>NC_090438.1:483747667-488747667 GCF_031143425.1 Pleurodeles waltl | reverse complement strand
CACAAGCACCGTTGAACAGGACACCGCTGCCACAAGCACCGCTGCCAAGGACACCGCCGCAACAAGCACCTCTGAACAGGGCACAGCCACCACAAGCACCGCTGAACAGGACACCGCTGCCACAAGCACCGCTGAACAGGACACCGCCGCAACAAGCACCGCTGCCAAGGACACCTCCGCAACAAGCACCGCTGGCCCATGAGCGCCAAGGGCACTGACACTACTGAGTCCGTCACGAGCAGGAGGAAGCACCCTGGGCACAAGGCCCCCTCCAGAACCAGTGGAGAGATACATCCACTACCTGAGTCCTTGGCAGGATGAAGCACTCTGGGCACAAGGCCCCCTCCAGAACCAGTGGAGAAAGGCATCCACCTGAGAGACCGTGGCTTTGCACTCCCCAGGATGAAGCAGTGGGCAACCCACCCACTGTAGAGACTTGAGAGACTGTGGCATTGCACTCCCCAGGATGGAACAGTGGGAAACCCACCCACTGTAGACACTTGAGAGACTGTGGCTTTGCACTCCCCAGGATAAAGCAGTGGGCAACCCACCCACTGTAGAGACTTGAGGGACTGTGGCTTTCCACTCCCCAGGATGGAACAGTGGGCAACCCACCCACTGTAGAGACTTGAGAGACTGTGGCTTTGCACTCCCCAGGATTGAACAGTGGGCATGTGGCCCCCTCGTGGATTTGGCGTCGTGCACTCAACCGGCTGAGGTGCCCCCCCTTTCCCTTCCCCCTGAGGTGCCTGTTTTATTGCTATCTGATGCCCCTGCAGTGTTCTCTCCATCATGTTCGGGGATTGAGTGTGGGCCTCGCCCATGCCGTGTGGGCCTAGTGTTCCACAGACTTCAATGGAGCACTACCTGGACTACTATTCTTGGTGTATATATTTGTTTATAGTGTATATATTTATGCGTTGTGGAGTTTAAATAGATTACAATGGTTACACTCATTTGCTTTTGTCTTTGCATTCTTCCAGGGGGTTTGGGGGGGTTAACTGTGATGCATCATGCTGTATTAGTGTGTGTTTTGTAGTGGGTGAGGGTGGGAGTGTTGCATGTGTGTGTCCCTGTTTTTCCTATCCCCCCTCCCCTGTGTCGTAGGTGCAGTACTCACCGTTGTCTTCGCCGCCGGCGTTCGTGCTCCTGGTGGAGGAGCAAGAAGATGAGGGCTGGCAGGATCTGGAGCTCGGGTTGCCTGGCATCCGGATTCCTCGTGGGGTGTGTAGAGGTGAGCGTTTTCCGTTCGAAGTCCTGTTTCCGCTGTGCTTTTGTCCGCGGTGAATCCGCCCAGGAAAAGGTGGCGGATTGGTAGGTTGTGATACTGTGGGCGGTACATTGTCCTCCATCTGTCTGTTGGCAGTGACCGCCAAGCTGTTTGTTTGTACCGTCGTGGCGGTCGGAGTTTTAAAGTGGCTGTCTTTGTTTTCGGTTTCCGCCACGGTCGTAATTGCAAATTTTTCATCGCCGGCCTGTTGGCGGTCTTGCCGCTGCTTTAACACCGTCCGCCAGGGTTGTAATGACCACCATAGTGTTTCAGCTGCAGATGAGAGGTAGAGATCGGAGAGGTATTATGAATTGTGGTCCTGACTTGGGTACTGTAGGGGTTCAGAGTGATGTACAAGAAATGAAGAAATGATTGCCTTGTCATGCTGGCGGAGCCATCAGACACTGGAAATTGGAGTGTCCGATGTTTAAATAGGAAGGTGTTGCTCAGCAAACTAATGATGTAAATTCATTCCAGAACAAGAGAGGACCGACAATGAGAGGTCCTAATCCAAATTTTCAAATAATATGAATCAAGTGATGAATTTTCAACCCATGCAGCAGGTGCAAATGCCACGTGTACAAATGACACAGTTGCAGCCAATGAAGCAGGTTCCCCTGGTACCTACATAGCATATTCAATTACCTGAAGCCCCAATAGAACAGCAGAAAATTATGCTTTCTCAACAGGTCACAAGTCAGAAGCTAAACTGAAGTAATAACACAGTATACCAATTCCTGTTACACAGTGAGAATGGAATAAACAATGATTGGGTGAGTGAAAGTTCAGATGAGGAGCCATGTGTACTTGCAACCTCCTTAGAAGTAGATCAGAGAGGTCCCTATGTGAAGGGAAAAGTCATGGGTCACAGAGTTTCATTCTTGGTTGAAACGGGAGATACACATTCTACAGTAAGATCAGTAGAAGTTCCAAACCTGCCCCTTTCAGGTAAAACAGTTCTGATTGTAGGAGTAGTGAATCAGTATTTGACCAAACCTATTACAGAACTAGTTCAGATTAAAATTGCCATCTTCAAGGGATTGCACAATTCGGAGTCTGTGATTCAAGTCCAGTATCCCTACTAGGAGGAAACTTACTTTGTAAAACAAGATGTCAATTACTTGTACAAAGGATGGAATTGAGATTCAGACAAATAGTGATGATGATGACCAAGCCTCAGAGCCAGAATGTAAGACAATAAATGAGGAATACCCTCTAATTGATTTTTTCCCAGAATTCACGGTGAAGGTGCTTCATTCGGACTTGCAGGGAACAGTTAGAGAGAAGCTGTGAGATCTGACAGAAAAAGAGACAGGTCTGATAAAGGGAGATCAGCCAGTTAAAGTTACTGTACAGCCGAATGCTATTTTTCCTCAAAATCCCCAGTACCATATGCAACAAGGTGTCCTTATGAAGGTCGGCCAAATAATTCCAGACTTTGAAAAACAAGGGGTTTTGAAGGAAGTATTGAGAAGCCCATACAATTCACCGATAATGAGTTTGAAAAAGCCCTGTGAGAAAGTTCGAATTGTTCAGGATCTGAGAAAAGTAAATGACATGGTGGTCAAATGTTGTCCCGTGGTGCCAAATCCAGCTTTAATAATGTTTCAGATTCCATGTGATGTTGAGTGGTTCACTGTCATTGACATGTTGCAAACCTTCTGTTCTGTGCCTCTTCATGAGGATAGCCAATTTCTCTTTTGTTTCAAATGTTTGGACCGAGTTTACTGTTGGTGTCAAATTCCTCAAGGGTTTTCAGAGTCACCTTCTATATTCAATCAGATCCTGACATTTTTTTTGGAGTTGTTGAAATTGCCTTTCCAAATGACTTTGGTACAGTACATCTATGACTTGCTAATTGCGTCCAAAACAAGGGACGAGTGCAAGTATAACATTATTGTTTGCTGAACCATTTGGGAAAGAATGGCCATAAAGTGTCCCCGCTTAAATTAGAGTCAGAAAGAAGTGAAATACCTGAGTCATCAAATTGAGAAGGGATTGAGCATGAGATCCAGAGAAAGGGTTACTACCATATTGCAGATGAATCCCCCACCACACAGAGAGATGTCAGGTTGTTTCTTGGGATGGTAAGCTATTGTCGCCAATGGATTCCCAATTTTTCAATCATTTCAAGACCACTGCAGAAGCTGACTCATAAGGAAGTTACTGATCCCATAGTGTTAGAACAGGCTGGAATGAAAGCGTTTACTGAATTGAGAGAGAGTCTGTGCAAAGCTCCGGCTTGGGGTGTGCCTGACTACACAAAACCTTTCACATTGTTTTGTCTTGCATAGTCTTTGTGTGTCTTGACGCATGTCCATGAAGGTGTAAACCGACCAGTAGCATAATTTTCAGCTACGTTGGACCCAGTTGCAGCAGCCTTACCAGGTTATTTGCACACAGTTGAATCGGTCGGACAAAGCCTTACACAGTGTGAGAGAATTGTGATGGGATATCCCTTGACTATAATGGTCCCTCACTTTATTGAGATCCTGCTGACAAAGACGAAAACCCTATATTTGAATGGTGCTAGACTGACCAGATATGAATGTGTCATTGAAAAGATGTACAGTGCTGAACCCGGCAACCTTACTTTCAAATGAAAACATTGAAATTGAAAAATTTTAAGACGTTGAGCACGATTGTCGTGAAGTAACTGACTTGTGCACAAAACCAAGACCTGACATTAGAGACACTCGATTGGAAGAGAATGACCAAGTTATCTTTGTTGATGGTTCTTGTCTAAGAGACAATACAGGGTCTCTGAGAGCAGGATATGCCGTGTGCACAATTACTGGTATCCTGGAATCTTCTTGGCTTTGAGGAGTGTATTCCACCCAAGTAGCAGAACTGGTAGTCCTTACTAAAGCATGCAATGTTTCTGTTCAGCTGAAAGCCGCCATCTATTCGGATAGTCAGTATGGATTGGGAATAGTCAAAGATTTTGGCCAGTTGTGTTCACAGAGAGGTTTCATGACCTCTTCTGGTTCACCAGTGAGAAATGGTGAGAAAATTAAAGATGTGTTGCATGCTATTCAAATGCCTGAAAAGATTGCTGCAGTGAAATACAGTGCAAATCTGAAGTATCAGGACTTTGTGTCAATGGGAAATGGATATGCGGTTCAAGTCGCAAGGTTTTGCGCATTGAATTGTATTTCGTTCAAATATAAGTGGGAACAGTTACCCGAAGAAGATGAAACCTGTCCAAGTTTTGTATTAAAAGTAATTTATACGTTGGAAGAATTGAAAGTGTTGCAGATTAATGTTGACAGGGAGGAGAAACTTTTATGGAGCAAAATGAAATATGGACAGCGACAAGATGAATTGTGGGTTTCAGAAGAGGGTCAATTAGTTTTGCCTAATAACTTGTTGTCTCAAATGGCTAGGTATTCTCATGGTCAAGCACATGTTCGGAGGGATACCATGATTCATTTGTTCAAGCATGATAAGTTCAACCCAAGTTTTAGACAGGTTGCTGAAGCAGTTTGCCATTGTTGCATCATTTGCCAACAATTGAACACGGGGAAAGGGACAGTAGTTAATTTAAGCCACTTTGGAAGAGTAGGAGGTCCATTTAGCAGAATGCAGATGGATTTTATTGAGATGCCTGTGTATAGAGGTTTGAGATATGTGTTGTTGATTGTGTGCATCTTTAATCACTGGATTGAAGCTTACCCTACATGAAGAAATGACAGTCTCACAGTGGTGAAACTACTGCTTAGGGAACTGATACTACGTTTCAGGTTTCCGATCTCTTTAGAATCAGATCGGGAAAGTCACTTAAACAATGAAGTAATTAAATTACTGTGTGTAGCATTGAACATTGAGCAGAAGTTGCATTGTAGTTACCGCCCTGAATCATTAGGACTAGTGGAACAAATTAATGGTACCTTGAAGTCAAGAGTTGCAAAGATGTGTGCATCCACGAATCTGAAATGGCCCGACGCACTGCCTTTAGTTCTGATGACAATGACAGGCAAACAGGATTGTCGCTGCATGAGATCCTTATGGGCCGAGCCATGAGGTTGCCAGCTGTGCCTGCAAATAAACCAGTCAACATTACAGATGATACGGTGTTGGACTACTGCAACGGTCTGGCTGATGTGGTTCGCTCTTTTTCTCAGCAGGTGGAAGCCACCACACTGCCACCGATCCATAACCCAGGGCACAATCCAAGGGCCGGTGACTAGGTTGTGGTCCAGAAACAAGTGAGGAAAACGTGTTTGGAGCCTCGTTCGCAGGGTCCTTTCCCGTTAGTTCTGACAACTACCACAGCTGTAAAGTGCTCTGGAGTTCCAAATTGGATCCATGACAGTCACACGAAGAAAGTGATGTGCCTGACTGATGAAGAAGCAGAGTTGTAGAAAGTACCAACAACAGCAAAGCAAGTCTCAGGGCCGTAAGGAAAACAAAGGGGAACTGAGACCAGATCTGAGCCTGTTTACGACGGTTCAGTCACTCCTGTGAGAGACGAAGGAGAAGACCTCCAGGAGGGTGACGGAGAGCTTATCTCAATTGAGGCAGCAGGAGAGCCTAGTCAAAGGAGGGCTTTCCCAGAAGCAGATGATTTTTAGAGACACACAGAGCAATTGCCAGACCCCGAGGGAGAAGGAGTTGAGGCGGTTCAAAGTCACTGTTATCTGACTCCTCCTGAACCAGTTGCAGGTCCGTCAAGAGAAGCCACCATAGAACAAGGAGATGTTTCAAATTCAACACTGAAAAGAACATTGACCAAGGGTCCACTGAAAGGAGATAAGTGGCTGGAGTCACAAGCAAGAGAAAGGGTTTAGTTGTTGAAACAACAAATGAGGAAGAAGTGGATACAACAAGGAGAGAAGATCTAAGTGAAGGAGAATTGAATGGTGATCGAAAGTTGAAAAGAAAGAGAATAGCAAGTCGAAGATACACAGGTCCTGAATGGGTGTATGCAACTACAAGTGAATGGCAGAAATAATTTTGGTCTTTTTGTTTTGATAGAGACATTCCAGGTCAATAGTTTGGCACTTGAAGGAAGCTGATGAGCTGAACTGTTGGGAACATTTTGAGAAAGAGATTGTTGAAATTAACCGAAAAAGACTTTGATAACCTGATTTGACTTTTTGAAACCTGATTTTGACAAGCTGCTAAACCGATTTTGACAAAAAAGGGATCCTGGAAGAAAGACTGAAAGCTGTAAATAACTGCTGAAAGAAGAATGTGTTTTGTTTTGATTTTTTCTGCTTTTTTTCCCTAAATTCCTCTTCTGCTTTCTGATTCTTTACAGATCATGAGTCACATTAGCCAGCAGGGTAGGAAAATGGGTGCTGTAAATACATAAGTATTGGTTTGGCAATTGCATGTGGGGTGTTGTTTGTTGTATTGATTGTGCGAATTATTGTTCTTGACAAGAGCAAAACCAACCATACTTTTACTTTTGAAACAACTACTGCACTTACAGCAATAGAGAAGTGTAGGTTAGATGAGAAGTATTTGCATGAGGGAACTAATGCCCAAGGAGAACTTTCTTCTAATGTCTTCTATCGCTTGCTAAGTGAGTATGTTGAGAAAATGGATGTGAGGAATTGTTATGTGTGTACGCAGATTCCTTCAACAGTCGAAGAAGGAGTTACTTATCATAGTTTGCTACTCACTGATGGGATAAGTTGTAGTTTGTTAGTAACAAGATTCTATCACCAGGACTACATCCAGTATTACTACTCCAACTATGATGTGGTGTTTTCGTTTGTCCCTATAATTAGGTATTTGAGTAGAGTAGCTAAGCATAATGACAGAGTATTAGTTAGAGGTTTCTTTGAACCTGCATTAACATTTGGCACAGTTTATGCACACCTCAATAACCTAACATGCTTGCTTACACCTTTAGAAAAGAGTTTTTTAGATCTCACAGATGACATTAAAGGAGAATTTAGAAAAATACTAAGAGAAAAGGACTTAGAAGAATTACTATGCTTATAGTGCAATTAAAACACAAGGGAAATTAGCTATAGATGCACAACATGTAGGGAAACTTTGTATATATAGGCCTAAATCATGTACTGGCGCTTTATTTGAGGGAATGCGTGAATGTAGACATGTGTTTTTGTTTCAGAGTGAATAGACATCTATAATGAATGGACAGGATCCAGCGATTCCTGGGATATATTATATCTGTGGTCCTAATACCTATTACCGTCTTCCAAAAGGATGGTATGGGACATGTTATTTGGGAATAGTTTTCCCAAAGATTTTTCAAATGGATGACGTAAAGATGTTTCCGAAAATGACTGAATTACATCATATGAGACAGAGGAGAGTCTCCTTCTAGTATAGTGGGAGATATATTTGGAGCAATAATTCCTTCAGTGGGAGTTGTTCTGAATTCGATAAAGATTCAAAAGTTGTCTATTATCGTGGATAACATGCTGACAAATTTTTCAGGAGCCATACTCCTGATAGATACTGAATTTACTGCTGAAAGAGCTATGACTCTTCAGAATCGCCTTACTTTAGACATTCTTTTAGAAAAGGCTGCCAGAGTTTGTAGGATGCTTAATTGTAGGCATTGTTGTTCATTCATTCCTTATAATAGTAAAGAAATTAGAAGCTTACTTACTAACATGACAAATGAAAGTGCTGATTTTTAAGAATTGAAGTAAAAAGGTGTTTGGGAGAAAGTTGGTAAAGATTTTGCTTCAATTGGAAATTGTCTCAGCAACATTGGGGAAGGAATATTATTGAAAATTTTACAAGGATATTAATTATCATGGTTTGCCTAATTGGAATATGGGGATTATATAAATTATGTAAAAGAATACAATTGAAAAGACAAAAAATAATCAGAGGAGGGAAGAAAATAAAAGGGAAAAATTGTTTAGGGAAAGTTTGAAAAGGGAACAAGGATTTGAAGTCATTGAAATGACAGAATTGTAGCTGATGCAAATACTTTTGAGTGATAGTTTAGTGTGATTACACATGTAGTCATCAGAGGAGGGAATGATAAAGCAGGTCTTTTAATAAAATATTAATTAATATTCATGTGTTCTGAGTAATAGATTTGCGTAGAAAATGTGTTAATATAGAGAAAATTAATGGACACATTTGGAAAATGTGTCAACGTGAGTGGCGGCCAATGTTCATGAAGTATACTTTTTAATGGCTTATTAATATGAAAAATGGAGCTTATGTTTTATTAATGTAGTAATACCTCACATTGAGGGTTATGCATTATGTATTAACTTTATTAATGGTACGCCTTAAGTTAGCGGAGGTCCTGGCCTAGTTGCACAGCCTCATGTCAAGCTGTATTTCTAAATCGATTAACCACTTTACTGGCAGCGTCGGCCCACACTACCTCCCTGGTGCGGGTCACAACCAGTGGCCAACACGAAGGAAGGGGTTAAAAAACTCCTCGGGTGCATCATTCTGAGGATTTTTTTTATTTGGTGGGGGTCCAAGTGGCACGGAAGCTCCTGGCCACCCATCCGCCCCTTTGTGACGACAGCGTGCGGTGAGGCACGCTGACGTCACCATCTGTTTTCTCCACCGGAGCAGGAAGCGGAAGCTCCGGTGGGGAAAACAGCTCCATCAGCCTTCCCGACGTTCGGGAAGTCCTCGTTTGAAAGGGGAGATTCTCCCCTTTCAAACGAGGCCTTCCTGAATGGTTTTCCTGTGCTGTGATCGAGGAACAGAAAACCCCCACCTGACACCAGGGATTTCACTTGGGGGGGTCGGCTCCCTTGGCAAACGCCCCCCCAGGGCATATATATTTTTTTAAGGTAGGTTTACCCCTGGGGGGGCACGATTACGCCCGATCGTGCCCCCCCAGGGGTGTAAAAAGTTTTAAATTTTTTTTTTAATGGATGGGGTAACGTACCTGTGAGCTTGCCGACCCCCTGTGGGGGCAATAATTTTTTTAAACAGCTTTAGGACCCCCAGGGAAACCATACAGCTGTTAAAGAAATATACATATATACATGTCAACATGTCAACATGTTTGGTTTCCCTGGGGGATGTGACCGGGCCCCAGGAAAACCACACCCAAGTATAAGAGTGATCTCTTTATATATATATATATATATATATATTTATATATATATATATATATATATATATATATATATATTTACCACCAGTTCTCTTGCAGTTGCAGCTTGTGCCTTGAAAGCAATGCACATACTTCAACTGACGCGTTTCAACTGTAGCTTTTAGGCAGTAATAAAAAAGTAAAGTAACTCTTGTGATTATGTTTCTGTTAGAAAGGGATCTAACTTTTGTATAGTGGCAGTTTTAATGCAGAAGGTTTATATGCCTACTGAAAGGGTCAAAACTGTATTATTTATGAATAGCTGAGTGGATTTGTAAAGCCAGCCATTACCTGTGCTATAATACAAATGAAATGTATGTGCAAGGGGAGCTATGGAGAGATGAAAAGCACTTTTGTTGGGTGGTAGTGAGGGAATCACAGGAGGAGGTAATGGGAGTGGGAGAACCAATAATGATTGTTGGACTGGGTGCTAGAGGCGCTAAAGACTGTGACGATTGGTATGTGAAAAGGTGATGTAATAGTGTGTCTTTTTTGCTTTTTTGAGTGTCTTGAGAGAACATGCAGATTGAGGGAAGAAGCAAAGGTAAAGTGACCTCTACAGTTGTAGGTATCACACACACACCTACCAGCAATTTGTGACTGTCTACGTAGGCTAGTGTTTTAGAGAGACAGTTTAGCCAGTACCAGAGATGGCATCTCGTTGGATGACTGCTGCCCAAGCCCTTACTTGGGTTATAGAGGACAGCTCTGACGTAGGATCAGAGACTGAGACAGCAGATACGGAGACAGCATCTGAGGGATAGGGCAATGGTGCAGACTCTGGGAGTGATTTTTCAGTCGGAGGAGTCCCATTTGATAACTCCTCTTCCAGTGATTATGAGGGAGGTAATGAGGACAGTCCTGCTGTCCCTTCGCAAGCATAGTCTATGCAGTGGGACAATAGCAGGATAGCCCAACCCAGAGAGCAGGTGCATGCGGCAGTAAGCACAGGTTGAGTGCTCTCTTCGGAGCTCCCCAATTTAGTTCAGCCCCAAACTCCACCGCCCAATCGTATTTTGGAGACATCAGAATTATCTATCACAAAACAAACTGGTTTTGTGAAGCAGGCACCTGAATTTTTGGTCCTGGGCTCGGCGGACATATAGGGAAATATACCAAACCCAGACATTTCTGGAAACTAGACACCAGGTGTGACTTCTGTGGATTCCCCAAAGTTTTCTTAGACAGAATACCCTGCAAATCTGAAATGTTGAATAAAAACTATTTTTGTCTTGCATTTCTGTCACACAAATTACAGGAAGATGCTGGGATTCACAAAATGTCTACCACCCAGTGTTTCCCACCTGTCCTGATAAAAATGCTACCCCACTCGATTGCCTGTACCTAATGCCTGCGTCAGGAATGGATCATCCTAGGGTCAACAGTTGCCCTCATTTAAGGAACAACATTGACCGTTGTGTGATCTATTCCTGTTGCGGGCACTAGGCCTACCCACACAAGTGTGGTACCATTTTTATCGGGAGACTTGTGGGAATGCGGGGTGGAAGGAAATGTGTGGCTCCTCTCAGATTCCAGAACATTTTATCACCGAAATGTAAGGAAAAAGTGTTTGTTTGCCAAATATTGAGTTTTGCAAAGGATTCTGGGCAACAGAACCTAGTGAGAGCCCCACAAGTCACCCCATCTTGGATTCCCCTAGATGTCTAGTTTTAAAAAATGCACAGGTTTGGTAGGTTTCCCTAGGTGCCGGCTGAGCTAGAGGCCAAAATCCACAGCTAGGCACTTTCCAAAAAACACGTCAGTTTTCAATGTAAAAATGTGATGTGTCCATGTTGCGTTTCCTCTAGCGGGAATTAGGCCTACCCAGGCAAGTGAGGTACCATTTATATCGGGAGACTTGGGGAACACATAATAGCAGAACAAGTGTTATTTACCCTTGTCTTTCTCTACATTTGTTCCTTCCAATTGTAAGCCAGTGACTAAAAAAGACTCTATTTGAGCAATGCCCTGTAATTCACATGCTAGTATGGGCACCCCGGAATTCAGAGATGTGCAAAACACCACTGCTTCTCAACACCTTATCTTGTGCTGATTTTGGAAATACAAAGGTTTCCTTGATACCTATTTTTCACTCTTTATATTTCAGCAAATGAATTGCTGTATACCCGGAATAGAATGAAAACCCATGGCAAGGTGCAGCTCATTTATTGGCTATGGGTACCTATGGATCTTATTGAACCTACAAGCCCTATATTTCCCCGCAACCAGAAGAGTCCACCTGACGTAACGGTATATTGCTTTCAAAAATATGACATTGCAGGAAAAAGTTACAGTGTACAACATGGATAAAAATTGCTGTTTTTTACCTCAATTCCAATATGTTTATATTTCACCTGTTATTTTCTGTACAAAAACCCTGTAGGAACTACACAAAGGAACCTTGCTAAATTCAGAAGTTTGTCTACTTTTCAGAAATGTTTAGGTTTCTGTGATCCAGCATTGGTTTCACACCCATTCCTGTCACTAACTGGAAGGAGGCTGAAAGAACAAAAAATAGTAAAAATGGGATATGTCCCAGTAAAATGCCAAAATTGTGTTGAAAAAGGTGGTCTTCTGATTCAAGTCTGCCTGTTCCTGAAAGCTGGAAAGATGGTGATTTTAGCACCACAAACCCTTTGTTGGTGGCATTTTCAGGGAAAAAACCACAAGCCTTCTTCAGCAGCCCTTTTTTCTCTTTTTTTAAAAAAAAAATCGAAATTTGCACTGTTTTTAAGCTAAATTTTTGGTCTCCTCCATGGGAACACAAATTTGGCGTGGATAGCTTATGTGGACCAAACGTTATGAAGGCTTATGTGCAAACTACCCCAAATAGCCAAAAAAGGGCTCAGTACTGGGTGGGGGCGGGGAGGCCCAGCAGCTAAGGGGTTCATTAAATTGTGAATTTCCACTGTGCTGACCAAATGTGCTCGTAGCTAAAAGTCTTTCTCATGAGAACCACTTGCTAGAAGATGCTGTTCTTGCTAAATGTAACATTACTAGTGTAAAATGTGTGAGAAGGACTTTCTCAGGAGGAGTGCACTGTAGACCCTGACTGGAGTGCAAGCTGCAACATTATTGTTATCTGATGAGCTGGATGATGAGGACGTTACAAGTGGAGCCAATCAGCGATATGTGAACCGAGTATTAGTAGAAATGATAGATTTGATATTTTAGTTTTATTGGACAAAGTGTGAACATACGATTCCTTGACCAATAGGGACTTGGGAAGTAGTTTTAGGAAATCTAACTTAGTAGACTGCAGTGAGGGAAACAGCTCATTTGTCCATTTCTTCTTGCCGAAAGGCCATTACTTTCTTGAGCGTCTTGACAAGAAACATGCTTAACTTTACTGCTTAAAGACTTTGCCTTTTCTGACCTTTGATGCTGAATCATGATGCCTTGTTGACCGAACTGATGTCCTGATGACGAAGACTATCTTAGCTTGCCGATCCATTTGAGAAGAGGTATGTTATTGCTGATGTGTTTCTTAAGACTATTTGTTTTTCCTTACTAGATACCAACCACAACATTTTGATAGAGCCATAGTTAAATGTTTTCCAAATTTGTGTTTACTAAATTGTTTTGCATGAAGCCCAACATGCTTATGCTAATCTGGTGTTAGATAAGGATCCTCACTAATGAAAGTCTGCTATAGGGAGTAATAGTCGATGTATTTTCTTTGCTGAATCTAAATGTATGTGATATCGTTTGTGCAATTGCTCTTGTTATTCATTTGCACTGTAACTTTAGAATGTGTACTGGTTCAAGTTTTGATTAGATTACGTTTCTTTCGCCGCTTTGGACAGCTAATGGTGTTTCTGTATTTTTACATTTGATTTTGAGATTATCTTACGTGACATTAGCATTGTTGATATAGGGAAATGAATATTCTAACTTTTACTAAAAGGTGTGGTTATTCATGAATGAAAGGTCATGGTGGGTGGCAATTACTGACTCCAATTGATTATTAGTGATATTGATTATCATTGAGTATTGATGTTACTGATTGGTTATTGATTATTGATCTACATGTACAGGAGTTATGGTGGGAAAATCTTAAATTCAAGACAAAAAGGTTCATGTAAGTTTACTTCTGACACGCTAACGGATCTATTTTCCTTGTGAGGATCGTGGAAAGGACTTACTTGCTGTGGAAAGGCCTTCATGGAGCTTGGGAGGGTCTTTGCACAGCAAAATAAACTTAAGTGTTATGTACATTGGCTAATGCTCTTTGGCTGCACAGAATTGACACTGATTTAAAGGAAACTTTTGTGGCCACTGTTTATAAAGAATAGTGTCAAATCTGTGGATGCACTTTTGATTCTCAACCACGTTCCCCGTTCTTTGTTATTCTTATTGTATATTCTACATTTTTTAACTGTCAATTAACTATGTATTTCTGCATCTGCTTGGAGAATATGTCCTGCAATTGGATAGTGGCCCTATGTTTTGTATGGGTTTCTTTAATTCTCTCTAATTTGTATCACAACATGAACACATTTTTTAATAAAAAGGTGAATTGAGTACCCGTTTGCTATTATGTGCTTTCGTCTGATGTATTCTTCTGTAGGTTCTAGTTGTAAGCCAGCCATAGTTCTCCAACCCCAGTGTACACTCCTTTTTGCACAGGGGTCAGAATTTCGAGTTATGTGATGTTTACTGCACCTGGTCATTACTGGCTGTGTTAAAGTCTGCATCCTTCATTACATTTTGGTTGAATAAGCCTGATAGAATTTAACTGGGGGAAAGAGTAAAGTATTTACCATGGCATGCAGATTTTTATCATGGCATGTGATGTGCAGCAAAATCCGCGTTATTCTGAAAAACCTCGCAATAGATATATTTTTTCACAATGAATTATGAGCCCCAATGAGTAATTTCGTCCGAGGCACTCGTAATTATGGCCAAAATATGAAGGCATTGTTAATAAATGTATAGTCAATACGTTCCCTGATAATACTGTGCTGGCATAGGCAACTCACCTAGTGTAAACAGGCGGGCTTCAACTGCTATCAAGTCCCGCTCGTCTAGTGAATGTGTATAATCTCTTCACCTCCACTCACTTCAGCAAATGCTCTTATTTCCATGACATTAGTTATAATCTGATCAGTTCGTTTGTTCAGTCCCTAATGTTTAATGGTAGACGTTAGGCAAAAGGGTTTATGTGGCTGCCTAGGTATTTAGATGGTAGTTTTCTGAGTGAGCTCACACACCTCAAATTTTGGGATGTTCTGCTGCTGGCGAACGTCCATAGTGTCCTTTCAGTAGAATTTGAAAAATTACAGAAATTGATACTCCTGATTTTTTTTTAGCAGTTCACATCCTTTCCATGGGTGGTAAATTCACCATGATTCTTGAGAGTTTTGTAAGAGCTCATTACTTTTTATATTCTCTTTTGATTCATATTCTCAGATATTCCATCACATTAGCCAACGTGTCTTGATTTAAAATATTTCCTTATTTTCATCTATTTTATTGTCATGCCGGTATCTTTTTGCGGTTTATTTGGGATAGTATATGTGTCACGATGCTAGGCAAATGTATTTCTTTATTCTACATTTTCTGTGGACATTTTCCAAATCATGTTTCACTGTGGAATGGAATGTGATAGTGGAATTAGCCAAAACTAAGATGAGGGTCAATGTTGTTTTGTTCTTTTCAGCCGCGGCATTTATATTGATCCGACTAACCTGGTGCCAGTTTCTAAAGAATTGTGTTCAATCATGTTGGTTATTCTCCATCTGATTCTGATCTAATAAGTTGTATGTCATCTCTCCTGGATAGTTACGACTAAAGTCCAGTTCCTAGGTCCAGTGCTTTTGTTTGTTGTTCTGTCCCTAACAGCTTTTTGCCTTGAAAGTCACTGTGGTGCTTTTTGTTGGATATACTCAGCAGTGGCTCACAAAATTCCCTAAGTAAATGCAGCTACCGCTTCTGCACCTCGTCTAGTTATCTTTTACAGCATGGAGACCAGTTTACCAAAATTAGTTCTTCATTTATCTAACATGGCAGAACTGTGCTTTGTTCATTGTCCATAACCTAAACCCTCCCAAAGGCTTCCCACTCCGGCCCTAGTTGTATCAAAGACAAGTGATGCCACAAAGACAGAAAGGCTTGTACCAGTGAAGACTTTCCTTCGTGACAGTTGGTAATCTCTCCTCCACGAGATGGAGCGCTGTATACGAAAATAACACAAATAGGAATGCCATTTGTAAAGAATCAAGGGATCATTACTCAAAATTGTGAGACTCGCTAATATATTTCAGACTGTGGGATTGTAGGCCCTATGCAAGCAATATATAATCAGGGTCATGCACTCACTTTTTGGTCTTCATTGTGAGTGTCAGTGGCATCTCAATTCGAACAGAGCTGGTGAAAGCAGTTATCGGTCCCAGCGCAATTACGATTTTTTTTTGCATTCACCCAGTGAAATGCTAGCACAAAATGAGGACCTCTTTTCTTAGTGGTACGTAATTCCTCATTTCTTGGTGGTCCGTACTGCAGTGTGAACGAATGGTGAAATTAAATTATTCATACAAAACGTTCATATCCCATTGTGGAAATTCATGCTAATAAGACCATTGTAGGTGACTCTGTTGTCAAGACGATGGGCATCACTGACCGCACACATTGATTTCTTCTGCCCACCTGTATGGTAAATTGGGAGTATTTGTTGAGTAGGGTATTCTGGGGCTAATACTTTTCTATAGAATAGTTTATTTTTCCAAGATTTCTTGCCAGTTTAAATTTGGGATATAGACCCCACCACCCTCCCCCGTCCCCTACAATTTACTGAGCAGTACACGAGAGGGTTCAGGAAATAAAGAACTTCTGTGACAGCTACTTAAAACTGTTGAGATGCAACGCTTTGTATGTTGGTGCACCTCCTGGAAAACTCACTAAGCTTTTCAGGGCTATAGGTTTATGTCTACTTTTCTATTATTGCTTTTGGAGCAATTTAGAATTCTTCCACTCTAGTCTCACTCTTTAGAGAACGATTCCTCACAATGGTCAAGGATGAAGCTCTCAATGGTGCAGCAGAAACCGTGGCACTGAGGCCCACCCATTCAATCGGCTCATTATATTTCAGCAATGGCTTTCTTGTACCACTGGCAAGGGTGCAGAAGGGCCTTTTCCTTTGCTACCATTAGGGCCCAGACACACTTGCTGTGCCACTGATGATGTTCCCTTTTGGCATCTTGGGGCCCGATTCAGAATTGTAAACTTAGACCAAAAGTCTAAGGCCCACATTCATACTTTTTTTGCTCCGCATTTGCATCATTTCTTGACGCGAAAGCGGTGCAAACTTACAAAATATAATTGTATTTTGTACATTTGCGCAGCTTTTGCATCAAAAAATGGCACAAATGTGGGGCAAAAAAAAATAGAAATATGGGCCTAAGTTCATCTAACTTTACTGACAATAAGTTAGACGTTTGGTCTAGATTTTGAGTTTTTATCTAAACTTCCATCAAAAGTCTAAACTTAGACCAAAAGTCTAACTTTACTATGAATATAGTTGGACTTTAGATCTAAACTTAGACTTCAGTCTAAATTCAGACTTTTGGTCTAAGTGTACCTTTGTTAATGGACCCAAAATATTTAACCTAACGTGTACAAGATGTGATGAAAATGAACTGTACACACAGGCTAGCGTAGCTCAACACAAGAAGCCCATGTTGTTTTAAATGGAACACTAGCATTTGCAAACATGTTTCATAGCTATAATCGTATGTACTACCTTTGTGTAAGGAAATGGTAGTGATCGTACATTCGACACATAATTAAAGTCCCACAAAAAAGCAAGTATAACACACGGTCACGGAACTTCATTTGCAAAACACGTGAGTGGGGTGAGAGTCAGAGCAAGCAGTTTTAAATGCACAGCAAAAAAAATACACCTGACCTTGCATGTTATGCAAAAAATATTGCTTTATTTAATCATTTTAAATTGGAATCTGGAGACCCTATTTATAGTAAAGCACTGGCAAAACGAATAGGTTTCCTGATAATTATATGCATGAGGTGTAAAACTGAGAATCCCCGAGTTTAATATACCGTGTTTAAAAGATTGTTTTCAGTGCATCCTATTCCCTGGGCAGTGGTGTATTTAACCTGTGCAATTTATCTTGCGTGTTTAATGTGTACGAGGGGCTGCTACGCCAGGCAGTAACACTCACGCTGTTTCATTTATTCAAGCAGTTTTCCAGAAGAGAACTATCAGTTTTGATAGGAAAAGGTAATGAGGGCCCAGCAGCACTTGGGAGTTGATGGCATGGTCTCTCACAGCCACAAATTACATCGGTGGGGGTACCTGCCACTTTACTGGGGATCCTCACAAATCATCAGGGCTGGGGAGCTTTTGACACCTCTGTGAATTCTCTCTCCGGTCCCTTGAATGATTAAACCTTGTCATGTTTTGCAAACTTTATGAAGATAATAGGAGGTGCTAAGGGAAAGGGGGAGGAAGGAGGGAGACGCCTGGTGGTCGAATTGAATCTAATTAGTGCTAATTAGCTGAAACTTAACCCAGCTAAAACCCTCATCAGAAGATTTCTTCATGATATTTAGATGAGGGGCGGGGGGGATTCAATATTTGATCACTGTGCACCCAGCAGGATTGTTCACACTGGATTTGGAAGCCAGCTAAGGCCATTGCAAGCTCCTTACAGACACTATACAAACCACATCACGTGCAGCTGTCTGTAATAACCCTCAGCAGTCTCTCAAACGGGTGCAGTGTTAAATATAAAGCCTCTGTTTAACCAAAGCAGGGAATCTCCCCACAACATAGAAGTCATTAGGGATCCCAGGCTGTAAGAGCAGTAAGTGATGTGAAATGATGGAGGGGCGAATACAAGGAGGTTGGAAGCACATCAAAATTGTTATATTGTGGAATGGGAAGACAAAAAAACAACAGAAAATTACAATGCATAGCCTGACCTAAATATATGCTAAACAATAAAACCTCCAGTTCACTGTGAACATTATTGATGGTCTCAGCCATACAACAAATATTTACCACCCGGAAGCGCACATAGAGGCAAAGCGATTGACTCCCAGTTTCATAGGCAAAAGAAACACTTTATTCCAAGTACTTTTGGAAATTTTTAGTTTACATTTTAGTTATATTTTTAAGTAGAACATGTACACACGGGCACGAGCGACAATAGTCCACAGACTCGATGATGTACTAAGAGCGTGTTTCATACTCTGCTAAACCTGACGTTGCAGGACTTACAGACAGGCGTGAGGACCCAGTGACACAGAAACATTACACACAGCCTAGGGAGCACACGAGGTACACAAGTGAGGTTCACCAGACACGAATCCATGACTCATCCCAGATGTGGGTTCTCAAACATCTTCTCAATGGAATAGCAAAGGTGGTAATGACCCTAGAGCAACCAAGGACAATGGGATTCCTATCTACAAGTTGCATGGTAATACACAGCTGTAACTGGGGTTCAGTGCGTTCCTCTGATCCTTCAGCCGATGTCACTGCACTTGCTACAATTATCATCTAACATAATGGGGCTGCCGTGGAGAGTAGGGGGCACATTTAAAATTATTTCACGCAAAGCAGTGCAGCAAGGGAACGTATTGTTGCTGCATTGCATGAAAGGGAGTAGAAATGGTCTATATTTACAAAGAGATGAGGCGTTTCTGCTCTCTTCTCGCAATGGTGCTAGCAATGGCATGGCACAAAACAGAAATCCTTGTTCTGTAGTGAAAGGGAGCCTGCGTTACGGCAGGATTGTTTTGTGCAGTAAGGTATACCTTATTGCGCAAAAAAACACCTTAGAGGCACATTCCTTTTTCTATGTGTGCTGCAACATGCAGCACACATAGGAAGAGGAAGTAGCATGGGCACATATGGACATTTTTGTTTGTCACTCACACTTCTGACGGGGAGGTGCACCATTTTGGTGGAAACCCACATTTACAAGTCTTTGTAAGTCTGGGTTTGAGTTAAAATAAATGGGTAGGTGCATGGAGCACTGTCATTTCCAACCATGTAAAGTCTACCCAAGCAAAGTGGCTTTATGTAGCTTAGTAAATGTGAAAAAGGATTTTGAGCACAAGTTGTGCCACAAAAGTGATACAAGCATGCAGCAAAATCTTAGTAAATCTGGGCTTAGGAGAATCTGGGCAACATAATAGTAAAGTAGAAACTGAGAGGCAGATTTACTTTGAATTCACAGAACACAGTGCAGGAAGGCAAGTTTTTGCACTGCATTGAGTGAATTTGACAGAGCTGAAAAGTGCTAGATCTACTAAGATGTGGGACTCTTCAGCTTTCTCCCTGTACTGGCGCACTTAAAGCTGCTTAGCACCAAAGCAGGCACCCTGCACTATGGGCTGGATTGTCAAAAACAAGCCTTAGAGGTGTATTCCTCTTTCTATGTGTGCTGCACACAAAGAAAGAGTAAGTAACAGGAGAAATATAGATTCCTCTTCATGCATTACCGGGGAAGGCATAGTATTTGGCTCATTCCTAGGTTTACTAGCTTTAGTAAATCTGGGAATGCATTAAAATCTATGGGTAGGTACATGCGGACACCAAACCTCTAGCCTTGGAACATCATCTCAATGCAATTTAAGCAAGCCATGCAGACTTAGTAAATATTAAAAATTATTTTGCCTTCTGGCTGCACGACAAGAGTGATACCACTCTGTAATAACTACAGACAACTCGCGAGTTCTGATAGAAAGATGTTTATTCATCAACTCCTCACAATCCACTCAACAGAACCTACTTCAACATTCTACTCCAAGCTCCCGGTGATTCCAAGTGTCTCAACATTCTAGGGAGAACGGAACGTGCCATATTATCACTTGTGGCATAAATTTAAGTGTAAATTTATGGCTAACTGTGTTTCTACATTAACTGATAACTTGTGACATATATATACACATATTTACATAGTCGGACTGTGTCTTGTAAAATCACTGCTTATAACACATATCTCCTTCCTTCACGGAAAGAAAATGTAGTCTCTCTGCCATCTTGGAACACTACGGTCACGTGTACTTGTTCTCCTACATGGCGTAGTGGGAGCTTGTCCCTCATTGTTCACTGTTCCGGTCTCATTTATAGGCCTGTTTTCTCCTTCATAGCAAGGCACGATTCGATCCATGCTCCATACCTTACCATTCTGCAATTTAACAACATTCCGATACACTTCTTTTATTTTAAGGGGATCTGAAAATTTACTTCCCTCGCTGGAACCATGTCTGGGAAGTCGGATTCTTACCCATTGACCTACACACCATTGTTTGTTCTTGGTTCCAAATTTCCTGTTGTACCATTCCACATACCTACTCTGGTTGCGCTTGTGACACTCTACCGATACATTCCTTTGTTCCTGTACTTGTTCTCCACCCTTTAGCCAATTGGGATTCAATTTGGTACCGGGTTGCCTGCCCTTCAATGATTGAAACGGTGTAAGACCCGTGACCAAATTCGGTGTGTTATGGTATGACCAAAACATCTCCTTCAGAGCTAGATCTCCAGGTACTCCTGATCTTTTGGCTCTTTGAGTACACTCTTTTATCACTCTATTCATTCTTTCTACTAACCCGTTAGCTTTTGGATTGTATAATGCTGTTCTGAAATGTTGCACTCCCCAATTCTTAAGGAACTCTTTCATGTTATTCGACGTGAACTGGACCCCATTGTCCGTCACCAAAGTGCTTGGAATTCCCTCTCTCATGAAAGCTTCTGTCAGGAATTTGATGGTTTCACTTGTAGTTATTTGGTTAACTATTTTGTACATGGTCCAGTGTGAGTGGTAGTCCACTAATACAAATACATACTGCCCCTTGTTCCCCAAATCATTCGTGGGACCCAAAATGTCAAGACCCAGTTTATCCCATGGTTTCAAAGGAATTTCTACTGGAGACAGTGGAGCTTTGCGTGTCACGTGTGTCTTGTCACTTGTTGCACATGACCAGCAGTCTTTCACCACTCTCTCAACTTCGTTATCCATCTGGGGGAACCAGTATAAGGCCCTTAATTTATTTTTTGTGAGGCTGCGCCCCAAGTGTCCCTCATGTGCCAAATCGACTAGCTTGGTCCTCAATGAGCTAGGAGGTATTATTCTTTCACCTCTCATAATTAAATCATTTGATAAATGAATTTCAAATCTGACATTCCAGTAATCCCTTAAAGGTTCTTCTACATCTTTTGCCCTATCCGGCCAGCCATTTATAATTTTGTTTTTTAATAACTGCAAAATTTGATCTTTTTCAGTCTCTTCAATCCATTCCTTCTCAGTAAGACAGGTTAGATCGACCCACAATATGGATTCGGCCTCTTCCTGTTCCTCTGCCTGCTCCTCTATTTTGTTATCTCCCATGGATCTGGACAAAAAGTCGGCTACATTGTTTTTATCTCCTGGTACGTATTCTATGCTAAAATTATATCCCTCCAGACCTAATAGCCATTTGGCTATACGTGGGGTAGCACGTTCCCTGCCTTGTGTTGTGAATACGTTAATTAGGGGTTTGTGGTCAGTTTTGATTATAAAAGGTAGACCCCATAAAAAGAATTTAAAATGTGTGATCGCCCAGAAACAAGCTAATGTTTCCCTCTCTATGGTTGAGTATTTCTTTTCTGCCTCATTTAATGCTTTTGATGCAAAGGCTACAATTCTCTCTTGCCCATTGGTCTTCTGACAAATCATGGCTCCTAACCCTTGCCCACTAGCATCTGTGGATACATAAGTCTTTAGTTTAGGATAAAATTTTCCCAGATGAGGGGAATTGATTATGGCTTCTTTTATACCTTCGAATGCTTGCTGACATTCCTGATTCCAATCAAATTGAATGTTTTTCCTCAAAAGTGATCTCAAAGGAGTAGTAATCATTGCAAAATTCCTTACGAACTTCGCCATGTACTCCGCAAGACCCAAAAAGGATCTGAGTTCCTGTTTGTTAGAGGGGGCTAAGGCTTCTTTTACTGCTTTTACCAGATCGTTTTTAGGCTTAATTCCCTCCTCCGATATAGTATGACCCAGGTATTCTACTGATGACAACCCAAATCTACATTTGTCTTTCTTAATTGTCATGCCAGCCTTATCTAAGGCTTGCAGAACACTCCTTAACGTATCGTCATGTTCAGACTTGCAGTTCCCATAAATCAACACATCATCTTGGAAACACAACACGTGTTCCATATCTCTCAAAATATTTTGCATGATGCGTTGAAATACCGCTGCCGCCGACGCCAACCCAAAGGGCATCCTGCGATATCGGTAGGCTCCGAATGGTGTAATAAAAGAAGTGAGGGAGCGTGATGATGGATGAAGCTCCACTTGATGATACGCTGACGAAAGATCCAGTACACTACAAAATTTGGCTGGACCCATTGTGCTTAGCATTTCATTTATTTTAGGCAGCGGGAACCTCTCAATCCAAATATTTGCGTTTAGGTCTCTGAGATCAATACACACACGCAAACCCTGACCACTTGATTTCTTGGTGATCACGATTGGAGCAACCCATAATGCACTATCAATGGGTTCGATGATTCCTAGCTGTTCTAACCGATTTAATTCTTGCCTTACAGGCTCTCTCATCATTAGTGGTACTGGTCTGGCCCTATGTACTACGGGTACTGCACCATCCTTAAGTCTGATTTTGTGCTGATAATTTATTAATTTGCCCAATTTATCTTGAAAAAGGTTAGGGAATTCATCACATACAAAGTGATCGTTCTCTGGATTTTTTACTAGCCAAACTGGCTCTTTTCTGTTAGGGTCTAATCGAATCCCTAGATCGCGTTGGTGTTCCCATCCTAAAATATTTGAGCCTTTGGTGGTGAAGTACACTTTAGCCCTAGTCGACCTACCCTTAAAGGTTATCTGCATAAACCTCATACCTTTTAGTGGTATCGGATCACTATTGTATCCTCCCGGACTAATGTCCGCCGGTTGCAACTCAAACCCTTTATCTTTGAATTTACTCACATAGGTTTCAAAATTTATAAATGTGTATGGTGAACACGAATCCGCGTACATTTTTATTTGTTCTCCATCGAGATCTATTACACATGTTGGGTACTGAGACTTTGTGCTTATGTCATTCTCTACCACTTGCAGTACAAATTTGTTGTGATTATCTTGGGTCTCGTCCACCTTGTGTACCATTTTCCTACCATAATTCTCATTTCTCTCTCCCCTACAAACTATTGCATAGTGCCCTTTATAACCACACTTCCTACAAATGCAATTCCGAGCTGAGCACTCTGAACTGTTGGCCAAATGTTTCGCACTACCACACCTGAAACACCTATTCTTTGGATTCCCCGTAATACCTTTTTTCTTAGTGATTTCATGAACCTTTTGCTCCTCATCTTGTTCCCTATCATCTTGGTTGGATGTATGTTTCACTTCCATTATGTCCTCTTTTATAGAAGAGTTTTTAAAAGCCTTTATACATTCTGTTGTTTGTTCAATGCTTTTTGCTACTTCAATAGCTTCTTTCAAGGAAGGGCTTGTAGTTAATAGTCTTTCCTGAACTTTGCTGTTATTAGTACATCTCACTAGTTGGTCTCTAATGAGCGAGTCTTCCAAGTGTCCAAAATCACAGGTCGCAGCCAGACCTCTTAGACAAGCTATGTAACTTGACACTCTCTCTTCCCTCCCTTGGATTCTACTGAAAAACTTGTGCCTTTCTAACACGATATTTACTTTCACTCCAAAATGTCCTTCCAACTTTTTAAGAGTTTTGTCAAATACATCAAGTTCTTCATCCTCATCCTCCTCCTGCTCAAAGTCCGTTAAATTATCATATACTTTGCGCCCATGTACCCCTAAATTGTGCAACAAAATGTGCTGCTTCCTTAGCGGGGAAAATCTTTCTCCCCCAATCGCTATTAAGTAGGACTCAAATAATCTTCTCCAGTCCTTCCATAATAGGCTTGGTTCACCTGTATCATTCAGGAAGGGGGGAGGTTGATTCATACTGGCTGCAGCCATATTTCCCCAGATTCTCCTATACGTACAATAAATACACAGTGTATTATGCTTACTGGGATTGCACCCTTAAATACTGTGACCAATGTGTTCGTACTTGTCACTATCTTGTGTTTACCATTCACATAGCTACTCTGTTAGAAATTTCTCAACTATACACTGTCATAATATAAACACTTATATCCTTTTTGAAAAGTTAAGAAAACATCAGAACCTTAGAGAGCGTGAAATTCTACAATATTATGGCATATGAAAATAATTTGTCCTTCTTTTTTTTTTTTTACTTAATACATACAATAAATGTCAACTTCCATGTTTTTTTTTTTTTTTTCCTCTCCTTAAGTTCCTGCTGCAATGAGAATGGTTGATATAATGTAAATTAAAATCCGAGCGTTGCCCGGAGATTATTCGCTAGGGGCTGCTTTCAAATGACGCCCTCAAATCGCGCTGCTCCGAAGATTTCCTGACGTGTTTCCTGACGCGCTACGAGCGCGTTGCATATGCGTCTCCAGTCACTGGAAAGATTTCCTGCCGTGTTACCCGACGCCACACGCTCGTCAAAAGCGCGTCTTCAGGCCGTCTCCATTCGCCCAGAAGTGTCTCCAAATGACAGCGCCAAGGCTGATGACGGCGCCGCAGTTCACCGCTATCCTGCCAAACGTCCCTCAACACGAGAGCCCTAAAATCACCCGAGGTGCACCGGCATATCTCACAGGTAAGACGCGGCTCCAAATGAAATCAGGAACGCCTGCTTAGCGCCGAAACGGGACACTTCCACACGCTTCCTTTCCTCTCCTTAACTCGGAAAGGAAGCCGCTTCCCAAGCCGCTGTGCTAGTCACCAATCCTTCGCTTCTCAGTTCACAGTCCTGACGTCCTGCACTCAATACTGATACACCTTAAAAGTTCAGGATGGTAAAACCATCTCAGACTCACCCCAACTTGGTTGCTGATGGAAGGAGTTACTCTGCTCACAGTGGACGTCACTTAGTACCATTACCCCGGCGAAAGAGTGGTTAATTGCTGGTACAGGGGTGAGGAGTTACACTGCCCCTGCGCAGTTCTCTCCTAGTAAATTAGGCGTAATCCCACCCTCGTCGCCAATTTAAGTTATCTGTAATAACTACAGACAACTCGCGAGTTCTGATAGAAAGATGTTTATTCATCAACTCCTCACAATCCACTCAACAGAACCTACTTCAACATTCTACTCCAAGCTCCCGGTGATTCCAAGTGTCTCAACATTCTAGGGAGAACGGAACGTGCCATATTATCACTTGTGGCATAAATTTAAGTGTAAATTTATGGCTAACTGTGTTTCTACATTAACTGATAACTTGTGACATATATATACACATATTTACATAGTCGGACTGTGTCTTGTAAAATCACTGCTTATAACACACTCTTATGTAAAATCATAGTAAATCTTCGCAGGGTTCTTTCTTGAATAAATGTAAACATTATTTCTAATTAAGGGGTATGTTTCACTGGGTGACACAGGATATGGTTACCAATAGTGATAGCCTTCATAAACATTTCTGAAATGTATTCTGAAGGAAGTCTTGTTTGACTGCACTAATGATAGCAGGGCCCCAACATTAGCAGACGTCTGTGATTCTGAAATCTGGTTGAGAAGTGCTCATTATTTTGCTCTTTTGGTCATTAAGTGAATTGAGATTAGAACCGGGTAGTTCTAAAACTATGGTCTGAAAAAAAAATATTTTCAGGTAATTTAGAGCAAGGCGAGAACATACCACACCAAAGCAGGACTTGCGAACAGCACAACAAGCTGGAATATGGCTTTATTTTTTTTATTAAATACTAAAACTAATCTAACTTACTCGATAATTGGACTAGGCTGGAACTCGAACGTTGTGCTGAAAAAGAAACGCCAACGTTATGTGAAAGTAGGACATCTAACTGCCAAATCCAAGAGCAACAACAAACAGGATAAAAGTCAAAAAGAGAGTTGGTTCTTGGATCCCATTCAGTTTGAAAACAACTTGATGGGTTGATGTGGAGTAAGTTGATGAAACTCAAGCACTAGGATGGACAGAAAATGCATTCAAAATAATTGTTTGAGTTTCAACCGCCAGGCCTTAGTGGTTCT
Source organism: Pleurodeles waltl (assembly GCF_031143425.1). Taxonomy (NCBI): domain Eukaryota; kingdom Metazoa; phylum Chordata; class Amphibia; order Caudata; family Salamandridae; genus Pleurodeles; species Pleurodeles waltl. Next base: position 488,721,242 of record NC_090438.1, on the reverse strand, counting down.
CGAACCACATTCAGGAAAAAAGTAATTCGAGGACTCGTCATTTAAAACACCGGTTTTCTAAATTAGCTAATTTCCTAGCCATAGAGAGAGTCGTGTACTCAGGGCTAAACGGGCATTGCCCTTAGTTGGGCCAGTCAGCTCTGAGAGCAGGAGGACAGGGGACAAATCACAGTGCTTAGCCATTGGCCATTCCCAGCAGGTCCTCCAGGTATGCAGACTTTGCACATGCCATGGTCCACGATTTTCACCAAGCCTCAAGCATATCCTTTATTCATGTTCTGCACACCCTTCTCACGGTTGGACTGACATACAAAAAGTAAGGCTTTGGGGTTCTAGAGCTGGGACACCAGGTGTTGGACATGGCCGACAGTCACACCCTATCCTACAGCTGACGACCATATCCTAAAGGCAGTGTGTTGCACTTGCATTCCTCCATCAGCCACTGTCTCCTGAGCTTTGAAGTTTGCAGGGGTGGTCACAACTTTGACAGGCTGCTGTGAGCCCAAGGCTGCTAACAGCAACACAAAGTGGGGCTTCACTTGGTGCCACTTATCTATCTTCATTTGGGGTCAGGGCTTCTTCTATGGCCTTTTGTCTTCTTTTTGCCAGTAGGGGTTCTTTCCTATTAAAAGAGTATCAGTGCACTCTAAGGGAGCATCATAATGAATCTGTTGTTTGTTTGATAGCTCCTCGCTCACCATTCCAGCTGTATTTAAATTTTTCTTGAATCCAGTAATTTTCTCTTCCTCACCTTCTGTATTGGACTACTTTGCTTCATCCATCTTCTGGGTCATCAGCATTCCTCTTGAACTTGTAGTATGGAGGTTCATTATGCCACCTGTTTTTTCCTTCGTTAGTGAGACCTCTTCTTGTGGGCACCTGTAAAACATGCTTGTTATAAATAGTTTGACAGCATGGTGGCTTCAGGAAGGAGTTGTCCTTACCACTGAAAGGTGAAGAACTTAACTAATAAGACTACTCAGGATCCAGCATTCTACATGTTGCAACTCCAACATATTACATTTAGTAGTTGTATGATTGATCCTAACATGGATGTGGCAACAGTTCTACAGCAACAAGGTCTTCAACACAGACATAATATTCCTGGCCAACATCATCTGCAAACACATCAATATACTCTCCTACGTTGAAGACACTCAACTCACACTTTCCCTGGAATTATAGAAGTCTAGAGCTGGATTGCTTAGTCACCTGCTTGGGAGCTCCATCCAAATTGAACCAGCATTGATCCAGTACCTTCTTCCTAGGAGGAGTCCATGCCAATTGGGTCCACAAGAAGTTCCCTATCAGAGTCAGAAAAGAAACATAGGCACAAAGGTAGTATTTGTTTATATTATGCTGGTCCTGGCCACTTGGTTTGAAAGTGCTCGGTTAGGCCTTCCAAGAATCCAGGAACCACCAAACTCCAGCCTTTAGAAGCAGCAGACAGACAGGTAACTTAATCCTCCATAACCTAAACTCTTTTGAATAATCCAGCACTTGTCTGTGCTCCAGATTCATCTGCGAACAACCTCTGTGAATTCTATGCTAGCAATAGTTCATTTGGTGTTCAGGGCTTCTGGAATATATGTGGATAAGGATTTGGGTAAAATGTTGCAGATTCCAGTCAGAAAGAATACCCACAGAAGAGGTATATACCACCAAAGAATCATCAGTATCTTCTGGAACAGTAAATATGTCTTGATTCCTGGAATTCATCCTATCCGGAGTGTCACAACTCCCCATCAACTGGCAAAAAAATATGGGTGAAATTTTAATTATGCCTGCTTAATTGGAATAATGTTGGTAATTTTGCCTTTCTCTTGTAATGCAAACTTTCCAAAAATTGGTGATTTTTGCCTGCTTGCATAATTCAGAGTAAATTAGGAGGAAAATGCCTTTTGTATGAGCATAGGAACAGACCGTGAGTGGCTGCTTCTGTTTGTGTTCTGTTGCATTTAGCGTATTTTGAGGGAGCATTTTGCACTAAGCAAATAGAACTCAATGCAGGGTTATGTTCCTCACATACTTCTGCGCAATCTTGTTTAATTTTGCTGTAATTTCACATAGTTTTGCTACAGCAAATTACAGAAGGTATGCCCACCCCTACGGTGTAACTCGAACCTTGTCCCCATCTTCTCAGTTCTGCAGAAATCACTGCTATGCTGACGGGACCTACTGGTCAGCTCTTTACAAGAGTACAGTGGAGTCTGAGAATATCCTTACCATAGCCTCAACTTCTTGTTGATAACTTGTTGTTGTTAGGACTTCCTGGATCACTTTCAAAAGCCATCTTCAGTACTTTTACCATCTCAAAGTGAATATGAGTGATCTAATCCAACCAAGCTGGTTGGATGTATGAGTTGGATGTATGAGAAAGAAGTCCTTAGACAATATTCAGGGGAGAACCTCCAGAATGGGTTGATTGTCTGTTCAAGTTCTGAGAGAGGAGATTCTCTGTTTTTCTACCTTAGAAATCCTGAGCTGTAAGGCCTTAAGTAAGATCAGTAGAAATGTGGATGTTCTAAATGATCCCCTCCTTGCTTCTCTTATAGGACTACTCCTACAGCTGAGTCGAAGATATCAGTACAGATAATAGCATTTCATGTTACATCAGGCCGCCTAGGATGGGGGCTTGAGTAAAGGTCTTCTTAATGTCCTCAAAGGCTTCTTCAGTTTGCTCAATCCAGATTTTCCTTTTGAAGAGTTCGTGAGCTGTGACTTGTCACCTTGGTGAATTCTATGATAAATTGGCTGTAGAAGTTTGCCAGTCCTAGGAAACGTGGTGTCTACTTTTCAGATGTCACAGGTGGCCAGTCCATGAGTGGTGAGATCTTGTGAGGTTCGATAGCCAAACATTGAACTGAGAGAAGATGTCCAAGAGATCCTATTTCCTCTTGTTAAAATGCACTCTTCTCCGGTTCACAGGTTATGTGGTGGAGTCTGAGATAATGAAGAACTGAGGTCACATGTTTTCTATGTTTAGCCAAGGTGATAAGAAAAAATCATTATGTGATCTAAATAAACAACACAGTACTGGTTCAACAAGTCAGACAAAATACTGTTGATGAAACTTTGCAAGACTAATGGCATGTTAGTCAAGCCAAAGAGGAAGACACAATATTTGATATGGCCAATTGGAGTACAGAAGGCCCCCTCTCATTCACCTCCCTCCTTGATAAAAGTAAATGGTATGCACCTCGGAGATCTAGTTTCAAAAAGATAGAAGCACTTTGGATAGACTTCAGGATGTACTGAATGACAGGAAGAAGGTAATGGTCTTTGAAGTTGAGTTTACCTTTTCAGTAGTCTATTTAAATTCCTGGGTGTGCAAGTATTCAGTTCTGGACCAGGAATGTCAAAAACTGAAATTTGAAGGGTAGGCCTTGTTGGATGGGGCCACTGTGACTTTTGAAGTTAAAACTGAGCACAGAAACCTACAGTTTCTTCAGCAGATGCAGTGCAGCAACACTAGCTAAATTTGTGGGGTTTATTTTTCCCTAATATTATTTTTTACATAAACTACATGCACAGCTCCTGACCATCTGTTCTTGCTGATGATGTTTGTCGAAGTGACACCCCAGCTGAACAACCAGAGACTGCTGCCCTCATGCTGCCTGAGAGAGTGATTAATCTCTCACAGTGTTTTCTCCAGCGAGTTAGAGGTGCTCATTACTTGATCACTCAATAATTTTAGATACTTTACTGAGTCAAGCAGCTTTGGTTCACTTCAAAAACTTGTATTTCTTTCAATAAGTCCCAACCAAGAACGTTAAGTAGAAAGTTTTACAAATGTTTAATGATTTATGATTTGGTGTTGGCAGGCCATGGATTATTGAAACATTCATTGGAATTGACACATTTTATGGTGACCTACAATCTATAAAGATGTGGAGCTATATGTTAAGTTCTGTCCTGTCTGTGCCCTAGCTAAGGCAATCAATGATAAAACATGTAATTATGTTCAACCCTTACTGGTGTCACCCTAAGCTTGGCATACCATCTCTACTGATTTTATAGTTGATTTACCCCCCCCCACCACAGAGGGTTGCCCATTTATAGTTATAATGGTTACCACAGACTACTGTTCTGAGGTGGTGCACTATTCTCTTTTCGGGAACCTTCCTTCTGCTAAAGTTATGCAAAGCAATTTGTAACTGATATTTTTAATTTACATGGGTTTCCCAATAAAATGATCTCAAACAGGGGCTTCCAATAGATTCAAAAGGCCAGGGCACTCGTATGAAATAAGATAAGAGTCTGTGCAGTTAGGTTCGGTTTTCATACATGTTCATCACATCAGAAAGATTCCATATGTGGTCATCACAACAACATCCAACAGCCAACACGTGTTTAGTCTCCGAGAAATTAATCTCATTGACTTCCTCAGGGCAAAGTATAAGTAAGATGTTAACATGAATAAATGGCTTATCCTAATCAAGTAAAACTCTTCAAGATAATGTACGATCAATAGAGAAAGAGTAGTGGGAATCACGTTAACACCTTCCTTATACTTTGCCCTGAGGAAGTCAATGAGATTAATTTCTCGGAGACGAAACACGTGTTGGCTGTTGGATGTTGTTGTGATGACCACATATGGAATCTTTCTGATGTGATGAACATGTATGAAAACCTCGCACAAGAATAAAGACACTGAACTTTAACTCTGTTTGGATTATATATTGATTCTCCGAAGACCAAGAACCTAACTGCACAGACTCTTATCTTATTTCATACGAGTGCCCTGGCCTTTTGAATCAGTTTGGTTTTTCCTATTGGAGAAACACTGGAGGTGCTGGGAGGACCCTCCGTTCGGGAGCACCGTATTTACTATCTATTGTTAAAGAAATGTTTTGGTGATATTCTGTTAGCGCCTATCCCTATAATTTCCCCCCCTTTTCTTCACAACTTCCAATGGATATCACACTTCTGGCAATCCTTATGTATCCAATAAGCCTTGTCTTCAGATTTCCAACCGCAGGCCAATGGGCTGACTGATGGCGTCAGTCAATGTCTTGAGCAGTGTATGAAGTGTTTCTGCAATGTTACTCTAAGCATCTGGGCAGAATGTTCTTCCTTGGCTCAGATTTCATTACAATTCTACACACTCCTCCTCCAAGGTCTCAATCCTTCAAGGTCTCAATCTCTTACTGTATCCAACATTTTAACGCAAATCTTTTTCTTCTGAAAATTCTGCTATCCCTTCGGTTCCACCCGCTAACAATTTCTTAGAAACACAAAATATTAAGAGACAAGTGATTCCCTGAAATCTAGTTAATCCTTGAAAAAGCCATAAAATAAAAATCAGACCTTCATAGACGGCCTGTCCATATATTTCAATTAGGAGGTAAGGTCTGGCTATCTTCTCTATACTTTCCACCAGATAACTGCCACTTAGATTTTGTCCATGCCTCCAGTTGTAATAATAAAACAGATTAATGAGGTGACCTATCAACTTTGTTTGCCAATTGCTCAGAAAATATAGCCTACCTTTTAGTTGTCCCACCTACAACTATACCTCGGGGATCCTTTGTATCGAAACTCCCCTTCTCTACCGGTGTCGATTGATAGACATACACATAATAAGATTGTGAAATATATGGCTCTCACTATTACAAAAATAATTTAAAGTTCTTTGTCCATCGGAAAAGTTTTCCAGTTAATAATCATTATTTGTTTCCATATACAGCCATGAGGGCTACAAAGCTAGTTTGATAACATATTCTGGCCTTCCCCAACAAACCAAGGGATTCAGAAGAGGGGTAGATGTTTCACCCTTAGCACTCCGTCGACTACCACTTCCTGTACCTGTGTGTCTTTGCAGGGGAGGTCATTGCTCCAGTGAGCTACAGTGCAGCCAAGGCGGCTGACAACATCACGAGGGTGGGGAATTGCTTCCCTTAGTGCCACTTAACTTAGCCCATTCGGGGTTGAGTTGCGTCTTCTTCCATGGCCTTAGTTTTTCTTTTAGCAGTGTGTTTTCTCCTTTGGTGCAGCATTCTGGAGAAACACCACACATAGCATCTGGTGGACTTGGCAGAGGCTTTCCTGTTAAGGTTAACTGGGAGAAAAGGGAATTTACATGTCTGAGGGCTTGCAAAAGCCTTTTTTTTTGTAACCTGCCTATTAATTCAGTTAAGTTATTTTTCCCTGTCATTCCTTTCCTTAATAAAGATGGAGATGTTGGCTATTTTCTGTGTTGTTTCCCCTTTCCAGCATGGACATGTTTATGTGACAGTGAATATTTCCTCTTACCAATAAAAGGATAGCAGCCCAGTCTGAGGATCTGCCACAACACACGCTTTGTTTTGTCAGCGGTTTCTCAATCCACAGCCAATCACTTTATTGTCTTCTGTACTGGACTGCTTTCCTTCCTTATCTTCTGCCTCATCAGTCCTCTTCTGGAACTTGTAGTCTTTTTAATGCCACCAGCTTTATTTAAGTCACTAGTTTTTCCTCTAATACTGCGGCCTACTCTTGCAGACACCTACAAGTCACAAGTGTTATAGGGAGTGTGATAGCACCCTAATTTCAGGAGGGAGTCGTCCTTACCTAAGGCAGAAGTACTGGACTGCAAGGACCACTAGGTACCTAGTCTTGGACACAGTGAGACTTGGCACAGAGTATATGTCAAATATTCTCCCTGCACCAGGAACCCACTTGGCATGTTCAAAGGTAGCTTAGTTTGTGACCTGGACGATAAGGAACAAAGAACAGTGCTGCCAGGGAGATACTTCGGTCAGGGGACAAAGTTTATCATAAAAAAAGTATTACATCTCTGAGAAAAACTGTGCTAATGCAAAGGAGGGTTAACTATTCTTCAAAATCATTAGTCATAGTCTATTCATATTTTCGTATGTTCAACTTATTATCCATGTATTAACTGTTCACACATGTCTATTTCCATACACCCAATTATAAATGATAGTGGAGTTCCTCATCTCCGTTGAGTCCACTCAGGATCTGAGTTTTAAGCTGGATTATAAACCGTGATTCCAGGCGTCTCAATTTGATTTCTCGATCTCCCCCTCTCCCACTACTATCAATATTAGCAATTCCAATTTTTTTCTTCATATTTGTCCAATTTGCACCCTCATGTACCATCAAATGTTTAGCCATAGCATATGTCATATCCTTATATCCTACAAGAAATCAAATTGAGACACCTGGAATCACAGTATATAATCCAATTTAAAACTAAGATCCCGAGGGGACTCAACGGAGATGAGGAACTCCACTGTCATTTATAATTGGGTGTTTGGAAATGACATGTGTGAACAGTTAATACATGGATATTAAGTTGAACATTTGAAAATATGAATAGACTATGACTAATGATTTTGAAGTCCCATGTCCCAATGCCTTTGTAACCCACAGTGCATGGCTTTCAAATGTGTACTGTAGCCTTTGGCAGCAGGAAGTCATCCCTTGTCATACCTTATGTCAGTTCATCTGCCCCTAGAGTAAAACCCACTATGGGCAGCTTTCACATGTTCACAGTGGTCATTAAGTGCAAACCACTCAAGCCATGACCATGCAACCAGAGCACAGCTAAGAAGAGCCAACTACAGATGACCTTTGGCTAAATTATGGGACCTGGTGAATATGCGCTGCAACCAGTTCCTCTGTCCCAGCTCTTAACTCATTATAGCTCACCTTTGGCTGTGGACAGCATTCCTCAAAACCCAGAGTGCCAGACCCGTGGAGAGTAGAGCACTGTGGAGCTGGCTCCCCTAAGCCCTATTACAAGGTTTCCACTGGGCTGAACGGCAGAAACCTCAGAAATAGAAGGTTCCTACAGGTATGCCCAGTGGAAACCAGGCTGCAGCATATGCCTCGGCTTCTCATAAAGCCAAGGCCATTGTCATCGCACAGAGGGTGCCTCCAGCTCCCTCAGAATACACATTGTTTGCAGTCGCAGACAGTGTGCATTCCAAGCGCGGTAGACAGGGGGCATGACATGGTCGGGGGCAGTGAAAGTGCCCCTTTGTGGCCCCAAATACTGGCTTTCCATCAGCCTTTTCAGGGCTGCATCCTCGCCATGAAAAGGCTGGTGAAAACTGAAGTCGTGATCAGCACAGTGGTGCTGCTTTAAGCACCACTGTGGCAGAGCATGACCTTGCCTGCCACCTACCTCTCGGGAACCATGTTCCTGGCAGTGGCGGCAGTCCCCTGATGGTCTGACTGTCAGGGTTGTAATTTGGTGGTCAGACCACCTGGAGCGCATTGGTCTGACCGTCACAGCAAGTCTAGCAGTCTGAAGACCACCAGACTTATAATCAGGCCCTTAGTATCTTGAATGTAAATCTAAAATCCTCAGTGCGGCAGGGTAGCAGGCTGTGGCAGAAGAGGGCTTCACCTTGTCAGATAGATGCTGGATGAGGTCCTGGTAAAGCTGTTCATTTTTGCCACGAAAGGCCTGCGCAGGAGATCTTTCAATTACAGTCTACAGAAGGTCCCTTGCTGGTTGGATACTTTTAGCACCTTTACCCAGTGAAGATTTCTATCTTCAAATTTATTTACGTTTTTGGAGCATGGATTCCTAAAGGAGGGCAAGGCTGGTGTCTGTAGTCGAAGAAAGCTCCACAAGGCTGGATTACCTTTCTGCAAGTTCCAACTAAATCGGAATTATGGCTGCAGAGGAGAAGAACATAGTGGGAGCAACCTGAATCTTTGACTTAGCAGCAACACACCTTTATCCGATCAACTTGGCAGTTTGGTCACAGTCCCCTGCCTGTTCTCACAGCAAAACTTTGGCAAAACCTTTTTAAGTACCAGGTTTCAGGAAACGTTAGGGGAAGTATATTTTGACAAAAGCCAATGGTAAGGGACTTTGAACACAGCACTTGAGGATAAAGAGTCACTCTAGCAGAAATGAGTGGCAAAGTCAAGGGCTGGTCCTGATGATACTGGTCAGCTGAAAAAAGTTCTCTTGAAGCTTGTTGTGCCCCTGTAGCACAAACAGACGGTGAGCCTTGTGCCCACTGATTCCACTCTGTTGTCCTGGGTACATGAGAGAGAGGAGGACTAGCCTTCAGGTCTCTTCTCTGGTCACAGATAGAAGGTCTAAACCTTTTCTGTTTTTCCACAGGTCAAAAATTGATTTTTAGCACATACTGGGGATGCCACATTTATGCCCACTACCAGCCTGTGGGTGGGAGAAACATCTGGCTGCTTCCTATGCAATGGGATAAATGTTCCCAGTAGTGAACTAACCCACCTTTGCAGCACTGCCTTTGTGTTTTACTGCAAACAATTCCAAGGTGCCCCTTTCTGCCAAAAGCCAACATGGCTGAACCTTTCTTCTGCTGGGCACCACTACTGTGCCCACCTAACTGGATTTAGGAGCAGCTTCTCTCCCACTGGGCCTAGTGCTTAACTGGCTAGGGTAAGAAAGGAAGCGGGCAGATCCAGGTGTTCGCTACATCTGCCATTGTGAGGGTAGACCTCTTTAAAGGTAATAAAGTTCTTGGACACTGCCCAGTTGGTCAGACTCCAAATGAAACAGAACACCTCCCCTCACACAAAGCATGTGGCTAACATCTAAGAGCAAGTTAACACCTCATCAATGGGGCTTTTTAGCTAATAGCTGAAATTTGGAAGCTCAAGCAAGTGGGCTTTTAGAGGCTTTAGCTGGTAACAGGCAATTTTTTAAAAGTATTTCATTATAAATCTAATTCTACTGATTAGCTGGGTTTGTATTAAATATTTTAAAAAGTCAAATAATTCATTCTGTAAATGTTTCCTAAGTGCAGATGCCAATAATGCATGTTTTATTTTGCCCCAATACTTTCCTATGAGACAGCTGACCCCACTGCAGTGAAAATAGCCTTTTGGGACCTTTCACTTTAAAGCAAATGTAACATATAGTTTCACACGTCCTACTCTTATATACCATGCACCCTGATTTAATGGACAGTAAGGCCAACTTAGGGGTGACCTAATATTATGTAAAGGGAGAAGTTAGGTCTGTCAAGAGGGGCTATTTTGACAGGTCAATTTTGCATTGAAAACCTCACCACTGTTCAACACATGGCAGGACTGTAGTCATGTTTGTCCTGACATTGCATTGTGCGGCACAATGTGTTCTGCAGGTGACTGGTATTTTTAAATTATAGGCTCTGGGTACACTTTAGGTACCACATAGGTAAGCTAAAGATGCCAATAAAGGAAATACTAGCTAGCAAGGGTAAAGTGCAAAAGTGCACTTAGTTCGATAGACAGCAAAAATAGGGCTCACCAAAAAAGACAAAAAATTCAGGGTGACCTACAGAAAGGGAAAATTTCCCCATTGGGGACATTGCATAGCTTTTGGTAATGTTCCACAGCTAGTGCGTCTTTCCACAAAGCAGAGACTGCTATGCTTAGCATTTGCAGTGCAAAGCATGTGGCATTTAACCATACACTGAGCACAGCCCCAGTTCCCGCAGATAGCCTAGTGTCTACCGACAGCAGAACATGTGTAGAGTCCTTAATACACACCATACCCCATTACAAAACCCAATGGGCAATGCTGTCTTTGGAGGCCCACTTTCACCCAAGAATAATCTATACACAACTTCCAACACATATGATGTTTTTCCTAAAATTATTGCTAGTTATGTTTTTATGGGTAGGAGTGTTAGAATATAGACAGGCCTGTTAGAGAGCCCTCATAAGAAGATGATTTTGCAGAGTCCCACCCTGAATTCTGAAATCAGTACACACACAACAAAGTGTATTATATGGCAATCTCCTATTTATTATATGCATTTTCTTTACAAATCATGTGAGTAAGAATTATCATTTAAAGTATTGATAACTTAGTGAACAAAATGGGCAAAAGGGTGAAAGCTAAATGCATCCCAATAATATTTCATCTCACATCCTTGATCAATTGGTCTAAACCCTAACTCTCTAATGTGTCCATTACTTACCGATAATGGCATTAGTTCTAGTCCTACTCCCTCGCCTTCCTTCTGAACCAATGAGGTGCCTTGCCTCCAAAAGACCCCTCCCTCCTCTAAATAAAAACTCCCTCTGCCCCCCTCCTCATCCCGTATTTAAACAAGACAACCTAGACACTCAGTTCTTTCATACTGGGAGGGACCAGAAGTAAGGTGAGGGAGTAGGACTAGGAGTAGTGCCATTATCGGTTAGTAATGGATGCATTACCTCCCGTCTCTCCCTCACCTTCCTTCTGAACCAATGAGACAAAGCAAGCAAAATAGAAACGGACAAGTGAGTCACAAAAATCCAAATGAGAGAGAGGGCCCAAACATACCCAGAACACAAAGACCCAACACAAAATCCAAACCTTCCCACTCAGTAATACAAAAAGGGACACACAAAAGTGGAAGCAGTAGCCCAACAAATCCCAACCACTGAGGTTCTCTGCAAGGCCACCCAACAACAAGGAAGAAAAGCTAAAAGCAACTAAGCAAACCAAACAAAAGGCCTCAATATAGAGGACCAGTCAAGACCACCAACCACAAAGCTCAACCAGGGGAAGGGCGCACCATACCAGGTAACAAAGGGAGCAACCACAAGAAAAACCTAGGCAGCATCCCAACCATAACATTCAGAAAATGCCAATAGTCACGAAATGCCAGAACTCCCGTCCAGGGAATCTTTAAAGGAGCAATGGGCAGACCCCAGTAAGTCACACCTAGCAAGAACTGTAGAAACAGAAAAAAATGGCCAAAGGTGGAACCACCAGCTACCCCAAACACCAGGGTCAAAAACAGTGAGCTAAGCCCAGCAGAAAACTGCCATAGAAAAGACCTTCATGAAGTCCAGAAAGACAGCGCCAACCACACAGGGACCCATAAAGCAGCAAAATTGCACCTCCCAAACCATGCAAAGAAGTAGTCTGAAAGAGGAGAGAAGACTGGAGAAATGGAAGAGCCAAATTCAAACAATGACAAAACAACACCAGCAGGGAAAATAAAGTCATCCAGGCCCACCGTGGAGCAAACAAAAGCACTGAACCCTGCATACTGCCTCACACCAGAAATGTCCGGCCAACAGGAAAGGCGGAAATGCGCTCAACAGACCGTGAGGCCAAGGACAAGGCAACCTGCCAGCACCCAAGCCAAAGGAAATCAGCCCCCGAACAAAACATAAGAAGAAGCAAGCGACCCAACAACAGAACACCCCTCCTCTGAACAGACATAACGAACAGGCCAGGATGAGAGAGAGATACACAGAGTGTGGAAAAGCACAGCGAAAAAGATCCAGTCGGACAGATACCCCTTGCTGAAGGAACACAGCAATCAGAGACAGAACCAAGCCCAATGTCCAGAGGCAAAAAGCCCTAAGCAAACACGCTTAGGGAATCGGAACAGGTGGCGCTGTGCCATAGGAAGAAAGATCGCATCACCAGACCGTCCATCTGAACCCGCACCACTGACTCCCCAGGCTCATCGACAAATGAACCAGAGCCAGCAGAACAGACACAAACGCCCACCGGTTTGAAGACCGCTGAGCGGTCCAAGCAACCCAGAACTCCAGTACCTGAATCAACACCAGACAGGCCAATGACACCACCACTGGAGCTGGAGGAGAAAGAGAAAGCACATTCGCTAAACCAACCCCTAACAGCCAGCACAGCAGAACCCAGCAGACCAGAGCCGGCAGCCAGAAAGGACCAGGAGACCATGAGCCCCCCGGGCCACAACAGGAACAAATCCCGGGAAGCAGAAAGTGCATCAGAAAACCTGCTCAAGGCATCAGAAATACAATCGAAGCCAAGAGACCCAGTACCAACAAACAGACAAGGGAGGCCCAAAACTCACCCAAAGAACCAAAGAATACCACAATCAGAAACAAAGAAGACTGTTCACCAAGACAACAAAAATCCAAGCCCCCTCTGTACCCACCCACAGAAGACCAGAAAAGGGACACAAAAGGGGAGAGCACCAACTGACCACTGAAAAAATGAAAAACAAACACCCCCTTCATGGAAAGAAAAGCCAGAACTGTCACAAATACAAGGGTGATGAAGCAAGGCCAAAGACAAGAACTCAAAACCATAAAGGCACACCCCATCATTGCAAACCGGAGAACCAGCAGAGAGGAGCAGAGACAGGAAGGGGCAGGGAAGCCACCAGAGACCCAGAAATACTAAAAACACCTGGACACAGCAACTGAACACCTTCCCGAACAGACTCAAGTGACAACCAGGAATGGCAAAAATATCCCTGACACCAACAGAAACAAAAACATAAGGGAAAAAGGCCCGGACCCTGAGACCAGTAACAGGTACCACACAAAAGGCTCCAAACACCAACAATCCCCTGAAAGCAACCCAAAGGGCCAAGCAGTCCCCCACGGCCACAGGAACCAGAGGCAGAAAGATGTCAGCAGAATGAGAAACAAGAAAGAAGCCCACAGCAGAGCCACAGACCATAAGGACCAAGACTCAATGACTGGACACACTCTGAAAAGGCAAGCCACACAGCCATGCAGTTAAGGCCTTGGAGAACAGGGCCAGGAACCGCCCACCAGAGAGCACCTGACCCTCAAACGGAATAGACAGCAAGGCTGCATCTGTTAGGGAACGCCGAACATCGAGCCTAAAAAGCAGTCCCAGGCCAAGCCAGAGCACCAGGAAAGAACGAAGACATCTGACAAAACGACTGCAAACAACCCAGCCCACTGCTCCGGCACCAAGGAGCACGGAAAAGACGTCAAGACATCAAGAAAAGACCCACGGACAAAACCAACATCCCAGCCATACACACCCCTGAAACTAGAGGCTAACAGCACAACCATAACAGCAGACAGAGCACAGCATACTGGAGGAAAAGCCGCCAAGCAGGGGAGACAAAATAGAGCCCACACAAACAGAAGGAGGAAGAGCACCTGCTCCCCCAAAGAAGGGCACAAGAACTGCAGAAAGCGAGGAATAGGAAGCATAGCAACAACCTGCCCTATCATTCAGAACCAGGAACCAACAGGAACTGGACAGGATATGACAAAGTAGAAAGCAGAGCTTAGTGGAGAAACAGAGCACCCCCAAGCTGCGCAGCCAAGAGTACCCATACAGCTGTTAGAATATCCTACCACTCCACACAGGAAACAAAGCTCCCCATAAGAGAACTAGAGGGCACCCCAAAGTAGAGGCCGAAGAATCATATACAGGCACACCTACGCAGGCAGGCACAACAGACCAAGCAGGTGGTGCCAAATGGCTCCAGCAACCACAACCAGGACCAGCTACTCCTCCCCTGACAGAAGAGGTGCACTCAACCAAAACACAGAGTGTCACGAGCTGTGTTCGTGGGGAAGCGGAACATGCAATGCGGCAGATGCAGGTGACAGTATGCGCCACTGAAAAGCAGGGAACAGATAACTGACACACCGCAAAGAAGGGAACTGACCATAGATACACCTGGAAAAGAACCCCCAACTTACAGAGTGAGAGTAGACAGGAACACACAGTCACATTGTGAGAGTCCGGGACCTGAACCACCAGGCCATAAATGACCCCCCGAGTCCCATCCAAAGGCTACAAAACCAAGCCAGGCTACTGAGAAGGAAACAGCCAACCACCACAGGCAAAGCCAAGAGGTATTTGTCACTGGAGGTGTAAGTCCAAAGCTGGGTGACAGGATGGAAGGGAAACTCACATAAAGAAACTCAAACACAGTCCTCCACGAGAGAAAACAAACACACTGTCAAGTGACACAAGGATCTGAACCTGCAGCATACAGAGTGACAGTACAAGAAGTTGACCATGAGTCCATCACTCTCCATAACATAGAAAGAAAAATTGGCCAAACCTGTTCCTACCTCCCAGTCACCTCGCCTCTGATACCCACCGAGACTCACCATGGCGCCAACCTGAAAACGTAGCCCAAGCCACAGCAGGACCGCTGTAATGCGTCACGGAGATTGCAGGCAGCGCTTCGTCTGCAGCTATGCTGAAAGCAGGAAAAGCTGCCCAGCTGGGAAACCCCTGCCCAGAGCACCGTTCACTGTGGGGATTTAAACCACGAAGCGACCCAGTCCATGTCGAGAAAGGAGAAATAAGGTAAGTCTATTGGGAAACAAAAAAGAACAGGACGAGGAGGTAGTTTCCATTTAGAGGAGGGAGGGGTCAATTGGAGGCAGGGGGCTTTATTGGTGCAGAAGGAAGGTGAAGGAGGGACCAGAGGTAATGTAGTTTATGCAGAGTCATTTATACCCCTCCCACCTTTATGCCATTAGTCTATGGTATGAAGAGGCGATCACACCCACCATTCTTCAGCACTTTTTGCACAGCATTAATTTTTTCATGCTCTTCAAGTTTTAGGAAGCACACAGAACCTGTCACCTGAATCTCTCTAATTCCTCTGATATTGAACCATTCAAGGTCACTTACACTTGCAGGCAGATTCCTACAAATGTTGCAGAGCATGGATAATGACTTCTCTGCATTAATGTGAGCAACAGAAACGTATGTCATAATTGAACAAATCTAACATGCAAGTATGGATTACATTTAAAAGCGCAAATTTATAATGAACTTGCTTGTTTTCGAGGACCTAAACTGCATTCATGCCCCTCAGTGCCTTCAACGCAAAGACGATTATCACGTTAACATGCAACAAGGCATTTGTTGTGCAGAAAATCATCTAAACATTTGACACACGTGCCACTATGGCCCTCATAGGGCGGCCGCCAATGCGGCCGCACTCCCGCCTCAGCCATCAGGAGATCCCCGCTGGGCCGGAAACCTGGTTTCCGCCTGCCGGCCCAGCGGGGATCTCGGCAGCAACACAGAAGCTGGCTCCAAATAGAGCCGGCTGTGTTGCGGCCGTGCGACGGGTGCAACACTTTTCACTGTCTGCATAGCAGACAGTGAATAGCTGCATGGGCAGTGCAGGGGTCCCCAGGGGCCCCGTGACTCCCCGTACCGCCAGCCTTTTCTGAAGGCTGGCGGTAGGGGGACTCGTAATCCCCTGGGCAGCGCTGCAAGCAGCGCTGCCCTGGCAGATTAAAACCGCCGGGAATGAAGTGGCAGTAAACCGCCGGTCCCGGCGGTGCGACCACAGCGTTTTCGCCGCGGTCGTAATACCATGGGAAGCACCGCCAGCCTGTTGCCTGTGCTTCCGTCAAAACAGCCCTGGCGGTCTTTGACCGCCAGGGTTGTAATGACCCCCTATGTGTTTAAAAACCATGGCACATTGCTATACACTATGTCTATCAGTCTTAGGTGCAGGGTATAGCATCTAGCCAAGTCTTGCATCACGTCATCAGCACCCAGCGCTCATCCCATAATGTACAGGATATCCCATGCAAGGAGGGCACTGTATGTGGTTTTGGAAAGCACCGCACCCACTTTCTTGCCTCCAGTGACAGCTGAACAAGTCATCGCCTATGGCCATTCTCTGTGCACCCATTACAAAACCCAATGTGCAGATCATTCGCTGGCTGCATTTGGAGCTCCACTTTCCCACGAGAACAATCTCTACACAACTCCTCACACATATGTTTCCTAAAATTATTGCTAGTTATGCTTTTGTGGGTAGGAGTGTTAGAATTTAAACAGGCCTGTTAGAAAGCCCTCTAATGTAGGTGATTTTGCAGAGTCCCTCCCTGAATTCTGAAATCACTACATACACAACAAAGGGTAATCTCTTATTTATTATATGCCATTCTTTTACAAATAATGTGAGTAAGAATAATAATAATTATTAACAACATAGTGAACACAATGGATAAAAGGGTAAACACTTAATGCATTCCAATAATATTTCATCTCACATCCTTCAACAATTGGTTAAAACCCTAACTCTAATGTAATTTATGCATTTATACCCCTACCACCTTTATGCCATTAGTCCTGAAGTTTAAGTCTTGTCATGAAGCATCTGTCTAATAACTATTACGTCTGCCTTCCAACATCTCATTCATGAGAATCTTCTCACATATGCTGGTCTATGTTATGAAGAGGAGTTCACTCCCACCAGGCTTTAGCACTTTTTGCACACAGCATTAATGTCTTCACTCTCTTCCGGTTTTAGGAAGTACACAGAAGCTGTCACCTGAATCTCTCTAATCCCTCTGATATTGAACAATGCAAGGTCACTCACACTTGCAAGAGGTTTCCTACAAATGTAATAAAAAATGCTGCATGTGAGAAAACAGGGCTGATTGCAGAGGCCCCCTATCTTTTTGCCCCCATTTTCCACTTTATGCTGGTGTTTTCCTGACTCTGATGGTGCCCTGGGTACTGCTAACCAGTCCCAGGGCCTGTGCTCTGTGTAAAATCAATATGCAAATTAGGCTAATTATAATTGGCTAAGTTAACCTACCTATAAGTCCCTAGTATATGGTAGGGCATGTAGGTTTAGGGACCACAGCATAGGTGGTGCACACCTAGGTGCACTGCTGAGGTGCCCAGTGTCATGTTAAAGGCAGGCCTGCCTTGCTGGCTGCTTTTAAATTAAAGTTATATGCAAATTCGACTTTGGAATTAAAAGTAGTTCCAAAGTCTTAAACTACCTTATTTGTACATATAAGTCACCCCTAAGGTGTGCCCTATGTGCCCCTAGGGCTGGGTGCCATGTAACTATAAGCAGGGACTTTATAAAAATAGATTTATAAACCCTGGTGAGGTAAAAACAGCCAAATTCGTTTTTCCCTCATTGAAGTAAATGGCCTTCATAGGCTAGAATGGGGAGACTTTATTTTAAATTTTAAAGTCTCCTTAAATGTTGCATACCAAGAATTTGGTATCAAATTAATTGTTGAAATAAATCCCACAACTTCCAGTTGTTGGATTTAATATAACTTGTTCAGGTAAAGAGTTTTAGACTTTACCTAAAAAGTTGCCAATGTCAGCCCTGCATTGTTTTTGCTGCTGTGCTCTGATTGGCCAGCCTGCAGCAGCTTAGTCAAGCTCCCTTGATGAGGTGTGAAGTGGCCTGGCTTCACACAAAGGAATGTGCTTGGGGGAGAGAATCTCCCCTCAGCAGATGCTGAGGCAGGAAGGGGGAGGGCTGCCAAACTGGTCTTCAGAGGCAGAGAAGGACATTTGGAGCAACCAACAACACCCCCACATCCTGCAACCCCAGACAGCTAGGTGCCCCCTTGATTAGATTAGGAGAGGGCAGGAGAGGGGTGTGTTTATGATTTTTAGCCACACAAGTGGGTGGGCTCAGACAGATGTAACCTCCAAAAATCAGATTCAGCCATGTTGGATTTTTAGAGAATGTTGCCTTTTGGGATGGATTTTTGCCACACTTCCCAGGAAGTAGTCATCACAGGGGGACGACCCTGTACCTGATTGGAGAACCAGGACCCCCCTCCTTTTCACCCAGGAGCAAGGATAAAACTGGCAGACCTGCCCCCACACCTCAGATCCCTACCAGATTTCAGCAAGAAAAGAACTAAAGGAGAAGAAGGACTGCCCTGCTGGACCCCTGGCCTGCACCTGGAACCTGCACTCAGAAGGACTGCACCAGCTGCACACTTGGGCTTCACCACAAGAAGGACTTTGCCTGGCTTCAACTGGTTCAAGGAGGGACTCCCTGTTTGCTACAGGTGAAAAATTGCTATCCAGAGTCCCCCTGCACCAACTCCTGAAAAGTGACCAGCTGACCACTGTCCAGTGGCCAGAAAGGAGTTTGCACCAGGTGCATTCTGGGAGTTGAAGTCCGCACCCCCCAAGGACCTTCACAGAACTTCTGGACCCTTGGGGTGAGCTGTGGACCCCAAAAGAACCTTAAAAGAACATCTGGGTGAAGCCCCAGAAGTTTGGAGAAGATTTGAGAATTTTTGAAAAAAAGCTCCAGAGAGGGACCGACCCGCCGCGGAAATTCTAGCCGGCTTGCCTCAACCGCGACCCGGCCTGATTTGTTGGTTCGTCCCGGTAAAGAAAAATCTCTGAAAAAGAGACTAAGTCCGAAGGTAAAAAGTTGACCGGGACCTCCCAGCCATCGTATCCGAGAAGGGCTCCACGGACGTCGGATCAAGATCCAGGTTTACCCCGGTCGAAGGATTTTCACCTCGAAAAAACGACTAAGTCCGAAGGTAAAAATCTCCACCGAGGAATCCAGCATCGCGTATCCGGACAAGGGCTCCAGGAGGTCGGATTCGACTGGCAGGTTCGTCCCGCTGAAGAAAATCTTCAAAATAAAGACTAAGTCAGAAGGTAACTTTTTAACCGAGGCCTCCCGCGACCTGTAGCCGAGCAGGGCTCCATCGCGGTCGGCCTAAAACTTTGACTTTGCCCCGGTCGAGGTGCAACCAGATGACCCGATTGGCGCTTTTTGTTTCTAAGCGCTAGAAAAGTAATAATTCTTTAAAAATTCATATCTCCGGTTCCCTTTATCCGATTTTATTCGTTTTTGTGTCATTTTAAAGATAAAAATATAAGCTATTTTTATAAATTGGTTTTGGATTTTTAAACTGTTTCCTGTGTTTTATTTAATTACTGTTTTGTGATATTTGAATGCTTTACACACTGTCTCCTAAGTTAAGCCTTGACGCTCGTTGCCAAGCTACCAAGGGTTGAGCTGGGATTAATTTACTGAGACCTAACTGTACCTAGGTGGAGGTTAGTGGCTTGTTGCTAGGTGTAGGTACCTACCTGCCCTTACCAATAACCCATTTTCCAACATTTTTGGTGGCAGCGGTGGGATCCTGTACTTGTGTTCAGTATCACGTTACAGTTTTAAGTAAAACGAATAAAAAATCCTTTAAATTGTCCTAGTGCAAAAAAAAAATTTTTTTTATTTTTTATTTTTTTTATTAATTTGGATTAATTTCAATTATTGAATTTTTGAAATTTTTCTAAATTCTTGTTTCCAATTTTTGCAAAAAGTTTTTGTTGACACAAAACTAGGGAACCACGGAGCTTGATCTGGCTAGCCTACCCACACTGACAGTAGTCCAGCTTAGAGGGTTGTGTATTGAAAGAGGGTTGCCTGCAACCACTGATCTCAGGAAGCAAATCCTGATTAAATCCCTGACAGCATGGGCTGAGGCCCAAGAGCTAGGCACAGAGGAAGCTCCAGAGGAGGAAGAAAAAGGGGAGGATGCTAACTCTAACCTCTCAGGGGAGGGAAGGCATCTGAGCCCAAGTGAGGATGAGGAAGAACGGTCCTCAGTAAATACAGTCACTAGGGGCAGACCCAAAGCTAGTGGTGGGAAGGGGGTCCTTTCAGGAGGAGAGAACCCATCCATCAGAGAAAGAGAGCTGGAGGCCCAGCTAGCATACATAGCTTTGGAAACAGACAAGCTGGCCCTAGAAAAGAAAAAGTGGGCAAACAAGGAGAAAAGAGATGGTGGCAGCGAGAAAGAAGCTGAGGTGTCCCTGGGTGGGGTTTTTTCCCCCAGATTACCCAAAGGGGTAGTTCCTGCCTATGTAGAGGGGGATGACATAGATAAGTGGCTGGGGGCCTTTGAGAGGGCCCTCCAGATGAGGAGAGTCAAGCCTCAGTACTGGGGTTCACTTCTTTGGGAGTTAGTTCCCAACTCTGGGAGGGATAGGCTCCTAACCATGAGGGGGGAGGATGCAAACTCATACCCCAGTATGAAGAGTTGCTTGACTAAAAAGTTTGGTCTGACCCCAGAGCAGTATAGGCTCAAGTTTAGGGACACCCAAAAGACAAGCACCCAGTCTTGGGTGGACTTTGTAGACACCTCACTTAAGGCACTAGAGGGCTGGATTATTGGTAACAAGGTAAATACTTATGAGGGGTTATACAATCTGATCATGAGAGAGCACATCTTGACTAATTGTACCCAAGAAAGGTTACGCCAGCATCTAGTGGACTCTAAGCAGACCAACCCTAGGGAGCTAGGGGAGGCAGCTGATGAGTGGTTGAGAACCAGAGTGGTTGTCAAGTCCCAGGGGGGAGACTCCAAGAAGGGGGGGTCAGGTCCCCAAAAACCTAAGGAGGGAGGTGGTAAGCCCACCACAGAGACTCCCTCTGTACCCCAGAACCCTAAGAAGGAGGAGAGTAAATCCCACTCCCACTCTGACAAGCAGAGACAGGGAGACCCAGGGTTAAAAAAGCTCTTGGACAGTAGGGCTTGCTTTGACTGTCAGCAGACAGGTCACTTCAGAGGAGATGCAGCCTGTCCAAAGAAGGTGGTTAGCACTGGGCTGTCCAGTGTAGCCATGGAGGAGGACTCCTCAGATGATGAAGTCCTCCTAGCATTGAGCTGGGAGACAGGACCAGATGGTAAGCTGGTGATCCCTGAGGGTGGAAGTAGGCACTTCCACCCCATTCAGGTGAATGGGATCCCTACCACGGGCCTGAGAGACACCTGTGCCAGTCACACTATAGTGAGTGACCGGTTAGGGACCCCAGACATGCATGTCCCAGGAGAGACAAGGAAAGTCAGGATAGCCACAGGGGAGGTCACCACCAAACCTGTAGCCATAGTGCCCCTAGAGAGGGAGGGTATCCTTGACTGGATTAGGGTGGTAGTCAGTGCTGACCTCCCCCTAGATTGTATCCTGGGAAATGACCTCCCAGAGGTGGGTCTGGTCCCAGATGGGGCGGTCGCCCAGGGCGCCCCCCCAAACCAAAGTCCTGGGGAGTCAGTCCCTACAGTTAGGAGACAGGGGTCCCCAAGAAAAGGAAAGAAGAAAAGGAAGGGTAGGCCACTCTTAAAGAGAGTTCCAGGGAGCCAAAGGCCTTCTGCCCCAGTAGGGGGGGAGCCCAGAGTTGGCACTGGTGAGGCCTCCCCTGACCCCAAGGAAGTCCTGAGTAGTCAGGCAGCTGTCCAGATGCAGGGTGTTGCCCCTGCACTGACAGAAGGGAGAGTGGAAGGAGGATGTCTGCCACAGGAGGTGGTAGCCCCCCACTCTAGACAGCAAGAGGGGTGCCAGGACCCCAAAGTTGCCCCTAAAGCAGCTCAGCCACCTGTCAGTGGAGAGCTTAGGGTGTGGTTCTGGGTACTGACAGCTGTCAGTAGCCTCTGCTGGGTGCTAGCCTTCCTGGCAGCACTGTACTTGGCCTGGGAGGCAGACCCCAGGGCCAATAGCAAAGTAGGCCCCCTAACCCTGTTGGTCATGGTGGGGTTGCTCAAGTGTTGGGTGACCTCTTTGGGTAAGCTAGGTGTTGCCCTAGCAAAGTTAGGAGTAGGGGAGGTGGGCACCTCACTACCCAAGTTGGCAGAGAGAGAGGAGGAAGACCCCCCTAGAGGGAAGTTTCAGTTTGAGATGGGTCCTTTCACTGTTGGGGTGGGTTCACTACCCAGAGGGAGTGACCCTGACAGGAGGATGTAAGGCAGAGTAGGCCCTGCAAAGGGACAGCCAGTTTTCTTCACTGTCTTCCTCGCCTAACAAGCCAGGAAGACTCTCCCAGGGTTGGGCTGAGTCTCCTGGGCGTGTGGGCTGGGGGGGGCTTGTGTGAGAAAACAGGGCTGATTGCAGAGGCCCCCTATCTTTTTGCCCCCATTTTCCACTTTATGCTGGTGTTTTCCTGACTCTGATGGTGCCCTGGGTACTGCTAACCAGTCCCAGGGCCTGTGCTCTGTGTAAAATCAATATGCAAATTAGGCGAATTATAATTGGCTAAGTTAACCTACCTATAAGTCCCTAGTATATGGTAGGGCATGTAGGTTTAGGGACCACAGCATAGGTGGTGCACACCTAGGTGCACTGCTGAGGTGCCCAGTGTCATTTTAAAGGCAGGCCTGCCTTGCTGGCTGCTTTTAAATTAAAGTTATATGCAAATTCGACTTTGGAATTAAAAGTAGTTCCAAAGTCTTAAACTACCTTATTTTTACATATAAGTCACCCCTAAGGTGTGCCCTATGTGCCCCTAGGGCTGGGTGCCATGGAACTATAAGCAGGGACTTTATAAAAATAGATTTATTAACCCTGGTGAGGTAAAAACAGCCAAATTCGTTTTTCCCTCATTGAAGTAAATGGCCTTCATAGGCTAGAATGGGGAGACTTTATTTTAAATTTTAAAGTCTCCTTAAATGTTGTATACCAAGAATTTGGTATCAAATTAATTGTTGTAATAAATCCCACAACTTCCAGTTGTTGGATTTAATATAACTTGTTCAGGTAAAGAGTTTTAGACTTTACCTAAAAAGTTGCCAATTTCAGCCCTGCATTGTTTTTGCTGCTGTGCTCTGATTGGCCAGCCTGCAGCAGCTTAGTCAAGCTCCCTTGATGAGGTGTGAAGTGGCCTGGCTTCACACAAAGGAATGTGCTTGGGGGAGAGAATCTCCCCTCAGCAGATGCTGAGGCAGGAAGGGGGAGGGCTGCCAAACTGGTCTTCAAAGGCAGAGAAGGACATTTGGAGCAACCAACAACACCCCCACATCCTGCAACCCCAGACAGCTAGGTGCCCCCTTGATTAGATTAGGAGAGGGCAGGAGAGGGGTATGTTTATGATTTTTAGCCACACCAGTGGGTGGGCTCAGCCAGATGTAACCTCCAAAAATCAGATTCAGCCATGTTGGATTTTTAGAGAATGTTGCCTTTTGGGATGGATTTTTGCCACACTTCCCAGGAAGTAGTCATCACAGGGGGACGACCCTGTACCTGATTGGAGAACCAGGACCCCCCTGCTTTTCACCCAGGGCAAGGATAAAACTGGCAGACCTGCCCCCACACCTCAGATCCCTACCAGATTTCAGCAAGAAAAGAACTAAAGGAGAAGAAGGACTGCCCTGCTGGACCCCTGGCCTGCACCTGGAACCTGCACTCAGAAGGACTGCACCAGCTGCACACTTGGGCTTCACCACAAGAAGGACTTTGCCTGGCTTCAACTGGTTCAAGGAGGGACTCCCTGTTTGCTACAGGTGAAAAATTGCTATCCAGAGTCCCCCTGCACCAACTCCTGAAAAGTGACCAGCTGACCACTGTCCAGTGGCCAGAAAGGAGTTTGCACCAGGTGCATTCTGGGAGTTGAAGTCCGCACCCCCCAAGGACCATCACAGAACTTCTGGACCCTTGGGGTGAGCTGTGGACCCCAAAAGAACCTTAAAAGAACATCTGAGTGACTTGAAGGGCTGGTTGGGCACCTCCTCACTGGAGCATCAGGGAAATAAGGCTCTAATAACCTCAAACCCAACACCTGGACTCTGCCATGTGTGTGTGTCCTTCCCTGCCGAGCGGTGCCACCCCAGCCCAGAACCCTTGGAAATGGACCTGAAAGTGGTCTGCAGCTCATCTGTGAACCAAGCATAACCGATGCATCTCTTCTGCTGCACAGCATATTCTGAGCAGAACTGATGCATTACCTCTGCTGCATGGACTTTGCTGGTACAAGAACTTCTCATCTGCAACTGCAGCTTCATTACGCATTCCCTACTCAGGCCCTTGCATTACAAGCCTCTCGTTGGCAGAATCCCTGATGACAATGATAAACCTTGCACCACAGCCTCGCAACTCCTTGGAATTGATGCTCTGTAAAACATCTCATGCCCTGACTTCACATCTCCTTGGCTTTCATGATAAACAGAATGTGTGACACACTTTTGACGCAGGACTCTGCAACTCTTTGCAACTAAGATTTAAGGTACTCATGTTCAATGGGCCTCACTGGGTCCCTTTAGCCGGCCTGCGCTCTATTGTGGTTGGTCTAAATTTGTGACTTTGTCCCGGTCTAGTGTGACTAGATATCCACATTTGACATTTTGGGCTTCTTTCCAATATTTCAACTGAAATCCTCACATTTGTATTCCTCTTGTTCTACTGATTGGATTTTTTTTCATTTTTGTCTTGATTTATTTAATACAATTGACTCAATTTTTCTAAATTGGTGTGGGATTTTTCTTATGTGTTGTCACTTTATTTCTGCCTGAAGTGCTGCATTAGTACTTTCACATTGCCTCTAAGTTAAGCCTGAGTGCTCTGTGTCGAGCTACCACAGCGTTGAGCACAGGTTAATTTGGGGTTTGCTTGTGTCTCGCCCTGGCAAGAGTTGTGGGTGCTTCTTGAGTAAAGTTTCACCCCCTACAACCAGTACCAACAATTATTTACAGATGCTTTCATGACTCTATGCATAGGTGATAAACAGAATGTGTATCCTACCCATAGGGCTAGGAAAAACTGACATATCTATCCATTATGAAGTGAATAACGCATGCATTGGGTGTATCTTTTGAAATGTGTACATTATTCATCAGCCACTTGTATATGTACATTCGTTAGCAAACAAGACACACACAAGCATATTACACCATACATTGCTATAAAGCTGAACTTACTTGTTGACCGAAGAATCTTAGTGAGTAAATGTCACTGTATTTTTTTTTTACTTGTCCTTAAATTGTGAATGCAATTTAGGAATGCAAGAAAGTTCTTAATTCATTTAATGACAGGTGCATATGGTTGAAAATGTCGTCCGAAAAACAGGTGTGACTAGTTTAAAATAAAACACAACACGTCAGGAAGCCCAAATGTATAATTTGTTTAATGCATAAAAATAGCAAGCACCATAGCGAAAATTCAGACAACAATTCAAATTTCAACCAACCAGAGTTTCTCACTCAAAAAAGGTCAGTTGGAGAAAAGTAAGTACAATTTAGTTCTCCCAGAGAAGCTGCAAAATCAAAACAATGAAATCCTTTCAAATGAAGGTGTGCATAATCCAATTGAAAACATTATTTTTTTTTAAATCACATTAATTCATCTTCACTTTATAATAGTAACATTCATTCATATTCCTTCATACTTTCAAATATTTTGAACATTGTTCGTGTTTTCAAAGCAAAACATGTTTTAGTTTTTTTCGGTGCAAGTATCTTTTTAATGTTCTTTATTTAAATATTTGCCTAATTCATTTCAAGCCTGTTGGCTTTTGTTAATCAATAGCTTAAGTACCTGATTAATGGATTTCAAGCTTGGCTACTCTCTTGCTCCCTTTTGGTTATCCTCAAATGAAACAAACTAAGGGCTTAATTATGAAATTGGCGGTCCTGTGACCCCTAAACTCGCTGTGGTGGTCGGACCACTGCACTCCTGGTGGTCCGATTGCCTAGAAATGACCTTGCCTATCAGACCACCAGGGGACCGCTGCCACCGCCAGGATAATGGATCCCAACGGGTCACCTGAGGTTGAAGTCATGGTCACTCACAAAAGTGCCTAAAGCAGCACTGTCGTGCTGATCACAAATTCCCTTTCTGCCAGCCTTTTCATGGTGGGGTATCTGCCGTGAGAAGGCTTGCAGAAAGGCAGTAATGGAGGCCACAGGAGGGCTCCTGCAATGCCCACGACCACATCGTGGGCAGTTCATGGGCCCCCTGAAAAGCAACCTTGGAATGCTCACTGTATGCTACGGCAGGAGCTGAGGCTCACGAGGCCACACTATTTCCACCGGGCTGACCAGCAGAAAGCTCCTAATACTGAGGTTCTAGCAGTCAGCCCAGTAGGAGCATTGTAATTGGGTTGGCAGGGACCTCCAGCTCTGCAGCGGTCTCCTACCCATGGGTCTGGGGGGCTGTCGGTCAACCCAGGAAACTTGTAATCAGGCCCTAAAACTTGAAAACATAGATATGCAATTAGTTTACCTCATAGCTTTTCATATTGACTCACTTGAGCCCTTCAGGAAGACGCATGTACGGATCTCAAATTCCAATTCAGAAAATATTCACACTGCAGAATTTCAGCCTAGTTCCATTGAAGGTTTTCTCCTTGCTGTCATTAGCCTTCCTCAAATATACACATCTGCACTGTCTGAGCTGCTGTGTTTTCAGGAGTTTCTAGAAGCACAGTTGTGAGAGGTCTGCCTTCTGCTCTAGGTTCAAAGTCTTCTAGTTTCTTGGGACATGAGCACAGAGAGACTCATCTGAATAACATTGGTAATTTTTTCCAGGCACATCGCCATTTAGTTTATAGTATGTTTCTAAACCCAGATGTGTTCAGGGTGATCTGGGCACACCCTTAGTTTGTATACATACACGCACACACAGCACTGTATCCAGCACCTAACTATTATGTCCAAATCTGTCACAAACAACTTAATCTGCCAGTAATCTAAAAGAGCTGGTTTTAAATGCTGCTTTTTACATTTTAGGCTTGAAACTACATTTCATGTTGATTTTGGAACAGAGTGGACGATCTCCTTGATACTGCCTCTGCGCAGTGAGGACTTTGCACACACAAATCCATTGCTTAAAGATTTTTTCATTGTAATGTTGGCCGCTTCTGAGTGGCTTGGGGGTTAATATGTGAAATTATAGATTGTTGGGAAGCCTTTCAATTAATTTTATTTTTTAGAGGGAATGGCAGTCCCTTAAACAATTCGTTTTTCGGTGACATGGTGAGGGCCTGGGTATGTCAATTTTTAAATCTGCTAGAAAGATTATTATATTTTTTAATGTGTATTTTTATTTTGAACTGACCAGTTAGGTATTTCAATGAAGATTCATTCTTTCATAAAAAAAATATGCTTTGGAGGATTTGTGTTGTTCTCTGCATTACTCCAATCCAATGAGCCTTTCTGCGCCTCCAGGGGATATTTGTTTTGGTTGAGACACTTCAGATCCACTCCATAATGACAGCCTTTTCTTTTACCGTTCCAGTAAAGGATGTGCCTTTGTGTCATATTCTGCTCACAGCTGGAAGAGCATGAGGGTCTTGTATATCGTGAGCAATAGTAGTAGTAAAGATGCTTTCATACCTTTTGTTGTTTGCAAGGACCACCTATTGGGGATTGCACCAGATATTAAAATGTCTCTACAATGGCAATTGTAAATCGGACAATTATCAGCTGTTACAGCCAACCCTGAAGCCGCTACTTGATGTGGAATTCTCCCGACCGGGTCAACAGACAACAACCAAGGTGCTCCTCACTGCAACTAAAAGAGAAAATACTGCAGAGTCTGATGCCCTTCCAATGTGATAACTTGAAAATGTATTCTAGAAGGTATAAAGGTTCATGGGAGACTGCTTTCACAAATACAATTAAACAAAGACTCATGTGTTCTGTGGATTTGCTCTCTTCCAGGAAGAAACCTCAACAAATTTGCAATCAACCACAGATATCACACTCATCAAGTGTCTGTGATGACTATGGGAGATAACAAAAAGTAAATACTAGCTAGGCTCCTGATTCACAAGTTCCTCTTTTCCATTTTGAAATGACTGCCATCACTTCAAAATGGTGGCTGCAGTTCATAAAAGTGCTTTAAAGACATGAATGTTATATTTCTTTGTTACAGAACTCCCAGTTCAAAATAGGCACTAAGGACAAAGCCTATGTGCAAAGAGCATAGCCGTATGCGATCACTTGTTCAGCTGCCACTGGAGGCAGGAAAGTGGGTGCAGTGCTTTCCAAAACCACATACAGGGCCCCCTTTGCATGGGATATCTTGTACATAGTGGGGTGAGCGCTGGAAGCTGATGGCGTGATGCAGGACTTGGCTGGATATTCTACCCTGCAACTAGGACTGATGGGCATAGCAGAAAGCTTTCCAAAACCACATACAATGCCCCCTTTGCATGGGATATCTTGTACATAGTGGGGTGAGCGCTGGAAGCTGATGGCGTGATGCAGGACTTGGATAGATGTTATACCCTGCACCTAGGACTGATGGGAAGAGCAGATAGCACTGTGCTATGGTTTTGTAGACAAATAGTGGCACGTGTGTCAAATATTTAGATGATTTTATGCACAACACAGGCCTTGTTGCATGTTAACGTGATAATCATCTTTGCCACGAAGAGACTGAGGGGCATGAAAGCAGTTTAGGTCCCAGAAAACAAACTTGATCATTATTAATTTGCGCTTTTAAATGTAATCCCTACTTGCAGATTAGATTTGTTCAATTGTGACATACGTTTCTGTTGCTCACATTAACGCACATACGTCATTATCCATGCACTGCAGTGTTGGAAAATGGGTTATTGGTAAGGGCAGGTAGGTACCTACACCTAGCAACAAGCCACTAACCTCCACCTAGGTACAGTTAGGTCTCAGTAAATTAATCCCAGCTCAACCCTTGGTAGCTTGGCACCGAGCGTCAAGGCTTAATTTAGGAGACAGTGTGTAAAGCATTCAAATATCACAAAACAGTAATTAAATTGGGGTCCTGGACTTAACATATGCAGGTCCAGCCTTTCTCACCCAGGCAAGAGGGCAGCAGACAGCAGGTCAGTACAGCAGGGCAGCAGTCCTTCAGAGAAGTAGTCCAGCAGATTGGCACTCCTTTCAGAAGCACAGCAGTCCTTCTTCCTTGCAGAGGCCAAAGGTTCAGAAGTGCGTTGAAGAGTTGGGGTCTGAGGTCCAATATTTACACCTCAAGTGGAAAAAGCTTCTAGAGTTTTTAATTTCTCTCAAGTGTCAGGCATCCCCTTCCTCTCTCCCCTGGCCCCAGCTTGTCTTGGGTCACAATAGCCTAGTGACAATACCTTTGTGAGATTGCTTAGGCAATTAGTTTGGGATCTTCAACTGCGTTATGTAACAGCTCCTCCACTTGTTAACTCAGAGTAGCCCATCCTGCCAACACTTATCTTCCTTTTGTCTTACTGTCTGGGAGAAATACACAAGGACTAAATTCCATCTACACCTAGTCATATGACCCAGGAGCAGGTTGCAGAAATCAAAGGGTTAGAACAAGAACATGTCGACTTTCTAAATGTGGCATTCTCAGAATTATGATTAAAAATATGACTTTACCATTAAAGAGAGTTTTTAATAATTGTTTAGACACCAAACATGACTTGTCTAACTGTTCCCAATTGGATGTTACAACTTATTAAATTTATTACGGTAACTGGAATGTTATCCTGTTGGAGAGATAGGCCTTGCAGCAGTGAAAAATTAATTTAAGAGTTTTTCACCACCAGGACATGTAAAACGGAAAAGTACATGCCCACTGTTTTAAATACACGGCAGCCTGCCCTCTGACTGTTCAGGGCCTACACCAAGTGTGATTTATATGTAACAACCAGGAAGGTTTGGGCCTAGGAAAAGGGTTATTTTGCCAGGCAGTCTAAAACTGCACACTTTGGGCAGCAATGGCAGACCTGAGACACGTTTAAAGTGTTACTTAATTGGGTGCTACAATCAGTGCTGGAGACCCACTAGTAACATTTAATTTACAGACCCTGGGCACAGGTAATACCGCATTAGCAGCTTCTTACAGGTAAAATAAATATGCCAATTGGGCATAAGTCAATTCTACCACATTAAAGGAGAGAGCACAAACACTTTAAACCAACAGAAACTGGTTCAGAAAACAGGAGGGTGAAGACAATAAGTTTAGGGATGACTCTGCAGAAACGGCAAGTCCAAAACCATTTCTTTTCAGTCTTTTTCAAATTAAAATCTTTGTCTCCAGATTTTTTTATTTTCTGTGATATCACTTTCCTTGCATCTTTTGAATATTTAAATGATTGGTAGATAATACTATTATTGCAAACTTTCACAACATAAATATGGGAGTTCCTGGTATATGTAGGTGCTTGAACAGTCTCTGTGTGCTGCTGGTGCCTCACAGCTTCATTAATACTTTTGTCTGTATATTGGATCCGATTAATCCAACTCAATGAGAATGCTGTTTTGAAAATTAAGTTATATTCAGCAGATCTTATCTGAGGATGCTTTTCCACTGAATTATGTTTTCATTCTTTGTTTCCAATTTTGTGAGGTCAACACAAGCATACTGTCTCTTTTGTGTCAGGTTTGAAAGCCATCTGCCAGAACGTTCCCTACTACAGTGGGCTTAAAAAGAGTAAACATTCCTTACTTCAACCTGTTTACTGGTGCTCACATCATTTCACCTCCTTGTGAGCACTTCCACTTCAATGAATAAGATGCATTGTGTTCAACAGCTGGGAGGAAATATTTGGTGAGTGCAGCAACCAACTTTGAATGAAGCATTTTATTCCCACTAAAGGCCACACATTTGCATGAGTTGACCTAGTGTTTACTTGAAGTAGGAGGCAGAAATATATGTAACTGTAGTGTAATATTTGTCAAGGTTATTTCAAGGAGGGCTTTTTGTGCGCCAAAATTAAGCAATGACAAAAATAAATAATTTTCTTTTGAAAAAAAGCAACACCTGGGGATAATTTTCATACTTAACTTCATCCTAGTTGAGTAAAACAAATGTCATCTTACTTGTGTTTCCTTGAATGTATCCTGATGTGTATGTTCCTCATCCTCTTTACCCTGCTTCACCTAGTCCTTGTTGCTCCCTCCTAACATCTATAATTCCCTTGGTCTGTCCCTTTTCCATTCATCTTCCTTGGGATAAGCTGGCTCCCTTCTTCATCCACACGTTTGGAATCACTGTTAAGGAATCCACAGCTGGCACAGCACTGCCAATAACAAACCCCTAGATGTCTGTAATTGTTCTATTTGTCTTTAGTGGGTTCCATTCCACAGGTCCAAAGTTAAAACAGCCAAGAAGCTGAGGATGCATGCACTTGTGCTACCTTTAGGATGGCCTGTGCAATGGGCCACAGCATGAGCTGAGACCAGTTCACTTAGTTGAGCCCATTGCATTCCTGGCTTCTTTGTTGTCAGCTACCTCACTGTATGCATTGCTCAGGCAAACATCTGTCACAGGAAACCCAGATGGCCCCAAGAAAGGCAACATCATTTACAACCAGGAGACCCACATGTTTGGGACTCCGTCAACAATGTGCCAACTGCACTTTCACTGTGCACGCATTTTGTGCGCTATTATCAATGTCAGGGAGCTGCAGACTCTCTTGGGGTGAGCATGCAGCAGTGAATCATTGTTGCAGTGAGCTGAACGTCAGACATGATACAAATTATGGATGTTGCTTTTACAGCTGGAAAAGCAGCATTGGCTGTTCACTCATCAGCTAGCAGCTGCATATTGTTAGAATGCTGGCCTGTAGGTAGAAGCAAATCAAAATCAGGTTTTAACATAAAGATGTATGTTTATAATCTGTCAACTATTGCTCAGCACACATGCATAGATCAGACAATGTACAATTGTGAGAGAACAGGGCTGATTGCAGAGGCCCCCTATCATTTTGCCCCCATTTTCCACTTTTTGCTGGTGTTTTCCTGACTCTGATGGTGCCCTGGGTACTGCTAACCGGCCCCAGGGCCTGTGCTCTGTGTAAAATCAGTATGAAAATTAGGCTAATTAAAATTGGCTAAGTCAACCTACCTATAAGTCCCTAGTATATGGTAGGGCATGGAGGTTTAGGGACCCCAGTATAGGTAGTGCCCCCATAGGTGCACTGCTGAGGTGCCCAGTGTCATTTTAAAGGCAGGCCTGCCTTGCTGGCTGCTTTTAAATTAAAGTTACATGCAAATTCGACTTTGGAATTAAAAGTAGTTCCAAAGTCTTAAACTACCTTATTTTTATATATAAGTCACCCTTAAGGTGTGCCCTATGTGCCCCTAGGGCTGGGTCCATGTAACTATAAGCAGGGACCTTATAAAATAGTTTTATAAGCCCTGGTGAGGTAAAACAGCCAAATTTGTTTTTCCCTCATTGCAGTGAATGGCCTCCATAGGCTAGAATGGGGAGACTTTATTTTAATTTTTAAAATCCCCTTAAGTAACAGATACCAGATGTTTGGTATCAAATTAATTGTTATAATAAATCCCACAACCTCTAGTTGTTGGATTTAATATAACTTGTTCAGGTAAAGAGTTTTAAACTTTACCTGAAAAGTTTCAAACTTCAGCCCTACAGTGTTTTTGCTGCCGTGCTCTGATTGGCCAGCCTCGGGCAGCCTGTCCAGGCTGCCTTGATGAGGTGTGAAGTGGCTTGGCTCCACACAAAGAGATGTGCCTGTGGGAGGGGATCTCCCCTCAGCAGATGGTGAAGTAGGAAGGGGGAGGGCTGCCAAACTGGTCTTCAAAGGCAGAGAAGGACATTGGGAGCAACCCAGCAACACCCTCACATCCTGCAAACCCAGACAATTAGGTGCCCCCTTGATTAGATTAGGAGAGGGCAGGAGAGGGGTGTGTTTAGGACTTTTAGCCACACCAATGGGTGGGCTCAGCCAGATGAAACCTCCAAAAATCACTTTCAGCCATGATGGAGTTTTGAGGAATGTTGCTCCCTGGGACTGATTTTTTCCACACTTCCCAGGAAGTGGTCATCACAGGAGGAAGGGCCCTGCACCTGATTGGAGAACCAGGACCCCCCTGTTTTTCACCCAGGAGCAGGGATAAAACTAGCAGACCTGCACCCACACCTCAGATCCCTATCAGATTCCAACAAGGAAGAACTACAGGAGAAGAAGGACTGCCCTGCTGGACCCCTGACCTGAACCTGGACACTGCACTCTGGAGGACTGCACCAGCTGCACACTTGGGCTTCACCACTAAAAGGACTTTACCTGTCTTCTACTGCTTTAAGAAGGGACTCCCTGTTTGCTACAGGTACAAAGGAGCTGCCCAGAGTCCCCTGCATCAAGTCCTGCAAGCAGAGCCCAGCTGACCAGCGTCCAGTAGCCATTTGAGGATTCTGACCAGGTGCATTCTGGGAATTGTAGTCCCAACTCTCAAGGAGCAACTCAGATATTCTGGAACCTTGGATCAAGTTGTGGACACTTCAATGACACAAAAAGGATCTCTGGAAGAAGATCCAGAAGTTTGGAGATGTTTGTAGCAACTCCATAACTTGAAGAGGTGCATTGTGGGAGTTGTAGTCCCAGACCCCAAGAGGCACACCAGAGCCTCTGAACCCTTGGCTGGTGCTGTGGACCACTTTCCTGATTCAAACACTTCTGAAAGTAAGCATGCCAGTGTTACCTTGTGGGTGGCCTGAACTCTGGACTTTGTTCCTTTCCAGTGTGACCTTTTTTAACCCTTTGAGCACTAGTTGCTTCTATGCACTAGAAAGCATTAATTCTTTAAAAATTCATATCTTCAGTTCCCCTTATCCGATTTTATTTGTTTTGTTGTCATTTTAAAGATAAAAATATAATCTATTTTTATAAATTGATTTTGGATTTTTAAACTGTTTCCTGTGTTTTATTTAACTACTGTTTTGTGATATTTGAATGCCTTACGCTTTGTCTTCTAAGTTAAGCCTTGTCGCTCGTTGCCAAGCTATCAAGGGTTGAGCTAGGTTTAATTTACTGAGACCTAACTGGACCTAAGTGGAGGTTAGTGGCCTATTGGTACTTACCTGCCCTTACCAATAACCCATTTTCCAACAACAAGTACTTATGAATACAAATAATGTTCTTTAATTCAAACTTAGGGGCATATTTATGGAAAGTTGCGCTGCACAGAGTGCAGCGCCACTTTCTCTGCACTCCTCAGCACCCCCCTACTGCCACCCTGTGTGCACCGTATTTAAAATACGGCGCACCATGGTGCAGGGTAGGGGGAAATAATGTAATTTCTCATGATGCTATTGTTGTAATCTGCAGGAGTAGCACCAAAATATTGGCGCCACTCCTGCAGAGTACATAGGGCTCTATTCTAAAGAATGGAAGCCCCCCTTTTAATGCCTGCACTTGAGCAGGCGTTAAAAGTGCCATAAAAAACAGTGCAAGGAAATCTCATTGATTTTCTTATGCAATTTTTCTGGCTCCCCTCACAGGGGAACGCCCCCTTTGCATACTTTATGCCTCACACAGGCATAATGTAGCGCAAAGGGTTACAGAGTGGCGCAATCTATGCATTGCTCCACCCTGTAAATACCACGCAGGGATTTCAGCTTCATTGGGCCACATTAACGTAAAAAATAATGATGTTAATTTGGCACAAGGTGGCGATGGGCATTATAAATATGCCCCTTAGTCCCACATTTATACTTTTTGATGCAACACTGCGCAAACGCAGTTTTGCGTAAAAAAGTATAGCACTGGCTTGAGCCATTCCAGAGCACCAGCCGGACACCAAATTTATGGAATCCCACAAGCCGATGCTCTGGTTGGGCTAGCATCAGAAAAAATGACATTAGCCGGGTGGGCGTGTCAGTACGGGGGAAGAGGGTTGTGCCTCAAAACATGATGCTAGGCTGGTTAGTGGCAAAAAAATGCCATTAACCAGCCTAGCGCCATTTCCTGACGCAAAACCATCCATACCACATGACTCCTGTCTTAGAAAAGATAGCAGTCCTGCCCACCACCCCAATGGCCAGCACTGGGGACAAGTGTCCCCTGGGAATGGCCATTGCACTCAGTGCCATGTGGGGGTGGGTACAATGGCACTTACATTTAAAAAAAAAAATACTTACCTGGGATGGAGTCCCCCTCCTCTGGTGTCCCTTTGGTGTGGGTGATCCTGGGGTATGGGATGGGCATTTGTGGGCTCTTTTGTGGTGTTGGACCAAGGAAATGGGTCCACAGGTCCCCTAATGCCTTCTCTGACCCAGACGTTAAATAATGGCGCTAAGCAGGCTTAGCGTCATTATTTAGGCCCGCCTCCCCGTGCACCTTTTTTGCATGGATAAATTAGGCTCTAGGGGCTTTGAGTAATTGTTTGGAGGTCAAAGCCTACCTTGCATCTCATTGATGCACGGTGGGTTGACACATCCAATTAATGATGTTAACTCCAATATTGTGAGGCTAGACGGGTCTAGGGTCAAAATATAAATCTGGAGTTAAGTTTGTGCTGAATTTGCATAAAACAAATTACGCTAATTCAGCAAAAACAGAGTGTAAATATAGTCTAACAAATTTGAATCACAAGTGCATATTAAGATGGTAAGAGGTCATTCTGAGATTAACCTTGTCTTAAATCTGGCGTGTCCTTTTCATCTGCTTTTGATATCCAAGCTCTCTTGTGGCATGAGGCAAGTGGGACAACTGAGCATCTGCCACTTAAGCATAAAACGATTATTTAACAATATTTCTTTTTTGTAGGAAATATTCTCAAAAGCTAAACACATGCAAAGACTACACATTCAGCTTTTTTGTATCATGAAGTACAATAAAATGCAATTGCACTACTTGCTGGTAACTTCAATGTCTTATTTAAAAAAACTTACATTGTGATCTCTACACATGCAAATAAATACATGACATCTGACATATGCACTTGACATTTAAAGGTGAGAACCCCTGTTTATCTTCACAAACAATCTAATGCTCACTTCATGATAATCACTGAGAGCGCACGTACCTTCATTATTATTTTATTGTTGCTCAATAAAGTGGTCCTGTTAGGCAAATGGCGCTCATTAGCTAAACCTGACATATTCTGCATTGTTGGACTTTTTTGCTTATGCAGGGTCATTCCCAATCATTTGCATCCTACCTCCTATTTTTTCTGACCTGTTGCTGTTGGCTTTTGAACTCTGATGGTTGATTGGTTTATCCATGATTGGCATATTTGATTTACTAGTAAGTCCCTAGTAGAGTGCACTAGAGGTGTCAGGGCCTGTAAATCAAATGCTACTAGTGGGCCTGCAGCACTGGTTGTGCCACCCACATAAGTAGCTCTGTAATCAATGCTCAGACCTGCCATTGCAGTGTCTGTGTGCAGTTTTAACTGTAAATTCGACTTGGCAAGTGCACCCACTTGCCAGGTCTAAACCTTCCCCTTTCCTACATGTCAGACACTCCTTAGGTAGACCCTAGCGAGCCCCATGGGCAGGGTACAGTGTATGGTTAAGGTAGGACATATAGTAATGTGTTTTATATGTCCTGACAGTGAAATATTGTTAAATTTGTTTTTCACTGTTGTAAGGCCTGTCCCTCTCATAGGTTAACATGGGGGCTACCTTTAAATCTGATTAAAGTGTAGATTCCCTTTGGGAGCGGATGGACATGTGGAGTTTGGGGTCTCTGAGCTCACAATTTAAAAATACATCTTTTAATAAAGTTGATTTTAAGATTGTGTGTTTGAAAATGCCACTTTCAAAAAGTGAACATTTTCTTGCTTATACCATTTCTGTGACTCTGCCTGTTTCTGGATTCCCTGTCTGGGTCAGTTTGACAGTTGGGCTGGTTGTACCTCACACTAGACAGTGACACAAAGGGAGCTGGGGTGTAGTCTGCATTTCCTTATGAGCCATCTGTGCTAGGAGGGAGTGGAGGAGTGGTCACTCACACCTGAAAGGGCTGTGCCTGCCCTCACACAATGCAGTCTCCATTCCCCTGGTGAGTGTCTGGGGCCTGGCCTGGGCAAGGGAGGATTTTACATTCCAAAGAGACTTTACTTTGAAGTAGGCACTACTGCTCTGCAAAGCTACCAAGGGGGTAAGCAGGGATTAGCTGAGGGTGATTCTCTTTTATCTTGACTAGAGTGAGGGTCCTTGCTTGAACAAGGGGTAACCTGACTGTCGACCAAAGACCCCATTTCTAACATGGGTGATCAGCTGTTGGGATTTGGACTTGTAATTGTACTTGACATACAGTAATTGAGTGTACACTACTGCTTGAGTTCAGACCACTATGTGACCTGATACTACTTCTCTGGTGATTTTTCTTTTTTTATTTTGGGACTCCTTTTTTTTTTACTTCCATATTTTTGGTGACTTCTTTGTTGATTTTGGAACTTTGCACTTGTTGCCATCATGTCTCAATCTGAAGATGCAACAGATGGAGCTGTGTTTGAATTAGGGAAACTGAAGAGGTACTCAGTTGCTCAATTGAAACAGTTCTGTAAACATCTTGCCTGGCCCATTAAGAGCTCTGCCAGGAAGATGGGAGCTGCAAAAGGCACTGAGGGCGTGGGTGACAGTCAAAGAGGCTGGGGGGCGCACAGAGGATGAGGTTGAGGAAGTGCAGAGTCTACACAGTGGTGTAGAGGAGGTACCTGTTACACCAGGGGGGAGGGTCTCCAGGATAGGTAGCAGCGTCTCATCTAAGGGTCTTACTCCTGAAGAATTGCAGGGCAGACAGGTAGAGAGGGAGTTGGAGAAAATGAGGATGGCCTTAGAGGTAAAAAAGACTATTTTGGCTTATGAGCTAAAACTGAAAGAGCTGGAAGTCATGAGGACTGAGTCCAGCTGGAATGGTGGCAGCAAATCTTTTATATTCAGTGCTGCTGAAGAAGTGCATATGCCCAGAGATGTGGTGCCCTACTTGAAGGCGGGAGTTAACACACACACCAGGAGGTTCAGGGGTATGAGGTAGCTCCAGTGATGCACAGGGTCTCTGAGGTGGATTGGGGAACTGGCATGGGGAGCCATATTCCTACTGGTGGGAGGGACACTCTACTGACTCTATTTGAGAGTGACAGGGAGAGGGGTTCCTTCCAGGTAGAAGTCCTGGTTATGGAGTGTGAAGGCATTCCAGAAGAGTGTGGGCTGAGTGTCAAGGACAGTCAGGCACTGTCTCACCAGTCTCAGGAGGGCGATGTGGTGTGCTTTTTCAAAGCAGAGTC
Source organism: Pleurodeles waltl (assembly GCF_031143425.1). Classification (NCBI taxonomy): domain Eukaryota; kingdom Metazoa; phylum Chordata; class Amphibia; order Caudata; family Salamandridae; genus Pleurodeles; species Pleurodeles waltl. Next base: position 488,683,067 of record NC_090438.1, on the reverse strand, counting down.
ACTGGATGGTTGGATGAAGGGTACATTGGTTAATTCATGTGAGGGGCTGAGTGATGTAATTGCTAGAGAGCATATGTTTAGTCCTTATTTTCCAGAGGTCTGCCAACAAAAGGTGGAGTGTGAGTTCTCTGACCCCAGGGAGCTTACACTGGAGGCAGACACCTGGGTGAGTACCAGAGAGTCTGAAGAGGCATTTGGGGGGGTTCTTGAGAGGAGTGGTCTAGGTATTTCCTAACCAGGTGAGGGAGGGAAGGATTGTAGTGTCCCAGGTAGGTCACAGAATAGTTGGATGGGTGAGGGACCCCATGTTCAGTCTCAGAGGAGAGGGAATTGGGATGGGTTGAGGTCCAAGATGCCCGAGATCCGGTTCCAGGTCCTGGAGGGTTCCATGAGGGAACACCAGGAGGGGAGCCTAGCCTGTACCATAGGGCCATCTGTTGAGGGAGACCCCACATTGTCAGGAGAACTTGGGGGTGGCTGTAGCCAGCGTCCCACCAGTTCTGGAGTCTGGCAGTACCACTCGTAGTGAGGGGGTGCAAAAGTCCAGACAGAGGGTTGAGAGGGGGTTGCGGACCCCAGTGGTGAACCTGGAGGGTCAGCGGTCAGCTCTGAGAGCAGATCCTCCAAGGAATGACCTTGGTGAGACCATTTCTGGTTTGGGGGAATCCAGACTCTGTCAGATGGGCAGAGGTAAGGAGGCCTGCTCCAGCCAGACTCTTGTGTGGCCCTTGAGGACAGTGTGTCCCTTGAGGGGGGTAATATGCCCCCTTGGAAGTCCTGGTGCACCAGGCAATCGTTCAACTGCAGGGTGGTGACTCTGAGTTGAATGATCAGGTTAAGGGGGTAAACTCTGACCTGATGGGGTTGGTGTGCTCCCAAGGAAGTCTTTGTGTGCCAGGCAGTGGTTCAGCCACAGGGTAGTGACTCTGGGTTGGATGTCCAGGTTCAGAAGGTAAACCCTGTATGTATGCCCCCCAGGAAGTCCTGGGTTGCCAGGCGGTGGTCCAGTCTGTGGGTACAAACCCTGGACTGGAGGTGCAGGGGGTAAACCCTGACCTGAAGGGGGGGTGGTTTGCCCAATCACTCCCCCTGGTGTGATTTCAAGGGTTACTCTCCCTGAGGGGGTGGGGGTGCAGAACCCTGAGAGTAGGGGCAGGGGAAAGAGAGACTCACCCCTGACCCCAGTGCAATCTAAGGGTACAGACCCTGGATTGGAAGGCCAGGTTCAGGGTGTCCCCCCTGACCTGGAGGAGGGGGCTACGGCTAACAGTGCCCCTACCATGTTGTCTTCTGGTATAAGAAGGGCACCAAATACCACAGACTTGAGAAACCTTTCTGGAAACAAGAGGAACCTCTGCCTGGAGAAGAGCTGAAGAGCTGAGAAAGAAGAGCTTCCCTGCCTGTGACTGTGCTTTGTGGAGCTATCCTACAGTTGCTGCTTCTGCCAGAGTAAGAGGGCAAAGAATGGACTTTGTATGCCTTCCATCTTGAGAAGAAATCTCCAACGGCTTGATTTAGAGCTTGCCTCCTGTTGTTTGAAGTCTCAGGGATAGCAAAGACTTCTCTTTGCCATCACCTGGAGTCTCTAGAAAGACTCCTACTCTGCCCTGTGGTGCCCATCCAGTTCCTGGGACCCTGAAAGGAGAAGCTGGCAGACTCAAGACAAGGAAATCCATGCACAGAGCGCTGTGCGGGGAAAAGATTGACGCACCTCCGATCTGCGGCTAAAGAAACAGCACGCTGCCGGGTCCACAGCTGAGAATCGAAGCTTGCAGGAAACGCGACCAAAGAATCGGCGCACGGAGCAGGAGAAACAATGTGCAGCATCACTAACGGAGGCTGAGAGGTCACAACCCGTGCTGCGGGGTTTTCGGATCATCGTGTGGCTGGATTTTCAACTCAAGTACAGCTGGGTGTGGAAAAACAACGCAAGGCCTGCCCAGACCTGAAAGTGCTGACCGGATCGACCCATCGCTCTCCTGCGGAGAGAAGAAACAACGCACCCCGACCCAGCGAAAGGAGAAACGACACAATTATATTTGAGAAGCAGTTTTTCTCACTGAAACATGGTACTCCTGGCCAACTTTTCTCTAGTTAGAGTAGATAGGGCAGACTAGGAGGAGGTATTGCTATCATTTTTAAAAAAGAGTTACCATGTAGAATTATAGAATTTCCTGCTCCTGATAGAGAAGCATTGATTTTTACCCTTCCTCTCACCCACAATTTTACAATCTCAGGAGCCTCGATTTATCATCTCCAGAGTATGCTGAAATATGGTGCACCTCTCTACCCAACCTACTGGTTCCTCATATTTTAAGAACTGCTAATTTCATCTTACTCTAGGATGTTAACCTCTACCTAGATGATGCACAAAATAACATGAACTTGAGGATTTAGGCATACTGAATCTGGTACTTCTTAACTCTGCACCCACTAGTGTGGTGGAGCATCTCTTGGATCCTATCTTTTCCAACATACAGGATCTGATAATTGACCCCCCCTCTCCCACTCTATTGGTCTGATCACCATGGAGTGCCATTTAATATTAAGGTCTACTCTTTTGTCCCTACAAGTTGGTCCAATCCCAACTTAAAGTAGAGGAATTAGTCCAAACTTAACATCTCAGCACTCAATGAGCAGTTGATTAGTTCTCAGTCTACTTTACAACATCGGGCCGACTTGGACCTGGACACGATACATCCTTGGCTCACTGAGGCCATCAATGTCACCATGCCAATCACTGCCAAATGCACTGGCAGAACTTTGCTCCCTGGTTCAATGATGCTAAGAAATCGGAAAAGAAGCACTGCATAGCAATAGAAAGACTCTGGAGGAAGTCTTAAATGGATGAGGCTAAAAGTGAATATAGGGAGTCCTTGAAAGCCTACCATGTCCTATGGAATTCTGCTTGTGCCACATTTTATACAGAAAAAAATACCAATGCCCAGATCTGCCTGCAGACTATTTTCAAGGCGGTGAAAGAATTAGCAGATGCTAGTAATGTCTCCCCTGCTTCTCCTCTTTCTCATAACCAGTGTAATGAGCTAGCTGCTTTCTTCACTCAAAAAGTGCAAAAGATTCCCACTAACTGGCCAGGGAGTCCACAAAAGCAGAGTCCGACTCAGCTTTAAAGGTGTGGAATCTGCCTACAGAGGTGACTAGCTACCAATCATCCCAGACAAAACCTGGCACCAAATTAAGTGACTGGCCTCTCCTTGATTTCACATCCTTTCCAGCTGTTCTGCAGACCATTAAATATCGGTCCTCATTAGACCCTTTACCCCTTAGTAAGCTCAGGTTACTGGACACAAATTGTTTAACCATGATACTGGAGATTCTTAATTCTTCTTTGAGGGAAGAATTGGTGTCCTTGAGATGGACACATGCTATGGTCCTTCCTTTGTTGAAAAAAACTAACTTCGATTCTTCTAATTTAGCAATGTTTGTCCCATCTCTTTGCTACCTGTCTTTTCAAAAAATTTGGAAAAGCATGTCAATACTCATCTCACCACCTTTGTTGAGGCCCAAAACGTTTTCCATCCCTCTCAGTCCAGGTTCAGGATGGGTCACAGCACTGAGTCCACCCTGCTGGGCGTAGCGGAACATCTAAGGCAACATCTGGATGATGGTGTCACTGCTGCACTCATTCTTTTGGATGTGAGTGCAGCTTTTGACATGGCATCCCACTCAATCCTGGAGGAAAGATTTGGAGGCTTTAGGCCTCAAAGGTCCAGCGTTTAAATGGCGTGTTTCTTTCTTAGCAGACAACGTGTTTCAGATTTTTTCGGCTGATGCAAAATCTAAGCCACAAGCCCTGACCTCAGGAGTTCCTCAAGGCTCTGTTCTGAGCCATTTGTTGTTCAACTTTTATGTCTGCCTCCTATCAAATCTAATATAGAGTTGTGGGCTCATTCTCTTTTCATATGCCGATGATTCGCAGATTATTTTTTCTCTCTCATTTGACCAGAACCAGGACCTCATGGCCTTGAACCTAGGCTCGAGTAAAATCTCTAGTTGGATGAACAAGAACTCCCTCAAGCTCAATAGTGATAAAACAAAGGTCATCGGTCTGGGTAGGAACATATCTCTCTGGGGTACCAGGCATTGACCAGTAGCCCTAGGGGCTTTGCCGACTTGGTCAAAAAGGTGACGAACATGGGTTTTCTTATTGATGATAAATTGACCATGAAACCACAAGTGACTAAAGTAAGCTTTGCTGTTCTCAGATGGCTTAAAAAGATCATCTGGCTTATTCCTCCTACAGCCCAGAGTACTGCAATCCAAGTTCTGGTTTTATCATGACTGCATTAGGGAAATGTACTTTATCTGGAGGTTGATAAGATAACAATCCTCCACCTACAGATAGCTCAAAATGCTGCTGTCAGAATGCTCTTCCCGCTACTCAATTCAGTTTCAATCTCTCACCTGCTACGGGAGCTACACTGGCTTAAGGTCACTAAACATATGGAGTTCAATGCACTTTGTTATATGTTCAAGGTCAAACAAGGTGTTGGACCACGCTACAAACAGGACCTGGTGAGACCCTTTCAACCCACACATTCTCTAAGATCTCCTAACCACTCCTTGTTTACAGTACCAAGATTACATCTTTTCCATATGAAAGGGCCCTCTTCCTTTTACCTTGAGCCTAACCTTTGGAACTCTGGAAGCTCTGAAGAACTGTAACTCATTATGACCTTTCTGAAAGGCCTGAAGACCTGACTTTTCTACTTAAATAATCTGTACATCCTACGTATGCCTGCTCTGTGCCATGAAACCCTCTTGAGTAGCTGTGCGCATTATAAAACTCATGAATAAATAAAATAGTGCAGATTTCCTACATGCCTCACCTGTCTTCACAGGTCCTTATGCAGGGTGGCAATGACCTTCTGGCATGTTTGTCAGTAGTCATATTTATCATTGATGATTGATATCACTCCTTGCCTTCTCATCAGGCTCAGAGTGGATAGTCACAAGTGATTTGAAGCATATTGAGGCCAACAGGTGAAGAGGAATTTCATCGAGAATGTTGGTCTTGGTTGGTTGTCTGCTATGCTCATTAGGGTCTTTCAAGTAATTTGCTGTTAACAGTTTGATAGTGGAATCTAGTTTGAGTTGGTCCAACCTATTATTTTCCTTTGCTGTGGTTGAGTGCTTATCCTGCTACAGTAAGGAAGCAATGTATTACATTGTCACTGCATGGGATGGCACAATAGATGATTTATTTACTGGTGACATTTAATTGACAGCCACTGAGTACACTTTATACCATATACTAGGAACTTATGGGTCAGGTAATATTTTACACTAATTATGAATATCCAAACATTGACCATGTTTAAAGGGGAGAATGGGCTCTATACTACTGGTTAACAGGGGGGAGATGCATGGAGTTCTAAAGTCATCAAAAATATAGAGTCTAGCTAAGGGCAAAAATCAAGATGATGACAGAGAAAAGGGGTATATCTAACAACGGTTAATTACAATAGATGTCTGAGTCTTTTCCAGGTTAATGAAATCCTTCTTATTTGAGATGGGTTCACAATCAACACGCTGACCGCAATACATGTCTGGAAATAATTCTGTTTTTTTAAAGAAAACTTATATTTTTATACCTAACTCTGATAAAATCAATAGTTTATTGAGCTCCCAAAGACATTTATCTGCATACTATTGTGTTTACATACTATGAAAAAAGAAAATGGGAATACATGGGTTAGCGCCTGGTTGATGTATTGCGTTTAAAGTTGGGTTCTGTATAAACTGCAGTCTATCTCTCCCGAAGCTCCAGTCTTTTAAGTTATTACCAGTGTTAGAAATGGGGTCTTTGGTTGGCAGTCAGGTTGTCCCCTGTCCAAGCAAGGACCCTCACTCTAGCCAGGGCAAAGGAGAAACATACCGGGTTAACCCCCGCTAACCCCCTTGGTATACTTTCATGAGCAGAAAGGCTTAACCCAGAAGCAATGTGTAAAGTATTTGTACCAACACACACAGTAATACAGTTAAACACTACAAAATGGACACCACACAGGTTTAGAAAAGTAGTAAATATTTATCTAAGTAAACAAGACCAAATACAATAAAAATCCACAATGCACAATGAAAAAAATATGACTTTAGCAATTAAAAACCCAAAAATAGTGCCTAGAAGCATGAATATTGCAATTTGATGTCAAGCGGCATTGTGATGGAGTCATTTCCCACAATGCAACCCCACTGGTGTCATTTACTGAGTCACACGGAGCCCCAGGTACAGCGCCTTTGCAAAAGTGTGAAAAACAGCTGGTGTCAGGGATCATGGCTTCACTTGATCTGATGCAGCATTGGTTCCGGTGCTGTGGAGCGGAGGCATCATAAAGAGGCGTTGGGTCCTTGCTGCTGAGCAGTGTAGGTGAGGCGGTGTCGGTGCAGAGCGTTGGATCCGCACACTTCAGGCAGGGTCGATATCCGGCGTGGTGGGAAAAAATCGGGTATCATGGATGTCGGTGACACAGCATTTCAGGACTTTGGCGGGACTGCTGCGGTGTCGGGCCTGCAGGATCGTCGCACTCCAGCAAGGACCACAGCTTCAGGTGCAGGCGGCATTGCAGAACCCGGGAGTGGCATCAGTCTGGGGTCATCTGAAGTTGGTAAACTTGATTTTCTGGATTTTCCACCAGTTTCTCCTTTCAAAGGCCCAGGGACTGGATTAGACACCATTTAGCAGGGCAGGAGTCTCAGGAAAGAGTCCAGGTGCTGGCAGAGGCAAGCTCAGTCCAAGCACTTGGAGAGTCTTCTCTCGCAGGAATATACTGCAAAGTCCAGTCCTTGTCCCCTTTTATAGGCAGAAGCAGAAATTGCAGGATAGCCCAACAAAGCACAGTCACAGGCAGGGGCAGCACTTCTCCTCAGCTCTTCTCCTTGGCAGAGGTTCCTCTTGAATCCAGAAGTGATGTGAAGTCTGGGGTTTTTGGGTCCAATACTTATACCCCTTTCTGCCTTTGAAGTTGCCCAACTTCAAAGAGAGGTCTCTATTGTTTACAGGATCCTGCCTTGCCCAGGCTAGGCCCCAAACACACACCAGAGGGTTGGAGACTGCATTTTGTGAGGGCAGACACAGCCCATTTGGGTGTAAGTGACCACTCCTCCCTCCACTCTATCCCAGATGGGTCATCAGGATATGCAGGCTACACCCCAGCTCCCTTGTGTCACTGTCTAGAGGAGATTCACAAACAGCTGTCAGTCTGACCCAGACAGGGAATCCACAAACAGGCAGCGTCACAAAATGACTTAAGCAAGAAAACGCCCACTTTCAAAAAGTGTCATTTTCAAACTAACAATCTAAAAACCAATCTCACTAAAAGATGTATTTTTAATTTGTGGGTTCAGAGACCCCAAACTTCAAATCTCTATCTGCTCTCAAAGGGAAACTGCATTTTAAGAATATTTAAAGGCATCCCCCATGTAAACTTATGAGAGAGAGAGGCCTTGCAATAGTGAAAACTGAATTTGGCTGTATTTCACTGTTAGGGCATGTAAAAACACACCAGCACATGTCCTACCTTTAACATACACTGCACGCTGCCCATGGGACTACGTAGGACTTACCTTACGGGTGCCTTACATGTATAAAAAGGAAAGTTGAATTGGCAGTTTAAAACTACACACACAGGCACTGCAGTGGCAGGTCTGAGACATGTTTGCAGGGCTACTCATGTGGGTGGCACAATCAGTGCTGCAGGTCAACTAGTAGCATTTGACTTACAGGCCTGCGCACCTCTATTGCACTTCACTAGGGACTCACTGGTAAATCAAATATGTTAATCATGGATTAATTAATCAACAATGCAATTTACACAGAGAGCATATGCACTTTGGCACTGATTAGAAGAGTCCTAAAGCCAACTGGTCAGAAAAAATTAGGAGGAAGAAGGCAAAAAGTTTGAGGATGACCCCGCAAAAACAGCCAGGTCCAACAACCAACCTCTGAGTAACACTTTTGGTTATTTAGGTGTGGTTCAAGAAATGTTTTCGAACAAAGAACCTTACATTACAGAGTCAATTGAAAGACAATCAGGAATATATCATTAGCACTTTATTGGTACTTAGGGCCAGATGTAGGAAGCCATTTGCATGGTGCAAACTGCGAAAATCGCAGTTTGCGCCATGCAAACAGCCTTATGCGATGCTCATTCACAATTTGCAAGTCGGTACCGACTCGCAAATTGTGAATGCGACTTGCAAATAGGAAGGGGTGTTCCTTTCCTATTTGCGACTTGCATCGCAATGCAGAATTGCTTTGTGACCGCGAATGCGGTCGCAAAGCAATTGTCAGTTACCACCAGTGTCACACTGGTGGTAACTCATTCGCAAAAGGGAAGGGGTCCCCATGGGACCCCTTCCCCTTTGTGAATGTTGCCAAAAAGGTTTTTTCAGAGCAGGCAGTGGTCCAATGGACCACTGCCTGCTCTGAAAAAACGAAACCAAATGGTTTTGTTCTTTTTTTATTTTGCAACTCGTTTTCCTTTAAGGAAAACGGGCTGCAAAATTAAAAAAATACTGCTTTATTTAAAAAGCAGTCACAGACATGGAGGTCTGCTGACTTCAGCAGGCCACCATCCCTGTGAGTGCAGGGACTCGCTATGGGGTCGCAAAATGCGACCCACCTCATTAATATTTATGAGGTGGGTCTTTGCGACCCCATAGCGAGTCGCAGACGGTGTCTGAGACACCGTTCTGCATCCGAAATTGTGACTCGGAAATTGCGAGTCACACCGACTTGCAATTTCCGAGTCGCAATATCAGAAATTCGTACATCTGGCCCCTAGTCACCAATGTGTGTTTGGGACTGTGCAGTGCGTATCAGCTCATGTGATCTACATACTGAGCTGTCAAGGTATGGCCCACTAAAGTGGGAGAGTAAACTACACTATGGATTGAGTCCTAGTTGTTTAATCGTTGTTGGTATTCCCTGAATTGTAGTGGGTGGCTAGGATTCAGGTAAATGTTCTTAGTCCTCCCTAGTAATAGCATTGTAGCTGCTGGTGTCATGATGGTGTTGCATTCAAACTTCACCGTCCTGAGAACTTAAATCCTCAAGCTGTTTTGGCTGCCATGATTTTGCCTTCTTCCATACTGACCACAGTGATACATTCAACCATTATCTCTTTTAAGGTATTTGCTTTTTATGCCGCACATCTTCAAAATCTTAATTTCTCAGTTCTACGTGTCACCCTGTAATATAATAACAAGCAGGTCTTACATTTTGTTTGTCATTTGTTTTAAGTGGTGATTCACAGATGTTTTTATTTTGTTGTTTATGATGATAAACATGTGTTGGTGTATGTATTCTTTTAAGTAACTTCTGGAAAGTCTCATCAAAATACTGTTCATGGGGGCACTTCTTACTCGGAATGAGGTACATTTTACTGGGAGGTTCTCAGTGGCTATATATGTGTGTGTGTATATTCATGTAGTAATGTGTACACGCACTCATATTTTTTCAGATTGTTTCAGTGTGTGTAGTTAGGGGAGAGACAGACAGACATTACATCGGCTGACATTCCACTGCCACGTTTCAGTTGCCTTTTATTCCAACTTCTGATGTGTCTTTGTCTAACATTTAGGATGAGTGCAGGAAAAAAAGAAATTCTGTAAAAAGGTTTTTAGTTACTCCTCCTTGCAGAATATTGATAGTAGCTCCTTACCACACATTTATGTTGTGTCAGTGCTGGACAATATGTTGCAATCAATTACATCGTTCTGCCTTTATTGTAGCAGTTTCTCACATTTGTGTTCCCTTGAAGTGTGATACCTTTGTATGCACTGAAGCATGCCTACCACCCAGCTTGCAGAATTCTGAGTTATTGCTGAAACCTTTAGTTTTTATTTTTCAGTGTTTCTTATACCTTTCTTCAGACGACAGTCGTTATTCACTTTTCATGGGTAAACAAAAAGAAATATAGCTGTAACGCAAAGAACTGGATTAGTTCTTGACGAGAGAGTTGGTCTGTAAAATATATGTCTGACAATGATAAACATTTTGAGGCTCCCAAATGCTACTAGCTGGATTCTAAACGTATTTTCTCGCTATGAAATAAATCGTATCCATTTCAGCTCCTTTATTTGGTTCAGATCTAATTTTGGATGTCATTTAAAGAAAAGGGATGTGTGACCTTCAGATGGATACATTGCGCCACTATTAGATTGTGTCTTTCCATAAAACCAACAATAGGAATCAAAACCAAGAGTATCTAGATTTTCAGACTGCGTATGATGTTGGTTTGCCCTTTAACATCACAAGTTAGTACGTATCTATGCATACGGTGCATACATTTTGTACAAATTATGCTTAAATTGCATCTATTAATAAAACACTATATAGCTCTTAAATGTCTCTAAAGTGATGTGCACGTCATGGCTGTTCACACTATGCCTGTGATCTTCTGACATAGGTCTTCCTTATGTCATCAAAGGGTTTTAAATATCTGTTCCGGTGAGATTAAGTGAGATGTATAATAAAAATTACAATTATGTAAAGGGGCTCTGCTAATGCATTTTATGACGTATCTTAGCTTCAAGCAGACTAAGGGCCAGACTTATATTTTTTCACGCAAAACTGCATTAGCGCTATTTTGCGTGAAAACATATAGCGCCGGCTAGCGCCATTCCAAGACGCCATCTGTGCGCCACATTTATGGAATGGTGCTAGCCTTAGCTATTACCCTCTTAGCGTCCTTGGAAAGGACACTAACAGGGCGAGGGAGGCATAGGGGAAACCGGGGCTTGTGCGCCGAATTATGGCGCTACACCGTTTAGAGGCAGAAAAATGCCTCTAAGCAGTGTAGCACCATTTTGTAGCAAACAACCCCCATGGACATGGCTCCTTTCTTAGTAAAGACAGGAGCCATTCCCACCACCCCAATGGCCATGCCCAGGGCACAGATGTGCAGTCAGGGCCTCTGAGCGGGGGAAAAAAAAGAAATACTTACCGGGACTTACCTGGGATGGGTCCCCCATCCTGTGGTGTCCCTCTGGTGTGGGTGGGGGTGTCCCTGGGACCAGGGAAGGTCAGCTGTGGGCACTTTCCATGGTCTCTGACCATGGAAATATGCCTACAGGTCCCCTTATGCCTGCCCATACCCAGGCGTTAAATAATGGCGCTAAGCATCTTAGAGCCATTATTTCAGGCCCCATCCCCCGTGCTGGATTTTAGCACGGGGAATAAATATGGCACAAAGGCCATATCGTCCTTTTCTGGATGGGAATGCCTACCTTGCATCTTATTGAAGCACGGCAGGTTTTCATGTCCAGAAAACAATGTTAACTCCATAACTTTGGCGCTAGCCGTGTCTAGCGGCAAAGTATAATTATGGAGTTAGGTTTGCACTGAATTAGTGTTAAAAAAATTACACTAATTCAGCGCAAACTGAGTATAAATATGGGCCCAAATGCTGTATTCACTGGACCATATCCGTTAATGATGATTGCACTGAGCATTGGTACTGAAACATACATTGATGATCTACTGGTTCCTAGCACAAATGCAGACCAGGCCCACGGAGCCATTCAACCTTATCAAGTAGGTAAATTGATTATCATTTAGTTTGGTAATAATAACATTTGTTATTTTCAGTGCTTGGACACAGTTGAAATGTGGTATGGTGCAGTACATAAAACAGGTTATCATAGTATGAAACAACGCACGTTATTATTATAGTGATATATTAAAGCTTCCTCCATTTTAGCTACTGCACATTCCAAAACTCTCTTTTGTTCTTATGGTATTTTCTTTAGGATTTCAAAATCTATTTTTCTTTTTGATTATGCAAAACGTATAGGCAAATGAACTGTTATCTAAGTAAAACTGTTTACATTGTGAAGAAGCAGAGTGCTTAACACTTTGAAGATTGATAATGCATGTGCATCAAACATGATTAAGCATTTTTAATTCTAAGGGCAGACACGCAATGCAACGTCACTGTGCACAAAGAAGAAAGTGGCATTGCAGCAACAGAGCAAAGAGGTGATGTGCAGTATTCTAAACTCAGAAAAAAGGTTTTTGAGCTTCCCAATACGTGGCATCACTTTTTGCATAGGCTTTGGCTAAGCCACCTTGTGTCTTTGCTAAAGTTTAAAACACGCCTTTGGTGTGGCTGCCATCACGCATGTGCACATCTACAATATGATGCAGCTGCTTTTTTTCTTTTTAGTTACCAATTTAATTTGGCAACAGAAAATAAATAAAACTGCACAAAAACAATTTTAGTTTTTAAATTGGGCGAACAGGGCGAGTGGAAGCAACACTGGGGAGGGTGGGAGTAACAGTAAACCAACATGGGGTAGGGTGGTGGTGAACAACGAAGCAATACAAGGAGGTATGGAGTGGACATGAAAGTGATAGGCGCAGGTGGAAGCGAATGACACACAGAGGTTGGGGAAAGGCCAACAGAGAGGTATCAGACAGGTAAGCTGTGGGGAGATGCACACACATCACTGGAAGAGCTAGAGGTCAAAGCAGTCAAGGAATATAGAGCAACGTGGACTGCAGAAGGAGATATGTACAAGTGAGAGATTGCTCGAAAACACAATCCAATCTGATGGACTGATTCACGCAAATGGAAAAAAGTAGTGGTTGAAAACCAATAAGTGGATGCATCTATGCCAACCAATTGAAAACATTGAACAGCGACAATGCTCCATGGTTGGTGGGGGGGGACTCAATATTGACAAGCTGCTACATGAATAAGAAGTAGGCAAACAAGAGTGACAAAGAAAGCCAATGAATGATACGCAATGCGGTTGTCCTAGTCCCTCGATGTTCTTGGCAAGTCGCAATATGCCTTGTAACATGCAGCAATGATAATACAGCTGATGGGTAAAGTTCATGAAGAGAAATTGCACTAGGTACAAGATGAGTGTGAAAAAATGACAAAAAAGAGAAACTGAAGATGAGAAATTGACGCAGGGCTTTTCTGTATGGGGGCTTATTCACTTTGCTAGCTTAACGTAATTTTTTTTGTGTTAGTGCAGCAATGCATGAGTTTAGCGTCAACAGATGCCTCAGAATTTCTGATGCATCTGTGAAAACATGGACCATGGAGCTCTGTATTGTAAATACAGCGCATCCATGGTGTTTTTTGGGACCGTAGAGCAGAACAAAAAATATGACCTATAGGACTGATGCATCAGATTCTTGTAAATGAGGCCCTAAGTGTGAACATCCTACCCTTCAGTATCCTCTTTTAAATCCTATAAACAATTTAAATTGTGCCACAGGATCTCATCATTCAATCCACTTTAATTATTTTTTAGTCAGTATGCACATCTCTCTTCATGGTTGAACAGAACATTCTTTACATTCCTTTACTGTGTTCGGAATATAGGGTTTGTTAATCACTACCCATGGTTCATTTCAGAGTGATGCGTGGTCAGTTCTCTTATCAGTTTTCTACATCTAACATTCCTCATATGTTCCATTATCCTGGCCTTCACCCGCCTTGTGGTATTGCTGACATACAGTAAATTACAGGGACATCTAATTAGATATTTGAAATTTTCACAATGAAGCACTGGTGTTATGACCTACTAAAGGGGGCCGATCCCACAGCTAAGGTTCTATTGGGGGTCTTTAAGCCTGTGGTCTGGTATAAACTAGTAAACCCTTGATCTTTGTAAAAATATCAGTCAGTAAATCTAGACCTTTGGAGTTCAAAATCGGGCAATTTATGCTAAAAATCTTCTTTACAAAGTTAGAAGCTGTGCTGATTGTGGTGATGCATATGCTTGGATCAGTTGTTGGTCTCTCATTTGTTTCCAGCAGAAACTCCTTCTTATTGTTTTGTGCTCTTCTACGTGCCCTACTGGTTACTTGTTTTGGGTAATGCCGCTCCTGGACCTTCATGCTCAGTTTGTTTGCCTTCTTCTCAAAGTCTGTAATCTCTGAACGGTTCATGCCTAACTGCAGGAATTGGCCAAAATACAGGTTCTCTCTTAGAGATTTAGGTGGTCATTACAACCCTGGCGGATGGTGTTAAAGCGGCGGTAAGACCGCCAACAGGCCGGCGTTAAAAAATTTGGAATTATGACCGTGGCGGAAACCGTCAACAAAGACAGCCACTTTAACATTCCGACCGCCACGGCGGTACAAACAAACAGTGCGGCGGTTACCGCCAACAGACAGGCGGAGGACAATGTACTGCCCACAGTATCACAACCTACCAATCCGCCACCTTTTCTGGGGCGGATTCACCGCGGATAAAAACACGGCGGAAACAGGAATTTCGAAGGGAAAACGCTCACCTCTACACAATCCACGAGGAAGGAGGGCACCATGGAGCCAGAACTCCATATTCTCCCTGCGATAGTCTTCCTGCTCCTATACGAGGATCATCAACGCCGGCGGCGAAGACCACGGTGAGTACTGCATCTACGACATAGGGGAGGGGCGAGGCAAAAACACATGGACACACACAACCAACATCCCAACCCTCACCCACAACAACACACACACCAATGCATATCTAGACATTACAGTAACACCCTCCAACCCCCCCGGAAGAATGCGAAGACAAAAGGAAATTAGTGGAACCATTGTAATATATTAAAATCAAGTAGGCAAAAATATATATATAACCATTAACAAAATATACACCATGATTAGTAGTGCAGATATTGCACCATTCATAGTCCGTGGACCACTGGGCCCAAAATGCATGGGCGAGGCCCACACAAGATACCCAATCAAAATGGAGAGAACACTGCTGGGGCATCAGATAGAAATACAACAGCACCTCAGGTGGAAGGGAAGGGGGGGCACCTCAGCCGGATGAGTGCACAACCCAAGATCCACGAGGGGGTTCCATGCCCATTGATGTATCCTGGGGAGTGCAAAGCCACAGTCTCTCAAGTCTCTACAGTGGGTGGTTTGCCCACTGTACCATCCTGGGGAGTGCAAAGCCACAGTCTCTCAAGTCTCTGCAGTGGGTGGTTTGCCCACTGTACCATCCTGGGGAGTGAAAAGCCACAGTCTCTCAAGTCTCTGCAGTGGGTGGTTTGCCCACTGTACCATCCTGGGGAGTGCAAAGCCACAGTCTCTCAAGTCTCTGCAGTGGGTGGTTTGCCCACTGTACCATCCTGGGGAGTGCAAAGCCACAGTCTCTCAAGTCTCTGCATTGGATGGTTTGCCCACTGTACCATCCTGGGGAGTGCAAAGCCACAGTCTCTCAAGTGGATAACAGTCTCCACTGGTTCTGGAGGGGGCTTTGTGCCCAGAGTGCTTCATCCTGCCAAGGACTGAGGTAGTGGATGTATCTCTCCACTGGTTCTGGAGGGGGCATGGTGCCCAGAGTGCTTCATCCTGCCAAGGACTGAGGTAGTGGATGAGATACTCCACTGGTTCTGGAGGGGGACTGGTGCCCAGAGTGCAGCACACACCACGTGATGGTCCCAGTAGCATCACTGCCCCTGCCGCAAATGGGCTAGCGGTGCATTCCATGGCGGTCTTTACCCTGTTCAGCGGTCCCTGGCCTGTTCAGCGGTGCTTGAGTTGCCACTGTCAGACCTGTTCAGCGGTGCATTCCATGGCGGTCTTTGCCCTGTTCAGCGGTCCCTGCCCTGTTCAGCAGTCCCTGCCCTGTTCAGCGGTGCTTGACTTGCCAGTGTCAGACCTGTTCAGCGGTGCATTCCATGGCGGTCTTTGCCCTGTTCAGCGGTCCCTGCCCTGTTCAGCGGTGCTTGAGTTGCCATTGTCAGACCTGTTCATCGGTGCATTCCATGGCGGTCTTTGCCCTGTTCAGCGGTCCCTGCTCTGTTCAGCGGTCCCTGCCCTGTTCAGCGGTGCTTGAGTTGCCAGTGTCAGACCTGTTCAGCGGTGCATTCCATGGCGGTCTTTGCCCTGTTCAGCGGTCCCTGCCCTGTTCAGCGGTCCTTGCCAAGGCAGTCCTTCATTGCCCAGCAGGACTGTGGCTGGCGGTCCTTCATGGGTCAGCTGGGCTGTGGCTTGCGGGGCCCTCCTGGCCAGCTGGGCTGTGGCTGGCGGTGGCCTCCTGGCCAGTGACGATGGGGCTGGCCTCCTGGGCAGTGACTCTGGTGGTGGCCTCCTGGCCAGTGACGATGGGGCTGGCCTCCTGGGCAGTGACTCTGGCGGTGGCCTCCTGGCCAGTGATGATGGGGCTGGCCTCCTGGGCAGTGACTCTGGCGGTGGCCTTCTGGCCAGTGACGATGGGGCTGGCGGTGGCCTCCTGGGCAGCGGGGATGATGGCAGTCTTCTCCGCCGTGCTGATCCTCCCAGACTTTGGAGATTTCTTCTGCCCCTTCCTCACCGTGGGAGGAGTCACAGCTGAGTCAACACTCCCCCCGGAACCCTTGTGAGCGGCATTGCTGGCTGGAGTCTTCCCCCTCTCTAGCCGGGCACTGTCCAAATTCTGGTGCTTCACAGGGGGGGGACTGGCTGTGCTGTGGCTCCGTGTCACACTGGCTGTCCTGGTGGCCGGTGCACTCCACATACCTGTAACAACAGGCACCACTGGTCGCGGAGATTTTTTGGCTGAGGTGCTAGTACGGGACCTATGAGTTGGAAGGGGGGGGTGGTGGGAAATAGGTTAAGGGGGGACAGGAAAAGTTGTTTGGAGACACTGGGACGGGTAGCTGGAGGGGGTTTGGGAGTGGAGGAAGAGGTGGTGGTTGTAGGAGGTGTAACGTTTGTGGATTTGGGTGCAGGTGCATGCGCTGGAGGCTGTCGTGAGGTGGATGGCTGTTGGGTCGGTGTGTGCCTGCCTTTGTGTATCTTCGGAGGAGGCGTCACAGACAAACTGGGAGAGGACACAGGGGACGTGTAAATGGTAGTGGGGGTGGTGAGTGCACGTGAGCGGGGTGTGGTGGTGGGTGTGCTGGAGCGGGACGTAGTGGCTGTAGTGGTAGTGCATGCCGGTGTGAGTGTAGACGAGACTGGGAGGGAGGAGGGAGATGACGAGGAGGGGGACACAGTGGAGGCAGTGGATGTTGGTGTGTCTGTATGTGTGTGATGCTTGCGTGAGTGCCTGTGGGATGTGTGGTGCTTATGTTTGCCTGAGCTTCCCTTGTGTGGTGAGGTGTGTGCAGGCTGGTCTGATGGTGTGCTTGGGATAGGCTGGGTTACAGGGGATTGGGTCTGGGTGGAGGAAGTTGAAAGGGGGAGGCTAGATGCAGGGACAATGGCTGCCATCAGTGCTGAGGCCAGAGTTTGCAGGGTTCGATGAAGGGCAGCCTGACCAGAATGAATGCCCTCCAGGAATGCATTTGTGTGTTGCAATTCCCTTTCTACACCCTGGATGGCATTCAAAATGGTAGACTGCCCAACACTGAGGGACCTGAGGAGGTAAATGACCTCCTCACTGAGGGCAGCAGAGGTGACAGGGGCAGGGGCTGAGGTGCCTGGGGCGAAGGTGATGCCCACCCTCCTGGGTGAGCTGGCATGGGGCCCCCGCTGAGGGGCTGCTGGGAGGGCTGTGCTGGTAGGGGGGGTGGTGGCTGTACCTTTAGAAGTGGGGGGCACAGATTTTGCCGCCACCACAAGGGAGCTCCCATCGGAGGACGAGTCCGTGTCGCTGGTTGCAGATCCTGTGACCGCTGTGGTGCTCCCCTCACCCTCCGTCCCACTGGTGTATTCTGAGTCCGTGGTGTGGCCCTCCATGGCCATGTGGGATGCAGCTCCCACGTGCTCCGGTGCCACTGTACCTCCGCCTGATGATGCTGATGCCCACAAGAACAGGGAGACCACAAAAAGGGGGGGGACGACAGAAGAAAGACAGGTTAAGTGCATGGCTTACCACTACCGTTGGCGGACAATACAGACACAGCAGCCCCCTGCACTACGTCGCGCTGTTGGCCTCTACAGATGCAATTCCTGGGATATGGCCTACATGGCTATGGACGACATCTGCACACATAGATGACACAGGGGCATGAATACCTGTACTTGGCACTCTACAGAGTTGGGGTAGGGTGCCACATGGCCTGCATTACGGAGGGGCCTAGCCTACGGAACTCGCCCTGGCCTAGGGAAACCCACAGCCCTCCTCCCCCACCCAGACACCTTCACTGCGCGCAAAGTCCACTGAATGATGTTGTACTCAGCCCCTTGTGTCTGCTGTGATGCCCTCAAGCGCCCATCCAACTCAGGGTAGGCCACCGCCAGGATCTGGAACATCAGGGGGGTCATGGTTCGACGGGCACCCCTCCCACGTTGGGAGGTCATCCCCAGATGAGCCTCCGCCGTCTTCTTGCTCCAGCGGCGACTGTCCTCCCATCTTTTCCGGCAGTGGGTGCTCCGTCTGTGGTGGACCCCCAGGGTCCAGACGTCCTTGGCGATGGCACGCCAAATATCCTTCTTCTGGTGGGTGCTGACCTACATGACATGTACAGGGGAAGAAGAGAAGTCATTACCAACTGCACCGTCTAAGTGAGTGGCCCACATCCCTACCCTTGCCATGTGGCACATGCATTCACAGTCCATCTTGCACGCAGAACTGTGCCCCCTTCATTCTTACAACCAGCCCTCTCCACACAGGCATAGCCCATACAACGTGCTCCCTGTGTACTTACCTGTTGGTCTGGAGGACCGTAGAGTAGCGTGTACTGTGGGAGAGCCCTGTCGACGAGCTTCTCCAGCTCCTCTGCAAAGGGGGCAGGGGCCATTTCCCCAGACGCACGAGCCATTGTCTCTTCCAGACCGAGGTCACAGCAGCACTGGCAGTGTAGGTCCTTTCCTGTCGAACATCAGGTATCGAGTGATTGAACAGATAGAAAATGGCGGTCACGTCCGCGGAGGTCACGCCCGCGGCGGTGCGTACCATCACCGCCGGCGTACATCGTCATTGGCTCCTGGGACCCATAGGGTCCAATGTTAACCAATGCAGCATTGCGCCGCGGTCTTTGACCGCCTACCGCAACGGTGTACAACGCCAGCGCAGTTACCTAGCATCCCATTGTCCCAGTTTAGAGGTCAGGCAGCCGCCATTTCAGGGGCCCACATGGCCTACTTACCAACTGCGTCACACATAACTAGGCCTTGTCTCACAACACAAATACAGGCCACATTTTGTGTATGAATGGTGTTCTGTGTAGACTGTGGGTACATACCTCTGAGTTGTTTCACTCTGTGGTCGCTGTTGTCCTTCCTAGGCACCGTCCGCTGGGACATGTGAGGAGATGGAGGAATCCTCCGGTGTACCGACCGCTGGTGGACCTGTCGACAATGGAGGAAAGAAGTTTGATCATCAACTACAGGTTTGACCGTGCCACAATCCAGGAACTGTGTGCCCATTTGGAGCCAGACCTGATGTCAGCAATCCGTCATCCCACAGGAATCCCCCCTCAAGTGCAGGTGCTATCAGTGCTCCATTTCCTGGCAAGTGGGTCATTTCAAACAACAGTGGCCATGGCTTCAGGGATGTCTTAGCCTATGTTTTTCTAATGTGTTGTCCAGAGTGTTGTCTGCCCTGCTGAAACACATCGTTTTCCCTCAGGTGGAAGATTTGCCTATAGTGAAAGGTGACTTCTATGCCGTTGGACATATCCCCAACATCATAGGTGCCATTGATGGGACCCATGTAGCTCTGGTCCCCCCCCCCCCACAGGAGTGAACAGGTGTACAGGAACCGGAAGAGTTATCATTCGATGAATGTACAGATGGTATGTTTGGCAGACCAGTACATCTCCCAGGTAAATGCTATGTTCCCTGGCTCTGTGCATGACGCCTACATCCTGCGGAATAGCAGCATCCCTTATGTGATGGGTCAACTCCAGAAGCACCGTGTGTGGCTATTAGGGGACTCTGGTTATCCCAACCTGTCATGGCTACTGACCCCAGTGAGGAATCCCAGGACCAAGGCAGAGGGACTCAGTTATCCAGCAATATTTCCAGTGACACACAGGTGAGAAAACATTCCTGCCTACTACAAGTACTGTAACACTTCTACCTCTATCCTGTCTGTCGATTTCAACCAGTATATGGTCACTGAGTTGTACATTTCCCTTACGGTTTCACAGGTGTGGTTTCCAACGTGTGTCATCTGCTTAGATTCCTCATGGACTTGAGATGTGTGACATAGGTATGTTGACATTACATTTGAAAACGCATTTTGTCACTGTCATTGCTAATACACATTTTCGAAAGCACAGACTGACTCTAGATTGTTTTGTGCTTCAAGGGTGCTTATTGAAGTGCTTAATATTGGAGGGGGGTTGTAAAATGGTGAGGGGTGATGCTGGAGGAATGTCCATGGCAGAGTCCAGTCTATTGGTCTCACAGGTGCATTGCCCATATGGGCATAGGAAGTGGAGCTGGGGCAGTTCCAATATGGACAGGGTTACAAAGTGGGACAGTAGGATGACAATCAGGGTGGTCTCATTTCTTGGCGGGTGTCTTGGCATCATGCTCTGTCTTGTTCCTGGATTTCAGGGACCGCTTGCAGGGGTGGTTCTCCGTCTGCAGGGGGTGGGGTGCTGGTGTGGTGGTGCTCTAGTGGTGCCTCCTGTCCACTAGCGCCGGCGGAGGTGGTGGGCAGTTCATCATCCATGCTAGTGTCAGGGGCCCCTTGGAGTGCCACAGTGTCCCTCCTGGTGTTAAGTATTTCCTTCAGCACCCCTATGATGGTGCCCAGGGCGGAGCTGATGGTTCTGAGTTCCTCCCTGAACCCCAAATACTGTTCCTCCTGCATGCGCTGGGTCTCCTGAAACTTGGCCAGGACCGTTGCCATCGTCTCCTGAGAGTGGTGGTATGCTCCCATGATGGATGAGAGGGCCTCGTGGAGAGTGGGTTCCCTTGGCCTGTCCGCCCCCTGTCGCACGGCAGCCCTTCCAGTTCCCCTGTGTTCCTGTGCCTCCGTCCCCTGGACCGTGTGCCCACTGCCACTGCCCCCAGGTCCCTGTTGTTGTTGGGGTGGTGGGTTATCCTGGGTTATCCTGGGTTCCCTGTAGTGGTGGGGACACAGCTTATTGGCGTGTCCTGGGGACGGAGGTATGGGCCCGCTGGGTGAGTGCTGTGCTGGTGTTACCAGAGGGTGGAAGGTCTGTGGTGGGCTGTGCCTGTGTGAGGGGAACCGACTGTCCAGAGGCCAACGATGGTCCGGGCTGGTCATCTGGATCCAGTTGGACAGAGCTGCTGTCATCACTGTGGGCCTTTTCTGTGGGTGGGTTGGAGATGTCTGTACCCTCCTGTCTGGTGGCGTTGGGTAGTGGTCCTACAGGGGTGTAAAAGCATGATTATTGCATCTGTGTGTGTCATGGTGTGCAATGGGTGGGTGACCGTGTACCCCAGTGCTAGCATTCCTGTGTGGGACCTTGTGTGATGATGGTTGAGGGGGGTGTATGGGTATGTGCAGTGGGCATGCTTTAGTGATGGGTGTCCATGCTTTGTTGTGTCATGCAGGGCTTGGTGTTGGGATGTGTGGTTTGTGATGTTGGGACATTTGTGAGGAGTTGGGGTGCTGGGGATGAGGGTGGGGGTATGTGATAGCATGCAGGTAGAGTGGGGGATATGATAGTTAAGATTTGACTTACCAGAGTCCATTCCTCCACCGACTCCTGCGAGGCCCTCAGGATGCAGAATCGCCAAGACCTGCTCCTCCCATGTTGTTAGTTGTGGGGGAGGAGGTGGGGGTCCGCCACCAGTCCGCTGTACCACCAGGTGGTGTCTGGAGACCACGGAACGCACCTTCCCCCGTAGGTCGTTCCACCTCTTCCTGATGACGCCCCGATTTCTTGGGTGCTGTCCAACTGCGTTGACCCTGTCGACTATTCTTCGTCATAGCTCCATCTTCCTAGCCATGGAGGTGTGCTGCACCTGTGCTCCAAATAGCTGTGGCTCTACCAGTACGATTTCCTCCACCATGACCCTAAGCTCCTCCTCCGAGAACCTGGGGTGTCTTTGCTGTGCCATGGGGTGGTGTGGGTGATGTCTGGGTTGGTGTGTGTTGTGCTGTGTGGGGTGATATTTAGTGGTGTGTTGTGTGAGGTGCGTGGATGTTATGTGGGTGATGGTGTTGTGTGCCTGTGGATGGTAGTTTGTGGATGGTGGTGTCTCTCTCTGGCCTTCTCTCTGTAATATTGGTTGTAGGGGTTTGTGGGTGCTGTGGGTGGGTGTTTTATATTGTATTGGGTGTGTGGGAGTGGTGTGTGTATGTGTATCAGGTGCGTGTATTTCAAATTGTCCAATGTGGTGGTGTTTTGGAGATGTGTGTGTATTTTGAGCGTGGCGGTGTGTACGGCCAATGGAATACCGCGGTTGAAAGACCACCGCGTGGGTTCGTGTGTTGTGATAGCATGGGTGTATTTCTGTTTGCGTGACGGTGAAGGTTTTGTTTTCGCCAGTTTATCACTGACCTTTGGTGTGGCGGACTTGTGTGGGTGTCTGGATTTTGTCGGATTTCGAGATGTGGGTCGTAATAGCTGTGGCGGATTTCCGCGGCCGCAGAGGTGTGTTGGCGGTCTTCTGCACGGCGGTAAGCGGCTTTTACCGCCAATGTTGTAATGACCCCCTTAGTCATCTCTGAACAGTACCTGCGTAACCACAGGGATTGGCCATAAAGCAGGTTCTCTCTTAGAGATTTAGGATGGAAACTCTGGAAGAACAGTAGACTATTTCTGTCCATCAGTTTGTGGGAATTCTCCATTACCAGCCTACCATTCTTAGGTTTAATTTCTAAGTGGAGAAATGGGAGGGTCGAATTTGTGATGGTCAAGGTAAATTACAGGAATGGATTCCTTCTTTTCAACCATCAAAGAAATATCTGTACTGACTCCGTGTCTCCTCGTCAGATCACCAGGACATCATAAATAAAAAAACACCACAGTTTTATGGAGTTGCAGATGCGTTTCTCTGGAGAGTAGATGCATGCTCTTTCAAACTCAGAGGCATACAAACACGCAAGACTCAGCGTGAATGTACTCCCCATGGAAGTCCCATGTGACTGGAAATACTTTGAGTCACTGAACTGTAAATAGTTCTTAGTTAGTGCCAATTCTGCCAAACTCAGGATGAAAGGTCTTGGAGCACTATACTCTCAGTCTTGTTGGTACAAGATGTTTTTGATGACCCTGAGAGTTTATTTTTGGGAAATTTCCGGTAGAGGGACTCAATGTTGAGCCCTACCACGAGCTCTGTGTGGGGACTGAATATTCCTTGATTAGGTTAAGCACCTCTCTGGTACCCTTCAAGTAAGATGGCATTCCGTCAACCAGGGGTCTCAGAAAAAAAATCACTGAATTGTGATATAGGTTCCAACACTGATCCAATGTCCGAAACTATTGATTTACTGGGTGGAGGCCTGGTAGGCTTGGGTACCTGCTGTAATGTGTAGTGATAGGGTATCACTGGTTTATCTCTACACATAAATGATTCCTCACTCTGTCCAATCCAGTCATTGTTGAGGGGTTCCTCAACAAGGGACCTGATCTCCTTTTGTAAGTCTGGGAAGGGGTCTCCCATAAATACTTTATAGGTCCATGTGCATGCCAGGAAACGGAGGCACTCCACCTCATAGATCTCTTTTGTCTGAATAACTATGGTGCCCTTATTATCAACTGGTTTTATAAGTATCTGGGAATCCGCATTTAAATCCTGCATGGCTTGTCTCTTCAATCATGTCAAATTCTTCATAGGTCTTCACTTCTCTTTGTTTAAAACTTCAATGTCATTAATTACTGCCTGCTCAAATGCCCCTACTTCTGGAGGGAGTTGTGAGCGCAAGGGTGTAAATGTTGACTTAGGATGTAAGCCTGTGTCTCCCTGTTGTGTGAGTTCTGAGTTCCTCTCATCAAATAAAACCCTTAGGTGTTTCTTTCTGAAGAAATCATTGAGCTCACATCTGAGTTTGAACCTATCCACTTCATTTGTTGGTACAGACCCTGGGCCCTTATTCAAGACATTCTCTTGCTCTCTGGTCAACATGATGTCTGTCAGATTCATAATTAGACTCCCTCCCTGCTTTTTCCCGGTGAGAATTTCCCAGCTCATACTGTGGAATATCCTGTTGTTCAGATCTTGCCATTTTACTATTTAGTGGATAAGGGTAATTAAAAAAAAACACTTGGGGTTCCCTATTTTGAGGGGATTCATTTCATTTAGATTTCCTTTTTATTTTCTTGTGTGCAATCCCTAAATTTACCATTACTGATGGACCGTGGAATGAATAAAATTCTATGCCTCACCAGGTGAGGCGTAACTTACCTCCTCTTTCTATGTGTGCTGCATTTTGAAAAACATGTGAAGAAGAGGAAAATTCACAATTCTGCTTATAATACAGACACCCTTGCACCATGCACCATGGTGCGAGGATTCCTGCATTGGTACTAAGCAGCAAATTGTGCACCAGCACAGGGGAAAGACAGGAATGTGCCTTATTATGTCAAATACAGCCTTTTTTGCCCTTTTTCTATCATGAAGCACAGCAAGGTGACTTGCTGCGCTGTTTGATTTTTTCATAAATATTCCCCTTATTTTATATGTAAGACCCTTGTAAAATGCTAATGCATGTACCAAAGGCCTGTAAATTAGATGCATCTAATGGACGTGCAGCAATGATTACTCCACCCACTTATGTAGTTTTTTAAAAACATGCACCAGGTCTGCCAATGTAGCTTATGTGCAGTTGTAAACTGCCATTTCAACCTGGCAAAAAAAACTTTTTTGCAGGCCTGAATCTCCGTTTTAATAACCATAAGGCATCCCTATGGTAGGCCCTAATCAGCCCGTAGAGGAGAGTGCAGTGTAGGAATATGCGTTTAATTTTTACATGTCCTAATTGTAAAAAAAAAATCTACATTTGTTTTTCAGTACTGTGAGGTCTGCCTCCCATTAAGATAAATTAGAGTTACCTTTTTACATTTAATAAGCAGAAATTTGCAGTTAGGAGAAAATAGACAGGTTGGGTTTAGTGTCTAAATAATTGTAATTAAATACCCTCTATGATTTTAAAGTCAGAATTTTACTGACAATTTCTGAAAATGCCACTTTTAGAAAGTTGTCATTTTCTTGTCAATTTGGTGCTTGCAGTCTGTATCTAGGGTTACATGACTAGGTGTCGCTGGCAGTTGGACTTTGTGTATGGCTCCCAGACAATGAAAAAAATTGAGGCTAGGTGTTGACCAGATGGGAATTTAATTGGGGGAGGAGCCATCACATACCACACTTGCACATCATAAAGTCTCTGTCTGAGCACTCTCATAAAGGATCTGTCACTAGTATTTTTTGCCCTCAGACCTGGTGGTGCCAGGGCAAGGAGGCAGGAAATTCCAGACACCTCTGAAGGGGGAGGACTCTAGAAGCTTCTCCTACTTCATTTCTTCTGTACACATCTAGATCTGTGGAAGACTCGGAAGAAGAACTGCTGTACTGATATTCCGCAAGAAGGACTGCTCTTTTGCTCTGCTACTCTGCTGTCCTGCTGTCTGAGTGGAAAGGATTGGACCTTCACCTAGAACCAAGGACTGCCAGAATGACTCCAAAAGCTGGCCGGCCTCCTGATAAGAGCCTCATAGACAGAAAAGGATCCAGCCATCTTGAAACCTGAACCTAGACCCAGCCTTCAGTGAGTGCTAACTCCGCAAGTGGTGTCACTCCATCCCTGGATCCTTGGAAGTGGGGCTAAAGGTGCTCTGCCAGTCCAGCTGTGGTTACATCAGAACTGACTCAGTGCAGTGCAGATCCAAGCTCTTGTGAAGCTCTACGCAGCACCTTATTAGAACCAGCCTCAACGGAATTCTGCATCACAGCCTTTACAGCTCTTCAAAACTGCCAATGTGTGATGCATCCTCTACATAGACCTCCCAGCCTCTCCTCGGAACTGATGCAGCATGATGCAGCCTCGACGGAAACCAATCCTGCAGTCTCTGCAGCTTATTGGGATCATTGCAATGCAAAGCTTCTTCAATACAGACTTCACATCACTTGTCGAGACCACAGCTATGTATCACAATGCTCCAGAACTAAGATTTAAGATACATTTCTCAGTGGGACTAACTTGGTCCCTCTATACAGCTCAGTTTTCATTAGGTTGTGACTTTGTCCCAGTCCGGTGCAACCAGATAACAATAGCTGACACTTTGTGCTTCTAAGAACTATTTTTACCTAAACCTTTACAATGGCATGTTCCAGTTCTATTAATTCAATTTTTGTTGTTTCGCTCTCAAATAATCTATTCAATTTTACTCTATTTTTCTAAATTGCTGTGGGATTTTTTGTGTGTTTTGTGTTCACTACATTACTGTTTGGTTGGTGCCTAAATACTGTACACATTGTCTCTAAGTTAAGGCTGACTGCTTCTGTGCCAGGCTACCATATGGTTAAGCACAGGTTAATATGGGGTTCATTTGTGTTCCATCCTGACAAGCATTTGACTTGTTGCTTGAGCAGGGTTTCGCCCCCTCTCAACCAGTAACCCAATTTCTTACAGAAGCTATATGTCATAGAGAAAAGACAGGGGTGTAGAAATAAAATATGAGTGGCAGATGAGAGATAAGTTTGAATAAAGCAACTATGTGTGCTAGAGAGGATGGAGAAATAGAAATAGACATTAAGAAACACATGGTGGGAGATGTGAAGAAACTGAATGACAAGAGAGGTAAAGGGAGCAAGACCAATAGAGTGTCATCAAATAGTTGTGTAAGTTAAAGAATGAAATGGAGTGAGAAAACAGAATTTGAGGAAAGTAAACACTCACGTAGGACAGCAGGAAATAAAACAAAATAATCCAGATGAGGCAAAAAAAGATCAGTGCATAATAAATTAAATGAGAGAAAGTGGGATTGAGAGAGATTCAAAATATAATAAACAAGAGACAGACAAATTAGATGAAGAGTAAGAGAAGGCTATTGAAGAATACATGGGTGGAGAAAGGAGATATGTGAAACAATAGGAGCGCCAGAAAGACTGATAATATGAGAAATAAAGACGACGAGGTGTTACGAGTTAGGTGAGGGAAGAAAGGCAGAGGAATAAGGAGTGTTAGGGGGGAAATCAGATATTAAAGAACCTAAGAGGATCAAGGGATTGATGCAATTTAGAAGAAATTAAAACTAGGTGTGAATAGAAAAACAGTAATCACAAAAATAACAAATGAATACAATATTAACAGACAGACAAAAACTGAAAATTAAGGTAGTACAGTATATAGACAGTGAAATTGCCAGTGTGGAGGTGGGGGACTGGGAAAGAGAAAGATGGTCACAACATGAACAGAACAGCAGTGAAACAAGAAAGAGAAGAGGAAGAATGCAAAGCTGTGGAAAGGTAACCGTAGGTTGTGTGCCAGAGAGTGCAGTGTATGCTGCAGCCTGCAAAAACTCATTGTAGGAACCAATGTGGGCTTTTGCAGGAGCGATGCTCTAGCTTCATGTCTTGTCAAAAACATCTTCAGTCTTTAATAGGAATGAACTGATACTGTGATGTCAAAAATATTGTAGGATACCATATTATTGATAAAAAAAAGTTTATTTTCGTTTTTTTCATATTTTTTAACATTGTAATTTATATTGGGCTTTAAAATATATTTGTACATAATATTGTTCCTATATTTCCATATGAATATTGTTATAATAATTTATTGCATGCTAATCTGCACTGTGTACAATATCTGAGCAGATCTTAAGTGCTGCAGGGGAATTAGGGAAAATGATTGCAATTGTTGTGGCAGTTTTTAAAAATATTTTTGTATGGTGTATTTGGAAAATATTCTTTCATTTTTATTTTAACTATACTCTTAAATGTGTGTCATTTTCTAATATGATGTATAACTTTATTTTTTATGTTTTTTTTAAAAGGTTTGTTTGAATTTTATCAAATGGTAAACATTTCTTATTTAAATTATGAAAACTTTTCACAAGGTTTTCTGTAAGTTCACACATTTTTATGAATACTATATTTATGTTATGATATTTAAGTCTATTTTATATTTTATTCATTAACAATTTTGTATAATTATAATTTAGAACTTTTTAAAATATTGTATTATGATTATCTTTAAACTGTTAGTTTGTTTTGTGTTTTTTACATTGTTTAATGAAATGCAGTTGCTTAGGCTTTTGTAGTCAATTTTGTAATTCAATTGGCCAATATAAATACCCCAAACTCCAATATTTTCAAGTTGGAATAGTAATTCAACTACCCCAACAAAATATTCAATGTGGGTAAGTGTGGCGTGGGACTAGTAAAAATAACTCATTTCATATCTGTAGGAAGTTGTCTCTGTATGTACTATTTCAAAGTATGAAATAGCATGCACAGAGTCCAAGGGTTCCCCTTAGAGGTAAGATAGTGGCAAAAAGAGATAATTCCAATGCTCTATTTTGTGGTAGTGTGGTCGAGCAGTAGGCTTATCAGAGGGTAGTTGTTAGACCTGACAGCCTTAGGGTAGTCACCCCTAACTTTTTGCCTGCCTTCCTCCACTTCGTGGACACTGTTTTTGCTGGTTTTTAGACTCTGCGCACTTTACCACTGCTAACCAGTGCTAAAGTGCATATGCTCTCTCCCTTAAAACATGGTAACCTTGAATCATACCTGATTGGACTATTAATTTACTTATAAGTCCCTAGTAAGGTGCCCTTTATGTGCATAGGGCTGGTAAGTTAAATGCTACTAGTGGGCCAGCAGCACTGGTTGTGCCACCCACTTAAGTAGCCCCTTTTTCTTGTCTCAGGCCTGCCATTGCAAGGCCTGTGTGTGCAGTTTCACTGCCACCTCGACTTGGCATTTAAAAGTACTTGCCAAGCCTAGAACTCCCCTTTTTCTACATATAAGTCACCCTTAATGTGTGCCCTAGGTAACCCCTAGAGCAGGGTGCTGTGTAGGTAAAAGGCAGGACATGTACCTGTGTAGTTATATGTCCTGATAGTGTAAAACTCCTAAATTCGTTTTTACACTACTGTGAGGCCTGCTCCCTTCATAGACTAACATTGGGGCTGCCCTCATACACTGTTGAAGTGGCAGCTGCTGATCTGAAAGGAGCAGGAAGGTCATATTTAGTATGGCCAGAATGGTAATACAAAATCCTGTTGACTGGTGAAGTCGGATTTAATATTACTATTCTAGAAATGCCACTTTTAGAAAGTGAGCATTTCTTTGCACTTAAATCCTTCTGTGCCTTACAATCCACGTCTGGCTGGGCTTGGTTGACAGCTCCTTGTGCATTCACTCAGACACACCCCAAACACAGGGTACTCAGCCTCACTTGCATACATCTGCATTTTGAATGGGTCTTCCTGGGCTGGGAGGGTGGAGGGCCTGCTCTCAGACAAAGGACTGCCACACCCCCTACTGGGACCCTGGCAGACAGGATTGAACTGAAAGGGGACCTGGTGCACTTCTTAGCCACTCTTTGAAGTCTCCCCCACTTCAAAGGCACATTTGGGTATAAAACAGGGCCTCTGCCCTACCTCATCAGACACTTGCTGGAGAAGAAACCTGAACCAGAAACTACATCCTGCCAAGAAGAACTGCCTGGCTGCTCAAAGGACTCACCTGCCTGCTTTCTACAAAGGACTGCTGCCTTGCTGAACTCTTGTCTGGCTGTGAAAGTGCTCTCCAAGGGCTTGGATAGAGCTTGCCTCCTGTTCCCTGAAGTCTCAGGACCAAAAAGACTTCTCTTTTTCACTTGGACGCTCCGTGTGCCGAAAATTTCGACGCACAGCTTGTTCCGCGGCGAGAAAAACGCCGCACACCGACGCTGATCGACGCGACGCTCTTGGGACGACCGAAAATCCGACGCAAGGCTTCGCAAGGACAACGCCGCCCGACCTCTAGAGGAGAAATCGACGCGACGCCTGCCGTGAGATCGTAATTTCAACGCGCAGCCCCGCAGACCGACGTCTAGAGGAGAAATCGACGCGACGCATGCCGTGAGATCGTAATTTCGCCGCGCAGCCCCACAGACCGACACGCAGCCGGAGAACGAGCAGGAAAATCCACACACAGACCCGGGACATCTGGTAATCCCCGCGATCCACAGAAAGAGACTGTCCGCGCGCCGGAAAACGACGCCCGACTTCCCCGCGTGGAAAATAACGACGCGAGTCCGTGTGTGCTGGGGAGAAATCGACGCACACACCCGTTTTCCACGCACCTCTTCCTTTGTGGCCCTCTGAGGAGATTTTTCCACTCCAAACCAGGTACTTGTGCTTGAAAGAGACTTTGTTTATATTCTAAAGACTTAAGACACTTTGGGGGTGATTCTAAGCTTGGCGGGCGGCGGTAGCCGCCCGCCAAGCGGGAACCGCCAGAAGACCGTACCGCGGTCAAAAGACCGCGGCGGTCATTCTGGGTTTCCCACTGGGCTGGCGGGCGACCGCCGATAGTCTGCCCGCCAGCCCAGCGGGAAACACCCTTCCCACGAGGACGCCGGCTCAGAATGGAGCCGGCGGAGTGGGAAGGTGCGACGGGTGCAGTTGCACCCGTCGTGAATTTCAGTGTCTGCAAAGCAGACACTAAAATTCTTTGTGGGGCCCTCTTACGGGGGCCCCTGCAGCCTTTGGCATGGGCACTGCAGGGGCCCCCAGGGGCCCCACGGCACCCCATACCGCCATCCTGTTCCTGGTGGGCGAACCGCCAGGAACAGGATGGCGGTATGGGGTGTCAGAATCCCCATGGCGGCCCAGCAAGCTGCGCCGCCATGGCGGATTCCCATGGGCAGCGGAAAGTCGGCGGTACACCGCCGGCTTTCCGCTTCTGGCCGCGGCTGTACCGCCGCGGTCAGAATGCCCGGCGGAGCACCGCCAGCCTGTTGGCGGTGCTACCGCCAACCTCCGCCCTGGCGGTATTTACCGCCAGGGTCAGAATGACCCCCTTTATATCACTTTTCAGTGATATCTCAACAATTATCCAGATAAATATTATATATTTTTCTAAATACTGTGTGGTGTATTTTTGTGGTGCTATATGGTGGTATTGTATGATTTATTGCACAAATACTTTACACATTGCCTTCTAAGTTAAGCCTGACTGCTCGTGCCAAGCTACCAGAGGGTGGGAACAGTATAATCTTGGATTGTGTGTGACTTACCCTGACTAGAGTGAGGGCTTTTGCTTGGACAGGGGATAACCTGACTGCCAACCAAAAACCCCATTTCTAACAGTAGTGTTAAGCATTTGTTGTACACACACAGGCAATAAATGAGGAACACACACTCAAAGACAATTCCAGGCAAATAGGTTTTTATATAGAAACATATATTTTCTTAGTTTATTTTAAGAACCACAGGTTCAAGATTTACAAACAATACTTTAAATGAAAGGTATTTCACTTAGGAACTTTAGGAACTTTGAATTAGCAAAATAGAATATACAGTTTTCACACAAATGGCAACAAGCTATTTTAAAACTAGACACACTGCAATTTTCAACAGTTCCTGGGGGAGGTAAGTGTTTGTTAGTTTTGCAGGTAAGTAAACCACCTACAAGGTTCAAAGTTGGGTCCAAGGTAGCCCACCGTTGGGGGTTCAGAGCAACCCCAAAGTTACCACACCAGCAGCTCAGGGCCGGTCAGGTGCAGAGGTCAAAGTGGTGCCCAAAACGCATAGGCTTCAATGGAGAAGGGGGTGCCCCAGTCTGCCAGCAAGTTAGTACCCGCGTCTTCGGAGGGCAGACCAGCGGGGTTTTGTTCAGCACAAAAAGTACACCCTCAGCAGCACGGGGGCGGCAGTGTGCAAGCAGGCGTCGGGTTTGCAATGTAGTCCAATGGGAGACCTAGGGGTCTCCTCAGCGATGCAGGCAGGCAAGGGGGGGGGCTCCTCGGGGTAGCCACCACTTGGGCAAGGGAGAGGGCCACCTGAGGGTCGCTCCTGCACTGGAGGTCGGATCCTTCAGGTCCTGGGGGCTGCGGGTGCAGTGTCCTTACCAGGCGTCGGTTTCTTAGAAGCAGGCAGTCGCGGTCAGGGGGAGCCTCTGGATTCCCTCTGCAGGCGTCGCTGTGGGGGTTCAGAGGGTCAACTCTGGCTACTCACGGGCTCGCAGTCGCTGGGGAGTCCTCCCTGTAGTGTTATTTCTTCTCCACAAGTCGAGCCGGGGGCATCGGGTGCAGAGTGCAAAGTCTCACGCTTCCGGCGGGAAACGTGTATTCTTTCAAAGTTGCTTCTTTGTTGCAAAGATGTTTCTTCTTTGGAGCAGAGCCGCTGTCCTCTGGAGTTCTTGGTCCTTTTAGATTCAGGGTAGTCCTCTGAGGCTTCGGAGGTTGCTGGACCCTGTGGAACGCGTCGCTGTGGCAGTTCTCTTGACGTGGGAGACAGGCCGGTAGAGCTTGGGCCAAAGCAGTTGGTGTCTCCGTCTTCTCTGCAGGTTTTTCAGCTCAGCAGTCCTTCTTCGTCTTAGGTTGCAGGAATCTATCTTGCTAGGTTCTCGGAACCCCTGAATACTTGATTTAGGGGTGTGTTTAGGTCTGGGGGTTAGTAGCCAATGGCTACTAGCCCTGAGGGTGGCTACACCCTCTTTGTGCCTTCTCCCTGAGGGGAGGGGGGCACATCCCTAATCCTATTGGGGGAATCCTCCATCTGCAAGATGGAGGATTTCTAAAAGTCAGAGTCACCTCAGTTCAGGACACCTTAGGGGCTGTCCCGACTGGCCAGTGACTCCTCCTTGTTTTTCTCATTATCTACTCCGGCCTTGCCGCCAAAAGTGGGGCCGTGGCCGGAGGGAGCGGGCAACTCCACTAGCTGGAGTGCCCTGGGGTGCTGTAACAAAGGGGGTGAGCCTTTGAGGCTCACCGCCAGGTGTTACAGTTCCTGCAGGGGGAGGTGAGAAGCACCTCCACCCATTACAGGCTTTGTTACTAGCCACAGAGTGACAAAGGCACTCTCCCCATGCGGCCAGCAACATGTCTGGTGTGTGGCAGGCTGCTAAAACTAGTCAGCCCACACTGGTAGTCGGGTATGGTTTCAGGAGGCACCTCTAAGATGCCCTCTGGAGTGTATTTTACAATAAAATGTACACTGGCATCAGTGTGCATTTATTGTGCTGAGAAGTTTGATACCAAACTTCCCAGTTTTCAGTGTAGCCATTATGGTGCTGTGGAGTTTGTGTTTGACAGACTCCCAGACCATATACTCTTATGGCTACCCTGCACTTACAATGTCTAAGGTTTTGCTTAGACACTGTAGGGGAATAGTGCTCATCCACTTATGCCCTCACCTATGGTATAGTGCACCCTGCCTTAGGGCTGTAAGGCCTGCTAGAGGGGTGACCTATCTATGCCATAGGCAGGGTGAGGTTGGCATGTAACCCTGAGGGGAGTGCCATGTCGACTTAGTCATTTTCTCCCCACCAGCACACACAAGCTGACAAGCAGTGTTTCTGTGCTGAGTGAAGGGTCTCCAAGGCGGCATAAGACATGGGCCCTTGGTACCAGGGGTACCAGTTACAAGGGACTTACCTGGATGCCAGGGTGTGCCAATTGTGGAAACAAAGGTACAGGTTAGGGAAAGAACACTGGTGCTGGGGCCTGGTTAGCAGACCTCAGCACACTTTCAAATCATAACTTGGCATCAGCAAAGGCAAAAAGTCAGGGGGTAACCATTACAAGGAGGCATTTCCTTACAATATCTATCACTTCTTCAATGTTGCTAACTTTGGAGTGGGAGTACTACCCCTTATTGAGCCTTATTGACCTCCCAAAGGCAAATAGTTTTCAAGATGTGGTTTAATTTAGAATAAGAGCAGTGCATCCCCACCACCAAAGTCCAACACTATTGGATGAGTTTGGAGTGGGAATAGTAAATGGACCCCTTATCCAGAACCACCAAGTCCAATTCTTTCTCTAAAGTGATTAGGCTTTGAGTGTGAATAGTAAAACCCTAAAGTTCAACACTTTTCCCAATGTTGTTATGTTTGAAATAAGAATACTAAATATATCTTTCCAAAATCATACCGGTAAAATATTTTTTTTAGTTTAACGTAATAATATCTTACTTAGTAATAATAGAAAAGGAGTTTATACATTTTTAATATTTAGCATATTTATTTTTCATTAAGTAATAGCAAAGTTTATTTTAACATTTTTTATTAGGTAGATAGCCATTAGGTAGTTATAGGTAGGACCTAGTTTCCAAAGACAGAGAGTATTTTTGTTTTGCTAATACGTTTGACGCAGTTTGATGAATCTTTAAAAGAATTTCCAAACTAGTGGCCTCATCACTTCAGCTGCTGTGTGGAACGTTTTGGGGTGATCCATCAAGCGAGTGCTGAGAAAAGGGCGGGGGCCCGAAAACGTGTTTTCTACATGTAATTTCCAATAGGATTTTAGACATGACTATAGCCTAAACTGCTGAAGGGAATTACACCCAATTTGGTAAAAAGCTATGTCTTAGTCCAGAAAAATCTATTTCTGTGATTTGGTGTATATCCATTCATTAGTTTTGGTGGAATAAAAATAAAAATAAATATAAATAGCTAGGGATGCAGAGCCTTCACAGATCTACCCGTGGGGGTTATGCGGACCCCAGGGAAAAACAAGCCCCTAATTGGCTGGCCGCAACATGAGAGGAAAGTTGCGGCCACCATTTTCTTTCTTGCATTTGGCTGGGGGAGGACAACACAATAGAAAAATTACATAAGGGGTCAGGATACAGGTATCCTGACCACATAGGGGAAATAGAGGGGTCACTTAGGGACCCCACATGGGCACAAATTGCCCACTGCGGTGTTCAGTGTGGTCCTCTGTGTAACCTAATAAAGAATCTGTGGATCCAAAAAACTGTGAAAATAAAAACATGCCCAGTGGAGGGGTCCCCCTGACCAGAACCATCGCAATGTCCACTGTCTGCCATGCAGACAGCGAACATTGCGAGGTTGCTGGTGCACCCTGCATCCTACAGCATTGCGCCAGCTTGATTACGAGTGGGAGACAATGCTATAGGGTGTTTCCCACCAGGCAAGCAGGCTGAAACTCAGATTTCCACCCGCCAACCTAGTGGGAAAGTTTTAATGGGCCCGGCAGTGAGGCAGCCACTATGGCAGCAACCTCCCTGTCGGAGGTTCGACGGACGCCTAAACCGTCTGCTGAACTCGTAATGAGGCCCTATGTCTTGCTCACATAGTTATTCCTTTGCCCCTACACACACCTTCTTACCCCACTGTTTCATTCTGTATCTACAACCTCAATTTTTCTAAATATAATAAATTATACTAATTATAACAATTTCTGACTACAACTTTGTAACATGCTAGACAGCAGCCATGCTCACTTACAACATAACCTTAAATCATTGGCAAAGCCAATGACTCTAGCTAAACACTTTAAAGGTCCCAAAGGTGAGGCCTATCAGCCATGCCAATGCTTGTTTCACTTGAATGCAAATACCAAATTTGTGACATATTCTGTAATCAGTGATGTTTTTATAGGCGTCTCCATATACTTTGATTAAAATGGTAGTTGTACCTTTGTATTTTTGTTTGTGAGTACACTTTTAGAATTGTTGGAATCATTGCTTGTTTAAGATCAGTAATGTTTTTGGGGAATTGTAATTAATTGTTTTTTTGCTTGTTTAGTGTTAAGATATTGTAATAGGCTGTAATTTGCTTGTTTGGCAGTAGTACATATAGAGCATAAAATAAAGGGGAGTTCATCATATGCCATTGTCCATTTATAGCATATATTTGTGTGGATGATGTTTCAATGTCTGACCATCATCCATGTGTTGCATTCTGTGATGTTTAGTAAGTTAGTGCTAGTTGTAAAGGCAATTATTAGATTTTTATTGTCATGTAGTACAGAATCTTACTATGTGTAATTGTTACATTTTAGAGGATTTCTAGTTCTTCCAATCTTCTGGATGCACTTGGTATTTTCCCAACAGTCCTCCTTGTTCTAGCTTTTTGTCTTTTTGACGTTCGATTGGGGGGAGTTGCCCAGTTGCTTCTCCAGAAAATGGAGGAGTTATATTTTTAGGCCTAGATGTACGACCGTAAGTTTTGCGACTCACAATCCGCGGTTCATTTGCAAGTTGAAAATTGTGAGTCACGAAACAAAATGTACAACAGTGTCAAACACACTGCTTGCGATTCCCAATGGAGTCTCAAATGACCTCCCTCATCAATATTCTTGAGGTAGGTCACAATTTGCAACCCCATTGGGAATGGCAGCACTCACAGGGATGGTAGCCTCCATGTCTGTAACTGCTTTTTAAATAAAGCAGTTTTAAAAAAATGCAACTTCTTTTCCTTAAAAGAAAATGGGAAGCATTACAAACAAACAAAAATGAACGGTTTTCTGTTCCTTTTTTCAGAGCAGGCAGTGGTCCATAAAAAATATTTTAACTTCCATTCACAAACGGGAGGGGTCCTGTGGGGACTCCTTCCCGTGTGTGAATGGGTTACCGTCAATTTGAAGTTGGTGGTAACTATGATTGTTTTGCAACAGCAGTTGCAGTCACAAACCAATCATACATGCCACTGTGATTCACAATTAGGAAGGGGCACCCTTGGAACGCCCATTCTTAATTGCAATCACAAACCCTATTTTGCAAGTCAGTATTCCCATGCCGGCTCACAAAAAAGGATGGTATATTAGGAAAGGTCATTTTGCGATCGCAAAATGCAAAATTAGCCTTTTGAGACTGCAAAATCTGTT
This sequence comes from Pleurodeles waltl, assembly GCF_031143425.1. NCBI lineage: Eukaryota > Metazoa > Chordata > Amphibia > Caudata > Salamandridae > Pleurodeles > Pleurodeles waltl. Next base: position 488,646,501 of record NC_090438.1, on the reverse strand, counting down.
TATAAATATATTAGATTTTATATGCTATTTTATCTTCATTATTACATATATATATATATATGTATTATATGTTCTTTCTTACCGTATGACTTTTTGAAATACTTTTATGGCTTGCTCTTTTTTTATGGCTTGGTGGCATCTCATCTGATCTGCACATGTAACAGTAGTTTCTTGTAGCAGTCCTCCTCCAGTCTTTTAGTAGTGGTATATATTGATTCAAAACACTGAATTCACATTATGGACATGTTGGATTGGTTAGGTTGGATTGGTTAGGTTGTTCCACAGAGACACGATTATCAGCAGAAGCAGAGCAGGCCAAGAGAGATTCAGCTGTTGTCTTCAAACTTGTTTCTATCCAGGAGCAAAAGGGCAGCATTAAGCTCTGTCGTCCTGCAGATATAATTGTAGCAGAACTAGTGCAGCTCTGCGTGCAAGACCTAGCTAGGAAGTCCCATCACGTGCGTTCAAGTTCTGGTTGTTGGGCCATGACTCACTACCAATAGGAATTTTTGCATTCTTGAAAGGTCCAGGCAGTCATGAAGAGTCAGAGTTTACCTCCTCAGAGCGGACAGAACAACATCCATTGACTTGTTTTGTGCCATTGCATACATACAGGCAGTCATGTACACCTTCCATGGTGCTGCTTCAATCTAGAAACTGGAGCAGCACCCTGGAAGGTGCCCCAAGCCTGTGGACGTAATATACATAAGAGATCACAAACCATCTTTTCGGGGTGCAGCTAAAGTTCCCCAAAAGTGATTTAAATTGCCTCCCATCAAGGCTCCTCTGTAGCGCTTTCAGGCCCTCATTAAAATGGCCTCAATTCGATGGGGCCAGTAACAGCATATATCTGTCCTTTTGGTGTAATGAGATCTGTTGTTGATTTGTGAATCTGTTTATTTTCACACCAAGATTGTCCATGTGGCGATTCAGGGGAAATGAGGAGTCACCAGAACACTCTCATGGTCCAGCTCTTAATGGCTAAGATTTTAATGAGGGTCCTAGCATTTTGAGTGGTCACGCATATTTAGGGGCCACACAAGTCGTTTCTAAAAAAAAAAAAGCAAAAAGACATGGAACTCGTGTGGACAAAGAAAAATCCTGTGAGGATGGCATGGCTCCACTAGGTTTCTGGTACTTTGAGGAATATTTACTTATCTGTCACGCAGTGCAGGGCAGCAAGCAAAGTTGCTGCACTGAGTTACATGAAAGGAAGAGAGCAGACATTCTTCATGTTTAGAAAGATATGGAGCATTACTGCTGTCTCCTTGTGCTGAAGCATTGTGTGCTGCCTCGTGCCAAAGGAGGCACCTAATGGGCATGATTGTTTTGTGCAGGAAAGAACACATTCACGCAGAAAAAAAATCCTGGGACACATTTTTCCCTTTCTATGTGTGATGCGGTGTGCATCACACATAGAAAGAGGAAGCATTTCTTCTTGTTGAGCTTCTATGGGGAAGGCATAGCATTTTAATGCATTCCCACATTTACCAGCTTTAGTAAATCTGGAAGTTTACCAAAATCCATGGGTGGCAGCATGAGAATGCCCATGCTCGACCCATGGAACACATGCCAGCTTGAAATGAAACATAACACAGTGCAAGCCATTGCGTTGTGTTGCATTTCCTTACAAAGCCACACCAGGTGGAGCAAATTGCCCCTTTTGTGGCTTTGTATATACTCCTAAAGAATTTTGGCCTCATTACAAGGCTGGCAGTCCTAGGTCCTCCAAATCTGTGGTGGCTGTTAGACTACCACGACTGTGGCGGTCTGACCGTCACATTACAAGATTGGCGGGCAGACCTACCTTAGGACCTCTGTCCCCACCAAGATCAAAGATCACAACAGGATGATGGTGGTTGGGCTTGTAACCAGCCATGGTGGTGCTAAACTCAGCACCCCCCTGGCTGAATACAACCCCTCTTTCTGCCAGTCTTTTCATGGGGGGGAGCCTGCCATGAAAAGGCTGGTGAAAAGCCAGTGCCGGAGGACACAGGGGGGCCCCTGCACTGCCCATGCCTGAGTCATGGGCAGTGCACGGCTCCCCCTGCCCAGCACCATCAGAATGTGCACTGTTTGCTTTGCAGAGGGTGCACATTCTAACAGTGATGGAGTGTTAAGATATTGGCTCCCTCAAGGGAGGCGAGACCAATATTTTAACACTGTTCCAGTTGGTCAGTGGGGGCATTGCAATAGGCTCAGGGGGAACATCGCAGATATGGTGGTGGCTTTCTCCCTGTAAGTTTGGGGGTCCCGTGGTAGGGCTGTCAAACTCATAATGAAGCCCTTTGTCTTGTCCTTGAGTCACCTTGTGCAACGCAAAAACAGCACAAAGGCTGAATATATGTGGGATTTAGTCCTTACACATGTCAGGTTTGTAAATGATGGTGTACTGTATTTGATTATCACAATTTTTGCTGCACAAACATTGCAATTTTATAACATATAGCTCAGCGGAAATTGGCCAAAGCATCACAAGCACATGCGGGAATTAGAAAGACAGGATACCAAACAGAAGGCCCTTCCTGCTGTTAGCTGAAAGAGTTCACAAGCAAAGATGCATAAGACCGAAGGAAAGCCCAACTGTGAACATAAAGAAAACGTGATTGTGGATCTGTTAAAATAATAACTCATTCCTTATGTGTCTCCCTTCTTTCACCTCCAAAAAAATAATGGATTTTCGCTATCTCACGATACCATCAGCAAATTGGATTCAAGACAGCAATTGAAACCCTTAAGAGGGCAGCCGTGCAACCGAGATGCTAGCAATCACTCCTACTGCTATTTTTGTCAGCCCTGCAGTACAAATCAAGACCAGGGTTAATAAATTCCTCTAACATGATGTACCCTGTCCCTGCGTTTCCTAATTAGCTGTGCACTTATTGACCTTTCAACTTGACTCTGGCCTGACAATGGTTATACTTACCAGTAGAAATGTATTCAATTAACGTGTAACATGACCTTCGTGGAGCCTTTCTATGCACATTTATGTAATGCGAATTTTGCAGAGAAGAACTTACTAAGAGGGACAATTATATGTACCCTGCACAGTGTGTATTTAATGCTGTGAATATATTATACATAGCTTGGAAACTGATATGTATGCTTTAGCCCCAATTGAAAGAATGTTATTTCAATCGACAAAGGAATTCAAAATATCTGATGTGATTTAAGACATGTCTGCAATTGTATGGCGCCCAAGAAGAGCGGGAGAAGGGGTTACGGGAGGGAGAAGGAGCGAGATGGAGTATCCGAGGAAGAGAAATACCGCAGAGGAGACAAAAAGAAAGCGAGACAAAAAGAGCGATTCAGTGGGCATCAGACAAAGATAAAACGCGAGATATTCAAAAAGGAGAGAGTTATGTCTCACTGAGACGTGTTAGGTTGCATTATAAAAACATGCAAACGGTCATGCATTCTATTTGTGTTTCGAAAGGGAAAGACTCACAGTCGTGGATGGTGAAGTGGCCAGACGAAATGTATTATATTTATAAGCCCAGCCACTGCATGTATGTTGCTGTCTATGGACAAAGTTATTTTTCTTTAAAAACTTACCTTCTTACTACCCAGGCAATTCGGAGAGCATCTGTGGTGAATTTTCTCTTATGTCTAATAAGTGTCAGTCCTTAAAGTTGAAACAACATTACCAGGGAATGCTACAGAAGATGATATTCAGAATAGAAAGACATATAGTTAAGGTCGGAGCTACACTGTGAGAAAATGCCCTTTTTGAGTGGGCGACCCTCAGTTTTTTGATGTATTTTATTATTGGTTTTTAACCCCTTAGCTGCTGAGCCTCCCCCAAGTCCTAAGCCCTTTTTTGGCTATTTGATTAGTTTTTAGGCACAAGATAAGGTGTTGACAAGCAGCGGTTATTTGCACATCTCTGAATCCTGGGGTCCACATACTCGCATGTGAATTACAGGTCATTTCTCTAATAGACTTCTTTTTTACACACTGTCTTACATTTGGAAGGAAAAAATGTAGAGAAAGACAAGGGGCAATAACACTTGTACTTCTATTTTGTGTTCCCCCAAGTCTCCCAATAAAAATCGTACCTCACTTGTGTGGAAAGGCCTACTGCCCATGACAGGAAATGCAACAAGGTCACATCACATTTTTACATTGAAATCTGACGTGTTTATTGGAAAGTACCTAGCTGTGGATTTTGGCCTCTAGCTCAGCCGGCACCAAGGGAGAACTACAAAACCTGTGCATTTTTTAATACTAGACACCGAGCAAAATCCAGGATGGGGTGGCTTGTGGGGCTCTCACCAGGTTCTGTTACCCAGAATCCTTTGCAAACCTCAAAATTAGGCAAAAAAACTATTTTCCCTCAGATTTCGGTACTGCAAAGTTTTGGAATCTGAGAGGAGCCACAATCTTCCTTTCACGTAGCATTCCCCTATGTCTCCCAATAAAAATGGTACCTCACTTGTGTGGTAGGCCTAGTGCCCGCGACAGGACATGCCCCAAAACTCAACATGGAAACATCATATTTTCCCAAAAGAAAAGAGACCTATTTTTTTCTAAGTGCCTAGCTGTGGATTTTGGCCTCTACCTCAGCTGGCACCTAGGGAAACCTAGCAAACCTACATATTGTTGAAAACTAGACACCTAGGGGAATTCAGAATGGGGTTACTAGTGGGGCTCTCAGCAGGTTCTGTGTACCCAGAATCCTTTGCAAACCTCAAACTTTGGCAAACAATACACTTATCCTTCCGATCTCAGTGTTGCAAAGTTCTAGTATCTGACAGGAGCCACAAATTTACTTCCAACCAGCATTCCCCAAGACTCACAATAAAAATGGTACCTCACTTGTGTGGGTGGGCCTAGTTCCCGTGACAGGAAATGCCCCAAAAACACAATGTGGACACATCACGTTTTCCCAAAGAAAACTGACATGTTTTTTGCAAAGTGCCTAGCTGTGGTCTTCGGCCTCTAGCTTAGCCGTTACATAGGGAAACCTATCAAACCCATACATTTTTTTAAACTAGACATTGAGGGGAATACAAAATGGGGTGACTATTAGCCAGAATCCTTAGCAAACCTGAACATTTGTCAAGAACACACTTTTTCCTCTGAGGAGCCACACATTTCTTTCCACCCAGCATTCCCCCAAGTCTCCAGATATAAATGGTACCTTACTTGTGTTGGTAGGCTTAGATCTTGCAACAGGAAATGCCCCAAACTGCAACATTGACACCTCAAATTTTTACATTGAAAACTGACATGTTTTTTGTAAAGTTCCTAGCTGTGGATTTTGGTCTCTAGCTCAGCCTGTACCTAGGAAAACCTTCCAAACCTGTGCATTTTTTTAAAACTAGACACCTAGGGGAACACAGGATGGGACACTTGTGACACTCTCACCAGGTTCTGTTACCCAGAATGCTTTGCAAATCTCAATCTTTGCAAAAAAAACTACGTTTTCCTCATATTTTGGTGAAAGAAGGTTCAGGAATCTGAGAGAAGCCACTAATTTCCTTCCACCCAGCATTCCTCCAAGTCTACCAATAACAATTCTACCTCACTTGTGTGGTTAGGCCTATAGCCTGTGTCAGGAATGGATCACACAACAGTCAATGTTAGTCCTTACATGAGAGCAACTGGTGTCCCTGGGGTGATTCATTCCTGGCATAGGTACTAGGTACAGGCACTCAAATGGTGTACTGTTTCTATCAGGACAGGTGGGAAAACACTGGGTGGTAGGAATTTTATGGATCCCAGCACATTCCTGTAGTTTGTCTGACAGAAATGCAAGAACAAATCGAGTTTTTATTCAATATTTCACCTTTGCAGGGGGGGTATTCTGGGTAAGAAATCTTTGGGGAATCCACACAAGTCACACCTCAGTGGACTCCCCCAGGTGTCTAGTTTCCACAAATGTCTGTTTTTTTGGGATTTCCTTCTATGGCCTCCGAGCCTGGGACCAAAAACGCAGGTACCTCCCTTACAAAACCAGGTTATGGAATTTAGGGCTGACCTAAATTGGGGAGCTCCCAAAAGAGCAATCTGTCTGTGCTTGCCACCACATGCACCTGCTCTCTGGGTTGGGCTAATCTGGTATTGTCCCACTGCACAGATTGTGCTTGCGAAGGGACAGCAGGTCTGTCCTCATCACCTCCTTCAGAACACTGGAAGAGGAATTGTCAGAAAAATCACTCCCAGAGTCTACGTCATTGTGTCTGATCCTACGTCAAAGCGGTCCTCAATAACCTGAGTTAGGGCTTGAGCAGCATCCAACGAGACGCCATCTCTGCTACCGGCTAAATTCTCGCTCTAAGACAATAGCCTACGTAGACAGTCACAAAATTGTTGGAGGGTGTGTGTGTGATGCATGCAACATTAAAGATCAGTCACCTTACCTTCTTCTCTCAATCAGCACGTTCTCTCAAGACACACAAAAAACACTATTACTTTACCTTGTCACATACCAATCGTCACAGTCTTTAGCGCCTCTTGTGCCCAGTCCAACAACCATTATTGGTGCTCCCCCTCCCATGACCTCCTCTTCGGATCCCCTCACCACCACCCAGCAAACGTGCCCTTTCTCTCTCCATCGCTCCCTTTGCACATACATTTAATTTGTATTATAGCGCAGGTAATGGCTGGCTTTACTAATCCACTCAGCTATTCACATAAAATACAGATTTGATCTTTGCAGTAGGCATTTAAACATTTTGCGTGACTTTATGGCATCAAAACTGCCACTAGACAAAAGTCAGATCCCTTTGTAGCAGAAACATAATCACAGTTACTCGTCTTTTTTTTTTGCTGCCTAAAAGCGATATATATATGATATATTTATATGTATGTATGTATATATATATGTATATATATACATATTGATATATGTATATATATATATATATATATATATATATATATATATTTATAAATCTATATATACATATATATAGATCTATATATTTCGTAAAAGCTGTATGGTCTCCTGAAACCATGCAACTATTAAAAAAAAATGCCTCCACAGTGGGTCGCCCGTGAGCTGTCAACTTCATTTAAAAAAACATATATATATATATATTTTATGTTATAACCCCAAGGGGTAAACTTACTTTTTAAAAAATAAAATATGCCCCTTGGTGGGGGTTTGGTGGCCCATTTTCAGAGGGGGCTCACCCCCCAAGTGAAATCCCTATTGTCTGGTTGGGTTTCAAGAAGGCCTTGTTTGAAAGGGCACCTGTTTTTCCCACCAAAGCAGGAAGCGGCCTTATCTCTGCTTCCTGCTCCGGTGGGGAAAAATTATTGTGACGGGCGGCTGGGTGTTTGGGGGGAGACACTGAAGCTCTTCTGTGTCTCCCGATTGGGGAATATATAAAAAAAAATCCTTCAGTGCAACACACCAGAGGATTTTTCAGCCTCCTCCCTGGTGTTGCCACTGGTTGTGACCCACACTGGGGAAGAAGTGCGGGTGGCGGACAGTGACAGATGCCCACACTCAAGAGGTTAAACTCTCCTAATTGGGGTGCTGCTGTCCAGCCTAAAACATGTAGAAATTGGCTAATTGCTGAATGGGCTATTTAACTTTTCCACAAGGTCTTTGTATGTGGTGCTGAAATACATCTGTGACATGAAGAGATGAATGTCTTCTGTGGACTGTAACATATTGTACCATTCATTAGTGTGGGAAGCAAAACACATCTTTAGAACTTCCATTGTAACCCAACTGCTGCAGTTTAAACCTACACAGCAACTTGTTAAAAACCCTTTTTAACAGATAAAAACCTTTTTTTTAAATATTATAAAGTCACCCCTAAGTAAGCCTTTTAGCCACTATGTAGGAATTTAAAAGTGGAATTTAAAAGTGGGAAATACTGAAAAATAATATTGCCAAGTCGCTACAGAGACTAGGCAGATCTAGCTGTTCTATGTAGAAAACCAGAGTAAAGACTAAAATACTAATACTGTACCTTGGGAATGGGACCAGATAGTTAATTAATTCAACCACTATTTTCAATGGTCGTTAAAAAAAATCCAGTTTTTTGGTGCAGTCCAATTTTTTATAAATAATAATGAAAAGTAGATTTTAGAAAGCTACCCTTTATCTGCGTGAGGAGTCAGAAAGCTAATAAACATTAGCCTCTGCCAATTCTCAGCCTGTGCTCAGCTCAAGAAGAGGCGTGAAAGAGGTGTGATGTGCCACCCAGAAGCACATAATAGGTTGAAATGAAGGGACAGAGATGGCTTTTCTGCATGCAATAGAATATCTAGGGAGGGTTCTGTGGGCATTCTGTCAACACAAAGGTATTAAACCCTGCCTGACAAATCTGTTTAACCACATGTTTACCTTGGTCTGCTTAAAAGGGAGAGAGCAGTATAATTTTTGTGTATTCCCTATCTGGTTGCGGATGGGTTCTGCGTTTTTCTAACATACTTCTGTCTCTGGGTTTATTGTGGGTAGAGTGCCTTCCTTAAACTGGATAATAGTATAAGATCTGGGAGGATACTAGGATCACCATAGTGCACTCCTCACTCACATCCACAGCCTCTAAACGTAAGTTTAGTGTGACAGAAAGACCTTTACTATCTTGGATTTGCTCAGACATATTGCTTTTAGAATGTGTTAGCAGTATAGCAAATAAGCAATACTGCAAAGTTGAGTAGGTCAGGGTGTGGTAACCTTTGCTGCATTGGTCAGAGAGGAACGTAGCGTATCCCTCACCCGAAGGTTGGTGAACCCCACAAAGTTGGACCCTCACCCAGCCTTCCTTACAAAAAAGCTTGAAATATTAAAGGATACCAGGCAGGCTGAACCTGCTACCCTTGACATCTGTAGCCTGTGAGAAGGACCTGAGTAGCTTGCAACCCCTTCTGCCTCACACCCAAGGATAGAAAGATTTCAGGGAACATAAGACTCATTCCTTGGGTGGCTGCAGGAACATAAAAAGCTGGTGAGGACATTCCCGTGGTGAATCCTAGCTATTGAGTGGCAACAGGACCTTGAATGGACTTTGATGTTTCTCTCTGTCTGGCACTTGGAGAGTCTCTCTGTATTCTACCTAAGGTCCTGGTGGCCTTCAAAGTGTGCTCCTGTGGCTGCTTTGGCAAAAAATTTTTTTTGCTTCAGAGCTTCAAGAGGACCAACTGAAAAAAGTATCCAATGGGTAGTTCCACTGTGTCAAATTGAATTTCAGGTTTGTTCCACGTGAAGAAGAGTTATTCCTCAGAAAAATGACCAAGTCCCTTTTCAGTTTGGGATTAAGAACCATTTTTGAACTTATCTATTCCACCAGGGCCCATTGAGGTCAGTGTCAAATTCCACCTATATCCCGGTCTACTGTGACCACACTCTATATTTTTATAAATTGGAGTGGTATCATTACTTCCTTCCTGTTTATTTTCTTCTACTTTTGCATTTTTCAGTACTTTTTAAATGCTTTACACAGTTTTGTTAAGTTAAGCCTTTCAGCTCTGTGCCATAACTACCAGTGATTGAATTCAGGGGATGCCTTGCCTACTTTGGTGGACTTGGAGTTTCAGGATCCAGCTGGTCATTGTGTGGCAGGAGGATGGGCTGGATGAGGAATCACAGCACATATAATACTCTCCTTTGCTTTGTTTGCTATAACTCTTATGATTCATGGTCAGATTCTTTCAAACTTAGGAGAGGGGTTTGTCAGAGTTGTATTTTTGCACCATTTAATTTTTGTTATATATAAATAATTTAGAACCGTTTCAGATGACAAGCGCAGTAGACCCCCCTAAAGTTGGCAACTATTCAATCTCTGCCTTGGTATATGTGGATGATGTAGTTCTGCTTGCCAGAACCACATTTGGGTTTTAGTGGTTATTAGACTCATTTGTGCCTTTTATGGATGCTCTAGAACTGCCTACTAATTTAAAAGTCTTGTAGCGGGCCCAAGAAAAATTAGAATGAGAACCTTTTCTCTATAGGTTCATGAACTTGCAACAGTTTGTTCTTTTCCGTAATTAGGGGTCACTTTTGACAGTGAAGGCACTTGGTCTTTTCTTTTGCAAAACAAAAATAATATTTCCTTAAGGATTTAACCCTCTATACCTGCCTTCTCTTTCAGGCTGGGCAAAAAGCCTATCAGCACCATTTTGAAAGTGTACAGGCGAAGTGTGTGCCATCAGTTGTTTATGATTGTGAAAGATGGGGCTATGCAGAGGGTCCAGCCTGCAGACTGCTGAGAAAAGAATTGTAGGAGGCTTTTGTGTTTTCTTCAGTCTAATTTGTCTTCCATCTTCCATCAGGAATAGGATCTGGATTATTTCAGTGGCCATGTGCCCCTCCGTGCCCTTCTGAGGTGGATTACTATCTGGGTCACACCTGAGTGTAAGCTGAACAGGGCAGTACTAAGTGATTGTCTTACTATAGATAAATGGTAGATAAATGGTATTCTATTCTTTGGTTAAAATATGTCAGGGATTCCTGTGTTATATTTGGGAAGAAGGCTCTTATTGAATACCCAACCAGGTTTGGACCCGTAAGCACTTTCTTTTGAGGTGACAGTCTCCCAGAGAGGGAGTAGAACTCTTTAAGCATTCTATTTGTGGATATATTTTTTTGAAAACCTCCCCAGAATACTACCTTTTATCTAAGGTTTTATGTGATTTCATAGAAAAGCAATTTCATGGAATACCATTACTGAGAAACCATTTCATCCAAATAGTTTAATGGAAATTTTAAGAATGAATGGCATTTACCTTTTCGTTGAACCCAATTAATAGAATGTCTTTTGGATCGAAATTGGCCTTTGAATGCTTATTTTATAAGTGTAAATGCAATAGTTGCATGTCTTACTTTCAGAAACAGTTTAGCCTTAGATATTTATATCAATGCTTTACTTAAGGAGCGACCTGTTTTAGGTCCTGAGCTCGCCCCCAACGTCCGCAGTACCAACCTGCTGTCTCCTGCCTCTGACCCCCGCCCACGCTGCTGCTAGCGTGTTCGAGGCTTCACTTGACCCGTGTGCCGTTTTTCCGCCGTCCTGTAAGTGTTTTTCTATTTTCAGCGCCTTGCCTCTTGAGCTTCTGCCCCCGCCGTGCCCCTTCTGATTGTGCCACTTTTCGCCGCCCTGTAGTGCGTTTTTACTGTTTTTCAAGCGCCTCACCTCCTGCGCTTCTGCCCCCGTTGTGCCCCTCTGATTGCTGTTTCCCCGATTGTATACTGTGCCATTAGTGTATTTCTCTGATTGTTTTCATATTGTGACTGTATTTTGCTTGACTTTTTGTGCCTTTGTGTTTTCGCCCCTTGTGCGCTCCCCCTTGCTCTCCGCTCCCTGCCGATGCCTCCCTGCGGCCCCGACCCCCTCGCACCCCCATTCGCTGCTCCCTCCCGCCTCCCGCCTCCCAGCTGCTCCTCCCTCCCCCCTCCCTTCTTAATGGCTGGCGCTGCGCGTCGCGAGTGAGCGACCTCTGACCTGTTTTAGGTCCTGAGCTCGCCCCCCACGTCCGCAGCACCAACCTGCTGTCTCCTGCCTCTGACCCCCGCCCACGCTGCTGCTAGCGTGTTCGAGGCTTCACTTGACCCGTGTGCCGTTTTTCCGCCGTCCTGTAAGTGTTTTTCTATTTTCAGCGCCTTGCCTCTTGCGCTTCTGCCCCCGCCGTGCCCCTTCTGATTGTGCCACTTTTCGCCGCCCTGTAGTGCGTTTTTACTGTTTTTCAAGCGCCTCGCCTCCTGCGCTTCTGCCCCCGTTGTGCCCCTCTGATTGCTGTTTCCCCGATTGTATACTGTGCCATTAGTGTGTTTCTCTGATTGTTTTCATATTGTGACTGTATTTTGCTCGACTTTTTGTGCCTTCGTGTTTTCGCCCCTTGTGCGCTCCCCCTTGCTCTCCGCTCCCTGCCGCTGCCTCCCAGCGGCCCCGCCCCCTCGCACCCCCATTCGCCGCTCCCTCCCGCCTCCCAGCTGCTCCTCCCTCCCCCCTCCCTTCTTAATGGCTGGCGCTGCGCGTCGCGAGTGAGCGACCTCTGACCTGTTTTAGGTCCTGAGCTCGCCCCCCACGTCCGCAGCACCAACCTGCTGTCTCCTGCCTCTGACCCCCGCCACGCTGCTGCTAGCGTGTTCGAGGCTTCACTTGACCCGTGTGCCGTTTTTCCGCCATCCTGTAAGTGTTTTTCTATTTTCAGCGCCTTGCCTCTTGCGCTTCTGCCCCCGCCGTGCCCCTTCTGATTGTGCCATTTTTCGCTGCCCTGTAGTGCGTTTTTACTGTTTTTCAAGCGCCTCGCCTCCTGCGCTTCTGCCCCTATTGTGCCCCTCTGATTGCTGTTTCCCCGATTGTATACTGTGCCATTAGTGTATTTCTCTGATTGTTTTCATATTGTGACTGTATTTTGCTCGACTTTTTGTGCCTTCGTGTTTTCGCCCCTTGTGCGCTCCCCCTTGCTCTCCGCTCCCTGCCGCTGCCTCCCTGCGGCCCCGCCCCCCTCGCGCCCCCATTCGCCGCTCCCTCCCGCCTCCCAGCTGCTCCTCCCTCCCCCCTCCCTTCTTAATGGCTGGCGCTGCGCGTCGCAGGTGAGCGACCTCTGACCTGTTTTAGGTCCTGAGCTCGCCCCCCACGTCCGCAGCACCAACCTGCTGTCTCCTGCCTCTGACCCCCGCCCACGCTGCTGCTAGCGTTTTCGAGGCTTCACTTGACCCGTGTGCCGTTTTTTCCGCCGTCCTGTAAGTGTTTTTCTATTTTCAGCGCCTTGCCTCTTGCGCTTCTGCCCCTGCCGTGCCCCTTCTGATTGTGCCACTTTTCGCCGCCCTGTAGTGCGTTTTTACTGTTTTTCAAGCGCCTCGCCTCCTGCGCTTCTGCCCCCGTTGTGCCCCTCTGATTGCTGTTTCCCCGATTGTATACTGTGCCATTAGTGTATTTCTCTGATTGTTTTCATATTGTGACTGTATTTTGCTCGACTTTTTGTGCCTTCGTGTTTTCGCCCCTTGTGCGCTCCCCCTTGCTCTCCACTCCCTGCCGCTGCCTCCCTGCGGCCCCACCCCCCTCGTGCCCCCATTCGCCGCTCCCTCCCGCCTCCCGCCTCCCAGCTGCTCCTCCCTCCCTTCTTAATGGCTGGCGCTGCGCGTCGCGAGTGAGCGACCTCTGACCTGTTTTAGGTCCTGAGCTCGCCCCCCACGTCCGCAGCACCAACCTGCTGTCTCCTGTCTCTGACCCCCGCCCACGCTGCTGCTAGCGTGTTCGAGGCTTCACTTGACCCGTGTGCCGTTTTTCTGCCGTCCTGTAAGTGTTTTTCTATTTTCAGCGCCTTGCCTCTTGCGCTTCTGCCCCCACCGTGCCCCTTCTGATTGTGCCACTTTTCGCCGCCCTGTAGTGCGTTTTTACTGTTTTTCAAGCACCTCGCCTCCTGCGCTTCTGCCCCCGTTGTGCCCCTCTGATTGCTTTTCCACGATTGTATACTGTGCCATTAGTGTATTTCTCTGATTGTTTTCATATTGTGACTGTATTTTGCTCGACTTTTTGTGCCTTTGTGTTTTCGCCCCTTGTGCGCTCCCCCTTGCCCTCCGCTCCCTGCCGCTGCCTCCCTGCGGCCCGCCCCCCTCGCGCCCCCATTCGCCGCTACCTCCCACCTCCCAGCTGCTCCTCCCTCCCCCCTCCCTTCTTAATGGCTGGTGCTGCGCGTCGCCCCCCACGTCCGCAGCACCAACCTGCTGTCTCCTGCCTCTGACCCCCGCCCACTCTGCTGCTAGCGTGTTCGAGGCTTCACTTGACCCGTGTGCCGTTTTTCCACCGTCCTGTAAGTGTTTTTCTATTTTCAGCGCCTTGCGCTTCTGCCCCCGCCGTGCCCCTTCTGATTGTGCCACTTTTCGCCGCCCTGTAGTGCGTTTTTACTGTTTTTCAAGCGCCTCGCCTCCTGCGCTTCTGCCCCCGTTGTGCCCCTCTGATTGCTGTTTCCCCGATTGTATACTGTGCTATTAGTGTATTTCTCTGATTGTTTTCATATTGTGACTGTATTTTGCTCGACTTTTTGTGCCTTCGTGTTTTTGCCCCTTGTGCGCTCGCCCTTGCTCTCCGCTCCCTGCCGCTGCCTCCCTGCGGCCCCGCCCCCCTCGCGCCCCCATTCGCCGCTCCCTCCCACCTCCCGCCTCCCAGCTGCTCCCCCCTCCCTTCTTAATGGCTGGCGCTGCACGTCCACGCAGCGGGCGCGCCGCTGGCGCGCCGGAGGCGCGCCAGAGGGAAGCCCGTCTGCGCCCATCCGCACCTGGACCGCGCCCAGCGCCACCCCCCCTGGTCCTCACGTCCCCCGCAACTCCTGCCTCCGATACTCGGCCCGCGAACTCCTCGCCCTCAACCCTGGCCCCTCCACAGAGTGCTTCCTGGCCACCCCGAAGCACACCAAAGGTCCTTTTTCCTGCCGAACCTGCAACTTCTCCTGCAACAGAACAACGAAGCCAGCAACAACCAACACAAACCACCTGCACTGCATCCTCCTCAACACACGCTCCGCACTAAAACACGCCATCGAGCTCTGGGACTTGCTCGACACCACCGCCCCAGACATGGCCTTCCTGACCGAAACCTGGTGGAACGACTCTTCGGCCCCTGACATCGCCATCGCCATACCTGACGGACACAAGATCACCAGAAGAGATCGCACCAACGGAATCGGCGGAGGGATAGCCATCGCCCACAAATCTACCCTCAAGATCCACACCCACACGGACGACACCCTCAAGACAGCCGAACACCTCCACTTCCAGATTCACACGGACCCCAACACTACCCTCAGAGGAACCCTCATATACCGCCCTCCAGGACCAAGAGCCCCCTTCAGCGACACCGTCTCCGACCTCGCCTCTCCAGACTACATCCTCCTGGGAGATCTAAACTTCCACCTGGAAAACAACAACGACGCCAACACCGCATCACTGACCACCAACCTCGGACTCCGTCAACTGGTCAACACCCCCACCACATCGCCGGACACACGCTTGACCCACTCTTCACCTCAAGCAACCACATCTCTTTCAGCCACACCTCCGAACTCCACTGGACCGACCATCACTGCGTCCACTTCACCTTCAAGAAAAACACCGAACACCACCGCATCCCTCTACCGCCTCACCGCTGCTGGGGAAAAGTCACCGAAGACCAACTAACCAGCACACTCGCCAAATACCCACCATCCGAACCCACCGACCCGAGCACCGCCGCCATCAACCTCCATCAATGGATCCTCAACTGCGCCAACACCTTAGCCCCACTCAAGAAACCCACCGCCAACCAAGAAAAGAAAAAAACAGCCTGGTTCACAGACGAACTGACCACCTCCAAACGCACCTGCCAGAAACTCAAGAAGAAATGGATCCTCGAGCGCACACCCGACAACCTTGCTACCCTCAAGGACGCCAACCGTGAACACCACCAACGGATCCGAGTCGCCAAGCGCGCCCACTTCACAGAACGCCTCAACAACAACGCCCACGACTGCAAAGAACTCTTCTGCATCGTGAAGGAACTCTCCAACCCTAACGCCAACGTCAACGACGTCCCTCCCTCCCAGAAACTCTGCGACGATCTCTCCACCTTCTTCCACCAGAAAATCGCAGCCATCCACGACAGCTTCAACACCGCACCTCCGCCAGACCCCACCCCCGACGACTCCTCCCACGCCTGCCGCCTCACCACCTGGACCCAAGTAGACGACGCCGAAACCCTAACAACCATGAATTCCATCCACTCAGGCTCTCCCACGGACCCGTGCCGACATCACGCCACCATCGCCCCCAAACTCCGCAAGATCATCAACCTCTCCTTCAACACCGCCACCTTCCCGGACAGCTGGAAGCACGCAGAAATCCAACCCCTCCTCAAGAAACCCAAGGCTGACCCCAACGATCTCAAAAACTTCCGACCGATCTCTCTCCTCCCTTTTCCAGCAAAGGTCATCGAGAAGATCGTCAACGCACAGCTCGCCCACTTCCTAGAAGACAACTCCATCCTAGACCCCTCACAATCTGGATTCAGACGAAACCACAGCACTGAGACCGCACTCCTCGCCGCCACAGATGACATCAGACAACAAATGGACAACGGCGAAATCTCAGCCCTCATCCTCCTCGACCTATCAGCCGCTTTCGACACAGTCTGCCACCGCACCCTGCTAACCCGTCTCCACGAAGCCGGCATCCAAGACAAAGCCCTCAACTGGATCTCATCCTTCCTCTCCGACAGAACCCAGAGAGTCCGACTCTCACCCTTCCGCTCCAAAGCCACCAACCTCATCTGCGGCGTCCCCCAAGGCTCCTCTCTTAGCCCAACGTTGATCAACGTCTACATGGCCCCCCTCGCACAACTGGCCCGTCATCACAACCTTAGCATCATCTCCTACGCCGACGACACCCAGCTCGTCCTCTCCCTAACCAAAGATCCGCTCACCGCCAAAACCAACCTCCACGAGGGACTAAAATCCATTGCCAAGTGGATGAGCAACAGCCGCCTGAAGCTCAACTCCGACAAGACGGAAGTCCTCATCCTCGGACGCACCCCCTCGGCCTGGAACGACTCCTGGTGGCCCACTGCCCTCGGACCCCCACCCACCCCAGCCAGCCACGCACGAAACCTCGGCTTCGTCCTCGACTCTGCTCTCACCATGTCCAAACAGATCAACGCCGTCTCCTCTTCTTGTTTCAACACCCTCCGCATGCTCCGCAGGATCTTCAAGTGGATTCCAACAGGAACCAGGAAGACGGTGACTCAAGCCCTCGTCAGTAGCAGACTTGACTACGGCAACGCACTCTACACACGCATCCCAACGAAAGACATCAAACGACTCCAACGCATCCAGAACGCATCGGCCCGCCTGATCCTCGACATACCCCGCCGATGTCACATCTCCCCCCACCTGAAGGACCTCCACTGGCTCCCTGTGGATAAAAGGATCACCTTCAAACTCCTCACCCACGCACACAAGGCACTACACAACACCGGACCCACCTACCTGAACACCAGACTCAACTTCTACGTCCCCACACGTCAACTCCGCTCTGCCAACCTCGCCCTCGCCATCGTCCCCCGAATCCAGCGCAAGACCTCTGGCGGCAGATCCTTCTCCTTCCTCGCCGCCAAGACCTGGAACTCTCTCCCCACCTCACTACGCCAGACCCAGGACCTCCTCACCTTCAGGAGACTCCTCAACACATGGCTCTTCGAACGCTAGCAGCACCCCCCCCCCCAGCGCCTCGAAACCCTGTCGGGTACATAGCGCGCTGTATAAATTCGCTGATTGATTCACTGATTGATTGATTGATTGATTGAAGGAGACATTATTTCATATTTATACTGTAGGAAAGTGCCTATTTATAGGTGAGCGCAACGGGCTCTGTCCCATGCTGTAATCTCTTTTTGGACTTCTAACCACACCCGTGTCATGTCAGTCACTTTCATTGGTTTGTAGGCTTGCCTTTTAAAATCCGCTTGCTTTCATTTGTGAAAGGCATGCATATGTCATGCCTTTTCTGGTGTTTAGCCCACCTACACAGCACTGGTAAACTACTGAAACCATTCAAGGCTCGATGTTTTCAGCATGGTTTCCGAACTACTTTATCTTTTTATTTTCCACGCAGCGCGATCGTACTGGGGTTTATTTAGTGCAATCGCACTCGGTTTTCCCGTTTTTAATTTCAGTGCGATTGTGCTGCACTTTACATAGCGTGATCGCCCTGTGTTTTTCTTCTTCTAATTTGTGTGGCAAGAAAAGTCTGGTTAGGAGTTTACAACGTTAATAGCTCTAACTCAAGCAAATGCAAGACCCATTGCACTGCAAATGCTTGTTTGACATAGTCACCCCACATCTTTTGCTTGGTACCTGGTGCAATTTCGAATGAACATGCAGTGGGTCCCTGCTAAACAGGTCCCCAGTGCCAGATCTCTTTCCCCCCAAACTGCACAGTTGTTTTCCCAATTGGCAAACCTTGAGCTACCACTGTAAGCCTCTAGTAAATGGTACCCCTGGTACCATGGGCATGGGGTACTAAAGGAAAGCCCATGAGGGCTGCAGCACAAATTGTGCCACCCTGAGGGACCCTCTCTCTAAATACACACAGATCTGCTTTTGCAGGCTGCATGTCTTGGTGCAGAACTAAATTAAAAACATGACATGGCTAACAGCCTGTGTGCCCTGTCCCCGTAACACTGAATGCAATATGTATAAGACAGCCCTCTAGCAGGCCTTCCAGCTCTAAAAGCAGGGTACATTACAATACATGTGAGGGCATACCTGCATGAGCAGATATGCACCTCCTATGTCTTGGTTGATTCTCATACATAGTAAGTGAGAAGGGAAGCCATTTTAGGTATATATGCTGGACTAAGGTCATTATGGGTTCCCCAGCTACATGATGGCTGGACTGAAGATAGCAATGTTTGATCAAACATCTCATCTTAATAAACCCTTGTGGAAGTGAGTGATGGATTTATTATTAAATTCATTCAGAGGGCACCTTAGAGGTGCCCCCTGAAAACCCACCAACTCTTAGCATGGACACTGACTGGTCAACACTAGGGCAGCCAACTAAGACAGAGTTCTGGCCCCCTGAGGTGAGAGTCAATGTTCTTGAGGGCTCAGAAGAAAGGCCTGCTCTGGGCGGAGGTGCTAACAACTTGTCCAGGCAGAATGGACATTCCACGGCGGGGAGCTTCAAAGACCCTGGCATCCTTGTATTGCAACCAGGCCTCTACAAATGGTAGAGAAGGATGACCCTCAGTTCCTGACCCCACTTTTGGCTGCATAACTGGTGAGAAAATTAGTTAAATTCAGAGGAGTGCTGACTTCATGCCAGGTCAACCCCAAAATGGACATGCTGAAATGGGCACTACTTTTTAAATTCCTGCACTTGCTTGGAAGGAATAAGACCACTAGAGTGATAGTTATATCCACTTCCCATTGGAAATGGTCATAAAAAGGGTGAAGTCACCCTAAAAGGTAAGTAGCCCATTGGCTACCACCTGCCACTCCCTGTAACACCCCTAAATTCAGTATTTTGGGTGCACCCCTGAACCCTAGAACTTGGATTCTATGAAGCGCCGTACACTACAAAGTCCCATCAGCAGAGAAGACTGCAGACACCAACTGACTTGGCCCTAGCCCTACCGGCCTGTGTGCAGCCCTTGACAATCCTGTGCAAAAAGACGACCTGTACAGCAGCCCAGTAACCTCCAAAGCTTTGGTAAGACTGCCTGCCTTCAACAGAGATCAAGATTTCCCTAGAACAGCAGACCTGTTCAAGTAGAGCCCACAGCCTGAGTCCAAGTTGCCCACTGGTCCTGTGATGATTCCCCAGCAATTCTGAGTCCGAGTCCACAGTGGGCTGAACCCTGCCGGACTCTGCCTCAAAGCCTGCAGCCTCAAAAGGAAGACTACCCCTGACTGTGACCTGCCAGGTAATCTGTTCTCGAAGCCAAAGGACATCCCTGCATGTAAAGCCCCCGGGCCTTGGGGAGTTGGACTGTCAGTGTCCCTATGTCCCCTAGCATCAGAATTTACCTGGCCAGCTGTCGGTTTTCTTTGTTTAGCCTCCTTGCCTGAGCCTGCAGCCTTTTCAAAAACTGATCTCCCTCATTGATTTGCATTTGGCCACCAACGCTGTGTTGTCACTCTGCACCCATCCACCGCTGTGCCAGTGAGGGTATACGTTTGGTGCTGCCTTGTGCCCCTCTGTTTACCTTATCCCAGGAGATTGACCCTTGACACCGATTTACTCACCTGTGAGCAGTGCATCTTCGGTTACCACCAGTCTCCATTTGTTCACATTGGGGGCTGGACAGTGTGTTGGCACTCTGCACTCAGCCGCCCCTGTGCCGCTGAGGGTTTGTTTTTGGTGATGCCTTGTGGCCCCCCTGTGCTCACCTCAACCCCAGGAGATGACCCTTGACACCGCTTTACTCACCTGTGAGCAGCGCATCTTCATTCACCCCCAGTCTACATTTGTTAGCATTGTGCCCCCACCTCCGAATTAGACCTCTGCACCTGGCCGCCGCATGCTGGTGAGGGTGCACTGTTGTTACTGATTCAAACCTTGCCTGGTGTTGACCTTAATCCTTGGAGAATGGATTTGTAAGTCATGTAGTTAGTTGTAAAACTGCAATTCTGTTTTCCTCCCGTAGGTTAACATTGCTGAAATGAAAAATTGCACAGTGTTGATTTTTTGAAACTGCAAAGTATTTATGTTTGTAAATCTAGTTACCTGATCAAGAAGTTCTTGAGTTTGCAACATATATAAAAAGGAATATTATTGTTCTAAATTTGTCTTAGATTTATTCTTTGAGTGAGTGTCTCATTTATTGTCTCTGTAAGTACAACAAATGCTTAGCAATACCCTGTGATAAGCCTAACTCCTTTCCCACACTACCACAAATTGAACATTAGTCCTATCTACTTTTGCCTCTACAATACCAATTGTGGATACACTGGACTCTCTGCACAGTGTACTTCATTTTGGTGCACTATATACAGATCCTGCTTCCCACATAGGGGCCAATTTACAAAGGTAGACTTTGAGTTTTGGTCTAAACTTAGGCCAAACGTCTTTTTTGACGTAAAGACCATTGGTGAATTCCCAAAGTCATAAACTTAGACATTTGGTCTAAATTGAGACCAAATGTCAAAGTTTACCTTTGTGAATTGGGCCCATATATTTTACATTGCCAAACAATTACCTCAGATTCTTTTATATCTCTGACACATTACCACCAGAATCACCATGCATTGCTGACCCCTCACAACCTCTAAACACCATCATTCTCTGCCCCCTATAGCCCCTCACCACACCAAGACTACTCTCGTGCCTGAATCATAAAAGTCCTTTGTACCCCAAACATCATTCACTCCTGAACCATAAAATCACTGACCTCACCGCCCTTAAACACTAGCCATCATGCCCCATAAGAACTCCTCATCCTTGAACCCCAAAGCCCCTTTCCACATCTATACTCCTCCCATCTCTGAAAGATTAAAATCCCTCACCACACTAAACTCCACCCCATCCTGAAACCTAAAAGCACTTTACCGTCCCAGCTGCTACCCATAATCGAACTTTGAAAAGCCTCACCAGCCCTAAACTCTGCCCATCCATGAACCAAAAGACCCCTTACACTTCACCCATCCTTGACCCCTAAAAACACCTCACACACCTAAATACCAAATATTTGTGAACCCTAAAACCCCTCCCCACCCCTACACTCCCCCATTGCTGAACCCTAAAACCGGTTCTCCATGGCCAAATTCGTTATTCCTGACCTCCAAATACCTCCATCACCCTAAACATTACCCATCACTGAACCTAAAAACCCCATGGTAGTCTTAAACATTATCCTGTTTTGATTTAATTTTTGATTTTTATTTAAAATTATCTTTCATTTTATATGTTTCCTTTAATTTTCGATTTTTTATATTTCTGGAGTGCCTTTCCGTAAAATTGTTTTTCCGTGATTCCACCAATGTGGTTTCTCAGTTTTGGTTTCCCAATAATTTACACACATTAATTATCTGACAGACACTGATCTCATTGCTTAGGAAATTACAGAGGAAATTTAGGTTACATTTTGTTCATAGGTTGCTGGCTGTTCACAATGATGTGAATGGTATTAGTAGCCTAGGTCCTTGTGGCTGCGACTCATTGTCTCCACAACACACCTTAGATTTTATATGTTGCAGGTACTACAGCAAACCTCGAAAAGTGTTTATCTTGCCCCTTTTGAGGGGGACACAACTTTAGACAATTGCATCCAGTCCTCTTGTTCTTAAAATAATCGTCTGATTAATTTTCTTGTTACTCAGTGCCTCATTTTTTAATCTGTAGCAGTCCACCCTGGAATGAAATTTGATGGATGATATTACTTAGTTAGGGTGAGTTGTGGCAGATGGTGGATTCATTTTTAGCGTTATATGTATCGGTCATGAGTTCCGACTTTTGCCTTTTTAACATTTGGGGCCATATTTATACTTTTTGCGTCAAAAAAATTAGCGCCGGCTAACGCCATTCTGAAGCGCCATGCGGGCGCCGTATTTAATCAATGACGTTAGCCGGCGTTAGCCGCCGGCGCTGCCTGGTGTGCGTGGAAAAAAACGACGTACACCAGGCAGCGCCGGCGTAGGGGGATATGGGACTTGGGTGTCAAAAAATGGGGCAAGTCCGGTTGAGGCAAATTTTTCGCCTCAACCCGATTTGCGCCATTTTTTTCGACTCCCAACCCCCATAGAAATGACTCCTGTCTTAGCAAAGACAGGACTCATGCCCCCTTGCCCAATGGCCATGCCCAGGGGACTTCTGTCCCCTGGGCATGGTCATTGGGCATAGTGGCATGTAGGGGGGCACAAATCAGGCCCCCCTATGCCACACAAAAAAAAAAAAAAAATGACTTACCTGAACTTACCTTAATGTCCCAGGGATGGGTCCCTCCAGCCTTGGGTGTCCTACTGGGGTGGGCAAGGGTGACAGGGGGTGTCCCTGGGGGCATGGGAGGGCACCTCTGGGCTCCTTCAGAGCCCACAGGTCCCTTAACGCCTGCCTTTTCCAGGTGCTAAAAAACGGCGCAAAAGCGGCCATACGTCATTTTTTTTGACCCGCCCACTCCCGGGCTGAATTTTTGCCCGGGAGTGTAAATACGGCGCACATGTCTCGGAGTCAATTTTTTTGACGTGAACGCCTACCTTGCATATCATTAACGCAAAGTAGGTGTCCACGCTAAAAAATGACAAAACTCCATGGACTTTGGCGCTAGACGCGTCTAACGCCAAAGTATAAATATGGAGTTAGTTTTGAGTCGGAATTGCGTAAAAAAAAACGACGCAATTCCGGCGCAAACGGAGTATAAATATGCCCCTTGATATATTTTATGATACAGTTATATGAATATCTTTAGATTTATATATGCATGTTTTTATAGTACTTTCATCATTAGCATATTTTACCCCAGTAAAGAATTTTGATGATGATTATCATGAGTTTAGGTTTCAATTACTGAAACCTTTTACTGAATCTAACAAGATAATGATTTTATTACTTGTGGTTGACACCAAACCATCCCAGCTAATAAATCACATTTGCATTGTGGGTGATCTTGCCAAACTTGTAATGAGAAATTGTCCAGTAATTCTGGTTACAGGTTGAAATTTGATTAGTTCGACTTCAGAATAAGGGCAAGAGGGTGCACCAGTATTCCCACCTTCACAATTAGCAACAGCACCAAAGTCAGTAACTCTGCGGTCTGGTTGTATTGTAAACCTTCCCTTCCTGAATGTGGAATAAATCATCCAATTATAAACGTCCCTTTCTGAATGTGGGATGACAATGGGAGTATTTATGTATCATTTCATAATTGGAGGAGATGGGCGTTTGCTAGGTGTCTCTTAGTGAAAGGTCTTGAGTAGAAAAATTGGGAGACATTTTTCTCACGAAAATGACAATCCTAATCCAGCTGGTAACTCTGTTAAACTGGAAGGGGGATTAACAGCCGCTCACAGAGTAATATTTAAGTGATGTTCAAGAAGGACAGTATATTCTTTTGTTTATCTATATGCTAATCATGTACTTTCAACAAGGGCTTCAGACTATCTGACATGCAGTTGCAGCTCACTAGATGCAGAAGGGCTGGCCTGCGGCAGGAGGAAGGGGGCATTGAGATAAAAACAATAACAAACAATAACAAAACAATTAAAAAATACACTAACCTACTCTGCCGTGCACTGCACGCCACTCCATCCTCTCCTCCCGCTCCTCTGCAGGCACAGGCTCCCAGCACGCCCTGCGACAATCCTGACGCTGCTAAGAGCAGCATCAGGATTGGCTTGAAGCACCCAGCCAGGGCGCTCCCAAGGTGGAATGGGAGCCTGTGCAGGCTCTCTCCAGCCCAGCAACCGAGTTGCTGGGCTGGAGAGAGCCCTGCGCGCATGTACGTTTGGCTGGCCCGAAACGGCCAGCCAAACACACATGCGCTCTGAGGGGGAGTGCTGAGCACTTCCCCTCATTGTTCGTCACCCCTGTGTCCCTGCCCCTTTCCTCCCAAAATGATAATAAACAAAGGCCCTGATTTATACTTTTTGGTGGAAAACTGCACCAACTCTGTTTTGCACCAAAAAGTTTAGCACCGGCTTGCACCATTTCTGTACACCAGCCGAGCACCATATTTATGGAATGGTGCAAGCTGGTGCAAAGGGTAGGCTAGCAGCAAAAAAGAGACTTTAGTCGCGTTGGGCTGGCAGTATGGAAGAAGGGGTTTTTACACCAAAACACAACGTTAGACAGGTTAGAGTAAAAAAAATGACTCTAAGCTGCCCAGAGTCATTTTCTGACGCAAAACCATCCACACCATATGACTCCTGTCTTAGAGAAGACAGAAGACATGTCCACCACCCCAGTGGCCATCACAAGGGACCAGGGTACCCTGGGCATGGCCAAGGCACCCAGTGCAATTAGATTTCTAAGTGCTATTTATGCGCTTGCAATATGTTAACTAAATTTATTATTAGTAGTAGTACTTTTATGTAGGTTGGAGCTACAAATTGGTTCCATCATTCATTGGGTGGAGTAGAGATTCCCAAAGCATTTAGTTGTTGGTAAGAAGGTGTTTGCCTCTCAGATTTGTGGATTGTTTAAAAGTATTTATTCCTAGTCATATTAGTACTCTTACATCTGTTTTATGGGAAAATATCTATAACATCTAGGCACATACCCACAAATATAGCGTTAAGGAATGTTTCATGCATTTTGCATGGCCACTTCACCCACGTACACGACCTTTCCCTCTCTAACTCCTGAATGTATGTCCAAAGAAAATGCACAAATTTGTTCTGCCACAGTAAGCAAGCTTTGCTCTCTCAAAATTGTAATAATACTGGGTATATGATGAAGAACGTACAGTGCCGAATCACAAGTGACGTAAACGTGTTACACTGATATAAGCAAACGATTTGTGAATCAAGCATCATGTGGTAAAAGTGTGAACAAGAAGACTTGCCTATTCATGTATAATATGTTATGGCAATTATCATGATAAAAAGTAACAGAGACAAAGGAGTGATTAGAAAGAGAAGTGCATAAAAGTAAACTGAATGTTTGGACAGGTACAAACGGAGAGAAAAAGAGAGGCTCAAAGGGAAAACAATGGGCAGATAGAGGGAGCTCCGGAGCAAAGCAAATAATCATTTGGGAAGATATCAGAAGAGAGGGATAGTCCCAAATGGCCAGCTGCGGATTTTGTCTTTTTCCTGGTGGGCTACAGTTATGGGAGAATTTCCTGCAAATTTCCAAGGCAGATTTCTAGCAGCATTGATTTTTTAGTGCCTGAATTCAATCTCCTCAGCTTGCTTGCTCCTCTGACCAAAAACAGCACTCTTTTACAGGTAACCAACCCAGAAAAACAAGTAGTCAGAGAACTACAAGTGTGACTGGAGATTAAGAGGATAACAGGTGTGGGAGTCACTCACTACCTCCTGCTAGAGCAAAATCTGAGGGTGACAGAAGAGTGGACTTAAATTTATCTTTGCTACAAGCTATTAGGCAGTTGGCACTAGGCCAGTGATGGGTGGGAATATCCTGCATCCTAAGATATGTGCACAAACAGCCTGGCAGCTCCTGGTATCTACTCTAATACAGAACAGAGTACAACCTGAAAAAATAGTACACTGTTGGGTTATGGGATTA
The DNA here is from genome assembly GCF_031143425.1 of Pleurodeles waltl. NCBI lineage: Eukaryota > Metazoa > Chordata > Amphibia > Caudata > Salamandridae > Pleurodeles > Pleurodeles waltl. The sequence continues at coordinate 488,620,877 of NC_090438.1, read as the reverse complement.
GGTGAGGTAGCACACTTGAAATTAAACATTACACTTTGAGGTAGTATGGCATTTGGGGTGAGTTATACAAAGCACTGGTCACAAAATACTGGTCGCAATTTGCGACCAATATTTTTCGAACACTGTGGTATTTTGTGAAACGATCTATGTACTAATAGGTCAGTTCACAAAATATCAAACCGTAGTGTGTTGGAATTCAATTTACCTCATGAATATTAGTGTGGTTGGCCACAAATGTCAACCCACTAATAATTGCGGTCATCAAAGCGACGATGGAATGCTGGAGTCATCAGACCCCATGTATGTGACTGCTTTTAAATAAAGCAATCATATTTTTTAAAATGTGACTCGTTTTATTTGAAGGAAAACAGGATGTGAATAAAAAAGTTTAAATAACTGTTAAACCTTGCATCCTTGGTGTGGTGTTCCCTCATGCTGTTCGCCTTCATTCCCGTACTTTGCTGAATTCGTTTTTTTGACATGAGGACTCTGCTAACCAGTGTTATAGTAATTGGGCTTGCTCCTTAAAACATGGTGAAATTGACTGACCCTAAGTAGCACATTTAATTTACTTTTACTTCCCTATTAAGTGGTAGTACTTGTACCTAGTTAATTAAATGCTACTAGTAGGCAGCAGCAGCATTCATTGTGCCACCCCTTAAAATAGCAGTGTAAAACATGTCTAAGACTTGCCAATGAAGCCTGTAGTGCAGGTCTAAACTGCTATTTTGACCGGTCAAATATATCATATTCCAGGCCTAAACCTTCCTTTTTAATACTTGTAAGTCACTCATAAGGTAGGCCCTAATGTCTCATAGAGCAGGGTGCATGGCATTTACACACTAGGATATTCATACACAAGTTTTACATGTCCTGGAAAAGAAAAACTACTTAAGCGTTTTTTCAATGCTATAAGGCTATCTCTCCCATAGAATAATGCTGGGCTGCCTTATTACACCTAATAAATGCTAACTTCAGATTAAGAAGAGATTGAGAAGTTATATTTACATTGAAAAGAATTGTAATAGACAATTCTTTTTAATAGTAAAGTTACAATTTAAAACAAGCATTTGCAATGCAGTGGGTCTCACTTTTGCTCAAGTTAGAGCTATTAGCGTTTTAAATTCCTTACTGGACTTTTTTTGCCACATAAATTGAAAATGAAAAATAAAAAGTTAACATAAGCAACTCAATTCAAAGTGCCACAGCCGCAATGAGCGTGAGCGTGAAGTAAACACACTTAAGAAAAAAGAAGTTTGCTCGGAGTCAAATGTATCAGCAAAAGTGCAATTATCCATGTAACAGGATCGATGGTCAAGGTGGTAACAAAAGTGGCCCAAGGAGAGACAAACGTGAAGCATTTTCCAATGATAACAAAAGATTTTTGAAAGGCAAGCCTATGAAGGAGTGATAGTGATGGGTATGTGGTGGGCGTGATTAAAAGCCCACAAATAGATTACAACGTGTCAGAGCGCTTGTGCGCTCAACCTAACAATACAAGAAAATTACCATGCCCTGCCCTCCCTCCCTCCCCTACGCTGCTGAATACTCTCTCCCTAAGGTACAAGTGTGGGTTAAAAAAACAAAAACAAATGGGCGGAGTGTGCAAACTCTGCATTATTGAGAGTCATATTTTCCTCTGTTGCTTACCTCTTTCGTTTAAAAAAAACATTTTATTTATAGCATGAAGGACTGAAAGAAAATGTCTATGTTTGAAAAAGCATTTATACATTTTAAACCTAAATAATATTGTTTCAACGGACAGAGATGTACAGACTATGCTCAACTAGAACAAAGGCCCATTGTGTGGAGTAAACAGATATCACTGGTGAATTGCAGCAGTGACCTTTGTACCTTTTCCATTCTGACTTTGTAAACCACAGAAGAAATATGAGTGGTTTGAAGTGACCAACACTCAGCATGGCAGAGCCTTGTCTCAGCTCCATCCCTTCTAAAATTCATGTGTGCGGATGTCCCACTGTTTCAGGATATATGTCATTAACGTATTGTAGTGTCAGTACCTGCAGCCCTTTTTTAAAAATAAAAGTGCTTTTGAAGCAGCTTCAATGTGAATAGAGACAGCTCCTGGATGAAATATCCATCAATGAATGATGAAAGGCAGAAGCGGCGCTCGATTACTGCCCAGCGATATCGTGCTACGTAAGAAATAAAAATAAAAAGTTGTCCAGAAACCATATGGAAAACATTTCCAGTAGTTTACCGGTGTTCTCAAGGAGGGCTAAACACAGGAAAAGGCATGACGTATGCATGCCTTTCACAAATGAACTCAAGCAAATTTTAAAAGGCAAGCCCACAAACCAACAAAACTGATGGGCGTGACTTCGGAGTTGTGAAAAGCCCACCAAAAGATTACAACAGGTGCCAGAGCACTTGCGTGCTCGACCCTAAAAATGACTTTAGAAAGTTGGGCTTTTTGCCGTCCCAAACCTAATGTGTCTTTCTGCCAGTGTCCTGGGTCACATGACTGTGAATGGCTCTCCTGTTTTAAGTTGTATATTCCTTCCAGATATTGAGATAACAGAGGCCTAGGTGTGAGGAGAAAAGCTCTTCCTGACAGGATGGCTTGGGAGGAGTAGGGCATTGTCCTGATTAGGTTTAAATAGCCTGCCTGCAGCACACGCAAAGGAACCTGACAGCAGGCTTGTTGTTGCCTTTGTCATCCTAGACAGGGTTGAGCTATGGGAAGGGGAGGAACTTGCCAGAGCCAGTTTCAGGACTTTCTGAACCGATATTTTGAACATTTCTGGACCTGTGTAACATTCTGAAGAAATACTGCCATACTGTCTGAGGAAGAGGTACTGCCCTGCTGACTGACGAAGGGAGATTGGACCTGCTTGCTTTGAACCCAGGCTACTCAGAATGACTGACTGCAGGTATCGGTTGACTGACATCCTGTGTGAAGTACAATGATACAAAAAGCTTCCAGAGAACCAGCTGGACCTGTCTAGACCTGCCTAAGCCCAGCTGCTGGCCTGCTGGAGTGAGTCCTGATCCTTAAGAGGTGCCCCCAGGTCCTGGGTGCTTTGATGGCATCAGTGTGAATTCCTCCTGAAGAAAAAGCGAACGTACAGAGTGTTTGGGAGCCTTGCAACCTCTAAGTGACCTTATCATGCTGAGAATCCACAGCCTGTGATGACCGACAACTTAATGCTCTAGTGGGAGTTGTTTTTTGCACTGACAGTGACTGTCCATGAATACTGCTGATATGAAGCTCCAGTGAGGCCTGTTCTTCCCACCAATTGTGACAGCCAGCATAGATTGCCAGTGCAATGATTGGCTCTTCACACTACAGCAGAGATTGTCTGTGATGCTAAACCTGGGTCTCACATTGAGAACCTTCTCCCTGCAACCTCACCAATGAAAATTCTACAATTAGTGCCAGACTTAAGAAGGTCACTCTTCAGCAGGATTAACGTGGTCCATGTACCCAATCCCCACTCCATCGCAATCATAACGTACCTTCAGTCCAGTGCAATCAGATGCCTACAAGTGCCACATTGTTCTTCTGGGTGCTAGTTTCACCTGAAACAAGAATTAATATCTCCAGTTCTACTAATTGTATTTTTGTCTTTTTGGTATATTTGTATTTGTTATAATTTGCTCTAAATTTCTAAATTGGTTTGTGATGTTCTTGTGTTGCATTTTCACTTTGTTATTGTTTGAGTGCTGTATAAATACTTTACACTGTGCCAGACTACCGGAGGATTAAACATAGGTTAATTAAATGATTTTTGTTGGTTCACCCTGACAAGGATTATATTTATTGAGTTGGGCTTCCATCTTTCACAACTAATAGCTACATTTCTTATAGTTAGACTAGGCAGTGACCACTGTCTAATTTTTTGCAACATTTTCAAAGGGGAAGGTATCCCTTAGGGGCCCTTCCCATTTGCCAACAGGTTGCCACTAGATTTATGCAGTCCGTAAAATATCAATGTTTTGCGACTGGATTTTGGTAGCAAAGCATTATTACGTCATTTTCTGAATCAGTATTTGGAAGGGATGTTCTAAACACACCACTTGGTATTTACTCCAAAACCCAAATTGTGATTACTGAATCACAATTTGGGTTTTTTACATGTCAAATGTCCTTTTCTGTTCTGTTCTCAAATGCCCAGATTTTGCAAATCAAATCTTTTGTGAACACTAAATACCTTTGTACATAATGTCCTTTGTGCTGTGCAGTGTTAATTCTGGCACAACAGTACTGCTCAAACCTATCCAATATGGAGTCTGGCATCCTTGCTAATGGTGCTGCACAAGTCAGGACAATATGGATTCATGCAGTGCATTTGTGCTGTATAAAGGGCAATTCTGTTTCTGGCATTACAGGGGTCATCTGCATACCTGTGTAATATAGGTTCTGTCAATTTATTTGACATGGCATACTTGGGGGAAGTGGTTACCTGTTCATAGTAGTTAATGACATGACTGTGCTTTAGACACAACCCCTCCCAAAGTAGTTTCTGGTTTGGCAGTTTATATACTTGGACACTTTCGAAACTGACATCACAATGTGTGGTTGGCATCATGGCAGTATTCATAACCTGGTGGATATTTATAATGTTGGATTTCGAAACCTATATAATATGTATCCAGCACCAATGATAATGCTATTAACACCCTAGCATGCTTATCAGTCATTTGCACACAGTGAGTTGTTTCCTGTCACATTGTCACTTTGAGCATTGGTGATTACACACGAACAGCTGCTACTTGATAAATATATTGACATATTTGAGTGACACTTGTGGACAGCTGGCACATTTAACATGGTAATATTAGTAGTACAAAACTTAGGATTGTCTCTTAATTGGCAACAGTTGATTTGGAGTGGGTGAAATATTTAGTTCCGCTACCAGAATTTGCATATTAACTGCAATTAAATGCTTGTCTTGTAACATGGAGTTCTGTCCAAATTCTGCCAGTTGCCGCCTGGTGGAATTGTTTCTTGCAGGTAGTCCAGAAAGGTAACTTTGTGAGCTTTAGCGCGATTTGACATCCCCTACCATGATTACGGTCTCTGGGAAGACATCCAGCAAGACTTTTCTAATGTGGGCAGTCAAGATCTTTCTCAGTCAGAAGGCTGCTGCTCGAGTAGAAAATCTGGTGCGCTGTATGGTGCTATTCATGCTGATTTTCCAGTACTTCAAGCTCAAAATGTCCCTCCAGCATTAAATCACAATGGGAGCTGCTCGACATGCCTATTTCTGCCTGTTGGTGGAACTCTATGAATTCTGGCAACGTTTTTATGTAACCCCATCGAATTACAAGGAGTAAGGTTCCTCGAGTTTAACCCACCCATACTGAAGAGTGAGAAGCTTCATGTCTTATCACATAATTGCAAAAAATATTTTTGCAGCACAGTGATTTCTATTGTATTTATTTAGTGCACACATTGGCTCCAATTTAAGTTAGCTGTTTTGTATTCATATTGTAGCGCAAATACGTTCGCAACAAAATTGTTTGTAAAAACAAATCTAAAATGCCCTAATTTATTATGCTTCATTTTCTGTTTAATGTTAAGTTGAACGTGATTCTTTAAAAACTGCCCTTTGCAACAGTTTTATTGACTATGCTCTCTAGCTGTTTATTTTAACACTAGTAAATAAACAGAAATACTGACATCTTGCTAATGCGACACTTTGACTTTATAGCATGGAGAGCCGATGGCAGTCCTATCTGACTCCCCATGTTCTGCTGAAGCCGGCTTTGTTCCCACAAGCCGGGAGCTACATTAAATAGAAGCTCCTGCTTGTGGGAGCAATGTTTTCATTTGTTTCTCTGCATGCATATTTGTATGCAGTGAAACAGATGAAACTTCTGCTTTCAGCAAGTGAGAGCTATTTGACAGCTCTCACTTGCAGAAAGTGGAGTGTTTGCTCTGACTTGGTGTGACCTGCCAAAGCTCCCGCCAAGTCAGAGAAAACATCTATGTCCCAGTGGTGATCATCCTTGGACATAGCAGGAGCCAGACCTTGGGGGTGGTGGTCCCCAGGATCATCTATGGTCCCCCTCCAACGTAAAATAGCCCTGGGGAAGTGGTGGTCCCCAGGCCGGAGGCCACAATTGACCCCCTTCTTTCTTTTACTTCAGCCCCAGGGAGGTGGTGGTCCCTAGGGCTCTGGGGGGCCATGTGACCCCCCACCATTGTACTTGATTAAAGCCCCAGGGAGGTGGTGGTCACTGGGGCTGCAAGGGGGTCAACCAACCCCCCGCATTGTATTTGATTAAAGCCCCAGATAGGTGGCGGTCGCCAAGGCTGCGGGGGAGGTGTATGCCCCCTGCATTATATTTGATTAAAGCCTTGGGGAGGTGGCAGTCCCCCCTGCATTCAGTGTAATTAAAGCCCCGGGGAAGTTGCCATCACCGGGGCATCAAAATGCCCTTGGAGCAGGGCCCCATGTGGCCCCTCCTTCACTTGAACATGGCCCCAGGGCCTTGTTGTGAATTCACAACATCGTCACAAATTCACAGCAAACATTTTTTTTTTCATTGCTTTTTTGTCCCAGTATAGTTCCTCTGGGACCCCAGCACCAGAGCTAAGGGGTCAGGGTGTCTCTACGCAGGCCCCTTTTTACTTTTTTAAATCTTTTTTTCTGGGACTCGGCTGAAGATGGCTTAAAGTGTTGGCAGCAAATCAGAGCTCTGCAGCTCTAAGCACGAGCTCTTATTCTTCATGAAGTCATCAGTGGAGGATCCACAATCCTAGATATATAAATATATGTTCCCTTTAATGTCTGAAAAACTACTGAACAGATTTTCACCAAAATAACCAAAAGCACAATCTGTGGAACAAAATCTAGCTTTCTACTGATTTTCTGTCATTCTGTCTAGCTGTTTGGGATGTAGCTGTGTACAAAACTCCTATGGGAATTGATATGGGAAACGCATGTTTTTTCCCCCACCCTTTTTATCGGTCCCCACTTGATGGATTACCCCAAAATTTCTCATGCGCAACAAGAAGCAACGGCACTCTTTTTTTCGGAAAAGTTTGTGAAGATTCTTCAAACAGTGCCAATGATATAGGCAAGTCAAAAATGCTTTTTCAATGGAACATGGTTATATATATATATATATATATATATATATATATATATATATATACCAGATGTTCCAGCTTGTTTGGAAGCGGCATTGCACTTGCACTTTATTTGAAATAAAAAGACAAATATTTACAGATTGGAAGATCCTCTTTTCGTGGTGCAGTGGTGAAACTATTCTATTGGTACATGTGTATGTGAGCTAAAACTCACTTGTGTGGAAGATATATACAGTATATATATATGGATATATATATATATATATATATATATATATATTTATAAAATCCACAGTGATGAGCACGCACTCATCGTACGGCGGCACCAAACCTAGCACAGTAATCCATAAATCGTCCTGATGAAAAAGTCAGGAATTACAAATAGCCGCAATCTAAAAAATGTGCTCATCTGTTTAATGAAAATGTGAAGCAGAATTTCTGCAGTCAAAACAACAAAATGTCTACGCGTTCCGGCTAACGCCTTCAACTGGGCATTCCCACTACGCAATGCCTTCTCTACAAATACATTAACTAGTCCCTCATCAGTTTCAACAACTAAAAGATACCCGTGCAAGTGGCAGCCATCTTGCAACGTTTCAAATGTTACTATACAGAATCAGATAACATGCATTTCCATACAGAAAAAAGATGTTATCCCGATAATGAATGAATAAGACTTTAAAATTCTATATGATACACTATCCCAAAGCTCTATATATCGTTACATCAATTAGATCAAAGTACCTCAAAATCATGTTGCAACTATCAAGTTGGTTGTCTCATATTATTAAAGTGACATGTGCATCTTCAAGCCTCAAAAGTCAATTCAAGCAATGGCATGTTCATGCAATTATGGCATCTTATCATGTTAAGGGGCTCATCATTTGACATAAGACAAATCTATAAATGGAAATGTAGGCTTATCTGTGTGTACATTGTTACATCCCATATCCTTTTAAGATCAAGACAATTTCCAATTCTATAATCAGATGTAAATCCCGTCCATCTAATTTGTGCGGACTAGATATGTCCTATTTAGTTTAGAACATTCAACTAAAAAAAGCCCATTATGTGTCCTAAAATTGTCCTACTCATTGTTGTTATACAGATCTACAATGATGAACCACCAGAACAAGATGTTAAGAAGTACAACCTATATTGACGGGATTAGTAAAATCATTTCAGGTCTCATGTAGAGATAAGCAACCCTAAAGTGGAAAGTGCGAAATGTTCAAGGAAAAAGTGATATAAAAAAACAAGCAAGAGTGGAACAATGAATAGACCTGCTAATGCACATAATTCTATTAAAGAAACCTGCTTATGTCCCATGTTTTCCTCAACCAGGGGATATTATCTACTTATTGTTTCAATCTAATTGACCAATAATGTAATAAGGCACTATCAATAATCATTACTCGATCTAACAAACATCTGGAAAAGTAAAAGGATTTAACAAAGATGTATACATAGCAGCAGCTCAATACACAGCTATCCTGTTTCATTAATCAATTATATATCATTAATTGTACATAAATGTACACATAATTCAGCATCCAAATTGTGTCCCCAAGGGTTCTCAGATCCTAAGAACAATATCATTCTGGTTTCCATTTCCCTTAGTTCTGATGTTCTGTCACCTGACCTGGGACCTAATCTGATGAATTTGATTCCATAAAAAATCAAAGAACTACAGTCTCCTCCATGAATATATATATATATACTTTTCACAACCAGAAGAAGTCACACCCTCACGGACAGCAGTTTATCATCAATTCTTTATTCTCCATACAACAGAAAGTGATCTGAGTCACGTTTCGACACTTCACCTTTATCAATGTCAAAGCTGCCGGAGTCACTTTCGAATTTGAAAACAAAATAAATGTCATTCTGCAGCAAAAACGTCAAGTAGAAAGTGAAAACATACTTCCATCCTTCAGCATTAACGACCTTTTTGGTATACTTTATGGCGGCTTTCTTACAATGGTCTCCCTTATCAAATACATTCACTTTTTTGATACGTAACAATACTTGAATTTCACAGGTCATCTCGTTACATAATAATTACAATCATATTAAATCCACTTGATGCAACCCCAATACACTATTCTCCCAATGACACTGGTGACTGCAAAACTATATAACCATGTTCATTAATGACTCCTCCTCTCAGTTCACAACTGTTTATGTCACTAATGCCATTGCCTCCCATAAAAACTAAGGATTTGTGTTCAATACTATTTGCTGTCATGCCTTGAATGGGCTAATGTGGAGTTTACCTGTCACCCAGGGCACATAAACTCATCCTACCTACAATGTACACCAATGATGACTAATCAGTATGTATCCACATCTCTTCATCAATATTCAAATTGATGCCAATGAAATAAATAACACTGATCCCACTTATCCAGTGGTCCAATATGTTCAAACCAGGCATGCTGGCAATAGAAATCTCCTGCACTTCTTCTGTGTGGATCAGGTACTGAGGGATGAGAGGGAAGGGGACAGGATATGAAAATTTAGACTACTTGCATCCCGTTACATTATTGAGATGCAAACCAGGACCCCGGTGGGAGTTTGTTTCTGAAAAACTAAGGACTAAAGGCCCCACACCCTGCAAGGTTACTGGGCTCATTTTTTTTCTGTTCATTAAGGAGAAGAAAAAAGGACATCAGAATGCACAGTCTAAATAAGGCGAGTGATCTGATGTCTTTACTTCGACGGGTGCAGGCTACATCTTGCCTAAACTTGCGAAAGTGGGCTAAGGGTTTGACAAACAGGGTACTCCTGCTTTGGGTAGAAAATGATGCATTTGTTCTATAGATCTAATCAGAGACACGACAATTCCTGCAGCAAGTTAAGAAAGAAACCCATGAAGTCTTATACATGGAAGCAAAACATGAGATATTACCACATTAGCAGCCAAATGTCCCCACATTTTACAGTGTTTACGGTTTTCTATACATTTTTCTGACAAACGTGGAAAAATGTCATTAATAAGCAAGCTATTCATGTTGTTTTTATTAAGTTCAAACTTCAATATTTCCATTTGTTCGTGGGTTTAAAGCTATTCTAAGGTTCAACTCATTTTATCTCCAGTAAAGTCACACACAAAGTTTGTTACATACATGTTAAATACTTGTAAAACTAACTCCTTATATGCTTTGCATCAGATCAAATTAATTGGTATATAGTTTCAGAAGTACCAGTGTATGCCAAGATTGACATATTAAGTGGCCCCATGACATCAAACTGTAAGGGTACCACAAGTGTAATATCAGAGCTGCCTTGTTATCATAATATATAAGATGCATGATCTGCAGCCAAATGGATTTGCAGGTTGTACATGTTATGCGTTTAATGTGTGGGTTTTACAGAATTCTGCTACGACAACTCAAAATAATCTGAAACAATGACGAAAGGAGGACATTTGATATCTGTTGGCAGTATAATTATGGTGAGGTTTCTAATAGAGATAGTAATGCTAATGTGGGTAATCATGGTGGTAATATTGACTGTGTTGTAATGGTGATGGTTGTAATTGGTGAAAGTGATAATGATAATGATGGTTATGGTAATGGCAATGGTAATAGTGGTGGAGTAAAGATGACACAGAGGAGTAAGGAAAGTGAGTGAGAGGCAGTAGCAAAATGGAAGAAGAGAGCTTAATTTATCAAAGAGCTGAATGAGCTGAGTTAGAGAGTAAACATGTCCACCCGGTAATAGGAGCGTCACTAGGCACGAACGGAAGAAGAGGTTCCAAGGGCTGCAAATCATGCACTTGCACTTGGATTAACAATGGGCCAACATCACTGGATCTAGTAGGCACACCAAAAGTGTACTCAGCAGTCCTCTAGCAGTAAAAAGCCATGGTAACAAGGAGGTCAGGGCTGAGCAGGAAGCATGATCTTGTGAGATTGGATTGCCATTTTGAGGTCAGGTCCTCCCAATGGGTAAAGAAGAAGTAATAAAGCAGCCATTTATGTAATAATCTTGCACTCATATGCTCAGAAAGCATTTAAAAAGCCCACTATATTAAAACATAATTTTTAAAAATGACTTTCTTTAAAACAATGCATGCTTTCCATAAAGCATTTGAGGGATGATTGGAGTGTTTGTCACATGTAAAATGTCCATTGTGCTTTCCAATGTTAGAAGTCCATAGGAGGCAGAATGATGCACCAGTGACTAGCACGTGGTGACAGAATAATACTTATCTGAGCCTGCTGAATGTGTATTGAATCAGTAGAAAAGCATGTGTGTGGCAAACAGCTAAAACAGTAAGGAGTCAGACTTAAAAATCACCAATGAACTTTGTTGAGAAGGTGTGTTTTCTCCAGTTAACCACAACACAGAGGGCATGTTGATTTTCTACTACTAGCAAAGCCTGGCTTTCTGATGGCTGCCTGCAGGGGAATAGGTTGAAACACATGAGATGTGGCAATGACTCAAGTGAGTTTGCCTGACACATAAACATGTGTCACATCGACTTGGTGTGCTAACTGCATCAACATGATCCAGGTAGGTGGGCAATGCTTGATGGTGTAGAACCTTAATTTTGGACCATGTGAAAACATATGGCAGATGCTTGTTTTGGCTCAGCTTGCACCCGCTCACCCTTCAACACATTGCTAGCAAGATTGCTGTTCACTTCCATTTACTCTGAATGTTTGCTGAGGTAGTATGAGAGGTTGCTCTCTGCGCCATTTGTAGAGGGCTGTTAATAGTGGTAGAGCCGATGCTCTTGAGAGAGCGTAGCTTATATAATCTATATTAACATGAAATGTTTTTGAATTAATGCGTGATAATGCTGCATAGAAATAGATGTAGTGAATTTTGCTTAAACGTGCACTTGAAATGTGACCACGGGGAGTGGCCACCAATGTATACGTGGACTAATAATAATGACTAAAATGTTTTTAAATTGTTATACTGGATAAGTTTATACTAATTATTAGTGATTGTATTATTGAATTTGTGCTGAAATCTTTGTAGGCCCTAAGTTAGCTTGAGCCAAAGCTTAGCTGCCTGGCTCTCATATTAAATGTATTTTTCCTATCTTGCAGTGTGCTGACTCGCAAAAGGACATGACCCCTTGTTTTCTTCAAACTAGAACCTGAATATAACCATAGTAGATCTGTTCTCACAAATTCTTCATTTCTTGTAGAATGATATTAGACAAAATGCAACAGTGTAGATTAATGTAATGTACAAGGTCATCTAAACTGGTGAAGACAATGGAGCTACTGACAAAAAGATGTGCAAAGAATTACAGAAGGATGAAATCATACCGGATGTGCTACCTCTGAAGACGTTAATCATGTGGACCAATGACGTGTCTTTAAAATAATATGGGGTGAAAGATTAATGACCTAATGCATTTTCCAATTGGATAAAGATAGTGGGGTATAACCAACGACCAATGACATTTTAGGGGAATGTACAACGAAAAAGGGATAAAAACCCATGACACGGGGAGCCATTTAGGTGGGTTAGGGAATGCTATTGATTTTATCCAGAAACTTTGTCACTCTGTTTGGTGATTTATTGGTTCGCTTAGAACCATCCTCGTCCTTAGATTGCCCATTTTACACTTTACCTCCTTATGAGGGAAGTGCCCTTTTTGCCCCGGAGCTGAGTTCTGACTGATGGCGATTTGACTGATGTCCTGAAGACGAAGACTGAACCTGTGCGCTGCCCTAAACTTTGGAGGGTAATTATGACAATGCATTTGTGATTTGTCTGTTTGCTTTTCCTTTCTAGGTACCAACTGCTTGCTTTTGACAGAGACCATAGTTAGATGTTTTCCAAATTGGTGTTCTAAATTGTTTTGCATGAAACCCAACATGCCAATGCTAATCAGTGGTTAGGACAGGTGTTCACTAAACTGACACAAATAGACAAACTACCGAATCTGTGTTTTGTTGAACTGACGCATTATTGACACTCTGCTAAATTGATCTATGTTCATGCCGTGTTATGTTCTAATGTTTGTGATTCTAGCCTTAATGAAATCTTATCAAAGTTGCCATATTGTGACTATGCTATTGTGTTTCTTGGTTTTGAGATTAACACATCTGTTTTTGGAATTGTAACTAATAGGGAATAAAACTCATAAAATTCTACTAAACTGGTGTGGTTATTCATGACTGCAAGGTCATGGTAGTGTCTTGAAATTGATTAATGCCTTTGACTAAAGTGAAATGTATTGTTGCAATAAATATTGATGACATTATTGACGTATTGATTGACATATTGATTAGCTATCTCGTCCTAAGGTGTCTCTCAACTGGGTCAAAAGATTCATTGGCCTAAAACGAGTCCTGATGTGTAATAAATTATCATAAAGGGACGCGTTAACAGTTCTGGTAGCAGAGCGATGGTTTGGCCCTTTGGGGCCCTAGGATGGAGAATTACTGTTTTTCTGAGATAATGCAAATTGGAGGTATGATGTGTTTCTAAATTCACCATGACTTTCCTGGGATCTCGGAGCCTGCCTAAGTGAGTTGGGGATGTTCTCGGCGTCTTAGCATGTGTGGTGTAGGATTTGCGCTTGCTTAGCTTATGCATTTTGCAGGAGATTTGTGAAGTTGGTGTGTATTTAGGCCAGTTAATGTTGTTTTAGTAGGAGTGGGCGTACTCCGCAGTATGAGAGTAGGGAAGTCGGCTTACTTCATATGAGTGTGGCGCTTTGCGCTCAAAATTATCCACATGGTTGGTTGTTAATGTACGGACCCGTCGTGGTCTAAGACTCTGGAGTATATTGACAAGTGTAGGAGACACTTGGGTTTATGTTGTAATTTGTGCGGTTTAATTAGGTCAATCGGGCGTGGTTGACAAGTCGAGTTTGAGTCAAATTGTGTGTATGGAACCTTCGATGGAGGTTTGGCAAGTTCTAAAGTGCACTAGAGCGAACCATTGACAAGTCGAGAGCAGGATTTGCGGGTCGAAATCTGCTTGCGGTGCAGGAACTGAGAAGGAGAGAGTGGCCGCCGAGCCTTCAAGTGAAATCTCTGTAAAGTTCTAAAGCGGTTGTGTACCCTTCCTGTAGTAAACCGACAAATTTGAGCTGTTGTTGTTGTTAAAGGTGCTCGCAATATGTTGCATTAGTTTGGTGTAAATCCAGTGAGGGGCGGGCAAGCCGCAAGACTTTGTCAGATGCAGTGTGTGTGAGTGTGAGGTCAGTCGTGCCGCACTGAGATAGGTCAGTTGCCGAGAGGAGTCGCACACGGATTGGCTGCCGTCCGTGAGAGGCAATAGGTCGAGAAAGGTGAGTGAAGAGTGTCCTGGGAATTAAAGTCACTTTCTGATTAAGACAAAGAAAAGAAAAGGACGTAAAGATGAACTTTATCAAAGCTTTTAAGAGCGCTCTGAAAGGAGACACATACATTATGGCGAGTGAAGGGGAGCCTACATCGCTTGAGGGTACTCCAGCTTATATAGTCATGGAGGAAAAGGGTGTTGCGCCTTGTTTGTGGATGAAGCAGTGGCGCAAACTGACAGAAAAAGAGGGATGTTTGCCGTTCCCGGAGCACAGAACATTCAATACGAGAGTTTTAGAGAATTTGAGGTGGGTGTTAAGTGTACAAAAGCCACCTCCAAGGCCAGCTCAGTACGAGGCATTAGCAGTCTGGGATCTAATGGGTATTAAACAAAGACAGCAGAAATTCGAAAGGAGAATAAAAAGAGCAGAAAAGACTTTAGCTGAGGCTAGATGGGACAATGAGAGCAAAATGTGGAGACGAGGAATAGTTGACGGACTCAAATTGTTCGCAGCAATAGCACAGGGAGACGAGACGCAGGGGAAGAAAGCCACATGTAAAACAGACAAAGCCTCTAGTAAGCCCAAAGAGACTAAGAGATCTTGGATAGAAGAATACGATTCAGACAATGAGGAGTTTCTTAACAGATATTACATGATCGCCTGCCACCTTATGCGGTAAGCGACAATGTCCCGAGCACTAGTGCGGGTCTAGGGAACCAGACGCAGGAGAAGACAGTTACTGATACAGTACAGACTAGTGATACGGGTTTGATGCAGAATGGTGTCAGTGTACCCACTGCACCAGACATGCAGATACAGTTGCAACCTCTACCGCAGATACAGAGAATCTATCCAGACGTCCCAGTGCTAGAGACTACTACAAATCTGATAGTGCCGCCAGACCCGATATATACAAAATTGAGGTTAGTGCAGCTTGAGCTAACTCCACAATTGCTGCCTCAGCCACGGTAACAGCTGATACCAGGGTATAATCCAGCAGCAGGAACTCCATTAGTACCTGCCCCGGCTTCAGAGAATCAAACCTTTGGAGTTGCTGCTCCACGGGGTTTGGGACCAGGTCAGACACCAGCTGCCATATCATTATTACCTATTACTGTTGGTCCACCGGTGCCATTGTATGCGCAAGGGAAGCCTGGCATGTGTGATCAGGGAGTAATGACCCAAGATGCAAGAAGAGGAGGGTCCATAGGAACTCCCCAGTTAATGACCCCGGGTGAGCAATCAGCCAAAAGACCAAGGTCTTTGTTAGACCTTAGCTTGGTTGAAGCCCCGTTGGAGGCAATGAGACAGGCAGGGCTAGGTCTGCTAACCCCACAGACAATAAGTATGAATGCTTCACAGTCGCCAATGATGCAAGCAGGGAATATTTCACTGCAAGGTTTTACGGTGCAACAAGTGAATGAGTGGTTAGAAAAAACTTACGCTCCAAAAGCCGCAGCAACTGTAGAGAAGTTAGAAAGGTCTGAGAAAGATGAATACCTGAATTTTGTGAGACTGGGCGTGGAAGCTGCTGAACTAGTGGAAGGAACAATAGGGGTAAACAGATTAGAGTCGTACACAGAAGCAGAGTTAAGGTATCTGTGCCCCAAGATTACTAAAGAAGTGGGCAAACTGCATCAGAGGTTGGCGAACCTGGCAGACAAAAACAATATTGACATTGAGAATACTAAGCACTTGAAAAGAAGTTACAGACTAGACTTTGACTCTAAAGATTTTGACCATATGAGGTCAGCCGGAATAAAAGCGCATCTTAAACAAATATTGCAGAGTGCGCAGATCTGGGAAGCCTTAGAAAAGTGGGAAGGCAGATGGGCAAAGAAAAGAGACAAGGAGAAAAGTGACAGTCCGGGATCAAGTCCGACTAAAGCTTCATCGGATACTGGGACAGTAAAAATATTACCAATGAGAGAAACCGCTGGAGGGGTTTTAGTCCATGTACCATAGTCCAGGGGAGACATTCTGTCTTTCACAAATGATTACCCCAGACTGAGGGAGAAACCGATAGAGTTGTATTAGCAAACAGATAGATTTGTGAAGCTTACGAAGTGTCTTTGGGAAGACTTAAATACTTTGTTTGAGGTTATTGTTCGGCACGATTTATGGCTTGAGTGCAAGAGAGGTGTGGGCTGGCCGACACAGGAGCCGGCAAGGGATAAGGCGACCGGAGCACCCTCTGAGGAGGTGATGAAGTACTATCATAAAGTGATTAAATTTTTTAAGCAGAAAGTGTCGCCGAAAGTGACTGATCGGCAGAAAATCGATCGGACCTTACAGGAGGTTAAAGAATCGATCCATGCTTACTATGAGAGGTTGTTGAAAGCGTTCAAACATTACAGTGGTACTGAAACTATTGAGCCGAAAGACATGAACCATCTCGTGTTTAGATTTGTGGAAGGGCTGAGACCAGAGGTTAGCCAGATGATTAAGAATCATTTGATCTGTTGGCAAGCAAAGCTGATTGATGAGGTGTTACAGTATGCGAAATACTGTAGTGACGAGATTGAGCTGAAGCAGAGAAAGTTGAAGGAGAAAGTGATGGTGATGCAGATAAGGGCAGCACAGGCAGGTATGCAAGGGAATGGAATCCAGCAGATGATAAATCAGCAACCGCAAGGGAATGGTGTGTTTCAGGCGCAACCGAGAGGCCGAGGTCGAGGTTTTGTGAATCGCGGTCCAGACTTGAACACTGTTGTAGTTCAAAATAATGTACAAGGGATGAAAAGGATGTCACCATGTCACGCGTGTGGGGGCGTGGGGCATTGGAAGTGGGAATGTCCGAATGCGGTGCAGGATGGTGTCGTTCAACAAAGCACAAATGTCGGTACATTACAAAATGTGAGAGGTCCAAAAATGAGAAGTCAAAATCAGAACTTCCAAAATAACATGGTTCAGATGCAGGGGCTAGAGCCCATGCAGCAAATGAAAATGCAGCGTGTTCAACCAGCGCAAATGCAGCAAGTACAACAACAGGTTCCCATGGTACCTAGACATCAAATGCAATTACCATTAGCTCCAATGGGACAGCAACAGGTGATACTTCCTCAGCAGGTTACAGGTCAAGTAGTGAGCCAAAATAATACAGTACAGCAATTCCCATTGCGTGGTGAAGACGGAATGAATGAGGAATGGTCGGATGACAGTTCAGACAGCGAAGAGTGCAGGCTTGCAGCGTCCCTAGAGGTAGATCAGAGGGGACCCGATGTAGAGGGAAAGATAATGGGTCACAAGGTTTCCTTCTTGGTTGACACAGGAGCTACACGCTCTACAGTTAGAAGTTCAGAAGTTCCAAAATTGCCACTTCCAGGGCATACCATAAGAGTGGTAGGAGTAGCAAACCAGTATTTGACAAATCCGATCACAGATCCGGTGCAAGTTGAGATTGCCAACTTTCAGGGACTGCATAAGTTTGTAGTCTGTGATTCAAGTCCTGTGTCCTTACTGGGAAGAGACTTGCTGTGCAAGACAAAATGTTCAATTACCTGTTCCAACAATGGAATTGAGGTGCAGACAAACAGTGATGATGAAGGGGATGATGGTCAGTACTCAGAGTTAGAGACAGAGACCGCAAATGAAGATTACCCTTTGATAACCTTATTCCCGATGCTTACAGTGGCTGACTTACCAGCTGAGTTACAGGGAACAGTGACAGAGAAAGTGTGGGACTTAACAGGAAAGGAAGTGGGACTGATAAAAGGGGTAGAACCAGTTAAAGTACAAGTGAAGCTGAATGCAGTGTTTCCCCTGGTGCCGCAGTATCACATGGCACAAGATTTCCTCATTCAGGTGTCACAAATAATTGCAGATTTTGTGAAGCAAGGAATTCTGAAAGAGGTATTGAGCAGCCCATGTAATTCACCAATAATAGGTTTGAAAAAGCCTTGTGGGAAGGTTTGAATTGTGCAGGACTTAAGGAAAATAAATGAGATTGTGGTAAAGTGTTGCCTCATAGTGCCGAACCCAGTAGTGATTATGTTTCAGGTTCCGTGTGATGCAGAATGGTTCACCGTTGTAGACTTGTCACAAGCCTTCTTTTTGGTGCCTCTTCATGAGGACAGCCAGTTTTTATTCAGTTTCAAATTCCTGGACAAGGTGTACAGTTGGTGCAGAATTCCTCAAGGGTTTTCTGAGTCGCCTTCCATCTTCAATCAGATATTGAAGAAGGACTTGGAGTCCTTAGTACTGCCTTTCAGTTCGACTCTGGTGCAGTACATTGATGACTTGCAAATTGCGTCCAGAACAAGAAATGACTGCAGGTATGACACAATTGCCTTATTGAACCATTTGGGAAAGAACGGACATAAAGGGGGTCATTACAACATTGGCGGTAAAAGGCGCTTACCGCCGTGCAGAAGACCGCCAATACACCGCGGAGGTAGTCCGCCACAGCTATTATGACAAACATCTCGGAATCCGCCGAAATTCAGACACCCACACAACTCCGCCACACCAAAGGTCAGTGTTAAACTGGCGAAAACAAAACCTCCACCTCCACGCCAACAGAAACACGCCCATGCTATTACGACCCATGAATCCACGTGGCGGTCTTTCAACCGCAGTATTCCATTGGCGGTACACACC
The DNA here is from genome assembly GCF_031143425.1 of Pleurodeles waltl. Classification (NCBI taxonomy): domain Eukaryota; kingdom Metazoa; phylum Chordata; class Amphibia; order Caudata; family Salamandridae; genus Pleurodeles; species Pleurodeles waltl. The sequence goes on along the minus strand of NC_090438.1, from coordinate 488,601,951 downwards.
GCCGCGCTCAAAATACACACACATCTCCAAAATACCGCCACATTGGACAATTCCAAATACACACACCTGATACACATACAAACACCACTCCCACACACCAAACACAATATAAAACACACACCCACATCCCCCACAAACCCCTACAACCACAATTTCGAGATGAAGGCCAGAGAGACAGCACAGCCAAGACAACACCACCATACAGAGGCACACAACACCATCACCCACAACACATCCACGCACAAAACACCACACACCACTACACATCACCACACACATCAACACTCACACCGCCCCACACATCACACACTCCACCCCATGTCACGTCAAAGACACCCCCGCTTCTCCGAGGAGGAGCTCAGGGTCATGGTGGAGGAAATCATCCGGGTAGAGCCACAGCTATTTGGCTCACAGGTACAGCACACCTCCATAGCCAGGAAGATGGAGCTATGGCGAAGAATCGTGGACAGGGTCAACACCGTGGGACAGCACCCAAGAAATAGGGAGGACATCTGGAAGAGGTGGAACGACCTACGGGGGAAGGTGCGTTCAACGGTCTCCAGGCACAACATTGCGGTTCAGTGGCCTGACAGCGGACCCCCACCTCCTCCCCCACAACTAACAACGTGGGAGGAGCAAGTCTTGACCATCATGCATCCTGAGGGCCTCGTAGGAGTCGGTGGAGGATGGGACACTGGTAAGTCAACTCTTAACTATCATATCCCCCACCCTACCTGCATGCTCTCACACACACCCACCCTCACCTCCTCCCCTATCACTACAACTCCTCACTAATGTACTCATAACACAAACCACCCATCCCAACACCAAGCCCTGCATGACACAACTAAGCATGGACACCCAGCACTAAAGCATGCCCACTGCACATACCCATACAATCCCCTAAACCACCATCACACAAGCTCCCACACAGGAATGCTTGCAAAGGGGTACACGCTCACCCACCCATTGCACACCATTACACACACACATGCAATAATCATGCTCTTATGTCCCTGCAGGAACCCGAAGGACCGTCACCACACCAGAGGGTCCAGACAACACCACTCCACCCCCAGAAGAGGCCCACAGTGACGATAGCAGCTCTGCCCTACTGGATCCTGATGACCAGCCCGGACCATCGTGGGCCTCGGGACAGTCGGTTCCCCTTGCACAGGCACAGCCCAACACCGATCTTCCACCCTCTGGTAACACCAGCACAGCACCCACCCAGCGGGCCCAAACCTCCGTACCCAGGACAGGTCAATCAGCGGTGTGTCCACCACTACAGGGAACCCAGGAGAACCCACCACCCCAACAACAACAGGGACCTGGGGGCAGTGGTAGTAGGGACACGGTCCAGGGGAAGGAGGCACAGGAACACAGGGGAACTGGGAGGGCTGCTGTGCGACAGGGGGCGGACAGGCCAAGGGAACCCACTCTCCACGAGTCCCTATCCTCCATCATGGGAGCATACCACCACTCCCAGGAGACGATGGCGACGGTCCTGGACAAGTTGCAGGAGACCCTGCGCCTGCAGGAGGAACAGTATTTGGGGTTCAGGGAGGAGCTCAGGACCATCAGCTCCGCCCTGGGCACCATTGTAGGGGTGCTGAAGGACATACAGCAGACCTTGAGGGACACCGTGGCACTCCAAGGGGCCCCTGACACTAGCCAGGACTATGAAATGCCCACACCTCCGCCGGCGCTAGTGGACAGGACGCCCCGCCACAGGACCACCACACCAGCACCCCACCCCCTGCAGACGGACAACCACCACGCAAGCGGTCCCTGAGATCCAGGAACAGGACAGAGCAAGATGGCAGGACCCCAGCCAGGAAATGAGACCACCCTGTTTGTTCTCCCACTGTCCCACTTTCTTACCCTGTCCATACTTAAACTTCCCCAGCTCCACTTCCTATGCCCAGATGGGCAGTGCACCTGTGAGAGTAATAGACTAGACTCTGCCATGGACATTCCTCCGCCATCACCCATCATCATTTTACAACCCCCTCCCATTTCTGAGCACTTCAATAAACACCCTTGAAACACAAAGCAATCTGGAGTCAGTCTGTGATTTAGTAAATATGTATTATCAATGACAGTGTCATAATGCGTTTCCTATTGTAAAGCTAACATACCTATGTCACACATCACAAGTCCTTGAAGGATGCAAGCAGATGACACGTTGGTAACCACACCTGTGAAACCGTAATGGAAAGGTACAACTCAGTTACCAAATAATGGTTGAAATCGACAGACAGGATAGAGGTAGACGTGTGAAAGTTAACGTAATGGTAAAAATGAAAATGTTCTCACCTGTGTGTCACTGGAAATATTGCTGTATGACTGACTCCCTGTTGTCGTTGTCTTCTTCCTCAGCTTCCTCCTCATCACTGTCCACAGGCTCCACATGCTCCACAGCTGCTACAACATCGTCATCTGGATCATCCTCCTGCAGAAAAGGCACCTGGAGTCGCAAAGCCAAATTATGAAGCATCGAGCAGGCGATGATGATCTGGCACACCTTCTTCGGTGAGTAGAATAGGGAACCACCTGTCATATGGAGGCACCTGAACCTGGCCTTCAGGAGGCCGAAGGTGCGTTCGATCACCCTCCTAGTCTGCCCATGGGCCTCATTGTAGCGTTCCTCTGCCCTGGTCCTGGGATTCTTCACTGGGGTCAATAGCCAGGACAGGTTGGGGTAACCAGAGTCCCCCAATAGCCATACACAGTGCCTCTGGAGTTGACCCATCATATCAGGGATGCTGTTATTCCGCAGGATGTAGGCATCATGCACTGAGCCAGGGAACATAGCATTTACCTGCGAGATGTACTGGTCTGCCAAACAGACCATCTGAACATTCATAGAATGATAACTCTTCCTGTTCCTGTACACCTGTTCACTCCTGTGGGGGGGGACCAGAGCTACATGGGTCCCATCAATGGCACCTATGACGTTGGGGATATGTCCAAGGGCATAGAAGTCACCTTTAACTGTAGGCAAATCTGCCACCTCAGGGAAAATGATGTATCTCCTTACGTGTTTCAGCAGGGCAGACAACACTCTGGACAGCACGTTGGAAAACATAGGCTGGGACATCCCTGATGCCATGGCCACTGTTGTCTGAAAAGACCCACTAGCAAGGAAATGGAGCACTGACAGCACCTGCACGTCAGGGGGGATTCCAGTCGGATGGCGGATTGGTGACATCAGGTCTGGCTCCAACTGGGTACATAGTTCCTGGATTGTGGCACGGTCAAACTGGTAGGTGACGATGACATGTCGCTCTTCCATTGTCAACAGGTCCACCAACGGTCGGTACACTGGAGGATTCCGCCATCTTCTCACATGTCCCAGCTGACGGTGCCTACGAAGGACAACAGCGACAAATCAGTCATTATTCCTCCAGGTATGTACCCAAAGTTACACACAAGACTACACCACTCACAAAACCCTTCCTGTATGTTTGTTGAGTGTGGGCCTAGCTATGTGTGACGCAGAGGTAAATTAAGCCATGTGGGCCCCTGAAATGGCGGCTGTCTGACCTCTAAGCTGGGACAATGGGATTGTGGGGTAACTGCGCTGGCGTTGCACACCGTCGCGGTAGGCGGTCGTAGACCGCGGCGCAATGCTGCATTGGTTGACATAGGACCCTATGGGTCCCAGGAGCCAATGAACAGGTGCGCTGGCGGTGATGATGCGCACCGCCGCGGACATCACCGCCGCGGACGTCACCGCCATTTTCTATCTGTTCAATCACTAGATACCTGACCTTCGACAGGAGAGGACCTACACTGCAAGTGCTGCTGTGACCTCAGTCTGGAAGCGACGATGGCTGCTGCGTCTGGGGAAAGGGCCCCTGCCTTCACTGCACAGGAGTTGGAGAAACTGGTAGACTGGGTCCTCCCCCAGGACACGCTAGTCTACGGTCCTCCAGACCAAAAGGTTAGTACACAGGGAGCACGTTGTATGGGCTAGACCTGGGTGAAGAGGGCTGGTTGGAAGAGGGAAGGTGGGTGAGTTCATAGAACATTAATGCATGGGAATGAATGGGCCACATGGCCAGAGTAGGGAGGGGGCCACTCACATCGACGGTGCAGTTGGTAATGACTGTTCCTCTTTCCTTGTGCATGTCATGTAGGTCAGCGCCCACCAGAAGAGGGACATCTGGTGTGCCATCGCCAAGGAGGTCCGGACCCTGGGGGCCCACCAGAGACGGGGCACCCACTGCCGGAAAAGATGGGAGGACATTCGCCGCTGCAGCAAGAAGACGGTGGAGGCTCAGCTGGGGATGGCCTCCCAACGTGGGAGGGGTGTCCTTCGCACCATGACCCCCCTGATGTTCCGGATCCTGGCGGTGGCCTACCCGGAGTTGGATGGGCGCTTGAGGGCATCACAGCAGCCACAAGGGGGTGAGTACACTTTCATTCTGCTGACTTTGCGTGCAGTGGAAGTGTCTGGGTGGGGGAGGTGGGCTGTGGGTAGGCCAGGGCGAGTTCGGTAGGCAAGGCCCCTCCGTAATGCAGGCCATGTGGCACTCTACCCCACCTCAGCAGAGTGCCAAGTACAGGTATAGTTGCCCCTGTGGCATCCAAGTGTGCAGATGCCCACCATTGCCATGTAGTCCATATCCCAGAAATTGCATATGCAGAGGGGAGGAGCACGGCGTAATGCAAGGGGCTGCTGTGTCTGTCTTGTCCGCCAACTGTAGCGGTATGCCATGCACTCAAACTCTCTTTCTTCTGTCTCCCCCCCTTTTTCTGCGCTCCCTGTCCTTTTGTACATCAGCATCATCAGGCGGAGGTACAGTGGCACCGGAGCACGAGGGAGCTGCATCCCACATGGTCATGGAGGGCCACACCACGGACTCTGAATGCACCAGTGGGACGGAGGGCGAGGGGAGCTTCACGTCGGCCACCGGATCACCAAGCAGCGAAATGGACTCGTTCGCGAATGGGGGCTCCCTTGTGGTGGCGGCACCATCTGTGCGCCCCATTTCTACAGGTACAGCCGCCACCTCCCCTACCAGCACCGCCCTCCCAGCAGCCCCTCAGCGTTCTCCCCGTGCCCGCTCACCCAGGAGGGTGGACATCACCTTCGCCCCAGGCACCTCAGGCCCTGCCCCAGTCACCCCTGCTGCCCTCAGTGAGGAGGCCATTGACCTCCTCAGGTCACTCACTGTTGGGCAGTCTACCATTGTGAATGCCATCCAGGGTGTAGAAAGGGAGTTGCAACATGGTAATGCATTCCTGGAGGGCATTCATTCTGGTCAGGCTGCTCTTCATCAAACCCTGCAATCTCTGGCCTCAGCACTGATGGCAGCCATTGTCCCTGTGTCTAGCCTCCCCCCTCCAACTTCCTCCACCCAGACCCAATCCCCTGTACCCCAGCCTATCCGAAGCACACCATCAGACAAGCATGCACACACCCCAACACACAAAAGTAGCTCAGGCAAACATAAGCACCACACATCCCACAGGCACTCACACAAGCATCACCCACATACAGACACAGCAACATCCACTGCCTCCACTGTGTCCCCCTCCTCCTCTTCTCCCTCCTCCCTCCCAGTCTTGTCTACACACACACCTGCATGCACCACATCTACAGGCACCATGAATCGCACAAGGAGACCCAGCACCCCAAGCCGCTCACCTGCACTCACCACCTCCACTGCCATTTACACGTCTCCTGTGTCCTCTCCCAGTGTGTCTGTGACACCCCCTCCCAAAGTACACAAACGCGGGCACCCACACACCCAACATCCATCCACCTCACGACAGCCTCCAGTACCTGCACCTGCACCCAAAACACCTAAAGTGACACTTCCGACAACCACCTCCTCTTCCTCCAGACCCCCTCCAACTACCCATTCCAGTGTACGTCAGAAACTGTCCCTCTGTAAAGTTGACCTTTTTGCCCCCACCCCCCCTCCAATTCATCAGTCCCGTCGTAGCGCCTCAGCCAAAAAGCCTCAAATACCAGTGGTGCCTGTTCAAGGTTTGTGGAGTGCACCGGCCACCAGGGCAGGCAGTGTGACCCAGAGCAAAGGCAGTGGCAGCCCACCCCTTGTAAAGGCTCTAAAATTGGAGAGTGGACGACGGGACCGTGTGAAGACTCCTGGTGGGAAAACAACTGACATGGGTTCCAAGGGGATTGGAGAGTCAGCTGTGACTCCACCAAAGGTGGGGAAGGGCCAGAGGAAGTCTGCCCAGCCTGTTGTGAGTGTCACGGCGGAGAAGGGCGGCATCATTCCCGGCGGTCGTGACACAACCGCCAGCACCGTCGTCACTGGTCAGGAGACCCCTGCCACCGCCAGAGTCAGTGCCCAGGAGGGCCCAAGTATCGTCACTGGTCAGGAGACCACCGCCACCGCCGGAGTCATTGCCCAGGAGGGCCCAACTATCGTCACTGGTCAGGAGACCACCGCCGGAGTCACAGCCCAGGAGGGCCCAAGTATCGTCACTGGTCAGGAGACCACCGCCACCACCGGAGTCTTTGCCCAGGAGGGCCCAAGTATTGTCACTGGTCAGGAGACCACCGCCGGAGTCACACCCCAGGAGGGCCCAAGTATCGTCACTGGTCAGGAGACCACCGCCAGAGTCACAGCCCAGGAGGGCCCAAGTATCGTCACTGGTCAGGAGACCACCGCCAGAGTCACAGCCCAGGAGGGCCCAAGTATCGTCACTGGTCAGGAGACCACCGCCAGAGTCACAGCCCAGGAGGGCCCAAGCATCGTCACTGGTTAGGAGACCACCGCCACCGCCAGAGTCAGTGCCCAGGAGGGCCCCGGCTGCCACAGCCCAGGTGGGCTATGATGGAACGTCATGCCACACACCAATGCCCAGTGTAGGGAACGTCATGCCACACACCAATGTCCGTACCAGAACCGTCATGGCAAAGCACCGCTGAACAGTCCAGAACCGCCATGGCAAAGCACAGCTGAACAGTCCAGAGACTGCCATGGCAAAGCACCGCTGAACAGGGCAAAGACCGCCATGGTAAAGCACCGCTGAACAGTCCAGAACCGCCATGGCAAAGCACCGCTGAACAGTCCAGAACCGCCATGGCAAAGCACCGCTGAACAGTCCAGAGACCGCCATGGCAAAGCACCGCTGAACAGTACAGAGACTGCCATGGCAAAGCACCGCTGAAGAGGGCAAAGACTGCCATGGTAAAGCACCGCTGAACAGTCCAGAACCGCCATGGCAAAGCACCGCTGAACAGTCCAGAACCGCCATGGCAAAGCACCGCTGAACAGTCCAGAGACCGCCATGGCAAAGCACCGCTGAACAGGGCAGAGAACGCCATGGTGAAGACCGCTGAACAGGGCAAGCACCGGGTAGGAATGAATAGACCACCACATCAGGCATCCTTATCCCATGTGCAGCTGGGACAGTGACAGGACAGGCACTTTCACGGGGAGACTCATCCAGTCTGGGCACCAGTCCCCCTCCAGAACCAGTGGAGACATGCATCCACAATCAGTCCTGTACAGGATGAAGCACTTTGGGCACCAGTCCCCTCCAGAACCAGTGGAGAATGTTATCGACTTGAGAGACTGTGGCTTTGCACTCCCCAGGATGGCACAGTGGGCAACTCACCCACTGTAGAGACTTGAGAGACTGTGGCTTTGCCCTCCCCAGGATAGATCAGTGGGCAAACCACCCACTGTAGAGACTTGAGAGACTGTGGCTTTGCACTCCCCAGGATGGCACAGTGGGCAACCCACCGACTGTAGAGACTTGAGAGACTGTGGCTTTGCACTCCCCAGGATACATCAATGGGTATGGAGCCCCGTTGTGGATCTGGCTTTGCAGTCATCCGGCTGAGGTGCCCCCCCTTCCCTTCCCCCTGAGGTGCCTGTAGTATTTCTATCTGATGCCCCGGCAGTGTTCTCTCCGATTGTGGTCAGGTATCTTTTGTGGGCCTCGCCCATGCATTTTTGGACTGTTGGTGCACGGACATTGTTATGTACATATCTGCACTACTTCTCGTAATGTATATATTTCTGACTGAATTTCGCATATATCTGTATATTTTTGAAAGACATGTATATTGCAACATTACAATGTTTGAACGGATTTCGCTTTGTCTTTTCACTCTTCCGGGGGGATTGTGGGTTGTTACTGTGATTTTTGTGGATGCATTGTTGTGTAAGTTGTAATATGCAAGGGTGGGGGTGGGGGTGTTTGGTGGGTGTCCCCCTAACTTTTGCCTCCCCCTCCCCCATGTCGTAGGTGCAGTATTCACCGTTGTCTTTGGCGCCTACGTAGATGGTGGTCGTAGAGGAGCAGAAAGACAAGGGCAGGGAGTATTTGGAGTTCCGGGTCCATGGAGTCCTCGTTCCTCGTGGGATGTGTTCAGGTGAGCGTTTTCCCATTGCAAAAGCTGTTTCCGCCGTGTTTTTATCCACGGTGAATCCGCCCCGGAAAAGGTGGCGGATTGGCGGGTTGTGATACTATGGGCGGTACATTGTCTTCCGCCTGTCTGTTGGCGGTGACCGCCGTGCTGCTTGTCTGTACCGCCGTGGCGGGCGGTGTGTTAAAGTGGCTGTCTTTGTTGGCGGTTTCCGCCAGGGTCATAATTCCCTTTTTTTGTCCGCTGACCTGTTTGCGGTATTACCGCAGCTTTAACACCGTCCGCCAGGGTTGTAATGACCCCCAAAGTGTCGCCAAAGAAGTTGCAGTACTGTCAGAAAGAGGTGAAATACTTAGGACACTTGATTGAGAAAGGGTCCAGAAGAATATCAAAAGAAAGGGTGACAGCTATTTTGCAAATGAACCCCCTGACAACAAAAAGAGATGTCAGGATATTTTTGGGAATGGTGGGCTACTGTCGCCAATGGATACCCAACTTTTCAATTATCTCTAAACCATTGATAAAGCTGACAGGCAAAGAAACTAAGGATGAATCGTATACCATAACCCTACCCAAGGAAGAGTTTGAGTCATTCATGGAATTGAGAGAGTTCATGTGCAGGGCACCAGCTTTGGGTATGCCTGATTACACAAAGCCTTTTCTACTGTTTTGTCATGAACGTGATGCTTGTTCTTTGTCTGTCTTGACACAGGTCCATGGAGGTGCAAACCGTCCTGTAGCGTATTTTTAAGCTACCTTGGACCCAGTCGCAGCAGCCTTACCGGGTTGTTTGCGCGCAGTTGCAGCAGTTGGTCAGAGCCTCATGCAGTGTGAAGGCATAGTGATGGGAAATCCCTTAACAGTAATGGTTCCACATTCAGTTGAAATTCTGTTGACTCGAACTAAAACCCGGCACATGACAAATGCCCGACTTACCCGATATGAGACAATTATTTTGGGGTCGCCTAATGTCTCATTAAAACGATGTACTGTATTGAACCCGGCAACTCTACTTCCTGTTGAAAGTACCGAGATTAATAATGAAGAGGAAGTAGAGCATGATTGTCTTGAGGTAACAGAACTATATACCAAGCCCCGACCTGACATTCAAGATACACAGTTAAACGTAAATGACTGCATTATGTTTGTTGATGGATCCTGTTTGAGAGACTCAGTCGGAATACTGAGAGCCGGTTATGCTGTATGTACAATAGCTGGTATTATTGAAGATTCCTGGCTCGAGAGAGTGTATCCCACACAAGTGGCAGAGCTAATTGCCCTTACTAAGGCATGCCACGCAGCTGAAAATCTGAAAGTCACTATCTATACTGACAGCAGATACGGATTGTACATGATTTTGGCCAATTGTGGTCACAGAGAGGTTTCATGACCTCTTCTGGTTCTCCAGTGAAAAATAGCGAACAGATTAAGGATTTGTTACATGCGATTCAGTTACCTCTTGAAATTGCTGTGGTGAAATGCAATGGTCATGTTAAGTCACAAGACTTTGGGGGTTATTCTAACTTTGGAGGAATGTTAATCCGTCCCAAAAGTGACGGTAAAGTGACGGATATACCACCAGCCATATTACGAGTTCCATAGGATATAATGGACTCGTAATACGGCTGGTGGTAAATCCGTCACTTTTCCGTCACTTTTGGGACGGATTAACACCTCCTCCAAAGTTAGAATAACCCCCTTTGTGTCCATGGGAAACGGCTATGCAGATCAAGTCGCAGGGTTTTGCACATTGAACTGTATATCATTCAAGGACCAGTGGGAATTGTTACCGCAAACTGAAAATGAAACATGCTTGAACTTTGCATTAAGGGTGGTTGATACACTAGATGAGCTAAAATCACTACATGGTCGTGCTAGCAGGGAAGAGAAACGCTCCTGGCAGAGAATGCAATGTGTACAGAGAGCTGATGACTTATGGGTCTCAGAGGAGGGGAAACTAGTTTTGCCCAACAGTCTTTTGTCACAATTTGCAAGGCTTTATCATGGACAGGCACATCTTGGGAGAGATGCAATGATCAGGTCATTCAAAATTGACTGGTTTAACCCAAAATTCTGACAAGCCGCAGAGGTTACCTGTCACAGGTGCATCATCTGTCAACAGATGAATGCCGGAAAAGGAACTGTGGTAACTTTGAGTCACATAGGGAGAGCTGGCAGTCCATTTAGCAGAATGCAAATGGATTTCATTGAGATGCCTGTTTGTGGAGAATTGAGGTACGTGTTGGTGATTGTGTGTGTTTTCAGCCACTGGATTGAAGCTTACCCCACACGTAGAAATGACAGTCTCACAGTTGCAAAGCTGTTGCTTAGAGAACTAATACCCAGGTTCGGTTTTCCGGTCTCTTTAGAATCAGATAGGGGCAGACACTTCGACAGTGAGGTGATTAAGCTCTTGTGTGCTGCATTAGACATTGAACAGCAGCTGCATTGTAGCTACCGCCCTGAAGCATCAGGACTAGTAGAACAAATGAATGGTACCTTGAAGTCGAGAATGGCAAAGATGTGCACAGCCACCAATATGAAATGGCCAGATGCATTACCCTTAGTACTGATGTTGATGAGAAACACCCCTGATAAGAAGAGAGGACTATCACCCCATGAGATCCTTATGGGCAGAGATATGAGGCTACCCGCAGTACCTGCAAATGCTCTTGTGAATATCACGGATGATATGGTGTTGGACTACTGCAAAGGTTTGGCTGATGTGGTTCGCTCTTTTTCCCACCAGGTGGAAGCCAACACATTGCCACTGATGAGTGATCTAGGTCACACCCTGCAAACCGATGACTGGGTGGCTGTCAAGAAGCACGTGAGAAAGTCGTGTTTGGAGCCGAGCTGGAAGGGGCCATATCAAGTAAGACTGACAACAACCACTGCTGTGAAATGTGCAGGTGTTCCAAACTGGATACATGCCAGTAACACAAAGAAGGTAACTTGTCCGACTGATGAGGAACTTGAAGTTTCTGACTCAGCAGTTCCAGAGAAGGAAGTCTCAGGGCCAGAAAGTAGCCAAGGGGGAACTGAGACTGCAGGAGAGCCCACTGAGAACAGCCTAGTCCCTCAAACCGTAAACGAGTTCGAGAGAGGTGACAGTGAGCCTATCTCAGTAGAGGCAGCAGGAGAACTAAGAAAAGGAGAGATTCTCCCAGAAGTAGACGGATACTGGTTAGAGCTTGAACCTGTTACAGACCCAGAAGAAGAAGAAGAAGGGGAAATAGTAGAGAGAGGCCAAAGCACACCGGCATCCCCTGAACTAGTTGCAGGTCCATCAAGAGAAAACACCATAGCACAAGAGGAGGGTGCTGTTCAGCGTCCTGAAAGGACAAGCAGGAAGAAGACACATAAAGGTGATAACTGGCCAGAGAAGCAGGCTGCGAAAGCAAAGGTCGTGCCAGGTGAAACAATAGCAGATGAAATTGATACATCCCGAGTAGAGGATCTAAGTGAAGGAGAATTGCAAAGTGAACACAGGTTGAAAAGAAAGAGAACTGCAAATAGAAGGTACGCAGGTCCTGAATGGGCATACGCAACAACATCTGAATGGCAACAAGAATTTCTAGCGTTCTGTTTTGATCGAGAAGTACCAGGCCAATACTACGGTACCTGAAATCAATCAGAAAAAAGAGACTTTATTAAAACTGAAAGTGAAATTAAAAGCTGAAAAGCTGAGAAAGAGACTTATAAACTAACGGATGTGACACTGATAACCTGAATTGACTTTGAAACCCGATTATGACAAGCTGCTAACCTGGTTGACAAAAGGGTCTTGGAGTGAGTGAAATGCTGTAAATATACGCAGAGAGAAAGAGACTTGCATCAAGAAAAAAAAATGAGAGCTTTAAATTGTCCTCAAGTTGATTGTTTTTTTTTTTAGTTACTTTGCTATATGATTCTTTACAGACCATGGCTCACAATAGAGGTAGTGGAAAAAAGGGTAAGGTATGTGGTTGGTTAAGTGTCATATTAGGTATTGAATGTGCGATAATAATTATAGGTGTGATTGTGGGAATGCCGTGGCTGGATAAGAAAGCCACTAACCATGCTTCTAAACCTGAGACTACAACACTAACACCGTGGGAAAGATTTGAACACTTGCATGAGGGAACTAACTCAAAGGGGAACTCTCCACTAACGTCTTCTATGGCTTACTGAATGAGTATGTTGAAACCATGGATGCGAAAAAACTGTTACGTGTGCACAAAGATTCCTTCATCAGTACAAGAAGGGGTTACTTATCATAGCTTACCATTAACATATGGGATAAGTTGTAGTTTGCTACTAACAAGATTCTATAATCAGGAGCATGTGCAATATTTTTATTCAAATTTGGATGTGGTGTTTTCTTTTGTGCCAGTGATTGAGTTTCTGAACAAATTAGCTAAAGAGCATAGTATACAATTAGTTATAGGTTTCTTTGAACCAACACTTACATTTGGAAAAGCTTATGCACACCGCGACAATCTGACTTGTTTATTAACACCTGTAGAGAAAACCTTCTTAGATCACACTGATGAAAGGCGCAAACCATTGAAAGAGTGATTAGAAAAAGGGCTAGAGAAATGTACATATGCAAATGATTATGCTTACACTGCAATAAAGACACAAGGCAAATTAGCTATAGATGCATTACATTTAGGAAGGCTTTTTATGTATAGGCCGAAATCTGAACATGACACTTTATTTGTGGGAACGAGTGAATGCAGGCATGTGTTTTTGTTTCAGAGTAAATGGACATTCAAGTTAAATGGACAGGACCCAGCGATCCCTGGGATCTATTCTATCTGTGGACTTAATGCTTATTACCGTCTCCCTAAGGGCTGGTATGGGACATGCTATTTGGGGATAGTTTTCCCAAAGATTTACCAGATTGATGACTTAAAACAAATACCTAAAGCGTCTGAATTACAACATACTAGACAAAAACGAGAGACAGCGGCTGCTGTTGTTGGTGACATATTTGGAGCCATAATTCCTTCAGTAGGGGTCATCTTAAACTCCATAAAGATTTGAAAGTTGTCTACTATTGTGGATAACATGCTGACAAATTTTACAGGGGCTATACTCCTGATGGATACTGAACTTGCTGTGGAAAGAGCTATGACTCTTCAAAATCGGCTTGCTTTAGAGATTCTTTTAGCAAAGAGCGGCGGAGTCTGCAAGATGCTCAACGAGCGTCATTGTTGCTCGTATATACCAGATAATAGTAAAAAGATTAAAGGTATGGTTACTAACCTAACTAAAGATAGTGCAGATTGAAAGGATTTGAAGGAACCAGGAGTGTGGGAGAAAGTGGGAAAAGGAATTGCCAGAGTAGGGAGCTGGTTTAGCAATATCTGGAATGGGGTTCTTGCATAAATATTAGGGGGTCTATTAATTGTTCTGGCCTGTTTATTAGGTTTATGGGGAGCATGCAAAATTAATGATAAAATTAAGAGAAATTGGACAAAGAGAAATAAAAGGAATGAGAAAAGCGAAAGGGAGAAAATGTTTAATGAAATTTGGGAAAGTTCACACAAGGGATAAGATGTTGAAATGCGCATTATGCGCAAGGTGAAAAATTAAAGTGAAAGGTCGAAAGGGAAAGGTTTGTGTGATGGTGAACGTCATCAGAGGAGGGACTGAGAGGGAGCGTAGCTTATTTAATCTATATTAACATGAAATGTTTATGAATTAATGTGTGATAATGCTGCATAGAAATAGATGTAGTGAGTTTTGCTTAAACGTGCACTTGAAATGTGACCACGGGGAGTGGCCACCTATGTATACGTGAACTAATAATAATGACTAAAATGTTTTTAAATTGTTATACTGAATAAGTTTACACTAATTATTATTGATTGTATTATTGAATTTGTGCTGAAATCTTTGTAGGCCTTAAGTTAACGTGAGCTGAAGCTTAGCTGCCTGTCTCTCATATTAAATGTATTTTTCCTATCTTGCAGTGTGCTGACTCGCAAAAGGACATGACCCCTTGTTTTCTTCAAACTAGAAGCTGAATGTAACCATAGTAGGTCCGTTGTCACGAATTCATAATTTCATGTAGAATGATATTAGACAAAATGCAACAGTGTAGATTAAGGTAATGTACAAGGTCATCTAAACCGGTGAAGACAATGGAGCTACTGACCAAAAGATGTGCAAAGAATTACAGAAGGATGAAATCATACCGGACGTGCTACTTCTGAAGACGTTACACATGTGGACCAATGAAGTGTCTGTAACATAATATGGGGTGAAAGATTAATGGCCTAATGCATTTTCCAATTGGATAAAGATAGTGGGGTATAACCAACAACCAATGACATTTTAGTGGAATGTACAATGAAAAAGGGATAAAAACCCATGACACGGGGAGCCATTTAGGTGGGTTAGGGAATGCTATTGATTTTATCCAGAAACTTTGTCACTCTATTTGGTGATTTATTGGTTCGCTTAGAACCATCCTCTTCCTTAGATTGCCCATTTTACACTTTACCTCCTTATGAGGGAAGTGCCCCTTTTTGCCCCGGAGCTGAGTTCTGACTGATGGCGATTTGTCTGATGTCCTGAAGACGAAGACGGAACCTGTGCGCTGACCTAAACTTTAGAGGGTAATTATGACAATACATTTGTGATTTGTCTGTTTGCTTTTCCTTTCTAGGGACCAACTGCTTGCTTTTGACAGAGACCATAGTTAGATGTTTTCCAAATTGGTGTTCTAAATTGTTTTGCATGAAGCCCAACATGCCAATGATAATCAGTGGTTAGGACAGGTGTTCACTAAACTGACGCAAATAGAAAAACTACTGAATCTGTGTTTTGTTGAACTGACACGTTATTGACTAAATTGATCTATGTTCACGCCGTGTTATGTTCTAATGTTTGTGATTCTAGCCTTAATTAAATCTTATCAAAGTTGCCTTATCGTGACTATGCTATTGTGTTTCTTGGTTTTGAGATTAACGCATCTGCTTTTAGAATTGTAACTAATAAGGAATAAAACTCATGAAATTCTACTAAACTGGTGTGGTTGACTAAAGTGAAATGTATTGTTGCGATAAATATTGATGACATTATTGACGTATTGATTGACATATTGATTAGCTATCTCGTCCTAAGGTGTCTCTCAACTGGGTCAAAAGATTCATTGGCCTAAAGCAAGTCCTGATGTGTAATAAATTATCATAAAGGGACGCATTAACACTCTCAAAAGGGCTATGAGCAGTATATGTCACTACACATATAATGTGAACAGGTGTGTTGGTGCTGGTTGGCAACTCCATCATTTTGCCCTCTGTAAGACTCTTAATAAGATAAATAGGGATTTTCTATGTTACCAGGCACCCATTACCTCTGACTAGGAATTCAAGAAATACATTTTACCAAGAACCTCTTAATCTTTTCCAATTATTGTGTTGCTCTTTTAAAATTTCAAGTGGCAGTTCCTGGGGCACTATACCCACTATTCAAAACATTCTTGAAAGTCCCCTAAAATTAAGGGCTGAAAACAAAACATCTTAGACACACAGTAGAAAAGCCCTCTTTGCTTGTGACTGTTCAGTGAGACTATGGGCCCGATTTAGAATTTGGCAGATGGGTATTCAGCCAAAAACATAACAGATACCGTAGTCATCATATTACAAGGGCCGTAGCATATAATGCACAGGCTGTCCATCATGTTTGTGACAGAGTATCTCACACAGCAAATTCCAAATTGGACTCTATGGGGCCAATGTACTCAAAAGTGGCGCAGCGCAGTGTTGCACCAAAATTTGCAGCACTGCGCTGCTTCACTTTAGAAATGTGGGGTTGTGCCGTATTAAAAAAAAATATGGCACACACCAGAAGTTTCACCTGCTCCAGCGCTAAATTAGCAGCCGGTGCCAATGCAGTCATCCTTGCATCGTACTGCAAGGTTCTTTGTGTTGAGGTTAATTGATTGTTTATGTGCAGGAAGATGTCCTTTCCTGCACATAAACAATCTACAATGGTGATTTGGCACTTCTATGTGTGCTGCAGAATGGAACACACAGAGAAGTAGCAAATCAGCTTTTTTGACTAATTGCTTGTGTGCAGTAAGGGACACCTTCCTGCACATAAACATTCATTCATTGCCTTTTGCTCTACGTGTACTGCAGAATGCAGTACACATTAAAAAAAGCAAAAACGAGGAGGAATAAAAGTATTCCTCAGCGTGGGGGCATTCAATTTTGGGCTGCCACAGATTTATGCCTTGTGCAAATCTGGAGAAACCTCAAAAGCAATGGGTGTTGCAGTGGAACACCCACAGCAACACTCATTGCATGGCTCTCTGACACAGATAACTGTGTTGGAGGGGCCCATATTTACAAATTGGCATTAAAAAACCCTCACACAATGCACTCTCCAACCCCCGGTATGTGTCTTGGGCCTGGCCTGTGCAAGGCTGGATCTGGTAAACAACAGAGACTTTCTTTTGAAGTTTGCCTACTTGAAATGCAGAAAGGGGTATAAGTAGTAGGCCCAAAACCCCAGACTTTAGATCACTTCTGGAATCAAGAGGAACCTCTGCCAAGGATAAGAGCTGAAGAGCTGAGGAGAGGTGCTGCCCCAGCCTGTGACTGTGGTTTGTTGGGCTATCCTGTAGTTGCTGCTTCTGCCTGTGAAAGGGGACAAAGACTGGACTTTGGTGTGCATTGCACACAAAAAGTGGCTTAGAGCCGCCTTGTAAATGTGACACACTTATAGCACCACCGGAGCATCACAAAAAGTGATGCTCCTGTGGCACTAGGGCCCTGTAAATCTGGCCCTATGTATTAAACAGTCTTCATTGGCCCCCTCAACACCGCTGCACTAGGGACAGCTATACAGAAGAACAATCCTATTCATCAAAGCAAAGCTACAATTTCCCCATACACACAGAACACACTCCTAAGGCTGGAGCTTGCTGGTGTCCACTGGTGTGCCCAAAGAGTCAATCTTACAGACTATGAGCAGACTTAGGGTTTGAGATAATCTTCCTGAGACTTTGGCTGCCATTCATGACACATTTACATTGTTAGAAACCTAAATAGGCACAAATGCCGTTGAAGAATGATTGCGATGCAACTTGTACAAAGTATCTATCAATGGCCAAAATAGTTTGTTGTATATTGCAAATATCATTTGGAGGACATTTGAGGGTGACAAAAGTCCTAGAATACCATGAAGAAGATACCAAGAGTTGTTCTTGGTGAAAAAATATATGTGTCGTTGGCATGCTTAGGAGTGCCAATATGGAACTCTTCCTAGATGAATGAATGTGGAGGGAGGTAGTACTGCAATATCTGTTCAAATTTTGGAACTTGTTGATAGGCACCAATGCTGTTTGCTTCAGTGGAGGTCCTTCCTCATACATTCATTGTGCACCTCTTGAACCACAGCAAGAAAAGTCACTTTCTCCAGATGGTAAAGGGGAACAGAGTGCAGCATGGACCTAAAAAAATTCAAATTTCTAGTAAATATTTTTCCTGGCTAAATCAACATAAAAGCATTTATAGGGTTAAAACAATTCTTTGTATAGTTGATATAAAGTGTATTTTGATGTTTAAAAAAAAGTAAAATTTATTTTAGAAGAGAAAGCTATTGTGATAGGATTTGAGCTGCATCAAAAAAATAAATATGCTAGCCTTTGCACCACTTCATACAAAATGACGCTAGCCTGATTTGCTGCACGTATTCTGACGTAAGCCATCCTAGCGTCATTTTTCCACCTAAAAGCCTTTTTTTTAAATCAGAAAATGCTGCTTTAAAAAAATAAAAAATACATGATATACTGCAATAACAGGTATGGAGAACCCAGGAGACCAGAGACCCCAGGGGAACCCCCAACAACCCAAGTACCAGCCAGGGTGTCCAGACAGACCCAGAGGAGGAGGGGAAGAGAAAAAGGAAGTGCAGGTTCAGAGAGGAAGACAACAACATCTTGATCAGTGAGGTGATGGAGCATCAGCACCAGCTCTTCGTCACCTCTAAACTGCCTTTAGGGAAGATAGGGGCAATATGGCAGTACATAGTGTGGCAGAGGTGAAGAGGACAGTCGTTGACTATAAAAAGCACTGGCACAATTGCAGAACAAAGGAGAAACTAGCTAGCAACCCCAAGGCAGCATTGCAGACCTGAGGTGGAAGTTCAGTGCCTCAGGAGCAGCTAGATGAGTTGGAAGAGATTTGTGGCAGCCGGGATCCCCGAGGAGTTCATGGCAGGAATCTCAGGACAGGACAGTATGGCATATGACAAACTACAAGAACCACATGGTAAGTTGCGGGGGAGGGAATGTGGTAACTAATCAATGTCAGAAGCTGGAAGCAGCTATGTCCCAGCTCTAAAACCCAGGCCCATATTTATACTTTTTGACGCAAAGCTGCGCTAACGCAGTTTTGCGTCAAACAAATTAGCGCCGGCTAACGCCATTCTGAAGCGCCATGCGGGCGCCGTATTTATTGAATGACGTTAGCCGGCGTTAGCCGCCGGCGCCGTCTGGTGTGCATTAAAAAAAACGACGTACACCAGGCAGCGCCGGCGTAGGGGGATATGGGGCTTGGGCGTCAAGAAATGGGGCAAGTCAGGTTGAGGCAATTTTTTCGCCTCAACCCGATTTGCGCCATTTTTTTCCACTCCCAACCCCCATATAAATGACTCCTGTCTTAGCAAAGACAGGAGTCATGCCCCCTTGCCCAATGGCCATGCCCAGGGGACTTCTGTCCCCTGGGCATGGTCATTGGGCATAGTGGCATGTAGGGAGGCACAAATCAGGCCCCCCTATGCCACAAAAAAAATAAAAAAAATTACTTACCTGAACTTACCTTAATGTCCCTGGGATGGGTCCCTCCAGCCTTGGGTGTCCTCCTGGGGTGGGCAAGGGTGACAGGGGGTGTCCCTGGGGGCATGGGAGGGCACCTCTGGGCTCCTTCAGAGCCCACAGGTCCCTTAACGCCTGCCTTTTGCAGGCGCTAAAAAACGGCGCAAAAGCGGCCGTACGTAATTTTTTGGGACCCGCCCACTCCCAGGCGTGATTTTTGCCCGGGAGTATAAATCCGACGCACATGCCTCGGAGTCGATTTTTTAGACGGGAACGCCTACCTTGCATATAATTAACGCAAAGTAGGTGTCCACGCTAAAAAATGACGCTAACTCCATGGACTTTGGCGCTAGACGCGTCTAACGCCAAAGTATAAATATGGAGTTAGTTTTGCGTCGAAATTGTGTCAAAAAAAACGACGCAATTCCAGCGCAAACGGAGTATAAATATACCCCCCAATGTCTGCAGGCGAAAGGGTAATATTCTGGCATACTTATGGTTGAACAGCAAATCGATGTAATGCGCACTGATCTCTTCAATTTGCCCAGGCCAGTCCTGAACCATCACCTCACTCCTGCCATTGTGTGAAGTGCAGCATCAGTCCACCTTTACCCCACAATGTGCCTCATAAACGAAGAAATTATGCAGTGCAGTGAGGCATGTCAGCTAGCTGCACCACGCTGTGTCATTTAGTAAGTGCAGGGATACATGGTATTTCCTGAAAACCAATGCATCCTTGTACTTTCCTCAGTGATGGCACACAAACTGCTGCTTAGCTCCAATGCAGGCACCCTTGCACCATTAGGCTACACAGTTTCACTTGGGCCTATGCACACTAATTTAGAATGTAAAGCCTCTGAATGGAATGTCTGTGTCACATGACAAGCAAATCATTTTAGAGGGGCACCAGGTGTGGGCGATGGGAGGTATCCACACATATTGATATGTGAAGACGCATGTCTATTGTACCCTGCATGAAACTATATTGTCCTCGGCTGACGTAGAAGGCAGGGTGCGTGCACACAGGTGTCAGCTGCCATGGGAGGGACCTACAGAATCAATTGCTGGGGTTAAATTGAGAAATGCATACCACTGGACCATGTGTGCACATACCAATGATTTTCTGTGGCATGCTGGGACACTGCTACTGCTCTGCATGGTAGGTGCTGACTGTGCATGGCAAAATTACATTCAATCTAAATGGGGAGACTGTGCACAGTGGGGAGGTGGGAATAGACATGTGTATTGCTTGGCACCTACACAAATACATATGTGCCACAGGGTTTGACTGTGAAACGCTTTTGGCACACCTGGAAAGGCATGGCAGAGAAAAGCCCACAGGGGACTACAATGTACAAGACATGTCGACTATTTGGAGCATTTGGCACAGGAAATATACCGTAACATTGTCTCCAGGTGCCATATGTGCAATTTGGAGAATGTCAAACAGGGACTTGACATGGGATACCAAACAACGCATAGCCAACACAAATGATAGGACCAGTGGAATAACCCAGGCTGAAGTGGTTGGCCTTCTGATGTGAGATTCAGATGTAGGGACTTTACACCAATCTCACTACCACTACAATGTGGGGTGACATGCTAACAATTGCTGTCCATAACTAAACAACATGTAGTTCCACTGGATATGGTCATTACATGATTGATGTGCCATAGGCATGTGAGAATGAATGTATGATCAGGGGAAGATCACTGTGTGCCTCTTACCTGTGTACCAGGAAAAAAAGTGGGTAATCTTAGGAGGTCTGTTCACATACAATGATGTGGCCCTGAGTCACATGACGTGTGAAACTGTGCAGATGAACAACTCCCATCAGGATGTAAGGGGGAAGGTAAGTGAGCTAAAGCAACCCAGTAGGACAAGGACCAACCCCTCTGGGCATGCACACAGTGCTTTTGAGTGTAATCCATTTGTAACCTAAAGATTGTGACACTGTGTTTCAATACCCATGCACAACAGGTGTACAGCACATCACTGTGCAATTTAGGGCCCTATGTACGTGAAAGTGACCCAACATGGTGCTGCAAGTCAGCTTCTTCTGCTGCTCTGCATCATTTGGAAAGTGCAGGGATGAATTGTATGTATCAAAATGCAAGACATCTGTGTACTTCCTTCAGCAATGGTGCACAAACTTGTGCCTAGCACCAACACAGGCAGCCTTGCACCATGGTGTATGGGTGCCTATGTAGGAGGGATGATTGCTCATATGCAAGAAGAGACACTTTCCTGAACATTCACAATCATGAATGTCGTCTTCCACTGTCTATGCGTGCTGCAGAATGCAGCACACATTGAAAGAGGAAATATAGTGGGGAGAAAAATGTCATTACTCTCTGATGCACCACTTCAGTGCCACCCCTGAGGTGGTGTAGTAATGTGACGCGTTTCCAGACATCTAAATCTGGAATTTCATGAGTGTTATGTTGGAACACTCACAGCAATATAGAAGGAACTCACCTTTTACGCAGTGTAATGTGTGAAAGGAGTACATATTCACAGGGCCATGACAAGCTACACAAGGTGCCTGATGAGGCCCTGAAAATACTGGGCCTGCACACGTTACCACCAGAGCACAGCCTTGTAAATGAGGTGATCAAAGCGCTCCTATGGAAACCTTGATTGTTCACCTGATTACTTATGTAACATCTAGCAGAGATCAACATTAACATTATCTCCATTTCATTGTAAGAGGATTAACACATACCTCCTGGACCTTTCCGATGATGTAGATGACGAGCTGCAAACCATACATCTGATGCCCTCTAACAAATCGTGACATGCATACACCATCTCCTATCGCAGGGAGGCTAGACAGTGTTGCAGGCTCTCCAGATGATCTGCCCAACATCCAACAGATACCACCTGTAAGCCCACCAACAGCCCTGGACTCCCAAGACTTACATTCCAACAAACTGAGGTAGGAGACCAGCAGGAGATAGCAGATAACGTGTGGTTGGCGACCATGGTGGGTACCCTAGAGGGAGACCATAGGCACCTCAATCCAAATAAGGCCAACTCAGCTGCCATGCAACACATCTACTCTCTGCTTTGGGGCCTCTAGCAGTCTCTGGCTGACATCGCTGGTGTTATGAGACAGAATCACAAGCGAGTGCCCAACCAAAATGGCCCAGCCAGGTTGCCAACAGTCCGAGGGAAATACAAAATGTATTTGAGTCCATGGAGCACAAGCAAGGCTCCATCATTGCCAGCATGGGTGCCTACCACCCTGATATTGCTGCTGTATGGCAGACCCTAAAAATCCTCCTTCCTGCTGTGCTGCTTCATGTGTTTCCACAGATAAGAACTGACGTGGACCTGGGCCTTGTGCCTCCCTCTACTTCAACACCTACAATACCCCTTTCAGGGGAAGCACCACTTACATCAGAGGGTGAAGATGTGGAAGGAACATCTTTCACCAGCAAAACTGCCTGGTAGCATTTCTCTTTAGGACATGCCTACTTTCTCATTTGCTCTGTGCTACAGATAATGCAAGTGTTCACAAAACTGGCACTATCCTCAATTTGACTCTTCCACTGTTGACTTCCCTCTCGCATATGTCTTCCCTAATGGCATTGTGGTCCTTCTCCTCACTGAAGCACTCCTTTCCATAATATTTCCCAGTACATGTTCACCTCCATGGACAATGTCTGCACATGCAATGGCATGATACATCTGTTGGGGTTGTTGTCTTATTAAATGTACATCAGTACATCACTTAAAAATACACTGACTACTTCCCAAAGGGGTATGTGTAGATTGGAGAAAGGGACTAAGCCACACAAACTGTGTGAAACATAATTGATGAATATGATGTATATTGACCACAAAGCAGTTCATGAGGCTCCAAACCATGTAGTGCAATAGGTATCATGCAGTCATTGTGACAGCTGATGTAACTCACACCACAGGTGGCTAGTCTAAGCATGGATTATAGCAACACTTCAACACTGATGTGAAAACCAACGATACAACTGTGGTGAGTGCAATAATGACAACATTCAACGAATGCGTGTACCGTGACTTACCAACACAGATCTAATGTATATGAATACCTATTTTGAGATGTGTTTCCATTCACATCAAGATTGTTACAAACATTGCTCAACAATGTTTGTAGATAGCTGATGTGATACTATTGTCAACCTGACAGGTACTTGTCCATAGGCAATTCACCCAGTCACACATTTTGCCAAATACTGCTAGCACAGCCAAAAGCACATACCTTACATAACTTGGGCAGACATGCTAACGTCTAGACAGTAAATCATGATAGAGACCCTAATGTATGAAACAACTATATTTAATAAAACCTTAGATATGTGACTAAAACACTCTAAACTACCAAACCTAATTATTCTAACCTAACCTATGCTACTTTATACTAATTGATGCCTACAACTATCTTAATGTAGCCTATGCATTTAATGCCACATGATAAACATCAACTCCCCCGTAAACACATCTGCAGACAAGGACAACAGTAAATGCAGCTAACTAAACATCTACTCATAAACTAAGATATAATTTTTGTACTTTTCATTTTTTTTTATATATTTTTTTCTATAAACACATACCTTAAACATCAACACCCAACCCACTAAAAATACCTAATAAAAACAAAGCCCTACAAGTGGCCCCACCCCAATGAAAACGACAATGTACTACAACTAACCTACATTACACTAACTTATCTAAATTGAACTGTCTAAAAACCCCAAAAATAAAAAAACTATGTACAAGCGGAAAGGATGTAAGGGGTCATTGGTCCCATCCTGCTCCTCATGGTTGTGTTACTGATTGATTAATTTCCTCGAAGAGGATGAGCATCATGTCCATTTTATGTTCCAGCTTAGAGACACTGTATTTCAGGTCAGTTAATTCCTTTCACATGTCATGGTCCAAGCCACTAGCCAGTACCTGTGCTGTGCTATGGAATGTAGATGGGACAGTGTGAGTGGTGGTGGAGGCTGAGGGACCTGCCCAAGCAGACCCACCCTTGCCTTGCGTTTGTTAACTCTTTCCAATGTGGGCCCCCTTGGGGAAAGGCTATCCAGGACTCAATGGTTTTTCCTTCTCAAATGTCTTCGCCATCCTCTTAAACGCCTTGCGCCCCTGACTGATATGGCGATAGCTTTCTACTCTCCCCTCATGCTTCCTCTTTTGGGTTGTGGTCATGTTCCCTGTGTAATCATAAAGAAAAAAATCATTCTATGGTTTATTTTGCAAATGAACATCGACAATAACATGGAAATATTATCTTCAGACATCACATTTTGCACTTCACAATTCCCATATACATCTTGATGGTCAAAGTGAAGATACATCTGCACAATAACCATCACTCACATATTCAGTATGGTCAAGGAACCAAGGCTAACTACTGTTGTATAATAGCAATGCCCCGACTTTGGACATTTAGGCATGTCCGTGTCAGCACTGAGTATGCATATGAACAATGCAGTATTATGACCATGATATAGCATACCCATCATTTTGTGTTCACCTTTAATGCCCCTTCTGCATCATCCTATGTCCTAGAATCCATTGGCATAAGCCAAAGTCAGTTGAGCAAGGACTGCAAGTAAAATTTGCTGTTTCACAATATTATGGCCCTCATTATGACTTTGGCGGTCTTTTCAGCAGACTGCTGAAGCCACGGACACCAGGAGACTGCTTGTTCTGGCGGTCTTCCAACCACCATATTATGAGTACTGAAGGATTTCCACCACAGTTTGTGTGGAAATCCTCCAGTAGTTGTGTTGGCAGTCACAGGTGCATGGGCGGCTCCACCACCGGCCCCGCCCCATCAAAAGGACTCCACCAGCCTTATTACGACCTGTAATATGGCCTGGCAGTGTCTTGATGGCGGGGCACTGTCAGCGGTGGAAGTGCCTGTTCCCATTCCCTGCCGGACGACCTCCTTGTCCGACAAGGTAAGTCGATCGTCTGACAGAGGAGCAGGGTGGGAGGGTGGAGGATGTTGTGTGTGCATGTGTGAATGGGTGTTGTCTGCGTCTGGCCCTCTATGTAGTGTGAAAAGCTAGGCACACTGTAGAGGGGGTCCAGGCAACCACACATTGGTTTACAGAGGTAAAAATAAACTAGATCACCTAATTCTCTAATTTTTATGGTAGCTTGGTCGAGCAGTTAGACCAGTCTCGGAGAAACGCAAAGCATTTGTTGTACTCACAGTATCAATCATGCAACTCACACATTCAAAGGAATAACTCAAGACCAATTTATAAAAATACTTCAGATTTATATTTAAATTTTAAGACCAAGAGCCTCAAAATCGGTTAAGTATTTTTGGCGGTATGGATTTTTGAAGTTTAATAAAAAATAGCCTTTTTCTGCTTGATTATGCAGCATAGAAATCAATCAAAAGTCACCTTTAAAAATACATGTAAAATCGCACAGTTGAGTTGCCAATTTCTTCTTTAGCAGGGTAGCCGAGGTTGTCGGTAGACACACTGTGCCAGCTGGAGAAGTTTGGGCTGCTGCCGGTCCTGGTGGGAGCAGCGGTGAAAAGTCTCTGGAGCTAGTGCAGGGCCACTGCAGGGGACCACATGGAAAAGGATTGTGCAGGTAAGATTAGAGGTAGTTCCTTGGGGTCCTCTTGGAGTATCAAGGTCGCAAGGGGTGAGGGACCCATAGGGCACAGCAAATTCTTAATTGCACGGCACAGGGCAGCCAGGTACAGAGCAAATTTAGATCTGGAGGTAGGTCTATAAGGGTCTCTTACAGGACGGGGTCACTATGGTGGGAGGTTTTAGGTGTTTCTAAAGTCCCTTGACTGGGGCTTCTTCCTGGTCCTTTTTCAGTCCTGGGGTAACTGGTTTATCTTGGTGTCCGACATCAGCTGACCAATACCCAGGGTCTTAATATGGTTCGGCCACTGGAGGGCATAGTACCACCAAACTTGGCACACTTGCAGGGTTTGTCCTTGTGGTCATTGATGTCTTCTCAGGTCTATCTGTGACTTCTGGTTTTGAAGTTAGCAGCCGGTCAGTGAAGTGACACTCACTGGGTTGCTGGTTCCTTCTTAGTTGCAGAGTGGTGCCTCCACTCTAGAGGGAGTTCTTGGGTGACTGTTGAAGCCTGAAGGTCCTCTGGGTTTCTTGAGGTCATTCCATTTGTCCAGCTGCTCCTTGGTGACAACTGTCGGGTCCTGGGTGCAGCAGACATAATTTTGGCGCCTTTTCTTTGTGCAGCAGGTCCACAGTTCTCATGGCTTGGATCGTCTTTGTGTGTGGTCTTCTTTGTGTCCTTCAAGTCTGATTTCTTGGTCTAGGGATGCCCACTAAATACTAAATTTAGTGGGTGTTTTAGGGGGTGCCTGGTAGTATCCAATCGGACACTTATCTGGGGGTGGCTACATCCACTATATTGACCACTTCCTGTGGGAAGGGGCACTTCCCTAACCCTGATTGGCTATTTTCCTTCCATCTAAGATGGAAGAAAATTAAATGGAGTATCCACCTCACATGCCAAGTGGAGTCACTCCCCCTATCCTTTGTGTGGTTTTCTGCCTTTGCTCCCACCAAAAGTGGGGGTTTGCAAAGGGGTGGACCATCTGCTGCCCTGGGGGTCAAATGTCAAAGGTGGTAAGCCCTTTGAAGCTGACCACCAGGGCAGTGCACATTCCTGAGGGAGGGGGTGTTAGCTCCTCCACCAGGAAGGGCATTGTTTTACAAACCAGAGAGACAGGGTTCTCCCCCAAGATTTGTAGATTTGATGTCTGGAGGTGGCAGGCTGGATAGAACCAGTCGGAAACCATGCCAGGATAGTCAGCTTTTGCAGGGAGCACCTCTAGGGTGACCCCTGGATATATTTAGCGATACATTCAATACTGGTACCAGTTTGGATTTATCATTCTGAGTTGTTTGATGCCAACAACCCAGGGTTCAGAGTGGCTATTATGTAACTGAGAAACTCGTGTTGACCAGTGTCTTGCACATGTATAAAATGTCTGCTCTGTTCACTCACTATATCCCAGGTTTGGCAAGGACACAATGTGAGCATATTGCTTATGTATTTATGCCCTCACATATAATATGGTGCACCCTGCCTTAGGGCTGTAAGGCCTGCCAGAGGGGTATCTTACTCATAGTAAATGCAGTGTATGGTAGACAGGGCACACAAGCAGTGTGCCATGTCGAGTTTGTGTTTTAGGTTTGCACAGGACACTCGGCCTATAATGGCAGTGCTGGGTGAATCTAGATGCAAGCACCTAGAGGGTGGCACACTCAGTGCTGCTGCCCTCAGGACCCTACCCATAATACCTAGGTACCCATTTACTAGGGACTTATAGTGGAAGTTAAGGGTGTATCCAATTGTGCCAATGCATCACAGCAGCTTTAGGGAAAGAGAATAGTGCAGCACACATTGAAAGAGAAAAGCATCTCTTGTGATTGGTATTGTGCCGGAAGGCATACCTTCCTGCACAAATACAATCACCACCACAGCGCAGGCACACTTGCACCATGGTGAAAAGGTGCCTGCATTGGCACATGTCAGCAATTTGGGCACCAGTGCAGGGGGAAAGGACAGAAATGTGCCATATCTGGTACATATGGCATATTTCTGCCCTTTCCTGCTGGTGGAGGGCACCGCAGACCACCGCAGACCACCACTTGCTGCACCTGCCTGTGCCACAGGCCAGGTAATTGAGGCCCTTAGGGCATTATGCACAAGATTCCCAGTCTTGAAAGAACATGATTTATTCAGGAATATGGTCTGTGAACCTCATATTGACACCCAGCACGTATGTGCAGGAGCTTGTCACCCTGGCACATGTCGCTACTGTCATCACTGTGTTTGGACTCATCAACCCTGTGTGGGATACACATGAACATCGGACATGGATAGCAATGTGAGTAATACCGGCCTATCTACGCATATGGATGTTTTTTTCTCAGGTATGAAGTCTCCTGCAATGTTAACTTATGAATGAGCAGCCACATATGTTCATAGATCCTGGCACTGTGGACATTGGTCTTTGACCATACCAGCAAACATGGTTGCCCTCAGTGATAGTGTTAGAATTTGGGTTTTTGGTTGGCAGTCAGGTTAACCTCTGTCCAATCAAGAACCTTCACTTGTCAGGGTAAAGGAGAACCACCCTCAGTTAACCCCCGCTCACCCCCTTAGTAGTTTGGCACGAGCAGGCAGGCTTAACTTTAGAAGCAATGTGTAAAGTATATGTACCAACACAAAGTAACTCAGTGGAAACACTACAAAATGACACAACACAGGTTTAGAAAGATAGTCAATATTTATCTGAACAAAACAAGACCAAAACGAAAACAATCCAACATACTCAAGTCAAGTTATTAATTTTTAAAAGAATCAGGGGGTCATTACAACCCCGGCAGTCGGTGATAATGGCAGCCAATAGGCTGGCGGTACTTACTGCAACATTATGACACTTGCGGGTTGGCTACCACTCAGACCGCCATGGAGGTAACATCTACCGGGGTAGAGATATCCATCTCCAGCCCGGCAGCCGCCATTGTGCCGCCTGCGGGATTATGATCCCTCCCACCGCCATGGTTTTTGTGGCGTTCGTAACACCACAAAAACCATAGCGTTATGCCATATCAGTGACAAGGAATTCCTTCCCTGTCACTGATAGGGTTCTCACCCCACCTGTCCAGTTACCCCCCACTGCCCCTTACCTCTCCAGTTACCCCACCACCCCTCCCCCCTTCATCCATGCCCCCTTCACACACACACACACACACACACACACTCATACACACACTCATTCACACATACATACATGCATGCATACATCCGATCACAGACACATCCGCACACACTTCCAAACATACATGCAGACACGCATTCACATTTCACAACATATACGCACTTGCATGTCCCTACATGCACACACACATTCAGCACTCAACACATGCCCACATTCACACGCACACATACATTCACAACCCCCCCCCCCACACATACAACCCCTCGTCAGAGACCCGACTTGACTGGATCCAGGGGATCCTCTGGCAGGAGACGGGACGGGGCGTTGCTACCGCCAGCAGCGTCCACCAGCAGAACACCGCCAGGCCGTATTAATTGTCATAATATGGCTGGTGGCGGTCTACTGGCGTGGCGCTGCTAGTGGTAGCAGCACCACCTTACCACCGTCTGCCAGTATGGCCACAGACAAATTTCCTCGATTCTTGTGGTAGAAATCCAGCTGTGGTCATAATATGGTTTTTACCGCCAATGTTATAATGAGGGCCTAAGAGTCTTGAATACTTTAGAAAACAGTGGGAACACTATTGGCGTGAAAAAGTACCTGGGTTGTGTCAAAATAACACCACACAGGTGAGTGTGCATCGGAAAAGGCCAGACATGCGTCGATTTCTCACTCACAAGCGAAACCATGCGTTGTTCCTCCTCCTGTCGGGTCAGAGTGCTTCATTTTTCCTCTCCACAGGAGAGCAATGCATTGATCCAGACAGGCACCATTGGGTCCGGGTAGGCTTGCATTGCAAAATCCGGTTGCTTGGCATCACAGGGGGTTTGCATCGTTATCAGCCTCCGTTAGCAGATGTTGCACATTGTTTCTCCAGCCACTTTGCATCGATCTTCCAGCCACGATGCATGTAAAGTGTAGATTTCAGCCGCGAAGCTGGCAGGGCGTCGTTTCTCATCCGTTTCTCGGAAGGTGCGTTGAAAATTTCCCTGCATGGCGGTTTGTGCATGGATTTTCA
The DNA here is from genome assembly GCF_031143425.1 of Pleurodeles waltl. Classification (NCBI taxonomy): domain Eukaryota; kingdom Metazoa; phylum Chordata; class Amphibia; order Caudata; family Salamandridae; genus Pleurodeles; species Pleurodeles waltl. Next base: position 488,572,018 of record NC_090438.1, on the reverse strand, counting down.
GTCTTGGTCTGCCAGCTTCACCTTTCAAGTGCCCAGGAACTGAACAGGGCACCACTTGGCAGGGCAGGAGTCTGAGCAGAGAGTCCAGGTGCTGGCAGGGTAAGTCTTTGATGGCCCTGAGACTTCAACAACAGGAGGCTCAAGCCCTTGGAGTTTTGTTCACAAGCAGGAATGCACAACACAGTCCATTCTTTGTCCCATTTCACAGGGAAAAGCAGCAACTGCAGGATAGCTCCACAAAGCAGTCATAGGCAGGGCAGCACTTCTCCTCAGCTCTTCAGCTCTTCCCCTTGGCAGAGGTTCCTCTTGATTTCCCAAAGTGATCTAATTTTCAAGGGTTTGGGTGCTCTTCTTATACCCATTGCTGCCTTTGAAGTAGGCCTACTTCAAAGGAAAGACTCTCTTGTTTGTGAGATCCTGCCTTGTCCAGGCCAGGCCCCAGACACACAGAAGGGGGTTGGAGACTGCATTGTGTGTGGACAGGCATAGCCCTTTCAGGTGTGTGTGACCACTCCTCCACTCCCTCCTAGCACAGATGGCTAATCCGGATATGTAGGCTACACCCCAGCTCCCTTTGTGTCACTGTCTAGAGCATGGGTACTCACAAACTTTTTCTCGGGGGCCAAAATTGCAGTATGGTTTGCGGCCGAGGGCCGCACTGAAGTGACAGCGTGTGTGGGGGGGCGGTTCTTATAGGGGGCACAACCACCCCGCCCCCTTTTTCAAAACATTGCTAAAATGCTGCATTTTGAATCCAGGTATAACTACAAACCTACCCCAGTAAAACACACAGTGCACACACACAAAGCACCATCTGCACACAGCGCCATCTGCTCTCACCCCTACCCCAGTAACACACACAGCGCACACAAACAGCGCCATCTGCTCTCACCCCTACCCCAGTAACACACACACAGCGCACACACACAGCGCCATCTGCTCTCACCCCTACCCCAGTAACACACACACAGCGCACACACACTGTGCCATCTGCTCTCACTCCTACCCCAGTAACACACACACTACATTAAAAACAAATAAATAAATAACCAAAGAGCCTTACCTGCCTTAATAAAGCACTGTAAAGATGCCACAAATGTACAACGGCACAGCAGGCGGGCGGGCGGCAGACGTGGAGACGGTGACAGGAAGCAGACAAAAAAGCCCCGTAAAAGTTAGCTGCAAGCGCTAACTTTTAAGGGGCTTTGGCTTCCCACCCCTAGCCAGGATCGTCATGGAAACGCCATAACTAATGGCCGCCGTAGGTAAACATAGAGGAGGGCCGCAGGAGCTTGCGCGAAGTAGCCACTATTGCGCATGCTCCCGGGGCCCTCTTCTATGTTTATGTACAGTGGCCATTATTATATGGTGTTTCTCGGAGGTCCGCGGGCCGCCAAGATAGGTCCGTGGGGCCGCTGGCGGCCCGCGGGCCGTACTTTGAGTAACGTCGGTCTAGAGAGAGATACAAACAGCCCAACTGTCAAACGAACCCAGATAGGAAATTCACAAACAGTCAGAGTCACAGATTGGTTTAAACAAGAAAATGGCTACTTTCTAAAAGTGCCATTTTCAAACACACAATCTCAAAACCAACTTTACTAAAAGATGTATTTTTAAATTGTGAGTTCAGAGACCGCATACTCCACATGTCCATCTGCTCCCAAAGGGAATATACACTTTTATCATATTTAAAGACAGCCCCCATGTTAACCTATGAGAGAGATAGTCCTTGCAACAGTGAAAACCGAATTTGGCAATATTTCACTGTCAGGACACGTAAAACACTTACATATGTGTCCTACCTTAAACATACACTGCACCATGCCCATGGGGCTACCTAGGGTCATCCCTAGGGGTGTCTTACATGTAAGAAAAGGGAAGGTTTAGGCCTGGCAAGTGGGTACACTTGCCTAGTCAAATTGGCAGTTTAAAACAGCACACACAGACACTGTAGTGGCAGGTCTGAGCCAAGTTTACAGGGCTACTTATGTGGGTCGCACAACCAGTGCTGCAGGCCCACTAGTGGCATTTTATTTACAGGCCCTGGGGACCTCTAGTGCACTGTACTAGGGACTTACCAGTAAATCAAATATTGCAATCATGGAAAGCCAATTACATGCATATTTTATATAGAAGCGCTTGCACTTTAGCACAGGATAGCAGTGGGAAAGTGCCCAGAGTAACAAAAACAGCAAAAACAGAGACCAGCACACATCAACAACCTGGGAAACAGAGGCAAAATGTTAGGGGAGACCACACCAAGGATGCCAAGTCTAACAGGTAGCAATAACAGCCTCCTTTAAATTGTTCAGACGCAAATGCACACCCTGGACACAAACTATGCCTTACTGTCAAGATACATGGATAGCACATGGATTCATTTTTGGAATACATGCATTTTGTACATGCCATTGCACACAGCATACATCAGACACCCAATCCTTGCACTACTCATAAGACATACACGATGACACTTGCTTGTAGTATTGGGATCGCTGAAGCTTTCTTCCTTTCCAATGGTTTAAGGCTCGGGTCCAGCTGCAAGACATAACAGGAGACCTAGCACTGTGACTGTTGAAAGGTGAACAGTGTGGTCACATATTGCTCATGACAGATGACTTGCAAATGGCCATAGAACACTTCTGGTCTGGATTTACCTACTCAAAAAGTCCATTTGACTTGTCTGAAGGACATACATTGGTATGCCAAACTGAACTGTACACATATATGATTAGAAATACATGCATATCTTAAGTACATTGTTGACTGCTTGCAAATTACTCACACCCCAAAATATTAGCAAGGCTAGCCAAGTGTAATGGCACTCTGCACCAACATGACTCAAATAACACTCTCAGCCCCAACCAGCAATATCCCTCCCTGACACTTTTCAGCAGATTTACATGACTATACTATATACACCACAAGTTAGACATCCTTGTCCCCTCATAACACAGACATCAGTAGATGGCATTGCTGCATAGTCATATATGCCAAACATAGATGTATTGGCCATCCCAAAACCTCAACATTCTGAAGTCAGATATAGACATGTGTGTGACATATGCAGATGTGTGACAAGCTGCATGTCAGAACCATATACAGAGTCACATGCATTATGCCTCATCTACATGAGACATGAGCATCTGAAGTGTCTCCAAATGGGATAGCTCCTGCTCAAGCATGTCCACCCAGGGTGGCACATGTTGATCTATGCCCCAGCAGCAGATCATGTATTGTAAACATAAACACATCCTTGCGTTACCCACAGCACATCCGTTGGCATGTTCACCATGGGGCTCACAGATAAAATGTCCAACAAGTATGTTAGTGGCACTGCTCAGTGTGGACGCATGCCAGTCCAGTAGTGGGACAGCTTTGTGACATGCTTTCTCTATGACATGCAGTTTTTGGGGTGTGATGGCATTTGTGCCCTGACATATGTGAACTACTGATACTATGGGCCTCATTTACAAGCCCAAGTGTCACCCTGAACCACAAGACCAACATTTCTGTGAAGAGTCTGTGGCACAGTGTGCCAGGCATTGATCACAAGACTGGAAAGTGCATTTTCAAACAACACCTCAGGGATAACGTCACAGTGTCACAATGGAATTGAAATACATGATTTCTCAAACGTTTTCTCCTTCCTATGTGTGTTGCTTTCTACAGCCCACATAGACAACAGTTGAAGTCATTAATGATTGTGTATGGGCAGGAAGGTGGCGTTCCCGCGCATAAACACTTGTACCTATCAACCATGTACCCTTGCACCATTGCACAAGGGTGCCTGCAAAGGTGTTCATCAGCAAATTCTGCTCCAGCACAGGGTACAAGGGCAGGGATGTGCCAGATGTCAAAATTACAGAGCAGTCCTGCACTTGTAAGTGTGCAGGTTAGCATAGCAACATAAATTGAATCCCTGCCCTGAATCATGACTTAGTAATGGAAGCCCTACGGCCAGCACACATCTACATGCAAGTGTAATCCAAAGATTCATACACAAGGAATGTCTACTTACCAACAGTTTCTCCGACCTTGATCACAAGGTAGTCAAATCGGTCACCTTTCCTGTTAATGATGTCAGTCCATCAATGTTTAAGCTGATGCAGCATCCGGTCCACCTCAAAGATCTGCAGCTTTGGAAGTAGACCTTCCCCCACTGCAGCTTTTGTGCCTCTGTTTTCTAGCCTTGTATGACAGGACCTTCCATGGCCACCGTGATTGGAAGGTAGTGGGTCAGTAGTCGTATGAATCCTCATAACTCGTCCACATTTATTCTCCTGGTCCTTTCCTTCCCTGACATGTCCCAAGCCTAATACATGATAGTCCCAAAAAGAAAGATAAACCCCAAACTACCCCCAAGTACCCATAGTAGATGATCAACCCCAAGAACAAACACCTGACAATACATAGTTCGATACAACACCAAATACAAATGAGAATTTATACGTAAGGGACACAACAAAGACAGCAAACAGCACAACAGGCTCACACAATAGCACTCTTCTCTCAGCGAACAGCACAATACCACCTCCTCCAGGCACAGACACAAAAGCTGTGAGTGGAAGAGAAAGTGAAAGTAACTTCACAGTTCCTGGTTTATAGCACAGATGACCCATTACATCACTTTCTGGCTGATGTGTTGCGTTTTCAGCAAACACTTCTGTTTCTGACACATGACAGCAATGCGTGGATTTTTTAGGAAGACTGGCAAAGCACCATAAAGAACCACTGATGCGTTGGATAGGAAGCATCAGTTTTTGTCTGATGCAATGGCTGAAAATAGACACATTGGGTCAATGCGTCATTTTTTTGACTCAGTGAGTGAAATATGTGGATTACTGTGTGTTCTGATGTGGCATGCATGCAAGGAGTCATATGGATCACGGTTTTGCTGTGTTCATCACCTTCCTGTCTTTCTATGTGTCCAATGTGTTTATATGTTTTGTGTTTTACGTGTTCTATGTGTTTTTTGAGTGTACATAGGTGACAATACATGCAATACTGGGATCACAATACACATACAACACAATTCCTATTTTTGGCACACCTTAGAATTATTGATTCCTTTGCCTATAATTACACCCAGGGATGCCGTGGACTTGCCCTGGAATGTGGTCAGCACACCTACATCTATGACAGGGCAGGCATCTGCCAATCTGAACTGTGTCCAAAGGTGCAGACAGCAGGGTGTCTCCTGTGCACACTTCAGATGCTCATGTCTCATGTAGATGAGGCATGATGCATGTGACTCTGTATATGGTTCTGACATGCAGCTTGTCACACATCTGCATATGGTTTGGATAGACTGAACACACATGTGTTAGGGATGTATGAATGGTGCAATGTGACCATGTTCCCCCCTTCCAGGGGCCTCCCATCAGGGGAGACACTGCCAGATCACCTCCAGAGATCATTTTTGGCACCTGGCCCCACATCTCACAGACAGAACACAGTCCAAATCAAGTGATGACCACTATAGCATGGACCAATGCTCCCATACACAAGAGGGTGCACCCTCTGTTGTTGGCACAGCCAGTATGAGTATCCGTAAACTTCAGGTATCTTATGAATGTCAGTACATACATGTGCAGCACCTTCAGGCATTTGCCATGACACCGGGTGACAACTAAGTGGGTGCAAAGGGCCAATGTGCACCTGCACTACTAATACCACACCAAACCTGGGGAGGATACGGTTGCACTTAAGGTGCCATTTCCAAATGGGCTAGCATGTGATGGGGCCATGACTAATCAATTTCCCTTGATTTGTGGTGCACATGAGTTTAATGCTGAGGGCGCAATGTTGCCACACTAGGCATGGCTTTCCGTGACCTCAGACATAATGGGGACAGCAAGCCAGCGGACATCCAAGCTTTACTACACTCTGCATAAAAGTTGTTTTGTTTTGAATTGCAGTGTGTGTACACAGAGAATTGCCATATATTTTGACATAGTTTACAGGTAATGAGACTCATGTGGGCCAGACACAGTCCAAAACTTGTCAGGCCTCCACATTAGAGCATAAACAAGGATGTATCTAATGATGTGTCCTTGGGCCATCTGCTTCAATGTGAACGGAATCCTGTAGCTTCCATTGGCCATGTTTGACTGCTTCATGGATGGTTCATGTGCATGGAGGTATAGAATGAACTGTGATGCCAAATGACAGTGGATTGTATGTAAATGTGAGCCTCTTCTACAGCCATATGTTGACTTCCACATTTGTATGTTGGTCATTCTGTTCTACCATAGGTATGAGACCAAGATTGCAATACAGCAGGACTTTCCTGGCCTCATGGATATTGTTGAGAGGCTTGAACCATCAGATGGTCCATAGGAGAGGTGATATCAGCGACATCAGCCTGTGGTACCTAGGCTCTCATTGTATCGCTAGTTATCCTAGGTGAGCCCACCAGCAGCTTGTACTTGGCTTCAAGGACAGGTAGTCTTGTTAAATCTTCATGGATTTAGTAATGTTGATGTCAACATTTGCTGTTTCTTGTGTTTCTCATTGGAAAACCTTTGGGTCATGTCATGACACATTTATCTCTTTCCTACCAATGATTGAGCTTAAGTCAGATTTTCCCTGTTGATCTATGGAGCTAAGTTTCTAGATAGTGAACAAACTTTTGTGTACAGTGTCCCCCTCTCCAGGGCATATCGTACATCCTTGGAAATGTCACTGCTTGCAGTTACATGCCACCTCATCTCTGGGGTACCTAAAGGAGACCTTAGGTGTGAATTGTATGGTAGGTTGATGTGTATTGACAACTTTGACATATAATTTCATCAAACATGAATTTGACATGCATTTACATTTTAGAGGACAGTATGCAAGGCAGGGCTGACTTCAAAAATGAGAGTAGGCAACACAGCACAGCTGGAAATATACTGTAACTCTAAACTTCCTTGCACTATTATCTAGTAGGGAGTTATAGGTATTTTGATTCCCCCTTGCCCTGTTGTCTACTAGGGACTTACAGAAGTTTGTAACTTGCAATGATGTTCTTAGTACTTTAACATGTCAACTTTATTCAGAGAAGTGGCCCTGGGCCTGGTTAGCAGACCCAGGGCATGGCCCGGGTCATTTACCACCAGTGTCACTCATAGGTATTTGTGTAAACATGCTGAAAGGTTGACTTCCTCACGCTGTGAATGGGCAGGTAATTTGAGTACACATGGTTTGTGCTTATAAGTGTTGTTTTACATAAGAACAATGAATCTTGTTGTCATACTCTTCTAACACTGTGAGAGTCATTCACGCATGTACCAAACACATGACAAGTGTATGGTACAACAGCAATGTTTCTTTTATTGATGGTAAATTTTGTGCTGGGTCCTTATCTTCCTTATAGTCATTGTCTAGTTCTTCCTGCTCCTCATTTTGATTATGCATTGAGAGAATATGCCCTGCACATGTATTCTGAGATATGTACACTAGGTTTAGTTCAGTTGGCATTGGTGGTGAGTAGAGTAATTGACCCCCAAACATATACTGACTCTTGGATTAGTACTTGTGTAGTCTGGGAGTCCGCCCCCACGATGTAGAGGGTCCTGTTTTTGACCTGAATGTGACTCTGCTGGGCTTCCGTATGTGTGTGTTTGTGGGGCATAGTCACTCACAGCTGCAGACAAAGGGCCACATGTACAAAGCATTTTCCTAATCTCAAACTGGCCGATTAACAGAATCACCCTGTTTGGGACTTGAAAAATGCTTTTTGGGATGTACAAAGCCCGAATTGGGATTCAGTAACGTGTTACTGAATTGGAATTTGGGTTTTGCAATTCAGTATGAGGAAGGGGAGAGTTCAGGGCATCCCTTCCTAAGACCGAATCTGAATGGTATGTATGATTGTTTTGTGACCTTGAATACGGTTGTAAGCAATTGCAGTTAACACCAATTTCTAATCCCATTCGCAAACCGGAAAGGGTCCCCACAGGACCCCTTCCCCTTTGTGAATGATAGCGGGACAAAAATTGTCAGAGCAGACATTGGTCCCACAGACCACTGTCTACTCTGAAAAAATGAAAATAAATCTTGAAATGTATCCTGTTTTCTATTAAGGAAAGTGGGCTACATTACAAAAACAAAAAAATTATTTATTGAAAAGCAGTCACAGATATGATGGTCTGCTGTTCCAAGCAGGCCACCATCCCTGTGAGTGCAGCCATTCCCAAAGGAGTCACCATTTGCGACCTACCTCATAAATATTGATGCGGTAGGTCAATTGTAAACCCATGGGGAATTGCAAACAGTGTGCTGAACACTTCTACATTTTGTATTGCAACTCGCAGTTTGTGATTCCTAAACAGATCGCAAATTGCGAGTCGCAAAACAAAAATTCATACATTTGAACCTAGATCCTTTGTCAGCTGCACAGTGACTAGTGGTGGATTGGCTGAATGGCCATGCCAGCTAGTGGCCCCACACCCAGGTAGAAATTATTCTGTGTCCAAGTTGACTCATACACATTACCAACAGTGTGAGATATGCTATGACATTGTTTGGCATACATGCAAGATGATTACTGATTTTCCCCACACTGTGCTACATATACACTTCTCATGTCCTTTGTGATACAGGTACTATTGTTCATATATGTGAGTGCAAATGATGTGGTTGCATTGTCACCAGTGAGATAGATCTTTTGGCCAGTGAGTTGTCAAATATCTCACACTCATCTACTGTTGCCATTTATTACTACTATTTAGAGACATTAGTATACAGTTTGTGCCTAATGCATCACGTAGTGATTTTAATCTGTCTGCTTTTCATTTGTCCCAACAATTATTTTTTGATTGAGTGTTTTCAGTTCAACATTTTTATTTGAGAGCCAATGCAGACAATACACACCACACTTTCCAGAGATCAGTGTCTGGTACTTTGAGGATGTTTCCAGTATTTGCACTTGATTACAACTGTTGTGGCCTACTTATGGTTTCCTCGATGTGGGTGAGTTGTTTTTAACTAGGACTGGGACATAAACTCCAAGACATCTGTTGAATGAAAAATGTTACTTACATGTTTGGCATTCTCATACCTTCAGTGACATGTGCTCATGTAAAAACATTCTGAACAATGTGGGCACGTCAATGTGCACTTGCAGCAGTGTTCTGCATTTCACTATCATGTGGTGGCTCATCCTCCTCCTCTTCCCTTGGGTCCACTGGCCCTTCATCCCAGGGAACATTTGTCTGCACACATATATTGTGCAGTATTGCACATGCCAAAATGATTTCACAGACGAGAGGTGGGGAATGCAACAGTCTACTCCCAGAAACGTCCAGGCAATGAAAGTGGGCCTTGATCAGGTCGAAGGCCAGCTCAACTAAATTCCATGTGCAGATGTAGGCATGGTTATAGGCAATTTCTGGCTCAGTTTCGGGGTTGGTAAATGGTGACATCCACTACTGCTGGATGCCATATCCTTGGTCAGCTGAAATGTATAACAGAAAAATGGTGTAATTCCTTTTCGTTACTGTTTTTGCAACAGTCCTGCCCATGTGTGTTCTGTGTATAGTTTTTGTCATACCATTGTCCCAAATCTGAACACATGATGTGTCAATAATGTCGGTGTAGTGCTGTTTACAGGGGCATGCTCAGTCACAGTAGGCGATGGCAACATAGTACCTGAGCAGATATATCATGCAATTCAACATTCTGACTGACATGTTTCTGCAGACCAATTTTGCGGAGGCTGATTCCCATCGCTCTAGTCCACTCAATATTATGGGGGTCATTACAACCCTGGCGGACGGTGCTAAAGCCGCGGTAAGACCGCCAACAGGCTGGCGGTCTTTTTTTGAGGATTATGACCATGGCGGTTACCGCCATGGTCATCCACCGCTTCTCCGTTCCGCTCGCCAGGGCAGAGACGACCGCTGGGCTGGAGACCTGGGTCTCCAGCCCAGCGGCCGAGACAATACCGCCGCCGGTATTTTGACCCGGCTTACCGCCGTGGATTTCCAGCGGTAGGAACCGCCATGAAATCCATGGCGGTAAGCACTATCAGTGCCAGGGAATTCCTTCCCTGGCACTGATAGGGGTCTCTCCCACGCCCACCCGACTCCCTCCCCTACACCCCCCACCACCCCTGCCACCCCCCAAAGGTGGCAGGGACCCCTCCCCACCCCGACCCCCAACATAACATTACTCACACACACCTGACACGCACGCAGGCACCACCAACACACATACACGCACACACCCCGACATACATGCCAACATCCACACACACAGTCAGACACGCACACCCACATTCAAACATACATGCATACATCCATACAGACATACCCAGAGACATACACACGCTCATTCCCAAAACACGCAACACCCCCGCAAGCATACACGCACTCACACATCCCCTCTACATACACCCACGCACACCCCCATGCACCCACACAACACACAACACACCCCACCCCCCTCCCCTAACGGACGATCGACTTACCTGTTCCGCCGATCCTCCGGGAGGGGACGGGAGCGATGGGGGCAGGTCCGCCGACACCACACCACCAACAGAACACCGCCACGGCGAATCGCAGGACGTGATTCACTGGGCAGTGTTCTGTTGGTGTGGCGGTGGAGGTGGAGCAACATCCACTTCCCCGCCGCCCGTCACTATGACTGTTGGCGGCTCTCCGTCGGAAAAACAACGTAGAGCTGCCAACAGTCATAATACACCGAGCGGAAAACCGCCACCACTGGCGGTCTTCAGCACGGCGGTCCCTCGGCGGTTGTAAAAAGATCGCTGAGGTTGTAACGACCCCCTATGTGTTCACACTACATGTGTGGAGACACAGAATATGGATGTGAAACCTTTTTGCAGGTCCTGGCTAGGTGGTTGGTGACATACCAAACACGGCTGACACAGACAGATGAATGGGACCATGATCATCACCAGATGTTGGTGTTGGCCTGCATTACATTGGCACAGGAATTTGAGTGTGCAGTATCACATGATAAACCGAAAAATGTTCATTGGAGATATGGACGCTGATGAATGCCACTGACAACAATAAATTGTCATTCTCACAGTCAGATGTATCACAGGGATTGGAGCTTTGTACCAGAGGATGAAACCTCCCTTCAAGTGTGACACATATTCACTGTCTGTGCATGCAAATTTTGCACAGATACAGTGGTGCGCGGTGTCACGGTTAAACCCCAAAAAAGATAAACTTGATGTTAAATAAAGCTTCATATACTGTTTGAAGGTTCAACACACTGGTGGTCATTACGACCCTGGCGGATTACTTCCGCCAGGGCCGCGGGACGCGGTGGCACCGCCGACAGGCCGGCGGTGCCCCGCGGGGCATTCTGACTGCGGCGGCTTAGCCGCGGTCAGAGAAGGGAAACCGGCGGTCTCCCGCCGGTTTCCCGCTGCCCCCAAGGAATCCTCCAAGCCGGCGCAGCTTGCTGCGACGGCTTGGGGATTCCGACTCCCCCTCCCGCCATCCAGTTCCTGGCGGTTCTCCCGCCGGGAACCGGATGGCGGGAGGGGGAGTCGCGGGGCCCCCGTAAGAGGGCCCCAAAATGTATTTCACTGTCTGCATAGCAGACAGTGAAATACGCGACGGGTGCAGTAGCACCCGTCGCACCTTCCCACTCCGCCTGCTCGATTACAAGCCGGCTTCATGGTGGGAAGGTCGTTTTCCCCTGGGCTGGCGGGCGGCCTTTCGGCGGCCGCCCGCCAGCCCAGGGGAAAACTTGGAATACCCTCTGCGGTCTCTGGACCGCGGAGCGGTATTCCTGACGCGCAACATTGACGGGCGGCCTCCGCCGCCCGTCAATGTTGGAATGAGGGCCACTGTCTTTAACATTGTATTATGATGCCCATCCTTCTAATTCACATAAATAGGATTCGTGTCCTAAAATTTAACCACTATGCATTGTGAGTTCACACCAGAATATTCATAAGCAATGATTACACCCCAGCAACACAGTATATAGAATTTCAGTATTCAAATTCTTTTCTGCACCTGTGAATATGCATCAAAATGTCTGCACACTCAATTGTTCAATAACTGATTCAATCGTGAAAAGGTTCCTTTACAAGGCTTTGCATTCTCTGATTCCAATGACAATTAAATGATTCCCCAAGTCCTTCTGTACAAGATGTTATTTGCTCCCATTTGGAAGCTGCATGCATCTGAGCGCTGCCTATCTTATTCACTCTGCTGCTCCACTCAGCTCCGGTGCTTTGAAGTCCTAATGGAAGTGCAATTTATAGGTGACATATTTTGATATGTATGGATGAGTAAAAAATATTGCAGCAGTTGTGGACACACCTTAGAAAGAGACACTGCTTAAAACAATACTTTTTTCTGGCGCACACGATATTTACACAAATACATTTATTAAGGGTAATTCTATGCTTGCTGTCTTTTCTGTTTCTGTATGGCTCACTCTATAGTTACATAGAAAATGTGTGGCAACTGATGTAGTGATGTGGTCTGTGGTGCTGGATTACACCAGCAGCATCACAGACAACTTCTGGATTGTCTGAGTTGCTGCATTAAGGAAAAGGTGTCAGAAGGGGTGCCACTTGGACCTCCAACTTGCACTAGCTCTTTTACTTAGTTTGCAGATGGTACTGATCATGCTAACTGCCTATTCCTTGTGACGACGAGAAGCATATGTCAATAAACCTGAGTATCCCAACCTTTAAATTATTGGATAAATAATTTTACCCCATCAATCTTTACTGGTATTATTTCAGGTTTAAATTATCACACTTTTGATTGATGACCACATAATTGTGGGATTGTGGTGTTATACCTTCTTCCACAGCTATATTTTATTTGACAATCACACCTTATTGAGATAGAACGATCCACTGAGGTGTGCAAAACAGATCTTTTTATATCATAATATCCAAAAAGGTGTCATGTCCACATCAGTAGCATAACATAAAATGATGCCCTCTCCCCCCTTGAGGGGGCCCTGAGTATCCAATATCTCACAGACATTCATTGGTCTTGGTCTCAATGGGGGCCCTCTGAAAATTTGAAGGGGCCATAAAGGGTTGAGCCCCCCCCCCCATCCTATGCAGCACAAACTGCAGAAGCCTGTGTTATGCCCAGGTCCACATTATCTTCCTGCAAGGGATTCAGCTGAATCGTGAAAATGGGATATAGCAATGTAGCTTACTGCTATAGGTTAAACTGGTTATTAAAGACTGTCTTCCTGAGCTACAGGTCTCAGCATCAGGAACACATATTGAAAATGAAAACATTAATAAACTTCTGTGCAACATGACAATTAAATACTGAATCTAAATAGAACACAATGATCGCACACAGATGTAATTAACATCTGGCCATCTGTGCAGTAGACACACTCTTCGACTCATATAGAACTAGCATGATTTTGTAACATTCAGGCACTAAAGCATGAACTTCAATCACTGAATTCAATATAGGCTCACTGACCTATATGGACCACATATATATCTTTGAATAATTCTCAAACTCCCACTAAATCACATAGGCAGACCACACTGTGGAAAAAACACATGCTTGCTGGAAATCAAATGCTGATGCAAGCGTTCCACCCTTCAAAATCTAGGACTGGGCTTGTGGAGCCACAGACAAGTGGTCAAATTTCCACAATGAAAATATATGTTAAAACATTTACAGACATGATTTTCAAAGGAATATATTCACAGTTTTGTGTCATTCTGAAAGCTCTACTGGATTTCATTTTTATGAGTGAATGATGCCAACATTAGTGAATTCACCACATTAAATGTTCACAGATTTGGACAAAATACACATTGATACAGCATCTGGACAACTTAGCATGTTCACCATAGCCTCAATACAAGGCACAGCCGACTATCCAACGCATTCCAAGACTACTGTAGGCAGGTTTTACAATTGCAGCATTCAAAGTCTAAAAAACATGTTTTAATCAGTAAAACCTTGCAAATATACAGCTATACCAAATTTGCATTCCCTTATGTAGGTATTGACCCTGTCTGCTGGTTCACCCTCAAACTTTTTGCTTTCTCCTCTCCTGTTTTCTGAAACTGATTCAGATGCCTTATAAGATTATGTGACTCTGTGCACTTTACCACTGCCAAATAGTACTAAAGTGCTTGCACTCACTCCTCAAAACATTATAAAATTTGCCTTTACCTGATTAGCATAGTTAACTTACTTATATATCCCCATCAAAGTGGTGTAGCATATACCCAGGGCTAATAAGTGAAATGCTTCTGGCGGGCATGCAGCACTTATTTTGTCACTCAATTTGCTCCTTAAAACATGTACTAGGCCTAGAGTTGCAGCTTGTGAGCAGTTTTAAACTAGCAAATCATCTTGGCAAAATAAACTATATATGTGTATATTTATTTATATATATATATATATATATATTATTTCTTCAACAGATGGACTGATAGCCATCTGACGGCTGCACCGATCCCATCATGTATCTCCCAAATCTCGAAATCAATTAATTCCAGAGCGCTCGTATTTAGTGCATGAATTTATTTTCTTATACAGGTAATCCAGAGTCCCGAGTAAGATGTCTGTCAACGCGTTTCGACAAAACGCCTTCTACTGGACAGTTTGGCTACTCAGCCGACATCATTTTCATACAACTTTTAAGTCCTTCATTTGTTTCCATAACACTATAGTGTACTAAAAAAGCGGCGGCCATTTTGAAGTATGTAATAATGATTATTTAGATACAACGCTTAATAAAAGGATGAACCTACATTAATGCCAATATTCACAGATAAGATCAGAATTAAGATTAGAAAGTCCTAGGTAATAAATATTAAATAATAAATATAACAGGCAAAAAGACAATAGCTTCCAATAATTCATAATGTTTGATCATATAAAAACATTAATCAAATAACAGGGAAAATAACAGTATAAATATAAACGAAGGAACTATAATATCATATTTTTCAATTTTTTAATATTTAAATTATCATCCGTTATATGTACATATAGTTATTAATAACTGATTAATATCCTGTATTAAAATTATGTTTAACAATGACAATGATTGTATTGTAGTGCTATAGTATACATCTAATGCCTATATATTCAAATCTGACTCCTCACTATCCTTGTTTGTATAATAGGTGATTCCATAGACACTCATGTAGATAGGTTGTATTCAAATAAGGCCTTAGCAAAAAGTGCAAAGTGCTGAAAATCTAAACTAATGATAAGTGCAAAAGAGCATATAAAGTGCATCAAAGTGTTACAAAAACTCCAATTAAAACAACCAGTTCTATTAATCTCTTGGTCCATATTATGATCTATATATATTTATATACCTCTATGTATGATATTCAGTGTTCTACATTCGCCAAGTTACAGGGAAATAAAATCAAATCAAATCAAACAGCCATCATCAATAGCACAGTGCAGATCTATATACGAACTTGTTCCATCTAAATTTCATCAGACTGTAATATGAACTCAAAATAAAGAAAGTTATTCAGTCATATCCACTTTACAGATTCCATCATGGCATGTTCATCTAAGTTAATTATGATCTTCTCACCCATCTTCCCAAAAAGGGAATGTAAGTAGCATACTGCTAAATTAGCACTACTGTTTTTTAAAGTTAGAAAGCATAGGGAGTCTCTTTCTAAAGTATAGCTAAAGGCAATAGACGATGTATTTTCATCTAAGATGAACATGGAGCTCAGCATCAAGATTGTGCCCCAATGGGGACTCAGAGCCCAATAGTAAAATCATCCTGGATTCCATTTGTCTGAGCTCAAGCGTTCTATTGCCACCTCTGGGATTGTTTTTAATATGTTTGATACCATAAAAAGATAAAGTACCACATTCTCCTTTGTGTGCTTCCCAAAAATGTTTGGCCAGAGGATAGGTTTTGTCTTGATTTTTTATGGCTCTAAAGTGTTGTAAGAACCTAACTTTTAACTTATGAATGGTACTTCCAATATAATTTTTTTGGCATCCACATTCGATGACATAAATCACAAATTCAGTGTCACATGTGATCCGGTCTTTGATCTCGCACTGACGACCATCAAAAGTTTGGTATTTATGTGTTTTTCGATCATACTTACAAGCCTTGCAATGGCCACATTTCCAAAATCCCAAACTTTTTTGGCTCAACCATGATGTATTAGTTTTTACTAAAAAATAGCTTCTGGTTAGATAGTCTCCCAAAGAACGTGCTTTACGAAATGTTATGGACGGATGGGTTTCTATATGATCATTAATAATGGGATCGTTCTGTAAAACATGCCAATTTTTTTGAAGTATAGTTCTTAGTGAATCATGTTGTTGATTATACTGCAGGAATATTCTAGGTGCTGAATGTTGGAAATCATTGCTGGTCACTATGTTGTTAAAAAGTAACTCTTCTCTGCTTTTATTCCGTACTCTGTGTAATGCATCATTTAAGATTTTTGCAGGATAACCTCTACTTAGAAACCTGTCCACCATTGCCTTAGATTCCAAATCATATTGGTTCTCATCAGAGCATATTCTGCGAGCCCGCAGTAGCTGGCTATATGGTATGCTCCATTTAAGTGCATGAGGATGCCCACTATTGGCATGTAATATGGAATTACAGGCCATGGGCTTTCGATATATAGATGTCTTTAGATGATTGTTTTGTACTTTTAGTTGGACATCCAAGAATGAGATAGTATCTCTACTATAGATAACATCTAGATAAATGTTAAATTGATTGTTATTCAATATATTTATGTATTCCAACAACAGTTGTTCTGTGCCATCCCAGATAATAAACAAATCATCGACATATCGCACCCACAGTATCACTCTATCCATATAGATGTTATTGCTTTCTGACCATGCCACCTCCTTCTCCCACCAGCCCATATATAGATTGGCATAGGTGGGAGCAAAGGATGCCCCCATAGCTGTCCCTTGTTTTTGTAAAAAACTTTCATTATCAAAGAGGAACAGATTATGTGTCAGGCAAAATTGTAGCATCGATAAGAGCATATTAGTATGCTCCAAGAATTCAATGGATCGTGTTTGTAAAAAGTACCTACAGGCCTGTAATCCATACTGATGTTTAATAGATGTATATAGTGATGCTACATCCATGGTAACCAATAAGTAGTCTTTATGCCATGGGTTGTCATGTATCTTGGCCAGAAAATCATTGGTGTCACACAGATATGAAGGTAGTTCTGTGACAAAGGTGCATAAAAACAGGTCCAGATATCGTGAAGTGTTCTCAAGTAATGATTGATTCATACTAACTATTGGTCTACCTGGAGGATGGGTTTTGTTCTTATGAATTTTAGGTAGGAAGTAAATACAAGGAATTTTAGGATGGTCAATTTTCAAATACATAAACTCATCATAATCCATCAATTGCTTTGTATACCATTCATTTAACATATCATGATATGTCCCTTGGTATTGGGATAAGGGGCTGATCTTCAATTTCTCATAATGCTCTCTGTTCATCAATTGCCGATATGCTTCCTTAGTGTAATCAATTGTATCCATGACAACAATGTTGCCACCCTTGTCTGAGGGCTTAATGATGATAGAAGAATTCGACCTCAGTGTGTTTAGATCCTGCCAATCTTGTTGCGTAAAATTAGTTCTCATCTTTCTCGGTGTCTTCAAAAAGCTCTTATTACAAAATTTGTCAATGTCATTGATCACTAACTCATGAAATATATCTATCAAATTGCCACTAGGTAGTGGGGGATTAAATCTACTCAACAGTTTTAGATTGCTTTTATCATGAAGGTTAGTTGTAAATCCCATCTGATTAAGCATATCTGTGCTCTTGTTTGTATCATCGTATATGGAACATCTAGCTTCATCGCTGTCATGATCCAGCTCATTGATGGCTATCAATTCTGAGCTATCAGCAATATTGAATCCCGAGAGTCCAGCCCTCTGGTTGACGTTGTCTGTCATTCGGTTTATGTCTTTGTTTGAAAAATGCTTGATGAGACGTAGTTTACGAACAAATTTGTACAGTTCAATACGGGTGTTAACATAATCCCATTGTGTATTAGGGCAAAAACTTAATCCTAAATCAAGTATGCAAAGCTGATTGTCTGTCAAGGTACTATGGGAAATATTCACCCCCGTACTCAAGTCATTCAATTTATTAGTTGATCCGGGATTAAGTTCTAATTTGATAGTTGGTTGCTTCTTCTTCTTGCCCCTCCTCGTCTTCCGCTTCCTCGGCCACGCCTGCGATTTTGCCCAGGAGGTGGCGTGATCATATATATATATGCAATCAACAAATGGAAACGCGGCACTCCAGGAGATTCCGGACTTGTATTTAATAATCACCAAAGTATATAAAAAATAGGAACCATCACCATGGAGTGACACGTTTACACATTTCCATTTGGTGATTGCATATTTACAGGGAACTGGTCTGTCCCTACCACGGGCACCTGCTGTAGAGCATGCAGTGAGATGACTGTTTGGTTTGCCTCTATCTATCTATCTATCTATCTATCTATCTATCTATCTATCTATCTATCTATCTATCTATCTATCTATCTATCTATCAAACTATCTATCTCGCTCTCTCTATATTTGTATTATAGAGAGAGATAGATAGATTTATATAGATATAGATGTTGATATAGATATAGATATAGATACACCAGTTCCAAGGTAACCTTCAAACAGCCTATATTGCAGGGTGCATTGTATTTAAAAGGCTTGACATTGCTTTTAAGTTTGACATGTCCTGGCAGTGAAACCGCACAAATTCATTTTTCAGTACTATGAGCCCTACCTCTCCCACATAATAACATTGGGTTACCTTATTAGATTAAATAAGTGATACAATTTCTTTGGGAGCAGGTAGAAATGTCATGTGTGGTGTCTAAGGAATTGTATTTTAAATTCCTCTTTAGACCCCATGAGATGTGACTCATTGGCCCACAGCTCAGCGGAACTTCCACTGTGTGGCACATCTCAGCAGTGGACCCTGCATCGCAGCCTTGTGGCCCACCGGTGATGCGTCTTGGATGCAGGTCCTAGCATCGCAGCCCCACAGTTCCTTTGAGCAGCAAATGCATGGCACATTCTCAGGGAGGGGCCTTGCAATGATCAGCAAACAAGAATTATGGTACTTTGTTCAGCTGGTCTAAATTTGTCTTTATATCCTGCCCGTGCTCCTTCGCAGTCAGCCTGAACCTCTGACTTTGTCCCTGTCTGGTGCAACCAGATGACCTGAGTTGGCACTTTTTCCTTTGAATCAAACCTTTAAAATTTCATATGTTCGGTTCTACTAATGGGATTTGTAACATGTTGGTGTCAAATAATTTATGACATTTTACTGTATTTTCTCGGATTTTTGTTGTTTTGTGTTTTCACTTTAAAAGAGTTTAAATGCTGCACAAATACGTTAGAAATTGGCTCGAAGTTAAACCTGACTGCTATTGTGCCAAACAGGCTACCAAAGCATTAAACACAAGTTAGTATGGGGCTTGTTTGTGTTTCACCCTGGCAGGTATTGCGATTGCTGGTTGAGTAGGGTTTTCACCATCTCAACCATTAACCCAATTTCCCATAACTCCACTCCATATCACCTTTAACTTATGAGTGGGCGTGCCTCGTATAATTTGCTCTAGCATAATTACATGATATTACGGCACAATTGTGAGTGATTATGTGAAATTAAATTAGCATTTAGTGCAATGTTCTTAGTGTTAAATCAACATCACGCAAAACTGGACTTGAGCATGTAATTTTGCTAAGAACAAAGCGCTAAATGCAAAACAAGAACAGCGGCTACAAGCAGCCTCTTGCCCTAGCTGTGTTCTTTGTTCCTGTGCTCCTGAAGTAAGGTTTTTGTGCAAATTACTCATGATTACACAAACGGAAGTAATCTCATAATTTTCAGTAATTTCATGTCAAAAGAGTAACACACAGTTACCGAAATCACTCTGATGACTCCAGGGTAATTAAAGTTTCACCCAGGCCTACCTTAAATAACTCCGCTAGAACCTGTCACAATTCAGGGCACCACCTTCTACCTGATCTACCTCACACAAGACTGCTCAAAAACTTAATCCCAGAATTTCTTAAAATCATGTCTGCAGCTACCATCACTAACACAAAAATCACCTAAATCGGGCATTCCAATTTACTGAGAGGATTCCCCACCAAAACCATGTGTAACTTGAAGCAGCAGCATAAACTTTTCCGAGTTCAATGTACAACTTGGTTATCCAATTCGTATCTAGGACAACACATTTGACCTAGTCTAATCAAACTTTCTTTCTTTGATCCGGACTAGAGGCCCGTCCTATATAGTCTGGTCTCACCATCATGTTATCTCTTTTTATACCTCATCATAAGAACCAAATCACAATAGACAGCTGGAACCGACTTAAATCTGATCACTCTCTTTAAAAAGTGTCCATATTAATACTGTTTATGAAAGCTTCATAGTACTCTCTGCACCTGCATACCAGGCCATGACACATTCCGCTTCACATTCAGCACACCCTTCCAGGTCCTAATAAACCTTTAGGCATTTATCACACAAAAAAGTCTAAACCGAACCATTATACCAGGAGGTTGTCCCAAACAAAAATGTAATGCTTATAGTAGAACATTGCAACTGTCATGTTCACTTTTTCTGTGAAAAATAAATATTAAATCGCAGCTACGGCTGCTGTATTCCACATGGAGTAAAACGTATCCTGTGAATTACGAGGCTTTTGTTGGCCTTATTGTTTTGTTGTTTGTGCTAACGCAGGCGCAAGCTATTACTTAAACGTTTGTTCCAGTTTGAATTTAAAGGACTATTTTGATGGTGTAATTTGATTGCTCAATTGTATAAAGAGACCGATAAATGCCTTGTCACACGTATTGTCATTGTGGATTGCTCATCATTTAATTTGTTTTTCAGAAACCGAGCCCCAGTGTGGGGAGTTGTTTTTGAAAAGGAAGAACATGATTTTTGATAGGCAAAGGTAATTTATGCATTTTTTATGTTTGTGACCGCCATGGTTTACGGTACGGTTGCCAACAGGCAAAAATGTGTGTCGCAAGGCTGGCCTTTCTGGTGAAGTGCAACGAGTAGCCTAGTGGTGGATGAACCACAGGCTAAAGGTTTCAGGAAGTGGTACCAGCTGAGCTTGGTCATTTGAAACCGAACAATCATCCTCCTTTAAATGAGGCGGTGAGAACCCAAGGGTTGGTAGAGAGAAATACCAGTTGATGTACAGAGGGTGTTCCAGATCCAGCAAACTTTAAATGGCCTTTGCATTGTTCACGCAATATTGTATACAAATAGTGAACTTGCTGTGTTCGAATTGGCCTTGCTTTTGTCAGCGAATTTTGTGCTTATTTCAGCCATAGAAATGTCCTGTTTTTGCCCCGACAGTGATACGGGTTAATCCTAGGGTATTACTCTTTCCTACGAGATGTGTGTGTATAAGTCATTTCGCCATTGATTTTTCACAGTCACATTATCCGATTCCGGTGGGTGTTGGTCTCCTCTTTGCTCTTTGCACAATAGTGACTAGCATTTTCGTGACATAAATTATTTCTTGTGATTGGACTGCAGGGTTAACAAGCAGTGTTGTTATTTATTCTTTTTTTTAAATAAACATCTGAAAGTGTGATAGAATGGAGTGAAGTTTGTGTGTATGTATAATGTGTTGAGCGACTTCCGCATCTGCTATGACGGATGTGGGGGTTGAGGATTAGAGAAACAGAAGGGAGTGGAGGTATCTGGTGGGCTGATGGAGTTCAAACAGTGGTTCAAGTAGGTGGGTCTGCAGTTCTGTAGGGCCTTGTATGCATGGTTTAGGAGCTTGAACTAGCAACCTTTCTGTACAGGGAGTCAGTAGAGTTCCTTGAGGTAGGTGGTGATGTGGGTTCATCTCGGGAGATCAAGGAAGAGTCTAATTGAGGTGTTCTGTATGGTCTGTAGACATCGTAGGAGGTGAGCAGTGCTCGTCCATATTGCTGAAGTCCAGTCGGCTGGAGATGAGGACCTGGTTGATGATGCATCTTAAGCTTTGGGGTAGCCATTTGAATATCTTATGAAGCATGTGGAGGATGAAAACGTAGGAGGAGGAGACAGAGTTCACCTGAGACATTGTAGTTAGCATGTTATCCAGAATGATGCCCAGGTTCCTAGTATGATGAGTGGGGGTAGGAGTAGGTCCAAGTTGTGGGGACTATCAGGATGCGTTCTATGGGGAGCTTTTGTTTCTGAACATCAGTACCCTTGTCTGTACTAACAGGGGATTTGATGCTTTGCTGCTGATTCACAAAGGCATATAAGATTACATTAAAGGGCACTCTTGTAGTACTGTTTTGAGTACTCAAAAATGCTTTTGAGAACATGCCCCTAGTTATTTGCTTCTGGAAATGTAATGTAGATGTAAAGTGTAAGAACTTGGGTTATTGGTTCAGGGGTGTGTAAGCCTCACTCAATTAACAGTCACAATCCTTGTCAGGGTGAACCACAAAAGTCACTAAAGTAACCTGTGCTTAACCCTCTGGTAGCTTTAAAATCTGTCAGGCTTAAATTGGAGGCAAAGTGTAAAGTACTTATGCAACACTTAAACAACACGAGAAAAATCCCACACTAATTTAGAAAAGTAGAGTCAATTTTAATAAATTATTTGACAAAATAACAAAAATCTAATGAGTAGAACTGGAACTATGAAATTTTAAAGTTCAAAGTGAAAACACCACTTAAAAAATCAAAGCACTAAGCATGGACATCTAGTCATGCGAGCCCAGGACAAAGTTGAAAGTGGTGGCCAACTCGATAGAATGAAGTTCGGATTCAAAAAGTGAATTAGGCCCCATCTCAACTTAACTTAGGACTTAGAAGAAAGTTTGGGGTACAATGTCTGAGAAGGTGAAGTTCAGTTGTGCAAGGCAGCTGGCGGTGTCCAAGGAACAGAGATTGTCATCAGGTAGCCGCTGGATGAAATTGCAGTGAAGAATTCTGTTTGCACTTAGTCTCTTTTATGAAAGTTTAAAATTACTAGTGGGACAAAGCTGAAGGGTGTAGCCAAAAAGACTCCACAAAGTAAATATCCCTTTTGCAAGGAGCTGATGAACAGGATTCGCTGCTGTGGAAAAGAATGTACTGGAAGTTACCGCAAAATGAGGCCGATTGGCAACGTACCATGGCAGAGTTATGAGAAGGCAGGTCTTGACTTTCCTACTTGCTCCCAATTGAACATTATCCCTTATTAAATGTAATAAGGTAACCCAATGTTATCGGATGGGAGAGGCAGGCCTTGTAGTAGTAAAAAATGAATTTAAGAGTTTTTCACTACCAGGCCATGTAAAAGCTAAAAATACATATCCAACTTTTTGAACACATTGCACCCTGTTCTATGGGCTATTTATAGGGCCTACTCTACCCTAGCAGCGATGTTTATGTTTTCAAGCTGGGTCTTTAAGCGGTTTGTGTGTGAGCAGGGCCAGGACACAGCTTATTCAGTAAGTGAGGCTTTGTCCGGCTCCTCCCTCCCATCCTGTCAAGGATGATCAATTAAGTCACACCAAAGCTCCCATTGTGTGGCTGTCTAGGTGTAATACACAAAGCCCAAATGCCAACTACACCAAGTCATTTGACCAGATGCAGGCTGCAGTACCAAATGGCTAAGGCATGAAAATGCCAGCTTGTAAAAGTGGCATTTTCAGAATTACAATTTAAAATCCAACTTCACCATAAGTTCAGATTTTAAATTGTGATTTTAGTTGCACCAAACACAAGGGCTTCCTCTCTTCCTATTGGGAAGTTACACTTTTAAGATGTAATAAGACAATGCCATGTAAGAGATAGGCCTTGCAGTAATGAAAAATGAATTTAAGAGTTTTTTACTACCAGAACATGTAAAACTAAAAAGTACATGTACTACTCTTTGAGTACATTTTACCATACCCTCTGGGCTGTCCATGACCTACATTAAGGGTGTCTTATATTTATAAAAAAAATATGTTTTAGCCTTTCTGAAAGATTTGTTGTCAGGTTGATATGACAGTATAAACTGCACACACAGATGTGCAGTGACAGGCCTGTGACATGTTTTAAGGATCAGTTCTGCATGTCCAATAGTAGCATAAAATATACAGGCCCTGGGCAAATGTAGTGTACCTTACTAGGAACTTATAGGTAAATTAAATATGCCAGTTGGAGAATAAGCCAATACTACCATGTTTTAAGGAGAGAGCACATACACTTTAGCACTGATTAGCAGTAGTAAACTGCTCAGAGTCCTAAGGCCAAAAACAAAAGGCACTTCATAAATGGAGGAGGAGTGGCAAAACAGTCTGCGGGAAGACCAAACTAAGGCTGACAGGTCTAACTTAAACATTCTAGTACCATAACAATACAAGTAGCACTGTTACAAATGTTGCCATACTACAAACACCTCCAGATTAGCAGAGACTTAAAAGAAGGCTTCCACTTTGAAAAGTCTTTCAGAGATATTAGCAAAATGCAGTAATATTCCCCCAAGCACACATGTCATCTGCCTTATTAAGGCAATGGCAGTCTTCCTTAAAGATGTATGGGTATTGAGAAAAGATCAATCGTCATTTAAGCTTCTGTGGAAATGATAGAATTGTATGACCTGCCTTCTCTTTTGTCACTAAATGAGACTTTCCTGGGCCCTAATTAAGATATATACTTATAAACTGGAAGATGTACTCCAAACTGGAAGTTTCGCCCTAGCACATAGACTGTGGCTTTTTATTCTGTCAAATACAACAATGATTAAGAAAACTGGCAGTTTACGAGAATGAAATATGGCACTGTGTTCTGTGGTGATAAATTATATTTCTGGCTTTTGTAAGGATGGAAAGGCTACATTTTTGGGGGAAAGAGGGATGACATAGGGGTCTTAAATGATTGTGTGTCCATCTAGAACTAGAGGGATATATACATCAGGATATTAACAAAGTCTTTGATGACACTGGTATTTGTATGTGGACATTTTGCCTCATACACGCTTTATCAGCCCTGTACTTGCACTTTAAGCATTTTTGGGACTTTATTTCTGTGTGCAAAATACTCCCCTGTATGCTTTGTTCCTACCCCTATTCCTTTCTCAATAGATTCTTTTTTACCTTTTTACTAGTTTGATGACTCCAGCATCATGTTCTCTCTCCTTTTTATGCCATTATTGACACTTTGGTAAGTAAACTCTGAGGGCCAGATGTATGAAACTGTTTTGCACTTGCAAACGGTGCGAATCGCAAAAAACAGCAGTTTGCGAGTGCAAAAAAGTGGTCTGCGATGCATGAAAGGCATTCGCACACCAAAAATAAGAAATTGCTAAATTTGCGATTTTTTGCGTTGCGACCTGGTTTTGCGACTCGCAATTTGCGATTCAGTATTTCCAGTAGGAAATTGCGAGGCGCAAATTGCGAGTCTCAAAATCCAAGTTGCAAATCGATGCATAAATAAATCGCACATTGCGATTTTTCGCAGAATGGCATTTTGCACATGCAAAATACCATGAACTGAAACCAGGTGGTAACCAGGTGCAACCTATATAAAGAGGCCCAGAATGCCTCAGACTCTTTTCCACAATGGCTGCACTCTACGTCATGGCGAGGAGGATGAGGATCTTGGCAGGTTTGAGGAGAGGGAGGAGGAGACAGGAACACATTTTCAGAGTGCGCATTACACTTTTTAACCTGACAGAGGAAATATATGAGAGGTATAGGTTGAACTCAGCCATATTACTTGATCTGATAGCTGAGCTACAACCCATACTGCAGCGCAGAACACTAAGGACCCACAGCATACCCATCCATGTGCAGGTATTATGCTCCCTCCACCTACTCGCTTCAGGGAGCTATCAAGGGGTCATAGCAGCAGCTGGAGGGGTCTCACAGAGTACCCTCTCCAGATTTTTCAATGCATTCATCAACGCCATGCTGAGCAAACTACAACATCACATCAGATTCCCCCACACCCCACGGGAATTACAGCAGACCAAAATAGATTTTTACCAGATAGCACAGTTCCCCCACGTCCTACGTGCCATAGATGGGACACATGTGGCAATCTCTCCACCATCAGCCACAGAGTATGTGTACCGCAACAGGAAATTCCAACATTCAGTGAATATACAGATCATATGCAATGCCTCCTACATCATTACTGATCTCGTGGCCAGGTACCCAGGGAGCACACATGATTCGTACATCTTTCTCCACAGCGGGATTCACACAAGACTGCTAGCTGGGGAGTTTGGAGAAGGATATCTACTAGGTAATGTCCCTCTGTACACTGGTGCATTGATGGCATGCCGATGTCAGATGGCTCAGTTACTCATCATACCCTCTGTCCCTTCCAAGAGACAGTGCCTACGCAGTGCGCACCTACATGATGACGCCCTACCTCAATCCTGCAACACCTGCTGAACGGAGATACAATGCAGCACACAGGGCAACCCGCAATGTGGTGGAGCGCACATTTGGACTGCTGAAAAGTCGCTTCCGGTGCCTCCACAAAAGTGGAGGAGCACTACAGTACAGCCCAGAGACGACATGTAGAATAGTGGCTACTTGTGCAATCTTGCACAATATAGCTACCACCAGGGGCATACCTGTAGAAATATGTGATACTGAATCTGATGAGGATGATGAGCCCATACCACCCCTACATCCAGCAGACAGGACCAGTGCAGCAGAGGGAAGGCAAAGACATGCCGACATCACACACAACCATTTCAGACGTGAGTGTAAATGACACAAATCCTCTGACAACTGTACCTGTAGTGAAATACATTTATTACCTTAAGTCAGGTAATGTACGTGTGAGTAATAACAAAAAACAGGTTATGTGAGAAACTCCAAAAAATGAAGGACCAGAGTAATGCACTATTACTTCATAGTGTCAACAGAAGTCCACTGGCAGCTAGAGTCATTTTTTGCGCCCACGCACACCACTCGGGTGCCCAATTACATCACTGGCACCTCTATTGTCACCCTCAGTGGCAGTGCTGTTCCTGGCACTGCGCCGTCTGGTGTCCGCTGCTGGTACAGCAACACTGCTGAGACTGGAACTGTCCTCAGTGTCCCCCAGTGCTAGCTCACTCGGAGTGGCTGACCTTGGTCCCAAGATGTGTTCGATCACATTGGTGATCTGCACAAGTCCATTCACAACGTCCCTGCTGCTGTGTGCTGCCTCCACTTACGCAGCCACTGCACGATGGGCAATCAGTGCTGTTGAATTTGCCACCCTGTTAGACGAACGACAAAAGCTGCCAAACATGTTATGAACTCTGCGCTTCTGTCTGCGCTGGCTCACCCTCTCATGGTGCAGCTCCTGGCAGAGTTCACGGACAGCACTTGTGAGGTCCCTGGTGTCCTGTGATGCCTGCACCTGTCCCTCACGCATCTGTACAATGTTATTATTGAGGGAGTCAAGTTGCCGATGCAGGCCCACAATGTTGCGGCTATGTTTGCGCAAGTTCTTATCTAATCCGAGGATCCGCTTATTTTGCAGATGCTGCTGCTGCAACATAGCAGCTTCCAGGCCACTAAATAAGGAGGGACCCTCACCTGCCTTATGTTGCTGTGCCCAGGAATCTGTTGCCATCCTGTGTGGTGCTGTGGTCTGATGACACCTGACCTCCTGCATCTGGCTGCGCCTGCCTGTTGCTGATGGGGTACTTGGCCCTTCCTGCTGCTCATCAGAGTCGTTGCTGGGCTCTGGCAGTGGCAGTGCCCTGGGCCTTCGTCGGACAGTCGCAATGTTGATGGACCCATTGGTGTTTGAATCGGAGGCCAGATGGGTGTCTGTCTCGCCTACCCGTGCTGATGCTGTGGCTGCTGGGCCTGGCCCACCTGCAACAACAACATGCAGCATGTCAGTTATGTATGTTACATTTACGGTCAGACAATGGTACTAAAGGTACAGGTACTTCTCTATACTGTGTTGTGTGTGTTGTGTTCCTCTGGGTGTCACTCTACTTAAATACTTGTATGTGCTACTTTCAGTTCATGGTTGTGGACTGCCACTCCCATAATGCATTGTTGTGCTGCTTCTAAGATGTGGACTGGACTACTTCTCACACTGTATAACATTACTTGCTAATTCCTAAGGGGCTTTTGTGCATACACATATGGGGTTACAAATCAATATTGCACTTACCTTGGCTGGTACTTGGTGTGCCGGAGGTGTCGATCTCTGTGACCCCAGTCACAGCTTCAGGGAGGAGTGTGGACTCGACTAGGTCCTCCAATGGTGTGGATCGTGCCTCTGTGGGTGGACCGCCTCCTGTGCCCCTGGCCTCCGCAAGTCTCCTTGCCACCCTCTCATTCGCACGGGACCGCAGGTCATACCACCTCTTCTTGATCTCTTCAATGGAGCGCTCTGCCACTCCAATTGCGCAGATTTTTTACTGTATGTCCGCCCATAGTCTCCTCTTCTCACTCTCAGGCACCTGGAGTGACCTTTTTTCAAAAAGGTGGTCATGGCTCCTGACCACCTCCTCAGTCAGCACCTCAAGCTCCCGCTCGCTGAATTTCAGCTTGCGCTTTCTTTCACCCTTCTCCTGTGCTTGGCCTGGGGTATCCATCCTTGCTCAGGTGTGCCGGCTCCTTCTGAGTGCTGCTCTGTTTGGCTGGGCTGCTCTCTCTCAGGATGCTGGTTTGGGTGTGGCACCTGAAACTGCCTGGGATGACTCATTTCCTGCTGGTGATGTCATCAGGCTCCTCCAGGTATGCTTTCTCGAACTTTCTCGCAATTTGCGATTTTTTACCGAAACGCAAAATAAAACGCAATTTGCGAAAATGCAAATTGCGATTCGGTAAATGGGCCTCGCAAATCACAAATAGCGATTTTTAAGAAATCGCTAATTCCGATTCGCAATATTGTTACATGGCCAATTGCGACTCGGAAATAGCGATTTCTGAAAAATCGCTATTTGAGATTCGCAAGCCACTGTTTTCATACATATGGCCCTAAATGTACAAACAGGACATTAACAGTTGACAAAGATAAGCTTTGGAATACACAACTAAAATAAATCTTTTCCTACTTGCATCTACAAGCCATAACCTTTTCTAAAAGTCCCTTCAGGATTGGTGGTGGGCCACAAGAGGAGCTCCAAGGCCTCTGCAGCAACAGCCACCTCCTGTGTGGTCAAGCCAGCATCTTCTGAGCTCCTGACCACACTGGCAGCAAAGGGTGGGAGTGGTATTACTATAATTTTGATGGACACCCCGGTCCCACTGGGGCATCCAGAGCTTCAGCTGTCACAGGGATGAGCCCAAGGCCCCTGTGGTCCCAGCCAGCTCTTGCATGGTAGAACTGTCATCTTCTGTGCTGCTTGTGATGGCAGCAATGGGACAGAGCCACATTCATTATGGTGGATGCCCAGTCCCACCTGCGGCGCCCACATCTTTCCTGCCCACCTATATGTTTTTTTATTTTTTTAAAGACATAGGGACAGAGTCCCGGAGTCCTAAAATGGATGCTAAACATCCCTGTTTATGTTGACAGGAGTCAATCAGGTCTTATCTTTTGATATGGTGGTCCTGTGGAAGCCCACTGTCCTAGATATGTGTACATTTTGAAAATTAATATCTCCCAAGTACACCAAATCACATCAATTATAAATAAACATTCCTCCCTCAAACTCCCTGCATTGGTATGTGGAATCAGTACAACACAGTCACTGACTCAAAGGCCTGTTTTAAAAACGTATTCCATTATTTATATATTTCTTAAATTTACATACAGTTCCTATGTTTTGTACATATATTACACAACATTTTTTTCTTATTTTTCTTAAAAGCACCACACATTATGCTTGTTATACACCACAACAGATAGAACATTTAAATATCAGTAGTGACTAAATCAATACAAAATGTCATAAACCACCCCACACGCTGTTCACTATCTCACATACATACCTAACCATCACACTCATGCACCCTTCAGACACACATTTCCAATATCCCCAGACAATCTTTCAAAAACCCAACAAAGAGACTGCACCTCTTAGCCTTCCGTTGTTGTGTTGTGGCCTGGGATCTTCAAACAAACTTGGTCAATGCATGTTTTGATGGATATTGAATTCTCTTGACCACTTTCTTCAGGACTTATGTCCAATAATATTTTCTTTATCCAGCACGGCATGTTATGGTGTTTATTGATCCTACATCAATGCTCTATGATAGATTTAGCTGAAAGTCAGTCTTCTCTTGCACCACCAGATTACTCCTTCCCTAATACGTATGCAACACTAAAGTGTATCATTATGAGAGCACCCCAAAATATGGGCCCACAGTCCCACTATAATGATGCTCATGTCTCATATTGTGCCACATCTAGCCTGCAAGCACCCTACTCTTTTACCTTCTTACAGGAAATACTTTACAGTACTTGCTTTTCAACTTTTATGAGGAAATAATGGGAATCAATAGAGGAAAACTAGCTGAATGGAATTATACTAAATTTAGCAAAAAGATAGAACTTTACTCAGAAAGCATGTTTTCCTTATTTGGTGTAAATCTATTTTCATTGTTGACAAATTTGTGTTTAACCCCTTCGCTGCCAGGCCTTTTCCCCCTCCTGTGCCAGGCCTTTTTTTGCCTATTTGGGGCAGTTCGCGCTTAGGCCCGCATAACATTTTGTCCACATAAGCTAACCAAGCCAAATTTGCGTCCTTTTTTTCCAACATCCTAGGGATTCTGGAGGTACCCAGACTTTGTGGGTTCCCCTGAAAGAGGCCAAGAAATTTGCCAAAATACCGGGAAAATTTTGTTTTTTTCAAAAAAAATTGAAAAAGTGGCTGCAGAAGAAGGCTTGTGGTTTTTCCCCTGAAAATGGCATCAACAAAGGGTCTGCGGTGCTAAACTCAGCAGCTTCCCAACTTTCAGGAACAGGCAGACTTGAATCAGAAAACCCAATTTTTCAACACAATTTTGGCATTTTTCTGGGACATACCCCATTTTTGCAATTTTTTGTGCTTTCAGCCTCCTTCCAGTCAGTGACAGAAATGGGCATGAAACCAATGCTGGATCCCAGAAACATAAACATTTCTAAAATGTAGACAAA
The DNA here is from genome assembly GCF_031143425.1 of Pleurodeles waltl. NCBI lineage: Eukaryota > Metazoa > Chordata > Amphibia > Caudata > Salamandridae > Pleurodeles > Pleurodeles waltl. The sequence goes on along the minus strand of NC_090438.1, from coordinate 488,540,977 downwards.
ATTCTGAATTCAGCAAGGGGTCATTTGTGTAGATCCTACAAGGGTTTCCTACAGAAAATAACAACTGAAAAAGAAAAATATTGAAATTTAGGTGAAAAAAACATGAATGTTTCTCTACGTTTTACTCTGTAACTTTTCCCTGCAATGTCAGATTATCGAAAGCAATATACCGTTACGTCTGCTGGACTCCTCTGGTTGCGGGGATATATAGGGCTTGTAGGTTCATCAAGAACCCGAGGAACCCAGAGCCAATAAATGAGCTGCACCCTGACGTGCGTTTTCATTCTATACCGGGTATACAGCAATTCATTTGCTGAAATATAAAGAGTAAAAAATTGCTATCAAGAAAACCTTTGTATTTCCAAAAAGGGCACAAGATAAGGTGTTGAGGAGCAGTGGTTATTTGCACATCTCTGAATTCCGGGGTGACCATACAAGCATGTGAATTACAGGGCTTTTCTCAAATAGATGTCTTTTTTACACACTCTCCTATATTTGGAAGGAAAAAATGTAGAGAAAGACAAGGGGCAATAACACTTGTTTTGCTAATCTATGTTCCCCCAAGTCTCCCGATAAAAATGATACCTCACTTGTGTGGGTAGGCCTAGCGCCCGTGACAGGAAACGCCCCAAAGCGCAACGTGGACACATCCAAATTTTGGGAAGAAAACAGAGGTGTTTTTTGCGAAGTGCCTACCTGTAGATTTTGGCCTCTAGCTCAGCCGGCACCTAGGGAAACCTACCAAACCTGTGCATTTCTGAAAACTAGAGACCTAGGGGAATCCAAGGAGGGGTGACTTGCGGGGCTCGGACCAGGTTCTGTTACCCAGAATCCTTTGCAAACCTCAAAATTTGGCTAAAAAAACACATGTTCCTCACATTTCTGTGGCAGAAAGTTCTGGAATCTGAGAGGAGCCAAAAATTTCCTTTCACCCAGCGTTCCCCCAAGTCTCCCGATAAAAATGATACCTCACTTGTGTGGGTAGGCCTAGCGCCCGCGACAGGAAACGCCCCAAAGCGCAACGTGGACACATCCAAATTTTTGGAAGACAACAGAGGTGTTTTTTGCGAAGTGCCTACCTGTAGATTTTGGCCTCTAGCTCAGCCGGCACCTAGGGAAACCTACCTAACCTGTGCATTTCTGAAAACTAGAGACCTAGGGGAATCCAAGGAGGGGTGACTTGCGGGGCTCGGACCAGGTTCTGTTACCCAGAATCCTGTGCAAACCTCAAAATTTGGCTAAAAAAACACATGTTCCTCACATTTCTGTGGCAGAAAGTTCTGGAATCTGAGAGGAGCCAAAAATTTCCTTTCACCCAGCGTTCCCCCATGTCTCCCGATAAAAATGATACCTCACTTGTGTGGGTAGGCATAGCGCCCGCGACAGGAAACGCCCCAAAGCGCAACGTGGACACATCCAAATTTTTGGAAGACAACAGAGGTGTTTTTTGCGAAGTGCCTACCTGTAGATTTTGGCCTCTAGCTCAGCCGGCACCTAGGGAAACCTATCAAACCTGTGCATTTCTGAAAACTAGAGACCTAGGGGAATCCAAGGAGGGGTGACTTGCGGGGCTCGGACCAGGTTCTGTTACCCAGAATCCTTTGCAAACCTCAAAATTTGGCTAAAAAAACACATGTTCCTCACATTTCTGTGTCAGAAAGTTCTGGAATCTGAGAGGAGCCACAAATTTCCTTCCACCCAGCGTTCCCCCAAGTCTCCCGATAAAAATGATACCTCACTTGTGTGGGTAGGCCTAGCGCCCGCGACAGGAAACGCCCCAAAGCGCAACGTGGACACATCCAAATTTTTGGAAGAAAACAGAGGTGTTTTTTGCGAAGTGCCTACCTGTAGATTTTGGCCTCTAGCTCAGCCGGCACCTAGGGAAACCTACCAAACATGTGCATTTCTGAAAACTAGAGACCTAGGGGAATCCAAGGAGGGGTGACTTGCGGGGCTCGGACCAGGTGGAGAAGTGTGGCTCAATGGTTAGAGCGGCAGACCCTGAAGCAGAGATCTGGCTCAAGACCAGGGTTCAAGTCCCGCTTCGGCAGGTCTTGGGTTCAATTCCCCTTGACCAGATAATTCTCGCCTCGGTGCCTAATCTAATTCATGGGTCCCACTCTGCAACTCTGGGCAATAGCTTGCTTAATCTCCACAACGGCCCCAACAGCGCTTGGATGCCTGGCTTCACCCTGTGGGTGCCTCACAGGGAAAAGCCAGGAGGGGTTCCATAGCGGTATGAGTACAGCGCCTTGAGACCCTAACGGGTGAGTAGTGCGCTATACAAGTGCTAATTTACATTTACATTTTACCAGGTTCTGTTACCCAGAATCCTGTGCAAACCTCAAAATTTGGCTAAAAAAACACATGTTCCTCACATTTCTGTGGCAGAAAGTTCTGGAATCTGAGAGGAGCCAAAAATTTCCTTTCACCCAGCGTTCCCCCAAGTCTCCCGATAAAAATGATACCTCACTTGTGTGGGTAGGCCTAGCGCCCGCGACAGGAAACACCCCAAAGCGCAACGTGGACACATCCAAATTTTTGGAAGACAACAGAGGTGTTTTTTGCGAAGTGCCTACCTGTAGATTTTGGCCTCTAGCTCAGCCGGCACCTAGGGAAACCTACCAAACCTGTGCATTTTTGAAAACTAGAGACCTAGGGGAATCCAAGATGGGGTGACTTGTGGGGATCGGACCAGGTTCTGTTACCCAGAATCCTTTGCAAACCTCAAATTTTGGCTAAAAAAACACATTTTCCTCACATTTTGGTGACAGAAAGTTCTGGAATCTGAGAGGAGCCACAAATTTCCTTCCACCCAGCGTTCCCCCAAGTCTCCCCATAAAAATGATACCTCACTTGTGTGGGTAGGCCTAGCGCCCGCAACAGGAAATGGCCCAAAACACAACCTGGACACATCACATTTTTTCATGGAAAACAGGGCCTACCTGTGGATTTTGGCCTCTAGCTCAGCCGGCACCTGGGGAAACCTAGCAAACCAGCGCATTTTTGAAAACTAGAAACCCAGGGGAATCCAAGATGGGGTGAATTGTGGGGCTCTGACCAGGTTCTGTTACCCAGAATCCTTTGCAAACCTCAAAATTTGGCTAAAAAAACATGTTTTCCTCACATTTCAGTGACAGAAAGTTCTGGAATCTGAGAGGAGCCACAAATTTCCTTCCACCTAGCGTTCCCCCAAGTCTCCCGATAAAAATGATACCTCACTGGTGTGGGTAGGCCTAGCGCCCGCGACAGGAAATGGCCCAAAACACAATGTGGACACATCAAATTTTTTCATAGAAAACAGTGCCTACCTGTGGATTTTGGCCTCTAGCTCAGCCGGGCCCAGGGGGGGCAGAAATGGCCTAAAATAAATTTGTCCCCCACCCCCCAACCCCCCTGCCCCCCCGGGAGCGACCCTTGCCTATGGGGTCGCTCCCCCTGCGTGACATTGGTGCAAAAAAAAAAATCCCCGGTGCCTAGTGGTTTCTGCCCCCCTTGGGGGCAGATTGACCTACAATCGGCCAATCTGCCCCCAAGGGGGGCAGAAATGGTCTAAATACAATTTGCCCCCCAGGGGAGCGACCCTTGCCTAAAGCGTCGCTCCCCATCTCTAAAAAAAAAAAAAAAAAAAAAAAAACCCACTAAAAAAAAAATTTGCCCTGGCGCCTAAAGGTTTCTGCCCCCCCCGGGGGCAGATCGGCCTAATACCAATAGGCCGATCTGCCCCCAGGGGGGCAGAAATGGCCTAAAATAAATTTGCCCCACCACCCCCCCCGGTGAGCGACCCTTGCCTGCAAGGTCGCTCCCCTTGCGTGACGGCGCAAAAAAAAGATCCCTGGTGCCTAGTGGTTTCTGCCCCCCTTGGGGGCAGATTGACCTACAATCGGCCAATCTGCCCCCAAGGGGGGCAGAAATGGTCTAAATACAATTTGCCCCCCAGGGGAGCGACCCTTGCCTAATGCGTCGCTCCCCATCTCTAAAAAAACAAACAAACAAAAAAAAAACCCACACAAAAAAAAAATTGCCCTGGCGCCTAAAGGTTTCTGCCCCCCCCCCGGGGGCAGAAATGGCCTAAAATAAATTTGCCCCCCCACCTCCCCCCGGGGAGCGACCCTTGCCTGCAAGGTCGCTCCCCTTGCGTGACAGCGCAAAAAAAAGATCCCTGGTGCCTAGTGGTTTCTGCCCCCCTTGGGGGCAGATTGACCTACAATCGGCCAATCTGCCCCCAAGGGGGGCAGAAATGGTCTAAATACAATTTGCCCCCCAGGGGAGCGACCCTTGCCTAATGCGTCGCTCCCCATCTCTAAAAAAACAAACAAACAAAAAAAAAACCACAAAAAACTATTTGCCCAGGCGCCTAGAGGTTTCTGCCCCCCCTGTGGGCAGATCGGCCTAATACTAATAGGCCGATCTGCCCCCAGGGGGGGCAGAAATGGCCTAAAATAAATTTGCCCCCCTCACCCCCCCGCCCCCGGGGAGCGACCCTTGCCTACAAGGTCGCTCCCCTTGCGTGACGGTGCAAAAAAAAGATCCCTGGTGCCTAGTGGTTTCTGCCCCCCTTGGGAGCAGATTGACCTACAATCGGCCAATCTGCCCCCAAGGGGGGCAGAAATGGTCTAAATACAATTTGCCCCCCAGGGGAGCGACCCTTGCCTAAGGGGATGCTCCCCATCTGTAAAACACAACAACAACAAAAATCCCTGGTGCCTAGTGGTTTCTGCCCCCCGTGGGGGCAGATCGGCCTAATAAAAATAGGCTGATCTGCCCCCATGGGGGGCAGAAATGGCCTAAAATAAATTTGCCCCCCATGGGAACGACCCTTGCCTAAGGGGTCGCTCCCCTTACGTGAAAAACAAACAAACAAAAAAAACTCCCTGGTGTCTAGTGGTTTCTGCCCCCCTTGGGGGCAGATTGGCCTCATAAAAATAAGCCAATCTGCCCCCAAAGGGGGCAGAAATGGCCTAAATATAATTTCCCCCCTATGGGAGCGACCCTTGCCTAAGGGGTCGCATCCCACACCTAAAACACAAAAGAAAACAAATCAAAAAACTAAAAAAACAAAAGTATCCCTGGTGTCTAGAGGTTTCTGCCCCCCCTGGGGGCAGATCGGCCTTTTATTAGGCCGATCTGCCCCCAGCGGGGGCAGAAAAGGCCTTAAAAAAAAATGACCCCCTGGGAGCGACCCTTGCCCAAGGGGTCGCTCCCTTCTGTCAATTACATATAAAAAAAAAAAAATCCCTGGTGTCTAGTGGGGTTTCAAAAGCCGGATTGCAAGCAATTCGGCTTTTGAAACCCTCGGAGAGACTTCAAAGGGAAGGAAATAAATTTCCTTCCCTTTGAAGCCCCTCCGGGCCTCCCCCACGTGATCGAAAGAGAAATGCTGAGCATTTCTCTTTCGATCGCGTTGGAAGCTCTGCTTCCAGCGCGATGGGGGAGGTTGTGTGATTGTCAGCGCGCGCTCGCGCGCTGACGTCACAGGGGGGGTGGGGGGGGTTGAAGGGGAAGGGATTCCCCTGTCAGCCCTGACCTAGGGGGGTGGGGGGGCGGCCCTCGGGAGGAGCGCTAGCGCTTCTCCCGAGGGCAGCATTCAGGACGTAATGGTTACGTCCATGGCGCCACACGGGCGCTGCCATGGACGTAACCATTACGTCCCTGGCGGGGAAGGGGTTAAAAGGTGGTCATAATGGGCTGAAAAGATAGTGATATCTGTACTATTTGTTGGCTCTGATTGTCCACCTTAAAGAATACTAGTCAATTCAGATTTCCTGTCACAACCTGAAACATACTTTGTGGCAGCCAATACAGGACTCAAAGTCATAGACAAAGGGCCTCATTATGAGTTTGACAGGCAGGAAATTCCCGGCTGCCAAACTCCCAACAGGGTGGCCCCTGCCTTCGTGGTGACCACCCCACCGGACCTATTAGGAGTTTCCCGCTAGGTCGGCAGGTGGAAACCTTGTAATAGCAAGGCAGACAGTGAACATTGCGACTGTGCTGAGAAGGAGGACCCCTGCACTACCCATGCCAAGTGCAAGCCCCCTACACCTGTTCTCCACCAACCTTTTCATGACTTTTCAACCTTTTCATGAAGTGAAACCAACATGAAAAGGCTGGTGGAGAACAAGGTTGTAATCGGCAGGGCAGATTACGATTTCTGCCACCTCCACACTGTCGGGATCATGGTTCCTGATGGTGCTGGCGGAACCCTGGAGGTCTGACTGCCACCGCGAGGGTGTTGGGGCTGAAGACCACCAGCTTCATAATGAGGCCCTTAGTCCTGCTTAATGTAAGTTAATTAGAAAAGTTAAGGGGGCATGATGAGCAAACCCTGACCCTAAAATGTCCAGGTGGGGAGCCCTTGACTTACTGGCCACAACATGGACAACATATTGTGGCAGCTATTATAGGACTCAGGGACAAGGTCCCCATTAAAATACATGATAGTGAATGGCAGGCTTTGAGGGCCACAAAAAAGGAGAGCATATAAAGAGTAATAACAGATTTTAGTCACAATATTAATCATTTGTTGGTAGTACCATTCTAATTGCAGGAACTGGGGTCTGTCCTAAGGTGATTTTACCCTGTGAAAAATGCTGACCTTCTGCTGGGATTTGATGAACCATGTTTCAAAGGAAATTATTTTCTCTCATGTTTGTCTCATATCAGTTATGTAGAGCTTTCCAGAAGCCTAAATGAGAGCACATTTGTTATAAATCTACACTATTTTCGTCAGCCATGTGTGAATATACTTTTTTATATTGATTAAACCACATACTGCAGCAGTCTGTACGTTGATTTACCAGTGTTCTACAGCACTCTCTACAGTATTCAAATGAACAACTAGAGCTCTAATTCTATATTTATGACAAAACTGTGTCATACCTAAAGCCATTTAGATTCTATCAAAGCTATAAAGCATAAAGTATTGCCTTTAGAAATTATAAAAGATGAGGGGGTTTATTTTTTTCTGGTTAGTGCCCTGGTAAGCTAAAATGAGAACACATTTGTATGAGTTCATAAACATATCTTCTGCATCTAGTTCATTAAAACATTTTGACATACAGAATGAAACAAGCATTTCCAACATCAGCAGCAGTCTGTCAGTTAAGCCCCTAGTAATTAACTACAGTTTCCTACCAATAAACATCTAGAGTGCTAACTTTCTGTATTTAAGACAAGTGTGGTCTACCTGAAGCCAACTTGATGGAATCAAAGCTGTGAAACCTAGCACATTTACTTTAGAAATATACAGAATGAGGGTGTCTTTTTGTTATATGAATTATGGTTAGTGTTGTGTACAGATAAATTGAGGTCACAAGTTCTATGAGGTCTCATGTACCTTCCTCATTCATTTCAGTAAAACATTTTGATATGCCGAATGAAACATGCACTTTTAACATCAGCAACCTGTCACTTATCTTCCTAATGACAAACTGAAGATTTACCAGAGAGCTCCAATGAACAACAAGAGTGATAACATTTTGTACTCAAGACAACTGCGAAGCTCTCTTAAACAGCATTTTGTTGGAATAGGAACTGTTGAACTTGAGGCCTTTCCTGAAGGGGAGGCTGCAGCAAATGAGAATTGGTATGTTAATGCAGGCATGAAACCATATGTACATCTTCATATGTACAGCATCCCCTTTCCAGATCTGTTTAATCAGCCTATAAATACTGTCAGTCACATAAGAGCTCCCTGATTTTAAATTGGTAAAACTACACTTGGTATATATATATATATATATATATATATATATATATTTTCAAAAAACAAGATTCTCTTTCTGTTTTAGCAAGAGAAAACCGCACTCTGTCGTTGTGCCAAAAATACCTTAACTTTTAATACATTAGTGAGATCATAAACAAACAAACAGGAATCCCCTTAAAATAAAGTACTCCAAAGTAACAGAAAAAATACTCAAGTTACACCACTTATCAAGGGTTACTCCATAACATCACTAAATATATATACTTTAACAAAGAAAAATTAAACGTTTTTCTATATACATATTTACCAAATTGTAACAGTGTTTTGACTACAATCCAAGGTGTTTTTCACTGAGTTCCACATTGCATTCTGGTATATGTAGTTTATAGCATTTCATTAAATCAAATTATTTTTAAATATATGTCATAAAATCTTGTTTCAGCGACTAATGGAGACTTCAAAACAATTTCTGAGGTGTGTTAACAAAATATAGGGGCCCTCATTAGTTTTTAATTTATATTCACATTGGATTCATATTCATGTATTGCATGTTACCTACAATAGCACAATCCCCAAAGTTTCTTTTAAACAAGGCCCTCGCTAAATCCTGCACCTCTGATGTAAGAAAATTAATGTTTGGGTATTATTCCTTCAGTCAATTTATATTGATAGCACCAAAATTGTATGTCTATCTGACAAATGACAACGGGAAAGAAAGCATCTTATCAATTGGTGGAAATGACATAAAATAAATGAATGGCAATTTTTTTGAAAATATGGTTGTCCTGCCTCAAACCAGCACCACCGGAGAATTAAGTGCGCCGTAACACGCAGATCAGGACATCTTTTCTTTCATATATATATATATATATATAAATATATATATATATATATACTACCACTAGGTAGGTTTAGTTAGGACCATATTTCAATAGAAAAGGAGTTTGTTGACTTACCTATATCTTTGCACCGTTTGACGAATCGTCAAAAATTTCCCCCAAAAAAGTACCAGGGTGGTTTTGTTGTACAGAGAAAGTTTTGGGGTGATTCGTCAAGTGGGGACTGAGAGAAAGAGGGACGGGGGGGTAAAAAAAAAATGTGTTTTCAATGTTAATACCCATAGGACATTTAGGCCCTCATTAAAACCCTGGCGGCCAAAGATCGCCAGGGCTGTTTCGTCAGATTGCAGCGCCAACAGACTGGCGGTGCAATCCTGTGTATTACGACCGCGGCAGAAGCACCGCAGTCGCACACCACCAGGACTGGCGGTTTACTGCCACGTTGGTCCCGGCGGTTGTAATCCTCCAGGGCAGTGCTGTTTGCAAAGCAGACAGTGAAAAGCGCGATGGGTGCACCTGCACCCGTCGCACCGCTGCAACACCGCCGCAACACCGCCGACACCATTTGGAGCCGGCTCCCGTGTTGCGGCCGACATCCCCGCAAGGCCGGCTGGCAGAAACCGAGTTTCCGCCCGCCGGCCCAGCAGGGATGTTGTGATGGCCACCGCGTAAGTGTGGCCGCATGGGCGGCCGCGCAGCGGTTACAACTTGGCGGGCGGCAGTTGCCACCCGCCAAAGTTGTATTGAGGACCTTAGACACAACTACAGCCCAAAGTACTGGACGGAATTAGACCAAATTTGGCAGAAATATAGCTTTCAGTACACAGATGATGCTTTCATTTATCTGGTATAAATCTGTTTAGTAGTTTAGGACAAATTAAAGAAAATCCAAATTTGTATATCTGGGCTCGTGAATATTTTCACGAATCCACATGTGAATAGAAATGCTGGAATTGGCTGGCCACAACTTGAACAGAAAGATGCGGCTGCCATTTTAAGTTACAGGGGCTGGGGCTGAAAAACAAAATTCATTCACTCATATATGCAAGAGACTAATGCACCCACTCACACACCCATTTAGACACTCATTAACTCATTCAGACCCACTCATACACTCCCACAACCGCTTTCAAACCCACTCAGACACTCATGCACCCACTCACACCCACTCATAGAATCCCACACCCCCTTTCAGTCACACTCATACACCCACTCACAAACTCATTCAGACCCTCATGCACCCACTCACAGGCCCACTCAGACACTGACACACCCACTCACATACCCACTGTATTGCTTTTGCTTGATCTAGGAGGAAACAATGCCAAAGAATGCAGCACTCTTCGCCTGAGTAATTAATTTAATAAGGCACTTCCCAGATATCAAACAAAAGCACACAAATATATGCAAATAAGCATTTAGCTCAAATGAAGTAAAACATGTGTGTGTACAAGAATAATCATAGCAGTTAAACAATCACAGACAGAATGTGAAATACATCAACAGTGCGGGGGCGTGTAATCGTGGAGGATTACACTCAGCAGGAAATTAATGACATTATAGACAGATTTGGACAAAGACCTGGGGAACCATTACTTACATGGATGGTGCAATTATTGGACACAGGAGCTTCTGGAGTGATGTTAGATGTACGAGACGCACCGAAGTTTTGTATACTTAGCACTAATCCCGCTGTACAGGAGCAGTTTAGGGGTTATCAGGGCAACCAGTAGATCACCCTACTGCAATTAGCAGTCACAGGGTGTATCATACAGAGTCCAACTGGCCACAAAATGATAAGCCCTGGTATACATTAAGAGATGTGATGCAGACAATTAAGGAAGAGGGCATAAAAACTGCCTTTTTTCTAGGTGTTGCTCACCGTCTGTTGTTAACAATATCAGTATGAAACAAAATAATTGATTTGGTTCCCACAGCCTACAAATATGTGATAACGGCCCTGTTAATCAACCAGACAGGTAATCCATTATAAGATGTAGTTGAGGCAGTTCATGACTTGGGAGAGCTGGGAGAGTGGATGAAACCTAAAAGAACCTCCCGGTCTGAAAGCCGCACAGAAAATAACAGAGTATCTAGAAAATATATGTTCATGGCATTATTGAAGGATGGAGTCAACAAAGAACAGATAGATGGGATAGACACCAAGAGTCTGTGAGAGATGTATATCAAGCAAGGGTTGTACAGAAAGGAGGGGAGCAGGAAAGTGAATAAGCAGGATAACAAACAAGTGAATCAGGGTAAGTCAGAGATGCAGGAGGAAGGAAAGGAGAGATAGAAAAATGTTTCTCCCAGGGGGGAATTAGGAGGAAGATTTCAACGCTGATTTGTTGATTGCTGAGAACAGGGAAGGAGAGAAATCGCCTCGCAAGTATGATAACATTTATAAGGACTTGACTTGGGCAAAAGTCGACAGGTTTAAATCAGATCAGGAAATAGACCAAACTCCGGTACAGGAATTGGGCTCTCAAGGTTGATAGACCCCATGTTAATTTAGAACCTCACTGGAAAAATAGAAATGTCCAGAATATCAGGGCCCTGATGGACAATGGAATGGAGACCTCTTTGATATATGGAAATCCAAAAAAGTTCACAGGTCAGCATTACACCACCACATGGCTGGGTGGCCCCTCTGTGCAGACTAATTTTCAAATGGAAATAAGGAGAACTCAAAAAGAGAATAAACTGTCTTGATAGTGCCCCTCTTAAAATATATCCTTGGAATTGATATACTGAAGGGAATGACTTTATATTTGGAGGATGGGTGATATCAATTTGGATCCAAGAGATACATTTCAGCAGCAGCAGTGAGGGCGGGTCATCTGAAGATACCCCCAGTGAAGGTGGCCCCACCCATAAAAGTGGTTCATTTAAAGTGATAGTGAATCCTGGGAGGGCATGAGGAGATAAGTAAGACCATACAGGATTTGGCATAGGTAGGGGTGGTGGCCCTGGTCACCACTGCGTGGAATAATCCTGTATGGCCTGTGCGCAAACTGGATCGGAGCTACATAATGACCTTTGATTCTCGAGAACTGAACAAAAATACACCCCCTTTGACTGCCTTGGTCCCCGACACCATCACTTTGATTGAAAGGATACAAAGACACAAAGGGACCTTGTATGCAACCATTGATATTGCTAATGTTTTCTTTTCATACCATTGGCCCCTGAAAATCAGGAACAATTTGCTTTCTCTTGGCTTGGAAGACAATTTAATGGGGTATGTACAGAGCACCATCTAGTGGCAGAACACCTGGATGAAGTATTTGTCATTCCAGGGGTGTAGCTGTCTCATTATTTTCATGACTTGATGATTCAGCGAGAAACAAAAGAACAGGTGCAGACTCAGTTGGACAGGGTTGTGAAACATTTGCCAAGCAAAGGGTGGGTGATAAATCCAGACAAGATGCAACAACCATCCTAAAATGTGAAGTTTCGAGAAATTCAGTGAAATCAGGGACATAGGAACGTTTTCTGAAGGTGAGACAAAAGATACTAGAATTTTCCACGCCCCATAATAAGCGAGAATCTCAGAGATTCACTGGATTGTTTGGGTTTTGGAGACAGCATATCTCTCACTTAAGTCAGATGTTGGCCCCTTTGTACAATGTGACTCAAAAGAAACATGAGTTGGAATGGGGAGAGCAGCAGCAGTGTGCGTTTGAATTGGCAAAGGAGGCAAGTCAACATGTTTTAGACTTATGGACGGTACAGGAGGGAGACATTGAGTTACATGTGACAGTTAGGGGCATTATGCAAATTGGAGTATGTGGGAAAAACAGGCAAGGCAGAGAGTGCCCCTTGGTTTCTAGACCAAAAAGTTACCAGACGCTGGGGAGCAGTATACTCCCTTTGAAAAGCAGTTACTGCCATGTTATTGGGCTCTAGTGGATACTGAGAAAATGGCAATAAGGCATAATGTGATCATGAGGCCCGAGATCCTGAGAAAGCACTGGGTGATGAGTTCACCCAAAACTCTCTGAATAGGGCAAGGATATTCAGGTCTTGGGGGGGAGTGATCTATGCAGACTACCAAGGCAAAATCAAAATCATTTTATTGAACAGTGGAGAGGCTGATTTGATAATACAAGCAGAATTACTCAAATAGTGATTATTCCAGTGTATGAAGAAGTGGTTGTAAAGGGGACTGCCCCAGCCCTTCTTACAGTGTGTGGAAGGGAGGCTTTGGCCTGACTGACAAAAATCCTGGTGCTAAGGTGTGGGTAGAATCCCAAATCGTGCAGCTGAACCAGCAGAGATCATAGCAAAGGGGAAAGATAACATTGTGTTAGTCATGAGACCAGGACAAGAAAAGTGTTAATCAGTACCAGCTGATCAATGTTATTTGCGAGAATGATCAAACTTGTTTCTTTACAGATCATACTATGAGGTGTCTTCGTGCTAGTTGTTCTGAGTGGAGCCTATTAAGGCATATCTGAGTGGGGTCCGGAGTGACCGAAAAGCCCAGCTCCAAAGTAATCAACCAACACTGCCGATGGACACCCTTGCTGCAACAGCCCCAGAACGTTTGGATACAAATGGCTCAGACCATTCTGAATAGGTCGACTTTTGCACGACGAATATGAAAAGCACTGTTGATGTCATTTCTACCTACTTAGTCGCTATCCCAACTCCCACCAGTGCTTTGCTGCAAATATTCAATAGCACCAATGCTGATGGAGTGATGGAAGAAAGTGATGTACTGACACATTTTTCTCTATATGAGTATTGCCTGTTTTGCCAAGAAACTACGTAAGAGAAATGGGACAACCTAACACATGTGATCATTTACAATGCTGCTACCGGCGATGACTGCTACAACCTAACATGCAACGCTTATAAAAGTGGAAAGTGTGCTCAAATGCGCCTTGAAGCAACCACAGTTTCCCCTCAAGAAAATCCATGGGAACAACAAGTACTATGTCAACGGAGAAGCGATAAAATGTGTAAAAATGCAAATAATAGCATGTCTTACAAGAATTAGTGTCTAGTCACATTAAGCATGTCAAGCTACCTGTTGGATGATTATTTTCTTGTGGCAATATTACATATATCTACATTCCTGCAAATATAGTTGGAGGATCATGTGCTTTCACATGGTTGGGAATTATGATGTTTCTATTACACACCGTATTACATACTTGAAACATTAAGGAAATAATTCAACTAAGTGAGACTGTGATTCTGAAGTTCAGTTATCATCTAAATCAGAATGTGGATAATACTCGAGTTATCAACAAACTAGCATGTTTGATAGTAAAAAATCTCAATCATACATCTATTGCTTTGGCAGAACCATTATTAGATTTACAAGGCACTTGAAAAGCTGCTTTGCAAAACAGGGCAGCCATTGACAACTTGCTTTTGAAGCACGACGAGGCCAGCTAGAATTTGAAGGAAGGTGCTGTTTTAACCTATCAGATCATTCTAAATCATTCCAGTCTCACGTTGAAGCCTTGCACAAATTTATGAAGGGAGTGAAGCAAGCTGTAGGCAAAAGGTGGTTGGTCTGACTCTTTGAGTAGCTTTGTTCTATTTTAGGTGGAATACGTATAGTAGTTTGCATTATAATAATGCTAAGTTGCTGTGTACATGCATACATAATCTACGTTTAGACCAGTCTGCTTTTGATATCTAGGAAGTGCATTAATAAATTCATTACTAAGAGTGATGCATTCATTGGGATTGTTTCCTCTTAGTTCAGGCAAAAGCAAGACACCCACTGAGACACCTGCACATCTACTTACAGACCAACTCAGTCCCTCATGCACCCACTCACAGACCCACGCAGACACTGATGAACCTACTAACAGACCCACTGAGACACTCACTCACCCACTCACAGACTCACTCAGATTCTCACGTACCCTCTCACAGACCAACTCAGACACCAATTCACCAACTCACAAAGCCACTCAAACCCTCATGCAACCATTCACAGAACCACTCAGACATTGATGCACCCACTCACAGACCCTCTCAGACACTGACGCACTCACTCACAGACCCACTCAGGCACTCAGATATGCGTGCAGGGAAGATAGATGAAAACATTGCTCCAGCAACAGGTGCTATTAAAAGCAGCTGACTGCTTACTGGAGCATGGGGGAGGCTATGAGGCTTTTTCTGCGGTCCCAGGTAGCATGTCAAGGGCCAAAAATAATTTTTACAAAAATGGCCTTGAGGATCCCCGTGGTCCCAGATAGCCCAAAAGGGCTAACAAAAAAGGAAAGATAAAAAAAAGGAAAGTCTAGCGTAATGGTGAATGTCGCAGACCTTCACACTGAGAGTTCAGGGTAGTCATTTCCCTTTTTGTTTCAACTGCAAATGATTAAGGCTCATACTTAAAGATGATCATACTCTTTTTAAATGATAAATACATTTTTCTTTTCAAATTGTTCAGAAATATCTCATTCTAAGTATATCATACATCAAAGCCTAAAAAACCCTTACTCTCTCTCCATGTTTCAATTTACTTTCTCCCACTCATACACCCAGTCACAGACCCACTGACACCATCATGCACCCAGTCACAGATCTGCACACTAAAACACTGATGTCGGCCCTCTCACACCCAGAGAGACACTCTCACCCTCGGAAACACCCTCTCACACCTGTTCTCACATGTGGAGAGTCCACAGACAACTCTTGCCGCGCACAGCCAGAGGGCAGCATGGGGTTGGGTGGTTAGGGGAGTTGGTCGTAGGGTCAGACTACAGGCCAGGTTTTGTGGGCAACTTCTACTGTGCACAGACGAAGGCCATGGAAGGTGCAAGGTTGGGTGCTTATACGGGGTTGGCCTCAGGGCCTGGCCTTCGGCCATGCGCGGCAGTGGTTAGATTAATGATTAGCAATGAAAATTACTAAATGTTAAAAAAACTATAGAAATTCACTGAAAAACCAAATGTTACGGGGACGTTATAGTTAGGTGTATATTTTAAATGTACAAAACCATAGACATATACCAATTATAGTACAGTTATCTCAAGTAACTATAACTTGTACCCTGAGGTATCTATAACTCATGCCCTCACCATGCACTGCTAATTACCCCAAAAATTATGGCACTCAATATTTGCAGTAACTTTTTTGAAAAAAAAACTGTGCATGGCAGGGATGCAAGTTATAGTTACCTTAGGGAACATGTTCTTTTCAGTGAATTTCTTTTTTTTTTAAAATCTATTTCCTAACTATAACCTCCCTGTAAGGTTTGTTTTGTTCAGTGAATATTTTTTTTTTTTATATATATATATAGATATATATATATATATATATATATACTACAACAGGTTATAGTTAATACTTAGGTCCTCATTACAACCCTGGCGGTCAATGATAAAGTGGCGCAAATACCGCCAACAGGCTGCCGGTAAGTACCGCCAAATTATGACCATGGCGGAAAGATCTCAGATAGACAGCCACTTTACCACACCAACCGCCAGGGTGGAAAAATAGGCACCACGGCGGTAGCCGCCTACAGCCAGGCGGAAGCCAATGTTCCACCCCCCATATTAAGATCCTTGAAACTGCCGGGGCAATACCAACGACAGCAAAAGCCTGGCGGAAACACTGCACAGAAGGGAAAGGACTCACCTTTGGAGACACAGAGAACAAGCACAACACCAGGCAGCCTGAGCTGCAAATCTTTCCTATGATATTTTACATCCTGTTCCACCATGAACACCAAGATGACCACGGTGAGTACAGCCGCCTAGCACACAGGGGAGGGGGGAGGAATAAGAGAGTGACACACACACGCACAACACACACCCCCACCCTCTCAACACCATACACACAATCAGATAAAGTAAGAAAACATATTGACCCCGTACCCCTCAGGAATAATGCAAGGACAACATGAATAGGTGAAAGTGAGTGTAATAATATAAACACAGTAAAAATATGAACATTCAATCTAAAAGTATGTACATATGTACAGTTCAAGGGACACTGCCCAGTCCTCAATGTGCGTGGGGCACAGGGCCACATGAAAAAGTCCAAGGACCCACTTGTCTCCTGCACCAACACGGAGAGAACACTGCAGGGGCATCAGTTGGAAAATAGTCAGGCACCTCAGGGGGACGGGAAACGGGGGGACACATCAGCCGGCAGATGGAACAACACCACTGGTTCTGAAGGGGGCAACATGACCTGTGCTTGGTCCTGGTGACTGCAAGCCCACAGTCTATCAAGAGGGTGACTTGCCCACGTTCTCTGGAGGGTGCAACATGCCCTGTGCTTGGTCCTGGGGAGTGCAAGGCCACAGTCTCTCAAGTGGGTGACTTACCCACATGCTCTGGAGGGGGAAAGAAGCCCAATGGTTCTGGAGGGAGCATCGTGCTCTGTGCTTCAGATCCTGGGGAGTGCAAGGTCACAGTCTCTCAGCTGGGTGTCATACCCACAGGATTTTCAGGGGGCAGGCTGCACAACAGCCAATGGAGGCAGGTCTACAGACCGTCCACTGGCAGTGACGGCTGCTCAGTGGTGGTAGTAGTGCTGCTGCTGATGGAGGTGGGAGGAGGCTCCATCCCATCCCCTGCAGCCTCAGACGGCTGCCCACTGCTGGTGGTGGTGGTGCTGCTGGTGGTGGTGGTTGGGGGGGGAAGCTCCTTCCCATCCCCTGCAACCTCGGATGGTTCCCCGCTGCTGGTGGTGGTGTTGCTGCTGCTGCTGCTAGTGGTGGTTGTGGGGGAAGCTCCTGCCCATCCCCTACAGCCTCCGACGGCTGCACAACCATAGTTGTTGTTGGGGGCTCTGGCTGAGTCCCAGCACCAGGCCCCTTGTCCTTCCTGGCTGCTGCTGCAGGCCCCTTGCTCTTCCTGGCAGAAGCTGGGGAAGGCTCCATGCTCTTCTCGACAGCACTTGGGGCAGGCTCCTTGCCCTTCCTGGCAGCAGCTGGGGATGGCACTTTGCCCTTCAGGGCAGCAGCTGGGGAGGGCTCCTTGCCCTTCCGGGCAGCACTTGGGGCAGGCACCCTTTCCTTGAGGCTGCCTGGTGCCCTGGATCCTTTACTACCATGAGTGGGTGTGGACACTACTGGGCCCATGGACTGGGTGGCTGAGGTGCTTGCCTGGGTTTTAGCTACCCTGGCCAGACGTGAAGGATGGGGGGACGGGTAAGAAGAGATCAATGGTAGAGAGGAAAAGCTGTTTAGGGACACAGTGTTGGGAAGAGGGAGAAGGTTTGGGAATGGAGGAAGAGGGAGTGGTTGTGGGAGGTGTCTGCTGTGTTTGGGTACAGGTGCATGGGCTGAATGCTGTTGTGAGGTGGATGGCTGTTGGGTGTCTGAGTACTTGAGTTTGTGTACCTTAGGAGGGGGGGACAGACACAGTGGGAGAGGTGTGTGTTCTGCTAGGTGTGCTGTTGATGGTGGTAGTGGATGAAGATGTAATGCATGGAGGTGTAGGTGTGGATGCAACTGGGAGGGAGGTGGAGGAGGAGGGGGCCACAGTGGAGGCAGTGGATGTTGATATGTCTGCATCTGATGGTGTTTGTGTGAGTGCCTGTGGAATGATGTGTGGTGCTTGTGTTTTCCTGTGCCACTCTTGTGTGTTGTCCTGTGTGCATACTCGTCTGCCTGTGTGCTTGGGATAGGGTGGGGTTGAGGGGAATGGGATTGTGAAGAGGATGTTGGAGGGGGAAACAGGGACAATGGCTGCAGTTAGAGAGGAGACCGGAGCCTGTATTGATCTCTGTTGGGCCACCAAACCAGTGTGAATGCCCTCCAGAAGTGCATTTCTCTATTGCATTTGAGCTGCCAGCCCCTGGATGGCCTTCACAATGGTTGACTGCCCAACAGAGATGGATCTCAGGTGGTCAAAAGCCTCCTCACTCAAGGCAGCAGGGCTCCCAGGGACAGGGCCTGAGGTGCCTGGGGCGAAGGAGATGCCCACCCTCCTGAGTGAGCGGGCACGGGCAACTCAATGAGGGGCTGCTGGGAGGGCGGTGCTGGTGCGGGGGTGGCAGCTGTACCTGTAGCTGGGATGGTCACAGAAGTGTCCACCACCACCAGGGAGCTTCCATTGGAGGAGGAATCTGTGTCCAAACTGTCCCCTCCAGTCTCCACCGTCAGTGGACTCTACCTCCTGGGTCCTGTGGGATGCAGCTCCCTGCGTTGCCGGTGCCTCTACTCCTTTGCCAGATGATGCTAAAGCACATAAGGACAGGATGACAAAACAAAAAGGGGGGGAGAGAGACAAATGATACACTGAGTCAATGGCTGCACCAACACCACAGTTGGCGTACATACCACCCTCACACACAGGGAACAGGCCTATGCACTATGCAATGCACTACCAGTAACAATGCTAATCACCAGGGCATATGGAGGGACACATACCACCAACTGCAGCATACCTGGGACCCACACAGCCCTGTCCAGTAGTGGATGCCTGCAAGCTAGGTGGGAGGAATATCACATCAGAACCCTGCGCAACATAGGACCTACTCTGCAATGTCAGGTCTGGCCTAGGGGCACCCACAGACACACATCCACCACCAGGGTCTTCCGTGCCCAGCGTCTCAAGTCCTTCCACCGTTTCCGACAGTGGGTGCTCCGCCTGCCATAGACCCACAGGGTCTTCACCTCTGTGGCGATGGCACGCCATATTCCCTTCTTTTGATAGGTGTTGACCTGCAGAGGCAATAAACACAGTCAAACACCATTAAACTAACAGTCCAGCCTGTCACACACATGGCCCACCATACCTGTTTCCATCACCATTGGCACACACATAGCCCAGCGTACAACATGTACACCGCCAACAGATAATTCCCCTCTTACACAATACCTTCACACACATCTCCATGCATCCATGCCACATGCATCGTGCCCACAATGTACTCACCTATTGGTCTGGAGGCCCACACAGCAGTCTGTACTGGGGTAGGACCCCATCCACCAGTCGCTCCAACTCCTCCGAATTGAAGGCTGGGGCCCTTTCCCCAGTAACACGGGCCATGGTAGGTTCCAGACACAGGTCACACCAGCACATGCAGTGTAGGTCTTCTCCTGTTGAAAGTCAGGAAACAAGTGAGGAATGATTTAGAAAATGGCAGTCATGTCCGCGGCGGTGTACACTGTCACTGCTGGCGTCCATCCCCATTGGCCACTGTACTCCTTAGGGCCCGATATTATCCAATGGGAAATTGCACGGTGGTTCACGACCACCTACCGCCACGACGCCCAACGCCGGCGGAATTACCTCACTTCCACCTGTCCCTCCACACAGGACAGGTAGTCGTCATTTCAGGGGGGGTGAACAGGCCTATTGATAATTGCTGCATCACAGAATAAATAGGCAAATAATTAGAAATTTACACTGTCCCAATACATAATTTCACAATGTGGACTGCTGTTGTGGGTCAGTTGTTCAAATTGTGACAGCCTACGCACTCTTGTGTCCCTTAGATACCTACTGCTCTGGATGAATAGGAGATGTAGACATACCCTCGTGTCCAGACTCCTGTTGGACTTAGCTACACTGGAGGACAGGCACATTATACTCACCTATAGACTGGACAGGGCCACATTCACATAGCTGTGTGCTCAGTTGGAGCCAGACCTGATCTCATCTATCCGTCATCTGACTGGGATTCCCCCCTCTTGTGCAAGTGCTATCAGTTTTCCATTTCCTGGGAACTGGTTCTTTCCAAGTGACAGTGGGCTTGGCAGCAGGAATGTTACAGCCAATGTTCTCAATCATGCTGGCAAGAGTGTTGTCTGTCCTGGTAAAACACATGTGCAGCTACATAGCTTTCCCCCAGGTGGGAGATCTGGCCATTGTGAAGGCCGGATGTCATGCAATGGGAAATATCCTCAATATGATTGGGGCGATTGACGGGACACATATTGCGTTTGTCCCCCCGCCAGAATGAACAGGTGTACAGGAATCGTAAAAGTTTCCACTCCATGAATGTGCAGATGGTGTGCCTAACAGACCAGTACATCTCCCACATCAATGCTAAATATCCTGGGACGGTGCATGATGCCTTTGTCCTCCGGAATAGCAGCATCCCAAATGTGATGGGCCAACTACAGAGGCACAGGGTGTGGCTTATAGGTGAGCCTTGGTCCCCACACGGTGGATGTTAGTGTATGCCTCTGATGTTAACTTCATAGGATAGTGTGTGGCTAAATGGTGTCCCTCAATACCTGCAGGTGACTTTGGCTACCCAAACCTATCATGGCTGCTGACCCCTGTGAGAAATGCCAGGACAAAGGGTGAAGAACTTCATAATGAGGCACATGGGTGAACCAGAAGGATCATTGAGAGGACCTTTGGCCTCCTGAAGGTCAGGTGCCTCCATCTGACAGGTGGCACCCTGTGCTATTCACCCGAGAAGGTCTGCCAGATAGTAGTAGCATGCTACATTTTGTACAACCTGGCCCTCAGACGGCATGTACCTTTTCTGCAGGAGGAAGAGACTGGAGATGCCCCTGTGGCAGCAGTGGACCCTGAGGACAGTGAGGACGAGGAGACAGAGGAGGAGAATGTGGACAACAGAATATCAGTTATCTGTTAGTATTTCCAATGACACACAGGTGAGACAGTGCAACTTCACATTTCTATGACTATTGTTGTATTCTGTGTGGCTGTGGCATGATGGCATTACCCACATTCTATCTCTACTTACTGTCACCTATGGATTATCATTTTACAGATGTTGGTGACATGACAACAATGTCCTGATGTGATCACTACAGCCAGCTACAGGTCATTATTTCTATGCTCTCACAATGTACAGTTCAGTTGCAATGGATGTAGCTGTTTCCAATACAAATTTACCATGCAATACTAGTAGTCGAGATTTGTCCAAGGTTTTTTTTTATTGTAGTGCTAAGAAATTGAGGGGAAAGTGCAATGGGATGGGTGGTGATGGAGGAAAGTCCAGGGTATTGTTCCAGTCTGTTTGTAGCACAGGTGCAGTGTCCAAGGGGACATAGGAAGAGGAGCAATGGTAGTTCAAGGTGGACAAGATGACTGAGTGGGACACAAGGGGGGCAATCAGGAGAGTCTCACTTCCTGGCGGTGGTCTTGGCAAGTGTCTCTGGCTTCTGTCTGGGTCGCAGGGAATGTTTGCAGGGTGGTTCACCTTCTGCAGGGGGAAGGGTGCTGGTGGCCTGTGGGTCCTGTGGCGGGGCCTCCTGCCCACTAGCGGCCGCAGAAGTGGAGGGCTGTTCAGTTGACTGGCTAGTGTTGGTGTTCTGTTGCCTCCCTCATGATGTTGGCCATGTCTGCCAGGATCCCTGCTATTGAGATCAGGGTGTTGGTAATGGCCTGCAAGTCCTCCCTGATCCCCTGATGCTGTCCCTCCTGCAGCTGCCTGTTCTCCTGCACATTGCCAAGGAACTAGTCCATCATGTCCTAGGTATGTTAGTAGGCTCCCAGGGTCTCGGATAGTGACTTCTGGAGAGTCGGTTCCCTGGTCCTGTCCTCCCCATGGCGCACAGCAGTCCTCCCTGTTGGCCTGTGCCCCTATCCCCTGAATGGTGTGACCACTTCCACTGACCACAGTTCCCTGATTATCTTGGGGGTGAGGTGTGGCCTGGGGTCCTTGTACAGGTGGGCACACAGTTGATTGACGTGTCCTGGGGACAGAGGTTTGAGGATGCTGGGTGGTTGCTGTGGTGTTGGATCCTGATGGGGGAGGCTCTGTGGTGGTCTGTGATTGTGCTTGGGTGACTGGCTGTCCAGTGGTCCCTGATGGGCCAGGTAGGTCCTCCAGATCCTGAAGTACAGAGATACTGTCATCACTGGGGGCCTCTTCTGTTGGTGGACTGGATAGTGGTGGCACCTCCTGTCCACTGACATTGGCTGGTGTACCTGTGAGGATGTAAGTGATGTATTGTGCTTCATGTTTGTGACATATTGTACATCCCTGGCTTCCCCTCTATCGTTGGTGTTGCCCTACCTGCTTTTGCTTGTGTATGGTGATGTATTGTGCGATTGTTAGTTTCCCTGTGCTGTGCATGCTTTAGTTATAGGTGTCCATGCAGGGCTAGGAGGGGTGTCCATGCATTGGTATGGCATTCAGGGCTTGGCATTGGGGTTAGTGAGACGTGTAGGGGCAGTGTGTGAGTTGAAGTGGAGTGATGGAAGTGAGGGTGTGGGTGTGAGATGGCATGCAGGTAGGGGGGTGATGAGTAGTAAATGTTGACTTACCAGTGTCAACTCTAGTGAGTACCTCAGGATGCAGTATTGCCAAGACTTGCTCCTCCCATGCCGTGAGCTGTGGGGGAGGAGGTTGGGGTCCACCTCCAGTCCTCTGTACAGCGAGCTGGTGCCTTGCTGCTATGGAACATACCTTCCCCCGTAGGTCGTTCCACCTCTTCCTGATGTCATCCCTTGTTCTTGGGTGCTGTCCCATGGTGTTGACCCTGTCCGCGATTCTCCGCCATAGCTCCATCTTCCATGCTATGGATATTTGCTGTACCTATGCAAAAAAGAGCTGTGGCTCTACCCTGACAACTTCCTCCACCATGACCCTTAACTCCTCAGAGAAACGGGCTGCTTTTGTCGTGCCATGGGTGTTGTGTGATGTGTGTTGGTGAGGGCGTGTTGGGTAATGTGGTGGGGTGTGTAATGTGGAGTGTGTGAGGGGTGTATGGGTGTAAGTGGTGTGTGTGTCTAGTTGTCTCTGTGCTCTTCTTCTCTCTCCCGGTCGCAATTGGTGTTCTTAAGGGGTTGTGGGTAATGTCGGTGTGTGTTTTATAGTGGTGTGGGTGTGTAGTGTGTGTATGGGTGTCAGGTATGTGTATTTGGTTTTGGCCAATGTGATGTTGTTTTGTATGTGGGTGTCTATTCTGAGCACAGCGGTATGTACTGCCAATGGTTTACCGCAGTTGAATGTCCGCTGTGGGGATTCGTTGGTCATAATGTCAGAGACGTTGTTTTGTTGGCGTAACGGTATGGGTTTTGGGACCGCCACTTCATCACTGACCTTTGGTCTGGCAGATTTGTGTATGTGGCTGTATTCTATCGGATTGGTGTGTGTGTGTCATAATATGGTGAACAGATGGTGGTAAGCGGGATTTACCGCCAATGTCATAATGAGGGCCTAAGTCCTAACTATTATTAACTCCTGGTGACTGCCAGTTGACTATATATATATATATATATATATTGTAATCCTGGGAATGTGTCAGATGCCATTGGTGTTGCATGGAAACACCCACAGCAACACCTATGGAACGTACCTTTCATGCAGAGTTATGCACAAAAGGTGGCCATATTTAAAAGGTGATGAAAAGGCGTGCTTTCCATAGGCTTGTATATAAGTGCGGGCACACTGCGCCACTGGAGCATGACAAAAGTGGCGCTCCAGAGGCATTATTTTGCTGCAAGGGCTTTATAAATATGCCCCTAGGTGTGATGGGATTTAGTCATAGACCCATGTCTCTCAACAGATGTTTTCACAGAGAGAACAGAGAGACCAGTTCAGATTTGAAACACTTACCTGTTCTGTAGTGGAAAAGAGATATATGTAGAAAGATCTATGGAAACAGGTGGCCTTGTATTAGTACACTATTATAATCCATACATTTGCTATGGTTCAGTTTTCAGAAGAGACCAGCTCCTTTTCTTATAACTGTATTGAAGCTAAATCCCTTTTTTTCCAAGACAACATAGATCTCTGTTGAGATATCTCTTCACAGTGAGGGATGCCTGTAAAAGGCTTTACTAAGAAAGTCATCCCTCTTTAGATATATTTTGTCTAAGTGAATAGGGTGTTTAGTTCAGTACAGCCACAGCACCATCTCTAATAATTGCGATCAACAGAATAGTCTCTGCAAAAGTATTAATAGAACAAGTAAGCCCTGAGCAAGTATATTGTGTCATGCTATACATTCTGCATGGTGCAGTTCGATGAACCAGTGATGCTATCTCATAAACCCTGTAACACCAGACTCTCAAAAACAGAGTTCTACAGCTAAAGGTATGTGTTCAAGACCTTTGAGAGCTAGTACCTCCTGTGTTACATGACTTTAGAAACAGCAAGCTATGTACTCATATTTATAAACAGTGTCTGTAAAAGGACTTAGTTAAACAGTACCCATCTACTAATACATTTTACCAGGGTGTATAAAGAATTCTGGTTTGTAATACAATTGTATTCAAAGTGAATGGCTCATTTTTCTAAGAACATTCCCAAGCCACTAAAAGATGTGTTGATGGCATAGATTACGTGAAAAAGGGTTTAGTAAGTAATTCACCTCTGCACAAAGGCATGTCTAGTGACAGAATATGGTATATAAATATATTTACAGACAGCAAGTTATCATCTCATACCTCTGAAGAGAATTAAGTCTTAGTGTAGAAGGTTTTCGACAAGCAGTAGGTCCTCTGCTACCAGCTTACTGTAACAGAGTACACTTTAGTTGTGGTACTGGTTCATGAAAGACTCTTTCCCTCTTATACAAGCTTATTTAGAGTGAATGGTTCACATTTAAAACAGCACACCATGTCTCCTGACAGCCCTGTACAATTTAGACACTGGGGGCCTCATATACAAGAATCTGATGCATCAGCATTGATGCATCCGATTTCTTGTATTTCCCTATGAACCCCAAACAACGTTATGGATGCGCTGTATTTAAAATACAGAGCTCCCTGGCAAATTCCGACACATCTGTTAGAGTTAAACTCATGCATTGCTGGAGTACCATCGTAAAAATGACGGTACTCCAGCAATGTGAATAGGCTCCCATTGGAAAAAGCCCTGTGTCAATTGTACACCTGCTTTGAGCAGGCAGTACAATTCTGACACAGCGAAGTCCCAAATTAATGCAGTGGAATGTTGTAAATTACACTGCGTCAGTTCTTCATAGCTTTTTGCCTTGGGAATGCCTACTCTGCATACATTATACATGGCATAGGTATAATGTGACACAGGGCTTTACGAACTGATGCATTGGGCCCAATGTGTCAGTTGGTAAATCTGGAGCAGTGCAGGGCACTTCTTGTGCCACCACTGTGCCGAAATAACTGACGGAGTGGTGGCAAAAAGGGCTTGTAAAGGGGCCCTGAGTGTGAAGGGATTTATCAACAGACCCATGTCTCTCAACAGATGTTTTCTAAGAGTGAACAAAGGGCTTGGTGCAGATCAGAAAGACATATCTATGCGCTGACACTACTGAACAGGATAAGAGATGCATTTAGAAAGCTGTCTGGAAAATGACGCCTCTAATGTCACACTATAACAAGTCTCACATTATACATAATTAATTTTCCAGGTTAAGAAGCTTCTTCTCCTAAAAGTGTATGCAGTCTAAATGCATTACCTCATAACAGTAAAACACTGTAGTAACAAAATCACCTGCTTGCTGACACACCAATACATGCAAATTACAGCATGCTAAATACTCCTCTATACTTAAAAATAGTATCAGTCAAACACTGTTCTAACAAAATGGCCTACATACTGAAACCTCTTAACATGTTACATTTTGGTTGTAAAACAGTTTTACTATAATCCTATCCCTCTAAAAAATGATTTATGTCAGGCAACAGTACCCTCTTTCATCACACTGCAGAATTAAGATGAAATCAAATGCAATTTTATAAAACCATCGTGGTGCATCATACAATGTTATAGAGTATGAGTGCTCCACTTTAATGTTAATTACAAATTAAATATGCCTCAGGTATAGCCAGAAAACATGAATAATTCACATTAACAAAACAAGGGTTGGTGTTACATACCTTCATATCACACAGCATAGAAGAATTCTTCATATAATGTTTTTAAAATGACTTAAGATGAACATAACTCATATTCCGAATGTCTAATTCTGACAATATAAAGTGTTCTAGTGCACATTGAACATTAGATAGAAATGGACCAGAATGTGCATAGTCAAGTAGAATTTCCAGAACTATAAAGCCCCTTAAAGTTTTAAGCATGTAAAATACAATGATATCACCTCAAGATAGCTACTGATCCTCCAATATAGGTGCTCACCAATCCAAATTCTAATCGTAAAGCTTCCACAGATGTTATGGAATTTAAAGTGCAAATAGAACATAAAATCGTACCTTCCACCTTATACATAAAGTGTCAACCACTAACTTTAATTGTTTAACTAATATATTTAACCATATTCAGGATACCCACTATCCAAAAATATATGCAATAAATTCTGAAGTTAGAATATACATCAACCATGCTTGAAAAACATCTAGACCTTAAATTAAAACTGTCTCCATAGACAGCTATGAACTGAACAGTATGCAAGAAATACAATCAGCTATGGTTCAATAGCAATCACTTTTAATTTCAATCTAGCATTTTAAACATTCAAATTACTAGTACTTGTACAATCAACAAATATATTAAAACTTCTGTCTAAGTATATTATTTTATTTTAAGATTTTGAGCCTGATTTAGATCTCGGAGGATGAAATGCTCCATCACAAACGTAACAGATATCCCGCTCGCTGTATTACGATCTCCATAGGATAAAATAGGATTGTAATATGGCGGACGGGATATCCATCACATTTGTGATAGAGTGTTCCCCTCCACCAAGATCTAAATCAAGCCCCTGGTCACAGGCTTCATAATTAAATTACAGTATATTTTTACTTACCTGAAATTAAAGCTGTGTCTTGAAGGTAGCTGAAAACACCAATCACTTTTAAACAAAGTCAAATCACCTCTGCTAAACATAAGTCAAAAAGATTACACTTGCTTCACCTCTAAACAACCAAGGGCAGTCTCAGGCATCTGAGGTTATGCAACACATGTACATATATGAACTTACAAGACTTATATCCAATCACATCACAGCTTTTTTAACTTTGAAGAGGAAAGTTCAGCTATTGGTTGACCTTATTATATCCTCATTCTTGGATTTTTCACAGAAATGTACTACATGTACTATAGCCCCCAATAATTTCTGGTTCATATTTCATCTTGAGTGCCTGTGCTTTACTTCTATTGCTTTATGACCATTTTAACCAGTTAATGGCACCAGCACCATGGTGATACATGCTCTTTTCTTTTCTCGTACAATCCGACGTGCAGGACACTTGTGCGATCGAAAGAAAGACGGCGTGCCAGGGTCACCCGGGCAAGTTCCATGTGACTCTCACAAGTGTCTTGCGGGACCATACGAGGACCGCCTCATCAAGCTTAACCTGCTGAAGCATGCCAATGACTCTTGCAAGACTCTTGCAAGATTGTACTGAAAGTTGAAACTCAGCGAATAGAAACATTCTTACTATTTACCAAGGAACCCTACAGACGGCAGTTAAAAACAACTAACTTACTTTTGTAACTGCTCAAAACCTACTGTTTACATTTATAATTTTGCCCTGTTTCATTTTTTCTGTCATCATATAACTTCATTTTGTTCTGGACGCTTTCTCATTCTGTTGAGAACTTTTCTTGAGACTCAGATTTCCATACTGCACCATGGTTCACTTCTGGATTTTGAGACACAGTTTCCACCACTGGGCTAGAGAATATGCCAATAATTGTGATATTGACAAGAATCATGGATTTCCAAGTTTGGACATAACTTGGATTGACCATAGAGGTATAAAGTGACATCCACTGTTACCAATGGTTGAAAGCATTTTGGTTTATGAGCACCCAGACCTGTTCATAGTGCACGATGGTGCAATGATCTAGCCACAATCACAGATGTTGCACTTGAAATCCAAATGAAGGAGACCTTTTCTAAATTGATGTCTCTCTTTCCTCAAACTGCCTTTGGATATTCTAAAATATTTGAAAGATAGAAATGACAATGAACAAAACAGTTTTGTCCTAAGAGAACTATAAACACAAATCGCCCAATTCACAAAGGTAAACTTAGACCAAAAGTGTACGTTTAGACCAAACATCTAAGGGCCCAATTCAAAAAGGTAAACTTAAACCAAAAGTCTATGTTTAGACCTAAAGTCTAACTTTACTACTAGTAAAGTTACACTTTTGGTCTACTTTGAGACTATGGCCCTCATTCTGACCCTGGCGGTCCTAGACCGCCAGGGCCGCGGGCAAAGGAAGCACCGCCAACAGGCTGGCGGTGCTTCTCAGAAAAGCGGATCCGGCGGTTTCCCGCCGGAATACCCCTGGCAGGGCTGAACCTCCATGGCGGTGCTGCATGCAGTGCTGCCATGGGGATTCCGACCCCCTTCCCGCCAGCCTGTTTCTGGCGGTTTTGACCGCCAGGAACAGGATGGCGGGAACGGGTGTTGTGGGGCCCCTGGGGGCCCCTGCACTGCCCATGCCACTGGCATGGGCAGTGCAGGGGCCCCCTAACAGGGCCCCAGCATGATTTTCACTGTCTGCGTAGCAGACAGTGAAAATCGCGACGGGTGCAACTGCACGTCGCACCCCTGCAACACCGCCGGCTCCATTCGGAGCCGGCTTCTGTGTTGCAGGGCCTTTCCCGCTGGGCCGGCGGGCGCTCCTTTGGCAGGCGCCCGCCGGCCCAGCGGGAAAGCCAGAATGGCCTGAGCGGCCAAATGGCGGTAACCGCATGGCGGGCGGCTACCGCCGCCCGCAGTGGTCAGAATGACCCCCTATTTGTCTTAGTTTATACCAAAAGTCCAACATTGAACCAAAAGTCCAACATTAGACCAAAAGTCTACTTTTACTAGTAGTAACCTTAAGGGCATAGTTACATGGCCACCATAGCGTAATTTTTTTGATACTAAGGTGGCCTTTCTCCCGCACCAGATTTACTAAGTGGCACAATGCATGGATTTAGACTTTTGGCCTAAACTTAGACCAAAAGTCTAACTTTACTTTACTAGTAGTAAATGTACACTTTTTGTCTAAACTTAGACCAAAAGTCTACACTTAGATCAAAAGTCTAACTTTACTACGAGTAAAGATAGACTTTAGGTCTAAACTTAGACTATTGGTTTAAACTTAGACTTCTATTCTAAGGTTACCTTTGTGAATTGGGCCCAATGGCTACTCTCGGAGCCACTCCATTCTCACATAATGTCATACTTTCATGTTACAATTTCTTCTTCTTTTGAAATACTGACACCTGCGAGAGTCTTGTGAGAGTGGCAGCACCCACATGTCTTCTTCCCCTCATGTATTTATCTGACTCTCAGGAAAGGCTTGCAAGCTCAAACATTTAACACATATTTCATGGAAAATAGCTGTGCCTTAGACAGTATCAGTACTGTAGTCTGCACACACACAATACTCTCCACTGACACCTCTCTCTAGGGACAGATTTTCTCTACCCCACTACTTTTATTTTTTATATGATCCTGTGAAACTCTTACGAGTATGGGAGCACCCAAACACCTACTTGCAGCCATGTATTTCTCTGTATCTGACAAGTGTCTTGTGAACTCGAACATGTCTCTCTGGAATAACAGATGTCTCTACTAATATATAAACACAGATGTAGTAGAGTGTGTATATGTGTTGACCTTTCCTTCCAGACCTCTCTTTCTCTCAAATGAGTGCTGTAGTTGAGTGTTTACATTGACTACCTCTCCTGTCAGATCTCTCTCTCACATGATGGGTGTGCAAATTAGGATGTGTACATGGACTGCCCTCTCCTATCAGACCTCTCAGATGATGATCAGCGTAGTAAGAAATGTGCATGGCCTGGACTCCCCTTTCAGACTGGTATTTCAAATGATACGTCTGTGAAGAGAAACTGGCCTCTCCACTGAGAGCTTTCTCTCAGGTGATAGGTGTGCCTAGTAGTGAGTGGAGAAGGTCTGCCCTTCCCTGTCAAACCCCTCTCTTAGATGACAGGTGTATACAGTAGTGTGCAGATGGACTGGCCTTTCTTTTCAGACCTCTGACACAGATAACCGGTGTATGTAATAGTGTTTGGAGAATGACAAGCCTGTCCTTTCAGACCTCTCTCTCAAATGATGGGTGTGCCTAGTGGTGTGTGGTGAGGGACTGGATTCTCCTGTCAGACCTCTCTCTCAGATGACACATCACTCACACCACATGGTGGCACCCCAAAGACACCCCAGGTTTTCAGAGGAGGAGCTAAGGGTCATGGTGGAGGAAATCATCTGGGTAGAGCCACAGCTATTCGGTTCATAGGTGCAGCAGACATCCATTGCAAGGAAGATGGAGCTATGGCAGAGGATTGTGGACTGGTTCAATGCTGTGGGACAGCACCCAAGAAATAGGGATGACATCAGGAAGAGATGGAACGACCTACGGAGGAAGGTGTGTTCCGTGGTTGTGTCAGAGTCACCAGATCATCAGGGTCTGTGCATGTTCCCAACACGTCCACCACTGAACAACTCCAAGACTCTGATAGATAAATCACAGAGGCTAAGAGAGTTCAAGAGGGGAAGAGGGGATTAGGAGGGGAACAGCTGGGAAGTAGACCTGTAGTAAGAAAAAAGGTTAAAACACACAATATCAAAATTACATCTCATGAAATCAATACTAAACTATGACTCTAAGCATTGTTATTCTGGAAACATGAACAACCTAAGAATTAGGCTTAAAATGACTACGTTTCAAGATGACCGGATACCTGTAAGGGGAATCAAGATGGATTAAATGAAACTTTCAAAGTCAAATGCTTTCCTTTACATGAGAATCAGGAAAAAAACATTCTGAATAAGTTCCAAAACAGTCATATGAATCCTTTTTTGAGAATGTATATTAGGACCATACAATATTGCATCTAAAAACTCTGACCTTTTGTGTTCTCTTGAAAGGTTTTAACACAAATTGCGCACATTGCAGAATATATATATATATGGTAAACACCATGAAAGGATTGTGCACCATGAACAACACAATATGAATTCAGGAAACAAATCACACAACTTGCCAACTCGAATACTACCAAATAAATGTCTTAGAATAGTGGCATACAATGAACAACATGAACTAAGCTCGAGGAGAGAATCGTGCCTCTTGCCGATTTGAGTGCCACCATGTAAAATGTCAAGAAATGGTAGCACGCAATAAATATCAAGGTTAAATCACCATTTAACGAATCGCGCGTCTTGCCGATTCGTAAGCCACAATGTAAATGCCAAGAAATAACAGCACGCAATGAATAACAAGATTAAAGCACCATGAAACGAATCGCGCATCTTTTGCCGAATCTTAAGCCACCATTTAAATGTCAAGAAATGATAGCGCGCAATGAATATCAAAGTTAAATCATCATAAAACGAATCGCGCGTCTTGCCGATTCGTAAGCCACCATGCAAATGCCAAGAAATGGTAGCACATAATGAATTACAAGATCAAAGCACCATGAAACGAATCGCGCGTCTTGCCGATTCTTAAGCCACCATGCAGATGTCAAGAAATGGCAGCGAGCAATTAATAACAAATTTAAATCATCATGAAACGAATCGCGCGTCTTGCCGATTCATAAGCCACCATGTAAATGTCAAGAAATGGTAGCGTGCAAGAATAACAAGATTAAATTATCATGAAACGAATCGTACGTCTTGCCGATTCGCAAGTCACCATGCACATGTCACAAACACTCAAGCGCATATTTCACACGAGCAAAATAATCTGTCAAATCATAAAAGAATTAGGCCCAAGAACATGAGAGTTCTCGATAATGGCGTTGGGAGGCCAGCCCAACCACCGTCTTACCGGCCAGAACAAGGATCTCCAAATGAAGGATGAAGGGCAGATGTCTGGAAGATCAAATAGGCCACCGGGACAGGAGCTCAGGAAGTAGCTGCTGCTCTGCACCGGGACCTCTGAATAGTGAGCACTTGGAGCTGAGCTAGCTCCTTTTTATAGAGTATTGGCCCAGCCCACAACCACACCCAGGCATGTTGTGAGGAAAGTCTCTAGAAGGCCCTGGAAAGGGACCACAACCTAACACACTCTGAAAGCCTGCAGCAATACACTGCAAATGAACAGCATTTGTAAGCACATTAAAAATAAGTCTTCAGGATTGAACTCTGCAATACAAAAGGTTAAACAACAACATATCAGCACAATGCATAAATTACATTGTTTTGAGAGTGCTGGGTTTTTGCATTCTAGTCGCCAATAGAGCGCGCACTGCCCTGGTGTTGACAGGTTGCAAGACACCAGGTAGCTGTACAGAGGACTGGCGGTGAGCCCCCACCTCCTCCCCCACAACTAACAACATGGGAGGAGCAAGTCTTGGTGATCATGCATCCTGAGGGCCTCCAGGAGTAGCAGGAGGACTGGACTCTGGTAAGTCAAAGCTTTACTACTATATCCCCCACCCTACCTGCATGCCATCACAAACTCCTACCCCTACGCTCACCCCATCACTCCACCACCTCAAACATACCCCACTATCACAACCTACCCACCCCAATTCCAAGCGGTGCATGTAACACCAATGCACAGACCCCCATCACAGACCTGCATGGACACCCATCACCACAGCATGCCCAGTAGAGAGGCTCACCCAGCCCACAAAATCACCACGCACACAAGGCAAAGCTGACAGGGAAATCACAACCATACAGGGGAACACACCTATGCACAAAATGGCACATGCAGATACACTAACACTGCATTTGCATCACCACAGGACCCCTACTCAACGTCACTGGAGAGGAGGTGCCAGCTACATCCAGTCCCCCCCAGAATAGGCCCACAGTGACGACAGAAGCTCTGCACGCCTGGATCACGATGACCAACCTGGCCCATCAGGGACCTCTGGACAGTCGATTCCCCTGCCACAGTCCCAACCCACCACAGAGCCTCACCCTCAGGACACACCAGCACAGCACGCACCCAGCAGGCCGATGGCACTGTCCCAGGACACGTCAATCAGCAGTGTGTCCACCACTACAGGGACCCCAGGCAACCCCACAAACCCAGGACGATCAGGGACCTGGGGTCAGTGGCAGTGGGCACACGGTTCAGGGGACAGAGGCAAAGGACAACAGGGAAGCTGGGAGGATTGCTGTGCGACAGGGGGAGGACAGGCCCAAGAAACCCACTCTCCAAGAGGCACTCACCAACATCCTGGGAGCATACCACCATTCCTAGGAAACAAGGGGCCAGATACTGGCCAAGTTGTAGGATACCCAGAGGCTGCAGGAGGGACAGTACATGGGGATCAGGGAGGACCTCAAACTCATCTACACCATCCTGGTCTCCAATGCAGGGGTGCTGGGTAACATGGCCAACACCATGAGGGAGGCAGTGGCACACCAACGGGCCCCTGACACTAGCCAAACAGATGAACAGCCTTCCATCTCCGCCGGCGCTAGTGGACAGGCGGCCCCACCACAGGACCAACAGGCCACCAGCACCCCAACCCCCTGCAGAAGGAGAACCACCCCACAAACGGTCCCTGCGATCCAGGCAGAAGCCAGAGAACATTGCCAAGACCCCCGCCAGGAAATAGGACTCTCCTGATTGTCACCCTTCTGTCCTACTCTGTCACCCTGTCCACCTTGGACTGCCATTGCTCCCCTTCCTATGCCCCATTGGACAATGCACCTGTGATACCAAGAGACTGGACTCTAACCTGGCCTTTCCTCCACCATCAGTCCAGCCCATTGCACATCCCCCTCTACTTATGAGCACGTAAATAAACACCCTTGGAACAAATACAAATCTGGAGTCTGTCAAATGATTCAATTATGAATTAGTTCAACATAATCAAAGCATTGCAAGTCAAATGTACAGTCAAATATACTTTGAAATTACCTTTGGTGGGCAGCAGTACTCATAGCAGGAGCTAGAGTGGGCCACTGAGATCTAAAAATAGAGATGCCAAAGGGTACAGTAAGTGGCCATAGATGTAGGGAAATCAGGATGCCATGTACAATGTCAAACAGATAACTTATAAGTTAAGTTAAATTACAGCGTCTTACCTGTGTGTCACTGGAAGTACTATTGTATTATGTTGCTTCTGTTGTCAACATCTTCTTCCTCTGCCTCCTCTTCATCAATGTCCACAGGCTCCACCGTTGCCACAAGGCCATCTCCAGGCTCACCCTCCTGCAGAAAAGGCACCAGGTGTTTCAAAGCCAGGTTGTGCAACATGCAACATGCAACGATGATCTGGCACATCTTCTTGGGTGAGTAGTACAGGGATCCACCAGTCAGATGGAGGCACCGGAACCTGGCCTTCAGGAGGCCGAAGGTCCTTTCAATAATCCTCCATATACGCCCATGTGCCTCATTGTAACGTTCCTCTGCCCTTGTTCTGGCATTCCCCACTGGGGTCAGCAGCCATGAGAGGTTAGAATAACCAGAGTCACCTGCAAATATCAAGGGACAACTGTTAGACACCTACTAACCCTTAGGGACAACCCCATACCCAGACACCAAGTTATACTGTGTGGCGACCTTGGGCTCACCTATTAGCCACAACCGGTGCCTCTGGAGTTGACTCATCACATATGGGATGCTGCCATTCCTCAAGATAAAGGCGTCATGCACCGAGCCAGGGTATTTTACATTCACATGGGACTGGTCCACCAAACACACTATCTGCACATTCATAGAATGATAACTTTTTCTATTCCTGAACACTTTTTCATTTCTCCGGGGGGGGACAAATGCCACATGTGTACCATCAATGGCACCAATGATGTTGGGGATATGTCCCAGGGCATAAAAGTCAGCTTTCACTGTGGCCAAATCCTCTACCTGGGGGAATACGATGTAGCTGCGCATGTGTTTAAGCAGGGCAGACAACACTCTGGTCAACACGTTGGAGAACATTGGCTGAGACATCCCTGATGCCATAGCTACTGTTGTTTGGAAGGAACTACTTGCCAGAAAATGGAGCACTGACAGGACCTGCACTAGAGGGGGGATACCTGTGGGCTGGCGGATAGCTGACATCAGGTCTGGCTCCAATTGGGCACACAGTTCTTGGATTGTGGCACGATCAAGTCTGTAGGTGATGGTAATGTGTCTGTCCTCCATTGTCGCAAAATACACCAGGGGTCTGTACACCGGAGGGTGCCGCTATCTCATATTCAGCCTCAGCGGTTGAAGCCTATGGAAGAAAACGGTGAGCAGAGGGTCATATTAACACATCTATTGCACTAATGATGATTTTTTTGCTTTACAGAACCAGTATGTGAATCCGACAATCAGTCAATGTAACAATGTCTGCTGTGACGCAGTTAGGTGCCATGGCCTGTGCCCCTCTGAAATGGCGGCTGCCTGATCTCTGAGGATGGACAAGTGAGAATGAGGTAATTCCGCTGGTGTTGTGTGCCGTCGTGTTAGGCGGTCAATGACCGCCGCGCAACTTCGCATTGGTTATCATTGGGCCCCATGGGTTCCAAGAGCTAATGGCGATGCACGCCGGCGGTGACAGTACGCACCGCCGTGGACGTCACCGCCATTTTCTCTCTGTTCACTCACTTGCTACCTGACCTTCAACAGGAGCGGACCTACACTGCAAGTGCTGCTGTGACCTGTGTCTGGAAGCGACAATGGCTCATGTGTCTGGGGAAAGGATGCCTGCCTTCACTGCGGAAGAGTTGGAGAAACTGGTGAATGGGATCCTACCCCTTTACATGTTATTCTACAGTCCTCCAGACAAACAGGTGAGTACACAGTGAGCATGATGTGTGGGCCATGAATGTATGGAGTGCTGTGTGTGTAAGCCACATGTTTGGGGGGGCAGAGGCATCCTGGCCAGAGTGCAGCATGTAAGGTGGTCAATGTATGTGCATCAGGGAATGCAAGGAATCTGGTGAGCCATGAGTGATGGTCCGGACGGTTGACTAATTCACTTTTCTTCTGTCTTTTCCATGCAGGTCAGTGCCCACTAGAAAAAGGGTATTTGGCGTGCCATAGCCAAGGAGGTGCGGACCCTGGGGGTCTTTGACAGTCAGAGCTCCCACTGCCACAAAAGGTGGGAGGACCTGCGCCGCTGGACAAAGAAGACAGCAGAGGCCCAGCTGGGGCTGGCCTCCCAATGAGGAAGGGGTGCCCGTCGCACCATGACCCCCCCGATGTTCCGCATCCTGGCGGTGGTCTATCCGGAATAGGATGCGCTTGAGGGCATCACAGCAGCCACAAGGAAGTGAATACAGATTCTGAATCCAGACTTTGCGCGCGTTAAGAGTTACCTGGGTGGGGGATGTGGGCTATGGGTGCCCCTAGGCCAGGGCAAAGATGGCAGGGTAGGTCCCTTGTTGGGCAAGCTCTGAAGCACTCCTACCCCAATGGTGTTAGTGGGCATCTACTACTGGGGAGGGTCCTGGTGGTTTCAGGTGTGCAGCTAATGACGTTAGGCAATGTACCCCATGGGCTGGTGACTAGCTTTGTAACTGGTAGTGCATGGCCTACTGCATAGGGATGCTCCCTGTGTTTTGTGCACGCCAACTGTAGTGTTGTTGCTGGCATTGACCACATGTATCCTCTGTCTCTCCCCCCCATTTTGTTTTGTCACCATGTCCTTGTGTGCATTAGCATCATCTGGCGGAGGAGCAGAGGCACCGGTGACGGAGGGAGCTGCATCCCACATGGGCCTTGAGGCCGAATCCACAGACGATAAGGGCACCAGTGGGATGGAGGGCGAGGGAAGCACCATGACGCGGACAGGAGGGGAGACCACAGACAGCGACTCCTCCTCTGATGAAAGCTCCCTGGCGGACACCTCTGTGCCCACCCCAACAACAGGTACAGTCACCACCCCCCCTACCAGCACCTCCCTCCCAGCAGCCCCTCAGCGTGTTTCCCGTGCCCACTCACCCAGGAGGGTGGGCATCTCCTTTGCCCCAGGTACCTCAGGCCCTGCCCCAGTCAGCCCTGCTGCCCTCAGTGAGGAGGCTATTGACCTCCTGAGGTCCCTCACTGTTGGGCAGTCAACCATTCGGAATGCCATCCAAGGTGTCGAGAGGCATTTGCAATAAACAAATGCATACCTCGAGGGCATTCCCTCTGGCAGCCCAACAGAGAGCATTTCAAGCTCTGGCCTCCGCACTGATGACAGCCATTGTCCTTGTCTCTAGCCTCCCCCTCCAACTTCCTCTACCCAGTCCCAATCCCCTCAACCCCAGCCTATCCCGAGCACACCTTCAGACCAGCATTCACCCACATCAACACCCAGAAGTGGCTCAGGCAAACACAAGCACCACACTTCATCTCACAGGCACTCACACAAGCACCATCCCCATGCAGACACACCAACATCCACTGCCTCCACTGTGTCCCGCTCCCCCTCTTCGTCCACCTCCCTCCCAGTTGTGTCTCCACTCACACCTGCATGCACTACATCATCATCCACTAACTCCATCACCAGCACGCCCAGCACAACACACCCCTCACAAGCAGTCACCACCCCCACAACCATGCACATGTCCCCTGTGTCCTCTCCCAGTGTGCCTGTGACCCCTCCTCCCAAAGTACACCAACGCAAGCACCCACCCACCCAAAAGCCATCTACCTCATAACTGACAGTAGGACCACTACCAGCAGCTGCAGTGGGCAGCCATCTGAGGCTGCAGGAGAAGGGCAGGAGCCTCCCTCCACCACTGACAGCACCCCTACCAGCACCAGCACTACCATCTGTTTGCAGCCTTAGCCGCCACTGGATGGAGTCTAGCCCTGCCTCCATGGACTATCATGCAACCTGGTCCCTGCAAATCTCGTGCCTCAGACACCCAGGTGAGGGTCTGTGAACTGCCACACCCCAAGTGTTACATCACTGGGCAGAAAGCCCCCTTCAGAACCAGGGGAGATATGCATCTACTCACCCAATCCTTGCCAGGATGAAGCACACTGGGCACAAGATCCCCTCCAGAACCAGTGGAGCTATGCATCCACTCACCCAATCCTTGACAGGGTGAAGCACACTGGGCACAAGGCCCCCTCCAGAACCAGTAGACATATGCATCCACTCACCCAATCCTTGACAGGGTGAAGCCCAGTGGGCACATGGCCCCCTCCAGAGCCAGTGGAGAAAGGCATCCACTCACCCAGTCCTTGGCAGGATGAAGCACAGTGGGCACAAGACCCCCTCCAGAACCAGTGGAGAAAGGCATACACTCACCCCCCCCTTGGCAGGATGAAGCACACTGGGCACAAGGCCCCCTCTAAAACCAGTGGAGAAAGGCATCCACTCACCCCCTCCTTGGCAAGATGAAGCACACTGGGCACAAGGCCCCCTCCAGAACCAGTGGAGAAGGCATCCACTAGAGAGACTGTGGCTTTGCACTCCCCAGGACCAAGCAGTGGGCAATCCACCCACTAGAGTGACTTGAGAGACTGTGACTTTGCACTCCCCAGGACATTGCTGTGGGCATGGAGCCCCCTCGAGGAACAATGGCATTCTTCCGTCATCTGGCTGAGGTGCCCCCACTTCCCTGTCCCCCTGAGGTGCCTGTGTGTTTACGACCTGATGCCCCTGCAGTGTTCTCTCTGTATTGAGGCAGGAGTAAAGTGTGGGCTTGGCCCATAAATTTTTGGCCCGGTGGCCCACGGACATTTTGCATGGACAATGTACGGCCTTATGTACATATTGTATATTTTTGTAAATACTCAAATTGTTACGTATATCTGCCTATTTCTAAAATATCAATGATTTAACTCAATTCCTTTTGTCCTTGCGTACTTCCAGGGGGCTATGGGGTGTAAATGTAATGTTGATGCATGTGTTTGTGTGTATGGAGTGGGTGAGGGTGGTGGTGGGGGTGTTGGATGTTGTGTGAGTGTGTCACTCTCTTTCCCCCCTCTCCTATGTGCTAGGTGCAGGACTCACCGTGGTCGTCACTGTCGCCTTTCGTATTCCTGGTAGATGAGGAGGTAGACCAGCATGGGCAGGACCTGTAGCTCGGGCTCCACGGCGTCCTGGTTCTACGCTGAGTGTCGAGAGGTGAGTGGTTTCCCTTCAAAGTCCTGTTTCCGCTGTGCTTTTGATGGCATTGGTACCGCCCCGGAAAAGCTGGCAGATAGGCGGATTGTGATGTGGTGGGTGATACATTGTTCCCTGCCTGTCTGTTGGCGGTGACCACCACGGTGTTTGTTGCTACCGCCATGGCGGTTGGAGTGTTAAAGTGACTGTCTGTGTTGGCGGATTCCGCCGTGGTCGTGATCCCATTTTTTTTTTTACCACCAGCCTGTTGGCGGTATTACCGCCACTTTAACACCGACCACCAGGGTTGTAATGAGGGCCATACTTACTTAAAAATTCAAGTTACAGGGATGTTATAGTTAGGTTCTGAATTTACTTGCACAAAACCAGAGAAATTCAGCAGTTATATTTAGAGTTATTTCAAGTGAATTTAACTTGTGGCCTAAGGTAACTGCAAGAACCTTCACTCTAGTCAGGATAAAGGAGAATCACACTTAGATAACCCCCGCTAACCCCCTTGTTAGCTTGGCACAAGCAGAGAACTTAACTTCAGAAGCAATGTGTAAAGTATGTGTACTAAGACACAGAGTAATACGGTGAAAACACTGCAAAATGGACACCACACCAGTTTAGAAAAGTAGGTAATATTGATTTAAGTCCAACAAGACCAAAACGACAAAGATTTAACATACACAAGTCAAGATATGAATTTTCAAAAGAATAAGGGTCTTAACCCTTAGAAAATAGTGAGAATGCTGTTGTTACACAAAGTACCTGGTTAGCGTCAAATATAAAGCCACGCAGGCGAGTGCGCATCGAAAAAGGGTAGCAATACAATGAATTCTTACTCGCAAGTCAGGCCGTGCATCATTTCCTTTTCCAGTCAGGTCAGCGATGTGTTGTTTTTCTCCCTCCCAAGAGAGCAATGCATCGATTTCAGTATGGGGCACCTCGGATCTGCGCAGTCGGGTTGACGTGGAAAACCCGGTCGCATGGTAATAGAAAACCACGCTGTTTGGAGTTTGCATTGTTATCAGCCTCTGTAAGCGAGTCTTGCACATTGATCTCCCAGCCGCGATGCAGATGTAACGTAGATTTCAGCTGTGAAACAGGGCACCCAGTGTGCAATGGGACATGGAGCGAGCCTGAAGGCCTCTGTGATCCCAGCAGGCTCTCCGCCTATGGTGGAAACTGGCTTTGCTTTTTCAAACAGAGAGCTACTAAACCTGCAGCTCTCTATCTACAAAAGCAATTGTTTCCTCTGTTTCCCTGCCAGCATGTATGCAGGCAGGAAAACAGAGGAAACCTCTACTTCCAGCGGGCAAGAGGCTTTTGACAGCTCTCATCCACTGGAACTGGAATATTTGCTCTGACTGCTGGAGCTGTCAACGCTCCAGCTAAGTCAGAGGAAACTGCTATGTCCCGGGGGGGCACTCTGGGACATAGCAGGAGCTGGCTCTGGCGGATGGCGGTCCCCAGGGCCACTATTGGCTCCATGAGAGGGGCCTTATGGTCCTCCTTCAATGTTAAACAACCCTTGGGAGGTGGTGGTCCCTGGGGCCGGGGGTCTGCGACAGTCCACCTTTATTTTATTTATTTTCAGCCACAGAGAGGTAACAGGCCCCTAGGATGCGAGGGGCTGCGCGGCTCCCGCATTTATATCACATTTAGCTCAGGAGAGGTGGTGGTACTCAGGGCTCTGGGGGATGCCATACGGGCATCCCCCTTATCAAATTATTGCTTTTCCCTCAGAGGTGGTTGTCCCTTGGGTGTGGGAGGCCACGCACCCCTGCATATTTTCTGTGTTTGCCCTTGGGAGGTGGTGGTCCCTGGGGTTAATACAAGCCCTACAAAGGGGGCGCCATGTAATCCCCTCCTTTTTAATGCCCCCAAGGCCCCCGGGATCTGGCCCTCCCGAGGGCAAAATAAAAGAAAAATGCAGAAGTCTGCACTTTTTTAAAACAAAGTCTCAGGAAAATCAGCAGATCCATCCGTGGATTTTTCCAAGATTTATTTTAAAAAAAAAATGCTTTTTAGGCCTGATGAGGTCCGTGGGAGACCCCTATACTAAGGCTATTTTTTCTATTTTTGTAGGACTTGGCTTAAGCCGAGTTGCAAGATGGCTGCACAAAATGTTCTTTGTTGAAATGCCGGCAGCCAATCAGAGATCAGCACAGGGACAGGTAGATCCACAGATTATCTGTGTGCCTAGATGTTTATATTTTTTAAACTCTAATATTTCAAAAACTACTGAATGGATATACACCAAATTTGGTGTAATTCCTTTTAGCGGTTCGGGCTGTAGTCATGTTCAAAATCCCTATGGGAAAATGCAGGGGGAAAACATGTTTTGGAACCCACTCCTATTTGGCGACCCCCACTTGACGGATCACCACTCATTTTTCAAGACAGCAACTGTACTGTCTAAAATATGAGTTTTTTAAAACTTTGTGAAGATTCATCAAGTGGTGCCGAAGTTAATGGTTAAACAAAAAATACTCTTTCTATGGAAACTAGGTCCTAACTAGCGACCACCAGTAGGTAATATATGTAAATGTATATATTAACAGATTCCCCTTTCAGCCAAGGTTCACTCAGGACAGGCGCACTTGCTGCATGGTGGTGGATCCACACTCTGAATGCCAAACAATCCTCAAAGGACAAAGTGAAGCCCTCCTAGAGTCGATATCAATTAATTTAATTGCAAATTATGCATTTCGGGGTTTGCCTTCCTCAGACTTGCTACAAAGAGGAAACAAACAGACAGTCGTTTGTATTGTTGGTAGTCTAAATTGTTGCAGGACAGGGTGGACTGATTTCACCTTCATTGCAAACCAATGTCCATAGCGGCCATGTCAGTGTAGTTCATACTAGCTATATTCACATAGTGACTTTCACGCTGCACCAATTTCAGTTATTACAGTCTCTATGACAAATGAAAGATATTATCACCGGTACATAGTTACCCAGCAAGAAGATACTGGTGATTCAGATCCCACTGATTACAGGTAGTTCTCCCCCTGAAGCACACTCTCTCAATCGGCTGCCACTCCATTGTGATGCCGAATTGCTTTACCTAACTCTAGCTAACTCTAGCTGCCTGCCTTGTACAACGAAGTCCCTGGAATGTGCGACGGGTGCTGCTGCACCAGCCGCACTGCCATTGGGAGCCAACTGCAATGTTAAGGTCCTGTTCCCCGCTGGGCCGGCAGGCAGAAACGCTGGCCCAGGGGGTGAACTCAAAATAGGGCTGGAGGGGTTCAGGCCGCACAGGTGGCTTGATGGCTGTAGGAGTTTGTCAGACGGTCTCCGTCCCGCCAAACTCATAATGAGGACCAAAGCGTCATTAAATGTACACCTCTATAAGAGGAAGCACAACATTGGGTGCACAATGAATTGAGTTGCACCAGGCGATTCTGATCACCCATAAATAGTTAACAATTTCTGTGCCCTCCAGGTAAGGGTACAATGTCTGTTGCGCAATGGCCTGACTTGCACCAGACAATTCCAATCACAGATGCAATTTGACTACTGCAGTGCCTCTCTGGAATAAGGCACAATGTCTGGTGAGTGATGACTTGAGTTGAACCAGACAATTCCACTCACACACAAAATGTGATCAATGCAGCGGCTCCTTCGATTGAGGCATATGGCCCTCATTATGACCTTGGCGGTCAGCTGATTGCCACACCGGCGATGGCGGTCGTATCGCCACCAGCTGGTGTTGAAGGCCGCCAAATTCTGACCTTGGCAATGATCCCTCCCATATACAGTCAATGAACCGCTTGAACCGCCAGTGTGGTCCGGCCACCGACCACAGTGGTTGCCTTCTTCAGGCTAACGGAACACCTTTCACCGCCCACCAAATTACGATATAGAAGACCGCCAGGATTTCTGGGGCAGGACTACTGCCACGAAAAGCCTGGCAGAAACGGCTCATGTAAAAGGAGACACCTCTAGGGTCACAGAGGAGTCCGCGGCTGCCATGGAACCTGAACTAGAAGCCCTGCTGATGCTGTGCCACGCAATGGGAGTCCAGGAGCAGGAACACCGACGACAACAGTGCGTGCAGCCGTGTAGCACACAAGGGAGGGAGGGGAGGATAACAAACCCATGTGCACAACACACACCATACACACCCATCACACACAGAGAACAATCCGCTGACAAATACAACAACAATAGAAGCCAGAAGTAAAAATGGCAGGACAAATACATTTGGTCCAACCACTGTAATCTTGTGGGAATATCGATCATAATAATATCAGTAAAGAATATACACAAAGGGCCATTGGCCAGTCCAAAAGTGTCCATGCCACTACAGATGGCAACGTGAGAGACTCAACTTGACTCCTGACAGCCCAAGTGACTCCCAAGGACATTGATGTGGAAGGCAGGCACCTCAGGGGGCAGGGGGCAGGGGAGGGATTTTCTTGGGAGGGGGGTCCTTGGATTTGGGTTTGGGAGAGGATGTGCCCTTGCTCCTCTGTTTAAGGGGTGGAGGAGGTTGCTTGGAGCGGGGGGTCAGAGTGGCTGTCCTGTGCCCCGCAGTGGGAGCTTTTTTTGCA
This sequence comes from Pleurodeles waltl, assembly GCF_031143425.1. Lineage (NCBI taxonomy): Eukaryota > Metazoa > Chordata > Amphibia > Caudata > Salamandridae > Pleurodeles > Pleurodeles waltl. The sequence continues at coordinate 488,497,090 of NC_090438.1, read as the reverse complement.
GGGGGAGGGACATGTGCAAAACCAGGGGGGAGAGTTTATGTGTCTTTGGGGGGGCAGACAGGGTGGGAGAGGACAAACAGGTTGTGTGCATGTATGTTGTGGTGATGTCTGCAAGTGAGGTGGGTGTGCTGCATGTGGTTGTGATGGCGGTGGTGGTGACTGTGCATGTGGTGAATGGTGTGCTAGTCTGCATGTCTGCTGTTGCGGTGGTAGGATCTGGGACTGAGGATGCAGTGCTTGCAGGTGTGAGTGCTGATGTGACTTTGAGGGAGGAGGGGGAGACAGTAGAGGCAGTGGCTCTTGTTGTGTGTGCACCTGGGTGTTGGCTATGTGTGTGCTCATGGTGTGATCTGTGGTGCCTACACTTGTCTTTGCGAGTCCTGTCTGTTGTCTTGGGTGCATGCTGGTCTGATTGTGTGTTTGGGATGGGTGGGGGAGAGGGCTCTGGGACTGTGAACAGGTAGTTGGAGGGGGGACGGAAAAAGCAGGGATACTGGCTGCCATCAAAGAGGAGGCCAGAGCCTGGAATTATCTCTGTAGAGCAGCCAAGCCACTGTGAATGCCCTCCAGGTAGGCATTGCATTGCTGCATCTGGGATGCCAGCAGCCGGATGGCATTCACTATGGTTGACTGCTCCACAGAGATGGATCTCATGAGGTCAATAGGCTCCTCAGTGAGGGTAGCAGGGCTGAATGGAGCAGGGGCTGAGATGCCTGCAGCGGAGACGCACAACGTGCAATTGCCAGGTCACAATACCTAGGCAGGGAACGCCAGAGCATCACAAGAACACTGGTGAGTCAGGATGTAGGTCTCAAATGAAGATGGAATACCAGCTAATTGGCTATGCCAAATGTACATACAACTCACCATTGCTAAGCAGGACTCTACAAGATTAGCTACACGGGCGTATTGGGCCATACACTGACTAGAACCTTGCACCCAAACACCATAGCAGGCATGAGGAAAGAATTCCACACAGTGTGTACTTACCCCCTTGTGGCTGCTATACTGCCTTCAAGTGCCCATCCAACTCCAGATTGGCCACCGCAATATGGGGGCCATTGGGGGGTTCAGGGTCCAACGGGCACCCCTCCCTCATTGGGAGGACATCCCCAGCTGGGCCTCTGTGGTCTTCCAGGCCCAGCATTGCAGGTCCTCCCACCTCTTTCTGCAGTGGTTTCTCCGTCGGCTATGTATCCCCAAGTTCCGCATGTTCTTGGTGATGGCAGGCCATAACCCTTTCTTCTTATGTGCGCTGACCTGCATAGGTAACACAGACAGAAGGAAACCATGAATTCCATGAACTTCAATTGCAGCAATGGCTTACATACTGCATAGATCCCACATTAACCTTACACATTACTCATACCTCTGCAAACACATTGCATGCAGCAAAAATACACTCCCCAAATGCCACACTGCCTGCACACACATACATCTACATACGGCCATGTCGCATCCAAAGTACCCAAAAGGTGCTCACCTGTTGATCTGGAGGCCCATTCAATTGTCCATACAAGGGTAAGACCCTATCCACAAGCTTTTCAAGTTCTTCAGACGTGAAGGCTGGGGCCCTATCCCCTGTAGCATGGGCCATTGTGGGTTTCAGACACAAGACACAGCAGTACAAGCAATTGAGGTGTTGATATGGTGAGAGTCAGGAATCAAGTGAAGTGAGATACAGAAAATGGCGGTCACGTCCACGCCAACGAACACCGTCACCACTGGCGGAGATTATCATTGGCCCCTGTGCTCTGAAGACTTCCATGTTAACCACTAAGGAGTTGCAGGACGGTGCAGACCATGACGCCAAACGCCGGCAGAGTGAGGTCACTTCCACCTGGCCCTGCATGCATGACAGGCGATTGCCATTTCATGATGCTAGTACTCATGCCAGTCAATTTAATGTGAGTCATAGGTACCGATGGTTGACACCAAGGCAATTACAAACTGCTACATACTTTGGTTTGGTTCTAGATTCTGGCACTCAGATAAAGTCTCATACCAGTTCACTGCTTGCAGTTGAGTAGATGACAGAACATGTAAAATGGGATGTTCCAAATCACAACACATGACTCCTACTACATCTGTGAGACACAATAGCAAATAATTAGTATGTATTTTTGAAGAAGTCCGTTTGCACGTAGAAGACAGGAGTGTAAATTACAATCATTGGTTGCATAAATTGGATGAGACTGCTCGTTATACTGTGATGTTGTGTGTCCATTCTTCTTGTTGTTACACACTTCTGATGTTTGGTTGATTTAGATACCAACCACTGCGGAGGAGGAGGAGGCAGCATGCACCCGTGTACAGACCCCTAGTCGGCTTGGCTACAGTGGAGGAACGCCCTATTACACTAACCTATTGTCTGGACAGGACCACAATCACTGAACTGTGTTAACAATTGGAGCCAGATCTCATTCCTGCTATTCATAGACCTACAGCAATCCCCCCTGCAGTACAGGTACTGTCAGTGCTCCACTTCCTGGCCAGTGGTTCTTTTCAGGTAAAGTATGTTACAGCCAATGTTTTCTCATGTGCTGAGTAGACTTTTGGCTGCCTTGCTGAAACACATGAGCAGCTATATTTCATTTCCCCACAGTGATGATCTACCCACTGTGAAGGCTGCATTCTACACAATGGGACACATTCCACATGTGATTGGTGGCCATTGATGGGACCCATATTGCTTTGGTCCCTCCCAGGTCTAATGAGCAGGTCTACAGGAATAGGAAGAGTTACCATTCAAAAAATGTCCAGATGGTGTGCCTTGCCGATCAGTAAATTTTCCACGTTATTGCAAGTTCCCAGGATCTGTGCATGATGCCTATGTATTGAGGAATAGCAGCATCCCACAGGTGATGGCACAACTATATAGAGAGAGAGAGTGTGGCTCGTAGGTCAGCTTGAGGTATCACCCAATATATGTCACTGTATGCCACCTGGAGTTGTCCTCTGTGCTATTGTACATGAGTAATGTGTGTCTCACTACTTCAGGTGACTCCGGCTACCCAAACCTATCCTGGCTGTTTACACCAGTGAGGAATCCGAGGACAGGGCCTGAGAATTGTTACAAAGAAGCACATGGTCAGGCCAGAAGAGTAATCAAAAGGACTTTTGGGCTACTGAAAGCCAGGTTTAGGTGCCTCCATATTTCAGGTGGATCCTTACTCTACGTCCCTGGGAACGTCTGCCAGATAGAGGTGGCCTCCTGGTTGCTGCACAATTTGGCCCTCAGATGCCATTTCACATTGGGGAGTGGGGAGACAATGCACCTGTAGCAGCAGAGGACACTGAAGACAGTGATGAGGTTGGGGAGGAGGAGTATGTGGACAATAGGACACATTTGATACATCAGTACTTCCAATGGCTCTCAGGTAAGACTGCACTTTTGTTCATACTTCCTTTTCAATGAAGTGCTGTGTGGCTGCTGTGTTGTGCAAAGCACAAATGTGTGTATTATGTGACCTGACACTGTTCCATCTGTGGTCAGTGATGCCAGTGTTATGGTGATAGTGATCAAGCTTATTGAGCCCATGCAATGTATCAGTAGTTTACATTTTCAAATACATGCCCACTGCAAACTGTGTCCTCATTCCATACAGTACTTAGCATTTGTTGCTGGGAATGTTATGTGAGTTACAATGTGCTTACACAACCGCTCTGTGACTTCAATTTCCCTGACAGTGTGGCCTAGACTAGGTGGGCCAGAGGAGGGATTGGCATACTGACAACATGGCATAGCTAATACTGTAATATCTTGGTTTAGGGCCTGAAATTAGTTGTTTCTTCTCACTTAAGGTGTTTGGAGTCAATTTCTGTGCAAATATCTGAGTTTAGGTGACCAGCTGAATGTAGGCTGTTATGTTACAGGATCTCATGTTGCTCTACTTCCTTTACTTCTCATTTGAATGTCACCAATGTTTTCCCTTTTTGCTGATGTTGGTGTGGTCACTACTGTTAACTCATGTGATGACTTCTAAAGTACTGCCCGCATTCAAGGATTGTGGCCCTTCATCATGGGGACATGATACTCATAAGTTTCTGGTTGGTAGTGAGTGGATTGAGGTTATATATCGTAACCACGAGGGCTTCAAGCACCCATGGCTCAACAACGAAGTCGGAACAACGACCTCGTTCTTATCACTAATGCATTTACCACAAATGCGTTTACAATGATTTTCCGTTGTAAACGCATTCCTGGTAAAGGCATTAGTGATCAGCATGCAGGGTTCCAGCATGATTCCCCCCTCCCCCAAATCCTAATCACCCCCAGCCCCCCACCCCACCCTAAAAAAAAAAAATATACCGAGTCCCCACCCCCCTAAAACATAAACACCCCCAGCCCCCCACCCCACCCCAAAAACTAAAAATACCCAAGTCCTCACCCCTGCCCCTGCCCCTAAAACCTAAACACCCCAACCCACCCCTTAAACCTAAACCCTGACCCCCTCCCCCAAACCCTAATCACCCCCAGCCCCCACCCCACCCCACCCCAAAAACTAAAAATACCGAGTCCTCACCACGCCCCTAAAACCTAAACCCACCAACCCCCCAAACCATCCCTTAAACCTAAACCCTGGACCCCCCTAAACCGTAATCACCTGAGCCTCCACCCCACCCCATCCCACCCCCCAAAAAAACCAGCCCCTGTCCCAACCCAACTTACCTCCTCCTTCACCGCGTCGACTCTGGCTCCCTTCTTCTGTACCTTAACCACGCATGTAAGTGGTTCAGACATGCATGGTTAAGGTACCAAAACCAGGAAGTCGTGAAAAACAAAAGCGTTATTTCGCTTTCGTTTTTCACGACTTCGTGATTTCGGAGTCGTTGTTGCGGGTGTTTCCCATGGATTCACCTTGCGTGGCCCTCTTTTGTTGCACGTGCCGCACTTCACTCATGTGACACCCGACTTCATGCTCATTGTGTGTGTTATCCGTGTCACTGGCTACGACCCCCGGAGGTGGGGGCATACCCGGAGCAGAACCACATTCTACCTCCAGCGGTACCAATGAACGTGTGTCTCTGTGTATGTGACCAGATTTGTCTGGTGCAACTCAGATCATCACACACCAGGCATTGTGACTCATTACACGGAGGCACTGCATTGGTCACTTTTCGTGTGTAATTGGAATTGTTTGGTGTGAATCAGGTCATCATGTACTACACATTGTGCCCATACCAGGAAATTGGTAACTCTTCATGGGTGATCAGAATCATTTAGTGCAAATCAAGACTTTGTGCAGCCAACATTGTGCTTCTTTTCAGGGAGGTGCAGATTTGGTAACACCTTAATGTGCAACTGTGACACCTGGGGCAGGTGAATTCATTGATCCCCAGATGTGGTGCCTCCATTCCTGGGAGACACAAAACTGCTAACTATTTGTGGACTGGAGTGTCTGGCTTGGCTGGGCATCACTGTGAACAGTGTGTGTCCCAAGGTGACCCTCCCCCATTGCTTTGCCGGTGTGGAGACCCCTGAGTGAACTTCCAGAATCTCCATTTGTCAACTGTTGCCTGATCAGCCATTCACTCTTTCTTGTCCCCTCCTTTGCCCTAGGATCCTGAATAAGTGTACCCACCCACTGTGAGCAGCTTAGTATCCAGGGAAAGGTTACGAAATCTCTAGTTTTTGGGGTGGGAATTGGTTGCAGGGTAGAGGAAGATTGGGTCCAAGAAGGGTCTGCAAACTCATTAACAACTCCCGTGACGAATGTCAGAGCAACACATTAGGGTCTGGAAGTGAGTGCGTGAGAAGGTATGTATAGAAGCCTTCTTGATATCGGTGGCACCGAGCAGCAGTGCGGAGTGAGTGTCTGGAAGTGATAGCCTGGGACTAATTATACTGCAAATCAGGGGTGCCGTACATGTTGTTTACTATTATGGTTGACATTGAAGTTTACTTGTGCAGCCTAGGTCTAGGCCATGGAGCTATTTTAAAAGTGATGAGATTCTTTGTATGTATACATTGCTGCTATCGTTGGGAACAGGGAGGCATCCCATAACTGTCTGATATTGAATTGGGGTGATCGCTAAGGTGGGTTTTGTGCTGCCAATGTGGTTGCTCCGTATGAGGGTGCTGGGAGGGAAAGTATTATTTTATCCCTGTGTACATACTGCTAATGTTGTATTAATACAGTTAAGCCTAATACTACTAGGTATATTTTATAAATGTGTTTTATGCCCAGAGTTACCAGATGTTCATGTTGCATTTATTAATGTGTGCTGAATACAAACTTTATTTGCTTACACCTCCACCTTGTGTGAAGTCTCATTTGTGACTCACAGTTTCATTGTTGTGTGGCAGTGCCGTCCCAATATTTTCCACATTGTCCCTGTGATGAGCCTGACTGCTCTGTGCCATGCTACCCAAGAGAGAGCACAGGTTATACAGTGAGTGTAATCACCCACCCCTAATGGGAGTGGGAGGTTCTGCTTGGCTAGGGCCTTGCCTCAGCCAACCAGAACATGCAGCCTACAACATATATAAGTGGGCACCAGTATGTAGGTATAATTAGGACTAAGTTTCCATAGAAAATGTATTTTTTGACTTGCCTGTATGTCTGGTGCCGTTTGACGAATCTTCACCAAACTTTCCTAAAAAGTGTTTCTGTTAATCTTGTTCTAAATGGGAAGTTTCGGGGTAATCTGTCAAGTGAGGGCTGAAAAAAAGGGAGGGAGGTCAAAAAAGTTGCATTTCCCATGTTAATTCCCATTGTAATTTTGAGCACGACTATAATCTGAACTGCTAAATAGAATAACATAAAATTTGGCGGAAAGGTAGCTTTTGGTCCAGAAAGAAGTCTTTTTCTTGTTTGGTGTGAATCTGTTCAGTAGTTGTTGAGATATTAAAGAAAAATAAATATAGATATCTAGAGGCGCAAAGGATTCACAAATAAAAATGAGCTCATGCAGAGAAATGCAATGCCAACACTTCAACCAGAAAGTGTTGGCAGCCATCTTGGGACTTGGCTTCAGCTGAGGTCCACAAAAAAAGTTAAAAAATCGTTTAATCGTTTAAAAGAAAATTGACTCCAAATTCACAACAACTTGCGCAAAGTAGGGTCTCCCGCACTTGTTAAATCTGAAGCCCCTGGGTGGGCCAAGTCTTAGGCGGGATTGCCATTTTTAATGGGGTGGGCCACCCAGCCCCCCACTGCAGCCCAGAGGACAGCCACCTCCTTGGGGCTAAAAGGATTATGTGGGTGGGGGAGACTGCCCAGCCTCCAAGCAGCCCCGGGGACCACCACCTCCCCCAGGTTTTATAAAAGATGTGGGGGGGGGCACCTGGCCCCCACAGCCCCGTGGACTGCCACCTTCCCTGGGCACATATCTCAATATAATAATATGGTCTATGCAGTCCAACATTAGGCCCAAGGGTCACTACCTCCCCGGGGCTAAAAAGATTACGGCCCTCATTACAACCCTGGCGGTCGGTGAAAAAGTGGTGGTAATACTGCCAACAGGCTGGCTGATAGACAGCTACTTTACCATACCGACCACCAGGGCAGAAACAACAGCCACCACGGCGGTAGCCGCCTACAGTCAGGTGAAAGTCAATGTTCCACCCACCATATAAAGACACATCAATCTGCCGCCTTTTTCCGGGGCGATACCAATGACATCAAAAGCCTGTCGGAAACATTGCACAAAAGGGAAAGGACTCACCTTTGGAGACACAGGGAACAACCACGCCGCCATGGAGCCCGAACCTCAAATATTCCCTAAGATTTTCTATGTCCTGCTCCACCACGAACACCCACGACGGCAAAGATGACCGCAGTGAGTACAGCCCCCTAACACACAGGGGAGTGACAGAGGAAAAAGAGAGTGACACACACATGCACCACACACCCCCACCCCAACACCATACACACAATCAGCTGCAGTAATGAAGCACATTTACCCCGTACCCCCAAGGAACAATGCAAGGACTACAGTAATGTGCAAAAGTGAGTATAATAATAACAACACAGTAGAAATAGAAAAATTCAATCATTCAATCTAATGGTATATACATATGTACAGTTCAAGGGACACTGCCCAGTCCTCATTGCGCGTTGGCCACAGGGCAACAGGCCAAAGTCCAAGGCCCCACTTGTCACCTTCAACAACACAGAGAGAACACTGCAGAGGCATCATTTTGAAAATAGGTAGGTACCTCAGGGGGATGGGAAACGGGGGGCAACTCGGCCGGCAGATGCAACAACACCACTGGTTCTGGAGGGGCAACATGCCCTGTGCATGGTCCTGGGGAGTACAAGGTCACAGTCTCTCAAGTGGGTGACTTGCCACATTCTCTGGAGGGGGCAACATGCCCTGTGCTTGGTCCTGTTGTGTAGCCATTTTAGTTATAGCTCCATGCACATTATTTTAACATACTAGGCCTGCCGCTGTGCACTTTAACCTCGATATATTTTATTGGGCTTTGCTTTATTATTATTACAATAGCCACTTTTACCGTCTTCTTTTATTTTCTCTCTATCTAACTGTTTTTGCCTAGGCCACCACTCTGTTCTCAAACAAGACATTCTTGCTCACTCTGTGCTTCTTCCAAGGCTGCAATAAGATAGGTTGCTGGTGAACGCGGTGTAGAGTTTTGTCTCTGACATTCATAGAAAACACACATCCTTACGTAGAGACATTTTTTTCAGAACATCAGCTGTTGTATTATAAAAACACTTCCCTGTCCCTTACACGTTAGAGGGAGATTCCAGCCAGAGAACCACGATTGTATGCTGATTAATGAATGCTTCGCTACAGCTGCTTATGCAGACTGCAGGCCTTTGATCAGGTATGGGCGATGATGTCTTCCCAGGGGAATCTGAAGGGTAGAATTTGAGCTTAACACGCTGTCCTCTATTGTCGCTTAGGTAGGAATTAGTCTATTGACTCTAGTGACATTATGGTAGGATTATATCTATGCTTATTTCTATACTCTCCTTCTCACAATTTTAATCTTGTCATGCTGTATCTTCCTGGTTATTGCAGTCCATGCTTTGCTATCTAAGATGCAGTTGCTTTATTAACCCCCCTGGTGCGGGTCACGACCAGTGGCCAACATCAGATTTTCTTCTTTTTTTTTAAAAGCCCTGGGCGACACGGAAGAGCTTCCGTGTCTCCCCCCGCCCCCCACCCACCCCTTTGTGACTTCAGCATGCCACAAGGCGCGCTGACGTCACAGTGTTGTTTCCCCATCGGAGCAGGAAGCGGCCTTGAGAGCTCCCCAATTTAGTTCAGCCCCAAATTCCACTGCCCAAATCTATCACAAAACAAACTAGTTTTGTAAGGCAGGCACTTGTGTTTTTGGTCCTGGGTTCGGCGGCTATATAGGGAAACATACTAAACCCAAACATTTCTGGAAACTAGACATGTGTGGATTCCCCAATGTTTTCTTACCCAGAATACCCTGCAAAGCTGAAATGTTGAATAAACTCTATTTTTCTTGCATTTCTGTAATACAAACTACAGGAATATGCTGCGATCCACAAAATTCCTACCACCCAGTGATTCCTCACCTGTCCTGATAAAAACACTACCCCACTTGAGTACCTATACCTAGTGCCTGCGTAAGGAATAGATCACCCCAGGGTCAACAGTTGCCTCATGGAAGTACCAACATTGACCGTTGTGTGATTGATTCCTGTCACGGGCACAGGCCTACCCACACAAGTGAGGTACCATTTTTATCGGGAGACTTGGGGGAATGCTGGGTGGAAAGACATTTGTGGCTCTTCTCAGATTCCAGAACTTTCTATCACCGAAATGTGAGAAAAAGTGTTTTTTTTCTAAATATTGAGGTTAGCAAAGGATTCTGGGTAACAGAACCTGATCAGAGCCCCACAAGTCACCCCATCTTGGATTCCCCTAGGTGTCTAGTTTTCAAAACTGTGCAGGTTTGCTAGATTTCTCCAGGTGCCAGCTGAGCTAGAGGCCAAAATCCACAGCTAGACACTTTGCAGAAAACAGGTCTGTTTTCTTTGTGAAAATGTTATGTGTCCACGTTGAGTTTTGGGGCATTTTCCTGTCGTGGGTGCTGGGCCTACCCCCACAACTGAGGTACCATTTTTGGCTCCTCTCAGATTCCAGAACTTTCTGTCACCGAAATGTGAGGAAAAAGGTTTTTTTTGGCCACATTTTTAGGTTTGCAAAGGATTCTGGGTAACAGAACTGATCACAGCCCCACAAGTCACCCCATCTTGGATTCCCCTCAGTGTCTAGTTTTCATAACTGTGCAGGTTTGCTAGGTTTCCCTAAGTGCCAGCTGGGCTAGAGGCCACAATCCACAGCTAGGCACTTTGCAAAAAACAGCTATGTTTTCTTTGTGAAACTGTGATATGTCCACGTTGTGTTTTGGGTCATTTCCTGTCGCGGGCACTAGGCCTACCCACACAAGTGAGGTATAATTTTTATCGGGAGGCTTGGGGGAAACGCTGGGTGGAAGGAAATTTGTGGCTCCTCTCAGATTCCAAAACTTTCTGTCACCGAAATGTGAGGAAAAAGTGTGTTTTTAGCCACATTTTGAGGTTTGCAAAGGATTCTGGGTAACAGAACCTGATCAGAGCCCCCTCAAGTCAGCCCATCCTGGATTCCCCTTGGTGTCTAGTTTTCAAAAATGTGCAGCTTTGGTAGGTTTCCCTAGGTGCCGGCTGAGCTAGAGGCCAAAATCCACAGCTAGGCACTTTGCGAAAAACAGCTCTGTTTTCTTTGTGAAAATATGATGTGTCCACGCTGAGTTTTGGGGCATTTCCTGTCACGGGCACTAGGCCTGCCCACACAAGTGAGGTATCATTTTTATCGGGAGGCTTGGGGGAACGCTAGGTGGAAGGAAATTTGTGGCTCCTCTTGGATTCCAGAACTTTCTGTCATTGAAATGTGAGGAAAAAGTGTTTGTTTGGCCACATTTTGAGGTTTGCAAAGGATTCTGGGTAACAGAACCTGATCAGAACCCCACAAGTCAGCCCATCCTGGATTCCCCTAGGTGTCTAGTTTTCAAAAATGTGCAGGTTTGGTAGGTTTCTCTATGTGCTGGCTGAGCTAGAGGCCAAAATCCACAGCTAGGCACTTTGCAAAAAACACATCAGATTTCAATATAAAAATGTGATTTGTCCATGTTGCCTTTCCTGTCGAGAGCATTAGGCCTACCTACGCAAGTGAGGTACCATTTTTATCGGGAGACTTGGGGGAACACAGAATAGCACAACAAGTGTTATTGCCCCTTGTCTTTCTCTACATTTTTTCCTTCCAAATGTAAGACAGTGTGTAAAAAAAGGTGTCTATTTGAGAAATGGCCTGTAATTCACATTCTAGTATGGGCACCCCGGAATTCAGAGATGGGCAAATAACCACTGCTGCTCAATACCTTATCTTATGCCCATTTTAGAAATACAAAGGTTTTCTTGATACCTATTTTTCACTCTTTATATTGCAGCAAATGAATTGCTGTATACCCGGTATAGAATGAAAACCAACCTATTGCAAGATGCAGCTCATTTATTGGCTTTGGGTACCTAGGGATCTTGATGAACCTACAAGCCCTATGTATCCCTGCAACCAGAAGAGTCCAGCACACGTAACGGTATATTGCTTTACAAAATCTGACTTTGCAGGAAAAAGTTACAGAGTAAAACGGTGAGAAAAATGGCTGTTTTTTTTCAGCTCAATTTCAATATTTTTTTTTTCCAGCTGTTATTTTCTGTAGGAAAACCTTGTATTATCTACACAAATGACCCCTTGCTAAATTCATAATTCTATCTACTTTTCAGAAATACTTAGCTTTCTGGGATCCAGTGTTGGTTTCATACCCATTCCTGTCACTAACTGGAAGGAGGATGAAAGCACCAAAAATAGTAAAAATGAAGTATGTCCCAGTAAAATGCCAAAATAGAGTTGAAAAATGTGGTTTTCTGATTCAACTCTGCCTGTTCCTGAAAGCTGGGAAGATGGTGATGTTAGCACCGCAAACCCTTTGTTTAATGCCATTTTCAGGGTAAAAACCACAAGCCTTCTTTGGCAGCGTTTGTTTTTCCATTTTTCTGAAAAAAACCAAATTTTAGGTGTATTTTGGCTAATTTTTTGGTCTCCTCCAGGTGAACCCAGAAACTCTGGGTACCTTTAGAATTCCTAGGATGTTGGAAAAAAAGGACGCAAATTTGGGGTGGATAGCTTATATGGACAAAAAGTTATGTAGGCCTAAGCGCAAACTACCGCAAATAGCCAAAAAGGGGCTCAGCACTAGGGGGGGAGGGGGGGAGAAGGCATAGCAGCTAAGAGGTTAAAGCATTGTTGAAACCTATACTGCCTCTGTTTGTCACTGTGTATGTGAGACTAATGTAACTGAGAGCAACGGATGAGACCTGAGTGACCACAGTTTCCCTGAGAAATCAATTATGTCATGTGCTCGGCTGCCCAATCATCCCGCCCCTGGGTGGAGATGAGACACTGTTAGTTAGCCGGAGCAAAACCCGGATTGGAGTGACAGGTGTCACCTGTAGTGGGTCAGACTCAGTCTCCCACACCGCAGGCGATTCTGCCACTCAAAATCCAGTAGTCTCATTAGAATAATGAGAGCCTATGCAACATGGAGCCACCAAATTTTGGCCAGGCTCTAATTTTCAGGTCCTCCTGAGTATCTCTGTCTCACAATATACAAAGACACCTCAGTACTATATACGGAGACGTCCGTGGTATTGAGGATTTCCTCCTCAGCTAAATAGGGAACACCTATCTGAAGCTGGAGGTTGTTCAAGCTTGAACCCTAAAATGAAAATCCCCATTTGGTGTCCTTATCTCTGAACAAAACTATCATCTAATATGGCGAATCCGCAGTAGGTAGCAATTGCAGTCAATATGAGACAACCCCTGACTGCACATTTAGTGGCAAATGGCCTAACGGCCCAGGGGGGTCCAGTCACATTTGTGGTGGACGCACATGCAGCTTATAGAACAGAAGTTTTGTACTCTTGGGTCACATTTCCAGCAGTTGATGGGAACACAAACACATTTCATCACTATACATTTGCAAATGTACCTGGACAATACAGTGCATAGGCATATTTAGAAATACCTTTATCTTATCAAGAACATTATAAATGGCTTGATGGCGCCCTACCCCACACAATGTTACCAGTTAGGTTAGGTCCTCTAAGTAATGATGGTCCTACCTGGCCTTTATTGGCCACTTATACACCTCATCCTGCAGTAGCAAACTTAGCAGTAGCTGAAGTCCATCGCTTATATACAGAGCTGACGGCAACATACAGACGTCTAGTGCAATTTATAATGCAAACATTGAATACAAACCCACCACGTGCTGCTCCAGCCCAATCACATGCAGTAACAGCAAGCATTAATCCTGTGACTGCACATTCGATCATGGATAAAGTACCCACCAAACAAGAAGAAATTCAGTTTTGGCTAGTTCAAAAAATAAATGCACTGGAGGCAGTATTTCCCTTTACGGGACCTCAGAATAAACATAGAATTCTAATGATGCGCTTGCCATTTGGGATGGACCCCACAGCAGATAACTGTAATACCAGAGGCTCGGTATTTGCCGTGCTCTATACTACCGCACACGGTACACCGACAATTGCCAACTTACCGGAAGTGTTGAAACAAATTCAAGATGAATACGGGGCTGCTCTGACCCTAGATTTTGGGATGCAATTAATGGGCAACTCTGCCACAGTTTCCTCAATTATTTTACATAACCTTAAAGGGGAAGCGGTCACACTAGTGGTGTGCATGCAGCTCTGGGATGTTCCTAAACAGGATCAAGAAAGCGAGCTGGCAAAGATTATCTCAGAGACCTATTCTAGTATTGCTCAAGATAGTCTAGGGGCCAGACCAACTAAACCACAATTTCAGGGCAAATCTAATAAAGATTTTTCCAAGCAAGCTCCTGAGGGTAACAAGAAACGCTGGGATAAAAAATAATAAACTCCTAAAAAAGGGGAGAATCTTCGCGTATGGAGACCCACAGAACAGATATAGGTGGTCATTACAATAATGGCAGTAAAAACCGCTTACCGCCGAGCAGAAGACCGCCAACACACCGCCGCGTCCGCGGAAATCCGCCACAGCTATTATGACCCACAGCTCGGAATCCGCTAAAATTCAGACACCCACACAAGTCCGCCACACCAAAGGTCAGTGATAAACTGGTGAAAACAAAACCTCCACCATCACGCCAACAGAAATACGCCCACACTATCACGACACACGAATCCACGCGGCGGTCTTTCAACCGCGGTATTCCATTGGCGGTACACACTGCTGCGCTCAAAATACACACACATTTACAAAACACAGCCACATTGGACAATTCGAAACACACACACCTGATACACATACACACACCACTCCCACACACCCATTACAAAATAAAACACACACCCACATCACCCACAAACCCCTAAGACCACAATTACTGAGATAAGGCCAGAGAGAGAGACACCACAAACAACTACCAAGCATCCACAGGCACACAACACCATCACCCACAGAACTTCCACGCACCTCACACAACACACCACTAAATATCACCCCACTTATCACTACACACACCACCCCACACATCACCCACACCACCCCATGGCACGGCAAAGACACCACAGGTTCTCTGAGGAGGAGCTCAGGGTCATGGTGGAGGAAATCGTCCGGGTAGAGCCACAGCTATTCGGATCACAGATGCAGCACACCTCCATAGCTGGGAAGATGGAGCTATGGCGCAGAATAGTGGAGAGGATAAACGCAGTGGGACAGCACCCAAGAAATCGGGATGACACCAGGAAGAGGTGGAACGTCCTACGGGGGAAGGTGCGTTCCGTGGTCTCCAGACACCACCTTGCGGTTCAGCGGACTGGCGGCGGACCCCCACCTCCTCCCCCACAACTAACAACATGGGAGGAGCAGGTCTTGGCGATTCTGCATCCTGAGGGCCTCGCAGGAGTAGATGGAGGAATGGACTCTGGTAAGTCAAATCTTAACTATTACATTCCCCACCCTGCCTGCATGCCATCACATACCCCCACCCTCACCCTCACCCCCATCACTCCAACTCCTCACAAATGTCCCAACACCACAAACCACCCATCCCAACACCAAGCCCTGCATGCAACAACAAAGCATGGACACCCATCACCAAGCCTGGCCACTGCACATACCCATACACCCCCCTAAACTACAATCACACAAGGTCCCACACAGGAATGCAAGCACTGAGGTACACAGTCACCCACCTATTGCACACCATGGCACACACAGATGTAATAAACATCCTTTTATACCCCTGCAGGACCCCTATCCAACATCACCGGACAGGAGGGTCCACACATGTCCACACCACCAACAGAAGAGGCCCACAGTGATGACAGCAGCTCTGTCCAACTGGATCTAGAGGACCAGCCCGGCCCATTGGGGACCTCAGGACAGTCGGTTCCCCTCACCCAGTCACAGACCACTACAGAGCTTCCCCCCTCTGGAAACACCAGCACAGCACCCACCCAGCGGGCCCATACCTCTGTCTCCAGGATACGTCAATCAGCAGTGTGTCCACCACTACAGGGAACCCAGGCTTACCCACCACCCCAACAACACCAGGGACCTGAGGGCAGTGGTAGTGGGCACACGGTCCAGGGGACGGAGGCCCAGGAACACAGGGGAACTGGGAGGGCTGCTGTGCGACAGGGGGAGGACAGGCCCAGGGAACCCACTCTCCACAAGGCCCTCTCCAACATCATGGGAGCCTACCACCACTCCTAGGAGACGATGGCAACGGTACTGGCCAAGTTTCAGGAGACCCAGCGCCTACAGGAGGAACAGTATTTGGGCTTCAGGGAGGAACTCAGAACCATCAATTCCACCCTGGGCACCATCGTAGGGGTGCTGAAGGAAGTACTCAACACCAGGAGGGACACTGTGGCACAACAAGGGGCCCCTGACACTAGCCTGGACGATGAACTGCCCACCACCTCCGTCGGTGCTATTGGACATGAGGCACCGCCACAGGACCACCACACCAGCACCCCACCCCCTGCAGAGGGAGAACCACCCCGCAAGCGGTCCTTGAGATCCAGGACAAAGACAGAGAAAGATGCCAAGAACCCCGCCAAGAAATGAGACCACCCTGAATGTCATCTGTCTGTTCCACTTTGTCACCCTGTCCATCCTCAAACTGCCCCAGCTTCACTTCCTATGCCCATTAGGGCAATGCACATGTGAGACTAATAGACTGGTCTCTGCAATGGACATCCCTCCACCATCACCCCTCACCATTTTACAACCCCCTCCAATATTGAGCACTTAAATAAACACCCTTGAAGCACAAAACAATCTGGAGTCAGTCTGTGATTTCAAAATAGTGTATTAGCAATTACAGTGTCAAAATGCTCTTTCATATGTAATGTCAACATACCTATGTCGTACAGCTCTAGTCCATGAGGAAGCAAAGCAGATGTCCCACAGTGGGACCCACATCTGTGAAATCGTAAGGGAAAGTTACAACTCAGTGACCATACACTGGCTGAAAACGACAGACAGTAGAGAGGTAGTAGTGTTAAAGTACATGTAGTAGGCAGGTTTGTATTCTTACCGGTGTCTCACTGGAAATATTGCAGGATCACCGAGTTCCTGTTGTCTATGTCCTCTTCTTCTGCTTCCTCGTCTTCACTGTCCAAAGGCTCCACAGCTGCAACAACACCGCCATCTGGACCATCCTCCTGCAGAAAAGGCACCTGTCGTCGCAAAGCTAAGTTGTGAAGCATACAGCAGGCCACGATGATCTGGCACACCTTCTTTGGTGAGTAGAATAGGGATCCACCTGTCATATGGAGGCACCTGAACCTGGCCTTCAGGAGGCTAAAGGTCCGCTCTATTATCCGCCGAATTTGCCCATGGGCTTCATTGTAGCGTTCCTCTGCCCTTGTCCTGGGATTCCTCACTGGGGTCAGTAGCCATGAAAGGTTGGGGTAACCAGAGTCACCTGCAAATGGCGAGGGACAACTGTTAGACACGCACTAACCTGTAGGGATATCCCCAGACAACCATTCCCACAGACTTGCTTCCAGGTGCTCACCTAATAGCCACACACGGTGCCTCTGGAGTTGACCCATCACATAAGGGATGCTGCTATTCCGCAGGATGTAAGTGTCATGCACTGAGCCAGGGAACTTGGCATTAACATGGGAGATGTACTGGTCTGCCAAACACACCATCTGCACATTCATAGAATGATAACTCTTCCGGTTTCTGTACACCTGTTCACTCCTGCGGGGGGTACCAAAGCCACATGGGTCTCATCAATGGCACCTATGATGTTGGGGATATGTCCCAGGGCATAGAAGTCTCCTTTCACTGTAGGCAAATCCTCCACCTGAGGGAAAACGATGTAGCTCCGCATGTGCTTCAGCATGGCAGACAACACTCTGGACAACACGTTGAAAACATAGGCTGGGACATCCCTGATGCTATGGCCACTGTTGTTTGAAATGACCCACTTGCAAGGAAATGGAGTACTGACAGGACCTGCACTTGAGGGGGGATTCCTGTGGGATGGCAGATAGCTGACATCAGGTCTGGCTCCAGCTGGGCACACAGTTCCAGGATTGTGCCACGGTCAAGCCTGTAGGTGATGATCACTTGTCTTTCCTCCATTGTCGACAGGTCCACCCGCGGTCTGTACACCGGAGGATGCCGCCATCTCCTCACATGTCCCAGTGGACGGTGCCTATGAAGGACAACAGCGAGCACAGAGTCAACCAACTCAGAGGTACGTACCCACAGCTTACACAGAACACAAATCATAATCCGATATTTGGCCTGTATGAGTTTTGAGGCAACGCCTAGGTATGTGTGACGCAGTTAAAAATTAAGCCATGTGGGCCCCTGAAATGGCGGCTGACTGACCTGTAAAGTGGGACAATGGGATGTGAGGTAACTGCGCTGGCGTTGTACACCGTCGCGGTAGGCAGTCGAAGACCCCGGTGCAATGCTGCATTGGTTAATATTGGACCCTATAGGTCCCAGGAGCCAGTGACGATGTACGCCGGCGGTGACGGTACGCACCACCGCGGACGTGACCGCCATTTTCTATCTGTTCAATCACTCGATACCTGATCTTCGACAGGAGAGGACCTACACTGCAAGTGCTGCTGTGACCTCGGTCTGGAAGAGACAATGGCTCGTGCGTCTGGGGAAAGGGCCCCTGCCTTCACATCGGAAGAGTTGGAGAAACTCATGGATGGGGTCCTCCCCCAGTACACGCTACTTTACGGTCCTCCAGACAAACAGATAAATACACTGGGAGCATGCTGTATGGGCTATGCCTGTGTGGAGTGGGGTGGATGAAAGATGGGGGGGGGAGATTGAGGCGTGCATGAAACGACGGTGAGTGCATGTGCATCATGGCAAGGGTAGGGATGTGGGCCAATTACTGTGATGGTGCATTTGGTAATAACTTTTCTTTTCCCCGTGTACAATTCATGTAGGTCAGCATCCACCAGAAAAAGATATTTGGCGTGCCATCGCCAAGGACGTCCGGACCCTGGGGGTCTACCACAGACAGAGCACCCACTGCCGTAAGAGATGGGAGGACATTCGCCGATGGAGCAAGAAGACGGCGGAGGCCCAGCTGGGGATGGCCTCCCAATGTGGGAGGGGTGCCCATCGCACCATGACCCCCCTGATGTTCAGGATCCTGGCGGTGGCGTACCCGGAGTTGGATCGGCTCTTGAGGGCATCACAGCAGCCACAAGGGGGTGAGTACACTCTCATTCTGCTGATTTTGCGCGCAGTGGAGGTGTCTGGGTAGGCGGGGTGGGCTGTGGTTTCCCTAGGCCAGGTCGAGTGTGCTAGTTAGGTCCCCTTGTTCTTGCAGACCCTCTTGGCACCCCAAACCCACCTGTGTACAGTGCCAAGTACACCTAGTCACGCTCCTGTGTCATCCATGTGTGCAGATGTCATCCATAGCCTTGTAGGCCATGTCCCAGGGATTGAACAGTGAAGGCCAAGTCCGCTTCGTAGTGCAGGGGGCTTCTGTGTCTGTCTTGTCCGCCAACGGTAGCGGTAATGCATGCACTCAACATGTCTTTCTTCTGTCGTCACCCCCCTTTTTGTGGTCTCCCTGTTCTTGTGTGCATTAGCATCATCAGGTGGAGGAGCAGTGGCACCGGAGCAGGAGGGAGCTGCATCCCACATGGCCCTGGAGGGCAACACTATGGACTTGGAATTCACCAGTGGGACGGAGGGCGAGGGGAGCTTCACGGCGGGGACAGAAGCTGACACCAGTGACACAGACTCGTCCTCTGATGGAGCACCCCCCCTACCACCACCGCCCTCCCAGCAGCCCCTCAGCCTTTGCCACGTGCCCGCTCACCCAGGAGGGTGGGCATCACCTTTGCCCCAGGCACCTCAGCCCCTGCCCCAGTCACCTCAGCTGCCCTCAGTGAGGAGGCCATTGACCTCCTCAGGCCCCTCACTGTTGGGCAGCCTACCATTTTGAATGCCATCCAGGTTGTAGAAAGGCAATTGCAACAAACCAATGCATTCCTGGAGGGCATTCATTCTGGTCAGGCGGCCCTTCAGCGAGCTTTTCAGACTCTTGCCTCAGCACTGATGGCAGCCATTGTACCCGTCACTAGCCTCCCCCCTCCAACTTCCTCCACCCAGACCCAATCCCCTGTACCCCAGCCTATCCCAAGCACACCTTCAGATCAGCATGCACACACCTCAACACACAAGGGTAGCTCTGGCAAACATAAGCACCACACATCCCACAGGTACTCACGCAAGCATCACACACATGCAGACACACCAACATCCACTGCCTCCACTGTGTCCCCCTCCTCCTCATCTCCCTCCTCCCTCCCTGTCTCGTCTACACTCACACCTGCATGCACTACATCTACAGCCACTACTTCCATCACCAGCACACCCACCAGCACACCCCGCTCATGTGCAGTCACCACCCCCACTGCCATTCACACATCCCCTGTGTCCTCTCCCAGTGTGCCTGTGACACCCCTTCCCAAGATACACAAATGCAGGCACACACCCACCCAACAGCCATCCACCTCACGACAGCCTCCAACGCATGCACCTTCACCCAAAGTCACCAATAAAACACCTCCTACAACCACAACCTCTTCCTCCACTCCCAAACCCCCTCCAGCTACCCGTCCCAGTGTTCCCCAAAAACTTTTCCTGTCCAACCTTGACCTCTTTCCCACACCTCCCCCACCCCATCCATCTCCTATGGCCCGACTCTCCAGGTCCCAACCTAGCACCTCAGCCACAACATCTCCGGGACCAGTGGTGCCTGTAGTAACCGGAATCTGGAGTGCACCGGCCACCAGGGAAGCCAGTGTGGCATGGAGCCACAGCACTGACAGTCCCCCACCTGTCAAAAGTTGGCCAGGGCCAGGCGGGAGAGGGGGAAGACTCCAGCCACCAAAGTCGCTCCCAGGGGTACAAGTGGGAGTGTGGATTCAGCTGCGACACCTTCCAAGGTGGGGAAGGGCCACAAGAAAATCAGCAAGGCTGGGAAGAGCAGCACGGCGGAGAAGACCGCCATCATCCCCGCTACCCAGGAGGCCACCGCCACCAGCTCTGCTGCCCAGGAGGCCAACGCCATCATCCCTGCTGCCCAGGAGGCCACCGCCACCAGCCCTGTTGCCCAGGAGGCCACCGCCATCATCCCCGCTGCCCAGGAGGCGACCGCCACCAGCCCTGCTGCCCAGGAGGCCACCGCCATCATCCCCGCTGCACAGGGGGCCACCGCCAGCACCAGCCCTGCTGCCCAGGAGGCCACTGCCACCAGCCCTGCTGCCCAGGGTGCCACTGCCATCATCCCCGCTGCCCAGGAGGCCACCGCCAGCACCAGCCCTGCTGCCCAGGAGGCCACCGCCACCAACCATGCAGCCCAGGAGGCCACCACCACCAGCCCTGCTGCCCAGGAGGCCACTTCCATCATCCCCGCTGCCCAGGAGGTGACCACCAGCCCTGCTACCCAGGAGGCGACCGCCACCAGCCCTGCTGCCCGGGAGGCCACCGCCACCAGCCCTGCTGCCCAAGAGGCCACCGCCACCAACCCTGCTACCCAGGAGGCCAACGCCACCGGCACAGCTGCCCAGGAGGCCTCCGCCAGCACCAGCCCCGCTGGTCCAGACAGGACCGCCAGCACCAGCCCCGCTGGGCCAGACAGGACCGCCAGCACCAGCCCCGCTGGGCCATGAAGGACCGCCAGCACCAGCCCCGCTGGGCCAGACAGGACCGCCAGCACCAGCCCCGCTGGGCCAGGAGGCCATCATCCCCGCTGCCCAGGAGGCGACCACCAGCACCAGCCCTGCTGCCCAGGAGGAGACCGCCACCAGCCCTGCTGCCCAGGAGGCCACTGCCATCATCCCCGCTGCCCAGGAGGCCACCGCCAGCACCAGCCCTGCTGCCCAGGAGGCGACCGCCACCAGCCCTGCTGCCCAGGGGGCCACTGCCATCATCCCCCCTGCCCAGGAGGCCACCGCCAGCACCGGCCCTGCTGCCCAGGAGGCCACCACCACCAGCCCTGCTGCCCAGGAGGCCACCACCACCAGCCCTGCTGCCCAGGAGGCCAACGCCATCATCCCCGCTGCCCAGGAGATGACCACCAGCACCAGCCCTGCTGCCCAGGAGGTGACCGCCATCATCCCTGCTGCCCAGGAGGCCACCGCCAGCACCTGCCCTGCTGCCCAGGAGGCCACCACCACCAGCCCTGCTGCCCAGGAGGCCAAGGCCACCATCCCCGCTGCCAAGGAGGCGACCGCCAGCACCAGCCCTGCTGCCTAGGAGGCGACCGTCACCAGCCCTGCTGCCCAGGGGGCCACCGCCATCATCCCCGCTGCCCAGGAGGCCACTGCCAGCACCAGCCCTCCTGCCCAGGAGGCCACCGCCACCAGCCCTGCTGCCCAGGAGGCCACCACCACCAGCCCTGCTGCCCAGGAGACAAACACCATCATCCCCGCTGCCCAGGAGGCGACCACCAGCACCAGCCCTGCTGCCCAGGAGGCGACCGCCATCATCCTCGCTGCCCAGGAGGCGACCGCCAGCACCAGCCCTGCTGCCCAGGAGGCCACCGCCACCAGCCCTGCTGCTCAGGAGGCAACCGCCACCAGCCCTGCTGCCCAGGAGGCCCCCGCCACCAGCCCTGCTACCCAGGAGGCCAACGCCACCGGACAGCTGCCCAGGAGACCTCTGCCAGCACCAGCCCCGCTGGTCCAGACAGGACCGCCAGCACCAGCCCCGCTGGTCCAGACAGGACCGCCAGCACCAGCCCCGTTGGGCCATGAAGGACCGCCAGCACCGCTGGGCCAGACAGGACCGCCAGCACCAGCCCCGCTGGGCCAGACAGGACCGCCAGCCCCGCTGGGCCATGAAGGACCGCCAGCACCGCTGGGCCAGACAGGACTGCCAGCACCAGCCCTGCTGGGCCAGACAGGACCCCCAGAAGCTGAGTCACTGCAAAGGACCCCACCGCAACAAGCACCGTGAACACGGCACCGCCGCCACAAGCACCGCTGAACAGGGCACTGCCGCAACAAGCACCGCTGAACAGGGCACCGCCGCCACAAGCACCGCTGAACAGGGCACCGCCGCCACTAGCACCGCTGAACAGGAAACTGCTGCCACTAGCACCGCTGAACAGGGCACCGCGGCCACTAGCATCGCTGGCCCATGAGCGCCAATGGCACTGACGCTACTGAGTCTGTCACGAGCAGGATGAAGCACTCTGGGCACCAAGCCCCATCTAGAACCAGTGGAGATTCACATCCACTACCTCTGTCCTTGGCAGGATGACGCACTCTGGGCACAAAGTCCCCTCCAGAACCAGTGGAGATTCACATCCACTACCTCTGTCCTTGGCAGGATGAAGCACTCTGGGCACAAAGCCCCCTCCAGAATCAGTGGAGTATCAAATCCACTACCTCTGTCCTTGGCAGGATGAAGCACTCTGGACACAAAGCCCCTTCCAGAACCAGTGGAGATTCACATCCACTACCTCTGTCCTTGGCAGGATAAAGCACTCTGGGCACAAAGCCCCCTCCAGAACCAGTGGAGATTCACATCCACTACCTCTGTCCTTGGCAGGATGAAGCACTCTGGGCACAAAGCCCCCTCCAGAACCAGTGGAGAAAGGCATCCACTTGAGAGACTGTGGCTTTGCACTCCCCAGGATGGAACAGTGGGCAAACCACCCACTGTAGAGACTTGAGAGATTGTGGCTTTGCACTCCCCAGGATGGAACAGTGGGCAACCCACCCACTGTAGAGACTTGAGAGACTGTGGCTTTGCACTCCCCAGGATGGAACAGTGGGCAACCCACCCACTGTAGAGACTTGAGAAACTGTGGCTTTGCACTCCCCAGGATGGAACAGTGGGGAAACCACCCACTGTAGAGACTTGAGAGAATGTGGCTTTGCACTCCCCAGGATAAAGCAGTTGGCAAACCACCCACTTGTGAGACTTGAGAGACTGTGGCTTTGCACTCCCCAGGATGGAACAGTGGGCAACCCACCCACTGTAGAGACTTGAGAGACTGTGGCTTTGCACTCCCCAGGATGGCACAGTGGGCAAACCACCCACTGTAGAGACTTGAGAGACTGTGGATTTGCACTCCCCAGGATGGAACAGTGGGCAAACCACCCACTGTAGAGACTTGAGAGACTGTAGCTTTGCACTCCCCAGGATAAAGCAGTAGGCAAACCACCCACTTGTGAGACTTGAGAGACTGTGGCTTTGCACTCCCCATGATGGAACCGTGGGCATGTGGCCCCCTCGTGGATTTGGCGTTGTGCACTCAACCGGCTGAGGTGCCCCCCCTTCCCCTTCCCCCTGAGGTGCCTGTTTTATTGCTCTCTGATGCCCCTGCAATGTTCTCTCCGTCATGTTCGGGGATTGAGTGTGGGCCTCGCCCCTACCCGTGTGGGCCTCGCCCATACCCGTGTGGGCCCAGTGTTCCACGGACTTCAATGGAGCACTGCCTGGACTACTATTCTTGGTGTATATTTTGTTTACAGTGTATATATATATTTTTGCGTCCTGGATTTTAATATATTACAATGGTTACACTCATTTCTTTTTGTCTTTGCATTCTTCCGGAGGGGCTGAGGGGTGTAACTGTAATGTATCAATATGTATTAGTGTGTGTGTTGTCATGGGTGAGGGTGGGGGTGGGAGTGTTGCGTATTGCGTGTGTGTGTCCCTGTTTTTTCCCCTCCCTCCTCCCCTGTGTCGTAGGTGCAGTACTCACCGTGGTCTTCGCCGCCGGCGTTCGAGCTCCTGGCAGAGGAGCAAGAAGATGAGGGCTGGCAGGATCTGGAGCTCGGGTTCCATGGCGTCCTGATTCCTCGTGGGGTGTGTAGAGGTGAGCGTATTCCCTTCGAAGTCCTGTTTCCACTGTGTTTTTGTTCGCGGGGAATCCGCCCCCGAAAAGGTGGCAGATTGGTAGGTTGTGATACTGTGGGCGGTACATTGTCCTCCGCCTGTCTGTTGGCAGTGACAGCTGCGCTGTTTGTTTGGACCGCCGTGGCGGTCGGAGTGTTAAAGTGGCTGTCTTTGTTGCTGGTTTCCGCCACGGTCGTGATTCAATTTTTTTTCCGCCGGCCTGTTTGCGGTTTTACCGCCGCTTCAACACCGACCGCCAGGGTTCTAACGACCACCATAATCTCCGAAATAGAGATAATATAAAAACGCCTGATAGATATTAATATACTGATACATGCTAATCTCGTTCCTTTCAGGACTCATCGGAAAAACGTAGTGAGAGAGGTGGGCGGTCAGAGTGAAGAACAGAGTACGTGAAACCAAGACAGGAATCACAACACTCCACAGACTTTTCTGTTAAAAAGAAAGAGAAACCTCCCCAACAAAAACCCCTATTTAAAAAGGAAAAGGTGGCAGCAGTTGCAATTCGACGTGCCCTTCAAGAAGAGGGTCCTCTTGAAGAACAGGAAGTGGGCACTAGCACTGCTAGACAGTGCAGCAGTGGTCACAGTAGTTCGCCAGAGTCTTCTATAGCATCTGGAGGTGAAAGCAACTGATGATTTTTTACAAGTAGAAACTGCGGACATGCGTGTCTCCACGCCTGATAGGGTATATAAAGTAACGCTACAGTTAGAAGGAGATGTTGGACGCACAATAAACGCAATCTTTTGGGATTGTGTGGTAAATATATATATGATGTTTTTTTGACCGAACAAGATTGGCCGCCTGAATTTGTCTGTACCAGCCCATATGGGGAAGATGTTATTAAACATTCTTTCTCACCCCTTGTTCCGGAGGAACTAGCTGGATCCTATGCCATCGATTGTGCATTGGCTCAGGCACCCGCGTTAAATCACAACCACGTAGGCTGGGATAAAGAATCCCCCTGGCATGTAATTCCTATTAAAATCAACCCCAACCTCAAACTCAATATCCAATAAAACATGATGCAAAAGCACCTTTGGAAGAAATTCTCACACAACTGGAGTACCAGGGTGTAACTGAACCCTGCGTCTCCCAATGAATAATCCTTTATTCCCTTTAGCTAAACTGGACCATTCATATCGAAGAGTCTTAGACTACAGACATTTAAATAGTCATACACACACATATGTGATACAAAACTCACATAGCACATCACTGATAAACAATATAGTGCGCAAAAAATACAAAAAAACAATGGATATTTCCAATGGTTTCTTCTGCCGGAATATAGCACCTGCGAGTAGAGACTTAACAAGTTTCAGCACCCTAGACTCTCAGAAAATAATTCTGTTGTTTACCCCAGGGGTACAAGAACAGTCCAGGACTGTTCACAGCTCGTGTGACTGCAATTCTGGATGACATTGACCCTGAAGCATTGTCCTATTTAAATTATATCTATCTCACGGATGATGAATTACTACTGCATTTAATACCGGTAGCCCACACTGTTGTGGGATTTGCTGAATTTGGCTACAAATTCAACTGCATAAAAACAAAAATAGCCCTCCTCAGCGTCCTGTTTTTGGGATGTGAGCTATCAAGTGAAGGAAAGATCCTAGCGCCACAATTCTTAGAAAAATGCACACAATTACAACCTCCAAATACGATTAAAAAACTCCAATCTCTATTGGGTTTCCTAAATTTTGGCAGAATTTACATACCTGATTATGCAACACGCATAAAACCTTTATATGACTTAATATGTCCTAACTTTCCAAGTACATTTTGGACAGTCAAACACACACAGTCATTCTCAGAGACCTGCAGAGAGACATGCTTGCAGCACAACATCTACACACAAGGGGCAACAAAACACACTTGGTCATCAGAGTAATTGCTGGTGCCATTGGTTTCAGCTATGTAACATTGAATGAGGGTGAGACCGTCCCGATTGCATACGAATCACATTTGTACTCAGCAGCAGAACAATGCTTTGCTCCCACTGAGAAAATTCTCACTGCTGTTCAGATGGCTGTCATTAAAGAAAGACCTCTAGCCCATGGCAAACGCTCTATAGTGATTTCTCCCATCGCTAAAGCATTACGTCAGGTTGGATAAAATGGGCCACGTCTTTGACAGCCACTGATGTAGACTACATTTTTGACCCAACATTACAAACTCAAGAATTTTTGCAATATGAACTAGAATACCCAGTTCCTGCAAACACTCTGCCTATTGATCAATATCAAAGAGTCATGTACAACAATGGCTCTCCACAACCTGCAATTGGCACAAAGCATCACTACCCTGATGCTTGTGCAGTTGTAAGTGGCTACATGGAGGACAATAAATTTTGTCCCAAACATACATATACGCAAACCCTAGGGGATTGCACAGCACACCTAGCAGAGCTGAAGGCTCTGGTGATGGCACTGGAACATACGGATCCTGCACAGCTAACACTGATTGCTTGTGATTTGTACTATTGTGTCCAGTCCTTCAATGAATACCTGCATTACTGGCGCCAGGATGGGTTCAGAGACTCTCAAGGTAACACCATTAAACACCGCCACCGCAGGAAACACCAACACCACCTACTAACATGGCTCCAGTTGTTGGATACTTTGCCGACATCAACGACGACGTTTCTGACTCATTTGCCTCTTCAACACCTGAACTGTCAAAAACATGTAAGCTGAAAAATTGGCTTAAAACAACTATTTTATTCTTCCATGGAACAATCTGTGGCTTTCCTTGACTGTATTGGCTTTCCTACTTTAGATTGGGTTTGCTATAACATTCTTTTTATTAATACTTGGTCATTTTCTGCCGGAAAAATCGACAGTTGAACTGGTGGATGAGGTCCTCAAACCACATTTTTCTTCTCACAAGGTCCGCAGAGACATGTCTTTTGTGAACATTTCCGCTATACCAATTTATGGGATTGTATGGGATAAAGTAACATTTGAGATATATGGCCCTACAGAGGTCATTGAAATACCATATGTGTTTAAACTTTCAATGAACTATATAATAATACCCAGGGTTGTTTCTGATGATTGGGATGTGAAAACAGTTGACGCTATGATGACTGAATTACAGTCTTACACTGTATTTGAAAACGAAGATATATACCAATCTAAACAGGATTATGGTGATATGTTTTGCTATAATTATTATGGGCACCATTTCATCCACATAGTGAGTACCCCAAAAACTTTTTTTTTATTATACATAATGGGAACATTGTCTGACTCCACCACAAGGGAGTTCCAAAACTTAGGCCCTCATTATGAACATGGCAGTCCGTTCCGCGCCGCTGGTGGCAGAAACCGACAACAGAGGAGCAGGCCGGACCGCCAAATAATGAACCAAACGAAACACAGGCATCCCGCAAACCACCCACCGCCATCTGAGGAGTGGTGGCGACGACGGCAGAGTCCGTCCACGGGCCGACGGAAAGGCCCAACCCGCCCATCAAATAATGAACCATCAGTCCGCCGCCAGTTCCGGGGTGGGAACCATCGCCACGCAAAGCCAGGTGGACATGAACCAAATATAAGGAAACACTCACCGGAGGGTAACACAACGCGCCGAAACAGACATGGATAGAGAGCTGCAGATTATGCCAGCCCTGCTCCTTGCCATATACCTCCAGGACTGAGACCGCCGACGAAGACGACAACGGTAAGTACCGCAACCTGCGACACAAGGGAAGAGAGGGCAAAGTCACATACCCACCCACCATGCAACGTCCCCCCAACCCTTCACAGCAGCACACGTCATACACCCCACAGCAAGAGGTACTTACCCGACACAAGGCTGATCCAACTTGACCATTGTACACACAAATGCCCCACACCCATGAACAATGAAACAAAAGACCAGGGTTCAACTGCGTGTCGCCGAAACACAGGCGACACAGAAACTTTAATGCTGAAGCTCACAGAGCCAAACAGTCCAAACAGAGCCAATGTCCAGTCCGCATGGCTACAATTGCCATGGGCCACAACGGAGCCAACCTGACTCCCACAAGTGCATGATACTCCACCTAATGGGGCAACATATGGGAATCCTCACGGAACAGCGAGAGGAGGTGGTAGGGGTGGGGATTTGCAACGGGGTGGGCCTTGGAATTTTGTTTGGAAGGTGGAGGGTGGGTGGATTTGTCCTTTGAAGGGGGTAGGGGCTGTTTCTATCAGGTGGAGCCAGATGGACTCGGCTCAGTCCAGGACTTCTTTTTATCTGGGGAAGGGGCATGGGAATGTGAAGGGCAGACAGGGGCGGTGATGTGGAAAAAGTGGAAAGGGCACGGAGGTGGGCACTGTTGGGGACAAGATGGGGTGGGCTAATGGGTTTGAAGAGGTCAGCATGGGAGAGGAAAAGTTTTTGGGGAGCAATTGGGGTGGTCGTGGATGAGGGCGTGGGAGTGGAGGCAGAGGGTGTGGATGTATGTGATGTAGGGGTGAATGTAGTGGGTGCAGGTGACTGGACAGTATGCTGTGGTATGGTGGATGTCTGATGGGTGGGTGTCTTGGTGCGTTTGTGTGTTTTTGGAGGAGGGAGGGTGGACACAGTGGGAGAAGCCAGACAGCTAGTGTGGATGTATGTTGTGTGGGTGTCTGCAAGTCTGGTGAGTGTGCTGCATGTGTCAACTACAGTAGTGGTGGTGAGTACAGGTGTGGTGTATGGGGTGCATGTATGGAAGTCTGCTATTGTAGTGAGTGCAGGAAGAGTAGCAGCAACAGTGACTGAAGATGCAGTGCATGAGGGTGTGCGTGTAGAGGGGACAGACAGGGAGGCAGAAGAGGTGGGCACACCGGGGGAAGTGGATGTTGTTGTGTGTGCATGGGTCTGTTGGCTGTGTGAATGCTTGTGGTGGGAGGTGCAGTGCTTGTGTTTAGAAGTGTGTTTCTTGTGTGTTGATGTGCTTGACTGCATGTCTGAATGTGTGCCTTGGACGGGTGAGGGGAGTGGGTTGCTGGAAGGGTTTGAGGAGGTTGGAGGGGGGACGGAATGGCAAGGGAAACTGGCTGCCGTCCGAGAGAAGGCCAGAGCCTGAAAAGATCTCTGTAGGGCAGACACGGCACCGTGAATGCCATCCAGATAGGCATTTGTCTGCACCTCTGATGCTAGCCCCTGGATGGCATTGACAATGGTTGTTTTGCCCTACAGCAATGGTTCTCAGGAGGTCAATAGCCTCCTCTGTGAGGGCAGCAGGGCTGACTGGGGCAGGGGAGGAGGTGCCTGGGGCGAAGGAGACATCCACCTTTCTGGGTGAGCGGGCACGGGCAACTCGGTGGGGAGCAGAAGGGAGGGCGGTGATGGAATGGGGGGTGGTGGAAGATGTCACAGTAGTGGTGTGGCCACTAGGGTCCGCCACCGCCGGACTCGGAGTCACTACCTCCTGTGGTAGTTGCCACCCCCGTGGAACTCCCCTCGCCCTCCCACCCACTGGTCCCCTGGGTTTCGGTTGTCTCTGCCTCTGAGGATCTGTGGGCCGCTGCCTCCCCACTTGCCGGTGCCTCAGCACCCTCACCAGATGTTGATGCTGTTCCAAAAAAACACAAGAGAACAGGGATGGGGAGACAAAACAGGAGAGACACTTGTAAATAGCTGAATGAAGGTACATAATGGCCGGACATACACCCACCCAGAACACACACCCAACAGGCAGCACCATACACTATGCCAATGGCCAAGTCCCTGACTACTGACCAGAGTACTGCTTTACACCCATCCCTTGGAATACCTAAGGATGCGATGTATGGGAAACCTGGCACCCCTACACCCTTGGGGACCATAAAGTTGATGGACACCAGTCAAAGTCCCTGCCTCTAAGCAGCATCAACCTTAATGCACACCCAGACATCCTTCCAGACTGAAGTATGTGAAATGAGTACTCACCCCCTTGTGACTGCTGTGCAGCCCTCAAGCTCCCATCCAGGTCTGGGTACGCCACCGCCAGGATCCGTCGCATGAGGGGGTCAGTGCCCAATGGGCACCCCTTCCAGGTTGGGAGGACTTCCCCAGCTGGGCTTCACTGATCTTACGCGCCCAGGGCCGCAGGTCCTCCCACCTCTTTCGACAGTGGGTGCTCCGCCGGCTGTAGACCCCCAGGGTCCGCACTTCCTTGGCAATGGCATGCCAAAGTGCCCTCTTCTGGTGGGCGCCGGCCTAAAAGGGTGACACATAAATGGAACACAGAGGTCAGGCACTTGCACAATAGGAACAGCTGGCTAATCGTCCACTATGGGACAGACAGTACTGTCAGACATACATGACAAATGTATGCAGCATGCCATGCCCCATGGCCCATGCAGGCACAGAGGTGCACACATATGTCCAATCAACACCATCCATTACACACATACACTGCCCCCCAAAACCCAGACTCACCTGTATCTCTGGCTGTCCGTACAGTTTTGCGCACATGGGCAGGACCCCGTCCACTAGCTTCTCCAGTTCCTCCTGGGTGAAGGCCGGGGCCCATTCCCCTGCGACACGAGGCACATCTATAGCCAGAGGCAGGCCACAGCAGTACACACAGTGGAGTACCTGTCCACACGAGATTAGGGATTCAAGTGAATAAACAATGCCGAACGTGCGTATGTTCAACAGCGGTGTGCACCGTCACCGCCGCCGGCAATCATGATACGCCAGGATTCCCCATTGCCATCCATGTTAACCAATGAGGGTGCGAACAGCGGTAAACACCGCCTTACGCTGTGACGTCAACCGCTAGTGGTATGAGGTCACTTCCACAATGAAAGGACAGATTTACAGTGGGCAGACATTTTCCCATGACCAACGCATCTAAAATTAAACACTTCTCACAATGCAGGCCCTACTAGCCACATTAAGCACCTAGCCCTCTGTCGAGTCACTATTGTAGCACACATGAAAAACTCTGTTCCTTCCTTGTGATGTACATATATATCTGTCAGGTAGCAGTTAATGAAGAGACACTACAATGAACAATGCAGTGCACAAGAGATTAAATATGTGCCTATGTATGTGTCTTCATCACACCTTTTTTAAACCCCTCGTAGGTACCGACCATTGTGGCGAGGAAGGGCACCAGCAGTGTACAGACCACTAGTGGATATGAGGACCATGGTGGAGCGTCATATCATCATCACTTACAGACTCACACGTGCAACAATTCAGGAACTTTGTGCTTTACTGGATCCTGCACTAACTCCAGGAAATTGTAATCAGCATGCCATCCCAACTGAAGTGCAGGTGCTCTCTGCACTTCATTTCCTGGCTACGGGTTATTTTCAAGTGACAGTGGGCATGGGTGCTGGATTTTCACAGCCACTGTTCAGTATGGTACTGACAAGATTTCTGAATGCATTTGTATGACATCTGCAGTCCTATGTGAGGTTTCCCCAAAGTACTGACCTCCCTGCCATCAAGTCGGAATTCTATGCCTTTGCCAACATACTCCATGTGATAGGTGCCATCGATGGCACCCACATACCGATCATCCCCCCAAGAGTGAGTGAATAGGTGTACAGAAACAGAAAGAACTTTCACTCCATGAACATTCAATTGGTATATACTGCAGACCAGTACATCTCACATGTGATTGCCATGTTCCCAGGATCAGTCCATGATTCCTTTGTGTTGAGGAACAGTAGTGTGCCACAGAAGATGGAACAACTCCAAGAGGACAGAGGGTGGATCATAGGTAAGTGTGCCTGTCACTAACTGACACATTGCAGAGAAGCAGCCTGTCTGACTAAGGGGCGTAACAATGACAACTCTGTATTGCACCATTTTCTAGGTTATTCTGGCTATCCAAACTTGCATAGGCTCCTGACACCAGTGAGGAATCCCAGAACGGATGCAAAGAGGAATTACAATGAGGCCCATGGACGTACTAGGAGGGTGATAGAGCGAACTATATGTCTCCTAAAGGCTAGATTTCGTTGTCTACATATCTCTGGGGGTTCCCTGGCCTATGGGCCTGAAAAGGTGTGTAGAATAGTGGTGGCCTGGTGCATGCTGCACAATGTGACAGTGAGACATTCTATCCCCCTCTTGGAGGTGGAGGGTGACGTAGGTTCTGATCAGCCACCTCAGAGAGGGGAGGAGAGTGATGGCGATGATGAGGAAGGGGAAGATGTCAATTCCAGGAACCAACTGATACAACTCTACTTCCAGTAAGTGTGTGGAACTTGGGCCTGACATTGGGGTTTGTGACACAGACTGTCAGTGTGGTCAGTCATATAGGAGGGGCTGCTAATGAAATGCGATACATATCCCACTTTTGCATGGCACAGATTGAAATTAAATGCTTTTCCTCATTGCCACTAATTTGGCACATAGGACTCCCTCAATGCACAGAGTTGACAATAAAGTAGTTATCAGTCATTTGCACCCATACTTCACTTTGTTCACAATTTAACACAGGGGGCAGTGTTACAGGCGTGATATGTGTTTTATTGTTTGCAGTGAGTGAATAGTACTATTTACAGTGATGGCAAGTGTTTAGGAGGGTCCTCAAGACCAACATGGTGGCAGCCATGTTGGTACTAATGATGGGTCCATCTTGTCTTACAGTAGTTCATATTGCCTCTTACCAATGTGTGGTTGGTGAATGGGTGGGATGGTTGCAGTGCATATTGTTGCAGAGTTACTTTTTGAACAGAGCCTTGTTCTTAGCTGGGGTTCCAGTGCCATATCTAGGCCTGAGGGAACGTTTGGGTGCCTGCTGTTGATCTTCAAGGGATGACATGGTAGGCCCTTGGGTTTCCTGTGAGGGTAGTTCCTGGGGAGTTTCTGCAGATGGGATGATCTGATGCTGGTTGTCCGGTGCTGTTGTGGGGGCCTCTTGTCATGTGTGGGTGTCAGACTGGTTTTTGACCAGCTGCAGCAGTGCTCCTGCTATGGTGCCTATTGTGGCGTTGTGCTCTTTCCACTGCTCCATGGCCTAATGTTGTTCCTGCTGCATCCTCTGACTGTGCTCCAGGGTGGACACAATCTGTGCCAACCTGTCCTCGGTATGCTGGTAGGCACCCAATACCTCTGATATCACGTCCTGGGCTGCTATATCCATCCTGTGGCCTCCCCCCTGGCCCACTGACACCCTCCCACTGGGCCTAGCCCCCTGTGCCTGTGTCCTCTGCTCAGGTCTGGCAGTACCACTTGTACTGGGGCCCTCGCCTTCCTGCATGTTGTGAGTGGGATACTGTGGCCTCTGTACCTGTGTCCCACCAGTCTGTGGCCTGGAAACACAGGTGTGGTGACGCCTGCCCTGGGCTGCTGATCTTGACTGGGTGGTAGGGGTGACAGTGGTTTCGTGGGTGGGGCTGCTGCATGGTGAGAGTCCAGGACTGGGTGAGGGGCCTGCTTGTTCATCGGTGTCCAGGGATCCTTCACCAGTGTCCTGTGAGGTGCCTCTGTCTTCCTGGGGGGCACTGCCAGTGTCCCACTGTATTGACCCTGTTCACAATGGTCTGCCATAGCTCCTACTTCCTTGCGATGGGTGTGTGCTGCACCTCGGCCCGAATATTTGTGGCTCCACCTTCAAGATCTCGTCCACCATGGTCCTTAACTCCCTTTCGATGAAGTGTGGATGTTTGGGGGGTGACATGGTGAGTGTGGTGATTGGTGTTGGGGCTGGGAACGAGGTGAGGGTGCTCTGCTGTGGGTCGGTGTGCGTCTCCTGTCTGCTGGCATTCACTGTCTGCCTCTAGTGCCCTCCGTCTTCTTGTCCTAGTTTCATTGCAAAGGATTGTGGGGTGTGTCTGGGGGTGTTTTATGGTGTTGTGGATGTGGGTCAGGTGTGTGGCTCATTCGCCTATCCAATGTGTGCCCCTCTTGCTGTTGAGTCCACTTGCTGCACGTGGCGGTCACAGCCGCCAATGGTCGTCCGGCCTCCACTGTTCGCCAAGGTGATTTGTGCATCATTATTTGGAGGGTGGGATGTGGGTGTGCTTGGCGGTGACGGGGTGGGGAGGTCCAGGATTCCCGCCGACAAGGTCATGGCTGGGAGTGGTGGTCTGGTGATTTTTGGCAGCAATGGGATTTTCGTTCATTATATAGCGGATTTCCATTCACCGCCAACGGTGGGATTCTGTTCACTGCCACCATGGTGGTCGGCGGTGTTTCTTGCCGTGTTCATAATGACCGCCTTAGTCTGAAAAGTTTACATATTTTTCTGGGCACAATGTTAAAAATGCGGAGTCGTATTATTTTAAATTGCCACCAACAGCAAATGTACACATACTATTAACAAATACGAAGTGTATTTATTCGGATTCCTTTGTTTCCCAGTTGACTATAGAGGGCTATGAATATTGGCTAAAGTTGATTGACTTAAAAAGTGTGTGGGGAACTAGACACTGGCAAATACAGGGGAAGGAAGCTTTATTTAGAGCATGCCTCATACCTGTTCAAGTGATATTTTTAACTGAAACTGTACCACAAACAAGTTGTTTAGGCTTAGCACAGATTAAGGAATTGAACAAGCCCAGTATGCCTTCACCTGTAAAATTTTATAAATGGCAAAAATATATAAATGCAACTGAAGAGCAGCTCGATGAATGGGTCCAGAATGGCACTTTTAATGTTTCACAGTCACGTCCTGGCGGGTGGTTATTGCGGCCAATAGATACCAATGGGTGTCATAAACGTTTTAAAGATTCCTCAGGGGGTTTTAGAACTAGTAGATCGGACCCTCGCTATATATCGTCCGAACATGCGGGTACAGTAACAACATACAGTGTAGGGAAACTATACCAGCAATGATTGAAGAATTCCTCACTAGATGCGGTTAGAGAACACCTCAGTCTCATGTCTAATAACACTGACAGACAGGCCTTCCTGTTTGGCCCCAGAAAACAATACAGAAAGAACTTCTTATATGAAGTATATATTGAAATCTGGAAGCTTTCACAACAAGAAGCTGCTGCCCGGTTAAGGTAAATAGACCAGGAAAATTTACAGAAGGCATTAGCTGTTGTGGATAATGGGATCAACACCCTGTTCGACCAGATTTACAACCTAAATAACATTGTCTCTTCTGCAATAGACATTATACAAACAGATATGTCTTCATTACACCATGGGCAGGGTCAAATAAGGTACATTATGCAGTTGGGTTGGACACTTCAAACACTAAAGGCTGGTCGTGTTCCCTGGCAACATGTCAGCGCGAGGGAAATATTTTCTACTTATTTAACACTGCAACAAAAACTAATGGCTAAGAAAGAAGCAACTTATGCCATGCTAAACATCGGAAAGTTAGAAAAGTTGCCTTTTACTGTGGCTGAAATACCATCTGCTGAGTGGTTAATACACGGGGTCATTAATCTACCTATTTCCACACTTGAATTCACTGCCTGTTTAAAACACATTCCGGTAGGCAGATATGAAAGGCTGGGAGATAATTGCATCCAGGAGGTGTGGGAGCTACCCTTTTCGTACAGATGTCTCAGTGGCATGAATGAAGTCTTTCTTACTGGTAGTGAATGCAAGACTTCTGTCAGCCATTCAATGGTTTGTAAACAGCTGTCCTTACATGGGGCATGTAACATGTCTGCAGCAAATTTGGCTTGTTATCTGAAGGGAGTTCCAGTCCCCTTTATTAGACCTATGTTCCAGGTTCTTTAAAATGGCAGCTATGTGCTCCTCAATGGTGAAGACTGTTGTGGGATACGAGCAAGAATAGTTTATGTTATTTCAGTCTCTAATATTGTTACATGCTGTGGGAACGTACTTTTTCCTCCCACTAGAATAAAAGAGGTAGCTAACAATTGGCCTCATATTGCTACTTCTAATGTGAATTTTGACAAGTTGAGCAGCCTCAAGGCTTTATTGTTTCAAAAACATGTGGCTCTCAAATCTTCACACGAGACCTACGCACTTCAGGTGGCAGGGTCGTCAGCAGAGATACACTCCCTCTTAAGTATCAACTTTCCGAACACTTTGGTGAACTCATGGGAAGATGTTTTAATGCGTCCAGTACTACTGGAATTGCAAATTTCTTTAAGGCTGTTGGTTCCGGTTTCGCTCACACTTTCTCCTCCATATTCGGTTTAATACCATCAGCCATTCACTCAATATTCTCCAGTATTTTCACAGGATTTCCAATAACTTTGGCTATAGCAGTTGGCGTTTTGCTGTTGTTATTTTTTATGTGCAATGGCTGTCCCGCCGCAACAAGGAGGAATGAAAGTGCTCCCATCAGCGCAGCTGTGTCATGAACACATGATGCATTATTTTGGAGCAACACTCCTGGAGCAATTGGACTGCGACTGGTCCCTGTCATTCAGACAGTCTTACATTGTGCGCAGCCCATGTTTCGGTGCCTCTGGTGCTCTTTTGAACATGCACTGGAAGTTTGTCTTTCTACACAGCGGTTGCTTTCATTGGACGGTGATCTGCTGATGTTCTCACTGAGGGCTCATTACCAGTCATGCACTTCGGGAAGGTACTTATAAGTTGCCCTTCCTGGAGGATGAGGCTCTTAACTCCTCATTGGGCACACCACGGAATGCTACTGCCTTGGCTGAGGCTCAGGCTATGGAACACGACTGCTCCTTGGTCCTTCTCGGTGATGCCTTTCCAACTTTAACACCTGCGGAAGTGGAAGATTTCCTGTCCTCTATTGTTGTGGAATCGATTGGAAATACTAAAAATAACTCTGACTTTTGAAATTCGGTCCTCTTTATGCCACATGTTAACATTTTTTAATTGTCCTTTCACATGCTCTTGTGTCCTTTTAACTTGTCATTATTGACATTTTTTACATATATATCTTAGGTTGAGTTTTAGTAGCTTTTAAATATACTTAGGCTTTGAACCACCTTCAACCGAGAAGGGGAGGGTGTTGTGTAGCCATTTTAGTTATAGCTCCATGCACATTATTTTAACATACTAGGCCTGCCGCTGTGCATTTTAACCTAGATATATTTTATTCGGCTTCGCTTTATTATTATTACAATAGCCACTTTTAAGGTCTTCTTTTATTTTCTCTCTATCTAACTGTTTTTGCCTAGGCCACCACTCTGTTCTCAAACAAGACATTCTTGCTCACTCTGTGCTTCTTCCAAGGCTGGAGTAAGATAGGTTGCTGGTGACTGTGGTGTAGAGTTTTGTCCCTGACATTCATAGAAAACACACATCCTTACGTAGGGACATTTTCTCAGAACTTCAGGCTGTTTTATTATAAAAACACTTCTCTGTCCCTTACACGTTAGAGGGAGGTTCCAGCCAGAGAACCACGACTGTATGCTGATTGCTGAATGCTTCGCTACAGCTGCTTATGCAGACTTCAGGCCTGTGCTCATGTATAGGGGATGATGTCTTCCTGGGGAACCTGAAGGGCAGAATTAGAGCTTAACACGCTGTGCTCTATTGTAGCTTAGGTAGGAATTAGTCTATTGACTCTAGTGACACTATGGTAGCATTATTTCTATGCTTTACTCTCCTTGTCACAATTTTAATCTTGTCATGCTGTATCATCCTGGTTATTGCAGTCCATGCTTTGCTATCTAAGATGCAGTCGCTTTATTAAAGCATTGTTGAAACCTGCCTGTCATTGTGTATGTGAGACTAATGTCACTGAGAGAAACGGATGAGACCTGAGTGACCACGGTTTCCCTGAGAAATCAATTATGCCATGCGCCTGTCTGCCCAATCATCCTGTCCTTGGGTGGAGATGAGGCACTGCTAGTTAGCCGGAACAAAACCCGGATTAGAGCGACAGGTGTCACCTGTAGTGGGTCAGACTCAGTCTCCCACACCGCAGGCGATTCTGCCACTCAAAGTCCAGTAGTCTCATTAGAATAATGAGAGCCTACGTGACAGTACTGGGGAGTGCAAAGCCACAGTCTCTCAAGTGGGTGACTTGCCCACTTGCTCTGGAGGGGGCAACATGCCCTTTGCTTGGTCCTGGGGAGTGCAATGCCATAGTCTCTCAAGTGGGTGACTTGCCCACGTGCTCTGGAGAGGGCAACATGCCCTGTGCTTGGTCCTGGGGAGTGCAAAGCCACAGTTTCTCAAGTGGGTGACTTGCCCACATGCTCTGGAGGGGGCAACATGTCCTTTGCTTGGTCCTGGGGAGTGCAATGCCAGAGTCTCTCAAGTGGGTGACTTGCCCACGTGCTCTGGAGGAGGCAACATACTATGTGCTTGGTCCTGGGGAGTGCAAGGCCACAGTCTCTCAAGTGGGTGACTTGCCCACATGCTCTGGAGGGGGCAACGTGCCCTGTGCACTTGATCCTGGGGAGGCTAGGGTTGTTGGGTGTCTTACCCACTGGTTCTGGAGGGGGCATTGTGCCCTGTGCTTCTGTTCCTGGTCACAGTCTCTCAGCTGGGTGTCATACCCACAGGATTTGCAGGGTCCAGGTGGCATAGCAGCCCATGGAGGCAGGACTACATACCGTCCTTCGGCGGTGATGGCTGCTCATTGGTGGAGCTGCTGCTGCTGCTGGTGGGGGGAGGCTCCAGCCCATCCCCTGCAGTCTTGGACAGCTGGCCACTGCTTGTGGTGGTGCTGGTGGGGGTAGGCTCCAGCCCATCCCCTGCAGCCTCAGACAGCTGCTCACTGCTAGTGGTGGTGCTGCTGATGCTGCTGGTAGTGGGGGGAGGCTCTAGCCCATCCCCTGCAGCCTTAGATGGCAGTACAACCATGGTTGGTGGTGGGGGCTCTGTCTGAGACCCTGCAACAGGCACCTTCTCCTTCCTGCCTACTGGTGCAGGCCCCTTGACCTTCCTGGCAGCAACTGGGGATGGCTCCTTGCCCTTCCTGGCAGCACTTGGGGCAGGATCCTTGCCTTTCCGGGCTGCACTTGGGGCAGGCTCCTTGCCCTTCCGGGCAGCAGCTGGGACAGGGACCCTTTCCTTGAGGCTGCCTGGTGCCCTGGATCCTTTCCCACCACAAGTGGGTATGGAGACTACTGGGCCAGTGGACTGGGTGGCTGAGGTACTTTCCTGGGTGTTTGCCACCCTGGCCAGACGTGAAGGAAATGGGGAAGGGGTAGGGAAGAGTTCAATGGTGGAGAGGAAAAGCTTCTTAGGGACATTGGGGTTGGGGTGGGAAGAGGGACAATGTTTGGGGGTGGAGGAAGAGGGAGTGGTTGTCTGTCTGCTGCATTTGGGTAAAGGTGCATGGGCTGGATGCTGTTGTGAGGTGGATGGCTGTTGGGTGTCTGAGTGCTTGTGTTTGGGTACCTTGGGAGGGATGGTGACAGACACAGTCGGAGAGGACAGGGGGACGTGTGCATGGCTGTTGTGGAGGTGTCTACCAGTGAGGTGTGTGTTCTGCTCGGTGTGGTGGTGATGCCGGTAGTGGATGAGGATGTAGTGCATGCAGGTGTTAGTGTAGACGGAAGTGGGAAGGAGGTGGAGGAGGAGGGGGTCACAGTGGAAATTGTGGATGTTGGTATTTCTGAATCTGGATGGTGTGTGAGTGTCTGTGGGATGATGTGTGGTGCTTGTGTTTGCCTGTGCCACTCTTGTGTGTTGTCCTGTGTGCATGCTCATCTGCGTGTGTGCTTGGGATAGGTTGGGGTTGAGGAGAATGGGATTGGGAAGAGGAAGTTGGAGGGGGAGGGTGGAAACAGGGACAATGGCTGCCTTCAAAGAGGAGGCCAGAGCCTGGATTGATCTCCGTTGGGCCGTCAAACCAGTGTGAATGTCCTCCAGGAATGCATTTGTCTGTTGCATTTGGGCTGCCAGCCACCAGATGGCATTTAAAGTGGTTGACTGCCCTACAGAGATGGATCTCAGGAGGTCAATAGCCTCCTCAGGGCAGCAGGTCTCACTGAGGCAGGGCCTGAGGTGCCTGGGTTGGTGGAGATACCCACCCTCCTGGGTGAGCGGGCACAGGCAACTCGCTGAGGGGCTGCTGGGAGGGAGTTGCTGATATGGGGGTGGAGGCTGTACCCGTACATGGACTGTTCACGGAAGTGTCCGCCACCACCAGGGAACTTCCATCGAAGGAGGTATTTGTGTCTGAATTGTCCCATCTAGTCTCCCCCGTGGTGCGCCCCTCGCCCTCCAACCCACTAGTGTCCTCACTGTCGGTGGACTCTGTCTCCTGGGTCCTGTGGAACGCAGCTCCCTTCATCACCAGTACTTCTGCTAATCCGCCAGATGATGCTAATGCACATCAGGACAGGGTGACAAAACAAAAAGGGGGGAAGAGACAAAGGATACACTTGGTCAATGGCTGCACCAACACCACTGTTTGCATACACACCACCGTCACACACAGGGAACAGCCGTACGTACTATGCAATGCACTACCAGTAATAATGCTAGCCACCATGGCATGGGGAGGGGCACATACCGCCAAATGCAGCACACCTGGGACCCACACAGCCCTGACCAGTTGTGGATGCTTACGAGCTAGGTAGCAGGAACATCACTTCAGAACCCTGCCCAACATGGGACCTACTCTGCAATGTCAGGCCTGGCCTAAGGGCACCCATTGACACACATTCCCCACCCAGGTACTCCCATACCATGCATAATTTGTGATGAAGGGCACTGTTCTCAACCCCTTATGGCTGCTGTCATGCCCTCAAGTGCCCATTCAGCTCTGGATAGGCCACTGCGAGTATGCGGGCCATCAGGGGTTCAGGGTTCGACAGCCACCCCTTCCTCATTGAGAGGCCATCCCCAGCTGGGCCTCCACCATCTTCCGTGCCAAGCGTCTGAGGTCCTCCCACTGTTTCCAACAGTGGGTGCTCCACCTGCCGTAGACCCACAGGGTCCGCATGTCCTTGGTGATGGAACGCCATATACCCTTCTTTTGATGGGCGCTGACCTGTGGAGAAATACACATAGGAAATGGTATCAGTCAGACCGTCCTGCCTGTTACACTTATGGCCCACCATACCCCTTCACATCGCCATTTGCACACACAGGGCCCAGCACAGAAGCTGCACGCTGCCCAGGGGCCTTCACACACACCATTCCATGCATTCATGCCACATGCATCGTGCTCACAGTGTACTCACCTGTTGGTCCGGAGGCCCATACAGCAGTCCGTTCTGGGGTAGGACCCCATCCATCAGTCACTCCAACTCCGCAGAGGTGAAGGCAGGGGCCCTTTCCCCAGTCATACCAGCCATGGTAGGTTCCAGACACAGGTCACAGCAGCACATGCAGTGTAGGGATCAGACAGAAAATGGCAGTCACATCCACGGCGGTGCATACCATCACCACCGGCATACATCACCATTGGCCACTGTACCCCATAGGGCCCAATAATAACCAATGAGGAATTGCACGGCGGTTCCCGACTGCCTCCTGCAACAACGCACAATGTCAGCAGAATTACCTCTCTTCCACCTGTCCCTTCACACAGGACAGGCGGCCGCCATTTGAGGAGGGGCAGGCTCTGGATAATAATTGTGTCACAGTTCAAAATAGGACATACAGGACAAATACCACTTATAAAGAATATTTTTAAATCATGCATTGTACTGCTGTGGCTTTGATGTTCAGTTTGTGTCCTGCTCTTCACTCTTTTGTCCCTCAGACTGCAACTGCTGCGGATGAATAGGAGATGGAGACATACCCCTGTGTACAGACCCCTGGTGGACTTGGCAACAATGGAGGACAGGCACATTATCCTCACCTATAGACTTGACAGGGCCACAATCACGAAGCTGTGTGCCCAATTGGAGCCTGACCTGACATCTGTTTTCCGTCACCCCACTGGGATCCCCCCTCTTGTGCAAGCCCTATCTGTGCTCCATTTCTTGGCAACTGGTTCTTTCCAAGTGATAGTGGGCTTGGCAGGAGGAATGTCACAGCCAATGTTCTCAATAGTGCTGACAAGGGTGTTGTCTGCCCTGGTTAAACACATGTGCAGCTACATTGTTTACCCCCAGGTGGAGGATTTGGCCACAGTGAAGGGTGATTTCTATACAATGGGACATATCCCCAACATCATTAAGGCAATTGATGGAACACATATTGCATTTGTCTCCTCCGTCAAAATGAACAGGTGTTCAGAAATCAAAAGAGTTTTCATTCCATGAATGTCCAAATGGTGTGCTTGGCGGACCAGTACATTTCCCATGTCAATGCTAAGTATCCTGGGTCGGTGCATGATGCCTTTATCTTGAGGAATAGCAGCATCCCAAATGTGATGGCCCAACTACAGAGGCACTGGGTGTGGCTAATAGGTGAGCCCTGGTTCCTACCCAGTATATGTTGGTGTATGGGTAAGGTGTGGGCCATATAGGATAGTGTGTGCCTAAATGTTGTCCCTCAATATTTGCAGGTGACTCTTGTTACCCACACCTATCATGGCTACTGACCCCTGTAAGGAATCCCAGACAAGGGCAGAAGAATGTTACAATGAGGCATATGGGCGAACAAGAAGGATTATCAAACGTACCTTTGTCATCCTGAAGGCCAGGTTCAGGTGCCTCCATCTAACAGGTCGATCCCTGTGCTACTCACCCAAGAAGGTCTGCGAGATAATCGTGGCATGCTGCATGTTGCACAACCTTGCCTTGAGATGCCATGTGCCTTTCAGGCAGGAGGAGGAGGCTGGAGATGGCCGT
The DNA here is from genome assembly GCF_031143425.1 of Pleurodeles waltl. Classification (NCBI taxonomy): domain Eukaryota; kingdom Metazoa; phylum Chordata; class Amphibia; order Caudata; family Salamandridae; genus Pleurodeles; species Pleurodeles waltl. Next base: position 488,454,107 of record NC_090438.1, on the reverse strand, counting down.
GTGGCAGCAGTGGACCCTGTGGACAGTGAGGATGAGGAGGATGAGGACAACAGAACTACAGTGATTCCATGATACTTCCAATGACACTGAGGTAAGACAGTGTTACTTCATATTTCATTGTCAATTATTTGTATATCTTTGGCACTGGCATGCTGTTATTCCCCACATTCTTTGCCTACTCACTGTACCCTTTGGCATCTCATTTTGCAGATGTTGGTGCCCCCACTATCGCTCCTGGTGTGATCACTGCAGCGAACTACAGGTTTTTCCTATGTGTACATTACTGTACAGTGGAATTGAAATGTTTGAAACTGATTACGCAAATACATACTTAAAACATTTGACTTAATCCATAGTTGTATTTTTCCAAAGGGTGTTTATTGAAGTGGTAAGAAGAATAGGGGCAAGTGCATTGGGATGGGGTGATGATGGAGGAAAGTCCAGGGTATTGTTCCAGTCTATTTGGTGCACAGGTGCATTGTCCAAGGGGACATAGGAAGTGGAGCAATGGTAGTTCAAGGTGGACAGGGTGATAGAGTGGGACACAAGGATGACAATCAAGAGAGTCTCATTTCCTGGTGGGGGTCTTGGCAATAGTCTCTGGCTTCTGCCTGGATCACAGGGAACGTTTGGGGGGTGGTTCACCTTCTGCAGGGGGAGGGGTGCTGGTGGCTTGTTGGTCCTGTGGCAGGGCCTACTGTCCACTAGTGGCAGTGGAGGTGGAAGGCATTTCAGATGTCTGGCTAGTGGCAGGGGCCCGCTGTTGTGAGACTGACTCCCTCATTATGTTGGCCAAGTCTGCCAGCACCCCTGCTAGAAAGGGTGGTGTTGATGGCCTGCAGGTCCTCCCTGATCCCCAGGTACTGTCCCTCCTGCAGCTGCCTGCTCTCCTGCACGTTGTCCAGGATATGGCCCAGCGTATCCTGGGAATGTTGAAAGGCTCCCAGGATCTCTGCATGTGCCTCCTGGAGAGTTAGTTCCCTGGGCCTGTCCTCCCACTGCCGTCCTCCCAGTTTCCCTGTTGTCCTGTGCCTCTGTCCCTTGAACCGTGTGCCCACTGACCCCAGGTCCCTGATTGTCTTGGGTATGAGGTATGCCCTGGGGTCCCTGTAGTGGTGGACACACTGCTGATTGACGTGTCCTGGGTGGGTGCTGTGGTTGTGTTTCCAGATGGAGGAGGCTCTGTGGTGGTGTGTGAGTGTGCCTGGGTCACCGGCTGTCCAGAGGTCCCTGATAGGCCAGGTTGGTCATCCAGATCCAGGTGACCAGAGTTGCTGTCATCACTGTGGGCCTCTTCAGTTGGGCGACTGGATAGTGCTGGCACCTCTTCGCCGCTGATTGCCCTCTTTTGTTGTATTTGCCCTGGCAGCTTTCATTTGTGCACGTTGGTGTATGGTGGGATGAATAGTTCTCTCTAGTGTGCATTCTTTAGTGATAGGTGTCCATGCAGGGCTGTGAGTGGTGTCCATGTATTGGTATGGCATGCAGGGCTTGGCGTTGGGATGAGTGATATGTGATGGTGGGGGGTGTGGGAGGCGGTGGAGTGATGGGAATGAGAGTGAGGGTGGGGGTATGTGATGGCATGCAGGTAGGGGGGTGAAAATAGTATGGAATTGACTTACCAGAGTCCAGTCCTCCTGCTACTCCGGCCAGCCCCCCAGGATGCATGATTAAAACTGTAAACTTTGCACTTGTATAGCGCACTACTCACCCGTTAGGGTCTCAAGGCGCTGTACTCATACCACTATGGAACCCCTCCTGGCTTTTCCCTGTGAGGTGCCCACTCCTGGGCACCCCCAGGGTGAAACCAGGCATCCAAGCGCTGGTGGGGCCGTTGTGGAGATTAAGCAAGCTATTGCCCAGAGTTGCACCCATTAATTAGATTAGGCACCGAGTCGAGAATTATCTGGTCCAAGTGAATTGAGCCCAAGATCTGCCGAAGGAGGACTTGAACCCTGGTCTTGAGGCAGATCTCTGCTTCAGGGTCTGCCACTCTAACCATTGTGCCACACTTCTCGGCAAGACTTGCTCCTCCCATGCTGTTAGATGTGGGGGAGGAGGTGAGGGTCCACTGCCAGTCCTCTGTACAGCGAGTTGGTGTCTTGCTGCAATGGAACGTACCTTCCCCTGTAGGTCGTTTCACCTCTTCCTGATGTTATCCCTTGTTCTGGGGTGCCGTCACATGGCCTTAACCCTGTCCATGATCCTCCGCCATAGCTCCATCTTCCTAGCAAGGGTTATCTGCTGCACCTGTGCTCCAAATAGCTGTGGCTCTACCCTGATGACTTCCTCCACCATGACCCTTAGCTCCTACTGTGAGAATCTGGCGTGCCTTTGTGGTGCCATGGGTGTTGTGTGAGTTGTGTAGGTGAGGGTGTGTATGGTGATGTGTTGGGGTGTGTGATGTGGGGTGCGTGGGTGATGTATAGGTGTAGGTGGTGTGTAGCTCTGGTTTTGTCTTTAGTCGTGGTGTCTGTCTCGTGCCAATGGTTTGTATTTGTAAGGGGTTGCGGGTAACGTGGGTGTGTATTTTATAGTGGTGTGGGTGTGGTGTGTGTATGGGTGTCAATGTGTGTTCTTTAAATTGATCAATGTAGTGTTGTTTTGTATGTGTGTGTGTATTTTGAGCGCGGCTGTATGTACCGCCAATGGTTTACCGCCATTGAATGTCCGCTGTGGTGATTCGTGGGTCATAATGTGATGGGTGTAGTTCTGTTGGCATAACATTGTGGGTTTTGAAACCGCCAGTTTATCACTGACCTTTGGTGTGGCAGACTTGTGTCTGTGGCTGTATAGTGACAGATTGGTGTGTGTGTGTCATAATATGGTGCACGGATATCCTCTGTGGTGGCAGTATGTTGGCAGCTGTCAGCATGGCGGTAAGTGGGATTTATGGCCAATGTCATAATAAGGGCCTATGTGTGCAAGAGGGCCCTGGGACCACCACCTCCCTGGGGCACATCTCTGAAACTAATGCATGGGCCACCCAGCCCCTCCACAGCATTTGGGACCGCTACCTCCCCAGGGAAAATGTTTTTTTGAATGTGGGGGCTGCGCTGCCCCCGCCTGTGCCTTTGGGACCACTTCCTCCTCTGAACACAAATTTTAAAACAGGTACGGGGTGTGTTGCGGGCCCCCCGGGATGACCACCTCCCGGGGGCTAATGACTGTGGAGGGGTACCATGCAGCCCCCTTTGAAAAGCGATTAATGGCCATCTGGACCACCTGCCCTCCAGGGCCGCCTCCTGCTATGTCCCCAGAGGCCCACCCCAGGGGCATAGCTATTTGCTCTGACTTGGCGGGAGCTTTGACAGCTCCCACTATGGGCCAGATGTAGGAAGATCCTGAATTGCGACTCGCAATTAATATTAATGAGGTGGGTCACAATTTGCGACCCCCTTGCGACTCGCAGCACTCAAAGGGATGGTGGCCTGCTGGAGACAGCAGACCACCATGTCTGTGACTGCTTTTAAATAAAGCAGTTTTTTTTTGTAATGCAGCCTGTTTTCCTTAACCCCTTCGCTGCCAGGCCTTTTCCCCCTCCTGTGCCAGGCATTTTTTGGGCAATTTGGGGCAGTTCGCACTTAGGCCCTCATAACTTTTTGTCCACATAAGCTAGCCAAGCCAAATTTGAGTCCTTTTTTTCCAACATCCTAGGGATTCTAGAGGTACCCAGACTTTGTGGGTTCCCCTGAAGGAGGCCAAGAAATTAACCAAAATACAGTGAAAATTTCGTGTTTTTTTTTTAAAATGAGAAAAAGGGGGAAGAAGGCTTGTGGTTTTTCCCCTGAAAATGGCATCAACAAAGGGTTTGCGGTGCTAAAATCACCAGCTTCCCAGCTTTCAGGAACAGGCAGACTTGAATCAAAAAACCCAATTTTTCAACACAAATTTGGCATTTTACTGGGACATACCCCATTCCTACGATTTTTTGTGCTTTTGGCCTCCTTCCAGTCAGTGACAGAAATGGGTGTGAAACCAATGCTGGATCCCAGAAACCTAAACATTTCTGAAAAGTACACAAAATTCTGAATTTAGCAAGGGATAATTTGTGTAGATCATACAAGGGTTTCCTACAGAAAATAACAACTGAAACAAAATAATATTGAAATTGAGGTGAAAAAAAAACAGCAATTGTTCACTACATTTTACTCTGTAACTTTTTCCTGCAATGTCAGATTTTTTAAAGCAATATACCGTTTTGTCTGCTGGACTCTTCTGGTTGCGAGGATATATAGGGCTTGTAGGTTCATGAAGAACCATAGGTACCCAGAGCCAATAAATGAGCTGCACCATGCAGTGGGTTTTCATTCTATACCGGGTATACAGCAATTCTTTTGCTGAAATATAAAGAGTGAAAAGTAGCTATCATGAAAACCTTTGTATTTCCAAAAAAGGTGTTGAGGAGCAGTGGTTATTTGCACATCTCTGAGTTCCGGGGTGCCCATACTAGCATGTGAATGACAGGGCATTTCTCAAATAGACATCTTTTTTACACACTCTCTTATATTTGGAAGGAAAAAATGTAGAGAAAGACAAGGGGCAATAACACTTGTTTTTCTATTTTACGTTCCCCCAAGTCTCCCGATAAAAATGATACCTCACTTGTGTGTGTAGGCCTAGCGCCCGCGACAGGAAATGCCCCAAAACACAACGTGGACACATCACATTTTTTTTACAGAAAACTGAGGTGTTTTTTGCAAAGTGCCTACCTGTAGATTTTGGCCTCTAGCTCAGCCGGCACCCAGGGAACCCTACCAAACCTGTGCATTTTTTAAAACTAGAGACCTAGGGGAATCCAATATGGGGTGGCATGTGGGGCTCTGACCAGGTTCTGTTACCCAGAATCCTTTGCAAACCTCACACTTTGGCTAAAAAAACATGTTTTCTTCACATTTCGGTGACAGAAAGTTCTGGAATCTGAGAGGAGCCACAAATTTCCTTCCACCCAGCGATCCCCCAAGTCTCTCAATAAAAACTGATACCTCACTTGTGTGGGTAGGCCTAGCGTCCGCGACAGGAAATGCCCCAAAACACAACGTGGACACATCCCATTTTTTGACAGAAAACAGAGGTGTTTTTTGCAAAGTGCCTACCTGTAGATTTTGGCCTCTAGCTCAGCCGGCACCTGGGAAAACCTACCAAACCTGTGCATTTTTTAAAACTAGAGCCATAGGGGAATCGAAGATGGGGTGAACATGTGGGGCTCTGACCAGGTTCTGTTACCCGGAATCCTTTGCAAACCTCAAATTTTGCCCAAAAAAACACATTTTCCTCACAGTTCGGTGACAGAAAGTTCTGGAATCTGAGAGGAGCCACAAATTTCCTTCCACCCAGAGTTCCCCCACGTCTCCCGATAAAAATTATACCTCACTTGTGTGGGTAGGCCTTGTGTCCGCGACAGGAAATGCCCCAAAACACAACGTGGACACATCAAATTTTTTGACAGAAAACAGAGGTGTTTTTTGCAAAGTGCCTACCTGTAGATTTTGGCCTCTAGCTCACCCGGCACCTAGGTTAACCTACCACACCTGTGCATTTTTGAAAACTAGAGACCTAGGGGAATCCAAGATGGGGTGACTTGTGTGGCTCTGACCAGGTTCTGTTACCCAGAATCCTTTGCAAACCTCAAACTTTGGCTAAAAAAACACATTTTCCTCACATTTCGGTGACAGAAAGTTCTGGAATCTGAGAGGAGCCACAAATGTCCTTCCACCCAGCGTTCCCCCAAGTCTCCCGATAAAAATGATACGTCACTTGTGTGGGTAGGCCTAGCGCCCGTGACAGGAAATGGCCAAAAACACAACGTGGACACATCACATTTTTTGACAGAAAACAGAGGTGTTTTTTGCAAAGTGCCTACCTGTAGATTTTGGCCTCTAGCTCAGCCGGTACCTAGGGAAACCTACCAAACCGGTGCATTTTTTTAAACTAAAGACCTAGGGGAATCCAAGATGGGGTGGCATGTGGGGATCTGACCAGGTTCTGTTTCCCAGAATCCTTTGCAAACATCACACTTTGGCTAAAAAAACACGTTTTCTTCACATTTCGGTGACAGAAAGTTCTGGAATCTGAGAGGAGCCACAAATTTCCTTCCACCCAGCGATCCCCCACGTCTCTCGATAAAAATTGATACCTCACTTTTGTGGGTAGGCCTAGCGTCCGCGACAGGAAATGCCCCAAAACGCAACGTGGACACATCCCATTTTTTGACAGAAAACAGAGGTGTTTTTTGCAAAGTGCCTACCTGTAGATTTTGGCCTCTAGCTCAGCCGGCACCTGGGGAAACCTACCAAACCTGTGCATTTTTTAAAACTAGAGCCATGGGGGAATCGAAGATGGGGTGAACATGTGGGGCTCTGACCAGGTTCTGTTACCCAGAATCCTTTGCAAACCTCAAATTTTGCCAAAAAAAACACATTTTCCTCACAGTTCGGTGACAGAAAGTTGTGGAATCTGAGAGGAGCCACAAATTTCCTTCCACCCAGCGTTCCCCCACGTCTCCCGATAAGAATTATACCTCACTTGTGTGGGTAGGCCTTGTGTCCGCGACAGGAAATGCCCCAAAACACAACGTGGACACATCAAATTTTTTGACAGAAAACAGAGGTGTTTTTTGCAAAGTGCCTACCTGTAGATTTTGGCCTCTAACTCAGCCGGCACCTAGGGAAACCTACCAAACCTGTGCATTTTTGAAAACTAGACGCTTAGGGGAATCCAAGATGGGGTGACCTGTGTGGCTCTGACCAGGTTCTGTTACCCATAATCCTTTGCAAACCTCAAACTTTGGCTAAAAAAACACATTTTCCACACATTTCGGTGACAGAAAGTTCTGGAATCTGAGAGGAGCCACAAATTTCCTTCCACCCAGCGTTCCCCCAAGTCTCCCGATAAAAATGATACCTCACTTGTGTGGGTAGGCTAGCGTCCGCGACAGGAAATGCCCCAAAACACAACGTGGACACATCACATTTTTTGACAGAAAACAGAGGTGTTTTTTACAAAGTGCCTACCTGTAGATTTTGGCCTCTAGCTCAGCCTGCACCTAGGTTAACCTACCAAACCTGTGCATTTTTTAAAACTAGAGACCTAGGGGAATCCAAGATGGGGTGACTTGTGGGGCTCTGACCAGGTTCTGTAACCCAGAATCCTTTGCAAACCTCAAAATTTGGCTAAAAAAACACGTTTTCCTCACATTTCGGTGACAGAAAGTTCTGGAATCTGAGAGGAGCCACAAATTTCCTTCCACCCACCGTTCCCCCAAGTCTCTGGATAGAAATGATACTTCACTTGTGTGGGTAGGCCTAGTGCCCGCGACAGGAAATGCCCCAAAACACAACGTGGACACATCACATTTTTTGACAGAAAACAGAGGTGTTTTTTGCAAAGTGCCTACCTGTAGATTTTGGCCTCTAACTCAGCCGGCACCTAGGGAAACCTACCAAACCTGTGCATTTTTGAAAACTAGACGCTTAGGGGAATCCAAGATGGGGTGACTTGTGTGGCTCTGACCAGGTTCTGTTACCCAGAATCCTTTGCAAACCTCAAACTTTGGCCAAAAAAACACATTTTCCTCACATTTCGGTGACAGAAAGTTCTGGAATCTGAGAGGAGCCACAAATTTCCTCCCACCCAGCGTTCCCCCAAGTCTCCCGATAAAAATGATACCTCACTTGTGTGGGTAGGCCTAGCGTCCGCGACAGGAAATGCCCCAAAACACAACGCGGACACATCACATTTTTTGACAGAAAACAGAGGTGTTTTTTACAAAGTGCCTACCTGTGGATTTTGGCCTCTAGCTCAGCCAAGGGGGGCAGAAATGGTCTGAATACAATTTGCCCCCCAGGGGAGCAACCCTTGCCTAATGGGTCGCTCGCCATCTCTAAAAAAACAAACAAACAAAAAAAACACACAAAAAAAAAAATTGCCCTGGCGCCTAGAGGTTTCTGCCCCCCCCAAAAGCGGCAGAAATGGCCTAAATACAATTTGTTCCTCCAGGGGAGCGACCCTTGCCTAAGGGGTCGCTCACCATCTGTAAAACAACAACAAAAAAATCCCCGGTGCCTAGTGGTTAAAAATATCTTCCCTCAGGGGGGCAGAAATGGCCTAAAATAAATTTGCTCCCCAGGGGAACGACCCTTGCCTTGCCTAAGGGGTCACTCCCCTTGCGTAAAATTCACGAAAAAAAAAAACTCACTGGTGTCTAGTGGTTTCTGTCCCCCTTGGGGGCAGATCGGCCTCATAAAAATAGGTCAATCTGCCCCCAAGGGGGGCAGAAATGGCCTAAATGTAATTTGCCCCCTATGGGAGCGACCCTTGCCTAAGGGGTCGCTCCTCACCTCTAAAAAAACAAAAAAAACAAAAACAAAACAAAAAAATATATATATCCCTGGTGCCTAGAGAATTCTGCCCCCCCCCCCCGGGGGCAGAAAAAGCCTTAAAAAAAAATGGCCCCCCTGGGAGCGACCCTTGCCAAAGGGGTCGCTCCCTTATGCCAATTTCCAAATAAATAAAAAACTCCCTGGTGTCTAGTGGTTTCTGTCCCCCTTGGGGGCAGATTGGCCTCATAAAAATAGGCCAATCTGCCCCCAAGGCGGGCAGAAATGGCCTAAATGTAATTTGCCCCCTAGGGGAGCGACCCTTGCCTAAGGGGTCGCTCCCCACCTCTAAAAAAAAAAAAATGATCCCTGGTGCCTAGAGGTTAAAGGCCTTAAAAAAAAAATCCCCCCCCCGGGAGCGACCCTTGCCCAAGGGGTTGCTCCCTCATGCCAATTTCCCCAAAAAATACAATCCCTGGTGTCTAGTGGGCGTTTCAAGAGCCGGATTGCTTTACAATCCGGCTTTTGAAACGCTGAGAGAGACTTCAAAAAGAAGGAAATACATTTCCTTCCCTTTGAAGCCTCTCCGGGCCTCCTCCATGTGATCGGAAGAGAAATGCTTTGCATTTCTCTTCCGAGCGCCCTGGAAGCTGAGCTTCCAGCGCAAAGGAGGAGGCCTCTGTGACAATCAGCGCGCGATGCGCGCTGACGTCACGGGGGGGTCGGGGGTGGAAGGGGAAGGGATTCCCCTTCCATCCATGACCAGGGGGTGTGGGTGGGGGACCCATGGGGGGAGCGCTAGCGCTCCCCCCGGTTCCCGGGTGCAGGACAAGGTGATCTCGTCCAAGGCACCCGGGAACCGGTGCCTTGGACGAGCTCACCTCGTCCAAGGCACTCTAGGGGTTAAAGGAAAACGAGATGCATTACAAAATTAAAAAATGAAACGTGTCAGTTTCATTTTTTCAGAGCAGGCAGTGGTCCTGTGGACCACTGCCTGCTCTTAAAAAATGTTTTCCAGGCCATTCACCCATTTGCGAATGGGTTACCACCAGTGTGACACTGGTGGTAACTGCGATTGCTTTGCTACTGCGTTCGTGGTCACAAAGCAATCCTGCATCGCGCTGCGACTCGCAAATAGGAAGGGGAACACCCCTTCCTATTTGCGACTCGCAGTCCCGTTTTACGAGTTGGTAACCAGGTTACCGACTCGCACAACGGGAATAGGGCATTGCGGCGCTGTTTGTGACGCGTAAACCTGTTGCTACATCTCGCCCTAAGTCCCAACAAATACTCAGCTAACTGTGAGGCAGAGCTGTCAAGCACCTCTCCCTTACTGCGAGTGGAGGTCTCCTCTGTTTTCCTGTCCCCAAGATGCATACAGGGAAACAGAGGAAACATTTCTCTCACAGAGATAGCTGCTTTAGCAGCTTCCTCTCTGAAAGCAATGCCAGCTCCCACAGGAGGTGGGGATCTGGCTGGGACTGTGGGGGCCTTTAGGCTTCCTCTGCAGTTCCCAATATTGTGACTGAATGCCTTGTGGGCACCCAGGTTGCAAGGCTGGGCCCCGGGGTGGAGATCGACTGTGAGCAGATGGGGCAACAAGGCTGATCTCAGCCCCGGCGACCCCATCCCCCTAGGCCCGGCCTAAATATATATTTTTTTTTAGGGAGTGGTGCCATGTGGTCCCCTTTCCAAATAAAATTGCAAAACTAGGCCTGGCCTCAGTGTGTGGTTTCCTCGTGGCCAAGACTAGCCTGGGGAAATGGGCCACACAGCCCCCTCCCCCCAAAAAAATATTTAGGCTGGGCCCTGGGGTCACTGTGGCCAAGATTGGCCTGGGTAGGGGGTTTGTGCAGTCACCTTCCCCAAAACAATTTATAGATTTTGTGAGTCCAGGCCGCAGAGGATGTGGTCCCTGGGACTAAATTCGGCCAGGGAGTGGGGCATGCAGACCTGCAGCCAGTTACCTCTGTGCATGGTGAAAGACTGTGCGCAGCATGGGACTAAGTGGTTAGGGGTATTGGCCACTGGGCCTGGCTGCAGGCCATACCCTGCGGCCAATTACCACTGCGCACAGCCCAAGGCTGTGCACAGTGCTGCAACCTCCTCTGTGCAGGGTTGGGTGGTTATGGTTATAGGGGTTGACCACAGGGCCTGACCACAGGCCAGACCCTGTGTCCAACCACCACCATGCACAGCCTTCAGCCTTCAGTGGTTGGATGAATGACCCAACATCAACAAAGATGTGGTGGCAGACAAAACCAGTAAATATATTTTACTTAAAATGACACTGTTTATATTTAGCACCCATTGGATGTTGCCCAACACCTTGCTGTGGATGCTTAAATGCCATGCTAGGTAGACCCAACTGGTCCTCAGGTGGTTTAAGGAGCCCAGCACCACTGGCCCTGGAGAGATCACTCTAGTCCTGAAGCCAGCTGCAGACAGAGTCCTTAGTTGTCAGAGCAACTGAGGGCTTGTCCTTCCAGCAGTCTGTGGTGTTGCCACCATCACTGTCCAGGTCCAGAGTCTTGCTCTCGTTCAGGTTTTGTGGGTGACACTTTTATGCCCAATGCTAGTCTGTGGGTAGGGGACAGTCCTTTGTACAATTTGTAAACTGGTTCTGATCAGTTCCTCCCTTTCAGGTGGCTTTGGTTATAACCTGACTATTGAGCCACAGGCAGGAACAGGCCTGATGTCAGGTTCCTTTCTGAGTGCTGGAGGCAGGTTTTTCTGAAGTGTAATCAGGACAGGACAATCAGGACAATCCTGTCAGGATGACCCACTCACCTCCACATGCGGGCCCCTTTTGTTCACTGCCTGGCCCTAACACACATTTCCAGTAGAAGAGCCATCACCAGCCCAGGTAGCTGGCCACTCTCAGAAAGCCCTAGAAGATTTAGGCAGGAAAATGACAACTTTCAAAAAGTAGCATTTCCAAACTTTTCCATTAAATATGGTCATATGTAACCAGCCCCCAGCCTGGCCCCACTACATTAGCTGTGTCACAGCTGACATCTTAAAAGGCAGACACTGGCAGTAATCATGTGCAGTCCAATTTACCATGAGTGAGACTTAGGTAGTGAGACACCCCCAGTAAATGTCCAAAACTGGGTGATCCAAAGCATAACGCCTGGTGTACTAAATGGGCAGAAACTATTTCAAACTGTGAGTTACTCCAAGGCTGAGCTAGAGAAACATTAAGCACATTCTGACACTTTCAGATGTGTATTTTCTTTTAATTTCAGAGGTCTTTCTCTTTGAAGTGTGTGTCTTTTGGATTAGCATGTCAAACCCCTCCTTAGATGTCCATAAGCCACACTTATTCTTGAATAATTGTATATATACATTTTCCCTCCATTCTCTTGGTTCCTTTTACATTTATTATAAAGTAATATACCTAAGTGTGCAGAGAGATCTTCTGCTATAGAGGAGCCCTGCACGCAGAAAAGATGAGAGGGGCTGAGGTCTCTGATTTAAAGTTTATGAATTGCATTTTTCAGCACATAGTACCACTTTAATGCTACTTTCTGTACTCCAAAGTGCAGTTTGTGAACCAGGCTTGATATTATATACATAGAAATAGTGTAGTTACTCACAGCAAGAAAGGGAGAGCAGATGGAAACTAGGCAGCAAAAGCATTTCTTAGCTTATTGGTGAGATTAATTGTGCCACAACTAGGAGAAGTTTGATGGAAAGCAAATTAGCCTCCTGACATGTTTCTTCTAAGGAGTAAAACGTGATCTGTGCTTTTGTCAGAAGATAAATCACAAACCCAGGAAAAGAGTAATTCTAATGATAATATTTCAGGGACACTGTAGGCAAACTTTTATTTATTTTACTAGCAATAGGTAATTAATCTTTTCAATTTCTACAAATTTTCCTGAGTACTTGAAAAAGCTGTCTTCAGTACTGTAAGTAAATTAGACCTTTTATATATGTTTAGTGGCACTAAGCCCTTTGTGACTCCCTATAATATAAAAGTCCTTCTCCTGCCTGGAAGACTGGGTGCCCTGTGGAGCTTCTCTCTTTAACCTGGGGGATTAAGATGGTGCTGGAGAAAGAGGAAAGCTGCTTTCTGGGTGAAAAAGTTGTGAACTAATTGTAAATGGACATTTATTTATTCTGCCCATTTGAATTATTTCCATTTTTTCTGTCTGGCTATGGAGTAAAGAAGGTATTGTGGAACCAGGGAACTGGATGCTGCAGGAAAATGTTCAGGACCAGCATTAATTGAACATTTTGTTGTGAGCCTGAACTTGAGTAGTGATGAAAAACCATGCAACGTAATTTGTGAACTTGTAAAGAACTTAATATCATTATTTAGTGTAAAACTCATGTTAAATAACTACGATCATCCTTTAGTGGATGAAACGGTAAGATAATGGTTGTTGCAATACAGAGGACTTTATTGCCACTATACTTTTAATACACATCAAAAATGCCACCCACATTTCTCCTTCTATGTCCTTATGTACCTGTATGAAGTGCAATCCTACTTCCTGAAATGTCTGTCACAGAACCTTCCAAGGGTTTACCCTCACAGTGACCATGCGTACACCAAAAAGTTAAACTTGTGGATGGACGTAGAACTTCCTTAGTCTGCCTTTCAGTTTTTCTCTTTCATACAGTCTATGTTTGCTATGTCTATTTTCTAGCATTCCTCATTGAAAAGCAAAGTCCAAGTGGTGGTTTCGTCTGGCAGCACAGCAGTCCTCTGTTGCAGCATGTAGAACTAGCAGCATCTGGCCACAAGTTCCACGCAGTGTCTAAAAACATTGGGCTACAGCCCCTGTACTTATACTCAAAATGTCTTTGATCTAGGGGGCCCTTCAAATGAACTTCAGAAGTGCACAACACCCCTTTTCAACCCATCCCTGGCTCCAGACATCAGTAGGGGGTAAACAAGCTCTTTGTGTGAGGGCAGGACACAGCCTATATAAATGTAAAGGCACCCTGCCTCCCACTCTCCCAGCCCAGGAAGACCACTCAGTATGCAGATGTAATCCTGCTAAACCTCTAGCCTCCCTGTGTGATGGCTGTCTGGAAATTATGCACAAAGCCCATCTATTACTCTACCCCAGATGGGGATAGCAGTCAGGCTGCAAAGCACAAGAGTCATAAAAACAGTGAAATTCCCACTTTCTAAAAGTATCATTTCCACTATAGTAACAAACCCACCTACACCAATAAGCAGGATTTCTTACAACCCTCCTCATAGATCATAAATTACCACTTAGACATATATAAGGGAATTCGTAATACAAACCTGTTAGAGGAGCAGCACTCACAAAAGTGAGAAACAAAATAGGGCATGCAACACAATGAAGGTACATGCTTATTCACCTACACAGCACCCTGCCCATAGAGCAACTTAGAGCCTACCTTTGGGGGTGACCTATATGTAGTGGAAGGGGAGTTCCAGGCTTGACAAGTAACTTTAGATGCCAAATCAATGTGGCAGTAAACTGCACATACAGGCCTCGCAGTGGCAGGCCTAAGACAGGTTTGAAAGGCTACTTCTATAGGTGGAGCGAATTGCGCTACAGGCCCTCTAGTAGCATTGAATTTATAGGCCCTAGGGTACTTGAGACTCCACAGTAAAAGGGACTTATAGGTAAATTAAATGTGTCAAACAGGTGTAAGCCAATCATACCAAGTTTAAAGGAGAGAGCACATGCACTTTAGCACTGATTAGCAGTGATAAAGTGCCCAGAGTCCTAAAGCCCACAAAAAGTTGTTGGGCTCTCGGTCCTTAGCAAGACTGCTGGTTTTGGGATGACAGCACTTTTCTTCATAGGTGACATAGGGGCACATGTATGTACCATTTTTCCTGTTGCAAACGGCCCGATTTGCAGAATCGACCGTTTGCGACAGGAAAAAAGCATTTTGGTATGTACAGACCCTCTTTTGCAATTCGGTAATCTATTTACCGAATCGCAAAAAAGGTTTGTGAGTCACAATTAGGAAGGGGTGTTCCTTTCCTAATTGTGAGTTGCAGTGCGATGTAGCATTCTTTGTGACCGTGAATGTGGTCACAAAACAATTGCAGTTAGCACCAGTTTCAAACTGGTGCTAACCCATTCGCAAATGGGAAGAGGTCACTCTGGGACCCCTTCCCCTTTGTGAGCGGCAGCAAAAATAGTTTTTTCAGAGCAGGCAGTGGTCCCACGGACCACTGTCTGCTCTGAAAAAAATGAAAAGAAAATTTGTCATTTTTTAAAAAAATGCATCTTGTTTTCCTTTAAGGAAAACGAGCTGCATTTAAAAAAAAACTGCTCAATTTAAAATCAGTCACAGACATGGTGGTCTGCTGTCTCCAGCAGGCCACCATCCCTGTGAGGGCGGCCATTCCCAATGGGGTCACAAATTGCGACCTACCTCATGAATTTTCATGAGGTAGGTCATTTGTGACCACATTGCAAATCGCAAACAGTGTAAAGTACACTGTTGTACATAAGGTTTTGCAGCTCGCAATTTGCGACTCGCAAAAGAGTTGCAAATTGCACGTCACAAAACTAGGGGTCATACATCTAGCCCTGAGTCACTCCTACAACAAGTCGCTTCTGTCAGCCCAACCCTCCCGACTCACAAGCAGTACCTTGCCAAAACCCAGACATTAAAGGTGATTTCTGGAAGCCTTGTGCATGAACTCTAAAAGAGACTTCTCAGGGGGGTTGTGGTAGAACAGAAGTTATGTTATTTGTCGTGTTAGCAACAAGTCTCAGTCACACATAGGAAAAAGGAGATGCAGAAGAGTTTTCAATATATTTATTGAAAAGACTGCAATCTACAGGAAAATGCATGAATTGCAATGATTCAGAAAATGAGCAATAACAACAGCAAAATCGTGAAGATGAGAGTAGTGAATATTAAAAAACCAACCATATTACAATAAACATAAGATATGAGAGCTAGGAGCGATAAACTCGAAAGTGCCAGTATCATTCCCATGAGAAGCACCCCACCTTTTATTACCTTGAAATGAGGTCTCTAGATCAGACTCCATAAAGACACAAAGGCTGAGTTCTGCAGCAAGGCGACATGCAGTGTACATGGCATCTGGAATGAATCCCTCTCATGTCCTTGTCCATGTGAGGTGTATTTATACGGCTCATGTAGGATCCATTACACAAGTACGTTCCTAAACAACTGATAATGTGACAGAGGTATGTTAGAAATTACATAAGCAATCTCTAACAAGTGCACATTATGTTCCTGTCACACGTAATTGAGAAAGGGACATGGTGACAATACCTGTGTACATCACTGAAAATGAGGCCTTCTGAGAATGGCACTTGTAAGCCAAAGCCAAACATTTCTTATAAAATTTAGACAGCTGCAAAGTGCTAAAATAAATATTAATATAAATGGAATAAAACAAAGCATCCTGAGTGGGTAAGAGGTCACCAGGTGACAGGCTAACAGGCCTGCAAGCCAAAGGCTGAGCTAACCAAAGTGCACAGTGGTAAACTAAAATAAATTCACCACATGCTAATGCACTAGCGAGGGTGCATAAATCCAAGTCTAAAATGCTCTGAATTAAAAATCTAAAATCTAGTTAAAATCTTAGCTAAAGACATTCAAAAGAGATATAATGTCAACCATGACAAGCAAGGCAGGCCAAATAAGGGCTGAATTTCTAAAAGGCAGTTTGGTGTTGCATTTTATATTTTGAAAAAAGCCAAGTTAAATTTCTCAACAATAGGTATGGTCTTGAAGAATGTCTCCTAAGACATCAAGCGGGAGTGCTCCCAGGAACGACTCCACATCAGCAGATGTCAAATCTGTCACCTGATAGGCAGACAAATCCATGGGGCAGAAGTGCACAGAAGCCTCAGACACAGGATCAATCATGTAGGTAGCACCATCCATAATGCCAGATGTCTTTGGAGCCAAGTAGTTCACAAGCGGTACCTCATAGGTGGCCTCGCCAATCAATCTCAGTCTCATGGGGCACTACAGTGAATGAACCCTCATCGGGATCATTGAGAGTACACAGGAGGCACTGGCTGTACAGCAAGATACACCAACGGTGTACCCTTGAAAAGACACCAGGTGCAATGAAAGACAGGTTGCACGCACCACAGGACTAGTTGAAATGCCAATGACCACTCATGTTCCAGTATTTCCAGCAATGGAGCGCCCAAGTACTGCATCATGCAGTCAGACACAGCTGGGCTAGTGGTAGTTCCATCACTCAGCTCAGCTGAGAAGGCACAACCACTGCACATCAGGAATAGCAGAAGCACTATTCCGCCAATCAGCACCAAAGTTATAGGAAACCCGCCAAACACACTCTAAAAGAATGAATGGATAGCTGAAGGAATGACTCTAAAGTCGGTCTGAAAGGTGGAAACAAATCCAGACCGAATAATCTTTAAAAAGTGTACAAACCCTGCAGTGCTCGAGGTGTTGAATATTCTGAAGATCAGCTCTCCAAAGTGCTTGAAGAAGTTGGTATTTAATGAGGATTGTATCTCAGTTGAGGATCTCGCTATCAGGAGAGTATAAGTATCCTTGGCCGATGCCAACGCCACTTATTTTTGAAACAATAGTGTCTTTGGTCTGATCAGCTTGTCAAAATTACATTTCTGCTACTCTTATCTCTTGTGTGGGAGGGGGAATAAAAAAAAGGTTGCAACAAGTTACAATTTGAGAAACTGAAATTGCGTAAGCAATTCCTGGACTCATTCCACAGCAAATCTGATCATTCAGAACCACATAACTTCCATTTGAAAGTATATGAAATGCTGGACAAATTAAGGGGACGGGAGTACCCTTCGGAAAGCATGCTAAGTTTGTGACCTCGGCATTGCAAAAGCCGTGAAGGGACACCTGCTTGCAAATCATTGAATGACTAACATTAGTCTCACATTTGCTTCCGCTCAGAAAAACTTCTGTTTCGCCATTCATACATTTGAACTCGAAAGATAGCTCCCATTACTCCTTAATATAGCTATCTCCTAGCTGCTCGTATCTGCCCACAGCAAAATGTTTCAAACATTTAGTTGAACGAAATGTAGAAATTGGCAGATTGATAACCCCATGCACTAGCCATACTGTTGATGATGGATCTGCTACAGTGAAAGGCAGCTTTTCAAACTTTTCAATGTTAACCATGGTGTAGCTTGCTTCCTTTTTATCCATTATCTGTTGTTCCCT
Organism: Pleurodeles waltl; assembly: GCF_031143425.1. Taxonomy (NCBI): domain Eukaryota; kingdom Metazoa; phylum Chordata; class Amphibia; order Caudata; family Salamandridae; genus Pleurodeles; species Pleurodeles waltl. The sequence goes on along the minus strand of NC_090438.1, from coordinate 488,436,624 downwards.
GAAAAAATGTAAAGCAGCAAACAGTTCACTACTGGTTATGTATTTCCAAGAGAAGCAGCCGTTTTTCTGAATCTGCAATGTCAAACCCACCTTCATGATGGAACACAGCTGACTTTGCCCACGTTGTAACATTGTCATGTCATTCTGAATGATGTTAATTGCACATGACACAATAATACTAAGTGTATATATTCTGTTGGTCAGAGTATTCATGCCATTATCGACAACAGCTAAAGCCTTTTCCATATTTTCCTTATCTATCTGCCTTAAACATGTAGCTGTTTACATTTGAGAAAGCTTCCAGATCTCATTGTATATGGCATACAGGAATAATTTAGAATGGGAGCTTCTTTGACCTAGCAAGAAATACTGCAAGTCTACTTCGTCTGTTAGGAGACTATGATGTTATTTAACTACTGCTAATGTGTTAGTGAGTAACCATTGTTGGCACAGTTTTCCAACATTGCATGTAGTAACTATACCAGAGTGTTGACCCAAAACATAGCAAGGGTCCGGCCGGCTAATCTTGAAACTGGTGTGGGGACACTGGGCACGTTCATGTCTTTTATTATTGCTGACCCTAAGAAGGATGTTTGCTGAATTGTGTCATTTAAAAATATAACTTGTACAGGCATAAGGCAAGCTCTAAACAAAGCCTTCCTACGCTTATTTTGCCAATTTTGTGTTCCCTATACACTCTTCACATCAATAGTGTTCTTCCAGTATGCATAACCTTCAATAGCAAGCTGGGAAACAAAGGAATCTGAATAGATTAATTTGGTGTCGTTTAGTGAAAGTTTTTGCATTTTAGAAGGTGGTCATTTAAAATAAAATGACTCTGCATTTGTAGTGTCATGTCTGGAAAAGTATGCAAATGTAACTACATATGTTTTGAGACTCCCATCAGGGGAAGTTGAACAATGTTCCCATTGTGTGTATTTAAATACTACTCCATGTTTAGTTGCTCAGTGCAGAAATTAATGTCCCCAGTGAAGATAACAAAACATTTCCCCATAATGTGCTGTGTTCATATACACAGCTTCACTTTCAAATACAGAGTAATTAAACAAAACCATGTTTAATTGCATCAGTCATTGGAATATTGAATACATAAGGAATTTGGATAACCTCAGTAGGCCCATATATCAAATGGTATTTTACTCTGAACAATCTCATCAGGAATTGGTACTGCTAAAATGTTCACAAGGGACAAGTGTATTCAAACCTTATGTGAGGATAGATATGGTGTTAAAACTTCATCCCTGACTCAACAGAAGAACATTCAGGAAGATAATGACCATTTATCATGTGAAAAAAAACAGTCACAGAACCAATCCATATTAGGAAGGCAAGAAATATCAGTAGTATCCACAGATATTAGCATAGATAAACCAAATAGTTATTTTTAAGCCATATCTACTGCTTATGTGTCTTTGAAAGAGTTTCAGTTGCAGATGTAGATGAGGAGAAGAAAAATCATCTTGGTTGATGAAGTAACCAGAAGTAGTCTGTGAAAGCACAAGAGCCACTGCATTCCTGGTGGATAGATCCAGTTCATGTGGAGGTTCATAATAGACGATATTGTCAGTTTGTGTTGCATTGGAGTAATCAACAGCCACATCTTGGACAGTTCTTGTTGGTGAAGTGGTGACAGGAATTAGCAGAAGCTCATTCTCTACCCTCCCCATGCTTGAGGAGGCATTTGTAGCATTGATGTACATGCTGGAATATTCAGAAGTGTTGTTTATTCTTTGAAGAGGTATATCCTGTTGGGTAGTGAGAGGAGACCGGGAACTACCCAATGGACCTCAGGGTCCACTGTGCAGAATCGACCACATGGTGCAATTTGATGATCTCAATAAAGACAAATCTGTAGCCTTTGGAACCTGTCAGTGGTGGTAGAATGACAGTTCTGGTTCCTTGAACTTCCAGGGCTGGAACAGGTGCTCTGTAGGATGGGCCCGTTTTCACATCAATTTTCTCACGAAAAAGACCATCAACTTTAGGATGTTGTTGGTAAATACCTTATTACTAAGGCAGCAGCACTGGCAGATGAATTATCCTCACAAAATTGTTGAAGCTCCAGTAAGGCAGTGAGATATTTATGTTAAATTGTGCGCTTGCCACCACCATACCAGATCTGGGACATACATAGGTATCCCAAAGAGGACCTCAGAAGGAGTGCAACTCCCCCCAAGGACCATCTTGGCAAATTATGCAGTGCTCTCTTGACCCCATATAGGTGATGAAGCCAACTGCGGCCTGAACCTAATACTCTTGCTGTTAGGGACTGCTTTATGTCATGGTTCCTCCTATTCACAACACTGTTCCCATCGGGATGATATGGGGAAGAGTAATGCAGTTCAACACCCATCATCCTCATGGTGCCCGTGAATGCCCTAGAGGCAAAAGTGGGGCCCTGGTCCGAGTCGAATGCTGTAACCGCATATGTAGCAATAAAGACCAACAAGTCTTTAATAGCAGCTCAACCAGAAGTCACCTGCTGTGGCCATACCCACAAGACTCTAGAACAAGAACAACAGTGATTAAGATGTATTTGTATACACCATTAGGTTGTAAGGGACCACGATAGTCCAGGTACACACATTGTAGTGGCATATTGGACACTAAGAGGGTTGCATGTGATGGGTGTTTGATGTTGAAGCCTTTCATTTGCTGGCAAATGTCACAGCAAAGGACTTGTTGCTTGGTCTGTTTATATAGGCACTGTCACCAGAAGCATTTCTGTAAAAGTGATATGGTGGCCACCACACTAGCATGAGCAGAAGCAACAGCCTCCTGCACTGCTTTGATGAGATCTAATCTCTGATCTTGGTTGCAGATCACTCGATATCCCATCCCAGAAATTGTCACAAAGGCAACATTCTGTGCACTGATATGGTAGGAATATTTTGCAGGGTATGCTTTTGGAAAAGGCTTGCCCTCAGCTGAAGTGTTCACGGAAGCCTGAATCTCATTATTAAGTCTTATATGAGAACAAGTCACTGCAGCAACAGAAGCTGTAGCTACTGCGGATTTTGCAGATTCATCAGCCAAAGTGTTCCTTACAATGTATACTCCTGCACGTTGATGGCCCAATGTATGTACTACATGGTAGCTTATCCTTTAGATCAGCCACCCTCCTCCATTGGGGCTCACCTTTGAATCTCTGAACCCGTTCAACCGCCAATGGCTGAGATAATCATTGTAGGACTGGACATAGTAGTATGATTTACACACAATCAATGTGAACTGTTCTGGATCCGTATTTTCTTGTGCCAAGATAAAAACTTTAAGGTCAGCCAACTGAGCGATACAGTCCCCCAGGGTCTGCATGTAGCTATGTTGAGGGTGGAATACACCATCATTCAGCACTCCGCTCACAGCTGCGCAAGTGGCTGAGTATTAATGTTTTGTACGAAAAGCTGGCTGTGCTGAACCATCAGTTTAAATGACAGTTTGGTATATGTCAAGTGGCAAGATGTTAGTAGGTACGGGGTACTGCTGTTCATATTGGAGAAATTCTTGTGTCTGAAATTTTGGGTCAAAGATGTAGTCAACATCAGTGGCAGTCAGGGCAGTTACCCATTGAATCCGAAGTGGATGTAAAGCATTAGCGCTAGGAATGCTTGCTTTGGTGACAGCCGCTAAGGCAAGCACTGGGGTAATGACAAAAATGCGTTTCCCTTGGGCAAGTGGCCTCTCCTTCAGGACAGCCATCTGTACAGCAGCCAGAATCTTTTCTGTGGATGCAAAACATAGCTCTTCTTTTCAATACATATGTGATTTGTATGCTATGGTCACCGTGTTACCAATATTAAAGGTGACATAGGTGAACCTGATGGCACCAGCAATTATTCTGATGACCAAATTTGTTTTGTTGTCACATGTGTAAGTGTTTTGCTTCTAGCATGTCTTGTTGCAACCCTTTAAGGATGCTCATGTGCTCAACTGTCTAGTGTTTGTTTGGAAACTCTGTGTGAATTAAATCATGAAGTGGTTTTATGCTCTGCCAAAGTTAAAGAAACCAACCAATGACAGCGCTTTCTTGATTGTATTTGGTGGTTGAAGCTGAGCACACTTTTTTAGACAGTGTGAGGTCAGGCTCTTGCCCTCATGTGATAGCTCAGATCCCAGGAACAATACACTGAGAAAGGCTATTTTAATTGTCCTAAAATAAATTGTAGCCTATGGTGGGGAATCCTAAGACGATCCAAGTGACCCTGGCAAGATGAATATTGAGGATGTCATCTGTGAGATAGATATCATCCTCATAGGACAATGCTTCAGGGTCACTATCATGTATTATTGGTTTGACACGGGTTGAAAACAACCCTGGGCTGTTCTTATAGCCCTGTGGTACATGACAAAAGCGTTTTTCTGAGCCAAATGAGAATGCACTCAGGTCCAACTTTCATGCGCTAAGTTTTGGCAGAAAAAAACATTGGAAATATCCAAAGTTGTTTTGCATTTCTTACACACTATGTTGTTAATTAGTGCAGTGCTGTGTGTATTTTGTATTGCATATGTGCATTTGCAGTTGCTTGAGTGTCAACAGTATGACTATTCTATATGAATGGTCCCGTTTTGTAACTTGGAATAACTGGTTATTTATTGCAGAGACACAGGGCTCTATTACTCCCTGGTATTCAATTTTAGTGAGGCTCTCCCTCACTGGGGCTCTAACCTCTTGTTTGTATGGATATTGAGGTTGAGGATGGGGTTTAGACCTGATAGGTATTACATGGTAGTGGGAATCCTTATCCCACACTATGTAGTTGCTGTACAGTGTGGGGCCTGTGTCAAAACCCAGTCAATAGCATCGGCTTCCTTTTTTGCATCCGGAACAAGTCGAAGAAAGAAGACAAAATGACATCTTCCCCATGTGGGAGCTTGCGGATGCACTCAGGTGGCCAGTCTTTTTCTGCCAATATGATATTACAATAAAATTCTTCCCAAAAAATTACACCAATAGTGCGTTCTCTGTCTCCCTCAATTTGGATATTTAAATCATAAACCCGATTGGGTGGGAAGATGTGCCCGTCCACAGTGTCGACTACAAGAAAGCCTTTTATTTGCTGTCACATCCAGATGATCTTTCAGACACTAGTGATAAATCGCGTTCCCTGCTGCCGTGTCTAGCAGAGTCTCTGCCCATGTCTTGTTCCTCAACAATGTCCTCAATGTAGCTGCCATTTGACATGCTTTTGCAGCCACCTTTTTCTTTTTAAACTGGGGCTTTTGCTGGGGAGATTTGCCCTCTTTTTTGTCAGAGGAATGCTGTGAGTCTTTTCGCTGCTTTATGTAGTCAGTGCGCTTCTCTGACCAACCTGCACTCTCACTCGGATTATCCGGAGTGTCCTGAAAGGAATAAAAGGGATGTGTGTCAGCATATCTGTCAGGAGCCTTTAAAGATTCTCTATTTCTGAGATTGTGGCCCGTATTTATACTTTTTGACGCTAAACTGCGCTAACGCAGTTTAGCGTCAAAAAGTTTTGCGCCGGCTAACGCCATTCTGAAGCGCCATGCGGGCGCCGTATTTATTGAATGGCGTTAGCCGGCGCTAGCAGACCGGCGCTGCCTGGTGTGCGTGGAAAAAAAACACGTACACCAGGCAGCGCCGGCGTTGGGGAAAATGGCGTTAGGGCGTCTTAAAATGGTGCAAGTCAGGTTGACGCCAAAAAATCGCCTCCACCCGATTTGCGCCATTTTTAACGACGCCCAGACGCCATTTACATGACTCCTATCTTAGTAAAGACAGGAGTCATGCCCCCTTGCCCAATGGCCATGCCCAGGGGACTTATGTCCCCTGGGCATGGTCATTGGGCATTGAGGCATGTAGGGGGGCACAAATCAGGCCCCCCTATGCCAAAAAAAAATATAAAAAAAATAAAAAATTGTACTTACCTGAACTTACCTGAATGTCCCTGGGATGGGTCCCTCCATCCTTGGGTTTCCTCCTGGGGTGGGCAAGGGTGGCAGGGGGGGTCCCTGGGGGCATGGGAGGGCAGCTGTGGGCTCATTTTGAGCCCACAGGTCCCTTAACGCCTGCCCTGACCCAGGCGCTAAAATCCGGCGCAAATGCGGGGTTTTTTGCCCCGCCCACTCCCGGGCGTGATTTTTGCCCGGGAGTATAAATACGACGCATTTGCGTCGCAGTCATTTTTTTAGACGGGAACGCCTACCTTGCATCTCATTAACGCAAGGAAGGCGTTCACGCAAAAAAAATGACGCTCTTTCCTCATACTTTGGCGCTAGACGCGTCTAACGCCAAAGTATAAATATGGCGTTAGTTTTGCGCCAAATTTGAGTCGATAAAAACGACGCAAATTCGGCGCAAACGGAGTATAAATATGCCCCTGTATCTCCTTCCGGAGTTCTCCGGATGTGGAGAGTCTGCTCTCTGACCTTCATTATTTTGTTTTTGTTTATCGCAGCATTTTTTAGAACCCTCTAGTGCTTGTTAAGTACCGTCCTCAGCAGTGGTACTCTTAATTTCAAGTTGTTTTGGCTTGGCTCCAAAGCTATCCCCTCCTATACTAGTATAAGTGTCGGAAATCATTTTAGGTAGTTGAACCTTCTGTTCCAACTGTGAAATCTCCCAGAGCCGCTCGGGTATAGCCAAAGCTACTGCTTCTCCTTTAATGTTACTGAGTATTATTGAGGAGACTGTGTTGAAGTTATGCATCAGTTTCATCCCCAAATCTAGAGCTGGAGCAGCCCTGTGTTCATTGAAAATTTGTTTTAACACTTACGGTAAGTTGGCAAGTGTCAGGGTACCATGCGTGGTAGTGTAAATTGCAGTAAAGACTGTACCCCATGTGGTGCATTTTTCCACTGAGGGAACCAGTTCGAATTCAAGCACATTGTGAGAATTCTATGTTTATCTTGGGGTCCCGTATGGGGAATCACTGCTTCCAGCCGGTTCGTTTTTTGTGCTATTCAGAATGGAATTTTGTCACATTCCGTTGGCACCTTGGCTACGATAGAATGTACTGTTGTACTGTTTGTAGGTTAAACCCACTAACGGCAATTGGTGTCCAGCAAGATCTGCACAACAAATTGCACCAATCGTCTGTAAAGTACTACTAGCTTATTATACAGTGTATTTACATCAGCCATCTGCATTGCCTGTACGCCAGGATGTGGTGTGTATGTGGCAAACAATAGCCACGTTGGCTCATCACTACTTAAGAGACCTAATCTCACGAGCTGTATTACATGTGCTAGGGTGCCATTGAACCAGTTTTGAGGTTCTTGATAGGAAGGTGGAATTTCTAGATACCTGTAAGCCATGTACCGCTATGGTACGTTTGCTATTTTAAATGTGTGAAAAGTGTATGTTTTAGTCTCTTCTTCAGGAAAAGTGACCCAGGTTTAGAATGTTCCTGTTTGGTAAGCCTTTTGAGCTTCCACTATAAATGTGAAACCCCAAACTCATCTGTGAAGCCATAGGCTACGAGATGTTGTGTTAATGAGTGTCTGACATTTTCTGGAATGTCTGTGGCATTAGCCATGTTGAATAAATGGTACATAGAAGGAACACCAGATGGGGAATATCTTTTTTTAAAGTTCAGGCTTGAACAACCTACAGCCGGTATAGGTGCTCCCTATTCATCTAAGGAAGATTACCCCTATTACCACGGATGTCTCCATATAATGGTACTTACGGTACCTACTGTGTGTGACACAGAGATACTCCAGATATCCGCAAATTATTGCCAAAACACCATAAATGGGGGCACCATGTTGTAGTTTTTAGGTGGTTTTGAGATGACAGCACTTTTATCTGTAGGCGACAGAGACACTCCTACAACAAGTTGCAATTGTCGACCCAACCATCCTGGCTCACAAGTTGTAGCTTACCAAAACCTAGACAGTACAGGTGATTTGTGGCAGCCTTACTCATGGACTCTAAATGAATCTTCTCAGGGGAGTTGTGGTGGAATGGAAGTTACTTTTTTCTCTCGTTAGCAACAATTTTCAGTCATACATAGGCAATAACGAAGATGCTGGAGAGTCTTCACTATATTTACTGAACAGACTGCAATCTACAGTAAAATGCAATAAATAGGATAATAAGCAACAACAACAGAAAAATTGTGAAGGTGAGAGTTGTGAATATAAACCCCCCACCATATTGCAATAAACATGCAATATGGAAGCACCCCCTCCCCTTGTTATTTTGAAATGAGGTCTCTAGATCAGACTCCATGAAGACACAAAGGCTGAGTTCTGCAGCTGTCATAGTTGGACTTTTGTTCCTATGTGAGACTGCTGGTTTAGGGATGACAGCACTTTTGTTTGTAGGATACTGAGTCACTCCAACAACAAGTTGCAACTGTTGGCCCAACCATCCCAGCTCACAAACAATATCTCACCAAAACTCAGAAAGCAAAGTTGATTTCTGGTAGCCTTAGACATGATCTTATCTAGAGCATGGACTCTAGAAAAGAACTCTCAGGGAAGTCGCAGTGGAACAGAAGTTACCCTTTTTTCTCTTGAGCAACACACCTCATACACACATAGGCAATAAGGGAGATGCAGGAGAGTTTTCAATATATTTATTGAAAAGACTGCAATCTACGATAAAATTAATGTTCTGCAATGATTAGGAAAATGAACAGTAAAAGAAGCAGAATTGTGAAGATGAGAGTTGTGAATATAAAACCCCCACCATCTTACAATAAACATGAGATATAAAATTCCTAACCAAGAAAACCTAATCTCTACCCCAAAGAGAGCTAGGTATGATAAACCTAATCTGCCAGTACCATGACCATGAGAAGTGCCCCCAACTCTTGTTACCTTGGAATGAGGTCTCTAGGTCAGACTCCGTGGTGACACAAAGGCTGAGTTCTGCAGCAAGGTGGCGTGCAGCATAGATGGCGTCTGGAAGGAATCCCTTCGTGACCTTGTCCGTGCAAGGTGTATTTATACAGATCATGTAGGATACCTGATGCAGGTATGTTCCTAAACAACTGATAATGTGGCAGACTGTTGCCTGCAATTGCATAAACAGTCCCTAACAAGTTTGATTAATGTTCCTATCACACGCAAGTAGGAAAAGGACATGATGACAATACCTACGTGGATTACTGATAGTGACACTGATAATGATACCTTCTCAGAATGGCACTGCTAGTGAAAATCAAAAACAACATTATAAAATGGAAGCACATGGCGGAAGCTAAAAGAAATAGTAAATAATTGAACTAAAACACAGCAAGCTAAATAGGTAAAATGTCTCTAGGTGACAGGGGCACAGGCCTGTAAGCCAAAGGCTAAGCTGACTCCTGTGTCCCAGGGGGAAACTAAAATGGATTTACCACACAGCAAGGTGGCATGCAGCATAGATGGCATCTGGAAGGAAACCCTCTTGTGACCTTGTACATATAAGGCGTATTTATACAGCTCATGTAGGATCCCAGACGTAGATATGTTCCTAAACAACTGATAATGTGACAGGCTTGTGTTGGCAATCCCTAACAAGTGCACATTATTTTCCTGTCACCCATAAGTGAGAAAAGGGACATGATGACAATACCTACATACATCACTGATAATGACACCTTCTCAGAATGACACTGATAGGCCAAAGCAAAACATTTCTTGTAAAATGTAGACAGCTGCAAAGTGCTAAAAGAAATAATAAAATAAATGGCATAACACAAAGCATGCTCAGTGGGTAAAAGGTCACTAGGTGATGGAGGCAACAGGCCTGCAGGCCGTAAGCTAAGCTAACTTCTCTGGACTTATAGGTAAATTAAATGTGCCAAACAGGTGTAAGCCAATCATACCAAGTTTAAAAGAGCGAGCACATGCATTTTAGCACTAATTAGTAGTGATAAAGTGCAAAGAGGACTAAAGCCAACAAAAAGAGGGTCAGAAAAACAGGAGATGGAAACCAAAACGTTTGGGGATGGCCCTGCAAAAAAAGCCAGGTCCAACACTTCCCTTGGGGCTACTTAGGGCCTTCTTTAGTGGTGACCTACATGCAATAAAAAGGAAGGTTTAAGCCTGGGAAGTGGGGGGCACTTGCCAGGTCAAAATGGCAGTTTAAAACTGCACACAGGCCCTGCAGTGGCAGGTCTGAGTCATGTTTTAAGTGCTACTGTTAGAAATGGGGTCTTTGGTTGGCAGTCAGTTTACCCCCTGTCCAAGCTCAGACCCTCACTCTAGTGAGGGTTAAGGAGAATAACCCTCAGTTAACCACCGCTCACCCTCTTGGTAGCTTAGCACGAGCAGGCAGGCTTAACTTCAGAAGCAATGTGTAAAGTATTTGTACCAACACACACGGTAACTCAGTGAAAACACTACAAAATGACACAACACAGGTTTAGAAGAATAGAGTATATTTATCTAAACAAAACAAGACGAAAAAAACAAACATCCAACATGCACAAGTCAAGTTATGAATTTTCAAACAATGAGAGTCTTAGGACCGGATGTATCATCACGGCCCTTTGCGATTCTGAAATAGAGATTTTTAAGAAATCGCTATTTCTGACTCGCAAAGTGCAGACTCACATTTGCGATTCAGTAATAGCGATTTCTTAAAAATCGCAAATGCTATTAACGAATCGCAAATTGCGATACCGGCCCCATTCACATTTTGCATTTCCAAAATTGCGATTTCTGAACCAGAAATCTAAATTTTGGAAATGCAAAACCCCAGGGTGCTTGGGGGCTAAGGCCCCCTCTGCTGCACCCAAAAAAAAATTGGGGGATATGTAAGGTGCACACATGCCAAAAGGGCATGTGTGCTTTACATGTACAATTTAAAAATTAATTTTCAATGCATTTTTTAATTTTGCACCAGGTTACCACCTGGTTTCAGTTAATGGTATTTTGCATGTGCAAAATGCCATTCTGCGAAAAATCGCTATTTGCGATTTTTTGATGCATCTCTTTTCGACTTGGATTTCCTACTGGAAATACCGAATCGCAAATTGCGACTCGCAAAACCAGGTCGCAACGCAAAAAATCGCAATTTTTGCGATTTCTTATTTGTGGTCTGCGAATGCCTTTCATGCATCGCAGACAACTTTTTTGCACTCGCAAACAGCCGATTCTTGTGATTCGCACCGTTTGCGAGTGCAAAAAAGTTTCATACATCTGGCCCCTAATCCTTAGAAAACAGTGAGAATGTTGTTATTTCATGAAAGTACCTGGGTAGTGTCTAAATAAAGCTGCACGGGCAAGTGTGCATTAAAAAAGGCCAGCGATGCGTAGATTTCACACTCACAAGCAAGACCGTGCGTCGTTCCTCCTCCTGTCGGATCAGCATGTGTCTTTTCTTCTCTCCCTCAAGAGAGCAATGTATTGATCCAGACAGGCACTTCGGGTCTGGGCAGGCTTTGCGTTGTTTTTGTGTGCCCAGCGATGTTGCGTTGAAAATCTGGTCGCAGGGTATCACAAAACCACGCTGCCTGGGGTTTGCATTGTTATCAGCCTCTGTTAGCGGGTGTTGCTCATCATTTCTCCAGCCACGTTGCATCGATCTTCCAGCCGTGATGCAGGTGGTGCCTTCATTTCAGCCGTGAAGCCGGAGGCGCGTCGTTTATCAGCCACGTCACGGAAGGTGCGTCAAATCTTTCCCCTGCACGGTGGTCTGTGTGTGGATTTTCAGTCCTTGTCTGCCAGCTTCACCTTTCAAGGGCCCAGGAACTGGATAGGGAACCATTTCGCAGGGCAGGAGTCTTAGCAGAGAGTCCACGTGCTGGCAGGGAAAGTCTTTGATGCCCTAAGACTCCAACAACAGGAGGCAAGCTCAGTTCAAACCCTTGGCCATTCTTCACAAGCAGGAATGCACAACAAAGTCCAGTCTTTGTCACCTTTCACAGGCAGAAGCAGCAACTGCAGGATAGCTCCACAAAGCACAGTCACAGGCAAGGCAGCATTTCTCCTCAGCTCTTCAGCTCTTCTCATTGGCAGACGTTCCTCTTGATTCCAGAATTGATCTAATTTTCAAGGGTTTTGGGTGCTCTTCTTATACCTCTTTCTGCCTTTGAAATAGACCTACTATGTGAGATCCTGCCTTGGAGATTGCATTGTTTGAGGGCAGGCACAGTCCTTTCAGGTCTGAATTACCACTCCTCCCCTCCCTCCTAGCACAGAGGGCTCATCAGGATATGCAGGCTACACCCCAGCTCCCTTTGTGTCACTGTCTAGAGAGAGGTGCAAACAGCCCAACCGCCAAACTAACCCAGACAGGGAATCCACAAAAAGGCTGTCACAGAATGATTTAAGCAAGAAAATGCCTGCTTTCTAAAAGTGGCATTTTCAGACATACAATCTCAAAACCAACTTCACTAAAAGATGTATTTTTAAACTGTGAGTTCAGAGACCCCAAACTCCAAATGTCCATCTACTCCCAAAGGGAATCTGCGCTTTAATAATATCTAAAGGCAGCCCTCATGTGACCTATGAGAGAGATAGGTCTTGCAACAGTAAAAACCGAATTTGGCAGTATTTCACTGTCAGGACTTATAAAACACATTAGTATATGTCCCATCTTAAACATATATTGCACCCTGCCCATTGGGCTACCTAGGGCCTACCTTAGGGGTGTCTTACATGTAAGAAAAGGGAAGGTTTAGGCCTGGTAAGTGGGTATACTTGCCAAGTCGAATTGGCAGTTTAAAACTGCACACACAGACACTGCAGTGGCAGGTCTGAGCCATGTTTACAGGGCTACTAATGTGGGTTGCACAACCAGGACTGCAGGTCCACTAGTAGCATTTGATTTACAGGCCCTGGACAATTCTAGTGCACTGTACTAGGGACTTACCAGTAAATCAATGCTGATCACGGAAATCCAATTACACATACATTTTATATATGATCACTTGCACTTTAACAGTGGATAGCAGTGGTAAAGTGCCCAGAGTAACAAAAACAGTAAAAACAGAGTCCAGCACACATCAACAACCTGGGAAACAGAGGCAACATGTTAGGGGAGACTACGCCAAGGATGTCAAGTCTAAGTAGTAGACGCCACAATAAGTGCTGCAGGCCCACTAGTACGTTTTAACGTTTAACTTACAGGTCCTGGGCACATGTAGTGCACTTTACTAGGGACTTACAAGCAAATTAAATATGCCAACTGTGGTTAAGCCAATCTATATATGTTTAGAGCACTATTTAGCAGTGGTTAAGTGTTCAGTGTCCTAAAACCAACATAAACATGGTCAGTAAATAGAAGGAGGAAGGGAAAACGTTTGGGGATAATCCTGCAGAAAGGGCCAGTTCCAACAGTATCATTTGTTTCTTCTAGAGAAAGTGAAACGGTTTCTTCCAGAAAACGATCTCAGAACTGCAGTTCGAGTCTTCATATTTGTGCATCTGAATGGTGGCAACACCCTGCTACATGGCCTCCCAAAGTCCACACTGGCACCTGTTAAGTTGCCCCACCACATCTCAACAGGGCCTGAAGAAATATGGTAACATCCTGATGAACTCCATTGGCTCCACTTCTTGATCCGAACCATCTTCAAAACAAGCTACACCATTTACAAGTCTATCATCGCTACTTATCTTGCAGACAGTCTTACCAACTCTGATGGTTCTCAGCACATCCACACTCAGAACACCATCAGACTGCGGTCTAAGTGTAAAAAAAGAAGAAAACAAGGGAACAGATGTTCATCTATGCACCGAGGCACTGGACCATCATCCCTGTATCTATCAGGACTATTCCAATGCTTCTCTAGCTAGGAAAGAGTTGAAGACACTCCTTTTAAGAGGACTACATCATAATCGATCAATAGTCCACAAACCAGCTACCTTTTCTATCACTCGTTAACTTTATGTTAGTCTTTGAACATGAACAGCTCTTTGCTGTATGTTGGCTAGGTTTGTGCTATAGAAATACCACATAATCACATACATACATGTATACATACGGTAAATCAATGACCAATTTCAGATATATGAATCTTCTAGCCATTTTCAAACACTGTGTGGCGTTGTTCCTTAATTTTTTTAGCACTAACAGTTCAATACCAAAATTAATAATGTATTTTCCTATACTTTCCAGTCTTAACGTTCACTAACTCACCACTTACTTATCGTTTCAGGTGGCTATGTATTTATCTGGTGTATATATAACACAAACATAGCCGAGGGCATCTCTTGTCTTGCGCTTAACTAAGCTACCTAAATCGAGATGGAGGGGTTCCTCGGAGAGTTCCTTGCACACCTCTGTGTGTTTGGCTGTTATAGCAGTTCAGTTAATGCACATTAAGCTTTTATCTTTTCTTCTGTGGTACATTAGCCCATGACTTTCGTTCACCAGCTTGCTTTAAATGTGACTTTCCGAGCAAATGATAAACATTTGTTAAAGATGTTCAATAATCACCCATTGGATGCTACCCGATAAGGGGCTCTGCAGCGTAAAGCACATAGCTGTTAACATATTAGAATTCACAGGAGCTTTGTAATAATGAAAGTTAAGTATCTGTGTCACATATCTCTGTGCTATTTGAGATTCACAGGTTTGAGACCTCCAAGGGCCAAGTCAGCCTGGTGGAAAAAAAAACACCATTCCGCAATGGAACATTTCCACTGTTAAATAAAGTGCGAGACGGCAGAGCAGCAAGGGTTGCACACAATCAGATTGATTGGACATGATTATTATCTTCTTGTTGCGTTAAATGGTATTGCCGTCCTCCATTTTTTTGAAATGCCAATTTTAGTGCCACTAAAAGTGCCAGTAAAAAGGTGTATGCTGGTGCTCTTCCTGTAGAATTTGCTTATCAAGTACAATTTACCAGTACTGCTCTTTAAGTTTTGCTGTGATGATTTTCTTTTTTTTTGCTCCAAGCTGCTAGATCAGTTTCACACCACGGATCCTGATAGGTATAATAAGTCAGCTGTCAGGTAGTATGATGACGCAAGAGATCCGAGCGTTTTCGTAATTCTCATTTTGTCATAGTTCTGCCTGAGATCTTCTTTTGTAAAATCGCCGGTTTTCATAACAATGAGATTCAAACATAGATAATTACATAAAATCAGGATATGCCATGTTTATCACATGAGGCGTGTAATGTCATGTTTGATTAGGTTAGTTTAGATTATGTTAGGTTTGAATAGGTTTGTTTAGCTTTCTTATTTGGTTTTTGTATAGATCAGGTTAGTATGTGTCAGGATGCACTGATCTTGTGCTTGGAATCTAACAGGATTCATGAACTTTTCCGTCTCTAACCACTTCTACCAGTCCAGTGACCACATACACAAGGAAATGAGGGCCAGTAGTAGAAACAAGGAAGGGAAAATAAGAAAATAAGATAGTGGCGAAAACAGACAAAGGACTCCACCAGGCTGACTTGTCGTTTCTGTTGTGCAAGGATGTCTGCGAGATGTAGGCGATATCTACAAGGCAAGATATTTCTTAGCATTCAAAGTTCGATGCACTGCTGTAATAATGTATGGATCCACATCATCAATATGTCCAAGAAATTGCCTGTACTTTGAGATGGCACAATAAATACCTCAAATATATATGACCTAGCACTTAACCTTATGACTTGCGTAACTACCTTTAGTGAAAAATTTGTTATGGTTTCTACTTGACTTTTGCAGATGTTGAAGTTATTCTGCAATACTTCCTAAACTTAGCATTTTGTAGTATGTATGTGCATACTAGAATATTAATACTTTGTGTGTGATATCTATATATCTACCTATATATGTGTGTGTGTGTGTATAAATATATACATATATATATTTATACACACATACATGTATAGATATATATATATATATACATACATACGTATGGTGCAAGTCATAGTTACCTTAGAGTATGATTTATAGTTACTTTATATTTACTTGAAATAACTCTAAATATACCTGCTGAATTTCAATGGTTTTGAAGGAGTAAATTCAGAATCTAACTATAACATCCCTGTAACCTTTGGTTTTTAAGTGAATTTCTAAGGTTTTTTTAAATTCTATTTCCTAATTATAATGTCCCTGTATCCTTTGTTTGTTTTTCATGGAATTTCCACTGTTTATTTGAAGTAAAGTTTATTTATTTAAAGTTTATTTATGTAAAGTAAAATAATTTTCATAACTATACGTTAATCCAATTACCACCATGCACAACCCCTATAACAACCCAACCCCACACTGTGCACGGCATTTGGCTGTGTACAGCAATAGTTGGCAGCATGGCCTCAGGCCAACCCCTATAACCAATTAAAGGAATGGTTCCCTACATAATGAATGAAAGAGGGGGCAGGGCCCAAACAGTACATAAAGAAAGTAGAAAAACACCTTCTTTATGGGTTCCAATCCTGGACTCCTCCAAATAATCCTGTTAACATTGAGCAAAGAAATGTGTACATGCACTGAGAATGATAGACATATACATAGATCTTAGATATCCCAATTTATTTTTAGTCCATAAACACTTGTATCTTATTGCAAACTACATGGACCTAACCTAAAAACACTCTAACAACCATCATGCATACTCACATACTCTGCTCAGATACCCCTATCTAAAAAGAAAAACAGTTGGTTTAGTAAATGTTCTCCGGCAGGGGTTCCACTAATCAGGGAGGGCACTACCAACCATGAATAAACATATATAACAGGAATAATTTTTCAGGATCAACTGTTTGTTATTCTATTCTCCAGATTCAAATCTTTACGTAGTGTGTACATTGAAAGTCTATTATGATGTATTTTTTCCAGTCCTTGGATTTGTCTTCCTCCAATATATGTGATATGCATAAAATGTACTTGGAATCCACAAAAGGGAACATCAAGGCAAATTTCTAGCCAACAGTCGTGACGATGTACGTTTCAGTGTAGAGTGACCCATTGGTCACACACCTTCCTTAGGGCACGTATTTATCCATCACTAGTTAAAAGATGCGTACAAAGAGGTCCGGTCCACTTGAAGCCAATCTATAAATAAATCAATTAAAAAAATCAAAATGTCACTAAACGCTCAATCGGTATTCTGACTTGGTAACTGCATCCTCCACCTTGAGTTCCATTAGAATGCACCTGTTCTTCTTTTATTTCTTTGAGTAAAATTACACTAATTGTACATTCATGCCTCTAGATCTGTGCACATGCATCACGCAATAAGTTTTACTGAAACAAGGAGTATAGTCCATCAGCCCACATGGGGTCAGATAACCGAATAGTGCTCCTCTAGTAGCCGTGATTCCTATGCTTCACATAGATATTAGTAATGCTAACTCAGATGTCTTAAATAAAGTTAAATAGTGAGTGTTTATGTATTTTGAATAATGCATTATGTAGATCAATGTAGGTCAATTCTTAAGAATCAGGGGGAATTGTAGTGATATGACAGAGTATGGCAAAAATGCCAATGATCTTAAGGATAAACTTCTTCAAAGAGAATACCCTAAAGGGCTCATTAGGGATGCATACAAAAGAGCTAAATATTATAATCGTGAGACAATGTTTGAAGAAGGACAGAAAACTGAACAGCAAAGATTAGTATGTGTCATTAAGCATTCCATTATGAACAGTAAAATCAGAGGAATTATTAATACACAATGGAGTATACTAAACACCATGGGGGAGATGATGCACTCCCCGTTCCATTCTTTGCATATAAGAGAAATTTCAACATAAAAGACAAACTAGTCAAAGCCAGGTTACCACTTGAAAACACATACATTCAGAAAAGCATAATTGGAACCAACACCATTCTGGGGAACCATCACTGTGGAGATTGCCATGCCTGTCCGCAAGCGATGGTATCTGACCATCATCTCTATAATAATAAACATATTCAACTTAAAACAATGACCAATTCCCAAAGCAGCAATGTGATATACTGTATTGTCTGCCCCAGCAATTTATGCTATGTGGAAGAGACAGGCAGACAGTTCAGGACAAGATTTAGTGAGCACAAATCAGCCATCAGAAAGGTAAGATTCGAAGCTCCATTGGTTCCTCATTGCAGTGAATACAAACATAAAGACAGTGACTTGAAATAGAATATTTTGGAAAAAATCAACGCTACAGTATGTACTAACTCGGATACCTATTGAAGGAAGCGGGAAGTCTTCTGGATCTTCTTTTTAGATACAGTAGAGAAAGGTTTTAATGACAGAATTCCTTGGGAAAATGCATTCTAGATCATGGAGGTGGTAACAGAATTGTAAGTCATCCAGAATACATATGTTGGTATATTAGTTAATTAGCTATTTTAGCTGTCTTCCTTTATTCTATCATGATAGGAATCTCTATTTCGCTGAAATCTTGGTCCTGACACACATCTTTGACTCTAAGTTACGTCTCCCCTATTTAGAATACTGGAGGACTGTTTGTTCTTTTAGAAGGGGTTTGGTCTCCCTTCCGGCCCTCCTTTCCATCCATAGAATGGATGTAGTGAGTTTAGAATACGGATTGAGTGTGGTTCCTTTCTTGTTATCATTTAGCAAGATATATCCATTTATTGGATCCAGGCACTTAATTTTCTTTATAGATGTGTCCTCATTCTGACGGTCTAATCTTTTCCATCTGTGAGATTCTTGATGATAGACCAGGAACACCTCTCTCCCTGGGGCTTTTGACTCTATTTAAGGGAAAGTTAAAGATTTAAGTTTTTGATACTATAGGTAGTCCCTGGAGAATTTTTTGTGGATCCTTACAGGAACTCTAAAATAAAGTATTGGTTTGTTTCATCTTTCAATTTGACCGCCTTGTTATCGCTCCTGCTCGGGACCTCTTAACAATCATATAAAACTCTTTTCTCAGTTTTTTACTATCGATTCCCGGGGATTACGTGTGTTTTTGATGGTGTGAGGGTTTCGAATTTTAGACAGTAGTAATTTAGAAAGATAAGGCATTTCCGTGAGAATTTTAGTTCCTTGAGTATCTATAGGAACTGCATTAAAAAGCATTGTTTTTTGCATCTTTAGCTATGGCCCCCCTGTGTTTTTTTGGCATTGTGAGGGTTTGAATTCTCATTTGCAGGCGAGGTGAACACTTGGCGTGTCGCTCGCTCCGCTGGCTCGTGATTCAGAGGTCATGTAAAAGTCAAAGCCTCCCGCCCTGTAAGTTAGGATATCATCTTCAAAGGTAAGTGCATATTTATTAGGGAATGCTGCATTGTGCACATACCTAGTATAATTAGTTTGGGGCTCTGAAAGGGACACCTTTTTTGTAAGGAAAAGCTTAGTTATGTGCTCCGTACTCTTTGAGCATGGCCCTCTCAGTGTTACATACTTAGAGAGCGTATGCATTTTAGCTCATCATGTCTCTTTATGCAATAACAATTGTCTTTGTGTCATCTTTACATGCCTGTGACTCCAAGGTTTTAAAGGCATTTCATACGGAAGTATTGGCCTTGAGACAATTATTCTTGTATTTTCGTTTTGATCATTTTTACACTACTCTATAGTACATATGATGACACAGGCTCTGATGTGGGCTCTTTCTTGTTCATCTAGTAGTGTATATTATTGGGTCTCCATTAGGAATCAGCAGTAACAAGTGGATTATTATTAAAGAATAGATCTTTATGGTTACTCATTTTGATGTGCCATTTTCGGAACACTGAGGATCATAAACTAGTGGTCAGACTTGTTTGTTTGGTTTGGGTTTCATAGATGCTTTAACCCGTCCCTACTTGAAGTCTCAATATGTGATAAGCTGTGACCCGTCTCTCAAAAAGAGAGGATTATAGAAAGGGAACAGCAGGTGAGCTTTACTTCTTTTACTTCTTGTTCCCTCTTTCTTTTCTTTTCTTTTCCTTTCTTTTTCTCTGCTTGTTTTTTTCAGGTTCATCCTTCCCCTTTGGTGATTTTCAATTTTGTAATTTTTTGGACTTTATTACTAATATCTATGTGAAGCATAGGAATCATGGCTATTAGGAGAGCACTTATTAGTAAGTTTTGGTTATCTGACCCCACTTGGGCTGATGGACTACACTCCTTGTTTCAGTAAAACGTATTGTGTGATGCATGTGCACAGATCTAGAGGCATGAATGCACAAATTAGTGTTATTTTACATAAAGAAATAAAAGAAGAACGGTTGTATTCTAATGGAACTCAAGGTGGAGGATGCAGTTGCCAAGTGAGAATACCGATTGCGCGTTTAGTGACATTTGGATTTGTTTATAGATTGGCTTCAAATGTACCAGAACTTTTTGTATACATCTTTTAACTAGTGATGGATAAATTTGTGCCCTGAGGAAAGTGTGTGACCAATGGGTAACCCTACACCGAAAAGTACGTCGGCACGACTGTTGTCTAGAAGTTTGCCTACATGTTCCCTTTTGTGGATTCCAAGTACAATTTGTGCACAACACATATATTCGAGGAAGACAAATCCAAGGACCTGAAAAAATACATCATAATAGACTTTCAATGTGCACACTACATTGAAGATTTGTATCCGGAGAATGGAATAACAAACAATTGATCCTTAAAAGTTATTCCTGTTAAATATGTTTAATCATGGATGATAGTGCCCTCCCTAATTAGTGGAGCCTCTGGGGAGAACATTTATTAAGCCAACTGTTTTTCATTTTATAGAGGTGTATCTGAGCGGAGTATGTGAGTATGCATGATGGTTGTTAGAGTGTTTTTAGGTTAGGTACATGTAGTTTGCAATAAGATACACGTGTTTATGGATTAATAATACATTTGGATGTCAAAGATTTAAGTATATGACTATCATTGTCAGGGTATGGACACATGTTTTTGCTCAACGTTAACAGGATTATTTGGAGTATTCCAGGACTGATACCTATATAGGTGGTGGGTTTTTTCTTTTTGTACAACCACTATAACCACCCAACCCCGTGCTGTGCATGGCCGAACAGTCTGTCTCTCTTCGTGTGAGAATAGGTGTTACAAGGTGTCTCTGGGTGTGAGAGTGGGTGCATGAGGTTCTGAGTGGTTTGTGATTGGGTGCATGAGGCTCTGAGTGGGTCTGATTGGATATGTCAGTGTCTGAGTAGGTCTGTGATGGGTGCATCAATGTCTGGGAGGATCTGTGAGTGGGTGCATGAGGGTGTGAGTGGGTCTGTTAGTAGATGCCTGATTCAGTCTGTAAGTGGGTACATGAGGGTCTGAATAGGTCTGTGAGTGGGTGTGTCAGTGTCTGAGTAGGTCTGTGAGTGGGTGCATCTGGGTCTGAGTGGGACTGTGAGTGGGTGCATGAGGGTCTGAGTTTGTTAGTTGGTGTGTTAGTGTCGGAGTGGGTGTGTGACTGGGTGTGTGAGGATCTGTGATTGAGTGCATCTCTATCTGAGTAGATGCATCAGTGTCTCACTGGGTTTGTAAGTGGTGCATCAGTGTCTGAGGGGGTCTGTGAGTGGGTGCATCAGAGTCTGAGGGGGTCTGTGAATGAACGTGTCAGTGTCTGTGTGGGTCTGTGACTGGATGTATGAGAGTCCCAGTGGATTTGTATGTCGGTGGGTGAGGGTCTCACTGGATCTGTGAGTGGGGGGTTGAGTGTCTGAGTGAGTCTGTGACTGGGTGTGTGAGGAACAGAGTGGGTCTGTGAGTGAGTGTGTGAGGGTCTCAATGGGTCAGTCAGTGGGTGTGTCAGTGTCTGAATAGGTCTATGAGTTAGTGCATGAGGCTCTTAGTTGTCTGATGTATGATTGTCTCAGTGGGTCTGTGTGTGGGTGCATTAGTGTCTCACTGGATCTGTAAGTGGGTGCATCAGTGTCTCAGTGGGTCTGTGAGTGGGTGCATCAATGTCTCACTGGGTCTGTGAGTGAGTGAATCAGTGTCTCAGTGGTTCTGTGAATGGGTGCATGAGGGTCTCAATGTGTCTGTTAGTAGGTGCATAAGGGTCTGACTGGATTTGTGAGTGGGTGTGTAATTGTCTGAGTGGGTGTGTGAGTGGGTGCATGAGGGTCTCAATGGGTCTGTGAATGGGTGCATCAGTGTCTGAATGGGTCTGTGAGTGAATGTCTCAGTGTCTTTGTGGGTCTGTAAATGGGTGTGTGAGGGTCTGAGTGAGTCAGTGAGTGGGTGCAACAGTGTCTGAGTGGGTCTGTGAGTGGATTGGTCACTGTCTGAGTAGGTCTGTGAGTGGGTACATGATGGTCTGAGTGGGTCTGTGAGAGGATGCATCAATCTCTGAGTAGGTCTGTGAGTGTTTGTGTGAAGGTCTGAGTGGGACGGTTAGTGTGTGTCAGTCCCAGAGTGGGTCTACGAGTGTTTGTGTGAGGGTCTGAGTGGATCTGTGAATGGGTGCATGAGGTTCAGAGTGGTCTGTGAGTGGGTGTGTGAGTGTCTCAATGGGTGTGTGAGAGGGGGATGGAAGGGCTGCATGGGTCTGCAAGTGGGTGTGTCAGTGTCTGAGTGGGTCTGTGAGTGGATGCATGAAAGACTGTGTGGGTCTGTCAGTGGGTGTATCAGTGTCTCAGTGTGTCTTTATGTGGGTGCATGATAGTCTGAGTAGGTCTGTGAATAGGTGCATGAGTGTCTGATTGGGTCTATGACTGGATGTATAAGGGTCAGAGTGGGTCTGTGAGAGGATGCATCAATCTCTGAGTAGGTCTGTGAGTGTTTGTGTGAAGGTCTGAGTGGGACGGTTAGTGTGTGTCAGTCCCAGAGTGGGTCTACGAGTGTTTGTGTGAGGGTCTGAGTGGATCTGTGAATGGGTGCATGAGGTTCAGAGTGGTCTGTGAGTGGGTGTGTGAGTGTCTCAATGGGTGTGTGAGAGGGGGATGGAAGGGCTGCATGGGTCTGCAAGTGGGTGTGTCAGTGTCTGAGTGGGTCTGTGAGTGGATGCATGAAAGACTGTGTGGGTCTGTCAGTGGGTGTATCAGTGTCTCAGTGTGTCTTTATGTGGGTGCATGATAGTCTGAGTAGGTCTGTGAATAGGTGCATGAGTGTCTGATTGGGTCTATGACTGGATGTATAAGGGTCAGAGTGGGTCTGTGGGTGGGTGTGTGAGGGTCTGAGTGCATCAGTGAGTGGGTGCATCAGTGTCTGAGTGGGTCTGTGAGTGGGTGCATGAGACTCTCAGTTGGTCTGTAATTGGGCGCATCACTGCCTGAGTGGATGACTGTTTTTTATGGGCTAGAGCAAAGTGCTCCATCCATTCTGATTTCTCTCTTTGGGCTTCAAACCACGCCCAGTCACGTCAGTCACTTACATTGGTTTGTGGGCTTACCTTTTAAAATCCGCTTGCTTTCATTTGTGAAAGGCATGCATAGGTCATGCCTTCTCCAGTGTTTAGCCCACATACACAGCACCGGTAAACTACTGAAAACATGCGAGGCTCGATGTTTTCAGCTTGGAGTCCGGACTACTTCATCTGTTTTATTTTCCATGCAGTGCGATTGCGCTGCATTTTACATAGAAGGATAGCACTGCATTTATTTTTTCTTTACAACTGTAATAGCTCTAACACGAGCAAATGGAAGACCGGTTGCATTGAAAATGCTTGTTTTTGTTGTCACTGATATACGTGAAGGCATTGCAACATTACACAGGGGGTGCGCTAAGCATCGCAATTTATTCACGATTATCTCAAACCTCGATGAAAAAATATTTAAAGTCTTAATTAGATCACTATAGTCTCCTACATAAGAGCCCTGGGGTCAGGGTCAACTCCACCCTGACCCTTTATGCCACTTTCCATGTCAAATTTCAGTCTTTGTGACTGTAACTAATTACCTAAGATGGCAACCTCAAGTTTCTAGGCAGCTCAATTCCAGCCAATCACAGCATCTCTGTTGTAACGTGCATTCACGAATACATCTAAGGACATCCTAAATTACATCACTGATTACATCATTGATTACATCATCCCATGGGCATGAGTGTTATCTAAACGTTACTGAGTGTTAAATGTGTATACTAAGGTAAGTTACTATTGCAGTGCTTGTGTGGGTGAGTGGGTGTTTAAGTGGTGTATAGATCTGGGTGTAGAACTCCAGTCCGCCAGCAGAGTTTTTGAAATTCAGGCACTTTGCGCTATGCAGAGAGGTGCGGAGTTCCCGAATTCTACACTCAGTCACGGAGCAGAGTTTGTTTATGCTCGTGAGATTTGGTTTTGGCGCTCTTTCGCGAGTGTCATGATTCTCCTGGGCCGCTAATGAGCGTGCACAAGACTTTGCATTCTCTTACGCTGCTTCTAGCCCTGCCGGCGCCCAAAACAGGGCCACTCGTGAGCGCAAAGCAGGCCGGACCACCAAATAATGATCTAAACTAAACACACGCTTCCCGCACACCATCCACTGCCAGGAAAGGAGTCCCGCTGATGACGGCAGAGTCCGCCCACCTCCATTGGAAAGGCCCAACCTGGCCATCAAATAATGAACCACCATTCCGCCGCCAGTTCCGGGGCGGGAACCCCCGCCACACAAAGCCAGGCGGAAATGAAGCAAATAGAAGGAAAGACTCACCGGAGTTCCACAAAACGTGCAGCGGCAGCCATGGACAGAGAGCTGCTGATCATGCCAGCCTTGCTCCTTGCCATATACCTACATGACCGAGACCGGCGACCAAGACGACGACAGTAAGTACCGCAACCTACGACACAAGGGAGGAAAGGGCACAGTTACATACCCACACACTCTACCCACTCTGCAACACCCCCCAACCCTTCCCAGCAGCACAAGTCATATGCCCCACACCAAGAGGTACGTACCCGACCGAAGGCCACTGCAACTTGACCATAGTACATACAATAGCCACACACCCATAAAAAATTAAAACAAACACCAGGGTGGAACTGCGTGCAGCCCAAACACAGGCCACACAGAAACTTTAATTAGTAGCTCACTGAGCTAAACAGTGCCAACAGGGCCAATGGCCAGTCCATAAAATTCACATTGTTTGGCCACAACTGGCCACACCTGACTCCCACAGGTGCTGGGTACTCCACAGAACGGGGCACCATATGGGGATCCAGGCACCTCACGGAAGGGGGGTAGGGGGATGGGGGTGGGGATTTTCAACGGGGTGGTACATTGACTTGCTTGAGGAAGTTGGAGCGGGGTGGGCTTCTCCTTTGAAGAGGGTGGGTGCTGTTTGGCTAGGGTGAAGCTGGATGTCCTAGGCTCTGAGCGGGCTTTCTTCTTCACCGGGAAAGGGGCATGGGAATGGGAAGGCTGGACCGGGGTGGGCTGTGATGTGGAAGGAGCGGAAAGGGCAAGGAGGTGGGCATGTTTGGGGACAAGACGGGGTGGGCTAGTGGGTTGGAACAGGTCTGGAAACGTTTCTTGGGAGCAATTGTGGTGGGCGTGGATGAGGGTGTGGGAGTGGATGCAGAGGGAGTTGATGCATGGGGTGTAGGTGTGCGTGTAGTGGGTGCAGGTGACTGCTCAGTATGCTGTGGTGTGGTGGATGTCTGATGGGTGGGTGTCTTGCAGCATTTGTGCATTTTGGGAGGTGGGGTGGACACAGTGGGAGAAGACAGACATCTAGTGTGGATGTATGTTGGGTGGGTGTCTGCAAGTCTGGTGAGTGTGCTGCATGTGTCAACTACAGTAGAGGTGGTGAGTGCAGGTGTGGTATGTGGGGTGCATGAATGGCTGTCTGCTATCATGGTGAGTACAGGAAGAGGAGCAGTAACAGTGAGTGAAGGTGCAGTGCATGAGGGTGTGCATGTAGATGGGACAGACAAGGAGGCGGAAGAGGTGGGCACACTGGGGGAAGTGGACGTTGTTGTGTGTGCAGGTGTCTGTTGGCTGTGTGAATGCTTGTGGTGGGAGGTGTGATGCTTGAGTTTTGAAGTGTGCTTCTTGTGTGTTGATGTGCCTGTAAGCAGGTCTAATTATGTGCTTTGGACGGGTGAAGGGAATGGGGTGCTGGAAGGGATGTAGGAGGTTGGAGGGGGGACGGAATGGCCAAGGAAACTGGCTGCCGTCCAAGAGGAGGCCAGAGCCTGAAAAGATCTCTGTAGGGCAGACACGGCACCGTGAATGCCATCCAGATAGGCATTGGTCTGCTGCACCTCTGATGCTAGCCCCTGGATGGCATTGAAGATGGTTGTCTGCCCTACAGAGATTGTTCTCAGGAGGTCAATAGCCTCCTCTGTGAGGGCAGCAGGGCTGACTGGGGCAGGGGAGGAGGTGCCTGGGGTGAAGTAGACGCCCACCTTTCTCGGTGGGCGGGCACGGGCAACTCGGTGGGGAGCAGAAGGGAGGGCGGTGATGGTATGGGGGTGGCGGAAGATCTCATGGTAGTAGTGTGTCCACTAGGGTCCGCAACCGCCAGGGGACCCCCATCAGAGGAGGTCTTAGAGTCACTACCTCCTGTGGTAGTAGCCTCCCCGTGGAAGTCCCCTTGCCCTCCCACCCACTGGTCCCCTGGGCGTCCATTGTCTCTGCCTCGGAGGATCCGTGGGCTGGTGCCTCCCCACTTGCCGATGCCTCATCTCTCTTGCCTGATGTTGATGCTGTACCAAACCAACACAAGAGAACAGGGATGGGGAGACAAAACAGGAGAGACACTTGTAAATAGCTGAATGCTGATACACAATGGCCAGACATACACCCACCCAGCAGACACACCCAATAGGCAGCACCGTGCACTATGCCCATGGCCACGCCCCTGAGTACTGAGCAGAATACTGACCTACACCCATCCCCTGAAATAGTATTGGAGCTGAGGTAGGTGAAAGCTGACAGGGACACCCTTACACCCTTTGGGGAACATACAGTAGATGGACACCAGTCAAATTCCCTGCTCTAAGCAGCATGAGCCCTATCGCACACACACAAACATCCTTCCAGACTGAAGTATGGTCTGTGAGTACTCACCCCCTTGTAACTGCTGTGCAGCCTTCAAGCGCCCATCCAGATCTGGGTACGCCACCGCTAGGATCCGACGCATGAGGGGGGTCAGTGCCCGACGGGGAACCCCTTCCACGTTGGGAGGACTTCCCCAGCTGGGCCTCAGTGTTCTTTCGCGCCCAGCGCCGCAGTTCCTCCCAACAGTGGGTGCTCTGCCGGTTGTAGACCCCTAGGGTCCGTACCTCCTTGGCGATGGCATGCCAATGTGCCCTCTTTTGGTGGGTGCTGACCTAGTAGGGTGACACAGAAATGGAACACAGAGGTCAGGCACTTGCACAATGGGAGCAGCTGGCAGATTGTCAAACATAGGAATGACAGTACTCTCAAACATGCAGGACAGTGGCACACAGCATTCCATGCACCATGGCCCATCCTGGCTCACAGGAGCACACATATGTGCAATCCACTCCATCTATTACTCACACAGTGCTCCCCAAACCTGGACTCACCTGTACCGCTGGCCGACAGTATAGTCTGTCGTACAGGTGCAGGACCCCTTCCACTAGCTTCTCCAGTTCTTCCTGGGTGAAGGCCGGGGCCCTTTCACCTGCACCACGTGGAACATCCATAGCCAGAGGCAGGCATCAGCAGTACACAGAGTGGAGTACCTGTCCGCACGAGATCAGGAAGTCAAGTGATCAAACGATATGTTCCGTGGCGGTATGCACCGCCATCGCCGGCGGAGAGCATGATACGCGATCATGATATGCCAGAATTCCCCATTGGCATCTATGTTAGCCAATGAGGGTGCGAACAGCGGTCAACACCGCTGTATGCTGTGACGTCAACCGCTAGCGGTATTAGGTCACTTCCACAACGAAGGGGCAGAACTACAGTGGGCAGACATTTTTCCATCACCTAGGCATCTTGAAAATTCATACTACTCACAATGCAGGGCCTACTAGCCACATGAAGCACCTAGACCTCTATCCATTGCGTATAGTAGCACACATGATTTACTCTGTTCCCTCCTAGTGATGTACATGTACATCTGTCAGGTTGCAATTATTGTACAGACACTACTATGAACAATGCACTGCATGTGTTTAGCAAATATGCCAATGCATGTGTGCACATCACTTCTTTTTGTAACCCCTTATAGGTACCCACCCTTGTGGTGAGGAAGGGCACCATTGGTGTACAGACCACTTGTGGATATGGGGACTATGGTGGAGCGTCAGATCATTATCACTTACAGACTCACACGTGCAACTATTCAGGACCTATGTTCATTACTGGATCCTGCACTGACTCCCGGAAATCGTAATCAGCATGCCACTCCAACTGAGGTGCTCTCCGCAGTCCATTTTCTGGCCCAGGCTCATTTCAAGTGACAGTGGGCATGGGTGCTGGTTTCTCACAGCCAATGTTCAGCCAGGTACTGACAAGATTTCTGAATGCATTTGTACAACATCTGCAATCCTATGTGTGATTCCCCCAAAGTACTGACCTCCCTGCCATCAAGACTGACTTCTATGCCTTTGCAAACATTCCCCATGTCATAGGTGCCATCGATAGCACACACATAGCTATCATCCCCCCAAGAGTGAGTCAACAGGTGTACATAAACAGGAAGAACTTTTACTCCATGAACATCCAATTGATATGTACTGCAGACCAGTACATTTCCCATGTGAATGCCTTTTTCTGGTGATTCTGGCTATCCAAACTTGCATTGGCTCCTGACACCAGTGAGGAATCCCAGGACGGATGCAGAGAGGAAATACAATGAGGCCCATAGATGTACTAGGAGGGTGATAGAGCATACTATAGGTCTCCTGAAGGCTAGATTCCGATGTCTACATACCTCTGGGGGTTCCCTGGCCCTTGGGCCTGATAAGGTGTGTAGAATAGGGGTGGCCTGCTGCATGCTGCACAACATGGCTTTGAGACATTCTATCCCCCTTTTGGAGGTGGAGGGTGCTATAGGTCCTGATCAGCTACATAAGAGAGGTGAGGAGAGTGATGGTGAGGATGAGGAAGGGGAAGATGTCAATTCCAGGAATCAACTGATACAACTCTACTTTCAATAACTGTCTGGGACTTAAGCCTGTAATTGTGGTTAGTGACTGATACTGTCAGTGTGCCATGTCATATGGGGGGATTGGTCGTGATTGGCGAGACATGGACCTCTTCTGCATGGTACTGACAGACAATATATGCATTCCCTGCTTCCCTAATTTGAAACACACATTACCACCACCAAGCACAAATTGACAATAAAGTTGTTGCCAGTTACATCCATACTCCACTTTGTTCAACATTGATGACAGGGGACAGCGTTACAGGTGAGAAATATGTTTTATTGGTCGAATACAGTGAATTGTGCTATATATAGTGATGAAAGTCGTAAGCGTTGGGTGTCCTCAAAACCGACTTGGGGGCAGCCCTGTTGGATGTCATAGGTGGGTCCTGTTTGTAGTATAGTACTTCAATTTGCCCTCAGCTAAGTGTTGGTGAATGGGTGGGATGGTTGCTTTGCAGTAGTAGCAGTGTCAATTGTTGGAGTGGGGCTTGTTCTTAGCTGGGTTTCCAGTGCCATATTTTGGCCTGAGACTACGTTTGGGCGCCTGCTGTGGAGCTTCTTGGGGTGGCATGGTTGGCCCTTGTGATTCATGGGAGGGTATTTCCTGTGCTTTTTCTGCTGCTTGGGTCATCTGTTGCTGGTTGTCCAGGGCTGTTGTGGGGGCCTCTTGTCCGGTGTGGGAGTCTGACTGTTTGTTGACCAACTGCAGCAGTGCTCCAGCAATGGTGGCCATTGTGGCATTGTGCTCTTTCCACTGCTCCATGGCCTGTTGGTGTTGTTGCTGCTGCATCCTCTGACTTTGCTCCAGGGTGGACACAATCTGTGCCAACCTGTCTTGGGTATGTTGGTAGGCCCCCAATACCTTTGCAATGGGCTGCTGCATCCATCCGGTGCCCTACCCCCTGACCCACTGGGGCACTTGAACTTGCCCTAGCCCCCTGTGCCTGTGTCCCCTGCGCAGGTCTTGACGTGCCACTTGTACTGGGCCCCTTGTCTTCCTACATGTTGGGAGTGGGAGACTGTGGCCTCTGTAGCTGTGTTCCACCCGTCTGTGCCCTGGGTACACTGGTGTGGGTACGCCTCCCCAGGCCTGCTGGTCTTGACTGGGTGTTAGGGGTGACAGTGGTTTCCTGGGTGGGGCTGCTGCATGGTGAGCATCCAGGGCTGTGTGAGGGGCCTGCCTGCTCATCAGTGTCCAGGGGTCCTTTGCCAAGGTCTTGTGACGTGCGGCTGTCTCCCTGGAGTGCTGTGGCACTCCTTGTCCCCTCCATTAGGGTTGCATAGGTGGTGGTGCCTGTTGCGGGACATAGACATGTCTGTTACATATGCCTGAGGGTTTGAGGTGTACAGAAGTGTGCAATTTTGTGCTGGTGTGACTTTCAGTGGCCTTCCAGGGTGCCTTTGTGAGGTGGACGTTGCATTTAGTGGCAGTGGTGGGGTTACATTGTAGTGGGGGGTATTATTCCATTGTGGGTATGTGCAGGGTTGGGTGGCTGTGCACAGCGGGAGTGATGTGGGCCTGATAGTGAGTTGTGGGTAATGCAGGGTGGTGGATGTGGTGTGTAATGGCTGGGTGGGGTGTGGGTCGAGGTAGGTGTGGTTGGGGTGGGGTGGTGCATGCATTGCAGATGTGTTGTATATGGGATAATTGTAGATGACTTACCCGAGTCCATTCCTCCAGTGAGTCCAGTGAGTCCCTCTGGGTGCAGGATGGCGAGTACCTTCTCCTGCCAATCAGTGTAGTCGGTGGTGTTGGTGGCGGTCCTCCCCCAGTCTTCTGCACTGCGATGTGGTGCCTGGAAGCCATGCCACGGACCTTCCCCCGCAGGAGGTTCCATCTCTTGCGGATGTTGTTCCTGGTGCATGGGTGGTGTCTTACTGCATTCACCCTGTTGACAATGGTCTGCCACAACTCCAATTTCCGCGCGATGGGTGTGTGCTGTATCTTGGACCCAAATATTTGTGGCTCCACCTTCACAATCTCATCCACCATGGTCCTTAGCTCCCTTTCGGTGAAGCGTGGATTTTTTGGGGGGGACATGGTGAGGGTGGTGGATGGCGTCGGGACTGGGGACGTGGTATGGGTGCTCTTGTGTGGGTCGATATGCCTTTCCTGTATGCTGGCATTTGCTGTCTGGCTCTGGTGCTCTCCGTCTTCTGGTCCTGGTTTCATTGCAAGGGATTGTGGGGTGTGTCTGGGGGTGTTTTATGGGGTTCTGGATGTGTGTCAGGTGTGTGGGTGATAGGCGTAGCCAATGTGTGCACTTGTTGCTGTTGAGTCCACTTGCCGCCCGTGACGGTCGCAGCCGCCAATGGTTGTCCAGCCTCCACTGTCCGCTGAGGTGATTTGTGCATCATTATTTGGAGGGCGGGATGTGGGTGTGCTTGGCGGTGGCGGGGTGGGGTGGGCAAGGATTCCCGCCGACAGGGTCCTGGCAGAGAGTGGTGGTCTGGAATTTATTGGTGGGGTTGGGTTTTTCAATCATGATATGGCAGGTTTCCATTCGGTGCCAACAGCGGGATTCTATTCACCGCAGACACGGCTGTCAGCGGTCTTTCCCGCCATGCATATAATGACCGCCTAAGTATGGGCCTAGCTAGTTATTATTTATTTTGCATTTCATTGATTTTTCACCTTTTGAATAGGAAAATTGTTGCACAGCTCAGTACCTTTCCTACATGTTTGTAACATTTGCAATATTATATTAGTATTTGGACTAGATTTTCAAAGGGCCATTTAGCCAGTCTGCCCAGTGCTAGTAGTCATCAGTGCATGAAATAAATGTTTCAGTGGTATATGTTTTAAAACTTAATTGAGGGCAGGGAAGGCTTTCAATTACATTTAAAATGTTGGCCATCGTTTACATCTCATTTTTTGTTGTTGCAAAAAGTGTACATATTGTGGGGTAATATTATTTAATGACACAGGAGGATGTTGTTTGTCCATGTGGCTAGCAGCCATTTTGTGCATGCAGCCAGTGTCCCTTTGCCATAGGCTTGCATGTGTTCTTTGTTTGCTATGCCTCCTTGCTCCTTGTTGTTGTTGTTGACCACGTGGCTGGCTGACAGCCATTTTTTGTCAATCCAGCCAGTGTCCGTTGCCATAGGCTTGCGTGTTTTCTTTGTTTGACATACCTCCTTGCTCCTTATTGTTGTTATTGGACCATGTGGCTGGCTAACAGCCATTTTGTCCATCCAGCCAGTGTCCCTTGCCATAGGTTTGCATGTTTTCTTCCTTGTTCTCCTTGCTCCTTGTTGTTTGAACATGTGGCTGGCAGCCATTTTGTACATGCAGCCTGTGTCCTTTTGCCATAGGCTTGCATGTCTTCTTTGTTTGCTCTGCCTCCTTGTTCCTTGTTGTTGTTTGATCATGTGGCTGGCGGCCAATTTGTGCATGCAGCCAGTATCCTTCCATTTGCCATAGGCTTGCATGTGTTCTTTGTTCTCCATGCCTCCTCCTTGCTCCCTGTTGTAACTTGTTGTTTGACCATGTGGCTGGCTGGCAGCCATTTTGTGCATGCAGCCAGTGTATTTTTGACATAGGCTTACAGACAAATATCATAATTATTGATCATATGTTTTTGTCATTTTATTCTATTTTAATTTTTATATTTTTAATTTTAATGTACATTTTTTATGCCATTTTTATTTCATTTTTTTATTTTCCTTTTTATTTTTTTGATATTTTAGTTTAATGCTTGTATATATTTTGCTTTTACTTTTATATCTTTATTTTAATTTTTATATTTTATTTTTTTACTTATTTTTCTAATTTTTTATGTTTTTTTCTGCATTTTGCCTTGCTTTATCTGTCCACATCCATCCATCCAATCCATTCAATGTTTCCATCTATCTACCAAAGACGCACAGCTGCACTACTGCATTCAGTTTTTTAGGAGTAATTCCATTTCCTCTGGGACACCCTGGCTGTGGAGCACTCCAAACAAATACACAACATAATTTATTTTGTTAAATATTATTCCATTTCCCCTGAACCATCTTGCCACCATAGGTTATTTAAAGGTGTATTCCATTTACCCATGCACCTCTCTGACTATCCCAGGTGTCTCCTTTAAAACAGATAGAGATAAAGCAAAGAGCTAGATCTGCCTGTTGTGCATAGGCACCAAACTCGTTCACTTGTGCATCATAGTGCCATTGCCAACCTAGAGGTTAAGATGGCCCCAAAGAAAGTTGCTCTCAAGAAAGTAACCAGTGAGAAAAAGTAGCTTTCTGCCAGGGGCATGCCAACCGCAACCTTGTCCGGGAGATGTGTGCCTTCCACACCGGCCTTCGGGGAGGAACCTGGGAGCAGCACTCCTGCAGCAACAGCACCACCCCAACCCAAGTCTAAGACCATGTCTATTAGTGAGGCAGCCATTGCAATCATGGGGACGGCGATGAGCAGTGATGTTAAATTGGATTTATCCCTTTCATAAAGTAGCACCCAATCATTTCAGAAAACAGAACAAAGTGGATAGGAGCTACAGCCAGATCTTCCAGTAGAACAGTAGGTCAAGCTTCCTGCTGAGCAAGAACCTCTTCTTTTAGGACCAATGGCTCCTAGATATCCAGCATGAAAAAGGAAGGGTATTACTCCACCAACTTCTCCAAGCGCCACTTCTGATTATGATGATAGGGACATGGAGTAGACCCCAGGAGAGTCCGTGAGACACCAGGAGAGACAAGGGAAAATAAAAGTTCCATAAAGCCTAACAATTATGGAAGGGGATGATGATGAGGAGGATGATGATAATGGATAATGAGCCAGTTATTGTGGAAGCTTGCACAAATGAGTCCGACATTACTATCCAACCTGCTTTGAGGGATGTGGCACAGGCAGCATGCCAGCTCCCATATTTGTAGGGCCCTAACAGAGACCTGCACCAATCCGTGCCTCAATAAAAGTATGCACTGCAGAGAGGCAATCACCATACCCACCTACATCCATTTCTTCTTCAGGCATTGGCAGTTGCTCAATAAGAAAGTACTCCTCCCCAGTTTGTGACTTTTTTATGATTAGCAAACAGGAGGAGAACATTTCCATATACTCCACTTGCCATGTGAGTGTTCGTCAAGGTAAGCCTGGTTCACATTATGGTACTGAATACCAGATCACCAATATGAAAAAACATCACGCAAACTGGTGGAAGGAGCATCTTTGAAAAATGGATCACCATGGTCGCAGTGGTGAAGGTGAGGAGAGCCAGGAAACATCAGCTACAACTGGTTAAATCATGGTGGAAGGTGAGGAAGAAGAGGATGACATCCTCATGCAAAGCAGCCATATGCCCAGTAGTGAGCCAGAATCGCCTATCTCAGCAACCTCACAATGGCACAGGAAGACTCAGAGTCAGATGGAGACACTAAAGCATATGGTGAGTGCACCACCAAGATGTGCATGGAGTCTACCACCACCTACATCTCAAAAGTCACCTGTCTCAGTGGCCCCAAAAAAGAAGAAAATCCAGGCTACAATTGCGGGCATGTTTAGGCAGGAGGAGCCCTCTGACAGGCAACCACCCAATGCCACGTTTGTACAATGGGAAGCTGACAAAAATGTTAGGGCTGGACCTGCTCCCTTTTTCTTTTGTAGAAGGAGTGGGATTCTTAGAGTTTGTGGCATTCCTCTGCTTGAAATGGGAGGTTACAAACCAGACTTATTTTGCAAGAGTTGTTGGTCCAGCACTGTATCACAGTGTGCTGCAATTTGTTGGACAAGCTTTGTAGCAAAGTGTTGTCCACACTATCCACCTGATGGCAGACATGTGGACCAGTTGTCAGGCAACTGATTACATGTGCATCACTGCATACTGGATCTCTTTTCTGTGAGTAAAGCAAGAGCTGTCCACAGGTTTTAGTCCTGAAGACATTTTTAAGAGCCTTCAGCAGCATGCAACAATAGCTATGTTCGCCATGGAGAAATCACACACAGTTGCAAACATCTTGGAAGAGTTTAGTAGCAAGGTGTCTGAATGGTTGAGACCCAGAGGTCTTCGAGTTGGATTTGTTGCCATGGACAATGGCAGTAACATAGTCAAGATCATGGCAGACTGGCTATTTCAGGGTCCTGCGTTTGGTGCATTGTATCAACCTGGTTGTGCAAGATTTTTTTTTATAAAAGAAGACAATGGACTTCATTATGAACATGGCGGTAAACACTGCCCCGGCGGCAGTGGCGGTAACAACCACCAACAGTCTGACGGTATGGACAGCCAAATAATGAACCACCTCAAAAACAGGCAGCCTGAAAACCACTCACCACCAGCAGAGGAGTGCCGACAATGACAGCAGAGCCCGCCAACAGGCAGAAGGAAAGGCCCTACCCGCCCATCAAATAATTAAGCACTAGACCACCATCAGTTCTGGGGCAGGAACCACCGCCACGCAAAGCCTGGCGGAAACAAACCAAATAAAAGGAAACACTCACCGGAGGCAAACACAACATGCTGAAGCAGAAATGGATAGAGAGTTGCAGATCATGCCAGCCCTACTCCTTGCCATATACCTCCGCGATCGAGACAACCGACGAAGATGACGATGGTAAATACTGCAACCTACTAAACAAGGGAAGAAAGAGCACAGTTACATACCCACCCACTCCACCCACCCTGCAACGCCCCCACAACCCTTAACAACAGCACAAGCCATACACCCCACAGCAAGAGGTACTTACCGGACACAAGGGAAATCCAACCTGCCCTAAGTACACACATGTGCCCAACACCCCCAACCAAAGAAACGATGAACCACGGATCCAGAGTGTGCCAAAAACAACACTGCCCACACAAATTTTAATTCAGCTCAATGAGCAACAGAAGAGCAACATAAGGCCAATGGCCAGTCCATAGTTAGTAGTCCGATTAAATCCTCATATGCCCCATGCAGGCCCTATTGTCCCAAACCTCCATAGGCATTAACAAATATACATTTACTCACCACAACAGTCCTGATGTATCATTGAGGACGTGTTACTCCAGTTTCACACCTACTATGCATATGTGTTGTCAACTTGTATGCCAGCAGTGCTGAATAGGAAACAGTGTGGGCAGATGTATGTGTGTTCCTCACATGTGTTCTCAACTCCTCATAGGTACAGACCCTTGTGGCGAGGGAGGGCCCCATCAGTGTACAGGCCACTTGTTGATTTGAGGACCATGGTGGAGCGTCATATCAGTATAAATTACAGACTCAACTGTGCTACTATTCATGAACTTTATGCATTACTGGATCCAGCACTGAGACTGGCTAATCGGAATAAGCATACCATCCCAACTGAAGTGCAGGTGCTCTCAGCACTCCATTTCCTGGCCATGGGCTCATTTCAAGTGACAGTGGGCATGGGTGCAAGTTTTTCACAGCCCATGTTTAGCATTATATTGTCCAGATTCCTGAATGCATTTGTACAACACCTGCAGTCCTATGTGAGGTTTCCCCAAAGTGCAGACCTACCTGCCATCAAGTCAGACTTCTATGCCTGTGCCAACATTCCCCATGTGAAAGGTGCCATCGATGGCACC
The DNA here is from genome assembly GCF_031143425.1 of Pleurodeles waltl. Classification (NCBI taxonomy): domain Eukaryota; kingdom Metazoa; phylum Chordata; class Amphibia; order Caudata; family Salamandridae; genus Pleurodeles; species Pleurodeles waltl. The sequence continues at coordinate 488,400,310 of NC_090438.1, read as the reverse complement.
CGCATTGCTCTCATCCCCCAAGAGTCAGTGAACAGGTGTACAGAAACAGGAAGAACTCTCACTCTACAAACATTCAATCAGTGTGTACTGAAGAGCAGTACATCTCACATGTGAATGCCATGTTCCCTGGATCAGTCCATGATTCCTTTGTGCTGAGGAACAGTAGTGTGCCACACAAGATGGAACACTACAAGGGGACAGAAGATGGATCACAGGTAAGTGTGTCTGACACTTTTTGGCACATATCAGACAGCCAGGCTGTCTGCCACTGAGGGTTGTCAGTGACAGTCCTGTTTTGCCCCCTTTTTTACAGGATTCTGGCTACCCAAACATGCGTTGGCTCCTGACACCAGTGAGGAATCTTAGAACAGATGGAGAGAGGAATTACAATAAGGCCCATGGACGGACTAGTAGGGGGATAGAGTGCACAATAGGTCTCCTGAAGGCTAGATTCCTTTGCCTCCATATCTCTGGGGGATCCCTGGCCTAAGGGCCTGAAAAGGTGTGTAGAATTGTTGGGGCCTGCTGCATGCTGCACAACGTGGCTGTGCGGACATCTATATCCCTCTTGGAGGAGGTGGGTGCTGTAGATCCAGAGCAGCTTCCTCAGGGAGGGGATGAGAGTGATGGTGATGATGAGGAGGGGGAAGATGTACATTCCAGGAACCAACTGATACAACTTTACTTCCAGTAGATATGTGGGACTATTCGATGATGTTGCTGTCTGTGCAGCATACTGTCAGTGTGCCTTCTCCTCTTGTCACTGTGACCAGGTTTGCATGGGGTATGCAACATAATGGATAAATTGTTTGACAATTCTGTTTGCACAACCACATGTTATGCGTGGGGTGCAATTCCTGCAATTAAGAAATGAATAAATGATTTCAAAGACTATTGCATTCACACTTTAATTTGTTTCTACATAATGACAGGGGACATTGACATTGGTGAACAGGTGTTTTCTTTGGTGCAGGGATTACATTGTGTAGTTTAGAGTGATGGGAGTGGGCTACTGGTGGATGTCCATATTGGCTTTATGGTTGCAGCATATGTTCGCAGTGGTGGTATGTCCATCGATCATTTACAGTTTTTGGGGTTGTTATTACACGGTGTGGACGGTGGTTCAGTGGCACACTTGGAGGACAGTTCTTGTCAGAGTCACTTCTCTGAGGGGGCCTTGGTCTTGGCAGGTGTTCCTGTGCCATATATGGGCCTGAGGGACCATTTGGGTGCATGGTGTTGGCCTGTACGGGTTGAGATGCAGGTCTCCTCTGTGTTCTGAGATGGTGGCACACGTCCAGTTGCTGCTGCTGATGTTGGCCGGTCTGTATCTTGGCCTGTAGTAGGGGCTTCCTGGTCTGTGGGGGCCTCAGGCTGGGTTAGGACAAGGTGCAACAGCGCACCTGCTATGGTGGCCATGGTGGCATTGTGCAGATTCCACTGCTCCATGGCCTCTTGGTGGTGTGCTACCTGCATCCTCTGACTCTGCTCCAGGGTGGAAACAATCTGGGCCAATCTGTCCTGGGTATGGTGGTATGCTCCCAGGACCTCAGATATAACGTCCTGGGCTGCAGCAGCATCCATCCTGTGGCCTCGCCCCTGTACCTGTGTCCCCTGCACAGGTCTGGCGATACCACTTGTACTGGGGCCATCGTCTTCCTGCCTGTTGGTAGGGGGTGACTGTGGCCTCTGTCCATGTGTTCCACCAGTCTGTGGCCTGGATACACAGGTGTGGGGACGGTTGCCCTGGGCTGATGTTGTTGGCTGGGTGGTAGGGGTGTCAGTGGTGTCCTGGGTGGGGCTGCTGGATGGTGACAGTCCAGGACTGTGTTAGGGGCCAGGGTGTTCGTCACTGTCAAGGGTTCCCTCTCCAGTGTCCTGGGTGGTGCCTCTATCTCCATGTGGGGTACTGCCACTCCTTGTCCTGTTCATCAGGGTGGCATGGCTGGTGGTGCCTGTTGGGGGGAATGGACATGTCTGTTATGATTGCATGATCAGATGGGGTGCACAGGGCTGGGCTGTTTGTGAACATGCAGGGTGACTGGATGTTGTTATTGTGGCCTGGGTGGGGTAGTTATCATGGTGGATGTTGGAGGGGTGGGGTGGTGCATGCATTACAGGTGTGGTGGATAGGGGGTAATTGTAGACGACTTACCCGAGTTCATTCCTGCAGTGAGTCCAGTAAGGCCCTCAGAGTGCAGGATAGCCAGTACCTTTTCCTCCCAGTTAGTGTAGTCAGGTGGTGTTGGTGGAGGTCCTCCCCCAGTCTTCTGGACTACAATGGTGTGCCAGGATGCGATGGACCTCACCTTTCCACACAGGTAATTCCATCTCTTGTGGATGTCCTCCCTCATGCGTGGATGGTGTCCCACTGCATTGACCTTGTTCACTATTGTCTGCCATAGCTCCGTCTTCTTGGCGATGGGTGTATGCTGGACCTGTGCCCCGCATAATTGTGGCTCGACCTTCAGTATCTCATCCACCATGGTCCTTAGCTCCCTTTCTTTGAAGCGTGGGTGTTTGGGGGGAGGTGTTGTGAGCAGTGTGTTGTGTGGATCTCGGTGAGGGTGCTGTTTTGTGGTTGGGTGTATGTATCATGTATTGTGGTGTTAGTGTCTGCTTCTGGAGTTCTCTGTATCAGTTGTCCGAATGTCATTGCAAAGGATTGTGGGGTGTGTCTGTGCATGTTTTATAGTCTGTTGGATGTGTGTCAGGTGTGTAGGTTTCAGACTTGCCAATGTGTGCAGTTCTTACTGTCTCATTGCTGGCCGTAGTGGTCTTTACCGCCAATGGTCATTCGACTTCCACTGACCGCCACAGTGATTTGTTCATCATTATTTGGAAGGCGGAGGGTTTGTGTGCTCGGTGGTGGCGGGGTCGGAGGTCCTGCATTGCTGCCCACAAGGTCCTGGCGGTGGCTGGGACTTTTTTGTCGGATTCAGATTTTTGCATCTTTATATGGCAGGTTTCTGTTCACCGCCAGTCGCAGTCTTCTGTTCACCGTTGCCACGGCGGCTGACGGTGTTTACCACCCTGTTCATAATGATGGCCATAGTCAGCAACATACTGACCACCTCCAGACTCATCTGCACTCATTTCAGCCATTCTTTTGAAGCCTGGAAACAGTTGCGAGTTATCGAGCATGATAACAGAGTAAAAGCCCTGATACAGGAGTTGCTAACACTTTGAACTCAATCTATTTAATGTTGCAACATCCATTTAAGTGGTACAAACAAATCAATGAGTCTGTCATTTAAAGAGGAGCTGATGCAATTGAGAAAGCTATGACCATAGATGTGGACAAATGGACCCTAGTCAAATGCCTCACACAGATGCTGCTCCCTTTTGAAGATGTCACACGAGAAGTAAGCAAGGAGGACAGTACAATTGGCCAAGCTATCCTGTTATTACATCTTCTACAGCAGCAGCTAAATAAGGTACCTGTATTCTCTGTAAGGTTTGCATTTGGGTGTGCGAATGAAAACCCAGAAGCACATGCCTTGGTTAATAGCCTAAGCTATCGCTTGACCTGTAATACAAGGCTGCAGAATGACATCATCTTGTCCAAAAAGTACACCTGTGCCAATCTGCTTGATCCACACTATAGAAAATTACTTCCTTTTTCTGAAAGGGATGTTTCACAATACAAAAGGTGGATTGTTGAGCAAGCACAAGAACTGGAAGAAGAATGGCTGGAACCTAGAGTCCCACTCCACAGTTCTGGAGTGCCTCCTTCAGCTTCCAGAGAGGGCAGTCTTGTCTCACACCCGCCAACCCCACCAACAAGAAAAACAGAAGCAACAGCTACAGAAGAATCAGAACCAACCTCTCCATTAGCTTAATTCCAAGTGGCAGGTTTTAAGACCAGTGCAGAGGCGAAAGAAAAAGCAGTTGAGTAGGTGGCAGCACCAGTGACCATTCAGAGGATGTTTCAGGAGTATCTGGATGACCTGAAAGAGGTGTATGTGCATCAAAGCCCATTGGTGAATTGTTATGAGAAGATGCGCCAATGGCCAGATCTCAGCAGGATGGCAAAAAAGTTTCTGGCTTGTTCTGCAGCCAGGGTGTCTGCCGAACGTGTGTTCAGTGCAGCTGGTGCAGTTGTAACAGAGAGAAGGACCAGTCTCTCACCTCAAAATGTGGAGAGATTGACTATGATCAAAATAAACCAGCATTTTATGCCATCTGATTACACTGTTCCTGAAATACCACAGGAGGAGGAAGAGGATGATTGGTCAACCGTGGTAACTGACCAACTTCTGGGAGAATCACCAGAGTTTGCTTATGAACTCTAATTCCCGGACTGAGTATGCCAGTGCCACCATAGAACTTTTTAATTATTTCTTGTTCAGCTTCTTTTTCTCTTTCTTTCATTGCAACAAAAAAATTAAAAATATGCTAGTCCAACATTAAGTTAGTGTCAATTTATACTGCCCCCCCATTGATTTCATAGTCACATATAAGGGCCGATTGGAGTTGGACCGGTGCGCATTGAAGAAACCCCTAACTACCATTTAGGACATTGTAGATGATGTCTGCGTCCCTCATATGGCATTGCCTATCCTGTTTTTATATGCCTACCTCCCTAATATGCCATTGCCTATCCTATTTTTACATCACCTAGCAGGGCTGCCCTAGAAGATCATTGACTGCCAATGCCAATGCGACTTCCAATGTGTGGAAAGAGGAGGTATTTTTGTTCAATCACCTTGCTTGGATTGGAAGAGGTAACTAAGTAACTACTGCACCAATGAGTGGTAATATATTGATTGATTGTGAATTTGTGATTGATGACTGATGTATGTGGTGGATGACAGTAAGGGAGGGAGTAAAACTCATTTGCAAACTTGTTTCTGATGATTTGCAATGTTTGGGGGCTGATGGGTGATCTGTTTTTCCTGAAGTGATTGGCCTTTTAAAAGTAGCGACGTTTACCTGCAGGGTCTAATCCTTTTTTCTGGTTCCTCATAACAAACCAGCCACTTGAGTTAACAAACATAAACCTACACAAAAAATACTCCAGTTCTGTTTCTCTATTCAGTGCACTTCACATGTCTACCTTGCTCGGTTTGGGACTGGGATGGAGTTACTCTGAATCTGGAGGAGGAAGAAGGAAGGAATCAGGGCAGAACTACCTCAACAGCTAGAAAGGAAAAAGTTTTTGACTTCAAACAGAACTCGCGATGAAGGCAAAGACTCTGAGGCCTAGTACTCATTCAGATCTGTGAACTGAAGAGAGGTGCGTTGATTTGGAAATGCTGCTGAGTATGTGTTTTGCTGCATTCTAGCTCAAACATGAAACTTCTCTTGTGTTTTTACTGTGCCTCTGAGTCTTCTTGGAACACTCCTGACTCCTCATGAAGCTTACCTTGCTTTCTTTTGTCCTTTTCCTTTACTCTATAATACAGCTACTGTTTTTTTTCAAAACATAGGCATTCTCCTAGTCCTGTTCTGCATGAACAAAACTTGGAAAGCTGAAGACTCCATCTTACTTACTGGACCGCTTCAGAGAGGCACCAAGTAATGGACATTCCAAGAAGAATGGAGTCACATCACCCAATTTGGCAAAACTCCATCATTTTCCTTTCAACAATCATAATTTTTAGATCTGGGTGGGTTACATTCAATCTTCCATATTTCAAAACTAGAAGACATAACTCTTAGGCTACACTATCTGGGGTCTCTCTGGAGCAAAATGACTATTTCCAATGGATCTACTGAACTGTGCCATACTTACTTATCCCTTAATTTCCTTCCACAAAGGATTGATGATGGTCTGCTGCTCAGTGTCCCAACAAATATTGCCATGGTTTCTTTTGTTTTTCTCACATCTTTCTCTAAATCCCCTTTCCTATCCGTTCATTGAGCCCCTAACCCTCTTCCCCTGGGCTGTGTGATGTATTGAGGTGTGACCTAATTTTGCACCAGAAATGAGTTGCACACTTGCTGGGTTGGATATGGTGAAAGCAACACCAACTCACTGCATGACCTTATACCTTCTATTACATGAGAAATATTCCACACCGGCCCCATCAACATCTTCATTCATGCCTTTTGTGTGTGTTCTGTCAAAGTTTAACCAGTTCCAAACACTCTTGAGTTTGAGCTCCCTTCTACTGACTTCATGATTTAAATTCCTAAGTTTAGTTTTATATTGTAGCTCCCCACCATTGCTCAGAAGAAATTGATATTGCTAGATTTTATTATTGTGTTAGGCCTTCTTTGTTGTGTGTCAAATACTGTCACTGTGATAGTCTGGTCTCAGTCTTCCTAACGTTTTGATAATATGATGATAACCCACTAACTCTCTGTTTTCTTTCGGTTGAGTTGACAGTGATGGATAACCCTTTGATTGAATCCTGTAGTTAGAGCTTTCATAGGTGGGAGTGGCTCCTTCTGTGAAGTTATGTCTTCCTCATTAGTGTAATAGTCTGCTACTACAACTACTACCTACTTACCACCCCCTTAAAATGCCATCTTGGAAAAAAACCAGCAGTAAGAAGACTCCCTCAATTCATCTATTCAATTAAGAGAAGAACTATGGCTTGAAGTGAACTTTTATAGTTAAGTCCTACTGAAGAATGTGTTGCCTGTGTGTACTGGGTTTTTGTGGGAAAAATACGCAAGGGAAATCATCACTGAGTGGTCAAGAATAGTTGCAGAGGGCAATAGAGCAAAGGTCTGAGTAAATGGCATATAAATTTTAGCAGGTTAAAAATAACAGGCTACACTAAAAGACAGCAGTGCAAACTAAAAGTCTAAACACCAAAATAAAGATTTGAAACACAGATGAAGTAAAAAAAAATCCCCTCTGCTATTTGCAAATAGAACTCCCCCTCCACCCATAACAGTCCAACCCCTCTCCCCGAACAAATAAGCCATACCAGGAAAGTCAGACAAAAAGTCCAACGACAAGCCTAGATCCCATCCCACCCCCTGTACCCACAACAAGTCCCTCACACCAAAACAATTCTTTTTTTTCAGAAGGGCACTGTCAACATGAGTCCGGAGCTGGTCAAAGCTTTGCTCAATGCCAGCGAGCCAACTCTTCGTTGAGTCCATCCGCTACAGGATGCATTGGAGTAATGACCTTGTAGATTGGGGGGGTGCAGCAGCAGGTGCAGTCAGGGATCCTGATTGGTGGCTGTGGCAGTGGAAATGTGCTGGCCAGGAGGCTGGGGCTGACATGATGCTCTGCTGGGTCTTTTGTACAAGGCAGCTGTTTTGGCCTCTTCCTCCCCTAGGCCCACCAGGCACTAGTATTCTGCCTGAATATTCCCCAGCCTCTGCTGCTGCAGTTGGGCCCATATCTCCTGCCTAGTTGGTGGTGGTCGTCAGGCAGGAATAGCTATAGTGAGAGAAAAGGGAATAACAAAAGACAAATTGTAAACATGCTCTGAACAAACACTTCTTCAAATGATAGATAGTGGTTGGCACAGTAGCACTACATTTCTAGTCCCCTAGGGATGTTGGAATTTGATGTGATCATTTATGATTAGGAGACTCACAGGGACAATATTTTATTTGTTTACCTACACATGCCTCACATAAGAAGCACTAACTGTTTGGTAGAAAAGAATTTAGGCAGACTAAGACCAGATTAAAAAACACGGTGATTTTTTTTTTTTTCTTGTGAAGGCTTTTCTAGTAACTAAACAGACACATTTGGTGGAAAAAATGAATTACCTCTCATTATGATGAGCAAGGCATTATGCACTATGGAGTACATGTTGTTGTGCCAAATAATTGGAGGCATGCTAGCCAAAGCGCATCAAGTAGTTTGCTAATGTCTGCAGCTATCTATTATCTATGTTTAATTCAAATGACCCTGCTATTTCCCACATGCTTTTCACTTAGTTTAATTTCTACCATGAATCCAAAGAGGCAGATAAATATATAAAATACATCAGACGTCATGTATAAAATGTGGATATATCTATCCTGTCTGCCATAAGTAGATGGGGGAAGTGATGCGCTGCTTTACAAGGAAAGGAATGGGCTATATAGATTGTATCTGGCACGTTTGCCACAGAATATCCCCTATGCCAAACATGAAATCAAGCTGGGCACTTAATAGTCCCACTTTACTCACTGGTCTCGCCCACCATCACACATTCTTTCCAATAAATTGATTCACGGGGCGGTAAGGAAAGTAAAGAAACTTGACTTACTCTACTGCAGAGTAATGCAAATGGATTAGGCAGGTAGGTAGAGATTTTGCTATAGAAAAGAGGGGTGTCACTGATCTTTCTACAGAAGAAGAGCTGTGTTCTTTATTCATCCAAGCAATCATTCAATCGTCCTTTCATTCTTACCCTACATACACACGTTGCCACCATGATTTAAGCTTCACTTTCTCTCATCCATCTTTCACTCAAATTCACAATTGTCTATCCATCCATTGAGTACCCACACTATACAACTTTTCTTTCAATCAGCCGTTCACTCATCCATCCATTTGACCAATACTCACCCATGTATCCTTTTTCATCCACCCATGCATCCTTTCCTTTCACTCTTTTCACCCATCCTTTCTTTTAACATTACATTCCTTCACATTGCCATCAAGCCATCATTTTTAGCTTACAATATGTGTGCTTTGGCTGAGATGCAGATAGAAGAGGCCATATGTAACCCAACCACTGCTGTAATGCGGGGGGTTCATGAATCAAATCATGACAACACCCTTGTAGCCAGTGAGTAAAAGTAATTGTCAATAAGTAAGCAATGTGACTTACCAGCACATATCTCTGCTGCCGCGTCTCCCCCGCTACACCTGTTCCTGCAGCGGTCAAACTTGAGCCAGCTCCACTGGTTGGTGTGGCTATATTGGAGCAGTATAGAGCTTTTAGATGCCAGATCCCATTCTTACATTTTTAAATCAAAAAATGCAACTGCAATTGTTACAGTTCGGTTAGCACTGCAGTATACTGTGTCAAAAATATCACTCTAGGCATTTTGTTGGAATGTTAGAAAATCCAGATAGTCAAGCCAACCAAAAGTTTGAGTAATAGAGAGACAGTGACTGGCAATGACTCAGAATAATTGAAGAGCCATGAAGGGGCGGAATACAAAATGATCAATGAAAGAGAGAAAAAAAGATAATGCAGGGAGAGAAGGAAGTAAAAAAAAACTTGGATAGGGGAGTTGGAAAAGAAGGAAGACAGTATAAAAAAAGTAAATAAGGGAAATTTAAAAGTAGTATAAAAGCTGGGAGAGCTAAAAGTTAGGGAAATAATAATAAGAATATTAAATATTAGGACTTACTAGGATGAGAGGAGCCATCAGCATTGGTGCTGGTGGTCAGTGCCTCCCCAGCTCCTGCCGGACTCGCCGGTGCAGTGCTCCTCTTCTTGCCCTTGGGTGCTGATGTAAGATTACAAAGGCGAGAACAAAATACATTAGTGGTACTGTTAATCTCCACAAAATGATTGTACAAGAGGCAAATGCCATAACATTGTACTTAAGTCAGATTGCCTATGGTACTATACTAGTATGATCAACTATCTTTGAGTTGGCTATACTCCTAAAACCTCTATTCCAAATTTCCTTAACAAAGACTAGATTTGGAACTAATGCATTGCCTTTGCAATGAATGCTCTTTCTGCTTGCTACTCGGAAATAAAAGTTAGCACTGTAGAACACAAACACAATAAAAATATACTTCTGACCAAGCCCCAGGATCTCAACACCTAGCAGGTTCAGCAGGTCCTTCTTGCGGTCGATGATGCCCACCCAGCAGTGTGTCAGCTGGGCCTGGATGGTGGCCCTGACCAACCAGCACACCCTAGCCCAGCGCTGCCAATGCTCCAGCAGGAAGTAACTGCTTCCAGGCCTACGGCATGCTACCAGCATGGATGGGAGGTGGCACTGTACATAAAACAATCTGTGCTGCCACCTCCTCCTCGCTGAAGATCGGCCGTGGCTGTGCCTTTTGATGGTAGTGCTGCCCACAAGGCAGGCTGCTGCTGTTGCTCCGCTGCTCTGCTATGGTGCTCGGTGGGGTACAGGGGTAGATGAAAAGGAACAAGAGGAAAAGGAAGGAAGAAAAATAAACAAAAATACGAAAAGTCACAAAAGACACACAACAAATTAAAACACCATAAAAATAATGAGACACAAAAAGGCAAACTAATACAATAAATAAAAAAATAGGGGTAGATCAAGTGTGGGGTGTAGGGAAACAAAGATTGGGGACAGATTGAAGTTCAAGGCCCAGCACCATAAACAGAATGAAAAACAAAATGGCTGTGCTCAGGCAAACCGCATGGTGCCGTTCACAAGCGATTTTGAACGTGAGTACGTACTTCACGGTGCGTTTGACATCAAGCACACATGAGTGCAATACAGAACTCCACCCGCTAGTGGATGGGTGAGTGGGTGTGTTAGTGGGTATATGAGTAAGTGAGTGACTGTGTGAGTATCTGTATGGGTGAGTAAGTGGACGTGTAAGTTGCTGTAGTTGTGAATGAGAGGGTGTATGGGTAAGTGTGGGTGTGTGTCAAGGGCTGTAATGGTGAATGAAAGGGTATGTGAGTGGCTAGATAAGTGAGTGGTTACACAAGTGCCTGTGTGGGTGAGTGATAGGGTAGATACGTGTCTGTATGGGTGCATAAATGAGTCTGTAAGTGGCTTTATGGATGAGTGTGTGATTGTGTAAGTGGTTGTATCAGTGAGTGATTGGTTGTGTGAGTGGCTCTATGAGCAAGTAAGTTAGGGTGAGAGAGGTTGCATGGGAGAATATGTGATTGTCTTATTGATTGCATACGTGAGTGAGTGAATGAGTGAGTACATGTGTTAGTATATGTATGTGTAAGTAAGTGAGTGGGTGTATGAGTAACTATTTGGGTGAGTGAGTGGCTGTATGAGTGACTGTATGGGTGAGTGAGTAGGTATGTGAGTAGCTGTATGGATGACTGAGTCAGTATGTCAATGGCTGTGTGGGTGTATGAGTGGGTGTGTAAGTGTCTTATTTCTGTATGATTGGATGTGTGAGTGGCTGTATTGGTGATTGAGTAGGTGCATGAGTGCATGCTTATGTGAGTTAGTGGCTGTGTTGGTGGCTGTATGGGACAGTCCATCTGTGAGTGGTTCTATGGTTCAGTGGTAGGTGTGAGACTGTTGGTATGGTCTTTTGAATGGGTACATCAGTGGTAGTGTGGGAGTGGGTGCATGAATTATCATTAGGGATGTAAGTGGGTGTGTGAGTGGGTTTGTGGATGATGTCGTCAGTGATGTAATTTAAGATGTCATCAGTGATGTCACTGACCATGTCATGAGTGTTGTAATATGTGAGGTTGAAAGCAGTGCATTACAGGGGGAAGTTATAGTTAGGTCAGGCAGCTATAACTGCGGAATTTCTTTGGTTTTGTATGAATGAAATGTGAGCCTAACTATAATGTACCTGTAACATTTGTTTTTTCAGTGAATTTCTGAGGTTTTTTTTATTCCTATTTTCTAACGGTAAAGTCCCTGTAACCTTTGTTTTTTTTCAGTCAATTTCTAAGGTTTTTATTTTTTACAATTTTATTTCTTAACTATAATGCCCCTGTAACTTTTGGCTTTTTCAGTGAATTTCTATGTTTTTTAAAAATTCTACTTAATAATTGCAATATTTAGGTAACATTTTGCTTTTTAGTGAATGTCTGTTCTTTTTACGTGTATTTTCGAAATATAAAATCTCTCTAACCTTTGTTTTTTTAAAATTAATTTGTATAATTTTTTTTCATTTTATATTTTGCAACTTTTATATGTAGTTTTTAAATATTTTTTAAAGTTATTATTTCTTTTTTTTTATTTGTAAAGGTTCTAAATTATGTATATGCAGATTTTATGGAAATATACTTTTGGTATTTTTTTAAACATTTTTATTGGAGTCACATTCCCATCAGGACTACTCGCCCTTCAGATGTGACTGTACCGTGTTTTTTATATTCTTAAAAGATATATAAACGCATTTCAGAAGTATGGATTACAGTAAGAGACTAATTTATAAAGTATTAAAATACACAATTTTGTATAGACAAGTTATTTTACTGGTGGTTTTCGGGAGTCACAATGAATATGAGACCTCTGCTGCAATACAGCTTTGGGGTTGTGGCTCCGCTGTATTTTTAACAGTATGAAATAGTATAGAAATAGTGCTTTAAAATATATTTTGAAGTCGGAGGATTACTATTAATCTACACAAAGTAGTAAAAATATACATACATAACTTTGAAATAATGTTTTTATTTGAGTTCACGGAGCTGCGACTGAGACACAACGTGTATGCGTTGTCATTGTGAACACCATGTTACTACAAAAAAAACAATTTGATTGGTTGAACAAACTTTCATTACTTTTACCGGAAGGCCCCACCTGTTTTTGAACATCCCTTGGGTGTGTTTCAATAGAAACAGACCTGTGTTGCTTCAAAATGGCAGCTACTTCACCAGTGAATGATGAAGTCCCAAGCAATTATTCAGAAGATGAAGAACCTCCCAAGAAGAAGAAGTAGGTTATTGTTTGCACCTTCTTTCAAATTCCGGAGGGGGAAAAGAAGGTGAACGCGGGACAACTTACATGCACTTTGTGCAAGAAAGTTTTGTCTTGGGGATCTGGATGAAAATACACATGTGGGACATCATCAGTGATGAAACACATGCAAAGCATGCATAGAGCATGCCTTGCAAGAGCAGAGAGGCAAAGAGATCTTGCCCTTGGAAAAACTGGAGAACAGGATACACAACTAGGGACATCATCTGGATCTGTGTTAGCTACAACATCTCAAATAACCATTCCTGAGTTTGTTTGTGTTGGACAACACTGCATAAATGGCAAGACTATATTGTGTGTGGATGAGCAATCAATTTCTAGCATCATCAGCTCCAGCAATGCTCACAAGTATTCATTTTTTTCCTGTTTCCCAGAGAAGTTTGAGCTGTTTGTCATATATCAGTATGGTTTAACATGTTTTGTGAAGTACAGAGAAAGCAACAAGAAAAATAACAAACATTGTTTTGAAAAAACACAAAAAATAAAAAAGTTTAAAAAACAAAATAATGGTTCTTTTCAGAACCCCTTTACTGGTATAAAAAGAATAACTATATATTACATGTTTGTTTGAAATTTGGGTGAGTTAGTGGGACATGAGTGAATGTATGGTTGACTAAGTAGGTGCCTGTAAAGGTGTATGAGAAAGTGAGTGGATGTATAAGTGGATGTATGGGTGAGTGTCTGAGTGCATGAGTGGCTGTATGTGTGAGTGTCTGGGTGTGTGAGTGGCTGTATGGGTGAGTGATTAGCTGCATGAGTGGTTGTATGGGTGAGTGAATGGATGCATGTGTGGGTGTATGAGTGAATGATGATGTATGAGTGGCTGTACAGGTGAGTATGTGGGTGGTTGAGTGGCTGTTTGGGTGAGTGATTGAGTGTATGAGTGGCTGCATGGGTAACTGATTGGGTGCATGAGTGGCTGTATGAGTGAATTAATAGGTTTGTGAGTGGCTGTGTGGATGAGCGACTGTGTGCTTGAGTGACTGTATTGGTGAGTGACTGGATACATGAGTGGTGGTATGAGTGATTGACTGGGTGCATAAGTGACTGTATGAGGGAGTGAATGAGTTTGTGAGTGAGTTTATGAGTGAGTGAATGTGCATGAGTCGCTGTATGGGTGGGTGACTCAGTGCATGACTGGCTGTATGTGTGAGTGTCTGGGTGTGTGAGTGGCTGTATGGGTGAGTGATTAGCTGCATGAGTGGTTGTAACTGAGTGTGTGAATGACTGAATGAGTGAGTGAATGGTTTCATGAGTGACATATGGGTGAGTGACTTGGTGCATGAGTGGGTGTGTGAGTGTCTGGGAGCATGAGTTTCTCTATTGGAGAGTGAATGGATTTATGAGCTGCTGTATGAGCGAGTGAATGGATTTGTAAGTGAGTGACTGTGTGAGTGAGCGACTATATTGGAAAGTGACTATGCATGAGTGGCTGGATTGGTGAGTGACTGGGTGCATGAGTGGGTGTATGGGTAAGTGACTGGGTGCATGAGTGGCTGGATGGGTGAGTGACTGTATGAGTGAGTGAGTAGGTGTGTGAGTGCATGAGAATCTGCATGGGCCAATGAATGGATGCATGAGTGGCTGTATGGGTGAGTGAGTAGGTGTGTGAGTGGCAGTATGGCTGAGTGACTATGTGCATGAGAGTCTCTATGGGTGAGTGACTGGGTGAGTGAGTGGCTAGATGGGTGAGTGTGTACTTGAATGGCTGTATAGGTGAGTGACTAGCTGTGGTGTGTGAGTGGCTGTATGGGTGAGTGTCTAAGTGCATGAATGGCTGTTTAGGTGAGTGAATGGGTGTGTGAGTGGAAGTATGGAAGACTGACTGGTTGTGTGAGTGGCTGTATGTGTCAGTGACTGGATGCATGAGTGAGTGGATGGGTGAGTGTCTGGGTCGTTGAGTGACTGTTAGAGTAGGCAACTGGGTACATGAGTGCCTGTATAGTTGAGTGACGGGGTGCATGAGTGGGTATATGTGTGAGTGACTGGGTGCATGATTGACTGTATGGGTGAGTGTGTGGGTGGTTGACTAGCTGTATTGGTGAGTCACTGGGTGCATGAGTGGCTGTATGGATGACTGACTGGGTGTATAAATGGGTGTATGGGTAACTGAATGGGTGCGTGAGTGGGTGTATGGTTGAGTGACTGTGTGCATTAATGGCTTCATAGTTGAGTGACTCGGTGCATTAGTGGCTGTGTGGGTGAGGGATTTGTGGATAGTTACTGCATACGCAAGAAAGGCTGAAAACTGTTTTCATCGGCCATACAAATCTTTCACAAGCAAAAAGCATACAACACATTGTCCTATTTGCTTGATGCCATTAATCTGATCAAACTTTACAGCTAGGAGTACAACCTCTTCACGTTTAGGAAAACTAATTAAATCTACAGCTTTACATATGGCATCATTTACCAATTCTTCTTTAGCATTTAACTTATGTCTTAAATTTACTCAACAGTTTTTGCAGACACTTAAACACTTCTCTAGTTCAGCAGTCCTGAATACAGATTTCTCCAAAGAGTTCAATTTGTCCTTTATATTTTCATGGAGCAATGCAGTTACTCTTTGGTGCTCCATTTTGTCAATAACAGTATTCTCTAAAATGTCTCCCAGATTTAGTATTCCTGTTGAAGTGCAAGCATCAAAGAAACTATAGGTTCCCCTCATAACAAAAGTTAGTTATACATTAGCTCTACTGCCATCTTGCTACAAGAAAATAGTTTCTTAATTAGTCAACTTTACAACATCAGTGTTCCCTCCGCTGTCAGAAACCCTACTCTAATATCCTTTAGAATATTCCCATACTCTTTGTCAGAGTCTTGGCGCATATTTTTGACAAGTTCTTTGTATTGAAAATATTGCCAAATATTTACATTGCCAGTACTTCCCAATGCGTTTCAAGTTTCTTCATGTAAAAGAGGTTTGAAAACAGGCTGTCCTTTGACAGGAGTAAGTTGTAACTCCAAAAACAAACAAAAGCTTTCCTTCTACAAGATGGCATATCCAGTTTTTAATATCTATGGTATTCTTAGGTGAACAAAAGCAAGCATTAGATTTGAAACCATGCTTACCTCATCAATAATCAAAAGCTCCATTTTATTCAAACCTCTTGCTACCTCATGACAAGCTTCTGCTTTTCGAGTTTATTGTAATATTCAACTGGTAGCATTAGTAGTCTATATAAAGTAAATCCTTTGATATTATGGGCAGCTAGTCTAGTAGGTGCTACATGATATGTTTGAATGTGTAGCCTTTTATGGGTAAGTAGAGATAACTTTAATAAAAAAGGTTTTTCCAGTACCAGCTTGGCCACCAATATATATTAGTATGAATGACATGAAGAAATCCATGTTCTCTTATCTCTTTTACTTCATTATAAATGTTTTTCTGTCCTTTGTTGACTTTTCTAACTAACTGTTCCAGATCTATGGATTCCTGTCTACCTTGTTCCATTGCAGTTTCCACTTCATTCATAGCTATTGCAGCTTCATTTGCAATAATAGGTTGTCCAAGAGGATTCTGATTTAAAGCTGGTGAACTTTGGCTGCTTTGAGAACTATCCTTAGCTACCTCAGCAGATATCATTTCTTCCTGTTGGATCTCATCATTTAAAATTTATAAATAATTTTTAAAGATAGGACACTGAATACTATCTTTAACAGCATTAAAAGTACCTTCATCGCAGTCATGTTCTCCAAGTAATTCCAATACAGTACACCAAGGTTTGAATAATTGAAAAAGAGCTAAAGAGAAAAATTCTCTTTTTTCAGGAGTTTGGCAGCTAAGATTTTGATGGTTAATTTTGTTTTTCATGTCTCACTAAACAACCATCATATCCACACACTGCATAGTTTCCTCTTCTGTGTTTTCACTTACTTTACTTCTATATCTGTGGTTTTGAAGAATTTCATAAAGGCACTCACCTTCTAGATGTCGACTTCTTCTTGGATGCTATGGCCCTCATTACGACTGTGGCGGTCTTTTCCGAAGACTGCCGCAGCCGCCGGAAGACCACCACTGCTGGCGGTCTTTGAACTGCCATATTACGACTGCCGCTGGATATTCGCACTGCCGGTGGTCGGATATCCAGCGGCATTTGCAACTGTTGTTGGCAGCGCGTAGGCGATTCCACTACCAGCACCAGGCGGCTCCCCTCTTGAAAATTACCTACCAAAAAAAAATTCCCTGGTGTCTAGTGGGCATTTCTGCTGCCCGATCGCGAGAGACATGAAAGGAAAGGAAAGGCCTTTCCATACCTTTCATGCCTCTGCTGGCCCCCTCCTGAGCGGAAGAGAAATGCTTATGCATTTCTCTTCCGCAACGCGCTGGAAACATGCTTCCAGCGCAATGGGAGGTGACCTCTGATGAGGTCAGCGCGCGTTCACATGCTGATGTCATCAGACGTCACTGGAAGGGTTAGAGGGTCGAGGGTGGAAGGGGAAGCGATTCTCCCTCCAGCCCTGACCTGGGGGGCGACCCTCGGGGAGAGCGCTAGCGCTTCTCCCGATGGCCGGTACATGGATGTAATGGTTACGTCCGTGGTGCCTGAGAGGCGCAGCCACGGATATAACCATTACGTCTGTGGCGATCAAGGGGTTCAACAAGCAATATTACACCTGATAATAATGTTTACTAAAAAAATGTTGATGTGGAACCTGATGTACCAAATGTTGATGATGACAGTTTGCCAGCAAGTAGACAAATAGAAAAAGTAGATCCATCCCGATCAGAACAAATTTATGAGCACCACAGCATACATCCCATGCATTCCAAGAAGTCATTGGTGATGCTATTGACCTTTTTCAAATGGAGCAAGCTAAAGGCACTCCTAGGAGTGTGTGGGGAAAAATGTTTAGAGGCTCGCTGTTTTCCCCACTCGTTTCCCACTGGAGTAGGAGGTCACTATGATGACCAGCCCATACAAATGCTAGCAGCTGAATACCAATCAACACAACCACATTCAGAGGATCCAAGATTCAGACAGTGTAAGCCATACATATCTCACCTTCCATTTGACAGTGACTTGTACGGGCATTCACATGCAGTAAATCATTTTCTAAAAACAGGAGGTAATCTTTAAAATATGTGTGCAACAAAGTTAATGAAGAGGATAAGAACTTAAAATGCAACGTGAATAATTTAATGGCGTGCCAATGTGCTACCAACGAATATTGGTTCCGTTGACATGGAGAATTGAAGTGTATGCTGAAAACGTGGGATCACAAACATGGTTTTTGACTCTGAATTGTGCTGAATATGTGTGGGATGACCTTATTCAATCCTTGAGAGAAATAAACCCTAATATAAAAGACATCAATGTAGAAACAGCTGGAGAACTTTGCTCATTAGATCCTTCTTATGTTTGTAGATATTTCAAACACTGGTTTCCATCTACGCTTGCTTTTATCTGCAGCAAGATCAACATGAGCATTCCTCCTCTTGGAAAAGTAAGTAATTACTTTTGGCGGAAAGAGTACCAGGCAAGAGGTGCTCCTCATATTCACAAGCTACTGTGGATAAAAGATGTGCCCAATTTTAGAGCAGATAGTGATGAGTTTGTGTTGTCTTTTATAGAACCATATGTCATACGTACCATACCAAAAGACACTAATGAAAAAGGTCTCAGAGAAACTTTTTTGCATTTCTACACATAGGTGTGGGAAATACTGTCGTACATACAGGTCCAAAGAAAATGTTTACACTAGATGTCAATTTGTATTTCCAAGACTTGTCATTTTAAAAGGAAGAGTAAACAGTTTCTTGTCTTCAGGCATACACTGACACAGAAATCACAAAAAAACACATATAACTTAAGGAAAACTGAAGAATCAAATTATATTAATGACTGCAATCCTGGACATACAATTTATTGCAGACAACACCATTGCTGTGGCTCGATATATTACATCATATACTAAAAAATCAGAAACAAAAGAGATGAAAGAGTTGTGGGAAGAGAATTCTGCAGAGAAGACACTTAGCAAGAACTTGTATTCCTTCAGCTTGAAAATGCTTTCCCATAGGGAAATGAGATCCCATGAAGCCTGTGACACTTTGAGGTTGGCAAGTTTATTCTCAAAATCAAAAAGAATTGTCTGGGTAAGTCTTGTTCTGTGTACTACAAGAAAAAGATAGCATTTAAGTCTCACTGAAAAGCAGTACCTGGCAGAGTTTGAACAAGAAAGTACAGACATTGTAAAATCAAATATGTGAGATATATTGGCCCTCATTATGATTCTGGCAGTCCATGGACCGCCAGGGATGCAGGGGCGGTCTCACAGCCGCAGGACCAACGGTGAAGACCTCCATATTATGACTGCAGCAGTTTGGCCACTGTCAAACCGCCACTTTCCCGCCCATCCTGCCACTTTAATGTGGCCCAGTGGGCTAGAGATTTCCACCTCCAGCCCGGTGGGAGTTGAATAACTGCTAAGGTTATTTCGACTCAGGACACCGCCATTTTCCTGGTGATCTCATCACCACAAAAATGCTGGTGGAAAGGCATCCCTGCAACAGGACCTTACATTCCTGTCACCAGGTTATCCCCCAAACATCTCTGCACACATGCACAAATGCACCCACACACACACAATCACACACAGACAGCCCCCACTCACATACACACTTACAAGATTCACACCTATAGACACAAATAAATACCCATACACATCACACACAACTACATACATACATACACAACCCTCACCCCCTCACTCATCTTCACACAACCTCACCCCACCCCCAAATGTACCTCACTACATGCATGTACACACCATTTACACATACAAGCATACACGCACCTGCACGCATGTACTCATTCACCCATGCACATACCCCCAACCCCTGTCCACATGCATACACACACGCAGCCGACCCACCATACACATTCACCCACATATGCATCACCACATTTACACAGAGACACACATGCATGCATGCACAAACACTCCCCCTTTGTCCCCCAGATTCATGACACGCATACACACACTCACACACAAGCATTCACACACCCCCACCCTCTCCCCTTGCAGACGACACTTACCTCATCCGACGAGGTGCTCCTCCATGAGGGTACGAGACCAGCAGTCCCACTGCCGCCAGCGGCCCTAATATAATTAGGCCGATCTGCCCCAAGAGGAAGCATAAAACCCCTCGACATCAGGGATATTTTTTTTTGTTTATTTTTATTTTTTTACATGTGGGGAGCGACCCCTTAGGCAGGGGTCGCTCCACGGGGGGGCAAATTAGTTTTAGGCCATTTCTGCCACCCCCTTGGGGTAGATCGGTCTAATATAATTAGGCCGCTCTGCCCCCAGGGGGAGCAGAAGCCAATAGACACCAGGGAATTTTTCGTTTTTTTTATACTTACGCATACGGAGAGTGGTCCCTTGGGCAAGGGCCACTCCCCAGGTGGGCAAAATATTTGTAGGTCATTTCTGCCTCCCTTGGGGCAGATCAGCCTAATATAATTAGGCTGATTTGCCCACGGGGGGGCAGAGAACCTCTAGACACCAGGGATACATTTTTCTTTTGTTTTTTTTGTCTTTTTTTTTTATATGTGGGGAACGACCCCTTAGGCAGGGGTCGCTCCCCGGGGGGGGCAAATTATTTAAAGAAAACCCCTAGACACCAGGGATACATTTTTCTTTTGTTTTTTTTTTCTCTTTTTTTTATATGTGGGGAACGACCCCTTAGGCAGGGGTCGCTCCCCGGGGGGCCAAAATATTTTTAGGCCATTTCTACCACCCCTGGGGGCAGAAACCACTAGACACCAGATATTATTTTTTTTAATACTTACGCATAAGGGGAGCGGCCCCTTGGGCAAGGGCCTATCCCCAGGGGGGGCAAAATATTTTTAGGTCTTTTCCGCCCCCCGGTGGCAGATCAGCCTAATACAATTAGGCCGATCTCCCCCCGGGGGGGGGGCAAAAACCTCTAGACACCAGGGATATATATGTATATTTTTTATTTACTTTATGTTTTTATGTATGGAGAGGGACCCCTCTGGGGGGCAAATTGTATTTAGGCCATTTCTGCCCCCCTTGGGGCCAGGTCAGCCTATTTTGGTTAGGCCAATCTGCCCCAAGGGGGGCAGAAACCAATAGACACCCTGGATTGGTGTGTGTTTTGTTTGGGGGGTAGCCCTTTGGGTAAGGGTCGCTCCCCGTGGGGGCACATTACTGTTGCCCATTGGCCTATTTTTAGAAGGCCCTTCTGCCCCCAAGGGGGGAAGAAAGCCCACTGGAGACCAGGGAAGATTTTTTTTTTCAAAATAAGAGGGTGGGGGTATGGCCATACCCCCATCCCCAAATAATGGGGGCCAAAGTTGTTCTGCCCACCAGTGGGCAGATTGGGCAATTACCCCGATCCACACCCCGAGGGGGCAGAAAGTCTACTAGATGCCAGGGAATTTAAAAAAAAAGAAAATAGTGGGGTGGTGGATACCAACCAGTATGGGCCTGGTTATGCCTCCACCCCAACTGAAGGGGGTAACAGTCCTTCAGCTCTCCCCCTCACACTAAGACATCTTATCCCACGTCAAGCAAGAGGACATTTGAATATTTTGGGTTTTGGTTTTACATTTGGGTCATGAGAGCTTGGTAACTCTCAAAACCGTCCCACTTGGAATGGTGGGGGCTGCACTTTTTGGACTTTGGGACGCTGCCATGTAGAAAAATCCACAAGACCTAGACACATCTGAAAACTAAACATCTGGTTGATTCCAAGGTGGTGTGCTTCACATGCACCCCACACCATTTTCTTACCCACAATGCCCTGCAAACCTCCAAATTTGCTGGAAATCACACATATTTCCCACATTTTTGTGATGGAACCTTCTGGAATCTGCAGGAATCCATAAAATTCCTACCACTCAACATTGTCTAATCTAAACCGATATAAATTCTGCTGCACTTGTCAGCCTAAAAATTATTTTTTTCAAACTGCCCTTTTTGACCAGCTTTGGTTCCCCCTCAATTTCAACATGTTTTTAGCTCTTCCCTGTCACAGGCACTTGGCCCACCTACACAAGTGAGGTATAAATTTTACCGGGAGACTGAGTGGAACATTGGGTGGTAGGAAATTTGCGGTTTTCTGAGGATTCTGGGTAAGAAAACATTGGGGGATCCACGCAAGTCACACCTCCCTGGAGTTTTCAGAAATGTCTGGGTTTGGTAGGTTTCCCTAGATGGCTGCTGAGCACAGGACCAAAAACACAGATGACCCCCGCTGCAAAAACAGGTAGTTTTGTATTTGATAATTTTGATGTCTCCAGATAGTGTTTTGATGTATTTCCTGTCGCAAGCACTAGGCCTACCCACACAAGTGAGGTACCATTTGTATCGGGAGACTTGGGGGAACAGTGGGAGGAAGGACATTTGTGGGTCCCCTTAGATTCCATAACTTTCTTTCAACGAAATATGAGGAAAAGGTGTTTTTTTGGCTACATTTTGATGTTTGAAAGGATTCTGGGTAACAGAACCTGCTGAGAGCCCCACAATTCACCCCATCTTGGATTCCCCTAGGTGTCTAGTTTAAAAAAATGAGCAGGTTTGGTAGGTTTCCCTAGGTGCCGGCTGAGCTAAAGGCCAAATCCACAGCTAGGCACTTTGCAAAAAACAGCTCTGTTTTCTTTGGGAAAATGTGATGTATCCACGTTGTGTTTTGGGGCACTTCCTGTCGCGGACGCTAGGCCTACCCACACAAGTGATGTACCATTTTTATCGGTAGACTTGGGGGAATGCTGGGTGGAAGGAAATGTGTGGGTCCTCTCAGATTCCAGAACTGTCTGTCACCGAAATTAGAGGAAAAAGTGATTTTTTGGGCCAACTTTTGAGGTTTGCAAAGGATTCAAGGTAACAGAATCTGGTGAGAGCCCCACAAGTCACCCCATCTTGGATTCCCCTAGGTATCTAGTTTTCAAAAGTGCACAGGTTTGGTAGGTTTCCCTAGGTGCCGGCTGAGCTAGAGGCCAAAATCCACAGCTAGGCACTTTGCAAAAAACAGCACTGTTTTCTTTTGGAAGATATGATGTGTCCACGTTGTGTTTTGGGGCACTTCCTGTCGCGGGCGCTAGGCCTACACACACAAGTGAGCTACAATTTTTATCAGGAGCCTTGGGAGAACGCTGGGTGGAAGAAAATTAGTTGCTCCTCTAAGATTCCAGAACGTTCTGTCACTGAAATGTGAGGAAAAAGTGTTTTTTGGGCCAAATTCTGAGGTTTGCAATGGATTCTGGGCAGCAGAACCTGGTGAAAGCCCCACAAGTCACACCATCTTGGATTCCCCTAGGTGTCTAGTTTTAAAAAATGCACAAGTTTGGTAGGTTTCCCTAAGTGCCGGCTGAGCTAGAGGCCAAAATCTATAGCTGGGCACTTTGCAAAAAACACATCAGTTTTCAATGTAAAAATATGATGTGTCCATGTTGCGTTTCCGGTCACGAGCATTAGGCCTACCCACGCATGTGAAGTACTATTTTTATTGGGAGACTTGGTGGAACACAGAATAGCAAAACAAGTGTTATTGCCCCTTGTCTTTCTCTAAATTTTTTCCTTCCAAATGTAAGACAGTGTGTAAAAAAGATGTCTATTTGAGAAATGCCCTGTAATTTACATTCTAGTATAGGCACCCGGGAATTCAGAGATGTGCAAACAACCACTGCTTCTCAACACCTTATCTTGGGCCCATTTTGGAAATACAAAGGTTTTCTTGATACCTATTTTTCACTCTTTATATTTCAGCAAATTAATTGCTGTATATCCGGTATATAATAAAAACCCACTGCAAGGTGCAGCTCATTTATTGGCTCTGGGCACCTAGGGTTCTTGATTAACCTATAAGCCCTATATATCCCCACAACCAGAAGAATCAAGCAGACGTAACGGTATATTACTTTAAAAAATTGGATATCGCAGGGAAAAGTTACAGAGTAAACTGTGGAGAAAAAGTGATGTTTGGTTATCCTCAATTTTCATAATTTTCTTTATTTCAGCTGTTATTTTCTGTAAGAAAACCTTGTAGGATCTACACAAAATACCCCTTGCTGAATTCAGAATTGTGTCTACTTTTCAGAAATGTTTAGCTTTCTGGGATCTAGCATTAGTTTCATACCCATTTCTGTCACTAACTGGAAGGAGGCAGAAAGCCCCAAAAATATTAAACATTGGGTATGTCCCAGTAAAATGCCAAACTTGTGTTGAAAAATGGGGTTTCTGATTTAAGTCTGCCTGTTCCTGAAATCTCAGAGGATGGTGATATTAGAACCACAAACCCTTTGGTGATGCAGCCCTTTTTGCCCATTTTTTTTAAAAAAAGGAAAGTTTTGCTGTATTTTGGCTAATTTCTTGGTCTCCTTCAGGGGATCCCACAAAGTCTGAGTACCTCTTGAATCCCTAGGATGTTGGCAACTAAGGATGGAAATTTGAAGTGGGTAGCTTATGTGGACAAAAAGTTATGAAGGGCTAAGCGCGAACTGCCCCAAACAGCCCAAAAAAGGCTTGGCACCTGAGGGGTAAAAGGCCTGGCAGCGAAGGGTCTGTTGTGTAGCCATTTTAGTTATAGCTGCATGCACATTATTTTAACACACTCGGCCAAGCTGCAGTGTACTCTAACCTAGGTATATTTTATTCGGCTTTATTTTATTATTGTTACAATAGCCACTTTTACAGTCTTTTTTTATTTTATGTTTATCTAGCTGTTTTGCCTAGGCCAACACTCTGGGGGTGATTCTAACCCTGGCGGTCGGTGATAAAGCGGCGGCCAACCCGCCAACAGGCCGGCGGTCCAAAAAATTGAATTCTGACCCTGGCGGCAACCGCCAACACAGCCCGCCAGATTAACACTCCGACCGCCACCGCGGTACAGACAAACAGCGCGGCGGTCACCGCCATAAGGCAGGCGGCAGACAATGTACCGCCCACAGTATTACAACTCACCAATCCGCCACCTTTTCCGGGGCGGGAGCCCCGCCGATAAAAACACGGCGGAAACAGACTACGGACGGGAAAACGCTCACCAAAACACACTCCACGAGTACGGAGGACAGCATGGAACCCGAATTAAACATCCTACCTGCACTCGTCTACCTGCTCATCTACCACGAGTACGAACTCCGGCGCAGACGACAACGGTGAGTACTGCACCTACGACACACGGGAGGGGGGAGGAGGAAAGGTTACGGGCACACATATATGCGACCCCCACCCCCCCAAACTATGTACACACCAATGCAGAGCAACAATGCACAGTGACACCACCCAAACCCCCCTGAAAAATGCAAAGACATAATTAAATTGTGAACCAAAATTTTATATAAAAAATAGACTCTGAGATGTATCGGCAACTATGCAAAATATCCATAACAAAATAATACTATACACACTGCCATGGAGAACCGAGGCAATTAGTCCGCTACATCAAAGTCAAATGGAACAGTCCGTGGGCTACAGTGTAGCGACACAAGGGCAAAGCCCACACAGGAGACCTGAGTCCTTTGGAGAGAACACTGCAGGGGCATCTGATGAAAATACTACAGGCACCTCAGGGGGAAGGGAAGGGGGGGGACCACAGCCTCATGAGTCCACGACGCAAGATCCACGAAGGGGCCACCATGCCCACTGTGCCATCCTGGGGAGTGCAAAGCCACAGTCTCTCAAGTCTCTACAGTGGGTGGGTTGCCCACTCTGCCATCCTTTGGAGTGCAAAGCCACAGTCTCACAAGTCTCTACAGTGGGTGGGTTGCCCACTGTACCATCCTGGGGAGTGCAAAGCCACAGTCTCTCAAGTCTCTACAGTGGGTGGCTTGCCCACTGTGCCATCCTGGGGAGTGCAAAGCCACAGTCTCTCAAGTCTCTACAGTGGGTGGCTTGCCAACTGTGCCATCCTGGGGAGTGCAAAGCCACAGTCTCTCAAGTCTCTACAGTGGGTGGGTTGCCCACTGTGCCATCCTGGGGAGTGCAAAGCCACAGTCTCTCAAGTGGATAACAGTCTCCACTGGTCAAGGAGGAGGCATGGTGGGCACAGTGAACCATAAACAGTGCTTGAGATGAAGGGGCCCAGCGGAGCGGTGCTTGAGATGAAGGGGCCCAGCGGAGCGGTGCTTGAGACGGCGGGGCCCAGCGGAGCGGTGCTTGAGATGAAGGGGCCCAGCGGAGCGGTGCTTGAGACGGCGGGGCCCAGCGGAGCGGTGCTTGAGAAGAAGGGGCCCAGCGGAGCGGTGCTTGACAGGAAGGGCCCAGCGGAGCGGTGCTTGAGACGGCGGGGCCCAGCGGAGCGGTGCTTGAGATGAAGGGGCCCAGCAGAGCGGTGCTTGACAGGAAGGGCCCAGCGGAGCGGTGCTTGAGACGGCGGGGCCCAGCGGAGCGGTGCTTGAGAAGAAGGGGCCCAGCGGAGCGGTGCTTGAGAAGAAGGGGCCCAGCGGAGCGGTGCTTGAGACGGCGGGGCCCAGCGGAGCGGTGCTTGAGACGGCGGGGCCCAGCGGAGCGGTGCTCTTCTGCACGGTGGGCCCTGTTCAGCGGTGCTCTTCTGCACGGCGGGCCCTGTTCAGCGGTGCCTATCTTCACGGCGGGGCCCTGTTCAGCAGTGCTCTTCTGCACGGCGGGCCCTGTTCAGCGGTGCCTATCTTCACGGCGGGGCCCTGTTCAGCGGTGCTCTTCTGCACGGCAGGCCCTGTTCAGCGGTGCTCCTCTGCACGGCGGGCCCTGTTCAGCGGTGCCTATCTTCACGGCGGGCCCTGTTCAGCAGTGCCTATCTTCACGGCGGGCCCTGTTCAGTGGTGCTCTTCTGCACGGCGGGCCCTGTTCAGCGGTGCCTATCTTCACGGCGGGCCCTGTTCAGCGGTGCTCTTCTACACGGCGGGCCCTGTTCAGCGGTGCCTATCTTCACGGCGGGCCCTGTTCAGCGGTGCCTATCTTAACGGCGGGCCCTGTTCAGCGGTGCTCTTCTGCACGGCGGGCCCTGTTCAGCGGTGCTCTTCTGCACGGCGGGCCCTGTTCAGCGGTGCCTATCTTCACGGCGGGCCCTGTTCAGCGGTGCTCTTCTGCACGGCGGGCCCTGTTCAGCGGTGCTCTTCTGCACGGCGGGCCCTGTTCAGCGGTGCCTATCTTCACGGCGGGCCCTGTTCAGCGGTGCTCTTCTGCACGGCGGGCCCTGTTCAGCGGTGCCTATCTTCACGGCGGGCCCTGTTCAGCGGTGCCTATCTTCACGGCGGGCCCTTTTCAGCGGTGCTCTTCTGCACGGCGGGCCCTGTTCAGCAGTGCTCTTCTGCACGGCGGGCCCTGTTCAGCGGTGCACATCCAGTAGGTTCAAGGGAGCCAGACCTGGCCTGGACTCCGTGTTCAGACGCCCTCCGGCCGTGATGTTCCTGGGCCCTTCGGTGACGGAGTCCTGGGCCCTTTGGTGTCCTCCTTTACAGCTGGGATGTGGCATGTGGGGCCCACCTGCTCTGCGCTCCTGCTGGCTGACGTCTCCGCCCTGCTGCCCTTACGCTCCTTAGATGGGGCTCTCGGGCCCTTGCCTCCCCTAGACGTTGTGGCTGGTGAAGTGGGCGAACTCTGCTCCTTGGGGGCAGCCGTGTCAGTCTTCGCACGGCGGCCCTTGTGTTTCCTGGTCCTCTTGCCGGGGGGGGGGCTGGATGTGTCCTTGCTGCTGATGGAGGTGTCACTGCTGGCAAAGGGTGGGCTCCAGAACCCATGCACAACAGTGACACCCGAAGTTGGGCTGGTGGTGGCTGTGGTGCTCTTGGGACTCTTTGCAGATGGAGGGGGTAGGTCATCGGAGGGGAAGAGGTCAAGATTAGCCAGGAAAACTTTTTTAGGGCCAAGGTAAAAGGTAGGAGAAGTGGAGATGGAAGTGGAGGAAGAGGATGTGGTTGTAGGAGAGTCAGGTGTGCTGTCATTGGGTGAAGGTGCAGGTGCTGTAGGCTGTTGTGAGGTGGATGTCTGTTGGGTGGGTGTCTGCCTGCGTTTGTGTGTCTTGGAAGGGGTGGTGACAGACACAGTGGGAGAGGACACAGGGGACGTGTAAATGGCAGTGGGGGTGGTGACTGCACGCGTGCGGACTGTACAGGAGGGTGTGGTGATGATGGAAGCACTGGCTGATGTTGGTGTGCATGCAGGTGTGAGTGTCGACGTCACAGGGAGGGAGGAGGGAGATGAGGAGGAGGGGGACACAGGGGTGGTAGTGACTGTTGGGATGTCTGCATCTGTGTGTTGCTTGGGTGAGTGTTTGTGGGATCTGTGGTGCTTGTGTCTGGATGAGCTGCCCCTGGGTGTTGAGGTGTGTGCAGGCTGGTCAGATGGTGTGGATGGGATAGGCTGAGGAACAGGAGACAGAGACAGGGTGGAGGCAGTCAGAAGAGGGAGGCTGGAAACAGGGACAATGGCTGCCGTCAGTGCTGAGGCCAGAGCATTGAACGATCGTTGATGGGCAGCCTGACCCGAATGAATGCCCTCCAGGTAGGCATTGCTCCGATGCACCTCCCTTTTTACCCCCTGGATGGCATTCAAAAGGGTAGTCTGCCCAACAATGAGTGTCCTGAGGAGATCAATGACCTCCTCACTGAGGGCAGCAGGGGTAACAGGGGCAGGGGCTGAGGTGCCTGGGGCGAAGGAGACGCCCGCCTTCCTGGGTGAACGGGCACGGAGCGTAGGCTGAGGGGCTGCTGGGAGGGCGGGGCTGGTGCGCTGGGTGGCGGCTGTACCTGTAGAGGCGGGGGGCCCGGATGTTGCCGCCACCGCTAGGGAGCTCCCATCCGAGGACGTGTCGCTGTCGCTGCTCTCACCAGCGGTCCCCGTCGTGGTGCTCCCCTCGCCCTCTGGCTCACTTGGGCCCTCGGTGTCTGTTCCTGTGCCCACCGGGGCCTTGTGGCTTGCAGCTCCCTCGTGCTCCGATGCCAAATCTCCTCCGCCTGATGATGCTAATGCACACATGCACAAGAAGATGAAGAAGAAGGGTGGGGGGAGAAAGAGAAGACCTGGTTGAGTGCATGCAATGTCAACACCGTTGGCGGAGAGGACAGACACAGGAGCCGCATGCACTAAGCCGCGCATTCGGGGCACACTACTCAGTACTTCTGACTCGGACAACAGGTCAGGAGACGACAAACGCGCACATGTGTGAGGTTGGACCATCAATAGCTGGACTTGTCACCCTACGGAGGTGGGGGCCGGGAGCACAGGGCCATGCCTAAGGGAGAGGGCTACACTACAGAAAGCGCCCTGGCCTAATGTCACCCCCAACCCTCCTCCCCCACCCAGACGCCTCCACTGCGCAGAAAGATAGCTGAATGTGCTGATACTCACCCCCTTGTGTCTGCTGTGATGCTCTCAAGCGCCCATCCAAATCAGGGTAGGCCAGCGCCAGGATCCGGGACATCAGGGGGTCAGGGTACGACTGGCACCCCTCCTAGGTTGGGAGGCCATCCCCAGCAGTGACTCGGCGGTCTTCCTGGTTCCGCGGCGGATGTCCTCGCACCTCTTGCGGCAGTGGGTGCCCCGTCTGACGTGGACCCCCAGGGCCCGGACTTCCTTGGAGATGGCACGCCAAATCCCGACTTTCTGATGGGCGCTGACCTATGTGACATGTACAGGGTGGGAAGGAAACATTCATCAACTTACTGCATGTTAGATGTGATTGGCCCCCCCTCCCCAACCTTGCAATATAGCACATGCTCTCATCTGTCGTGCGTTGCACTCCTCATTCGCCCCCCACCCCACCAACTTACATCCACCCCACTCCACACAGGCATCGCCCATTCCATGTGCACCCGGTGTACTCACCTGTTGGTCTGGAGGACCGTAGAGTAACGCATACTGGGGGAGGACCCCATCCACGAGCTTCTCCAACTCTTCAGACGTGAAGGCAGGGGCCCTTTCCCAAGTCGCAGCAGCCATTGTCACTTCCAGACCGAGTTCACAGCAGCACTTGCAGTATAGGTCCTCTCCTGTGGATGATCAGGTCTCGAGTGATTAAGCAGATAGAAAATGGCGGTCACGCCCGCGGCGGTGCATACCGCGGCGGTGCGTACCGCGACCGCCGGCGCACATCGTCATTGGCTCCTGAAACCCATAGGCTTCAATGTTATCCAATGCGGCTCCGTATAGCGGTCTTCGACCGCCTACCGCCACGGTGTGCTCCGCCAGCGCAGTGACCTCACATCCCATTGTCCCACTTCACAGGTCAGGCAGCCGCCATTCCAAGGGCCCACATGGCATAATCTCTACTGTGACACACAGGCCTAGGCCTGGCATTGCCACACATACACGCCTTTCAATACCTAGATAACCGTGTGCCATGCAAGCAGTGGTGAACGTACCAGTGATTATCTTGACTCTGTGCTCCATGTTGTCCTTCCTAGGCACCGTCCGCTGGGATTTGCGAGGAGAAGGATGAATCCTCGCGTGTACCGACCGCTGGTGGACCTGTCGACAATGGAAGAACGCCACATCATACTACGATACCGACTTGACCGTGCCACTATCCATGAACTGTGTGCCCAGCTGGAGCCAGCCCTGATGTCCCCCATCCGCCAACCCACAGGAATTCCCCCTCTGGTGCAGGTGCTGTCAGTCCTCCATTTTCTTGCAAGTGGCTCATTCCAGACAACAGTGGCCATGTCATCTGGAATGTCTCAGCCAATGTTTTCTAAGGTTTTGTCTAGAGTGTTGTCTGCCCTGATGAAACACATGCGGAGTTACATTATTTTCCCTGAGGTGGTTGATTTGCCCACTGTGAAGGGTGATTTCTATGCCCTTGGACATATTCCCAACATAATTGGTGCCATTGATGGGACCCATGTAGCCTTAGTCCCCCCAAAAGACGATGAGCAGGTGTACAGAAACAGGAAGAGTTACCATTCTATGAACGTCCAGGTGGTCTGTTTGGCTGACCAGTACATCTCCCATGTGAATGCAATGTTCCCTGGTTCAGTGCATGACGCGTATGTGATGCGTAATAGCAGCATCCCTTATGTGATGGAACAGCTACAGAGACAACGTGTGTGGCTAATAGGTGACTCTGGTTACCCCAACCTGCCTTGGCTATTGACCCCAGTGAGGAATCCCCGGACCAGGGCTGAGGAACGGTACAATGAGGCCCATGGGTGAACTAGGAGGATCATAGAAAGGACCTTTGGGGTTCTGAAGGCCAGGTTTAGGTGTCTGCATATGACAGGGGGATCCCTGATGTACTCACCAAAGAAGGTGTGCCAGATCATCGTGGCCTGCTGTATGCTTCACAATCTGGCATTGCGACGTCAGGTGCCTTTCCTGCAGGAGGATGGTCCAGATGGTGGTGTTGAAGCAGCTGTGGAGCCTGTGGAGAGTGAAGAGGAGGAAGACTCAGAGAACGACCCAGACAACAGGGACAGAGTTATCCAACAGTATTTTCAGTAGCACACAGGTAAGAATCACACACGCCATTTTAATTTTCCTGAATGCCTCGTGCTTCTCAACTTTGTCTATGACCCCCCAGTTTTTTGAAACTGATGTTTGATTCTCCCTTCCCTTTTCAGTGCTGTATGGCCCACTGCGTGACTTCTGCTTGGTTAGCCCATGGACTAATGCTTATTGATCTCGGTATGTGTTCAGCACAAAGTTTACAGAACATAATTGATCGGTAATGTGTTTTACATTTGTAAATAATACAGCCTGACTCCAGCATGATTTCAGTGCATTGCGTGATTTATTTTTGGTGCTAGATGATGGTACATGATATTCACACGGTGATGGGTGGGGGTGGAGTAATGTCCATGGCAGAGTCCAGTTCTCAGTCTCACAGGTGCATTGTCCATATGCCTGTGGAAGGATGGAGCAGGGGCAGTTCAAGGTTGGACAGGGTGGCAATGTGGGACAGTGGGATGACTTCAGGGTGTATCTCATGCTGGCGGGGGTCTTGACATCCTACTCTGTCTTTTTTTTGGATCTCAGGCTCCTCTTGCGGGGTGGTTGTTCTTCAGCAGGAGGTGGGGTTCTGGTGGCCTGTCGTTGTGGTGGGGCCTCCTGTCCACTAGCGCCGGCGGAGGTGGTAGGCTGTTCCTGGTCCGGGCTAGTGACAGGGGCCCTGTGTGGTGCCACATGGTCCCGCAACGTGTCTTCTATCCGGTGGAGGGCCTGGACTATGCTCCCCATGGCGGTAGAGATGTTGGTGAGATGATTGTTAAACCCCATGTAGCGTTCCTCCTGCTGTGCCTGGATCTCCTGGAACCTGGCCAGTACCGTCGCCATTGTCTCTTGTGAGCGGTGGTAGGCTGCCATGATGGTGGTGAGGGCCTATTGGAGAGTCGGTTCCATGGGCCTCTCCTCCCCCCCTGTCGCACAGCAGCCCTCCGAGTTGCCCTGTTTCCCCCGGATTCTGTCCCCTGGACGGTGTGCCCACTACCACTGCCCCCAGGTCCCTGTTGTTGTTGGGGTGGTGGGTTAGCCTGGGGGCCCTGTAGTGGCAGACACACCGCTGATTGACCTGTCCTAGAGACAGAGCCATGGGCCCGCTGGGTGGGAGCTGTGCTGTTGTTCCCAGAGGGGGTTGGGTCTGCTGTGGCCTGTGTGTGGGGAACCGACTGTCCATAGGTCCCCGATGGTCCGGGCTGGTCGTCAGGTTCCAGGTCGACAGAGCTGCTGTCATCACTGGGTGCCTCTTCCGGGGGGGGGATGGACGTTTCTGGACCCTCCTGGCCGGTGTGTTGGCGTTCGGGTCCTGCATGGGGTAAGAGAGTATGGTTATTGTTTCTGTGTGTGCTATTGTGTGCGATTTATGGGTGCCCTTGTCCCCCAGTGCTGTCATTCCCTTGGGGGAGGTGTTGTGGGGGTGTTGGGGGGGGGTATGTGCAGTGGTCATGCTTAGGTGATGGGTGTCCATAGTTTGTGGTGGCATGCAGGGGTTGGTGTTGGGTGGGTTGTGCTGGGGAGACATTCTCAGGGAGGATGTGTGATGGGGGGTTGGGGGTGAGGGTGGTGGTGGGGGTTGGCATGCTGGGGGGGGTGAAGTAGTTGAGATTGTACTTACCAGAGTCCATTCCTCCGTGTACTCCAGCGAGGCCATCAGGATGCAGGATGTTTAGTACCTCTTGCTCCCATGCTGTGAATTCGGGTGGAGTGGTTGGGGGTCCCCCGCCAGTCTTCTGCACTGCGATGTTGTGTTGCGAGACCATCGAGCGCACCTTTCCCCGTAAGTCGTTCCAACGTTTGCGGATGTCCTCTCGATTTGTGGGATGCTGTCCCACCGCGTTTACCCTGTCCACGATCCGCTGCCATAGCTCCGCCTTCCTGGCTATAGTGGTGTGCTGCACCTGTGAGCCGAAGAGCTGGGGTTCGACTCTTATGATCTCCTCCACCATGACCCGGAGTTCTTGGTCCGAAAAGCGTGGGTGCCTTTGGGGTGCCATGGGGTGGTGTGGATGAGGTGTGGGGTGGTGTATATGGTGAAGAGTGTGTTGGTGTGTGGTGCTTTGTGCTTCTATGTGGTGTGTGTGATGGTGTAGTGTGCCTCTGTGTGATGTAGCTCTCTATTCTGTGATGTGTCTCTCTCTCCTTCGTCTATGATCTTCGGTCATAGGGGTTTGTGGGTGATGTGGGTGTGTGTTTTATAGTTGGTTGGATGTGTGGGAGTGTTGTTTGTATGTGTGTCAGGTGTGTGTATTTAAAATTGTCCAATGTGGCTGTGTTTTGGAGCTGTGTGTGTATTTTGACCGCGGCGGTGTGTCCCGCCAATGGAATACCGCGGTTGAAAGACCGCCGCCTGGATTCGTGGGTCAGAATGGCATGGGCGTGTTTGTGTTGGCGTGACGGTGGAGGTTTGGTCATCTCCAGTTTTCCGCGGCCCGCTGATGAGGCGGCCTTCCTTGGATGTCGGGATTTTGGCGGTTTCGCCGTTGTGGGTCAGAATGACAGTGGCGGTTTACCGCGGCCGCGGCGGTAGAATGGTGGACTTCTGACCGGCGGTAAGGGCCTTTTATCGCCGAGGTCAGAATGACCCCCTCTGTTCTCAAACAAGGCATTCTTGCTCACTCTGTGCTATTTCCAAAGCTACAGCAAGGTACATTGCCGGTGAACTTGGTATAAGTTTAGTGTCCGACATTCGTAGAACACATCCTTACGTAGGGACATTTTCTCCGAATATTAGTTGTTTTATTATGGAAACATTTCCCTGTCCCCTTGCACGTTAGAGGGAGATTTCAGCCAGAGAACCACGTCTGGATGCAGATTGTCAAATGCTTTGCTGGAGCTGTTTTGCAGACCGCAGGCCTTTGCTCAGGTATGGGGGATGATGTCTTCCCAGGGGAACCTGAAGGGCAGAATTAGAGCTTAAAACGCTGTGCTCTATCATAGCCTAGGTAGGACTTAGTCTACTGACTGTAGTGACAATATGGTAGCGTTATTCTTATGCTTCGCTCTCCTAGTCACAATTTTAATACTCTCATGCTGTGTGGTCCTGGTTATTGCAGCTCACGCTTTGCTATCTAAGATGCAGTTGCTTCATTAAAAACATTATTGAAACATATACTGCCTCTGTTTGTCATTGTATATATGAGACTAATGTAACTGAGAGAAACGGATGAGACCTGAGTGACCACGGCTTCCCTGAGAAACCACTTATGTCATGCGCTCGGCTGCCCAGTCATCCCTGCCCTTGGGTAGAGATGAGCCACTGCTAGTTAGCCGGAGCAAAACCCGGATTGGAGCGACAGGTGTCACCTGCAGTGGGTCAGACTCAGTCTCCCCACACCACAGGCGATTCTGCCGCTCAAAATCCAGTAGTCTTATTAGAATATTGAGAGCCTACGCAACATGGCGCTGCCAACGTTTGATCAGGCTCTAATTTTCGGGTCCTCCTGAGTATCTCTGTCTCATTATATACAACAATACCTCAATACCATATGCGGAGATGTCCGTGGTACTGAGGATTTCCGCCCCAGCTAAGTAGGTAATCCTATCTGATGCTGGAGGTTGTTCAAGCTTGTACTCTGAAAAGAAAACCCTATTTGGTGAACCTTCTCTGAATGACTTAACTATCTAATATGGCAAATCCACAACAGGTAGCAATAGCAATATGAGACAACCTCTGACTGCACAATTATTAGCAAATGGCCTAACGGCCCACGGGGGTCCTGTCACCTTTGTGGTGGACGCCCATGCAGCTTATAGAACCAAACTCGTCTATCCTTGGGTCACATTTCCAGCAGTTGATGGGAACACAAATACATTTCATCACTACAGACTTGCAGACGCACCTGGACAATACAGGGCTTATGAATATTTAGAAATACTTTTATCTTATCAAGAACATAATAAATGGCCTGATGGTGCCATACCCCACACAATTTTACCAGTAAGTTTAGGTCCTCTAAGTAATGATGGTCCTACCTGGCCTTTGTTGGCCACCTATACACCACACCCTGCAGTAGCGATTTTAGCAGTAACTGAGGTTAGTCGCTTATATATCGAACTAACAATGACATATTGATGATTAGTACAGTTTGTGATACAAAAATTAAATACACACCCAGCACATGCTGCTCCAGCACAACCACATGCAGTGACGCCAGGTATAAACCCTGCAACTGTACATTTGATCATGGGTAAAGTACCCACAAATGAGAGGAAACTCCGTTTTGGTTAGTACAAAAAATAAATGCGCTGGAAGCAGTATTTCCCCATACAGGACCTCAGGATAAACATAGAATTCTAATGATGTGCTTGCCATTTGGAATGGTCCCTACAATAGATAACTGTAATACCTGGGGCATGGTATTTGCAGAGCTCAATACAACCGCACACGGTACACCAACACTTGCCAATTTACCGTTAGTGTTGAAGCAAATTCAAGATGAATGCGGGGCTGCCCCGGCCCTGTACTTGGGGATGCAATTGATGGGTAATTTTGCCACGGTATCCTCAATTCTTTTAAGTAATCTTAAAGGGGAAGCAGTTGCACTGGCAGTGCACATGGGGCTCCGTGATGTTCCTCAAAAGGATCAGGAATGTGAGCTGCCTAAGATTATCGCAGAGACCTATTCTAGCATTTGTCGAGATAGTCTAGGGGGCAGACCAACTAAACAACAATTTCAGGGCAAATCTAATAAAGATTTTTCCAAGCAAGCTCTTGAGGGTAATAAGAAATACTGGAATAAAAAACAACAAACTCCTAATACAGAGAGGGGAGAATCTCCGCGTACGGAGACCCCACAGAATAGATAGAATCTCAGAAATAGAGATAATATAAAAACACCTCATAGATATCAATATACTGATGCACGCCAATCTCGTCCCTTTCAGGACTCATCAGAAAAACGCAGTGAGAGAGGTGGGCGATCAGAGAGAAGAACAGAGTATGTGAAACCGAGACAGGAATCACAAGGCTCATCTGATGTTTCGATTAAAAAGGAAGAGAAACCTCCCCGACAGAAACCCCAATTTAAAAAGAAAAAGGTGGCAGCAGTCGCAGTACGACATGCCACTCAAGAAGAGGGTCCTCTTCAAGAACAGGAAGTGGGCACTAGCACTGCTAGACAGCGCGGCAGAGATCACAATAGTTCATCAGAGTTTTCTAGAGCATCTGGAGGTGAAAGCAACTGATGACTTTCTACAACTAGAAACTGCAGGCATCCGTGTCTCCACGACTGATAGGGTGTATAAATTTAAGATACTATTAGAAGGAGACATTGAGCGCATAATAGACGCAATCTTTTGGGATCATGTAGTAAATATATATGATGTCTTGTTGGCCGAACAAGATTGGCCACCTGAATTTGTCCGTACTTTCCCATATGGAGAAGATGTTATTAAACATTCTTTCTCGTCCCTTGTGCCGGGGGAACTCGCTGAATCCTATGCCATTGATTAGGCTTTGGCACAGGCACACTCATCATATCGCAATCACGTAGAATGGGATAAAGATTCCCCCTACCATGTAATTCCCATTAAAAATGAACCTCAACCTCAGTACCCAATAAAACATGAAGCAAAAGCACCTGTGAGAGAAATACTCACACAACTAGAGTATCAGGGCGTAATTGAACCCTGTGTGTCGCCAATGAATAATACTTTATTCGCAGTAGCCAAACTACTACGACCATTCA
Organism: Pleurodeles waltl; assembly: GCF_031143425.1. Classification (NCBI taxonomy): domain Eukaryota; kingdom Metazoa; phylum Chordata; class Amphibia; order Caudata; family Salamandridae; genus Pleurodeles; species Pleurodeles waltl. The sequence goes on along the minus strand of NC_090438.1, from coordinate 488,363,702 downwards.
TACACAATAGTCTTAGACTACAGACACTTAAGCAGTCATACATGCACATATGCTATACAAAACTCACATCGGACAGCACTGATGAACAACATAGTGCGTAAAAATACAAAACAACACTGGATATTTCCAATGTTTTTTTCTGCCAGATTATAGTGCCTGAGAGTAGAGACTTAACAAGTTTCAGTGCACTAGGCTCCCAGAAAAAAATTCTGTTATTTACCTCAAGGGTACAAGAACAGCCCAGGACTGTTGGCAGCTTGTGTGACTGCAATTTTGCACGACATTGACCCTGAAGCGTTGTCCTATGTAGATGATATTTATCTTACGAATGATGAATTGCTACAACATTTAAGACGAGTGGCCCGCATTGTTGTGGGATTTGCTGAATTTGGCCACAATTTCAACTTAAAAAAACAAAAATAGCCTTCCTCAGTGCCCTGTTTCTGGGATGTGAGCTATCGAGTGAAGGAAAGAGCCTAGCCCCACAATTCTTGGAAAAATGCGCACAACTACAACCTTCAAACACAATAAAAAAACTCCAATCTTTATTGGGTTTTCTCAATTTTGGCAGAACTTACATTCCAGATTATGCTTCATGCATAAAATCTTTTTATGACTTAATACATCCTGACTTTTGAAGTAAATTTTGGACAGTTGAACACACACGAATACTTAGAGAAGTACAGACATACTTGCTTGTAGCACAACACCTACACATGAGGGACAACAAAACACACTTGGACATCAGAGAAATTGCTGGGTCCATCGGTTTCACTTATGTAACCTTTAATGAGGGTGAGACCGTCCCAATAGGTTACAAATCACATTTGTACTCAGTAGCAGAACAACACTTTGCTTCCACTGAGAAAATTCTTACTGCTGTTCAGATGGCTGTCATTAAAGAAAGATCTCTAGCCCAGGGCAAATGCATTATTGTAATTTCTCCGATTCCTAGCCCTAGAGGCTGTCACAAAAGCAACCGTACCTAATGCTAAAGCATTACATCCACGTTGGGTACAGAGGGCCACGTCTTTGTCAGCCACTGATGTAGACTACGTCTTTGACCCAAAGTTACAAACTCAAGAATTTCTGTAATACGAGCTGGAATACCCAATTCCAGCAAACACATTGCCCATTGAACAATATCACAGAGTCATGTACACCGATGGCTCAGTACAACCTGCAATAGGCACAAAGCATCGATACTTGGCTGCTTGCGCAGTCGTAAGCGGCTATATGGAGGACAATAAATTCTGTCCACTCCACACATTTACGCAAGCCCTAGGGGATTGCACAGCGCAATTAGCAGAGCTCAAAGCTCTGGTGATGGCACTGGAACATACAGATCCTGCACAGTATACACTGATTGTTTGTGATTCATACTATTGTGTCCAGTCCTTCAATGAATACCTGCATTACTGCCGCCAGAATGGGTTCAGAGATTCTAAAGGCAATACCATTAAACACAGACTTCTGTGGGAGAAAGTAGCGGATCTGAAGGAAACACTACCAAATGTCCATGTTGTACACACACTTGGACACCAGTGCGTTGGAATAGACATTGCTGGGAATACACTGTCTGATGAAGGCACAAAGTCAGCAGTGGCTGTGGCTGCTGTTGCTGTAGTAACTCGTTTGAGTTCGAAACCGGACGCAGACATATGGGCTGCCATGAAAGTTAAGGCTGATGGTACGCCCTATCTAAAAGAATTTCCTGACAAATATTCCTACTGAATGGGAGGTTTCCTGAACGCTGAAGTTAAGATACCAGGCATAGAGGTGCAAGATATGTCCAACAGAGATATAAGACCACAATTGAATAAAGCAGCGCATGATGGGGTAGCATCTGCCCATGCTGGTGTGGCAGCTACAATATAAATCCTACAAGCCCGCTATTGGTGGCCAGGCCTCTACAAAGAGACCAAGCAGTATGTCCTCTGTTGTGACATCTGCCAACAAATTAAAGTTTCAACTGCCAAACGCCCGCTGCAGACACCCCTCTTGATTTCAAATAAACATTTACAATGTGTGTACTTGGACCACTGCCGTCCCCTAACACCGGACAGTGCATACAAGTATATTCTAGTTGCTGTTGATTCTTGCTCCAGATTTCTATAGGTGTGGCCACAACGCTCGGCTGACGCTCGGTCTGTTATTAAAGATTTGCGAGTCTTTATCGGTACATATGCAGTTGCGACTTTCCACTCAGACCAGGGCCCTGCTTTCGCGTCAAGGCCATTCTCGGACGTCATGGCTTCATTGGGTGTCCAACTCCAGTACTCCTCTCCATTTCATCCTGAGGGAAATAGTGTCATGGAGCGATTAAACTGTGATTTAAAGCAATCCTTAACAGCCAGAGTCTTAGGTACGGGTCGTAGTTGGCTTGATTACCTGTATGGAGTCCAGACAGCATTTAACAATCTGCCTAGAAGATCCCTGGGGGGTCATACTTCATATGAGTGCCTTTTTGGAACTCAAATTTATGTTCCAGATCTTGATGGTCCTGGCGTGGAGGTGGCAGAAACACCCTTTGACATAAATGAATGTGTCACTGTCTTACAGGATTTACAACAGTTCAGTGATGACAATTCTTCTCTCAGTGCTGCTTCCACAGGAATTAAGGATGGACCTGTAACACCTACCGGCTGGATTCCTAGTGTTGGGGATCTAGGGCCAGATGTAGCAAAGGGATTGCGCCTCGCAAAGAGCGAAAATCGCCGTTTGCGAGGCGCAAATGCCTCTTTGCTGTGCAGAAATGCATTTTGCGAGTCGGATCCAACTCGCAAAATGCATTTCCGACTCGCAAATACGAAGGGGTGTTCCCTTCCTATTTGCGACTCGCAATGCAATGCAATTCCATTTGCAGAATCGCAGTTACCATCCACTTGAAGTGGATGGTAACCCACTCGCAAACGTGAAGGGGTCCCCATGGGACCCCTTCCCCTTTGTGACTGGAAACAAAATTATTTTTTCAGAGCAGGCAGTGGTCCAATGGACCACTACCTGCCCTGAAAAAATCCTAAACTAAAGGTTTCGGTTATTTTTACAAAGTGCAGCTTGTTTTCCTTTAAGGAAAACGGGTTGCACTTTGAAAAAAAAAAACTGCTTTATTAAAAAGCAGTCACGGACATGGTGGTCTGCTGTCTCCAGCAGGCCACCATCCCCGTGAGTGCCCATACTCACAATGAGGTCGCAAACTGCGACCCACCTCATTAATATTAATGAGGTGGGTCTTTGAGACCCCATTGCTAGTAGCAGAATGCGTCTGAGACACCTTTCTGCATACCAAATTGCGACTTGCAATTTGCGAGTCGCAGGGACTCGCAAATTGCAAGTCGCAATTTGGGAATTTGCTACATCTGGCCCCTAGTATGTGAAAGGTTGCTGTGAAAAATGAATTTGGTCCTTCTAATCGAGCACCAGTCCTAGTCTTGGGAATCCACCGTACCAGAACTGTAATTCTGCTACCGTTGGCAGGTGCCAAAGAAAATAATTTTGTCTCCATCGACAATGTCAAACTACACCATGTGGTCAATCCTGCACAGCATACCAAGGGGAACAACCAGTAGTTCCCGAATCCCTCTCACTACTGGTCAAGAAGTTCCTCTACAAGTTGTGAGCAACAACACTGACACCTCTCCGAGCTTGGGGAGGGTGGAAAATGATCTTGCATTGGTTCCACTAACATCAAATAATAAAGAAATAGTTGATTGATTCGATACAGCTTCAACAAAAACGGATGGTGCGATTTATTGTGTGCCACCGCAATATACACCAACTCCTCCAACAAACACAGCTCCAGTTGTTGCACGAACTGCTTCTGGATATTTTGCTGACATCAATGATGACGTCTCAGACTCATTCGCTTCTTCAACACCTGAAATGTCAAACGCACGTAAGCTAATGAACCTGCTTAAAATAACATACTTTGTTCTTCCATGGAACTATCTGTGGCTTTCCTTGACTATAATAGATTTCCTACTTTGGATTGGTTTTGTCATAACTTTCTTTTTGTTAATACACGGACATTTTCTTCCTGAAAAATCAACAGTTGAACTGGTGGATGAGGTCTTAAAACCACATTTTTCATCACACAAGGTCCGAAGAGACTTGTCTTTTGTGAACATTTCCACAATACCAATTCCTTATGGGATTGTTTGGGATTAAGTAACTTTTGATATATACGGCCGTACGGCAGTCATTCAAATACCTTATGTGTTTAAACTCTCCATGAATTACATAATAATACCAGGCATTGTTTCTGATGATTGGGATGTGAAAACAGTCAAGCAGCCCCAAAACTGTTTTTAATTATACACAGTGGGAACATTGTCCGACTCCATCACAAGGGAGTTTCAAAACATATTCTGAAAAGTTTGCATATTTTTCTGAGCATGATGTTAAAAATGCTGAGTCGTATTATTTTAAATTGCTACCTACCGAAAACATACGCATATTATTGACAAATACGAAATGTATATATTCAGATTCCTTTGTTTCCCGGTTGACTATAGAAGACTATGAATATTGGCTGAAGTCGATTGACTTAAAAAGTGTGTGGGGAACTAGACATTGGCAAATAAGGGGGAATGAGGCTTTATTTGGAGCATGCCTCATACCTGTACAAATGATATTTGTAAATGAAACAGTACAATAAACAAGTTGTTTAGGCTTAGCAAAGATCAAAGAATTAAACACGCCCAGTATACCTGTCCCTGCAATATTTTACAAATGGCAAAAATATACAAATGCAACTGAAGATCGGCTCGACGAATGGGTCCAGAATGGTACATTTAATGTTTCACTGACACGTCCTGGCGGGTGTGGCCAGTAGATACCAATGGGTGTCACCAACGTTTTATCAACCACTCGGGGAGATAATAGGCCGGACCCTCGCTATATATCATCCAAACATGCGGGTATAGTTACAACGTACAGTGTAGGGAAACTATGCCAGCAACGGTTAAGAACTTCCTCACTAGATGCGGTTAGAGAACACCTCAGTCTCCTGTCCAATAATACCGATTTACAGGACTTTTTGTTAGGCCCCAGGAAACACCGCAGAAAGTGTTTCTTATATGAAGTATGTAATAAAATTTGGAAGCTTTCCCAACAAGAAGCAGCTGCCCGGTTAAGGCAAATAGACCAGGAAAATTTAAAAAAGGCATTAGCTGTTGTGGATAATGGGATTAATACCCTGTCCGACCGGATATACACCTTAAATAACATTGGGGGTTATTCTAACTTTGGAGGAGTGTTAATCCGTCCCAAAAGTGACGGTAAAGTGACGGATATACCACCAGCCGTATTACGAGTTCCATAGGATATAATGGACTCGTAGGTATTGAAACCGGATGATTAATGGCAGCATTTCCAGCACCCCGTAAATTTGTTCTCTGCTGAAGAAGGGACTAACCCAGAAACACATGTGTCCAGAGATGCACAGCAAAGGCTGCACCTACTTAGAGGTGAAATATTTAAAAGTAACTGAGTTCGTTTTTTGAGGAAACTACATTTATCATGATGCAACGGGGCAGATTATTTGCTGGGATGTTAGGCAGGTGCGCTCCTAACTGTTTGTGACTTTAAAAAGGCTCCCTTGAGCCACTGGGCTGACGAGCTCTGGAGCAGGCACTGCATGCCAGTGAAGAGGTATTGAAACCGGATGATTAATGGCAGCATTTCCAGCACCCCGTAAATTTGTTCTCTGCTGAAGAAGGGACTAACCCAGAAACACATGTGTCCAGAGATGCACAGCAAAGGCTGCACCTACTTAGAGGTGAAATATTTAAAAGTAACTGAGTTCGTTTTTTGAGGAAACTACATTTATCATGATGCAACGGGGCAGATTATTTGCTGGGATGTTAGGCAGGTGCGCTCCTAACTGTTTGTGACTTTAAAAAGGCTCCCTTGAGCCACTGGGCTGACGAGCTCTGGAGCAGGCACTGCATGCCAGTGAAGAGGTATTGAAACCGGATGATTAATGGCAGCATTTCCAGCACCCCGTAAATTTGTTCTCTGCTGAAGAAGGGACTAACCCAGAAACACATGTGTCCAGAGATGCACAGCAAAGGCTGCACCTACTTAGAGGTGAAATATTTAAAAGTAACTGAGTTCGTTTTTTGAGGAAACTACATTTATCATGATGCAACGGGGCAGATTATTTGCTGGGATGTTAGGCAGGTGCGCTCCTAACTGTTTGTGACTTTAAAAAGGCTCCCTTGAGCCACTGGGCTGACGAGCTCTGGAGCAGGCACTGCATGCCAGTGAAGAGGTATTGAAACCGGATGATTAATGGCAGCATTTCCAGCACCCCGTAAATTTGTTCTCTGCTGAAGAAGGGACTAACCCAGAAACACATGTGTCCAGAGATGCACAGCAAAGGCTGCACCTACTTAGAGGTGAAATATTTAAAAGTAACTGAGTTCGTTTTTTGAGGAAACTACATTTATCATGATGCAACGGGGCAGATTATTTGCTGGGATGTTAGGCAGGTGCGCTCCTAACTGTTTGTGACTTTAAAAAGGCTCCCTTGAGCCACTGGGCTGACGAGCTCTGGAGCAGGCACTGCATGCCAGTGAAGAGGTATTGAAACCGGATGATTAATGGCAGCATTTCCAGCACCCCGTAAATTTGTTCTCTGCTGAAGAAGGGACTAACCCAGAAACACATGTGTCCAGAGATGCACAGCAAAGGCTGCACCTACTTAGAGGTGAAATATTTAAAAGTAACTGAGTTCGTTTTTTGAGGAAACTACATTTATCATGATGCAACGGGGCAGATTATTTGCTGGGATGTTAGGCAGGTGCGCTCCTAACTGTTTGTGACTTTAAAAAGGCTCCCTTGAGCCACTGGGCTGACGAGCTCTGGAGCAGGCACTGCATGCCAGTGAAGAGGTATTGAAACCGGATGATTAATGGCAGCATTTCCAGCACCCCGTAAATTTGTTCTCTGCTGAAGAAGGGACTAACCCAGAAACACATGTGTCCAGAGATGCACAGCAAAGGCTGCACCTACTTAGAGGTGAAATATTTAAAATTAACTGAGTTCGTTTTTTGAGGAAACTACATTTATCATGATGCAACGGGGCAGATTATTTGCTGGGATGTTAGGCAGGTGCGCTCCTAACTGTTTGTGACTATAATGGACTCGTAATACGGCTGGCGGTAAATCCGTCACTTTTCCGTCACTTTTGGGACGGATTAACACCTCCTCCAAAGTTAGAATAACCCCCATTGTCTCTTCTGCTATAGACATTATACAAATGGATATGTCTTCCTTACACCATGGACAGAGTCAGCTAAGGTCCATTATGCAGTTGGGTTGGATACTTCAAACAGTGAAGGCGGGTCGCTTTGCCTGGCAGCATGTCAGCGCAAGGGAAATATTTTCTTTCTTTAATTTAAAGCGACAACAACAACTAATGGCTAAGAAGGAAGTGACTTATGTCATGTTAAACATAAAAAAATTGAAAAGTTGCCTTTTATTGTGGCTGAAATAGCATCTGCTGAGTGGCTAATACACAGGGTCTTTAATATGCCTATTTCTACACTTCAATTCACCTCCTGTTTAAAACACATTCCGGTAGGAAGATGTGAAAGACTAGGAGCTACCCTTCTCGTACAAATGACTCAGTGGCATGAATGAGGTCTTTCTTAGAGGTAGTGAATGCAAGACTTCAGTCAGTCATTCGATGGTTTGTAAACAGCTGTCCTTGCATGGGGCGTGTAACGCGTCTGCAGCAAACTTAGCTTGTTATCTGAAAGGATTTGCTGTCCCCTTGATTAGACCTACGTTCCAGGTGCTTTCAAACGGTAGCTATGTCCTCCTCAATGGTGAAGACTGTAGTGGGATGCGAGCCAGAATAGTTTATGTTGTTTCGGTCTCTAAGATCGTTACATGCTGCAGGAACGTACTTTTTCCCCCCACTAAGACAAAAGAGATAGCTGACTATTGGCCTCACAGTGCTACTTCGAATGTGAATTTTGACAAGTTGAGCAGACTCAAGGCTTTATTGTTTCAAAAACATGTGGCTCTTACTTCTGTGTGCGAGACCTACGCACTTCAGGTGGCAAGGTTGTCAAAAGAAATACAGTCCATTTTAAGTACCAACTTTCCGAGACACTCTGGTGAACTTGTGGGACAAATACTACTGGAATCGCATACATCTTTAAGGCTGTTGGTTCTGGTTTCATCCACACCTTCTCCTCCATATTCGGTCTAATACCATCAGCCATCCACTCAATTTTCTATAGTATTTTCGGGGGATTTCCAATAATTTTGGCTTCATTAGCTGGCGTTTTGCTGTTGCTATTTTTCATACGCCATGGCTGTCCCGCCGCAACAAGAAGGAATAAAAGCGCTCCCATCAGCACAGCTGTATTGTGAACGCATGATGCAGTATTTTGGAGCAACAGTCCTGGAGCAATTGGAGTGTGACTGGCCTCTGTCATTCAGACCAGTTCTACATTGTGTGCAGCCCATGTTTCGGTGCCTCTGGTGCGCTTCTGAACATGCACTGGAAGTCTGTCTTTCTACGCAGCGCATGCTTTCATTGATTTCGTTTATTAACATCAACTAACTCTTGCTAAATTCTTTTATTCTTAGTTGGTACACCATTTACCAGGATAATAAGTGGCTCATCATTGTCTTTGTCTATTCCTGCAGTTTCAATTTTTTTTCAAAGACTAATGGCACAAACACTACTCTTCCTTTAAGGCCCTTCAATAAATCTGTTGAATACAATTGACCTGTTTTTGGTTCTAATCGTATAATTACTTGAAATAGGTGTACAGATTGTTTAAGAATATATTTATATACATTTATATCTCACAGTTGTTCAGGAGTACTCACACGTTCTAACCTAATATTTAATGCTTTAGCTGGTGTTTTCTGATCTTCTAACTTATTATAGTAGTACATACATACAACTTGCTGCATGAACAAGTCAAAATGCTCCTCTACAAATAAATAAGCAGCACATTCTTGCCACTTTTCACTGTTTTCCCCTTAAGTTTTGAAAAATACATCTACAATTTGTGTTTGACTTTTCTAGTGAGTGTGTAGACAGGAGATGCAAACATAGGGCCTGATTCTAACTTTGGAGGACGGTGTTAAACCGTCCCAAAAGTGGCGGATATACCACCTACCGTATTACGAGTCCATTATATCCTATGGAACTCGTAATACGGTAGGTGGTATATCCGCCACTTTTGGGACGGTTTAACACCGTCCTCCAAAGTTAGAATCAGGCCCATAGTCTGCTTTTCCAGGACATGCGGTATTCAACTTTAAAATCTCTTCTTCAAAATTCTCAGTAGCATTATCTGTGGTCTCTTCCTCAATACCTGTACCTACAAGTTCCTCATTCTCCCTAGAATCCTTTTCAGGACCAAAAAATCAAAACTGCACATCCCCACAAACTTTTTCTACCTCTGGTATAGTATCATACAAAAGTACTCTTTTCACCTCTCCTAAACATAATGCTGAATTTTTTATTTTGAATGGTGAACTGCCCACATTCTAAAGTGATGAAAGGTGCTTTGGCACACTTTCTTGTATAAACATGCTAATGAATGTCCCCTGTAAATTTGTAAACTTTTTTCTTTGTATGGATCTAACCCTTGTGAAATCTTTTTTTTTTTGTTTGAGACTGCATAGAAACTCCCATACAAACCTCCTTAACAAATCAAATGATTTCTGCTGAATACTGCAAACTCTGCTACAGTTCCATTTGTAAACAGGAGCCTGTCCACCACTTCCCTGAAGCTCCTCAGCTACCACCTCTTCCACATTTCTGGAAACAAGCTCTTCTTTTTCAACGGGACTTCCATCCTTCATCTCATAACATCGACTAGTTACATCAACTGCATGCACTATTGTGTTCTCTTGTAAATACCCTTCTTCATTAAAGAAAGGCTCTGTACTGGAGAAATGCTTCCATTCAAATAGATCTTACAAAATGTATAAGCAAGTCTTTTCCTTGGGCTACATTTCTTAATACATAACACTGTTTTATCCAGTGTTCTCTATCTAGCGAGAATCAAAATGAAAAGCTTCCTCTTTAAGGCGAATATCATCAATGACAGGCTCAAGGTGTTCTTTTTGCTTCAGTACATCCTCTCTCGTTTTGTACATCTTCATATTTTTAAGAAGATTCTGCATTACCCTGGTACGAAACATTCTAACTCTAATTTCTTCGAGCTGTTGCTGTCTTCAGTTTACCCTAACTGGTTTCTTTAATGATTACTTACTGTTCATTTCACATGAATTTTGACCTTTTTTTGCTGAATTCAAACATTCCTTTTTATTTACATACTTTTTCACATTTTGCAGTTTTCCACACATAGTTTTCAGAAATGTTCTGCTTTTCTTACCAGAAGCTCTTTTCTTTTTAAGTATGTTCTCTTCATGTTCCGCCTTTTGTCTATGTTGCAAGTAGATAGTAGGCTTTTCTCCGTTTTTTTTTCTTCATTTTTTTGGCATCTTCAATATCTCTTCTTAGAAAACTAATATCTGAAAAACAAAGCAATGTAGCAATAAGTAAATGTTTACATAAAAAGGTTCAATTATTTATTGTTATAATATACTCTTCATACAATCAATCACATAACAACATTGTAGGCAGTATACATCTATCTTTTATTAATTGTCTGACTTTCTCACCATATTTATCAGTGTGTGCTTCAAAATGTCTTTTTTTGCACAAATGTGTATTTGTGTCTATCAGTGTGTGCACAAGTGTCACAGTCAATCCTACACTGTATCCATTAGTGTGTACCTGATAGTGCTGGTCTATATATTATTCTACAGCACACATACAAACAGAAAACACCTGTTATGATTGGTATTTGCGCAGCAAGGTGTCCCTTCCTGCACAAAACCAATCATCCTCATAACACAGGCAACGGTCCACCAGAATAAAGGATGCCTACGTTCACACTAGGTAGGAATTTATGCGGCAGCACAGGAAGAGATAAAGATATGTACTGTATCTTGTAGATGCAGAGCATTTATTTCCTTCCCCGTGGAACATGGCAGCACAAAAAGACACTTGTTGCACCACCCTGTGCCATGGGCCTCATAAATAAGACCCTATCTGTCTAACATTATAAGCACAAATATACAACCTTCTTTAGACGTAACCTCTAACTACTAAAAACATAACTGCATGCTTCTCCAAGTGGATATAAATACTAACTCAGTTGGCACCATAAAATGTGCATAACAAATCTACAGTACTAAACAAAATACATGATTTTAAAGCCTGTACTATTAATCATTTCCTAGACTATCAAACTCATTACTAAGTATATGAATAAAAGTTTCAAAATCTCTCTACCTGTAGGTCAGGTAATATAGTTATGTCTATGTCACATACACATTTATCACTCTTAATTACAAACACAGCTTGCTTTGAAGCTAATACTTTTATTCACATACCTGTTAATAGCTTTCAATGGCAGGTAAAATACTATCACTATATCACTTTGGCTCTTTTCTTTATATCACAATGAAATCTCAGAATAAGAGTGGAACACGACTATTAGACCAAGGAACCATTAATTGCAACCTGTTCACCTTTGTTGTCAGTGATACTCTCCTACTTCAAATTAGAAGCTCACATTCTTTCATGTTTTATTTATGTTATCCCACATCTAAATGGTTAGTGGCTGTTAAACCTTTTTTCTTTATTTGGTAAGAAGCCCAATTTGCTACTGTGTGCTACTGAAGTCCTGATCAGATGGAGTTGCGAATCCAGACAGGGGATTAAAAATATATTTACCATTGTGAATAGCTCAATTTTCAAGTGCATTTAAAAAAATATAATAAAAATAGTGATTTGGAAAAATATTTTTTTACCAACTACTAACATACCAAAATCTTCTTTTACTTTAAAATTGTACGTCTGCTTTAATAACTGCCATAGCAACCTATTTTGGAATACTATACTGTACCAGTAATTCAAAAGTTCACAATACCATCTGTCAGCAGTATAATAATTTATGTTGTTCAGTACCAGGTGTGGTTGACTGTTGCAGGAACATAAGCATATCCAAAATTATTTCAGAGCCAATCACAAGTGTACTGATTTTATGTTTTTATTCACAACCTAATTTGTTCTACCAACGTAATTACATCTAATCAAATGTGTGCTCTCTCCATGTTATGCACTTCCCATTTTGAAAACGTACTCATTTAGTTGCAGCCTTCTCCTGTGTGCTTTTGCTCCTTCCCTGCAAAATGGTTAGAGTGTGGATTGTAGATCATAGCTATGTTTTTGGGCTAGAGGTACTGCCAGAAACAGTGGCATTGACAGGGACCTGGGTTTGCCTAACATGGATATTCATTGGATTGGCCAGCGAGAGTTAAAATGGCATTAATTGCTGCCCTTGGTTGAAAGCTTTGGAGACTGCCAACCCCCTCACCTCATGATTGTTCTCTGTGGTGGTAATGACCTGCGCACACTGACTAGGGTATGGCTGGAAATCCTAATTAAAGATACCTTTGTTCAAGTAATGCACATTTTCCCTCATACTGCCTTTGTGGTCTGTAGCATATGCCACAGAAGTGGCCAACTGATTTCTGTCCACAGATAGAAAAGCCAGGAAACATGTTAATAAAACTGTTTCAGCATTCCTCAAAGACCATAACATGAGTTCTATCTACAATAATAACCTGCACTTTAACATGGATGGGATAAGTAGAAGATAGGGTGTTCACTTCACAGATGAACGCAACAGAGTATTTCTCAGAAACTTGAAACTCTGCATCCATTCTTAAGTGTACTAATCAAATATACAAAGTAAACACAAAGGGCCTCATTACAACCCTGGCGGTCAAAGACTGCCAGGGCTGTTCTGGAGGTTGCACCACCAACAGGCTGGTGGTGAGAACTTGCACATTACGACGGCGGCGGAATCGCCACTGTCGCACCGCCGGGACCGCGGTTTTCCTTCACGTTGGTCCCGGCGGATTCAATCCTCCAGTGCAGCGCTTCTTGCATGTCTGCCAAGGGGATTACAAGTCCCCCTCCTGCCAGCCTTTTTATGGCGGTAGGAACCGCCATGAAAAGGCTGGTGGAAAGGGGAGTCGCATGGCCTCTGGGAGGCCCCTGCACTGCCCATGCCTTAGGCATGGGCAGTGCAGGGGCCCCCAGGCACAGCCCCATTAAGCTTTTCACTGTCTGCATAGCAGACAGTGAAAAGCACGACGGGTGCAATTGCACCTGTCGCACCGATGCAACACCGCCGGCTCCCATGTTGCAGCCGTCATCCCCGTTGGGCCGGCGGGCAGAAACTCGGTTCCCGTTCACTGGCCCAGCGGGGATGTCGAAATGACCACCGCGGGAGTGCGATGGTTACAACTTGGCGGGCAGCGGTTGCCGCCCGCCAAAGTTGTAATGAGGGCCAAAGTCTCTTTTTAGAGCCACTATATATCCCAAAAACTCTTAAATGTGAAAGAGAATCGAATTATTTTTCAAGCAAAAAAATTTGAAGTTGTTACTTTGTCATGAATCCCCAAACCAAAAGCAGAAATTCAATTCACAACACCCAGCATACTTTCTTTTACTTTCTCCATGTACCAATACATTTCTGAATCCCTCCGTGGAATTCTAATGGGGTATGTGAATTGGTGCAAGAGTGGGAAACTCAGGGGCATATTTATACTCCGTTTGCGCCAAATTTGCGTCGTTTTTTTCGACGCAAATTCGGCGCAAAACTAACGCCATATTTATACTTTGGCGTTAGACGCGTCTAGCGCCAAAGTATGAGGAAAGAGCGTCATTTTTTTGCGTGAACGCCTTCCTTGCGTTAATGAGATGCAAGGTAGGCGTTCCCGTCGAAAAAAATGACTGCGACGCAAATGCGTCGTATCTATACTCCCGGGCAAAAATCACGCCCGGGAGTGGGCGGGGCAAAAAACCCTGCATTTGCACCTCTTTTTAACGCCTGGGTCAGGGCAGGCGTTAAGGGACCTGTGGGCTCAAAATGAGCCCACAGCTGCCCTCCCATGCCCCCAGGGACCCCCCCTGCCACCCTTGCCCACCCCAGGAGGACACCCAAGGATGGAGGGACCCATCCCAGGGACATTCAGGTAAGTTCAGGTAAGTATAAAAAAAAAAAATATATATATTTTGTTTTGGCATAGGGGGGCCTGATTTGTGCCCCCCTACATGCCACAATGCCCAATGACCATGCCCAGGGGACAGAAGTACCCTGGGCATGGCCATTGGGCAAGGGGGCATGAATCCTGTCTTTACTAAGACAGGAGTCATGTAAATGGCGTCTGGGCGTCGTTAAAAATGGCGCAAATCGGGTGGAGGCGATTTTTTTGCGTCAACCTGACTTGCACCATTTTTAAGACGCCCTAATGCCATTTTTCCCTACGCCAGCGCTGCCTGGTGTACGTGTTTTTTTTCCACGCACACCAGGCAGCGCCGGTCTGCTAGCGCCGGCTAACGCCATTCAATAAATACGGCGCCCGCATGGCGCTTCAGAATGGCGTTAGCCGGCGCAAAACTTTTTGACGCTAAACTGCGTTAGCGCAGTTTAGCGTCGAAAAGTATAAATACGGGCCTCAATCTGTGAGTGGGTGTATGAGAGTGTCAATGAGAATGTAAATGGGTGCACAAGTGAGAGTGACTGTGAGTGGGTATCTGAGAGTCTTATTGAGTCTGTGAACAGGTACATGTGTGTGGGTATGTGAATGAGTGTATGACAGTTTGAGTGGGTCTCTGAGTAGATGCATCAGACTGTTAGTGAATGTCTCAGCAGGTGTGTGAGTGTCTGAGTAGAGCAGGTCTTTCAGTGGGTGAATGAGTGTCACTGGTCTGTGAGCGGGTGTGTGAGTGTCTGAGTGGGTCTTTGAGTGAGTATATCAGTGTCAGTGAGTCTACCAATGGGTGTGTGAGTGGGATGTGAGTGAGTGTGTGAGTCTATAAATAAGTCTGTGAGTAGGTGCCTGAAGGTCCTATTGGGTCTGTTAGTCGGTGCATGAGTTTCTGTTAGGGTCTGTGACTGGGTGTGTAGGTGTCTGAGTGGGTATGTGATTGGGTGTATGAGTGTCAGTGGGTCTATGAGTGGTGCATGAGTGGCTGATTAGATGTGTGAGTGCTGTGTGAATGTCTGACTGGGTCCAAAAGGCACTGCATGAGTGCTTCAATGGGTCTCTTACTATGAGCATACGCATCTCAGATAGTCTGTGAGTTGGTGCATGAGTGTGTAACTGGGCCTATAAGTGGGTGTGTGAGTCTCTGAGTGGATCTAGGAGTAGGTGCCTCAGGGTCAGGGTGGGTCTGTTAGTGGGTGCATAAGTGTGTGACTCAGTCTGTGAGAGGGAGTGCAAGTGTTTGAATGAGTCTGTGAGTGGGTGTATGAGTGCCAGTGAATCTGTGAGTAGGTGCATGAGTGTGTAACTGGTCTATGAGTGGGTGCATGATGGTCACATTGAATGTGTGAGTGGGTGTCTGTGGGTCTGAGTGGATCTGTGAGTGGATGCATGAGTGTGTGAGTGGCCTGTGAGCGGGTTCATGACAGTCAGAGTGCATTTGTGAGTCAGTGTCTGAGTGGGATGTGTGGTTTCATGACAGTCAGAGTGGATTTGTGAGTGAGTGCATGAGTGTGTGAGTGGGCTGTGACTGGGTGTGTGTGTCTAAGTAGAACTGTGAGTAGGTGTCTGAGGGTCAGAGTGGGTCTGGGAGTGGGTGTATGAGTGCCTGATTGGGTCGGTGAGTGGTTGTTTGAGTGTGTGATTGGGTCTGTGTGTGTCTGAGTGGGTCTTTGAGTGGGTGTATGAGTGTCAGTGGGTATCTGAGAGCATGCATGAGGGTGTGTAAGTGTCTCACTGGGTCTGACAATGCATGCATTACTGTGTAAGTGACTGTATGAATGTATCTTTTTTTATTTTTGTTTGGCAGGAGTCGCGATTGCTTCACAGCCTTACACAGGGGGCTGCAATGAGAGCCGTAACGGTGTCATGACTCCGTCTCAAGTACAAAAAAAGGGACTCTAAGGTTTTCAAATCTTATTAAGCATCCCTCATGCATGTATCAGTAATCCCCATGGGATCAGAGGACCTCTACCCTGACCCCTTATATTCTTTTGTCCCAAAATATTTATCCCCTGGGACCATTGCCCAGTACATAAAATGGCAGCCGCAACGCTCCGTGTTGGAGCTGTGGCAGATCAGCGTCCCTATATATACAAATTTGTTTTTACTTAAGAACTGGAAAACTACTGAACGGATTTACAGCAAATAACAAAAAGGGCTCTTTCTGGACCAAGAGCTACCTTTCTGCCAGATGTAGTGTAATTCCATCCAGTAGTTGGGGCACTATCGCTGCTCCAAAATCCCTATGGAGAAATGAATTGAGAAAATGTGTTTTGGGACACCCCGTTTTCTCAGCCCTCGCTTGACGGATGACCCCGGAACTTTTCAGACAGCATTTGTGACCAATGGCACCAAAGTTATTATCAAACCAAAAAATGTTCTTTTTATAGAAACTAGGTCCTAACTATAGATACCTAGTGGTGACTGCCACTACACATATAGTAAAAAAAAAATCAAAGACAGAGTAATCCTACCAGAGGAGAAATGGAAGGCCCTAAACGAACTGAGGGAAGATACAACAATAGTAATCAAAGCCTCTGAAAAAGGTGGGAATATCGCAGTCCAAGATATCTCTGCGTGAAAGAAAGAAGCAATGAGGCAATTTCATGATAAACAGCATTATACAAAATTGAAAACAGATCCAAATGAAATCATAACTCTTGACTATCACCAAAAGCTACAAGAATGGCATAATTCAGGTCTCCTGGATGTGGAAAAATATAGGTATCTTAAAACTGAACATCCGATTGCCCCAATCATTTATTTTCTCCCAAAGGTCATAAAAGCTTACAACAGCCAACGGGGAGGCCCATTGTGAGTTAAATTGGATCCCTGCTTGAATACACCTCCAGATTTATTGACAGTTTTGTAAGGAGATATGTTACTGCATTATCTACTTTTTAGCGTGATGTGATGGATTTCTTAGCTAAAATACATGGTATCCCCTGGCAAATGAATTATATCATGGCTACTATTGATGTTACATCTTTATATACTCCCATTTGGCATGACAATGGCAAAATGGCTGTCAAACATTTTTTCAGGGCAAGATCTATCAGCTATCTGGAACATTTTAACATGCTCACAGAAATGCTGCTTTTTTGTTTGACACTTAGGCCCTCATTAGGGCTCTGGCGGTGAGTGATAAAGTGGCAGAAATACCGCCAACAGGCTGGCGGTAATTACCACCAAATTATGACCATGGCGGTGACAACTCCCATAGACAACCAATGTACCACACCAACCGCCAGGGCGGAAACAACACTCACCACGGTGGTAGCCGCCAACATCCAGACGGGAGACCAAGTACAGCCTACCATATTAAGACACTGCAAATCGCCACCTTTTCCGGGGTGGGACCAACGCCTTCAAAAACCTAGCAGACAGGCATCACAGAAGAGAAAGGACTCACCATCGGAGACACAGGGAAGAAGAACGCCGCCATGGAACCCGAACTGCAAGTTTTCCCGATGATCTTCTGAGCTATGCTCCACCTGGAACACCAACGCCGACGAAGATGACGACAGTGAGTGCAGCCGCCATATCACACAAGCGAGGGAGGGAAGAAAAAGAGAGTGACACACACACGCACAACACACACCCGAAACACACACACCATAAACACAACCAGCTACACACAAAAAACAATTTGCCCCCGATACACAGAAAAATAATGGACAACAGGAATGGACGAAAGTGATTGTATTCAAATCAACATCTAAAACATGTATTGATTTGTCAATGAAACAGATATGTGCACATGTACTCAAAGGGTCACTGCCCAGTCCAATCTTCAAAGGGCCCACATTACCACAGGGCACAGTCTAAGGCCCAACTCGAATCCTGACTTCATCCAGATAGAACTCTGCAGGGGCATAAGTTTGCAAGTGGGCAGGCACCTCAGGGGGAGGGGGGCTACCTCAGCAGGATGCAGGAACACGCCCACTGGTTTTGGATGGGGCAACATGCCCATTGCTCTGTCGTGGAGAGTGCAAGACCACAGTCTCTCAGGTGGGTGACTTGCCCACTGGTTCTGGGGGGGGCTTTGTGCCCTGTGCTCTTCATCCTGGGGAGGATGGGGTGAGTGGATGGCTTCTCCACTGGTTCTGCCGGGGGCATCGTGCCCTGTGATCTTCACCCTGTCGAGGATGGTGTAGGAGGCTGGCCTGGTTTGTAGTGGGTACCAAGGGGTACTTACACTCTGCACCAGGTCCAGGTATCCCTTATTAGTGTAGAAGAGGTGTCTAGCAGCTTAGGCTGATAGAAAATGGTAGCTTAGCAGAGCAGCTTAGGCTGAACTAGGAGACATGCAAAGCTCCTACTATACCACTAGTGTCATATGCACAATATCATAAGAAAACATAATACACAGATATACTAACAATAAAGGTACTTTATTTTTATGACAATATGCCAAAAGTATCTCAGTGAGTACCCTCAGTATGAGGATAGCAAATATACACAAGATATATGTACACAATACCAAAATTATGCAGTAATAGCAATAGAAAACAGTGCAAGCAATGTACAGTCACAATAGATTGCGATGGGAGCACATAGGTATAGGGGCAACACAAACCATATACTCTAGAAGTGGAATGCGAACCACGAATGGACCCCAAACCTATGTGAGCTTGTAGAGGGTCGCTGGGACTGTGAGAAAACAGTGAGGGTTAGAAAAATAGCCCACCCCAAGTCCCTGAAAAGTGGGTGCAAAGTGCACCTAAGTTCCCCAGAGAGCACAGAAGTCGTGATAGGGGAATTCTGCAAGGAAGACCAACACCAGCAATGCAACAACGATGGATTTCCAGACGAGAGTACCTATGGAACAAGGGGACCAAGTCCAAGAGTCATACTCAAGTCGGGAGTGGGCAGATGCCCAGGAAATGCCAGCTGTGGGTGCAAAGAAGCTGCCACTGGATGGTAGAAGCTGTGGATTCTGCAAGAATGAAGAGGACTAGGAACTTTCCCTTTGGAGGATGGATGTCCCACGCCGTAAAGAAGCTTGCAGAGGTGGTTCCATGCAGAAAGACTGCAAACAACCCTTGCTAGCTGCACAGGTCGCAGTTAGGGTTTTTGGATGCTGCTGTGGCCCAGGAGGGACCAGGGTGTCGCCAATTGCGTGAGGAGACAGAGGGGGTGCCCAGCAAGACAAGGAGCCCACTCAGAAGCAGGCAGCATCCGCAGAAGTGCCGGAACAGACACTACAAAGAAGAGTGAACCAGAGCTCACCCAAAGTCGCAAAAGAAGGTCCCACGATGCCGGAGGACAACTCAGGAGGTCGTGCACTGCAGGTTAGTGTGTCGGGGACCCAGGCTTGGCTGTGCACAAAGGAAATCCTGGAAGAGTGCACAGGAGCCGGAGCAGCTGCAAATCACGCGGTACCCAGCAATGCAGTCTGGCGTGGGGAGGCAAGGACTTACCTCCACCAAACTTGGACTGAAGAGTCACTGGACTGTATGAGTCACTTGGACAGAGTTGCTGAGTTCCAGGGACCACGCTCGTCATGCTGAGAGGGGACCCAGAGGACCGGTGATGCAGTCTTTTGGTGCCTGCGGTTGCAGGGGGAAGATTCCGTCGACCCACGGGAGATTTCTTCGAAGCTTCTAGTGCAGAGAGGAGGCAGACTACCCCCACAGCATGCACCACCAGGAAAGCAGCCGAGAAGGCGGCAGGATCAGTGATACAAGGTTGCAGTAGTCGTCTTTGCTACTTTGTTGCGGTTTTGCAGGCTTTCAGTGCAGTCAGCGGTCAATTCCTTGGCAGAAGGTGAAGAGAGAGATGCAGAGGAACTCTGATGAGGTCTTGCATTCGTTATCTAAAGAATTCCCCAAAGCAGAGACCCTAAATAGCCAGAAAAGGAAGTTTGG
Source organism: Pleurodeles waltl (assembly GCF_031143425.1). NCBI lineage: Eukaryota > Metazoa > Chordata > Amphibia > Caudata > Salamandridae > Pleurodeles > Pleurodeles waltl. The sequence continues at coordinate 488,343,720 of NC_090438.1, read as the reverse complement.
CTACTTAGGAAGGAGGATAGGCTAGCAACACAGGTAAGAGCCTATCAGAAGGAGTCTCTGACGTCACCTGCTGGCACTGGCCAATCAGAGCAGTCCAGTGTGCCAGCAGCACCTCTGTTTCCAAGATGGCAGAGGTCTGGAGCACACTGGAGGAGCTCTGGGCACCTCCCAGGGGAGGTGCAGGTCAGGGGAGTGGTCACTCCCCTTTCCTTTGTCCAGTTTCGTGCCAGAGCAGGGCTGGGGGATCCCTGAACCGGTGCAGACTGGCTTATGCAGAGATGGGCACCAAATGTGCCCATCAAAGCATTTCCAGAGGCTGAGGGAGGCTACTCCTCCCCAGCCCTGACACCTTTTTCCAAAGGGAGAGGGTCTAACACCCTCTCTCTGAGGAAGTCCTTTGTTCTGCCTTCCTGGGCCAGGCCTGGCTGGACCCCAGGAGGGCAGAAACCTGTCTGAGGGGTTGGCAGCAGCAGCAGCTGCAGTGAAACCCCGGGAAAGGCAGTTTGGCAGTACCCGGGTCTGTGCTAGAGACCCGGGGGATCATGGAATTGTCTCCCCAATGCCAGGATAGCATTGGGGTGACAATTCCATGATCTTAGACATGTTACATGGCCATGTTCGGAGTTACCATTGTGACGCTATACATAGGTAGTGACCTATGTACAGTGCACGCGTGTAATGGTGTCCCCGCACTCACAAAGTCCGGGGAATTTGCCCTGAACAATGTGGGGGCACCTTGGCTAGTGCCAGGGTGCCCACACACTAAGTAACTTAGCACCCAACCTTTACCAGGTAAAGGTTAGACATATAGGTGACTTATAAGTTACTTAAGTGCAGTGGTAAATGGCTGTGAAATAACGTGGACGTTATTTCACTCAGGCTGCAGTGGTAGGCCTGTGTAAGAATTGTCAGAGCTCCCTATGGGTGACAAAAGAAATGCTGCAGCCCATAAGGATCTCCTGGAACCCCAATACCCTGGGTACCTCAGTACCATATACTAGGGAATTATAAGGGTGTTCCAGTATGCCAATGTAAATTGGTGAAATTGGTCACTAGCCTGTTAGTGACAATTTGGAAAGAAATGAGAGAGCATAACCACTGAGGTTCTGGTTAGCAGAGCCTCAGTGAGACAGTTAGTCATCACACAGGTAACACATACAGGGCACACTTATGAGCACTGGGGCCCTGGCTGGCAGAGTCCCAGTGACACATACAACTAAAACAACATATATACAGTGAAATATGGGGGTAACATGCCAGGCAAGATGGTACTTTCCTACACCCCCCCCCCCCAAACCAAGGACAATAAGACTAGCCATGACCTGATGAGTCTTCATTGTCTAAGTGGAAATATCTGGAGAGTCCATCTGCATTGGAGTGGGTACTCCCAGGTCTATGTTCCACTGTATAGTCCATTCCCTGTAGGGATATGGACCACCTCAACAATTTAGGATTTTCACCTTTCATTTGTTTTAGCCAAAGTAGAGGTTTGTGGTCTGTCTGAACAATGAAGTGAGTGCCAAACAGGTATGGCCTCAACTTCTTAAGTGCCCAGACCACAGCAAAGGCCTCCCTCTCTATGGCAGACCAACGGTTTTCTCTAGGGGTCAACCTTCTGCTGATAAAAGCAACAGGTTGATCCTGGCCCTCAGAATGAAGTTGTGATAAGACTACCCCTACCCCTCATTCAGATGCATCAGTTTGGACAATGAATTCTTTGGAGTAACAGGGGCTTTTTAGGACAGGTGCAGAGCACATGGCCTGTTTCAGCTCCTCAAAAGCTTTCTGACAGCTAGCTGTCCACAATACCTTTTTAGGCATCTTCTTTGAAGTGAGGTCGTTAAGAGGGGCTGCAATGGAGCCATAGTTCTTTATGAACCTCCTGTAGTACCCAGTGAGGCCTAAGAAGGCTCTCACCTGGGTCTGAGTTGTAGGGGGAACCCAATCTATGATAGTTTGGATTTTCCCCTGAAGTGGTGCAATCTGTTCTCCACCTACAAGGTGTCCCAGATAAACCACTTTCCCCTGCCCTATCTGGCACTTTGAAGCCTTGATAGTGAGGCCTGCCTTTTGCAGGGCCTCCAAAGCTTTCCACAGGTGGACCAGGTGATCATCCCAGGTGGAGCTAAAGACAGCTATATCATCTAGATAAGCTGCACTAAAAGCCTCCAACCCTTGCAGAACTGTATTCACCAACCTCTGAAACGTGGCAGGTGCATTCTTCAACCCAAAAGGCATTACTGTGAATTGGTAGTGCCCTCCAATGGTTGAAAATGCAGTTTTTGCTTTAGCATCCTCTGATAATTTGATCTGCCAATACCCTGCAGTCAAATCAAAGGTGCTTAGATACTTGGCAGATGCCAGTGTATCTATTAGCTCATCTGCCCTGGGTATAGGGTGAGCATCAAGTTTAGTTACTTGGTTGAGACCTCTATAATCTACACAAAATCTAATTTCCTTCTTTCCATCTTTGGAATGAGGTTTTGGTACAAGTACCACAGGAGAGGCCCATGGACTTTCAGAGTGCTCAACCACTCCTAGTTCAAGCATTTTCTGAACCTCTTGTTTTATGCAGTCTCTGACATGGTCAGGCTGCCTATAGATCTTACTTTTGACAGGCAAGCTGTCTCCAGTATCTATAGTGTGCTTACACCAAGAAGTGGTGCCTGGCACAGTAGAAAAAAGTTCAGAAAACTGACCCAGGGGATTTATGCAGTGGTCTTTCTGCTCAGCAGTAAGACATTCTGCTAGAACTACACCTGGCACTAGAGCATCTTGTTCTGTGGAAGAGAAGAGATCAGGGAGAGGGTCACTCTCTTCTTCCTGTCCTTCATCTGTTGCCATTAGCAGGGTGAGATCAGCCCTGTCATAGTAGGGTTTCAGGCGATTGACATGGAGCATCCCAAGGGGACTCCTGGCAGTGCCTAAGTCAACCAAGTAGGTGACTTCTCCCTTTTTCTCAACAATAATGTGGGGACCACTCCATTTGTCTTGGAGTGCTCTTGAGGCCACAGGCTCCAAGACCCACACTTTCTGCCCTGGTTGGTACTGAATCAGAACAGCCTTCTGGTCATGCCATTGCTTTCGGAGCTTTTGGCTGGCCTGAAGGTTTTTACTGGCCTTTTTCATGTACTCAGCCATTCTAGATCTTAGGCCAAGTACATAGTCCACTATGTCTTGCTTAGGAGCTTTTAAAGGTTGTTCCCAACCCTCCTTCACAAGTGTTAGAGGACCTCTTACAGGGTGTCCAAATAGGAGTTCAAAGGGGCTGAAGCTCACTCCTTTTTGGGGTACCTCCCTGCAAGCAAAAAGGAGGCAAGGTAACAGGACATCCCATCTCCTCCGGAGTTTTTCAGGGAGTCCCATTATCATTCCTTTGAGAGTTTTATTAAACCTCTCAACCAGTCCATTTGTTTGTGGATGATAGGGTGTGGTGAACTTGTATGTCACACCACAAGAGGTTGTCCTCCCAGTAAACTCTGTGAGAGACACTGACATCCCCATTTTGCTATTTGACATCTTGCTGTCTTAGACCCTCTAGTGTGGGACAGGTCTGCTGTGCCACACTCAGCTCCTCCCTGGCAGGCCCCCCTCCACCCAAAAGCTCAGCAGTGTCTGCTTCCAGCTCCTCTGGTGTAGGTTCTGCACAGGGTGGAAATTCATCTTCCTCAGAAGTTGAATCCACTGTAGAGGGAGGGATAGTAGGTAGTGTTTTACCTTTACTAACCCTAGTTTTAGGGAGCACTCGGTCCATTGTTCCAGGATCCAAGTCACCCTGTCCTTTTTGCTTTTTGGCCTGAGCCCTAGTTAAAGCAAAAATATGCCCAGGAATGCCCAGCATTGCTGCATGAGCCTCCAACTCCACTTCTGCCCAAGCTGATGTCTCTAAATCGTTCCCTAGTAGACAGTCTACAGGTAAATCTGAGGCAACCACAACTTTCTTTGGACCAGTAACCCCCCCCCAGTTGAGATTCACAATAGCCATGGGGTGGCTAAGAGTGTTGTTATGAGCATCAGTCACTTGGTACTGGTGACCAAGTAGGTGTTGTTCAGGGTGGACCAGTTTCTCTATTACCATGGTAACACTGGCACCTGTGTCCCTGTAGGCCTGAACTTCAACACCATTTATTAGGGGAAGTTGCTTGTACTTATCCATATTAAGGGGACAAGCAACCAAGGTGGCCAAATTAATGGCACCTTCAGAGACTAGTACAGCCTCTGTGGTCTCCCTATCAAGACCAACCCCAACTAAATTACCAAAAGTGAGCCCAGCTACTCCCTTGGATTGGCTATTAGTAGGTTTGCTCCCACCACCACTGCTATTACTAGGGGCACTAGGTGTAGCAGTAGGGGTTGTGGTAGTGGGAGGCTTGGTGCTTTTCTTTGGGCAACTGGCAGTTGTCCAATGGCCTTTTACTTTACATAAATAGCACCATGGTTTCTTTACTTGATTAGAAGAGGATTTGGATCCACCACCCCCACCAGAGTGTTTTTGTGGGCCTGATGAAGACTCATTTTTAGATTTGTCCCCACCCTTGTCTGAAGACTTACCATCCTTCTTCTTGCCATCCTTGTCACCCCCTGTATGAAATTTTCTGTTCACTCTTGTTCTGACCCATTTGTCTGCCTTCTTTCCCAATTCTTGGGAGAGGTCAGATCTGAGTCCACTAGATACTGGTGCAACAAATAAGACACACAATTATTAAGAATATGCTCTCTCAGGATTAAGTTATACAAGCTTTCATAGTCAGAAACTTTACTGCCATGTAACCACCCCTCCAAGGCCTTCACTGAATGGTCAACAAAGTCTACCCAGTCTTGTGAAGACTCCTTTTTGGTTTCTCTGAACTTGATCCTGTACTGTTCAGTGGTTAAGCCATAACCATCTAGGAGAGCATTCTTAAGAACTGTAAAATTATTGGCATCACTTTCCTTCACAGTAAGGAGCCTATCCCTACCCTTTCCACTGAAAGATAGCCATAGGATAGCAGCCCACTGTCTTTGAGGGACCCCCTGTACAACACAGGCCCTCTCAAGTGCAGCAAACCACTTGTTAATGTCATCCCCCTCCTTATAAGGGGGAACTATCTTGTGCAGATTCCTAGAATCATGCCCTTTCACAGGATTACTATCTGTAATACTGCTGCTGCCACCATGGGGTCCAAACCCCAACCTCTGCCTTTCTTTTTCTAAGTCAAATGCTTCTCTGTCTAGATCCAGCTGTTGCTTTTTAAGCTTCAGCCTGGACTCTTCCACTCTCAATCTATTGAGTTCCCTTTCTAACACTCTGTCATCAGGGTGGGTGGGTTGGGCATGCCTAGACACAGAAGAATGGTGTGAATGGACAGAGGGAGACCTGTCCCTAACAGATGGCACTCTAACAACTGGCCTAAAGGAGTAACCTCCCTACTGTGATGAGAACTCACATAAGTACCAGCCCTGCTAGGTGGCCTGCTAAGGGGCAGGTTGGGAAGGTTCCCATCTAACACTTTTGCTGGGGCTACCCCAGAATCAGAGTGTGAACCATCAGCTAATCTGTCACCTGATGTGCCAGCTAAGGTCTTATCATTTTCAATGAGCATATTAACCAACAGTTCTCTAGAGGGATTCTTCCCCACCCCTAAACCTCTATCAATGCAGAGACTCCTTGCACCTTTCCAGCTAAGGAGGTCATAAGCAGAGCTGGTCAGATCCAGAGTTTGACCTGTACCAGACATGATAGAAAAAGGTTTAAGGGACAGAAAAAGAAAGATAAAGTTTCAGAACTTTTTAAGAAACAGGAAAAAAACTTTTTCAACTTTTAAGAAACTTTTTGAAAGTTTAGAGGTACTTTTCAGCACTTAACAATAGAGTAAGAGAAGAAAAGCAAAACTTTTTGGTTAGCTGTACATACACTGAACTTGTTTTGTATATTTTTCTCTTATGAAAAGTACAAAATGACAAACTGGTAAGTAGTTGCAAGTACTTATCCCACCGCTGCCACCAATGTAGGAGGCTGGCCTGGTTTGTAGTTGGTACCAAGGGGTACTTACACTCTGCACCAGGTCCAGGTATCCCTTATTAGTGTAGAAGAGGTGTCTAGCAGCTTAGGCTGATAGAAAATGGTAGCTTAGCAGAGCAGCTTAGGCTGAACTAGGAGACATGCAAAGCTCCTACTATACCACTAGTGTCATATGCACAATATCCTAAGAAAACATAATACACAGATATACTGGTACTTTATTTTTATGACAATATGCCAAAAGTATCTCAGTGAGTACCCTCAGTATGAGGATCGCAAATATACACAAGATATATTTACACAATACCAAACTTATACAGTAATAGCAATAGAAAACAGTGCAAGCAATGTACAGTCACAATAGATTGCAATAGGAGCACATCGGTATAGGGGCAACACAAACCATATACTCTAGAAGTGGAATGCGAACCACGAATGGACCCCAAACCTATGTGAGCTTGTAGAGGGTCGCTGGGACTGTGAGAAAACAGTGAGGGTTAGAAAAATAGCCCACCCCAAGACCCTGAAAAGTGGGTGCAAAGTTCACCTAAGTTCTCCAGAGAGCACAAAAGTCGTGATAGGGGAATTCTGCAAGGAAGACCAACACCAGCAATGCAACAACGATGGATTTCCAGACGAGAGTACCTGTGGAACAAGGGGACCAAGTCCAAGAGTCACACTCAAGTCGGGAGTGGGCAGATGCCCAGGAAATGCCAGCTGTGGGTGCAAAGAAGCTGCCACCGGATGGTAGAACCTGTGGATTCTGCAAGAACGAAGAGGACTAGGAACTTTCCCTTTGGAGGATGGATGTCCCACGTCGTGAAGAAGCTTGCAGAGGTATTTCCATGCAGAAAGACCGCAAACAAGCCTTGCTAGCTGCAAGGGTCGTGGTCACGGTTTTTGGATGCTGCTGTGGCCCAGGAGGGACCAGGGTGTCGCCAATTGCGTGAGGAGACAGAGGGGGCGCCCAGAAAGAAAAGGAGCCCACTCAGAAGCAGGCAGCACCCGCAGAAGTGCCAGAACAGGCACTACGAAGAAGAGTGAACAGGAGCTCACCCGAAGTCACAAAAGAAGGTCCCACGACGCCGGAGGACAACTCAGGAGGTCGTGCACTGCAGGTTAGAGTGTTGGGAACCCAGGCTTGGCTGTGCACAAAGGAAATCCTGGAAGAGTGCACAGGAGCCGGAGCAGCTGCAAATCACACGGTACCCAGCAATGCAGTCTGGCGTGGGGAGGCAAGGACTTACCTCCACCAAACTTGGACTGAAGAGTCACTGGACTGTGGGAGTCACTTGGACAGAGTTGCTGAGTTCCAGGGACCACGCTCGTCATGCTGAGAGGGGACCCAGAGGACCGGTGATGCAGTCTTTTGGTGCCTGCGGTTGCAGGGGGAAGATTCTGTCGACCCACGGGAGATTTCTTCGGAGCTTCTAGTGCAGAGAGGAGACAGACTACCCCCACAGCATGCACCACCAGGAAAGCAGTCGAGAAGGCAGCAGGATCAGTGATACAAGGTTGCAGTAGTCGTCTTTGCTACTTTGTTGCGGTTTTGCAGGCCTCCAGCGCAGTCAGCAGTCGATTCCTTGGCAGAAGGTGAAGAGAGAGATGCAGAGGAACTCTGATGAGCTCTTGCATTCGTTATCTAAATAATTCCCCAAAGCAGAGACCCTAAATAGCCAGAAAAGGAGGTTTGGCTACTTAGGAAGGAGGATAGGCTAGCAATACAGGTAAGAGCCTATCAGAAGGAGTCTCTGACGTCACCTGCTGGCACTGGCCACTCAGAGCAGTCCAGTGTGCCAGCAGCACCTCTGTTTCCAAGATGGCAGAGGTCTGGAGCACACTGGAGGAGCTCTGGGCACCTCCCAGGGGAGGTGCAGGTCAGGGGAGTGGTCACTCCCCTTTCCTTTGTCCAGTTTCGCGCCAGAGCAGGGCTGGGGGATCCCTGAATCGGTGTAGACTGGCTTATGCAGAGATGGGCACCATCTGTGCCCATCAAAGCATTTCCAGAGGCTGGGGGAGGCTACTCCTCCCCAGCCCTGACACCTTTTTCCAAAGGGAGAGGGTGTAACACCCTCTCTCTGAGGAAGTGCTTTGTTCTGCCTTCCTGGGCCAGGCCTGGCTGGATCCCAGGAGGGCAGAAACCTGTCTGAGGGGTTGGCAGCAGCAGCAGCTGCAGTGAAACCCCGGGAAAGGCAGTTTGGCAGTACCCGGGTCTGTGTTAGAGACCCGGGGGATCATGGAATTGTCTCCCCAATGCCAGGATGGCATTAGGGTGACAATTCCATGATCTTAGACATGTTACATGGCCATGTTCGGAGTTACCATTGTGACGCTATACATAGGTAGTGACCTATGTATAGTGCACGCGTGTAATGGTGTCCCCGCACTCACAAAGTCTGGGGAATTTGCCCTGAACAATGTGGGGGCACTTGGCTAGTGCCAGGGTGCCCACACTCTAAGTAACTTAGCACCCAACCTTTACCAGGTAAAGGTTAGACATATAGGTGACTTATAAGTTACTTAACTGCAGTGGTAAATGGCTGTGAAATAACGTGGATGTTATTTCACTCAGGCTGCAGTGGCAGGCCTGTGTAAGAATTGTCAGAGCTCCCTATGGGTGGCAAAAGAAATGCTGCAGCCCATAGAGATCTCCTGGAACCCCAATACCCTGGGTACCTCAGTACCATATACTAGGGAATTATAAGGGTGTTCCAGTATGCCAATGTAAATTGGTTAAATTGGTCACTAGCCTGTTAGTGACAATTTGGAAAGAAATGAGAGAGCATAACCACTGAGGTTCTGGTTAGCAGAGCCTCAGTGAGACAGTTAGTCATCACACAGGTAACACATACAGGGCACACTTATGAGCACTGGGGCCCTGGCTGGCACATACAACTAAAACAACATACATACAGTGAAATATGGGGGTACCATGCCAGGCAAGATGGTACTTTCCTACAGATGGGGTGAGCAGATGGCTTCTCCACTGGTTCTGGAGGGGACATCGTGCCCTGTGATGCAGGTCTTGGAGAGAGCAAGGTCACAGTCTCTCAGCTGGGTGTCAATCCCACAGGATTTGCAGGGGCAGCCTGCACAACAGCCCATGGACGCAGGACTACACACTGTCCGCCGGCGGTGATGGCTGCTCAGTGGTGGTGATGTTGCCGCTGGTGGTGGGAGGAAGCTCCAGCCCATCCCCTGCAGCCTCAGACAGCTGCCTACTGCTGGTGATGGTGCTAGTGCTGCTGCTGGTGGTGGTTGTCGGGGGAAGCTCCTACCGATCCTCTGCAGACTCGGATGGCTACCCACTGCTGGTGGTGGTGCTGGTGTTGTTGCTGCTGGTTGCGGGGAGAAGCTCCTGCCCATCCCCTGCAGCCTCAGACTGCTGCCCACTGCTGGTGGTGGTGCTTGTGCTGCTGGTGGTGGTGGTTGTCGGGGGAAGCTCCAGCCCATCCCCTGCAGCCTCGGACGGCTGCCCACTGCTGGTGGTGGTGGTGCTGCTGCTGCTGGTGGTTGTGGGGGGGAAGCTCCTGCCCATCCTCTGCAGCCTCGGACGGCTGCACTACCATGGTTGGTGGTGTTGACTCCAACTTTTTCCCAGCACCAGGCCCCTTGTCCTTTCTGCCTGCGGGTGCAGGCCCCTTGCCCTTCCTGGCAGCAGCTGGTGATGGCTCCTTGCTCCTCTTGGTAGCAGCTGGGGATGGGTCCTTGCTCCTCTTGGCATCAGCTAGGGATGGCTCCTTGTTCCTCTTGGCAGCAGCTGGGGGTGGCACCTTTACCTTCACGGGAGCAGCTGGGGTGGCACCTTGACCTTCCTGGCAGCACTTTGGGCAGGCACGCTTTCCTTGTGGCTGCCTGGTGCCTGGGATCCCTTTCCACCACGAGTTGCTGGGGACACTACTGGGCCTGTGGACTGGGTGGCTGAGGTGCTTGTCTGGGTTTTACATACCCTGGCCTGACGTGATGGATGGGGGAGGGGTGTGGAAGAGGTCAATGGCGGAGAGGAAAAGCTGCTTAGGGACATTGGAGCGGGAAGAGGGAGAAGATCTGGGAGTGGAGGAAGAGAGAGTGCTTGTAGCAGGTGTCTGTCTGCTGTGTTTGGGTGCAGGTGCATGGGCTGGATGCTGTTGTGAGTTGGATGGCTGTTGGGTGTCTGAGTGCTTGCGTTTGTGTAACCTAGGAGGAGGGGGCACAGACACAGTGGAGAGGACACAGGGGACGTGTGCATGGCTGTTGGGGTGGTGACTGCCAGTGAGGTATGTGTTCTGATGGGTGTGCTGGTGATGGCGGTAGTGGATGAGGTGTGAGTGTAGACACACCTGGGAGGGAGGAGGAGGACGAGGAGGATGGGGCCACAGTGGAGGCAGTGGATGTTGGTATGTCTGCATCTGGATGGTGTTTGTGTGAGTGCCTGTGGGATGATGTATGGTGCCTGTGTTTTCCTGTGCCACTCTTGTGTGTTGTCTTGTGTGTATTCTCGTCTGCCTGCCTGCTTGGGATAGGTTGGAGTTGAGGGGAATGGGATTGGGTAGAGGACGCTGGAGGGGGTCGGTTGGAGACAGGGACAATGTCTGCCATCAGAGAGGAGGCCAGAGCCTGGATTGATCTCTGTTGGGCCGCCAAGCCAGTGTGAATGCCCTCCAGAAATGCATTGGACTGTTGCATTTGGGCTGTCATCCCCTGGATGGCATTCACAATGGTTGAATGCCCAACAGAGATGGATCGCAGAAGGTCAATGGCCTCCTCTTTCAGGGCAGCAGGGCTACCTGGGGCAGGGTCTGAGGTGTCTGTGGCAAAGGAGATGCTCACCCTCTTGGGTGAGCGGGCACGGGCAACTCACTAGGGGCTGCTGGGAGGGCAGTGCTGGTATGGGGTTGGTGGCTGTACCTGTAGCTGGGGTGGGCACAGGGGTGATCGCCACCACCAGGGAGCTTCCATCGGAGGAGGTATCCATGTCAAAACCATCCCCTCCAGCCTCCGCTGTGGTGCTCCCCTAGCCCTCTGTCTCACTAGTGCCCTCACCGTCGGTGGACTCAGCCTCCTGGTTCCTGTGGGATGCCGCTCCCTCTGTTGCTGGTGCCTCTGCTCCTCCGCCAGATGATGCTAATGCACATAAGGACAGGATGACAAAACAAAATGGGGGGGAAGAGACAAAGGATACACTTGGTCAATGGCTGCACCAACACCACCGTTGGTGTACACAGCACCCTCACACACAGGGAACAGCCCTACGCACTATGCAATGCACTACCAGTAACAATGCTAGTCACCAGGACATGGGGAGGGACACATACCGCCCACTGCAGCATACCTAGGACCCACACACCCCTGTCCAGTAGTGGATGCCTACTAGCTAGGTTGGAGGAATATCACATCAGAACCCTGCCCAACATGGGACCTACAATTCAATGTCAGGCCTCGCCTAGGGGCGCCCACAGGCACACTTCCGCCACCTGGATACCACCCTACCAGGTGTAAATAGTAATGATGGGCACTGTACTCACCCCCTTGTTGCTGCTGTGATGCCCCCAAGCGCCCATCCAGCTCCAGATAGGCCATCGTCAGTATGCAGGCCATCGGGGGGGGGGTCAGGGTACGACAGGCACCCCTTCCTCATTGGGAGGCCATCTCCAGCTGGGCCTCTGCCGTCTTCCATGCCCAGCATCTCAGGTCCTCCCACTGTTTCCGACAGGGGGTGCTCTGCCTGCTGTAGACCCCCAGGGTCTGCACGTCCTTGGTGATGGCACACCATATATCCTTCTTTTGATGGGCGCTGAACCGCAGAGGAAATATACACAGGGAAAGGTATTATTTCGACCGTCCTGCCTGTTACACTCATGGCCCACCATAGCCCTTCCAACCCCTTACGCACAGGCATGGTCCAGCATACATGCTGCACACTGCCCACGGCCCATCCACCAACTCCCCCTACACGAGGCCTTCACACACACCACTCCATGCATTCCTGCCAAATGCATTGTGCCCATAGAGTACTCACCTTTTGGTCTGGAGGCCCATACAGTAGTCGGTACTGGGGTAGGACCCCATCCACTAGTCTCTCCAACTCCACCGAGGTGAAGGCAGGGGCCCTTTCCCCAGTCACACGGGCATTGGTAAGTTCCAGACACAGGTCACAGCAGCACATGAAGTGTAGGTCCTCTCCTGTTGAAGGTCAGGTAGCAAGGGAGTGAACAGATAGAAAATGGCAGTGACGATCGCGTCAGTGCATACCTCCACCGCCGGCGTACATCACCATTGGCCATTGTACGCCATAGGGCCCAGTTATAACCGATGAGGAGTTGCACGGCGTCTCCCGACCATCTCCCGCAACAACGCATAACGTCAGCGGAATTACCTCACTTCCACGTGTCCCTCCATACAGGACAGACGGACGCCATTTGGGGGGGGTAGACCATGGATCATAACTGTGTCACAGATCACAACTGTACATTTAAGACATATGCCACTAATACATTATAAAAATCACATAATGCATTGAACTGCAGTGGCTACAGTGTACAGATTATGGCCTGCTCCTCACTCTTTTGCCCCATAGATTGCAACAGCTGCAGATGAATAGGAGATGGAGACATCCCCCTTTGTACAGACCCCTGGAAGACTTGGCAACAATGGAGGACAGACACATTATCCTCTCCTACAGACTAGACAGGGCCACAATTATGGAGATATGTGCCCAACTGGAGCCTGACATGTTATCTGCTATCCGTCACCCCACTGGGATCCCCCCTCTTGTGCAAGTACTATCAGTGCTCCATTTCTTGTCAACTGGTTCTTTCCAAGTGACAGTGAGCTTGGCAGCAGGAATATCACAGCCAGTGTTCTTAATAGTGCTGACCAAAGTGATGTCTGCCCTGATTAAACACATGTTTTCCCCCAAGTGGAGGATTTGGCCACAGTGAAGGCTGACTTCTATGCAATGGGACATATCCAGAACATCATTGGGGCGACTGATGGAACACATATTGTATTTGTCCCCCCGGCAAAATGAACAGGTCTTCAGAAATCGAAAAAGTTTTCACTCAATGAATGTGCAGATGGTGTGTTTGGTGGACCAATACATCTCCCATGTCAAGTAAGTATCCAGGCTCAGTACATAATGCTTTTATCCCGAGGAATAGCAGCATCCCAAATTTGATGAACCAACTACAGAGGCACAGGGTGTGGCTAATAGGTGAGCCCTGGTTCCCACCCAGTGGATGTTGGTGTACAGGTATGGTATGGACCATATGGCATAGTGTGTGGCTAACAGTTGTCCGTCGATATTTACAGGTGACTCTGGTTACCCCAACCTCTCATGGCTACTGACCCCTGTGAGGAATGCCAGGAGAAGGGCATAGGAACGTTACAATGAGGCACAAGGACAAACAAGAAGGATAATAGAACAAACCTTCGGCCTCCTGAAGGCCAGGTTTTGGTGCCTCCATCTAACCTGTGCTACACACCCAAGAAGGTCTGCCAGATAATCGTGGTATGCTGCATGTTGCACAACCTTGCCTTGAGACGCCATGTGCCTTTTCTGCAGGAGGAGGAGGAGGCTGGAGATGGCCGTCTGGCAGCTGTGGACCCTGTGGACAGTGAAGATGAGGAGGCAGAGGATGAGGATGAGGACAACAGAACTGCTGTGTTATGTCAATAATTCCAATGACACACAGATAAGACAGTGTAACTTCACATTTCACTGACAGTTTTGTGTTTGACATTGTCACTGGCAAGCTGTGAATTCCCACTTCTCTGCCCACTCACTGTACTCTTTGGCAACTCTTTTTGCAGATGTTGGTGCCCCACTATTGCCCCTGGTGTGTTCACTGCAGCCAACTACAGCTCTTTCCTATGTATACATTACTGCAGAGTTGAATTGCAATGTTTAAACCTTGTTAAACAAATACATACTTAAATCATTTGACATATTCCATACTTGTATTTTTTCAAAGGGTGTTTATTGCAGTGCTAAGAAGAAAAGTGGGAAGTGCAATGGGCTGGGGTGATGATGGAGGAAAGTCCAGGGTAGAGTCCAGTCTATTGGTAGCACAGGTGCATTGTCAAAGGGGAGATAGGAAGGGGAGCAATGGCAGTTCAAGGTGAACAGGGTGACAGAGTGGGACACAAGGGTGACAATCAGGAGAGCCTTATTTCCTGGCAGGTTTCTTGGCAATAGTCTCTGTCTTCTGCCTGCATCGCAGGGATCATTTGCGGGGTGGTTCTCCTTCTGCAGGGTGAAGGGTGCTGATGGTCTGTTGGTCCTGTGGTGGGGCCTCCTGTCCACTCGCTGCAGCGGAGGTGAAGGGCTGTTCAGTAGTCTGGCTAGTGGCAGGGGCCCGCTGGTGTGACACTGCCTCCCTCATAATGTTGGCCATGTCTGCCAGCACCCCTGCAATGGAGACCAGAGTGGTGTTAATGGACTTCAAGTCCTCCCTGATCCCCTGGTACTGTCCCTCCTGCAGCCGCATGTTCTCCTGCACGTTGTCCAGGATCTGGCCCAGCATATCCTGGGAATGTTGGTATGCTCCCAGGATCGCGGTGAGTGCCTCCTGGAGAGTCGGTTCCCTGGGCCTGTCCTCCCCCGGTGCACAGCAGTCCTCCCAGCTTCCCTATTGTCCTCTGCCTCTGTCCCGTGCCCCGTGTGCCCACTGCCACTGACCCCAGGTCCCTGATTGTCTTGGGTTTGTGGTGTGCCCTGGGGTACCTGTAGTGGTGGGCACACTGCTGATTGAGGTGTCTTGGGGACAGAGGTATGGGCATGCTGGGTGGGTGCTGTAGTGGTGTTTCCTGCGGGGGAGGCTATGTGGTGGTGTGGGACTGTGCCTGGGTAACCAACTGTCCCGAGGTCCCTGATGGGCCAGGTTAGTCATCCAGATCCAGGCGAGCAGAGTCGCTCTCATCACTGTGGTCCTCTTCTGTGGGGGGATTGGATGTTGCTGGCACCTCTTCTCTGGTGACATTGGCTGGGATACCTGTGGGGATGTATATGCAGTGTTATTATTTCTGTGTGTGACAGATTATGCATGGGTTTGGTTGTTATTGCCCTGGCAGCTTTTGCTTGTGTGAGTTGTTATGTGGTGGGCTAGATGATTCTCTAGTGTGCATGCTTTAGTGATAGATGTCCATGCAGGGCTGTGAGTGGTGTCCATGAAATGGTGGTGCATGCTGGGCTTGGCAATGGGATGAGTGGGTTGTGATGGTGGGGTGTGTGGGTGGTTGTGGAGTTGACGGATTGGTGTGTGTGTGATGGGAGTGAGGGTGGGGTCGGGGTATGTGATGGCATGGCATGCAGGTAGGGGGGCAATAGTAATAGAGAGTTGACTTACCAGAGTCCAGTCCTCCTGCTACTTCTGCCAGGCCCTTCGGATGCATTATTGCCAAGACTTGCTCCTCCTATGTTTTTAGTTGTGGGGGAGGAGGTGGGGGTCCACCGCCAGTCCTTTGTACTGCGAGCTGGTGTCTTGCTGCAATGGAGCACACCTTCCCCCGTAGGTCGTTCCACCTCTTCCTGATGTCATCCCTTCTTCTGAGGTGCTGTCCCACGGAGTTGACCCTGTCCACGATCCTCCGCCATAGCTCCATCTTCCTAGCAATGAATATCTGCTGCACCCGTGATCCAAATAGCTGCGGCTCTACCTGGATGATTTCCTCCACCATGACCCTCAGCTCCTTCTCTGTGAAACTGGGGTCTTTGTGGTGCCATGGGTGTTGTGTGAGGTGTGTAGGTGAGGGTGTGTTGGGTAGTGTGTTAAGGTGTGTGCTGTGGGGTGTGTGAGTGGTGTATTGGTGTGAATAGTGTGTGGCTCTAGTTGTGTCAGTGGTCTTGATGTCTCTCTGCTGACAGTGGTTTGAAATGGTAAAGGGTTGTGGGTACTTTGGGTGTGTGTTTTATAGTTCTGTGGGTGTGTGAGTGTGGTGTGTGTATGGGTGTCAGGTGTGTGTTGTTTGAATTGTCCAACGTGGTGTTGTTTTGTACCCGTGTGTGTATTTTGAGAGCGGAGGTATGTACCGCCAATGGTATCCCACCATTGAATGTCCGCTGTGGTGATTCGTGGGTCATAATGTTGTGGGGGTTGTTCTGTTGTCGTAACGGTGTGGGTTGGATACCGCCAGTTTATCACTGACTTTTGGTGTGGTAGCCTTGTGTGTGTGGCTGAATAGTGACGGATTGATGTGTGTGTGTGTCATAATGTGGTGATCGGATATCCGCTGCGGAGGCGGTATCTTTGCGGCCGTCAGCATGATGGTAAGTGGGATTTACCGCCAATGTTGTAATGAGGTCTTAATCCTTAAAAACTGTGAGGACGCTGTTATTACACAAAGTACCTAATTGGCGTCAAAAATAAAGTCTCACAGACGAGCATGCTTTGGAAAAGTCAACGATGTGTCAATTGCTTACTCGTAAGTAAGGCTGTGCGTCATTTCCGTCTCCGGTCGGGTCAGCGAGGCATCGTTTTTCTCCCTCTCAAGAGAGCAGTGTGTCAATTTCCGGATGGGCACCTAGGGTCCGGGCAAGCTTTGCATCGATTTTTCACGCCCAGTGATGTGTTGAAATCTGGTCGCACAGTGTCATAAAACCATGCTGCATTGGGTTTGCGTTGTTATCAGCTTCTGCTAGTGGGTGTTGCTCATCGTTTCTCCAGCTGCAATGCGTCGATCTTCAAGCCGCAATGTAGGCGGAGCTTTGATTTTAGCCACGAGGCAAATTTCCCTGCACTGCAGTCTTTACGTGGATTTTAGTCCTTTTCCACCAGCTTCAACTTTCAATGGCCCAGGGACTAGATTTGGTACCACTTGGCAGGGCAGGAATCTCACCAGAGAGTCCAGGTGATGACAGAGGAAGTCTTTGATGGCCCTGAGGAGTCAACAACAGGAGGTAAGCTCAACTCAAGCCCTTGGTGATTATTCTCAAGCAGGAATACACAACAAAGTCCTGTCGCTTCGGCTCAGGGCGTGGCTGCGGTCCCTGGTGGCCGGGTGTACAGCGCACCTTCTGTTCTTAACTTTCTCGCACGAGGCCCCAAAGTGGGCATGGGGCCTTGGCGAGTCTAGGGCATAGCGTGTCCTCAATATTAACTGTGGGCGCCTTCCCCCCTGCTCCTCACTTACCTGGTGAGCCTGTCCTTTTCTTCTTCTTGTTTTTATGTCCACATGTAGCAGCCATGTTCTTTCTTTTTCCCAGCATGCCTTTCTTTTTCCCTGCAGTTTTATGGTATATAAGGTGAGTGATTCTTGTTCTCCTTGCGCTGCAACACTTCCTTTCGTGGTGATCTTCGCTTCTGTTATTTTTTTTCCAGTTATTTACTTTGCTTGTTCCAGCTTCTTCCAGTATTGTTTTTTCCTGTTGGAAGACTCTCCTTTTTGCTTCTTTTTGTTCCAGGGTGCTCCTGCTATAGAGGTTTTTTCCTCTGGGACTCCTTCTGGGGGGCACGGACTGCTTTTTGGTGTTCCTTCGTCGGCAGCACTGTGGCTACCAGAAATGGCCTCCCTTACCTTGGTCAAGGCAGAACCTACAAGAATCAGTTCTGCAGTTCCAGTGGGCCAAAGACTTAAACGACGAGAAGCACGTGACAAGTCCAGTCTATGTCCCATTTTCACAGGCAGAAGCAGCAACTGGAGGATAGTCCAAAAAAGCACAGTCACAGGCAAGGGCAGCACGTCTCCTCAGCTCTTCTCCTCGGTAGAGGTTCCACTTGAATCCAGAAGCCATCTAATTTTCAGGGGTTTTGGGCCCAATACTTATAGTTCTTTCTGCCATTGAAGTAGGCCTACTTCAAAGGAAAGTCTCTGTTGTTCACAAGATCCTGCCTTGCCCAGGCCAGGCCCCAGACACACACCAGGGGGTTGGAGACTGCATTGCGAGAGGGCAGGCACAACCCATTCAGGTGTGAGTAACCACTCCCCCCCTCCAGCCCAGGTGGCCCATCAGGATATGCAGGCTACATCCCAGCTCCCTTTATGTCACTGTCTAGAGGAGATTCACAAAAGGGCCCAACTGTCAAACTGACCCAGACAGGCAATCCACAAACAGGCAGAGTCACAGAATGGTTTAGGCAAGAAAATGCCTACTTTCTAAAAGTGGCATTTTCAAACTAACAATCTAAAAACCAACTTCACAAAAATATGTATTTTTAAATTGTGAGTTCAGAGGCCCTAAACTCTATATTTCTATCTGCTCTCAAGGGGGAATCTACACTTTAATAACATTTAAAGGCAGTCCCCGTGTTAACCTATGAGAGAGATAGGCCTTGCAACAGTGATACTGAATTTAGCAGTATTTCACTGTTAGGACATGGAACACACAGCAATACATGTCCCAACTTTAACATACGCTGCACCCTGCCCCTGGGGCTGCTTAGGGCCTACCTTAGTGGTGCCTTACATGTATAAAAAGGAAATGATTATGCCTGGCAAGAGGGTACACTTGCCAAGTCGAATTGGCAGTTTAAAACTGCACACACAGACATTGCAGTGGCATGTCTGAGCCATGTTTACAGGGCTACTAGTGTGGGTGGCACAACCAGTGTTTCAGGCCCTCTAGTAGTATTTGATCTACAGGCCCTGGGCACCTCTAATGCACTTTACTAGGGCCTTACTAGTGAATCAAATTTACTAATCATGGATAAGCCAATTTACACATACATTTTAATTAGGAGCACTTGCACTTTAGCACTGGTTAGCGGTGGTAAAGTGCCCAGACTATTAAAAACAGCATAACAGAGTCCAGCACACATCAACAACCTGGGAAACAAATGCAAAAAGTTAGGGAAGACCACGCCAACGATGCCAAGTCTAACAACTGCTTTCAGCAAGGAGCACAACAAGAACATGGTGAAAACGCATTAAGTTGTCCCAAAGTCATGAGAGATTTTCCTTTTAATTTCCTTTTACTCTTCTAACGGTTCAGGCACAAAGACTGTATGGCTGACAAAGATATGGTTGTCTTTAGGTTATCGGTATAACTAACTGCCTGGTGTCTGTCAATGTGTTTTGTGGTCCCCATAACTTTTTTTGCACATTGTATCTATAGATTTCATTCTGGGCACCATCTACTGCAACATGTTGTTATCTGAGTTACCATTACTGTATGTTTGCATGGTTACATATGACCTCCTGTGAGAAAGTGAGCTTGTGCTGCAGCCTTCTGGGATCTCCTCCATCAGTGTGGGTGTGCACAGGCATGCATCTTCAACTCTGAAGAGAAGGGCCTATCCAGGCAGAGTTTTGTAACTCATAGCTGCAAATCAAAATTCTGCAAATTTCTTTTGCAGATTATGCAAAATCATAAATCACAGATTTTATTTGGTAAAAGTGAAAAGACAGAAATATTCTTAAATATATCAATTTAAATAGCTTACCAATCAAAGATAATAAAGATTCGTAAGTTTGTTATCATAGCAGGAGGAAGGTGAGTAAGGTCTCCGAGTCTGAAAAGTAGTTCATCATGTCAGTAGGAGTCCCAGTCAATATTGATTTAAGGTAATATGGTATAGCTACATGATAAAATTGTGAGTTCAACAACCTAAGGAACCACAATGAGGGCAAAGGATAGTGATTCAAAAAAGATATTTCCTAGTAGATGCATGAAAAAAACATGCAGTAATGGAGACAGACAAGATTACTCAGTCAACCAAAGAAAAAATTAAAACAGTCATATTTAAAACAAAAGGCCAGAGTTACTGAACTTTTCAGAGGCATAAATCCTATAATTCTCAAATTCAGAGCGTTTGCTGCAGATGGAAAATCATTTTTAATGTAATAAATTATTTTTAGTAGTTAGTTACGTTTTAATGATACCTAAAATAGGTTTAAAAATGGATACTTCATTGCCATTTGGAAGGGGCGTGCTGTCGGCGTCCTTTCCAAATTGCACTTTGGTACCCTATGAATTAATGGTTTATGACAATAATTCTGGTGGCAAACTATTGAGAAGATACTGACTTCTAAATTAGGAAGGTAACTAAGCCTGGGGCGAAATTAAAATTACTTTGGCATAATTTGGGTAATGTTGACTATTTTGTGTAATGCTTGTTAAGCAAAATTCCAGAAATTACACCATTATGCCGCTTCAGGTAATTAGGCGCCATTCACAATAAAAAATTACAGTTTTTCACTATGAAAGTTTTACGCAAATTCACTGGAACAAAAGAACGTGAGTAGCTGTTCTTAGTTCTTTGGGTTTTTTAGCACAAAAAACTTTCTTGCATCAGAATTGGTGCAAGGGCGCATTGCATTCTCAACTATGCAGGTAAATGACAGATTTGCCTTTTGTGTAACTACACATAATTTTGCATACTTTTGCCACCATTTTGTTTATTTACACAAAGCAAACTCTGCACATTTTGCACATCTTTAGTGGTAATTCATTAGCAAAAAGAACAGGGTCCCTTAGATACCTCTTCCCTTTTGCAGCTCGAGGGAAGTAGGTAGTATTCCCGGGGACCACTGTCAACTGTCAATGCAGTCTTTCAAAGCTGATTTTTTTAAACAGTCCTATGTCCTTTACGGAAATTGGGATTTTGGGATTAAAAAAAAAAAAAAGTTTTTCAGTTTTTAACCCCCATCCCTGTTTATGTAGCCAACTGGTAGGATTCGTAATTTGCGAACTGCTTAATAAATATTATTTAGGCATGTTGATCTACATACCCTTCCAATTCAGTATTTTGCAAACTGATCCATTAGTGCATAAGCTGGTTCACAAACTAAGGGCCAGATGTAGGTAGGAAAAAAATTGCGAGGCGGAAATTGCGAGTCTTTGCGGCTCGCAATTTCCGACTCGCAAACAGGTATCCAGCAAGAAGAAGCGACTTCATTTTGCGACTCGCAAATGAAGTCGCACCGCAGATTGCGAGTCCGCTGTTTGCGAGGTCGCTTTTTGCGACCTAGCTAAAAACGAACACGCAAATTGCGAGTGGGTGTCGCAAATTGCGACTGTGCCGCAAATTGCATGCAGGTGCAGCAGAACACTCTGGAAAACACTTCCTGGCTCTTGATGATGACATCACAGCCAGGAAGTTTACAAATACACCTGGGAGGAGGGAGGACCACACCCATTTCCAACTGCTGAACAGCCAACAGGAGGAACAGCAGCAACAATGGAGGAATCAGGCAGAAAGAGGAAAATCACATTTTCTGAAAAGGAACTGGAGGTGCTGACGGATGAATGCTGCCAGCACCATGAATAAACTTTTTGGAAGAGCAGCCCTCAGTGTGCCTGAGTTGGATAAAAGGAGGATTTGGACGGAAATCCAGGAGAAGGTGAATTCAATGGGGGTGAGCCACAGGAGCATAGATGAACTTAAAAAAAGATGGTATGACCTGCGCTCCAGGACCAAGGAGAGGGTGGCAGAGCGCCTCCGGGAGATGAGGGGCACTGGAGGAGGCCAATCTACCGTCCCACCACCCACACCCATGGAGGAAAGAGTGCAAGAGACAGTGTCTGGAATAGGAGAGCTGGACACGTCAGCGCCAGGACCATCAACCAGTGAGTACCATGAAACATGCATGTACACCCATATCTGCCATACCCCCACCCACCTAGTACACAGCAGCATGCACAACCAAAATAGCTCCATTTCAGAGTAGCAACCACCAGAATGGTGCATTATGGGCAATGTAGTCCAGTAGGCAGCTGCTCGGCAACAGTTTATTAGGAAGCATACAACAGATGGTAGATACTGACAGTGTGTTCCCTATGTCCCACAGGTCTCCCACAAGACGCCACCACCAGCCACACCGTCCAGGGTGCAGAGGTCAGCCACCAGGCAGTACAGGACCCAGGAGCAGCCACCACAGGGACCTGCACCACCCGACCACAGTCCCCTCCAGATGCACCAGTGGCCATAGTGGAGATAGACCAAGCACCCGGTCCCAGCCACAGTGCCAGCCAACAGGACACAGATGCTCCACCGCGTCGCAGGCGATGTGTCCATGTCCCTGCAGTGTCCCAGGGCGATGTAGGGGACTCCTCCATGTCCGCCGCCGAGGCAGCACTCATCGAAGGTCAGTGCCTGCAGACAAGGGAAATGAGACTGATATCAGGGGCCATGCGGCGAATGGAGAGGAATCAGACAACAGGGCTGGCACAGGTCCACAAAGAGCTACAAAACCTGAACAGTCATGTAGGTGACCTTGTGCTCTCCATCAGGCAACTAGTGACTGAACTTGTTACGGAGAGAGAGAGTGCAAGGTGCTGTGACCGCCAACTAATCCACCGTCTAGACCGCATGGCTGCCTCCCTCGTCCGCCTGGCTGTGAATACTACAGGGCTGTCACGACGCACAGTCAGTTTACAGGTCGACATGGGCCACTTGGCCAGTGATGTGGCTCGCGCCCTGGGACAGATAAGCCACGCTATGGACATGATGGAGGCACGACAGGTGGCTAGGGGCGCGGCAGACACGCTGCAAGACAATGAGGAGGGCTCTACTATCAGTAGTGCATCTGCCTCAGACACCAGGGTCTTGCGTAGTGGCAGTGCACGGCAGGGATCTGCAGACGCTCCAGGCACCAGCCATGCTGGGCGTCCCAGGCGTAGGATGTGAGCTACGCACTTACAAACAATGGAGGCACATGAGGTCAATGTGTCCTCATAGCAGGTGGACTTTTACAGCCCCTGATCAATAGTTCATTTCTATAGTTTTTTGGTTCACTTCAATAAAGTTCTTGTTTGTTCCACTTCACACCTGGGCTCTTTGTGTGTGACATTCGTGTGTGTGGGGACAGTTACCACGTACCTTCCAAAGTATTGGATTGCAATGTGGTCCCGTCTCTGTCTGCCTTGATTTGCAATGCTTCTATCCCCAGGATGGCGATGTGGTAGCTCTTGCTTGTCATCCTCCGAATCTGGGTCTTCAGGGGTGGGATGTAGCCCACGTATGGTGGCAATGTTGTGCAGTATAGCGCATGCGCCAACGATCTTGAATGCTGTTATTGGGGCATACTGGAGGGCACCTCCACTTCTGTGGAGGCATCTGAATCTTGCCTTCAACAGTCCAAAGGTCCTCTCTATAACATTTTGGGTCCTCCTATGTGCACTATTGTATCGCCTCTCTGTCTCATTGCTGGGTGTTAAGTACGGGGTAAGTATCCATGGTCGTAGTGCATATGCACTGTCACCTGTTTGGCAAAAATGAACAATGAATGGGTTCCACATTGACCTGTGTGTATGTCTGCAAGGTGTATTCAGCTATATCTAGGAGACATCCGTCTCCAAACTCCCCACGTTCTAGGCGTTGGTGTATCCCATTGTGCCTGAAAATGTAAGAGTCGTGTGTACTCCCTGGAAATTTGGCTACCATGTCAGTGATGACATAATGGGCGTCACATACCACCTGGATGTCCAGTGAGTGGGTACACTTCCGGTTGCGGAACAGATATTCCAGATTTGCAGGAGGGCATATTTGTATATGTGTCCCGTCTACACACCCTCATACATGGGGGAAGTTGCCAATCCTGTAGAATTCCAACTTGGTGCTGTTGATTTCTGACTCATTCCTGGGTAGGTATATGTATCTGGACATGTGTGTGAGTATGGCATCTAGGAATGCTCTGAAGAACCGTGAGAGTGCACTTTGAAATGCCACACCTGCCACAGCAATGACCCCCTGATAGCTACCCGAGGCCAAGAGGTGCAGTGAGCATAGCACTTGCACATGTGTGGGGATGGCGCTGCCGTGCACAGTCTGCCGTTGAAGCTGCGGATTGAGTAGATCTATTAATTCTAATATTGCTGCACTGCTGAGTCTGTATTTATCATAGATCTCCTCCTCAGTTTGTTGGAAAAGTGTCTGTCTGGTTCTGTATATCTTCTCCTGTCTCTGGCTCCTCCTCCTCATCTGGTGTGCAGCGTGGGCTCTCCTCCTCCTTGCTATCACATATATCTCCGCCATCTTGAGTAATCCAGGTGCCTTCTGGGTCTCCTTTTATACTTTGGTTCTGGTTACCAACTGCTCTGAGTTAGTGGTAAATTGGAAGTGCAAAATGGGCTTTTTGCGACTAGTCGCAATTTGTGAGTGGCTATTTTATATGGTTTGCGACTC
Organism: Pleurodeles waltl; assembly: GCF_031143425.1. NCBI lineage: Eukaryota > Metazoa > Chordata > Amphibia > Caudata > Salamandridae > Pleurodeles > Pleurodeles waltl. The sequence continues at coordinate 488,319,678 of NC_090438.1, read as the reverse complement.
GCAAATTGCGACTTCCTATTTGCGGGTCGCACAATGGGGTCGCAATTTTTGCAAAGCGGTAATGGCTCACGGCTAATTTGCGATTCGGAAATGGGGTTTTTGCATCCCATTTCCGATTTTGCTGGGTCGCAAATTGCGATTCGGGCCATTTGCGACTCGCAAAATTTTGCTACATCTGGCCCTAAGATACTAGTCACAAAATGTAGATGTGGTCACTCCCATTTTGTATGGATGAACTGATGTTCCATTTTTTTACTGTGAACTGGGACACTGCCAATCAGTCCACAGTAGGTGTGCTCTGACCCCGAAAACATGCCAAAATGGTCTTACTCCTAATTGCCATATTTAACTCTCCTATAAGATCATAGTATATGATGCCCTAAAACACACCAATAATCTGCCACCTACTATGGTAACAAAACAAACATGATTCTAGATCTATGAATGTATCCTGCATGCTGTGGATTTAAAATTATAGCCCACCTGCCAAAATGACTCATTTTGACAGGAGAAATCCTCCCTTTTAAATATTAATAAGTCACACCTATGTAGGCCTTGTAGCTCACAGGAAAGGATGCATGGAATTTAAAAATAGGACATGTAGAAATTAAAAGTTAACATTTCCTTACAGTTACTAGCATTCAAAAGATGTTTTCACTGTAGGATGGCCAACTGACACATAGAAAAACACTGGAAGTAGTGCTGAATATTAATTCTGCCCTTTCAGGCTAGGGGCCAGCCAGAAAATGATTAAACAACTATTCTTTAAATGTACTAAAAGCCACACTTAATAGTGAAGTTGGTTATATAATACATATTCAGGGAAAGGGACATTTTAAAAGTTACCTTTACCCTGCCTCAAGCTCCTACAGGCTAATTTGCGCTAGCTCTCCAATTGTCACTCAGCCGGTGAATAGCCCTGATGAGGTATGAAAGCTACTCCCAGCGTGGGGATGTCTTTTTTGTTCTGATGGCAGGAGGACCACGTGCGCCAGGACTTAACTTACTTCAAAGGGGTCTCCCCTATCACAAGCATATGTCAGAGGGCACCAGAACAGACCCCTTCTTTTGTCCTACTTGTCAGACAGACTCCATGCCTAGTGGGAGAAAGCTGCCCCCAGAACTGGTGTGGAGTGATCACAGTGGAAGGGTTGCTCATTACATTGGTCACACGTTTGGGTGGGCAAAAGGGCCCTGCAGAAGGGGACGAAGGTTTCTCCATCTTGAATTTAGTGACTGAGGGGCACTGTGTGATTGTTTAAAGTAGGGTACAGAGAAACTGCTGCAAAAGTGGGTAGGGTTACCACAGGAAATGTTACTCTTTTCATTAGGGAGGGGCCAGGACTCACCCCCATCCATAGGCTAGTGCCAGGTATAAATGAGGCACCTCAAGGTACCTCCTACAGAACACTCTCAACCATTGGAAGATCAGAAGAACACCTGCACATGCTCTTTAAGACCTATGGGGTAAACCGCAGGGCTGAACCTGCTCCTACTTGTATCCAGGACAAAGAAGTGGACTCTAAGGGCCAGTTTGCTGGCCTCCTGTGAGGCTTCAGGGACACAATAAGCTGCAAGAAGTTGTTTTCCTGAAGGGCCAGCTGACCAGTACCAACTGGTCCTGACCTAGGCTCTACTGGTGGCCATTACTGGAGTGAGTCTTGACCCTCAAGTGCTCTTCCTGAGGCAGTGGACAATTAGCAGTCCCTAACTAAACTTCTATCATCTCTGAAAAGTTAGCATTTAGAATTTTTTTGCTCTCCAAGACCTCAAGACGACTGGGATAAATCTGTCATGCTGATGGACACCAGGCGTGACTTCTCTGGGCTGAAGAAACAGCTTTCCCCTGCTCAAAGCTTCTCTGCATCAGCAAATCCGATTCAGTGGCAATATCTGCCATTTGGAGCCCTCTTTAAGTACAGCCTACAGCTTTGCTTTGGTAGAGTGTTCCATGCTCTGACTAGGAACCTTATTTAGTCTTTGGTGGATGGAATACTCCATCACAAATGTAAGATATATTGTCCATTGTATTACAAATGCAAAAGGTTCTAATACATTAGTAATACAGCGGACAGGATATCTGTCATGTTTGTGACAGAGTACTACTTCCACCAAATGTAATTCAGGCCCTGAATTCAAAGGCAAAAATCTTGACCAGACTACCCCATGTGCAAAATTCAATTTGTCTTGCTTGTAGCTTTTCTTTCCAAAACCATGGGCTTTACCCGGATCTCATTTAACACTTATCTGATCTCATAGAGCCCTCCCCAGAATAAGCATGCTGCCTTGCCCCACTGAAGGATTTTGAGTCCCATTTAAGAGACTTAGGAGCATCGTTATGGAATTGTGTTGCAGAGCAGCACACCAAGCCACCTTGCTGTGCTGAATTGAAACACAGGGAAAGGTCAGGAATGCAGCATAATTAAGGCATACAGCACATTCCTGACTTTTCCCCCTGCACTGGCACCCTTTTGGCAGTCTAGCGCTAACGCAGGCACCCTTGCAACATGGTGCAAGGATGCCTGCGTTGCAAGCAGGAATTGTTTTTTGCAGGAAAGGACACCTTCCATGACAAAAACAATCCTGGGAGGCATATTTTTCTTTCTATTTGCTCTGCAGACTGCAGCACACATAGAAAGAGAAAGAAATGCAGAGAAATGGAGATATGTCTCCTTGTTATGCCTCCCCTGGGAAGGCGTAAGGTTTTGGTTTATTCCTAGGTCTACAAATTCTTGTAAATCTGGAAATGAATCAAAAAGTTGCGTGGGAACACTCACTCCATGCCTGTAGAATGCCTTCTCAGGGTACAGTAAAGCAACACAGTGATTTGCGCAACATTTCCTTACTCCATTTTTTTAAAGCCACACAAAGGGCCACATGTACCAACGTTTGGTTTTGCGACTCGCAAATTGTAAGTCAGAGCGACTCGCAATTTGCGAGTCACAAAACCTTATGCTGTATAGTGTCAATGACACTATTAGCGATTCGTAAGGGGGTCTCAAATGCCCACCTTATGATTGTTCATGAGGTAGGTCGTAATTTGCGACCCCCTTGGGAATGGCGGCCCTCACAGGGATGGTAGCCTGCTGGGAGTCAGCAGACCACCATGTCTGTGACTGCATTTAAAGAAAGCTTTTTTTTTTTTTTTTTTTTTTTTTTAAATGCAGCCCGTTTTCCTTAAATGAAAATGAGGTGCATTTCAAAAACAAAAAATGAAACATTTTTGTTTTATTTTTTCGGAGCAGGCAGTGCTCTGAAAAAATGTTTTCACTGACATTCACAAAGGGGAAGGGGTCTCATGGTGACACCTTCCCATTAGCGAATGGGTTAGCACCAGTGTGACACTGGTGCTAACTGCGATTGTTTTGCGACCACATTTGCGGTCACAAAACAATCAATCATAAATGGGACTGCGAGTCGCAATTACGAAGGGAACACCCCTTCCTAATTGCGAGTTGCAATCGCTTTTTGCGATTCGGTGAATAGTTCACTGAATCGCAAAAATGGGTTGGTACATGGGAAAGTGCATTTTGCACGTCGCAAACAGCCCGATCTGCTGTTTGCGACGTGCAAAAGCCTTCATACATGTGGCCCAACGTGGCTTAATGTGGCTTTAAAAATATGGCTTATGAAAAAAAGACTTGTCGCCACTGGGGACAACTTTAGGAAACTAATTTTCTTCAACAAAGCAAAGTTTCTTAAGTACAGCAAATTTGCCCGAGTTCAACTAAAACTTACTTGGTCCCACTGCACATCATAGTTCCTAGATTCTAGGATCCACTATATGCAATTTGGCATCCTGCTCCTTCAACCCCCTTCCCATGCAAATATCAGGTATGGAGAAGTTGCAAGTGGGTAAGTTGGGTGGTGGAATGGGTGAGCATTGTATTTGCATCCAACAACCCTGCAACTAGGGTAATGGAGGCAGTGGTAGCAGGGGAAAGAATGGTGGCAAGGGACCACTCTGGCAAAGAACAGGAAATAGAGGGAGCAGCCGGAATAGTTTTGTATGCGCCAAAAGACAGTTGAAACACCCCCTCTGAATTTTTAACAAACTCACAAGCTTCACAAGGTTTTATTAAAAAAAGAATGTAATGAAATATTCATGAAACTGTAGACTTTACAATTTGTTATCTCTTCATTATTATCCCTGCCCTAAACTCTTGTTGTTGTAATTGTAAAGTGTATATCTACGTGCAGCAATTTCCTCCTTTTATTACACATCAGTCCTTAAAATCACTTCACATAACCTGAAGACTACATACAAGAGGGCGTCTAAATGCAGACAGTCTAAGTAGGTTGACCAATTTGATGAAGATCGAGAAAGAAAAGAAAGTGTACCTTAAGAGCAAGGGGGAGAGGGTGTGACCCTACGGATCGAGCTATTTATTTTGAAGAGTCTCTGCGTCGGCTCAATATCCTGTGATTCTGGGTAAATCCCTTAATTTCCCCGTTCCAACGAAAAATGAGTGTGTCCTTGTGTAATGGAACTGGTGTTCCTGTAAAGCGCTCCATGCCTTCGGGTCGAGTTTGCACCACATAAAATTGAAAAAAAATAAAGTAACAGAAATTGCTGTAACGACAAAGATATTCAATGGCTCATAAGCCGTCAGCAATGGAAACAAAACACCTTATCACTAATCACTTAAGCATGAATCTTAATCATGTTCCCATTAACATGGAATCGAAATGCTAACCTTTCACCCTCCAACTGGTGATAGTACTCAGAGAGCCCGCTTTCTTAAATCTGTCAGCAGTCAGGCATGAACTCACTCAGGAGCATCAGAGTTCTCTACACTTGGGTCCTTCATTCTTGTTCACTTAACCCACATGCTGGGCTCCCTTGACAGGCTGCACAAAGACCCCCCTGGAAGTCTAGATTAAATGCTTATTATGGTGTTCAAACTAATATTTTTCTTTTCTAAGGTTGAAAATTAGTTTCAATGAATTTTAGTCTTTTCCTTCGTGAAGAGTGAGTTTCTGATTCCCCTAATAAAACGTATGGAAATGACAGATGTGCGATGAACGCCACGACTATGCTTCAAAACGCGTTGAAGTGCGGTTGGTGACATCACTCACTCAACAATAAAGGTTTACAAAGTGAGGCGTATCTGGGGTTCTAAATTACAGAAAACGATGTATAGCTCAGGTTGGAGGGCAGAGGTACAATGCAAATGACCGTGGGACGGTAAGGAACTACACTGTTAGTTTTCTGCCATCTTTAGAAGGGGCAAATTATGCGTTATTACAAAATGGATGGCACGCCCCTCTTCTAATACAATATGAGCACTAGCTTTTGTAGCAGTGGTCACTTAAGTGTTGGAGTTGTCATTTTCTTATCTCATTGAGCACAGCAAGGTGTCTTACTGCACCTCGTTGCTTTGCGTGAGAAAATGATAAATCCGGGCCCAAGTGTATTTTCCACCGCCATAAATATGATTTAGGGTGGGCAAATAGTTGCTGCTATGTAATGCCACAAGAGTTCTCATTGTCATTGTGATGAAAAGGGGCAAGGACGTTTTAAATTCCTCAAGGTTATACAGGCCCATATTTATACTTTTTGACGCAAAACTGCGCTAACGCAGTTTTGCGTCAAAAAAATTAGCGCCGGCTAACACCATTCTGAAGCGCCATGCGGGCGCCGTATTTATTGAATGACGTTAGCCGGCGTTAGCCGCCAGCGCCGTCTGGTGTGCGTTAAAAAAAACGACGTACACCAGGCAGCGCCGGCGTAGGGGGATATGGGGCTTGGGCGTCAAGAAATGGGGCAAGTCAGGTTGAGGCAATTTTTTCGCCTCAACCCGATTTGCGCCATTTATTTTCACTCCCAACCCCCATAGAAATGACTCCTGTCTTAGCAAAGACAGGAGTCATGCCCCCTTGCCCAATGGCCATGCCCAGGGGACTTCTGTCCCCTGGGCATGGTCATTTGGCATAGTGGCATGTAGGGGGGCACAAATCAGGCCCCCCTATGCCACAATTTTTTTTGTTTTTTTAAACTTACCTGAACTTACCTGAATGTCCCTGGGATGGGTCCCTCCAGCCTTGGGTGTCCTCCTGGGGTGGGCAAGGGTGACAGGGGGTGTCCCTGGGGGCATGGGAGGGCACCTCTGGGCTCCTTCAGAGCCCACAGGTCCCTTAACGCCTGCCTTTTGCAGGCGCTAAAAAACGGCGCAAAAGCGGCCGTATGTCATTTTTTTTGACCCGCCCCCTCCCGGGCGTGAATTTTGCCCTGGAGTATAAATCCGACGCACATGCCTCGGATTCGATTTTTTAGACGGAAGCCTACCTTGCATATAATTAATGCAAAGTAGGTGTCCACGCCAAAAAATGACGCTAACTCCATGGACTTTGGCGCTAGACGCATCTAACGCCAAAGTATAAATATGGAGTTAGTTTTGCGTCGAAATTGCGTCAAAAAAAACGACGCAATTCCGGCGCAAACGGAGTATAAATATGCCCCACAATGTTAAATGCTGAAATTTGTCTACTTCTCATGTTCAATGAAGGTCATATTTCCCACAAAAATAATTTCATGAGAGTTTCTTCCACATAACCAACACGTATGTGGGTGTTTGGTATTTCAACAACGTTGTAACAATCCCGAAGTAACAATTCATGGAGTTAGGAAAATGGTGGGCGGCGTATGTGTACGAAAATATGAAAAATGTTGTATCTCCTGAAACGTGCTTTTTACTTTAGCAAATAACAAAAATCGATAAAATCGATGCATCTTGTGGGCTTTCCCTTAGAGACATTTTGGGATTTTTTTTGTGAAACTGGATGTAAATATATTAAACGATTAATCATGCACCATAACACAACCCCATAGGTTTTGGATTTCTCTCGAGATGGACAAAATATAATAATTGGAGGCAATTACATTTCAGAATGAACCCTTAGGCAAGCAAACCTTCTAGATTCTGCTTCATAACATAAACTTCTTTTGTTTCCCATTATTACTTTAAAGGATACAAATCTTTTTAAATTAGTCCAGTAATTATTAAGAGTTATCATCTGAAACGTCATTATTGCAGTGGTTGGTGTTTCAGCTGCATTTTCTTTAAATGTAAAGCACGAGCAATACAGAAACATTGTCTGCCAATCACTGCAGGAATAAACTTTGATGTATAAATAGACCGTATTGACCGCATCCCCTTCATTTTCCATGCAATAAAATAACAATATAACATCGCAGGTTTGTGCCGATTGTTAACAATGTTAACGAAACCTATTTTCTGCGTCAGATTTAAATAGATGAAAGTAGTTTGGAACACATTCAGGGGGAGATTCACAAACATTTTGCGCTTTGTTAGCATCACAAAAGAGACGCTAACCAGCACAGCACAGAATGTTTTTTTCCTAATTTACTTTCCAGCGCAAAACTTGTTTTGGGCTGGGAAGTACTCTAAAAGTAGCACAAAGCAGTGCAAAGCACTCCTTGTGAAGGTAAAACTTCAGTGGAACTTGTCTGGGCCTGTATCTGTCCCATTCTCCATCGTGGTTGGCCTGAATATTTGAATTTAACCCAGTCTAGCACAACCAGATAGACCTAGTTGCTTATAAGCACTACATTTTGTTTTCTTCATATTTTGACTTCTACTTATTGGATTTTTGTTGTTTTGGTCTTGTTTTGTTCATGAAAATATAATCTTTTTTTCTAACCTGGGGTGAAGTCTTTCTGTGTTTTTTTGCTGTGTTACAGTTTGAGGTGTTGCACAAATACATTACACGTTGCCTTTTAAGTTAAACCTGACTGCTCCATGCAAAGCTACCAACAGGCGAGCACAGGGTAGTTTAGGATATGTGACTTATCCTTACTAGAGTTGTGGTTCCTGCTCTTCCAACCAGAAACTCAATTTCTAACAACAACCATATTGGAAGGAGTGCACAGATGAGCATGTAACTGAGCAAAATAAATCAAACAGAGTATAGCGGGGTGTTACAAAGTAAATAGGAGTGTCCTTACCTAGAAGATATTTAGGGAAAACTTCCCATATTATTCTGTCACAACTATTGAATTGGTGTAAAGAGAGTCTAATTATTATAAGCATACATGAAGGTCACCGGTGTGATAGTTCACTATCCATGCAGGAGGAGCACACAGTTGGGCATACCAACAGGAAAAATAAAATAAAATAAAATACAATAAAATAAAATGAATTAAAGGAAGGAAGGGTGTCACAAATTAGGTAGAATACCCTACCATACAAGACAATTAGGAAATATGTCATAATTCCTGTGTTATACTGTCACAACTAGTGAATTGGTGTAGTGAACTATAAAAAGCTCCAGTTACAAAAAGTCATAAGTGGAGGTCACCAGTAAGACAGTTCACTGCAAGGGCTATCATCGTTTAACCCAGTGATGTGGGTTTACAAAGAAAACACCCATCTTTGTTCACTTTGTAGGAGGGATGTTTTGTTATTGTTTTTTAAGACCTCCAAGATAGTTCAGTCCATACCGTCAGAAGTGTGATTCTTTTCCGAAAGGTGTATGCTCATCCTCGTTGTGAGTTTCTTACATCTGATATCACTCCTGTGTTCAATAATGAAAGTCTTTGCTGCCCAAGTAGTCATCCCTACATATCTTAATTTACAGGGGCTTTTAATCATATAGAAAAGTATTTTTGTGATACAGTTTGTAATCATACTGAGAGACCAGATCTAGTCCAATTTCTCTAAATTCTTTCGTTAGACTGCAAACATTGCATTTTCTACGAGAAAATTCTCAGCAACGGGTGGCAAGTCCCATATGTATGTTGCTCTGTGGTCTAGTGTGGACTAACCTATCAATCACTTAATCAAATTGGTATTTGTAAAGCTCACAGCTACTCTAGAGAGTTTCCTAGTGCTAAAGGTTCATCGACCACTGTTCCAACAGACAATCATAAGTTAAAAAGGTACAATTAAACAGCCACGTTTTTAAGCTGCTCTTAAAGGAACTGTTAGAAAAGGGGTCTTTGGTTGACAGTCAGGTTACCCCCTGTTCAAGCAAGGACCCTCACTCTAGTCAGGGTAAAAGAGAATCACCCTCAGCTAACCCCTGCTTACCCCCTTGGTAGCTTGGCAGAGCAGTAGGCTTAACTTCAGAGTGCTAGGTTAAAGTATTTGTACCAACACACACAGTAACTTAATGAAAACACTACAAAATTACACAACACCAGTTTAGAAAAATAGGAAATATTTATCTAAACAAAAAAAGACCAAAATGACAAAAATCCGACATACGCAAGTCAAGCTATGAATTTTTAAAGATTAAACTAAAAAATAGCGCTTAGAAACACAAAATGCTTCGATGAGGTGTTTACACGGCGTCGTGACCGAGTCGTTCCCAACAATCCGACACCAGCGGGGTTGGACACGGACTTGCGTACACCCCCAAGTACAGTACCTTTGGTGAAGAGTGAAAACAAGTCGATGCGCGAAGTCGGGGATCGCAGCATCTGTGCGAAACATTGAAACTGTGCACTTCGAACAGCGTCGGTCACGACGTGGTGCAGCGACTTCCACAGAGTCGCGGACTTCAGCGGGGCTGCAGCGGCATTGGGCCTGCGAACTTCATCACGTTCCAGCGAAGATCACGGAGTCGGTTGCAGGCGGCATCACTGAATTCAGCAGCGGCGTCGGTCCTAAGTCATCTGAAGTCGATTTTCTTGGATTTCCACCAGCCTTCCTTTCAAGGGCCCAGGGACTGGATAGGGCACCACTTGTAAGAGCAGGAATCTCTCCAGAGACTCCAGGTGCTTTCAGAGAGAAGTCTTTGCTGTCCCTGAAACTTCAAACAACAGGAGGCAAGCTCTAAATCAAGCCATTGGAGATTTCTTCACAAGATGGAAGGCATACAAAGTCCAGTCTTTGCCCACTTACTCTAGCAGAAGCAGCAACTGCAGGATAGCTCCACAAAGCACAGTCACAGGCAGGGCAGCACTTCTCCTCAGCTCTTCAGTTCTTCTCCAGGCAGAGGTTCCTCTTGATGTCCAGAAGTGATCCAAAGTCTGTGGTTTTGGGCGCCCTTCTTATACCAAATTTCTCCTTTGAAGTAGGCCTACTTCAAAGTAAAGTCTCTTTTGAATGTGAAATCCTGCCTTGTCCAGGCCAGGCCCCAGACACTCACCAGGGGGTCAGAGACTGCATTGTGTGAGGACAGGCACAGCCCTTTCAGGTGTAAGTGACCACTCCTCCCCTTCCTCTTAGCACAGATGGCTCATCAGGAAATGCAGACTACAATCCAGCTCCTTTTGTGTCCCTGTCTAGTGTGAGGTGCAACCAGCCCAACTGTCAAACTGACCCAGACAGGGAATCCACAAACAGGAAGAGTCACAGAAATGGTAAAAGCAAGAAAATGCCCACTTTCTAAAAGTGGCATTTTCAAACACACAATCTTAAAATCAACTTGACTAAAAGATGTATTTTTAAATTGTTAACTCAGAGACCCCAAACTCCAGTAGTCCACCCGCTCCCAAAGGGAATCTACACTTTAATCAGATTTAAAGGTAGCCCCTGTGTTAACCTATGAGAGGGACAGGCCTTGCAACAGTGAAAAACGAATTTAGCAATATTTCACTGTCAGGACATATAAAACATAATACTTTATGTCCTACCTTAACCATACACTGCACCCTGCCCTTGGGGCTACCTAGGGCCAATCTTAGGGGTGCCTTACATGTAAGAAAAGGGAAGGTTTGGGCCTGGCAAGTGGGTACACTTGCCAACTTGAATTTACAGTTAAAACTGCACACACAGACTCTGCAGTCGCATGTCTGAGACATGATTACAGAGCTACTTATGTGGGTGCCACAACCAGTGCTGCACGCCCACTAGTAGCATGTGATTTACAGGCCGTGACACCACTAGTGCACTTTACTAGGGACTTACTAGTAAATCAAATATGCCAATCATGGATAAACCAATTACATACAATTTACACAGAGAGCATATGCACTTTAGCACTGGTTAGCAGTGGTAAAGTGCTCAGAGTTCAAACGCCAACAGCAACAGGTCAGAAAAAATATGAGGCAGGAGGCAAAAAGATTGGGGATGACCCTGCATAAGCAAAAAAGTCCAACAGAAACCTTTATCTTTGATGGCATGCAGATACAGAGGAAAAGCCCGGCTTGGCCAGTGCAGAGAAGGAGGTACCTCCCCATTTCTTCCTCCTAGTTCTTGATACCACAGCCAACAGTGCACCTGACTAGTGCAATGATTTGGTTGGATGATAATGTGAGAGCTTCTTGATTAAACAGCAGGGGCCTGAACCATAGCAGGCTCTGTAGGCCAACCCCAATCCCTTAAACTCCACTCTCTCTTGAATTGGCAGCCAGTGCATGTCCTTGAGATGGATATGTATCGAGTTGTTTATCAGGATGTTACGCAGAAGCCAGGCTATGGTGTTCTGCACCAACTGGAGTCTTTTCAGTTGGTAGAGTGGGAGACCCCAGTATAAAGCATTGGACTAGTCCAGCCGAGATGTTATAAGGGCATGGACTACCATGTTTTGACAGGGAGAGGGAAGCAGGAACACCATTTTCCTCACAAATCAGAGAAGTTCAAAACAAGTCCCAACTACATTTTCACCTGTGATTTAAAGGAAAATTTGTTGTTGAATTTCACATAGATATTCCAGTTCACTGTGGCAGGAGTCAGAGGGATGGAACAGAGCTAGGCCAAAAATCTCCACCCCGGGAAAGGGAAGGAGAACCAAAAACCAAGACTTCTGTTCTACTAGTGTTGGACTGGAGATTACTCCAGTGCATCCACTGAAACACCACTGACAAACATGCTTCAAATCTGTTCTGGGCAATAGAGGTGTTACCATCGCAGCTTAGGAGAATCGGTGTGTCGTCAGCGTAGGAGACAACCTGCATACCAAAAGATTCCACCAGGACTGCCAGAGAGGACATATAAACATCAAACAATGTTCGACTTAAGGCAGAGCACCCAAACAGATTGGCATCTGCTCAACAAAAAGGAGCCCAGCCAGGGTAGTGCAGCCACACCTATTCTGACGTCTTGAAAGTGTTGCCTCAGGATAGGATTGGAAACCATATCAAATGCAGCAGATAGATCCAAAAGCAAAATGGGTTCTTAAACCCATATTTATACTTTTTTTGCGCCACATTTTGCATCAAAAAACGACGCAAATGCGGCGCTAAAAAAGTATAAATACGGGCCTTAGTGCGTTTGTGTGAAAACGGGGGATGGACAAAGTGAAATAAGCCACTAGTAAGAATATCCCCCTGTTTATTAATACCTGTTTTGATCTTGTTAGAATAAGGAGTGAACCTCAATAAACAAGTAAGTGTATTAGATGGCTCTCAAGTTCTATGCTCAAATAATTCATCACGATTGTGTTCCGAGCCCTTTTACATGTTGTGTTAATGATATTGTGGGTGCAGTTCCTTATTGATTAGTTTATTCTTTAATGCCTGGCTTTGTTGATCAAAATCCCTAATGTCACTGTAGTTTCTTCCTATCCTAAGGAATTGGCCAAATGGTAAATAATTCCTCAATACCCTATGATGAGAGCTATTGAAAAGTAATAGGTTGATATGCTCTGTTGGTTTTCTGAAGGTCTTAATTTTTAATAGACCCTTATAGAAAGTAATGGTTAAGTGAAGAAATTAAAGGTTCTTATCCCAAACATTTTTTGTAAATTAAAAGTATGAGTTTAAAGAGTTGACCTATTCTGTAAATTCCTCACATTTCATCAGGTCACATAATATGAGGATGTCATGAATGTATAATCGCCATAAATTTATGTTATTTCTGTAAGGATTGTCTTAAGAAAACATTTCATTATTTACAAAATTGGACATGTAGAAACATGCCAAGCTGGGCGCTAATATGCTCCCCATCAAATATCCTTGTATTTGCAAGTTTAATTTATCATCAAATTGAAAACATTTTTCTTTCAAAGCAATAGATGCACATTCAATAATAAAATGTATTGGTGTGAGGAGGGTCCAGTTGCCATGCCTCATTATTTTCTTAACAATCTCTAGTGTGATGTATTGGGTGATGTTAGTATATTCAGACTCCACATAAAGAGAGATAAGTAAATCAATCACATCACTCTCATTAGTCTTGTCAAGAAGCTTAAGTGCATCATTTGTATCCTTCAAAAATGTGGTGTTTTTGTCAACCAGTGGTCTTAAAAATATTTACATTTTGAGAGGGGCTCCAATGAGTCGGCCAAGTAGAGGCGTTACGCTCTTCTGTATTTTGGGTAAAGTATAGAAGTACAGGTCTCTTGGGTATTCATTATTCAAGAAGTCCTCTTCTCTGTTTGTGATCCCTCCCATCACTTCAGCTTCATTTACTAAAGTACAGATTGTGGGGATCAATTTCTTCATAGGGTCTTCCTTGATGGCAATGTAATATCTTGTGTCAGACAATTATCTGAGGCATTCTCTTCTGTAGAGATAACTACAATAGTACCCCCTTTATCCACACGTTTTTATGGTGATAGAATCATCATCCGAGAGAGAGCTCATGGCCATTATTTTGTCTCTAGATAGATTAGACAATGGTCTTATATCTGTTAGATCCTTGATGTCATTCAATGCCACTTGTTCATATGTCATAATCTTATTTGGCATTTTATTGGCACTCGGTGTAAACGCAGAGTGGTTTTCCAAACCTGAATCTCCTGGCATCTCTAGTTCAGCCTTGCCAGAAAACAAGGCCTGTAGTCATATTTTCCCCAAAACCTTTTAGTTCACAGTTAAGTCTAAATTCTTCCTCTTGTGGAGTTGGGAAAAATCCCAAACCCTTGTTGAGAACCATATTTTCAGTTATGGGGAGATGTCTTTTGGTCCTTTGACTTGCTTCTCATTACCATCTGAGGCTTCCCTTGGTTCCACTGTATGTGTTTGTCCCTAAAAAAAGGCTGGGCAAATGGAAGTTGTGGTCTCGGGAAAAACTTGGGAATCTGTTATGGCCACATTGGTTGTGGCTATTGAAAATGACCAATGTGATAATCATACATTATGGGCAGCCTCTGAATTCATCATCATTGCCCCAATTATTAGAGCTGGAAGTGGTGCTAAATGGTTTTCTTCTTTACTTCTGTGTGATTCTACCTTCTTCATGTTTCATGTTACAGTGAAACGAAATCAGTGATAAGGAAGATCCCTTGGGCACTCTTCAGAGGACTGTAGAAACTGTGGATCAAAGGGATGAGGAAACAAAAGAATAAAAGGAACAAAACCAAGAAAGTGCTGATCCCTGTACACATAGGGCAATATTTCTGAGAGACGATGCATCGTTGCATTGTCGCAGTGATGCATCAGAAAAAGTTGCGCTGCAGTTCAACACTTTGAAGCAACATGGATGCACCGTATTTACAGTACAGTGCACCATGCCATGAGGTCCCAGGGTGCGTAAAAAATGTTGACGCATCATTAAGAAGGATGGCGTAAAGTGTTGCAACACATCTGGTCCAAATGTGACACAAAGCAGATTTGCACACATAAAGCAATTTTTACATGCCGCAAATCAGATTTCCATCACATTTGAGTGCATCTGAAAGACCCCCCCCCAATAAAGATGTGTTACAAACAAAAAACGTTTTGCAAGTAATTAATAGCAGGAAATGGAGGGAGCAGCAAGCACAAGCAGCAAGGGCAACAACTTCAACATCAGCCAAGATGTTCAGACAGAAGTCCAAGGGAAGAGGAAGAACAATATCAGTGAGGAGGTGAACCAAATATTAATAGATGAGATGACAAAAAATTAACACCTTCTATTTGTCACCTCCATTAAGGAAGAGAAAAACCATTTGGCAGTCTGTAGTAGATAAGATTAACATTGCTGGCTAAACAAAAAGGACAATGACAGAGTTGATGAAGAGGTGGCACAACTACTAGCGCAGGACCAAAGATGCTGACCGGTAGAGGGCCTGAGAACAAGGAGGAGTTGCAGGCCATCCCAATAGAATAGGTTGCATGGGTGCCGGACAGGGCAGTGCTTTGTTTGAGGGCCAGGAAAACTACAGGGTAAGTACAAACAAGGGACAATATGGTGAAAATTGTCATGCACTGCAGTGCAGCAAGCCACTTTGCTGTACTGCAATGTGCTGTGCGCTGGAATGTCTCACAAGTTAACTCATATATCACATCAATGTAAGTTTCTTGCCCAGTGGCAATTTATTCAACCCAGTCCAGCCCTGGCAAATTTGTCAGGTCCATGCATGATATGTTGTTCCAGTCCAGGTTGTCCTTTGAATGCTCTGACTTGTAGTGTAAGATTCAACATAAGTAACCAGAACTACAAGTCCCATTATAAACTTGGGCCGGAGCAGCACTTCATGCATGGACCTTAGAAGCCTGCATAACCTGAATGTGATAAAACAGGCTACCTTTCACCATGAGGAAAATGTGCTTGTCTTGGGCTATGCAGCCAAAAGTGTAAAGTAAAGGAATGGAATGGGGTCATCAGAGGATTAACTATTCATCTGAGAGGGGATCCAGGTGTTGTGTATGTGGGGTATCTCTCTTTAGGATCCTCTGAAGAGCCATGTTTACAGTCTCTAGCATGAAACTGCATTGCACCCATCCGTACAAATGTGTTGTGTCAGATCTCACAGGGTTGACTTCCAAGTTAGAGACCACACTACCCCTGTCTTGTACAGCTGAATATTGAGGATGTGAGTGAATGCAAGTGATGAACACCAGAGGTCAATGAGTGTTTGCCTGAAGCATAGATGGTCTGTAAGCTTGGTGGGCCCCTGGTAGTATAGTGCCATGTAGGCGTGCTGCGCACATTGAACTGCAAGTGTGTCTGAATGGGGAGCCATTGTATCTGAAGGAGGTGTGGGATGATGTGTGTGCTGCAAGGTAGCCTCAATGATAATCGTACACTACTGCGTTTCATAGTGTCACACTGGAGCATCTGTGAAAGGATAGTTTAGAACACTGAAGCATCTGTGAAAGGATAGGTTAGAAGAGGGCATTAGAGCACTACACTCGACATGTGATGTGGGCCTGGCTGAAGGTGTAGCAGGTGTCAGGAAGGAAGCATAAGAAAATACATCTGACTATGCTACATATGTCAAAGCAAGAGGATGTAAAACAGGGAATTGTAAAGTGACAGGATGATCTAGGTGTCCAGGATTATGGGTCATGAGGCAGAGACAAAAGCAACAAGCCTAAAAGGCTGACACCAGTGAGGTTGCCAAAAAGCTGGGGAGCATCATTAACACCATGGAATCTATGAAGCACAAGTTGGACACCTACATAGGGACAACGGGTTCCCTCCTTAGAGATGCTGTTGCATTGTTGAGAAGCCTTGTCAGTGATGTGTTGCCTTCCTTGCTGGCACAGACAAATTCTGGTGAGGATAAGGGAGCCACATCTTCTGTCCCTGAAGTGTGTGTGCCTCAGACGCCACCCACACAGACAACACCAATTGCACGGGAGGCAAAACACACATCAGAGTAGGAAGATATGGACTTTCCAATATCTCTAAGAGAACTGCCAGGTAACATTTCTCTGTACTCCCAGGTCAGATCCTATTAATCTTTTTCACTTGTGGACTATTGGAGAGGCCTACCTTCCCTGAAGGCAATTTGTACCTCCTAACTGAATTTCTACTCACCTCTGCATGTTGCATGACATGTCTCCCAAATGGACTCCGTCTGGAAATCTTTTGTTCACTATCAATGTGGTGTTGTTGTCCCAAACACTTCTACAATGCTCATGGTAAGGCATCCACATTTGTAAAACAAATGCAGTCTCATAAACCAGAGTGTCATATGTCCGTTGCAGAAAGGACTAACTATACCATGGTAGATAGATATTATCAGAACCCACTTCTAAGCTCCTCAAGGAGAGTGAGCTAATGTCACTAGCACCTGCTCTCTTTGGATATGAACCAACATCAAGTATATACAGTACACTGCAATGGAATAATGAATAATGTGTGGTCTCCCAATGGAAAGTTAGGGTGCGAGAATAAGGTGCACTTACATGACTGGCACACAGTGAAAAGCCCTTACTAAACACAAAAATGCCGATCCTGCTAAAATATTGTGCATGTAAGGTAAGTGATCCAATAGCACTGTTTCACTTATCCACATATATCTAGCTCAGTAAACATAATACTGTGATCAAAAACATATGATATCCTCAATGCTCACACTAAAAAGATCCTAAAGTACACAAAATTATTATGCCTGCACTGATAATATACCCAGACTCCTTCAGATTTTGCATCATACCTGTGCCACATTAGGATGTATTCAAACAGTCCTGTATCTTGTATGTCAGTATGAAAGAAATGCAAGGGATTACTGCTGGAGTTCTGTGTCAACTGCTAAGTGGTGTCAAAAGCTACACTGTGATACGTAGTGTAAATGTGTTCCTCTTCCCCTGAGAGGCCTCAAATGCTTTGAGGATAAGTGTAACCCTACATGATATTTATTGTACAAAGTACACACAAATTACTACATAGAGGCCAGACCAGAGAACCAGGAACATAGCAACACTTCCCCAGGGTAAAAGGATGTGGGATGAAGTGTCACACATAGCAAGTAGTCTATGTCAATGGCGATCGAGGTACTTCAGGCAGGTGTGGATACATTCACGATTTCTATCCAACCAACAGTGATGTCCTACTTGAACAATGGTGCAAGGGTGTGGGTGTGTGGTACTAGCAGATACTAGTTGTCCCTGCGCCGCATGGAATCTGTACTCTGTTATCCTAAAACATTACAAACTATACTTGCACTATCACATTCACACAGAGTACAAAACTATCTTATCTGCTATACACAAAAGACAAGTTAAACATCTACCCCAGCCCCCTTAATACACATCCCTCATTACAATCAGAAAACAAATACATCCTAAACTTACACTACCAATATATGTAACCCTAAACAAATGTTTATTTTTTGATTTTCATTTTTATATGTTTTCAACACACTAAACATCAACCCTCACCCACTTAAAAATCTACCAGTCTAAAACACTCTTAAAACCTAGTACCTAATTAAATATGTTAAAAACTAACATTAACCTACACTATTCCTATACTAAATCCTAAATTACACTATGCCTAAATAAGTATAACTATCAATCAGTAGGTAAAATAATGGGAAAGGGAAAATGTCCAACAGAGTGTCAAATCAGCACACTGATGCTCTCCATGGCCTCTTGCATCATGAGCATAACGGCATGGACGCTTGCCAGCTCACCCACAAAGCCTGCATCCTGGATTTTCCCTGAAGGTCTTTCAGAGCCCGTGTCACAAATAACGATTCAGTGACTGGGGGAGTTTTATGGCGTGTGTGGCTGGCACCTGATGGGCATGGAATGGCAGGAGGAAGATCTTGCTGCTGTTTGGCACTCTTTTGTCTTTTGTTGGTCTTGGACTGTTCTTGCTGTGCCCCCTACCTGCATTCAAGGTTCCTGCAGCCTTCCCTTAGTCATACATAAACCCCATCTTCCTGTAGGCCTTGGTGACATGACGTATGTGGTCGTAGCACTCCAAACATATGTAAAATTATTTTGCCTCTTCATCTGTCATGTTGTCTAGGAAGGTAAAGGAATAATGTATCTGCTAAAGCTGGAAATCTACATGATGTCTGCAAGAATAGGCTTTCATCGTCATACTATTACAAGCGGCAGGCCAGCCCAGGACCAAATACTGAGAACTTGAAATGAGGAATATAACTTATGTACAAATACATCTCCCAATCAAGCAAGGCAAACCGACTCAAGTAGTGGCAGTGTAGGTATACAGTATGGAAATATAGTCACAAATGTATTCAGAACTATATCATTACAGACAGTGAGTCACCAGCATGATGATGTTTCCATATCGAACTGGACACATGGTTCAGATACAGATACTTTGTTGTTTTTGTTGCATCATGCAACTGGGTTTGTCCTTTGCTCATTTACATATGTGAAATGTGTTAAGTTAAGTAAGTCAAGTTAGTGTGCCTCTGCGTTGCATGACACATCTGGAAATACACAAGGCACTACTGTGAGAAGGTAGCCTCTTTCTAGCCTTGTTACCCCCACTTTTGGCCTGTTTGTGAGTGTATGTCAGGGTGTTTTGTCACTGTTTTCACTGTCTCACTGGGAACCTGATAGCCAGGCCTCAGTGCTCATAGTGAAAACACCATGTTTTCAGTATGGTTGTTATGTGTCACTGGGATCCTGCTAGTCAGGACCCCAGTGCTCATAGGTTTGTGGCCTATATGTATGTGTCACTGGGACCCTGTCACACAGGGCCCCAGTGCTCATAGGTGTGCATGTATATGTTCCCTGTGTGGTGCCTAACTGTCTCACTGAGGCTCTGCTAACCAGAACCTCAGTGGTGATGCTCTCTCATTACTTTCAAATTGTCACTAACAGGCTAGTGACCATTTTTACCAATTTACATTGGCTTACTGGAACACCCTTATAATTCCCTAGTATATGATACTGAGGTACCCAGGGTATTGGGGTTCCAGGAGATCCCTATGGGCTGCAGCATTTCTTTTGCCACCCATAGGGAGCTCTGACAATTCTTACACAGGCCTGCCACTGCAGCCTGAGTGAAATAACGTCCACGTTATTTCACAGCCATTTTACACTGCACTTAAGTAACTTATAAGTCACCTATATGTCTAACCTTTACCTGGTAAAGGTTAGGTGCAAAGTTACTTAGTGTGAGGGCACCCTGGCACTAGCCAAGGTGCCCCCACATTGTTCAGAGCCAATTCCCTGAACTTTGTGAGTGCGGGGACACCATTACACGCGTGCACTACATATAGGTCACTACCTATATGTAGCTTCACCATGGTAACTCCGAATATGGCCATGTAACATGTCTATGATCATGGAATTGCCCCCTCTATGCCATCCTGGCATTGTTGGTACAATTCCATGATCCCAGTGGTCTGTAGCACAGACCCTGGTACTGCCAGACTGCCCTTCCTGGGGTTTCTCTGCAGCTGCTGCTGCTGCCAACCCCTCAGACAGGCAGCTGCCCTCCTGGGGTCCAGCCAGGCCTGGCCCAGGATGGCAGAACAAAGAACTTCCTCTGAGAGAGGGTGTGACACCCTCTCCCTTTGGAAAATGGTGTGAAGGCAGGGGAGGAGTAGCCTCCCCCAGCCTCTGGAAATGCTTTGTTGGGCACAGATGTGCCCAATTCTGCATAAGCCAGTCTACACCGGTTCAGGGACCCCTTAGCCCCTGCTCTGGCGCGAAACTGGACAAAGGAAAGGGGAGTGACCACTCCCCTGACCTGCACCTCCCCTGGGAGGTGTCCAGAGCTCCTCCAGTGTGCTCCAGACCTCTGCCATCTTGGAAACAGAGGTGCTGCTGGCACACTGGACTGCTCTGAGTGGCCAGTGCCACCAGGTGACGTCAGAGACTCCTGCTGATAGGCTCCTTCAGGTGTTAGTAGCCTTTCCTCTCTCCTAGGTAGCCAAACCCTCTTTTCTGGCTATTTAGGGTCTCTGTCTCTGGGGAAACTTCAGATAACGAATGCATGAGCTCAGCCGAGTTCCTCTGCATCTCCCTCTTCACCTTCTGATAAGGAATCGACCGCTGACCGCGCTGGAAGCCTGCAAACCTGCAACATAGTAGCAAAGACGACTACTGCAACTCTGTAACGCTGATCCTGCCGCCTTCTCGACTGTTTTCCTGCTTGTGCATGCTGTGGGGGTAGTCTGCCTCCTCTCTGCACCAGAAGCTCCGAAGAAATCTCCCGTGGGTCGACGGAATCTTCCCCCTGCAACCGCAGGCACCAAAAAGCTGCATTACCGGTCCCTTGGGTCTCCTCTCAGCACGACGAGCGAGGTCCCTCGAATCCAGCGACACCGTCCAAGTGACCCCCACAGTCCAGTGACTCTTCAGCCCAAGTTTGGTGGAGGTAAGTCCTTGCCTCACCTCGCTGGGCTGCATTGCTGGGAACCGCGACTTTGCAAGCTACTCCGGCCCCTGTGCACTTCCGGCGGAAATCCTTCGTGCACAGCCAAGCCTGGGTCCACGGCACTCTAACCTGCATTGCACGACTTTCTAAGTTGGTCTCCGGCGATGTGGGACTCCTTTGTGCAACTTCGGCGAGCACCGTTTCACGCATCCTCGTAGTGCCTGTTTCTGGCACTTCTTCGGGTGCTACCTGCTTCAGTGAGGGCTCTTTGTCTTGCTCGACGTCCCTTCTCTCTGCAGGTCCAATTTGCGACCTCCTGGTCCCTCCTGGGCCCCAGCAGCGTCCAAAAACGCCAAACGCACGATTTGCGTGTAGCAAGGCTTGTTGGCGTCCATCCGGCGGGAAAACACTTCTGCACGACTCTCCAAGGCGTGGGGGATCCATCCTCCAAAGGGGAAGTCTCTAGCCCTTGTCGTTCCTGCAGTATTCACAGTTCTTCAGCCTACTAAGAGCTTCTTTGCACCAACCGCTGGCATTTCTTGGGCATCTGCCCATCTCCGAGTTGCTTGTGACTTTTGGACTTGGTCCCCTTGTTCCACAGGTACCCTCAGTCAGGAATCCATTGTTGTTGCATTGCTGATTTGTGTTTTCTTTGCATTTTCCCTCTAACACGACTATTTTGTCCTTAGGGGAACTTTGGTGCACTTTGCACTCACTTTTCAGGGTCTTGGGGAGGGTTATTTTTCTAACTCTCACTATTTTCTAATAGTCCCAGCGACCCTCTACAAGGTCACATAGGTTTGGGGTCCATTTGTGGTTCGCATTCCACTTCTGGAGTATATGGTTTGTGTTGCCCCTATCCCTATGTTTCCCCATTGCATCCTATTGTAACTATACATTGTTTGCACTGTTTTCTAAGACTATACTGCATATTTTTGCTATTGTGTATATATATCTTGTGTATATTTCCTATCCTCTCACTGAGGGTACACTCTAAGATACTTTGGCATATTGTCATAAAAATAAAGTACCTTTATTTTTAGTATAACTGTGTATTGTGTTTTCTTATGATATTGTGCATATGACACTAAGTGGTACTGTAGTAGCTTCACACGTCTCCTAGTTCAGCCTAAGCTGCTCTGCTAAGCTACCATTATCTATCAGCCTAAGCTGCTAGACACCCTATACACTAATAAGGGATAACTGGGCCTGGTGCAAGGTGCAAGTACCCCTTGGTACTCACTACAAGCCAGTCCAGCCTCCTACATTGGTTGTGCAGTGGTGGGATAAGTGCTTGAGACTACTTACCACTCTTGTCATTGTACTTTTCATAAGAGAAAAATATACAAAACAAGGTCAGTGTATATACACATAGCCAAAAAGTTTTGCATTTCCTCTTTTCACTCTTTTCTAAGTGCTGAAAAGTACTCCTAAACTTTCAAAAAGTTCTTAAAAGTTTAAAAAGTTTTTTTTCTGTCTTTCCAAAAAGTTCTGAAAACTTTTTTCTCTTTGTCTATCACTTTAACTCTCTCTAAAAATGTCTGGCACAGGCCAAAATGTTGAACTGTCCAAACTTGCATATGATCACCTTAGCTGGAAAGGAGCAAGGAGTCTCTGCATAGAGAGAGGTTTGAGTGTAGGGAAGAATCCTTCTTTAGAACTGTTAATTAATATGCTTAGAGTACAGGATAAGGCCATAAGTGCCCAATCTGTAGAAAAAGTAGCTAATGGTTCTCAATCTGATCCAGGGACTCCCCCAGGAAAAGGTTCAGGAAAGAAACTTCTCAGCCTGCCCATTACTAGACAGTCTAGCATAGTTGGTACAGAGGTTGAATCACACCATACTAATGGTGTGCTCTCACATTATACTGGTAGCCAAGCTGTTAGGGTGCCCTCTGTAAGGGACAGGTCTCCTTCTGTTCATTCCCATCATACCTCTGTATCTAGAAATGTCCCTCCCACCCACCCTGATGACAGATTGTTAGAAAGGGAGCTCAATAGATTGAGAGTGGAACAAACCAGACTGAAGCTCAAGAAGCAACAGCTGGATTTAGATAGACAGTCTTTAGAAATAGAGAGGGAAAGACAGAAGTTGGGTTTAGAAACCCATGGTGGCAGCAGCAGTATTCCCCATAGTCATCCTGCAAAAGAGCATGATTCCAGGAATCTGCACAAGATAGTTCCCCCTTACAAGGAGGGGGATGACATTAACAAGTGGTTTGCTGCACTTGAGAGGGCCTGTGCTGTACAGGATGTCCCTCAAAAGCAGTGGGCTGCTATCCTATGGCTATCATTTACTGGAAAAGGTAGGGATAGGCTCCTTACTGTAAAAGAAAATGATGCTAACAATTTCCAAGTTCTGAAGAATGCACTCCTGGATGGTTATGGCTTAACCACTGAACAGTACAGGATAAAGTTCAGAGAGACCAAAAAGGAGTCTTCACAAGACTGGGTTGATTTCATTGACCATTCAGTGAAGGCCTTGGAGGGGTGGTTACATGGCAGTAAAGTTACTGATTATGAAAGCCTGTATAACACAATCCTGAGAGAGCATATACTTAATAATTGTGTGTCTGATTTGTTGCACCAGTACCTGGTAGACTCTGATCTGACCTCTCCCCAAGAATTGGGAAAGAAGGCAGACAAATGGGTCAGAACAAGGGTGAACAGAAAAGTTCATACAGGGGGTGACAAAGATGGCAATAAGAAGAAAGATGGTGAAAAATCTCAAGATAAGCATGGGGATAAGGGTAAAACCAAAGATCCCACTTCAAATCTTAAACACTCTTCAGAGGGTGGGGATAAAACTAATTCTTCCTCTTCTTCCCAACCTGCACACATTAAAAAGCCTTGGTGCTTTGTGTGTAAAAATAGAGGCCATAGGCCAGGGGATAAGTCCTGTCCAGGTAAACCCCCTGAGCCTACCACCACTAATACATCAAGCTCTAGTGCCCCTAGCAGTAGTGGTACTAGTGGTGGGACTGCTGGCAACAGTCAAGCAAAGGGTGTAGTTGGGTTCACTTATGGGTCCATAGTGGAAACTGATGTAATCAGTCCCAAGACAGTTTCTGTCACACCTAGTGGCATTGGCCTTGCCACACTGGCTGCTTGTCCCCTTACAATGGATAAGTACAGGCAGACAGTTTCAATAAATGGTGTTGAGGCCTTGGCCTACAGGGACACAGGTGCCAGTTTCACTTTGGTGACTGAAAACCTAGTGCCTCCTGAACAACACATCATTGGACAACAGTATAAGATTATTGATGTCCATAACTCCACTAAGTTTCTTCCCTTAGCTATAATTCAGTTTAGTTGGGGTGGAGTTACTGGCCCTAAGCAGGTGGTGGTATCACCTAGCTTACCTGTAGACTGTCTCTTAGGTAATGACCTAGAGGCCTCAGGTTGGGCTGATGTAGAGTTTTATGCCCATGCAGCCATGCTGGGCATCCCTGAGGAATTGTTCCCTCTCATTTCAAGTGAAATGAAAAAGCAAAGGAGAAAAGGCCTGAAAACTCAGGACCCCTCTCCATCAACAGGTAAAAAGGGTATCACAGTATCCCCTAACCACCCTACCATTCAGGATACTATTCCTGTGGTGGGAGAAACCTCTCCTGGGGTGGCACCTGTTCCAAGGGAATCATCAGCTGGCAAAGCTGGACTCCCTGAGGTGGAAGTACCTCTCTGTGGGATAACTAACATTGGTGAGAAAAAGAGCACCATTTTAGTTAACATGGAGCATCCCTCCAACCCTCCCAGAGAAACTTTAGTGCAGAAACCCTGCACTACCTCACAACACTTAGGACAGCATCCCTGCCCTAGTGTGGAGCTCATAGGACAGCATCCCTGCCCTGCTCCAACTCAAGAGAAACAGCATCCCTGTTCTCTCTTCCAGCCAGATGGACAAAGTTTTTGCCCAACTATGGCTTTTCTGAGACAGCATCCCTGTCTGGCATTTCCATCACTACAAATAGGTTCAGTGGACAATTCCCACTGCTCTAAACTAAAACTTACTGATAGAAACTCTGAAAATATATCTTCACATTGTTGCTTAGCTAAAAAACTTCAAACAGGGTGGTTTACATCCCCACAGGGAAGTAACCATATAGTGGATGATAAAGGGAGTAACCAGTCTATTGCAGAGCTACTCTCTACTTATCACCACTTAGACAATAAAGTCTCAACTGGCCAAGGTTAGCCTTATTGTCCTTCGTTTGGGGGGGGGTTGTGTGAGAAGGTAGCCTCTTTCTAGCCTTGTTACCCCCACTTTTGGCCTGTTTGTGAGTGTATGTCAGGGTGTTTTGTCACTGTTTTCACTGTCTCACTGGGAACCTGATAGCCAGGCCTCAGTGCTCATAGTGAAAACACCATGTTTTCAGTATGGTTGTTATGTGTCACTGGGATCCTGCTAGTCAGGACCCCAGTGCTCATAGGTTTGTGGCCTATATGTATGTGTCACTGGGACCCTGTCACACAGGGCCCCAGTGCTCATAGGTGTGCATGTATATGTTCCCTGTGTGGTGCCTAACTGTCTCACTGAGGCTCTGCTAACCAGAACCTCAGTGGTGATGCTCTCTCATTACTTTCAAATTGTCACTAACAGGCTAGTGACCATTTTTACCAATTTACATTGGCTTACTGGAACACCCTTATAATTCCCTAGTATATGGTACTGAGGTACCCAGGGTATTGGGGTTCCAGGAGATCCCTATGGGCTGCAGCATTTCTTTTGCCACCCATAGGGAGCTCTGACAATTCTTACACAGGCCTGCCACTGCAGCCTGAGTGAAATAACGTCCACGTTATTTCACAGCCATTTTACACTGCACTTAAGTAACTTATAAGTCACCTATATGTCTAACCTTTACCTGGTAAAGGTTAGGTGCAAAGTTACTTAGTGTGAGGGCACCCTGGCACTAGCCAAGGTGCCCCCACATTGTTCAGAGCCAATTCCCTGAACTTTGTGAGTGCGGGGACACCATTACACGCGTGCACTACATATAGGTCACTACCTATATGTAGCTTCACCATGGTAACTCCGAATATGGCCATGTAACATGTCTATGATCATGGAATTGCCCCCTCTATGCCATCCTGGCATTGTTGGTACAATTCCATGATCCCAGTGGTCTGTAGCACAGACCCTGGTACTGCCAGACTGCCCTTCCTGGGGTTTCTCTGCAGCTGCTGCTGCTGCCAACCCCTCAGACAGGCAGCTGCCCTCCTGGGGTCCAGCCAGGCCTGGCCCAGGATGGCAGAACAAAGAACTTCCTCTGAGAGAGGGTGTGACACCCTCTCCCTTTGGAAAATGGTGTGAAGGCAGGGGAGGAGTAGCCTCCCCCAGCCTCTGGAAATGCTTTGTTGGGCACAGATGTGCCCAATTCTGCATAAGCCAGTCTACACCGGTTCAGGGACCCCTTAGCCCCTGCTCTGGCGCGAAACTGGACAAAGGAAAGGGGAGTGACCACTCCCCTGACCTGCACCTCCCCTGGGAGGTGTCCAGAGCTCCTCCAGTGTGCTCCAGACCTCTGCCATCTTGGAAACAGAGGTGCTGCTGGCACACTGGACTGCTCTGAGTGGCCAGTGCCACCAGGTGACGTCAGAGACTCCTGCTGATAGGCTCCTTCAGGTGTTAGTAGCCTTTCCTCTCTCCTAGGTAGCCAAACCCTCTTTTCTGGCTATTTAGGGTCTCTGTCTCTGGGGAAACTTCAGATAACGAATGCATGAGCTCAGCCGAGTTCCTCTGCATCTCCCTCTTCACCTTCTGATAAGGAATCGACCGCTGACCGCGCTGGAAGCCTGCAAACCTGCAACATAGTAGCAAAGACGACTACTGCAACTCTGTAACGCTGATCCTGCCGCCTTCTCGACTGTTTTCCTGCTTGTGCATGCTGTGGGGGTAGTCTGCCTCCTCTCTGCACCAGAAGCTCCGAAGAAATCTCCCGTGGGTCGACGGAATCTTCCCCCTGCAACCGCAGGCACCAAAAAGCTGCATTACCGGTCCCTTGGGTCTCCTCTCAGCACGACGAGCGAGGTCCCTCGAATCCAGCGACACCGTCCAAGTGACCCCCACAGTCCAGTGACTCTTCAGCCCAAGTTTGGTGGAGGTAAGTCCTTGCCTCACCTCGCTGGGCTGCATTGCTGGGAACCGCGACTTTGCAAGCTACTCCGGCCCCTGTGCACTTCCGGCGGAAATCCTTCGTGCACAGCCAAGCCTGGGTCCACGGCACTCTAACCTGCATTGCACGACTTTCTAAGTTGGTCTCCGGCGACGTGGGACTCCTTTGTGCAACTTCGGCGAGCACCGTTTCACGCATCCTCGTAGTGCCTGTTTCTGGCACTTCTTCGGGTGCTACCTGCTTCAGTGAGGGCTCTTTGTCTTGCTCGACGTCCCTTCTCTCTGCAGGTCCAATTTGCGACCTCCTGGTCCCTCCTGGGCCCCAGCAGCGTCCAAAAACGCCAAACGCACGATTTGCGTGTAGCAAGGCTTGTTGGCGTCCATCCGGCGGGAAGACACTTCTGCACGACTCTCCAAGGCGTGGGGGATCCATCCTCCAAAGGGGAAGTCTCTAGCCCTTGTCGTTCCTGCAGTATTCACAGTTCTTCAGCCTACTAAGAGCTTCTTTGCACCAACCGCTGGCATTTCTTGGGCATCTGCCCATCTCCGAGTTGCTTGTGACTTTTGGACTTGGTCCCCTTGTTCCACAGGTACCCTCAGTCAGGAATCCATCGTTGTTGCATTGCTGATTTGTGTTTTCTTTGCATTTTCCCTCTAACACGACTATTTTGTCCTTAGGGGAACTTTGGTGCACTTTGCACTCACTTTTCAGGGTCTTGGGGAGGGTTATTTTTCTAACTCTCACTATTTTCTAATAGTCCCAGCGACCCTCTACAAGGTCACATAGGTTTGGGGTCCATTTGTGGTTCGCATTCCACTTCTGGAGTATATGGTTTGTGTTGCCCCTATCCCTATGTTTCCCCATTGCATCCTATTGTAACTATACATTGTTTGCACTGTTTTCTAAGACTATACTGCATATTTTTGCTATTGTGTATATATATCTTGTGTATATTTCCTATCCTCTCACTGAGGGTACACTCTAAGATACTTTGGCATATTGTCATAAAAATAAAGTACCTTTATTTTTAGTATAACTGTGTATTGTGTTTTCTTATGATATTGTGCATATGACACTAAGTGGTACTGTAGTAGCTTCACACGTCTCCTAGTTCAGCCTAAGCTGCTCTGCTAAGCTACCATTATCTATCAGCCTAAGCTGCTAGACACCCTATACACTAATAAGGGATAACTGGGCCTGGTGCAAGGTGCAAGTACCCCTTGGTACTCACTACAAGCCAGTCCAGCCTCCTACAACTACACATTGCTGTCTAAACATAGACTCAAGGCCAGGTAGTCAAATCATAGATGGAGTGCGGCTATGTACGTCTTGTAAGACATAACTGTTGTCCACTTCACTAGTATAGGCTAAGGCAAATTCCATGGAAATTTAACATAAAGCTTCTGGCATACAGCTGTGGCAATGCCATGCTGTCTTTCACATACACAAATGTCTGTACACACATTTTCCAAAGGCTGCTTTCCCCCCCCCGCACAATATGATTTAGGCAACGCATGTCAGGAGTGTGGTGGAATTGTCATCTATACAAGTAATTTGTGGTCTGTGATGCAGGGAACCTTGCACCATGAGTCTGGGGTGACAATGATGGTGCTGGCAAGTATAAGCTACGCCACCAATAAGTGAGTAGTATAATGGGCTGTATGCTGCTGCACAAAGTGCATTCCTGCATGTGGATTTGTACACATGGCTGGAAAGTTACAAACTATCTGCTGTTGTATGAATGGCTCCCAGAAATGTGACATAGAGTATATGAGGCCATGCGTTTGCCATGTCAATGCAATTTCATGTGCAGACTAGTGAAATGCTCAATGTGCTCCTAACAACTTATGTTACACTGAGGTAGGATTCCTGACATCCTATCAAGACCTGCAAAGCTAAATGTCCTTACGCTTCCATGTGGACACCTACACTTACAATGTGCATCAGTAAGACAGCGTGGAAATGATTTTTCCAACACCATGGTTACAGAGTTGCAGGCCTACATCCTTACAGCTTCCATAGCTTCTGTGTAATTGTTTCTCTGTCACTCTATTTCACATACTCTGAGGGATGCCCAAGTACCCCTGAGGCTGGATTACAGCAGCCATACCTCAGGTTAAATTATGCAAACACCAAAACAAAAATACTACTTATAATGTACCAAAACCATACAGCTACACTTTTTAAGATAACATCTGTTCTCTGTCATGACTAAAATAATTGGTTAGGAAATGGTTTGCACTATCACAATAAAATTAGCAGAATCATAAGAAGAATGGTTTGTCAATGATGGCTAGCCTGCCGACCACAAGCAGGATTACAAACCATCTCAAGTGTTGAATTGCATGACTATCGGAACCCTAAACTATTAAAACTCTTAAATGGACAAACTTCCAACAAAACAATAGCAAGACAGACTCTGAAAAGACCAAAATCCACAATAATACACCAGCTACTCTCCAAAACGCCTCCAACACCCAACACAAACCTTAAGAGAAAGTGAAATTAACTTTCACACTTCCCAGTTTGCAGGTCTTTTGACACATTGCTTCTGAAATAACCAATGTGTGGTGCCTGCACAATGCATTAGCACTTCTGCAGTCTTGCATTTGTATTGATGTGTGGCTACGACTGGCATAACTGGTGCAATGTGTTGCGCAACAGGGATGATGCATGGGTTTTGACCAGTGCAACTGGCCAAATGTGTGGGATGTGTAGAGGACTGTGAAATGCGGGATATCACACATTGAGCACATTTTCATTTGTCCTGGACTTATATGTGCCAAGTATTACGTTTGCTTATGTGTCCCATTTCAGTTGTCATAGTATGCTTATGTGTGACATTTCAACTTCTGAGGTGTAACCTTTTGAGTGTCATTTTATTGTTAGGGAAAGTAATTATTGTCATGTAATGAGAGTACAAAATTCTATCCTTTTGTGGTTTGTAGTAGTCTTGGATGGACTGTGGATGGACTAAGGTAGCTGCAGTGATAAAGGAAATGTTTCTTAAATGGGCTAGTATACCCAGTATTGTGTAGTACTCAGCAGAGTTTGGGAATTTGGTGGGCCCAGTTGGCAAGTCTGGGTGACAGAGGACAGGGTCCAGGTGTTGAATGTGGGTGGTTGCAATTCTTTCATGCCCCTGTCACTTCATGACAGGTGTGCCAGCACATGGGTGTGGATTCACTCTAGGTTCAAGCCAGGGGAAAAGCAGCCAACATGGCAGTACAGGAAGGCAGGGATCATGAGCTACATGATCACACTTCATTTGTCACAGCCATTACCAGGATACACATCTGAATGTCCACCACAGTCATATGTTCATGCACAGATTGCTTGCCCACTCTGTTGTACTCCCTATTCTGCCTAATCTTTTTATTCATTCAATCTGTAAGGAATTCTTCCATATGATGTGCGACAGATGCAACATACACTTAGGGAAGCACATAGACAGGCTGGCTCCCCATACTACAGTGTATGTGCCACGCAGTTTGCAGATTTACTGGATTTTTAAATACCAAATACTGTAATTCCAATGTTGTACAAGTGATCTTCAGGCAGCCATGAATTTGCATACAAAGTTAGGCAAGGTCTGCCATGTAATGAGATGGTAAAGACACGTCTGCACTCAGGGTTATGTGTATGAACCAATAAGTGTGGCGCTTGCACTATGCACCATGGTAAATGTGCCATGCAAATCTATGTATGTATTGTTTAAGCCAATCAAGGCCAGCTTGTGTAGCCCTGAGAAGTGTCAATAATTGCGAATGATACAATGTATTGCAAATCATTGCATTGTCTTACTCTGCACCAGAGAGACTCCATTACCAATGTTT
Source organism: Pleurodeles waltl (assembly GCF_031143425.1). Taxonomy (NCBI): domain Eukaryota; kingdom Metazoa; phylum Chordata; class Amphibia; order Caudata; family Salamandridae; genus Pleurodeles; species Pleurodeles waltl. The sequence goes on along the minus strand of NC_090438.1, from coordinate 488,288,856 downwards.
GGGGTACTCATTTGAATCCCATGGTTTAAGGTGCATTCCCAAACATACCAGACCAGTAACTACTACCTTCCAACAAATGGAATTACAAGGGGTTAGTCCTTTCAAATACCTTGTTACTTAATTTTTTAATGTGTGTTGCATTCAACAGCACACATAGATGGTGCAATATGGTTCACAGAATGTTTTAGTTTGCAGGAAGATGCAGCTTCATGCACAAATAAATTCCTGCAAGCAATAGAAGCATCCTGGCTCCATGGTGCAAATGCGCCTGTGTTGGCCCTAGGCAGCCAAAGCAGCACTGGCACAGGGGAAAAAGGCAGGAATGTTTTGTATTCTGTTAGATACAGCACATTACTCGCCTTTTGCTTCCACACATCATTGTAATGTCTGCATTTTAGGATAGATATTGCAAATTTTTGATACCTACTTGATATTACCAATGCTTGTTCCACTATATAGTTGTTTTCACCAATGCTTGTTGAACACCTGTGACTGTGTCAAGTCCTCGTGGTTCTAAATGTGTCAGGTTCACTTGTTTATTATTTGCCAGGCAATCACCACACCCCCAATGTCTCCAGGGAGCAGCTGCCTCGTGTTTTCAAAGACGTGAGTCATGTTGGCTATAAATACTCTTGCTGCGCACATGACTCTGCTTGGCTTTCTTTGTGTTTGGCAAGGAAAGCCCTGTATACTCTGGAATTCACTGCGGGCCCCACTTACTGCCCTCTTGACTCGGCTGGCAGCGAAGAGTCTCAGCAGAGATCTTCTGGAAAAAACACACTCCTTTCAGCTAGGTGGAGCATGCCGTCTGGAATATGTTTGTGTAGAATTTTATTATGGTGGATTTGTTTTTTGGTGAAAACTGAGACTGATTTCACTCTAGCTTTCTTGAGATTTTGAAAGGCCTCTTCTAAGGACACAGACAAGATTTATGAGTGGGGCCTTGATGAGGGTTAAATAACAGATTTAGCGTGGGGGCCTTGATAACTTTCGTTTTGGAACCAAGAACTGTGACAGAACATCACCATCCTCCACTTGTTTATTTTTGTACTATAAGTGATTGCATAATTCAGTGCTAGGATTACTTTATGTGTGAGTTTACTTGCTTTTGGTATTGCAATTAATTTTATGTTAATTGTGATTAACCATTTCAGTGCTAGGAATATTTAATATGTGTGTTTTCTTGCTTTTGGTGTTGCAACTCGTTTTATATTGCAGTTTTACCATCTGAAAGTGCAGATCCATGAAAGATCCTTGCAGAACTTTGTAATTTGTTTAGAGATATTCAAATTTCATAACTTTTTGTATATATTAATCCGTGAGAAGAGAGAGATGGCCAAGTTGCTAATATTACCAGGTGAATGTGCTGTGATAACCAAATTAGATGAATTTAATGAGATCAGTGCATTCCTTTTTGAATGCTGTTTAATGAGACCATTGCATGGTTTATTGAATGTTGTGAAACAGTCTCTTAGTAGCGCATAGCTTCGCCAATACCGTAATTCATCACAGAAAGGCAACTACAAGGGGTTCCACTGACAGACCTCCATAACCTGAAGAACCACACCCAGCTGACTTTGTGAAAAGGAGTGTAGTGTTTCTTTCTCTCTTTTTCCAAATCCCCTTCCCTTCTCTGGCACCTGCCCGGGCTCCTGGTACAATCAGCAGCCCTGAGAGGTGCCTCAGGAGTTCAGAAGAACAGTCATCGCCCCGTAGACAGCCTGTTTTTCAGGTGAGTGGCCGTGCCCCAACACTGAGCATGTGCACTCTGTTCACTATTGCAACCTTTGTGTTGTGTATGTCTTCCACAGGCACGTGTTTGGCACATAATGTTATCATGCACACATATTATTAAATTCATCATGATGTTGGACGGGGTGAGTGTAATACACAGCAAAAGACCTTTGGAATAAGTGAGTGAGCCAGTAGCCCTCACTGCAATGAACCAGGGGCACATGATCATGTTCATTACTGCTGTTCAATAAACATCATGCTGACAAACCCCCATGATCTCTGTCTTACTCCTGTCAAAGACTGTAGCAGGACATCTACTCTGAGAGCAGGTCTTTGTGTGGTCCTCCTGGTCCAATAACACTTCAATCCTTGACACTGGCCTATGGAATGGCACACACACAAATGCCATTTCAACTTTGGGATGATACAAGATTTGTGGTTCCCTCAACTATGCACTTGTACACTCAGGGCAGGGGTAAACTACTCTTGCCATGCAGAGGTAAGTTCATATCTAAATTCCTCCATCACACCATGTTCAATGAATTAGTGTATATGCACATACCTTTTGTATGACTTTTGACATGGACACTTCACATTCTTGACATCTCAGTATTCTTCAAGTCTTGTGATGCCTGCAAAATTATCTTAATTGTCTTGCTTCCCTGAGTAAAACATCCCACTGCAATGTCATCTGGTCATATTATTGTGTTACAGGACTTTGAGTCTCATCACATTGCTGTGCAATGCCTGTGAAATGTGTATTTTGACAACTGTGGCCTGAAGTGGTATATATGACAATCTGGATAGGAATTGATTCACATGTGTCTGATTTTAAGGATCCCCACACATGCATGTCTATATTGTGTACAAACAAAAGTTTAACGTGTACACATCACACTTGGCCTTTGTCCATGACAACTTTCACTCATGATCTGTAATGGTATGCCCTACAAGATTTGTGCCTGGAAAGTGCTGCCATTCAGCATGCTACCACATTGGTGAGACACACTACTTTTAGTGGTTTGTCTCAGGTATTGACATATTGGCTGATCAGTGTTGAAACACTCACTGAGCACCATAATAAACACACTTTGCTGCTCCGTAACACAGGAAGACTGATAGCTGTGCAGCACCACTCTGCTCAAGAACGTGACAACAGAACTGTACTATTTAGATGTGGATATGTGGCAACCTTGGCCTGTCCTAACATGCAGTACCCTGTATCACATTGCATTGCTGAGCTAGTTGATTGAACATTTTGAACCATGGCTCCATGTTGCTCAATGGGTTTGACAACAAGAGTGGTACATGTTCAGATCTCCTTCTAGTTGAGCAGATGTGATTGACGTGATGTTTGTATTCACTGTGGCATAAAGACAACACAATGAATGAGTTCAAACATTTATTCTCATGTTGAATTTTTAAGAAAATTTCAGAGGGCCTGAATCACAAAGGTAAACTTAGGAGATTGGTCTAAACTTTGACCAAATGTCTAAGTTTACGACATTGGGAATTCACAAAGGGCATTTCCGAGTAGTATTTTTAGGTCAGCACTCAGGATAGACACCTGCCCTGAGTGCGGGTCTAGAGATACTTCTCATAAATGTCCTTTGTAAAATCCTGAAGTCGTAAACTTAGACGTTTGGTCTACTTTTAGTCCAAATGTTCAAGTTTACCCTTGTGAATCAGGCCCAGGGACTTTGTCCATTTTGTTAATCAATTATGACAAAAAACTGGGCACAATGTTGTTACATCGCCCGACCAGTCATTGTGTGTTGGATAGCTCCACCATTGTCATCCTCCTCTTCCTTTGGGTCACTCTCTTCTGGCTCCAAGTCCCATGGGACATTTGTTTTTACACACATGTTTTGCACGATTGCACACACCAGAATTATCTTGCACATCACTGGTGGGGCAATATAGTAATCTTCCCCATGATATATCCAGGCATCTAAACCTGGACTTCTGAACACTGACTGTCCTATCAACCAAGTTCCTAGTCCTGCCCAGCACCTGGTTGAACCATTTTTCACCCTCTGTCTGGGGATGGGAGAATAGGATCATGACCCATGGCTGCAGACCATATCCTTGGTCAGCTGAAAGTAGAAAAAATACAACTGTTAATGATTATGCACCTTGTTACCGAGACATACCTCTCAATGTGTGTTATGTATGCTGACTAACTCATAGAGATTTCTTACAGTATTGAATTTTATGTGATATATATACAATTGACTTGGCACATGTCTCTTCCAGTTATCTGTGTCAGTGCTAATGTTGTCCATGTCTTGATACTTTGGACACTTCTCCATGATGTCTTTCATGTTCATGTAGTAGAATGTGATGGGTGTTCCTGATAGTTGTGGACAACTTTATGTTATCTTCATTCACTACATGTGCAGAGTGATAAAGTAGTGATCTCATTCTGTATCATGTAGTCAGCACTCGGTAGATAGGGACAGTGCTAATCTGTTTGACACTCACATATACATATGTCCTTTTGAAACATCTGAATGTTGTTACCTGGCTACATGACATTGACCCAGTCTTTGATTTGTTCAATTACTTTGGCATTGAATATTGGTGCCTACATGTATTGCATTTGCATTGTGACATGGATAGTTATACATTTTGTTGTCAGTCCTCAGCTAATGCATGTTGTCAGACTAGTAATGCTTAACTTATATGGACACATAGGTATGGCAATGTGGCCATTATTATGCAGGATACAAATGGCTTTCTACTACAGACCAGGACACAATACTTTATTTTTCCTGTGTGTGTATATGATACTACCTTGTAGGATATTCTGTACTTCTATGCTTTGATTCTGTCATCATTGATGTGTATTGTGAATGTTGAGAGTGGGATTCGGAGTACATTGTGACACCTTGCCCTGATTGCATTCCATTGTATGTTAGTTACTAGTGTATGACATGTTTGACAGTATTTTGCTTGAATTTGCAAATTTAACATTGATGAAGTCACATGCTGGGAATGTGGCCTTGTTACAAAACAATATTGGTGATCTATCATATTGGTTACATATTTCAATGTGGCTGGAAACATATGTATGTTTGTGTGTACCTAGACTGTCAGTATGGCTGAGACATATGTATGCTTTGTAAGGTTGGATCTCATACTGGTACATTAAATTGACATTTACACATGAATGGGGCCTACATGTACAACAACAAATGGAATTTACAACTACTTCTTTCAGAGTTGCTCCAGAAACTAAGGCCAACATACAAGTATTCAGCCATGTGTGAGACACCTACTTATGAAGACAGGATTACACACAGTTCATTCTTTTGAAGTTTAACTGATACCAAGGCTAGGTAAGACTCACCCCACACTTAGACATCATGTGCACTTTGTACTGTTATTAAGTCATCCTGTAGACCAAATGATCATTATTTTGATTTGTTAACCAGTGCAGATAATGTGGTTCAGCCTATTCAGACAGTGCAAAATGAAACAGTACTTCACACAGATTTTCTTTTCTCACTGCCATTACAGGATTAGTGAGGGTATGACAGAATGGGAAATCATTGTCTCTACATTTGACACAGTGGCAAAGTGCAGCAGAGCAAGTGACCTTGTGGTGCTTCACTGCATCACTGGGGAAAGAGCAGCAGTGTACAGTATTTAAGCCATATGGCACATTCCTGCAGTGGCACACAGTGGGCTGCCTAGCACACACACACAGGCACCCTTGCACCATTGTGCAAGTGTGCCTGCATTGCATGCATGATTGTTTTAGTGCAGGAAGACGCACCTTCTGTAGAGGCATATTGCTCTTTCTATGTGTGTCACAGAATGCAGCACACATAGGCAGCAGAAGTGACTTGGAAAACTTACGTCATTTATCCTTGTTATGCAGCAACTGGGAAGGCATATTTATTTTACACAATCCCAGGTTTAGTATCGTTGGTATGCATGACATGCATCATCAACCTTGGGAGTTGCATGGACACACCTACACAATACCGATTGAACATCTCCCTTGCACACAGTAAGGCAACACAGCAGTTGGCACTATGTTGCATTATTCTAAATGTTGGATGCCATTCCAAGCCATGCAAAGGGTCTGGGCATGTCCTCAAATACTTGACTTAGGAGTTTGTATCACACATGTTCCACAATGTATGTGTAAGTATGAGGCACATCACTTGTACACATGCACCTAGCTCAATCGACAGACACAGAGAAGAGATGGCTATTATACTATACATTTGTACATGTTTGTTGGTATGTTGCACACTTCAGATCTATTTACCAAGAAGTAGGCCATTCCCATGTCGGTCAATTTGGAAGCGCTCATTAATGATATTGTGATGAATGATGTAGGCATCACGTGCGCTTCCAGGATATTTGGCCAGCACATTTGTGAACATCCCAAGGTGGTCCATAATGCCTGGATGTTGATGGAGTAAGTGTGCTTCCAGTTCCTGTATAGGTGTGATGTTTTAGCAAGAAGAACTAATTGTACATGTGTGCAAACCATGGCACCTAACTCATGAGGAAATCCTGCAATGGTATAGAAGCCTTGCTTGGTCTCCAGCTACTGTTTGTGGTACATGGGGAAGAAGAAGTACTGGGGTGTGACCCACATGATGGCATTCAGGATAGTGGGTATAAAGGCAGGAACTGATGCTTATAATATTCCTGCCACTCTGGCTTTTGTGACCTGGAAGGAACCAGAAGCAAACATGTGCAGCACAGCCACCAGTTTGACCTATGGAGGAATGTTAGTGGGCCTGGCAGTTGGTGACAGGAGACTTGGCCCAATCATGTGGAGCAATTCTATGATAGCCTCCCTCCTGAGTCTATAGAATTTGATGACCTCTCCCTGCTGTATGTCGATGAGGGAGATGTGCTGCTGTAGCACACAATCCCTTCTCCTTCTCTGCCTAACGTGGAGGTGGTGGTCTCCTTGTGACTCTGAGCTACAGGATTACAACCTCCATGGCGTATTTAAGCATGCTAAAGTGTTTTTGGATGTTCAGGTTTCTATACCATAGCCATTACACCATTTACTATGCCTGGATTACCAATGAGAAGATTTTTTGGTGCATTTCAGGCTTTGCACACCACATCCAAACGATGCATCACACATTGCCAACCCCATAAATATCACTACATTAGTTTTGCATGAGATTTTGTGTGGGAACGCCTACCTTGCATATTTTAATTTGTGCATGTTGCGGCTGGTATAGACACAGCGTTTGCATGACACTCACCTTAAAAAATGATACTGTTGGCCAAATGCATCATCTCATAGATATGGAGTACTGATTGCGCCACTGTTGCTTTAAAAGTCTTGGCACAACACCAGCACAAGTCTTTCTAAATATGCCCCCTGGTGCCTTTAGATGGTGAATCAATACAGAATGGACCACTGTGAAAAAATTAGAGGACTGATTCAAAAGAATAAGCATGTTCAAGTGTCCTAAATCCAACGTTAATCTAAGTTTGTAAGTGCATGAAACCAGTATTGGTTCTTTTCCAGTCCTAGGCCTGTAACCAATCTCAATGTAGTCCTAAAAGTTGAAGACTTGAAGAGGGGCTGATAGTCATTGTGTTAGATATTTTTGAACAATTGTACCACTAGAAGGCAAAGGTGTTGTCAGATCTGTCAGCCTTACAGTGGTCTTTCCCCAAACATTTTTTGTTCTGCACACTTTACCACTGCTATCCAGTGTTAAATTGGATGTGTTCACTCCTTAAAATATGATAACATTGATATCCCCTGTTGGCATATTTTATTTACTGTTAAGTCCCTAGTAAAGTGGCACTATACATGCACAAAGCGTTTAAATTAAATGCTATTGTGTCACACACTTAAGTAGACCTATAAACATGTCTCAGGCTTGCCATTGAAGCCTGTGTGTGCAGTTTTAAACTGCCATTTAAACCTTGCAAACTAAACATTTTGCCAGGCCCAAACCTTCCATTTTAATACGTATGTCACCCTTAGGGTAGGACCTGGACAGTCAGAAGGTAGGGTGCAGTTTATTTAAAAAGTAGGACATGTCATTTTATGTTTTACATGTCCTAATAGTAAAAAACCTTTCGTTTTTCACTACTGCAAGACATACATCTCCCATAGACTAACATTGGTGTTAAGCTATTACATTTAATAAGCTGTAATTCCCAAACGGGAACGGGTAATCAGTTCATTTTTGGTGCGTTTGCAATTGTAACAACAAATCCTAACTTATGGTGAAGTCAGATTCTAAATAACAATTTTGAAAATGTCACTGCTAGAACGTTGACATTTTCCAGCCTTAGCCATTTAGTACCAGTAGACTGTCTCTGGTTATATGACTGTGTGAAGCTGATAGTTAGGCTTTGTATATTCCTCCTAGACAGCTACACACAACAGAGAGTTTAGATGTGCCTTGATGAGCCATCACTGGCAGGATGGAAGGACAGATCTGAATCCAGCCATACTTAAACTTGAATAATCTGTGTTCTGTTTCCACATAAAAGGGCTTCATATCCCCTGTAGTTGGCTTGGAGCTGGGCAAGGAAGGCAGGATGGCTGGGTTTCAAAGGAAAACCTCTAGAAGCTTCTTCCCTACTTCAGAGCCACAAATGGGTAAAATACTGGACCTCAGGCACCAACTTCTGACTACACTTCTAGACATGTTGCCACTCTGCCAGGAGGAAGGACTACTGTGCTGCTGAAGGACTGCTACTCAGATGGACTGCTGCCCTACTGGATTACTGCCTTGTTGAACCGTTGCCTTGCTGAACTGACTTGCTGCCTGCTGCCCTTTTGCTGGGTGCAAAAGACTGTGCCTGTATCACTTGAACCCACAACCCCAGAGCGACTCAGAGACAGAAGGCTCCATGACCTTAACCTAGCACCTGGATTCTGTCTTCTGTAAGTCTACCCTGCCAAGTGGTATCACCCAAGGCATGGACTTCTGGGAGTGGGCCTAAGGTGCTCTGCCAACCTCTGTGTATCCAGAAGAAGTGATGCACCACATCTACAACCAGTGCAACCCCTAGCAGAACCGATGGATCCTGATAGGAAAAATCACAAAGACCGGCAGAGAATCATAAGAGGTTGCAGCATTGGAACCTCGGCTGTGTGATGCATACGCAACACAGGTCTTGGCATCCCTTGTAAATCGCAGCCTCAACAACAATGCTCGACTCCTATTGCAGCATCACAGCTCCTTGGAACCAATGCATTGCCCCAAATGCACGCTGCATTCTCAACTCCAGACCTCTTATCACAAGCCCTCATTGATGGGATCCTCGATGATGCTGCAGGACCTCACATCACAACCTGCGTAACACATTTTGAACACGGACCCTTGCAGCACTCCCCAAGCCAGGATTTAAGATACTCTGGTCAGCTGACCTAATTGGGTCCTTGTAGTGAGCCAGCACTCTACAGTCAGCCTGAACATGTGACTTTGTCCCGGCACAGTGCAACAAGATATCCACAGCTGATGCTTTACATCCTTTCTGAATGTTTTCACTAAAATCTTTAAAATTGCATGCCTCCGGTTATACTATTTAGATCTTAGTTATTTTGATCTTGTGTTATTTAGTAAAGATTGCTTGATTTTACTAGAATAAGTAAACTTAATACTTGTATAGCACACTACTCACCCGTTAGGGTCTCAAGGCGCTGTACACATACCGCTGTGGAACCCCTCCTGGCTTTTCCCTGTGAGGTGCCCACTCCTGGGCAACCTCCAAGGTGAAGCCAGGCATCCCAGCACTGTTGGGGCCATTGTGGAGATTAAGCAAGCTATTGCCCAGAGTTACAGAGTGGGACCCATGAATTAGATTAGGCACCGATGCGAGAATTATCAGGTCCCAGGAAACTGAGCCCAAGACCCACCGAGGCAGGAATTGAACCTTGGTCCCAAGCCAGATTTTTGCATCAGGGTCTGCCGCTCTAACCATTGAGCCACACTAAAGTGTTGTGGGATCATTTTGTGGTGTGTTTTAACTATGCTACAGTTTTAAGGATTGTAAAAATACATTACAGGTTGCCTTTGGGTTAAGCCTGACTGCTCTGTGCCAAGCCACAGTTTAATTTAGGATTTGCTGGCTTCACAGCATGGAGGCCAGCCAATTGTCCTAGATGGGCTTGTGCCTGGCATGGCTGCACAGTGCCTAGTGGTGCTCCTGTTAACCTGATGAACAAGTTGTTACATTGTTTACACTATGACAGACTGAAAAAACTAGTTTGCACACTGAGCTGGCTGCCTTTTTTCTTTCAAATCAATTTCAAACTCCTTGGTAGGAGTCACTTGTACTATAGCTTGACACACCTTTGTTGTTTCTGAAGACACACCACTAAAATAGGGGTTTATCTTTAAAGAAAACAAAAAGAAGGTCCTCTTACATGGAGTATATTTTCGATCCAGGAAACTCATGGCTGACATAGGGGCAGTGGAAAAGCGACATGTTGGTGGCAATGGCATCAGAGTGGCTGACATAAGTTAGGAGGCCACCTTAATGCCATGATGCCAGGTTGGTTCTGTGCAGTAGATTTCACCAAGAAACAATAATCGTGGCTATGCCATTAGGAAAACCTTGGTTCCCTGATTTCTACACGAGGCAGAGGAACTGCAGGCTGGTCAAACTGTGCATCTTCAAATTTAAGACATAATGGGCCTCATTACAGCCTTGGTGGTAAATTCTGCTGACTGCCGTACAGACGGCCGCCAACATACCGTGTCCGCGGCAGATATCTGCTACGGGTATTATGACCCACACTCAGAAATCCTCCACAATACAGACACCCACATAAGTCCACCACACCAAAGGTCAGTGCTAAACTGCCGATAGCAAAACCCACACCGTCACGTCAACAGAACTATGCCGACACTATCACGACCCACGAATCAACGAGGCGGTCATTCAACCGCGGTAATCCATTGGCGGTACACACTGCCACACTCAAAATACACACTTTAGGGGTGCCCAGGAAAACGAAAAGACGTGCAGACCCCCTGCACGAGTACTTGACAGATTATTTGGAGTGCTGTGCCGGGGATGCCCTCCCAAGACAGTCGTTTGATAGCAGGGCCCTGGACTTTGCGGCTTTGATTCCTTTGTCCATGAGAAGATATCGTGTCCTCCAGTAGAACACAGCGCGTCCACTATAAATGCATCTCGCCACCTGCTCTTATAAAAACTTGCCTTAAGCCCTGGGATAAATCGTAGTCGCCCATTGCAGAGCCACACATGATGATCAGCACCAACTGCATAATATGCAACACCAGAACTATCTAACACATTCACGGTGTGCGCAATTAAATTCTTGATCTCAGAAAACTTCAATAGCTTTGTGAAGGGACTTGCGGAGTCTGTGAATATTGTTATCCGGAGTCACCATGGTTAAACCCAAATCAACTAAAGTGGCCAGCACTGCAGAAGACAGTACCTCTTCTGCCGCGAGTACGCCAGATGCGCACTGTACAACTTTACTACAGGTTGGAGAAACATTACGCACTCACTCCCAACAGTTTGATAAATTACTGCAAGCAGTGTTGGATTTTAGTCATTTTGATCTTGTGTTATTTAGTAAAGATTGCTTGATTTTACTAAAGTGTTGTGGGATCATTTTGTGGTGTGTTTTAACTATGCTACAGTTTGAAGGATTGTAAAAATACATTACAAGTTGCCTTTGGGTTAAGCCTGACTGCTCTGTGCCAAGCCACAGTTTAATTTAGGATTTGCTGGCTTCACAGCATGGAGGCCAGCCAATTGTCCTAGATGGGCTTGCGCCTGGCATGGCTGCACAGTGCCTAGTGGTGCTCCCGTAAACCTGATGAACAAGTTGTTACATTGTTTACACTATGGCAGACTGAAAAAACTAGTTTGCACACTGAGCTGGCTGCCTTTTTTCTTTCAAATCAATTTCAAACTCCTTGGCAGGAGTCACTTGTACTATAGCTTGGCACACCTCTGTTGTTTCTGAAGACACACCACTAAAATAGGGGTTTATCTTTAAAGAAAACAAAAAGAAGGTCCTCTTACATGGAGTATATTTTCTGTCCAGGAAACTCATGGCTGACATAGTGGCAGTGGAAAAGCGACATGTTGGTGGCAATGGCATCAGAGTGGCTGACATAAGTTAGGAGGCCACCTTAATGCCATGATGCCAGGCTGGTTCTGTGCAGTAGATTTCACCAAGAAGCAGCTAATCGTGGCTATGCCATTAGGAAAACCTTGGTTCCCTGACTTCTACTCGAGGCAGAGGAACTGCAGGCTGGTCAAACTGTGCATCTTCAAATTTAAGACATAATGGCCCTCATTACAACCCTGGTGGTAAATTCTGCTGACTGCCGTACAGACGGCCGCCAACATACCGTGCCCGCGGCAGAAATCTGCTATGGGTATTATGACCCACACTCAGAAATCCTCCACAATACAGACACCCACATACGTCCGCCACACCAAAGGTCAGTGATAAACTGCAGATAGCAAAACCCACACCGTCACGTCAACAGAACTATGCAGACACTATCACGGCCCACGAATCAATGCAGCGGTCATTCAACCGCAGTAATCCATTGGCGGTACACACTGCCACGCTCAAAATACACACACATTTACAAAACACAACCACATTGGACAATTCAAAATACACACACCTGACACACATAACACAACACACCCACACATTCACAACACTATAAAACACACACCCACATCACCCACAACCCCTCACAATGACAATTTTGGAAGAAGCAGAGAGAACACAGGATGGCATCAGGAAGAGGTGGAACGACCTACGGGGGAAGGTACATTCCATGGTATCCAGACACCAGGTAGCCGTACAGAGGCCTGGCAGTGAACCCCCACCTCCACCCCCACAACTAACAACATGGGAGGAGCAAGTCTTGGCGATCATGCATCCTGAGGGACTCGCAGGAGTAGCAGGAGGACTGGACTCTGGTAAGTCAAAGCTTTACAACTATATCCCCCACCCTACCTGCATGCCATCACAAACCCCAAACCCTACCCTCTCACCCATCACCCCAACACCGCACAGATACCCCACTATCACAACCCACACATCCCAATACCAAGCACTGCATGTGACAACAATGCATGGACACCCACCACAGACCTGCATGGACACCCATCACCACAGCATGCCCAGTAGAGAGACTCACCCACCCCACACAATCACCACTCACACAAGGGCCAAGGTGATAATGCAAGCACAATAATAGAGGGAAACACACCCATTGCACAAGATGGCACACACAGATACAATAACAATGCATTTTTACCCCAAGAGGACCCCTGAACAACGTTGCCGGACAGGAGGTGCCAGCCATATCCAGTCCACCCACAGAAGAGGCCCACAGTGATGAAAGCAGCTCTGCACGCCTGGATCAAGATGACCATCCCGGCCCATCAGTGACCTCTGGACAGTCGGTTCCCCTGCCACAGTCCCAACCCATCACAGAACCTCCCCCCTCAGGAAACACCACCACAGCACCCACCCAGTGGTCCCATGCCAGTGTCCCCAGGACACGTCAATCAGCAGTGTGTCCACCACTACAGGGACCCCAGGCAAGCCCACTAACCCAGGACGATCAAGGACCTGGGGTCAGTGGCAGTAGGCACATGGTTCAGGGAACAGAGGCACAGGACTACAGGGAAGCTGGGAGGACTGCTGTGCAACAGGGGGAGGACAGGCCCAGGGAACCCACTCTCCACGAGGTACTCTCCAACATCATGGGAGCATACCACCATTCCCAGGAGACCATGGGCATGGTACTGGCCAAGTTTTAGGGGACCCAGCAGCTGCAGGAGGAACAGTACCTGGGGATCAGGGAGGACTTGAAGTCCATTAACACCACCCTGGTCACCATTGCAGGGGTGCTGGCAGACATGGGCAACACCATGAGGGAGAAAGTGGCATACCCCTGAGCCCCTGACACCAGTCCGAATGATGAACAGCCTTCCACGTATGCTGGCGCTAGGGGACAGGAGGTCCCGCCACAGGAAAAACAGGCCACCTGCACCCCACCCCCTGCAGAAGGAGAACCACCCCTTAAACAGTCCCTGCGATCCAGGCACAAGACAGAGAACATTGTCAATACCCCGCCAGGAAATAGGACTCTCCTGATTTTCACCCTTCTGTCCCGTCCCACTATGTCACCCTATCCACCTTAAATTGACATTGATCCACTTCCTATGCCCCATTGGACAATGCACCTGTGATACAAACAGACTGGACTCTACCATGGATATTCGTCCAACATCACCCCAGCCCATTGCACATCCCCCTCTACTTATTAGCACTTAAATAAACACCATTGAATCACAAAACAATCTGGAGTCAGTCTGTACTTTCGTAAATTAATTATTACAACCTCTTAGACAAATATCAATGTAAATGTTCATTTACACATACCAAAATATGACAGTTGTTGGGCAGCAGTAAACATAGCAGAAGGCAGAATGTGGTACCCAGATCTGTGAAAAGGAAAGCCAAAGTGAACTGTCAGAGTCCATACACAGGCAAAGGCAGACTTATACAATGTCCTACAGTAGTCAGATATGAGATGAGCAGTGCCAGTCTCTTACCTATGTCTCACTGGAAGTACTGCATGATGATGTTGTTTCGGTTGTCAATATCTTCTTCCTCTGCCTCCTCTTCCTCACTGTCCACAGGCTCAACAGCTGCCACAAGACCAACATCAGTCCCATCCTCCTGCAGAAAAGGCACCTGGCGGCGCAAAGCCAGGTTGTGCAACATACAGCATGCCACGATTATCTGGCACACCTTTTTGGGTGAGTAGTATAGGGAGCCACCTGTTAGATGGAGGCACCGGAATCTGGCCTTCAGGAGGCCGAAAGTCTGCTCAATAATCTTCCTAGTTCACCCATCGCCTCATTGTAGCGTTCCTCTGCCCTTGTCCTGCAATTCCTCACTGGGACAGTAGCCATGAGAGGTTGGGGTAACCAGAGTCACCTGTAAATTTCGAGGGATAACTGTTAGACATACACCAACCCATAGGGACTAAACCATACCCAGACACCTATTCATACTGTGTGGGGAACTTGGGCTCACCGATTAGCCACACATAATGCCTCTGGAGTTGGCCCATCAAATAAGGAATGCTGCTATTCCTCAAAATGTAAGCATCATGCACAGAGCCAGGATACTTGGCATTCACATGGGAGATGTACTGGCCTGCCAAACACACCATCTGCACATTCATTGAATGATAGCTTTTATGATTTCTGTACATCTGTTCATTCCTGCGGGGGGAACAAATGCCACATGTGTACAATCAATGCCACCAATGATGTTGGGGATATGTCCCAGGGCATAGAAGTCACCTTTCACTGTGGGCAAATCCTCCACCTGGGGGAAAACGATGTAGCTGCGCATGTGTTTCAGCAGGGAAGATAACACGCTGGACAACACGTTAGAGAACATTTGCTGATGCCATGGCCACTGTTGTTTGAAAGGAACCACTGGCCAGGAAATGGAGCACTGACAGGACCTGCACTAGAGGGGGGATACCTGTGGGATGGTGGATGGCTGACATCTGGTCTGGCTTCAATTGGGCACACAGTTCTTAGATTGTGGCACAATAAAGTCTGTAGGTGATAATGATGTGTCTATCTTCCATTATCGACAGGTCCACCAGGGGTCTGTACACCGGAGGATGACGCCATCTCATCATTTGCCCCAGCGGATGTGCCCCATGGAGGAGAATGGTGAGCAGAGGGTCATGTACCACATAGTTTGCACAAGGGTTTTGCACTAATGTGATTAAATCGGTGTCTGTCCGTATTTTGTGACGCAGTTAGGTGCCCTGCCATGTGCCACCCTGAAGTGGCAGCTGCCTGACCTGTAAGAAAGGACAAGGGAAATGAGGGAACTGCGCTGGCGTTGTGCAGCGTTGCGGTATGCGATCAAAGACTGCCGCGCAATTCAGCATTGGTAATCATTGGCCCGGGAGCCAATGACGATGTACACCGGCGGTGACGGTACGCACCGCCGCTGACGTGACCGCCATTTTCTATCTGTTCAATCACTTGATACCTGATCTTCGACAGGAGAGGACCTACACTGCAAGTGCTGCTGTGACGTCAGTCTGGAAGCGACAATGGCTCGAGTGTCTGGGGAAAGGGCCCCTGCCTTCAGTGTGGAGGAGTTGGAGAGACTAGTGGATGGGGTCCTCCCCCAGTACACGCTACTCTACGGTCCTCCAGACAAACAGGTGAGTAAACTGTGAGCATGATGCGTGGGACATGAATGTATGGAGTGGTGTGGCTGGTAGATACATGTTGGGGGGCTGAGGCCTGCATGTGAGGATTGTGAGTGTATGTGTGTCAGGGCCTTGGTGGGAACTGATGGCCAATGAGTATGATGAACCGGATGGGGGAGTAAGTTCCTTTCTTACTTTACCTTTCCTCTAGGTCAGCGCCCACCAGAAGAAGGGTATTTGGCGTGCCATTGCCAACGAAGTACGGACCCTGGGGGTCTACCATAGACGGAGCGCACCCACTGCTGCAAGAGATGGGAGGACCTGCGCCACTGGAGCAAGAAGACGGCGGAGGCCCAGCTGGGGATGGCCTCCCAACGTAGAAGGGGTGCCCGTCGCACCATGAACCCCCTGATGTTCCGGATCCTGGCGGTGGCCTATCCGGAGTTGGATGGGCACTTGAGGGTATCACAGAAGCCACAAGGGGGTGAGTACAGTCTCATCCAGCTGACTCTGCGCACTTTATGAGGTGTCTGGGTGGGGAATGCGGGCTCTGGGTTCCCCTAGGCCAGGGCGAACTTGGTAGGGTAGGTCCCTTGTTAGGCAGGCTCTATGGCACTCCAACCCCAATAGTGGTAGTGGCCATCTACAACCAGTCAGGCTCCTGTGGGTTCCAGGTGTGCAGCAAATGGGTTTAGGCATAGTCCCTCATGGGCAGGTGATTTCCCTACAAACAGTTAGTTCATGGCCTAGTGAATAGGGCTGCTCCCTGTGTGTTTTGTCCGCCAACGGTAGTGGTGTTGCTGGCATTGACCATGTGTCTCCTCTGTCTTTCCCCCTCCTTTTTGTTTTGTCACACTGTCCTTGTGGGTATTAGCATCATCTGGCAGAGGAGCAGTGGCACCGGAGCCGGAGGGACCTGCAACCCACCTGGCCCAGGAGGGTGAATGTACGAAGTCTTAAGGCACCAGTGGGACGGAGCGCGAGGGGAGCTCCACGACGGGGGCAGGAGGGGACACCAGTGACTCCTCCTATGATGGGAGCTCCCTTTGCGGTGGTGGGCACCGATGTGCCCACCACAACAACAGGTACAGCCGCCACCCTCCCTACCAGCACCGCCCTCCCAGCAGCCCCTCAGCATGTTTCCCGTGCCGGCTCACCATTTCAGGCTCTGGCCTCAGCACTGATGGCAGCCATTGTCCCTGTGTCTAGCCTCCCCCCTCAAACTTCCTCTACCCAGACCCAATCCCCTCAATCCCAGCCTATCCCAAGCACACCTTCAGCATTCCCCAAATCAACACACAAAGTCGCTCAGGCAAACATAAGCACCACACATCTCACAGGCACTCACACAAGCACCATCCCCATGCAGACACACCAACATCCATTGCCTCCACTATGTCCCCCTCCTCCACGTCCTCCACCTCCCTCCCAGTCTCGTCTCCACTCACACCTGCATGCACTACATCATCAGCCACTACCTCCATTACCAGCACGGCCATCACTACACACCCCTCAAATGCAATCACCACCCCCACTACCATTCACACATCCCCTGTGTCATCTCCCAGTGTGTCTGTGAGCCCTCCTGCCAAAGTACACAAACGCCGGCACACACCCACTCAACAGCCATCCACCGCACAACAGCCTCCAACCCATGCACCTTCACCCAAACTCAGCAAACGTACACCTCCTACAACCACCACCTCTTCCTCCACTCCCAAACCCTCTCCATCTTCCTATCCCAGTGTGTCTAAAAAACTTTTCCTGGCTTCCATTGACCTCTTCCCTAAACCTCCCCTCCCGTCCTTCCCCCAGGGCCAGGTTGTCTAGAGCCCAGACCAGCACCTCAGCCACCAAATCGTCCTCCACTGTGGTCCCTGCAAGTCCGGGAGGATCAAAGGGGGCACCCATCAGGGTTGCCAGTGTGCCACCTACTGAAACCAAGAACCACCCAATTCCGCCACCTGCCAAGGTAAAGATGGGGCCAGCATGCAGAAGAGAAGAGCTGCACCACCTACCCAGCAAGGCCTCATCCAGAACCAAAGAGGACAGTGCCAAGGTCCCAGCAGCGACTTCCAAGGTGGGGAAGGGACAGAAGAGCAAAGCAAAGTGACCTCAGGGCACGGAGCCTCCGGGTGAGGGACTGGTGACCCCCATTTCTCAAGACAGCCCAGCAACCTGTACCATGGTGAGCACTGCCGCAACGAACGCCACCTGCACTGCCATCTGCACCGCCACCAGCACGGCAGCTGCCGCTACTACAGTCACCAGCATCATCCCCAGTGGGCAGCCTTCCAAGGCTGCAGGAGACAGCCTGGTGTCTCCCTCAACCATTCCAGGCACCTGCATCACAGGCAGCACCGGCAGCATCTCCGCCGCAGACACTGCCGCAGCCACCGCCAACTGCCCCGCGACATGCACAGGCAGTGCCACTACAGCAGACATCAGCATCATCCCCAGTGTGCAACCGTCCGAGGCTGCAGGAGACGTCCTGGACCCTGCACACACTACATGAGGCACCACCACCAGCACTGGCACTACCAGCAGTTTGCAGCCTATGTCGTCGCAAGGTGGAGTGTGTCTCTGCCTCCATGGAGTATCATGCTACCTGTTACCGGAAAAATTCCTTGGCTCAGACACACAGGTGAGGGAATGGGAACTGCCACACCCCAGGTGTAGCATCACTGGCCACCAAGCCCCCTCCAGAACTAGTGGAGAAAGGCATCCACTAACCCAGTCCTTAGCAGGATGAAGCACTCTGGGCACCAAGCCCCCTACAGAACCAATGGAGGGAAGCATCCACTTACCCTGTCCTTAGCAGGATGAAGCACCCTGGGCACCAAGCCCCCTCCTGAACCAATGGAGAAAAGCATCCACTTACCCAGTCCTTAGCAGGATGAAGCACTCTGGGCACCAAGCCCCCTCCAGAACCAGTGGAGAAAGGCATCCACTTACTCAGTCCTTAGCAGGATGAAGCACCCTGGGCACCAAGCCCCCTCCAGAACCAGTGGAGAAAAGCATCCACTTGAGAGACTGTGGCTTTCCACTCCCCAGGAGCAAGCAGTGGGCAACCCACCCACTTGAGAGACTTGAGAGACTGCAGCTTTGCACTCCCCAGGAGCATGCAGTGGGCAACCCACCCACTTGAGAGACTTGAGAGACTGCGGCTTTGCACTGCCCAGGACCAAGCAGTGGGCAACCCACCCACTTGAGAGACTTGAGAGACTGTGGCTTTGCACTCCCCAGGAGCAAGCAATGGGCAACCCACCCACTTGAGAGACTTGAGAGACTGTGGCTTTGCACTCTCCAGGAGCAAGCAGTGGGCATAAAGCCCCCTCGAGGAGCAGTGGCGTCGTCCCATCATCCGGCTGAGGTGCCCCTCCTCCCCTTACCCTTGAGGTGCATGTGTGTTTTCGACCTGATGCCCCTGCAGTGTTCTCTCCGTTTTGAGGCAGGTGTCATGTGTGGGCTTCGCCCATGCTTTTTGGGGCCAATGGTCCACGGACATTTAATGGGACAGTGTATGGACTTGTGTACTTGCTATTAATATTTGTATATACTGATGAATATAAGTTGTCTTGACCTATCTGATTGTTTGATTATTACACTTGTTGAACTCATTTAATTTTGTCCTTGCTTTCTTCCAGGGGGTGACTGGGTGTATATGTGATGTGATGTGTGTGTGTGTTGTTGTGGGTGGGGGGTGCAGGTGTTGCACGTGTGTGTCACTCTCTTTTCCCTCCTCCCCTCCCCGGTGTGCTAGGTGCAGTACTCACTGTGGTCGTCGCCGCTGTCTTTGATGCTCCTGGTAGATGAGGAGGTAAACCAGCATCGGCAGGACCTGTAACTCGGGCTCCATGGCGACCTGGTTGTTTGTAATGTGTCGAAAGGTGAGTGGTTTCCCTTCTGTGTTCTGTTTCCGCCGTGCTTTTGATGGCGTTGGTACCGCCCCGGAAAAGCTGGAGGATTGGTGCCTTGTAATAGTGTGGGCGGTACATTGTCTTCCGCCAGTCTGTTGGCAGTTACCGCCGCGGTGTTTGTTTCTACCGCTGTGGCGGTCAGAGTGTTAAATTGGCTGTCTGTGTTTGCGGTTTCCGCCATGGTCGTAATTCCATTTGTTTTTCGCCGGCCTGTTGGCGGTATTACCGCCGTTTAGCACCGACCGCCAGGGTTGTAATGAGGGCCAATATCTACTTTTGGTTACCTCTAAATGAAGCTTTAAATGATCAGTAAAGTTCACCAACCAAATATTGTTTGCATGTTTTAGATTGTGAGCTAATAACTGCTTAGAATTCCTATTTAATGGAGACTTTCTCAGTACGATTTCACAGAGATCTAAATATATGTCAGTGACATCTATATGACCTGTGTCAGGATGCATGACTTCTCGGTCATATCTGGGTAGGCATGGGGGTGTAGTACCCCAAACCTAGTGAAATCAAGTGCACTTCAAGGAAAGAAAGGGTGGTGAGTGAATGTCGATGCCGCCTTGTAAAAGGCTTTGTATCAGTGAAAACACTCTACACCATGGCAAGTACATTCTATTTTCCAATAATCCATAAACTCTCATGGTATTTAGAGACTCTGCTGGCAATATTGGACCATTAGGTATAAACTGTTTCAGTGACTTTGCAATGCAAGAGTGTCATAACATAGCTGAAGCACAGACTGTGTGCTTGAATTCAGTGTTTTGTTTGTAAAATTCAACATTTATGATTGTTTACTGTAGTACATTTTGGAATTCAAAGAAGTATTCTGCAATTTACAACATTTGGTATAATTATTGACATAATATACTGTTTTGCAAGACCTCTATGTTATTTCTTGTGAAGGAATGGAAACTATAGATTCTCAAAGAACTTTGAATATTCTTGAAATCTACACATGATTATGTGCAGTGTGCTAGAAGTATCTATCAGGTTGTTTATATGTTTGTTACTGTTAGACCTGACAGCCTTAGGGTGGTCACCCTCAACTTTTTCGCCTGCCTCCCTCCCTCCCTCCATTTTATGACACTGTTTGTGCTGGTTTTAGGCTTCTGCACACTTTACCACTGCTAACCAGTGCTAACGTGCATATGCTCTCTCCTTTAAAATAAGGTGACATTGGCTTATACCCAATTTGCTTATTTAATTTACTTATAAGTCCCTGGTAAAAGTGCACTACATGTACCCAGGGCCTGTAGATGAAATGCTACTATTGAGCCTGCAGCACTGATTGTGCCAACCACATAAACAGCCCCCTAACTGTGTCTCAGGCCTGCCATTGCAAGGCCTGTGTGTGGAGTTTCACTGCCAATTTGACTTGGCATTTAAAAGTACTTGCCAGCCTTAAATTCCCCTTTTTCTACATATAAGTCACCCCTAAGGTAGGCCAAAGGTAACCCATAGGGAAGGGTGCTATGTAGGGAAAAGGCAGGGCATGTACCTGTGTAGTTTATATGTCCTGGTAGTGTAAAAATCCTAAAATAATTTTACACTGCTGCGAGGCCTGCTCCTTTCATAGGCTAACATCAGGGTTACCTTCATATACTGTTTGAGTGGTAGATTCTGATCTGAAAGGAGTAACAAGGTCATATTTAGTATGGCCAGAATGGGAATACAAAATCCTGCTGACTGGTGAAGTTGGATTTAATATTACTATTTTAGAGAAGGCACTTTTAGAAAGTAAGCATTTCTCTGCAGTTAAATCCTTCTGTGCCTTACAATCTATGTCTGGCTGGGTTAATTGACAGCTCCCTTGTGCATTTCAGACAACCCCCAAATACAGGATGCTCAGTCACACCTGCACACATCTGCATACTGAATGGGTCTTCCTGGTCTGGGAGGGTGGAGGCCCTGGTACTTACATGTCAAAGGACAGTGGCCTGCCCTCACACAATGGACTGTCAAACCCCCTCCTGGGACCCTGGCAGACAGGATGGAACTGGAAGGGGACTCTGTGCACTTCTGAGCTACTCTTTGAAGTCCCCCCTCAAAGGCACGTTTGGGTATTTAAACAGGGCTCTGACCCTACCAACTCAGACACTTCTTGACAAGATACCTACTGGAAAAGGAACTCTGAACCAGAACCAGCAACCTGCTAAGAGAAGCTGCCTGGCTGTCCAAAGGACTTCACCTGACTTCTTTGCTGAAATGGACTGCTGTCTTGCTGTTGCTATGCTGCCTTGCTGCCCTCTGGTTCTGCTGAGAAGTGCTCTCCAAGGGCTTGGATTAAGCTTGCCTCCCATTTTCTGAAGTCTCAGGGCCAAAAAGTCTTCATCTCTGCAAAGAACTCCTTGTGCAGCAAAAAAACATGCACAGCCTACCGGATTCGATGCGCAGCCTGCCCTGCGGTGAGAAAATCACCAAAATGCTGAACCGGAATGATGCAACCTGGTTGCCCGAGTGGAGATCGACAAAGCGCCAGCATTGCGACCGGAACTTCGACGCATGGCCCCCTGGACTGACGCATAGCTGAGTCTGAACAATGCAGCCCGACTTCCTGTGAGAGGAATCAATGCAGCGCCTGCCGTGCTACAGAAATGTTCCAGCATCCGCCACCTGATCTACGCAGCTCCTGTGACTTCACCCTGCACGCCCAGGATTTCTCTGCATCGTCCCCGGGGCGTCCAAATACCCCGCAACCCAAAGAGGATCCAAGTCTGCATGCCGGAAATCGATGCAAAGCCCTTGTTGCATGAAAAATCATTGACGCATTGTCTCTGTGCTCCCGAAGAAACCGACGCACACCTCCTCTTTTTCCACGCATCTCCTCCTCTGCAGTCCCATGTGGATAATTTAGACGACCAAGAGGAGGAGACAGGGAACGTATTCTGAGGAAGATGGAATCTGAATATATAATCAGATTAAATAGCAGATTTCCGTGGGGATTGAACCAGGATAAAGAGATTTTTGAACATCTGGGTTAAGAGCGTAAACATGGATGTAATTTGAGTTCTTTGTTTAATAAATTGGTTTGGGGATATAAGTATTGCTGTATTATCAAGCTTGTACCACTCTAGTTTCATATATATATATATATATATATTTTTTTTTTTTTATTTACGCATGTAGCTGATAAAAATTGAAATAGATATTATATTAATTCATTGTATTTGAAGTAAGCAAAAAATCATGCCAGAAGGAGAAGAAATGCCACTTGGCATTGAATGGTGATCTAATTTAGAGTGGAAAACGTCATGAATGTAGTAAAACTGAAAATTATCAAATTTAAAATTTAAAAAATTTAAAAAAATTAAAAATGTAGAAATTTAGAATTTAGCATTTTTGTTTGTTAGAAAGTGGATGATTGTTTGATATGGAATGGTAAACCAGTGTATTTGGTTTGCTGACAGGAGGGAATGTGAATAGTATTTTCTTCAACTCTATTAAATTGTAGGATATAGTTTCTAGAGGCGGTAGGGCTTTGTTATAGAATTCTGGGATATGAGTAAGACCGACACGGTGGAAACGCGTCAGTCGAAATAATACAGCTGATGATGGAAGAAGAATAAATCAATTGGATAAATAAGTCTGGAGTACCGGCTTTTCCTTTCGTGAGATAAGTGAAAGGACAGTTTGGATATTTTTATATATATATTTATACTTTACAAAGAAGTGTTGGCAGCAATCTTGGGACTCAGGTTCCAGAATAAAAGACAAAAAAAAGGGGCCAGGGCTAAAAAGCATTTTTTTTTTAAAACATCAGAAAATTCCACGGATGGATCCGTGGATTTTCTGAGATTTTTTAAAGGAAAAACACAGTCTTCTGCACTTTTTATGAAATTGCCCCCTGGTGGGCCAGGTCCCAGGGGCATCATAGAGGAGGGGGGCACACAGGCCCCCTTCCTTGGGATTTAATGAGCTCTGGGGATCACCACCTCCCTGGGATGAAAGTCCTAATAAGAGTGGGAAGGTCGCCCTGAGGCAAAAAAGTATTTTAGTAAGTGGGGGAGGCTCGATGGGAACCACCATCTCCCAGGGCTATCAACTTAATTAATGCGGGGGGCCAGTGCCCCCCTTGCAGCCCAGGGACCACCACCTGCCAGGGATAAAAAAGTTTTTTTTGGGGGGGGCACGTGGCCCCCCGCTGCCCTGGGAACCAACACCCCCTAGACAAATCTTCTAAAAAAGAAAGGGGGTTCGTATGGGACCCCCACGCCCTGGAGACCAACATCCCTGAGAGCTAGGTCATCAATGGGGGGGCACGAGGCACCCCTCTTGGAGCCACAGATGGACCTAGGGACCACCACTCCCTAGGACCAGCTCCTGCTATGTCCCAGGAGTGCCAACCCTGGGACATAGCTGTTTGCTTTGCTTGGCTGCAGTGCTGCAGCAACCAATCTGCTGTTCGACAGTGGGACCTTGGAAGCAGGTCCAGCCGTCAAACAGCAGAACTTTCATCTCTGTCCCCTGCACTCATGCAGGGAACAGAAATTAAATGCTTCAGCAAACATGGAGCTGCTGTCAAAGCAGCTTCGTGCTTGTTGAAGCAATGGCACGGCAGGAGAAGACATAAGGTTTACCCTGCAGTGCCAGGTAGCCCGTAATGGCATTTTATCATAAATAAAAAATAAAATAAAATAATAATAAATCAAACAATATGTAGGGACTGTAGGGGAGCCCTTGAGGGCTCCCTCGTGGTCCCAGAAAACCCATAAAGGGTGAAAAAACAAAACATCAATAGCTCAGTGTGAAGGTCGCAGTCCTTCACACTGATGTTTGGGAGTTCAAGTCCAGCTTGGTTCATTACCATTTTTTTAAATAAAAAAAATAATATTAAAAAAAAAGTATACATAAATTTTTTATTTTAAATTGAATAGAAATATCTCATTCTAAGTAAACACTGATGTATGCATTCTCACACCCAGACAGACAATCTCACAGCCACTCTCACCCTAGATACGCCCTCTCACACCTATTCTAACACCCAGAGAGCCACAGACAACTCCCACCATTCATGGCCAAGGGGAAATGTTTGGAAGGTTGGCTGCAGGGTCTGGCTGCGGCCAAAGCATAAATGCTGCACCACAAACCCCACTAAATCAGATTCTACTGGAACCAAGGGCATTCTGTGAGTAGGACTCTGTAGGAAAATGGAGTATTAAGTGGTGTGGGGGTTAGTCCTCACCATGTAATACTCTGACAATACCCAGAGATGGTACTTGGATTCTCACTAGTAAACCCTTAGCTCAGTCCTGGTAGCGTGATGAGGAGCAGTCCCGCTTTAGTCAGAGGAACATGTGTTAAGCATTTCACAGCACAAACATGGATAATAAGTAATTGACACAATTCAAAAGAAATCCAACACCAGTTTGTAAAAATAGAGCTTATTTTTATATCAATTTTGACACTAAAAAGAACAGTATAAGTACAGTAGAACCAATTTTAGAAGCAATAGAAAATCACTGCAGAAATAGCATTTAAATGTTGCTTTGAAGTCAAAGGCAAAATGTCATGTGTTTGCAAAAATGCACTTAAAAGACAAGTTGCATAGAAACCTTGGGGGGGGTCAGCTAGTTCAATCCCTGGGACCAGTTCACTGCAGTCAGGGCAGTTTTACTGGCCTCTGGCATCCAGGTGCAGAGTTGTCCTGGCTGTCTGTGGTGCTGAACGGGACTCGTGCTGAAGTCAATGGCAGGGATGCCACTGGTGACAAACGACCACTTGGAGGTCGAGGTGCAGGGAACCCTTTCAGGGTTAAGGTAGTGTGAGCTCTGGAAACAGGCCACAACAGTCAATTAATTTCTATTAGGTCTGTCGGGTCCTGTTGCAGAGTTGTCCTGGCTGCCATGGTGCTGAACGGACATTGCACTGGTGCTGATTTTACCACTGGCACGATAATGCTGACAAGGAGATGCAAAATCTCTGTTAGCTGCATGTCGCAAGCTGTGCCTTGCACCTGCAGCATTGAGTGAAAGGGTTAGTTACTTAGATGGCAAGTGTTGGACATGGCCCTTTTTCCAGGGTCATCCCTAAACTTTTAGCCTCCTTCCTCCTGTTTTTTCTGACCTATTTTTGTCGACTTTAGGACTCTTGACACTGTACCACTGCTGACCAGTGCTAAAGTGCAAGTGCTCTCTGTCTAAATTGTATTGCTGATTGTTTTTTCCATGATAGGTACATATGATTTACTAGTAAGTCCCTAGAAAAGTGCACTTTGAGTGCCCATGGCCTGTAAATCAAAAGCTACTAGAGGGCCTGCAGCACTGGTTGTGCCACCCAGATGAGTAGCCCAGTAAACAAGTCTCAGACCTGCCATTGCAGTGTCTGTGTGTGCAGTTTTAGAAGGCCCAAACCTTCCCTTTTATTACATGTAAGTCACCCTTCAAGTAGGCCCAAGGCAGCCACATGGGCAGGGTGCAGTGTATTGAAAAGGTAGGGCATTTACTGGTGTGTGTCACATGTCCAGATAGTGAAATACTGCTGAATTCGGGTTTCACCCTATCTCCCCCATAGGTTAACATGGGGATTGTCTTGAAATATCTTTTAAGTGTAATTTCCTATTGGGAGCAGATAGAGAGGTGGAGTTTGGGGTCTCTGAGCTCACAATTTAAAAATACATTTTATCTTTTGGAGAATTTGTTTTTTAGATTGTAAGTTTGTAAATGCCACTTTTAGAAAGTGGGCATTTTCTTGCTTCACCATTCTGCACCTCTGCCTGGCTGCTGAATACAGGTCTGGGTTAGACTGTCAGTTGGACTATTTGTGAATTCACTCTAGACAGTCGTACAAATGGGGCTGAGATGTGTCCTGCATATTTTGATGGGTCTTCCTGGGCTAGAGTGGCGGGAGAAGCTGAACGTGGCACTTGAATCGGACTATGCCTGCCCCCACACAAAGCAGTTTCAAACCCCCTAGAGTGTGTCTGGGACCAGGACAGGTAGATGCAGGGTCTTGTAGGCTAGACAGAATTTCCTTTGAAGTTTGCCTACCTCAAAGGCAGAAATAAGTATAAGTATTGGACTGCTGACCCCACAACTTCAGAACACTTCTGGGCTGAGGACATTCTGCCAGGGAGAAGAGCTGGATGCTGGAGGAGGTCCTGCCACTCTGCCTGTTGCGTTGCTGTGCTGGCCTGCTGCTGCTACTTCTGCCCTGCGAGTAAAAGGTCTGGACTTTGTTTTCCTCATCCTGCATTCCAAAGTTCTCCAAGGGCTTGAACTGAGCTTTCCCCTTGTTGTTTAGTCTCAGGGACATCAAAGACTTCAACTGCCAGTGCTTGGGCTCCCCTGCTGAGAGTTCTGACTAGCCAAGGGGTGCCAAATCTAGTCCCTTGGCTTTTGGAAGTGGAAGCTAGTGACCAAATAAAAATCCACATAACATCCACGAGCTGCAGCTGTTGCAGCAGAAAAAAATGATACAGAACCTGCACCGCAGCTGAAAAATGGACACAGCGCTGGCAAAATTGACACATCGCCTGCTTCAGCGTGGATCCATCATTGCCATGCGTCTAGATTTTCCAAACATCGTCCCTGGTGTCGAATCTTCAACATCAACACAAGGAACTGAGGCTGTATGTCTGGAAATCAACGCATCGCTTACCTGTAGGGGGAAAAAATTGACGCACGGCCTCACTTGCAAGTAAGGAATCTACTCATCACTTGCTTTTATGATGCATCACCTCTCCTATGGCTTTATTTTTTACTCTTACCAGGTACTTTGTACTAAAACAACACACCCATTGATTCCTATGTATTAAGACTCTTTTAAGTTTAAAAATTGATATATGTTCTTGTGTATGTTGGATTTTTGGCGTTTTGGTCTTGTTTTACTCAGATAAATATTGGCTATTTTCTAAACTGGTGTTGAGTACTTTTGTGGTGTTTTCACTGTGTTACTGTGTGTGTGGTTACAAACACTTTACACATTGCCTCTGAGATAAGCCAGACTGCTTGAGCCAAGCTATCAAGGAGGTAAGCAGGTGTTAGCTTAGTTGTGTGACTCCCTTCCCTGACTAGAGCAAGGGTCCTGGCTTGGACATTGTTTAAACTGATTGCCAACTAGAGACCCCATTTTGAACAGCAACCAACAAGCCTTGGCAGAGGTTAAAGTGCAGGAATCCTCTGGGAAATTATCAGGTTCCGAGGACATGAGGTAGCAGACAGAAACTTAGAGGCAGGCTGGACTATGACTCCCATAAGAAACTGGACCACCTGATTTTTGACGATCCCACAGCAGGCCCAATGGCTGGTGAAACTTCAGATCCTGTGGTAATTTTCCCCTTCAGTTTGCAGGCAACTGCTGCCACCAGTCAAGGGGAGACTGAAGGTGCTTCTGGCTTCCACAGGTGTCCCTCTGGCCGGGAGTGATGAGTTCAGCCAAAAAGGAAGGTTGATCATGCAGTTCCCAGTTTGTTGCATCAGGGACAAAGTGTCCCTCTTTTACTTTGGAGCAGTAGGCAGAGTCTAGTTGTCGGTGATGCAGAGCTTTTTCTGATCCTTCTTTGAAGTTGATCGATCAGATCCAAGGTTCTGGTGTCAGGGGTGTCCCTTAAATCCTGGATTTAGGGGAGCTAGGGGTGGGAGGACTAGTGACCAATGGGCAGCTAGTTCCTACACCAAATCCATCCCTGAGGAGACCACATCCGGTGGGAAAGGTCACATTTGGCTTCCCAGAACCCTCTATTCTGCCACTCCTAAGATGATAAAAATCTAAATTTAGTGCATAGACCAGGCTGCTCACTCTAGAGGTGTGGTCAGCCTGCTTGGAGTATGCACAATCCTACAAACCTAATTTCCCACCTTTCCAAGAACAAATGTGCCTAGAGTCAGGGTAAGGGCTGTTTCTTCACTGGGGGACAGTGCAGATGGCTAACAGGGGCAGTGAAGCTTTTAAAGTTCTCAGCCCTGATGGCTCTCTTCACTAGCCAAGCTAGGAGGCCGAAGGTGTGACCTCCTGCCCACCTCAGCCTTTTGTTTCTGACCTGTAGGAGAGCCCAGGCTGCCTGGCAGTAGGTCAGAAATCTGTCTTGGTGGCAGCAGGCACAGGAAAATGTGTGGCCTGCTTGGCTAGAGCACAAAGGGGGGGTGGCAAAGAGGTGGGCAACCTGAAGTGTGCCAGCTTGGTGCATGCCAGTTGCTTCTCGACATGGGATTCATGTTGGGGGAAACAAGGCACATTGTTTGACACCAAACTCAACATATCGAGGTGGTAACATAATGTCAGAGTCACCAGATCCTCGGGGTCTGTGCACGTTCCCAACACGTCCACCACTGAACAGCTCCAAGACTCTGATAGATGAATCACAGAGACTGAGAGAGTCCAAGAGGGGAAGAGGGGATTAGGAAGGGAACCGCTGGGAAGGAGACCTGTAGTAAGAAAAAGGTTAGAACACACAATATGAAAATTATATCTCCTGAAATCAATACTAGACTATGATTCTAAGCCTAGTCACTCTGAAAACATGAACAATCTAAGAGTTAAGTTTAAAATGACTAAGTTTCAAAATGGCCGGATACCTGTAGGGGAATCAAGATGAATTAAATAAAAACTTTCTTATTCAAGTACTTTCCTTTACATGAGAATCAGAAAAAACATTCTGACTAAATTTTAAACCAGTCTTATAAATCCTGTTTTGAGAATGTATACTAGGACCATACAATATTGCATCTAGAAACTCTGGCCTACTGTGTACTCTTAAAATGTTTCAACACAAATTGGGCATATTGCAGATATATATATGTATATATATATATAGTAAACACCATAAAAGGATTGTGCACCATGAATAACACAATATGGATTCAGGAAACAAATCACATAACTTGTCACCTCGAATATTACATAATAAATATCTTAGAATAGTAGCATACAATAAACAACATGAATTAAACTCGAGGAGAGAATCGTGCATCTTGCCAATTCGAGTGTTACCATGTAAAATACCAAGAAATGGTAGCACGCAATGAATATCAAAGTCAAATCATCATTAATCGAATTGCGCATCTTGCCGATTCGTAAAACACGATGCAAATGTCAAGAAATAGTAGCCCGCAATGGACAACAATGTTTAAACACCATAAAACGAATCGCGCGTCTTGCCGATTCTTAAGCCACCATGTAAATGTCAAAAAAAGGTAGCGCGCAATGAATAACAAAGTCAAACCTTTATGAAATAAATCGCGCGTCTTGCCTATTTGTAAACTACCATATAAATGTCAAGAAATGGTAGCGCGCAAGTAATCTGTTACTCATTTAAGAATTTAAACCAAGAATATGAAAATTCAAAATAACGGTGTCGGGACAGTCCAACCACCGTCTTACCGCCTGGAACAATGATCACCAATGAAGGATTAGGGCAGAAGACTAAAAGATCCAAATAGGCCGCCGGGACAAGAGCTCAGGAAGAAGCTGCTGCTCTGCACCAGGACCTCTGAATAGTGAGCACTGGGAGTTGGGCTGGCTCTCTTTTATAGAGTCTTGGCCCAGCCCAGAACCACGCCCAGGCATGTTGCAGGGAAAGTCTCTGGAAGGCCCTGGAAAGGGGCCACACCCTAACACACTCTGAAAACCTGCAGAACATTGCAAAGGAACAGTATTTGTAAGCATATTAAAAATAAGTTTTCAGGATTGAACTCTGCAATGCAAAAGGTTAAACCACAACATATCAGCACAATGCATAAATTACTTTGTTTTGAGAGTGCTGGGTTTTTGCATTTTTGTCGCCAATAGAGCGCGTATTACTCTGGTGTTGACACATAAAGGAGCTAGCGGCCCTAGTCAACTGGAGCTTGCGTTCCATGTTATCTAATCGACGGGTGCACTTATACTGTACCCTAATGAAAAGGATACTATAGAGACATATATCTCATCCTTATATGCATGAACCTTAAATATGATGTCCCCTGCCTCCTGGGTTGCTGAGGCCTTCCTTAGGGGGTGCCTGCCTTATATGTAAGGTACTGCATTGAACTGTGCCCCTCCTGGTGAGGACACACCCGAACTCAAGCAGTTTGCACCGCTCTGGCAGTTTCCAATGGCAGGCCTGCTATCAGCAGCTTACCTGGGTGGCACAACCTCGTGCTGCAGCACTAAGAACTCCTTTACCACCTATGGCCTGGGTTCACTGGGTACCATCTAGTAGACACTTACCTGTTTTGCCAGTCAGAAATTCACTAAGTAGACATGACAATTTAGAAAGCGAACATGTACACAAAGTTGAAAAACCAGCATCTAGAGGTTCAAATGTGGGGGTAAAGCTGGGGGGGGCTTCTGCAAAGAACCCTATTTTCTTACAGACTGCCACTCTGCAGCAAGAGCTGTGATGGCAATGGGGCTCTTTGCCAGAGATCTTAATCAGTAGTGATTGCCGTGGTTAGAGCAAGTAGGGATAACTTTAAACCTACAGGCAAAAAGTAGCTGGAGAGAAGAAAGTTAAAATTGGGTGGAGAACCTCAAAAAACGATACTTTATCTCGGTCAAGGTTAAAAATACTAGAGAGTGGAATGGGGAACTGCATTTCTGTAGTTATGATGTTTTGCACACAACCAACAATCATCGGACAGAGACTGTTATATTTATACACACTTTAGAGCGATCGACATATGACTCTACTCACTTTGCATTTTTTAGTGACAATGTCTAACAAAGAGGAAACAATTGCTTTCTGTACTATTTTCAGCCTTTGGCCTCTATATTTTTACATATTTTGGTTTATTTTCCATTTTCATTGGTACTTGATATTGACACTGAGGTTGGGCAGAGATAAGGCATTGTACCTCATTTACAGTTTACTTGCCAACAACATATATATTGCCTGTCAAGTTTACATGGTTCCTCTCACATTCAATCATGTTCATTAGTAGTTAGATTAAATTATTATCACCTATTTACCCCTGGAGACATACTCCTACCATGCATTTTACCAGTAGTACCACTAACACACTTTTTGTATTCATGTAGAAGCGACAATAGTCATTTGGTACACATGTTCCCATGGAGCCCCGTCCCTAACAGAGAAGGGTAAGCAGTTATAACCTTTAGTTTTCCTTTCCACCTAGTATGGCAGCATGTCATCACCGAGTGCCACAACACTTTCCGTGCGTTGAATGTTGTATGTGTATTTTATTCCACATTTGTTGGTCTATACATTTTATTTTGTTTCCACAGGTCCTCACCTATCTCGACTGTTAGATGCGTAGCTTTTCGAGTGAGTCATCTCAAGGTTCCTTACACAAATCCCTTGACACAATGTGGTACCTAGTGTAGCTTAGGAGAAGTTTATTGCATTGGTCCTGATGAAGCGACATTTAATCCGTAGGGACTTCTTAGGCGTTAAACATGTTGACCTTTACTAGTGGTTGAAGGAAGACCCTTCCTCTACCCCTTGTGTTTTGGTAGAGTGGGAGAACATTATGGGCCGTATTTATACTTTTTGGCGCACAACTGCGCCAACGCAGTTGTGCATCAAACAATTTAACGCCGGCTAACGCCATTCCAAAGCGCCATGCGGGCGCCTTATTTATGGAATGACGTTATCCGGCGCAGCTGCCTGGTGTGCGTAAAAAAAAATGACTTACACCAGGCAGCGCCGGCGTAGGGGAAAATGGAGCTTGGGCTTCAAAAAATGGGGCAAGTCGGTCTGAGGCAAAAAAGCTGCCTGAACCCGAGTTGCGCCATTTTTTTTTTACTCTCACCCTCCATTGACATGACTCCTGTCTTAGCAAAGACAGGAGTCATGCCCCCTTGCCCAATGACCATGCCCAGGGGACTTATGTCCCCTGGGCATGGTCATAGGGCATAGTGGCATGTAGGGGGGCACAAATCAGGCCCCCCTTTGCCACAAAAAAAAAAAAAACTTACCTGAACTTACCTTAAGTTCCCTGGGATGGGTCCCTCCATCCTTGGGTGTCCTCCTGGGGTGGGCAAGGGTGGCAGGGGGTGTCCCTGGGGGCATGGGAGGGCACCTCTGGGCTCCTTCCGAGCCCACAGGTCCCTTAACGCCTGCCCTGACCAGGCGCTAAAAAATGACGCTAAAGCGTCTGGACGTCATTTGTTTTGACCCGCCCACTCCCGTGCGCCATTTTTGCACGGGAGTATAAATACGGTGCACATGCCTCGGAGTAATTTTTTAGACGGGAGCGCCTACCTTGCATATCATTAACGCAAGGAAGGTGTCCACGCAAAAAAATGACGCAAACTCCAAGATCTTTGGCGCTAGACGGGTCTAACGCCAAAGTATAAATATGGAGTTAGCTTTGCGTCAGAATTGCGTTAAAAAAAACGACGCAATTCCGGCGCAAACAGAGTATAAATATGCCCCTATATCTATTCCACTTCCTAGTGCTTTTAACCTTGACTGAGACCCTCTATGATCAATAAAGTATACATTTTTGAGGTTCTCAAGCCATATGTAACTTTCTTCTCTCCAGCTCTTTTTTGCTCCATTTAGAAGTGCCTAGTGGACCTCTGTCTTTTCTTGTGGAACAGTGCATCTTTGTGATTTATATTATTATTAGAGAGGCTGTATACTGGACCACATAATCTCCCTACCCCTCTTATGGTTATATGCTCTACATCCTTGTAACCATAATCTCCAAGGGCTTGTTGGCTTGCCCTCTGTTCTTCTGCAGTCTCAAGGAAATCAAAGACTGCTGCAACTCACCTCCTACAGCACCTGGACTCTGCCATCTTTGAGTCTACCCTGCCAAGTGGTGCCACCCCAGTCCTGGACCCTTGAAAGTGGGCCTAAGATGCTCTTCTTTCTGTGGTTTTCATCATAATTGCTGCGGAGCAAAGCCTTGCCGCACAACTTCTCGGAACCTCTGCCAGCCAATGCGAAGCCACTCAATGCAACGCAACACCATGCAGACTGCACACCAATATTTAAGGTACTGTGTACAGTGGGCCTAAGTGGATTCCTGTAGCCAGCTTGCGCTCCATCATGATCGCCCTGAACTTGTGACTTTGTCACTTTGACCAGATAACAACAGTTGGCTCTTTGCACTTCTATACCCATTGCATATCTCAGGATCTATGTCTTGGATTTTGTCAGTTTGGTCTTATTTATAAAATCATAATCTATTTTTCTATCCTGGAGTGGAGCCTTTGTCTGGTATTTTCACTGTGTTACTGTATGAGTTATTGCATAAATACTTTACACATTGCCTGCTCAGTTGAGCCTGCCTGCTCTGTGCCAAGCTAAGAGAGGGTGAGCACAGGATGATTTAGGTTGTGTTGGGACTTACCCTGACTAGAACTGTGATCCTTACTTGGACAGGGTTCATACCTCTGCCAACTAAACAAGCTTGTAAATATTGATCTGTTTTATGCCTGCCATTCTGAGCAGGAGCTTCTATCTCATTTTGCATACCCACTTGTTTGATGTTGGCGCATTTTAGGTAATCCATCATTTTTTTATTGTTAATATCTATTCATATATGATAATAACAATAATAAAACTACTAAATACACTTATGTAGAGCTTTCTACCTTTTGTCTGGCCTGTAGGCGTTGATAAGAGACACAGGGGCTACTATTAGCTTCTTCAGAGTAAGTTTTGAACTATAAGTGTGAAAACTTCACAAGCCCTCAAAGAAAATATATACTTTAGAAGGCATATTTACGGGAGCGAATTGTTCCTGCGAATAGAACATCATTCATAAAGCATGTTGCTGAATTTTGTCCAAAATACACATGTTCCTGGAAAAATAAACGTTCCCTTCTGCATTGTTCCCAGATCTTAATTTTCCAGCTGTTGGCAGATTCAGCTTTGCAGTTATCACTGTAAGTGCCCAGACCATAACAGCTTCTTGGAAACCATTTCCCAAGATGTTAGGCGGAGATGATTTCTGTTTCCTACGCACTGCCGTTTCCATTTGTACTGTGTTCTCATAAGATACAGTCAGGTTTCTCTTGTTATAATGGTCTTTATATTGATCTATATGACTGTGTTGCCCCGGCTCAGTAGCTGATGGGAAAGGTGCATCATCTGCAGATAGCGCTTTCACCCTTCAAGGTCATTTATAAGGAGGCTGAACATTCGAGGGAATGAGGTACTCAGTTTGGAGAGGTGTAACTCTTCAAGATTGAGAATGTGCATCGTGTACTGACTTGTTAAGTGAGAAGCTCGGTGTCTTCCTCGGCACTCTGTGTAATAAAAATGTCTCCTCCAAGCTGCTATCTCACTGCATTCATTTTACATTATCCAGTATATTTATCGTGCTGTGTCAGTGCACCGGGTGCATGCATTATTTCTGGACTCAGTTATGAAGACTCTGGGTATGTTTTAATGGCTTACCTGGTTACTTATGAACTTATTTAGTCGGATACTTTGTGATTTGCACTCATGGGAACATACAACAGAGAAATAAAAAAAATCCGCCAAACCCATAATTGAATAATTTACAATTCATTGTATGAGACTAACGTCCTGAAAAAGTCGAATTTTATACCATTGTCGACAATGACATGATTATATTTCTAATCGTAAATACAAATCTTATTAGCAGCAACGAAATCTGTTCGAAATTCATATGATAGCGCATAGGAAAAGCAGAAGTGTCTCATTGATGTGTGAATTATGCTGTCACATACCACACTCCTCCCGATGTTTACTAGGCAGCATTATTCTCGCTTAGACGGTTGTGAATTTTCTAACATTCCTATTCTCTCCTTTATCCCTTTCCTACAGAATTCAACACTGGTTCAAATTTGTGACAAATGTGATGGTACTTTCTGTATTAAGAGTGCACATTCCCATTCCAGGGCGGACTGAAGACAACTTCTGAGCTCACATGACGCACAAATAACCGATACTTCAGCAGTAGGGCTAATTTCTGGGCACTTGGGGGCATATTTATACTCTGTTTGCGCTGGATTTGCGTCATTTTGTTTATGCACATCCGGCGCAAACTCAACTCCATATTTATACTTTGTGAGTCATTTTTTAGCGTGGACACCTACCTTGCGCTAATGATATGCAAGGTAGGCGTTCCCGTCCAAAAACTGACTCAAAGGCATTTGCGCCTTATTTATACTACCGCGTGAAAATGATGCACAGGAAGAGGCGGGTCTTAAAAAATGGCGCCCAGCCGGAATTGCACAGTTTTTTAACAACTGGGTCAGGGCAGGCGTTAAGGGACGTGTGGGCTCATTGCCATGGTCTCTGACCATGGAAGCAGTCCACAGGTGCCCTTCCCTGCCCCCAGGGACACCCCCTGCCACCCTCGCCCACCCTAGGGGTACACCCATGGATGGGGGGACTCATCCGTGGTGAGTGCAGGTAAGTGCAGGTAAGTATAATTTATCTTTATTTTAAGTGGTATGGGGGGCCTAACTTGGGCCTCCTTACATGCAATTGTGCCCAATGGCCATGCCCAGGGGACAGAAGTTCCCTGGGCATGGCCATTGGCAGGCGGGCATGACTCCTGTCTTTGCTAAGACAGGAGTCATTTCCATGGGGTCTGTGCGTCAAAAAACAACGCAAGTCAGGTTAGAGCCAATATTTTTTACTCTAACCTGACTTGCACCATTCTTTGACGCACAATCCCCAGTCTTCCCTACGCCTCTGCTGCCCGGTCAGTGTAATTTATTTTGACACTGACCAGGCCGCAGCACCGGCTACCATCATTCATGAAATATGATGCCCGGCTTGCGCGTTGGAATGGCGTTAGCCGGCGTTAAACTTTTTTACGCAAACCTGCATTGGTGCAGGTTTGCGTCAAAAAGTATAAATATGGGCCTTAGGCTTTGTGGTTCCACCCCTCAGCTGCATTCTCGATTCTTAAATTCATTAACACTACCTTTCTGGGACTGTGCTGCCCTCTTTCCCTTATCCAGATCAGGCTCTTGGTCACATAAGTGCACAAGTCAAATGGCCGCTTCCAGTCTTCGTAATGTGAAAGAAAAAATTCTTCCTACCCACATGTTTCTATTGCCAATGCTCACCTCTCATCCAGTGCCATCAAGACTTTCAGGCTTAAACGCCATATTGGCTAAGGCTGTTTGGGATGGAAGGCAGTTTCTCTGCCTTAAGTTTTGCCCATCCTTGTCCCTTTTGCCCAGTGCACATCTTCCGGCTTAGCCAGTTCTATCATCCCGTCACCTGGAACACCCCCTCCAAACAGCACAAGGCTGCTGCATCCCATCCCACATGCATGGCATATCAAGACCACACTGCATGTGGCGGGAGATGAATGTGGACTTGTGCTCACAATTACCACTGCACCCAGTGACAGAGTTTTACCACCTTCCTTGTCACTGCCACCAGGGTGATGGTGTATTAGAGAAAATAAGGAGCAGCTGTGCAGATGGCGTGACTCTTCTGAATATGCACAGACATTACTCACTGCAATTTTTATTCCAAAATTGGATATCTACTTCAATTGCATCAGCGATGTAACTTCAAAAGCACGTTGAGGTCTGATTAATGAGCGCATGAGTATCGTTGATTATAACAATGCACCAGATGCAGCCATAGATAGAGACAGGACATGAGAATTGTTTCGGGGCATCATATATGTGCTTATCAGTTACATCAATTTCGACAATTATAAAATAGTTCATAAATGTCATTGCTATCTTTACTTTGCAGTTGATACATTAACACAAAGGACTATGGTATAATCTGTAATTATTTTCTAACGAATTAAGGGGCATATTTATACTCTGTTTACGCTGAATTTGCGTCAAAATTTTGATGTAAATCGGCGCAAACCTAACACCATATTTATACTTTGACGCCCAACCCCGCGAAAGTCAAAATTCAGCAGTGTGCGTCATTTTCTGGATGCGTGAAACCACCTTGCCTTACTGACATGTAAGGTAGGCGTTCCCGTCCAAAAACGCACTTTAAGGCATGTGTGCCTTATTTATACTCCCGTGTCATTTTGATACACAGGAGGGGACGGGCCTTAAAAAATGGCGCCCAGCCTGATTTGTGCTGTTTTTTAACGCCTGGGTGAGGGCAGGCGTTAAGGGACCTGTGGGCTCATTTCCATGGTCTCTGACCATGGAAGCAGTCCACAGGTGCCCTTCCCTGCCCCCATAACACCCCCTGCCACCCTCATCCACCCCTGGAGGACACCCATGGATGGGGGGACACATCCCAGGTAAATACAGGCAAGTAGAGGTAAGTATTTAAAAAAAAAAAATGTTTTAAGTGTCATAGGGGGGGGGCCTAACTTCGGCCCCCCTACATGCCACTGAGCCCAATGATCATGCCCAAGGGACAGAAGTGCCCTGGGCATGGCTATTGGGCAGGGGGGCATGACTCCTGTCTTTCCTAAGACAAGAGTCATTTCAATGGAGGTTGTGCATCAAAAAATGGCACAAGTCCTGTTAGAGCCATGATTTCTGACTCTAACCTGACTTGCACCATTTTTTGACGCACAACCCCCATTCTTCCCCACGCCTGCGATGCCCGGTTAGAGTAATTTTGTTTTACTATAATCAGGCCGCAGCACCGGCTAAAGTCAATCCATAAATAAGGCGCCCGCCTGACGCGTTGGAATGGCGTTAGCCGGCAGTAAAAAAAATTTCGCAAACCAGCGCTGGCGCTGGTTTGCGTCAAAAAGTATAAATATGGGCCTAAATTTGAAAATCTGAAACTGTACTAATGAATGTGATTTCCTCTTTGACAAACTGTGGGCCTGATTTAGAACTTGGCGGATGGAATACTCTATCACAAACATATCCTGTCCACTGTATTGCAATCTCCATAGGATATAATGGGATATCCGTGATGTTTTTAATGGAGTATTCGCCTCCTCTAATCTATAAATCAGGCCCTTTGTCATGTTGAATGTTCTGCATACAAATGTTTTACGTTTTTGTGCATTCAATAGCTTTCAAACAAAACTCTTTTTTGTTGGAAAAATCTATTCCAGCATCTTGGTTAGGGATTCAAAGGATCACATTTCTCTTTCTGCTCCTACTTGGTTAGCTTATCATTGGTGCTCTTCCTCAATATTCTCATGTGTAGGCATGGTCACTACCTCTTGAGGAAGGTACGCTTTTGATATACATGAGTTTGTGTTGTGATCTCTTCACATATACATGAGTTTGTGTTGTGATCTCTCCACATAGCATTGCAGTGCTCTTATGATTCACGTTAAGGTTCACATCTGTACAGAAATATCAACTTGGCAAATTGTGAGTCTTCATCTAGTTTGACATGCCCCCTAACCTTGAATGCCAGTAACTAGTCCATGTGACACAATTTGTTCACACCGAAAATTGTTGTACAATGGCAAATGCTTCAGTCTATATAGACCCAATTTCCAAGAGGGTATTGGCAATGAGTTCAAGTTAATTGCATTATATATTCCACTAAAATGATTTAGGGGAGCCGTTGACTGCAAAGTTGTGGTATCTGTCTTAGTTAGTTGCCACGGTGCGAGTGCAAACCAGAATTGACAGAGAGAATGTGCAGTAGGGGGGCAATTTAGGTAGGATTTCAGCTAAGTAAATGTACTACTGCATGCCCTCGCAATAGGCCAACTGTTGATGTCCTTGCATAAGCAAATTGGTGGATACATTTAGGAAGTGTAAGGATGACTTGTCTGTAAGTGATGAAGGTTTCATCCAGCGAAGTGATAGAATTGAGCTGCCTCAAGGTATTAAAGTAAGGATATTGAGCATTACTCATGAAGGACATTTGGGTATAGTCAAATATAAAAGAAAGGTTAAATCCTTGCATTGGTGGCCTGGAATAGATTCTGACATGGAGAGGTCGGTAAGATCCTGGTCCACTGGGTTACATGAAGAGCTCAGAAAATGCCTGGTAAGACTTAGGTATTAATGTTCTTGGACCCATTTTAGATTCAAAGGGTGTACCCAAGTACAAATTTGTCCTTTTAGACATGTATTCCAAATGGCTGTAAATTGATATTTGTAGTAAAGTAGATTTGACCGTGGTTGTTTCCTTCCTTGAAATAATTTTTTTGAGAGAAGTTTTTCCTACCCTGCTGAGTGACAATGGTCCTCTATTTACTGGTGATAAGAGGAAAGTGCGCAGGCTGCTATCAATGTGTGGTTGGACTGGGGAAAAGGAAGTGGGCAACATGATTTTGGCATATAGGATCACACCTACCTTAACAGGATATCATCCATTCAGGAATCCTAACGGGTAAAAAGACATTTAATAAACACAATATTGCATAAATGACTAGGAAATTATAAAGTAAATGGCCTCCTTTGGAAGTCAATGTGAACCTGTTGAAAGCACAAAGAATGTACCAAGAGTAATATTATAAAAACAAAAGAATGACAGACGGAGTATTGAAACTTTTCAAACACTCACCCCCAGTCACAGATCTGGGTTTAATCCAACGTTCTTTTGCTCATCATGCCACCCCAGTTTGGACCCAGCCATACGCAAATCAATCTTGACCCAGATCCCCAAGGGAACAGTCTAGCCCAAACTACTAGGCCAGGTCCTCCCTGGACCGGAAACAAGCATCCTGGGATCGGTTTCAGGGTATTACCCTGTATCAACCAGGCTAGCTTGAATCCAGTGGCACAGTGAGCAAGAAACCCACGTCTAGGCATACCCTTCCCATTGACGGCGACTTCAACAACACAAGATGATGATGGACAGAGTGTTGAAACTTTTCAAACACTCGCACCAGTCACAGATCTGCGTTTAATCCATTGTTCCTTTGCTCACCATGCCACCCCAGTTTGGACCCAGCCATATTCAAATCCGTCTTGACCCTGTTCCCCAAGGGAACACTCTAGCCTGAACTGCCCGGCCAGGTCGTCCCTGGACCAGAAACAAGCATCCTGCGACCGATTTCAGGGTATCACCCTTTATCAGCCAGGCTAGCCTGAATCCAATGGCACAGTGTGCAAGAAACCCACGTCTGGGCATACCCTTCCCACTTAGGGCAACTTTAGCAACACAAAAGGATGATGGACGGAGTGTTGAAACTTTTCAAACACTCACCCCCAGTCACAGATCTGGGTTTAATCCATTGTTCTTTTGCTCACCATGCCACCCCAGTTTGGACCCAGACATATGTAAATCAGTCTTGACCCTATTCCCCAAGGGAACAGTCTAGCCCGAACTGCCAGGCCAGGTCCTCCCTGGATTGCAAACAAGCATTCTGGGACCAGTTTCAGGGTATCACCCTTAATCAGCCAGACTAGCTTGAATCCAGTGGCACAGTGAGCAAGGAACCCATGGCTGGGCATACTCTTCCCATTTAGGGCAACTTTAGCACCACAAAAGGATGATGTACAGAGTGTTGAAACTTTTGAAACACTCACCCCCAGTCACAGATCTGGGTTTAATCCATAGTTCTTTTGCTCACCATGCCACCCCAGTTTGGACCCAGCCATATGCAAATCAGTCTTGACCCTGTTCCCCAAGGGAACAGTCTAGCCCGAACTGTCAGGCCAGGTCCTATCTGGACCGGAAACAAGCATCCTGGGACCGGTTTCAGGGTATCACCCTTTATCAGCAAGGCTAGCTTGAATCCAGTGGCACAGTGAGCAAGGAACCCATGTCTGGGCATACCCTTCCACTTAGAACAACTTTAGCAACACAAAAGGATGATGGATGGAGTGTTGAAACTTTTGAAACACTCACCCCATTCACAGATCTGAGTCTAATCCATCATTCTTTTGCTCACTGTGCCACCCCAGGTTAGACCCAGCCATAAGCAAATCTCTTGACCTTGTTCCCCAAAGGAACAGTCTAACCTGAACTGCCAGGCCAGGTCCTCCCTGGACCGGAAACAAGCATCCTGGGATCGGTTTCAGGGTATTAGCCTTTATCAGCCAGGCTAGCTTGAATCCAGTGGCACAGTGAGCAAGGAACCCATGTCTGGACATACCCTTCCACTTAGGACAACTTTAGCAACACAAAAGGATGATAGACGGAGTGTTGAAACTTTTCAAACACTCACCCCAGTCACAGACCTGGGTTTAATCCATCATTCTTTTGCTCACCATTCCACCCCAGTCTTGACACTGTTCCCCAAGAGAACAGTCTAGCCCGAACTACCAGGCCAGGTCCTACCTGGACCGGAAACAAGCATCCTGGGGCCAGTTTCAGGATATCACTCTTTATCATCCAGACTAGCTTGAATCCAGTGGCACAGTAAGCAAGGAACCCACGTTTGTGAATACCCTTCCCACTTAATGCAACTTTAGCAAAACAAAAGGATGATGGACGGAGTGTTGAAACTTTTCAAACACTCACCCCAATCACAGATATCGGTTTAATCCATTCTTCTTTTGCTCACCATGCCACGCCAGTTTGGACCCAGCCACATGCAAATCAGTCTTGACCCTGTTCCGTAATGGAACAGTCTAGCCCAAACTGCCAGGCTAGGTCCTCCCTGGACTGGAAACAAGAATCCCAGGACCGGGTTCAGGGTATCACCGTTATCAGCCTGGCTAGCTTGAATCCACTAGCACAGTGAGCAAGGAACCCACGTCTGGGGATACCCTTCCCACTTACGTAACTTTAGCAACAGAAAAGGATGATGGACAGAGAATAGAAACTTTTCAAACACTCACCCCCAGTCACAGATCTGGGTTTAATCCATCATTCTTTTGCTCACCATGCCTCCCCAGTTTGGACACAGCCATGTGCAAATCAGTCTTGACCCTGTTCCCTAAGGAAACAGTTGAGCCTGGAATGCCAGGCCAGGTTCTCCCTGGACCAGAAACAAGTATCCTGGGACCAGTTTCAG
Organism: Pleurodeles waltl; assembly: GCF_031143425.1. Lineage (NCBI taxonomy): Eukaryota > Metazoa > Chordata > Amphibia > Caudata > Salamandridae > Pleurodeles > Pleurodeles waltl. Next base: position 488,246,271 of record NC_090438.1, on the reverse strand, counting down.
GGTATCATCCTTTATCAGCCAGGCTGGCTTGAATCCAGTGGCACAGTGAGCGAGAAACCCACGTCTAGGCATACCCTTCCCACTGATGGCAACTTCAGCAACACAAGATGATGATGGACGGAGTGTTGAAACTTTTCAAACACTCGCCGCAGATCTGGGTTTAATCCATTGTTCCTTTGCTCACCATGCCACCCCAGTTTGGACCCAGCCATGTGCAAATCCGTTTTGACCCTGTTCCCCAAGGGAACAGTCTAGCCCGAACTGCCAGGCCAGGTCCTCTCTGGACCGGAAACAAGCATCCTGGGATCGATTTCAGGGTATCACCCTTTATCAGCAAGGCTAGCTTGAATCCATTTGCACAGTGAACAAGGAACCCAGGTCTGGGCATACCCTTCCACTTAGGACAACTTTAGCAACACAAAAGGATGATATGCGGAGTGTTGAAACTTTTGAAAGACTCACCCCAGTCACAGATCTGGGTTTAATCCATTGTTCTTTTGCTCACTGTGCCACGCCAGGTTGGACCCAGCCATAAAGAAATCAGTCTTGACCCTGTTCCCCAAAGGAACAGTCTAACCTGAACTGCCAGGCCAGGTCCTCCCTGGCCTGGAAACAAGCATCCTGTGATCGGTTTCAGTATATCACCCTTTATCAGCCAGGCTAGCTTGAATCCAGTGGCACAGTGAGCAAGGAACCCACGTCTGGGCATACCCTTCCACTTAGAACAACTTTAGCAATATAAAAGGATGATGGATGGAGTGTGGAAACTTTTCAATCACTCACCCCAATCACAGATCATGGTTTAATCCATCATTCTTTTGCTCATCATGCCACCCCAATTTAGACCCAGCCATATGCACATCAGTCTTGACCCTGTTTCCTAACATAACAGTCTAGCCTAAAAAGCTGGGCCAGGTCCTCCCTGGACCGGAAACAAGCATCCTGGGATCGATGTCAGGGTATCACCCTTTATCAGACAGGCTAGCTTGAATCCAGTGGCACAGTGAGCAAGGAACCCATGTCTGAGCATACCCTTCCCACTTAGGACAACTTTATCAACGCAAAAGGATGATGGATGGTGTTGAAACTTTTCAAACACTCACCCCCAGTCACAGATCTGGGCTTAATACATTGTTCTTTTGTTCGACATGCCACCCCAGGTTGGACCCAGCCATATGCAAATCAGTCTTTACCCTGTTCCCCAAGGGAACAGGTTAGCCTGAACTGCCAGGCCAGGTGCTCCCTGGACCGGAAACAGGGATCCTAGGATCGGTTTCAGGGTATCACCCTTTATCAGCCAGGCTAGCTTGAATCCAGTGGCACAGTGAGCAAGGAACCCACGCCTGGGCATACCCTTCCACTTCTGACAACTTTACCAACACAAAAGGATGATGGACAGAGTGTTGAAACTTTTCAAACACTCACCCCAATCACAGATCTGGGTTTAATCCATCATTTTTTTTGCTCACAATGCCACCCCAGTTTGGACCAAGCCATATGCAAATCAGTCTTGACCCTGTTCCCCAAGGGAACAGTATAGCCGGAACTCCCAGACCAGGTCCTCCCTTGACTGGAAACAAGCATCCTGGAATTTATTTCAGGGTATCACCCTTTATCAGCCAGTCTAGCTTGAATCCAGTGGCACAGTGAGCAAGGAACCCACGTCTGGACATACCCTTCCCACTTAGGGCAACTTTATCAACACAAAAGGTTGATGGACGGAGTGTTGAAACTTGCTTGGCAGTTCGGGCTGGACTGTTCTCATGGTTAACAGGGTCAAAACTAATTTGCACATGACTGGTTCCAAACGATGCATTTAGGCCCAGACCTCTGTATTGGGGGTGAATGTTTGACATTATTCAGCATTCCGTCCATCACCTGTTCTTTTTGCATTTGTCACCCCAAGTGGGAAGGGTATGCCCAGATGTGGGTCCCATGCTCCCCATGCCACTGAAGTCAAGCTAGTCTGGCTGACAAAGGGTGATACCCTGAAACCTGTTCTATGATGTTTGTTTCCAGTTAGAGAACCTGGCTTGGTAGTTTGAGCTGAATTGTTCCCATGGGGAACAGGATCAAGACTGATTTGCATATGGCTGGGTCCAAACTGGAACAGCATAGGTAGCACAAAAACAATGGATTTATGCCCAGATCTCTGTACTGGGGGGTGAATGTTTGACATTGTTTGGTACTCTGTCCATCACTTGTTCTTTTTGCATTCGTCCCGTGCTCCCCATACCACTGGAATCAAGCTAGCCTGGCTGATGAAGGGTGATACTCTGAAACCGGTCCTAGGATGCTTGTTTACATACCTGGGAAGACCTGGCTTGGCAGTACAGGCTGGACTGTTTCCATGGGGACAGGGTCAAGACTGATTTGCATGTGGCTGGGTCCAAACCGGAATGGCATGGGTAGCAAAGAAACAATGGATTTAGGCCCAGATCTCTGTACTGGGGGTGAATGTTTGACATTGTTCAGTACTCCATCCATCACTTGTTCTTTTTGCATTTGTCACCCCAAGTGGGAAGGGTGTGCCCAGATGTGGGTCCCGTGCTCCCCATGCCACTGGAGTCAAGCTAGTCTGGCTGACAAATTATACCCTGAAACCTGTTCTATGATGTTTGTTTCCAGTTAGAGAACCTGGCTTGGTAGTTTGAGCTGAATTGTTCCTATGGGGAACAGGTTCGAGACTGATTTGCACATGGCTGGATCAAAACTGGAACAGCATGAGTAGCAAAAAAACAATGGATTTAGTCCCAGATCTCTGTACTGGGGGTGAATGTTCAGCATTCTGTCCGTCACTTGTTCTTTTTGTATTTGTCACCCCAAGTAGGAAGGATATTCCCAGATGTGGGTCCCGTGCTCCCCATACCACTGGAGTCAAGCTAGTCTGGCTGATGAAGGGTGATACCCTGAATTGGCTCCTCGGATGTTTGTTTTCAGTCCAGGGAAGATCTGGCTTGGCAGTTTAGGCTGGACTGTTCCCACGGGGAACAGGGTCAAGACTGATTTGTATATGGCTGGGTCCGAACTGGAACGGCATAGGTAGCAAAAAAACGATGGATTTAGGCCCAGATCTCTGAACTGGAGGTGAATGTTTGACATTGTTCACCATTTTGTCCATCACTTGTTCTTTTGCATTTGTCGCTGCAAGTTGGAAGGGTATGCCCAGACATGGATTCCATGCTCCCCATGCCACTGGGGTCAAGCCAGCCTGGCTGATGAAAAGTGATACCCTGAAACCGGTCCTAGGATGCTTGTGTCCAGTCCAGGGAGGACCTGGCTTGGCCGTTCAGACTGGACTGTTCCCATGGGGAACAGGGTCAAGACTGATTTGCATATGGCTGGGTCTAAACTGGAGTGGCATGGGTAGCAAAAAAATGATGCATTTAGGCCCAGATCTCTGAACTGGGGGTGAATGTTTGACATTGTACAGCACTCCGTCCATCACTTGTACTTTTTACTATGATAAAAACACATGGTGTAAAGGAAGTGAATATGGAACAGGGTGATTCCTTGAGAGTCAAATTGGGCACCATGGCTAGTAAGTAATGTAGTACATGTATTGAACCTCTACAGGTAACAGAAATGTATTCAAAGTTGGCGTTGAGTGATGGTAAGGTGTGACATTTTGATCGAATGTCCAACTGCAATAAGTTTTAAACTTGGACATGGGATAGGAACATTACTAATGGTGCATAGAAATCTAGGGGCATATTTATACTCTGTTTGTGCTGAATTTGCGGCAAATTCGGCGCAAACCAAACACCATATTTATACTTTGACGCCCGACCCAGCAAACGTCAAAATTCAGCAGTGTGCGGCATTTTCTGAATACATGAAACCGCCTTGCGTTAATGACATGCAAGGTAGGCGTTCCTGTCCAAAAAATGACTTTAAGCCATGTGCGCCTTATTTATATTCCCGCCTCATTTTGATGCACAGGCGGGGGCGTGCCTTAAAAAATGGCGCCCATCCTGATTTGCACCGTTTCTTAACGCCTGGGTGAGGGCAGGCGTTAAGGGACCTGTAGGCTCATTTCCATGGTCTCTGACCATGGAAGCAGTCCACAGGTGCCCTTCCCTGCCCCCGGGGTCACCCATTGCCACTCTCTCCCACCCATGGATGGGGGGACCCGTCCCAGGTAAGTACAGGTAAGTAGAGGTAAGTATTTTTTTTCATTTTTTTTATGTGGCAACGGGGGGCCTAACTCGGGCCCCCTACATGCCACTGTGCCCAGTGGCCATGCCCAGGGGACAGAAGTCCCATGGGCATGTCCATTGGGCAGGGGGGCATGACTCCTGTCTTTGCTAAGACAGGAGTCATGTCAATGGGGGTTGTGCGTCAAAAAATGGTGCAAATCTGGTTAGAGCCACGATTTTTTACTCTAACCTGACTTGCACCATGTTTTGATGCACAACCCACATTCTTCCCTACACCTGCGCTGCCGGGTTGGAGTCATTTTTTTTATTCTAGCCAGCCCGCAACTCCGGCTACCATCAATCCATAAATAAGGCACCCGCCTGGAGCGTTGGAATGGCGTTAGCCGGCTGTAAATTTTTTGACGCAAACCAGCACTGGTGCTGGTTTGCGTCAAAAAGTATAATTATGGGCCAAAGGGCCATATTTATACTGTGTTTGCGCCAAATTTGCGTCTAAATTTTTGATGCAAATTCAGCACAAACCTAACACCATATTTATACTTTGACCCCCGACCACATGAATGTCAAAATTCAGTAGTGTGTGTCATTTTCAGGATACGTGAAACCACCTTGCGTTAATGGCATGCAAGGTACGCGTTCCTGTCCAAAAAATGACTTTAAGGCCTGTGCGCCTTATTTATACTCCCACGTCATTTTGACGCACAGGAGGTGGCTGGCCTTAAAAAATGGCACCCACCCTGAGTTATGCTGTTTTTTAACGCCCGGGTGAGGGCAGGCGTTACGGGAACTATGGGCTCATTTCCATGGTCTCTGACCATGGAAGCAGTCCACAAGTGCCCTTCCCTGCCCCCAGGGACACCCCTGCCACCCTCGCCCACGCCTGGAAGACACCCAAGGGTGAGGGTGCCCATCCCAGGTAAGTACAGGTAAGTACAGCTACTGCTAACATGGTTCATGATGATGTAAGATGTAATAATGTTGATGGGAATGGCAGTGGATGTAGTGAGGACGTTGCTAATAACAATTGCATTGTGAGAAATGATAAGGCATCAACTTTGTGCGGCTAGTCTGGAGTCTCCATGCTGTTTTGCAAAACACCTGTTCTTCCTGTGAATCCTGGTTTCCACACAGTTTGGTAGATTATCTGTTCTCCCTGCAAAGTATGAAGATTTTGTTGTAGGTTTCGGTTCAATTATTTTGTAAAGCTTTTAGTTTATGGTCTGGAAATGTAATATTCCAACTGTTAGTAATGTGTTATTTCTTTTTTTTTACAGTTTTTTGGGAGCGTTGCTCTTTTATTAGGAAGGAGGATGTGTGATATCAGCCTTGGCTTGTTGCCATGGTGCGGTTACATTCCATAATGGTCAGAAAGAATGTGTAGTGGGGACAGTTGGAGGTAAGATTTCAGTTGAATGGATATACTACTCCTTGCTCTTACAATATACCGAGTCACAACCTTACTTGCCTCAGCATGTTCCTACAAGAGGGTCACCTGTGTTGTCTTGGCTATTGTCATTAAATGCAGAAGCACACAATGTGCTTTCTCAATGTCCAGTTATCTGTAGCCACTCACGTGCATTGCTGCATGCATTTTGAAGGATGTGAGGTCAAGAACTGTTGCAAATGACATGACTGCTAAAACCAGGAGAATCTGACACTGCACAATCTGCTGGAATAAGACAACAACATCAGCAGCTAATATGGCCATGGTGAAGGAAAGATGAAAATGTACCTATGAGCTACATGCAGTGTATAAGCACAGCTCTAGAGATGCTTGCTTCAGGTTTTAACAGGAGAGAGGACTGACTCATACCCTTGTACTGCCCTCACCATCACCATGCAGGACATGTGCCTCCCACAGAAGATGTCAGACTACACTCGCTAAAATGTTGCTGATTACCTGCATCATGCTTTCCGTCACAAGTGCTGATGACATTGGGAGAATACAAATGTATTTCCTGTTAAAATTGGAAAAGCCATCTAAACCTGTACATTTGTTTAGAAACTCTAGGTGATGATACTAGTTCAAGCCACCTACACCAAAACATCTAAAATATAAGATATAGCCTAACCTGGTAAGAGCAAAAAAGGTTCACCAAGGCCCACTGCTTACAGTAAACAAAAAAACTATGGGGGTCATTCAGACCCCGGCGGGCGGCGTGAGCCGCCCGCCTGGCAGGAACCGCTGAATAACCGCACCGCGGTCAAAAGACCGCAGTGGCCATTCTGTGTTTCCCGCTGGGCTGGCGGGCGACCGCCAGAAGGCCGCCCGCCAGCCCAGCGGGAAACCCCTTCCCACGAGGACGCCGGCTCCGAATGGAGCCGGCGTAGTGGGAAGGGTGCGACGGGTGCAGTTGCACCCGTCGCGAATTTCAGTGTCTGCAATGCAGACACTGAAATTCTATGTGGGGCCCGCTTACGGGGGCCCCTGCAGTGCCCATGCCATTGGCATGGGCACTGCAGGGTCCCCCAGGGGCCCCACAACACCCCTCACCGCCATCCTGTTCCTGGCGGTCGGAACCGCCAGGAACAGGATGGCGGTGAGGGGGTCGGAATCCCCCATGGCGGCGCAGCAAGCTGCGCCGCCATGGGGGATTCCTCAGGGCATCGGAAAACCGGCGGGACACCGCCGGTTTTTCTGTTCTGACCGCGGCCAAACCGCCGCGGTCAGAATGCCCTGCGGGGCACCGCCAGCCTGTTGGCGGTGCTCCCGCCAACCCCGGCAGTCCTTGACCGCCGGGGTCGGAATGACCCCCTATATCACGAGCCCCAGCACACTAAACCTCTTAAAAGTGACTGTATTGCAATTACATTCCAAACTAAAAAATACAAATATGACTTACATGTTGGCCAACGTTTGTCTATTATATATTTTTTTTATTACTTGTGGGTTTTTTATAGCATCAACATGGTTCAATGGCATTAGAGTGCTTTACAAGAGAACAAAAATTATATTATGGATACCAGTCAACAAATAAAAACAAACAAATATCGGCTGGGAATGAGATGAATAGTTCACAATCCAAGCCAAAGTGTCTTTCAGATAAGAACATTTTTTAAATCATTTATTTTTTAAGGTAGGGAAGTCACAGGTTGTACATAGAGTTGATGGAGGGGAATTCATATTGTCTAGCAATGCCTGAAAAGGCCTGTTGCATACAATGTTTGTTTTAATGTGGGAGGCTGCAAGGCAAGAAATTGCACATTTATGAATCCCAAGTGAACACCAGTGATATTCAGTTTCTCAGCCAGACATGAAAGTTTGGAGTAGTAAAGGAGTTGTTAAGTGATGAATGCAGTCTTCTGTTGTGCTCTTGCTTCAATGGAGCGCTAGTGACCAGTTAGAAGCAGTGGAGTGATCAAACGTCTTGTGTCCAGCAATAAAGAAGTCAGCCATGTGCAGCACTGCTCGTGGAGGTGGCAGAAGAATATTTAAGAGTCCAGAGATAAGGAAAAATCCATAGTCTAGTCCAGAGAGAAATAGCACCTCGACTACAGACTTTAAGCTCTGGTGAAGAATGAAATATTTCCTAGCTATCGTAACAGAAAGTTTTGATTCTCTTAAGGATTTGGGGTCGAGGATTATGCCATCTTTCTCCACTTTATTAAAAAGCAGCCAAACTTTCAATAAAGATACTACTATTCCCATGACTGCTTGGGAATTGGAATACGTTAAAACAAGCAATAGAAACATGTAGGTTAGAACCAATCAGGTCCATTGTCTGTTTCTCCCCTTCCTCTTTTGTCGCGCGAGCCAGGCCGTGATTCATAGTTAAGTATCTTGTTTTACCATCTCAGTTCCTAAGAAGAGAGGATAATTTTGGAAACAAGGTATTTGGACTTCAAAGAAAAAAGTCTCACAGAAAGAATTACCAAGCTAAACTCATATAATAAATCACATTTGAAACTGTTACACATATGAATCAGAATGAATAATTAGTAATAAGTACTTACTAAATACGAGGAGGGTTCTTTTAAATTTGTCAGTTTCATATGAAAATATTTTTTGTTATGGTGGGATTATCCTGGCCTCCGAGTCCTTAATAGAATTTAAACTTTCTGTTACAATAGCTAGGCCATTTTTCGTTCTATGTCAGGACCGGAGGCGAGGATAATGCTGGTTCAAAGCTTATCCACAACTAGTTGAGCCATATCAAAAACTGGCTTGAAATAAAACCTTTTGGAAGTCGAGTCCTAAGACCAGTCTGCTGCGTTCATGATATCCTGCAAACGAGCACCTAAACTAAATGCCTTAGAAGCCATAGCTCCATGTGTTGAGTGGGCACCGAAGAGGGATAGCCTGATACCAGCTTCCTGCATCACCCATCAAACCCACCGAACAATAGTAGGTGAGGAAACTGATTTATGTGGTTTACGCAGTGCAATAAGAAGCTGTGGCTCTTCTGGGGGACGAATTTCTGACGACATTTCCTCCTATGCTTTGAGGCAACGCACAATACACAATTTTAGGACATCTGGACAAGCAGGATAAGAGATTACTGTGGTATTAGTTTTTGTTTGTCTACTTACCGTAAAAGAGACTCCCGATAGGGAAGAAGTTCTATTTGAAATATCTAAAGCATGGACATCAGAAGCTCTTTTAAGGGATATGAGACAAAGAAGCATGGCTAACTTGGCTGAAAGATCCTTTCTGGAGAGATACTGATTAGGTTGCCAAAACAAAAACAGATTCAGCACTTGATTGGCATCCCAACGGGATGAATAACAGGGTTCAGAAGGTAAATAAAGCCTGATGCCTCAAATGAGACGACACACTAGTTTATGTTCTCCCAAAGGAAAACCATCCACCATAGACTGTCTAGCTAAAATAGCTGATCTGAAAGTATTAATGGATCGATTTCGAGGCCGCGAGGTCGGCCAGAAAAAATTAGGATATGGACTACATCAGCTTCCACTGGATTGAAACTCCTTCACAAAAACCAACGGGCCCATTGAGACCATGCTGAACGGTAACATTTAGATGTTCTGGGAGCCCATGCTCTGGATAATAGCTCTTCAGCTTGTTGCGAAAGGCCCGGGACCGACCATCATCCCAGGTAATTCACCACGCTATCAAGGATAGGGAGACTTCCAGAACCATCTGATGTGGCATTTTGTCCGGATTGAGAAGATGCGAGGGAAACACAGGGAGTCAGATTGGAGAGTCCCAAGAAAGTTCCAGAAGAACCAGAAACCAAATTTGAGACTTCCAAATTGGTGTAATAAACACTAAGGCCCTCATTACAACATTGGCGTTACATACCGCCTCCGCCGTGGTGATGGCCGCCAAAAGATCATTGCGGCGGCTACCATCCGTCAGCCATAATATGACCATAGCTGGATTTCCGCCAGAGGAATAGCGAGAATCCGGCTGTGGCCATGCCAATGGACGGCAGTAAGGTGGTGCTGCTGCCAGCAGCAGTGGCACACCAGTAGACCGCCGCAGACTGTATCATGACACATGATACGGCCTGGCGGTGTTCTGCTGGCAGACGCTGCTGCTGGCAGCAGAGCCCTGTTCCGTCTCCTGTCGGAGGGCCCCCTCACAACAGGTAAGTTGGGTGCTCCGACAGGGGAGAGGGGTGGGGGGTGTTATGTGTGTTTGTGGGTGTGTGTGTGTATGTCTGTGTGTGTGTATGCGGGTGTGTGATACATGTTGTATGTGCGTGCACATCTGGATGTGTGAGTGCGTGTATGTTGTGTTGTGTGAATGCGTGTGTGCTTGTATGTATGTCAGTGTGTGTGAATGTGTGTGTGAATGGATGTATGCATGCGTGGTATATTGTGGGTATGAGTGTGTGAATGTGTGTGTGCATGGATGTGCATGAGTGAAGGGGGTCTGGAGAGAGTTGGGGGGGAAACCATGGGAGGGGGAAGGGGCAGAGAAGACCCCAATCAGTGACAGGGAAGAGATTCCCTGTCACTGATAGTACCTACCGCCAAGGTTTTCGTGGCGGTATGGAAGCCACGAAAACCATGGCGGTCGGCGGGGTCATAATCCCACAGGAGGTTACCGCTGTGGCAAACGGTGTGGTACATTGTCATAATATGCTGAAACGTACCGCCAGCCTGTTGGCAGTACTTTTTTCCGTTTTACCACCATCCGCTGGGGTCATAATGACCCCCTAAGTTTGTTTGTTAGCAACATACTTGAGCGGATGTTCAAGTAATCATCGCAAAGGGAGGAAAAACGTATGCTTCCTCCTGACTACAATCCTGAAAGAAAGCATCTCTGGCGGACGCCAATGCTTTCGGTTTCCAACTGAAAAGTCTGGGTAGTTGGTGATCTAACCTGGATGCAAATAGATCCTATGTAAATGGACCCCATAGATCCTGGAGGTGTGAAAATACCTCTGGATGGAGTTTCCAGAGACTGGAGTCCATGAAATGTCTGGAATGAAAATCTGCAATCTGATTCTGACTGCCTGGTAGATATTGTGCAGTGACCGAAATTTTATGATCCAGGCAATATTGCCAAAAACAGGTCATCAGATTGGAAAGTGTTTTGGAGCGAGTGCCCCCTGGATGATTGATATAGTTGAAGGCTGAAATATTGTCCAGCTTTAGGAGAACACGCAACTGAATTGAGTCCTTGGTCCATTACTTGACTGCAAATGAATCAGCTAAAAGCTCCAGACAATTTATATGCAAATTATTTTCCTCTGGAGACCATATTCCCCAGGTGGAAAAATCTCCACATCGTGCGCCCCAGCCTGATCTGCTGGCGTCTTGTTCGATTATGAGATCCGGGGCAGAGCCGAAGATTGCTCTGCCCTTCCAGGCCTGCATGTGTGAAAGTCACCAACGTATTTCCTTTATTGATTCTTTTGAGGATGGACTTTCTGAGAGTATGTTAAGCCTTTGCGAAGGTGTGCCTTCAGACATTGAAGAGCTCGATAATGGAGAGGACCAGGAAAAACTGCTTGTATGGAAGAGAAGAGGAGTCCCACTAGGCGAGCAATTTGCCAAAGTGAAAATCTTCATTTGGTCAGAGTGCATTGCAATTAGTGGCGAGTCTTCCTCATTTTGTGAGATGGAAGACTTAAAGTGGCAGAAACTGAGTCTGTATTAGAACCTAGAAAGACTGCTCTTTGTGATTGGATTCATAGAGATTTGGACTCGTTTATAACAAACCCTAGTATTTGAAGTAAGTTGACTGTCATCTACAGTTGGATGGAGAGTTTTCTGGGAAATTGAGCCAAGAGTAACATGTCGTCAAGATTAACAGTTAGTCGAATCCCCTGTGCCCTGAGATATTCCACAATGGGCTTGAGGATCTTTGTGAAACACCATGGTGCTGAGAATTCCCTTAAATTGATGACAGGACGTCGACCTCCATCAGCTTTGTCGACCGGGAACAGATTGCTGATGAACCCCAGAGGATGTGGCATTGTCAGGGAAATAGCCCTTTGTCTAATGATGCTGCAACCTGTGCATCCACCAGAATGGTATCGTGAGAGGAAAAAACAAGAGGACTTGGACGTAAGTCCTGTCTGAGAGTTCCAAAAAATTCTATCTAAAAACCTTTTACTATTTTTAGGACCCATGCATTTCTGGTTATTGACTTCCATACCTGGGTAACATTTGCCAAGCGGCCCCATACTTTTCAAAGGGAAGAAGGAATAACACTTACTGGAAATGATGTTGCTGAAGTTTCTCTGCCACCTCTATACCTGAAGCATCTGTCTCTTGTTGGATAGAAGCTGGCAAATCAGGATTGATCCTAGAATTGGCCTTGCTTGGAGCCTTGTCCTCTGTATGAGTTGTATGCTTGAGCATGGCCAGCCAAGCGGCCCCTGCCTCGACTGGCCCGTGGAAAATTCAGAAGGAGAATACTCTCTTAATAGACGTTTGTGTCTTGTCGAAGGAAGTGAAAGTGTTTACAAACTTCCCTATTTCCTTTAAAAATGGTTCACCAAATAATCCTCACAGAGCCACAGCACCCGCTTCGGAATCAGCTAGATCTCCCAGCTTAGGATCCTCTTTTATTAACAAGGAGCATCGGCACTCAGTAGAAAGAGCACAATTTGCATTGCCCAAAAAAATAATAGGGCGTGCCCAACCTGAGAGAATCTCTGGAGAGACTAGCGCTTCCGCGGATTTAGCATCCTCAGCCATGTCTAGTATTTTTGTTAAAAGGCCTAGCACATCCAGAAGTTTATCCTGACATGCCCGCCATGATCTATCAATTCCCTTCTTTTTTGCAAGAAAGAGGACATTTTTGGGTTCAGTTCAGGAGTTATAGCAACTTTGTTTAACAAGGAAGGACGGGGGCATTCCGCTCTGAGACAATTATGGGATTCCTCTCTAACGGGTTCCGGATGTGACGCACCATATAATTCACAACTTTGTCGGACGGGGCCCATTCGGAAGACCTGGGATGAATAATGTTATCCTGATCCAAAATGTCTGAAATTTCAGATGGCGAATCATGAAGAAAAGGTTGAGAAGAGGAAGGAAGCCAAGGTCTGGATGGACTGGCATCATCTTCCTGATCACCAGAAGAATCTGTAAATTGAAGGGCCGGAGAATGGGGTTGAACGGACAGGGAACCTGATGGATCTATGGAAAGAGAAGGATCAACCTGGTATAAAAGGGAATTTTTACACGATCGAAAACATTGTGATCAACTCCTGCTTCTGTCACTTTGCTGGAGTTGTGCCCCTGGATGCGGACTGTGAATCGTTAGAGGGAAGAGGAGGAGCTGGGGAGTTAGGTTACAGGATGTAAATTTGGCGCACTCATGTGCGATCTGTTGTGACAGCCTGTCCTCAAGAGGACCTACAGCTTCAGAAACTGCTCTGTAAATAGATGCATCTACAGCATCAAAAAATTAGATTCCTCTTCATCATTCAACTCTATGTTAAGAGAGATGAGAGGTTCGAATTAAAGCAGTAAAATAATTATTAGAAAATATAATGGATAGATGTTAATAAAGGCTGGGTGTCAGCATGATAAGTTTAAAGAGTGTGCACCAGTAATATAGGGCCTCAGCCCGGGACACTTCACTCTAGGTGCAGAAAACATTTTAAAAAGGGGACCAAATGTAGCCTGGAAGCGTGTGCACAAGGTCAGATATGCCCAATTACTGACCTTTGCAGGTGCATGCGCGCCTGGTCCTTAGTAAGTAAACGTACAAGGGGACGCATATAGGTCGATGGACCTTTTGAATCGCATGGAGTATCTGAGTCATGCAGTGATTACTGGACCAATAATCAACATCAATAAATCAATATCAGCACTCAAGAGACCACGAAAGAAAAACCCTAATAATCAGAAATAACCATCACTCAAATCTTTATTTGCCTTTTATTAATCAAATACTTATTGATCACCAAGAAAACATTATTCTTTAAAAGAATCATAAGTGGCAAATCAAATCATAAGTCAACAATTAGCAAGATTAATGGAGTAATTCAGCAATGCAAATTCGTCAGTCATTTGTCACCATCAACGTCTCCCCTGTCAGCCTACCTAACCAAGATTAACATCAGTATGTGGGTCTTCATGCAAAAACAATTTGGATAAAACATTAATTTGGAAAAAATCTATCTAAGAGAGAAAATATTTTCAGAAACAGTGCAGTTGGCACCTAGAAGAAAAGGCAGGAAATGTTGTCAGTCACATTTTCATAGCTACCTATCCAGCAACAAGTCAGTCTTCATCCCCAGGTCATCAGTGGTCAGCAAAGTATCAGGCTCACAGAATGTAAGCCCAATTATCATCACTTCGGACAGAATCTCCTGACGTCATCGACTTTTCCCTCTCCACTTTGATTTTGCTCCTCTTGTCATGACTTTTTATTAGGGTCTCTCAGTCCATCCCACTAATTGCTAATTGATCAAACTTATCAGAAGAAATGACTCTAACCTATAGTTTTTTTTTTACCAAATCTAAATTTCTGCTTAGGCTTCAAGTTCCATTAATTTGATTGGTCCTTCTGTTGATGAGAACATCATCCGGCTCTTTAGGTAACAAAATTGTGCATACAAGTCTTTAGTCAGTGCTTCTATTGTTCAAGTCCTGGGAAAGTACATTTAGCCAACACTACACATAATTGTATCAAATTGTCTTCATCATCTCCTGTCCGCTGGTATATTCGCAGAATGTTCTAGCATAGCCATCTGAACTCTGCACAGTTCAAGGTCCTTTACTCCGGTTACCAGTCCTTGCAAGCCTTGTTGAGTCTTCACGTTATAAGCAGGCAAGGCCCAGTGAAACCAGGCCTTTGGTTCGGCTAAGTTAAGAATGCGAATTGACACAAAACATGAGTTATACATCCAGTTATGATATATTAATGAATTTTACATTAATTTTTCTCATTATTTAGCATCTTGTTAATACACATGGTGACCACTCCCCGTGGGCACATTTTGCTTACACACGTTATTTTCTAATATCAGTTCCTCTATTGAATTTTCTCACTAATAAACATGTGTTAATCATTAAAAAGTTCTCAAATTAGCATATCTGCTCCATCACAGGCATTGAGAATAAAAAATAATACAGATCCCTTTGAAGAAAACGGGTGCCCAGAACCTGAAAGGTTAATATACAGACCCTTCTAAAGAACGGCGTCACTCTTCCTGCACAGGAAAAAACTCTGAGGAGATCAATACTCTGAGTGAAATTGACATGCAGCTTCATTCTCGATGTGAGAGATAACAAAGCTATGCGTCTATTTCAGCGTGTCTTCGGCAGCGCAAGTGTTTGAAACAGGCACCACCTGGTGGTGTAAGAACACCGCTTGAGCTGCACCAGCAGTTTAAAACGATCGCGAAGGAGCTATACCGTTCCCGCGATGAAGACTCTTTCGAAAGCAGATAAACTATATATCACAGAAAAACTTTAAAATATGTTGAGAGAAGGAAAAGAGTAAACTTATCTAGGCTGCGAGCAGCGAAGAAAGATGAAAGGGAGAAACAGACAATGGACTATATTATGGACTACCTGTTCCTGATTGGTTCTAACCTACATGTTTCTATTGTTTGTTTTATTGTACTCCAAATCCCAAGCTATCATGGGAATAGTAGTTTCGTTATTCAATGTTCGGCTGCTATTTAGTGGATGGCATAATCCTCACCTCTGGTCCTGACGTAGAATTAACTACCCGAGGCTCAAAAGCAGCCTGAGTTTGTTGCAAGAGCTCTTGGCCATACTAAGATGTTCCTCTGAAGGTTCTACTCTTTGTCGGCGATACACCCCAAGGATGTGGCATTCTACACAATTGACAATTTACAATCCTGGGGAAAAAAGTTATCCATACTATTCCATGATGGCTGGTTTTTTTCAGTGAAATTAATGAAAATTCTAGTCTTTGTCAGGTTGATTTTATCCTGGTGGTTTGGATTCTGTTTTATGATGTTGAAGGCTAGCAGGATGTTGTTTGGGAATGAAATTTTGGATTAGATCTGTGCATCACATGCATATTGGTGATAAAGAATCCTTTAAATAAATAAATCTTTAAGTAAGTGTGCCAAAAATCCAGCAATCCGTCACAAACCGTAGAAGTTAAAACATTAAAAAAGAAATGTCAACTGGTAGAATACTAGAAAACAAAAGAAAGCTGTGAAGATAATAGTGGGTGAAATTCAGTATCAGAATCATATATTTTTATTCTATTTTAAATAAAATGATGGAAGAGGCAAGCATTACCTTGCAAAAATAAAACTGCTTTAAAATATGTACCCATAGCAGCACAAGAACAAGTTATCAAAATAAAATGCATACACCCATACTACGAAACAGTTCAAATAATAAAATCAGCACTCCTAGACATAAGGTGCGTAATATATGTTCAAGACGATTGTAGCAACTGATTCTTATGTAGAAACTCCTTCGGATTCACACTATACAGAAGTCAAAAACCACTCCGGGATCTGCTATGATTCTGTAAGGTAGAAGCCTAAGACATCTTAAAGTTTATGCATGTATGCTACACTTCGGAAACTAGCCCCGACCACCTTTACAGTCCTTTTAGGTTACATAGAAAAGAATACATTGAATACAATAGACAATTAGTGATTGATGAGGCCGGGAAATCACCAATCCATGTAATGTAATGTAATGTAATTCGAGATTTATAAAGCGCGTTCCTACTCAAAGAGCATCGAAGCGCTGGGAAGAAAGCACGTAGTAAAAAAATAGACAGAGGAGAAGAAAAATAACAGAAATAATAAAGATAGAAAGACATCCAATAGAAGAAACTGAAACAAACTGAATCAAAGGCCCTGATCTTGATGTACCAAGAAATTAACGAGGAAAGAGCCAAGTTTTCACCATTTTCCTAAATTTCATATAACCTGATTCTTGCCTAATATTCTGTGGGAGAGAGTTCCATCCTCTGGCTGCAGCTACTGTAAAAGCTTTGTCTCCCCATTTGGCTTTATGTGTGCGAGGGACCTGAATCAAGTGAGCTTGGGAAGACCTCAAGCTTCTTTTAGGTACATGCAGGAGGAGTCTGGAAGTCAGGTACCGTGGTCCTATTCCATGAACTGCCTTAAAAGTAAGACAGAGCAACTTAAACTGGATACGCTGTGCCACTGGTAACCAATGTAATTTCCTGAGACTCTCTCTAACTGATATACATCGTGGGAGATTAAGAACCGCTCTGACAGCGGAATTCTGAACTAATTGGAGTATTTTTATCAGCCCCTTATCCAGATTAAGGAACAGTGCATTACAGCAGTCCATCTTGGACATTACCAATGCCAGGATAGCAGATACTCTCCATTCATGCAACAGATAGGGGAAGATTTTTCTGAGCATTTTAATTGACCATAAACTGATGTTTACCACATGATTAATCTGTTTTTTAAAAGACAGATGTTCGTCGAACAAGATGCATAGGTTTCTAGTAACAGTAGTGGGCACAGGGCAGTTACCACATTCAGAAGGCCACCACCGTGAGTTCCATAAATTCTTTCCAGGTCCAAAACATAAAACTTCAGTTTTGGTGGCATTCATTTTTAGCCAATTGGTCTTCATCCATTTACTCACTTCCACCCATGGCTGATTATTAGGAATAATAAGCTGGGAGTCATCAGCATAGGAAGATGGAATGAAACCAAAAGTACGAATTAGACTAGCCAAAGGCGCTACATACACATTAAACAATGTGGGGCTGAGGGAAGATCCCTGCGGAATCCCACATGACAGAAGATAAGGTCTAGATTTGAAATCACCACAGCTAACTGTGGTCCATCTATTTGTAAGAAAAGACTTCAAAAGTTTAAGCGCCTTGTCCCTCAAACCCACATGATGCAAACAGGACATTAATAGTGTGGGAGAGATAGTGTCGAAGGCAGCGGATAAATCTAAAAGAACCAAAACGGCCCTCTTGCCTTCATCAACCATCCTTCGAATAGTATCAGAGGATGAGATTAGGGCAGTTTCAATACTATGCCCTTTTCTGAACCCGTATTGGGAGACATCAAAAGCATCCACTTTTGTTAAAAACTCGATCAATTCAGAGTTCAAATTTTTTTCTAGAATCTTTGCCAAAAACAGGAGACGTGCTATTGGCCGCAAATTACTCATGTCCTGATTATCCCACTCTGTTTTTTTCTTGAGGGGTACTACTATTGTTTCTTTCCAGATAGATGGGTACTCCCCAGACATAGCTACCTCTTGGTAAATGGGGACCAACATCCGTGCCATTAAATCTGGAACCAAGTGAAAAATGGAAGGAGGACACGGATCCAGAGGGGAGCCCGATTTAATTTCAAGAATCTTCTTTTTAATAGTATCCATGGAAGGGGGTTGAAAATATGACATTAGTGACTGGCCATCTGCTGTAGCACTCTCTGTTATCGTGGGGGTAATACTTCGGGAATGATCTGGGTATCAAAGTTGCTATGTATTTGCAATATCTTATTTTCAAAATGAAAAGCAACTTTGTCACAGAAACCCCAAGAGTTTTCTAGACCAGCCGGCTTCATGGGCACAGTTAGGGCCTTTAACAGTCTTAAAAAGTTCCATGGGGGCATTAATAACCTCCTTTACTTTGGTAGTATAAAAGTTTGATTTGGCCATAAATTGTGCTGCTTTATAAGCCTTTAGAGTGGACTTAAGGGCCACCCTTTCCTCAGGTACTGGATTAAGTTTCCACCGTCTTTCCTGCTGTCGATACTTTCTTTGAAGGAGTTTGAGGTCTTTTGTAAACCAAGGGTGACCTGGTTTCTTCTGACTATTGGGCCTTCTAATTACAGGGGGTACCATTTCTTCCATGGTCATTTCCACTCCTTTCAGAAATCTGTCAATCAGGGGCAGGGCCATAGCTTTAGCCTTATCCCAACCAGCTTCTTAAGCTGGGCCTAATTCCTCTACTTTAACCTGTTTTCATAACCTGACTACCTTGTTCGTTTCCACGTTAGCAGCCCCAACATTCTTTGAGGCGAGTTTAAATTTCAGCATGTTGGAAAATGGGTTATTGGTAAGGGCAGGTAGGTACCTACACCTAGCAACAAGCCACTAACCTCCACCTAGGTACAGTTAGGTCTCAGTAAATTAATCCCAGCTCAACCCTTGGTAGCTTTGCAACGAGCGTCAAGGCTTAACTTAGGAGACAGTGTGTAAAGCATTCAAATATCACAAAACAGTAATTAAATAAAACACAGGAAACAGTTTAAAAATCCAAAACCAATTTATAAAAATAGTTTATATTTTTATCTTTAAAATGACACAAAAACGAATAAAATCGGATAAAGGGAACCGGAGATATGAATTTTTAAAGAATGATTACTTTTCTAGCGCTTAGAAACAAAAAGCGCCAATCGGGTCATCTGGTTGCACCTCGACCGGGGCAAAGTCAAAGTTTCAGGCCGACCGCGATGGAGCCCTGCTCGGCTACAAGTCGCGGGAGGCCTCGGTTAAAAAGTTACCTTCTGACTTAGTCTTTATTTTGAAGTTTTTCTTCACCGGGACGAACCTGCCAGTTGAATCCGACCTCCTGGAGCCCTTGTCCGGATACGCGATGTGGGTTTCCTCAGTGGTGATTTTTACCTTCGGACTTAGTCGTTTTTTCGAGATGAAAATCCTTCGACCGGGGTAAACCTGGATCTTGATCCGACGTCCGTGGAGCCCTTCTCGGATACGATGGCTGGGAGGTCCCGGTCAACTTTTTACCTTCGGACTTAGTCTCTTTTTCGGATGTTTTTCTTTACCGGGACGAACCACGAAGTCAGGCCGGGTCGCGGTTGAGGCAAGCCGGCTAGAATTTCCGCGGCGGGTCGGTCCCTCTCTGGAGCTTTTTTACAAACATTTTCAAATCTTCTCCAAACTTCTGGGGCTTCACCCAGATGTTCTTTTAAGGTTCTTTTGGGGTCCACAGCTCACCATAAGGGTCCAGAAGTTCTGTGATGGTCCTTGGGGGGTGCGGACTTCAACTCCCAGAATGCACCTGGCGCAAACTCCTTTTTGGCCACTGGACAGTGGTCAGCTGGTCACTTTTTCAGGAGTTGGTGCAGGGGACTCTGGATAGCAATTTTTCACCTGTAGCAAACAGGGAGTCCCTCCTTGAACCAGTTGAAGCCAGGCAAAGTCCTTCTTGTGGTGAAGCCCAAGTGTGCAGCTGGTGCAGTCCTTCTGAGTGCAGGTTCCAGGTGCAGGCCAGGGGTCCAGCAGGGCAGCCCTTCTTCTCCTTTAGTTCCTTCTTCTTGAAATTTGGTGGGGATCTGAGGCGTGGGTGCAGGTCTGCCAGTTTTATCCTTGCTCCTGGGTGAAAAGCAGGGGGGCCCTGGTTCTCCAATCAGGGACAGGGTCGTCCCCCTGTGATGACCACTTCCTGGGAAGTGTGGCAAAAATCCATCCCAGAAGGCAACAGTCTCTAAAAATCCAACATGGATGAATCTGATTTTTGGAGGTTACATCTGGCTGAGCCCACCCACTGGTGTGGCTAAAAATCATAAACACACCCCTCTCCTGCCCTCTCCTAATCTAATCAAGGGGGCACCTAATTGTCTGGGGTTGCAGGATGTGGGGGTATTGCTGGGTGCTGCAAATGTCCTTCTCTGCCTTTGAAGACCAGTTTGGCAGCCCTCCCCCTTCCTGCCTCACCATCTGCTGAGGGGAGATTCTCGCCCCCAAGCACATTCCTTTGTGTGAAGCCAGGCCACTTCACACCTCATCAAGGCAGCCTGGCAGAAGCTGCTGCAGGCTGGCCAATCAGAGCACAGCAGCAAAAACAATGCAGAGCTGAAATTGGCAACTTTTTAGGTAAAGTCTAAACTTTTTACCTGAACAAGTTATATTAAATCCAACAACTGGAAGTTGTGGGATTTATTACAACAATTAATTTGATACCAAATTCTTGGTATGTAACATTTAAGGAGACTTTAAAATTTAAAATAAAGTCTGCCCATTCTAGCCTATGAAGGCCATTTAATTCAATGAGAGAAAAACGAATTTGGCTGTTTTTACCTCACCAGGGCTTATAAATCTATTTTTATAAAGTCCCTGCTTATAGTTACATGGCACCCAGCCCTAGGGGCAGATAGGGCACACCTTAGGGGTGACTTATATGTAAAAATAAGGTAGTTTAAGACTTTGGAAGTACCTTTAATTCCAAAGTCGAATTTGCATATAACTTTAATTTAAAAGCAGCCAGCAAGGCAGGCTTGCTTTTAAAATGACACTGGGCACCTCAGCAGTGCACCTAGGTGTGCACCACCTATGCTGTGGTCCCTAAACCTACATGCCCTACCATATACTAGGGACTTATAGGTAGGTTAACTTAGCCAATTATAATTAGCCTAATTTGCATATCCATTTTACACAGAGCACAGGCCCTGGGACTGGTTAGCAGTACCCAGGGCACCATCAAAGTCAGAAAAACACCAGCAAAAAGAGGAAAATGGGGGCAAAAAGTTATGGGGCCTCTGCAATCAGCCCTGTTTTCTCACACAGCAGATGATGATCCGTCCAATTCAACTGTATCATGGTTACCTCCACCTGTTGAGTAGCTCGTGCAAACACCCTATCCAGAATATGCCCTGCAATATGGGTGGCCAACGAGACTCTGGAGGGCCAATCCAGGGCCTCCATAAAGTCAATGAATTCACGGATCTTAGGAGTTGACGTCTCATCAAAGTGCATGTTAAAATCGCCCAATATCACAGCTTTTGCAGACAGAACCATAGGTTCTATCAACTTACGCCAAGACTGTAAAAAACTTTTAGTCGGTCCTGGTGGACGATATATCAACAGCCCCTCTAGTAGTACCCCACTGTTTTGAGAAATTGTAAATGTAATTGCCTCACATGAATCTGTCAAAGAACTAACGCATGTGCATGCCAACGTAGACCTATAGAAAATGGCCAGACCCCCCCCTGTTCTGAGGTCTATCAAGTCTGTAGAAGGTAAAACCTGGTGGAGAGGCGACAATAAAGTCTGGGTCCGATTCTACTTTACCCCAGGTTTCAGTAATAAATAGACAATCAATCTGCCAATTATCAATCATTTCGCAGATTTCCTGTTTATGTTTGGGAAGGGACCTAGCATTTATTAAGGCATACTGAAAGCTGTAATTATGAAATGCCTTCTGTTTCATTTTTTTCTCTCCCAACCCTGCCGGCCTAATGTCTTGGTTTGTTACCTTTCTTGCCTCTATAGGGACTGGAATAGCCCAATTACAGGTTTCACAGGTCCAAATAGCTCCACTCTTCCGTAAAGGCTTAGATACTACATTATTAGTGGGATTAGGTGATAGTTTACTGTAATCTTCCTCTCCCCCAGATACTGCACAGCTATGAAAAAGGGCAGCATTTCTGGCCCCTGCGACCTCAATGCCGCTTTTAAAAAGGAGAACACTCTAAAATAAACATCGGGATTACTTCAAAGCTAGAAGTAGAATAGAGCATCCCTGCATTTCTGAAACTTTAAGTACTTTAGAATACGTTTCAAGAAGTTAATTAAAAAAAGTTCAAAAAATATTACCAAAAAACATAAAGTGACTCAGGGTTTGGTTGGACAGGCCATCACATGGACAGGCCAGGGCAATGCAACCAAAGGCTACTATCACCCTCCCAGAAACACATAAGACACCATTTTGTACCTGCTCTAAAATGGAAGAGAAGTTAACTTTACCAGTGTCAAATCTAGAGTCAAGAAAAGCATACTTGTCCGATGCTGATAACACGATATAGGGCAGATTTATGAAAAGTTGCGCATCATGTCATGATACACCACTTTTCTTACGCCCCCCCTAACGCCACCATGTGTGTGCTGCAGTTACGATACAGTGCACCACGGTGCATTCTAGTGAACTAGCGTCAACAATTTTGATGCTAGTTAGGCACTTTGCAGGATTAGCGGCAAAAATGTTGACGCTAATCCTGCAAAGTAAAAGAAGGTCCATTGAAAACAAAGGGAGCATCATTTTAATGTCTGCCTTAGGCAGGCATTAAAAATTATGCTAAAAATGACTCAGTGGAATCTCATATATTCCACAGCATCATTTTTCTGGGCCTCCTAACACTGGATTGCCCCTCTTGCACGCATTATGGCATGATGTGGCATAAGGGTATACAAAGTGGTGCAATGCATGTATTGCGCCACTTTGTAAATACGGCAGAGCGGTTTTGCCAACCTAACGGCACATTACCTTTAAAAAAGTACGCTAATGTGGCACAAGGTGGTGCTAGGGACTTCTTAATCTGGCCCATAATTTTTTATGGAGCTTTTATTACAATCAGAGTGTAGTCGATGTGCCTGGCCTAGGTGTGAAAAATGGAGCTTAACCACCTGCTTATAATCCTTAGGTAGAGAGGTGGGTGATTCGAACATGTGGTGCAAAATAGTTCTTGGAAGGCAGTTTAGCCATAACCTTACCAAGGAAATTTTAACCCTTCTCTAGAGCAAGACAGTTGTGTTTAATATTCCTGTTCAAGCTAGTCTCCTTATTGGCCCAGGATATAATCCACAACAAAAGAGGGGCTAGCTTCAATTGCTCTGAGATATATTGTAAATTTAGCTCTGAGTGCATGATGTAGTGAAAGCTGGTAGGAGGAAGACATGGGAGCCATCTGCAACCACATTTTTCCTCTGTCTGCAAAGGAAGAATGTTGGAATACCCATAGACCCCTTCACCATACCTAGCTGCTGGGGAGCAATGAGATTTATATATGGTCAACGGATGGGAGAGGGTCACACTTCTTACAGACTATGGGAGATTAAATATTGTTCCTATGGACTTGCTAAGCATCAGGTAAGAAATGCCAGGTTTCCAAGGTGTCAAAAACAACTCCCAAGTAAAAAAGACTGTTAGCATACCTCAGCGATTAACTGCCAATCAATAATTTGGAGGCATTGCTTCTTTGTGGATTGCATGCCAAGATGTGGGACTTGCCAAAAATTGGTGACTAGCTCTAGTTGTCTCATAAAAGTCACAAAGGACTATACCAGACTTCTGAAAGTTCATGACATAATTAATTCATCGTCTGCATAAAGTAACACTGGAATTTGATAACTCTCTGTCTTCAGGAGGTCGCTTGTGGCACTGACCAAGAAGGAATTCAAATCATTGGTATAAATAATAAACAATAACAGAGCTTGGCACGTTACTCCTGATAATTGGAAAGGGTCTGAAGGACCAAATTGAACTTGCACAGTTGGATTTTCATGCAAGATATACAGACAGTTCACCAGTGTGTCCTCTACTCCCAAAACTAACAGCATCAACCAAAGTTCCATGCGATTTACTCAATTCAAAGCTGTAGAGAGGTCCATAAAGGCCTGGTATAATGGGTAGGCCCCGGTGCTTGTATAGTTGCTGAAACCCAAATTGGGTGAAATTAGTCCGAACAATCCATAGCAGTCCACAAAAACCCAAGAAATATATTACAATGTTAAAGAAAACCTTACAAATGCTCGAAAAATAAAGCAGGGAAAATTACCATCCTGTCTTACTCTTTTTAAAAAAATGCAATCAAAAGTACACAGTCCCACAGGGTGGCAACATACCTGAATGCAGGAATTTGAGTAATGAAAATTTATATGAAATAATCCAAAGAACATACTGCCTAAAAGATTATATCAGAACAATTCTATAGCTCCTACATGTTATGCCCAAACATCAAAACACCTTTTTAAAAAAAAATAACCACAGAACACTTACTTGTAACACATCATTCTGAATCCTTCCCATTGTTTATTATGTCCTCCAATCAACAAAAACATAGAAAAGATGCATCCATGTGTCCGTGAGAAGACTTTACAGCAAAAACACAGAACCAAAATAGAAAAGTAAGTACGTTTCAAACTATATTTCCAATGTAATTCATTAAGGGTTAACCTTATTACAGTTACAAACTTTAAAATGTTGAAAATATTTTAAAAAAACAGAACAGATATACGTGATATTTTCAGTTTTTTGTGTTTTGTAACTATTTTATTTATGAAAACAAAAATAAAATGCATTAAATATATTTTATGGTTATCTGATATGAAATAAAGCATTTTTCAAAATGCCTATTAATTATATGTGAGTAAATTAATTAAATCCTTTAGAAATCCATTTTCATTCCATACACACAAAACCTAAAATGATAACATGATAACAGTAGACACATGCCACATCACCAAGCCACATCTTTTCAGTACAGAAAAAACATAAATAAATAATACATGAAGAGGTTACTAAAAACTGTCCTATTTGTTGGTTCTATATATCTGTGTATTAGATTGTGTAATGTAGTGAAAACGATGTAGTTGACAAAAGGGTATTTATGCTGTGAATGCAAAGGAGTGTAACCCCCTGCTGCAACACACTTGCTTGAAGCAAATAGTGCGTGGAATTGATTTGTTTCTGGCACCACTTGTCAGGCTATTGCATTGAGGGAAATGACGTAGGCATCAAATAGTCTTCATTTACTATTCTATTTATTTAAAAGCCACCCCTGTACAATTGGTTTTCTACTTATGAGGGAGCATGTGTTCTACCATTTCGTACTTTCTTCATCATGACGAATCCAATCCATTTACTGATCTACTTATTGTACTTCCACTAGGCACTTACGGCCAGATGTAGCAAAGGCTTTTTCCCATTCTGTGTCAATGGGAAAATGTGTTCTTACATATGCACGTCAGTGTCTGACTGATTTTCAGAACCTATTTTCAACACCTGTTTCCAGGAACAAAAACTCCTAAGCTGATCAGGTCAGTAACACCACTGCACCTGTAGGTGATGCTCATTATGCTCAGGACCAATTGTCATAGCACAGTATTGAAAAAAGATGACTCAGGGACTAGTTAGCAAACATCTATTAATGTATTAATCAAAAGTCCTCTTTGTTCACCAGTTATTTTTACTCCACTGTCCTCTTATTCCTGTGTTCTGACCTAGACTGTCCTTTCTTATTTCCATTTCCTGTCCTGGTCCTCTCTGTAGGGTCAACACAAAATGTTTTCCCTTCACCCCTCCTTGTTTGCTGAATTTGTTTGTGTTAGCTTTAGGATTCAGAGCATTGGTCCACTGCTAATCAGTGCTAAAGTGCTTGTGCTCTCTCCCTAAAACATGGTAGGACTGGCATAGACATCATTTGCACATTTATCTTACTTATAAGTCCCTAGTATATTTTTGTAGACTTTTGTACTCTGCGTACTTTACCACTACTAACCAGTGCTAAAGTGATTTTGCTCTTCTTCCAATATGGTAAGATTGTCTTACACTTGCTTGGTACAAATAATTTACTTGCAAGCCCCTGGTAAATGGTACTATGTGTACTCAGGGCTTGAAAACTGAATGCTACCAATGGGCCTGCAGCACTCGTGTCACTCACTAAAAGTAGCCTTTAGAAACATGTCTCAGGCCTGCCACCACAGCCTGTAGTGCAGTTTTAAAATGCCATTTCGACCCAGCAAAATGAAGCTTTTGTCAGGCCTAAACCTTGCTTTTTAATACATATAAGTCATACCTAAGGTAAGTCCTAAAGGCTCATGGGGCTTGTATTTAAAATTTAGGATTTGTGAGTTTTAAGTTCAACATGCAGTAGTAGAGTTTTTCACTGCCAGGACATGTAAACCCTAAACTCACAAGTCCTATTTTTTAGGTTGTTTTTCACTATTGTAAGGCATATCTCTCCCATTCACTAGCACTGGGTTAGTTTATTACATTTAATAAGTGACAACATTTGATTGGGAGCAGACAGAGATATAGTGTGCACACTCAAATGACTTGTAATTTAAAATCCTATTTAATTGTAAAGTTGGGTTTTAAGTCACAATTCTGAAAATGACACTTCTAGAATGTTGGCGTTTTCTTGTACTAACAGTTTGTACCTTCTGCCAGTGTCCTGGGTCACATGGCTGTGAATGGTTCTCCTGTTGGGGTTTGTGTACTCCTTTCCAGTACACAAGAGATAAAAGTATGAGCAAGATGGGCCATCCTGCCAGGATGGGTCGGGGGGGAGCTGTACCTTGCCCCACTTACACTTCAAAGGGCATGCCTCAACCACAACATTACTTTGTCACCCCCAGATTTCCTGGATCCCCAACAGGATGAAATTAAACATTTTCCAGAACCAGATATGGGGATAGTATTGGTAAACACCACACTTCAAAGGCCGGCACAAGGTATAAATATTGGGTCTCCGGAGACACTCTTCACTACACTCCTGGACTTGTGGACATTACAGAAGAAGGACTGCCGTGTTCCATAGAGGTCTGCTCTGTTGCTTAAGGCCTGCCTTGCTCCCCACAGGACTGCTTTGTGGCTACCAGAAGACCGCTCTGGACATTGAGGTCTACCTTGACCCCCAGAGGGCTTCCCTGTTATTTGAGGATTGCCCTGCTCTCTAAGGTGGAAGACTGGATCTGCTCCCTTAATCCCAGGCTAGCCTGAGTGACCCCAAGTGTCAATTGTCTGATGTCCTATCTGAGCTACAGGGACACAACAAGCTCTAGAGGCCTCACTGCAACTGCCCCGCTCACCTGTTGTAGTGGACCTGTGTGGAATTGCAACTGGACCTTCCAGAACCATGCTGGCCTCTGCTGGAGTGGGTTCCTGATCCCAACGAGGAGCCTCCCCAGGTCCTGGACTCTTGGCTGGCATCAGCTGAGCTCTTCCTGTGAAGAACGGTGAACTCCTGAAGTTTTGGACTTTTTATCACTGCAAACAGACCTATTTGTTCCAAGACTCTGCTGCCCATGATGACGGGTATCACAAAGCTCCAGTGAACCTCATCAACAGTCATGCTACAACCACCACCAAAGATGACTTGCAATGCATGATCTGCACTTTACGCTACAGCAACAACAGCCCGCAATGACTGCCAATGTGAAGCTCCAGCAACAACTGTCTGTAACTCCCCATCAGATCTTCACACTACAATGACAACCATCCGCAACACTAGGCCTGCTCTTCACACGACAGTGATGACCATCCATGATGCTCTCCCTGCTCCTCGCAGCCTTCTCCACTGTGAATGAAACCCTTCATGCCTAATTTTGAGAATGTAACTTCTCCAGCAGGACTAACCTGGTCCTTGTATTCGGCCTGTGCTCCATTGTGTTTAACCTGATCTTGTGATCCCCCCCCCCCCAGTTAGGTGCTACATCTACCCAAAACTTTGAAATTGCATATCTCTGGTTCTAATGATTCAATTTGTTTGTCATCTCGGCATAATTATATTTATTAAAATCTACTCTATTTTTCTAAACTGGTTTGGGATTTGTTTGTGTTCTGTTTTCACTTTAATATTGTTTGTGTGCTGTGTTGGACCTGACCTTTTTTGCATGGTTATCCCCAAACTTTTTGCCTTCTTCCTCCTATTTCCTCTCATCTGTTTTTGTTGGCTTTACGACTCTGGGAACTTTACCACTGCTAACTAGTGCTAAAGTGCATATGCTCTCTGTCTTAAATGTATTGCTGATTTTATCCATGATTGGCATATATTATTCACTTATAAGTTCCACGTATAGTGCACCCTATGTGCCCAGGGCCTGTAAACTAAATGCTACTAGTAGGCCTGCTGCACTAATTGTGCCACGCACATGAGTAGCCCTGTAAACATGTCTCAGACCTGCCACTGCAGTGTCTGTGTGTGCAGTTTTAAACTACCAGTTTGACCTGACAAGTGCACCCTCTTGCCAGGCCCAAACCTTCCCTTTTATTACATGTAAGTCACCCCTAAAATTTCCCAAGGCAGCCCCTTGGGCAGGGTGAAATAAATTTAAAAGGTAGGACATGTACTGGTGTGTTTTACCAGCCCTGATAGTGAAATACATCTAAATTCGGTTTTCACTTTGCAAGGCGTATCTCTTTAACATGAGGATTGCCTTCAAATATCTGTTAAGTCTAATTTCATTTTAGGAGTAGATATAGGTGTGGAGTGTGGGATCTTTTAACTCACAATTTAAAAATACAACTTTTGGTGAGCTTGGTTTTTGAATTGTAAGCTTGAAAATGCCACTTTTAGAAAGTGGGCGTTTTCTTGCTTAACCATTCTGTGCCTCTGCCTGTCTGTGGAATACATGTCTGGGTCAGGATGACAGATGGGCTGTTTGTGAATTCACTCTGGACCGTCACACAAAGGGAGCTGAGGTGTGCCCTGCATTTCTTGATGAGTTTTCCTGCGCTGGAGTGGCAGGAGGAGCTGACACTTGCACTTGAATAGGGCTGTGACTGTCCTTACACAAAGCAGTCTCCAACCCCCTGGAGTGTTTCAGTGTGTCTCCTTCCAAGGCAGGGAAGGGCAGCATCTTGTGCACTACGGAGACTTCTCTTTGAAGTTTGCCTACTTCAAAGACAGAAATGTGTATAAATACTGGTCTTCTGACACCACATAGTTAGAATCCTGCTGGACTGAGGACATTCTGCCAGGAAGAAGAGCTAAATGCTGTAGGAGGGACTGCTACTCTGCCTGTTGCTTTTCTGTGCTGGCCTGCTGCTTGCTGCTTCTGTCCTGGGAGTGAATGAACTGGACTTTGCTTTCTACATCCTGCTTCTAAAAGTTCTCCAAGGGCTTAGACTTTCCTCCTGTTAAGAGGCCTAAGGGACATCAAAGACTTCACCTGCTGCGTCTGGACTCTCTTGCTGAGAATCTGGAATTGCCAAGTGGCTGAATTCCTGGGCCTTGGGAGTGAGTGCTGGTGTACCAAGAAAGAAAGAAGTTCATCGACCTCCAGAACAACTTTGTAACCCGCACCGCTCTCTGACCCCGCACCACTGCCTGCACTGGAGCTGTGGTCCACACTGAATACAATGACTGTGACAATCACCGCAGGCCGATGCCGCTGTGGCGTCTCTGAAGTCCTGCCAAGGGGAGAGTCCAGAGTGCCATATCACTGGCATCTGTGACACCCAACTCTGTCTTTGCCACAGCACTTGTGGCCCGTGGTGTTATTTCAACACCACAAAGTTGACGCCTCATGCCTTGACCTTCTGGATCCATTGATCCTGCCTTGTTGTGAGGAGCTGATGCCTTGCTGCCAACACTGCATCACCTCGCCTGCAACTGTAAGGAACCGACGCCTCACCTCCCCTGCCTAGCAGAAAGAAACCAATGCCTCAATTCCCTGGTGGCATTCAGGAACCAATGCTGCACCACCTTCAGCAACACTTCACCTCACTTCCCCCACTCCAGGCAATCTCTTTGTTTCCTCATAGTTTTCCAAGGTACTGTTCCTGGGATCTGTGTGACTCCATGACCGGCCCCACTCTCTTGTGAGTGGTGTCAGACTGTTGGAGACAACTCTGTCTAGAGCCCCAGCTGAACCTATTGTCTTTCTAAGCACTATACTATGATTTCATATTTGAACATTTGTATCTTTTCTTGTGTTTGGTGGATGTTTGTTGTTTTAGTTTTGTTTTACTCAGATAAATATTGGCTATTTTCTAAACTGGTATGGAGTACTTTTGTGGTGTTTTCACTGTGTTACTGTGTGTGCAAATACTTTAAACTTTGCCTCTGAGATACGCCTAAATGCTTGGGCCAAACTACCACCCCCCTCAACCAATTCTGTGATTTTTTACAATCCACATTGGCATGAAAAGGTTTCCTATAGCGCCCTCTTGTTTAGGATCCTATTCTTCTGAACTAGTCATTTTGAGGAGTATATGTGATAACTGTTTTCACAATATTTTAGAACAGTACTAATTAATTTTTTTATTGTTTACAGTATATGTTTCCTTTTTGATGTATGTAAATCATAGCACCAGAGTGTGAATGATCAACACACATTTTTTATACAAAAATGGAATAAGTGCATACGGTGTGCTATAAATTGATATAAGGTGATTGTGGTTCAGTGTGTCTATGCAAGAGAATCCACATTGTTTAAAGTACAAAAACAATGATTATCACAATTTAACAAAGTTAGTGTTGTCCTATAGGTGAATTAGAAAACCAAAACAAATGACTTTGTAAGCACGCTATAGCATTTAAAATCGGTTTATTTTGTTTCTACCCAGTGAAGTTATATGACTTTGTTGTCGATGCAGATGACATAGTACAGGAAACGTTTCAAGGTGGTAGATTTTGTGCTGCAACGTTTGTCAGGTTGCACTTCAAGGTTGGGTAATAGCTTGGTTTATTATATGCCTGCTCCTTCTTGCTGAATGGCAGCAGAATGAATGCCTCTTGGTGGTACATACCAGCAGTTGTCTGTCTGTCGTTTCTGAGAAGCACTTGTGAGTTTTCAAGGGATTTCTATGGCTTGGCCTGTTAGTTGAGTGCACTGTAAACATGAATGATATTGATCCTATCGATCTTCATAAGGTGTGTGGACAATTTTTCACCTTACAAGGTTTACAATTTATACTATTGGTTACCTCTAAAAAAAAAACCCTGGAGAAGATATATTTTGAAGACAGAGATTTTCTCTTGCACAATTCATTTGTATATTAAAGACCCCCATAAAGTGTAAACCTGCAGAAACAAAATCTGCTTAAATTTTGTAGGATATGATTATGATGCAGATATTGCAAGATTTGATAATGCCCCTCCACACATAGTTTTTGGTTTGGGTTGGTTTTCTGGTAGAAGGAAAACATCCCTCTGGTGAAGGAAAAGCAGGAACATCTGTAAAGCAGGCAAAGGACCAATACTGTACACTTCACAAAACTTTCAGGGTGAAACAAACACACTTGAAGAATAGCTCCTTTTTCTCAAAGGCATTGTTCTGTTGTGCTAGAGGTTAGATGCATTCTGTATCTGAACTGTTGTCTATTTCATGCTGCAACCTGTCATCCTGGAATGCTGAGCATGTGTGGATTCAAGGATGGCAGTTAGAGCTGGAAGCTGGGAATGGTGACAGCTGCTCTAGGTTGGTGTGTGCCTCGTATCTTGCAGTTTTGCAGTCTCGTGCCCCAGAGTGCAGTGTGTGGAGATTGAGTGACGTACAATCGAACCTCGCAGTGCCCAATGCATACTGTCAGCGCGCACTTACAGTGCGCAGTGGCAACGTCGCAGGAAAGTCAGCACATCAACTAAGAGGACATTTTGGAAAAGGATAGCAGTGTTTATGGTGCACAGTGGCAACATTAGGGCATCAACGCAGAGGCCATTTTGAAAGGGAATATCGGTGTTCTGGGCATTGAGACAAGTATCTGACAGAGTGCCAGCACTGAAATAGCCAATTAGAGTGGTTAATATCCACAATTCTCAAGAGCAGCAGAGGGCATTGTCTCACCAGGTTGGGGAGGTTCAGCAACGGAGCAGTAATTAATTCTAATGAACTGGACAGGCACAGTTCTGGAACAGAGTGATAGTATTGGCCTGATTCCTGGTACATCACTGATGGTGCTTGTTTGGAACTGGGGAATGTATTTTTGATTTTGTTTTGGAGGGGAGTTCTGTTGTTTGTAAAATTTTGTTTATGGCAGAGCATTATTCATAATAATTGTTAGGAGCTGCAATCTTACCATATTCCTTGAAGTGTTTTCCTCTTTTAGGCATATTACATTACTATTTTAGTTTGTGAAATCCTTTATTATCCTTGTGTTTCACTCAATGATGACTACAACTAACATGCCTTCCCTACCAGTTTTCTTGTCTGAAAAAGGTGAGCCATTAATACTATGGAAATTGTGGAAAAAACTTTTTGTGGGTGTAATATTTTCCGCTGCCAGGACACAAGGAGCACTACTGCACAACTTAGGAGTGGAAGGTCGAGACATTTATGACAGCTTCGAAATCATTCCTCAGAGAAATGTGGAGGGAGAACCTAGAAATCCTTATGGAATGCCTGTGTTTATGTTAGAGAAACACTTTGAGGCAAGGATCAATGTGGTATTGGAGCATCACAAATTATTTTTAAAAAATGCAAGAGAAAAATGATGGTGTACTGTGTAGCTTGTCAACCAACATTGGCCCCCGCTTGCGATTTTGATCTATTAACTGATTTGCTTATCAGGGTTCAGTTAGTGGGGTACACTAACAATTTAATGGTTCAAGAGAAATTGTTAGCAAACAACCTGATCTCAGAGAGGCTGTAACCACTGCAGAAAGCATGGAAAACACAAGCACATGGGGATGTGAGGTGTGGATTATACCCTCTTCGTTGCAGTGTTCCTCCAATTATGTCGGTGTTAATGAAATAACTGATGATGTTGATAAAATCAAACCCGGAATTAATTAAGGTAGCAACAACAGAGAAACAAAGTATAGTGGTTATCTCTGTGGTTACACTCAGCACTCCCTGAATAATGTCCAATGCTATGCCAAGAATTCAGTCTGCAGAAAATGTGGGAAGAGGGGTCATTATGCCAGAGTCTGCAATGGTGACAAGGGTCAAACTGTTGATACAGTAAGTGAAGATCTAGCGAAGATGATTTCAACCATTAAGCCCCTTCCAAATTAAGTTGATATGGGTCCTCTGAGTATGCCTGAGTGTCACATCAAGCTTATTGACAAGGAAATAGTTGTTTTAGCTGATTCAGGTTCACCTTATGCCATAGTGTGTGACAAGACCTGGGAGAACGTATTTGAGTATGGCTCTCTTCTTCTCCCTCCCTATAAGCTTTAGAGGCTCCAATATTGATGTCATGGGCTACGTCATTATGAGGATTATATTCAATGATAAGGAACCTGTGGGAAAAATGTATGTGGCTAAGAGAGGAGATAATTTTCTAGGTTGAGGTCACTAACATGACATGGGAGTTATGTTAAATCCCAATGCTGTACAACATGTTATGTCTGTGTCGACAGAACAGGGACATGATGATACACCTTCATGATTTCCCAGTGTGCTCAGTAGTAAATTGGGACTTCTCAGGAACATAGAATGATTTTAAATAAGAATGCAATCCTTTGTGTCTACAAGATCTGAAAAGTTCTCAACCTCATGTTGGAAACTTTTAAGGAAGAAATCAGTAGGTTCATCAATGAGGGAATAATTTAAGAAATTAAGTCCTCAAAATGGCTTGCTCCAATAGTTGTGCCATCAAAGATAGGGGTAAACAGATCAGGATGTGTGTTTACCTCAGAGACTTAAACAAACACATTTGGGTTGACCGTCAGCCTCTTCCCAACATTTCTGAGGCTCTGACTATGATTGAGGGTATGTTCAGTGTTGTGGATCTTTTATCCACATATCACCAGGTAAAGCTGCATGATGAGTGCAGACATTTGACATTATTTTTTACACCTTTTGGAGCTTACCGTTCTGTTAGGATGCCCTTTGGTTTGGCGCTTGAGGTGGCATGTTTTCAAAGAATCAAGAAGAAAGACCTGGATGGAGTATCAGGAATAGTATACTTCCATGTTGACAACCTGATTTGCGACAAAGATCAAGAGGAGCATGATAGAATACTGGTGAGGGTATTAGAGAGACTGGAAGTGGCTGGGCTATTGGTCAACAAGGGGAAGTGTAAATTTTGAGTCAACCGTGTCTCCTATTTGGGTCATACCATTTCTGCAGAAGGAATTAAACCCAAATTGGAGTTAGTTGACTTGATTCTTAGGGCACCAACACAGATTTGGGTAAGATCTTTCCTAGCAGAATTCTACTCCAAATTCATACCCAATGTTTCCAGTGTGGTTCAGCCTATTTGTGCATTTTTGAAGAAATCTGTCAGATCTGAGTGGTCTGAAGGATGCAAGCATTCTCCTGAAGATATGAAGAGCAACATTGGTAAAGTGCCTACTCTGGGACATTTCAATGTATCTAGAAAACTCTCCTAACCACAGATGCCAATCTTAAGGGTCTTGGAGCTGTGCTTTTGCAAATTGATGGTGGTGAAGAATGGGTGGCAGCATTTGCTGCACAGCCACTTAAAGATGCTGAGGAACTGTATTCTGTAATCAATTAGGAGACTTTGGCATGTGCATGGGTGATCAGACACTTTATATTCTACCTTTGGGGGAACTACCCATTTGTAGTTAGGTCTGATCACAGACCATTGGTCCATCTATTCTCTACAAGGGAAGATGATGAGTTAGCACCAAAAATAAGAGGTGGATTGAAGGGTTCAGTGATTTTATTTCAAGATGGAATATATTTCTGGTGCTAAGAAGAAAGGTAGCAGATTATGTATCCAGGTTGCCAATAAACAGAGAAGTGATGTCAACAGATGTTGATAATATTCAGATCCATTGAGTGTGTTGGACTATTTTGCATGAAGATGACTGGCAGTTAGCAAAGAAAGATATGAGGATTTCAAGGAACTCAAGGAGTTCATATTCAAGGGTAGGCCAAATTTTAAGACCTCCTCAGAAAGGTTGAAGAAGTTTTGGAATGTGAGCGAAGAGTTAGGTTGGAATGAAAATGAAATGTTCAGAGGCTTAAGGTGGATTCCGCTAAAACACATAACAGACACATTTGTGAATTTGGCAAATCAGGGCCACTTAGGGAGGAACCTAACCAAGGCTAGGTTGAGAGAGTTTTACTCTTGGCCAGAGATAGACACACTTATCAAAAGTGTAGTTAAAAACTGTGATTCTTGTGCCAAAAGTGTAAAAAATAAGGTTATAAGCAGAGCTCCATTGTCACCTGTAGAAATTCTGGAGGAGCCATGGAGGAAGTTGGGATTATATTTTGCTGTTCATTTCCATTTGTTACCTCCAGGTGAGAGATATGTGATTTTGCTGGTTGATTATGTGTCAAAACAGCTAGTGACAAAGTCTGCGAG
Source organism: Pleurodeles waltl (assembly GCF_031143425.1). Classification (NCBI taxonomy): domain Eukaryota; kingdom Metazoa; phylum Chordata; class Amphibia; order Caudata; family Salamandridae; genus Pleurodeles; species Pleurodeles waltl. The sequence continues at coordinate 488,211,045 of NC_090438.1, read as the reverse complement.
TTCAATTGACACCAAAGTTGTGATTGATTTCCTTAAAGAGGAGTTTGTTGGTTAAGGGGTCCTTTAGGAGATCATCATGGACAATGATGTCCCATTGATATCACAAGAATTTTAAGAACTCCAAGGACATCTATCTAAAGTCAACCTAAGGACAGCATTGTATTCTCCACAAGCCAACAGTCTTGCTGAGAACATGAATCGTATAGTCAAGTCTTGTGTACAAAAGGTTGAGGAAATGAGAAAACCTATGTCAGACATGTTGAATGAGGTTTAGTGGGCTCATCGGAAAACTCCCAGTCAAGTGACATTTAAATTGCCTTTTTTCTGGATGAGAGGAAGAGTAGGAAACACAAAGTTGAATTCTGCATGGATGATTGGAGGAGTTCTTCGGTTGAGGCCTTTGAGTGAAGAGATGAATATGGATGAACTCAGAAAAGAGGGCAAGTTGTTGAGGAGTGCATGTGAAAACAATTATAAGAGGAGGTACGATCAGAAAAACAGCACCAATTTTCTTCCATGTTTTGTGGGTGAAAATGTATTACTGAAAAAGCCTGGTTTAGTGAAGAATTGAGAGACAAATTACATGGGTCAATTCAGGATTAAGAAAGTAATGAAGAATATCATCAGATTGGATAATGGTGATGTGTGAAGCATGTCTAGATTGGTGAAATGGGATGAGATAAATGATGACATCACCAACAACAAACTCAGTTCTGGAACAAGTGTCAGCCACAAGAAACATGTGTGTGTGTTGATCCTCCTAGGTTCAGATTCAGACAAACCCCAAGGCTTTCTATCAGATCTGTCTGGTGTAAGGAGTATGTGGGGGTCTTAGATGCTGGTGTCTTAGTCACATCCCAGCATTTAGCATTATGCTGTACTGTTCATTTTTTTCTTGATCTGTTTTCCCTTGTTGTATATGTGTTGTGTTGTGCTTGAGGTAAGATGCATTCTGTATAAGAACTGTTTCTAGTTCATGTAGGGACCTGTCATCCTGGAATGCTGAGCATGTGGGATTCCTGGACAGCAGTTACAGCTGAGAATGGTGACTGCTGCTCTCTTTTGGTTTGTGAACTTTACCAATAAACCTCATGAAGGACTTACCAGTCTGTGTCCTCCTTGTTGTGGATATCTCAAAAGCCATCTTTAAAATACCATGGTTCTGTAGGCTGAACAGAGTGTTTGATGCCTCTTACTGCTTGAGTAAATGTGTCCCAATCTACATCAGTCCTGAGGGTGTGTTTTATTGTTAGACTCAGCCACACAATTGAAGATCCTTCAAGTGCATCTATAATAAATGCAACATAGTTTATACCACATTGTCTTTTTGCCTCGTGTAATTTTAATTCAATCTTCCTAGGTTGTATCTCAGTCACCTAGTATCTGTTCATGTGGTTGTATACCGTTGCAAATTGACAATGCTGCTGGTTTTCAAAGACTGTGATAAATATGTGCATAAAATGAGTATTATAGTTGGTAAATGGAGCTATTAAAATGTAAAATGTGGGCCTGAATCACAAGCATTTTGCTACGATTTATGTTCTTCAGAAGGTGTTTTATGCTGCAAAGAAATTGTTATATATACACAGAAGTTTTAATTTGCTAGAAAGTTAATTTCAATGCAAGTGTAAAATATATCCAAATGGTCCTGAGAGAGCGTAGCTTATATAATCAATATTAACATGAAATGTTTATGAACAAATGCATAATAATGCCGCATAGAAAATGTACTAATGTATTTTGCAATAACGCATGCTTGAAATGGGCCCACGGGGAGTGGCCGCCAATGTATACGGGGACAAATGAAAATGACTAATAATGGTAAAAATGTTATATTAAGAGATAGTTTTACACTAATTATTAAAGGTTATGTTGCTAAAGTTCTGCTAATAAATCATTAGGCCTTAGTTAGCATGAGTTGAGGCCTAGCTGCCTGGCTCTCATATTAAATGTATTTTTCTAACGTGCAGTGTGCTGACTTGCTGAAGGACATGAACTCTTGTTTTCCCAAAGCTAGAAGATGAATGTAACTGTAGTAGATCCGTTCTCATGAAATTCGTCTTGCTTATAGACACATTTTAGCTGAATGCAACAGTGTAGATTATTACCTGGTACAAGGTCGCCTGAACCGGTACAGACAATGGAGCCACTGACTAAAGATGTGCAAAGGACCACGAGAGGATGAAATCATACCGGACATTCTACCCCCTCAAGAAGTCAATCATAAGGACCAATAAACTACGTGAGAACTGGTATGGGGTGACAAATTTGATGAGATAATTGAAACTCTATTGGAGGGAGATAGTGGGGTGCAACCCCTTAGCCAATTAGATTTTAGGGGAATGGACATCAAAAAAGGGATAAAACCCCTTGACACACGAAGGTTAGGGAGTTAGGGAGATGCTGATGCGATTTGCTATGACCCAGACACTTTGTCACTTTGCTTAGTGGCTTGCTAATTTTACTTAGAACCATCCATGCCCTTATATTGCCCGTTTATACTTTACCTCCTTATGAGGGAATTATCCCTTTGCCCTTCCTGCCTGAGCTGAGTTCCTGACTGATGGCGGATCAGATGCCCTGAGGACGAAGACAGAATCTGTATGCTGATCCAATACGGAGGGTAACTATATGACAATGAAATTGTGATTGTCTGTTTGCTTTTCCTTTCTAGGTACCAACTGCTACTTTTTACAGAAACCATAGTTAGAGGTTTTTCTAAAATTGATGTTACTAAAATTGTTTTGCATGAAGCCCAACATGCCAATGCTAATTCGAGTTAAGTTAAGGGTTCACTAAACGGATGCAAATAGACAAATGACTGAATCGTTACTCTGCTGAGTTTGATCTATGTTGACGACGTGTTATGTTCTAATATTTGTGATTCTTGCTTTGATGAAGTCTTATCAGAGTTGTCATATTGTGACTATGCTATTGTGTTTCTTGGTTTTGAGATTAATAAACTTGCTAGTAGAATTGTAATCAATAGGGAATAAATATCACAAAACGTACTAAACAGGTGTGGTCATTCATGACTGAAAGGTCATGGTGGTGTCCTGAGTCTTATTAAATGTCTTTGACTAAAGTGAATTGCCTTGTTATAATAAATATTGATGACGTTATTGACATATTGATTGACATGTTGATTAGCTATCTTGTCCTAAGGTGTCTTCAATCAGGGTCGAAAGATTCATTGGCCTAAAACGAGTTCCAGAGTGTATAAGTTAGACATAAAGGGACGCGTTAGCAGTTCTGGTAGCAGGGCGACGGTTTGGCCCTTTGGGGGCCTTAGGATGGAGAATCATTGTTTAGACTTGTTTTTTCGAGATAATGCAAATTGGAGGTATGATGTGTTTCTAAATTCCCCATGACTTTCCCGGAATCTCAGAGCCTGATTAAGTGAGTTGGGTATGGTCTTGGTGTTTTAGTATGTGTGGTATAGAATTTGCCACTGCTCAGCTTATGCATTTTGCAGGTGATTTGTGAGGTTTGTGTGTGTTTAGGCCAGGTAATGTTGTTTTAGTAGGAGTGGGCGTACTCCACAGTATGAGAGCAGAGAAGTCGCCGAACTTCATGTGAGTGTGACGCTTTGTGCTCAAAATTATCCACGTGGTTGTTGTTGGTGATGTACGGACCCGTCGTGGTCTAAGACTCCGGAGTATGTTGACAAGTGTAGGAGACACTTGGGTTTATGTTGTAATTTGTGCGGTTTAATAGGTCAATCGGGCATGGTTGACAAGTCGGGTTTGAGTCAAAGTGTCTGAGTGAATCCTTCGATGGAGATTTGGCAAGTTCTAAAGTGCACTAGGATGAACCATTGACAAGTCGAGAGTAGGATTTGCGGGTCGAATTCTGCTTGTGTATGCGGGAGCTGAGAAAGAGAGAGTAGCGGCCAAGGCTTCAAGTGAAATCTCTGTAAAGTTCTGAAGCGATTGTGTACCCTTCCTGTAGTAAACCGGCAAATTTGGGTTTTTGGTGTTAAAGGTGCTCGCAATAATTTTGCATTAGTTTGGTGTGAATCCAGTGTAAGGACGGACAAGCCTCAAGACTTTGTCGGTAGGGTGTGTGATTGTGACGTCAGTTGAGTCGCGCTGGGATAGGTCAGTTGCCAAGAGGGGTCTCACACGGATTGCCAGCCGTCTGTGAGAGGCAATTGGTTGAGAAAGGTGGGTGAAGAGGTTCTGGGAATTAAAGTCACTTTCTGATTAGATTCTAAGCAAATTAAAAGACGCAAAGATTAAGTTTTTCAAGGCTTTAAAGTGTGCCTTAAAGGGAGATACATTTATTACAGCAAGTGTGGGAGATCCTACACCGCCTGAGGGTACTCCAGCTTATATCGTAATGGAGGAGAAGGGCGTCGCGCCATGTCTTTGGTTAAAACAGTGGTGCAAATTGACAGAGAAGGAGGGATGTTTAGCGTTTCCGGAGCACGTAACGTTTAATAAGAGAATTTTGGAGAATTTGCAGTGGATGTTAAGTTTGCAAAAACCGCCTCCGAGGCCAGCTCAGTATGACGCATTAGCAATCTGGGATTGAATGGCCATTCGACAGAGACAGCAGAAATTTGAGAGGAGAATGAAAAGAGCAGAAAAGACTTTAGCTGAGGCTAGATGGGATAACGAGACCAGGATGTGGCGAAGGGGAATAGTTGATGGACTTAAAATGTTTCCTGCAATAACTCAAGAAGACGAGACGCAGGGAAAGAAAGCCACTTGTAATACAGACAAGGGCTCTAGTAAAACGAGGGAGACTCAGAGGTCTTGGGTAGATGAAGATGATTCAGACGATGAAGAATTTCTTAATCAGTTGTTACATGACCGCCCGCCACCATATGCCATAAGTGACACTACACAGAGCACTAGTGTGGGTCCGGAAGGTCCGGCACAGAATAAGGGAATTACAAGTACAGCACAGACAAGTGATACAGTTTTGATACAAAATGGTGCCAGTGTACACACTGCGCCAGACACCCAGATACAGTTACAACCTCCGCCGATACAGAGGCTCTATCCAGATGTCCCAGTACTAGAGACAACTACGAGTTTGATGATGCCGCCTGATCCAGTATACACTAGATCGAAGTTAGTGCAGATTGAGCCAACTCCACAATTGCTGCCGCAGCAACAAATGGTTCCAAGTTACCCGCAGCAACAAGTGGTTCCGAGTTACACTTCTGTTGCAGGATCACAGTCAGTAGCTACAGCACCTATGATGAATCAAGCTATGGGAGTCAATGCTCCACAGGCTTTGTAACTTGGACAGTCACCAGCTGCTATATCATTGCCAATTACTGTTGGTCCACCAGCACCGCTGTATGCGCAAGATAAACCTGGCATATGTGATCAGGGAGTAATGACCCAGGAGGCGATAAGAGGAGGGTCTACCGGAAACCTGCAGGGAATAACACAAGGAAGTCAGTCAGCCAAGAGGTCTAGATCCTTGCTAGAATTTAGTCCAATTGGGGTTCCTTTGGAGACTATGAGACAGGCAGGTGTGGAATCTCAATAGAATTGTCAAAGTCAAGTAATGTAAATGGGTATATATTTACTTGTCTGGAAGAGGAAGGTGGTGTGGTATTGTGTTAAGAATAAGTAAAGAAAAAATAACTTTCATGTATTTAAAATGTATCATATTACTGATGTAATAGTATTTCATTGTTTTGCACTTTGTTTATTTGTAACATGTTATTTGGTTTCTTCCGGCCGCCCCTGCTCCATCACTGGGACTGCTTGGAATGTTGAAATGACAGTTGGTGAAGGAGCAGAGCAGGAGTGGCTGGGGTTTCCTTTTCTTCGTTGAGAATTATTCTTCAATAAATACGGATTACTGTTTTCCTGGTTTCCTGCATTGAAACTACTTCAGCAGGGTTAGGTATGCTAACTCCACAGGTAATGAGTACAAATACAACACAGACACCTATGGTGCAGTCTGGAAATATTTTGCTGCAAGGCTTGACAGTGCAACAACTGAACGAGTGGTTAGACAAGCTCAACACTTCGCAGACTACTACAGTGTCCGCGGAAAAATCAGAAAGAGACGAGTACCTGAATTTTGTGAGACTGGGTGTAGAAGCTGCAGAACTAGTAGACGGGACAATGGGAGTGAACAGATTAGAGTCATACACAGAAGCAGAGTTGAGGTACTTATGCCCTAAAATAACTAGAGAAGTGAGCAAGGTGCATCAGAGGTTGGCGAACCTGGCAGATAAATACGGCATAGACATAGAAAGTACAAAACATTTGAAGAGGCACTACAGGTAGAACTTTGAGCCTGAAGACTTCGAACACATGAGATCTACCGGGATGAAAGCACATCTCAAAGAGATACTGCAGATTGCTCAGATTTGGGGAGCATTAAAAAAGTGGGAAGGCAGATGGGCAAAGAAGAGAGATAAAGAGAAAGGTTATGGTCCGGAACCATAGCAGGCTAAGACCGCACCGGACACGGGAACAATAAAGATGTTACCAATGATAGAAACAGCTGAAGGGGTTTTAGTCCATGTACCGTGGTCTAGAGGTGCCATTCTCTCATTCACAAATGATTACCCCAGGTTAAGGGAGAAGCCGATAGAATGGTACCAGCAGACAGATAGGTTTGTGAAGCTTGCGAAATGTCTCTGGGAAGACTTGAATACCCTGTTTGAGATTATAGTTCCACCTGACTTATGGCTTGAGTGCAAGAGAGGTGTGGACTGGCCGACAGAGGAGCCAGCAAGGGATAAGGTTACTGGAGCACCATCACAAGAGGTGATGAAGTATTACCATAAAGTGATTGAGTTTCTGAAGCAGAAAGTGTCGCCGAAAGTTACTGATTGGCAGAAAATTTACCAAACCTCACAGAAGGCCAAGGACTCGATCCATGATTGCTATGAGAGGTTGTTAAAAGCGTTCAAACACTATGGTGGCACTGAAGTTATAGAACCGAAAGACATGAATCATCTTGTGTTCAGATTTGTTGAAGGGCTGAGACCAGAGATTAATCAGATGATTAAGAATCATTTGATCTGTTGGCAAGCAAAGCTGATTGATGAAGTGTTGCAGTATGCGAAATACTGTAGTGACGAGATCGAGCTGAAGCAGAGAAAGTTGAAGGAGAAAGTGATGGTGATGCAGATTAAGGCAGCACAGGCAAGGATGCAGGGAAATGGAATCCAGCAGATGGTACAGCAGCAACCGCAGGGAAATGGAATTTTTCAGGCGCAACCGAGAGGACGAGGTCGTGGAGGTTTTGTGAACAGGGGTCTGGATATTAATACTGTTGTGGTTCAGAATGATGTGCAGGGGATGAAAAAGGTGTTGCCATGTCACGCGTGTGGGGGCGTGGGCACTGCAAGCGGGAATGTCCAATGGTGGTGCAGGATGGTGTTGTTCAACAAAGCAATGATGTCGGTACATTCCAAAATGTGAGGGGTCCCAAAGTAAGGGGACAAAATCAGAACTTCCAAAATAACATGGTTCAGATGCAGGGGTTACAGTCCATGCAGCAGATACAAATGCCGCGTGTTCAACCAGCACAGGTGCAACAAGTACAACAGCAGATTCCCATGGTACCTAGACAGCAAATGCAGATACCATTAGGTCCAATGGGACAGCAACAGGTGATGCTTCCTCAACAGGTCACAGGTCAAACAATGAGTCAAAATAACACAGTACAACAGTTCCCATTGCGTGGTGAGGATGGAATAAATGATGAATGGTCGGATGATTGTTCAGACAGTGAGGAGTGCAGGCTTGCAGCGTCCCTAGAGATACATCAGAGGGGTACCCATGTAGAGGGAAAGGTGATGGGACATAAGGTTTCATTCCTGGTTGACACAGGGGCTACATGATCAACAGTCAAAAGTGCAGAGGTTCCGAAATTGGCACTTTCGGGGCGTACTATAAGACTGGTAGGAGTAGCAAATCAATTCTTGACAAACCTGATTACAGATCCGGTTCAAGTTGAGATTGGTAACTTCCAGGGATTACATAAATTTGTAGTCTGTGATTCGAGTCCCGTATCCCTACTGGGAAGAGACTTATTATGCAAGACGAGGTGCTCAATTACCTGTTCCAACGATGGAATTGAGGTGCAGACAAACAGTGATGATGAAGGGGACGATGTTCAGATCTCTGAATTAGAGACGGAAATGGTAAATGAGGAATACCCTTTGATAACCTTATTCCCAATGCTTACAGTGAACGACTTACCAGCTGACTTGCAGGGAACAGTGACAGAAAAGGTGGGGGACCTGACAGGAAAGGAAGTAGGGCTAATTAAAGGAGTAGAACCGGTCAAAGTAGAGGTAAAGCCAAATGCAGTGTTTCCCCAGGTACCGCAGTACCACATGGCACAAGATGTCCTTCTACAAGTGACGCAGATAATTGCAGACTTTGTAAAGCAAGGGGTTCTGAAAGAAGTATTGAGCAGCCCGTGTAATTCACCAATAATGGGTTTGAAAAAGCCTTGTGGGAAAGTTTGAATTGTTCAAGATCTGAGGAAAATAAATGAGATTGTGGTGAAATGTTGCCCCATAGTGCCAAATCCAGCAGTGATTATCTTTCAGGTTCCGTGTGATGCAGAGTGGTTCACAGTAGTGGATCTGTCTCAAGCATTCTTTTCGGTGCCTCTTCATGAGGACAGCCAATTTCTCTTCATTTTCAAATTCTTGGATAAGGTCTATAGTTGTTGCAGAATTCCTCAAGGGTTTTCTGAGTCACCTTCCATCTTCAATCAGATATTGAAGAAGGATTTGGAGTCACTAGAATTGCCTTTTAGTTCGACTCTAGTGCAGTACATTGATGATTTGTTAATTGCATCCAGAACAAAAGATGACTGCAGGTACAACACAATTGCCTTATTAAATCATTTGGGAAAGAATGGACACAAAGTGTCCCCAAAGAAACTGCAATACTGTCAGAAAGAAGTGAAGTACTTAGGTCACTTGATTGAAAAGGGGTCTAGAAGAATTTCCAAAGAAAGAGTGACAGCCATATTGCAGATGAATCCCCCGACAACAAAGAGAGATGTCAGGATGTTCCTGGGAATGGTGGGCTACTGTTGTCAGTGGATCCCCAACTTCTCGATTATCTCTAAACCTTTAGTGAGGTTGACGGTTAAGGAAGTCCAGGATGGCCCGGGTACTATAACATTGTCCGAGACAGAGATGAAGGCATTCATGGAACTGAGGGAAAGTATGTGCAGGGTACCAGCTTTAGGTATGCCTGATTAAACGAAGCCATTTGTATTGTTTTGTCATGAACTTGATGCTTGTTCTTTGTCTGTCCTGACACAGGTCCAAGGAGGTGCAAACCGCCCAGTAGCATATTTTTCAGCTACATTGGACCCAGTCGCAGCAGCCTTACCAGGTTGTTTGCGTGCAGTTGCAGCAGTTGGTCAAAACCTCACTCAGTGTGAAGGTATAGTGATGGGACATCCCTTAACAGTAATGGTCCCTCACTCAGTTGAAATCCTGCTGACCCGAACCAAGATTCAACATATGATGATTGCAAGCCTTACCAGATATGAAACAGTTATTCTGGGGTCTCCAAATGTTTCTTTGAAACTATGTACTGTATTGAACCCGGCAACTTTGCTTCCTATTGAGAATGTGAACATTGATGATGCTGAGAAAGTCGAACATGACTGTCTTGAGGTAACAGATCTGTGCACCAAACCAAGACCTGACATAAAAGATACTCAATTGGAAGAAAATGATTACATTATGTTTGTTGATGGTTCATGCTTGAGAGACTCGGTAGGAATACTGAGAGCTGGGTTTGCCGTGTGTACAATCACTGGTATTCTAGAAGCTTCCTGGCTCGAAAGAGTGTACTCTGCTCAAGTGGCAGAATTAATTGCTCTTACTAGGGCATGTCACGCAGCTGAAAACCTGAAAGTCACTATCTATGCTGTCAGCAGATACGGATTTGGAATTGTACATGATTTTGGCCAACTATGGTCACAGAGGAGTTTCATGACCTCTTCTGGTTCTCCAGTGAAAAAATGGCGAGAAAATTAAGTATTTGTTGCATGCGATTCAGTTACCTCTTGAAATTGCCGTGGTGAAATGCAATGCCCATGTTAAATCCTAAGACTTTGTGTCAATGTGAAATGAATATGCAGATCAAGTCGCAAGGTTTTGTGCATTGAACTGTATATCGTTTTGAGATCAGTGGGAATTGTTACCTGAGACTGAAAATGAAACATGCACAGAGTATGCATTAAGGGTGGTTGACACATTAGATGAGTTAAAATCCTTGTAGGGACGTGCCAGCAGAGAGGAAAAATGCTCCTGGCAGAGAATGCAATGTGTACAGAGGTCTGATGACTTGTGAGTCTCAGAGGAGGGGAAAATGGTTTTGCCAAACAGTCTTTTGTCACAGTTTGCAGGGTTTTACCATGGTCAAGCACATGTTGGAAAAGACGCAATGATCAGGTTGTTCAAAATTGATTGGTTCAATCTGAAATTCAGACAAGCTGCAGAGGTTATCTGTCACAGATGCATCCTCTGTCAGCAGATGAATGCAGGAAAAGGGACTGTGGTGAATTTGAGCCACGTAGGGAGAGCTGGCGGTCCATTTAGCAGGATGCAGATGGATTTTATTGAGATGCCTGTGTGTGGAGGCCTGAGGTATGTGTTGGTGATTGTGTGTGTTTTCAGTCACTAGATTGAAGCTCACCCTACACGTAGAAATGACAGCCTCACAGTAGCAAAACTGCTGCTTAGGGAACTGATACCACGTTTCGGGTTTCCGATCTCTTTAGAATCAGATAGGGGCAGACACTTCGACAATGAGGTGATTAAGCTCTTGTGTGCCACATTGAACATTGAACAGAAGTTGCATTGTAGCTATTGCCCTGAAGCATCAGGACTAGTGGAACAGATGAATGGTACCTTGAAGTCGAGAATGGCAAAGATGTGCGCAGCTACCAATTTGAAATGGCCAGATGCATTGCCCTTAGTACTGATGTCAATGAGAAACACACCTGACAAGAAAACAGGACTGGCTCCTCACGAAATTCTAATGGGTCGAGCTATGAGGTTGCCTGCAGTGCCTGCAAATGCTCTTGTGAATATCACGGATGATATGGTGTTGGACTACTGCAAGGGTCTGGCTGACATGGTCCGCTCTTTCTCTCACCAGGTGGAGGCCACCACACTGCCACCGATAAGTGATCCAGCTCACACCCTGAAAGCTGGTGACTGGGTTGTTGTCAAGAAGCACTTGAGGAAGTTGTGTCTGGAGCCACGTTGGAAGGGGCCATATCAAGTAATACTGACACTTACCACAGCTGTGAAATGTGCAGGAATTCCGAATTGGATACATGCCAGTCACACAAAGAAGGTGACGTGTCCAACTGATGAGGAACTTGAATTGTCCAAAACAACAGCTGCAGGGAAGGAAGTCTCAGGGCCGGAGAGAAATCAAAGGGGAACTGAGACTGAAGGAGAGCCTGCTGAGGACGGCTTAGTCCCTCAAACAGTAAACGAGTTCCAGAGAGGTGATAGTGAGCCTATCTCAGCCAAGGCAGCAGGGGAACCGAGACAAGGAGAGGTTCTCCCAGAAGCAGACGGATACAGGTTTGAAGTTGAGCCCATAACAGACCCTGAAGGAGAAGGAAGTGAGGCAGAGGGAGGTCAAGGTGTTCTGACTCCTCCTGAGCTGCTTGCAGGTCCATCAAGAGAAAACACCATAGCACAAGAAGAGGGTGCTGTTCAACGTCCTGAAAGGCCAAGGAGAAGGAAAACACTTAAAGGAGATAACTGGCCAGAGACACAAGCTGCAGGGGAAAGAGTGATCCCTAGTGACACAATAGAGGAAGAAGTTGATACAACCAGAAAAGAAGATCTCAGTGAAGGAGAGCTGCAGGGTGACCGCAGACTGAGAAGAAAAAGAGTCGCAAACAGAAGGTACGCAGGTCCTGAATGGGCGTATGCAACATCAGCTGAATGGCAACAAGAATTCTTGGCGTTTTGTTTTGATCGAGAGATTCCAGGTCAATACTACGGCACCTGAATCCAACATTAGAAAGAGACTGTGTTAAAACTTAAAATTAAAATAGAAAAGCAGAATAGCTGAGAAAAGAGACTGATAAATTACCGGATGTGACACTGATAACCTGAATTGACTTTGAAAAAAACGATTATGACAAACTGCTGAAACCTGATTTCACAAAAGGGTCCTGGAGTGAGTGAAACACTGTAAATACTTGCTAGGAAAGAGAGAGACTTTGCATTGAAAAAAAAAAAAAGATTTTTTTATCGTCCTCAAGTTGATTGTTTGCTTTATATTAATCTACCTTCTGATTCTATACAGATCATGAGTTACACGAGGGATAATAGTAGTAAAGGTAGGACTCGTGCATATTTAGCTGTTGATGTGGGAATTATGTGTGCAATAATAATTATAAGTGTGATTGTGGGAATGCCATTGGTGGATAAGAAAGTGACTAACAATGTTTCAATTCCTGAAACCGCTACACTAACACCGTGGGAAAAGTTTGAGAGGGATACTAAATACTTACATGAGCGTACTAATTCAAAGGGAGGACTGTCTACTAATGTCTTCTATCACTTGCTGAATGAGTATGTTGACACAATGGATGCGAGAATTTGCTATGTGTGCACAAAGATTCCTTCATTAGTACAAGAAGGGGTTACTTATCATAGTCTGCCATTAACCTGCGGGATAAGTTGCAGCTTGCTATTAACAAGATTTTATAATCAAGAACATGTGCAATACTTCTATTCAAATTTAGATGTAGTATTTTCTTTTGTGCCCGTGATTGAGTTTCTAAACAAATTAGCTAAAGAGCACAGCATAAAATTAGTTAGGGGTTTCTTTGAACCGACACCGACATTTGGAACAGCTTATGCGCATTACAATAATCTAACCTGCTTACTAACACCTGTAGAAAAAAGCTTCTTAGATCACACTGATGATAGACGCAAAGCACTGAAAGAAAGGCTAGAAAAGGGATTAGAAAAACGCATGTTTGCAAATGATTATGATTACACTGCAATAAAGACACAAGGCAACTTAGCTATAGACGCACTGCATCTAGGTAGGCTTTGCATATAAAATCTGAGCTTGATACTTTGTTTGTGGGAACGAGTGAGTGCAGGCATGTGTTTTTGTTTCAGAGTAAGTGGACGTTCATGTTAAATGGACAGGATCCAGCGATCCCTGGGATCTATTATATATGTGGACTTAATGCTTATTACCGTCTTCCTAAAGGATGATATGGGACATGTTATTTGGGAATAGTTTTACCAAAGATCTACCATATTGATGACTTAAAGAAAATTCCTAAATTGTCTGAATTACATCATGCTAGACAGCAGAGAGAGACAGCGGCTGCTGTCGTAGGTGACATATTTGGAGCCATAATTCCTTCAGTAGGGGTTATCTTAAACTCCATAAAGATTCGAAAGTTGTCTACTATTGTGGATAACATGCTGACAAACTTCACAGGGGCTATACTCCTGATGGATGCTGAACTTGCTGCGGAGAGAGCTATGACTCTTCAAAACCGGCTTGCTATAGACATTCTTTTAGCAAAGAGTGGAGGAGTCTGTAAGATGCTTAATGAGCGCCATTGTTGTGGGTTCATACCTGATAACAGCAAAAAGATTAGAGGTATGCTTACTAACTTAACAAGAGACAGTGCAGATTTGAAAGAGCTGAAAGAACCTGGAGTGTGGGAAAAGGTTGGGAAAGGAATTACCAAAGTAGGGAACTGGTTTAGTAGCATTTGGAATTGGGTATTTGCAAAAATAATAGGGGGTATACTGATTGTCTTAGTTTGCCTATTGGGACTGTGGTTATCATGCAAAGTTAATAAAAGAATCAAGAGAAATTTGGTACAAACGAAATAAAAGAAACGAAGAAAAGGAAAAAGAAGAAATGTTCAAAGAAATTTGGGAAAGATCCCATAGAAAGGAAGAAATTGAGATGCGCAATTTAAAGAAAATGATGGGTTGTGAAGGGAAAGGTTTTGTGTGATGACAAATGTCATCAGAGGAGGGACTGAGAGAGCGTAGCTTATATAATCAATATTAACATGAAATGTTTATGAACTAATGTATAATAATGCCGCATAGAAAATGTACTAATGTATTTTGCAATTACGCATGCTTGAAATGTGCCCACGGGGAGTGGCCGCCAGTGTATACGGGGACAAATGAAAATGACTAAAAATGGTAAAAATGTTATATTAAGAGATAGTTTTACACTAAATATTAAATGTTATGTTGCTAAACTTCTGCTAATAAATCATTATGCCTTAGTTAGCATGAGTTGAGGCCTAGCTGCCTGGCTCTCATATTAAATGTTTTATTCTAACGTGCAGTGTGCTGACTTGCTGAAGGACATGAACTCTTGTTTTCCCAAAGCTAGAAGATGAATGTAACTGTAGTAGATCCGTTCTCATTAAATTCGTCTTGCTTATAGAAAGATTTTAGCTGAATGCAACAGTGTAGATTATTACCTGGTACAAGGTTGCCTGAACCGGTACAGACAATGGAGCCACTGACTAAAGATGTGCAAAGGACCATGAGAGGATGAAATCATACTGGACATTCTACCCCCTGAAGACGTCAATCATAAGGACCAATAAGCTACGTGAGAACTGTTATGGGGTGACAAATTTGATGAGATAATTGATACTCTATTGGAGGGAGATAGTGGGTGGCAACCCCTTAGCCAATTAGATTTTAGGGGAATGGACATCGAAAAAGGGATAAAACCCCTTGACACACGGAAGTTAGGGACTTAGGGAGATGCTGATGCTATTTGCTATGACCCAGACACTTTGTCACTTTGCTTAGTGACTTGCTAATTTTACTTAGAACCATCCTTGCCCTTATATTGCCCGTTTATACTTTACCTCCTTATGAGGGAAGTACCCCTTTGCCCTTCCTGCCTGAGCTGAGTTCCTGACTGATGGCGGATCAACTGATGTCCTGAGGATAACCAGTAAACAGATTAGTTTAGGGGTTTCTAATCAATCTTAAATCCTTCTACTCTCCTGCCATATTGAGTGTCTGACCTTTATGAATTAACGGCAGCCACCATATATTAAAAGATCTCCGGCAAAGAGCCCCCGAAAGGGGAGCCCGCCAGATATTGCACCAGCCGGTCTGACGAGGAGCTTCCCGATGATGAAGCATGACACCCTTTCAGGTGTGTGAGGGCTCTAGCTCCTAAACTTTAATTGTTCACCCTAGAGTTAGGAACAGTGTACTTTTTTGTAACGGTTATACGTATTGGGAGTACGTACACTGGACCTTCAATTCTCCCGATCCCTCTCTTTGTTGGTCCTGAGGATGAAGACAGAATTTGTATGCTGACCCAATACGTAGGGTAACTATATGACAATGAAATTGTGATTGTCTGTTTGCTTTTTCTTTCTAGGTACCAACTGCTACTTTTGACAGAAATCATAGTTAAAGGTTTTTCTAAAATTGATGTTACTAAAATTGTTTTGCATGAAGCCCAACATGCCAATGCTAATTCGAGGTTAGTTAAGGGTTCACTAAACGGACGCAAATAGACAAATGACAGAATCTATACTTTGCTTACCCATAAAGCAGTATTGTGTAAATCATCATCCACAGGTTTGAAAAGTATTTGGAGAGGAGTTGCAGGGCAAATAAGCCTAGTAAGTTTGGGAAAACCCAACTCTCAAATGTGTGGGTTTTCACAAATGTCGTCACAAACCATTCCCACCATGGAAACAGTCAGTGATTTACACCTGTCGAGGCCAGTAACTGTTTCCCGGGTTAGAATGGGAAGGTAACACCACAAAATTGGTGAGAATGTGAGAGAATAGGGTTCTCCATGGAAAAAGAGATTCCTTACAGATGAATAAAAGTTCATTTCCACTGTGTTCATTACACATAAAAACTGCTTCCAAAGCATTGCATGATCTGAGTCACACAAAAAAGTAAATGAGCTCCCAAAACTACTCATATGAATGAATGGAATTTACCAGATTTGTAAATTCACAAATGTTTCCAGCACACCTGCAAATCTCTGCCACGTGCAGATTTCAAGGCTTTCTACTGGAAATGTCATGCGAGATGTGACCCAAGGCAGAACTGAACCTAGTGTACAGCTTTGCTCTGGAGAAATGATGACTATTAGTTAATTGCACATATTTTCCTTTTTTATTAACTCCTTCCCCTAAAACCACTCTTAAGTCTGGAGGCGATCCGTTCCACTACACACTTTGGATGGGGACTTTCTTCAGCACTTTTGTGGAGTAAAACTTTCAAGGATGGAAAAGTGTCACTCCACAGTTTGTGTTTGTCCTCAACTAACAAGTTTAAGATCATTCACAAATTTTGAGGCAAGACACACCGTGACCTGGCGATTCCAACGCTTTATACGTGATTTACTACAGTAGGTTTCTCTGCACTCCTGTATTGTAGAAATCTTTCCCTGAATATCTGTCAAGCATAAATAGAGCAATTTTCTGCTTCAAAATGTGCATTTTCCACTGAAAATTGTTTTGTGAATCAGGCCCATAATTCAGAATTCATTGATGTTTTCCAAGAGTACTCTAGGAAACCTGCCAGTGTCACAGGATTCTCGTTTTCTATGAATAGTTTGTGAATATGGTACATTCTTTAATCTGCTGCTGTGGGATGGTGCAGTCTTACAATGCCCATTCACAAACATACATAACTTTGTGAACTCGTAGGGATAGGGAGGGTTGGTGTCGCCGAAAGAGACCACAAAAAGAGGAAATAGAGCTTGGCACCAGGTATTTATTGTCCAGTGCAACCCCCTCCCGCCCAGGGGTGCGCCCCAGTCTCAGAAGTGACCACAGCCTTCCTGGCGGTTGGTTTGGCCACTTGCCAACAAGCTGGCCCGTCCCTCTCCTAAACCATATGGCCCTGGGGCACGTGGGGGTCAAGGGAATGCAGCGCTAAATCCATGCCTGCAACAGAGGTTGAGCTGCTGGCGACACGGGCAGCCACATAAATATAAACTTGTAGTATCAGAATGTTCCAAATTTTGGTCACAAGAAGAAGGAACATTTATTGCCCTGCTCAGATTCTCCTTTAGAAACTGTGCATGCCGATTTGAACAGAATTCTCAAAGCCTTTTTTGTGAAACACAAATTAAGAGAGTCTGTATGTCGCAGCATCTCTTCATTGCTGATTCACTCTCCTTTCCTTCCAGTATGGATTTCTTCTGGTCTGCAGGTTTGCCAAGCACCACCAGGGGTTGTCCACGGTTCCTAATTCTAGCAGCTTGCATTTTTCACACGGCAGTAAACACAGGAAGATGTTAATCGCACCGAGAAGCACAGCGGCACACCTCTAAAGAGCAGTTACACCTTCTTTTAATTTTGCTTTGCCATTATTACCTTGCTCTTGTTCCAGGAAAGCAGGATGAGCTAAGGGTGAGCCTGGGGGACTGGATTATTGCTTGAACATGCAATCATTTAAAGACAGAAGGGATCAGCTACGTTCATTGGCAGTGATCATCATGTACAGTGCTTGATAAATTCACTGCCCGTAGATTCAGCTGCATTTTTTGAAGCCTGAAATGTGTGTGTTTCAGACCATCCACTGCTTACCTATTGGACCAGTGGCCTAATTTGCAAAGCTGTGTCACCAAGTAGAAGGGCTGTGCATTAATATCTGATTAATGCAGCCATGTGTGCTTTATTTGAGCAAAGATACTCTGTTTTAGGTCATTCATGGATAATATTTGACAAAAAAGTTCTAACATTTTTACAAACTTATTTTACTTACATCTTCAGGCCAAGACAAGGACAAGTGAGTGATTTAAAATGATTTAGGGTGTTTTTTGCAAGGTATATTAACAAAATATGTTGTTCATTTGCCATGATCTTTCATTTAAAAAAAATAAAACAACAGATGTTTACTGTAGGTGAAGTCACGTCACTTCAATGTTAAGACTGTTGGAAATCTAGCAATGTGAGTGAATGACATCTACAATGCTGCTATGATTACTGACCAGTAATAATTATTATTCTGAACAAGAGTCTTCCTGTAATCCCTACATTACGTAAATATGTTCTGTATAAGGAACAGAAACTAATCAGCCATTTACAGATAGGAAACATTTATACCCCTTCCTCATTATAAGGAAGGCATAAATACCTGATTTTTCTCATGGAGGTCCTTGGTATAACGTACTATTTTTTGCAACCCAAAAATTAGAATTTATTAGACTTTGTAATCGTAAATTGCACAACAATTATATCACTGAAATGATAACACATTACCTTAGATCTGGTAATGACCGCACGCATGATGTGACAATGGACCCAGACTCGATTCATTTATAGTGTGTTTTTTTATAACTAAATATTTCTTGATTTTAATAGTATGCAAAGCATTAACATAAGCAAGGATTTTTTTTTTCGAAAACCACTAGCAAATTGTTGGAAATGTGTCCTTCCTGCATAGTCACCCAGTACTTTTGTTGCCTTTTTATTTTTTTGTGTTGGCTGTAGACCTCTGTGCAATTTGCAATTTACCCCTGCTAACCAGGACTGGACATGCCCTGGACCCTGCTGCTGGCCAGTGTCTGAGTCAGACCTAACTACTGAGTGGTGTCTCCAGGCCCTGGACCATTCGCTGGTATTAGAGTGTACTCCTCAGGTCCCCAACCTGCAAGAAGTGGGGCAGAGAAACTTCCTGCCAACAGTCTGCCTAGAGAACAGATGGAGAATGGGTTTACCATTGAAGCTGCAAACATCAGTATTGAATCGTCGGTCAGCCTCAACTTGCTGGTTTGCTCGCCCAAAGGCGATCCTACTTCCAGAAAAGTTACTTAGTCCAAATGTAGAGGGCTTCATCGAGACAGATGCCAAGAAGCATCCAATCGACTTTGAGGCCTTTTTGGGCATGGACTTCAGGCTTTGCGACCTCTAAGCTTTCCCACCTTTGTGGATGACCTCACTGGAACCCCGTTCTGCAGCAACCCACTGCTTTTCAGCCCCATTTTGGATCTAGCTTGCAGCTTGCCCCGCCAACAATATGTTGATGACCATTTGTACTCCATAAAGGCTTCTAAGTCAGAAAGTAAACTTTTCCACTGTGACGACCTGGTCTTTGAATCTGACCCACGCTCCGTTGTGGTTGACCTTAACTTTTGACGTTGACCTGGGCTAGCATGACCTAATAACAGCGGTTAACATTTTGGACTTTTTAGTTCTATTTTTAATTCCAACTTTAATAGTTCATAGCTCCTGTTCTACCTATTGAATTTTTTATGTTGTGGTGTCATTTTATTAACTAAAATATTTTCTATTTCTCAAACAAAATTTATGTTGTGTTTTCATTTCATTATTGAGTACTGTTAGAAATGGGGTCTTGCACTCTGTCCAAGGGAGATACACAGCTCAGATAACCCTCCCCGCCCCTTGGTAGCTTGGCACAGGCAGTCAGGCTTATCTCAGACGCAATGAGTAACATATTTGTACAAAACACACACAGTAACACAGGGAAAACACCACAAAAGGACTCCTCACCAGTTTAGAGAAATAGCCAATATTTACCTAAATTAAACAAGACCAAAATGACAAAAATCCAACATACACAAGCAAAGACATTATTTTTTTTAAAATAACAAGAGTCTTAATCCATAGAAATCAATGGATGTGTTGTTTTACCACAAGGTACCTGGTATGCGTAAAGAAAAGCCACAGTGCATCAGAAAAGCAAGCAATGCGTCGATTCCTTACTTACAAGTTAGGCTGTGCATCAATTCTTTACTCACACTGAAGGCCATGCGTCAATTCTTTTCTCACACAGGAGGCCGTGCGTTAATTCCGGATGTGCAGTCTTGGGTCTGTGCGGGGATCTTGAAGACTTTGACACCCAGGATCCATGCGTGGAAATTTCCACCACTCTGTGCGAAGAGTCCACTGTGAGAACAGGCACTGTGTCATTTCTCCAGCCATAAGGCAGGCGCTGCATCGAATTTTCAGCCACAGGATGGGCTGTGCGTCAATTTTTCTGACATGCTCACAGCCATGCATGGATTTTCCCCTGCAGGTTATCAGCTTCCACCTCTAAGGGCTCTAAGGGTTCAGGGACTGGATATGGCACAACTTAGCAAGTCAGGGCTCTCCGCAAAAGAGCCTAGGCACTGGCAGATGAAGTCTTTGATGTCCCTGAGACTTTAGAACAGGGGGCAAGCTCAGTCCAAGCCCTTGGAAACACTTCACAAGCAGGATTTCAGAAAGCAAATCCCAGTCTCTTCCCTCTTCAGGCAGGAGCAGTAACAGCAGGCCAGCACAGCAAAGCAACAGGCAGAGTGGCAGGCCCTTCTCAAGCATCAAGCTCTTTTCCTTGGCACAGGTTCCTCTTGATCCAGAAGTAATCTAAACGTCTGGGGTTTTGGGTCTACTACTTATACTCAATTCTGCCTTTGAAGTAGGCAAACTTCAAAGGAAAGCCTCTGTTGTTCAGGCCTGGCCCTAGACACACACCAGGGGATTGGAGACTGTATTGTGGGAGGATAGGCACAGTCGTTTCAGGTGCCAGTGTCAGCTACTCCTTCCCCACTCTAGCCCAGGAGACACATCAGGATATGCAGGACACTCCTCAGCTCCCATTGTGTCACAGTCTGGAGGAATTCACAAACAGTCTAACTGTCAGTCTGACCCAGACGTGGATTACACAGGCAGGCAGAGGCACAGAATGGTTAAGCAAGAAAATGCCCACTTTATAAAAGTGGCATTTTCAAACAGACAATCTAAAAACCAGCTTCACCAAAAGATGTATTTTTAAATTGTGAGCTCAGAAACCGTACACTCCATATCTCTATCAGCTCCCAATGGAAAAGTGCACTTAAAAGATATTTAAAGGCAATCCCCATGTTAACCTATGGGAGAGATAGGCCTTGCAATACTGAAAAACGAATTTGGCAGTATTTCACTATCAGGAACTGTAAAACACACCAGTACATGTCCTACCTTTTAAATACACTGTATCCTGCCCATGGGGCTACCTAGGGCCTACCTTAGGGGTGATTAAATGTAATAAGAGGGAAGGTTTGGGCCTGGTAAGTGGGTATACTTGCCAGATCAAATTGGCAGTGCAAAGGTTCACTGTGTAGGAAAGTCCTCCTTTTTGCCCTGGTCACCCCTACACTTTTTGGACAGATACTGGGGGTTACTGACTCTTGGCTGTGCCCTGGGTACTGTTTACCAGTCCCAGGGCCAGTGCTCTGTTTAAAGTGGATATGCTAATTAGGCTAATTATAATTGTCTAAGTTAACCTTCCTATAAGTCCCTAGTATATGGTAGGGCATGTAGGTTTAGGGACCACAGCATAGGTGGTACCCCCATAGGTGCACTGCTGAGGTGCCCAGTGTCATTTTAAAGGCAGGCCTGCCTTGCTGTCTGCTTTTAATTTAAAGTTATATGCAAATTCGACATTGGAATTAAAAGTATTTCCAAAGTCTTAAACTACCTTATTTTTACATGTAAGTCACCCCTACGGTGTCCCCTATGTGCCCCTAGGGCTGGGTGCCATGTAACTATACGCAGAGACCTTATAAAAGTAGTTTTATAAGCCCTGGTGAGGTAAAAACTGCCAAATTAGTTTTTCCCTCCTTGTAGTAAATGGCCTTCATAGGCTAGAATGGGGAGACTTTATTTTAATTTTTAAAGTCCCCTTAAATGACAGATACAAAGAGTTTGGCATCAAATTATTTGTTATAATAAATCCCACAACTTCCAGTTGTTGGATTTAATATAACTTGTTCAGGTAAAGAGTTTTAAACTTTACCTGAAAAGTTGCCAATTTCAGCCCTGCATTGTTTTTGCTGCTGTGTTCTGATTGGCCAGCCTCTGGCAGCCTGGCCAGGATGCCTTGATGAGGTGTGAAGTGGCCTGGCTTCACACAAAGAGATATGCCTGTGGGAGGGAATCTCCCCTCAGCAGATGGTGAGGCAGGAAGGGGGAGGGCTGCCAAACTGGTCTTCAAAGGCAGAGGACATTTGGAGCAACCCATCAACACCCCCACATCCTGCAACCCCAGACAACTAGGTGCCCCCTTGATTAGATTAGGAGAGGGCAGGAGAGGGGCGTGTTTTTGATTTTTATCCACACCAGTGGGTGGGCTCAGCCAGATGTAACCTCCAAAAATCATTTTCAGCCAAGATGGATTTTTGAAGAATGTTGCCTCCTGGGATAGATTTTTGCCACACTTCCCAGGAAGTGGTCATCACAGGGGGAAGGACCCTGCACCTGATTGGAGAATCAGGACCCCACTGTTTTTCACCCAGGAGCAAGGATAAAACTGGCAGACCTGCCCCCACACCTCAGATCCCCATCAGATTCCAACAAGAAAGAACCAAAGGAGAAGAGGGACTGCCCTACTGGACCCCTGGCCTGCACCTGGAACCTGCACTCAGAAGGAATGCACCAGCTGCACACTTGGGCTTCACCACAAGAAGGACTTTGCCTGGGTTCAACTGGTTCAAGGAGGGACTCCCTGTTTGCTACAGGTGAACAATTGCTAACCAGAGTCCCCTGCACCAACTCCTGAAGAAATCAACCAGCTGACCACTGCTCAGTGGCCAAAAAGGAGTTTGTGCCAGGTGCATTCTGGGAGTTGTAGTCCACAGCCCCAAGGATCATCTCAGAGCTTCTGGACCCTTGTGGTGAGCTGTGGACCCCAGAAGAACCTTAAAAGAACATCTGGGAGAAGACCCAGAAGTTTGGAGAACTTTGGAGAACTTTTGAAAAAAAGCTCCATAGAGGGACCGACCCGCTGCTGCAACTCTAGCCGGCTTGCCTCAACCGCGACCCTGCCTGATTTGCGGGTTCGTCCCGGTGAAGAAAATCTCCAAAAAAGGGACTAAGTCCGAATGTAGGAAGTTGACCCGGACCTCCCAGCCAGCGTATCCGAGGAGGGCTCCAAGGACGTCGGATCAAGATCCAGGTTTACCCCGGTCGCAGGATTTTCACCTTGAAAAAACGACTAAGTCCAAAGGTAAAAATCTCCACCGAGGATTCCCGCGACTCGTATCCGGAGAAGGGTTCCAGGAGGTCGGATTGGACTGGCAGGTTCCTCCAGCTGAAGAAAATCTTCAGAAAAACGACTAAGTGCGAAGGTAAACTTTTGACTGAGGCCTCCCGTGGCCTGTAGCCAAGCCGGGCTCCATCACGGTCGGCCTTAAACTTTGACTTTACCCCGGTCGAGGTGCAACCAGATGACCAGATTGGCGCTTTTTGTTTCTAGGCGCTAAAAAACAATAATTCTTCAGAAATTCATATCTCTGGTTCCCCTTATCCAATTTTATTTGTTTTTGTGTCATTTTAAAGATAAAAATATAGTCTATTTTTATAAATTGGTTTTGGATTTTTAAACTGTTTCCTGTGTTTTATTTAATTACTGTTTTGTGATATTTGAATGCTTTACACTCTGTCTCCTAAGTTATGCCTTATCGCTCGTTGCCACGCTACCAAGGGTTGAGCTGGGTTTAATTTACTGAGACCTAACTGGACCTAAGTAGAGGTTAGTGGCCTATTGCTAAGTGTAGGTACCTACCTGCCCTTACCAATAACCCATTGTCCAACACACACACAGACACTGCAGTGGCAGGTGTGAGACATGTTTACGGGGACACTTATGCGAGTGCACAATCAGTACTGCAGGCCCACTAGCAGTATTTGATTTACAGGCCGTTGGCACCTCTAGTGCACTTTACTAGGTACTAACTAGTAAATCAAATATGCCAATCAAGGATAACCTATCACCCATACAATTTAGACAGAGAGGACATGCACTTTAGCACAAGTTAGCAGTGGTAAAGTGCCCAGAGTCTAAAAGCCAACAAAAACAGGTCAGAAAAAATAGGAGGAAGGAGGCAAAAAGTTTGGGGATGACCCTGCAAAAAGGGTAAGGTCCAACAAGTACTGCAAAAATTCTTTGCAGATTTACCTCTAATGCCTTACGCTAATAGTTTTTTCAGTATATGAAGGGTTGCCTTACCTCTGTGAAATAGTTCCAGGTGGTGATACACTGCTATAAAGAACATAACATTACTTAACATGTATGTCTTCTGATGCAGAACAGACATGCATAGTGCATTGAATGTGGGCACCACTTGGCCAGAGGCCTCCTTTCTTAGACGGATTTGCTACCCTAAACACCAGACTGAAGATAAGAAGGACTATAACTGCTATGGAGTCATAGGACTCTCTCAAGACTTTCAAGTGGCAACCATCTTGATTGCTGAAATCATAATTCTTCATGGTCCATAACGTCCCTGCTAGCAATTGTGATACACAGTTGCTGCTCCATGAACATTTTGTTTAGAAGTTTGGAACTCTTGTAACCTGACTGTCTTGGAAGCTGACAAAGGATAGCTTTAGATTCACAAAATGTATTGTAGCACAACACTGGTTTAGGGAAATATACTTGAACTTGAATATTAATGTTGGACTTACTTTATTAAGGATTGTGAACTCTTATGTTGTTTATTTTTCACATTAAGTTGTCCATTAGAATTAAAAACTTTTATTTTGTGCTTTGGTTATGCAGAGAGTCATCTATCCGAATTAGATACTCTTATTTTGCACTTTGTGGACAAGGAGTCATCTGTTAGGATTAAAAAGTCTATATTGCACTTCTATTGTTTCTACTAGAAGAGTAATTGGAAATTCAACTTCAACTGACTTTACGTTCTTATAAAAACACAGGTGTAGTTAAGATATTGATTTGAAGGAGTGTATGATTGTTGGTTGTGTAGACTAAATATGTAGAAATTATATTACATTTATTAACCATTTATGCTGAATGTAATGAGAGCCACAGAAAGGTATCACACAATCATGAAGGTAGCTCTCTTTTGCAAGTAACATATAATAAAACTCAGCGAGTTGATCGCAGTTATTATACTAACTGTAGTAGTATATTGGCTCAGAAAAATATCAAGTTTCATTTAGCAATGGAGTTGAAAGCACAGAGTCAGTCAACAGGTACAATATCATACAGTATCAGAACTCATATACCAAAGTCATTATGTTAGATTTGGGGTTTCTGTTTGGCTAGGATATGCACCTAAGCCAGGCATAACCCACCCACTCTAGTCAGTGCGAGGGAGTTGCACACCAAAGATATTTCCTGTCTACCCCCTTGGTAGCTTAGCACAAGCAGTCAGGTTTATCCCATAGACAATGTGTAACGTGATTGCACAACACACACATCAGACATGACACAATAAATATACCACAAAGGAAACACAACACCAAGTTATATAAAAATAAACTGTATTGCACAAAACATCATTAGACCAAACACAACATGTCAGTGATGTCCTGCTACACAAGCAGTTGTCAGAACATCACACAGTTACTAATACTCTGAAAAAAACAGCAGTAGTCTTATAAAAAACATATGTTCCTGGTTGTTCTGTAACACAAGCAGTAGTCATATAACACATATATGTTACTGGTTATTCTGCAACACCAGAAGTAGTCAGGTTGTCATCATTATTACCCAGAATGTACATGTCAGGATAAACATATCACCAAAAATGCCAGGACATTATCATAAATGCACCATCATGACTGCACCTACAATGAAACATCACCAAAAATACACATGATTCATTAAACATCATCAGAGGCCCAGACATTATCCTGAATGCACATGGCAGTGAAAAACATCTTGTCTATAAGCAGGGCAGAATGCACCAGCACTGCTATTACACGAGGGGTGGTATCACACACACACCCAGTGTAGTACAGGAAATCCTGCTCTCCTACCCTGGATAGTTTGGTATTCCCTTTGTGCACTAGAGCACTAGAGAGAAGCCACAACTGCCCAACTACTAGGGTGAATACGGTAACTGTCAAAGGAGGCCCTCCTTCGGCCCCAACCTTGCTTCCACACTTCTCCGCTGGCGGAGAGAGTCTTGTGGTCTCCCCACATATATCCAAAAACAAATTTGCCACCCGCATCTGGGAAGTCGGCAGCTGATCACTGTGGGTCTACCTTCATGCCACGAGAACACCAGCGGTCTGTCCTGGAATCCTCCAGGGTCTCCCGCACTGCGGCCGGAGCCCCCAAGAGGTCACTGTTGCACCAGCCGGCAATGCATTCTGGGGGCCATTCCTGCTCCCTCGACCAGCACGCCCGCAAATGACACGG
The DNA here is from genome assembly GCF_031143425.1 of Pleurodeles waltl. NCBI lineage: Eukaryota > Metazoa > Chordata > Amphibia > Caudata > Salamandridae > Pleurodeles > Pleurodeles waltl. The sequence continues at coordinate 488,184,905 of NC_090438.1, read as the reverse complement.
TGTGTGGGCCCAGCATATCAATTCCAGCCCCGGGGTGCGGTAGTGATTGCCCGACAGAAGGGAGGGCCCACTTGTGCCTCATTGGTCCCCAACAGGTGAGCGCTTCGCTCAAAAAAAACCAAGAGGCTGCCGGCGGGCGCCTCTCCGTTCTCTCTGCATCAGGGAAGTGGGCCTCAACTGCAGTGCCATGAGGGTACTTGGGGATAATGAAAGATAGCACTCTTCAATGCCATGGGGATTTAGTGAGCAATTCCCTCACGTTGGGAAAACAAAAAGTAAATTGCCCTTCCTGCACTACGGCAATGATGAGCTGCAGCGCTCTCCAGCACTATGAGGCAAGCGGCTGCTGAGAACAGGGGGCACACCACCCAGCCCCTCGAGACAACAGCTTGGGCACTGGGAGGCAGGGCCCCAGCAATCACGCCGGCACAAGGTTCAAGAAGCAGTGGCAGTCCCTCTCAATGACCAAGCAGGTCAGAGGTCAGCACAACAGCACCAGTCCCAAGGCAGTTCCTGGCAAGTCCTGATAGCACCATCCAGTGCCCAGGTCAGTCCATTTGTGTCACTCTAAAATGGGGGAAATCTCCTGTACTTATACTCATTTCGCGCACTCTCTACAAAAGGGGGAGAAGTGGTTCCAACAAGTGCTAACTGTTTCTAGGAGTGTTCCCTATCTCCTCCAGCACAAGCTCCAGGCATTAGTGGGTGGTAAACGAGCCCTTTGTGTGAGGCCAGGGCACAGCTTTTACAAATGCCGGTGTGCTCCGCCTCTCCTTCTCTCAGCCCAGGCAGACCATTCAGTATGAAGATGCACCTCTGTGGCACCTCAAACCTCCCGGTGTACAAGCTGTCTGAAAAGCATGCACAGAGTCCAGGTGTCACTCTGCCTCAGACATCAATTGGAGTCAAGCTGCAAAACACCAGAGTCATAAGCACAGAGAAATGCTCACTTACTGAAAGTGTCATTTCTATAATGGTAATAAAGAATCCACCTACACCAGTAAGCAGCATTTCTCACTACCATTACAACCATACCAAACATGCCTACGCTGCCCCTCATAGATCAGACAATACCACCTAGACATAAGCTAAGGCATTCCCTGTGCAATCCTATGAGCAAGGCAGCACTCACAGCAGTGAGACATGAAATCTACTGTTTGTCGCTACCAGGACAGGCCACACAACCAGGCACATGTCTAGCCTTTTACATACATAGCACCCCTGCACATAGGCCTAGCTAGGGGCCGCCTTAGGGGGTACATATAGCAAAAGGGGAGTTCCAGGCCTGGCAAGTAAATTTAAATGCCAGGTCCCCATGACAGTAAACTGCTCATGCAGGCACTGCGCTGGAAGTCCTGAGACAGGTTTCAAAGGCTACTGCTGTGGGTGGCGCAAACTGCGCTGCAGGCCCACTAGTAGCGTTTAATTTACAGGCCCTGGGCATAGGGATACCACTGTACAAGGGACTTATAGGTAAATTTAATGTGCCAATTACGTGTAAGCCAATCATACCAAATTTAGAAAGGAGAGCACCTGCACTTAAGCACTGATCAGCAGTGATGGACTTCTCAGAGTCCTAGCGCCAACAACAAGAGGTCAGAAAAAAGAGGAGGAGGAAGGCAAAAGGTTTGAGGATGACCCTGCAAAAAGAGCCAAGTCCAACACAATACCATAACCACACTAAAAGTCTTCTCTTGTCTTCAGATGTCAACACTTCTGCAGTGCAGATCAAGCCCAGCTGTGCCACCAGGCAGTGTGTTAATATTCCTTGTCTCTGTTTCTATCACTTGTCCCATTCCCTGTATCTACTTCTAATCTAAATATTGTTAGTGTACGATTGGCACGTGGTTCAGAGTGTGGAGCCTCATGTCATTCCACACCCATTCAATGTGGATTTCAAGGTTAATGCATCTTGATCCATATCAATGCAGTGCAGGGTTGTCAGCCGAAAACTTAAGTTCCTTCTGCAAGGAATCTGAAACCCACCAGGGCTAGCAAGTATAACTTTGTGATACCACAATAAACAGACATAGACCAAAATATATGGAGGCGATAACCTAGAAGTGAATGACAAGGAAGAGATAGACACTGTGTAAACAGGATTAGTAGTAAACAATTACATTCTTATCTCTTCGTTTCTTTCCCTCATCAAGTACTTAATTTTAAGGATATGCAAAGCTGAGCCAAGTCTTTGAGCAACACCCCTTAGCCCAAGTCATTTACTAATTATGGACCCCAACCCCAATCAATTACCGACCAAATCAATGTCCATTTCTACTATTTAAGTGAGCCCATATTTTAGGTTAATGAAAAAGCAGGAGGGCTTATTACCAGTGACTGTACACACATTAAAGAAGCAGAAGGAGCAGATCAACAACTATAGGGACCCAAAGGCACACTAGCAGTGTACTAATATTGTCAATTCTCCAGCGCTGTAACCATGTGTCAGCGGGCAAGGCATGTCATCAATATGTACATCTACAGAGACCTTGTGCATTTTAACCAAAGACACACATACCTTACTGACATCAACCAAGTTACAGTGAGGAATAGAAAAAGCCCATTAGGCCCAAAAGTATGTATTGACCGTGGCACAGCATAAACAATATATGCTGCAGAATAATCATAAACTATTAAAACTGTGTCAGTATGCAAACTTCCAGAACTCATGACCTGAAAGAGGTCAGGCCTGCAATCCAAGGGAAAACACATTTTCATGACAACAACCAATTTGAAGGCAATACTGAAAAGACAATCCTTAGGTGTCCTTTTTATTGACAGTCTTCAGATTAATTCAAATTCGCTCTACAGTCAAAAGAGCGGTCATAGGAGTATACTGGAGACTTATTGTCATTGTCAGGTGTGCACCAAAAACAATGAACACCAATGGGGTAATTGACCAGAGAAGTTGCAGGCAACAAGCACAAGAGGAAGTATGCTAGAGAGACAAAACAGCAAAATCTGAATAGAGAAACCTATGGGCATATTTATACTCTGTTTCCACCGGATTTGCATAATTAGTTTTTACGCCAATCTGGCGCAAACTTAACTCCATATTTATATTTTGGCACTAGACATGTCTAGAACCAAAATATTGAAGTTAAAGTAATTTTTTGCCTGCAGAAAACTACCTTGCATCATTGAGATGCAAGGAAGCATTCCCAGGCAAAAATGACTCTAAGGCCCTAGGGCCTTATTTATCCTCCCGTGCAAAAATCATGCACAGGGGGAGGAGGGGTCAAAAAATGGTGCAAAGCTTGCTTTGCACCGTTTTTTAACGCCTGGTTCAGGGCAGGTGTTCGGGGACCTGTGGGCCTATTTCCATAGTGGAACACCATGGAATAAGCCCACAGGTGCCCTCCCCAGGCCCCAGTGACACCTCCACCCACAACATAGGGACAGCGGAGGATGGGGGACCCCATCCCAGGTAAGTATAGGTAAGTACAGGTAAGCATTTTATTTTATTCTTTAAAGTTCCATTGGGGGCCCTGAAATGGGGCCCCTACATGGCACTGGGTGCAATGGCCATGTCCAGAGGACCCTGGTCCCCTGTGCTGGCCATTGGGATGGTGGGCATGATTCCTGTATTTTCTAAGACAGGAGCCATGTGGTATGGATGGTTTTGCATCAGAAAATGACTCTAGGCAGGTTAGAGTAATTTTTTTTGCTCTAACCTGCCTAACATCATTTTTTGGTGCAAAACCCCCTTCCTCCATAACACCAGCACCTGACTAACGTCATTTTTTTACACTAACCTACCCTTTGCACCGGCTTGCACCATTCCATAAATATGGTGCTCGGCTGGTGCACACAAATGGTGCAAGCCAGTGCTAAACTTTTTGGTTCAACCACCAAAAAGTATAAATCAGGGTCCTTGTTTCCAAAAGCTAACTAGAGCATTAAAGTAGACAAAACCAAGCAGCATAACAACAGAAGCACAATTTCACGTATCTGATCACCCACAAAACAAAATGAATTACTGACAACACAGAATCAAAAAACAAATCACTGGTAATCTGCTGACACCAGAGCTCATATACAGGTAAAGAAGAATAGAGGATCATGTCCACTACCAAGCTAGGATCTTCACCAGCCCACTACCAACAGGTATTTACATGAAAGGAAGGATTATATCCTTGTTGATTAATATTATTACCTTCATACTACTGCTAAATCCCCTGCTGAAACATCTCCATAGTCCTCTGTTTTCTCAATTTGATTGTACCTATTTGTTGATTTTTAAATTACGGGGTGTATTAGGTGAGTTGGTGGCACCCGTTTTATTCTGTTTATAATCTTTACCCTATCTATCCAAAGGCAGTACATTATCAACCCTTGATCCTCACGGGTCCCCCATGTCCCTCCTGTGTTGCTGTACATCTCCAGCTTGACCCTAGTAGCTCAGTTTACTCTTCCCCAGTTAGCTCATTGCTGGACATTCACTAGTTTACTAGGATCTCAAGAAAAGTGCCAGTACTTGGCGGGAGGGGTTAAAAGTGTTTATGTACAGACTGCAGAACAACCTTATCACTTAATGCGCTTGCATTTTTATTTGTATTTTTTTTTTTTACTTTTCATCAGTGTGTTGGGACAACGTCAAATCAGAAGACCAGCTTCCCTGGCTACTTAAGTGTCTCATCTTTGATCCAAACTTGGAATACAGCACAAAACAGCCTGAGTGCAGTGCCCACCTGCTAGGTTACATATCAATGTTCAGTACACCTTAGTTTGAGCAACATAAAATTACAGCCACTGATACCCTTACTAAGCTGGCAGGTGAGGAGGGGCAGATGCCTATTCCTGCCAACTCTTTTCTGCTAAGTGCAACACTGATAATTGTGTCCTGTTCATCACTCATCTGCTTAGCAAACCCGTCCACTCATTGTTATTTAACTGCAAAAACATAAAAGTGAGATAAGAAAATCCTAAATGAATCTCAACCACTGGCATTTGCTCAAGGCTATATTCCAGACCATCTTTATTGCCCACTAGGCCACACATGACAGACCTGCCATAGCCAAATATGTCTCGGTCCTATTCCAATAGTGAACATCCAGCTCAAATGCCAGGCCTAAATCTGAATGGGAACACATGCAATGACAAACCATTATCAATCTACTTAGGTCTCATCAGGAAGGTTTAGCTTTAGTCCTGTAGCACAATGAGCAAGGGACCCATGTCTGGGCATACCTGTTCACATAGGGCATCTACTGCAAAACAACAAAGTAAAGGACAGAATGCTTAAATTCTCTGTCACTGGTAATCACTCAGGGTTGCATTAGAGACCGGGAAGTTTTTGCCGACCATGCCACTCCAGATATAGACTTGGCATATGCAAATCATTCTTGGTCCAGCTCCAATTGCAAAAGTCCAGCCCTGACTGCCAGCCCAGGTCGCTTCTAGACAGGAACAGAAGCAACTCCAAGCATCATCAAGACAGAGGAAGGAGAAAAGCAGCAGTAGCAGATGTAGATTGGAGGTTGTGAAAAGTTACAGCGGGAAGTACAACCAGCACTATCTGGAAGATTCATCATATTTGAAGCAGGATTGGCCCTTAAGCTACTGCAAACATAGAGTTCCTCCAAAAACCAATCCACTAGCCATTATGCAACACCCCTACCCTAAGTGCCTTGTCTGAGTGGGATCAAAGGAGAGAGAATGAGAGAGGAGGAAAAAGCCAGGTAGAAATCAAGTCCAGCAGGTGTAGCACTGGTGACAAAATGGACAGTGTATTGAAAGAAGAAGGCAGTATTTATTGGACTAATATGTGAAGATGTCTTACACATGATGCATTCCCCATAATTCGGTTTCTATAACATTATCTTGTATCTGGTTTCAAAGTTTTATTGCATTCAACAGGACTGTACTTTTGCAGAAATGTTAGAACAAAAAGGGAATAATTACAAGAAAGAGGAAGTTCAGTAGGTGTAGCATTTGGTGTAACCTCCCATTGGTGACAAACGCAGCTTAATTTGTGTATTATTTGTACACAAAATGGGGGGAGATTGGAACAAGAGAGTTTATGCATGCAGTAATTGGGTTTAAAAATTCTGCATCTTCTAGCTCGTCAAATTGGCTGTTGGATTTTCCAATTTTTTTAGAAATGTCTTTTGGTCTCATGACACAGCAAATAAGGACAAAAATCACAAGGAGAATAAACGATTTACAGTGGTGGTAAAAATAATAAGAAACAAGCATTTGCAATGCAATGGGTTTTGCGTTTACTCGAGTTGAAGCTATTAGCGTTGTAAACTCTAACCGGACTTTTCTTGCCACATAAACTGAAAATGAAAAGTTTCACATAAGCGAGCCGACGGCCGCCATGAGCGCAAAGCAGACACAAAAAAGGTAACAGATCTTCGCTCGCAGTGAAACGTATCAACAAAAGTTAAATTGACCATGTAACGGCAAAAGTGCAAATATCCATGTAACACGGTCAATGTCATGCAAAGTGCTCAACTATGGCCCAGCGAGATCCCGCTGCCTACGAAATAAAGAATATAAAAAATAGTGCAGAAACCATACGGAAAACATGGAGCCTCGTATGTTTTCAGTAGTTGGCCGTTGCACTCGAGGTGGGCTAAACACCAGAAAAGGCATGACGTATGCATGCCTTTCGCTAATTAAATCAAACTAATTTTAAAAGTAAAGCCCACAAACCAACCAAACTGATGGGCTTGACATGGGCGTGGTTAAAAGCCCACAGAGAGATTACACCAAGGATGGAGCACTTTGTACTCAACCCTAAAAAGGGGCTCTTGAGACCAGATATCAAATCCAGTGCTGTGTCCTAGACTTCCTACAACTAAAGGCTATCATAGTCTGACTTTATGAGAATGCAGACTGACAACATGAAGAAGCAAGAGTTTAAGTTATAGCACTCTGCTCTGCACTGTAAGCACTGCCTGATGAGGCTCCCACAAGTGAATGCACTGCTCTCCATCTGCTCCTCAGGTTAAGTGCTGCCTGGTGAGAAACCTGCCTCTGGCAACCCTATCTTCTCCCTTAAAGTGAATGGTGCATCTCAAACCACTGTGCAAACATGCTCTTCTTGATCACCTTTGACTTGAATTAATGAATGAAAAATAATATTTATTGGGTGCATGTCATCTTATAAAATGTCTGTTGGTGCCTGTTATACTCAAGAGTGGAAAACACACATTGATTTTCAAGGCTGAACTGAAGCAGATGAATGAGGGTAACACTCTAAGATAAAGAGGGAGCCAGTTCAATAGAAATAATCTGACCTCCAAACATTTGTCTTACCCCTGTATTTAAACTTGAACCAAGAAATAGTTCAAAAGATCTTTATGATGAGTACAAAGGGTATAACCTGGGGCCATATTATAGAAAGTATTCTGGGAGCCCAATGGACATGTGCACCCAATTTGTTTCTACACTCAGGGCATTTCCGTATTACAGAAGGGGTACTGGCAGTTCACGCTGGTACTAAAGACGTGGGGACAAGGTTCAAGAAGCAGTGGCAGTCCCTCTCAATGACCAAGCAGGTCATAGGTCAGCACAACAGCACCAGTCCCAAGGCAGTTCCTGGCAAGTCATGATAGCACCATCCAGTGCCCAGGTCAGTCCATTTGTGTCACTCTAAAATGGGGGAAATCTCCTGTACTTATACTCATTTCGCGCACTCTCTACAAAAGGGGGAGAAGTAGTTCCAACAAGTGCTAACTGTTTCTAGGAGTGTTCCCTATCTACTCCAGCACAAGGTCCAGGCATTAGTGGGTGGTAAACGAGCCCTTTGTGTGAGGCCAGGGCACAGCTTTTACAAATGCCGGTGTGCTCCGCCTCTCCTTCTCTCAGCCCAGGCAGACCATTCAGTATGAAGATGCACCTCTGTGGCACCTCAAACCTCCCGGTGTACAAGCTGTCTGAAAAGCATGCACAGAGTCCAGGTGTCACTCTGCCTCAGACATCAATTGGAGTCAAGCTGCAAAACACCAGAGTCATAAGCACAGAGAAATGCTCACTTACTGAAAGTGTCATTTCTATAATGGTAATAAAGAATCCACCTACACCAGTAAGCAGCATTTCTCACTACCATTACAACCATACCAAACATGCCTACGCTGCCCCTCATAGATCAGACAATACCACCTAGACATAAGCTAAGGCATTCCCTGTGCAATCCTATGAGCAAGGCAGCACTCATAGCAGTGAGACATGAAATCTACTGTTTGTCGCTACCAGGACAGGCCACACAACCAGGCACATGTCTAGCCTTTTACATACATAGCACCCCTGCACATAGGCCTAGCTAGGGGCCGCCTTAGGCGGTACATATAGCAAAAGGGGAGTTCCAGGCCTGGCAAGTAAATTTAAATGCCAGGTCCCCATGACTGTAAACTGCTCATGCAGGCACTGCGCTGGAAGTCCTGAGACAGGTTTCAAAGGCTACTGCTGTGGGTGGCGCAAACTGCGCTGCAGGCCCACTAGTAGCGTTTAATTTACAGGCCCTGGGCATAGGGATACCACTGTACAAGGGACTTATAGGTAAATTTAATGTGCCAATTACGTGTAAGCCAATCATACCAAATTTAGAAAGGAGAGCACCTGCACTTAAGCACTGATCAGCAGTGATGGACTTCTCAGAGTCCTAGCGCCAACAACAAGAGGTCAGAAAAAAGAGGAGGAGGAAGGCAAAAGGTTTGAGGATGACCCTGCAAAAAGAGCCAAGTCCAACGCAATACCATAACCACACTAAAAGTCTTCTCTTGTCTTCAGATGTCAACACTTCTGCAGTGCAGATCAAGCCCAGCTGTGCCACCAGGCAGTGTGTTAATATTCCTTGTCTCTGTTTCTATCACTTGTCCCATTCCCTGTATCTACTTCTAATCTAAATATTGTTAGTGTACGATTGGCACGTGGTTCAGAGTGTGGAGCCTCATGTCATTCCACACCCATTCAATGTTAATTTCAAGGTTAATGCATCTTGATCCATATCAATGCAGTGCAGGGTTGTCAGCCGAAAACTTAAGTTCCTTCTGCAAGGAATCTGAAACCCACCAGGGCTAGCAAGTATAACTTTGTGATACCACAATAAACAGACATAGACCAAAATATATGGAGGCGATAACCTAGAAGTGAATGACAAGGAAGAGATAGACACTGTGTAAACAGGATTAGTAGTAAACAATTACATTCTTATCTCTTCGTTTCTTTCCCTCATCAAGTACTTAATTTTAAGGATTTGCAAAGCTGAGCCAAGTCTTTGAGCAACACCCCTTAGCCCAAGTCATTTACTAATTATGGACCCCAACCCCAATCAATTACCGACCAAATCAATGTCCATTTCTACTATTTAAGTGAGCCCATATTTTAGGTTAATGAAAAAGCAGGAGGGCTTATTACCAGTGACTGTACACACATTAAAGAAGCAGAAGGAGCAGATCAACAACTATAGGGACCCAAAGGCACACTAGCAGTGTACTAATATTGTCAATTCTCCAGCGCTGTAACCATGTGTCAGCGGGCAAGGCATGTCATCAATATGTACATCTACAGAGACCTTGTGCATTTTAACCAAAGACACACATACCTTACTGACATCAACCAAGTTACAGTGAGGAATAGAAAAAGCCCATTAGGCCCAAAAGTATGTATTGACCGTGGCACAGCATAAACAATATATGCTGCAGAATAATCATAAACTATTAAAACTGTGTCAGTATGCAAACTTCCAGAACTCATGACCTGAAAGAGGTCAGGCCTGCAATCCAAGGGAAAACACATTTTCATGACAACAACCAATTTGAAGGCAATACTGAAAAGACAATCCTTAGGTGTCCTTTTTATTGACAGTCTTCAGATTAATTCAAATTCGCTCTACAGTCAAAAGAGCGGTCATAGGAGTATACTGGAGACTTATTGTCATTGTCAGGTGTGCACCAAAAACAATGAACACCAATGGGGTAATTGACCAGAGAAGTTGCAGGCAACAAGCACAAGAGGAAGTATGCTAGAGAGACAAAACAGCAAAATCTGAATAGAGAAACCTATGGGCATATTTATACTCTGTTTCCACCGGATTTGCATAATTAGTTTTTACGCCAATCTGGCGCAAACTTAACTCCATATTTATATTTTGGCACTAGACATGTCTAGAACCAAAATATTGAAGTTAAAGTAATTTTTTGCCTGCAGAAAACTACCTTGCATCATTGAGATGCAAGGAAGCATTCCCAGGCAAAAATGACTCTAAGGCCCTAGGGCCTTATTTATCCTCCCGTGCAAAAATCATGCACAGGGGGAGGAGGGGTCAAAAAATGGTGCAAAGCTTGCTTTGCACCGTTTTTTAACGCCTGGTTCAGGGCAGGTGTTCGGGGACCTGTGGGCCTATTTCCATAGTGGAACACCATGGAATAAGCCCACAGGTGCCCTCCCCAGGCCCCAGTGACACCTCCACCCACAACATAGGGACAGCGGAGGATGGGGGATCCCATCCCAGGTAAGTATAGGTAAGTACAGGTAAGCATTTTATTTTATTCTTTAAAGTTCCATTGGGGGCCCTGAAATGGGCCCCCTACATGGCACTGGGTGCAATGGCCATGTCCAGAGGACCCTGGTCCCCTGTGCTGGCCATTGGGATGGTGGGCATGATTCCTGTATTTTCTAAGACAGGAGCCATGTGGTATGGATGGTTTTGCATCAGAAAATGACTCTAGGCAGGTTAGAGTCATTTTTTTTGCTCTAACCTGCCTAACATCATTTTTTGGTGCAAAACCCCCTTCCTCCATAACACCAGCACCTGACTAACGTCATTTTTTTACGCTAACCTACCCTTTGCACCGGCTTGCACCATTCCATAAATATGGTGCTCGGCTGGTGCACACAAATGGTGCAAGCCAGTGCTAAACTTTTTGGTTCAACCACCAAAAAGTATAAATCAGGGTCCTTGTTTCCAAAAGCTAACTAGAGCATTAAAGTAGACAAAACCAAGCAGCATAACAACAGAAGCACAATTTCACGTATCTGATCACCCACAAAACAAAATGAATTACTGACAACACAGAATCAAAAAACAAATCACTGGTAATCTGCTGACACTAGAGCTCATATACAGGTAAAGAAGAATAGAGGATCATGTCCACTACCAAGCTAGGATCTTCACCAGCCCACTACCAACAGGTATTTACATGAAAGGAAGGATTATATCCTTGTTGATTAATATTATTACCTTCATACTACTGCTAAATCCCCTGCTGAAACATCTCCATAGTCCTCTGTTTTCTCAATTTGATTGTACCTATTTGTTGATTTTTAAATTACGGGGTGTATTAGGTGAGTTGGTGGCACCCGTTTTATTCTGTTTATAATCTTTACCCTATCTATCCAAAGGCAGTACATTATCAACCCTTGATCCTCACGGGTCCCCCATGTCCCTCCTGTGTTGCTGTACATCTCCAGCTTGACCCTAGTAGCTCAGTTTACTCTTCCCCAGTTAGCTCATTGCTGGACATTCACTAGTTTACTAGGATCTCAAGAAAAGTGCCAGTACTTGGCGGGAGGGGTTAAAAGTGTTTATGTACAGACTGCAGAACAACCTTATCACTTAATGCGCTTGCATTTTTATTTGTATTTTTTTTTTTACTTTTCATCAGTGTGTTGGGACAACGTCAAATCAGAAGACCAGCTTCCCTGGCTACTTAAGTGTCTCATCTTTGATCCAAACTTGGAATACAGCACAAAACAGCCTGAGTGCAGTGCCCACCTGCTAGATTACATATCAATGTTCAGTACACCTTAGTTTGAGCAACATAAAATTACAGCCACTGATACCTTTACTAAGCTGGCAGGTGAGGAGGGGCAGATGCCTATTCCTGCCAACTCTTTTCTGCTAAGTGCTACACTGATAATTGTGTCCTGTTCATCACTCATCTGCTTAGCAAACCCGTCCACTCATTGTTATTTAACTGCAAAAACATAAAAGTGAGATAAGAAAATCCTAAATGAATCTCAACCACTGGCATTTGCTCAAGGCTATATTCCAGACCATCTTTATTGCCCACTAGGCCACACATGACAGACCTGCCATAGCCAAATATGTCTAGGTCCTATTCCAATAGTGAACGTCCAGCTCAAATGCCAGGCCTAAATCTGAATGGGAACACATGCAATGACAAACCATTATCAATCTACTTAGGTCTCATCAGGAAGGTTTAGCTTTAGTCCTGTAGCACAATGAGCAAGGGACCCATGTCTGGGCATACCTGTTCACATAGGGCATCTACTGCAAAACAACAAAGTAAAGGACAGAATGCTTAAATTCTCTGTCACTGGTAATCACTCAGGGTTGCATTAGAGACCGGGAAGTTTTTGCCAACCATGCCACTCCAGATATAGACTTGGCATATGCAAATCCTTCTTGGTCCAGCTCCAATTGCAAAAGTCCAGCCCTGACTGCCAGCCCAGGTCCCTTCTAGACAGGAACAGAAGCAACTCCAAGCATCATCAAGACAGAGGAAGGAGAAAAGCAGCAGTAGCAGATGTAGATTGGAGGTTGTGAAAAGTTACAGCGGGAAGTACAACCAGCACTATCTGGAAGATTCATCATATTTGAAGCAGGATTGGACCTTAAGCTACTGCAAACATAGAGTTCCTCCAAAAACCAATCCACTAGCCATTATGCAACACCCCTACCCTAAGTGCCTTGTCTGAGTGGGATCAAAGGAGAGAGAATGAGAGAGGAGGAAAAAGCCAGGTAGAAATCAAGTCCAGCAAGTGTAGCACTGGTGACAAAATGGACAGTGTATTGAAAGAAGAAGGCAGTATTTATTGGACTAATATGTGAAGATGTCTTACACATGATGCATTCCCCATAATTCGGTTTCTATAACATTATCTTGTATCTGGTTTCAAAGTTTTATTGCTTTCAACAGGACTGTACTTTTGCAGAAATGTTAGAACAAAAAGGGAATAATTACAAGAAAGAGGAAGTTCAGTAGGTGTAGCATTTGGTGTAACCTCCCATTGGTGACAAACGCAGCTTAATTTGTGTATTATTTGTACACAAAATGGGGGGAGATTGGAACAAGAGAGTTTATGCATGCAGTAATTGGGTTTAAAAATTCTGCATCTTCTAGCTAGTCAAATTGGCTGTTGGATTTTCCAATTTTTTTAGAAATGTCTTTTGGTCTCATGACACAGCAAATAAGGACAAAAATCACAAGGAGAATAAACGATTTACAGTGGTGGTAAAAATAGTAAGAAACAAGCATTTGCAATGCAATGGGTTTTGCGTTTACTCGAGTTGAAGCTATTAGCGTTGTAAACTCTAACCGGACTTTTCTTGCCACATAAACTGAAAATGAAAAGTTTCACATAAGCGAGCCGACGGCCGCCATGAGCGCAAAGCAGACACACAAAAGGTAACAGATCTTCGCTCGCAGTGAAACGTATCAACAAAAGTTAAATTGACCATGTAACGGCAAAAGTGCAAATATCCATGTAACACGGTCAATGTCATGCAAAGTGCTCAACTATGGCCCAGCGAGATCCCGCTGCCTACGAAATAAAGAATATAAAAAATAGTGCAGAAACCATACGGAAAACATGGAGCCTCGTATGTTTTCAGTAGTTGCCCGTTGCACTCGAGGTGGGCTAAACACCAGAAAAGGCATGACGTATGCATGCCTTTCGCTAATTAAATCAAACTAATTTTAAAAGTAAAGCCCACAAACCAACCAAACTGATGGGCTTGACATGGGCGTGGTTAAAAGCCCACAGAGAGATTACACCAAGGATGGAGCACTTTGTACTCAACCCTAAAAAGGGGCTCTTGAGACCAGATATCAAATCCAGTGCTGTGTCCTAGACTTCCTACAACTAAAGGCTATCATAGTCTGACTTTATGAGAATGCAGACTGACAACATGAAGAAGCAAGAGTTTAAGTTATAGCACTCTGCTCTGCACTGTAAGCACTGCCTGATGATGCTCCCACAAGTGAATGCACTGCTCTCCATCTGCTCTTCAGGTTAAGTGCTGCCTGGTGAGAAACCTGCCTCTGGCAACCCTATCTTCTCCCTTAAAGTGAATGGTGCATCTCAAACCACTGTGCAAACATGCTCTTCTTGATCACCTTTGACTTGAATTAATGAATGAAAAATAATATTTATTGGGTGCATGTCATCTTATAAAATGTCTGTTGGTGCCTGTTATACTCAAGAGTGGAAAACACACATTGATTTTCAAGGCTGAACTGAAGCAGATGAATGAGGGTAACACTCTAAGATAAAGAGGGAGCCAGTTCAATAGAAATAATCTGACCTCCAAACATTTGTCTTACCCCTGTATTTAAACTTGAACCAAGAAATAGTTCAAAAGATCTTTATGATGAGTACAAAGGGTATAACCTGGGGCCATATTATAGAAAGTATTCTGGGAGCCCAATGGACATGTGCACCCAATTTGTTTCTACACTCAGGGCATTTCCGTATTACAGAAGGGGTACTGGCAGTTCACGCTGGTACTAAAGACGTGGGGGCAGATTTAAGGAAAGTGGCGCTGCACTGGGTGTAGAGCCACTTTCCTTGCACCCCAGAGTGCCCCCTTCCACCACCATGTGTGCGCCATACTTAAAATATGGCACACCATGGCGCAAGGTAGGGGGCAATAGTGTAATTTTTTAGACGCTTTTGATGTACTCTGCAGGCGTAGTGCCAAAATGTTGGTGTTACTCCTGCAGAGTACATAGGGGCCCATTATAAATAATGGTATGCCCCCTTTTAACACCAGCTCTAAGTAGGTGTTAAAAGTGCAAAAACAATGGCACAAAGAAATCTCTTAAATTTCCTTGTGCCATTTTTTCAGGCCCCCTAATGGGGGAACTCACTCCCTTGCATACATTGGCCCTCAATATGACGCAAGCAGACAGCAGTATTTTGGAGAAAAGTACTGCCAACAGGCTGGCGGTACCTTTCCCCAAAATATGACATTGGCGGTTTGGCTCACACCAAACTGCCAATGTACCACTCTGTCCGCCAGGGGGGTAACAGCCTCTGGGCTGGAGACTTCAGTCTCCAGCCAGGCAGCCGTCACTATCCCACCCGCGGGATAATGACCCCGCCTACCGCCATGGTTTTCAGGGCTTCCATACTGCCATGAAAGCCATGGCGTTAGGCACTATCAGTGCCAGGGAATTACTTTGCTGTCACTGATGGGGTCTCCCTGCCCCCTCCCCACCCCAGAGTCCTCCCCTACCCTCCCCCTCCTACTCCAGACCCCCACGACATACACGCACATTCACGCACCAACATACACATGCATACACACACTCATACCCACATTCACCCACGCATGCATACATCCATTCACACACACATCCACACACACTTACATACATACAAGCACCCACGCATTCACACAACACAACATACACACACACTCACACCCATTCATGCACACATGCATTCCACACGCCACAAACCTGCAGGCACGCATGGAGAAACATACACCACACCCCCCACACACACAACACCACCCACCTCCCTCCCCTATCGAGGCACCCGACTGACCTGCTTGCAGGGGGGCCTCCGGCAGGAGACGGGATCGGCACTGCTGCCAGTAGCAGCGTTCACCAGCAGAACACCACCAGGCTGTATCATGGGTCATGATACGGTCTGCGGCGGTCTACTGGCGTGCCGCTGCCGCTGGCAGCAGAGCCACCTTACTGCCGGCCGCAATGGCTCAGCCGGAATTCCGCCAGCCTTCTGGTGAAATTCCAGCTACAGTCATAATACGGTGAACGGTAGGTAACTGGGTGACAGTGTTATGGCGGCCGTCGCCGCGGCGGTAGGCGGTCATGACCGCCAATGTCATAATTAGGGTCATTATGCCTGGCACAGGCATAATGTGGTGCACGGATTTACAAAGTAGCGATTGCATGCATTGCACCACTTAAATATGGCGAGGGGATAAGGCCACTTCAGCGCCGCCTTAGCTTAAAAAAAGATGCTTTGGTGGCACTAGGGGCACTTAAATAGGCCCCGTGATCCCACAGGAGTGGGTCCTTATTTGTATGAAACCAGCATTTCACTTTTAGTGTTTTTTCCCAAATTTGCCAAATGGACTCAATACAATTTATTTCTTGTGAACATTCTGGACCAAAGGGAAAACCAGAGGTGTGGTATCTTGTGATCAAAAATAATGCAGATTGGGTTAATCCTTCGCATGACTATTTTCCTGTAAGCGAGACTAGAGGACATTTCTAAGATTTGGAAAAAAATTGCTAACAAATCTGATAAATGTCCTGGTCATGATGTCCTCCTCTCCAGCCAATCAAGGTGAGGGAAGTCTGATACCCACCTATAGAAACATTTGGATATGTAGACTTTGAAAACATATACTTGTGGTATGTTTCCATGCCACTCAGGTTTGACACATGACAATTACCCTCATTTGGCATTTTACACTTTTTGTAACATTCCAAAACTGCATCCACTTTATTGCCTGTGGGCACCAACAAACAGCTCAGCATGCTGTCTCCTGTGGTGTAGCTGGTGGAAGTCCAGCTAAGCCCATTAGGTCAAACAGATGAAACTGCCCATCTCTAGTTTCATGGAGTCACAGCCAGTTATACAAATGGCAGGGCCACATGCTAACACATAAACAATGACCTTGCAACCTGGGGATGAGGAGCCTGAAAATATGTCCACCTCACACTGCTCTCATTCTAGGAAAGTTGTACAGAGACTGGCCAAGTTAAAAGCCTTGCACTATCAGACATATTGAGTGAATAAACACTGGGCCAGGGAAGAAGAAGGTCAACTGGAGCCAGAGCTGAGTTGCTTGAGTACGGGGCTGTTGATGATGGTCACTAATAGTAATCCTGTATTGGGTGGTAATAGTTATTATCTTATGTGACCTGGTCTCTATTGTGACATTAATAATATCCATGAATAGCTAAAAATGATTTTATTGATAGTAAGTAGCTGTCAGCAGTGTCAATGTTAGAGACCCATAGCTTATATTGTAAACATTTAGAAAATGATTAGTGTTTAGAATTTCAGTAGAGTTAGCATGCTATCTGTTATCAAATTAACAGTGCATCGTCACCAATTATTTTGTCATATTTGTACGTCTGAGCTCAAATATGTACCTCATTGTGCAGGCTACATTCTCTAGGAAATCCCAGAAATATTTGTATTGCCCGACTCCAGACATTTAGGGTCATATTTCCTTCATTAGTATTTTGGGATTTATTTTCGTCCCATTGAGAACGCAACAAAATATTGAGTGAATTTGTTAAAAACAAAATAACAAAAATCGACACATTTTATTATATCTTCAGACTGCAAGGAAATACTGATGTGGGGGTTCTACCAATCCTTAGGCCTGAATGTGGAAAAAAACATAGGGCCTCATTTACAACAAACTGGTGCATCCCTCGCAATGCACCAATTTGCTTGAGCTCCCCCATGACAACAACATGGTAGTGAGAGAGCGTAGCTTATATAATCAATATTAACCTGAAATGTTTATGAACTACTGTATAATAATGTTGCATAGAAACTGTATTAAGATGTTTTGCTAAAAACGTGCGTTTTAAATGTGCCCACGGGGAGTGGCCACCAATGTATACAGGGACTAATGAAATTGACTAATGATGATGAAATGTATTAATAAATATAGTTTTAAACTAATTATTATAAGTTGTAATGTTAAGGTTTGCTAATAAATTACTAGGCCTTAGTTAGCATGAGTTGATGCCTAGCTGCCTGACTCTCATATTAAATGTATTTTTCTAACGTGCACTGTGCTGACTTGCTAAAGGACATGAACTCTTGTTTTCTTCAAACTAGAAGCTGAATGTAACTGTAGTGGATCCGTTCTCATGAAATTCATCCTGCATGTAGAAACATTTTAAGCTAAATGCAACAGTGTAGATTAACGTTATGTACAAGGTCGCCTAAACCCGTACAAACAATGGAGCTACTGACAAAAGATGTGCAAAAGACCACGAGAGGATGAAATCATACCGGACATTCTCCCCCTGAAGACGTCAATCATGAGGACCAATAAACTACGTGAGAACTGTTATGGGGTGACAAATTCGATGATCTAATTTAAAGTTAATTGGGTAGAGATAGTGGGGTTCAACCCCTTAGCCAATTAGATTTTAGGGGAAGGTACAACGAAAAAGGGATAAAAACCTATGACACGGGGAGTCAATTAGATGGGTTAGGGAAATGCTATTGATTTGATCCAGAAACTTTGTCACTCTGCATGGTGACTTGCTGACTTTACTTAGAACCATTCTTGCCCTTAGATTGCCCGTTTATACTTTACCTCCTTATGAGGGAAGTACCCTTTTACCCTTCCTGCTGAGCTGAGTTCCTGACTGATGGCGAATCAACTGATGTCCTGAGGACTAAGACGAAACCTGAGTGCTGACCCCAAGTGGAGGGTAACTATGACAATGAAATTGTAATTGTCTGTTTGCTTTTCCTTTCTAGGTACCAACTGCTATCTTTGGACAGAGACCATAGCTTGATGTTTTTCAAATTGGTGTTTCTAAATTGTTTTGCATGAAGCCCAACATGCCGATGCTAATTAGAGGTTAGGACAGGGGTTCACTAAATGACGCAAATAGACAAATGACTGAATCTATGCTTTGTTGAACTGACATGTTAATGACACTCTGCTGAAGTTAATCTATGTTGACGCCGTGTTATGTTTTAATAATTGTGTTTCTTGCCTTGATGAAGTCTTATTCGAGTTGCCAAATTATGACAATGCTGATGAGCTTTTTGCTATTGAGATTAATACACTTGCGATTAGAATTGTAATCAATAGGAAATAAAATTACAAAATCTTACTAAACTGGTGTGGTTTTTCATGACTTAAAGGTCATGGTGGTTTTCGTGTTTTATTAAATGACATTGACTAAAGTGAATTGCATTATTATAGTAAATATTGATGACATTATTGACGTATTGATTATTATGTTGATTAGCTATCTCGTCCTAAGGTGTCTTCAATCAGGGTCGAAAGATTCATTGCCCTAAAACGAGTCCCAATGTGCCTAAATTAATCATAGAGGGACGGGTTAACAGTTCTGGTAGCAGAGCAACGGTTTGGCCCTTTGGGGCCCTAGGACGGAGAATTATTGTTTACATTGTTTTTCTGAGATAATGCGAATTGGAAGTATGATGTGTTTTTAAATTCCCCATGACTTTCCCGGAATCTCGGAGCCTGCCTAAGTGAGTTGGGAATGTTCTCGGCGTTTTAGCATGTGTGGTGTAGTATTTGCGCTTGCTCAGCTTCTGCATATTGCAGGTGATTTGTGAAGGTTGTGTGTGTTTAGGCTAGGTAATGGTGTTTTAGAAGGAGTGGGCGTACTCCGCAGTATGAGAGTAGGGAAGTCGGCGTACTTCATGTGAGTGTGGCGCTTTGTGCTAAAGAATTATCCACGTGGTTGGTGGTGATGTACGGACCCGTCGTGGTCTAAGACTCCGGAGTATATTGACAAGTGTAGGAGACACTTGGGTTTATGTTGTAATTTGTGCAGTTTAATACGTCAATCGGGCATGGTTGACAAGTCGAGTTTGAGTCAAATTGTGTGAGTGAAACCTTCGATGGAGATTTGGCAAGTTGTGAAGTGCAGTAGAACAAACCATTGACAAGTCGAGAGTAGGATTTGCGGGTCGAATTCTGCTTGCATATGCAGGAGCTGAGAAGGAGAGAGGAGCGGCCGAGGCTTCAAGTGAAATCTCTGTAAAGCTCTGAAGCGATTGTGTTACCCTTCCTATAGTAAACCGGCAAGTTTGAGTTATTGTTGTTGTTAAAGGAGCTCGCAGTATTTTGTATTAGTTTGGTGTCGATCTAGTGTGAGGAGGACAAGCCGCAAGACTTTGTCAGCCGTAGTGTGTGTGAGTGTGACATCAGTGGTGCCACGCTGGGATCGGTCAGTGCCCGAGGGGGTTCGCGCACAGATTGGCAGCCGTCCGTGAGAGGCAATAGGTTGAGAAAGTGGGTGAAGAGTGTTCTGGGAATTAAAGTCACTTCCTGATTAGATTCTAAGCAAAATAAAAGACGTAAAAATTAAGTTTTTCAAGGCTTTAAAGAGTGCTTTGTAGGGAGATACATATATTCTGGCGGGTGATTGGGAGCCTACACCGCCTGAAGGTACTCCAGCTTATATTGTCATGGAGGAGAAGGGAGTAGCGCTGTGTCTTTGGATGAAGCATTGGCGCAAATTAACAGAGAAAGAGGGATGTTTAGCGTTTCTAGAGCATGGGACATTTAATACAAGAATTTTAGAGAATTTTGAGGTGGATGTTAAGCGTACAGAAGCCGCCTCCGAGGCCAGCTCAGTATGAGGCATTAGAAGTCTGGGATTTAATGGCCATACGACAAAGACAGCAACAATTTGAAAGGAAAATGAAAAGGCCAGAAAAGACTCTAGTGGAGGCTAAATGGGATAATGAGAGCAGGATGTGGAGAAGGGGAATAGTCGACGGACTAAAACTGTTTCCAGCAATAACGCAGGAAAATGAGCCGCAGGGAAAGAAAGCCACCTGTAAGACAGACAAGGGCTCTAGCAAGCCAAAGGAGACTCAGAGATCTTGGATAGATGAAGATGATTCAGATGATGAAGAGATTCTTAATCAGTTGTTA
This sequence comes from Pleurodeles waltl, assembly GCF_031143425.1. Classification (NCBI taxonomy): domain Eukaryota; kingdom Metazoa; phylum Chordata; class Amphibia; order Caudata; family Salamandridae; genus Pleurodeles; species Pleurodeles waltl. Next base: position 488,164,273 of record NC_090438.1, on the reverse strand, counting down.
CATGATCGCCCGCCACCTTATGCAATAAATGACACTGTTCCAAGTACTAGTGCCGGTCCTGAGGTTTTGACATAGAGCAAGGGTGTCCCGAGTACATTGCAGACAAGTTATTCAGTTTTGATACAAAATGGTGTCAGTTTACCAACTGCACCAGATGCACAGATACAGTTGCAACCTCCGCCGATACAGAGGCTTTATCCAAACGTCTCAGTACTAGAGACAAATACAAGTCTGATGGTGCCGCCTGAACCGATACACACGAGATCAAAGCTAGTGCAGATTGAGCCAACTCCGCAATTGCTGCCACAGCAACAGCTGATTCCGGGTTACAATCCAATAGCAGGACCGCAGTCAGTACCTGCCCCAGACACAGTGAGTCAAGCTTTGGGTGTTAGTGCTCCACGGGGTTTGGGACCTGGTCAGACACCAGCTGCCATATCGTTACCAATTACTGTTGGTCCACCAGTACCGCTGTATGCGCAAGGTAAACCTGGCACGTGTGATCAGGGAGTGAGGACTCAAGATACGATAAGAGGAGGGTTCACAGGAACTCCCAACCAATGTCACCAAGAGCACAAGCAGCAGAAGGACTCAGATCTTTGTTAGACCTTAGTCCGATTGGGGCTCCTTTGGAGGCAATGAGGAAAGCAGGGTTAAGTGTGTTAGCCCCACAGACAATGAGTACAGAGACATCACAGGCGCCACTGATGCAGTCAGGAAACATTTCTTTGCAAGGCTTTTCCGTGCAACAGTTGATTGAGTGGTTAGGAAATATCAACACTTCACCAACTACTGCAGTGATCGCAGGGAGGTCAGAAAGGGACGAATACCTAAACTTTGTAAGACTGGGAGTAGAAGCTGCAGAACTAGTGGAAGGAACAATGGGGGTAAACAGATTGGAGTCATACACAGAAGCAGAATTAAGGTATTTGTGCCCCAAAATCACTAAAGAAGTGGGCAAGGTACACCAGAGGTTGGCGAACCTGGCAGACAAATACGACTTAGAGATTGAGAATACTAAACATTTGAAAATAAGCTACAGATTAGACTTCGATTCTAAAGATTTTGATCACATGAGATCTACTGGAATGAAAGCGCATCTTAAAGAACTACTGCAAAGTGCGCAAATCTGGGGAGCCTTAGAGAAGTGGGAAGGCAAATGGGCAAAGAAAAGAGATAAAAAGAAAAGTGATGGTCCAGAACCAAAGCAGGCTGAAGTCGCACCGGACACGGGGACAATAAAAATGTTACCAATGAGAGAGACAGCCGGAGGGGTGCTAGTCCATGTACCATGGTCTAGGGGTGATATTTTGTCCTTTACAAATGGTTAAGAGAGAAGCAGATAGAGTGGTATCAGCAGACGGATAGGTTTGTAAAGCTTGCGAAATGTCTCTGGGAGGACTTGAATAACTTGTTTGAGATTATTGTGCCACCCGACTTATGGCTTGAGTGCAAGAGAGGTGTGGATTGGCCGACACAAGAACCGGCAAGGGATAAGGTGACTGGAGCGCCATCTGAGGAGGTGATGAAGTATTACCATAAAGTGATTGAGTTTTTGAAGCAGAAAGTGTCGCCGAAAGTGACTGATTGTCAGAAAATTGATCGGACCTCGCAGGAGGCCAAAGAGTCGATTCATGCTTACTATGAGAGGTTGTTGAAGGCGTTCAAGCATTACAGTGGCACTGAGACCATAGAACCGAAAGACATGAATCATCTTGTGTTCAGGTTTGTTGAAGGGCTGAGACCAGAGATTAGTCAGATGATTAAGAATCATTTGATCTGTTGGCAAGCAAAGCCGATTGATGAGGTGTTGCAGTATGCGAAATACTGCAGTGACGAGATTGAGTTGAAGCAGAGAAAGTTGAAGGAGAAAGTGATGGTGATGCAGATTAAGGCAGTGCAGGCAGGGATGCAGGGAAATGGAGTACAGCAGGTAATACAGCAGCAACCGCAAGGGAATGGAATGTTTCAGACACAGCCAAGAGGTCGAGGTCGAGGTTTTGTTAACCGCGGTCCAGACTTGAATACTGTTGTGGTTCAAAATGATGTACAGGGGATGAAGAAGGTGTCACCATGTCACGCGTGCAGGAGCGTGGGGCATTGGAAGCGGGAATGCCCGATGGTGGTGCAAGATGGTGTCGTTCAACAAAGCAATGATGTTGGTACATTTCAAAATGTGAGGAGTCCAAAATTGAGGGGACAAAATCAGAACTTCCAGAATAATATGATCCAGATGCAGGGGTTACAGCCCGTGCAGCAAATGCAAATGCCGCGTATCCAACCAGCACAAATGCAACAGGCACAGCAGCAGGTTACCATGGTACCTAGACAGCAAATGCAAGTGCCTTTAGCTCCAATAGGACAGCAACAGGTAATGCTTCCTCAACAGGTCACAGGTCAAATGATGAGTCAAAATAACACACTACAACAGTTCCCATTGCGTGGTGAGGATGGAATAAACGATGAATGGTCGGATGATTGTTCAGACAGTGAGGAGTATAGGCTTGCAGCATCCCTAGAAGTAGATCAGAAGGGTCCCTATGTAGAGGGGAAGGTGATGGGTCAGAAGGTTTCATTCCTGGTTGACACAGGAGCTACACGCTCTACAGTCAGAAGTGCAGAGGTTCGAAAGTTGCCACTTTCGGGGCGTACCATAAGGGTGGTAGGAGTAGCAAACTAGTACCTGATAAATCCGATTACAGACCCGGTTCAAGTTGAAATTGGCAACTTCCAGGGATTACATAAATTTGTAGTCTGTGATTCGAGTCCCGTGTCCCTACTGGGAAGAGACTTGCTGTGTAAGACGAGGTGTTCAATTACCTGTTCCAATGAAGGGATTGAGGTACAGACAAACTGTGATGACGAAGGGGATGATGATCCGCTTATAGAGTTAGAAACAGAGACCGTAAATGAGGAATACCCTTTGATAACTCTATTCCCGATGCTTACAGTGACTGACTTACCACCTGAACTGCGGTGAACAGTGACAGAGACGGTGTGGGACCTGACAGGAAAAGAAGTGGGACTGATAAAAGGAGTAAGTTAAGGTGCAGGTAAAGCCTAATGCAGTGTTCCCACAGATACCGCAGTACCACATGGCACAAGATGTTCTCATCCAGGTAGCACAGATAATTGCGGACTTTGTGAAGCAAGGGGTTCTGAAAGAAGTGATGAGCAGCCCGTGTAATTCACCAATAATGGGTTTGAAAAAGCCTTGTGGGAAGGTTCGAATTGTGCAGGATTTGTGGAAAATAAACAAGATTGTGGTAAAGTGTTGTCCCATAGTGCCAAATCCATCAGTAATCATGTTTCAGGTTCCATGTGATGCAGAGTGGTTCACAGTTGTGGACCTGTCGCAAGCATTCTTTTCGGTGCCTCTTCATGAGGACAGCCAATTTCTTTTCAGTTTCAAATTCCTGGATAAGGTGTACAGTTGGTGCAGGATTCCTCAAGGGTTTTCTGAAGCATCTTCCATCTTCAATCAGATACTGAAAAAGGATTTGGAAGCGTTAGAGTTGCCTTTCAGTTCGACTCTAGTGCAGTACATTGACAATTTGTTAATCGCGTCCAGGACAAAAGACGACTGTAGGTATGACACAATTGCCTTACTGAACCATTTGGGAAAGAACGGACATAAAGTGTCCCCAAAGAAGCTGCAATACTGTCAGAGAGAGGTGAAGTACTTAGGTCACCTGATTGAAAAGGGGTCCAGGAGAATATCCAAAGAGAGGGTGACAGCCATTCTACAGATGAATCCCCGACAACCAAGAGAGAAGTCAGGATGTTTTTGGGAATGGTGGGCTACTGTCGCCAGTGGATTCCCAACTTCTCGATTATCTCTAAACCTTTGGCGAAGTTGACAGGCAAAGAGGTTCAGGATGACCCGGTACCATAACCATGTCCGAGAAAGAGATGAAGGCATTCATGGAGTTGAGAGAGTGCATGTGCAGGGCACCAGCTTTAGGTATGCCTGATTACACGAAGTCTTTTCTACTGTTTTGTCATGAACGTGATGCTTGTTCTTTGTCTGTCCTAACCCAGGTTCATGGAGGTGCAAACCGCCCAGTAGCATATTTTTCAGCTACTTTGGACCCAGTCGCAGCAGCCTTACCAGGTTGTTTGTGTGCAGTTGCAGCAGTTGGTCAAAGCCTCACACAGTGTGAAGGCATAGCAATGGGACATCCCTTAACAGTAATGGTCCCTCATTCAGTTGAAATTCTGTTAACCCGAACTAAGACGAAGCATATGACAAATGCTAGGCTGACCAAATATGAAACAATCATTCTGGGGTCAGCCAATGTGTCTTTGAAACGATGTACTGTATTGAACACTGCAACTTTACTTCCTATTGAAAATGCTGAGATCAATAATGCTGAGGAAGTAGAACATGATTGTCTTGAGGTAACAGAACTATGCACCAAACCAAGACCTGACATCAAAGATGCTCAGTTAGAGGAAAATGACTACATTATGTTTGTTGATGGTTCATGCTTACGAGACTCAATTGGAGTACTGATAGCTGGATATGCCGTGTGTACAATCACTGGTATTCTAGAAGCTTCCTGGCTCGAAAGAGTGTACTCTGCACAAGTGGCTGAACTAATTGCCCTTACTAAGGCATGCCACACCGCTGAAAACCTGAAAGTCACTATCTATACTGATAACAGATACGGATTTGGAATTGTGCATGATTTCGGCCAATTATGGTCACAGAGGGGTTTCATGACCTCTTCTGGCTCACCAGTGAAAAATGGCAAAAAGATTAAGGACTTGTTGCATGCGATTCAGTTACCTCTTGAAATTGCTGTCGTAAAATGCAATGCTCATGTTAAGTCACAGGACTTTGTATCAATGGGAAACGGCTATGCAGATCAAGTCGCAAGGTTTTACGCATTGAACTGTATATCGTTCAAGGATCAGTGGGAATTGTTACCGGAAACTGAGAATGAGACTTGCATTAAGGGTGGTTGACACATTAGATGAGCTGAAAGCACTGCAGGGACGTGGTAGCAGGGAGGAAAAACGCTCCTGGCAGAGAATGCAATGTATACAGGGAGGGGACGACTTATGGGTCTCAGAGGAGGGGAAAATGGTTTTGCCAAACAGTCTTTTGTCTCAGTTTGCAACATTTTACCATGGTCAGGCACATCTTGGGAGAGACGCAATGATTAGGCTGTTTAAAATTGATTGGTTCAATCCAAAGTTCAGACAAGCTGCAGAGGTTATTTGTCACAGGTGCATCATCTGTCAGCAGATGAATGCGGGGAAAGGAACTGTGGTGACTTTGAGCCACATAGGGAGAGCTGGAGGTCCATTTAGCAAGATGCAGATGGATTTTATTGAGATGCCTGTGTGTGGAGGCTTGAGGTACATGTTGGTGATTGTATGTGTTTTCAGTCACTGGATTGAAGCCTACCCTACACGTAGGAATGACAGTCTTACAGTAGCAAAGCTGTTGCTCAGAGATTTGATACCACGTTTCGGATTCCCGATCTCTTTAGAATCAGATAGGGGAAGACACTTCGACAATGAGGTGATTAAACTCTTGTGTGCCGCACTGAACATTGAGCAGAAGCTGCATTGTAGCTATCGCCCTGAAGCATCAGGACTAGTGGAACAAATGAATGGTACCTTGAAGTCGAGAATGGCAAGAATGTGTGCAGCTACCAATATGAAGTGGCCAGATGCATTGCCCTTAGTGCTGATGTCAATGAGAAACACACCTGACAAGAAGACAGGACTATCTCACCATGAGATTCTGATGGGTCGAGCTATGAGGTTGCCCGCAGTACCTGTAAATGTTCTTGTGAATATCACGGATGATATGGTGTTGGACTACTGCAAGGGTCTGGCTGATGTGGTCCGCTCTTTTTCTCACCAGGTGGAGGCCACTACACTGCCACCGATAAGTGATCCAGCTCACAATCTGAGGGCCGGTGACTGGGTTGTTGTCAAGAAGCACGTGAGAAAGTCATGTTTGGAGCCGCGTTGGAAGGGGCCATATCAAGTAATACTGACAACAACCACAGCTGTGAAATGTGCAGGCGTTCCAAACTGGATACATGCCAGTCACACAAAAAAGGTGACATGCCCAACTGACGAGGAACTCGAAGTGTCCAAAACAACAGTTGCAGAAAAGGAAGTCTCAGGGCCGGAGAGTATTCAAAGGGGAACTGAGACTGAAGGAGAGCCCACTGAGGACGGCTTAGTCACTCAAAGTGAGTTCCAGAGGGGTGACGGTGAGCCTATCTCAGTTGAGGCAGCTGGGAAACCGACACAGAGAGAGGTTCTCCCAGAAGCAGACGGTTTTGGGTTTGAACTTGAGCCCGTGTCAGACCCTGAAGACGAAGGGTCAGAGGGAAGTCGAAGTGTTCTGACTCCTTCTGAGCCGCTTGCAGGTCCATCAAGAGAAAACACCATAGCACAAGAGGAGGGTGCTGTTCAACATCCTGAAAGGCCAAGCAGAAAGAAAACACATAAAGTAGAAAACTGGCCGAAGTTACAAGCTGCAGGAGAGAAAGTAGTCCCTTGTGATACAATAGAGGAAGAAATCGGCACAACCAGAAAAGAGGATCTCAGTGAAGGAGAGTCGCAGAGTGAACGCAGACTGAAAAGAAAAAGAGTCGCAAACAGAAGGTACGCAGACCCTGAATGGGCGTATGAAACGTCAGCTGAATGGCAGCAAGAATTCTTGGCATTTTGTTTTGATCAAGAGGTACCAGGTCAATACTACAGCACCTGAATTCAACTTTAGAAAGAGACTGTGTTGAAATTTAAAAATTAAAATTGAAAGCTGAGAAGCTGAGAAAAGAGTCTGATAAATTACCAGATGTGACACTAAAAACCTGATTTGATTCTGAAAAAACAGTTATGACAAGCTGCTAAACCTGATTTGACAAAAGGGTCCTGGAATGAGTGAAACGCTGTAAATACTTGCTGAGAAAGAAAGAGACTTTGCATTGAGAAAAAAAAAATAGCTTTAATATCGTCCTCAAGTTGATTGTTTGCTTTATATCATTCTACTATCTGATTCTTTACGGATCATGGCTTATGCTAAAAGTAATAGTAAGAAAAGTAGGATGTGTGGATGGTTGAGTGCCATAACAGGTATTATATGTGCAATAATAATTATAGGTGTGATTGTGGGAATGCCATTGGTGGATAAGAAAGTGACTAACAAAGCTTCAAATCATGAGACTACTACATTAACATCATGGGAGGAATTTGAGCAGGATGCAAAATACTTACACGTAGGAACTAATTAAAAATGGGAACTTTCTACTAATGTCTTCTATCGCTTGCTGAATGAGTATGTTGACACAATGGATGCGAGAAACTGTTATGTGTGCACAAAGATTCCTTCCTCAGTCCAAGAAGGGGACTTATCATAGTCTGCCACTAACATATGGTATTAGCTGTAGTTTGCTATCAACAAGGTTCCGTAGTCAAGAGAATGTGCAATATTTGTATTCTAACCTAGATGTAGTGTTTTCCTTTGTGCCTTTGATTGAGTTTCTGAATAGATTAGCTAAAGAACACAGCATAAAATTAGTTAGGGGTTTCTTTGAGCCGACACTGACATTTGGGACAGCTTATGCGCACTGCAATAATCGAACCTGCTTACTAACGCCTGTAGAGAAAAGCTTCTTAGATAACACTGATGATAGACGCAAAGCATTGAAAGAAAGACTAGAAAAAAGGGTTAGAAAAACACACCTATGCAAATGATTATGCTTACACCGCAATAAAGACGCAGGGCAAACTAGCTATAGATGCACTACATGTAGGTAGGCTTTGTATATATAGGCCGAAATCTGAATTAGACACTTTATTTGTGGGAACGAGTGAGTGCAGGCATGTGTTTTTGTTTCAGAGTAAGTGGACGTTCATGTTAAATGGACAGGATCCAGCGATCCCTGGGATCTATTATATATGTGGACTTAATGCTTATTACCGTCTCCCTAAGGGATGGTATGGTACATGTTATTTGGGAATAGTTTTCCCAAAGATTTACCAGATTGATGACTTGAAGCAAATTCCTAAAATGTCTGAATTACAACATGCTAGACAAAAGAGAGAGACAGCGACTGCTGTCGCTGGTGACATATTTGGAGCCATAATTCCTTCAGTAGGGGCTATCTTAAACTCTATAAAGATTCGGAAGTTGTCTACTATTGTGGATAACATGCTGATAAACTTCACAGGAGCTATACTCCTGATGGATACTGAACTTGCTGCGGAGAGAGCTATGACTCTTCAAAACCGGCTTGCTTTAGACATTCTTTGAGCGAAGAGTGGCGGAGTCTGTAAGATGCTTAACGAGCGTCATTGTTGTGCATTCATTCCGGACAATAGTAAAAAGATTAGAAGTATGCTTACTAACCTAACAAGAGATAGTGCAGATTTAAAGGACCTGAAGGAACCTGGAGTTTGGGAGAAAGTTGGAAAAGGAATTACCAGAGTAGCGAATTGGTTTAGTAACATTTGGAACGGGGTTCTTGCAAAAATATTAGTGGGTCTACTGATTGTCCTGATTTGTTTATTGGGATTATGGTTATCATGCAAAGTTAATGAAAGAATTAGAAGAAAACTGACAAAACGAAACAAAAGAATTGAAGAAAATGAAAGGGAGAAAATGTTCAATGAAATTTGGGAAAGCTCATACAAGGGGCAAGATGTTGAAATGAGGGTTATGAGGAAAGTGAGAGGTTGAAAGGGAAAGGTTCATGTGATGACGAGCGTCATCATAGGAGGGACTGAGAGAGCTTAGCTTATATAATCAATAACAACCTGAAATGTTTATGAACTAATGTATAATAATGTCGCATAGAAACTGTATTAAGATGTTTTGCTAAAAACGTGCGTTTGAAATGTGCCCACGGGGAGTGGCCACCAATGTATACTGGGACTAATGAAATTGACTAATGATGATGAAATGTATTAATAAATATAGTTTTAAACTAAATATTATAAGTTGTAATGTTAAGGTTAGCTAATAAATTACTAGGCCTTAGTTAGCATGAGTTGAGGCCTAGCTGCCTGACTTTCATATTAAATGTATTTTTCTAACGTGCACTGTGCTGACTTGCTAAAGGACATGAACTCTTGTTTTCTTCAAACTAGAAGCTGAATGTAACTGTAGTGGATCCGTTCTCATGAAACTCATCCTGCATGTAGAAACATTTTTAGCTAAATGCAACACTGTAGATTAACGTTATGTACAAGGTCGCCTAAACCGGTACAAACAATGGAGCTACTGACAAAAGATGTGCAAAAGACCACGAGAGGATGAAATCATACCGGACATTCTCCCCCTGAAGACGCCAATCATAAGGACCAATAAACTACGTGAGAACTGTTATGGGGTGACAAATTTGATGATATAATTTAAAGTTAATTGGGTAGAGATAGTGGGGTGCAACCCCTTAGCCAATTAGATTTTAGGGGAAGATACAACAAAAAAGGGATAAAAACCTATGACACGGGGAGTCAATTAGATTGGTTAGGGAAATGCTATTGATTTGATCCAGAAAATTTGTCACTCTGCTTGGTGACTTGCTGACTTTACTTAGAACCATTCTTGCCCTTAGATTGCCCGTTTATACTTTACCTCCTTATGAGGGAAGTACCCGTTTACCCTTCCTGCTGAGCTGAGTTCCTGACTGATGGCGAATCAACTGATGTCCTGAGGACGAAGACCGAACCTGAGTGCTGACCCCAAGTGGAGGGTAACTATGACAATGAAATTGTAATTGTCTGTTTGTTTTTCCTTTCTAGGTACCAACTGCTATCTTTGGACAGAGACCATAGCTAGATGTTTTCCAAATTGGTGTTTCTAAATTGTGTTGCATAAAGCCCAACATGCCGATGCTAATTAGAGGTTAGGACAGGGGTTCACTAAATGACGCAAATAGACAAATGACTGAATCTATGCTTTGTTGACCTGACATGTTAATGACACTCTGCTGAAGTTAATCTATGTTGACGCCGTGTTATGTTTTAATAATTGTGTTTCTTGCCTTGATGAAGTCTTATTTGAGTTGCCAAATTATGACAATACTGATGAGCTTTTTGCTATTGAGATTAATACACTTGCTATTAGAATTGTAATCAATAGGCAATAAAATTACAAAATCTTACTAAACTGGTGTGGTTTTTCATGACTGAAAGGTCATGGTGGTTTCTGTGTTTTATTAAATGACATTGACTAAAGTGAATTGCATTATTATAGTAAATATTGATGACATTATTGATGTATTGATTATTATGTTGATTAGCTATCTCGTCCTAAGGTGTCTTCAATCAGGGTCGAAAGATTCATTGGCCTAAAACGAGTCCCAATGTGCATAAATTAATCATAGAGGGACACGTTGACAGTAGCATTGTATTTACAGTACAGCATACCGTGGCACTGGTTAGCACAACCGCACCAGAATTTCTGACGCAGTTGTGGCACTTTGCTGGACTAGCGTCAAAAATATTGATGCTACTCCAGCAATGCTAAGGGGGCCCCATTGAAAATAACAGAGCATCACTTTAACACCTTGTTGAAAAGTCATTCTTTTGCCCTGTTCACCTCCATTATTTTGCAGACTGGTACTGATAGTAACTAACTCTGACTGTGCCCTGGACCCTGCCAGCCAGGCCCAGGCCAGTGCCATGGTAAAAGACACACATGTAGTACAGTACACCAAGTATTAGGGTACCCTTATAATTGGTCTGACAGACCGTGTAAGTCCATAGTAGCTAATAGGACAAGGGGGTGCAATCTGCCTATAAGTCCCTATTATATAATATAGAGCATAGAGATTAGATGTCCACAGAATTCCTGCACTTGCATGTGTACAATGCTGTGTGCTTTCTGTCCTTTTAAAAGAAGGCCTTCTTTCAGGCTGTCTTTAAAAGTCAAATTCTTACCATTTGCATGACAACTCCTACAGGTCCCTAGTAGATAAAAGGGCAAGGAGGTGCCAACTACCTATAAGACCCTAGTACATAATAGGGCATGGAAGTTAGAGGCCCAGCAGATTTGCTGACCTTTGCATGTGAGCACTGCTGGAGATTTTCTGTAATTCTTAAATGCAGCTTGACTATGCCGACTGCGTTTAAATGGAAATGGTTTCCCAATTTGACTTTGGTGCGATGGGCACTTTAAAAGTGATAGTCAACATTATTTGTACATATTAGATACGCCCAGGGTCTCACCTAGGTGTCCTGGGGGTGGGGAGGTGGTAATGTAACTATAAGCAGGATCCTTATAAAAAAGATGTTTTATAAACCCTGGTGAGGGAAAATTGTGATTTCAGTTTCCCCCATTGTAGATACTGAGCCCCAAAGGCTAAAATTTCAATATTGTATTCGATTTTAAACATTGTTGGAAACGGCATAGAAATGTAATTCCAGGACTTAAAAGATTTGTTTTAAAAAATCCAGCACTTCTCCATTGGTAAATTTATAAAAACTGGTACAAAAAATAAGTTTTGAGTCTCTTCTTCTTATAAGCCAAAATCTAGCCTTCTAGAGGTCCTCTCGATTGGTCAGTGCTGAGAGGATTAGCAAGGCTGCTTTAATTAGGTGATAAGTGGCTGCCCAGGGAAGAGGGTATCCACTGAAGGGAGCTCTGCAGCTGCACAGGAATACCAGAGCAGGGGTAGGAGTAATAAACCATTCAGCCTCAAAGCAGAGCAGAATAGGTAGGGTATGCCAGGCCATCCACCCCCACATCCTGTGCCCCTCAGCCAGATACTGGGCTTAAGGAAGGAATTTGCAGATGTCAAGAGGAGGAGAGCTATGGAAATGAGCCACACTGGGAATTAGTTTGGTTAGCTCTGACTGCTCTGCTAAATTGTCAGCCATCATGGATTTTGGAAGAATGGTGCTTTCTGGGACAGGAATATGTCACACTTTGGAGGAAGTGATCATGCACCTGGGTGTCACCCTGCATTCTATTGGTCAGGGATGCCCCTCTTCAACCATCTCCTGAAGTTTGGAGACGTTTCAAGGACTTTTGTGAAAAAGCTCCAGGAGGTGACTGGCTCGACACAGTAAGTAAAGCCGGCAAACTCTCACTGCAACCCAGCCTGGATTTCAAGTTTGTCCTGCTGAAAAGCTCCGGAAGTCTGACTTCCAGGAGCTCCCTGAAAGTCAAGCCAGTGAACCCTCACCGAATCCAACCTGGTGAAGAGCAGCGAGGACCCTCAGCAGAAAACGCTTCAGAAAAGTTTCTAAGTGAAGGTAAAATCTTGACCAAGGCCTCTATCACAGTCAGCCTTTGGCCCGGACTACTGCGACCAGATGTCCCAAGTTGGCACTTTGTGTTCCTAAGCACTAGAAAGTGATTATTCTTTCAAAATTCATATCTCTGGTTCTCTACATTGGATTTTTGTCATTTGGGGTCTATTTACTCATGCAAATAAATTACCTATTTTTATAAATTGGTGTGGGATTTTTATTGTGTGCTGTGTCTTACTTATTTTCTGTATTGGTGTTTTTGAGTGCTTTACACTCTTGTCTCCTAAGTTAGACTGCCTGCTCGGTTACATCTACCAAGGGTTGAGCAAGGGGCTAATTTACTGATACCTTTACTGACCCTATATTGTGTTTGTGGTCTTATTGCAAGTGGTATGTGCATACTCACCACTACCAATGACCCACTTTGCAAAACGTCTGCCCAGAGCAGGCTTTAAAAAATGGCACTTGAATGACGCAGTGAAATACCCGGGACACGTATAATGTAAAGGTTTACAAACTGGCACAATGGTCCCATTGCGCCAGTTTGTAGTTATGGCACAGAGTGGGTGGACTGTTCTGCACCGCCGTTGTGTAAAAAAAAAAGAAAATGATGATATGGCGGTGCAAGGGGCTCGTAAATTAGCCCCATAGTTTTTCTGGGCTCACAGAGGCTACATAGTTCCATGTGCTTGAAATACTTACTAATTTATTTTTTAAATCCTCCTCCCTAGAAAGAAGTGCGAAAACACCTTGACAGAGAAAAGGTTTCAGACCAAGAGGTGAAACATAGAAGTAAGCAACATATTGGAGAGATTCACAAAGGATGGGAATGCTGTCAAATGAGGTCAGAAGGAAATTGACTGCTAAGGTGATTTGCGTACGTGTGGACCCTACGAAATCACTTGCACTGCTGAGCCATAGGCTTTACAGAAAACGAACATAAGGGTATAGCAACTACTAGTTTTAAAATCTCTGATCGTTATAGTTACTAAATCCAGAGCTGCTAGCTTGCAGCTGTCTTCCAAGCTTTCTGTGGGGCCTCAGATGTGCATTCAGCAGTGCGAAAGTGTAAGTGGGGAATAAATCACCTCACAGCCACAGTCTCGGTGTAATGGGCACCCTCTGCTGAAATTAGAAATAAAAGAGTCTAATTACTATCACAATGTGAGCTGTTAGAGGTTACATATAACACACAACCTGCTAGTCACAGCAAGGGGACTGGTTTCATCATCTTGCATAAGAGCAAAAGTCCCACAAAGTTTTTACATAATTTGCTAGCAAGCAAGCAACTCATCATTTCTCTCCTGGCCATGAATTCTGTTTTAAATTAATATACCACACAGAGAATACAGGCTCCATATTAAAATGGTGAGGTATCGCCAACCCTTTTTTATATCGCGCCTTTATGTTATTTGTATGTCTTCTATGATAATGCAATACATATTTAAGGGAGTAGGTCAGTTGCCTGCACACTACTCCTTGACATAAAAGTTCTAAGAAGTAAAACCTCACATAATCGTGACAAAGCCAGTTTCAAATTCAGGACCATATTTATACTTTTTTAGTGCCGCATTTGCGCCATTTCTTGACGCAAAAGCGGAGCAAACTTACGAAATACAATTGTATTTTGTAAGTTTGCTCTGTTTTTGCATCAAAAAGCGGCCAGATGCGGTGCTAAAAAGTATAAATATAGGCCTAAGAGTTGCAAAAAGGAAAATATCACAGCACAAGCCTTCTCACCCTGCGCACCTATTATCTTCAACAGCATTCCTCCAGAGATCGGCCTTGCTCCCATACCAACTTCAGAAGAGTGTGGCACGGGTATCCTGCCCGCAGGCAGTTGAATATAGGGCCAGAGGCCTGATTTTGCACCAACCCAAGAGGCTGTGGATGGCGGGATTTGATCGCTGGACCTGGATCATGTGAGTTAGATATAACTTGTGAATGTCAGTGTTTTTTTTTTAATTTTTCTAATATTATAGTTTTTATATTATTAGACGACCGACGTCTAACCATTGTTTATTTCAGTGAATATGTATATATTAACAGAGAACCGCCTTTTTGCTGCTGATTTATTATTCTATTTAATAGGGCTTACTTTTTCGAACTATGGGCTAGATTTGCAAGAATGTGGCACATTAGCTGTGATGCGCTACTTATCTTTCGCCCCCTTCTGCCCCCTAACGACACCATGTGTGCGCCATATTTGCAATACAATGCACCATGGTGCATTTTAGGACAATAGCGTCAAAAGTTATGAGGCTATTGAGCTACTTTGCAGGATTAGTGCCATAAATTGTGGTGCTAATCCTGCAAAGTAAAGGGAAAGTAATGGGCACATAATTTTAATGCCTGCCTTGAGCAGGTGTTAAAAATGATGCTAAAAATGGCGAAGGGAAATGTTGCAAATTTCACGGCGCCATTTTTATGGGCCTCCCCATGGGAGAACACCCCCTTGCATACATTACACCTGGTGCAGGCATAATGTGATGCAAAATGGCGCAATGCAACCATTGCACCACTTTGTAAGTATGGAGAAGGAGAATGGCCTCCCTAATGCCACATTAACGCTAGTGGGGCGCTAAGAGGCGCTAGTGCCTTTTAAATCTGGCTTTATGTTTTTCTGCCACTCTTTGAAATACGCTTAGTCGGTTGAAACAGTATTTCATACCCCTCTCTGTTAACTCTCAGAAGAGTTATATAAAGACCGCAAGGTGCAAGCAAGTGCAGCAAGGCGGTGGGCAGAAGGAGTCATGGAGGAGACCTAAGGCCTGGGTGCCGTGCGCCACTGAGGTATGGGTAAAGCTCGGTGGCGAAGGTGGTGAATGCAGGCTGACTTGGTAAAATACAGCATGTACGTGCCAGCTGAAGACACAGGTTTCAGCCCATTTCAGGGGAAGTTGATTCACGCCACTCTGGCACCCGGATCCTGATGCAGATGCTGGCATGGATAAAGCGGGGGAGAAGGTTGTGGAGCACGCAGTTGAAATTCCATAGGTGTTGGCAAGGCCAGGCTTGTACCTAGCAAATGAATTATGTAAGGATTGTTTTATGTGGGGCTCCTTAACCTGATCTTGGTGAAACAAGGAATAGAAGGGCACAGCACTGTGACAGTTTACTGAGCCTCGTACTTTTACTTATGCTCGTGAAACTGCTCAGCTCTTGCCTCCACTGCCACTGGAACAGTTGCCCGTCTGCCAAGTTTGTGGAACAAGTGAAATCTGCTCTCTCCCACCCGAGGCTCCAAGAGGTCTTGAGCTCCGAGATTCCAAGGAGACTTTGTGCTTCTGGTGGGCACAGAGATCGACGTGCAGGTGGTGGTGAGTGCCCACAGGCATTTGTTGCCACAGGCCAGAGTGCTGCCGACTTCACAGAAGTGACCAGGCGAGGTCCTGGTGAGGCTTGTGTTCCTCAGCGCACCCCGTCCTTCTCTTACTTTGCATTGTTATTTTCTTGAGAAAAAATTGAGATCAGTAAAATTAACCTTTACCAGAACTTACCATAAAATGAAATCAAACCTTATGAGAACAAAATCTAATCTATTTGGGCACTAAAACAGCTCACTTCTATACCATCTTTTTTCCTTAAACCATTTGGATCTAATACTAGTATAGGGGTTGGAAATATTAATGCCTTAAGAAGTCCCGGATCATTGGAGTTAACCTTTGCTCACTACAAGTGATAAAAGAGGTAGGCCTGGTAAAGAAGCCAGCAGTGCTAGTCAATTGCTTTGCTAGTGCTGGAGTGGACTTTGTCAGATATTCCCTCAACAGCTCTACCTATCCCTGGTAATTCATCTTCTATGGTTTTTACTAGCCGAGCTTCAGTGGCCTCTCCAGTGAATACATTTCCAATGCCTTTTTTTCAGTTCTCCAAGTAAACTTATTTCTTCAGTTTCTAACATATCAAGCCATCCAGATTTCAACTGTAATTCTATTCCACTTCCAAAGGATTATAACCAGTACTCTGATGCCCCCTGCTCTATAGTGCACATTTCACTTTTTTCCTGAATCTGCTCTATAAAAAATGACAGATAATTTATATGCTCAATATATTAACTGTGATCCTTAAAGATCTACCACCAAAAGCAGAGTTGAGGTCTGATGAGAAGCATCTAGAGTCATCCCAAGTACACTTAAGGATGTTGGTATTCAAGTTGTCTGCCCATGGTCAACGGTTCCGAATTCTGACCATAAGACAATCAGGAAAAGCCTTGACATTGCTTTGGACTCTTTTTTTTGGAGGATTTTTTTAAGCTTCCGGAAGATTTGTATAGGGTGAATAAAAGGGCTAATCTATTCACTTCTGAAGCCTCTTTTCCGATTTTCAACCCAAAAAAAGCAAGATTTATGCATCTCCAACTCAGGTCCTAGCTCCGTAACCTGGAAAACAGCTCACGGTTTGGACTGCTGTGTAGAGTACGCTGCATCCATTTGTATTGCCCACTCTATCTCTAATACAGTACATCCCCCACCCACCTCTAAACCAGAGGGTGGAGATAGTGCCCCTATGCAAAATAGACTTCCCATTTTATGGCATTTGCTGGCTACTTCAGTCCACCCTTATTCTATTTTAGATAACGACTGCTGCCTTCCTTAACCCTAATTTAACATCTCTGCATCTCAGTGAGCAGACCTTTACCTATTCCCTTCGTGTAGACCTTGAAATGAAAGATACTCCTCTGATACTTGATTTTGTTACATTGTTTGATGATGATTTGTTTTATTTGACTCGTTCTTTGTTATTAAAGTGTATGTCAGAAATATACCCTGTAAGGATGATAATAAGTAATGACAGCTCTATTGTACAATTATAGAATACCTCAAATGAGAAGACAACTAGGGTCAGTTTTTCCCAAAGTTATTGTAAACTTGATTTTAGAAAAGATGACACTCCCATTGAAAACAATGAGCCTCCCTGTGTTTGCTGCATTAGCTCCATAATTTATGGTGCTAATCCAGCAAAGAGCCACATTAGGGACATAAATTATGATGCTAATGTGTAAACGACTGCCTTGGTGCACCATATTGTAAATACGGCACGCACATGGTGTTGTTAGGGAGACGTAATGGGGTGCTAGAAAAGTGGTGCATCATGAATGATGCACCACTTTTCCATGCAGATGCCCCTTGGTGCACAGGACTCTTTGAGCATGAAAACTATTTTGTAATGAGCTGCCCCACGAAAAAAGCCAGGAAAGGCCACACTAGTGGAGGTATTGCAATCCTCCTTAGTACAGCTTATACCTGTTCACATAAATCTATTATTTATTATTCAAAATCACTACAATGTATTTGTTTTAACTTGAAAGAGATTGCTAGCTTGAAATGTGACCAATATCTTTACGCAAAACCTTTACATCCCCCTAGGCCTGTCCTTTGACTCTTTTTCATTAGTTGGTTACTTCATTTTATTTTTTAGATTGCCGATAGAGAGAATACCATTGACTTGATAACAGTGGGGGATTTTAATGCAATAGTCTCTAATGTTACCATCAGTGTGTTTGCAGACAGGGTTAGGAAATAAGCTTTAAATATTCCTTGTCCTACATTTCCATCATCATAGAGAGTAAATAACAGAGGTGTGCATTTCTTACAAGTATATAGGGATAATGGCTCTCTTATCAAGAATGGAAGCCTGGCCAGCAATATCCCTGCCACCACATTTACACATGTGACAAGAGTAAATCATTAATTGGTTATATCATTATCTCTTCCCTCATTTTTAAATTTCTAACTGAACTTGAGATACACGATTCCCCTTGAGTTGATCATAAAATAATTTCTCTTAATTTTATCTTACAATTAGCGGAGTCTTTGCCTTGGAATTTTTACAGATGATACACAGAATCTTAATACTACCAATAGTAAAATACACTGGAACACCTTAAGGCAAGATAATTAAAAAGATGTGTGAAAAAAACGCATTACAGCATAGTAAAGAGAGTAAAATAATTTATGTGGTCAATTTTGAGGAGGATATGTGGATTCTGGTGGTAAGGAATCAATCTCAGCAAAGGCCATCTCAGGTAGTGACGAATTCATTAATAGATTTGTATAAAGATTATAGTT
This sequence comes from Pleurodeles waltl, assembly GCF_031143425.1. Lineage (NCBI taxonomy): Eukaryota > Metazoa > Chordata > Amphibia > Caudata > Salamandridae > Pleurodeles > Pleurodeles waltl. The sequence goes on along the minus strand of NC_090438.1, from coordinate 488,145,971 downwards.
TGAATACATTGAATAATAAACTACAAATACATCCATTTTTTGTCTTTTTTATTAGAGAGAGAGGAGAATACCAATAGTGTCTTACCATTGGTGCAAGCTGATTTTAAATCAGACAGTTTTACTTTGGATAACATTATACGCTCTGCCAAGGATTTTGGAGAAATACGTGCTGTCACAAGGGATGTCCATCTATGCAGCATACATCAACATTTCTATGGCCTTTGTCAATGTAGATAGACCTACTTTTGTGACAAAAGCTTAGAAATGTAAAAATCCCAGACCACTTACTTAATCTAATAATCATATTATATTCTTGTATTTGGTGCCATGTATTACTTGGGGGCGACTGTGGGTTATCACCAAAGTCTTAATAAATAATGGCTTAAAGCAAGGATGCTTCTTAGCTCTGTTATTTCCTTTGTATATTTATGACTATTCTCTGAAGTTAGGCCATAGTGATATAACTTTATTACTGTGTGCGGATGACATTCTGGTGCTGGATGATGTTGTGACACTAGACCTAACTTCCAGAGTTTTACAGCATTAATAAGAGTAAAGTAGTGACTTAAAGCTAAGGGATGTAGTGAACCAAAGAAGGTTTAATGGCATATAGATAGAGAAGATTTTGAAAGTGTGGGCAAATACCCCTATTTGAGCAACATTTCATCTGGTAATCACTCAGTAAAGGTAGCATTTGTATATCTCTCTGGTAAAGCAATGGCACATTCTAACATACGTGGTACAGTTTATAGGGTCTTATGTGTCAGACATTTCAATCATCTAATCTCGATGTATAGTAAAAAATCCCCCATGCTACTTTATGCTGTTGAAGTTATTGATGCAAAATATTAGAACTTTTTGAATAACATAGTGGGGGAAATATTCAGTACAATTTGCAACGTAAATACACTTCTGTCATCAAAGCTATATGCCTCACAATGGGTCTTTCAAGTACTCATATTAAGGGGCTGGCTGTGGTTCTTTGATGGGCTCATTGGCTTTTGCTCAGTAAGAAGTAATCTTTTACAGGCCTACCTTGCTTAGAGGGGTTGGGTCAAAGTAGAAGGGAAGCCACATTGCACAAGAATTTTAATCAAGCACTTTTGCACTTTACATTGAGTGGAGCTGATCTGATGGCAATGTCTGTATCTGAAACATAGCATCAGGTTCAGTTCAATGAATCATGATATGGTGCTGTGTAGAAGAAAGAGGAAGATGGAGATTATAGCTTCCACTTGTTTTGAAGTGTTGCCCCAACCCTACTTAAAGTGGAAGTTGAAACATGGTTTTGGAAGATTTTTTTTATTATTTTGCATGAATATATTACCATTAAAATCTGTCATAGGGGCTTGGGTTGGGATTTCTCCAGAGAATAGACTGTAATCTCTTTAAGGACTCTTGACAAGCCCCTTAACATGTTCTTCTCACTTGCCCTGCATTGCATGCTAATTGATAGTGTTTGCTGAAACCCTTTGTTTTGAAATATGGGGTTCACTTATCAAACGATACAGTGCAACTGCTATTTAATGCAGTAAATTAAAAATGTGTTTTAAAATGTTTACTTTTTGAAAGTGTTTTTTAAATTTATATTGATCATAGACTTGGCGTATTTAAAAAGTGGATCTCTTTCTAGACCTGTATTTTAATGATAAAAATTGAATCTCTGTCACTCTCTCTCTCTCTTTTTCTCCAGATAGATAGATAGATCACAGAGTGGTGGTAGCTGCTCTGTAGTTATAGTTAGGATTCCAAATGACAATACACCTGCTTCACGGTTTCCCGGGCACGTACCCAGGCGAAGACTGGGCCAAGAGTGGGGTCATCTGAACCCATCCGTGGCTGGACGTGGCTGGGCTGGGCCCACTCTCTGTCACCTGGTAAGTTCACTTACATCCAGTGTCTTTGTAATTCATGCTCTAGTGAGAGGATAAAAATAAGGTGAGTGGTGGCCCTGCAAGGGTATCAGCTTCATCATGTCCAACTATTTCCATTGACAATATGTCGGAGCGAGTAATGGGTATTATTGCAAAGGAGATTACATTGACAGAAAGAAGGATGGCGTTGGAACATGGTCTTAATAATGAGTCTTCTTCTGAGGCTATGTCATTCAGAGGGACATCGAAAAGTCCCTCTGAATTGTTGAGTTGTTGGATTACTCACAGCCTCAGGATGTTGTTTGGGATTTAGCCAGTAATGGCTTAGATGAAGTCCAGTTGTGCCAGTGTCAGCACAATGCATGAATCATGTTATTTTGAAAGTGATGTTTTTTTGCATTTTTTTACGCCAATAGAGCGCATACTGTTCTGGTGTTGACAGTACTCCTCTCTCCGAGACGCGCTCTAGGGCCTGGTTTGCTTGGATTAAGACGATGAAAGTGTCTCACAAGTACTGGAGCATGAACATCAGATGCGGAAACCCATGAGTTACTTTCAGGACCATAACCTTTCCATGAGATTAAATACCATAGATTACGTCCTCTCAGTTTAGAATCCAACACTTTCTTGACTTCATATTCTTCTTCCCCTTGTACTAAAACAGGAGCTGGATAAGGATGGACCTTTTGGAATGCCTTTTTCAAGAGGGAAGTGTGGAACACTGGATGAATCCGCAAGGATCCGGTCAATTGTAGTTTATAAGTCACTGGATTGATTTGCTGAAGGACAGTATAAGGACCTATGAATTTGGGGTTAAACATGTGCTTCTTCTTGAAGTCTATATGTTTTGTGGAAAGCCACACTTGGTCACCTGGTTGATATTGCGGTCCCTCACAATGTTTCTTATCATAATGTCTTTTATTTTTTTGTTTGGCTTTTTCTAGATACTGTTGAATCAGCTTCTGGGTTTGATGTAAATGCTGAATGGTTTCTGACACAGCTGGAGTAAGAGAACTGTCTTGAGGAATTGTGATGGGCAAGGTGTCAGGATGATAACCAAATAAACCAAAAAAGGGTGTAACGCCAATGGAAGTTATTGTAAGCTAACTCAGCTAACCAGAGCATAGATGTCCAAGAATGAAGTGCCTTTTCAGCATAGGCACATAGGTATTGTTTTAAAGTCTGATTTAGTCTTTCTGTTTGACCATCTGTTTGAGGATGGTGACTAGTAGATAGTGTAGATGTCACTTGGAGTGTTTTACACCATGTCTTCTAGAAATTGGAGGAAAATTGTGACCCCCGATCGGAGAGGATAACCTTTGGTAGTCCATGATAACGAACCACTCTGTTCAGTAAAATGTTTGCCAATTCACTAGAAGTGGGCAATTTTTTACAGGCAATAAAATGTCCATATTTTGTGAGACTATCTACTACCACCAGAATTACTGAATGCTGTTGAACCACTGGCAGACCTGTAATAAAGTCTAATGAAATGTGTTCCCATGGAAGACTTGGAGTTGGAAGTGGATGTAATAATCCTTTTGGTTTAGAATGACTTGTTTTAATGCGAGCACAAACTTCACTGTTGTTTACCATTGCTTTTACATCTTTTGTTAGGGTAGGCCACCAAAAATAACGTTGGATCAGTTCAAGAGTTTTAGGAATACCTGGATGACCTGCCGTAGGTATAACATGTAACCAATGAAACACTATCTTGCGAAGTTTGATAGTGGGTATGAATAAACGAGCGTCATGAAAGGGTAAACCTTGTTTGATTGACCTTTTGGGATCAGCTTGGGCCCATGTTTGCCATTTTTCAACAGTGAAGGAATTGCGAATTTCTTCAAAGAAATCTTCAGTTTTTATGATACATAGAACCTTGTCTGGAGCAATGATAGCTCTGGAGGCTTGAAATGCAGGCAACGTGGTAGACTCTTGACGGGACAAGGCGTTAGCCTTGCGATTATCTTTACCAGGCCGGAAGGTTACTACAAAATCAAATTCGCCAAAAAAAAGCATCCAGCGTAATGGCCTAGGGGTCAAAAGTCTGGCGGAACTCGTGAATTGAAGATTACGATGATCAGTATATACTGTAACAGTGTATTTGGCACCCAATAAATGATGTCTCCATTCTTTAAAGGTGTCCCGAATTGCCAGAAGTTCTTTTTCAGCAATGACATAGTTTTGTTCGGCTTCGTTCAACTTCCGAGACATATAAGCTACATGATGAAGTTGACCAGTGTCTTTATTTCGTTGTGATAAGACAGCTCCTATTGCTACATCTGAAGCATCAGCTTCCACTATAAAAGGTTGATTCGCATCAGGATGAGTTAAAACTGGGGCAGTGGAGAAAGCTTTCTTTAAAGTCGAGAAGGCTTGATCAGCTTCTGGGGACCATACAAACTTTTCTTTCTTTCTTATTAGCTTAGTGATTGGAGCCACTGTCTGGGAGAAATGACTTATGAACCTCCGGTAACAATTTGCAAACCCCAGGAAGCACTGTACATCACGAACAGTTTTTGGGATGGGCCACTCAGATACAGCTTTTACTTTCTTTTCTGCCATCACCATACCTCGAGTGGTAAGAATAACCCCCAAAAACTCAACCGTGGTAACATGAAACTCACACTTGGTTAGTTTACAATATAAATGGTGTTTTCAAAGGGCTGCAAGAATTTTCTTGACATGTTGTACATGTTTGTTTTCATTGTCTGAGTAGATCAAAATGTCATTGATGTAGACTATGGCAAATATGTCGAGGTACTCTCTAAGAACGTCATTCAAGAAAAATTGAAAAGCTGCTGGAGCGTTACACAGACCAAAAGGCATGACGGTATATTAAAAAAGGCCATATCTTGTCTTGAACGCTGTTTTCCATTCGTCACCCTCTCTCATTCTGACCAAATGATAAGCACCTCGAAGATCAAGCTTCATGTAGATCTTTGCTCTCTTTACTTGTTCCAATAAAACCGGAATTAGGGGTAAAGGATATTTATTCTTGATGATGACTTTGTTTAAACCTCTATAGTCAATGCAAGTTCGAAGTTCTCCATTAGCTTTGGGAACAAAAAATAAAGGCGAAGCTGCAGGAGACTTAGAGGGGCGAATGAAGCCATTCTCCAAAAATTGATCTAGGTATTTTCGTAAATGTTGGTTTTCATGTTCTGACAGAGCATATACACGACAGTTGGGAAGTGTCGCACCTGGGGCTAGGTCAATTTGACAGTCATAAGATCTATGAGGAGGTAGAGTCTCTGCTCCTTTCTCATCAAATACATCTTTGTACGATGAATACTGTTTGGGCAACTGAGTTTCTTTCTCTGCAGCAGTAGCTATGTTAGAGTTGCAAACTGTTGGTACTTGATTTTTTTGGAGACATTGTTCATTACATAGCACAGATGAGAACATGATTTGTCGTTCTGCCCGATTGATTTCTGGATTGTGATGAGTTAACCATGGCAACCTGAGGATAATCCCATATTGGGGAGCATGGATCACATCTAGAATGATTTTCTCTTCATGTTTCTTTCTTAGAATCTTATCTTCACAAATCATTGACAAGGGGATAGTCTGAAGAGTTACCGGACCACCAGTCAAGAGTTTTCCATCAACTGCCTGGATGATTTTGTGGGTTTTTCTTTTCAATACATGGGATCCCCCATGCACGAACCAATTGGACATCAACAAAATTCCCAGTAGCTCCAGAATCAACTAGAGCTTTTTTGAAATAGATCTCTTTCTTGACCTGAACTCTTATTTCCAGTTTAAGATGTCTAGATTGTGAAGGGTCCACAGTGACACCCACGAGCAACCCTTCTCTTCATCTCGGGTGTTTTAGTTTTCCAACTCGACTGGTGCATTGGCTGCGACCTTCTGAACTGGACCTTGCTTGTTCTTTGGTTTGATTGGACAATCTTTGGCAAAATTACCGTTTCGCCCACAATAAAGACATTGTCCATTTTTTCTGCGTAAGTCCTTTTCATCTTTAGTCAAAGGTCTTCTGATGGTTCCAATTTCCATCGGTTCCAACGTTCTTTCTTTCGAACTTCTTGAATCTCTGTTATCATGAACGCGCCATGAATATTTTTCAATCTTTTTGTGCGTTCCTTTACGTTCTGCTAAACGATGGTCAAGTCTCAAGACAAGATTTATTAACTCTTGACAGTCTGTAGGTTGTGGATCGATTTGCGCTAAGATATCTTTTAATTCCTCTTTGAGTCCCTTGTAAAACAAGACCGCTTGTTTTTCTTCAGGCCAGGAAGTCTCGGCAACCAGCGGTTAAAGTTGGCTAAATACGACACTAGGTCTTGATTTCCTTGGCGTAAGTTTAATAATTCATGATCTGCTGACTGTGTTACAGTTCTACGATCAAAAACTCTCTCAAATTCACGAACAAAATTTCTCCAATTATACAACAAGGGACTATTTTTACGCACAAGAGGAATTGACCAAGTAGCTGCATCTCCAGTCAGATATGATAACAAGAAAGCTACTTTGGACTGGGCATCGGGAAAGGTATTTGGTCTGCAGGTGAAGTGTAGTTCCACTTGAACCAGGAAAGATTGCGCTTTCAATGGGTCACCTGAGAAATGTTCTGGGGGAGCTAAAGGAATAGCAGCAGGAACATTTAGGGAAATTGGACTACTTCCAGAAGCCTGAGAAGAAGTACCTGGCCAAAACAGCCCTGTGGGACTTTGCTCCTTCTTCTCTACCTTATCTTGCAACTGACTCACTCTCTCTGCTAAGCTGGTAGTCAATTCTTTGGATGATACCACCTCTGCTTGGAGCTGGGTGATAGCCTTAACTAACTCGTCTAGCGTGGCCATGCTAAGAACATACACAAACCAGGAGGATAATAATTCGTAGGCTCACTATTCTGTCAGAGTCACCAGATCCTCGGGGTTTGCGCACGTTCCCAACACGTCCTCTAATGAACAGTTCCAAGACTCTGATGGACAATTCACAGAGACTGTGAGAGTTCAAGAGGGGAAGAGGGGATTAGGAAGGGTACTGCTGGGAAGGAGACCTTTAATGGGAAAAAAGGTTAGAACACACAATATAACCTGAAGTAAATATTAATAAACATAGTCTTTCTGAAAATATGAGCAATCTTGAATTGCAGTTTTAAAAATGAACAGATTTTGTGATGATCATATACCTGTAATGGAATCAAGATTAATTCAAATAAAACTTTTCTTATTCAAGCATGAATTAGAATAACAAGAATATGCATAATAGGAGCATATAATATTGCATCTAGAACTTCGAATCCTATATATATATTTTCCTTGAAATGTTTTCAACACAGATTACACTCTTAAAACACTAGAGAAGAAATATTTTTCAATGGGTTCAATAGTTCAAGAAATATTTCCCATACTTATCAACTCGAATTGTACCAAGCAATTATCCTGGAATGGTAATATGCAGTTCACAACATAAATAAACTCTAGTAAAAAATTGCATGTCCTGCTGACTCGAATGCCACCATGCAAAGTCAAGAAATGGTTGCACAATAAATAGCAACATGTTTTGAAATTATCTTAAATTGAATTATACATCGTACCACTTCAAAACATTCTTTTAAATGTCAATAGATAGTAAAACACAATGTATCACAAGCTTTTAAAGCTTCATAAACGAACCGCGCCTCTTGCCGATTCGTGATCAATCATGTATGTGTCAATAAATGCCAGTGCGCAATGCAACTCAAGATTTCAAAGCTTTTCAAACGAATCGCGCCTCCTGCTGATTCATAAATATCCACGTGTATGTCAATAAACACTGGCGTGCAATGTAACACAGTTTTTCCTTTTTAAAGCTTTTCAGACAAATCGCGCATCCTGTCGATTTGTAAACCTCAACGCGTATGTCAATAAACGCTGGTGCTCAATGTAACATGAGTTTCAAAACTATAAACAAATCGCGCTTCTTGCCGATTCATAAACATCCATGCACACACTTTAACAAAAATACTCGAGTGCACTTTTTATAACCTTAAAACAAATTGTTGACATAAAAAAAAAAAACGATCAGATCTTAGAATGAGATAATTCTAGATAAAATAAACGGTATTGGGAATAAACCCAAACTACCGCCTTACCACCCAGGAACAAGATGCACCAATAAGATTTCAAAGCAGAACTGGGAGATCAAAAAGGCCACTGGAACTGAAGTTCTGGAAATAGCTGCTCTTCTGCACTGGAACCTCTAAATAGTGAGCCCTGGGAGTTGGGCTGACTCTCCTTATATAGAGTCTTGGCCCAGCCCAGAACCACGCCCAGGCATGTTGCAGGGAAAGTCTCTGGAAGGCCCTGGAAAGAGGACACACCCTAACCCACTCTGAAAACCTGTAGCAATATCTTGCAAAGAAACAGTATTTGTAAACATATTAAGAATAAGGGGCTCATTCTGAGCCCGGTGGGCGGCGGGAGCCGCCTGCCTGGAGGGAGCCGCCAAATGACCGCACCGCGGTCAAAAGACCGCGGCGGCCATTCAGACATTTCCTCTGGGCCGGCAGGCGCTCTCCAAAAGAGCGGCCGCCGGCCCAGAGGAAATGCCCCTGCAACGAGGACGCCGGCTCAGAATTGAGCCGGCGTAGTTGCAGGGGTGCGATGGGTGCAGTTTGCACCCGTCGCGTATTTCAGTGTCTGCATTGCAGACACTGAAATACACAGTGTGGCCCTCTTATGGGGGCCCCGCGGCACCCCCTACCGCCATCCTGTTCCTGGCGGGCGAACCGCCAGGAACAGGATGGCGGTAGGGGGTGTCAGAATCCCCCATGGCGGCGCAGCATGGGGGATTCCAAGGGCAGCGGAAAACCGGCGGGAGACCGCCGGTTTTCCTTGTCTGACCGCGGCCGAACCGCCGCGGTCAGAATGCCCTGCGGGGCACCGCCGGTCTGTCGGCGGTGCTCCCGCCGACCCTGGCCCCGGCGGTCTGAGACGGCCGGGGTCAGAATGACCCCCTAAGTGTTTAGGATTGAACTCTGCAATGCAAAATGGTAAAATACAACGTATCAGCACAATGCATGAATCATGTTATTTTGAAAGTGATGTTTTTTTGCATTTTTTGACGCTAATAGAGCGCATACTGTTCTGGTGTTGACAAGTTGGTGGTAAATCCGGTCAGGAGTTGCAAAGAAACGGAACCTGTTGTGAGGCATAGGAAGCCTCTAAAAAGAGACCCTGTCAGGGGTCAATAAACATTGCATTCAACATCAAAGTTAGCTCTCCTCATGGGGCTGCAAGCAATATAACACCCAGGTGATGCAGACTGAGTTTGAAGTACCTTTGGTTGAGAGGATGCTCGATTTTGACTTCCTTTGTAAGAGGTTTAGTGCAACTTTGGAGGAGAAACTATCTCAAATTCGGAATCAATTGTGGCGCATTGAAAGTAGTGTAGCCGACTCACATGGCAAAATGTCCCTTTTAAAGGCTAAAATGAGTGTACCGTCAAGGGCTGGGATACCTGATAATATTGGCAGGACTTTTCCATGTACCGGATCTGTTGCTGTGCAACCCATCGCCGGTGGAAGCTGTTCCCCCAATAACCCCACAGCTCCACTGCCATGATAGTAGCTGGTGCACAGAGGGGGGTCGTTGGGCCTCTTAAGAGGGGAATAAGGGTTAGCCAAATAAGCAAGGTAATTGTGGATATGGGCTGAAACCAAGCAGAGATTGTTTAGACATACTGCCTGCTTCCTGCCCATTTGTTGTAGTACTGGTTGGGGTCCATCCTATTAAGGCCTCTCAAACTGAAACTTGGCTGGAAGTCTGCAAAAAGTGAGCTGACTGGTTAGTTAAACATAAGCGCTTCAATTTGAATAATATTAATGAGATAATAATCACCCAGAAAGTAGGGTGGGTGGGTTGTTCCAAAAAAGTTATAGTAGGGGATTGTTTTGTAGTATATTTAAGGAAGATGTCCTGTGCAAAAAAAGTGCTAGAACTGTTGAAAGAATCTAGCCACAAAGAAACGGGGATCAGTGCTCTCCCTCTTGGATATTTTTATTGGCTTGACATGGTGATATACCACAGGGGTAATAGCAGTATATATCTGATTTTCTTGCAACCTGATTTTTACAATAGGTTCTCTCTTTTGAATTATATAGATGATCAAGATTGACTGGTGGGTAGTGCGACTGTTGATACATTAGTTGTGCCAAACACTCCATCTTAAAATGTAGTTTCATTACAACACAATACTATTGTTGTTTCTAAAAATCCCAAGGGTTCCAGTGATATAATATTTAGGGTATTGAGCTGGAATGTAGCTGGTCTTTTAGATCTCAAAACCAGAATGGGTATATTTTACAAGATGTTATGATGTAAGTATGCTCCAGGAAACTCGAGTAATGAATGATTTGTCAATTGACGGATTTGAATGCTTTAGTATTCCAGCCACTCCCCATCCCGCTCAGGGTGTGCTGTGAGCGTCTTGTCAGTTTGGGTAACTCTTTCTTCTGGGGGGGCTGCAAAAGCTATTGAAACCAAAAATGAAAGTTTCCAGGTTGGTGAACATTGTATTTAATTAATTTTTATAATACTGATTTTAGTAATATTTTGAATTCCAAATTACAGAGCAAACTTCCTCTCTGTTCAGTTTGCCTCAATCCAGGGGTGGAGGCATTCTCATCTCTCTTTTAGAAATGTATAACATGGAATGCTTAGCAATTGTGATGTGTGGAGAAGGGATGTGGGGTCTTCAGGAATGTGCTGCAATTCATCTTGAGAATATGTTTTGTAGGAAGGTTGTATCTGCCCCCCAGTGTGATCTACCGTAGAGAACTGGGAGGATTATATTGCCACTCGTCTGCCCTTGTTATGGCTTGCAGGTTGGAAGAATAAAGATGCAAGTCTTACGAGGGATATCATAAAGGACCGCCTTAGTTGTGATGAGGGTATGGATATTCCCTGGTTCTTTTAAGGGTCAGCAAGTTTTCACAAGTCAGGTTTTTTTTATGTTTTTAAGCACCCCAAGGCTGACTCTAATGTCAAAAAAAAAAATTATACTGGGCACTTTATAATCTGAGGAATGCTGAGAAGCTGACCTCCGAGAGGGAAAAGCCCAGAGTGGTCATATACAATGACTCCCTTATGTTGAATCAGATAGCAGAGTACATGAAAAGACTGTTGGGACATTGGGGGCGGAGCCTACTATTCCACGTTAGGGCAGCGATGATGAGTTATTTGTTAAGCTTCCCCTTGGGATATAATTCCAGTCTTGATCATATATCTTGCCCGTGTGATGGAAGGTTTGGGCAAACAATGTTGCACTTTACGTTTTTTGTAAATTTGATTCTATATACACTAGCCTTTTATTGATGCACCTTGTTATGAGACAAGAGATTCATAATTGTAGGGTAGCTTTTAAGACTCTGGTTGAGCTGGCTGATGATGAGGTAATTTCTCAAGTTGGGGCCTGCTTGATAGCTGCAGTACGTTCCCGTTGTTCGATGCATGCAGATTAAGGGTTCTAGTATTTTCACATTTGTACAGTAACTGACTGTTGTATGTTATTTTAAATTGTCCTGTGACTCTCTTTTTTTTATGATGATATTTAGAGCTATATTTGTACAATACTTTTATGGATCCATTTTATATTCAAATAAAGTTTGACTGAAGAAAGATATGGAAAAATAAACATTATATTCGATACTCATAAAACTTCATTAAAGTGGTAATACGTAGTGAAGAACAAACAAATATAGTACCCACCAATTATCTATATATCAGCACTTAACCAATAATACAGCCAAATTGTTGTAAAAATGATATAATGCCTTCCTAAGGGCATGTACCACGGTATTCCGCAAGAGTACCATGGCATCCCTTGGCATAATATATCACTAATGCCAAAATGTATTATTGTATTGCCCTAGCATCATGCATTGTGTTGCATGGCCAATGAAATACGTAACAGTGAGTTACAAAGCAACACAGGGCCACAATTCTTGGCCCTGTGTTGGTTGGTAAATCTGATGAGACGCAAGGCAGCGCGAAGTACTGTCTTCCAGTACTCTTAGCATCATACTCTATGTTCCTGCCTACTTTAATTTACATCCATGTGCCACTACACTTTGCCCCACTACACTCTATGCCACTCCAGGGCACACCACTGCACTCTAAGCAACTACACTCAACCCCACTCTACTCTATGGCACTACTCTATACGCTATCCCACTCTACTCCACTCTAATGCATGCCACTCCACTTTACGCCACTCCACTCTGGGCAACTATAACCTAGGCAACCATACTCCATAATCTTTCAATGTACACACTGCCTCTGCTCCACTGTACAGTATTTTATTATAACCAACTCCAGTGTAGGCCACTCCAATGTACGCCACCCCAGTATATGCCACTCCACCATACACCACTCCACTATATGGTATTCCACTGTAGGCCACTAAAGTGTATGGCACTCTATTCTATGCTATTCCACTGTATGCCACAGCACTATCCGCTACTTCACTGTACACCACTCCAGTAAATGCCATTCTACTCTACACCATTCCATTCTATGCTAGTCTATTGGGAACCACTCTATGCAGCTACACGCTAAGCTATTCCAATCTACCCCACTCTACTGTGTGCCACCACACTCTACACTGTTTTACTGTATGTCACTCCAAGGATGCAGCCGCACTGCAGCCGCACTGCATGCCACTGCACTGCATGCCACTCCACTCTTTGACACTGTATTTTATGCTATTCCATTGGGTGGTACTCCACTGGATGCTGCTCCAGTCTACATCACTCCACTGTGTACCATTTCACCTTTAGCCACTCTAATTTATGTTATTCCACTCTGCCCCATTCCAGTGTATTCCACACCAGTGTAAGCTATTCCAATCCACCTCAGTCCACCGTGCGACAATCCCCTTATGCCAATCCATTATATGCTATTCCACTGTATGCCACTACACAGCACTACGCTCTCTTCTGTTCCACTGTACAGCACCCAACTCTATCCTATTACACTGTACTGAACTTCACTTTTGCCACTCTACTGTATGGTATTCCGCTTTACCATCCCTCCACTGTATGGCACTCCAGTATACACCACTCCAATGCATGTTATTACACTCTACGACACTGCGCTCTGCACCACTCCAGTCTAAACCACTCCACTGTACACCACTCTATTGTAAACTACTTCACAATACACTGTATTCTACTCCACTGTAGGCTACTCCACTGTACAGGGAGTGCAGAATTATTAGGCAAATGAGTATTTTGACCACATCATCCTCTTCATGCATGTTGTCTTACTCCAAGCTGTATAGGCTCGAAAGCCTACTACCAATTAAGCATATTAGGTGATGTGCATCTCTGTAATGAGAAGGGGTGTGGTCTAATGACATCAACACCCTATATCAGGTGTGCATAATTATTAGGCAACTTCCTTTCCTTTGGCAAAATGGGTCAAAAGAAGGACTTGACAGGCTCAGAAAAGTCAAAAATAGAGAGATATCTTGCAGAGGGATGCAGCACTCTTAAAATTGCAAAGCTTCTGAAGCGTGATCATCGAACAATCAAGCGTTTCATTCAAAATAGTCAACAGGGTCGCAAGAAGCGTGTGGAAAAACCAAGGCGCAAAATAACTGCCCATGAACTGAGAAAAGTCAAGCGTGCAGCTGGCACGATGCCACTTGCCACCAGTTTGGCCATATTTCAGAGCTGCAACATCACTGGAGTGCCCAAAAGCACAAGGTGTGCAATACTCAGAGACATGGCCAAGGTAACAAAGGCTGAAAGACGACCACCACTGAACAAGACACACAAGCTGAAACGTCAAGACTGGGCCAAGAAATATCTCAAGACTGATTTTTCTAAGGTTTTATGGACTGATGAAATGAGAGTGAGTCTTGATGGGCCAGATGGATGGGCCCGTGGCTGGATTGGTAAAGGGCAGAGAGCTCCAGTCCGACTCAGACGCCAGCAAGGTGGAGGTGGAGTACTGGTTTGGGCTGGTATCATCAAAGATGAGCTTGTGGGGCCTTTTCGGGTTGAGAATGGAGTCAAGCTCAACTCCCAGTCCTACTGCCAGTTCCTGGAAGACACCTTCTTCAAGCAGTGGTACAGGAAGAAGCCTGCATCCTTCAAGAAAAACATGATTTTCATGCAGGACAATGCTCCATCACACGCGTCCAAGTACTCCACAGCGTGGCTGGCAAGAAAGGGTATAAAAGAAGGAAATCTAATGACATGGCCTCCTTGTTCACCTGATCTGAACCCCATTGAGAACCTGTGGTCCATCATCAAATGTGAGATTTACAAGGAGGGAAAACAGTACACCTCTCTGAACAGAGTCTGGGAGGCTGTGGTTGCTGCTGCACGCAATGTTGATGGTGAACAGATCAAAACACGGATCCATGGATGGCAGGCTTTTGAGTGTCCTTGCAAAGAAAGGTGGCTATATTGGTCACAGATTTTTTGTTGTTTTGTTTTTGAATGTCAGAAATGTATATTTGTGAATGTTGAGATGTTATATTGGTTTCACTGGTAATAATAAATAATTGAAATGGGTATATATTTGTCTTTTGTTAAGTTGCCTAATAATTATGCACAGTAATAGTCACCTGCACACACAGATATCCCCCTAACATAGCTAAAACTAAAAACAAACTAAAAACTACTTCCAAAAATATTCAGCTTTGATATTTATGAGTTTTTTGGGTTCATTGAGAACATGGTTGTTGTTCAATAATAAAATTAATCCTCAAAAATACAACTTGCCTAATAATTCTGCACTCCCTGTATGTTATTCTACTGTATGCCACTCCACTATATGCTACTCTACTCTACATCACTCCAGTGCATACTACTCCACTTTACGCCACTCCTTTCTACACTATTTGATTACACGCCACTCAACTTTTTGCTCTGCTTCACAGTATGCTATTACACTCTACCCCACTGCAGACTACACCACTCCAGTCTATATCACCCCACTGTATGTGCAACTCCACCTTAGACTATTCTACTGTACTCCACTCTACCGTATGCTACTCCACCCTAACCTGTTTCACTGTATGCCACTCCATAGGCACTTCACTGAAAGCTACTCCACTATACGCTACGTACTCTATGCCACTCCACTGTATGCCACTACACTATACATTATTCCACTGTATGTGATTCCATTGTATGCCTTTTCATTGCCTCCCCTTCCAATCCGCTCCACTTGACTCTTTTTCACTGTGCAACACTATACAATAGTGCACTTTACAATACTTTACTATAGTTTACCACACTCCACTTAATAACACTCCACTAAATGACAGTAATTGCTTTGATTACAAAAAACAGTATTACATTTGAAAAAAAAATGAAATTAAATTGAAACAATTGAAGCCTCAACCTGTGTTAAAGATAGTGTAGTGAATCCTAGTTTGTTTTAATGGGATACAGGAGTTAGCTTAGCCTCCCACTTAGCTTGCTCTGTTTTAGCGCATTTATTTAATTAAATATTTTAAGATGGCTGCCTTGTTTTTAGTTAGGCCCATGTTTTAGTTTGCGTTATCAGTGCCACCTTGCTAAGGCGTCAATATCAAGCAACAAAGATAAACAAACTGTAGGTGTTCACTTTTGGTACTTTCCTCTTCACGCTTTCGAGGGAATTGTTTATATTAATTACCGTCCCAAACATGCCTTGTTATCTATTGTTTGGGAACAAATCTACGTCAGGGGTCCAAGTAGATCTGTATAAATATTCCTCACTTAAACAGATAGTCAGAGGGATGCCATCGCTGCTATCGATGCTGCACGTTGCCTTGATGCTGACCCAGTCTTCGTGTCCTTACGGAGTCTGAGCTACAGACCTCATTCCAAGGTAACAAGGGTTGGGTGCTCTTCTCATGGACATGGTATTGGCAGATTAAGTTTTACACGCCTAGCTCTCCTTTAGGTTAGAGATTAAGTACACACCATAAGGGAAATAGGACATCTCCCATACTTTATGTCTTTTCATGTTATTGTAAGATGGTATGGGTCTTTGTATTAATGACTCTTGTCTTTACCATTCTGTTTCTTGCACTGTTCATAATCCTAATCATTGCAGCCCATGCAACGTATCGTAGAATGCAGTTTTGCTGAATAAAACCTATTAAACTTTACTGCATCTTCTTCATTGCCTGTGCTTAACTGAGACATGTTGTTAATGTGAGAAAGGGGTAATCTCTGTTTACCCATGACATTCCCTGAGATGTCACACTCTTGAGTCCATGTGTAAAGGCTGCCACAAATCACCTTTTACTGTTTTGGGTTTCTGGTGAGGTGCTGCTTGTGAGCCGGGAGGGTTGGGACGACAGTTGCGATTTGTTGTAGGACTGGCATAGTCGCCTACAAACATAAGTACTGTCATCCTTAAACCAGCAGTTTTGCCTAGAGCAAGAGTCCAAATACAACAATAGGAAAACTTTATTTATTCTTCCTAAACAAACCAAACTTAAAATTCTTCCTTTATAGTTATACATTACATTTATAATTTATGCACCACCTTCAATGTTTGGTGATCAGCGGTTGGGATTTGGTCTTGTATTTGTACTTGACATACAGTAATTAAGTGTACACTACTGTTTTGAGTTCAGACCACTACGTGACCACATACTACTTGTCTTGTGATTCTGCTTTTTGTTCTCTGACGTCCTCCTGGACATATTGCTAATATTTTTGGACTCTGGTTTTTTGGTTGTGAAGCCTTTGCAGAATGGAAGTCAATTTCTGGCAGCTTAAAGCATTCTGCATGGAAAGGGGACTGGCTGTGAACAAGAAATCCAGAAGGGAGGATCTTGAGTCAGCCCTGTTTCAGTATGAGTTGAAACGTTGTCAGGCAACACCACCAAATGAGTCTAAGGAGGAGAACTACTCTGAGGAGGAGGACTACTCTGAGGAGGAGGGCAATGGCCCTGAGGAGGGAACAGAAAGAGATGATTGGTTCCTAGCTCGAATCCGGAGTCTGGAAGAGCTAGAAGCAGAGCTTGAGAGGGCTGAGGAGAAGAGAGCCTTAGCCCTCGAAAAAGAAAGGCTGGCAGCTCAAGAGCTGAGCTGTGAAGAGCTGAAACTGGAAGCCATGAGGGCTGAGTCCAGTTCAGAGGGTGGCAGCAAAAATCTTATATCCTGTGCTGCTGAAGAAGTGCACATGCCCAGAGATATGGTGCACTACTTGAAAGAGGGAGTTAACACACACCAGGAGGTTCAGGGGTATGAGGTAGCTACAGTGATGTGCAGGGTCCCTGAGGTGGATTGGGGAACTGGCATGGGGAATCATATTCTTACTGGTGGGATGGACACTCTACTGACTCTACGTGAGAGTAACCGGGAGAGGGGTTCCCCCCAAGTAGAAGTCCTGGTTATGGAGTGTGAAGACATCCCAGAAGAGTGTGGGTTGAGTGTCAGGGACAGTCAGGTACTGTCTCACCAGTCTCAGGAGGGTGATGTGGGGTGCTTTTTCAAAGCAGAGTCACTGGATGGTTGGGTGAAGGGTAGTTTGGTTAATTCATGTGAGGGGGTGTGATGTAATTGCTGGAGAGCATATGTCTAGTCCTTATTTTCCAGAACTACGCCATCACCAGGTGGAGTGTGAGTTATCTGACCCCAGGGAGCTTACAATGGAGGCAGACTTCTGGGTGAGTACCAGAGAGTCTGAAGAGGCATTTGGGGGTGCTCCTGAGAGGAGTGGTCTAGGTATTTCCCAAGCAGGTGAGGTAGGGAAGGATTGTAGTGTCCCAGGTAGGTCCCAGTGTAGTGGGATTGGTGAGGGACCCCATGTCCAGTCTAAGAGGAGAGGGAATGGGGATGGGTTGAGGCCTAAGGTGCCCGAGATCCGGTCCTAAGTCCTGGAGGGTTCCATGAGGGAACACCAGGAGGGGAGCATAGCCTGTACCGTAGAGCCATCTGTTGAGGGAGACCCCACAGTGTCAGGAGAACTTGGGGGGTGGCTGTAGCCAGCGTCCCACCAGTTCTGGTGTTTGGCAGTACCACTCCTACTGAGGGGTTGCAGAAGTCAAGACAGAGGGTTGAGAGGGGGTTGCGGACCCCAGTGGAGAACCTGGAGGGACAGGGGTCAGCTTTGATAGCAGAGCCCCCCAGGAATGACCTTGGTGAGACCATTTCTGGGTTGCGGGAAATCCTGACTCTGTCAGATGGGCAGAGGTCAGGAGACCTGCTCCAGCCAGACTCTTGTCTGGCCCTTGGGGACAGTGTGTTCTTTGGAGGGGTACGTGTGCCCCCCTGGAATTCCTGGTGTGCCAGGAAATGGTTCAACTGCAGGGTGGCGGCTCTGGGTTGAATGATCAGGTTCAGTGGGTAAACTCTGACCTGATGGGGGGTATGTGTGCTCCAAAGGAAGTCCTGGTGCACCAGGCAGTTGTTCAACCGCAAGGTGGTGACTCTGAGTTGGATGTCCAGGTTCAGAGGGTAAACTCTGACCTGATGGGGGGTAGGTATGCCCCCCAGGAAGTCCTAGGTTGCCAGGCAGTGGTCCAGCCTGTGGGTATAGACCCTGGATTGGAAGGCCAGGTTCAGGGTGTCCCCCCTGACCTGGAGGAAGGGACTACTGCCAACAGTGCCCCTACCATGTTGTCTTCTGGGGGGCACTCCTAGTTGGGGGGTGCAGGACCCTAGAAGGGAGGGCAGGGGGAGGGAAGCCTCACCCCTGGCCCTTTTACAACCTGAAGGTACAGAGCCCAGGTTGGAGGACCAGTTGCAGGTTAATAGCCCTGCACTGGTGGAAGAATTGTGCAGGACTGCCTCTACAAGCACTCTGACAATTTTTGAATCTGGGGGGGGGTGCTGCTCCTGGAGGGAAGGTAAAGAGCCCCAGAGGGAAGGACCAGAGTCAGGTTGGCATCCGTGGCCTGGTGGAAGAGAGAGTGGTCAAAGGATGCCAGGCATGCCCCAACTCTCTACAGTCACAGTGGTTGGAAAGGCCTGAGGTCAGGCTCTCATCCCTGACAGTTGTCAGGGGTCACTGTGGCTTGCTGTCCTGGTGGACAGAGTTGCCCCTGGGGGGGACGAAAGTCACACCCCGGGGGTAGAGTGGGCAACACCACTGTGTTGGCCCTGGTGGTACCATCTGCCCATTGGGATACAGCTGTGAGCAAAGTAAAGTTAGGTGCTGCACAAATGGTGTCTGCAGATGTGGAGGAGGATTCCCCATGGGTTAGCTTAGTGGGCCCTGAGAGTATAGACAGAGGGATCCAACTGGAGTCATGAAGGCGTAGAACTGGAACATGCCCCTGCTGTTGTGGGCCTGGGTTCTTGTTCTATTGCCGCAATCAGGGAAGTACATCAAGGTATTGATTGTTCTACCCTGGCTTTAGGCTGGTAGGGGGTTGTGTTGGACTTTTTTGCTTATGCAGGGTCATCCCCAATCTTTTTGCCTCCTGCCTCCTATTTTTTCTGACCTGTTGCTGTTAGCTTTTGAACTCTGAGCACTTTAATACTGCTAACCAGTACTAAAGTGCTTATGCTCTCTGTGTAAATTGTATTGTTTATTGGTTTATCCATGATTGGCATATTTTATTTACTAGTAAGTCCCTAGTAAAATGCAATGGAGGTGCCAGGGCCTGTAAATCAAATGCTATTAGTGGGCCTGCAGCACTGGTTGTGCCACCCACATAAGTAGCTCTGTAATCATGTCTCAGACCTGTCATTGAAGTGTCTGTGTGTGCAGTTTTAACTGTAAATTCGACTTGGCAAGTGTACCCACTTGCCAGACCTAAACCTTCCCATTTCTTACATGTCAGACACCCCTAAGGTAGGCCCTAGGTAGCCCCAAGGGCAGGGTGCAGTGTATGGTTAAGGTAGGACATATAGTAATGTGGTTTATATGTCCTGACGGTGAAATATTGCTAAATTCGTTTTGCAATGTTGCAAGGCCTGTCCCTCTCATGGGTTAACATGGGGGCTACCTTTAAATCTGATTAAAGTGTAGATTCCCTTTGGGAGCGGATGGACATGTGGAGTTTGGGGTCTCTGAGTTCACAATTTAAAAATACATCTTTTAGTAAAGTTGATTTTAAGATTGTGTGTTTGAAAATGTCACTTTTAGAAAGAGAGCATTTTCTTGCTTGTACTGTTTCTGTGACTGTGCCTGTTTGTGGATTCCCTGTCTGGGTCAGTTTGACAGTTGGGCTGGTTGCACCTCACACTAGACAGTGACACAAAGGGAGCTGGGTTGTAGTCTGCATTTCCTGATAAGCCATCTGTGCTAGGAGGGAGGAGAGGAATGGTCACTTACACCTGAAAGGGCTGTGCCTGTCCTCACACAATGCAGTCTCCGACCCCCTGGTGAGTGTCTGGGGCCTGGCCTGGGCAAGGCAGGATTTCACATTCAAAAGAGACTTTACTTTGAAGTAGGCCTACTTCAAAGGAGAAATTGGGTATAAGAAGGGCACCCAAAACCACGGACTTTAGATCACTTCTGGACATCAAGAGGAACTTCGGCCTGGAGAAGAGCTGAAGAGCTGAGGAGAAGTGCTGCCCTGCCTGTGACTGTGCTTTGTGGAGCTATCCTGCAGTTGCTGCTTCTGCCAGAGTAAGAGGGCGAAGACTGGACTTTGTGTGCCATCTTGTGAAGAAATCTCCAAGGGCTTGATTTAGAGCTTGCCTCTTGTTGTTTGAAGTCTCAGGGACAGCAAAGACTTCTCTCTGCCAGCACCTGGAGTCTCTGGAGAAACCCCTGCTCTGACAAGTGGTGCCCTATCCAGTCCCTGGGCCCTTGAAAGGAAAGCTGGTGGAAATCCAAGGAAATTGACTTCAGACGACTTCGGACCAATGCCGCTGCTGAATCCGGTGACGCTGCCTGCTACCGACTACTTGATCTTCGCTGGAACACGACGACCTTCGCAGGCCCGACACCGCTGCAACCCCGCTGAAGTCTGCGACTCCGTGGAAGTCGCCGCACCACATAGTGACTGATGCCGCTCGAAGTGCGTGGATTCAACGTTTTGCACAGACGCCGCGATCCCTGACTTCGCGCATCGACTTGTTTTCACTCTCGGCTTGTTGGGAACGACTCCATCACGATGCTGTGTTAACACCTCATCGAAGCATTTTGTGTTTCTAAGCGCTATTTTTGAGTTTAATCTTTAAAAATTCATAACTTTACTTGTGTATGTCGGATTCTGTCATTATGGTCTTGTTTTGTTTAGATAAATATTTCCTATTTTTCTAAATTGGTGTGTCATTTGGTAGTGTTTTCTTTGAGTTACTGTGTGTGTTGGTACAAATACTTTACACCTAGCGCTCTGAAGTTAAGCAGCCTACTGCTCTGCCAAGCTACCAAGGGGGTAAGCAGGGGTTAGCTGAGGGTGATTCTCTTTTATCCTGACTAGAGTGAGGGTCCTTGCTTGAACAGGGGGTAACCTGACTGTCAACCAAAGACCCCATTTCTAACATATCAAATTTTTTTCTTTAGCTACAAACAAAGCTTAAAGTACCCAAAAATGTACATTTCTAAACTTGTACTTGCTCCTTTAATTTAAAATGTATGCAACACCTTCAAATTATTATAACGTGTACACATCCATACACAGTATATTCAGCTCGGTAGCCACACTACATTTAATATCACTCACCACTCTAATATGCGCTGTGTTCATCCTAAAGATATGATTTGTGATGTCAGAACTGTTCTTCTAAATACATTTCTTTACATAGTATAAATGGGATACGCATGTTAACTAATCGGTGTGTTTAGAAACACTGCAGACAGTTAAGACAGCAGCACCAGCCTACTTTGTTACATTCGCATAGAGAACCCTTAACTGTTAACCACAGGTATCAACCCTCCCCTTGCCCCCTGCCACTCCTAGAGGCCCAGACCACCTGCTATCCATGGTCCCGCCATCTTCAAATATCTCAATCCTCTCCCACAGGCTTTTTCCCCAAGTGTCTCATGCACCCACCTACTGCTGGGTGTAAGGGATTGTCTGCCCCTTGTCAATGAGGTCTCCATGCATGACTCATCTTTCCTCACACACACCACCAAGGAATCCTGACCTCTCATTATAGTTTCCCTCAATGTAAATGGACTGACCAACTATGTGAAATGTAAGAAGATACTGCTCTACATGGCCTCACAATGGGCAGACATTGCCCTTATTCAAGAAATGCACCTCTCCCCTAAGAAGGTCGACAAACTTAATACGAATTGGGTAAGGACGATCATATTTGGTTGCAAATCATCTAATGTCCTTCTCACACCACTAGTATACCCATTCCCCCAGAAATCCAGGAAATGTGGCGCTGCCATCCTTATACATAAATGCTTGCCTTGTGCAGTACTCCAAACTTGGACAGACAGTGATGGCCACTATGTCCTTGCAATGCTCAGAGTCGGTTCCATTTATTCTCTCACAGGTCCCAAACTTCCATTTCTTTTTCACCTTCACAGGCCATTGACTGACCTTACTGCTTCCCGTATCTTGCACGGAGGGGATTGGAAGTTTGCACCAAATGTAATACTGAACCCGACAGGCCCTATAGATGAATCTAATGAGGCTTACAAAGCCCTCTTATGTGACCTATGTAATAACCCCAGCATTTTTTATATCTGGCGGACCCTGCCCCAATGGATCTGGAGTATACTTTCTTTTCTGCAGCCCACAGCACACAGTCCCACTTAGATTATTTCCTTGTCTCCTGCTTGAGCTCATCAAGCATCCAAGACTGTATCATCCTTGCGAGCTCATTAGCGGACCATGCTCCAATCTAACTGAATGTTGACTGTAACATACAGTTTCCGGTTCGCAAGCCCTGATGCTTCAATGTGGCGCAATATTGATCCCCTCATGAGAAAAAGAGGTTGCATTCCCATGTGGCTTCATTTCCAAAGGACAACTGGGGGACACTTACATCACCCTAGACCATATGTAGGTGTGCAGTCAACTGTTGAGGGATGCAGCATTAGCTAACCAACTACAAGCTCAACATCAGCTCTCTTGGAAAGGGATATAAGTACCCACACACCGGAGCATACACACTGACACTCACAACAGCGCACAGATGTGCCCTGGAGAAGGTCAGAATGAAGCTTAACTCATTCAACAGGTCCAAACCAGAATGTGCCCTGTACAAGCTCAAAGCCCATCATTATGAAAATGAGTAAAATGTAAGGAGACTATTGTTGTACAACTCCGGCAAAGGGCAGTTGTGGTTGCTATCCCAGTCATTAAGAAAAGTGGTGGACACATTCTAAGCGACTTACAGGGCATAGCTGAAAAGTTTGGAGCATTTTACTACAACTTAAATGACTTAGAACTTCATGATGGAGCTGACCGAACTAAAACATTTTTAGCTAATTTACATCTCCCCTTCTCAATGATAATGGCAGAAGCCTCCTTGATAGTGAGATCTGTGAGGAGGAAGTAGCACTGGCCATATCCAACCTACCATATAATAAGTCTCAGTGTGAAGGTGGGTTTATGAGTGAGCTATATAGATTGATCAAAGACAGTGCAGTGGACGTACTCTAAGCCTCTTTCTAGGAAGCAGAACAGACCAGCAGCTTCACCCTCGGGACAACACACCAGTGATTACTGTCTTAACTCTACCAAGAAAGGAGCAAGGAACCAACTCCTTTGTGGCAGCTACAGTCCAATTTCTCTTCTAAATACCAACACTAAAATCCTGGGAAGCATTTTGGTGACTTAACTAAAATGAGCCACCCCATGCCTCATCCGTGACACCCAGATGGAATTTGTCCATGGATATCAAAGCAATTCGCAAGAACTACAATATTATGCAATTGATCAAGTGGTCAAATCTGAAAGAGAAGGAAGTAGAGAAAAAATCCTGTGTCAAAAGGAATTAAGATACATTATGTTACTTCCTATAATAAGGCAGAGGGGATTGTATCACGATGAAGAATTAAATGTGAACCATTGATTTAATAAAATCAAGGAGACATGACATTGTTGAACAGTTCATATGTAGTAACAGATACTGCAGAATGGCTGTATCTGTCAAGGAGGACATCATTGGAGTAGCCTAATTATCTATCAGACAATTGAAACATATTGGATAAACAACAGCAGCATGAGATATAAAGAGGAATAATAAAAACTCAATGGTGTTTTCTAAAACAAATTGTTATTAGGCCAATGGATACAGATATGTCCCAAAAATAATTAATTGAGGTAATGGTGTCCAAAAAGTGTGAAGAGATAACAGAAAAAGTTGAAAATATAAGGCCACACGTAGACAATATGTTTTAGCCCATTGGAGAACTACCACTTAGAGGGGAAGAATATTTTAATCAACAAGTATATAGAATGTCAGTCAAACATTCCTCACATTTAATCTGTAGTTGATTAAAAGGATATATATTAAGTGAAAAAGCATGGAGAAACATTAAACATAGGCAGTTGAAACCCAACCAAATTTCAATAGAACAAATGTAATGCAAGAGGACTTTCCATTGACAATGAGAGTTTTTTGTCAAGCTCCTGTTCCCCCTTATTTTTGAAGAGCTAAGCACGTCACAATATAGTGCATTTTGTTCTCTTTTATATTGTTTTTGTGCCAAATACTCAAAGAAGGGTTAGATCCTCTCCCTCTTTTAGACAGAGAAGCACATTGCACTTTATAGCATAGTGCACTTTGCTCATTTTGTATCAGGTGGTCAAGGCCATGCCATGAGAGTTTTTCTCCCCCTTTTGGATAAATAAGCACATTGCACCTTATAATCAGTGTGTTTTGTTTACTTCATATCGATTTTCTATAATATTGAAACAATGGCCTTTGTAAGAGGGCAAAAACAAATTTGTCAGCCCACTTGAGGGCTTCTATTGAAAAGAACAATGAATGAAAATTGTTGGAAATTGTCCTGTCTGCGGGGTCATCCCCAGACGTTTTGCCTATGGTTTCTGACCATGTTTTTGGTGGTTTTAGGATTCTGTGTACATTACCACTGCTAACCAGTGCTAAAGTGCAGGTGCTTGGTACTCTAAAGATGGTATTCTTAGCTTCTCCACAATTCTAACATTTAATTTAGTTGCAAGTCCCTGGTGAAGTGCACTTTATGTGCCCAGGGACTGTAAATTAAATGCTACGATTGGGCCTGCAGCACTAATTGTGCCACCCACTACAGTAGCCTTTCAAAAATGTCTCAGGCATGCATTCAGAAACTCTTAATGGGGCCTGCTGGAAGGCAGCCGCACTGGCAGCCGCCTGCCCATCGGGACTTTGGCAGACTGGCTTTTCCGTCCGCCAAAGTCATAATGACCTCCTTAATCTTTAAAGACTTATAACTCAACTTCTACTGATTGGATATTTTTCAATGTGGTCTTGTTTTACTCAGAACAATACACTCTATTTGTATAAAGTGGTGTGGAGTATTTTTGTGGTGTCTTTCACTGCGTTCCTGTAATGTAGGTGTATGCTTTACACATTGCCTCTTAAGTTAATCCTGACTGCTCTGTGCCATATTTACTAGGAATTAGAGTTGGACTGCATTGCAAGCCTATCTGTGGTACTACCCTACGCCAATTCAAATGGGCAAAATGCACTGTATTTACAAGATAGTGCATTTCTGTCCTTTCCCTCTGTGAGCGTGTGCAAATTGCTGCCTAGCACCAACGCAGGCATCTTTGAACCGTAGTTCAAGTGTATCTGGGTTATTTTCAGGATTATTTATGTGCAGGAAGGGCTGCTACCTACATAAAAAGAATCCAGAGAGGCATTTTCCTCTTTTTGTGTGTGCTACAGAATGCAGTACACTTAGAAAGAGGAAACAACAAGCTAAAATGAAGATATTTCTCCTTGTTGAGCCTGGCTGGAGAGACGTACAGTTTTGGTGCATTCCCATGTTTAAAGATTCCTGTAAATCTGGGAATGCATCAAAACCAATGGGTGTTGCATGAGGACACCCATGCAATGCCCATGATACTCCTCCCTGACGCAGTGCAAGGCAATGCAATGCAACAACTTACAGTACATCGCATTATACCATATCCATGA
This sequence comes from Pleurodeles waltl, assembly GCF_031143425.1. Lineage (NCBI taxonomy): Eukaryota > Metazoa > Chordata > Amphibia > Caudata > Salamandridae > Pleurodeles > Pleurodeles waltl. Next base: position 488,120,123 of record NC_090438.1, on the reverse strand, counting down.
AGCCATGAAATGCCACGCAAAGTGTCTTTGCTTGCCTTGTAGATCTATAGGAGTGCAATATTTGCTGCTGGTGCATCAGTAAAATTGACACAGCAGTGGCTAATGGGGCTTGTAAATATTACCCCCAATTTCTAACACAAAAAGGGATATAAACTGTACATTTGTTCATTGTAAGTAACAACTGCTAAAATGCAAATAACAAAGAATAGGGGCAAAAGGGAGCACAACCCAAATCATGAATTGAAACATATCAAAATGAAAACAAACTGTGGCATACAAGAGGTCATTCAAGGGCTAACAAGTAATGAGTACATAATGGAAATCAAAAAGAGAGTTGTGGTTAAAAACAATGCGTGTGTTTTTCAGGAATCAGAAATATGTGAAAAACAATGCGATCTGCACAACACGAAAATGATGGTCAATCAAAGAAAACATGAGTTATTTTATGAGCCCACTGGAGGGCCTTAAAGATAAAGAATGATGAATGTTCATAAGGACACAGAACATTGACTCATTTGAAATCACAAATACCACAATGCAAAGCGAAACAATAAGCGTGTGAGAAAATGGTGAAAATGAAATCATGATTTGGTATATAATAAAATGAAAAAAACAGGGTATATGCCATACATCTAAAAAAGATATTCAGTAACAACTAAGTGGAATACAACAGATATTAAAATGATTTTGTTTTTAAAAACAATGAATGTGCACTCAAGTGCATACAGGCATGTATAAAATAAGAGCTGGAAAGTTTTGCTTCTCCATCAATGTTTTTATGTTAATTTGCACTTTGCTCTTCAGAGGTTTGTCACTTTGTTCAATATATGCATGTATTTTGCACAATTTGGCATTTTGCACTTTTTTGATATGTAAAAAAGGATACGGACTGCAATTACCAGGAAATCAAAAGCGAAAATGAGGTGAACAGCGGAATGGAACATAACAACCGTGGAAAGACTAATCAAACTACCAGAAATGAAGGTCATTTGTGTGCGCCTTTCTTTCATTGCATGAGAAATAAATAACTGCAATATCCCCACTCGAGAGTCTGATTAATTTTTGGTTAGGAGTAACTAATTGAATTATTGTTATATATACATGAATAAGGGCTGCCATTTTGTTTATCGGTTCGGTGCGATGGGAAAAATAAAAGTCCAAAGTGAAAAAAGGGGTCAGGATAGAGGTATTCTGGCCCTGCTGGACAGAATGAGGGACTCCTCATGGGCAAAAAATCAGCCTCTTTTTTTTGGGCCAATCAATGGATCAGCAGCTCCACAAGGGGGCTCATTGCGACCCCTAATTAGAGCCACAGATCTGGAGCCCAAGGACAAAAAAATTAAACACACTCACTATGTAAAAAAAAATAATATATATATATATATATATATATATATATATATATATATATATATAAGAACAAAAGGTTGATGAGTCCTTTTACTATAGCGCGGCAGACAGAGACGGGGTAGCGATCCCATTTATAAACAAAAACAATTCCTCCACCTTTAGTGATCCATACTTCTTGCAGAGAGAAGTGAAATAGTCTCAGTCACAAATTCTTTACTGAAGTGAATATTTTAATGGTACAGAAACCGAACTTGTTTCGGAAACCAAGTTTCCTTGATCACCGTTGACATGCTCTACGACAATTTCCATTTTTATTGCTCAGTGCTAACACCACATTGACATTGAAAAGAACCTTAAAAAGAATACAATATTGAGCAAAACAAATTCCACCATCTTTATATGGCTATTTGTGGCAACTTTGTAACAAGGCTGATATATCAATCCATATTCTTCCCCATTACAATCCAGCCCAAGTGGGCGAAATACTATAACGAAGAATATTGAATATGACATCAGCCTATAACTCAATGCTAACACCACAACCATATTAGAGAGAGGCTACAAAAAAATACCATATTTAAAAAAACAGTTTTGGCCATTTTTGAATGGCTTTTTATAGCAACTTTTTAACAATTCATATTCTTGACTTGATTAGCCCTACTGGGTAAAGTACCAAAAAAGAAGTACATTAAGTATGGTATTAAGCATCGTATACTGCATCACTCTAAAAAAAGGGGCCATTAATCAATTAAATTTGCATCGCTAATTTCAATCAAGCCCAAGTGGGCAAAAACACCTGAAAAGACACTAATTGCAATTTGAATTACAGAATTCAGAACTATATCCCACATCCTTTGATTGAGCTTATTTAAACACATTTTTAAATCATCATAAATAATCTTAAATATCCTATTTCAAACTTAGCTCAAAAGGAGGCTATTTTCAAAGGATACAATAGCTTAATTTAATCAATTAAGCGAAATTCCGACTGTAATTCAGCTTGAATGTCCTTCAATGTGTCACTACCAGTGTAACTGTGAAATAAATCAAACATATGAAAGGCATTGAAAAAAAGGCATGCTCTAAAAAATCTTACTGCAGACAAATAGCTGGATCATATTACTGAAAAATATCTGTAAGGAACAGGAAACTTTAAATGTAGTTGCCCCAAAATGAGAAAATTAACATCAACTTGTCATTTTGGTGACTCTGTTGATAAGTGAATTAGAGACATGCACCATATCTGTTTGAAACCACATGTTGCTCCTGTTGCTTGTAAGAGGAGGAATTTGCCTATTTTTCTGCAAGAGCAGGTCAAAAAAGAATTGGAATATCTATGTTATGAAGGTACGTTTGAAACTATTGAAGCCACCCAGTGGCTCACACCCATAGTGGTAGCTTCATAGTCCAATAGTGACATCAGTCTATGTGTGTATATCTCATAGATTCCTTTGTGCCATTTTTTCGGTCCCCCTAACGGGGGCAACTCCTCCTTTGTATACATTATGCCTGGCGCAGGCATAATGTGGCATCAAGGGTTACAAAGTGATGCAATGCTTGCATTGGCACTAGAATTTTGGCCTCGTTGGGCTATATTTGTGTCAAAATGAATTACGCTAATGTGTCGCAAGGTGGCGCTAGGAGTTTGTAAATATGCCTCAAAGTATTTTGCTACTTTAGATGTAACAGCTGCTTACCATCAGGTCAAATTGAGGTAAGATTCTGAAGATTTCAATGTTTCCATTACTCCCTATGACAATTTGAGTGTTAGCATTATGCCATTTTGTTTGTATTTTGCTGCAGTAGTTTTTCAGAGATTATTTACAAATTTACTAGGTCATCTTTCACATCAATTTTTTTCAAGGTAATGTGCTTATCGTCAATGATAGTCTTCAAAACTACATGGGCACCAGAAGACAAGTGAGTGAAGTCTTAAAAAAAAGATATCACTTTGAAAGTTAACAAGTTTACATTTTCTTGTGAGAAGATAATAAAGTTGTGTCATGTGATTTATAAAGATGATATTTTTCTTAAAAATATACTTGTTACCAGTTCCCTGAAGAAGACATTCAAGTGTTTCTGGGTAGCCTAATAAACTGAGGGTAGCAGGGCTGACAGGGGCTGGGACAGAGGTGCCTGTGGCAAAGGAGATGCACACCCTTTTGGGTGAGTGGGTTCCGTCAACTGTGTGCGGAGCCAGAGGGAAGGCAGTGATTGAATGGGGGTGGCGGACAAAGAGGTATAGAGGTATGAACCAATATGTCTGCCACCACAAGGGAGTGTCCACTGGAGGAAGAATCTGATGATGAAGAGGATGTCCCGGTCTCCCCCGTGGCCTTCCCCTCACCCTCCTGGCCACTGGGTCCTTCTGCGTCCATGGTGTCTTGACACGAGGTCCCATGGCCAGATACATCCCCTATGCCAGGTCTCCTTCCCTTGCCGTTGCTGATGCTACAAATACAAATAGAACTGGTGTCAGCACATGTGCATGATCACACTTGAACAAAAGCTCTGATTAGCTAGGTCCCAGCAAAAAACTCCACCTAAGTGGCCAATACTTGTGCCATACTATACACATGTACTGTCAACAGATGTCCACAGGAAATTCAGGATCTCAGACAACTGCAATTGCATGGCTGAAGTTGTGCAATCACAGTAACCATTCAACAGGTAGGAGACCTCATCACCATCAAAGCTTTGCCCCATGGAGCAGACCTCAGTTACCTGTTGTCATACAATAGTAGGCCAATGCCAAATGCATTCCCACAGATCCCACACAAGGTCATGCACACATCTATTTGTCACATACATAATGATCCAACAATACAAAATTATGCTCCAAAATCTTGCCATGTTGCTGACAAAAGTACAATATCCACTCATGTCACATTGGTAGCAGTTTCACCCTAAACACTTCCCCAAGTGATATTTGTCTCAAAAGAGTCATGAATGTAGTACTATTGTTACTCAGACAGGCCACACATGTGGCATGGAAACGAACACTGTAGACATCATGTGCAATATGTCATGGAAAGATGTCCCCAAAATCCACAACACAATGAATCAGCAAGCTGCAGGGTAATCACCACTAATGTCTGGCACCCGCTATAAAGACATGCTCTGAGTGCATCAGTAGACACCATTAGCCCTTTGGATGTTGGAGGCCCAGAAATTTGCAAGTAATTGTTGAAGGCCCTCTAAATGTTGCCCAATTGAAAGCTACATCATTTTCTCCATTGTCGTCATGCAGACCCAAATGTCTATCTGTCGATAAATGCTTGTACCCAAACACATGATTTCCACATACCTGCAAGTCACTCCATGATGAATGTCAACAATCAGGGCACGATTGTTACCCATTACATATGTCCAGTGCACTTTGATTCATGCTGCCACATTAATGGCATAGAAATGCACGTGTGGCTCAACACGTTAGACATACCTGTCATGTCCCTCTCTGCTTCTGAAGTTGAACGTGCCAAAGTACATGCTATGATGCATGAGTGAATGTGTCAGCCAATAAACAATGGTGCACACTCCTGTATGTGGCACACCATGAAATGCACCCCATTGTAAATGGTTTATTCCACACACAGGTTCCCATGAACATATATGTGAGGGAATACAGGCATTCCATCAACACAAGTAGACCGCATGAAACAGCAGTTTAAAATTCTTTTGCTAATGAGAAAGGGACACATGCTCACACATAGGCACAAGGAATGTTGGCAACAGTGATGGCATATAACTCATGTCAATGGAAATTCCCCACTAACCAAGGGAAAGTATTGATCTGTAGCTGCACCCAAAGTACATTGTAGGCTCTTTCACATGTGTGATGGCCATCTTCACATTACAGACTGCAGTGAGGCACCAGTACCTGTCATACGCTTAAGACAACTAGCCTCTGGGCGGCAGATGCCAATATACTCATTCACCCAGACACATGGCTGAGGACATTGATCCATCATTTACTTACCTTTGGCCTGTAACATTGAAGAGTAGTGGTCTGTTGCATAGAATTTACACACACTACAGCAACAAACAGTACTTGATTGATCACTGTACACAGCCATATGTCGTCCCTGCAGAGCAAGTAGTTTGTGGATTGTACACAGTTGTGTCTAGGTCCCTGACCCAATAGGACAGGCACATCAGTATATAGCACATGACATGCCTACACAAACAATCATTCATCTACTGTGTGGCACATGGCTCATCCCTAATTGTCAGAGGGAACTGTCAGAACAGATTCACTTGGAAACGTGACAGGCCGGAATATGCCCTGTACTCACCCTCTTGTGGCTGTTGTGCTGTCCTCAAATGCCCATCAAGCCCTGAGTAGGACACCACCAGAATGAGGGCCATTAGAGGGATCATGGTCCGACGGTGACCCTGCCCACATTGAGAGGACAGCCCTAGCTGGACCTCTGCGATTTTCTGGGCCCAGCATCTCAGGTCCACACACCTTTTCCTGCAGTGGACTCTCTGCCACCTGTGGACCCCCACAGTCCGCACCTTCTGGGCAATGGCTCTCCATAGTGTCTTCTTTTGATGGGTGTTGACCTGCTTGAATGCAAAAGACAAGTCAAGAGATTATAATCACAAGTTTCATCACAAATGGTTGCATTACATATATGTCAGTAACATCAACCCTTGACTTTTCAATTTGTCAATACTCCCCGAGTGTGACACACACAAGCCAATAAGTAGCATGTGGTGTGTGTGGCAACCTAAAGGGCAGATTGACTCATGATATGCCTTCCACACAACAGTTTAGCAAGGGCAGATGTGGTTTGAAAGATCTGTGCCACTATATACATTGCTCACGTGACTCTCAATAGACTCATACAACATGCATACACAGCTCATGCTGTCATGCACATACGTGTTATCTGACATTTACAACAATCATGAGTAAAGAGATGTTAGTGGATGGCAGTAATGTCTCCTTACCTAGTTATGTGCATCCAACAAAAGGATGATTTAGGACCCCAAAACCCTCACACTACACAGTGTGACTGAACTTAACATATGTCACTGGCAACCAATACCTCCCCATTGTCCATCCCATTCATGCCACGCAGACTGCAACAACAGGCACACGGATAGTCAAACTGTCACACATAGGCACATTCTAGCCTGTGAGGAGGGACAGGATGGTGAAGTACAGGGAAAATTGTGCACTTGAGGGACTGACCTGTTCCTCCGGTGAGCCACAGAGCTGTTCATAAAGAGGTAGGACCTTAGTAACTAGTCTCTCCAGCTCCTCTGGAGAAAAGGCAAGGGCCCTATCACCTGCTGCATGTGACATGATTGCTGCCAGAGGCAGCGCATAGCAGCTTAGGTTGTGAAGGTCTTGCTGGCAGCAGTGTTAGGAGTCGAGTGAGTGAATCTGCAGAACATGTCGGTCACGTCCACGGTCATCACCGCTGGCAGACACAGCCATTGGCTAACGACCGCCACTGGCAGCAATGTTAGCCTATTGCTGTGTTTGCTGTGATTGCAGCTACCTACCACCATGAGGAGTTCAGCTGCGGTTGCGAGTGGTTCCTAATGTCCAGTGGAGTAGGTCAGGCAGTCACCATTTTGGCAGCCTGAAATGCTGTACTGAGCTATAAAAACTGTGTCACACTTGCAAAAATGGATTTTTGACATCACTAGCATGCTTATCCTGTCTTGTCATGTAGGTCCTACTACTCAAACATTGTAGTATGTTGCAGGGCACAGATGACTTTTAACAGTAGGGCACAATCTACCACCGCCGACTGTCATTTTGGCAGTAGGGTTATCCAGTCACATTTCGTAGGGCAATTGTGTTCCACACCTTTGAGTTTGTTTCATATACATGTTGTGACCACATGTGTGGAAAACCATGTTGGTCACATGGACCTTTGTGTTCTTTGCAGCTGTGATGTATACTGGTTACCATGTCATCCAATCAGAAATGCCTTGCCACATAATATCATTGACATTCATCATGTATGTTGCTGTGGACACAATGACTAATGTAAGAATTCATGTCTTGTCATACATAGGTACCCAGTGAGAGGGAGGATGCATCAACCTCATGTCTACCAAGCACTGCCTGCCAGACCTTCAGATCATGGAAGAACAGCATTTCATGCTGCTGTACCGGCAAACAATAGTGGACTTATGTCATCAGTTGGAGCCCAATTTATTGCCAGTTATTAGTTATACAACCATGTCAGTGCTTCAGTTCCGAGCCAAAGGGAATTTCAATATACAGTGGCCCTAGCTGCTAGTATATCCCAACCTATGTTCAGTCGAGTATTGAAGGGTATCCTCTCAGCAATGCTGAAACACATGGACAGCTATATCCAGTTTCCCTGCTTTGAGCACTTAGTCCATGGAAAGGCTGATGTTTATGGTTTTGGATGCATCCCATATGTGGTGGAGGTCATTGATAGCACACATGCTGGCTTGCTCCCACAGCTGGTCAATGAACAAGTATACTGCAACAGAAATAGCTTCCATTCCATGAACATACAAGTTGTCTGTTTGGCAGATCTCTACATTTCACAGGACTGTGCCCATTATCCAGGTTCAGCCCATGATTCCTTCATAATGCAAAACAGCACAATACCCCAGCTGATGTCACAACTGTACCAGAGAGGGCCTGGCTGGCTGGTAATTCACATCTGTCCTCTTTGTGTGTGTGCAATGTCTGGTGCTACAATCATAAAGTGAGTGACTCATTGTTGCATATATGTCCCATCACTTAACAGGAGACTCCGCATATCCAAACCATCCTTGGTTGTTGACTCCAATAAGGATTTCATCTACGCCAGGGGAAGTCTGCTTCAATGAGGCCCATGGAAGAACAAGGCAAGTAGTGGAGCGGGCTTTTGGACTCGTAAAGGCAAGATAAAGATGTCTGTACCAGACTGGTGGAGCCCTCCTCTACTCACCCGGAAACGTGTGTCAGATCACTATGACATGCTGCATACTCCAAAACATTACCCTGCAGAGGAACATCCTGTAGTCCCCAGAGGAGGGGGAGCCTGCAGTGCCACCGGGTGTGAATCCTGAAATGCCAACTGGGGATGACAGTGGTAAAGAGGAAGGATCTAACTTGCGGGAAAATCTCATCAACAGCTATTTTTCATGAGTGTAAGCATGTCATGTGATGTCATAACTGTACAATGAACTGTAGTTGGGAGAATATGTGGGACTGAGTGTTTTAGCAACAACTATGGAGCTGTTACTGTGCAATATTTAGCCAAAGGCTGCTTAATAAGATAGCTTTTAACACATCTCCACCTTGATGACGTTGCTTTGTTTGTGTCAGTTTCATTGCAATGTAATTGCATTTCCAGATGCTTACTATGTGATTTCTGTAATAGGTTAGTGTACAAGCCTATATTCTTTGTTTTGTCTTTGTACAGGTGCCTTCACCATGACATCCTCATGTGGACATTTCATAGTTGTGACATTGGCAAGTATCTGATGCTGTTTTGACATGCAAGGTGGTCATGGATTATTCCAGGTAAGATGGGTCACAGATTTGGGGTGTATGAGACCTGTGCCAAGCCAGCTTGCACAGCGTTTGGGTTGAAGGTCTGAAGTGCAGGCTGGGCTTTTGTTTTGTGTGCTGTGTTGGGCCAATTGCATCATGTGTGTCATCATGTGGGCATGAAATATGTAGTCATCTATTGCGAGCAAGTAATTCACCCTTTACCTTGGCTAAACACTCCTCTTGTATGACCTGTATGTAGCTGTAGATGTGTTTCATCATTGCAGGCCACAGTACCTGTGCCACAACACTGACATATGTTTGTGCCACCAGATGCATGGTCATTGGATTATGATAAGCCTGTGATCAGGGGCTGCTGCACTGCCAATTGTTTGTATCTTGGATTCTGTGATGTTGGATTACGTTGATGTGGTATCAGATAAGACTCAAGCTGGTGATATTAACTACTTTAATGTTTGCTTATTTAACAGGATAATGTCTTACAAATCCCTCCCTTCAGCGGTCTGGGGGGCTGTAACCTGGAATATGTACTTTACTCAGTATGAGTCACAAAATATTATGTAACAAAAGCACAGACATATGTACAGCTTATGTGCTGAAGACTTAAATAAAATGCTTGGTGTGACCAGACACTTGTACTGATGTGTTTGTGTGTAATGGTTGTAATCCTGAGAAGGACACTGTGTACCTGTAACATACCCTCCTTGGACAAGTAATTTATGTCTTTACCATATGGTTCACACAGTCTTACATCTCTACATAGCAAAATGTTGAAATTAAGCAAGTAGACAATTAGTTTGTGATGGGTGAATTTATTACAGTGCTGATGCAGTAAATAAAATTTGGACACAAAAGAAGAACAATAATGAAGTGAAGGTGTCAGTCATGGTGAATAAAATCATTGGAGTTCAAAGACCAGAGAACTCTTCCATTTGGAACTGGTGGGTAGTTCAGGATCCGTCCACAAAGTGAATGTGTGGCACACAAAGGATTTCCTTTAGAGAGAGGTCCCATACTGGACTGGCAATGGCGGGTATCTTGCTATCCGCACCTCCTGGAATCTTTGTCGGGTGTCCCAGCTTGTATGGTGGTGGGGATCTGCTGCTACAGAGGTACGGGTGTCTGGGGCTTGTTCGTCTGGCAGGGGCTCCCTTCCAGTGGCTGGCACCAATAAAGAAGGGCCTGGTGTTGATGCACCAAAGGGAGGGGTAGAGTGATAATGTAGAGCCCTGCTCAAGGTAGTGTTGATTTCCCTCTTCACCCCTGTTAGGGAGGCCATGTTGGTGATGTGAACCTCCTACTGTGCACACATATACCTATGGATGTCCCTCTGTATTTGATTTCCCAGAGTTCGATCAAGGCCTGACCCATTATGCCTTGGGACTCCTGATAGACCCCCAAGACATGGCTGATGTGCCCTGGCCAGGAGCAGCCCCAGTGGCCTCACCTCATTGGACCACAACATCACTTCCATGCACTCCCTCAAACCTCAGTCCTGGGCCCTTGCCACAGGTTGCCCGCTCCTACTGGTTCCTGGACCATCATTGTTGGAAGTGTTGTGCTACAACTCAGGATACAGAAGTGGAGCGGCACAAGGTGGTAGACACTGTGCTCGGAACACAGATTAGGGAGCGATTGGTTGCCTGTGATGTTGAGGCAACAGAGCTGGGAAGTGTTGATGGGGCTGCAGTGAGACTCACTGCTGGTATCTGACCACGTTGTCCAGATGGGTCAGAACAGTCCTCAACATTCAGATGTCCAGGAGTGTCTTCTTCACTGAGAGCTTGATCCAGGGGGTAGTGGCCTCTGTGTGCCCTGTGACAGCTTGACCTGTTGATATAATGATACTGGTTGAATTGTGACATCTACCTCCAACAATTTAGTCTAACGTAAAGCATGGAGCTTGCAAAAAGTTATTTCACAGTTAGGCGGTCATTACAACATTGGCGGTAAAAGTCGCTTACAGCCGTCCAGAACACCGCCAACACGCCGCCGCGCCCGCGGAAATCCGCCACAGCTATCATGACCTACAGCACGGAATCCGCCAAAATGCAGACACCCACACAAGTCCGCCACACCAAAGGTCAGTGATAAACTGGCGAAAACAAAACCTCCACCATCACGCCAACAGAAATATGCCCACACTATCACGACCCATGAATCCATGCGGCGGTCTTTCAACCGTGATATACCATTGGCGGTACACACCGCCGCGCTCAAAATACACACACATTTACAAAACACAGCCACATTGGACAAATCGAAATACACACACCTGATACACATACACACCACTCCCACACACCCATTACAATATAAAACACACACCCACATCACCCACAAACCCCTACGACCAGAATCACCGACAGAAGGCCAGAGAGAGACACCACCATCAACAAACTAGCATCCACAGGCACACAACACCATCACCCACAGAACTTCCACGCACCTCACACTACACACCACTACATACCAGCACACTTATCACCACACACACCACCCCACACATCACCCACACCACCCCATGGCACGGCAAAGACACCCCAGGTTCTCGGAGGACGAGCTCAGGGTCATGGTGGAGGAAATCATCCCGGTGGAGCCACAGCTATTTATTCGGATCACAGGTGCAGCACACCTCCATTGCTAGGAAGACAGAGCTATGGCGAAGAATAGTGGACAGGGTCAACGCAGTGGGACAGCACCCAAGAAATAGGGATGACATCAGGAAGAGGTGGAACGACCTACGGGGGAAGGTGCGTTCTGTGGTCTCAAGACACCACCTTGCGGTTCAGCGGACTGGCGGCGGAGCCCCACCTCCTCCCCCACAACTAACAACATGGGAGGAGCAGGTCTTGCCGATTCTGCATCCTGAGGGCCTCGCAGGAGTAGCAGGAGGAATGGACTCTGGTAAGTCAAATCTCTCACTATTTCATCCCCCACCCAACCTGCATGCCATCACACACCCCAACACTCACCCTCACCCCCATCACTCCAACTCCTCACAAATGTCCCAATATCACAAACCACACATCCCAACACCAAGCCCTGCATGCAACAACAATGCATGGACAACCAACACCAAAGCATGCCCACTGCACAAACCCATACCTCCCCCAAACCATCCACACACAAGGTCCCACACAGGAATGCAAGCACTGGGGTACACGGTCAACCACCCATTGCACACCATGGCACACACAGATGCAATAATCATGCTTTTACACCCCTGCAGGACCCCTACCCAACGTCATCGCACAGGAGGGTCCAGACATGTCCACACCACCAACAGAAGAGGCCCACAGTGATGACAGCACCTCTGTCCAACTGGATCTAGATGACCAGCCCGGCCCATCGGGGACCTCAGGACAGTCGGTTCCCCTCACACAGTCAGGCCACTACAGAGCTTCCCCCCTCTGGAAACACCAGCACAGCACCCACCCAGCGGGCTCATACCTCTGTCCCCAGGACACGTCAATCAGCAGTGTGTCCACCACTACAGGGAACCCAGGCCAACCCACCACCCCAACAGCAACAGGGACCTGGGGGCAGTGGCAGTGGGCACACCGTTCAGGGGACAGAGGCACAGGAACACAGGGGAACTGGGAGGGCTGCTGTGCGACAGGGGGAGGACAGGCCAAGGGAACCCACTCTCCAGGAGGCCCTCTCCAACATCATGGGAGCCTACCACCAATCCCAGGAGACGATGGCAACGGTACTGGACAAGTTTCAGGAGACCCAGCGGCTGCAGGAGGAACAGTATCTGGGCCTCAGGGAGGAACTCAGAGCCATCAAGTCCACCCTGGGCACCATCGTAGGGGTGCTGAAGGAAGTACTCAACACCAGGAGGGACACTGTGGAACAACAAGGGGCCACTGACACTAGCCTGGATGATGAACTGCCCACCACCTCTGCCGGCGCTAGTGGACAGGAGCACCGCCACAGGACCACCACACCAGCACCCCACCCCCTGCAGATGGAGAACCACCCCGCAAACGGTCCCTGAGATCCAGGACAAAGACAGAGAACGATGCCAAGACCCCCGCCAAGAAATGAGACCACCCTGAACTTCATCTTTCTATCCCACTTTGTTACCCTGTCCATCCTCAAACTGCCCCAGCTCCACTTCCTATGCCCATTTGTGCAATGCACCTGTGAGACCAATAGACTGGACTCTGCAATGGACATACCTCCACCATCACCCCTCCCCATTTTGCAACCCCCTCCAATATTGAGCACTTAAATAAACACCCTTGAAGCACAAAACATTCTGGAGTCAGTCTGTGATTTCGAATTAGTGTATTATCAATTACTGCGGCAAAAAGCTCTTACAACTGTAATGTCAACATACCTATGTCAAACAGCACTAGTCCATGAGGAATCAAAGCAGATGTCAGACAGTGGGACCCACATCTGTGAAATCGTAAGGGAAAGTGACAACTCAGTGACCATACACTGGGTGAAAACGACAGACAGTAGAGAGGTAGTAATGTTAAAGTACATGTAGTAGGCAGGTTTGTATTCTTTCGAGTGTCTCACTGGAAATATTGCAGGATCACTGAGTCCCTGTTGTCGATGTCCTCTTCTTCTGCTTCCTCGTCTTCACTGTCCACAGGCTCCACAGCTGCAACAACACGGGCATCTGGACCATCCTCCTGCAGAAAAGGCACCTGTCGTCGCAAAGCTAAGTTGTGAAGCATACAGCAGGCCACGATGATCTGGCACACCTTCTTTGGTGAGTAGAATAGGGATCCATCTGTCATATGGAGGCCCCGGATCCTGGCCTTCAGGGGGCCGAAGGTCCGCTCGATTATCCGCCGTGTTCGCCCATGGGCCTCTTTGTAGCGTTCCTCTGCCCTTGTCCTGGGATTCCTCACTGGGGTCAGTAGCCATCACAGGTTGGGGTAACCAGAGTCACCTGCAAATGGCGAGGGACAACTGTTAGACACACACTAACCTGTAGGGATATCCCCAGACAACCATTCCCACTGACTTGCTTCCAGGTGCTCACCTAATAGCCACACACGGTGCCTCTGGAGTTGACCCATCACATAAGGGATGCTGCTATTCAGCAGGATGTAGGCGTCATGCACTGAGCCAGGGAACGTGGCATTAACATGGGAAATGTACTGGTCGGCCAAACATACCATCTGCACATTCATGGAATGATAACTCTTCCGGTTTCTGAACACCTGTTCACTCCTGCAGGGGGGACCAAAGCCACATGTGTCCCATCAATGGCACCTATGATGTTGGGGATATGTCCCAGGGCATAGAAATCACCTTTCACTGTAGGCAAATCCTCCACCTGATGGAAAACGATGTAGCTCTGCATGTGTTTCAGCAGGGCAGACAACACTCTAGTCAACACGTTGGAAAACATAGGCTTCATCCCTGATGCTACGGCCACTGTTGTTTGAAATTACACACTTGCAAGGAAATGGAGTACTGACAGCACCTGCACTTGAGGGGGGATTCCTGTGGGATGGCGGATAGCTGACATCAGGTCTGGCTCCAGCTGGGTACACAGTTCATGGATTGTGGCATGGTCAAGCCTGTATGTGATGATCACATGTCTTTCCTCCATTGTCGATAGGTCCACCAGCGGTCGGTACACCGGAGGATGCCGCCATCTCCTCACATGTCCCAGTGGATGGTGCCTATGAAGGACAACAGCGAGCACAGAGTCAACCAACTCAGAGGTACGTACCCACAGCTTACACAGAACACAAATCATAATCCGAAAAGTGGCCTGTATGTGTGTTGAGTCTAGGCCAAGGTATTTGTGACGCAGTTAAAAATTAAGCCATGTGGGCCCCAGAAATGGCGGCTGCCTGACCTCTAAAGTGGGACAATGGGATGTGAGGTAACTGCGCTGGCGTTGTACACAGTTGCGGTAGGCGGTCGAAGACCGCGGCGCAATGCTGCATTGGTTAACATTGGACCCTGTGGGTCCCAGGAGCCAATGACGATGTACGCCGGCGGTGACAGTACGCACCGCCGCGGACGTGACCGCCATTTTCTATCTGTTCAATCACTCGATACCTGATCTTCGACAGGAGAGGGCCTACACTACTAGTGCTGATGTGACCTCGGTCTGGAAGAGACAATGGCTCGAGTGTCTGGGGAAAGGGCCCCTGCCTTCACATCGGAGGAGTTGGAGAAACTCGTGGATGGGGTCCTCCCCCAGTACACGCTACTCTACGGTCCTCCAGACAAATAGGTAAGTACACTGGGAGCATGCTGTATGGGCTATGCCTGTGTGGAGAGGGATGGATGTAAGAAGGAAGGGGGGAGAGTGCGGCGTGCATGAAACGACGGTGAGTGCATGTGCCACATACCAAGGGTAGGGATGGGGGCCAATGACTGTGACGGTGCAGTTGGTAATAAGTTTCTCTTCCCCCTGTACAAATCATGTAGGTCAGCGCCCACCAGAAAAAAGATATTTGGCGTGCCATCGCCAAGGATGTCCGGACCCTGGGGGTCTACCACAGACGGAGCACCGACTGTCAGAAAAGAGGGGAGGACATTCGCAGCTGGAGCAAGAAGATGGCGGAGGCTCAGCTGGGGATGGCCTCCCAACGTGGGAAGGGTGCCCGTCGCACCATGACCCCCCTGATGTTCAGGATCCTGGCGGTGGCGTACCCGGAGTTGGATGGGCACTTGAGGGCATCACAGCAGCCACAAGGGGGTGAGTACACTCTCATCCTGCTGATTTAGCGTGCAGTGGAGGTGTCTGGGTGGGGGAGGTGGGCTGTGGGTTTCCCTGGGCCAGGGCTAGTTTAGTAGGCAAGGTCCCTCCGTAAGGCAGGCCATGTGGCACCGCACCCCACCTCTGTAGAGTGCCAAGTACACCTAGTCATGCCCCTGTGTCATCCATGTGTGCAGATGTCGTCCATAGCCTTGTAGGCCATGTCCCAGGGATTGAACAGTGGAGCCCAAGAGTGCGGCGTAGTGCAGGGGGCTTCTGTGTCTGTCGTGTCCGCCAACAGTAGCAGTAATGCGTGCACTCAACTGTCTTTCTTCTGTCGTCCTCCCCCTTTTTGTGTTCTCCATGTTCTTGTGTGCATTAGCATCATCAGGCGGAGGAGCAGTGGCACCGGAGCACGAGGGAGCTGCATCCCACATGTCCATGGAAGGCGAAACTACGGACTCGGAGTTCACCAGTGGGATGGAGGGCGAGTGGAGCTCGACGGCGGGGACAGGAGCTGACACCAGAGACACAGACTCGTCCTCTGATGGGAGCTCCATTGTGGTGGCGGCAACATCTGTGCCCCCCGCATCTACAGGTACAGCCGCCAACCCCCTACCAGCACCGCCCTCCCAGCAGCCCCTCAGCCTTTGCCCCGTGCCCGCTCACCCAGGAGGGTGGGCATCACCTTCGCCCCAGGCACCTCAGGCCCTGCCCCAGTCACCCCTGCTGCCCTCAGTGAGGAGGCCATTGACCTCCTCAGGTCCCTCACTGTTGGGCAGTCTACCATTTTGAATGCCATCCAGGTTGTAGAAAGGCAATTGCAACAAACCAATGCATTCCTGGAGGGCATTCATTCTGGTCAGGCGGCCCTTTTCAGACTCTGGCCTCAGCACTGATGGCAGCCATTGTCCCCTTCTCTAGCCTCCCCCCTCCAACTTCCTCCACCCAGACCCAATCCCCTGTACCCCAGCCTATCCCAAGCACACCTTCAGACCAGCATGCACACACCTCAACACACAAGGGTAGCTCTGGCAAACATAAGCACCACACATCCCACAGGCACTCACGCAAGCATCACACACATGCAGACACACCAACATCCACTGCCTCCACTGTGTCCCCCTCCTCCTTGTCTCCCTCCCAGTCTCGTCTACAGTCACACCTGCATGCACTACATCTACAGCCACTATTGCCATCACCAGCACACACACCACCGCACCCCGCTCACGTGCAGTCACCACCCCCACTACCATCCACACGTCCCCTGTGTCCTCTCCCAGTGTGTCTGTGACGCCACCTCCCAAGATACACAAAGGCAGGCACACACCCACCCAACAGCCATCCACCACACGACAGCCTCCAGCGCATGCACCTTCACCCAAAGTCACCAAACGAACACCTCCTACAACCACAACCTCTTCCTCCACTCCCAAACCCCCTCCAGCTACCCGTCCCAGTGTCTCCCAAAAACTTTTCCTGTCCAACCTTGACCTCTTTCCCACATCTCTCCCACCCCGTCCGTCTCCTAGGTCCCGACTCTTCAGGTCCCAACCTAGCACCTCAGCCACAACATCTCTGGGACCAGTGGTGCCTAAAGTCACCGGAATATGGAGTGCACAGGCCACCAGGGCAGCCAGTGTGGCACGGAGCCACAGCACGGACAGTCCCCCACCTGTCAAGCATCAGAAGTTGGCCAGTGCCCGGCGGGAGAGTGGGAAGACTCCAGCCACCAAAGCCGCTCCCAGGGGTCCCGGTGGGAGTGTGAAGTCAGCTGCGTCACCTTCAAAGGTGGGGAAGGGCCACAAGAAACCCAGCAAGTCTGGGAAGAGCAACACGGCGGAGGAGACCGCCATCATCCCGCTGCCCAGGAGGCCACTGCCATCATCCCCGCTGGGCTAGAGCCGCTGGGCTAGAGAGGACCGCCAGCACAAGCTCCGCTGGGCTAGAGAGGACTGTCAGCACAAGCCCCGCTGGGACAGAGAGGACCGCCAGCACAAGCCCCACTAGGACAGAGAGGGCCGCCAGCACAAGCCCCGCTGAGACAGAGAGGACCGCCAGCACAAGCCCCGCTGGGACAGAGAGGACCGCCAGCACAAGCCCCGCTCGGCTAGAGAGGACCGCCAGCACAAGCCCCGCTGGGCTAGAGAGGACCGCCAGCACAAGCAGAGAGGACTGCCAGCACAAGCCCCGCTGGGACAGAGAGGAGAAGCCCCGCTGGGCTAGAGAGGACCGCCAGCACAAGCTCCGCCGGGCTAGAGAGGACAGCCAGCACAAGCCCCGCTAGGACAGAGAGGACCGCCAGCTGAAGCCCCACTGGGACAGAGAGGATCGTCAGCACAAGCCCCGCTGGGACAGAGAGGACCACCAGAACAAGCCCCGCTGGGACAGAGAGGACCGCCAGCAGCTGAGTTGCTGCAAAAGAGACCGCCGCCTCAAGCACCGCTGAACAGGGCACCGCCGCTCCAAGCACCTCTGAACAGGGCACCGCTGCCTCAAGCACCGCTGAACAGGGCACCGCCACCCCAAGCACCGCTGAACAGGGCACAGCCGCCCCAAGCACCGCTGAACAGGGCAGCGTCGCCCCAAGCACCACTGAACAGGGCACCGCCGCCTCAAGCACCGCTGAACAGAGCACCGCCGCCCCAAGCACCATTGAACAGGGCACCGCCGCCTCAAGCACAGCTGAACAGGGCACCGCCGCCTCAAGCACCGCTGAACAGGGCACCGCCGCCCCAAGCACCACTGAACAGGGCCCCGCCGCTCCAAGCACCATTGGCCCATGAGCGCCAAGGGCACTGATGCTACTGAGTCAGTCACGAGCAGGATGAAGCACTCTGGGCACCAGGCCCCCTCCAGAACCAGTGGAGTATCACATCCACTACCTCTGTCCTTATCAGGATGAAGCACTCTGGGCACCAGGCCCCCTCCAGAACCAGTGGAGTATCACATCCACTACCTCTGTCCTCAGCAGGATGAAGCACTCTGGGCACCAGGCCCCCTCCAGAACCATTGGAGACTGTCATCCACTACCTCTGTCCTTAGCAGGATGAAGAACTCCTTAGCAGGATGAAGCACTCTGGGCACCAGGCCCCCTCCAGAACCAGTGGAGACTGTCATCCACTACCTCTGTCCTTAGCAGGATGAAGCACTCTGGGTACCAGGCCCCCTCCAGAACCAGTGGAGACTGTCATCCACTACCTCTGTCCTCAACACACAAGGGTAGCTCTGGCAAACATAAGCACCACACATCCCACAGGCACTCACGCAAGCATCACACACATGCAGACACACCAACATCCACTGCCTCCACTGTGTCCCCCTCCTCCTTGTCTCCCTCCTCCCTCCCAGTCTCGTCTACAGTCACACCTGCATGCACTACATCTACAGCCACTATTGCCATCACCAGCACACACACCACCGCACCCCGCTCACGTGCAGTCACCACCCCCACTACCATCCACACGTCCCCTGTGTCCTCTCCCAGTGTGTCTGTGACGCCACCTCCCAAGATACACAAAGGCAGGCACACACCCACCCAACAGCCATCCACCACACGACAGCCTCCAGCGCATGCACCTTCACCCAAAGTCACCAAACGAACACCTCCTACAACCACAACCTCTTCCTCCACTCCCAAACCCCCTCCAGCTACCCGTCCCAGTTTCTCCAAAAAACTTTTCCTGTCCAACCTTGACCTCTTTCCCACATCTCTCCCACCCCGTCCGTCTCCTAGGTCCCGACTCTTCAGGTCCCAACCTAGCACCTCAGCCACAACATCTCCGGGACCAGTGGTGCCTATAGTCACCGGAATATGGAGTGCACCGGCCACCAGGGCAGCCAGTGTGGCACGGAGCCACAGCACGGACAGTCCCCCACCTGTCAAGCATCAGAAGTTGGCCAGTGCCCGGCGGGAGAGTGGGAAGACTCCAGCCACCAAAGCCTCTCCCAGGGGTCCCGGTGGGAGTGTGGAGTCAGCTGTGTCACCTTCAAAGGTGGGGAAGGGCCACAAGAAACCCAGCAAGTCTGGGAAAAGCAACACGGCGGAGGAGACCGCCATCATCCCCGCTGCCCAGGATGCCATCGCCATCATCCCCGCTGGGCTAGAGCCGCTGGGCTAGAGAGGACCGCCAGCACAAGCTCCACTGGGCTAGAGAGGACCGTCAGCACAAGCCCCGCTGGGACAGAGAGGACCGCCAGCACAAGCCCCGCTGGGACAGAGAGGACCGCCAGCACAAGCCCCGCTGGGACAGAGAGGACCGCCAGCACAAGCCCCGCTCGGCTTGAGAGGACCGTCAGCACAAGCCCCGCTGGGCTAGAGAGGACCACCAGCACAAGCAGAGAGGACCGCCAGCACAAGGCCCCCTCCAGAACCAGTGGAGACTGTCATCCACTACCTCTGTCCTTAGCAGGATGAAGCACTCTGGGTACCAGGCCCCCTCCTGAACCAGTGGAGACTGTCATCCACTACCTCTGTCCTTAGCAGGATGAAGCACTCTGGGCACCAGGCCCCCTCCAGAACCAGTGGAGACTGTCATCCACTACCTCTGTCCTTAGCAAGATGAAGCACTCTGGGCACCAGGCCCCCTCCAGAACCAGTGGAGATTGTCATCCACTACCTCTGTCCTTAGCAGGATGAAGCACTCAGGGCACCAGGCCCCCTCCAGAACCAGTGGAGACTGTTATCCACTACCTCTGTCCTTAGCAGGATGAAGCACTCTGGGCACCAGGCCCCCCCCAGAACCAGTGGAGACTGTTATCCACTTGAGAGACTGTGGCTTTGCACTCCCCAGGATGGAACAGTGGGCAAACCACCCACTGTAGAGACTTGAGAGACTGTGGCTTTGCACTCCCCAGGATGAACAGTGGGCAACCCACCCACTGTAGAGACTTGAGAGACTGTGGTTTTGCACTCCCCATGATGGAACAGTGGGCAAATCACCCACTGTAGAGACTTGAGAGACTGTGGCTTTGCACTCCCCAGGATGGAACAGTGGGCAACCCACCCACTGTAGAGACTTGAGAGACTGTGGCTTTGCACTCCCCAGGATTGAACAGTGGGCATGTGACCCCTTGTGGATTTGGCGTTGTGCACTCAACCGGCTGAGGTGCCCCCCTTTCCCTCCCCCTGAGGTGCCTGTTTTCTTGCTCTCTGATGCCCCTGCAGTGTTCTCTCCGTCATGATCGGGGATCTTGTGTGGGCCTCGCCCATACCGTGTGGGCCTTCATTGGAGCACTACCTGGACTACTAAGATTGGTGTATATTTTGTTTATGGTGTATATATATATTTTTGCGTGCTTGATTTTAATATGTTACAATGGTTACACTAATTTCCTTTTGTCTTTGCCTTCTTCCGGGAGGGTTGGGGGGTGTAACTATAATTTATAAATATGTATTTGTGTGTGTGTTGTAGTGGGTGAGGGTGGGGGTGGGGGTGATGCGTGTGGATGTCCCTGTTTTTTCCCTCCCCCCTCCCCTGTGTCGTAGGTGCAGTACTCACCGTTGTCTTCGCCGCCGGTGTTCGTGCTCCTGGTAGAGGAGCAAGAAGATGAGGGCTGGAAAAATGTGCAGCTCTGGTTCCATGGCGTCCGGATTCCTCGTGGGGTGTGTAGAGGTCAGCGTTTTCCCTTCGAAGTCCTCTTTCCGCCGTGTTTTTGTCTGCGGTGAATCCTTCCCGGAAAAGGTGGCGGATCGGTACGTTGTGATACTGTGGGCGGTACATTGACTTCCGCCTGTCTGTTGGCGGTGACCGCCAAGCTGTTTGTCTGTACCGCTGTGGCGGTCGGAGTGTTAAAGTGGCTGTCTTTGTTGGCAGGTTCCACCACGGTCGTAATTCCAATTTTTTTACCGCCGCTTTAACACCGTCCGCCAGGGTTGTAATGACCACCTCAGTCTTATTGTGGTAAGTACCCATAGTATTGGTTGTACAATTGTGACGCAAGCTAATTCCATCTGAGTCATGCAGCTTCTAAGATATGCAGATCATTAGCTTTTGGGAGGATGGCCAGAGAATGCCATCTGGCAACCAGTGCAGGCAAACAGCGGGTAGGAAAGATATGGAATTGGCCATTTTGAGGCCTAGTTCATTGTGATTTAGGCAGGTCCAGGAGTTTGTTGTATATGTCACTAGAGTCATTATGTGACTAGTGCAGTGTGAATGTGCCTGCTGCCAATGCCATTCTAGTTATGCATCTTGAGGCCTTTGGGATCATTGTTACACACACTGGGTATGCTGTACTCCTGTCCTCATTAGTTTCATTTTGGGTTAGCAGGTAAAGATGGAGCAAGGTGGCCAGGCAGATCATCTGTACTTTGGTCTCTCCCAAGTGCATAAAACTTCAATAGAGAGTTAGCAGGTAAGGGTATTTGGAGCAGTGAACACTGTTCTGGTGTATGCAATTACTGAAACAGGGCCTCCTGGAAGTTACAGTCATGTCAATCTCTATACTACACACATTTGGCAAACACTGTGCTTGTGTTTGGATTTGAGGAGACATAGCCTCTTGGCATTAACAGTCTTGTCACTCCCTCTACTTCATACACTTTATAAATGTCATCCCCGCAGGTCAGAATACATAATTTGTGAGTTTCTAAAGAAGGGTTTTTGGAGAACCGAACACTGGACTGGTGTTTAGAGTTAGTGAACCAGTGCCCCTGGCCTTGGCAGTCATGTGACTTCCTGTACTAAACACACTATACAAATATCATCCTCCCAGGTGAGTACACTTCAATAGAGAGTTAAGACACAGGGATCTTTGGAGAAGAGACCCTTGTGGTAGTGTTTGGAGTTACAGTAACAGGGTCTCCTGGGAGTTGTAGTCAGGTCACTCTTACTACTCCCCAATACTTGAGAAATGGTATCCCCCCCAGGTGAGTAAAATTCATTTGGGATTGAGTTGCCAAACAGGGTTCTTTGGAGAAGAGAACACTGTGCTATTGTTTGGAGTTACACAAACAGTGCCTCCTGGCCTTATCACCTTGGGTAAATACACCTCACATGTGATTTCCCAAACAAGAGTCTTTGGAGAAGAGGACCCTGGACTGGTGGTTGGAGTGACAATAATAGAGTATCCTGGAAGCTACAGTCATGGGACCCCTGTACTACACACACTTGACAAATGGTATCCTCCCATGTGAGTACACTTTAATTGAGAGTTAAGACACAGAGGTCCTTGGACAAGAGTACCCTGGTATGGTGCTGTGAGTTACAGATACAGGGCTTCCTGAGAGTTGCAGTCATGCAACTCCCTGTACTACACAGACTATGTAAATGTTGTCCTTCCAGGGGAGTCCACTTCAGTTGAGAGTTACCAAACAATAGTATTTGGAGAGCACTGGGCTGGTGTTTGGATTTGCAGACACAGGGCCTTCCTGGCCTTAGTAGTCATGTCACTCTCTCTACTTCCCACATTTTACAAATGGTATCCTCCAGCTGAGTAAAGTTAAATTGTGAGTTGCCAGACAGTGGTCTTCAGACAAGTGACCACTGTTCTAGTGTTTGGAGTTGCTAGATCAGTGCCTTCTGTGGGTTGTAGTCATGTCACTCTCTCTAGTACACACACTTGAACAATGTTCTCCCTCTAGGTGAGTACACTTCAATTGAGAGTTCACTAACAGATGTATTGTAGCATGTGACCACTGTGCTAATGTTTGTATCTGCAAGACTAGTGCCTGCTGGGAGTTGTAGTCATGTTAGTGCCTATACTGCACACACTTGTCAAATGTTATATCCCCAGGTTTGTACCCTTAAATTGGTATGTACCAAACAGGGGTATTTGGAGAAGTGACCATTGGTCTGGTACTTGGAGTTGTAGAACAGTGCCTGCTGTGAGATATAGTCATGTCAGTCCCTGTACTACACATACTATACACATCTCATCTTCCCAAGTGAGTACACTTCACATGTGAGTTGCGAAATAAAGGTCTTTAAACTGGTGGGCACTGTGCTGGTGAGTGGAGTGACAGTAAAATTGGCAAAAGGTGAGCTGTGGGCATGCATGACATAGCATTTTAGTGACATTTTTAGTGCTGTGACTTACCAGACTCCACGCCTCCATATATTCCTGTCAAACGATCAGGATACAGGATGGCCAAAACCTTCTCCTCCCAGGGAAAGAAATGTAATGGGGCACTGGGAGGGCCACCACCAGTCTTCTTGGCCCGCAGCTGGTGCCTGGAGACCAGGGAACAGACCTTGGCCCAGAGGTCAATCCACTGCTTCCTAATGTCCTCCATTGTGCACAGGGTGGTGCTTACAGCATTCACTCTGTTGACTATCCTGCCCCACATTTCAATTTTCCTGCTGAGAGAAGTATGCTGGACCTGTGCTCCAAACAATCGCCACTCTACTCTTATGATTTCATCCACCATGACTCTTCACTCATCTTCTGAGAAACAAGGATTTTTTAGATGTACCCTGGTGGTAAAAATAACATAAAAATGTGCAACAGTGACTTACTAAACAGGGTAATTGCAAAAGGGTGAGACTGGACAAAAGTGTGTGCAAAGTGTTCAATGGGATGGTAAAAAAAGCAGTGCCTATTCTATGTATCCTACAAAATAAGGTGCTCTGGCTTCTGTGCTCAGCATTGTAAATGCAAAGGATTGTGGTGTGTCAAAGGGTGTTTCTTATAGAGTCCTTTGCAGGTGTGTCCAGTGTGGCAATGTGTTTTCAAATTCATCCAATGTACAGTTGTGTATTGCTTTGCGGACTGAAAGACCGCCATCATGGTGGTGTTTTAGGACCACCAACATGGCAGTCTGGCAGTCTGATCTCCTAACTATTAATGAGGCCCTCAGTGTTGAAAAAAGTAGGTCAAATGATATCCACATCATCTAATGTCAGTGTTGAAGATGGTTGTGAGAGGAGCACAAAAATTTTCAATTAACTATTGATGAAAATGGGTATTACTGTTTAAAAGTTCTATATTGGCAGTTCCAAAATGTATGCATGAGCATTTTTGTGCTCTTGCTCATGAGGGGCATCAAGGTGTTAGCAAAAACAAATAAAGTTTGAGGTCTTCTTACTGGTAGCCAGGTATGAATCTTCAAACAAAACAGTTTGTAAGAGAGTGTGAGGATTACAGATTCAGGGCATCATTATGAATTCAGCAGTGTGATGGTAAGCCCACTGCAGTGGTAGGTGCCAAAAGACAGCCATGTTGACGGTCATACAGACTGTTGTATTATGAGTCACACAGCCAAGACAGCCAGAATCCCAACACCGCCAGGACTCTGGAGGGTGGGAAAGAAGCGATCCCACCATAAGAACCGCCAGCCAACCAAAAAATTACTAGCATATTACGAGGCACAAATCACAATAGACATTCTTCAATGGTAGAAGACCAACGGAGGTTCGAACTGCAGCAGTTGGCCTTCACCAGAGTAATACACCACACCACATTGGATAATTTGAAAACCCCACACCTGACACACATCCACACATGCAACACACCTACAAACTGCACTATAAAACACACCCCTTCACATCCCACAATCCTTTGCTACGAGAACGCTATTCACAGCTAAAAAAAAAGCTGCACTCAAATATCAGTATCCATAGATTAGGCACCCCTACACACTTCACATTGCACACATCACACACCTGCACAATACACCCAACACAACAATTGGTCCTTCACACATTAGACACCATCAATCATCCACTCACATCACAGTACCCACACTTCATCACCAATTCAATTTCCCAATTTTGTTACATCCTTACCTTTCGTCTACCACTACAATGTCCCCACAAAAACATCCCCGTTTCACAATTAATGAATTGAGGGTAATGGTGGACGGAATCATCAGAGTAGAGACACAACTATTTGGTGCACAAGTCCAGCAATCATCTTCCGCCAGGAAAATGGAATGTGGCAAAGAATAGTTGACAGGCTCAATTCAGTAGGCCACTATCCACATATGAGGGAGGACCTCAGGAAGAGGTAGAACGACCACAGGGGGAAAATGCGCTCCATGGCCACCAGGTACCAGCTGGCGGTCAGCAAGACTGGTGGTGGGATCCCACCTCCTCCCCCACAGTTCACATCATGGGAGGGGAAGGTCTTGGACATCCTGCATCCTGAGGGCTTGACAGGGATACCTGAGGGAGTGAAGTTGGGTAAGTCACAATACCTATGATGTCACCCTAAACTTGTGTCTTGCATGATCACTGATAGCCCTTTGACATCTTAACTGCCAAATCAATTACCACCCCTGTGTCCAACTGTCTAACATGTCAACTAAACTCACCTGGGGCCCCAGTGTCTGTGTATGGCATGGGTAGTACAGGGACTGATAGCTCTACAACTCCCAGCAGGCACTGTTCAACCATTAAGAAAACCAGAACAGCACACATATAAAAATATGACCTGCATGTTAAACCTAACAAACAATTCAACACACCTGAAAGCTCCACAATTGCACAGTCTATGGCAATGACAGCAATGCTATAGGCATCTGCCAGTACAATACCATTCAACACACAGCTACTGTTGTGTTCCCTGCTGAACTGGTATTTTAGTCTCCAACTGGGGACACACACATGTAGGAAGCTGGATGTGCCTGGAGTACACTGATACAGAGGCCCAGGTATAATGCTGACTCCCATACTGTTGGACAGCTTTGTTTCCATTGTACATTATGTTGACTCAATGATGCCATACACCTAACTGGGTGCTAATTGTAAAATGTAAAAAACATTTAGCAGACAAAACATGAGTCTATGAACATACATCTACCCACCAACATCTCATAGCAAGGTGTATTGTTGTGTAGCCATTTTACTTATAGCTTCATACACGTTACTTTAACATACTAGGCCTGCCGCTGTGCACTTAAAACTTAGATATAATTCATTTGGCTTTATTTTATCATTGTAACAGAAGCCACTTTTACGGTCTTGTTTTATTTTCTCTCTGTTTATCTGTTTTTGCCTAGGCCAGCACTCTGTTCTCAAACAAGACATTCTTGCTCACTCCGTGCTTCTTCCAAGGCTGCACTAAGATAACTTGTCGATGAACGTGGTATAAAGTTTTGTCTCTGACATTCATAGAAAACACACATCCTTGCGTAGGGACATTTTCTCAGAACATCAGCTGTTTTATTATAAAAACACTTCCCTGTCCCTTACACGTTAGAGGGAGATTCCAGCCAGAGAACCACGACTGTATGCTGATTGCTGAATGCTTCGCTACAACTGCCCATGCAGACATCAGGCCTTTGCTCAGGTATGAGGGATGATGTCTTCCCAGGGGAACCTGAAGGGCAGAATTAGAGCTTAAAATGCTGTGCTCTAAAATAGCCTAGGTAGGCATTAGTCTATTGATTCTAGTGACAACATGGTAGCGTTATTTCTATGCTTTACTCTCCTTGTCACCATTTTAATCTTGTCATGCTTTATCGTCCTGGTTATTGCAGCCCAGAGGCAGTCACTTCATGAAAGCATTATTGAAACATATACTGCCTCTGTTTGTTATTGTGTATGTGAGACTAATGGAACGGAGAGAAACGGAGGAGACCTGAGTGACTACGGTTTCCCTGAGAAATCAATTATGTCATGCGCTCGTCTGCCCAATCATCCCACCCTTGGGTGGATATAAGGCACTGCCAGTGAGCCGGAGCAAAATCCGGATTGGAGCAACAGTAGTGGGTCAGACTCAGTCTCCCACACCGCAGGCGATTCTGCTGCTCGAAATCCAGTAGTCTCATTAGAATAATGAGAGCCTACACGACAGTATGATATAGGAAACCTCTGTTTGCCATATAGCTCTAACCCAGATTTGGAAGCAATGTCATATCAGGGGATCAAGTAAAGGCTCTGTGTGTATGTCACATAGCATGTCACCAGTCGTAAACCCAGATAATGATGGACCTGGCACCGTGGGATTGGGCAGACAATACCAGGGGCATAGGCACGTGGGGATAGGGTATGTGGGAGGGATAGTGTGTGCCCAAGGATGGAGGACCCTAGGGATGCAACTGGCCAGGACACCATTTCCTAAGTCCTGGGAGCCTAACATCAATCCCAATGAGTAATTGGCCAGGTACTCACCATGATGGGAGAGATCAAGCAGCTGCAGAGGAGCAACCACCAGGAAGTGATGCAGCAGTAGGAGGCCCAAAACGCCTCTTTGGCTGCCATTGCAGGCATGCTGAGAGACATGAACACCACCCTGAATAGTTTATGTCCACAACAACTGGCCCCTTCCACTAGCAATGTGACATCTGCCCCTTCAACATTTGTGTCAGCCAGTGAAATGAAGGTCCTGACAGCGAATGGACATGCCTCAGACCCCCCTGCCTCTGTAGCTAATAAACCCCCAGCAAACGTGTATGTCCACCTAAACATCCAGGAGTAGCAGGTACCAAAACTTCAACCACTGCCAGGAAGTGAACCTCTACTGATTGGTTCCCCTTGATTGTCACTGATAGACCCTGTTGATTGCTCTACAACCACTCTCCATTTTCCAATGACGTAAGAACCCTGGACTTGAGACTCAAAATGTTGTTGCAGCTACCCTGATGGTTTCATCCACCATGACGGAACCATTCACTGTTTATAAGCATCTGATTAGATCTAATTACCCCTTATTAAACACCACTAAGCCATAGATCATGTGTGAGAGTAATTCTTCTGCTCTATGTAACTGTTAACTGTAATACCTCTTGCACATAGTAGATATGCAAAAATGTACCAACTTTTTAAAATCCCATCTCATGTGTACTGTTTGATCAGGGTACATTTTGCATTATGATGATTCTGAGAAACAAAGGTGTTATCCCTTTCATTGCACTCTCCTACATAAAGGTTGGGTAAATGCAAATGATCGCACAGTAAAGTACTGCTGCTCACTTTAATTACAGCATAGGTATGAATAACTAGCACCCCACAGACCACAGAAGTTAGAGACATGACAGTCTTTCACTATCCGAATGGTCAAACAAAGTGGTTCACTGTATTATCACTTAAAGCCTTACTAAATACCCATACCAGACCTCCCTAATTACCATACCCCATAATACAGACAGAGGTCTGTACAAATACCCCCAGTCATGGAACATTCCATTTACCATGGACAGGTATCAGTAGGCATGCTACTCACCTATGTCAGTCTTGATACACATACACAGTGGCCTGAAATGAGGAAGCACAGTGACAGCTACATACAAAAAGGTATTACAAACATCAAGCCATTAAGATGGTCGACGGTATGGATTGCACAGGATAATACGTTTCAGAGACCCAAGACCACACACATGGCACCATTGGGCCCACCTACTTTGGCAAACAGGTCTATAGTGTGGAATAGGACACTACCATCCCACTCTCCTGAGAGTATGGGCATAGAACACCACTAATGTCATGCCTGACAGTACCTGGTTCAATTTATTTTCACTTCACATCTCAGTCTGCAAATCCCGCCTGCCTGTGACACTGTCAGATATTGCCAAATGAGGATGACTTTGTGAAGTAATCTGCAATACAATAATGTAATTCATAAGGTATATGCAGGAATTAATTGTAAAACATCATACAGCTATATCCAATATACAATTGTAACTCTGATTGTGCATTGTGTCAAACTTAGACAATGGTGATCAAAAAGCTCTAACACCCACATACCCCACTGAGTAAGTAAAATCACAGGATGTGACATACCTTCAGTCAAGGGAAGTACTGATTGATGAGATCTGCCCAGATGTCTCCAGTTTCATCCTCATCATAGTCACCCTCACTTGACACATCTGCATTCTCATCCGCTGGAACTGCTGGCTTCCTCTCATCTGGTATAAATGGGTTTTGACGTCTCAGGGCAAGGTTGTGGAGCATGCAGTAGACAACAATAACTTGACATACCTTGGTAGGTGTGAGTAGAGGAGGGCTCCACCAAACTTATCAATGCTACAGAATCTTGCCTTCAAGAGCCCAAAAGTCTGCTCCATGGCACGCCTTGTCCTTCTGTGGGCCTCATTAAAGTGGACTTCCCCTGGCATGGTTGGGTACCTCACAGGTATCAACAACCAAGGACAGTTTGGGTAGACAGAGACCCTGGTAAGAAAGAGTTACAAAGTGGCAACCTTAAAATTTGGACATCCACACATTTGGTAGCAGATAAAAGTTACAAGCACACATGACATAGAAGACTTACTTGTCAGGACAATTAATGTTAGTACCATGTTTATGTTCTGTAGGTGGTAAGTGCCTATAAAGCATGTTACTTAGCCTGACCGTTGTAGGCATGATAAATAGTCAAAAAAATCGTATTCACAGTTAAATTCTCATAATTTATTATCCAATATCATGTGTAAATTGAAAGATTCTGTCATGATTCCACATTGTAAAGATTTATATACATACTTTCTGCTGCAAAATAGGTTATATTTACGGAGTCCTTGCTGTATGGAAACCTATTGCTTGCACGGATACCAATGTGGTGCAGGTGTGGTAGTTCACATATACCTATAAGTAGCATGGTATGTGTATTCAGACAATTGGCGTACGTCATGGTGGGTGTGCCTGTCATGGTACCAACAGATGTGTTTTGTCTCTCAGATATTTGTCACAGACAGATGGAAGGGTAGTCATGTCTGATGTGTGGACAGTGATGTTGCCACACAGCCAGTCATTGAGATATTGATGGAATGATTGCATGATTAGGTAATTCTGAATGACATGCACATGACAGTGGTCCATTGACTAGAAACAGAAGAAATACTAGCTGTTGTTGTGTGTGGGTATATAATCTGAGCTTATTAGGCCCTTATTTGACTGTTAACTTTGTTTTCAGGAGGACAATGACTTAGATGCCTTTATCCATGATGTATTTACAATCCTTTCATGCATCACTATTGGTACATGTGTAGGTGACATGTGTTTAGACTCTTTCATCTAGAAAGAATTGTAGTGTGGCGATTAGAGGGGTTGAATGATTGCACATATCCATTATGCATGTTGTTAACTATGTGAAATGAAGTGGTTATGACTTGTATTTGCCAGGCTGTCTAGAGTATACTTGGCAATATGTTTCATTGCCTAATACATGATATTATCATGGCATTGTAGCTTTGAGATAGGTAGCTTAGTCGGTGTGTAAAATTGGATTTGTTGAGGGACATACATTGTATCTTGTTGTGACATGATGTTGGTACTTAACTGGTACTACCTGGGGGTAATGTTACTGATGTGTAAAGTATGATAGAAGTGGTATGTTGAGAATGTGATGACCATAACTAATTTTCTGTTTTGCAGCATTAGCATCCGAAGGTGAAGGAGATGGGGCACAGCCGAGTAGGGAAGCTTCTGGCCAATGTACCTCCAGTCATGAGTATACCAACAGCAAGGGAACCAGTGGCCTGGAGGGTGAGGGGAATGCCACAGGGGAGACCGGATCCTGCACATCATCCTTGGAATCCTCCTCAGTGGCCACTCCCTGGCGGTGGTAGACCTATCTGGGACCACCCCAGCATCATCTCTGTCTGCCACTCCCCTTTCTATCACCAACCTCCCTGTAGCTCCCCATCCAGTTGGCAGTGCCCGCCCATCCAAGTGGGATGCAGACAACTCTGCCAACACCTCTGCCTAGCCCCTGTTAGCCCTGCTGACCTCAGTGATGAGGCTATTGACCTCCTGAGATCGATCTCTGTGGGTCAGTTGACCATTGTGAATGTCATTCAGGGACTAGCAACTCAGATGCAACAGAGTAATGCATTATCTGGCCTCCCTACTGATGGCAGCCAGTCAACCTTTGTCTACTGTCCCCCATCCACTTTCCTCTTCCCAATCAAATGCCCCCATTTCCAGACCCAGCCAAAGCACACAAACAGACAGACATGCATCCTCCTCAACATCCAAGAGCAGTGCTGACAAACATAAGCACCACAAGACATACTACTGTCATGCACCCAGGCAACAAAGCACCAGTCACTACCTGCCCTGACACCCCACCCACCCCCAGCATCAAAGACACAACACCTGACAGACCTGCAGACACCACACCAACATTCAGTGTTACAGCCACCACAGCTATCCTACGCACAGACACCACAACAGCAGGCCCTCAGACATCCACCCCAGTCACCACACCTGTAGACACCACAACCACAGACACACCTAACTGCAGCACATCCATCATACGTGCAGTTACCACCCCAACAGACAGCCACCCACCCACCATAGCATCCCCCAGCACCTCCATCCCCTCTCAGCTCAGGACACATAAACACCCTCACTCACCCACCCAACATACACCCACCACCCGCAACCATACCTCCCACAAACATGCATCCAAGGCATCCACAGCAACACCTCTTACAATCACTCCCTCTACCTTCACACCCAAATCCTCCATACCCAAACCTTTTTGTTATGACCGTCCCTGTGTGTATAAGAACACTCTTCTTCTCAGAGTTTGACCTTTTCCCTACTGCCCTCCTCCGTGACACCCCTAAAAGATCTTCAAGGCCATCACTTCCACCTCCAAAGCCTCCCGTACCCCCTGCCAGTACCAATGACTCACCCTGCCAAGAAGTCGACCCCTCCCAAAAAGAGTCAACCCTCCCCCAAGCCAAAACTAAACCCCCCTCCCAAGCCTAAGCCCAAAACCCCCCTCCGAGCCTGAGCCCAACCCCCTCAAAAGCCCCCTAAATGTCTTTGAGGTGCCTGCCTGCCCCCTTGATGCCACTACCTGTGGAGGTTACATGGCAGTCAGGAGTCAAGTAGGGGCACCATTGAATTGATGTGCTGTATGTCTGTCTATTAGAATTAGGTGGGTACTGTTACAATATAGTTCGTCAAGGTTTAGCAAAGATTCACCCACATAATTGTTTATGGTAGAGGAGCCATCAAAGCCTGATCAAATGAAATATTCACATTGTTACTTTTAAATCAGGATCTTTCAAACAGATTCCATTTATTGAAGGAACTACTCCACTTGTTTTAACATGTGGGCTTTTGTTATTTCTTGCTTTTTCTCTACATGTTTTACTTGTTCTCATTCGGTGAATCTATGTTTGTTGTACTTTTATGATCATGGAGATCGAAAAGAAATTATGATGTTGATTTATTTAAAAAACATATTTTTCACTATGGCTGTATTCTATTTTATTACAATATAAATTCTTTACTGAATACAAAAAAACAAGGGAATATAATTTATACGTAAATTAGTAAGGCACTTTTTTGTCAGCTATAGTGTTATTTTAGGGTTAATTGGAATGTCCAAAGATCTTAGAGTAGTGCCCTTGCTATGAATTCTAATCATTGTAAGCTTTGGTTGTTAACAACTTTTGTACTTTGCAATGTGATATTTGATACATATCTTGATTAGTTTGGATACATTAGGTTTTAGATGGGGAATGGATTGTTCTAGTCTATAGTTGTTGGTAACTTTGCTCTTTTTCATTTCTAGGAATTGATTGTAGGGTATGGTTGGCCTAGTGTGTTTTGGAAAGACATTTGCTACCCTTCCACTACATTGTTTTATTAGGCTTCTTGAACCATGGTGCTATCATATATATTCCACCATGGTGTGTGATACTTGGGTTGGTGTCTGTAACTGGAACAGTGCAGTCTGCCAACTTAGGCTACTTCAAAATAGTCCATTAGGGGACTTAGGGGGTCATTCCGACCCTGGCGGTCATAGACCGCCAGGGCCGGGGACCGCGGATGCACCGCCAACAGGCTGGCGGTGCATCCAGGCCAATTCTGACCGCGGCGGTAAAGCCGCGGTCAGAAAAGGGAAACCAGCGGTTTCCCGGCGGTTTTCCCCTGGCCTGAAGAATCCTCCATGGCGGCGCTGCAGGCAGCGCCGCCATGGGGATTCCGACCCCCTTCCCGCCAGCCTGGGCCCCACAAAGATTTTCAGTGTCTGCATAGCAGACACTGAAAATCGCGACGGGTGTAACTGCACCCGTCGCACCCTTTCCACTCCACCGGCTCCATTCGGAGCCGGCATCCTCGTGGAAGGGGGTTTCCCGCTGGGCGGGCGGGCGGCCTTCTGGCGGTCGCCCGCCAGCCCAGCGGGAAACTCACAATGACCGCTGCGGTCTTTTAACTGCGGTACGGTCTTCTGGCGGTTCCCGCTTGGCGGGCTGCTCCCGCCGCCCGCCAAGATTAGAATGTCCCCCTTAGTTTGTTTTTGAGTGCATAGTAGTAGAGCGATTCAATGAGATGGTTGTAGTGATGTGGTGATTCTGTAACTAAGAAACATGTGAGGGGATTGTTGTATACTCCACACTTAGGTCCAAATTCACAATGCTAAGCTTACATGTTTGTGAAAGTTTATGCTTTTTCAGTATTCCCAAAACTGAATTTTAATTGTAAGTTAATGAGTTTGGCCCAATTGCAACCACAAAAAAGTTTTGTACATCTGGCCACAAATCTTCACAGATGTACGAAAAAGCTAAATATAGTAAGGTTATAACACCACATCTAAAAAAATGCCCAAACTATGCAGTAACATAGCTACATGGGCTGCTCATGACCTCCCACCTTAGAACCGAAATTATATCATGTATTACACTACTAACAATAGGACCAATGATATCCTAATAGGATCATAAATTATATCAATGATGATATCATAGTGGTTGAATACAGTCCTAAAAAGTCAAGAAAGTAGCCCAGGTTATATATTAAAAAATGTGTTATTAGTATTCTCATACCTAGCGCGCTCTAGTATACTGCAGCTCAAATGCCTGCTTCACAAATGCTGTATCAAATTGCCAAGAGGTCTTTGTGTCTCCCATTTACTGTTGTAACTCTATGGTACTAGAAACTGCCTCATAACTAGCTCTATATGCTATCCATGCATCAGAGGAAAAAACAAGAAAGTAGGAAAGTGTTTAACATATGACATCTTACTGTCACCACCATATGTACATGTCAAAATGGCATCCATTCAATGTGAAGAGGATTTGGGTATAGAGAGCTGAGTTGAGGTTTCAAAACGATCATAGGCATTTGTGAAGAGCAACAGGCCATTGAAAGTGTGGTCACAACTAAGGTGTGATAAGAGTTTGTGTTGAAGAGAAATACTGCTACTACTACAACTACTACAGCACCTACTACTACTACTGCTACAGCAACTACTACTAATAATAATACTCATGCAAAAAAATTGTTGATTAACAGCATTAGTCTTGATAAAGTTCATGGGTGTCAAGAACATATCTGGAGGAGTAAAATGTTCAACAAAGGCATAAAGGGAGAGGTAGACCCTAATGCCATTGTGTAAAATGCAGATTTTAGTAAAGTGAGGACTTTCACAAAAATGATAGAATTAATTTGCATGTGGGATGTCTGTCCCAAGACAATGATTTGAGCACCCTGGTACAGGTTTACTCAGAAAAGCAATAACAATATGCTTTATTAAGTATTATATTCCTAAATACCCCAAAATAGATTTCTCATTGGAAATTTCAGTAACTGTCTCCCTGTGATGTTCTTGGAGATGGTGCCTTAACAATGTGAATATTCTTTAATTGTGTGAATTGTCAATTATGTTCTTGTGAACACACACAAAGTAATAAATGGGTTTTATATGTATTAACTTGACAGGAAATGTACTTTAATGATCAATAATTGTTTTAATTGGATGGAGAGGAAAATACCTGTTTTATAATTCAAAAAGCTGTTTTGTGATTCAGTGACCTTGTGTTAAAAACTATACTAGATTTAGAGTGGTGGAATCTATTGACAAGACCTACTTGGTGCCTTGCAAGAAACTGAAGAGATAAAAAAAGTGAGAAGAATCGGTTTTGTATAGGTCGGATTACTTGTGCAGTCTTTGGCAGCAACTGATGCAAATTATGTCAGCCAGTACAAGTATGCGCCTGGTGAGCTCATTAATGCATATTTCTGAAGCTTTGTAGGCTGTACACTAGCGGTCGGAGGGTAAAAACATACAAGTG
Organism: Pleurodeles waltl; assembly: GCF_031143425.1. NCBI lineage: Eukaryota > Metazoa > Chordata > Amphibia > Caudata > Salamandridae > Pleurodeles > Pleurodeles waltl. Next base: position 488,084,672 of record NC_090438.1, on the reverse strand, counting down.
AACTGTTATCTTCCTTTTACAGGCCTGCTATTTGACTAGCACATTTAAATGGATCTGCATATTTACAAACATTGATGATGTCTGTGAACTTGTATATACTGCTAATAACTTGTTTAACATCCATCTGATAACTAGCAATTGTGCAGCACTGTCCTGATAAATCATTGTGAATATTTGGTTGATGATGTAGTTCTCAGTTATACTGAGGAACATTTTGCAGAAGTGGACTATTAGCTGGGTTGGATGCTAGTCCATTAAAAATAATATTGTCACTATTCTTGTTAGCTCCAGTAAAGTTTTCAGTAACTTAAACCTGAGCTCAACACCTGGTAGCTATGACACAGAGCAGACAGCCTGAAGTTAAGAAAATGTGTAAAGCATTCAGAAGTACTAAAACAGTTGAAAAGTTGAAAAATTTAAAGTACACACAATACAAATCCCAATTTATAAACATAGGGAATACATTATTGAAGAAAATGGTACTAAAATGACAAATATCCACTAAGGGGAACCAGAGGTATACATTTTTAACATTTTAAATAAGAATAGCACCAAAAAGCATTAAATACCAGCCAGAGTAATCTGGTTGTGCTTTACTGGGACATACAGGTGATTTAAGACTGACCAAAATGGAAATTGGTTTGAATACAGAAACAGGTTTGTCCCAGTTGGAAGTTTTAATTTTTGACTTAGGACCAGATTTAGATCTTGGTGGAGGGTTACTCCATCACAACAGTGATAGATATATAGGGGGTCATTCCAACCCTGGCGGTCGGTGTTAAAGCGGCGGCCAACCCGCCAACAGGCAGGCGGTAAAAAAAATGGAATTCTGACCCTGGCGGAAACCGCCAACACAGACCGCCACTTTAACACTCCGACCGCCACGGCGGGACAAACAAACAGCGCGGCGGTCACCGCCAACAGACAGGCGGGAGACAATGTACCGCCCACCCTATCACAACTCACCAATCTGCCACCTTTTCCGGGGCGGGAGCCCCGCCGATAAAAACACGGCGGAAACAGACTACGAACGGGAAAACGCTCACCTCTACACACTTCACGAGGAATCTGGACAGCATGGAACCAGAACTACACATCCTACCAACTATTGTCTACCTGCTCCTCTACCAGGAGCACGAATGCCGGCGCAGAAGACAACGGTGAGTACTGCACCTACGACACAGGGGAGGGGGGAGGAGAAAAGATTACGGGCACACACATACGCGACACACCCACCCTCACCCACAACTACCTACACATCAATGCAGAGCAACAACTCAGAGTGACACCCCCCAAACCCCCTGGAAGAATGCCAAGACAAAATAAAATGATCATGAAATTCAAATATATTGTAAGGCTAAGTAAAAAATGTTTTCCAACATCTATAACTATATACACATATGTAAATTGTCCTGTCCAAATTGGGTTTCAGTCATTGTACGTGGGCCAATGGGCCTCAACACATGGGCAAAGTCCACACAGGAGACCCGAATCCATTGGAGAGAACACTGCAGGGGCATCAGATAGAAAAACTACAGGCATCTCAGGGGGAAGGGAAGGGGAGGCACCTCAGCCACATGAGTCCACGACACCAGATCCACGAGGGGCCTCCATGGCCACTGTCCCATCATGGGGAGTGCAAAGCCACAGTCTCACAAGTCTCTAAAGTGGGTGGCTTGCCCACTGTTACATCCTGGGGAGTGCAAAGCCACAGTCTCACAAGTCTCTACAGTGGGTGGCTTGCCCACTGTGCCATCCTGGGGAGTGCAAAGCCACAGTCTCACAAGTCTCTACAGTGGGTGGCTTGCCCACTGTTACATCCTGGGGAGTGCAAAGCCACAGTCTCTCAAGTGGATTACAGACTCCACTGGTACTGGAGGAGGCATGGTGCCCAGAGTGCATCGTGCAGCCCTGCCCGACACAGATCCGGGCCTGCCCCTTCTGCCAATGGGCCAGCGGTGCTTGACTTGAAGGGCCCAGCGGAGCGGTGCTTGAGATGAAGGGCCCAGCGGAGCGGTGCTTGAGATGAAGGGCCCAGCGGAGCGGTGCTTGAGATGAAGGGCCCAGCGGAGCAGTGCTTGAGATGAAGGGCCCAGCGGAGCGGTGCTTGAGATGAAGGGCCCAGCGGAGCGGTGCTTGAGATGAAGGGCCCAGCGGAGCGGTGCTTGAGATGAAGGGCCCAGCGGAGCGGTGCAGAGATGAAGGGCCCAGCGGAGCGGTGCTTGAGACGGCGGTGCCCAGCGGAGCGATGCTTGAGATGAAGGGCCCAGCTGAGCGGTGCTTGTCTTGAAGGGCCCTGTTCAGCGGTTCTTGAGACGGCGGTGCCCTGTTCAGCGGTGCTTGTCTTGAAGGGCCCTGTTCAGCGGTACTTGTCTTGAAGGGCCCTGTTCAGCAGTGCTTGTCTTGAAGGGCCCTGTTCAGCGGTTCTTGAGACGGCGGTGCCCGGTTCAGCGGTGCTTGTCTTGAAGGGCCCTGTTCAGCGGTGCTTGTCTTGAAGGGCCCTGTTCAGCGGTGCTTGACATGTGTCTCCAGGGCACCATATCCGGCCAATATATGGAGTTCACTCGCCATCTGACTTCTCGCTTGCGGGGCCCTCCTGTGCTGGAGTCCCGGGCCCGTGGGTGTCCTCCTTCACACCCGGAATGGGGCTGGTGGGGCCCTCCTGGGCAGCTCGCCTGCTGCCGGACTTGTCGGCCATGCTGCCCTTGCCATCCTTCCGTGATTCTCTGTGGCCCTTGCCTCCCTTTGTAGATGTGCCAGGTGGCACCCCACTTCCTGACGGTGCCAGGGTAGTGCCTTTGGAGGCTGCCATCTCTGGCCTCTCGCGCCGGGCCTTGCCTTTCTTGTTTTTTTTCCCAGGGGGTGGGCTGGCTGTCCCTTTACTGCTGGCCGATGTAGCTGCCCTTGAAGGTGGTGGACTCCAATATCCTTGTACTATGGTCCTTGTAGGTCCAGGGGTTGTGGTGGCTGAGGTGCTGATTGGACTCTTACGAGATGGAGGGGGTGGGTCAGGTGATGGAAAGAGGTTACTTTTGGACAGGAAAAACTTTTTAGGAGCAAGTGGGAAGGGTAGGTGCAGTGGGTATGGGATTGGAGGAAGAGGATGTGGTTGTAGGAGAGTCAAGTGTGGTGTCTTTGGGTGCAGGTGCTTGTGACGGAGGCTGTCGTGAGGTGGATGGCTGTTGGGTGGGTGGCTGCCTGCGTTTGTGTGGTTTGGAGAGGGGGTGACAGACACACTGGGAGGGGACACAGGGGACGTGTAAATGGCAGTGGGGGTGGTGACTGCACGTGTGCGGAGTGTTCTGGTGGGTGTGCTGGTGATGGACGTAGTGGCTGATGATGTTGTGCATGCAAGTGTGAGTGGAGACGTCACAGGGAGGGAGGATGGAGACGAGGAGGAGGGGGACACAGAGGAGGCAGTGGCTGTTGGTATGTCTGCATGTGGCTGTTGCTTGTGTGAATGCTTGTGTGATGTGTGGTGCTTATGTCTGGATGAGCTGCCCTTGGGTGTTGAGGTGTGTGCAGGCTGGTCTGTAGTTGTGTCTGGGATAGGCAGAGGAACAGGGGAGTGGGACTGGGTGGAGGAAGTTGGAGGAGGGAGGCAGGAGACAGGGACAATGGCTGCCGTCAGTGCTGAGGCCAGAGCGTTGAACGATCGCTGATGGGCAGCCTGACCCGAATGAATGCCCTCCAGGTATGCATTGCTCCAGTGCACCTCCCTTTCTACCCCCTGGATGGCATTCAAAAGGGTAGACTGCCCAACAATGAGCGTCCTGAGGAGGTCAATGACCTCCTCACTGAGGGCAGCAGGGGTAACTGGGGCAGGGCCTGAGGTGCCTGGGGCGAAGGAGATGCCCGCCTTCGTGTGCGAGCGGGCACGGGGCGAACGCTGAGGGGCTGCTTGGAGGGCGGAGCTGGTGCGCTGGGTGGCGGCTGTACCTGTTGTTGCGGTGGGCACGGATGTTGCCGCCACCACAAGGGAGCTCCCTTCCGAGGACGTGTCTGTGTCGCTGATGTCACCACGTGTCCCCATTGTGGAGCTCCCCTCGCCCTCCGTCTCACTGGTGAACTCCGAGTCGGTTGCATGGCCCTCCAGGGCCATGTGAGATGCAGCTCCCTCGTGCTCCGATGCCACTTCTCCTCCGCCTGATGATGCTAATGCACACATGAACAGGAAGAGCAGCAAAAAAGGGGGGGGGAAATAAAGACATGTTGAGTGCATGCATTGGCAACACAGTTGGCGGAGAGGACAGACACAGAAGCCCCCTGCACTACGCCGCGCACTTGGGGTACACTACTCAATCATTGGGACTTGGCCTACAAGTCTATGGACGACAACTGCACACATAGGTGACACAGGGCCAGGGATAGCTGTACTTGGCACCCTACAGAGGTGGGGGGCGGGGGCACAGGGCCATGCCTTACGGAGGGGCCTAGCCTACAGAAATCGCCCTGGCCTAGGGATACCCACAGCCCTCCTCCCCCACCCAGACACCTCCACTGCGCGCTAAGATAGCAGAATGTGCTGGTACTCAACCCCTTGTGTCTGCTGTGATGTCCTCACGCGCCCATCCAAATCTGGGTAGGCCACCGCCAGGATCCGAGACATCAGGGGGGTCAATTGACGAGTGGCACCCCTCCTACGTTGGGAGGCCATCCCCAGCAGAGCCTCCGCGGTCTTCCTGCTCCCGCGGCGGATGTCCTCCCACCTCTTGCGGCAGTGGGTGCCCCGTCTGTTGTGGAACCCCAGGGTCCAGACGTCCTTGGCGATGGCACACCAAATGTCGATTTTCTGATGGGCGCTGACCTATGTCACATGTACAGGGGGAGAAATAACATTGTCATAATTTTCTGCATGCTCAATGTGAGTGGCCCCCCATCCCCACCCTTGCCATGTGGCACATGCTCTCATCCGTCGTTTGATGCATGCCTCAATCGCTCCCCTCCCCACCATCTTTCATCCACCCGACTCAACACAGGCATTGCCCCCAAAGCATGCTCCCAGTGTACTTACCTGTTGGTCTGGAGGACCGTAGAGTAGCGCATACTGGGGGAGGACCCCATCCACGAGTTTCTCCAATTCTTCAGACGTGAAGGCAGGGGCCCTTTCCCCAGTCGCAGCAGCCATTGTATCTTCCAGACCGAGGTCACAGCAGCACTTGCAGTATAGGTCCTCTCCTGTGGATGACCAGGTCTCGAGTGATTAAGCAGATAAAAAATGGCGGTCCGTGGCGGTGCGTACCGCGGCGGTGCGTCCCGCGACCGCCGGCGCACTTCCTCATTGGCTCCTGAAACGCATAGGGTTCAATGTTAACCAATGCGGCTTTGCGCCGTGGTCTTCGACCGCCTACCGCCACGGTGTGCCACGCCAGTGCATTGACCTCACATCCCATTGTCGCACTTCACAGGTCAGGCAGCCGCCATTTCAAGGGCCTACATGGCTTAATTTCTACTGCGTCACACATGCCTAGGCCTTGCATCGACACTCATACAAGCCATTCAATGCATAGAGAATCGTGTTCTGTGCAAGCTGTGGGAACGTACCTGTGGGTTGATTGACTCTGTGCTCGCTGTTGTCCTTCCTAGGTACCGTCCGCTGGGACTTGCGAGGAGATGGAGGAATGTTCCCGTGTACAGACCGCTGGTGGACCTGTCGACAATGGAGGAACAACATGTCATTCTGACATACAGGCTTGACCGAGCCACTATACAGGAACAGTGTGCCAAGCTGGAGCCAGACCTGATGTCACCCATCCGCCAACCCACAGGGATCCCCCCTCTAGTGCAGGTGCTGTCAGTACTCCATTTTTTGGCAAGTGGGTCATTTCAAACAACAGTGGCCATTTCATCAGGGATTTCTCAGCCTATGTTTTCAAAGGTGTTGTCCAGAGTGTTGTCTGCCCTGCTCAAACACATGCGGAGATACATCGTTTTCCCTGAGGTGGGGGATTTGCCTACAGTGAAGGGTGATTTCTATGCCCTTGGACATATTCCCAACATCATTGGTGCCATTGATGGGACACATGTGGCTTTGGTACCCCCCAGTGAAAGTGAACAGGTGTACAGGAACAGAAAAAGTTATCATTCCATGAATGTCCAAGTGGTCTGTTTGGCTGACCAGTACATCTCCCATGTAAATGCCAAATTCCTTGGGTCAGTGCATGACGCGTACATCATGCGAAATAGCAGCATCCCTTATGTGATGGAACAACTACAGAGACACTGTGTGTGGCTAATTGGTGACTCAGGTTACCCCAACCTGTCGTGGTTACTGACCCCAGTGAGGAATCCCAGGACAAGGGCAGAGGAACGGTACAGTGAGGCACATGGGCGTACTAGGAGGGTGATCGAGCGGACCTTCGGCCTCCTGAAGGCCAGGTTTAGGTGCCTGCATCTGACAGGTGGATCCCTAATGTACTCACCAAAGAAGGTGTGCCAGATCATCGTGGCCTGCTGTATGCTTCACAACCTGGCTTTGCGACGCCAGGTGCCTTTTCTGCAGGAGGATGGTCCAGATGGTGGTGTTGTAGCAGCTGTGGAGCCTGCGGAGAGTGAAGAGGAGGAAGACGAAGAGGACGACAGACAACAGGGACACAGTGATACAGCAGTATTCTCAATAACACACAGGTAAGAATCAACACCGGCATTTTACATTTACTTACAGTCTCCTGCCTCTCTACTGTCTGTCCATTTCACCCAGTGTATGCTAACAGAGTTGTGACTTTCCCTTCCAATTTCAGAGATGTGGGCCCCACTGCGTGACCTCTGCTTTGTTTGCCCATGGACTACAGCGTGACAGTGGTATGTTGTCATCACAATGTAACTGGTAATTTTGGCACGTTTATGTCTAATACATATTTTCAAAAATACAGGCAGACTCCAGATTATTTGTGTGCAATAAGTGTGTTTATTAAAGTGCTCAATTTTGGGACATGGTTGAAAATCGGTGATGGGTGATGGTGGAGGAATGTCCATGGCAGAGTCCAGATTCTCAGTCTCACAGGTGCATTGTCCATATGCCTGTGGAAGGTGGAGCAGGGGCAGTTTAAGGTTGGACAGGGTGACAATGTGGGACAGTGGGATGACATCAGGGGGTATCCTTTCCTGGCGGGGGTCTTGGCATCCTACTCTGTCTTCTTCCTAGATCTCAGGCCCTGCTTGCGGGGTGGTTCTTCTTCTGCAGGAGGTGGGGTTCTGGTGGCCGGTTGTTCCTGTGTCGGGGCCTCCTGTCCACTAGCACCGGCGGAGGTGGTAGCCTGTTCCTGGTCCATGCTAGTGACAGGGGCCTTTTGTGGTGCCACATGGTCCCGCAATGTGGTGACAATCTGGTTGAGAGCCACAACAATGGTGCCCATTGCGGAACTAATGTTTCTCAGTTCTTCCCTGAACCCCATAAACTGTTCCTCCTGCAGTACCTGGATCTCCTGGAACCTGGCCAGGACCGTCGCCATCGTCTCCTGGGAGTGGTGGTATGCTCCCATGATGGAGGTGAGGGCCTCGTGGAGAGTGGGTTCCCTGGGCCTGTCCCCCCCCTGTCGCACAGCAGCCCTCCCAGTTCCCCTGTTTCCCTGGGCCTCTGTCCCCTGGACCGTGTGCCCACTACCACTGCCCCCAGGTCCCTGTTGTTGTTGGGGTGGTGGGTTAACCTGGGTGCCCTGTAGTGGTGGACACACCGCTGATTGACGTGTCCTGGAGACAGAGGCATGGGCCCGCTGGGTGGGTGCTGTGCTGGTGTTCCCAGAGGGGGGTAGGTCTGCTGTAGCCTGTGGCTGTCTGAGGGGAACCTACTGTCCCGAGGTCCCCGATGGGCTGGGCTGGTCATCTGGGTCCAGGGAGACAGAGCTGCTGTCATCACTGGGGGCCTGTTCTGGGGGTGGGATGGACATTTCTGGACCCTCCTGGGCGGTGTGGTGTCGTTCGGGTCCTGCAGGGGTATAAGAGTATGGTTATTGCTTCTGTGTGTGCCATAGCGTGCAATGGGTGGGTGCCCGTGTACTCCAGTGCTGGCATTCCTTTGTGGGGTCTGTTGTGACGGCGGTTTGTGGGGGAGATGGGTATGTGCAGTAGGCATGCTTAGGTGATGGCTGTCGATGGTTTGTGGTGGCATGCAGGGTTTGGTGTTGGGATGGGTGGGTTGTGATGGTGAGACATTAGCAATGAGGATGTGTGATGGTGGTGGGGGGGAGGGTGGGGGTATGAGTTGGCATGCTGGTGGGGTGGGGGGGATGAAGTAGTGAAGATGAGACTTACCAGAGTCCATTCCTCCGCCTACTCCTGCAAGGCCCTCAGGATGCAGGATGTTCAAGACCTGCTCCTCCCATGTTGTAAATTCTGGGGGAGGAGGTGGGGGTCTGCCGCCAGTCTGCTGCACTGCGATGTTGTGCCTGGATACCATGGAACTCACCTTCCCCCGTAGGTCGTTCCTCCGCTTCCTGATGTCGTCCCGATTTCGTGGATGCTGTCCCACAGCGTTGACCCTGTCCACTATTCTTTGCCATAGCTCCATCATCCTGGCAATGGTGGTGTGCTACACCTGTGTCCCGAAGAGCTGGGGCTCTACCCGAACTATTTCCTCCACCATGACCCTGAGTTCTGCGTCTGAGAACCTGGGGTGTCTTGGGGGTGCCATGGGGTGGTGTGGATGAGGTGTGGGGTGGTGTTTGTGGTGATGAGTGTGGTGAGTGTAGTGGTGTGTGGTGTTTTGTTCGTGGTTGTTGTGTGGGTGATGGTGTAGCGTGCCTCTGTGTGATGGTGTTCTCTATTCTGTGCTGTCCTCTCTGGGCTTTGTCTCTGATTTGTGGTCGTAGGGGTTTGTGGGTGATGTGGGTGTGTGTTTTATAGTTAATTGGGTGTGTGGGAGTGTTGTGTGTATGTGTCTCAGGTGTGTGTATTTCAAATTGTCCAATGTGGCTGTGTTTTGGAGCTGTATGTGTATTTTGAGCGCGGCGGTGTGTACTGCCAATGGAATACCGCGGTTGAAAGACTACTGCGTGGATTCGTGGATCGTAATGGCATGGGCGTATTTCTGTTGGCGTGACGGTGGGGGTTTGGTCTTCACCAGTTTAACGCTGGCCGTTGGTGTGGCGGACTTTTGTGGATGTCGGGTTTTTGGGGGTTTGCCTCTTGAGGGTCAGAATGACTGTGGCGGTTTACCACGACAGCGGCGGTGTTGTGGCGGCCTTCTGACCGGCGGTAAGCGCCTTTTACCGCCGAGGTCAGAATGACCCCCATAGTCTGCCAAAATCTAAATCCCATAGAATTTATTGGGATTTAGATTTTGGCAAATGGGATATCAGTCACTGTTGTGACTGAGCAACCCCTCCGTCAAGATCCAAATCAGGTCCTCAATCTCCAACAGGGAAGTCAAAAATCCACAGCAGGGCAAGACAGCAGGCTGTGGTAGAGAAAGGCTTTATGAAGCCAGATAGTCATTGGATAAGGTCTCAGTGAACCTTTTGATTTTTGTCAGGAAAGCTAAGAAAGACAGTATTTCCAAATTTGCACCTAAGTAAGGTTTCTTGTCAGCCAGATACCTTTAACACCTCCATCCACTGAAGACTTCTACATTCAGACTTAGTAACTTTTTTAAAGCTTACATTTTGTCTGCCAGCTGTAGCAGAAAAGGGCTTCTTTTTTGCAAATTCCTGCTGAAACAGGTTTACTGCTGCAGAAAATCTACAAGCAGGACCATCCTAAATATTTGACCCAGTGGCAACGCATCATTGACGGATTGACTTGACAGGTTTGTCCCTGTTCTCCAGAGGTTTAGGAAGCCAAAATGTTTCTAAGTCTCCCAGGTTTTGCAGAATAGTTTGATGTGTGAACTTTGACACAGTAAATGGTTCTAGGACCTGAGGAACAGTACTTTGGTGTCAATCCTCACTCCATCAGAAGCCACCAGCAGGGTACAGGGATGGTCCAGCTGGATCTGGTCAGTTAAACTTTTCAGGAAAAAGGTTTCTGGCAGGAGGTCAGCCAACTGGCCCCTAAAGTCCACTTATTTTTTGTGGTTACAAGTGGGAGCAGGTCCGGTCTTTCAGGTCTCCTCACAGGTCTCCAACTAGGGTCCCCAGTTGTGCCACATTTATGCCTGGCACAGACTTGAGGGCGTGAGTGGCTACTCTCTAGAGACACAAGGGAGAGGGCAGGCCCAGGTGTTAGCTACATCTGCCTCTGACAGGATAGACATTTTTTAAGTTAATTCCTCTGCACAGCCCAGATGGTCCTCCTACGAGAGTAAAAGAATACCTCCCCACACCAAAGGCCTCTTTCTCAGTTCCAAGAACAAGTTCACACCTCACAAAGGGTCTATTTAGCCCTTGGGTAACAGTTGAAAGTTCATCCACATGGGCTTCTAAAGGCTTTAAGAAGCTAAAAGGTGACTTTCTAAAAGTCCCTTTTGTAAACTAATTATTACAAATATGGCTTTACCAGTGAATTGTGTTTGTAATAAATATTAATAAAAGTCCAACAGTTAACATTGTAGCTGTTCTCTAGGTAGAGATTATGTTTATAAATGTAATATTCTATCCCAATGCTTTCCTATGGGACAGTTAACCCTGATTCAGTTAAAATGCAGCTTTTGATGCCTTGTAACTGTAAGGAAATGTTTAAATTTCAACTTTTATATGTCCTGCTTTAAAAGACTATGCACTCTACCTTATGAGCATGAAGACCTACATAGGGCTTATGAGAAATTGAGTTATTGGTTGAGAGGGTTGGAAGCCCCACTCAGGCAACAACCACAGTCCTTGCTAGGATGAGCCACATACGTCACTCCCTTAAGATGAGCTTAAGCCTGTAGTATCTTGGTACAAAAGCAGTCAGAGTTAACCTAAACGCAATCTGTCAATTATTTACATAGCACGCAACCAGTAATGAAGTGAAAACACAAGAAGGTAAAATTCCAAACCAATTTAAAAACAAAACACCAAGGGTAAAGTCATAAGATCAGGCCAACCATGATGGAGTACTGGCCAGATACAGGACCAAGTTTGACCTGCTGGGAATTATCTTTGTGTCCTTGGGGTTGAGACACAAGGTCCAGCATTGGTCTTTTCTATAATACTCTCTATACAGAGCGCCGTGGGCCAATAAGAAAGAGAGTACCTTTGGTGTATTATATTTGGGTCTTGAGGTACACCTTTGGACATGTTTATTTTAATTACACCTATTTCACAGAGGTACATAAGGACCACAAAAGCTCTTCTCTTGCATGTACACATGGACACAGGTATCATTATTTTCTATCATTTTCTTTTCTTTGGTTTTTTTTGTTGTTCTTATTCCTTTTTCCTTTTTGGTTCTCTGTTTGTTTGTCCTTGTTTGTTTTGGAGATTTTATGATCACAGATATATCCATTTTGTGTTTTACATTCCAGAATCATGCTTGTAATAAATTGTTCCCTGGAACTACTGTGAAAATATTAAAGGTTTGTGTCCTGAGGAAGGTGAGCGACCTGCGTTCGGTCGCTGGTCACCGAAATGTACAGCTGCACCATTATTTATGAATAGGACACACGTTGTGGCCAACATGGACATTTCTTTGGAATCCACAATTAATTCATGCATTCACTATGAGGAAGGACCAAAGAACACATTTCATTAATAAAGAAGGACTAGTGAGTTTGAAAGCGGAACTAATAAGAAATATACAATAGATATTGAGGACTCCTTCTGTTGGGCTTGCTTATGCTACTAGATTACGACATCATTGGATAATTATTTTGTTGCGTTATTACTGATGACACCTAGTGGCCCGCTAGGCATGGTTATACTCTGTAGCCCTTTTGACTTTACTTTGGTTGGTCCCAATGTATTCAATTCAGTCCTTACATTTTTTAATATGGTATGATTGAAGTGAGTATGATTGTGATTTTTGTGTTTTAGTATTTCTAGCGTTCCAGGGTGCACATTGAGGTTGTTTATCAGAGTGTCATTTATTGGTCTATTATGGCTTTTGTACTGGCTTATATAGATAATGAATAATTATAGTATTTAAATACATTTCTCATTGTGTATGTTTAATCGATATATTTTTGTATGTCTTTTTATACTCTTGGTCCGCTATCCTGAGATCTCTCCTTTGTGAACACCTGGGTCCGTGTCTGGTACCAAAGGTGTCCTTGGGACAATTCTCTCAATTTTTGCCGGCATTGGTCTGCACCATGCTGCATCATTTCTGATGAAACTTCAGTTGTGCCTAGATGAGTACAGTCTTACTCCAGCCAAGGGACCAGGAAAGAGGGGGCACCTATTGGGAATCAGGAATCCCTCTATCAGAGGCCTGCAGCAGTGCTCAAGCAGGTCTAGCTGGGACTGGGCAGTTCCGGGCAGGTCACTGCAGCTTATTGTATCCATGTAGCTCATGCAGGGGGCTACAAGCCCTTGAAGTCACTCTGGTGGTCCTGGGTTCAAGGGAGCAGGTTCAGTCTTCTTTCCTCAGGCACCAGGGTAACAGGACAGTCCTTATTCTGAGTCTTCCACAAATCCAGAAGTGAACTCATGTGGGGTCTGGGGGTACCACATATTATCCCCAGTACTAACTTGTGGGTGGAGAATGCCACCATTGTCTCTCCTTCCTCCTTCTTGAGTTTGGCTCAAACTGAATAGGGTGCCAAAAGATAAGGGCAGACCTGGTGTCAGGTTCCTTTGTGTGTGCTGTAGGCAAAGCCCTTTGAAATGCAAGTCGAGCTGGGTGCAGCCCCTCCCAAGCCATCCTAGCAGGATGACCCATGCTATCCACTTCTAGACCCTTTAGTCCCCAAGTCTTGAAGGAATCAACAACCCTTCACAGGGGAGACAGTTAAAATTTTCTGAAAGTAGCATTTTTGGGAATTGTAACTTAACTTAAAATCTGACCTTACCATTGAAGAGGGTTTTAAAATACAATTCAGAAGAGTCCAAGAAGTAATTCTCCACCTGTTCCCAATCTGTATTTAGCACTTATTAAAATGTAATGGGTTAACCCAGTGTTAGCTTATTGGAGAGATAGCCTTAGAACAGTGAAAAATGACTGTAAGGGTTTTTCACTGCCAGTACATGTAAAACATAAACCCACATGCCCTATATTTTAAATTCCATGCACCCTGCCCTTGGAGCTTTTGGTGCATACATTGGCGGTGACTTATAAGTGATAAAAGGAAAGTTTTTTGCTTGACAAAAATGCGTTATCTTGCTTGGGCAAAATGTTAGTTTAAACGTGTTCTACAAGCTGCAGTGCTTGGCCTGAGACATATTTTAAAGAGCTGCTTCAGTGGGTGGCACAATGAGTGAAACAGACCCATTAGTAGCATTGAATTTGCGTTCACTATTTACTAGGAATTTACAAGCCAATGGAATGGGCCAATTAGGTGTAGGCCAATCTTATCATGTTTTAAAGAGCGAGCACAAGCATTTTAGCACTGGTTTACAGAGAAAAAATGCACGGAGTATCGAAAGCCCACAAAAACATTTCAGCAAAGTGATAGGCCTGCAATCATGCATGCCCTGTCACTGTAATTGGAGTAACAATGGATGATGCAGCCTCTCACTTACGCACCCCGGGTACACTCAGTACCATATACTAGAGACTTTTAGATAACATTTAATGCCAATCAGGTGTATAACAATTACAACATGGATTGCGAGTTAGAGCACATGTATTGGGGCCTAGCCTTTAGAGTCCCAGTGCATATGGTAAAAAAATCAGCAGCATCAGTCCAAAAAATTGAGGTTATCATGCAAAAATTGAATTTTCCTACAAGCTCCACAATGTGTTTCTAGCTGAAAATAGATGTTTTACTTTTTTTCTCCATACTGTGAGTAGCAGAAGGTTTGCCAGATCTCATCTGAAGAGGACATGGAAAGCGACACAGTCTGTTGAAGAGAACACCCTGAATCACATATTAGTAGCCCGGTAGGTAAAGAGAGGAATTATACACCCACATAGGAAATCTTTAACTATTTTTACAGAAATGTCTAGTCTTAATTATCCAAAACAGATTGGATTTCAAAGCTATCTAAGGCAAACAACTTCAGGTTGTGGGGCACAGTTAAGGAATATACTCACTATGGGCAATAAACAAACAAACAAACTAACTAAAACAAACAAATTAAAGTGGTTAAAAAAGGCTAAAGGCATGCAAGTTAGTGCAATTGGAAGAGAAGATTGCCACTCCTTCACCTTCAAATTTGAGAGGTATAGTCATTCATATGATGCAAGACCATCACTCACCAAAATGGCATACTTTAAAATCATGTGTGCTCCTTGTGCATTCATTTGTGTATCTTCTTGACTGGATGAACTCCAGGAGCAAGAGCTCTCACAGAGATCTTTTCCAGAAGTTGTTTTTTGTGAGGGAAAATGGGGTCCTTCATCTAGAATGTTAATATTGCATGTAGGTCAACCGTCTCAATTTTATTAAAGTTGCATACAGTAAGATAACACATTTTATGAAAAAGCGATGTTTTGTTCAAAGTAAAACTGTTGATAATGTAATCATTTTGGCAAAATTATTGTACTTATTATTGTGTGAGGATAGATTTTTAACTATTTATATGTGTATGTAAAGGTAACAATATTTTTGGTTGCATTATTTTTTCACTATTAATAAAAAAAAAAAATTAACAGCGATATTTGTGTTCTTAATATTTGTGGTTTTATTAGTTAAGTATAGTAAGACAATATTTTTGTTAATGGTATTTAATTTCTGATATTTTCACTTATCGACATTGTGTGCATCAGTATTGTGTCATTGAACCTTACCAATTTTAAAAGGCATCGCAACCATCACTGCTGTTTAGCTTGTGGACAAGCTCACCATTTTGGTGGCTCTTAGCACAACTGGTCAGGTCGCCATCAAACTGGAGACCGAAAGATGGAGACTAAAGAAGTGTAAACAAGAAGGCAAACTAGACAGGAGGCCTTTCCCACTTATGCATATCGAACCTAGGATCTGGAACAGCATCCCTGTACCATAAGGACCTCCACAACACTGCTCCAATTTAGGAAAGAGCTGAAGGTACACCTTTTTAAAGAACACTACAACACAATGCAGTTACAATCCAATAATCAGCCATCCCTCCTCTCGCTTGATGATTGTATTTCTGCCTTTGACCAACTTCTTTTTCTCTAAAGTCACACTGAACAAATATCACATACATACAGACCCAAATAGCATCCAGGACTCCAAATGGTGGACAAGTGGCTTGTAAATAAGGGGAATAAGCCCACAATATGTTTAATGCATACTTCAAAATTGGCTAATAATCACCCAAAATTAGAACTCCGCATGTATGATGAGTTTGGGAATCCATGATCCTATTTGGCACGGGAAAGTCAGTGGTATGCTTATCAATGTGTGTTTTTTCATGTTTTTAATCAAAACCAGGATTCAAAGGTTAAATTTGTTCCATAAGGTAATGTTGTACTCAAGATCTCTGAATATCAGGGGAGCTGACAACCTGTGTAAAGGCTTTGACACAAATAATATTTTAGGCAATAAATCATGTTTTTTCACGAGGCAATTGCATTGTGCTAAAATAATGACTTGGAATTTCATCTTATCACTGTAACAATACATTTGTGAATGTGGGTTTTGTAGAGTTGCCCTAAATAAAAAGTGTTACTGCCCACATTTATGTTCACTGCTATGGCTTAACCAGTGTACTGCTGGGGAGGGGGAGGAGGTACAGATTATGCAGCTACATTAAATTGTGAATTTTTGCATATTTTAGGGTTTGCATAATAGCCTTAACTAGCCTTCCAAATTATGATTTAGAATGGAATTGAAAATGGAGCACTTAAATTTGCAGTAATTACTTCACACACAGATTTTTCACCACACAACTTTTCCCAGGTAAAACCAAGCAAAGTTTAGGCCCTCAGTATGAGTTTGGAGGTGGCGGTTGGTCTGCTGCACTCCTGGCGGTCTGACCAGGAGATCACAACCCTGACATTCAGACCACTGCCCCTGCCAGAATCATAGATCCCAATGGGTCAGCGGCGGTTCAGCACTACTGTGATGATATGGATTTCCCTTTCAGCCAGCCTTTTTGTGGCGGAGTCCCTGCCATGAGAAGGCTGGCAGAAAGGCAGTGCTGGGGGCAACATTGTCATGGGCAGTGCAGCCCTCCCCCTGCCCAGCACCCTCAAAATGCACACTGTCTGCTACAATAGACAGCATGCATACCGAGTATCCTGGGGGCACCCCCTGTGCAGCGGCATTGGCCTCGGCTCCCTGAGGAACCGAGCCCAATGCTGCCACACTGTTTTCACTGGGTTGAAGGGCTGAACCCTGAACCCTCCTAATATGGAGATTTCCGCTGGTCAGCCCAGTGGGAACATTGTAATAGCGCCGGAGGGAGACCTCCAGCGGTGGTCTCCTACTCACTGATTTGGCGGGCTGACGGTCGGCCTGCCAAACTCTTAATGAGGCCCTTGGTCTGTGAAAAAACACATTATGATTATCCACAGTATGCACCATGGTAAAACATACTGGGACAGATTTGCGTAAAGTGATGCAAAGCAACTCAAAGTATTATAAGGTTATTTACTTTCCAGAACAAAGGTTATTTTGCATTGGAAAGGTATCTTTTCTCAGCATAAACAGCACTTTGCACTGATTTACACCACTTTCTTTCAAGGAGGCATTACTGGGTGCTACCTGGGCAGATCTATGCAGGCACCCATAGTTTTTGCTTAAAGGCCTGCTCTATAGAGTGCAGCAGAGTTGGATTTGCATTAGTAACTAACACCTCCTTGAAGGAGGTGCTAACACGGAGAAATGTTTTTCAAAAATCATCCACAAATTCCAGCTATTCCATGTGTGCTGCACTGCTCACAACAAATACAATATGTGGAATGTTTCAAAATTTGTCTGGGAATAAGATTTTGTACTGAAACAATTTCTATGCTAAACAATATGCTTACACCTCTGCAAAGGTTGTGGGTGCTGCTAGGCAGGCTTTATAGTGTGCTAGCACAGAGCATGACAGCAGCAGCAGGGTTTTTTTTTAAACATATGATTCTAGACTTCTTTCTTTTCTTTTCCCAACACAGAGCAGCAACTTTATTCTGCTGAGCTGTTCCTGTAAAAATGAGTCAAATTGCTGCACGGGTTTATTGCATTACCCACCACTTTGAGGTGGAATACTCCACTCAGTAAATGCAGGTCTAAGCAGCATTTGAATATATTAGCACAACGACCCGAAACAACACAGGACTACTAATGCCTCTCTAATTAGTGAACCGCAGTCATTTCCCCTAGTAAAATGCGTACATGTGGGCCTAATTAAAAAATTTGAACTTACAGGTTTGTGTAAATTTACTCTTTATCAGTTTTCACAGGCTCCGATTAAATAGTAACTTTATGACTGGAGAGACTCCAGGGTTGTGACGAAGAACTACGCACATGAAAAGAACGGAGAGGCAAATATATTTCTGAACAGATTTCTCTGTCCGATTGTGTAGTTTCCCCAGTCGTGAAGTTACTATTAATTCGGAGTTCCTGAACAGCGAAAAAGAGTAAACTTACAGAAACGTGTGAGTTTACCTTTGTGAAGCATGCGCTTAGTGGACAACATTTGTCACCATTTGGTGCGCTTATTTAGGGGTGAATTTTGGAGCTAGTACTCAACTGTGCTGTTTAGGTTAATAGTGGCCTCGTGGTGCAACAGGCCATTGGCAGATTTAAAATGGACCGTCAGGGAAGATAAATCTTCCGATCTGGGAGAAAAAAGATTCAGCTAAAAGAATCTAAAATTAAAATAACTTCGATGATGTATTACGACAAAAAACAGATTCAAGAAGGGGTAACTGCTGTTAAGAAAGCGTGGTATCCTGGAAAAAGCTTCTTTTCTCATTTAGATATGCTGGTTATGTGCACATATTTAACGATAACCAAGCCATGTCAGAAATACATTATCTGTAAAAACCTATCATGGAGGACAGTTCGATTAACTGCATATTGTATTTATAGCACAACCTTAAACAGCAAAAAAGCGACAGTTTAAGTCAAAGATATATGATACATATTAGCCCTCTAAAATTTAATTGGCTGAGATTGCATTTATACGGAGGGGATCAATAGATTAACCATCTCCCTGCCCTCCACTGCATCTCGGCACGCACCTTCTTGTAGCTTGAATTGTTTTCAATTAAATGAGAATGAATTGAACTGTAAACAATTTCAGCTCTGTTAATGGAAGCAAAAGCTGAAATGTTGCGGAAGTTAAAGTAGCAATCTGTTTTAGCTGAAAATGGCTTCAGCTATGCAAAACTTGCCCTGAGGGTTAACAAAGCGTAGTATCAGCAGGAAAGGGGCTGCCTATGTCAGAGTGCAGTAGCAGAGGTAGATCAGCTATTTCTCCCTCTGTTATTTATTCAAGCTTCATCGGGTGATGTATTCACTCCAGCCGTAGTACTGTAGTTTTTAATGCAGTGAATTCAATTTTCAAGACTGAAATAGTGAGGAGCAAAACAAGCCTAGAAATACAGCTGACCATTGGACACATGCAGTAGCAGATATTTTAATAAAAAAACATTAATGAGTATTCATGTATTATGAGTAATGGATTTGCGTAGAAAATGTAAAATAACGTAGAAAAATAATGCACGCATTTGAAAATGTGATCACGATGAGTGGCCGTCAATGTTCACAAATTTACAATGTGGCGCAATGCATGAATTGTTCCACTTTGTAAACCTTTGTGCTACATTATGCCTGCGCCAGATATAATGTATGTAAAGAGGTGTTCCCCATTAAGGGGGGCCACAAAAAAGGGCAAAGAAATCTAAGGGGTTTTGTGGCATCATAGTATTCAGCACTTTTAACACCTGCTCAAAGCAGGCCTTAAAAGGAGACACACCATAGTTTACAATGGGCCTCAACTGGCTTTGCAGGATTAGCATCAAAAAATTTTAAGCTAATCCTGCACACCTCTGAAATAGCAGCGAAAAGTCTGACGCTAGTTCCCTAACTATTGGGTGCAGTGCCACTTTCTTAAATGTGGCCCATGGTTTAGTAGATGATACAGCAATGAAGATAGAATTGATGGTTTCTTTGTATACAGCACTTTGAACATGCAGAGGTTTAGTTGAATGGCTTTAGGAGTTGGCGTATGCATGAATGAGGTGTGACTGATTGTTCTCGATTGAAAGTGAGACTTCTGACTTGTAGATGTATTATGGGAAATCAGACAGCAAGGGCCATATTTATACTTTTTGACGCAAAACTGCGCCGGCGCAGTTTTGCGTCAAAAATATTACCGCCGGCTAACGACATTTTGGTGCACCGTGCTGGCGTCAAATTTATACTTTGACGCACAGCGGCGCAAACCACAGGTGTAAGTCATTTTTTTTACGCACACCGCAGCGTCAAGTCGTAAAGCAAAACTACATTAACGAGGCGGAACTGACTGTGGGTCGATTTATGACACCGCACACGGATATGCGGCGTTTTTTTACACAATAGAGTCAAAATTCCCAGCAACACAGCCATTTCAGCAGAGGAGAGCCAAAATGGATGCCAGATGCCTGTACAGACCCAGGAAGATGACAACAGACCAGGAATCAGTCAGAAGGACCCACACAAGAACCAGGACACTTTTAAGAAGAAAAGAAAGTGACGCTTCAGTGCTGAGGAACAGGAAATTCTGGTTAAAGAGGTGACAGAACACCAGCACCAACTGTTTGTCACCTCAAAGCTGCCAATCAGTAGGAGAGAGGCAATAAGGCAAAAAATTGTTGACAAGATTAACAGTGTGGCAGAAGTACGCAGAACAGTCATCGAGTGCAAGAAATGCTGGCATGACTGCAAGCGCAGGACCAAGGAAAAGATGGCCAGGAACAGGAAGGCAGCACTCCAGACTGGAAGTGGGAGTCCAGCACACCAGGAGGCACTGGACCACATGGAGGAGATGGTCGCAGCCGTCATCCCTGAGGAGATCGTCACAGGGATTCAAGGACAGGACAGCACAGACTACCAGGAGAAAACGCACATGCAGGGTAAGTCGCATGGGGAATTATAATGCACTAATGTCAACTGTAAGAAGTGGGGATACGGACCACAAAATGCATGGAAGTCATCATATACATGGAGTGACATGGGTAAAGGGGTGGCATGGTGGCATGGTGGCATGGCCTGCACAGAGAGAAGCTGGGGCACACCATAACACTACACCAACAATAGTCCCATGGGGGCATGCTGCCATGCCAACGATGGAGCAAAGGTAAAGCCACGCCAGGAGGGAAGGGCACAACGTCAGACTGAAATCCTGTCACACGTCAGCCACCCTACCCCCTACAATAACTAGGGCCCAATTAACAACCTCTAGTCATACCGACAACTGGAATGTAACAGTGACACCAGTTGCCACTACCACCTCTGCTCTGTGTTTAGCTCAAGTAGCCAATGGCAGTAACGTCCCCATGGATCATGCACACCTAAATTAGAGGGTTGAGGATGACAACTTCAATAATCCCCTGAAACAAGACAAAGGATACAGTCCTGTCAAATGTGAATGCCCATAGTTGTCGCAAACATCAGCCAATGTTATCCACATTTGGAGCTACACAACACTAAGGTCACACCCATGCTGCATATATCAGGGTCCATCCTGTGCCTGGGTCACAATGCAACATCCCAAATGTCATACTGCTCAGGCAACAGCATTGAGGGGGAGGACAGATGTAAATGGTCACTGACATATACCTGCACAGTCAGAGGAGGAAATAGGACACTGCTACTACTATCAGGGCAATCCAATGTACCACACATTCCCTAACACCAGCTGTACACATTACCAATGCCGACATCCATATCGTGCCATCACAATGCTATGCATAGGATATGCTACATGTCAACTACATATAAGTGGATGTGAAAGATCAGAGACTGGGGAAGGTCCAGATTGTTAAGTGTGGTGCCAGTGACATCAGAGCACCCACAGCCAGTGAAAGGTCTCACCATGAGAATGGATGTAGACAGAGGCCTGAGTAGGACAAGAAGGTGGCAATTCACTATTTGGCCTAAAACAAGACTAGAGGAGATGATGCTGACAAGTCCAAATAACTTAATACTATACATGTGACATGCAGGTGGGCAATAGGCCTGGGAGAATGCCCATCTGAAAGACTGGAGCAATGAACAGGAAACAAGATCACTATGTGAAATCATCACAAGGCTGGCATGTCACATCACAAATGCCACAACACACACACACTAACTGTACCCCATTTCATTTCAGAGGACGATGGACCTCCTGCTGATATGCCTGTTCCGGAATACCCTGATAACATGGATGATGAGCTGACAAACATTCCCCAGCAGACCATCCAAGATGTCTTTGGAACCCTCCAGACCACACCTTCAGTCACAAGGAGGAGCACAGAACAAGCAGCCATCGCAGAGGATACACCCACCATCCCAATTTTAAGACCTGCCAGCTCCAATACAGCTGAGGACTCAGACGACACAGGCACCAGCTCTGAGAGAACTGTAGTTGGAGTACAGCGGGAGCTGGCCAAGGAGGTGCGGGTGGGGATGCAAACTATGGCAGCCATCCTAGAGGAGGTGCGTTTGTGCATGATGTCATCTGCAGATCAGGCAGCAGCTATGCAAGTCCTGGAAGGACTACAAGAAACTGTCAAGGAATTCACCACTGCAGTAAGGGAGTTGCCACAACACCTCCACCCCAAACCTCCCACTGCATGCACGAATGCAATCATGACCCCCTCAGGGCCGACCTGGCTGCCTACCATTGTGATGTGGCTACTATTCTTAAGAATCAGCAGATCCTCCTTGCAGCAGTACTGCCCTTAAGACCTTCACAGGTAGCAGTGACCGGGATGTCTGACTCCACGTCTTCTAACACTGAGGTGTGTGTTGCCCCTTCACAACCACCACCACCAAGGACAGAGGAGGCAACACACACATCAGAAGAAGAAGACATGGAACAGATCACCTTCACACGGAAAAGTACCTGGAAGCAATAGTCCCTGCCACATGGCCAACTATTACCAAGGTCCAGCGCTTTGTATCATGCCAATCTTACAACAACTGTACTCAATGACTGTTCGGCAAACCACTGTTAATCTTGTCATCCTGCCCAGTGATTGTCTCTCACTTATTCATTGGCAAATCCTGTCCCTCTGCACTGTCTGACACATCACCCCAGCATGTTAAAAGCATTTTCCTTTACCACTTGTGTAGGATCACAATGGAAGATGTCACTATAATGGACTCACAATCATGGACAATGTACATATAGCACTACAGCACTTTTCAATAAATAGCACTTACACAACCACTTTGTCTCTGTATAATGTGACACATCAACGGTGCAGTAGATAACTGAAATGTGACTCCTGTCAAATTACATAGCTTGACAATACAACTGTCCTGAAATTATGTAGTCAGATAAATTTGCACACTGGCCAGGATCGCATCATACTCTGCCCTTCCTGAGGGTAATATCTGATGAAGTGAGAAACCACACACCATCATGCTGTGTTGGACAGAATAATGCTTCCTCAAGGGATCTCTAAGTCATCAAATAGTGGCAGCAAAATGTTGTCACCATGCAATACTAACACATATAACAGTGTACACAGATCTAAGCAAAAACTGCATGAATGAAGGTGTCTGAGTTTACATCAAAATAGGTAATCATGCTGGACAGTGTCACAAATGATCTATGTGAGTCATGAAGACGTCACAACAAGAGTGCTTACGACAACTCACCTTATAAGGGTGTCCTTGAAAATCACACTGCAGTTCCACCTAAAACAGTTCCCCCAATACCAAATCTGGAAGCACTGTTTGTGAATTTGAAAACATACTTATTGACAAAAACACTTTGGGATCCATATTAACTGTGATTGGTGGTTGCAATGAATGGTGGAATCTTTGCAAGGTAGCTCTGGGGTAGCTGCCAATCTTACAGCTCAGTTGGGATTTGTTCGTAGCATAGGACACAAATGTAATAGAACAAAATTAATGTACACTAATGCCAAGGCCCTGATCAACAAGCATTTAACACATACTGTAAAGGGTTCACTATATATTTATTAAACGATAATCACAGAAGTGGAAACTCAGGGAAAAGTCTTACCTACCCTAATCTACCCTAACTACTCATTACCCACAACTGTCCCTAACTAACCTAACCTAAACTTACTTATCACATGTAACGAAATGTTCTAAACATCAACCCCCCACCCCCTTATGAGAAGGGACACATGGAGGACAACAGATACTAACCTAAACACATACTATACTATCCTAAACAAATATATGTTTTTTTGTATTTTTTGGATATTTTTTTAATTGTTTTTTTTTTTTTTTTTTTTTTTTTTTTTTGTAAACACACAAGAACCCCGACATAGCCCAAGCACACTTAAAAAGTAAAAATAGAAAGAATCAGGACCCCCACCCACTAACACTAACTAAACTGACAGCCTATACTAACCTACCACTAAGCCCCCTAAACCCAGTAAGTATAAGAATAAGGAAAGAGGAGGGAGGGGAGGGAGGGAATCATGTCCATATTAAAAGTCTAGAGGTTGGCCCTCTGGAGGGTCCGCTTTATGGACTGCACACGCCTGTTCATATGTCGAACATCCCGCTGCAGGTGACTGATTTTCCGTAGCACATGGTCCATTTTTCGTTCCATTGCCTGAAAAGCTGCAGGGTCAACTGTAGCACCTGGGGCAGTCTGGGTACCGACAGAGGGTGTGTGTGGGCTTGTAGAGCCAATGCCTGTGGGCTGCCCTGAAGGTGTTCCACTGCTGGGGCCTGGAGCAACTGCAGACGTTGGGACAACAGTCCCAGCTGTGGGTGGTGCCACCTGGGTGGAAGTGGTGGTTGTGCTGGTGGTGGCTGTGGTGGGCAACGTAGGGCCACCCTGTGGGTAAGCCCTCCATGCTCCGGTGGCCCATTCATTCCGGTATCCTTGGGCCATCCATCTGAACCCCGACTCTACCAGCAGGATATGCTGGTACCTCATAGCCCGCCTCTGGAACTCACGGACCTGGATGGGTGTCATGTTCGTAGCTGTGAAGACAAAGGCAGACAATTACATTAGGAACAGTATTGTGTGAAATGGCACAAGAAGTAAATCAGACAGTACATCTACTGTACTTGTAACAGCTCATATCATCATACAGATCATTGAATGTCCCTGAGGAAGTACATGGCAGGGCAGCCTACAAAGGTCATATCACACATAGCACATCCAAACCCTACAAGATGGGTAACAAATGGCATTAATTTGGCATCTGAGTTCTGCCAGTTGTCAGCTAACAATCATGCTGCACATCCTCCGCCAATGCCAGGGCTACAGATGTCAGTGTACGGGATGGAAATCTAAAGCCACATGATCTGCAAGTTGTAATTGGACTTGCTAGTATAGTACTCATGTGCCATACCTGATACAACATGGACACCCAGCAGTCTATAGAAAGCTGGACATGTGTTTGGCTCTACACACACACCACAGGTAAGGTCTATCAACAACCAGGAGACATCAAACCTGTGACCAATCCTAGCGCCACACATGTCAGGAAATTCAGACCTTTGTCCACATCATATACTTCCAGTAAGGCATGACTTACAACAGACACAGAGTTGCAAGAACACCCATGATCATGATTTGCATGCACACCTAGGCCATTGCACTCAAGTGCCACATACTTGTAGCACTACATGTGGAACTACATGCTGCTAGGAAGTTCTACCTACATTTTAATAAGTACTTTGGTGAATAGGGAAGCAGAGGTCTGTTGGAAAGCGATTTGCAGTCCCAATATGGGAGAATGTAGGTCTGACAGGCAGACTAAATCTGAGAGGAGTTCCAGTACGACTCTTGTTGATACAAGTATTATCCACATGACTCACCCCAGTTCTCATTGCGGGGCCTACAGGAATGACCTACAATCCCTAGATAATACAATATGATAAGCATTGGCCAACTCAAAAATGGTGAGAAACTGAAATCCCACTCATGGAACACAATAAATGATTGGCCAGCGCATCACACCTTGCTATGTGTTCAACACACAGGAGTCCATCACACATCACCAGCAAACACAACACATAACAGACATATCAACACTTACTGGAGTGGTCGGGGTCCTCAGATGTAGCCACCTCTCCCACAGTGTAGGGTGCCGGTCCACCTGTAAGGAATGGAAGGAAGAAATGTGCTCAAAATCTATACACTAACCAACAATTCCAAACACAAAAACAATGTGCAAGATGACATAAGTAATGAAAGCCATTCAGACATGATGATACTGCATCTGATATATCACGGCTAACATGTACATAGCATGGGTCTCCAGTGACAATTACACACATATCTGCACACATGCAGTGGCCCTAACTATCATGTGGTGGCAAACATGCTCCTTCATTAGTGAGCAGAAATAATAATGGTGTGTAATCGTCTCATCATGTGCATCCAAGAGAGACATCCAAAGCCTGGTTACTTGAGGACTGCATTACCAGTCAAACAGCCTATGTGACCATGACACATTTATGACACATAGGTACAATGTACAGAGGGGCAGGGACTTTAGTAAGCCTAATGTTGTTATAGTTTCTTCATTTGAAGTGGCCCAGCAATGGTGATTTGCACCAAACACAGAGATATGAACCCATGTGCATACCTTTGGACTGCCATCCCTAATTGGAATGTGGCACAACAAACCTCAAATACCAGTGTTAGATGTTAGCTGAGGGCACCTTACACCTGTTCCCAATGTTTTCAAATCCAGGTCTGACATGTATCCAAAAAGATGAAGGACCACAATAATCCCTAACATTCATAGAACTTCCAAAAACGCTTTCCTTACACACTCACCAGGCACACATGAGACATATGTCTGGGCCACATTGCTATCATCAATTGACGTGAAGCCAGCACTCATTTTGTGCATCATGTAGTGTTTCTAAAGTCAGTCTAGCTATTGCGTCAACAAAGGTTGCCAATATTTTAGTAAATCTATACTTCACTGGCAAATGTGACCTATATAGACATGATTGGCTCCTATTTTGTGTTGCTGTCTGACACAAAGGCGGCACCAAATTCCATTAAGCAAAAGTATTCTGTAAGTTTGCAGAGCACGTGCTTCCTGACAGCTAGCAATTGTGGTCCTTCACATAGTCCATCAATGACCCTGTATGTTTCCGCAGCATTCCACACAGTCAGCAACTTAGCCGGCAGATATTGTACAAATCATCTGATGTCACTACAGAGCTTTTAATTGTGCAGATTTACATGATTTGTACTCACCAACAGTGCCACCAATCACTATTCCCAGGTGGTCCAGCAGATCTTGCTCCCTGGTGATGAGGTCAGCCCAGCTGTGCTTCAGCTGGTGGTCATTCCTCTGGCAAGTGATGCAGCACCTTTCCCCACTGGATTCGGCACGCCTCAGTATGATACCCCTGTATCTCCCTGCCCCCTGCCTCGATCATGAGTGGAGGAAATGGCACACCATACATATAAACCCCCCAAGCTCCTTCTCACACATCCTGGCAAGACGTGGCCTACCCAACATCTCAGCACTGAAAAGGGGAATAGGGGATAAAGAAGAAGGAAGGAGAAAAGGGGGAAAGTAGAAGTACAAAAAAAAGTAAACTTAACAACTAAAAGAGCCCAACTATCCCCAAACCAGCACTACCCACAACAGACTCCCATAAACAACAAATACAATACAATACCGGACAATTGTAAACAAAACACACTCAGACAGTATACAACAACAATATTTATTTCACAAAGTAACAAGTAAGATAGCACACAGGACACAAAAGCACAAAATCACTGGACAACACTCTGAACACAGCTACACAGTCTAGAAGAATAACAGACTGCAAAGTGAAAGTACACCCACTATACATATTCCGTAAACAGGATATCCTATAACATCACTTTCTGCATAAAATGGCTGCCATTTTTATCATTATGCGTCATATTTTTTCACGCATACAGATTGTGCGTCATATTTTTCATGGCACAGGAGTGAAAATTAGGCCGCATCCAAATAACAGTAAATCATCTTTACAATTATTTGGATGCGGCCTAATTTGCACTCCTGTGCCTCGAAAAATATGACGCACAATCTGTATGCGTGAAAAAATATGACGCATAACGATAACAACGTAGAAATTTCAGGGCATGAACTGGTTTTGGGGATTTTTTCAATTTTAATGTTATGTTACATTTGGGACACAACTGAGATAGGCTGATTGCACCCACTTTGGTGTTGATGGTGTATGTTCACATGTGAGACATCATACTGCAGCGGACCATGACCCGCTACTTCCTTAACAGGATTTTGACGCTTGGCTGTCGCACTAGATGGCCATATGTGTGGCCTACATATATGTATTGCACAATTTGGGCATGTTTGGCATCAGGAGAGGATAACAAGGTGACACACATGAGTACAATACCTCAATGCCTATGGCTCAATGTGTGTACAGTGGCTACTAATGTATTAGTCGACCCAGTGTGTGTGCATCACAAGATGCATTATTGCAAATATGCTTGTATGAATGTGAAGTCAATGTGTCCAAAGGGTTTGAGGTCTCGTCTCTAACATGGAATCACCTGCGTCCTCATCTGACTAAAAAAGAATCCTACTCAAGTTGTTATACTAATCTTTTAAAAGCTTATGATTGGTCAGTCCATGGGGTGGTTACTATTCACCCAATAGGAAACTAAATTGATAGCCTAAAATACTACAATACTACATTAACTAGAACATTTTCTCAAGAATAATTTTTCCTCTTCCGTCTCTTCTGTGGCTCCATTGTTCCATCTCCGCCCAAACACCTTTTCTCAGGAAGAAACTTTTTACAGTTACAACTTAATTTCCATCCTCAAGGAAAAGATCATGTGTTAGTTACATTCTCAAACAATAGAACATTCAACTTATGCAATGCTTGGTTAAAACATGGCCTTGTAAGACATAATTCAGTAACCCACTAGGGGTAGCTGTGGACACATCTATTAAAGCACTAAATGCACTTTCATGTAAGAATTGGATTATGAAAAATAACTACAACATTTAGTTAGAATTTTGCTCAGTTAGGAACAGAAAATAAACTGTGGCGGACATTTTCAAAAGTCACGCGTTTTACTCGTTACTTCATCGTACATTTAATTATACTTAGTTTTAAAAGTAAACATATTAGAAAATTCACACTCTCACAGTCCTTCATCTGATGACTATTTATGTCATCACATCAATCTATAATAAGTTCATTTATCATCAATTTTCAAAATTTTGTCTAATTTATTTTCACATTATTTCTCTTTTTCCTTTTATTTTCTCTATAAAATGTATGCATTTGAACTTCAAAATGTCTTCTATTCTTTTCCAATTTTCTTCTTTTCCAACATTTTATCATTTTATATATTCCCCAAATTACAATTAGACAAAATATAATTATTGACACCCTTTTTGCCATTGTCTAAATAATATTTCTTCCCACATTACTAAAGCAATTTCCCACAGCTTTAATCCCATTGCCAGCTTTTTCCCAAGCTGTAGTTTCTGTTAGTTCTTTTAAATTATCTCTAGTAGTAATTGTTACATTTTTAATCAACTCTTTAACTTTACCTGAATTGTCAGGTATAAATGAACAACAATTATTTGAACCAAGTAATTTACAAACTCTGCCCTCTTTTGCCAAAAGAATGTCTAATGCAAGGCGGTTCTGAAGTGCCATAGCTCTTGTAGCAGCCAACACAGTATCTAGAAGAATAATAGCTCCAAAACATCTTGTCAACATGTTATCCACTTTGGAAAGACAACTTCTGTATTTTGACTGAAGTCAAGACTACTCCCACTGAAGTAATTATAGCCCCAAAAATGTATCCCACAATGCTAGAAATTGATTCTCGCTTGTGTCTTGTTTGAGATTTCATTGTTTCAGAAATCTTACTCAAGTCTTCCAACTAATAAATTGTCGGAAAGACTATTCCCAAGTAACATGTCCCATACCATCCTCTAGGAAGACGGTAATCTGCATTTCTTTCACAAATATATTACATCCCAGGTACCGGTGGATCCTGCCCATTCATCATAAAATCCCACTTACTCCTGAACATAAAAATGTCTACATTCACTCTTTCCTACAAACACTCTATCATTATTACTCCAAGGTCTATATATACAAAGTCTCCCTACATGTTCAGCATCTATTGTTAGTTTTCCTTGTTTAGTAATGTCAGTATAAGCATAGTCAACCACAGATTTTCTACTTATTATTCCCTTATCTATCTTTGCCTTTATTTCTCTTCTTCTACCTTCTGTGTTATCTAAAAATGTATTTTCTGCAGAGGTTAGTAAACACGTTAAGTTATTCCTGTGAGCAAAAGCAGTACCAAAAGTTAAAGTAGGCTCAAAGAAATCTCTCAGAATAACTATGTTATTTTCTTTGGCTATTCCATTCAAATAACCTATAACAGGTACAAACAACAATACCATGTCATAATTTGAATAGAAATACTTAATATATTCTTGATTATAGAAAGGGATTAACAAAAGACTGCAACTTATAGTGTAAGTTACAGGCAGACTATGATAAGTAGCTCTTTCTTCCTCTGAAGTTGGAATCTGTGTACATACATAACAATCGTTCACGTCCATCACTTCAACATACTTATGCAATAAGCGATAGAAAACATTAGAAGAAAGATCTTTCTCTTCATGTAAGTGTTTAACATCTACCTTAAACTTATCTTTCGTTAGTAATGTATCAGAAACATCCAAAGAATTATCAATCTTTGTAGTCTGGTTGGCTTTATCCATCTCATAAACAGATACTCCTACGAATAACAATAAACATATTAACACACTCATTACCACCAATCCAATACTTAGCACTTTACAACAACTAATTCTACTGTTTCAGTTATGTAAGTTACTCATATTTTCTATATTCTAAAAAAAAAATAACAAACAACATTTTTCCAAAATTTTCAAAAATTCTAAACAAATAACCAAAAATCTCACCTAAATGTTTTTTTTTTTTAAATTGTTTCACTCTAGACAGTCTCCCTGTCAGATTTCAGTATAGCAGCTTGTCAAATCCAGTTATTTATTTGTCAATTCCAGTAAATAACTTTGTCTCTCTTAAGCACGACTTCCATACATTTTTCAATATCTTTTCCCAAAGTCTTTTCCTGTAAGATTCATGTGACAAAGTAAAAAATGTCAGAGACTCTATCAAAACAAAAGTTCAAAAATTCATTTTGCCCATCATTTGTAGCTAAGTATGCCCATTCTGGCCCTGCACATCTCTTACTTGCAACTCTTTTTCTTTTCGGTATTCTACTACTTTCACCTTCTTCTCCACTAGTATTTTCTCCTTCATTCAATTCCTTTTCCTCTTGAATTGGTGGAACTACATTAATATTTCCACTCTTTGAACTCTTCTCTGGCCAATTGTCTCCTTTTAATGTCTTTTTTATCAACAAGCTTCTCAAGATTGAGTCTTCACTTGCCTTAGAACCTTTTTTTTCTGACGTTCCCGCAACTGGTTCAGGCAGAGTGTAATCCACTTGGGCAGGAATACCCTCAATTCCTTTCCCAGTGGGGTCTGTCCTTTCTTCAGTTTGGTATGTCAAACCACCTGCTACTGAGGACACCCTCCTCTGGGCAGATCTTCCTTCAGGTGATTCTTTCTGTTCACTCTCATTCGAGGATAACTCCTCAGATCGGAATCAGTCTTCTCCTTTTCGTCTCGGACTGACTCTTCTACTCCTTTTACAGATTTCTCAACTTCTTCAGTGTTTTGCTCTTTCTCGTCTGTTATAGGAGTAGGCACATCTCTGTCATTTTTGATGTTCTGCTCACTTTCTTTCTCTTTGCTCCCACTGTTTTCAATTGTTGGTAATCTCAACAGTTCCTCTTCTCTTTGTGTTGGATCATGCACTTTTCTTGTGTGACTGGCATGCACCTAATTCGGTAATCCAGCATACTTTACAGCTGTCGTTGTAGTGGGCACGATTTGATAAGGGCCCTTCCACCGTGGTTCCAGGCAAGACTTTCTTACGTGCTTCCTTATAAGCACCCAGTATCCAGCTCGCAAGCTGTGTCATTGACCTTTTGTTTGTTGTACTGTTGTGGCTTCCACCTTATGAGAAAAAGACCGAATCACATCAGCTAGGCTTTTGTAATAATCTAGCACCATATCATCTGTAATATTCACAAGTGAATTTGCAGGTATTGCTGGTAATCTCATTGCCCTCCCCATCAAAATCTCATGTGGAGACAACCCAGTCTTCTTCTCAGGAGTGCTTCTCATTGACATCAGCACTAATGGCAAAGAATCTGGCCATTTTAAATGTGTTGACACACACACTCTTGACGATCACAATTTTAATGTTCCATTCATTTGCTGTACAAGTCCCGAAGCTTCTGGGCGATAACTACAATGTAGTCTCTGCTTAATGTTTAATGCTGAAAAAAGCAATTTTATCACCTTATTATTGAAGTGTGTTCCCCCATCTGATTCAATTGAAACCAGAAAATGTGGAATTAGTTTTCGCAAGAAGACTGTCATTTCTCCTTGTTGGATATGCCTCAATCCAGTGACTGAAAATGCACACAATCACCAACACATATTTCAAACCAGCGCATGCAGGCATCTCAATGAAATCTAATTGCATTCTACTGAATGGACCTCCCGCCATACCTATGTGTCCCATGTTGACAATTGTTCCTTTGCCGACATTCATCTGCTGGCAATTTACACACTTATAGTAAATCAGCTCTGCCACCTGACTGAATTCCGGATTGTACCAAGATGGTTTTGCAGCAGTGCTGTAAACTTGGCCCCCGGTAATAAAAGCAGCAGTACTTCACACTTGCACCCCCTTCAGAAACAGGGGCTGGTCTCACAACATTTCCAGGGCTGCTTTTAGTTCCCAGTCCAGCCGTGGTGCCACCACTCCTCGTGGCAGTCCTGCATACAGTTTCTGTCTGCTCAGAGCAGACAGACAATATATGCAAATATTTACTAAAATGGTGAAAAACTGCAGGGTAAGACAGCAGTAAATACAACTTTTGGGGGGGTTATTCCCTATTCTGGAGATTAAACTTGTAATGGCTAGAATTTGCAGTGTCAGTACCGGCCAGTAGATTTAATTCTAGTCCACTGTTATCTCCACTGCAAAGTCCAGATTGGCAGTACTGGACAGCATAGTCAGGGGCCAGCAGGCAGCAGGGCAACAAGCAGGAGAGCAGTCCTTCTCGAAAAGCAGTCCAGAGTAGTCATTTGGGCAGCAAGGTAGTCTCTCCGACAGATTCCAGTTGTAGGTCCAGAAGTGTCTGATCTTAGGGGGTCACAAATCCAGTATATATACCCAAATATGCCTTTGAAGTAGAAGAAAACTTCAAAGAGTGACTTTGAAGTGCATCATTTTCGTCCCTCCACCGTTCCTGCCCAGGAAGATCTATCAGTATGCATATGCAGCTGAGTGTCCTGTGTTTATGTCTGTCTGGGTGGAATGCACAAGGGAATCTGTCAACCTGCACAGACCAGATGTGATTGGAGATAGGCTGTAAAGTGCAATGAGGAGTAAGTGCAGAGAAATTCCTACTTTCTAAAAGTGGGATTTGTAAACTAGCAATGTTAAATTCAACTTCATCAGTAAACAGGAGTTCTCACCACCATTCCAACCATACCGAACATGACAATGCCACTCCTTTCAGATCAGAAATTATGACTTTGAAGTACATAAGGGAATTTCCAATGCTGGCCTATGAGAGAAGCAGGCTTCACAATAGTGAAATATGACTTTTTGTGTTTTTCACTTATAAGTCATGTAAAACTTAACAGTACATGCCCTACCTTTTACTTACATAGCACCCTGCCGTATGCACGGCGTAGGGCCTACCTTAGAGGTGACCTATTAATGTAATAAAGGGCGAGTTTGAAGCTTGGCAAGCAGTTTTAGACACCAAGTCAAAGTGGCAGTGGAACTGCACACACTGGCCTTACAATGGCACGCCTGAGACACAGTTAAGGGGCTACAATATGGCTGGCACAATCAGTGCTGCAGGCTCACTAGTAGCATTTAATTTACAGGCTCTGGGCACATGTACTGCACTTTACTAAAGGCTTACAAGTAATTTAAATATGCCAATTTGTATGAGCCAATGTTACCATGTTTAGGGAGAGAGCACATGAACTTTAGCACTGGTTAGTAGTGGTAAAGTGCACAGAGTCCTAAAGCCATCAAAAAGGAGGACGAGGAAGGCAAAAGGTTTAGGCTGACCCCTCAGAGTGGGTGATTTTCAAACAATATGAAATAGACTCCAGTAGTTTGTTTGGAACAGTATTGTTGGAAGAGGATGGCCAGTATGTAAGCAGGAACGTGACAAGAAAGATATGGGGTGAACAATTTACGTATAAGGGCTCCCACTTTAATGCTGTATGGTTATCGATTCACATGGCTGGCAGCGTGTTTTTATAATCCACCACAATCCACTAATAATTTCCATCCATAGCGAATTTTAGAATAGGGTTATCCAACCTACAAAAATTGATATTTTTTTATAGTACCCTTAATGAACAATGTTTCAGTGATGAACAGGAGGACTGCGTTAGAGACAATATGTCATTTAAGTGTATCCTGTTGTTGTGTAATGAATATGCATTTATCTGAGTGTGATAAAGCTGTTCAGTGGTGCTCAGAAGTTTTAATATATCCTGGGATTTTCAGACTTTTCTCTGGCTGGTTATACTGCAGATGTTCAGGTGAATGCGTTGCAGCAGAACTGAGTTCTGAAATATTACTATGCTAGGCGGCAATGAGCCTGGTACTTGCTCCGTTGTGGGTCTCTTTCTGAAATGATGGTCTGCAGGGTGATTTTATAGGTGTGGAAGATTGTTATAGAAGTTGCCTTGGTGATTGCTCAGTGTAACATAATAATTAAGTGGGGAGAGATAGTAGTTTGCTTGCTCAGTAACCCAGGTGATTCCAATGACCTGTATAATAAGGATGGTGTGAAGATGGAAGTGTTGCTTGCTTTCCCAGGAGTCAGCCATGGAGGAGAATGATATGATAATCCAGCTGATGTCAGTTTGATGTTTGGCTGCCAGCTCTCATTACAACTGTGTCATATGTTAGTGAGGTGTCAGGGTTCATGGGCAAAGGATGACCAGATGTCCGAGGAAAGCAACCATTCAGGAAGGCGAGCTTGTGTGCAGGACTGCCCTTGCAGTTTGCCTTCCTTATTGTCTTCATTCACACAATCTACATTCAATCCACAATTCTGGAACTCAGCACTCCATTTCCAATGTTGATTTTCAGCCTGCTTTCCTATATAGCAAAAATGTACACTTCGGTTAGGAGATATAAAAGCAAAACTTAATAAAAACATTATTTGCCAAATATAGCAGATTCTTGTTTGGAAACCTGTCTGTGCTGATTTGGGGACGTCAGTACATCTTGAATATATTAATGTGAGGATGTTGCCATCTTCGTTGATCTACTGGATGCTTACCACCTTCACTCACTGCACTATCCTATTCAGAATCCATACATATTGTCTATAATTATGCCCTTGGTACCGCTGGTTTCTCCAATCAGTTACCGGCAGCAAAAAGTTGCTGGAAGTATTTTCAATGATTTCTGGGATCTGTGTGGTATCCCCAAGTCGCCTACTTATACTACTACTACAAGTCCACAAATTACCTGAGATGTCTGTTAATGTGTTTGAAGTCGTGAAAAATGTCATCTGTATTGCCTCAACAACATTGCCTGACTACTACATGACCTCCACAGCTTTGTGAGTCATTACATTATATAAGGTAGATTAGGCAAGGATAAAAGATGATTATTTAAAATGTGGGGTAACTTAAATTTCATTATTTTTTTAAAAAAAGGGGGCACAGATTACTCACTCCCAATCTTTTAAATCATGTAATGCAATTAATTCCATTTAAGATAGTGTAGTAGTCAATGACTGTTTTCAACAGAAAATATCCCTTGGTGAGGCATTTTCTGTATTTTGTAAGACTTTCATACACAACATGCTTACTCATTTGAAAAATAATGCAAATTCGTGGTATGTGAAATTTTTTAGACATTTAGGGTTAGATGTTCAAAACTATTTAGAGGTCATAGCGTGCCATTTGCGACCACAAAAAAAGCTATTTCCAGTGTGCCGAATACACATTGTGATTCCGTAACTTGATACCCATTTGCAAATGAAAAGGGGTCCCAAAGGACCCCATCCCCTTTTAGAATTGAACACAAGTATTTTCGAGGAGTGGGAAGTGGTTCCATGGGCAACTGCCTAATCTTAAAAAGTGAAGCTTAAACGTTTCATTTTTTTTTCTTTTTAAACAAGTCCCATTTTCCTTTAAGGAAAGATTGCTTTATTTAAAAGCCATCACAGACATGGTTGTCTGCTGATCACAGCAGGCCATCATCCTAGTGATCTGCTATTCCTAATGGATCACGAACTGCTACCTACCTCATTAACTAATATTCATGAGGCAGGTCGATTTGCCACCCACCAGGAATTGTTAAATACAACTTAATGAGTTTCATATGTTAGGAATAGCAATTTCCTAATTGTGCTTCGAAGAAAACCGCAATTAGGTAATTGCTGCTGCTAATATTGATACATCTGGCTGTTAGTACATTTTGCAAATCAAAAAACTTCAAAAACTTCAAAAAATGTGTTG
This sequence comes from Pleurodeles waltl, assembly GCF_031143425.1. Taxonomy (NCBI): domain Eukaryota; kingdom Metazoa; phylum Chordata; class Amphibia; order Caudata; family Salamandridae; genus Pleurodeles; species Pleurodeles waltl. The sequence continues at coordinate 488,048,971 of NC_090438.1, read as the reverse complement.
ATGTAATTAAAATTTCACACAGGCCTGAAAATATTTTAGCATTTCAAGGAGTTGTGCAGTAATGTGAGTATGGAATTCATGAAAGTAAACGCAGTTGTTAATTACGTAGGCATGGTGAAATGCTGTCTTCAAATGTACTCGTTAGTACACACTCTTCAGACAGTGAAGCTCATCAAATTCAATATCTGATCTTCGACCTCACCTTATCTGCTCTCAATCTAACATTATGAATTAAGAGTGTCTCTCCCCCGAGGACGGAGTCAAGGTAAAGTGCATTGCTGCCTGAGTCGAGTGTCTTTGGCGCCTTTTATATCCTATTTGCTCATTATCAATCAACCATTGATCTAAACCACCAAGGACCTCGGTCAGCCAAAGCTGCAGGTCAATAGGTGACCCCTCCTGCTGCTGCCATGCATACTAGTGCAGAGCAAGCATCCAGATGAACAGGGAAAATGCATTCTGCCTCTAAGAATTCGATATCACTGGGCGCAGTAATACCCTGAAATTTAAATAGTTTTGACAGCAGTGACCTACATCATTTGCATCATTATTGGCTATGGACGCTGTCAACCTCATGCCAATAATCATTCTGGTGACATCCCTGCTGCATTCTAATTAGATACTCCTCTTGAGATTTATAGACTGAACGTTTCATCCAAAATAATCACTGAGCCAATGCGAAAAGTCAAACTCTATGGTCTAGCAAGGCAAGAGAGATATGCTCTCTTGACAGTGAGAACTGACCAAGAAGGGTGCGTCTTATTTGTAAGATGTAAGGTCCTGAAGTGCTTAAATGAATAACTGCAGGACCTTTACACTTTTGTTATAATTCTGGCTAGCCTACTTCGCATATTGTTTGAGCCTGAGTGATTCGTTCATTTGCTCCAGTTATGTGCGAACCTGAAGATTTTGGGGAAAACTCACAAACATTTACTATTAAATGGCCCCCCATAAGTGCTGACTTCTATGGTGTCGGAGTTTAAGTGGTGCAATAAAAATGTCATCCTCCTCCGAGCCACTTGATGTGATGGCCTGGTTGTTTCACTGGATGTGTAAAATGTGTTTCAGCTAGGTGGCTTGCAAGAGCTATCTAGAGTCGATACCAGGCCTTTTATAGAAACTGTAGCAAATGGGTTTCACATATGACCAAAAGTGTTGTGTTCTGTAGAGTTGTTGTTTCCTAGGTTACAGATGATCCACTGTTTATACTGGCCTTGATAAGACCTAAGGCCCAGACCTTCCCCCACCTGGGTGGCATGCTTAATCATCGGGTTGTGCTAATTTATATACATTACCTAGGAGGGCGTGTGACAACTTTTTCTACAAGTGTGCACAGGGTCACTTAAAGACACTACACTATTCAGTTTTGTTGGGAGCTTCAATCAATCCATTGGCTGTCTAACCACCTTTTTTCGTTGGTAGAAATGGTCCGAATGGCCAGTTCAAATAACCGGACATGTTATGTACTTAACAGTATGGACATGGATTTTGATTGTGATTGATGAATGATTGATAATATTTATTTGTTATTATTATTGGAATCATGAGGTTGTATTTATTATATAAGGTATTGTATTGATTTTAATATACATTATACAATACAATCTTACCTACCTAAATATTTGTTTAGGAGAATTGAAATCAGCATTTGATGCAGTACACAGCCAGGAGTAGCTTTTAATGATAGATTGGTTATTAACGGTGATGTGCAGCAGGTGTTTCCTAGAATTCTGGCTGTGTTGACTGGCCACTGCCGCTTTATTTGCTAGTATATGGGACATTCAGTGAGAGTTTTATTGAAGGACTATCTGTCAAAGAGTGTCCTGGTTGCTACTACAGATTTTCTAAGACTAGCTTCATGGGCTCCTCTTTAATTTTAAATATTTGAAAGACTCACACTGTGGAGAGCCCTATGTGTATCCACGATAGCTGGAGTTGAGCTATTACACCTAGAGTTTGTTTGTGTTTTCTTGAGCTATTAAATTAGGTGGCTAATATTAACTTCTTATCTTCACTAACTAGACGAGGAAATCACTCACTGTCAATGTCGTTGTAGATTATCTACCTTCACCATTGAACTGCATTTTCAATAAATATGAAAATGGACATTTGATCTAACTTTTTAGTATTCGTTTGCACAAAATTGCGGAAATGAGCTGTTAATCACAGCTATGATTCTCCGTAGGAAAATGCCAACGCATATATATATTGTGAAAGCCGGCATTTAGTCGCTTTTCGACTTTGGCCACATTCTTAATATTTAGCACACTAATTCAGTGCAAACAGAATATAAATATGCCCCTAAGTACACAACCCTTAGAGCAACAAGGAAAAAAAAGGTTGACTCATCCAATGCTTTAAAGTTGGATTTTAAGCATGTCATGGAACTTTCCTCTAACGTGTTACCGCCGGGTTTAAAGCTGAAGTCCTCGTGGCAACAATGATGAAACTGAAGCCATTTTTTTCAGTTATGCATGAAGGTGGTGCAGAGGTATCACTGTCGTCATGCCCATACAGTGCCAATCTACTGTAGCTTTACTGGAAAGTTAAATAGGACAGAAACCGACCCATGAAACAAAATGACTCTTTCAAAGCCCCTGAGTCAAAATGCCAATAACAAATTCAAACTATAATGTGTGTGTATTGGCGGACATCACTCACCAAGATTCAGTTTCTTTCAGTAATATTAATATATGGAGAGCGTTTATTGCAGAAATTTTACTCTACCTTTTATACGCAAGGGGTATTTACTTTTGTAATGCAACATTTGTGCATAGTCGATGGATGGTTATCTGAGTAATGGGTGAGTTACAACTAGTAAGGTGTTGCGGAAGGCAAAAGTTAAAAGTAAAAAAGTAAATGTCCATGAATGAACTTCATTCCAAGTTTCAGATGAGAACGCATGTAACAATTCCACTGTTAATTAACATCAATCTCTGGTTTTGAGTTCTACTGTGGTAAAGGCAGAGTGGTAATGATGCTTGGTTGCCTAGCTGTTTTCTGCTTATGCTGTAGGACTTTATCCTTATAGTTGTAACCGCAGAACTGAAAAATAATCTAAGTCTAGCAAAACTATTGGACCTGGTTATTTAATAACTGAACGTGCAACTTTGTGGAGTCGTGAGTTTGTGTGCGTGTGATTGTAGGAATAGGTGAGTGGGTGAAAGTGAGAATGGATCAACATTTAAATGGATGAGTGTGTGCATGAAAAGAAAGGTGAATGAGTGATGCGGTGTGTGGCTACTGAAAGAATGAAAGAATAGATGAATAAAAGACTGAATGCAAAGATGAATGGATTGATAAATGAGTGCACGGGAGCATGAAATCAGAGTTTACAAAATTTTGAACTGGCGAGTGAAAAATGTGTCCTCAGACAGCAGTCATAATGTTAAAAATGCCAACATTTATCAATACTATTCTAGCGCAAGCATTTCTCTAGAACTGGACCACTTCATGCCAAGAATATCCCCTGAGTATAAACAAAACCCATACCTTTGCCAGTTAGTGAATTACAGAGAGGGTGAGCACCACTGCGCCAGCAGTACCAACATTGTGTGAAGAAATGCCATCCATTTTCAAATCTAGCCTAGCACTTAGGACCTGATTTAGAGTTTTGCAGAGGGGGTTACTCTGTCAAAAATGTGACAGATATCCCATCCGCTGTATTGCAATTCCATTATAGTCTATGAATTGTAATACACACAGATAGGATATCTATAATGTTTGTGATGGAGTAACCCCTCTGCCAATCTCTAAATCAGGGCCTTAGGCCCATATGTATGTAAAATGAAGCACAACTGTATTAGTGCAGATGTGCGTCAAATTTTTTAGCGCGAGCTCACGTCATTCCCTAGAGCCATTCTTGCACCATATTTAAAAAATGACTCACAATGGCACTAAGAAATGGTTAGTGTTAGACTTTTCATCCTTGGCGTAGTCTCCCTTAACGTTTTACCTCTGTTTCCCATGTTGTTGATGTGTGCTGGAATCTGTTTTTGCAGTTTTTGTTACTCTAGGCACTTTAACACTGCTAACCAGTGCTAAAGTGCAAGTGTTCCTATACAAAATGTGTATGTAATAGGTTTTTCCATGATTGGCATATTTGATTTACTAGTAAGTACCTAGTAAAGTGCACTAGATGTGCCCAGGGCCTGTAAACCAAATGCTACTAGTGGGCCTGCAGCATTGGTTGTGCCACCCACCTAAGTAGCTCTGTAATCATGTCTCAGACCTGCCACTGCAGTGTTTGTGTGTGCAGTTGTAACTGCAAATTCGACTTGGCAAGTGTACCCACTTGCCAGGCCTAAATCTTCCCTTTTCTTACATGTAAGGCACCCCTAAGGTAAGACCCAGGTAGCCCCAAGGGCAGGGTACAGTGTATGGTTAAGGTAGGACATGTAGGCCCTCATTACAACCTTGACAGTAAATGCCGCCTACCCCCGTGCTGACGGTCACCAACATACCGTGACCGCAGTGGTAATCTGCTACGGATATTATGACCCACACAGAGAAATCAGCCACTAAACAGACACCCACACTAGTCTGCCAGACCAAAGGTTAGTGATAAACTGGCGGTATCAAGACCCACACCGTTATGCCAACAGGAATACTCCCACAGTATCACGACCCACAAATCACCGCAGCGGTCCTTCAACCGTGGGAAACCATTGGTGGTGCACACCGCTGTGCTCAAAATACACACTCACTTACAAAACACCACCACAGTGGACAATTCAAAATACACACACCTGACACACATACACACACCACACCCAGACACCCAATCCAATATAAAACACACACCCAAATTATCCACAACCCTTTCAAAAGATTGCCAACAGAGAGAGACACAAGCCAGGAGCACCCACTCAATCTGAGCCACAGAACACCATCACCCATACACCATCCACGCACCTCACACCACACACCCCAACATATCACCCCACACATCACCCCACACATCCTCACACATATCACTCGCACCACATCCATGGCACCCCAAAGACCCCCCAGGTTTTCATAGGAGGAGCTAAGGGTCATGGTGGAGGAAATCATCCGGGTAGAGCCACAGCTATTCGGATCACAGGAGCAGCAGACGTTCATTGCAAGGAAGATGGAGCTATGGCGGAGGATTGTGGACAGGGTCAATGCCGTGGGACAGCACCCAAGAACTAGGGATGACATCAGGAAGAGGTGGAATGACCTACGGGGGAAGGTGAGGTCCGTGGTTGCAAGACACCAGGTCGCTGTACAGAGGACTGGCGGTGGACCCCCACCTCCTCCCCCACAACTAACAACATGGGAGGAGCAAGTCTTGCCGATCATGCATCCTGAGAGCCTCGCAGGAGTAGCATGAGGACTGGACTCTGGTAAGTCAAATCTTTACTACTTTTTCCCCCCACCCTACCTGCATGCTATCACTAACTCCCACCCCTACCCTCACCCCCATCACTCCACCACCTCACATATACCCCACCATCACAACCCATCTACCCCAATACCAAGCCCTGCATGTAACACCATTGCATGGACCCCCATCACAGACCTGCATGGACACCCATAACCATAGCATGCCCAGTAGAGAGACTCACCCAGCCCACAAAATCACCACACACACAAGCCAAAGCTGACAGGGAAACTCATCCATGCACAAGATGGCACACGCAGATACACTAACACTGCATTTGCATCCCCACAGGGCCCCCTACTCAACGTCACCGGAGAGGAGGTGCCGGCTACATCCAGTCCCCCCCCAGAAGAGGCCCACAGTGACGACACCAGCTCTGCACGCCTGGATGAGGATGACCAACCTTGCCCATCAGGGACCTCTGGACAGTCGGTTCCCATGCCACAGTCCCAAGCCACCACAGAGCCTCCCCCTCAGGAAACACCAGCACAGCACCCACCCAGCAGGCCCATGCCACTGTCCCCAGGACACGTCAATCAGCAGTGTGTCCAACACTACAGGGACCCCAGGCAACCCCACAAACCCAGGACGAACAGGGACCTGGGGTCAGTGGGCACACGGTTCAGGGGACAGAGGCACAGGACAACAGGGAAGCTGGCAGGACTGCTGTGCGACAGGGAGAGGACAGGGCCATGGAACCGACCCTCCAGGAGGCACCCATTAACATCCTGGGAGCATACCACCATTCCCAGGAGACAATGGGCCAAATACTGGCCAAGTTGCAGGAGACCCTGCGGCTGCAGGAAGTACAGTACCTGAGGATGAAGGAGGACCTCAAATTCATCTACACCATCCTGGTCACCATTGCAGGGGTGCTGGGTGACATGGCCAATAACATGAGGGAGCTAGTGGCACACCAACTGGCCCCTGACAATAGCCAAACCGATGAACAGCCTTCCACCTCCGCCGGCGCTAGTGGACAGGAGGCCCGGCCACAGGAACAACAGGCCACCAGCACCCCACCCCCTGCAGAAGGAGAACCACCACACAAACGGTCCTTGCAATCTAGGCAAAAACCAAAGAACATTGCCAAGACCCCGCCAGGAAATAGGACTCTCCTGATTGTCTCCCTTCGGTCCCACTCTGTCACTCTGTCCACCTTGAACTGCCATAGCTCCCCTTCCTATGCCCCCTTGGACATTGCACCTGTGATACCAAGAGACTGGACTCTACCCTGGATTTTCCTCCACCATCAGCCCAGCTCATTGCACATCACCCTCTACTTATGAGCACGTAACTAAACACCCTTGGAACAAATACTAATCTGGAGTATGTCAATTGATTGAAATATGTATTAGTTCAACATAATCAGAGCATTGCAACTCAAATGTACAGTCAAATATACTTTGAAATGACCTTTGGTGGGCAGCAGTACACATAGCTGGAGCCAGAGTTGGCCACAGAGAGATGATAATAGAGATGCCAAAGGGTACAGTAAGTGCGCATAGACATAGGTAAATCAGGCTGGCATGTACAATGTCCAACAGATAACTGATAAGTTAAGTTAAGTTTCAGTGTCTTACCTGTGTGTCACTGGAAGTAGTGTTGTATTATGTTGCTTCTGTTGTCAACATCGTCTTCCTGTGCCTCCTCTTCCTCACTGTCCACAGGCTCCACCGCTGCCACAAGACCATCTCCAGGCTGATCATCCTGCAGAAAAGGCACCTGACGTCTCAAGGCCAGGCTGTGCAACATGCAACATGCAACGATGATCTGGCACACCTTCTTGGGTGAGTAGTACAGGGATCCACCAGTCAGATGGAGTCACCTGAACCTGGCCTTCAGGAGGCTGAAGGTCCTTTTAATAATCCTCCTTTTACGCCCATGTGCCTCATTGTAACGTTCCTTTGCCCTTGTCCTAGCATTCCTCACTGGGGTCAGTAGCCATGAAAGGTTGGGGTAACCAGAGTCACCTGCAAGTATCGAGGGACAACTGTTAGACACACACTAACCCTTAAGGACAACCCGATTCCCAGACACCATGTTATACTGTGTGGGGCACTTGGGCTCACCTATTAACCACACCCAGTGCCTCTGGAGTTGGCCCATCATATATGGGATGCTGCTAGTCCTCAAGATAAAGGCATCATGCACAGAACCAGGGTATTTGGCATTCACATGGGAGATGTACTGGTCTGCCAAACACATCATCTGCACATTCATAGAGTGATAGATTTTCCTATTCCTGAACACTTGTTCATTTCTCTGGGGGGGTGGGGGGGATGGAATGCCACATGTGTACCATCAATGGCACCAATGATGTTGAGGATATGTCCAGGGCATAAAATTCAGCTTTCACTGAGGCCAATTCCTCCACGATGTAGCTACGCATGTGTTTCAGCAGGGCAGACAGCACTCTGGTCAACACATTGGAGAACATTGGCTTAGACATCCCTGATGCCGTGGCTACTATTGTTTGGAAGGAACCACTTGCCAGGAAATGTAGCACTGACAGGACCTGCACTAGAAAAGGGATACCTGTGGGCTGGCGGATAGCTGACATCAGGTCTGGCTCCAATTGGGCACACAGTCCTTGGATTGTAGCACAATCAAGTCTGTAGGAGATGATAACTTGTCTGTCCTTCATTGTCACAAGGTCCACCAGGGGTCTGTACACCAGAGGATGCCGCCATCTCATATTCAGCCTTAGCGATTGAAGCCTATGGAAGAAAACGGTGAGCAGAGGGTCATTTTCACACATCTATTGCACTAATGATGATGTTCTTCCTTTACAGAACCAGTATGTGAATCCGACAATCAGTTTCTGTGCCAATTTCTGCTGTGACGCAGTTAGGTGCCATGGCCTATGCCCCCCTGAAATGGTGGGTGCTTGACCTCTGCGGAGTGACAAGTGGAAATGAAGTAATTCCGCTGGAGGTGTTCGCCGTCGCGTAGGCAGTCGATGTCCACTGCACAACTCAGCATTGGTTATCATTGGGCCCTATGGGTTCCAGGAGCCAATGGTGATGTACACCGGCGGTGACGGTACGCACTGCCGGGGACGTGACCACCATTTTCTATCTATTCACTCACTTGCTACCTGACCTTCAACAGGAGAGGACCTACACTGCAAGTGCTGCTGTGACCTGTGTCTGAAAACCACAATGGCTCATGTGTCTTGGGAAAGGGCCCCTGCCTTCACTGCGAAGGAGTTGGAGAAACTGGTGGATGGGGTCCTACCCCAGTACACTTTACTCTGCGGTCCTCCAGGCAAACAGGTGAGTACACTGTGAGCATGATGCGTGGGCCATGAATGTATGGAGTGCTGTGTGTGTAAGCCACATGTTGGGGGGGCAGAGGCTGCCAGGCCAGAGTGCAGCATGTAAGGTGGTCAATGTGTGTGCGTCAGGGGATGGGAGTTACCTGGTGGGCCATGAGTATGACGGTTGACTAATTCCCTTTTCTGCTGTCTTTTCCCTGCAGGTCAGTGCCCATCAGAAAAAGGGTAATTGTCGTGCCATCGCCAAGGAGGTGCAGACCCTGGGGTCTTTGACAGGCAGAGCACCCACTGCGGCAAAAGGTGGGAGGACCTGCGCCGCTGGGCAAACAAGACGTGGAGGCCCAGCTGGGGCTGGCCTCCCAACAAGGAAGGTGTGCCTGTCCCACCATGACCCCTCTGATGTTCAGCATCCTGGCGGTGGCCTATTTGGATTTTGATGGGCGCTTGAGGGCATCACAGCAGCCACAAGGGGTGAGTACAGATTCTGAATCCAGACTTTGGGCGCATTAAGACTTACCTGGGTGGGGGATGTGGACTATGGGTGCCCCTAGGCCAGGGCGCAGGTGGCAGGATAGGTCACTTGTTGGGCAGGCTCTAAAGCACTCCTACCCCAACTATGTTAGTGGGCATTAACTACTGGGAAGGGTCCTGTGGCTTTCAGTTGTGCAGCTAATGGTGTTCGGCAATGTACCCCATGAGCTGGTGACTAGCTATGTAACTAACAGTGCATGGCCTAGTGCACAGGATTGCTCCCTCTGTGTTGTGTACGCCAACGGTGGTGATGTTGCTGGCATTGACCAAGTGTATCCTCTGTCTCCCCCCTTTTTGTTTTGTCACCCTGTCCTTGTGTGCTTTAGCATCATCTGGCGGAGGAGCAGAGGCACCGGCAACAGAGGGAGCTGCATCCCACTTGGGCCTGAAGGCCGAATCAACTGAGGGTGAGGGCACCAGTGGGATGGAGGGCGAGGGGAGCACCACGACGGGGAAAGGAGGGGAGACACCAGACAGTGATTCCTCCTCCGATGGAAGCTCCCTGTCGGGGGCGGACACCTCTGTGCCCACCCCAACAACAGGTACAGCCGCCACCCCCTACCAGCACCGCCCTCCCAGCAGCCCCTCAGCGTGTTTCCCGTGCCCACTTACCCAGGAGGGTGGGCATCTCCTTTGCCCCAGGCACCCCAGGCCCTGCCCTAGTCAGCCCTGCTGGCCTCAGTGAGGAGGCTACTGACCTCCTGAGATCCCTCACTGTTGGGCAGTCAACCATTCTGAATGCCATCCAGGGTGTTGAGAGGCATTTGCAACAAACAAATGCATACCTGTAGGGCATTTACTCTGGCGTGGCAGCCGAACAGAGAGCATTTCAGGCTCTGGCCTCAGCACTGATGGCAGCCATTGTCCTTGCCTCTAGCCTCCCCCTTTCAACTTCCTCTACCCAGTCCCAATCCCCTCAACCCCAGCCTATCCCAAGCACACCTGCAGACCAGCATTCACCCAAATCAAAACCCAGAAGTGGCTCAGGCAAACACAAGCACCACACTTTATCTCACAGGCACTCACACAAGCACCAAACCCATGCAGACACACCAACATCCACTGCCTCCACTGTGTCCCCCTCCTTCTCTTCGTCCACCTCCCTCCCAGTTGTGTCTCCACTCATACCTGCATGCAATACACCCTCATCCACTACCTCCATCACTAGTACGCCCATCACACCACACCCCTCACGAGCAGTCACCACCCCCACAACCATGCACACGTCCCCGGTGTCCTCTCCCAGTGTGTCTGTGACCCCCTCCTCCCAAAGTATACAAACGCAAGCACCCACCCACCCAACAGCCATCCACCTCACAACAGCATCCAGCCCATGCACCTGCACCCAAACTCAGCAGACACCTCCTACAACCACTCCCTCTTCCTCCACTCCCAAACCTTCTCCCTCTTCCTACCCCAGTGTGTCTAAGAAGCTTTTCCTGGCAAACATTGACTTGTTCCCTACCCCTCTCCCCCGTCCTTCCCCTCAGGCCAGGGTGTCCAGAACCCAGGCCAGCACCTCAGCCACCAACTCGCCGTCCACTGTGGTACCTGCAACTCCCAGAGCCTCAAAGGGGGCACCCGTCAGCCCAGCCAGTGTGCTACCAACCCCTGCAAAGGACAAAAGCATTCCGCCACCTGCCAAAGTGAAGAAGGGGCCAGCATGCAGAAAGGCCAAGGAGCACGAACCACCTAGCAAAGCATCCTCCAAAATTCCAGCTGCCAGAGACAAGGTCACACCACCATCTGCCAAGGTGAGAAAGGGGCAGAAGACACCAGGCAAGGCACATCAGCCGTCGGAGGTCGCAGGTGACTGCCTGGTAGCTACCAGCAGAACCACCAGCCCTGCCACCATCACCGCGGCCAGCACCGCCATCAGCCCCGCCGCAAGAAGCACCATCTGCACTGCCACCTGCACCGCCACTAGCCCCACGACTGTCAGCAGCAGCAGCCCCAGTGGGCAGCTATCTGAGGTGAAAGAGAAGGGCTGGAGCCACTCTCTATCACTGGCAGCACCGGCACCTGCACCACAGCCAGCACCGCCATATGCACTGCGGCCAGCACGGCCGTAGGCCCCGCCGCAAGTAGCACCACTTGCACCGCTGACAGTAGGACCACTACCAGCAGCAGCAGCCCCAGTGGGCAGCCATCCGAGGCTGCAGGAGAAGGGCTGGAGCCTCTCTCCACCACTGGCAGCACCCCCACCAGCACTGGCACTACCACCTGTTTGCAGCCGTAGTTGTTGCCGGATGGCATCCAGCCCTGCATTCATGGACTATAATGCAACCTGGCCCCTGCAATTCTCATGCCTCAGACACCCAGGTGAGGGACTGTGAACTGCCACACCCCAAGTGTTGCATCACTGGGCACAAGGCCCCCTCCAGAACCAGTGGAGAAAGGCATCCACTCACCCAATCCTTGGCAGGATGCAGCACACTGGGCACAAGGCCCCCTCCAGAACCAGTGGAGAAAGGCATCCACTCACCCAATCCTTGGGAGGATGAGGCACACTGGGCACAAAGCCCCCTCCAGAACCAGTGGAGAAAGGCATCCACTAGAGAGACTGTGGCTTTGCACTCCCCAGGACCAAGCAGTGGGCAAACCACCCACTCCAGAGACTTGAGAGACTGTGGCTTTGCACTCCCCAGGACCAAGCAGTTGGCAAACTACCCACTTGAAAGACTTGAGAGACTGTGGCATTGCACTTCCCAGGAGCAAGCAGTGGGCAAATCACCCACTTGAGAGACTGTGGCTTTGAACTCCCCAGGACCAAGCAGTGGGCATGAAGCCCCCTTGAGGAGCAGTGGTGTTCTTTCATCTTCCGGCTTGGTGCCCCCCCTTCCCCATCCCCCTGAGGTGCCTGTGTGTTTTCTCCGTATTGAGGCAGGAGTCAAGTGTGGGCTTGGCCCATGCCTTTTTGGCCCAGTGGCCCACGGACTTTTTCATGGACAATGTACGGCCTTATGTATATATTGCATAGTTTTTGTAAATACTGTTTCTCAAATTGTTACGTATCTCTGCCTACTTCTAATATATCACTGATTTAACTCAATTCCTTTTGTCCTTGTGTACTTCCAGGGGGTTACGGGGTGTAAATGTAATGTTGCTGAATGTGTTTGTGTGTGTGTGTGTGGTGTTGTGGGTGAGGGTTGGGGTTGGGGTGTTACGTGTTGCGTGTGTGTGTCACTCTCTTTTTCCTCCCCCTCCCTTATGTGCTAGGTGCAGCACTCACCGTGGTCGTCGCCGCCGCCTTTGGTATTTCTGGTAGATAACGAGGTAGACCAGCATAGGCACGACCTGTAGCTCAGGCTCCATGGCGTCCTGGTTCTTCGTTGAGTGTCACGAGGTGAGTGGTTTCCCTTCCAATTCCTGTTTCCACTGTGCTTTTGAAGGCAATGGTACTGCCCAGGAAAAGCTGGCAGATTGGTGGGTTGTGATGTGGTGGGCAGTATATTGTCTTCCGCCTGGCTGTTGGCGGTTACCGCTGCGGTGTTTGTTGCTACCGCCGTGGCAGTCGGAGTGTTAAAGTGGCTGTCTATGTTGGTTTTTTCCTCCGTGGTCGTGATCTAATTTGTGTTGCCGCCGGCCTGTTGGCGGTATAACACAGACTGTCAGGGTTGTAGTGAGGGCCATAGTAAGGTCTTTTATATGGCCTGACAGTGAAAATTCGTTTTTCACTGTTGCAAGGCCTGTCCCTCTCATAGGTTAAAATGGAGGCTACCTTTAAATATGATTAAAGTACAGATTCCCTTTTGGAGCAGATAGACATGTGCAGTTTGGGGGCTCTGAGCTCACAATTTAAAAATACATCTGTTAGTAAAGTTGATTTGAAAATTGTGTGTTTGAAAATGGCACTTTTAGAAAGTGGGCATTTTCTTGCTTACACCATTTCTGGGACTCTGCCGGCTTGTGTATTCCCTGTCTGGGTCAGTTTGACAATTGAGCTGGTTGCACCACTCACTAGACAGTGACACAAAGGGAGCTGGGGTTTAGTCTGCATTTCCTGATGAGCCATCTGTGCTAGGAGGGAGGGGAGGAGTGGCCACTCACACCTGAAAGGGCTGTGCCTGCCCTCACACAATGCAGTCTCCAACCCCCTGGTTTGTGTCTGGGGCCTGGCCTGGGCAAGGCAAAATCTTGTGTACAACAGCGACTTTCCTTCATAGTTTGTCTACTTTAAAGGCAGAAAGGGGTACAAGTAGTGGTCCTAAAACCCCATATTTTAGATTACTTCTGGAACCAAGAAGAACCTCTGCCAAGGAGAAGAGCTGAAGAGCTGGAGCAGGACTACTGCCCCCTTGCCTGTGATTGTGCTTTGCTGGTTTTGCCTGCAGTTGCTGCTTTTGCCTGAAAGAGGACAACGGCTGGACTTTGTTGTGCATTCCTGATTGAGAAGAGTCTCCAGGGGTTTGAATTGAGCTTGCCTCCTGTTTTCAAGTCTCAGGGCCATCAAAGATATCCACTGCCAGCAGCTGGACTCTCTGCTGAGACTCCTGTCCTGCCAAGTGGTGCGCTATCCAGTATCTGGGGCCTTGAGAAGTGAAGCTGGGAGAATAAGGACTGAAATCCATGCACACATCGCATCGCAGCTGGGAGATCTATGCATCGCGGTTAATGAAACTACGCAACACCCATTTGCAGCTGCTGATAATGACGCAAACGCCACATAACGCAGTTTTCTCACACTGTAGCCAGATTTCTCACGCATAGTCTCTGGGCGTCAAAGTAATTGTGAACCTGCACTGATCCAAGGTACCCTGTCTGGAAATCGACACATCGCTCTCTTGTGGGAGAGAAAAACGACCGAACAGACCAGGGAAGAAATGATGCACGGCTTTACTTGCAAGTAAGCAATCGACGAATTGCTGACTTTTCTAACGCACACTCGCCCATGCGGAATTTATTTTTGATGCAAACCAGTTACTTTGTGTGAAATCCATGTTTCCTTTGTTTTCTATGGAGTAAGACACTTAGGGGCATATTTATACTCTGTTTGCGCCGGAATTGCGTCGTTTTTTTTTACGCAATTCCGACGCAAAACTAACTCCATATTTATACTTTGCCGTTAGACGCGTCTAGCACCAAAGTCCATGGTGTTTGCGTCATTTTTTAGCGTGGACACCTACTTTGCGTTAATGAGATGCAAGCTAGGCGTTCCCGTCTAAAAAATTGACTCCGAGGCATGTGAAGGACATCACGGACACCATCAGCCAAAGAATTTGAAATTTATTCGAGCAAAGTGTCCACACCAATGTGTTTCGGCCAAAGATTATAGGGACTTTATAGTTAGGGTCTAAATTTACTCCTACAAAACCATAGAAATTCAGCAGTTATAGTTAGAGTTCTTTCACGTAACTATAACTCGCACCTTAAGGTAACTGTAACTCGCGCCAAAGCCATGCACAAGGTTTTTCTTACAAAAATTTGACTGGTAATGTTTCATTTATACTTTTAAGGATGTTATAGAAGTTCTCATGACTGCTGTAATATCTGGGGAATTAGCAGTGCATGACAAGGGCGTTATAGTTACGTTAGGGTGAGAGTTATAGTTACTTGAAAGAACTCTTAATTATAACTGCTGAATTGCTATGGTTTTCTACGAGTAAATTCAGAACCTAACTATACCATCTCTGTAACCTTTGGTTTTTTGAGTAAATTTCAAAGGGTTTTTTAAGACTGTTTTGTAACTATAACATCCCTGAAACCTTTGTTTTTTCAGTGAAGTTCTATTGGTTTTTTAATGTAAAGTAATTTTCATTACTATACATTAATCCAACCACCACCCTGCACGACCCTGCACAACCTTTGACCTGGCCCTACGGCAACCCCTATAACAACTAAACCCTGCAGTGCGCACGGCCTGTGACAAATGCCTATAACCACCCAACCTGGGTCAGTGATGTCATTTGAGATGTCATCAGTGATGTCACAAACCATTTCATGAGTTTTTTAATATGTGAGTTCATAAGCAGTGCAATGTGGAAGCACAAGTTATAGTTAGCTCAGGTAACTATAACTGATGAATTTCTTAGTTTTTTTCTGAGTAAATTCAGAATGTAACTATAACATCCATGTAACCTTTGTTTCTTCACTGAATTTGTAAGGTTTTTTAAATTCCATTTCCTAACTACAACATCCCTATAACCTTTGTTTTTTTCAGTGAATTTCTAATTTTTTTTTACAAGTACTTCCTGACTATAAAGTCCCTCTAACATTTGTTTTTTTTAGTGAATTTCTATTTTTTTAATTCAATTTCCTAACTATAACGTCCCTGTAACCTTTGTTTTTTCAAAGAATTTCTATAGTTTTTTCAATACAAATTCCTAACTGAGGGGCCAGATGTTTGAAACTTTTTGCACGTCGCAAACAGTGAATTTTGCTGTTTGCGACATGCAAAAAACACATTGCGATGCCCAATCCCCGTTTTGCGAGTCGGTAACCGACTCGCAAAACGGGACTGCGAGTCGCAATTAGGAAGGGGTGCTCCCCTTCCTAATTGCGATTCACAGCGCGATGCTGTATTGTTTTGTGACCACGAACGCGGTCGCAAAGCAATCGCAGTTACCACCAGTGTCACATTGGTGGTAACCCATTTGCAAAAGGGAAGGGACCCCTTGGGACCCCTTCCCCTTTGTGAATGGCATGAAAAACATTTTTTCAGAGCAGGCAGTGGTCCTCTGGACCACTGCCTGCCCTGAAAAAATAAAACACAAACGTTTCATTTATTCGTTTTGTAATGCATCTTGTTTTTCTTTAAGGACTTTAAAAACTGCTTTATTTAAAAGCAGTCACAGACATGGTGGTCTGCTGTCTCCAGCAGGCCACCATCCTTGTGAGTGCCGCCACTCGCAAGGGGGTCACAAATTGCGAGCCACCTCGTTAATATTAATGAGGTGGGTCTTTGTGACTCCCTTGCGAGTCGCAGATGGTGCCAGGGACACCATCCTACATTCAGGATTGCGACTCGCAAATTGACTCGCAATTTGCTAGTCGCAATCCAGCTTTTAGTACCTCTGGCCCTAAGGGGGTCATTCTGACCCTGGCGGTCCAAGACCGCCAGGGCCACGAATGACGGAAGCACCGCCAACAGGCTGGCGGTGCTTCCAAGCCCATTCTGACTGCGGCAGTAAAGCCGCGGTCGGAAAACCGGGGCCGGCGGTTTCCTGATGTTTTTGCCCCGGCTGGGCGAATCCGCCAGGGCAGCGCTGCCCTGGGGATTCTGACCCCCTTACCGCCAGCCTGTTCCTGGCGGTTTTCACCGCCAGGAAGAGGCTGGCGGTAAGGGGTGTCCTTGGGCCCCTGCACTGCCCATGCCACTGGCAAGGGCAGTGCAGGGGCCCCCTAAAAGGGCCCCCATGAAACTTTTTGCTGTCTGCCTAGCAGACAGTGAAAAGCGCGACGGGTGCAACTGCACCCGTCGCACCGCCGCAACACCGCCGGCTCCATTCGGAGCCGGCTCCTGTGTTGCGGCCCCCATTCCTGCTGGGCCGGCCGGCGCTAACTTGGTTAGCGCCCGCCGGCCCAGCGGGAATGTCAGAATGGGGGAATCGGTATTTTGGCCGCATGGCGGCCAAATGCCAGTTCCTGCCTGGTGGACGGCTACCGCCGCCCACCAGGGTTGGAATCAGGGCCTAAATGTATTTGCTGTGCTCCTGAAAAATATGGTTATAGTAAGTGAGTTGAAGGTATTGCAAACAATATGCAAAAGTAATGAAATGTATCTATAGTGAGTATTATAATACGATAGAGATTTCTTGCACAGCTAATTAACTTTCATTTGCAAAAAAAATCGGGTCTGCGAAATTTCAGCGGCCTTGGAACCTGCTGAGTGAATTAAGTTTTTCCTCTGACTACATGTTAGTTTGTATTCCAATCAGTAGATTCACAGATTTCTGTTGTGATTTTTTTGTGTATGTAACATTAAAATATACTATAATATTATATATATATATATATACATATATGTATATATATATATATATATATATATATTAACACCTCATACAACCTTGTACTATTTATTTATATGGCATTCACGCACTTTGAAAATACCATAAATCAGTGGATTTTTCGCAAAATCTGCAGAGTCGGAGAAGAAAAAAAAAAAAAGAAATTCCTACCTTTCCATTGGTTCATAGGAACCATACCCAGCATTTAAAAAAAACACCCAACAGTAATTTTGATGTTATCTCTTGGTAAAGAAGGCTTCATTTTGGTATTTGGAATTTTTAAATGGCAGAAGGTGGAGATCCTGGTAGGTCTGCAAGCATGGAGGAATAAGATGAAGATGTGCATGGAGGTCATAGAAAGGAAACGTGTGGAGATGTTTCACTATCGCCATTTCTGAGACAAAAGCTTGTGCAAGATATGTGGAGTGCACTCTGTGAGGAAAAAACCTTTCCAGAGGCACTAAAAAAAGTACAGCTATGGTACTTCCACTAAGTGGAATCATTGTAAAACTTACCATGGGCAAAAATATCTCTGTTACATCAGAGAGGGAGTTAGCAATCCTTCTGCACCAGGACCATCTACTTCTTCTGGAGCTCCAGCTGTGCAACATATATCTATTCCACCAGTGTGCTACAAACTCAAGGAGATGGTCATCCATTGTGGCAAGAGCCAGGAACTTGTTGTTAAAAAGAATGCAGATATAATCAGCATGCTTGAAAAAGTGAAGAGTCACCGCTGTTAATTTGTTTTTACTTATATTTCAATTTGTAAAACAAGTTTTGTGAGTATACAACAGTTTTGCACACAGTTTTCTTTTCTATAAAAGTTGATTTTTTAAAGCCATTTCTATAAAAAAAATACTTCTAAACTTTTTTAAAGCTTTTGCTCCGTTAAAACATTTAAAAAGGTTATTTTTAGAACCACTATATTTACTACAAAGAGCTGTGTCTATGTTTCTATTTTTGCAGTTTATGGACGAGGGTTTATCTAGGTGTGTCAATGAATGCATCAGCATGTCCCTAGGTCTGTCAGTGAATGCATCATTGTCTCCCTGGATCCTTTAGTGTATGCACCAGTGTGTGCCTGAGTGTGTCACTGTATAAATCAGTGTCTATGTGGATATGTTAGAGTATGTATTAGTGTGTCCCTGGGTGTGTTATGTATGCATTAGTGTGTCACTGGATGTGTCAGTGAATACAGCAGCGTATGCCTGGCTGTGTCAGCGTATGCATCAGTGTGTGATTGGATCTTTCAGCATGTGCTTCAGTGTGTCCCTGGATTTGTCACTGTATATACCAGTGTGTCTCTGGATGTGGTAGTGTATGCATTAATGTATCCATAAATGGGTTTCTGTATGCATTAGTGTGTGTATGGCTGTGTCAGTATATGTGTCAGCATGTTCATGGGTGTGTCAGTGTATGCATCAGTATGTTCATGGGTGCGTCATTGTATAAATCAGTGTCTATATGGATGTGTTATGGTATGAATTACTGTGTCCCTGGGTATGTGCTATATCCATCAATGTGTGCTTGAGTGTGGGAGTGTATGCATCAGTTTGTGACTCTGTGTTTGTGAATGCAACAGTGTATGCCTGTCTGTGTTAGTGTATGCATCAGTGTGTGTCTGGATCTGTAAGTGTTGGTATCAGTGTGTGCCTGGACTTGTCAGTGTATGCATCAGTGTCTACCTGGATCTGTCAGTGTTTACATTAGTGTTTTGTTGCATATGTTACTCCATGCATCAGTGTATGAACCAATGGGTTCGTGTGCGCATTAGTGTGCCCTTGACTGTGAGTGTATGAATACGTGTATACCTGAGTATTATAGTATATGCATCAGTGTGTGCCTGGGTATTGTAGTGTATGCATCAGTGTGCGCTTGGCTGTATCACTATATGCATGAGTGTCTGCAAGAATATGTTTCTATATCTATCAGTGTGTGCCGTGCCTGGATGTGTTACTGTACGCATCAGTGTGTGTCTGGGTGTGTGAGATATAATTAGTTACTTAACGTTAGCACAGTAAATGGCTCATTTAATCTAAATAAAAAGAGAAAACATAAATAAAGGTTAAAGTTTCATATTGATAAATTATGTATTAAAAATTGTCATCCTGTAATACAATATCATTAACTGCAAGACAGAATCATTTTATATTTCTGTGTATAAATTACAAACTTTACACATTGACTTTAAAAAACCCCATAAGTACATGTTATTTTGCGTCATATTTATACTCTGTCTGCGCCGAATGTGCGTCAAAAATTTTGACACACATTCATCGCAAATCTTGCCCCATATTTAAACTTTGACACCCGAGCCCGCGAACGTCAAAATCCCACCGTGTGCGTCATTTTTTGGATGGGGTAACCCGCCTTGCGTTAATCATATGCAGGGTAGGCGTTCCTGTCCAAAAAATGACTAAAACGGCCGTGCGTCGTATTTATGCTTTCGGGCAAAAATGCTGCACGGCTGGGAGGCGGAGCCGGAAAATGACACACAGCCCGATTTGCGTCCAAAATTAACGCATGGGACAGGTCAGGTGTTAAAATGGGGCAAACACACCTGTATTTAATCAGAACACACAGAAGCAACAGCAGAGCAGCAGAGCAGCAGAGCAGCAGAGCAGCAAAAGGGAGACATGGAGGTGCTTCTCATCCAGCGTGCATGCAGACAAAGAGCCCAGCAACAACAACAGCAGCTACCACAACACCAGCAGGGACCCCAAAGGCAGCACAGAAGGCAGGAGAGGATATTCTGCACCAGAACAACCCTTCATGGCCTCAGGGAACATGACATCATCCAGAGGTACAGGTTGAACTGGCAGGCCATTCAGCAGCTGTTGCGCAACATTGAGCCACAGTTGGCACCCACCTTGCTGACACCCCGCACCATCCCAACAGAAACCAAGCTGCTTGCCGTACTTCACATGCTGGCAAGTGGCTCTTTTCAAACAACTGGTGCCCTGGTTGCCGGAATATCACAGCCATCATTCTCTGCCTTTTTGCCCAATGTACTGGATGCCATCATTGGACTCACACCCCACCACATCTGCTTCCCTAACACACTGCAGAAGCAGTCAGTCTACCATCAATCAACACTTCCAGGATGGACCGTATGGCAATGGACTACTTGTTGGTAAGTACAGAAACCTACTTCGATACACACTGCACAGCAACCCTCTAGGACACACAACACATACACCACAACAGCAACATGTCGACAGGCACACACTGAGGTCGTGACATTGCTAGCCATGTTCATAGGTAACCATTGAACCTGTCACACATCTGAAATTAGTGTACAGTCTAATGTTAAGACGTCAATGATCACAACATTTGGAGTGGTTTGCCTAATTGTCACCTTGCAAAATGTAAGCGTCTCAATGATGTTTAAATTAATCCATTGCATAAGTCTAAAGGTATGGGATGTCCAGGGTACATTGATGTGAATGTGTTAACAACACTGTCATATTGAACTTGTGTATGGAACTATCATCTCACCCCCAGAGAAGACACAGGGACACCGGTATCCCAAGTCACAATGCTAGGGAGTATACACTGTAATGCAAATCCCAAAACATACTGGTGACAACCGGTCAGCAGGCAAACACTTGTTCAGCCAAGGAAACAACACAATGCAAATGGTACATCCTACAAGCCTAGGATGCAACACAATAACACAAAAGAGTCACAGACAACACAAGGCACCTACTGCCATGCAAGGTGGTATCAATGGGGCAAGCTACATCAACATGATCCCATTCATTTTCTCTTTCAGCTGATCAGGGGTATGGGATCCAGCCATGGATTATGACACCATTTGGCAATCCAAGCACTGCAGCAGAGCGTGCCTACAGTGACGCACATAGGAGGACACGCAGCATAGTCGAGAGGACCTTCGGCATCCTCAAGTCGAGATTCAGGTGCCTCAACATCACTGGTGGTAGCCTCCTATATTCCCCTGAAATGGTCTGTAAGATCATTCTAACATGTGCCATCCTGCACAACACTTGCATAAGAAGGAACATCCCCCTCTTGGAACCAGAGCCACACATGCCTGAAGAGGAGAAAGAGGAGGATGGGGGCCTGCAATATGAGGGGGAACAACAAAACACAGCTCCTGGATTGCGTAGGCACCAACATATCGTGAACAATTTCTTTTAAAAATAATCACCATCACCACTGTATGAACTGATGTAAATAAACACCGATAATAATCACCATAGCATGGTCTGGCTAATCATTTTTGCTCACCTTGATCTCCAACTATCAGAATAAGAGTGTAGCCTCAAGGAGCATTACTGATATACCGATTAGGACACAGAAAATCCCAGAGCAATTGTGATGCGTATTATACAACAGTCACATACACAAACACTGTAAATGACATGTATCCTGTACATTTCACCTTTGAAGGGCAATAGCAGAGGACCACACCTATTTCACACATACATGTTGGAAACATGGTTCATCGCAGCATATGGCACACAACTAAGACACCATCACTCAATAAGGGGAAAACAAGCCTCAGACATGAGGCAGTTGATGTGCTATTGCATTGGTAACAGGAATGTAGGACCAGACCCTTGACAGCAGTAAGTCCAACTGCATCCAATCTTTGCAAGGACTATCTGTGACTAGTGTTCCCTAGAAGCAGAACATAGACAGCACAAGTGCCATACCTATGGCAAGCATTGTGCACATGAAATTCCATGTACATGTCAGCCCATTTCCTAACTCCTGACACACCCATGCTCCTGGTCACAACCTACCTGTCTGAAGAGGTCCCTGGAATTGTAACATGTGTACCCCGATATTCCCTCCTCTACACACACAGACTAACAATAGTAATCCAGTGTGCTACACCCTTTCCTATGGTATACCATTGTCACAGTACATCTGACTGCATGGACGTCAGGTCAATTAATGCACTGGCTTGTAGTTACTAAGCCCTGTTAGCACCTGTAGATTGCTTCCCATGTGAAAGGTACCGTTGGTCATTTGAATGCAAATCTCACATACAAGACTTGTGAGAAACAGATGCAGCACACACCTGTGATCACCTCCATGCACACCACCTATCTGAACATGCACTGCCCCTGCTGATGCCTGGAACAGCATAGAAGTTGCCATTCTGTCAAATACACCGTTATGCATTGCTAGTAATTAAGCCGTGCAACACAGCCCTTGGGTTCATGCGTCCCCTTAAAAAACACAGGACATACATAGTTTTCCATGTCAACTGTCTAGTTCTTCCTCCGACCAGTCTTAGTCAGATCACTGATTATGTAACTTGTGAAATTTCTGGATCCTGATTGAGCCTGCATCCTGTCAGCCTGACTGGCACCTGTCTGTGCATTACCATAAAGATTCCCTGTGGCTACATATGTACCATACTTGCTTTACCAAACCTCTCATTCCTCAGAGGGTATTTTGTCATGTGCTTCATCAATGCATACCCAAATACATTGTATAGCATCATCTGCCTTTTAATTGTACCATATTTGTTAAATTGTCTTTGAATACCAAAATCATGGCCCATCCCTTGTCTGGGTCTCATGTATGCATGAACGGCAAAGTGTGACAGTATACCAGGGCCGTATGCAGGGATTGGGTACGGTGCCTCCAGCAGAACCAGCTACCTCTGATAATGTCCATGAAAAGTCCACACATGTTAGGACCCTGACAGTTCACACGCTGAATCACATTGCTCACAACATATTGATGTGCCGTGCGTGGTGAATAGCTGCAAGAATAATCAGCACAGAGGCTATGATGTTCCCAGATGCAGTGGGAATTTAAGAGGCAACCTGTGTACACATGTTGTAATGACACCTGCCAGGACATGACACCTGAGACATTATCTCACTCAGCACACCAAGGTTGCCCTGTTGACAGTCTCATAACACGTCTTCAGTGACAGGGTGGGACCATCCCCATGTAGGTTCTCATGTCCTCATTGACTTTACTCACATTGCTCTCCGAAGGATACTCAGTAGATACAGGAATAGCTGCCACTGACTCATGATGAGACCTGGACGTAACTGTGACAACATACACCCCTAAAAATATACAGGATCAACACTGGACCACCCACATGAACAAGACACCTCTGTGCAGTTGATCACTGGAAAAATGTGGACATGTGCTGCCTCGTCTACTGGTCCACCACAGCCACTGGAGAGTTGTGGCTCAGTTATAAGACCTTAACTGTGGCGTCATATTACATTTGTGGTTCACTTTTGGCTGTCTGGGCCAATTACATGGTACCCACTTTGTCTATGCATGTGTCTGACTCACTGTGGGATTCACCAACAAGTACCTAGGAAGCAGTTACCAAAAATCTAGGACATGGGATGGCCAACTTGTGGACCATTGACATGAGCAAGCGTCTGCCATCTATCTGGTCATTGCTTTGCCATTTGTGGTGTCTACGTTACCCAAAATCTTGGAAGTGGACACAACGGATGTTGCTACATGTATGACTAACACATCCTCTCTCATTTCCACAATGACTTGCATCTAAGGTTTGGACACTTTGACTTCACATTCATACAAGCATATTTGCAATAATGCACTAGGTCGACTAATACATTAGAAGCCACTGAACACACATTGAGCCATAGGCATTGAGGTATTGTACTCATGTGCGTCACCTTGCTATCCTCTCCTGATGCCAAACATGCCCAAATTGTGCAATACATATATGTAGGCCACACATATGGCCATCTAGTGCATCAGCCAAGCATCAAAATCCTGTTAAGGAAGTAGCGGGTCATGGTCCGCTGCAGTATGATGTCTCACATGTGAACATACACCATCAACACCAAAGTAGGTGCAATCAGCCTATCTCAGTTGTGTCCCAAATGTAACAAAACATTAAAATTGAAAAAATCCCCAAAACCAGTTCATGCCCTGAAATTTCGACGTTTTTTTCATTATGCGTCATATTTTTACACGCATACAGATTGTGCGTCATATTTTTCGAAGCACAGGAGTGAAAATTAGGCTGCATCCAAATAATTGTAAAGACTATTTGCTATTATTTGGATGCGGCCTAATTTTCACTCCTGTGCGTCTAAAAATATTACGCACAATCTGTATGCGTGAAACAATATGACGCATAACGATAAAAACGGCAGCCATTTTATGCAGGAAGTGATGTAATAGGATATCCTGTTTACAGATTATGTACAGTGGGTGTACTTTCACTTTCACTTTGCAGTCTGTGAATCTTCTAGACTGTGTGGCTGTGTTCAGAGTGTTGTCCAGTGATTGTGTGCTTTTGTGTCCTGTGTGCTACCTTACTTGTTACTTTGTGAAATAAATATTGTTGTTGTATACTGTCTGAGTGTGTTTTGTTTACAATTGTCCGGAATTGCATTGCATTTGTTGTTTGTGGGAGTCTGTTGTGGGTAGTGCTAGTTTGGGGATAGTTGGGCTCTTTTAGTTGTTAAGTTTACTTATTTTTTGTACTTCTACTTTCCCCTTTTTCTCCTTTCTTCTTCTTTATCCCCTATTCCCCTTTTCAGTGCTGAGATGTTGGGTAGGCCACGTCCTGGCAGGATGGGTGAGGAGGAGCTTGGGGAGTTTATATGGCTGGTGTGCCATTTCCTCCCACTCATGATCGAGGCAGGGTGATACAGGGGTATCACACTGAGGCACAACGAATCCGGTGGGGAAAGGTGCTGCATCACTTGCAGCGCGTGTATGGGAGCCAGAGGAATGACCACCAGCTGAAGCACCGCTGGGCTGACATCATCACCAGGGAGCAAGATCTGCTGGACCACCTGGGAATAGTGATTGGTGGCACTGTTGGTGAGTACAAATCATGGAAATCTGCACACAAAAAACCCTCTGTAATGACATCCGATGATTTATTCAATATCTGCCGGCTAAGTTGCTAATTGTGTGGAATGCTGCGGAAACATACAGGGTCATTGATGGACTATGTGAAGGACCACAATTGCTAGCTGTCAGGAAGCACGTGCTCTGCAAACTTAGCGAATACTTTTGCTTAATGGAATTTGGTGCCGCCTTTGCGTCAGACAGCAACACAAAATAGGAGCCAATCATGTCTATATAGGTCACATTTGCCAGTGAAGTATAGATTTACTAAAATAATGGCAACCTTTGTTGACGCAATAGCTAGACTGACTTTAGAAACACTACATGATGCAGAAAATTAGTGCTGGCTTCACGTCAATTGATGATAGCAATGTGGCCCAGACATATGTCTCATGTGTGTCTGGTGAGTGTGGAAGGAAAGCGTTTTTGGAAGTTCAATGAATGTTAGGGATTATTGTGGTCCTTCATCTTTTTGGATACATGTCAGATCTGGATTTGAAAACATTGGGAAAAGGTGTAAGGTGCCCTTAGCTAACATCTTACACTGGTATTTGGAGTTTGTTGTGCCACATTCCAATTAGGGATGGCAGTCCAAAGGTATGCACATGGGTTCATATCTCTATGTTTGGTGCAAATCACCATTGCTGGGCCACATCAAATGAAGAAACTGTAACAACATGAGGGCTTACAAAAGTCCCTGCCCCTCTGTACATTGTACCTATGTGTCATAAATGTGTCATGGCCACATAGGCTGTTTGACTGGTAATGCAGTCCTCAAGTAACCAGGCTTTGGATGTCTCTCTTGGATGCACATGATAAGACGATTACACTCCATTATTATTTCTGCTCACTAATGAAGGAGCATGTTTGCCACCACATGATAGTTAGGGCCACTGCATGTGTGCAGATATGTGTGTAATTGTCACAGGGGACCCATGCTATGTACATGTTAGCCGTGCTATATCAGATGCAGTATCATCATGTCTGAATGGCTTTCATTACTTATGTCATCTTGCACATTGTTTTTGTCTTTGGAATTGTTGGTCAGTGCACAGATTTTGAGCACATTTCTTCCTTCCATGCCTTACAGGTGGACCGGCACCCTACACTGTGTGAGAGGTGGCTTCATTTGAGGACCCCGACCACTCCAGTAAGTGTTGATATGTCTGTTATGTGTGGTGTTTGCCGGTGATGTGTGATGGACTCCTGTGTGTGGAATACATAGCAAGGTATGAAGCGCTGGCCAATCATTTGTCTTTTTCATGAGTGGAATTTCAGTTTCTCACCATTTTTGAGTTGGCCAATGCTTATCCTATTGTATTATCTAGGGATTGTAGGTCATTCCTGTAGGTCTCGCAATGAGAACTGGGGTGAGTCATGTGGATAACACTTGTATCAACAAGAGTCGCACTGGAATTAATTTCAGAATTAGTCTGCCTATCAGACCCACATTCTCCCAGATTGGGACTGCAAATCGCTTTCCAGCAGACTTCTGCTTCCCTATTCACCAAAGTACTTATTAAAATGTAGGTTGAACTTCCTAGCAGCATGTAGCTCCACATGTAGTGCTACAAGTATGTGGCACTTGAGTGCAATGGCCTAGGTGTGCATGCAAATCATGATCATGGGTGTTCTTGCAACTCTGTGTCTGTTGTAAGTCATGCCTTACTGGAAGTATATGATGTGGACAAAGGTCTGCATTTCCTGACATGTGTGGCGCTAGGATTGGTCAAGGGTTTGCTGTCTCCTATTTGTTGATAGACCTTACCTGTGGTGTGTGTGTAGAGCCAAACACATGTCCAGCTTTCTATAGACTCCTGGGTGTCCATGTTGTTTCTCCACCCACCCCCACCCTCAAACACAGGCATGGGTTTGTGAATAGGGTACTTAGGACTGATGCTACCAGTATGTTACACTGACATGTGAATAAGTGAATGTTTGGTCGGAACCTAGTATACACACTCAGGTATGGCACATGAGTACTATACTAGCAAGTCCAATTACAACTTGCAGATCATGTGATTTAGATTTCCATCCTGTACACTGACATCTGTAGCCCTGGCATTGGCGGAGGATGTGCAGCATGATTGTTAGCTGACAACCGGCAGAACTCAGATGCCAAATTAATGCCAGTTGTTACCCATCTTGTAGGGTTTGGATGTGCTATGTGTGATATGACCTTTGTAGGCTGCCCTCCCATGTACTTCCCCAGGGACCTTCAATGATCTGTATGATGATATGAGCTCTTACAAGTACAGTAGATGTACTGTCTAATTTACTTCTTGTGCCATTTCACACAATGCAGTTCCTAATGTAAATTGTTTGCCTTTGTCTTCACAGCTGCGAACATGACACCCATCCAGGTCCGTGAGTTCCAGAGGCGGGTTATGAGGTACCAGCATATCCTGCTGGTAGAGTCGGGGTTCAGACGGATGGCCCGAAGATACTGGAACGAACGGGCCTCCGGAGCGTGGAGGGCTTTCCCACAGGGTGGCCCAACTTTGCCCACCACAGCCACCACCAGCACAACCACCACTTCCCCCCAGGTGGCACCACCCACGGCTGGGACTGTTGTCCCAATGTCTGCAGTTGCTCCAGGCCCCAGCAGTGGAACACCTTCAGGGCAGCCCACAGGCATTGACTCTACATGCACACACACATCCTCCGCCGGTACCCAGACTACCCCAGCTGCTACAGTTGACCCTGCAGCTTTTTAGGCAGTGGAAAGAAAAATGGACCGTGTGCTACGGGAAATCAGTCACCTGTAGTGGGATGTTCGACATATGAACAGGCGTGTGTGGTCCATAAAGCGCACCCTCCGGAGGGCCAACCTCTAGACTTTTAATATGGACATGATTCCAACCCCTCCCTCCCTCCTCTTTCCTTGTTCTTAGACTTAGTGGGCTTAGGGGGCTTAGTGTTAGGTTAGTATAGGCTGTTAGTTTAGTTAGTGTTTGTGGGTGGGGGGTCCTGATTCTTTCTATTTTTACTTTTTGAGTGTGTGGGTGGGTGTGTGTTTGGCTATGTTGGGGTTCTTGTGTGTTTACAAAAAAAATAAAAAATAAAAATGAAATTGTTTTAAAAATATCAACAAAATACAAAAAAATATATATTTGTTTAGGATAGTATAGTATGTGTTTAGGTTAGTATCTGTTGTCCTCCATGTGTCCCATCTCATAAGGGGGTGGGGGGTTGATGCTTAGAACGTTTTGTTACATGTGATAAGTAAGTTTAGGTTTGGTTAGTTAGGGACAGTTGTGGGTAATGAGTAGTTAGAGTAGATTAGGGTAGGTAAGACTTTTCCCCGAGTTTCCTCTTCTGTTATTACCGTTAAATAAATATATAGTGAACCCTTTAAAGTATGTGTTAAATGCTTGTTGATCAGGGCCTTGGCATAAGTGTACATTCATTTTGTTCTATTACATTTGTGTCCTATGCTACGAACAAATCCCAACTGAGCTGTAAGATTGGCAGCTACCCCAGAGCTACCTTGCAAAGATTCCACCATTCATTGCAACCACCAATCACAGTTAATATGGATCCCAAAGTGTTTTTGTCAATAAGTATGTTTTCAAAGTCACAAACAGTGCTTCCAGATTTGGTATTGGGGGATCTGTTTTAGGTGTGACTGCAGTGTGATGTTCAAGGACACCCTTATAAGGTGAGTTGTCGTAAGCATTCTTGTAGTATCGCCTTCATGACTCACAGACATCATTTGTGACACTGTTCAGCATGATAACTTATTTGGATGTAAACTCAGACACCTTCATTCATGCAGTTTTTGGAGTGTTTGTTTAGATTTGTGTGGCACTGTTATATGTGTTAGTATTGTACGGTGACAACATTTTGCTGCCACTATTTGATGACTTAGATATCCCTTGAGGAAGCATTATTCTGTCCAACACAGCATGATGGTGTATGGTTTCTCACTTCATCAGATATTACCCTCAGGAAGGGCAGAGTATGATGCAATCCCGGCCAGTGTGCAAATTTATCTCACCACATAATTTCAGGAAAGTTGTATTGTCAAGCTATGTAATTTGACAGGAGTCACATTCCAGTTATCTACTGCACAGTTGAAGTGTCACATTACACAGAGACAAAGTTGTTGTGCAAGTGCTATTTATTGAAAAGTGCTGTAGTGCTACATATACATTTTCCATGATTGTGAGCCCATTATAGTGACATCTTCCATTGTGATCCTACACAAGTGGTAAAGGAAAATGCTTTTTTCATGCTGGGGTGATGTGTCAGAAAGTGCAGAGGGACAGGATTTGCCAATGAGTAAGTGAGAGACAATCACTGGGCGGATGACAAAATTAAAAGTGGTTTGCAGAACAGTCATTGAGTTCAGTTGTTGTAAGACTGGCATGTTACAAAGCGCTGGACCTTGCTAATAGTTGGCCATGTGGAAGGGACGAGTGCTTCCGGGTACTTTTCCGTGTGAAGGTGATCTGTTCCATGTCTTCTTCTTCTGATGTGTGTGTTGCCTCCTCTGTCCTTGGTGGTGGTGGTTGTGAAGGGGCAACACACACCTCAGTGTTAGAAGACGTGGAGTCAGACATCCCGGTCACTGCTACCTGTGAAGGTCTTAAGGGCAGTACTGCTGCAAGGGGGATCTGCTGATTCTTAAGAATAGCAGCCACATCACGATGGTAAGCAGCCAGGTCGGCCTTGAGGGGGTCATGATTGCATTCATGCATAGAGTGGAAGGGTTGGGGTGCGAGGTGTTGTGGCAACTCTCTTACTGCAGTGGTGAATTCCTTGACAGTTTGTTTTAGTCCTTGCAGGATGGATTGCATTTGCACCACACAAAGTGGTGCAAGGGCAACACAAGCCAGAATTTAGATTTATGAAGCAACGCAAGGCCACCTTGGGTGGCCCTGATTGGGTTCATAAATCTGGAGTAAAGCAAAACACCAAAAATCACTGCAAGCATTATTGTACCCCAGGGAGGCGTTCCATGGGTGTTGCATTGGTGCTCCCGTACAACATCCACGGATTTTGGCGCATTTCCAGATTTACCAGAAGCAGTAGACCTGTGAATTCACCAAATTGCCACATCTTCCCAGGTGGGGTGTAACAATGAAAACTATCTTTATTCCTCCTCGTTTTTTCCTCTTTGTATGTGTGATGTGTTCTGCAGCATTCACACAAGGAAAATGCCTCTCAGGATTGTGTTTATGCAGGAAGGTACTGCTTCCTGCGCAAAAACAATCCTCCTTGCAATGCAGGAACCATGAAGGAACCATTGCACGATTGTGCAAGACTGCCTGAGTTGGCGCTAGGCAGCCAAAACTGCACCAGCACAGGGACAGACAGGACAGGAATAAGCCATATTGTTTTAAATGCTGCGCATTCCTGCCCTTCCCAAGATGACTTGCTGCATTGCAGTGAGTCACTTTGCCACAAATATGGCCCTTACTTAGTAAGAATGACTTGTTTTTTTTGAGTGGTGTTTCTGCTAAGTTCACAGTATTGGGTGGACATGCAGGTAGAGAATGTGCTTTCTATAAAGGACCATTCCAAACCCACATTGGTCTTGTGGTTTGGGGAAAATGTGCTTTAAAAGGTACACTGTGGTCTTTCAAAAAATGTCAAGGGTGCAATACGGTGGTAACCATTCTCTTACAAAAAGGGTTTGGCTGTTTCCTTCATTCTCTAACTTGTTACAGTACCACTTCCACAGGCTAATTCTTTTCATAGAAAACTGGGAAATATATTGATGCTATTAAAGAGCAATCAGAACTATAATAAGGTTTATTGACAAGCTAATTAGTTATTTCCTGACTGCTGTCTATAGTTTTTGCACATTCTCTACATATCAAAGTGTTATTAATGCATCGAGATGCCATTATACAAATCAACAAGCTCTATTTTTTGCTTATGCTTGGTCTGGCAATCATAAGACCTCCTTGGTCATCATTGTTGTAACACTCTACCATCACTACAGCAACTGGGATTGTCATTCCTCCACTGTCTAGAGGGAATGCTCCAAGATTACCGCTGCTGTTTTAAAGGGAATGGAGGGAGTGAAGGGAGGGTTGTGAAGGCAGTTTCAAGTAGAAGGGAAAGAATGAAAAGGGACAGCTCACTCGTGAATGACATGACAGCAGGTTCGGGAAATTGGTGGTAGGAAAGGAACATCCTCAAAAAGCAGAGTTATCCCAAAATTTGGCCAGCAATTTGGGTGTCACATTTTGAAAATCTTTATAGGGCGGACTCGAACAGCTGTACCAGTGAACTCCTACTTACACCTGAAGGGCTCTGTATCCCCCCTACTCTATCTCTTGGGAAAGTCAACCCGTCAAGCTTTGATCTGGGTTTTTTCTCCTTGAAAGAAACTACTCTGGCTCTTCAAACACTACATAAAGGAAAGGCCCCTGGCCCCGACGGTGTCCCAGGCGACTTGTACTTATCTCGACCTAGAATCTGGTCTTTGCATCTAAACACACTCAGCAATGCGATCCTGAGGGGTGGCGAGCTCCCCTCTACATGGCGAGGAGCAATAATAGTCCCCATTTACAAAAAGGGGGACAGGGAATCACCAGCTAATTTTAGACCAATAAGTTTAATCGATGTGAGCCAAAAGGCATTTTGTAAGCAGGTATTGACCAGACTGCAGACATGGATGGAGGATATCCAGGTCCTCTCTGATTCTCAAACAGGATTCAGGAAAGGTGTTAGTACAATAGATCAGGTATTTAGATGTAATCTCCTTTGCTGGAAATACCTGAACCTAAAAAAAGTCCATCTATACGTAGCTTTTATTGATCTAAAGACTGCCTTCGATCTGGTCCCACACGACTTGCTGTGGAATGTCCTGGAGTCTTACAATATTAACAGCAAATTACTGAGATTGATAAATCACCTTCACGAGGGAACCTATGCCCAGGTCCGATGGTCACAGGGTGGTAATTTGACAGAAGCTATACCCATTGCAAAAGGGGACAGGCAAGGTTGTGTACTAGCCCCTACCCTCTGCAACCTCTTTATTAACGGTGCAGCAGATCAGCTGATGAGATGTAATCATGATGCACCTAAGTTAGTAGGAGCCCCGGTCCCAATTTTAATGTTTGCGGACGACACTCTACTGATCTCAAGAACCCCAATGGGTCTCCAAAACGAATTGGATGCTTTCTCTATGTTTTGTGAGAAGAGTGGCCTTGAAATAAATCCAGATAAGTCCAAATTTATGGTTTTCAACTCGCATAAGAAATTCAGGGGGAAAATGACCGTAGGCGGCCAACTGATAGAACGAGTCAGCCAGTTCGATTACCTGGGGATCTGATAGCGGACGACCAACAATGGTCAGCACAAATTGGAAAGAGTGCCTCTGTCCTTCGGCAGAGGTCAGCAGTGATAGGGAAGAAAATTAAAAACTCTTTAGAGGGGGAAATCCCGCCGGCTATCACTGTATATAAGGCTGCAGCAGTGGCAGCCTCATCCTATGGTGCCAAGCTTTGGGGCCACTGTAACTCCACGAGTCTGACATTGCTTGAAAACTGATTCATAAGTAATTAGTTGCGCTTGCCGATGAGCACACCTCTTATCCCCCTTAGATTTGATCTAGCGCTTAATGAGATCCATAACGAAACCGCTTTGAAACCACTTTTGTATTGGGTGCACCTATGGTCATCTGACCATTTGGTATCCTTCCAAGTAGCCGCTGCAGAGTTACTAACTCTCGAGGGTGCAATGTCAATTCCTTGGTTTAAATGTGTTAGAGATATGTGCCAAAGTATTAAAATGGAGGAGGTGTGGAGAGATCCCCGCAGGTTAACCAAGGAAGTGAAACCACGTATAAAGCTATGCTATTAGGAGATGGTTCTGATGCAGATTTGGTCCATACAGGGGCAAGGCAGTAGGACAATACAGTTTCTAGATCACAAACATTCCCCAAAGTTCAAAACCTACAATGGACAATGTAAAACCTCCTTACATTAAAAGCCTTTTTATTAAATTTAGATTAAGGACTTTGCCGTTAAAGACGTTTACCACGAGTTGGAGCAAGGACGACAGCAATTCGAGTTTCTGTCATTTTTGCCCCATGCAACCTGAGACCCTTGCCCTAGATACTTGGGGCCAGATGTAGGAAGCACTTTGCGAGTCGCAAACGGCAAAATTTGCCGTTTGCGACTCGCAAATGCGTGTTTCCTATGCAGAAATGCATTTTGCGAGTCGTTACCGACTCGCAAAATGCATTTCCGAATCGCAAATAGGAAGGGGTGTTCCCTTCCTATTTGCGATTCGCAATGGTATGCAATTCCATTTGTGACCGCTTATGCGGTCGCAAATGGAGTCGCAGTTACCATCCACTTGAAGTGGATGGTAACCCATTCGCAAATGGGAAGGGGTCCCCATGGGACCCCTTCCCCTTTGTGAATGGACCCCAAAATATTTTTTCAGGGCAGGGAGTGGTCCAATGGACCACTCCCTGCCCTGAAAAAACCGAAACAAAAGGTTTCGGATTTTTTGAAATGCAGCTCGTTTTCCCTTAGGGAAAACGGGCTACATTTAAAAAAAAAAAAAACTGCTTTATTGAAAAGCAGGTCGCTAACATGGAGGCCTGCTGACTACAGCAGGCCTCCATGTTAGCGAGTGCCTATACTCGCTATGGGGCCGCAATTTGCGACCCACCTCATGAATATTCATGAGGTGGGTCATTGCGACCCCATAGCGAGTTGCAGTCGGTGTCTGAGACACCGTACTGCATAGCAATTTGCGAGTTGCAAATTGCGAGTCGGAAGGACTCGCAATTTGCAACTCGCAAATTGCTTCCTTCCTACATCTGGCCCTTGGTCCGTAGGAAAAAGTGGATTATCCCTTTATGTAGCTCTCTTGGGATAAGAAATTATAAGGTATCTCTTTGCATATTGACAAGTGGCACAAGTGATAAGGTAGTCCTTGCAGTCGTGAGGTATCTCCAATGTGCATGGGTGGTAAGATCAAGAGAATACCTCTCTGACTGATCTGCAGATATGCAAAGACACCTGGTCACATGCAGATTAATTTAAGGGACCTAAGCAGAAAGGCTAAACTGTGTAATTCTATTGAATGTTTTAATGGGCTTTTATTCAATGTACATATGTTTATATTAGTCTAACTTTTTAGAGTGGGGCAGGGATATTTATTGCATTGTATGGCACTTTTTTCTACCTGATTTTTAATGACCATTGTGTGAATATATTATATTATTCTTATACGGATGCTTTTATGGCTTTTAGCCGAAATAAAGAATATTTATTTATTTAGACAT
Organism: Pleurodeles waltl; assembly: GCF_031143425.1. Lineage (NCBI taxonomy): Eukaryota > Metazoa > Chordata > Amphibia > Caudata > Salamandridae > Pleurodeles > Pleurodeles waltl. Next base: position 488,014,697 of record NC_090438.1, on the reverse strand, counting down.
GACACCAATCTGTTTCCATCGATTTGTCCTTTTCTGGAGGATTTCAGAGTGCAAATGATTTAATCTGGCCCACTTGTTGTAACTTGCCACGTTCTGTGTGTTAAATCCATGCTATGTATAAAAATATCATATGATTTCTTCCACGTCACCTCACACAGTCTTCCTTTTCTCTTCTGCACACAAGCACTTCAAGGCCCATATTTATATTCCTTTTGCGCCAGTTTAGCGTCATTTTTTTTACGCTAATCCGGCACAAACTCAAAACCATATTTATATTTTGCCGCTAGATGCAAGGTAGGCTTTCCCGTCCAAAAAATGACTCAAACACCCGTGCGCGATATTTATCCAACCAGGCAAAAATGACACAAGGCTGGGAAGTGGATCCGAAAAATGATGCAAAGCCCAATTTACGTCAATTTTTTATTCCTGGGTCAGGGCAGGCGTTAAAATGGGGCAAACACACCACTACTTAAGGAAAACTCACACAAATAACATAATTGCTCAAGAAGGACGACATGGAGGTGCTACTCATGCAGCATGCCAGATGACGCAGAGCACAGGACCAACAGCAGCAGCTGCCACCACACCAACGTGGACTCCAAAGGCAACGTAGAAGGCAGGAAAGGCTAGTCAGGACAAGGACAACCCTCCTGGGCCTCAGGGAACAGGGTATCATCCAGAGGTACAGACTGAACTGGCAAGCCATTCAGCAGCTGCTGCGCCAAATTGAGCCACAGTTAACAGCCAGCCTGCAGACACCCCACATTATTCCACCGCAGTCCAAGCTGCTAGCTGTCCTGCACATGTTGGCAAGTGGCTCATTCCAAACTACGGGTGCCCTGGTTGCTGGGGTGTCACAGTCCTCATTCTCTACCTTCCTTCCCTAGGTTCTTGATACCATCATCTCCCAGCTTCCCCAACACACAGCAGAAGCAGCAGGAGACCAAACAAGGGTTTCACCAAATAAATGGCTTCCCTCATTTGTTTGGTGCCATTGACTGCACACATGTCCGGATTGTACCACCTGCTGCAACCGAGCACCTACACCGCAACAGAAAGCACACCCACTCCATCAATGTGCAGGCCATTGTTGATCACCAGGGATTGTCCGCCAACATCATGGCAAGATATCCTTGGAGCATACATGATTATTTCATCTTCCGCCACAGCACCATCAATCAGCACTTCCAAGATGGACGATATGGCAACAGCCTTCTTGTCGGTAAGTCCAGAAACCTAGTCATATACACACAGCACAGCAACCCTGTAGGACACACAAGACATACACCACTACATTGACACGTGGGTAGGAAGACACTGAGGTGTGACACTGGTAGTTATGTTTGATATCCTGACCCAGTGGATTCACACCTATGGACAAATAACGGCTGCCAACAACAATAGATGCCACTCTAGAGCCACAATGGACCAATTGAAAACCACACAGTGACAATGACATGGCCCACACTGGCAGTACAACTTGGAAGATTAACCATTCAGTATCACATAAGGCCACATAGTCAATCCCACACCCTTCCAAACAACATGTACTGTGTAAGGGGTGTGCAATGTGTGTTTCTGCATGTCAAACACCATGAGAAACATAGCATGACGATACTGACTCAAATGAAGGTGAAACGGAATTACTGAGGCAGTACCAACATTTCACATCACTCCTGGGGTGCGGTTGCTAGCTAGCAATAAGGAAGTGGACTGTGCTATGAAAACATGTTGATGTGATACAAATGCAAAGTGCACACTGCTGCACATACTGAAAGAGACAACTCCCCATCTACATAACAGATGTACAGGGAGATGTACATATACATCCACTTCCACAACCAAGTTAGCCAGCATACCTGGAGCATGTTCAGTAGTGTAGGTGCACGGTTCCACATGAGCCACTGGCAGAGGGAACAAAAAAGGTTTGACTAGAACTAGTCACACATGGGACAGTTGTGCATTGTCAATACTGAACACCTCAAAGCTGCCAATTGATGGAGATGTGTTGTGTATTGTCATCCAGCCTAATAAAAGGGCCTCACTGTTGCATTTCATCTGCAATGACATATGTCTAATTGGATGGGGTGTCCAGGCCATGTAGTGCAACCATGTTACCACCACAGTGGAATCTATTGTGTGTGTGGAAGTGTCATGTCACCTCCAGTGAACGCACACTAAAACATCTTGCTCCCTACATAACGCATGGGAGATACACTGTGAATTGAAAGTTTGAAAATATACCAGAGATATCAGGTCAATTAGCCAAACACAAGTTTTTCAAGTCAAACAACCCAATGCAGAAAGTACCTCACAGAAGCCCAGGATCCCACACAATACCACAAACACATATGAGTCGCAAGATAACAACTGCCATGCAAAATGACATTCCTGATGCAAGCAACAACTAAATACTTACCCCTATTTTCTCTTGCAGGTGATTAGGGTTACGGGATCCAGCCATGGATCATGACCCCATTTGCCAACCCAAGCACAGCAGCAGAGCATGCCTATAATGAGGCACATCGAAGGACACGCACCATTGTTGAACGGACTTTTGGCATCCTGAAGTCCACATTCAGGTGCCTAGACATCACCGGAGGCAGCCTCCTATATTCCCCAGAAATGGTCTGCAAGATCATTTTGACCTGTGCCATTCTGCACAACGTTTGTGTTAAGAGGAACATCCCCCTATATGAACCTGAAATGCCTGAAGAGGAGGAGGAGGGGGATGCTGGCAGGGTAAATGAGTGGGAACATCCTAACACAGCTGCAGGAATACATCGCAGACAACAGATAGTCCAAAACTTTTTTTAACAATAGTCACTATCAACACATTGTTACGATATGGAATTAAACTCCTCACGTTATCACTTAATCCTGCTCTGGGTAATTATTTATGCATCACATGTTCTCTAGGAATCAGAGTATTACCTCAGGGAGCATTTCAGAAAGACAAATTTGATTGCTTCTGATGCTACATCACATTTGATGGGTATGATTATACAGCAAACATCACACACAGTTTGTATGAAAAACATATTTTCCATTTTCACATTTGAAGGGCAAATTCACAGGACCACAGCTATGAGAGACATCCATGTTGCCAACATGGTCAATTGCAGCATATGACACACAAGTATGACATCATCAATCATAAGGTAAATAAGCGCATCATACATGATGGCAGTGGATGTGAAATAGCATTGCTAACAGGAATGTATGACTAGACCCTTGACATCAGTAAGTGTGACTTCAGCTATCTCTGCAAGGAGCTTGTGTGACAAGAAGTGCATCAAACCTGAAAATGGATAGCACAAGTGTCTGAGATATGACAAGCAATGCTCAAAAAACATGCCCTGCGCAGTCCATCCCAGGGAATAAGTCCTGCCACTGCCATGTCTTAAGTCTCTGACCTCCCTTCTCTAGGGGACGCTGTAAATGGACTATCTGTACCCTAGGAATCATCATCTACATTCACCTAGACTGCCATTCTGACTCCTGTGTGCTACCCTTTTCAGTATGGCATGCCATAGTTCAACTTCATCAGTCTGCATGGACTTTATGTCCCATAATGCACTGCCTGCTAGTCGGTAAGACCTGTGATCTTCTGTCCAATGCTTCCCATGGGAAAAGCCCAGTTGGCCCCTTATACTGGATTCTCTCCTCCAGGACTTGTGAGAGACTGAAGCTGCACACACCTGTGAGCTCTTTCATGCAGCCCAGCCATTTGACTCTGCCGTGGCCTTGCTGCTGCCTGGAACTACTTAGAAGCTGCCATTCCCTGAAGCTCCTTGTTGTGCATTGGAGTACAATTCATTTGTATACCAGAGCCCTTGTTGGACTGTGTTACAGCACTGAGTACTCCTGAAACTGCAGTTTGTTTCCACAGTGTTGTTCCTGCTTGTTCCTGTAAGACTCTGCTCCCTTTTTTTCTGCCTTATTCATGTTTGTTCCTGACAGAGTGTGCTTCCTGTTAGCCAGACTGGTTCCAGTCTTTGCATCAACCAGAGCCGTTCCCTTTGACTACATTTGCCTCATAGTTGGCTTCCATGCCCTCCATTTCCTCTTGGGGTATTGTGTCTGGTAAGTCTACGATAAGTCCTTAACTGTATAGAATAGTTTAAATTATTTTATTTGTACTGGCACTTGTTTCCCAGGGGGCAATTCTAGCCCCCATTCTTTGCCTGATCTTACATGTGTTCATTAGTGCTAAACAGTGACAGTGTGCTATGGCTGTATTCCTGGATTTGATACTGTGCCTCCAGCCAAACAAACAGAGGCTGGTAATGTGTATGTAAGGACAATCCATGTTTGTGAGCTGGCGGTCCAGACACAGATTCACTTCTGCTGCCACCTTTCGATGAGGGTTGCATGGTGACTAGCTGTGAGATTAATCTGCACAGAGGCACTGATGTTCCCTGTTGCTGTGGGAAGTTCAGAACCCTACCCTGTGTACAAATGTAGTGATGAAACCTGCATGTTTGTCCATTATTGATCCGTTACATATTTGTCCACACCAAGGTTGCTCTGTCTTCACTCTTCTGTATTTTCTGTTGGTCCATAGCTGCCCTATCCCCTTGTATGCTTTTAGCTGATCTTTGGCTTTAGTTCAAATCTGCTTTGAAAGATACTCAGTGAACGCAAGGGTTGGCTCCACAGACTCCTGACTAGACATGCACGTAACCGTTACATCATGGAGGCCAAAACTGACACAGGGTACACATGGCCACACACTTGAATTGGACCTCTGGAAATATGTGAACCCATGCAGCCTGGGCTGCTGGTCCACCACAGCCACAGGAGGAACATAGGTCAATTACCTTAGTCAAACTGGTGCACATAACAATGTTATGATTGGAATTGAGGCTCTGTGTTGCAAACACTGTACCTCCGAATCATGTTCAAATGCCTGACTCATGGGTAGTATACACACAAGTGACTATGAATTGGCAGACAACAATTCATGATATGTGAGGGGTAACATATCCGACACGGCCCACATCAGCCATCCTCGATCTTCCCTGTGTATTGTTTGTCATGGGAAATGTATTGTCCCCAAATTCAAGCAACTACACACAGCAAAAGAGTCAACACATATTACAAACACATATCATGACTGTTGTACCTCATTGATTGGCCTCTAATGGTGATACCCAAATGTAACTCTTTCATACATGAACATTACCCCAAATGTATTGCATGCCGTTCCAACAGAAGCACACAAATAGTTTTAAGTCAATTCACACACAAAACACACAGGCCATGATTCATATTTTTGAGGCGTAGCCTTGCTGTCCTCTATTGATGCATCACCTGCGCAAACTAAAAAAGTCCATTTTAATTTCCAAAGTTTGCGCTGCTGTTGCTTCAGTTAAGAAAGCTAATCCTGCACAACGATATTAGTAATGTGGACCGCAGTAGCATGGTCTACCACATATGGCCAAACACTAGAACACATACTGCAGGTCATACCATTATATCTTTGTCTAGTTATAGGCTGCATGCATGTTAAAATATGAAAAATGACGCAAACACAGTTTGGGTCAGAAATGTTGACGCAACTGCATAAAAAAATGACGCAAACACTCAAATTACATAAATGGGTCCCTAGCGTTACTTCCACCAGCGCACCCCAATCATGCAGATATCCATTGAAAAGGTATTGATCCATGTATGTGTGGGATTTTGACGCCTATGCGTCAAATATTTTGATGCAAACTACGTAAACGTAAAAAAATTACACGCAAGACAGAAGACGGGCCACAAATAAGACAGGAAGTGATGTAATAGGATATCCTGTTTACAAAAATGGTACAGTGGGTGCACTTTCAATTTCACTATGCAGTATGTGATTTTTCTAGACTGTGTGGCTGTGTGTTGGTTTGCTCTTCTATGGATTTTGTAATTTTGTCTCCTGTGTGGTCTATATTTTGTATTTTGGTGTTTAATAACTGTATTTTGTACCTGTGTTAGTGTTTTTGTGTCTTTTATTGTTGTTAGATTTGTATTTGTACTGTTTTGGGGTCTGTTTGTAGGTAAGATTAGTTTGGGTAGTTTGGGTCTTTCATTGGGTTATATAAGTTTCCTTTTTTCTACCCCCTTTCCTTTTTTTTCCCCTATTTAGAGTAAGAAATTGTGTTTTGTACTATGTCGGGAAGAGCATATCTGGGGCATTTGTGTGGCTGGTATGCCACTTCCTCCCCATGATGTTGGAGGCTGTAGGCCATGTGATATATGGGTATCACATGAAGGGAAGATGGCTGCGGTGGGCAAAGGTGATGTTCCACCTGAGGAGGATATTTAACACCGCACGGAATGAACACCAGCTGAAGCATCTCTGGGCTAACCTGGTGGCCCAAGAGCAGGACCTGCTGGACTACCTGGGTGTGGTGATTGGTGGCCCTGTCAGTGAGTATCACATTGACAAATGTGTACAGTTCAATTCTCTGGATTGACAGTAGCAGATGTCATGACATGCTGCATGCAATGTTTGTGGGCATGTGGACTGCAAGTTGAACAAACTGTAAGTGTACCAGGAATGTGATGTATTACACCTAGTAATACATGGTAATAATGCAGTCCATAGTTTAGTTGAGCCATGACCGAACAGTATTCAGGGCCATATGCACCAAGCTCCCCATAACCTTCAACAATATCTTAGGCCCATATTTATACTTTTTTAGTGCTCCATTTGCATCATTTTTTTACGCAAAAGCAGCGCAAACTTGCAAAATACAAAAGATGCAAATGCAGTGCTAAAATAAGTATACCTCTGGGTCTAAGTTCACTGAATTCTTGTGTTTACGTCAGGACAAATAATAATTCACATTGACAAACCCAAATGGCCCATTATGCTACCAGATTGTACAATCACAAAAAAGGGTCTTCTAGTGGCATTTAAGAATAGACATTGAAATCCTATAATTGAGTCACAGGCCCCTATGACATTTTTCTATTGAGCACAATTGCCGGGACTGAGCTATTGCAGTTACCATCTGTGTCACATTGGTGCCAACCTATTTTCAAAAGGGAAAGTGTCAGCAAGGGATCCCTCCTCTTTCACAATGCATGGCCACAGACTATTTCTGAGCATGAAGTTGTGCAAGGGACCACTGACTGCTTCCATAATTCTATTTTAGCGATGAAGTAAATTGTTAAATTACTTTCTGTACAACCCTGCTGAAATATTGCTGCATTGCTTCTCAATATGAAGGCAATGAGCTCAGCAGTCCAGCTTTCCTGTGAGTGTTGCCATTCCCAAGGGGTTTTCAAAATGAGACCTACCACATCATGATTGAAGAGGTAGGTCATTTGCTACCCCATTTTTCATTTGCAAACAGTGTCATTTCGGGTGTTCTACCTCTGATCATCCAACTTGCTAATGGCTAGTTACTGAATCTTGCAATGTGTGATTCTTAATACCTGATATAGGTGCACATGGCCCTGAGTTACACATTTCAGGTGCAATGACTACACCTATGCCCATGCATTCTGTCAACTATGATCAACTAAGACACTGTCAGCAGACATTTGTTTGCAGTTTTGGAACAGCAAAGTGGCCAATCCATGTTTAGCTCTACATTGTCATAATTTCACACACACGATCCCTGCCATCATGTTGTCATAGGGGGCATATACGGCTTAGGAGACACTGCCAAAGGGGCATATGCAACCTACATACAACAATGGCAAACCTATTATGGACCACTGAAAGCACAATAATTCCTGAAAGCAAATCAACCCACATTTCCATCACACAGTTACTCATTGTCCCTTGATGCACAAGCCACAATACCTGAGTCACTGGTATTGCAGGGCACCAGGAACGTGGCATTGCAATGGTCACCCAATAACAAATGATGAAATGGAGTACCATCTTGAATGGATTAGCTACAAAAGTGTGTAGTCAGGTTTGGCCCCATATGATTGTTAGAGCCAGTGCATGTGTGGATATGTGTGTCTATCACTCACTGGAGTGACAGTATCAATGCAAGTTTGCAGTGGTATGTGTGTTGGAGTGTCTACATGCCTGATGTGCAGCTCTATCATGTAAAATGTCACACACTGTGATTTGTTGTTATCACGTTTGTACAGTGAACAGACATTGAGCATATATCTCCCTTCCATGTTTTACTGGTGGACCAGCCCCTCACATCATTGGTGAAGTGGCTCGATTCAAGGACACAGACGTATCCAGTAAGTGTGAAAATGTGTGTCCCATGTTCTGATTGTAGCTGCTGTGTGATTGGCTCGTTTGTGTTGGACTCATTGTAAGATATGATGAGCTGGCACATGATCTGATATGTGACTTGACTGGAGGTTGACATAGTGTTCCATGCAAGGATTAGACATTCACTGGCGGAAAGTCATATCTTGGGAGTCTAGTGCTGCGCAATAGGCATGGGCAGGTGAACAAGGTGATTTGTAGCCACATGTATGCCCACAATTGATTTGGAGGTGGTCCAGTGTCCTAATTTAGTCAGCAAGTCATACCCTAATTCACACAAACCAGTGATGCATCAGTTTTACACACAAACTTGTGCATCCCTGTAATGTAATGAACATGTAGGACTGTATGGGTGACTGTCCCCCATCATCTAGTCCCACATGTTGTACTCCATTTACGTGGCACTTAAGTGGTATGTTGTAGGCGTACATGCAGATCAAGGCCAGATGTGTGCTTGCATCAATGTGGGTGATTTAGGAGATGTGTCAGTGAGAACTGATGTTGATGATCGTCCACAAATGGAAACACGAATATAGGTGTGATTAACCAATGGTTGACTCACTCCTAGTTGGCAGGCCTCCTTACCTGTGTTCCACTCACTAAATCCATGTACAGCTGGACAAAGCTTCGTGGTTGTCCTTGACGTTTAAAAGAAATGTATTGCATGCCCATCCCCCTGAGGCACAGGGTTAGGGGAGAAAATATATGTACCTAGGTGAGATGGTCACAGTGTACATGACAGACATGTAATTCAAGCATGCATGTGTGCCAAACTACACTGACCCCTTATGATTAGCAACTGCATACCCACCTGACAGTTCCAAATACAAATCACAGGTCTTGTGTGCCTTGAAGTTGATCCAGATGATAGGGATTAGTTTGCCTGGCACATTTTGAGTACTTTCTGTACTTGCAATGTGACCAATTGTACTCCATATATGCAAAGATGAGTTAATTTGGTACACACCTTGTTGTGCATTGCTTTGCTGTTAGATAGCTGATGGATTGGCATGTCATTCCTCATGGACATTCTTTCATCTGTACTTTGATTTGGACTGCATGTGCTATTTGTGAGGAAGTGTTGTATTTTCATCTGTAGATGCATCACACAATGATGACACTAATGTTTGCCTGTCTCTTTTTTACAGCTGCCAACATGAATGCCCAAGAAATGTGAGAGTTTCAGAGGAGGGCAGTGCGATACAGGCACATCCTCGATGTGGAGGCTGGGTATCGCATGATGGCAAGACGCTATCGTTGAGAAAGAGCCACAGGAGCGTGGCGAGCTTTTAGCGGAGGGGGACCAGCATTGGCCACAACTGGTGCCACCACCACCCCGACTGCAGCCACAGTGGACACTGGTATATCTGCCACACCTGCAGCACCCTTGACATCTGCAGCACAAGGCACAACTGTTGCACCATCTATGCCACCACCCCCAACCACCGAACCAGCATCTGCAATTGCAACATCCACTGCAACACAAACCACCACAGCAGTTGGTATGGACATGGCCACATTGTGCCAGCTACAACAGGACATGCAAAGGGTCATCAGGCAAATGGATAGTCTCCAGCAAGAGGTGGCCCGCAACAGCAGAAGACTGAAGTCTAATAAAAAACTGTGAGGAGGGCAAACCTTTGCATCCAGTTTTGCCTCCTCTTTACTTATACTGTTTTTTAGTGGGTTTAGGTGGGTTAGTGATAGGTTAGAGTAGGCTGTTAGTTTAGATAGGATAAGTGGGTGGGGGCTGGGGGGAGTTATATTATTACATGTTAGTTTGTGGATGGGAGGGGGTTGATGTTGGGGTTTATGTGTATTCCAGATTATTATTTTTCAAATACAAAAAAATATATATTTGTTTACTATTAGTTAGTATCTGTTTAGGTTTGTATATGTTGTCCTACACATGTCCCATCATATAAGGGGGTGGGGGGTTGATGTTTAGAGTGTTTAGTTACATGTGGTAAGTAAGTTTAGCATAAGGCAGTTAGGGCCAGTTGTGGGTAATGTATAGTTAGGTTAAGTTAGGTTAATATAGGTGTGTGACATAGTTTAAGATTTCTTTCATACATATGTAATACCATTTTAGGTACTCCTTTACGGTATGTATCATATGCTTGGGTATCTGGGCCTTTGCATGCGTGTACAGTGTCAAATATGTGTTTGCCTGTGTATTCCATCCTACATCCACAGCCCATTCTTGACATGTTTATTCCCACTTCAAAATGAGCTGACACATTGGCAGCTACAACAAAGCTACATGTCCATGCATCTGCCATCCATTGAACCCACCAATCAAGGTGACTATGGTTCCCATATATTGGAGAACTAGGTGTGATTTTAAAGGTGTCATCATTTGGGTCCTGTGTTGGAATCTTGGGCACTGTGGGATGTCTGTCGCCAGCCTGCTGTTCATGTGAACCCTGATAAATGGAGTGGTGTCATAATCTTATGAAGTTCAGTATACATAAATCACACATATGAGTTTTCTCATTGTATTACCAGGTGACGTTATTATCCAAACACTCTTACACATCCATTCCTGCTGTATGGTGTGGTTGTGAGATTTAAGTTTAGAGTCATATGTCACATACACAATGATTGTCTTGTAGGGGATGTGGGCAGCATTGTGTTTCATCTTGTGAATACCTTGGGCCTGACATATACAGTTGTTACACAGCATTATACTGTTTGTGGTGCTTTAACTTCAGAAATGAGCCACAAGCAGCACAGACAATTGTAAAATCCAGACCCTTGTGCATAGATATCAGCCCACATTCTTTCTATGCTATTGTATTGACATTCTGTGGCCATTGACATGTAACATGCATCACAAAACAACTGCACAGTAGATGTATCACATTACACAGAGACAAAGTGGTTGTGTAGGTGCTGTTTATTTTAAAGTGCTGTAGTGCAATATTTACATAGTCTAGGTTTGTAAGTCGATTGGTGTGTTGCATTCTATTGTGATGCAACACAAGTGCAATGTTGAGGGACATGTCATTGGACATGTTGCAATGGAGTGTCATTCAGTGCAGAGGAACTTGAATTGCCAATTGGGTAGTGAGAGACAATTGCAATCCATACTGGTAAGGTAAACAGTATGTTGGAGAACAGTGCATGTTACCAACTGTAGCAAGACTGGCATGTTGTCAAGCACAGGACATAGGAAAAACAGTGCCCATGTGGCATGGGCTGGTGCTACAAGGTACGCCTATGGGTGAAGGTGATCTGTTCCACGTCTTCATCTTCTGATGTATATGTCGTCACCTCTGCCCTTGGTGGTGGTGGGTTTGAGGGGGCAACACACTCTTCAGTGTTTGGAGGAGTGGACTCTGAATTCCCAGTAGCTGCCAACTGTGGAACTATTAAGGTCATTACTGCAGCAAGGAGGAGCTGCTGGTTATTGAGTATAGCAGCAACATCCCTATGGTGGGCAGCCAGGTCGGCCCTGAGGGAGTCCTGATTGTTGTCATGCATGCAGTGAAAGATTTCGGAGGCCAGGTATTGTGGCAACTCCCTCACTGCAGTGGTGAAGTCCCTCACACACTGTTGTAGTCCTTGCAGTAGTGATTGTTGGACTTGCACGGCTGCTGACTTTTCTGCGGATGTCATCATGCACATGTCCATCCCCTCAAGGCTGGCTGGCATAATTTGCATCCCCACCCACACCTCCTTGGCCAGCTCCCTCTGTACTCCCACAACTGTCCTCTCAAAGGTGATCCCAGTGTCATCCGAGTACTCAGGTATGTTTGAGCTGGCAGGTCGTACCATTGGGGTGGTGTGTGGTTCCTCTGGGATGGCTACTACATCTGTGCTCCACCTTGCAACTGAAGGTGGGGATTGGAGGGTTCCCAGGACATCTTGGAGGGTTTACTGGCTAATTATTGTCAGCTCGTCATCCATGTCATCAGGGTAGTCCAGGACAGACATATCCACAGGGCAGCCATCGTCCTCTGCAATGAGATATTGTACAATTAGTGTGTCTGTGTTGTGGCAGATGTAATGTGACATCACTGACTTCCTATTAGTGGACCATTGTATTCTCGTTCCTGTTCATTGCTCCTGTCATTGATATTATCATTCTCACAGGCCTATGCCCCACCTGCATGTCACATGTAGTGTGGGCAGTGTGGGGAATTGTCTGCGTCACATACTCTAGGTGTAGGTTCAGTCCAAATTGTGTCTTGCCACCTTCTTGTCCTACTCAACTCTCCCTCTACTACCATTAGCATGGTTGGTGTTCTGATGCCGCTTGCACCACACATAACAGTATGGGCCTCACCCAGTCTATGATATTTCACATACACCTATAAGTTGCTGAAACCTAGCACATACCATGTATTGCATTGGCATGACACGATACAGGTGTCCGCATTGGTAGTGCGTCGTGTTGCGAATGTGTGCTACATTGCATTGCACTAATGGGCCTGGCAGAGTTCCATTTCCTCTTATGACTGTGCAGGTGTTTTTCACTAGCTACACACATATGTCCTCCCCCTCAATGCTGTTGTCTTCGCACTATGACAGTTGAGATGTTACAAGGTGGCATTGCAGCTATTGTAACATAGGCACAGTGTAGACCCTAGAATGGGCAGCATGGGTATGACATTACTGCTGTGTAGTTCATAATGTAAGTGACAATACCTGATGTTTATTGAGCCTATAGACATGAGCATTTGACAGGAGTTACACTTTGTTAGGATTTAAAGGGGATTGATCATGTAGTCAACCTGAACCCTCATTTTGAGTGTGTTTGTGCCATGGGCACCTAACTGCCATTTCCTAATTGAACACAGCACAGGTAGTAGTGGCAAATGTTGTCAATGGTAAATGCTGCTTGAGGCAATGGCCTGAGACTGGGCATTGTCCCCTAGTTCACATTCTGACAATACCAGGTATCCTGTGACAGCAGCCCAATTTTGCCTTATAGACTACCCTCCTGGACTGGCTTTGCCTTTCCAGCAGCCTTGGCATGACGGTGTACCCCCATGCAAAGGTTGTTGGTGTTGTGTTGTGCTGTGCCCCTGGATGCTCCTGCACAGCCCATGCACCAGTGCTGTGCCCCTTTCGACTGCCTGAGTTCCATGGCTGACATGCATTGGGTAGTAGGTATGTACCTCCCCCTTCTTGCAATTAACATTTAGGCATTTTGGTCCCCCATGCAATTTACCCTGCATATGTGTTGTTTCCTGGTAGTCTGCACTGTTCTGTCCTGCAATTCCTGTGACGATCTCCTCCCGGATGACAGTTGCAACCATCTCCTCCATCTCGTCCAGGGCCTCCTGCAGTGCTGGACTCCCACCTCCAGTCTGCAGTGCTGCCTTCCTGTACCTTGCCATTTTCTCCTTTGTCCTGCACTTGCAGACATACCAGCGTTTGTTGCACTCAGTGACAGTTCTCCTGACCTCCGCCACACTGTTTATCTTGTCGACAATTTGTTGCCAGATTGCCTTTCTCCTCCCAATTGGCAATTTTGAGGTAATGAAAAGTTGATGCTGGTGCCTGGTCATATCTCTGACCAGTATTTCATGCTCCTTTGCGCTGAAAAGACACTTCCTTTTCTTCTTTGGCTCTCCCCTGGGTCTTGCCTGTGTCTTCCTGGCTGGTGCCAGGAAGAATGATGTCTCCCAGGGTCTCTCCTGGCTTCAGGGATCCATTTCGGGGCTCCATAGCACAGTTTTTTGCATTTGCGCCACTTTTTGACGCTATTGCGGTGGAAAATGGTGCATATCTGGTTTGCGACGTTTTCCGCGTCGCAAACCGGATTAGAGTCATTTTCCCTGCGTTAATGTCATTTTGCTTTATGACGTGACTCAATTGTTAGCATAAAAAAAAATTACTCTAACCAGTTCGTAGCGCCACTGTGCATCAAAGTATAAATTTGATGCACGGGTGGAGCTAAGAAATGGCGTTAGCCTGCGTTACATTTTTTGACGCAAAATTGCGTTAGCGCAGTTTTGCGTCAAAAAGTATAAATATGCCCCCTCGTCCCTTATTTGACCACTGCTCTTCTATTACATAGAAAAAACAATGAGGTAAGTACCCTCTAACCTTTATGACCAGGGTAGTAAATGTGGATAGATTAATGGTCAATGCAAGGGGGAAGTAACCTAGACTTCCACGGTAATCAAGTCGTTAAAGGTAATTCTATGCGTACAAACAATGTTACATCAATAGAAATTTTTAACATTACATGTATCTTTGTGCATATTATTCCTGACATTAAAGGTATATTTCGTTGGACATGTTATTCTGAAGATAAAGTGTGCATTCATCTAAATAGGTGCTCCTAGTAAAAACAGTGAAGGCGAGAGAGTGCAGGTAAGTGAATGTGATATGTGCAAAGGGTGGTTTGTAAGAACATTATGAACTTCTAATGGCTCCTTCAGTCCAGGAAGCCCTGAAGTCTCATAAGGTTTCTTTATATTTATATATTCCACTCTTTAAGATATGTCGACGTTTCAACCCCGTTGTAAGGTGAATCAAGAGGGGGTCATCATCAGGACAGGGAGATTCCAGTCGGTAGCACCTAAACTCCAGTGTAAATTAACATTCTGGTGGTCAGGGACATCTTCAAGTAATGGAAAGTATTCCAATGTCTGTGGGTCCACAATCATCCGGTGGATCTTATTTAGTCAAGGTACCAGAGAGCGCCGATCACGTATGATATCTGGGGCTCAAGTTATTTGTCAGATAAAACTGATGAAATAACTTTCCGCATACCAGGGCCGGTCGTCCTCAAACTCCTGGATATGATCACGATGTATCGTGTTACAAGTAATGAAGCTTCATTTTCAGTTTTATCTGACGAATAACTTGAGCCCCGATATCATACGTGATCGGCGCTCTCTGGTACCTGGTATGTATTTTGATAGAAAGATGATAGTAGGGGTTATAGGAAGATGTTTGTGTGATGTTTATTCTAAAATAGAAGAATCGGTCCATTAGCCTTGCGAAGACTGTTTTAAACAAAAATGTATAGCCCTGGGTAGAGGGTCAACACACTGGTATTTTACGTACATTCTTACTCACTTTTAGCACATGTATCAGAATGTCGAGGTGCAAGATGTCTATGAGTTACATCCCGGATACATATGCATTGGCAGAATGGTATAGGTGCTGATAAAGGAAAGAATAGCTGAAATACACCCTTAACTCTACATTATTTGAACATTTCTGAGCCACCCATCACCATGATATGCGACAGTCCTGAATGTATAACCAAATGGTGTATCAACGTGCAAAAGACGTATGCGCGAGTTAAAACTTTTGCGGAGGATCGCGTTATGCACAGCCTTGGAGCTTCTGACAGATGATTATTTCACAAAGAAATGTTTAGTATTGTCAGGCATTGAACTGTATGAACGTATGAATGCTGTCAGTATCCCTTGTGTACAAAGTTATAGGAGTGGTGAGAGGGAAGTTGTGTCTAGAGCAGTCGAGTGTATACATATAAAAATCCCAAAACTTGTGACGCTGAGGTCGATTAGCATCATGGCGCCTAGTAACATATGTAGCAAGTGTAGTAGTATGTACACATAGTCAAAAGACAGCCTAATGTCCAACAATACCATACAATAAGATCTGTATCTAGAAATGTAAAGTATATCATTTTATTCCGTGCTAATATTTTTCATTTTTAATAAAACAGCATTACACAAAACCGGTGTCTTTCAGTTCATGGTTTGTAACAGATGACAACATGTTGAGTGATGGATTAAGGAAGCTTTATTACAATACAAGCAGGGTAGGTAGCTTCTGGGGCACCGAAGCACTGTTTAGAAGGGCTTTAGTTGAAAATGAACCAGTATACAGAGCACTGGTGAACACGTGGTTATCTGGGGAAGAGGTGTATTCACTCCATAAACCCGGCAGGAAACGTTTTAAGAGAAGATCTACCATCAATAATGCACAAGTAGATTAACAAAGTCAGGCGGATATAATCAGTGTTCAAGATTTATCAAAGCATAATAACAGTGTTCGATACATATTAACGGTTATAGATGTATTGTCCAAGTACGCCTATGCAGAAGCGCCAATCGATAAAAGTGGTTCCGGTGTAACTGAAGCCTTTAAAGCGATGTTCAGGAAAGGGTGAACCCCTCAAAAACTAGAAACAGACTCAGGAAAATACATTTTAAACAAAGCATTTCAGAAATTGTTAAAGCAGCATAATGTTAAACATTTTGTAATGCACACGGAGGTAAAAGCATTTGTTATCCCCTTCGCTGCCAGGCCTTTTCCCCCTCCTGTGCCAAGCCTTTTTGGCTATTTAGGGCAGGTTGCGCTTAGGCCCTCATAACTTTTTGTTCACATAAGCTACCCACGCCAAATTTGCGTCCTTTTTTTCCAACATCCTAGGGATTCTAGAGGCACCCAGACTTTGTGGGTTCCCCTGAAGGAGACCAAAAAATTTGCCAAAATACAGTGAAAAGTTTTTTGTTTTTTTTTAAAATGGGAAAAAAGGACTGCAGAAGGCAGCGCGTGTTTTTTTGCCTGAAAATGGCATCAACAAAGGGTTTGAGGTGGCAAGATCACCATCTTCCCAGCTTTCAGGAACAGGCAGACTTGAATTGGAAAATCCAATTTTTCAGTACAATTTTGACATTTTACTGGGACATACCCCATTTTTACTATTTTTGTGCTTTCAGCCTCCTTCCAGTTAGTGACCAAAATGGGTGAGAAGCCAATGCTGGATCCCAGAAAGCTAAACATTTCTGTAAAGTAGACAAAATTCTGAATTCAGCAAGGGGTCATTTGTGTACATCCTGCAAGTGTTTCCTACTGGAAATAACAGCATAAATATAAAATATTGAAATTGAGGTGAAAAAAAAACAGCCATTTTTCTCCACGTTTTACTCTGTAACTTTTTCCTCTGATGTCAGATTATTGAAAGCAATATACCGTTATGTCAGCTGGACTCTTCTGGTTGCAGGGATATATAGGGCTTGTAGGTTCATCAAGAACTCTAGGTACCCAGAGCCAATAAATGAGCTGCACCTTGCAATGGGTTTTTATTCTATACCGGGTATACAGCAATTCATTTGTCGAAATCTAAAAAGTGAAAAATAGGTATCAAGAAAACCTTTGTATTTCCAAAATGGCCACAAGATAAGGTGTTGAGAAGCAGTGGTTATTTGCACATCTCTGAATTCCGGGGTGCCCATACTAGCATGTGAATTACAGGGCATTTCTCAAATAGACGTCTTTTTTACTCACTGCCTTACATTTAGAAGGAAAAATTTTAGAGAAAGACAAGGGGCAATAACACTTGTTTTGCTATTCTGTGTTCCCCCAAATCTCCCGATAAAAATGGTACCTCACTTGTGTGGGTAGGCCTAGCGCCCACGAAAGGAAATTGCTCAAAACACAACGTGGACACATCACATTTTTTCACAGAAAACAGAGGTGTTTTTTGCAAAGTGCCTACCTGTGGATTTTGGTCTCTAGCTCAGTTGGCACCTGGGGAAACCTAGCAAACCAGCACATTTTTGAAAACTAGATACCTAGGGGAATCCAAGATGGAGTGACTTGTGGGGCTCTGACCAGGTTATTTTACCCAGAATCCTTTGCAAACCTCAAAATTTGACCAAAAAAACACCTTTTCTTCTCATTTCGGTGACAGAAAGTTCTGGAATCTGAGAGGAGCCACAAATTTGTGATTTACAGCAAAGTTGGAGGTTTGCAGGGGATTGCAAAAATGGTGCTCCAGCATGTGAAACACACCACCCTGGAATCACCCAGATGTTTAGTTTTCAGATGTGTCTAGGTCTTGTGGATTTTTCTTCATGGCAGCGTCCCAAAGTCCATAAAGTGCAGCCCTTGCCATTCCAAGTGGGACGATTTTGAGAGTAAGCCAAGTTCTCATGGCCTAAATGTAAAACTAAAACCCAAAATAATCAAATGTCTTCTTGCTTGCTGTGGGATAAGATGTTTTAGAGTGCAGGGGAGAGCTGAAAGACTGTTACCCCCTTCAGTTGAGATGGGGGTGTAACCAGGCCCATACTGGTTGTAGCCACCACCCCAATATTTTTTCTTAAATTCCGTGGCATCTAGTAGACTTTCTGCCCCCCGGGGTGTGGATCAGGGGTAATTGCCCCATCTGCCCACTGGTGGGCAGAACAACTTTGGCACCCTTTATTTGGGGTGGGGGTATGGCCATACCCCCACCCTCTTATTTTTGAAAGAAAAAAAACTTCCCTGGCCTCTGGTGGGCTTTCTGCCCCCCCTTGGGGGCAGATGGGCCTTCCAAAAATAGGCCCATCTGCCCCCAATGGGGGCCAGATATGGCCAACAGTAATGTGCCCCCATGGAGAGCGACCCTTGCCCAAGGGGATGCCCGCTAAAGAAAACACATGCATACACACACACCAATCCCTGGTGCCTAAGTGGTTTCTGCCCCCATGGGGGCAGATTGGCCTAACAAAAATCGGCCGATCTGCCCCCAAGGGGGCCAGAAATGGTCTAAATACAATTTGCCCCCCAGGGGAGCGACCCCTGCCTAATGGGTCACTCCCCGTCTCTAAAAAAACAAACAAAAAAAAACACACAAATAAATTTGCCCTGAAGCCTACAGGTGACATTGGTGCAAAAAAAAGATCCCCGGTGCCTAGTGGTTTCTGCCCCCCTTGGGGGCAGATTGGCCTAACGAAAATCGGCCGATCTGCCCCCAAGGGGTACAGAAATGGTCTGAATACAATTTGCCGCCAGGGGAGCGACCCTTGCCTAATGGGTCGCTCCCCATCTGTAAAAGAACAAACAAACAAAAAAAAAACACCAAACAAAAATTTGCCGTGGCGCCTAGAGGTTTCTGCCCACCCGGGGGCAAATCGGCCTAATGACAATAGGCTGATCTGCCCCCAGGGGGGGAAGAAATGGCCTAAAATAAATTTGCCCCACCAACACCTGCTGGGAGCGACCCTTGCCTACGGGGTCGCTCCCCTTGCGTGACATTGGCACAAAAAAAATCCCCGATGCCTAGTTGTTTCTAAAACCGTCCAATGGTCTAAATACAATTTGCCCCCCAGGGGAGCGACCCTTGCCTAATGGCTCTCTCCCCGACTCTAAAAAAACAAACAAAAAAAAACACAAAAAAAAAATTGCCCTGAAGCCTAGAGGTTTCTGCCCCCCTTGGGGGCAGATTGACCTAAAATCGGAAATGGCCTAAATAAAATTTGCCCCTCCAGGGGAGCGACCCTTGCCTAAGGGGTCGCTCCCCATCTGTAAAACAACAACAACAACAAAAAATCCCAGGTGCCTAGTGGTTTCTGCCCCCCTTGGGGCAGATCAGCCTAATAAAATAGGCTGATCTGCCACCCAGGGGGGCAGAAATGGCCTAAAATAAATTTGCCACCCAGGGGAACGACCCTTGCCTAATTGGTCGCTCCCCTTGCGTGAAATTCACGAAGAAAAAAAAAAACTCCCTTATGTCTAGTGGTTTCTGTCCCCCTTGGGGGGGGGGGGCAGAAATGGCCTGAATATAGTTTGCTCCCTAGGGGAGCGACCCTTCCCTAAGTGGTCGCTCCCCACCTCTAAAAAAACAACAAAAAAACAAAAACAAACAAAAAAATGATCCCTGGTGCCTAGAGGTTTCTGCCCCCCCCCCCCCGGGCAGAAAAGGCCTTAAAAAAAGAATGGCCCCCTGGGAGCGACCCTTGCCCAAGGGGTCGCTCCCTCATGCCAATTTCCTTAAAAATTTTAATCCCTGGTGTCTAGTGGGCGTTTTAGCAGCCGGATTGCAAGCAATCCGGCTGCTAAAACGCTGAGAGAGACTTCAAAGGGAAAGAAATTAATTTCCTTCCCTTTGAAGCCTCTCCGGCCTCCTCCACGTGATCGGAAGAGAAATGCCTCTGTGATTGTCAGCGTGCGATCGCACGCTGACGTCACAGGAGGGGGTGGGGGTTCGGGGTGGAAGGGCTTCCCCTTCCATCCCGGCTTCGGGGGTAGGGGGAACCCCACAGAGGGAGCGCTAATGGTTACGTCCTGGGCACAGGAGCACTGTGCCTCAGGACGTAACCATTACGTCCTGGGCACAGAAGGGGTTATAGAGTGTTTTAACAGAACCCTAATGTCTAAGATGTAGGGATATTTCACAGCTTATAACACTTACCATACGTGGATGTTCTAAGGGCTTTTCTAGATGTTTATAACGTCACTTACCACAGAACCATCAAAATGGCCCCCGTAGACATAACGGCTGATAATTCGTTAAAGGTGTGGCAAACTGTGTGTGGGAGTCAGATTGCTGCAGATAGATAGAAGCCTGTTTTAAAAGAAGGTAACTATGTTAGGGTTTCTAAACTAAAAGGGGTCTTTACTAAGGGCTACCAACAGACTTTTAGTGATGAGATATTGATAGTGGAAAGTGTGGAGCTTAAAGAGGATGTATATATTTACAGGCTAAAGGACTATGAAAGGGAAAAGGTATCGGGTGTCTTTTACAAGGAGGAACTACAGAAGGTACCTAATGATCCGCACAGGGTGTACAGGGTTGAAAAGATTCTGAAAAGGAAAGGTAGCAGAGCTAACTGCCAGGTTTTTGTCAAATGGTGGGAGTTGCCTGAGAAATTTAACAGTTGGGTACGGGCCAGTTCCATGCAGGTTTTGTGAGTACGACAGGGGGATCGTTGTAGATGCGAAGATGGATACAGCACCATTTTATATCACTATGCTGTCCAACACCAAAGGACATGTTCCCTGGCAATAGAATTTCTAAATTGGCTAAACCTGTAGACTTGAAGGGGGATTGGGAGGTAGCCCTAACGGAAATCCAATACTCCAGAACATGGAATACGTTTTCAATGTAAGAAGCCCTAATTAATATAAAGTGTGCTCAGGACGCAATGACCATCCATACCGGGTTTCCTCACGGATAATACCCATCTGTGGTCTCAGTGGTCGGAGCCATCAACAAAACAATAGCCAACATTGAGTCATGTGTGAATATGCATTTAGTGTTAGATAACATTAGACGGAAAGGGTTTCTTGAAGCTCCAAATCGCGATGCGGTGTTTAACTATTCAGGTAAATTAAAAAGGGTTTTAGGAACAGTGCTGCACATCAGAAGTCATGTATAACTGGACCAGTCGTGCCCTGATATTAACTGCAGCTTCTATACACTCTATGTGTATAGCGATGTCGTAGAGTCGCAGAGGATAGGGGGTAGTTATTCACTGTTGATGAGATGGGTCCAGGTTAAGGGTGAAAATAACATACTGTTTAATATACAATACAACAAACCAGACTACGTATCAATTTGTAAAAACAATTTTGACAACATTACGATCATGATCTACGATGATCAGGCAGAACCGGTGTCCTTTAAATACGGGAAAGTTATTGTTAAGCTTCATTTAAGACATCAACTGGAGAGCGACTATTAACGAGTCATCATGGTGATTATGAAAACATACGGCGACCCCTCTGTGTATAGGGATTATTACAGAAACCAGGCTGAATATGGAGTCCTCACGCCATACTTTCAAGGAGCCCCGGTTATGTACGGGGCAGGGTTGGGGGGTTTCTTCCGTAGTTTGTTTAGAAGAGCTATGCTGTTCTTGAGAAGAGGCTATGAAATTGCACAACCCCACGTTAAAGTGGCTGCTATGAACATTGCGCAGGACATGGTGGGTTCTATGACATCTGCGGTAGTTGAACGTATAAATAAGCAACCTCAAGAAGGAACGGGGCTGGTGTACAAGTCTTGCACACCTGTTAAAAGGAAGCGTGGTGCTTCAAAGCACAGGGGTCCACCGTCCCCCTATAAAAAAAGAAGGCGATCTTCAAAAAGTTCTCATAAACGAAGATCCATATGTCAGAAGAGAGCTTCGAAGAAGAAGAGAAGGACTGCTAAAGTAAATATTTTTTTAAAAGCCGATCAACCTGTACACATGACCTTCGGACATTGCACATCGGGTGAATGTGCTAAATCAGAGTTAGACATATTTTCTCTAAAGCGGACACAGACTAAAATCAAAAACAGTTTTTTTATGGAGGTATCATCGCTAGCGGCTTTAACACCTTTGGCGCCAATAGAGTTTTATGTGTCAGGGTCCACAGATATGTGTTTGGATCTCAACAACACGCAGTAACACCTCATCTGTAAAACTGTAAAAGCTGAGGGTTCCAAGAAAGCAAATGATGCTAGAGTGGCAACGATTGCTTACCCAGTAGCAACCATGTTTAATCAGGTGGATAATACCCTCAGTGATCGCCTTATCACACAAAGTGCTAACATGTACACCTATAGGGCATACATTGAGAGTATTCTTAATTACAGTAGCGATGCCCTGGACACACAGCTTTCAGTGGGGCTCTTCTACAAAGATAATTATGGTAATTTTGAAGCTACCCTGGACAGCCGTTATTAGGGTTTTGTGAAAAGAGCGAGCTTCGCCGCCGGCAGTAGGCAGTTCGACCTCCTAGGTCGCATACACTTGGACCTTTTCTTCCAAGATAAACTACTCGTCAATGTGATCAATCTTCAGATCAAACTAACCCGCAACAACGACTCATTCTGTCTCATCAGTGGGGATGTGGAACAGTATAAACTAGTTACCCTGTCCGCCATTTTGTTTGTAAAGAGAGTGAGAGTGAAAGTGTCACCAAGCATCAGACTGGCTCACGCCGAGGCGTTACAACTATTGAACGCCAAGTATGCAGTGGAAAGAGTAGCCCTGAAGATATATAGCATTCCAACAGGTACCAGATTAACACAGCAGCAAAATGTATTTCTTGGACAGCTACAGAAGCTTATTATTATAGGGTTTGTGGACAATACAGCTTTTAGCGGTCAGTATACATCAAACCCATTCAATTTCAAACACTACGACATCAACTACACGGTGCTGGTACACAAGGGGTGGTGATTCTGGTGAAACTGTATATACCCAGTTTTGAAACATTGAATTTTATCAGGGACTATCTTTGACTGGTGTCGATAACAGGAAAACATCTGAGGGACTTAGGAGTAGTCGTATCAAGAGAAGGATATGGGGACAGCTACATGTTCACTTTCGATCTGACGCCCGACATGGAAGATGGTGATCATTATAATCTGATAAAAAACTGAAATCTAAAAGCTGAAATACATTTTAGTCAACCCGTGGCTCCCAATTTGGACATGATTGTATTTGCGGTGTTCAATAGCGTCATCCAGGTCAACCATGCCCACCAAATCATGTTTGACTATCTTAAAAAAATTGTACAATGGACACTATGCAGATATGTGAGTTCTTAAGGAGGCAAAAGTCTGCAAGAAAATACTTTTTATATGTTTTTCCGAGCGACGGACTACCCCAGGAAGATGGTGTAGAAAGACCACAATCACTAGTCTTTAACACAGACCCCAATTAGAAGGGTGGGACACACTGGGGGGAATATTTTTGGATATCGACAAGGTTACAGTGTTTGAAAGCAGAGGTGATGTGTTCCATGAGGGGAATAGCCGGGGGATAAGTGGGGCTGCGGGCACTGTAGAGCCGGATTTAAAAACAACAGGTGTTGGAGTACTTGGAGGACTGTAAGAAGGATCTTTCAA
The DNA here is from genome assembly GCF_031143425.1 of Pleurodeles waltl. Classification (NCBI taxonomy): domain Eukaryota; kingdom Metazoa; phylum Chordata; class Amphibia; order Caudata; family Salamandridae; genus Pleurodeles; species Pleurodeles waltl. The sequence continues at coordinate 487,990,920 of NC_090438.1, read as the reverse complement.
ACTTTCTGTGTTCAGCATTACCAATGATCGTAGAAGGTAAGTTGATTTCTGCCTGTAGAAATCGGAGCGATAGGGTTCTGGGGTGTGTGAAACTTTTGATGAGGTCGTACATATGAGATCCAATAATTAGGTGTCCTTTGTAGAGGAATTCACCCTGATTGTTCCATGAGGTTAGATCTTTAGAAGCAGCCATTTTACTAAGTAACATTTGCGCCGCACCTCTTTACCTCAGACTTATATTTTTTTAAATTTCTTTAACAAAGACGTCTAGGCGTGGTGGTGATGGGGCCGCCAGATGTGGGGGCTGTTGAGCCTGAGGCATGGCCATGGCTGGTGGTGACGGATCAGAGTCGGGGGTATTTAGAGTCAGCTTTTTTTTTCCTGATTGCCTCTGCTTGTAATAATGTGGAAAGTTTTGAAGAACTCACAAGTAAAGATCGGCTTTGTCTTAAGGTTTTAAATTAGTACGGTTTAAACTGTTTTTAATTTTGTCATCTAGGCGTAGTGTTTCATTTTTTCGTATATCCCAAGCGTCGTTCGTAGAAGATCCCAACTGTTTCAGCTGTACTGTACATCTTTTGGGAGTAATCCATTAGTTCCTGGCTAGGACGTTTGTAATTAAAGGAATCACTATGCCCAGAAGCGCTCCTATAAAGCCCCCCAACTGATTTACAAGTTTTTTCACAGAAACGAGGGAAGCCCTTTTATTACTAGGCTTTTTGATAAGGTTATGCCTCTTCTTCAGCATACGGAACTGACTCTCTGATATAGGGACATTGCCTTTTAGGGTGTTTAGGGAGAGTTAGCAGCCACTATGTTGTTTAAAGCCACAGAAAGGATGGCCTTTCTTTCTTAGGGGCTAGCTGTGACCAGCATTTTTAGAAGGGCTAAATTACAGCATAGACGTCCGGACATGGTCATCACCTTATATTATAAGGCTTAGAGTGTAAATGTTGCAAAAGTCTTTTTAACAATTCTTTTTATACTTTTTAGGTTTGGTTTTAGGTATGTAAGCGACGGGGAGGTCGGGTGGGAAATATCAGCTCGTAGTCTGTAGTCTTCTAGAGTGTTGAGTTTCAAGTCTACCAGCAGGTAACAGTGAAGCTTAGTGCTAGTGTCGTTGAAGGCCTCCAAGAAAAACTTGGTGTTTCTGGGGTACATCTGTTTAGTGATGATAGATATCTGCTGTTGTCACGAGGGTTTTAAATAGGACGAGGTATGAGGCATTTAGAGCTATAGAATGAATGCTCTTACCCTTGGAAAACAAGTTCTGCATGATGTAACATATGCTTAGATTACAATGGTTTGAATATTGGGTAAAAGCTTTTTCTATTTCGGGATGGTCCCCACCCTTGTGCACAAGATCATCTACAATCACCAAGTTTCTAAGGTGTTTAGGTAACAAGGCATGGTCTTTGAGTGTGCCGGGTATGCCTTCTATAAATTTAATATGGGGGAACCTTAGGGATAGTTCCGTATAATGATCTTGCCAGGATGAATGAAGCCATACAATATTGTTTGGAGTGTGGGATAAAACTCCCGGCGCATTTTCTAACAACTTCTTTATAAAATAATTTTTTCTGCAATTTGAGGGGTCTGCTAAAACGCAGGAGAATGGGTGTTGCAATCTTGTGTCCATGGTAGTGGGGATTCGGTATTCTAATGCAACTTTAATAACCGTATGGCAGGGTTTTGTAGTCTTCAGTAAGGACCCTTTTATCAAACACTACTAGTAAGCTTTTATGTAAAGGCTGGGTTGTCATTTCCCATCGCTTTTTGGACCGCACTATGTCAGGCTGTTGTACAACAATGGTTTTAATATTATCACCATCTTTCGATATAGCGTATTTGTTCACCAAATCCTTTAAACTTTCAAAATTGATTTTAAATGTGTTGTTAACATTTAAGGTGATACCTTTCACTTTCCTACACATGGCGTTGTTTGCCATTTTGTAGGAATAGGTCTTGGGTCCCGATGAAGTGAATTCTGCTAAGCAGTCATCCTTATCTAACCCTGGTCAAATCTCCGAGATAATCACCTAGGGGTGGGTCTTCATCACCATCCATAATCACAAAAATAACAGTCGATATCGTGATACAGGCAGTGCTCCTGAAGTTTATCCAACACCCTGTAAAGCTCTAAATGAGCGTAAGCTATGAAAATATTTATATTGTTACATGTTGTGGGGTACTCTTTAGCCTATTTCCAGCAGAGAGGTGCGGTCTCATCATAGATAACCTCACAGCTGGACACATCATAACTTAGTGCAAAAAGGTACATTACTCGTCAGGATCTGTTATTATGGTAGTGTTTGGTAGGTTTGTACGTTGGGCAAATTTTCCCCATAAGGAGTTTAGGCAGCGCTTGGCTAACTGGCGCCTGGCGGGGTTGTCTTGGATGAACTTGGTTCTCAATCTTATGCCTTCGTGAGCGTGGTAATTGTCAATGTACTTTTGCTTAGAGGACGCATCAACACACCATTCAGGAAAACCCGAAGCCTCCTGTTTGTCTCTCAGAAACAAGTTGATACACTTAGAAAAGAGACGTGTTGATCTTCTTTCAAAGTGCCATACCTCCACTATTTTACACAGTCTGTAGCCTTTCTCAAGGGTCGTTTGTACCTTGATGCTACACCTAGTACTGATGAGCATCCTCTGCTCATCGGTGTGTCTACACACTTTACTTTCGGTTCAGGAATGACACAACGGGAACATGAGCTTGCCGTCAACTCTGTATGTTAGCACCAGGAAGTAAAGCTGCCATGGCAGTAGGTATGACATTTAATGAGCCCAAAATATTCACCTATGTGCTTAAAGTACCTATAGGTGATGATGGGGTGGCCCATAGGGTATAACTTCTGTTTGTTCACAAACGGGTACAAGCCTGTGAAGTCATAATAGTGTATTTTTTCACCCTCACCCGCAGCCCTGTACATTTGTATAGCATTCCTACAACTGCCAAATAAGGCGTTGCGGGGTTCCAAAGACTCGGGAAACTGTTGCCTCCTAATAAAAGACGTGAGTTCTACATCTGAAGCTAGCATGTCTAACCACTCATGTTTCCATAGGGTTCTCATTACAAAGCCACAGCTTTCAACATAGTCAGCCTTCATCAGAGTACAGCAGTGTAAGTGTTCAAACTTGGTGCCCAACAGTCTGTTAAACTCGGTGGCCTTGTAACAGCAGGGACAACAGTAGTAAAAACAACTGTTGTACTCAAAAGAAGTAGGCACACCATTAAATATAGCGTAGCCGTCTAGATAATAAGGCCCCACTCAGGATTCACTGCCCTGTAAGGTGTGAAGGAATGAAGATGTTTTCCTTGTCAGAAATGTATATGAGCCTTTGGATGGAGGGGGTAGAATAGTGCTTCTGTTTCCAGTTATGGAGGTCGGATGGTACTGAAGCTATGGTGCAGGGCAGGGCTTCAGAAACGTGTTTGTAGACAGACATACACATGGAAGCCAACGTGATTTTTTGGAAAGGGTGTATGTAGTGTATGGTCTTCTTCACCATTCGGTTATTGCTCTTCAAAACCTTAATCCTTTTGGTCACTTCCACCACCATGCCTCTGAAAAGGTTGCAGGCTATTCGTAATATCATTACATCCGCCTGACAGTACTCTTTCAACTCTGAAAATGAAAGTGATTTTCACAGTTTTCATCATACCACTGTAGAAAGTTCTCTTTCTCAGCCGGCATCATGTGCGCAACACCGTAGCTGTTGGCTGGTGGCATGGGCCCTTCAAATTTCTGATTGGCCCAGGTGTTGAAAAAGTGAGAGAAATAACCTTTACAGCCATCTTTCCACCAATCATGGTCTGCAACATAAAGGAGTCGTATGCTTTCGAGTTATGAGCCAGCATCATGTACCCATAGAATTTTGGTTGCATGAAAGTTGTGAGGAAAGCCTTCACGTACGTATGCCCTTCAAACTCCCAGCTGTCTTTTGAAGTTAGATGATGAGCATAAATATAATTAGGTTGATGTACACCTGTCTCCTGTATACACTATATATCGAACACTATGGGGGTCATTCCAACCCTGGCGGTCAGTGATAAAGCGGCGGCCAACAGGCAAAAAAATGGGATTCTGACCCTGGCGGGAACCGCCAACACAGGCTGCCACTTTAACACTCAGACCGCCACGGCGGGACAGACAAACAGCGCGGCGGTCACTGCCAACAGGCAGGCGGCAGACAATGTACCGCCCACCCTATCACAACTCACCAATCCGCCACCTTTTCCGGGGCGGGAGCCCGCCGATAAAAACACGGCGGAAACAGACTACGAACGGGAAAACGCTCACCTCTACACACTCCACGAGGACGGAGGACAGCATGGAACCCGAATTAAACATCCTACCAGCTATTGTCTACCTGCTCATCTACCAGGAGTACGAACGCCGGCGCAGACGACAACGGTGAGTACTGCACCTACGACACAGGGGAGGGGGGAGGAGGAAAGCTTACGGGCACACACATACGCCATACACCCACCCCCCCACCCCAAATACCTACACACCAATGCAGAGCAACAAGTCAGAGTGACACCCCCCAAACCCACCGGGATAATGCAAAGACACAAATAAAATGATCTTTAAAATATATGTATAATATAGCTCCATTGAAGTTATGGGAAATATGCAATATGAAAGATACAAAATAAGGAATGAACATAGCTAAAAATATATACATAGGCAATAAGTCCTGCCCATCCAGTTCCATAGTCCGTGGGCCAATGTGCACAAACACATGGGCAAAGCCCATACAGGAGACCAGATACCATTGGAGAGAACACTGCTGGGGCATCAGATGATAAAACTACAGGCACCTCAGGGGGAAGGGGGGGCACCTCAGCCACATGAGTCCACGACGCCAGATCCACGAGGGGCCTCCATGCCCACTGTGCCATCCTGGGGAGTGCAAAGCCACAGTCTCACAAGTCTCTACAGTGGGTGGCTTGCCCACTGTGCCATCCTGGGGAGTGCAAAGCCACAGTCTCTCAAGTCTCTACAGTGGGTGGCTTGCCCACTGTGCCATCCTTGGGAGTGCAAAGCCACAGTCTCACATGTCTCTACAGTGGGTGGGTTGCCCACTGTGCCATCCTGGGGAGTGCAAAGCCACAGTCTCTCAAGTCTCTACAGTGGGTGGCTTGCCCACTGTGCCATCCTGGGGAGTGCAAAGCCACAGTCTCACAAGTCTCTACAGTGGGTGGGTTGCCCACTGTGCCATCCTGGGGAGTGCAAAGCCACAGTCTCTCAAGTCTCTACAGTGGGTGGCTTGCCCACTGTGCCATCCTGGGGAGTGCAAAGCCACAGTCTCACAAGTCTCTACAGTGGGTGGGTTGCCCACTGTGCCATCCTGGGAAGTGCCAAGCCACAGTCCATCAGATGGATTACCGACTCCACTGTTAATGGAGGAGGCATGGTGCCCAGAGTGCTTCGCGAAGCCCTGCTCGACACAGAACCGGCACTGTCAATGGGCCAGCGGTGCTTGAGACGGCGTTGCTCAGCGGAGCGGTGCTTGAGATGAAGGGCCCAGCGGAGCGGTGCTTGACAGGAAGGGCCCAGCGGAGCGGTGCTTGAGACGGCGGTGGCCAGCGGTGCTTGAGATGAAGGGCCCAGCGGAGCGGTGCTTGACAGGAAGGGCCCAGCGGAGCGGTGCTTGAGAGGAAGGGCCCAGCGGAGCGGTGCTTGACAGGAAGGGCCCAGCGGAGCGGTGCTTGACAGGAAGGGGCCAGCGGAGCGATGCTTGAGACGGCGGTGGCCAGAGGAGCGGTGCTTGACAGGAAGGGCCCAGCGGAGCGGTGCTTGACAGAAAGGGCCCAGCGGAGCGGTGCTTGTCACGGCGGGGCCCTGTTCAGCGGTTCTTGTCACGGCGGGCCCCTGTTCAGCGGTTCTTCTCACGGCGGGGCCCTGTTCAGCGGTTCTTCTCAAGGCGGGCCCTGTTCAGCTGTTCTTCTCACGGCGGGGCCCTGTTCAGCGGTTCTTGTCACGGCGGGCCACTGTTCAGCGGTTCTTCTCACGGCGGGGCCCTGTTCAGCGGTTCTTCTCACGGCGGGGCTCTGTTCAGCGGTTCTTCTCACGGCGGGGCCCTGTTCAGCGGTTCTTGTCACGGCGGGCCCCTGTTCAGCGGTTCTTCTCACGGCGGGGCCCTGTTCAGCGGTTCTTCTCACGGCGGGGCCCTGTTCAGCGGTTCTTCTCACGGCGGGGCCCTGTTCAGCGGTGCTTCTCACGACAGGGCCCTGTTCAGCGGTGCTTGTCCTGTGTTTCTAGGGAGCCAGACCTGGCCAAGACTTCCCGTTCAGTCGCCATCCGACCTTGCGGTCGCGGGGCCCTCCTGTGATGGAGTCCTGGGCCCATGGGTGTCGTCCGTCACAACCGGAATGGGGCTGGTGGGGCCCTCCTGGGCAGCTCGCCTGCTGCCTGACTTCTCCGCCCTGCTGCCCTTGCCCTCCTTCGCTGAAGCTCTGTGGCCCTTGCCTCCCTTTGATGATGTGGCAGGTGACGGGGCACTGTCCTTGGTGGCAGCCGTCTCAGGCTTGTCGCGCCGGCCCTTATTTTTTTTGTCCTCTTCCCAGGGGGTGGGCTGGCTGTCCCCTTGCTGCTGGCCGATGTTCCTGCCCTAGGAGCTGGTGGACTCCAATAGCCCTGCACTATGGTCATAGTAGATGCAGGGCTGGTGGTGGCTGAGGTGCTTTTTTTACTCTTACCAGATGGAGGGGGTGGGTCAGTGGTTGGAACGAGGTCAAGGTTGGAAAGGAAAAGCACTTTGGAAGGACAGGGACTGGTAGGTGTAGTGGGTATGGGAGTGGAGGAAGAGGATGTGGTTGTAGGAGAGTCAAGTGTGCTGTCTTTGGGTGCAGGTGCTTGTGACGGAGGCTGTCGTGAGGTGGATGGCTGTTGGGTGGGTGGCTGCCTGCGTTTGTGTGGTTTGGAAGAGGGGGTGACAGACACACTGGGAGAGGACACAGGGGATGTGTAAATGGCAGTGGGGGTGGTGACTGCACGTGTGCGGACTGCAATGGAGGGTGTGCTGGTGATGGAAGTACTGGCTGATGGTGGTGTGCATGCAGGTGTGAGTGGAGACGTCACAGGGAGGGAGGAGGGAGATGAGGAGGTGGGGGACACAGAGGTGGTAGTGACTGTTGGCATGTCTGCATCTGGATGTTGCTTGGGTGAATGCTTGTGGGATCTGTGGTGTTTATGTCTGGATGAGCTGCCCTTGGGTGTAGAGGTGTGTGCAGGCTGGTCTGATGGTGTGGATGGGATAGGCAGAGGAACAGGAGACTGGGACTGGGTGGAGGAAGTCATAAGAGGGAGGCTGGAGACAGGGACAATGGCTGCCGTCAGTGCTGAGGCCAGAGCGTTGAACAATCGCTGATGGGCAGCCTGACCCGAATAAATGCCCTCCAGGTATGCATTGCTCCGATGCACCTCCCTTTCTACACCCTGGATGGCATTCAAAAGGGTAGACTGCCCAACAATGATTGTCCTGAGGAGGTCAATGACCTCCTCACTGAGGGCAGCAGGGGTAACTGGGGCAGGGCCTGAGGTGCCTGGGGCGAAGGAGATGCACGCCTTCCTGGGCGAGCGGGCACGGAGCGAAGGCTGAGGGGCTGCTGGGAGGGCGGCTCTGGTGCGCTTAGTGGCGGCTGTACCTGTTGTGGCGGTGGGCACGGATGGAGCTCCCTTCCGAGGACGTGTCGTTGTCGCTGACGTCTCCACGGGTCCCCGTTGTGGAGCTCCACTCGCCCTCCGTCTCACTGGTGTACTCGGAGTCTGTTGCATGGCCCTCCGGGGCCATGTGAGATGCAGCTCCCTCGTGCGCCGATGCCACTTCTTCTCCGCCTGATGATGCTAATGCACACATGAACAGGAAGACAAAGAAAGTGGGGGGGGGGAGAAATGAAGACAGTTTGAGTGCATGCATTGGCAACACCGTTGTCGGAGAGGACAGACACAGAAGCCCCCTGCACTAGGCCGCGCAATCGGGGTACACTACTCAGTTATTGTGACTAGGCCTACAGGTCTATGGACGACAAATGCACACATGGGTGAGGCCGGACCATGGATAGCTGTACTTGGCACCCTACAGAGGTGGGGGGCCGGGGCACAGGGCCATGCCTAACGGAAGGGCCTAGCCTACAGAATGCGCCCTGGCCTAGAGGTAGCCACAGCCCTCCTACCCCACCCAGACACCTTCACTGCGCGCAAAGATAGCAGAATGTGCTGATACTCACCCCCTTGTGTCTGCTGTGATGTCCTCACGCGCCCATCCAAATCGGGGTAGGCCACCGCCAGGATCCAGGACATCAGGGGGGTCAATTGGCAGCTGGCACCCATCCTACGTTGGGAGGCCATCCCCAGCAGAGACTCAGCGGTCTTTCTGGTCCCGCGGCAGATGTCCTCCCACCTCTTTCGGCAGTGGGTGCCCCGTCTGTTGTGGACCCCCAGGGCCCAGACGTCCTTGGCGATGGCACGCCAAATGTCGATCTTCTGATGGGCGCTGACCTATGTGACATGTACAGGGTGGTAAAGGAAATCTCATTACTTTTCTGCCTGGTCAATGTGAGTGGCTCCCGCCTCCCCAACCTTGCCATGTGGCACATGCTCTCATCTTTTGTGCGTTGCACTCCTCATTCTCTCCCCTCCCCACCATCTTACATACACCCCACTCAACACAGGCATAGCCCATTTAACGTGCACCCTGTGTACTAACCTGTTGGTCTGGAGGACCGTAGAGTAGCGCATACTGGGGGAGGACCCCATCAACAAGTTTCTCCAATTCTTCAGAAGTGAAGGCAGGGGCCCTTTCCCCAGTCGCAGCAGTCATTGTATCTCCCAGACCGAGGTCACAGCAGCACTTGCAGTGTAGGTCCTCTCCTGTGGATGATCAGGTCTCGAGTGATTAATCAGATAGAAAATGGTGGTCTCTGTACCCTCCGTGGCGGTGTGATGGCGTTCAGGTCCTGCAGGGGTATAAAGGTATGGTTATTGCTTCTGTGTGTGGCATTTCGTGTGATGGGTGGGTGTCCGTGTACCCAAGTGCAGGCATTCCCTTGTGGGGGCTTTTGTGAGGGTGGCTTGTGGGGGTGATGTGTGTGTGCAGTGGGCATGCTTTGGTGATGGGTGTCCATGCTTTGTGGTCGCATGCAGGGCTTGGTGTTGGGATGGGTGGGTTGTGATGGTGAGCCATTTGCAAGGAGTTGGTGTGAAGGGGTGGGGGTGAGGGTGGGGGGATGATTTGGCATGGAGGTGGGGTGGGGGGAATGAAGTAGTGAAGATTTGACTTACCAGAGTCCATTCCTCCGCCTACTCCTGCGAGGCCCTCAGGATGCAGGATGTGCAAGACTTCCTCCTCCCATTCTATGAATTCTGGGGGAGTAGGTGTGGGTCCGCCGCCAGGCTTCAGCACCACAATGTTGTGCCTTGATACCATGGAACGCACCTTCCCCCGTAGGTCATTCCAGCGCTTCCTTATGTCATCCCGATTGCGTGGATGCTGTCCCACCGCGTTGACCCTGTCCACTATCCTTTGCCATAGCTCCATCTTCCTGGCAATTGTGGTATGCTGCACCTGTGCCCCGAAGAGCTGGGGCTCTACACGGCCTATTTCCTCCACCATGACCCTGAGTTCTGCGTCAGTGAACCTGGGGTGTCTTTGGGGTGCCATGGGGTGGCGTGGATGAGGTGGGGGGTGGCGTTTGTGGTGATGAGTATGGTGCGTGTGGTGGTGTGTGGTGTTTGGTGCGTGGATTCTGTGTGGGTGATGGTGTTTTGTGCCTCTGTGTTGTGGGATTGTCTATTCTGTGCTCTCTCTCTAGCCTTCGTCAATAATTTCGGGTCGTAGGGGTTTGTGGGTGATGTGTGTGTGTGTTTTATATTGTGTTGGGTGTGTGGGAGTGGTGTTAGTATGTGTATCAGGTGTGTGTGTTTCAAAATGACCAATGTGGCTGAGTTTTCTATGTGTGTGTGTATTTTGACCGCGGCGGTGTGTACCGCCAATGGAATACCGCGTTTGAAAGACCGCCGCGTGGATTCGTGTGGCGTGATAGTGTGGGCGTATTTCTGTTGGCGTGGCGGTGGAGGTTTGGTCATCGCCATTTTTTCGCTGACCTTTGGTATGGTGGACTTTTGTGGATGTCGGGTTTTTGACGGTTTGCAAGTTGCGGGTCAGAATGACCGTGGCGGTTTACCGCGGCCGCAGCGGTGTTCTGGCGGTCTTCTGACCGGCAGTAAGCGCCTTTTACCGCCGAGGTCAGAATGACCCCCTATGTAGTCTTCGGTTTTGGTCTGAGGGAACCCTTTAACCATGTAAGCCCCCGTGCGACAATATACCTTATATCTGGGACACTTCATACTTGCAATTATGCTCATAGGTGATGTAGCGCCAGCATCTCCTGCAGTCTATTTTAGAGACACAGCTAACAAGTCTGTTATCTATGCTCAAGCAGTTTTGCGAGCGACAAAACATTTTACATGTTCGGCATCGTACCTTTTGCCCCACAATCCCAATACACATGTCTCTCTGGCACATTTTGCAGTGCATTTCAAATTGGTGAGCTTTCTGTGTGTAGTAGATATGGTTGTAATGGGTGCACACGTACTTGGCTCCTAGAAATCCCTCAGGATCAAAAGACCGTAAAGTGATTTTCATGATGGAGAACATACACAGCCTTGTTTTTCGTCCGCTCCCCGGTCGTGAAGTACTTCCAGGAACCGTTATGGTAAAGAACTTTCACCGTAACGGCAGAATAGTTCTCAAAAAGAACTATGTCCCCAAAACTGACCATCGGGTCATAAGGTATTTCAAGGGCCCTATGGGCTTCAGCAGCTCTAGACAAAATGTGAGCATCGGGTGTAGCGCGATCCATCAGTAAGCCCACTATGCTAGCAGCCAGACATGTGTTGGATGCCCCTGTGTTAATGTTGAGCAACCATCTTTGTTTCTTACCAATGATCTTACTATACAAGATGCTTTTTAACGGTCTGGAAACACCACCTTTGCGATCCCTGATAACGAGGGCGATGACTTTTAAGGTGCCATATGCAACTATTTCAGCCTTACTGTGTATCAGGATAGAGAGGTTTTCTAGAAATTCTAGAGCATCAAACAAGTAGCAGGGTGTTTGACGGGTGAACAAGGGACTGTCGATACCCTGCCCCTGGAAGCGTAGTTGAAAGATATCGTTAGGACCCACATCATGTAACAGCCTTTCTCTGAGCGTTTGTACAGCTTGATGGATAGCTATAATGCTGTGATCAGAGGAATTTATATGATCCAGGTTAACAAAACGGAATTCCTCATAATGCTCTGTAGCGTTAAACCTCTCTACAGTATGACTGTACATTCTAACACTTTCTAAAAACACCTGTTATGAATCCTCGGGTTGAGGTTTGTTGCCAGCAGAGGAGTGCCGACAACGACAGCAGAACCCTCCCATAGGCCGACGGAAAGGCCCTACCCACCCATCAAATAATGAAGCACTAGACCGCCGTCAGTTCTGGGGCGGGAACCACCACCAGGCAAAGCTAGGCGGAAACGAACCAAATAAAAGGAAACACTCACCGGAGGCACACACAACACGCCGAAGCAGAAATGGATAGAGAGTTGCAGATCATGCCAGCCCTGCTCCTTGCCATATACCTCCACGACCAAGACCGCAGACAAAGATGGTGACGGAAGGTACTGCAACCTACTAAACAAGGGAAGAAAGGACACAGTTATATACCCACCCACTCCACCCACCCCGCAACACCCCCAAACCCTTCACAACAGCAAAGCCATACACCCCACAGCAAGAGGTACTTACCCGACACAAGGCAAATCCAACCTGCCCAAGTACACACATGTGCCCAACACCCCCAACCAAAGAAACGATGAACCAGGGATGCAGAGTGTGCCAAAAACAACACTGGCCACACAAATTTTAAATCAGCTCAATGAGCAACTGAAGTGCACCATAAGGCCAATGGCCAGTCCATAGTTCGTAGTCCGATGGGCCAAAATGCCCCCAACTTGACTCCCACAAGTGCAAAGGTATTCCATATCATAGGGGCAACAATGGGGCATCCAGGCACCTCAGGGAAAAGGGCAGGGAGTGGTCGGGGTAGGGACTTACGACTGGGAGGGGGGGCTTGTCTTTAAGTTTTAGAGGTGGAGGGGGCTTGGGTCTGGAGCTTGAAGCTGATGGAGCGGACTTGGCCTGGGGTGTGGCAGATGTTCCAGGACCAGCACGGGATCTCTTGCTCACAGGGGAGGTAGCACGGGAATTGGAATGGCATACAGGGGGGGCTGTGGAATGGGAGGAGTGGACAGGGCAAGCAGGTGAGCACATTTAGGGACGAGACGGGGTGGGCCAGTGGGTTCGAATAGGTCAACACTGGATAGGAAAAGTTTCTTTGGGGCAATTGGGGTGGACCTGGACGAAGACGTGGGAGTGGAGGTAGAGGGAGTGGTTGTGACAGGTGTAGGTGTGAGTGGCGTGGGTGCAGGTGACTGTACAGTATGCTGAGGTATGGTGGATATGTGTTGGGTGGGTGTTTTGGTGCATTTTAATGTTTTGGGAGAAGGAGGGGTGGACACAGTGGGACAAGACAGGCTGCCAGTGGAATATGTGATGGAACAACTAGGTCCTAAACAACTACTTGCCTAAACCACTAGTGCTAAACAACTAAACATTCTTTACAATGAAATACTGAACAACTACTGTCTAAACAATGATTTTGCTTGAATAACAATTGCCTGAACAACACATTTTAAGGTAAGTTTTTCTTTTTTTTAATGGTTTATTAGTTGTATAGAATATATATACATATATATATATATATATATATATATATATATATATATATAATCTAAACAACTACTAAACCATTAAAAAAAGAAAAACTTACCTTCAATCGTTATTCAGGCTAAATTGTTGTTTAGACAGTAGTTGTTCAGTACGTCGTTGTATAGACTTTTTAGTTGTTTAGCAGTAGTGGTTTAGGCAAGTAGTTGTTTAGGACCTAGTTGTTCAGGGTGTTTCCCGTGTCAAACATGCACACATGCTTACAGCCATCTACCGCCATTACACACATCCATGCTGCCCAATCCACCTACTCACCTGTACTTCTGGTCGACCGTAGAGCTTGGCGTACAGGGGCAGGACCCCATCCACAAGCTTCTACAATTCCTTGCTGATGAAAGCCAGGGCTCTTTCCCCCGCCATTTCCATGACCAGAGGCAGGACACAGCAGCAGACTCAGTGGAGTACATGCATGCACGAAATCCAGGAGTCAAGTGAAGTTGGGGTGATGAGTTAGCGTACACACTGCCGACGGCAATTATGATGTGCTAAGAATCCCCATTGACAACCATGTTAACCAATGAATGGTTGCATGGCGGTGAACACCGCCTTACGCTATTACGTCAAACGCTACCAGTATGAGGTCACTTCCACTATAACATTTCTGGATTACAAGGGGCAAACATTTTGGCCTTTACTACGCAGTTATTAAATCCTCATATGCCCCATGCAGGCCCTATTGTCCCCAACTCCCATAGGCATGAACAAATATACATTTACTCACCACAACAGTCCTGATATATCATTGAGGACATGTCACTCCAGTTTAACATCCTACTATGCATATGTGTCATCGACTTGTATGCCAACAGTGCTGAATAGGAAACATTGTGGGCAGATGTATGTGTGTTCTTCAAATGTGTTCTCAACTCCTCCTAGGTGCAGACCCTTGTGGCGAAGGAGGACCCCATCAGTGTACAGAACACTTGTTGATTTGAGGACCATGGTGGAGCGTCACATCATTATCGATTACAGACTCAACCGTGCTACTATTCATGAACTTTGTGCATTACTGGATCCAGCACTGAGACCGGCTAACCACAACTGAAGTGCAGGTGCTTTCAGCACTCCATTTCCTGGCCACGGGATCATTTCAAGTGACAGTGGGCATGGGTGCAGGTTTTTCACAGCCCATGTTTAGCATTATACTGTCCAGACCTGCAGTCCTCTGTGAGGTTTCCCAAAAGTGCTGACCTCCCTGCCATCAAGTTGGACTATTATGCCTGTGCCAACATTCCCCATGTGATAGGTGCCATCGATGGCACCCACATTGCTCTCATCCCCCAAGAATCAGTGAACAGGTGTACAAAAACAGGAAGATCTTTCACACCATGAACAATTGGTGTGTACTGCAGACCAGTACATCTCACATGTGAATGTCAAGTTCCCTGGATCAGTCCATGATTCCTTTGTGCTGAGGAACAGTAGTGTGCCTCACAAGATGGAACAACTACAAGGGGACAGAGGATGGATCATAGGTAAGTGTGTCTGCCACTTTTTGGCACATAGCAGACAGCCAGGCTGTCTGCCACTGAGGGTTGTCAGTGACAGTCCTGTTTCGCCCCATTTTTAATGTTATTCTGGCTACCCCAACATGCGTTGGCTCCTGACACCAGTGAGGAATCCTAGGACAGATGCAGAGAGGAATTACAATGAGGCCCATAGACAGACAAGGAGGGTGATAGAGCACACAATAGGTCTCCTGAAAGCTAGATTCCGTTGCCTCCATATCTCTGGGGGATCCCTGGCCTATGAGCTTGAAAAGGTGTGTAGACTAGTGGTGGCTGCTGCATGCTGCACAACGTGGCTGTGCAGAAATCTATCCCCCTCTTGGAGATGGTGAGTGCTGTATATCCAGACCAGCTTCCTCAGGGAGGGGATGAGAGTGATGGTGATGAGGAGGAGGGGAAGATGTACATTCCAGGAACCAACTGATACAACTGTACTTCCAGTAGATGTGTGGGACTATTCAATGATGTCGCTGTCTGTGCAGCATACTGTCAGTGTGCCTTCTTCTCTATGGGGGGGTTGGGTCTCTAGACATTGTCACTGTGACCAGGTTTGCATGGGGCATGTAACATAATAGACAAATTGTTTGACAATTCTGTTGGCACAACCACATATTATGTGTGGGGTGCAATTCCTCCAATTAAGAAATGAATCAATATTTTCAAAGACTATTGCACCCACACTTCCATTTGTTTCTACATAATGACAGGGGACATTGACATTGGTGAACAGGTGTTTTATTTGGTGCAGGGATGACATTGTGTAGTTACAGTGATGGGAGTGGGCTACTGGTGGGTGTCCATATTGGCTACATGGTCGAAGCGTATGTTGGCAGTGGTGGTATGTCCATCCATCATTTACAGTTTTTGGGGTTGTTATTACATGGTGTAGACGGTAGTTCAGTGGCACACTTAGAGGACAGTTCTTGTCAGAGTCACTTCTTTGAGGGGGCCTTGGTCTTGGCAGGTATTCCTGTTCCATATTTGGGCCTGAGGGACCATTTGGGTGCATGGTGTTGGCCTGTACGGGTTGAGATGCAGGTTTCCTGTGTGTCCTGAGATGGTGGCACAAGTCCAGTTGCTGCTGCTGATGTTGTTGGCCAGTGTGTATCTTGGCCTGTAATAGGGGCTTCCTGGTCTGTGAGGGCCTCAGGTTAGGTTGGGACAAGGTGCAGCAGCGCACCTGCTATGGTGGCCATGGTGGCATTGTGCAGTTTCCACTGCTCTATGGCCTCTTGGTGGTGTGCTACCTACATCCTCTGACTCTTCTCCAGAGTGAAAACAATCTGGGCCAATCTGTCCTGGGTATGGTGGTATGCTCTCAGGACCTCAGATAGCACGCATCCATCTTGTGGCCTCCCCCCTGGGCCAGTGATGCCCTCCCACTGGGCCTAGCCCCCATTGCCTGTGTCCCCTGCACAGGTCTGGCTGTACCACTTGCACTGGGGCCATCGTCTTCCTACCTGTTGGTAGGGGGTGACTGTGGCCTCTGTCCATGTGTTAAACCAGTCTGTGGCCTGGATACACAGGTGTGGGCACGGTTGCCCTGGCTGATTTTGTTGGCTGGGTGGTAGGGGTGTTAGTGGTTTCCTGGGTGGAACTGCTGTATGGTGACAGTCCAGGACTGTGTGAGGGGCCAGGGTGTTCGTCACTGTCAAGGGTTCCCTCTCCAGTGTCCTGGGTGATGCCTCTGTCTCCATGTGGGGCATTGCCACCTCTTGTCCTGTCCATCAGGGTGGCATGGCTGGTGGTGGCTGTTGGGAAGAATGGACATGTCTGTTACAGTTGCATGATCGGATGGGGTGCACAGGGCCGGGCTGTTTTGTGCAGGTTTTACACTTTGGGGCCATGCAGGATGCCTTTGTGAGGTTTGCATTGCATTTTGCTTAGGATGTGGAGGTGTATTGTGGGTGGTGTAGTGCCTTTGTGATTCCTTGCAGGGGTGGGTGGCTGTGCACAGGGGGAGGGATGTGGGCCTGTCAGTGGGTTTGTGGGCATGCAGGGTGACTGGATGTTGTGATTGTGGCCTAGGTGGGGTAGTGGTGCTGGTGGCTGTTGGAGGGGTGGGGTGATGCATGCATTACAGGTGTGGTGGATAAGGGGTAATTGTGGATGTCTTACCCTAGCCCGTTCCTCCAGTGAGTCGAGTGAGGCCCTCAGGGTGCAGGATGGCCAGTACCTTTTCCTCCCAGTCAGTATAGTCGGGTGATGTTGGTGGAGGTCCTCCCCCAGTCTTTTGGACTGCAATGTTGTGCCGGGATGCCATGGACCTCACATTCCCACGCAGGTCGTTCCATCTCTTACGGATGTCTTCCCTCATGAGTGGATGGTGTCCCACTGCATTGACCTTGTTCACTATTGTCTGTCATAGATCCATCTTCCTGGCGATGGGTGTGTGCTGGACCTGTGGCCCAAATAATTGTGGGTCGACCTTCAGTATCTCGTCCACTATGGTCCTTAGCTCCCTTTCTGTGAAGCGTGGCTGTTTGCGGGTGCCATGGTGTGTGTTGTGAGTGGTGTGTTGTGCGGGTCTAGGTGAGGGTGCTATTGTGGGGTTGGGTGTATGTATTGTGTATTGTGGCATTCAGTGTCTGCTTTTGAAGTTCTCTATATCAGTTGTCCGAATGTTGTTGCAAAGGATTGTGGGGTGTGTCTGTGCATGTTTTCTAGTGTTGTGGATGTGTGTCAGGTGTGTGGGTTTCAGACTTGCCAATGTGTGCAGTTCTTCCTGTCTCATTGCTGGCCGTAGTGGTCTTTACCGCCAATGGTCATTCGATTTCCACTGACCGCCACACTGATCTGTGCATCATTATTTGGAAGGCGGGGTTGTGTGCTCGGTTGTGGCGGGGTAGGAGGTCCTGCATTTCCGCCGACAAGGTCCTGGCGGTGACTGGTGGCTGGGACTTTTTTGTCGGATTCTGATTTTTGCATCTTTCTATGGCGGGTTTCTGTTCACCGCCAATGGCGGTCTTCTGTTCACCATCACCAGGGTGGCCAACGGTGTTTACCGCTGTGATCATAATGAGGGCCTTATTCTGACTTTCTTTAATTTCCTTATTAAAAGCTAATGTTTTAGCTCTACTAGCCCACTTCTGTTTCTAACAAGCCTAGCTTGTTTTAGGTAACCGACCTCAGCCTTTTTGAACAATATTCAATGTATTAACGAGCTGTGTCATTGCCAATTCACCTACTACAGGATAGGTCTTGCAGGATGTTCGGGGGTAACCATGCTCTGGGCTCTACCCCCGGAGATCTTAAAAACCCCTATGTTTGTGATGTTTTCTCCTAACTTTATGTTTTGAGGCCTAGCGGAGGTCGTTTTATATGTTACGGGTGTTGATTTTTGGAGTATTACGCAGTTGTTGGGTGTCTCTTGCTTTTTTTTTTATTTGAAGGCTTGTAAGAACCATAGAGCTTTAGTGAGTATATCCAGGGTTCTCTTTTTATATTTAGACCTGTGGACACTAGTATTAATAAATGTGGTTCTTACACTCCTTAGGCAGCCCCTCACGCCTAGTCATACCTGTATAATACTTATGTCTAATTCTGTATATCACTTATGTCTGCAGTGGCTGATTCACATGCTTCGACCACCTCCCTCTTACACAATACTATCCTCTGGGTTAAAGCCTTCAGGCCGGCTCTGGAGGACGCAGTATCGCGACCCCCCCTTCCTGAGTTTTAAAGGCTTCAGGCTGAGTTTGAATTTTACCTTTCTAACAGATTGTTGTATTTCTTTAATATAGGTGTCCAGGACTCTAGTGCGGACCAAAGCGCCATGTTCTGGGTCATTACTTGAGGCATTAGATGCGGGGTTTATATTTCCCTGAGCCAAACCAGGTGCAGTTTCTTTGATAACAGCAATAACCGCTTTCTGAATGGATGGACCAGGACGGGGCAAAAAAGCAGGGATCCAATGCAAACACCAGGGTATTTCGGAGGACTGTTCCTCACTAGACGGGGTTCCAAAACTTAGAGTTTGTGACCCACTACCGCCCATACTACTATCAGGGTATGTTGAAGAGGGAGAAGACTGGGAAAAATACACACTGGATGGGGGAGTGGTGGGATTGCACGCTCCCGGAGGTGTGATTGGGGACATTAGATATGGGGCACTTAAATGGTGATCGTAATAGCTTAGGGCCACGGATGCGTGGGTCGTGCGGGGGCTAGGATCAGGTGATTACTGACCTGAAGATTTCTGCGCTTCAGGGTCTATGCTAGAATGTCCGTTGAGTTCAGTAGCTGCTGTTGTTTCAGAACACTCATCCCCACCCGCCAGTGCCCTGAGAAGCCCTATACAGGTGGCATAAGGGTCCTCTATAGGGTGATCATTTTCAAACCTAGAGTCCAAAATGGTTATAGGAGTTTTTGGGACCTGTCCATTGGGAACCACCTTTATATTACCCATTTCAGCCTTAAAACACTATGGGGGTTATTACAACTTTAGAGGAGGTGTTAATCCGTCCCAAATGTGACGGATATACCACCAGCCGTATTACGAGTTCCATAGGATATAATGGACTCGTAATACAGCTGGTGGTATATCCGTCACTTTACCGTCACTTTTGGGACGGATTAACACTTCCTCCAAAGTTGTAATAACCCCCTTATACCTCTGTGAACTATGGGGTCCTGTCAGAGGCGTAACTGTGTTTTTAACTGAGAGATCTAGAGGAACCGTTTGTAGCTCAGGGACCGGTTGCTTCTTCTTATGATTTTTTTTTTAGAAAAGACGGTTTATTTTAAGCTTGTTGCACTGTTTGGGATCCCCCTCACCTGTTTTAAACAGTATTTGATGTTGTGTGTCTGCGGGTGTAACGGCTCCATTGTCTGAGTGTCCTAAAATGTAGTTTCAGTAGAAGAGGTTGTTCTACCGGTGGCAGTGTTTATTTGTAATGTGATGCAGAGGTTAACAGCTGTACCTGGTCTATGACGATTATCTGTAGAACCTGGTCATTGTTTGTCCTGACACTGTGCGCCAATGTCCCTGGATGTTGACGACTTTGGGGGTCATTACGACATTGGCGGGCGGCTACCGCTGCCCGCCAAGCGGTAACCTCCGTGCGCCCGCCAATGCGCCCGCACTCCCGCGGCCCCCATTACGACATTCCCGCTGGGCCGGTGGGCACAAACCAAGTTTGCACCTGCCGGCCCAGCGGGGATGAGGCCGCAACATAGGAGCCGGCTCCTAATGGAGCCGGCGGTGTTGCGGCCGTGCGACGGGTGCAGTTGCACCCATCGCGCTTTTCACTGTCTGCTATGCAGACAGTGAAAAGCTGGCCGGGGCCCTGTTGGTGCCCCAGGACACCCCTTACCGCCAGCCTCTTCCTGGCGGTGCAAACCGCCAGAAACAGGCTGGCGGTAGGGATGTCATAATCCCCAGGGCAGCGCTGCTTGCAGCGCTGCCCTGGCGGATTATCACCGCGGCGGTCGTAATAAGGGCCTCCGTACTGCCAGCCTGTTGGCACCAGGACTCGCACCAGAACACCCAGCACCACACCCCGCTCACCTGCACTCACCACCTCCACTCCCATTTACACGTCCCCTGTGTCCTCTCCCAGTGTGTCTGTGATGCCCCCTCCCAAAGTACACAAACGCGGGCACCCACACACCCAACATCCATCCACCTCACGACAGCCTCCAGTACCTGCACCCAAAACACCTAAAGTGACACCTCTTACAACCACCTCCTCTTCCTCCACTCCCAGACCCCCTCCAACTACCCATCCCAGTGTTCGTCAGAAACTGTCCCTGTGTAAAGTTGACCTATTTGCCCCCCCCTCCAATTCATCAGTCCCGTCGTAGCGTCTCAGCCAAATACCAGTGGTGCCTGTTCAAGGTGTGTGGAGTGCACCGGCCACCAGGACTGGCAGTGTGACCCGGAGCCAAGGCACTGGCAGCCCACCCCTTGTAAAGGCTCTGAAATTGGAAAGTGTCCGACGGGACCCTGTGAAGACTCCTGGTGGCAAAACAACTCACAGGGGTTCCAGGGGGATTGCAGAGTCAGCTGTGACACCTCCAAAGGTGGGGAAGGGCCAGAGGAAGTCTGCACAGCCTAGTGTGAGCAGCACGGCGGAGAAAGACGGCATCCTTCCCGGCGTTCGGGACGCCACCGCCAGCACCGTCGTCACTGGTCAGGAGACCACCGCCAGAGTCAGTGCCCAGGAGGGCCCAAGTATTGTCACTGGTCAGGAGATCACCGCCAGAGTCAGTGCCCAGGAGGGCCCAAGTATCGTCACTGGTCAGGAGACCACCGCCAGAGTCAGTGCCCAGGAGGGCATAAGTATCGTCACTGGTTAGGAGACCACCGCCACCGCGGGAGTCAGTGCCCAGGAGGGCCCAAGTATCGGCACTGGTCAGGAGACCACCGCCAGAGTCAGTGCCCAGGAGGGGCCCAAGTATCGTCACTGGTCAGGAGACCACCGCCAGAGTCAGTGCCCAGGAGGGCCCAAGTATCGTCACTGGTCAGACGACCACCGCCAGAGTCAGTGCCCAGGAGGGCCCAAGTATCGTCACTGGTCAGGAGACCACCGCCAGAGTCAGTGCCCAGGAGGGCCCAAGTATCGTCACTGGTCAGGAGACCACCGCCACCGCCAGAGTCAGTGCCCAGGAGGGCCCAAGTATCGTCACTGGTCAGGAGACCACCGCCACCGCTGGAGTCAGTGCCCAGGAGGGCCCAAGTATCCACAGCCCCGCTGGGCAATGAGGGAACGTCATTCCACACACCAATGCCCAGTCCAGAGAACGTCATGCCACACACCAATGCCCAGCCCAGAGACCGCCATGGCAAAGCACCGCTGAACAGTCCAGAACCGCCATGGCAAAGCACGCTGAACAGTCCAGAACCGCCATGGCAAAGCACCGCTGAACAGTCCAGAACCGCCATGGCAAAGCACCGCTGAAGAGTCCAGAGACCGCCATGGCAAAGCACCGCTGAACAGTCCAGAACCGCCATGGCAAAGCACTGCTGAACAGTCCAGAACCGCCATGGCAAAGCACCGCTGAAGAGTCCAGAGACCGCCATGGCAAAGCACCGCTGAACAGTCCAGAACCGCCATGGCAAAGCACTGCTGGAGAGTCCAGAGACCGCCATGGCAAAGCACCGCTGAACAGTCCAGAACCGCCATGGCAAAGCACGCTGAACAGTCCAGAACCGCCATGGCAAAGCACCGCTGAAGAGTCCAGAGACCGCCATGGTAAAGCACCGCTGAACAGGGCATGCACCGGGGAAGAATGAAATGTCCGCCACATCAAGCATCGTTATCCCATGTGCGGGTGGGACAGGGACGGTACAGGAACTTCCACGGGGAGACTAATCCAGTCTGGGCACCAGTCCCCCTCCAGAACCAGTGGAGGCTGTTATCTACTTTGGAAACTGTGGCTTTGCACTCCCCAGGATGGAATAGTGGTCAACCCACCCACTGTAGAGACTTGAGAGACTGTGGCTTTGCACTCCCCAGGATGGAACAGTGGGCAACCCACCCACTGTAGAGACTTGAGAGACTGTGGCTTTGCACTCCCCAGGATGGAACAGTGGGCAACCCACCAACTGTAGAGACTTGAGAGACTGTGGCTTTGCACTCCCCAGGATGGAATAGTGGGCAACCCACCCACTGTATAGACTTGAGAGACTGTGGCTTTGCACTCCCCAGGATGGAACAGTGGGCAACCCACCCACTGTAGAGACTTGAGAGACTGTGGCTTTGCACTCCCCAGGATGGAACAGTGGGCATGGAGCCCCATCGTGGATCTGGCTTTGCACTCCTCCGGCTGAGGTGCCCCCCCTTCCCTTCCTCCTGAGGTGCCTGTAGTATTTCTATCTGATGCCCCGGCAGTGTTCTCTCCGTGTGTGGACAGGTATCTTTTGTGGGCCTCGTCCATGCATTTCTGGACTAGTGGTGCACGGACATTTATATGTGCATATCTGCACTACTTCTCGGAATGTATATACTTTTGTATGGTTTGCTAATATATCTGTATATTTTTGAGACATGTGTATGGATACATTACAATGTTTGGACTGATTTCGTTTTGTCTTTGCTTTCTTCCGGGGGGTTGTGGGTTGTTGATGTGATTTTTGTGAATGCTTTGGTGTGTGTGTTGTAATATGCAAGGGTGGGGTGGGGGTGGGGGTGTTGCGTGTGTGTCCCCCTAACTTTTGCCTACCCCCTCCCCTATGTCATAGGTGCAGTACTCACCGTTGTCGTCGCCGGCGTTGGTCTTCGTAGATGAGTAGGAATACAAGGGCCGGTAGGATTTGGAGTTCCGGCTCCATGGAGTCCTCCTTCCTCGTGGGATGTGTTCAGGTGAGCGTTTTCCCATTGCAGAAACTGTTTCCGCCGTGTTTTTATCCACGGAGAATCCGCCCCGGAAAAGTTGGCGGATTGGCGGGTTGTGATACTATGGGCGGTACATTGTCTCCCGCCTGTCTGTTGGCAGTGACCGCCGCGCTGCTTGTCTGTACTGCTGTGGCGGTCTGAGTGTTAAAGTGGCTGTCTGTTGGCGTTTTCCGCAACGGTCATAATTCCAAATATTTAACCGCCGGCCTGTTTGCAGTCTTACCGCCGCTTTAACACCGTCCGCCAGGGTTGTAATGACCCCCTTTACGTTTTGAGCCTCTAGGATCTGCTGTACAGCTTTGACAGCTGTCTGTACTTCGACGTCATATCCTGTATAAAGAAAGAAAAGTCTCAGAAAACATTGTTAGAAATAAAGCAAAATAGGTAATAAGAGTAGGTCGCTGGCATGGTTCTCTAACTATAAAACTATAGGTAGCTGTACCTTGCTGAAAGGCATCCATTTCCTCACAGGGTGAAGTTTGCTCTTGGGGATCGTATGTACAAAAAGAAGCATACTTGATTTTAGACCGCCAATCATGTTTATGGCACCGTCATAACACATTCATAAATATACTATAAGCCTGTAAAATCGTTTACTCTAATAATTACACACACAATTAAACTAGTTCACTCAGAATGTTAGCTAATAAGTCCACTTTCATCCTATTACATTGTTCTGAAGGTACAATACACAAAGCTTCTTGTTCACATTTCTCAAAAACCATACACTGTTTATTTAAAAAAGTCCACAGGGCGGCTCTGCTGCGCAACATAATATCTACTAATCTGTCCATAAAGCATTATTTATATAGTTCCAGGGCCTCCACAGCCTTATTTTACTTATATTATCATACCACCTCTAGGCCTTATAATGTCATATAATTACAGTAATTATTAAAAAGATAAAACACAAAACAATTTAAAACATCAGAGTTCATTGTATATATACATGTAAAATAGAATAGTAGCCAGATCTTAGGATCCATTTCCGTGTATACGCTCTAGTTCTTCAATGCTCTGAACCATGTGTGGGGGCGGAGCTCACTCTAAGCCCCACCCTAGAGGGTGGAGACAGGCAGAGCCAGCTCCACCATCACAGACACAGTCTTTTTGAAAAATTGCAGGCAGTAGAGGCAGCAGTGGGGGCCCCTGCGTCTTTCTCAACACCTCCCCTGGACTACAGGACCCTAACCTAATAAAGCGGATAGGGGGGTTTGTGGAGCTCTAACCTGTTGCTCGGAGCCCCCATCAATGAGAAGTTGTGCTGATGGGCTAGGGGGCTACAGGGCAGAGGACACAAACACACAGTGTGATCTGTGTCCTCTGCCCCCCAGTAATTGCTTGCTTTTTTGTTATTATTATTAATTGTATTTATTTCTTTATTTATTTTTATTTATTTTTTTAAATAAAAAAAATGCTGCCAGGTGGGCCCCTGGGGACCTGACCTCGTGCTCAGGGCCTAAGGGCCTCAACCATTTGGTATACTGTAGGGCCGGAGGGCTCAAGCGCACGAGGCTAGGGCCCTCAGGCCTGTACCTCACGCCCTCCACATCGTCCTCCTCCACCACATGGTGGCAGGAGGACTCGCAACTTGTGCTAGACACCCTCTAACCCCAAGAGGGGCTGGAGGGTGTCTACCGCGAGGTGTGAGGCCCCCCGCCACTAACTTAACAGGCCTGCTTTCAGAGGCTGCAGGCTATGCGGCGCGGCCTCTGAGAGCATGTCTGTTAGAATAATAACAGATATTGACAAGCTGAAAAATGCTCAGGGATCTCTGTTATTAAGCTAACATATTTGCTCTCAGAAGACGCGCGACGTAGCCTGCGGCCTCTGAGAGTAGGCCTGTTAAGTTAATAACGAAGGTCCCCGAGCGCTTTGCAGCTCAGGGACCATGCCATTAACATAACAGAGCTGTTCTCAAAGGCTGCACGCCCTCTGAGAACAAATCTGTTATGTTGATAATGGAGGTCGCCGAGCCGCAGACCACTCCGGGACCCTCGTTATTAACTTAACAGACCTGCTCTCAGAGACCACGTGGTCTCAGAAAGCCAGCGTGTTAGGATAATAATAGGGGTCACCGAGAAACACGCGCTCTGTGACCTCCCATCATTAACTATGAATACCTGCTCTTAGGGGCCGATGGCTCACAGCCTTCGGTCCCCAAGAGCAGGTATTCTTAGGTGTCACCGAGAAACACGCGCTCTGTGACCTCCCATCATTAACTATGAATACCTGCTCTTAGGGGCCGATGGCTCACAGCCTTCGGTCCCCAAGACTAGGTATTCTTAATTAATAATGAAGAGTGACGAGCCTCACATGCTCGCCACCCAGTGCTTATTTATAAATAAAAAACGTGTCGGTGCCCAAGCAATTCTCTTTAACACATGACTGATGCAATTAAATGCTGGGGAATGCGGAATACTGAGGCAACACAATCCTGTAGCCATCCCAGGTTTCTTTATTCCATTTAAAAGCCACTCCCTGACCCACCTGCTCACTCTATAGTTTGCTGCTTTCTCCCACTGTGGCGCTTGAAGGGGTGGGCTCTGAAACATATTATTATGTTTTATGGTTATGTTAGAATTTTGTAACACTTGACCTGGGGGCTACCTCTTTCTACGTGGACATCTGTTATGCATGTACGGGTCACTCTGACTAACATGTCATCACACCATGTCACAACACTTGTGACTCACCGACACCTATGTCAGTTTCAGGGTGGCTCTCAGGGGTCACTGGAAGTCCCGGTAACAGATGTGATGTCATTTTCGGGGCAGGACAGCTGTCACTTTTTGAATGATGAGGAAAGGTATCCCTGATTACTACTTGTGCTGATAAATAATTTCCATTTACACCTAAACACATTGGACCAAAGTCGCTAAGAGTATTTCATGAGTAGTGGTGGCTTACTGTGGGAATTATTAAAAGGGCAGTACTAATGCATATTCCATAATGACAGCTATAACATTTAGTACTCTGGTAGTATCCTTGCTCCTGGTGTTTCCTAGATGACAGAAATTTCACCAGATCAAAATCCCATACCTCAGCATTGGGACCAGGCCATACATTTTGGCATACCTACAACCTGATTTAGAACTGAAGATCTGCAGCAATGTCTGACAGAAATCTTTTTGTGAAAACAGCTGCAACAATTTCTGAATGTCCTACCATCCTGGAAAACTCTCCAAAAAGCTTCAGGATGTTCATTATGTGAGCTCTCACAATGTAACCCCAATGTGGAGGTGCATTTCCTGTGCTGCACTTGTTGAAAAAAATTCTACCACCTGTCATGGACATTCATTGGATTTCAGCTAACTGTTTCCCCACACAGTGTACTCCTTTACAGCAAATACAGAGATTTTGGTTGAGAAATCACATATGCTCAGAAAGAATTCCACATATCGCTGATTTTCCAATTGCTGGCTTCAGCAGAAGGAAAGTAAGCCTTTACGGCTATTGACTGCAAGTGAAGTAATGTTGACAATCTCCCTTTGTGTAAACCGTACAATGAACATGATGCTTTTCATCGCACTGCTGTTCATCTCCCATGTCTATACCTCATCCCTTCAATCTCTGCCCTCAAACTTCGACCAAGAGCAGAGGCTTATGCAGTCCACCCTTGCCCACTCCTTGAACTCTTCTCTAGACTATTTGCATTCACCCTCCTGTTGTCTGAATCCATTTTTGTTAGCTTTTAGGATTCTGAGTACTTTACTACTGCTAACCAGTGTGAAAGTGCTTCTGTTTTCTCCTTTAAATATTGTAAAATTGTCTTACACCTAACTGGCACATTTAATTTCCTTTTAAGTCCCTTGTAAAGTGATACGATGTGTATTCAGGGCTTGTAAATTAAATGATGCTAGTGGGCCTGCAGCACTGATTGTGCCACCCACTCATGTAGCCTTTTAAACATGTCTCAGGCCTGACATTGCAGCATGTGCACACGTGTTAGAAATTGGGTCTTTGGTTGGCAGTCAGGTTACCGCCTGTCTAAGCAAGGACCCTCACTCTAGTCATGGTAAAGGAGAATCACACTCGGGAAACCCCCGCTCACCCTCTTGGTAGCTCAGCACGATCAGGCAGGCTTAACTTCAGAAGCAATGTGTAAAGTATTTGTAAAAGCACACACAGTAACTCAGTGAAAACACTACAAAATGACACAACACAGGTTTAGAAAAATAGGTAATATTTATCTAAACAAAACAAGACCAAAAACAACAAAAATCTAACATACACATGTCAAGATATGAATTTTTAAAAGAATAAGGCCCTCATTACAACCCTGGTGGAAAATCCCGCTTTCTGCCGTGCAGAAGACCGCCAACATACCGCTGCGACCGCGGAATTCCACTACAGGTATTACGACCCACAGCTCGGAATCCACCACAATACAGACACCCACACAAGTCCGCCACACCAAATGTCAGTGATAAACTGGCGATACAAAAAACCACACCGTCACACTAACAGGAATACGCCCACACTATAACGACCCACGAATCAATGCAGCGGTCATTCAACCGTGGTAATCCATTGGTGGTTACACACTGCTGCGCTCAAAATACACACACACTTACAAAACACAACCACATTGGACAAATCGAAATACACACACCTGATACACATACACACACCACACCCACACACCCAATCCAATATAAAGCACACACCCACATCACCCACAAACCCTTACTACCAAAATATTGATAGAAGGCCAGAGAGAGAGACTACCTAAAACACCAGCATCCACAGACACACAACACCATCACTTGCACAACATCCACACACCTCAAACAACACACACCAACACATCCCCTCACATATCACAACAGACACCACCTCACACATCACCCACACCACATCATGGCACCTCAAAGATACCCCAGGTTCTCTGAGGAGGAGCTCAGGGTCATGGTGGAGGAAATCATCTGGGTAGAGCCACAGCTATTAGGATCACAGGTGCAGCAGACATTCATTGCAAGGAAGATGGAGCTATGGCGCAGAATTGTCGACAGGGTTAATGCAGTGGGACAGCATCAAAGAACACAGGATGACATCAGGAAGAGGTGGAACGACCTACGGGGGAAGGTGTGTTCTGTTGTATCCAGACACCAGATTGCTGTACAGAGGACTGGCAGTGGACCCCCACCTCCTCTCCCACAACTAACAACATGGGAGGAACAAGTCTTGGCAATTATGCATCCTGAGGGCCTCGCAGGAGTAGCAGGAGGACTGGACTCTGGTAAGACATATCTTTACTACTTTCCCCCCCACACCCTACCTGCATGCCATCACATACCGCCACCCTTACCTTCACACCCATCACCCCAACAACCCACAGATACCCCACTAACACAACCCACACATCCCAAAACTAAGCCCTGCATGTAACACCAAAGCATGGACACCCATCACCAAAGCATGTCCAGTACAGAGACTCACTCATGCTCCAAAACCACCAATCACACAAGGACCAAGCCAATAATGCAAGCACAGGAGTAGAGGGTCACTCACCCATTGCACAAGATGGCACACACAGATACAATAACTATGCATTTACACCCCAACAGGACCCATACCCAACGTCATCGGACAGGATGTGCTAGACATATCCAGTCCCCCCACAGAAGAGACCCACAGTGATGACAGCAGCTCTGCACGCCTGGATCAAGATGACCAACCCGGCCCATCAGGGACCTCGGGACAGTCGGTTCCCCTGACACAGTCACAAACCACCACAGAGCCTCCCCTCAGGAAACACCAGCACAGCACCCCCCCAGCGGGCCCATCCCTCTGTCCCCAGGACGAGTCAATCAGCAGTGTGTCCACCACTACAGGGAACCCAGGCAACCCCACTAACAAAGGACGATCAAGGACCTGGGGGCAGTGGCAGTGGGCACACAGTTCAGGAGACAGAGGCACAGGATAACAGGGAAGCTGGGAAGACTGCTGTGCGACAGGGGGAGGACAGGCCCAGGGAACCCACTCTCCACGAGGCATTCTACAACATCATGGGAGCTTACCACCATTCCCAGGAGACCGTGGGTACGGTACTGGCCAAGTTTCAGGAGACCCAGCAGCTGCAGGAGGAACACTACCTGGGGATCAGGGAGGACTTGAAGTCCATCAACACCACCCTGGTCACCATTGCTGGGGTGCTGGCAGACCTTCTAAACACCAGGAGCGACACAGTGACACACCAACGGGCCCCTGACACTAGCCTGGACGATGAACAGCGCTCCACCTCTGCCGGCGATAGTGGACAGGAGGCACCGCCACAGGAACAACAGGCCACCAGAACCCCACCCCTTGCAGATGGAGAACCACCCCACAAACGGTCCCTGAGATCCAGGAACAAGACAAGAACATTGCCAAGACCCCCGCCAGGAAATAAGACCCCCTGAATGTCGCCCTTCTGTCCCACTATGTCACCCTGTCCATCGTTAAACTGCCATTGCTCCACTTCATATGCCCCTTTGGACAATGCACCTGTGAAACAACTAGACTGGACTCTGCCATGGACATACCTCCACCATCACCCCAGCCCATTTTACAACCCCCTCTGCTTACTTGCACAGGAATAAACATACTTCAATCACAAAATAATCTGGAGTCAGTCTGTGCTTTCACAAATGTGTAATTGCAATATCTATGGAATATAGCAATGTCAATTTACTTGTTCACATACCAATGTAACACAGCTGAAACCCTGAAACCGGTCCCAGGATACTTGTTTCCGGTCCAGGGAGGACCTGGCTTGGCAGTTCGGGCTGGACTGTTCCCATTAGGAACAGGGTCAAGACTGATTTGCAAATGTCTGGGTCCAAACTGGGGTGGCATGGTGAGCAAAAGAACGATGGATTAAACCCAGATCTGTGACTGGGGGCGAGTGTTTGCATTGTTCAGCACTCCGTCCATCATCCTTTTATGTTGCTAAAGTTGCCCTAAGTGGGACGGGTATGCCCAGACGTGGGTCCCGTGCTCACTATGCCACCAGATTCAAGCTAGCCTGGCTGAAGAGGGGTGATACCCTGAAACCAGTCCCAGAATGCTTGTTTCTGGTCCAAGGAGGACCTGGCCTGGTAGTTCAGGCTGGACTGTTCCCATGGAGAACAGGGTCAAGACTGATTTGCATATAGCTGGGTCCAAACTGGAATGGCATGGTGAGCAAAAAAACTGATGGATTAAACCCAGATCTGTGACTGGGGGTGAATGTTTGATTTGGTCTACATTCTGTCCATCAACTGTTGTTTTTGCATTTGTCACCCCAAGTGGGAAGGGTATGCCCAGACGTGGGTCCCGTGCTCACTATGCCACCAGATTCAAGCTAGCCTGGCTGAAAATGAGTGATATCCCGAAACCGGTCCCAGGATGCTTGTTTCTGGTCCAGGGAGAACCTGGCCTGGCAGTTCAGGCTGGACTGTTCCCATGGGGAACAGGGTCAAGACTGATTTGCATATGGCTGGGTCCAAGCAAGAATGGCATGGTGAGCAAAAAAACTGATGGATTAAATCCAGATCTGTGACTAGGGGTGAATGTTTGATTTGGTCTACATTCTGTCCATCAACTGTTGTTTTTGCATTTGTCACCCCAAGTGGGAAGGGTATGCCTAGACGTGGGTCCCGTTCTCACTATGCCACCAGATTCAAGCTAGCCTGGCTGAAGAGGGGTGATGCCCCGAAACCAGTCCCAGGATGCTTGTTTCTGGTCCAGGGAGGACCTGGCCTGGCCAGGCAGTTCGGGCTGGACTGTTCCCATGGGGAACAGGGTCAAGACTGATTTGCATATGGCTGGGTCCAAACTGTAATGGCATGGTGAGCAAAACAACTGATGGATTCAACCCAGATCTGTGACTTCACTGTCCACAGGCTCCCCAGCTGCCACAAGACCACCATCTGGCCCATCCTCCTGCAGAAGGCAGGCCACGATTATCTGACACACCTTCTTCGGTGAGTAGTATAGAGAAATACCTGGAATCTGGCCTTCAGGAGGCTGAAGGTGCGTTCTATTATCCTCCTAGTTCACCCATGTGCCTCATTGTAGCGTTCCTCTGCCCTTGTCCTGGGATTCCTCTCTGGGGTCAGTTGCCATGACAGGTTGGGGTAACCAGAGTCACCTGCAAATGTCAAGGGACAACTGTTCGACACACACTAACCATTATGGACAACGCCATACCCAGACACCTATGTCAACTGTATTGGGACCTTGGCCTCACCTATTAGCCACACACGGTGCCTCAGGAGTTGCCCCATCACATAAGGGATGCTATTTCTCAAAATGTAAGCGTCATGCACAGAGCAAGGATACTTGGCATTCACATGGGAGATGTACTGGTCTGCCAAACACACCATCTGCATATTCATCAAATAGTAGCTTTTCCGGTTTGTGTACACCTGATCATTCCTGCGGGGGGGGGGCAAATGCCACATTTGTACCATCAATGGCACCAATGATGTTGGGGATATATCCCAGGGCATAGAAGTCACCTTTCACTGTGGGTAAATCCTCCACCTGAGGGAAAACGATGTAGCTGCGCATGTGTTTCAGCAGGGCAGACAACACTCTGGACAACACGTTAGAGAACATTGGCTGGGACATCCCTGATGCCATGGCCACTGTTGTTTGAAAAGACCCACTGGCCAGGAAATGGAGTACAGACAGGACCTGCACTAGAGGGGGTATCCCTGTGGGATGGCGGATAGCTGACATCAGGTCGGGCTCCAACTGGGCACACAGTTCCAGGATTGTTGCACGATCAAGTCTGTATGTGCTTATGATGTGTCTCTCTTCCATTGTCAACAGGTACACTAGGGGTCTGTACACCGGAGGATGCCGCCATCTCATCACCTCCCCCAGCAGACATGCCCTATGGAGGAGAACAGCGAGCAGAGAGTCATCCAACACTGAGGTATCACAATGTGTTATTTTCAGAAACGTTAGTAATCTGCAATGTGCTGGTATCTGTCTGTATTCCCGGCCTAGATAGGTGTGACGCAGTTTATATCCCTCCCATGTGGCCCCCTGAAATGGCGGCTGCCTGACCTGCAAGGTGGGACAAGGGGATATGCACCCACTGCCGTAAAAGATGGGAGAACCTGCACCGCTGGAGCAAGAAGACGGCGGAGGCCCAGCTGGGGATGGCCTCCCAACGTGGAAGGGATGGCCGTCACACCATGACCCCCCTAATGTCCCGGATCCTGGTGGTGGCCTATCCGGAGTTGGATGGGCGCTTGAGGGCATCACATCAGCCACAAGGGGGTGAGTACACTTTCATTCAGCTGACTCTTTGCGCATTACGAGGTGTCTGGGTGGGGGAGGTGGGCAGTGTGTTCCCCTAGGCCAGGGCAAACTTGGTAGGCAAGGTCCCTTGTGAGGCAGGCTTTGTGGCACCCCAACCCCACTAGTGGTAAGAGCCATCTACACCTAGTCAGGCTCCTGTGACTTCCAGGTGTGCAGCAATTGGGCTTAGGCCTCGTACCCCATGGTCAGTTGAATTTTCTAGGAACTGTTAGTGCCTGGCGTAGTGCTGAGGGCTGCTCCCTGTGTGTTGTGTCCACCAACGGTAGTGGTGTTGCATGCACTGAACATGTTTTTCTTCTGTCTTCCCCCCCTCCTTTTTGTGGTCTCCCTGTTCTTGTGTGCAATAGCATCATCAGGCAGAGGAGCATTGGCACCGGAGCAGGAGGGAGCTGCAACTCACTTGGCACTGGAGGGTGAAGCAACGGAGTCTGAAGCCACCAGTGGGATGGAGGGCAAGGGGAGCTCCACGGCGGGGACAGGAGCAGACACCACTGACAGCAACTCCTCCTCTGATGGGAGCTCCCTTGCTGTGGCGGGCACCTCTGTTCCCACCGCATCAACAGGTACAGCCGCCACCCTCCCTACCAGCACCGCCCTCCCAGCAGCCCCTCAGCGTGTGTCCGGTGCCCGCTCACCCAGGAGGGTGGGCATCTTGTTTGCCCCAGGCACCTCAGGCCCTGCCCCAGTCAGCCGTACTGCCGTCAGTGAGGAGGCTATTGACCTCCTGAGATCCCTCTCTGTTGGGCAATCTACCATTTTGAATGCCATCCAAGGTGTTGAGAGGCATTTGCAACAAACAAATGCATACCTGGAGGGCATTCATTCTGGGCAGACGGCCCAACAGAGAGCATTTCAGGCTCCGGCCTCAGCACTGATCGCAGCCATTGTCCCTGTGTCCAGCCTCCCCCCTCCAACTTCCTCCACCCAGACCCAATCCCCTGTACCTCAGCCTATCCCAAGCACGCCATCAGACCAGCATGCACACACATCAGCACACAAGAGTGGACTTGGCAAACATAAGCACCACACATCCCACATGCACTCACACAAGCACCATCCCCATGCAGACACAGCAACATCCACTGCCTCCACTGTGTCCCCCTCCTCCACGCCCTCCTCCTCCCTCCCTGTCTCATCTCCACTCACACCTGCATGCACTACATCCTCAGCCACTACCTCCATCACCAGCACGCCCATCATCACACACCGCTCACATGCAAACACCACTCCCACTACTATTCACACATCCACTGTATCCTCTCCAAGTGTGTCTGTGAGTCCTCCTCCCAAAGTACACAAACCCAGGCACACACCCACCCAACAGCCATCCACCTCACAACAGCCTCTGGCCCAAGCACCTTCACCCAAATTCAGCAGACGTACACCTCCTACAACCACTACCTCTTCCTCCACTCCCAAACCCCCTCCATCTTCCCGTCCCAGTGTGTCTAAGAAACTTTTCCTGACAACCCTTGACCTCTTCACTTTAGCTCCCCCCTGTCCTTCCCCTAGGGCCAGGCTTTCCAGGTCCCAGCCCAGCACCTCAGCCAACAGATTCCCAGGCACAGTGGTGCCAGCAACTGCGGGATCATCGAGTGCGCCACCCATCAGGGCTCCCATTCTGCCACGTAGCGAGGGCAAGGACATTCCCCCACCTGCCAAGGTGAAAAAGGTGCCCACATCCCAGAGGGAGAAGCCAAAACTACCAGCCACCAAGGGCTCAGCAAAAACAAAAGGGGATAGTGGCAAGACAACTCTGGCACCATCAAAGGTGGGGAAGGGACAAAAGCAGAAGAGCAGGTCAGGAGAGGGCACGGTGGCACCGACTGAGGGACCAGTGTCACACCTTCTGTCCACGACCACACCAACCTGTTCGGCGGCAAACACCACTAGCTGCCCCGCCACCACAACCGCCACCTGCACCGCCACCTGCACAACCACCTGCACAGCCACCGGCACATCTGCAGTCTCAGCAACAGTCCCCAGCCTCTACCCCAGTGGGCAGCCGTCTGAGGCTGCAGGAGACGTCCTGCTGTGTCCCTCAACAGGTGCTGACCCATGCACCACCGTCAGCACCGACTGAGGGACCAGTGTCACACCTTCTGTCCACGACCACACCAACCTGTTTGGCGGCAAACACCACTAGCTGCCCTGCCACCACAACCGCCACTTGCACCGCCACCTGCACAGCCACCGGCACATCTGCAGCCTCAGCGACAGACCCCAGCCTCTACCCCAGTGGGCAGCCGTCCGAGGCTGCAAGAGACGTCCTGCTTTGTCCCTCAACAGGTGCTGACCCATGCACCACCGCCAGCACCGCCGCCAAAGACACCGCCGCAAGCACAGCCACCGGCCCCGCGACGTGCTTGGACATTGGCACCACCGCTGACATGGCTATCATCCCCAGTGGTCAGTCATCCGAGGCTGGAGGAGAGTTCCTGGACCCTGGGCAGCTTCCATGAGGCATGACTTCCATCACTGTTTGCACTTGCAGGTGGAAGGCAAAGCCGCAGATGTGTGGGGTATGTCGGTGCCTCCATGGCGTATCATGCAACCTGTACCTCGACAATCTCGTGGCACACACACCCAGGTGAGGGAATTGTACCGGCCGCACTGCACGTGGAGCACTCTGGGCACCACGCCCCCTCCAGAACCAGTGAAGAAAAGCATCCAGTTCCCCAGTCCTTGGCAGTACGAAGCACTTTGGGCACCATGTCCCCTCCAGAACCAGTGGAAGAAGGCATCCACTCACCCTATCCTTGGCAGGATGAAGCACTCTGGGTACCAGGCCCCCTCCAGAACCAGTGGAGAAAAGCATCTACTCACTCTATCCTTGGCAGGATGAAGCACTCTGGGCACCATGCCCCCTCCAGAACCGGTGGAGAAAAGCATCCACTTCCCCAGTCCTTGACAGGATGAAGCACTCTGGGCACCATGCCCCCTCCAGAACCAGTGGAAGAAGGCATCCACTCACCCTATCCTTGGCAGGATGAAGCACACTGGGCACCAGGCCCCCTCCTGAACCAGTGGAGAAAAGCATCCACTCACCCTATCCTTGGCAGGATGAAGCACTCTGGGCACCATGCCCCCTCCAGAACCAGTGGAAGAAGGCATCCACTCACCCTATCCTTGGCAGGATGAGGCACTCTATCCTTGGCAGGATGAAGCACTCTGGGCACCAGGCCCCCTCCAGAACCAGTGGAGAATGACATCCACTTGAGAGACTGTGGCTTTGCATTCCCCAGGATAAAGCAGTGGGCAAACCACCCCCTGGAGAGACTTGAGAGACTGTGCCTTTGTACTCCCTAGGATAAAGCAGTGGGCAAACCACCCTCTGGAGAGACTTAAGAGACTGTGGCTTTGCACTCCCAGGATACAGCAATGGGCATGGAGCCCCCTCGTGCAGCAGTGGTGTCATGCGTTCATCTGGCTGAGGTGCCCCACCTCCCCCTGAGGTGCCTGTATATTTTCAGTCAGATGCCCCAGCAGTGTTCTCTCCATTTCCAGTCAGGTATCTAGTGTGGGCTTCGCCCATGCATTTTGGGACCAGTGGTCCACGGACAATGCTTGGTACACTGTCCGGACTTGTGAAGTTGGTGTACATATTTGTATATACTGAATTTAGATTTTTGACTATCAGATTTTTCATGATTACACTGGTTACAATCATTTCCTTTTGTCCTTGTGTTCTTCCAGTGGGTGATGGGGTGTATATGTAATGTTGCTGCATGTATTTGTGTGTATAGTGTTGGGGGTGAGGGTTGGGGTGGGGGTATTGCGTGTTGCGTGTCACTCTCTCCCCCCCCCATGTGTTGTAGGTGCAGTACACACCATGGTCGTTGACGGCGTCTGTCCTGCTCCTGATAGAGCAGGAGGAAGAGCAGCATTGGTAACACCTGTAGTTCGGGCTCCATGGCGTCCTGGTTCCTCGTTGGGTGTCGAGAGGTGAGTGGTTTCCCTTCTGTGTACTGTTTCCGCCGTGCTTTTGATAGCGTTGATTCTGCCCGTTTCAAGGTGGCTCATAGGAGTGTTGAAATACAGTGGGCAGTACTTTGTCTTCTGCCTGTCTGTTGGTGGTTACTGCCGTGGTGTTTGTTTCTACCGCCGTGGCGGTCTGAGTCTTAAAGTGGCTGTCTATGTTGGCGGTTTCCGCCATTGTCGTGATTCAATTTTTTTCCGCCGGTCTGTTGGCGGTATTACCGTCGCTTTAACACCGACCGCCAGGGTTGTACTGAGGGCCTAAGAGTCTTAATCCCTGGTAAACAGTGAGAACACTGTTAGCACACAAAAGTACATGGGTAGCATCAAAATACAGCCCCACAGGCAAGTGTGCGTCGAAAGAAGCCAGCAATGTGTCGATTTCTCAGCCGCAAGAGAGAGCGTAAGTCGTTCCTCCTTCGGTCGGGTCAGTGTGTGTTGTTTCTTCTCTCCCGCAAGACAGCGCTGCATCAATCCGGATGAGCACCTCGGGTCGGGCAGGCTGTGCATTGATTTTCTGCACCCAGCGATGTTGCATTGAAATCCAGTTGCACTGTGACAAGAAACCGTGCTGTGTGGGGGCTTGCATCACAAACAGTAGCCGCTGCTGGTGCTGCGCATCATTTCTCCAGCTGCGTTGCATCGATCTGCCAGCCGCAAGGCAGGTAGAGTGTCGATTTTATCCGCGAGGCTGGCGGCAAGTCCTTTATCAGCTGTGAGGCGGGTGGTGCGTTGAAAGTTGCATCGTATGACGGTCTTTAAGTGGATTTTCAGTTCTTAGCTGCCAGATTCACCTCTCAAGGGCACAGGGACTGGATAGGGTACCACTTGGCAGGGCAGAAGTCTCAGCAGAGAGTCCAGGTGCTGGCTGGGGAAGTCTTTGATGGCCCTGAGACTTCAACAACAGGAGGCAACCCGATTTAAAGCCCTTGGAGATTCTTCTCAAGCAGGAATGCACAACAAAGTCCAGTCCTTGTCCCCTTTCACAGGCAGAAGCAGCAACTGCAGGGTAGCCCAACAAAGCACAGTCACAGGCAGGGGCAGCACTTCTCCTCAGCTCTTCACCTCTTCTTCTTGGCAGAGGTTCCTCTTGATTCCAGAAGTGATATAATTTTCAGGGGGGTTAGGGGCTCTTCTTATACCCATTTCTGCCTTTGAATTGGGTCTACTTCAAAGAGAAGTCTCTGATTCTGCCTTGCCCAGGCCAGGCCCTAGACACACACCAGGGGGTTGGAGACTGCAGTGTGTGAGAGCAGACACAGCCCTTTCAGGTGTGAGTGACCTCCTAGCACAGATGACCCATCAGGATATGCAGACTACACCCCAGATCTCTTTGTGTCAGTGTCTAGAGAGAGGTGCAAACAGCTCAACTGTCAAACTGACCCATAGAGGGAATTCACAAACAGACAGAGTCATAGAATGGTTTAAGCAAGAAAATGCCTACTTTCTAAAAGCAGCATTTTCAAACACACAATGTAAAAACCAAACTCCACATGTCTATCGTCTCCCAACTAGAATCTGCACTTTAGTAATATTTAAAGGTAGCCCCTATGTTAACCTATGAAAGGGATATGCTTTGCAACAGTGGAAACTGAATTTGGCAGTATTTCACTGTCAGGGCATGTAAAACACAGAAGTATATGTCCCACCTTTAAGATACACTGCACCCCGCCCATGGGTCTCCCTTGGGCCTACCTTAGGGGTGCCTTACATGTATAAAAGGGAAGGTTTAGGCCTGGCAAGTATGTACACTTGCCAAGTCGATTTGGCAGTTTCTAACTGCACACACAGACACAGAGGTGGCAGGTCTGAGCCATGTTCACAGGGCTACTAATGTGGATGGTACAACCAGTGCTTCAAGCCCACTAGTAGCATTTAATTTACAGGCCCTGCGCACCTCTAGTGCACTGTACTAGGGATGTACTAGTAAATCAAATATTCCAATCATATAAAGTCAATTACACATATATTTTCCATAGGAACACTTACCCTTTAGCACTGGTGTAGTGTGGTCAGTTTTACGTATATTTTGCGCATTAGCTTCAGGCCTTAGGCCTCTGTGCACTTTGCCCTAACTATATTTTATTCATTTGCTAACAGCTTAGAGCCTCTGTGCACTTTACTCTAAATGCTTTCTATTAGGCTTCGTACTGTTATTTTACAGAATAGCCAGTTCTACGGTGTTGTTTTTTATTCATATCACACTGTTTTGCCTACTTCAGCACTGGAGTTCTTCATAACATATTCACTCTGTGCTTTAGTCAAGGATACAGTCTGGTACATTGCCGATAGATGTGGTAGGAGTCTAGACTTGCCATTCCTGCGTAGGAACATTTTGTGATCACTATGACATGTTAGTTATAAAATCACTTCCTTGTCCCAATACATGCAAGAGGGAGATTCCGACCAGGGAACCACAACTAGACGCTGACTACCTCGTTGCAGATGCTGAACCAGATCACAGGCCTTTGCTCAGGTATGAGTGTGTCCATCTCCCTAGTGATACAGAAAGGCAAGCTGGAAGCTTAACATGCTGTGCTCTAAATAGAACAAGCAGAGGGAGAGTAGAAACGGTTAGGAATTATGATAGCTTTATTTCTATGTTTTACTCTCCTGGTTACTATATCAATCCTACTATGTTGTATTGTTCTGGTTATTGCGGCTCACGCCTTAATATCTAAAATACAGTCGTTTTATTAAAACATTATATAAAACTTATACTGTCTTTGTCATTTGTATATGAGACCATATTGTGAATGAGAGAGTTGGTTTGGATCTGAGTGACCACGACTTCCCTGAGAAGTTCCAAAGATGTCATGCGCTCGGCTGCCCAATCATTTCTTTCCCGTGAGAGAAATGAGGCACTGCTAGTTAGCCGGAGCAACAACTGGATTTAGGGTGACAGAGTTCCTTACACGTGGGTCAGACTCAGTCCCCCACACCGTTATCGATCCTGCTGCCTAGAAATCCAGTAGTCTCATTTAGGATAATGAGAGCCCACGCGACATGGCGCCGCCAACGTTTGGTCTGGCTCTAATGTTTGGGTTCGACTGACTCTCTCGGTCTCGTATATATTTTGACTCCTCGGTTCCGTATACGGAGACGTCCGTGGGGCTGAGGGTTTCCGCCACCACAGGTTGGGTACATCCTCATACTTTGTGGTTGGTTGTTCAAGCTTGAACTTTGAAAGGAAATACCCCGATATTGGTGTGCCTTCTCTGTCCTAGAGCTATTATTGTTATACTAATGGCGAATCCAGTTGTAATAAATATACCGCTTAATATGCGGTTGCCGCTCACGGGTCATCTGATAGCACATGGACTGCCGGTCCAGGGGGGTCCGGTCACTTTTGTGGTGGACGCCCATGCAGCCTATAGAACAGAACTTTTTTATTCTTGGGTCGTATTTCCAGCAGCTGATGGGGGTACAAATACTTTTCACGAATATACTGTTGCGAATGTCCCTGGACAATACAGGGCTTATGCATACTTAGAAATACCTTTATCTTATCAAGAACACCATAATTGGCTTGATGGCGCCCTCCTACATTCAGTAACACCAGTAAGGTTAGGTCCGTTGAGTAATGATGGTCCGACCTGGCCTTTATTGGCTACATATACACCATATCCTGGAGTCGCAAATGTGGCAGTGGCTGAAGTGCGTCGTTTATATGTGGAATTAACTGCAACGTACAGACGATTAGTTCAGTTTGTGATGCAGACATTGAATACTAATGCAGCGCGTGCTGCTCCAGCTCACCCACATGCGGTGGTACCGGGAATCAATCCGGCCACTGTACACTCTGTAATGGGCCAAGTACCGGCTAAACATGAGGAGACTCCATTTTGGCTGGCGCAAAAAATTAATACGCTAGAAGCAGTATTTCCCCATACGGGACCTCAGGATAAGCATAGAATTTTGACGATGTGTTTGCCGTATGGGATGGTTCCTACGGTGGATCTTTGTAATACTTGGGGCACGGTGTTTGCCGCACTCTATACTACAGCACACGGTACACCGACTTTGGCTAATTTGCCGGAGGTGCTTAAACAAATTCAGGATGAATATGGGGCTGCCCCTGCCTTAGATTTAGGCATGCAATTGATGGGTAATTTTGACGCGGTTTCTTCTATTATTTTGAGTAATCTCAAAGGGGAGGCTGTAGCACTAGCAGTGCGAATGCGTCTTCGGGACGTTCCGCAGATTAATCAGGAGCGGGAACTTCCGAGAATAATAGCTGAAACATATTCTAGTATTGGTCGTGATAGCCTAGGGGCTCGACCGCAGAAGCCACAATTGCAGGGTAAAAATAATAAGGATAATTCTAAGCAACAGCAACCTGAGGGTGCGAAAAAGCGCTGGGATAAGAAACAGCAAACACCTAAGAAAGATGGTGGGCAGTCTCCGCAACCGGAGACCCCGCAAAATAAGTATAATCTCAGGAATAGGGATACTTTGAAGACGCCTGATAGATATCAATATACTGATACGCGCCAATCTCGTTCCTTCCAGGACTCCTCGGAGAAAAGAAGTGAGAGAGGTGGGCGGTCAGAGCGGAGGACGGAGTACGTGAAACCGAGACAGGATTCACAACGCTCAGCGGAGGTTTCTATTAAACAAGAAGAGAAACCGCTGCAACAAAAACAGCAATTTAAAAAGAAAAAAGTGGCAGCAGTCTCAGTTAGACATGCCACTCAAGAAGAGGGTTCTCTTGACGAACAAGACATGGGCGTTAGCGCTGTTAGACAGCGCGGCAGAGGTCACAATAGTTCGCCGGAGTCTTCTAGAGCATCTGGAGGCGAAAGCAACTGATGACTTCATACAAGTCGAGACGGCGGATATGCGAGTCTCTGATCCTGATCAAGTATATCTTGTGACTCTACGATTAGAAGGGGACATTGACCGCGTTGTACACGCCATCTTTTGGGACCATGTGGTGAAATCATATGATGTCCTGTTGGCCGAACAAGATTGGCCACCTGACTTTGTTCGCAACTGTCCGGTTGGGGAGGAGGTTATTGCGCCTTCCTTTTCACCACTTGTTCCGAGAGAACTAGCGGAGTCATATGGTAAATCATGGGCTCTAGCACAAGCCCCCGCCCTATATAGAAATAATGTGGGGTGGGATAAACAATCACCTTATCATGTCATTCCCATTAAAGGAGAACCTCAGCCACAGCCGCAATATCCTATTAAATTTGAAGGAAGGGCATCGGTTCGGGAAATTCTTACACAATTGGAGTACAAAGGTGTGATTGAGCCTTGTGTCTCGCCGATGAATAATCCCTTATTTCCGGTTGCTAAACCGGACCATTCCTATAGGATAGTGGTGTATTACAGACATTTGAATAGTCATACACGCACATATGCAATACAGAATTCACATAGCGCTGCGCTTATGAATAATATAGTGCGTAAAAAATACAAAACAACCTTGGATATCTCGAATGGATTTTTCTGCCAGAATATAGCACCCGAAAGTCGGGACTATACCAGTTTCAGTGCGTTTGGCTCTCAGAAAAAGTTTTGTCGTTTACCTCAGGGGTATGAGAATAGCCCAGGACTGTTTTCGGCTCGTGTGACTGAACTTCTGCACGAGTTGGACCCTGAGGCGTTATCATATGTTGATGACATTTATTTGACGGACGATGAGATTCTACAACATCTCAGTCGCGTATCGCGCACTGTTGTGGGTTTTGCTGATATTGGTTATAAGTTTCATTTTAAGAAATCAAAGATTGCCTTCCTCAGTGTTATTTTCCTGGGATATGAGTTATCGAGTGAGGGCAAGAGATTGGCGCCACAATTTTTTGAGAAATGTGCTTTACTGCAGCCTCCTAATACGGTTCGGAAGCTCCAGTCTTTGTTGGGGTTTCTGAATTTTGGCAGAACTTACATTCCTGATTATGCTACACGTATAAAACCCTTATATGAACTGATTCGCCCGAATTTTTCAAGTAGATTTTGGACGATTGAGCATACACACATACTGCGAGAGCTGCAGAATGATCTCTTAACGGTTGAACATTTACACACACGGGACAATAAAACTCATTTGGTCATCAGGGTGATTCCTGGGGCTGTTGGATTTATGTATGTCACCTTTAATGAAGGGGAGACAGTCCCGATAGCATACAAGTCCCACTTGTATTCTGCTGCAGAACAACGTTTTGCACAGACTGAGAAAATTCTCACTGCAGTACAGATGGCTGTGATCAAAGAAAGACCGCTAGCCCAGGGCCAACGCATTATTGTCGTTTCCCCGATTCCGGCCTTAGAGGCTGTTACAAAAGCGAGTGTTCCTAATTCGAAAGCTTTACACCCGTGGTGGATACAATGGGCTATGTCTTTGACGGCCACTGATGTGGATTACATATTTGACCCTAAGCTGCAGACTCAAGAATTTCTTCAATATGAAATAGAGTACCCAGTTCCTGCTGGCACATTGCTTATTGACCAATATGAAGTGGTCATGTATACCGATGGCTCTGCGCAACCGGCGGTTGGGACTAAACAACAGTATTCTGCTGCATGTGCGGTGGTGAGCGGGATTATGGAGGGGGAAGTCTTCTGCCCCCGACATACTTATACTAAAACCTTGGGAGATTGCACGGCGCAGCTGGCTGAGCTCAAAGCTCTTTTGTTAGCGTTGGAGCATGCAGAGCCGGCGATATTGACCTTGCTGGTCTGTGACTCCTACTACTGTGTGCAATCCTTCAATGAATATCTGCATTATTGGAAAATGAATGGGTTCAGAGATTCTAAAGGCAACACCATTAAACATAAATTGTTGTGGGGTAAGGTTGCGGGTCTGAAAGAAACGCTTCCTAAAGTCCATGTTGTACATACACTTGGACACCAGCGTGTTGGAATACACGTTGCTGGGAATACTTTGGCTGATGAGGCTGCAAAGTCGGCAGTGGCTATCACCACTGTAGCCGCAGTGACTCGTTCGAGTTCGAAACCAGACATAGAGATTTCGGCTGCCATAAAAGCTACGGCTGATGGCACGCCATTTCCTAAAGGATTCCCTTCTAAATATAGTTCCTGCTTGAGTGGTGCACTAAATGCTGTTGTTAATATTCCAGGCGTTGGTGTACGTGAGTTACCGAATAAAATTGAGAGACCTCGATTAATTTCTGCAGCACATGAAGGGGTGGCATCTGCGCATGCTGGTGTGGCTGCCATGATTTCACTTTTACAGGCCCGTTATTGGTGGCCTGGTCTCTATAAGGAGACAAAGCAGTATGTCCTTTGTTGTGACGTCTGTCAACAAATTAAAGCACCGTCGGCTAGACGCCCGCAGCAGACTCCTCTTCTGATATCAAATAGAC
This sequence comes from Pleurodeles waltl, assembly GCF_031143425.1. Lineage (NCBI taxonomy): Eukaryota > Metazoa > Chordata > Amphibia > Caudata > Salamandridae > Pleurodeles > Pleurodeles waltl. Next base: position 487,947,605 of record NC_090438.1, on the reverse strand, counting down.
CATTACAGTGTGTGTACTTGGACCATTGTGGTCCACTGACACCAGATAGTGCATACAAATACATATTGGTTGCTGTAGATTCGTGCTCCAGATTTGTGTGGGTCTGGCCACAGCGCTCGGCTGACGCTCGGACTGTTATTAAAGATTTGCGTATCTTTGTCGATACATTTGCAGTTGCAGCTTTTCATTCGGACCAGGGCCCTGCTTTTGCCTCTAAGGCATTCAGGGACACCATGGCTTCGTTGGGGGTCCAACTCCAATTCTCGTCTCCATTTCATCCCGAGGGAAATTCTGTCATGGAGCGTTTAAATCGTGATTTAAAGCAATCCTTAACAGCCAGGGTTATAGGTACGGGTCGTAGTTGGCTAGCCCACCTGTATGGAGTACAGAGAGCACTTAATAACTTGCCTAGAAGGTCACTGGGGGGTCGTACTTCATATGAGTGCCTGTTCGGAACACGAATGTATGTTCCTGATCTAGATGGTCCTGGTGTGGAGGCGGCAGATACGCCCTTTGACATAAATGATCGTGTCACTGTTTTGCAGGATTTACAACAATTTCGTGAAGATAACTCTTCTGCGAGTGCTGCCTCTTCTGGAATTAAGGATGAGCCAGTAACACCTACTGGTTGGATACCCAGGATTGGGGATCTAGTGCGTGAAAAGGTCGCAGTAAAGAAAGAATTTGGTCCTTCTTATCGAGCACCTGTCCCGGTGTTGGGGGTGAGCGGCATGAGAACTGTGATTTTGCCGCCGCTGCAAGGGGCCAAAGGAAATCGTTTTGTTTCCATTGATAATGTCAAGTTACAACATGTGGCCGATTCTGCACAGCAGACCAAGAGGGACACCCAGTAGTTCCGGCATCCCTCTCACTACTGGGGAAGAAGTCCCGCTGCAGGTGATTTGCACCGACCCTGTTTCCTCTCCGAGCTTGGGGAGGGTGGAAGATGATCTTGCGATTGTTCCACAGTCAACAATTGATATCGATTCTTTTTCTCAAGTTGCTGTACGTTCTACTGATGTTTCTGAACATGTGATTTATAGTGTACCTAGGAGAGAACCTCCATCAGCTTCCTTGTTCACTGTTGCTCCTTTTGCAAGAACTGCCTCTGGCTGCTTCAACGACGCGGATGCGGCTGTATCCAGCTCTTCGTCTTCGCTGTCTTCAATCCGAGGTCCACGTAAGCTACTCAGTTGGCTTAAACATACATATTTTGTTGTTCCTTGGAACTATTTGTGGCTTTTTATGGCTGTACTGACTATTTTTTTATGGTTGGGATTTGTGGTTACCTTTTTTCTGGTAATACATGGTCATTTTCTTCCTGATCGATCCGACATTGAGCACGTGGAGACTGTGTTGAGACCACATTTTTCGTCTCATATGGTTCGAAGAGACTTATCCAATGTGAACATTTCTGCAATACCAATTCCGGATGGAATTGTGTGGGATAAAGTAATGTTTGATATATATGGTCCCACTGAATTGATTCAAATACCGTATGTTCTTAAGTTATCAATGAATGATATTGTTATTCCAGGCATTGTTTCTGATGATTGGGATGTGAAGACAGTAGATGCTATGCTAAAAGATTTGCAATATTATACTGTCTATGACGATGAAGATGCATACCAATTTAGAGATAATCATGGTGATATGTTTTGCTACACCTATTATGGACACCACTTTATTCACAAAGCGAGTAGCCCTAAGTCCATCTTTAATTATGTACAATGGGAACATTGCTCGACTCCTCCACAAGGGAGTTCGAAAACGTATAATGATAAATTTGCATATTTTTCTGGGCATGATCAGCGAAATGCTAAGTCTTACTATTTTAAAGTGACACCGTATTCTAATAAGCAAATTTTGTTGACCGATACTAAATTACTGTATTCTAATTCGTTGGTTTCTAAACTTTCGGTCGAAGGATATGAATACTGGTTGAAGACTGTTGACTTGAAAAGTGTTTGGGGTACGAAAAATTGGCAAATGCAAGGTAGAGATACATTATTTCGAGCATGCATTATCCCTGTGCAAATGATTTTCCTCAATGACACAGTACAACAGACTAGTTGTTTGGGCTTGGCGTCGATTAGAGAATTGACTTTGCCTAGTATACCTGTCCCTTCTAAATTAAATAACTGGCAGCACTATGTGAATGCTACTTTTAGTGAATTTACGCATTGGGTCCAGAATGGTACGCTTAACGCTTCATCGTTACATCCGGGCGGGTGGTTATTGTGGCCTGTAGACACTAATCAGTGTCATCAACGTTTTGTTACCTCTTCTGGGGGGTTCAGGACTAGTAGGGCAGACCCTCGTTACATTTCACCAGAACATGCTGATATAATAACTACATACAGTGTGGGGAAACTTTGTCAACAATGGTTGAAGTACTCCACGCTGGGTGCAGTTAAGTCACACCTCAAGTTACTGTCTAATGGTACTGATTTACAAGATTTCTTATCAGGTCCCAAGGTGCCCCGGAGAAAAAGGTTCTTATACGAAGTGTATAATGAGTTTTGGAAACTTTCCCAGCAGGAGGCTGCAGCCCGGTTAAGACAGATTGATCAAGAAAATCTGCTGCAGACTTTGAGGGTCATTCTGACCCTGGCGGCCGGTGGCCGCCAGGGCCACCGACCACGGGAGCACCGCCGACAGGCTGGCGGTGCTCCAATGAGCATTCTGACCGCGGCGGTTCAGCCGCGGTCAGAAGCGGAAAGTCAGCGGTCTCCCGCTGACTTTCCGCTGCTCATTGGAATCCTCCATGGCTGCGGAGCGCACTCCGCAGCCATGAGGATTCTGACCCCCCCTACCGCCATCCAGTTCATGGCGGGAAAGCCGCCATGAACAGGATGGTGGTAGGGGGGGTCGCGGGGCCCCTGGGGGCCCCTGCCGTGCCCATGCCAATGGCATGGGCACGGCAGGGGCCCCCGTAAGAGGGCCCCAAAATGTATTTCACTGTCTGCCTTGCAGACAGTGAAATATGCGACGGGTGCAGTAGCACCCGTCGCACCTTCCCACTCCGCCGGCTCGATTACGAGCCGGCATCCTCGTGGGAAGGTCGTTTTCCCCTGGGCTGGCGGGCGGTTTAACTGGAACCGCCCGCCAGCCCAGGGGAAAACTCGTAATACCCGCCGCGGTCTTTTGACCGCGGCGCGGTAATTTGGAGGGCGGGATCCTGGCGGGCGGCCTCCGCCGCCCGCCAGGGTCATAATGAGGCCCTTTGTCTGTTGTTGATAATGGCATGCATACCCTTTCTGACCGTGTTTACACGATTGACAACATTGTCTCTTCTGCTATTGACATTATAAAATCAGACATGTCTTCTTTATATCATGGGCAGAGTCAGACACGATCTATCATGCAGCTGGGTTGGACTCTTCAGACCTTGAAGGCGGGTCGCGTTCCATGGCAGCACATTCGTGCCAGAGAGATCTTTATCTCCTTTAATTTAACTCGTCAACAACAATTGATGGCTAAGAAGGAAGCGACGTATGTTATGTTAAATATTGAAAAGTTGGAGAAACTGCCTTTCACGGTGGCTGAGATTCCGTCAGCTGAGTGGTTGATTCATGGGGTTATTAATTTGTCTATCTCCACTCTGCAATTTACTTCTTGTTTGAAGCACATTCCGGTGGGTAGATATGAACTATTGGGTGACAGTTACATACACGAGGTGTGGGAGCTTCCTTTTCAGTAAAGATGTGTTAATGGTTTGCGGGAAGTTTTTCTTAGCGGTAGCGAATGCGAAGCTTCTGTTAGCCATTCCATGGTTTGTAAACAGCTGTCCTTGCACGGAGCGTGTAATGCTTCGATTGCTAACTTAGCTTGTTATCTGAAGGGAGTTCCAGTCCCGGTAATTAAAAACACTTTCCAGGTGCTTTCTAACGGCAGTTACATTGTTCTTAACAGCGAACGCTGCTGTGGCATGCGTGCCGGAATAGTTTACGTCGTTGTCGTCAACAAGGCTGTTACGTGCTGCGGGAATGTGTTGTTTCCCCCTACTGAATTTAGGGAGGTAGCGGACATCTGACCTCATATTGCTACTTCCAAGGTTGATTTCAACAAGTTGAGTCGGCTGAAAGCTTTATTGTTTCAAAAGCATGTGGCCCTTACATCTGCTAGCGAGACCTACGCACTTCAAGTGGCAAGGTCATCGGCGGAGATACAGTCCCTTTTGAATACTAACTTTCCGAGTCACTTCGGTGAACTTGTGGGACGTATATTTAATGCATCCAGCACTGCTGGTATTGCTCATTTTTTCAAAGCCGTTGGTGTTGGTTTCGTTCACACCTTCTCTTCCATATTCGGTTTGATACCTTCGGCTATACACTCTATTTTCGGAAGCATTTTTGGGGGTTTCCCAATTACTTTGGCTTTATTGGCTGGAGTTTTGCTATTTTTTCGCAATGGCTGTCCCGCCGCGACGAGATCCTGTATTGCTGCTCCCGTCAGCGCAGCTGTGTCGTGAACGCATGATGCAGCGTTTTGGAGCAATACTCCTGGCTCATTTGGAGTGTGACTGATCTTTGTCGTTCCGACCGGTTTTGGATTGTGTGCAACCCGTGTTTCGATGCCTTTGGAGCTCGTTTGAACATGCACTGGCTTTCTGTCTCTCACTGCAGCGCTCTCCAGTGGTTGATCTTGATCTGTTGATGTTCCCGATTAGGGCTCATTCCCAGACTTGTGCACTACGGTTGCGTTTGCTTCGTGAAGCGGATTATGAGATTCCCTTCCTGGAGGAAGATGGTTTTGTCTCTTTCCTTGGCACTACACGGGGTGCCGCCCTGAATGGTTTTGGGGCTTTGGAACACACCTGCTCCATGGTACTTTGTGGCGTGGATCTTCCGATATTGACCTATCTCGAAGTGGAGGAGCTTCTACGTTCTATTGCTTCTGTCTGACAATTGGATTTTTTTTCTCTCTCTCCCGACTAAATTGACACTATATTGCAATTCGCTCTATCGTCACATGTTTCCTAAATTTATGACTTTGTTGTCTTCTCATCTTGTCGAAATGTTGGGTTTAAATTTAGGTCATGTTTTTTTTAATGTTGTTGGAACCACTTGCTACCGACAAGGGGAGGGTGTAGTGTGGTCAGTTTTACGTATATTTTGCGCATTAGCATCAGGCCTTAGGCCTCTGTGCACTTTGCCCTAAATATATTTTATTCATTTGCTAACAGCTTAGAGCCTCTGTGCACTGTACTCTAAATGCTTTCTATTAGGCTTCGTACTGTTATTTTACAGAATAGCCAGTTCTACGGTGTTGTTTTTTATTCATATCACACTGTTTTGCCTACTTCAGCACTGGAGTTCTTCATAACATATTCACTCTGTGCTTTAGTCAAGGATACAGTCTGGTACATTGCCGATAGACGTGGTAGGAGTCTAGACTTGCCATTCCTGCGTAGGAACATTTTGTGATCACTATGACATGTTAGTTATAAAATCACTTCCTTGTCCCAATACATGCAAGAGGGAGATTCCGACCAGGGAACCACAACTAGACGCTGACTGCCTCGTTGCAGATGCTGAACCAGATCACAGGCCTTTGCTCAGGTATGAGTGTGTCCGTCTCCCTAGTGATACAGAGAGGCAAGCTGGAAGCTTAACATGCTGTGCTCTAAATAGAACAAGCAGAGGGAGAGTAGAAACGGTTAGGAATTATGATAGCTTTATTTCTATGTTTTACTCTCCTGGTTACTATATCAATCCTACTATGTTGTATTGTTCTGGTTATTGCGGCTCACGCCTTAATATCTAAAATACAGTCGTTTTATTAAAACATTATATAAAACTTATACTGTCTTTGTCATTTGTATATGAGACCATATTGTGAATGAGAGAGTTGGTTTGGATCTGAGTGACCACGACTTCCCTGAGAAGTTCCAAAGATGTCATGCGCTCGGCTGCCCAATCATTTCTTTCCCGTGAGAGAAATGAGGCACTGCTAGTTAGCCGGAGCAACAACCGGATTTAGGGTGACAGAGTTCCTTACACGTGGGTCAGACTCAGTCCCCCACACCGTTATCGATCCTGCTGCCTAGAAATCCAGTAGTCTCATTTAGGATAATGAGAGCCCACGCGACACTGGATGGCAGTGGTAAAGTGCCCAGTGTAATAAAAACAGCAAAAACAGAGTCCAGCATACATCAGCAACCTGGGAAACAGAGGCAAAAAGTTAGGGGAGACCACTCCAAGGATGCCACGTATCCATCCCAGCTGAAAGTGGGAAGCAACTGCCCAACCTCATGGGAGCTCTCATCACTTAGGCGGAAGAATCTGGACAGGCCATCAACATTGACGTGTTCTGAACCAGGGCGGTGTTCCGCTGTAAGGTCCGTTCCCTGTAGGGAGATAGACCACCTCAACAATTTGGGATTAGGGTCTTAGCTTCTTCAACCCCCAGACCACAGCAAAATCTTCATGCTCAATTGCCCTCCACCTACATTCCCTGGGAAGTAACCTCCTGCTAAGAAGGCTACAGGTTCACCTAGGCCCTCTTCATTAAGCTGTGAGAGTACTACTCCATGCCATGCTCTGAGCTGTCTGTTTGCACAACAAATTCCTTGGAATAGTCGGGTGCCTTCAACATGGGTGCTGCGCACATGGCAGACTTCATGGCATCAAATGCCTCTGTCCAGATCACCTTCTTTGGCTGCTTCTCGGAAGACAACTCATTCAAGGGGGCAACAATGATGCCATATCCCTTGACAAACCTCCTGTAATAGCCAGTGAGGCCTACCTCAGTCTGGGTCTTGGAAGGCTCCCAAGCAAGAATGGTGTCAATCATTGGCTGTAGGGGTGCCACCTGGCGACTCCCTACCTGGTGTCCCAAATACACCACTGAACCCTGCTGTATTTGGTACTTGCTTGCCTTAATAGTGAGGCCTGCTTTTTGCAGGGCTTCTGACACTCTGCAAAGGTGTTGCAAGTGTTGCTCCCAAGTGGAACTGAGCACTGCAATGTCATCCAGATATGCTGCGCTGAAGTCATCCAGCCCAGATTGACCAATCTCTGGAATTTGGCAGAGGTATTTTTCATCCCAAATGGCATCACTTTAAACTGGAAGTGTCCATCTGGGGTAGAAAATGTTGACCTCTCCTTGGCCGTCTCAGTTAAGGTAATCTGCTAATAACCCAGATGTCAAATCAAACGTGCTGAGGTATTTGGCAGCTCCCAACCAACCTATGAGCTTATCACTTAGGGGAATGGGGTGCGTGTCAGTTTTAGTGAACACATTGAGACCTCGGTAGTCCACACAGAACCAGAGTTCTGGGGTGGCACCAGAAGCAGCAGCCTTTGGGATCAAGACCACGGGGCTGGCCCAAGGACTGCTAGAAAACTCAATCACCCCTAGAGCTAACATTTTAGAGACCTCATCTATGATGCTGGCCCTGACCTTATCAATCACCCTGTAAACCTTCTGTTTAATGGGTTGACTGTCCCCAGTGTCCACGTCATGTGTACACAAGTGTGTGACTCCTGGGATCAGGTAGAACAGGGAGGTAAACTGACCCAATACCTGGCAACAGTTCCTCTGTTGTTCTGAGGTCAGGGAGGGGGAGAGATTCACTCCCTCCACAGACCCATCTTTCTCTCCAGTGGACAGGAGGTCAGGAAGAGGCTCACTCTCTTCCTCCACCCCATCATCTCTTGCTAGGAGCATGGACAATTTTGTCTGCACAAAGTGTGGCTGGAGACGGTTCACATGCAGGACCCTTAAGGGGTTCCAGGGAGTCAGCAAGTCTACCAGGAAGTTGACTTCGCTCTTGCGCTCCACCACCTCAAATGGCCCAGTTCTCTTGTTCTGGATTGCCCTGGGCTCCAATGACACCATTACCCATACTGTTTGCCCAGGTTGAAACTCGACCAGAGTGGCATTCTGGTCATACCACCATTCCATGTTTGCCTGGCTTGCTTCTAGGTTCTCTTGTGGAAGAGCTCTGAAGCGGGCTTTCTGGTTTCTGAAGGCTAGCGTGTATCTAAATACATCCTGGGGAGGTTTCCTGGGGGCTTTCTCTAAGCCCTCCTTCACCAGACTCAAAGGTCCCCTGACAGGGTAGCCATACAGTAATTCAAAAGGGCTAAATCTAAGCCCTTTTTGCGGCACCTCCCTGTAGGCAAACAGAAGGCATGGCAAGAGGAGGTCCCACTTCTGCCTCAAGGGATCTGACAGGTCCATGATCATACCTTACAAGGTGCGGTTATACCTTTCAACCAGACCATTGCATTGGGGGTGGTAAGGAGTGGTGAACTTATACCTTACCCTAAACTCCTTCCCCAGAGACTTCATATGAGTAGATATGAAGTTGGTACCCCTATTAGATACCACTTCCTTGGGGAACCCCATGCGGGTAAAAATCCCCATCAATACACAACCCACCATAAGGGAAGTGATTGGCCTCAGAGGAATGGCTTCTGGGTACCTGTGGCATAGTCCACCAAGATCAGGATGAACCTGTTGCCCATGACTGTCTTGGGATCCAGATACCCCACAACATCAATACTGGCCCTTTCAAATGGGGTACTGACCACTGAAAAGGTTGGAGGGGAGCCTTACATTCCCCCCCATTCTTGCCACTTGCCTGACAAGTCTGGCAAGACCTGCAATGAGCATCTGAGTGCCTGCGCATTGGGGGCCAGCAAAGGTGGGAGACAAGCTGTTCAGAGGTCTTGTCCTGTCCCAAATGTCCAGCTAAAGGCATATCATGAGCCATACCCAGTAGGAAGGCTCTGAAGTACTGGGATACCACCAAAACACAGGCTGACCCAGGCTCAGCAACCTTAGGCTCACTATATAGGAGGCCGTCCTCCCAATAAATCAGGTGAGATCCTGGCTCCTTGCCCATCTCAGTCCTCAGTCCTGTCCTACTGCAAACCCACTAGAGTAGGGCATATTTTCTGATCCTCACAGAATGCCTTCCTGCTGGGTCCCCCTTCCTATTGCCACTGTGACAGCCCGGGGAGCTCCCCCAGCTCAGCCACCTGTTCCCATGTAGGCTCTGGGGCGTCACCTTCAGGCTCCACCTCCTTACGGACCGTGGGAATTTCTGGAGCTGGTTTCATGTCCCGCATCCTCCCTCTTTTTGGCGGTCCCCTGGGCCGCTGTCTGAGGCTCCAGGGGCTCCTGGCCACCCTGAGGGGCTGCCATTGACCTGGTAGATATGCATACCCACCTGGGCAGACCCAACATCTCCAAGTGTGATCTGTGTTCCACCTCCTTCCAAGGGGAATCCTCCAGGTCATTGCCAAGCAAACACTCCACAGGCATGGTTGGACTCACAGCTACCTTCAAGGAACCTGGGACATCCCCCCCATTCAAAGGGAACCTGCACCACTCTGCACAGGCGCTCTGAGTTCTCCACTGCAACTACTTGGTGAAGTACACAGGGATCTATCTGCCCTTCAGGCACCAGGTGACTCGTCACTGTAGTCACACTGGCTCCTGTGTCTTTCAGAGCCTCCACCCTCTGTCCATTGATGGTTACCCACTGCCTGTACTTTTTAGTGTTCTCAGGCACTAGAGTTCTCTGGACCACCTCACTGTCCTCTTGAAATGCCTTCTAGAACTTTGCACCTTTGTTGAACCTTACCCACAAGCATGTCTCAGTCTGGGGAGCCATCAGCAGCTGCTACAAATGTGGTGTTTGAGTTGGAGAAACTGGAGGAGTACCGAGTAGCTCAGCACAAGCAGTTTCATAGGGAATTAGGATGCCCAATCAAAAGCTCTACTAGGAAGGAGGAGCTGCAAAGGGCACTGAGGGCTTGATTGGCAGCAAAAGAGGCTGAGGAGCACACAGCAGAGGAGGGTGTTGTTGTGGATGAGGAGGCACAGAGCTTACATTGTGTTGTGTTGAATAACCCTGACCTGCCTGGAGGGAGGGCCTCCAGGGCAGGCAGCAGTGTTTCATCCAAGGGCCTGACCCAGGAGGAACTGGAGGTCAGGAGAGAAATCAGGAGGCACCAATTGGAGATGGAGAAGCTTAGACGCCAGCATGAGAGGGAGCTACAGCTGGATAGAATCAAAACCGAAAAGGAAAAAGACAGACTTGCCGTGGAAGAAAAGAAACTGATCTTTGCACAAGAATTGAGTTTAAAGGAGCCGTAACTGAAGGGGAGGTCGAGCACAGATGGTGGCAGCAGCACCCCAGCGCAGCCTGAAAAAAGAGTGCACATCCCCAAAGTCCTGGTAAAAGTTTATAAGAGAGAGGATGACTTACACTTGTAGTTTAAGGGTATGAGTCAGCTCTTCACATTAACTTAGGGCCTGAGGTACACTGGGGCGGTCTTGTGGAAGCACTTTGAGGTTGAGGGAAGGGGTACCTTGAGAGCTCTAGGGGATCCTCGGGACTCACCTACTGTATCATCAAAGTCGCCCTACTCATTAGATATGGTCTCATTCCACAGACGTAGAAGGAGAAGTTCAGGTCTTACAACAAGAAGGGAGATTCTCAAACTTGGTTATAGTGTGTTGATTCTTTTTGAAGGGCACTGGATGGTTGGGTGAAGGGCAATAAGATAACAACTCATGAGTGGCTGTGCATTTTGATTGCTTGGGAGGACTTGTTTAGTCTTTGTTTTCCAGAGCTACACCAGCACCTAATTGACAGCAAACTGACTGACCCCAGGAAGCTTGCCCAGGAAGCAGATCAGTGGGAGAGCACCAGGATCCAAAGGAATATGGGAGAGACTCAGCCAAGGGTGGGCAGGGTCCCCATCAGAAGAAGTGGGGGAAAAGGTTAAAGAGGGGGACTTCCCTAAAGGGCCCCAACCTAATTCCCAGGGAAAGGATTTTCAGCCCCCATGTGAGAAGAAACCATGGATCTCAGGTTCCTTGATGGTAGCTGTGAGTCCAACCATGACTGTCGATTGTCTGCTAGGCAATGGCCTGGTGGATTCCCCTTGGAGTGAGGTGGAATGCCTGTCACACTGAAAGATGTTGGGTCTGCCTGAGTGGACATGTGTGAGCACCCCGTCTATGATATCCTGTCAGTGGGATCAGGGGGCCCTGGAGCCTGAAAAAGTAGCCCAGGTACACGTGGGAAGAGGAAGGACAAGGGGCGTGGGAAACCCACCCCAGAAGTTCCCACAGTATGGGAGGAGACTGCACTAGAGCCTATAGCAGAACAAGTGACTGAACTGGGGGAAGTGCCTGAGATGACCCATTGGCAGCAGGAAGGGGTTCCCACCAGGGAAGAGTTCTGTGAGGCACAGAAGCCATGCCCTTCTCTTGAGGGTCTGCAGTGGCAGGCTGCAAACCAGGCACCTGGCAAGGAGTCTGGATCACCCTAGATTTACTGGGAGGATGGCCTCCTATGTAGTGAGCCTAAGGTTGCTGAGCCTGGTGTAGCCCGTGTGCTGGTGGTACCCGAGCACTTCAGAACCTTCCTACTGGAGCTGGTTCATGATGTGCCTTTGGAAGGACATTTGGGGCAGGGCAAAACATTTTAGAGGATTGTCACCCACTTTTACTGGCCCCAAATGCACAGGGACTCTGATGTATATTGTAGATCTTGCCAAACTTGTCAGGCAAGTGGCAAGGATGGGCGAAGATGCAAGGCTTCTTCCAATCATTCCCTGTTGTCAGCACTTCTTTTGAATGGGTGGGGATTGACATTGTGGGACCTCTGGATCCCAGGACAGCCATGGGCAACAGGTATATCCTGATCTTGGTGGACCGTGCCACCCAGTACCCGGAAGCCATCCCTCTGAGTCAAGTGACAGCCCCTTTGGTGGGCCGGGCACTGATGGGGATTTTTACCTGCCTGGGGTTCTCCAAGGAGGTGGTATCCAACCGGGGTACCAACTTCTACCTATATGAGGTCTTTGTGGAAGGAGTGTGGGATGACCTACAAGTTCACCACTCCTTATCCCCCCAAGGAAACAGGTTGGTTGAGAGATTCAACTGTACTCTGAAAGGCATGATAATGGGCCTGTCAGAGCCCATGAGGCATAAGTGGGACGTCCTCTTGCCATGCCTTCTCTTTGCTTACAGGGAGTTACCACAGAAGGGACTTGGTTTTAGCCCCTTTGAGCTGCTGTATGGGCACCGTGTGAGGGGACCTCTGAGTCTGATGAAGGAGGGTTTGGAGAAAGCTTCAAAAGCCCCCCAAAGAATGTGTTTAGCCATGTGCTGGCCTTCAGAAACCAGACAGCGCGCTTCAGAAAACTCACTCAGGCGAACCTAGAAGGCAGCCACGAGGACATGAAATGGTGATATGACCAGAATGCCACTCTGGTTGAGCTTCAGCCTGACCAGAAAGTGTGGGTCATGGCTCCAGTGGAGCCTCGTACTCTCCAGGAGAAGTGGACGGGGCCTTTTGAGGTGGTGGAGTGCAAGAGTGATGTCACCTATCTGGTAAACTTGCAGACTCCCAGGAACCCTTTGAGGAACTTACATGTGAACCGCCTCAAACCTCACTTTGGGAGGTCTGAACTGACTATGCTCTTGGCAATAGACAATGGGGAAGAGGAGTAGAGTGAGCCTCTTCCTGACCTCCTGTCTGCCCAGGAGAAAGATGGGTCTGTGGAGGGTGTGAACGTCTCCCCAACCTCTCCCCAACACTGATCCCAGAGCAACAGAGGGATTGTCGCCAGTTTCTGGGACAGTTTGCCTACTTCTTTTCCTTGACCCCAGGTTTCACTCATCTGTGTACCCATGATGTGGACACTAGGGACAGTCCATCTTTGAAACATGAGATTTACAGGGTAACTGACAATGTCAGAGCCAGCATCAAGGATGAAGTTTCCAAGATGCTAATGTTTTAGGTAATTGAGTTCTCCAGCAGACCATGGGCTAGCCCAGTGGTCTTGCTCACAAACGCTACTGTCCGCTTGCCACCCCAGAACTTAGCTTCTGTGTGGACTACCGTGGACTCAACACCATCACTAAGATTGAAGTGCACCCCATCCCTAGAGCTGATGAATTCATAGGTCGGCCAGGAGCTTCCAAATTCCTCAGCACGTTTGATTTAACGTCTGGGTACTGGCAGATTGCCTTAACCAATGGGACAAAGGAGAGGTCAACAGTTTCCACCCCAAAGATTCACTACCAGTTCCAGGTTATGTCCTTTGGGATGAAAAATGCCCCTATCACCTTTCAGAGGTTGGTCACTCAGGTTTTGGCTGGGCTGGAGGATTTCAGCACAGCCTATCTGAAAAACATCACAGTGTTCGGCTCTATCTGGGAGTAACACATGCATCACCTCTGTGAAGTGTTTGAGGCCCTGCAGAAGGCAGGCTTCACTATTAGGGATAGTAATTGCCAAATAGGGCGGGGATCTGTGGTTTACCTGGGACACAGTAGGGGAGTGGCCAGATGGTACCCCTGCAACCAAAAATTGAAACTATACTGGCTTGTGAGCCCCTCAATACCCAGACAGAGGTAAGAGCCTTCCTGGGTCTCACAAGTTACTACAGAAGGTTTGTCAAGGGGTGTTAGACTTGGCATCCTTGGCGTGGTTTCCCCTAACATTTTGCCTCCATTTCTCAGGCTGTTGATGTGTGCTGGACTCTGTTTTTGTTGTTTGTGTTGGGCACTTTACCACTGCTATCCAGTGCTAAAGTGCAAGTGCTCCTATGTAAAACAATGTGTAATTGACTTTCCATGATTGGCATGTTTGATTTACTAGTCAGTCCATAGTACAGTACACTAGAGGTGCCCAGGGCCTATAAATCAAATACTACTAGTGGGCCTGCAGCACTGGTTGCGCCACCCACATAAATAGCCCTGTAAACATGGCTCAGACCTGCTACTGCAGTGTGTGTCTGTGTGTGTGCAGTTTTAAACTGCCAATTTGACTTGGCAAGTGTACCACTTGTCAGGCCTAAACCTTCCCTTTTTATACATGTAAGACATCCCTAAGGTAGGCCCTAGGTAGACCCATGGGCAGGGTGCAGTGTATGTAAAAGGTGGGACATATGCTTATGGGCTTTACATATCCTAGAGCTGTGACAGCAAGCTGACTGACCCCAGGAAGCTTGGCAGGAAGCGGACTGCTGGGAGAGCACCAGGGTCAAGAAGAGGTATGGGAGAGACCACTCCAAGGGTGGGCAGGGTCCCTCTCAGAAGAAAGGGTGGTAAGAGTAAGCAGGTGGAGGTCTCTAAAGGGCCCCAACCTAGTACCCAGGGTAAGGATTTCCAGCCCCCCATTGAAAAGAAGCCATGGTTCTCCAAAGGGAAACCTGTGGAAGGAGGTCCCCCACGTAAGTGTTATGCATGTGACCAGCTGGGTCATGTGAGGGGGGACCCCAAATGCCCTGAGAGTACACCGGCACCCACTGGTGTGCTTTCCCAGGGTTTGGCTAGCCAGAGCTTGGGGAGGAGTTGGTTCCAGGTGGGTGGGAGCCAGCTGAGATGAACCTTGTCTCACTAGGGCAAAGTGAGATGGTCCAGAGAACCCTAGTGCCTGTGAACACTAAAAAGTACAGGCAGTGGGTGACCATTAATGGAAACAGGGTGGAGGCTCTGAGAGACACAGGAGCCAGTGTGGCTATAGTGAGGAGTCACCTGGTGTCTGAAGAACAGATAGATCCCTGTGTACTTCATCAAGGAGCTGCAGTGGACAACTCAGAGGGTCTGTGCAGAGTGTCACAGGTTCCATTTGAATGGGTTGGGGGGGTCTCAGGTTCCTTGAAGAAGCTGTGAGTCCAACCATGCCTGTGGATTGTTTGTTTGGTTATGATCTGGAGGATTCCCCTTGGAAGGAGGTGGAACACAGGTCACATTGGAGATGTTGGGTCTGCCTGGGTGGGCATGCGTCTCCACCAGGTCCATGACAGTCCGTCAGGGTGGTCAGGAGCCCCTGCAGCCTGAAACAGTAGCCCAGGGAACGGCCAAAAAGAGGAAGGGCAGGGGGCACAGGAAACCAGCACCAGACGTTCCCACAGTCTGGGAGGAGGCAGAGCCTGAGGGTGATGCCCCAGAGTCTACATAGGAACAGGTGGCTGAGCTGGGGGAGGTCCCTGTGCTGTCACAGTGGCAACAGGAAGGAGGACCCACCAGAGAGGCATTCCGTGAGGCGCAGAAAACATGCCCTACTCTAGTGGGTTTGTGGCAGCAGGCAGAAGACCAGGCGGCTGGCAAGGAGCCAGGATCTCACCTGATTTATTGGAAGGACGGCCTCCTGTATAGTGAGCCTAAGGTTGCTGAGCCTGGGTTAGCATGTGTGCTGGTGGTACCCCAGTGCTTCAGAGCCTTCCTACTTGGTGATGTGCGTTTAGCTGGACATTTGGGGCAGGGCAAGACCTTTGAACAGCTTGTCACCCACTTTTACTCGCACCTAATGCACAGGCACTCAGATGCTCATTGCAGGTCTTGCCAGACTTTTCAGGCATGTGGCAAGAGTGGGGGGAAATGTAAGGCTCCCCTCCAACCTTTTCAGTGGTCAGTACCCCTTTGGAAGGGTTGGTATTGACATTGTGGGGCATCTGGATGCCAAGACAGTCATGGGCAACAGGTTCATCATGAACTTGGTGGACCATGACACTCGGTACCCGGAAGCCATTCATCTGAGGCCAATCACTTCCCCTGTGGTGGGTTGTGTGTTGATGAGGGGTTTTATCCCCATGGGGTTCCCCAAGGAAGTGGTATCTAATAGGGGTACCAACTTCATATCTACTGATATGAAGTCTCTGTGGTAGGAGTATGGGATAACGCATAAGTTCACCACTCCTTACCACCCCCAATGCAATGGTCTGGTTGAAAGGTTTAACCGCACCTTAAAAGGCATGATCGTCGGCCTGTCAGAGCCCTTGAGGCAGAAGTAGGAAGTCCTCTTGCCATGCCTTCTGTTTGCCTACTGGGAGGTGTCACAAAAAGGGCTTGGATTTAGCCCTTTTGAGTTACTTGTAAGGCCACCCTGTCAGGGGACCTTTGAGTCTGGTGAAGGAGGGCTTAGAGAAAGCCCCCAGTAAACCTCCACAGGATGTATTTAGCTACGTACTGCCCTTCAGAAACCGGACTGCCCGCTTCAGAGCTCTTGCAGAACCTGGAAGCAAGCCAGGCAGACATGAAACAGTGGTATGACCAGGATGCCTCTCTGGTTGAGTTTCAGCCTGGGCAAAAAGTGTGGGTAATGGTGCCAGTGGAGCCCATGGGGCTCCAGGACAAGAGGACTGGGCCATATGAGGTAGTGGAGCGCGAGAGCGAAGTCAACTTCCTGGTGGACTTGCGGACTCCCAGGAACCCCTTAAGGGTCCTGGATGTGAACCGTTGCAAGCCACACTTTGTGCGGACATAATTGTCCATGCTCCTAGCAACAGATGATGGGGTGGAGGAAGAGATTGAGCCTCTTTCTGACCTCCTGTCTGCTGGAGAGAAAGATGGGTCTGTGGAGGGCGTGAACCTCTCCCTCCCCTGACCTTAGAACAACAGAGGGACAGTCTCCAGGTATTGGGTCAATTTGCCTCCCTGTTCTCCCTGGCCCCAGGGGTCACACACTTGTGTACGCAAGATGTGGACACTGGGGACAGTCCACCCATTAAACAGAAGGTTTACATGGTGACTGATAAGGTCAGGGCTAACATCAAAGATGAGGTGTCTAAGATGTGAGGCCTAGGGGTGATTGAGTTTTCTAGCAGTCCTTGGGCCTTACCTGTGGTCTTGGTCCCAAAGGCTGCTTCTCTTGTGCCACCCCAGTACTCCGGTTCTGTGTGGACTACCAGGGCCTCAATGTGGTCACTAAAACTGACGCGCACCCATTCCCCAGGGCTGATGAGCTCATTGATATATTGGGAGCTGCCAAATGCCTCAACATGTTTGATTTGACATCTGGGTATTGGCAGATTGCCTTACCTGAGGGGGCCAAAGCATGTTCTACCCCAGATGGACACTTCCAGTTTAAAGTGATGCCATTTGGGATAAAAAATGCCTCTGCCGATTGGGCTGAATGACTTCAGTGCAGCATACCTGGATGCCACTGCAGTGTTCAGTTCCACTTGGGAGGAACACTTGCAGCACCTCTGGAGAGAGTTGGAGGCCCTGCAAAAGTCAAGCCTCACTATTAGGGCAAGCAAGTGATAAATAGAGCAGGTTTCAGTGGTGTATTTGGGACACCAGGTAGGAAGTGGCCAGGTGGCACCTCTGTAGCCAAAAACTGACACCATTGTGGCTTGGGAGCCTCCCAAGACCCAGACTGAGGTGATGGCCTTTTTAGGCCTCACTGGCTATTACAGGAGGTTTGTCAAGGGATATGGCACCATTATTGCCCCCTTGAATGAGTTAACTTCCAAGAAGCAACCAAAGAAGGTGATCTAGACAGAGGCTTGCCTGACCGCTTTTGATGCCCTGAAGGCTGCCATGTGCACAGCACCTGTGCAGAAGTCACCTGACTACTCCAAGGAATTTGTTGTGCAAACAGAAGCCTCAGATCATGGTATAGGAGCAGTCCTCTCACAGCAGAATGAAGAGGGCCTAGATCAACCTGTAGCCTTCATTACCAGGAGGTTACTTCCCAGGGAATGTAGGTGGAGTGCAATTGAGCGTGATCATTTTGCTGTGGTCTGGGCACTGAAGAAGCTAAGACCCTACTTGTTTGGGACTCATTTCCAGGTTCAGATGGACCACAGGCCTCTGAGGTGGTTAATGCAGCTGAGGACTGAGAATCAAAAACTGTTGAGGTGGTCCATTTCCTTAGAGAGGATGGATTTTACAGTGGAACACCACCCTGGTACAGAACATGCCAATGCTGATGGTCTGTCTGGATTCTTCTGCCTTAGTGAGAAGAAATCCCATGAGGTTGGATAGTTGCTCCCCACTTTCAGCTGGGGGGACACATGTTAGAGTTAGCATCCTTGGTGTGGTCTCCCCTAACTTTTTGCCTCTGTTTTCCCAGGCTGTTGATGTGTGCTGTATTCTATTATTGCTGTTTTTGTTACTTTGGGCACTTTACCACTGCTATTCAGTGGTATAGTGCAAGTGCTCCTATTTAAAATATATGAATAATTGACTTTCCATGACTGGCATGTTTGATTTAATAGTCAGTCCCTAGTGCAGTGCAGTAGAGGTGCCCAGGGCCTGTAAATCAAGTGCTACTAGTGGGCCTGCAGCACTGGTTGTGCCACCTACATTAGTAGCTCTGTAAACATAGCTCAGACCTGCCACTGCAGTGTCTGTGTGTGCAGTTGTAAATTGCCAATTCGACTTGACAAGTGTACCCACTTGCCAGGCCTAAACCTTCCCTTTTTATACATGTAAGGCACCCCTAAGGTAGGCCCTAGGTAGATCCATTGGCAGGGTGCATTGTATGTAAAAGGTGGGACATATGCTTATGAGCTTTACATGTCCTAACAGTGAAATATTGCCGAATTTGTTTTTCACTATTGCAAGGTCTACCTCTCTCATAGGTTAACTTGGTGCTGCCTTTAAATATTATTAAAGCACAGATTCCCTTTGGGAGCAGAGAGACAGGTGGAGTTTGGGGCCTCTGAACTATCAATTGAAAAATACATCTTTTAGTAAAGTTGGTTTTAAGATTGTGTGTTTGAAAATGCTTTTAGAAAGTAGGCATTTTCCTTCTTAAACCATTCTGTGACTCTGCCTGTTTGTGGATTTCCTGACTGGGTCTGTTTGACAGTTGGGCTGTTTGCACCTCTCTCTAGACAGTGACACAAAGGGTGCTGGGGTGTAGCCTGCATATCCTGATGAGCATCTGTGCTAGGAGGGAGGGTAAGAATGGTCACTCACACC
This sequence comes from Pleurodeles waltl, assembly GCF_031143425.1. Lineage (NCBI taxonomy): Eukaryota > Metazoa > Chordata > Amphibia > Caudata > Salamandridae > Pleurodeles > Pleurodeles waltl. The sequence continues at coordinate 487,928,909 of NC_090438.1, read as the reverse complement.
TGAAAGGACTGTGCCTACCCTCACACAATGCAGTCTTCAACCCCCTGGTGTGTGTCTGGGGCCTGGCCTGGGCAAGGCATGGTTTTGAAAACAACAGAGATTTCTCTTTGAAGCAGGCCTACTTCAAAGGCAGAAAGGGGTATGAGAAGAGACCCCCATATCCCTGAAAATGAGATCACTTCTGGAATCAAGAAGAACCTCTGCCCAGGAGAAGAGCTGAAGAGTTTAGGAGTAGTGCTGCCACTGCCTGTGACTGAGCTTTGTTTGGCTATCCTGCAGTTGCTGCTTCTGCCTGTGTAAGGGGACAAAGACTGGACTTTGTTGTGCATTCCTGCTTGAGAAGAATCTCCGAGGGCTTGAACTGAGCTTGCCTCCTGTTATTGAAGTCTCAGGGCCATCAAAGACTTCCCCTACCATCACCTGGACTCTCTGCTGAGACTCCTGCCCTGACAATTGGTGACCTATCCAGTTCCTGGGCCCTTGAAAGCTGAAGCTGGCAGGTAAACACTGAAAATCCACTAACAGACTGACGTGTTGGAAAATTTTCAGTGCACCTTCCTTGACATGGCTGATAAATTATGCGCCGCCGGCTTCGCATGTGAAATCAACACTAAATCTGCATTGCGGCTGGAAGATCGACGCAACACGACTGGATAAACAACGCACAACACCTAGTAACGGAGTCTGATGACGCAAACCCCACACCGTGCGGTTTTGTGATACAGTGAGACTGGATTTTCAACAAAACACCGCTGGGTGCAGAAAAGCAATGCAAAGCCTGCCCGGACCCGAGGTGCCTGTCCGGATCGACACATCGCTCTCTTGCAGCAGAGAAGAAATTGCCGCATCACTGGCCTTTTACAACGCACACTCGCCTGTGGGGCTTTCTTTCGACACTACCCAGGTACTTTTGAGTTCTCACTGTTTTCTAAGGATTAAAACATTTATTCTTTGAAAATTCATAACTTGATTTGTGTATTTTAGATTTTTGTCGTTTTGGTCTTGTTTTGTTTAGATAAATATTCCCTATTTTGCTGAACCAGTGGTGTGTCATTTTGTAGTGTTTTCACTGAATTAGTGTGTGTGTTGGTACAAATACTTTATACATTGGTTCTGAAGTTAAGCCTACCTGCTCGTGCCAATCTACCAAAGGGGTTAGAGGGGGTTAACCAAGGGCGATTCTCCTTTACCATGACTAGAGTGAGGGTCCTTGCTTCGACAGGGGGGTAACCTGACTGCCAACCAAAGACCCCGTTTCTAACAAGGGGTATGGCACCATTGTTGCCCCCTTGACAGAGCTGACCTCCAAAAAGCAGCCCAAGAACGTGATCTGGATTGAGGCTTGTCAGACCACTTTCGATGCCCTGAAGACAGCTATGTGCACAGCACCCGTGCTGAAGGCACCCGACTTCTCCAAGGAACTTGTTGTGCAGTCTGACGCTTCAGAGCATGGTGTGGGGGAAGTTCTAGCACAGATGAATGAAGAGGGCCTAGATAAGCCTGTATCCTTCATTAGTAGGAGGTTACTCCCTAGGGAATAGAGATGAAACACAATTGAGAGAGAAGTTTTTGCTGTGTTCTGGGCGGAGAAGCTAAGACCCTACTTGTTCTGGATTCAGATGGAGCACACGCCCCTCAGCTGGGGGGACACGTGTCAGACCTGGCACCTTGGCATTGTTTCCCCTATGTTTTTGCTGCTGCTGCCTGTATTCTTGACTGTGTGCTGGGCTTTGTTTTTGCTGGTTTTGGTACTCTGGGCATTTTACCACTGCTGACCAGTGCTGAAGTGCAAGTGCTCTCTCTGTAAATTGCATCAGTGATTGGCTTTTCCATGATTGGTATATTTGGTTTACTAGTAAGTCCATAGTAAAGTGCACTAGAGGTGCCTAGGGCCTGTAAACAAAATGGTACTAGTGGCCTGCAGCACTGATTGTGTCAGTCACATGAGTAGCCCTGTAAATATGATTCAGACACTGCAGTGTCTGTGTGTGCAATTTTAAACTGCCAATTCAACCCGGCTAGTGTACTCACTTGCCAGACTCAAACCTTCCCTTTTTATATATGTAAGACACCCCTAAGGTAGCCTCTATGTAGCCCCATGGGCAAGGTGCAGTGTATTCAAAAGGTAGGACATCTACTGATATGTTTTACATGTTCTGATTGTGAAATACGGCCAAATTAAGTTTTCACTATTGCAAGGCCTATCTCTGCCATACGTCAACATGACGACTGTCTTTAAATATCTTTTAAGTGTAGTTTCTCACTGCGTAATTCTGGTGTCATTTTTTTACGCCTGCTCAGAGCTGGGGTTAAAATTACGCTAGGCTCTTTTCAATGGGCCTCCCCGAGCTTTGCTGGACTAGTGTCAACATTTTTGACACTAGTCCAGCGAAGCACCACAACTGACCACAAATTCTGACTCAACTGTGTAAACGACTGCAATGGTGTGTTCTATTGTAATTACAGTGCTACCATGGTGTTGTTAGGGGACACAGGGCAGCAGAAGGAAACTGGCACAACGTGATCGATCCACCAGTTTGTTCTAAATGAGGCCCCTAGTAGGGCTTTCTGAGTCGCATACAAGGTAGATATTTAGTGAGTGCTGATTTTATTGATTGCGATAAAAAAAATATGTTGCTGTACTGACGAGAACATGTGGAAATGGAGAAATTCTGTTAAAAATCTACTTTTTTCCTTGAAGAATTCCTAATCTGATTTAGAAATTGGATGTGGGTGTGTATTTTTTATAACAACAATGAGGAATTTTTCAAAAGAATTTGAAAAAGCACTGCGTGACATCTCTATAATTTACTGATACCTGCCAGACACCAGTAGATGAAGTGAAGCAAGTGGTAGCGAGTCAAACCTTAATAAGTAAACTTAAAAGGGGACGCGAATGGGTCGATGAACCTTTTGACTTGTTTAAGGTGTTCTTACCATAGCTCCAGTACATAATCAATAATAAATACACAGTAATCAATAATCATGAAAAATCAGTAAAAATCAATAATCAATAGAGTCAGTAATTGTCACGCACCTTGACTCTTCCTCCATGAATAACCACACATTTAGTAAAAGTTTAGTACATTTATTTCCCTTAAAATAACAATGCAAAAGTCATGTAGATTAATCTCAAAATCAAATGAAACACACATAAGAACAATACTGGCTGTTCAAAACGACGGAAGAAACGCAATCCAATCAAAGCTTGAATCACAACACATTCTAAGGCTACAGTGCAAATCAAAAGCAGAGTCAGCTGCAATAGAGATATATGATACATAGAATTCAGCAAGATAACTCGTCAAACATTGTCCCTGTATTTTGCCAGTCGTCATGTGAATACCTTCAACTAACCCAAATTAGCATCAGCATGTTGGGCTTCATGCAAAACAAATTTAGAACACAAATTTTGGAAAACATCATACTAAGAAAACTATCAAAACAGCGCAGTTGGCACCTAGAAAGAAAAGGCATAAGTGCATAACAGTCACATTGTCATATCTACCTATCCACGGTATGGGTCAGCAAGCAGAATCAGTCTTCGTCCTCAGGTCATCAATCGATTAGGAAAACATCAGGTTCTCAGTCAGAGAGTATGAGCCCAATGATAGAATCCTGAATCTCTTTTAAAGTCTCTTCTTCTCTCAATATTGCAGTAATTCCCTAGATCTGAATAATTCTCCTCTGTCGCATTGTTATATCAAAGTCACCTAAACTATCCCCTAATTCCCTATTGGTCAGTCAATCGTACGTTCATACACTACCCAATAATATTTCCATACCAAATCTATGAATTCTAATATTTTGTTCTTCACATGAAGTTGATTGGTCCACTTTACGATGTCCTCATCATCCGTTTCCTCAGGTAACAATATTGTTGCATCTTCAGCTCCAGTCAGTGTCTTCTTTGTTCGCGTACTGGGAAAGTACATCTCACACACATTACACGCAAATTGTTACTCTGCTAGGGACATCATCTCCTGTTAGTCAGTTCTTATGAAAAGCCTCTGTTAAGCACTTTTAACAAGACAATGGACATTTCACAGTTCAGTTCACTCTGTCAGCATTTTTATTAAACGCTAAGAAATACAGCTTCTGAATGAGGCATGGCAAACTAGGCTGAGACACTCGCTAAGTTAAGGCCTACAATTAATAAAGTTAAAGCATACTTCATAACCCTAAATATGACATATTACTACATTAATCTAATACATTTTCAATACTTCACAAGTATTAATTATCAATAAGTACATTTCGTGAACATTGGTGACCATTCTCCGAGGTCACATTTCCCAAACATATGCATTATTTTTTCTACATTATTCATTTTCTACAAGATTCATTATTCAAAATACATAAACACTCATTAATAATTTCTAGTTAAGACACCTGCTTCGGCACAAGCGCTTGGATATGTAGTGGAATAAGTTGACTTCTATGTTTTTGTCTACCAAGAAGTGGGTCCAGCACAGTTATGTACAGGGGTGACTTGTAAGATGAAAAGGGGCGGGGCGGCATGGCACGTGGCGGGGAGAGAGGAGAAATAAAATAAAATAATAATAACAAAAAAACCTACCTTAATTCCATGCAGCACTGCTCCGCTCCTCCGTACTCTAGTCCAGTGCAGGCACAGGCTCCCAGCCTGCCCTACGGCCAATCCTGACTCTGCTCAGAGCAGTGTTAGGCACACCCAGGCAAACTAGGAGCTTGTGCCTGCTCTCTCCAGCCCAACAACACAGTGCTGGGTTGGAGACAGCACACTGCGTATGTGTGTTTGGCCAACCTGGGATGACTGGCCAAACACACATGAGCTCTGAGGAGAGTGCACAGTGAACTCCCCTCACTGCTCATCACAGTTTGTGGCCCACCCCTTTTAAGACAAAAAGATAATAAACATAGTTTATGATCATTTTGTATTAAAGGGTTTGCAGCTGCTGGTGGGGTTGGGGGTGCGCGATGCTCCTTCACCCTAGTGGAGGAGCCGCCCATGGTTGTATACATATTTTGCCTGCTCAACCTCTATTTTAAATATGTGTCTTCATCTATTTGATCAAAAATGGTAATCCTGACCACAAAAATTCTTTCCAGTGTCATCCTTCTGCTGTACTGGGAAGTCAAAATCCACATTCTCCTTTGCATTTCATGTAATACAGCCACTTTGGAAAAACTGATTTGTTTTATGGCCCAGCTTTCGTACCTTGCACCTGCTTCCACTTGTTTTGTAAATTGTGAGTGGAAAAGCACGATTTTGTAACTATACACAAATTATGAATGCTTCATTCATATCAATAGAAATTCAATATAGGGAATTGGTATTTGTGATTCAGTAAATCCTATATGTTAGAAATGGGGTCTGTAGCTGGCAGTGGTTTTCACCCTGTCCAAATCGGGACCCTCATTCTATTCAGGGTAAGGGAGTCACACTGCAAAGATAGCCCCTGCTTAGCCCCCTTGCTAGCCTGGCACAGAACAGGAAGGCTTAGCTTAGAAGGCAAGGTCTAAAGTATTTATGCATTAACTCATACAGTAACAGCACCACAAAAAGTGTTCCACACCAGTTTAGAACAATAGATATTTATCTGAATAAAACAAGACCAAACCAACAGAAATCCAACACTCACAAGTAAAGATACACATTTTTAAAGAATAAATGTAGCATTGCACTTCAAAAAACAATAACTCCAACTGGGTCTATCACGATGTCTTGACGGAGTCACTTCCAACAGTCAGATGCCACTAACGAAGGAGTGCAGTCCGGTCATGGAGTCGCATGGACCCCAGGAACATTACCTTAGAAAACGATGGGAAAACTAAGACATTGCATGGAGTTGGGGAGGTGAGGTGTCGCTTGAGTCTACTGGGTATCAGTTCCTTACTGCCACCAGGGAGGTGGGGTGTCAGGTATTTATGCTTGCAGGGGAGGACGTCTGGAATTGGTGGCAAGGCATCCGTTCCTTATGCTAAGCCGGGATCGATGGATCTAGCAGGTAAAGATGTGAGTCATCGACTTTGTGGTGTCACAATCACACCACGGGCCACAGGTGCTGCATCGGAGTCCTGTGCCACAGGCGTCGGTGACACAACACTTGGACTCCCACTGTGGTGGGACTTTGGAGGTGCTGTGGCAGTGTCAGGCCTGCGGTGGAGCTCATGGTCATTGCACTCAGCGGGGAACACGTTGATGCTTTAGTTTCTGCCTTGTTACACCAGAACTCACTCCCTAAGGCCATGGAACTGGATTGCGCACCATTTGGAAAGTCAGAACTCTCAGCAAGAGATCGCAGGCACTGGCAGATGAAGTCTTTGATGTTCCTGAGATGTCTTAATTGAAGGCAAGCTCAGTTCAAACCCTTGAAGATCCTTGGAAAGCAGGATGTAGAAAAAAAAGTGCAGTCCTTTCACTCTCAGGACAGAAGAGGCAAGCCACAGGCCATCCCACCAAAGCAACAGGCAGAGTGGAAGTCCCTCCTACAGCATCCAGCTCTTCTTCCTAGCAGAATGTCCTCAGTCCAGAAGTGTTCTGATTTTAGGGGACAAAGTCCCATTATATAAACCCAGATCAGCCTTTGAAGTGGAGGAGACATCAAAAAGTGGTTTTGAAGAGCACCAGTCCCCTTTTCAGCCCAGTCCTGTCTGCCAAGAGACCTTTGTGGGGTTACCAGTCCTTTGTGTCAGGTCAGGAAACTAGCCTTTGAAGTGTAAGTGTGAACCCCTCCACCTTTCCTGCCCAGGAAGACCCATCAGTATGGAGATGAATGCAGATGCAGCTGAGTGTCCTGTGTTTATGACTGTATGGGTGGAATGTACAAGGGGAAACGTCAACCAGCACAGACTAGACGTGGATTGGAGACAGTATGAAAGGCACAGAGGGCCAGGGGCGAGATGTACTATCATTTTGTTTCACAACTCGCATTTTGCAATTCCTTGTGAATATCAAATTGCGATTCACAAACACAATGTATAGCAGTGTCAGCCACACTGTTTGCGATTCACAAATGGGTCCCAAGGGACCTGCATCATCAATATTCAAAATGAAGACCTATTTGTGAAAGGCAACAATCACAGTGATGGTGGCCTGCTGGGATCACCCGGCTGCCATGACTGCGATTGCTTTGTCAATAAAGCAATTTATTTTTTCAATGCAGCCCGTTTTCCATAAAAAAAGTTGGAGCACCGCCTGCTGTGAGAAAATGTTGGCGATCCCATTCACAAAGGGGATTGGGTTACCACCAAATTGAAATTGGTGGTAACTGCAATTGTTTTGCAACTACAGTCACAGTCACAAAACAGTCATACATGGGCCTGCGAGTGGCAATTAGGAAGGGATGCCCTTGGCCCGCCACTTCCTAATTGGGCGTCACAATCTCTATTTTGCGAGTCAGTAACAGGATACTGACTCGCAAAATAGGGATACTACATGCAACAAGGCCATTTTGCAGTCGCAATATACAGATTTTGCGCTTTGCGACCGTAAAATAGCTTCATATATCTGGCCCTAGATGTAGAAAGCTCTTTTGCAGTCTCAAAGTGTGAAATTTGCAACAAGGCCATTTTGCGGTTGCAAAAGGTGAATTTTGCACTTTGCGACAGCAAAATAGCTTCGTACATCTGGCCCAAAAGTGGTGAACTCACCTTTTGCAAGCGCAAAATGGCCTTGTTGCATGTACTATCCCTATTTTGCAAGTCAGTATTCTTCCCCTTTATGAATGGGAGCAACAAAACTTTTTTTCAGAGCTGGCAGTGGTCCCACAGGCCACTGTCTACTCTGAAAAAATGAAAAGGTCACGTTTCAATTTTGTTTTTCAAATGCATCACATTTTCCTTTAAGCATAATGTGAGTCACAAAACAAAATGGTTCTACATCTGGTCCAGAAAACAGCAACTGCAGAGAAATGCCTACTTTCTAAAAGTAGCATTTCTAAAATAGTAATGTTAAATCCAACTTTACCAGTAAGCAGGATGTCTCACTATCATTCCAGCTGTACCAAGCATGACAATGCCACTCCTTTCAGATCAGAAATTACCACTTAAAAGTATATAAGGGAGTTTCCAATGCTGTCCTATGAGAGGAGCAAGCTTCGCAATAGTGAAAAAGGACTTTTGGAGTTTCTCACTACCAGGATATGTAAAACATTCAAGTACATGTCCTACTGTTTACTTACATAGCACTCTGCCCTGTGAGCTACCTAGTGCTGGGAAGTCGAAGTGGCAGTAAAGCCTTGAAATGGCAGGCCTGAAACATGGTCAACGGGCTACTTATGTGGGTGGCACAATCACTGCTGCAGCCCCACTAATAGCATTTAACTAACAGGCCCTGGGAATATATAGTGCACTTTACTATGGATTTAGAGGTAAATTAAATATGCTAATTGTGTAGAAGCCAAGGCAAGCACTTTTGAATGCCAAGTCAAAGTGGCAGTGAAACTGCACACACAGGCCTTGCAATGGCAGGCCTGAGACACGGTTAAGGGGCTACTTATGTGGGTGCACAATCAGTGCTGCAGGCCCACTAATAGCTTTTAATTTACAGACCCTGGGCACATGCAGTGCACTTTACTAGGGACATATAAGTAAATCAAATATGCCAATTGGGGGTGAACCTATTTTACCATGTTTAAGGGAGAGAGCATATGCACTTCAGCACTGGTTAGCAGTGTTAAAGTGGGCAGACTCTTAAAACCAGCAGAACAGTGCAGAAAAGTGAAGGGCGGCAGGCAAAAAGTTGGGGGATGACCACCCTAAGGCTGTCAGGTCTAACAATTCCCTGGAGTAATCAGGGGTCCTGAGCACTAGTGCTGTTCACATGGCTTCCTTGAGAGAATCAAAGGCGTTCTGACAGGCATCTGTACAGATCACCAATCTGGGCTGCTTCAGTTAAGGAAGCAACAATGGTGCCACAGCCCTTAATGAATGTTCTGTAGTAGCCTGTGAGGTCCAGGAAGGCACTCACATTGGTTTGCGTTTTAGGTGATTGTCAGGCCATGATGGCCTCAATCTTGGCCTGGAGGGACACACCTCACCACCAGCTACCAGGTGTCAAAAATACACCAGAGAACCCTGCCCAGTCTGGCACTTGCTGGCCTTGATTGTCATGCCTACCTGTTGCAGGGCCTGAAGCACCTTTTGGAAGTGATGCAGGTGATCCTCCCAGCTGGCACTATAGACAGCAATGTCGACTAAGTCCCATTATATAGAAAGCTGCCTTATCCTCCTTGATTTTGTATGGGTCAGTCCAGTGGTCCTGGAGGGCTCTGGGCTCTATTGGCTCAATGATCCATACATTCTGCACAGGCTGAAACTCTATCAGAGTGGTCTTCTGGTCATACCAGTGTTTCCTTACCGCCTGACTGGCCTCGAGGTTGCTCTTTGCCTTTTTCCAGAAGTGGTGCATCAGGTTCCAGAGGGCCAATATGTAGCTGACCACATCCATGGGGAGGTTTCCTGGAAGCTTTCTTCCACTCCTCTTTGACAATGCTCAGAGGTCCTCTGACAGGGTGGCCATGGAGGAGTTCAAAGGGGCTGAAACTTTCTGTTGGCAAAGAGAAGGCAAGGCAAGAGGACAACCCACTTACGTCTCATGGCCTGAGGTAGGCCTACAATCATGCTCTTCAAGGTCTTGTTGAGCCTCTCAACTAGACCATTGGTTTGGGGGTCATAGGGTATGGTGAACTTGTAAGTTACACCATATGAATCCCACATGGACTTCATGTACGCATACATGAAGTTAGCGCCTCAGTCAGACACTATCTCTTTGGTGAACCCCACACAGGTAAATATCCCCATCAGAGTTCTGGACACCACAGGTGCAGTCATCGTCCTCAGAGGGATTGCCTCTGGGGAGCGTGTGGCATGGTCTAACAATACCAGGATGAACCTGTTGTCTAGGACTGTCTTGTGTCAAATGGACCAATGAAATCAATGCCCAGCCTTTCAAAGGGGGTGGTGCTGATGACGGGAAGTGGGATCAGGGAAGCTTTCAGCTTTTTTCCCTGACTTCCCACTGTCCTGGCAGGTGTGACAGGACACGCAGAATATATCTGAGGCTGTCTATTCCCGGCCAGTAAAAGTGAGCAGCAAGCCTGGTGAGATTCTTGCCTTGCGCTTGCCCTTGTCAGGGGAATGTCATGAGCCAAACCCAGTAGGAAGGCCAGGTAACACTGGGGGACCACCAGCACAGGGGCTGCCCCAATACCCAGAGCCTTAGGCTCGCTGTAGAGGAGACCATTATCCTGGTAGATTAGGTGATCCCCAGAGGCTTCACCTGCTGCATGGGTTGAGGCCTGTCACCTCAGGCCCCCAAGAGTGGGACACTCTCTCTGCACTTTTGCAGAATTCTTCCATGGTGGGCCCACTCTCAATTTGCCAGCCAACAAGCTCAGGTAGGTCACCTAGGGTAGCAATGTCCTACCCGGTTGGGTCAGGGGCCTCCTCCTCAGAGACCCTGTCAACCTCCACCACTGGAACTTCAAGGACTAATTTCCTGTGCCCCATGCCACTCTCCTCGGCAGCTGTCTGGGCGATTGTTCCAGGCTCCAGATGCCCTTGACTCCCTTCCAGGGCAGCCAGGATCCGTGTGGTCATACCGACCCACTCAGGCAGACCCAACACCTCCAAATGAGATCTATACTCTACCTCCCTCCAGCTCCAGGTCATTGTCTAACAATCTATAGGCGTGGCAGGGCTCACAGCTAAGGAAACCAGAGCCACTGGTAGATGGCTCTCATGATTGTCGGCAACTATGACTTGGTGGAATGTGTTTGATAGGACCTGCTCTGCTGACTCCAGCTGACACTTGTCACGCAGAGCCTCCACCAGTTGCCCATTAATGGTGACCCACTGCCTATGCTTGGAAGCATTGGGAGGGATGTGGGCTTTTGCCACCATATTTTTGTCCCCCAGGGACACTAAGGTTACCGCGGTCTGTTCCCCAAAACTAGCTGGGACTATCTCATTACCGAGTGCTACACTGGCCAAACCTGGCATCTGCTCACCAGTGGGGTATTGTGCCCTCTTGGGACATTTGGAGTCACCCGTAGAGTGACCAGACTTGGAGCACTCTGTACATTGGGATACAAATCACCCTTTAGTATGGTCAAAAAACCCTTTCTTTTTAGGATCAGACTGAGACTGGTTACCACTACTCCCTTGGGAATTATTTGGGGGGCCTTTAGAGAACTCCTTATTTCTAAGTTTTTCACCCTCCTCTTTTTTTCTGGTGGGAACCCTGACCACTTTTGTTGGTGTCCCCACCAGATACCTTTTTGGACACTCTGGTGTTATCCCATAGGACCACCTCCTCAGCAAGTTTCCTGGGATCAGTCAGCTTGCTGTCAACTAGGTGCTAGTGCAACTCTGTAAAACAGAAACTGGATATGTGCTCTCTCAAGATTAAATTGTACAAGCAAACAAAATCATTTACTTTGTTGCCCCGCACTCAGCCATTCAGTGCCTTACTGGAATAATCAATGAAATTGTGTAATTTCCATGTGCTGGCATGTGTTTACATAGACCCTCCACTCAGTGCTCTTCAGGAAATATGTGTACCATCAGTGGAACTTCATAAGCAGAAAATCACGTATCAATGTCATCTCGCGCCACATAATTGGGCACCAAGTCCTTGTGTATAGAAAACATTCTTGTCTCCATCTGATACTGAATGTATGCTGCCACCATCACTGCTGGAATCCACTTGTCTAACCTTGAGTTCAATGTCTTTCAGACTCAGTTCATGAGCCAACAAAAGGTTCTTCCCAGCTAAGGCTCTTTCAACCTCAGCCTTTCTCTCCTCAGCCTCCATTTTTTAATTTTTCCAACTGCAGGTAGAATTCTTTCTCATCTCGCCTTTCCTCTGGGGTCAGGCTATGACTAGAAACACTGCTTCATGCCTTCACAGGTAGCACAAACCCAGGGGTGTACCCCTCAACAGCTGTAGAGAGCTCCTTTGAAAAGCCATTCACATGCAACCCCAATTCATATTTCTCTTGGGAGTGGGAATCTGCCGAAGCCCACAGCGCCATTTGAAACTCCGCTTTCTTAGTGGCTCCTCGGACAGGTACCCCATCCCTCTGCAAAAGGTTTTCAACTGCTTAACTGTGTCCTCCTCCAGCTTAGCCAGCTTAAACTTCATGGCTCCACTTGTAGAACCAGCCAGAAACATGATATATAGTATGTGTCAGGTCTTAACACTATCGAATTGCTATGTATTTTGTTTGCTATTCATTGTTCACAAACGTAATTTATGAGGTTAAGTAGATTCTAATTACAAATGTAGGGGCATATTTACATGCCCCTAGCACCACCGGAGCATCACTTTTTTGACAGTCCGGTGGCGCTGTGTACTACGCCTTATTTACAAGGCTCCGCTAAGCCACTTTTTAAACGCTGGCTTGTAAATATGGGACCCTCCAATGCAGTTTTCTGAGGCAGAGGGGAATGCAAAGGGTGTTGCTTTCGACACTGCCCCAGATTTACAAGAATTCATAAATCTGAGGAAGTGCCAAAAACTAATAACCACCCCAGGGGTGGCATTTGCATGGCACAACAAGGAGAAATACTTTTATTTTTCCTAGTTTTGTTTTTTCTATGTGTGCTGCATTCAGTGATTATTTATGTGCAGAAAGGTGTTCCTTCCTGCACCTAAAAAATCATTCCCTTTAACGCAGACACCTTTGGACTATGGTGCAAGGATGTCTGAAGTGGCACTAGCCAACTACATTTAGCGCCAGTGCTGGGGGAAAGACAGGAGGTGCCATTTTTGCATAAATACGGCACATCCCTGCATTTCAAAAGTGCTGCAGTATGGCACTGCCAATTTTGGCACAGCTCCACACTGCACCATTTCTGTGCATATATGCCCCTTAGTGTTTACTAACCACTTTGCACAGGGCTAATGAATCACTTATGTATAGTACATCGAGGTTTGATACTGGATTAGTTCAAATGTTTTATTTTCTAAACAGGATTCTACAGAAGTACAGGGAAGATCTAATGTTCTCTAGTCTGTAAAGATGAAAATCGTGCACTCTATAAAAGAATTCAGGACAATACAGCCATACTGTACACAGTTGGCATGTTATTGTGCTAGACCTTATGCAGTCCTAAATATAATTTAACTTAACATAATTCACAACTTGTAATCCAAGGCCCCTCTACATGCCCCCTCTTTAAACAATAAAGAGTTTTAATTAATTATGTTGTACAGTAAATGACTGTCAATCATATAACTCAACAAGTCTTATTAATATTTTGACAGAATATTTGATATAGTGCTGGCAAGTATAATCATTGTGCTGTCTGCTGGTTTGACCCTGATGAGGTTGGCTTTGTTGTAGGAGGACACATGCCTGTCAGCATACCTGTTAGAACTGGCATCCTTGACTAGGTTTCCCCTGTCTTTTTGCCTCTGCTTTCTGTGTTTTGACTGTGTGCTGGACTTTGTTTTTTCTGGTTTTTGGTACTCTGGGCACTTTACCACTGCTCACCAGTGCTAAAGTGCAAGTGTTCTGTGTGTAAACTGTATGTGTAATTGACTTTTCCATGACTGGAATACTTACTAGTAAGTCCCTAGTAAACTAGAGGCGCCCAGGCCTGCAAATCAAATGCTACTAGAGGGCCTGCAGCAGTTTTAAACTGTCAATTCAATCAGGCAAGTGTACCCACTTACCCTGCCCAAACCTTCCCTTTTTGTACATGTAAGGCACCCCTCAGATAGGCCCTAGGTAGTCCCATGGGCATGGTGCAGTGTATATTAAAGGCAGGACATGTACTGATGTGTTTTACATGTCCTGACAGTGAAATACAGCCAAATACGGTTTTAACAGTTGCAAGGCCTACCTCTCTCATGCGTTAACATGGGGACAACCTTTAAACATCTGTTGAGTGCAGTTTCCCATTAGGAGCAGATAGAGATCGGGAGTTTGGGGTCCCTGAACTCACAATTTAAAAATACACCTTTTGGTAAAGTTGGTTTTTAAGTTGTCTGTTTGAAAATGACACTTTTAGAAAGTGGGCATTTTCTTGCTTAACCATTTTGTGCCTCTGCCTGCCTGTGGAATCCACGTCTGGGTCAGACTGACAGTTGGGTTGTTTGTTAATTCCCTCTAGACAGTGACACAAATTGAGCTGGGATGGAGCCTGCATATCCTGATGAGTCTCCTGGGTTAGAGTGGGGAGGGAGAAGCTGACACTTACACCTGAAAGGGCTGTGGCTGTCCTCACACAATACAGTCTCCAACTAACTGGTGTGTGGTCCTGCCTGGGCAAGGCAGGATCTTGTGAACATGAGAGAATTTCCTTTAAAATTTGCCTACTTTAAAGGCAGAAAGTAGTATAAGTAGTGGACTCAAAACCCCAGATTTTTAGATTACTTCTGGATCAAGAAGAACCTCTGCCAAGGAGAAGAGCTGAAGCGCTGGAGGAGGAGTACTGCCCTTTTGCCTATGGGTGTACTTTGCTGGGTTGGCCTGCAGTTGCTGTTTCTGCCTGAGAGAGGACAAAGACTAGACTTTGCTGTGTTTTCCTGCTTGTGAAGTGTCTCCAAGGGCTTGGACTAAGCTTGCCCCCTGTTCTGAAGCCCCAGGGCCATCAAAGACGTCCTCTGCTAGCACCTGGACTCCCTTGTTGAGACTCCTACCCTGCCAAGGGGTGCCTAATCCCATCCATGGGCCCTTGAAAAGAGAAGCTGGTAAAACCAAGACTGAAATTCACTCACAAAAATTTACGCAGCACCTGCTTTGAGGGTGAAAAATCGACACACCACCTGCATTGCAGCTTGGAAATCGACACAAAACCTGTGTGCGGCTGCCAAAATCAACGCATCACCCATGCAGCTCAACTCTTCACCACTGTGTGCCAGAATTTTGTACGCATTGTCACTGGCGTCACAATCATCGTGAACCTACGCCCATCTGGAAATCCATGCATCCCTCTTTTGCGATAGAGAAAAACAATGCATTGCCTACCTGACGGGAGAAGAAATGACCCACGGCCTCACTTGTGAGTAAAGAATCCACGCATCACTGACTTTTCCAATGCACGCTCGCCAGTGCAGCTTTATTTTTGATGCAAACCAGGTACTTTGCGTAAAGACAGTGCATCTAATGATTTCAATGGTTAATACTCTTTTTACATTAAAAATTCATAACTTTGCTTGTGTCTGTGGGATTTGTTTTCGTTTTGGTCTTGTTTGATTTATATAAAAGTTGGCTATTTATCTAAACTGGTGCAGTGTCCATTTTGTAGTGCTTTCACTGTATTACTGTGTGTGTTGATACAAATACTTTACAAATTGCCTTTGAGATAAGCCTGACTGCTTGTGCCAAGCTACCAAGGGAGTAAGCAGGGGTTATCCAAGGTGTGTATCTCCCTTACCCTCACTAGAGTGAGGGTCCCTGCTTGGACAGTGCACATGCAGACTGCCAACCAGAGACCCCATTTCTAACATTGGTGATCAGCTATTGGGATAGAACATATGTTTGTACTTGACATACAGTGATTGGTTTACACTACTGTTTTCAGTGCAAACAATTACATGGCCACATACTACTTGTTTTTCTCTCTTTGGATTTGTTCTGCTTCCTTTTTGGTTCTTTTTTCCCTAGGGATCTCTCTGCCTTTTTGGAACTCTTGCATCTTTATTGAACCTCACCCACAAGCATGTCTTAATCTGGGGATGCTCCAGCGGCTGCTATAAAAGTGTGTTTGAGTTAGAGAAACTGGAGACGTATATAGTGGCTCAATTTAAACACTTTTGCAAAGAACTTTCCTTCCCACTCAAAAACTCCGCTAGGAAGGATGATCCGGAAAAGGCACTGAGGGCCTGGTTGGCTGCTAAGGAGGCTGGAGAGCACACAGAGGAGGAGAATGGGAATGAGGAGGTGCAGAGCATACATTATGTTATATTGGGTAACCTGACCTGCCTGGCTACCAAGGGGGTGAGCAAGGGTTATCCTAAGTGTGTATCTCCCTTACCCTGACTAGAGCGAGAGTCCCTGCTTGGACAGAGTGCATATTGATGGCCAATCAGAGACCCCATTTCTAACAATACCTTATCAGTCACCAATGTGTTTTTCCTGTGTCATTTCTAATATGTCTGTGGGTCTCTACCCAAATCTTTAAAGAAGCTACAGAACTTCCTCCTCATACAAAAATGTTAACTTACATTTGGGTGACAACAGTGTTGGGTAAGGATACAAACTTTTCCAATTGTCCCTGTTGCAATTTAATACAATTATAATAGATGGGATTATGCATTCCCTGTATAAGCATCTGTCTCAATTTTCTTTATTTTGGCGACATGTGACATTGTCAACTGTAATAAGTTATTGCAGTTGCGTTCTGATGTCACAGTGCCTGCTGCTAGAGCCAGCAGCCAAGGTGAAAGGCAGGGCAGGCAACAAAGAAGATGTTTCAAGCAATAAAAATTGTTGCTTTTCGTTCTCATGCTCTATTTTTCTAACTTATAGTGACTAGCAGAAACAACATGTTTATGTTTTGCACTAGATAATTATAGTAAAGTTAGAATCATTCTGCATGTTTCTACACATTCTAAGCTACTAAAGCTTTTTTGTAAATAATGACTTGTATTAAACTGTTTCTGATATGTTTCGCAACAAATGTCTAACAGGTTTTTGATGTGATAAATTTTACAGAGAGGTTGTAGTTTTATTCTTCATGTTTGCAAACATGCTTTTTCTTTAATATGAAAATGATACACACCAAGTAGTTAAGTGATTTGTGGGAATGGTGATAGTGTGACCATGTATTACATGGAATAAACTATCCCCTACTGTTCATGATAAAGATATTGCAAGCTTCCTTGGAGTTCCATAACCTTTTAAAGGAACTTGGCCTTTGACCTCGTTCCTCTATATGGTTATGGAACTCCTCTGCAACTTGTAAGATCCTTATAATTGTACTGCAGGAGGTACTTCATCCATTTTATAATTGTTGCTAGCAAGAAATTCACACTCTAGATAAAAATACCTTTTGTCCTTGTGACTGAACCCAATTAGTCAGTCTCTTTTTTCTGGAAGGTTTACATCTCCCAACATAACCCTCTTTATAGTTATTATTAGATGCAGAAAATCTT
Organism: Pleurodeles waltl; assembly: GCF_031143425.1. Taxonomy (NCBI): domain Eukaryota; kingdom Metazoa; phylum Chordata; class Amphibia; order Caudata; family Salamandridae; genus Pleurodeles; species Pleurodeles waltl. The sequence continues at coordinate 487,911,817 of NC_090438.1, read as the reverse complement.
TGAGGTTGCTCAGGGGAGTTTTATGTTTATTAGGTAAGTTGCAAATTTGACTTTGAATGTAAGGTTGTGTTTCGTTATTATGATGACTTTTCTGTCCATCAGAGAAAACAGTTTTCTGTCTGATAAGGTAAAACTCTACTATGGCATCTTCTGTTATTTAGGTTTTTGCATTTCTCTTAAAAATTCTAACTCCAATTGCTCTTGTATGTATATTCATTTCTATTGCTTTGATTTGTACAGCGAATTAGTTTTACTTTACAAGTTTTATTTTCTGCTTTTCATGTGTCATTCCAGTTCTCTTTTTAATGTTTCATTTTAATTAATGTCCAAATTGAAGTCCACTAATCTTTACAAATTTTTGGTATTCACAAGCTATATGTGGAGTTTTAGAACTCTGCACTCCTTATACTTATGTGTGCAGAGCTTTCCAGACCTGGAGTCTTCTAATTTGGGGTGCAGACCTCCCCACACAGAAGTATAGGGAGCGTGGAGTTGTAAAACTCTGCACGTAGTTTGTGAATTGCATTTTGTATTACTACAAAACATACTACAAAGTGCAGTTTGAGAATCAAGCCCTAAATGAGCAGGACCGCTCTGCTCATTTAATATCCAATGTGCCACTCACATCATTTAACTACCAGGACCCCCTGCACACAGGTAAGTCGGGTCTCTGACAGGGGAGGGTGGTGAGGGGTGTTGTGTGTGTATGGGGGTGTGGGGGTGCACATTTGTGTGTGTGTGGATGAGGGTGTGTGTGTAGTGCTGGATGCAAGTGTGCATGCATGGGGGTGTGAGTGCGTGTATGTTGTGTTTCATGACTGCGTGTCTTCATGTATGTTTGCAAGTGTGTGCAGTTGTGTGTGAGTGGATGTATGCATGCATGGATATTTGTGGGCAAAGGGTGTGTGTAAATGTGTGCGGGTGAAGGTGGGACGTGAATGTGAGGGGTGGGGGAACTTTGGAAAGGTGGGGGGTAACTGGAGGGGGGGAGAACCCTATCAGTGACAGGGAAGGGATAGTGCCTTCCACCATGATTTTCGTGGCGGTAAGAAAGCCACGAAAACCATGGAGGTAGGGGGGTCATGATCCCACAGGGGGCACAGTGATGGCCGCCGGGCTGGAGCTAGATATCTCCAGCCCAGCGGCTGTTACCGCCATGGCCTTTTTATATGTATGTGCTGTTATTCACTATATCAATCATTCAATCAATAAAGATTTGCAGAGTGTGGCAAATCAACCGTGTGGGTCTCAATGTGCTGGGGCCGATAACTGCTTTATGCTGAACAGTTCATTCGAATAGACAGTTAATTAGAACAGCCAGGTCTCAAGAACTTTCCTTAATTCCCGGAGTGATGAGACAGCCAGAAGGTGTAGGGGAAGGTTGTTCCAAACTTTAGCCACCAGGTGTGAAAATAAATGTCCTCCTCTATTGCCTCGTGGATCTGGGGGGAGCCTGTGAGGAAGAGAGAGGCAGACAGTAGATGTATGGTCTGTTGGTTGGTGTGTTTGTTAATCTATGCTGGTCCTTCATTGTGCAGAGCTTTGTATGCGTGGGTCAACATCATGAACTGGCCTCTCTTCTGGATTTTGAGCCAGTGTAGCTTTTTAAAGTACGATGTGATGTGGATCCTTCTGGGGAGGTGGAGGATGAGTCTTGCTGCTGAGTTTTGTATTGTCCTTAGTCTCTTCAGGGGAGATAAGGCCTGATGAGAGCCTGCGTGACAGTCCTTCTGGTGTTGACGGGGAGCCACCTGAAGATCTTGCAGAGCATGTGTATGTTGTGGAAGCAAACAGAAGAGACTGTATTTACCTGATTCTTCATGGATAGTTTGTTGTTCAAGATGATACCAAGGTTGCAGGCATGGTCTATGTGGGTGGGGGAAGGACCGAGTTCAGCTGGCCACTATGCCTCATTCCATGGTAAGATGTTGTTCCCAAGGATGAGGACTTCCACCTTGTCCATGTTGAACTTGAGACAGTTTTCCTTCATCCAGTCAGCGAAGTTCATCATACATCTGTGGAATTTGAATAAAGGCTCTTCTGACAGTGAGAGGATGAGGTTGGGTGTTGTCGGCGTAGGAGATGATATTGAGTCCGTGAAATCTGACTGTGATGGCCAGAGGGGTCATGTAGATGTTGAAGAGGGAGGGTGGGGTTGCAGGACATTCCTTGGGGAATGCAGCAGATGATCTTCTTGTGTTCTGAGGTGAAAGGTGGGAGACAGATTCTCTGGGATCTTCCTGTTTCGTATGAGGCAATCCATTTCTCCCTGGATTCCGATGTGGTGGAGTCTGTTGATCACGATGTGATGGGAGACAGTGTTGAAGGTGGCTGACAGGTCCAGGTGGATGAGGGCCCCAGTGTTGTCGGTGCTGTGGTTCACTCGGAATCTGGATTGAGAGGGGTCCAGGAGGTTGTTGTGTTCCAGGTGTTTGGTGAGTTGCTCATAGGTTGCCTTTCTGAGAACCTTTGCTGGAAAGGAGAGCAGCAAGATGACCGGGTAGTTCTTCAGGTCTGCTAGCTCAGCAGACAGTTTCTTCAGAAGGGGCCTCACTTTGGTGTGTTTCTAGTCCTCAGAGAAGGAGGTCATGGTGATGGAGGTATTGAGAACTTTCTTGAGCTCATCGCCAATTGTCTTGCTGCAGAGGTTGAAGATGTGGTGGGACAGGGGTCCCTGTGTGCTCCTGAGGGCACAGAGTTCATGATAGAGATTGTGGCATCAGCTGTGAGAGGTTTCCAAAAGTGAGCAGTAATTCGCAGTTTGTGTTCATGAGTGCGAGCAGGTTGATGCTCTCGGTGTTTGAGCATTGAGGTTTGATGTTTCTTCAGAAGGGGCCTCACTTTGGTGTGTTTCTAGTCCTCAGAGAAGGAGGTCATAGTGATGGAGGTATTGCGAACTTTCTTGAGCTCATCGCCAATTGTCTTGCTGCAGAGGTTGAAGATGTGGCGGGGACAGGGGTCCCTGTGTGCTCCTGAGGGCACAGAGTTCATGATGGAGATTGTGGCATGAGCTGTGAGAGGTTTCCAAAAGTGAGCAGTAATTTGCAGTTTGTGTTCATGAGTGCGAGCAGGTTGATGCTCTCGGTGTTTGAGCGTTGAGGTTTGATTTTTCTGTAGATGACTGATATCTAGTTGTGGAAGAAGTCCACTAGTGTGTCACACAGTTCTTGGGAGGGGGTGATGTAATTCTCAGTGGCTGCATTTTTTATAGAACTCGTTCATGATGACAAAGAGCTCCTTGCTGTGGTTTGTGCCAGCTTCTATTCGGTCTGCTATGGCATTCTTCTTTGTTTCTTTCAGGAGGCAGTGGCACTGGTGGTATTATATCAGTAATGTTGGGACAGGAATTTCTCCTGTATGCTAAATGGGCATGTATGCCAGCAATAATTTGTGTTGGCCAAGCCAGCACACAAATCTAGCATTTGCGCTCAGGCCTAGACCTGTCCATGCTTATTCCAATGTCCAGAGCATGTTCTGTGATATAGAGGGTGTTTGACCTGTCAGCCATAGGGTGGTCTTCCCCCATATCTGTTTCCTGTTTACCTCTTCTTTTTGCTGATTCTTTTTGTTGGTAGGATTCTGAGCACTTTGCCACTGCTGGCAAGTCGAAAAGTGGAGTGTTTCTCCCCTAAAACATGGTAACATTTGTTTACTTACTTTATCTGTATGTCCCTTGTAAAGGGCACTACCTGGGCCAATTGCCTGTAATTTAAATGCTACTAGTGGGCCTGCAGCACTGATTGTGCCACCCACACAAATATCCATTTAAATGTGTCTCAGGCCTGTTACTGACGAGCCTGTATGTGCAGTTTTCTGCCATATCGACTTGCCATTTAAAACCCTTGCCAAGCCCTAAAACTCCCCTTTTATTACATATAAGCTACCTCTAAGGTAGGTCCTGGGTAGCCCATGGGACAGGGTGCTGTGTAAGTAAAAGGTAGGACATGTATTTGTAAGTTTTGCATGTCCAGGAAGTGAAAAACATCATAATTCATGTTTCACTACTGTGAGGCCTACTCCTACCATAGGTTAACATTGGGAATTCCTTATTTGACTTTAAAGCTCTAATATCTGAGAAGAAATAGCTCTGTTATGTTTTGTATTATTGGAATGGAAATGAAAAAAACTATTTGCTGGCAAAGTTGGGTTTACCATTACTATTTTAGAAATACCACCTTTAGAAAGCTGGTATTTCTCTGCTCTTAAAACTCTCTGTTCCTGTAGCCTATCTCCAATACATATCTGGCATGGGTGAGAGCTTGACTATGTACATTTCCTCTAGACAGCCTCACACAAAAGAAGGTTTGGTGTGTCAGACTGCCCATCTGCATCATGGGCAGGATGGGAGGGAGGAGCTGACACTTACACCTTAGTGTTCTGTCTCCACAGAAACGGTTGATTACCCCTTGTAGTGAGTCTGGAGCCAGGGATAGTAAGAAAAGCCCTATGTGCACTTCACAGACCCTTCTTTGAAGTCAGCCCCACTTCAAAGGCACAACTGGGTATAAGTACTCGGTCTCTGACCCCACCAAATCAGACACTTCTGGACCTGTAAAGAACCTCTATCAGAATGACAGCTGTACTGCTACAAGGACTGTCACACTGCGAGACTGCTCTGGAAGAACTGCTTTTCTGCTGTGCTGTCCTGCTGCTTGCTGCTTGCTGCTCTCTGACCCTGCTGAGGGAGAGTTGGACTCTGCCTGGAACCCATATCGATCTCCAAGGACTTGCTGGCTTGCCTCCTGTTGTTTGAGATTTAGGGATATCAAAGACTCATGACCATCTCCTGTGCCTGGCCCATTAGAGGTGAACCCAAGTGCTTGCTTCAGTCAAAATGACACATCTCCTGTCTTCTGGAAGCAGAACAGATACATTGACACTGTTGTAGGAGCAAAATCAGCGCATCACACTATGGACCAGGGCTTCACCAAAGAACCAATCCATCGGAACCACTGCATCGCCACCCGTGTAGTGTTGGAAGATCGATGTCTCCCCACAACTGTGTGGAGCAACTCTGCGCATCATCTACGGAACTAATGCTACTCGGCTTGACACCTCAACCTTAGGACCGATGCATGACCACCACTGCCTGCATGAGGAAAATCGATGCATCACACTTGGCTGTGGGATCAACACTGACGCATCACTCAGCTTCACCCCACATCTCGCTGCTGCAACCAGGATCATGGTATTGTATTAAGCGGGCCTGCATGTCTCCTGTATCTGACCCATGCTCCATCACAGTCAGCCTAAACTCTTGCCTTTGCCCCGGTGCAGCCTGACCTGGCACTTATTGCTTCTAAGCAATAAAAGCATCTTTATTCTTTAAAAATTCATATCTCAACTTCTACTTGTTGGATTTTTGTCATTTTGGTCTTGTTTTAATTATAAAAAATATAATCTATTTCCTAACTTGGTATGGGGTCGTTTTTGGTATTTTCACTGTTTTACTGTTTGAAGTGTTGCACAAATACTTTACACGTTGCCTCCTCGGTTGAACCTGCCAGCGTGGTGCAAAGCTACTAAAGGGTGAGCACAGGTTCATTTATGATGTGTGACTGAGTTACCTTGACTAGGATTGTGGTCCCTACTTGGACAAGGTGCATACCTCTGCCAACTAGAGACCCACTTTCTAACAAATGGGCACACCATATTTGCCCTCTTTAATAAAATTGAACTACTGTCCATGTCCTTTGAGACATTAAGTGATGCTGGCAGCATACACATTTTTCAGAACTGAAAGATTTGGGCAGAATTTTTTTGCAGGAGGTGTGCAGCGTACATGTAGTTTTACTTTAATGTAACACACAGAAACTTGTGTTGACATCCTGGGTGTGTCAATGTATAGTAAAGTCGGTAACAGGAGACCATGTTATGTTGATAGTCTAATTGCTGGGTCCAGTGGCTTCCATTTTACATAGCCCCTGGTTCTGAAATGGCAAAAGGTGGTGGAAGACATCTAGCTTTCCCAGTGTGTGGGAGCGTATTGCATGCATTCCTGGAGCTGAATGGAGCAGACATTAAAATTAAGGAGAATGGAAATAGGGCTTGCCTTGAAAATGCTAAGAGCGATTTTTAGCTGAAGATTACCCCCCACACACTGCTATTTGGTAGATGCAAGTGGTTAGGGGGTGAGTCATCAGATTCTGTTGGTAGTGGTGAGGCAGTTTATAGGCAAGGCCTGCATTTTTTTCCTTCCCTTATTGTTACTTCAGGAAGGCTGATGGCAGCAAGGTGCAGAACCCTCACATTTCATTGTGTTCATGTTTTGGGATACACCTCCTTAGAGAAAGTGTCATCATTGCCTACTGTGAGAGTCATCCACTTGCACAAAGGGTGGGCCTGAACTACAGCCAGAAAGGGCAGTTTGAGAGGGAACCATGTCAAACCAGTTGAATGACTTTAGGCAGTGGATACAAATGTCTGAATAATTAGTATGAAGGTGGGATCCAAATCATCTCATGTTGTTCCAGTTCCCAGGATCAAGGAAGGGCATGAGCTGAAAAGTACGTGAAGTGTTGCTGTCATCCAGGGCTGATGTCTGCATTCCAGCTAGACACCTAAAAGTTAGGGACATGAGCTGAAGTTGCTAGAGAAACCGTGGGTCTGCCTAGAGCCTATTCGCCTTCCTCCCTACTCAAAGAGAGAAGGAGAGTGCCTGGTCCTGCAGAAGAAGAGTCTGTCCAGGAGAAGAAGCAAAGCTGAGTTCATGGCCCAGGGAGCAGCCAGAAGAAGCCAACTGACACAGGAGCTTGATCAGCAACTTCCTGTGCTGAGAGACTTTAACTGGTTTACCTTCATGGTTCATGACCTGGGTGCAGTAACTACAAACACAAAGCAATATGAAACACACCGTAGACTGTTGGGGGGAATGTGTACTGCTGCAATTTCAACTGGTAGTGAATCCAGCGAGAATAGATTGAACTGCCATAGCAGAAGATGTTTCCCACAACGGAGAGGCTGCAACAGCTGGAGATCAGCACCCACTAACCAAGCCTGCAAATCCAATCTTTACTTTAAGATGTCATCAGTGATGTCACTGACCATGTCATGAGTGATGTAATATGTGAGATCATAAGCAGCGCCTTGCGGGGTGCAGGTTACAGTTGCTGAATTTCTATGGTTTTGTGCGTGTAAATTCAGTACCTAACTATAACGCCCCAGTAACCTTTGGTTTGTTCAGTGAATTTCTAAGTTTTTTTAAAATTCTATTTCCTAACAATGTCATCCCTGTACCCTTATCTATTTTCTAACTTTAACATTCCTGCAACCTTTGTTTTTTCCAGTGAATTTCTATTTTTATTGCATTCTATATCCTATCTATAATATCCGTCTATTTGGTAATACACTACAGAGGTGTGTGTTTATAATCAGAGAGGCACAGAAATGAATCCTGTTTAGAGCAATGGAGAATAGTGACATAGTTGCTTTGCTTTGGCCATGTGTTACATGTTAGTATGCTTAGGCCCATATTTATACTCTCTTTGCACCAGATGAGTGCCATTTTTTTTTACACATATCCAGTGCAAACTTAACACCGTATTTATATTTTGACGCTGGACCCGTCTAGCGTCAAAATATCTGTGTTTGCATCATTTTCTGGATGCGTGAAATGGCCTTGAATCAATGAGATGCAAGGTAGCTGTTCCCGTCCAAAAAAATGACTCAAACAACCGTGCGCCATATTTATCCATCCAGGCAAAAATGCTGCATGGTTGCGAAGGGGACCTGAAAAATGATGCAAAGTCCGATTTGCGTCACATTTTAACACCTGGGTCAGGGCAGATGTTAAAATGGGGCAAACACACCATTACTTAAGGAAAACTCACACAAGCAACATCATTGCTCAAGAAGGACGACATGGAGGTGCTACTCGTGCAGCATGCCAGACGACGCAAAGCACAGGACCAGCAGCAGCACCTACCACCACACCAACGTGGACCCCAAAGGCAATGCAGAAGGCATGGGAGGCTATTCAGGACCAGGACAACCCTCCTGGGCCTCAGGGAACAGGATATCATCCAGAGGTACAAACTCAACTGGCAAGTCATACAGCAGCTGCTATGCCAAATTGAGCCACATTTAACAGCTAGCCTGCAAACACCCCACAATATTCCACCGGAGTCCAAGCTGCTAGCTGTCCTGCACATGTTGGCAAGTGGCTCATTCCAAACTACGGGTGTCCTGGTTGCTGGGGTATCACAGCCTTCATTCTCCGCCTTCCTTCCCAAGGTCCTTGATGCCATCATCTCCCTCACACCCCGCCACATCAGCTTCCCCAACACACAGCAGGAGCAGCAGGAGACCAAACAGGGGTTTTATCAAATACATGGCTTCCCGCATGTGCTTGGTGCTATTGACTGCACCCATTTCCGGATTGTACCACCTGCTGCAACCGAGCACCTATACTGCAACAGAAAGCACACTCACTCCATAAATGTGCAGGTCATTGTTGACCACCAGGGATTGTTCACCAACATCTTGGCAAAGTATCCTGGGAGTGTACATGATTCCTTCATCTTCAGCAACAGCACTTCACAGCAATCAGCACTTCCACGATGGATGATATGGCAATGGCCTTCTTGTTGGTAAGTCCATCAACCTAGTAATATACACACGGCACAGCAACCCTGTAAGACACACAATACATACACCACTACATTGACACGTGGTGAGGAAGTCACTGAGGTATGACACAGGTAGTTATGTTTGACACCGTGACACCGTGGGATGCACATCTATGGACAAATGACGGCTGCCAATAACAATAGATGCCACTCTAGAGCCACAAGGGACCAATTTAAAACCACACAGTGACAATGACATGCTCTGTACTGGCAATACAATTTGGAAGATTAATCATTCAATATTACATAAGGCCACATAGTCAATCCCACACTCTCCCAAGCAATAAGTACTGTGGGAGGAGTTTGCAGTGTGTGTTGCTGCAGGTCAAATACAATGAGATACATAGCATGATGATGCTGACTCACATGTAGGTGACATGGAAATACTGAGGCAGTACCAACATCACACATCACTCCTGGGGTGACATTGCCAGCTAGCAATAAGGAAGTGGACTGTGCATTGCTCTGCCTCCTGTGGCTCCACCCTCTAAGTAGAGCCCTTTCCCTGGCTCCTCTGAACTCCTGACCCCTGTCAGGAGTTCAAGGCCCTCCCCCACACGCAGGCTTCTGCCTGCGCCTCATCCCTGGTGCCTAGTGGGAGAGCTCTGATTTCCCACTAGGCTACCTTCTGCCTCTCTCCTCTTTTTGCCTTGCTTTGCTTTACTCTCTGCTACACTACTGGCCCTTAGTGTTCCTTCTCGTTTCTCTCTCACTCTGCTCTCTCTCTCTCACTTTCACTCTCCCTCTCTCACTCTCTCCCCTGCCGCAGCCCACCCCTTTTGGCTCTGCCACTTTTTGGCTCTGCTCCTTTTCGCGCCGTTTTTCGACCACTCCCACCTCCCAGCTGTCCTCTCTTCCCCCCCACCTCCCTACTTAATGACGGCCGCTGCGTGGCAGCGCAGCGGATGCGTGAAGCGGGTGTGCCACTGGCAAGCCTGTCTGCGCCCGTCCACTCCTAGGCAGCGCCCAGTGCCAGAACCCCTGTCTCCTGTCCCCCCCCCCACTGCCACTACACAGTTCTACACTACGGCGCTGCCACCCTCCGCGCCCTCAACACTGGCCGCTCTCCCGCTAGCCTTCAAGCCTCTCTGCAGACCACCCGCGGACCCTTCTCCTGCCGGAATTGCACCTTCACCAGTCTACACTTTCAACAACCCACCCACAAAGGCAGCACACAACCATCTCAGATGTATCTTCCTCAACACCCACTCTGTCCTCAAGCACGGAGTAGAGCTATAGAATCTACTCGACTCAGCCTTCCCAAACGTCACCTTCCTGACCGAGACATGGATGAACCCCTCCTCAGTGCATGACTATTGTGTCTGGTAAGTGTACAATCAGTCCTCAACTGTATAGAATAGTTACATTTTGTATTTGTACTGGCACATGTTTTCCAGGAGGCTAATCCAGCCCCCATCCTTTGTTTGGTTTTGCATGTATTAATTAGTGCCAAACAGTGACAGTGTGCTATGGCTGTGTTCCTGGATTTGGAACTGTGCCTCCAGTGCAACAAACAAGGGCTGGTCTTGTGTATGTAAGGACAATCCATGTTTGTGCCCTGACGGTGCAGACACAGATTCACTTCTGCCACCACCTTTCGATGGGGCTTGCATGGTGACTAGCTGTGAGATTAATCTGCACAGAGGGACAGATGTTCCATGTTGCTTTGAGAAGTTCAGAGCCCTACCCTGTGTACAAACGTAGTGATGAGACCTGCATGTTTGTCCTTTCAAGATCCGTTACATATTTGTCCACACCAAGTTTGCTCTGTCTTCAGTCTTCTGTATTTTCTGCTGTACCATAGCTGCCCTATCCCCTTGTATGCCTTAAGCAGATCTTCAGCTTCAGGTCAAATCTGCTTTGAAAGATACTCTGTGAACTCAAGGGTTGCCTCCACAGACTCCTGACTAGACCTGCACAAAACTGTAACACCATGTAGGCCAATACTGACACAGGGTACACATGCCCACACACTTGAACTGGACACTTTTTTGCAATGCACCTCTGTAAATATGTGAACACATGCAGCCTGGGCTGCTGGTCCACCACAGCCACAGAAGGAACATAGGTAATTTACATTAGTCAAACTGACGTGTACATAACAATTTAATGATTGGAATTGAGGCTCAGTGTCGTATACACTGTACCTACCAAACATGTTCAAATGTCTGACTTATGGGTAGTATACACACAAGTGACCATGAAGTGGTAAGCAACAATTAATGACATGTGAGGGGTAACATATCTGACATAGCCCTCATCAGCCATCCTCGATCTTCTCTGTGTATTGTTTGTCGTGGGAAATGTATTGTCCCCAAAATCAAACAACTACACACAGAAAAAGAGTTCACACATATCATAAACACATATCATGACTATTGTACCTCATTGATTGGTATCTGATGTTGAGATCCATTTGTAACACATTCATACATGAACATCACGCATAATGTATTGCATGCCGTTCCAACAAAAGCACACAAATAGCTGTAACAGTCAAATCACACATAAAACACACAGGCCATGATTTATATTTTTGTAGCGTGGCCTTGCTGTCCTCTATTGATGCAACATCTGTGCAAACTTACAAATTCCATTCGAATTACCTAAGTTTGCACTGCTTTTGCATCAGTAAAAAAAAGCAAATCCTGAACAAAGATATTAGAAATGTGGGCCGCAGTTTCATGGTCTACCACATGAGGACAAACACTAGAACACACACTGCACTCCATACCATCCTATCTTTGTCTAGATATAGGCTGCATGCATGTTAAATCAATAAAAATTACGCAAACACAGTTTGAGTCAGAAATTGTGAGGCAAATGCATCCACAAATGACGCAAACGCACACTGGACATCAATGGGTCCCTAGCGTTAATTGCACCAGCGCACCCCAGGCATGCGGATATCCATAGAAATTGTATTATTCTGTGAATGCGTAGGATTTTGATACTTATGTAGTTTATCCACCAAAAATATTCACGCAAACTACGTAAGCATCAAAAAATTACACACAATACAGAAAACGGGCCGCAAATAGGACAGGAAGGGATGTAATAGGATATCCTGTTTACAGAAATGGTACAGTGGGTGTACTTTCCCTTTGCAGTCTGTGATTTTTCTAGACTGTGTGGCTGTGTGTTGGTCTTGCTCTGTTGTGGATTGTGTGGTCTATCTCTTGTCTTTTAGTGTTACCTAATTGTATTTTGTACCTGTATAAGTGTTTTTGTGTCTTTTATTGTTGTCAGAATTGTGTTTGTACTGTCGGGGATCTGTTTCTGGGTAAGATTAGTTGGGGTGGTTTGGGTCTGTCATTGGGGTTTGTAAGTTTCCTTTTTTCTACTTTCTTTTCCTTTATTTCTCATTTTACTGTAATACATTTTGTACTGTACCATGCCAGGAAGGGCGAGGCTGGGGCGCATGGGTGAGGAGGAGTTTGGGGTATTTGTGTGGCTGGTGTCCCACTTCCTTCCTATGATGCTGTAGGCAAGGGACAGGGGTATCACACGGAGGCAAGAGGGCTGCATTGGGTGAAGCTACTCTTCCACCTAAGAAGAATATTCAACACCGGAACAAGCACTGGCTCAAGCATCAGTGGGCTGACCTGGTGGCCCGAGAGCAGGACCTGCTGGACCACCTGGGTGTGGTGATTGGTGGCCCTGTTGGTGAGTATCACATTGACAAATGTGTACAGTTGAATGCTCCTGAGTGACAGTAGCAGATGTCGTGACATGCTGCATGCAATGTTTGTGGACATGTGGAATGCAAGTTGAACAAACTGTTAGTGTACCAGTAATGTGATGTATTGCACATGTTAATATATGGTAACAATGCAGTCCAGAGTTTCGTTGAGCCATGTCTGACTATTATTCAGGGTCATATGTACCAAGCTCTTGATAACTTTCACTAATGGCTAAGTTAACTGAATTTTTGTGTTTACGTCAGGACAAGTATTCATTCAAATGGCCAAACCGAAATGTCCCATTCTGCTATCAGATTGCACAATCACAAAACAGGGTCTTCTAGTGGCATTTAGGATTAGGCGTTCAATCCTATCATTGAGTCCCAGGTGCCTATTTCATTTTTTTCCTGGGCACAATTGCTGGGACTGAGCTATTGCAGTTAGCATCCCTTTCAAATTGGTGCCAACCCATTTTCAAAAGGGGAGGGATCACCATGGGATCACTTCCTCTTTGTGAATGCATGGCCACAAACTTTTTCTGAGCATGAAGTTGTGCAAGGGACCACTGACTGCTTCCAAAAATCTCTTTTAGTAATGTAATAGGTTGTTAAAATACTTTCTGTACATCCCTGCTGAAATATTGCTGCATTTCAACAAATATTAACATCTCAATATAAAAGCAGCCACAGACATGGTGGTCTGCTGAGCTCAGCAGGCCAGCATTCCTGTGAGTGCCACCATCCCAAGGGATTTGCAAAATGAGACCTACTTCATCATGATTGAAGAGGTAGGTCATTTGCTACCCCATTTTTTATTTGCAAACAGTGTAATTTTGAAGGTTCTACCTCTGATCATCCAACTTGTTAATTGCTAAGTCTCGCAATATGTGAATCACAATACCTGATATAGGTACATATGGTCCTGAGTGACACATTTCAGGTGCAATGACTACACCTGTACCCCTGCATTCTGTCAACGATGATCAGCTAAGACACTGTCAGCATACATTCTTTCACAGTTTTGGAACAGCAATGTGGCAATCCATGTTTAGTGCTACATTGTCATCATTACACACACACGATCCCTGCCATCATGTTGTCATAGGGGGCATATATGGCTTAGGGGACACTGCCAATGAGGCATATGTTACCTACATACAACACTGGCACACCTAATTTGGACCACTGAAAGCACAATAATTCCTGAACAGAAATCGACCCACATGTCCATCACACAGTTACTCATTGTCCCTTGATGCACAAACCACAATACCTGAGCCACTTGTATTGCAGTGCACCAGGAAAGTGCCATTGCAATTGTCACCCAATAACAAATAATTAAATGGAATACCATCTGAAATGGATTAGCCACAAAAGTGTGTAGTCAGGTTTAGCACCACAGGATTGTTAGGGCCAGTGCATGTGTGCATATGTGTGTCTACCACTCACTGGAGTGACATAGTCATTGCAAGTTTGCAGTGGTACGCCTGCTGGAGTGCCTACATGCCTGATGTGCAGCTCTATCATATAAAATGTCACACACTGTGATATGTTGTTCCCACGTTTGTACAGTGATCAGACATTGAGCATTTAACTCCCTTCCATGTTATACAGGTGGACCAGCCCCCTACACCATTGGGGAAGTGGCTCAATTTGATGACCCAGACATATCCAGTAAGTGTGAAAATGTCTGTCCTGTGTTGTGATTGCAGCTGTTGTGTGATTGACTCTTGTGTGTTGGACTCATTGCAAGATATGATGAGCTGGCACGTGATCTGATATGTGACTTGACTGGAGGTTGACATAGTGTTCCATGCAAGGGTTAGACATTTACTGGCAAAGAATCATATCTGGGGAGTCTAGTGCTGCACAATAGGCAGGAGCAGGTGAACAAGGTGATTGGTAGCCATATGTAGGCCCACATTTTAGTTGGAGTTGGCCCAGTGTCAGAATTTTGTCAGCAAGTCTTACCCTAATTTACACAAGACAGTGATGCATCAGTTTTACACACAAAATTGTATCTCCCTGTATGGCAATGAACATGTAGGACTGCATGGGTGACTGTTCCCAAGCATCTAGTCTCACATGTTGTACTCCATTTACGTGGCACTTAAGTGGTATGTTATAGGCGTGCATGCAAGTCAAGGCCAGATGTGTGCTTGCATCAATGTGGGTGATTTAGAAAATGTGTCAGTGAGATCTGATGTTGATGGTTGTCCACAAATTGAAACATGAATGAAGATGTGACTGACCAATGGTTGACTCACTCCTAGTTGACAGGCCTCCTTACATGTGTTCCACTCAACTAAAATCCATGCACAGCTGGACAAGGCGTTGTGGTTCTCCTTGACAGTTGAGAAGATGTATTGCATGCCCATCTCCCCTGAGGCACAGGGCTAGGGGGAGCAAATATATGTAGCTAGGTGTGATGGTCACAGTGTAGATGACAGACATTGACTTCGAGAATGCATGTGTCCCAAACAACACTGACCCCTTATGATTAGCAACTGCATATCATCCTGCCATTTCCATTTACAAATCACAAGTCTTGTGTGCCTTGAAGTTGATCAGGATGATAGGGATTAGTTGGCCCGCACATGTTGAGTACTTGCTGCATTTGCATTATGACACATTGCACTACATAAATGCACAGATCAGTTAATTTGGTACACACCTTGTTGCGCTTTGATGTGCTGTTAAAGAGTTGATGGGTAGGCTACATTGCCATGTCATTCCTCAGGGACAATCTATCATCTGTACTGTGATTTGGACTGCATGTGCAATTTGAGAGAGAGTGTTAGATTATCATCTGTACATGCATCACACAATGTTGACACTACTGTTTGCCTGTCTCTTTTTTACAGCTGCCAACATGAATGCCGCACAAATCAGAGAGTTCCAGAGGTGGGCAGTGCAATACGGGCACATTCTGGATGGGGAGGCTGGGTTTAGAATGATGGTGAGATGCTATCGTTGGGAGAGAGCCACTGGAGCATGGTGGGTTTTTAGCCAAGGGAGCCTGGCATTGGCGACAACAGGTGCGGCCACCACCCCGACTGCAGGCAGTGGCACAATGGACACTAGGTATGGATATGGCCGCATTCACGCAGCTACAGAGGACATGTGTAAGGTCCTAAAAAGAATGGACAGTTTCCAGCATGATGTTGCTCGCAATAGCCGGAGACTGAAATCTATCCAGAAAACTCTGAGGAGGGCACATTCCTGTATTGCCTCACCCCTAATTCCGTCCCCTACCTCCTCTTTCCTTATACTGTTTTTTAGTGGTTTAGGGAGTTTAGTGATAGGTTACAGTAGGCTATCAGTTTAGATAGGATAAGTAGGTTGGGGTGGGGGGAGTTATATTATTACATGTTAGTTTGTGGGTGGGTGGGTGAATGTTGATATTGGGGTTTTTGTGTAATCTTTATATATATATATATATATATATATACTTATATATATATTTTAAAAAATAAAAATACATATTTGTTTAGTATTAGTTAGTATCTGTTTAGGATAGTATATTATTATATGTTGTCCTACATGTGTCCCGTCATATAAGGGGGGTGGGGGGTTTAATGTTTAGAGTGTTTAGTTAAATGTGGTATGTAGGTTTAGGATAGGGTGGTTAGGGCCAGTTGTTGGTAATGTATAGTTAGGATAGGTTAGGTTAGTATAGGTGTGTGACATGGGCCCTCATTACAACCCTGGCGGTAAACACCACCTACCGCCGTGCCAATGGGCGCCAACATACTGTGACCGCCGCAGTAATCCGCCACAGGTATCATTAACCACACATAGAATACCGCCACAATACAGACACCCACACAAGTCCACCAGACCAAAGGTCAGTGATAAACAGGCGATAGCAAAACCCACACCGTTATGCCAAGAGGAATACAGCCACAGTATCACGACCCACCAATCAATGCTATGGTCTTTTACCCGCGGTAAACCATTGGTGGTACACACGGGCGCACTCGAAATACACACACATTTACAAAACACCTCCACATTGGACAATTCAGACTACACACACATGACACACTTACTCGCACCACACCCACACACTCGCACCACTATAAAACACATACCCACATTACCCACAAACCTTCCAATGAAAAAAAAGAGTGCCAACAGAGAGAGACGCAAGCCAGGACCACCCACTCAATCAGAGGCACAGAACATTATCACCCATACAGGGTGCAGGTTATAGTTGCTGAATTTCTATGGTTTTGTGCGTGTAAATTCAGTACCTAACTATAACGCCCCAGTAACCTTTGGCTTGTTCAGTGAATTTCCAAGTTTTTTTTTAAATTCTATTTCCTAACAATGTCATCCCTGTACCCTTATCTATTTTCTAACTTTAACATTCCTGCAACCTTTGTTTTTTCCAGTGAATTTCTATTTTTATTGCATTCTATATACTATCTATAATATCCGTCTATTTGGTAATACACTACAGAGGTGTGTGTTTATAATCAGAGAGGCACAGAAATGAATCCTGTTTAGAGCAATGGAGAATAGTGACATAGTTGCTTTGCTTTGGCCATGTGTAACATGTTAGTATGCTTAGGCCCATATTTATACTCTGTTTGCACCAGATGAGCGCCATTTTTTTTTACACAAATCCAGTGCAAACTTAACACCGTATTTATATTTTGACGCTGTACCCGTCTAGCGTCAAAATATCTGTGTTTGCATCATTTTCTGGATGCGTGAAATGGCCTTGAATCAATGAGATGCAAGGTAGCTGTTCCCGTCCAAAAAAATTACTCAAACAACCGTGCGCCATATTTATCCATCCAGGCAAAAATGCTGCATGGCTGCGAAGGGGACCTAAAAAAAATGATGCAAAGTCCGATTTGCGTCACATTTTAACACCTTGGTCAGGGCAGATGTTAAAATGGGGCAAACACACCATTACTTAAGGAAAACTCACACAAGCAACATCATTGCTCAAGAAGGACGACATGGAGGTGCTACTCGTGCAGCATGCCAGACGACGCAAAGCACAGGACCAGCAGCAGCACGTACCACCACACCAACGTGGACCCCAAAGGCAATGCAGAAGGCATGGGAGGCTATTCAGGACCAGGACAACCCTCCTGGGCCTCAGGGAACAGGATATCATCCAGAGGTACAAACTCAACTGGCAAGTCATACAGCAGCTGCTACGCCAAATTGAGCCACAGTTAACAGCCAGCCTGCAAACACCCCACAATATTCCACCGGAGACCAAGCTGCTAGCTGTCCTGCTCATGTTGGCAAGTGGCTCATTCCAAACTACGGGTGTCCTGGTTGCTGGGGTATCACAGCCTTCATTCTCCGCCTTCCTTCCCAAGGTCCTTGATGCCATCATCTCCCTCACACCCCGCCACATCAGCTTCCCCAACACACAGCAGGACTAGCAGGAGACCAAACAGGGGTTTTATCAAATACATGGCTTCCCGCATGTGCTTGGTGCTATTGACTGCACCCATTTCCGGATTGTACCACCTGCTGCAACCGAGCACCTATACCGCAACAGAAAGCACACTCACTCCATAAATGTGCAGGTCATTGTTGACCACCAGGGATTGTTCACCAACATCTTGGCAAAGTATCCTGGGAGTGTACATGATTCCTTCATCTTCCGCAACAGCACTTCACAGCAATCAGCACTTCCACGATGGATGATATGGCAATGGCCTTCTTGTTGGTAAGTCCATCAACCTAGTAATATACACACGGCACAGCAACCCTGTAAGACACACAACACATACACCACTACATTGACACGTGGTGAGGAAGTCACTGAGGTATGACACAGGTAGTTATGTTTGACACCGTGGGATGCACATCTATGGACAAATGACGGCTGCCAATAACAATAGATGCCACTCTAGAGCCACAAGGGACCACTTTAAAACCACACAGTGACAATGACATGCTCTGTACTGGCAATACAATTTGGAAGATTAATCATTCAATATTACATAAGGCCACATAGTCAATCCCACACTCTCCCAAGCAATAAGTACTGTGGGAGGAGTTTGCAGTGTGTTGCTGCAGGTCAAATACAATGAGATTCATAGCATGATGATGCTGACTCACATGTAGGTGACATGGAAATACTGAGGCAGTACCAACATCACACATCACTCCTGGGGTGACATTTCCAGCTAGCAATAAGGAAGTGGACTGTGCATTGCTCTGCCTCCGGTGGCTCCACCCTCTAAGTAGAGCTCTTTCCCTGGCTCCTCTGAACTCCTGACCCCTGTCAGGAGTTCGAGGCCCTCCCCCACACGCAGGCTTCTGCCTGCGCCTCATCCCTGGTGCCTAGTGGGAGAGCTCTGATTTCCCACTAGGCTACCTTCTGCCTCTCTCCTCTTTTTGCCTTGCTTTGCTTTGCTCTCTGCTACACTACTGGCCCTTAGTGTTCCTTCTCGTTTCTCTCTCACTCTGCTCTCTCTCTCTCACTTTCACTCTCCCTCTCTCACTCTCTCCCCTGCCGCAGCCCACCCCTTTTGGCTCTGCCACTTTTTGGCTCTGCTCCTTTTCGCGCCGTTTTTCGACCACTCCCACCTCCCAGCTGTCCTCTCCTCCCCCCCCACCTCCCTACTTAATGACGGCCGCTGCGTGGCAGCGCAGCGGATGCGTGAAGCGGGTGTGCCACTGGCAAGCCTGTCTGCGCCCGTCCACTCCTAGGCAGCGCCCAGTGCCAGAACCCCTGTCTCTTGTCCCCCCCCACTGCCACCACACAGTTCTACACTACGTCGCTGCCACCCTCCGCGCCCTCAACACTGGCCGCTCTCCCGCTTGCCTTCAAGCCTCTACGCAGACCACCCGCGGACCCTTCTCCTGCCGGAATTGCACCTTCACCAGTCTACACGTCAACAACCCACCCACAAAGGCAGCACACAACCATCTCAGATGTATCTTCCTCAACACCCGCTCTGTCCTCAAGCACGGAGTAGAGCTATAGAATCTACTCGACTCAGCCTTCCCAAACATCAACTTCCTGACCGAGACATGGATGAACCCCTCCTCAGTGCATGACTATTGTGTCTGGTAAGTGTACAATCAGTCCTCAACTGTATAGAATAGTTACATTTTGTATTTGTACTGGCACATGTTTTCCAGGAGGCTAATCCAGACCCCATCCTTTGTTTGGTTTTGCATGTATTAATTAGTGCCAAACAGTGACAGTGTGCTATGGCTGTGTTCCTGGATTTGGAACTGTGCCTCCAGTGCAACAAACAAGGGCTGGTCTTGTGTATGTAAGGACAATCCATGTTTGTGCCCTGACGGTGCAGACACAGATTCACTTCTGCCACCACCTTTCGATGGGGCTTGCATGGTGACTAGCTGTGAGATTAATCTGCACAGATGCACAGATGTTCCATGTTGCTGTGAGAAGTTCAGAGCCCTACCCTGTGTACAAACGTAGTGATGAGACCTGCATGTTTGTCCTTTAAAGATCCGTTACTTATTTGTCTACACCAAGTTTGCTCTGTCTTCAGTCTTCTGTATTTTCTGCCGTACCATAGCTGCCCTATCCTCTTGTATGCCTTAAGCAGATCTTCGGCTTTAGGTCAAATCTGCTTTGAAAGATACTCTGTGAACTCAAGGGTTGCCTCCACAGACTCCTGACTAGACCTGCACAAAACCGTAACACCATGTAGGCCAATACTGACACAGGGTACACATGCCCACACACTTGAACTGGACACTTTTTTGCAATGCACCTCTGTAAATATGTGAACACATGCAGCCTGGGCTGCTGGTCCACCACAGCCACAGAAGGAACATAGGTAATTTACATTAGTCAAACTGACGTGTACATAACAATTTAATGATTGGAATTGAGGCTCAGTGTCGTATACACTGTACCTACCAAACATGTTCAAATGTCTGACTTATGGGTAGTATACACACAAGTGACCATGAAGTGGTAGGCAACAATTAATGACATGTGAGGGGTAACATATCTGACATAGCCCTCATCAGCCATCCTCGATCTTCTCTGTGTATTGTTTGTCGTGGGAAATGTATTGTCCCCAAAATCAAACAACTACACACAGAAAAAGAGTTCACACATATCATAAACACATATCATGACTATTGTACCTCATTGATTGGTATCTGATGTTGATATCCATTTGTAACACATTCATACATGAACATCACGCATAATGTATTGCATGCCGTTCCAACAGAAGCACACAAATAGCTGTAGCAGTCAAATCACACATAAAACACACAGGCCATGATTTATATTTTTGTAGCGTGGCCTTGCTGTCCTCTATTGATGCAACATCTGTGCAAACTTACAAATTCCATTCGAATTACCTAAGTTTGCACTGCTTTTGCATCAGTAAAAAAAAGCAAATCCTGAACAAAGATATTAGAAATGTGGG
Organism: Pleurodeles waltl; assembly: GCF_031143425.1. Lineage (NCBI taxonomy): Eukaryota > Metazoa > Chordata > Amphibia > Caudata > Salamandridae > Pleurodeles > Pleurodeles waltl. The sequence goes on along the minus strand of NC_090438.1, from coordinate 487,891,106 downwards.
CCGCAGTTTCATGGTCTACCACATGAGGACAAACACTAGAACACACACTGCACTCCATACCATCCTATCTTTGTCTAGATATAGGCTGCATGCATGTTAAATCAATAAAAATTACGCAAACACAGTTTGAGTCAGAAATTGTGAGGCAAATGCATCCACAAATGACGCAAACGCACACTGGACATCAATGGGTCCCTAGCGTTAATTGCACCAGCGCACCCCAGGCATGCGGATATCCATAGAAATTGTATTTTTCTGTGAATGCGTAGGATTTTGATACTTATGTAGTTTATCCACCAAAAATATTCACGCAAACTACGTAAGCATCAAAAAATTACACGCAATACAGAAAACGGGCCGCAAATAGGACAGGAAGGGATGTAATAGGATATCCTGTTTACAGAAATGGTACAGTGGGTGTACTTTCACTTTGCAGTCTGTGATTTTTCTAGACTGTGTGGCTGTGTGTTGGTCTTGCTCTATTGTGGATTGTGTGGTCTATCTCTTGTCTTTTAGTGTTACCTAATTGTATTTTGTACCTGTATAAGTGTTTTTGTGTCTTTTATTGTTGTCAGAATTGTGTTTGTACTGTCGGGGGTCTGTTTCTGGGTAAGATTAGTTGGGGTGGTTTGGGTCTGTCATTGGGGTTTGTAAGTTTCCTTTTTTCTACTTTCTTTTCCTTTATTTCTCATTTTACTGTAATACATTTTGTACTGTACCATGCCAGGAAGGGCGAGGCTGGGGCGCATGGGTGAGAAGGAGTTTGGGGTATTTGTGTGGCTGGTGTCCCACTTCCTTCCTATGATGCTGTAGGCAAGGGGCAGGGGTATCACACGGAGGCAAGAGGGCTGCATTGGGTGAAGGTACTCTTCCACCTAAGAAGAATATTCAACACCGGAACAAGCACTAGCTCAAGCATCAGTGGGCTGACCTGGTGGCCCGAGAGCAGGACCTGCTGGACCACCTGGGTGTGGTGATTGGTGGCCCTGTTGGTGAGTATCACATTGACAAATGTGTACCGTTGAATGCTCCTGAGTGACAGTAGCAGATGTCGTGACATGCTGCATGCAATGTTTGTGGACATGTGGAATGCAAGTTGAACAAACTGTTAGTGTACCAGTAATGTGATGTATTGCACATGTTAATATATGGTAACAATGCAGTCCAGAGTTTCGTTGAGCCATGTCTGACTATTATTCAGGGTCATATGTACCAAGCTCTTGATAACTTTCACTAATGGCTAAGTTAACTGAATTTTTGTGTTTACGTCAGGACAAGTATTCATTCAAATGGCCAAACCGAAATGTCCCATTCTGCTATCAGATTGCACAATCACAAAACAGGGTCTTCTAGTGGCATTTAGGATTAGGCGTTCAATCCTATCATTGAGTCCCAGGTGCCTATTTCATTTTTTTCCTGGGCACAATTGCTGGGACTGAGCTATTGCAGTTAGCATCCCTTTCAAATTGGTGCCAACCCATTTTCAAAAGGGGAAGGATCACCATGGGATCACTTCCTCTTTGTGAATGCATGGCCACAAACTTTTTCTGAGCATGAAGTTGTGCAAGGGACCACTGACTGCTTCCAAAAATCTCTTTTAGTAATGTAATAGGTTGTTAAAATACTTTCTGTACATCCCTGCTGAAATATTGCTGCATTTCAACAAATATTAACATCTCAATATAAAAGCAGCCACAGACATGGTGGTCTGCTGAACTCAGCAGGCCAGCATTCCTTTGAGTTCCACCATTCCCAAGGGATTTGCAAAATGAGACCTACTTCATCATGATTGAAGAGGTAGGTCATTTGCTACCCCATTTTTTATTTGCAAACAGTGTAATTTTGAAGGTTCTACCTCTGATCATCCAACTTGCTGATTGCTAAGTCTCGCAATATGTGAATCACAATACCTGATATAGGTACATATGGTCCTGAGTGACACATTTCAGGTGCAATGACTACACCTGTACCCCTGCATTCTGTCAACGATGATCAGCTAAGACACTGTCAGCATACATTCTTTCACAGTTTTGGAACAGCAATGTGGCAATCCATGTTTAGTGCTACATTGTCATCATTACACACACACGATCCCTGCCATCATGTTGTCATAGGGGGCATATATGGCTTAGGGGACACTGCCAATGAGGCATATGTTACCTACATACAACACTGGCACACCTATTATGGACCACTGAAAGCACAATAATTCCTGAACAGAAATCGACCCACATGTCCATCACACAGTTACTCATTGTCCCTTGATGCACAAACCACAATACCTGAGCCACTTGTATTGCAGTGCACCAGGAAAGTGCCATTGCAATTGTCACCCAATAACAAATAATTAAATGAAATACCATCTGAAATAGATTAGCCACAAAAGTGTGTAGTCAGGTTTAGCACCACAGGATTGTTAGGGCCAGTGCATGTGTTCATATGTGTGTCTACTACTCACTGGAGTGACATAGTCATTGCAAGTTTGCAGTGGTACGCCTGCTGGAGTGTCTAGATGCCTGATGTGCAGCTCTATCATATAAAATGTCACACACTGTGATATGTTGTTCCCACGTTTGTACAGTGATCAGACATTGAGCATTTAACTCCCTTCCATGTTATACAGGTGGACCAGCCCCCTACACCATTGGGGAAGTGGCTCAATTTGATGACCCAGACATATCCAGTAAGTGTGAAAATGTCTGTCCTGTGTTGTGATTGCAGCTGTTGTGTGATTGACTCTTGTGTGTTGGACTCATTGCAAGATATGATGAGCTGGCACGTGATCTGATATGTGACTTGACTGGAGGTTGACATAGTGTTCCATGCAAGGGTTAGACATTTACTGGCAAAGAATCATATCTGGGGAGTCTAGTGCTGCACAATAGGCAGGAGCAGGTGAACAAGGTGATTGGTAGCCATATGTAGGCCCACATTTGAGTTGGAGTTGGCCCAGTGTCAGAATTTTGTTAGCAAGACTTACCCTAATTTACACAAGACAGTGATGCATCAGTTTTACACACAAAATTGTATCTCCCTGTATTGCAATGAACATGTAGGACTGCATGAGTGACTGTTCCCCAGCATCTAGTCTCACATGTTGTACTCCATTTACGTGGCACTTAAGTGGTATGTTATAGGTGTGCATGCAAGTCAAGGCCAGATGTGTGCTTGCATCAATGTGGGTGATTTAGAAAATGTGTCAGTGAGATCTGATGTTGATGGTTGTCCACAAATTGAAACATGAATGAAGATGTGACTGATCAATGGTTGACTCACTCCTAGTTGACAGACCTCCTTACATGTGTTCCACTCAACTAAAATCCATGCACAGCTGGACAAGGCGTTGTGGTTCTCCTTGACAGTTGAGAAGATGTATTGCATGCCCATCTCCCCTGAGGCACAGGGCTAGGGGGAGAAAATATATGTAGCTAGGTGTGATGGTCACAGTGTAGATGACAGACATTGAATTCGAGAATGCATGTGTCCCAAACAACACTGACCCCTTATGATTAGCAACTGCATATCATCCTGCCATTTCCATTTACAAATCACAAGTCTTGTGTGCCTTGAAGTTGATCCAGATGATAGGGATTAGTTGGCCCGCACATGTTGAGTACTTGCTGCATTTGCATTATGACACATTGCACTACATAAATGCACAGATCAGTTAATTTGGTACACACCTTGTTGCGCTTTGATGTGCTGTTAAAGAGTTGATGGGTAGGCTGCGTTGCCATGTCATTCCTCAGGGACAATCTATCATCTGTACTGTGATTTGGACTGCATGTGCAATTTGAGAGAGAGTGTTAGATTATCATCTGTACATGCATCACACAATGTTGACACTACTGTTTGCCTGTCTCTTTTTTACAGCTGCCAACATGAATGCCGCACAAATCAGAGAGTTCCAGAGGTGGGCAGTGCAATACGGGCACATTCTGGATGGGGAGGCTGGGTTTAGAATGATGGTGAGATGCTATCGTTGGGAGAGAGCCACTGGAGCATGGTGGGTTTTTAGCCAAGGGAGCCTGGCATTAGCGACAACAGGTGCGGCCACCACCCCGACTGCAGGCAGTGGCACAATGGACACTAGGTATGGATATGGCCGCATTCACGCAGCTACAGAGGGACATGTGTAAGGTCCTAAAGAGAATGGACAGTTTCCAGCATGATGTTGCTCGCAATAGCCAGAGACTGAAATCTATCCAGAAAACTCTGAGGAGGGCACATTCCTGTATTGCCTCACCCCTAATTCCGTCCCCTACCTCCTCTTTCCTTATACTGTTTTTTAGTGGTTTAGGGAGTTTAGTGATAGGTTATAGTAGGCTATCAGTTTAGATAGGATAAGTAGGTTGGGGGTGGGGGGAGTTATATTATTACATGTTAGTTTGTGGGTGGGTGGGTGGATGTTGATATTGGGGTTTTTGTGTAATCTTTATATATATATATATATTTATATATATACATATATATATATATTTATATATATATATATTAAAAAAAAATATATATATATTTGTTTAGTATTAGTTAGTATCTGTTTAGGATAGTATATTAGTATATGTTGTCCTACATGTGTCCCGTCATATAAGGGGGGTGAGGGGTTTAATGTTTAGAGTGTTTAGTTAAATGTGGTATCTAGGTTTAGCATAGGGTGGTTAGGGCCAGTTGTTGGTAATGTATAGTTAGGATAGGTTAGGTTAGTATAGGTGTGTGACATGGGCCCTCATTACAACCCTGGCGGTAAACACCACCTACCGCCGTGCCGATGGGCGCCAACATACTGTGACCGCCGCAGTAATCCGCCGCAGGTATCATTACCCACACATAGAATACCGCCACAATACAGACACCCACACAAGTCCACCAGACCAAAGGTCAGTGATAAACAGGCGATAGCAAAACCCACACCGTTATGCCAAGAGGAATACAGCCACAGTATCACGACCCACCAATCAATGCTATGGTCTTTTACCCGCGGTAAACCATTGGTGGTACACACGGGCGCACTCGAAATACACACACATTTACAAAACACCTCCACATTGGACAATTCAGACTACACACACATGACACACTTACTCGCACCACACCCACACACTCGCACCACTATAAAACACACACCCACATTACCCACAACCCTTCCAATGAAAAAAAAGAGTGCCAACAGAGAGAGACACAAGCCAGGACCACCCACTCAATCAGAGGCACAGAACATTATCACCCATACACCATTCATGCACATCACAGCATACACCCCAACACATCACCCCACACATCCTCACACATATCACTCGCACCACATCCATGTCACCCCAAAGACACCCCAGGTTTTCAGAGGAGGAACTAAGGGTCATGGTGGAGGAAATTATGTGGGTAGAGCCACAGCTATTCAGATCACAGGTGCAGCAGACATCTATTGCAAGGAAGCTGAAGCTATGGTAGAGAATCGTGGACAAGGTCAACGCCGTGGGACAGCACCCCAGAACAAGGGATGACATCAGGAAGAGGTGGAACGACCTACGGGGGAAGGTGCGTTCTGTGGTTTCAAGTCACCAGATTGTTGTCCAGAGGACTGGCGGTGGACCCCCACCTCCTCCCCCACAACTTACAACATGGGAGGAGCAAGTCTTGGTGATCATGCATCCTGAGGGTCTCGCAGGAGTAGCAGGAGGACTGGGCTGTGGTAAGGCAAATCTTTGCTACTTCATCCCGCCCACCCCACCTGCATGCCATCACAAACCTCTACCCCCACCCCATCAGTCCACCAACTCACATATACCCCAATAACCCAACCCACCCATCCCAAAACCAAGCCCTACATGCACCCCCAATGCATGGACACCCATCACAGACCTGCATGGGCACCCATCACGCCAGCATGCCCAATAGAGAGACTCACCCAGCCCACGAAATCACCACTCACACAAGGCCAAGCGACAGGGAAAGCACAATCATAGAGGGAAGCACACCCATGCACAAGATGGCACATGCAGTTACATCAACAACGCATTTACATCCCAACAGGACCCCTACCCAAAATCATCAGAGAGGAGGCGCCAGCTACATCCAACCCCCCCAGAAGAGGCCCACAGTGATGTCAGCAGTTCTGCACGCCTAGATCAGGATGATCAACCTGGCCCATCAGGGACCTCTGGACAGTCGGTTCCCCTGCCACAGTCCCAAACCACCAAAGAGCCTCCCCCCTCAGAAAACACCAGCACAGCACCCATCCAGGGGGCCCATGCCACTGTCCCCAGGACACATCAATCAGCAGTGTGTCCACCACTACAGGGACCCCAGGCAACCCCACAAACACAGGACGATCAGGATCCTGGGGTCAGTGGCAGTGGGCACACGGTTCAGGGGACAGAGGCGAAGGACAGGGAAGCTGGGAGGACTACTGTGCGACAGGGGAAGGACAGTCCCAGGAACCGACCCTCCACAAGGCACTTTCAAACATCATGGAAGCATACCACTATTCCCAGGAGACCATGGGCCAGGTACTGGCCAAGTTACAGGAGACCCAGCAGCTGCAGAAGGGACAGTACCTGGGGATCAGGGAGGACCTAACAAAAATATACCCCATCCTGGTCACCATTGCAGGGGTGCTGGCTGACATGGGCAAGACCATGAGGGAGGCAGTGGCACAACAAAGGGCGCCTGACACTAGCCAAACCGAGGAACAGCCTTCCACCTCCGCCAGCGCTAGTGGACAGGAGGCCCCGCCACAGGAACAATATGCCACCAGAAGAAGGAGAACCACCCCGCAAATGGTCCCTGCGATCCAGGCAGAAGACAGAGAACCTTGCCAAGACCTCTGCCAGGAAATACGACTCTCCTGATTGTCACCCTTCTGTCCCACTCTGTTACCCTGTCCACCTTGAACTGCCATTGCTCCACTTCCTATGCCCCATTGGACAATGCACCTGTGATACCAATAGACTGGACTCTATCCTGGACATTCCTTCATCATCACCACAGTCCCTTGCACATACCCCCATACTTATTGGCACAAAAATTAACACCCTTGAAACAAATACCATACTGGAGTCAGTGTAATGAATCGAAAAATGTATTAGTACAACAGTATCAAAGCATTGCAATGTATATGTTCAGTGAAATATACTACAGGATGTCCTTTGGTGGGCAGCAGTACATATAGCAGGAGCCAGAATGGGGCACACAGATCTGAAAATAGAGAATCCAAGGGGAACAGTCAATGTCCATAGACTGAGGGTAAGTGTCTGCCAAGTACAATGTCCAAAAGATTACTGAAAAGTAAAGCTGAGTTACCTGTGTGCCACTGGAAGTACTGCTGTATAATGTTTGTTCTGTTGTCCACATCTTCTTCATCTGCCTCATCTTCCTCACTGTCCACAAGCTCCACCGCTGCCACAAGATCATCTTCAGGCTCATCCTCCTGCAGAAAAGGCACCTGACGTCTCAAGGCCAGGTTGTGCAACATACAGCATGCCACGATGATCTGGCACACCTTCTTGGTTGAGTAGTACAGGGATCCACCTGTCAGATGGAGGCACCGGAACCTGGCCTTCTCTCAATAGTCCTTCTTATACTCCCATGTGCCTCATTGTAACGTTCCTCTACCCCTGTCCTGGGATTCCTCACTGGGGTCAGTAGCAATGAGAGGTTGGGGTAACCAGAGTCACCTGTAAATATCGAGGGACAACTGTTAGACACACACTAACCCTTAGGGACAACCCCATACCCAACACCTACATATACTGTGTGGGGACCTTGGTCTCACCTATTAGCCACACCCAGTGCCTCTGGAGTTGACCCATCACACAAGGGATTCTGCTATTCCTCAAGTTATAGGCATCATGCACAGAGCCAGGATATTTGGCATTCACATGGAAGATGTACTGGTCCGCCAAACACACCATCTGCACATTCATCGAGTGATAGCTTTTTCTATTCCTGTAAACCTGTTCATTTCTCCGGGGGGGGACAAATGCCACATGTGTACCATCAATGGCACCAATGATGTTGGGGATATGTCCCAGGGCATAAAAGTCAGCTTTCACTGTGGCCAAATCATCCACCTGGGGGAACACGATGTAGCTGCGCATGTGCTTCAGCAGGGCAGACAACACTCTGGACAACACGTTGGAGAACATTGGCTGAGACATTCCTGATGCCATGGCCACTGTAGTTTGAAAGGAACAACTTGCCAGGAAATGCAACACTTACAGAACCTGCACTAGAGGGGGTATTCCTGTGGGCTGGTGGATAGCTGACATCAGGTCTGGCTCCAATTGGGCACACAATTCTTGGATTGTTGCACGATCAAGTCTGTATGTGATGATAATGTGTCTGTCCTCCATTTTCGACAGGTCCACCAGGGGTCTGTACACCAGAGGATGCTGCCATCTCATCATCTGCCTCAGCGATTGTAGCCTATGGTGGGCAGAAGGTCATATTTCCACATAGAATGCACAACTGTTGCTGAATTTAGGTCACAGAAGCAGTATGTGAAGTTGATAGTCAGTTGATGGGCCAATGTCTGCTGTGACGCAGCTAGGTGCCATACCATGTGCCCCCCTGAAATGGCGGCTGCCTGACCTATGAGGAGGGACAAGTGGAAATGAGGTAAGTGTGCTGGTGTTGTGCTCCTTCACGGTAGGTGTTCGATGACCGCCACACAACTTCTCATTGGTTATTATTGGGGCCTCTGGGTTCCAGGATCCAATGGCGATGTACGCCGGCTGTGACGGTGTTCTGCTTTCCTGCTCTTATCTCATAACCGAGCTTTCAGAACCTCTCTGGAATGCACTTCTGAGTTTAAAGAAGACATTTATTGTTATTATTACTTCACCACGAGGTTCCTGAGAGACGAAATTAGTAGATTGGCAGTACACGTTCAAAAGTAGTTGCAGCAATGAAAGCAAAATATATCAAAGTACTTCTCAGTTGCAATGTACACCGCAAATACATGTGATTATATTATAGCATAACTTCAAAGCAAAGTATAAAAGTCAAAATTGCATCACTGTAGGGCCTTTTACTGCTTCATCTTTCTGGGGTCTGCAAGTTGATGACTCCGGTCAACTGCGAGAAAGAGATTTTCTACCCAAACGGGAGACAGGCAACTGACGTCTCCGTTCCTGTCTGAAGTCAAGCAGATTCAATCTAAATCTCCTGTAGTCCAGAGTCATCCTTAAAGGCAAACTCAGTGTGAGAACTGAAGAAACTTGGAGAGTGGCCAATTCTCCGCCCCTCACTCGTTCTCAGACTAGATTGAGAGGTAAACACAAAATCTACGTGCTCTGATCAGCTAGGGTCTGGTGTGAAAAACACAGCTTGGTCAATCATGTGGAAAAACACAGCTTGGAGAAACACAGCTCATCTGCAATGTCTCAACTGCAATGTCTAACTCCACATTAAAGCCAATAGGCAGCTAACCTAAATATCAAATGTAATGTCTAATGTCATGTCAAAGCCAATAGGCAGCTAAACTGAAAACAGGATGTAATGGCTAATGCCATGTCAAAGCCAATAGGCAGCTAAACTGAACAAAACATATAGGGGATCATTACAACATTGGCGGTAAAAGCCGCTTACCACCGTGCAGAAGACCGCCAACACACCGCCGTGGAAATCCACCACAGCTATTATGACCCATAGCACGGAATCCGCCAAAATTCAGACACCCACACAAGTCCGCCACACCAAAGGTCAGTGATAAACTGGTGAAAACAAAACCTCCACTGTCACGGCAACAGAAATACGCCAACCTATTACGACACACGAAACCACGCAGTGGTCTTTCAACTGCGGTATTCCATTGGTGGTACACACCGCTGCGCTCAAAATACACACACACATGCAAAACACGGCCACATTGGACCATTCGAAATACAGACACCTGATACACATACACACACCACTCCCACACACCCAATACAATATAAAACACACACCCACATCACCCACAAACCCCTATGACAACAATTGAGAAAGAAGCACAGAGACACCACCATCAACAATACTAGCATCCACAGGCACACCAGACCATCACCCACATAACTTCAACGCATCTCACACAACACCCCACTACATATCAGCACACTTATCACCACACACACCACCCCACACATCACCCACACCACCCCATGGCACGGCAAAGACCCTCCAGATTCTCGAAGGAGGAGCTCAGGGTCATGGTGGAGGAAATCATCTGGGTAGAGTCACAGGTGCGGCACACCTCCATTGCAAGGAAGATGGAGCTATGGCGAAGAACAGTGGACAGGGTCAACGCAGTGGGACAACACCCAAGAAATCGGGATGACATCAGTAAGAGGTGGAATGACCTATGGGGGAAGGTGCGTTCCGTGGTCTCAAGACACCACCTTGCGGGTTCAGCGGACTGGCGGCACACCCCTACCTCCTCCCCCACAACTATCAACATGGGAGGAGCAGGTCTTGGCGATTCTGCATCCTGAGGGCCTCGCAGGAGTAGATGGCGGAATGGACTCTGGTAAGTCAAATCTTAACTATTACATCCCCCACCCTACCTGCATGCCATCACATACCCCACCCTTACCCTCACCCCCATCACTCCAACACCTCACAAATGTCCCAACATCACAAACCACACATCCCAACACCAAGCCCTGCATGCAACACCAAAGCATGGACACCCATCACCAAAGCATGCCCACTGCATAAACCCATACACCCCCCTAAACCATCATCACACAAGGTCCCACACAGGAATGCAAGCACTGGGGTACACGGTCACCCACCCATTGCACTCCATGCCACACACAGATGTAATAAACATCCTTTTATACCCCTGCGGGACCCCTACCCAACGTCACTGGACAGGAGGGTCCACACATGTCCACACCACCAACAGAAGAGGCCCACAGTGATGACAGCAGCTCTGTCCAACTGGATCTAGATGACCAGCCCGGCCCATCGGGGACCTCGGGACAGTCGGTTCCCATCACACAGTCACAGGCCACTACAGAGCTTCCGCCCTCTGGAAACACCAGCATAGCACCCACCCAGTGGGCCCATACCTCTGTCCCCAGGACACGTCAATCAGCAGTGTGTCCACCACTACAGGGAACCCAGGCTAACCCACCACCCCAGCAACAACAGGGACCTGGGGGCAGTGGCAGTGGGCACACGGTCCAAGGGACGGAGGCCCAGGAACACAGGGGAACTGGGAGGGCTGCTGTGTGACAGGGGGAGGACAGGCCAAGGGAGCCCACCCTCCACGAGGCCCTCTCCTCCATCATGGGGTCCTACCACCACTACCAGGAGACGATGGCAACGGTACTGGCCAAGTTTCAGGAGACCCAGCGTCTGCAGGAGGAACAGTATTTGGGCTTCAGGGAGGAACTCAGATCCATCGATTCCACCCTGGGCACCATCATAGGGGTGCTGAAGGAAGTACTCAACACCAGGAGGGACACTGTTGCACAACAAGGGGTCCCTGACACTAGCCTGGATGATGAACTGCCCACCACCTCCGCTGGCGCTAGTGGACAGGAGGCACCGCCACAGGACCACCACACCAACAGCCCACCCCCTGCAGAGGGAGAACCACCCCGCAAACGGTCCCTGAGATCCAGGACAAAGACAGAGAACGACGCCAAGACCCCCGCCAAGAAATGAGACCACCCTGAATGTCATCCTTCTGTCCCACTTTGTCTCCTTGTCCATCCTTAAACTGCCCCAGCTCCACTTCCTATGCCCATTTGGGCAATGTACCTGTGAGACTAATAGATCGGACTCTGCCATGGACATTCTTCCACCATCACCCCTCGCCATTTTACAACCCCCTCCAATATTTTGCACTTAAATAAACACCCTTGAAGCACAAAACAATCTGGAGTCAGTCTGTGATTTCAGAATAGTGTATTAGCAATTACTGTGGCAAAAAGCTCTTTCAACTGTAATGTCAACATACCTATGTCACACAGCTCTAGTCCACGAGGAATCAAAGCAGATGTGACACAGTGGGACCCACATCTGTGAAATCGTAAGGGAAAGTGACAACTCAGTGACCATACACTGGGTGAAAACGACAGACAGTAGAGAGGTAGTAGTGTTAAAGTACATGTAGTAGGCAGGTTTGTATTCTTACCTGTGTCTCACTGGAAATATTGCAGGATCACCGAGTCCCTGTTGTCCATGTCCTCTTCTTCTGCTTCCTCGTCTCCACTGTCCACAGGCTCCACAGCTGCAACAACACCGCCATCTGGAATATCCTCCTGCAGAAAAGGCATATTCTTTGGTGAGTAGAATAGGGATCCACCTGTCATATGGAGGCACCTGAACCTGGCCTTCAGGAGGCCGAAGGTCCGCTCGATTATCTGCCGTGTTCGCCCATGGACCTCATTCTAGTGTTCCTCTGCCCTTGTCCTGGGATTCCTCACTGGGGTCAGTAGCCATGACAGGTTGGGGTAACCAGAGTCACCTGCAAATGGTGAGGGACAACTGTTAGACACACACTAACCTGTAGGGATGACCCCAGACCCAGACAACCATTCCCACTGCCTTGCTTCCAGGTGCTCACCTAATAGCCACACACGGTGCCTCTGGAGTTGACCCATCACATAAGGGATGCTGCTACTCCGCAGGATGTAGGCATCATGCACTGAGCCAGGGAACTTGGCATTCACATGGGAGATGTACTGGTCTGCCAAACATACCATCTGTACAATCATCGAATGATAACTCTTCCGGTTTATGTACACCTGTTTACTCCTGCGGGGGGGACCAAAGCCACATGGGTCCCATCAATGGCACCTCTGATGTTGGGGATATGTCCCAGGGCATAGAAATCACCTTTCACTGTAGGCAAATCCTCCACCTGAGGGAAAACGATGTAGCTCTGCATGTGTTTCAGCAGGGCAGACAACACTCTGGACAACATGTTGGAAAACATAGGCTGGGACATCCCTGATGCTACGGCCACTGTTGTTTGAAATGACCCACTTGCAAGGAAATGGAGCACTGACAGCACCTGCACTTGAGGGGGGATTCCTGTGGGATGGCGGATAGCTGACATCAGGTCTGGCTGCAGCTGGGTACACAGTTCCTGGATTGTGGCACGGTCAAACCTGTATGTGATGATCACATGTCTTTCCTCCATTGTCGACAGGTCCACCAGCGGACTGTACACTGAAGGGTGCCGCCATCTCCTCACATGTCCCAGCGGATGGTGCCTAAGAAGGACAACAGCGAGCACAGAGTCAACCAACTCTGAGGTACGTACCCACAGCTTACACAGAACATGAATCCTAATCCGAAAAGTGGCCTGCATGTGTTCTGAGTCTAGGCCTAGGTATGTGTGACGCAGTTAAAAATGAAGCCATGTGGGCCCCTGAAATGGCGGCTGCCTGACCTCTAAAGTGGGACAATGGAATGTGAGGTAACTGCGCTGGCGTTGTACACCGTCACGGTAGGGGGTCGAAGACTGCGGCGCACTGCTGCATTGGTTAACATTGGACCCTATGGGTCCCAGGAGCCAATGACGATGTACGCCGGCGGTGACAGTACGCACTGCCGCGGACTTGACCGCCATTTTCTATCTGTTCAATCACTCAATACCTGATGATCAACAGGAGAGGACCTACACTGCAAGTGCTGCTGTGACCTCGGTCTGGAAGAGACAATGGCTCGAGTGTCTGGGGAAAGGGCCCCTGCCTTCACATCGGAGGAGTTGGAGAAACTTGTGGACGGGGTCCTCCCCCAGTACACGCTACTCTACGGTCCTCCAGACAAACAGGTAAGTACACTGGGAGCATGCTGTATGGGCTACGCCTGTGTGGAGTGGGGTGGATGAAAGATGGGGGGGGGAGATTGAGGCATGCATGAAACAACGGTGAGTGCATGTGCCACATGGCAAGGGTAGGGAAGGGGGCCAATGACTGTGACGGTGCGAACGGTTATATCTTCTCCTTTTCCCCTGTACTATTCCTGTAGGTCAGCGCCCACCAGAAGAAGGATATTTGGCGTGACATCGCCAAGGAAGTCCAGACCCTGGGGATCTATCACAGACGGAGCACCCACTGCCGTAAGAGATGGGAGGACTTTTGCCGCTGGAGCAAGAAGACAGCGGAGGCCCAGCTGGGGATAGCCTCCCAACATGGGTGGGGTGCCTGTCGCACCATGACCCCCCTGATGTTCAGGATCCTGGCGGTGGCGTACCCGGAGTTGGATGGGCTCTTGAGGGTATCACAGCAGCCACAAGGGGGTGAGTACACTATCATCCTGCTGATTTTGCGCGCAGTGGAGGTGTCTAGGTGGGGGAGGTGGGCTGTGGGTTTCCCTAGGCCAGGGCGAGTTTAGTACGCAAGGTCCCTCCGTAAGGCAGGCCATATGGCACCCCACCCCACCTCTGTAGAGTGCCAAGTACACCTTGTCATGCCCCTGTGTCATCAATGTGTGCAGATGTTGTCCATAGCCTAGTAGACCATTTCCCAGGGACTGAACAGTGGAGCCCAGGAGCGCAGCGTAGTGCAGGGGGCTTCTGTGTCTGTCGTGTCTGCCAACGGTAGCGGTAATGCTTGCACTGAACATGTCTTTCTTCTGTTGTCCCCCGTCTTTTTGTGGTCTCCCTGTTCTTGTGTGCAGTAGCATCATCAGGCGGAGGAGCAGAGGCACCAGAGCACGAGGGAGCTGCATCCCACATGGCCCTGGAGGGCGACACTGCGGAGTCTGAATTCACCAGTGTGACGGAGTGCGAGGGGAGCTCCACTGCCGGGACAGGAGCTGAGACCAGCGACACAGACTCGTCCTCTGATGGGAGCTCCCTTGTGGCGGCGGCAACATCTGTGCCCCCCACATCTACAGGTACGGCTGCCACCCCCCCTACCAGCGCAGCCCTCCCAGCAGCACCTCAGCCTTTGCCCCGTGCCCGCTCACCCAGGAGGGTGGGCATAACCTTCGCCCCAGGCACCTCAGCCCCTGCCCCAGTCACCCCTGCTGCCCTCAGTGAGGATGCCATTGATCTCCTCAGGTCCCTCACTGTTGGGCAGTCTACCATTTTGAATGCCATCCAGGGTGTCGAAAGGCAGTTGCAACAAACCAATGCATTCCTGAAGGGCATTCATTCTGGTCAGGCGGCCCTTCAGCGAGCTTTTCAGACTCTGGCCTCAACATTGATGGCAGCCATTGTCCCTGTCTCTAGCCTCCGCCCTCCAACTTCCTCCACCCAGACCCAATCCCCTGTACCCCAGCCTATCCCAAGCACACCTTCAGACCAGCATGTACACACGTCAACACACAAGGGAAGCTCAGGCAAACATAAGCACCACACATCCCACAGGCACTCACCCAAGCATCACACACATGCAGACACACCAACATCCACTGCCTCCACTGTGTCCCCCTCCTCCTCGTCTCCCTCCTCCCTCCCAGTCTCGTCTACACTCACACCTGCATGCACTACATCTACAGCCATTACTGCCATCACCAGAACACCCACCACCTGTTGGAAAATGGGTTATTGGTAAGGGCAGGTAGGTACCTACACTTAGCAATAGGCCACTAACCTCCACTAAGGTCCAGTTAGGTCTCAGTAAATTAAACCCAGCTCAACCCTTGGTAGCTTGGCAACGAGTGTCAAGGCTTAACTTAGGAGACAGAGGCGGTCATTCTGACCCTGGCGGTCAAAGACCGCCAGGGCGGAGGACCGCGGGAGCACCGCCGACAGGCCGGCGGTGCTCCAATGGGGATTCCGACCGCGGCGGTAAAGCCGCGGTCGGACCGGCAACACTGGCGGTCTCCCGCCAGTGTACCGCCGCCCCATTGAATCCTCCAAGGCGGCGCAGCTTGCTGCGCCGCCGAGGGGATTCCGACCCCCCCTACCGCCATCCAGATCCCGGCGGTCCGACCGCCGGGAACCGGATGGCGGTAGGGGGGGTCGCGGGGCCCCTGGGGGCCCCTGCAGTGCCCATGCCACTGGCATGGGCATTGCAGGGGCCCCCGTAAGAGGGCCCCTACAAGTATTTCACTGTCTGCTTGCCAGACAGTGAAATACGCGACGGGTGCCACTGCACCCGTCGCACAGCTTCCACTCCGCCGGCTCGATTCCGAGCCGGCTTCATCGAGGAAGCATCTTTCCCGCTGGGCTGGCGGGCGGCCTGAAGGCGGCCGCCCGCCAGCCCAGCGGGAAAGTCAGAATTACCGCGGCGGTCTTTTGACCGCGCAGCGGTATTCTGGCGGCCCCCGACAGGCCGGCGGCGACCGCCGCCGGTCAAAGTCAGAATGAGGGCCAGAGTGTAAAGCATTCAAATATCACAAAACAGTAATTAAATAAAACACAGGAAACAGTTTAAAAATCCAAAACCAATTTATAAAAATAGATTATATTTTTATTTTTAAAATGACACCAAAACGAATAAAATCGGATAAAGGGAACCGGAGATCAGAATTTGTAAATAATTTTTTTTTTTTTTAGCGCCTAGAAACAAAAAGCGCCAATCGGGTCATCTGGTTGCACCTCGACCGGGGCAAAGTCAAAGTTTAAGGCCGACCGCGATGGAGCCCTGCTCGGCTACAGGCCGCGGGAGGCCTCGGTTAAAAGTTTACTTTCATACTTCGTCTCTTTTTCGAAGATTTTCTTCAGCAGGACAAACCTGCCAGTCCAATCCGACCTCCTGGAGCCCTTCTCCGGATACGCGATGCTGGAATCCTCGGTGGAGATTTTTACCTTCGAAACTTAGTCGTTTTTTCGAGGTGAAAATCCTTTGACCGGGGTAAACCTGGATCTTGATCCGACGTCCATGGAGCCCTCCTCGGATACGCTGGCTGGGAGGTCCCGGTCAACTTTTTACCTTCGGACTTAGTCTCTTTTTCTGAGATTTTTCTTTACCGGGACGAACCAGCAAATCAGGCCGGGTCGCGGTTGAGGCAAGCCGGCTAGAGTTGCCGCGGCGGGTCGGTCCATCTATGGAGCTTTTTTACAAAAGTTGTCCAAACTTCTGGGGCTTCTCCCAGATGTCCTTTTAAGGTTCTTTTGAGGTCCACATCTCACCCCAAGGGTCCAGAAGCTCTGAGATGGTCCTTGGGGGGTGCGGACTACAACTTCCAGAATGCACCTGGCGCAAACTCCTTTTTGGCCACTGGACAGTGGTCAGCTGGTCGCTTTCTTCAGGAGTTGGTGCAGGGGACTCTGGTTAGCAATTTTTCACCTGTAGCAAGTCCCTCCTTGAACCAGTTGAAGCCAGGCAAAGTCCTTCTTGTGGTGAAGCCCAAGTGTGCAGCTGGTGCAGTCCTTCTGAGTGCAGGTTCCAGGTGCAGGCCAGGGGTCCAGCAGGGCAGTCCTTTTTCTTCTGTTGTTCTTCCTTGTTGGATATGGTAGGGAACTGAGGTGTGGGTATAGGTCTGCCGGTTTTATCCTTGCTCCTGGGTGAAAAGCAGGGGGGTCCTGGTTCTCCAATCAGGTGCAGGGTCCTTCCCCCTGTGATGACCACTTCCTGGGAAGTGTGGCAAAAATCCATCCCAGGAGGCAACATTCTCTAAAAATCCATCATGGCTGAATCTGATTTTTGGAGGTTACATCTGGCTGAGCCCACCCACTGGTGTGGCTAAAAATCACAAACACACCCCTCTCCTGCCCTCTCCTAATCTAATCAAGGGGGCACCTAGTTGTCTGGGGTTGCAGGATGTGGGGGTGTTGCTGGTTGCTCCAAATGTCCTTCTCTGCCTTTGAAGACCAGTTTGGCAGCCCTCCCCCTTCCTGCCTCACCATCTGCTGAGGGGAGATTCCTTCCCACAGGCACATTCCTTTGTGTGAAGCCAGGCCACTTCACACCTCATCAAGGCAGCTTGGCAAAGCTGCTAGAGGCTGGCCAATCAGAGCACAGCAGCAAAAACAATGCAGGGCTGAAATTGGCAACTTTTCAGGTAAAGTTTAAAACTCTTTACCTGAACAAGTTATATTAAATCCCACAACTGGAAGTTGTGGGATTTATTACAACAATTAATTTGATACCAAATTCTTGGTATGCATCATTTAAGGAGACTTTAAAAATTAAAATAAAGTCTCCCCATTCTAGCCTATGAAGGCCATTTACTACAATGAGGGAAAAACAAATGTGGCTGTTTTTACCTCACCAGGGCTTATAAAACTATTTTTATAAAGTCCCTGCTTATAGTTAAATGGCACCCAGCCCTAGGGGCACATAGGGCACATCTTAGGGGTAACTTATATGTAAAAATGAGGTAGTTTAAGACTTTGGAACTACTTTTAATTCCAAAGTCGAATTTCCATATAACTTTAATTTAAAAGCAGCCAGCAAGGCAGGCCTGCCTTTAAAATGACACTGGGCACCTCAGCAGTGCTCCTATGGGTGCACCACCTATGCTGTGGTCCCTAAACCTACATGCCCTACCATATACTAGGGACTTATAGGTAGGTTAACTTAGCCAATTATAATTAGCCTAATTTGCATATCCATTTTACACAGAGCACAGGCCCTGGGACTGGTTAGCAGTACCCAGCGCACCATCAGAGTCAGGAAAACACCAGCAAAAAGTGGAAAATGGGGGCAAAAAGTTAGGGGGCCTCTGCAATCAGCCCTGTTTTCCCACACCACCACACCCCGCTCATGTGCAGTCACGACCCCCACTACCATTCACACGTCCTCTGTGTCCTCTCCCAGTGTGTCTGTGACGCCACCTCCCAAGATACACAAACACAGGCACACACCCACCCAACAGCCATCCACCTCACGACAGCCTCCAGTGCATGCACCTTCACCCAAAGGCACCAAACGAACACCTCCTACAACCACAACCTCTTCCTCCACTCCCAAACCCCCTCCAGCTACCCGTCCCAGTGTCTCCAAAAAACTTTTCCTGTCCAACCTTGATCTCTTTCCCACACCTCCCCCACCCCGTCTGTGTCCTAGGGCCCGACTCTCCAGGTCCCAACCTAGCACCTCAGCCACAACATCTCCGGGAGCAGTGGTGCCTGCAGTCACCGGAATCTGGAGTGCACCAGCCACCAGGGCAGCCAGTGTAGCACGGAGCCACAGCACAGACAATCCCCCACCTGTCAAGCATCAAAAGTTGGCCAGTGCCCGGCGGGAGAGGGGGAAGACTCCAGCCACCAAAGCCGCTCCCAGGGGTCCCGGTGGGAGTGTGGAGTCAGCTGCGACACCTTCCAAGGTGGGGAAGGGCCACAAGAAATCCGGTAAGTCTAGGAAGAGCAGCACGGCGGAGTAGACCGCCATCATCCCCGCTGCCCAGGAGGCCACCGCCATCATCCCCGCTGCCCAGGAGGCCACCGCCAGCACCTGCCCTGCTGCCCAGGAGGCCACCGCCAGCACAAGCCCCACTGGGATAGAGAGGACCGCCAGCACAAGCCCCGCTGGGACAGAGAGGACCGCCAGCACAAGCACTGCAAAGGAGGCCGCCGCCTCAAGCACCGCTGAACAGAGCACCACCGCCTCATGCACCACTGAACAGGGCACCGCCATTACAAGCACCGCTGAACAGGGCACCGCCGCTACAAGCACCACTGAACAGGGCACCACCGCCACAAGCACCGCTGGCCCATGAGCGCCAAGGGCACTGACTCTACTGAGTCTGTCACGAGCAGGATGAAGCACTCTGGGCACCGAGCCCCCTCCAGAACCAGTGGATATTCCCATCCACTACCTCTGTCCTTAGCAGGATGAAGCACTCTGGGCACCATGCCCCCTCCAGAACCAGTGGAGAAAGGCATCCACTACCTCTGTCCTTAGCAGGATGAAGCACTCTAGGCACCATGCCCCCTCCAGAACCAGTGGAGACTGTCATCCACTACCTCTGTCCTTAGCAGGATGAAGCACTCTGGGCACCATGCCCCCTCCAGAACCAGTGGAGAAAGGCATCCACTTCCTCTGTCCTTAGCAGGATGAAGCACTCTAGGCACCATGCCCCCTCCAGAACCAGTGGAGACTGTCATCCACTACCTCTGTCCTTAGCAGGATGAAGCACTCTGGGCACCATGCCCCCTCCAGAACCAGTGGAGAGATACATCCACTACCTCTGTCCTTAGCAGGATGAAGCACTCTGGGCACCATGCCCCCTCCAGAACCAGTGGAGAAAGGCATCCACTACCTCTGTCCTTAGCAGGATGAAGCACTCTAGGCACCATGCCCCCTCCAGAACCAGTGGAGAGATACATCCACTACCTCTGTCCTTAGCAGGATGAAGCACTCTAGGCACCATGCCCCCTCCAGAACCAGTGGAGACTGTCATCCGCTACCTCTGTACTTAGCAGGATGAAGCACTCTGGGCACCATGCCCCCTCCAGAACCAGTGGAGAGATACATCCACTACCTCTGTCCTTAGCAGGATGAAGCACTCTGGGCACAAAGCCCCCTCCAGAACCAGTGGAGAATGTTATCCACTTGAGAGACTGTGGCTTTGCACTCCCCAGGATTGAACAGTTGGCAACCTACCCACTGTATAGACTTGAGAGACTGTGGCTTTGCACTCCCCAGGATGGCACAGTGGGCAACCCACCCACTGTATAGACTTGAGAGACTGTGGCTTTGCACTCCCCAGGATTGAACAGTGGGCAACCCACCCACTGTAGAGACTTGAGAGACTGTGGCTTTGCACTCCCCAGGATTGCACAGTGGGCAACCCACCCACTATAGAGAATTGAGAGACTGTGGCTTTGCACTCCCCAGGATGGAACAGTGGGCAACCCACCCACTGTATAGACTTGAGAGACTGTGGCTTTGCACTCCCCAGGATTGCACAGTGGGCAACCAACCCACTGTAGAGACTTGAGAGACTGTGGGTTTGCACTCCCCAGGATTGCACAGTGGGCAACCAACCCACTGTATAGACTTGAGAGACTGTGGCTTTGCACTCCCCAGGATGGAACAGTGGGCAACCCACCCAATGTATAGACTTGAGAGACTGTGGCTTTGCACTCCCCAGGATTGAACAGTGGGCAACCCACCCACTGTAGAGACTTGAGAGACTGTGGCTTTGCACTCCCCAGAATTGCACAGTGGGCAACCCACCCACTGTAGAGACTTGAGAGACTGTGGCTTTGCACTCCCCAGGATTGCACAGTGGGCAACCCACACACTGTATAGACTTGAGAGACTGTGCTTTGCACTCCCAGGATTGAACAGTGGGCAACCCACCCACTGTAGAGACTTGAGAGACTGTGGCTTTGCACTCCCCAGGATTGCACAGTGGGCAACCCACCCACTATAGAGAATTGAGAGACTGTGGCTTTGCACTCCCCAGGATAGAACAGTGGGCAACCCACCCACTGTATAGACTTGAGAGACTGTGGCTTTGCACTCTCCAGGATTGCACAGTGGGCAACCAACCCACTGTAGAGACTTGAGAGACTGTGGGTTTGCACTCCCCAGGATTGCACAGTGGGCAACCAACCCACTGTATAGACTTGAGAGACTGTGGCTTTGCACTCCCCAGGATGGAACAGTGGGCAACCCACCCACTGTATAGTCTTGAGAGACTGTGGCTTTGCACTCCCCAGGATTGAACAGTGGGCAACCCACCCACTGTAGAGACTTGAGAGACTGTGGCTTTGCACTCCCCAGAATTGCACAGTGGGCAACCCACCCACTGTAGAGACTTGAGAGACTGTGGCTTTGCACTCCCCAGGATTGCACAGTGGGCAACCCACACACTGTATAGACTTGAGAGACTGTGCTTTGCACTCCCCAGGATTGCACAGTGGGCAACCCACCCACTGTATAGACTTGAGAGACTGTGGCTTTGCACTCCCCAGGATTGAACAGTGGGCAACCCACCCACTGTATAAACTTGAGAGACTGTGGCTTTGCACTCCCCAGGCTGGAACATTGGGCACGTGGCCCCCTCGTGGATTTGGCGTCGTGCACTCAGCCGGCTGAGGTGCCCCCCTTTCCCTCCCCCTGAGGTGCCTGTTTTCTTGCTCTCTGATGCCCCTGCAGTATTCTCTCCGTCATGGTCCGGGATCTTGTGTGGGCCTCGCCCATACCGTGTGGGTCCAGTGTTCCACGGACTTCATTGGAGCACTACCTGGACTACTAAGCTTGGTGTATATTTTGTTTTTGGTGCATATATATATATATTTGTGCTTACTTGATTTTAATATATTACAATGGTTACACTCATTTCCTTTTGTCTTTGCATTCTTCCGGGGGGGATGTGGGGTGTAACTATAATGTATAAATATGTATTAGTGTGTGTGTTGTAGTGGGTGAGGGTGGGGGTGGGGGTGTTGCGTGTGTGTGTCCCAGTTTTTTCCCTCCGCTGTGTCGTAGGTGCAGTACTCACCGTTGTCTCACCGCCGCCGTTTGTGCTCCTGGTAGAGGAGCAAGAAGATGAGGGCTGGCAGGATGTGCAGCTCGAGTTCCATGGCGTCCGGATTCCTCGTGGGGTGCGTAGAGGTGAGCGTTTTCCCTTCTAAGTCCTGTTTCCGCCGTGTCATTGTCCGCGGGGCATCCGCCCCAGAAAAGGTGGCGGATGGTTATGCTGTGATACTGTGGGCGGTACTTTGTCTTCCACTTGTCTGTTGGCGGTGACCGCCAAGCTGTTTTTCTGTACCGCCATGGCGGTCGGAGTGTTAAAGTGGCTGTCTTTGTTGGCGGTTTCCGCCACAGTCGTAATTCCAATTTTTTTACCGCCGGCCTGTTGGCGGTCTTACTGCCGCTTTAACACCATCTGCCAGGATTGTAATGACCACCATAATGTGCTACTGGTGAACATTGAGCAACTAATATGCGCAGTGGGGAAACGCAAAGTCATTGGTCAAACACAATTAATAGCATCACATTCCACCGTATGACCAATTAATTTTTGTTTACATACCTCTTATTTCAAACAAAAACAAAAAACAAAAACATCAACACAACAAAACAAAAAAAACATTATAAGCAAATCAGATTTGAATGATAAAAGCAATCACTGTAAAGCAATGGAAGTGGAGTAACATATTGATCTCATAACCTTTCACATCAGATACATCTACACAGAAAAGACTGAAACTTATATACTCTGATTTGGATAATAGTGTCTCTAAAATAGCAATTCGATGTAGCATGAGTTCTACTCATGTAAAGGTACATGGTCCACCTGAAAGGTTTGCTGGAATGTAAGCGAAAGTCAGAGTTCCACACGAAAAAACACAATTGCTTAGTTCCAGTGGAAGAATGTAATCAAACAAGTTGAACTTGAACTGAAGGCGCCAGTTGCGCAAAATGGATCCATGGGGTTTGTACTTTACTCAATCAGGTTCAAGTTGGGGGTTCGGTCCCTCCCCCGGCCCCCACGCACACACCCAAAGGGAGACCACACAGCACACTCATGGTCAGTGGCGAAACGTAGTAGGATCTGCAAAAGAAAAAAGTATGACTTTTCTTGCAAATAACATTTGTCATCTGAAATGTGCCCTTCCTCTTCCTTTCCTTGTTTTATAATCTTGGGGCCCTTTGTTATGATTTCTGCAGGTTCTGGAGGGTCACCTGGGGCTTCAACCCACACCTTAGCACTGAGGTTTTTATCTGCTGCACCACAGCTTCCCTTTCCTTGCACTGTCAGAAGGGCTGGGGCAGACTCCTTCTTTACCATACCTCCATTCACTGCACTTTTGACAAGTTGGGCAATTCTGTCTCCAATCCGTATGAATAAATCAGATTATTTTCCAGTTATCAGCATAATTTTGATTTCTCCTTGGTAATCTGCAGCAATCACTCCCCCTAAAACCTGATCAATTTGTCATATCTGTCCTGGTAAATTTCCTCTCTCCAACTGATCTTTGACTGTTTGTGGGACAGATTGCAGTTGTGCGTGCTGACAAATAGGAATCACAGTTTTTATCAAATCGAGGGGAATGTGCATCTCTCTAATATCTGCCCATCTGTAAGTGGCTTTTTCTCCGAGATGTCCACATTTATGGTGCACCCACTTAGCCATCCCCACTAAGTCAGAATTCTGGGTGGACACTTCAGACTCTGAATTTTTCTCTTTAACATCTGCAAGGGAATTTAACCAGTTATGTACAAGCCATGTGGAAAACCAAACGGCTAAACCATTGGCAGTGAACCAAGAATCAGTGTAAAAGTGACACATCTCAAACAGCTCTTGCTGTAAAGTCTGACACACATTGTACAAATCTGAATCAATAGTCAAACAAACATGCTTTTTATCCTCAGGGGACACGAATTCAAATGGTGCACTACATTTCACTGGTGACTCTTTTACCTGTGGTACTCCCTGCTCCCTTTCCTCCTCCTGAAAAGGGGCTTGTGACACCTGTTCATGTAGGGCTGCAGTGACTCTAGCCCTGTCTTGCATGTACCAGATCCAGTGTATGATACTAGCCTCCTGTGCCTGTCCTAAACTGTGAGATTTAGGTGAACTCATCACCCACTGATAACAAGTCAAAAGCTTACTCCAAAGTTCCAGGGGCACCCTTGTCTTCCCCTGTTCCTGATTTACATGTAAATCAGTGTTTCCCTCTTGCTCTGCGCAGAAACCTAAAGTCTGAATTATTTCATTTGCCATATCAAAAGTGCGCAGCTGCTCATGTTTTTTCCTAGTTACTTTATACCAAAGTGTTAAGATTTCACTCAGATGAGGACTATACTGTTTCCAAAAATCAAACAAGCTCATGAAACTCGGTCTCTCTTGCTTAGTGCAAATAGTAAAAAACTCTAAAATCTTTTGTTTTACTTGTGACAACATCTGTCTATATTCTGGGTTCCACTGAATTTCCAGTAACTGCACATTTTGCGACAGTACGTCTGCCTTGTCCAAATTAATTTTACTTTGTCTGTAAATAACATTCTGAGCTCTGTTCTCAGTGTTATCTGTTAAGGAATGCTCTTCAACTGCCAAAAACTGTGGGGTGTTTTGCTCACACTGAGGCTCAGACTGGCACACAGCTGTTTTAACCCCCTCATTACTGGAATGGGAAAAGCCAGATTCTTCTAAAACAGCAGTTTTATAGATTTCAGCATTATCTTGCATTAATGTGTTCTGGCTAATGTGCTCACGTAAATTCTTATTTTCATGTTCTAACTGCCTACATCTCTCCTGCATTTTTCTGTAAGCAGATAAAAGTATCCAAACCCTTCTGTCAAGAACAAAAGGAACATTATTTCTTTCAAAAGGCACATTTTCTAAATATACTTTATCACAGCACTCATCCAAAGACTCACACAGTCCTGATAAAAAAGAAAACATGTTTCTCATAGCACCATAAGGCAGTTTAACTTCACATGCATTATAAAACATGGTCTGCCGTGCTTCTTTAATTCTCTAAACAACAAAAAAAACAATTATACTTTTAAATCCTGCACTTCCAATACCCAATTTGACTCCCAGACTGCTGACTCACGCCAAAATGTTCTGCTTTCCTGCTCTTATCTCATAACCGAGCTTACAGAACCTCTCTGGAATGCACTTCTGAGTTTAAAGAAGACATTTATTGTTATTATTACTTCACCACGAGGTTCCTGAGAGACAAAATTAGTAGATTGGCAGCACATGTTCAAAAGTAGTCGCAGCAATGAAAGCAAAATATATCAAAGTAGTTCTCAGTTGCAATGGACACAGCAAATACATGTGATTATATTATAGCATAACTTCAAAGCAAAGCATAAAATTCAAAATTGCATCACCGTCGGGCCTATTACTGCTTCGTCTTTCTGGGGCCTGCAAGTTGATGACTCCAGTCAACTGCGAGAAAGAGATTTTCTCCCCAAACGGGAGACAGGCAACTGACGTCTCCGTTCCTGTCTGAAGTCAAGCAGATTCAATCTAACTCTCCTGTAGTCCAGAGTCATCCTTAAAGGCAAATTCAGTGTGAGAAACAAAGAAACTTGGAGAGTGGCCAATTCTCCGCACCTCACTCGTTCTCAGACTGGATTAAGAGGTAAACACAAAATCTACGTGCTTTTATCAGCTAGGGTCTGGTGTGAAAAACACAGCTTAGTCTATCATGTGGAAAAACACAACTTGGAAAAACTCAGCTCATCTGCAATGTCTCAACTGCAATGTCTAACTCCACGTTAAAGCCAATAGGCAGCTAACCTAAATATCAAATGTAATGTCTAATGTCATATCAAAGCCAATAGGCAGCTAAACTGAATACAGAATGTAATGGCTAATGCCATGTCAAAGCCATTAGGCAGCTAAACTGAACAAAACATATAGGCCCTCATTACAACCCTGGCGGTCGGCGGAGAAGCGGCGGTCTTACCGCCAACAGGCTGGCGGTAAAAAGTTTGGAATGATGATCATGGCGGTTATCGCCATGGTCATCCGCCACTTCTCCAATCCGACCGCCAGGGCGGAGATGACCACTGGGCTGGAGACCTGGGTCTCCAGCCCGGCGGTCATCACAATACCACCGGCAGTATCATGACCCGGCTGACCGCCATGGATTTCATGGGGTTTGGAACCACCAGGGAATTCCTTCCCTGGCACTGATAGGGGTGTCCCCCACCCCCCACCCCCACCCGAGTCCTTCCCCTACACCTCCCACCACCCCTGCCACCCCCAAAGGTGGCAGGACCCCCCTCCCCACCCCTACCCCCAACATTACATTACACATACACACCCGACACGCACGCAGGCACCACCAACACACATACCCGCACACACACCAACATACATGCCAACTGCCACACACACAGTCATACGCACACACCTACATCCAGACATACACGCACACATCCATACAGACATACATACAGACAGACACACACTCATTTCCAAACACACAACACCCCTGCATGCATACACGCACTCACACACCCCCTCTACATACACACACGCACACCCCCATGCACGCACACAACATCTGCCCGTCCCCCTCCCCTAACGGACGATCAACTTACCTGGTCCGTTGATCCTCCGGGAGGGGACGGGATCCATGGGGGCTGCTCCTCCGCCACCACACCGTCAACAGAACACCGCCACGCCGAATCACAGAACGTGATTCGGTGGGCGGTGTTCTGTTGACGTGGCGGTGGAGGTGGAGCAACCTCCACTTCCCCGCCGACCGCCAGTATGGCTGCTGGTGGCTCTCCATCCGGAAAAGGACGGAGGGCTGCCAGCAGTCATAATACGCCGAGCGGAAAACTGCAACCACTGTCGGTCTTCAGCACGGCGGTCCCTCTGCGGTCTTGTGAAAAGACCGCTGAGGTCGAAATGACCCCCATAATGTGCTACTGGTGAACATTGAGCAACTAATATGCGTAGTGGTGAAACACAAAGTCATTGGTCAAACACAATTAATAGCATCACAGGCGGTACGCACCACCGTGGACATCACTGTTATTTTCTAACTATTCATTCACTTGCTACCTGACCGTCAACAGGAGAGGACCTACACTGCAAGTGCTGCTGTGACCTGAGTCTGGAAGCGACAATGGCTAGAGTGTCTGGGGAAAGGGCCCCTGCCTTCACTGCTGAGGAATTGGAGAAACTGGTGGATGGCGTCCTATCCCAGTACACATTACTCTACGGTCATCCAGACAAACAGGTGGGTACACTGTGAGCATGATGTGTGGGCAATGCATGTTTAGAGTGGTGTGGATGTAAGCCACATGTTGGGGGGTGCTGAGGCGTCCTGGCCTGAGTGCTGCATGAGAGGTGGTCAGTGCATGTGCATTAGGGCATGGGTGGGAACTGGTGGGCAATGAGTATGCCAATCTGGACGGGTGAGTAATTTCATTTTCTGCTGTCTTTTCCTTCTAGGTCAGCACCCAACAGAAAAAGGGTATTTGGCGTGCCATCGCCAAGGAGGTGCGGACACTGGGGGTCTGTCACAGGTGGAGCACCCACTGCCACAAGAGATGGAGGACCTGCGCCACTGGACCAAGAAAACAGCGGAGGCTCAGCTGGAGCTGGCCTCCCAATATGGAAGGGGTGCCCGTCGCACCATGACCCCCTGATGTTCCGCATCCTGGTGGTGGCCTATCCGGAGTTGGATGGGCGCTTGAGGGCATCACAGCAGCCACAAGGGGATAAGTACAGATTAGGAATCCTGACTTTGCATGCTTTAGGAGCTAGCTGGGTGGGGAATATGGGCTTTGGGTGCCCCTGGGCCAGGGCGATCATGTTAGGGTAGGTCCCTTGTGTGTAGGCCCTGAAGCACTCCTACCTCAATGGTACAAGTGGGCAACACCTACTGGGCAGGGTCCTGTGGGTGTCAGGTGTGCAGATGCTGGCGTTAGGCATGGTACCCCATGGGCTGGTGTCTATCTTAGTGACTGGTTGGGCATGGCCTAGTGCATAGGGCAGCTCCCTGTGTGTTGTGTATGCCAACGGTAGTGTTGTTGCTAGCATTGACAAAGTGTATCCAATGTCTATCCCCCCACTTTTTGTTTTGTCACCCTGTCCTTGTGTGCATTAGCATCATCTGGCAGAGGAGCAGAGGCGCTGGCGATGGAGGGAGCTGCATCCCACATGGGCCTGGAGCCCGAATCCACCGAGGGTGAAGGCACCAGTGGGACGGAGGACAAGGGGAGCTCCACGATAGAGACAGGAGGGGAGACCGGTGATAGCGACTTCTCCTCCGATGGAAGCTCCCTGGTGGTGGCGGACACCTCTGTGTCCACCCCAACAACAGGTACTGCCACCACCAACCCTACCAGCACCACCCTCCCAACAGCCCCTCAGCGTGTTTCCCGTGCCCGCTCACCCAGGAGGGTGTGCATCTCCTTCGCCCCTGACACCTCTGGCCCTGCCCCAGTCAGCCCTGCTGCCCTCAGTGAGGAGGCTATTGACCTCCTGAGATCCCTCACTGTTGGGCAGTCAACCATTCTGAATGCCATCCAGGGTGTCGAGAGGCATTTGCAACAAAACAAATGCATACCTGGGGGGCATTCATTCTGGCGTGGCGGCCCAACAGAGAGCATTTCAGGCTCTGGCCTCAGAACTGATGCCAGCCATTGTCCCTGTGTCCAGCCTCCCCACTCCAACTTCCTCTGCCCAGTCCCGATCCCTTCAACCCCAGCCTATCCCAAGCACACCTTCAGACCAGCAATCACCCATATCAACACACAGAAGTGGCTCAGCCAAACACAAGCACCGCACTTCATCGCACAGGCACTCACACAAGCACCATCCCCATGCAGACACACCAACATCCACTGCCTCCACTGTGTCCCCCTCCTACTCCTCATCCATCCTCCTCCCAGTAGCGTCTCCACTCACACCCACATGCACTACATCCTCATCCACTACCTCCATCACCAGCACGCCCATCACAACTCACCCCTCACGAGCAGTCACCACCCCCACAACCATGCACACGTCCCCTGTGTCCTCTCCCAGTGTGTCTGTGACACCTCCACCCAAAGTACACAAACGCAAGCACCCACCCACCCAACAGCCATCCACCTCACAACAGCATCCAGCCCATGCACCTTCACCCAAACTCAGCAGACGTACACCTCCTACAACCACTCCCTCTTCTTCCACTCCCAAAGCCTCTCCATCTTCCCGTCCCAGTGTGTCTAAAAAACTTTTCCTGCAAACGTTGACCTCTTCCCTATGCCCCCCACCCGTCCTTCCCCTCAGGCCAGGGTCTCAAGATCCCATTCCAGCACCTCAGCCACCAAGTCGGCGTCCGCTGTGGTACTTGCAAGTCCCAGGGGATCAAAGGGGGCACACGTCAGTGCTGCCAGTGTCCCACCGACCCCTGCAAAGGACCAACCCATTCCGCCACCTGCCAAGGTGAAGAAGGGGCCAGCATGCAGCACGGCCATGAAGCACGAACCATCCAGCAAGGCCTCCTCCAAAACTGCATCTGCCAGTGCCAAGGTCCCAGCAGCATCTGCCAAGGTGGGGAAGGGGAGGAAAACCCAAGGCAAAGCACTTCAGGCCTTGGAGGCTCCAGGTGAGGGACTGGTGCCCACCATCAGTACCGACAGCCCTGCAACCTGTACCACAGAAAGCACCGCCGCAGGCACCGCCACCTGCACCGCCATCTGCCCGGCCACCTGCACCTCCCCCTGCACCGCCACCTGCACCGCAGCTGCCATAACAACTGTCAGCAGCATCATCCCCAGCTATTGTAACACAGGCACGGGGTAGACCCTGGAATGTGCAGCATGGGTATGAGATTACTGCTGTGTACTTCATAATGTAGGTGACAGTGACAGTGACAGTGCCTGATGTTTATTGAGACTATGGACATGAGCAGTTGATAGGAGTTGCACTTGGATAGGAATTGAAGGTGATTGATCACGTAGTCATCCTGAACCCTCATTTTGAGTGTGTTTGTGCCATGGGTACCTAACTGCCATTTCCTAATTGACCAGCACACACAGCACAGGTAGTAGTGGAGTCTGGCTCTGCCTCCATGGCAGAGACCCAGGTGAAGCA
Source organism: Pleurodeles waltl (assembly GCF_031143425.1). NCBI lineage: Eukaryota > Metazoa > Chordata > Amphibia > Caudata > Salamandridae > Pleurodeles > Pleurodeles waltl. The sequence goes on along the minus strand of NC_090438.1, from coordinate 487,860,755 downwards.
ATGGGAACTGCCACACCCCAAGTGCAGCATCACTGGGCACAAGGCCCCCTCCAGAACCAGTGGAGATATCCATCCACTATCACTGTCCTTGGCAGGACGAAGCAGACTGGGCACAGGGCCCCCTCCAGAACCAGTGGAGATATGCATCAACTATCACTTTCCTTGGCAGGATGGAGCAGACTGGGCACAGGGCCCCCTCCAGAACCAGTGGAGATATGAATCCACTATCACTTTCCTTGGCAGGATGGAGCAGACCGGGCTCAAGGCCCCCTCCAGAACCAGTGGAGATATGCATCCACTATCACTTTCCTTGGTAGGATAAAGCAGACTGGGCACAAGGCCCACTCCGGAACCAGTGGAGATGTGCATCCACTATCATTTTCCTTGGCAGGATGGAGCAGACTCGGCACAAGGCCCCCTCCAGAAACAATGGGCAAACCCCCCACTTGAGAGACTGTGGCTTTGCAGCCCCCAGGACCAAGCAGTGGGCAAACCACCCACTTGAGAGACTTGAGAGACTGTGGCTTTCCACTCCCCAGGACCAAGCAGTGGGAAACCCACCCACCTGAGAGTCTTGAGAGACTGTGGCTTTGCACCACCCAGGACCAAGCAGTTGGCAAACCACCCACTTAAGAGACTTGAGAGACTGTGGCTTTGCACTCCACAGGACCAAGCAGTGGGCAACCCACCCACTTGAGAGACTGTGTCTTTGCACTCCCCATGACCAAGCAGTGGGCAAACCACCCACTTGAGAGACTGTGGCTTTCAACTCCCCAGGCCATCGCTGTGGGCATGCTGCCACCTCCAGGAGCAGTGGCGTAGTGCCATCTCCTGGCTAAGGTTCCCCCCCTATCCCTTGAGGTGCCTGTGTGTTTTTGACCTGATGCCCCTGCAGTGTTCTCTCTGTTTTGAGGCAGGAGTCAAGTGTGGGCTTCGCTCATGATTTTTTTGCCCACTGGGCCATATACATTTGCAAAGGACAATGTACGGCCTTCTGTACATATTGTAAATATTTGTATATACTGTTTTTCCAATCGTTAACTTTATCTGCATATTTCTAAATATCACTATTTGCACTCAATTCCTTTTGTCCTTGCGTTCTTCCAGGGGGTTACAGGATGTATATGTAATGTTGCTGCATGTGTTTGTGTGTATGGCGTTGTGGGTGAGGGAGGGGTTCGGGGTTGTGCGTGTGTGTGTGTCTATTTCTTTTCCTCCCCGTCCCCTGTGTGCTAGGTACAGTACTCACTGTGGTCATCGTGGCAGCTGTCTTTGGTGTTCTTGGTGTATTAGCAGATGCACAAGCATCGGCAGGACCTGCAGCTCAGGCTCAATGGCATCCTGGTTCTTCGTTGGGTGTCAAAAGATGAGTGGTTTCCCTTCAGAACACTGTGTCCACCGTGCTTTTGATGGTGTTGGTACCGCCCCAGAAAAGCTGGCGGATTGGCGGGTTGTGATATGGTGGGCGGTACATTGTCTTCCGCCTGTCTATTGGAGGTGACCGCCGCAGTGATTGTGGCTACCGCCGTGGCAGTCTCAGTGTTAAAGTGGCTGTCTATGATTGCCGTTTCCGCCGTGGTCGTCATCCTATTTTTTTTACCGCCGGCCTGTTGGCGGTACTACTGCCGCTTTAACACTGACCGCTAGGGTTGTAATGAGGGCCATAGTTTTAAGTTTTCTTTTAAACATAGTTAATAAAGTTTTAGGTACTCCTTTACAATATGTATCATATGCTTGGGGATCTGGGCTTTTGAATGAATGTACAGTGGCATATTTGTGTTTGCCTGTATATTCCGTCATGCACCCACATCCCATTCTTGACATGTTTATTCCCACTTCCAAATGAGCTGTCACATTGGCAGCTACAGCAAAGCTCCTTCTCTATGCATCTGCCATCCATTGTACCCACCTCTCAAGGTGATTATGGTTCCCATGTATTGGGCAGGTAGGTGTGCTTTTTAAGCTGTCATCGTTTGTGTCCTGTGATGGAATCTTTGGCACCGTGGGACGTCTGCCTGCAGCCTGATGTTCATATGAACCCTGATAAACTGAGTGCTGTCAAATTCTTATGAGGTTAACTATACAAAATTCATGCCTATGAGTCTAGATTCTACTCCCAGGTGACGTTATTGTCCAAACACTCTTACACAGCCATTCCTGCTGTATGTTGTGGTTGTGGCATTTATGTTTAGAGTCAAACATCACATACACAATGATTGACTTGTAGGGGATGTGGCCAGTATTGAGTTTAATCTTGTAGATACCTTGGGCCTGACATATACAATTTATACACAGCATTTGACTGTTAGTGGTGCTTTTATTTCAGAAATGAGCCACAAGCAGCACCGTGGATTTTAAAATCCAGACCCTTGTGCATTGATATCAGCCCACATTATTTCTACGCTCTTGTGTTGACATTCTGTGACCATTGACATGTTACATGTGTCACAAATCTCCAGCACAGTAGATGTATCACATTACACAGGGACAAAGTGGTTGTGTAGGTGCTGTTTATTTGAAAGTGCTGTAGTGCACTATTTACATAGTCCAGGTTTGTAAGTCCATTAGTGTGATACATTCTATTGTGACGCACACAAGTGCAATTTTGAGGGACATGTCATTGGACATGCTGCGATGGAGTGTCATTCAGTGCAGAGGAACATGAATTGCCGATTGGATAGTGAGAGACAATTGCAGTCCATAGTGGTAAGGTTTACAGTGTGTGAAAGAAGAGTGCATGTCAACAACTGTAGCAAAATTGGCATGTTGTCAAGCCCAGGTCAAAGGAAAAACAGTGCCCATGTGGCATGGGCTGGTGATACCGGGTACTCCTATGGGTGAATGTGATCTGTTCCATGTCTTCATCCTCTGATGTGTGTGTCATCTCCTCTGCCCTTGATGATGGTGGTGGTGGGTTTGAGGGGGAACACACCCTCAGTGTTTGGAGAAGTGGATTCTGAATTCCCGGTGTCTGCAAACTGTGGAATTATTAAGGACATAACTGTAGCAATGAGGAGCTTCTGGTTATCGAGTATGCCAGCAACATCCCTGTGGTAAGCAGCCATGTCTGCCTTGAGGGAGGCCTGATTGTTGTCATGCATGTAGTGAAAGGTTTGGGAGTCCAGGCATTGTGGCAACTCCCTCACTGCAGTGGTGAGGTCCCTCACACACTGTTGAAGTCCTTGCAGTAGTGATTGTTGGACTTGCATTTCTGCTGACTTTTCAGTGGATGTCATCATGCACATCCCCTAAAGGCTGGCTGACATATTTTGCATCCCCACCCCCACCTCTTTGGCCAGCTCATGCTGTACTCCCACAACTGTCCTCTCAAAGGTGGTCCCAGTGTCATCAGAGACCTCTACTATTGGGGTGGTGGGTGGATCCTCTGCGATGGCTGCTACATGTGTGCACCTCATTGCGACTGAAGGTGGTGTCTGGACGGTTCCCAGGACATCTTGGAGGGTTTCCTGGCTGATGGTTGTCAGCTCATCATCCATGTCTTCAGTGTAGTCCAGGACAGGCAGATCCACAGGATAGCCATCGTCCTCTGCAATGAGATATTATACAATTAGTGTGTCTTTGTTGGGGCAGTTGTAAGGTGACATCACTGACTTCCTACTAGTGGAAGATTGTAATCTGGCTTTCCGTTCATTGTTCCTGTCATTAATATTTGCATTCTCACAGGCTCATGCCCCACCTGCATGTCACATGTAGTGTGGGCAGTTTGGGGAATTGTCTGCATCACATCCTCTTGGTGTAGGTTCTGTCCAAATTGTGTCTTGCTTCCTTCTTGTCCTACTCAACCCTCCCTCTGCCACCAATGATTGTTGGTGTTCTGATGCCATATGCACCACACAGAACAATATGGCCCCGACCCAGTCTATGATATTTCACATACACCTATACGTTGCTGAGACCTATCACCATACCATGTATTGCATTGGCATAACATGATACAGGTGTCAGCATTGGTAGTTTGTCACGTTAATGTTTGCGTATGTGTGCTACATTACATTGCACTGATGGGTCTGGCAGAGTTCAGTTTCCTCTTATGACTGTGCAGGTGTGTTTCACTAGCTACACACATATGTCCTCCCCCTCAATGCTGTTGTCTTAGCAGTATGACAGTTGAGATGTTGCAAGGTGGCATCGCAGCTATTGTAACACAGGCATGGAGTAGACCCTGGAATGGGCAGCATGGGTATGAGATTACTGCTATGTACTTCATAATGTAAGTGACAGTGCCTGATGTTTATTGAGTCTATGGACATGAGCAGTTGACAGGAGTTGCACTTGAATATGAATTGAAGGGGATTGATCACGTAGTCATCCTGAACCCTAATTTTGAGTGTGTTTGTGCCATGGGCACCTAACTGCCATTTCCTAATTGACCAGCAGACACAGCACAGGTAGTAGTGGCAAATGTTGTCAATGGTACATGTTGCTTGAGGCAGTGGCCTGAGACTGGGCATTGTCCCCTAGTTCACATTCTGAGAATACCAGCTATCCTGTGACAGCAGCCCAGGTTTACGTTCAACCCTACCCTCCTGGACTGCTTTTGCCTTTCCAGCAGCCTTAGCATGGCGGTGTACCCCCATGCAAAGGTTATTGGTGTTGTGTTGTGCTGTGCCCCGGGATGCCCCTGCACAGCCCATGCACCCGTGCCGTGCCCGTCTGCCCTTTCCACTGCCTGATTTCCATGGCTGACATGCATTGTGTAGTAGGTATGTACCTCCCCCTTCTTGCACTTGACATTTAGGCATTTTTTCCCCCATGCAACTTACCCTGCATATGTGTTGTTTCCTGAACATCTGCACTGTCCTGTCCTGTAATTCCTGTAACGATCTCCTCCGGGATGACGGCTGCCACCATCTCCTCCATCTCGTTGAGGGCCTCCTGCGGTGCTGGACTCCCACCTCCAGTCTGCAGTGCTGCCTTCCTGTTCCTTGACATTTTCTCCTTTGTCCTGTGCTTGCAGTCATGCTAGCGTTTCTTACACTCGGTGACCATTCTCCTGACCTCTGCCACACTGTTTATCTTGTCCCCAATTTGTTGTAAAATTGCCTATCTCCTTCTAATTGGCAATTTAGAGGTGAAGAAGAATTGATGCTGTTCTCCATCACCTCTCTGACCAGTATTTCATGCTCCTCTGCGTTGAAACAACACTTCCTTTTTCACTTGTCTCTCCCCTGGGTCTTTTTTGTGTCCTCCTGGCTGGTTCCGGGTAGATTGAGGTCTCCCTGGGGTCTGTCCTAGCTCCTGGGATCCATTTTGGGAATCCTTAGCACTGTTTGCTGCATTTGCTTCGCTTTTTGATGCTATTGCGGGGAAAAATGGCGCATATCCGGTTTGTGACGTTTTCCGTGTCACAAACTGGATTAGAGTCTTTTTTCCTACGTTAACGTCATTTTGCTTTACGACGTGGTAGAATGGTTAGTGTAAAAAAATGACTCTAACCTGTTCTTGGAGCCACCGTACGTCAAAGTATAAATTTGACGCATGGGTGGTGCTAAGAAATAGCATTAGCCCTTAGTTCTTTACACAACTAAGTGGTTCTTTCTTTTATAGAGATGTGATCATAGTTCCATACATCCCTAAAATAGGCAGGAAATGTGCTTGAGAATGCATTTTGGTAAGCTGTTCATCACCCTGGGAAATTAGGTGGAAAATGATCCTTACCACTAATGTGTATCAGGTGAGGTTTCTAGGCCATTTTACTATGTTAAAGTATCAGTATATAAGATATTGTGCTGAAAAGTGCAAGGATACAAACTCTTCCATTGAAGAGTTTATTTAGTGGTTTGCTTACAGTATTTTTGTTTTAGTTTCTTTTACTTATTCATGAATTTGTTGCGCAATATTATGTTACGTATATTCCAGTGTTGGGGATATTTGCGAATTTAGGCCCATATTTGAGAATTGCTTTGCCCCATCTAACTCCACTTCAGTGTCATTTTTCTGATGCTAATGTGGTTTTAGATTGCCAAAAACGCTGCGCCATATCTGCAAAGTGGTACAATGCAAGCATTGCTCCTCTTTGCAACCCTTTGTGCCGCATTATGCATGTGCCATGCATAATGTATGCAAAGGGGGCATTCCGACGCAAGGTGGCTTGCAAAAATGGCGCAATAAAATCCACAAGATTTCATTGCACCACGTTTTGAAGTAATTTTTAATGCCTTCTGAAAGCAGGCATATAAAGGATTCACCCAATGGAATCAATTGGCCTCCTTGCACTTTCCTCCACTAGCATCAGAATTTTTGACATTAGTGGAGCAAAGCACCACAATAGCGTCAACATTTTTTATGCTATTGTTCCTAATACTCCCGATCAGGTGCACCCGATCTTAAATACGGCGCACACATGGTGATGTTAGGGAGGTGTGGGGGGGTGCAAGAAAACTAGCGCTTCACAATGTGAAGTGCCACTTTTCTTAAATATGGGTATTAGTGCGTTTTTCAAAAAGTGAAAACACATATACAGTATACACATATTGTAATTAATGTTTAAGATCAATAGTTTACTAATATAATGCATAAACTGATATTTCTGTAAGTAATTTTATTATTGAACACTTTTTTATTCTGGTTCCTGTATTTGTGACGATGCCTGCATTTGCGATCACGGCATTCATGAATATCACATGACTACGTAAGTGAGGGATTTCATTGGACAAGACTATTTTCATTAATCCTCAAAGGAAGTTCCCACCCAGTTTTTTGTTTTTCACACTTCCATTAGATATATTGGAAGCATCTTTGGTCTGCCCACTATTTTGAAGTACTGCTACTCCATTTTGATTTTTTTTTGTTCAAGTCCACAAATAAAATGGCTCTGGTGGACGTGAGCAGCAGAAGCTACAACCTGAACAGGAGAACTTTCCTGATGAAGAACCCCCACCAAAGCGGCTCTCCACTGCATGGCAATTTTTTGCTATCCCCTCTGGGGAGAAAAAAACAGTGGCAAAGCACGTGAAGTACTTGTTATGTGAAAAGCAAGGGGACTTCTAAGAAATATTCATGTGAGACTACAAGCATGTAGTGCCATTTGAAAACATATAACAGTAAGCACTTAGCAAGAGTGCAGAAGGAGCAAAGTACAGGAGAACCGTCCACTTCTAGTGCCAAACCTGCAACTGCGGGACAGCCGTTTCCAATCAAAGAGAAGCAACATCCACCATAGAAGTCCACCAAACTTAGAATAGGGACATTTTGTTTGGATTGTAATAAAATCCTTACAGTAGGCAAACAGTTTGTTTCTGTAGCTTTGGGGACAGCAAATGCTGAAAAATGTTATTTTTTGTGTTCATGCCACTTGTTGCCCTGTTTTTAAGTTTCTGCATTTAATGGGTTTTTTTCCAGTTGCCATTTTATTTATGAAAAAAAAAAAAAAATTACAAAGGGTTAAAAAACTAAAATAAAATGTTCTGAAATATATGGAAAAAAAGATTCTCATTAGTGGCACCTTTCATGGTTAGAAAAACAAACTGCATATGTGTGCATGTATAAGAAAGAGTGGCTCTATAAATGAGAGACTGGGTGTGTAAGTGGCTGTATGGGTGAGCGACTGGGTGTGTGAGCGGCTGTATCCGTAATTGAGTGACTGTGTGAGTTCCTCTAACAGTGAGTGACAGGCTGTGTGAGTAGGTGTATGAGTGAGTGACTGGGGACATGAGCGAATATATTGGTGAGAGACTGAAAGTGTGAGTGGCTGTATTGGTGAGTGACTGGGTGTTAGAAATGGGGTCTCTAGTTGGCAGATATTAACCTTTGTCCAAGTAGGGACCACAATCCTAGTCAGGGTTAGCTACACACAATCCAAATGATCCTGTGCCCACCCTCTGGTAGCTTGGCAATGAGCACTCAGGCTTAACTTAGAAAGCAATTTGTAAAGTATTTGTGCAATAAACCATCCAGTAACACAGTGAAAACACCACAAAAATACACCACGCAGGTTTATAAAAATATATGACATTTATCTGGTTAAATTAACATCAAAAATGATAAAGGTTCAATAAGCACAAGTTGAGATATCACTTTTGCAACATTAAAAAGTCTTAAATCTTAGAAATCAACAGTTGTCTCTTGGCTTAAAAAATAACACACCCAGAGACCGCATAGGAAGAGGTGTGTGGAAAAATAGGGTGTTCATCAGAATTTCCGGTGCGTCATATAAGTTGCGTTGTTTCGCTCCATGCTGCAAGGGGCTTTGCATCGATTTCCGGTGCACAGTCTTGCTTTCCTCGATGCAATGCAGGGATCTTTTTGATAGCCAGGGATGATGTATAGAAATCCCGGGCATGCGTAACGAAGTCACAGGCATTGCGTCGATCTGGTGTGGCGATGCGTTGAATTTTCTGTTGCATGGCAGGCGCTGCGTCGATTCTTCACTGAGGAAGTTGGGCTGCGTCATTCCGGTTTGGCTGTGTGTCGATCCGGTAGAACTGTGCATCGAATTTCCAGTCTCAAGGCAGGCGCTGCATCGAATCTTCACTCGGGAAGTCGGGCTGCGTTGTTCCGGTTTGGCTGTGCCACAATTTTCTCATCGCAAGGCAGGCTGTGGGTCATTTCTGGCAAGCTGTGGGTCAATTTACGGTGCACAAGCAGTTCCTTGAAGAGATTAATTCTTTTTGGCCCTGAGACTTTGGAAAACAGGAGGCAAGCTCAATCCAATCAATCAATCAATTAATCAATGCATTTATGGAGCGCGCTACTCACCCGAGAGGGTCTCAAGGAACGGGGGATGGGTTACTGCTGCTCGAAAAGCCATGTCTTGAGGCGCTTCCTGAAGGCAAGATGGTCCTGGGTAGTTCTGGGTAATCCAAGACCTTGGAGAGCACTTCTCAGCAAAGTCAGAGGGCAGGAGGGCATGAGGGCAGCAGGGCAACAGCAGGGCAGCAGTCCTTCTCAGCAAAGAAGTCCAGATGAGTCCTTTGGGCAGCCAGGCAGTTCCCCTTGACAGGTTGCAGGTTCAATTACAGAATTGTCTGATCTGGTGGGGTCAGGGATCCAGTTTATATACCCAAAAATGCCTTTGAAGTGGGGGAGTCTTCAAAGAGTGGTTTTGAAGTGCACAAATACCCCTTTCAGTACAGGTCTGTCTGCCAGGCTACCAGTAGGCAGTTTGGCAGTCCATTATATGAGGGCAAGCCACTAGACCTTGAAATGTAAATGTCAGGCCCTCCACCCTACTAGCCCAGGAAGACCCATTCAGAATGCAGATGAGTGTGGGTGTGACTGAATATCCTGTTTTTGTGGTTGTCTGGGTGAAATGAGCAAGGAAGCTGTCAACCAGCCCAGCCCAGACATGGATTGGAGACAAGCTGTAAGGCACAGATGGATTTTAAGTGCAGCGAAATGCTCACTTTCTAAAAGTGTCATTTCTAAAATAGTAATTTAAAATCCAACCTCACCAATAAGCAGGATTTTGTGTTACCATTCTGCCCATACTAAATATGACCTGGTTACCCCTTTCTGATCAGAATCTACCAATCAAAAAGTATATGAGGGTAGCCCTAATGCTATCCTATGAAAGGAGCAGGCCTCACAGAAGTGGAAAACCAAATTAGGAGTTTTCCACTACCAGGAAATATAAACCACACATGTACATGTACATGTCCTGCCTTTTAACTACATCGCACCCTGCCCTATAGCTTACATAGGGCGTACCTCAGGGATGACCTTTATGTAGAAAGAGGGGAGTTTAGGGCTTGGCAAGTACCTTGAAATGACAAGTTGAAGTGGCAGTGAAACTTCACACACAGACCTTGCAATGGCAGGCCTGAGGCATGGTTAAGGGGCTACTTATGTGGGTGGCACAACCAGTACTGCAAGCTCACTAGTAGCATTCAATGTACAGACCCTGGGCACATGTAGTGCACTTTATTAGGGACGTACAAGTAAATCAAATATGCCAATTGCGTATGAGTCAATGTTACCATGTTTGTAGGGATAAAACATATGCACTTTAGCACTGGTTAGCAGAGGTAAAGCGTGCAGAGGTCTAAAACCAACAAAAACAGTGTTAGAAAAGTGGAGGGAGGCAGGCACAAAGTTGGGGGATGACCACCCTAAGGTTGTCAGGTCTAACACCTGGTGTGTGAGTGGCTGTAGGGGTGTCTGACTGGGAGCAGCTTTACGAAAGAGTGACTGGGAGTGTGAGTGGCTGTATGGGTGAGTGACTGGGTGTGTGATTAGCTGCATGGGTGACAGGGTATCTATGTTAGTGACAGTATGAGTGAGTGACTGGATGGGTGAGTGGCTGTATGACTGAGTAACTGGGAGTGTGAGTGGCTGTATGGGTTACTGACTGGGTCAGTGAGTTGCTGTATGAATGAGTGACTCAGAGTGTGAGCGGCTGTATGAGTTAGTGACTAGGAGTGTGAGGGACTGCATGGATGAGTGGGCATGTAAGCAGCTGTCTGAGTGAGTGACTGGGAGTTTGAGTGGCCGTATGGATGAGAGACTGGAAGTGTGAATGGATGTATGGGTGAGTGACTTGGAGTTTGAGTGGCTGTATGGGTGAGTTACTGTGAGTGTGAGTGGATGTATGGGTTAGTGACAGGATGTGTGAGTTGCTGGATGAGTGACCAACTGGGGGTGTGAGTGGCCGTAGGGGTGAGAGACTGGAAGTGTGAGTGGCTGTATGGGTAAGTGACTGGGAGTCTGAGTTGCTGTAAGAGTGAGTGACAGGGAGAGAGAGCATCTGTATGGGTTAGTGACAGGATGTGTGAGTTGTTGTATGAGTGACCAACTGGGGGTGTGAGTATCTGTATGAGTGAGTGACTGTGTGAGTGCCTGTGTGAGTGACCGACATGGGATGTGAGTAGATGTATGAGTGAATCACTGAGAGTGTGAGTGGCTGCATGGGTGATTGACTGGGTGTGTGAGTGGCTGTATGGGTGATTGACTGGGAGTGTGAGTGGCTGTATGTGTGTGTGACTGGGTGTATGATCAGGCATATGGAGGACCGAGTGGCTGTATTAATGGTTGTATAAGTGAGTGAGTGAGTAGGTGGGTGAACAGCTGTATGACTGAGTGACTGGGAGTGTGAGTAGCTGTATATGTGAGTGACTGGGTGTGTGAGTGGCTGTATGGGTGATTGACTGGGAGTGTGAGTTGCTGTATGGGTGAGTGACTGGAAGTGTGAGTGGCCGTATGGGTGAGTGACTGGGAGTGTGAGTGTGTGTATGGGTGAGTGACTGAGAGTGTGAGTAACTATATGGGTTAGTGACTGGGTATGTGAGCTGCTGTATGAGTGAGTGACTGAGAGTATGAGTGACTGAATGAGTGAGTGACTCTGTAAGTGCCTGTGGGAGTGACCAACGGGGGTGTGAGTGACTGTATTGATGAGTGAATAGGAGTGTGAGTGGCTGTATGGGTTACTGACTGGGTATGTGAGTTGTATGAGTGTTTGGCTGGGGGCCTGAGCAGCTGCAAGTATGAGTGATTGTTTGTGTGAGTGCATGTGTGAGTGACTGACTGGGGACATGATTGGTTGTATGATTGAGTGTGTATGGGTGAGTCACTGGGAGTGTGAGTAGCTGTATGAGTGACTGAGAGACCATGTTAGTGGCTGTATGCTTGAGTGACTGGGATGAGTGGCTGTATGGGTGAATTACTACATCTGTGAGTTACTGTATGAGTGAGTGACTAGAAGTGTGAGTGGCTGTATGAGTGACTGCGTGTTTGTGTGAGATTGGCTGTATCAGTGATTGAATGTTTGGGTGAGTTACTGTATGAGTGAGTGGCTGTGTGAGTGGGTATATGAGTGAGTGTCTAGGGGCATGGGCACCTGCATGAGTGAGATTCTGGGTGTGTAAGTGGCTGCATGGGTGACTGAGTGGCTGTATTAGTGGCTGTATTAGTTAGTGAGTGGGTAGGTGAGTGCCTATATGAGTGACTAGAAGAGTGAGTGGCTCTATGGGTGAGTAAGTGGGTATGTGAGTTGCTGTATGAGTGAGTGAATGTACGAGTGGCTGTATCAGAGACTGAATGGGGCTTGAGCAGCCATATGAGTAAGGTTCTGGGTGCCTGAGTGCCTGTATGGGTAAGTGAGTGGTTGCTCTAGTGGCTGTATGAATGAGATACTGGGATTGTGAGTGGTTGTATGAGTGAGTGTCTGGAAGTGTGAGTGACTCTATGGGTGAGTTGCTTTTTGTGCTTGTATACATTATCTACTGGCTCTGTGATTGAGTGTGTGCTTGGAATTAAGTAGTAGTATAGGCATGACTGTGTGCTTGGGCAGGTCAGTGTATAGATGAGTGGGTGTCTGCCTGTGTTAGTGTCTGTATCAGTGTGTGCCTGGGTGTGTGCGAATCTGCATCAGTGTGCATCTGTGTTTTAATGTATGTATGTAGCTCTATGAGTGAGTAAGTAGGTGTAGACTTGACTGTTTACAAGAATGAGTGGAAGTCTTTCTAGCTGCATGGATAAGTGTCAGTTAGTATATGGGAGAGTGGCTGGGTGTGTTAGTCATTGTATGCGTGACTGAGTGGTTGTATAAATGACTGTGTGGATGAGTGAGTGCATGTGTTAGTACCTGTATTAGTGGGTAAGTGAGTGTTTGACTATCTGTACGGGTGAGTGCATATAATAGTAGATGTAGTCATAAGTGACTGACTATGTTACTAACTATATCAGTGGCTGAGTGGATGTGTGAGTGACTGAATGGGTGAGTGACTGGAAGTATCAGTGGCTCTATCAGTGTGTGTCTAGATGTCTCAATGGCTCTATGAAACTCTACCTTGGTGAATACCTTTACATTGTTACTTTTTAGAAGAAGTGAGAAAAAAGTAATTAGGAAATTACTTTACTTCAATAGATGGTGTCATTCATCTGTTTAAAAAGTAAAACAACATAAACATATGTTAGTATTAGTTTTCCAAAATCCTTTGATAAAGTTTTAGTTTCTGCAATGTACAAGTTCATACTGTTAACCAAGCAGTAAATATTTACTATTTTTAATATTATTTCACATTGTACTTTCTACTGTTCTAAGCTTTTGTACTTGTACATCATAATAAATGTACTGTATAAAGTTTCATCCTTGATTAGTGGGAAGAAAACAATTGTAAAGGTTGTCAAAAACCCTCTTCTCAGTTGAGCACCTCCTCTTTTCTTTTTCTGTATTAAATGTTGGTACTTTCTCCTCTGCCAATCAGATGGTGTCTGGTGTAGGTGAGAATCAGTTGCCACATATTGTTGAAGATATTCCTTTGCAGGACCAAACCTCAGGCAAGTGGCAAAAAATTGCATGAGAGTTTTTCACCACGCCCTGTAGGGAACATTACATAGTGGCAAAGTATGTGAAGTTCTTTTTGTGTGAGAAGACCATCTCCAGGAGTACCTCTCTCATATATTCATGTAGCACTTCAAGTATGTTGAGATATCTAAAAACATATAACTCCAACCACCATTGAAAAAGAAAAAGAAGAACATATGTATAAATTACTATTATATTTACAAACGTCCAGAAACACAGCAGTGCTCATTATTTATGCTGTAACAGTATATCACAATATAGAAAAACATTTCCTTTTTCCTTTTTCCTTTTTCCTTTTCTCAGCATTTGTGTTTGAACAACCTAAATGTTGTTTTGTATAAAGAATCATCATTGAAAAGTGGGGGAAAAACAATTCAATCAATCAATCAATCACTGCATTTGTAAAGCGCGCTACATACCCACGAGGGTCTCAAGGCGCTGGGGAGGGTGGGTTGCTACTGGTCGAAGAGCCAGGTCTTGAGGAGTCTTCTGAAGGCCAGCAGGTCCTGGGTCTGTCGTAGGATGGTGGGGAGAGTGTTCCAGGTCTTGGCGGCGAGGTAGGAGAAGGATCTGCTGCCGGCGGTGGTTTTTCGGATGCGGGGGACTGTGGCGAGGACGAGGTTGGCTGAGCGGAGGCTTCGGGTGGGGGTGTGGAAGCTGAGTCGGTTGTTGAGGTAGGTGGGTCCGCTGTTGTGCAGTGCTTTGTGTGCGTGGATCAGGAGCTTGAAGGTGATCCTTTTGTTGACAGGGAGCCAGTGCAGGCCTCTCAGGTGGAGTGTGATGTGGCTGCGGTGGGGGACATCGAGGATGAGTCGGGCCGAGGCGTTCTGGATACGTTGGAGTCGTCTAAGGAGCTTGTTTGTAGTTCCTGAGTAGAGGGCGTTCCGGTAGTCGAGTCTGTTGGTGATGAGGGCCTGGGTAACGTTTTTTCTCGTCTTGAGGGGGATCCATTTGAAGATCCTGCTGAGTATACGGAGGGTGTTGAAGCAGGACGCGGAGACGGCGTTGACTTGCCTGGTCATGGAGAGAGTGGAGTCGAGGATGACCCCCAGGTTGCGTGCGTGGTCCATGGGTTCCGGGGCTGTGCCTAGTGACGTGGGCCACCAAGAGTCGTCCCAGGCTGATGGGGTGGGTCCGAGAATGAGGACCTCCGTCTTGTCTGATTTCAGCTTCAGTCTGCTGTCCTTCATCCAGTGGGCTACGGCCTTCATTCCTCGGTGGAGGTTAGCTTTGGCGGTGTGAGGATCTTCAGTGAGGGATATGATCAGCTGGGTGTCGTCGGCGTAGGAGATGATGTTGAGGTTGTGTTGTCGTGCGACGTGGGCGAGGAGGGCCATGTAGATATTGAACAGTGTCGGGCTGAGGGAGGATCCCTGTGGGACGCCGCAGATGATCTCTGTGGTTTTGGAGCGGAAGGGTTGGAGGCGGACGCTCTGGGTTCTGCCAGAGAGGAAGGATGTGGTCCAGGCCAGGGCCTTCTCTTGGATACCGTCGTGATGGAGGCGTGCTGATAGGGTGCGGTGGCAGACCGTGTCAAAGGCTGCTGATAGGTCCAGGAGGACGAGGGCGGCTGTTTCTCCTTTGTCCATCAGGGTCCGGATGTAGTCAGTGGCGGCGATGAGGGCAGTCTTGGTGCTGTGGTTACTGCGATAACCGGATTGGGAAGGGTCCAGGATGTCGTTAACTTCGAGGTAGCGGGTCAGCTGTTTGTTGACAATCTTCTCGGTCACTTTTGCCGGGAAAGGGAGCAGGGAGTTGGGCCGGAAGTTCTTGAGGTCCTTGGGGTCCGCCTTGGGCTTCTTCAGAAGGGCGTTGATCTCGGCGTGCTTCCAGCTTTCTGGGAAGGTTGCTTTCTCGAAGGAACAGTTGATTGTTTTCCGGAGGTGGGGCGCGATGGTTGCGCTGGCTTTGTTGAAGACGTGGTGAGGGCAGGGGTCCGATGGGGATCCGGAGTGGATGGAGTTCATGGTTTTGATGGTGTCTTCGTCACTGACGCTGGACCAGACGGTCAGGCGACTGGTGCGAGTGGTAGTTGCAGGGGTGGTGGACTCGGTGGTGGGTGCGGGGGGGTCGGAGTAGAAGCTGTCGTGGATGTCGGTGATCTTGCGGTGGAAGAAGGTGGCCAGGGAGTCGCACAGGTCTTGAGATGGCGGGATGTCGTTGGTGTTGGAGCTGGGGTTTGAGAGTTCTTTCACGATGCTGAAGAGCTCTTTGGTGTTGTCTGCGTTGTTGTCTAGGCGGTCCTTGAAGGCGGTCTTCTTGGCGGTCCTGATGAGTTGGTGGTGTCTGCGGGTGGCGCTCTTGAGGGCTGTGTGGTTGTCTGGTGTTCGGTCGTGGAGCCATTTCTTCTCCAGCTTCCGACAGGTGTGCTTGGAGATCCAGAGGTCCTCGGTGAACCAGGCGGGTTTCTTGTTGGTGTGGTTGGTTGTAGAGGTCTTAAGAGGGGCGAGGGTGTTGGCGCAGTCGTTGATCCACTGTGTGAGGTTGGTCGCGGCGGTGTCTGGGTCGTGGGGTCGGTGGGTGGTCTCAGGGCGAGGGCGGTAGTCAGTTGGTCCTCGGTGACCTTGCCCCAGCAGCGGTGTGGTAGCTGTTGGGTGCGATGGTGTGTGGTGGGTTTTATGAAGGTGAAGTGGACGCATCTGTGGTCGGTCCAGTGTGGTTCGGTGGTGTGGTTGAAGGAGACGTGGGGGCTTGGGAAGATGGGGTCGAGCGTGTGTCCAGCGGCGTGAGTAGGTGTCGTTACGAGCTGTTTGAGTCCGAGGTTGGCGAGGTTGTCGATCAGGGCGGTGGAGTTGGCATCGTTGTTGTTCTCGAGGTGGAAGTTCAGGTCCCCAAGGAGGATGTAGTCCGTGGAAGCGAGGGCGTGAGTGCTGATGAGGTCAGCGATGGTGTCACTGAACTGTGGGTGGGGTCCGGGAGGTCTGTAGATGAGAGTTCCTCTGAGGGTGCTGTTGGGGTCGGTGTGGATCTGGAAGCGCATGTGCTCGGCGGTGGTGAGGGTGTCATCGGTGTTCGTTGAGATTTTGATGGAGTCTTTGTGGATGATGGCGATTCCTCCTCCCACTCCGTTGGTGCCGTCTCTGCAGGAGATCTTGTAGCCCTGTGGGATGCTTATGGCGATGTCTGGTGCTGAGGTGGCGTTCAGCCAGGTCTCCGTCAGGAAGGCAACGTCGGGGCGGTGGAGTCTAGGAGGTCCCAGAGTTCGATGGCGTGCTTGCGAGCGGAGCAGGTGTTGAGGAGGATGCAGCGGAGGTGGTTGGGTTCCCTGGCTGGTGGTGTGGAGGGTTGGATGCTGGTGAATCTGCAGTTCCGGCAGGTGAAAGGCCCCTGGGTGCGTTTCGGGGTGGCCCGGTAGCAGGGGTGGTCTCGTCTGGTGTTGAGTGCGTGGAGGGTGCTTGCATCGTAGTGCAGTCTGGCGTTGCGGGGGGTGCAGGTTCCAGGGGTTCTGGTGCTGGGTGCGGTCCAGGCGCGGACGGGCGCAGACGGGCTTCCCTTAGGCGTGCCTTCGGCGCGCCAGCGCCGAGCCCGCTGCGCGTGCCCGCTTCGCGGCCTCCATATGAGGGCAGAGGGAGGGAGGATCAGCTGGGAGGTGGGAGCGGGGCGGCCAATGGGAGTGAAGGGGGCGGGCAGCAGGGGCTCAGCGGCGAGGGAAAAACCCGGGGAAAACCCGGGGAAAGAAAGGCGGGAAAAGGCGGCGGGAGAGGGACAACAGAGCACAGGGGTACAGAAAGCAAAACACAGAATGAAAAAACAAAGTGGCACAGAAGCCAAGCGCAGGGGTACAGAATAAAAAAGGGAGCGAGTAGTCAGGCGGCAAAAGCGGCAATGGAGGTTCAACCCACAGGGGGCTGCGTGGCAGATGGGGGGAGTGACCTGCCTGGTGACAATTGCATAGATTGTAGAAAACCCCCTAAGGCTGCACAGTATATCACAACAAAAAAATTACACAATACATTGCATTCACTTCAAACACTTAATCAGTTGTTTTCCATTTAATTGTTAAGCTAATCCACACAGACGTGTCCAAAAAATAAATCTCTTATTGTTATGCCTGGTACAATAGTACTAATACATATAAAGGATATTTGTATTTTGGAGACCTTTTTGAAGACATCACCCCTGGTAGGCTGAATTCTGTCTAAAACAATGATGATGCTAGTAGATAAAATCCCAATCATTACTTTTCTTCCAGAAATATTTCATAGAGGTTTGGTTGAAGAAACAAAGGGTGACAATTTTGTAGTTTGAATGGCAGTTTTTGTATCAATTTAAGGTTGTAGTGATTGCATAGTGTTCATCCAGTTTCACTATTTAATTAGACAGTGTAATGTCCAGATGCTATATTAATTCCTTCATGGGAGATAGAAGGATTTTTCAATTTTGGGGAACTTTTTAGAAACATCACCCCTGGTAGGCCGAATGATATCTAAAATACTGACTATCCACATAAAAGAATCCTGGGGCAGATTTAAGACCCCCTGGCGCCACCTTAGCACCGCCATAGCATTATTATTTTTTACACTAAGATGGCGCTAAAGTAGCATTTTCCCTGTGCCATAATTAGAAAGTGGTGCAATACATGCATTGCACCACTTAGTAATCCTTGTGCCACATTATGCCTCCCCCAGTCATAAGGTATGCAAGGGGGCATTCCCCCATTAGGGGGCCAAAAAAAGTGGCACAAGGAAATCTTAGAGATGTCTTTACACCATTTTTCTGACCTTTTAATGCATGCTCAGAGCAGGTTTTAAAAGGGGGCATACCATTAGGAGCCCCCATGTACTCTGCGGGAGTAGCACCACAATTTTGGCACTACTCCTGCAGAGTACATCTATAGCGTAAAAAAAATTGCACTGTTTCCCCCTCTCCTGTGCCATGCTGTGCCGTATGTTAAATAATGCACACACATGGTGGCGGTAGGGGAGGCACCAATGTGCACAAGGAAAGTGGCGCTGCACTAGGTGCAGTACCAATTTTCTTAAATCTGCCCCAGATTACATTAGCTCTTTTTCCAGAAATATTCCTTAGAATTTTGGTTGAAAAAACAAAAGGTAATAATTTCATAGCTTGAAAGGCAGTTTTGGTTTAAATATAAAGTTGCCGTCATTGCATTCTGTTCATCCAGTTTCACTCTTTAAATATACAGTGTATTATCCAGATGTTATATTAACTCTTTTGTGAAAAAATATATTGATAGTAGTGTACGTTTTTCCAGAAAATGAAGTTTGTCCACCTTCGAAGTTTGTAATTTCAGTTTCCAATTTGGATCCATCTGCTCTGCATTGTTTTAACATTAGTATAAGGTATTTTCCAGCTCTTTGTAGATACAACGTAGATATAACATCTGATCTACAATTCGGGTAATATTTTGGTTTGCATTTTTAACCTATCCATCAAAAGACACAGGTTTGCAATCCAGTAGTGTTCAGTACAGACATTGTTTAGAATTTATTTGAGTGCCAGATGTAAAAGAGCAATCTTCACAGTTGTGATTCAATTTGTAAGTAAGTCCAAATAACTCATCAATATTTACTCCTTCTTATTCTAATACTCCAAGGATAACCATTATAACTACTTGTGCATCTTGTTGACTGTTGAGAGTAGATACTGCAGATCCACTACATGTATCTACAAGGTCTCAAATGCCTGAAGCAGAATGAATTACAGTTGTATCATTGAGTAAACTTTGGCAAAAATGATAACATGCAGAACACAATCTCTTATCTGCTTTTTGTTGAATTCCATTTACCAGATCTGGTGAATAAAAAAGTACATTGAGACCAACATTAGCATATCAGCTAACACCTGAATTGTTTTTCAACCGGTAACCTACAATATCTCCCTTATTTTTCACATTTGTTTTCTTAATGCCTTTTGGCTTGTCCTTCTTTTTCTTCTTTTCTTGAACATCTGTCGATCCTTTGCAGGCTTCTGCTTCAGAGAGATCATATGTTTCTCATAAATAGGGTATTAACCTAAATAAACTTCTTAATCATTTGCACTCTCTTATACAGCTTGCATCCGCACTAACTTTCCTTTCATCAAAATCAACCAAAAACAAACTGGACAAAGTTCTGACATGAGATAATGCTATATATGGCATACCTTCTTTAAATACTGTACTTCCAATATTAATAAAAGCTGTGTTTACATTTAAACCTTGAGATTTATGGATAGTTAGAGCATATGCTAGAGAGAGTGGGAACCGTTGCCGATGGACATATAAATCCTTTACAAGTGAAAAACATACGATATATCAGCCAATCTGCTTCACACCATCAACCTGATCAAATTTTACTGCCAAATATTCAACCTCTTCTCTATTTGGAAAATTAATGAAATCAATAATTTTACCCATTGCACCATTTACTAAACCTTCCCCAACATTTAAATTTTGCCAAAAAATTACTCGACCTGTTTTGCACATGTGTAAACACTTTTCTAATACTGCACTCCTGGATGCAGATGTCTCCAAAAAATTAAAATGTTCTTGTAGTTGTTCTGTTAGAAGTAATGATGCTCCATTTTATTGATTGTTGTAATTTCCAAAATATTGTCTTTCTCCAGTTTCAGTAATTGTTTGTTGAAGTTAGAGCACTTTTGAAGTGTAGACATTAAAGAGAGCATGGATTTGTCTTCATCAATGAAATTGTACATTAGTTGTGCTGCTGTGCTGTTAGATGAAAATAGTTTCTTGATAAGTCGACTTTCTGAGTACATTTTCCCTCCTATACCAGAACTCCTGCTCTAATGTCCTTCAGAATATTTCCATATTCCATATCACATACTTGACGCATATTCTTCACTAGGTTCTTTTATTCAAAGTTTTAACAAATAATTACATTGCCAATACTTCCCAAGGAATTTCTTCTTTTATTTTGGAGAAGTGTCTTGAAAACAGGCTGTAGGCCATAATCTGTTGTTAAAATACCCTGCATTCTTAAGCGTATGAATGCAAGTATTAAGTTTGAGACCATGCTCATCTGATGATGACTAAAAGCTTATGTTTCTTCAGTAGTCTTGACACCTCAATACTCTTGACACCTCATGCAATACTCTTGACACCTCAAAACATCTGTTATCCAGTTTGTTATCATGTCCAACAGGAATCATTAGTAATCAATGTAGAGTAATTTCTTTAATGTTGTGTGCAGCTAATCCAGCTGGTGCTGTTACTGTTACTACACATGATCAATTTGATTCTGTAGTCTTCTGTAGCTTAGCAGTGAGAACTTTAGTTGGAAAGCTTTCCCCAATGCCAGCTTGGCCACTGATATAAAGTAGTATTGACTTAAATGAAGAGCATTCACATTGTTTCTTCTTGTGAAGAAATCTGTGATCTACTTTATCTTTCACCACAACATAAATGTCTTTCAGTTTCATTCAGTTGTGCTACTAAGGCCCTCATTATGAACCTGGCGATAAACACCGTTGACCGCCATGGCGACGGCGAATAGAAGACCGCCATTGGCTCACCGCCAATGTCGGTCTTCTATTCGCCGTCGCCCCGGCGGTCAACGGTGTTTATCGCCAGGTTCTGTTTAACAGAAACCCGCCATATAATGAATCAAAAATATGAATCCGACAAAAATCACCCTTCCACCAGTCACCGCCAGGACCTTGTCGGCAGAAATGCTGGGCCTCCCACCCCGGCACCACCGAGCACACCAACACCCTGCCCTCCAAATATTGATGCACAAATCACTGCGGCGGTCAGTGGAAGGCGAACGACCATTGGCGGTGCAGACCTCCATGGGCGGCAAGTGGACCCAGCAGTAAGAAGTGCACACATTGGATAAGTTAGAAACCCACACACCTGACACACATCCATAACACTATAAAACACTCACAGACACACCCCACAATCCTTTGCAACGAAAGTAGGGACACAGGGAGACAGAGGCACCTCACAGGACATTGGGGATGGAACCCTGGACACTGACGATCAGCCTGGCCCCTCACACAGTCCTAGACTGTCACCATCCAGCAGCCACACCCAGGATACCACTGACACCCCTAGCACCCAGCCAATAACATCAGCCCAGGGCAACCGTCCACACACCTGTGTATCCAGGCCACAGACTGGTGGAACACAAGTACAGAGGCCACAGTCACCCCCCACCAACAGGCAGGAAGACGATGGCCCCAGTATCAGTGGTACTGCCAAAGCTGTGCAGGGGACACAGGCACAGGGGGCTAGGCCCAGTAGGAGGGCATCAGTGGCCCAGGGGGGAGGCCACAGGATGGATGCTGCAGCCCAGGACGTGATTTCGGAGGTCCTGGGAGCCTACCACCATACCCAGGACAGATTGGCCCAGATAGTATCCACCCTGGAGCAGAGTCAGAGGATGCAAAAAGCACACCACCAAGAGGCCATGGAGCAGTGGAAACTGCACAATGCCACAATGGGCAGCATGGCTGATGTGCTGCTGCAGCTTGTCCAAGCACAGACTGAGGCCCATACAGAACAGGAAGCCCCCACTACAGCACAGGATACAGACCAGACAACAAGAGCATCAGCAGCAACTTCACATGTGCTACCCTCTGAGGACACACAGGGGACATCCGTCTCAACCCCTGCAGGCCAACAACAGGCGCCCAAATGGACCCTTGGGCCAATATATGGCACAGGAACACCTGCCAAGAACAAGGCCCCCTCTAAGAAGTGACTCTGCAAAAAACACTCCCACTTAATCAACCACCAAAAACTGCTACAAATAATACAAACTCATGTAAGCATGGATGGACCTACCAATACTGCCATCAATGCTGCCACCATGTTGTCATTTTAGATAACCACCATTAGCCCACTCCCATCACTGTAATCTGCACTATGTAATCTCTGCACCAAATAAAACACATTTTCACCTGTTACAATGTCCCCTGTCATTACGTTTGAACAAAGTGAAGTATGGATGCAACTGGTTGATAACTCCTTTCTTTGTATCTGATTAGCATGAAAAGCACCACACACCATACATGTTGTTGTGCCTAAATATGTGTTGAAATTATTAGACTAAATTGTAATCTGTCCTATGCAGGCCTGGTCACAGTGGCAACTAGTATTGACCCAACACCCCCCTAGATGACAAGGCACACTGACAGTATGATGAACAGACACCAATCATATCCAATTGTCCCACATAGTTACTGGAAGTAGAGTTGTATCATTTGGGTCCTGGAATTTACATCTTCCACTTCGTCATCATCATCATCACCATCACTCTCATCCCCTCTCTGAGGAAGCTGTTCTGGATATACAGCACCCTCCTCCTCCAGGAGAGGGGGGTAGAATTTCTCACAACCACGTTGTGCAGCATGCAGCAGGCCACCACTATTCTACACACCTTTTCAGGCCCGTAGGCCAGGGAACTGCCAGAGATATGTGGACAACTAAATCTATCCTTCAGGAGACCTATTGTGCCCACTATCAACCTCCTAGTACATCCATGGGCCTCATTGTAATTCCTCTCTGCATCTGTTCCAGGATTCCTCACTGGTGTCAGGAGCCAACACAAGTTAGGATAGCCAGAATCACCTAGAAAAAGGTGCACAACCCAACTTTAAATGACAAGCCTCAGAGGCAGACAGCCTGGCTGTCTGCTATGTGGCAATACGTGACAGAAACACCTACCTATGATCCACCCTCTGTCCTCTTGTAGTTGTTCCATCTTCTGTTCCTCAGCAAAAATGAATCATGGACTGAACTAGGGAACATGGCATTCACATGTGTGATGTCCTAGTCTGCAATACACACCAATTGAATGTTCATGGATTGAAAGTTCTTCCTGTTTCTATACACCTGTTCACTGACTCTTAGGGGGATGATGGCACCTATCACATGGGGTATGTTGGCAAAGGCATAGAAGTCTGACTTGAAGGCAGGGAGGTCAGCACTTTGGGGAAACCTCACATATGACTACAGGTGTTATACAAATGCACCGTCACCCCAACTTCACTTGGCTCCCTGATCTTGTGCAAGCAGGTACTCCACTGAGTGTACTTGCAGGGGAAAGGGCCCCGGCCATCACCCAAGAGAAATTGGAGAGGCTTGTGGATGGGGTCCTGCCCCTGTACGCCAAGCTCTACGGACAGCCAGAGGTACAAGTGAGTAGGAGGATTGGGGTCCATGGATGTGTGTAATGGTTGGTGTTGGCTGCATACATTTGTGCACCTCTGACACTGGATGGGCCAGGGTTCCTGACATGCTGCGTGTGTATGAGCTGTTAGTCAGTTTGTACTGTCGGTCCCATAGTGGACGTATAGCCAGCTGTATATGATTGGCCAGTGCCTGACCTCTGTGCTACATTTCTGTGTGTCCCTTTTAGGTAAGCACCCACCAGAAGAGGAGACATTGACATGCCATCGCCAAGGAGGTGCGGATCCTGGGGGTCTACAACCGGCGGAGCACCCACTGCAGGAAGAGGTGGGAGGACCTACGGCGCTGGGCTCAAAAGATCTGCGAGGCCCAGCTGGGGAAGTCCTCCCAACGGGGAAGGGGCGCCCGTCTGGCACTGACCCCCCTTATGAATCGCATCCTGGCGGTGGCGTACCCGGACCTGGATGGGCGCTTGAAGGCTGCACAGCAGTCAAAAGACAAGGGGGTGAGTACACATACCATATTTTTGACCCTTGATGCGTGTGTGTGTATGCATTCAGATTTGTGTTGCCTAGTTGCAGGGACTATGACTGATGTCCATCTACATTATGGCCCCCGTGGGGAGTTGGGGGTGTTTTAGTCAGGTCTACTACACGTCAGGTCCTTACGTTATTTGGGGAATGGCTGTAGAGCAGGGTTCTGGCCACTAGTCAGGGGCATAGCCATGGGTATAGCGGTAAGTGCTGCCTGTTGGAGGGTCTTCTGGGTGGGTGTATGTGTGAACCACTATTGTACCTCCATTCAGCTATTTACAAGTGTCTCTCCTGTTTTGTCTCCCCATCCCTGTTCTCTTGTGTTGTCTGTGTACATCAGCATCATCTGGCGAGGGAGCTGAGGCAAGTGGGGATGCAGCGGCCCACGGATCCTCGGAGGCAGAGTCGTCCGAGGCCAAGGGGACCAGTGGGTTGGAGAGTGAGGGGAGTACCACGGGGGAGGCAACTACCACTGGAGGTAGTGACTTCAATATCTCCTCTGATGGGAGCTCCCTGGTGGTGGCGGACCCTAGTGAGCCCACACCTACTGTGTCATCTTCAGCCACCCCCATACCATCACGCCCTCCCGTTTTCTCCCCAACGAGTTGCCTGTGCCCGCTCACTCAGAAGGGTGGGTGTCTCCTTCCCCCCAGGCACCTCTCCCCTGCCCCAGTCAACCCTGCTGCCCTCACAGAGGAGGCTATTGACCTCCTGAGAACCCTCTCTGTAGGGCAAACAACCATCCTCAATGCCATCCAGGGGCTAGATTCAGAGATGCAGCAGACCAATGCCTATCTGGATGGCATTCACAGTGCCGTTTCTGGCCTACAGAGATCTTTTCAGGCTCTGGCCTCTTCTTGGACGGCAGCCAGTGTCCCTGGTCATTCCTTCTCCCCTCCAACCTCCTCTACCCCTTCCAGCACCCCACTCACTTCACCCACCCAAAGCACACATTCTGACATGTAGGCACACACCTCAACACACAAGAAGCACACTTCAAAAGACAAGCACCACACCTCCCACCACAAGCATACACACAGCCAACATACACATGCACACACAACAACATCCACTTCCCCCAGTGTGCCGACAACTAACATCCACCACACCTCAGCATACTGTCCAGTCACCTGCACCCACATCACTCACACCTACACCACTTACGACCACTCCCTCTACCTCCACTCTCATGCCTTCCTATTGTTTTTTTTGAAGGGTTATGCCTAGTAACATAAATCAGACCTATTATCTTTGTCAAAAAGTCATGAATTATTATAATCAAATGTATATGATATATAGTCACACATTACAATGTTTAATAAAAGTGTTTGCCATAACATTGTTTTTGTAAATTCTTATTTAAAATAAAAAACACTCTTTCTTTTAACATTTTTCAAGTCACATAGAACCCACCACAAGGGGTACCTGTGCATATGGTGAAGATTATTTAGCTCCAGCTTGGAATGCTTTAAAAATATGGTAAGCCCTCCTGGGGTCATGGATTTAATGACTCGTAAGACTTACTGTGTCTTTTAATGTTGCTGGAGAGCTGCTGCACTCCATGTTACCCCCAACTATATACAAAAAATGCTTGATGTTGCCCGTGTCTCTTATAGGGACACCGCCAGGATCCAAAAATGTATACAAAATCTCTTGCAGGGCATTATAATATGGGGAACTGCTTGTCTGGAGCAGTGAATATTAAATGAGCGGCTTCTACCACTCATTTATTTTTCAATGTTTTCTGTTTTTTCCTGTTTTATGTATGACCTGGTGCTCATCAGAAGCACTCACACCTTTTTGATATTGGAGACTGCAATGGGGTAGTCCCAGGCCTCTGCAGCCCCAGCTGATTAACCAGCCACCACTATGGTGGCAGCTGGCATAGACGTATGTGTCCCAGTGCCTACCCGGGCCACTCACTTGTAGTCCTTGCCAGCTCCCCAACCAGCATGTCCCGGCTATTACTCCACTGTGGGTGCCCTTGAGCCTACCTAGTGGGACTCACAAAAGAACCAACATTGTGGGGCATGGGAGGAGCCCCAAGCCCTGTGCAGGCCTAGCCAGCTCCATTTCTTTGCTACTGCCCAGACAGTAGCAGCATTTTTCTGTGCTCCTCTTAGGCAGGACTCAGCACTGGCCTGGGGACCTAGTCCCTGAAGCCTCTCTAGGCCTTAGGGATGGGCACTTGACCCTCCCTTTCTGGTAAACAACTGGCCCTTGCCCTGGGTATGGGTATGAGGACCCCGAGGACTCTGGGAGGCTTGCAGAAGGGGTGCAAAGCCCCCTCTTCTAAAGTTAAAAATAATGTTCAGTGAGGAGTGTTCTCTGTGCCTCATAGAGACTTGGGGCAGGGAGCTGTGCACCTCCTCCCCTTATTATAACCACAGACCCACGGGATGGTGTCCAAGAAGTCTCCTTAATAAACTAAACTGTGCCAAACCCCCCCAGGTCCTAGCCCAAACGAGGAGGCCTATTTTAAAAAGATATGAGTTTGCCTTTTTTTATTGGGTCTCAGATAGTTTTATTCCCTGGACGGCATAATCAATATTGTAATTAAAGAGAGAAAAATACAATTTGCAATAGAAGAAATTAACAATTAAAACATTCAAACAAGTGCATAAACACTATTATTATTATTACAAATGGTATGACTACTGATAATATTATTATATATAGAGGGGATGTTTTTACTGGTTATTGACTCTACTAAAAAATAGATGATTCCAAGGTGGTGATTATAAACTGAGTAGATGTCTATATTCAACCAGTATTCTGAGCTATGATGGACTGAGAAGAACCGTAAAACTTGTATTTCCATCATGAAGAACCATGACTATCATATAGAAAAAATATTAAAAGAAACGCATACTGTAGATTCAGTACATGTGCAAATTTGTGAGTCCAGAAATATGTCTGACAAAGGACTGAAAAAGGCACAAATTGATAGTGCACTTATAGGTGACAAAGGCATGTCATTTGAACAAATGAATTACAAACAATTGGATGGTCAACAAAGAACCCTATTGAAAATGTTGAAAGAGCTTGAAAACACTTATACAATGGGGGTAAACAAACAGTAGGTAATGAAAGAACTACACTGTACATGAGAGGATACTAGGGGATTGTGTACTTTAATAATGCCATCATTAAGTGATCTTGATGATGATTTGTTAAAGAATTGGCAAACTGATACAACTGGGTACCCCTTTAAATTAATGCATACACTAATTAAACATGAAGGAAGGAAAATGGAAAAACATGGGGAAAAAATCAAGGATATAGAGCATGAATTGGAGAAACACAAAGGGAATGAAGATGTCAAAATGATTTAGAACTCACAGAGAAAAAAGCTTTAAAAAACAGAAAGTTGAAGTTGAAATGAGAGAGTAAACAAATACAACTGGGATAGATTGGATAATGCCAATGACAGAGTTTACACATTTGCTAGGAGATTTGACTCCATACGAATCAGAGCTTTTATGGATATAGCCTCAGAGCATAAGGAGACATTAGAAACTGAGGAGAGTTCAGAAGGTAGCTCTGCAGATGAAAGCCTCTCTTTCTCAAACTTAGATTTTTCTGGGGAAATTAGACTTATCCAAATGTGTACCAGGCAAAGGGCAATAGGATGCTCAATTAAAACAGGTAGGGGTGGAACAAGATTTGGAGAAGTGGGAGGAGATGGAAAAACAAAGTAAGGCAGAGGAGGCACTGCATAAGAAAAACTAAGTTGATAAACCCTTGTAAATATTGGGAACCTAGATTTCAAACTTTCTTCTAAGATACTCACAGAAGATCCTTACAGGATACTCACTGAAGGCTTATCATTCTGTCCAGAGACGGGGTAGATCCCAGCACTGATTTCTAGAAATATGCAAAAAAAATAAAACTAACAAAATATTTTGCATGTGAAGAGAATACAATACACACATGAAATACCTATGTCCATTTTAACATCAAGGCAGGAAGTCAATGATGATCTCCAAGAAGACTCTCCAAATGACAAGAGAAGGGTTAGATCGATGGAGAGGATTGGAAATAATTGAAGATCCATCAACCAGTCATTCCTACAAATTACTTCCTCCCTAAGATGCATAAAAACATTGGGAACCATCCATGCCATCCATATGTGAGTTCAATCGGTTCCCCATTGGGTAATACCTCCTGATTTATTGATATCTTTCACTTTCTCAATCTGCAACAGCATTTTCATCATATTTGAAGGACTCAATTGATTTTTAGAACAATATTAATGATATACCCTGCAAGGATGATCATATTATGCCAACTATTGGTGTAGCTTCTCTCTACATATTCATTCAACACTCACAAGGGATGAATGCATGCAGTTATTTCCTGAGATCAAAGCCTGTGAACTATATGGAGCACTCCAACATGTTGTTTGAAATGTTTGACTTTTGGTTGAATCACAATATCTTAGTTTTTAATGCCACCTATTATCTACAAAAACAAGGTACAGCTATGGGGACTTCTTTTGCCCAGACATATGCAAACTTCATGATGAGATGGTGGGAAGCAGAAATTGTGTGGCCAGAAGGGAATCAAACTAACTTAGACCAAGGGAAATTGTGGACTTGCTTAGTTGAAAATGTATTTATCGGCTGGGAGCGAATCAAAGAAAGTTTGGAGTTAGTTATCTTGTTCCTCAACAGGAATGAGTGCAATTTGAAAGTCCCTTACAACATAAATTCAGAAAGAATTGATTTTTTCATAACACTGCAATTGTTATGAAATAAAAAACAATTGTAGTAAGATTCACCAGAAGGCCACATCTTGTAATAGCATACTGCATGCCAACAGTGGACATTCTAAAATATTAAGATGGAGAAATTACTCACTTGGAGGCACTTATGTCAAAGATATAAACACATTTTTGATCGGTGGCGGGGAAAAGCTACGAAAGAACAGAGTAATAGTTTTGAAAATAAAATAGACAACAAGTGTCTCCAAGTGAGTAATTTGTTTTCTCATTTGAGATTTATATAATGAGATATATCTATCTCGCCTGTATACTTAACTTTCAACACCATGAGGGAGGCAGTGACACTCCAACAGGCCCCTGACACTAGCCACACCGATGAACAGCCCTCCACCTCCGCTGACGCTAGTGGACAGGAGGTCCCACCACAGGAACAACAGGCCTCCAGCACCCCTACCCCTGCAGAAGGAGAACCACCCCACAAACGGTCCCTGCGATCAAGGCAGAAGCCAGAGAACATTGCCAAGACCCTCCAGGAAATTAGACTCTCCTGAATGTCACCCTTGTGTTCCACTCTGTCACCCTGTCCACCTTGACCTGTCATTGCTCCACTAAAGACTTTGCTTGGATAGTAAGAGTTATCTAAAGTAACTGTAACTCATGCCCTAAGGTAACCACAACTTGCTCCCTCGCCATACACTGCTATTTACCCCACAAATTACTGCACTCAGGACATCTTTGATAACATAATTGATAATATCAATGTAATATTTGTAGGAATATTTTGACAAAAAACTGTGCATGGTGGGGGCGCGAGTTATAGTTACCTTAGGGCACAATTTATAGTTATTAGAGATAATCATAACTAATACATACATTTCTTTGGTCTGGTATGTTTAAAATGTGGGCCTAACTATAACGTCCCTGGAACCTTTGGATTTTTCAGTGAAAAAAAAACTGAAAAAAGAAAAGAAAAAATATATATATATGTATATATATATATATATATATATATATATATAGATATAGATATAGATATAGATATGTAAATGTATAGATATAGATATGTACAGATATATAGATATAGATACATATATCTATATAAATGAAATGCAGTCACAAACCTCGCACACTAACTGCTGGTACAGCTTTGGAACATGACCAATACGATATGACATTTCACTGTATGTAACCCAGTCTATGCCATTCCACTCTACACTACTCCATTCTATGTCACGACACTCTAGGCCACAACACTCTATAGCATGACTCTTTATAACAAAACACTCTCCGACACTCCACAACACTACACTCTACTCCAATCCACTGTGTGCCACTCTACTCTACTCCAGTCTATGACACTCTACTCAAATTATAGACAACAGGAAAGATATTTGCGAAAACCATCTTATTGTAATTAACCGATTGGGTTGAGGAAAATGGTATTCTTCAATTGGAACAGGCAGGCTTCAGAAAGGCCCATAATACTTTAGATAATATTCTCATTATACAAACTATAATTGACAAATATGTCCAGACTAGGGGGGGATATTGTATGCCGCATGTATTGATTATTCCACAGCATTTGACAGAGTGGATAGGAAAATCCTGTGGAAGAAACTTCAAGAGAAGCCTTGTCTCCTGCGATTGGTGATCGCCATGCACTCTTCGACCTGGTGTAAAATCCTCATGAGAGCAAGGATTGTCTTCAAAACTTTCAACCAAAAATGGCCTGAAACAGGGCTGTTTATTGGCCCCACTGCTTTTCTCCCTTTACATTCATGACCTCCCTAAAACAGTTAGGAGTACTTTTGGTATGCCCAGCGGTGGGTGGTCAGCTAATCGTATGCTTGTTATATGCAGATAATATAGCTGTGTTCGATCTCACCCCAAAAGGCCTAAATCAATGCCTGGCCACTCTAAATCTTTACTCAGAGAAGCACTACTTAAGAATCAATACATTTAAGTCTCAGGTTGTATGCTTCTCCAGGAAAAAAAAACAGAAGGAAAATCTGTACCCCCTGGGTTCTGGGTCAACATAAGTTGGAACAGATAGAAACATATCGGTTTTGGGGTAAGATCTTTTCTGCCTCAATAAATGAGCAAGCCAATATTCGCAATAATACTAATAAGGCTATTTCACACCCCGAAGGTTTGATGGCTTTCTATAATGCAAATGGTAAACGTCACTTCTTTCACTTATTGTCTGCCTATCGGGTTAAGATTCCAGCTACTCTCTTATATGCAATAGAATGTATAGACATAAACAAATGGCATTTCCTCGACAAGCAGAAAGCCATATTCTTAGACGCGTGGCCTCTTGTAATCACTCAGTCTCAGGGGCAGCGCTGAGACTTGAATTAGGCATTAAGAATATCTTCATGCAAGGCCTTGCGGCCGTGATAAGAAGGGCATATAGCCTTATCAATAGCGAGGAATTTACACTGAGAACCCTGGCCTTCAATAAAATCTTTAACAATTTGAGAGAAAGACATGGGTTTTTCAGAAACTAGATCCATGCTTTTTGGCTCTTAGAGCTGGACTCGGATCTCACTCCTTCAATACCCTTCATAACTTTAAAAAAAATCTTGAAGGAAGTGACATAGTCCAAAGGCTTTTTAATGGACCTCCATGCATGTCGCCATAGAAGAGGTCCCGAGAAGTTAATCAACTTGGTAACTATGAAAGTAGTCCCACCTTACCTGTCCTGGAATTTACCACATGGTGTGAGGCGCTTTTTATATTGATCAGACTGGATAGAATACCCCTGGGGACCTTACTTCCAAGTGGGCTGGTTCTACTAACTCTTGTGATTTGTGCCAAGGTGGGGTAGAGAATATCAAACACATTTTATTTGTCTGTCCTGCTTTAGCCGCACAAAGGAAAATTAGGCTGAAACCCCTCTTTTTGAGGCTAAATATTAGATCTTATAGAGAGGCCTTAGACTTATGTTATACCCCCCTAAGGAAAGATTTTGTTATAGGACTTTTAAGATGTTTTCAAACTTTTCTGCAGATATTTTGATCTTTTGTGTTCTTTTAAAAGTGTACTATTTTATTATGCTTTTTTATGGTTCTGTTTTTTTTTTTTTTAGAAAAGCGTATCATTTTATTATGTATTTATATGGCTCTGTATCATTATTCATGTGGAGTTCTTCGGAGTTCCAAATCATGATAATAAAGAATTTAATTGTATTGTGACACTCTACTCCACTCTGCAACGCTCTACCCCAGCCACTCTACAACACTCTACCCCAGTCTACTCCACTCTGTACAACTCTTAAGACAGTGTATTCCACTTTATGGCACTCTATGACACTGTACTCCACTTTAAGACACTCTACAAAACTTTACTCCCCTGTACTCTATGACACACTACTTCAATCTAATCCACTCTAATCCCTTACTCTTTTCTACACCACTCTATTCTATGCCACTTCATGCAACTCAACTATATGACACTCTATGCCACACCACTCTTTAGTTATAGTTAGGATTTCAAGAGATAGGAATTCTTCATTTTTGATTGGTAATAAGTTTGCCACTGAATCTCCATGAAACTTTGCTGACCTATTACTTTTTCTACATTAGCTGATGATGCAAAGTTTTGCAAGGATTAGTTATGATAATGCAAAGAAAAAAATGGGCTGAGTCCCTAAACACATTTTACCACCAAAGCACTTTCCATAGATTTTTTGTAACAGACATAGCGGCAAAATGATTGAATGGATTTTCATGAAATTTGGCAGGAATATGGATTATGGTATGGAAAGAGTCCTCTTTGTTATCAGATGTGAATAAATTCAGTATTTTTAAGTAATAAGGGACAAAATTCGAGTGATGTATTGGGGGGCAGTATACTGCAGTACCTTTTATGTATACTGTGGTAACTGGGGATGATGAAACACAAGATGATTGGTTAATGAAAGCCCTTGCAAAATGAAAAGGTAGCCATATTGCTTAGATCACACTTTGCCTTTGTTCTGTGTGTTCATGTGAAATATAGAGTATTTTTTTTATGTATAGGAATACATGAGTCCGTTTTGGAACTCTGTAGAGCTAAGGAAAACTATTTTTATTGATTAATGTTTTTTTTTTAAATCTATGATGTATCGCAGTGCTTTCATGAAATTACTTAAAAAGTACTGCCATGCCAATTGAAATCAAAAATATATATATGGCAAAAGACACTCTATGACATGTAACTCCACTCTATGATATGCCATTCAACTCTACGACATACCACTCCACTCTATGACATGCCACTCAACTGTATCACACTCCACTCTACGACAGTCTATGCCACTCCACTCTACGCTACTCCACTGTATGCCCCTCACTTTAAAACACTGTACAATATGCCACTCTATGACATGCCACTCCACTCTACTCACAGCATGCCACTCCACTCTATGCCACCCCAGTGTACTCTACGACTTGCCACTCCATTCTAAGCCTCTTAATTGCACCAAGAAACTCTATGACATGACATTCTATGCTAATCTACCTTACGCTACTCCACTTAATGACACTCTATCACTCTACTCCACTATATGACACTCTGTGCACCTCCACTCTATCACACTCTACTCCACATTAGGCCACTGTACAATACTCTACTTCACTTTATTCCACTCTACAACGCTGTACTCCACTCTACAACATTAAGCAACTCCTTCTATGCCACTCCATGCCACTTTTTTCCACTCTACTCTATAAAATTGTACTCTAATCTACTCCATTACTCCACTCTCCATGACTCCACTCTGTCACTCTATGCTACTCAACTCTACAACACTCTTTGCAACTTCACTATATCACACTCCACAATATTCTACTCCACTTCACACTATGCCACTCTGTCACACTCTACTTGCCAATGAGCAACCCAAAGACTCCATTCAATGACATTCTACATGATACCACTCTATGACACCCCACTCCGCCCTACTCTGCAATAGGGGTATGCAGAGCTCACGAGTCACACTATGTTGAATTCCACAAAGTGGTTAAAAAACTCTACGAGCTCCATGTAATTTCGCCAGCGGGCAGAGTTGCTTGGCGTGCCCATTTGCACTACATTGTTTATGTTTAGGAGCATGATTTGTGTTCTTGTGTTGTAAACATCGCACAAACTGCACCACGTGGTTCACATGGGTGTGGCCATTTTGTTTTCTCTCTTTCTCTGTGCATGGTGCTGGGCCTAACATTTAATCCTCCCTAAAGCTAAGTAATCCCATCCTTTTCTAAATTATCCACCCCTCATTTTCATTTCTTTCATCAGTTTGTGCCTTTGTGTTTGTCTATTTTATGTTTCTGTTATTTTTGTGTGTGTTTTTTGTGACTTTTTGAATACTTTTCTTTTTTTGCTTTTCCCTTTACTTCTTTATATGTTTTTCTTTTTTCCATCCACCCAGGCCATGTCAGAGCATTATGACACAGGGAGTGGGGGTGCTGGTGCGGCTGCTAGCCGCATACCATGCCCACCACCCCCTTTTTACCAAGGCAGAGGTGGCAGCACTTATCTTTTTTGTGCTGTGCCACCTTCCCTCTGTGCTGGCAGCAGACCTGGAAGTGGTTATAATTTTTGGGTGAGTGGCTCAGTCAGCGCTTCCTAATTGTACTTACCTGCATGCATTTGGGCTGATTATTTAAGAAGCCATGCAGACTGAGATTCCGCCTGTCACCAAGAATAAAATAGTGGTAGTATTAATAAGTAACACAAGTGAGTAAGAATTCCTTTCTTTGTGCCTTTCTTTACGTAGATTATGCAGTCCCTTCCAACCACAGTCTCCAGGTGATGTGTAGTATGATTTTATCATAGTATGCTTGTATCCATTGAATAAAAATGGCAGCTGAGTTGCCCCATTAAAGGTGGTTGAGAAGCAAAAAACACTTTTCGCAATATGAATGCCCAATTAGTGGTATGTAGTTGTGAATGTAGTTTAGGAAATTTGGAGTAGGGCTTAGGTGTAGGAATTAGGAATGCAAAAGTAATTGGTCAACTTGAGATGATGCGATAATAGGAGATCTGATTTAGGAAACTACAATGTTACTGTGTCTGTCTCTGCATGTCAAAATATTTTTCTAGAGAATAACTGTCCCAATAATCTTTTTTTTATCTTCTTCATTTCTTACCTCAGCATCCAAGGGGAAGAAGAGGAAAACATCTGAGGTGGGTCCAAGAGGAGACAAGGTTGACAGTGCCACCACTAGAGCAGAAGCTGGTAGATCTGGTGGCCCCAGTAAGTCTTCCTGGAAATTATTATCTCCATAACTTTTACCTCTCTTCATTGTGAGTAATTTTTCTTTTATCTTTGCGGTGCTTGTCTCCTTTCTTTATACTTATTTTAACTCTATCAAAGCTTTGTTAAATGTGTATTCCTGTATTTACCTAGTTTTCATTTTTCTGTTCCTGACTTCCTCCTGTCTTTACCAGCATGTAGCTTTCCTATGCTTTGTTAGTAAACTAAACCTTCCTTTCTCCCCTCACGGATCTTTTAGACTGATACTTTAATACTAAGAGGACAGATGTTTAGGATAGGTACTCTGCCAACAATAATGCTTGCTCATGTATGCTTTTGTACGCTTGTTTGTCAAGGTTTTCTTTGCTCATGCCCATTTCATTTGCCAACAAAGACCTCAAAATAGGTCCTTTGGGATTGACCAAAATGTTTCACATTTTTATTGCTCTTCAGTGACTTAGCTCTGCCCCTCCATTACGGAATGTTTGCAGTTGATTTGATTATCTGGCTTTTCTAACATAACTAACTGACAACATTCTTAAAGTGATTGATAGAAGATAGAACTGTAGGGATCTGTTGTAGTTGCATTTTGTTGAAATCTAAAATGTGTAACAGTTTTTTCAGCCCCACCGACCATCAGTGCAGGGGCCATCAGCAGCATCCTTTGTGCCGGACTCAGCAGCGGTCAGAAGGGGGAGAACCAACGGCAGCAGGGACGGGCGTAGTACGTCATATTGCTCTTGCTCATTACCATTACAAGTATACTCAGTGCCAGGGCATTGCTTGTGAACACCCTAGTTTAGCAGCTACAGTGGAAGTTGAGTTCTTAATGGCCTCTTCTCTCTGCAAAATAGGCAGACAAATGCTCATAATGAACGGGTGCTATAAGGATGAAAGAGGTGAATGGATGCCTCAGTGGACGGGTAAAAGGATGGTCTGTAGGGATGGGTGGAAGATAACAAACAATGAGTGTGTAAATGGATGAATAGGTGAAAGGGTGGCTGGGAGGCTGAATATTGAATAGGTGAGTGTATGGATGGGTGGGTGTCTATATGTTTGGCTGGATTGCAACGGTGAACTACTGGACTAGAGAGTATAAAGCTAAGTGTTGGGTATCAAAGGGGAAATAGAATAGATGAATAAAAAGATGAGTGAATATGAATAATTGCTTGAATCAAGAAATAAGGGAGCTCCTCTGGAGAGGGACATGTTTGTTCACCAACTTTACTTGTTTTGCATGGTTATCATTGCTTTGCTTCAAAGTGAGGGTATTTAAATGTTTGTCTACTCCCTTAAATCACTGTAGTTGTTAAGCAAGACAGATATGTATCCTCCCACCCATCATCAAATCTACCTCCCTATTAGTAAACCATGCTACTATGACATAACTTTTGTGTGGTTCGATTCAGAAGTGCAATAGTGTTGTCCGTGCAATGTGCATCTGCTTCAGTTAATGCAGCATTTACAAAGTTATCACTGAATTGCAAACTTAAAACAAGGTGTGCTTCCCTTCCCTTACAGCACCCACTTCGTCCCCTCTTAGTACTTCTGTACTTTATTATTTCCAAAGTTCTGTCCCAGCCACCCAAGAAAAGCAAAAAAATCCTTTTCGCATGCACCACATTAATGTACATGTGATTACTATTTTAGGACTTCCATAACGGACTAATGCCAGTTCAAAGTTTACCCTTTTGACATTTGTCAACTACTGTGAGGCAAGTGAAGGATAAAAAAATGGCCTTTTGACTCGTAATCAACCACATCAAATTCCAACAGCCCTAGGGATCCAGGAATTTACTGCTACTGTGTCATTCTACTGTTTAAAAAATTGCACATAGCCCTGTTTATAATTTTTCATTTTCCTTTTTTTCCTTGCTATAGCTACTCCTGGTGGACATCCTACTCACCAAGAGAAAGCAACACAGCTGTGGCAGCAGACGCTGGAGGCCACCTGCAATGAATATTGGTGGCTGGGGGCTCTTCAGAAGGAGGAGGATGAGGCCCAGGCAGCTGCCAACATGCCCGCTGGTCTCAGCTCCTCCAACCGGCTGCCAGCACCTCCAGCCTCACAGTGGCACCATCAGCGCCGCCGCCAGATGGCATCAGCCCATCCCACCACTGCTGCTCCTCTCACGCTTGGACCAAATATTCCAGCACAGCATCCTGCAACACTTTGAGTGCCTGGACTTCCAGGTGGTACACATTGAGGCAATCCTTGATGATTTCCAGACCAGGATGGAGAGCGTCCTCTTTTGACCCTTTTAAAAAAATGTTGTTTTGGTGGGAGGGACACTTGTTGCGGGTGGGAAAGGGAGTTAAGACTGTTTTTTTGTGGACTTTCGTTAGGTTTTGGTTCGGAACAGGGCAATTTGTTTGAGGAGAGGGGTGGGCCTGCTGTGGGTAGAAATGGTGAGTTTTCTATTTCTAAATAAAAAAGGGGATACTTCATTTTACTTCACTTATACCTCAAATCTTTATTCTGGTGTTTTAGTTTGCGCTGCTGTCTTTGAGCATGGCCTGTTTTTAAATCTGCTAAAATAGTGTATGTCAGTTACTCATACCATTGCTCTACTGCCCTCTTTAACTATATTGACCACTACTGGGTGATTGCCATTGCCTACTTTGCCTACAAAAACCTATACATACACACACAACATCTTCTTCAGTAGAAGTTAATTATTAACTAAACAAGTTCACTTCAGTCCATAGTTCTTTTCCTGCCTGCATAGATGAAGCGAGTGCTGATACCTCAGTCTTCTTGCTGCAGGGTTTTTCCAAGGTGGCATCTTATCTTAAGGTGGTGGATGTAGTAATATTAACAGGCTAGCGCACTAACAGGAAAGACACAAAGTCCCACTCCCACCTATGCAAACTCCGACTGCAAAATTAATCAAAGGGTTAGCCATCACTGTCAACTAGATTAAAATAAAACTGTGAGTTAGTAGGTTATATAATGGCAAAACTTTAGAAAGCCTTAGACCAGACTACCACGATGACAGTATTTGACACACAACAAAGAAGACCTGATATGATAATAAAAACTAGCAATGTTAACTTCTTCTGAGCCATGTGGAGCCAGTATTTCATTAAAGCTAAACTAGAAAATGAAATCCTTGAGTCAGGAGACATGGGCCCAGAGGCAGGAGTGGTTGGACAACGTTACGCATTGATGCAACACAAGATCTGAATGATGATGTTGATGAATGATACATGGGTTGATAAATGGGATTGGCGTGGAATTCTGCTCACTTAATCGAAGGTCTTGCAGTGAGTTGGTATTGATTTCCCCACATCCACCCTAGCAAGTGTGTGATCTATTTAAGGTGTAAAATTAAGTCATACCTCAATACAAATCACATAACCTGGGGAATGAGCATTAGGGGCTTGATGAATGGACGAGAAAGGCGGTTTGGGAACAAGTGTGGCACAGACAAACAGTACACAAAAGAAACAACGACAGTATTCATTGCAGTGCTGAGCAGCACACTATCATCAATCAGTTGTGGAAGCAAATGATAAAGAGATGTGTATGACACAATTCAGTTAAATGCATTTCCTTAGATCCCAGAGAGACCCAGGATAGTATATCTCTAAATGTTTGGCTTCTAAGCTTGATAAATACAAATTATGAAGGATTGAAACTAACCCACCCAGTTCTAAAAATTATGATTGTTAAAAGGAAAATGACACTCTGTTGCCAAATTGGACAGTGCATCTCCATTCTTCTAGGAATGTCTGTCACTCTTGGGTGCCTGCCTCTACCTGTCCGGTAAGTAAGCTAGAGTACTGAACATTCATCAAGTTTTGTTCGAGCAGAAGACTAGGAGAAGGCATGCATATTGAAAAACAGTAACTGTATTATAGAGTAAAGGAGAAGGACAAAATACAGCAAGGTAAACGTGATGAGGAGTTAGGAGTGCACCAAGAAGACTCAGCGGCAGAGTAAGAACATAAAAATGAGTTTCATGTTTGAGCCAGCATGTGGAAAACACATAACCAGCAGCATTTCCTAAATAAACACACCTCTCACCAGTCAACACAGCTGAGTGAGTACTAGGCCTCAGAGTCTTTATCGTCATCATGGTTTCCCTTTTAAGTACACAACTTTCTCCTTCTATGCTGTTGAGGAAGTCCTGTCCTGAATCCTTCCATCCTCCTCCTCCTAGTTCTGAGTAACACCTGTCCCAGTCCCAAACTGAGCGAGGTAGACCTGTGTAGTGCACTGCTGTTGAAGAACAAATAGAGAAGATTTGTGTTTGGTAACTAAAGTGACTGGCCCGGTCTCTGAAGAACCAGAAAAAAAGAGTGGACCCTGCAGGTAAATTTGGCTAAGTTTGAAAGGCCAATCACTTTCAGAAAAAAATGCTTACCCATCATCCCTCAAACACTGCAAATCATCGAAATCAAGTTTGCAAATGTGTTGAACTCACTCTCTCGTTGTCTAACACCACACACATCATCAATCATCACTCACAATCACTCAATATATCATCACTCATTGGTGCAATAGTTAGTAGTTACCTCTTCAAATCCAAGCACGGTGACAGATACAAAATGTTATCCCCTCTTTGATGGTAGCAACACAATGGAATTTGTCACTGGCACTAGCAGTCCTTTAATCAGTGATCTCCTGAAGCAGACCTGCTAGGTGCAAACATGGATATGCAATGGCAATTCAGGGAAGCAGGCATTGTCTAAAATGTCCTGAAGGGAATGGCAGAGCTTCTTTACTACACACAGGTCCAATTCCAATCCAGCCATACATGTGACAAAAAAATGGTAGGGCAGCATAAATATGACACAAACATAATGTTCCACTTGCAATTTTTTTTGCAAAGAAAGAAAGAAGTTCAATGAGAAATAATTAAAAGGTTCTATGGTGGCACTGGTATACTTGGTCTGGGAAGTAGAGTTTGTACTCAAATTCAGATGGTTCACCGAGAAGTTGGTCAGCTAACACACTTGATCCTTCTCCTACTGTGGTGTTTCGGGAATGGTGTAATCAGGCAGCATGAAATGTTGGTTCATTTTGATCATGGTCAATCTCTCCACATTTTGAGGCTAGAGAATGGTCCTTCTCACTGTCACAACAGCTGCATTGAACACGTGCTCAGCAGAAACACTGGCTACAGTGCAACCCAAATACTTTATTGCCAGCATCCTGAGGTCCAGACATTGGCTCATCTTCCCATACCAATACACCAATGGGTTTAGATCCACATACACCGCTTTTGGGTCATCCAGATAATTCTGGAGCATCCTCTGAATGGTCACTGGTGCTGCCACTTGCTTGACCTCCTTTGCTTTCACCACTGCACTGGATGTAAGACCTGCCACTTGAAACCAAGCCAATGCAGAGGTTGGGTCGGATTCTTCTGTTGCTGTTATTGCCGGTATTCATATTGCTGGGGTTGCCTTTTGTGAGACAATACTGCCCTCTCTGGAAGTTGAAGGCTGCACCCAGAAGTACAGAGTGGGACTCTAAGTGCCAGCCGTTCTTCTTCCAGTTCTCTGACTTGGTCAACAATCCACTTCTTGTATTTTGAAACATCCCATTCAGAAAAAGGAATGAAAGTGGGAAGAATTTTTTCATAGAGTGGATCAAATAGAGTGGCACAGATATACTCTTTGGACAAGATAATGTCATTTTGAAGCCTTGCATTACAAGTCAAGTAATAGCTTAGGCTCTCAACCAAGGCATGCGCTTCTGGGTTTTCGTTCACACCTCTGAGTGTAAACCTTTCGGACACCTTCTTCAGCTGGACTTTTAGCCGATGCAACAACCGGATAGCTTGGCTCATCGTACTGTCCTACTTGCTAACTTCAAATGTGAAAACCTCAGAAGGAAGCAGCATCTATGTCAGGCATTTGAATGGGGCCCCATTTGTCCACATCAATGGTCATAGCTTTCCCAATTGCATCCCCTACTCTTTGAATGGCATAGTCATTGATCTGTCTGCACTGGTCAAACAGATATTGCAAAGTATAATAGGTTGAGTTCCAATGTGTTGGCAACTCATGTATCAGAGCTTTAACTGCTAGCCTACTAGAACACTAAATAATCTGCAACTGCTTCTGGACTTTAAAAGAATGGCTGAAATGACCACTGCAGGTGGTCAGTATATTGCTGACTATAGGCCAGATTACGAGTCTGGTGGTCATGGCTGTGGCAGTCCGACTGCCACATTACAACCCTGGTGGTCCAACCATCAGGGGACCACCATCTATGTCTCCATCAGGAACTCTGATGGGATCACAGTGGTCTTGGTTGTGATCATCCAGTGCGGGCTGAAGTTAGCGCCGCCCTGCTGATTACAACCTTGTTCTCAGCCATCCTTTTCATGGTGGCCTGACTGCCATGAAAAGGCTGGCAGAGAACAAGTGCAAGGAGCCACAGGGGTCCCCCTGCACTGCCCATGTCATGGGCAGTGCAAGGGTCCCCCTGCCTGGCATCCTTGAAATGTGCACTGTCTTCTGTGCAGACATTTCAAGAGTGATGGTGCACTCGACATACAGCAGCATTGCCGCAGGCTCAGTTATGAACTGGGAACAATGCTGCCACACCTTTCCGACTTGGCAGAGGGCGAGAACCTTGGTTTCTGCACATCAGCCCAGTGGGAAAGTTGTGATGGGGCCCCATGGGGGCCTCCTCATCGGAAGTTTGGCAGTCGGTTGTTTCTGACTGCCAAACTTGTAATGACCCCCTATGTCTTCTTATTGAGAAACTCTTGTACAACCAGGTTGATGCAGTGTGCCAAACACAGGAACCTGAAATAGTCACCATCTGACATGACTATGTCACTGCCATTATCTGTGGCAATAAATCCAATTTGGAGACCTCTGGGTCGCAGCCATTCAAGGTACCTTGCTATTAAATTTGTCCAGGATGTTTGCAGCTGCATGTCTTTATCCATGGCAACCGTGGCTACTGTTGCATGCTGCTGAATGCTCTTAAATATTTCTTCAGGGCCAAGACCTGTAGATAGCTTTTGCTTTACCCCTGCAAAAGAGATCCAGTGTGCTGTGATGCACATGTTATCAGTAGCCTGAGAATGGTCCACATGTCTGTCGCCAGGTGTATAGTGTGGACAACACTTTGCTGGAAAGCTAGTCCAACCAATTTGCAGCATATCTAGATGCAGCACTGAAACAGCATCTCTGGCAAAATGGGTCCAACTTGGAACCTTCTATTTTGGGTAGATGGCTGACACAAATTCTAAGAATCCCAATCCTCCCACAAAAGAAAAATGGTGGCGATCCAGCACTAACAGTTTTGCCAGCTTGCCATTGTACAAACATGCAGTTAGGGTGTTGCAGTCATAGTGCCCATCCTGCCTAAGCATGTCTGTAATAGTAGCCTGGATTTTCTTCTTTTCTGGGGCCACTGATGTAGGTGACTTTAGAGAAGTAGTTGGTGGTAGACTCAATGTACGTTGTGGGGCAGTTACTATATAGCACAGTGTCTCCATCTGACTCTGAGGCTTCCTGTGCCATTGTGAGGTCGCTGAGGTGGGTAATTCTGGTGAATTGCTGAGTACAGGGCTGCTTTACATGAGGATGTCACCTTCTTCTTTCTCCATGAGTGGACCAGTTGTGGCTGATGTTTCCTGGCTCTCCTCGCCTTCACCACCATGTCCAGCAATTTTTTTAAAGTGCTCCTCTCAATGGATTGCATGATGTTTTTCATATTTGTCGTTTGGCCTCAAGTACCATAATGTGTACCATGCTTACCCTGATGAATACTTGCATGGCAAATTGAGCATATTACAATGTTCTCCTCCTGTTTGCTAAGTGTAAAAAAGTCCCAAACTGGGGAGGAATACTTTCTTAGCGGGTCAATGCCTGAAGAAGAACTGAAGGTAGGTGGGTGTGCTATTGATTGCTCCTCTGAAGCACATACTTCGTTCTGAGGTAGGGGTTGGTGAAGGTCTCAGCTGGGTCTTTCCAAATGTAGGAGCTGGTGGTGCTATCTGTGCCACATCCCTCGGAGCAGGTTTAATAGTAATGTCGGACTCCTCTGTGCCAGCTTCCACAATGACTGTCTCATTATGGTCCTTCTCCTCATCATCCCCTTCCATTATTCTAAGGCTTTCAGGAACCTTTCTTTTCCCTTGCCTCGCCTGGCATCTCCCTGCCTCTGCTGACGACCAGTCCATGTC
Organism: Pleurodeles waltl; assembly: GCF_031143425.1. Taxonomy (NCBI): domain Eukaryota; kingdom Metazoa; phylum Chordata; class Amphibia; order Caudata; family Salamandridae; genus Pleurodeles; species Pleurodeles waltl. Next base: position 487,817,733 of record NC_090438.1, on the reverse strand, counting down.
CCCATCATCGTCATCAAAAGTGGTGCTTGGAGAAGATGATGGAGTAGTACCCTTCCTTTTTCTTGCTGGAGATCTGGGAGCCATTGATTCTAAAAGAGGAAGCTCTTTCTCCACTGGAAGCTCGACCTCCTGTTCTACTCCAATTTACACAGAGACCAAGGCACACGTAAGTAAATTTATAACTATAGGGTCAATAATTCCTAATTCTCAAATTCGTAATTCAATAATCCAATAATTCCAAACTGCAATTTCTCCCGGCACGAACCATTTCACCATAGGGAATAGAGTAAATTTGATGTCTCCGATGTGCACTACTTGCGTGCAGAATTGAGTTACAGACTGTGCTTTTTCTGTAGAGGCGACTCTCAATCTTATCCCTACGGATGAAAAGTTCCACATCCAAAAAGGTAATGCTGGTGTACAATCAGAATTTTAGATTCCATCGTAAACGTGTAAATTATATAATTACGGGTTCTCCTTCTTGTTGTGTAATGTTGATTTAAGAAAGTTCTGTGTGTCATGTTTAATGTATGTTCTGATTTATGTCTGTATATTATATGTATAGCTTTTATGTTTGATATTCTTTGCAGCCTTGAGAAAGTCACGGTGAGCACTCACTCCCATGACGAAACACGTGTTGGCTGTTTCTGTGTCTCATTAAAGATGAATTCTTCACTCAAAGGACTCCACCGGATTTCTGTTCACTTGTATGTCTCATGTGAATTGGATTATTGAATTACGAATTTGAGAATTAGGAATTATTGACCCTATAGTTATAAATTTACTTACGTGTGCATTGGTCTCTGTGTAAATAGTTTGTTGTGTCTTTGTTGACACGTATAGGAGGAAGGGGAGGATCCTCCTAGGCCGGGAGCACCGTACCTCTAATTAGTTATGTTTCCATTATTTAAGAGGGGATTGTTGGGAGCGCTTTCTTTCCCTTAATGTTTCCTCCCATTAAGTATCCTGTTCTACTCCAACTTTGGGAAGATTCACTATTGCTGGCTGCGGCTACTTTCCACTTTGCTCTGTTTCCTGAAATGACTGGGAACTACTTTGCGAAAGGGACACATCCAATTCAGCATCACTGCTCATCGCGGTCACCATGATTGCAGTGGCTGACTCACTGACAGACGTTGTCTTGGGTTTATGTTGGGGTGGTACTGTTGATGCAGGATTGCTGCTTCCAAGTTCCTCCCCAGAGGCCGGTGTGGCAGGCACAAGTCTCCTGAAAAAGGTTGCGATTGGCACACCACCGGTGGAAAGCTGCTTTTTCTCACTGACCACTTTCTTAGGAACAACTTTCTTTGGGGCCATCTTAAAGCTCTCACTTGGCAGTGGCACAAAGTTGCACAAGCAGAAGAGATTGGAAGACTGAAATCATTGTATAGGCCTTCTCTTTGGCAGTACTGTGGGAGATATCTCTTTTTCTCATGTGCACCTAAAAGCAACCAAGCAACAAAAACATGTTGTTAGTGAAAGGTGGCGTTGTTGCAGGTTGAAATAGTACAGACAAATGCAATATTAGTGTGGTTGGTTACTTATGTGTTAAATACCAATTTAATCATACATTGTAAAGTCGAAACACACCACCACACCATAAAGTTTCATTTCAAATCAAGCAACACAACATGCAGATATGTTTCTTTGCATTATGTCCATCTTTTTCAAAGGTGAAACTGGGGTAGTCATAGAGAGGTGCATGGGTACATGGAATAATCCTTAAAAACCTATGGTTGTAAGGTGGTCCCAGGAAACTGGAATACTCATTAAAATAATGAATTATGCTGCTGATGTGGTGCTGTCCATCTCAGCCAGGGTGTTCAGGAGTAAATAGAATTATTCACCTAAAGAAACTGAATGATGTAGCGTGGCTGTGTGCCCATGGTAGATGATGTATGGATGGAGGAATGTATGGATGGATGGATGATGAATGGACGGATGGACGGATCAAGACAAAATGCAGAGTTAAATAGATTGAAAGAATAAAAACATAAGAAAAGGTAAAAATTGAAATATAAACTTGAATTAAACAAATGATCAATAATTGTCCATTTTTGTATGGGAGGATGAAAAAGAAAGAAACCTATTGTGAGGAAAGAACAAAGGAGGTTCACAATTTAAAAATGCAAAAAGAAGAAGGAAATAATATAAGCAATGGTCAATAGATTCATATTCTTGTAGTACACATATACTACAAGGATCCCCAAGCACATCAATATTAAACTGGTATCGCATCAATCCAGGCAAGCCTATGGCAAAGACACACTGGCTGGATGCACTAAATGACTGCAGCCATAAAGGTCAAACAATAACAACAAGGAGCAAGGAGGCATGGGAAACAAAGAACTTATGCAATCTTAGGGCAAAAGCACACTAGCTGAATACACAAAATGGGTGCCAACCACATGGTCAAACAACAACAAGGAGCAATAAGGCATACAGAACAAATAACACATGCAATCCTATGGCAAAGGCACACTGGCTGGATGCACAAAATGGCTGCCAGCCACAGGAGCATCCAACAATAAGGAGCAAGGGAACACAGGGAACAAAGAATACATGCAAGCCTAAGGCAAAGGCACACTAGCTGAATACACAAAATGAATGCCAGCAACATGGTCAAACAACAACAACAAGGAGCAAGAGGCATGGGGAACAAAGAACACATGCAAGCCTACGGCAAAGACACACTGGCTAGATGCACTAAATGGCCCCCAGCCACATGGTCAAACAACAACAACAACAAGGAAGCATGGAGAACAAAGAACACATGCAAACCTATGGCAAAAGCACACTAGCTGAATACACAAAATGGGTGCCAACCACATGGTCAAACAACAACAACAACAAGCAACGAGGCATGGGGAACAAAGAGCACATGCAAGCCTATGGCAAAGGCACACTGGCTGGATGCACAAAATGGCTGCCAGCTACAGGGTCATATAACAACAACAAGGAGCAAGGGGGCGTGGGGAACAAAGAACACATGCAAGCCTAACACAAAGACACACCAGCTGAATGCACAAAATGGTGCCAGCCACATGGTCAAACAACAACAACAACAAGGAGTAAGGAGTCATGGGGAACAAAGAACACATGCAGGCCTATGGCAAAGGCACATGGCTAGATGCACAAAATGGCCACTAGCCACATGGTCAAACAACAACAAGGAGGCATGGAGAACAAAGAACACATGCAAACATATGGTAAAGGCACACAGGCTAGATGCACAAAATAGGTGCCAGCCACAAGGCCAAACAACAACAAGGAGCAAGGAGGCATGCCAAACAAAGCACACATGCAAGCCTATGGCAAAGGCACACTGGTTGGATGCACAACATGGCTGCATGCCACATGGTCAAACAATAATAACAAGGAGGCAGGAAGAACAAAGAACACATGCAAGCCTATGGCAATAACACACTAACTGGATATGCAAAATGGCCACCAGCCTCATGGTAAAACAACAACAACAAGGACCAAGTAGGCATGGGGAATAAAGAACACATGCAACCCTATGGCATAGGCAAACTGGCTGCATGCACAAAATGGCTGCAGCCACATGGTCAAACAACAACAACAAGGAGCAAATAACACATGCAGGTCTATGGAAAAGACACACTGCCTGGATGCAAAAAGTGGCCACCAGTCACATGGTCAAATACCAACTGCGAACAAGGAGGGATGGAGAACAAAGAACATATGCAAGCCTATGGACATAGACTACACATGATGGCCCCTGGCTACACGGCATGGAGAACAAAGACAAATGGAAGACGATGACACACGCACACTGGCCACAAGTAGGCATGGTGGTAACACTTAAGAAAAGATTAACATTAATTGAGCAATGCAAAACACAAAAATGAACTGAGCTATAAAACATTCTTAACAACACACATCCTCCTATGCCATCAAATATTACCCAACAACATATACACTTAAAAAGAAATGAAATGCAAACAATAGCCACATTTGTTTATTTAATCCAATGCCATCCCTGCCCTAAATGAGGTTTTAAAAACATGTACCACTGAACACATATTTCATGAACACATGACTGCTAGTAATGGGACTAATGGCTAAATGGCCCTTTGGAAAAGTGGGCCATATAGTAAAGTAAATGAATATTGCAAATGTAATAAACATCTAGAAAGGGTACTGAGCTGTGCAACAATTTTCCTCTACAAAAGATGAAAAATAAATAAAATGTTAAATAAATAATAACTAGGCCCATACTTAAACTCCAGGCCACCCACCACTATAACATTTTAAAATGAAATTAAAGTACAAATAAATAATAGTGAATCCTCAAGAAAACAAACAATACCCTTATGCAATTTCTTTAACTTAAGTGATCTTTCCACCTCAAAATCTAAGTGAAAAGTAGGAGGAGCCTACTGAACAGAAACAGGAACTTGGAGTCTCTGAGGCACTTCCTACCTGTTTGAAAAAAAAAGGCTTCTCACACTAAAAAACAACTTGAAGGGTCCACTGGATAAGAAACTCCATTCCAAAACCTCCTGACTAGATTGAAATGCATCTTGAGTAGAAACTCTACTCGAGGTGCATTCATTTGCGAGCAGCACTGTTTTGGCCCCACATTATTGTGGCACTTACGAGGGAGTGCCAAAAACAAATCTCATATGCCCGAAAGACCTCCACTCTGTGCCAGATAGCAGCATTCGGGAACTCTGCACTACTTCATGTAGTACAAAGTGCCTGAATTCCACAAACTCCACCACTAGAGCAGAATTCTGCTCCAGGGCCTACTCTGTGACATGCCACATCACTCCACTGTATACCACTCCACTCTACTTTATAATACTTTATGTCATGCCACTCCACGACAGGCCACTGCAGTCCATGATATGCCACTCCATGCTACAAGATGTCACTCCACTCAAGGAGATGCCACTCCACACTACGACACTCCACTCAACTCTACGCCATTACTCAATGCTGCTCCACTCTATGCCACTTTATGCTACTCCACTCTACTCACACCACGTTGCTCTACTCTATGCTGCTCCAGACTCCTCTATGATATGTGCCTCCACTCTAACATACTCCACTGTATGCCCTGTGCACTGTATAACATGACACTCTTTGACACACCAATCTATGCCTATCTACTGTATGCTCTTCCACTCTACAACAGTCTAATCCACTCTACAACACTCTGCGCCACTCCACTCTATGGCATTCTACTCCACTCCAAGCCACTGTACGACACTCTACTCCACTTTATGCCACTTTATGACACTGTGCTCCACTCTACGACACTCTAAGCAACTCCTTCTATCCCAATCCATGCCACTTTACTTTACTGTATAACACACTACTCCACTCTGCTCCATTTTTACACTTTAGATGGCTCCACTCTAGTTCAGTCTATGCTACTCAACTCTATGATGCTCCACTGTCACACTCTGCAATACTCCAATCTGCAACACTCTACTTCACACTATGCCACTCTGAGACACTCTACTCAACTATGCTCAACTCAAAGATTCCATTCAACAATACGCCACTTGATGCCACTATATAACACCCTACTCTTTGACATGCCACATCACTCCACTGTACGTCACTCTACTCCATACCACTCTACTCCACTCTGCAACATGCCACTCCACTCTATGACAGGTCACTCCACTGTATGATATGCCACTCCATGCCACAAGATGCCAGCCCTCTCAAGGAGACGCCACTCTACTTTACAACACTCCTCTCCACTCTACTCCATCACTCCACCCTACTCACTCTATGCCATTCCATGCTACTCAACTCTAGAATGCTCTACGCCACTCTATTACACAACCATCTACTCTACTCAATGACACTTCACTCTACAACACTCTAGTCAGCAATATGCCACTGTACGACACTCTATAACACTCTACTCGATGGTGCTCAGCTGTGTTAGACTCCACTTGATGTCAATCCCTTCAACAATCCTCCACTTGATGGTATGCCTCTCTACGATACTTCACTCTACATCACTCCACTCTATGCCACTCTGTTCTTTATCATCCCACTTGAACTCTATGATACACCACTCTATAACTCGCCACTCCACTCTACTCTACAAAATACCACTCCACTGCACACCACTCCACTCTATAGCACTCTATTCTATTGTATGCCTATCCATTCACCAGCACTCTAACCCAATCTTCAACACACCACTCTTCTCCACTCTTTGACACACCACTTCACTCTATGACAACCCACTCCACTCCACTATACGAGACAGCCCTCAACTCTACAACATGCCACTTCATCCTACAGCACGCCACTCCACTCTACAACATGCTACTTCATGCTTTGCCACTCCACTCTAGGCCTGTCCACTCTAAGGCACTCTATGATATGCCACTCTACAACACACTGCTCCACTGTTTGCCACTCTACTCTTTTCCACTTCTCTGTAAGACCACAACACTCTAGGACACAACACTCTATGACACTCCACTCTCTGCCATTCCACTCTCTGCCATTCCATTCTACTCCACAGTATGTCACTCCACTCTTCTATACTCTACGCACCTCCACTCTACAACACTCTACTCCACTCTATACCAATCAACTGTACTCTACTATCTGTCACTCTATGACACTTTACTCAACTCCATGGCACTCTATGTCACTCTACAACACTCTATGCAACTCCCGCTATGCCACTCCATGACACTTTGCTCCAGCTCAGTCTATGTCACACTACTCAACTGTACTTTACTCTCATTCACTACTCTAATCTACATCACTTCACTCTACACCTCACTATGACACTCCACTCCCCAATATGCTATACCACTCCACTGTACCACATTCTACAACTCTCTATTCCACTTTACTCCACAACACTCTACTTCAGTATATGTCACTCAATTTTAAACCACTTTATGACACTGTGCAACATACTACACTACAACACTCCACTCTATGACGCCCCACTCCATGGCATTCTCCTCCACTGTACTCTACAACACTTCCCTTGATGACCCTCCACTATACGATTTGAAATAAAAAATAAAAAAAATTGATAATCAATGGGAAAAAAAGATTGAGGATTTGTTATAGTTAGGAAAACTAACAATCTACACAAATATTAGAAATTTTAAAGTTATAGTTATACATTAAAGTTATAATCTTTGGCACACCCAAAATTTACTATGACTCACACATCACCGTACTCAGGGGCTTAATTACAAGCCCTTTGCACCGCTGGTACATCACTTTTAATGATGCTCTGGCACGCAGAGTGGAGACCCATTTCTACGAGGCCACGCAGAGCAACTTTGTATGGCCTTTCATGGCCTCGTAGATATGGTGTAAGGCAACTTACACTGCATCTGGTGGGCATTCCATGGGTGTTCGGGTGGATATTCCCACACAAGACCCATCGGTTTTAACACATTCCCAGATTTACAAGGGTCCAGTCTTCTGTGGTCATCTATGTCCTCTTGGAGTCAGGACTCCTTCTGCTTTTGTGTCCTGAAGCAGACAACCAGAAGGAAAACACATTGGCGCTTAAATAGAGCAGTTCCAGTCACTGGATACCATGAGGAGTAGGAGACCTTCAGTCATTGAGTAAGTCCTCTTCTTCTAGCAGGAGTCTGAAGTCTTCTTCAAGCAAGGCCTTCTTTTTCATGTTCAGATGTAATCTTCCCAGATCCAGGAATGTTCTGAAGAGGTGGGGTTTGAGATATCCAATTGATCCCGTACAGTAGCAGGTGACTTGAGACATTTTGCCACCAAACTTTAATTATTTTCTCTCAGTCCCCCACCTCCTTTTGAAGAACTTCCTTTTTGCCTTAATGTAAAAATACCCAGAAACCCCTGCTTCGATATAACTTGACTGCTACAAGGCAGGCATGTCTTCAGCTCCTCTGAGAATTACATATTTAAATGAGCTCACTTCCCAACTGATCGGGTCTAAACTGGTTCTCTCCTCTACTGTGAGTGGAAACTGGCTGTCTAGAAGAGTCTTGGAGAAGCCCATTGCATCTCTTGGTGAAAAGAGGTAGCCATAAAGTAGCCCTTGCCACGTCAACTGTTCCTTTCTATGCCTGGTTGAAATTTAAATTAAGCTAGTGTCATTTTGGGAATTTTCCATTACGCTTTCTACGTGTAATTCCCAAAATAACAGCATTGTTCCTCTTCACATAATTATGCACCATTTGTGATACAAGTATTGCTGCAAATGTGCAGTTGGCTTTAAAAAGTCACTGCAAATGTACTGGAACAACAGAACTGGAGTGGCTGCTGTTCACATTACTTTGGTTAGAAGGCATCCTTGCTCAAAAATGGATGCAAGGATGCCTTTTCTATCAAAAGGTTCAGCAAAATGACAGATTTGCATTTTGGGTAATTACAAGTAAAATTCTCCGTAATTTTGCTTAATTATGTAAAAGGCAAATTACAAACATTTCATAGCTAATCACTGCTAAGTAGTAGGCTGTTAACCATCGGCTCTTCCTTGGCTCTGATGCAGGATTTGGTCTTCTGAGCAAGAGTCACTTTTTCAGCCAGTGTTGTGTATTCCAGCATTGGATGGGCTCATCGGCAAAACTGGTTTTAAGTCCAGATTTTACTAAGTTAGCACAAAGTAGCCTTTTCATTTAGGTTATCAAAATCTGACATCACCACTAAATCAGAACTTGAAAAATAAGTAAGAAATAATATTGAAGCATAACTGAAGGTAGGTCATAAAAATCTGAATATCATCTAAGTCTTTTCAGGAATAAAATCTAGTAAAACGTACACTGTGAAGCAACTTTTGATTTTATTTCTCAGTGAGAGCACACTAACCCTAATACATCCTATGTCCTTTTTTTAAGTATTTGCACCCTGGTTTTTGGGCTTAAGAGGCACACTTTATGTGTGGTTTATGAATAAATAAAAATAGATTTGATAAATGTCTTTCCCTGCCATGTGCCAATATATTCTATATAAACTGCAGCCTAGCCATAACACTGCTCCTGGCAGAAATATATATTTTTTGTCATGTATGTTGGTTGTGTAAGTGCACACTGTAACCTGCATATGACAAATGTCATGTGCATGTCTTGTGCCTACAATGAACTTACAGGACAGTAAAAACTGTCAATTGGGTGAAACCAATTTAACCAATATATTTTAGAGCCGGAGCATATACCATGGGCGAGGTTCACAATATACGGAGTTCTAAAACCAGCCAAAATACTGTCCATAAAAATGTGAATAAAATTTGGACTGGCCATGCAGAAAAGGCAAATTTGCTACTTGATGTTTTTGGATCAAACGCAATTGCAAAAATCCCAATGTATTGACTTTGGTTCTGAAAAGTAGCCATTAGAAAGAAGCAGTGAACTAATTTTTTTATGCTGAAACAAAACAATGCCCCCAGCACCCCAGCATAAAAGACTGTTTGGATGTGCTCTCATTTAATACTATGGACCAGATTTATGAGAAAATGAGGAAGCAAGACCCTGTGCCAAATATGGCAGCGTCATGCTTTGTCATTTTCAAAACACAGGGATGTGCCATATTTAATAGAATACGGTGCACCCCTATGTTGGCCACAGCGTTAAATTAACTGCTGAATTCCAATGCAGTCACCCTTGCGCTATGGTGCAAGGATGGCTGCACTGTGTGGATGACTGTTTTTGTGCAGGAAGGGATACCTTCCTGCACAAAAACAATCTTCAATGGTCTTTTGTTCTGCAGCACACATAGAAAGAGCAAAAAATGAGAATAAATGAAAGCATTTCTCCTCGTTGCACATGCTAACATCACAAAAGTAATTTCATTTTCATTTTTGGGAGTGCTGATTTATTGCTGGTGGGTAAATGGCAGTTCCATGAATGTACCCAGATATAATATGGGTAAGAAGTATAGATCTGCATAATCCTTTACCTGCAATGCCACAATATTTTTTTGGGGGGTGGGAGTTTGAGGCAGTACAAGGCAATTGAGTTCTTTTTTGTCAATGTCTCCTTTCTTTCTGATCATCTGGGAGTGGCCATGTTATGCAGCTAATGTGTATGCGTTTTCTATAGTCAGCCATGTGTCCTTTGCTCTGCATGTCTTTCTCTTTGCTGGCCATGCAGAAGTGGCTTTTTGTTTTGGTGTAGCCAGTGGGTAAAATGTGTGTGTGTGTGTGTGTGTGTGTTTGTGTGTGTGTGTCTGTCTGTCTGCATGGAGGCTATTTTGTCTTCGTTCTCTATGCCTCATCTTTGCTGACCATGCAGTAGCAATTATTTTGTGGAGCCAGTGTGCCTGTTTGGTAGCCATTTTACCTTTGTATTCCAAGCCTCTTTCTTCAGTGGCCATGTGGTGGATGAGCTACCTACCACCATTTTGTGAAGCCAGTGTGTATTTTACTCCTTTTATTACACTTTTAAAAAGCATATTCCAGGGACATTGATAGAAAATGCTAGTGGCATTTTTGTTATTTTTTTCAAATGTTCCTGATATTATTTTTGTGGTTGTGGATGATTGTAGTACAGTGTTGTGTTTTATTCATTTATTTGATTTTTACCCCTCCATCCTTGCCTCCTTTAGAGTCCCATTGAGCCCGGAAGGGTCATCAACATTAATTTTTATTTATGCACACTTTGCTGCCCCTTTTGCCTTCCATTGAGTCACATGGGCCCTGAAGGGACACCAGAAAACATTATATTCACCTATTTGATTTTTGGCTACTCTTCTTGCCTCTCAAAGAGTCTCATGGGCCCTGGATGGACTTCATCAATTCTTTAACTTATTCGTTCAGTCATCCCTCTAACACTTGCCTCCACTAGGGAACCCAAGAGACCTGGGTGAACAATATCAATTATTTCATTAATTTATTCAACTTTTCTCAACACCACTCTGCTTCCCATAGGAGTCCTGTGTGCCCTGAATTGACACCAGCAATTATTTTATTCATCCAATCGGAGTGTCATAGTTCCTGGTTGGACAACAGAAATGATTTAATTTATTTATTTGATATTCCCTCAACCCCTGACTCTAATAGAAGACCCAAGTGCCTTGGAGGGATGCCAGCTGTTAATATTTATTCAATTTTCCTTGCACCCTCAGTCTTCCATGGGAGTCTCAAAGGCTTAGGGGGACACCAGCAATTATTTAACCGTTGTGTGTAATTTTCTCTACACCCCTGCTGCCAAAGACCTTGTGAGGACACCAGCAATTATTTACCTCATTTAATTCATTTTTCCCTGCAACCCCTGCCTCCCATAACAGTCTTGAAGCACTTGGAGGGACACCAGCAATTATTAATTCATTTATTTGAATCCCATTTGTCCTGGACAGACAACAGCAATTAGTTTATTAAATTTTTCACTGCATCTCCTCCCTCCTATAGTGGTCCCATGGGCCCTGGAGGAGCACAAGCAGTTTTTTACTGATGTATTTGTTTTTTCCTCTGGACACCAGTATCTCTCATAGGAGTCTGAAGGGACCTGGATGCACACCATCAATTATTTTTGTTGCTATTTCCATGCCCCTTCTGCCTTATAAAGAGGCAAAAGGGTCTTGGAGGAATACCAGCAATTATTTAACTAATGTATTTGACTTTGTCTTGCACCCCTCTGTCTCCCACATTTATTCCATGGGCCCTCAATAGTCACTAACAATTATTACATTAATTTATTTGATTTTTCCCTGCATTGCATGCCTCTCATAGAGGTCCCATGGGGCCTGGATGAAGATGGAGACCAGCAATTATTTTATTCATTTTTGTTATCGTTCTCTGTACTCCCTGCCTCCTATAGGTGTCCCGTGGACCCTGTAGGTACACCAGCATTGTCTCTGGCTCTTAGTCATGCCGGCAGCAATGCTGTAGCCCACAGGGTACACTAGCACCCCGCAGTGTTCACTGTCTGCATAGCAGACAGTGAACATTGCGATGGTGCTGGGCAGGGGGACCATGTCAAGTGCATGGTCAGTGCTGAGCCCCCCTTTGACACCCTGCACCTGTTCTCTGCCAGGCTTTTCATGGCAGTGAAACCGCCATGAAAAGGCTGGTGGAGAAGAAGGTCATAATCCACAGGGCAGCACTTCACAGAGCACTGCATGCAACACTGTCCTGATGGATTATGAGCACTGCCAGAGGCAGGCCGCCGAGATCATGGATACTGGCAGTGCTGGCGTAACCCTGGTGGTCTTATTGTGGCAGTCTGAAGTCCACCATCCTAGTAATGAGGCCCTTTGCCCATGTTTTACTGAATTCCTGCCTTGTTATTGCAAAAGTCATTTCACATGGCAGAGAGAGAGAGCAAAGCCAGCAAGATATCTGACTGTGACACCTGAGTCATCCTCTGCTAAGTGTTACTTGTTATGCTAAGTACAAGCTACTAGTGCTAAGATAACCCCAAGTGTCACGTAGGTTCTCATTGTCCTAATGAGACTACTGGATTTGGGTGGCAGAATCACGTGGATTGTACGGTACTGAGTAGAATCCCACACTATATGATGCCTGTCGGCCCAATCTGGATTTTTCCGGCCAACTAGCAGTACCTCATCTCCACCCGAGAGCAGGGAAGTTTGTGAAAACCAGGCACATGACAGAGAGGACTCCTCAGGGGAATTGTGGTCAATCAGATCTCATCCGTTTCTCTCAGTTACATTAGTCTCACACAGCCAAAGACAAACAGAAGCAGAGTATAGTTCAATAAGGTTTTTTGAAGTAACAACATCTTAGATAAAATGGCATATAGTGCATTAACTAAGATGAAAAGAAAACACTAGAAGCAAAATTGTGACAAGGAGAGTGAAACACAAAATCAGTCCCAACATAATGTCACTAGGAAAAATATATTTGTTTCCTACCTAAACTATGTTAGAGCACAGCGTGATAAGTTGTAATTCACCCTTCAGGTTTTTCCCCTGGGAAGGCATCATCCCCCATACCTGAGCAAGGAAGCCTGTTGTCTAGAGAGACACCGTTCCTATGTAGGCCAGGGATTCGGTAGTCTAAGCAAGCAGCTGTAGCAAAGACGTTCAGCAATTAGCATGCTGTCGTAGTCATCTGGCAGGAATCTCCCTCTGACGTGTATGTGACAGAGAAGTGTTTTTATAATAAAACAATGGATGTTCTTGGAAAAATGTCCCCAGGTAAGGATGTGTATGTTTTTGTGAATGTCGGAGACGCAGCGTACCACTTTTGCCGGCTACCCTATCTGACTGGAGCCTTGAGGAAAGCACAAAGTGAAATGAATGCAGTGCTAAGAACATGATGCTTTACAAGGCGAAGGAACAAACAGATTGAGAAAATAAAACTTCTCAAATGTGGCTAATGCTAGAAAATTAAAGTGATGCTGAATAAAATGTAACTGGGCTAAAGTGCACAATGGCAGGCCTAGTTTGCTAAAATAACGTGTCTAAAACATGGCTAAAAAAGCTATACAACACAAGGAAGGAGATTCCTGCAAAGAAAGTGACCAGTGAGGAGAAGATGTCTGTTGCCACCTTTGGCATCAAGTCCTCATCCTTTTGTCAGAAAACTTAGCATACCTGTTGCACCCTCCTCTGGGCAGGGAGGATCACTTCTGGATCAATGGCAATACCTAACCTAAGCCCATATATCTCAGCACTGCAGTGACTGCATGTATGGCTGCAGTGACTGCATTCATGAAGAGGAGTGAATCAGATATGGAACTGACTGAACCATCACAGGCGAATCAACAATGGGGGAAACAGTCTGCAACAGTTCTTCCAGAAGTAGGAGAAGTACAGGAGGTTGACTTTCTGCTGAACAAGATAATGGTAAGACTGCTATTCCCCCCATTCACCTCACAATCTCCAGCAAACAAAACAAAGAGAACTCTCCTACCTTCTCTAAGCCCTACTTCTCATGATATGGACATGGATTAGACCCCAACTGAGTCCAAGACCCACCATGAGTGATAAGGGAAAAGGAAGCTTCCCAAAGCCTTCTAAGTGAAAAAGATAATAATGATGACCCAGTGATCAGAGTAGAGCTCACCTCTTTTCAGCCTGCTCAAAGGCACTTGGCTCCACTAACACTACCTGCTTCCATAAAAGCAAGACCCCAGAAACCTACAACCACCATCACCACCCTACAACAGTGACAGCACACTCCACAGAAAGTCATACAACCAAACCACCTATTTTCATCTCCAGCTCTTAAGGGTTTGACAAGAAAGTTCCCCTCCAAAGTTTGTAACTTAATTAGCCTACATATGGGGCACATTGCAGAATGCTCTGTTTCCCATAACAAAGTTCATCGTGGTACACCAGGTGGGAATTACAGTACCTGAGGCCAACTGTCCCAGCTGAGAAAACAACATACTATCATTTTGGGAAGAGCACTTTAAAAGCATAGCTGCTGTTGGTGAGAGAGAAGTAGCAGCTAAAATGATAAAACAAGATGGTGATGAACAAGATGAGGATAGCAGCAGCAGCATTAAGCAAAGCAGCCCTGTTAGTCTCCTCCATAGTGTGCAATTACTCTGGAAGCAACCTGGGCAAAGCACAAGGGTCAGCAGTATAAAAGTGATTGTCAATCCAAAGTGCAGAAGCAGCCTACCTGCTGCTGGCACCCATACACCACCTAGGGCAGTAGTATAGCACAACAAAAGAAGCCTACTCCTAAGACTACGTTTTCCAAGGAGTCACTGTTCCACCAAAACCATGAAGAAGTCAGTTTACAGAAAGGGAAGCTGACTAATATGTTAGGCTAATATGTTAGGGACCAACCTCCCACCTTTCTATTTTGTGAAAGGAAAAGGATTTCCGGAATTTATGGAAGCTCTCTATCCAAAATGTAAGGTTCCTAGATGACCTATTTTTCCACAGTTGCTCTGCTTCATCATGATGTGCTGCAATTGATTGGCAAGGTTATGAAGCTGATCAGCCATTCATCTAATGACAGACATGTGGGCACTTGTCAAGCAACCAGTTGCATGTGCATCACGTCACACTGGGCATCAAATTTTCAAAGCCCTTGAATGTCCCTTCTCCAACAGCCACCTGTCAAAAAACTGTGAGGCCTTCATTACGGGTTTGGGGATCAGTGGATCACCGCAGTGGAGATGGCGGTTGCACCGCCGCGAGACTGGCAGCATAGACTGCCATATTACGAGTACTGGGAAGGCACCTGCAGAACACAGTCAAGTTTTCGTCTGAACCGCCAATGTGGATGGATCGCTGCCGTCTGTGGAAGGCCTCGTCAGGCTGGTGGAGAGACAGTTTCCACCCACTGTATTACAAGGTTGCACACTGACAGGACTTCTAGGGCGGTCTAACCGCTGTGACAACCATGGCGGAAACAAACAACATAAAAGGAAGCACCCACCTTCTGGAACACAGGCATGTCTGTAGGCGCCATGGCATGCGAATTGCAAGTCTTTACAATACTCCTGCTGGCCATTGACATCCACGACCAGCAACGCCGACATAGACACCAGCTGTAAGTACCCCCTCCTAGAACATGCTGAAGGGAAGGACATTAGTACACATGCACAAATGCACAGTCACCATACATACATGCGCAAAGGAAGCCAGAACAAGCTATGTAGCATCAACACCAACGGTGTCACTGTAGGTAAATAGTACTGTAAATATACAAAATGTTATGACAACAACTATATACAAAATGGCACAAGGGCCAGTGCTTCATTGTCCAAATGTCCAGGGCACACTGGGCATGTGAGGACTCCTGCCAGCAATGTGCAGACCTCCATAGGGCAGGGGCATAAATGGGGCATGCTGGCACCTCAGGGAATGGGGTTTGTAGGGGGTGTAATCAGGGTTTGGATGGGGGAATCCTTCCGCTTCTTATCAGGCTTCCCCCTTACTGTCCTGCTTTCGGGGGACGTCTTAGCCTTGCCCCTCTTTCCTGCCTTCTTAGGTGGTGGAGGCCACCACAGCAGGGGACCCAGATGGAGTGCTACCAGGGCTGGAGGTGTGAGGGGCAGGTGTGCTTGTTGTGGAAGCACTACAGACTGCTGACTGCGGCGCATGGCTCAGCCCAGAGGAGGTCAAAGAGGTGGAAGGCAGGGGTCTGGGAATGGTAGCAGGGCATTTGGGGGGAACAGGGACTGGACCAAAAGATGGGAATAACGAAAACTCATGCACAAATCTCTTTTTAGGTGCAGCAGGTAGGTCATGCGTTAGGCGTTTGGAAGTGAAGGGAGAGGGGATGGTTGATAGGTGTGTAAGTGGATATGGTTTGGGTGCTGGTGCGTGGGTGTATGAAATGTGTGTGCTGGGTGTGTGTTGGGTGGATGAGTGTGGGCGTAACGGTGTACTGGGAGGAGGAGTGGAGGAGACACAGGGAGATGGCAGGGGGATGTGTGAGTGAATGTTGAGGTGGTGTGTGCAGGTAGGGCGGATGTGCTGGATGTGGTTGTATTGACTGTTGTGGTGCATGCAGATGTGGTGTATGGGGTGCATGCATGGGGGTCAGCTGTTGTGGTTATGGTGGCAGTGACAGGACATGTGTCTGCACATGGGACTGATGATGTGGTGTCTGCTTGTGTGAGTGGTGATGTGACTGTGAAGGGGGAGCAGGTGGGTGAGTCAGGGTAGGTAGTGGATGTTGGTGTGTGTACGTCTGAATGGTGGGTGTGAGCATGGCGGTGGTGGTGTTTGTGGTGCATGTGAACGTCCTTGCGCTCTGGGTCTGTTGGTGGGGATGCATGCTGGTATGAAAGTGTGCTTTGGATGGGGAATGGGAGAGATATGTGGGAGTGGGAACAGGTAGTTGGAGGGGGGAAGAAAGAAGAAGGAACATTAGAATGAGTAGGCCAGAGCCTGAAACGATCTCTGAAGGGCAGACAGGGCACTGTGAATGCCTTCCAGGAACGCATTTGACTGTTGCATCTGGGATGCCAGACCCTGGACGGCATTCACAATGGTAGTCACCCCAACAGAGATGGACCTCAGGAGCCTCTTCATTGAGGGCAGTAGGGCTGACTGGGCAGGGGCAGAGGTGCCTGCGGCGAGGGAGATGTGGACAAGGATGGTGCAGGCATAGGGCCTGAAGGTTCTGCCACCACCAGGAAGTCACCATTGTAGTAAGAACCTGATAATGGTGTAGATGTTCCTGTCTCTCCCTCCGTCTCACTGATCCCCTCGGCTCTGCTGGTATCAGTCTCCTGGGTCCCGTGGGATGTTGCTTCCCCAATTGCCAGTGCCCCTTCTGCTTCACTAGATGATGCTGTTGCACACAAAGACAGAGGAGTAGAGGGACGGAGGGTGGGACAGTGAGAGACAGGGTGGGAGAAAGAGAAACAGGGAGCAAGTGGTCAATGCAAGCACAACAGCCACAAACAAGTCACTACAACATACTCCAGTACAATGTCATTACATGCCATGCCTTCACACATACATGTCACTGCAATGACAGCCCATACGTGCCACCTCAGTCATGCACATGAGTTTCACACATGCTGACACACATTCAATCCTGTACAGGATGAAAGCCATACCCTCAACACATGTCTGACCCACCCCATTGGCTCATGGCTCTAAACAATCACTAGACATAAACTTTATACTCTACAGGCGTTTGGAGGCTTACTTACACAGCCACACAACCCAAGCACATATAGCTGTATGATGTGAAACCTCAGACTTTGCAGACTACACATACATCACATGCACGCAGAAAGCAGATAGGGATATGGCCCCAGCAACACTGACTGGATAGTTGGGAGTACAATGTGTATGAACTCCAGAAGCAGGAACCCTGTCTACATCTAAGACCCTGCTCATGTACTACACAGTTGCCCTGTCATCGATGCGACTTAGCAGTAAAGGTAACCCCAACTCACATCCTGCATGGCATATGAACACATGTATGTAGCACATCTGGCCTCGATGTGTCCCAAGCCTAGTCATAAAGTAGCTACCTAGCACACATTCCACAGCCTTCACACACTGCACAGGCTGCACCTATCACTCACCACATAACCTAAGTACGAATCTGAAATCACCCCCTTGTGGCTGCTGTGCTGCCCTCAAGCGCCCATCCACCTCTGGGTACGCCACCGCCAAAATGCGGGACATAAGGGGAGTCAGGGTCCGATGGGCACCCCTCCCTCTTTGGGAGGATTTCCCCAGCTGGACCTCACTGGTCTTTCTCATCCAGCATCGCAGGTCTTCCCACTGCTTCCTGCAGTGGGTGCACTGCCAGCCATGGACCCCCAGAGTCTGCACTTGCTTGGCCATGGCACGCCAGATCCCCTTTTTTTGAGGGGCGCTCGCCTGCATGGATAACACGGAGAAAAGGAGACAGTCATGTAGCGTGGCATCTTAGGGACTGCATTGAACACGATACATCCCCAGAACTTACGCACATTTCAATCTTCCAGTTGTCCTCACAGCCCTCAGCCAAGTCCTTCCACAAGCCACTCATCCTCCTCCCAAGGTACAACTCACAGACAGTACAATGATAGTGCACTCACCTGTTGCCCTGGTGCCCCATACAACTGGGCATATAGGAATAGGACACCGTCCACAAACTTCTCAGGCTCCTCCTGTGAGAAGGCTGGGGCCCTATCCCCTGCAGCCCGTGGCATCTTGGCTACCAGTGTCAGAACACAGCAGCACACGCAGTGGAGGTATACTCAGCATGAGTGCCAGGAGTCAAGTGAACATGAGCACATGAAATGGCGGTCACTGCTGCCGTGGACATCACCGTCACCGCCAGCAGTGATCGCCATTGGCTCATGTCTCCCATAGGCAACCATGTTATCCAAGGAGTTGCATGGTGGTTGCGGCCGCCTACCGCCATGACTTCGAACGCCAGCGGAATTCGCTCACTTCCATCTGTCCTGTACATGCAGGACAGGCGGCTGCCATTTTACTTTTGCAATGTGTACAGGGTGCTATGAGGTGCATCATGGATGTCTAATAGTGACCTATGCACAGCTCCGCTGCGTCCACACAGTCCTTTATGCACATAATGATTGCCACTCCCTCCTATTCCCAGGTATGGTGGAAGAATGATGGTGAGGAATGCTCCTGTCTACAGGCCCCTGGTTGATCTTGCCACCCTTGAAGAGAGGTACGTCATCCAGTGCCATCAGCTCAACCGTCAGACTATCATGGATCTTGTGAGACTGGTGGAGCTGGATCTGCGGCCTCGTCTTCGTTATGCCAATGCCATCACACCCACAGTACAGGTGTTTCCAGTCCTCCACTTATTTGCCTCAGGGTCCTTCCAAATAACAGTGAGCTGGGCTGCCGGAATGTCCCAGCCCATGTTCAGTAATCTCTTGAAGCACGTCCTATGTGCCCTGCTGAAAGATATTGGCAGCTATATCATGTTCACCCAATCATGATGATTTGACCACTGTGAAAGCATCCTTCTACGCTGTGGCACATGTTGTGATCGGGGCTATTGATGGGACCCACATTGCCCTGGTGCCACCCAGGAGGAGTGAACATGT
The DNA here is from genome assembly GCF_031143425.1 of Pleurodeles waltl. Taxonomy (NCBI): domain Eukaryota; kingdom Metazoa; phylum Chordata; class Amphibia; order Caudata; family Salamandridae; genus Pleurodeles; species Pleurodeles waltl. The sequence continues at coordinate 487,798,321 of NC_090438.1, read as the reverse complement.
GGCATCAGCAGAGAGCAGCCAAGTCTGTGGGGTTGCTTGAAATGCCGCCAAAAGTCTTCTCAGGTTTATGTACCACTCACTGGCGCACAGGTGCCTCACCAGAGCTCGTCAGCTCGTTAGCTCAAGGGAGCAGTCATTGGACAAAAAGAAAAAAGGGAGCACACTGCCTCACACTCAAGCAAAAAGTTAGCCCCAATGCATCATGGTAAATGCAGTCACTTTGTTTTGTGCTGAAAAAGTAATCAAAAGTCTTTCACCTAAGTAGGTGCAGCAAGTGCTGTGTATCTCTGGACACGTGTTTCTAGGTTTAGCCCGTCATCAGCAGAGAGCAGCCAAGTCTGTGGGGTTGCTTGAAATGCCGCCAAAAGTCTTCTCAGGTTTATGTACCACTCACTGGCGCACAGGTGCCTCACCAGAGCTCGTCAGCTCGTTAGCTCAAGGGAGCAGTCATTGGACAAAAAGAAAAAAGGGAGCACACTGCCTCACACTCAAGCAAAAAGTTAGCCCCAATGCATCATGGTAAATGCAGTCACTTCGTTTTGTGCTGAAAAAGTAATCAAAAGTCTTTCACCTAAGTAGGTGCAGCAAGTGCTGTGTATCTCTGGACACGTGTTTCTAGGTTTAGCCCGTCATCAGCAGAGAGCAGCCAAGTCTGTGGGGTTGCTTGAAATGCCGCCAAAAGTCTTCTCAGGTTTATGTACCACTCACTGGCGCACAGGTGCCTCACCAGAGCTCGTTAGCTCAAGGGAGCATTCATTGGACAAAAAGAAAAAAGGGAGCACACTGCCTCACACTCAAGCAAAAAGTTAGCCCCAATGCATCATGGTAAATGCAGTCACTTCGTTTTGTGCTGAAAAAGTAATCAAAAGTCTTTCACCTAAGTAGGTGCAGCAAGTGCTGTGTATCTCTGGACACGTGTTTCTAGGTTTAGCCCGTCATCAGCAGAGAGCAGCCAAGTCTGTGGGGTTGCTTGAAATGCCGCCAAAAGTCTTCTCAGGTTTATGAGCGACCCTTGACCCAAGGGTAGGTCGCTCCCCCTGCCGCTGCAGCTCCTCCAAGTTCCCGAGTTCCTGTGTTCCTGAGACCCACCTAACTGTAAGTACCCCCCTCCTCCCAGCCCCTCGCCCTGCCCCGCGCCACTCACCTTCTCTCCTGCTCCTGCTTCTTTTCCTCCTCTCTGTCTCTTCCTCCTCGCCCCCCGTCTGCAATCTTCTTCTGTGTTCTTCTGTTCTTCCCTTCTGTTCTTCTGTGTTCTTCCGGTCTTCTGTGTTCTTCTTCTCTGTTCTTCTCGGTGCTTCTGTGTTCTTCTTCTCGGTTCTTCTGTGTTCTTCTCTGTTCTTCTCTGTTCTTCTGCTCTTCCGATCTTCTGGTCTTCTGCTCTTCCGGTCTTCTGTTCTTCTGTTCTTCTGTTCTTCTGTTCTTCTGTTCTTCTGTCTTCTGCTCATCTGTCTTCTGCTCTTCTGTCTTCTGTTCTTCTGTCTTCTGTTCTTCTGTCTTCTGTTCTCCTGTCTTCGGCTCTTCTACCTCCTCCGTCTTCTTCCCCCGAGCCTGCCCTCCTGCTCCTTCCTCATCCCCCTCCCTCACTCGCCTCCCCCTCTCTCACCCCTAGCTAACCCGTTCGCTATCTACCTCCCTCACTCCTCCTATCTTCCTATCTCTCTAGCTCCCTATCTCACTATCTAACTCCCCCACTCTCCACCTCCTCCTACCTACCTATCTGTCTATCTATCTATTTCCCTATCTATCGACTTCTCTGTCTATTTTCTCTATCTATTTCTCTATCTCTCCCCGCCACCCCCTCTACTACCTATCTCCCTATCCTCTCACTCTACCTCTCTCCCTCACCCACCTCTACAACCCCCCCTCCCCTATCTTCACAACCCTACTCCTATCTCTCTCCCTAATCTCCAAACCTCCTAACACTCACCCTCCTCCACCCTAAACCCCCTCCCCCAGCTCCTCTCACTCTACCTGTCCCCCCCCCTCCCTCGCGCTTTCCCGCCGCGACCTCCTGCACGCCCCCGCCCCCCAGCTCCCATTCGCCCCCAGCTGACCCCTCCCCCCCCTCCTACCTCTTATGGCGGCCGCTGCGCGACAGTGGTAGCGACCCTTGACCCAAGGGTAGGTCGCTCCCCCTGCCGCTGCAGCTCCTCCAAGTTCCCGAGTTCCTGTGTTCCTGAGACCCACCTAACTGTAAGTACCCCCCTCCTCCCAGCCCCTCGCCCTGCCCCGCGCCACTCACCTTCTCTCCTGCTCCTGCTTCTTTTCCTCCTCTCTGTCTCTTCCTCCTCGCCCCCCGTCTGCAATCTTCTTCTGTGTTCTTCTGTTCTTCCCTTCTGTTCTTCTGTGTTCTTCCGGTCTTCTGTGTTCTTCTTCTCTGTTCTTCTCGGTGCTTCTGTGTTCTTCTTCTCGGTTCTTCTGTGTTCTTCTCTGTTCTTCTCTGTTCTTCTCTGTTCTTCTGCTCTTCCGATCTTCTGGTCTTCTGCTCTTCCGGTCTTCTGTTCTTCTGTTCTTCTGTTCTTCTGTTCTTCTGTCTTCTGCTCTTCTGTCTTCTGCTCTTCTGGCTTCTGTTCTTCTGTCTTCTGTTCTTCTGTCTTCTGTTCTCCTGTCTTCGGCTCTTCTACCTCCTCCGTCTTCTTCCCCCGAGCCTGCCCTCCTGCTCCTTCCTCATCCCCCTCCCTCACTCGCCTCCCCCTCTCTCACCCCTAGCTAACCCGTTCGCTATCTACCTCCCTCACTCCTCCTATCTTCCTATCTCTCTAGCTCCCTATCTCACTATCTAACTCCCCCACTCTCCACCTCCTCCTACCTACCTATCTGTCTATCTATCTATTTCCCTATCTATCGACTTCTCTGTCTATTTTCTCTATCTATTTCTCTATCTCTCCCCGCCACCCCCTCTACTACCTATCTCCCTATCCTCTCACTCTACCTCTCTCCCTCACCCACCTCTACAACCCCCCCTCCCCTATCTTCACAACCCTACTCCTATCTCTCTCCCTAATCTCCAAACCTCCTAACACTCACCCTCCTCCACCCTAAACCCCCTCCCCCAGCTCCTCTCACTCTACCTGTCCCCCCCTCCCTCGCGCTTTCCCGCCGCGACCTCCTGCACGCCCCCGCCCCCCAGCTCCCATTCGCCCCCAGCTGACCCCTCCCCCCCTCCTACCTCTTATGGCGGCCGCTGCGCGACAGTGGTAGCGACCCTTGACCCAAGGGTAGGTCGCTCCCCCTGCCGCTGCAGCTCCTCCAAGTTCCCGAGTTCCTGTGTTCCTGAGACCCACCTAACTGTAAGTACCCCCCTCCTCCCAGCCCCTCGCCCTGCCCCGCGCCACTCACCTTCTCTCCTGCTCCTGCTTCTTTTCCTCCTCTCTGTCTCTTCCTCCTCGCCCCCCGTCTGCAATCTTCTTCTGTGTTCTTCTGTTCTTCCCTTCTGTTCTTCTGTGTTCTTCCGGTCTTCTGTGTTCTTCTTCTCTGTTCTTCTCGGTGCTTCTGTGTTCTTCTTCTCGGTTCTTCTGTGTTCTTCTCTGTTCTTCTCTGTTCTTCTCTGTTCTTCTGCTCTTCCGATCTTCTGGTCTTCTGCTCTTCCGGTCTTCTGTTCTTCTGTTCTTCTGTTCTTCTGTTCTTCTGTTCTTCTGTCTTCTGCTCTTCTGTCTTCTGCTCTTCTGTCTTCTGTTCTTCTGTCTTCTGTTCTTCTGTCTTCTGTTCTCCTGTCTTCGGCTCTTCTACCTCCTCCGTCTTCTTCCCCCGAGCCTGCCCTCCTGCTCCTTCCTCATCCCCCTCCCTCACTCGCCTCCCCCTCTCTCACCCCTAGCTAACCCGTTCGCTATCTACCTCCCTCACTCCTCCTATCTTCCTATCTCTCTAGCTCCCTATCTCACTATCTAACTCCCCCACTCTCCACCTCCTCCTACCTACCTATCTGTCTATCTATCTATTTCCCTATCTATCGACTTCTCTCTCTATTTTCTCTATCTATTTCTCTATCTCTCCCCGCCACCCCCTCTACTACCTATCTCCCTATCCTCTCACTCTACCTCTCTCCCTCACCCACCTCTACAACCCCCCCTCCCCTATCTTCACAACCCTACTCCTATCTCTCTCCCTAATCTCCAAACCTCCTAACACTCACCCTCCTCCACCCTAAACCCCCTCCCCCAGCTCCTCTCACTCTACCTGTCCCCCCCCCTCCCTCGCGCTTTCCCGCCGCGACCTCCTGCACGCCCCCGCCCCCCAGCTCCCATTCGCCCCCAGCTGACCCCTCCCCCCCTCCTACCTCTTATGGCGGCCGCTGCGCGACTGCACAGCGGGCGCGCTGCTGGCGCGCCGGAGGCGCGCCAGAGGCAAGCCCGTCTGCGCCCGTCCGCGCCTGGCCCGCGCCCAGCGCCACGACCCCTGGTCCCCAGCTCCCCAGCTCCCCCAAGCCCCGCTACGACCCCACCACCCTCCACGCCCTCAACCCAGGGCGCTCCAAAACCTGCTTCCTAGCTCACCCCAAACGCACCCATGGACCCTTCGCCTGCAACTCCTGCAAACGCATCTTCCACCACGCAACTACCACGACCACAAGCCCACGCGCCATCAACCACCTCAAGTGCATCCTGATCAACGCTCGTTCCGTCCACAAGCACGCCGTTGAACTTTGGGACCTCCTGGACTCCACAGCCCCGGACGTCGCCTTCATCACGGAGACATGGATGAACGCCTCCTCTGCTCCAGACATCGCTACCGCCATCCCCGAAGGCTACAAGATCTCCAGAAAGGACCGCACCAACCAAGTAGGAGGAGGTGTCGCCATCATCTTCAAAGACTCCATCAGCATCACCACCTCCACCGAAGACCCCCCCCTCGCCGCTGAACACCTGCATTTTCAGATTCGCACCGACCCAAGGACCACCCTCAGAGGATCCCTCGTCTACCGTCCTCCCGGACCTCGCGCCTCTTTCAGCGACGCCATCGCCGACTTCATCTCCCCGCACGCCCTCGCCTCACCGGACTACATCCTCCTAGGCGACCTCAACTTCCATCTGGAACAAAACAACGACCCCAACACCACCACCCTGCTCGACAACCTCGCCAACCTCGGCCTCAAACAACTGGTGAACACCGCCACCCACATCGCCGGACACACGCTCGACCCTATCTTCTCCGCCAGCAAACACGTCTTCTTCAGCCACACCTCTGCCCTACACTGGACCGACCACAGCTGCGTCCACTTCACATTCCGACGCGAGACCTCCCACCTCCGCACTCAACCCATCCCTCACCGACAGTGGAACAAGATCCCTTAAGAGCAACTCTTCTCCGCTCTCGCCGCCAACCAACCCACCCTCACCACCGACCCCAACGACGCAGCTCTCAACCTCACAAACTGGATCTCCAACTGCGCTGACAACCTTGCTCCCCTCAAACGCACGCATCGACAGACCAACACCAAAAAACCTCTCTGGTTCTCTGACACCCTCAAAGAATCAAAGAAAACTTGTCGTGCCCTTGAGAAGGCCTGGCGCAAGGACCACACCGCTGACAACATGACCGCCCTCAAGAACGCTACACGCGAACACCACCACCTGATCCGCACTGCCAAAAGGAACTTTTTCACCGACAGACTAGACAAAAACAGCCACAACAGCAGAGAACTCTTCAGCATCGTCAAAGAGTTCTCCAACCCCAGCGCCAGCGCCAACGCCGTCACGCCCTCACAGGATTTGTGCGAATCCCTCGCCACTTTCTTCCATCGCAAGATCAGCGACCTCCACGACAGCTTCGGACACCAGACCCAACCATACACCACTGAACCCGCTTCCCCGGACATCACCCTCAACAACTGGTCCCACATCAACACGGAAGAAACCAAATCCATCTTGAACTCTATCCACTCCGGCGCCCCTTCGGACCCCTGCCCGCACTTCATCTTTAACAAAGCCGACGACATCATCGCCCCGCACCTCCAGACCGTCATCAACTCTTCTTTTTCTTCTGCTACCTTCCCCGAATGCTGGAAGCACGCTGAAGTCAACGCCCTACTAAAGAAACCTACGGCTGACCCAAGCGACCTGAAAAACTTCCGCCCCATCTCTCTTCTACCTTTCCCAGCCAAGGTAATAGAAAAGACCGTCAACAAACAGCTGACCACCTTCCTGGAAGACAACAACCTGCTCGACCCTTCACAAACCGGATTCCGAACCAACCACAGCACGGAAACCGCCCTCATCTCAGTCACAGACGACATCAGAACCCTGATGGACAACGGTGAAACAGTCGCCCTCATTCTCCTCGACCTCTCGGCTGCCTTTGACACCGTCTGTCACCGCATCCTAATCACCCGCCTACGCTCCACCGGGATCCAAGGCCAGGCCCTGGACTGGATCGCCTCCTTCCTCGCTAACCGCTCCCAAAGAGTTTACCTCCCTCCGTTTCGCTCAGAACCCACCAAGATCATCTGCGGCGTACCTCAAGGCTCATCGCTCAGCCCGACACTCTTCAATGTCTACATGAGCCCCCTCGCCGACATCGTACGCAAGCACGACATCATCATCACCTCCTACGCCGACGACACCCAACTTGTACTCTCCCTCACCAAGGACCCCGCCAGCGCCAAGACCAACCTACAAGAGGGTATGAAGGACGTCGCAGATTGGATGAGGCTCAGCCGCCTAAAGCTGAACTCTGAAAAAACGGAAGTCCTCATCCTCGGCAACACCCCGTCCGCCTGGGACGACTCCTGGTGGCCCACGGCCCTCGGCACCGCACCGACCCCCGCAGACCACGCCCGCAACCTCGGCTTCATCTTGGACCCTCTTCTCACCATGACCAAGCAAGTCAACGCCGTGTCCTCCGCCTGCTTCCTCACTCTCCGCATGCTCCGTAAGATCTTCCGCTGGATCCCCGCCGACACCAGAAAAACCGTGACCCACGCCCTCGTCACGAGCTGCCTGGACTACGGCAACACCCTCTACGCCGGGACCACAGCCAAACTCCAAAACCGCCTGCAACGCATCCAAAACGCCTCGGCCCGCCTCATCCTCGACGTACCCCGCAACAGCCACATCTCCGCACACCTGAGACACCTGCATTGGCTCCCAGTCAGCAAAAGGATCACCTTCCGTCTTCTCACCCACGCACACAAAGCCCTCCACAACAAGGGACCGGAATACCTCAACAGACGCCTCAGCTTCTACGTCCCCACCCGCCCCCTCCGCTCCGCTGGCCTCGCACTTGCTGCCGTCCCTCGCACCCGCCGCTCCACAGCGGGTGGGAGATCTTTCTCCTTCCTGGCGGCCAAGACCTGGAACTCCCTCCCCACCAGCCTCAGGACCACCCAGGACCACTCCGCTTTCCGGAGACTCCTAAAGACTTGGCTGTTCGAGCAGCGATAACCCCCCCTTTCCCCCCTAGCGCCTTGAGACCTGCACGGGTGAGTAGCGCGCTTTATAAATGTTAATGATTTGATTTGATTTGATTTGATGTACCACTCACTGGCGCACAGGTGCCTCACCAGAGCTCGTCAGCTCGTTAGCTCAAGGGTGCAGTCATTGGACAAAAAGAAAAAAGGGAGCACACTGCCTCACACTCAAGCAAAAAGTTAGCCCCAATGCATCATGGTAAATGCAGTCACTTCGTTTTGTGCTGAAAAAGTAATCAAAAGTCTTTCACTTAAGTAGGTGCAGCAAGTGCTGTGTATCTCTGGACACGTGTTTCTAGGTTTAGCCCGTCATCAGCAGAGAGCAGCCAAGTCTGTGGGGTTGCTTGAAATGCCGCCAAAAGTCTTCTCAGGTTTATGTACCACTCACTGGCGCACAGGTGCCTCACCAGAGCTCGTCAGCTCGTTAGCTCAAGGGAGCAGTCATTGGACAAAAAGAAAAAAGGGAGCACACTGCCTCACACTCAAGCAAAAAGTTAGCCCCAATGCATCATGGTAAATGCAGTCACTTCGTTTTGTGCTGAAAAAGTAATCAAAAGTCTTTCACCTAAGAAGGTGCAGCAAGTGCTGTGTATCTCTTGACACGTGTTTCTAGGTTTAGCCCGTCATCAGCAGAGAGCAGCCAAGTCTGTGGGGTTGCTTGAAATGCCGCCAAAAGTCTTCTCAGGTTTATGTACCACTCACTGGCGCACAGGTGCCTCACCAGAGCTCGTCAGCTCGTTAGCTCAAGGGAGCAGTCATTGGACAAAAAGAAAAAAGGGAGCACACTGCCTCACACTCAAGCAAAAAGTTAGCCCCAATGCATCATGGTAAATGCAGTCACTTCGTTTTGTGCTGAAAAAGTAATCAAAAGTCTTTCACCTAAGTAGGTGCAGCAAGTGCTGTGTATCTCTGGACACGTGTTTCTAGGTTTAGCCCGTCATCAGCAGAGAGCAGCCAAGTCTGTGGGGTTGGTTGAAATGCCGCCAAAAGTCTTCTCAGGTTTATGTACCACTCACTGGCGCACAGGTGCCTCACCAGAGCTCGTCAGCTCGTTAGCTCAAGGGAGCAGTCATTGGACAAAAAGAAAAAAGGGAGCACACTGCCTCACACTCAAGCAAAAAGTTAGCCCCAATGCATCATGGTAAATGCAGTCACTTCGTTTTGTGCTGAAAAAGTAATCAAAAGTCTTTCACCTAAGTAGGTGCAGCAAGTGCTGTGTATCTCTGGACACGTGTTTCTAGGTTTAGCCCGTCATCAGCAGAGAGCAGCCAAGTCTGTGGGGTTGCTTGAAATGCCGCCAAAAGTCTTCTCAGGTTTATGTACCACTCACTGGCGCACAGGTGCCTCACCAGAGCTCGTCAGCTCGTTAGCTCAAGGGAGCAGTCATTGGACAAAAAGAAAAAAGGGAGCACACTGCCTCACACTCAAGCAAAAAGTTAGCCCCAATGCATCATGGTAAATGCAGTCACTTCGTTTTGTGCTGAAAAAGTAATCAAAAGTCTTTCACCTAAGTAGGTGCAGCAAGTGCTGTGTATCTCTGGACACGTGTTTCTAGGTTTAGCCCGTCATCAGCAGAGAGCAGCCAAGTCTGTGGGGTTGCTTGAAATGCCGCCAAAAGTCTTCTCAGGTTTATGTACCACTCACTGGCGCACAGGTGCCTCACCAGAGCTCGTCAGCTCGTTAGCTCAAGGGAGCAGTCATTGGACAAAAAGAAAAAAGGGAGCACACTGCCTCACACTCAAGCAAAAAGTTAGCCCCAATGCATCATGGTAAATGCAGTCACTTCGTTTTGTGCTGAAAAAGTAATCAAAAGTCTTTCACCTAAGTAGGTGCAGCAAGTGCTGTGTATCTCTGGACACGTGTTTCTAGGTTTAGCCCGTCATCAGCAGAGAGCAGCCAAGTCTGTGGGGTTGCTTGAAATGCCGCCAAAAGTCTTCTCAGGTTTATGTACCACTCACTGGCGCACAGGTGCCTCACCAGAGCTCGTCAGCTCGTTAGCTCAAGGGAGCAGTCATTGGACAAAAAGAAAAAAGGGAGCACACTGCCTCACACTCAAGCAAAAAGTTAGCCCTAATGCATCATGGTAAATGCAGTCACTTCGTTTTGTGCTGAAAAAGTAATCAAAAGTCTTTCACCTAAGTAGGTGCAGCAAGTGCTGTGTATCTCTGGACACGTGTTTCTAGGTTTAGCCCGTCATCAGCAGAGAGCAGCCAAGTCTGTGGGGTTGCTTGAAATGCCGCCAAAAGTCTTCTCAGGTTTATGTACCACTCACTGGCGCACAGGTGCCTCACCAGAGCTCGTCAGCTCGTTAGCTCAAGGGAGCAGTCATTGGACAAAAAGAAAAAAGGGAGCACACTGCCTCACACTCAAGCAAAAAGTTAGCCCCAATGCATCATGGTAAATGCAGTCACTTTGTTTTGTGCTGAAAAAGTAATCAAAAGTCTTTCACCTAAGTAGGTGCAGCAAGTGCTGTGTATCTCTGGACACGTGTTTCTAGGTTTAGCCCGTCATCAGCAGAGAGCAGCCAAGTCTGTGGGGTTGCTTGAAATGCCGCCAAAAGTCTTCTCAGGTTTATGTACCACTCACTGGCGCACAGGTGCCTCACCAGAGCTCGTCAGCTCGTTAGCTCAAGGGAGCAGTCATTGGAAAAAAAGAAAAAAGGGAGCACACTGCCTCACACTCAAGCAAAAAGTTAGCCCCAATGCATCATGGTAAATGCAGTCACTTCGTTTTGTGCTGAAAAAGTAATCAAAAGTCTTTCACCTAAGTAGGTGCAGCAAGTGCTGTGTATCTCTGGACACGTGTTTCTAGGTTTAGCCCGTCATCAGCAGAGAGCAGCCAAGTCTGTGGGGTTGCTTGAAATGCCGCCAAAAGTCTTCTCAGGTTTATGTACCACTCACTGGCGCACAGGTGCCTCACCAGAGCTCGTCAGCTCGTTAGCTCAAGGGAGCAGTCATTGGACAAAAAGAAAAAAGGGAGCACACTGCCTCACACTCAAGCAAAAAGTTAGCCCCAATGCATCATGGTAAATGCAGTCACTTTGTTTTGTGCTGAAAAAGTAATCAAAAGTCTTTCACCTAAGTAGGTGCAGCAAGTGCTGTGTATCTCTGGACACGTGTTTCTAGGTTTAGCCCGTCATCAGCAGAGAGCAGCCAAGTCTGTGGGGTTGCTTGAAATGCCGCCAAAAGTCTTCTCAGGTTTATGTACCACTCACTGGCGCACAGGTGCCTCACCAGAGCTCGTCAGCTCGTTAGCTCAAGGGAGCAGTCATTGGACAAAAAGAAAAAAGGGAGCACACTGCCTCACACTCAAGCAAAATGTTAGCCCCAATGCATCATGGTAAATGCAGTCACTTCGTTTTGTGCTGAAAAAGTAATCAAAAGTCTTTCACCTAAGTAGGTGCAGCAAGTGCTGTGTATCTCTGGACACGTTTTTCTAGGTTTAGCCCGTCATCAGCAGAGAGCAGCCAAGTCTGTGGGGTTGCTTGAAATGCCGCCAAAAGTCTTCTCAGGTTTATGTACCACTCACTGGCGCACAGGTGCCTCACCAGAGCTCGTCAGCTCGTTAGCTCAAGGGAGCAGTCATTGGACAAAAAGAAAAAAGGGAGCACACTGCCTCACACTCAAGCAAAAAGTTAGCCCCAATGCATCATGGTAAATGCAGTCACTTCGTTTTGTGCTGAAAAAGTAATCAAAAGTCTTTCACCTAAGTAGGTGCAGCAAGTGCTGTGTATCTCTGGACACGTGTTTCTAGGTTTAGCCCGTCATCAGCAGAGAGCAGCCAAGTCTGTGGGGTTGCTTGAAATGCCGCCAAAAGTCTTCTCAGGTTTATGTACCACTCACTGGCACACAGGTGCCTCACCAGAGCTCGTCAGCTCGTTAGCTCAAGGGAGCAGTCATTGGACAAAAAGAAAAAAGGGAGCACACTGCCTCACACTCAAGCAAAAAGTTAGCCCCAATGCATCATGGTAAATGCAGTCACTTCGTTTTGTGCTGAAAAAGTAATCAAAAGTCTTTCACCTAAGTAGGTGCAGCAAGTGCTGTGTATTTCTGGACACGTGTTTCTAGGTTTAGCCCGTCATCAGCAGAGAGCAGCCAAGTCTGTGGGGTTGCTTGAAATGCCGCCAAAAGTCTTCTCAGGTTTATGTACCACTCACTGGCGCACAGGTGCCTCACCAGAGCTCGTCAGCTCGTTAGCTCAAGGGAGCAGTCATTGGACAAAAAGAAAAAAGGGAGCACACTGCCTCACACTCAAGCAAAAAGTTAGCCCCAATGCATCATGGTAAATGCAGTCACTTCGTTTTGTGCTGAAAAAGTAATCAAAAGTCTTTCACCTAAGTAGGTGCAGCAAGTGCTGTGTATCTCTGGACACGTGTTTCTAGGTTTAGCCCGTCATCAGCAGAGAGCAGCCAAGTCTGTGGGGTTGCTTGAAATGCCGCCAAAAGTCTTCTCAGGTTTATGTACCACTCACTGGCGCACAGGTGCCTCACCAGAGCTCGTCAGCTCGTTAGCTCAAGGCGGCATTTCAAGCAACCCCGCCAGCTACACGTTGCTCTTCGCTGATGACGGCCAAATAGCCAGAAACACGTGTCCGAAGATACGGCACTCGCCACACCAACTTATGGTGAAAAACTTTCAAAATGCTGTTCAAATTCGTGCTAATGACTGCATTTACCATGATGCCTTGGGGTCACAAATGCTGGAATGGAAGACAGGGTGCTCCCCATTTTGACTGTTGTAATTAAGGCTCCCGTGAGCCTCTGAGCTGACGAGCTCGGGTGAAGCACCTGTGCGCCTTCTTGAGTGGTACTTAAACCTGTGAATACTTTCAAGGCGGCATTTCAAGCAACCCCGCCAGCTACACGTTGCTCTTCGCTGATGACGGCCAAATAGCCAGAAACACGTGTCCGAAGATACGGCACTCGCCACACCAACTTATGGTGAAAAACTTTCAAAATGCTGTTCAAATTCGTGCTAATGACTGCATTTACCATGATGCCTTGGGGTCACAAATGCTGGAATGGAAGACAGGGTGCTCCCCATTTTGACTGTTGTAATTAAGGCTCCCGTGAGCCTCTGAGCTGACGAGCTCGGGTGAAGCACCTGTGCGCCTTCTTGAGTGGTACTTAAACCTGTGAATACTTTCAAGGCGGCATTTCAAGCAACCCCGCCAGCTACACGTTGCTCTTCGCTGATGATGGCCAAATAGCCAGAAACACGTGTCCGAAGATACGGCACTCGCCACACCAACTTATGGTGAAAAACTTTCAAAATGCTGTTCAAATTCGTGCTAATGACTGCATTTACCATGATGCCTTGGGGTCACAAATGCTGGAATGGAAGACAGGGTGCTCCCCATTTTGACTGTTGTAATTAAGGCTCCCGTGAGCCTCTGAGCTGACGAGCTCGGGTGAAGCACCTGTGCGCCTTCTTGAGTGGTACTTAAACCTGTGAATACTTTCAAGGCGGCATTTCAAGCAACCCCGCCAGCTACACGTTGCTCTTCGCTGATGACGGCCAAATAGCCAGAAACACGTGTCCGAAGATACGGCACTCGCCACACCAACTTATGGTGAAAAACTTTCAAAATGCTGTTCAAATTCGTGCTAATGACTGCATTTACCATGATGCCTTGGGGTCACAAATGCTGGAATGGAAGACAGGGTGCTCCCCATTTTGACTGTTGTAATTAAGGCTCCCGTGAGCCTCTGAGCTGACGAGCTCGGGTGAAGCACCTGTGCGCCTTCTTGAGTGGTACTTAAACCTGTGAATACTTTCAAGGCGGCATTTCAAGCAACCCCGCGAGCTACATGTTGCTCTTCGCTGATGACGGCCAAATAGCCAGAAACACGTGTCCGAAGATACGGCACTCGCCACACCAACTTATGGTGAAAAACTTTCAAAATGCTGTTCAAATTCGTGCTAATGACTGCATTTACCATGATGCCTTGGGGTCACAAATGCTGGAATGGAAGACAGGGTGCTCCCCATTTTGACTGTTGTAATTAAGGCTCCCGTGAGCCTCTGAGCTGACGAGCTCGGGTGAAGCACCTGTGCGCCTTCTTGAGTGGTACTTAAACCTGTGAATACTTTCAAGGCGGCATTTCAAGCAACCCCGCCAGCTACACGTTGCTCTTCGCTGATGACGGCCAAATAGCCAGAAACACGTGTCCGAAGATACGGCACTCGCCACACCAACTTATGGTGAAAAACTTTCAAAATGCTGTTCAAATTCGTGCTAATGACTGCATTTACCATGATGCCTTGGGGTCACAAATGCTGGAATGGAAGACAGGGTGCTCCCCATTTTGACAGGAGTGAACATGTGTTTAGGAACCATAAAAATTTCTTCTCAACCAATGTTCAGGTGGTATGTTTCGCAGACCTCTGCATCACTCAAGTGATGTCCCAGTTCCCAGGGTCAGTTGATGATGCGTACGTACTGTGGAACAGCAGTATCCCACACCTGATGGCACTACTGCAAAGGGATCGTGCCTGTTTCACAGATGTGTATCGTGTCATATATGTGCCTCTGTATTCTGCACACTCCACACCACCTTCTAGATTTACCTACAGTTTTCAATATGCCTATTACCTCTGTGCACATAGGTGACTCTGGTTTTCCCAACCTGCCATGGCTACTGACACCTGTCAGGCATCCGACTACAGCAGCAGAAAACCATTTCAATGAGATCCATGGTAGGACCCGACGGGTAATCGAACACACCTTTGGAGTGCTGAAAGCCAGACTCAGGTGCCTGCACCTCACTGGGGAGGCCCTACTGTACAGACCAGCAAAATTGTGCCAGATCATTGGAGCATGCTGCATGTTGCACAATTTGGCTCTCAGACATCACATCCCATTACTGGATGCTGAGGAGGGTGCAGCTATGCCAGTGGATGATGAAGGGGACACGGGGAGTGATGACGAGGATGACAACAAGGATGCAGCTGATTCCAGAGCAGAGCTGATACAACAATACTTCCACTGACATACAGGTATGTGTCAGAGCCATACTATGTAAGCAGTAGCAATGTCTGCTGTGTGGAGGGCTCCTATTAGGGTTGTGTATTCAATGTGGGTGTAGTGTGTACACATTATTTTAGATGTGGTGCTGTTAACTGTATTACAGAACTTGTAAATGATTGCTCCCCCTTCTGGCACTGTCAAATTGGTAGGTCAATGGCATTCCTTGGGAAACGGCCTTAACCATGACTCCATACCAACGAAGTCGTGGACAACAAAAGTGGAACAACGCTTTCGTTAACCATGGCTTCATTGTTTCGTGCCTTAACCACGCATGTGCGGAACCACGCACATGCGTGGTTAAGGCACAGAAGAAGGGAGTCGGCTGAGGAGGACGACGCGATCAGTCAGGTAAGTGGGGCTGTTTTAGGGGCTGGGGGTTGGGGTATTTTTACTTTTAGGGGCGGGGTTGGGGTATTTTTAGTTTTGGGGGTCAGGGTGGTTTAGGGGAGGGGGTTGGGTTATTTTTTGTTTTAGGGGCAGTTTAGGTTTAGGGGCAGGGAAGGGCGGTCGTGTATTTTTAGTTTTAGGGGTGAGGGTGGGGGGTTGGGGTATTTTTAGTTTTAGGGGAGGGGTGTTGGGGCAGTTTAGGTTTAGGGGCGGGAGGTGAGGTGAGGGGTATTTTTAGTTTTAGGGCCGGGGTGGGGGGTCAAGATATTTTTAGTTTTAGGGGTGGGGGGTCAGCCGGTTTAGGATTGGGGGAGGGGTATTTTTAGTTTTAGGGGCGAGGGTGGGGGGGTCGGGGTATTATTAGTTTTAGAGGTGGGGGGTCGGGCAGTTTAGGTTTGGGGAGGGGTATTTTTTGTTTTAGGGGCGAGGGTGGGGGTTGGGGTATTTTTAGTTTGGGGGGTCAAGGTGATTTGGGGAGGGGTCGGGTTATTTCTTGTTTTAGGGGTGGTTTAGGGGCAGGGAAAGGGGGGTCGGGGTATTTTTAGTTTTAGGGGCGGGGTGGGGGTCGAGGTATTTTTAGTTTTAGGGGAGGGGCGTCAGGTGGTTTAGGTTTAGGGGCAGGGGAGGGCGGGGAGGGGTATTTTTAGTTTTAGGAGCGGGGTGGGGGGCCGAGGTATTTTTAATTTTAGGGGTGGGGTTGGGCGGTTTAGGTTTGGGGAGGGGTATTTTTAGTTTTAGGGGCGAGGGTGGAGGGTCGGGGTCTTTTTAGTTTTAGAGGTGGGGGGTCGGGTGGTTTAGGTTTAGGGACTGGTTAGGGGGTACAGGCATTTTTAGCTTTAGGGGCGGGGTGGGGGGTCGGGTATTTTTAGTATTTGGGGGTGGGGGTAGAGGTGGTTTAGGTTTTTAGGGGTGGGGTGGGGGATTGGGGTGGTTTAGGTTTTAGGGGTGGGGTTGGGGTGGTTTTAGGTTTTAGGGGCGTGGTGAGGGGTTGCAGTAATTTTAGGGGTGGAGGTTGGGGTGGTTTTAGGTTTTAGGGGTGGGTTGGGGGTCAGGTAATCTTAGGGGCGAGGTGGGGGGCTTGGGGGTTTTAGGTTTTAGGGGTGGGGGGCTCGGGGTAATTTTAGGGGCGGGGTGTTGGGGTGGTTTTAGGTATTAGGGTGGGGGTTGGGGTAGTTTAGGTTTTAGGGATGGGTTAGGGATTGGGGTTGTTTTAGGGGTGGGGTTGGGGTGGTTTTAGGTTTTAAGGGTGGGTTGGGGGTCAGGTAATTCTAGGGGCGGGGTTTAGGTTTTAGGGGTGGGGGCTTGGGGTAGTTTTAGGGGCAGGGTGGTTTTAGGGGTGGGGGTTGGGGTAGTTTAGGTTTTAGGGATGGGGTGGGGATTGGGGTTGTTTTAGGGGCAGGGTGGGGGGTTGGGGTGGGGTGGGTTTAGGTTTTAGGGGTACGGTGGGGGTCGCGGTAATTTTAGGGACGAGGTGGGGGTTGGGATAGTTTTAGGGACAAGGGTTGGGGGTTGGCATGGTTTTAGGGGAGGGGGTGGGGGCTTGCAGTAATTTTTAGGGGTCGGGGTGGGGGACCAGGAGGGACGCATGCTGGAACCATACATGCTGATCACTAATGCCTTTACCAGGAATGCCTTTACAATGAAAAATCGTGCCACTGGAATCAAGCTAGCCTGGCTGAAGAAGGGTGATACCCTGAAACCGGTCCCAGGATGCTTGTTTCCGGTCCAGGGAGGACCTGGCCTGGCAGTTTAGTCTGGACTGTTCCCATGAGGAACAGGGTCAAGACTGATTTGCATATGGCTGGGTCCAAACTGGGGTGGCATGGTGAGCAAAAGAACGATGGATTAAACACAGATCTGTGACTGGGGGTGAGTGTTTGCATTGTCAGCCCTCCGTCCATCATCCTTTTGTGTTGCTAAAGTTGCCCCAAGTGGGAAGGGTATGCCCAGACATGGGTCCCTTGCTCACTGTGCCACTGGAATCAAGCTAGCCTGGCTGAAGAAGGGTGATACCCTAAAACCGGTCCCAGAATGCTTGTTTCTGGTCCAGGAAGGACCTGGCGTGGCAGTTCGGGCTTGGCTGTTCCCATGAGGAACAAGGTCAAGCCTGATTTGCATATGGCTGGGTCCAAACTGGGGTGGCATGGTGAGCAAAAGAACAATGGATTAAACCCAGATCTGTGACTGGGGGTGAGTGTTTGCATTGTCAGCACTCCGTCCATCATCCTTTTGTGTTGCCACTAGTGGTAACAACGCAGTCGTTTTTCTGACCTCATTGTTCAGGCATGCGTTGTTCCAGCATGCGTTGTTCCAACATAGATTCGTCTTCCTTTTACATATGTGATGGCTGTAAATAATGTACTCATGGTAGATAAAGACATTGACAGAAACTGTGCCCAAAGGTGTCTATTCACTCCCAGAAGCACAAAGGCCTTCGTTGTCTGGGGCGGGTGCTCTTGACTCAGGCACCTGTACTGTGGGGCACACCTCTAATTGAGTTGTCCCTGAGGGACAGGTTTGGGGAGGAGGGGCTAGCTGTGGTGTTGTAACCACACGGGAGGGTGAGTCCGAGGTGTCTAGGTTGGGGCTGCTGGAGGTGGACTGGCCAGTCACCCCAGATGGCCCAGGCATTTCATCGTCCTCCAGACATCCACTGGGGCCTTCATCCTGGGAGGGCTGTCTGACCCTGACATCCTCTGCTGGATGGCAGTAGCATGGTTTGCTGTGGATGGTAAGGGTGAGAGTTATTACGTGGAAATGTTGTTGTGGTGTCATGGTGTGACACTTGCAGTGGGTTGAATTGTTACACAGGGATGGCAATGACATTTTCAGCAATGCTGACACTGCATGGTGAATGGCCTTTGGGCCATGCTTGTCATATCAATTGTAGTTGTGAGTTTGCTGTTTGACACTGCTGTAATTTGCATTGGTAGTGAGGTAGTGTTGGCTAGCAGTCTGGGTCAGCTGTGGGATGACTGTCCATGCAGGTGCACCATTGCGTGGTGCGAGTGTGACTTGGATCCGGCATGCCTAGTGATGGATTGTGGGAGTGGTAGTTGAGGAGATAGTGAAGGTTTAGTGTACATTGTGTGGGGTGGATGTGTGGATGGTGGGAGAGGGGTGGTGTGGCATGCAAAGTAGGAAGGTAGGATGATAGAGGGGGGTGCATTCTTATTTTTTGTGATATCATGGGGAGTGGTAGGTGCTTGGGAGGCATGCAGGACTGGAGTGGTTAGTGCTCGGGGTGTAGGTTCCTTGCCAGTATCAATCCCTCCAATGATCCCTGTTAGGCCCTCAGGATGCATGATGTCTAAGACCTTCTCCTACCAGGTTGTCAGGCCAAGGGGAGGAGGTGGTCTTGCTGAGGGCGATGTCGTGCCTGGACGCCATGGAATAGACCTTCCCCCCGAAGTCGTTCCACCTCTTTCTGATGTCCTTTTTTGTGCGTGGGTAGCAGCCGACTGCGTTCAACCTGTTGACGATCCTCTACCATAGCTAGGTTTTCCTGGACATTGATGTTTGCTGGACTCGTGCTCCCATCAGTTATGGCTGGACTCTAACGATCTCATTCACCATGACCCACAACTCGATGGTGCGTGGATGCTTGTGGCGTGACATGTTGTGTGGGTTCGTGTTATGCATGTGAGGTGCAGTGCAGGCGAATGATTGTTGTCGGGGTGCGTGCAACATGTGAATTATTGCTCCATGTGCAGTGGTTCATGGGTCGTATATCTCTGGCTCATAGTGATATTTGCAGAGGTTTGTGGGGGTGTGAGAGGGTGTGTATTATAATGCAGTGTATATGTTTCAGGTGTGGGGTATTCGGGCCGTCCAATCTGGTGTTGCCTTCGATTGGTGGTGATTTTCTAGCCAGCTGCAGTGCGCACCGCCAATAGTTTACTGCCGTGCATGTTCTGCTGTGCTGATTTGTAACTCATAATTTGGCAGCCAGAATGGTGTCAGCATGGCGGATCTGGTGAACGGACAGTCGCTCTTTCGCGGTCAGTGGCATTGGCAGTGTTGGATTTCTGGCTGTGTTTGTTCGGCTTGGTGTTTGTGACTCGTAATACGGTGGACACTGTACTGCCAACACTGGCATGATGGTGGCAGGATTTTGCATGGTGGTCTTGTCCGAAGCCCGCCAAACTCGTATTGAGGGCCTGAGTGTCCCAGTTGAGACTGTCACACCCAGAAAAATGTTTAAAGAAGCAAAAAAGAATAATACATGAACAGCCACTCATTTATTATTCACTGCTCCTTCAAGGAGTGCCCTATAATGCCCTGTGAGGACTATTTACATATTTTTTGTTTCGGCAATGTCTGTATAAGGGGCCCGGGTACCATCAATATTTATTAATAATGTGGGTGGCTGCAAATAGTTTTGTAGCCCACCAGCAACATTAGAAAAACAAGTAAGTGTCCTGGGTCACTGAATTCATGTCCCCAGGAGAACTTATTGTATATGTTAAAGCACTTCCCAGACTGCAACTTGTGCTCTACAGCTTGGAGTGCAGCACCCCCTAGTGCAAGGTTCTATGACTGTGTTTTACGTGGCCTGAAAATGAATTAAAAAAAGCACAAGAATCTCTTGTTGTTGTTTTTATGATTGTATATTTCGTGATGAAAGAAAGACTCAGGGAAATGTTTTTTTTATTTTTTTTATTCCAAACAAACAATATGTTTTTGAATATTTGTTTTCACATTTTTAACTCAAAAATTGAAATAATAAAAAATATGTAAAAAAGATTCACATACATGTTTTAAGAAAAGTTTATTAAACTTTTTTAGTAATTACCATTTATAAGCATTGCATTGTGTTAATTACTGAAGTATACATTTGATTGAAATTATTGGTGATTTTTGGACAAAGATGATAGATCTGCATAAATCTACTAATATGCTCACACCTTGATAAAGCTAATAGGCTCACTTTTCTTACTTGAGTGTTGCAGAAGTCAGTATGTCAGGTTACTCAGGGGCCAGGCCATGCAGCCAATTCCATACAGCACAGAAGAGGTTGGATGCCTCCGGAGGGTTGGCTGCAGGGTATGCCCTTAGGCCATGTCCTCTGGGGAAACCTCTGCCAACAATGGCCAAATAGTAAGTTGTAAATAACAGGAGTCAGAAATATCGGAAAAAGTATTGTGATACAAAAATATTGTGCTGCAGAAATATCATTGGAAAAATTATTGTTTTTTTCACGTAAGTAATATAGTAATCTTTTTGAGAATATACTCATAAAGAATATCATTTTTAATTAATTTAATGTGTTAAATGTTGTTTGTAATTTTAAGTGATTTAAATTTGAATGTATTTGTTAATAGTAATTTATAGTGTTGGAATGGGTTATTGGGTTTGTAGGGAGATAGGTTAGGACGTTAACTAATTATTATGAAATAATTAATCATTTATAACTAAATATGCAATTGATGTTTATTATTTATATTATGTATTATAGATTTATTATGCTTATATTTTAGGTGTTGGTGATACATTTGGAGGGATATAGACTGGGAAGGTAATTAGGTAATAATTGACAATTAATTTACAATTTATTATTAATTATTTAAATTGTTATTAATTATGTCAATTCTGTAATAAACATACAGTTAAGTTATATTTTAGGTGTGGGCTGCGGGGTTTGTAGGGATGTAGAATGGGAAGTTAATAAGTAATAATTATTTAACAATTCAATAAGCATGTATTATTATTTATTGAATTGATTTTTAACTCTGCACATTACGTAATACTGATTTATTGTAGCTGTGGGTTGCTAGGTTTGCAAAGTATAGGGTGGGAAGCAGTGGTGTAGTGAAACTTGAGGGGGCCCCCTGCAAAGTACATAGA
Source organism: Pleurodeles waltl (assembly GCF_031143425.1). Lineage (NCBI taxonomy): Eukaryota > Metazoa > Chordata > Amphibia > Caudata > Salamandridae > Pleurodeles > Pleurodeles waltl. The sequence continues at coordinate 487,777,653 of NC_090438.1, read as the reverse complement.
GGGGGCACCTCTGCCCACCATCCACCAGTTTGAACCCAGACCCAGTGAAAGCACTGTAGTTAGGGGGCTGCGGGGGCTAATGTTACATCAATGTTCAGAAGTTAATTAAGAAAAATAAAATTATTACTGTGAAAATAAATATTTAAATGATTCATAATTATGTAAATTGTGCAACAATTATATATTTCTGTTATATTTTAGGTGTAGGCTGTTGGGTTTGTAGGGTTTTAGGATGGGAAGGTAATTAAGTAATAATTAATAATTAAATATGCACTAATTATGTAATTGATAATCGATTGTGCAAATTGTGCTATACATTTTTATTTTCATTATGTTTAAGGAGTGGGTTGCTAGGTTTGAAGGGGTATAGGGTGGAAAGTTGATGAAGTCATAATTAAATAGTCACTATTTTTTATTTGAAAAATTCTCATTACATTGTTTATGAATTTTGCAAATTGGATAATTGTAGTTTTTGTTTTTTAAATATATATAGATATATATATATTATGTTATGCAATAATGCAAATATTTAGAGTTTTTATATTTTTTGTAAATAATAGGGTTTTTCAAATATGTAATATGGTTGAAGTGAAGTAATTTACCAACTGTTGCTTAGACTAAAGTGGTAATAGTAAATGTAGACCTTATGAAGTCCAACATTTTCCCTTCTGTTGCACAGACTGGAGTAGGAATACTAAATTATACCCCTCCGAAGTCCAATGCTTTCCCTACTGTTGCACAGACTAGAGTTTGAATAGTGAATTTAACCCCTCCGAAGTCCAATGCTTTTCTTACTGTTGCACAGACTGGGGTGGTATTAGTAAATCTTTTCCCTTTGAAGTCCATCACTTTCCCTACTGTTACAAAGAATTGCATGGGAATAGTAAATCTTACACCATCAAAGTCCAATGCTTTCCCTACTGTTGCACAGACTGGAGTGTGAATAGTAAATGTAACCCGTCTGAAGTCCAACCTTTTCCCTATTGTTGTTTAGACTGGAGTAGGAGTAGTAAATTTAACCCCTCCAAAGTCCAATGCTTTCCTTACTGTTGCACAGAGTGGAGTGGGAATTGTAACTCTTACCGCTCCAAATCCAATGCTTTCCTTACTGTTGCACATGCTGGAGTGGGAAAATGTATTCTTACCCCTCCAAAATCCAACGCTTTCCATGCTGTTGAACAGACTGGAGTGGGAATAGAAAATGTAACCTCTCTGAAGTCTAATGCCTTACCAATTATTCTGCAGACTGGAGTGGGAATAATAAATTTAAAGGCTTTCCCTACTATTGCACACTTTGAAGGGATATTTAACCCCTCCAAAGTCCTACAATTTCTCTACTTTTATAGACACTGGAGTAGGAATAGAATATCTATGAATCCCAGAATCCAATACCTTTCCTAAAATCAGTTAAATATATTGTTATTCATTTTTATTTAAAATTTTATTTTCTGTAAATGTATAGTTTTGATTTTTTTCATGTATTTGCTTGGTAATGTATTTAATATTGATCATATTTTTTCTGTTTAATATTTAGCCGGATTTGTCCAGTAGAAGGCGTTATGCCGAAACGCGTTGACATCTTATTTCAGGACTCTGTGTTACCCTGACAAGGAATAAATTCAATGAACTGAATCTGGTCTTGCTGAATATGACTTTGTTTCAATAATTGGGATCTGACTAACAGGATCGGTGCAGCCGTCAGATGGTCATCGGTCCATCTGTTGAAGATTATTATATATATATATATATATATATATATATATATATAAATATTTTTAATATTTTTGAATTGAAGTGATACTTTTTGTTTTATATATCTAAATGAAACTCAAGTTCTGCTGTTCCTGATTGCAACTGCCAAGCCTGTCAGTGCTGGACCAGCAGGCGCAGGACCCGCTCATTAATGAAAAGGGCTCTCATGCCAAAGTTAGTGCCGGTAAACAAGCGAGAAGATCCACACTCCTGGTTGTTCCTTTATAAGGCAAATTTTACTGCTGTTGGCTCACGTGTATCAACCAACTGGTCTTCCTCATAGCTACGTATGCTTGCCCGTGGGAGTGCTTTTCACATATCTCTCTCTCTCTCTCTATATATATATATATATATATGTATATATATATATATATATATATATATATATATATATATATATATATATATATACATATATATATATATATATATATAAAACCTAGGGCCAGATGTAGCAAAACGCCAATTTGCGAGGTGCAAAGTGCGAGTCCATGCGACTCGCAATTTGCACCTCGCAAATTGGTATGCAGTACGGTGTCTCAGACACCGACTGCAACTCGCTATGGGGTCGCAATGACCCACCTCATGAATATTCATGAGGTGGGTCGCAAATTGCGGCCCCATAGCAAGTATAGGCACTCGCAAACATGGAGGCCTGCTGTAGTCAGCAGACCTCCATGTTCGTGACTGCTTTTAAATAAAGCAGTTTTTTTTTTCTCTTTGCAGCCCATTTTCCTTAAAGGAAAACGAGCTGCAAATAGAAAAAAATACCGAAACCTTTTGTCCATAGGACCACTGCCTGCTCTGAAAAAATAATTTTGTGAGCATTCACAAAGGGGAAGGGGTCCCTTGTGGACCCCTTCCCCTTTGCGAATGAGTTACCATCCAAGTGGATGGTAACTGCGAGTTGATTTGCGACCGCTTTCGCGGTCACAAATCAACTTAAATCGCGGTGCGAGTCGCAAATAGGAAGGGAACACCCCTTCCTATTTGCGAGTCGGAAACACATTTTGCGAGTCAGTTCCGACTCGCAAAATGTGTTTCTGCATCGCTTGAGGGCTTTTGCACCTCGCAAACGGCGTTTTTCGCCGTTTGCGAGGTGCAAAAGCCTACCTACATCTGGCCCTTAGTCACCACTAGGTTGTTATAGTTTGAAAAAGCTGTATTTTACTTGAGTATATCTTTGGCCCCACTTGTTGAATCTTCACCAAACTTTCCCCAAAAATTTGAGTCACATGAGCTGATGTCTGAAAGGTTTTGGTGTGATCCGTCAAGCAGGGGCAGAGATAAAGAAATTTAGAGTGTTTCCATTGTTAATTCATATAGGAAAAATTGAACAGCCATGGTGCCAAAAACACTGGACAGAATTACAGCAAATTTGTCAGAAAAGTAGCTCTTGGTCCAGAAGAGCCCTTTTTGTTATTTGGTGTAAATCTGTTCAGTAGATTTTGAGAAATTAAAGACAATCCAAATGTATAGGGACATGAAGGACTCGCAAACCCTTCTGATCTTATACTGAGATCTGATTGTCTGGCAGCACTTCAACAAGGAAGTGTTGGCAGCCATGTTGAGAGTCAACTTGAGCAGAGTCTCAGACAAAAATGTAAACAAAAGAAAAGAGGCCAGGGTACAGACACCATGACCCCTTAGCTCTGGTGGTGGGTTCCCAGAGGGAATATACGGCGGGAGTCATGGCGGATCCACATATCCATCAAAAAAAAAAAAAGAAAATGAAGGGCATACTCCAGCACTTCATCTGTTTTAGGCCCCAAGGTAAGCCGAGTCCTGGGGACATTCTTTATTTGTAAGTGGGGGATCGCCTGGCTCCCCATGCCCTGGGGACCACCACCTGCCCGGGGCTAAATGTTTTGTTTGTATGGGGGAGGCTCCTGAGCTGGGGACCACCACCTCCCCAGAGTTATAATCAACAGTAATGTGGGGGCGGAGGTCCCCCTGCAGCCCCGGGGACCACCACCTCCCAAGGGCATAGTAGAAATTGAGTGTGGGAAGTTGTGCTGCCCCCCTGCAGCCCTGGGAACCACCACCTCCTTGGGGCAAATAGTAAAAAACATAAAGGGGGTCTGTTTCGGACCCCTAACCCCCTGGGGACCACCACCTCCCTGGGGCTATTTCCCCATTGGAAATTTGGCAGTTCTAGTTATTTCAGGTAACTATAACTCACACCCTAGATAACTATAACTTGTGTCCCGCTATGAAGTTTTTTATTCAGTAATTTGACTGCAAATCTTTTATTGATACTTTTAATGAGATTATAAAAGTTGTCATGATGGCTGTACTATCTGGAGTAATTAGTGATGCACTGCGAGGGCGCGAGTTACAGTTACCTAGGGCGTGAGTTATAGTTACTTGAAATAACTATAACTGCTGAACTTCTAAAGTTTTGTACGAGTAAATTCAGAATCCGTCTGCGGAGTCCCAGGCAGCTTTGGAGGCTTGGAAGGACTGCGCTGGTGGGATGCTTGCTCGAAGCTGCAGCTTGAAGGCGCAGGTGGGCGGTGAGTGCTGCATTGGAGGGGTAACTAGCAGCAGCCTTGTACCTCAGAGATTTGCTGTGCTTGAGACGGCTCCCAGCAGCAGCAGAGAGCATGAACTAGCTGCTGAACGCCCACAGTAACTCTGCAGCGGCTGACAGTCCGGAACCATATGAGGCATGCTTCCTTGGGCTCAGGAGCTTGCGCACATAGTTATTGAAGCAGAAATCTTCATTGCGCTTCTTGGCGGCCTATTTCTGGCTTGTCTCCCTCCGTATCAAGCGGCGCTCGGCTTGCCTTTAGTGCCATATTTGATCAATACATCCTCCACCCCCACAGTACTTACCGCCTGCAGCTCTTCGACCTCCACTTGTTTTTATGGGACCCACTATAAATACTGGCTTTTTCACCTGCTAATAGTCAGAGTACGGCATGAACTTCCTTATGTGTGAACTGACTGGGGGAAACTCTGGAGTGCCTCAGACTGGCTGATCTCTGAGACCTTTAAGCTTGACAGTGCTAGCTCCCTGCTGCATCTAAAGGAGTGACCCTGCGGGGACAAGTGGTCCAGCTTGCTGGGGACTGGGCTAGCTCCCCCAATCTAACACAGAAAAATGTTCTTCTAAGATCTCTATCCTGGCCCCCTGGGCATGACTTGGCCACCTCTGCCGTGCTGAATATTGTTCTTTCTTTATACCAGGGGGAGCCCGATGAGCCATTACAACATGCCAGTAGCATCTTGATTGTTTCGATGAATTGAGGCTCCCGATGTGCTAATTAGCCACTGAGTATTGGCTTGTGATTTTTGGTTTGCCTTTGTTCAAGTCCTCCAGTGTGTGGTTCCAAGTACTCTCTCCTTAATACAAAGCCTGATGCACCTCATTTCTCTCCTTGTGGATGCTACCTACAACCACACTACCAAAAGGCACTCCTGGCCTTTGTGTTTGAAGACCTCCTGATGACTTGGTAATCCATATACCTACTAAATCTCCGCCCCTGAAGCCCATAATGGCTGTGCTCTGTGCCACCCTGCCAGCTGCGACTCCATTGCGTCAACTAGAGAACACTTTAGAAAAACACATAACAATGTTTGACAAGGCTCTACATGCCATACCAGACCCAAAGACTGCAAAGGAAATGCAGCTGGGGGCCATTCAGATTGAAAGGGGCCTCCTGTGGGCAGATTATGCCAAACTTACGTATCACGTAGACAGCGCTGAATCTAAACTGGCATCAATTGAGCCTACTGTAGAGACTGCAGGGTCAAGTGAAGATTCTTCGGAGGGAGGTGCATGAGCTCATTGCGAGGGTGGAGGACGCAGAGGGATGCTCTAGGTGGAATAATATTGGCTTTCTGGGCTTCCCTGAGGGTATGGAAGGCCCAAGCATAGATCTATTCCTTGAGGGATGGCTGATGTCAATGGGACTTATAGCCAAAGTCCCAAACATATTCTCTGTTGAGAAGGCACAAATAATCCTGGGATGCCCTCCTCTCCCGGGATTCCATCCATGCCCTATTATAGCGCACCTCCTCAACTACAGAGAAAATGACCTATAGCTACTGTTGTTCAGAGGAAAGGCCCCCTACGATCACGGCCTATCCTGATTACACAGCAGAGGTTCAGAGGAGTCATTACACCTTCACAGCAGTTAAGGCACAGCTCCGCATCTTGGGACTTTTTTACGTCTTACTTTTTCCTGCCAAGCTGCGAGTGATTGACTCTGACGCTACACATTTTTTCTTTACCCCAAAGGAGGCGTGGAACTGGTTGTGTTCTAAGTGCATGCTACCTCACCCTGATGCCTCACAGAATGACCTGGGAGGCTGGTCGGATAGGTGGCTGAGATGCACTGGTGCCTGTGAAAAACCCACTCTAACCCTACGGAAGAACAGGAGGCTCTAGAGAGGGCGTGGATGGTTGCTGAGATCTCTACTCACAACACCAATCGCTATCAGGCCCTGGCAGCGGACACTGATATTGACTCAGAAACTGGAGCTGCTGGCTCTGTTGCCTCTGGACTGAACTTTCTGCTCACTCCACTGGGCTCAACCCACAAGAAAGTACTGGATCTTTGATCCTCTGGGCCCCTCTAGATTTTTCTATCTGCATCTGGTAAATTTTTCCATATCCCATAAAGTACAACACCGGAGCTGAATGTACCCATGAGTATTGGGGCTTGCTCTTTAGGCTCCACCTGTTGGGCCTAGAGGACCCTTCATGATTATTTATTCACTTTTTACAGATTGTGCTTGGCCCATCCCCTCTCCTTTGTTACATTTCTGAATGGACCTCCCTTCTCTAATAATGTATACCTTAAACATGTTTTGTTGTTGGGCCTTACTGGCATGATGCCTGTCGGGGTCTAAGTCTGAGGTCAGGGGTTTTGTTGTAATACAGTTTTTGTGGGTTTCTTTAAATCTGTCTGGACGAGTATTAACTGGAGGAGCATAGAAGGAATGCGGCGTTCAAGACACTACGGCCCTCATTACAACCCTGGTGGTTGGAGATAAAGCAGTGGTAATGCTGCCAACAGGCCGGCAGTAAAAAAAATTGAATTATGACCATGGCGGAAACCGCCAACACAGACAGCCACTTTAACACACCAACCGCTATGGCGGTAGCAATAAGTAATGCAGCGGTAACCGCCAACAGCCAGAAGACAAGGTTCCGTCCACTGTATTATGAGACACCAATTTGCCACCTTTTCCGGGGCAGTACCAATGCCATCAAAAGCACGGCGGAAACAGTACACAGAAGGCAAAGGACTCACCTCTGGAGTCTCAAGGAAGAACCACGACGCCATGGAGCCCGAACTGCAGGTGTTCCCCATGCTGGTCTACCTCCTCCTACACCAGGAATACCAATGCTGGCAACGATGGCCATGGTGAGTACTGCCGCCTAGCACACAGGGGAGGGGAGAGGAAAAAGAGATTGACACACACACGCAACACACACCACCCCCACCCCCAATACCATACACACAAGCAGATGCAATAACATCACATATTCACCCCCCAAATCTCAGGAATAATGCAAGGATAAAATGATTTGAAGAAAGTGAGTGTAATAATATAAAATACTAGAAATACGTCCTCAAAAATCAAAACAGTATTTACAGATATACAAATGAAGGGACACTGACCAGTCCATAATGCCCGTGGGCCACAGGGCCATATCACATAGGCCAAGGCCCCACTTGACTCCTGCCTCAATATGGAGAGAACACTGCTGTGGCAACAGGTCTGAAATACACATGCAAAGGAGGGGATGGAGGGGGCCTCAGCCAGAAGATGGTACAACGTCACTGCTTCTGGAGGGGGCTACATGCCCTCTGTGATGTCCTGGGGAGTGCAAGGCCACAGTCTCTCAAGTGGGTGGTTTGCCCACTGCTTGGTCCTGGGGAGTGCAAAGCCACAGTCTCTCTAGTGGGTGGTTTGCCCACTGCTTGGTCCAGGGGAGTGCAAGGCCACAGTCTCTCTAGAGGATGGCTTCTCCACTGGTTCTGGAGGGGGCTTTGTGCCCAGTGTGCTTCATCCTGGCAAGGAGGGGGTGAGTGGATGCCTTCTTCCACTGGTTCTGGAGGGGGCTTTGTGCCCAGTGTGTTTCATCCTGGCAAGGAGGGGGTGAGTGGGTGCCTTCTTCCACTGGTTCTGGAGGGGGCTTTGCGCCTAGTGTGCTTCATCCTGGCAAGGAGGGGGTGAGTGGATGCCTTCTTCCACTGGTTCTAGAGGGGGCTTAGTGCCCAGTGTGCTTCATCCTGGCAAGGAGGGGGTGAGTGGATGCCTTCTACCACTGGTCCTGGAGGGGGCGTTGTGCCCTGTGATGGAGCACAAGAGGAGTGCAAGGTCACAGTTTCTCACCTGGGTGTCAGATCCACGAGATTTGCTGTGGGCAGGATGCGTGACACTCCATGGAGGCAGGACTACAGTCCATCCGCCGGCGGCGACGGCTGCTCAGTGGTAGCAGTGCTGGCGGTGCTGCTAGTGGTGGGGGGAGGGTCCAGCCCTTTCCCTGAAGCCTTGGACGGCTAAAGCGCCATGGTTGGTGGTGGGACTTAGATCCTGTCACAGCACCAGGCCTCCTGTCCCTCCTGCCTGCAGGGGCAGGCCCTTTGTCCTTGTCCTTGGCAGCTGGTGGTGCCTTCTTGCCCTTGGCAGCTGGTGGTGCCTCCTTGGCCTTGCAGCTGATGGTGCATTCTTACCCTTGGCAGCTGGTGGTGCCTTCTTGCCCTTGGCAGCTGGTGCAGGCACACTGCCAGTGCTGATGGGTGTCTTCTTGAAGCTGCTCACACCTTCAGTAGCTGCTGAAACTACAGTGGCCGTGGACTGGGTGGCTGAGGTGCTGGCCTGGTTTCTGCCCACCCTGGCCCAAAGTGAAGGACGGGGGGGAGAGGAGTATGGAAGAGGTCAAGGGTGGAGAGGAAAAGCTTTTTAGGGACACCAGGGCAGGAAGAGGGTGAAGGTTTGGGAGTGGAGGAAGAGGGAGTGGTTGTAGGAGGTGTCTGTCTGCTGTGTTTGGGTGCAGATGCATGGGCTGGATGTTGTTGTAGGGTGGATGGCTGTTGGGTCTCTGAGTGCTTGTGTTTGTGTACTTTGGGAGGAGGGTGCACCGACACAGTGGGAGAGGACACAGGAGACGTGTGCATGGATGTGGTGGTGGTGACTGCCAGTGACGGGTGTGTAGTGATAGGCGTGATGGTGATGGAGGTAGGGTGTGACGATGTAGTGCATGCAGGTGTGAGTGGAGATGCTACTGGGAGAGAGGTGGATAAGGAGGAAGAGGGGGACACAATGGAGGCAGTGGCTGTTGGCGTGTCTGCTTCTGGATGGTGTTTGTGTGAATGCCTGCGGGATGATGTGTGGTGCTTGTGTTTTTCTGAGCCACTCCTGTGTGTTGTCTTGGGTGCATGCTGGTCTGATTGTGTGCTTGAGGTAGGTTGGGGTTCAGGGGAATGAGACTGGGTAGAGTAATTTGGAGGGGGAGGCTAGAGACAGGGACATTGGCTGCCTTAATGGAGGAGGTCAGAACCTGGAATGATCTATGTTGGGCCACCACGCCAGAGTGAATGCCCTCCAAGAATGCATTTGTATTTTGCAAATGCCCTGCCCGCCCCTGGATGGCATTCACTATGGTTGACTGTCCAACAGAGATGGATCGCAGGAGGTCAATAGCCTCCTCACTCAGGGCAGAGGGGCTGCTGGGAAGGTGGTGCTGGTATGGGGAGTGGCGGATGTATCTGTACTTGGGGTGGCCACAGAGATGTACGCCACCAGCAGGGAGCTTTCATCAGAGGAGGTATCACTGTCAGAACTGTCCCCTCCTGTCTCTGCCATGGTGCTCCCCTCCCCTCTGTCCCACTGGTTCCCTCACGGTCGGTGGATTCGACCACCAGAGCCATGTGGGATGCTGCTCCCTCCGTCACTGGTGCCTCTGCTCCTCCGCCAGATGATGCTAATGCACATAAGGACAGGGTCAGGGACAAAATAAAACGGGGGGAAGAGACAGAGGATACACTTGGTCAATGCCAGCAACAACACCACAGTTGGTGTACACAACACACAGGGGACAGCCCTACACACTATTCGATGCACTACTACTCATAATGCTAGTCACCAGGCCATGGACAGTAATACCTAACGCCAATAGCACCATACCTGAGACCCACAGATCCCTGCCCAGTAGGAGATGCCCACTAGTATGTTTGGGGGTGGAGTGCATCAGCCCCTGCCCAACATGGAACCTACCCTGCAATGTCTGGCCTGGCCTAGGGGCACCCACAGGCCCACATCTCTGACCCAGAGACCACCCCACCACACGCAATTTACAGATTTTGAAACTGTACTCACGCCTTGTGGCTGCTGTGATGCCCTCAAGCGCCCATCCAGCTCTGGATAGGCCACCTCCAGTATGCGGAACATCAGGGGGGTCAAGGTTCGATGGGCACCCCTACCTCATTGGGATGGCATCCCCAACTGGGCCTCTGCTGTCTTCCTTGCCTAGCGTCCCAGGTCCTCCCACTGTTTCCGACAGTGGGTGCTCTGCCTGCCGTAGACCCCCAGGGTCCACATGTCCATGGTGATGGCAAGGCATATACCCTTTTTTCTGATGGGTGCTGACCTGCAGAAAAATAAAAGTGGAAAAAGGGATAAGTCATACCGTCCGGCCTGTTACAACCATGGCCCACCATATCCCTCCCATCCCCTTACGCACATGCATTGCCCACCATACATGCTGTACGCTACCCAGGATCCTTCCACCACCCCCCCTTAAACGAGGCCTTCACACACGTCACACCTTGCATTCATGCCCCATGCATCATGTACTCAGCTGGTCAGGTTTCGGTGCCTCCATCTAACAGGTGGATCCCTGTGCTACTCACTCAAGAAGGTGTGCCAGATCATCATGGCATGTTGCATGTTGCACAACCTTGTCTTGAGACACCTGGTGCCTTTTCTGCAGGAGGTTGAGGCTGGAGATGGGCGTGTGCCAGCGGTGGAGCCTGTGGACAGTGACAAAGAGGAGGCAGAGGGTGAGGATGTGGACAACAGAACATCTATCATTCAGCAGTACTTCCAGTGACACACAGGTAAAACACTGTAACTTCATCTTCCATTGCAGTTTTATGTTGTAAATTATCACTGGCAGGCTGCTGTTCGCACTACAATGGCCACTTACTGTACCCTTTGACATGTCTATTCACAGATATCTGAGCCCTACTCTGGCTCCTGGTGTATTGACTGCAGCACAATAGAGGTTATACCTATGTATACATTACTGTACAGTCTACTTGCAATGTCTAAGGATTGTGAAAATATAATGGGGATGTGCAATGGGCTGAGGTGATGGTGGAGGAATGTCCAGGAAAGAGTCCATTCTATGTGGATCACAGGTGCATGGTCCAAGGCGGCATAGGAAGCAGAGCAATGGCAGTTCAAGGTGGATAGGGTGACAGAGTGGGACACAAGGGTGACATTCAGGAGAGTCTTATTTCCTGGCGGGGTCTTGGCAATGTTCTCTGGCTTCTGTCTGGATTGCAGGAACTGTTTGCGGGGGGTTCTCCTTCTGCAGGGGGAGGGGTGCTGGTGGCTTGTTGTTCCTGTGGCGGGGCTTCCTGTCCACTAGCGTTAGTGGAGGTGGAGGGTAGTTCATCGGTGTGGCTTTTGTCAGGGGCCCATTGGTGTGCCACTGCCTCCCTCATGGTATTGGCCATGCCTGCCAGCACCCCTGCAATGATGACCAGGGTGGTGTGGATGTTACTCAGGTCCTCCCTGATCCCCAGGTACTGTCCCCAGCCGTTGGGTCTCCTGCAACTTGGCCAGTATCTGACCCATCGTCTTCTGGGAATGGTGGTATGCTCCCAGGATGTTGGTGAGTGTCTTGTGGAGAGTCAGTTCCCTGGGTCTGTCCTCCCCCTGTCGCACAGCAGTCCTCCCAGCTTCCCTATTGTCCTGTGCCTCTGTCCCCTGAACTGTGTGCCCACTGATCCCAGGTCCCTGATCGTCCTGTGTTTGTCGGGTTGCCTGGGGTCCCTGTAGTGGTGGACACACTGCTGATTGACGTGTCCTGGGGACAGAGGGATGGGCCTGCTGGGTGGGTACTGTGCTGGTGTTTCCTGAGGGGGAGTCTCTGTGGTGGTGTGGGACTGTGGCTGGGTAAACAACTGTCCGGAGGTCACTAATGGGCCAGGTTGGTCATCCTGATCCAGGTGAGCAGAGCTGCTGTCATCACCGTGGTCCTCTTCTGGGGGGGGACTGGATGTTGCTGGCACATCCTCTCCGGTGACGTTGGGTGTGGGACCTGTGGGGATGTAAATGCAGTGTTATTGTTTCTGTGTGTGACATATTGTGCATGGGTGTGTTGCCCTGTATGGTTGTGAGTGCCCTGTGAGCTTTGCCTTGTGTGAGTAGTTATTTTGTGGTCTAGGTGACTCTCTCCAGTGTGCATGCTGTGGTGATGGGTGTCCTTGCAGGGCTGTGAGTGCTGTCCATGCAATGGTGGTGCATGCAGTGCTGGATACTGGGATGGGTGGGTTGTGATGGTGGGGTGTGTGGGAGGTGGTGGAGTGATGGTAGTGAGGGTGGGGGTATGTGATGGCATGTAGGTAGGGGGGTGAAAGTAGTAAAGATTTGACTTACCAGAGTCCAGTCCTCCTGCTACTCCTGCCAGGCCCTCAGGATGCAGTATTGCCAAGGCTTGCTCCTCCCATGTTGTTAGTTGTGGGGGAGGAGGTGGGGGTCCACCGCCAGTCCTCTGTACAGCTATCTGGTGTCTTGCTACCACAGAACGCACCTTCCCCGTAGGTTGTTCCACTTCTTCCTGATGTCATCCCTGGGGTGCTGTCCCATGGCGTTGACCCTATCCACGATCCGCCGCCATAGCTCCATCTTCCTTGCAATGGATGCCTGCTGCACCTGTGATCCGAATAGCTGTGGCTCTACCCGGATGATTTCCTCCACCATGACGCTTAGCTCCTCCTTTGAGATTCTGGTGTGTCATTGTAGTGCCATGGGTGTAGTGTGTGTTGTGTGTGTGAGGGTGTGTGAGGTGATGTGTTAGGGTGTGTGCTGTGAGGTGCGTGGATGGGTATGGGTGATAGTGTTCAGTGGCTCTGGTTCTGTGGGTGCTCTTGGTGTGTCTCTCTCTCAGTTGTCAATTTCTTTGAGTCGTAAAGGGATGTGGGTAGTGTGGGTGTGTGTTTTATAATGGTGTGGGTGTGTGGGTGTGGTGTGTGTATGAGTGTCAGGTGTGTGTAGTTTGAATTGTCCAATGTGGTGTTGTCTTGTGTGTGTATGTGTATTTTGAGCGCGGCAGTATGTACCGCCAATGGTTTACCGCAGTTGAATGTCCGCCGCAGTGATTCGTGGGTCATAATGCTGTGGGCTTAGTTCTGTTGGGTGTGGGTTTTGGTACCGCCAGTTTATCACTGATGTTTGGGCTTGCGGACTTGTGATTGTTTCTGTTAAGCGACGGATTGCTATGTGTGGGTCATAATATGGATATCGGTATACTGCTGCGGTTGCGGTATGTTGGCGGCAGTCGGCATGGCAGTAAGCGGGACTTACTGCCAATGTCATAATGAGGGCCAATGTATCCGCTGCTTTGGGTTCGCCTCAGGACTTCTCATGTTATCAGGGTCTGTGTTGTTTAATGTGCTAACTTGGGATATTAGGGGGATGGCCATACCTGGTAGGTGACATTGGATATATGCTTACCTTAGATGATGAAACGTGCACATAGCATGCCTTCAGGAAATGCATCTCACAAAGAAGGAACTTGAGAAGGTAACTAAACAGTAGCAAGGGCAAACTTATGGCACGGTGTAGTCTGCTTATGTGCGTGGAGTTATGATTTGAGTAGCCCCAGGTGTTCCTTTTATACATAAGGAGTAATGGTGTACTGATTGATACTGAGGGTAGATATGCTCTAGTTGAGGGTCTTTTACATGGCAGCCCTCTTTCTGTTTCCTATCTACGCACCTAACAGTCATTAAGGCGATTTCCTCCACACTTTGTCCCCATCCTTAATACACAATTTACAGGCCCTTGGATTAAGATGTGGGGATTTCAACTATGTCCACAAATCGCTGTTGGACAGATCAGTGCCCTCTCTTCCAGGTATTCAGCAAATACAGGCAACCATGTGCTTTCTACACTGGTCTGTGATGCTCCATCTTCATGATGTGTGGCGGCTAGGACATTCCACTGATGCTTAGTACTCCTATTATGCCCCTGGCCATCAGATCCACACTAAGTTGGATTTTATAGTCTGCTCATCTGACTCTTGGCCATTAATGAAGCCTCAGAATATTTGGGCCGAACCATCTCTGGCCATAATCCTTTTAAAGTCTCATTCCATTGGGCGATGACCTATTCTGCCATCCCGACGTGGAGATTGAGGATGGAAGTCCTGAAAGATGGGCCCTCTAAAGAAATCATTGGTGCACATCTCTCCCAATATTTTGAACATAATGATGGTACGGCCACCATCAAGGGCCATGAATGGGATGCCATGAAGTAGTCATGAGGGGACACTGCATTAGTACTTACTGAGGTGTGAAATCAACACTTTTGCACTCTCTCACGGATCTTGAACACAGATACATGCTGCAGAACTTGCGTGCCCATGACTGGTGGAGCTGCCCCGCCAATATTGAGAACGTACTCAGTGCTTGAGTGACATTGATTACAAATCCGCAGTGACACATCAACACATGGAGGGTAATAAGGCTGGGCACGTGTCACCCACTGAGCTCTTCTGGCCAGCTCTTGAGGCCTTCCTACAGGGCATTACCCTCCCACAATTATCTCCCTTATACCTGCGGGAATTGGAACAGCCCTGACAGCTAGAAGAGATCCAGTTGGGCATCCATCAAATGGCACAGAGAAAGACTCCGAGTATTGACTGGTTTCCCGAAGAGTTTTATGCAGCTTATTGCACTACGCGGGCCCCTAAGCTGCTGGCGATGTACCATGAAGTGCATCAAAGTTGGTGTCTGCCTGACTCACTCCGGGAGGCCCTTATTGTGGTTTTGCCAAAACAAGCCAAAGACACGTTCTTGGTGAGCTCCTTTTGCCCCCTTTCCATGCTCAATATTGACTACTGGATCCTGAGTAAGTTTCTGGCTAAAACACTGCACCCCACATTGGACTGTCTGATCCATGCTGACCAATGTGGATTTATTCCAGGTCAGTCAACTGCATACAAAACATGTCAGCTCTGACATATCATAGACGCTGTCAAAGGTACAGAGCCCCCCCACCTGAGTGGTGCTCTTTCTAGATTTTGAGAAGATCTTCAAAATGCTGGGTTGGACCTACTTGAGACGTGTGTTGGAGACTTTCAGCACGGGCTGAGTTCCTCAAATGGATCATATTACTGTATGCAGCTCCTCGAGCTAGAGTACACACGGGAGGTGACATTTTGCACTCTTTTTCAATTAAAAGGGGCACCAAGCAGGGTTGCTCCCTCTCGCCCATAATTTTTGCATTGGTGATGGAGGACCTGGCTGCTGCTCTGCGGGCTAAGGGCCCCTCCTGGGATACACACAAATCATCTTGCTGTATGCAGATGATGTGCTCACAAATCTGCTGGATCATATCTGTTCCCTTCCTACCCTTTATAACCTACTCAATACATTTGGAGACTTAAGCCCTCGAGTTTGAGGGCCATGCTAGCGGACTTTCAGAATGGCCTATTATGAGTTATACAAGCAGGACCGCCGACCGCCAACTAAAAAAGGCAGACAACCAGTCGCCATGGTGGATCCCCATGGCGGTCAACCAATGGCGGTCCGATCCACAGCGGCCCTCGGTCAGCAAAGTAATACAAAACTGCACATTGGATGAATTTGAAAACAACACACTTGACATAAATCGCCACGCCTGCAAAGGACACTATAAAACATAGCACTTCACAGACCACAATCCTTTGTATTTCTACTGCAAGACAATGAAGTAGTAACACCTTTTTTTGTAGGGTAGATAGATTAGGCACCCCTTTTTTCACGATCCCCTTGAACACCCTGCACACACGTTTTTCTATTCACACCCTATTGAACTTCCCCTGTTTAGTAAGTCACTTTCATCAGTTTTATTTTTTTGTTCCACCATGTCACGTTTCAAAAATCCCTATTTTTCTTGTGAAGAGTTACGAGTCATGGTGGAAATCATAAGAGTAGAGCCACAGTTGTTTGGAGCACTAATACAGCATACTCCTCTCAGTAGGAAAATGGAAACGTGGGAAAGGATCATTGACAGAGTGAATGCTATAGGCACCACCATGTGTACAAAGGAGGACATCAGGAAGAAGTGGAACGGCCTCAGGGGCAAGGTCCTTTACCTAGTCTCCAGGTACCACCTGCAGGCCAAGAAGACTGGTTTTGTCTCTCCCAGTGCCCCATTACATCTCTTTCTCTCACAGGAAAAGTTCTTGGCTATCCTGAATCCTAAGGGCTTGACAGGAATACCTGGGGGAGTGGAGTTTGGTAAGTTACAACATTAAAAATTTCACCAAAATGCAATGTCATGAATGCTCGTTGCTCACCTTGTGCCCCATTTACTGTTACGCCACACACCAGCCCAGTGTTCACTTGTCCAAAGACCTCTATTGGGCAACTCACAATTAAAGTAAATTCACTTGAGGAGATGACATTTGTATAGTGTGTGTAGTACAGGGACTGACATGACTACAACTCCCAGCAGGCACTGTTTCTATAACTCTAAACACCAGACCAGTGGCCACTTGTCCAAAGACCACTGTTTGTTATCTACCAATATAAGGGTACACACCTGGGGAGATAACATTTGTCAGGTGTGGGTAGTACAGGCACTGACATGACTGCAACTCCCAGCAAACACTATTCCTGTAACCACAAACACTAACACAGCGGTCACATGCCACAATGCATTTGTTAGTGAACTCTTAATTGCAGTGTCCACATCTGGGAGAGAACATTGGTCAAGTGTGTGTAGTAGAGTGACAGGAATTCACAAGAGGTGCTGTTCCTCTAACTCTAACCACCAGCACAGTGGTCTCATGACATGACTGCTAAGGCCAGGAGTCTCTGTCACTTTTACTCCAGTCACCAGTCAGTGTCTTCTTCTCCAAAGACTCCTGTTTTTTAACTCACACATGAAGTGTACTCACCTGGGGGGATAATATTTGTATAGTGTGTGTAGTACTCGGACTGATATGGCTTCAACTTCCAGGAGGCTCTGTTACTATCACTCCAAGTCCAGTGTTGTCTTCTCCAATTACCCTTGCTTGGGAACACACACATGAAGTGTACTGACCTGGGGGGTTGACATTTATCAAGTGTATGACATTTATCAAGTGTATGAAGTAGAGGGAATGTCTTGATGGCTAAGGCCAGGAGACTCTGCCACTGTTACTTCACTCACTAGCCCAGTGTCCTCTTCTCTAAAAACTCCTGTTTGGTAACTCACACATGAAGTGTACTCACCTGGAGCTAACTAATCAAGCAGCCTTTGGCTGAATATTGCACAGTATCAGTTTCCTAGTTGTTTCTAAAACACTTAATTCCACACATTCACACAACTACAGTTAATTGTACAGTCACAGTAATTACATCACATGACATACTTACACTCCACTCATGAAAAGTAGCTGCTGATAAGATCTTCCCGCAAGTCAGCTCCTTCCTCTTCACCACTGTCATCCCCACTTGGCATTGCAGGAGACTCACTGGATGGCACTGCAGGCTCCCATTCCCCTGGGATGTATGGGATATTCCTCTGCAGAGCGATGTTGTGCTGGGATGTATGGGAAATTCCTCCGCAGGGTGATGTTGTGGAGCATGCAGCATGCCACAGTTATCTGACACACTTTTCTGAGAAGAGGAGGGTTCCACCAGTACTGTCCAGACATCTACATCTGGCTTTCAGGAGCCCAAAAGCCTGCTGCATTTTTCCATGGGCCTAATTGAAGCGGACTTCCCTTGGCATAGTTGTATTCCTTAGTGGCATTAACAACCAAGGACAGTTCGGACATGCAGAGTTTCCTATTAAGGAATGGGACATATGTGCAACAATTAGTCACTTAGTTCATGATTGTAGCACTTGACATTGCACACATACAATCAGGACAGATATGACTTACCAACCAGCCAGGCCCTCTCTGGGTACAGTTGTGACATTAGCTGGGGCATGGTGCTGTTCTGCATTATGAGGGAATCATGGGCTGAACCTACATAAGGGGCACAGAGATGTGTAATGTAGAATTCTGCCAAAGAGACAAGGTGCACATTGCTGGAACTGAAATTCTCTCTGTTATAATAAATTTGTTTATTAGCCTGTGGTGGCACCAACCCAACATGTGAGCCCTCAAAGGCCCCCACCACATCTGGGAGGTGTGCAGATCCATAAAAGTCAGCCTTCACATGGGCTAAATACTCACGTTGGGGAAACCGAATATAGCTGTCACGGTGTATTAACATTGCTGAGAGGACATCCTTCAACACCAGATTGAATATAGATTGGGACATACCAGCAGATAGGGCCAGAAGGACCCTGTGACTAGGAATGCATAACTGACATGACTTGTACAATGGGTGGTATGCAGGCTGGATAACTAATAGCTGGCATCAGATCTGGCTCCAACTGATGACATAAGTCCACTATTGTTTGTCTATCCAGTAGTACATTATAATGTGCCTTTGCTCCATGGTCTGAAAGCCTGCCTATGTTTGACAAGACATGATTTTTAATATTAGTCAGTGTGTCCACAACAGCATACATGATGCATGTTAGTGATATAATTTGACAAAGCATTTCTGACTGTATAGTCATGGCACCCAGTACACATCACAGCTTCCAATTACACAAGAGTCATGTGTGACCCCCATGGTTTTCCACACATGTGTCCACAACATAGATTTGGATGAAACTCAAAGATGTGAGACACAATTGCTCCTTGAAATGTGACAGTATATTGCAACTGACAAAATGACCATCAGTGGTGGTGGACTGCGCAAATCCAGCCAAGCGGAGAAAATATGGTGACCAGAACCCTCTACAACCAACTTCTCCACCCTCAAAGCCACCATTCGCACCCATCACCAACTCATACGCACTGCCAAAAGAGATCACTACAAGACACGCCTTGACAACAACTCTAAAAACAGCAAAGAACTCTTCACCATCATTAATGAACTAGCCAAACCCAAAGCCAGCAACATAGACCCCTCACACACACAGCCCCTATGTGACACCCTCTCCAACCACTTCCACCACAAAATCCTGGACATCCACAACAGCTTCATACCACACACACCCCTCACTCACCCAACTCAACCCCCACTCATGACCTCCCCACCACACTCACCACCTGGGCCCCACCACACACGAAGAAACCGAAAAAACCATGAACTCCATCCACTCCGGATCCCCCTCCGACCCCTGTCCACATCGCATCTACAACAAAGCCAGCCCAACCATCGCCCCCATACTCCGCGACATAATCAACTCCTCTTTCGACTCCGTCACCTACCCAGACCCCTGGAAGCACACGGAAATCACTGCTCTCTTAAAAAAAAACAAAGCCGACCCGGAGACCCTCTCTAACTATCGCCCCATCTCCCTCCTCCCTTTCCCCGCCAAGGTTGCAGAGAAACTAGTCAACGCCCACCTATCCCACTTCCTCGAAGAAAACAACACTCTTGACCCCTCACAATCCGGGTTCCGCAAGAACCACAGCACAGAAACCGCCCTCATCGCATGCACTGACGACATCAGGACCAAAGTCGACAAAGGCGAGACCGTCGCACTCATCCTCCTAGACCTCTCCGTAGCCTTTGACACTGTCTGCCACCACACACTCCGCACACGTCTCCACAACATAGGAATTCGCCACAAAGCCTTAGACTGGCTCACCTCCTTCCTCACCGACCGGACCCAGAGAGTCCGCCTTCCACCTTTCCACTCCACCGCTACCAAGCTCATCTGCAGAGTCCCCCAAGGGTCCGACCTCAGCCCCACACTCTTCAACATTTACATGATCCCCCTAGCCAACATCCTCCGATCATATGGAATCACTATCCTCTCCTACGCAGATGACACCCAACTCATCCTCTCCCTCACCCGCAACCCCACCACCGCCAAAACCAACCTACACGCTGCTCTCCTCAACACCGCCAACTGGATGACAACTAACCATCTCAAGCTTAACTCCAACAAAACCGAGATCATCATCTTTGGCCCCAACAAAACCATATGGGACGACTCCAGGTGGCCCACCGCCCTAGGCCCCGCACCCACCCACGCAAATCACGCATGCAACCTCAGCATCATCCTGGACCACTCCCTCTCCATGACACAGCAAATCAATGCTCTAACCTCCTCCTGCTTCAAAACACTCCGCACTCTAAATAAATCCTTCAAATGGATTCCCCCAGAGACCAGGAAGACAGTCACCCATGCACTCATCAGCAGCAGACTAGACTACGGTAAAGCCCTCTACGCCGGCACCACACTCAAACTCAAACGCAAACTCCAGGGAATCCAGAACACAGCCGCACGCCTCGTCCTTGGCCTCCCCCGCCACAAACAAATCTCACCACACCTCAAATCCCTTCACTGGCTCCCCATAGACAAGAGAATCACATTCAAGATCCTCATCCACGCAAACAAATCCCTCCACAACACCGGCCCAACCTACCTCAACAACAGAGTGAACTTCCACACTCCCACCCGCAACCTCCGATCAGCCGACCTCGCCCTAGCCACAGTCCCCCACATCCAACGCACCACCACAGGAGGCAGGTCCTTCTCCTACCTCGCCCCCAAAACCTGGAACGCTCTCCCCACCAACCTCCACAAAACCAAAGACCTCCCGCTCTTCAGAAAGAACCTCAAGACATGGTTGTTCGAACAGTGACCCTCCTTGCCCCTCTTATCCCCCCCCCAAGCGCCTTGAGACCCTCACAGGTGAGTAGCGCGCTCTATAAAATGTTTTTGATTGATTGATTGATTGATTGACTGTACCCCGCTGTTAAATGCCATCTGTGCCTTGCAACATACTACAACAGTGGTTGAGTAGTAGGACCTACATGACAGGACAGTATAAGGATGTTTGTGAAGTAAAAAACATGTTTTGTAGGTGTGACACAATTTTTAAAGCCCAAAACAGCATTTCAGCCTGCCAAAATGGCAGATGCCTGACCTACTTCACTGGACATTAGGAACTGCCAGTGACCACCTGCAGAAGTCTTCATGGTTGTAGGAGGTTACAACTGCGGCGGACACAGCCATAGACTAACGTTGTTACCAGTGGTGGTTGCGGCCCAATGGCTGTGTCTGCCAGCTTTGACCACCACATACATGGCGGACGTAACCACCATATTCTGCAGATTCACTCACTTGACTCCTGACACTGCTGCCAGCAACACCTCCATGACCTGAGCTGCTGTGTGCCACCTCTGAGAGCAATCACCCCACATCCAGTTGGTGAAAGGACACCTGCCTTCTCTCCAGATGAGCTGGAGAGGCTTGTTACCGAGGTCCTACCCCTGTCTGAACAGCTCTATGGCTCACCAGAGGAGCCGGTAGGTACCTCATGTGTACAATTTTTTCCATACTTCACCATCCTTTCCTCCTCACAGGCTACAAGGTACACCTGTGTGCCAGTTAGACATCTTGTGTGCCTGGTTTTGCAGCCTGTGTGGCATCAATGGGATGTAGAATGTGCAGGTATTGGAAGCCAGTATTATATGTTAAGTTCAGTCACATTGTGTTTTGTTAGGTTTTTGAGGTCCTAGACCATCCTTATGTTGGATGCACAGAACTAGGTAAGGCGACATTACTGCCATCCAGTGACATCTCTTTCCTCATGATTGTTGTAAATGTTGGACAACATGTGAGCCATGGCAGCATGAGCTGTGTATGCATGTTGTATGTCATTTGAGAATCATGTGAGCAATGTGTGTAGTGCCACAGATCTTACAAGCCACATCTGGCCTTGCTTAACTGATGTGTGCAAGGCATACAGTGACTCACTGTTCCCTTCAGGTTGCCACACACACCGCATGCCAAATTGCTGATGGCCACATGGTGCCCAGAAGTAATGGGAATTGAGTGTCATATAGGTTCTGTTCGCTCAGCCTGCAGAGATCAGGGCCTGTCAGATGTTTCTCCCAGAATGGAACCTAGTCCAAGCTGTGGGAGTGTCACTATGGCTATGCAACTGTGGCACTGTGCCCAGTCTCTGTACCCCTGCAGATCCTGGCATGTGACCAATATGTTGCTCTAGTGGCAAGACCTGCCCTGAATGCCTCATTCCTTTGACTAGATTAGGAATGGTCAGAGAGATAAATCATTCATCTGGTCCATATGGGAATCTTGCATCATTGTTAAATATCTGTCTTAGACTCATAACAGGTCCCTTACTTCCATAGTTCTGTTGTCACCTTAACATAGGTCATATTTGCACTATACAGGCTTATGGCATAAATGGCAGCCCCACATTGCAGACAGTGTGTTGATTTCTGTGAGGCCATGATATGTGATGCAATAGCTTGGTCACATAGCAGAAACTGTACAACGCATGCCTTTGCATGTTAGATGCCATCTCTGTAGGATAGACACATATGTCCAAAGGACTGTTCTGTGGTACAGGTACTTCCCCCAAAGTGGCATGAGTCAGCATTTCTTATTCCACATGTCCATACATGAACAAGGAAGACACTTTCTGTACCCACTATGCCAACCCCTTGATTGCTACTCAGGTGTAATGGAGAAGTTTGTACTATGACAGTTGCCTGTAGGGACTGTATGCAGTAAGTCAATCTCACAGAGTGTGAACTCAGGCCTAAGGAGTTTACCCTTCAGAAGCCTCAGAGGTGTATAGTGATTCATTGTTGCTCACATCACAATACAGGTTGCTTGAGCAGGGGCTACCTGATGTCAGTAAGCTTGCTTAGACATTGTAGGCCATGAGCAGGGTAGTTGGTTAGTCTGTAGATAGAAATACATATGTCTGTAGTCAAGTCCCTGTAATTATGGGCATATGTGTTTGACACTTGTGGAGTGTTAACAAAATGAAAGGTTCTAGCTTGGTGTTTCTGACATGTATGTAACTCAACTATTTGTGAAAAAACTTGTGATTGTAATCTCTTGATTTGTCGTTTGTATCCATGTAGGTCAACACCCATCAGAAAAAGGAGCTTTGAAGAACCAATGCCAAGAAGGTGTTGACCCTGGGGGTCCACATCCGGCAGATCCCCCACTGTCAGAAAAGGTGAGAGGACCTGAGATGCTGGGCCCAGAAGATCACTGCGGTCCAGCTGGGGATGTCCTCCCAATGTGGGCGGGGTACCGATCGGATAATGCCCCCGTAATGGCCTGCATTCTGGTGGTGGCCTACCCAGACCTTGATGGATGTGTTGTGTAGCCATTTTAGTTATAGCTCCATGCACGTTATTTTAACACACTAGTCCGCTGTGCACCTTAAACTAGATATATTTTATTTGGCTTCGCATCGTTATTCTAACAATAACCATTTTTACGATCTTGTTTTATTTTCATCTATCTAACAGTTTTTGCTTAGCCTAGCACTGTGTTCTCAAACAAGAACTTCTTGATCACTCTGTGCTTCATTCAAGGCTACAGTTTGGTACATTGCCGGTGAACGTGTTAGAAGTTGAGTCTCCAACATTCGTAGAAAATACATATCCTTTCATAGGGACATTTTCTCAGAATACCAGCTGTGTTATTATAACACACTTCCTAGTCCCATTACACGTTAAAAGGGAGATTCCAGCCAGGGAACCACTACTGCATGCTGATTGCCGAATGCTTCACTACAGATGCTAACGCAGACAACAGGCCTTTGCTCAGGTATGAGGGTTGATGTCTTCCCGGGGGAACCTGAAAGGCAGAATTAGAGGTTAAGATGCTGTGCTCAGATTATGACTTAGATTGGAAATGATCCATCGATCATAGTGACAATATGATAGCATTATTTTTATGCTTCACCCTTCTCGTCACCATTTTAATACTGTCATGTTGTGTCGTCCTGGTTATTGCAGCTCACGCTTTGCTATCTAAGATGCAGTTGTTTTATTGAAGTAATCATTGAAACATATACTGCTTCTGTTTGTCATTCATATATGAGACTGAATTGTAAATGAGAGAACCGGATGCAACCTGATTGACCACAACTTCCCTGAGAAGCTTAATATGTCATGCGCTCGGCTGCCCAATCATCACTATCCTCTGGTAGAGATGAGGCACTGCTAGTTGGCCGGAACAAAAGCCGGATTTAGAGTGACAGGTGTCAACCGCAGTGGGTTAGACTCAGTCTCCCACACCGTGGACGATCCTGCTGCTCAAAATCCAGCAGTCTCATTACAATTATGAGAGCCTACACGATATGGCGCCCAATGTTTGGTCAGGCTCTAATTTTCGGGTTCTCCAGAGTATCTCTATCTCATTATATATAATGACACCTCAATACCGTATGCGGAGATGTCCGTGGTGCTGAGGACTTCCACCACAGCTACGTAGGTTAACCTACTGCAACTGGAGGTTGTTCAAGCTTGAACTCTAAAAGGAAAACCCTATTTGGTGTGCCTTCTCTGAACTCATAGTGTCACTATTATGGCGAATCCACAACAGGTACAAATAGCGGTTAATATGAGACAACCTCTAACTGCACATTTATTAGCAAATGGCCTAATGGCCCAGGGGGGTCTAGTCACATTTGTAGTGGACGCCCATACAGCTTATAGAACAGAACGTTTTTACTGTTGAGTCACATTTCCAGCAGTTGATGGGAACACAAATACATTTCACCAATATACACCTGCGAATGAGCCTGGACAATACAGAGCATATGCCTATTTAGAGATACCTCTATCTTATCAAGAACATAATAATTGGCTTGATGGCACCCTACCCCACACAATATTACCAGTAAGGTTAGATCCACTAATTAATGACGGTCCTACCTGTCCTTTATTGGCCACCTATACACCACATCCTGCGGTTGCAAATCGAGCAGTAGCAGAAGTTCGTCATTTATATATTGAATTAATAGCGATATTTAGGCGATTAATAGAATTTGGGATGGAAAAACTAAATAGAAACCCAGCATGTGCCGCTCCAGCACATACACATGCAGCAACACCAGATATAAATCCTGCGACTGTACATTCGATTATGGGTAAAGCACCCGCCAAACGAGAGGAAACTCAGTTTTGTTCAGCACAGAAAATTAATACGCTGGAGGCAGTATTTCCCCATACGGGACCTCAGGATAAACATAGAATATTAACAATGTGCTTGCCTTTTTGGATGGTACCTACAGTAGAAAACTGTAATACCGGGGGCACGGTATTTGCCGCGCTCTATACAACCGCACACAGTACACCGACACTTGCCAATTTACGGGAGGTGTTGAAACAAATTCAAGATGAATACGGGGCTGCCCCGGCCCTAGATTTGGGGTTGCAATTAATGGGCAATTTTGCCACAGTATCCTCAATCATTTTAAGTATTCTTAAAGGGGAAGCGGTGGCACTTGCAGTGCACATGTGGCTCCGTGACATTCCACAACAGGATCAGGAATGAGAGCTGCCTAAAAGAATAGCAGAAACCTATTCAAGAATTGGTCGAGATAGCTTAGGGGCCAGACCACAGAAACTACAATTTCAGGGTAAATCGAACAAAGATACCCCCAACAAGCATCTGAGGGTAATAAGAAATGCTGGGATAAAAAGCAACAGACTCCTAAAAGAGAGAGGGGAGAATCTTCACGTATGGAGACCCTACAGAATAGGTATAATCTCAGAAATAGAGATAATATAAAATGCCTGATAGTTATCAATATACTGATACACGCCAATCTCGTTCCTTTCAGGACTCATCGGAAAAAACAAATGAGAGAGGTGGGCGATCAGAGCAAAGGACAGAGTAAGTGAAACCGAGGCAGGAATCACAACGCTCTTCAGAGGTTTCTGTTAAAAAGGAAGAGAAACCTACCCAACAAAAACCACAATTAAAAAAATAAAAAGTGGCAGCAGTCGCAGTTCTACATGCCGCTCAGGAAGAGGGCCCTCTTGAAGAACAAGAATTGGGCTCTAGCATTGCTAGACAGTGTGGCAGAGGTCACAATAGTTCGTCGGAATCTTCTAGAGCATCTGGAGTTGAAAGCAACTGATGACTTTATACGAGTAGAGACTGCGAACAAGCGTGTCTCCACGCATGATAGAGTGTACAAAGTAACGTTACAGTTAGAAGGAGACATTAAATGCATAATAGATGCAATCTTTTGGGATCACGTAGTGAAAGTATATGATGTCTTGTTGGCCGAACAAGATTGGCCACCTGACTTTGTCCGTACCTGCCCATATGGAGAAGAAGTCATTAAGCCTTCTTTCTCGCCCCTTGTTCCAGAGGAACTCACTGAATCCTATTCCATTGAATGGGCTTTAGCACAAGCACCTGCATTATACAGAAATCACGTAGGATGGGAGAAAGAATCCCCCTACCATATAATTCCAATTAAAAGTGAACCTCAGCCACAACCGCAGTATCCTATAAAACATGAAGCAAAAGCACCAGTGAGAGAAATACTCACGCAATTAGAGTACCAGGGTGTGATTGAGCCCTATGTCTCACCAATAAATAACCCATTATTCCCCGTAGCTAAACCAGACCATTCATATAGAATACTCTTAGACTACAGGCATTTAAACAGTCATACACGTACCTATGCTATCCAAAACTTGCATAGCACAGCACTAATGAGCAACATAGTGCGTAAAAAATACAAAACAACACTGGACATTTCCAATGTTTTTTTCTGCCAGAATATAGCACCTGAGAGTAGAGATGTAACAAGTTTCAGTGCACTAGGCTCCCAGAAAAAATTCTGTTGTTTACCTCAGGGGTAAAAGAACAGCCCGGGACTGTTCGCAGCTCATGACACTGCAATTTTGCATGAAATTGACCCTGAAGCAATGTAGATTATATCTATTTTGCAGATGATGAATTACTACAACATTTAAGATGGGTAGCCCGCATTGTTGTAGGATTTGCTGAATTTGGCTACAAATTCAACTGAAAAAAAACAAAAATAGCGTTCCTCGGCGTCCTGTTCCTGGGATGTGAGCTATCAAGTGAAGGGAATAGCATAGCGCCACAAGTTTTAGAGAAATGCACACAGTTACAACCACCAAATACGATTAAAAAACTCCAATCACTATTGGGTTTCCTACATTTTGGCAGAACTTACATTCCAGACTATGCTACACACATAAAACCTTTATATGACTTAATATGTCCCGATTTTTCAAGTAAATTCTGGACAATTGAACATACATGCATTCTTCGAGAGTTGCAGACAGAAATGCTTGCAGCACAACACTTACATACGAGGGACAACAAAACACATTTGGTCATCAGAGTAATAGCTGGGGCCATCGGTTTCACCTATGTGACATTTAATGAAGGTGAGACAGTCCCGATTGCATACAAATCACACTTGTACTCAGCGGCAGAACAATGCTTTGCTCCCACTGAGAAAATTCTCACTGCTGTACAGATGGCTGTCATTAAAGAAAGACCACTTGCCCAAGGAAAACGCATTATTGCCATTTCTCCGATCCCAGCCCTAGAGGCTGTTACAAAAGCTAGCGTTCCAAACGCAAAAGCATTACATCCACGTTGGATACAATGGGCTACGTCTCTGACAGCCACTGATGTAGACTACATTTTTGACCCAAAGTTACAAGCTCAAGAATTTTTACAATATGAAATAGAATACCCAGTTCAAGCAAATACATTGCCTATTGAACAATATCATGTACACCGATGGCTCAGCACAACCTGCAATTGGAACGAAACATCAATATTCTGCTGCTTGTCCTCTACATACCTTTACACAAACCCTAGGGGATGATTGTACAGCACAATTGGTGGAGGAAAAAGCTCTGCTGATGGCACTGGAACACACCAACCCTGCACAGCCTACGCTGATTGTTTGTGATTCGTACTATTGTGTCCAGTCTTTTAATGAATACCTGCATTACTGGCGGGAGAATGGGTTCAGTACCCGCCAAACGAGAGGAAACCCTGTTTTGTTTAGCACAGAAAATTAATACGCTGAATGGGTTCAGAGATTCCAAAGGCAACACCATTAAACACAGACTATTGTGGGGGGAAGTAGCTAACCTGAGAGAGACGCTACCAAATGTCCACGTTGCACACACACTTGGACACCAGCGCGTTGGAATACATGTTGCTGGAAATACACTGGCTGATGAAGCAGCAAAGTCAGCAGTGGCAGTAGCCACTGTAGCTGCAGTGACTCGCTCGAGTTCCAAACCGGACGCAGACATTGGGGCTGCCGTTAGAGCTACGGCTGATAGTAAGCCCTATCCTAAAGGATTTCCTAATAAATATACCTATCGAATGGGGGATCGCCTGAACGCTGACTTTAGAATACCAGGTGTAGGCATGAGGGACATCCCCAATAAAGACATAAGACCAGGATTGATTACAGCAGCGCATGAAGGGATAGCATCTGCCCATGCTGGCGTGGCGGCTACAATTTAAATATTGCAGGCCCGTTACTGGTGGCCAGGTCTCTACAAAGAGACCAAGCAGTATGTCCTTTGTTGCGACATCTGTCAACAAATTAAAGTTTCCACTGCCAAACGCCCGCCACAAACACCCCTCTTAATTTCTAACAAACCATTACAATGTGTGTACTTGGACCACTGTGGTCCCCTAACACCGGATAGTGCATATAAATATATTTTAGTCGCTGTTGATTCATGCTCCAGATTTTTATGGCTGTGGCCACAACGCTCGGCTGACGCTCGGGCTGTTATTAAAGATTTGTGAGTCTTTATCGGTACATATGCAGTTGCTGCTTTCCATTCGGACCAGGGTCCTGCTTTCAGCTCAAGGGCATTCAAGGACGCCATGGCTTCGTTGGAGGTCGAACTCCAGTACTCGTCTCCATTTCATCCGGAGGGAAATAGTGTTGTGGAACGATTAAACCATGATTTAAAGCAATCCTTAACAGCCATAGTCTTAGGTACGGGTCATAGTTGGCTTAACCACCTGTATGGAGTCCAGAGAGCACTAAATAGTCTGCCTGGAAGGTCCCTGGGGGGTCGGGCTTCATATGAGTGCCTGTTCGGAACTCGAATGTATGTTCCGGACCTGGCATGAAGGGAGCAGAAACACCTTTTGACATAAATGAACGTGTCACTGTCTTACAGGAATTGCAACAGTTCTGCGAGGATAATTCTTCTAACAGTGCCGCCTCCACAGGAATTAAGGATGTGCCAGTAACATCTACCGGCTGGATTCCCATAGTTGGGGATCTTGTACGTGAGAAAGTCACTGTGAAAAATAAATTTGGCCCTTCTTATCGAGCACCAGTTCCTGTATTAGGGATACACGGTACCAGAACTGATATTCTACCACCGTTGGCGGGTGCCAAAAAAAATCATTTTGTCTCCATTGACAATGTCAAACTACACCATGTGGCCGATCCTGCACAGCCGACCAAGAGGAACATCCAGTAGTTCCCGAATCCCTCTCGCTACTGGTGAAGAAGTTCCTCTACAAGTCGTTTACACCAACACCGACACCACTCCGAGCTTGGGGAGGGTGGAAGATGATCTTGCATTAGTTCCACTAACGTCAACTAATTTAGAAACAGTTGACCAAGTTAACTCAACTCCAACACAAACGGATGGTGCTACCTATAGTGTGCCACCGCAGGAAACACCAGCTCCACCATTGACAATGACTCTGCCATTTGCACAAAGTGCCTCTGGTTACTTTGCCGACTTCATCGATGATTTCTCAGACTTGTTCGCCTCTTCTACAGCTGATTTGTCAAGTACACGTAAGCTAATGAACTGGCTTAAAGAAACTTATTTTATTTTTCCATGGAACTATCTATGGCTTTCTTTGACTGTTTTAGCCTTTCTACTTTGGATTGGTTTTGTCATCACCTTTGTCTTATTAATACATGGTCATTTTCTTCCTGAAAGATCAACAGTTGAATTGGTGAAGGAGGTTTTGAAACCACATTTTTCATCACATAAAGTCCGAAGAGATCTTTTGTGAACGTTTCCACAGTGCCAATTCCTGATGAGATTGTGTGGGACAAAGTAATGTTTGATATATATGGTCCCACGGAAGTTATTCAAATACGTATGTGTTCAAATTATCAATGAATGATATAGTAATACCAGGCTTTGTTTCTGATGATTGGGATGTGAGAACAGTTAATTGGATGATGACTGAATTGCAATACGATACTGTCTTTGAGAACGAAGATGTTTACCAATTTAATGAAAATTATGGTGATATGTTTTGCTATAATTATTATGGGCACCATTTCATACATAGAGTGAGCAGTCCCAGAACTGTTTTTAATTACACGCAATGGGAACATTGCCTGACTCCGCCATAGGGGAGTTCCAAAACATATTCTGAAAAGTTTGCATATTTTTCTGGGCATAATCAAAAGAATGCTGAGTCATATTACTTTAAAGTACCACCTACAAAGGATAGACATATGTTAATGACCAATACGAAATTCATATATTCAGAATCCTTTGTTTCCCGGTTATTGATAGAAGGCTATGAATATTGGCTTAAATCAATTAATCTGAAAAGTGTGTGGGGAACAAGAAATTGGCAAATTTAGGGGAAGGAAGCCTTGTTTAGAGCATGCCTTATTCCTGTACAAATGATCTTTTTAAACGAAAAAGTATAACAGACAAGATGATTAGGCTTAGCTAAAATTAGGGAATCAAACATGCCCAGTATAACTGCACCTGCAAAGTTTTATAAATGGCAAAAATATACAAATGCAACTGAAATTGAGCTCGAGGAGTGGGTCCAGAATGGCACATTTAATGCATCACTGACACGTCCTGGCGGGTGGTTATTGTGGCCAATAGATACAAATGGGTGTCATCAACATTTTATTAACTCCTCGGGGGTTTTAGGACGAGTAGACCAGACCCTCGCTATATATCATCAGAACATGTGGGTATAATTACAACGCATAGTGTGGGAAAATTATGCCAGCAGTGGCTAAAATCATCCTCACTAGACGCAGTTAGAGAACACCTTAGTGTCCTGTCTAACTCCACTGACTTACAAGATTTCTTGTCAGGCCCCAGAACACCACGTAGGAAGCGTTTCTTATATGCAGTATCCAATGAGATTTGGAAACTTTCCCAACAAGATGCTGCTGCCCGGTTAAGGCAAATAGATCAGGAAAATCTAAAAAAGGCATTAGCTGTTGTGGATAATGGAAATAACACCTTGTCCGACCGGATATACACCATAAATAATATTGGGCCAGATGTAGTAAGGAAAAAATTTGCGAGTCGGAAATTGCGAGTCATTGCGACTCGCAATTTCCGACTCGCAAAATGGGATCCAACAAAAAAAAGCGACATCAATTTGCGACTCGCAAATGATGTCGCACCGCAGCTTGCGAGTCCGCTGTTAGCGAGGTCGCTTTTTGAGACCTTGCTAAAAATGAACTCGCAATTTGCGAGTCGGGTATCGCAAATTGCAACTGTGCCGCAAATTGCATGCAGGTGCACCAAACAGTTGGAAAAACACTTCCTGGCTCTTGCTGATGACATCAGAGCCAGGAAGACATCAAATACACCTGGGAGGAGGGAGGACCACACCCTTTTCAAACTGCTGAGCAACTACCTGGAGGAACAGCTGCAACAATGGAAGACACAGGCAGTGCAGGAATGAAGAGGAAATTGAAATTCTCTGAGAAGGAACTTGAGGTGCTGACAAAGGAATGCTGCCAGCACCATGACCAGCTTTTTGGAAAGGCATCCCTGAGTGTCCAAGACACTGAAAAGAGGAGGATCTGGCAGGACATCCAGGGGAGGATCAATGCCATAGGGGTGAGCCACAGAAGCATCGAAGAAATTAAAAAACTGTGGTATGACCTGTGCTCCAGGACAAAGGAGAGGGTGGCAGACCGCCTCAGGGAGATGAGGGGCACAGGAGGAGGCCCATCCACCATCCCACCACCCACAGCCAGGGAGGAATTGGTTGAGCAGACCCTGGAGCCTGAGGCAGTGTCAGGAATGGGAGCACTGGACACGTCAGCGCAAGGGACATCAAAAAGTGAGTACCATGAAACATGCATGTACACCTGTAAATGCTATACCCTCACTCACCCAGTACACAGCAGCATTCACAACCAGACTAGCTCCATTCTAGACTAGCAACCACCAGAATGGTGCATTATGGTCAATGTAGTACAGTAGTCAGCATATAGGCAAATGTTTATTAGGAGGCATACAACAGATGTTAGATACTGACAGTGTGTTCCCTATGTCCCACAGGTCTCCCACAAGACACCCCCACCAGCCACACCATCCAGGGTGAAGAAAGCAGGCCACAGGCAGGGCAGGAGGCTGCAGCAGCCACTACAAGCACAGCACCACACCACCACAGTTCCCTCCAGATGAAGAAGTGGACATGGAGGAAAGAGACACAACACCTGGTCCCAGCCACAGTGTGAGACAGCAAGAGCCAGAAGCACCACTGCGTCGCAGAAGCAGACTCCAGGTCCAGGCAGTGTCCCAGGAGGATATAGGGGGCACATCCATGTCTGCAGTTGAGGCATCCCTCCTATCTGGTCAGCGCCTGCAAACAAGGCAGTTGAGGATTATTTCTGGGGCAATGCAGAGGATGGAGCACAATTTTACACATGGCCTGGCAGAAGTGAACACACAGTTCACAAGACTGAATGACAATGTCAGTGACCTAGCACTTTAGACTCAGTCTCCCACACCGTGGACGATCCTGCTGCTCAAAATCCAGTAGCCTCATTAGAATAATGACAGCCTACATGACAGGTGTTTGAGGAAAGCACAGTAGCCACAAGGGGCTGAGTACAGGACAAATTCCTGCCTGTCACATTGCCTAGGTTCTGACAGCCAGCTCCTGATTAGTGATAAGCTATGTGTAACAAAGTAGATGAGTGATTGTTTGTATAGACATATCATGTGTTGCATACTGATGTGCCTTGGATATTGGCCCAGGGACCTAGGACACAACTGTGTACAATCCACAAACGGTTTCCTCTCCAGGGGCAATATATGGCTGTGTATAGTGATACATCAAGTTCTGTTTGTTTTTGTAGTGTGTGTAAATTCCATGCAACAGACCATTACTCCTCAGTGTTTCAAGCCAAAATAAAGTTAGTGACGGATCACTGTCCTCAGCCAAGTGTCTGTTGAAATGAGTATATTGGCCTCTGCCATCCCGAAGCTACTTGTCTTCAGCGTGTGATGGGTGTTGGTGCCTCACTACAATCTGTAATGTGAAGATGGCCATCATACAAGTGACAGTGCAAACATTTTTTGGGGTGCAGCTACATATCATTACTTTTCCTTGGTAAGTGGCCAATGTCCATTGACATGATTTATGGGCCATCACTGTTGCCAGCATTCCTTGTGCCTACATGTCAGCATGTGTTCCATTCCCAGTAGAAAAACATTTGTAAGCCGCTGTTTCATGCTTGGCCTCCCTGTGTTAAGAG
Source organism: Pleurodeles waltl (assembly GCF_031143425.1). Classification (NCBI taxonomy): domain Eukaryota; kingdom Metazoa; phylum Chordata; class Amphibia; order Caudata; family Salamandridae; genus Pleurodeles; species Pleurodeles waltl. The sequence goes on along the minus strand of NC_090438.1, from coordinate 487,744,334 downwards.
GATAATTTGTACTCCCTCAGAAGTATGTGCATGCCAACCTGTGTATGGAATAGGACATTTTCAATGGGGGTACATTTCATGTTGTGCCTCAGTGTGTCACCATTGATTATTGGCTGACACATACTCTCACCCATCATAGCATGTCATTTGGCATGTACAACTGCAGCAGCAATGAGGGACATGGTAGGTAGGCCTAGAGTTTTCATCCCACAATGTGCATTTCCATGCCACTGATATAGAATCATGTAGCAATGTGCTTTGCACATGTGAAACGGGGAAGGTTTTCAAACTGACTGTTGGCATGCATCATGGAGTGACTAACAGTTATGTTGGAAACACGTGTTTGGGTACAAGTATTTATCCACAGACCACGGGTTTGCATGACCAAAATGGAGACAATGATGTAGCTACCAATTGGGCTACAAGTACTTGCAAATCTCTGGGCCTCTCCAACATCCAAGGGACTAATGGTGTCTGCTGATACACTCAGAGTATGTTATTGTAAGGGGTGCCAGACATTAGTGGTGATTTTGCAGAGACATATCTCCCTGACATGTTGCACATTTTGTTGACAGTGTACATTTCCATGTCAAATTTGTGGCCTATCTATGCAACATTAGTACTACCTTCATTGGGACACATATCACCAGGTAATGTGTGCGTTGTGGAACTGTTTTCAATGTGACATGAGTATTTCCACATTACCTCCTCCAGGCTATTGTACTGTTGTCAGCAGCATGGCGTGTCCTGGGAGCATCATTGCGTATTGATGTGTCATTGTGTATGTGACAAATAGATGTGTGAATGACCTTGTGTAGGATCTGTGGGAATGGAGTTGGAATTGACCTACTATTGTAAGTAGGTAACAGGGAAGTGATGTATGCTACATGAGGCAAAGCATTGAATGTTATGTGGTCTCCTACTTGTTTAATGGTTAGTGTGTTTGCACAACTTCAGCCATGCATTTGTAGTTGTGTGGGATCCTGATTTTCCTGTGGGCAACTGTTGACAGTTCAGATTGCATATATGCATATGATATGGTACATGTATGGGCAACTTAGGTGGAGTTTGTTGCTGGGGCCTACTTGACATCATGGTTATGTTTGCTAATCATAACTGCTGTTCAAGTGTGATCATGAACTTACAATGACCCCATTTCTCTTTCCAGTTGCAGCATCAGCCCTGGGAAGTGAAGGAGACAGGGCACAGAAAGTGGGGAAGTATCTGGCCATGGGAGCCTTGGTCAAGACACCACCGACACAGAGGGACCCAGTGGCCCAGAGGGTGAGGGAAGTGCCAGGGGGGAGACCGGATCTACATCCTCATCATCAAACTCTTTCTGTAGTGGCTGCTCCCTAGTGGTGGCAGACCCATCCAGTCTTACCCCTGTACCATCTTTGTCCAGAACCCCCAGTTCTATCACCACCCTCCCTGTTGCTTTCCACCCAGTTGGCCATGCCTGCTCACCTAAGTGGTTGGGCATCTCCTTTTCTGTAGACACCTCCGCCCCAGCCCCTGTTACCCCTTCTGCCCTCAGTGAGGAGGCCATTGACTTCCTGAGAAGTATTTTTATGGGTCAGAAAGCCATTGTGAATGACATCCAGGGGTTGCCCACCCAACTGCAGCAGACAAATGCATTCCTGGAAGTCATTCATAGTGCAATGTCTGGCCTACAGAGATCTTTTCAGGTTCTGGCCTCCACACTGATGGAGACTAGTTACCCACCACCTTCTGTCTCCCCTCCAACTCCCTCTTCCCAATCCAAATCCCCCAATCCCTGACCTATCCTACGCACACAGACAGATTTGCATGCACCTACCTCCACATAGAGCAGCATACATAAAAACAAACACCACTAAACACAATGGCACGCAAACACTCAACAGACATCAACACACACAACCTCAGCCACCAATTCCCCAGGCACCCCCAACGCCCCCACAGTTACACACACCACATCAAGCATACCCACAGGTACCACCACAACAGTCAGTGACACACCCACTATACCCACAGACACTACCCCAACAGACACACAGGCATCCATCACATCCACCATACCTGCAGACACAACCCCAAAAGACAGACACACATCCACCACTACAAGCATACTCACAGACACTACTCCAACAGACACGAACACATCCACCACTTCCACATCACCCAGCAGGTTGGACACTTCAAACATTGAAGACGGGTCGCGACCTATGGCAGCACGTCAGTGCAAGGGAGATATTTTCTTCTTTTAATCTAACGCGACAACAACAACTAATGGCTAAGAAGGAAGCAACTTATGTCATGCTTAATATCGAGAAATTCGAAAAGTTGCCTTTTACTGTGGCCGAAATACCATTGGCTGAGTGGTTAATACATGGAGTTATTCATTTGCCTATTTCCACACTACAATTCACCTCCTGTTTAAAACACAATCTGGTAGGCAGATATGAAAAGCTGGGAGATAGTTACATTTATGAGGTGTGGGAGCTTCCCTTTTTGTGCAAATGCTTCAGTGGCATGAAAGGGGTCTTTCTTAGTGGTGGTGAATGCAAGACTTCAGTCAACCATTCGATGGTTTGTAAACAGCTGTCCTTGCATGGGGTGTGTAACACCTCAGCTTCAAACTTGGCTTGTTATCTGAAGGGAGTCCCAGTTCCCTTGATTAGACCTACGTTCCAGGTGCTCTCAAACGGCAGCTACGTCCTCCTCAATGGTGAAGGCTGTTGTGGCATGCGGGCAGGAATAGTTTACGTTGTTTCGGTCTGTAAGGTCGTTACATGCAGCGGGAATGTACTGTTTCCCCCCACTAAATTTAAGGAGGTAGCTGATATTTGGCCTTGCATTGCTACTTCAAATGTGAATTTTGACAAGTTAAGCAGACTCAAGGCTTTATTGTTTAAAAAACATGTGGCCCTTACATCTGCCCGCGAGACCTATGCACTTCAAGTGGCAAGGTCATCAGCAGAAATACAGTCCCTGTTAAATACAAACTTTCCGAGACACTTTGGTGAACTCGTGAGATGAATATTGAATGCATCCAGTACAACTGGAATCACACATTTTTTCAAAGCTGTTAGTTCTGGTTTCATTCACACCTTATCCTCCATATTTGGTTTGATACCTCCAGCTATCTACTCAATCTACGGTAGTATTTTTGGGGGATTTCCGATAACTTTGACTTTATTAGCTGGTATCCTGCTGTTGGTGTTGTTTAAGTGCAATGGCTGTCCCGCCACAACAAGGAGAAATGACGGCGCTGCCGTCAGCGCAGCTGTGTCATGAGCATATGATGCAGTATTTTGGAACAACACTCCTGGAGCAATTGGAGTGTGACTGGTCTTTTTTCATTCAGAATGGTTTTGTATTATGTGCAGACCGTGTTTCAGTGCCTCTGGTGCTCTTTTGAAAATGCCCTGGAAGTTTGTCTTTCACAGCAGTGCTTGCCTGCAGTAGATGCTGATCTGTTGATTTTCTCGCTGAGGGTTCAATACCAGACATGCGCATTGAGGTTGCGTTTGCTGCGTGAAGCTAATTATGAGTTACCCTTCCTGGAGGAAGTTGTCGAAAACTCATCAATGGGCACTCCACGGGATGACTCTGGAGCTATAGAACACACCTGTTCCTTGATCCTTTTTTGTGAGGACTTTCTGGCTTTGACATCTGCTGAAGTGGAAGATCTCCTGTTTTCCATGACTCCTACCTAGTTTGGAACTTTTCTAAATTGACATGTCTTTTGTCGATTATAAGTCACATGCTCATGTTTTAAATTGTCATGTAGTATGCTTCTGTGTCCCTTTAACTTGTCCAAATTGACCTGGTTTTTATATACATCTTAGGTTGAGCTTTTAGCAATGAAATTTTAGTTTTGGCTTTGAACCACTTTCAACTGAGAGGGGGAGGGCGTTGTGTAGCCATTTTAGTTATAGCTCCATGCATGTTAATTTAACACACTAAGCCACTGTGCACCTTAACCTAAATATATTTTATTTGGCTTTGCATTGTTATTCTTACAATAACCATTTTTACGGTCTTGTTTTATTTTCATCTATGTAACTGTTTTTGCTTAGCCTAACACTGTGTTCTCAAACAAGACTTTCTTGATCATTCTGTGCTTCATTCAAGGCTACAGTTTGGTACATTGCCAGTGAACGTGGTAGAAGTTTAGTCTCCAACATTCGTAGAAAATACATATCCTTACATAGAGACATTTTCTCAGAACACCAGCTTTGTTATTATAAAAACACTTCCTAGTCCCATTACACGTTAAGAGGGAGATTCCAGCCAGGGAACCACTACTGTATGCTGATTGCCGAATGCTTTGCTACAGATTCTAACACAGACTTCAGGCCTTTGCTCAGGTATGAGGGTTGATGTCTTCCCTGGGGAACTTGAAAGGCAGAATTAGAGCTTAACATGCTGTGCTCAGAATATGACTTAGATAGGAAATGATCCATCGATCATAATAATAAGATAGCGTTATTTTTATGCTTCACCCTTCTCGTCACCATTTTAATACTAAAATGTTGTGTCGTCCTGGTTATTGCAGCTCAGACTTTGCTATCTAAGATGCAGTTGTTTTATAAAACTAATCATTGAAACATATACTGCTTCTGTTTGTCATTCATATATGAGACTGAATTGTAAATGAGAGAACCGGATGCAACCTGATTGACCACGACTTCCCTGAGAAGCCTAATGTGTCATGCGCTCGGCTACCCAATCATCACGATCCTCTGGAAGAGATGAGGCACTGCTAGTTGGCCGGAGCAAAACCCGGATTTAGAGCGACAGGTGTCATCCGCAGTGGGTTAGACTCAGACTCCCACACCGTGGACAATCCTGCTGCTCAAAATCCAGTAGCCTCATTAGAATAATCTGAGCCTATACTACAGGTGTTTGAGGAAAGCACAGTAGCCACAAGGGGCTGAGTACAGGACATATTCCTGCCTGTCACATTGCCAAGTGAATGTGTTAGGTTCTGACAGCCAGCTGCAGATTAGTGATAAGCTATGTGTAACAAAGTAGATGAGTGATTGTTTGTATAGACATGTCATTTGTTGCATACTGATGTGCCTTGCCTATTGGCCCAGGGACCTAGGACACAACTGTGTAGAATCCACAAACAGTTTGCTCTCCAGGGACAATATATGGCTGTGTACAGTGATAAATCAAGTTCTGTTTGTTGTTGTAGTGTGTGTAAATTCCATGCAACAGACCATTACTCCTCAGTGTTACAAGCCAAAATAAAGCTAGTGACGGATCACTGTCCTCAGCCAAGTGCCTGGTGAAATGAGTATATTTGCCTCTGCCATCCCAAAGCTACTTGTCTTCAGCGTATGATGGGTGTTGGTGCCTCACTACTATCTGTAATGTAAAGATGGCCATCATACAAGTGACAGTGCATTTTTTGGGGTGCAGATATAGATCATTAGTTTTCCTTGGTAAGTGGGCAATGTTCATTGACATGATTTATGTGCCATCACTGTTGCCAGAATTCCTTGTGCCTACATATCAGCATGTGTCCCATTCCCAGTAGAAAAACATTTGTAAGCCACTGTTTCATGCAAGGCCTCCCTGTATTGAGAGGATAATTTGTACTCCCTCACAAGTATGTGCATGCCAACCTGTGTATGGAATAGGACATTTTCAATGGGGGTACATTTCATGTTGTACCACAGTGTGTCACCATTGATTATTGGCAGACACATACCCTCACTCATCATAGCATGTCATTTGGCATGTACAACTGCAGCAGCAATGAGGGACATGGCAGGTAGGCCTAGAGTTTTCATCCCACAATGTGCATTTCCATGCCACTGATGTAGAATCATGTAGCAATGGCCTTTGCACATGTGAAACGGGGAAGGTTTACAAATTGACTGTTGGTATGCATCATGGAGTGACTAGCAGTTATGTTGGAAACACGTGTCTGGGTACAAGCGTTTATTCACAGACACCTGGGTTTGCATGACCAAAATGGACACAATGATGTAGCTACCAATTGGGCTACAAGTACTTGCAAATCTCTGGGCCTCTTCAACATCCAAGGGACCAATGGTGTCTACTGATACACTCAGAGTATGTCATTGTAAGGGGTGCCAGACATTAGTGGTGATTTTGTAGAGACATATCTCCCTGATATGTTGCACATTTTGTTGACAGTGTACATTTCCATGGCAAATTTGTGGCCTATCTATAAAACATTAGTACTACCTTCATTGGGACACATATCACCAGGTAAAGTGTGCATTGTGGAACTGTTTTCAATGTGACATGAGTATTTCCACATTATTTCCTCCAGGCTATTGTACTGTTGTCAGCAACATGGCGTGTCCTGGGAGCATCATTTTGTATTGGTGTGTCATTGTGTATGTGACAAATAGATGTGTGAATGACCTTGTGTAGGATCTGTGGGAATGGAGTTGGCATTGACCTACTATTGTAAGTAGGTAACAGGGAAGTGATGTATGCTACATGAGGCAAAGCATTGAAGGTGATGTGGTCTCCTACTTGTTCAATGGTTACTGTGATTGCACAACTTCAGCCATGCATTTGTAGTTGTGTGGGATCCTGATTTTCCTGTGGGCAACTGTTGACAGTTCAGATTGCGTATATGCATATGATATGGTACATGTATGGGCAACTTAGGTGGATTTTGTTGATGGGGCCTACTTGACATCATGGTAATGTTTGCTAATCATAACTGCTGTTCAAGTGTGATCATGCACTTATAATGACCCTATTTCCAGTTGCAGCATCAGCCATGGGAAATGAAGGAGACAGGGCACAGAAAGTGGGAAAGTATCTGGCCATGGGAGTTTTGGTCAAGACACCACCGACACAGAGGGACCCAGTGGCCCAGAGGGTGAGGGGGTGGCCAGGGGGGAGACCGGACCTACATCCTGATCATCAGATTCTTTCTTTAGTGGCCAATCCGTAGTGGTGGTGGACCCATCCAGTCTTACCCCTGTAAAATCTTTTCCGGAACCCCCAGTTCTATCACCACCCTTCCTGTTGCTTTCCACCCAGTTGGCCATGCCTGCTCACGCAAGTGGTTGGGCGTCTTCTTTTCTGTAGGCACCTCCGCCCCAGTCCCTGTTACCCCTTCTGCCCTCAGTGAGGAGGCTATTGACCTCCTGAGAAGTATTTCTATGGGTCAGAAAGCCATTGTGAATGACATCCAGCGGTTGCCCACCCAACTGCAGCAGACAAATGCATTCCTGGAAGTCATTCATAGTGCAATGTCTAGCCTACAGAGATCTTTTCAGGTTCTGGCCTCCACACTGATGGAGGCTAGTCACCCCCCACCTTCTGTCTCCCCTCCACCTCCCTCTTCCCAATCCAAATCCCCCAGTCCCTGACCTATCCTAAGCACACAGACAGATTTGCATGCACCTACCTCCACATAAAAGAGCAGCATACATAAAAACAAACAACACTAAACACACCGGCACGCAAGCACTCAACAGACATCCACACACACAACCTCAGCCACCAATTCCCCAGGCACCCCCAATGCCCCCACAGTAACACACACCACATCAAGCATGCCCAAAGGCACCACCACAACAGTCAGTGACACACCTATCTCAACAGACACTATCCCAACAGACACACAGACATCCATCACATCCACCATACCTGCAGACACAACACCAAAAGACACACACACATCCATCACTACCAGCATACTCACAGACACTATCCCAACAGACACGCACACATCCACCACTTCCACATCACCCAGCAGGTTGGACACTTCAAACATTGAAGACGGGTCGCGTCCCATGGCAGCACGTCGGTGCAAGGGAGATATTTTCTTCTTTTAATCTAACGAGACAACAACAACTAATGGCTAAGAAGGAAGCGACTTATGTCATGTTTAATATCGAGAAATTCGAAAAGTTGCTTTTACTCTGGCCGAAATACCATTGGCTGAGTGGTTAATACATGGGGTTATTAATCTGCCTATTTCCACACTACAATTCACCTCCTGTTTAAAAAACATTCCGGTAGGCAGATATGGAAAGCTGGGAGATAGTTACATTCATGAGGTGTGGGATCTTCCCTTCTTGTGCAAATGCTTCAGTGGCATGAAAGAGGTCTTTCTTAGTGGTGGTGAATGCAAGACTTCAGTCAATCATTCGATGGTTCGTAAACAGCTGTCCTTGCATGGGGCGTGTAACACCTCAGCTGCAAACTTGGCTTGTTATCTGAAGGGAGTCCCAGTTCTCTTGATTAGACCTACGTTCCAGGTGCTTTCAAACGGCAGCTACATCCTCCTCAATGGTGAAGGCTGTTGTGGCATGCGGGCCGGAATAGTTTACGTTGTTTCAGTCTGTAAGGTTGTTACATGCAGCGGGAATGTACTGTTTCCCCCCACTAAATTTAAGGAGGTAGCTGATATTTGGCCTTGCATTGCTACTTCAAACGTGAATTTTGACAAGTTAAGCAGACTCAAGGCTTTATTGTTTCAAAATCATGTGGCCCTTACATCTGCCCGCGCGACCTATGCACTTCAAGTGGCAATGTCATCAGCAGAAATACAGTCCCTGTTAAATACAAACTTTCCGAGACACTTTGGTGAACTTGTGGGATGAATATTTAATGCATCCAGTACAACTGGAATCGCAAATGTTTTCAAAGCTGTTAGTTCGGGTTTCGTTCACACCTTCTCCTCCATATTTGGTTTGATACCTCCAGCTATCCACTCAATCTTCGGTAGTATTTTTGTGGGATTTCCGATAACTTTGACTTCATTGGCTGGCATCCTGCTGTTGCTGTTGTTTATGTGCAATGGCTGTCCCGCTACAACAAGAAGAAATAACGGCGCTCCCATCAGCGCAGCTGTGTCGTGAGCATACGATGCAGTATTTTGGAGCAACACTCCTGGAGCAATTGGAGTGTGATTGTTCTTTTTTCATTCAGACTGGTTTTGTATTGTGTGCAGCCCGTGTTTCGGTGCCTCTGGTGCTCTTTCGAACATGCACTGGAAGTTTGTCTTTCAGAGCAGTGCTTGCCTGCAGTAGATGCTGATCTGTTGATGTTCTCGCTGAGGGTTCAGTACCAGACATGCGCATTGAGGTTGAGTTTGCTGCGTGAAGCTAATTATGAGTTACCCTTCCTGGAGGAAGTTGTCGACAACTCATCAATGGGTACTCCACGGGATGCCGCCTTGGTTGACACTGGGGCTATGGAACACACCTGCTCCTTGATCCTTTTTTGTGAGGACTTTCCGGCTTTGACATCTGCTGAAGTGGAAGATCTCCTGTTTTCCATGACTCGTACGTAGTTTGATACTATTCTAAATTGACATGTCTTTATTCGATTATAAGTCACATGCTCATGTTTTAAATTGTCATGTAGTATGCTTGTGTTTCCCTTTAACTTGTCCAAATTGACCTGGTTTTTATATATATCTTAGGTTGAGCTTTTAGCGATGAAATTTTAGTTTTGGCTTTGAACCACTTTCAACTGAAAAGGGGAGGGTGTTGTGTAGCCATTTTAGTTATAGCTCCATGCACGTTAATTTAACACACTAGGCCGCTGTGCACCTTAACCTAGATATATTTTATTTGGCTTTGCATTGTTATTCTTACAATAACCATTTTTACGGTCTTGTTTTATTTTCATCTATGTAAATGTTTTTGCTTAGCCTAGCACTGTGTTCTCAAACAAGACATTCTTGATCACTCTGCTTCTTTCAAGGCTACAGTTTGGTACACTGCCGGTGAACGTGGTAGTTTAGTCTCCAACATTCGTAGAAAATACATATCCTTACGCAGACATTTTCTCAGAACACCAGCTGTGTTATTATAAAAACACCTCCTAGTCCCATTACACGTAAGAGGGAGATTCCAGCCATGGAACCACTACTGTATGCTGATTGCCGAATGCTTTGCTACAAATGCTAACGCAGACTTCAGGCCTTCACTCAGGTATGAGGGTTGATGATTTCGCGAGGGAACCTGAAAGGCAGAATTAGAGCTTAACATGCTGTGCTCAGATTATGACTTAGATAGGAAATGATCCATTGATCATAAAATAATAAGATAGTGTTATTTTTATGCTTCACCCTTCTCGTCACCATTTTAATACTAAAATGTTGTGTCGTCCTGGTTATTGCAGCTCACGCTTTGCTATCTAAGATGCAGTTGTTTTATTAAACTAATCATTGAAACATATACTGCTTCTGTTTGTCATTCATATATGAGACTGAATTGTAAATGAGAGAACCGGATGCAACCTGATTGACCACGACTTCCCTGAGAAGCCTAATATGTCATGTGCTTGGCTACCCAATCATCACTATCCTCTGGAACAGATGAGGCACTGCTAGTTGGCCGGAGCAAAACCCGGATTTAGAGCGACAGGTGTCATCCGCAGTGGGTTAGACTCAGTCTCCCACACCGTTAACGATCCTGTTGCTCAAAATCCAGTAGCCTCATTAGAATAATGAGAGCCTACACTACAGGTGTTTGAGGAAAGCACAGTAGCCACAAGGGGCTGAGTACAGGACATATTCCTGCCTGTCACATTGCCAAGTGAATGTGTTAGGTTATGACAGCCAGCTGCCGATTAGTGATAAGCTATGTGTAACAAAGTAGATGAGTGATTGTTTGTATAGACATGTCATGTGTTGCATACTGATGTGCCTTGCCTATTGGCCCAGGGACCTAGGACACAACTATGCACAATCCAAAAACAGTTTGCTCTCCAGGGGCAATATATGGCTGTGTACAGTGATAAATCAAGTTCTGTTTGTTGTTGTAGTGTGTGTAAATTCCATGCAACAGACCATTACTCCTCAGTGTTACAAGCCAAAATAAAGCTAGTGACGGATCACTGTCCTAAGCCAAGTGTCTGGTGAAATGAGTATACTGGCCTCTGCCATCCCAAAGCTACTTGTCTTCAGCGTATGATGGGTGTTGGTGCCTCACTACTATCTGTAATGTGAAGATGGCCATCATACAAGTGACGGTGCAAACATATTTTGGGGTGCAGCTATAGATCATTAGTTTTCCTTGGTAAGTGGACAATGTCCATTGACATGATTTATGGGCCATCACTGTTGCCAGCATTCCTTGTGCCTACATATCAGCATGTGTCCCATTCCCAGTAGAAAAACATTTGTAAGCCACTGTTTCATGCGTCGTCTCCCTGTGTTGAGAGGATAATTTGTACTCCCTCACAAGTATGTGCATGCCAACCTGTGTATGGAATAGGACATTTTCAATGGGGGTACATTTCATGTTGTGTCAAAGTGTGTCACCATTGATTATTGGCTGACACATACCCTCACCCATCATAGCAAGTCATTTGGCATGTACAACTGCAGCAGCAATGAGGGACATGGCAGGTAGGCCTAGAGTTTTCATCCCACAATGTGCATTTTCATGCCACTGAAGTAGAATCATGTAGCAATGTGCTCTGGACATGTGAAACGGGGAAGGTTTGCAAACTGACTGTTGGCATGCATCATGGAGTGACTAGCAGTTATGTTGGAAACACGTGTTTGGGTACAAGCATTGATCCACAGACACCTGGGTTTGCATGACCAAAATGGAGACAATGATGTAGCTACCAATTGGGCTACAAATACTGGCAAATCTCTTGGCCTCTCCAACATCCAAGGGACCAATGGTGTCTACTGATACACTCAGAGTATGTCATTGTAAGGGGTGCCAGACATTAGTGGTGATTTTGCAGAGACATATCTCCCTGACATGTTGCACATTTTGTTGACAGTGTACATTTCCATGCCAAATTTGTGGCCTATCTATGCAACATTAGTACTACCTTCATTGGGACACATATCACCAGGTAAAGTGTGCATTGTGGAACTGTTTTCAGTGTGACATGAGCATTTCCACATTACCTTCTCCAGGCTATTGTACTGTTGTCAGCAACATAGCTTGTCCTGGGAGCATCATTTCGTATTGTTGTGTCATCGTGTATGTGACAAATAGATGTGTGCATGACCTTGTGTAGGATCTGATGGAGGCTAGTCACCCCCCACCTTCTGTCTCCCCTCCACCTCCCTCTTCCCAATCCAAATCCCCCAATCCCTGACCTATTCTAAACACACACACAGATTTGCATGCACCTACCTCCACATACAAGAGCAGCACATATAAAAACAAACACCACTAAACACACCGGCACGCAAGCACTCAACGGACATCCACACACACAACCTCCGCCACCAATTCCCCAGGCATCCCCAATGCCTCCACAGTAACACACACCACATCAAGCATACCCACAGGCACCACCACAACAGTCAATGACACACCCACCATACCCACAGACACTACCCCAACAGACACACAGACATCCGTCACGTCCACCTCACCTGCAGACACAACCCCAAAAGACACTCACACATCCACCACTACCAGCATACTCACAGACACTACCCCAACAGACACGCACACATCCACCACTTCCACATCACCCAGCAACTCCACCTCCCAGCCCCTCCAAGACACGCAAATGCCCACACTCACACACACAATAGACACCACCCAAACATTAGCATATCTCACACATGCACACACCCAAGACATCCACACCGACACAGCAGGCAACCACTCTCTCAGCCTTCAAATCCCTAATCCTTCTGATTACTCTCCCTGTGTTCCTAAAACAGATTTTTAGTTTGAGCTTGCCCTTTCCCCTGTTCCCTCCACCCAGTCCCAAAACCAAGAGGCCCGACCCACCTTCCAACCCATCCCTTCTACCTCCAAGTCCTCCCCTGTCACACCTGCCCCCCTGCAAGCACCTATGCGCCTCCACCCAAGAAGAAACCCTCTCTCCTAAGAAGCAGTCCAGCCCTCCCAACCCCAAACGGACCCATCCCATATCTACCCCTCTAAGGATTATCCCCGAAGGGCCTTCCTGGCCACTTGATTCCCCTTCCTGTGGATGTTCCCTGGCAGTAAAATAGACAAGCGAGAGCACAGTGATGTGCATGGACACTTCCATTTGGACTCGCCAATGGCCTTGGACTTTTTATATTATTTAAAAATAAACCCAAACAGTTGTCTTTTGGGTATATAGTTGTCCTGCAATTCCTTTTCTACCTTTATGTTGTTCCTGAGTGACTTGTGTTGTATGCCTACAGTTGTGTGTGTTTCAGCCTGCTTGCTGATTCATTTGCTGTTATTTGCAGTATCAGACTTAGTGGGCAATGCTGGTGTCCCCCAAGACAAGGGAATATGTTGACTGAATGGATATGTGGGTGATAATGCAACTGTGGTGTCTTAGCATTGTTTTCTATTTGGTATGGTAAGGATTTCATCTTGTGATTTCTAATGTGAGCATTTATGATGTTAAACTGGTCCCCCTGATATGGATTATAGATTTAACCAATGTGTGGCAGCTTGGGTTTTGTTTGTGCATACATGGAGTGTGCTCAATTGAGCTACCTGTGTTTGCATTTGACTGTGCATGTGTCCAGTTAGCTGTGTGTACCTTGCAGCTTCTTTATGCAGATTTATGTCCCATGCAGTTGGGGTTGTATTTGCTTTGTTGACCAGCACTTCCACATTGGGCAGATAGGCGTGTCACTTGAGTCTACTAATATTGGTCTAAAAGATAGCTAAAGGGGCAGTTCCTGTGCAAATGTTGTTTAAGGGGCATGTCCAAAGTGCAATCCAGCATCCTTCCCTGAGTGCTCCTGATGCCGCCATCCCTTTTGTGCAGGTATTGTTTCCATAATAAGCTTTATATATTTGTCTCTCTGTCTATTGTGCATCCCATTGTCCTTCCATTGTGATGCAATGTGGGGGATGTGTATTTCCATTGCATGGCAGTCTAATGGGAGTGTTATTTGCATTCCATGCCATATCGATATACATGTGTATTGAATGTGATGACAGTCCATGGCATGCATACAATGTGAGTGTGTGGGTTGTGTTGGTAGATATAATGTTGCTGTGTTGCTGGTGTTGTGTGACACAATGTTGTGTACACTTCACTGTCCCTGTGCCTTAGATGGATAGACGTGTGTTTTTGTGTAGTGTTGCAGTGCAGTGTGAGTGTCCTGTTCAAAGGGGGCGTTTGATGACTGTGAAGGTGTGCTTCTTTGTGTATGATTCTATCCCAGTACACAATGACATGTATACTTGGTGCCGGACGGCATGACAATGTGTTGTTGAGCATAGTGGTACGGGTAGGTGTGTGTACTTGTGGTTGATTGCGTCCATGGTGGCGAGGATGGCACCTTTGATGGTCAACAGCAGCGTCAGGATATGTGTGATGGGCTCCTTGGTGGCACTGGATGTGTAACGCTGCCTGCAGGTGAATGTCTCCTTTCATACTGTCTGTTTTCACCTGCTGAGATGTGGTGGTTGGACCTCCACGGTCACACTGACGGTGTGCAACCTCATAATGTATCTGGTGGAAACACTGTCTCCGCTAGCCTGTTTGTGCTGCCTCGCATCTGCGGTGGTTTGTGCTGCCTCGCAGTGCCGGCAGTACCACAGCGGTCTTTGCTCCATAGGCCCGCATGACTCGTAATACAGCTGTCTGACTGCCAACCCGATGGCGGTTGGACCAACAGCGCCGCCATCAGAGTCCATGGAATGCCAAAATCGTAATGAGGCCCTTAGCAGGTTAACTGGGACAAATTTTGTATTTTCCCACTCCAGTGGTTGTAACCACACAAATGAACCGAGATGGAGCAGGATCACCTTCCCTGGCACTTTGAGACCTTTCGTTACTTAGGGGTCAATTTGTACCATGATGATAAAGATCTTTTAGATGCGGACCATGGCAAGGCCTTGACGGTGCGGCAATTGCTGACCTTTTGGGGAAGACAACCTTTGGTGCTTTTGGGCTGAGCAGCTATAGCTAAAATGCTCATCCTTCTGCTGCTTTTATATTTCTTTTCAACACTCCCAGTACTGCCCCCTAATACCTTCTTCAAGAAGTTATACAATCTGGAGATGGAGTTGATTTGGGGACATTCCCAAAGATGCAAGTCGCTTCAGTCACTATATCATCCTATGATGAATGAAGACCTAGGTACGCCAGATTTTGAGCTATATTTTGACATAGCACAACTGCAATGGCCTACGGGATGGCTGGCACAGGACAAAACAAGAAAATTCAAGCTTGTACGTGAACTGTGAAAAAAGAACTGGTTGCATTGGCTGCTGTTGGCAGGTCATCCAGCCAAAGAAGTGCCCAAACTGTTACGCATGGCAAAATTGGAATGGCATACATGCAGCCCAGACATTTGGCACCCCTTTATTATCCAAAAATCCTTCTCTGGGACCTACCCGCCACAAAAGCACCTTTGACCAAATCACAACCCAAATCCATGGCGAGAGGTGGAGCTGGGCAACCTCTTCAAGGTGCAGATTCCTTTCTCACCTACCATGCGCTAACATTGGACATTGAGAGCACATGCATGCTGAGAGATGCTGAACCTCCACGAGGGGTTGCACTGCTTTCTTACACATGGAGTAGGTCAAAAAGCAATATCATTGTTATATGAGGCTTTCCTAAAGCTGGTGATGAACTGAACACTTAAGGGCAGACCTAGGTGGGAAACAGATTTAAAAACTGAATTTACAGATAAGCAATAGACCACGGCACTTGGACACATCAAGCAAGTATCATGAAATGCGCAACTCAAGTTCACACAATTTAACATATGTAAAGCCAATGCACTGGAAGAATCTGGAGTGTCAGACTCCCGCAACTCACCTTGGCCCCCAAAGAAACATGCTACGGAGTATCCCAGGGATCCCCACTAAGGCCCTCATTACAACCCTGGCAGTCAGTGATAAAGTGGCGGTAACTACCGCCAAATAATGACCATGGCGGAAAGATCTCAGATAGGCAGCCACTTTATCACACCGACCGCCATGGCGGAAACAACAGTCACCAAGGAGTGAGCCGCCTACAGCCAGGCGGAAGTCAATGCTCCGCCCACCATATTAAGACACATCCATCCGCAACCTTTTCCAGGGCAGTACCAACAACAGCAACAGCCTGGCAGAAACAGAACACAGAAGGGTAAGGACTCACGTTTGGAGACACAGGGACCAACCACGACACCATGGAGGCCGAGCTGCAAATCTTTCCTATGATATTTTATGTCCTGCTCCACCACGAACACCAATGACAGCGACGACGACCACAGTGAGTACAGCCACCTAGCACACAAGGGAGGGCAAGAAGAAAACGAGAGTGAAACACACAAGCACCACGCACACCCCATACACACACAACATACACACAACCAAGTGCACAAGAAAACAATTTATCCCCGTAAATCAGCTGAATAATGCATGGACAACAGGAATTGATGAAAGTGATTGTAATAAGATCAACACAATATTCATAATACATTTGCCAATGTAACAGATATGTACAAATATACAAAAAAGCGACACTGCCCTTTACTCAATTCACAGGAGCCACATGGTCACAGGGCAAAGTCCAAGGCCCCACTCATTACCTGCATCAATATGGAGAGAACACTGCAGGGGCATCAGTTGGCAAATAGGCAGGCACTTTGGTGGGGGCACCTCAGCCGGATGTGGAAACAAGACCACTGGTTCTGGTGCTTGGTCCTGTGGAGTGCATTCCACAGTCTCTCAGGTGGGTGACTTGTCCACTGGTTCTGGAGGGGGCAACAAGCCCATTGTTTTGTCCTAGGGAGTGAAAGGTCACCGTCTCTCAGGTGGGTGACTTGCCCACTGGTTCTGGAGGGGGCAGCAAGACCATTGCTTTGTCCTGGGGAGTGCAAGACCACAGTCTCTTAGGTGGGTGACTTGCCCACTGGTTCTGGAGGGGACATTAAGCCCATTGCTTGGTCCTGGGGAGTGCAAGGCCACAGTCTCTCATGTGAGTGACTTGCCCACTGGTTCTGGAGGGGACAGGCCGCACAGCAGCTCAATGGTAGATGGATCACATTGCGTCCACCGGCGGTGACGGCTGCACTGTGGTGGTGGTAGTACTGGGAGGCTCCTGCTCTGCCCCTGCAACCTGTGATGGCTTTACTGTGGTGGTGGTGGTGGTAGTGGGAGGCTCCTGCTCAGCCCCTGCACCCTGCAATCACTGCACTGTGGTGGTGGTAGTGGGTGGCTCCTGCTCAGTCCCTGCACTCACTGATGTGTGCACAACTACGGTTGGTGGTGGGGGCTGTGTGACAGCGGCTGGTGCAGGCTCCTTCCCCTTCTTGCTTGCTGGTGCACGCTCCTTCCGCTTTCTGCTGGCTGGTGCAGGCTCCTTCGTCTTTCTGCTGGCTGGTGCAGGCTCCTTCCCCTTTCTACTGGCTGGTACAGGCTCCTTCCCCTTCTTGCTTGCTGGTGCAGGCTCCTTCCCCTTTCTGCTGGCTGGTGCAGGCTCCTTCCCCTGTTTGATGGCTGGTGCAGGCTTCATCCTCTTCAGTATTTGTGGCCTGGAATCCTTTCCACCATGAGTAGGTGCAGATGGAACTGGGCCCGTGGACTGTGTGGCTGAGGTGCTTGGTTGGGTTCCTGGTACCCTGGCCATACATGCAGGACGGGGAGGAGGGGTAGGGAAGAGGTCAATGGTGGAAAGAAAAAGCTTTTTAGGGACATTGGGGCGGGAAGAGTGAGAAGTAATCGGAGTGGATGATGAGGGAGTGGTTGTTGGAGGTGTTTGTCTGCTGGATTTGGGTGCAGGTGCATGGGTTGTATGCTGTTGTGAGGTAGGTGGCTGTTGGGTGTCTGAGTGCTTGCGTTTGTGTACCTTAGGAGGGGGGGACAGGCACGGTAGGAGAGGACACAGGGGACATGTGCATGAATGTTGTGGATGTATCTGTCAGTGAGGTGTGCGTTTTGCTTGGTGTGGTAATGATGCAGGTAGTGGATGATGATGTAGTGCATGCAGGTGTGAGTGTGGACATAACTGGGTGGGAGGTGGAGGAGGAGGAAGAGGGTGAGACAGTGGAAATAGTGGATGTTGTTGTGTCTGCATCTGGATGGTGTTTGTGTGAGTACCTGTGGGATGAAGTGTGGTGCTTGTGTTTGCTTGTGACACTCTTGGGTGTCCCATATGCATGCTTGCCTGGCTGTGCACTTGGGATGGGTTGGGGTTGAGGAGAATGGGACTGGGAAGTGGAAATTGGAGGGGTGACAGGTGAAACAGGGACAGTGGCTGCCATCAGAGAGGAGGCCAGAGCCTGGATCGATCTCTGTTGGCGTGCCAATCCAGTGTGAATGCCCTCCAGGAATGCATTAGATTGTTGCATCTGGGCTGCCAGCCCATGGATGGCAGTCACAATGGTTGGCTGCCCTACATAGATGAATCTCAGGAGGGCAATAGCATCCTCACTCAGGGCAGCAGGGTTGACTGGTACAGGGCCTGAGGTGCCTGGGGCAAAGCAGGTGCCCACCCTCCTGGGTGCACCGGCAACTCGCTGAGGGGCTGCTGGGGGGGCTGTGCAGGTACGGGGCGGCTATACCTGTGGCTGGGGTGGTCACAGAGGTGTCCGCCACAACCAGGGAGCTCCCATCGGAGGAGGTATCAGAGTCTGTATTTTCCCCGCCGTGGTGCTCCCTTTGCCCTCCGTCCCACTGGTGCCCTCAGCGTCAGAGGGCTCTGCCTCCAGGGTCCTGTCAGATACAGCTCTCTCTGTCACCAGTGCCTCTGCTCCTTTGCCAGATTTCGCTAATGCACATAAGGAGAGGATGACAAAATAAGAAAGGGGAGAGAGAGACAAAGGATACACAGGTTCAATGACTGCACCAACACCACCGTTGGCGTACACAGCAACCTCACACACAGGGAACAGGCCTACGCACTATGCATTGCAATACCAATGATATTACTAGCCACCAAGGCATGAGGTGGGACACACTGCAACACACCTGTGACTCACGCAGCCCTGGCCAGGAGTGGATGCTAAGAAGCTAGATAGGCAGTATTTTCCCTTCAGACCCTTAGACACCAGAGGACCTACGCTGCTATGTCTTGCCTGGCCTAGGGGCACCCAAGGACACGCAACCACCACCCGGATACCACCACATCCGGCATAAGTTGTAATGATAGCCACTGTACTCACCCCTTGTGGCTGCTGTGTTGCCCTCAAGCGCCCATCCAGCTCTGGATAGGCCACCGGCAGTGTGCGAGCAATCAGGGGGGTCAGAGTTCAACGGCACCCCTTCCTCGTTGGGAGGCCATCCCCAGCTGGGCCTCCGCAGTCTTCCATGCCCAGCATCTCAGGTCCTCCCAATGTTTGCATCAGTGGGTGCTTCACCTGCCATAGACCCCCAGGGACCGCACATCCTTGGCGATGGCACGCCATATACCCTTCTTTTGATGGGCGCTGACCTGCAGAGGCAATACAAACAGGAGAACACCATCAGACAAACAGTCCAGCCAGTTACACAAATGGCCCACCATACCCGTTCACAGCACTATTGACACACACATAGCCCATAACTCAATGTGTACCCAGCCAAGAGGGCATCCCTCACCCCTTACACTGAGCCATCACACACCCCTCCATACATGCATGTGACATGCATCGTGCCCTACTCACCTGTTGGTCTGTAGGCCCATACAGCAATCCGTATTGGGGTAGGACCACATCCACCAGTCTCTCCAACTCCTCCGAAGTGAAGGCTGGGGCCCTTTCCCTAGTCACACAGGCCATGGCAGGTTCCAGACACAGGTCACAGCAGCACATGCAGTGTAGGTCCTCTCCTATGGAAGGTCAGGAAACAAGTGAGGAATCAGATAGATAATGACGGTCATGTCCGCGGCGGTGCATACCTTCACCGCCGGCGTAGATCACCATTTGCCACTGTACCCCATAGGGCCCAATATTAAACAAAGAGGAATTGCACGGCGGTTTCTGACCGCCTCCCGCCATGGTGCATAACGTCAGTGGAATTACCTCACTTCCACCTGTCCCTCCACACATGACAGGCGGATGCCATTTTAGGGGGGGCAGCCCTATGGAATAATGCTGCGTCACAGGAGAAATAGGCACATACTGGACAAATCACACTGACCCATTACATGTTTACAGAATGCCAAACTACTGTTGTGTATCTATTGTTTGGTTTGTGACAGGCTCCTCACTCTTTTGTCCCATAGATTCCTACCTCTGCGGATGAATAGGAGATGGAAACATACCCCCGTGTACAGACCCCTGGTGGACTCGGCTACACTTGAGGATAGGCACATAATACTCAGCTATAGACTAGACAGGGCCACAATCACAGAGCTGTGTGCCCAATTGGAGCCTGACCTGACATCTGCTATCTGTCACCCCACTGGGATCCCCCCTCTTGTGCAAGTGCTATCAGTACTCCATTTCCTGGCAACTGGTTCTTTCCAAGTGACAGTGGGCTTGGCAGCAGGAATGTCACAGCCAATGTTCTCAATAGTGCTGACAAGAGTATTGTCTACCCTGATAAAACACATGTGCAGCTACATTGCATTCCGCCAGGTTGAGGATTTGGCCACTGTGAAGGTCGAGTTTTATGCAATAGGACATATAATTGGGGCAATTGATGGAACACATATTGCATTTGTACCGACCCCCCCGCCAGAATGAACAGATGTTCAGGAATCATAAGAGTTTCCACTCCATGAATGTGCAGATGGTGTGCTTGGCGTGCTGCATGTTGCACAACCTGGCCCTCAGATGCCATGTATCTTTTCTGCAGGAGGAGGAGACTGGAGATGCCCCTGTTCCAGCAGTTGACCCTGTGGACAGTAAGGATGAGGAGGCAGAGGATGATGATGAGGACAACAGAACAACTGTCATCCGCCAGTTCTTCCAATGACACACAGGTAAGACAGTGTAACTTTACCTTTCAATGTCTTTGGTGGCTTTACATGCTAGTAATTCTGAATTCAATGCCCAATTACTGTTCCCTCAGGCAATGCATTTTAAAGATGTTGGTGATATGACATATACTCCTGGTGTGAGGTGTGAGGTCATTATTCTATGCTCATTCTATGTACAGTTCATTTGCACTGGTTGTACCTGTTTCAAACAATACATATTTGATATACATGACATACTTTAAATTATTTTTTTTTTAAACGGTGTTTATTGAAGTACTAACATATAGAGGGAAAGTGCAATGGAATGGGGTGATGATGGAGGAAAGTCCAGGGTATTGTTCCAGTCTGTTTGCAGCACAGGTGCAGTGTCCGAGGGGACATAGGAAGGGGAGCAATGGCAGTTCAAGGTGGACAGGGTGCCTGTGTGGGACACAAGGGGAACAATCAGGAGAGTCTCATTTCCTGGAGGGGGTCTTGGCAAGTGTCTCTGGCCTTTGACTGGATCGCAGGGAACGTTTGTGGGGTGGTTCACCTTCTGCAGTGGGACGGTTGCTGGTGGCCTGTGAGTCCTGTTGCGGGCCTCCTGGCCACTAGCAGCAGCGGAAGTAGAAGGCTGTTCAGATGACTGGCTAGTGGCAGGGCCCTGCTGGTGTGAGACTGCCTCCCTCATAATGTTGGCCATGTCTGCCAGCACCCCTGCTATAGAGACCAGGGTGGTGTTGATGGCCTCCCTGATCCCTGGTACTGCCCTTCCTGCAGCCACCTGTTCCCCTGCATGTTGTCCATGATCTGGCCCATCGTGTCCTGGGAATGTTGATAGGCTCCCAGGATCTTGTTGAGTGCCTCCTGGAGAGTTGGTTCCCTGAGCCTGTCCTCCCCCTGGCGTACAGCAGTCCTCCCAGTGTCCCTGGTGGCCTGTGCCTCTGTCCCCTGAACCGTGTGCCCACTGACCCCAGGTCCCTGACTGTCTTGGGTATGAGGTGTGGCCTGTGGTCCCTGTACAGGTGGACACACTGCTGATTGACGTGTCCTGGGAACATCAGTGTGGGTACGCTGGGTGGGTGCTGTGGTGGTGTCTCCTGATGGGGGAGGCTCTGTGGTGGTGAGTGATTGGGCTTGGGTAACCGGCTGCCCAGTGGTCCCTGATGGGCCAGGTAGATCGTCCAGATCCTGAAGACCAGAGTTACTGTCATTATTGTGGGCCTCTTCTGTTGGGGGACTGGAATTTGCTGGCACCTCCTCTCCAGTGACATTAGCAGGGGTACCTGTGGGGATGTAAATGACGTGTTATCATTAATATGTATGACATATTGTACATCCCTGGCTTCCGCTCTATGGTGGGTGTGGCCCTGCCAGCTTTTACTTGTGTATGTTGGTGTATGGTGGGATTGTTAGTTCTCTATGCTGTGCATGCTTTAGTGAGGAACGTCCATGCAGAGCTGTGAGGGGTGACCATGCATTGGTACTGCATTCAGGGCATAGCATTGGGATTAGTGAGATGTGATGGTGGAGTGTGTGGGATGGAGTGGAGTGATGGGAGTGAGGGTGAGGGTATGTGGTGGCATGCAGGTAGTGGGTTGATAATACTAGAGATTTGACTTACCAGAGTCCAGTCCTCGTCCGACTCCGGCCAGGCCCTCAGGATGCAGTATTGTCAAGACTTGCTCCTCCCATGCTGTGAGTTATGGGGGAGGAGGTGGGGGTCCACCGCCAGTCCTCTGTTTAGCGAGCTGGTGTCTTGCTGCTATGGAACGTACATTCCCCTGTAGGCCATTCCACCTCTTCCTAATGTTGTCCTTTGTTCTGGGGTGCTGTCCCATGGCGTTGACCCTGTCCATGATTCTCTGCCATAGCTCCATTTTCCTAGCTATTGTTATTAGTTGTACCTGTGCTCCAAATAGCTGTGGCTCTTCCCTGACAATTTCCTCCACATGACCCTTAGCTCCTCCTCTGTGAAGCGGGGGTGTCTTTGTGGTGCCATGGGTGTTTTGTGAGGTTGTTGGTGAGGGTGTGTTGGGTAATGTTTTGAAGTGTGTGATGTGGAGTGCGTGAGTGGTGTATGGGTGTGAGTAGTGTGTGGCTCTAGTTGGCTATGTGGTCTTGGTGTCAGTCTTGTGCCAATGACTTGTATTTGGAAGGGGTCGTGGGTAATGTGGGTGTGTTTTATAGTGGTGTGGGTGTATAGGTTTGGTGTGTGTATGGGTGTCAGGTGTGTGTTGTTTGAATTGTCCAATGTGGTGTTGTTTTCTCTGTGGGTGTCCATCTTGAGCGCGGCGGTATGTACCGCCAATGGTTTACTGCCACTGACTGTCCACCGTGGTGATTCGTGGGTGTTGTTCTGTTGGCATAACCGTGTGGGTTTTGATACCGCCACTTTATCACTGACCATTGGTCTGGCGGATATGTGTCTGTGGCTGAATTCTGTCGGATTAGTGTGTGTGTGTCAATAATATGGTGAACGGATATCCGCCGCCGGGACGGTAAGTTAGCGGCTGTCAGAGTGGCGGTAAGCAGGATTTACCACCAATGTCATAATGAGGACCTCAGTCTCCATTCCCTATTGCTTCCCCTTTCACTCCAAAGAACGGAATCAAGGGTAAAATGTGAAATAGAATAGGACAGATTTTGATTAGTGATGGCTCTTAAATGCAGTAGCCGGTATTTATGGAGTGATAAAGTAGTACTTCCAATAGACATTGTACCACAAGGGCAAAATAAAGTATACACTACGATTGTACCCCTACTTATAAGGCTTATAAGGAGCCTGTTTCACAAAGGTAAACTTAGACTTTTAGGGGGTCATTCTGACTTTGGCGGGTGGCGGAGGCCGCCCGCCAAAGTCCCGCCGTCAGAATACTGCTGCGCGGTCAAAAGACCGCTGCGGTAATTCTGAGTTTCCCGCTGGGCGGGCGGGCGACCGCCAGAAGGCCGCCCACCCGCACAGCGGGAAACCCCCTTCCACGAGGATGCCGGCTCCGAATGGAGCCGGCGGAGTGGAAAGGGTGCGACGGGTGCAGTTGCACCCGTCGCGATTTTCAGTGTCTGCTATGCAGACACTGAAAATCTTGGTGGGGCCCTGTTAGGGGGCCCCTGCAGTGCCCATGCCAGGGGCCCCACGACACCCGTTACCGCCAGCCAGGTTCTGGCGGTCAAAACCGCCAGGACCAGGCTGGCGGTAAGGGGGTCGGAATCCCCATGGCGGCGCTGCCTGCAGCACCGCCATGGAGGATTCCTCAGGCCAGGGGAAAACCGGCAGGAAACCGCCGGTTTCCCTTTTCTGACCGCGGCTTTACTGCCGCGGTCAGAATTGGCCTGGATGCACCGCCAGCCTGTTGGCGGTGCATCCGCGGTCCCCGGCGGAATGACCCCCTTAGTCTAAACTTAGACCAAAAGTCTAAGTTCATGACTTTGGGAATTCACAAATGGCATTTACAAGTGCTTTCTTCAGGTCCACTTTGTATATGCCGTTTGTGAATTCCCAAAGATGTCAACTTTGACTTTTGGTCTGAGATTAGAACAAAAGCCTAAGTTTATCTTTGTGAATCGGGCCCAGGGTGTTTAGTGATAGATACCTTTTTACCTACTGAAGCATAATCAAAGATTTTACAATTAAATCTATATTTACACATCTTATACTTTATTCATTTGTAGAAGCCTTGCTATTTTTGAAAAGATGTATTTGCGTCAGATTTAGACATATTCATTTTTTAACTAAATAATTGTGTAAAGAGGGTGCCCTACAAAAAGTTAAAGCAGGTCTATCTGTCAATTTACCAATTACTGGATCCGTTTTCACAACTTTCCAATGTTTGTAAACTATGAATCTAATCTGATTGTGCAATAGTGTTTAATTTAATAATCTAATATTCCTTTCCTGATTTGTTGGTTTAGTTTGGAGGCTCTTTCTCCAAACTGAATATGTTCTCTGGTTTCCTCTTCTGTCTTCCTAATTTTCAAGACATCCTCTGGATACTCCCTTTCTCTGAAACAATTTACCAAGCATCGACTGCCCTTCTCAAAATTCTCTTTGGGACTACAATTTCTTTTACTACGTAGCAACACACTATATTGTATGTTCCATTTTTGTCCTCCTAAACATAAATTCTGAGCATGAATAAATAGAGATAAAATAAAATACTTTTTTTTTCATTTTAAAAATAAGTATTTGGCCGGAAATTGATTTATTTACACCGCTGTGTGCTTTTTAGGTCATGAGTCTTGTTCATTGAAGCGTATTCACACTTCCCACATGAGGGAGCTTTGAACTGCTCAACCACAGATACCATAGGAGACAAGCGCAGGTAGGGTACTTGGCCCAGTTGCTCAGTATCCATAGTAGGTCAGGCTCCAGCACATCAGATGTAAAAGGTCATGATTGGGACCAGTAACACCTGCATGCCCCCCCAAATCCACACTTAAAGCTTACTTATGTAACATCCTGACAATACCCAATTCTAAATTCAATACGAGGGCAGCATGTTCTGAATGCTGTAATATTGTACACCACCTGCACCCTCCATAGAGAGTGGGTGACACAGCTCAATAGAAAAACACTACAGGTAAAGAACTTGAGTATTCGAACCTTGTTCTCTCTGCCTGGATTAGTACGCTATTGTGCTCCTGGGGTCCTTGCCATTTCTGCACAAGCCTTTGCTGACTTTTTGCTGGCTCTAATTAACTTGCATGCATTATTTATTGTGTTTGGGGACTTCATCAACTGGGCAAAAGCTTCTAACATCTTGGCAAACTCAGACTTGTTGAATTAATTGGCTGCAATGGACCGTCAGCAATTGGTTACATTGACACACAATGGATTTAATATTTTCTCCTTCTGGCTTGATTAACTTAAAAGATGCGCGTCCTCTAGTTTGCTCTGATAATTTGTTATTAGTTTCCACCTGTGACCAGTGGCCAATATCTATTCTGGGGTTTTGAGTAAGAAAAGAAAAGGGATCTGTCTGGCCCCACAGGGTCCTGGTATAAAGTATGCCTGGTGGCTCTGGGGGAACTCCTTTTATCTTATTCTCCTTCTACCAGGACCAGTTCCATTGTAAAGGCATATGATAATTATCAGACATGGATTACAGGTACTCTTGACATAATGTTAGGACTTTGCACCAGAGTCCCTCTGCTTTTTGATTCAATGATGGTTTGCAAGTGACTAAAAGCCATTGTAAGAAACTTGCAAGAGCATGGTGCTTGAATTACTTGGAACTAAAAAACAATTATACGCTGGCTTTAAGGACGTACAAGAATCAGATTAAATTAGCTAAGGCAGACACTTTGCAAATTAATTTCTATGAGCTTCCAACAATGCCTGGACCATCCTTTTTATTATTCTTCTGTGTCTTACATCGGGTTACTTCTACTCAATCTCTCTGTGATAATTTGGCAGCATTTTTGGAGAATAAGATCAAAGATATTCTTAAAACTTTCTTACAACTTTCACTCCTGAACAAAACTTTTTGACAACTCCACACTTAGCACTGGAGAGCTGTTCGGCTTCTCTGAATGTATGCTGCACTTCGGTGTTGTTAGATGAGCTAGGTTACATAACAGGAAGTGAGCTCCTTAACATTGCTAGCTCTATACATCCAGTTCACTGTTGGACTTACCACCTCCCAGAATATGGAATCTACTATTTAATTACCTTTCTTATCTGTTAGCAAC
Organism: Pleurodeles waltl; assembly: GCF_031143425.1. Classification (NCBI taxonomy): domain Eukaryota; kingdom Metazoa; phylum Chordata; class Amphibia; order Caudata; family Salamandridae; genus Pleurodeles; species Pleurodeles waltl. The sequence continues at coordinate 487,717,880 of NC_090438.1, read as the reverse complement.
TATTTGCAATCAGTCTCTTGAGGTGGCCATGGTAGCTATGGAGTGGAAAAAGGCATTAGTGCTACCTCTTTTAAAGTAGCCTTCTTCAGTCTCTTCCCAGTAAGATTCTGGAGAATTATGTTAGTAAAAAACTCTCCAGTTATTTGAATGAACATACCTAATTGGTTAAGGCTCACTTTGGGTTCCATCCCCTCCAAGGAATGGAAGGAGCATTGGTTACCACAATGAATTACCTGTTATAAATGAGTGTCACCAGGTAGTTTAAATACTGTTTGACCTGTTGTAGGAGGCTGGACTGGCTTGTAGTGAGTACCTAGGGGTACTTACACCTTGCACCAGGCCCAGTTATCCCTTATTAGTGTATAGGGTGTCTAGCAGTTTAGGCTGATAGATAATGGTAGATTAGCAGAGCAGCTTAGCAGCTTAGGCTGAACTATGAGACGAGTGAAGCTCCTACAGTACCACTAGTGTCATATGCACAATATCATAAGAAAACACAATACACAGATATACTAAAAATAAAGGTACTTTATTTTTATGACAATATGCCAAAAGTATCTCAGTGAGTACCCTCAGTATGAGGATAGCAAATATACACAAGATATATGTACACAATACCAAAATATGCAGTAATAGTCTTAGAAAACAGTGCAAACAATGTATAGTTACAATAGGATGCAATGGGGACACATAGGGATAGGGGCAACACAAACCATATACTCCAAAAGTGGAATGCGAACCACGAATGGACCCCAAACCTATGTGACCTTGTAGAGGGTCGCTGGGACTGTAAGAAAACAGTTAGGGTTAGAAAAATAGCCCACCCCAAGACCCTGAAAAGTGAGTGCAAAGTGCACTAAAGTTCCCCAAAGGACATAGAAGTCCTGATAGGGGAATTCTGCAGGAAAGACACAAATCAGCAATGCAACAACTATGGATTTCCAAACGAGGGTACCTGTGGAACAAGAGGAGCAAGTCCAAAAGTCACAAGCAACTCAGAGATGGGCAGATGCCCAGGAAATGCCAGCTGTGGGTGCAAAGAAGCTGCTACTGGACAGTAGAAGCTGAAGATTCTGCAGGAACAACAAGGGCTAGGAACTTCCCCTTTGGAGGACGGATCCCTGACGCCGTGGAGAGTTGTACAGAAGTGTTTTCCTGAAAAAAGACCACCAACAAGCCTTGCTAGCTGCAAATCATGTAGTTAGGATTTTTGGATGCTGCTGTGGCCCAGGAGGAACCAGGATGTCGCCAATAGCGTCTGGGGACAGAGGGGGCGTCGAGCAAGACAAGGAGCCCTCTCAGAAGCAGGCAGCACCCGCAGAAATGCCACAACAGGCACTACAAAGTGGAGTAAAACGGTGCTCACCCAAAGTCGCACAAAGGAGTCCCACGTCGCCGGAGGACAACTTAGGAGGTCGTGCAATGCAGGTTAGAGTGCTGTGGACCCAGGCTGGACTGTGCACAAAGGATTTCTGCCGGAAGTCCACGTAGGCCGGAGTAGCTGCAAAAGTCGCGGTTCCCAGCAATGCAGTCTGGCGTGGGGAGGCAAGGACTTACCTCCACCAAACTTGGACTGAAGAGTCACTGGACTATGGGAGTCACTTGGACAAAGTTGCTGGATTCAAGGGACCTCGCTCGTCGTGCTGAGAGGAGACCCAGGGTACCGGTGATGCAGTTCTTTGGTACCTGCGGTTGCAGGGGGACGATTCCGTCGACCCACGGGAGATTTCTTCTGAGCTTCTAGTGCAGAGAGGAGGCAGACTACCCCCACAGCATGCACCACCAGGAAAGCAGTCGAGAAGGCGGCAGGATCAGCGTTACAGAGTTGCAGTAGTCATCTTTGCTACTTTGTTGCAGTTTTGCAGGCTTTCAGCGCGGTCAGCAGTCGATTCCTTGGCAGAAGGTGAAGAGAGAGATGCAGAGGAACTCGTATGAGCTCTTGCATTCGTTATCTAAGGAATCCCCAAAGACAGAGACCCTAAATAGCCAGAAAAGAGGGTTTGGCTACCTAGGAGAGAGGATAGGCTAGCAACACCTGAAGAAGCCTATCAGAAGGAGTCTCTGACATCACCTGCTGGCACTGGCCACTCAGAGCAGTCCAGTGTGCCAGCAGCACCTCTGTTTCCAAGATGGCAGAGGTCTGGAGCACACTGGAGGAGCTCTGGGCACCTCCCAGGGGAGGTGCAGGTCAGGGGAGTGGTCACTCCCATTTCCTTTGTCCAGTTTCGCGCCAGAGCAGGGCTGAGGAATCCCTGAACCGGTGTAGACTGGCTTATGCAGAAATGGGCACCATGTGTGCCCATGAAAGCATTTCCAGAGGCTGGGGGAGGCTACTCCTCCCCTGCCTTCTCACCATTTTCCAAAGGGAGAGGGTGTAACACCCTCTCTCTGAGGAAGTCCGTTGTTCTGCCTTCCTGGGCCAGGCCTGGCTGGACCCCAGGAGGGCAGAAACCTGTCTGAGGGGTTGGCAGCAGCAGCAGCTGCAGTGAAACCCAGTGAAAGGCAGTTTGGCAGTACCCAGGTCTGAGCTACAGACCTGTGGGATCATGGGATTGTGCCAACTATGCCAGGATGGCATAGAGGGGGCAATTCCATGATCATAGACATGTTACATGGCCATATTCGGAGTTACCATTGTGAAGCTACATATAGGTAGTGACCTATATGTAGTGCACGCGTGTAATGGTGTCCCCGCACTCACAAAGTCCGGGGAATCGGCCCTGAACAATGTGGGGGCACCTTGGCTAGTGCCAGGGTGCCCACACACTAAGTAACTTAGCACCCAACCTTTACCAGGTAAAGGTTAGAGATATAGGTGACTTATAAGTTACTTAAGTGCAGTGTAAAATGGCTGTGAAATAACGTGGACGTTATTTCACTCAGGCTGCAGTGGCAGGCCTGTGTAAGAATTGTCAGAGCTCCGTATGGGTGGCAAAAGAAATGCTGCAGCCCATAGGGATCTCCTGGAACCCCAATACCCTGGGTACCTCAGTACCATATACTAGGGAATTATAAGGGTGTTCCAGTATGCCAATGTAAATTGGTAAAATTGGTCACTAGCCTGTTAGTGACAATTTGTAAAGAGAGAGCATAACCACTGAGGTTCTGGTTAGCAGAGCCTCAGTGAGACAGTTAGGCATCACACAGGGAACACATACCTATAGGTCACAACCTTATGAGCACTGGGGTCCTGACTAGCAGGGTCCCAGTGACACATAACAAACATACTGAAAACATAGGGTTTTCACTATGAGCACTGGGCCCTGGCTAGCAGGATCCCAGTGAGACAGTGAAAACACCCTGACATACACTCACAAAGAGGCCAAAAGTGGGGTTAACAAGGCTAGAAAGAGGCTACTTTCTCACACAACCCCCCCCTCAAACGAAGGACAATAAGGCTAATCTTGGCCAGTTGAGACTTTATTGTCTAAGTGGTGATAAGTAGAGAGTAGCTCTGCAATAGACTGGTTACTCCCTTTATCATCCACTATATAGTTACTTCCCTGTGGGGATGTAAACCACCCTGTTTGAAGTTTTTTAGCTAAGCAACAATGTGAAGATGTATTTTCAGAGTTTCTATCAGTAAGTTTTAGTTTAGAGCAGGGGGAATAGTCCACTGAACCTATTTGTAGTGATGGAAATGCCAGACAGGGATGCTGTGTCAGAAAAGCCATGGCTGGGCAAAAACTTTGTCCATATGGCTGGAAAAGAGAACAGGGATGCTGTTTCTCTTGAGTTGGAGCAGGGCAGGGATGCTGTCCTATGAGCTCCACACTAGGGCAGGGATGCTGTCCTAAGTGTTGTGAGGCAGTGCAGAGTTTCTGCACTACAGTTTCTCTGGGAGGGTTGGAGGGATGCTCCATGTTAACTAAAATGGTGCTCTTTTTCTCACCAATGTTAGTTATCCCACAGAGAGGTACTTCTACCTCTGGGAGTACAGCTTTGCCAGCTGATGCTTCCCTTGGAACAGGTGCCACCCTAGGAGAGGTTTCTCCCACCACTGGAATGGTATCCTGAATGGCAGGGTGGTAAGGGGATACTGTGATACCCTTTTTACCTGTTGATGGAGAGGGATCCTGAGTTTTCAGGCCTTCTCTCCTTTGCTTTTTCATTTCAGTAGAAATGAGAGGGAACAATTCCTCTGGGATGCCCAGCATGGCTGCATGGGCATAAAACTCTACATCAGCCCAACCTGAGGTCTCTAGGTCATTACCTAAGAGACAGTCTACAGGTAAGCTAGGTGATACCACCACCTGCTTAGGGCCAGTAACTCCACCCCAACTAAACTGAATTATAGCTAAGGGAAGCAACTTAGTGGAGTTATGGACATCAATAATTTTATACTGTTGTCCAATGATGTGTTGTTCAGGAGCCACTAGGTTTTCAGTCACCAAAGTGATACTGGCACCTGTGTCCCTGTAGGCCAAGGCCTCAACACCATTTATTGAAACTGTCTGCCTGTACTTATCCATTGTAAGGGGACAAGCAGCCAGTGTGGCAAGGCCAATGCCACTAGGTGTGACAGAAACTGTCTTAGGACTGACTACCCCAGTTTCTATGATGGACCCATAAGTGAACCCAACTACACCCTTTGCTTGACTGTTGCCAGCAGTCCCACCACTAGTACCACTACTGCTAGGGGCACTAGAGCTTGATGTATTAGTGGTGGTAGGCTCAGGGGGTTTACCTGGACAGGACTTATCCCCTGGCCTATGGCCTCTGTTTTTACACACAAAGCACCAAGGCTTTTTAATGTGTGCAGGTTGAGAAGAAGAGGAAGAATTTGTTTTATCCCCACCCCCTGAAGAGTGTTTAAGATTTGAAGAAGGATCTTTGGTTTTACTCTTATCCCCATGCTTATCTTGAGATTTCTCACCATCTTTCTTCTTGCCATCCTTGTCACCACCTGTATGAACTTTTCTGTTCACTCTTGTTCTGACCCATTTGTCTGCCTTCTTTCCCAATTCTTGGGGAGAGGTCAGATCTGAGTCCACTAGATACTGGTGCAACAAATCAGACACAAATTATTAAGTATATGCTCTCTCAGGATCAAGTTATACAGGCTTTCATAATCAGTAACTTTACTGCCATGTAACCACCCCTCCAAGGCCTTCACTGAATGGTCAACAAAATCAACCCAATCTTGTGTAGACTCCTTTTTGGTCTCTCTGAACTTCATCCTGTACTGTTCAGTGGTTAAGCCATAACCATCCAGCAGTGCATTCTTAAGAACTGCAAAATTATTGGCATCACTTTCTTTTACAGTAAGGAGCCTATCCCTACCCTTTCCACTAAATGATAGCCATAGGATAGCAGCCCACTGCCTTTGAGGGACATCCTGTACAACACAGGCCCTCTCAAGTGCAGCAAACCACTTGTTAATGTCATCCCCCTCCTTATAAGGGGGAACTATCTTGTGCAGATTCCTAGAATCATGCTCTTTTGCAGGATGACTATTGGGAATAGTGCTGCTGCCACCATGGGTTTCTAAACCCAACTTCTGTCTTTCTTTCTCTAGTTCTAAGGACTGTCTATCCAAATCCAGCTGTTGCTTCTTGAGCTTCAGTCTGGTTTGTTCCACTCTCAATTTATTGAGCTCCCTTTCTAACAATCTGTCATCAGGGTGGGTGGGAGGGACATGTCTAGAAACAGAAGTATGATGTGAAAGGACAGAAGGAGACCTGTCCCTAACAGAAGGCACCCTAACAGCTTGGCTCCCAGAAACAGCACTTCTACTATGATGAGAAGGAATACTCTTACTGAGATGTGAGACCACACTATCTGTATGATGTGACTTAACATTAGTTCCAACTATGCTAGGCTGTCTGCTAGGGGGCAGGCTTGGAAGTTTCCCTCCCACTTCTTTAGCTAGGGGAGCCCCAGAGTCAGAGTGGGAACCATCAGCTAACTTTTCAACAGGAGTGCCAGCTGTGGCCTTATCCTGTTCAATAAGCATATTCACTAACAGTTCTCTAGAAGGATTCTTCCTTACACTTAAACCTCTATCTATGCAGAGACTCCTTGCTTCTTTCCAGCTAAGGTTATCATAGGCAAGTGTGGACAGATCAACAGTTTGGCCTGTGCCAGACATTTTAGACAGTGTTTAAGTGACAGAAAAAGTGAAGAAAAAGTTTTTCAGAACTCTTAGAAAGACAGAAAAAAAACTTTTAAAACTTTTTAAGAACTTTTTAGAAAGTTAGAGGTACTTTTCAGCACTTTAGAAAAGAAGTGAGAAAAGAAATGCAAAACTTTTTGGTTAGGTGTACATACACTGAACTTGTTTTGTATATTTTTCTCTTATGAAAAGTACAATGACAAAAGTGGTAAGTAGTTACAGAGCACTTATCCCACCACTGCACAACCAATGTAGGAGGCTGGACTGGCTTGTAGTGAGTACCTAGGGGTACTTATACCTTGCACCAGGCCCAGTTATCCCTTATTAGTGTATAGGGTGTCTAGCAGCTTAAGCTGATAGATAATGGTAGCTTAGCAGAGCAGCTTAGGCTGAACTAGGAGACGAGTGAAGCTCCTACAGTACCACTAGTGTCATATGCACAATATCATAAGAAAACACAATACACAGATATACTAAAAATAAAGGTACTTTATTTTTATGACAATATGCCAAAAGTATCTCAGTGAGTACCCTCAGTATGAGGATAGCAAATATACACAAGATATATGTACACAATACCAAAATATGCAGTAATAGTCTTAGAAAACAGTGCAAACAATGTATAGTTACAATAGGATGCAATGGGGACACATAGGGATAGGGGCAACACAAACCATATACTCCAAAAGTGGAATGCGAACCACGAATGGACCCCAAACCTATGTGACCTTGTAGAGGGTCGCTGGGACTGTAAGAAAACAGTTAGGGTTAGAAAAATAGCCCACCCCAAGACCCTGAAAAGTGAGTGCAAAGTTCCCCAAAGGACATAGAAGTCGTGATAGGGGAATTCTGCAGGAAAGACACAAATCAGCAATGCAACAATGATGGATTTCCAAACGAGGGTACCTGTGGAACAAGGGAACCAAGTCCAAAAGTCACAAGCAAGTAGGAGATGGGCAGATGCCCAGGAAATGCCAGCTGTGGGTGCAAAGAAGCTGCTACCGGACAGTAGAAGCTGAAGATTCTGCAGGAACGACAAGGGCAAGGAACTTCCCCTTTGGAGGACGGATCCCTCACACCGTGGAGAGTCGTGCAGAAGTGTTTTCCTGAAGAAAGACCGCCAACAAGCCTTGCTAGCTGCAAATCGTGCGGTTAGGGTTTTTGGATGCTGCTGTGGCCCAGGAGGGACCAGGATGTCGCCAATTGCGTCTGGGGACAGAGGGGGCGTCGAGCAAGACAAGGAGCCCTCTCAGAAGCAGGCAGCACCCGCAGAAGTGCCGGAACAGGCACTACGAAGTGGATTGAAACGATTCTCACCCAAAGTCGCACAAAGGAGTCGCCGGAGGACAACTTAGGAGGTCGTGCAATGCAGGTTAGAGTGCTGTGGACCCAGGCTGGACTGTGCACAAAGGATTTCAGCAGGAAGTCCACGTAGGCTGGAGTAGCTGCAAAAGTCGCGGTTCCCAGCAATGCGGTCTGGCGTGGGGAGGCAAGGACTTACCTCCACCAAACTTGGACTGAAGAGTCACTGGACTGTGGGAGTCACTTGGACAGAGTTGCTGGATTCAAGGGACATCGCTCGTCGTGCTGAGAGGAGACTCAGGGTACCGGTGATGCAGTTCTTCGGTGCCTGCGGTTGCAGGGGGACGATTCTGTCGACCCACGGGAGATTTCTTCTGAGCTTCTAGTGCAGAGAGGAGGCAGACTACCCCCACAGCATGCACCACCAGGAAAGCAGTCGAGAAGGCGGCAGGATCAGCGTTACAGAGTTGCAGTAGTCGTCTTTGCTACTTTGTTGCAGTTTTGCAGGCTTCCAGCGCGGTCAGCAGTCGATTCCTTGGTAGAAGGTGAAGAGAGAGATGCAGAGGAACTCGGATGAGCTCTTGCATTCGTTATCTAAGGAATCCCCAAAGACAGAGACCCTAAACAGCCAGAAAAGAGGGTTTGGCTACCTAGGAGAGAGGATAGGCTAGCAACACCTGAAGAAGCCTATCAGAAGGAGTCTCTGACGTCACCTGCTGGCACTGGCCACTCAGAGCAGTCCAGTGTGCCAGCAGCACCTCTGTTTCCAAGATGGCAGAGGTCTGGAGCACACTGGAGGAGCTCTGGGCACCTCCCAGGGGAGGTGCAGGTCAGGGGAGTGGTCACTCCCCTTTCCTTTGTCCAGTTTCGCGCCAGAGCAGGGCTGAGGGATCCCTGAACCGGTGTAGACTGGCTTATGCAGAAATGGGCATCATGTGTGCCCATGAAAGCATTTCCAGAGGCTGGGGGAGGCTACTCCTCCCCTGCCTTCTCACCATTTTCCAAAGGGAGAGGGTGTAACACCCTCTCTCTGAGGAAGTCCGTTGTTCTGCCTTCCTGGGCCAGGCCTGGCTGGACCCCAGGAGGGCAGAAACCTGTCTGAGGGGTTGGCAGCAGCAGCAGCTGCAGTGAAACCCCGTGAAAGGCAGTTTGGCAGTACCCAGGTCTGAGCTACAGACCTGTGGGATCATGGGATTGTGCCAACTATGCCAGGATGGCATAGAGGGGGTAATTCCATGATCATAGACATGTTACATGGCCATATTCGGAGTTACCATTGTGAAGCTACATATAGGTAGTGACCTATATGTAGTGCACGCGTGTAATGGTGTCCCCGCACTCACAAAGTCCGGGGAATTGGCCCTGAACAATGTGGGGGCACCTTGGCTAGTGCCAGGGTGCCCACACACTATGTAACTTAGCACCCAACCTTTACCAGGTAAAGGTTAGACATATAGGTGACTTATAAGTTACTTAAGTGCAGTGTAAAATGGCTGTGAAATAACGTGGACGTTATTTCACTCAGGCTGCAGTGGCAGGCCTGTGTAAGAATTGTCAGAGCTCCGTATGGGTGGCAAAAGAAATGCTGCAGCCCATAGGGATCTCCTGGAACCCCAATACCCTGGGTACCTCAGTACCATATACTAGGGAATTATAAGGGTGTTCCAGTATGCCAATGTAAATTGGTAAAATTGGTCACTAGCCTGTTAGTGACAATTTGTAAAGAGAGAGCATAACCACTGAGGTTCTGGTTAGCAGAGCCTCAGTGAGACAGTTCGGCATCACACAGGGAACACATAGCTATAGGTCACAACCTTATGAGCACTGGGGTCCTGACTAGCAGGGTCCCAGTGACACATAACAAACATACTGTAAACATAGGGTTTTCACTATGAGCACTGGGCCCTGGCTAGCAGGATCCCAGTGAGACAGTGAAAACACCCTGACATACACTCACAAACAGGCCAAAAGTGGGGGTAACAAGGCTAGAAAGAGGCTACTTTCTCACACCTGTCTACTGCATTTGACACAGTGAACCATAACGTCCTGATTATCAGGCTGATCACCAGGCTGGCTGCAACAGGTTTAAGGGAAGAGCTTTACAATGGCTGGCCTTATCCTTGGAAGGAAGGATGCAAACAATTTATCTATCCCCCTTTCACTCCTCTTTTAGAGCAGTTAGGCAGGCCGTTCCTCAGAGCTCTCTTCTAAGCCAGACATTATTTAACATGTATCTAAGACCATTGGCCAAGTTAATTATATCTCATGGCATAACATTTGTGAACTATGCAGATGCCACACTGATTTAATCCTTCTGCTGAATTGAACTTCAGACCAATGACTTCTTTTCATGACTATATGCCAGACATCTTGCAGTGGCTTGCAGTGTCTTAGAGACAATCGGGATAAGACCCAGGTAATGTGCTGTTTCTCAAGGTCTCTGTTTTAGGCTCTAGCGGTGTACTTGTGGGCACCATAAGATACCTCAGGTCTGATTACAGCACTGTCTTTTCTTTTTTTTAACATGTCTTTATTGGGGATTTCATAATGCAAAACAAACAGCTGTAATACAATACAAAGTACTCCACAAAGTACCTGATTCCAAGTAATATTAGACAAATAAGATCCCAAAAAGAATTAAAAGTAACATAAGAAAGAAAGAAGAGAGAAAAATAAAACCCAATAAGGAACAAAAGAGTAGTCATGCTTAGTCAGCACAGTTTAAGCGGTACCTGAGGCAACCCTCCCCCACACAAAACGTACGCCCCACAAACAACGTATAATACCACATGTCTCAAGCATATCATCCCAAATGGAAGCACTCCAAGCACCATTCCATTTGAACAGATAAAAGAAGTAGTCATTTGCAAAAGGAAGACAGTCAAAGTTCACATAGGCTCAAAAAAGGACCCTAAAGCTCATCAAAAACCTAGATTTGATCTTGAACTTTGTAAATTTGGCATTCAGATGTAGCCAAACTATGGAGTTCAGCTAGCCACTCTTGATGTGTGGGCACCTATGCTGTACATAATGCCGCAATATGCAGATCTTAGCCACCATAAGGGCCGTTGACATTCATCTACGCCGGTAGTTCCCAACCTGGTGGTCCGCGAAGACTCATTAGGGGGTCCGCGACTGCTTGGAGAATCAAATAATATGAAAAGAATGTACAACTGAAAATTTTAAAATGTATTGTAAATGTCAAGGAATTTGAAATTGGAGGCTAAAAATAAAATGTTATCCTCAGAATAATTTGTAAGAGCAGTGCAGGTGCATCAAACACAATATGGTATGGGTGATGTGTGGCTTCAAGTGAATTTAGAAATGCTCCAACCTTCCTATTAGAATTATTTTTTTGACTTTTTTTATGTTTGTTTTTTAAATAAAAATTAAATAAAATGTGTTACCAATTGTGTATGTGTTCGATAAACACTTGTCTTTGTATATTTTGTGTATTGTTTTGTGGCTCAAATCATCGACAATGTTTAGGCAGGGCTTCCAGTATTGACTCAGTTGGGGGCTCCTGGATTCCAATAATGATTCAGCAGGGGTCCCCAGGTTCCAGTATTTATAAAGTGGGGGTCCACAGAAGTCCAATTGTTGGGAACCATTGATCTATGCCAATGGGAAGTCATACTATCGAAAGCGACAAGGTCACTTAACAGATCGATTTTGTTTGTCTTCTCAAAAGGAATAGAACTAGCTTAGTGTAATGTTTCCCATACATAATGCCAATATGTATCTAATGCAGGGCATGATCAAAGAATGTGGTACAAATCCCATGCAATGTTAAAAAATGTCCAACATACTGCACTAGGAACCAGGGGCCAGATGCAGGAAACACTTTGTGAGTCGCAAACGGCAAAATCTGCCGTTTGCGACTCGCAAATGCATGTTTCCAATGCAGAAATGCATTTTGCGAGTCGGGACCAACTCACAAAATGCATTTCAGAATCGCAAATAGGAAGGGGTGTCCCTTTCCTATTTGCGATTCGTAGTGGTATGCAATACCATTTGCGACCGCATATGTGGTCGCAAATGGTGTCGCAGTTACCATCCACTTGAAGTGGATGGTAACCCACTCGCAAATTGGAAGGGGTCCCCATGGGACCCCTTCCCCTTTGTGAATGGACCCAAAACTATTTTTTCAGGGCAGGTAGTGGTCCAAGGGACCACTACCTGCCCTGAAAAAATACCGAAACTAAAGGTTTCGTTTTTTTTTTAAGTGCAGCTCGTTTTCCTTTAAGGAAAACGGGCTACACTTAAAAAAAAAAAAAACTGCTTTATTTAAAAGCAGTCAGGAACATGAAGGTCTGCTGACTACAGCAGGCCTCCATGTTTGCGAGTGCCTGTAGTCGGTATGGGGCCGCAATTTGCGACCCACCTCATTAATATTAATGAGGTGGGTCTCTGCGACCCCATACCGACTCGCAGACGGTGTCTGAGACACCGTTCTGCATTGCAAATTGCGACTTGCAATTTGCGAGTCGGAAGGACTCGCAAATTGCAAGTCGCAATTTGCAGTTTTCCTACATCTGGCCCCAGATGAGCTCTATAAAATTTTAAAGTAAAGCACTACCAATTATGATGGAATATTAAATAAGCAAACTTAAGGTGTGCTTCTCTGAGTGAGGAACCATGATACTCTAAGATTTCCTTCCAGTCACCCTCTGAGTATTCCACTCCCAACCGGCTCCTGCCAATAGGATTTAGCCATGAAGCAAGTATAAAGTAAGTATAGATTGTCAATAAAAAATTGGTACATATTTGAAATGCCACCCTTGGAAACGCACAACCTCAGGTAGGCCAGAACTGGTGAAGCTGGGAGAATATCAGGATCTCGCTCAAGCTTACCTGTCAAGCAATGCTGTACTTGCCAATACCTCCAGAGCAGCAACTAGGGGATGCAAGAATTCTGATTTTAACAACTCGAAGGAATGAAATGAACCCTCATCAAGGCGATCTCTAATGTTTGTCTTCCTGCTCTTCCCAAAGAGGGCATCTGATTGGCTTTCAATCAACAGTGATTCCCTTATTGTACCAAAGCGGAGCATCTTTATGAACTGTACTATTGACTGATAAGAATCAGTGCAAATCTCTCCAAGTAGTCTACAGAGCTCTTAAGGTCAGAGGAGAAAGCGGGGCTGCTAAGGCACAAGTATTGTACAAGAAATGGAAACGCACAGGAATCTGGGCAATATTCTGCTCCCATGACACCTACTTAGGCTGATTAATAATAGGAACCAACAGACAGGCCAGTTGCAATATACATTGAGCCAAATAGTAAAGCTGCATATCAGGAAGCTGAAAATCACCAAACATGGAATCTGCATGCAATCTTGAAGATTTTGTGAAGAAGTTGTGGTTTCCTGCCCGCCTGAACGATGTGCACAGGAATAATCAAGAGTAATATACCGAAAACATAGTTAAATCTCTGAGGCGTCACCATCTTAATATTTTGTACCTTATCCCAAAAAGAGACCTGTATGGCAGACCATCTCGCAAACTCCTGTTCCATCCTATTCACCAATGGCTGAAGATTATCAGCTTCCATTTTGTCCAGCGTTTCATTTATCAGAAGACCCAGATACCTAAAATTCAAGGCCTTCCATGTGAAGCCTAAATCATCTTGTGGAGGTCCCCAATTCCTACAGGTGAGGGAGAAGGCCTCACATTTACACTAATTTATCTTATACCCAAAGAAGACTGAAAAAGCCTTGATTAAAGTCATGACTTGGGGAACAGAGGAGGCTGGCTCACTCAAAGTCAATAAGATATCATCCATGTATAATAAGATCCTGCAAGCACCAACAGGCATTTCCACTCCCCAAACAAGGGGAGACTAATGGATCTCTGTCGCCAATGGCTCGAGTGCTAAAAGGAACAACAAAGGCGACAGCTGGTAACTCTGCAGCATGCCTCACGAGATGTAAAAGAACTTTGATAAATGACCACCACAATCAATCTGTGCCAAGGAGGCTGTATATAACTATTGAATTTTGGACAAAAAGAATGGGACCTATCCCTGCCCTGCTTAAGTTGTGATAAAGATACCCCCACTCAACCTGATGAAAGGCCTTTTCAGCATCCATAGAGAGCAGCAGCTTATCACCTGAATCATTTTATACTTGTCATATTATATTGAACAAAAGGTGCATGTGATTACAAGAAGAATACCCTGGTACAAAACCATCTGAGACCTATGCATCAAGCTAGGAAGAGTTTTCTTCAGGTGAGTTGCTAAGAAAGTTGTGAGAATCTTAATGTCCACATTAATAAGTGAAATAGGATGGTAACTTGCGCTATTAGTAGGATCATTATCGGGGTTCAATATTAAGATGATGATCGCTCTATTAAACTCTAATGACAGCATCACCGTCTAGCTCTCTAAAAAGCCTATAAAGAAGCAGGACCATCAACTCTCAGTCAATCTTATAAAAATGTATTTTGAAGCTATCATCTCCTGGGTCATTGTTATTGGACACACTCCCAATTGCCTTAGCGATCTCTTCCTTGGTGATGTCCCCATCAAGTATCTGTTTATCCTCCTCAAACAACAAAGGTAAATGAAGATCCTGCAGGAAACTTTATAGCTCAGAGGTTCCTTTTGATACTAGGGTCTGATTGAAATGTGGAAATGCATATGGATGATTTATCTTTGTCTACTCATGTCAATATCCTTTCCTCAACTTGCTTATGAGGGCACTTTGTAAAACTTTATCATTGCTGCCAACACACTTTCACCCTCACCTGGTCCAAAGCATTATTCTGAGCAGACTTGAGTATGGTAACGCCTTGTTTTAGGCACACCAGGTTATCTTCTTCAGCACTTGCATCTTACACAGGCTTGCACTCTCTTTCCTATGTCACTCTCCTACCTCATTGGCTCTGAACTCTCTCCATTGGCGACCAGTAGCCAAGTAAATTCAGTTATATCACTGTGCATTGCATTCCATCATATTGGACCTCACCTGCTTTGACACAAACTACAACACTACACTGCACCTAGATTGCTACCTTCAGCCAATGTTAATTTGTTGAAGGTTCCTAAATTTGAGATAGCTTGATTTGGAGGTAGAGTTTTTCTGTGCAGATGGCCACGCTCTAGAATAGCCTGCTTACTTTACTTCGCTCCATCAAAACTCTACATTTGTTTAGAAAAGCGTTGAAGACCTGACTCTATAATCTCTAGGTCCCAGCACATGCCCAGCTTGGTATCTGATACACAGTGCCAGGATGCCTTTATAGGTAACAGTTTGCACTTTACAAGTAATTTATTATGATGATTACTATGATGATTATTATTATTGTTATTATTATGATAATTTTCATTATTATTGTAATTATTATTATTATTAGTAGTAGTAGTAGTAGCAGTAGTAATAGTAGTAGTAGTAGTAGTGCTATTATATCAACTGGAGGTCCTTGCTCACAACTACTGACTCTTTTTTTGCATTGCAAGGTTTGTACTCCACTTCCTGCCCCGGACTCCCCTGTGTTGTTTCCTCTGTCGTTTTCTATTCTTGCCCATTGTTTCTTTTGATCCATCATCTTGCCCAACCTGAATAGGTTTAATTCCCCTAAAAAGTAGGTGCATTTCTCGTTACCATAGTTGACGCTTGTTCAGCCATATCAGTCCCTGGTCCAGAATTCAAGTCAACTTAAATCTGTGTCAGTTGATTATGGCCTAAGTCTGTATGTTTCCATACTGTGTTCCTTACATAGTGGTATAGAACATTTTCCAAACATATACTTACCCAGTTTCATAGTCTCTCTTATCTCTGTGTTATTTTAAGGATTTCTTTTGATTATTCAATTCCTCCTCTTTGGTTAATCAAAATGTCATTTCTTTCTTAAAATTTTCAGT
The DNA here is from genome assembly GCF_031143425.1 of Pleurodeles waltl. NCBI lineage: Eukaryota > Metazoa > Chordata > Amphibia > Caudata > Salamandridae > Pleurodeles > Pleurodeles waltl. The sequence goes on along the minus strand of NC_090438.1, from coordinate 487,702,596 downwards.
CACAGATTGATCTTTATAACTTTTTAACACTTGCCTTAATACTTTGAATTCCATCAAGATTTCTTCTCTGACAATTCTAGCAACATCTGTTTTGAGGTAAATGCATTATTTTCAGCTCATTCAGTAAGCACCGATGTGCTGGGCCACAGTGCACTGCGGTAATTTCATGGTATACCACAATACCTACTGATAAAGGCAGTATGTGGTGCCTAATGGCACCCTTTACAAAAGTTAAAGGCAGTCATGTTGTTTTTATAATACGTAGGCTGTGTTCTGGGATAAGGACTTAAATACAGGTAACAAGTATTTTTTTCACTACCTAATGCTACTTGATTGTTTGTTAAAGTGGTAATAGGTAGGGAAAACTATGTAGATTTTTCTATATATTTTTTTTAAAGTTTATAGAGTACTGTGGTACTACCTAGGAAGTACTGCAGTACTTTAAAAAAACATAAATATTTAAACAAATTAAAAATGCATTAACACACCATATTTTCTAACTATAGTGTATTTTAAGGTTTAAGGAACTGACAGAATACCCCTGTACTATCTAGGAATTGCTGCACTACTTACAAAAATGTTTAAAACATTAAGAGGCTGATTACGAGTTTGGCAGTCCCATGGAGGTGTTGTCCCCTATTGCAAGATTTCTGCTGGTCTGACCTGGCTGACTGGCAGAAAACAGAGCCTTCCTGCTGGTCAGAACAGTGGGAACAGTGCTATGAGATAGCACTCGGTTCCCTTAAAGGAGCTGAGTGCTATCTCGTAGCACAGAGGGGGTCGACCAGCACCCTCGGAATACGTACTGTCTGCAAAGTAATGCAGACAGTGTGCATTCCGAGGGTGCTAGGTAGTGGCCACTGCACTGCCCATGCCAAGGGGATGGGCAGTACAGGGGCACCCCTGTAGCTCCCAGCACTAGTTCTCCACCAGCCTTTTCATGGCGGGAAAGCGGAGATAAAAAGGCTGGCAGAGAACAAGGTTGTAATCAGCAGGGGGCTCTGAGTTCGGCGCTGCCCTGGCTGACTACAACCAGGACTATCGTCAGTCCATTAGGATCTTGGATCCTGACAGAGATGGCGGTCTGTTGATGGGTCAACCCACCAAACTCACAAAGTGGCAGTCAGATTGCTACAGCTGCAGTGGTCCAACCACCACCATGAGTCCGGCGTTTTCTGACCGCCAGACTCGTAATCAGGCCTTAAATATGTAAAAAATAATAAAAAAGTCTACTACATAATATGTATTTTAAAAACTACTGCAGTAGGTTTTTATTTTATTTTTTTCATTTTTTTAAATCTATTTATTTATTTTGCAATTAGTACGTGTTTAGGGTTAAAAGAGGACATACAGACCCTCATTACGAGTTTGGTGGTCACAGGTCCATCATGTTGGTGACGGTGACCATACTGCCGACGGCCTGGCAGTGAAGACCGCCAATTTATGACCATGGCAGTGTTCCTAACAGAACACAGCCAAGCTACCGCCAGTACCACCAGTGTGGTCAGGCCACCACGGACGGCAGTAGGCAACTTCAGACCTCTGGGACCATGTTTCTGCTGAGCACATTACGAGGCTGCATACCGCCAGGGTTTCTGCCACGGTCATACCACCACCAAAACGCTGGCAGAAACCCACTCTATAAAAGGAAACACCTACCTTCAGGAACACAGACCTGCCAGGAGCCGCCATAGAGCCTTAACTGGAAGTCCTCCCAGTGCTCCTGCTCGCACAGCTCCGGAACCAGTGATGGTAATGAAGACAACAAACATAAGCACACCCATCTAGCACACACTGGAGGGAAAAGCATTAATACACAACAACACATAACACACACATCCGGGACGACTTGCGATGGACACACACAGACAGAGCCACACACCCACACGAACACACACGCTCCTACATACACACACAACACATGGCACATAGCCAACACCATACACATGCACACACACCCAACACCCACACAAGGACACACAACACCACCATCAAACATGCCAACAATTTCTATGCACAATTTGGCTACACACATGAATGGAACAAACACAAACAATGGCAGGGCACCATACTCACACATGCAACCCAGACACAACAGCAAGCACAACCAACACACACCCACAGGTCACACACACGACCCAAAGCTCACAAACACTAAAAAGCCATGTAGAAAGAAAGGCAGGACAAGCATGTCACTATTGAATCCAACAGCAGGTTGGCCCAGATGTACTGATAAGGTGAAATGGAATTAAAAAAATACTATTTACAAACATAGGGCCGTTGGCCCGTTCAATGTTCCTCCTGCCAAAGGCACAAATGGCACTTCACTGTGCCCCTACTTGACTCCTGACTGCACAATGACCTCCACAGGGTAGGGGCATCAAGGGGCAGGCAGGCACCTCAGGGATTGGGGAGTTTGAGGGGGATCTGGGCTTGGGAAAGGGATCCTTGGGCTTGGGTTAGTCTTGGGAAGGGGCCCTTGGGCTTGGGCTTGGGAGGCGGTCCTTGGCTTTGGGCATGGGAGGGGCAGACTTCTTGGCAGGGGGAGGGGCATTGGCAATACTGGGGGTCAGAGGAGGACTTAGAGGTGGAAGGGCTGGACTTGGGAAAGGGACACAGAGTGCTTAGGGCTTTCACAGAGGGTAGAGAACAGGGAAAACTTTGAGAGGAAATGTTTCTTAGACACACTGGGCGGTCCTGGCAAAAGGGTTTGGGAGTGGTGGAAGAGCGAGTGGTTGTCAAATGTGCCTTTGTAGATGTCTTGGGTGCAGGTGCATGCGTGGAATGCTTGTGCGTGCTGGGTATCTGCTGGGTGGGTGAGCACAGGCATTTAGGTATTTTAGGAGGAGGGGTAAGAGGTGCTGGGAGATGCTGTGGTGGATGGGTGACTATCTGTGGGGTGTTGTCTGCAGGTATGGTACATGTGCAGCATGTGGGGGTGTTGGTTGTTGTGGTGGGTGCGGATGTGGTGACTGGGGTGGATGTCTGCAGGTCTGATATTGTGCTGGATGTGGGTAAGATGGGACTGGTCGCTGGATCAGTCAGTGATGGTGTGGTGGCTGCAGGTATGTCTGCTGAAGTGTCTATGAGGGAGGAAGTGGTGGGGGAGTCAGTGCAGGGAGCGGATGTTGTTGTGTCTTCAGGTGGCTGTTGCTTATGTGCATGCCTGTGGTGGGTCTTGTGGTGCTTATGTTTGTCTCTGGAACTCTTGTCTGTTGAGGTGGATGAATGCCTGTGTGAATGTGTGCTTTGGATGGGTATGGGGAGAGGGGTTTAGGTTTGGGAAAAGTTAGTTGGAGGGGTGACGGTGGACAAAGGGACACTGGCTGCCATCAGAGTGGAGGCCAGAGCCTGAAAGGATCTCTGTAGGCCAGCCATGGCACTGTGAATGCCGTCCAGGAGCACATTGCTCTGTTGTACTTGAGTTTCCACTCCCTGGATGGCATTCGTGATGGTGGACTGACCCCCAGAGATGGACCTCAGGAGGTCAATAGCCTCCTCACTGGGGGCAGCAGGACTGACTATGGCGGGGGCAGAGGTGCCTGCGGCGAAAGAGACACCTACTCTCCTGGTTGAGCAGGCATGGACAACTGAGTGCAGAACAACAGGGAGGGAGGTGCTAATAAGGGGGGGGGTGGACAAAGATGGCGCTGGGGGTGGTCACAGATGGGTCTGCCAGGGAGTGTCCACTGGAGGAGGATTCTGATGAAGAGGTGGCAGATCCGGTCTCCCCTGTGGCACTCCCATTGCCCTCCATCCCTCTGGGTCCCTTGATGTTGCTTTTGCCAGCTTCCTGTGGGCTGCTGCTTCCCCACTCGCCTGTGCCCCTTTTCCTTCGCTAGAAAATGCTGATGCACACAATGAGAGAGAGAGGGAGGAAGAGAGAGAGAGAGAGAGAGAGAGAGGTAAGGGATAAAATGGTTAACATATAGCTCCCATTGACGCAGCCAAACATGTACATCTGTCACAATTCATATCATGGCTGGGCACATTTACCAATACACATTACCTACATCATGTCATGACATGTCAACACTACCCACACCTGTCTGCCAATTTTTATCACTGCAGCAATACCTAAGTAGGAAAGCACTACTAGACCCATCCCCACATTGCCAACCAATGCCCTTTGAAGCTGGCACAGCATGGCCAGGATGCACTATCAATACTGTGCCTGAATACACATCTTACCTCTCTATACCCCTATCACCCATTGGATCTGCAACCCACACAACAAAACACAGCAGGCGTCTACAGTGACAACACCTGATTAGTCTTTGTCCTCTGTAACATGTCCATTACAGTGAAGACAACTCCACTCACAAACCAAACACCACCTGGTCATGGCTGCCCACTCAGTATAGTAATACCATCATGGAGGGCAACTCAGATGAAGCCAGTAGCAGTCTGACCCCCAAACACTTTACAACAGATGAACATAGTGGTATAGAACATTTTCCAAACACATACTTACCCAGTTTCATAGTCTCTCTTATCTCTGTGTTATTTTAAGGCTTTCTTTTGATTAGTCAATTACTCCTCTTTGGTTAATCACAATGTCATTTCTTTCTTAAAATTTTCAGTCACAGATTGATCTTTATAACTTTTTAACACTTGCCTTAATACTTTGATTTCCATCAAGATTTCTTCTCTGTCAATTCTAGCAACATCTGTTTTGAGGTCAATGTATTATTTTCAGCTCATTCAGTAAGCACAGATGTGCTGGGCCACAGTACACTGCGGTAATTTCATGGTATACCACAATATCTACTGATAAAGGCAGTATGTGGTGCCTAATGGCACCCTTTACAAAAGTTAAAGGCAGTCATGTTGTTTTTATAATACTTAGGCTGTGTTCTGGGTTAAGGACTTAAATATAGGTAACAAGTATTTTTTTCACTACCTAATGCTACTTGATTGTTTGTTAAAGTGGTAATAGGTAGGGAAAACTATTTAGATTTTTCTATATATTTTTTTTAAAGTTTATAGAGTACTGTGGTGCTGCCTAGGAAGTACTGCAGTACTTTAAAAAAAATACATAAATATTTAAACAAATTAAAGATGCACTAACACACCATGGGGCATATTTATACTCCGTGTGCGCCGAATGTGCGTAACATTTTTTGGCGCACATTCAGCGCAAACCTTGCCCTATATTTAAACTTTGACGCCCGAGCCCGCGGACATCATAATCCCACTGTGTGCATCATTTTCTGGATGCGGGAAACCGCCTTGCGTTAATGACATGCAAGGTAGGCGTTCCCGTCCAAAAAATGACACAAACACCCGTGCGTCGTCTTTATACTACCGCGCAAAAATCCTGCACGGCCGGGAGGCGGAGTCGGAAAATTATGCACAGCCTGATTTGCGTCAAAAATTAACACCTGGGTCAGGGCAGGCGTTAAAATGGGGCAAACATGCCTGTATTTAATCAAAACACGCAGAAGCAACAGCAGAGCAGCAAAAGGAAGACATGGAGGTGCTTCTCATCCAGCGTGCAAGCAGACGCAGAGCACAGCAACAACAACAGCAGCTTCCACAACACCAGCAGGGTCTCCAAAGGCAAAGCAGAAGGCAGGAGAGGATATTCCGCACCAGGGCAACCCTTCATGGCCTCAGGGAACATGGCATCATCCAGAGGTACAGGTTGAACTGGCAAGCCATTCAGCAGCTGCTGCGCAACATTGAGCCACAGTTGGCACCCAGCTTGCAGACACCCTGCAACATCCCACCAGAAACCAGGCTGCTAGCTGTACTACACATGTTGGCAAGTGCCTCCTTTCAAACCACTGGCGCCCTGGTTGCTGGGATCTGACATCCATCATTCTCTGCCTTCCTGCCCAAGGTACTGGATGTCATCATCACACTCAGACCCCACCACATCTGCTTTCCAAACACACAGCAGAAGCAGCAGGAGACAAAACAGGGGTTTTACCTCATTAATGGATTTCCACATGTCCTTGGTGCCATTGACTGCACACATGTACGCCTTGTGCCACCTGCTGCAACTGAACATCTATACCGCAACAGGAAGCACACACACCATATCAATGTGCAGGCCATTGTGGATCACCAGGGATTGATCACCAACATAGTGGCATAGTATTTTGGGAGTGTACATGATTCATTCAAATTCCGTCACTGTACCATCAATCAACACTTCCAGGATGGACGATATGGAAATGGACTACTTGTTGGTAAGTACAGAAACCTACTCATATACACACTGCACAGCAACCCTCTAGGACAAACAACACATATATCACAACAGCGACATGTGAACAGGAACACACTGAGGTTGTGACACCTCTAGGCATGTTTTATAGGTCTGCAGTGAACCTGTCACACATGTGAAATTAGTGTACAGTCAAATGTTAAGACGTCAATGATCACAACGTATGGAGAGGTTTGGCTAACTGTCACCTTGCAAAATGTATGCGTCTCACTGATGTTTAAATTAATCCATTGCATATGTCGAAAGGTATGGGATGTCCAGGGTACAAATAACATGTTACCACCACTGTCAAATTGAATCTGTGTATGGAACTATCATCTCACCCCCAGTGAAGACACAGGAAAACCTGTATCACAAGTCACAATGCTAGGGAGTAAACACTGTACTGCAACTCCCAAAACATACTGCTGACAACCGGTTAGCAGGCAAACACATGTTCAGCCAAGGAAACATCCCAATGCTGATGGTACATCCTAGAGCCTAGCAATCAACACAATAACACAAAAGAGTCACAGACAACACAAGACAACTACTGCCATGCAAGGTGATATTAATGGGGCAAGCTACATAAACATGATCTCAGTCATTTTCTCTTTCAGTTGATTAGGGGATTGGGATCCAGCCATGGAGTATGACACCATTTGGCAACCCAAGCACTGCAGCAGAGCGTGCCTACACTGAGGCACATAGGAGGACACGCACCATAGTCGAGAGGACCTTTGGCATCCTGAAGTCGAGCTTCAGATGCCTCGACATCACTGGTGGCAGCCTCCTATACTCACCAGAAATGGTCTGCAAGATCATTTTAACATGTGCCATCCTGCACAACATTTGTGGACGAAGGAACATTCCCCTATTAGAAGTAGAGCCACAAATGCCTGAAGAGGAGGAAGAGGAGGATGCTGGCCTGCAACATGAGGGGACCAACCAAACACAGCTGCTGGATTGCGTAGGCGCCAACATATTGTCAACAATTTCTTTTGAAACAACTCACCATCACACTGTATCAACATGTGTAAATAAACACCTATAATAATCACCATATCATGGTCTGGGTAATCATTTTTGCTCACCTTTATCTCTAACTATCAGAATAAGAGTGTAGCCTCATGGAGCATTGCTGATATACCGATCAGGACACAGAAATGTCCAAAGCAATTGTGATGTATATAATTCAACAGTCACATTCACACACACTGTAAATGACATATATCCTGTACATTTCACATTTGAAGGGCAATAGCAGAGGACCACACCTATTTCACACATACATGTTGGCAACAAGGTTCATTGTAGCATATGGCACACAACTAAGACACCATCAGTCAATAAGGGAAAAAAATGCCTTATACATGAGGCAGTGGATGTGCTATTGCATTGGTAACCGGAATGTATGACCAGACCCTTGACAGCAGTAAGTCATACAGCACCTATCTTTGCAAGGACTATCTCTGACTAGAATTCCATATTAGCAGAACATAGAGAGCACAAGTGCCACTCCTATGACAAGCATTGCGCACATGACATTCCATGTACATGTCAGCCCATGTCCTAAGTCCTGACACACCCATGTTCCTGGTCTCACCCCACTTGTCTTAAGAGGTCCCTGGAATGATAATATGTGTACCCAGATATTCCCTCCTCTACACACACACATTCTAACAATATTAAACCAGTGTGCTTCACCATTTAGTATGGTATGCCATATCATTGTACATCTGTCTGCATGGACGTCAGGTTAAAAAATGCACTGTCTTGTAGTCTCTAAGCCCTGTTATCACCTGTAGTTTGCTTCCCATGTGAAAGGTACTGTTGGCCATTTGAACTCAAATCTCACCTACAGGACTTGTGAGAAAGTGATGCAGCACACACCTGTGAGCACCTCCATGCAGACCAGCCATTTGAACATGCACTGCCCTTGCAGATGCTTCAACAGCATAGAAGCTGCCACTTTGTCGATTACACTGTTATGCATTGCTAGAAAAATAAGCTGTGTAACACAGTCTTTGGGTTTATGTGTCACCTTCCAAAACACAGGACAAACACACTTTTCCATGTCAACTGTCTTGCTCTTCCTCCGACCAGTCTTAGTCAGACCACTGAGTATGTACCTTGTGAAATTGCTGGATCCTGATTGACCCTGCATCCTGTCAGCCTGACTGGCACCTGTCTGTGCGTTGCCCTATAGTTTCCTTGTGGCTACATATGTATCATACTTGCTTTCCCAACCCTCACATTCCTCCGAGGGCATTTAGTCAGGTGGTTCTTCAATGCATACTCAAATAAGTTACTTAGCATAAACTGCTTATTTATTGTACCATAATTGGGAACTTTGCTCCAAATACTCAAATCATGGCTTATCCCTTGTCTGGGTCTAATTTATGCATGAGCAACAAAGTGTGACAGTGTGCCATGGCTGTATGCAGGGATTGGGTATGGTGCCTCCAGCAGACCATCAACGTCAGATAATGTGCATGAAAAGTCCACACATGTTAGGACCCTGACAGTTCACACGCTGAATCACATTGCTCACAACATATTGATGGGCTGTGCGTGCTCAATAGCTGCAAGATTAATCAACACAGAGGCTATGATGTTCCCAGATGCAGTGGGAACTTTACAGGCCAACCTGTGTACAACTGCTGTAATGACAACTGCCGGTACAAGACTCCTGAGATATGATCTTACTCAGCACACCAAGGTTGCCCTGTTGACAGTCTCATAACACGTCTGCAGTGACAGGGTGGGACCATCCCCATGTAGGTTCTAATATCCTCATTGGCTTTACTTCCATTGATCTCAGAAGGATACTCAGTAGTTACAGGAATAGCTGCCACTGACTCATGACTAGACCTGGATGTAACTGTGACAACATAGACCCCTAAAAATATACAGGATCAACATTGGACTACACACATGAACCAGACACATATGTGCAATTGATCACTGGAAATAGGTGGCCGCGTGCTGCTTGGTCTGCTGGTCCACCACTGCCACAGGAGAGTTGTGGCTCAGTCATATGACCACAATTGTGGCATGATTTTACAATTGTGGTTCAGCTTTGGCTTTCCGTGTCAATAACACGGTACCCACTTAATCTGTACATGTGCCTGTCTTATGGTGGGTTCACCAACAAGTGCCTAGGAAGCAGTATCCAAATTTCCAGGACATGCGATGGGCAAGTTTTAGACCAGTGACATGAACAAGCGTCTGCTATCTATCCGGTGCATGCTTTGTCATTTGTGGTGTTTACGTTACCCAAAAACTAGAAAGTGCACACAGCAGATGTTACTACATGTATGACTAACACATATCCTCTCTCATTTCCACACTGACTTACATCTGATGGTTGGACACATTGACTCCACATCCATACAAGCATATTTGCAATGATGCATCTAGTGATGCTCACACAGTTGGTCAACAACAATATTAGTAGCCAATGCACACACATTGAGCCATAGGCATTGAGGTATTGTACTTATGTGCATCACCTTGCTATCCTCTCCTGATGCCAAACATGCCCAGTTTGTGCAATACAGATATGTAGGCCACACGTTTGGCCATCTAGTGTGTCAGTCAAGAGTGAAAATCCTGTCCAGGAAGTAGCGGATCATGGTCCGCTGTAGTATGATTCGTCACATGTGCCCATACACCGTCATGACCAAAGTGGGTGCAATCAGCCTACCTCAGTATTGTCACAACTGTAATATAACATTACAATGGTAAAATGACCCAAACCCAGTTAATGCCTGAAGTTTTGCTGCATATGCGTCAAAAAATGACGCAGAAGCATCAAAAAATTACGCTTATGGTAGAAAAACGACGCATAATGCCCTGAAATAACCATTGCCCCTGAGCTGTATCTTCTATACTGTACCTCAGAAAATTGGTTAAGTGTAAAACTATTTCCAAACATATGGATGCAGGCTCAAATCTACTCCTGTGCGTCGAACAAAATGACGCGCAGACTGTATGCGTCAAAATATTTTGACGCATGACGATAAAAACACCTGCCATTTTAGGCAGGAAGTGATGTAATAGGATATCCTGTTTACAGATTATGTACAGTGGGTGTACTTTCACTTTCACTTTGCAGTCTGTGATATTTCTTGACTGTATGGCTGTGTTCAGAGTTTTGTCTGTTCAAATTGTGCTTTTGTTTCCTGTGTGGTCTTTTTGTTGTCTTTTTGTGAATAAAAACTTGTTGTAGTATCCTGTCTGAGTGTTTTTTGTGCTCATTTGTGTTGTAAAGTATTGTCTTTGTTTTGTTGGGAGTCTGTTGTGGGTAGTGTTAGTTTGGGTATAGTTGGGCTGTGTTAGTTGTTTATTTGAAGTTTTCCCTGTTCTACTTTCCCCCTATTCTCATTTGTTCCCCTTTATCCCCTATTTCTCTGTTGCTGCAAAGATGTTGGGTAGGCCTTGTCTTGGGTCTCTTGGGAGAGGAGGAGCTGGGTGGATTTATATGGCTGGTGTGCCATTTCCTACCCCTAATGATTGAGGCAGGTGGGCGTGTGATACAGGGGTATCACACTGAGGCACGGAGGCCCAGGTGGGCAAAGGTGTTGCATCATCTGCAACGGATTTATAGGACACTAAGAAACGACCACCAGCTGAAGCACCACTGGGCTGACCTTATCTCCAGGGAGCAAGATCTGCTGGACCACCTGGGGATTGTGATTGGTGGCCCTGTTGGTGAGTACAAATCATGCAAATGTGCACGTTTAAATGCTCTGTAGTGACATCAGCTGATTTTTACAATATCTGCCAGCAATGTTGTTGAGTGTGTGGAATGCTACTGAAACATACAGGGTCATATATCAACTTTGTTAAGGACCACAATTGCTAGCTGTTAGGAAGCAAGAGCTCCGCAAACTTACTGAATACATTTGCATTATGTAAGTGAGTGCCGCCTTTGTGTCAAACAGCAACACAAATCAGGAGCCAATTATGTATAGATATAGGCCACAGTTGCCTGTGAGGTATAGAAATTTCCAAATAATTACCATCATTTATTGACACAACAGCTAGACTGACTTTTGAAACACTACATGAGGCTGAAAATGAGTGCAGGCTTCACGTCAATTGATGATAGCAATGTGGCCCGAACATATGTCTCATGTGTGTCTGGTGAGTGTGTAAGGAAACCGATCTTGGAAATTCCAAAAATCTTAGGGATTATTGTGTCCCTCCTTCATGAACACATAGGGAACAAGTTCTAGCTGCGCTCAGCTAACATCTTAGACTGGTATTTGGAGTTTGTTGTGCCACATTTCGATTAGGGATGGCTGGCCAAATGTATGCACATGCGTTCATATCTCAATGGTTGGTGCAACTCATCATAGCTTTGCCACATCAAATGAAGAAACTGATACCAATTGAGGGCTAACAACTGTCCCTGCCCCTCTGTACATTGTACCTGTGTGTCATAAATTTGTCATGGTCACAATGGCTGGTTGACTGGTAATGCAGTCCTCACGGAAAGTGGCTTTGAATGTCTCTCTTGGATACACATGATGAGACAAATACACTCCAATATTATATCTGCTCACTAATGAAGGAGCATGTTTGTCACCACATGATAGTTAGGGCCATTGCATGTGCGCAGATATGGGTGTATCACTCACTGGAGACCCATGGTATGTACATGTTAGCCGTGCTACACAGGATGCAGTATCATCATGTCTGAGAGGCTTTACTTTCTGATGTAATCTTACACATAGTATTTGTCTTTGGAATTGTTGTACAGTGCACAGACATTGAGCACATTTCTCCCTTCCATGCCTTACAGGTGGACCGGCACCCTACACTATTGGCGAGGTGGCTCAATTCGAGGACCCAGACAACTCCAGTAAGTGTTGATGTGTGTGCTATGTGTTGTGTTTGCTGGTGATGTGTGATGGACTCCTGTGTGTTGGACACATAGCAAGGTGTGATGCGCTGGCCAATCCTTTGTTTTGTTCCATGAGTGGAATATCATTTTATCACCATCTTTGAGTTGGCCAATCCTTATCCTATTGTCTTATTTAGGTATTCTAGGTCAGTCCTGTAGGCACTGCAATGTGAATAGGGATAAGTCATGTGGATAAAACTTGAATCAGAAAGAGTCGCACTGGACCAAATTAGTGATTTAGTCAGCCAGTCAGTCCCAAATTCTCCCAGAATGGGGCTGCCAAATGCTTACCCACAGTCTTCTGCTTCCCAATTCACTAATGTACTTATTAAATTGTAGGTTAAACTTCCCAGCAGCATGTAGCTCCACATGTAGTGCTACGAATATGTGGCACTTGAGTGCAATGGCCTAGGTGTGCATGCAACTCATGGGCAGAGGTGTTCTCGCATCTCTGTGTTTGTTGTAAATTTACTGGTAGTAAATGATGAGGGCAAAGGTCTGCATTTCCAAACATGAGTGGCGCTGGGATTGGTCAAGGGTTTGCTGTCTCCTATTTGGAGATCCTCCTTACCTTTGTGTGTGTGCAGATCCAAACACATGTCCAGCTTTCCTAAGCTTACTGGGTGTCCCTGTTGTATGAAAATATTAGTTGTTAGTCCACCCCTCACCCTCAAACACAGGCATAGGTTTGTGAATAGTGTACCTAGGACTGATGATACAAGTTTGGTACACAGACATGTAAATCAGTGAATCTTTTGTCTGAACCTAGTATACACACTCATGTTTCGCACATGAGTACTATAATGGCAAGTCCATTTACAATTTGCAGATCATGTGGCCCTAGATTTCCATCCCGTACAATGACATTTGTAGCCGTGGAAGTGGTGGAGGATGTGCAGCATGATTGTTAGCTGACAACTGGCAGAACATAGATGCCAAAATCATGGCCGTTGTTACCCATCTTGTAGGGTTTGGATGTGTTAGGTGTGATAGGACCTTTGTAGGCTGGCTTGCCATGTACTTCCTCAGGGACAATCAATGATCTGTATGATGATATGAGCTGTTACAAGTACAATAGATGTATTGTCTGATTTTCTTTTTGTGCCATTTCACACAATGCAGTACCTAATGATAGATTTTCTATTTGTCTTAACAGCTGCTAATATGACACCCATCCAGGTCAGGGAGTTTCAACGGCGGGCAATGAGGTACCAACACATACTTCAAATCGAGTCTGGGTACCGAAGAATGGCCCACAGATATCGGCATTAACGAGCCTCTGGAGCCTGGAGGGCATTTCCACAAGACGGACCTTCTTTGCTCACCACAACCACCACCAGCACCACTACCACCCAGGTGGCACCACCAGCAGCTGGGACCGTTGCAGGAACATCCACAGCAACTGCTCCAGGCCCAAGCACAGCACCACCTGCAGGGCATCCCACAGCCATGGACACTATACGGCCCCATACTTCCTCGGCTGGCACCCAGACCACCCCAGCTGCAGCCATTGACCCTGCTGCTTTTGGACAAATGCAGCGAAAATTGGACTGTGTCCTTCGGGAGATGAGTTGACTGCGGCAGGAGGTACGACAGGTCAACCGGTGGGTGCGTTCGATCAAGAGGACCCTCCGGAGGGCCAACCTGTAAATGAATAGAAAGACATGATTCCCTCCCCTCCCTCCTCTTTCCTCGTTCTTATACTTTGTGTGTTTAGGGTGCTTAGTGTTAGGTTAGTATAGGATGTTAGTTTAGTTAGTGTTAGTGGGTGGGGGGGTCCTGATTATTTCTACTGTTTATTTTTAAGTGTGTGTGTGTTCTTGTGTGTTTACAAAAAAAAGAAATAAAAAATTAAAAAACATAAAAATATATATATATATATATATTTGTTTAGTATAGGAAGCATGTATTTAGGTTAGTATCTGTTGTCCTCCATGTGTCCCGTCTCATAAGGGGGGGTGGGAGTTTAATGTTTAGAATGTTTCATTAAATGTGATAAGTAAGTTTAGCTTAGGTTAGTTAAGGACAGTTGTGGGTAATGAGTAGTTAGAGTAGATTAGGGTAGGTAAGGCTTTTCCCCGAGTTTTTACTTCTGTTTTTACTGTTTAATAAATATGTAGGTAACCCATTACAGTATGTGTCACATGCTTGTAGATCAGGGCCTTGGCATGAGTGTAAAGTGTTTCTTTTGTATTACATTTTGTGTCCTATGCTGCTAACAAATCACAACTAAGTTGTAACATTGGCAGCTACCCCAAAGCTACCTTGCAAAGATTTGGCCATTCATTGCAACCACCAATCACAGTTACTATGGATCCCAAAGTGTTTTTTTCGTAATGTATGTTTTCAATGTCACATACAGTGCTTCCAGATTTAGGATTGGGGACACTGTGTTCTGTCTGACTGCAGTCTCATGTCCAAGGAAACCTTTATAAGGTGAGTGGTAGTAAGCTCTCTTGTAGTATAGTGTACATAACTCATATAGATCATTTGTAACACTGTTCAGCATGTTTACTTATTTGGATGTAAACTCATACACCTCCATTCATGCAGTTTGGTGAGTGTTCACTTATATTTGTGGGCATTGTTACACATGTTAGTTTTGCATTGAAGCAACATTTTGAAGGCCCTATTTTATGGTTTAGAAATCCCTTGAGGAAGCGTTGATCTGTCCAACACAGCATTATGGTGTATAGTTTCTCTTTTCCTCAGATATTACCCTCAGGAAGGGCAGAGTATGGTAGAATCCAGGCCACTGTGCATAGTTATCAGCCCACATTATTTCAGGACAGTTGTATTGACAATCTATGATATTTGACAGGAGGCAAAGTTCAGTCATCTACTGCACGGTTGTTGTGTCACATTACACAGAGACAAAGTGGTTGTGTAAGTGCTCTTTATTGAAAAGTGCTGTAGTGCTATATGTACATTGTCCATGATTGTGAGTCCATTATAGTGACATCTTCCGTTGTGATCCTACACAAGTGCAAAAGGACATGTCATTGGACATGCTGGGGTGAAGTGTCAGACAGTGCAGAGGGACAGGACTTGCCAATGAGTTAGTGAGAGACAATCACTGGGCAGGCTGACAAGATTGACAGTGGTTTGCCGAACAGTGCTTAAGTACAGTTGTTGCAAGACTGGCATGTTACAAAGCGCAGGACCTTGGTAATAGGTGGCCATGTGGCAGGGACTAGTGCTTCTGGGTACTTTTACGTGTGAAAGTGATCTGTTCCTGGTCTTCATCTTCTGATGTGTGTGTTGCCTCCTCTGCCCTTGGTAGTGGTGGTTCTGAAGGGGCAACCCACACCTCAGTGTGTGTAGATGTGGAGTCAGACATCCCGGTAGCTGCTACCTGTGGGGGTCTTAAGGGCAGTACTGCAGCAAGGAGGATCTGCTGGTTCTTAAGAATAGCTGCCACATCACGATGGTAGGCAGCCAAGTCGGCCCTGAGGGGTTCAATGTTGCAATTGTGCACGCTTTGACAGGATTGCTGTTGTAGGTGTTGGGTCAACTGTAGTACGGCTGTGCTGATTTCCTTCAGCCTTTTTTCTACTTCCTGCAAGATAGTTGTTCGCCCTTGCATAGCTGCTGCCTGTTCTTCAGTTGACATCATGCACAAACGCACCCCCTCTAGGCTGGCTGCCAAAGTTTGCATCCCAACCCGCACCTCCTTGGCCAGCTCCCATTGTACTCCGACTACAGTTCTCTCAAAGCTGGTGCCAGTGTCGTCAGAGTCCTCAGCTGTATTGGAGCTGGCAGGTTGTGCAATTGGGGTGGTGGGTGGATCCTCTGCGGTGGCTGCTTGTTCTGTGCTCCTCCTTATGACTGAAGGTGGGGTCTGGAGGGTTCCAAGGACCTCTTGGAGGGTCTGCTGGCTGATGTTTGTCAGCTCATCATCCATGTCATCGGGGTAGTCCTGGACAGGCATATCAGCAGGAGATCCATCGTCCTCTGCAATGAAATACGGTACAATTAGTGTGTCTGTGTTGTGGCATTTGTGATGTGACATGCCGGCCTTGTGATGATTTTCACATTGTGATCTTGGTTCCTGTTCATTGATCCAGTCTTTCAGATGGGCATTCTCCCGGGCCTATGCCCCACCTGCATGACACATGTATTGTGGTCAGTTAGTGGACTTGTCAGCATCATCTCCTCTAGGTGTTGGTTTTGGCCAAATTGTGAATTGCCATCTTCTTGTCCTACTCAACCCTCCCCCTACTTCCATTCTCATGGTGAGACCTTTCACTGGCTGTGGGTGCTCTGATGGCACTAGCAGCACACTTAACAATCTGGACCTGCCCCAGTCTCTGATGCTTCGCATCCACCTATATGTAGTTGAAATGTAGCGTATACTATGCATAGCATTGTTATGACACGATATGGATGTCAGCATTGGTAATGTGTACAGCTGATGTTGGGGAATGTGTGGTACATTGGATTGCCCTGATAGTCGTAGCAGTGTCCTAATTCCTCCTCTGACTGTGCTGGTGTATTTCAGTGACCAGTTACATGTGTCCTTCCCCTCAATGCTGTTGTCTGAGCAGTATGACATTTGGGATGTTGCACTGTGACCCAGGCACAGGATGGACCCTGACATATGCAGCATGGGTGTGACCTCAGTGCTGTGTACCTCCTAATGTTGATGACATTGGCTGATGTTTGTGGCAACTATGAGCATTCAGATTTGACAGGATTGGAACATTTGTCTTGTTTCAGGGGATTATTCACGTTGTCATCCTAAACCCTCTAATTTGGGTGTATATGATCCATGGGGACGTTACTGCCATTGGCTACTTGACCAGCACACACAGCGGAGGTAGTAGTGGCAGCTGTTGTCAATGTTACATTCCAGTTGTCGGTATGGCCAGAGGTTTTTAATTGGGCCCTAGTTAATGTAGGGAGTATAGTGGCTGACGTGTGATGGGATGTCAGTTTGACGTTGTGCCCTTCCCTCCTGGCGTGGCTTTACCTTTGCTACATCATTGGCATGGCAGCATACCCCCATGGAAAGGTTGTTGGTGTTGTGTAATGGTGTGCCCCAGGTTTTCTCTGAACAGGCCATGCCCCCGTACCGTGCCCCTTTACCCATGCCACTCCATGTATATGATGACTTACATGCATTGTGTAATAGGTATTTCCCCCGTTGCAGTTAACATTAGTGCATTTTAATTCCCCATGCGACTTACCCTGCATGTGCGTTGTCTCCTGGTAGTCTGCGCTGTCCTGTCCTTGCATCCCTGTGATGATCTCCTCAGGGATGACGGCTGCGACCATCTCCTCCATGTGGTCCAGGGCCTCCTGCGGTGCTTGACTCCCACCTCCAGTCTGCAGTGCTGCCTTTCCTGTTGATGGCCATCTTTTCCTTGGTCCTGCGCTTGCAGTCATGCCAGCGTTTCTTGAACTCGATGACTGTTCTGCGTACTTCTGCCACACTGTTAATCTTGTCAACAATTTGTTGCCATATTGCCTCTGTCCTACTGATTGGCAACTTTGAGGTGACAAACAGTTGGTGCTGGTGTTCCGTCACCTCCTTAACGAGAATTTCCTGCTCCTCTGCACTGAAGCGACACTTTCTTTTCTTCTTCTCCCTGTCGTGGGTCTTGTGTGGGTCCTCCTGGCTGCTTCCTGGTCTGTTGTCATCCTCCCGTGGTCTGTACAGGCATCTGGGATCCATTTTGGCCCTTCTCTGCTGAAATGGCTGTGTCTGTGGTGAGTTTTGATGCTATTGCATCAAAAAACGCTGCATATCCGGTTTGTAGTGCCGTAAATCGGCTCAGTCATTTCCGCTGCGTTAACGTCATTTTCCTTTACGACGTGACGCTGCGGTGTGTGTGAAATAAAATGATTCACACCTGTGGTTTGCGCCGCTGTGCGTCAAAGTATAAATTTGACGCCCACACGGTGCACAGAAATGGCATTAGCCGGCGGTAATATTTTTGGCGCATAACTGCGTCAGCACAGTTTTACGTCAAAAAGTATAAATATGGGCCCCTATTTTCTAACTATAGTGTATTTTAGGGTTTAAGTAACTGACAGAATACCCCGGTACTATCTAGGAATTGCTGCACTACTTACAAAAATGGTTAAAACATTAAGGGGCTGATTACGAGTTTGGCAGTCCCATGGAGGTGTTGTCCCCTATTGCAAGATTTCTGCTGGTCTGACCTGGCTTACTGGCGGGAACCAGAGCCTTCCTGCTGGTCAGAACAGTGGGAACAGTGCTATGAGACAGCACTCGGTTCCCTTAAAGGAGCCGAGTGCTATCTCGTAGCACCGCGGGGGTCGACCAGCACCCTTGGAATGTGCACTATCTGCAAAGCAATGCAGAGAGTGTGCATTCCGAGGGTGCTAGGTAGTGGCCACTGCACTGCCCATGCCAAGGGGATGGGTAGTACAGGGGCACCCCTGTAGCTCCCAGCACTAGTTCTCCACCAGCCTTTTCATGGCGGGAAAGCAGAGATAAAAAGGCTGGCAGAGAACAAGGTTGTAATCAGCAGGGGGCTCTGAGTTCAGCGCTGCCCTGGCTGACTACAACCAGGACTATCGTCAGCCCATTAGGATCTTGGATCCTGGCAGAGATGGCGGTCTGTTGGCGGGTCAACCCACCAAACTCACAATGTGGCAGTCAGATTGCTACAGCTGCAGTGGTCCAACCACCACCATGAGTCCGGCAGTCTTCTGACTGCCAGACTCGTAATCAGGCCCTAAATATGAAAAAAATAATAAAAAATTCTACTACATAATATGTCTTTTAAAAACTACTGAAGTACAGTTTTTTTCATTTGTTAATTTTTTTTTATCTATATATATATTTTACAATTAGTCTGTGTTCTGGGTTATAAGAGGACATACAGACCCTCATTACGAGTTTGGTGGTCACAGGTCAATCATGTTGGTGACGGCGACCATACCACCGATGGCCTGATGGTAAAGACTGCCAAATTATGACCATGGCGGTGTTCCCAACAGAACACAGCCAAGCTACGGCCAGTACCACCAGTGTGGTCAGGCCACCACGGATGGCAGAAGGCAACTTCAGACCGGTGGGACCATGTTTCTGCTGAACACATTACGAGGCAGCATACCGCCAGGGTTTCTGCCACAGTCATACCACCACCAAAACGCTGTCAGAAACCCACTCCATAAAAGGAAACACCTACCTTCAGGAACACAGATCTGCCATGGAGCCTTTACTGGAAGTCCTCCCAGTGCTCCTGCTCGCACTGCTCTGGAACCAGTGATGGTAATGAAGACAACAAACATAAGCACACCCATCAAGCACACACTGGAGGGAAAAGCATTCATACACAATGACACACAACACACACATCCAGGGCGACTTGTGATGGACACACACAGACATAACCACACACCCACACAAACACACACACTCCTACATATACACACAACACATGGCACATGGCCAACACCACACACATACACCCACACCCAACACCCACACAAGGACACACAACACCACCATCACACATGCCAACAATTTCTATACACAATTTGGCTACACACGTGCATGGAGCAAACACAAACAATGGCAGGGCCCCATACACACACATGCAACCCAGACACAACAGCAAGCACAACCAACACACACCCACAGGTCACACACACAACCCAAAGCTCACAAACAATAAACAGCCATGTAGAAAGAAAGGCAGGACAAGCATGTCACTATTGAATCCAACAACAGGTTGGCCCAGATGTACTGATTAGGTTAAATGGAATTAAAAAAAAAACTATTTACAAATATAGGGCCATTGGCTAGTTCAATGTTCCTCCTGCCAAAGGCACAAATTGCACTCCACTGTGCCCCTACTTGACTCCTGAGTGCACAATGACCTCCATAGGATAGGGGTATCAAGGGGCAGGCAGGCACCTCAGGGATTGGGGGTTAGAGGGGGATCTGGGCTTGGGAAAGTTATCCTTGGGCTTGGGTCTAGGCTTGGTATGGGGTCCTTGGGCTTGTGTCTGGGCTTGGGAGGCGGTCATTGGCTTTGGTCATGGGAGGGGCAGACTTCTTGGCAGGGGGAGGGGCATGGGCACTACTGGGGGTCAGAGGAGGACTTAAAGGTGGAAAGGCTGGACTTGGGAAGGGACACAGAGTTCTTGGGGCTTTCACAGGGCTAGAGAGGGGTAGAGAACAGGGAAACCTTTGAGAGGAAATGTTTCTTAAACACACTGGGCAGTCCTGGCAAAAGGGTTTGGGAGTGGAGGAAGAAGGAGTGGTTGTCAGATGTGCCTTTGTAGATGTCTTGGGTGCAGGTGCATGCGTGGAATGCTTGTGCGTGCTGGGTGTCTGTTGGGTGGGTGAGCACAGGCGTTTAGGTGTTTTAGGAGGAGGGGTAAGAGGTGCTGGGAGATGCCGTGGTGGATGGGTGACTATCTGTAGCGGTGATGTCTGCAGGTATGGTACATGTGCAGCATGTGGGGGTGTTGGTTGTTGTGCTGGGTGCGGAAGGGGTGACTGGGGTGGATGTCTGAAGGTCTGATATTGTGCTGGATGTGGGTAAGATGGGACTGGTCGCTGGATCAGTCAGTGATGGTGTGGTGGCTGCAGGTATGTCAGGTGAAGTGTCTATGAGGGAGGAAGTGGCGGGGGAGTCAGTGCAGGGAGCGGATGTTGTTGTGTCTGCAGGTGGCTGTTGCTTATGTGCATGCCTGTGGTGGGTCTTGTGGTGCTTATGTTTGTCTCTGGAACTCTTGTCTGTTGAGGTGGATGAATGCCTGTGTGAATATGTGCTTTGGATGGGTGTGGGGAGAGGGGTTTAGGTTTGGGAAAAATTAGTCGGAGGGGTGGCGGTAGACAAAGGGACCCTGGCTGCCATCAGAGTGGAGGCCAGAGCCTGAAAGGATCTCTGTAGACCAGCCATGGCACCGTGAATGCCGTCCAGGAGCACATTGCTCTGTTGTATTTGAGTTTCCACTCCCTGGATGGCATTCATGATGGTGGACTGACCCACAGAGATGGACCTCAGGAGGTCAATAGCCTCCTCACTGAGGGCAGCAGGGCTGACTGGGGCAGGGGCAGAGGTGCCTGCGGCGAAAGAGACGCCTACTCTCCTGGGTAATGAGGCATGGACAACTGAGTGCAGAACAACAGGGAGGGAAGTGCTAATAGGGGGGTGGTGGACATAGATGGTGCTGGGGGTGGTCACAGATGGGTCTGCCAGGGAGTGTCCACTGGAGGAGGATTCCGATGAAAAAGGTGGCAGATCCGGTCTCCCCTGTGGCACACCTATTGCCCTCCATCCCACTGGGCCCCTTGGTGTTGCTGGTGCCAGCTTCCTGTGGGCTGCTGCTTCCCCACTCGCCTGTGCCCCTTCTCCTTCGCTAGAAAATGCAGATGCACACAATGAGAGAGAGAGGGAGGAAGAGAGAGAGAGAGAGAGAGAGAGAGGTAAGGGGTAAAATGGTTAACATATAGCTCCCATTGACACAGCTAAACATGTACATCTGTCACAATTCATATCATGGCTAGGCAATCACATTTACCAATACACATTACCTACATCATGTCATGACATGTCAACACTACCCACACCTGTCTGCCAACTTTTAAAACTGCAGCAACACCTAAGTAGGACAGCACTACTAGACCCATCCCCATATTGCCAACCAATGCCCTTTGAAGCTGACACAGCATGCCCGGGATGCACTATCAATACTATGCCTGAATACACATCTGACCTCTCTATACCCCTATCACCCATTGGATCTGCAACTGACACAACAAAACACAGCAGACGTCTACAGTGACAACACCTGATTAGTCTATGTCCTCTGTTTCATGTCCATTATAGTGAAGACAACTCCACTCACAAACCAAACACCACCTACCGGTCCTTAGACATGGCTGCCCACTCAGTATAGTAATGCCATCATGGAGGGCAACTCAGATGAAGTCTGACCCCCAAACACTTTACAACAGATGTGTACTATGTGACTCTGTGGAATAGCCATGTGAGTAGTCAGACCCTATCACAGAGCCAGAGCTGCTGACACAAAACACATATATCACTACTCAGTATACTGCCACGTGCATGTACAATGGGCCATGTACCACATATTAACCATCATAACACATCCACTGAGTATAGTGTCACAAAAGATATGCCTCTGGAACACACATACCACATCATGGACCACTTCCCATGCCACCACACATGGAGGTACACCAGTTGGAATGGGCAACATGACAACTTCACCCTCAAACACACCATACTCTAAAGACAAAACCTGTCACTGAGCCCAGACAACACACGTCTCATGGGGTAAATACTTGCATGGAGTAGGCACACATGGACAAACACCACTGCCAGTACACCTCATACACATCACACTAACACATAAGCACTTGCTTGGTGATGGCACGTCAGATCCCGTTCTTCTGATGGGCGTTAACCTGCATGGGTGACACAGACAGAAGGAGAAAGTAATGTACACTGGCACCATACCAACAACAGTGGACTATAGACATCAGACTCACCAAATGCCCACACATACCCATACTCAAGCTTCACACACCTAAACTCCATGTCCCCTGCATGCATTTACCCCCTGGCGGAACAGGTACACCATTCACCCTCACATACACCCCTATCACACATGACTATTGGATTGGGCTTACCTGCCCCTCTGGTGGCCCATACAGCTGTCTATACTAGGGTAGGACCCTTTCCAACAGCTTCTAAATCTCTTCTTGGGTGAAGGCTGGGTCCCTTCCATCTGCAGGATGTGGCATGATGGCTTCCATGAACAGGATAGAGCAGCTCACGTAAGGGAGGTTTAGCTTGCAGAAGTGTCAGGGATCAAGTAAGCAAGGCTGCAGAAAATGGCAGTCATAGACGCTACATACAGGAACGTTACAGCCGGTGGTGATCGCCAGTTTCCTCAGTCCCCCACAGGTAGCAATGTTAGCCAACAAGAAGTTCCACGGCGGTGGTGACCACCCACCACCATGATGACATACACTGGCAGACTTAGGTCATTTCATCTGTCCAGTGCTGCAGGACAGACGGCAGCCATTTTATGCACATTTCATGTGTTATTGCAGCTAAATAAGTGCACCACACACTTTTAACAGCTGAATGCGGAGTAGGCCTATGTTGTGCCATCATGGTTTGGCTCATACATGTGACATGCATAACACAGTTACCTTATATGGCTGATTGTCAAATGACCTCCATGTACAGATACACATCAGCTGATTGGTGGTGTAACCATCTAGATAAATTACATTACTACATTATGCTCAGTGCAGGACAAGTCAGTGTACCACATAGGGAACCCAACATATGTGATGTATGTCAGTAAGCATTGATCAGGAGCAGCAATGTGCAGCAGGATGGAGTCCATGCTGCATCAGCATGGCCAATATAGTATATGTCAGCAGTGTACAGCATGTCTGCAGTGTTAGGTGTGTGTGACAATGATCTGTAGTGCTAACATGTGTGATGTGCATATCACATTGTACAATGTCGTCTCTCTATCCTACATACCCTGTCTTGAGAATATTGAGACATACACCAGTGTACCATCCGCTAGCGTACCTTGCAACCCTGGAGGAGAGGCATATCATTCAGACCTATCATCTGAATCATCAGACCATCATGGATCTATGTACCCAGTAGGAGCCAGATCTGTTGCCTGCTATACGTAATCTCTCTGCCATCCCTCCCACAGTTCCAGTCATGTCAGTGCTTCAGTGCTACAGTTTCTTGCTACAGGCTCCTTTCAGATTACAGTGGGCTTGGCAGTAGAGATGCCACAGCCCATGCTCAGTCTCCTGTTGAAGGATGTACTGTGTGCTTTCTTGAAAAACCTGGACAGCTACATCAGGTTCCCCCAGTGAGGGGATTTGGCCTATGAGAAGGCAGACCTCTATGATGTGGGACACATCCCTCATGTGATAGGGGCCATAGAAGGTACCCATGTAGCTTTGGTCCCTCCTAGTACAATTGAACAGGAGTATAGGAACAGGAAAAACTACCACTCAATCAATGTTCAGGTGGTGTGTGTGGTAGACCAATACATCTCTCAAGTGACAGCCAAGTTTTCAGGATCTGTGCGTGACTCCTACAGTGTGAGGAACAGTATTGTTTCCCACATAATGCCACGACTACAGAGAAAGTGAGCTTGGCCCATTGGTATGTATGCAATTGTCTGTGTGTCTCTGTTGTGGCTCCTGTCATCGCAATCTTCCCTGTGTCTGTATCTGTATTGTGACAGGTCCTCTGTGCACACAAGTGACCCTGACTATCCGAACCTTCCCTGGCTGTTAATACCAGTGAGGTACCCTGCCACTGAAGAAGAACTCTGTTTTAATGATTTTAATGAGCCACACGTAAGGATGAGGTGTGTAATAGAAAGAACATTTGTCCTTCTGAAGGCCAGATTCAGGTGCCTGCACGTCTCTGGAGGTGCCCACCTCTACAGTCCCCAAAAGGTATGCCAGATAATAGTTGCCTGCTGCATGCTCCACAATCTGGCCCAGAGATGTCAGATACCATTACTAGATAATGATGAGAAGGCAGCTGAACCCGTGGCTGGTGATGCAGAAGTGGAAAATGATGAGGAAGCAGATGAGGAAGGTGCAGGTGACTCCGGGCAGAGTTCATCAATCAGTACTTCCAGTAACATACAGGTTTGCTGTGTGTATATTTGCATGTGTACTATTTCAACATAGTTTGTAGTCAATGGCCCTCCTGTTTTGGATAATCAGTGGCGGTGTAAAGTGTTCCTATACCAATGTGTGTGTTGTGGGAGGTAACTGAATGTATGTAAGCTGCTGCCTGAATATGTACCTCCTCTACCATGTATACACTCTCTGCAGGTTGCAAGATTAACATCTTCTGTATTGTGGTGTGCATTCTCCTGTTCTCATGTCATTCCAGCTAGTGACTGTGTCCTTTTAATCTTTGGCACTCCTACCTCTTGCTTGATCTATTCATGTAGATTAGCCTTTGCTTTTTGTTCATGGAGTAGAGTTTAGCAAATTACAGATGGCAGCTGTATTGTGATGTTTTTGGAAGTGATATCTGTTGTGCCCTGTTTAGATCACTATCTACACTCGACAGGACAACTATGAACTGCATGTGTCCTTTTTGTGATACCATGCCTACAACTCTGATGGTAGTCTCTGTCATGATCTTTTTGCAGGTTAGATATTTGGAATTACTCCGGTGTGTGGCTATACTGGTGACTCCTTTACATCTACCCTGGGCCACTTCTGTTGTACTGTGTCTCCTGCAGAGGATGCCTCCCTCTGCAGTTCATTTCACTGCCTGTTGGTTTAAGCAGCCATATCCACATGACATTATTCAGACCAAACATTTGTATGTACAAATAAAGCCCCCAAAAAATTGCTGTGATCTATAGGGTTTATTGTGCATACAATGGCAAACAGGTGCTGAGTAGGGTTATGGTAGATGGACTCCTCAGAGTAGGTGTCACAGCTGTAGGTAGCAGAGGTCCAGTGTCCATAGTCCATTGGAAAATGGAGTACTGTCAGTGAACAGTCAACTGGGAGTCTCAGTGGCACACAAGGGAGAGTAATCAGGAGAGGTTCACTTCCTGGCAGTGGGTTTGGTCTTGGCATCTGCTCCAGCCAGATGTCTGGATGGACGTCCACATTTGTGGGGGGGTTCTTCAGCTACAGAGAGAAGGGTGCCTGACGCCTGGGGTTCCCCTATCAGGGCCTCCATTCCACTAGCAGCTGCTCAGATGTAGATGGATCTGATGTGATGTGGCTAGTGGAAGGGGCCTGCTGGTGGGTAGAGGAAGCACTCCGGTGTTTATGTCCTTTAGCACCCCTGCAGTGGAGGCCATGGTGGCATTGTGGGCCTGTCACTGCTGCATGACCTCCTGGTGGTTTTCCCTCTGGAGCCTCTGATTTTCCCCCAACATGGTTATCATCAGGCCCATCCTGACCTAGAATTGATGATATACTCCCAGGACTTGGGAGATGGCTTCCTGGTCAGGTGACTACCTTGGCTGCGCCGTCCTATGGCCCAGAGGTCCCCTTCCACACCACCTGATCCCATGTGCATGTGCCCCTGGCATGGTGTGATCTTTCCCACTGTCAGCAGGACCTTTGTTGTCTTGGGTTAGGGGGTGACTCAGGTACCTGTACTGTGGGGCACACAATTGATTTAACAGTCCTTGGGGCACAGGTTAGAGGATGAAGGGTTGACTGAGATGATGGTGGCACAGGATGGGGGTTGATGTAGGCAGGTTGAGGCAGGGACTGGTAGAGTGACCAGAGGTCTCAGATGGGCTATGTAGGTCATCAATGTACAGACATCTAGTGACGTTGTCCTAATTGGGGGTCTTTATTCTGAGGAGGGCTTTCTGTCTCTGGTATCCTCTCCATGGTGGACGTGGCAGGGGTACCTGTGGATGGAGTGAGAATGGGTTATATGGTGGCAGTGTGATTGGTTGTGTGCGTGTCTGACGCATACAGTGGCTTGACTTGATTCCCAGCAATGGCAATGACAGGTGCATCTATACTAACACAGTTTGTGGATTGTGACATGTGTACCATGCTCCATATGGGTTGTTTTGCATTGTGTACTGCCATTGCTTCGCTACCATTGCCATGTCCTGGTCCTTAGTCGAAGCATTCAGTTATTGTAGCTAGACAATAGTCATATAAGCAAGTGATGTGACGTGGGGTGCACATTGCAGGTATTTATGTAGATGGGCTAGTGCATTGTGGTAGTGGTAGTGATAGTAATTAGCTGTGCTATCTGTGCACTTGGCAGGGAGTATGTGGGCATTGGGACAGGGTGGTGGTGTGGCATGCAGGAGAAGGGCATTGGGTGACTATTTGGGAGGTGTAGTGGGAGATGAGGTATATTGGGGAGTGTTTGTCTGGTGAGGAAGCATGCTTGACAGGTTGATTTAGTGCCAGGGGAGTGGTAGTTACTCATCAGAGTCCAGTTCTCTGGGTATTCCAGTCAGGCCCTCAGGATGCAGTATGTCCATGACCTTCTCCTCCCACAATGTGATCTCTAGGGGAAGAGGTGGGGACCCACCACCAGTCTTTTGCACGGCTATCTGGTGTTGTCAAGCCATGGAATACACCTTCCCCCTAAGGTCATTCCACCTCTTCCAGATATCCTCCCTTGTGCATGGTTGCCCACTGAGTTGACCCTTTCGTCCATTCTCTGCCACAACTCCATTATCCTGGCAATGGAGTTTCGCTGTACCTGTGCTCCGAACAGTTGTGGCTCAACTCTGAGGATTTCATCGACCATGACCCTCAACTCATCATCACTAAAGCATGGGTGCTTTTGATGTGCCAAAGTGGTTGTGTTGTGGGTAGGGTGGGGGTGGGTGTTGTGTGTGGTAGCATGCAGTGTAGGGTGCTTGTTGGGGTGGGGGTGTTTGGTTGCGAGTGCCGGTTGATTGTGGTGTGAGTGTGAAGTGTAAATGTGATTATGATGTATGGTTGCTGAGTAATTTGATTATGGCTTCTTGTGTATGTGGTGGCTGTTTTTAGTCACAAAGGATTGTGGGATATGTGGGGGGTGTTATATAGTGCTGTGAGTAGGTGTGTCTGGTGTGTGTATGTGTGTCAAGTGTAGGGTATTCAAACTGCCCAGTACGGGGTTGTGTTCTGGCAGGAGTGTATTCTGAGCGCAGCAGTTCAGACCACCAATGGTTTTCTGCCATGGAAGAACCGCTGAGGTGATTTGAGGGTTGGAATCTGGTGGGTGGAAGGTTGTCAGTGTGGTGGTGCTGGTGGTGGAACCGCTTTATTCCTGCCCTTCTGAGTCCTGGCAGTATCCATTTTGTGGCTGTATTTTGGCAGTATTCATGGTGTGACTCTAATACAGCAGTCAGATTATTGCCAGCATGGAGGTCATGTGACTCCTGCTACCGCGGAAATCTTGCAAAAAGACTGACAAACTCGTAATGAGGCCCTTAGTGTAGTAAAGTATATTTAAAAAAATAAAAATTTGGGTAAAATTTTTACAAAAGGTGAAATATAGTGTACTACTAACTCTACGACATTACATTCCCCTTAAAACCCAGACCATGAATACACACTAAGGGCCTCATTTGAAGTTTGACGGACAGGAAAGTCTGTTGGCCAAACTCCAGAGAGGGTGGCCGCTGCCTTCGTGGTGACCACTCCGCCGGACTTATTAAGAGTTTCGAGCTAGGTTAGCAGGCGGAAACCTCATTTTCTCCCTCCGGCCTAGCGAGAAACAGGCTACATTATGGTCTCTGCCTCGTAATTGAGCCGGCGGAAACGCTGTAGCCCGCATGGTGCAGCAGCACCCTCGCAATGTTCACTGTCTGCGGATTACGATCTGTGCCACCACCAGGCCACCAGGATCACGGATCCTGCTGGTACTGGCAATTCCCTGGCAGTCTGACCACCAGGATTTTAATGTGTGCGGTCAGACCACCACAACATGGTTGCTGCCACACTTGTAATGAGACCCTAGGCATGGTATTAACTATGTTTCACACTTACAACTTTGGAAGGCCGAAATATTGTTCAAATCACACTTACTCTCCATTTTGGTTTTCAAGGGGAAATATACTGTAGTTTAGTGTACTTAAATAAATGAAAACAAAAACAAATGAAACATATATTAAAAAAGCTCTACCATACTGTATTTAGCATTCAAACCCAGTAATAGAAGTACCAAAGTAGTCTGCAATTTTTTTTAAATATATAAAGTAATAAAACAAATTTTACTTCTAAACTAGTCTAAACAATGCTTGCTTTTACTTTTGTTTAAACAGTCATTATCTAATCATATAGGCTGTCATTACAACCCTGACAGTCAGTGATAAAGCGGCGGTAATACCGCCAACAGGCCAGCAGTAAAAAAAATAGAATTATGACCACGGCAGAAACCACCAAAACATACAGCCACTTTGACACACCGACCGCCATGGGGGTAGCAACAAGCACTGCGGCGGTAGCCGCCAACAGCCAGGTGGTAGACAACGTACCGCCCAGAATATTACAACTGGCCTATCCGCCACCTTTTCCGGGGTGGTACCAACGCCATCAAAAGCACAGCGGAAACAATACACAGAAGGCTAAGGACTCACCTCTGGAGACTCAAGGAAGAACCATGACGCCATGGAGCCAGAAATGCAGGTGTTACCCATGCTGGTCTACCTCCTCCTACACCAGGAATACCGATGCCGGTGACGATGACCACGGTGAGTACTGCCGCCTAGCACACAGAGGAGGGGGGAGGAAAAAGAGAGTGACACACACACGCAACACACAACACCCTCACCCCCAACACCATACACACAAACAAATGCTATAACATTACATATTTACCCCCTAACCCTCAGGAATAATGCAAAGACAAAACAATTTAAAGAAAATGAGAGTAATAAGATAAAATACTAGAAATATGTCCTCAAAAATCAAAATAGTATTTACAGATATACAAATGAAGGGACACTGCCCAGTCCATAATGCCCGTGAGCCACAGGGCCATATCACATAGGCCAAGGCCCCACTTGACTCTAACCTCACAAGGAGAGAACACTGCTGGGGCATCAGGTCAAAAATACACATGCACCTCAGGGGGAAGAAGGACGGGGGCATCTGAGCCGAAAGATGGTACAACGCCACTGCTCCTGGAGGGGGCTACATGCCCTCTGCTTGGTCCTGGGAAGCGCAAGGCCACAGTCTCTTAAGTGGGTGGTTTGCCCACTGCTTGGTCCTGGGGAGTGCAAGGCCACAGTCTCTATAATGGGTGGTTTGCCCACTGCTTGGTCCTGTGGAGTGCAAGGCCACAGTCTCTCAAGTGGGTGGTTTTCCCACTGCTTGGTCCTGGGGAGTGCAAAGCAACGGTCTTTCAAGTGTGTGGTTTGCCCACTGCTTGGTCCTGTGGAGTGCAAACCCACAGTCTCTCAAGTGGGTGGTTTGCCCACTGCTTGGTCCTGGGGAGTGCAAGGCTACAGTCCCTCTAGTGGATGGCTTCTCCACTGGTTCTGGAGGGGGCCGTGTGCCCAGTGTGCTTCATCCTGGCAGGGAGGGGGTGAGTGGATGCCTCCTTCCACTGGTTCTGGAGGGGGCCTTGTGCCCAGTGTGCTTCATCCTGGCAGGGAGGGGGTGAGTGGATGCCTTCTCCCACTGGTTCAGGAGGGGGCTTTGTGCCCTGTGATGGAGCACATGGGGAGTGCAAGGTCACAGTCTCTCACCTGGGTATCAGATCCATGGGATTTGCTGTGAGCAGAATGCATGACACTCCAGGGAGGCAGGACTACAGTCCATCCACCGCCGGCAACGGCTGTACAGTGGTGGCAGTGCCGGTGCTGGTGTTGCTGCTGCCAGTGGTAGGGGAGGCTTCAGCCCTTCCCGTGCAGCCTCGGACGGCTGAAGTGGCATGGTTGGTGGTGGGGGCTCAGATCCTGTCACAGCAACAGGCCTCCTGTCCCTCCTGCCTGCAGGGGCAGGCCTTTTGCCCTTGCCCTTGGCAGCTGGTGGTGCCTCCTTGCCCTTGACAGCTGGTGGTGCCTCCTTGCCCTTGGCAGCTGGTGATGCCTCCTTGCCCTTGGCAGCTGGTGATGCATCCTTGGGCTTGCCCTTGGCAGCTGGTGCAGGCACACTGCCAGTGCTGATGGGTGTCTTTTTGGGGCCTCTCATATCTGCAGTAGCTTCTGAACCTACGGTGGCTGTGGACTGGGTGGCTAAGGTGCAGGCCTGGGTTCTGCCCCCACTGGCCCGAAGTTAAGGATGGAGGAGGGGAGGGGTAGGGAAGAAGTCAAGGGTGGAGAGGAAAAGCTTCTTGGGGACACTGGGGCAGGAAGAGGGTGAAGGTTTGGGAGTGGAGGAAGAGGGAGTGGTTGTAGGAGGTGTCTGTCTGCTGTATTTGGGTGCAGGTGCATGGGCTGGATGCTGTTGTGAGGTGGATGGCTGTTGGGTGTCTGAGTGCTTGTGTTTGTGTACTTTGGGAGGAGGGGGCACAGACACAGTGGGAGAGGACAAAGGAGATGTGTGCATGGATGTGGGGGTTGTGACTGCCAGTGAGGGGCATGTAGCGATAGGCATGATGGTGATGGAGGTAGTGGATGAGGATGTAGTGCATGCAGGTGTGAGTGGAGATGCTACTAGGAGGGAGGCGGATGAGGAGGAGGAGAGGGACACAGTGGAGGCAGTGGATGTTGGTGTGTCTGCTTCTAGATGGTGTTTTTGTGAGTGCCTGTGGGATGATGTGTGGTGTTTGAGTTTATCTGAGCCACTCCTGTGTGTTGTCTTGGGTGCATGCTGGTCTGATTGTGTACTTGGGATAGGTTGGGGTTCAGGGGAATGGGACTGGGTAAAGCCCCATTCCCCTAGAGGAAGTTGGAGGGGGAGACTAGAGACCGGGACAATGGCTGCCATCAGGGAGGAGGCCATAGCCTGGAATGATCTATGTTGGGCCGCCATGCCAGAGTGAATGCCCTCCAGGAATGCATTTGTGTGTTGTAAATGCCCTGCCAGCCCTTGGATGGCATTCATTATGGTTGACTGCCCAACAGAGATGGATCACAGGAGGTCAATAGCCTCCTCACTCAGGGCAGCAGGGCTAACTGGGGTAGGGCCTGAGGTGTCTGGGGCGAAGGAGATGCCCACCCTCCTGGGTGAGCGGGCACGGGAAACTCACTGAGGGGCTGCTGGGAGGGTGGTGCTGGTACGGGGGTGGCAGCTGTACCTGTAGTTGGGGTGGCCACAGAGGTGTCCGCCACCAGCAGGGAGCTTCCATCAGAGGAGGTATCACTGTCAGAACTGTCCCCTCCAGTCTTGTGGTGCTCCCCTCGCCCTCCATCCCACTGGTGCCCTCATGGTCGGTGGATTCAGCCTCCGGGGCCTTGTGGGATGCAGCTCCCTCCGTCTCCTCTCCCAGATGATGCTAATGCACATAAGGACAGGGTGACAAAACAAAAGAGGGGGGAAGAGACAGAGGATAACCTTGGTCAATGCCAGCAACAACACCACCGTTGGTGTACACAACACACAGGGGACAGCCCTATGTACTAGGCGATGCACTACCACTCACAATGCTAATCACCAGACCATGAACAGTAATACCTAATGCCAAAAGCAGCATACCTGAGACCCACAGATCCCTGTCCAGTAGTAGATGCCCACTAGCATGTTTGGGGGTGGCGTGCATCAGCCCCTGCCCAACATGGAACCTACCCTGCAATGTCAGTCCTGGCCTAGGGGCACCCACAGTCTCACATCCTCCACCCAGAGACCACCCCAGAAAGTGCAATTTGCAGATTTGGAAACTGTACTCACCCCTTTGTGGCTGCTGTGATGCCCTCAAGCGCTCATCCAGCTCTGGATAGGCCACCGCCAGTATGCAGAACATCAGGGGGGTCAGGGTTCAACGGGCACCCCTTCCTTGTTGGGAGGCCATCCCCAGCTAGGCCTCCACTGTCTTCCTTGGCCAGTGTCTCAGGTCCTCCCACCGTTTGCGACAGTGGGTGCTCCACCTGCCATAGACCCCCAGGGTCCGCACGTCCTTGGCGATGGCACGCCATATACCCTTTTTATGATGGGCGCTGACCTGCAGAAAAATGAAAATGGAAAAAGGGATCAGTCATACCGTCCAGCCTGTTACACCCATGGCCCACCATATCCCTCCCATCCCCTTATGCACATACATTGCCCACCATACATGCTGTACGCTGCCCAGGACCTCTCCCCCTACCCCCCTTAAATGAGGCCTTCACACACATCACACCATGCATTCAGGTCCCATGAATCGTGTCTACAGTGTACTCACCTGTTGGTCTGGAGGCCCATAAAGCAATCGGTATTGGGGTAAGGCCCCATCCACCAGTTTCTCCAACTCCGCAACGGTGAAGGCAGGGGCCCTTTCCCCAGTGACTCGTGCCATGGTGACTCCCAGACACAGGTCACAGCAGCACTTGCAGTGTAGGTCCTCTCCTGTTGAAGGTCAGGGAGCAAGTGAGTGAACAGATAGAAAATGGTGGTCACATCCCCGGTGGTGCGTACCGTCCCGCCAGCATACATCACCATTGGCTACTGTAACCCATAGGGCCAAAAGATAACCAACGAGGAGTTGCACGGCAGTACTTGACCGACTCCCGCAAAGGTGCACAACGTCAGCGGCATTACCTAATTTCCACCTGTCCCTCCACACAGGACAGATGTCTGCTATTGCAGGGGGGGTGGGCAGGCCATGGCACCTAACTGCGTCACAGCCGACATAAGCACATTTTGGGAATAAACATAAACATACTGTTTCTGTCAAAACATGTAATGCATTGTACATTGAGGAAATGTTAAAAACTGACCTGATGCTCATCGTTTTTCTCCCTAGAGTACAACCGCTGAGGATGAGTAGGAGATGGAGACATACCCCCTTGTACAGGCCCCTGGTGGACTTGGCAACAATGGAGGACAGGCACAATATTCTCACCTACAGACTTGATAGGCCACAATCCAAGAGCGGTGTGCATAATTGGAGCCAGACCTGATCTCAGCTATCCGTCAGCCCACTGGGATCCCCCCTCTTGTGCAAGTCCTATCTGTGCTCCATTTCTTGGCAAGGGACCCCTTCCAAGTGACAGTGGCCATGGCAGAAGGAATGTCCCAGCCATTGTTCTCAAATGTGCTGACCAGAGTGTTGTCTGCCCTGATGAAACACATGCACAGCTACATTGTTTTCCCCCAGGTGGAGGATTTGGCCACAGTGAAAAATTACTTCTTTGCAATGGGACATATCCCCAACATTGTTGGGGCAATTGATGGTACACATATTGCCTCTGTCCCCGCCCCCTCCCCCGGAGAAATGAACAGGAGTTCAGAAACCGAAAGAGCTTTCACTCCATGAATGTGCAGATAGTGTGCCTGGCGGGCCAGTACATCTCCCATGTGAATGCAGAGTATCCTAGGTCTGTACATGATGCCTATATCCTGAGGAATAGCAGCATCCCATATGTGATGGCTCAACTCCAGAGGCATAGGGTGTGGCTAATAGGTGAGCCCATGGTCCCTACCCAGTGTATGTTGGTATATGGGTGTGAGGTTGGCTCTAAGGGTGAGTGTCTGGCTAACAGGTATCCCTCGATATTTACAGGTGACTCTGGTTACCCCAACCTCTCATGGCTACTGACCCCAGTGAGGAATCCCAGGACAAGGGCAAAGGAACATTACAATGACACACAAGGGTGAACATGACAAATTATAGAGCGGACCCTTGGCCTCCTGAAGGCCAGGTTTCAGTGCCTCCATCTAACAGGTGGATCCCTATGCTACTCACCCAAGAAGGTGTGCCGGATCATTGTGGCATGTTGCATGTTGCACAACCTTGCCTTGAGATGCCAGGTGCCTTTTCAGTAGGAGGAAGAGGCTGGAGATGGGCGTGTGGCAGCGGTGGAGCCTGTGGACAGAGACAAAGAGGAGGAAGGGGATGAGGATGTGGACAACAGAACATCTATCATTCGGCACTACTTCCAGTGACACACAGGTAAGACACTGTAACTTCACCTTCCATTGCAGTTTTGTGTTATACATTTTTACTGGCAGGCTGGTGGTCCCACTACTATGGCCACTTACTGTACCCTTTGACATATCTATTCACAGATATTTGTGCCCTATTCTGGCTCCTGGTGTATTGACTGCAGCACAATACATATCATACCTATGTATACATTACTGTTCAGTCTACTTACAATGTCTACAGATTGTTAAAGGAATACATACTTAAATAATTTGCTATACTACATGCTTGTACTTTTTTAAAGGGTGTTTATTTAATTGCTGATAATTTAATAGGGATGTGCAGTGGCTTGGGTGATGGTGGAGGAGAGTCCAGGACAGAGTCCAGTCTCTTTGTATCAGAGGTGCATTGTCCAAGGGAGCATAGGAAGTGGAGCAATGGCAGTTCAAGGCGGACAGGGTGACAGAGTGGGACACAAGGGTGACAATCATGAGAGTCTTATTTCCTGGCGGGGGTCTTGGCAATGTTCTCTGGCTTCTGCCTGGATCGCAGGGACCGTTTGCGGGGTGGTTCTCCTTCTGCAGGGGGAAGGGTGTAGGTGGCCTGTGAGTCCTGTGGCGGGCCTCCTGGCCACTAGCATCAGGGGAGGTGGAGGGCTGTTCATTGGTGTGGCTAGTGTCAGGGGCCCGTTGGTGTGCCACTGCTTCCCTCATGGTGTTGGCCATGTCTTCAGCACCCCTGCAAAGGTGACCAGGGTGGTGTGGATTTCCCTCAGGTCCTCCCTGAACCCCAGGTACTGTCCCTCCTGCAGCTGCTGGGTCTCCTGCAACTTGTCCAGTATCTGACCCATCGTCTCCTAGGAATGGTGGTATGCTCCCAGGATGTTGGTGAGTGCCTTGTGGAGAGTCGGTTCCCTGGGCCTGTTCTCCCCCGTTGCACAGCAGTCCTCCCAGCTTCCCTGTTGTCCTGTGCCTCTGTCCCCTGAACCGTGTGTCCACTGCCACTGACCCCAGGTCCCTGATCGTCCTGTGTTTGTGGGGTTGCCTGGGGTCCCTGTAGTGGTGGACACACTGCTGATTGACGTGTCCTGGGGACAGAGGTATGGGCCCACTGGGAGGGTGCTGTGCTGGTATTTTCTGAGGGGGGAGGCTCTGTGGTGGTATGGGACTGTGGCTGGGTAACCGACTGTCCGGAGGTCCCTGATGGGCCAGGTTGGCCATCCTGATCCAGGCAAGCAGAGCTGCTGTCATCACTGTGGGCCTCTTCTGTGGGGGGACTGGATGTTGCTGGCACCTCCTCTCTGGTGACGTTGTGTGGGGGACCTGTGGGGATGGAAATGCAGTGTTATTGTTTCTGCGTGTGACATCTTGTGCATGGGTGTGTTGGCTTCTATGGTTGTGAGTGCCCTGTCAGCTTTGCCTTGTGTGAGAAGATATTTTGTGGGCTAGGTGATTCTCTCTAGTTTGCATACTGTGGTGATGGGTGTCCATGCAGGGTTGTGAGTGGTGACCATGCAGTGGTGGTGCATGTAGTGCTGGGTACTGGGATGGGCGGGTTGTGATGGTGGGGTGTGTGTGAGGTGGTGGAGTGATGGGAGTGAGGGTGAGGGTGGGGGTATCTGATGGCATGCAGGTAGGGGGTAAAAGTAGTAAAGATTTGAATTACCAGAGTCCAGTCCTCCTGCTACTCCTGCCAGGCCCTCAGGATGCAGTATTGCCAAGACTTGCTCCTCCCATGTTGTTAGTTGTGGGGGAGGAGGTGGGGGGTCCACCGCCAGTCCTCTGTACAGCTATCTTTTGTCTTGCAACCACAGAACTCACCTTCTCCCGTAAATGTCTGCTGCACCTGTGATCCGAATAGCTGTGGCTCTACCTCGATGATTTCCTCCACCATGACCCTTAGCTCCTCCGCTGAGAACCTGGGGTGTCTTTGTGGTGCCAGGGTGTGTGTTTTATAGTGGTGTGGGTGTGTGGGTGTGATGTGTGTATGAGTGTCAGGTGTGTTTAGTTTGAATTGTCCACTGTGGTGTTGTTTTGTATGTGTATGTGTATTTTGAGCGAGGCGGTATGTACTGCCGATGGTTTACCGCAGTTGAATGCCATCTGCAGTGATTTGTGGGTCATAATGCTGTGGGTGTAGTTCTGTTGCCGTAACGGTGTGGGTTTTGCTACCGCCATTTTATCACTGACCTTTGGGCTGGGGGACTTGTGTTTGTGTCCATAGAGTGACGGATTGCTATGTGTGGGTCATAATATGGGTAGCGGTATACCGCCGCGGTCATAATGAGGGCCATACTGTTTTGCCATTGACAGGTTCCACAGTAGGTTGTCAAACTAGCACAATATGCAGCGGCCCACTATATCACTACATTTTTGTGCTTTGTGAGTCTAATTCCCAATTGTACACTTGACTTTTCTGTAAGTTTACCACTTTTTTCTATTCACAAGGGCATTTTATGGTACTATCTTTACGACTATGGACTCTCCGCACATTAAAAAATAGTACTGTCCTATCTTTTAATGTGGGGATACTCCACTACATTAAAGATACTACTCGTAAAATACTTTTAAGAATAGCAAATAATGGTAAATGCACAAAAACGTTTACCTTAATAAATCTTGTCCTATAGCTCTGAAAATACACAAACCATTAGGATCTAATACCAAAAATGACCCAACACAAAGGCAGTAGCGTTCCCCCCAAGCATATTACAATGTTCCCGCCGGGCTGACTGGCAAGAACATTGTATTATGCTTTCCTGCTGGCCTGACCAGCGGAAACAGTGATATAATATAAAGGATCTGAGGCCAATACCGTAGCACACCAGCACCATCAGAAAGCGCACTGTCTGCAAAGCTGATGGTGCTGGGCAGGGGGGCCCCAGCACTGCCCATTCCATAGGCAGTGCAGGGGCCCTCCTATAATCCCCCACTAGCTGGTCCCCACCATAGAAAGGCTGGAGGACAGCTGAGTTGTAATCATCACAGCAGCGCTCACTTCAGCGCTGCTGTGGCTGAGTACAACTTAGGCCACCGTCAGCCATTTGGGAGCATTGTTCCTGGTGCGGATGGTGGTCCCATGGAAGGTCCACCCATCAGGTTTGTAATGTGGCAGTCAGACCACCTGGAGTGCAGTGGTATGATCATTCCCATGAGTATGGCAATCTCCTACTGCCACACTTGTAGTGAGGTCAAAAATCTATATTTCTGACACATTTCATCTTCATCCATCCAGCCACTCAGCATACTCTACAACACAGCATGCCAGTCCACTCCACAGTACGACCTGCCGCTCCACTTTTTAAGAAGTCAGTCAACTCTACGACACCCCACTCCACTCTACAATAGTCCAATCTATTCTAAGAACATACGTCACTCACCTTAATAGCATGTCACTCCACTGTATGGCACACCACTCCAGCCTACCACATGCCACTCCATTTGATGAAATGACGATCCACTGTATGACACTCCATGCCACTCCACTCTGCTTAACGTCACTCTATTCTACTCCAGGCTACTCTACTCTATGCTCCTCCACTCTATAACATCCCAGTTCACTCTACGCCACTCCAATCTATGTCCCCCCACTCTACGATACTGTACAATATGCCATTCTATGGCACACTACTCCACTCTACTGCACAACACACCACTCCACTCTATGCCACTTTACTGTATGCCACTCCACTCTACGCAGCTCCACTCTATGACAGTTCACTGCACACCACTCCCCTCAATTCCATTCCACTCTTCACCACTTCACTCTATACTTCTCCACTCTACACCACTCCACGCTATACAACTCCAGTCTATGCCACTCCACTCCATGTTATTCCACGCTATACCACTCCATTATACACCACTCCACTGCATTCTATGCTACTCTACTCTACACCACTCCAGTCCATGCCACTCTGCTTGATGCCACTCCACTGTATGCCACTCCACTGTATGCCACTCCACTGTATGCCACTCCACGCTATGCTAATCCACTGTATGCCACACCACTCTATGCCACTCCAATATACGCCACTACACTCAATGCTTTGGTTCTACACCACTCCACAATATGCCACTCTACTATATGCCACCCCACTGTACACAACTCCACAGTATGACACTTCAGTCTACATCACTCCACTTTACACCACTACACTTTGCCACTTCACTCTATGCTATTCAACTCTACACCACTCCAGTCAATGCCAATGCTACATCACTCCACTCTATGCTATTTGACTCTACACCACTCCTTTTTACGCCACTCTACTATACACCACTACACTCTACCCTATTCCACTCTGTGCCACTCTATGCTAACACTTTATCCTATCCCACTGTATGGCACTCCACTCTATGCTAACCTATTATTTTGCACTCCACTCTACTTCACTCCACTTTTGCCACTCAAATAATGTTATTCCACTCTACACTAGTCCACTTTTTGCCACTCCACTGTATGACAATATTTAGCTGTTTCACTGTGCACCACTACAGCCAATGCTGCTATACTTTTTCACACTCCACTCTATAACACTACACTCCATGGTATTCCACCCTTCCCCACTCCACCATAACCCACTCCACTCTATCCCATGCCAGTATGTGCTATTCCATTGTATACCACCCCAGTGCATTCTAATCCACCCTACACCACTCCTCTCTAGGCTATCCCACCGTATACCACTCCACTCTGCACCACTCCACCCTACCCCACTCCAGTGTACTCAATTCCACTGAACCTCCACTGTAAGCCACTCCACTCTACACTAGTACACTGTATAGCACTCCACTGTACATCATTCCATTCTACTCCACTCCACTGTACACCACTCAGATATACACCACTCTACTGTACACCATCCCACTCAATGGCACTCCACTCTATGCCACCCCACTTTCCAGTATTCCACTGTATGCCACTCCAGTGTACCCCACTCCACTCTGCACCACTCCACTCTGTCACTTTACTCTGCACCACTCTACTGTATGCTATTCCACTGAATACATTATTCTACTGTACATCACTCCACTCTATGCTACTCCACTGCTTGCCACATCAGTTCACGATGACACTCCACTATACACCACTCCACTGTATGCTACTCCACTCTACATTATTCCACTCTGTGCTTCTCTACTGTATACCATTCCACTCAATGCTATTCCACTGTATGCCACTGCAATCTACGCCACTCTACTCCATGCTGTTCCACTGTATGCCACACAATTATATGCTACTTCACTCTATGCTTTATGCTACTCTACTCTACGCCAGTCCATTCTATGCTATTCCACTGTATGTGACTCCACTCTATGGTACTCCACTCTTTGCTATACCACTCTACCCTATTCCACTGTATATCAGTTCGGTCTACGTCATTCCACTGTGCATTACTCCACTGTACAGTGCTCCACTCCACTCTATGCTATTCCACTCTACACCACTCCACTGTATACCCCTCCACTCAATGCTTGTAGTGAATCCTAGTTTGTTTTAATGGGATAACAGGAGTTAGCTTAGCCTTTGGCTTGCAGACTTGTGCCCCCGTCACCTGGTGACTTTTAACCTACTTAGCTTGCTCTGTCTTAGGCCATTCATTTAATTAATTATTCTAAGATGGCTGCCTTGTTCATAGTTAGGCCATTTTGTTTGGCTTTATGTTATCAGTGCCACCGCATTCAGGCGTCAACTCATGTAACCAGGACAAAAAAACTGTAGGTGCTCACATTAGGAATTACCGTCCCAAACATGCTGTGTTATCGATTGTTTGGAAACAACCTACGTCAGGGGTCCAAGTAGATCTGTATAAATACATCACACTTTAGGCAGATAATCAAAGGGATTCCGACCAGATAACATCACTGCTATAGATGCTGCACGTCGCCTTGACACTGACCCGAACTTCGTGTTTCTTCGGAGTCTGAGCATGAGACCTCATTCCAAGGTAACAAAGGTTGAGGGATCCGTCCAGGGACATAGCATTGGCAGATTAGGTTTAACATACCCAGCTCTCCTCTAGGTAGAAGGTTAGGCCTATTCTGATAGGATACTATGACATATTATACACTTTGGTGGTCATTACAACCCTGGCGGAAGGTGTTAAAGTGGAGGTAAGACCTCCAACAGGGCGGCGGAAAAAAATGGAATTACGACTGTGGCGTAAACCGCCAACAAAGACAGCCACTTTAACACTCCGACCACCACGGCGGTACAAACAAACAGCATGGCGGTCACCGCCAACAGACAGGCGGAGGAAAATGTACCGCCCACAGTATCACAACCTACCAATCCGCCACCTTTTCCGGGGCGGATTCACAGTGAACAAAAACACGGCGGAAACAGGACTTCGAAGGGAAAACGCTCACCTCTACACACCCCACGAGGAACCAAGACGCCATGGTAATGGAGCTGCACATTTTCCCTGCCCTTATCTTCTTGCTCCTCTACCAGGAGCACGAATGCCGGCGGCGAAGACCACGGTGAGTACTGCACCTACGACACAGGGGAGGGGGGAGGGAAAAAACAGGGACACACACACGCAACACCCCCACCCTCACCCACTACAACACACACACTAATACAGCATGAGACATTACAGTTACATCCGCCAAACCCCCCGGAAGAATGCAAAGACAAAAGGAAATGAGTGTAACCATTGTAATTTATTAAAATCCAGTACGCAAAAATATATATACACTATTAACAAATATATACACCAAGAATAGAAGTCCAGGTATTGCTCCATTGAAGTCTGTGGAACACTGGGCCCACACGGCATGGGCAAGGCCCACACTCAATACCCAAACATGACGGAGAGAACACTGCAGGGGCATCAGATAGCAATAAAACAGGCACCTGAGGGGGAAAGGAAAGGGGGGGCACCTCAGCCGGTTGAGTGCACAATGCCAAATCCACGAGGGGCCCGATGCCCACTGTTCAATCCTGGGGAGTGCAAAGCCACAGTCTCTCAAGTCTCTACAGTGGGTGGTTTGCCCACTGTTCAATCCTGGGGAGTGCAAAGCCACAGTCTCTCAAGTCTCTACAGTGGGTGGGTTGCCCACTGTTCAATCATGGGGAGTGCAAAGCCACAGTCTCTCAAGTCTAGTCAGTGGGTGGTTTGCCCACTGTTCAATCCTGGGGAGTGCAAAGCCACAGTCTCTCAAGTCTCTACAGTGGGTGGTTTGCCCACTGTTCAATCCTGGGGAGTGCAAAGCCACAGTCTCTCAAGTCTCTACAGTGGGTGGTTTACCAACTGTTCAATCCTGGGGAGTGCAAAGCCACAGTCTCTCAAGTGGATAACAGTCTCCACTTGTTCTGGAGGGGGCTTTGTGCCCAGAGTGCTTCATCCTGTCAAGGACTGAGGTAGTGGATGCCTTTCTCCACTGGTTCTGGAGGGGGCTTTGTGCCCAGAATGCTTCATCCTGCCAAGGACAGAGGTAGTGGATGTCTTTCTCCACTGGTTCTGGAGGGGGCTTTGTGCCCAGAGTGCTTCATCCTGCCAAGGACAGAGGTAGTGGATGCCTTTCTCCACTGGTTCTGGAGGGGGCTTGGTGCCCAGAGTACTTCATCCTGCCAAGGACAGAGGTAGTGGATGCCTTTCTCCACTGGTTCTGGAGGGGGCTTTGTGCCCAGAGTGCTTCATCCTGCCAAGGATTGAGGTAGTGGATGTAAATCTCCACTGGTTCTGGAGGGGCCTTGTGCCCAGTGTGCTTCATCCTGCCAAGGACAGAGGTAGTGAATGCCTTTCTCCACTGGTTCTGGAGGGGGCTTTGTGCCCAGAGTACAGAGGTAGTGAATGCCTTTCTCCACTGGTTCTGGAGGGGGCTTTGTGCCCAGAGTGCTTCATCCTGCCAAGGACAGAGGTAGTGGATGTAAATCTCCACTGGTTCTGGAGGGGGCTTTGTGCCCAGAGTGCTTCATCCTGCCACGGACAGAGGTAGTGGATGCCTTTCTCCACTGGTTCTGGAGGGGGCTTTGTGCCCAGAGTGCTTCATCCTGCCTAGGACTGAGGTAGTGGATGTAAATCTCCACTGGTTCTGGAGGGGGCTTTGTGCCCAAAGTGCTTCATCCTGCCAAGGACAGAGGTAGTGCATGTAAATTTCCACGTGTTCTGGAGGGGACTTTGTGCCCAGAGTGCTTCATCTGCTCGTGGCGGACACAGCAGTGTCAGTGCCCTTGGCGCTCATGGGCCAGCGGTGCTTGTGGCGGCGGTGTCCTTGGCAGCGGTGCTTGTAGCGGCGGTGTCCTGTTCAGCGGTGCTTGTGATGGCGGTGTCCTGTTCAGCGGTGCTTGTGGTGGCGGTGGCGTGTTCAGCGGTGCTTGTTGCGGTGGGGTCCTTGGCAGCGACTCAGCTGCTGGCGGTCATGTCTGGCCCAGCGGGGCTGGTGCTGGCGGTCCTTTCTGGCCCAGCGGGGCTGGTGCTGGCGGTCCTTTCTGGCCCAGCGGGGCTGATGGCGGTGGCCTCCTGGGCAGCGGGGCTGATGGCGGTGGCCTCCTGGGAAGCGGGGCTGATGGCAGTAGCCTCCTGGGCAGCGGGGATGATGGCTGTTGCCTCCTGGGCAGTGGGGCTGAGGGCACCTTCTCCGCCGTGCTGCTCTTCCCAGACTTGCTGAGATTCTTGTGCCCCTTCCCCACCTTGGAAGGTGTCGCAGCTGACTCCACACTCCCACCTGTACCCCTGGGAGCAGCTTTGGTGGCTGGAGTCTACCCCCTCTCCCGCCGGGCACTGGCCAACTTTTGATGCTTAACAGGTGGGGGACTGTCCGTGCTGTGGCTCCTTGCCAAACTGGCTGCCCTGATGCCTGGTGCACTCCAGAATCCGGTGACTACTGGCACCACTGGTCCCGGAGATGTTGTGGCTGAGGTGCTAGGTTGCGACCTGGAGACTCGGGCCCTAGGAGACTGACGGGGTGGGGGAGGTGAGGGAAAGAGGTCAAGGGTGGACAGGAAAAGTTTATTGGGAACACTGGGACGGGTAGCTGGAGGGGGTTTGAGAGTGGAGGAAGAAGTTGTGGTTGTAGGAGGTGTTCGTTTGGTGAATTTGGGTGAAGGTGCATGCGCTGTCGGCTGTCGTGAGGTGGATGGCTGTTGGGTGGGTGTGTGCCTGCATTTGTGTATCTTGGGAGGTGGCGTCACAGAGACACTGGGAGAGGACACAGGGGATGTGTGAATGGTAGTGGGGGTGGTGACTGCACGTGAGCGGGGTGTGGTTGTGTGTGTGCTGGTGATGGAAGTAGTGGCTGTAGATGTAGTGCATGCAGGTGTGAGTGGAGACGAGACTGGGAGGGAGGAGGGAGACGAGGAGGAGGGGGACACAGTGGAGGCAGTGGATGTTGGTGTGTCTGCATGTGTGTGATGCTTGCGTGAGTGCCTGTGGGATGTGTGGTGCTTATGTTTGCTAGAGCTTCCCTTGTCTGTTGACGTGTGTGCATGCTGATCTGATGGTGTGCTTGGGGTAGACTGAGGTACAGGGGTGTGGGTCTGGGTGGAGGAAGTTGGAGGGGGGAGGCTAGAGACAGGGACAATAGCTGCCATCAGTGCTGAGGCCAGAGTCTGAAAAGCTTGCTGAAGGGCTGCCTGACCAGAATGAATGCCCTCCAGGAATGCACTTGTTTGTTGCAACTGCCTCTCTACACCCTGGATGGCAT
Organism: Pleurodeles waltl; assembly: GCF_031143425.1. NCBI lineage: Eukaryota > Metazoa > Chordata > Amphibia > Caudata > Salamandridae > Pleurodeles > Pleurodeles waltl. Next base: position 487,658,352 of record NC_090438.1, on the reverse strand, counting down.
TCAAAATGGTAGACTGCCCAACAGTGAGGGACCTGAGAAGGTCAATGGCCTCCTCACTGAGGGCAGCAGAGGTGACTGGGGCAGGGCCTGAGGTGCCTGGGGTGAAGTGATGCCCACCCTCCTGGGTGAGCGGGCACAGGGCAAAGGCTGAGGGACTGCTGGGAGGGCGGTGCTGGTAGGGGGGGTGGCGACTGTACCTGTAGATGTAGGGGGCACAGATGTGGCCACCACCACAAGGGAGCTCCCATCAGAGGACGAGTCTGTATCACTGGTCTCAGCTCCTGTCCCCGCCGTGGAGCTCCCTTTGCCCTCCGTCCCACTGGTGAATTTCGAGTCTGTAGTCTCGCCGTCCAGGGTCATGTGGGATGCAGCCTCCTCCTGCTCCGGTGCCACTGCTCCTCCGCCTGATGATGCTAAGGCACACAAGAACAAGGAGACCACAAAAAGGGGGGGCATGCATTACCGCTACAGTTGGCGGACACAACAGACACAGAAGCCCCCTGCACTATGCCACGCACTTGGGGTCCACTGTTCAATCCCTGGGGCATGGCCTACAAGGCTATGGCCGACATCTGCACACATGGATGTCACAGGAGCCTGACTAGGTGTAGTTGGCACTGTACACAGGTGGGGTGGGGTGGCACAGGGTCTGCCAGAAGAAGGGGACCTAACTAGCAGACTCGCCCTGGCTTAGGGAAACCCACAGCCCACCTCCCCCACCCAGACACCTCCACTGCGTGCTGAATCAGCTGAATGAGAGTGTACTCACCCCCTCGTGGCTGCTGTGATGCCCTCAAGCGCCCATCCAACTCCGGGTACGCCACTGCCAGGATCCTGAACATCAGGGGGGTCATGGTGCGACGGGCACCCCTCCCACTTTGGGAGGCCATCCCCAGCTGGGCCTCCGCCGTCTTCTTGCTCCTGCGGCGAATATCCTCCCATCTCTTACGGCAGTGGGTGCTCCGTCTGTGATAGACCCCCAGGGTCCGGACGTCCTTGGCGATGGCACGCCAAACATCCTTCTTCTGGTGGGCGCTGACCTACAGGAATTGTACAGGGGGAAAAGAAAAGTTATTACCAACTGCACCATCACAGTCATTGGCCCCCATCCCTACCCTTGCCATGTGGCACATGCACTCACCGTCGTTTCATGCACGCCTCAATCTCCCCCCCATCTTTTATCCACCCCACTCCACACAGGCATAGCCCATACAGCATGCTCCCAGTGTCCTTACCTGTTTGTCTGGAGGATCGTAGAGTAGCGTGTACTGGGGGAGGACCCCATCCACGAGTTTCTCTAACTCCTCCGATGTGAAGGCAGGGGCCCTTTCCCCAGACGCACGAGCCATCGTCTCTTCCAGACTAAGGTCACAGCAGCACTTGCAGTGTAGGTCCTCTCCTGTCGAAGATCAGGTATCGAGTGATTGAACAGATAGAAAATGGCGGTCACGTCCACGGCGGTGCGTACCGTCACCACGGGCGTACATCGTCATTGGCTCCTTGGACCCATAGGGTCCAATGTTAACCAATGCAGAATTGCACCGCGGTCTTCAACCGCCTACCGCGACGGTGTACAACGCCAGCGCAGTTACCTCACATCCCATTGTCCCACTTTACAGGTCAGGCAGCCGCCATTTCAGGGGCCCACATGGCTTAATTTTTAACTGCGCCACATATACCTAGGCCTTGCCTCAACACTCATACATGCAAATTTCGGATTATGAATCATGTTCTGTGTAAGCTGTGGGTACGTACCTCTGAGTTGGTTGACTCTGTGCTCGCTGTTGTCCTTCATAGGCACCGTCCGCTGGGACTTGTGAGGAGATGGCGGCATCCTCCGGTGTACAGACCGCTGGTGGACCTGTCGACAATGGAGGAAAGACATGTGATCATCATCTACAGGCTTGATCATGCCACAATCCTGGAACTGTGTGCCCAGTTGGAGCCAGACCTGATGTCAGCTATCCGCCATCCCACAGGAATCCCCCCTCTAGTGCAGGTGCTGTCAGTACTCCATTTCCTTGCAAGTGGGTCATTTCAAACAACAGTGGCCATAGCATCAGGGATGTCCCAGCCTATGTTTTCCAGCGTCTTGTCCAGAGTGTTGTCTGCCCTGCTGAAACACATGCGGAGCTACATCGTTTTCCCTCAGGTGGAGGATTTGCCTACAGTGAAAGGTGATTTCTATGCCCTGGGACATATCCCCAACATCATAGGTGCCATTGATGGGACACATGTGGCTTTGGTACCCCCCACAGGAGTGAACAGGTGTACAGAAACCGGAAGAGTTATCATTCGATGAATGTGCAGATGGTGTGTTTGGCCGACCTGTACATCTCCCATGTTAATGTCAAATTCCCTGGCTCAGTGCATGACGCCTACATCCTGCGGAATAGCAGCATCCCTTATGTGATGGGGCAACTCCAATGGCACCGTGTGTGGCTATTAGGTGAGCACCTGGAAGCAAGTCAGTGGGAATGGTTGTCTGGGTCTGGGGATATCCCTACAGGTTAACAGTTGTCCCTCGCCATTTGCTGGTGACTCTGGTTACCCCAACCTGTCATGGCTACTGATCCCAGTGAGGAATCCCAGGACAAGGGCAGAGGAACGCTACAATGAGGCCCATGGGCGAACTCGGAGGATTATAGAGCAGACCTTCGGCCTCCTGAAGGCCAGGTTCAGGTGCCTCCATATGACAGGTGGATCCCTACTCTACTTACCAAAGCAGGTGTGCCAGATCATTGTGGCCTGCTGTATGCTTCACAACTTAGCTTTGCAATGACAGGTGCCTTTTCTGCAGGAAGATGGTCCAGATGGAGGTGTTGTGGCAGCTGTGGAGCCTGTGGACAGTGAAGACGAGGAAGCAGAAGAAGGGGACATCGACAACAGGAACTCGGTGATCCTGCAATACTTCCAGTGAGACACAGGTAAGAATGTAAACTTGCCTACTACATGTACTTTAACACTACTACCTCTCTACTGTCTGTCGTTTTCACCCAGTGTATGGTCACTGAGTTGTCACTTTCCCTTACGATTTCACAGATGTGGGTCCCACTGTGTGACATCTGCTTTGTTTCCTCATGGACTAGAGCTGTGTGACATACGTATGTTGCTATTACAATTGAAAGAGCATTTTGCCACTGTAATTGCTCATACACTATTTCGAAATCACAGACAGACTCCAGAATGTTTTGTGCTTTAAGGCTGTTTATTTAAGTGCTCAATATTGGAGGGTGCTGTAAAATGGTGAGGGGTGATGGTGGAGGAATGTCCATGGCAGAGTCCACTCTATTAGTCTCACAGGTGCATTGCCCAAATGGGCATAGGAAGTGGAGCTGGGGCAGTTTGAGGATGGACAGGGTGACAAGGTGGGACAGAAGGATGACAATCAGGGTGGTCTCATTTCTTGGCAGGGGTCTTGACATCATTCTCTGTCTTTGCCCTGGATCTCAGGGACCGTTTGCGGGGTGGTTTTCCCTCTGCAGGGGGTGGGGTGCTGGTGTGGTGGTCCTGTGGCGGTGCCTCCTATCCACTAGCGCCGGCGGAGGTGGTGGGCAGTTCATCGTCCAGGCTAGTGTCAGGGGCCCCTTGTTGTGCCACAGTATCCATCCTGGTTTTGAGAACTTCCTTCAGCACCCCTACGCTGGTGCCCAGGATGGAATTAATGGATCTGAGTTCCTCCCTGAAGCCCAAATACTGTTCCGCCTTCAGCTGCTGGGTCTCCTGAAACTTGGCCAGTACCGTTGCCATCGTCTCCTGGGAATGGTGGTAGGCTCCCATGATGTTGGAGAGGGCCTCGTGGAGAGTGGGTTCCCTGGGCCGGTCCTCCCCCTGTCGCTCAGCAGCCCTCCCAGTTCCCCTGTTTTCCTGGGCCTCTGTCCCCTGGACCGTGTGCCCACTGCCACTGCCCCCAGGTCCCTGTAGTTGTTGGGGTGGTGGGTTAGCCTGGGTTCCCTGTAGTGGTGGACACACTGCTGATTGACGTGTCCTGGGGACAGAGGTATGGGCCCGCTGGGTGGGTGCTGTGTTGGTGTTTCCAGAGGGGGGAAGCTCTGTGGTGGCCTGTGCCAGTGTGAGGGGAACCGACTGTCCTGAGGTCCCAGATGGGCTGGGCTGGTCATCTAGATCCAGTTGGACAGAGCTGCTGTCATCACTGTGGGCCTCTTCTGTTGGTGGTGTGGACATGTGTGGACCCTCCTGTCCGGTGACGTTGGGTAGGGGTCCTGCAGGGGTATAAAAGGTTGGTTATTGCATCTGTGTGTGCCATGGTCTGCAATGGGTGGGTGACCGTGTACCCCAGTGCTTGCATTCCTGTGTGGGACCTTGTGTGATGGTGGTTTAGGGGGGTGTATGGGTATGTGCAGTGGCCATGCTTTGGTGATGGGTGTCCATGCTTTGTTGTTGCATGCAGAGCTTGGTGTTGGAATGTGTGGTTTGTGATATTGGTACATTTGTGAGGAGTTGGAGTGATGGGGGTGAGGGCGAGGGTGGGGGTATGTGATGGCATACAGGTAGGGTGGGGGATATAGTAGTAACGCATTGCCTTACCAGAGTCCATTCCTCCATCTACTCCTGCGAGGCCCTCAGGATGCAGAATCGCCAAGACTTGCTCCTCCCATGTTGTTAGTTGAGGGGGAGGAGGTGGGGGTCCACCGCCAGTCCGCTGAACCGCAAGGTGGTGTCTTGAGACCACGGAACGCACCTTCCGCCGTAGGTCGTTCCACCTCTTCCTGATGTCATCCCTATTTCTTGGGTGCTCTACCAATGCTTTAACCCTGTCCACTATTCTTTGCCATAGCTCCATCTTCCTAGCTATGGAGGTGTTCTGTACCTGTGATCCGAATAGCAGTGGCTCTACCCAGACGATTTCCTCCACCATGACCCTGAGCTCCTCCTCAGAGAACCTGGGGTGCCTTTGCCGTGCCATGGGGTGGTGTGTGTAGTGATAAGTGGGGTGATATTTAGTGGTGTGTTGTGTGAGGTGCGTGGAAGTTATGTGGGTGATGGTATTGTATGCCTGAGGATGCTTGGTAGTAGTTTGTAGTGTCTCTCTCTGGCCTTCTTTCGGTATTTTGGTCATAGGGGTTTGTAGGTGATGTGGGTGTGAGTTTTATATTGTAATGGGTGTGTGGGAGTGGTGTGTGTATGTGTATCAGGTGTGTGTATTTCAAATTGTCCAATGTGGCAGTGTTTTGTCAATGTGTGTGTATTTTGAGCGCGGCGGTGTGTACCGCCGATGGAATACCGCGGTTGAAAGACCGCCGCGTGGATTCGTGGGTCATGATAGTGTGGGCGTATTTCTGTTGGCGTGATGGTGGAGGTTTTGTTTTCACCAGTTTATCACTGACCTTTGGTGTGGCGGACTTGTGTGGGTGTCTCAATTTTGGCGGATTCCGAGCAGTGGGCCGTAATAGCTGTGGCGGAATTCCGTGGCCGCGGCGGTGTGTTGGCAGTCTTCTGCACGGCGGTAAGCGCCTTTTACCGCCAATGTTGTAATGAGGGCCTTTATGTCTTTCCATGCTATTGCAAGATGCTGGGGGTCTTCATAATCATGACTCTCGTCTTTACCATTTTATCTCTTGCACTGTTCATTATGCTTATCATTGCAGCCCATGTGATTTACCGTACATTTCAGATTGTATTAAATAAAAACTATTGAAACATTAATGCATCTTCGTTATTGCCTGTGTTTGGTTGAGACAAAATGTATCTGTGACAAAGGGGTAATCTCCGTTTAACCATGACACTCCCTGACATGTCATACTTCTGAGTCCAAGCGTGAAGGCTGCCACAAATCACCTTTAAACTGTTTGGGTTATTGGTGAGGTACTGCTAGTGAGCCGGAAGGGCTGGGACTCCAATTGCGACCTGTTTGTAGGATAGGCATAGTTGCCTACAAACATAAGCACTGTCATCTTTAAATCAGCAGTATTGCCTTCAGCAAGATTCCGAACTACGACATGCTATTGAACCATATGTTACTCCACTGTACACTACTCAACTCTACGTCACTCCACTGTATGGTATTCCACTCTAACTCTAACCCACTCTATTGTACGCCACTCCACGGTAGGCTGCTTCATCTATGCTACTACATTCTATGCCACTCCACCCTACATCGGACACTCTACATCATGACACTCTCTGCCATGACACTGTACTACACAAAACTGTATGGCCCTGCACTCTACACCACTCCAGTCTATGTCACTTGAGTCTACTCCACTATACGACCCTCTTCTCCACTCTTGGACACTCTACGCCCCTCCTCTCTACAAATCTCTACTTCACTACATGCTACTCTATGCTATAACATTGTACTTCAGACTGTCACTATACAACACTGTAGTCCACTCTCTGCCACTCTACCGCACTCTACTCCACTCTAAGACACTCTACACAACTCCCTCTATGCCAATCCATGCCCCTTTATTCCACTCTAATCTATGACACACAACACAACTCTATTCCACTCTACTTCTCCACTCTATGCCACTTCACTCTATGCCAACCAATGCCACTCCACTTGACAACACTCTATGCCAATCCACTGTACCACACTCTACCCAACTTTAACTCACTCCACTCTACAAAGCTGCATTCTACTCTATGCCACTCCACTCTACTCCACTCTATGACAGTTTCCCACACTTTATGGCACATCCCACAAATCTACTGTACAACATGCCACTCCATTCTATGACACTTTACTCCAGTGTATGTTACACCACTCCACTCTACTCTACTCCATGGCACTGTACTGTATGCCATGACACTCTTCTCTCCAATATTTTACTCCACTCTATGCTACTCCACTCCCCTTGACTCCAGTGTATGACTTTTAAACCACCCTAAACCACTGTATGGCACTCCACTCTACACCACTTTACTCTACAACATTCTACTGAATAGAAGTTCACTCTACAACACTCAATTGCACTGTATGCCACTATACAACACTGTATTCTACTATATTGCTCATACACTCCACTGTACAACACACTATACCAATCTATAGCACTTTCCAGCAGTATATGACACAGTGTTCTACTCTACTGTGTGAGAAGCCACTCAACTTTATGACACTTTACTCTACTGTACACTACACCACTCCACTCTACTTCCCTTCACAACACTTTACAACACAGTAACCCAGTCTCTCTATTTCATTCCACAGTATGTTACGCCACTCCATTTGACTCTACCCCAGGCTACTCTACTGCATAACACTTTACTTCACCCTGCACCACAGTATGACGATCCACTCTATGCTACTCCACTGTATGACACCCTGCTCTACTCTACTCTGTGCAACTCTACCACACTGTATGCCACTACACTGTATGTCACTCTATGACACTCTATGACACTCTATGCCCATCCTCTCTACACCACTGTACTACACTGTATGACACTCTAGGACACACCATTTCGGCTGCACTGACTACGCCACCAGCAAGTTGGACACACTGTTTCCATGCACCATTTTGTGGTGCATGGCAGACAGTCTGCATACCAACTATGCTGGCAGGAGGGCCAGTGCACTGCCCACAACATGGGCAATTTCTGCCCTGGGGCTTACCTGGGGTCCCTTCCCTGCATTTCCACCAACCTTTTCATGGCAGTGTCCCCAACATGAAAAGGTCAGCAGAAAGGCAGAGAGGAATATGGATGGCGGTGCCACTACCAGCACCACCTCCATTGCCTGCCACTCTCCCTATCACCGCCACCACAGTAGGTCTGGAGTCAACAGTGGCAGCAATCTTATGGCAGCCCGACTGCCACCATCCGAATTGAGCAGTTGGACCACCAAGGATGGGGCAGTCGCACCACCAAAGTTGATGGCACTCAACTGTACTTAATGACAAGCCCATCCACTATGCACACACCACGCAACTCCACTGTATAAAACTTTACTCCACTGTATGCTATGCCACTCCACACTAGTCCACTCCACACAATTCCACTGCACACCACTATACTGTATGACAAACTCTAGGATACTGTCCTCTACTAAACTCTATGACACTCCACTTAACAACGCTCAACTGAAAGAGACTAGACACTACAATTTGAAACACATTTTAATTTGAAAAACATTGAAATTCAAAGAAAAAAAGAAAGGCTAAACCTCATATATAGTTAGGAAAACATTACTTATTTTTTTTATACAAACCCATTTTAAACTATACAAACATTAGAAATTCTGCAGTTATAGTTATTACTTAATTTAGAACTTACGCTTTTTAACTTAAACATTTCTAATATTTTGTTTTGTATAGAAACAATAAATACAGTTTTTCTAACTATAATTTACCTTTAACCCCTTCGCTGCCAGGCCTTTTCCCCTCCTGTGCCGAGCCTTTTTTTGGCTATTTGGGGCAGTTCGTGCTTAGGCCCTCATAACATTTTGTCCACATAAGCTAGCCAAGCCAAATTTGCGTCCTTTTTTTCCAACATCCTAGGGATTCTAGAGGTACCCAGACTTTGTGGGTTCCCCTGAAGGAGGCCAAGAAATTAGCCAAAATACAGTGAAAATTTCATTTTTTTTTTTTAAATGTGAAAAAGTGGCTGCAGAAGAAGGCTGGTGGTTTTTTCCCTGAAAATGGCATCAACAAAGGGTTTGTGGTGCTAAAATCACCAGCTTCCCAGCTTTCAGGAACAGGCAGACTTGAATCAGAAAACCCAATTGTTCAAAACAAATTTGCCATTTTACTGGGACCTGCCCCATTTTTACAATTGTTTGTGCTTTCAGCCTCCTTCCAGTCAGTGACAGAAATGGGTGTGAAACCAATGCTGTATCCCAGAAACCTAAACATTTCTGAAAAGTAGACAAAATTCTGAATTTCGCAAGGGGTCATTTGTGTAGATCCTACAAGGGTTTCCTACAGAAAATAACAACTGAAAAGGAAATATATTGAAATTGAGGTGAAAAAAACATCAATTTTTCTCTACGTTTTACTCTGTAACTATTTCCTGCAATGTCAGATTTTTTTAAATCTATATACTGTTACGTCTGCTGGACTCCTCTGGTTGCGGGGATATATAGGGCTTGTAGGTTCATCAAGAACCCTAGGTACCCAGATCCAATAAATGAGCTGCACCCGGCAGTGCGTTTTTATTCTATACCGGGTATACAGCAATTCATTTGCTGAAATATAAAGAGTGAAAAATAGCTATCCAGAAAACCTTTGTATTTCCAAAATGGGCACAAGATAAGGTGTTGAGGAGCAGTGGTTATTTGCACATCTCTGAATTCCGGGGTGACCATACTAGCATGTGAATTACAGGGCATTTCTCAAAAAGATGTCTTTTTTAAACACTCTCTTACATTTGGAAGGAAAAAATGTAGAGAGAGACAAGGGGCAATAACACTTGTTTTGCTAATCTATGTTCCCCCAAGTCTCCTGATAAAAATGATACCTCACTTGTGTGGGTAGGCCTAGCGCCCGCGACAGGAAACGCCCCAAAATGCAACGTGGACACATCACATTTTTTAAAAGAAAACAGAGGTGTTTTTTGCAAAGTGCCTACCTGTAGATTTTGGCATCTAGCTCAGCCGGCAACTAGGGAAACCTACCAAACCTGTGCATTTTTTAAAACTAGAGACCTAGGGGAATCCAAGATGGGGTGACTTGTAGGGCTCTGACCAGGTTCTGTTACCCAGAATCCTTTGCAAACCTCAACATTTGGCTAAAAAAACATGTTTTCCTCATATTTCGGTGACAGAAAGTTCTGGAATCTGAGAGGAGCCACAAATTTCCTTCCACCCAGCGTTCCGCCAAGTCTCCCGATAAAAATGATACCTCACTTGTGTGGGTAGGCCTAGCGCCAGTGACAGGAAATGCCCCAAAACACAACGTGGACACATCACATTTTTTTAAAGAAAACAGAGGTGTTTTTTGCAAAGTGCCTACCTGTAGATTTTGGCCTCTAGCTCAGCCGGCACCTAGGGAAACCTACCAAACCTGTGCATTTTTTAAAACTAGAGACCTAGGGGAATCCAAGATGGGGTGACTTGTAGGGCTCTGACCAGGTTCTGTTACCCAGAATCCTTTGCAAACCTCAACATTTGGCTAAAAAACACGTTTTCCTCACCTTTCGGTGACAGAAAGTTCTGTAATCTGAGAGGAGCCACAAATTTCCTTCCACCCAGCGTTCCGCCTAATCTCCCGATAAAAATGATACCTCACTTGTGTGGGTAGGCCTAGCGCCCGTGACAGGAAATGCCCCAAAACACAACGTGGACACATCACATTTTTTTAAAGAAAACAGAGGTGTTTTTTGCAAAGTGCCTACCTGTAGATTTTGGCCTCTAGCTCAGCCGGCACCTAGGGAAACCTACCAAACCTGTGCATTTTTTAAAACTAGAAACCTAGGGGAATCCAAGATGGGGTGACTTGTGGGGCTCTGACCAGGTTCTGTTACCCAGAATCCTTTGCAAACCTCAACATTTGGCTAAAAAAACATGTTTTTCTCACATTTCGGTGACAGAAAGTTCAGGAATCTGAGAGGAGCCACAAATTTCCTTCCACCCTGCATTCCCCTAAGTCTCCCGATAAAAATGATACCTCACTTGTGTGGGTAGGCCTAGCGCCCATGACAGGAAATGCCCCAAAACACAACGTGGACACATCACATTTTTGGAAAGAAAACAGAGGTGTTTTTTGCAAAGTGCCTACTTGTAGATTTTGGCCTCTAGCTCAGCCGGCACCTAAGGAAACCTACCAAACCTGTGCATTTTTGAAAACTAGAGACGTAGGGGAATCCAAGATGGGGTGACTTGTGGGGCTCTGACCAGGTTCTGTTACCCAGAATCCTTTGCAAACCTTAAAATTTGGCTAAAAAAAACACGTTTTCCTCACATTTCGGTGATGGAAAGTTCTGGAATCTGAGAGGAGCCACAAATTTCGTTCCACCCAGCATTCCCCCAAGTCTCCCGATACAAATGATACCTCACTTGTGCGGGTAGGCCTAGCGCCCATGACAGGAAATCCCCCAAAACACAACGTGGACACATCACATTTTTTGAAAGAAAACAGAGGTGTTTTTTGTAAAGTGCCTACCTGTAGATTTTGGCCTCTAGCTCAGCCGGCACCTAGGGAAAACTACCAAACCTGTGCATTTTTTAAAACTAGAGACCTAGGGGAATCTAAGATGCGGTGACTTGTAGGGCTCTGACCAGGTTCTGTTACCCAGAATCCTTTGCAAACCTCAACATTTGGCTAAAAAAACACGTTTTCCTCATATTTCGGTGACAGAAAGTTCTGGAATCTGAGAGGAGCCACAAATTTCCTTCCACCCAGCATTCCCCCAAGTCTCCCGATAAAAATTATACCTCACTTGGGTGGGTAGGCTTAGCGCCCGTGACAGGAAATGCCCCAAAACACAACGTGGACACATCACATTTTTTTTAAAGAAAAAAGAGGTGTTTTTTGCAAAGTGCCTACTTGTAGATTTTGGCCTCTAGCTCAGCCGGCACCTACGGAAACCTACCAAACCTGTGCATTTTTTAAAACTAGAGACCTAGGGGAATCCAGGTTGGGGTGACTTGTAAGGATCTGACAGGTTCTGTTACCCAGAATCCTTTGCAAACCTAACATTTGGCTAAAAAACCACGTTTTCCTCACATTTCGGTGACAGAAAGTTCTGGAATCTGAGAGAAGCCACAAATTTCCTTCCACCCAGTATTCCCCCAAGTCTCCCGATAAAAATTATACCTCACTTGTGTGGGTAGGCTTAGCGCCCGTGACAGGAAATGCCCCAAAACACAACGTGGACACATCACATTTTTTTGAAAGAAAAAAGAGGTGTTTTTTGCAAAGTGCCTACTTGTAGATTTTGGCCTCTAGCTCAGCCGGAACCTACGGAAACCTACCAAACCTGTGCATTTTTTTAAACTAGAGACGTAGGGGAATCCAAGATGGGGTGGCTTGTGGGGCTCTGACCAGGTTCTGTTACCCAGAATCCTTTGCAAACCTTAAAATTTGGCTAAAAAAAACACGTTTTCCTCACATTTCAGTGACAGAAAGTTCTGGAATCTGAGAGGAGCCACAAATTCCCTTCCACCAAGCATTCCCCCAAGTCTCCCGATAAAAATGATACCTCACTTGTGTGGGTAGGCCTAGCGCACGTGACAGGAAATGCCCCAAAACACAACGTGGACACATCACATTTTTTTAAAGAAAACAGAGATGTTTTTTGCAAAGTGCCTACCTGTAGATTTTGGCCTCTAGCTCAGCCGGCACCTAGGGAAACCTACCAAACCTGTGCATTTTTGAAAACTAGAGACGTAGGGGAATCCAAGATGGGGTGACTTGTGGGGCTCTGACCAGGTTCTGTTACCCAGAATCCTTTGCAAACCTTAAAATTTGGCTATAAAAAACACGTTTTCCTCACATTTCGGTGACAGAAAGTTCTGGAATCTGAGAGGAGCCACAAATTTCCTTCCACCCAGCGTTCCCTCAAGTCTTCCGATAAAAATGATACTTCACTTTTATGGGTAGGTCTAGCGCCCGTGACAGGAAATGCCCCAAAATACAACGTGGACACCTCACATTTTTTGAAAGAAAACAGTGGTGTTTTTTGCAAAGTGCCTACCTGTAGATTTTGGCCTCTAGCTCAGCCGGCACCTAAGGAAACCTACCAAACCTGTGCATTTTTGAAAACTAGAGACCTAGGGGAATCCAGGTTGGGGTGACTTGTAGGGATCTGACCAGGTTCTGTTACCCAGAATCCATTGCAAACCTCAACATTTGGCTAAAAAAACATGTTTTCCTCATATTTCGGTGACAGAAAGTTCTGGAATCTGAGAGGAGCCACAAATTTCCTTCCACCCAGCATTCCCCCAAGTCTCCCGATAAAAATTATACCTCACTTGTGTGGGTAGGCTTAGCGCCCGTGACAGGAAATGCCCCAAAACACAACGTGGACACATCACATTTTTTTTAAAGAAAAAAGAGGTGTTTTTTACAAAGTGCCTACTTGTAGATTTTGGCGTCTAGCTCAGCGGGCACCTACGGAAACCTACCAAACCTGTGCATTTTTTAAAACTAGAGACGTAGGGGAATCCAAGATGGGGTGCTTGTGGGGCTCTGACCAGGTTCTGTTACTCAGAATCCTTTGCAAACCTTAAAATTTGGCTAAAAAAAACACGTTTTCCTCACATTTCGGTGACAGAAAGTTCTGGAATCTGAGAGGAGCCACAAATTCCCTTCCACCAAGCATTCCCCCAAGTCTCCTGATAAAAATGATACCTCACTTGTGTGGGTAGGCCTAGCGCCCGTGACAGGAAATGCCCCAAAACACAACGTGGACACATCACATTTTTTGAAAGAAAACAGAGGTGTTTTTTGCAAAGTGCCTACCTGTAGATTTTGGCATCTAGCTCAGCCGGCACCTAGGGAAACCTACCAAACCTGTGCATTTTTTAAAACTAGAGACCTAGGGGAATCCAAGATGGGGTGACTTGTAGGGATCTGACAGGTTCTGTTACGCAGAATCCTTTGCAAACCTCAACATTTGGCAAAAAAAACACGTTTTCCTCACATTTCGGTGACAGAAAGTTCTGGAATCTGAGAGGAGCCACAAATTTCCTTCCACCCAGTATTCCCCCAAGTCTCCCGATAAAAGTTATACCTCACTTGTGTGGGTAGGCTTAGCGTCCGTGACAGGAAATGCCCCAAAACACAACGTGGACACATCACATTTTTTTGAAAGAAAAAAGAGGTGTTTTTTGCAAAGTGCCTACTTGTAGATTTTGGCCTCTAGCTCAGCCGGCACCTAGGGAAACCTACCAAACCTGTGCATTTTTTAAAACTAGAGACGTAGGGGAATCCAAGATGGGGTGAATTGTGGGGCTCTGACCAGGTTCTGTTACCCAGAATCCTTTGCAAACCTTAAAATTTGGCTAAAAAAAACACGTTTTCCTCACATTTCGGTGACAGAAAGTTCTGGAATCTGAGAGGAGCCACAAATTTCCATCCACCCAGCGTTCCCTCAAGTCTTCCGATAAAAATGATACCTCACTTGTGTGGGTAGGCCTAGGGCCCGCAAAAGGAAATACCCCAAAACATAACGTGGACACATCACATTTTTTGAAAGAAAACAGAGCTGTTTTTTGCATAGTGCCTAACTGTAGATTTTGGCCTCTAGCTCAGCCGGCACCTAGGCGAACCAACCAAACCTGTGCATTTTTGAAAACTAGAGACCTAGGGGAATCCAGGTTGGGGTGACTTGTAGGAATCTGACATGTTCTGTTACCCAGAATCCTTTGCAAACCTCAACATTTGGCTAAAAAAACACGTTTTCCTCACATTTCGGTGACAGAAAGTTCTGGAATCTGAGAGGAGCCACAAATTTCCTTCCACCCAGCATTCCCCCAAGTCTCCCGATAAAAATGATACCTCACTTGTGTGGGTAGGCTTAGCGCCCGTGACGGGAAATGCCCCAAAACACAACGTGGACACATCACATTTTTTTGAAAGAAAACAGAGGTGTTTTTTGCAAAGTGCCTACTTGTAGATTTTGGCCTCTAGCTCAGCCGGCACCTAGGGAAACCTACCAAACCTGTGCATTTTATAAAACTAGAGACGTAGGGGAATCCAAGATGGGGTGACTTGTGGGGCTCTGACCAGGTTCTGTTACCCAGAATCCTTTGCAAACCTTAAAATTTGGCTAAAAAAAACACATTTTCCTCACATTTCGGTGACAGAAAGTTCTGGAATCTGAGAGGAGCCACAAATTCCCTTCCACCAAGCATTCCCCCAAGTCTCCCGATAAAAATGATACCTCACTTGTGTGGGTAGGCTTAGCGCCCGTGACGGGAAATGCCCCAAAACACAACGTGGACACATCACATTTTTTTGAAAGAAAACAGAGGTGTTTTTTGCAAAGTGCCTACTTGTAGATTTTGGCCTCTAGCTCAGCCGGCACCTAGGGAAACCTACCAAACCTGTGCATTTTTTAAAACTAGAGACATAGGGGAATCCAAGATGGGGTGACTTGTGGGGCTCTGACCAGGTTCTGTTACCCAGAATCCTTTGCAAACCTCAACATTTGGCTAAAAAAACACGTTTTCCTCATATTTCGGTGACAGAAAGTTCTGGAATCTGAGAGGAGCCACAAATTTCCTTCCACCCAGCATTCCCCCAAGTCTCCCGATAAAAATGATACCTCACTTGTGTGGGTAGGCTTAGCGCCCGTGACAGGAAATGCCCCAAAACACAACATGGACACATCACATTTTTTTGAAAGAAAAAAGAGGTGTTTTTTGCAAAGTGCCTACTTGTAGATTTTGGCCTCTAGCTCAGTCGGCACCTACGGAAACCTACCAAACCTGTGCATTTTTGAAAACTAGAGACCTAGGGGAATCCAGGTTGGGGTGACTTGTAGGGATCTGACAGGTTCTGTTACCCAGTATCCTTTGCAATCCTCAACATTTGGCAAAACAAAACACGTTTTCCTCACATTTCGGTGACAGAAAGTTCTGGAATCTGAGAGGAGCCACAAATTTCCTTCCACCCAGTATTCCCCCAAGTCTCCCGATAAAAATTATACCTCACTTGTGTGGGTAGGCTTAGCGCCCGTGACAGGAAATGCCCCAAAACACAACGTGGACACATCACATTTTTTTGAAAGAAAAAAGAGGTGTTTTTTTGCAAAGTGCCTACTTGTAGATTTTGGCCTCTAGCTCAGCCGGCCCCTAGGGAACCCTACCAAACCTGTGCATTTTTGAAAACTAGAGACCTAGGGGAATCCAAGATGGGGTGACTTTTGGGGCTCTGACCAGGTTCTGTTACCCAGAATCCTTTGCAAACCTGAAAATTTGGCTAAAAAAAACACGTTTTCCTCACATTTCAGTGACAGAAAGTTCTGGAATCTGAGAGGAGCCACAAATTTCCTTCCACCCAGTGTTCCCCCAAGTCTCCCGATAAAAATGATACCTCACTTGTGTGGGTAGGCCTAGGGCCCGCAAAAGGAAATACCCCAAAACATAACGTGGACACATCACATTTTTTGAAAGAAAACAGAGCTGTTTTTTGCATAGTGCCTAACTGTAGATTTTGGCCTCTAGCTCAGCCGGCACCTAGGCGAACCAACCAAACCTGTGCATTTTTGAAAACTAGAGACCTAGTGGAATCCAGGTTGGGGTGACTTGTAGGAATCTGACATGTTCTGTTACCCAGAATCCTTTGCAAACCTCAACATTTGGCTAAAAAAACACGTTTTCCTCACATTTCGGTGACAGAAAGTTCTGGAATCTGAGAGGAGCCACAAATTTCCTTCCACCCAGCATTCCCCCAAGTCTCCCGATAAAAATGATACCTCACTTGTGTGGGTAGGCTTAGCGCCCGTGACGGGAAATGCCCCAAAACACAACGTGGACACATCACATTTTTTTTAAAGAAAACAGAGGTGTTTTTTGCAAAGTGCCTACTTGTAGATTTTGGCCTCTAGCTCAGCCGGCACCTAGGGAAACCTACCAAACCTGTGCATTTTTTAAAACTAGAGACGTAGGGGAATCCAAGATGGGGTGACTTGTGGGGCTCTGACCAGGTTCTGTTACCCAGACTCCTTTGCAAACCTTAAAATTTGGCTAAAAAAAACACGTTTTCCTCACATTTCGGTGACAGAAAGTTCTGGAATCTGAGAGGAGCCACAAATTTCCTTCCACCCAGCGTTCCCCCAAGTCTCCCGATAAAAATGATACCTCACTTGTGTGGGTAGGCCTAGGGCCCGCGAAAGGAAATACCCCAAAACATAACATGGACACATCACATTTTTTGAAAGAAAACAGAGCTGTTTTTTGCATAGTGCCTAACTGTAGATTTTGGCCTCTAGCTCAGCCGGCACCTAGGCGAACCAACCAAACCTGTGCATTTTTGAAAACTAGAGACCTAGGGGAATCCAGGTTGGGGTGACTTGTAGGAATCTGACATGTTCTGTTACCCAGAATCCTTTGCAAACCTCAACATTTGGCTAAAAAAACACGTTTTCCTCACATTTCGGTGACAGAAAGTTCTGGAATCTGAGAGGAGCCACAAATTTCCTTCCACCCAGCATTCCCCCAAGTCTCCCGATAAAAATGATACCTCACTTGTGTGGGTAGGCTTAGCGCCCGTGACGGGAAATGCCCCAAAACACAACGTGGACACATCACATTTTTTTGAAAGAAAACAGAGGTGTTTTTTGCAAAGTGCCTACTTGTAGATTTTGGCCTCAAGCTCAGCCGGCACCTAGGGAAACCTACCAAATCTGTGCATTTTTTTAAAACTAGAGACGTAGGGGAATCCAAGATGGGGTGACTTGTGGGGCTCTGACCAGGTTCTGTTACCCAGAATACTTTGCAAACCTTAAAATTTGGCTAAAAAAACATGTTTTCCTCACATTTCGGTGACAGAAAGTTCTGGAATCTGAGAGGAGCCACAAATTCCCTTCCACCAAGCATTCCCCCAAGTCTCCCAATAAAAATGATACCTCACTTGTGTGGGTAGGCCTAGCGCCCGTGACAGGAAATGCCCCAAAACACAACGTGGACACATCACATTTTTTTAAAGGAAACAGAGGTGTTTTTTGCAAAGTGCCTACCTGTAGATTTTGGCCTCTAGCTCAGACGGCACCTAGGGAAACCTACCAAACCTGTGCATTTTTTAAAACTAGAGACCTAGGGGAATCCAAGATGGGGTGACTTGTAGGGCTCTGACCAGGTTCTGTTACCCAGAATCCTTTGCAAACCTCAAGATTTGGCTAAAAAAACACGTTTTCCTCAAATTTCAGTGACAGAAAGTTCTGGAATCTGAGAGGAGCCACAAATTTCCTTCCACCCAGCATTCCCCCAAGTCTCCCGATAAAAATGATACCTCACTTGTGTGGGTAGGCTTAGCGCCCGTGACAGGAAATGCCCCAAAACACAACGTGGACACATCACATTTTTTTGAAAGAAAAAAGAGGTGTTTTTTGCAATGTGCCTACTTGTAGATTTTGGCCTCTAGCTCAGTCGGCACCTACGGAAACCTACCAAACCTGTGCATTTTTGAAAACTAGAGACCTAGGGGAATCCAGGTTGGGGTGACTTGTAGGGATCTGACAGGTTCTGTTACCCAGAATCCTTTGCAATCCTCAACATTTGGCAAAAAAAACACGTTTTCCTCACATTTCGGTGACAGAAAGTTCTGGAATCTGAGAGGAGCCACAAATTTCCTTCCACCCAGTATTCCCCCAAGTCTCCCGATAAAAATTATACCTCACTTGTGTGCGTAGGCTTAGCGCCCGTGACAGGAAATGCCCCAAAACACAACGTGGACACATCACATTTTTTTGAAAGAAAAAAGAGGTGTTTTTTTGCAAAGTGCCTACTTGTAGATTTTGGCCTCTAGCTCAGCCGGCCCCTAGGGAACCCTACCAAACCTGTGCATTTTCGAAAACTAGAGACCTAGGGGAATCCAAGATGGGGTGACTTGTGGGGCTCTGACCAGGTTCTGTTACCCAGAATCCTTTGCAAACCTGAAAATTTGGCTAAAAAAAACACGTTTTCCTCACATTTCAGTGACAGAAAGTTCTGGAATCTGAGAGGAGCCACAAATTTCCTTCCACCCAGTGTTCCCCCAAGTCTCCCGATAAAAATGATACCTCACTTGTGTGGGTAGGCCTAGGGCCCGCAAAAGGAAATACCCCAAAACATAACGTGGACACATCACATTTTTTGAAAGAAAACAGAGCTGTTTTTTGCATAGTGCCTAACTGTAGATTTTGGCCTCTAGCTCAGCCGGCACCTAGGCGAACCAACCAAACCTGTGCATTTTTGAAAACTAGAGACCTAGTGGAATCCAGGTTGGGGTGACTTGTAGGAATCTGACATGTTCTGTTACCCAGAATCCTTTGCAAACCTCAACATTTGGCTAAAAAAACACGTTTTCCTCACATTTCGGTGACAGAAAGTTCTGGAATCTGAGAGGAGCCACAAATTTCCTTCCACCCAGCATTCCCCCAAGTCTCCCGATAAAAATGATACCTCACTTGTGTGGGTAGGCTTAGCGCCCGTGACGGGAAATGCCCCAAAACACAACGTGGACACATCACATTTTTTTGAAAGAAAACAGAGGTGTTTTTTGCAAAGTGCGTACTTGTAGATTTTGGCCTCTAGCTCAGCCGGCACCTAGGGAAACCTACCAAACCTGTGCATTTTTTAAAACTAGAGACGTAGGGGAATCCAAGATGGGGTGACTTGTGGGGCTCTGACCAGGTTCTGTTACCCAGACTCCTTTGCAAACCTTAAAATTTGGCTAAAAAAAACACGTTTTCCTCACATTTCGGTGATAGAAAGTTCTGGAATCTGAGAGGAGCCACAAATTCCCTTCCACCAAGCAATCCCCCAAGTCTCCCGATAAAAATGATACCTCACTTGTGTGGGTAGGCCTAGCGCCCGTGACAGGAAATGCCCCAAACCACAACGTGGACACATCACATTTTTTTAAAGAAAACAGAGGTGTTTTTTGCAAAGTGCCTACCTGTATATTTTGGCCTCTAGCTCAGCCGGCACCTAGAGAAACCTACCAAACCTGTGCATTTTTGAAAACTAGAGTCCTAGGGGAATCCAAGATGGGGTGACTTGTAGGGCTCTGACCAGGTTCTGTTACCCAGAATCCTTTGCAAACCTGAAAATTTGGCTAAAAAAAACACGTTTTCCTCACATTTCATTGACAGAAAGTTCTGGAATCTGAGAGGAGCCACAAATTTCCTTCCACCCAGCGTTCCCCCAAGTCTCCCGATAAAAATGATACCTCACTTGTGTGGGTAGGCCTAGGGCCCGCAAAAGGAAATACCCCAAAACATAACGTGGACACATCACATTTTTTTAAAGAAAACAGAGCTGTTTTTTGCATAGTGCCTAACTGTAGATTTTGGCCTCTAGCTCAGCCGGCACCTAGGCGAACCAACCAAACCTGTGCATTTTTGAAAACTAGAGACCTAGGGGAATCCAGGTTGGGGTGACTTGTAGGAATCTGACATGTTCTGTTACCCAGAATCCTTTGCAAACCTCAACATTTGGCTAAAAAAACACGTTTTCCTCACATTTCGGTGACAGAAAGTTCTGGAATCTGAGAGGAGCCACAAATTTCCTTCCACCCAGCATTCCCCCAAGTCTCCTGATAAAAATGATACCTCACTTGTGTGGGTAGGCTTAGCGCCCGTGACGGGAAATGCCCCAAAACACAACGTGGACACATCACATTTTTTTGAAAGAAAACAGAGGTGTTTTTTGCAAAGTGCCTACTTGTAGATTTTGGCCTCTAGCTCAGCCGGCACCTAGGGAAACCTACCAAATCTGTGCAATTTTTAAAAACTAGAGACGTAGGGGAATCCAAGATGGGGTGACTTGTGGGGCTCTGACCAGGTTCTGTTACCCAGAATACTTTGCAAACCTTAAAATTTGGCTAAAAAAAACATGTTTTCCTCACATTTCGGTGACAGAAAGTTCTGGAATCTGAGAGGAGCCACAAATTCCCTTCCACCAAGCATTCCCCCAAGTCTCCCAATAAAAATGATACCTCACTTGTGTGGGTAGGCCTAGCGCCCGTGACAGGAAATGCCCCAAAACACAACGTGGACACATCACATTTTTTTAAAGGAAACAGAGGTGTTTTTTGCAAAGTGCCTACCTGTAGATTTTGGCCTCTAGCTTAGACGGCACCTAGGGAAACCTACCAAACCTGTGCATTTTTTAAAACTAGAGACCTAGGGGAATCCAAGATGGGGTGACTTGTAGGGCTCTGACCAGGTTCTGTTACCCAGAATCCTTTGCAAACCTCAACATTTGGCTAAAAAAACACGTTTTCCTCAAATTTCAGTGACAGAAAGTTCTGGAATCTGAGAGGAGCCACAAATTTCCTTCCACCCAGCATTCCCCCAAGTCTCCCGATAAAAATGATACCTCACTTGTGTGGGTAGGCTTAGCGCCCGTGACAGGAAATGCCCCAAAACACAACGTGGACACATCACATTTTTTTGAAAGAAAAAAGAGGTGTTTTTTGCAAAGTGCCTACTTGTAGATTTTGGCCTCTAGCTCAGTCGGCACCTACGGAAACCTACCAAACCTGTGCATTTTTGAAAACTAGAGACCTAGGGGAATCCAGGTTGGGGTGACTTGTAGGGATCTGACAGGTTCTGTTACCCAGAATCCTTTGCAATCCTCAACATTTGGCAAAAAAAACACGTTTTCCTCACATTTCGGTGACAGAAAGTTCTGGAATCTGAGAGGAGCCACAAATTTCCTTCCACCCAGTATTCCCCCAAGTCTCCCGATAAAAATTATACCTCACTTGTGTGGGTAGGCTTAGCGCCCGTGACAGGAAATGCCCCAAAACACAACGTGGACACATCACATTTTTTTGAAAGAAAAAAGAGGTGTTTTTTTGCAAAGTGCCTACTTGTAGATTTTGGCCTATAGCTCAGCCGGCCCCTAGGGAACCCTACCAAACCTGTGCAATTTTGAAAACTAGAGACCTAGGGGAATCCAAGATGGGGTGACTTGTGGGGCTCTGACCAGGTTCTGTTACCCAGAATCCTTTGCAAACCTGAAAATTTGGCTAAAAAAAACACGTTTTCCTCACATTTCAGTGACAGAAAGTTCTGGAATCTGAGAGGAGCCACAAATTTCCTTCCACCCAGTGTTCCCCCAAGTCTCCCGATAAAAATGATACCTCACTTGTGTGGGTAGGCCTAGGGCCCGCAAAAGGAAATACCCCAAAACATAACGTGGACACATCACATTTTTTGAAAGAAAACAGAGCTGTTTTTTGCATAGTGCCTAACTGTAGATTTTGGCCTCTAGCTCAGCCGGCACCTAGGCGAACCAACCAAACCTGTGCATTTTTGAAAACTAGAGACCTAGTGGAATCCAGGTTGGGGTGACTTGTAGGAATCTGACATGTTCTGTTACCCAGAATCCTTTGCAAACCTCAACATTTGGCTAAAAAAACACGTTTTCCTCACATTTCGGTGACAGAAAGTTCTGGAATCTGAGAGGAGCCACAAATTTCCTTCCACCCAGCATTCCCCCAAGTCTCCCGATAAAAATGATACCTCACTTGTGTGGGTAGGCTTAGCGCCCATGACGGGAAATGCCCCAAAACACAACGTGGACACATCACATTTTTTTTAAAGAAAACAGAGGTGTTTTTTGCAAAGTGCCTACTTGTAGATTTTGGCCTCTAGCTCAGCCGGCACCTAGGGAAACCTACCAAACCTGTGCATTTTTTAAAACTAGAGACGTAGGGGAATCCAAGATGGGGTGACTTGTGGGGCTCTGACCAGGTTCTGTTACCCAGACTCCTTTGCAAACCTTAAAATTTGGCTAAAAAAAACACGTTTTCCTCACATTTCGGTGACAGAAAGTTCTGGAATCTGAGAGGAGCCACAAATTCCCTTCCACCAAGCAATCCCCCAAGTCTCCCGATAAAAATGATACCTCACTTGTGTGGGTAGGCCTAGCGCCCGTGACAGGAAATGCCCCAAACCACAACGTGGACACATCACATTTTTTTAAAGAAAACAGAGGTGTTTTTTGCAAAGTGCCTACCTGTATATTTTGGCCTCTAGCTCAGCCGGCACCTAGGCGAACCTACCAAACCTGTGCATTTTTGAAAACTAGAGACGTAGGGGAATCCAAGATGGGGTGACTTGTGGGGCTCTGACCAGGTTCTGTTACCCAGAATACTTTGCAAACCTTAAAATGTGGCTAAAAAAAACATGTTTTCCTCACATTTCGGTGACAGAAAGTTCTGGAATCTGAGAGGAGCCACAAATTCCCTTCCACCAAGCATTCCCCCAAGTCTCCCAATAAAAATGATACCTCACTTGTGTGGGTAGGCCTAGCGCCCGTGACAGGAAATGCCCCAAAACACAACGTGGACACATCACATTTTTTTAAAGAAAACAGAGGTGTTTTTTGCAAAGTGCCTATCTGTAGATTTTGGCCTCTAGCTCAGCCGGCACCTAGGGAAACCTACCAAACCTGTGCATTTTTGAAAACTAGAGACCTAGGGGAATCCAGGTTGGGGTGACTTGTGGGGCTCTGACAGGTTCTGTTACCCAGAATCCTTTGCAAACCTCAACGTTTGGCTAAAAAAACAAGTTTTCCTCAAATTTCAGTGACAGAAAGTTCTGGAATCTGAGAGGAGCCACAAATTTCCTTCCACCCAGCGTTCCGCCTAATCTCCCGATAAAAATGATACCTCACTTGTGTGGGTAGGCCTAGCGCCCGTGACAGGAAATGCCCCAAAACATAACATTGACACATCACATTTTTTGAAAGAAAATAGAGGTGTTTTTTGCATAGTGCCTACCTGTAGATTTTGGCCTCTAGCTCAGCCGGCACCTAGGGAAACCTACCAAACCTGTGCATTTTTTAAAACTAGAGACCTAGGGGAATCCAAGTTGGGGTGACTTGTGGGGCTCTGACCAGGTTCTGTTACCCAGAATCCTTTGCAAACCTGAAAATTTGGCTAAAAAAACACGTTTTCCTCACATTTCGGTGACAGAAAGTTCTGGAATCTGAGAGGAGCCACAAATTTCCTTCCACCCAGCGTTCCCCCAAGTCTCCCGATAAAAATGATACCTCACTTGTGTGGGTAGGCCTAGGGCCCGCAAAAGGAAATGCCCCAAAACACAACGTGGACACATCACAATTTTTTAAAGAAAACAGAAGTGTTTTTTGCAAAGTGCCTACCTGTAGATTTTGGCCTCTAGCTCAGCCGGCACCTAGGCGAACCTACCAAACCTGTGCATTTTTGAAAACTAGAGACCTAGGGGAATCCAAGATGGGGTGACTTGTGAGGCTCTGACCAGGTTCTGTTACCCAGAATCCTTTGCAAACCTCAAAATTTGGCTTAAAAAAACATGTTTTCCTCACATTTCGGTGACAGAAAGTTCTGGAATCTGAGAGGAGCCACAAATTTCCTTCCACCCAGCGTTCCCTCAAGTCTTCCGATAAAAATGATACCTCCAGTTTATGGGTAAGTCTAGTGCCCGTGACAGGAAATGCCCCAAAATACAACGTGGACACCTGACATTTTTTGAAACAAAACAGAGGTATTTTTTGCAAAGTGCCTACCTGTAGATTTTGGCCTCTAGCTCAGCCGGCACATAGGGAAACCTACCAAACCTGTGCATTTTTGAAAACTGGAGACGTAGGGGAATCCAAGATGGGGTGACTTGTGGGGCTCTGACCAGGTTCTGTTACCCACTATCCTTTGCAAACCTTAAAATTTGGCTAAAAAAAACACGTTTTCCTCACATTTCGGTGACAGAAAGTTCTGGAATCTGAGAGGAGCCACAAATTTCCTTCCACCCAGCGTTCCCTCAAGTCTTCCGATAAAAATGATACCTCACTTTTATGGGTAGGTCTAGCGCCCGTGACAGGAAATGCCCCAAAATACAATGTGGACACCTCACATTTTTTAAAGAAAACAGAGGTGTTTTTTGCAAAGTGCCTACCTGTAGATTTTGGCCTCTAGCTCAGCCGGCACCTAGGGAAACCTACCAAACCTGTGCATTTTTGAAAACTAGAGACCTAGGGGAATCCAGGTTGGGGTGACTTGTAGGGATCTGACAGGTTCTGTTACCCAGAATCCTTTGCAAACCTCAACATTTGGCTAAAAAAACAGAAAGTTCTGGAATCTGAGAGGAGCCACAAATTTCCTTCCACCCAGCATTCCCCCAAGTCTCCCGATAAAAATTATACCTCACTTGTGTGGGTAGGCTTAGCGCCCGTGACAGGAAATGCCCCAAAATACAATGTGGACACCTCACATTTTTTAAAGAAAACAGAGGTGTTTTTTGCAAAGTGCCTACCTGTAGATTTTGGCCTCTAGCTCAGCCGGCACCTAGGGAAACCTACCAAACCTGTGCATTTTTGAAAACTAGAGACCTAGGGGAATCCAAGATGGGGTGACTTGTAGGGCTCTGACCAGATTCTGTTACCCAGAATCCTTTGCACACCTCAACATTTGGCTAAAAAAAACACGTTTTCCTCAAATTTCGGTGACAGAAAGTTCTGGAATCTGAGAGGAGCCACAAATTTCCTTCCACCCAGCGTTCCGCCTAATCTCCAGATAAAAATGATACCTCACTTGTGTGGGTAGGCCTAGCGCCCGTGACAGGAAATGCCCTAAAACACAACGTGGACACATCACATTTTTTTAAAGAAAACAGAGGTGTTTTTTGCAAAGTGCCTACCTGTAGATTTTGGCCTCTAGCTCAGCCGGCACCTAGGGAAACCTACCAAACCTGTGCATTTTTGAAAACTAGAGACCTAGGGGAATCCAGGTTGGGGTGACTTGTAGGGATCTGACAGGTTCTGTTACCCAGAATCCTTTGCAAACCTCAACATTTGGCTAAAAAAACAGAAAGTTCTGGAATCTGAGAGGAGCCACAAATTTCCTTCCACCCAGCATTCCCCCAAGTCTCCCGATAAAAATTATACCTCACTTGTGTGGGTAGGCTTAGCGCCCGTGACAGGAAATGCCCCAAAATACAATGTGGACACCTCACATTTTTTAAAGAAAACAGAGGTGTTTTTTGCAAAGTGCCTACCTGTAGATTTTGGCCTCTAGCTCAGCCGGCACCTAGGGAAACCTACCAAACCTGTGCATTTTTGAAAACTAGAGACCTAGGGGAATCCAAGATGGGGTGACTTGTAGGGCTCTGACCAGATTCTGTTACCCAGAATCCTTTGCACACCTCAACATTTGGCTAAAAAAAACACGTTTTCCTCAAATTTCGGTGACAGAAAGTTCTGGAATCTGAGAGGAGCCACAAATTTCCTTCCACCCAGCGTTCCGCCTAATCTCCAGATAAAAATGATACCTCACTTGTGTGGGTAGGCCTAGCGCCCGTGACAGGAAATGCCCTAAAACACAACGTGGACACATCACATTTTTTTAAAGAAAACAGAGGTGTTTTTTGCAAAGTGCCTACCTGTAGATTTTGGCCTCTAGCTCAGCCGGCACCTATGGAAACCTACCAAACCGGTGCATTTTTGAAAACTAGAGACCTAGGGGAATCCAAGATGGGGTGACTTGTGAGGCTCTGACCAGGTTCTGTTACCCCGAATCCTTTGCAAACCTCAAAATTTGGCTAAAAAAACAGAAAGTTCTGGAATCTGAGAGGAGCCACAAATTTCCTTCCACCCAGTATTCCCCCAAGTCTCCCGATAAATATTATACCTCACTTGTGTGGGTAGGCTTAGCGCCCGTGACAGGAAATGCCCCAAAACACAACGTGGACACATCACATTTTTTTGAAAGAAAACAGAGGTGTTTTTTGCAAAGTGCCTACTTGTAGATTTTGGCCACTAGCTCAGCCGGCACCTAGGGAAACCTACCAAACCTGTGTATTTTTTAAAACTAGAGACCTAGGGGAATCCAAGATGGGGTGACTTGTGGGGCTCTGACCAGGTTCTGTTACCCAGAATCCTTTGCAAACCTTAAAATTTGACTAAAAAAAACACGTTTTCCTCACATTTCGATGACAGAAAGTTCTGGAATCTGAGAGGAGCCACAAATTTCCTTCCACCCAGCGTTCCCTCAAGTCTTCCGATAAAAATGATACCTCACTTTAATGGGTAGGTCTAGCGCCCGTGACAGGAAATGCCCCAAAATACAACGTGGACACCTCACATTTTTTGAAAGAAAACAGAGGTGTTTTTTGCAAAGTGCCTACCTGTAGATTTTGGCCTCTAGCTCAGCCGGCACCTAGGGAAACCTACCAAACCTGTGCATTTTTGAAAACTAGAGACCTAGGGGAATCCAGGTTGGGGTGACTTGTAGGAATCTGACATGTTCTGTTACCCAGAATCCTTTGCAAACCTCAACATTTGGCTAAAAAAACACGTTTTCCTCACATTTCGGTGACAGAAAGTTCTGGAATCTGAGAGGAGCCACAAATTTCCTTCCACCCAGCGTTCCCCAAAGTCTCCCGATAAAAATGATACCTCACTTGTGTGGGTAGGCCTAGGGCCCGCAAAAGGAAATGCCCCAAAACACAACGTGGACACATCACATTTTTGGAAAGAAAACAGAGGTGTTTTTTGCAAAGTGCCTACCTGTAGATTTTGGCCTCTAGCTCAGCCGGCACCTAGGCGAACCTACCAAACCTGTGCATTTTTTAAAACTAGAGACGTAGGGGAATCCAAGATGGGGTGACTTGTGGGGCTCTGACCAGGTTCTGTTACCCAGAATCCTTTGCAAACCTTAAAATTTTGTATAAAAAAAACACGTTTTCCTCACATTTCGGTGACAGAAAGTTCTGGAATCTGAGAGGAGCCACAAATTTCCTTCCACCCAGTATTCCCCCAAGTCTCCCGATAAATATTATACCTCACTTGTGTGGGTAGGCTTAGCGCCCGTGACAGGAAATGCCCCAAAACACAACGTGGACACATCACATTTTTTTGAAAGAAAACAGAGGTGTTTTTTGCAAAGTGCCTACTTGTAGATTTTGGCCACTAGCTCAGCCGGCACCTAGGGAAACCTACCAAACCTGTGTATTTTTTAAAACTAGAGACCTAGGGGAATCCAAGATGGGGTGACTTGTGGGGCTCTGACCAGGTTCTGTTACCCAGAATCCTTTGCAAACCTTAAAATTTGACTAAAAAAAACACGTTTTCCTCACATTTCGATGACAGAAAGTTCTGGAATCTGAGAGGAGCCACAAATTTCCTTCCACCCAGCGTTCCCTCAAGTCTTCCGATAAAAATGATACCTCACTTTAATGGGTAGGTCTAGCGCCCGTGACAGGAAATGCCCCAAAATACAACGTGGACACCTCACATTTTTTGAAAGAAAACAGAGGTGTTTTTTGCAAAGTGCCTACCTGTAGATTTTGGCCTCTAGCTCAGCCGGCACCTAGGGAAACCTACCAAACCTGTGCATTTTTGAAAACTAGAGACCTAGGGGAATCCAGGTTGGGGTGACTTGTAGGAATCTGACATGTTCTGTTACCCAGAATCCTTTGCAAACCTCAACATTTGGCTAAAAAAACACGTTTTCCTCACATTTCGGTGACAGAAAGTTCTGGAATCTGAGAGGAGCCACAAATTTCCTTCCACCCAGCGTTCCCCAAAGTCTCCCGATAAAAATGATACCTCACTTGTGTGGGTAGGCCTAGGGCCCGCAAAAGGAAATGCCCCAAAACACAACGTGGACACATCACATTTTTGGAAAGAAAACAGAGGTGTTTTTTGCAAAGTGCCTACCTGTAGATTTTGGCCTCTAGCTCAGCCGGCACCTAGGCGAACCTACCAAACCTGTGCATTTTTTAAAACTAGAGACGTAGGGGAATCCAAGATGGGGTGACTTGTGGGGCTCTGACCAGGTTCTGTTACCCAGAATCCTTTGCAAACCTTAAAATTTTGTATAAAAAAAACACGTTTTCCTCACATTTCGGTGACAGAAAGTTCTGGAATCTGAGAGGAGCCACAAATTTCCTTCCACCCAGCGTTCCCTCAAGTCTTCCGATAAAAATGATACCTCACTTTTATGGGTAGGTCTAGCGCCCGTGACAGGAAATGCCCCAAAACACAACGTGGACACCTCACATTTTTTGAAAGAAAACAGAGGTGTTTTTTGCAAAGTGCCTACTTGTAGATTTTGGCCTCTAGCTCAGCCGGCACCTAGGGAAACCTACCAAACCTGTGCATTTTTGAAAACTAGAGACCTAGGGGAATCCAGGTTGGGGTGACTTGTAGGAATCTGACAGGTTCTGTTACCCAGAATCCTTTGCAAACCTCAACATTTGGCTAAAAAAACACGTTTTCCTCACATTTCGGTGACAGAAAGTTCTGGAATCTGAGAGGAGCAACAAATTTCCTTCCACCCAGCATTCCCCCAAGTCTCCCGATAAAAATGATACCTCACTTGTGTGGGTAGGCTTAGCGCCCGTGACGGGAAATGCCCCAAAACACAACGTGGACACATCACATTTTTTTTAAAGAAAACAGAGGTGTTTTTTGCAAAGTGCCTACTTGTCGATTTTGGCCTCTAGCTCAGCAGGCACCTAGGGAAACATACCAAATCTGTGCATTTTTTAAAACTAGAGACGTAGGGGAATCCAAGATGGGGTGACTTGTGGGGCTCTGACCAGGTTCTGTTACCCAGAATCCTTTGCAAACCTCAACATTTGGCTAAAAAAACACGTTTTCCTCAAATTTCAGTGACAGAAAGTTCTGGAATCTGAGAGGAGCCACAAATTTCCTTCCACCCAGCGTTCCGCCTAATCTCCCGATAAAAATGATACCTCACTTGTGTGGGTAGGCCTAGCGCCCGTGACAGGAAATGCCCCAAAACACAACGTGGACACATCACATTTTTTGAAAGAAAACAGAGGTGTTTTTTGCAAAGTGCCTACCTGTAGATTTTGGCCTATAGCTCAGCCGGCACCTAGGGAAACCTACCAAACCTGTGCATTTTTTAAAACTAGAGACCTAGGGGAATCCAAGATGGGGTGACTTGTGGGGCTCTGACTAGGTTCTGTTACCCAGAATCCTTTGCAAACCTGAAAATTTGGCTAAAAAAACACGTTTTCCTCACATTTCGGTGACAGAAAGTTCTGGAATCTGAGAGGAGCCACAAATTTCCTTCCACCCAGCGTTCCCCAAAGTCTCCCGATAAAAATGATACCTCACTTGTGTGGGTAGGCCTAGGGTCCGCAAACGGAAATGCCCCAAAACACAACGTGGACACATCACATTTTTGGAAAGAAAACAGAGGTGTTTTTTGCAAAGTGCCTACCTGTAGATTTTGGCCTCTAGCTCAGCCGGCACCTAGGCGAACCTACCAAACCTGTGCATTTTTTAAAACTAGAGACGTTGGGGAATCCAAGATGGGGTGACTTGTGGGGCTCTGACCAGGTTCTGATACCCAGAATCCTTTGCAAACCTTAAAATTTTGTATAAAAAAAACACGTTTTCCTCACATTTCGGTGACAGAAAGTTCTGGAATCTGAGAGGAGCCACAAATTTCCTTCCACCCAGCGTTCCCTCAAGTCTTCCGATAAAAATGATACCTCACTTTTATGGGTAGGTCTAGCGCCCGTGACAGGAAATGCCCCAAAACACAACGTGGACACCTCACATTTTTTTAAAGAAAACAGAGGTGTTTTTTGCAAAGTGCCTACTTGTAGATTTTGGCCTCTAGCTCAGCCGGCACCTAGGGAAACCTACCAAACCTGTGCATTTTTGAAAACTAGAGACCTAGGGGAATCCAGGTTGGGGTGACTTGTAGGAATCTGACAGGTTCTGTTACCCAGAATCCTTTGCAAACCTCAACATTTGGCTAAAAAAACACGTTTTCCTCACATTTCGGTGACAGAAAGTTCTGGAATCTGAGAGGAGCCACAAATTTCCTTCCACCCAGCATTCCCCCAAGTCTCCCGATAAAAATGATACCTCACTTGTGTGGGTAGGCTTAGCGCCCGTGACGGGAAATGCCCCAAAACACAACGTGGACACATCACATTTTTTTGAAAGAAAACAGAGGTGTTTTTTGCAAAGTGCCTACTTGTAGATTTTGGCCTCTAGCTCAGCAGGCACCTAGGGAAACATACCAAATCTGTGCATTTTTTAAAACTAGAGACATAGGGGAATCCAAGATGGGGTGACTTGTGGGGCTCTGACCAGGTTCTGTTACCCAGAATCCTTTG
Organism: Pleurodeles waltl; assembly: GCF_031143425.1. NCBI lineage: Eukaryota > Metazoa > Chordata > Amphibia > Caudata > Salamandridae > Pleurodeles > Pleurodeles waltl. The sequence continues at coordinate 487,627,653 of NC_090438.1, read as the reverse complement.
CAAACCTCAACATTTGGCTAAAAAAACACGTTTTCCTCAAATTTCAGTGACAGAAAGTTCTGGAATCTGAGAGGAGCCACAAATTTCCTTCCACCCAGTGTTCCGTCTAATCTCCCGATAAAAATGATACCTCACTTGTGTGGGTAGGCCTAGCGCCCGTGACAGGAAATGCCCCAAAACACAACGTGGACACATCACATTTTTTGAAAGAAAACAGAGGTGTTTTTTGCAAAGTGCCTACCTGTAGATTTTGGCCTATAGCTCAGCCGGCACCTAGGGAAACCTACCAAACCTGTGCATTTTTGAAAACTAGAGACCTAGGGGAATCCAAGATGGGGTGACTTGTGGGGCTCTGACTAGGTTCTGTTACCCAGAATCCTTTGCAAACCTGAAAATTTGGCTAAAAAAACACGTTTTCCTCACATTTCGGTGACAGAAAGTTCTGGAATCTGAGAGGAGCCACAAATTTCCTTCCACCCAGCGTTCCCCAAAGTCTCCCGATAAAAATGACACCTCACTTGTGTGGGTAGGCCTAGGGCCCGCAAACGGAAATGCCCCAAAACACAACGTGGACACATCACATTTTTGGAAAGAAAACAGAGGTGTTTTTTGCAAAGTGCCTACCTGTAGATTTTGGCCTCTAGCTCAGCCGGCACCTAGGCGAACCTACCAAACCTGTGCATTTTTTAAAACTAGAGACGTAGGGGAATCCAAGATGGGGTGACTTGTGGGGCTCTGACCAGGTTCTGTTACCCAGAATCCTTTGCAAACCTCAACATTTGGCTAAAAAAACACGTTTTCCTCAAATTTCAGTGACAGAAAGTTCTGGAATCTGAGAGGAGCCACAAATTTCCTTCCACCCAGTGTTCCGCCTAATCTCCCGATAAAAATGATACCTCACTTGTGTGGGTAGGCCTAGCGCCCGTGACAGGAAATGCCCCAAAACACAACGTGGACACATCACATTTTTTGAAAGAAAACAGAGGTGTTTTTTGCAAAGTGCCTACCTGTAGATTTTGGCCTATAGCTCAGCCGGCACCTAGGGAAACCTACCAAACCTGTGCATTTTTAAAAACTAGAGACCTAGGGGAATCCAAGATGGGGTGACTTGTGGGGCTCTGACTAGGTTCTGTTACCCAGAATCCTTTGCAAACCTGAAAATTTGGCTAAAAAAACACGTTTTCCTCACATTTCGGTGACAGAAAGTTCTGGAATCTGAGAGGAGCCACAAATTTCCTTCCACCCAGCGTTCCCCAAAGTCTCCCGATAAAAATGATACCTCACTTGTGTGGGTAGGCCTAGGGCCCGCAAACGGAAATGCCCCAAAACACAACGTGGACACATCAAATTTTTGGAAAGAAAACAGAGGTGTTTTTTGCAAAGTGCCTACCTGTAGATTTTGGCCTCTAGCTCAGCCGGCACCTAGGCGAACCTACCAAACCTGTGCATTTTTGAAAACTAGAGATGTAGGGGAATCCAAGATGGGGTGACTTGTGGGGCTCTGACCAGGTTCTGTTACCCAGAATCCTTTGCAAACCTTAAAATTTTGTATAAAAAAAACACGTTTTCCTCACATTTCGGTGACAGAAAGTTCTGGAATCTGAGAGGAGCCACAAATTTCCTTCCACCCAGCGTTCCCTCAAGTCTTCCGATAAAAATGATACCTCACTTTTATGGGTAGGTCTAGCGCCCGTGACAGGAAATGCCCCAAAACACAACGTGGACACCTCACATTTTTTGAAAGAAAACAGAGGTGTTTTTTGCAAAGTGCCTACTTGTAGATTTTGGCCTCTAGCTCAGCCGGCACCTAGGGAAACCTACCAAACCTGTGCATTTTTGAAAACTAGAGACCTAGGGGAATCCAGGTTGGGGTGACTTGTAGGAATCTGACAGGTTCTGTTACCCAGAATCCTTTGCAAACCTCAACATTTGGCTAAAAAAACACGTTTTCCTCACATTTCGGTGACAGAAAGTTCTGGAATCTGAGAGGAGCCACAAATTTCCTTCCACCCAGCATTCCCCCAAGTCTCCCGATAAAAATGATACCTCACTTGTGTGGGTAGGCTTAGCGCCCGTGACGGGAAATGCCCCAAAACACAACGTGGACACATCACATTTTTTTGAAAGAAAACAGAGGTGTTTTTTGCAAAGTGCCTACTTGTAGATTTTGGCCTCTAGCTCAGCAGGCACCTAGGGAAACATACCAAATCTGTGCATTTTTTAAAACTAGAGACGTAGGGGAATCCAAGATGGGGTGACTTGTGGGGCTCTGACCAGGTTCTGTTACCCAGAATCCTTTGCAAACCTCAACATTTGGGTAAAAAAACACGTTTTCCTCAAATTTCAGTGACAGAAAGTTCTGGAATCTGAGAGGAGCCACAAATTTCCTTCCACCCAGTGTTCCGCCTAATCTCCCGATAAAAATGATACCTCACTTGTGTGGGTAGGCCTAGCGCCCGTGACAGGAAATGCCCCAAAACACAACGTGGACACATCACATTTTTGGAAAGAAAACAGAGGTGTTTTTTGCAAAGTGCCTACCTGTAGATTTTGGCCTATAGCTCAGCCGGCACCTAGGGAAACCTACCAAACCTGTGCATTTTTGAAAACTAGAGACCTAGGGGAATCCAAGATGGGGTGACTTGTGGGGCTCTGACTAGGTTCTGTTACCCAGAATCCTTTGCAAACCTGAAAATTTGGCTAAAAAAACACGTTTTCCTCACATTTCGGTGACAGAAAGTTCTGGAATCTGAGAGGAGCCACAAATTTCCTTCCACCCAGTGTTCCGCCTAATCTCCCGATAAAAATGATACCTCACTTGTGTGGGTAGGCCTAGCGCCCGTGACAGGAAATGCCCCAAAACACAACGTGGACACATCACATTTTTTGAAAGAAAACAGAGGTGTTTTTTGCAAAGTGCCTACCTGTAGATTTTGGCCTATAGCTCAGCCGGCACCTAGGGAAACCTACCAAACCTGTGCATTTTTAAAAACTAGAGACCTAGGGGAATCCAAGATGGGGTGACTTGTGGGGCTCTGACTAGGTTCTGTTACCCAGAATCCTTTGCAAACCTGAAAATTTGGCTAAAAAAACACGTTTTCCTCACATTTCGGTGACAGAAAGTTCTGGAATCTGAGAGGAGCCACAAATTTCCTTCCACCCAGCGTTCCCCAAAGTCTCCCGATAAAAATGATACCTCACTTGTGTGGGTAGGCCTAGGGCCCGCAAACGGAAATGCCCCAAAACACAACGTGGACACATCAAATTTTTGGAAAGAAAACAGAGGTGTTTTTTGCAAAGTGCCTACCTGTAGATTTTGGCCTCTAGCTCAGCCGGCACCTAGGCGAACCTACCAAACCTGTGCATTTTTGAAAACTAGAGATGTAGGGGAATCCAAGATGGGGTGACTTGTGGGGCTCTGACCAGGTTCTGTTACCCAGAATCCTTTGCAAACCTTAAAATTTTGTATAAAAAAAACACGTTTTCCTCACATTTCGGTGACAGAAAGTTCTGGAATCTGAGAGGAGCCACAAATTTCCTTCCACCCAGCGTTCCCTCAAGTCTTCCGATAAAAATGATACCTCACTTTTATGGGTAGGTCTAGCGCCCGTGACAGGAAATGCCCCAAAACACAACGTGGACACCTCACATTTTTTGAAAGAAAACAGAGGTGTTTTTTGCAAAGTGCCTACTTGTAGATTTTGGCCTCTAGCTCAGCCGGCACCTAGGGAAACCTACCAAACCTGTGCATTTTTGAAAACTAGAGACCTAGGGGAATCCAGGTTGGGGTGACTTGTAGGAATCTGACAGGTTCTGTTACCCAGAATCCTTTGCAAACCTCAACATTTGGCTAAAAAAACACGTTTTCCTCACATTTCGGTGACAGAAAGTTCTGGAATCTGAGAGGAGCCACAAATTTCCTTCCACCCAGCATTCCCCCAAGTCTCCCGATAAAAATGATACCTCACTTGTGTGGGTAGGCTTAGCGCCCGTGACGGGAAATGCCCCAAAACACAACGTGGACACATCACATTTTTTTGAAAGAAAACAGAGGTGTTTTTTGCAAAGTGCCTACTTGTAGATTTTGGCCTCTAGCTCAGCAGGCACCTAGGGAAACATACCAAATCTGTGCATTTTTTAAAACTAGAGACGTAGGGGAATCCAAGATGGGGTGACTTGTGGGGCTCTGACCAGGTTCTGTTACCCAGAATCCTTTGCAAACCTCAACATTTGGCTAAAAAAACACGTTTTCCTCAAATTTCAGTGACAGAAAGTTCTGGAATCTGAGAGGAGCCACAAATTTCCTTCCACCCAGTGTTCCGCCTAATCTCCCGATAAAAATGATACCTCACTTGTGTGGGTAGGCCTAGCGCCCGTGACAGGAAATGCCCCAAAACACAACGTGGACACATCACATTTTTGGAAAGAAAACAGAGGTGTTTTTTGCAAAGTGCCTACCTGTAGATTTTGGCCTATAGCTCAGCCGGCACCTAGGGAAACCTACCAAACCTGTGCATTTTTGAAAACTAGAGACCTAGGGGAATCCAAGATGGGGTGACTTGTGGGGCTCTGACTAGGTTCTGTTACCCAGAATCCTTTGCAAACCTGAAAATTTGGCTAAAAAAACACGTTTTCCTCACATTTCGGTGACAGAAAGTTCTGGAATCTGAGAGGAGCCACAAATTTCCTTCCACCCAGCGTTCCCCAAAGTCTCCCGATAAAAATGACACCTCACTTGTGTGGGTAGGCCTAGGGCCCGCAAACGGAAATGCCCCAAAACACAACGTGGACACATCACATTTTTGGAAAGAAAACAGAGGTGTTTTTTGCAAAGTGCCTACCTGTAGATTTTGGCCTCTAGCTCAGCCGGCACCTAGGCGAACCTACCAAACCTGTGCATTTTTTAAAACTAGAGACGTTGGGGAATCCAAGATGGGGTGACTTGTGGGGCTCTGACCAGGTTCTGATACCCAGAATCCTTTGCAAACCTTAAAATTTTGTATAAAAAAAACACGTTTTCCTCACATTTCGGTGACAGAAAGTTCTGGAATCTGAGAGGAGCCACAAATTTCCTTCCACCCAGCGTTCCCTCAAGTCTTCCGATAAAAATGATACCTCACTTTTATGGGTAGGTCTAGCGCCCGTGACAGGAAATGCCCCAAAACACAACGTGGACACATCACATTTTTTGAAAGAAAACAGAGGTGTTTTTTGCAAAGTGCCTACTTGTAGATTTTGGCCTCTAGCTCAGCCGGCACCTAGGGAAACCTACCAAACCTGTGCATTTTTGAAAACTAGAGACCTAGGGGAATCCAAGATGGGGTGACTTGTAGGAATCTGACAGGTTCTGTTACCCAGAATCCTTTGCAAACCTCAACATTTGGCTAAAAAAACACGTTTTCCTCACATTTCGGTGACAGAAAGTTCTGGAATCTGAGAGGAGCCACAAATTTCCTTCCACCCAGCATTCCCCCAAGTCTCCCGATAAAAATGATACCTCACTTGTGTGGGTAGGCCTAGGGCCCGCAAACGGAAATGCCCCAAAACACAACGTGGACACATCACATTTTTTTGAAAGAAAACAGAGGTGTTTTTTGCAAAGTGCCTACTTGTAGATTTTGGCCTCTAGCTCAGCCGGCACCTAGGCGAACCTACCAAACCTGTGCATTTTTGAAAACTAGAGATGTAGGGGAATCCAAGATGGGGTGACTTGTGGGGCTCTGACCAGGTTCTGTTACCCAGAATCCTTTGCAAACCTTAAAATTTTGTATAAAAAAAACACGTTTTCCTCACATTTCGGTGACAGAAAGTTCTGGAATCTGAGAGGAGCCACAAATTTCCTTCCACCCAGCGTTCCCTCAAGTCTTCCGATAAAAATGATACCTCACTTTTATGGGTAGGTCTAGCGCCCGTGACAGGAAATGCCCCAAAACACAACGTGGACACCTCACATTTTTTGAAAGAAAACAGAGGTGTTTTTTGCAAAGTGCCTACTTGTAGATTTTGGCCTCTAGCTCAGCCGGCACCTAGGGAAACCTACCAAACCTGTGCATTTTTGAAAACTAGAGACCTAGGGGAATCCAGGTTGGGGTGACTTGTAGGAATCTGACAGGTTCTGTTACCCAGAATCCTTTGCAAACCTCAACATTTGGCTAAAAAAACACGTTTTCCTCACATTTCGGTGACAGAAAGTTCTGGAATCTGAGAGGAGCCACAAATTTCCTTCCACCCAGCATTCCCCCAAGTCTCCCGATAAAAATGATACCTCACTTGTGTGGGTAGGCTTAGCGCCCGTGACGGGAAATGCCCCAAAACACAACGTGGACACATCACATTTTTTTGAAAGAAAACAGAGGTGTTTTTTGCAAAGTGCCTACTTGTAGATTTTGGCCTCTAGCTCAGCAGGCACCTAGGGAAACATACCAAATCTGTGCATTTTTTAAAACTAGAGACGTAGGGGAATCCAAGATGGGGTGACTTGTGGGGCTCTGACCAGGTTCTGTTACCCAGAATCCTTTGCAAACCTCAACATTTGGCTAAAAAAACACGTTTTCCTCAAATTTCAGTGACAGAAAGTTCTGGAATCTGAGAGGAGCCACAAATTTCCTTCCACCCAGTGTTCCGCCTAATCTCCCGATAAAAATGATACCTCACTTGTGTGGGTAGGCCTAGCGCCCGTGACAGGAAATGCCCCAAAACACAACGTGGACACATCACATTTTTTGAAAGAAAACAGAGGTGTTTTTTGCAAAGTGCCTACCTGTAGATTTTGGCCTATAGCTCAGCCGGCACCTAGGGAAACCTACCAAACCTGTGCATTTTTGAAAACTAGAGACCTAGGGGAATCCAAGATGGGGTGACTTGTGGGGCTCTGACTAGGTTCTGTTACCCAGAATCCTTTGCAAACCTGAAAATTTGGCTAAAAAAACACGTTTTCCTCACATTTCGGTGACAGAAAGTTCTGGAATCTGAGAGGAGCCACACATTTCCTTCCACCCAGCGTTCCCCAAAGTCTCCCGATAAAAATGATACCTCACTTGTGTGGGTAGGCCTAGGGCCCGCAAACGGAAATGCCCCAAAACACAACGTGGACACATCACATTTTTGGAAAGAAAACAGAGGTGTTTTTTGCAAAGTGCCTACCTGTAGATTTTGGCCTCTAGCTCAGCCGGCACCTAGGCGAACCTACCAAACCTGTGCATTTTTTAAAACTAGAGACGTAGGGGAATCCAAGATGGGGTGACTTGTGGGGCTCTGACCAGGTTCTGTTACCCAGAATCCTTTGCAAACCTTAAAATTTTGTATAAAAAAAACACGTTTTCCTCACATTTCGGTGACAGAAAGTTCTGGAATCTGAGAGAAGCCACAAATTTCCTTCCACCCAGCGTTCCCTCAAGTCTTCCGATAAAAATTATACCTCACTTTTATGGGTAGGTCTAGCGCCCGTGACAGGAAATGCCCCAAAACACAACGTGGACACCTCACATTTTTTTAAAGAAAACAGAGGTGTTTTTTGCAAAGTGCCTACTTGTAGATTTTGGCCTCTAGCTCAGCCTCCACCTAGGGAAACCTACCAAACCTGTGCATTTTTGAAAACTAGAGACCTAGGGGAATCCAGGTTGGGGTGACTTGTAGGAATCTGACAGGTTCTGTTACCCAGAATCCTTTGCAAACCTCAACATTTGGCTAAAAAAACACGTTTTCCTCACATTTCGGTGACAGAAAGTTCTGGAATCTGAGAGGAGCCACAAATTTCCTTCCATCCAGCATTCCCCCAAGTCTCCCGATAAAAATGATACCTCACTTGTGTGGGTAGGCTTAGCGCCCGTGACGGGAAATGCCCCAAAACACAACGTGGACACATCACATTTTTTTGAAAGAAAACAGAGGTGTTTTTTGCAAAGTGCCTACTTGTAGATTTTGGCCTCTAGCTCAGCAGGCACCTAGGGAAACATAACAAACCTGTGCATTTTTGAAAACTAGAGACCTAGGGGAATCCAAGATGGGGTGACTTGTAGGGCTCTGACCAGGTTCTGTTACCCAGAATCCTTTGCACACCTCAACATTTGGCTAAAAAAAACACGTTTTCCTCAAATTTCGGTGACAGAAAGTTCTGGAATCTGAGAGGAGCCACAAATTTCCTTCCACCCAGCGTTCCGCCTAATCTCCAGATAAAAATGATACCTCACTTGTGTGGGTAGGCCTAGCGCCCGTGACAGGAAATGCCCCAAAACACAACGTGGACACATCACATTTTTTTAAAGAAAACAGAGGTGTTTTTTGCAAAGTGCCTACCTGTAGATTTTGGCCTCTAGCTCAGCCGGCACCTATGGAAACCTACCAAACCGGTGCATTTTTGAAAACTAGAGACCTAGGGGAATCCAAGATGGGGTGACTTGTGAGGCTCTGACCAGGTTCTGTTACCCCGAATCCTTTGCAAACCTCAAAATTTGGCTAAAAAAACAGAAAGTTCTGGAATCTGAGAGGAGCCACAAATTTCCTTCCACCCAGCGTTCCCCCAAGTCTCCCGATAAAAATGATACCTCACTTGTGTGGGTAGGCCTAGGGCCCGCAAAAGGAAATACCCCAAAACATAACGTGGACACATCACATTTTTTGAAAGAAAACAGAGCTGTTTTTTGCATAGTGCCTAACTGTAGATTTTGGCCTCTAGCTCAGCCGGCACCTAGGCGAACCAACCAAACCTGTGCATTTTTGAAAACTAGAGACCTAGGGGAATCCAGGTTGGGGTGACTTGTAGGAATCTGACATGTTCTGTTACCCAGAATCCTTTGCAAACCTCAACATTTGGCTAAAAAAACACGTTTTCCTCACATTTCGGTGACAGAAAGTTCTGGAATCTGAGAGGAGCCACAAATTTCCTTCCACCCAGCATTCCCCCAAGTCTCCCGATAAAAATGATACCTCACTTGTGTGGGTAGGCTTAGCGCCCGTGACGGGAAATGCCCCAAAACACAACGTGGACACATCACATTTTTTTGAAAGAAAACAGAGGTGTTTTTTGCAAAGTGCCTACTTGTAGATTTTGGCCTCTAGCTCAGCCGGCACCTAGGGAAACCTACCAAACCTGTGCATTTTTTAAAACTAGAGACGTAGGGGAATCCAAGATGGGGTGACTTGTGGGGCTCTGACCAGGTTCTGTTACCCAGACTCCTTTGCAAACCTTAAAATTTGGCTAAAAAAAACACGTTTTCCTCACATTTCGGTGACAGAAAGTTCTGGAATCTGAGAGGAGCCACAAATTCCCTTCCACCAAGCAATCCCCCAAGTCTCCCGATAAAAATGATACCTCACTTGTGTGGGTAGGCCTAGCGCCCGTGACAGGAAATGCCCCAAACCACAACGTGGACACATCACATTTTTTTAAAGAAAACAGAGGTGTTTTTTGCAAAGTGCCTACCTGTATATTTTGGCCTCTAGCTCAGCCGGCACCTAGGGAAACCTACCAAACCTGTGCATTTTTGAAAACTAGAGTCCTAGGGGAATCCAAGATGGGGTGACTTGTAGGGCTCTGACCAGGTTCTGTTACCCAGAATCCTTTGCAAACCTGAAAATTTGGCTAAAAAAAACACGTTTTCCTCACATCTCAGTGACAGAAAGTTCTGGAATCTGAGAGGAGCCACAAATTTCCTTCCACCCAGCGTTCCCCCAAGTCTCCCGATAAAAATGATACCTCACTTGTGTGGGTAGGCCTAGGGCCCGCAAAAGGAAATACCCCAAAACATGACGTGGACACATCACATTTTTTGAAAGAAAACAGAGCTGTTTTTTGCATAGTGCCTAACTGTAGATTTTGGCCTCTAGCTCAGCCGGCACCTAGGCGAACCAACCGAACCTGTGCATTTTTGAAAACTAGAGACCTAGGGGAATCCAGGTTGGGGTGACTTGGAAATCTGACATGTTCTGTTACCCAGAATCCTTTGCAAACCTCAACATTTGGCTAAAAAAACACGTTTTCCTCACATTTCGGTGACAGAAAGTTCTGGAATCTGAGAGGAGCCACAAATTTCCTTCCACCCAGCATTCCCCCAAGTCTCCCGATAAAAATGATACCTCACTTGTGTGGGTAGGCTTAGCGCCCGTGACGGGAAATGCCCCAAAACACAACGTGGACACATCACATTTTTTTGAAAGAAAACAGAGGTGTTTTTTGCAAAGTGCCTACTTGTAGATTTTGGCCTCTAGCTCAGCCGGCACCTAGGGAAACCTACCAAATCTGTGCATTTTTGAAAACTAGAGACGTAGGGGAATCCAAGATGGGGTGACTTGTGGGGCTCTGACCAGGTTCTGTTACCCAGAATACTTTGCAAACCTTAAAATTTGGCTAAAAAAAACATGTTTTCCTCACATTTCGGTGACAGAAAGTTCTGGAATCTGAGAGGAGCCACAAATTCCCTTCCACCAAGCATTCCCCCAAGTCTCCCAATAAAAATGATACCTCACTTGTGTGGGTAGGCCTAGCGCCCGTGACAGGAAATGCCCCAAAACACAACGTGGACACATCACATTTTTTTAAAGGAAACAGAGGTGTTTTTTGCAAAGTGCCTACCTGTTGATTTTGGCCTCTAGCTCAGACGGCACCTAGGGAAACCTACCAAACCTGTGCATTTTTTAAAACTAGAGACCTAGGGGAATCCAAGATGGGGTGACTTGTAGGGCTCTGACCAGGTTCTGTTACCCAGAATCCTTTGCAAACCTCAACATTTGGCTAAAAAAACACGTTTTCCTCAAATTTCAGTGACAGAAAGTTCTGGAATCTGAGAGGAGCCACAAATTTCCTTCCACCCAGAGTTCCGCCTAATCTCCCGATAAAAATGATACGTCACTTGTGTGGGTAGGCCTAGCGCCCGTGACAGGAAATGTCCCAAAACACAACGTGGACACATCACATTTTTTTAAAGAAAACAGAGGTGTTTTTTGCAAAGTGCCTACCTGTAGATTTTGGCCTCTAGCTCAACCGGCACCTAGGGAAACCTACCAAACCTGTGCATTTTTGAAAACTAGAGACCTAGGGGAATCCAAGATGGGGTGACTTGTGGGGCTCTGACCAGGTTCTGTTACCCAGAATCCTTTGCAAACCTGAAAATTTGGCTAAAAAAAACACGTTTTCCTCACATTTCAGTGACCGAAAGTTCTGGAATCTGAGAGGAGCCACAAATTTCCTTCCACCCAGCGTTCCCCCAAGTCTCCCGATAAAAATGATACCTCACTTGTGTGGGTAGGCTTAGCGCCCGTGACGGGAAATGCCCCAAAACACAACGTGGACACATCACATTTTTTTGAAAGAAAACAGAGGTGTTTTTTGCAAAGTGCCTACTTGTAGATTTTGGCCTCTAGCTCAGCAGGCACCTAGGGAAACATACCAAATCTGTGCATTTTTTAAAACTAGAGACGTAGGGGAATCCAAGATGGGGTGACTTGTGGGGCTCTGACCAGGTTCTGTTACCCAGAATCCTTTGCAAACCTCAACATTTGGCTAAAAAAACACGTTTTCCTCAAATTTCAGTGACAGAAAGTTCTGGAATCTGAGAGGAGCCACAAATTTCCTTCCACCCAGAGTTCCGCCTAATCTCCCGATAAAAATGATACGTCACTTGTGTGGGTAGGCCTAGCGCCCGTGACAGGAAATGTCCCAAAACACAACGTGGACACATCACATTTTTTTAAAGAAAACAGAGGTGTTTTTTGCAAAGTGCCTACCTGTAGATTTTGGCCTCTAGCTCAGCCGGCACCTAGGGAAACCTACCAAACCTGTGCATTTTTGAAAACTAGAGACCTAGGGGAATCCAAGATGGGGTGACTTTTGGGGCTCTGACCAGGTTCTGTTACCCAGAATCCTTTGCAAACCTGAAAATTTGGCTAAAAAAACACGTTTTCCTCACATTTCGGTGACAGAAAGTTCTGGAATCTGAGAGGAGCCACAAATTTCCTTCCACCCAGCATTCCTCCAAGTCTCCCGATAAAAATTATACCTCACTTGTGTGGGTAGGCTTAGCGCCCGTGACGGGAAATGCCCCAAAACACAATGTGGACACATCACATTTTTTTGAAAGAAAACAGAGGTGTTTTTTGCAAAGTGCCTACTTGTAGATTTTGGCCTCTAGCTCAGCAGGCACCTAGGGAAACATACCAAATCTGTGCATTTTTTAAAACTAGAGACGTAGGGGAATCCAAGATGGGGTGACTTGTGGGGCTCTGACCAGGTTCTGTTAACCAGAATCCTTTGCAAACCTCAACATTTGGCTAAAAAAACACGTTTTCCTCAAATTTCAGTGACAGAAAGTTCTGGAATCTGAGAGGAGCCACAAATTTCCTTCCACCCAGTGTTCCGCCTAATCTCCCGATAAAAATGATACCTCACTTGTGTGGGTAGGCCTAGCGCCCGTGACAGGAAATGCCCCAAAACACAACGTGGACACATCACATTTTTTGAAAGAAAACAGAGGTGTTTTTTGCAAAGTGCCTACCTGTAGATTTTGGCCTATAGCTCAGCCGGCACCTAGGGAAACCTACCAAACCTGTGCCTTTTTGAAAACTAGAGACCTAGGGGAATCCAAGATGGGGTGACTTGTGGGGCTCTGACTAGGTTCTGTTACCCAGAATCCTTTGCAAACCTGAAAATTTGGCTAAAAAAACACGTTTTCCTCACATTTCGGTGACAGAAAGTTCTGGAATCTGAGAGGAGCCACAAATTTCCTTCCACCCAGCGTTCCCCAAAGTCTCCCGATAAAAATGATACCTCACTTGTGTGGGTAGGCCTAGGGCCCGCAAACGGAAATGCCCCAAAACACAACGTGGACACATCACATTTTTGGAAAGAAAACAGAGGTGTTTTTTGCAAAGTGCCTACCTGTAGATTTTGGCCTCTAGCTCAGCCGGCACCTAGGCGAACCTACCAAACCTGTGCATTTTTTTAAACTAGAGACGTAGGGGAATCCAAGATGGGGTGACTTGTGGGGCTCTGACCAGGTTCTGTTACCCAGAATCCTTTGCAAACCTTAAAATTTTGTATAAAAAAAACACGTTTTCCTCACATTTCGGTGACAGAAAGTTCTGGAATCTGAGAGAAGCCACAAATTTCCTTCCACCCAGCGTTCCCTCAAGTCTTCCGATAAAAATTATACCTCACTTTTATGGGTAGGTCTAGCGCCCGTGACAGGAAATGCCCCAAAACACAACGTGGACACCTCACATTTTTTTTAAAGAAAACAGAGGTGTTTTTTGCAAAGTGCCTACTTGTAGATTTTGGCCTCTAGCTCAGCCGGCACCTAGGGAAACCTACCAAACCTGTGCATTTTTGAAAACTAGAGACCTAGGGGAATCCAGGTTGGGGTGACTTGTAGGAATCTGACAGGTTCTGTTACCCAGAATCCTTTGCAAACCTCAACATTTGGCTAAAAAAACACGTTTTCCTCACATTTCGGTGACAGAAAGTTCTGGAATCTGAGAGGAGCCACAAATTTCCTTCCACCCAGCATTCCCCCAAGTCTCCCGATAAAAATGATACCTCACTTGTGTGGGTAGGCTTAGCGCCAGTGACGGGAAATGCCCCAAAACACAACGTGGACACATCACATTTTTTTGAAAGAAAACAGAGGTGTTTTTTGCAAAGTGCCTACTTGTAGATTTTGGCCTCTAGCTCAGCAGGCACCTAGGGAAACATAACAAACCTGTGCATTTTTGAAAACTAGAGACCTAGGGGAATCCAAGATGGGGTGACTTGTAGGGCTCTGACCAGGTTCTGTTACCCAGAATCCTTTGCACACCTCAACATTTGGCTAAAAAAAACACGTTTTCCTCAAATTTCGGTGACAGAAAGTTCTGGAATCTGAGAGGAGCCACAAATTTCCTTCCACCCAGCGTTCCGCCTAATCTCCAGATAAAAATGATACCTCACTTGTGTGGGTAGGCCTAGCGCCCGTGACAGGAAATGCCCCAAAACACAACGTGGACACATCACATTTTTTTAAAGAAAACAGAGGTGTTTTTTGCAAAGTGCCTACCTGTAGATTTTGGCCTCTAGCTCAGCCGGCACCTATGGAAACCTACCAAACCGGTGCATTTTTGAAAACTAGAGACCTAGGGGAATCCAAGATGGGGTGACTTGTGAGGCTCTGACCAGGTTCTCTTACCCCGAATCCTTTGCAAACCTCAAAATTTGGCTAAAAAACCAGAAAGTTCTGGAATCTGAGAGGAGCCACAAATTTCCTTCCACCCAGCGTTCCCCCAAGTCTCCCGATAAAAATGATACCTCACTTGTGTGGGTAGGCCTAGGGCCCGCAAAAGGAAATACCCCAAAACATAACGTGGACACATCACATTTTTTGAAAGAAAACAGAGCTGTTTTTTGCATAGTGCCTAACTGTAGATTTTGGCCTCTAGCTCAGCCGGCACCTAGGCGAACCAACCAAACCTGTGCATTTTTGAAAACTAGAGACCTAGGGGAATCCAGGTTGGGGTGACTTGTAGGAATCTGACATGTTCTGTTACCCAGAATCCTTTGCAAACCTCAACATTTGGCTAAAAAAACACGTTTTCCTCACATTTCGGTGACAGAAAGTTCTGGAATCTGAGAGGAGCCACAAATTTCCTTCCACCCAGCATTCCCCCAAGTCTCCCGATAAAAATGATACCTCACTTGTGTGGGTAGGCTTAGCGCCCGTGACGGGAAATGCCCCAAAACACAACGTGGACACATCACATTTTTTTGAAAGAAAACAGAGGTGTTTTTTGCAAAGTGCCTACTTGTAGATTTTGGCCTCTAGCTCAGCCGGCACCTAGGGAAACCTACCAAACCTGTGCATTTTTTAAAACTAGAGACGTAGGGGAATCCAAGATGGGGTGACTTGTGGGGCTCTGACCAGGTTCTGTTACCCAGACTCCTTTGCAAACCTTAAAATTTGGCTAAAAAAAACACGTTTTCCTCACATTTCGGTGACAGAAAGTTCTGGAATCTGAGAGGAGCCACAAATTCCCTTCCACCAAGCAATCCCCCAAGTCTCCCGATAAAAATGATACCTCACTTGTGTGGGTAGGCCTAGCGCCCGTGACAGGAAATGCCCCAAACCACAACGTGGACACATCACATTTTTTGAAAGAAAACAGAGGTGTTTTTTGCAAAGTGACTACCTGTATATTTTGGCCTCTAGCTCAGCCGGCACCTAGGGAAACCTACCAAACCTGTGCATTTTTGAAAACTAGAGTCCTAGGGGAATCCAAGATGGGGTGACTTGTAGGGCTCTGACCAGGTTCTGTTACCCAGAATCCTTTGCAAACCTGAAAATTTGGCTAAAAAAAACACGTTTTCCTCACATTTCAGTGACAGAAAGTTCTGGAATCTGAGAGGAGCCACAAATTTCCTTCCACCCAGCGTTCCCCCAAGTCTCCCGATAAAAATGATACCTCACTTGTGTGGGTAGGCTTAGCGCCCGTGACGGGAAATGCCCCAAAACACAACGTGGACTCATCACATTTTTTTGAAAGAAAACAGAGGTGTTTTTTGCAAAGTGCCTACTTGTAGATTTTGGCCTCTAGCTCAGCCGACACCTAGGGAAACCTACCAAACCTGTGCATTTTTTAAAACTAGAGACGTAGGGGAATCCAAGATGGGGTGACTTGTGGGGCTCTGACCAGGTTCTGTTACCCAGACTCCTTTGCAAACCTTAAAATTTGGCTAAAAAAAACACGTTTTCCTCACATTTCGGTGACAGAAAGTTCTGGAATCTGAGAGGAGCCACAAATTCCCTTCCACCAAGCAATCCCCCAAGTCTCCCGATAAAAATGATACCTCACTTGTGTGGGTAGGCCTAGCGCCCGTGACAGGAAATGCCCCAAACCACAACGTGGACACATCACATTTTTTGAAAGAAAACAGAGGTGTTTTTTGCAAAGTGCCTACCTGTATATTTTGGCCTCTAGCTCAGCCGGCACCTAGGGAAACCTACCAAACCTGTGCATTTTTGAAAACTAGAGTCCTAGGGGAATCCAAGATGGGGTGACTTGTAGGGCTCTGACCAGGTTCTGTTACCCAGAATCCTTTGCAAACCTGAAAATTTGGCTAAAAAAAACACGTTTTCCTCACATTTCAGTGACAGAAATTTCTGGAATCTGAGAGGAGCCACAAATTTCCTTCCACCCAGCGTTCCCCCAAGTCTCCCGATAAAAATGATACCTCACTTGTGTGGGTAGGCCTAGGGCCCGCAAAAGGAAATACCCCAAAACATAACGTGGACACATCACATTTTTTGAAAGAAAACAGAGCTGTTTTTTGCATAGTGCCTAACTGTAGATTTTGGCCTCTAGCTCAGCCGGCACCTAGGTGAACCAACCGAACCTGTGCATTTTTGAAAACTAGAGACCTAGGGGAATCCAGGTTGGGGTGACTTGTAGGAATCTGACATGTTCTGTTACCCAGAATCCTTTGCAAACCTCAACATTTGGCTAAAAAAACACGTTTTCCTCACATTTCGGTGACAGAAAGTTCTGGAATCTGAGAGGAGCCACAAATTTCCTTCCACCCAGCATTCCCCCAAGTCTCCCGATAAAAATGATACCTCACTTGTGTGGGTAGGCTTAGCGCCCGTGACGGGAAATGCCCCAAAACACAACGTGGACACATCACATTTTTTTGAAAGAAAACAGAGGTGTTTTTTGCAAAGTGCCTACTTGTAGATTTTGGCCTCTAGCTCAGCCGGCACCTAGGGAAACCTACCAAATCTGTGCATTTTTGAAAACTAGAGACGTAGGGGAATCCAAGATGGGGTGACTTGTGGGGCTCTGACCAGGTTCTGTTACCCAGAATACTTTGCAAACCTTAAAATTTGGCTAAAAAAAACATGTTTTCCTCACAGTTCGGTGACAGAAAGCTCTGGAATCTGAGAGGAGCCACAAATTCCCTTCCACCAAGCATTCCCCCAAGTCTCCCAATAAAAATGATACCTCACTTGTGTGGGTAGGCCTAGCGCCCGTGACAGGAAATGCCCCAAAACACAACGTGGACACATCACATTTTTTTAAAGGAAACAGAGGTGTTTTTTGCAAAGTGCCTACCTGTTGATTTTGGCCTCTAGCTCAGACGGCACCTAGGGAAACCTACCAAACCTGTGCATTTTTTAAAACTAGAGACCTAGGGGAATCCAAGATGGGGTGACTTGTAGGGCTCTGACCAGGTTCTGTTACCCAGAATCCTTTGCAAACCTCAACATTTGGCTAAAAAAACACGTTTTCCTCAAATTTCAGTGACAGAAAGTTCTGGAATCTGAGAGGAGCCACAAATTTCCTTCCACCCAGAGTTCCGCCTAATCTCCCGATAAAAATGATACGTCACTTGTGTGGGTAGGCCTAGCGCCCGTGACAGGAAATGTCCCAAAACACAACGTGGACACATCACATTTTTTTAAAGAAAACAGAGGTGTTTTTTGCAAAGTGCCTACCTGTAGATTTTGGCCTCTAGCTCAGCCGGCACCTAGGGAAACCTACCAAACCTGTGCATTTTTGAAAACTAGAGACCTAGGGGAATCCAAGATGGGGTGACTTGTGGGGCTCTGACCAGGTTCTGTTACCCAGAATCCTTTGCAAACCTGAAAATTTGGCTAAAAAAAACACGTTTTCCTCACATTTCAGTGACAGAAAGTTCTGGAATCTGAGAGGAGCCACAAATTTCCTTCCACCCAGCGTTCCCCCAAGTCTCCCGATAAAAATGATACCTCACTTGTGTGGGTAGGCTTAGCGCCCGTGACGGGAAATGCCCCAAAACACAACGTGGACACATCACATTTTTTTGAAAGAAAACAGAGGTGTTTTTTGCAAAGTGCCTACTTGTAGATTTTGGCCTCTAGCTCAGCAGGCACCTAGGGAAATGTTAGAAATGGGGTCTTTGGTTGACAGTCAGGTTACCCCCTGTTCAAGCAAGGACCCTCACTCTAGTTAGGATAAAAGAGAATCACCCTCAGCTAACCCCTGCTTACCCCCTTGGTAGCTTGGCAGAACAGTAGGCTTAACCTCAGAGTGCTGGGCGTAAAGTATTTGTACCAACACACACAGTAACTTAATGAAAACACTACAAAATGACACAACACCAGTCTAGAAAAATAGGAAATATTTATCTAGACAAAACAAGACCAAAACGACAAAAATCCAACATACACAAGTCAAGTTATGATTTTTTAAAGGTTTAAAATAAAAAGAGTCTTTAGGTAGTTGTAACAACACACTAGCGCTGCTAGCGTGTAAATGTACCTGGTTTGCGTCAAAAATAACCCCGCACGGGCGGTGTGCGTCGAAAGTAACCCTGCACGGCTGTGTGCGTCGAAAACAACTCGGCACGGCGGTGCGCGTTGAAAAAGCCAGCCACACGACGATCCGAAAGTCCCGCGGCGCAGGGTGCGATCTCTCAGCCTCCGTCAGCGATGCTGCGCGTCGTTTCTCCTGCTCCGGGCGTCGGTTTTTCGGTCGCGTTTCCTGCGGCGTCGTTTCTCAGCTGCGGAACCGGCGTCGCGTCGTTTTCTCAGCCGCGATCGGATTCGCGTCGATCTTTTCTCCGCACGGTGCTCGGTGCGTGTATTTTTGTCTTTAGGCTGCCAGCCTCTCCTTTCAGGGTCCCAGGAACTGGAAGGGCACCACAGAGCAGAGTAGGGGTCTCTCCAGAGACTCCAGGTGCTGGCAGGAAGAAGTCTTTGCTATCCCTGAGACTTCAACAACAGGAGGCAAGCTCTACATCAAGCCCTTGGAGATTTCCTCTTCAAGATGGAAGGCACACAAAGTCCAGTCTTTGCCCTCTTACTCAGGCAGAAGCAGCACTGCAGGAAAGCTCCACAAAGCACAGTCACAGGCAGGGCAGCACTTGTTCCTCAGCGATCAGCTCTTCTCCAGGCAGAGGTTCCCCTTGATTCCAGAAGTGTTTCTCAAGTTTGTAAGTTTGGGTGCCCTTCTTATACCCATTTTAGTCTTTGAAGTCACCTTCCTTCAAAGGGGACTCACACCTTCTTGTGAAATCCTGCCTTGCCCAGGCAAGGCCTCAGACACACACCAGGGGGTTGGAGACAGCATTGTCAGAGGCAGGCACAGTCCTTTCAGATGAGAGTGACCACTCCACCCCTCCCTCCTAGCAGAGATGGCTAATCAGGAAATGCAGATCACACCCCAGCTCCCTTTGTGTCACTGTCTGGTGTGAGGTGACAAACAACCCAACTGTCAAACTGACCCAGACAGGGAATCCACAAACAAGGCAGAGTCACAGAATGGTTTAAGCAAGAAAATGCTCACTTTCTAAAAGTGGCATTTCCAAACGCACAATCTTAAAATCAACTTTACTAAAAGATGTATTTTTAAATTGTGAGTTCAGGGATCCCAAACTCCACATGTCCATCTACTCTCTAGGGGAATCTACACTTTAATCATATTTAAAGGTAGCCCCCATATTATCCTATGAGAGAGAGACAGACCTTGCAACAGTGAAAACGAAATTGGCAGTATTTCACTGTCAGGACATATAAACCACATTACTATATGTCCTACCTTATCCATACACTGCACCCTGCCCTTGGGGCTACCTAGGGCCTACCTTAGGGGTGCCTTACATGTAAGGAAAGGGAAGGTTTAGGCCTGGCAAGTGGGTACACTTGCCAAGTCGAATTTACAGTGTAAGAATACACACACAGCCACTGCAGGGGCAGGTCTGAGACATGATTACAGAGCTACTTATGTGGGTGGCACAACCAGTGCTGCAGGCCCACTAGTAGCATTTGATTTACAGGCCCTGGCACCTCTAGTGCACCTTACTAGGGACTTACTAGTAAATCGAATATGCCAATCATGGATAAACCACTTACATACAATTTAAACAGGAGAGCATATGCACTTTAGCACTGGTTAGCAGTGGTAAAGTGCTCAGAGTTGAAAAGCCAACAGCAACAGGTCAGAAAAATATAGGAGGCAGGAGGCAAAAAAGTCTGGGGATGACCCTGCATAAGCAAAAGTCCAACACGACCCCCTACCAGCCTAAAGCCAGGGGAGAACAATCAATACCTTGATGTACTTCCCTGATTGGGGCGATAGAACAGGGACCCAGGCCCACAACAGCAGGGGCATGTTCCAGTTCTACGCCTTCCTGACTCCAGTTGGATCCCTCTGTCCATACTCTCAGGGCCCACTAAGCTAACCCATGGGGAACCCTTCTCCACATCTACAGACACCATCTGTGCAACACCTAACTTTACTTTGCTCACAGATGTATTGCAATGGGCAGATAGTACCACCAGGGCCAACACAGTGGTGTTGCCCACTCCACCCCCGGGGTGTGACTCTCGTCCTCCCCCCCCCAGGGGCAACTCTGTCCACCAGGACAGCAAGCCACAGTGGCCCCAGACAACTGTCAGGGATGAGAGCCCGACCTCAGGCCTCTCTAACCACTGTGACTGTGGAGAGTGGGGGGTGGTAGCCCCAGGTGCCTGGCACCCTTTGACCACTCTCTCTTCCACCAGGTCAGGGATGTTAACCTGACCCTGGTCCTCCCCTCTGGGGCTCTGTACCCTCCCCGCAGAAGCGGCACCCCCAGAGTCAAAAACTGTCAGGGTGCTTGTAGAAGCAGTCCTGCACAATTCTTCCACCAGTGCAGGGATGTTAACCTGCAACTGATCCTCCAACCTGGGGTCTGTACCTTCAGGTTGGACCAGGGCCAGGGGTGAGGCTTCCCTCCCCCTGCCCTCTCTTCTGGGGTCCTGAACCACCCAACTAGGAGTGGCCCCCCCAGAAGACAACATGGTAGGGGCACTGTTAGCAGTAGCCCCTTCCTCCAGGTCAGGGGGGACACCCTTAACCTGGCCTCCCAATCCAGGGTCTGTACCCACAGACTGGATCACTGCCTGGCAAACCAGGACTTCCTGGGGGGCATACCTACCCCCTACCAGGTCAGAGTTTACCCTCTGAACCTGGTCATCCAACCCAGGGTCACCACCCTGCGGTTGAACCACTGCCTGGCACACCAGGACTTCCTTGGGAGCACACTTACCCCCCATCAGGTCAGAGTTTACCCCCTGAACCTGATCATTCAACCCAGAGTCACCACCCTGCGGTTGAACCATTGCCTGGCACACCAGGACTTCCAGGGGGGCACACTTACCCCCCTCAAGGGACACACTGTCCCGAAGGGCCACACAAGAGTCTGGCTGGCGCAGGTCTCCTGACCTCTGCCCATCTGACAGAGTCTGGATTCCCCCCAGCCCAGAAATGGTCTCACCAAGGTCATTCATGGGGGGCTCTGCTCTCTGAGCTGACCCCTGACCCTCCAGGTTCTCCACTGGGGTCCGCAACCCCCTCTCAACCCTCTGTCTGGACTTCTGCACCCCCTCACTAGGAGTGGTACTGCCAGACACCAGAACTGGTGGGACGCTGGCTACAGCCGCCCCCCCAAGTTCTCCTGACACTGTGGGGTCTCCCTCAACAGATGGCCCTATGGTACAGGCTAGGCTCCCCTCCTGGTGTTCCCGCAGGGAACCCTCCAGGACCTGGGACCGGATCTCGGGCACCTTGGGCCTCAACCCATCCCCATTCCCTCTCCTCTGAGACTGGACATGGGGTCCCTCACCCATCCCACTACACTGGGACCTACCTGGGACACTACAATCCTTCCCTACCTCACCTGGTTGGGAACTACCTAGACCACTCCTCTCAGGAGCACCCCCAAATGCCTCTTCAGACTCTCTGGTACTCACCCAGAAGTCTGCCTCCATTGTAAGCTCCCTGGGGTCAGAGAACTCACACTCCACCTGGTGTTGGCATAGCTCTGGAAAATAAGGACTAGACATATGCTCTCCAGCAATTACATCACTCAGCCCCTCACATGAATTAACCAAAGTACCCTTCACCCAACCATCCAGTGACTCTGCCTTGAAAAAGCACCCCACATCACCCTCCTGAGACTGGTGAGACAGTACCTGACTGTCCCTGACACTCAACCCACACTCTTCTGGGATGTCTTCACACTCCATAACCAGGACTTCTACCTGGGGGGAACCCCTCTCCCTGTCACTCTCACCTAGAGTCAGTAGAGTGTCCCTCCCACCAGTAGGAATATGACTCCCCATGCCAGTTCCCCAATCCACCTCAGAGACCCTGTGCATCACTGGAGCTACCTCATACCCCTGAACCTCCTGGCGTGTGTTAACTCCCTCCTTCAAGTAGGGCACCACCTCTCTGGGCATGTGCACTTCTGCAGCATCACTGGATATACAATTGTTGCTGCCACCATTCCAGCTGGACTCAGCCCTCATGACTTCCAGCTCTTTCAATTTAAGCTCGTAAGCATAAATCATTTTTTTAATCTCTAAGTCCCTCCTCCTTTCTTCCAGGACTAAGGCTCTCTTCTCCTCAGCCCTCTTAAGCTCTGCCTCTAGCTCTTCCAGACTCCGGATTCGAGCTAGGAGCCTATCATCTCTTTCTGTTCCCTCCTCAGGGCCACTGCCCTCCTCTTTGGAGTAGTCCTCCTCCTCAGAGTAGTTATCCTCCTCAGACTCATTTGGTGGTGTTGCCTGACAACGTTTCAATTCATCCTGAAACAGGGCTGACTCAAGATCCTCCCTTCTGGATTCCTTGTTCACAGCCAGTCCCCTTTCCATGCAGAATGCTTTAAGCTGCCACTTTTTATACATAAATAGGTGCCAGAAATTGACTTCCATTCTGCAAAGGCTTCACAACCAAAAAACAAAGTCCAAAAATATTATCAATACTTCCAGGAGGACATCAGAGAACAAAAAGCAGAATCACAAGACAAGTAGTATGTGGTCACGTAGTGGTCTGAGATCAAAACAGTAGTGTACACTTAATTACTGTATGTCAAGTACAAATACAAGTCCAAATCCCGACCGCTGGTCACCAATGTTAGAAATGGGGTCTTTGGTTGACAGTCAGGTTACCCCCTGTTCAAGCAAGGACCCTCACTCTAGTTAGGATAAAAGAGAATCACCCTCAGCTAACCCCTGCTTACCCCCTTGGTAGCTTGGCAGAACAGTAGGCTTAACCTCAGAGTGCTGGGCGTAAAGTATTTGTACCAACACACACAGTAACTTAATGAAAACACTACAAAATGACACAACACCAGTCTAGAAAAATAGGAAATATTTATCTAGACAAAACAAGACCAAAACGACAAAAATCCAACATACACAAGTCAAGTTATGATTTTTTAAAGGTTTAAAATAAAAAGAGTCTTTAGGTAGTTGTAACAACACACTAGCGCTGCTAGCGTGTAAATGTACCTGGTTTGCGTCAAAAATAACCCCGCACGGGCGGTGTGCGTCGAAAGTAACCCTGCACGGCTGTGTGCGTCGAAAACAACTCGGCACGGCGGTGCGCGTTGAAAAAGCCAGCCACACGACGATCCGAAAGTCCCGCGGCGCAGGGTGCGATCTCTCAGCCTCCGTCAGCGATGCTGCGCGTCGTTTCTCCTGCTCCGGGCGTCGGTTTTTCGGTCGCGTTTCCTGCGGCGTCGTTTCTCAGCTGCGGAACCGGCGTCGCGTCGTTTTCTCAGCCGCGATCGGATTCGCGTCGATCTTTTCTCCGCACGGTGCTCGGTGCGTGTATTTTTGTCTTTAGGCTGCCAGCCTCTCCTTTCAGGGTCCCAGGAACTGGAAGGGCACCACAGAGCAGAGTAGGGGTCTCTCCAGAGACTCCAGGTGCTGGCAGGAAGAAGTCTTTGCTATCCCTGAGACTTCAACAACAGGAGGCAAGCTCTACATCAAGCCCTTGGAGATTTCCTCTTCAAGATGGAAGGCACACAAAGTCCAGTCTTTGCCCTCTTACTCAGGCAGAAGCAGCACTGCAGGAAAGCTCCACAAAGCACAGTCACAGGCAGGGCAGCACTTGTTCCTCAGCGATCAGCTCTTCTCCAGGCAGAGGTTCCCCTTGATTCCAGAAGTGTTTCTCAAGTTTGTAAGTTTGGGTGCCCTTCTTATACCCATTTTAGTCTTTGAAGTCACCTTCCTTCAAAGGGGACTCACACCTTCTTGTGAAATCCTGCCTTGCCCAGGCAAGGCCTCAGACACACACCAGGGGGTTGGAGACAGCATTGTCAGAGGCAGGCACAGTCCTTTCAGATGAGAGTGACCACTCCACCCCTCCCTCCTAGCAGAGATGGCTAATCAGGAAATGCAGATCACACCCCAGCTCCCTTTGTGTCACTGTCTGGTGTGAGGTGACAAACAACCCAACTGTCAAACTGACCCAGACAGGGAATCCACAAACAAGGCAGAGTCACAGAATGGTTTAAGCAAGAAAATGCTCACTTTCTAAAAGTGGCATTTCCAAACGCACAATCTTAAAATCAACTTTACTAAAAGATGTATTTTTAAATTGTGAGTTCAGGGATCCCAAACTCCACATGTCCATCTACTCTCTAGGGGAATCTACACTTTAATCATATTTAAAGGTAGCCCCCATATTATCCTATGAGAGAGAGACAGACCTTGCAACAGTGAAAACGAAATTGGCAGTATTTCACTGTCAGGACATATAAACCACATTACTATATGTCCTACCTTATCCATACACTGCACCCTGCCCTTGGGGCTACCTAGGGCCTACCTTAGGGGTGCCTTACATGTAAGGAAAGGGAAGGTTTAGGCCTGGCAAGTGGGTACACTTGCCAAGTCGAATTTACAGTGTAAGAATACACACACAGCCACTGCAGGGGCAGGTCTGAGACATGATTACAGAGCTACTTATGTGGGTGGCACAACCAGTGCTGCAGGCCCACTAGTAGCATTTGATTTACAGGCCCTGGCACCTCTAGTGCACCTTACTAGGGACTTACTAGTAAATCGAATATGCCAATCATGGATAAACCACTTACATACAATTTAAACAGGAGAGCATATGCACTTTAGCACTGGTTAGCAGTGGTAAAGTGCTCAGAGTTGAAAAGCCAACAGCAACAGGTCAGAAAAATATAGGAGGCAGGAGGCAAAAAAGTCTGGGGATGACCCTGCATAAGCAAAAGTCCAACAGGAAACATACCAAATCTGTGCATTTTTTAAAACTAGAGACGTAGGGGAATCCAAGATGGGGTGACTTGTGGGGCTCTGACCAGGTTCTGTTACCCAGAATCCTTTGCAAACCTCAACATTTGGCTAAAAAAACACGTTTTCCTCAAATTTCAGTGACAGAAAGTTCTGGAATCTGAGAGGAGCCACAAATTTCCTTCCACCCAGAGTTCCGCCTAATCTCCCGATAAAAATGATACGTCACTTGTGTGGGTAGGCCTAGCGCCCGTGACAGGAAATGTCCCAAAACACAACGTGGACACATCACATTTTTTTAAAGAAAACAGAGGTGTTTTTTGCAAAGTGCCTACCTGTAGATTTTGGCCTCTAGCTCAGCCGGCACCTAGGGAAACCTACCAAACCTGTGCATTTTTGAAAACTAGAGACCTAGGGGAATCCAAGATGGGGTGACTTGTGGGGCTCTGACCAGGTTCTGTTACCCAGAATCCTTTGCAAACCTGAAAATTTGGCTAAAAAAACACGTTTTCCTCACATTTCAGTGACAGAAAGTTCTGGAATCTGAGAGGAGCCACAAATGTCCTTCCACCCAGCGTTCCCCCAAGTCTCCCGATAAAAATGATACCTCACTTGTGTGGGTAGGCTTAGCGCCCGTGACGGGAAATGCCCCAAAACACAACGTGGACACATCACATTTTTTTGAAAGAAAACAGAGGTGTTTTTTGCAAAGTGCCTACTTGTAGATTTTGGCCTCTAGCTCAGCAGGCACCTAGGGAAACATACCAAATCTGTGCATTTTTTAAAACTAGAGACGTAGGGGAATCCAAGATGGGGTGACTTGTGGGGCTCTGACCAGGTTCTGTTACCCAGAATCCTTTGCAAACCTCAACATTTGGCTAAAAAAACACGTTTTCCTCAAATTTCAGTGACAGAAAGTTCTGGAATCTGAGAGGAGCCACAAATTTCCTTCCACCCAGTGTTCCGCCTAATCTCCCGATAAAAATGATACCTCACTTGTGTGGGTAGGCCTAGCGCCCGTGACAGGAAATGCCCCAAAACACAACGTGGACACATCACATTTTTTGAAAGAAAACAGAGGTGTTTTTTGCAAAGTGCCTACCTGTAGATTTTGGCCTCTAGCTCAGCCGGCACCTAGGGAAACCTACCAAACCTGTGCATTTTTGAAAACTAGAGACCTAGGGGAATCCAAGATGGGGTGACTTGTGGGGCTCTGACTAGGTTCTGTTACCCAGAATCCTTTGCAAACCTGAAAATTTGGCTAAAAAAACACGTTTTCCTCACATTTCGGTGACAGAAAGTTCTGGAATCTGAGAGGAGCCACAAATTTCCTTCCACCCAGCGTTCCCCAAAGTCTCCCGATAAAAATGATACCTCACTTGTGTGGGTAGGCCTAGGGCCCGCAAACGGAAATGCCCCAAAACACAACGTGGACACATCACATTTTTGGAAAGAAAACAGAGGTGTTTTTTGCAAAGTGCCTACCTGTAGATTTTGGCCTCTAGCTCAGCCGGCACCTAGGCGAACCTACCAAACCTGTGCATTTTTGAAAACTAGAGACGTAGGGGAATCCAAGATGGGGTGACTTGTGGGGCTCTGACCAGGTTCTGTTACCCAGAATCCTTTGCAAACCTTAAAATTTTGTATAAAAAAAACACGTTTTCCTCACATTTCGGTGACAGAAAGTGCTGGAATCTGAGAGGAGCCACAAATTTCCTTCCACCCAGCGTTCCCTCAAGTCTTCCGATAAAAATTATACCTCACTTTTATGGGTAGGTCTAGCGCCCGTGACAGGAAATGCCCCAAAACACAACGTAGACACCTCACATTTTTTGAAAGAAAACAGAGGTGTTTTTTGCAAAGTGCCTACTTGTAGATTTTGGCCTCTAGCTCAGCCGGCACCTAGGGAAACCTACCAAACCTGTGCATTTTTGAAAACTAGAGACCTAGGGGAATCCAGGTTGGGGTGACTTGTAGGAATCTGACAGGTTCTGTTACCCAGAATCCTTTGCAAACCTCAACATTTGGCTAAAAAAACACGTTTTCCTCACATTTCGGTGACAGAAAGTTCTGGAATCTGAGAGGAGCCACAAATTTCCTTCCACCCAGCATTCCCCCAAGTCTCCCGATAAAAATGATACCTCACTTGTGTGGGTAGGCTTAGCGCCCGTGACGGGAAATGCCCCAAAACACAACGTGGACACATCACATTTTTTTGAAAGAAAACAGAGGTGTTTTTTGCAAAGTGCCTACTTGTAGATTTTGGCCTCTAGCTCAGCAGGCACCTAGGGAAACATACCAAACCTGTGCATTTTTGAAAACTAGAGACCTAGGGGAATCCAAGATGGGGTGACTTGTAGGGCTCTGACCAGGTTCTGTTACCCAGAATCCTTTGCACACCTCAACATTTGGCTAAAAAAAACACGTTTTCCTCAAATTTCGGTGACAGAAAGTTCTGGAATCTGAGAGGAGCCACAAATTTCCTTCCACCCAGCGTTCCGCCTAATCTCCAGATAAAAATGATACCTCACTTGTGTGGGTAGGCCTAGCGCCCGTGACAGGAAATGCCCCAAAACACAACGTGGACACATCACATTTTTTGAAAGAAAACAGAGGTGTTTTTTGCAAAGTGCCTACCTGTAGATTTTGGCCTCTAGCTCAGCCGGCACCTATGGAAACCTACCAAACCGGTGTATTTTTGAAAACTAGAGACCTAGGGGAATCCAAGATGGGGTGACTTGTGAGGCTCTGACCAGGTTCTGTTACCCCGAATCCTTTGCAAACCTCAAAATTTGGCTAAAAAACCAGAAAGTTCTGGAATCTGAGAGGAGCCACAAATTTCCTTCCACCCAGCGTTCCCCCAAGTCTCCCGATAAAAATGATACCTCACTTGTGTGGGTAGGCCTAGGGCCCGCAAAAGGAAATACCCCAAAACATAACGTGGACACATCACATTTTTTTAAAGAAAACAGAGCTGTTTTTTGCATAGTGCCTAACTGTAGATTTTGGCCTCTAGCTCAGCCGGCACCTAGGCGAACCAACCAAACCTGTGCATTTTTGAAAACTAGAGACCTAGGGGAATCCAGGTTGGGGTGACTTGTAGGAATCTGACATGTTCTGTTACCCAGAATCCTTTGCAAACCTCAACATTTGGCTAAAAAAACACGTTTTCCTCACATTTCGGTGACAGAAAGTTCTGGAATCTGAGAGGAGCCACAAATTTCCTTCCACCCAGCATTCCCCCAAGTCTCCCGATAAAAATGATACCTCACTTGTGTGGGTAGGCTTAGCGCCCGTGACGGGAAATGCCCCAAAACACAACGTGGACACATCACATTTTTTTTAAAGAAAACAGAGGTGTTTTTTGCAAAGTGCCTACTTGTAGATTTTGGCCTCTAGCTCAGCCGGCACCTAGGGAAACCTACCAAACCTGTGCATTTTTGAAAACTAGAGACGTAGGGGAATCCAAGATGGGGTGACTTGTGGGGCTCTGACCAGGTTCTGTTACCCAGACTCCTTTGCAAACCTTAAAATTTGGCTAAAAAAAACACGTTTTCCTCACATTTCGGTGACAGAAAGTTCTGGAATCTGAGAGGAGCCACAAATTCCCTTCCACCAAGCAATCCCCCAAGTCTCCCGATAAAAATGATACCTCACTTGTGTGGGTAGGCCTAGCGCCCGTGACAGGAAATGCCCCAAACCACAACGTGGACACATCACATTTTTTGAAAGAAAACAGAGGTGTTTTTTGCAAAGTGCCTACCTGTATATTTTGGCCTCTAGCTCAGCCGGCACCTAGGGAAACCTACCAAACCTGTGCATTTTTGAAAACTAGAGTCCTAGGGGAATCCAAGATGGGGTGACTTGTAGGGCTCTGACCAGGTTCTGTTACCCAGAATCCTTTGCAAACCTGAAAATTTGGCTAAAAAAAACACGTTTTCCTCACATTTCAGTGACAGAAAGTTCTGGAGTCTGAGAGGAGCCACAAATTTCCTTCCACCCAGCGTTCCCCCAAGTCTCCCGATAAAAATGATACCTCACTTGTGTGGGTAGGCCTAGGGCCCGCAAAAGGAAATACCCCAAAACATAACGTGGACACATCACATTTTTTGAAAGAAAACAGAGCTGTTTTTTGCATAGTGCCTAACTGTAGATTTTGGCCTCTAGCTCAGCCGGCACCTAGGCGAACCAACCAAACCTGTGCATTTTTGAAAACTAGAGACCTAGGGGAATCCAGGTTGGGGTGACTTGTAGGAATCTGACATGTTCTGTTACCCAGAATCCTTTGCAAACCTCAACATTTGGCTAAAAAAACATGTTTTCCTCACATTTCGGTGACAGAAAGTTCTGGAATCTGAGAGGAGCCACAAATTTCCTTCCACCCAGCATTCCCCCAAGTCTCCCGATAAAAATGATACCTCACTTGTGTGGGGAGGCTTAGCGCCCGTGACGGGAAATGCCCCAAAACACAACGTGGACACATCACATTTTTTTGAAAGAAAACAGAGGTGTTTTTTGCAAAGTGCCTACTTGTAGATTTTGGCCTCTAGCTCAGCCGGCACCTAGGGAAACCTACCAAATCTGTGCATTTTTGAAAACTAGAGACGTAGGGGAATCCAAGATGGGGTGACTTGTGGGGCTCTGACCAGGTTCTGTTACCCAGAATACTTTGCAAACCTTAAAATTTGGCTAAAAAAAACATGTTTTCCTCACATTTCGGTGACAGAAAGTTCTGGAATCTGAGAGGAGCCACAAATTCCCTTCCACCAAGCATTCCCCCAAGTCTCCCAATA
This sequence comes from Pleurodeles waltl, assembly GCF_031143425.1. NCBI lineage: Eukaryota > Metazoa > Chordata > Amphibia > Caudata > Salamandridae > Pleurodeles > Pleurodeles waltl. The sequence goes on along the minus strand of NC_090438.1, from coordinate 487,597,829 downwards.
AAAATGATACCTCACTTGTGTGGGTAGGCCTAGCGCCCGTGACAGGAAATGCCCCAAAACACAACGTGGACACATCACATTTTTTTAAAGGAAACAGAGGTGTTTTTTGCAAAGTGCCTACCTGTAGATTTTGGCCTCTAGCTCAGACGGCACCTAGGGAAACCTACCAAACCTGTGCATTTTTTAAAACTAGAGACCTAGGGGAATCCAAGATGGGGTGACTTGTAGGGCTCTGACCAGGTTCTGTTACCCAGAATCCTTTGCAAACCTCAACATTTGGCTAAAAAAACACGTTTTCCTCAAATTTCAGTGACAGAAAGTTCTGGAATCTGAGAGGAGCCACAAATTTCCTTCCACCCAGAGTTCCGCCTAATCTCCCGATAAAAATGATACGTCACTTGTGTGGGTAGGCCTAGCGCCCGTGACAGGAAATGTCCCAAAACACAACGTGGACACATCACATTTTTTTAAAGAAAACAGAGGTGTTTTTTGCAAAGTGCCTACCTGTAGATTTTGGCCTCTAGCTCAGCCGGCACCTAGGGAAACCTACCAAACCTGTGCATTTTTGAAAACTAGAGACCTAGGGGAATCCAAGATGGGGTGACTTGTGGGGCTCTGACCAGGTTCTGTTACCCAGAATCCTTTGCAAACCTGAAAATTTGGCTAAAAAAACACGTTTTCCTCACATTTCAGTGACAGAAAGTTCTGGAATCTGAGAGGAGCCACAAATTTCCTTCCACCCAGCGTTCCCCCAAGTCTCCCGATAAAAATGATACCTCACTTGTGTGGGTAGGCTTAGCGCCCGTGACGGGAAATGCCCCAAAACACAACGTGGACACATCACATTTTTTTGAAAGAAAACAGAGGTGTTTTTTGCAAAGTGCCTACTTGTAGATTTTGGCCTCTAGCTCAGCAGGCACCTAGGGAAACATACCAAATCTGTGCATTTTTTAAAACTAGAGACGTAGGGGAATCCAAGATGGGGTGACTTGTGGGGCTCTGACCAGGTTCTGTTACCCAGAATCCTTTGCAAACCTCAACATTTGGCTAAAAAAACACGTTTTCCTCAAATTTCAGTGACAGAAAGTTCTGGAATCTGAGAGGAGCCACAAATTTCCTTCCACCCAGAGTTCCGCCTAATCTCCCGATAAAAATGATACGTCACTTGTGTGGGTAGGCTTAGCGCCCGTGACAGGAAATGTCACAAAACACAACGTGGACACATCACATTTTTTTAAAGAAAACAGAGGTGTTTTTTGCAAAGTGCCTACCTGTAGATTTTGGCCTCTAGCTCAGCCGGCACCTAGGGAAACCTACCAAACCTGTGCATTTTTGAAAACTAGAGACCTAGGGGAATCCAAGATGGGGTGACTTGTGGGGCTCTGACCAGGTTCTGTTACCCAGAATCCTTTGCAAACCTGAAAATTTGGCTAAAAAAAACACGTTTTCCTCACATTTCAGTGACAGAAAGTTCTGGAATCTGAGAGGAGCCACAAATTTCCTTCCACCCAGCGTTCCCCCAAGTCTCAGGTTAAAAATTATACCTCACTTGTGTGGGTAGGCTTAGCGCCCGTGACGGGAAATGCCCCAAAACACAACGTGGACACATCACATTTTTTTGAAAGAAAACAGAGGTGTTTTGTGCAAAGTGCCTACTTGTAGATTTTGGCCTCTAGCTCAGCAGGCACCTAGGGAAACATACCAAATCTGTGCATTTTTTAAAACTAGAGACGTAGGGGAATCCAAGATGGGGTGACTTGTGGGGCTCTGACCAGGTTCTGTTACCCAGAATCCTTTGCAAACCTCAACATTTGGCAAAAAAAAAACGTTTTCCTCAAATTTCAGTGACAGAAAGTTCTGGAATCTGAGAGGAGCCACAAATTTCCTTCCACCCAGTGTTCCGCCTAATCTCCCGATAAAAATGATACCTCACTTGTGTGGGTAGGCCTAGCGCCCGTGACAGGAAATGCCCCAAAACACAACGTGGACACATCACATTTTTTGAAAGAAAACAGAGGTGTTTTTTGCAAAGTGCCTACCTGTAGATTTTGGCCTCTAGCTCAGCCGGCACCTAGGGAAACCTACCAAACCTGTGCATTTTTGAAAACTAGAGACCTAGGGGAATCCAAGATGGGGTGACTTGTGGGGCTCTGACTAGGTTCTGTTACCCAGAATCCTTTGCAAACCTGAAAATTTGGCTAAAAAAACACGTTTTCCTCACATTTCGGTGACAGAAAGTTCTGGAATCTGAGAGGAGCCACAAATTTCCTTCCACCCAGCGTTCCCCAAAGTCTCCCGATAAAAATGATACCTCACTTGTGTGGGTAGGCCTAGGGCCCGCAAACGGAAATGCCCCAAAACACAACGTGGACACATCACATTTTTGGAAAGAAAACAGAGGTGTTTTTTGCAAAGTGCCTACCTGTAGATTTTGGCCTCTAGTTCAGCCGGCACCTAGGCGAACCTACCAAACCTGTGCATTTTTGAAAACTAGAGACGTAGGGGAATCCAAGATGGGGTGACTTGTGGGGCTCTGACCAGGTTCTGTTACCCAGAATCCTTTGCAAACCTTAAAATTTTGTATTAAAAAAACACGTTTTCCTCACATTTCGGTGACAGAAAGTGCTGGAATCTGAGAGGAGCCACAAATTTCCTTCCACCCAGCGTTCCCTCAAGTCTTCCGATAAAAATTATACCTCACTTTTATGGGTAGGTCTAGCGCCCGTGACAGGAAATGCCCCAAAACACAACGTGGACACCTCACATTTTTTGAAAGAAAACAGAGGTGTTTTTTGCAAAGTGCCTACTTGTAGATTTTGGCCTCTAGCTCAGCCGGCACCTAGGGAAACCTACCAAACCTGTGCATTTTTGAAAACTAGAGACCTAGGGGAATCCAGGTTGGGGTGACTTGTAGGAATCTGACAGGTTCTGTTTCCCAGAATCCTTTGCAAACCTCAACATTTGGCTAAAAAAACACGTTTTCCTCACATTTCGGTGACAGAAAGTTCTGGAATCTGAGAGGAGCCACAAATTTCCTTCCACCCAGCATTCCCCCAAGTCTCCCGATAAAAATGATACCTCACTTGTGTGGGTAGGCTTAGCGCCCGTGACGGGAAATGCCCCAAAACACAACGTGGACACATCACATTTTTTTGAAAGAAAACAGAGGTGTTTTTTGCAAAGTGCCTACTTGTAGATTTTGGCCTCTAGCTCAGCAGGCACCTAGGGAAACATACCAAACCTGTGCATTTTTGAAAACTAGAGACCTAGGGGAATCCAAGATGGGGTGACTTGTAGGGCTCTGACCAGGTTCTGTTACCCAGAATCCTTTGCACACCTCAACATTTGGCTAAAAAAAACACGTTTTCCTCAAATTTCGGTGACAGAAAGTTCTGGAATCTGAGAGGAGCCACAAATTTCCTTCCACCCAGCGTTCCGCCTAATCTCCAGATAAAAATGATACCTCACTTGTGTGGGTAGGCCTAGCGCCCGTGACAGGAAATGCCCCAAAACACAACGTGGACACATCACATTTTTTGAAAGAAAACAGAGGTGTTTTTTGCAAAGTGCCTACCTGTAGATTTTGGCCTCTAGCTCAGCCGGCACCTATGGAAACCTACCAAACCGGTGCATTTTTGAAAACTAGAGACCTAGGGGAATCCAAGATGGGGTGACTTGTGAGGCTCTGACCAGGTTCTGTTACCCCGAATCCTTTGCAAACCTCAAAATTTGGCTAAAAAACCAGAAAGTTCTGGAATCTGAGAGGAGCCACAAATTTCCTTCCACCCAGCGTTCCCCCAAGTCTCCCGATAAAAATGATACCTCACTTGTGTGGGTAGGCCTAGGGCCCGCAAAAGGAAATACCCCAAAACATAACGTGGACACATCACATTTTTTGAAAGAAAACAGAGCTGTTTTTTTGCATAGTGCCTAACTGTAGATTTTGGCCTCTAGCTCAGCCGGCACCTAGGTGAACCAACCAAACCTGTGCATTTTTGAAAACTAGAGACCTAGGGGAATCCAGGTTGGGGTGACTTGTAGGAATCTGACATGTTCTGTTACCCAGAATCCTTTGCAAACCTCAACATTTGGCTAAAAAAACACGTTTTCCTCACATTTCGGTGACAGAAAGTTCTGGAATCTGAGAGGAGCCACAAATTTCCTTCCACCCAGCATTCCCCCAAGTCTCCCGATAAAAATGATACCTCACTTGTGTGGGTAGGCTTAGCGCCCGTGACGGGAAATGCCCCAAAACACAACGTGGACACATCACATTTTTTTGAAAGAAAACAGAGGTGTTTTTTGCAAAGTGCCTACTTGTAGATTTTGGCCTCTAGCTCAGCCGGCACCTAGGGAAACCTACCAAACCTGTGCATTTTTTAAAACTAGAGACGTAGGGGAATCCAAGATGGGGTGACTTGTGGGGCTCTGACCAGGTTCTGTTACCCAGAATCCTTTGCAAACCTCAACATTTGGCTAAAAAAACACGTTTTCCTCAAATTTCAGTGACAGAAAGTTCTGGAATCTGAGAGGAGCCACAAATTTCCTTCCACCCAGTGTTCCGCCTAATCTCCCGATAAAAATGATACCTCACTTGTGTGGGTAGGCCTAGCGCCCGTGACAGGAAATGCCCCAAAACACAACGTGGACACATCACATTTTTTGAAAGAAAACAGAGGTGTTTTTTGCAAAGTGCCTACCTGTAGATTTTGGCCTCTAGCTCAGCCGGCACCTAGGGAAACCTACCAAACCTGTGCATTTTTGAAAACTAGAGACCTAGGGGAATCCAAGATGGGGTGACTTGTGGGGCTCTGACTAGGTTCTGTTACCCAGAATCCTTTGCAAACCTGAAAATTTGGCTAAAAAAACACGTTTTCCTCACATTTCGGTGACAGAAAGTTCTGGAATCTGAGAGGAGCCACAAATTTCCTTCCACCCAGCGTTCCCCAAAGTCTCCCGATAAAAATGATACCTCACTTGTGTGGGTAGGCCTAGGGCCCGCAAACGGAAATGCCCCAAAACACAACGTGGACACATCACATTTTTGGAAAGAAAACAGAGGTGTTTTTTGCAAAGTGCCTACCTGTAGATTTTGGCCTCTAGTTCAGCCGGCACCTAGGCGAACCTACCAAACCTGTGCATTTTTGAAAACTAGAGACGTAGGGGAATCCAAGATGGGGTGACTTGTGGGGCTCTGACCAGGTTCTGTTACCCAGAATCCTTTGCAAACCTTAAAATTTTGTATTAAAAAAACACGTTTTCCTCACATTTCGGTGACAGAAAGTGCTGGAATCTGAGAGGAGCCACAAATTTCCTTCCACCCAGCGTTCCCTCAAGTCTTCCGATAAAAATTATACCTCACTTTTATGGGTAGGTCTAGCGCCCGTGACAGGAAATGCCCCAAAACACAACGTGGACACCTCACATTTTTTGAAAGAAAACAGAGGTGTTTTTTGCAAAGTGCCTACTTGTAGATTTTGGCCTCTAGCTCAGCCGGCACCTAGGGAAACCTACCAAACCTGTGCATTTTTGAAAACTAGAGACCTAGGGGAATCCAGGTTGGGGTGACTTGTAGGAATCTGACAGGTTCTGTTTCCCAGAATCCTTTGCAAACCTCAACATTTGGCTAAAAAAACACGTTTTCCTCACATTTCGGTGACAGAAAGTTCTGGAATCTGAGAGGAGCCACAAATTTCCTTCCACCCAGCATTCCCCCAAGTCTCCCGATAAAAATGATACCTCACTTGTGTGGGTAGGCTTAGCGCCCGTGACGGGAAATGCCCCAAAACACAACGTGGACACATCACATTTTTTTGAAAGAAAACAGAGGTGTTTTTTGCAAAGTGCCTACTTGTAGATTTTGGCCTCTAGCTCAGCAGGCACCTAGGGAAACATACCAAACCTGTGCATTTTTGAAAACTAGAGACCTAGGGGAATCCAAGATGGGGTGACTTGTAGGGCTCTGACCAGGTTCTGTTACCCAGAATCCTTTGCACACCTCAACATTTGGCTAAAAAAAACACGTTTTCCTCAAATTTCGGTGACAGAAAGTTCTGGAATCTGAGAGGAGCCACAAATTTCCTTCCACCCAGCGTTCCGCCTAATCTCCAGATAAAAATGATACCTCACTTGTGTGGGTAGGCCTAGCGCCCGTGACAGGAAATGCCCCAAAACACAACGTGGACACATCACATTTTTTGAAAGAAAACAGAGGTGTTTTTTGCAAAGTGCCTACCTGTAGATTTTGGCCTCTAGCTCAGCCGGCACCTATGGAAACCTACCAAACCGGTGCATTTTTGAAAACTAGAGACCTAGGGGAATCCAAGATGGGGTGACTTGTGAGGCTCTGACCAGGTTCTGTTACCCCGAATCCTTTGCAAACCTCAAAATTTGGCTAAAAAACCAGAAAGTTCTGGAATCTGAGAGGAGCCACAAATTTCCTTCCACCCAGCGTTCCCCCAAGTCTCCCGATAAAAATGATACCTCACTTGTGTGGGTAGGCCTAGGGCCCGCAAAAGGAAATACCCCAAAACATAACGTGGACACATCACATTTTTTGAAAGAAAACAGAGCTGTTTTTTTGCATAGTGCCTAACTGTAGATTTTGGCCTCTAGCTCAGCCGGCACCTAGGTGAACCAACCAAACCTGTGCATTTTTGAAAACTAGAGACCTAGGGGAATCCAGGTTGGGGTGACTTGTAGGAATCTGACATGTTCTGTTACCCAGAATCCTTTGCAAACCTCAACATTTGGCTAAAAAAACACGTTTTCCTCACATTTCGGTGACAGAAAGTTCTGGAATCTGAGAGGAGCCACAAATTTCCTTCCACCCAGCATTCCCCCAAGTCTCCCGATAAAAATGATACCTCACTTGTGTGGGTAGGCTTAGCGCCCGTGACGGGAAATGCCCCAAAACACAACGTTGACACATCACATTTTTTTGAAAGAAAACAGAGGTGTTTTTTGCAAAGTGCCTACTTGTAGATTTTGGCCTCTAGCTCAGCCGGCACCTAGGGAAACCTACCAAACCTGTGCATTTTTTAAAACTAGAGACGTAGGGGAATCCAAGATGGGGTGACTTGTGGGGCTCTGACCAGGTTCTGTTACCCAGAATCCTTTGCAAACCTCAACATTTGGCTAAAAAAACACGTTTTCCTCAAATTTCAGTGACAGAAAGTTCTGGAATCTGAGAGGAGCCACAAATTTCCTTCCACCCAGTGTTCCGCCTAATCTCCCGATAAAAATGATACCTCACTTGTGTGGGTAGGCCTAGCGCCCGTGACAGGAAATGCCCCAAAACACAACGTGGACACATCACATTTTTTGAAAGAAAACAGAGGTGTTTTTTGCAAAGTGCCTACCTGTAGATTTTGGCCTCTAGCTCAGCCGGCACCTAGGGAAACCTACCAAACCTGTGCATTTTTGAAAACTAGAGACCTAGGGGAATCCAAGATGGGGTGACTTGTGGGGCTCTGACTAGGTTCTGTTACCCAGAATCCTTTGCAAACCTGAAAATTTGGCTAAAAAAACACGTTTTCCTCACATTTCGGTGACAGAAAGTTCTGGAATCTGAGAGGAGCCACAAATTTCCTTCCACCCAGCGTTCCCCAAAGTCTCCCGATAAAAATGATACCTCACTTGTGTGGGTAGGCCTAGGGCCCGCAAACGGAAATGCCCCAAAACACAACGTGGACACATCACATTTTTGGAAAGAAAACAGAGGTGTTTTTTGCAAAGTGCCTACCTGTAGATTTTGGCCTCTAGTTCAGCCGGCACCTAGGCGAACCTACCAAACCTGTGCATTTTTGAAAACTAGAGACGTAGGGGAATCCAAGATGGGGTGACTTGTGGGGCTCTGACCAGGTTCTGTTACCCAGAATCCTTTGCAAACCTTAAAATTTTGTATTAAAAAAACACGTTTTCCTCACATTTCGGTGACAGAAAGTGCTGGAATCTGAGAGGAGCCACAAATTTCCTTCCACCCAGCGTTCCCTCAAGTCTTCCGATAAAAATTATACCTCACTTTTATGGGTAGGTCTAGCGCCCGTGACAGGAAATGCCCCAAAACACAACGTGGACACCTCACATTTTTTTAAAGAAAACAGAGGTGTTTTTTGCAAAGTGCCTACTTGTAGATTTTGGCCTCTAGCTCAGCCGGCACCTAGGGAAACCTACCAAACCTGTGCATTTTTGAAAACTAGAGACCTAGGGGAATCCAGGTTGGGGTGACTTGTAGGAATCTGACAGGTTCTGTTACCCAGAATCCTTTGCAAACCTCAACATTTGGCTAAAAAAACAAGTTTTCCTCACATTTCGGTGACAGAAAGTTCTGGAATCTGAGAGGAGCCACAAATTTCCTTCCACCCAGCATTCCCCCAAGTCTCCCGATAAAAATGATACCTCACTTGTGTGGGTAGGCTTAGCGCCCGTGACGGGAAATGCCCCAAAACACAACGTGGACACATCACATTTTTTTGAAAGAAAACAGAGGTGTTTTTTGCAAAGTGCCTACTTGTAGATTTTGGCCTCTAGCTCAGCAGGCACCTAGGGAAACATACCAAACCTGTGCATTTTTGAAAACTAGAGACCTAGGGGAATCCAAGATGGGGTGACTTGTAGGGCTCTGACCAGGTGCTGTTACCCAGAATCCTTTGCACACCTCAACATTTGGCTAAAAAAAACACGTTTTCCTCAAATTTCGGTGACAGAAAGTTCTGGAATCTGAGAGGAGCCACAAATTTCCTTCCACCCAGCCTTCCGCCTAATCTCCAGATAAAAATGATACCTCACTTGTGTGGGTAGGCCTAGCGCCCGTGACAGGAAATGCCCCAAAACACAACGTGGACACATCACATTTTTTGAAAGAAAACAGAGGTGTTTTTTGCAAAGTGCCTACCTGTAGATTTTGGCCTCTAGCTCAGCCGGCACCTATGGAAACCTACCAAACCGGTGCATTTTTGAAAACTAGAGACCTAGGGGAATCCAAGATGGGGTGACTTGTGAGGCTCTGACCAGGTTCTGTTACCCCGAATCCTTTGCAAACCTCAAAATTTGGCTAAAAAACCAGAAAGTTCTGGAATCTGAGAGGAGCCACAAATTTACTTCCACCCAGCGTTCCCCCAAGTCTCCCGATAAAAATGATACCTCACTTGTGTGGGTAGGCCTAGGGCCCGCAAAAGGAAATACCCCAAAACATAACGTGGACACATCACATTTTTTGAAAGAAAACAGAGCTGTTTTTTTGCATAGTGCCTAACTGTAGATTTTGGCCTCTAGCTCAGCCGGCACCTAGGTGAACCAAACAAACCTGTGCATTTTTGAAAACTAGAGACCTAGGGGAATCCAGGTTGGGGTGACTTGTAGGAATCTGACATGTTCTGTTACCCAGAATCCTTTGCAAACCTCAACATTTGGCTAAAAAAACACGTTTTCCTCACATTTCGGTGACAGAAAGTTCTGGAATCTGAGAGGAGCCACAAATTTCCTTCCACCCAGCATTCCCCCAAGTCTCCCGATAAAAATGATACCTCACTTGTGTGGGTAGGCTTAGCGCCCGTGACGGGAAATGCCCCAAAACACAACGTGGACACATCACATTTTTTTGAAAGAAAACAGAGGTGTTTTTTGCAAAGTGCCTACTTGTAGATTTTGGCCTCTAGCTCAGCCGGCACCTAGGGAAACCTACCAAACCTGTGCATTTTTTAAAACTAGAGACGTAGGGGAATCCAAGATGGGGTGACTTGTGGGGCTCTGACCAGGTTCTGTTACCCAGACTCCTTTGCAAACCTTAAAATTTGGCTAAAAAAAACACGTTTTCCTCACATTTCGGTGACAGAAAGTTCTGGAATCTGAGAGGAGCCACAAATTCCCTTCCACCAAGCAATCCCCCAAGTCTCCCGATAAAAATGATACCTCACTTGTGTGGGTAGGCCTAGCGCCCGTGACAGGAAATGCCCCAAACCACAACGTGGACACACCACATTTTTTGAAAGAAAACAGAGGTGTTTTTTGCAAAGTGCCTACCTGTATATTTTGGCCTCTAGCTCAGCCGGCACCTAGGGAATCCTACCAAACCTGTGCATTTTTGAAAACTAGAGTCCTAGGGGAATCCAAGATGGGGTGACTTGTAGGGCTCTGACCAGGTTCTGTTACCCAGAATCCTTTGCAAACCTGAAAATTTGGCTAAAAAAAACAAGTTTTCCTCACATTTCAGTGACAGAAAGTTCTGGAATCTGAGAGGAGCCACAAATTTCCTTCCACCCAGCGTTCCCCCAAGTCTCCCGATAAAAATGATACCTCACTTGTGTGGGTAGGCCTAGGGCCCGCAAAAGGAAATACCCCAAAACATAACGTGGACACATCACATTTTTTTAAAGAAAACAGAGCTGTTTTTTGCATAGTGCCTAACTGTAGATTTTGGCCTCTAGCTCAGCCGGCACCTAGGCGAACCAACCAAACCTGTGCATTTTTGAAAACTAGAGACCTAGGGGAATCCAGGTTGGGGTGACTTGTAGGAATCTGACATGTTCTGTTACCCAGAATCCTTTGCAAACCTCAACATTTGGCTAAAAAAACACGTTTTCCTCACATTTCGGTGACAGAAAGTTCTGGAATCTGAGAGGAGCCACAAATTTCCTTCCACCCAGCATTCCCCCAAGTCTCCCGATAAAAATGATACCTCACTTGTGTGGGGAGGCTTAGCGCCCGTGACGGGAAATGCCCCAAAACACAACGTGGACACATCACATTTTTTTTAAAGAAAACAGAGGTGTTTTTTGCAAAGTGCCTACTTGTAGATTTTGGCCTCTAGCTCAGCCGGCACCTAGGGAAACCTACCAAATCTGTGCATTTTTGAAAACTAGAGACGTAGGGGAATCCAAGATGGGGTGACTTGTAGGGCTCTGACCAGGTTCTGTTACCCAGAATACTTTGCAAACCTTAAAATTTGGCTAAAAAAAACATGTTTTCCTCACATTTCGGTGACAGAAAGTTCTGGAATCTGAGAGGAGCCACAAATTCCCTTCCACCAAGCATTCCCCCAAGTCTCCCAATAAAAATGATACCTCACTTGTGTGGGTAGGCCTAGCGCCCGTGACAGGAAATGCCCCAAAACACAACGTGGACACATCACATTTTTTTAAAGGAAACAGAGGTGTTTTTTGCAAAGTGCCTACCTGTAGATTTTGGCTTCTAGCTCAGCCGGCACCTAGGCGAACCTACCAAACCTGTGCATTTTTGAAAACTAGAGACCTAGGGGAATCCAGGTTGGGGTGACTTGTAGGAATCTGACAGGTTCTGTTACCCAGAATCCTTTGCAAACCTCAACATTTGGCTAAAAAAACACGTTTTCCTCAAATTTCGGTGACAGAAAGTTCTGGAATCTGAGAGGAGCCACAAATTTCCTTCCACCCAGCATTCCCCCAAGTCTCCTGATAAAAATGATAACTCACTTGTGTGGGTAGGCTTAGCGCCCGTGACGGGAAATGCCCCAAAACACAACGTGGACACATCACATTTTTTTGAAAGAAAACAGAGGTGTTTTTTGCAAAGTGCCTACTTGTAGATTTTGGCCTCTAGCTCAGCAGGCACCTAGGGAAACATACCAAATCTGTGCATTTTTTAAAACTAGAGACGTAGGGGAATCCAAGATGGGGTGACTTGTGGGGCTCTGACCAGGTTCTGTTACCCAGAATCCTTTGCAAACCTCAACATTTGGCTAAAAAAACACGTTTTCCTCAAATTTCAGTGACAGAAAGTTCTGGAATCTGAGAGGAGCCACAAATTTCCTTCCACCCAGTGTTCCGCCTAATCTCCCGATAAAAATGATACCTCACTTGTGTGGGTAGGCCTAGCGCCCGTGACAGGAAATGCCCCAAAACACAACGTGGACACATCACATTTTTTGAAAGAAAACAGAGGTGTTTTTTGCAAAGTGCCTACCTGTAGATTTTGGCCTCTAGCTCAGCCGGCACCTAGGGAAACCTACCAAACCTGTGCATTTTTGAAAACTAGAGACCTAGGGGAATCCAAGATGGGGTGACTTGTGGGGCTCTGACTAGGTTCTGTTACCCAGAATCCTTTGCAAACCTGAAAATTTGGCTAAAAAAACACGTTTTCCTCACATTTCGGTGACAGAAAGTTCTGGAATCTGAGAGGAGCCACAAATTTCCTTCCACCCAGCGTTCCCCAAAGTCTCCCGATAAAAATGATACCTCACTTGTGTGGGTAGGCCTAGGGCCCGCAAACGGAAATGCCCCAAAACACAACGTGGACACATCACATTTTTGGAAAGAAAACAGAGGTGTTTTTTGCAAAGTGCCTACCTGTAGATTTTGGCCTCTAGCTCAGCCGGCACCTAGGCGAACCTACCAAACCTGTGCATTTTTGAAAACTAGAGACGTAGGGGAATCCAAGATGGGGTGACTTGTGGGGCTCTGACCAGGTTCTGTTACCCAGAATCCTTTGCAAACCTTAAAATTTTGTATAAAAAAAACACGTTTTCCTCACATTTCGGAGACAGAAAGTGCTGGAATCTGAGAGGAGCCACAAATTTCCTTACACCCAGCGTTCCCTCAAGTCTTCCGATAAAAATTATACCTCACTTTTATGGGTAGGTCTTGCGCCCGTGACAGGAAATGCCCCAAAACACAACGTGGACACCTCACATTTTTTGAAAGAAAACAGAGGTGTTTTTTGCAAAGTGCCTACTTGTAGATTTTGGCCTCTAGCTCAGCCGGCACCTAGGGAAACCTACCAAACCTGTGCATTTTTGAAAACTAGAGACCTAGGGGAATCCAGGTTGGGGTGACTTGTAGGAATCTGACATGTTCTGTTACCCAGAATCCTTTGCAAACCTCAACATTTGGCTAAAAAAAAACGTTTTCCTCACATTTCGGTGACAGAAAGTTCTGGAATCTGAGAGGAGCCACAAATTTCCTTCCACCCAGCATTCCCCCAAGTCTCCCGATAAAAATGATACCTCACTTGTGTGGGTAGGCTTAGCGCCCGTGACGGGAAATGCCCCAAAACACAACGTGGACACATCACATTTTTTTGAAAGAAAACAGAGGTGTTTTTTGCAAAGTGCCTACTTGTAGATTTTGGCCTCTAGCTCAGCCGGCACCTAGGGAAACCTACCAAACCTGTGCATTTTTTAAAACTAGAGACGTAGGGGAATCCAAGATGGGGTGACTTGTTGGGCTCTGACCAGGTTCTGTTACCCAGACTCCTTTGCAAACCTTAAAATTTGGCTAAAAAAAACACGTTTTCCTCACATTTCGGTGACAGAAAGTTCTGGAATCTGAGAGGAGCCACAAATTCCCTTCCACCAAGCAATCCCCCAAGTCTCCAGATAAAAATGATACCTCACTTCTGTGGGTAGGCCTAGCGCCCGTGACAGGAAATGCCCCAAACCACAACGTGGACACATCACATTTTTTGAAAGAAAACAGAGGTGTTTTTTGCAAAGTGCCTACCTGTATATTTTGGCCTCTAGCTCAGCCGACACCTAGGGAAACCTACCAAACCTGTGCATTTTTGAAAACTAGAGCCCTAGGGGAATCCAAGATGGGGTGACTTGTAGGGCTCTGACCAGGTTCTGTTACCCAGAATCCTTTGCAAACCTGAAAATTTGGCTAAAAAAAACACGTTTTCCTCACATTTCAGTGACAGAAAGTTCTGGAATCTGAGAGGAGCCACAAATTTCCTTCCACCCAGCGTTCCCCCAAGTCTCCCGATAAAAATGATACCTCACTTGTGTGGGTAGGCCTAGGGCCCGCAAAAGGAAATACCCCAAAACATAACGTGAACACATCACATTTTTTGAAAGAAAACAGAGCTGTTTTTTGCATAGTGCCTAACTGTAGATTTTGGCCTCTAGCTCAGCCGGCACCTAGGCGAACCAACCAAACCTGTGCATTTTTGAAAACTAGAGACCTAGGGGAATCCAGGTTGGGGTGACTTGTAGGAATCTGACATGTTCTGTTACCCAGAATCCTTTGCAAACCTCAACATTTGGCTAAAAAAACACGTTTTCCTCACATTTCGGTGACAGAAAGTTCTGGAATCTGAGAGGAGCCACAAATTTCCTTCCACCCAGCATTCCCCCAAGTCTCCCGATAAAAATGATACCTCACTTGTGTGGGGAGGCTTAGCGCCCGTGACGGGAAATGCCCCAAAACACAACGTGGACACATCACATTTTTTTGAAAGAAAACAGAGGTGTTTTTTGCAAAGTGCCTACTTGTAGATTTTGGCCTCTAACTCAGCCGGCACCTAGGGAAACCTACCAAATCTGTGCATTTTTGAAAACTAGAGACGTAGGGGAATCCAAGATGGGGTGACTTGTGGGGCTCTGACCAGGTTCTGTTACCCAGAATACTTTGCAAACCTGAAAATTTGGCTAAAAAAAACATGTTTTCCTCACATTTCGGTGACAGAAAGTTCTGGAATCTGAGAGGAGCCACAAATTCCCTTCCACCAAGCATTCCCCCAAGTCTCCCAATAAAAATGATACCTCACTTGTGTGGGTAGGCCTAGCGCCCGTGACAGGAAATGCCCCAAAACACAACGTGGACACATCACATTTTTTTAAAGGAAACAGAGGTGTTTTTTGCAAAGTGCCTACCTGTAGATTTTGGCCTCTAGCTCAGACGGCACCTAGGGAAACCTACCAAACCTGTGCATTTTTTAAAACTAGAGACCTAGGGGAATCCAAGATGGGGTGACTTGTAGGGCTCTGACCAGGTTCTGTTACCCAGAATCCTTTGCAAACCTCAACATTTGGCTAAAAAAACACGTTTTCCTCAAATTTCGGTGACAGAAAGTTCTGGAATCTGAGAGGAGCCACAAATTTCCTTCCACCCAGAGTTCCGCCTAATCTCCCGATAAAAATGATACGTCACTTGTGTGGGTAGGCCTAGCGCCCGTGACAGGAAATGTCCCAAAACACAACGTGGACACATCACATTTTTTTAAAGAAAACAGAGGTGTTTTTTGCAAAGTGCCTACCTGTAGATTTTGGCCTCTAGCTCAGCCGGCACCTAGGGAAACCTACCAAACCTGTGCATTTGTGAAAACTAGAGACCTAGGGGAATCCAAGATGGGGTGACTTGTGGGGCTCTGACCAGGTTCTGTTACCCAGAATCCTTTGCAAACCTGAAAATTTGGCTAAAAAATACACGTTTTCCTCACATTTCAGTGACAGAAAGTTCTGGAATCTGAGAGGAGCCACAAATTTCCTTCCACCCAGCGTTCCCCCAAGTCTCCCGATAAAAATGATACCTCACTTGTGTTGGTAGGCCTAGGGCCCTGCAAAAGGAAATACCCCAAAACACAACGTGGACACATCACATTTTTTGAAAGAAAACAGAGCTGTTTTTTGCATAGTGCCTACCTGTAGAATTTGGCTTCTAGCTCAGCCGGCACCTAGGCGAACCTACCAAACCTGTGCATTTTTGAAAACTAGAGACCTAGGGGAATCCAGGTTGGGGTGACTTGTAGGAATCTGACAGGTTCTGTTACCCAGAATCCTTTGCAAACCTCAACATTTGGCTAAAAAAACACGTTTTCCTCAAATTTCGGTGACAGAAAGTTCTGGAATCTGAGAGGAGCCACAAATTTCCTTCCACCCAGCATTCCCCCAAGTCTCCTGATAAAAATGATAACTCACTTGTGTGGGTAGGCTTAGCGCCCGTGACGGGAAATGCCCCAAAACACAACGTGGACACATCACATTTTTTTGAAAGAAAACAGAGGTGTTTTTTGCAAAGTGCCTACTTGTAGATTTTGGCCTCTAGCTCAGCCGGCATGTAGGGAAACCTACCAAATCTGTGCATTTTTTAAAACTAGAGACGTAGGGAAATCCAAGATGGGGTGACTTGTGGGGCTCTGACCAGGTTCTGTTACCCAGAATCCTTTGCAAACCTTAAAATTTGGCTAACAAAAACATGTTTTCCTCACATTTCGGTGACAGAAAGTTCTGGAATCTGAGAGGAGCCACAAATTCCCTTCCACCAAGCATTCCCCCAAGTCTCCCAATAAAAATGATACCTCACTTGTGTGGGTAGGCCTAGCGCCCGTGACAGGAAATGCCCCAAAACACAACGTGGACACATCACATTTTTTTAAAGAAAACAGAGGTGTTTTTTGCAAAGTGCCTATCTGTAGATTTTGGCCTCTAGCTCAGCCGGCACCTAGGGAAACCTAACAAACCTGTGCATTTTTGAAAACTAGAGACCTAGGGGAATCCAGGTTGGGGTGACTTGTAGGAATCTGACAAGTTCTGTTACCCAGAATCCTTTGCAAACCTCAACGTTTTGCTAAAAAAACACGTTTTCCTGAAATTTCAGTGACAGAAAGTTCTGGAATCTGAGAGGAGCCACAAATTTCCTTCCACCCAGCGTTCCGCCTAATCTCCCGATAAAAATGATACCTCACTTGTGTGGGTAGGCCTAGCGCCCGTGACAGGAAATGCCCCAAAACATAACATTGACACATCACATTTTTTGAAAGAAAATAGAGGTGTTTTTTGCATAGTGCCTACCTGTAGATTTTGGCCTCTAGCTCAGCCGGCACCTAGGGAAACCTACCAAACCTGTGCATTTTTTAAAACTAGAGACCTAGAGGAATCCAAGTTGGGGTGACTTGTGGGGCTCTGACCAGCATCTGTTACCCAGAATCCTCTGCAAACCTGAAAATTTGGCTAAAAAAACACGTTTTCTTCACATTTCGGTGACAGAAAGTTCTGGAATCTGAGAGGAGCCACAAATTTCCTTCCACCCAGCGTTCCCCCAAGTCTCCCGATAAAAATGATACCTCACTTGTGTGGGTAGGCCTAGGGCCCGCAAAAGGAAATGCCCCAAAACACAACGTGGACACATCACATTTTTTTAAAGAAAACAGAAGTGTTTTTTGCAAAGTGCCTACCTGTAGATTTTGGCCTCTAGCTCAGCCGGCACCTAGGCGAACCTACCAAACCTGTGCATTTTGAAAACTAGAGACCTAGGGGAATCCAAGATGGGGTGACTTGTGAGGCTCTGACCAGGTTCTGTTACCCAGAATCCTTTGCAAACCTCAAAATTTGGCTAAAAAAAACATGTTTTCCTCACATTTCGGTGACAGAAAGTTCTGGAATCTGAGAGGAGCCACAAATTTCCTTCCACCCAGCGTTCCCTCAAGTCTTCCGATAAAAATGATACCTCACTTTAATGGGTAGGTCTAGCGCCCGTGACAGGAAATGCCCCAAAATACAACGTGGACACCTCACATTTTTTTAAAGAAAACAGAGGTATTTTTTGCAAAGTGCCTACCTGTAGATTTTGGCCTCTAGCTCAGCCGGCACATAGGGAAACCTACCAAACCTGTGCATTTTTTAAAACTGGAGACGTAGGGGAATCCAAGATGGGGTGACTTGTGGGGCTCTGACCAGGTTCTGTTACCCAGAATCCTTTGCAAACCTTAAAATTTTGTGTAAAAAAAACACGTTTTCCTCACATTTCGGTGACAGAAAGTTCTGGAATCTGAGAGGAGCCACAAATTTCCTTCCACCCAGCGTTCCCTCAAGTCTTCCGATAAAAATTATACCTCACTTTTATGGGTAGGTCTAGCGCCCGTGACAGGAAATGCCCCAAAACACAACGTGGACACCTCACATTTTTTTAAAGAAAACAGAGGTGTTTTTTGCAAAGTGCCTACTTGTAGATTTTGGCCTCTAGCTCAGCCGGCACCTAGGGAAACCTACCAAACCTGTGCATTTTTGAAAACTAGAGACCTAGGGGAATCCAGGTTGGGGTGACTTGTAGGGCTCTGACCAGGTTCTGTTACCCAGAATCCTTTGCACACCTCAACATTTGGCTAAAAAAAACACGTTTTCCTCAAATTTCGGTGACAGAAAGTTCTGGAATCTGAGAGGAGCCACAAATTTCCTTCCACCCAGCGTTCCGCCTAATCTCCAGATAAAAATGATACCTCACTTGTGTGGGTAGGCCTAGCGCCCGTGACAGGAAATGCCCCAAAACACAACGTGGACACATCACATTTTTTTAAAGAAAACAGAGGTGTTTTTTGCAAAGTGCCTACCTGTAGATTTTGGCCTCTAGCTCAGCCGGCACCTATGGAAACCTACCAAACCGGTGCATTTTTGAAAACTAGAGACCTAGGGGAATCCAAGATGGGGTGACTTGTGAGGCTCTGACCAGGTTCTGTTACCCCGAATCCTTTGCAAACCTCAAAATTTGGCTAAAAAACCAGAAAGTTCTGGAATCTGAGAGGAGCCACAAATTTCCTTCCACCCAGTATTCCCCCAAGTCTCCCGATAAAAATTATACCTCACTTGTGTGGGTAGGCTTAGCGCCCATGACAGGAAATGCCCCAAAACACAACGTGGACACATCACATTTTTTTGAAAGAAAACAGAGGTGTTTTTTGCAAAGTGCCTACTTGTAGATTTTGGCCTCTAGCTCAGCCGGCACCTAGGGAAACCTACCAAACCTGTGCATTTTTTAAAACTAGAGACGTAGGGGAATCCAAGATGGGGTGACTTGTGGGGCTCTGACCAGGTTCTGTTACCCAGAATCCTTTGCAAACCTTAAAATTTGGCTAAAAAAACCACGTTTTCCTCACATTTCGATGACAGAAAGTTCTGGAATCTGAGAGGAGCCACAAATTTCCTTCCACCCAGCGTTCCCTCAAGTCTTCCGATAAAAATGATACCTCACTTTAATGGGTAGGTCTAGCGCCCGTGACAGGAAATGCCCCAAAATACAACGTGGACACCTCACATTTTTTTAAAGAAAACAGAGGTGTTTTTTGCAAAGTGCCTACCTGTAGATTTTGGCCTCTAGCTCAGCCGGCACCTAGGGAAACCTACCAAACCTGTGCATTTTTGAAAACTGGAGACCTAAGGGAATCCAGGTTGGGGTGACTTGCAGGAATCTGACATGTTCTGTTACCCAGAATCCTTTGCAAACCTCAACATTTGGCTAAAAAAACACGTTTTCCTCACATTTCGGTGACAGAAAGTTCTGGAATCTGAGAGGAGCCACAAATTTCCTTCCACCCAGCATTCCCCCAAGTCTCCCGATAAAAATGATACCTCACTTGTGTGGGTAGGCTTAGCGCCCGTGACGGGAAATGCCCCAAAACACAACGTGGACACATCACATTTTTTTGAAAGAAAACAGAGGTGTTTTTTGCAAAGTGCCTACTTGTAGATTTTGGCCTCTAGCTCAGCAGGCACCTAGGGAAACCTACCAAATCTGTGCATTTTTGAAAACTAGAGACGTAGGGGAATCCAAGATGGGGTGACTTGTGGGGCTCTGACCAGGTTCTGTTACCCAGAATCCTTTGCAAACCTCAACATTTGGCTAAAAAAATAAGTTTTCCTCAAATTTCAGTGACAGAAAGTTCTGGAATCTGAGAGGAGCCACAAATTTCCTTCCACCCAGTGTTCCGCCTAATCTCCCGATAAAAATGATACCTCACTTGTGTGGGTAGGCCTAGCCCCCGTGACAGGAAATGCCCCAAAACACAACGTGGACACATCACAAATTTTTGAAAGAAAACAGAGGTGTTTTTTGCAAAGTGCCTACCTGTAGATTTTGGCCTCTAGCTCAGCCGGCACCTAGGGAAACCTACCAAACCTGTGCATTTTTTAAAACTAGAGACCTAGGGGAATCCAAGATGGGGTGACTTGTGGGGCTCTGACTAGGTTCTGTTACCCAGAATCCTTTGCAAACCTGAAAATTTGGCTAAAAAACACGTTTTCCTCACATTTCGGTGACAGAAAGTTCTGGAATCTGAGAGGAGCCACAAATTTCCTTCCACCCAGCGTTCCCCAAAGTCTCCTGATAAAAATGATACCTCACTTGTGTGGGTAGGCCTAGGGCCCGCAAAAGGAAATGCCCCAAAACACAACGTGGACACATCACATTTTTGGAAAGAAAACAGAGGTGTTTTTTGCAAAGTGCCTACCTGTAGATTTTGGCCTCTAGCTCAGCCGGCACCTAGGCGAACCTACCAAACCTGTGCATTTTTGAAAACTAGAGACGTAGGGGAATCCAAGATGGGGTGACTTGTGGGGCTCTGACCAGGTTCTGTTACCCAGAATCCTTTGCAAACCTTAAAATTTTGTATAAAAAAAACAGGTTTTCCTCACATTTCGGTGACAGAAAGTTCTGGAATCTGAGAGGAGCCACAAATTTCCTTCCACCCGGCGTTCCCTCAAGTCTTCCGATAAAAATGATACCTCACTTTTATGGGTAGGTCTAGCGCCCGTGACAGGAAATGCCCCAAAACACAACGTGGACACCTCACATTTTTTTAAAGAAAACAGAGGTGTTTTTTGCAAAGTGCCTACTTGTAGATTTTGGCCTCTAACTCAGCCGGCACCTACGGAAACCTACCAAACCTGTGCATTTTTGAAAACTAGAGACCTAGGGGAATCCAGGTTGGGGTGACTTGTAGGAATCTGACAGGTTCTGTTACCCAGAATCCTTTGCAAACCTCAACATTTGGCTAAAAAAACACGTTTTCCTCACATTTCGGTGACAGAACGTTCTGGAATCTGAGAGGAGCCACAAATTTCCTTCCACCCAGCATTCCCCCAAGTCTCCCGATAAAAATGATACCTCACTTGTGTGGGTAGGCTTAGCGCCCGTGACGGGAAATGCCCCAAAACACAACGTGGACACATCACATTTTTTTGAAAGAAAACAGAGGTGTTTTTTGCAAAGTGCCTACTTGTAGATTTTGGCCTCTAGCTCTGCAGGCACCTAGGGAAACATACCAAATCTGTGCATTTTTTAAAACTAGAGACGTAGGGGAATCCAAGATGGGGTGACTTGTGGGGCTCTGACCAGGTTCTGTTACCCAGAATCCTTTGCAAACCTTAAAATTTGGCTAAAAAAACACGTTTTCCTCACATTTCGATGACAGAAAGTTCTGGAATCTGAGAGGAGCCACAAATTTCCTTCCACCCAGCGTTCCCTCAAGTCTTCCGATAAAAATGATACCTCACTTTAATGGGTAGGTCTAGCGCCCGTGACAGGAAATGCCCCAAAATACAACGTGGACACCTCACATTTTTTTAAAGAAAACAGAGGTGTTTTTTGCAAAGTGCCTACCTGTAGATTTTGGCCTCTAGCTCAGCCGGCACCTAGGGAAACCTACCAAACCTGTGCATTTTTGAAAACTGGAGACCTAGGGGAATCCAGGTTGGGGTGACTTGTAGGAATCTGACATGTTCTGTTACCCAGAATCCTTTGCAAACCTCAACATTTGGCTAAAAAAACACGTTTTCCTCACATTTCGGTGACAGAAAGTTCTGGAATCTGAGAGGAGCCACAAATTTCCTTCCACCCAGCATTCCCCCAAGTCTCCCGATAAAAATGATACCTCACTTGTGTGGGTAGGCTTAGCGCCCGTGACGGGAAATGCCCCAAAACACAACGTGGACACATCACATTTTTTTGAAAGAAAACAGAGGTGTTTTTTGCAAAGTGCCTACTTGTAGATTTTGGCCTCTAGCTCAGCAGGCACCTAGGGAAACATACCAAATCTGTGCATTTTTTAAAACTAGAGACGTAGGGGAATCCAAGATGGGGTGACTTGTGGGGCTCTGACCAGGTTCTGTTACCCAGAATCCTTTGCAAACCTCAACATTTGGCTAAAAAAATACGTTTTCCTCAAATTTCAGTGACAGAAAGTTCTGGAATCTGAGAGGAGCCACAAATTTCCTTCCACCCAGCGTTCCGCCTAATCTCCCGATAAAAATGATACCTCACTTGTGTGGGTAGGCCTAGCCCCCGTGACAGGAAATGCCCCAAAACACAACGTGGACACCTCACATTTTTTTAAAGAAAACAGAGGTGTTTTTTGCAAAGTGCCTACCTGTAGATTTTGGCCTCTAGCTCAGCCGGCACCTAGGGAAACCTACCAAACCTGTGCATTTTTGAAAACTGGAGACCTAGGGGAATCCAGGTTGGGGTGACTTGTAGGAATCTGACATGTTCTGTTACCCAGAATCCTTTGCAAACCTCAACATTTGGCTAAAAAAACACGTTTTCCTCACATTTCGGTGACAGAAAGTTCTGGAATCTGAGAGGAGCCACAAATTTCCTTCCACCCAGCATTCCCCCAAGTCTCCCGATAAAAATGATACCTCACTTGTGTGGGTAGGCTTAGCGCCCGTGACGGGAAATGCCCCAAAACACAACGTGGACACATCACATTTTTTTGAAAGAAAACAGAGGTGTTTTTTGCAAAGTGCCTACTTGTAGATTTTGGCCTCTAGCTCAGCAGGCACCTAGGGAAACATACCAAATCTGTGCATTTTTTAAAACTAGAGACGTAGGGGAATCCAAGATGGGGTGACTTGTGGGGCTCTGACCAGGTTCTGTTACCCAGAATCCTTTGCCAACCTTAAAATTTGGCTAAAAAAAACACGTTTTCCTCACATTTCGATGACAGAAAGTTCTGGAATCTGAGAGGAGCCACAAATTTCCTTCCACCCAGCGTTCCCTCAAGTCTTCCGATAAAAATGATACCTCACTTTAATGGGTAGGTCTAGCGCCCGTGACAGGAAATGCCCCAAAATACAACGTGGACACCTCACATTTTTTTTAAAGAAAACAGAGGTGTTTTTTGCAAAGTGCCTACCTGTAGATTTTGGCCTCTAGCTCAGCCGGCACCTAGGGAAACCTACCAAACCTGTGCATTTTTGAAAACTGGAGACCTAGGGGAATCCAGGTTGGGGTGACTTGTAGGAATCTGACATGTTCTGTTACCCAGAATCCTTTGCAAACCTCAACATTTGGCTAAAAAAACACGTTTTCCTCACATTTCGGTGACAGAAAGTTCTGGAATCTGAGAGGAGCCACAAATTTCCTTCCACCCAGCATTCCCCCAAGTCTCCCGATAAAAATGATACCTCACTTGTGTGGGTAGGCTTAGCGCCCGTGACGGGAAATGCCCCAAAACACAACGTGGACACATCACATTTTTTTGAAAGAAAACAGAGGTGTTTTTTGCAAAGTGCCTACTTGTAGATTTTGGCCTCTAGCTCAGCAGGCACCTAGGGAAACCTACCAAATCTGTGCATTTTTGAAAACTAGAGACGTAGGGGAATCCAAGAAGGGGTGACTTGTGGGGCTCTGACCAGGATCTGTTACCCAGAATCCTTTGCAAACCTCAACATTTGGCTAAAAAAATACGTTTTCCTCAAATTTCAGTGACAGAAAGTTCTGGAATCTGAGAGGAGCCACAAATTTCCTTCCACCCAGTGTTCCGCCTAATCTCCCGATAAAAATGATACCTCACTTGTGTGGGTAGGCCTAGCCCCCGTGACAGGAAATGCCCCAAAACACAACGTGGACACATCACATTTTTTTGAAAGAAAACAGAGGTGTTTTTTGCAAAGTGCCTACCTGTAGATTTTGGCCTCTAGCTCAGCCGGCACCTAGGGAAACCTACCAAACCTGTGCATTTTTGAAAACTAGAGACCTAGGGGAATCCAAGATGGGGTGACTTGTGGGGCTCTGACTAGGTTCTGTTACCCAGAATCCTTTGCAAACCTGAAAATTTTGCTAAAAAAACACGTTTTCCTCACATTTCGGTGACAGAAAGTTCTGGAATCTGAGAGGAGCCACAAATTTCCTTCCACCCAGCGTTCCCCAAAGTCTCCTGATAAAAATGATACCTCACTTGTGTGGGTAGGCCTAGGGCCCGCAAAAGGAAATGCCCCAAAACACAACGTGGACACATCACATTTTTGGAAAGAAAACAGAGGTGTTTTTTGCAAAGTGCCTACCTGTAGATTTTGGCCTCTAGCTCAGCCGGCACCTAGGCGAACCTACCAAACCTGTGCATTTTTGAAAACTAGAGACGTAGGGGAATCCAAGATGGGGTGACTTGTGGGGCTCTGACCAGGTTCTGTTACCCAGAATCCTTTGCAAACCTTAAAATTTTGTATAAAAAAAACACGTTTTCCTCACATTTCGGTGACAGAAAGTTCTGGAATCTGAGAGGAGCCACAAATTTCCTTCCACCCAGCGTTCCCTCAAGTCTTCCGATAAAAATGATACCTCACTTTTATGGGTAGGTCTAGCGCCCGTGACAGGAAATGCCCCAAAACACAACGTGGACACCTCACATTTTTTGAAAGAAAACAGAGGTGTTTTTTGCAAAGTGCCTACTTGTAGATTTTGGCCTCTAGCTCAGCCGGCACCTAGGGAAACCTACCAAACCTGTGCATTTTTGAAAACTAGAGACCTAGGGGAATCCAGGTTGGGGTGACTTGTAGGAATCTGACAGGTTCTGTTACCCAGAATCCTTTGCAAACCTCAACATTTGGCTAAAAAAACACGTTTTCCTCACATTTCGGTGACAGAAAGTTCTGGAATCTGAGAGGAGCCACAAATTTCCTTCCACCCAGCATTCCCCCAAGTCTCCCGATAAAAATGATACCTCACTTGTGTGGGTAGGCTTAGCGCCCGTGACGGGAAATGCCCCAAAACACAACGTGGACACATCACATTTTTTTGAAAGAAAACAGAGGTGTTTTTTGCAAAGTGCCTACTTGTAGATTTTGGCCTCTAGCTCAGCAGGCACATAGGGAAACATACCAAATCTGTGCATTTTTTAAAACTAGAGACATAGGGGAATCCAAGATGGGGTGACTTGTGGGGCTCTGACCAGGTTCTGTTACCCAGAATCCTTTGCAAACCTCAACATTTGGCTAAAAAAACACGTTTTCCTCAAATTTCAGTGACAGAAAGTTCTGGAATCTGAGAGGAGCCACAAATTTCCTTCCACCCAGTGTTCCGCCTAATCTCCCGATAAAAATGATACCTCACTTGTGTGGGTAGGCCTAGCGCCCGTGACAGGAAATGCCCCAAAACACAACGTGGACACATCACATTTTTTGAAAGAAAACAGAGGTGTTTTTTGCAAAGTGCCTACCTGTAGATTTTGGCCTCTAGCTCAGCCGGCACCTAGGGAAACCTACCAAACCTGTGCATTTTTGAAAACTAGAGACCTAGGGGAATCCAAGATGGGGTGACTTGTGGGGCTCTGACTAGGTTCTGTTACCCAGAATCCTTTGCAAACCTGAAAATTTGGCTAAAAAAACACGTTTTCCTCACATTTCGGTGACAGAAAGTTCTGGAATCTGAGAGGAGCCACAAATTTCCTTCCACCCAGCGTTCCCCAAAGTCTCCCGATAAAAATGATACCTCACTTGTGTGGGTAGGCCTAGGGCCCGCAAACGGAAATGCCCCAAAACACAACGTGGACACATCACATTTTTGGAAAGAAAACAGAGGTGTTTTTTGCAAAGTGCCTACCTGTAGATTTTGGCCTCTAGCTCAGCCGGCACCTAGGCGAACCTACCAAACCTGTGCATTTTTGAAAACTAGAGACGTAGGGGAATCCAAGATGGGGTGACTTGTGGGGCTCTGACCAGGTTCTGTTACCCAGAATCCTTTGCAAACCTTAAAATTTTGTATAAAAAAAACACGTTTTCCTCACATTTCGGTGACAGAAAGTTCTGGAATCTGAGAGGAGCCACAAATTTCCTTCCACCCAGCGTTCCCTCAAGTCTTCCGATAAAAATGATACCTCACTTTTATGGGTAGGTCTAGCGCCCGTGACAGGAAATGCCCCAAAACACAACGTGGACACCGCACATTTTTTGAAAGAAAACAGAGGTGTTTTTTGCAAAGTGCCTACTTGTAGATTTTGGCCTCTAGCTCAGCCGGCACCTAGGGAAACCTACCAAACCTGTGCATATTTGAAAACTAGAGACCTAGGGGAATCCAGGTTGGGGTGACTTGTAGGAATCTGACAGGTTCTGTTACCCAGAATCCTTTGCAAACCTCAACATTTGGCTAAAAAAACACGTTTTCCTCACATTTCGGTGACAGAAAGTTCTGGAATCTGAGAGGAGCCACAAATTTCCTTCCACCCAGCATTCCCCCAAGTCTCCCGATAAAAATGATACCTCACTTGTGTGGGTAGGCTTAGCGCCCGTGACGGGAAATGCCCCAAAACACAACGTGGACACATCACATTTTTTTGAAAGAAAACAGAGGTGTTTTTTGCAAAGTGCCTACTTGTAGATTTTGGCCTCTAGCTCAGCAGGCACCTAGGGAAACCTACCAAATCTGTGCATTTTTTAAAACTAGAGACGTAGGGGAATCCAAGATGGGGTGACTTGTGGGGCTCTGACCAGGATCTGTTACCCAGAATCCTTTGCAAACCTCAACATTTGGCTAAAAAAATACGTTTTCCTCAAATTTCAGTGACAGAAAGTTCTGGAATCTGAGAGGAGCCACAAATTTCCTTCCACCCAGTGTTCCGCCTAATCTCCCGATAAAAATGATACCTCACTTGTGTGGGTAGGCCTAGCGCCCGTGACAGGAAATGCCCCAAAACACAACGTGGACACCTCACATTTTTTTAAAAAAACAGAGGTGTTTTTTGCAAAGTGCCTACCTGTAGATTTTGGCCTCTAGCTCAGCCGGCACCTAGGGAAACCTACCAAACCTGTGCATTTTTGAAAACTAGAGACCTAGGGGAATCCAAGATGGGGTGACTTGTGGGGCTCTGACTAGGTTCTGTTACCCAGAATCCTTTGCAAACCTGAAAATTTGGCTAAAAAAACACGTTTTCCTCACATTTCGGTGACAGAAAGTTCTGGAATCTGAGAGGAGCCACAAATTTCCTTCCACCCAGCGTTCCCTCAAGTCTTCCGATAAAAATGATACCTCACTTTTATGGGTAGGTCTAGCGCCCGTGACAGGAAATGCCCCAAAACACAACGTGGACACCTCTCATTTTTTGAAAGAAAACAGAGGTGTTTTTTTGCAAAGTGCCTACTTGTAGATTTTGGCCTCTAGCTCAGCCGGCACCTAGGCGAACCTACCAAACCTGTGCATTTTTGAAAACTAGAGACGTAGGGGAATCCAAGATGGGGTGACTTGTGGGGCTCTGACCAGGTTCTGTTACCCAGAATCCTTTGCAAACCTTAAAATTTTGTATAAAAAAAACACGTTTTCCTCACATTTCGGTGACAGAAAGTTCTGGAATCTGAGAGGAGCCACAAATTTCCTTCCACCCAGCGTTCCCTCAAGTCTTCCGATAAAAATGATACCTCACTTGTGTGGGTAGGCCTAGGGCCCGCAAACGGAAATGCCCCAAAACACAACGTGGACACATCACATTTTTTTGAAAGAAAACAGAGGTGTTTTTTGCAAAGTGCCTACCTGTAGATTTTGGCCTCTAGCTCAGCCGGCACCTAGGCGAACCTACCAAACCTGTGCATTTTTGAAAACTAGAGACGTAGGGGAATCCAAGATGGGGTGACTTGTGGGGCTCTGACCAGGTTCTGTTACCCAGAATCCTTTGCAAACCTTAAAATTTTGTATAAAAAAAACACGTTTTCCTCACATTTCGGTGACAGAAAGTTCTGGAATCTGAGAGGAGCCACAAATTTCCTTCCACCCAGCGTTCCCTCAAGTCTTCCGATAAAAATGATACCTCACTTTTATGGGTAGGTCTAGCGCCCGTGACAGGAAATGCCCCAAAACACAACGTGGACACCTCACATTTTTTGAAAGAAAACAGAGGTGTTTTTTTGCAAAGTGCCTACTTGTAGATTTTGGCCTCTAGCTCAGCCGGCACCTAGGGAAACCTACCAAACCTGTGCATTTTTGAAAACTAGAGACCTAGGGGAATCCAGGTTGTGGTGACTTGTAGGGATCTGACAGGTTCTGTTACCCAGAATCCTTTGCAAACCTCAACATTTGGCTAAAAAAACACGTTTGCCTCAAATTTCGGTGACAGAAAGTTCTGGAATCTGAGAGGAGCCACAAATTTCCTTCCACCCAGCATTCCCCCAAGTCTCCCGATAAAAATTATACCTCACTTGTGTGGGTAGGCTTAGCGCCCGTGACAGGAAATGCCCCAAAACACAACGTGGACACATCACATTTTTTTGAAAGAAAAAAGAGGTGTTTTTTGCAAAGTGCCTACTTGTAGAATTTGGCCTCTAGCTCAGCGGGCACCTACGGAAACCTACCAAACCTGTGCATTTTTTAAAACTAGAGACGTAGGGGAATCCAAGATGGGGTCACTTGTGGGGCTCTGACCAGGTTCTGTTACTCAGAATCCTTTGCAAACCTTAAAATTTGGCAAAAAAAAACACGTTTTCCTCACATTTCGGTGACAGAAAGTTCTGGAATCTGAGAGGAGCCACAAATTCACTTCCACCAAGCATTCCCCCAAGTCTCCCGATAAAAATGATACCTCACTTGTGTGGGTAGGCCTGGCGCCCGTGACAGGAAATGCCCCAAAACACAATGTGGACACATCACATTTTTTGAAAGAAAACAGAGGTGTTTTTTGCAAAGTGCCTACCTGTAGATTTTGGCCTCTAGCTCAGCCGGCACCTAGGGAAACCTACCAAACCTGTGCATTTTTGAAAACTAGAGACCTAGGGGAATCCAAGATGGGGTGACTTGTAGGGCTCTGACCAGGTTCTGTTACCCAGAATCCTTTGCAAACCTCAACATTTGGCTAAAAAAACACGTTTTCCTTATATTTCGGTGACAGAAAGTGCTGGAATCTGAGAGGAGCCACAAATTTCCTTCCACCCAGCATTCCCCCAAGTCTCCCGATAAAAATTATACCTCACTTGTGTGGGTAGGCTTAGCGCCCGTGACAGGAAATGCCCCAAAACACAACGTGGACACATCACATTTTTTTTAAAGAAAAAAGAGGAGTTTTTTGCAAAGTGCCTACTTGTAGATTTTGGCCTCTAGCTCAGCCGGCACCTAGGGAAACCTACCAAACCTGTGCATTTTTTAAAACTAGAGACGTAGGGGAATCCAAGATGGGGTGACTTGTGGGGCTCTGACCAGGTTCAGTTACC
This sequence comes from Pleurodeles waltl, assembly GCF_031143425.1. Classification (NCBI taxonomy): domain Eukaryota; kingdom Metazoa; phylum Chordata; class Amphibia; order Caudata; family Salamandridae; genus Pleurodeles; species Pleurodeles waltl. The sequence goes on along the minus strand of NC_090438.1, from coordinate 487,568,902 downwards.
CAGAATCCTTTGCAAACCTTAAAATTTGGCTAAAAAAAACACGTTTTCCTCACATTTCGGTGACAGAAAGTTCTGGAATCTGAGAGGAGCCACAAATTTCCATCCACCCAGCGTTCCCTCAAGTCTTCCGATAAAAATGATACCTCACTTTTATGGGTAGGTCTAGCGCCCGTGACAGGAAATGCCCCAAAATACAACGTGGACACCTCACATTTTTTGTAAGAAAACAGAGGTGTTTTTTGAAAAGTGCCTACCTGTAGATTTTGGCCTCTAGCTCAGCTGGCACGTAGGGAAACCTACCAAACCTGTGCATTTTTGAAAACTAGAGACGTAGGGGAATCCAAGATGGGGTGACTTGTGGGGCTCTGACCAGGTTCTGTTACCCAGAATACTTTGCAAACCTTAAAATTTGGCTAAAAAAAACATGTTTTCCTCACATTTCGGTGACAGAAAGTTCTGGAATCTGAGAGGAGCCACAAATTCCCTTCCACCAAGCATTCCCCCAAGTCTCCCGATAAAAATGATACCTCACTTGTGTGGGTAGGCCTAGCGCCCGTGACAGAAACTGCCCCAAAACACAACGTGGACACATCACATTTTTTTAAAGGAAACAGAGGTGTTTTTTGCAAAGTGCCTACTTGTAGATTTTGGCCTCTAGCTCAGCCGGCACATAGGGAAACCTACCAAACCTGTGCATTTTTGAAAACTAGAGACGTAGGGGAATCCAAGATGGGGTGACTTGTGGGGCTCTGACCAGGTTCTGTTACCCAGAATCCTTTGCAAACCTTAAAATTTTGTATAAAAAAAACACGTTTTCCTCACATTTCGGTGACAGAAAGTTCTGGAATCTGAGAGGAGCCACAAATTTCCTTCCACCCAGCGTTCCCTCAAGTCTTCCGATAAAAATGATACCTCACTTTTATGGGTAGGTCTAGCGCCCGTGACAGGAAATGCCCCAAAACACAACGTGGACACCTCACATTTTTTGAAAGAAAACAGAGGTGTTTTTTTGCAAAGTGCCTACTTGTAGATTTTGGCCTCTAGCTCAGCCGGCACCTAGGGAAACCTACCAAACCTGTGAATTTTTGAAAACTAGAGACCTAGGGGAATCCAGGTTGGGGTGACTTGTAGGGATCTGACAGGTTCTGTTACCCAGAATCCTTTGCAAACCTCAACATTTGGCTAAAAAAACACGTTTGCCTCAAATTTCGGTGACAGAAAGTTCAGGAATCTGAGAGGAGCCACAAATTTCCTTCCACCCAGCATTCCCCCAAGTCTCCCGATAAAAATTATACCTCACTTGTGTGGGTAGGCTTAGCGCCCGTGACAGGAAATGCCCCAAAACACAACGTGGACACATCACATTTTTTTGAAAGAAAAAAGAGGTGTTTTTTGCAAAGTGCCTACTTGTAGATTTTGGCCTCTAGCTCAGCGGGCACCTACGGAAACCTACCAAACCTGTGCATTTTTTAAAACTAGAGACGTAGGGGAATCCAAGATGGGGTGACTTGTGGGGCTCTGACCAGGTTCTGTTACCCAGAATCCTTTGCAAACCTTAAAATTTTGTATAATAAAAACACGTTTTCCTCACATTTCGGTGACAGAAAGTTCTGGAATCTGAGAGGAGCCACAAATTTCCTTCCACCCAGCGTTCCCTCAAGTCTTCCGATAAAAATGATACCTCACTTTTATGGGTAGGTCTAGCGCCCGTGACAGGAAATGCCCCAAAACACAACGTGGACACCTCACATTTTTTGAAAGAAAACAGAGGTGTTTTTTTGCAAAGTGCCTACTTGTAGATTTTGGCCTCTAGCTCAGCCGGCACCTAGGGAAACCTACCAAACCTGTGCATTTTTGAAAACTAGAGACCTAGGGGAATCCAGGTTGGGGTGACTTGTAGGGATCTGACAGGTTCTGTTACCCAGAATCCTTTGCAAACCTTAACATTTGGCTAAAAAAACACGTTTGCCTCAAATTTCGGTGACAGAAAGTTCTGGAATCTGAGAGGAGCCACAAATTTCCTTCCACCCAGCATTCCCCCAAGTCTCCCGATAAAAATTATACCTCACTTGTGTGGGTAGGCTTAGCGCCCGTGACAGGAAATGCCCCAAAACACAACGTGGACACATCACATTTTTTTGAAAGAAAAAAGAGGTGTTTTTTGCAAAGTGCCTACTTGTAGATTTTGGCCTCTAGCTCAGCGGGCACCTACGGAAACCTACCAAACCTGTGCATTTTTTAAAACTAGAGACGTAGGGGAATCCAAGATGGGGTGACTTGTGGGGCTCTGACCAGGTTCTGTTACTCAGAATCCTTTGCAAACCTTAAAATTTGGCTAAAAAAAACACGTTTTCCTCACATTTCGGTGACAGAAAGTTCTGGAATCTGAGAGGAGCCACAAATTCCCTTCCACCAAGCATTCCCCCAAGTCTCCCGATAAAAATGATACCTCACTTGTGTGGGTAGGCCTAGCGCCCGTTACAGGAAATGCCCCAAAACACAATGTGGACACATCACATTTTTTGAAAGAAAACAGAGGTGTTTTTTGCAAAGTGCCTACCTGTAGATTTTGGCCTCTAGCTCAGCCGGCACCTAGGGAAACCTACCAAACCTGTGCATTTTTGAAAACTAGAGACCTAGGGGAATCCAAGATGGGGTGACTTGGAGGGATCTGACAGGTTCTGTTACCCAGAATCCTTTGCAAACCTCAACATTTGGCTAAAAAAACAAGTTTTCCTTATATTTCGGTGACAGAAAGTGCTGGAATCTGAGAGGAGCCACAAATTTCCTTCCACCCAGCATTCCCCCAAGTCTCCCGATAAAAATTATGCCTCACTTGTGTGGGTAGGCTTAGCGCCCGTGACAGGAAATGCCCCAAAACACAACGTGGACACATCACATTTTTTTGAAAGAAAAAAGAGGTGTTTTTTGCAAAGTGCCTACTTGTAGATTTTGGCCTCTAGCTCAGCCGGCACCTAGGGAAACCTACCAAATCTGTGCATTTTTGAAAACTAGAGACGTAGGGGAATCCAAGATGGGGTGACTTGTGGGGCTCTGACCAGGTTCTGTTACCCAGAATACTTTGCAAACCTTAAAATTTGGCTAAAAAAAACATGTTTTCCTCACATTTCGGTGACAGAAAGTTCTGGAATCTGAGAGGAGCCACAAATTCCCTTCCACCAAGCATTCCCCCAAGTCTCCCGATAAAAATGATACCTCACTTGTGTGGGTAGGCCTAGCGCCCGTGACAGAAACTGCCCCAAAACACAACGTGGACACATCACATTTTTTTAAAGGAATCAGAGGTGTTTTTTGCAAAGTGCCTACTTGTAGATTTTGGCCTCTAGCTCAGCCGGCACCTAGGGAAACCTACCAAATCTGTGCATTTTTTAAAACTAGAGACGTAGGGAAATCCAAGTTGGGGTGACTTGTGGGGCTCTGACCAGGTTCTGTTACCCAGAATACTTTGCAAACCTTAAAATTTTGTATAATAAAAACACGTTTTCCTCACATTTCGGTGACAGAAAGTTCTGGAATCTGAGAGGAGCCACAAATTTCCTTCCACCCAGCGTTCCCTCAAGTCTTCCGATAAAAATGATACCTCACTTTTATGGGTAGGTCTAGCGCCCGTGACAGGAAATGCCCCAAAACACAACGTGGACACCTCACATTTTTTGAAAGAAAACAGAGGTGTTTTTTTGCAAAGTGACTACTTGTAGATTTTGGCCTCTAGCTCAGCCGGCACCTAGGGAAACCTACCAAACCTGTGCATTTTTGAAAACTAGAGACCTAGGGGAATCCAGGTTGGGGTGACTTGTAGGGATCTGACAGGTTCTGTTACCCAGAATCCTTTGAAAACCTCAACATTTGGCTAAAAAAACACGTTTGCCTCAAATTTCGGTGACAGAAAGTTCTGGAATCTGAGAGGAGCCACAAATTTCCTTCCACCCAGCATTCCCCCAAGTCTCCCGATAAAAATTATACCTCACTTGTGTGGGTAGGCTTAGCGCCCGTGACAGGAAATGCCCCAAAACACAACGTGGACACATCAAATTTTTTTGAAAGAAAAAAGAGGTGTTTTTTGCAAAGTGCCTACTTGTAGATTTTGGCCTCTAGCTCAGCGGGCACCTACGGAAACCTACCAAACCTGTGCATTTTTTAAAACTAGAGACGTAGGGGAATCCAAGATGGGGTGACTTGTGGGGCTCTGACCAGGTTCTGTTACTCAGAATCCTTTGCAAACCTTAAAATTTGGCTAAAAAAAACACGTTTTCCTCACATTTCGGTGACAGAAAGTTCTGGAATCTGAGAGGAGCCACAAATTCCCTTCCACCAAGCATTCCCCCAAGTCTCCCGATAAAAATGATACCTCACTTGTGTGGGTAGGCCTAGCGCCCGTGACAGGAAATGCCCCAAAACACAATGTGGACACATCACATTTTTTGAAAGAAAACAGAGGTGTTTTTTGCAAAGTGCCTACCTGTAGATTTTGGCCTCTAGCTCAGCCGGCACCTAGGGAAACCTACCAAACCTGTGCATTTTTGAAAACTAGAGACCTAGGGGAATCCAAGATGGGGTGACTTGTAGGGCTCTGACCAGGTTCTGTTACCCAGAATCCTTTGCAAACCTCAACATTTGGCTAAAAAAACACGTTTTCCTTATATTTCGGTGACAGAAAGTGCTGGAATCTGAGAGGAGCCACAAATTTCCTTCCACCCAGCATTCCCCCAAGTCTCCCGATAAAAATTATGCCTCACTTGTGTGGGTAGGCTTAGCGCCCGTGACAGGAAATGCCCCAAAACACAACGTGGACACATCACATTTTTTTGAAAGAAAAAAGAGGTGTTTTTTGCAAAGTGCCTACTTGTAGATTTTGGCCTCTAGCTCAGCCGGCACCTAGGGAAACCTACCAAACCTGTGCATTTTTGAAAACTAGAGACGTAGGGGAATCCAAGATGGGGTGACTTGTGGGGCTCTGACCAGGTTCTGTTACCCAGAATCCTTTGCAAACCTTAAAACTTGGCTAAAAAAAACACGTTTTCCTCACATTTCGGTGACAGAAAGTTCTGGAATCTGAGAGTAGCCACAAATTTCCATCCACCCGGCGTTCCCTCAAGTCTTCCGATAAAAATGATACCTCACTTTTATGGGTAGGTCTAGCGCCTGTGACAGGAAATGCCCCAAAATACAACGTGGACACCTCACATTTTTTGTAAGAAAACAGAGGTGTTTTTTGCAAAGTGCCTACCTGTAGATTTTGGCCTCTAGCTCAGCTGGCACCTAGGGAAACCTACCAAACCTGTGCATTTTTGAAAACTAGAGACCTAGGGGAATCCAGGTTGGGGTGACTTGTAGGGATCTGACAGGTTCTGTTACCCAGAATCCTTTGCAAACCTCAACATTTGGCTAAAAAAACACGTTTTCCTCACATTTCGGTGACAGAAAGTTCTGGAATCTGAGAGGAGCCACAAATTTCCTTCCACCCAGCATTCCCCCAAGTCTCCCGATAAAAATGATACCTCACTTGTGTGGGTAGGCTTAGCGCCCGTGACGGGAAATGCCCCAAAACACAACGTGGACACATCACATTTTTTTGAAAGAAAACAGAGGTGTTTTTTGCAAAGTGCCTACTTGTAGATTTTGGCCTCTAGCTCAGCCGGCACCTAGGGAAACCTACCAAATCTGTGCATTTTTTAAAACTAGAGACGTAGGGGAATCCAAGATGGGGTGACTTGTGGGGCTCTGACCAGGTTCTGTTACCCAGAATACTTTGCAAACCTTAAAATTTGGCTAAAAAAAACATGTTTTCCTCACATTTCGGTGTCAGAAAGTTCTGGAATCTGAGAGGAGCCACAAATTCCCTTCCACCAAGCATTCCCCCAAGTCTCCCGATAAAAATGATACCTCACTTGTGTGGGTAGGCCTAGCGCCCGTGACAGAAACTGCCCCAAAACACAACGTGGACACATCACATTTTTTTAAAGGAAACAGAGGTGTTTTTTGCAAAGTGCCTACTTGTAGATTTTGGCCTCTAGCTCAGCCGGCACCTAGGGAAACCTACCAAATCTGTGCATTTTTTAAAACTAGAGACGTAGGGAAATCCAAGTTGGGGTGACTTGTGGGGCTCTGACCAGGTTCTGTTACCCAGAATCCTTTGCAAACCTTAAAATTTTGTATAAAAAAAACACGTTTTCCACACATTTCGGTGACAGAAAGTTCTGGAATCTGAGAGGAGCCACAAATTTCCTTCCACCCAGCGTTCCCTCAAGTCTTCCGATAAAAATGATACCTCACTTTTATGGGTAGGTCTAGCGCCCGTGACAGGAAATGCCCCAAAACACAACGTGGACACCTCACATTTTTTGAAAGAAAACAGAGGTGTTTTTTTGCAAAGTGCCTACTTGTAGATTTTGGCCTCTAGCTCAGCCGGCACCTAGGGAAACCTACCAAACCTGTGCATTTTTGAAAACTAGAGACCTAGGGGAATCCAGGTTGGGGTGACTTGTAGGGATCTGACAGGTTCTGTTACCCAGAATCCTTTGCAAACCTCAACATTTGGCTAAAAAAACACGTTTGCCTCAAATTTCGGTGACAGAAAGTTCTGGAATCTGAGAGGAGCCACAAATTTCCTTCCACCCAGCATTCCCCCAAGTCTCCCGATAAAAATTATACCTCACTTGTGTGGGTAGGCTTAGCGCCCTTGACAGGAAATGCCCCAAAACACAACGTGGACACATCACATTTTTTTGAAAGAAAAAAGAGGTGTTTTTTGCAAAGTGCCTACTTGTAGATTTTGGCCTCTAGCTCAGCGGGCACCTACGGAAACCTACCAAACCTGTGCATTTTTTAAAACTAGAGACCTAGGGGAATCCAAGATGGGGTGACTTGTGGGGCTCTGACCAGGTTCTGTTACTCAGAATCCTTTGCAAACCTTAAAATTTGGCTAAAAAAAACATGTTTTCCTCACATTTCGGTGACAGAAAGTTCTGGAATCTGAGAGGAGCCACAAATTCCCTTCCACCAAGCATTCCCCCAAGTCTCCCGATAAAAATGATACCTCACTTGTGTGGGTAGGCCTAGCGCCCGTGACAGGAAATGCCCCAAAACACAATGTGGACACATCACATTTTTTGAAAGAAAACAGAGGTGTTTTTTGCAAAGTGCCTACCTGTAGATTTTGGCCTCTAGCTCAGCCGGCACCTAGGGAAACCTACCAAACCTGTGCATTTTTGAAAACTAGAGACCTAGGGGAATCCAAGATGGGGTGACTTGTAGGGCTCTGACCAGGTTCTGTTACCCAGAATCCTTTGCAAACCTCAACATTTGGCTAAAAAAACACATTTTCCTTATATTTCGGTGACAGAAAGTGCTGGAATCTGAGAGGAGCCACAAATTTCCTTCCACCCAGCATTCCCCCAAGTCTCCCGATAAAAATTATGCCTCACTTGTGTGGGTAGGCTTAGCGCCCGTGACAGGAAATGCCCCAAAACACAACGTGGACACATCACATTTTTTTGAAAGAAAAAAGAGGTGTTTTTTGCAAAGTGCCTACTTGTAGATTTTGGCCTCTAGCTCAGCCGGCACCTAGGGAAACCTACCAAACCTGTGCATTTTTGAAAACTAGAGACGTAGGGGAATCCAAGATGGGGTGACTTGTGGGGCTCTGACCAGGTTCTGTTACCCAGAATCCTTTGCAAACCTTAAAATTTGGCTAAAAAAAACACGTTTTCCTCACATTTCGGTGACAGAAAGTTCTGGAATCTGAGAGGGGCCACAAATTTCCATCCACCCAGCGTTCCCTCAAGTCTTCCGATAAAAATGATACCTCACTTTTATGGGTAGGTCTAGCGCCCGTGACAGGAAATGCCCCAAAATACAACGTGGACACCTCACATTTTTTGTAAGAAAACAGAGGTGTTTTTTGCAAAGTGCCTACCTGTAGATTTTGGCCTCTAGCTCAGCTGGCACCTAGGGAAACCTACCAAACCTGTGCATTTTTGAAAACTATAGACCTAGGGGAATCCAGGTTGGGGTGACTTGTAGGGATCTGACAGGTTCTGTTACCCAGAATCCTTTGCAAACCTCAACATTTGGCTAAAAAAACACGTTTTCCTCACATTTCGGTGACAGAAAGTTCTGGAATCTGAGAGGAGCCACAAATTTCCTTCCACCCAGCATTCCCCCAAGTCTCCCGATAAAAATGATACCTCACTTGTGTGGGTAGGCTTAGCGCCCGTGACGGGAAATGCCCCAAAACACAACGTGGACACATCACATTTTTTTGAAAGAAAACAGAGGTGTTTTTTGCAAAGTGCCTACTTGTAGATTTTGGCCTCTAGCTCAGCCGGCACCTAGGGAAACCTACCAAATCTGTGCATTTTTTAAAACTAGAGACGTAGGGGAATCCAAGATGGGGTGACTTGTGGGGCTCTGACCAGGTTCTGTTACCCAGAATACTTTGCAAACCTTAAAATTTGGCTAAAAAAAACATGTTTTCCTCACATTTCGGTGACAGAAAGTTCTGGAATCTGAGAGGAGCCACAAATTCCCTTCCACCAAGCATTCCCCCAAGTCTCCCGATAAAAATGATACCTCACTTGTGTGGGTAGGCCTAGCGCCCGTGACAGAAACTGCCCCAAAACACAACGTGGACACATCACATTTTTTTAAAGGAAACAGAGGTGTTTTTTGCAAAGTGCCTACTTGTAGATTTTGGCCTCTAGCTCAGCCGGCACCTAGGGAAACCTACCAAATCTGTGCATTTTTTAAAACTAGAGACGTAGGGAAATCCAAGTTGGGGTGACTTGTGGGGCTCTGACCAGGTTCTGTTACCCAGAATCCTTTGCAAACCTTAAAATTTTGTATAAAAAAAACACGTTTTCCTCACATTTCGGTGACAGAAAGTTCTGGAATCTGAGAGGAGCCACAAATTTCCTTCCACCCAGCGTTCCCTCAAGTCTTCCGATAAAAATGATACCTCACTTTTATGGGTAGGTCTAGCGCCCGTGACAGGAAATGCCCCAAAACACAACGTGGACACCTCACATTTTTTGAAAGAAAACAGAGGTGTTTTTTTGCAAAGTGCCTACTTGTAGATTTTGGCCTCTAGCTCAGCCGGCACCTAGGGAAACCTACCAAACCTGTGCATTTTTTAAAACTAGAGACCTAGGGGAATCCAGGTTGGGGTGACTTGTAGGGATCTGACAGGTTCTGTTACCCAGAATCCTTTGCAAACCTCAACATTTGGCTAAAAAAACACGTTTGCCTCAAATTTCGGTGACAGAAAGTTCTGGAATCTGAGAGGAGCCACAAATTCCCTTCCACCAAGCATTCCCCCAAGTCTCCCGATAAAAATGATACCTCACTTGTGTGGGTAGGCCTAGCGCCCGTGACAGGAAATGCCCCAAAACACAATGTGGACACATCACATTTTTTGAAAGAAAACAGAGGTGTTTTTTGAAAAGTGCCTACCTGTAGATGTTGGCCTCTAGCTCAGCCGGCACCTAGGGAAACCTACCAAACCTGTGCATTTTTGAAAACTAGAGACCTAGGGGAATCCAAGATGGGGTGACTTGTAGGGCTCTGACCAGGTTCTGTTACCCAGAATCCTTTGCAAACCTCAACATTTGGCTAAAAAAACACGTTTTCCTTATATTTCGGTGACAGAAAGTGCTGGAATCTGAGAGGAGCCACAAATTTCCTTCCACCCAGCATTCCCCCAAGTCTCCCGATAAAAATTATACCTCACTTGTGTGGGTAGGCTTAGCGCCCGTGACAGGAAATGCCCCAATACACAACGTGGACACATCACATTTTTTTGAAAGAAAAAAGAGGTGTTTTTTGCAAAGTGCCTACTTGTAGATTTTGGCCTCTAGCTCAGCCGGCACCTAGGGAAACCTACCAAACCTGTGCATTTTTGAAAACTAGAGACGTAGGGGAATCCAAGATGGGGTGACTTGTGGGGCTCTGACCAGGTTCTGTTACCCAGAATCCTTTGCAAACCTTAAAATTTGGCTAAAAAAAACAAGTTTTCCTCACATTTCGGTGACAGAAAGTTCTGGAATCTGAGAGGAGCCACAAATTTCCATCCACCCAGCGTTCCCTCAAGTCTTCCGATAAAAATGATACCTCACTTTTATGGGTAGGTCTAGCGCCCGTGACAGGAAATGCCCCAAAATACAACGTGGACACCTCACATTTTTTGTAAGAAAACAGAAGTGTTTTTTGCAAAGTGCCTACCTGTAGATTTTGGCCTCTAGCTCAGCTGGCACCTAGGGAAACCTACCAAACCTGTGCATTTTTGAAAACTAGAGACCTAGGGGAATCCAGGTTGGGGTGACTTGTAGGGATCTGACAGGTTCTGTTTCCCAGAATCCTTTGCAAACCTCAACATTTGGCTAAAAAAACACGTTTTCCTCACATTTCGGTGACAGAAAGTTCTGGAATCTGAGAGGAGCCACAAATTTCCTTCCACCCAGCATTCCCCCAAGTCTCCCGATAAAAATGATACCTCACTTGTGTGGGTAGGCTTAGCGCCCGTGACGGGAAATGCCCCAAAACACAACGTGGACACATCACATTTTTTTGAAAGAAAACAGAGGTGTTTTTTGCAAAGTGCCTACTTGTAGATTTTGGCCTCTAGCTCAGCCGGCACCTAGGGAAACCTACCAAATCTGTGCATTTTTTAAAACTAGAGACGTAGGGGAATCCAAGATGGGGTGACTTGTGGGGCTCTGACCAGGTTCTGTTACCCAGAATACTTTGCAAACCTTAAAATTTGGCTAAAAAAAACATGTTTTCCTCACATTTCGGTGACAGAAAGTTCTGGAATCTGAGAGGAGCCACAAATTCCCTTCCACCAAGCATTCCCCCAAGTCTCCAGATAAAAATGATACCTCACTTGTGTGGGTAGGCCTAGCGCCCGTGACAGAAACTGCCCCAAAACACAACGTGGACACATCACATTTTTTTAAAGGAAACAGAGGTGTTTTTTGCAAAGTGCCTACCTGTAGATTTTGGCCTCTAGCTCAGCCGGCACCTAGGGAAACCTACCAAATCTGTGCATTTTTTAAAACTAGAGACGTAGGGAAATCCAAGTTGGGGTGACTTGTGGGGCTCTGACCAGGTTCTGTTACCCAGAATCCTTTGCAAACCTCAACATTTGGCTAAAAAAACACGTTTTCCTCAAATTTCAGTGACAGAAAGTTCTGGAATCTGAGAGGAGCCACAAATTTCCTTCCACCCAGCGTTCCGCCTAATCTCACGATAAAAATGATACCTCACTTGTGTGGGTAGGCCTAGCGCCCGTGACAGGAAATGCCCCAAAACACAACGTGGACACATCAGATTTTTTCAAAGTAACAGGGGTGTTTTTTGCAAAGTGCCTACCTGTAGATTTTGGCCTCTAGCTCAGCCGGCACCTAGGGAAACCTACCAAACCTGTGCATTTTTGAAAACTAGAGACCTAGGGGAATCCAAGATGGGGTGACTTGTGGGGCTCTGACAGGTTCTGTTACCCAGAATCCTTTGCAAACCTGAAAATTTGGCTAAAAAAAACACGTTTTCCTCACATTTCAGTGACAGAATGTTCTGGAATCTGAGAGGAGCCACAAATTTCCTTCCACCCAGTGTTCCGCCTAATCTCCCGATAAAAATGATACCTCACTTGTGTGGGTAGGCCTAGCGCCCGTGACAGGAAATGCCCCAAAACACAACGTGGACACATCACATTTTTTGAAAGAAAACAGAGGTGTTTTTTGCAAAGTGCCTATCTGTAGATTTTGGCCTCTAGCTCAGCCGGCACCTAGGGAAACCTACCAAACCTGTGCATTTTTTAAAACTAGAGACCTAGGGGAATCCAAGATGGGGTGACTTGTAGGGCTCTGACCAGGTTCTGTTACCCAGAATCCTTTGCAAACCTCAACATTTGGCTAAAAAAACACGTTTTCCTCATATTTCGGTGACAGAAAGTTCTGGAATCTGAGAGGAGCCACAAATTTCCTTCCACCCAGCATTCCCCCAAGTCTCCCGATAAAAATTATACCTCACTTGTGTGGGTAGGCTTAGCGCCCGTGACAGGAAATGCCCCAAAACACAACGTGGACACATCACATTTTTTTGAAAGAAAAAAGAGGTGTTTTTTGCAAAGTGCCTACTTGTAGATTTTGGCCTCTAGCTCAGCCGGCACCTACGGAAACCTACCAAACCTGTGCATTTTTGAAAACTAGAGACCTAGGGGAATCCAGGTTGGGGTGACTTGTAGGGATCTGACAGGTTCTGTTACCCACAATCCTTTGCAAACCTCAACATTTGGCTAAAAAAACACGTTTTCCTCACATTTCGGTGACAGAAAGTTCTGGAATCTGAGAGGAGCCACAAATTCCCTTCCAGCCAGTATTCCCCCAAGTCTCCCGATAAAAATTATACCTCACTTGTGTGGGTAGGCTTAGCGCCCGTGACAGGAAATGCCCCAAAACACAACGTGGACACATCACATTTTTTTGAAAGAAAACAGAGGTGTTTTTTTGCAAAGTGCCTACTTGTAGATTTTGGCCTCTAGCTCAGCCGGCACCTAGGGAAACCTACCAAACCTGTGCATTTTTTAAAACTAGAGACGTAGGGGAATCCAAGATGGGGTGACTTGTGGGGCTCTGACCAGGTTCTGTTACCCAGAATCCTTTGCAAACCTTAAAATTTGGCTAAAAAAAACACTTTTTCCTCACATTTCGGTGACAGAAAGTTCTGGAATCTGAGAGGAGCCACAAATTTCCATCCACCCAGCGTTCCCTCAAGTCTTCCGATAAAAATGATACCTCACTTTTATGGGTAGGTCTAGCGCCCGTGACAGGAAATGCCCCAAAATACAACGTGGACCCCTCACATTTTTTGAAAGAAAACAGAGGTGTTTTTTGCAAAGTGCCTACTTGTAGATTTTGGCCTCTAGCTCAGCTGGCACCTAGGGAAACCTACCAAACCTGTGCATTTTTTAAAACTAGAGACGTAGGGGAATCCAAGATGGGGTGACTTGTGGGGCTCTGACCAGGTTCTGTTACCCAGAATCCTTTGCAAACCTTAAAATTTGGCTAAAAAAAACACGTTTTCCTCACATTTCGGTGACAGAAAGTTCTGGAATCTGAGAGGAGCCACAAATTCCCTTCCACCAAGCATTGCCCCAAGTCTCCCGATAAAAATGATACCTCACTTGTGTGGGTAGGCCTAGCGCCCGTGACAGGAAATGCCCCAAACCACAACGTGGACACATCACATTTTTTGAAAGAAAACAGAGGTGTTTTTTGCAAAGTGCCTAACTGTAGATTTTGGCCTCTAGCTCAGCCGGCACCTAGGGAAACCTACCAAACCTGTGCATTTTTGAAAACTAGAGTCCTAGGGGAATCCAAGATGAGGTGACTTGTAGGGCTCTGACCAGGTTCTGTTACCCAGAATCCTTTGCAAACCTCAACATTTGGCTAAAAAAACACGTTTTCCTCAAATTTCAGTGACAGAAAGTTCTGGAATCTGAGAGGAGCCACAAATTTCCTTCCACCCAGCGTTCCGCCTAATCTCACGATAAAAATGATACCTCACTTGTGTGGGTAGGCCTCGCGCCCGTGACAGGAAATGCCCCAAAACACAACGTGGACACATCACATTTTTTCAAAGAAAACAGAGGTGTTTTTTGCAAAGTGCCTACCTATAGATTTTGGCCTCTAGCTCAGCCGGCCCCTAGGGAAACCTACCAAACCTGTGCATTTTTGAAAACTAGAGACCTAGGGGAATCCAAGATGGGGTGACTTGTGGGGCTCTGACCAGGTTCTGTTACCCAGAATCCTTTGCAAACCTGAAAATGTGGCTAAAAAAAACACGTTTTCCTCACATTTCAGTGACAGAAAGTTCTGGAATCTGAGAGGAGCCACAAATTTCCTTCTACCCAGCGTTCCCCCAAGTCTCCCGATAAAAATGATACCTCACTTGTGTGGGTAGGCGTAGGGCCCGCAAAAGGAAATACCCCAAAACATAACGTGGACACATCACATTTTTTGAAAGAAAACAGAGCTGTTTTTTGCATAGTGCCTAACTGTAGATTTTGGCCTCTAACTCAGCCGGCACCTAGGCGAACCTACCAAACCTGTGCATTTTTGAAAACTAGAGACCTAGGGGAATCCAGGTTGGGGTGACTTGTTGGAATCTGACATGTTCTGTTACCCAGAATCCTTTGCAAACCTGAAAATTTGGCTAAAAAAACACGTTTTCCTCACATTTCGGTGACAGAAAGTTCTGGAATCTGAGAGGAGCCACAAATTTCCTTCCACCCAGCGTTCCCCAAAGTCTCCTGATAAAAATGATACCGCACTTGTGTGGGTAGGCCTAGAGCCCGCAAAAGGAAATGCCCCAAAACACAACGTGGACACATCACATTTTTGGAAAGAAAACAGAGGTGTTTTTTGCAAAGTGCCTACCTGTAGATTTTGGCCTCTAGCTCAGCCGGCACCTAGGCGAACCTACCAAACCTGTGCATTTTTGAAAACTAGAGACGTAGGGGAATCCAAGATGGGGTGACTTGTGGGGCTCTGACCAGGTTCTGTTACCCAGAATCCTTTGCAAACCTCAACATTTGGCTAAAAAAATACGTTTTCCTCAAATTTCAGTGACAGAAAGTTCTGGAATCTGAGAGGAGCCACAAATTTCCTTCCACCCAGTGTTCCGCCTAATCTCCCGATAAAAATGATACCTCACTTGTGTGGGTAGGCCTAGCCCCCGTGACAGGAAATGCCCCAAAACACAACGTGGACACATCACATTTTTTTGAAAGAAAACAGAGGTGTTTTTTGCAAAGTGCCTACCTGTAGATTTTGGCCTCTAGCTCAGCCGGCACCTAGGGAAACCTACCAAACCTGTGCATTTTTGAAAACTAGAGACCTAGGGGAATCCAAGATGGGGTGACTTGTGGGGCTCTGACTAGGTTCTGTTACCCAGAATCCTTTGCAAACCTGAAAATTTGGCTAAAAAAACACGTTTTCCTCACATTTCGGTGACAGAAAGTTCTGGAATCTGAGAGGAGCCACAAATTTCCTTCCAACCACCGTTCCCCAAAGTCTCCCGATAAAAATGATACCTCACTTGTGTGGGTAGGCCTAGGGCCCGCAAAAGGAAATGCCCCAAAACACAACGTGGACACATCACATTTTTGGAAAGAAAACAGAGGTGTTTTTTGCAAAGTGCCTACCTGTAGATTTTGGCCTCTAGCTCAGCCGGCACCTAGGCGAACCTACCAAACCTGTGCATTTTTGAAAACTAGAGACGTAGGGGAATCCAAGATGGGGTGACTTGTGGGGCTCTGACCAGGTTCTGTTACCCAGAATCCTTTGCAAACCTTAAAATTTTGTATAAAAAAAACACGTTTTCCTCACATTTCGGTGACAGAAAGTTCTGGAATCTGAGAGGAGCCACAAATTTCCTTCCACCCAGCGTTCCCTCAAGTCTTCCGATAAAAATGATACCTCACTTTTATGGGTAGGTCTAGCGCCCGTGACAGGAAATGCCCCAAAACACAACGTGGACACCTCACATTTTTTGAAAGAAAACAGAGGTGTTTTTTGCAAAGTGCCTACTTGTAGATTTTGGCCTCTAGCTCAGCCGGCACCTAGGGAAACCTACCAAACCTGTGCATTTTTGAAAACTAGAGACCTAGGGGAATCCAGGTTGGGGTGACTTGTAGGAATCTGACAGGTTCTGTTACCCAGAATCCTTTGCAAACCTCAACATTTGGCTAAAAAAACACGTTTTCCTCACATTTCGGTGACAGAAAGTTCTGGAATCTGAGAGGAGCCACAAATTTCCTTCCACCCCGCATTCCCCCAAGTCTCCCGATAAAAATGATACCTCACTTGTGTGGGTAGGCTTAGCGCCCGTGACGGGAAATGCCCCAAAACACAACGTGGACACATCAAATTTTTTTGAAAGAAAACAGAGGTGTTTTTTGCAAAGTGCCTACTTGTAGATTTTGGCCTCTAGCTCAGCAGGCACCTAGGGAAACATACCAAATCTGTGCATTTTTTAAAACTAGAGACGTAGGGGAATCCAAGATGGGGTGACTTGTGGGGCTCTGACCAGGTTCTGTTACCCAGAATCCTTTGCAAACCTCAACATTTGGCTAAAAAAACACGTTTTCCTCAAATTTCAGTGACAGAAAGTTCTGGAATCTGAGAGGAGCCACAAATTTCCTTCCACCCAGTGTTCCGCCTAATCTCCCGATAAAAATGATACCTCACTTGTGTGGGTAGGCCTAGCGCCCGTGACAGGAAATGCCCCAAAACACAACGTGGACACATCACATTTTTTGAAAGAAAACAGAGGTGTTTTTTGCAAAGTGCCTACCTGTAGATTTTGGCCTCTAGCTCAGCCGGCACCTAGGGAAACCTACCAAACCTGTGCATTTTTGAAAACTAGAGACCTAGGGGAATCCAAGATGGGGTGACTTGTGGGGCTCTGACTAGGTTCTGTTACCCAGAATCCTTTGCAAACCTGAAAATTTGGCTAAAAAAACACGTTTTCCTCACATTTCGGTGACAGAAAGTTCTGGAATCTGAGAGGAGCCACAAATTTCCTTCCACCCAGCGTTCCCCAAAGTCTCCCGATAAAAATGATACCTCACTTGTGTGGGTAGGCCTAGGGCCCGCAAACGGAAATGCCCCAAAACACAACGTGGACACATCACATTTTTGGAAAGAAAACAGAGGTGTTTTTTGCAAAGTGCCTACCTGTAGATTTTGGCCTCTAGCTCAGCCGGCACCTAGGCGAACCTACCAAACCTGTGCATTTTTGAAAACTAGAGACATAGGGGAATCCAAGATGGGGTGACTTGTGGGGCTCTGACCAGGTTCTGTTACCCAGAATCCTTTGCAAACCTTAACATTTTGTATAAAAAAAACACGTTTTCCTCACATTTCGGTGACAGAAAGTTCTGGAATCTGAGAGGAGCCACAAATTTCCTTCCACCCAGCGTTCCCTCAAGTCTTCCGATAAAAATTATACCTC
This sequence comes from Pleurodeles waltl, assembly GCF_031143425.1. Lineage (NCBI taxonomy): Eukaryota > Metazoa > Chordata > Amphibia > Caudata > Salamandridae > Pleurodeles > Pleurodeles waltl. The sequence continues at coordinate 487,551,868 of NC_090438.1, read as the reverse complement.
ACTTTTATGGGTAGGTCTAGCGCCCGTGACAGGAAATGCCCCAAAACACAACGTGGACACCTCACATTTTTTTAAAGAAAACAGAGGTGTTTTTTGCAAAGTGCCTACTTGTAGATTTTGGCCTCTAGCTCAGCCGGCACCTAGGGAAACCTACCAAACCTGTGCATTTTTGAAAACTAGAGACCTAGGGGAATCCAGGTTGGGGTGACTTGTAGGAATCTGACAGGTTCTGTTACCCAGAATCCTTTGCAAACCTCAACATTTGGCTAAAAAAACACGTTTTCCTCACATTTCGGTGACAGAAAGTTCTGGAATCTGAGAGGAGCCACAAATTTCCTTCCACCCAGCATTCCCCTAAGTCTCCCGATAAAAATGATACCTCACTTGTGTGGGTAGGCTTAGCGCCCGTGACGGGAAATGCCCCAAAACACAACGTGGACACATCACATTTTTTTGAAAGAAAACAGAGGTGTTTTTTGCAAAGTGCCTACTTGTAGATTTTGGCCTCTAGCTCAGCAGGCACCTAGGGAAACATACCAAACCTTTGCATTTTTGAAAACTAGAGACCTAGGGGAATCCAAGATGGGGTGACTTGTAGGGCTCTGACCAGGTTCTGTTACCCAGAATCCTTTGCACACCTCAACATTTGGCTAAAAAAAACACGTTTTCCTCAAATTTCGGTGACAGAAAGTTCTGGAATCTGAGAGGAGCCACAAATTTCCTTCCACCCAGCGTTCCGCCTAATCTCCAGATAAAAATGATACCTCACTTGTGTGGGTAGGCCTAGCGCCCGTGACAGGAAATGCCCCAAAACACAACGTGGACACATCACATTTATTGAAAGAAAACAGAGGTGTTTTTTGCAAAGTGCCTACCTGTAGATTTTGGCCTCTAGCTCAGCCGGCACCTATGGAAACCTACCAAACCGGTGCATTTTTGAAAACTTGCGACCTAGGGGAATCCAAGATGGGGTGACTTGTGAGGCTCTGACCAGGTTCTGTTACCCAGAATACTTTGCAAACCTTAAAATTTGGCTAAAAAAAACATGTTTTCCTCACATTTCGGTGACAGAAAGTTCTGGAATCTGAGAGGAGCCACAAATTCCCTTCCACCAAGCATTCCCCCAAGTCTCCCGATAAAAATGATACCTCACTTGTGTGGGTAGGCCTAGCGCCCGTGACAGGAACTGCCCCAAAACACAACGTGGACACATCACATTTTTTTAAAGGAAACAGAGGTGTTTTTTGCAAAGTGCCTACTTGTAGATTTTGACCTCTAGCTCAGCCGGCACCTAGGGAAACCTACCAAATCTGTGCATTTTTTAAAACTAGAGACGTAGGGAAATCCAAGTTGGGGTGACTTGTGGGGCTCTGACCAGGTTCTGTTACCCAGAATCCTTTGCAAACCTCAACATTTGGCTAAAAAAACATGTTTTCCTCAAATTTCAGTGAGAGAAAGTTCTGGAATCTGAGAGGAGCCACAAATTTCCTTCCACCCAGCGTTCCGCCTAATCTCACGATAAAAATGATACCTCACTTGTGTGGGTAGGCCTAGCGCCCGTGACAGAAAATGCCCCAAAACACAACGTGGACACATCACATTTTTTCAAAGAAAACAGAGGTGTTTTTTGCAAAGTGCCTACCTGTAGATTTTGGCCTCTAGCTCAGCCGGCACCTAGGGAAACCTACCAAACCTGTGCATTTTTGAAAACTAGAGACCTAGGGGAATCCAGGTTGGGGTGACTTGTAGGGATCTGACAGGTTCTGTTACCCACAATCCTTTGCAAACCTCAACATTTGGCTAAAAAAACACGTTTTCCTCACATTTCGGTGACAGAAAGTTCTGGAATCTGAGAGGAGCCACAAATTTCCTTCCACCCAGTATTCCCCCAAGTCTCCCGATAAAAATTATACTTCACTTGTGTGGGTAGGCTTAGCGCCCGTGACAGGAAATGCCCCAAAACACAACGTGGACACATCACATTTTTTTGAAAGAAAACAGAGGTGTTTTTTTGCAAAGTGCCTACTTGTAGATTTTGGCCTCTAGCTCAGCCGGCACCTAGGGAAACCTACCAAACCTGTGCATTTTTTAAAACTAGAGACGTAGGGGAATCCAAGATGGGGTGACTTGTGGGGCTATGACCAGGTTCTGTTACCCAGAATCCTTTGCAAACCTTAAAATTTGGCTAAAAAAAACACGTTTTCCTCACATTTCGGTGACAGAAAGTTCTGGAATCTGAGAGGAGCCACAAAATTCCATCCACCCAGCGTTCCCTCAAGTCTTCCGATAAAAATGATACCTCACTTTTATTGGTGGGTCTAGCGCCCGTGACAGGAAATGCCCCAAAATACAACGTGGACACCTCACATTTTTTGAAAGAAAACAGAGGTGTTTTTTGCAAAGTGCCTACTTGTAGATTTTTTTCTCCTCTAGCTCAGCTGGCACCTAGGGAAACCTACCAAACCTGTGCATTTTTAAAAACTAGAGACGTAGGGGAATCCAAGATGGGGTGACTTGTGGGGCTCTGACCAGGTTCTGTTACCCAGAATCCTTTGCAAACCTTAAAATTTGGCTAAAAAAAACACGTTTTCCTCACATTTCGGTGACAGAAAGTTCTGGAATCTGAGAGGAGCCACAAATTCCCTTCCACCAAGCATTGCCCCAAGTCTCCCGATAAAAATGATACCTCACTTGTGTGGGTAGGCCTAGCGCCCGTGACAGGAAATGCCCCAAACCACAACGTGGACACATCACATTTTTTGAAAGAAAACAGAGGTGTTTTTTGCAAAGTGCCTACCTGTAGATTTTGGCCTCTAGCTCAGCCGGCACCTAGGGAAATCTACCAAATCTGTGCATTTTTTAAAACTAGAGACGTAGGGAAATCCAAGTTGGGGTGACTTGTGGGGCTCTGACCAGGTTCTGTTACCCAGAATCCTTTGCAAACCTTAAAATTTGGCTAAAAAAAACACGTTTTCCTCACATTTCGGTGACAGAAAGTTCTGGAATCTGAGAGGAGCCACAAATTCCCTTCCACCAAGCATTGCCCCAAGTCTCCCGATAAAAATGATACCTCACTTGTGTGGGTAGGCCTAGCGCCCGTGACAGGAAATGCCCCAAACCACAACGTGGACACATCACATTTTTTGAAAGAAAACAGAGGTGTTTTTTGCAAAGTGCCTACCTGTAGATTTTGGCCTCTAGCTCAGCCGGCACCTAGGGAAACCTACCAAATCTGTGCATTTTTTAAAACTAGAGACGTAGGGAAATCCAAGTTGGGATGACTTGTGGGGCTCTGACCAGGTTCTGTTACCCAGAATCCTTTGCAAACCTTAAAATTTGGCTAAAAAAAACATGTTTTCCTCACATTTCGGTGACAGAAAGTTCTGGAATCTGAGAGGAGCCACAAATTCCCTTCCACCAAGCATTCCCCCAAGTCTCCCAATAAAAATGATACCTCACTTGTGTGGGTAGGCCTAGCGCCCGTGACAGGAAATGCCCCAAAACACAACGTGGACACATCACATTTTTTGAAAGAAAACAGAGGTGTTTTTTGCAAAGTGCCTATCTGTAGATTTTGGCCTCTAGCTCAGCCGGCACCTAGGGAAACCTACCAAACCTGTGCATTTTTGAAAACTAGAGACCTAGGGGAATCCAAGATGGGGTGACTTGTAGGGCTCTGACCAGGTTCTGTTACCCAGAATCCTTTGCAAACCTCAACATTTGGCTAAAAAAACACGTTTTCCTCATATTTCGGTGACAGAAAGTTCTGGAATCTGAGAGGAGCCACAAATTTCCTTCCACCCAGCATTCCCCCAAGTCTCCCGATAAAAATTATACCTCACTTGTGTGGGTAGGCTTAGCGCCCGTGACAGGAAATGCCCCAAAACACAACGTGGACACATCACATTTTTTTGAAAGAAAAAAGAGGTGTTTTTTGCAAAGTGCCTACTTGTAGATTTTGGCCTCTAGCTCAGCCGGCACCTACGGAAACCTACCAAACCTGTGCATTTTTGAAAACTAGAGAACTAGGGGAATCCAGGTTGGGGTGACTTGTAGGGATCTGACAGGTTCTGTTACCCACAATCCTTTGCAAACCTCAACATTTGGCTAAAAAAACACGTTTTCCTCACATTTCGGTGACAGAAAGTTCTGGAATCTGAGAGGAGCCACAAATTTTCTTCCACCCAGTATTCCCCCAAGTCTCCCGATAAAAATTATACCTCACTTGTGTGGGTAGGCTTAGCGCCCGTGACAGGAAATGCCCCAAAACACAACGTGGACACATCACATTTTTTTGAAAGAAAACAGAGGTGTTTTTTTGCAAAGTGCCTACTTGTAGATTTTGGCCTCTAGCTCAGCCGGCACCTAGGGAAACCTACCAAACCTGTGCATTTTTTAAAACTAGAGACGTAGGGGAATCCAAGATGGGGTGACTTGTGGGGCTCTGACCAGGTTCTGTTACCCAGAATCCTTTGCAAACCTTAAAATTTGGCTAAAAGAAACACGTTTTCCTCACATTTCGGTGACAGAAAGTTCTGGAATCTGAGAGGAGCCACAAATTTCCATCCACCCAGCGTTCCCTCAAGTCTTCCGATAAAAATGATACCTCACTTTTATGGGTAGGTCTAGCGCCCGTGACAGGAAATGCCCCAAAATACAACGTGGACACCTCACATTTTTTGAAAGAAAACAGAGGTGTTTTTTGCAAAGTGCCTACTTGTAGATTTTGGCCTCTAGCTCAGCTGGCACCTAGGGAAACCTACCAAACCTGTGCATTTTTTTAAACTAGAGACGTAGGGGAATCCAAGATGGGGTGACTTGTGGGGCTCTGACCAGGTTCTGTTACCCAGAATCCTTTGCAAACCTTAAAATTTGGCTAAAAAAAACACGTTTTCCTCACATTTCGGTGACAGAAAGTTCTGGAATCTGAGAGGAGCCACAAATTCCCTTCCACCAAGCATTGCCCCAAGTCTCCCGATAAAAATGATACCTCACTTGTGTGGATAGGCCTAGCGCCCGTGACAGGAAATGCCCCAAACCACAACGTGGACACATCACATTTTTTTAAAGAAAACAGAGGTGTTTTTTGCAAAGTGCCTACCTGTAGATTTTGGCCTCTAGCTCAGCCGGCACCTAGGGAAACCTACCAAACCTGTGCATTTTTGAAAACTAGAGTCCTAGGGGAATCCAAGATGGGGTGACTTGTAGGGCTCTGACCAGGTTCTGTTACCCAGAATCCTTTGCAAACCTCAACATTTGGCTAAAAAAACACGTTTTCCTCAAATTTCAGCGACAGAAAGTTCTGGAATCTGAGAGGAGCCACAAATTTCCTTCCACCCAGCGTTCCGCCTAATCTCCCGATAAAAATGATACCTCACTTGTGTGGGTAGGCCTCGCGCCCGTGACAGGAAATGCCCCAAAACACAACGTGGACACATCACATTTTTTCAAAGAAAACAGAGGTGTTTTTTGCAAAGTGCCTAACTGTAGATTTTGGCCTCTAGCTCAGCCGGCCCCTAGGGAAACCTACCAAACCTGTGCATTTTTGAAAACTAGAGACCTAGGGGAATCCAAGATGGGGTGACTTGTGGGGCTCTGACCAGGTTCTGTTACCCAGAATCCTTTGCAAACCTGAAAATTTGGCTAAAAAAAACACGTTTTCCTCACATTTCAGTGACAGAAAGTTCTGGAATCTGAGAGGAGCCACAAATTCCCTTCCACCAAGCATTGCCCCAAGTCTCCCGATAAAAATGATACCTCACTTGTGTGGGTAGGCCTAGCGCCCGTGACAGGAAATGCCCCAAACCACAACGTGGACACATCACATTTTTTGAAAGAAAACAGAGGTGTTTTTTGCAAAGTGCCTACCTGTAGATTTTGGCCTCTAGCTCAGCCGGCACCTAGGGAAACCTACCAAATCTGTGCATTTTTGAAAACTAGAGACCTAGGGGAATCCAAGATGGGGTGACTTGTAGGGCTCTGACTAGGTTCTGTTACCCAGAATCCTTTGCAAACCTGAAAATTTGGCTAAAAAAACACGTTTTCCTCACATTTCGGTGACAGAAAGTTCTGGAATCTGAGAGGAGCCACAAATTTCCTTCCACCCAGCGTTCCCCAAAGTCTCCTGATAAAAATGATACCTCACTTGTGTGGGTAGGCCTAGGGCCCGCAAAAGGAAATGCCCCAAAACACAACGTGGACACATCACATTTTTGGAAAGAAAACAGAGGTGTTTTTTGCAAAGTGCCTACCTGTAGATTTTGGCCTCTAGCTCAGCCGGCACCTAGGCGAACCTACCAAACCTGTGCATTTTTGAAAACTAGAGACGTAGGGGAATCCAAGATGGGGTGACTTGTGGGGCTCTGACCAGGTTCTGTTACCCAGAATCCTTTGCAAACCTTAAAATTTTGTATAAAAAAAACACGTTTTCCTCACATTTCGGTGACAGAAAGTTCTGGAATCTGAGAGGAGCCACAAATTTCCTTCCACCCAGCGTTCCCGCAAGTCTTCCGATAAAAATGATACCTCACTTTTATGGGTAGGTCTAGCGCCCATGACAGGAAATGCCCCAAAACACAACGTGGACACCTCACATTTTTTGAAAGAAAACAGAGGTGTTTTTTGCAAAGTGCCTACTTGTAGATTTTGGCCTCTAGCTCAGCCGGCACCTAGGGAAACCTACCAAACCTGTGCATTTTTGAAAACTAGAGACCTAGGGGAATCCAGGTTGGGGTGACTTGTAGGAATCTGACAGGTTCTGTTACCCAGAATCCTTTGCAAACCTCAACATTTGGCTAAAAAAACACGTTTTCCTCACATTTCGGTGACAGAAAGTTCTGGAATCTGAGAGGAGCCACAAATTTCCTTCCACCCAGCATTCCCCCAAGTCTCCCGATAAAAATGATACCTCACTTGTGTGGGTAGGCTTAGCGCCCGTGACGGGAAATGCCCCAAAACACAACGTGGACACATCACATTTTTTTGAAAGAAAACAGAGGTGTTTTTTGCAAAGTGCCTACTTGTAGATTTTGGCCTCTAGCTCAGCAGGCACCTAGGGAAACATACCAAATCTGTGCATTTTTTAAAACTAGAGACGTAGGGGAATCCAAGATGGGGTGACTTGTGGGGCTCTGACCAGGTTCTGTTAACCAGAATCCTTTGCAAACCTCAACATTTGGCTAAAAAAACACGTTTTCCTCAAATTTCAGTGACAGAAAGTTCTGGAATCTGGGAGGAGCCACAAATTTCCTTCCACCCAGTGTTCCGCCTAATCTCCCGATAAAAATGATACCTCACTTGTGTGGGTAGGCCTAGCGCCCGTGACAGGAAATGCCCCAAAACACAACGTGGACACATCACATTTTTTGAAAGAAAACAGAGGTGTTTTTTGCAAAGTGCCTACCTGTAGATTTTGGCCTCTAGCTCAGCCCGCACCTAGGGAAACCTACCAAACCTGTGCATTTTTGAAAACTAGAGACCTAGGGGAATCCAAGATGGGGTGACTTGTGGGGCTCTGACTAGGTTCTGTTACCCAGAATCCTTTGCAAACCTGAAAATTTGGCTAAAAAAACACGTTTTCCTCACATTTCGGTGACAGAAAGTTCTGGAATCTGGGAGGAGCCACAAATTTCCTTCCACCCAGCGTTCCCCAAAGTCTCCCGATAAAAATGATACCTCACTTGTGTGGGTAGGCCTAGGGCCCGCAAACGGAAATGCCCCAAAACACAACGTGGACACATCACATTTTTGGAAAGAAAACAGAGGTGTTTTTTGCAAAGTGCCTACCTGTAGATTTTGGCCTCTAGCTAGCCGGCACCTAGGCGAACCTACCAAACCTGTGCAGTTTTGAAAACTAGAGACGTAGGGGAATCCAAGATGGGGTGACTTGTGGGGCTCTGACCAGGTTCTGTTACCCAGAATCCTTTGCAAACCTTAAAATTTTGTATAAAAAAAACACGTTTTCCTCACATTTCGGTGACAGAAAGTTCTGGAATCTGAGAGGAGCCACAAATTTCCTTCCACCCAGCGTTCCCTCAAGTCTTCCGATAAAAATGATACCTAACTTTTATGGGTAGGTCTAGCGCCCGTGACAGGAAATGCCCCAAAACACAACGTGGACACCTCACATTTTTTGAAAGAAAACAGAGTTGTTTTTTGCAAAGTGCCTACTTGTAGATTTTGGCCTCTAGCTCAGCCGGCACCTATGGAAACCTACCAAACCTGTGCATTTTTGAAAACTAGAGACCTAGGGGAATCCAGGTTGGGGTGACTTGTAGGAATCTGACAGGTTCTGTTACCCAGAATCCTTTGCAAACCTCAACATTTGGCTAAAAAAACACTTTTTCCTCACATTTCGGTGACAGAAAGTTCTGGAATCTGAGAGGAGCCACAAATTTCCTTCCACCCAGCATTCCCCCAAGTCTCCCGATAAAAATGATACCTCACTTGTGTGGGTAGGCTTAGCGCCCGTGACGGGAAATGCCCCAAAACACAACGTGGACACATCACATTTTTTTGAAAGAAAACAGAGGTGTTTTTTGCAAAGTGCCTACTTGTAGATTTTGGCCTCTAGCTCAGCAGGCACCTAGGAAAACATACCAAATCTGTGCATTTTTTAAAACTAGAGACGTAGGGGAATCCAAGATGGGGTGACTTGTGGGGCTCTGACCAGGTTCTGTTACCCAGAATCCTTTGCAAACCTCAACATTTGGCTAAAAAAACACGTTTTCCTCCAATTTCAGTGACAGAAAGTTCTGGAATCTGAGAGGAGCCACAAATTTCCTTCCACCCTGTGTTCCGCCTAATCTCCCGATAAAAATGATACCTCACTTGTGTGGGTAGGCCTAGCGCCCGTGACAGGAAATGCCCCAAAACACAACGTGGACACATCACATTTTTTGAAAGAAAACAGAGGTGTTTTTTGCAAAGTGCCTACCTGTAGATTTTGGCCTCTAGCTCAGCCGGCACCTAGGGAAACCTACCAAACCTGTGCATTTTTGAAAACTAGAGACCTAGGGGAATCCAAGATGGGGTGACTTGTGGGGCTCTGACTAGGTTCTGTTACCCAGAATCCTTTGCAAACCTGAAAATTTGGCTAAAAAAACACGTTTTCCTCACATTTCGGTGACAGAAAGTTCTGGAATCTGAGAGGAGCCACAAATTTCCTTCCACCCAGCGTTCCCCAAAGTCTCCCGATAAAAATGATACCTCACTTGTGTGGGTAGGCCTAGGGCCCGCAAACGGAAATGCCCCAAAACACAACGTGGACACATCACATTTTTGGAAAGAAAACAGAGGTGTTTTTTGCAAAGTGCCTACCTGTAGATTTTGGCCTCTAGCTCAGCCGGCACCTAGGCGAACCTACCAAACCTGTGCATTTTTGAAAACTAGAGACGTAGGGGAATCCAAGATGGGGTGACTTGTGGGGCTCTGACCAGGTTCTGTTACCCAGAATCCTTTGCAAACCTTAAAATTTTGTATAAAAAAAACACGTTTTCCTCACATTTCGGTGACAGAAAGTTCTGGAATCTGAGAGGAGCCACAAATTTCCTTCCACCCAGCGTTCCCTCAAGTCTTCCGATAAAAATGATACCTCACTTTTATGGGTAGGTCTAGCGCCCGTGATAGGAAATGCCCCAAAACACAACGTGGACACCTCACATTTTTTGAAAGAAAACAGAGGTGTTTTTTTGCAAAGTGCCTACTTGTAGATTTTGGCCTCTAGCTCAGCCGGCACCTAGGGAAACCTACCAAACCTGTGCATTTTTGAAAACTAGAGACCTAGGGGAATCCAGGTTGGGGTGACTTGTAGGGATCTGACAGGTTCTGTTACCCAGAATCCTTTGCAAACCTCAACATTTGGCTAAAAAAACACGTTTGCCTCAAATTTCGGTGACAGAAAGTTCTGGAATCTGAGAGGAGCCACAAATTTCCTTCCACCCAGCATTCCCCCAAGTCTCCCGATAAAAATTATACCTCACTTGTGTGGGTAGGCTTAGCGCCCGTGACAGGAAATGCCCCAAAACACAACGTGGACACATCACATTTTTTTGAAAGAAAAAAGAGGTGTTTTTTGCAAAGTGCCTACTTGTAGATTTTGGCCTCTAGCTCAGCGGGCACCTACGGAAACCTACCAAACCTGTGCATTTTTTAAAACTAGAGACGTAGGGGAATCCAAGATGGGGTGACTTGTGGGGCTCTGACCAGGTTCTGTTACTCAGAATCCTTTGCAAACCTTAAAATTTGGCTAAAAAAACACGTTTTCCTCACATTTCGGTGACAGAAAGTTCTGGAATCTGAGAGGAGCCACAAATTCCCTTGCACCAAGCATTCCCCCAAGTCTCCCGATAAAAATGATACCTCACTTGTGTGGGTAGGCCTAGCGCCCGTGACAGGAAATGCCCCAAAACACAATGTGGACACATCACATTTTTTTAAAGAAAACAGAGGTGTTTTTTGCAAAGTGCCTACCTGTAGATTTTGGCCTCTAGCTCAGCCGGCACCTAGGGAAACCTGCCAAACCTGTGCATTTTTGAAAACTAGAGACGTAGGGGAATCCAAGATGGGGTGACTTGTAGGGCTCTGACCAGGTTCTGTTACCCAGAATCCTTTGCAAACCTCAACATTTGGCTAAAAAAACACATTTTCCTTATATTTCGGTGACAGAAAGTTCTGGAATCTGAGAGGAGCCATAAATTTCCTTCCACCCAGCATTCCCCCAAGTCTCCCGATAAAAATTATACCTCACTTGTGTGGGTAGGCTTAGCGCCCGTGACAGGAAATGCCCCAAAAGACAACGTGGACACATCACATTTTTTTGAAAGAAAAAAGAGGTGTTTTTTGCAAAGTGCCTACTTGTAGATTTTGGCCTCTAGCTCAGCCGGCACCTAGGGAAACCTACCAAACCTGTGCATTTTTGAAAACTAGAGACGTAGGGGAATCCAAGATGGGGTGACTTGTGGGGCTCTGACCAGGTTCTGTTACCCAGAATCCTTTGCAAACCTTAAAATTTGGCTAAAAAAAACACGTTTTCCTCACATTTCGGTGACAGAAAGTTCTGGAATCTGAGAGGAGCCACAAATTTCCATCCACCCAGCGTTCCCTCAAGTCTTCCGATAAAAATGATACCTCACTTTTATGGGTAGGTCTAGCGCCCGTGACAGGAAATGCCCCAAAATACAACGTGGACACCTCACATTTTTTGAAAGAAAACAGAGGTGTTTTTTGCAAAGTGCCTACCTGTAGATTTTGGCCTCTAGCTCAGCTGGCACCTAGGGAAACCTACCAAACCTGTGCATTTTTGAAAACTAGAGACCTAGGGGAATCCAGGTTGGGGTGACTTGTAGGGATCTGACAGGTTCTGTTACCCAGAATCCTTTGCAAACCTCAACATTTGGCTAAAAAAACACGTTTTCCTCACATTTCGGTGACAGAAAGTTCTGGAATCTGAGAGAAGCCACAAATTTCCTTCCACCCAGCATTCCCCCAAGTCTCCCGATAAAAATGATACCTCACTTGTGTGGGTAGGCTTAGCGCCCGTGACGGGAAATGCCCCAAAACACAACGTGGACACATCACATTTTTATAAAGGAAACAGAGGTGTTTTTTGCAAAGTGCCTACTTGTAGATTTTTTTCTCCTCTAGCTCAGCTGGCACCTAGGGAAACCTACCAAACCTGTGCATTTTTAAAAACTAGAGACGTAGGGGAATCCAAGATGGGGTGACTTGTGGGGCTCTGACCAGGTTCTGTTACCCAGAATCCTTTGCAAACCTTAAAATTTGTCTAAAAAAAACACGTTTTCCTCACATTTCGGTGACAGAAAGTTCTGGAATCTGAGAGGAGCCACAAATTCCCTTCCACCAAGCATTGCCCCAAGTCTCCCGATAAAAATGATACCTCACTTGTGTGGGTAGGCCTAGCGCCCGTGACAGGAAATGCCCCAAACCACAACGTGGACACATCACATTTTTTGAAAGAAAACAGAGGTGTTTTTTGCAAAGTGCCTACCTGTAGATTTTGGCCTCTAGCTCAGCCGGCACCTAGGGAAACCTACCAAATCTGTGCATTTTTGAAAACTAGAGACGTAGGGAAATCCAAGTTGGGGTGACTTGTGGGGCTCTGACCAGGTTCTGTTACCCAGAATCCTTTGCAAACCTTAAAATTTGGCTAAAAAAAACACGTTTTCCTCACATTTCGGTGACAGAAAGTTCTGGAATCTGAGAGGAGCCACAAATTCCCTTCCACCAAGCATTGCCCCAAGTCTCCCGATAAAAATGATACCTCACTTGTGTGGGTAGGCCTAGCGCCCGTGACAGGAAATGCCCCAAACCACAACGTGGACACATCACATTTTTTTAAAGAAAACAGAGGTGTTTTTTGCAAAGTGCCTACCTGTAGATTTTGGCCTCTAGCTCAGCCGGCACCTAGGGAAACCTACCAAATCTGTGCATTTTTGAAAACTAGAGACGTAGGGAAATCCAAGTTGGGATGACTTGTGGGGCTCTGACCAGGTTCTGTTACCCAGAATCCTTTGCAAACCTTAAAATTTGGCTAAAAAAAACCTGTTTTCCTCACATTTCGGTGACAGAAAGTTCTGGAATCTGAGAGGAGCCACAAATTCCCTTCCACCAAGCATTCCCCCAAGTCTCCCAATAAAAATGATACCTCACTTGTGTGGGTAGGCCTAGCGCCCGTGACAGGAAATGCCCCAAAACACAACGTGGACACATCACATTTTTTGAAAGAAAACAGAGGTGTTTTTTGCAAAGTGCCTATCTGTAGATTTTGGCCTCTAGCTCAGCCGGCACCTAGGGAAACCTACCAAACCTGTGCATTTTTGAAAACTAGAGACCTAGGGGAATCCAAGATGGGGTGACTTGTAGGGCTCTGACCAGGTTCTGTTACCCAGAATCCTTTGCAAACCTCAATATTTGGCTAAAAAAACACGTTTTCCTCATATTTCGGTGACAGAAAGTTCTGGAATCTGAGAGGAGCCACAAATTTCCTTCCACCCAGCATTCCCCCAAGTCTCCCGATAAAAATTATACCTCACTTGTGTGGGTAGGCTTAGCGCCCGTGACAGGAAATGCCCCAAAACACAACGTGGACACATCACATTTTTTTTAAAGAAGAAAGAGGTGTTTTTTGCAAAGTGCCTACTTGTAGATTTTGGCCTCTAGCTCAGCCGGCACCTACGGAAACCTACCAAACCTGTGCATTTTTGAAAACTAGAGACCTAGGGGAATCCAGGTTGGGGTGACTTGTAGGGATCTGACAGGTTCTGTTACCCACAATCCTTTGCAAACCTCAACATTTGGCTAAAAAAACACGTTTTCCTCACATTTCGGTGACAGAAAGTTCTGGAATCTGAGAGGAGCCACAAATTTCCTTCCACCCACCGTTCCGCCTAATCTCCCGATAAAAATGATACCTCACTTGTGTGGGTAGGCCTCGCGCCCGTGACAGGAAATGCCCCAAAACACAACGTGGACACATCACATTTTTTCAAAGAAAACAGAGGTGTTTTTTGCAAAGTGCCTACCTGTAGATTTTGGCCTCTAGCTCAGCCGGCCCCTAGGGAAACCTACCAAACCTGTGCATTTTTGAAAACTAGAGACCTAGGGGAATCCAAGATGGGGTGACTTGTGGGGCTCTGACCAGGTTCTGTTACCCAGAATCCTTTGCAAACCTGAAAATTTGGCTAAAAAAAACACGTTTTCCTCACATTTCAGTGACAGAAAGTTCTGGAATCTGAGAGGAGCCACAAATTTCCTTCTACCCAGCGTTCCCCCAAGTCTCCCGATAAAAATGATACCTCACTTGTGTGGGTAGGCCTAGGGCCCGCAAAAGGAAATACCCCAAAACATAACGTGGACACATCACATTTTTTGAAAGAAAACAGAGCTGTTTTTTGCACAGTGCCTAACTGTAGATTTTGGCCTCTAGCTCAGCCGGCACCTAGGCGAACCTACCAAACCTGTGCATTTTTGAAAACTAGAGACCTAGGGGAATCCAGGTTGGGGTGACTTGTAGGAATCTGACATGTTCTGTTACCCAGAATCCTTTGCAAACCTCAACATTTGGCTAAAAAAACACGTTTTCCTCACATTTCGGTGACTGAAAGTTCTGGAATCTGAGAGGAGCCACAAATTTCCTTCCACCCAGCATTCCCCCAAGTCTCCCGATAAAAATGATACCTCACTTGTGTGGGTAGGCTTAGCGCCCGTGACGGGAAATGCCCCAAAACACAACGTGGACACATCACATTTTTTGGAAAGAAAACAGAGGTGTTTTTTGCAAAGTGCCTACTTGTAGATTTTGGCCTCTAGCTCAGCCGGCACCTAGGGAAACCTACCAAATCTGTGCATTTTTGAAAACTAGAGACGTAGGGGAATCCAAGATGGGGTGACTTGTGGGGCTCTGACCAGGTTCTGTTACCCAGAATACTTTGCAAACCTTAAAATTTGGCTAAAAAAAACATGTTTTCCTCACATTTCGGTGACAGAAAGTTCTGGAATCTGAGAGGAGCTACAAATTCCCTTCCACCAAGCATTCCCCCAAGTCTCCCAATAAAAATGATACCTCACTTGTGTGGGTAGGCCTAGCGCCCGTGACAGGAAATGCCCCAAAACACAACGTGGACACATCACATTTTTTTAAAGGAAACAGAGGTGTTTTTTGCAAAGTGCCTACCTGTAGATTTTGGCCTCTAGCTCAGCCAGCACCTAGGGAAACCTACCAAACCTGTGCATTTTTAAAAACTAGAGACCTAGGGGAATCCAAGATGGGGTGACTTGTAGGGCTCTGACCAGGTTCTGTTACCCATAATCCTTTGCAAACCTCAACATTTGGCTAAAAAAACACGTTTTCCTCAAATTTCAGTGACAGAAAGTTCTGGAATCTGAGAGGAGCCACAAATTTCCTTCCACCCAGCGTTCCGCCTAATCTCCCGATAAAAATGATACGTCACTTGTGTGGGTAGGCCTAGCGCCCGTGACAGGAAATGCCCCAAAACACAACATGGACACATCACATTTTTTTAAAGAAAACAGAGGTTTTTTTTGCAAAGTGCCTACCTGTAGATTTTGGCCTCTAGCTCAGCCGGCACCTAGGGAAACCTACCAAACCTGTGCATTTTTGAAAACTAGAGACCTAGGGGAATCCAAGATGGGGTGACTTGTGGGGCTCTGACCAGGTTCTGTTACCCAGAATCCTTTGCAAACCTGAAAATTTGGCTAAAAAAAACACGTTTTCCTCACATTTCAGTGACAGAAAGTTCTGGAATCTGAGAGGAGCCACAAATTTCCTTCCACCCAGCGTTCCCCCAAGTCTCCCGATAAAAATGATACCTCACTTGTGTTGGTAGGCCTAGGGCCCTGCAAAAGGAAATACCCCAAAACACAACGTGGACACATCACATTTTTTGAAAGAAAACAGAGCTGTTTTTTGCATAGTGCCTACCTGTAGAATTTGGCTTCTAGCTCAGCCGGCACCTAGGCGAACCTACCAAACCTGTGCATTTTTGAAAACTAGAGACCTAGGGGAATCCAGGTTGGGGTGACTTGTAGGAATCTGACAGGTTCTGTTACCCAGAATCCTTTGCAAACCTCAACATTTGGCTAAAAAAACACGTTTTCCTCAAATTTCGGTGACAGAAAGTTCTGGAATCTGAGAGGAGCCACAAATTTCCTTCCACCCAGCATTCCCCCAAGTCTCCTGATAAAAATGTTACCTCACTTGTGTGGGTAGGCTTAGCGCCTGTGACGGGAAATGCCCCAAAACACAACGTGGACACATCACATTTTTTTGAAAGAAAACAGAGGTGTTTTTTGCAAAGTGCCTACTTGTAGATTTTGGCCTCTAGCTCAGCAGGCACCTAGGGAAACATACCAAATCTGTGCATTTTTTAAAACTAGAGACGTAGGGGAATCCAAGATGGGGTGACTTGTGGGGCTCTGACCAGGTTCTGTTACCCAGAATCCTTTGCAAACCTCAACATTTGGCTAAAAAAACACGTTTTCCTCAAATTTCAGTGACAGAAAGTTCTGGAATCTGGGAGGAGCCACAAATTTCCTTCCACCCAGTGTTCCGCCTAATCTCCCGATAAAAATGATACCTCACTTGTGTGGGTAGGCCTAGCGCCCGTGACAGGAAATGCCCCAAAACACAACGTGGACACATCACATTTTTTGAAAGAAAACAGAGGTGTTTTTTGCAAAGTGCCTACCTGTAGATTTTGGCCTCTAGCTCAGCCCGCACCTAGGGAAACCTACCAAACCTGTGCATTTTTGAAAACTAGAGACCTAGGGGAATCCAAGATGGGGTGACTTGTGGGGCTCTGACTAGGTTCTGTTACCCAGAATCCTTTGCAAACCTGAAAATTTGGCTAAAAAAACACGTTTTCCTCACATTTCGGTGACAGAAAGTTCTGGAATCTGGGAGGAGCCACAAATTTCCTTCCACCCAGCGTTCCCCAAAGTCTCCCGATAAAAATGATACCTCACTTGTGTGGGTAGGCCTAGCGCCCGTGACAGGAAATGCCCCAAAACACAACGTGGACACATCACATTTTTTTAAAGAAAACAGAGGTGTTTTTTGCAAAGTGCCTATCTGTAGATTTTGGCCTCTAGCTCAGCCGGCACCTAGGGAAACCTACCAAACCTGTGCATTTTTTAAAACTAGAGACCTAGGGGAATCCAGATTGGGATGACTTGTAGGAATCTGACAGGTTCTGTTACCCAGAATCCTTTGCAAACCTCAACGTTTGGCTAAAAAAACACGTTTTCCTCAAATTTCAGTGACAGAAAGTTCTGGAATCTGAGAGGAGCCACAAATTTCCTTCCACACAGCGTTCCGCCTAATCTCCCGATAAAAATGATACCTCACTTGTGTGGGTAGGCCTAGCGCTCGTGACAGGAAATGCCCCAAAACATAACGTGGACACATCACATTTTTTGAAAGAAAATAGAGGTGTTTTTTGCATAGTGCCTACCTGTAGATTTTGGCCTCTAGCTCAGCCGGCACCTAGGGAAACCTACCAAACCTGTGCATTTTTTAAAACTAGAGACCTAGGGGAATCCAAGTTGGGGTGACTTGTGGGGCTCTGACCAGGTTCTGTTACCCAGAATCCTTTGCAAACCTGAAAATTTGGCTAAAAAAACACGTTTTCCTCACATTTCGGTGACAGAAAGTTCTGAAATCTGAGAGGAGCCACAAATTTCCTTCCACCCAGCGTTCCCCCAAGTCTCCCGATAAAAATGATACCTCACTTGTGTGGGTAGGCCTAGGGCCCGCAAAAGGAAATGCCCCAAAACACAACGTGGACACATCACATTTTTTTAAAGAAAACAGAGGTGTTTTTTGCAAAGTGCCTACCTGTAGATTTTGGCCTCTAGCTCAGCCGGCACCTAGGCGAACCTACCAAACCTGTGCATTTTTGAAAACTAGAGACCTAGGGGAATCCAAGATGGGGTGACTTGTGAGGCTCTGACCAGGTTCTGTTACCCAGAATCCTTTGCAAACCTCAAAATTTGGCTAAAAAAACATGTTTTCCTCACATTTCGGTGACAGAAAGTTCTGGAATCTGAGAGGAGCCACAAATTTCCTTCCACCCAGCGTTCCCTCAAGTCTTCCGATAAAAATGATACCTCCAGTTTATGGGTAAGTCTAGTGCCCGTGACAGGAAATGCCCCAAAATACAACGTGGACACCTGACATTTTTTGAAAGAAAATAGAGGTGTTTTTTGCATAGTGCCTACCTGTAGATTTTGGCCTCTAGCTCAGCCGGCACCTAGGAAAACCTACCAAACCTGTGCATTTTTGAAAACTAGAGACCTAGGGGAATCCAAGATGGGGTGACTTGTGGGGCTCTGACTAGGTTCTGTTACCCAGAATCCTTTGCAAACCTGAAAATTTGGCTAAAAAAACACGTTTTCCTCACATTTCGGTGACAGAAATTTCTGGAATCTGAGAGGAGCCACAAATTTCCTTCCACCCAGCGTTCCCCAAAGTCTCCCGATAAAAATGATACCTCACTTGTGTGGGTAGGCCTAGGGTCCGCAAACGGAAATGCCCCAAAACACAACGTGGACACATCACATTTTTGGAAAGAAAACAGAGGTGTTTTTTGCAAAGTGCCTACCTGTAGATTTTGGCCTCTAGCTCAGCCGGCACCTAGGCGAACCTACCAAACCTGTGCATTTTTTAAAACTAGAGACGTTGGGGAATCCAAGATGGGGTGACTTGTGGGGCTCTGACCAGGTTCTGATACCCAGAATCCTTTGCAAACCTTAAAATTTTGTATAAAAAAAACACGTTTTCCTCACATTTCGGTGACAGAAAGTTCTGGAATCTGAGAGGAGCCACAAATTTCCTTCCACCCAGCGTTCCCTCAAGTCTTCCGATAAAAATGATACCTCACTTTTATGGGTAGGTCTAGCGCCCGTGACAGGAAATGCCCCAAAACACAACGTGGACACCTCACATTTTTTGAAAGAAAACAGAGGTGTTTTTTGCAAAGTGCCTACTTGTAGATTTTGGCCTCTAGCTCAGCCGGCACCTAGGGAAACCTACCAAACCTGTGCATTTTTGAAAACTAGAGACCTAGGGGAATCCAGGTTGGGGTGACTTGTAGGAATCTGACAGGTTCTGTTACCCAGAATCCTTTGCAAACCTCAACATTTGGCTAAAAAAACACGTTTTCCTCACATTTCGGTGACAGAAAGTTCTGGAATCTGAGAGGAGCCACAAATTTCCTTCCACCCAGCATTCCCCCAAGTCTCCCGATAAAAATGATACCTCACTTGTGTGGGTAGGCTTAGCGCCCGTGACGGGAAATGCCCCAAAACACAACGTGGACACATCACATTTTTTTGAAAGAAAACAGAGGTGTTTTTTGCAAAGTGCCTACTTGTAGATTTTGGCCTCTAGCTCAGCAGGCACCTAGGAAAACATACCAAATCTGTGCATTTTTTAAAACTAGAGACGTAGGGGAATCCAAGATGGGGTGACTTGTGGGGCTCTGACCAGGTTCTGTTACCCAGAATCCTTTGCAAACCTCAACATTTGGCTAAAAAAACACGTTTTCCTCAAATTTCAGTGACAGAAAGTTCTGGAATCTGAGAGGAGCCACAAATTTCCTTCCACCCAGTGATCCGCCTAATCTCCCGATAAAAATGATACCTCACTTGTGTGGGTAGGCCTAGCGCCCGTGACAGGAAATGCCCCAAAACACAACGTGGACACATCACATTTTTTGAAAGAAAACAGAGGTGTTTTTTGCAAAGTGCCTACCTGTAGATTTTGGCCTCTAGCTCAGCCGGCACCTAGGGAAACCTACCAAACCTGTGCATTTTTGAAAACTAGAGACCTAGGGGAATCCAAGATGGGGTGACTTGTGGGGCTCTGACTAGGTTCTGTTACCCAGAATCCTTTGCAAACCTGAAAATTTGGCTAAAAAAACATGTTTTCCTCACATTTCGGTGACAGAAAGTTCTTGAATCTGAGAGGAGACACAAATTTCCTTCCACCCAGCGTTCCCCAAAGTCTCCCGATAAAAATGATACCTCACTTGTGTGGGTAGGCCTAGGGCCCGCAAACGGAAATGCCCCAAAACACAACGTGGACACATCACATTTTTGGAAAGAAAACAGAGGTGTTTTTTGCAAAGTGCCTACCTGTAGATTTTGGCCTCTAGCTCAGCCGGCACCTAGGCGAACCTACCAAACCTGTGCATTTTTGAAAACTAGAGACGTAGGGGAATCCAAGATGGGGTGACTTGTGGGGCTCTGACCAGGTTCTGTTACCCAGAATCCTTTGCAAACCTTAAAAGTTTGTATAAAAAAAACACGTTTTCCTCACATTTCGGTGACAGAAAGTTCTGGAATCTGGGAGGAGCCACAAATTTCCTTCCACCCAGCGTTCCCTCAAGTCTTCCGATAAAAATGATACCTCACTTTTATGGGTAGGTCTAGCGCCCGTGACAGGAAATGCCCCAAAACACAACGTGGACACTTCACATTTTTAGAAAGAAAACAGAGGTGTTTTTTTGCAAAGTGCCTACTTGTAGATTTTGGCCTCTAGCTCAGCCGGCACCTAGGGAAACCTACCAAACCTGTGCATTTTTGAAAACTAGAGACCTAGGGGAATCCAGGTTGGGGTGACTTGTAGGGATCTGACAGGTTCTGTTACCCAGAATCCTTTGCAAACCTCAACATTTGGCTAAAAAAACACGTTTGCCTCAAATTTCGGTGACAGAAAGTTCTGTAATCTGAGAGGAGCCACAAATTTCCTTCCACCCAGCATTCCCCCAAGTCTCCCGATAAAAATTATACCTCACTTGTGTGGGTAGGCTTAGCGCCCGTGACAGGAAATGCCCCAAAACACAACGTGGACACATCACATTTTTTTGAAAGAAAAAAGAGGTGTTTTTTGCAAAGTGCCTACTTGTAGATTTTGGCCTCTAGCTCAGCGGGCACCTACGGAAACCTACCAAACCTGTGCATTTTTTAAAACTAGAGACGTAGGGGAATCCAAGATGGGGTGACTTGTGGGGCTCTGACCAGGTTCTGTTACTCAGAATCCTTTGCAAACCTTAAAATTTGGCTACAAAAAACACGTTCTCCTCACATTTCGGTGACAGAAAGTTCCGGAATCTGAGAGGAGCCACAAATTCCCTTCCACCAAGCATTCCCCCAAGTCTCCCGATAAAAATGATACCTCACTTGTGTGGGTAGGCCTAGCGCCCGTGACAGGAAATGCCCCAAAACACAATGTGGACACATCACATTTTTTGAAAGAAAACAGAGGTGTTTTTTGCAAAGTGCCTACCTGTAGATTTTGGCCTCTAGCTCAGCCGGCACCTAGGGAAACCTACCAAACCTGTGCATTTTTGAAAACTAGAGACCTAGGGGAATCCAAGATGGGGTGACTTGTAGGGCTCTGACCAGGTTCTGTTACCCAGAATCCTTTGCAAACCTCAACATTTGGCTAAAAAAACACGTTTTCCTTATATTTCGGTGACAGAAAGTTCTGGAATCTGAGAGGAGCCACAAATTTCCTTCCACCCAGCATTCCCCCAAGTCTCCCGATAAAAATTATACCTCACTTGTGTGGGTAGGCTTAGCGCCCGTGACAGGAAATGCAACAAAAACACAACGTGGACACATCACATTTTTTTGAAAGAAAAAAGAGGTGTTTTTTGCAAAGTGCCTACTTGTAGACTTTGGCCTCTAGCTCAGCCGGCACCTAGGGAAACCTACCAAACCTGTGCATTTTTGAAAACTAGAGACGTAGGGGAATCCAAGATGGGGTGACTTGTGGGGCTCTGACCAGGTTCTGTTACCCAGAATCCTTTGCAAACCTTAAAATTTGGCTAAAAAAAACACGTTTTCCTCACATTTCGGTGACAGAAAGTTCTGGAATCTGAGAGGAGCCACAAATTTCCATCCACCCAGCGTTCCCTCAAGTCTTCCGATAAAAATGATACCTCACTTTTATGGGTAGGTCTAGCGCCCGTGACAGGAAATGCCCCAAAATACAACGTGGACACCTCACATTTTTTGTAAGAAAACAGAGGTGTTTTTTGCAAAGTGCCTACCTGTAGATTTTGGCATCTAGCTCAGCTGGCACCTAGGGAAACCTACCAAACCTGTGCATTTTTGAAAACTAGAGACCTAGGGGAATCCAGGTTGGGGTGACTTGTAGGGATCTGACAGGTTCTGTTACCCAGAATCCTTTGCAAACCTCAACATTTGGCTAAAAAAACACGTTTTCCTCTCATTTCGGTGACAGAAAGTTCTGGAATCTGAGAGGAGCCACAAATTTCCTTCCACCCAGCATTCCCCCAAGTCTCCCGATAAAAATGATACCTCACTTGTGTGGGTAGGCTTAGCGCCTGTGACGGGAAATGCCCCAAAACACAACGTGGACACATCACATTTTTTTTAAAGAAAACAGGTGTTTTTTGCAAAGTGCCTACTTGTAGATTTTGGCCTCTAGCTCAGCCGGCACCTAGGGAAACCTACCAAATCTGTGCATTTTTTTAAACTAGAGACGTAGGGGAATCCAAGATGGAGTGACTTGTGGGGCTCTGACCAGGTTCTGTTACCCAGAATACTTTGCAAACCTTAAAATTTGGCTAAAAAAAACATGTTTTCCTCACATTTCGGTGACAGAAAGTTCTGGAATCTGAGAGGAGCCACAAATTCCCTTCCACCAAGCATTCCCCCAAGTCTCCCGATAAAAATGATACCTCACTTGTGTGGGTAGGCCTAGCGCCCGTGACAGGAACTGCCCCAAAACACAACGTGGACACATCACATTTTTTTAAAGGAAACAGAGGTGTTTTTTGCAAAGTGCCTACTTGTAGATTTTGGCCTCTAGCTCAGCCGGCACCTAGGGAAACCTACCAAATCTGTGCATTTTTTAAAACTAGAGACGTAGGGAAATCCAAGTTGGGGTGACTTGTGGGGCTCTGACCAGGTTCTGTTACCCAGAATCCTTTGCAAACCTCAACATTTGGCTAAAAAAACACGTTTTCCTCAAATTTCAGTGACAGAAAGTTCTGGAATCTGAGAGGAGCCACAAATTTCCTTCCACCCAGCGTTCCGCCTAATCTCACGATAAAAATGATACCTCACTTGTGTGGGTAGGCCTAGCGCCCGTAACAGGAAATGCCCCAAAACACAACGTGGACACATCACATTTTTTCAAAGAAAACAGAGGTGTTTTTTGCAAAGTGCCTACCTGTAGATTTTGGCCTCTAGCTCAGCCGGCACCTAGGGAAACCTACCAAACCTGTGCATTTTTGAAAACTAGAGACCTAGGGGAATCCAAGATGGGGTGACTTGTGGGGCTCTGACCAGGTTCTGTTACCCAGAATCCTTTGCAAACCTGAAAATTTGGCTAAAAAAAACACGTTTTCCTCACATTTCAGTGACAGAAAGTTCTGGAATCTGAGAGGAGCCACAAATTTCCTTCCACCCAGCGTTCCCCCAAGTCTCCCGATAAAAATGATACCTCACTTGTGTGGGTAGGCTTAGCGCCCGTGACGGGAAATGCCCCAAAACACAACATGGACACATCACATTTTTTTTAAAGAAAACAGAGGTGTTTTTTGCAAAGTGCCTACTTGTAGATTTTGGCCTCTAGCTCAGCCGGCACCTAGGGAAACCTACCAAATCTGTGCATTTTTTAAAACTAGAGACGTAGGGAAATCCAAGTTGGGGTGACTTGTGGGGCTCTGACAAGGTTCTGTTACCCAGAATCCTTTGCAAACCTTAAAATTTGGCTAAAAAAAACATGTTTTCCTCACATTTCGGTGACAGAGAGTTCTGGAATCTGAGAGGAGCCACAAATTCCCTTCCACCAAGCATTCCCCCAAGTCTCCCAATAAAAATGATACCTCACTTGTGTGGGTAGGCCTAGCGCCCGTGACAGGAAATGCCCCAAAACACAACGTGGACACATCACATTTTTTGAAAGAAAACAGAGGTGTTTTTTGCAAAGTGCCTATCTGTAGATTTTGGCCTCTAGCTCAGCCGGCACCTAGGGAAACCTACCAAACCTGTGCATTTTTTAAAACTAGAGACCTAGGGGAATCCAAGATGGGGTGACTTGTAGGGCTCTGACCAGGTTCTGTTACCCAGAATCCTTTGCAAACCTCAACATTTGGCTAAAAAAACACGTTTTCGTCATATTTCGGTGACAGAAAGTTCTGCAATCTGAGAGGAGCCACAAATTTCCATCCACCCAGCGTTCCCTCAAGTCTTCCGATAAAAATGATACCTCACTTTTATGGGTAGGTCTAGCGCCCGTGACAGGAAATGCCCCAAAATACAACGTGGACACCTCACATTTTTTGTAAGAAAACAGAGGTGTTTTTTGCAAAGTGCCTACCTGTAGATTTTGGCCTCTAGCTCAGCTGGCACCTAGGGAAACCTACCAAACCTGTGCATTTTTGAAAACTAGAGACCTAGGGGAATCCAGGTTGGGGTGACTTGTAGGGATCTGACAGGTTCTGTTACCCAGAATCCTTTGCAAACCTCAACATTTGGCTAAAAAAACACGTTTTCCTCACATTTCGGTGACAGAAAGTTCTGGAATATGAGAGGAGCCACAAATTTCCTTCCACCCAGCATTCCCCCAAGTCTCCCGATAAAAATGATACCTCACTTGTGTGGGTAGGCTTAGCGCCCGTGACGGGAAATGCCCCAAAACACAACGTGGACACATCACATTTTTTTGAAAGAAAACAGAGGTGTTTTTTGCAAAGTGCCTACTTGTAGATTTTGGCCTCTAGCTCAGCCGGCACCTAGGGAAACCTACTAAATCTGTGCATTTTTTAAAACTAGAGACGTAGGGGAATCCAAGATGGGGTGACTTGTGGGGCTCTGACCAGGTTCTGTTACCCAGAATACTTTGCAAACCTTAAAATTTGGCTAAAAAAACATGTTTTCCTCACATTTCGGTGACAGAAAGTTCTGGAATCTGAGAGGAGCCACAAATTCCCTTCCACCAAGCATTCCCCCAAGTCTCCCGATAAAAATGATACCTCACTTGTGTGGGTAGGCCTAGCGCCCGTGACAGGAACTGCCCCAAAACACAACGTGGACACATCACATTTTTTTAAAGGAAACAGAGGTGTTTTTTGCAAAGTGCCTACTTGTAGATTTTGGCCTCTAGCTCAGCCGGCACCTAGGGAAACCTACCAAATCTGTGCATTTTTTAAAACTAGAGACGTAGGGAAATCCAAGTTGGGGTGACTTGTGGGGCTCTGACCAGGTTCTGTTACCCAGAATCCTTTGCAAACCTCAACATTTGGCTAAAAAAACACGTTTTCCTCAAATTTCAGTGACAGAAAGTTCTGGAATCTGAGAGGAGCCACAAATTTCCTTCCACCCAGCGTTCCGCCTAATCTCACGATAAAAATGATACCTCACTTGTGTGGGTAGGCCTAGCGCCCGTGACAGGAAATGCCCCAAAACACAACGTGGACACATCACATTTTTTCAAAGAAAACAGAGGTGTTTTTTGCAAAGTGCCTACCTGTAGATTTTGGCCTCTAGCTCAGCCGGCACCTAGGGAAACCTACCAAACCTGTGCATTTTTGAAAACTAGAGACCTAGGGGAATCCAAGATGGGGTGACTTGTGGGGCTCTGACCAGGTTCTGTTACCCAGAATCCTTTGCAAACCTGAAAATTTGGCTAAAAAAAACACGTTTTCCTCACATTTCAGTGACAGAAAGTTCTGGAATCTGAGAGGAGCCACAAATTTCCTTCCACCAAGCGTTCCCCCAAGTCTCCCAATAAAAATGATACCTCACTTGTGTGGGTAGGCTTAGCGCCCGTGACTGGAAATGCCCCAAAACACAACATGGACACATCACATTTTTTTTAAAGAAAACAGAGGTGTTTTTTGCAAAGTGCCTACTTGTAGATTTTGGCCTCTAGCTCAGCCGGCACCTAGGGAAACCTACCAAATCTGTGCATTTTTGAAAACTAGAGACGTAGGGAAATCCAAGTTGGGGTGACTTGTGGGGCTCTGACCAGGTTCTGTTACCCAGAATCCTTTGCAAACCTTAAAATTTGGCTAAAAAAAACATGTATTCCTCACATTTCGGTGACAGAAAGTTCTGGAATCTGAGAGGAGCCACAAATTCCCTTTCACCAAGCATTCCCCCAAGTCTCCCAATAAAAATGATACCTCACTTGTGTGGGTAGGCCTAGCGCCCGTGACAGGAAATGCCCCAAAACACAACATGGACACATCACATTTTTTGAAAGAAAACAGAGGTGTTTTTTGCAAAGTGCCTATCTGTAGATTTTGGCCTCTAGCTCAGCCGGCACCTAGGGAAACCTACCAAACCTGTGCATTTTTGAAAACTAGAGACCTAGGTGAATCCAAGATGGGGTGACTTGTAGGGCTCTGACCAGGTTCTGTTACCCAGAATCCTTTGCAAACCTCAACATTTGGCTAAAAAAACACGTTTTCCTCATATTTCGGTGACAGAAAGTTCTGGAATCTGAGAGGAGCCACAAATTTCCTTCCACCCAGCATTCCCCCAAGTCTCCCGATAAAAATTATACCTCACTTGTGTGGGTAGGCTTAGCGCCCGTGACAGGAAATGCCCCAAAACACAACGTGGACACATCACATTTTTTTGAAAGAAAAAAGAGGTGTTTTTTGCAAAGTGCCTACTTGTAGATTTTGGCCTCTAGCTCAGCCGGCACCTACGGAAACCTACCAAACCTGTGCATTTTTGAAAACTAGAGACCTAGGGGAATCCAGGTTGGGGTGACTTGTAGGGATCTGACAGGTTCTGTTACCCACAATCCTTTGCAAACCTCAACATTTGGCTAAAAAAACACGTTTTCCTCACATTTCGGTGACAGAAAGTTCTGGAATCTGAGAGGAGCCACAAATTTCCTTCCACCCAGTATTCCCCCAAGTCTCCCGATAAAAATTATACCTCACTTGTGTGGGTAGGCTTAGCGCCCGTGACAGGAAATGCCACAAAACACAACGTGGACACATCACATTTTTTTGAAAGAAAACAGAGGTGTTTTTTTGCAAAGTGCCTACTTGTAGATTTTGGCCTCTAGCTCAGCCGGCACCTAGGGAAACCTACCAAACCTGTGCATTTTTTAAAACTAGAGACGTAGGGGAATCCAAGATGGGGTGACTTGTGGGGCTCTGACCAGGTTCTGTTACCCAGAATCCTTTGCAAACCTTAAAATTTGGCTAAAAAAAACACGTTTTCCTCACATTTCGGTGACAGAAAGTTCTGGAATCTGAGAGGAGCCACAAATTTCCATCCACCCAGCGTTCCCTCAAGTCTTCCGATAAAAATGATACCTCACTTTTATGGGTAGGTCTAGCGCCCGTGACAGGAAATGCCCCAAAATACAACGTGGACACCTCACATTTTTTGAAAGAAAACAGAGGTGTTTTTTGCAAAGTGCCTACTAGTAGATTTTGGCCTCTAGCTCAGCTGGCACCTAGGGAAACCTACCAAACCTGTGCATTTTTTAAAACTAGAGACGTAGGGGAATCCAAGATGGGGTGACTTGTGGGGCTCTGACCAGGTTCTGTTACCCAGAATCCTTTGCAAACCTTAAAATTTGGCTAAAAAAAACACGTTTTCCTCACATTTCGGTGACAGAAAGTTCTGGAATCTGAGAGGAGCCACAAATTCCCTTCCACCAAGCATTGCCCCAAGTCTCCCGATAAAAATGATACCTCACTTGTGTGGGTAGGCCTAGCGCCCGTGACAGGAAATGCCCCAAACCACAACGTGGACACATCACATTTTTTGAAAGAAAACAGAGGTGTTTTTTGCAAAGTGCCTACCTGTAGATTTTGGCCTCTAGCTCAGCCGGCACCTAGGGAAACCTACCAAACCTGTGCATTTTTGAAAACTAGAGTCCTAGGGGAATCCAAGATGGGGTGACTTGTAGGGCTCTGACCAGGTTCTGTTACCCAGAATCCTTTGCAAACCTCAACATTTGGCTAAAAAAACACGTTTTCCTCAAATTTCAGTGACAGAAAGTTCTGGAATCTGAGAGGAGCCACAAATTTCCTTCCACCCAGCGTTCCGCCTAATCTCACGATAAAAATGATACCTCACTTGTGTGGGTAGGCCTCGCGCCCGTGACAGGAAATGCCCCAAAACACAACGTGGACACATCACATTTTTTCAAAGAAAACAGAGGTGTTTTTTGCAAAGTGCCTACCTGTAGATTTTGGCCTCTAGCTCAGCCGGCCCCTAGGGAAACCTACCAAACCTGTGCATTTTTGAAAACTAGAGACCTAGGGGAATCCAAGATGGGGTGACTTGTGGGGCTCTGACCAGGTTCTGTTACCCAGAATCCTTTGCAAACCTGAAAATTTGGCTAAAAAAAACACGTTTCCCTCACATTTCAGTGACAGAAAGTTCTGGAATCTGAGAGGAGCCACAAATTTCCTTCTACCCAGCGTTCCCCCAAGTCTCCCGATAAAAATGATACCTCACTTGTGTGGGTAGGCCTAGGGCCCGCAAAAGGAAATACCCCAAAACATAACGTGGACACATCACATTTTTTGAAAGAAAACAGAGCTGTTTTTTGCATAGTGCCTAACTGTAGATTTTGGCCTCTAGCTCAGCCGGCACCTAGGCGAACCTACCAAACCTGTGCATTTTTGAAAACTAGAGACCCAGGGGAATCCAGGTTGGGGTGACTTGTAGGAATCTGACATGTTCTGTTACCCAGAATCCTTTGCAAACCTCAACATTTGGCTAAAAAAACACGTTTTCCTCACATTTCGGTGACAGAAAGTTCTGGAATCTGAGAGGAGGCACAAATTTCCTTCCACCCAGCATTCCCCCAAGTCTCCCGATAAAAATGATACCTCACTTGTGTGGGTAGGCTTAGCGCCCGTGACGGGAAATGCCCCAAAACACAACGTGGACACATCACATTTTTTGGAAAGAAAACAGAGGTGTTTTTTGCAAAGTGCCTACGAGTAGATTTTGGCCTCTAGCTCAGCCGGCACCTAGGGAAACCTACCAAATCTGTGCATTTTTGAAAACTCGAGAAGTAGGGGAATCCAAGATGGGGTGACTTGTGGGGCTCTGACCAGGTTCTGTTACCCAGAATACTTTGCAAACCTTAAAATTTGGCTAAAAAAAACATGTTTTCCTCACATTTCGGTGACAGAAAGTTCTGGAATCTGAGAGGAGCCACAAATTCCCTTCCACCAAGCATTCCCCCAAGTCTCCCAATAAAAATGATACCTCACTTGTGTGGGTAGGCCTAGCGCCCGTGACAGGAAATGCCCCAAAACACAACGTGGACACATCACATTTTTTTAAAGGAAACAGAGGTGTTTTTTGCAAAGTGCCTACCTGTAGATTTTGGCCTCTAGCTCAGCCGGCACCTAGGGAAACCTACCAAACCTGTGCATTTTTGAAAACTAGAGACCTAGGGGAATCCAAGATGGGGTGACTTGTAGGGCTCTGACCAGGTTCTGTTACCCAGTATCCTTTGCAAACCTCAACATTTGGCTAAAAAAACACGTTTTCCTCAAATTTCAGTGACAGAAAGTTCTGGAATCTGAGAGGAGCCACAAATTTCCTTCCACCCAGCGTTCCGCCTAATCTCCCGATAAAAATGATACGTCACTTGTGTGGGTAGGCCTAGCGCCCGTGACAGGAAATGCCCCAAAACACAACGTGGACACATCACATTTTTTTAAAGAAAACAGAGGTGTTTTTTGCAAAGTGCCTACCTGTAGATTTTGGCCTCTAGCTCAGCCGGCACCTAGGGAAACCTACCAAACCTGTGCATTTTTGAAAACTAGAGACCTAGGGGAATCCAATATGGGGTGACTTGTGGGGCTCTGACCAGGTTCTGTTACCCAGAATCCTTTGCAAACCTGAAAATTTGGCTATAAAAAACACGTTTTCCTCACATTTCAGTGACAGAAAGTTCTGGAATCTGAGAGGAGCCACAAATTTCCTTCCACCGAGCGTTCCCCCAAGTCTCCCGATAAAAATGATACCTCACTTGTGTTGGTAGGCCTAGGGCCCTGCAAAAGGAAATACCCCAAAACACAACGTGGACACATCACATTTTTTGAAAGAAAACAGAGCTGTTTTTTGCATAGTGCCTACCTGTAGAATTTGGCTTCTAGCTCAGCCGGCACCTAGGCGAACCTACCAAACCTGTGCATTTTTGAAAACTAGAGACCTAGGGGAATCCAGGTTGGGGTGACTTGTAGGAATCTGACAGGTTCTGTTACCCAGAATCCTTTGCAAACCTCAACATTTGGCTAAAAAAACACGTTTTCCTCACATTTCGGTGACAGAAAGTTCTGGAATCTGAGAGGAGCCACAAATTTCCTTCCACCCAGCATTCCCCCAAGTCTCCCGATAAAAATGATACCTCACTTGTGTGGGTAGGCTTAGCGCCCGTGACGGGAAATGCCCCAAAACACAACGTGGACACATCACATTTTTTGGAAAGAAAACAGAGGTGTTTTTTGCAAAGTGCCTACTTGTAGATTTTGGCCTCTAGCTCAGCCGGCACCTAGGGAAACCTACCAAATCTGTGCATTTTTGAAAACTAGAGAAGTAGGGGAATCCAAGATGGGGTGACTTGTGGGGCTCTGACCAGGTTCTGTTACCCAGAATACTTTGCAAACCTTAAAATTTGGCTAAAAAAAACATGTTTTCCTCACATTTCGGTGACAGAAAGTTCTGGAATCTGAGAGGAGCCACAAATTCCCTTCCACCAAGCATTCCCCCATGTCTCCCAATAAAAATGATACCTCACTTGTGTGGGTAGGCCTAGCGCCCGTGACAGGAAATGCCCCAAAACACAACGTGGACACATCACATTTTTTTAAAGGAAACAGAGGTGTTTTTTGCAAAGTGCCTACCTGTAGATTTTGGCCTCTAGCTCAGCCGGCACCTAGGGAAACCTACCAAACCTGTGCATTTTTTAAAACTAGAGACCTAGGGGAATCCAAGATGGGGTGACTTGTAGGGCTCTGACCAGGTTCTGTTACCCAGAATCCTTTGCAAACCTCAACATTTGGCTAAAAAAACACGTTTTCCTCAAATTTCAGTGACAGAAAGTTCTGGAATCTGAGAGGAGCCACAAATTTCCTTCCACCCAGCGTTCCGCCTAATCTCCCGATAAAAATGATACGTCACTTGTGTGGGTAGGCCTAGCGCCCGTGACAGGAAATGCCCCAAAACACAACGTGGACACATCACATTTTTTTAAAGAAAACAGAGGTGTTTTTTCCAAAGTGCCTACCTGTAGATTTTGGCCTCTAGCTCAGCCGGCACCTAGGGAAACCTACCAAACCTGTGCATTTTTGAAAACTAGAGACCTAGGGGAATCCAATATGGGGTGACTTGTGGGGCTCTGACCAGGTTCTTTTACCCAGAATCCTTTGCAAACCTGAAAATTTGGCTAAAAAAAACACGTTTTCCTCACATTTCAGTGACAGAAAGTTCTGGAATCTAAGAGGAGCCACAAATTTCCTTCCACCCAGCGTTCCCCCAAGTCTCCCGATAAAAATGATACCTCACTTGTGTTGGTAGGCCTAGGGCCCTGCAAAAGGAAATACCCCAAAACACAACGTGGACACATCACATTTTTTGAAAGAAAACAGAGCTGTTTTTTGCATAGTGCCTACCTGTAGAATTTGGCTTCTAGCTCAGCCGGCACCTAGGCGAACCTACCAAACCTGTGCATTTTTGAAAACTAGAGACCTAGGGGAATCCAGGTTGGGGTGACTTGTAGGAATCTGACAGGTTCTGTTACCCAGAATCCTTTGCAAACCTCAACATTTGGCTAAAAAAACACGTTTTCCTCAAATTTCGGTGACAGAAAGTTCTGGAATCTGAGAGGAGCCACAAATTTCCTTCCACCCAGCATTCCCCCAAGTCTCCTGATAAAAATGATACCTCACTTGTGTGGGTAGGCTTAGCGCCTGTGACTGGAAATGCCCCAAAACACAACGTGGACACATCACATTTTTTTGAAAGAAAACAGAGGTGTTTTTTGCAAAATGCCTACTTGTAGATTTTGGCCTCTAGCTCAGCCGGCACCTAGGGAAACCTACCAAATCTGTGCATTTTTGAAAACTAGAGACGTAGGGAAATCCAAGATGGGGTGACTTGTGGGGCTCTGACCAGGTTCTGTTACCCAGAATCCTTTGCAAACCTTAAAATTTGGCTAAAAAAAACATGTTTTCCTCACATTTCGGTGACAGAAAGTTCTGGAATCTGAGAGGAGCCACAAATTCCCTTCCACCAAGCATTCCCCCAAGTCTCCCAATAAAAATGATACCTCACTTGTGTGGGTAGGCCTAGCGCCCGTGACAGGAAATGCCCCAAAACACAACGTGGACACATCACATTTTTTTAAAGAAAACAGAGGTGTTTTTTGCAAAGTGCCTATCTGTAGATTTTGGCCTCTAGCTCAGCCGGCACCTAGGGAAACCTACCAAACCTGTGCATTTTTTAAAACTAGAGACCTAGGGGAATCCAGGTTGGGATGACTTGTAGGAATCTGACAGGTTCTGTTACCCAGAATCCTTTGCAAACCTCAACGTTTGGCTAAAAAAACACGTTTTCCTCAAATTTCAGTGACAGAAAGTTCTGGAATCTGAGAGGAGCCACACATTTCCTTCCACCCAGCGTTCCGCCTAATCTCCCGATAAAAATGATACCTCACTTGTGTGGGTAGGCCTAGCGCCCGTGACAGGAAATGCCCCAAAACATAACGTGGACACATCACATTTTTTGAAAGAAAATAGAGGTGTTTTTTGCATAGTGCCTACCTGTAGATTTTGGCCTCTAGCTCAGCCGGCACCTAGGGAAACCTACCAAACCTGTGCATTTTTTAAAACTAGAGACCTAGGGGAATCTAAGTTGGGGTGACTTGTGGGGCTCTGACCAGGCTCTGTTACCCAGAATCCTTTGCAAACCTGAAAATTTGGCTAAAAAAAAACACGTTTTCCTCACATTTCGGTGACAGAAAGTTCTGAAATCTGAGAGGAGTCACAAATTTCCTTCCACCCAGCGTTCCCCCAAGTCTCCCGATAAAAATGATACCTCACTTGTGTGGGTAGGCCTAGGGCCCGCAAAATGAAATGCACCAAAACACAACGTGGACACATCACATTTTTTTAAAGAAAATAGAGGTGTTTTTTGCAAAGTGCCTACCTGTAGATTTTGGCCTCTAGCTCAGCCGGCACCTAGGCGAACCTACCAAACCTGTGCATTTTTTAAAACTAGAGACCTAGGGGAATCCAAGATGGGGTGACTTGTGAGGCTCTGACCAGGTTCTGTTACCCAGAATCCTTTACAAACCTCAAAATTTGGCTAAAAAAAACATGTTTTCCTCACATTTCGGTGACAGAAGGTTCTGGAATCTGAGAGAAGCCACAAATTTCCTTCCACCCAGCGTTCCCTCAAGTCTTCCGATAAAAATGATACCTCCAGTTTATGGGTAATTCTAGTGCCCGTGACAGGAAATGCCCCAAAATACAACGTGGACACCTGACATTTTTTTAAAGAAAACAGAGGTATTTTTTGCAAAGTGCCTACCTGTAGATTTTGGCCTCCAGCTCAGCCGGCACATAGGGAAACCTACCAAACCTGTGCATTTTTGAAAACTGGAGACGTAGGGGAATCCAAGATGGGGTGACTTGTGGGGCTCTGACCAGGTTCTGTTACCCACTATCCTTTGCAAACCTTAAAATTTGGCTAAAAAAAACACGTTTTCCTCACATTTCGGTGACAGAAAGTTCTGGAATCTGAGAGGAGCCACAAATTTCCTTCCACCCAGCGTTCCCTCAAGTCTTCCGATAAAAATGATACCTCACTTTTATGGGTAGGTCTAGCGCCCGAGACAGGAAATGCCCCAAAATACAATGTGGACACCTCACATTTTTTAAAGAAAACAGAGGTGTTTTTTGCAAAGTGCCTACCTGTAGATTTTAGCCTCTAGCTCAGCCGGCACCTAGGGAAACCTACCAAACCTGTGCATTTTTTAAAACTAGAGACCTAGGGGAATCCAGGTTGGGGTGACTTGTAGGGATCTGACAGGTTCTGTTACCCAGAATCCTTTCCAAACCTCAACATTTGGCTAAAAAAACACGTTTTCCTCAAATTTCGGTGACAGAAAGTTCTGGAATCTGAGAGGAGCCACAAATTTCCTTCCACCCAGCATTCCCCCAAGTCTCCCGATAAAAATTATACCTCACTTGTGTGGGTAGGCTTAGCGCCCGTGACAGGAAATGCCCCAAAACACAACGTGGACACATCACATTTTTTTTAAAGAAAACAGAAGTGTTTTTTGCAAAGCGCCTACTTGTAGATTTTGGCCTCTAGCTCAGCCGGCGCCTAGGGAAACCTACCAAACCTGTGCATTTTTGAAAAATAGAGACCTAGGGGAATCCAATATGGGGTGACTTGTGGGGCTCTGACCAGGTTCTGTTACCCAGAATCCTTTGCAAACCTTAAAATTTGGCTAAAAAAACACGTTTTCCTCACATTTCGGTGACAGAAAGTTCTGGAAACTGAGAGGAGCCACAAATTCCCTTCCACCAAGCATTCCCCCAAGTCTCCCGATAAAAATGATACCTCACTTGTGTGGGTAGGCCTAGCGCCCGTGACAGGAAATGCCCCAAAACACAACATGGACGCATCACATTTTTTTTAAAGAAAACAGAGGTGTTTTTTGCGAAGTGCCTACCTGTAGATTTTGGCCTCTAGCTCAGCCGGCACCTAGGGAAACCTACCAAACCTGTGCATTTTTGAAAACTAGAGACCTAGGGGAATCCAAGATAGGGTGACTTGTAGGGCTCTGACCAGGTTCTGTTACCCAGAATCCTTTGCACACCTCAACATTTGGCTAAAAAAAACACGTTTTCCTCAAATTTCGGTGACAGAAAGTTCTGGAATCTGAGAGGAGCCACAAATTTCCTTCCACCCAGCGTTCCGCCTAATCTCCCGATAAAAATGATACCTCACTTGTGTGGGTAGGCCTAGCGCCCGTGACAGGAAATGCCCCAAAACACAACGTGGACACATCACATTTTTTGAAAGAAAACAGAGGTGTTTTTTGCAAAGTGCCTACCTGTAGATTTTGGCCTCTAGCTCAGCCGGCACCTATGGAAACCTACCAAACCGGTGCATTTTTGAAAACTAGAGACCTAGGGGAATCCAAGATGGGGTGACTTGTGAGGCTCTGACCAGGTTCTGTTACCCCGAATCCTTTGCAAACCTCAAAATTTGGCTAAAAAAACAGAAAGTTTGGAATCTGAGAGGAGCCACAAATTTCCTTCCACCCAGCGTTCCCTCAAGTCTTCCGATAAAAATGATACCTCCAGTTTATGGGTAAGTCTAGTGCCTGTGACAGGAAATGCCCCAAAATACAACGTGGACACCTGACATTTTTTGAAAGAAAACAGAGGTATTTTTTGCAAAGTGCCTACCTGTAGATTTTGGCCTCTAGCTCAGCCGGCACATAGGGAAACCTACCAAACCTGTGCATTTTTGAAAACTGGAGACGTAGGGGAATCCAAGATGGGGTGACTTGTGGGGCTCTGACCAGGTTCTGTTACCCACTATCCTTTGCAAACCTTAAAATTTGGCTAAAAAAAACACGTTTTCCTCACATTTCGGTGACAGAAAGTTCTGGAATCTGAGAGGAGCCACAAATTTCCTTCCACCCAGCGTTCCCTCAAGTCTTCCGATAAAAATGATACCTCACTTTTATGGGTAGGTCTAGCGCCCGAGACAGGAAATGCCCCAAAATACAATGTGGACACCTCACATTTTTTAAAGAAAACAGAGGTGTTTTTTGCAAAGTGCCTACCTGTAGATTTTGGCCTCTAGCTCAGCCGGCACCTAGGGAAACCTACCAAACCTGTGCATTTTTTAAAACTAGAGACCTAGGGGAATCCAGGTTGGGGTGACTTGTAGGGATCTGACAGGTTCTGTTACCCAGAATCCTTTCCAAACCTCAACATTTGGCTAAAAAAACATGTTTTCCTCAAATTTCGGTGACAGAAAGTTCTGGAATCTGAGAGGAGCCACAAATTTCCTTCCACCCAGCATTCCCCCAAGTCTCCCGATAAAAATTATACCTCACTTGTGTGGGTAGGCTTAGCGCCCGTGACAGGAAATGCCCCAAAACACAACGTGGACACATCACATTTTTTTGAAAGAAAACATAAGTGTTTTTTGCAAAGTGCCTACTTGTAGATTTTGGCCTCTAGCTCAGCCGGCGCCTAGGGACACCTACCAAACCTGTGCATTTTTGAAAACTAGAGACCTAGGGGAATCCAAGATGGGGTGACTTGTGGGGCTCTGACCAGGTTCTGTTACCCAGAATCCTTTGCAAACCTGAAAATTTGGCTAAAAAAAACACGTTTTCCTCACATTTCAGTGACAGAAAGTTCTGGAATCTGAGAGGAGCCACAAATTTCCTTCCACCCAGCGTTCCCCCAAGTCTCCCGATAAAAATGATACCTCACTTGTGTGGGTAGGCTTAGCGCCCGTGACGGGAAATGCCCCAAAACACAACATGGACACATCACATTTTTTTTAAAGAAAACAGAGGTGTTTTTTGCAAAGTGCCTACTTGTAGATTTTGGCCTCTAGCTCAGCCGGCACCTAGGGAAACCTACCAAATCTGTGCATTTTTGAAAACTAGAGACGTAGGGAAATCCAAGTTGGGGTGACTTGTGGGGCTCTGACCAGGTTCTGTTACCCAGAATCCTTTGCAAACCTTAAAATTTGGCTAAAAAAAACATGTATTCCTCACATTTCGGTGACAGAAAGTTCTGGAATCTGAGAGGAGCCACAAATTCCCTTCCACCAAGCATTCCCCCAAGTCTCCCAATAAAAATGATACCTCACTTGTGTGGGTAGGCCTAGCGCCCGTGACAGGAAATGCCCCAAAACACAACATGGACACATCACATTTTTTGAAAGAAAACAGAGGTGTTTTTTGCAAAGTGCCTACTTGTAGATTTTGGCCTCTAGCTCAGCCGGCACCTAGGGAAACCTACCAAATCTGTGCATTTTTGAAAACTAGAGACGTAGGGAAATCCAAGTTGGGGTGACTTGTGGGGCTCTGACCAGGTTCTGTTACCCAGAATCCTTTGCAAACCTTAAAATTTGGCTAAAAAAAACATGTATTCCTCACATTTCGGTGACAGAAAGTTCTGGAATCTGAGAGGAGCCACAAATTCCCTTCCACCAAGCATTCCCCCAAGTCTCCCAATAAAAATGATACCTCACTTGTGTGGGTAGGCCTAGCGCCCGTGACAGGAAATGCCCCAAAACACAACATGGACACATCACATTTTTTTAAAGAAAACAGAGGTGTTTTTTGCAAAGTGCCTATCTGTAGATTTTGGCCTCTAGCTCAGCCGGCACCTAGGGAAACCTACCAAACCTGTGCATTTTTTAAAACTAGAGACGTAGGGGAATCCAAGATGGGGTGACTTGTGGGGCTCTGACCAGGTTCTGTTACCCAGAATCCTTTGCAAACCTTAAAATTTGGCTAAAAAAAACACGTTTTCCTCACATTTCGGTGACAGAAAGTTCTGGAATCTGAGAGGAGCCACAAATTTCCTTCCACCCAGCATTCCCCCAAGTCTCCCGATAAAAATTATACCTCACTTGTGTGGGTAGGCTTAGCGCCGTGACAGGAAATGCCCCAAAACACAACGTGGACACATCACATTTTTTTGAAAGAAAAAAGAGGTGTTTTTTGCAAAGTGCCTATTTGTAGATTTTGGCCTCTAGCTCAGCCGGCACCTACGGAAACCTACCAAACCTGTGCATTTTTGAAAACTAGAGACCTAGGGGAATCCAGGTTGGGGTGACTTGTAGGGATCTGACAGGTTCTGTTACCCACAATCCTTTGCAAACCTCAACATTTGGCTAAAAAAACACGTTTTCCTCACATTTCGGTGACAGAAAGTTCTGGAATCTGAGAGGAGCCACAAATTTCCTTCCACCCAGTATTCCCCCAAGTCTCCCGATAAAAATTATACCTCACTTGTGTGGGTAGGCTTAGCGCCCGTGACAGGAAATGCCCCAAAACACAACGTGGACACATAACATTTTTTTGAAAGAAAACAGAGGTGTTTTTTTGCAAAGTGCCTACTTGTAGATTTTGGCCTCTAGCTCAGCCGGCACCTAGGGAAACCTACCAAACCTGTGCATTTTTTAAAACTAGAGACGTAGGGGAATCCAAGATGGGGTGACTTGTGGGGCTCTGACCAGGTTCTGTTACCCAGAATCCTTTGCAAACCTTAAAATTTGGCTAAAAAAAAACACGTTTTCCTCACATTTCGGTGACAGAAAGTTCTGGAATCTGAGAGGAGCCACAAATTTCCATCCACCCAGCGTTCCCTCAAGTCTTCCGATAAAAATGATACCTCACTTGTGTGGGTAGGCCTAGCGCCCGTGACAGGAAATGCCCCAAAACACAACGTGGACACATCACATTTTTTCAAAGAAAACAGAGGTGTTTTTTGCAAAGTGCCTACCTGTAGATTTTGGCCTCTAGCTCCTAGCACCTAGGGAAACCTACCAAACCTGTGCATTTTTGAAAACTAGAGACCTAGGGGAATCCAAGATGGGGTGACTTGTGGGGCTCTGACCAGGTTCTGTTACCCAGAATCCTTTGCAAACCTTAAAATTTGGCTAAAAAAAACACGTTTTCCTCACATTTCGGTGACAGAAAGTTCTGGAATCTGAGAGGAGCCACAAATTCCCTTCCACCAAGCATTCCCCCAAGTCTCCCAATAAAAATGATACCTCACTTGTGTGGGTAGGCCTAGCGCCCGTGACAGGAAATGCCCCAAAACACAACATGGACACATCACATTTTTTTAAAGAAAACAGAGGTGTTTTTTGCAAAGTGCCTATCTGTAGATTTTCGCCTCTAGCTCAGCCGGCACCTAGGGAAACCTACCAAACCTGTGCATTTTTTAAAACTAGAGACCTAGGGGAATCCAAGATGGGGTGACTTGTAGGGCTCTGACCAGGTTCTGTTACCCAGAATCCTTTGCAAACCTCAACATTTGGCTAAAAAAACACGTTTTCCTCATATTTCGGTGACAGAAAGTTCTGGAATCTGAGAGGAGCCACACATTTCCTTCCACCCAGCATTCCCCCAAGTCTCCCGATAAAAATTATACCTCACTTGTGTGGGTAGGCTTAGCGCCCGTGACAGGAAATGCCCCAAAACACAACGTGGACACATCACATTTTTTTTAAAGAAAAAAGAGGTGTTTTTTGCAAAGTGCCTACTTGTAGATTTTGGCCTCTAGCTCAGCCGGCACCTACGGAAACCTACCAAACCTGTGCATTTTTGAAAACTAGAGACCTAGGGGAATCCAGGTTGGGGTGACTTGTAGGGATCTGACAGGTTCTGTTACCCACAATCCTTTGCAAACCTCAACATTTGGCTAAAAAAACACGTTTTCCTCACATTTCGGTGACAGAAAGTTCTGGAATCTGAGAGGAGCCACAAATTTCCTTCCACCCAGCGTTCCCCCAAGTCTCCCGATAAAAATGATACCTCACTTGTGTGGGTAGGCTTAGCGCCCGTGACGGGAAATGCCCCAAAACACAACATGGACACATCACATTTTTTTTAAAGAAAACAGAGGTGTTTTTTGCAAAGTGCCTACTTGTAGATTTTGGCCTCTAGCTCAGCCGGCACCTAGGGAAACCTACCAAATCTGTGCATTTTTGAAAACTAGAGACGTAGGGAAATCCAAGTTGGGGTGACTTGTGGGGCTCTGACCAGGTTCTGTTACCCAGAATCCTTTGCAAACCTTAAAATTTGGCTAAAAAAAACATGTATTCCTCACATTTCGGTGACAGAAAGTTCTGGAATCTGAGAGGAGCCACAAATTCCCTTCCACCAAGCATTCCCCCAAGTCTCCCAATAAAAATGATACCTCACTTGTGTGGGTAGGCCTAGCGCCCGTGACAGGAAATGCCCCAAAACACAACATGGACACATCACATTTTTTGAAAGAAAACAGAGGTGTTTTTTGCAAAGTGCCTATCTGTAGATTTTGGCCTCTAGCTCAGCCGGCACCTAGGGAAACCTACCAAACCTGTGCATTTTTGAAAACTAGAGACCTAGGGGAATCCAAGATGGGGTGACTTGTAGGGCTCTGACCAGGTTCTGTTACCCAGAATCCTTTGCAAACCTCAACATTTGGCTAAAAAAACACGTTTTCCTCATATTTCGGTGACAGAAAGTTCTGGAATCTGAGAGGAGCCACAAATTTCCTTCCACCCAGCATTCCCCCAAGTCTCCCGATAAAAATTATACCTCACTTGTGTGGGTAGGCTTAGCGCCCGTGACAGGAAATGCCCCAAAACACAACGTGGACACATCACATTTTTTTTAAAGAAAAAAGAGGT
Organism: Pleurodeles waltl; assembly: GCF_031143425.1. Classification (NCBI taxonomy): domain Eukaryota; kingdom Metazoa; phylum Chordata; class Amphibia; order Caudata; family Salamandridae; genus Pleurodeles; species Pleurodeles waltl. The sequence goes on along the minus strand of NC_090438.1, from coordinate 487,511,902 downwards.
GTTTTTTGCAAAGTGCCTACTTGTAGATTTTGGCCTCTAGCTCAGCCGGCACCTACGGAAACCTACCAAACCTGTGCATTTTTGAAAACTAGAGACCTAGGGGAATCCAGGTTGGGGTGACTTGTAGGGATCTGACAGGTTCTGTTACCCACAATCCTTTGCAAACCTCAACATTTGGCTAAAAAAACACGTTTTCCTCACATTTCGGTGACAGAAAGTTCTGGAATCTGAGAGGAGCCACAAATTTCCTTCCACCCAGTATTCCCCCAAGTCTCCCGATAAAAATTATACCTCACTTGTGTGGGTAGGCTTAGCGCCCGTGACAGGAAATGCCCCAAAACACAACGTGGACACATCACATTTTTTTGAAAGAAAACAGAGGTGTTTTTTTGCAAAGTGCCTACTTGTAGATTTTGGCCTCTAGCTCAGCCGGCACCTAGGGAAACCTACCAAACCTGTGCATTTTTTAAAACTAGAGACGTAGGGGAATCCAAGATGGGGTGACTTGTGGGGCTCTGACCAGGTTCTGTTACCCAGAATCCTTTGCAAACCTTAAAATTTGGCTAAAAAAAACACGTTTTCCTCACATTTCGGTGACAGAAAGTTCTGGAATCTGAGAGGAGCCACAAATTTCCTTCCACCCAGCATTCCCCCAAGTCTCCCGATAAAAATTATACCTCACTTGTGTGGGTAGGCTTAGCGCCCGTGACAGGAAATGCCCCAAAACACAACGTGGACACATCACATTTTTTTGAAAGAAAAAAGAGGTGTTTTTTGCAAAGTGCCTACTTGTAGATTTTGGCCTCTAGCTCAGCCGGCACCTACGGAAACCTACCAAACCTGTGCATTTTTGAAAACTAGAGACCTAGGGGAATCCAGGTTGGGGTGACTTGTAGGGATCTGACAGGTTCTGTTACCCACAATCCTTTGCAAACCTCAACATTTGGCTAAAAAAACATGTTTTCCTCACATTTCGGTGACAGAAAGTTCTGGAATCTGAGAGGAGCCACAAATTTCCTTCCACCCAGTATTCCCCCAAGTCTCCCGATAAAAATTATACCTCACTTGTGTGGGTAGGCTTAGCGCCCGTGACAGGAAATGCCCCAAAACACAACGTGGACACATCAAATTTTTTTGAAAGAAAACAGAGGTGTTTTTTTGCAAAGTGCCTACTTGTAGATTTTGGCCTCTAGCTCAGCCGGCACCTAGGGAAACCTACCAAACCTGTGCATTTTTTAAAACTAGAGACGTAGGGGAATCCAAGATGGGGTGACTTGTGGGGCTCTGACCAGGTTCTGTTACCCAGAATCCTTTGCAAACCTTAAAATTTGGCTAAAAAAAACACGTTTTCCTCACATTTCGGTGACAGAAAGTTCTGGAATCTGAGAGGAGCCACAAATTTCCATCCACCCAGCGTTCCCTCAAGTCTTCCGATAAAAATGATACCTCACTTGTGTGGGTAGGCCTAGCGCCCGTGACAGGAAATGCCCCAAAACACAACGTGGACACATCACATTTTTTCAAAGAAAACAGAGGTGTTTTTTGCAAAGTGCCTACCTGTAGATTTTGGCCTCTAGCTCCTAGCACCTAGGGAAACCTACCAAACCTGTGCATTTTTGAAAACTAGAGGCCTAGGGGAATCCAAGATGGGGTGACTTGTGGGGCTCTGACCAGGTTCTGTTACCCAGAATCCTTTGCAAACCTTAAAATTTGGCTAAAAAAAACACGTTTTCCTCACATTTCGGTGACAGAAAGTTCTGGAATCTGAGAGGAGCCACAAATTCCCTTCCACCAAGCATTCCCCCAAGTCTCCCAATAAAAATGATACCTCACTTGTGTGGGTAGGCCTAGCGCCCGTGACAGGAAATGCCCCAAAACACAACATGGACACATCACATTTTTTTAAAGAAAACAGAGGTGTTTTTTGCAAAGTGCCTATCTGTAGATTTTCGCCTCTAGCTCAGCCGGCACCTAGGGAAACCTACCAAACCTGTGCATTTTTGAAAACTAGAGACCTAGGGGAATCCAAGATGGGGTGACTTGTAGGGCTCTGACCAGGTTCTGTTACCCAGAATCCTTTGCAAACCTCAACATTTGGCTAAAAAAACACGTTTTCCTCATATTTCGGTGACAGAAAGTTCTGGAATCTGAGAGGAGCCACACATTTCCTTCCACCCAGCATTCCCCCAAGTCTCCCGATAAAAATTATACCTCACTTGTGTGGGTAGGCTTAGCGCCCGTGACAGGAAATGCCCCAAAACACAACGTGGACACATCACATTTTTTTTAAAGAAAAAAGAGGTGTTTTTTGCAAAGTGCCTACTTGTAGATTTTGGCCTCTAGCTCAGCCGGCACCTACGGAAACCTACCAAACCTGTGCATTTTTGAAAACTAGAGACCTAGGGGAATCCAGGTTGGGGTGACTTGTAGGGATCTGACAGGTTCTGTTACCCACAATCCTTTGCAAACCTCAACATTTGGCTAAAAAAACACGTTTTCCTCACATTTCGGTGACAGAAAGTTCTGGAATCTGAGAGGAGCCACAAATTTCCTTCCACCCAGTATTCCCCCAAGTCTCCCGATAAAAATTATACCTCACTTGTGTGGGTAGGCTTAGCGCCCGTGACAGGAAATGCCCCAAAACACAACGTGGACACATCACATTTTTTTGAAAGAAAACAGAGGTGTTTTTTTGCAAAGTGCCTACTTGTAGATTTTGGCCTCTAGCTCAGCCGGCACCTAGGGAAACCTACCAAACCTGTGCATTTTTTAAAACTAGAGACGTAGGGGAATCCAAGATGGGGTGACTTGTGGGGCTCTGACCAGGTTCTGTTACCCAGAATCCTTTGCAAACCTTAAAATTTGGCTAAAAAAAACACGTTTTCCTCACATTTCGGTGACAGAAAGTTCTGGAATCTGAGAGGAGCCACAAATTTCCATCCACCCAGCGTTCCCTCAAGTCTTCCGATAAAAATGATACCTCACTTTTATGGGTAGGTCTAGCGCCCGTGACAGGAAATGCCCCAAAATACAACGTGGACACCTCACATTTTTTGAAAGAAAACAGAGGTGTTTTTTGCAAAGTGCCTACTAGTAGATTTTGGCCTCTAGCTCAGCTGGCACCTAGGGAAACCTACCAAACCTGTGCATTTTTGAAAACTAGAGACGTAGGGGAATCCAAGATGGGGTGACTTGTGGGGCTCTGACCAGGTTCTGTTACCCAGAATCCTTTGCAAACCTTAAAATTTGGCTAAAAAAAACACGTTTTCCTCACATTTCGGTGACAGAAAGTTCTGGAATCTGAGAGGAGCCACAAATTCCCTTCCACCAAGCATTGGCCCAAGTCTCCCGATAAAAATGATACCTCACTTGTGTGGGTAGGCCTAGCGCCCGTGACAGGAAATGCCCCAAACCACAACGTGGACACATCACATTTTTTGAAAGAAAACAGAGGTGTTTTTTGCAAAGTGCCTACCTGTAGATTTTGGCCTCTAGCTCAGCCGGCACCTAGGGAAACCTACCAAACCTGTGCATTTTTGAAAACTAGAGTCCTAGGGGAATCCAAGATGGGGTGACTTGTAGGGCTCTGACCAGGTTCTGTTACCCAGAATCCTTTGCAAACCTCAACATTTGGCTAAAAAAACACGTTTTCCTCAAATTTCAGTGACAGAAAGTTCTGGAATCTGAGAGGAGCCACAAATTTCCTTCCACCCAGCGTTCCGCCTAATCTCACGATAAAAATGATACCTCACTTGTGTGGGTAGGCCTCGCGCCCGTGACAGGAAATGCCCCAAAACACAACGTGGACACATCACATTTTTTCAAAGAAAACAGAGGTGTTTTTTGCAAAGTGCCTACCTGTAGATTTTGGCCTCTAGCTCAGCCGGCCCCTAGGGAAACCTACCAAACCTCTGCATTTTTGAAAACTAGAGACCTAGGGGAATCCAAGATGGGGTGACTTGTGGGGCTCTGACCAGGTTCTGTTACCCAGAATCCTTTGCAAACCTGAAAATTTGGCTAAAAAAAACACGTTTCCCTCACATTTCAGTGACAGAAAGTTCTGGAATCTGAGAGGAGCCACAAATTTCCTTCTACCCAGCGTTCCCCCAAGTCTCCCGATAAAAATGATACCTCACTTGTGTGGGTAGGCCTAGGGCCCGCAAAAGGAAATACCCCAAAACATAACGTGGACACATCACATTTTTTGAATGAAAACAGAGCTGTTTTTTGCATAGTGCCTAACTGTAGATTTTGGCCTCTAGCTCAGCCGGCACCTAGGCGAACCTACCAAACCTGTGCATTTTTGAAAACTAGAGACCCAGGGGAATCCAGGTTGGGGTGACTTGTAGGAATCTGACATGTTCTGTTACCCAGAATCCTTTGCAAACCTCAACATTTGGCTAAAAAAACACGTTTTCCTCACATTTCGGTGACAGAAAGTTCTGGAATCTGAGAGGAGCCACAAATTTCCTTCCACCCAGCATTCCCCCAAGTCTCCCGATAAAAATGATACCTCACTTGTGTGGGTAGGCTTAGCGCCCGTGACGGGAAATGCCCCAAAACACAACGTGGACACATCACATTTTTTGGAAAGAAAACAGAGGTGTTTTTTGCAAAGTGCCTACTTGTAGATTTTGGCCTCTAGCTCAGCCGGCACCTAGGGAAACCTACCAAATCTGTGCATTTTTGAAAACTCGAGAAGTAGGGGAATCCAAGATGGGGTGACTTGTGGGGCTCTGACCAGGTTCTGTTACCCAGAATCCTTTGCAAACCTGAAAATTTGGCTAAAAAAAACACGTTTTCCTCACATTTCAGTGACAGAAAGTTCTGGAATCTGAGAGGAGCCACAAATTTCCTTCCACCCAGCGTTCCCCCAAGTCTCCCGATAAAAATGATACCTCACTTGTGTGGGTAGGCTTAGCGCCCGTGACGGGAAATGCCCCAAAACACAACATGGACACATCACATTTTTTTTAAAGAAAACAGAGGTGTTTTTTGCAAAGTGCCTACTTGTAGATTTTGGCCTCTAGCTCAGCCGGCACCTAGGGAAACCTACCAAATCTGTGCATTTTTGAAAACTAGAGACGTAGGGAAATCCAAGTTTGGGTGACTTGTGGGGCTCTGACCAGGTTCTGTTACCCAGAATCCTTTGCAAACCTTAAAATTTGGCTAAAAAAAACATGTATTCCTCACATTTCGGTGACAGAAAGTTCTGGAATCTGAGAGGAGCCACAAATTCCCTTCCACCAAGCATTCCCCCAAGTCTCCCAATAAAAATGATACCTCACTTGTGTGGGTAGGCCTAGCGCCCGTGACAGGAAATGCCCCAAAACACAACATGGACACATCACATTTTTTGAAAGAAAACAGAGGTGTTTTTTGCAAAGTGCCTATCTGTAGATTTTCGCCTCTAGCTCAGCCGGCACCTAGGGAAACCTACCAAACCTGTGCATTTTTGAAAACTAGAGACCTAGGGGAATCCAAGATGGGGTGACTTGTAGGGCTCTGACCAGGTTCTGTTACCCAGAATCCTTTGCAAACCTCAACATTTGGCTAAAAAAACACGTTTTCCTCATATTTCGGTGACAGAAAGTTCTGGAATCTGAGAGGAGCCACAAATTTCCTTCCACCCAGCATTCCCCCAAGTCTCCCGATAAAAATTATACCTCACTTGTGTGGGTAGGCTTAGCGCCCGTGACAGGAAATGACCCAAAACACAACGTGGACACATCACATTTTTTTGAAAGAAAAAAGAGGTGTTTTTTGCAAAGTGCCTACTTGTAGATTTTGGCCTCTAGCTCAGCCGGCACCTACGGAAACCTACCAAACCTGTGCATTTTTGAAAACTAGAGACCTAGGGGAATCCAGGTTGGGGTGACTTGTAGGGATCTGACAGGTTCTGTTACCCACAATCCTTTGCAAACCTCAACATTTGGCTAAAAAAACACGTTTTCCTCACATTTCGGTGACAGAAAGTTCTGGAATCTGAGAGGAGCCACAAATTTCCTTCCACCCAGTATTCCCCCAAGTCTCCCGATAAAAATTATACCTCACTTGTGTGGGTAGGCTTAGCGCCCGTGACAGGAAATGCCCCAAAACACAACGTGGACACATCACATTTTTTTGAAAGAAAACAGAGGTGTTTTTTTGCAAAGTGCCTACTTGTAGATTTTGGCCTCTAGCTCAGCCGGCACCTAGGGAAACCTACCAAACCTGTGCATTTTTTAAAACTAGAGACGTAGGGGAATCCAAGATGGGGTGACTTGTGGGGCTCTGACCAGGTTCTGTTACCCAGAATCCTTTGCAAACCTTAAAATTTGGCTAAAAAAAACACGTTTTCCTCACATTTCGGTGACAGAAAGTTCTGGAATCTGAGAGGAGCCACAAATTTCCATCCACCCAGCGTTCCCTCAAGTCTTCCGATAAAAATGATACCTCACTTTTATGGGTAGGTCTAGCGCCCGTGACAGGAAATGCCCCAAAATACAACGTGGACACCTCACATTTTTTGAAAGAAAACAGAGGTGTTTTTTGCAAAGTGCCTACTTGTAGATTTTGGCCTCTAGCTCAGCCGGCACCTAGGGAAACCTACCAAATCTGTGCATTTTTGAAAACTAGAGAAGTATGGGAATCCAAGATGGGGTGACTTGTGGGGCTCTGACCAGGTTCTGTTACCCAGAATACTTTGCAAACCTTAAAATTTGGCTAAAAAAAACATGTTTTCCTCACATTTCGGTGACAGAAAGTTCTGGAATCTGAGAGGAGCCACAAATTCCCTTCCACCAAGCATTCCCCCAAGTCTCCCAATAAAAATGATACCTCACTTGTGTGGGTAGGCCTAGCGCCCGTGACAGGAAATGCCCCAAAACACAACGTGGACACATCACATTTTTTTAAAGGAAACAAAGGTGTTTTTTGCAAAGTGCCTACCTGTAGATTTTGGCCTCTAGCTCAGCCGGCACCTAGGGAAACCTACCAAACCTGTGCATTTTTTAAAACTAGAGACCTAGGGGAATCCAAGATGGGGTGACTTGTAGGGCTCTGACCAGGTTCTGTTACCCAGAATCCTTTGCAAACCTGAAAATTTGGCTAAAAAAAACACGTTTTCCTCACATTTCAGTGACAGAAAGTTCTGGAATCTGAGAGGAGCCACAAATTTCCTTCCACCCAGCGTTCCCCCAAGTCTCCCGATAAAAATGATACCTCACTTGTGTTGGTAGGCCTAGGGCCCTGCAAAAGGAAATACCCCAAAACACAACGTGGACACATCACATTTTTTGAAAGAAAACAGAGCTGTTTTTTGCATAGTGCCTACCTGTAGAATTTGGCTTCTAGCTCAGCCGGCACCTAGGCGAACCTACCAAACCTGTGCATTTTTGAAAACTAGAGACCTAGGGGAATCCAGGTTGGGGTGACTTGTAGGAATCTGACAGGTTCTGTTACCCAGAATCCTTTGCAAACCTCAACATTTGGCTAAAAAAACACGTTTTCCTCAAATTTCGGTGACAGAAAGTTCTGGAATCTGAGAGGAGCCACAAATTTCCTTCCACCCAGCATTCCCCCAAGTCTCCTGATAAAAATGATACCTCACTTGTGTGGGTAGGCTTAGCGCCTGTGACGGGAAATGCCCCAAAACACAACGTGGACACATCACATTTTTTTGAAAGAAAACAGAGGTGTTTTTTGCAAAGTGCCTACTTGTAGATTTTGGCCTCTAGCTCAGCCGGCACCTAGGGAAACCTACCAAATCTGTGCATTTTTGAAAACTAGAGACGTAGGGAAATCCAAGATGGGGTGACTTGTGGGGCTCTGACCAGGTTCTGTTACCCAGAATCCTTTGCAAACCTTAAAATTTGGCTAAAAAAAACATGTTTTCCTCACATTTCGGTGACAGAAAGTTCTGGAATCTGAGAGGAGCCACAAATTCCCTTCCACCAAGCATTCCCCCAAGTCTCCCAATAAAAATGATACCTCACTTGTGTGGGTAGGCCTAGCGCCCGTGACAGGAAATGCCCCAAAACACAACGTGGACACATCACATTTTTTTAAAGAAAACAGAGGTGTTTTTTGCAAAGTGCCTATCTGTAGATTTTGGCCTCTAGCTCAGCCGGCACCTAGGGAAACCTACCAAACCTGTGCATTTTTTAAAACTAGAGACCTAGGGGAATCCAGGTTGGGATGACTTGTAGGAATCTGACAGGTTCTGTTACCCAGAATCCTTTGCAAACCTCAACGTTTGGCTAAAAAAACACGTTTTCCTCAAATTTCAGTGACAGAAAGTTCTGGAATCTGAGAGGAGCCACACATTTCCTTCCACCCAGCGTTCCGCCTAATCTCCCGATAAAAATGATACCTCACTTGTGTGGGTAGGCCTAGCGCCCGTGACAGGAAATGCCCCAAAACATAACGTGGACACATCACATTTTTTGAAAGAAAATAGAGGTGTTTTTTGCATAGTGCCTACCTGTAGATTTTGGCCTCTAGCTCAGCCGGCACCTAGGGAAACCTACCAAACCTGTGCATTTTTTAAAACTAGAGACCTAGGGGAATCCAAGTTGGGGTGACTTGTGGGGCTCTGACCAGGTTCTGTTACCCAGAATCCTTTGCAAACCTGAAAATTTGGCTAAAAAAACACGTTTTCCTCACATTTCGGTGACAGAAAGTTCTGAAATCTGAGAGGAGTCACAAATTTCCTTCCACCCAGCGTTCCCCCAAGTCTCCCGATAAAAATGATACCTCACTTGTGTGGGTAGGCCTAGGGCCCGCAAAATGAAATGCCCCAAAACACAACGTGGACACATCACATTTTTTTAAAGAAAATAGAGGTGTTTTTTGCAAAGTGCCTACCTGTAGATTTTGGCCTCTAGCTCAGCCGGCACCTAGGCGAACCTACCAAACCTGTGCATTTTTGAAAACTAGAGACCTAGGGGAATCCAAGATGGGGTGACTTGTGAGGCTCTGACCAGGTTCTGTTACCCAGAATCCTTTGCAAACCTCAAAATTTGGCTAAAAAAAACATGTTTTCCTCACATTTCGGTGACAGAAAGTTCTGGAATCTGAGAGAAGCCACAAATTTCCTTCCACCCAGCGTTCCCTCAAGTCTTCCGATAAAAATGATACCTCCAGTTTATGGGTAAGTCTAGTGCCCGTGACAGGAAATGCCCCAAAATACAACGTGGACACCTGACATTTTTTTAAAGAAAACAGAGGTATTTTTTGCAAAGTGCCTACCTGTAGATTTTGGCCTCCAGCTCAGCCGGCACATAGGGAAACCTACCAAACCTGTGCATTTTTGAAAACTGGAGACGTAGTGGAATCCAAGATGGGGTGACTTGTGGGGCTCTGACCAGGTTCTGTTACCCACTATCCTTTGCAAACCTTAAAATTTGGCTAAAAAAAACACGTTTTCCTCACATTTCGGTGACAGAAAGTTCTGGAATCTGAGAGGAGCCACAAATTTCCTTCCACCCAGCGTTCCCTCAAGTCTTCCGATAAAAATGATACCTCACTTTTAGGGTAGGTCTAGCGCCCGAGACAGGAAATGCCCCAAAATACAATGTGGACACCTCACATTTTTTAAAGAAAACAGAGGTGTTTTTTGCAAAGTGCCTACCTGTAGATTTTAGCCTCTAGCTCAGCCGGCACCTAGGGAAATCTACCAAACCTGTGCATTTTTTAAAACTAGAGACCTAGGGGAATCCAGGTTGGGGTGACTTGTAGGGATCTGACAGGTTCTGTTACCCAGAATCCTTTCCAAACCTCAACATTTGGCTAAAAAAACACATTTTCCTCAAATTTCGGTGACAGAAAGTTCTGGAATCTGAGAGGAGCCACAAATTTCCTTCCACCCAGCATTCCCCCAAGTCTCCCGATAAAAATTATACCTCACTTGTGTGGGTAGGCTTAGCGCCCGTGACAGGAAATGCCCCAAAACACAACGTGGACACATCACATTTTTTTGAAAGAAAACAGAAGTGTTTTTTGCAAAGCGCCTACTTGTAGATTTTGGCCTCTAGCTCAGCCGGCGCCTAGGGAAACCTACCAAACCTGTGCATTTTTGAAAAATAGAGACCTAGGGGAATCCAATATGGGGTGACTTGTGGGGCTCTGACCAGGTTCTGTTACCCAGAATCCTTTGCAAACCTTAAAATTTGGCTAAAAAAACACGTTTTCCTCACATTTCGGTGACAGAAAGTTCTGGAAACTGAGAGGAGCCACAAATTCCCTTCCACCAAGCATTCCCCCAAGTCTCCCGATAAAAATGATACCTCACTTGTGTGGGTAGGCCTAGCGCCCGTGACAGGAAATGCCCCAAAACACAACGTGGACGCATCACATTTTTTTAAAGAAAACAGAGGTGTTTTTTGCGAAGTGCCTACCTGTAGATTTTGGCCTCTAGCTCAGCCGGCACCTAGGGAAACCTACCAAACCTGTGCATTTTTGAAAACTAGAGACCTAGGGGAATCCAAGATGGGGTGACTTGTAGGGCTCTGACCAGGTTCTGTTACCCAGAATCCTTTGCACACCTCAACATTTGGCTAAAAAAAACACGTTTTCCTCAAATTTCGGTGACAGAAAGTTCTGGAATCTGAGAGGAGCCACAAATTTCCTTCCACCCAGCGTTCCGCCTAATCTCCCGATAAAAATGATACCTCACTTGTGTGGGTAGGCCTAGCGCCCGTGACAGGAAATGCCCCAAAACACAACGTGGACACATCACATTTTTTGAAAGAAAACAGAGGTGTTTTTTGCAAAGTGCCTACCTGTAGATTTTGGCCTCTAGCTCAGCCGGCACCTGTGGAAACCAACCAAACCGGTGCATTTTTGAAAACTAGAGACCTAGGGGAATCCAAGATGGGGTGACTTGTGAGGCTCTGACCAGGTTCTGTTACCCCGAATCCTTTGCAAACCTCAAAATTTGGCTAAAAAAACAGAAAGTTCTGGAATCTGAGAGGAGCCACAAATTTCCTTCCACCCAGCGTTCCCTCAAGTCTTCCGATAAAAATGATACCTCCAGTTTATGGCTAAGTCTAGTGCCCGTGACAGGAAATGCCCCAAAATACAACGTGGACACCTGACATTTTTTGAAAGAAAACAGAGGTATTTTTTGCAAAGTGCCTACCTGTAGATTTTGGCCTCTAGCTCAGCCGGCACATAGGGAAACCTACCAAACCTGTGCATTTTTGAAAACTGGAGACGTAGGGGAATCCAAGATGGGGTGACTTGTGGGGCTCTGACCAGGTTCTGTTACCCACTATCCTTTGCAAACCTTAAAATTTGGCTAAAAAAAACACGTTTTCCTCACATTTCGGTGACAGAAAGTTCTGGAATCTGAGAGGAGCCACAAATTTCCTTCCACCCAGCGTTCCCTCAAGTCTTCCGATAAAAATGATACCTCACTTTTATGGGTAGGTCTAGCGCCCGAGACAGGAAATGCCCCAAAATACAATGTGGACACCTCACATTTTTTAAAGAAAACAGAGGTGTTTTTTGCAAAGTGCCTACCTGTAGATTTTGGCCTCTAGCTCAGCCGGCACCTAGGGAAACCTACCAAACCTGTGCATTTTTTAAAACTAGAGACCTAGGGGAATCCAGGTTGGGGTGACTTGTAGGGATCTGACAGGTTCTGTTACCCAGAATCCTTTCCAAACCTCAACATTTGGCTAAAAAAACATGTTTTCCTCAAATTTCGGTGACAGAAAGTTCTGGAATCTGAGAGGAGCCACAAATTTCCTTCCACCCAGCATTCCCCCAAGTCTCCCGATAAAAATTATACCTCACTTGTGTGGGTAGGCTTAGCGCCCGTGACAGGAAATGCCCCAAAACACAACGTGGACACATCACATTTTTTTGAAAGAAAACATAAGTGTTTTTTGCAAAGTGCCTACTTGTAGATTTTGGCCTCTAGCTCAGCCGGCGCCTAGGGACACCTACCAAACCTGTGCATTTTTGAAAACTAGAGACCTAGGGGAATCCAAGATGGGGTGACTTGTGGGGCTCTGACCAGGTTCTGTTACCCAGAATCCTTTGCAAACCTGAAAATTTGGCTAAAAAAAACACGTTTTCCTCACATTTCAGTGACAGAAAGTTCTGGAATCTGAGAGGAGCCACAAATTTCCTTCCACCCAGCGTTCCCCCAAGTCTCCCGATAAAAATGATACCTCACTTGTGTGGGTAGGCTTAGCGCCCGTGACGGGAAATGCCCCAAAACACAACATGGACACATCACATTTTTTTTAAAGAAAACAGAGGTGTTTTTTGCAAAGTGCCTACTTGTAGATTTTGGCCTCTAGCTCAGCCGGCACCTAGGGAAACCTACCAAATCTGTGCATTTTTGAAAACTAGAGACGTAGGGAAATCCAAGTTGGGGTGACTTGTGGGGCTCTGACCAGGTTCTGTTACCCAGAATCCTTTGCAAACCTTAAAATTTGGCTAAAAAAAACATGTATTCCTCACATTTCGGTGACAGAAAGTTCTGGAATCTGAGAGGAGCCACAAATTCCCTTCCACCAAGCATTCCCCCAAGTCTCCCAATAAAAATGATACCTCACTTGTGTGGGTAGGCCTAGCGCCCGTGACAGGAAATGCCCCAAAACACAACATGGACACATCACATTTTTTGAAAGAAAACAGAGGTGTTTTTTGCAAAGTGCCTACTTGTAGATTTTGGCCTCTAGCTCAGCCGGCACCTAGGGAAACCTACCAAATCTGTGCATTTTTGAAAACTAGAGACGTAGGGAAATCCAAGTTGGGGTGACTTGTGGGGCTCTGACCAGGTTCTGTTACCCAGAATCCTTTGCAAACCTTAAAATTTGGCTAAAAAAAACATGTATTCCTCACATTTCGGTGACAGAAAGTTCTGGAATCTGAGAGGAGCCACAAATTCCCTTCCACCAAGCATTCCCCCAAGTCTCCCAATAAAAATGATACCTCACTTGTGTGGGTAGGCCTAGCGCCCGTGACAGGAAATGCCCCAAAACACAACATGGACACATCACATTTTTTTAAAGAAAACAGAGGTGTTTTTTGCAAAGTGCCTATCTGTAGATTTTGGCCTCTAGCTCAGCCGGCACCTAGGGAAACCTACCAAACCTGTGCATTTTTTAAAACTAGAGACGTAGGGGAATCCAAGATGGGGTGACTTGTGGGGCTCTGACCAGGTTCTGTTACCCAGAATCCTTTGCAAACCTTAAAATTTGGCTAAAAAAAACACGTTTTCCTCACATTTCGGTGACAGAAAGTTCTGGAATCTGAGAGGAGCCACAAATTTCCTTCCACCCAGCATTCCCCCAAGTCTCCCGATAAAAATTATACCTCACTTGTGTGGGTAGGCTTAGCGCCGTGACAGGAAATGCCCCAAAACACAACGTGGACACATCACATTTTTTTGAAAGAAAAAAGAGGTGTTTTTTGCAAAGTGCCTATTTGTAGATTTTGGCCTCTAGCTCAGCCGGCACCTACGGAAACCTACCAAACCTGTGCATTTTTGAAAACTAGAGACCTAGGGGAATCCAGGTTGGGGTGACTTGTAGGGATCTGACAGGTTCTGTTACCCACAATCCTTTGCAAACCTCAACATTTGGCTAAAAAAACACGTTTTCCTCACATTTCGGTGACAGAAAGTTCTGGAATCTGAGAGGAGCCACAAATTTCCTTCCACCCAGTATTCCCCCAAGTCTCCCGATAAAAATTATACCTCACTTGTGTGGGTAGGCTTAGCGCCCGTGACAGGAAATGCCCCAAAACACAACGTGGACACATAACATTTTTTTGAAAGAAAACAGAGGTGTTTTTTTGCAAAGTGCCTACTTGTAGATTTTGGCCTCTAGCTCAGCCGGCACCTAGGGAAACCTACCAAACCTGTGCATTTTTTAAAACTAGAGACGTAGGGGAATCCAAGATGGGGTGACTTGTGGGGCTCTGACCAGGTTCTGTTACCCAGAATCCTTTGCAAACCTTAAAATTTGGCTAAAAAAAAACACGTTTTCCTCACATTTCGGTGACAGAAAGTTCTGGAATCTGAGAGGAGCCACAAATTTCCATCCACCCAGCGTTCCCTCAAGTCTTCCGATAAAAATGATACCTCACTTGTGTGGGTAGGCCTAGCGCCCGTGACAGGAAATGCCCCAAAACACAACGTGGACACATCACATTTTTTCAAAGAAAACAGAGGTGTTTTTTGCAAAGTGCCTACCTGTAGATTTTGGCCTCTAGCTCCTAGCACCTAGGGAAACCTACCAAACCTGTGCATTTTTGAAAACTAGAGACCTAGGGGAATCCAAGATGGGGTGACTTGTGGGGCTCTGACCAGGTTCTGTTACCCAGAATCCTTTGCAAACCTTAAAATTTGGCTAAAAAAAACACGTTTTCCTCACATTTCGGTGACAGAAAGTTCTGGAATCTGAGAGGAGCCACAAATTCCCTTCCACCAAGCATTCCCCCAAGTCTCCCAATAAAAATGATACCTCACTTGTGTGGGTAGGCCTAGCGCCCGTGACAGGAAATGCCCCAAAACACAACATGGACACATCACATTTTTTTAAAGAAAACAGAGGTGTTTTTTGCAAAGTGCCTATCTGTAGATTTTCGCCTCTAGCTCAGCCGGCACCTAGGGAAACCTACCAAACCTGTGCATTTTTTAAAACTAGAGACCTAGGGGAATCCAAGATGGGGTGACTTGTAGGGCTCTGACCAGGTTCTGTTACCCAGAATCCTTTGCAAACCTCAACATTTGGCTAAAAAAACACGTTTTCCTCATATTTCGGTGACAGAAAGTTCTGGAATCTGAGAGGAGCCACACATTTCCTTCCACCCAGCATTCCCCCAAGTCTCCCGATAAAAATTATACCTCACTTGTGTGGGTAGGCTTAGCGCCCGTGACAGGAAATGCCCCAAAACACAACGTGGACACATCACATTTTTTTTAAAGAAAAAAGAGGTGTTTTTTGCAAAGTGCCTACTTGTAGATTTTGGCCTCTAGCTCAGCCGGCACCTACGGAAACCTACCAAACCTGTGCATTTTTGAAAACTAGAGACCTAGGGGAATCCAGGTTGGGGTGACTTGTAGGGATCTGACAGGTTCTGTTACCCACAATCCTTTGCAAACCTCAACATTTGGCTAAAAAAACACGTTTTCCTCACATTTCGGTGACAGAAAGTTCTGGAATCTGAGAGGAGCCACAAATTTCCTTCCACCCAGCGTTCCCCCAAGTCTCCCGATAAAAATGATACCTCACTTGTGTGGGTAGGCTTAGCGCCCGTGACGGGAAATGCCCCAAAACACAACATGGACACATCACATTTTTTTTAAAGAAAACAGAGGTGTTTTTTGCAAAGTGCCTACTTGTAGATTTTGGCCTCTAGCTCAGCCGGCACCTAGGGAAACCTACCAAATCTGTGCATTTTTGAAAACTAGAGACGTAGGGAAATCCAAGTTGGGGTGACTTGTGGGGCTCTGACCAGGTTCTGTTACCCAGAATCCTTTGCAAACCTTAAAATTTGGCTAAAAAAAACATGTATTCCTCACATTTCGGTGACAGAAAGTTCTGGAATCTGAGAGGAGCCACAAATTCCCTTCCACCAAGCATTCCCCCAAGTCTCCCAATAAAAATGATACCTCACTTGTGTGGGTAGGCCTAGCGCCCGTGACAGGAAATGCCCCAAAACACAACATGGACACATCACATTTTTTGAAAGAAAACAGAGGTGTTTTTTGCAAAGTGCCTATCTGTAGATTTTGGCCTCTAGCTCAGCCGGCACCTAGGGAAACCTACCAAACCTGTGCATTTTTGAAAACTAGAGACCTAGGGGAATCCAAGATGGGGTGACTTGTAGGGCTCTGACCAGGTTCTGTTACCCAGAATCCTTTGCAAACCTCAACATTTGGCTAAAAAAACACGTTTTCCTCATATTTCGGTGACAGAAAGTTCTGGAATCTGAGAGGAGCCACAAATTTCCTTCCACCCAGCATTCCCCCAAGTCTCCCGATAAAAATTATACCTCACTTGTGTGGGTAGGCTTAGCGCCCGTGACAGGAAATGCCCCAAAACACAACGTGGACACATCACATTTTTTTTAAAGAAAAAAGAGGTGTTTTTTGCAAAGTGCCTACTTGTAGATTTTGGCCTCTAGCTCAGCCGGCACCTACGGAAACCTACCAAACCTGTGCATTTTTGAAAACTAGAGACCTAGGGGAATCCAGGTTGGGGTGACTTGTAGGGATCTGACAGGTTCTGTTACCCACAATCCTTTGCAAACCTCAACATTTGGCTAAAAAAACACGTTTTCCTCACATTTCGGTGACAGAAAGTTCTGGAATCTGAGAGGAGCCACAAATTTCCTTCCACCCAGTATTCCCCCAAGTCTCCCGATAAAAATTATACCTCACTTGTGTGGGTAGGCTTAGCGCCCGTGACAGGAAATGCCCCAAAACACAACGTGGACACATCACATTTTTTTGAAAGAAAACAGAGGTGTTTTTTTGCAAAGTGCCTACTTGTAGATTTTGGCCTCTAGCTCAGCCGGCACCTAGGGAAACCTACCAAACCTGTGCATTTTTTAAAACTAGAGACGTAGGGGAATCCAAGATGGGGTGACTTGTGGGGCTCTGACCAGGTTCTGTTACCCAGAATCCTTTGCAAACCTTAAAATTTGGCTAAAAAAAACACGTTTTCCTCACATTTCGGTGACAGAAAGTTCTGGAATCTGAGAGGAGCCACAAATTTCCTTCCACCCAGCATTCCCCCAAGTCTCCCGATAAAAATTATACCTCACTTGTGTGGGTAGGCTTAGCGCCCGTGACAGGAAATGCCCCAAAACACAACGTGGACACATCACATTTTTTTGAAAGAAAAAAGAGGTGTTTTTTGCAAAGTGCCTACTTGTAGATTTTGGCCTCTAGCTCAGCCGGCACCTACGGAAACCTACCAAACCTGTGCATTTTTGAAAACTAGAGACCTAGGGGAATCCAGGTTGGGGTGACTTGTAGGGATCTGACAGGTTCTGTTACCCACAATCCTTTGCAAACCTCAACATTTGGCTAAAAAAACATGTTTTCCTCACATTTCGGTGACAGAAAGTTCTGGAATCTGAGAGGAGCCACAAATTTCCTTCCACCCAGTATTCCCCCAAGTCTCCCGATAAAAATTATACCTCACTTGTGTGGGTAGGCTTAGCGCCCGTGACAGGAAATGCCCCAAAACACAACGTGGACACATCAAATTTTTTTGAAAGAAAACAGAGGTGTTTTTTTGCAAAGTGCCTACTTGTAGATTTTGGCCTCTAGCTCAGCCGGCACCTAGGGAAACCTACCAAACCTGTGCATTTTTTAAAACTAGAGACGTAGGGGAATCCAAGATGGGGTGACTTGTGGGGCTCTGACCAGGTTCTGTTACCCAGAATCCTTTGCAAACCTTAAAATTTGGCTAAAAAAAACACGTTTTCCTCACATTTCGGTGACAGAAAGTTCTGGAATCTGAGAGGAGCCACAAATTTCCATCCACCCAGCGTTCCCTCAAGTCTTCCGATAAAAATGATACCTCACTTGTGTGGGTAGGCCTAGCGCCCGTGACAGGAAATGCCCCAAAACACAACGTGGACACATCACATTTTTTCAAAGAAAACAGAGGTGTTTTTTGCAAAGTGCCTACCTGTAGATTTTGGCCTCTAGCTCCTAGCACCTAGGGAAACCTACCAAACCTGTGCATTTTTGAAAACTAGAGGCCTAGGGGAATCCAAGATGGGGTGACTTGTGGGGCTCTGACCAGGTTCTGTTACCCAGAATCCTTTGCAAACCTTAAAATTTGGCTAAAAAAAACACGTTTTCCTCACATTTCGGTGACAGAAAGTTCTGGAATCTGAGAGGAGCCACAAATTCCCTTCCACCAAGCATTCCCCCAAGTCTCCCAATAAAAATGATACCTCACTTGTGTGGGTAGGCCTAGCGCCCGTGACAGGAAATGCCCCAAAACACAACATGGACACATCACATTTTTTTAAAGAAAACAGAGGTGTTTTTTGCAAAGTGCCTATCTGTAGATTTTCGCCTCTAGCTCAGCCGGCACCTAGGGAAACCTACCAAACCTGTGCATTTTTGAAAACTAGAGACCTAGGGGAATCCAAGATGGGGTGACTTGTAGGGCTCTGACCAGGTTCTGTTACCCAGAATCCTTTGCAAACCTCAACATTTGGCTAAAAAAACACGTTTTCCTCATATTTCGGTGACAGAAAGTTCTGGAATCTGAGAGGAGCCACACATTTCCTTCCACCCAGCATTCCCCCAAGTCTCCCGATAAAAATTATACCTCACTTGTGTGGGTAGGCTTAGCGCCCGTGACAGGAAATGCCCCAAAACACAACGTGGACACATCACATTTTTTTTAAAGAAAAAAGAGGTGTTTTTTGCAAAGTGCCTACTTGTAGATTTTGGCCTCTAGCTCAGCCGGCACCTACGGAAACCTACCAAACCTGTGCATTTTTGAAAACTAGAGACCTAGGGGAATCCAGGTTGGGGTGACTTGTAGGGATCTGACAGGTTCTGTTACCCACAATCCTTTGCAAACCTCAACATTTGGCTAAAAAAACACGTTTTCCTCACATTTCGGTGACAGAAAGTTCTGGAATCTGAGAGGAGCCACAAATTTCCTTCCACCCAGTATTCCCCCAAGTCTCCCGATAAAAATTATACCTCACTTGTGTGGGTAGGCTTAGCGCCCGTGACAGGAAATGCCCCAAAACACAACGTGGACACATCACATTTTTTTGAAAGAAAACAGAGGTGTTTTTTTGCAAAGTGCCTACTTGTAGATTTTGGCCTCTAGCTCAGCCGGCACCTAGGGAAACCTACCAAACCTGTGCATTTTTTAAAACTAGAGACGTAGGGGAATCCAAGATGGGGTGACTTGTGGGGCTCTGACCAGGTTCTGTTACCCAGAATCCTTTGCAAACCTTAAAATTTGGCTAAAAAAAACACGTTTTCCTCACATTTCGGTGACAGAAAGTTCTGGAATCTGAGAGGAGCCACAAATTTCCATCCACCCAGCGTTCCCTCAAGTCTTCCGATAAAAATGATACCTCACTTTTATGGGTAGGTCTAGCGCCCGTGACAGGAAATGCCCCAAAATACAACGTGGACACCTCACATTTTTTGAAAGAAAACAGAGGTGTTTTTTGCAAAGTGCCTACTAGTAGATTTTGGCCTCTAGCTCAGCTGGCACCTAGGGAAACCTACCAAACCTGTGCATTTTTGAAAACTAGAGACGTAGGGGAATCCAAGATGGGGTGACTTGTGGGGCTCTGACCAGGTTCTGTTACCCAGAATCCTTTGCAAACCTTAAAATTTGGCTAAAAAAAACACGTTTTCCTCACATTTCGGTGACAGAAAGTTCTGGAATCTGAGAGGAGCCACAAATTCCCTTCCACCAAGCATTGGCCCAAGTCTCCCGATAAAAATGATACCTCACTTGTGTGGGTAGGCCTAGCGCCCGTGACAGGAAATGCCCCAAACCACAACGTGGACACATCACATTTTTTGAAAGAAAACAGAGGTGTTTTTTGCAAAGTGCCTACCTGTAGATTTTGGCCTCTAGCTCAGCCGGCACCTAGGGAAACCTACCAAACCTGTGCATTTTTGAAAACTAGAGTCCTAGGGGAATCCAAGATGGGGTGACTTGTAGGGCTCTGACCAGGTTCTGTTACCCAGAATCCTTTGCAAACCTCAACATTTGGCTAAAAAAACACGTTTTCCTCAAATTTCAGTGACAGAAAGTTCTGGAATCTGAGAGGAGCCACAAATTTCCTTCCACCCAGCGTTCCGCCTAATCTCACGATAAAAATGATACCTCACTTGTGTGGGTAGGCCTCGCGCCCGTGACAGGAAATGCCCCAAAACACAACGTGGACACATCACATTTTTTCAAAGAAAACAGAGGTGTTTTTTGCAAAGTGCCTACCTGTAGATTTTGGCCTCTAGCTCAGCCGGCCCCTAGGGAAACCTACCAAACCTCTGCATTTTTGAAAACTAGAGACCTAGGGGAATCCAAGATGGGGTGACTTGTGGGGCTCTGACCAGGTTCTGTTACCCAGAATCCTTTGCAAACCTGAAAATTTGGCTAAAAAAAACACGTTTCCCTCACATTTCAGTGACAGAAAGTTCTGGAATCTGAGAGGAGCCACAAATTTCCTTCTACCCAGCGTTCCCCCAAGTCTCCCGATAAAAATGATACCTCACTTGTGTGGGTAGGCCTAGGGCCCGCAAAAGGAAATACCCCAAAACATAACGTGGACACATCACATTTTTTGAATGAAAACAGAGCTGTTTTTTGCATAGTGCCTAACTGTAGATTTTGGCCTCTAGCTCAGCCGGCACCTAGGCGAACCTACCAAACCTGTGCATTTTTGAAAACTAGAGACCCAGGGGAATCCAGGTTGGGGTGACTTGTAGGAATCTGACATGTTCTGTTACCCAGAATCCTTTGCAAACCTCAACATTTGGCTAAAAAAACACGTTTTCCTCACATTTCGGTGACAGAAAGTTCTGGAATCTGAGAGGAGCCACAAATTTCCTTCCACCCAGCATTCCCCCAAGTCTCCCGATAAAAATGATACCTCACTTGTGTGGGTAGGCTTAGCGCCCGTGACGGGAAATGCCCCAAAACACAACGTGGACACATCACATTTTTTGGAAAGAAAACAGAGGTGTTTTTTGCAAAGTGCCTACTTGTAGATTTTGGCCTCTAGCTCAGCCGGCACCTAGGGAAACCTACCAAATCTGTGCATTTTTGAAAACTCGAGAAGTAGGGGAATCCAAGATGGGGTGACTTGTGGGGCTCTGACCAGGTTCTGTTACCCAGAATCCTTTGCAAACCTGAAAATTTGGCTAAAAAAAACACGTTTTCCTCACATTTCAGTGACAGAAAGTTCTGGAATCTGAGAGGAGCCACAAATTTCCTTCCACCCAGCGTTCCCCCAAGTCTCCCGATAAAAATGATACCTCACTTGTGTGGGTAGGCTTAGCGCCCGTGACGGGAAATGCCCCAAAACACAACATGGACACATCACATTTTTTTTAAAGAAAACAGAGGTGTTTTTTGCAAAGTGCCTACTTGTAGATTTTGGCCTCTAGCTCAGCCGGCACCTAGGGAAACCTACCAAATCTGTGCATTTTTGAAAACTAGAGACGTAGGGAAATCCAAGTTTGGGTGACTTGTGGGGCTCTGACCAGGTTCTGTTACCCAGAATCCTTTGCAAACCTTAAAATTTGGCTAAAAAAAACATGTATTCCTCACATTTCGGTGACAGAAAGTTCTGGAATCTGAGAGGAGCCACAAATTCCCTTCCACCAAGCATTCCCCCAAGTCTCCCAATAAAAATGATACCTCACTTGTGTGGGTAGGCCTAGCGCCCGTGACAGGAAATGCCCCAAAACACAACATGGACACATCACATTTTTTGAAAGAAAACAGAGGTGTTTTTTGCAAAGTGCCTATCTGTAGATTTTCGCCTCTAGCTCAGCCGGCACCTAGGGAAACCTACCAAACCTGTGCATTTTTGAAAACTAGAGACCTAGGGGAATCCAAGATGGGGTGACTTGTAGGGCTCTGACCAGGTTCTGTTACCCAGAATCCTTTGCAAACCTCAACATTTGGCTAAAAAAACACGTTTTCCTCATATTTCGGTGACAGAAAGTTCTGGAATCTGAGAGGAGCCACAAATTTCCTTCCACCCAGCATTCCCCCAAGTCTCCCGATAAAAATTATACCTCACTTGTGTGGGTAGGCTTAGCGCCCGTGACAGGAAATGACCCAAAACACAACGTGGACACATCACATTTTTTTGAAAGAAAAAAGAGGTGTTTTTTGCAAAGTGCCTACTTGTAGATTTTGGCCTCTAGCTCAGCCGGCACCTACGGAAACCTACCAAACCTGTGCATTTTTGAAAACTAGAGACCTAGGGGAATCCAGGTTGGGGTGACTTGTAGGGATCTGACAGGTTCTGTTACCCACAATCCTTTGCAAACCTCAACATTTGGCTAAAAAAACACGTTTTCCTCACATTTCGGTGACAGAAAGTTCTGGAATCTGAGAGGAGCCACAAATTTCCTTCCACCCAGTATTCCCCCAAGTCTCCCGATAAAAATTATACCTCACTTGTGTGGGTAGGCTTAGCGCCCGTGACAGGAAATGCCCCAAAACACAACGTGGACACATCACATTTTTTTGAAAGAAAACAGAGGTGTTTTTTTGCAAAGTGCCTACTTGTAGATTTTGGCCTCTAGCTCAGCCGGCACCTAGGGAAACCTACCAAACCTGTGCATTTTTTAAAACTAGAGACGTAGGGGAATCCAAGATGGGGTGACTTGTGGGGCTCTGACCAGGTTCTGTTACCCAGAATCCTTTGCAAACCTTAAAATTTGGCTAAAAAAAACACGTTTTCCTCACATTTCGGTGACAGAAAGTTCTGGAATCTGAGAGGAGCCACAAATTTCCATCCACCCAGCGTTCCCTCAAGTCTTCCGATAAAAATGATACCTCACTTTTATGGGTAGGTCTAGCGCCCGTGACAGGAAATGCCCCAAAATACAACGTGGACACCTCACATTTTTTGAAAGAAAACAGAGGTGTTTTTTGCAAAGTGCCTACTTGTAGATTTTGGCCTCTAGCTCAGCCGGCACCTAGGGAAACCTACCAAATCTGTGCATTTTTGAAAACTAGAGAAGTATGGGAATCCAAGATGGGGTGACTTGTGGGGCTCTGACCAGGTTCTGTTACCCAGAATACTTTGCAAACCTTAAAATTTGGCTAAAAAAAACATGTTTTCCTCACATTTCGGTGACAGAAAGTTCTGGAATCTGAGAGGAGCCACAAATTCCCTTCCACCAAGCATTCCCCCAAGTCTCCCAATAAAAATGATACCTCACTTGTGTGGGTAGGCCTAGCGCCCGTGACAGGAAATGCCCCAAAACACAACGTGGACACATCACATTTTTTTAAAGGAAACAAAGGTGTTTTTTGCAAAGTGCCTACCTGTAGATTTTGGCCTCTAGCTCAGCCGGCACCTAGGGAAACCTACCAAACCTGTGCATTTTTTAAAACTAGAGACCTAGGGGAATCCAAGATGGGGTGACTTGTAGGGCTCTGACCAGGTTCTGTTACCCAGAATCCTTTGCAAACCTGAAAATTTGGCTAAAAAAAACACGTTTTCCTCACATTTCAGTGACAGAAAGTTCTGGAATCTGAGAGGAGCCACAAATTTCCTTCCACCCAGCGTTCCCCCAAGTCTCCCGATAAAAATGATACCTCACTTGTGTTGGTAGGCCTAGGGCCCTGCAAAAGGAAATACCCCAAAACACAACGTGGACACATCACATTTTTTGAAAGAAAACAGAGCTGTTTTTTGCATAGTGCCTACCTGTAGAATTTGGCTTCTAGCTCAGCCGGCACCTAGGCGAACCTACCAAACCTGTGCATTTTTGAAAACTAGAGACCTAGGGGAATCCAGGTTGGGGTGACTTGTAGGAATCTGACAGGTTCTGTTACCCAGAATCCTTTGCAAACCTCAACATTTGGCTAAAAAAACACGTTTTCCTCAAATTTCGGTGACAGAAAGTTCTGGAATCTGAGAGGAGCCACAAATTTCCTTCCACCCAGCATTCCCCCAAGTCTCCTGATAAAAATGATACCTCACTTGTGTGGGTAGGCTTAGCGCCTGTGACGGGAAATGCCCCAAAACACAACGTGGACACATCACATTTTTTTGAAAGAAAACAGAGGTGTTTTTTGCAAAGTGCCTACTTGTAGATTTTGGCCTCTAGCTCAGCCGGCACCTAGGGAAACCTACCAAATCTGTGCATTTTTGAAAACTAGAGACGTAGGGAAATCCAAGATGGGGTGACTTGTGGGGCTCTGACCAGGTTCTGTTACCCAGAATCCTTTGCAAACCTTAAAATTTGGCTAAAAAAAACATGTTTTCCTCACATTTCGGTGACAGAAAGTTCTGGAATCTGAGAGGAGCCACAAATTCCCTTCCACCAAGCATTCCCCCAAGTCTCCCAATAAAAATGATACCTCACTTGTGTGGGTAGGCCTAGCGCCCGTGACAGGAAATGCCCCAAAACACAACGTGGACACATCACATTTTTTTAAAGAAAACAGAGGTGTTTTTTGCAAAGTGCCTATCTGTAGATTTTGGCCTCTAGCTCAGCCGGCACCTAGGGAAACCTACCAAACCTGTGCATTTTTTAAAACTAGAGACCTAGGGGAATCCAGGTTGGGATGACTTGTAGGAATCTGACAGGTTCTGTTACCCAGAATCCTTTGCAAACCTCAACGTTTGGCTAAAAAAACACGTTTTCCTCAAATTTCAGTGACAGAAAGTTCTGGAATCTGAGAGGAGCCACACATTTCCTTCCACCCAGCGTTCCGCCTAATCTCCCGATAAAAATGATACCTCACTTGTGTGGGTAGGCCTAGCGCCCGTGACAGGAAATGCCCCAAAACATAACGTGGACACATCACATTTTTTGAAAGAAAATAGAGGTGTTTTTTGCATAGTGCCTACCTGTAGATTTTGGCCTCTAGCTCAGCCGGCACCTAGGGAAACCTACCAAACCTGTGCATTTTTTAAAACTAGAGACCTAGGGGAATCCAAGTTGGGGTGACTTGTGGGGCTCTGACCAGGTTCTGTTACCCAGAATCCTTTGCAAACCTGAAAATTTGGCTAAAAAAACACGTTTTCCTCACATTTCGGTGACAGAAAGTTCTGAAATCTGAGAGGAGTCACAAATTTCCTTCCACCCAGCGTTCCCCCAAGTCTCCCGATAAAAATGATACCTCACTTGTGTGGGTAGGCCTAGGGCCCGCAAAATGAAATGCCCCAAAACACAACGTGGACACATCACATTTTTTTAAAGAAAATAGAGGTGTTTTTTGCAAAGTGCCTACCTGTAGATTTTGGCCTCTAGCTCAGCCGGCACCTAGGCGAACCTACCAAACCTGTGCATTTTTGAAAACTAGAGACCTAGGGGAATCCAAGATGGGGTGACTTGTGAGGCTCTGACCAGGTTCTGTTACCCAGAATCCTTTGCAAACCTCAAAATTTGGCTAAAAAAAACATGTTTTCCTCACATTTCGGTGACAGAAAGTTCTGGAATCTGAGAGAAGCCACAAATTTCCTTCCACCCAGCGTTCCCTCAAGTCTTCCGATAAAAATGATACCTCCAGTTTATGGGTAAGTCTAGTGCCCGTGACAGGAAATGCCCCAAAATACAACGTGGACACCTGACATTTTTTTAAAGAAAACAGAGGTATTTTTTGCAAAGTGCCTACCTGTAGATTTTGGCCTCCAGCTCAGCCGGCACATAGGGAAACCTACCAAACCTGTGCATTTTTGAAAACTGGAGACGTAGTGGAATCCAAGATGGGGTGACTTGTGGGGCTCTGACCAGGTTCTGTTACCCACTATCCTTTGCAAACCTTAAAATTTGGCTAAAAAAAACACGTTTTCCTCACATTTCGGTGACAGAAAGTTCTGGAATCTGAGAGGAGCCACAAATTTCCTTCCACCCAGCGTTCCCTCAAGTCTTCCGATAAAAATGATACCTCACTTTTAGGGTAGGTCTAGCGCCCGAGACAGGAAATGCCCCAAAATACAATGTGGACACCTCACATTTTTTAAAGAAAACAGAGGTGTTTTTTGCAAAGTGCCTACCTGTAGATTTTAGCCTCTAGCTCAGCCGGCACCTAGGGAAATCTACCAAACCTGTGCATTTTTTAAAACTAGAGACCTAGGGGAATCCAGGTTGGGGTGACTTGTAGGGATCTGACAGGTTCTGTTACCCAGAATCCTTTCCAAACCTCAACATTTGGCTAAAAAAACACATTTTCCTCAAATTTCGGTGACAGAAAGTTCTGGAATCTGAGAGGAGCCACAAATTTCCTTCCACCCAGCATTCCCCCAAGTCTCCCGATAAAAATTATACCTCACTTGTGTGGGTAGGCTTAGCGCCCGTGACAGGAAATGCCCCAAAACACAACGTGGACACATCACATTTTTTTGAAAGAAAACAGAAGTGTTTTTTGCAAAGCGCCTACTTGTAGATTTTGGCCTCTAGCTCAGCCGGCGCCTAGGGAAACCTACCAAACCTGTGCATTTTTGAAAAATAGAGACCTAGGGGAATCCAATATGGGGTGACTTGTGGGGCTCTGACCAGGTTCTGTTACCCAGAATCCTTTGCAAACCTTAAAATTTGGCTAAAAAAACACGTTTTCCTCACATTTCGGTGACAGAAAGTTCTGGAAACTGAGAGGAGCCACAAATTCCCTTCCACCAAGCATTCCCCCAAGTCTCCCGATAAAAATGATACCTCACTTGTGTGGGTAGGCCTAGCGCCCGTGACAGGAAATGCCCCAAAACACAACGTGGACGCATCACATTTTTTTAAAGAAAACAGAGGTGTTTTTTGCGAAGTGCCTACCTGTAGATTTTGGCCTCTAGCTCAGCCGGCACCTAGGGAAACCTACCAAACCTGTGCATTTTTGAAAACTAGAGACCTAGGGGAATCCAAGATGGGGTGACTTGTAGGGCTCTGACCAGGTTCTGTTACCCAGAATCCTTTGCACACCTCAACATTTGGCTAAAAAAAACACGTTTTCCTCAAATTTCGGTGACAGAAAGTTCTGGAATCTGAGAGGAGCCACAAATTTCCTTCCACCCAGCGTTCCGCCTAATCTCCCGATAAAAATGATACCTCACTTGTGTGGGTAGGCCTAGCGCCCGTGACAGGAAATGCCCCAAAACACAACGTGGACACATCACATTTTTTGAAAGAAAACAGAGGTGTTTTTTGCAAAGTGCCTACCTGTAGATTTTGGCCTCTAGCTCAGCCGGCACCTGTGGAAACCAACCAAACCGGTGCATTTTTGAAAACTAGAGACCTAGGGGAATCCAAGATGGGGTGACTTGTGAGGCTCTGACCAGGTTCTGTTACCCCGAATCCTTTGCAAACCTCAAAATTTGGCTAAAAAAACAGAAAGTTCTGGAATCTGAGAGGAGCCACAAATTTCCTTCCACCCAGCGTTCCCTCAAGTCTTCCGATAAAAATGATACCTCCAGTTTATGGCTAAGTCTAGTGCCCGTGACAGGAAATGCCCCAAAATACAACGTGGACACCTGACATTTTTTGAAAGAAAACAGAGGTATTTTTTGCAAAGTGCCTACCTGTAGATTTTGGCCTCTAGCTCAGCCGGCACATAGGGAAACCTACCAAACCTGTGCATTTTTTAAAACTGGAGACGTAGGGGAATCCAAGATGGGGTGACTTGTGGGGCTCTGACCAGGTTCTGTTACCCACTATCCTTTGCAAACCTTAAAATTTGGCTAAAAAAAACACGTTTTCCTCACATTTCGGTGACAGAAAGTTCTGGAATCTGAGAGGAGCCACAAATTTCCTTCCACCCAGCGTTCCCTCAAGTCTTCCGATAAAAATGATACCTCACTTTTATGGGTAGGTCTACCGCCCGAGACAGGAAATGCCCCAAAATACAATGTGGACACCTCACATTTTTTAAAGAAAACAGAGGTGTTTTTTGCAAAGTGCCTACCTGTAGATTTTGGCTTCTAGCTCAGCCGGCACCTAGGGAAACCTACCAAACCTGTGCATTTTTTAAAACTAGAGACCTAGGGGAATCCAGGTTGGGGTGACTTGTAGGGATCTGACAGGTTCTGTTACCCAGAATCCTTTCCAAACCTCAACATTTGGCTAAAAAAACACGTTTTCCTCAAATTTCGGTGACAGAAAGTTCTGGAATCTGAGAGGAGCCACAAATTTCCTTCCACCCAGCATTCCCCCAAGTCTCCCGATAAAAATTATACCTCAGTTGTGTGGGTAGGCTTAGCGCCCGTGACAGGAAATGCCCCAAAACACAACGTGGACACATCACATTTTTTTGAAAGAAAACAGAAGTGTTTTTTGCAAAGTGCCTACTTGTAGATTTTGGCCTCTAGCTCAGCCGGCGCCTAGGGAAACCTACCAAACCTGTGCATTTTTTAAAACTAGAGACGTAGGGGAATCCAAGATGGGGTGACTTGTGGGGCTCTGACCAGGTTCTGTTACCCAGAATCCTTTGCAAACCTTAAAATTTGGCTAAAAAAAAACGTTTTCCTCACATTTCGGTGACAGAAAGTTCTGGAAACTGAGAGGAGCCACAAATTCCCTTCCACCAAGCATTCCCCCAAGTCTCCCGATAAAAATGATACCTCACTTGTGTGGGTAGGCCTAGCGCCCGTGACAGGAAATGCCCCAAAACACAACATGGACGCATCACATTTTTTTAAAGAAAACAGAGGTGTTTTTTGCGAAGTGCCTACCTGTAGATTTTGGCCTCTAGCTCAGCCGGCACCTAGGGAAACCTACCAAACCTGTGCATTTTTGAAAACTAGAGACCTAGGGGAATCCAAGATAGGGTGACTTGTAGGGCTCTGACCAGGTTCTGTTACCCAGAATCCTTTGCACACCTCAACATTTGGCTAAAAAAAACACGTTTTCCTCAAATTTCGGTGACAGAAAGTTCTGGAATCTGAGAGGAGCCACAAATTTCCTTCCACCCAGCGTTCCGCCTAATCTCCCGATAAAAATGATACCTCACTTGTGTGGGTAGGCCTAGCGCCCGTGACAGGAAATGCCCCAAAACACAACGTGGACACATCACATTTTTTGAAAGAAAACAGAGGTGTTTTTTGCAAAGTGCCTACCTGTAGATTTTGGCCTCTAGCTCAGCCGGCACCTATGGAAACCTACCAAACCGGTGCATTTTTGAAAACTAGAGACCTAGGGGAATCCAAGATGGGGTGACTTGTGAGGCTCTGACCAGGTTCTGTTACCCCGAATCCTTTGCAAACCTCAAAATTTGGCTAAAAAAACAGAAAGTTTGGAATCTGAGAGGAGCCACAAATTTCCTTCCACCCAGCGTTCCCTCAAGTCTTCCGATAAAAATGATACCTCCAGTTTATGGGTAAGTCTAGTGCCCGTGACAGGAAATGCCCCAAAATACAACGTGGACACCTGACATTTTTTGAAAGAAAACAGAGGTATTTTTTGCAAAGTGCCTACCTGTAGATTTTGGCCTCTAGCTCAGCCGGCACATAGGGAAACCTACCAAACCTGTGCATTTTTGAAAACTGGAGACGTAGGGGAATCCAAGATGGGGTGACTTGTGGGGCTCTGACCAGGTTCTGTTACCCACTATCCTTTGCAAACCTTAAAATTTGGCTAAAAAAAACACGTTTTCCTCACATTTCGGTGACAGAAAGTTCTAGAATCTGAGAGGAGCCACAAATTTCCTTCCACCCAGCGTTCCCTCAAGTCTTCCGATAAAAATGATACCTCACTTTTATGGGTAGGTCTAGCGCCCGAGACAGGAAATGCCCCAAAATACAATGTGGACACCTCACATTTTTTAAAGAAAACAGAGGTGTTTTTTGCAAAGTGCCTACCTGTAGATTTTGGCCTCTAGCTCAGCCGGCACCTAGGGAAACCTACCAAACCTGTGCATTTTTTAAAACTAGAGACCTAGGGGAATCCAGGTTGGGGTGACTTGTAGGGATCTGACAGGTTCTGTTACCCAGAATCCTTTCCAAACCTCAACATTTGGCTAAAAAAACACGTTTTCCTCAAATTTCGGTGACAGAAAGTTCTGGAATCTGAGAGGAGCCACAAATTTCCTTCCACCCAGCATTCCCCCAAGTCTCCCGATAAAAATTATACCTCAGTTGTGTGGGTAGGCTTAGCGCCCGTGACAGGAAATGCCCCAAAACACAACGTGGACACATCACATTTTTTTGAAAGAAAACAGAAGTGTTTTTTGCAAAGTGCCTACTTGTAGATTTTGGCCTCTAGCTCAGCCGGCGCCTAGGGAAACCTACCAAACCTGTGCATTTTTTAAAACTAGAGACGTAGGGGAATCCAAGATGGGGTGACTTGTGGGGCTCTGACCAGGTTCTGTTACCCAGAATCCTTTGCAAACCTTATAATTTGGCTAAAAAAACACGTTTTCCTCACATTTCGGTGACAGAAAGTTCTGGAAACTGAGAGGAGCCACAAATTCCCTTCCACCAAGCATTCCCCCAAGTCTCCCGATAAAAATGATACCTCACTTGTGTGGGTAGGCCTAGCGCCCGTGACAGGAAATGCCCCAAAACACAACATGGACGCATCACATTTTTTTAAAGAAAACAGAGGTGTTTTTTGCGAAGTGCCTACCTGTAGATTTTGGCCTCTAGCTCAGCCGGCACCTAGGGAAACCTACCAAACCTGTGCATTTTTGAAAACTAGAGACCTAGGGGAATCCAAGATAGGGTGACTTGTACGGCTCTGACCAGGTTCTGTTACCCAGAATCCTTTGCACACCTCAACATTTGGCTAAAAAAAACACGTTTTCCTCAAATTTCGGTGACAGAAAGTTCTGGAATCTGAGAGGAGCCACAAATTTCCTTCCACCCAGCGTTCCGCCTAATCTCCCGATAAAAATGATACCTCACTTGTGTGGGTAGGCCTAGCGCCCGTGACAGGAAATGCCCCAAAACACAACGTGGACACATCACATTTTTTGAAAGAAAACAGAGGTGTTTTTTGCAAAGTGCCTACCTGTAGATTTTGGCCTCTAGCTCAGCCGGCACCTATGGAAACCTACCAAACCGGTGCATTTTTGAAAACTAGAGACCTAGGGGAATCCAAGATGGGGTGACTTGTGAGGCTCTGACCAGGTTCTGTTACCCCGAATCCTTTGCAAACCTCAAAATTTGGCTAAAAAAACAGAAAGTTTGGAATCTGAGAGGAGCCACAAATTTCCTTCCACCCAGCGTTCCCTCAAGTCTTCCGATAAAAATGATACCTCCAGTTTATGGGTAAGTCTAGTGCCCGTGACAGGAAATGCCCCAAAATACAACGTGGACACCTGACATTTTTTGAAAGAAAACAGAGGTATTTTTTGCAAAGTGCCTACCTGTAGATTTTGGCCTCTAGCTCAGCCGGCACATAGGGAAACCTACCAAACCTGTGCATTTTTGAAAACTGGAGACGTAGGGGAATCCAAGATGGGGTGACTTGTGGGGCTCTGACCAGGTTCTGTTACCCACTATCCTTTGCAAACCTTAAAATTTGGCTAAAAAAAACACGTTTTCCTCACATTTCGGTGACAGAAAGTTCTGGAATCTGAGAGGAGCCACAAATTTCCTTCCACCCAGCGTTCCCTCAAGTCTTCCGATAAAAATGATACCTCACTTTTATGGGTAGGTCTAGCGCCCGAGACAGGAAATGCCCCAAAATACAATGTGGACACCTCACATTTTTTAAAGAAAACAGAGGTGTTTTTTGCAAAGTGCCTACCTGTAGATTTTGGCCTCTAGCTCAGCCGGCACCTAGGGAAACCTACCAAACCTGTGCATTTTTTAAAACTAGAGACCTAGGGGAATCCAGGTTGGGGTGACTTGTAGGGATCTGACAGGTTCTGTTACCCAGAATCCTTTCCAAACCTCAACATTTGGCTAAAAAAACATGTTTTCCTCAAATTTCGGTGACAGAAAGTTCTGGAATCTGAGAGGAGCCACAAATTTCCTTCCACCCAGCATTCCCCCAAGTCTCCCGATAAAAATTATACCTCACTTGTGTGGGTAGGCTTAGCGCCCGTGACAGGAAATGCCCCAAAACACAACGTGGACACATCACATTTTTTTGAAAGAAAACAGAAGTGTTTTTTGCAAAGCGCCTAC
The DNA here is from genome assembly GCF_031143425.1 of Pleurodeles waltl. Taxonomy (NCBI): domain Eukaryota; kingdom Metazoa; phylum Chordata; class Amphibia; order Caudata; family Salamandridae; genus Pleurodeles; species Pleurodeles waltl. The sequence goes on along the minus strand of NC_090438.1, from coordinate 487,480,141 downwards.
TTGTAGATTTTGGCCTCTAGCTCAGCCGGCGCCTAGGGAAACCTACCAAACCTGTGCATTTTTGAAAAATAGAGACCTAGGGGAATCCAATATGGGGTGACTTGTGGGGCTCTGACCAGGTTCTGTTACCCAGAATCCTTTGCAAACCTTAAAATTTGGCTAAAAAAACACGTTTTCCTCACATTTCGGTGACAGAAAGTTCTGGAAACTGAGAGGAGCCACAAATTCCCTTCCACCAAGCATTCCCCCAAGTCTCCCGATAAAAATGATACCTCACTTGTGTGGGTAGGCCTAGCGCCCGTGACAGGAAATGCCCCAAAACACAACGTGGACGCATCACATTTTTTTTAAGAAAACAGAGGTGTTTTTTGCGAAGTGCCTACCTGTAGATTTTGGCCTCTAGCTCAGCCGGCACCTAGGGAAACCTACCAAACCTGTGCATTTTTGAAAACTAGAGACCTAGGGGAATCCAAGATGGGGTGACTTGTAGGGCTCTGACCAGGTTCTGTTACCCAGAATCCTTTGCACACCTCAACATTTGGCTAAAAAAAACACGTTTTCCTCAAATTTCGGTGACAGAAAGTTCTGGAATCTGAGAGGAGCCACAAATTTCCTTCCACCCAGCGTTCCGCCTAATCTCCCGATAAAAAGGATACCTCACTTGTGTGGGTAGGCCTAGCGCCCGTGACAGGAAATGCCCCAAAACACAACGTGGACACATCACATTTTTTGAAAGAAAACAGAGGTGTTTTTTGCAAAGTGCCTACCTGTAGATTTTGGCCTCTAGCTCAGCCGGCACCTGTGGAAACCTACCAAACCGGTGCATTTTTGAAAACTAGAGACCTAGGGGAATCCAAGATGGGGTGACTTGTGAGGCTCTGACCAGGTTCTGTTACCCCGAATCCTTTGCAAACCTCAAAATTTGGCTAAAAAAACAGAAAGTTCTGGAATCTGAGAGGAGCCACAAATTTCCTTCCACCCAGCGTTCCCTCAAGTCTTCCGATAAAAATGATACCTCCAGTTTATGGGTAAGTCTAGTGCCCGTGACAGGAAATGCCCCAAAATACAACGTGGACACCTGACATTTTTTGAAAGAAAACAGAGGTATTTTTTGCAAAGTGCCTACCTGTAGATTTTGGCCTCTAGCTCAGCCGGCACATAGGGAAACCTACCAAACCTGTGCATTTTTTAAAACTGGAGACGTAGGGGAATCCAAGATGGGGTGACTTGTGGGGCTCTGACCAGGTTCTGTTACCCACTATCCTTTGCAAACCTTAAAATTTGGCTAAAAAAAACACGTTTTCCTCACATTTCGGTGACAGAAAGTTCTGGAATCTGAGAGGAGCCACAAATTTCCTTCCACCCAGCGTTCCCTCAAGTCTTCCGATAAAAATGATACCTCACTTTTATGGGTAGGTCTAGCGCCCGAGACAGGAAATACCCCAAAATACAATGTGGACACCTCACATTTTTTAAAGAAAACAGAGGTGTTTTTTGCAAAGTGCCTACCTGTAGATTTTGGCCTCTAGCTCAGCCGGCACCTAGGGAAACCTACCAAACCTGTGCATTTTTTAAAACTAGAGACCTAGGGGAATCCAGGTTGGGGTGACTTGTAGGGATCTGACAGGTTCTGTTACCCAGAATCCTTTCCAAACCTCAACATTTGGCTAAAAAAACACGTTTTCCTCAAATTTCGGTGACAGAAAGTTCTGGAATCTGAGAGGAGCCACAAATTTCCTTCCACCCAGCATTCCCCCAAGTCTCCCGATAAAAATTATACCTCAGTTGTGTGGGTAGGCTTAGCGCCCGTGACAGGAAATGCCCCAAAACACAACGTGGACACATCACATTTTTTTTAAAGAAAACAGAAGTGTTTTTTGCAAAGTGCCTACTTGTAGATTTTGGCCTCTAGCTCAGCCGGCGCCTAGGGAAACCTACCAAACCTGTGCATTTTTTAAAACTAGAGACGTAGGGGAATCCAAGATGGGGTGACTTGTGGGGCTCTGACCAGGTTCTGTTACCCAGAATCCTTTGCAAACCTTAAAATTTGGCTAAAAAAAAACGTTTTCCTCACATTTCGGTGACAGAAAGTTCTGGAAACTGAGAGGAGCCACAAATTCCCTTCCACCAAGCATTCCCCCAAGTCTCCCGATAAAAATGATACCTCACTTGTGTGGGTAGGCCTAGCGCCCGTGACAGGAAATGCCCCAAAACACAACATGGACGCATCACACTTTTTTAAAGAAAACAGAGGTGTTTTTTGCGAAGTGCCTACCTGTAGATTTTGGCCTCTAGCTCAGCCGGCACCTAGGGAAACCTACCAAACCTGTGCATTTTTGAAAACTAGAGACCTAGGGGAATCCAAGATAGGGTGACTTGTAGGGCTCTGACCAGGTTCTGTTACCCAGAATCCTTTGCACACCTCAACATTTGGCTAAAAAAAACACGTTTTCCTCAAATTTCGGTGACAGAAAGTTCTGGAATCTGAGAGGAGCCACAAATTTCCTTCCACCCAGCGTTCCGCCTAATCTCCCGATAAAAATGATACCTCACTTGTGTGGGTAGGCCTAGCGCCCGTGACAGGAAATGCCCCAAAACACAACGTGGACACATCACATTTTTTGAAAGAAAACAGAGGTGTTTTTTGCAAAGTGCCTACCTGTAGATTTTGGCCTCTAGCTCAGCCGGCACCTATGGAAACCTACCAAACCGGTGCATTTTTGAAAACTAGAGACCTAGGGGAATCCAAGATGGGGTGACTTGTGAGGCTCTGACCAGGTTCTGTTACCCCGAATCCTTTGCAAACCTCAAAATTTGGCTAAAAAAACAGAAAGTTTAGAATCTGAGAGGAGCCACAAATTTCCTTCCACCCAGCGTTCCCTCAAGTCTTCCGATAAAAATGATACCTCCAGTTTATGGGTAAGTCTAGTGCCCGTGACAGGAAATGCCCCAAAATACAACGTGGACACCTGACATTTTTTGAAAGAAAACAGAGGTATTTTTTGCAAAGTGCCTACCTGTAGATTTTGGCCTCTAGCTCAGCCGGCACATAGGGAAACCTACCAAACCTGTGCATTTTTGAAAACTGGAGACGTAGGGGAATCCAAGATGGGGTGACTTGTGGGGCTCTGACCAGGTTCTGTTACCCACTATCCTTTGCAAACCTTAAAATTTGGCTAAAAAAAACACGTTTTCCTCACATTTCGGTGACAGAAAGTTCTGGAATCTGAGAGGAGCCACAAATTTCCTTCCACCCAGCGTTCCCTCAAGTCTTCCGATAAAAATGATACCTCACTTTTATGGGTAGGTCTAGCGCCCGAGACAGGAAATGCCCCAAAATACAATGTGGACACCTCACATTTTTTAAAGAAAACAGAGGTGTTTTTTGCAAAGTGCCTACCTGTAGATTTTGGCCTCTAGCTCAGCCGGCACCTAGGGAAACCTACCAAACCTGTGCATTTTTGAAAACTAGAGACCTAGGGGAATCCAGGTTGGGGTGACTTGTAGGGATCTGACAGGTTCTGTTACCCAGAATCCTTTCCAAACCTCAACATTTGGCTAAAAAAACATGTTTTCCTCAAATTTCGGTGACAGAAAGTTCTGGAATCTGAGAGGAGCCACAAATTTCCTTCCACCCAGCATTCCCCCAAGTCTCCCGATAAAAATTATACCTCACTTGTGTGGGTAGGCTTAGCGCCCGTGACAGGAAATGCCCCAAAACACAACGTGGACACATCACATTTTTTTGAAAGAAAACATAAGTGTTTTTTGCAAAGTGCCTACTTGTAGATTTTGGCCTCTAGCTCAGCCGGCGCCTAGGGAAACCTACCAAACCTGTGCATTTTTTAAAACTAGAGACCTAGGGGAATCCAAGATGGGGTGACTTGTGGGGCTCTGACCAGGTTCTGTTACCCAGAATCCTTTGCAAACCTTAAAATTTGGCTAAAAAAAACACGTTTTCCTCACATTTCGGTGACAGAAAGTTCTGGAAACTGAGAGGAGCCACAAATTCCCTTCCACCAAGCATTCCCCCAAGTCTCCCGATAAAAATGATACCTCACTTGTGTGGGTAGGCCTAGCGCCCGTGACAGGAAATGCCCAAAACACAACGTGGACGCATCACATTTTTTTAAAGAAAACAGAGGTGTTTTTTGCGAAGTGCCTACCTGTAGATTTTGACCTCTAGCTCAGCCGGCACCTAGGGAAACCTACCAAACCTGTGCATTTTTGAAAACTAGAGACCTAGGGGAATCCAAGATGGGGTGACTTGTAGGGCTCTGACCAGGTTCTGTTACCCAGAATCCTTTGCACACCTCAACATTTGGCTAAAAAAAACACGTTTTCCTCAAATTTCGGTGACAGAAAGTTCTGGAATCTGAGAGGAGCCACAAATTTCCTTCCACCCAGTGTTCCGCCTAATCTTCCGATAAAAATGATACCTCACTTGTGTGGGTAGGCCTAGCGCCCGTGACAGGAAATGCCCCAAAACACAACGTGGACACATCAAATTTTTTGAAAGAAAACAGAGGTGTTTTTTGCAAAGTGCCTACCAGTAGATTTTGGCCTCTAGCTCAGCCGGCACCTATGGAAACCTACCAAACCGGTGCATTTTTGAAAACTAGAGACGTAGGGGAATCCAAGATGGGGTGACTTGTGGGGCTCTGACCAGGTTCTGTTACCCAGAATCCTTTGCAAACCTCAACATTTGGCTAAAAAAACACGTTTTCCTCAAATTTCAGTGACAGAAAGTTCTGGAATCTGAGAGGAGCCACAAATTTCCTTCCACCCAGTGTTCCGCCTAATCTCCCGATAAAAATGATACCTCACTTGTGTGGGTAGGCCTAGCGCCCGTGACAGGAAATGCCCCAAAACACAACGTGGACACATCACATTTTTTGAAAGAAAACAGAGGTGTTTTTTGCAAAGTGCCTACCTGTAGATTTTGGCCTCTAGCTCAGCCGGCACCTAGGGAAACCTACCAAACCTGTGCATTTTTGAAAACTAGAGACCTAGGGGAATCCAAGATGGGGTGACTTGTGGGGCTCTGACTAGGTTCTGTTACCCAGAATCCTTTGCAAACCTGAAAATTTGGCTAAAAAAACATGTTTTCCTCACATTTCGGTGACAGAAAGTTCTGGAATCTGAGAGGAGACACAAATTTCCTTCCACCCAGCGTTCCCCAAAGTCTCCCGATAAAAATGATACCTCACTTGTGTGGGTAGGCCTAGGGCCCGCAAACGGAAATGCCCCAAAACACAACGTGGACACATCACATTTTTGGAAAGAAAACAGAGGTGTTTTTTGCAAAGTGCCTACCTGTAGATTTTGGCCTCTAGCTCAGCCGGCACCTAGGCGAACCTACCAAACCTGTGCATTTTTTAAAACTAGAGACGTAGGGGAATCCAAGATGGGGTGACTTGTGGGGCTCTGACCAGGTTCTGTTACCCAGAATCCTTTGCAAACCTTAAAATTTTGTATAAAAAAAACACGTTTTCCTCACATTTCGGTGACAGAAAGTTCTGGAATCTGAGAGGAGCCACAAATTTCCTTCCACCCAGCGTTCCCTCAAGTTTTCCGATAAAAATGATACCTCACTTTTATGGGTAGGTCTAGCGCCCGTGACAGGAAATGCCCCAAAACACAATGTGGACACCTCACATTTTTTGAAAGAAAACAAAGGTGTTTTTTTGCAAAGTGCCTACTTGTAGATTTTGGCCTCTAGCTCAGCCGGCACCTAGGGAAACCTACCAAAACTGTGCATTTTTTAAAACTAGAGACCTAGGGGAATCCAGGTTGGGGTGACTTGTAGGGATCTGACAGGTTCTGTTACCCAGAATCCTTTGCAAACCTCAACATTTGGCTAAAAAAACACGTTTGCCTCAAATTTCGGTGACAGAAAGTTCTGGAATCTGAGAGGAGCCACAAATTTCCTTCCACCCAGCATTCCCCCAAGTCTCCCGATAAAAATTATACCTCACTTGTGTGGGTAGGCTTAGCGCCCGTGACAGGAAATGCCCCAAAACACAACGTGGACACATCAAATTTTTTTGAAAGAAAAAAGAGGTGTTTTTTGCAAAGTGCCTACTTGTAGATTTTGGCCTCTAGCTCAGCGGGCACCTACGGAAACCTACCAAACCTGTGCATTTTTTAAAACTAGAGACGTAGGGGAATCCAAGATGGGGTGACTTGTGGGGCTCTGACCAGGTTCTGTTACTCAGAATCCTTTGCAAACCTTAAAATTTGGCTAAAAAAAACACGTTTTCCTCACATTTCGGTGACAGAAAGTTCTGGAATCTGAGAGGAGCCACAAATTCCCTTCCACCAAGCATTCCCCCAAGTCTCCCGATAAAAATGATACCTCACTTGTGTGGGTAGGCCTAGCGCCCGTGACAGGAAATGCCCCAAAACACAATGTGGACACATCACATTTTTTGAAAGAAAACAGAGTTGTTTTTTGCAAAGTGCCTACCTGTAGATTTTGGCCTCTAGCTCAGCCGGCACCTAGGGAAACCTACCAAACCTGTGCATTTTTGAAAACTAGAGACCTAGGGGAATCCAAGATGGGGTGACTTGTAGGGCTCTGACCAGGTTCTGTTACCCAGAATCCTTTGCAAACCTCAACATTTGGCTAAAAAAACACGTTTTCCTTATATTTCGGTGACAGAAAGTTCTGGAATCTGAGAGGAGCCACAAATTTCCTTCCACCCAGCATTCCCCCAAGTCTCCCGATAAAAATTATACCTCACTTGTGTGGGTAGGCTTAGCGCCCGTGACAGGAAATGCCCCAAAACACAACGTGGACACATCACATTTTTTTAAAGAAAACAGAGGTGTTTTTTGCGAAGTGCCTACCTGTAGATTTTGGCCTCTAGCTCAGCCGGCACCTAGGGAAACCTACCAAACCTGTGCATTTTTGAAAACTAGAGACCTAGGGGAATCCAAGATGGGGTGACTTGTAGGGCTCTGACCAGGTTCTGTTACCCAGAATCCTTTGCACACCTCAACATTTGGCTAAAAAAAACACGTTTTCCTCAAATTTCGGTGACAGAAAGTTCTGGAATCTGAGAGGAGCCACAAATTTCCTTCCACCCAGCGTTCCGCCTAATCTCCCGATAAAAATGATACCTCACTTGTGTGGGTAGGCCTAGCGCCCGTGACAGGAAATGCCCCAAAACACAACGTGGACACATCACATTTTTTGAAAGAAAACAGAGGTGTTTTTTGCAAAGTGCCTACCTGTAGATTTTGGCCTCTAGCTCAGCCGGCACCTGTGGAAACCAACCAAACCGGTGCATTTTTGAAAACTAGAGACCTAGGGGAATCCAAGATGGGGTGACTTGTGAGGCTCTGACCAGGTTCTGTTACCCCGAATCCTTTGCAAACCTCAAAATTTGGCTAAAAAAACAGAAAGTTCTGGAATCTGAGAGGAGCCACAAATTTCCTTCCACCCAGCGTTCCCTCAAGTCTTCCGATAAAAATGATACCTCCAGTTTATGGGTAAGTCTAGTGCCCGTGACAGGAAATGCCCCAAAATACAACGTGGACACCTGACATTTTTTGAAAGAAAACAGAGGTATTTTTTGCAAAGTGCCTACCTGTAGATTTTGGCCTCTAGCTCAGCCGGCACATAGGGAAACCTACCAAACCTGTGCATTTTTTAAAACTGGAGACGTAGGGGAATCCAAGATGGGGTGACTTGTGGGGCTCTGACCAGGTTCTGTTACCCACTATCCTTTGCAAACCTTAAAATTTGGCTAAAAAAAACACGTTTTCCTCACATTTCGGTGACAGAAAGTTCTGGAATCTGAGAGGAGCCACAAATTTCCTTCCACCCAGCGTTCCCTCAAGTCTTCCGATAAAAATGATACCTCACTTTTATGGGTAGGTCTACCGCCCGAGACAGGAAATGCCCCAAAATACAATGTGGACACCTCACATTTTTTAAAGAAAACAGAGGTGTTTTTTGCAAAGTGCCTACCTGTAGATTTTGGCTTCTAGCTCAGCCGGCACCTAGGGAAACCTACCAAACCTGTGCATTTTTTAAAACTAGAGACCTAGGGGAATCCAGGTTGGGGTGACTTGTAGGGATCTGACAGGTTCTGTTACCCAGAATCCTTTCCAAACCTCAACATTTGGCTAAAAAAACACGTTTTCCTCAAATTTCGGTGACAGAAAGTTCTGGAATCTGAGAGGAGCCACAAATTTCCTTCCACCCAGCATTCCCCCAAGTCTCCCGATAAAAATTATACCTCAGTTGTGTGGGTAGGCTTAGCGCCCGTGACAGGAAATGCCCCAAAACACAACGTGGACAAATCACATTTTTTTGAAAGAAAACAGAAGTGTTTTTTGCAAAGTGCCTACTTGTAGATTTTGGCCTCTAGCTCAGCCGGCGCCTAGGGAAACCTACCAAACCTGTGCATTTTTTAAAACTAGAGACGTAGGGGAATCCAAGATGGGGTGACTTGTGGGGCTCTGACCAGGTTCTGTTACCCAGAATCCTTTGCAAACCTTAAAATTTGGCTAAAAAAAAACGTTTTCCTCACATTTCGGTGACAGAAAGTTCTGGAAACTGAGAGGAGCCACAAATTCCCTTCCACCAAGCATTCCCCCAAGTCTCCCGATAAAAATGATACCTCACTTGTGTGGGTAGGCCTAGCGCCCGTGACAGGAAATGCCCCAAAACACAACATGGACGCATCACATTTTTTTAAAGAAAACAGAGGTGTTTTTTGCGAAGTGCCTACCTGTAGATTTTGGCCTCTAGCTCAGCCGGCACCTAGGGAAACCTACCAAACCTGTGCATTTTTGAAAACTAGAGACCTAGGGGAATCCAAGATAGGGTGACTTGTAGGGCTCTGACCAGGTTCTGTTACCCAGAATCCTTTGCACACCTCAACATTTGGCTAAAAAAAACACGTTTTCCTCAAATTTCGGTGACAGAAAGTTCTGGAATCTGAGAGGAGCCACAAATTTCCTTCCACCCAGCGTTCCGCCTAATCTCCCGATAAAAATGATACCTCACTTGTGTGGGTAGGCCTAGCGCCCGTGACAGGAAATGCCCCAAAACACAACGTGGACACATCACATTTTTTGAAAGAAAACAGAGGTGTTTTTTGCAAAGTGCCTACCTGTAGATTTTGGCCTCTAGCTCAGCCGGCACCTATGGAAACCTACCAAACCGGTGCATTTTTGAAAACTAGAGACCTAGGGGAATCCAAGATGGGGTGACTTGTGAGGCTCTGACCAGGTTCTGTTACCCCGAATCCTTTGCAAACCTCAAAATTTGGCTAAAAAAACAGAAAGTTTGGAATCTGAGAGGAGCCACAAATTGTCTTCCACCCAGCGTTCCCTCAAGTCTTCCGATAAAAATGATACCTCCAGTTTATGGGTAAGTCTAGTGCCCGTGACAGGAAATGCCCCAAAATACAACGTGGACACCTGACATTTTTTGAAAGAAAACAGAGGTATTTTTTGCAAAGTGCCTACCTGTAGATTTTGGCCTCTAGCTCAGCCGGCACATAGGGAAACCTACCAAACCTGTGCATTTTTGAAAACTGGAGACGTAGGGGAATCCAAGATGGGGTGACTTGTGGGGCTCTGACCAGGTTCTGTTACCCACTATCCTTTGCAAACCTTAAAATTTGGCTAAAAAAAACACGTTTTCCTCACATTTCGGTGACAGAAAGTTCTAGAATCTGAGAGGAGCCACAAATTTCCTTCCACCCAGCGTTCCCTCAAGTCTTCCGATAAAAATGATACCTCACTTTTATGGGTAGGTCTAGCGCCCGAGACAGGAAATGCCCCAAAATACAATGTGGACACCTCACATTTTTTAAAGAAAACAGAGGTGTTTTTTGCAAAGTGCCTACCTGTAGATTTTTGCCTCTAGCTCAGCCGGCACCTAGGGAAACCTACCAAACCTGTGCATTTTTTAAAACTAGAGACCTAGGGGAATCCAGGTTGGGGTGACTTGTAGGGATCTGACAGGTTCTGTTACCCAGAATCCTTTCCAAACCTCAACATTTGGCTAAAAAAACACGTTTTCCTCAAATTTCGGTGACAGAAAGTTCTGGAATCTGAGAGGAGCCACAAATTTCCTTCCACCCAGCATTCCCCCAAGTCTCCCGATAAAAATTATACCTCAGTTGTGTGGGTAGGCTTAGCGCCCGTGACAGGAAATGCCCCAAAACACAACGTGGACACATCACATTTTTTTGAAAGAAAACAGAAGTGTTTTTTGCAAAGTGCCTACTTGTAGATTTTGGCCTCTAGCTCAGCCGGCGCCTAGGGAAACCTACCAAACCTGTGCATTTTTTAAAACTAGAGACGTAGGGGAATCCAAGATGGGGTGACTTGTGGGGCTCTGACCAGGTTCTGTTACCCAGAATCCTTTGCAAACCTTAAAATTTGGCTAAAAAAACACGTTTTCCTCACATTTCGGTGACAGAAAGTTCTGGAAACTGAGAGGAGCCACAAATTCCCTTCCACCAAGCATTCCCCCAAGTCTCCCGATAAAAATGATACCTCACTTGTGTGGGTAGGCCTAGCGCCCGTGACAGGAAATGCCCCAAAACACAACATGGACGCATCACATTTTTTTAAAGAAAACAGAGGTGTTTTTTGCGAAGTGCCTACCTGTAGATTTTGGCCTCTAGCTCAGCCGGCACCTAGGGAAACCTACCAAACCTGTGCATTTTTGAAAACTAGAGACCTAGGGGAATCCAAGATAGGGTGACTTGTACGGCTCTGACCAGGTTCTGTTACCCAGAATCCTTTGCACACCTCAACATTTGGCTAAAAAAAACACGTTTTCCTCAAATTTCGGTGACAGAAAGTTCTGGAATCTGAGAGGAGCCACAAATTTCCTTCCACCCAGCGTTCCGCCTAATCTCCCGATAAAAATGATACCTCACTTGTGTGGGTAGGCCTAGCGCCCGTGACAGGAAATGCCCCAAAACACAACGTGGACACATCACATTTTTTGAAAGAAAACAGAGGTGTTTTTTGCAAAGTGCCTACCTGTAGATTTTGGCCTCTAGCTCAGCCGGCACCTATGGAAACCTACCAAACCGGTGCATTTTTGAAAACTAGAGACCTAGGGGAATCCAAGATGGGGTGACTTGTGAGGCTCTGACCAGGTTCTGTTACCCCGAATCCTTTGCAAACCTCAAAATTTGGCTAAAAAAACAGAAAGTTTGGAATCTGAGAGGAGCCACAAATTTCCTTCCACCCAGCGTTCCCTCAAGTCTTCCGATAAAAATGATACCTCCAGTTTATGGGTAAGTCTAGTGCCCGTGACAGGAAATGCCCCAAAATACAACGTGGACACCTGACATTTTTTGAAAGAAAACAGAGGTATTTTTTGCAAAGTGCCTACCTGTAGATTTTGGCCTCTAGCTCAGCCGGCACATAGGGAAACCTACCAAACCTGTGCATTTTTGAAAACTGGAGACGTAGGGGAATCCAAGATGGGGTGACTTGTGGGGCTCTGACCAGGTTCTGTTACCCACTATCCTTTGCAAACCTTAAAATTTGGCTAAAAAAAACACGTTTTCCTCACATTTCGGTGACAGAAAGTTCTGGAATCTGAGAGGAGCCACAAATTTCCTTCCACCCAGCGTTCCCTCAAGTCTTCCGATAAAAATGATACCTCACTTTTATGGGTAGGTCTAGCGCCCGAGACAGGAAATGCCCCAAAATACAATGTGGACACCTCACATTTTTTAAAGAAAACAGAGGTGTTTTTTGCAAAGTGCCTACCTGTAGATTTTGGCCTCTAGCTCAGCCGGCACCTAGGGAAACCTACCAAACCTGTGCATTTTTTAAAACTAGAGACCTAGGGGAATCCAGGTTGGGGTGACTTGTAGGGATCTGACAGGTTCTGTTACCCAGAATCCTTTCCAAACCTCAACATTTGGCTAAAAAAACATGTTTTCCTCAAATTTCGGTGACAGAAAGTTCTGGAATCTGAGAGGAGCCACAAATTTCCTTCCACCCAGCATTCCCCCAAGTCTCCCGATAAAAATTATACCTCACTTGTGTGGGTAGGCTTAGCGCCCGTGACAGGAAATGCCCCAAAACACAACGTGGACACATCACATTTTTTTTAAAGAAAACAGAAGTGTTTTTTGCAAAGCGCCTACTTGTAGATTTTGGCCTCTAGCTCAGCCGGCGCCTAGGGAAACCTACCAAACTTGTGCATTTTTGAAAAATAGAGACCTAGGGGAATCCAATATGGGGTGACTTGTGGGGCTCTGACCAGGTTCTGTTACCCAGAATCCTTTGCAAACCTTAAAATTTGGCTAAAAAAACACGTTTTCCTCACATTTCGGTGACAGAAAGTTCTGGAAACTGAGAGGAGCCACAAATTCCCTTCCACCAAGCATTCCCCCAAGTCTCCCGATAAAAATGATACCTCACTTGTGTGGGTAGGCCTAGCGCCCGTGACAGGAAATGCCCCAAAACACAACGTGGACGCATCACATTTTTTTTAAGAAAACAGAGGTGTTTTTTGCGAAGTGCCTACCTGTAGATTTTGGCCTCTAGCTCAGCCGGCACCTAGGGAAACCTACCAAACCTGTGCATTTTTGAAAACTAGAGACCTAGGGGAATCCAAGATGGGGTGACTTGTAGGGCTCTGACCAGGTTCTGTTACCCAGAATCCTTTGCACACCTCAACATTTGGCTAAAAAAAACACGTTTTCCTCAAATTTCGGTGACAGAAAGTTCTGGAATCTGAGAGGAGCCACAAATTTCCTTCCACCCAGCGTTCCGCCTAATCTCCCGATAAAAATGATACCTCACTTGTGTGGGTAGGCCTAGCGCCCGTGACAGGAAATGCCCCAAAACACAACGTGGACACATCACATTTTTTGAAAGAAAACAGAGGTGTTTTTTGCAAAGTGCCTACCTGTAGATTTTGGCCTCTAGCTCAGCCGGCACCTGTGGAAACCTACCAAACCGGTGCATTTTTGAAAACTAGAGACCTAGGGGAATCCAAGATGGGGTGACTTGTGAGGCTCTGACCAGGTTCTGTTACCCCGAATCCTTTGCAAACCTCAAAATTTGGCTAAAAAAACAGAAAGTTCTGGAATCTGAGAGGAGCCACAAATTTCCTTCCACCCAGCGTTCCCTCAAGTCTTCCGATAAAAATGATACCTCCAGTTTATGGGTAAGTCTAGTGCCCGTGACAGGAAATGCCCCAAAATACAACGTGGACACCTGACATTTTTTGAAAGAAAACAGAGGTATTTTTTGCAAAGTGCCTACCTGTAGATTTTGGCCTCTAGCTCAGCCGGCACATAGGGAAACCTACCAAACCTGTGCATTTTTTAAAACTGGAGACGTAGGGGAATCCAAGATGGGGTGACTTGTGGGGCTCTGACCAGGTTCTGTTACCCACTATCCTTTGCAAACCTTAAAATTTGGCTAAAAAAAACACGTTTTCCTCACATTTCGGTGACAGAAAGTTCTGGAATCTGAGAGGAGCCACAAATTTCCTTCCACCCAGCGTTCCCTCAAGTCTTCCGATAAAAATGATACCTCACTTTTATGGGTAGGTCTAGCGCCCGAGACAGGAAATACCCCAAAATACAATGTGGACACCTCACATTTTTTAAAGAAAACAGAGGTGTTTTTTGCAAAGTGCCTACCTGTAGATTTTGGCCTCTAGCTCAGCCGGCACCTAGGGAAACCTACCAAACCTGTGCATTTTTTAAAACTAGAGACCTAGGGGAATCCAGGTTGGGGTGACTTGTAGGGATCTGACAGGTTCTGTTACCCAGAATCCTTTCCAAACCTCAACATTTGGCTAAAAAAACACGTTTTCCTCAAATTTCGGTGACAGAAAGTTCTGGAATCTGAGAGGAGCCACAAATTTCCTTCCACCCAGCATTCCCCCAAGTCTCCCGATAAAAATTATACCTCACTTGTGTGGGTAGGCTTAGCGCCCGTGACAGGAAATGCCCCAAAACACAACGTGGACACATCACATTTTTTTGAAAGAAAACATAAGTGTTTTTTGCAAAGTGCCTACTTGTAGATTTTGGCCTCTAGCTCAGCCGGCGCCTAGGGAAACCTACCAAACCTGTGCATTTTTTAAAACTAGAGACCTAGGGGAATCCAAGATGGGGTGACTTGTGGGGCTCTGACCAGGTTCTGTTACCCAGAATCCTTTGCAAACCTTAAAATTTGGCTAAAAAAAACACGTTTTCCTCACATTTCGGTGACAGAAAGTTCTGGAAACTGAGAGGAGCCACAAATTCCCTTCCACCAAGCATTCCCCCAAGTCTCCCGATAAAAATGATACCTCACTTGTGTGGGTAGGCCTAGCGCCCGTGACAGGAAATGCCCAAAACACAACGTGGACGCATCACATTTTTTTAAAGAAAACAGAGGTGTTTTTTGCGAAGTGCCTACCTGTAGATTTTGACCTCTAGCTCAGCCGGCACCTAGGGAAACCTACCAAACCTGTGCATTTTTGAAAACTAGAGACCTAGGGGAATCCAAGATGGGGTGACTTGTAGGGCTCTGACCAGGTTCTGTTACCCAGAATCCTTTGCACACCTCAACATTTGGCTAAAAAAAACACGTTTTCCTCAAATTTCGGTGACAGAAAGTTCTGGAATCTGAGAGGAGCCACAAATTTCCTTCCACCCAGTGTTCCGCCTAATCTTCCGATAAAAATGATACCTCACTTGTGTGGGTAGGCCTAGCGCCCGTGACAGGAAATGCCCCAAAACACAACGTGGACACATCAAATTTTTTGAAAGAAAACAGAGGTGTTTTTTGCAAAGTGCCTACCAGTAGATTTTGGCCTCTAGCTCAGCCGGCACCTATGGAAACCTACCAAACCGGTGCATTTTTGAAAACTAGAGACGTAGGGGAATCCAAGATGGGGTGACTTGTGGGGCTCTGACCAGGTTCTGTTACCCAGAATCCTTTGCAAACCTCAACATTTGGCTAAAAAAACACGTTTTCCTCAAATTTCAGTGACAGAAAGTTCTGGAATCTGAGAGGAGCCACAAATTTCCTTCCACCCAGTGTTCCGCCTAATCTCCCGATAAAAATGATACCTCACTTGTGTGGGTAGGCCTAGCGCCCGTGACAGGAAATGCCCCAAAACACAACGTGGACACATCACATTTTTTGAAAGAAAACAGAGGTGTTTTTTGCAAAGTGCCTACCTGTAGATTTTGGCCTCTAGCTCAGCCGGCACCTAGGGAAACCTACCAAACCTGTGCATTTTTGAAAACTAGAGACCTAGGGGAATCCAAGATGGGGTGACTTGTGGGGCTCTGACTAGGTTCTGTTACCCAGAATCCTTTGCAAACCTGAAAATTTGGCTAAAAAAACATGTTTTCCTCACATTTCGGTGACAGAAAGTTCTGGAATCTGAGAGGAGACACAAATTTCCTTCCACCCAGCGTTCCCCAAAGTCTCCCGATAAAAATGATACCTCACTTGTGTGGGTAGGCCTAGGGCCCGCAAACGGAAATGCCCCAAAACACAACGTGGACACATCACATTTTTGGAAAGAAAACAGAGGTGTTTTTTGCAAAGTGCCTACCTGTAGATTTTGGCCTCTAGCTCAGCCGGCACCTAGGCGAACCTACCAAACCTGTGCATTTTTTAAAACTAGAGACGTAGGGGAATCCAAGATGGGGTGACTTGTGGGGCTCTGACCAGGTTCTGTTACCCAGAATCCTTTGCAAACCTTAAAATTTTGTATAAAAAAAACACGTTTTCCTCACATTTCGGTGACAGAAAGTTCTGGAATCTGAGAGGAGCCACAAATTTCCTTCCACCCAGCGTTCCCTCAAGTTTTCCGATAAAAATGATACCTCACTTTTATGGGTAGGTCTAGCGCCCGTGACAGGAAATGCCCCAAAACACAATGTGGACACCTCACATTTTTTGAAAGAAAACAAAGGTGTTTTTTTGCAAAGTGCCTACTTGTAGATTTTGGCCTCTAGCTCAGCCGGCACCTAGGGAAACCTACCAAAACTGTGCATTTTTTAAAACTAGAGACCTAGGGGAATCCAGGTTGGGGTGACTTGTAGGGATCTGACAGGTTCTGTTACCCAGAATCCTTTGCAAACCTCAACATTTGGCTAAAAAAACACGTTTGCCTCAAATTTCGGTGACAGAAAGTTCTGGAATCTGAGAGGAGCCACAAATTTCCTTCCACCCAGCATTCCCCCAAGTCTCCTGATAAAAATTATACCTCACTTGTGTGGGTAGGCTTAGCGCCCGTGACAGGAAATGCCCCAAAACACAACGTGGACACATCAAATTTTTTTGAAAGAAAAAAGAGGTGTTTTTTGCAAAGTGCCTACTTGTAGATTTTGGCCTCTAGCTCAGCGGGCAGCTACGGAAACCTACCAAACCTGTGCATTTTTTAAAACTAGAGACGTAGGGGAATCCAAGATGGGGTGACTTGTGGGGCTCTGACCAGGTTCTGTTACTCAGAATCCTTTGCAAACCTTAAAATTTGGCTAAAAAAAACACGTTTTCCTCACATTTCGGTGACAGAAAGTTCTGGAATCTGAGAGGAGCCACAAATTCCCTTCCACCAAGCATTCCCCCAAGTCTCCCGATAAAAATGATACCTCACTTGTGTGGGTAGGCCTAGCGCCCGTGACAGGAAATGCCCCAAAACACAATGTGGACACATCACATTTTTTGAAAGAAAACAGAGTTGTTTTTTGCAAAGTGCCTACCTGTAGATTTTGGCCTCTAGCTCAGCCGGCACCTAGGGAAACCTACCAAACCTGTGCATTTTTGAAAACTAGAGACCTAGGGGAATCCAAGATGGGGTGACTTGTAGGGCTCTGACCAGGTTCTGTTACCCAGAATCCTTTGCAAACCTCAACATTTGGCTAAAAAAACACGTTTTCCTTATATTTCGGTGACAGAAAGTTCTGGAATCTGAGAGGAGCCACAAATTTCCTTCCACCCAGCATTCCCCCAAGTCTCCCGATAAAAATTATACCTCACTTGTGTGGGTAGGCTTAGCGCCCGTGACAGGAAATGCCCCAAAACACAACGTGGACACATCACATTTTTTTGAAAGAAAAAAGAGGTGTTTTTTGCAAAGTGCCTACTTGTAGATTTTGTCCTCTAGCTCAGCCGGCACCTAGGGAAACCTACCAAACCTGTGCATTTTTTAAAACTAGAGACGTAGGGGAATCCAAGATGGGGTGACTTGTGGGGCTCTGACCAGGTTCTGTTACCCAGAATCCTTTGCAAACCTTAAAATTTGGCTAAAAAAAACACGTTTTCCTCACATTTCGGTGACAGAAAGTTCTGGAATCTGAGAGGAGCCACAAATTTCCATCCACCCAGCGTTCCCTCAAGTCTTCCGATAAAAATGATACCTCACTTTTATGGGTAGGTCTAGCGCCCGTGACAGGAAATGCCCCAAAATACAACGTGGACACCTCACATTTTTTGTAAGAAAACAGAGGTGTTTTTTGCAAAGTGCCTACCTGTAGATTTTGGCCTCTAGCTCAGCTGGCACCTAGGGAAACCTACCAAACCTGTGCATTTTTGAAAACTAGAGACCTAGGGGAATCCAGGTTGGGGTGACTTGTAGGGATCTGACAGGTTCTGTTACCCAGAATCCTTTGCAAACCTCAACATTTGGCTAAAAAAACACGTTTTCCTCACATTTCGGTGACAGAAAGTTCTGGAATCTGAGAGGAGCCACAAATTTCCTTCCACCCAGCATTCCCCCAAGTCTCCCGATAAAAATGATACCTCACTTGTGTGGGTAGGCCTAGCGCCCGTGACAGGAAATGCCCCAAAACACAACGTGGACACATCACATTTTTTCAAAGAAAACAGAGGTGTTTTTTGCAAAGTGCCTACCTGTAGATTTTGGCCTCTAGCTCAGCCGGCACCTAGGGAAACCTACCAAACCTGTGCATTTTTTAAAACTAGAGACCTAGGGGAATCCAAGATGGGGTGACTTGTGGGGCTCTGACCAGGTTCTGTTACCCAGAATCCTTTGCAAACCTGAAAATTTGGCTAAAAAAAACACGTTTTCCTCACATTTCAGTGACAGAAAGTTCTGGAATCTGAGAGGAGCCACAAATTTCCTTCCACCCAGCGTTCCCCCAAGTCTCCCGATAAAAATGATACCTCACTTGTGTGGGTAGGCTTAGCGCCCGTGACGGGAAATGCCCCAAAACACAACATGGACACATCACATTTTTTTTAAAGAAAACAGAGGTGTTTTTTGCAAAGTGCCTACTTGTAGATTTTGGCCTCTAGCTCAGCCGGCACCTAGGGAAACCTACCAAATCTGTGCATTTTTGAAAACTAGAGACGTAGGGAAATCCAAGTTGGGGTGACTTGTGGGGCTCTGACCAGGTTCTGTTACCCAGAATCCTTTGCAAACCTTAAAATTTGGCTAAAAAAAACATGTTTTCCTCACATTTCGGTGACAGAAAGTTCTGGAATCTGAGAGGAGCCACAAATTCCCTTCCACCAAGCATTCCCCCAAGTCTCCCAATAAAAATGAAACCTCACTTGTGTGGGTAGGCCTAGCGCCCGTGACAGGAAATGCCCCAAAACGCAACGTGGACACATCACATTTTTTGAAAGAAAACAGAGGTGTTTTTTGCAAAGTGCCTATCTGTAGATTTTGGCCTCTAGCTCAGCCGGCACCTAGGGAAACCTACCAAACCTGTGCATTTTTTAAAACTAGAGACCTAGGGGAATCCAAGATGGGGTGACTTGTAGGGCTCTGACCAGGTTCTGTTACCCAGAATCCTTTGCAAACCTCAACATTTGGCTAAAAAAACACGTTTTCCTCATATTTCGGTGACAGAAAGTTCTGGAATCTGAGAGGAGCCACAAATTTCCATCCACCCAGCATTCCCCCAAGTCTCCCGATAAAAATTATACCTCACTTGTGTGGGTAGGCTTAGCGCCCGTGACAGGAAATGCCCCAAAACACAACGTGGACACATCACATTTTTTTGAAAGAAAACAGAGGTGTTTTTTTGCAAAGTGCCTACTTGTAGATTTTGGCCTCTAGCTCAGCCGGCACCTAGGGAAACCTACCAAACCTGTGCATTTTTTAAAACTAGAGACGTAGGGGAATCCAAGATGGGGTGACTTGTGGGGCTCTGACCAGGTTCTGTTACCCAGAATCCTTTGCAAACCTTAAAATTTGGATAAAAAAAACACGTTTTCCTCACATTTCGGTGACAGAAAGTTCTGGAATCTGAGAGGAGCCACAAATTTCCATCCACCCAGCGTTCCCTCAAGTCTTCCGATAAAAATGATACCTCACTTTCATGGGTAGGTCTAGCGCCCGTGACAGGAAATGCCCCAAAATACAACGTGGACACCTCACATTTTTTGAAAGAAAACAGAGGTGTTTTTTGCAAAGTGCCTACTAGTAGATTTTGGCCTCTAGCTCAGCTGGCACCTAGGGAAACCTACCAAACCTGTGCATTTTTTAAAACTAGAGACGTAGGGGAATCCAAGATGGGGTGACTTGTGGGGCTCTGACCAGGTTCTGTTACCCAGAATCCTTTGCAAACCTTAAAATTTGGCTAAAAAAAACACGTTTTCCTCACATTTCGGTGACAGAAAGTTCTGGAATCTGAGAGGAGCCACAAATTCCCTTCCACCAAGCATTGCCCCAAGTCTCCCGATAAAAATGATACCTCACTTGTGTGGGTAGGCCTAGCGCCCGTGACAGGAAATGCCCCAAACCACAACGTGGACACATCACATTTTTTGAAAGAAAACAGAGGTGTTTTTTGCAAAGTGCCTACCTGTAGATTTTGGCCTCTAGCTCAGCCGGCACCTAGGGAAACCTACCAAACCTGTGCATTTTTGAAAACTAGAGTCCTAGGGGAATCCAAGATGGGGTGACTTGTAGGGCTCTGACCAGGTTCTGTTACCCAGAATCCTTTGCAAACCTCAACATTTGGCTAAAAAAACACGTTTTCCTCAAATTTCAGTGACAGAAAGTTCTGGAATCTGAGAGGAGCCACAAATTTCCTTCCAACCAGCGTTCCGCCTAATCTCACGATAAAAATGATACCTCACTTGTGTGGGTAGGCCTCGCGCCCGTGACAGGAAATGCCCCAAAACACAACGTGGACACATCACATTTTTTCAAAGAAAACAGAGGTGTTTTTTGCAAAGTGCCTACCTGTAGATTTTGGCCTCTAGCTCGCCCGGCCCCTAGGGAAACCTACCAAACCTGTGCATTTTTGAAAACTAGAGACCTAGGGGAATCCAAGATGGGGTGACTTGTGGGGCTCTGACCAGGTTCTGTTACCCAGAATCCTTTGCAAACCTGAAAATTTGGCTAAAAAAAACACGTTTTCCTCACATTTCAGTGACAGAAAGTTCTGGAATCTGAGAGGAGCCACAAATTTCCTTCTACCCAGCGTTCCCCCAAGTCTCCCGATAAAAATGATACCTCACTTGTGTGGGTAGGCCTAGGGCCCGCAAAAGGAAATACCCCAAAACATAACGTGGACACATCACATTTTTTGAAAGAAAACAGAGCTGTTTTTTGCATAGTGCCTAACTGTAGATTTTGACCTCGAGCTCAGCCGGCACCTAGGCGAACCTACCAAACCTGTGCATTTTTGAAAACTAGAGACCTAGGGGAATCCAGGTTGGGGTGACTTGTAGGAATCTGACATGTTCTGTTACCCAGAATCCTTTGCAAACCTCAACATTTGGCTAAAAAAACACGTTTTCCTCACATTTCGGTGACAGAAAGTTCTGGAATCTGAGAGGAGCCACAAATTTCCTTCCACCCAGAATTCCCCCAAGTCTCCCGATAAAAATGATACCTCACTTGTGTGGGTAGGCTTAGCGCCCGTGACGGGAAATGCCCCAAAACACAACGTGGACACATCACATTTTTTGGAAAGAAAACAGAGATGTTTTTTGCAAAGTGCCTACTTGTAGATTTTGGCCTCTAGCTCAGCCAGCACCTAGGGAAACCTACCAAATCTGTGCATTTTTGAAAACTAGAGAAGTAGGGGAATCCAAGATGGGGTGACTTGTGGGGCTCTGACCAGGTTCTGTTACCCAGAATACTTTGCAAACCTTAAAATTTGGCTAAAAAAAACATGTTTTCCTCACATTTCGGTGACAGAAAGTTCTGGAATCTGAGAGGAGCCACAAATTCCCTTCCACCAAGCATTCCCCCAAGTCTCCCAATAAAAATGATACCTCACTTGTGTGGGTAGGCCTAGCGCCCGTGACAGGAAATGCCCCAAAACACAACGTGGACACATCACATTTTTTTAAAGGAAACAGAGGTGTTTTTTGCAAAGTGCCTACCTGTAGATTTTGGCCTCTAGCTCAGCCGGCACCTAGGGAAACCTACCAAACCTGTGCATTTTTGAAAACTAGACACCTAGGGGAATCCAAGATGGGGTGACTTGTAGGGCTCTGACCAGGTTCTGTTACCCAGAATCCTTTGCAAACCTCAACATTTGGCTAAAAAAACACGTTTTCCTCAAATTTCAGTGACAGAAAGTTCTGGAATCTGAGAGGAGCCACAAATTTCCTTCCACCCAGCGTTCCGCCTAATCTCCCGATAAAAATGATACGTCACTTGTGTGGGTAGGCCTAGCGCCCGTGACAGGAAATGCCCCAAAACACAACGTGGACACATCACATTTTTTTAAAGAAAACAGAGGTGTTTTTTGCAATGTGCCTACCTGTAGATTTTGGCCTCTAGCTCTGCCGGCACTTAGGGAAACCTACCAAACCTGTGCATTTTTGAAAACTAGAGACCTAGGGGAATCCAAGATGGGGTGACTTGTGGGGCTCTGACCAGGTTCTGTTACCCAGAATCCTTTGCAAACCTGAAAATTTGGCTAAAAAAAACACGTTTTCCTCACATTTCAGTGACAGAAAGTTCTGGAATCTGAGAGGAGCCACAAATTTCCTTCCA
Organism: Pleurodeles waltl; assembly: GCF_031143425.1. Taxonomy (NCBI): domain Eukaryota; kingdom Metazoa; phylum Chordata; class Amphibia; order Caudata; family Salamandridae; genus Pleurodeles; species Pleurodeles waltl. Next base: position 487,458,195 of record NC_090438.1, on the reverse strand, counting down.
CCCAGCGTTCCCCCAAGTCTCCCGATAAAAATGATACCTCACTTGTGTTGGTAGGCCTAGGGCCCTGCAAAAGGAAATACCCCAAAACACAACGTGGACACATCACATTTTTTGAAAGAAAACAGAGCTGTTTTTTGCATAGTGCCTACCTGTAGAATTTGGCTTCTAGCTCAGCCGGCACCTAGGCGAACCTACCAAACCTGTGCATTTTTTAAAACTAGAGACCTAGGGGAATCCAGGTTGGGGTGACTTGTAGGAATCTGACAGGTTCTGTTACCCAGAATCCTTTGCAAACCTCAACATTTGGCTAAAAAAACACGTTTTCCTCAAATTTCGGTGACAGAAAGTTCTGGAATCTGAGAGGAGCCACAAATTTCCTTCCACCCAGCATTCCCCCAAGTCTCCTGATAAAAATGATACCTCACTTGTGTGGGTAGGCTTAGCGCCTGTGACGGGAAATGCCCCAAAACACAACGTGGACACATCACATTTTTTTGAAAGAAAACAGAGGTGTTTTTTGCAAAGTGCCTACTTGTAGATTTTGGCCTCTAGCTCAGCCGGCACCTAGGGAAACCTACCAAATCTGTGCATTTTTTAAAACTAGAGACGTAGGGAAATCCAAGATGGGGTGACTTGTGGGGCTCTGACCAGGTTCTGTTACCCAGAATCCTTTGCAAACCTTAACATTTGGCTAAAAAAAACATGTTTTCCTCACATTTCGGTGACAGAAAGTTCTGGAATCTGAGAGGAGCCACAAATTCCCTTCCACCAAGCATTCCCCCAAGTCTCCCAATAAAAATGATACCTCACTTGTGTGGGTAGGCCTAGCGCCCGTGACAGGAAATGCCCCAAAACACAACGTGGACACATCACATTTTTTTAAAGAAAACAAAGGTGTTTTTTGCAAAGTGCCCATCTGTAGATTTTGGCCTCTAGCTCAGCCGGCACCTAGGGAAACCTACCAAACCTGTGCATTTTTTAAAACTAGAGACCTAGGGGAATCCAGGTTGGGATGACTTGTAGGAATCTGACAGGTTCTGTTACCCAGAATCCTTTGCAAACCTCAACGTTTGGCTAAAAAAACAAGTTTTCCTCAAATTTCAGTGACAGAAAGTTCTGGAATCTGAGAGGAGCCACACATTTCCTTCCACCCAGCGTTCCGCCTAATCTCCCGATAAAAATGATACCTCACTTGTGTGGGTAGGCCTAGCGCCCGTGACAGGAAATGCCCCAAAACATAACGTGGACACATCACATTTTTTGAAAGAAAACAGAGGTGTTTTTTGCAAAGTGCCTACTAGTAGATTTTGGCCTCTAGCTCAGCTGGCACCTAGGGAAACCTACCAAACCTGTGCATTTTTTAAAACTAGAGACGTAGGGGAATCCAAGATGGGTTTACTTGTGGGGCTCTGACCAGGTTCTGTTACCCAGAATCCTTTGCAAACCTTAAAATTTGGCTAAAAAAAACACGTTTTCCTCACATTTCGGTGACAGAAAGTTCTGGAATCTGAGAGGAGCCACAAATTCCCTTCCACCAAGCATTGCCCCAAGTCTCCCGATAAAAATGATACCTCACTTGTGTGGGTAGGCCTAGCGCCCGTGACAGGAAATGCCCCAAACCACAACGTGGACACATCACATTTTTTGAAAGAAAACAGAGGTGTTTTTTGCAAAGTGCCTACCTGTAGATTTTGGCCTCTAGCTCAGCCGGCACCTAGGGAAACCTACCAAACCTGTGCATTTTTGAAAACTAGAGTCCTAGGGGAATCCAAGATGGGGTGACTTGTAGGGCTCTGACCAGGTTCTGTTACCCAGAATCCTTTGCAAACCTCAACATTTGGCTAAAAAAACACGTTTTCCTCAAATTTCAGTGACAGAAAGTTCTGGAATCTTAGAGGAGCCACAAATTTCCTTCCAACCAGCGTTCCGCCTAATCTCACGATAAAAATGATACCTCACTTGTGTGGGTAGGCCTCGCGCCCGTGACAGGAAATGCCCCAAAACACAACGTGGACACATCACATTTTTTCAAAGAAAACAGAGGTGTTTTTTGCAAAGTGCCTACCTGTAGATTTTGGCCTCTAGCTCGCCCGGCCCCTAGGGAAACCTACCAAACCTGTGCATTTTTGAAAACTAGAGACCTAGGGGAATCCAAGATGGGGTGACTTGTGGGGCTCTGACCAGGTTCTGTTACCCAGAATCCTTTGCAAACCTGAAAATTTGGCTAAAAAAAACACGTTTTCCTCACATTTCAGTGACAGAAAGTTCTGGAATCTGAGAGGAGCCACAAATTTCCTTCTACCCAGCGTTCCCCCAAGTCTCCCGATAAAAATGATACCTCACTTGTGTGGGTAGGCCTAGGGCCCGCAAAAGGAAATACCCCAAAACATAACGTGGACACATCACATTTTTTGAAAGGAAACAGAGCTGTTTTTTGCATAGTGCCTAACTGTAGATTTTGGCCTCGAGCTCAGCCGGCACCTAGGCGAACCTACCAAACCTGTGCATTTTTGAAAACTAGAGACCTAGGGGAATCCAGGTTGGGGTGACTTGTAGGAATCTGACATGTTCTGTTACCCAGAATCCTTTGCAAACCTCAACATTTGGCTAAAAAAACACGTTTTCCTCACATTTCGGTGACAGAAAGTTCTGGAATCTGAGAGGAGCCACAAATTTCCTTCCACCCAGAATTCCCCCAAGTCTCCCGATAAAAATGATACCTCACTTGTGTGGGTAGGCTTAGTGCCCGTGAAGGGAAATGCCCCAAAACACAACGTGGACACATCACATTTTTTGGAAAGAAAACAGAGATGTTTTTTGCAAAGTGCCTACTTGTAGATTTTGGCCTCTAGCTCAGCCGGCACCTAGGGAAACCTACCAAATCTGTGCATTTTTGAAAACTAGAGAAGTAGGGGAATCCAAGATGGGGTGACTTGTGGGGCTCTGACCAGGTTCTGTTACCCAGAATACTTTGCAAACCTTAAAATTTGGCTAAAAAAAACATGTTTTCCTCACATTTCGGTGACAGAAAGTTCTGGAATCTGAGAGGAGCCACAAATTCCCTTCCACCAAGCATTCCCCCAAGTCTCCCAATAAAAATGATACCTCACTTGTGTGGGTAGGCCTAGCGCCCGTGACAGGAAATGCCCCAAAACACAACGTGGACACATCACATTTTTTTAAAGGAAACAGAGGTGTTTTTTGCAAAGTGCCTACCTGTAGATTTTGGCCTCTAGCTCAGCCGGCACCTAGGGAAACCTACCAAACCTGTGCATTTTTGAAAACTAGAGACCTAGGGGAATCCAAGATGGGGTGACTTGTAGGGCTCTGACCAGGTTCTGTTACCCAGAATCCTTTGCAAACCTCAACATTTGGCTAAAAAAACACGTTTTCCTCAAATTTCAGTGACAGAAAGTTCTGGAATCTGAGAGGAGCCACAAATTTCCTTCCACCCAGCGTTCCGCCTAATCTCCCGATAAAAATGATACGTCACTTGTGTGGGTAGGCCTAGCGCCCGTGACAGGAAATGCCCCAAAACACAACGTGGACACATCACATTTTTTTAAAGAAAACAGAGGTGTTTTTTGCAATGTGCCTACCTGTAGATTTTGGCCTCTAGCTCAGCCGGCACTTAGGGAAACCTACCAAACCTGTGCATTTTTGAAAACTAGAGACCTAGGGGAATCCAAGATGGGGTGACTTGTGGTGCTCTGACCAGGTTCTGTTACCCAGAATCCTTTGCAAACCTGAAAATTTGGCTAAATAAAACACGTTTTCCTCACATTTCAGTGACAGAAAGTTCTGGAATCTGAGAGGAGCCACAAATTTCCTTCCACCCAGCGTTCCCCCAAGTCTCCCGATAAAAATGATACCTCACTTGTGTTGGTAGGCCTAGGGCCCTGCAAAAGGAAATACCCCAAAACACAACGTGGACACATCACATTTTTTGAAAGAAAACAGAGCTGTTTTTTGCATAGTGCCTACCTGTAGAATTTGGCTTCTAGCTCAGCCGGCACCTAGGCGAACCTACCAAAGCTGTGCATTTTTGAAAACTAGAGACCTAGGGGAATCCAGGTTGGGGTGACTTGTAGGAATCTGACAGGTTCTGTTACCCAGAATCCTTTGCAAACCTCAACATTTGGCTAAAAAAACACGTTTTCCTCAAATTTCGGTGACAGAAAGTTCTGGAATCTGAGAGGAGCCACAAATTTCCTTCCACCCAGCATTCCCCCAAGTCTCCTGATAAAAATGATACCTCACTTGTGTGGGTAGGCTTAGCGCCTGTGACGGGAAATGCCCCAAAACACAACGTGGACACATCACATTTTTTTGAAAGAAAACAGAGGTGTTTTTTGCAAAGTGCCTACTTGTAGATTTTGGCCTCTAGCTCAGCCGGCACCTAGGGAAACCTACCAAATCTGTGCATTTTTTAAAACTAGAGACGTAGGGAAATCCAAGATGGGGTGACTTGTGGGGCTCTGACCAGGTTCTGTTACCCAGAATCCTTTGCAAACCTTAACATTTGGCTAAAAAAAACATGTTTTCCTCACATTTCGGTGACAGAAAGTTCTGGAATCTGAGAGGAGCCACAAATTCCCTTCCACCAAGCATTCCCCCAAGTCTCCCAATAAAAATGATACCTCACTTGTGTGGGTAGGCCTAGCGCCCGTGACAGGAAATGCCCCAAAACACAACGTGGACACATCACATTTTTTTAAAGAAAACAAAGGTGTTTTTTGCAAAGTGCCCATCTGTAGATTTTGGCCTCTAGCTCAGCCGGCACCTAGGGAAACCTACCAAACCTGTGCATTTTTTAAAACTAGAGACCTAGGGGAATCCAGGTTGGGATGACTTGTAGGAATCTGACAGGTTCTGTTACCCAGAATCCTTTGCAAACCTCAACGTTTGGCTAAAAAAACAAGTTTTCCTCAAATTTCAGTGACAGAAAGTTCTGGAATCTGAGAGGAGCCACACATTTCCTTCCACCCAGCGTTCCGCCTAATCTCCCGATAAAAATGATACCTCACTTGTGTGGGTAGGCCTAGCGCCCGTGACAGGAAATGCCCCAAAACATAACGTGGACACATCACATTTTTTGAAAGAAAATAGAGGTGTTTTTTGAATAGTGCCTACCTGTAGATTTTGGCCTCTAGCTCAGCCGGCACCTAGGGAAACCTACCAAACCTGTGCATTTTTTTAAACTAGAGACCTAGGGGAATCCAAGTTGGGGTGACTTGTGGGGCTCTGACCAGGTTCTGTTACCCAGAATCCTTTGCAAACCTGAAAATTTGGCTAAAAAAACACGTTTTCCTCACATTTCGGTGACAGAAAGTTCTGAAATCTGAGAGGAGTCACAAATTTCCTTCCACCCAGCGTTCCCCCAAGTCTCCCGATAAAAATGATACCTCACTTGTGTGGGTAGGCCTAGGGCCCGCAAAAGGAAATGCCCCAAAACACAACGTGGACACATCACATTTTTTTAAAGAAAACAGAGGTGTTTTTTGCAAAGTGCCTACCTGTAGATTTTGGCCTCCAGCTCAGCCGGCACCTAGGCGAACCTACCAAACCTGTGCATTTTTGAAAACTAGAGACCTAGGGGAATCCAAGATGGGGTGACTTGTGAGGCTCTGACCAGGTTCTGTTACCCAGAATCCTTTGCAAACCTCAAAATTTGGCTAAAAAAAACATGTTTTCCTCACATTTCGGTGACAGAAAGTTCTGGAATCTGAGAGAAGCCACAAATTTCCTTCCACCCAGCGTTCCCTCAAGTCTTCCGATAAAAATGATACCTCCAGTTTAGGGGTAAGTCTAGTGCCCGTGACAGGAAATGCCCCAAAATACAACGTGGACACCTGACATTTTTTTAAAGAAAACAGAGGTATTTTTTGCAAAGTGCCTACCTGTAGATTTTGGCCTCCAGCTCAGCCGGCACATAGGGAAACCTACCAAACCTGTGCATTTTTGAAAACTGGAGACGTAGGGGAATCCAAGATGGGGTGACTTGTGGGGCTCTGACCAGGTTCTGTTACCCACTATCCTTTGCAAACCTTAAAATTTGGCTAAAAAAAACACGTTTTCCTCACATTTCGGTGACAGAAAGTTCTGGAATCTGAGAGGAGCCACAAATTTCCTTCCACCCAGCGTTCCCTCAAGTCTTCCGATAAAAATGATACCTCACTTTTATGGGTAGGTCTAGCGCCCGAGACAGGAAATGCCCCAAAATACAATGTGGACACCTCACATTTTTTAAAGAAAACAGAGGTGTTTTTTGCAAAGTGCCTACCTGTAGATTTTGGCCTCTAGCTCAGCCGGCACCTAGGGAAACCTACCAAACCTGTGCATTTTTTAAAACTAGAGACCTAGGGGAATCCAGGTTGGGGTGACTTGTAGGGATCTGACAGGTTCTGTTACCCAGAATCCTTTCCAAACCTCAACATTTGGCTAAAAAAACACGTTTTCCTCAAATTTCGGTGACAGAAAGTTCTGGAATCTGAGAGGAGCCACAAATTTCCTTCCACCCAGCATTCCCCCAAGTCTCCCGATAAAAATTATACCTCACTTGTGTGGGTAGGCTTAGCGCCCGTGACAGGAAATGCCCCAAAACACAACGTGGACACATCACATTTTTTTGAAAGAAAACAGAAGTGTTTTTTGCAAAGCGCCTACTTGTAGATTTTGGCCTCTAGCTCAGCCGGCGCCTAGGGAAACCTACCAAACCTGTGCATTTTTGAAAACTAGAGACCTAGGGGAATCCAAGATGGGGTGACTTGTGGGGCTCTGACCAGGTTCTGTTACCCAGAATCCTTTGCAAACCTTAAAATTTGGCTAAAAAAAACACGTTTTCCTCACATTTCGGTGACAGAAAGTTCTGGAAACTGAGAGGAGCCACAAATTCCCTTCCACCAAGCATTCCCCCAAGCCTCCCGATAAAAATGATACCTCACTTGTGTGGGTAGGCCTAGCGCCCGTGACAGGAAATGCCCCAAAACACAACGTGGACGCATCACATTTTTTTAAAGAAAACAGAGGTGTTTTTTGCGAAGTGCCTACCTGTAGATTTTGGCCTCTAGCTCAGCCGGCACCTAGGGAAACCTACCAAACCTGTGCATTTTTGAAAACTAGAGACCTAGGGGAATCCAAGATGGGGTGACTTGTAGGGCTCTGACCAGGTTCTGTTACCCAGAATCCTTTGCACACCTCAACATTTGGCTAAAAAAAACACGTTTTCCTCAAATTTCGGTGACAGAAAGTTCTGGAATCTGAGAGGAGCCACAAATTTCCTTCCACCCAGCGTTCCGCCTAATCTCCCGATAAAAATGATACCTCACTTGTGTGGGTAGGCCTAGCGCCCGTGACAGGAAATGCCCCAAAACACAACGTGGACACATCACATTTTTTGAAAGAAAACAGAGGTGTTTTTTGCAAAGTGCCTACCTGTAGATTTTGGCCTCTAGCTCAGCCGGCACCTATGGAAACCTACCAAACCGGTGCATTTTTGAAAACTAGAGACCTAGGGGAATCCAAGATGGGGTGACTTGTGAGGCTCTGACCAGGTTCTGTTACCCCGAATCCTTTGCAAACCTCAAAATTTGGCTAAAAAAACAGAAAGTTTGGAATCTGAGAGGAGCCACAAATTTCCTTCCACCCAGCGTTCCCTCAAGTCTTCCGATAAAAATGATACCTCCAGTTTATGGGTAAGTCTAGTGCCCGTGACAGGAAATGCCCCAAAATACAACGTGGACACCTGACATTTTTTGAAAGAAAACAGAGGTATTTTTTGCAAAGTGCCTACCTGTAGATTTTGGCCTCTAGCTCAGCCGGCACATAGGGAAACCTACCAAACCTGTGCATTTTTGAAAACTGGAGACGTAGGGGAATCCAAGATGGGGTGACTTGTGGGGCTCTGACCAGGTTCTGTTACCCACTATCCTTTGCAAACCTTAAAATTTGGCTAAAAAAAACACGTTTTCCTCACATTTCGGTGACAGAAAGTTCTGGAATCTGAGAGGAGCCACAAATTTCCTTCCACCCAGCGTTCCCTCAAGTCTTCCGATAAAAATGATACCTCACTTTTATGGGTAGGTCTAGCGCCCGAGACAGGAAATGCCCCAAAATACAATGTGGACACCTCACATTTTTTAAAGAAAACAGAGGTGTTTTTTGCAAAGTGCCTCCCTGTAGATTTTGGCCTCTAGCTCAGCCGGCACCTAGGGAAACCTACCAAACCTGTGCATTTTTTAAAACTAGAGACCTAGGGGAATCCAGTTTGGGGTGACTTGTAGGGATCTGACAGGTTCTGTTACCCAGAATCCTTTCCAAACCTCAACATTTGGCTAAAAAAACATGTTTTCCTCAAATTTCGGTGACAGAAAGTTCTGGAATCTGAGAGGAGCCACAAATTTCCTTCCACCCAGCATTCCCCCAAGTCTCCCGATAAAAATTATACCTCACTTGTGTGGGTAGGCTTAGCGCCCGTGACAGGAAATGCCCCAAAACACAACGTGGACACATCACATTTTTTTGAAAGAAAACATAAGTGTTTTTTGCAAAGTGCCTACTTGTAGATTTTGGCCTCTAGCTCAGCCGGCGCCTAGGGAAACCTACCAAACCTGTGCATTTTTGAAATCTAGAGACCTAGGGGAATCCAAGATGGGGTGACTTGTGGGGCTCTGACCAGGTTCTGTTACCCAGAATCCTTTGCAAACCTTAAAATTTGGCTAAAAAAAACACGTTTTCCTCACATTTCGGTGACAGAAAGTTCTGGAAACTGAGAGGAGCCACAAATTCCCTTCCACCAAGCATTCCCCCAAGTCTCCCGATAAAAATGATACCTCACTTGTGTGGGTAGGCCTAGCGCCCGTGACAGGAAATGCCCCAAAACACAACGTGGACGCATCACATTTTTTTAAAGAAAACAGAGGTGTTTTTTGCGAAGTGCCTACCTGTAGATTTTGGCCTCTAGCTCAGCCGGCACCTAGGCAAACCTACCAAACCTGTGCATTTTTGAAAACTAGAGACCTAGGGGAATCCAAGATGGGGTGACTTGTAGGGCTCTGACCAGGTTCTGTTACCCAGAATCCTTTGCACACCTCAACATTTGGCTAAAAAAAACACGTTTTCCTCAAAATTTCGGTGACAGAAAGTTCTGGAATCTGAGAGGAGCCACAAATTTCCTTCCACCCAGTGTTCCGCCTAATCTCCCGATAAAAATGATACCTCACTTGTGTGGGTAGGCCTAGCGCCCGTGACAGGAAATGCCCCAAAACACAACGTGGACACATCACATTTTTTGAAAGAAAACAGAGGTGTTTTTTGCAAAGTGCCTACCTGTAGATTTTGGCCTCTAGCTCAGCCGGCACCTATGGAAACCTACCAAACCGGTGCATTTTTGAAAACTAGAGACCTAGGGGAATCCAAGATGGGGTGACTTGTGAGGCTCTGACCAGGTTCTGTTACCCCGAATCCTTTGCAAACCTCAAAATTTGGCTAAAAAACCAGAAAGTTCTGGAATCTGAGAGGAGCCACAAATTTCCTTCCACCCAGTATTCCCCCAAGTCTCCCGATAAAAATTATACCTCACTTGTGTGGGTAGGCTTAGCGCCCGTGACAGGAAATGCCCCAAAACACAACGTGGACACATCACATTTTTTTTAAAGAAAACAGAGGTGTTTTTTGCAAAGTGCCTACTTGTAGATTTTGGCCTCTAGCTCAGCCCGCACCTAGGGAAACCTACCAAACCTGTGCATTTTTTTAAACTAGAGACGTAGGGGAATCCAAGATGGGGTGACTTGTGGGGCTCTGACCAGGTTCTGTTACCCAGAATCCTTTGCAAACCTTAAAATTTGGCTAAAAAAAACACGTTTTCCTCACATTTCGATGACAGAAAGTTCTGGAATCTGAGAGGAGCCACAAATTTCCTTCCACCCAGCGTTCCCTCAAGTCTTCCGATAAAAATGATACCTCACTTTAATGGGTAGGTCTAGCGCCCGTGACAGGAAATGCCCCAAAATACAACGTGGACACCTCACATTTTTTTAAAGAAAACAGAGGTGTTTTTTGCAAAGTGCCTACCTGTAGATTTTGGCCTCTAGCTCAGCCGGCACCTAGGGAAACCTACCAAACCTGTGCATTTTTGAAAACTAGAGACCTAGGGGAATCCAGGTTGGGGTGACTTGTAGGAATCTGACATGTTCTGTTACCCAGAATCCTTTGCAAACCTCAACATTTGGCTAAAAAAACACTTTTTCCTCACATTTCGGTGACAGAAAGTTCTGGAATCTGAGAGGAGCCACAAATTTCCTTCCACCCAGCATTCCCCCAAGTCTCCCGATAAAAATGATACCTCACTTGTGTGGGTAGGCTTAGCGCCCGTGACGGGAAATGCCCCAAAACACAACGTGGACACATCACATTTTTTTGAAAGAAAACAGAGGTGTTTTTTGCAAAGTGCCTACTTGTAGATTTTGGCCTCTAGCTCAGCTGGCACCTAGGAAAACCTACCAAATCTGTGCATTTTTGAAAACTAGAGACGTAGGGGAATCCAAGATGGGGTGACTTGTGGGGCTCTGACCAGGTTCTGTTACCCAGAATCCTTTGCAAACCTGAAAATTTGGCTAAAAAAAACACGTTTTCCTCACATTTCAGTGACAGAAAGTTCTGGAATCTGAGAGGAGCCACAAATTTCCTTCCACCCAGCGTTCCCCCAAGTCTCCCGATAAAAATGATACCTCACTTGTGTTGGTAGGCCTAGGGCCCTGCAAAAGGAAATACCCCAAAACACAACGTGGACACATCACATTTTTTGAAAGAAAACAGAGCTGTTTTTTGCATAGTGCCTACCTGTAGAATTTGGCTTCTAGCTCAGCCGGCACCTAGGCGAACCTACCAAACCTGTGCATTTTTGAAAACTAGAGACCTAGGGGAATCCAGGTTGGGGTGACTTGTAGGAATCTGACAGGTTCTGTTACCCAGAATCCTTTGCAAACCTCAACATTTGGCTAAAAAAACACGTTTTCCTCAAATTTCGGTGACAGAAAGTTCTGGAATCTGAGAGGAGCCACAAATTTCCTTCCACCCAGCATTCCCCCAAGTCTCCTGATAAAAATGATACCTCACTTGTGTGGGTAGGCTTAGCGCCTGTGACGGGAAATGCCCCAAAACACAACGTGGACACATCACATTTTTTTGAAAGAAAACAGAGGTGTTTTTTGCAAAGTGCCTACTTGTAGATTTTGGCCTCTAGCTCAGCCGGCACCTAGGGAAACCTACCAAATCTGTGCATTTTTGAAAACTAGAGACGTAGGGAAATCCAAGATGGGGTGACTTGTGGGGCTCTGACCAGGTTCTGTTACCCAGAATCCTTTGCAAACCTTAAAATTTGGCTAAAAAAAACATGTTTTCCTCACATTTCGGTGACAGAAAGTTCTGGAATCTGAGAGGAGCCACAAATTCCCTTCCACCAAGCATTCCCCCAAGTCTCCCAATAAAAATGATACCTCACTTGTGGGTAGGCCTAGCGCCCGTGACAGGAAATGCCCCAAAACACAACGTGGACACATCACATTTTTTTAAAGAAAACAGAGGTGTTTTTTGCAAAGTGCCTATCTGTAGATTTTGGCCTCTAGCTCAGCCAGCACCTAGGGAAACCTACCAAACCTGTGCATTTTTTAAAACTAGAGACCTAGGGGAATCCAGGTTGGGATGACTTGTAGGAATCTGACAGGTTCTGTTACCCAGAATCCTTTGCAAACCTCAACGTTTGGCTAAAAAAACACGTTTTCCTCAAATTTCAGTGACAGAAAGTTCTGGAATCTGAGAGGAGCCACACATTTCCTTCCACCCAGCGTTCCGCCTAATCTCCCGATAAAAATGATACCTCACTTGTGTGGGTAGGCCTAGCGCCCGTGACAGGAAATGCCCCAAAACATAACGTGGACACATCACATTTTTTGAAAGAAAATAGAGGTGTTTTTTGCATAGTGCCTACCTGTAGATTTTGGCCTCTAGCTCAGCCGGCACCTAGGGAAACCTACCAAACCTGTGCATTTTTTTAAACTAGAGACCTAGGGGAATCCAAGTTGGGGTGACTTGTGGGGCTCTGACCAGGTTCTGTTACCCAGAATCCTTTGCAAACCTGAAAATTTGGCTAAAAAAACACGTTTTCCTCACATTTCGGTGACAGAAAGTTCTGAAATCTGAGAGGAGTCACAAATTTCCTTCCACCCAGCGTTCCCCCAAGTCTCCCGATAAAAATGATACCTCACTTGTGTGGGTAGGCCTAGGGCCCGCAAAAGGAAATGCCCCAAAACACAACGTGGACACATCACATTTTTTTAAAGAAAACAGAGGTGTTTTTTGCAAAGTGCCTACCTGTAGATTTTGGCCTCTAGCTCAGCCGGCACCTAGGCGAACCTACCAAACCTGTGCATTTTTGAAAACTAGAGACCTAGGGGAATCCAAGATGGGGTGACTTGTGAGGCTCTGACCAGGTTCTGTTACCCAGAATCCTTTGCAAACCTCAAAATTTGGCTAAAAAAAACATGTTTTCCTCACATTTCGGTGACAGAAAGTTCTGGAATCTGAGAGAAGCCACAAATTTCCTTCCACCCAGCGTTCCCTCAAGTCTTCCGATAAAAATGATACCTCCAGTTTAGGGGTAAGTCTAGTGCCCGTGACAGGAAATGCCCCAAAATACAACGTGGACACCTGACATTTTTTTAAAGAAAACAGAGGTATTTTTTGCAAAGTGCCTACATGTAGATTTTGGCCTCCAGCTCAGCCGGCACATAGGGAAACCTACCAAACCTGTGCATTTTTGAAAACTGGAGACGTAGGGGAATCCAAGATGGGGTGACTTGTGGGGCTCTGACCAGGTTCTGTTACCCACTATCCTTTGCAAACCTTAAAATTTGGCTAAAAAAACACGTTTTCCTCACATTTCGGTGACAGAAAGTTCTGGAATCTGAGAGGAGCCACAAATTTCCTTCCACCCAGCGTTCCCTCAAGTCTTCCGATAAAAATGATACCTCACTTTTATGGGTAGGTCTCGCGCCCGAGACAGGAAATGCCCCAAAATACAATGTGGACACCTCACATTTTTTAAAGAAAACAGAGGTGTTTTTTGCAAAGTGCCTACCTGTAGATTTTGGCCTCTAGCTCAGCCGGCACCTAGGGAAACCTACCAAACCTGTGCATTTTTTAAAACTAGAGACCTAGGGGAATCCAGGTTGGGGTGACTTGTAGGGATCTGACAGGTTCTGTTACCCAGAATCCTTTCCAAACCTCAACATTTGGCTAAAAAAACACGTTTTCCTCAAATTTCGGTGACAGAAAGTTCTGGAATCTGAGAGGAGCCACAAATTTCCTTCCACCCAGCATTCCCCCAAGTCTCCCGATAAAAATTATACCTCACTTGTGTGGGTAGGCTTAGCGCCCGTGACAGGAAATGCCCCAAAACACAACGTGGACACATCACATTTTTTTGAAAGAAAACAGAAGTGTTTTTTGCAAAGCGCCTACTTGTAGATTTTGGCCTCTAGCTCAGCCGGCGCCTAGGGAAACCTACCAAACCTGTGCATTTTTGAAAACTAGAGACCTAGGGGAATCCAAGATGGGGTGACTTGTGGGGCTCTGACCAGGTTCTGTTACCCAGAATCCTTTGCAAACCTTAAAATTTGGCTAAAAAAAACACGTTTTCCTCACATTTCGGTGACAGAAAGTTCTGGAAACTGAGAGGAGCCACAAATTCCCTTCCACCAAGCATTCCCCCAAGTCTCCCGATAAAAATGATACCTCACTTGTGTGGGTAGGCCTAGCGCCCGTGACAGGAAATGCCCCAAAACACAACGTGGACGCATCACATTTTTTTAAAGAAAACAGAGGTGTTTTTTGCGAAGTGCCTACCTGTAGATTTTGGCCTCTAGCTCAGCCGGCACCTAGGGAAACCTACCAAACCTGTGCATTTTTGAAAACTAGAGACCTAGGGGAATCCAAGATGGGGTGACTTGTAGGGCTCTGACCAGGTTCTGTTACCCAGAATCCTTTGCACACCTCAACATTTGGCTAAAAAAAACACGTTTTCCTCAAATTTCGGTGACAGAAAGTTCTGGAATCTGAGAGGAGCCACAAATTCCCTTCCACCAAGCATTCCCCCAAGTCTCCCAATAAAAATGATACCTCACTTGTGTGGGTAGGCCTAGCGCCCGTGACAGGAAATGCCCCAAAACACAACGTGGACACATCACATTTTTTTAAAGAAAACAGAGGTGTTTTTTGCAAAGTGCCTATCTGTAGATTTTGGCCTCTAGCTCAGCCGGCACCTAGGGAAACCTACCAAACCTGTGCATTTTTTAAAACTAGAGACCTAGGGGAATCCAGGTTGGGATGACTTGTAGGAATCTGACAGGTTCTGTTACCCAGAATCCTTTGCAAACCTCAACGTTTGGCTAAAAAAACACGTTTTCCTCAAATTTCAGTGACAGAAAGTTCTGGAATCTGAGAGGAGCCACACATTTCCTTCCACCCAGCGTTCCGCCTAATCTCCCGATAAAAATGATACCTCACTTGTGTGGGTAGGCCTAGCGCCCGTGACAGGAAATGCCCCAAAACATAACGTGGACACATCACATTTTTTGAAAGAAAATAGAGGTGTTTTTTGCATAGTGCCTACCTGTAGATTTTGGCCTCTAGCTCAGCCGGCACCTAGGGAAACCTACCAAACCTGTGCATTTTTTAAAACTAGAGACCTAGGGGAATCCAAGTTGGGGTGACTTGTGGGGCTCTGACCAGGTTCTGTTACCCAGAATCATTTGCAAACCTGAAAATTTGGCTAAAAAAACACGTTTTCCTCACATTTCGGTGACAGAAAGTTCTGAAATCTGAGAGGAGCCACAAATTTCCTTCCACCCAGCGTTCCCCCAAGTCTCCCGATAAAAATGATACCTCACTTGTGTGGGTAGGCCTAGGGCCCGCAAAAGGAAATGCCCCAAAACACAACGTGGACACATCACATTTTTTTAAAGAAAACAGAGGTGTTTTTTGCAAAGTGCCTACCTGTAGATTTTGGCCTCTAGCTCAGCCGGCGCCTAGGGAAACCTATCAAACCTGTGCATTTTTGAAAACTAGAGACCTAGGGGAATCCAAGATGGGGTGACTTGTGGGGCTCTGACCAGGTTCTGTTACCCAGAATCCTTTGCAAACCTTAAAATTTGGCTAAAAAAACCACGTTTTCCTCACATTTCGGTGACAGAAAGTTCTGGAAACTGAGAGGAGCCACAAATTCCCTTCCACCAAGCATTCCCCAAAGTCTCCCGATAAAAATGATACCTCACTTGTGTGGGTAGGCCTAGCGCCCGTGACAGGAAATGCCCCAAAACACAACGTGGACGCATCACATTTTTTTAAAGAAAACAGAGGTGTTTTTTGCGAAGTGCCTACCTGTAGATTTTGGCCTCTAGCTCAGCCGGCACCTAGGGAAACCTACCAAACCTGTGCATTTTTGAAAACTAGAGACCTAGGGGAATCCAAGATGGGGTGACTTGTAGGGCTCTGACCAGGTTCTGTTACCCAGAATCCTTTGCACACCTCAACATTTGGCTAAAAAAAACACGTTTTCCTCAAATTTCGGTGACAGAAAGTTCTGGAATCTGAGAGGAGCCACAAATTTCCTTCCACCCAGCGTTCCGCCTAATCTCCCGATAAAAATGATACCTCACTTGTGTGGGTAGGCCTAGCGCCCGTGACAGGAAATGCCCCAAAACACAACGTGGACACATCACATTTTTTGAAAGAAAACAGAGGTGTTTTTTGCAAAGTGCCTACCTGTAGATTTTGGCCTCTAGCTCAGCCGGCACCTATGGAAACCTACCAAACCGGTGCATTTTTGAAAACTAGAGACCTAGGGGAATCCAAGATGGGGTGACTTGTGAGGCTCTGACCAGGTTCTGTTACCCCGAATCCTTTGCAAACCTCAAAATTTGGCTAAAAAACCAGAAAGTTCTGGAATCTGAGAGGAGCCACAAATTTCCTTCCACCCAGTATTCCCCCAAGTCTCCCGATAAAAATTATACCTCACTTGTGTGGGTAGGCTTAGCGCCCGTGACAGGAAATGCCCCAAAACACAACGTGGACACATCACATTTTTTTTAAAGAAAACAGAGGTGTTTTTTGCAAAGTGCCTACTTGTAGATTTTGGCCTCTAGCTCAGCCGGCACCTAGGGAAACCTACCAAACCTGTGCATTTTTTTAAACTAGAGACGTAGGGGAATCCAAGATGGGGTGACTTGTGGGGCTCTGACCAGGTTCTGTTACCCAGAATCCTTTGCAAACCTTAAAATTTGGCTAAAAAAAACACGTTTTCGTCACATTTCGATGACAGAAAGTTCTGGAATCTGAGAGGAGCCACAAATTTCCTTCCACCCAGCGTTCCCTCAAGTCTTCCGATAAAAATGACACCTCACTTTAATGGGTAGGTCTAGCGCCCGTGACAGGAAATGCCCCAAAATACAACGTGGACACCTCACATTTTTTTTAAAGAAAACAGAGGTGTTTTTTGCAAAGTGCCTACCTATAGATTTTGGCCTCTAGCTCAGCCGGCACCTAGGGAAACCTACCAAACCTGTGCATTTTTGAAAACTAGAGACCTAGGGGAATCCAGGTTGGGGTGACTTGTAGGAATCTGACATGTTCTGTTACCCAGAATCCTTTGCAAACCTCAACATTTGGCTAAAAAAACACGTTTTCCTCACATTTCGGTGACAGAAAGTTCTGGAATCTGAGAGGAGCCACAAATGTCCTTCCACCCAGCATTCCCCCAAGTCTCCCGATAAAAATGATACCTCACTTGTGTGGGTAGGCTTAGCGCCCGTGACGGGAAATGCCCCAAAACACAACGTGGACACATCACATTTTTTTGAAAGAAAACAGAGGTGTTTTTTGCAAAGTGCCTACTTGTAGATTTTGGCCTCTAGCTCAGCAGGCACCTAGGGAAACCTACCAAATCTGTGCATTTTTGAAAACTAGAGACGTAGGGGAATCCAAGATGGGGTGACTTGTGGGGCTCTGACCAGGTTCTGTTACCCAGAATCCTTTGCAAACCTCAACATTTGGCTAAAAAAACACGTTTTCCTCAAATTTCAGTGACAGAAAGTTCTGGAATCTGAGAGGAGCCACAAATTTCCTTCCACCCAGCGTTCCGCCTAATCTCCCGATAAAAATGATACCTCACTTGTGTGGGTAGGCCTAGCGCCCGTGACAGGAAATGCCCCAAAACACAACGTGGACACATCACATTTTTTGAAAGAAAACAGAGGTGTTTTTTGCAAAGTGCCTACCTGTAGATTTTGGCCTCTAGCTCAGCCGGCACCTAGGGAAACCTACCAAACCTGTGCATTTTTGAAAACTAGAGACGTAGGGGAATCCAAGATGGGGTGACTTGTGGGGCTCTGACCAGGTTCTGTTACCCAGAATCCTTTGCAAACCTTAAAGTTTTGTATAAAAAAAACACGTTTTCCTCACATTTCGGTGACAGAAAGTTCTGGAATCTGAGAGGAGCCACAAATTTCCTTCCACCCAGCGTTCCCTCAAGTCTTCCGATAAAAATGATACCTCACTTTTATGGGTAGGTCTAGCGCCCGTGACAGGAAATGCCCCAAAACACAACGTGGACACCTCACATTTTTTGAAAGAAAACAGAGGTGTTTTTTGCAAAGTGCCTACTTGTAGATTTTGGCCTCTAGCTCAGCCGTCACCTAGGGAAACCTACCAAACCTGTGCATTTTTGAAAACTAGAGACCTAGGGGAATCCAGGTTGGGGTGACTTGTAGGAATCTGACAGGTTCTGTTACCCAGAATCCTTTGCAAACCTGAAAATTTGGCTAAAAAAACACGTTTTCCTCACATTTCGGTGACAGAAAGTTCTGGAATCTGAGAGGAGCCACAAATTTCCTTCCACCCAGCATTCCCCCAAGTCTCCCGATAAAAATGATACCTCACTTGTGTGGGTAGGCTTAGCGCCCGTGACGGGAAATGCCCCAAAACACAACGTGGACACATCACATTTTTTTGAAAGAAACAAAGGTGTTTTTTGCAAAGTGCCTACTTGTAGATTTGGCCTCTAGCTCAGCAGGCACCTAGGGAAACATACCAAATCTGTGCATTTTTGAAAACTAGAGACGTAGGGGAATCCAAGATGGGGTGACTTGTGGGGCTCTGACCAGGTTCTGTTACCCAGAATCCTTTGCAAACCTCAACATTTGGCTAAAAAAACACGTTTTCCTCAAATTTCAGTGACAGAAAGTTCTGGAATCTGAGAGGAGCCACAAATTTCCTTCCACCCACTGTTCCGCCTAATCTCCCGATAAAAATGATACCTCACTTGTGTGGGTAGGCCTAGCCCCCGTGACAGGAAATGCCCCAAAACACAACGTGGACACATCACATTTTTTGAAAGAAAACAGAGGTGTTTTTTGCAAAGAGCCTACCTGTAGATTTTGGCCTCTAGCTCAGCCGGCACCTAGGAAACCTACCAAACCTGTGCATTTTTGAAAACTAGAGACCTAGGGGAATCCAAGATGGGGTGACTTGTGGGGCTCTGACTAGGTTCTGTTACCCAGAATCCTTTGCAAACCTGAAAATTTGGCTAAAAAAACACGTTTTCCTCACATTTCGGTGACAGAAAGTTCTGGAATCTGAGAGGAGCCACAAATTTCCTTCCACCCAGCGTTCACCAAAGTCTCCCGATAAAAATGATACCTCACTTGTGTGGGTAGGCCTAGGGCCCGCAAAAGGAAATGCCCCAAAACACAACGTGGACACATCACATTTTTGGAAAGAAAACAGAGGTGTTTTTTTTGCAAAGTGCCTACCTGTAGATTTTGGCCTCTAGCTCAGCCGGCACCTAGGCGAACCTACCAAACCTGTGCATTTTTGAAAACTAGAGACGTAGGGGAATCCAAGATGGGGTGACTTGTGGGGCTCTGACCAGGTTCTGTTACCCAGAATCCTTTGCAAACCTTAAAGTTTTGTATAAAAAAAACACGTTTTCCTCACATTTCGGTGACAGAAAGTTCTGGAATCTGAGAGGAGCCACAAATTTCCTTCCACCCAGCGTTCCCTCAAGTCTTCCGATAAAAATGATACCTCACTTTTATGGGTAGGTCTAGCGCCCGTGACAGGAAATGCCCCAAAACACAACGTGGACACCTCACATTTTTTGAAAGAAAACAGAGGTGTTTTTTGCAAAGTGCCTACTTGTAGATTTTGGCCTCTAGCTCAGCCGTCACCTAGGGAAACCTACCAAACCTGTGCATTTTTGAAAACTAGAGACCTAGGGGAATCCAGGTTGGGGTGACTTGTAGGAATCTGACAGGTTCTGTTACCCAGAATCCTTTGCAAACCTGAAAATTTGGCTAAAAAAACACGTTTTCCTCACATTTCGGTGACAGAAAGTTCTGGAATCTGAGAGGAGCCACAAATTTCCTTCCACCCAGCATTCCCCCAAGTCTCCCGATAAAAATGATACCTCACTTGTGTGGGTAGGCTTAGCGCCCGTGACGGGAAATGCCCCAAAACACAACGTGGACACATCACATTTTTTTGAAAGAAAACAGAGGTGTTTTTTGCAAAGTGCCTACCTGTAGATTTTGGCCTCTAGCTCAGCCGGCACCTAGGGAAACCTACCAAACCTGTGCATTTTTGAAAACTAGAGACCTAGGGGAATCCAAGATGGGGTGACTTGTGGGGCTCTGACTAGGTTCTGTTACCCAGAATCCTTTGCAAACCTGAAAATTTGGCTAAAAAAACAAGTTTTCCTCACATTTCGGTGACAGAAAGTTCTGGAATCTGAGAGGAGCCACAAATTTCCTTCCACCCAGCGTTCCCCAAAGTCTCCCGATAAAAATGATACCTCACTTGTGTGGGTAGGCCTAGGGCCCGCAAACGGAAATGCCCCAAAACACAACGTGGACACAGCACATTTTTGGAAAGAAAACAGAGGTGTTTTTTGCAAAGTGCCTACCTGTAGATTTTGGCCTCTAGCTCAGCCGGCACCTAGGCGAACCTACCAAACCTGTGCATTTTTGAAAACTAGAGATGTAGGGGAATCCAAGATGGGGTGACTTGTGGGGCTCTGACCAGGTTCTGTTACCCAGAATCCTTTGCAAACCTTAAAATTTTGTATAAAAAAAACACGTTTTCCTCACATTTCGGTGACAGAAAGTTCTGGAATCTGAGAGGAGCCACAAATTTCCTTCCACCCAGCGTTCCCTCAAGTCTTCCGATAAAAATGATACCTCACTTTTATGGGTAGGTCTAGCGCCCGTGACAGGAAATGCCCCAAAACACAACGTGGACACCTCACATTTTTTGAAAGAAAACAGAGGTGTTTTTTGCAAAGTGCCTACTTGTAGATTTTGGCCTCTAGCTCAGCCGGCACCTAGGGAAACCTACCAAACCTGTGCATTTTTTAAAACTAGAGACCTAGGGGAATCCAGGTTGGGGTGACTTGTAGGGATCTGAAAGGTTCTGTTACCCAGAATCCTTTGCAAACCTCAACATTTGGCTAAAAAAACACGTTTGTCTCAAATTTCGGTGACAGAAAGTTCTGGAATCTGAGAGGAGCCACAAATTTCCTTCCACCCAGCATTCCCCCAAGTCTCCCGATAAAAATTATACCTCACTTGTGTGGGTAGGCTTAGCGCCCGTGACAGGAAATGCCCCAAAACACAACGTGGACACATCACATTTTTTTTAAAGAAAATAGAGGTGTTTTTTGCAAAGTGCCTACTTGTAAATTTTGGCCTCTAGCTCAGCCGGCACCTAGGGAAACCTACCAAACCTGTGCATTTTTTAAAACTAGAGACGTAGGGGAATCCAAGATGGGGTGACTTGTGGGGCTCTGACCAGGTTCTGTTACCCAGAATCCTTTGCAAACCTTAAAATTTGGCAAAAAAAACACGTTTTCCTCACATTTCGGTGACAGAAAGTTCTGGAATCTGAGAGGAGCCACAAATTCCCTTCCACCAAGCATTCCCCCAAGTCTCCCGATAAAAATGATACCTCACTTGTGTGGGCAGGCCTAGCGCCCGTGACAGGAAATGCCCTAAAACACAACGTGGACACGTCACATTTTTTGAAAGAAAACAGAGGTGTTGTTTGCAAAGTGCCTACCTGTAGATTTTGGCCTCTAGCTCAGCCGGCACCTAGGGAAACCTACCAAACCTGTGCATTTGTGAAAACTAGAGACCTAGGGGAATCCAAGATGGGGTGACTTGTAGGGCTCTGACCAGGTTCTGTTACCCAGAATCCTTTGCACACCTCAACATTGGGCTAAAAAAACACGTTTTCCTCAAATTTCGGTGACAGAAAGTTCTGGAATCTGAGAGGAGCCACAAATTTCCTTCCACCCAGCGTTCCGCCTAATCTCCCGATAAAAATGATACCTCACTTGTGTGGGTAGGCCTAGCGCCCGTGACAGGAAATGCCCCAAAACACAACGTGGACACATCACATTTTTTTAAAGAAATAGAGGTGTTTTTTGCAAAGTTGCTTACTTGTAAATTTTGGCCTCTAGCTCAGCCGGCACCTAGGGAAACCTACCAAACCTGTGCATTTTTGAAAACTAGAGACCTAGGGGAATCCAGGTTGGGGTGCCTTGTAGGAATCTGACATGTTCTGTTACCCAGAATCCTTTGCAAACCTCAACATTTGGCTAAAAAAACACGTTTTCCTCACATTTCGGTGACAGAAAGTTCTGGAATCTGAGAGGAGCCACAAATTTCCTTCCACCCAGTGTTCCGCCTAATCTCCCGATAAAAATGATACCTCACTTGTGTGGGTAGGCCTAGCGCCCGTGACAGGAAATGCCCCAAAACACAACGTGGACACATCACATTTTTTGAAAGAAAACAGAGGTGTTTTTTGCAAAGTGCCTACCTGTAGATTTTGGCCTCTAGCTCAGCCGGCACCTAGGGAAACCTACCAAACCTGTGCATTTTTGAAAACTAGAGACCTAGGGGAATCCAAGATGGGGTGACTTGTGGGGCTCTGACTAGGTTCTGTTACCCAGAATCCTTTGCAAACCTGAAAATTTGGCTAAAAAAACACGTTTTCCTCACATTTCGGTGACAGAAAGTTCTGGAATCTGAGAGGAGCCACAAATTTCCTTCCACCCAGCGTTCCCCAAAGTCTCCCGATAAAAATGATACCTCACTTGTGTGGGTAGGCCTAGGGCCCGCAAACGGAAATGCCCCAAAACACAACGTGGACACAGCACATTTTTGGAAAGAAAACAGAGGTGTTTTTTGCAAAGTGCCTACCTGTAGATTTTGGCCTCTAGCTCAGCCGGCACCTAGGCGAACCTACCAAACCTGTGCATTTTTGAAAACTAGAGATGTAGGGGAATCCAAGATGGGGTGACTTGTGGGGCTCTGACCAGGTTCTGTTACCCAGAATCCTTTGCAAACCTTAAAATTTTGTATAAAAAAAACACGTTTTCCTCACATTTCGGTGACAGAAAGTTCTGGAATCTGAGAGGAGCCACAAATTTCCTTCCACCCAGCGTTCCCTCAAGTCTTCCGATAAAAATGATACCTCACTTTTATGGGTAGGTCTAGCGCCCGTGACAGGAAATGCCCCAAAACACAACGTGGACACCTCACATTTTTTGAAAGAAAACAGAGGTGTTTTTTGCAAAGTGCCTACTTGTAGATTTTGGCCTCTAGCTCAGCCGGCACCTAGGGAAACCTACCAAACCTGTGCATTTTTTAAAACTAGAGACCTAGGGGAATCCAGGTTGGGGTGACTTGTAGGGATCTGAAAGGTTCTGTTACCCAGAATCCTTTGCAAACCTCAACATTTGGCTAAAAAAACACGTTTGCCTCAAATTTCGGTGACAGAAAGTTCTGGAATCTGAGAGGAGCCACAAATTTCCTTCCACCCAGCATTCCCCCAAGTCTCCCGATAAAAATTATACCTCACTTGTGTGGGTAGGCTTAGCGCCCGTGACAGGAAATGCCCCAAAACACAACGTGGACACATCACATTTTTTTTAAAGAAAATAGAGGTGTTTTTTGCAAAGTGCCTACTTGTAAATTTTGGCCTCTAGCTCAGCCGGCACCTAGGGAAACCTACCAAACCTGTGCATTTTTTAAAACTAGAGACGTAGGGGAATCCAAGATGGGGTGACTTGTGGGGCTCTGACCAGGTTCTGTTACCCAGAATCCTTTGCAAACCTTAAAATTTGGCAAAAAAAACACGTTTTCCTCACATTTCGGTGACAGAAAGTTCTGGAATCTGAGAGGAGCCACAAATTCCCTTCCACCAAGCATTCCCCCAAGTCTCCCGATAAAAATGATACCTCACTTGTGTGGGTAGGCCTAGCGCCCGTGACAGGAAATGCCCTAAAACACAACGTGGACACGTCACATTTTTTGAAAGAAAACAGAGGTGTTGTTTGCAAAGTGCCTACCTGTAGATTTTGGCCTCTAGCTCAGCCGGCACCTAGGGAAACCTACCAAACCTGTGCTTTTGTGAAAACTAGAGACCTAGGGGAATCCAAGATGGGGTGACTTGTAGGGCTCTGACCAGGTTCTGTTACCCAGAATCCTTTGCACACCTCAACATTGGGCTAAAAAAACACGTTTTCCTCAAATTTCGGTGACAGAAAGTTCTGGAATCTGAGAGGAGCCACAAATTTCCTTCCACCCAGCGTTCCGCCTAATCTCCCGATAAAAATGATACCTCACTTGTGTGGGTAGGCCTAGCGCCCGTGACAGGAAATGCCCCAAAACACAACGTGGACACATCACATTTTTTTAAAGAAAATAGAGGTGTTTTTTGCAAAGTGCCTACTTGTAAATTTTGGCCTCTAGCTCAGCCGGCACCTAGGGAAACCTACCAAACCTGTGCATTTTTTAAAACTAGAGACGTAGGGGAATCCAAGATGGGGTGACTTGTGGGGCTCTGACCAGGTTCTGTTACCCAGAATCCTTTGCAAACCTTAAAATTTGGCAAAAAAAAACACGTTTTCCTCACATTTCGGTGACAGAAAGTTCTGGAATCTGAGAGGAGCCACAAATTCCCTTCCACCAAGCATTCCCCCAAGTCTCCCGATAAAAATGATACCTCACTTGTGTGGGTAGGCCTAGCGCCCGTGACAGGAAATGCCCCAAAACACAACGTGGACACGTCACATTTTTTGAAAGAAAACAGAGGTGTTGTTTGCAAAGTGCCTACCTGTAGATTTTGGCCTCTAGCTCAGCCGGCACCTAGGGAAACCTACCAAACCTGTGCATTTTTGAAAACTAGAGACCTAGGGGAATCCAAGATGGGGTGACTTGTAGGGCTCTGACCAGGTTCTGTTACCCAGAATCCTTTGCACACCTCAACATTGGGCTAAAAAAAACACGTTTTCCTCAAATTTCGGTGACAGAAAGTTCTGGAATCTGAGAGGAGCCACAAATTTCCTTCCACCCAGCGTTCCGCCTAATCTCCCGATAAAAATGATACCTCACTTGTTTGGGTAGGCCTAGCGCCCGTGACAGGAAATGCCCCAAAACACAACGTGGACACATCAAATTTTTTTAAAGAAAACAGAGGTGTTTTTTGCATAGTGCCTACCTGTAGATTTTGGCCTCTAGCTCAGCCGGCACCTAGGGAAACCTACCAAACCTGTGCATTTTTTAAAACTAGAGACCTAGGGGAATCCAAGTTGGGGTGACTTGTGGGGCTCTGACCAGGTTCTGTTACCCAGAATCCTTTGCAAACCTGAAAATTTGGCTAAAAAAACACGTTTTCCTCACATTTCGGTGACAGAAAGTTCTGAAATCTGAGAGGAGCCACAAATTTCCTTCCACCCAGCGTTCCCCCAAGTCTCCCGATAAAAATTATACCTCACTTGTGTGGGTAGGCCTAGGGCCCGCAAAAGGAAATGCCCCAAAACACAACGTGGACACATCACATTTTTTGAAAGAAAACAGAGGTGTTTTTTGCAAAGTGCCTACCTGTAGATTTTGGCCTCTAGCTCAGCCGGCACCTAGGCGAACCTACCAAACCTGTGCATTTTTGAAAACTAGAGACCTAGGGGAATCCAAGATGGAGTGACTTGTGGGGCTCTGACCAGGTTCTGTTACCCAGAATCCTTTGCAAACCTCAAAATTTGGCTAAAAAAACCATGTTTTCCTCACATTTCGGTGACAGAAAGTTCTGGAATCTGAGAGGAGCCACAAATTTCCTTCCACCCAGCGTTCCCTCAAGTCTTCCGATAAAAATGATACCTCCAGTTTATGGGTAAGTCTAGTGCCCGTGACAGGAAATGCCCCAAAATACAACGTGGACACCTGACATTTTTTGAAAGAAAACAGAGGTGTTTTTTGCAAAGTGCCTACCTGTAGATTTTGGCCTCTAGCTCAGCCGGCACATAGGGAAACCTACCAAACCTGTGCATTTTTGAAAACTGGAGACGTAGGGGAATCCAAGATGGGGTGACTTGTGGGGCTCTGACCAGGTTCTGTTACCCACTATCCTTTGCAAACCTTAAAATTTGGCTAAAAAAAACACGTTTTCCTCACATTTCGGTGACAGAAAGTTCTGGAATCTGAGAGGAGCCACAAATTTCCTTCCACCCAGCGTTCCCTCAAGTCTTCCGATAAAAATGATACCTCACTTTTATGGGTAGGTCTAGCGCCCGAGACAGGAAATGCCCCAAAATACAATGTGGACACCTCACATTTTTTAAAGAAAACAGAGGTGTTTTTTGCAAAGTGCCTACCTGTAGATTTTGGCCTCTAGCTCAGCCGGCACCTAGGGAAACCTACCAAACCTGTGCATTTTTTAAAACTAGAGACCTAGGGGAATCCAGGTTGGGGTGACTTGTTGTGATCTGACAGGTTCTGTTACCCAGAATCCTTTCCAAACCTCAACATTTGGCTAAAAAAACACGTTTTCCTCAAATTTCGGTGACAGAAAGTTCTGGAATCTGAGAGGAGCCACAAATTTCCTTCCACCCAGCATTCCCCCAAGTCTCCCGATAAAAATTATACCTCACTTGTGTGGGTAGGCTTAGCGCCCGTGACAGGAAATGCCCCAAAACACAACGTGGACACATCACATTTTTTTGAAAGAAAACAGAAGTGTTTTTTGCAAAGTGCCTACTTGTAGATTTTGGCCTCTAGCTCAGCCGGCGCCTAGGGAAACCTACCAAACCTGTGCATTTTTGAAAACTAGAGACCTAGGGGAATCCAAGATGGGGTGACTTGTGGGGCTCTGACCAGGTTCTGTTACCCAGAATCCTTTGCAAACCTTAAAATTTGGCTAAAAAAAACACGTTTTCCTCACATTTCGGTGACAGAAAGTTCTGGAAACTGAGAGGAGCCACAAATTCCCTTCCACCAAGCATTCCCCCAAGTCTCCCGATAAAAATGATACCTCACTTGTGTGGGTAGGCCTAGCGCCCGTGACAGGAAATGCCCCAAAACACAACGTGGACGCATCACATTTTTTTAAAGAAAACAGAGGTGTTTTTTGCGAAGTGCCTACCTGTAGATTTTGGCCTCTAGCTCAGCCGGCACCTAGGGAAACCTACCAAACCTGTGCATTTTTGAAAACTAGAGACCTAGGGGAATCCAAGATGGGGTGACTTGTAGGGCTCTGACCAGGTTCTGTTACCCAGAATCCTTTGCACACCTCAACATTTGGCTAAAAAAAACACGTTTTCCTCAAATTTCGGTGACAGAAAGTTCTGGAATCTGAGAGGAGCCACAAATTTCCTTCCACCCAGCGTTCCGCCTAATCTCCCGATAAAAATGATACCTCACTTGTGTGGGTAGGCCTAGCGCCCGTGACAGGAAATGCCCCAAAACACAACGTGGACACATCACATTTTTTGAAAGAAAACAGAGGTGTTTTTTGCAAAGTGCCTACCTGTAGATTTTGGCCTCTAGCTCAGCCGGCACCTATGGAAACCTACCAAACCGGTGCATTTTTGAAAACTAGATACCTAGGGGAATCCAAGATGGGGTGACTTGTGAGGCTCTGACCAGGTTCTGTTACCCCGAATCCTTTGCAAACCTCAAAATTTGGCTAAAAAAACAGAAAGTTCTGGAATCTGAGAGGAGCCACAAATTTCCTTCCACCCAGTATTCCCCCTAGTCTCCCGATAAAAATTATACCTCACTTGTGTGGGTAGGCTTAGCGCCCGTGACAGGAAATGCCCCAAAACACAACGTGGACACATCACATTTTTTTGAAAGAAAACAGAGGTGTTTTTTGCAAAGTGCCTACTTGTAGATTTTGGCCTCTAGCTCAGCCGGCACCTAGGGAAACCTACCAAACCTGTGCATGTTTTTAAACTAGAGACGTAGGGGAATCCAAGATGGGGTGACTTGTGGGGCTCTGACCAGGTTCTGTTACCCAGAATCCAATGCAAACCTTAAAATTTGGCTAAAAAAAACACGTTTTCCTCACATTTCGATGACAGAAAGTTCTGGAATCTGAGAGGAGCCACAAATTTCCTTCCACCCAGCGTTCCCTCAAGTCTTCCGATAAAAATGATACCTCACTTTAATGGGTAGGTCTAGCGCCCGTGACAGGAAATGCCCCAAAATACAACGTGGACACCTCACATGTTTTTTAAAGAAAACAGAGGTGTTTTTTGCAAAGTGCCTACCTGTAGATTTTGGCCTCTAGCTCAGCCGGCACCTAGGGAAACCTACCAAACCTGTGCATTTTTGAAAACTAGAGACCTAGGGGAATCCAGGTTGGGGTGACTTGTAGGAATCTGACATGTTCTGTTACCCAGAATCCTTTGCAAACCTCAACATTTGGCTAAAAAAACACGTTTTCCTCACATTTCGGTGACAGAAAGTTCTGGAAACTGAGAGGAGCCACAAATTCCCTTCCACCAAGCATTCCCCCAAGTCTCCCGATAAAAATGATACCTCACTTGTGTGGGTAGGCTTAGCGCCCGTGACGGGAAATGCCCCAAAACACAACGTGGACACATCACATTTTTTTGAAAGAAAACAGAGGTGTTTTTTGCAAAGTGCCTACTTGTAGATTTTGGCCTCTAGCTCAGCAGGCACCTAGGGAAACCTACCAAATCTGTGCATTTTTGAAAACTAGAGACGTAGGGGAATCCAAGATGGGGTGACTTGTGGGGCTCTGACCAGGTTCTGTTACCCAGAATCCTTTGCAAACCTCAACATTTGGCTAAAAAAATACGTTTTCCTCAAATTTCAGTGACAGAAAGTTCTGGAATCTGAGAGGAGCCACAAATTTCCTTCCACCCACTGTTCCGCCTAATCTCCCGATAAAAATGATACCTCACTTGTGTGGGTAGGCCTAGCCCCCGTGACAGGAAATGCCCCAAAACACAACGTGGACACATCACATTTTTTTAAAGAAAACAGAGGTGTTTTTTGCAAAGTGCCTACCTGTAGATTTTGGCCTCTAGCTCAGCCGGCACCTAGGGAAACCTACCAAACCTGTGCATTTTTGAAAACTAGAGACCTAGGGGAATCCAAGATGGGGTGACTTGTGGGGCTCTGACTAGGTTCTGTTACCCAGAATCCTTTGCAAACCTGAAAATTTGGCTAAAAAAACACGTTTTCCTCACATTTCGGTGACAGAAAGTTCTGGAATCTGAGAGGAGCCACAAATTTCCTTCCACCCAGCGTTCACCAAAGTCTCCCGATAAAAATGATACCTCACTTGTGTGGGTAGGCCTAGGGCCCGCAAAAGGAAATGCCCCAAAACACAACGTGGACACATCACATTTTTGGAAAGAAAACAGAGGTGTTTTTTTTGCAAAGTGCCTACCTGTAGATTTTGGCCTCTAGCTCAGCCGGCACCTAGGCGAACCTACCAAACCTGTGCATTTTTGAAAACTAGAGACGTAGGGGAATCCAAGATGGGGTGACTTGTGGGGCTCTGACCAGGTTCTGTTACCCAGAATCCTTTGCAAACCTTAAAGTTTTGTATAAAAAAAACACGTTTTCCTCACATTTCGGTGACAGAAAGTTCTGGAATCTGAGAGGAGCCACAAATTTCCTTCCACCCAGCGTTCCCTCAAGTCTTCCGATAAAAATGATACCTCACTTTTATGGGTAGGTCTAGCGCCCGTGACAGGAAATGCCCCAAAACACAACGTGGACACCTCACATTTTTTGAAAGAAAACAGAGGTGTTTTTTGCAAAGTGCCTACTTGTAGATTTTGGCCTCTAGCTCAGCCGTCACCTAGGGAAACCTACCAAACCTGTGCATTTTTGAAAACTAGAGACCTAGGGGAATCCAGGTTGGGGTGACTTGTAGGAATCTGACAGGTTCTGTTACCCAGAATCCTTTGCAAACCTGAAAATTTGGCTAAAAAAACACGTTTTCCTCACATTTCGGTGACAGAAAGTTCTGGAATCTGAGAGGAGCCACAAATTTCCTTCCACCCAGCATTCCCCCAAGTCTCCCGATAAAAATGATACCTCACTTGTGTGGGTAGGCTTAGCGCCCGTGACGGGAAATGCCCCAAAACACAACGTGGACACATCACATTTTTTTGAAAGAAACAGAGGTGTTTTTTGCAAAGTGCCTACTTGTAGATTTTGGCCTCTAGCTCAGCAGGCACCTAGGGAAACATACCAAATCTGTGCATTTTTGAAAACTAGAGACGTAGGGGAATCCAAGATGGGGTGACTTGTGGGGCTCTGACCAGGTTCTGTTACCCAGAATCCTTTGCAAACCTCAACATTTGGCTAAAAAAACACGTTTTCCTCAAATTTCAGTGACAGAAAGTTCTGGAATCTGAGAGGAGCCACAAATTTCCTTCCACCCAGTGTTCCGCCTAATCTCCCGATAAAAATGATACCTCACTTGTGTGGGTAGGCCTAGCGCCCGTGACAGGAAATGCCCCAAAACACAACGTGGACACATCACATTTTTTGAAAGAAAACAGAGGTGTTTTTTGCAAAGTGCCTACCTGTAGATTTTGGCCTCTAGCTCAGCCGGCACCTAGGGAAACCTACCAAACCTGTGCATTTTTGAAAACTAGAGACCTAGGGGAATCCAAGATGGGGTGACTTGTGGGGCTCTGACTAGGTTCTGTTACCCAGAATCCTTTGCAAACCTGAAAATTTGGCTAAAAAAACAAGTTTTCCTCACATTTCGGTGACAGAAAGTTCTGGAATCTGAGAGGAGCCACAAATTTCCTTCCACCCAGCGTTCCCCAAAGTCTCCCGATAAAAATGATACCTCACTTGTGTGGGTAGGCCTAGGGCCCGCAAACGGAAATGCCCCAAAACACAACGTGGACACAGCACATTTTTGGAAAGAAAACAGAGGTGTTTTTTGCAAAGTGCCTACCTGTAGATTTTGGCCTCTAGCTCAGCCGGCACCTAGGCGAACCTACCAAACCTGTGCATTTTTGAAAACTAGAGATGTAGGGGAATCCAAGATGGGGTGACTTGTGGGGCTCTGACCAGGTTCTGTTACCCAGAATCCTTTGCAAACCTTAAAATTTTGTATAAAAAAAACACGTTTTCCTCACATTTCGGTGACAGAAAGTTCTGGAATCTGAGAGGAGCCACAAATTTCCTTCCACCCAGCGTTCCCTCAAGTCTTCCGATAAAAATGATACCTCACTTTTATGGGTAGGTCTAGCGCCCGTGACAGGAAATGCCCCAAAACACAACGTGGACACCTCACATTTTTTGAAAGAAAACAGAGGTGTTTTTTGCAAAGTGCCTACTTGTAGATTTTGGCCTCTAGCTCAGCCGGCACCTAGGGAAACCTACCAAACCTGTGCATTTTTTAAAACTAGAGACCTAGGGGAATCCAGGTTGGGGTGACTTGTAGGGATCTGAAAGGTTCTGTTACCCAGAATCCTTTGCAAACCTCAACATTTGGCTAAAAAAACACGTTTGTCTCAAATTTAGGTGACAGAAAGTTCTGGAATCTGAGAGGAGCCACAAATTTCCTTCCACCCAGCATTCCCCCAAGTCTCCCGATAAAAATTATACCTCACTTGTGTGGGTAGGCTTAGCGCCCGTGACAGGAAATGCCCCAAAACACAACGTGGACACATCACATTTTTTTTAAAGAAAATAGAGGTGTTTTTTGCAAAGTGCCTACTTGTAAATTTTGGCCTCTAGCTCAGCCGGCACCTAGGGAAACCTACCAAACCTGTGCATTTTTTAAAACTAGAGACGTAGGGGAATCCAAGATGGGGTGACTTGTGGGGCTCTGACCAGGTTCTGTTACCCAGAATCCTTTGCAAACCTTAAAATTTGGCAAAAAAAACACGTTTTCCTCACATTTCGGTGACAGAAAGTTCTGGAATCTGAGAGGAGCCACAAATTCCCTTCCACCAAGCATTCCCCCAAGTCTCCCGATAAAAATGATACCTCACTTGTGTGGGTAGGCCTAGCGCCCGTGACAGGAAATGCCCTAAAACACAACGTGGACACGTCACATTTTTTGAAAGAAAACAGAGGTGTTGTTTGCAAAGTGCCTACCTGTAGATTTTGGCCTCTAGCTCAGCCGGCACCTAGGGAAACCTACCAAACCTGTGCTTTTGTGAAAACTAGAGACCTAGGGGAATCCAAGATGGGGTGACTTGTAGGGCTCTGACCAGGTTCTGTTACCCAGAATCCTTTGCACACCTCAACATTGGGCTAAAAAAACACGTTTTCCTCAAATTTCGGTGACAGAAAGTTCTGGAATCTGAGAGGAGCCACAAATTTCCTTCCACCCAGCGTTCCGCCTAATCTCCCGATAAAAATGATACCTCACTTGTGTGGGTAGGCCTAGCGCCCGTGACAGGAAATGCCCCAAAACACAACGTGGACACATCACATTTTTTTAAAGAAAATAGAGGTGTTTTTTGCAAAGTGCCTACTTGTAAATTTTGGCCTCTAGCTCAGCCGGCACCTAGGGAAACCTACCAAACCTGTGCATTTTTTAAAACTAGAGACGTAGGGGAATCCAAGATGGGGTGACTTGTGGGGCTCTGACCAGGTTCTGTTACCCAGAATCCTTTGCAAACCTTAAAATTTGGCAAAAAAAAACACGTTTTCCTCACATTTCGGTGACAGAAAGTTCTGGAATCTGAGAGGAGCCACAAATTCCCTTCCACCAAGCATTCCCCCAAGTCTCCCGATAAAAATGATACCTCACTTGTGTGGGTAGGCCTAGCGCCCGTGACAGGAAATGCCCCAAAACACAACGTGGACACGTCACATTTTTTGAAAGAAAACAGAGGTGTTGTTTGCAAAGTGCCTACCTGTAGATTTTGGCCTCTAGCTCAGCCGGCACCTAGGGAAACCTACCAAACCTGTGCATTTTTGAAAACTAGAGACCTAGGGGAATCCAAGATGGGGTGACTTGTAGGGCTCTGACCAGGTTCTGTTACCCAGAATCCTTTGCACACCTCAACATTGGGCTAAAAAAAACACGTTTTCCTCAAATTTCGGTGACAGAAAGTTCTGGAATCTGAGAGGAGCCACAAATTTCCTTCCACCCAGCGTTCCGCCTAATCTCCCGATAAAAATGATACCTCACTTGTTTGGGTAGGCCTAGCGCCCGTGACAGGAAATGCCCCCAAAACACAACGTGGACACATCAAATTTTTTTAAAGAAAACAGAGGTGTTTTTTGCATAGTGCCTACCTGTAGATTTTGGCCTCTAGCTCAGCCGGCACCTAGGGAAACCTACCAAACCTGTGCATTTTTTAAAACTAGAGACCTAGGGGAATCCAAGTTGGGGTGACTTGTGGGGCTCTGACCAGGTTCTGTTACCCAGAATCCTTTGCAAACCTGAAAATTTGGCTAAAAAAACACGTTTTCCTCACATTTCGGTGACAGAAAGTTCTGAAATCTGAGAGGAGCCACAAATTTCCTTCCACCCAGCGTTCCCCCAAGTCTCCCGATAAAAATTATACCTCACTTGTGTGGGTAGGCCTAGGGCCCGCAAAAGGAAATGCCCCAAAACACAACGTGGACACATCACATTTTTTGAAAGAAAACAGAGGTGTTTTTTGCAAAGTGCCTACCTGTAGATTTTGGCCTCTAGCTCAGCCGGCACCTAGGCGAACCTACCAAACCTGTGCATTTTTGAAAACTAGAGACCTAGGGGAATCCAAGATGGAGTGACTTGTGGGGCTCTGACCAGGTTCTGTTACCCAGAATCCTTTGCAAACCTCAAAATTTGGCTAAAAAAACCATGTTTTCCTCACATTTCGGTGACAGAAAGTTCTGGAATCTGAGAGGAGCCACAAATTTCCTTCCACCCAGCGTTCCCTCAAGTCTTCCGATAAAAATGATACCTCCAGTTTATGGGTAAGTCTAGTGCCCGTGACAGGAAATGCCCCAAAATACAACGTGGACACCTGACATTTTTTGAAAGAAAACAGAGGTGTTTTTTGCAAAGTGCCTACCTGTAGATTTTGGCCTCTAGCTCAGCCGGCACATAGGGAAACCTACCAAACCTGTGCATTTTTGAAAACTGGAGACGTAGGGGAATCCAAGATGGGGTGACTTGTGGGGCTCTGACCAGGTTCTGTTACCCACTATCCTTTGCAAACCTTAAAATTTGGCTAAAAAAAACACGTTTTCCTCACATTTCGGTGACAGAAAGTTCTGGAATCTGAGAGGAGCCACAAATTTCCTTCCACCCAGCGTTCCCTCAAGTCTTCCGATAAAAATGATACCTCACTTTTATGGGTAGGTCTAGCGCCCGAGACAGGAAATGCCCCAAAATACAATGTGGACACCTCACATTTTTTAAAGAAAACAGAGGTGTTTTTTGCAAAGTGCCTACCTGTAGATTTTGGCCTCTAGCTCAGCCGGCACCTAGGGAAACCTACCAAACCTGTGCATTTTTTAAAACTAGAGACCTAGCGGAATCCAGGTTGGGGTGACTTGTTGGGATCTGACAGGTTCTGTTACCCAGAATCCTTTCCAAACCTCAACATTTGGCTAAAAAAACACGTTTTCCTCAAATTTCGGTGACAGAAAGTTCTGGAATCTGAGAGGAGCCACAAATTTCCTTCCACCCAGCATTCCCCCAAGTCTCCCGATAAAAATTATACCTCACTTGTGTGGGTAGGCTTAGCGCCCGTGACAGGAAATGCCCCAAAACACAACGTGGACACATCACATTTTTTTGAAAGAAAACAGAAGTGTTTTTTGCAAAGTGCCTACTTGTAGATTTTGGCCTCTAGCTCAGCCGGCGCCTAGGGAAACCTACCAAACCTGTGCATTTTTGAAAACTAGAGACTTAGGGGAATCCAAGATGGGGTGACTTGTGGGGCTCTGACCAGGTTCTGTTACCCAGAATCCTTTGCAAACCTTAAAATTTGGCTAAAAAAAACACGTTTTCCTCACATTTCGGTGACAGAAAGTTCTGGAAACTGAGAGGAGCCACAAATTCCCTTCCACCAAGCATTCCCCCAAGTCTCCCGATAAAAATGATACCTCACTTGTGTGGGTAGGCCTAGCGCCCGTGACAGGAAATGCCCCAAAACACAACGTGGACGCATCACATTTTTTTAAAGAAAACAGAGGTGTTTTTTGCGAAGTGCCTACCTGTAGATTTTGGCCTCTAGCTCAGCCGGCACCTAGGGAAACCTACCAAACCTGTGCATTTTTGAAAACTAGAGACCTAGGGGAATCCAAGATGGGGTGACTTGTAGGGCTCTGACCAGGTTCTGTTACCCAGAATCCTTTGCACACCTCAACATTTGGCTAAAAAAAACACGTTTTCCTCAAATTTCGGTGACAGAAAGTTCTGGAATCTGAGAGGAGCCACAAATTTCCTTCCACCCAGCTTTCCGCCTAATCTCCCGATAAAAATGATACCTCACTTGTGTGGGTAGGCCTAGCGCCCGTGACAGGAAATGCCCCAAAACACAACGTGGACACATCACATTTTTTGAAAGAAAACAGAGGTGTTTTTTGCAAAGTGCCTACCTGTAGATTTTGGCCTCTAGCTCAGCCGGCACCTATGGAAACCTACCAAACCGGTGCATTTTTGAAAACTAGATACCTAGGGGAATCCAAGATGGGGTGACTTGTGAGGCTCTGACCAGGTTCTGTTACCCCGAATCCTTTGCAAACCTCAAAATTTGGCTAAAAAACCAGAAAGTTCTGGAATCTGAGAGGAGCCACAAATTTCCTTCCACCCAGTATTCCCCCTAGTCTCCCGATAAAAATTATACCTCACTTGTGTGGGTAGGCTTAGCGCCCGTGACAGGAAATGCCCCAAAACACAACGTGGACACATCACATTTTTTTGAAAGAAAACAGAGGTGTTTTTTGCAAAGTGCCTACTTGTAGATTTTGGCCTCTAGCTCAGCCGGCACCTAGGGAAACCTACCAAACCTGTGCATGTTTTTAAACTAGAGACGTAGGGGAATCCAAGATGGGGTGACTTGTGGGGCTCTGACCAGGTTCTGTTACCCAGAATCCTTTGCAAACCTTAAAATTTGGCTAAAAAAAACACGTTTTCCTCACATTTCGATGACAGAAAGTTCTGGAATCTGAGAGGAGCCACAAATTTCCTTCCACCCAGCGTTCCCTCAAGTCTTCCGATAAAAATGATACCTCACTTTAATGGGTAGGTCTAGCGCCCGTGACAGGAAATGCCCCAAAATACAACGTGGACACCTCACATTTTTTTAAAGAAAACAGAGGTGTTTTTTGCAAAGTGCCTACCTGTAGATTTTGGCCTCTAGCTCAGCCGGCACCTAGGGAAACCTACCAAACCTGTGCATTTTTGAAAACTAGAGACCTAGGGGAATCCAGGTTGGGGTGACTTGTAGGAATCTGACATGTTCTGTTACCCAGAATCCTTTGCAAACCTCAACATTTGGCTAAAAAAACACGTTTTCCTCACATTTCGGTGACAGAAAGTTCTGGAAACTGAGAGGAGCCACAAATTCCCTTCCACCAAGCATTCCCCCAAGTCTCCCGATAAAAATGATAACTCACTTGTGTGGGTAGGCTTAGCGCCCGTGACGGGAAATGCCCCAAAACACAACGTGGACACATCAAATTTTTTTGAAAGAAAACAGAGGTGTTTTTTGCAAAGTGCCTACTTGTAGATTTTGGCCTCTAGCTCAGCAGGCACCTAGGGAAACCTACCAAATCTGTGCATTTTTGAAAACTAGAGACGTAGGGGAATCCAAGATGGGGTGACTTGTGGGGCTCTGACCAGGTTCTGTTACCCAGAATCCTTTGCAAACCTCAACATTTGGCTAAAAAAATACGTTTTCCTCAAATTTCAGTGACAGAAAGTTCTGGAATCTGAGAGGAGCCACAAATTTCCTTCCACCCACTGTTCCGCCTAATCTCCCGATAAAAATGATACCTCACTTGTGTGGGTAGGCCTAGCCCCCGTGACAGGAAATGCCCCAAAACACAACGTGGACACATCACATTTTTTGAAAGAAAACAGAGGTGTTTTTTGCAAAGTGCCTACCTGTAGATTTTGGCCTCTAGCTCAGCCGGCACCTAGGGAAACCTACCAAACCTGTGCATTTTTGAAAACTAGAGACCTAGGGGAATCCAAGATGGGGTGACTTGTGGGGCTCTGACTAGGTTCTGTTACCCAGAATCCTTTGCAAACCTGAAAATTTGGCTAAAAAAACACGTTTTCCTCACATTTCGGTGACAGAAAGTTCTGGAATCTGAGAGGAGCCACAAATTTCCTTCCACCCAGCGTTCACCAAAGTCTCCCGATAAAAATGATACCTCACTTGTGTGGGTAGGCCTAGGGCCCGCAAAAGGAAATGCCCCAAAACACAACGTGGACACATCACATTTTTGGAAAGAAAACAGAGGTGTTTTTTTTGCAAAGTGCCTACCTGTAGATTTTGGCCTCTAGCTCAGCCGGCACCTAGGCGAACCTACCAAACCTGTGCATTTTTGAAAACTAGAGACGTAGGGGAATCCAAGATGGGGTGACTTGTGGGGCTCTGACCAGGTTCTGTTACCCAGAATCCTTTGCAAACCTTAAAGTTTTGAATAAAAAAAACACGTTTTCCTCACATTTCGGTGACAGAAAGTTCTGGAATCTGAGAGGAGCCACAAATTTCCTTCCACCCAGCGTTCCCTCAAGTCTTCCGATAAAAATGATACCTCACTTTTATGGGTAGGTCTAGCGCCCGTGACAGGAAATGCCCCAAAACACAACGTGGACACCTCACATTTTTTGAAAGAAAACAGGTGTTTTTTGCAAAGTGCCTACTTGTAGATTTTGGCCTCTAGCTCAGCCGTCACCTAGGGAAACCTACCAAACCTGTGCATTTTTGAAAACTAGAGACCTAGGGGAATCCAGGTTGGGGTGACTTGTAGGAATCTGACAGGTTCTGTTACCCAGAATCCTTTGCAAACCTGAAAATTTGGCTAAAAAAACACGTTTTCCTCACATTTCGGTGACAGAAAGTTCTGGAATCTGAGAGGAGCCACAAATTTCCTTCCACCCAGCATTCCCCCAAGTCTCCCGATAAAAATGATACCTCACTTGTGTGGGTAGGCTTAGCGCCCGTGACGGGAAATGCCCCAAAACACAACGTGGACACATCACATTTTTTTGAAAGAAACAGAGGTGTTTTTTGCAAAGTGCCTACTTGTAGATTTTGGCCTCTAGCTCAGCAGGCACCTAGGGAAACATACCAAATCTGTGCATTTTTGAAAACTAGAGACGTAGGGGAATCCAAGATGGGGTGACTTGTGGGGCTCTGACCAGGTTCTGTTACCCAGAATCCTTTGCAAACCTCAACATTTGGCTAAAAAAACACGTTTTCCTCAAATTTCAGTGACAGAAAGTTCTGGAATCTGAGAGGAGCCACAAATTTCCTTCCACCCAGTGTTCCGCCTAATCTCCCGATAAAAATGATACCTCACTTGTGTGGGTAGGCCTAGCGCCCGTGACAGGAAATGCCCCAAAACACAACGTGGACACATCACATTTTTTGAAAGAAAACAGAGGTGTTTTTTGCAAAGTGCCTACCTGTAGATTTTGGCCTCTAGCTCAGCCGGCACCTAGGGAAACCTACCAAACCTGTGCATTTTTGAAAACTAGAGACCTAGGGGAATCCAAGATGGGGTGACTTGTGGGGCTCTGACTAGGTTCTGTTACCCAGAATCCTTTGCAAACCTGAAAATTTGGCTAAAAAAACAAGTTTTCCTCACATTTCGGTGACAGAAAGTTCTGGAATCTGAGAGGAGCCACAAATTTCCTTCCACCCAGCGTTCCCCAAAGTCTCCCGATAAAAATGATACCTCACTTGTGTGGGTAGGCCTAGGGCCCGCAAACGGAAATGCCCCAAAACACAACGTGGACACAGCACATTTTTGGAAAGAAAACAGAGGTGTTTTTTGCAAAGTGCCTACCTGTAGATTTTGGCCTCTAGCTCAGCCGGCACCTAGGCGAACCTACCAAACCTGTGCATTTTTGAAAACTAGAGATGTAGGGGAATCCAAGATGGGGTGACTTGTGGGGCTCTGACCAGGTTCTGTTACCCAGAATCCTTTGCAAACCTTAAAATTTTGTATAAAAAAAACACGTTTTCCTCACATTTCGGTGACAGAAAGTTCTGGAATCTGAGAGGAGCCACAAATTTCCTTCCACCCAGCGTTCCCTCAAGTCTTCCGATAAAAATGATACCTCACTTTTATGGGTAGGTCTAGCGCCCGTGACAGGAAATGCCCCAAAACACAACGTGGACACCTCACATTTTTTGAAAGAAAACAGAGGTGTTTTTTGCAAAGTGCCTACTTGTAGATTTTGGCCTCTAGCTCAGCCGGCACCTAGGGAAACCTACCAAACCTGTGCATTTTTTAAAACTAGAGACCTAGGGGAATCCAGGTTGGGGTGACTTGTAGGGATCTAAAAGGTTCTGTTACCCAGAATCCTTTGCAAACCTCAACATTTGGCTAAAAAAACACGTTTGTCTCAAATTTCGGTGACAGAAAGTTCTGGAATCTGAGAGGAGCCACAAATTTCCTTCCACCCAGCATTCCCCCAAGTCTCCCGATAAAAATTATACCTCACTTGTGTGGGTAGGCTTAGCGCCCGTGACAGGAAATGCCCCAAAACACAACGTGGACACATCACATTTTTTTTAAAGAAAATAGAGGTGTTTTTTGCAAAGTGCCTACTTGTAAATTTTGGCCTCTAGCTCAGCCGGCACCTAGGGAAACCTACCAAACCTGTGCATTTTTTAAAACTAGAGACGTAGGGGAATCCAAGATGGGGTGACTTGTGGGGCTCTGACCAGGTTCTGTTACCCAGAATCCTTTGCAAACCTTAAAATTTGGCAAAAAAAACACGTTTTCCTCACATTTCGGTGACAGAAAGTTCTGGAATCTGAGAGGAGCCACAAATTCCCTTCCACCAAGCATTCCCCCAAGTCTCCCGATAAAAATGATACCTCACTTGTGTGGGCAGGCCTAGCGCCCGTGACAGGAAATGCCCTAAAACACAACGTGGACACGTCACATTTTTTGAAAGAAAACAGAGGTGTTGTTTGCAAAGTGCCTACCTGTAGATTTTGGCCTCTAGCTCAGCCGGCACCTAGGGAAACCTACCAAACCTGTGCATTTGTGAAAACTAGAGACCTAGGGGAATCCAAGATGGGGTGACTTGTAGGGCTCTGACCAGGTTCTGTTACCCAGAATCCTTTGCACACCTCAACATTGGGCTAAAAAAACACGTTTTCCTCAAATTTCGGTGACAGAAAGTTCTGGAATCTGAGAGGAGCCACAAATTTCCTTCCACCCAGCGTTCCGCCTAATCTCCCGATAAAAATGATACCTCACTTGTGTGGGTAGGCCTAGCGCCCGTGACAGGAAATGCCCCAAAACACAACGTGGACACATCACATTTTTTTAAAGAAAATAGAGGTGTTTTTTGCAAAGTGCCTACTTGTAAATTTTGGCCTCTAGCTCAGCCGGCACCTAGGGAAACCTACCAAACCTGTGCATTTTTGAAAACTAGAGACCTAGGGGAATCCAGGTTGGGGTGCCTTGTAGGAATCTGACATGTTCTGTTACCCAGAATCCTTTGCAAACCTCAACATTTGGCTAAAAAAACACGTTTTCCTCACATTTCGGTGACAGAAAGTTCTGGAATCTGAGAGGAGCCACAAATTTCCTTCCACCCAGTGTTCCGCCTAATCTCCCGATAAAAATGATACCTCACTTGTGTGGGTAGGCCTAGCGCCCGTGACA
Source organism: Pleurodeles waltl (assembly GCF_031143425.1). Taxonomy (NCBI): domain Eukaryota; kingdom Metazoa; phylum Chordata; class Amphibia; order Caudata; family Salamandridae; genus Pleurodeles; species Pleurodeles waltl. Next base: position 487,417,981 of record NC_090438.1, on the reverse strand, counting down.
GGAAATGCCCCAAAACACAACGTGGACACATCACATTTTTTGAAAGAAAACAGAGGTGTTTTTTGCAAAGTGCCTACCTGTAGATTTTGGCCTCTAGCTCAGCCGGCACCTAGGGAAACCTACCAAACCTGTGCATTTTTGAAAACTAGAGACCTAGGGGAATCCAAGATGGGGTGACTTGTGGGGCTCTGACTAGGTTCTGTTACCCAGAATCCTTTGCAAACCTGAAAATTTGGCTAAAAAAACACGTTTTCCTCACATTTCGGTGACAGAAAGTTCTGGAATCTGAGAGGAGCCACAAATTTCCTTCCACCCAGCGTTCCCCAAAGTCTCCCGATAAAAACGATACCTCACTTGTGTGGGTAGGCCTAGGGCCCGCAAACGGAAATGCCCCAAAACACAACGTGGACACAGCACATTTTTGGAAAGAAAACAGAGGTGTTTTTTGCAAAGTGCCTACCTGTAGATTTTGGCCTCTAGCTCAGCCGGCACCTAGGCGAACCTACCAAACCTGTGCATTTTTGAAAACTAGAGATGTAGGGGAATCCAAGATGGGGTGACTTGTGGGGCTCTGACCAGGTTCTGTTACCCAGAATCCTTTGCAAACCTTAAAATTTTGTATAAAAAAAACACGTTTTCCTCACATTTCGGTGACAGAAAGTTCTGGAATCTGAGAGGAGCCACAAATTTCCTTCCACCCAGCGTTCCCTCAAGTCTTCCGATAAAAATGATACCTCACTTTTATGGGTAGGTCTAGCGCCCGTGACAGGAAATGCCCCAAAACACAACGTGGACACCTCACATTTTTTGAAAGAAAACAGAGGTGTTTTTTGCAAAGTGCCTACTTGTAGATTTTGGCCTCTAGCTCAGCCGGCACCTAGGGAAACCTACCAAACCTGTGCATTTTTTAAAACTAGAGACCTAGGGGAAACAAGGTTGGGGTGACTTGTAGGGATCTGAAAGGTTCTGTTACCCAGAATCCTTTGCAAACCTCAACATTTGGCTAAAAAAACACGTTTGCCTCAAATTTCGGTGACAGAAAGTTCTGGAATCTGAGAGGAGCCACAAATTTCCTTCCACCCAGCATTCCCCCAAGTCTCCCGATAAAAATTATACCTCACTTGTGTGGGTAGGCTTAGCGCCCGTGACAGGAAATGCCCCAAAACACAACGTGGACACATCACATTTTTTTTAAAGAAAATAGAGGTGTTTTTTGCAAAGTGCCTACTTGTAAATTTTGGCCTCTAGCTCAGCCGGCACCTAGGGAAACCTACCAAACCTGTGCATTTTTTAAAACTAGAGACGTAGGGGAATCCAAGATGGGGTGACTTGTGGGGCTCTGACCAGGTTCTGTTACCCAGAATCCTTTGCAAACCTTAAAATTTGGCAAAAAAAACACGTTTTCCTCACATTTCGGTGAAAGAAAGTTCTGGAATCTGAGAGGAGCCACAAATTCCCTTCCACCAAGCATTCCCCCAAGTCTCCCGATAAAAATGATACCTCACTTGTGTGGGTAGGCCTAGCGCCCGTGACAGGAAATGCCCTAAAACACAACGTGGACACGTCACATTTTTTGAAAGAAAACAGAGGTGTTGTTTGCAAAGTGCCTACCTGTAGATTTTGGCCTCTAGCTCAGCCGGCACCTAGGGAAACCTACCAAACCTGTGCATTTGTGAAAACTAGAGACCTAGGGGAATCCAAGATGGGGTGACTTGTACGGCTCTGACCAGGTTCTGTTACCCAGAATCCTTTGCACACCTCAACATTGGGCTAAAAAAACACGTTTTCCTCAAATTTCGGTGACAGAAAGTACTGGAATCTGAGAAGAGCCACAAATTTCCTTCCACCCAGCGTTCCGCCTAATCTCCCGATAAAAATGATACCTCACTTGTGTGGGTAGGCCTAGCGCCCGTGACAGGAAATGCCCCAAAACACAACGTGGACACATCACATTTTTTTAAAGAAAATAGAGGTGTTTTTTGCAAAGTGCCTACTTGTAAATTTTGGCCTCTAGCTCAGCCGGCACCTAGGGAAACCTACCAAACCTGTGCATTTTTTAAAACTAGAGACGTAGGGGAATCCAAGATGGGGTGACTTGTGGGGCTCTGACCAGGTTCTGTTACCCAGAATCCTTTGCAAACCTTAAAATTTGGCAAAAAAAAACACGTTTTCCTCACATTTCGGTGACAGAAAGTTCTGGAATCTGAGAGGAGCCACAAATTCCCTTCCACCAAGCATTCCCCCAAGTCTCCCGATAAAAATGATACCTCACTTGTGTGGGTAGGCCTAGCGCCCGTGACAGGAAATGCCCCAAAACACAACGTGGACACGTCACATTTTTTGAAAGAAAACAGAGGTGTTGTTTGCAAAGTGCCTACCTGTAGATTTTGGCCTCTAGCTCAGCCGGCACCTAGGGAAACCTACCAAACCTGTGCATTTTTGAAAACTAGAGACCTAGGGGAATCCAAGATGGGGTGACTTGTAGGGCTCTGACCAGGTTCTGTTACCCAGAATCCTTTGCACACCTCAACATTGGGCTAAAAAAAACACGTTTTCCTCAAATTTCGGTGACAGAAAGTTCTGGAATCTGAGAGGAGCCACAAATTTCCTTCCACCCAGCGTTCCGCCTAATCTCCCGATAAAAATGATACCTCACTTGTTTGGGTAGGCCTAGCGCCCGTGACAGGAAATGCCCCAAAACACAACGTGGACACATCAAATTTTTTTAAAGAAAACAGAGGTGTTTTTTGCAAAGTGCCTACCTGTAGATTTTGGCCTCTAGCTCAGCCGGCACCTAGGGAAACCTACCAAACCGGTGCATTTTTGAAAACTAGAGAGCTAGGGGAATCCAAGATGGGGTGACTTGTGGAGCTCTGACCAGGTTCTGTTACCCAGAATCCTTTGCAAACCTCAAAATTTGGCTAAAAAATACACGTTTTCCTCACATTTCGGTGACAGAAAGTTCTGGAATCTGAGAGGAGCCACAAATTCCCTTCCACCTAGCGTTCCCCCAAGTCTTCCGATAAAAATGATACCTCACTTGTGTGGGTAGGCCTAGCGCCCGTGACAGGAAATGCCCCAAAACATAACGGGGACACATCACATTTTTTTAAAGAAAACAGAGGTGTTTTTTGCAAAGTGCCTACCTGTAGATTTTAGCCTCTAGCTCAGCCGCACCTAGGGAAACCTACCAAACCTGTGCATTGTTGAAAACTAGAGACCTAGGGGAATCCAAGATGGGGTGACTTGTAGGGCTCTGACCAGGTTCTGTTACCCAGAATCCTTTGCAAACCTCAACATTTGGCTAAAAAAACACGTTTTCCTCACATTTCGGTGACAGAAAGTTCTGGAATCTGAGAGGAGCCACAAATTCCCTTCCACCAAGCATTCCCCCAAGTCTCCCGATAAAAATTATACCTCACTTGTGTGGGTAGGCCTAGCGCCCGTGACAGGAAATGCCCCAAAACACAACGTGGACACGTCACATTTTTTGAAAGAAAACAGAGGTGTTGTTTGCAAAGTGCCTACCTGTAGATTTTGGCCTCTAGCTCAGCCGGCACCTAGGGAAACCTACCAAACCTGTGCATTTGTGAAAACTAGAGACCTAGGGGAATCCAAGATGGGGTGACTTGTAGGGCTCTGACCAGGTTCTGTTACCCAGAATCCTTTGCACACCTCAACATTGGGCTAAAAAAAACACGTTTTCCTCAAATTTCGGTGACAGAAAGTTCTGGAATCTGAGAGGAGCCACAAATTTCCTTCCACCCAGCGTTCCGCCTAATCTCCCGATAAAAATGATACCTCACTTGTGTGGGTAGGCCTAGCGCCCGTGACAGGAAATGCCCCAAAACACAACGTGGACACATCACATTTTTTTAAAGAAAATAGAGGTGTTTTTTGCAAAGTGCCTACTTGTAAATTTTGGCCTCTAGCTCAGCCGGCACCTAGGGAAACCTACCAAACCTGTGCATTTTTTAAAACTAGAGACGTAGGGCAATCCAAGATGGGGTGACTTGTGGGGCTCTGACCAGGTTCTGTTACCCAGAATCCTTTGCAAACCTTAAAATATGGCAAAAAAAAACACGTTTTCCTCACATTTCGGTGACAGAAAGTTCTGGAATCTGAGAGGAGCCACAAATTCCCTTCCACCAAGCATTCCCCCAAGTCTCCCGATAAAAATGATACCTCACTTGTGTAGGTAGGCCTAGCGCCCGTGACAGGAAATGCCCCAAAACACAACGTGGACACGTCACATTTTTTGAAAGAAAACAGAGGTGTTGTTTGCAAAGTGCCTACCTGTAGATTTTGGCCTCTAGCTCAGCCGGCACCTAGGGAAACCTACCAAACCTGTGCATTTTTGAAAACTAGAGACCTAGGGGAATCCAAGATGGGGTGCTTGTAGGGCTCTGACCAGGTTCTGTTACCCAGAATCCTTTGCACACCTCAACATTGGGCTAAAAAAAACACGTTTTCCTCAAATTTCAGTGACAGAAAGTTCTGGAATCTGAGAGGAGCCACAAATTTCCTTCCACCCAGCGTTCCGTCCTAATCTCCCGATAAAAATGATACCTCACTTGTTTGGGTAGGCCTAGCACCCGTGACAGGAAATGCCCCAAAACACAACGTGGACACATCACATTTTTTTAAAGAAAACAGAGGTGTTTTTTGCAAAGTGCCTACCTGTAGATTTTGGCCTCTAGCTCAGCCGGCACCTAGGGAAACCTACCAAACCGGTGCATTTTTTAAAACTAGAGACCTAGGGGAATCCAAGATGGGGTGACTTGTGGGGCTCTGACCAGGTTCTGTTACCCAGAATCCTTTGCAAACCTCAAAATTTGGCTAAAAAATACACGTTTTCCTCACATTTCGGTGACAGAAAGTTCTGGAATCTGAGAGGAGCCACAAATTCCCTTCCACCTAGCGTTCCCCCAAGTCTTCCGATAAAAATGATACCTCACTTGTGTGGGTAGGCCTAGCGCCCGTGACAGGAAATGCCCCAAAACATAACGGGGACACATCACATTTTTTTAAAGAAAACAGAGGTGTTTTTTGCAAAGTGCCTACCTGTAGATTTTAGCCTCTAGCTCAGCCGCACCTAGGGAAACCTACCAAACCTGTGCATTGTTGAAAACTAGAGACCTAGGGGAATCCAAGATGGGGTGACTTGTAGGGCTCTGACCAGGTTCTGTTACCCAGAATCCTTTGCAAACCTCAACATTTGGCTAAAAAAACAAGTTTTCCTCAAATTTCAGTGACAGAAAGTTCTGGAATCTGAGAGGAGCCACAAATTTCCTTCCACCCAGCGTTCCGCCTAATCTCCCGATAAAAATGATACCTCACTTGTGTGGGTAGGCCTAGCGCCCGTGACAGGAAATGCCCCAAAACACAACGTGGACACATCACATTTTTTTAAAGAAAACAGAGGTGTTTATTGCAAAGTGCCTACCTGTAGATTTTGGCCTCTAGCTCAGCCGGCACCTAGGGAAACCTACCAAACCTGTGCATTTTTTTAAACTAGAGACCTAGGGGAATCCAAGTTGGGGTGACTTGTGGGGCTCTGACCAGGTTCTGTTACCCAGAATCCTTTGCAAACCTGAAAATTTGGCTAAAAAAACACGTTTTCCTCACATTTCGGTGACAGAAAGTTCTGAAATCTGAGAGGAGTCACAAATTTCCTTCCACCCAGCGTTCCCCCAAGTCTCCCGATAAAAATGATACCTCACTTGTGTGGGTAGGCCTAGGGACCGCAAAAGGAAATGCCCCAAAACACAACGTGGACACATCACATTTTTTTACAGAAAACAGAGGTGTTTTTTGCAAAGTGCCTACCTGTAGATTTTGGCCTCTAGCTCAGCCGGCACCTAGGCGAACCTACCAAACCTGTGCATTTTTGAAAACTAGAGACCTAGGGGAATCCAAGATGGGGTGACTTGTGAGGCTCTGACCAGGTTCTGTTACCCAGAATCCTTTGCAAACCTAAACATTTGACTAAAACAAAACACGTTTTCCTCACATTTCGGTGACAGAAAGTTCTGGAATCTGAGGTGAGCCACAAATTCCCTTCCACCTAGCGTTCCCCTCAAGTCTTCCAATAAAAATGATACCTCACTTGTGTGGGTAGGCCTAGCGCCCGTGACAGGAAATGCCCCAAAACACAACGTGGACACATCAAATTTTTTTAAAGAAAACAGAGGTGTTTTTTGCAAAGTGGCTACTTGTAGATTTTGGCCTCTAGCTCAGCCGGCACCTAGGGAAACCTACCAAACCTGTGCATTTTTTAAAACTAGAGACCTAGGGGAATCCAGGTTGGGGTGACTTGTAGGAATCTGACAGGTTCTGTTACCCAGAATCCTTTGCAAACCTCAACATTTGGCTAAAAAAACACGTTTTCCTCACATTTCGGTGACAGAAAGTTCTGGAATCTGAGAGGAGCCACAAATTTCCTTCCACCCAGCATTCCCACAAGTCTCCCGATAAAAATGATACCTCACTTGTGTGGGTAGGCTTAGCGCCCGTGACGGGAAATGCCCCAAAACACAACGTGGACACATCACATTTTTTTGAAAGAAAACAGAGGTGTTTTTTGCAAAGTGCCTACTTGTAGATTTTGGCCTCTAGCTCAGCAGGCACCTAGGGAAACATACCAAATCTGTGCATTTTTGAAAACTAGAGACGTAGGGGAATCCAAGATGGGGTGACTTGTGGGGCTCTGACCAGGTTCTGTTACCCAGAATCCTTTGCAAACCTCAACATTTGGCTAAAAAAACACGTTTTCCTCAAATTTCAGTGACAGAAAGTTCTGGAATCTGAGAGGAGCCACAAATTTCCTTCCACCCAGTGTTCCGCCTAATCTCCCGATAAAAATGATACCTCACTTGTGTGGGTAGGCCTAGCGCCCGTGACAGGAAATGCCCCAAAACACAACGTGGACACATCACATTTTTTGAAAGAAAACAGAGGTGTTTTTTGCAAAGTGCCTACCTGTAGATTTTGGCCTCTAGCTCAGCCGGCACCTAGGGAAACCTACCAAACCTGTGCATTTTTGAAAACTAGAGACCTAGGGGAATCCAAGATGGGGTGACTTGTGGGGCTCTGACTAGGTTCTGTTACCCAGAATCCTTTGCAAACCTGAAAATTTGGCTAAAAAAACACGTTTTCCTCACATTTCGGTGACAGAAAGTTCTGGAATCTGAGAGGAGCCACAAATTTCCTTCCACCCAGCGTTCCCCAAAGTCTCCCGATAAAAATGATACCTCACTTGTGTGGGTAGGCCTAGGGCCCGCAAACGGAAATGCCCCAAAACACAACGTGGACACAGCACATTTTTGGAAAGAAAACAGAGGTGTTTTTTGCAAAGTGCCTACCTGTAGATTTTGGCCTCTAGCTCAGCCGGCACCTAGGCGAACCTACCAAACCTGTGCATTTTTGAAAACTAGAGACGTAGGGGAATCCAAGATGGGGTGACTTGTGGGGCTCTGACCAGGTTCTGTTACCCAGAATCCTTTGCAAACCTTAAAATTTTGTATAAAAAAAACACGTTTTCCTCACAATTCGGTGACAGAAAGTTCTGGAATCTGAGAGGAGCCACAAATTTCCTTCCACCCAGCGTTCCCTCAAGTCTTCCGATAAAAATGATACCTCACTTTTATGGGTAGGTCTAGCGCCCGTGACAGGAAATGCCCCAAAACACAACGTGGACACCTCACATTTTTTTAAAGAAAACAGAGGTGTTTTTTGCAAAGTGCCTACTTGTAGATTTTGGCCTCTAGCTCAGCCGGCACCTAGGGAAACCTACCAAACCTGTGCATTTTTTAAAACTAGAGACCTAGGGGAATCCAGGTTGGGGTGACTTGTAGGGATCTGACAGGTTCTGTTACCCAGAATCCTTTGCAAACCTCAACATTTGGCTAAAAAAACACGTTTGCCTCAAATTTCGGTGACAGAAAGTTCTGGAATCTGAGAGGAGCCACAAATTTCCTTCCACCCAGCATTCCCCCAAGTCTCCCGATAAAAATTATACCTCACTTGTGTGGGTAGGCTTAGCGCCCGTGACAGGAAATGCCCCAAAACACAACGTGGACACATCACATTTTTTTTAAAGAAAATAGAGGTGTTTTTTGCAAAGTGCCTACTTGTAAATTTTGGCCTCTAGCTCAGCCGGCACCTAGGGTAACCTACCAAACCTGTGCATTTTTTAAAACTAGAGACGTAGGGGAATCCAAGATGGGGTGACTTGTGGGGCTCTGACCAGGTTCTGTTACCCAGCATCCTTTGCAAACCTTAAAATTTGGCTAAAAAAAACACGTTTTCCTCACATTACGGTGACAGAAAGTTCTGGAATCTGAGAGGAGCCACAAATTCCCTTCCACCAAGCATTCCCCCAAGTCTCCCGATAAAAATGATACCTCACTTGTGTGGGTAGGCCTAGCGCCCGTGACAGGAAATGCCCCAAAACACAACGTGGACACGTCACATTTTTTGAAAGAAAACAGAGGTGTTGTTTGCAAAGTGCCTACCTGTAGATTTTGGCCTCTAGCTCAGCCGGCACCTAGGGAAACCTACCAAACCTGTGCATTTTTGAAAACTAGAGACCTAGGGGAATCCAAGATGGGGTGACTTGTAGGGCTCTGACCAGGTTCTGTTACCCAGAATCCTTTGCACACCTCAACATTTGGCTAAAAAAAACACGTTTTCCTCAAATTTCGGTGACAGAAAGTTCTGGAATCTGAGAGGAGCCACAAATTTCCTTCCACCCAGCGTTCCGCCTAATCTCCCGATAAAAATGATACCTCACTTGTGTGGGTAGGCCTAGCGCCCGTGACAGGAAATGCCCCAAAACACAACGTGGACACATCACATTTTTTTAAAGAAAATAGAGGTGTTTTTTGCAAAGTGCCTACTTGTAAATTTTGGCCTCTAGCTCAGCCGGCACCTAGGGAAACCTACCAAACCTGTGCATTTTTTAAAACTAGAGACGTAGGGGAATCCAAGATGGGGTGACTTGTGGGGCTCTGACCAGGTTCTGTTACCCAGAATCCTTTGCAAACCTTAAAATTTGGCCAAAAAAAACACGTTTTCCTCACATTTCGGTGACAGAAAGTTCTGGAATCTGAGAGGAGCCACAAATTCCCTTCCACCAAGCATTCCCCCAAGTCTCCCGATAAAAATGATACCTCACTTGTGTGGGTAGGCCTAGCGCCCGTGACAGGAAATGCCCCAAAACACAACGTGGACACGTCACATTTTTTGAATGAAAAAAGAGGTGTTGTTTGCAAAGTGCCTACCTGTAGATTTTGGCCTCTAGCTCAGCCGGCACCTAGGGAAACCTACCAAACCTGTGCATTTTTTAAAACTAGAGACCTAGGGGAATCCAAGATGGGGTGACTTGTAGGGCTCTGACCAGGTTCTGTTACCCAGAATCCTTTGCACACCTCAACATTTGGCTAAAAAAAACACGTTTTCCTCAAATTTCGGTGACAGAAAGTTCTGGAATCTGAGAGGAGCCACAAATTTCCTTCCACCCAGCGTTCCGCCTATTCTCCCGATAAAAATGATACCTCACTTGTTTGGGTAGGCCTAGCGCCCGTGACAGGAAATGCCCCAAAACACAACGTGGACACATCACATTTTTTTAAAGAAAACAGAGGTGTTTTTTGCAAAGTGCCTACCTGTAGATTTGCGCCTCTAGCTCAGCCGGCACCTAGGGAAACCTACCAAACCGGTGCATTTTTGAAAACTAGAGACCTAGGGGAATCCAAGATGGGGTGACTTGTGGGGCTCTGACCAGGTTCTGTTACCCAGAATCCTTTGCAAACCTCAAAATTTGGCTAAAAAATACACGTTTTCCTCACATTTCGGTGACAGAAAGTTCTGGAATCTGAGAGGAGCCACAAATTCCCTTCCACCTAGCGTTCCCCCAAGTCTTCCGATAAAAATGATACCTCACTTGTGTGGGTAGGCCTAGCGCCCGTGACAGGAAATGCCCCAAAACATAACGGGGACACATCACATTTTTTGAAAGAAAACAGAGGTGTTTTTTGCAAAGTGCCTACCTGTAGATTTTAGCCTCTAGCTCAGCCGCACCTAGGGAAACCTACCAAACCTGTGCATTGTTGAAAACTAGAGACCTAGGGGAATCCAAGATGGGGTGACTTGTAGGGCTCTGACCAGGTTCTGTTACCCAGAATCCTTTGCAAACCTCAACATTTGGCTAAAAAAAAAAGTTTTCCTCAAATTTCAGTGACAGAAAGTTCTGGAATCTGAGAGGAGCCACAAATTTCCTTCCACCCAGCGTTCCGCCTAATCTCCCGATAAAAATGATACCTCACTTGTGTGGGTAGGCCTAGCGCCCGTGACAGGAAATGCCCCAAAACACAACGTGGACACATCACATTTTTTTAAAGAAAACAGAGGTGTTTATTGCAAAGTGCCTACCTGTAGATTTTGGCCTCTAGCTCAGCCGGCACCTAGGGAAACCTACCAAACCTGTGCATTTTTTTAAACTAGAGACCTAGGGGAATCCAAGTTGGGGTGACTTGTGGGGCTCTGACCAGGTTCTGTTACCCAGAATCCTTTGCAAACCTGAAAATTTGGCTAAAAAAACACGTTTTCCTCACATTTCGGTGACAGAAAGTTCTGAAATCTGAGAGGAGTCACAAATTTCCTTCCACCCAGCGTTCCCCCAAGTCTCCCGATAAAAATGATACCTCACTTGTGTGGGTAGGCCTAGGGCCCGCAAAAGGAAATGCCCCAAAACACAACGTGGACACATCACATTTTTTTAAAGAAAACAGAGGTGTTTTTTGCAAAGTGCCTACCTGTAGATTTTGGCCTCTAGCTCAGCCGGCACCTAGGCGAACCTACCAAACCTGTGCATTTTTGAAAACTAGAGACCTAGGGGAATCCAAGATGGGGTGACTTGTGAGGCTCTGACCAGGTTCTGTTACCCAGAATCCTTTGCAAACCTAAACATTTGACTAAAACAAAACACGTTTTCCTCACATTTCGGTGACAGAAAGTTCTGGAATCTGAGGTGAGCCACAAATTCCCTTCCACCTAGCGTTCCCCTCAAGTCTTCCAATAAAAATGATACCTCACTTGTGTGGGTAGGCCTAGCGCCCGTGACAGGAAATGCCCCAAAACACAACGTGGACACATCAAATTTTTTTAAAGAAAACAGAGGTGTTTTTTGCAAAGTGGCTACTTGTAGATTTTGGCCTCTAGCTCAGCCGGCACCTAGGGAAACCTACCAAACCTGTGCATTTTTGAAAACTAGAGACCTAGGGGAATCCAGGTTGGGGTGACTTGTAGGAATCTGACAGGTTCTGTTACCCAGAATCCTTTGCAAACCTCAACATTTGGCTAAAAAAACACGTTTTCCTCACATTTCGGTGACAGAAAGTTCTGGAATCTGAGAGGAGCCACAAATTTCCTTCCACCCAGCATTCCCCCAAGTCTCCCGATAAAAATGATACCTCACTTGTGTGGGTAGGCTTAGCGCCCGTGACGGGAAATGCCCCAAAACACAACGTGGACACATCACATTTTTTTGAAAGAAAACAGAGGTGTTTTTTGCAAAGTGCCTACTTGTAGATTTTGGCCTCTAGCTCAGCAGGCACCTAGGGAAACATACCAAATCTGTGCATTTTTGAAAACTAGAGACGTAGGGGAATCCAAGATGGGGTGACTTGTGGGGCTCTGACCAGGTTCTGTTACCCAGAATCCTTTGCAAACCTCAACATTTGGCTAAAAAAACACGTTTTCCTCAAATTTCAGTGACAGAAAGTTCTGGAATCTGAGAGGAGCCACAAATTTCCTTCCACCCAGTGTTCCGCCTAATCTCCCGATAAAAATGATACCTCACTTGTGTGGGTAGGCCTAGCGCCCGTGACAGGAAATGCCCCAAAACACAACGTGGACACATCACATTTTTTGAAAGAAAACAGAGGTTTTTTTTGCAAAGTGCCTACCTGTAGATTTTGGCCTCTAGCTCAGCCGGCACCTAGGGAAACCTACCAAACCTGTGCATTTTTGAAAACTAGAGACCTAGGGGAATCCAAGATGGGGTGACTTGTGGGGCTCTGACTAGGTTCTGTTACCCAGAATCCTTTGCAAACCTGAAAATTTGGCTAAAAAAACACGTTTTCCTCACATTTCGGTGACAGAAAGTTCTGGAATCTGAGAGGAGCCACAAATTTCCTTCCACCCAGCGTTCCCCAAAGTCTCCCGATAAAAATGATACCTCACTTGTGTGGGTAGGCCTAGGGCCCGCAAACGGAAATGCCCCAAAACACAACGTGGACACAGCACATTTTTGGAAAGAAAACAGAGGTGTTTTTTGCAAAGTGCCTACCTGTAGATTTTGGCCTCTAGCTCAGCCGGCACCTAGGCGAACCTACCAAACCTGTGCATTTTTGAAAACTAGAGACGTAGGGGAATCCAAGATGGGGTGACTTGTGGGGCTCTGACCAGGTTCTGTTACCCAGAATCCTTTGCAAACCTTAAAATTTTGTATAAAAAAAACACGTTTTCCTCACAATTCGGTGACAGAAAGTTCTGGAATCTGAGAGGAGCCACAAATTTCCTTCCACCCAGCGTTCCCTCAAGTCTTCCGATAAAAATGATACCTCACTTTTATGGGTAGGTCTAGCGCCCGTGACAGGAAATGCCCCAAAACACAACGTGGACACCTCACATTTTTTTAAAGAAAACAGAGGTGTTTTTTGCAAAGTGCCTACTTGTAGATTTTGGCCTCTAGCTCAGCCGGCACCTAGGGAAACCTACCAAACCTGTGCATTTTTTAAAACTAGAGACCTAGGGGAATCCAGGTTGGGGTGACTTGTAGGGATCTGACAGGTTCTGTTACCCAGAATCCTTTGCAAACCTCAACATTTGGCTAAAAAAACACGTTTGCCTCAAATTTCGGTGACAGAAAGTTCTGGAATCTGAGAGGAGCCACAAATTTCCTTCCACCCAGCATTCCCCCAAGTCTCCCGATAAAAATTATACCTCACTTGTGTGGGTAGGCTTAGCGCCCGTGACAGGAAATGCCCCAAAACACAACGTGGACACATCACATTTTTTTTAAAGAAAATAGAGGTGTTTTTTGCAAAGTGCCTACTTGTAAATTTTGGCCTCTAGCTCAGCCGGCACCTAGGGTAACCTACCAAACCTGTGCATTTTTTAAAACTAGAGACGTAGGGGAATCCAAGATGGGGTGACTTGTGGGGCTCTGACCAGGTTCTGTTACCCAGAATCCTTTGCAAACCTTAAAATTTGGCCAAAAAAAACACGTTTTCCTCACATTTCGGTGACAGAAAGTTCTGGAATCTGAGAGGAGCCACAAATTCCCTTCCACCAAGCATTCCCCCAAGTCTCCCGATAAAAATGATACCTCACTTGTGTGGGTAGGCCTAGCGCCCGTGACAGGAAATGCCCCAAAACACAACGTGGACACGTCACATTTTTTGAATGAAAAAAGAGGTGTTGTTTGCAAAGTGCCTACCTGTAGATTTTGGCCTCTAGCTCAGCCGGCACCTAGGGAAACCTACCAAACCTGTGCATTTTTTAAAACTAGAGACCTAGGGGAATCCAAGATGGGGTGACTTGTAGGGCTCTGACCAGGTTCTGTTACCCAGAATCCTTTGCACACCTCAACATTTGGCTAAAAAAAACACGTTTTCCTCAAATTTCGGTGACAGAAAGTTCTGGAATCTGAGAGGAGCCACAAATTTCCTTCCACCCAGCGTTCCGCCTATTCTCCCGATAAAAATGATACCTCACTTGTTTGGGTAGGCCTAGCGCCCGTGACAGGAAATGCCCCAAAACACAACGTGGACACATCACATTTTTTTAAAGAAAACAGAGGTGTTTTTTGCAAAGTGCCTACCTGTAGATTTTGGCCTCTAGCTCAGCCGGCACCTAGGGAAACCTACCAAACCGGTGCATTTTTGAAAACTAGAGACCTAGGGGAATCCAAGATGGGGTGACTTGTGGGGCTCTGACCAGGTTCTGTTACCCAGAATCCTTTGCAAACCTCAAAATTTGGCTAAAAAATACACGTTTTCCTCACATTTCGGTGACAGAAAGTTCTGGAATCTGAGAGGAGCCACAAATTCCCTTCCACCTAGCGTTCCCCCAAGTCTTCCGATAAAAATGATACCTCACTTGTGTGGGTAGGCCTAGCGCCCGTGACAGGAAATGCCCCAAAACATAACGGGGACACATCACATTTTTTGAAAGAAAACAGAGGTGTTTTTTGCAAAGTGCCTACCTGTAGATTTTAGCCTCTAGCTCAGCCGCACCTAGGGAAACCTACCAAACCTGTGCATTGTTGAAAACTAGAGACCTAGGGGAATCCAAGATGCGGTGACTTGTAGGGCTCTGACCAGGTTCTGTTACCCAGAATCCTTTGCAAACCTCAACATTTGGCTAAAAAAACAAGTTTTCCTCAAATTTCAGTGACAGAAAGTTCTGGAATCTGAGAGGAGCCACAAATTTCCTTTCACCCAGCATTCCGCCTAATCTCCCGATAAAAATGATACCTCACTTGTGTGGGTAGGCCTAGCGCCTGTGACAGGAAATGCCCCAAAACATAACTTGGACACATCACATTTTTTGAAAGAAAACAGAGGTGTTTATTGCAAAGTGCCTACCTGTAGATTTTGGCCTCTAGCTCAGCCGGCACCTAGGGAAACCTACCAAACCCGTGCATTTTTGAAAACTAGAGACGTAGGGGAATCCAGGATGGGGTGACTTGTGGGGCTCTGACCAGGTTCTGTTACCCAGAGTCCTTTGCAAACATCAACATTTTGCCAAAAAAACACTTTTCCTCTCATTTCGGTGACAGAAAGTTCTGGAATCAGGAGCCACAAATTTCCTTCCACCCAGCGTTCCCCCAAGTCTCTCTATAAAAATGGTACCTCACTTGTGTGGGTAGGCCTAGCGCCCACGAAAGGAAATGGCCCAAAACACAACATGGACACATCACATTTTTTCACAGAAAACAGAGGTGTTTTTTGCAAAGTGCCTACCTGTGGATTTTGGCCTATAGCTCAGCCGGCCCCAAGGGGGGCAGAAATGGTCTAAATACAATTTGCCCTCCAGGGGAGCGACCCTTGCCTAATGGGTTGCTCCCCATCTCTAAAAAAACAAACAAACAAATAAAAAACACAAAAAAAATTTGCCCTGGCGCCTAGAGGTTTCTGCCCCCCCAGGGCAGATCGGTCTACTAACAATAGGCCGATCTGCCCCCATGGGGGCAGATATGGCCTAAAATAAATTTGCCCCCACCCCCCAACTCCCCACCGGGAGCGACCCTTGTCAACGGGGTCGCTGCCCCCGCGTGACATTGGCGCCAAAAAAAAAATCCCCGGTGCCTATGGTTTATGCCCCCTTGGTAGCAGATTGACCTAAAATCGGCCAATCTGCCCCCAAGGGAGGCAGAAATGGTCTAAATACAATTTGCCTCCCAGGGGAGCGACCCTTGCCTAATGGGTCGCTCCCCATCTGTAAAAAAACAAACAAACAAAAAAAACACAAAAAAAAAATTGCCCAGGCGCCTAGAGGTTTCTGCCCCCCCGGGGACAGATCGGCCCAATAAGAATAGGCCGATCTGCCCCCCGGGGGGACAGAAAAGGCCTTCCCAAAAAATGCCCCCCCCCGGAGCGACCCTTGCCCAAGGGGTTGCTCCCTTATGACAATTAAAAAAAAAAAAGAAAATCCCTGGTGTCTAGTGGGCGTTTCAAAAGCCGGATTGCAAGCAATCCAGCTTTTGAAACGCTCTGAGAGACTTCAAAGGGAAGGAAATACATTTCCTTCCCTTTGAAGCCTCTCCGGGCCTCCCCCACATGATCGAAAGAGAAATGCAAGGCATTTCTCTTTCGATCTCGCTGGAAGCTGAGCTTCCAGCGCGATGGGGGAGGCTCTGTGACAAACAGCGCGCGCTCGCGCGCTGATGTCACAGGGTGGGTGGGGGAGGGGTCGGGGGTGGAAGGGGAAGGGCTTCCTCTTCCATCCCTGCCTTTGGGGGTGGGGGGAAGCACACAGAGGGAGCGAGAGCGCTCCCTCTGGGCTATGTGCCGAGGGCGTAATGGTTATGTCCTCGGCACAGCAGCACTGTGCCGCAGGACGTAACCACTACGTCCTCGGCACAGAACCGGTTAACCTTTGTTTTTTGTTTACACAAACACACATTTTCTTCATATAGGGGTTTTGACTTAACTTACAATACTTACCATGTGTGGGAAAACCATGCATGTTAAAGGTATCTATGTGGTAAAATCTGTTTGGAAAGGCATGCATGGCAAAGGCATGCTTTTTATTAACATACAAATAGTATTTTCATAATCAGCCATACTCGGAGAGATACTATATTGCATGAACATTCATCACGTATTGGTCAAATTCCAAATTCAGGAGTGTTGTAGAAGATCTGAGTTAACTATGCTGAATTTGACTGGGAAATAATCAATGTAAGAGTACTACTGTCCTCAGGAATCATTAATTCTGGCAAAGTAGAGGGCCAATTTACAGTATAAGACTTAAAGCATACTTCTTATAGATGCCAGTTTACAATGGCCTTAAGTAAATTCATGCAATTTTCTGCTTATTCTCTCAATAGGTTGAGGCTTACCCCGCTGGGAGTTCGAAGGCATGACATTTGTCTAAATGTTCTTAAGGGGATTATTACTACTCTCTGGCATGCTGACCTCTATTGCAACACATTTGTGGCTCCCATTTCAAAAATGAAATTTTTGCAGCTCTCCAAATTGATCAAAAGTTTCATTGTAGCTATTGTCTTCAGTCATCTGGCATTGTTGAGTGGAACCGTAAAAACACCTGGCCACAGTATGTTCATCATCTAGACTGATGCTCTTCCTTTTGTTCTAATGAACTTTAGAAGTACCTCAGACTGAAAGACTAGTCTCTTGTTGTTTCATGAACTGTTAAAAGGCAGTAGAATTGCATTGGCTTATACCCCTTCAGGTAAACTTCTTTGAAAAACAGATGAAGTATGTTTCTTGTCACGTGAACTTGCAAAAGCACCAACCAAAGAAACTCACTGTCACTAATTGAATCCAGGCGATTGGATGGTCATAAAAAAATAGCTTACAAGAACACTGGTGAGGTCTGTAATGAGTCATACTTATGACTAACACTGCTGTGAAATTTGTCAGATTCCTGCAGTGGATCCACACTGCTCACTGGAGGAGAGTGAAGGTGGTTTATAAAGAAGTGATGACAAAAACCACTGATTCACAGACTAAAGATCAAGTTCAGAGCATGGATCAAGTGAGGATGGACATTTTGAAAATAAAACTGGTGAAACTGATGGAGTTATATAAGCTACTGGGGATGAGAGTAAATATCCTGGTGAAGGTAACAGCAGCAGTGTCAAGTTCAAGATCAGAGTTAAGAGCTGTTATGAAGTCATGAGTAGCAGCACGGGGAAGTAACCTCTGATCCAACTAGTAAAAAACTCCAGTTGAAAGTTCATTTCACAAGAACCGCCAGAGGAACAAAACAGTTTAAAGTGAATCAAGGTGCTGATGCTGACCAAAGTTTAAGTCGAAAAGTGAGTGTAGAAGAGTCAGCTGCAGTCACAAGTGAAGATACAAAAGTTGAAAAAACAAAGACACTGAAGAAAACTTGTAAATGAAAGCACTAGCAGAAGAAAAGACTAAAGCCAATTGATGAAGAACCTGATGCAATAGAAATCACCCCAGAGACTAATGTGAGTGAATTGCCAGTTGTCAAAAAAAACATGGAAAAAAAGAATTCCCAATAGAAAGTATGCTTCACCTTAATGGGCA
This sequence comes from Pleurodeles waltl, assembly GCF_031143425.1. NCBI lineage: Eukaryota > Metazoa > Chordata > Amphibia > Caudata > Salamandridae > Pleurodeles > Pleurodeles waltl. The sequence continues at coordinate 487,400,168 of NC_090438.1, read as the reverse complement.
TATCTAGCCTCAGTATTAAAATAAGATGAAGAAGAATTAGACACAGATATCTACAGTTCAAAAAACTGCTACTAACACATCTTCTAGAGCGAACCAGAAAAATAAGAATCACCTTGAATGTTCCGAAAAGATTGTCAGAGATTAGTTTGAACTTTGGAAAGAATACAAAGAACATATCTTGAGAATATGAACAACATGAACTGAAGCAGAAAAAAATAGAAACATTTTGAAGTCTATTTTGATTTTCCATATTCCTTTGACTTTTTTTGTATATCCATAGAAATAGAGAGAAGGGTGAAAAGTGTGAGATACTGGAAACATCAGAAGAAGATAGAACAAATTTAAGCTGAAAACGAATTTAGACCATCAAATTTGCATCCTAGATTGAGAGCATGCGGGAAACGGTGAATTATGTATGATTCGTTGTGACCCTACAATAATGTGGTCAATTGAAGACGTGGGCGAAAGTGAGTGTGAAAGTGTGAAAAAACAGTTTTGAAAGGGATTATTGCATGTGGGGGAAGGCTGCTTATTTCAGCTTGCCATGTAACTGGGTAGATTCATGCTATCTTGCTTTCATGTTTGGTAGAGTTTATAATGTTAGCGGAGAGAATGGTGGTGTTCATTTGAAGAGAATGAAACATAGTTTTGGACAGATAGAATTAATATAGTAGGAGCTATGATTCCATCTATAGGTATGAATTTGAATTATGTGACAATTAGACTTTTGTCTACTCTTATGGACCGGCTTACTGATGCTTTTACACAGATTCATTTTGTGCTAATTGCAAAGTATGCATTGACAAGGCAAAACTGCTTAGCGTTAGATATCCTGCTTGCAAACAAAGGTGGTGTCTACAAGGTATTGAAGGTTTGGGAATGCTGCACCTTCATACCTGATAGCAGGAGGGTTATTAATGCAAATGTGAGTAATATAACTAACACTTCTTGTAAAGTCCAAGCTCCAGAATAGAATGGCTTGTGGGAAGCAGTGAGTTCCCAGGCTGGTAAGATAAGAAAGTGTTTCAGCAAGTTTGGCAAGTTGGGATGGGAATTACTAAGGCTAAAACTAACCCCTGTAATACTTGTTTGGATTTGTGCAATTGTTCTGATTCTCCTATAACAATTTTAGGAGTATTTGTGTCTGACATCTGCATATAACGATACAGGAAAATAGTTGAAGAGAAAGAGAAAAGATCTTCAGATGGAGGATGTCAAAGATCAACTTTATAATCAGCTTAAATTGAAAGAGGAAGTAACCCAAAAGAAACAGAAAATGATGTAGACGGTGTTATAACTTCCTATTGATTTGATTAAATTGTGTGTTTTAGTGATTATAAAATAATTGGAGGGAATTTTTTGAAAAATAATTTCTATACTTACATTATTTCAATCATTAGCAGTGTGTAATAGGTAATTAAACACTTGATTACACATGTTCACACTAATATAGTCATACTGTCTTTAAAACACTATTCCTATGTTTTAATGAAGTGTGTTTCACTGACTCTCGTGCATTAGGCTCAAGTGCCCACCACCCATCTTGTTGAAAATGGATGTCAAGTTTAAACTTTCAAAACCTTAATTTAATCTTTAAAAAAAGATCATAAAAGTACATAGTGCAAACATTACAGTGAAAAACATGCTAAAATTAAAAAATTATAAAAATCAGATCATCATACATACATAACTCAAATCATGATTGTTGGAAAATGGGTTATTGGTAAGGGCAGGTAGGTACATACACTTAGCAATGGGCCACTAACCTCCACTTAGGTCCATTTAGGTCTCAGTAAATTAAACCCAGCTCAACCCTTGGTAGCTTGGCAACGAGCGACAAGGCTTAACTTAGGAGACAGAGAGTAAAGCATTCAAATGTCACTAAACAGTAATTAAATAAAACACAGGAAACAGTTTAAAAATCCAAAACCAATTTATAAAAATAGATTATATTTTTATCTTTAAAATGACACAAAAACTAATAAAATCGGATAATGGGAACCGAGATATTAATTTTTAAAGAATTATTGCTTTCTAGCGCATAGAAACAAAACGCGCCAATCTGGTCATCTGGTCGCACCTCGACCGGGGCAAAGTCAAAGTTTAAGACCGACCTCAATGGAGCACGGCTCGGCTACAGTCCACGGGAGGCCTTGGTCAAAAGTTTACCTTCACACTTAAGTCGTTTTTCTGAAGATTTTCTTCAGCGGGACGAACCTGCCAGTCCAATCCGACCTCCTGGTATTCTTCTCCGGATACGCGTCGCGGGAGCCCTCGTGGAGATTTTTACCTTCGTACTTAGTTGTTTTTTCGAGGTGAAAATCCTTCGACCGGGGTAAACCTGGATCTTGATCCGACATCCTTAGAGCCCTCCTCGGATACGCTGGCTGGGAGGTCCCGGTCAACTTTCTACGTTTGGACTTAGTCTCTTTTTTGGAGATTTTCTTCACTGGGACGAACCTGCAAATCAGGCCGGGTCATGGTTGAGGCAAGCCGGCTAGAGTTGCCACGGCGGGTCAGTCCCTTTATGGAGCTTTTTTTCAAAAGTTCTCCAAACTTCTGGATCTTCTCCCAGATGTTCTTTTAAGGTTCTTTTGGGGTCCACAGCTCACCCCAAGGTTCCAGAAGCTCTGAGATGATCCTTGGGGGGTGTGGACTACAACTCTCAGAATGCACCGGGCGCAAACTCCTTTTTGGCCACTGGACAGTGGTCAGCTGATTGATTTCTTCAGGAGTTGGTGCAGGGGACTCTGGTTAGCAATTTTTCACCTGTAGCAAACAGGGAGTCCCTCCTTGAACCAGTTGAAGCCAGGCAAAGTCCTTCTTGTGGTGAAGCCCAAGTGTGCAGCTGGTGCAGTCCTTCAGAGTGCAGGTTCCAGGTGTAGGCCAGGGGTCCAGCAGGGCAGTCCTTCTTCTCCTTTGGTTCTTCCTTGTTGGAATCTGATGGGGATCTGAGGTGTGGGTGCAGGTCTGCCAGTTTTATCCTTGCTCCTGGGTGAAAAACAGGGGGGTCCTGGTTCTCCAATCAGGTGCAGGGTCCTTCCCCCTGTGATGACCACTTTGTTATGCTCAGGTTCGGCGCGCGCTTCCGCGTGCCGAACCCGTTCTGCCTCGCTCGCGTCTGGGGGCTCGAGCGAGGCAGAAAGACAGTTGAACAGTGATGAAGCTGCCGAAGAGACGCGTTTTCTGCTCTCTTCATTATTGATTATTTATGAATAAAGGAAACGCAAAAACGTTTACCTCAGTGTCTCTTGAGTTGGTTACAACAACTCTTTTGTGGCGACGAGCTGGTTTCCTACTACGCGTTTAACATAAAGAGATTAGGAATACATTCCTTGGCACTTTCTTCGTGGGAGGCGTCCTACACATAATTTTTCAGAAGAAAACAGGCGTGATCTGGGCATTTCCTTCCGGAGGTTTGTGATTCAGCAAGTTATGTTGGGGATATAGAACGTGTACTGATTTGTACTGGATATGGCCTTCTTAGGTGCCATCTTGGAAGTACTTTTTGCATAAATCTTTTCTGAGATATATCACCAAGAGAATTTTATTGTTACTTTGTTCAAAGCACATTGACTGTGAACGTCACGCCTGGTTTTGAGTAATGCAGTCAGTCAATCCCCCACCACCGTTCTTGGAAACTCCTGGGGCTCCTCCTATTCCATGGAGACAGTGGTTTGATGGCTTTGAAACCTACCTGGGTGCTATAGGAGCCTCTCGTTTTCACCCGGAAAGAAAGAAATGTTTGCTTTTACATTCGTTGGGGTATGAAGGGAGAGAGATTTTCAAACACTTACCTGAGCTACCGCAATTTTATGAAGAAGAGCTAGATGAATATTTGATGACTACCAAAAAATTGTCCACAAGATTTGACGTTTTACCTAGTCTAGTAGTTTTGCGGCACAAATTCTTCAAGCGTCAGCAAATTCAAAGCGAGGATGTTGATGCATATGTCAGTGCTCTAAGACAACTGGCTTCCAAGTGTGAATTTCGGGATTTTCAAGACCAACTCATAAGGGACCAGTTCATTGGTCATTGTTCAAATAAACATATTCAGCAGAAATTACTCACCATGGGAAATCCAACGTTGGAAGAAGCTATCAAAATAGCCAAGAGTGTGGAGCTTGCCCAGATCTCTTTGATGGAACTTTCTTCTAGCTCTACGGTGAAGGGTTCGGATCCTCTTCATGTCAGTGTAGTTACTAAAAGGGGTGCAGCGAAGAATACTGATGTAAAGAAGAGTGACAATTTTTTTTTAGATCTTCGAACATTTGTTTTAGATGTGGAAACATGCCTCAAATCAAAGATGGCAAGTCTTGTCCTGCAAAGAACGTTATGTGTAGAAAATGTGGTAAAGTTGGTCACTTTGCTAGAGTCTGTCAATCCACTAGTAATAAGCAAGCTAATATCAGGTGCATAGTGGAGAACAAGGAAGAAAATAGAGAAGAATCTTTTGTAAAAGCCTTCCAAGACATGATTGTTGTGGTCACAGATAAAGTTTTAGGGGTCAAGGAACATAACCAATGCATTGATCCCATGGTGGATATTTGGGTTGGGGATAAAATGCTTCGTTTATTGGTGGATTCAGGTGCACGCATTACTATGATTTCATCAGAGCTGTTCCATAATACTTGGGGTGACAGAAAGTTGTTCCCTCCCGATAGGTCTCCGGTCTCGTATGAAGGCAGGAAAATTGAGTTAGAAGGTCACATAGAAGACGGTTTAGTGTTCATGGGTCGGAAGATTTTTGGTAAAATATATGTGGCATATAAGGGTTTGAATATTTTGGGGTGGTATCATCAGGGTTTGTTTGGCATGGTGCTGAAACCTGGAACTAAAGAGCAAGTTCTGGTGGTGGAATGTGCAGATTCTAAGACACCGTTTGAGGATGAGTTTCCTGGTGTTTTTGCCCAGGGTTTGGGAAAGATTACAGGATTCAAGCATAGAATAAAGGTTAAGGATAGGGCCATTCCTGTAAGACATAAAGTCAGGTCAGTACCATTTAGTTTAAGAGAAGATCTTAACTCTGAGTTGGACAAGCTTCAACAGAATGGTGTAATTGAGCCAATTGAGTCCAGTTTGTGGCTTTCTCCTTTGGTTGTTGCCTGTAAACGTAATGGAGACCTACGTTTATGTGTGGATCTCAGGAGTCTCAATAAGGAAATATGGATAGACTCGTATCCCTTACCCAAGATCAGTGACCTACTTGAAGGGCTCAGGGGCTCAGTATGGTTTTCAAAGATTGATCTGGCGTCTGCATATCACCAGGTTGAAATGGATGAGGATTTGCGCCATTACACCGCTTTCAATTCACCCTTTGGCACTTTCCAGTTTTGCAGGATGCCACTTGGGTTGACTTCTGCGGCATCAGCATTCCAACGCATCATGCACAAAATTTTGGGGGAAATCCAAGGTATTTTAATCTTTCATGATGATGTGTTGATTCACACAAGGGGTTTAGAAGATCACAATGAGAAAATTAGATCAGTGTTTAAAATTTTTCACTCCTTTGGCGTCTGTGTAAAGAAGGAAAAATGTGAGTTTTATAAAAAAGAAATAGAATTTTTGGGCCATTGTGTGTCTGGGGAAGGTATTACACCTCATCCTGGGTTAGTAAAGGCGATTGTAGATTCCCCTAACCCTAAAGATAAAGATGAGTTACGATCTTTTGTGGGCATGTGTGAATACTACTCAAAGTTCATTTCCAACTATGCTAGCAAAATGAAAGTTTTGTCCAATATGCTCAAGAGCAAAGTTCCGTTTAAATGGGACAGTGAATGTCAAACCATTTTCGAAAGGGTCAAGCAAGAGTTGGTAGACGCCAGACCACTGAGTCCTTACGACCCATATCAACTGTGTACTATCACGGTGGGTGCTAGTAGGTATGGATTGGGGGCTGTGTTGTCGCAAAGTCTAGGAAAAGAGGAGAAAGTTATTAGTTATGCTTCTAGAGTCTTACGTGATCCTGAGTTATGTTTGGGGCAGAAAATATGTAATTCAAACAGATCATAAACCGTTGGTTTACATTTTAAATGGTGATAAGATTAACTATACGACTCCTCGTATCGCACGCCTCACCACAAAATTGTTGCAGTATGACTTTCAGGTCAAGTATATTCTGGGGAAAGACAATTTCACAGCAGATTTTCTATCTCGTCTACCTATAAGTGAAGAAAGTAATCTTGTTTTGGAGGACGATGTGGAAGATTGTTTCATAGCTGCAATTGATGCTGATGAGTCCAAGGTGTGCACTGAGACTGTGTGGAGGGAGGCTGAAAGCAGTGATGAGGTGTTGTCCATTATTAAGCAGCATATAATCAATGGTTGGCCTAAGGAAAGAAATGTGAATCCTGAAATTCAGCCATATGTCAAGGTGGGTGATGAATTGTCAATTGAAAATGGGATCATTTTGAGGAATGATAAATGTGTTCCCCCGTATGAGATTCGTACAAGGTTGGTGGACCATGCTCATGAGGGTCATCTTGGTGCCACGATGACTAAGAGACATTTTAGAGCACACTATTGGTGGCCTTCTATGGACAAGGATGTAGAAAGAGTGGTTGGTGGGCGTGTGGTGTGTAATGGTGCAGAAAAAACGGTTGAAGATTGCAAAACCTCCATTACAACCCATATCGTTACCGGACAAGGCTTGGGTCAAAGTTGGGGTCGATATGGTTGGACCTTTCAATTTTCTCCCCAGCTAGATGCGTTATGCTTTTGTTTTAATGGATTATTACAGTAAGTGGCCAGAAGTGCGTTTTTTTGCAAAGCCTACTGCGGGTAGTGCGATTCAGTTTCTCAAAGAGATTTTTTGGAGGGAAGGTTTTCAGGAAACCTTGATTTCGGACAATGGTGTACAGTTTGTGGGTTATGACATGGAAATGTTTCTGAGAGAATCTGGTGTGAAACATTTGAAAAGTTCTCTATACCATCCTCAAACGAATGGTTTAGTGGAGAGAATGAATAGGGTGGTTGTGGAGTGTATCAAATGGGCTAAAGCAAGTAAACTGTATGTGGAAGAGGCCGTGAATTTGATGTTGTGGTTCTATTGCACCACTCCACATTCTGTGACTGAAATTTCTCCTTTTGAACTGCTTAAAGGAAGACGAAGCACCTCAAGACTGTTTCCAGCGTGGTTAGCCAAAGTGGTCTCAGGTAAAATTCCTGATTCTGTGAACAAGGACGGGGTGTTGGGTGAAGTAAAAAAAAATCAAGAAAAGGTAAAAGCTAGGTATGACCTGAAGAATTCTACAAAAAAGCTCTCATTCCAACCTGGAGATCTGGTGTGCGTCAAGTTACAGACATTTGTGAGGAAAGGGGAAGCCTGCTATGGTGCTCCTGTGAGGGTAAAGAAAGTATGTGGTAATGCCATCATGGTTGAGTGTGGTCAATGGTGGAATATGGGGAAGGTTGTTAATGTTAAGGATGTTGGGCACCGTGGAGTGGAAGGAAGTGACTCCTCTGGGTCAGAGGGCATTCATCAGGAACGCAAGGTGTTAGACAATCATTTGTTAGAACCCGACACCTTGAGGAGGTCTGTCCGTGAGAAACGGGTTCCGTTCAAACTCAGAGAACATCATAGTATTTAGCGAGAATGCTTTAAGTTTTTTTATCTCATGGACACACTGGTGTGATTGTTAAATGTTATGCAATGCATAGGTTATCTAATGCTCTTAGTTTTTTTTGTCCAATGCACTTATGTTTTTTGTTCTTATTTATGTAAGTTGTTTTTGTTCAAAAGAAAAAAAAAAGAGAGATAATATGTTATGCTCAGGTTCGGCGCGCGCTTCCGCGTGCCGAACCCGTTCTGCCTCGCTCGCGTCTGGGGGCTCGCGTGAGGCAGAAAGACAGTTGAACAGTGACGAAGCTGCCGAAGAGACGCGTTTTCTGCTCTCTTCATTATTGAATATTTATGAATAAAGGAAACGCAAAAACGTTTACCTCGGTGTCTCTTGAGTTGGTTACAACACACTTCCTGGGACGTGTGGCAAAAATCAGTCCCAGAAGGCAACATTCCTCAAAAATCCATCATGGTTGAAAGTGATTTTTGGAGGTTACATCTGGCTGAGCCCACCCACTGGTGTGGCTAAAAATCATAAACTCACCCCTCTCCTGCCCTCTCCTAATCCAATCAAGGAGGCACCTAGTTGTCTGGGGTTTCAGGATGTGGGGGTGTTGCTGGGTTGCTCCAAATGTCCTTCTCTGCCTTTGAAGATCAGTTTGGCAGCCCTCCCCCTTCCTGCCTCACCATCTGCTGAGGGGAGATCTCCTCCCACAGGCACATCTCTTTGTGTGAAGCCAGGCCACTTCACACCTCATCAAGGCAGCCTGGCCAGGCTGCCAGAGGCTGGCCAATCCGAGCACAGCAGCAAAAACAATGCAGGGCTGAAATTGGCAACTTTTCAGGTAAAGTTTAAAACTCTTTACCTAAACAAGTTATATTAAATCCAACAACTGGAAGTTGTGGGATTTATTATAACAATGAATTTGATACCAAATTCTTGTATCTGTCACTTAAGGGGACTTTTAAAATTAAAATGAAGTCTCCCCATTCTAGCCTATGAAGGCCATTCACTCCCATGAGGGAAAATGAATTTGGCTGTTTTTACCTCACCAGGGCTCATACAACTATTTTTATAAGGTCCCTGCTTATAGTTACATGGCACCCAGCCCTAGGGGCACATAGGGCACACCTTAGGGGTGACTTATATGTAAAAATAGAGTAGTTTAAGACTTTGGAACTACTTTTAATTCCAAAGTCGAATTTGCATATACCTTTACTTTAAAAACAGCCAGCAAGGCAGGCCTGCCTTTAAAATGACACTGGGCACCTCACCAGTGCACCTATGGGCGCACTACCTATGCTGTGGTCCCTAAACCTACATGCCCTACCATATACTAGGGACTTATAGGTAGGTTGACTTAGCCAATTATAATTAGCCTAATTTTCATACTGATTTTACACAGAGCACAGGCCCTGGGACTGGTTAGCAGTACCCAGGGCACCATCAGAGTCAGGGAAACACCAGCAAAAAGTGAAAAATGGGGGCAAAAAGTTAGGGGGCCTCTGCAATCAGCCCTCTTCTCTCACAATGATTAAAAGTCACAGTAAGGAAGCTTACTACCCCATGCCTTTAACCACTCAGAAAAACACATTAGATGCCACACTGTGCCTGATCTAAAATGAAAGATAAGAGACCTCTCCCAGCAAATAAGCTCCAAAGTTAGATATATGATTGGAAACCCTGAACTGAACTCAGATGTTGCTCTTGCGGCTTTAAAGACAGCATGGATTTCTTACCCAGCCCACAAGCCATTATATAGAAATTCCCAAATTTGGTTGACATGTCAAGGCTAGCCTTAAATACTATGAAAAATCAAGCAGGGTGTGCAAGAAACGGGGTGTTCTGGCCATTAAAAGCACATCATCTGCATATAATAATGCCAAAAAAGGAGAATTTGCAACATTAGAATGGATAGTTTGGTGCTCAGGTCATTGATGCACATTATAAAAAGCAGGGGTGCCAAAACACAACCCTGACGCACCCCACTAGCTAGTGGGAAGATATCCTAGAGTTCCCCTGCCCATCCATCCCTCACCCTTGTTTTCATGCAGGTAATGTAAACAGTTGACAAGGGGGGACAGCAGCCCCTAAGTTAAGACGACAATTTACTCCTGGTCACTCAGTCAAAGGCAGAAGGCAGGTCAATAAAGGCCAGGTACATTGGGCAGTGCCTGGCGATATTATATTTACTCATAATCAAATCCAAGTTCAGGCACAGCTCCACTATACCTTGGCCAGGGAGGAAGCCATACTGGCAGTGGGACAGAATTTTATCATAATTGGCCCAAACCCGTAGGCGATCGAAAATTACCATCTCCATAACCTTTACAGAGCTATCAATTATAGATATTGGCCTGCAGCTTTTCGGGGACCCTCTATCACCTTTTTGAAAACTGGGACTATGGTGGAGGGACCAAGACTCCAGGACCGAGCTGTATGGAGAGTTGTTTAAGACATTGGTAAGCAAGGGGCCCCACAGGTCTAAGTAACATTTAAATAAATCCATGGGGATCCATTTGGCCCTGGAGCTTTCCCACTTGGGTTCAGTCTTATTGCATCCTTTACTTCCTGAAGGGAAACCTGGAGAGGGAAGGAATTAACCAGGTGTCCTGTCTTTGTACACCTTTTCTTCAAGCAGATGGTAGATGGAAGCAAATGATTTACCTACTCCTCACCCAAGATATTACCCATTACGAAATGACTGGGGGAACACCGGCTGTTGGAAATCATTAACAGTGTCCCAGAAGTCCTTGCTTTAGTTTTGGGCAGCTGCAAGTTCAAGCGTCTCCCAATTCCTTTTAATGCAGGCATATTTCCTCCCCTTAAGCATGTGCTTACTGCTAACCTAGCCTCCTGAGCCTCCCCATCATCTCTAGGGGATCCTGCCAGCGCCTTCCTCAAATGGTGATAAGGCGCTAAATAATTTGCATCAGACCAGCGTGGGTGCTCCTGTCCAGTATCAGCTGGCTTCAGCAGATGGCACTTAATATTGATGCATAATAATTGATTAAAAAACACAGGACTTCCTCTGGGTCTTCGCTTAAGCATCCCAAGATGCGGGCATATTCTTTTTAAGTAACATGCCCAAAGTGGCATTCTGATCTTTTAGGCGCAATACAATCCTGAGTCCATCCCTAAAATGTTTATTAATTTCATTATACACTGGAGGCGCCTTATCCCTGTAAAATGGGAAGGCTCCAGTAATCCAAAGAGCATTGTGGTCTCACCACTGGGTTTCAACAACCTCACCTTTTAAGCACCACAGCAGAAGTTGCTTGCAGGCAAAAATTTAGTCTATTACTGATTGCCACTCCCCTCCCCTATAGGTAGTTTTGCTAGGCTCAAAAAAGCTTTTTTGATCACATAAGGTCAGGCGACAGCTGGACTGTGAAGACATAACTAGAAATAAACTGTTGAAGAATTTTTTTTTCTGATAGCAATTCCTGTCGATTATCATAAAACCACCCAGGTTTCAACAAAGCATGGGGATACTTATGGAAGCACCAGCAAGTACATGCTGAGGAACTGACTCACATATTTTTAGTAAGTATAGATTTAATTGTTTATGCAATGTGTCGCAAGGTCACCAACACAGCAAGAATATCTATGAATGTTTATATAATAATGCCAAAAAAGGAGAATTTGAACATGAATGTTAATGCAGTGTGGTTATGGTATAACTTGACACTGCAGCTGTCCCTAGACAATAATGTGAGCATCAATACATAGGAGCTTTTGCTTCGGCATGATGTTGGAAGCCAGGAGTACAAGAATTTATTGGGCAGAAGTTGTGTGTTTTCTCAGAATCATAATCAAAATCAAAATCACAACGAGCATAGCGCAGTCTGTGCATATCAAAATGGCTAGTGTCTCTGTCTCTTCTAGGTACACAATCCATGCTCATGCAATCAGAGGTTAAGCCATCTGCACACCACAGAACGGGGTCTACTGACATCTTCAAGGCAAACTAAGGTGGGGGGCAGTGCATTTATATTCCTGACATCCTCCAGAACCCTCTTTCAGTTGCAGATTGCAGAATATATGGTAAGTGTTGGATCTAGTCGCTCTGGCATCAGGATTTTCCATGGAGATGAGCCTAATGTTTTAGTGTGACCTCCTGGGAGTAGTATTACAGGGGGTCTCGGGTAGGCAGGGTATTTGCACTGTGACATGTTGTGTTTACATCACCTGCCTCAAGGAAGAGTCTTTTCTGGATGAGGCTGGCCATTTATTTGTTTCCCATTAGCTTTCCCCAAATCATTCACAGGGGTGATTTCCCCTCATGCTGACCAACAGTAGTTGGGCTGCCTCTGTTATTCATCTTTATCTCTCTGTGTTAGGCAAAGCAGTGCAACATTCAAGCAGAAGCTTGGCACAGTGCAGCAACCTCTGGTTTACATGCATATCTTTTAACAAGTCTGCAGGAAGCACAGGCCACGCCCTAAGGGAGGCAAAGTGCAAATAAAGTCTCAACCAGGGCTGCAATGACCATTGGGCTGAGAAGTCTTCAGCCCCCCTCGCCGTCAGGATCCCTGCGTGGGCTGGCTGGGCTGAGGCTACTGGCTTGACCTTTAGCCACATCTACAAGTATTCCTTGCAATGACGGTTAAAGGCCAGACAAAACATTGGGTGTTTTCATTGTCTCCATAATCGCTGCTGCTTTCCTATCTCATGTTATATAATATGATTACTTCACTGCCATAACAAAAAGCAATGACCTACCCGATTTAATGGTAACATGTGGACGTCAGAAGCATCAAAAATGTCTTTATCACATCCCACACTCACCAACATGTAAATAGCATCCAGCAGTACTCCCACTTAAACATGTGCCCACAATAAATACTCATGACAGGGGTTAAAAAGTACAGCTATGCCAGAAGAATTTCACCTTCCAAAGAAATTGGCCCAGTGTATTGAATTATAAAGTGCATTATAATACAGTTTTGTTTATTTCTTCATGCTGTGAAGCCAGTGTAAAATGCACAAAAATAGATTATGTTTTGACATCAAATAAAGCAAAAGTGCCTTCCATCAAAAAACCTGCTTGCTGCGCATTATTGGAGCTAGGTGTAGGTAGGTAGTTATATGTGTCCTCAAACACAGACTTTAACTTTGGAATGATCCCCATAGCAAAGCCCTGCCCCTCACACCATCCTTTACACGTTGTTTGTGTTAGACGGCCCCTCAGCTCATCTTACTGCTGCCCATACTATACCTGTTCTGTCTGTGAAGTGAGCACGTATTACTGTTGCCAATGATATGCATGTTTTGTGGGGAGACAAAACATGCATGCATGGTTCTTGCTGTGCCTGTTTAATGTGCTTTTAGAAGGTGTAACACTGTTACTACAATTGAAGTAGCATTTCATGTTCAGAAGGTGCAGTGGGGTTATGTTCCACATAATATTGTGGCTGTGCTACTGGATTTTATTTCAGATCAAGTTGCGCACATGGGACATGTGCATGACCTGGAAACATGCATCCATGCCAGCTAGGTTGTCCACAAAGTTGTCTTTGTGGGGCATAGATTTGATATCTATAGCACTTACTGCTCACCTGAGAGAAACCTTCTACCAGATTGTTTGGTAAAAGGCGTAATAGGCCAATGTGTTGGAGGTCTGAGGGATAAACTTATAAAGAGAGCAGAATTATTTGGGGATGAAGAAAATGGGTGGAGGAAAGTAAGAGGGGAGATGAGTACAAAGGACTGTGGTGGAGGAAGGAATAGTGATCGAGTTGGTAAGGATGCAGATAGTGAAGGGATGACAATTACTAAGAAGAGGTGGAGGAGGAAAGAGAGATCCAAGGAGAGTGGCAAAAACCTAGAGAAAGTGTAAGACCACGAGAAAGATACAGAGAGAGAGAGAGAAAAAAGAGGTGCTTTACAAGTAAAAAAAAAAGGTTTTTTGATTATTTGTCTTTGATTGTCTTAAGATGATATTTTGCTTTTCTGTATAGCTGTTAAGCTATCATTTAAAGACCTCAAAGCACAGAGGGGGTGATCGAGAGAAAATGGCAGAGAGAATGGACCTTGTATATGAAGACAGAGTTCTCCAAGAGATTGGCCTTTCACCACAGAGGCAGAAGTGTTTTTGGATAATGAGCTTTAAGCATCTGACCAACAGCTATGCATTACAGAAAAATAAAAACAATCAGTTGCAGTAGAGCTCAGTGAATGATGCTGTTGGGTTGTGGGTTGATAGTAAGATAAATCAGCTGCTGACAGAGCTTTGTAAATCTTATGGAGATACTAAGGTAGGTCAAATAGAGTCCCACTGAGGCAGGAATTTGTCCAGCTGCACCACACTATCTAAAGTGTGAACTCTCATGAGTCTCCTACTAATAGTTGCATTTCACTGTGTGCCCACTGCTGAAAATGTTTTTGAGGAAGATGTGACTTGCTAGGGCAAAGAACATTAGTTTTGGAGATTTTAGGTCTTCAATAATTTTTAAGAAGTAGAAGAAAGCAATTTAGGTTTGCATGAGGGGCTGTGCAAATTACTCCTGTTTATCCAAAACCTTATTCTCGATTAAGCTTATTAACTGCATTACTGCTGTAAGAAGCCAGACTACCCTTGTTTCTAGAAGTACATTGTTATATTTTCACTGAGCATTACTGCAAGAAGTCATATTTCATAATTTGTTTGCTCCTACTCAAGGATTTCAGTTAACTAAATACACACCACGAGATGTGAAAAAACATTGTGTAGCGATTCTACAGGCTTAAGGCTGTAGTACTTCCTCTTCTTGCATTGTTATTGTTAGAAATGGGGTCTTTGGTTGGCAGTCAGGTTACCTCCTGTCCAAACAAGGACCCTCACTCTAGTCAGGATAAAGGAGAATCACCCTCAGTTTACCCCCACTCACCCCATTGGTTGCTTGGCACGAGCAGGCATGCTTAACTTCAGAAGCAATGTGTAAAGTACATGCACCAACACACACAGTAACTCAGTGAAAACACTACACACTGACACAACACAAGTTTAGAAAAAATAAATAATATTAATCTAAACAAAACAGACCAAAATGAAAAAAATCCGACATACACAAGTCAAGTTATGAATTTAAAAAGAAAAAGAGTCTTAAATCCTTTAGAAAACAGTGAGAACGCTGTTAGCGCAAAAAGTACCTAGATATTGGCAAAATAAAGCTGCACGGGTGAGTGTGCTTCTGAAAAGGCCAGCGATGCGTTGAATTATCACGCGCTAGCAAAACCGTGCATTGTTCCTCTTCCGGTCGGGTCGGCGTGCATCGTTTCTTCTCTCCCGCAAGAGAGCGATGCGTTGTTCCAGATGGGAACCTTGAGTCTGGCCAGGCTTTGCATTGATTTTCTGCACCCAGCGATGTTGCGTTGAAATCCGGTCACCCGGTGTCCAGAAACTGCGCTGCTTTGGGGCTTGCATCGTTAACAGCAGCTGCTGCGGGTGTTGTGCATTATCTATCCAGCCACGTTGCGTCGATCTCCCAGCCGTGATGCAGGTGGAGTGTCAATTTTAGGGTGGCAGCGCACCGTTTATCAGCCGCAAGGCGGGTGGTGCATTGAAAGTTTCCCCGAAAGGCGGTCTTGGCATGGATTTCTGTCCTTTTCCACCGGCTGCACCTTTCAAGGGCCCAGAGACAGGTTAGGGCACCACTTGGCAGGCAGGACTCTCAGCAGAAAGCCCAAGTGCTGGCAGAGAGAAGTTTTTGTTGTCCCTGAGACTTCAACAACAGGAGGCAAGCTCAGTTCAAGCCCTTGGAGATTCAGAGTCACAGAATGGTTGAAGTAAGAAAATGCCTACTTTTTAAAAGTGGCATTTTCAAACACAAACTCTAAAAACCAACTTCACTCAAAGATATATTTTTAAATAGTGACTTCAGAGACCCTAAACTCCACATTTCTATCTGCTCTCAAAGGGAATCTGTGTTTTAATCACATTTAAAGGCAGCTCCCATGTTCACCTATGAGAGAGGTAGGCCCTGCAACAGTGAAAACTGAATTTGGCAGTATTTCACTGTCAGGACATGGAAAACACATAAGTATATGTCCACCTTTAACATACACTGCACCCTGCCCTTGGGCTACCTAGGGCCTACCTTAGGGGTGTCTTACATGTATAAAAAGGGAAGGTTTAGGCCTGGTAAGTAGGTAAACTTGCCAAGTCTAATTGCCAGTTTACAACTGCACACACAGACACGGCAGTGGCAGGTCTGAGCCATGTTTATAGGGCTACTAATGTGGGTGGCACAACCAGTACTGCAGGCCCACTAGTAGCATTTGATTTACAGGCCCTAGGCACCTCTAGTTCCCTGTACTAGGGGCTTACTAGTAAATCAAAATGCCAGCCAGGAATAAACCAATCAACAATACAATTTACACAGAGAGCATATGCACGTTAGCACTGTTTAGCAGTGGTAAAGTGCCCAGGGTCCTAAAGCCAACAAAAGCTGGTCAGAAAAAAAAGGAGAAAGGAGGCAAAAATATTGGGGCTGTCCTTGCAAAAAGGGCTAAGTCCAACAGTTACTATTTTCAGAAATCATTAATAATATTACTCGTTCCTACTAATGTTCAATGATGTGATGCATGCATGGGTGTTGGTTTGTGCGGTCATGGTCTTCCAACAACTAAAGTACCAAAGTGGACATGACATTACATACCCTTTGAATATGGATAGCAATACATGGTGAATCCTTTGACCCACCCAGAGCACCTCAGCCCTTGTTTACATTGCCTAGTGCAGGATTTTTAGAACTATGTTTAGTTTCTGATCCAGCAACTGCCTTGATGAACCTCAAAGATAACAATACCAAACACTCTGTCAGAGGTTGAAAATGTCCTGACAGCTGTAGCAGCTGATACCGCTGGATAACTCTCATTTTTGTGCAGTAGATGCACCATGGATAATCATACTGTATATTCAGTTTCTGTGCTTCATCAGGTGGTTAGCATCATCATCTTTACAAATATGAGTTGCTTTCAGGCTTGGGTACTTGAAAAGCATATCAAAGCACGAATATGCAATGGAAGCTGGAATTCAGTGTTACCATATAGTACCACTCAATACAGCTTTAATGTTCTGTGCGTTATAGTGCTGTCCTGATTATGTAGTATACCACAACAGTGTAGGAGCCTCAACTAGTCACTGTGACAAAGGTTCTGCAATTGGCTTTGCTGCCATTGATCAAAATGGTACCCCCCCACCAAACTCTGAATTTAGTTGCATCCCTGGTCTCAACATACTTTGCAAACTGTAACCAATTCTGGTGCCTCACCTCATAACAACAAAATTGTTAGGGAGTTCAAACAACCAAGGAACACAACTCTCTCATTCAAATCTCCCAACGAGCAGCCATTTCAAGAAGGCGCTATTGAACATCCTGTTCAGAGAGGGTCATTTGTTTGACTGCTCCCTACTTCCCTTAACCACATGGGTAGGTCATTAGCACCAGACGCCAGGGACAAGTAAACTAGCAAGTGTGATTTGCCTTGCAATTATTTATATAGCTCTTTAATAGCCACTGCAGGCATATGCGCAATATATCCCAGATGAGGGCATCTGAAAATCCGGCAAGCACATTTCAGCAAACATGTCTCATGCACCAGTGAACGGCACAGCACAGTTGTAGTCTAAGGGCCTCATTTACAAACTTTTGGGCCTTCTTGCTGCGCTGCCATGCATCAAACAAATTGGCAGGAATGCACCATAGCTACAAGATACACCACATTCCTGTCCTTGTCCCCTGTGCTGGTGCACAAATTGCTGCCATGCACCAACGCAAGCACACTTGTGTTATGGTGCAAAGCTGCCTGTGTTGCAAAGATGATAGTTTTTTTGCAGGAAGGGAGACACCTTCCTGCACAAAAGCAATCACGAGAGGTGTTTTTCCTCTTTCTATGGGTGCTTCAAAATGCAGCACACATAGAAAAAGGAAGAAAACAGGGAGAAATAATGTAATTTCTCCCAGTTGAGCTCCCTTTATGCCAACCCTGGAGAGGCAAAGGCTTTTGATAAATTCACAGGGTTATGAAACCCCAACACCCATGGAATGCTTCTCTGATGCAAAGTTAGACAACGCAGAGACTTGAGCTGAATTGCCTTACACCATACCTACAAAGCCATGAAAAGCCACGCAATGTGGCCCTGTAACCTGTGCTGCCAGTGCATCACAAGAAGTGACACACCTGTGGTGCTGGCTGCTTGTAAATGAGGCACTTAATGTGTAAAATCAGTTCCACTTTCTTTTCATTGCCCATGAAGAAGAATTAGAACTCCATCAAAGTTCAAAAATGAGTATGCCATAATTAAGAAACCAGGAACAATTCAATGGCAAGATTACAAGCAAATCTCCCAGTGCAAGAAAAAACAAACAAAAAAATGAAACAAAACAAAACATGTAATGTAGTCTGTGTCTATAGTGAAGCATCTGTGGTCAAGTGCTCTTATGTCTATGGGAACAGTCCATGCATTGTGAAAGCTGCCTGTCAGCCACACGCTAATCTGATCTCTTCAAGAATTGAATACAAACATTAACTTTTGATGTCCAAAAGATATCCATGTAGTGGCTTAATAGTACAGGTCAAACTGGAAACATGGGGGTGAATCCCAGCTTTCCTGTTAGACCAAATTATGTGATCCCTAACACAATACTTTATTTCAGTAAGACTCCTGTTGTTCATTACCACTGATGGGAGCTAATCTAATATTCATGTTCAGAATATGTGCTGTACAGAATCTTTATTGTATTTGATTTACTAGCCTATAATGTTGCTTTAAAATATACAGCACACATGACAGCTGATTGGCCTATTAAGTTCACTAATAGTTAGGCCTGGATGGAACTCACAGAATTTCACTCCATGCAAGCGATTCTGCAGAGTTCTGCCAATGGGCAGGAAATGTACATTGCTCTGCTCATGCTCTGACAGTACAGAATTCTGCACTGACAAATCACCTGCTCCTGTCTAGCTTTCCCTCTTGTTTTTCTCCTCTTAAGCCCCATCCAACCCAATTCACTCCATTCTGATCACAATCCCACCTAGGTTTCTTTTCTTTATTTTCGCTTTTTATTAGATTCTGACTTTCCCTGTGTGTTCATTTATTGCAAAATTCACAAACAACACACAGTAAATGGAGTAAAAAGTACTTTATAGACAGGACCCAGCCCTCAAAAATATGTACAGCTTTTTTTCAAAATTTAAGAAAAAACAGGTACAAAAATATTGGTGCATGCCTTCCATCAATCAACAAATTGATCCAAATGTTCTTTAACTTACTTAATTGTTTTACAAAAAAAAACTTACAATCCAATGGTATGTGTGTGTGTGTGTATGTAGAGGCCTATGTCTCTCATAGGTTAACATGGGAGCTGCCTTTAAATATAATTAAAGTGCAGATTCCCTCTAAGAGCAGATAGAGTTATGTAGTTTGGGGTCTCTGAACTCACAATTTAAAAATACATCTTTTAGTGAAGTTGTTTTTTAGATTGTCAGTTTGAAAATGCCACTTTTAGAAAAGAGGCATTTCCTTGCTTAAACCATTCTGTGATCCTGCCTGCTTGTGGAGTCCCTGTCTGGGTCAGTTCAACAGTTGGGCTGTTGTGAATTCCCTCTAGACACTGGCACAAAGGGAACTGGGGTGTAGCCTACATATCCTGATGAGCCATCTCAGCTAGAGTGGAGGCTGGAGTGGTTGCTCACACCTGAAAGGGCTGTATCTGCCCTCACACAATGCAGTCTGCAACCCCCTGGTGTGTGTCTGCGGCCTGGCCTGGACAGGGAAGGATCTTGCAAACACCTGATACTTTCCTTTGACGTCAGCCAACTTCAAAGGCAGAAAGGGGTATAAGTGTTGGACCCAAAACCCCAGACTTTTAGAATCTTTCTGGAATCAAGAGGAACCATTGCCAAGGAGAAGAGCTGAATAGCTGGAGGAGAAGTATTGTCCCTTTGCTGTGTTGCTTTGCTGGATTGGCCTGCAGTTGCTAATTCTGCCTTAAAAGAGAGCAAAAGGTGAACTTTGCTGTGTATCCTGCTTGAGAAAGTTCTCCAAGGGCTTGGAGTAGAACTTGCCTCATGTTGGAAGTCCCAGGGATATCAAAGACTGCAGTTTCATCTTCCTAGAGCACTGGGAACTGTGTGTTTTGTGCTGTTCAAGGAGAAAAATCACTGCAACACCATCAACAGTGCCGCTGGCCTGCACCGTGACCTGCGGACGCCACACAGAGCCACACTGCCCCACTTCGCACCGCAACCCTGGTCTCACCCACACCGTCAACAGATTACTTAATCGAGCCACTGCTCGCACTGCAACCTGTGGGCCCTGCACTCTGGCATTGCCTGCTCACACCTCAGCTCGGACATCCCCCAACGCCGCTCCTGCTGACACCAACACTGCTGCCTGCGCCGTGGCCTGTGAACACCGCTTGTGAGGAGCATGAAGCACTGTCCCATCCTGCACCTCAGCCCCGTTCCACCAACTCCAACACCATTGACTCCAGTGTCATCAACAGACATCCCTGTCTGCACGCGACCCGTAGATGCTGCCTTAAGCCATCCTGTGCCGAACTGCCAACTTGGGCCTACCGACAACAGCACTTCAACAATGACGATTGACGCAGCCTGCATCGTGACCTGGTGACACTACATGTCACCCCGCCGCACTTCACACTGCAGCCCTGGTCTCACTGACGGCATTGGACACCATAACCGAGCCGCAGCCTTCACTGTGACCTGTAGGCACTGCACGTCACACCACAACCCCGACGCCATCCACGCCAGCGCTCCTGACTTCATCAGCCAAGAGTTCAATCTGTAACACATGTGGCTTCAAGGGTCCGACAACTCCGGAACAGACACCTCAATGCCAGCGATGCCGCTCTCGGGATCACGGCGAGGATCACTACTCCCTCAAATCCAAGGTTCTGTTTGCAGGTCTTCCTGACACCGTACGTAGCCCATGATGCCACGTCTAGACTGAGCTGTTGGTTTTGTTGATCACGAAACGTGATAGCCCAAGGTGGAGCAATCGACTTCAAGGAACTGTATTTTTAATTTAAATCTTACAAAATTCATATCTTTAGCACTGTCTGTAGGATTCTTCTCGTTCTGGTCCTGTTTTACATTGATAAATATTGGCCATTTTTCTAAAACTGGTGTGGTGTCCTTTTGTAGTGTTTTCACTTATTACTGTGTGTTATGTGCAAATGCTTTACACATTGCTTCTGAGATAAGCCTGACTGCTCATGCCAAGCTACCAAGCGGGTGAGCAGGGGTTGTCTGAGCAGATATTGACTAGAGTGAGGGTCCCTCCTTGGATGGAGTGCAAACCGACCATTTAGGCCAATTAGAGACCCCATTTCTAACGGTGTGCATGTGCTCATAGAACCACAGACAACCCTTAGTTCAGCTCGGGCTAAACACGCCTGTGAAGGACCCCAGCATAGCTTCACATTGGGGAATATTCCCATGTGGTGTCCATGGGTTGGAGATGGCGAGTCCAGCATCCCAGCCCGTCTGTCCTGCAACTACCAGCACGAGTCTTAGCTATAGTGATGGATGAAATGGAAAAGTATGGTCAGTTGTCTAGAACATATTTACAGACCTACAGAGCTCACCATTGAGCTGTGGGTCTTTGCATTGTACGTCAGCTGAGTGCCTTAAAGTGGATAGCTCAGTGGTTACTGTATTCACTGTGCTGACCCATCTGTTTATGACTGTATTGTCCAATGATTGACTCCTGCCACTTCATATCAGTTTTAGGAGACAATGCTATTGTTATTACAGTTCATTAAAATGCTTCATATGTCCCGTTTATTAAAAGCATACAGTAAGGAATTTGCTCACATTGAATTCTAATCATTTCAAATAAACACCCAAATGTAAGAGAGCCTAGCGCCTCCTTGCTCCACATTAGCCTCATTTTTTATGATGCTAATGTGGCCCAACAAGGCCAAATGAATTGCGCCAGATTTACAATGCATGCATTGCACCACTTTGTAACCCCTAGCACCACATTATGCCTGCGCCAGGCATAATGTATGTAAGGAGGGCATTCCCTGTTAGAGGGACCACAAAAATGGGCACTAATAGTTTTTAACACCTGCACAGAGCATGCGTTAAAAGGAGGCACACCATTATTTATAATGGGCCTCCATGTACTTTGCAATATGAGCGCCAAAACATTTGGCGCTAATCCTGCAAAATACAACAATAGCATAACAAATGTTGACGCTATTGTCACTAACCTGCGCCTTGGTGCGCACACAGATGGTGGCATTAGGGGGGCGCTAAGGGTGCAAGAAAAGTGGTGCTGTATACAATGCTGGGCCACTTTTCTTAAATTTGGGCCAAAGTGTTTTGCCTTAATGAATGTGAGTGCTCAGTGCCTGCTCTACTGCACAGTCCGTGACCATAGAGAGTCACACATGACTTGATCATCACTTGCTAAAATGTGAGTTTTGGTACAAGGTTGCACAGATTTAATAATACAAATGAAATTGTGTATTTTCAAAATGGGCTTGCTCCCCCTTATGACCCTTGAGAGTTGGAAAACACTGGAATGTTTGAATGTTGACTACTCACACTACATATTGGAAGCTGGTGTGCCTAATACCCCTGACAAGGTACTGAAGTGCCCTGTGGTGAGTTGTGCGTTACTATGGAATCTAAGATTTGTTCCGAGGTGAGATGAGTTTAGGCATGAAAAACTCTATTATGGGCCAGTCGGCCTAGCTTTAAAGAGTTCTTGGACGGTGTATGTGAAAAATCAATACACCATTTCTGGCCACATGTGCTACAACACATGTTTAGTTATACAAATAATAACAACAGTAACAACAATGCACATGTTTACTTTAGGAATACTAGTGGGAAGCAGACAGAACCAGTGCTGCAGCACATGTGCTGTAAGGCCTGAATTATTTCCTAGTAATAGTAATTATCCAGTTAAAAACATTGTGGGATTGTATTTCGTCTTACTTTCATGCACTGAAGATGGCTAAGGTAGTGAGGCATTGAGAATGCCAGTATAAGAGCTTCCACACACGTTATCACATCAGCATTAATCAGTACCAACAATTATTTGTCTTATTATCACTCTTAGCAATAATGGATGGAAGCCTGTAATAGCAGTATTGAAAT
This sequence comes from Pleurodeles waltl, assembly GCF_031143425.1. NCBI lineage: Eukaryota > Metazoa > Chordata > Amphibia > Caudata > Salamandridae > Pleurodeles > Pleurodeles waltl. The sequence goes on along the minus strand of NC_090438.1, from coordinate 487,377,483 downwards.
GTGTTTGTAATCCCCTTTTACAGTTGAGGTGTGACATCTCTAGTCACTTGTAATAAGAAAATTACATCGCTACTCAGTTACTTCAGCCCTCCTCCTAGAATGCTTTAGCTTGGATTATCAAATTTTACAAATACAATTCTCCAGGCAATGCTAACAGGTCTCTTGCGTGCCTCACATTAAAGCTGCAGTGCCCTGAATCCCACGGTGCAACTTCCTCTAAACCAGACGACCATTGTGGATTTCTGGTGTCTATAATGTATCATTGTTTTACTATTCCATGATGAGCAACATGTTGGTTCTAAACGTGTCAACCATGTTTATACTTTTAAAAAAAGACTATTTTTAATACCATTCCAAAATGGACTCTTTCTGCTATGTTTAGGTTTGTTACTGCAATCACATGCCCTCTATATTTAGAACTCATCATGTTTTTTTTTTCTACTAGTATTTTTATATAAATGTATCTTAAATATGTTGTTGAGTTTCTTTGGTTGTGTCAGAGGATAAATGCAAGAATGAGTCAGTGGATGGATGAATGGATGCATTAGTACCATGATGAGTGACATGCATGAGGACTTATTGAGAGGCGTTATTGAAGACTTATTGAGTACCTAAACCCATTTGAGACACAAAGGTACTTTTCATCTATAAGCTACACCTATTGACATTGACAATGCTTGTTAGGGCTGGCTTCAGCCAAGACCTTTTGACTTTACAAAAAGCTATTGGGCAGATTTAAGAAAAGTGGCGCTGCACCCATTGAAATGGCACTTTTCTTGCGTCCCTTGACACCCCTACCACCACCATGTGTAGGCTGTATTTAAAATATGGAGCACCTGGAGCAGGGTAGGGCGCAATGTAATCAAAATTTGTGATGATATTGATGTACTGCTCAGGGTTAAGTATATAGGACCCCATTGTAACCAATGATGTGCCCCCTTTTGATGCCTGCTCTGAGCAGGCGTTAAAGTAGCTGCAAAAAATGATGCAGTGGAATCTCTTAGATGCCATTGTGCCATTTTTGCGGTCCTCCTAATGGGGGAAGGCCCCTTTTGCATAATGTAGTGTAAAGGGTTACAAAGTGGCGCAATGCATGCATTGCACCACTTTGAAAATTTGGTGTGGCGATTTTGGCCTCGTTAGGCCACATTAGAGTAAAAGAAATGATTCTAGTGGGGTGCAAGGAGGCGCTAGGGGCTCAAAAATCTGCCTCTATTTGTATATATACTTACCTAAAGGGGCTCTCAGCCAGTTTACTTCATGCATTGGTATGTTGCTGTGTCATTCACATTTTGCTCACATCCACTAAAGCATACAGCAATGAGCAGTGGGTAAGCCTACTTCAGCCACTAGCTAAGCTTCACTTTGAGTGACTGCATTTTTCTCTTTCACAAGTAGCACATCCACCTAAAAGTTAGTTCCCTTCAGTGCCAATGTTTTTGTTTTTACTTATTATTTTAGTGCTGCCTTTGGGTTTAGAGCCAGATGTGACAGCAGGACGCTTCACACCAGCACAGGTCACATTCCATGCTTTATCAGTTTCTGTCTCCTGCCAAAGCTGTTGTAAATTCCTTTTGAGAAAGCTCTTTGTTTATGTGACTTTTGCGAACAGAGAACAGTCCAACAGGAATTTCATAGCATAGGTGTGTTCATTTAAGGCTGTTCTGTATTAAGTCATCGAAAGGTTCAATATTATACAATTTTATACATAAGTGGAAAATTCTTCAGAACACGTTTATTGTGGAATCAGTTTCACCAATGGTTCTTTAATTAACTTTGCCCAGGATGAAAAGCTGCCTTTATTGGGTTGAGTTTGCAGCACTTGCAACACTTTTTTTTTTACTCCTTCCTTCTTTTCATCTTTCTTTCCTTCTTTATTTATTTATTTCCTTCTTTCTTGTTTTCATTCCTTCATTCTTCCAATCCTCTTTCTTTTTTCTTATATTCTTTCTTTTTCTTTCTTTCATCCATTTTTCCCTTCTTTCTTGCTTTATTTGTTTCTTTCATTCTGTTGTTCCTTCTTTGTTGCATTCCTTTTTTCTTTCATTCCTTCTTTCCTTTTTTCTTTAATTTTTTAATTCTTTTTCTTCCTTCTTGCTTTCCTTTTTTCTTTCATTTTTTCATTACTTCTTCAATACCTTTTCTTTCATTCTTTCACTCTTTCCTTCCTTCGTTCCTTCTGTCTTGCTTTCCCTTTTTCTTTCATTCTTTCTTTCCACCTTTCTGTATTCATACATGTCTTCTTTCCTTCTTTCTTGGTTTCCGTTTTTTTTTAACTTTCTCATTAGTTTCCTTTTGTTTCTTTTTTCTTTCAGTCTTCTTCCCTTCTTTCCTTCATTCTTACTTTATTTTTAATTTTCCTCTTTCCTTCTTTGTGCTTTCATTTTTTTCCTTCTTTCTTGCTTTTATTCCTTCTTTCTTACTTTCATTTTTCTTCCCTTCTTTCTTGCTTTCATTCCTTTTTCTTTTCATTTTCCTATCTTTCTCCCCTTATTTCTTTCCTTGTATTTAACTTTCTTTCTTTCTTATCTTCTTTCTTACTTTCTTTCTCCTTATTTTTCTTTCTTTGTCTCTCTTTTTCTTTATTTCTGTCATTTTCTTCTTCTTTCTTTGTTTTCTTTTATTTTTCATTACTTTCCTTCTTTCTTGTTTTCTTTCTTCAATCCTTCTTACCTTCTTTCTTTCATTCTTGCTCTCTTTCTCGCTTGCCTTCTTTCATTTCCTCTTACCATCTTTTTTGCTTTCATTACTTCTTTCTTGCTTTCACTCCTTCTTTCCTACTTGCATTTGTTCTTTCCTTCTTTGTTGATTTCATTCCTTCTATTTTTCTTTCCTATTTTTTCTTCTTCTCCCTTTCTTTCATCTTCTTTCTTTCCTTCTGTCTTACTTTCTTTCTCTCTTTTTCATTTTCTTTGTTTCTTTCTTTGTTTCTTTCTCTCTAAGAAGGGAGGCTATCAGCCAATGGCATAACGTTTGACTTTTTTAAATCTGTGTTGATAAAGACCTTTTGATTTTTCTAAAATGATGTGTATGGCATAGTTACTTGTAGGGATTTTTTCCCACACTTCTCCTATTTGTGGTTGTGTCATTCACATTTTTCTCCAGCCCATTTGAGCATACACCAAGAGGCAATGCATCAGACCACTTCAGCAATTGGTTGACTTAACCATGAGTTTCATCAAGCTGTTTTTTTTACAATGAGCACATGAATACACAAAGTAGTTCCCTTCACTGCCAAGGTTTACTATGGTAATGTGTGATTTTTTAGACTAAAAGCATTTTGCTTTTGGTCAGTGTTTTCTATTAGATTGACAAATGCCCAACAACTCCCCAAACAATAAATGTTTGCAAAAGTCATGACAAAACATGAAAGGCTGATGGACAATGCCAAGCCTATTAGATTTGTCATTGCTTGTTATATGATTGCTGCTATTTCAAAGTATACCCGTTTGTGTCCATTAAAAACTATTCTTTACAAAGTAATTCTCTTTTTCAAATGCACAGAATTAAAAGCATTTCTAACTGATCCTCTTAATGTATTTTAATTGAGAACTATAGATATACGTGTAAACCAGTTTAGTCTGCATGTCTTGCTTGTAAGACTTTTTAGTTTGATTTCAGTGCTTTTCTATGTCATGCTTAGATAGATATTTAACAATTATATCACTAATTGAATCTGTCCTGAGCTATCTGTCTTTGCAACCCTGTCTCTCTGTCTACCTGTGTGTCTATCTACCTATCTACCTGTCTGTCTATTAATCTAGCTACCTGTTTATCAATCTGATATTGTCTCTTTGTCTATCAATGCAATTCTAGTTGTCAATCTATCTACTTCATTTGAAAGTCTATAATTCTATCTTTGCAAGTCTTTTTCTGTCTATCTATACAACTCCCTCTCTATGTCTGTGCCAGCCTCCCTATCTATTTTTCAAACTTCCCTCTTTGCAATAACAATGTATAAAACATTACATAAAAAGCATTAGCGAAGGCAAGAGGCTGTCAACCAACACTGTATTAATTGGGGGGTTTTAAGATAGGAGTTAGTGTGTCCTTTTAATTTTACTAGAATTATGTTTATAACATAGTTGCTTATAGGGATTTCCAGCCAGACTTCATCCATCAGTTTGTTGTGTGTCATTCACTATTTTCTTCCATCTACAGCCCTCTACAGCTGTTGTCTGACTTCACTGTCCGTTCAAACATACTTCCCTTTCACAAGCAGCACATCTACACACAAAGTAGGTCTCTTTAGTGCCAGGGCCTACAATAGGAATGTGTGTCTTTTGGACAATTTTTATTTTCCTTTACTCAATGTTTTTCAGATTGATGATGTCCAGACAGCTTCCTCGACAATAAAATTTAGCAAAAAACATTACAGAACAAAACAAGAACTTCCAAATTCAAAAGGCTGATGGCCAATGACAGACCGCTTGGCTTTGCCACTGCTTGTTTTTAAATGGAATCAGTGCTTGAAATTAAAAATAGAGGTACAGGTACTGTATACCTGAGTGCCTGCTTGTTTTGGAGAAGTGGCGGTACTATCCAATTAAAAGTATTGCATATCTGCTGAGAAGTGCAGGTATTCTCCCTTTCAAAATGAAAACGTGTAGGTACTCCCTGCCGGGCAGTACCGGCCCATTTAAACCACTGAGTCTGTAACCCCTCTTTGAGCACTGTATTACCTGCATATATCCCACACTGCATGCAGAAACGCGGCTCGCCTTGCACCGACTTTGCCTCTTTCTCCTCAGGATTCGTGTGTGAGTGCGTGCGTTAATGCGTGTGTGAAGAGAGCTTTTCCTCTGTCTCTCTCTATCCCTCCCAATGACCCTCTAAAAAACACATTGGCACACACGCGCACGCGCGCCCTCACTCATCACATCTTTAAATGCTTTTTGCTGCTCATAGACCCGAAAGGAGCTGCACAGCACGGTATCAGAACTCCTAACCTGTTGCTAGGCAACTCGGCATCGCATACAAACCACCCACAAAAATAAAACAAGCCTCTGCTTTTTTCTTAAAATACTATACTACTTACATCAGGCTCTAGCAGAGGAAGGCGTTTTCTGAAGTCGCAGCCAACAACATTTTGGTACCGAGGGCGCGTAAGTCTGCAGTGACGGCTAAAGCTCGTTTGGGATTGCATCCTCAACTCACATGATTAAATACCAGTCTCATTGTAGTGAAAGTGTGTGGCTTTCTCTCTAAAAATTCCCAGCCTCGCGCCTATTCATACTATCTGAAACCTTTTTCGACAGAGTAAATTCAAGCGTTTTGTTCACATTCGAACGCCTGGCGTGACACTGTGGCCCATATTTATACTTTTTGACGCTAAACTGCGCTAACGCAGTTTAGCGTCAAAAAGTTTTGCGCCGTCTAACGCCATTCTGAAGCGCCAAGCGGGCGCCGTATTTATGGAATGGCGTTAGACGGCGCAATCAGACCGGCGCTGCCTGGTTTGCGTGGGAAAAAAACACGTAGACCAGACAGCGCCGGCGTAGGGGGAAAATGGCGCATGGGCGTCTTAAAATGGGGCAAGTCAGGTTACGTCGAAAAAATCGTCTTAACCCGACTTGCGCCATTTTTTAACGACGCCCATCCCCCATCAACATGACTCCTATCATTGTAAAGATAGGAGTCATGCCCCCTTGCCCAATGGCCATGCCCAGGGGACTTCTGTCCCCTGGGCATGGTCATTGGGCATAGTGGCATGTAGGGGGACACAAATAAGGCCCCCCTATGCCACCAAAAAAAAATATAAAAAATAAAAAATTATACTTACCTGAACTTACCTGAATGTCCCTGGGGTGGGTCCCTCCATCCTTGGGGGTCCTCCTGGGGTGGGCAAGGGTGGCAGGGGGGGTCCCTGGGGGCATGGGAGGGCACCTCTGGGCTCATTTTGAGCCCACAGGCCCCTTAACGCCTGCCCTGAGCAGGCGTTAAAAAGTGGCGCAAATGCGCCGTTTTTAGCCACGCCAACTCCCGGGCGTCTCTTTTGCCCGGGAGTATAAATACCACGTAAAGGCCTGGGAGTCATTTTTTAGACGGGAACGCCTCCCTTGCATATCATTAACGCAAGGAAGGGGTTCACGCTAAAAAATGACGCACATTCCGGGAACTTTGGCGCTATTCGCCTCTAACGCCATAGTATAAATATGGCGTTAGTTGGCGTTAGTTTTGCGTCGAAATTGCGTCAAAAAAACCGACGCAATTTCGGCGCAAACGGAGTATAAATATGGCCCTGTATACGGAACACAGTCCACCGCATTGCCGCTTTCTCATTCATATAAATGTTTCCCCAAAACGCGCTCGCATTTACAATCGTCTTTCACACCTGAGAAGCAACAAATGCAAATATACTCCCGCCATGATGGAAATCGTGACTGTAAGTATAAATAAAAGAAGCTGACATTAATGTGCAAACCAAGGAAGAGGAAAAACAGGAATGTTCGCATGACATTTTGAAAGTGTTCAAAAGACCACAAGGTGGAGTGAGAGGAATGGAGGCTGCTGTGTTCCTGAGAACTGCATAAAAAGCATTGTCAGGAAAACAAAGCTGCAAAGGCTGTTGTGTTCAGAACATGTTTTAATTGATCAGTAGGCGCAGTAAGAGAATCAGAATTAATCAGCCAGAAGGGTAGTGAGAGACATGGTATGGTTGCTGCTAGCCCAAACAAAAGCGCAAAATACATTTAAATGAATGAATGAATGACTGAGAAATTAGTCAACGATAGATATCAAGGGCCGGATGTATCAAACAATTTTGCATTCGCAAACGGTGAGAATCGCAAAAATATGAGCGTTTGCGAATGCAAAAATGCCTTTCAAGATTTATGAAAGGCATTCGTAGTGCAATTTCAAGGAAACGCTAAAATAGCGATTCCCTGAAATTGTGACTCCATTTAGGGAATCACAAATTGTGATTGTCTAAATAGGAAATCGCAAATAGGGATTTCCTATTTGCGATTTCCAAAGCACATGCATCATGCATTTCCTAAATGCGAATTGGGCATTTAGGAAATGCAATTACCATCAAATCCAATTTGGTGGTAAGCATGTGCAATTTTTAAAAATGCATTATAAATGCATTTTTAAAAATGACATATAGGGCATGTGCGCTACACATGTCCACAAATATTTTTTTGGGGTGCATCAAAGGGGGCCTTAGGCCCACAGCACCCTGAGGTTTGCAGTACCTAATTTGCAAATTCCTATCAGGAATTCACAAATTCGGAAAGGCAAAACCATTCGCACCTACAGGCCCATAGGGATAATTGGAGTCCCATTCCCTTTTAAGAAATCACAATTACCAAATCGCAATTTTCATACATCCCATTTTGCATTTCTTGATTTGCGATTTCTTAAAAATCGCTATTTCGGAAATGCAAACGAGGATGATGACATATCTGGCCCCAAATGATGTTTCTGAAATGCTGTTTATGTATGTGTAAGCAAACTAATTTAGCCAAGGGTAAATTGGCGGGGCAATAGATTATGAAGTCAGCAAGTGGTACTTAAGCTAAATCAATGCATAATTTGTAAAAGTGCCGAGGACCTGAGTTTCGCTCAGAAGAACTCCGTCAGTGCTACAAATACTGGGTGTTCCGCATATCAAGCATTCCTCCTCATTCCTTGCTCATCCATCACAAGAATTCCGTAGCCTTTTATCTCGCTCTTGCACCTTCTTTTTTATCCCTTGTTTCTCCCTTTGTCACTTTTTATCATTCTCTTCCTCTTTCTTTTCCCATTTTTTTCTCTCTTGGTCTGGGTGAAAACCTGAGGACCAACAATAAGTGATGGTCCCCAAAAATGATTGCCCAAGAAGCTACCTGCTACCACAGGCTCATATTAAGCACTGCACAAAATACCATGCATCATCAATGCATGATTTTAGGAAGTTGCCCCAAATTTTGTGCTGTGTGACATCTGTATTTTCAAACCTGGTATCCAGACGTCCATCACGTACGGTTGGTTGAAATATTTTCCTTCACTCTCAATGCATTCATTGTTAACGTCGGAGTACCCTTACAAAATGAGATAATATTGAATTAACTTTGGAAGCACACAGCTGCTTCTGACCAATTACACCTATGCTGATTTATGTGAAGCAGTGTAGGATATTTATCTCAACGGTCAATAATGTCTCTTATGCACACATCTCGCGCAATCTGTTTTTTGCTCAGTGACTCCTAAAATGTATTTCTGGCCAAAATTAATTTCTTGCGGTTTGGCTACATTTGCTGTTAAAATGATGTATCAAATGTTAATATAATCTGGGACATGGTTCCTAATTCACAAACCCCTTTTCAATTATGTCTAAACATTTCGAAGTTTTGAGAGGTTTAATATTTCGTATCTTATCCAGCCAAAGGTGAACTTAAGGCTAATGACACCACTAGGAGAACGACTGAAATCAATTCACCTATCCAGTCAACATGTTCCTGGCCACTTGCTGTACTCCCAACCACAATCCATACTGAACAGTAGAGAGTTCCTTGGTTTTGCCTGAATCTATGAAAAAGGGATCAAGGGATAATCTCTTTGTCTCCAGTGCACCACAAGTCTCTTTCCTCTTGTTTTCCTCAGAAGTAATTTTAATTTGCAGTTGGTCTAGACCAGGAACTAGTGGGTAGGCTTACTGGCCCCACCAGAGATATGGTACCAGCAGAGAGACAGTTAACATCTGGGAAATATTTTCTCCAATATGGCTAGATGCCAGAGGGCTGAAGGTACATCACACTGATGAGAAACACATCAAGGGCAGCCAGGTGTGTCATAGGGCTAAGTCCCAATAGCACACAATCTGCCCACTTTTATGCAATTTTTCTATAATATGTTAGGGCATTAGAGTGCTTTACAACAGAACCAGAATATGTTCCACATTTTTTTCCTTCTAAGGCACAAGGCAATTAAGTGATTTGTGCAGAAACACAGAATATTGATAAAAAGCTGGAATTGAAACCTGGTTTCCCTTGATCAAATGTTAGTCGCTCTAGCCACTAGGCAATGTCTCCTGCTACTTCAAGACTAAGGGCCCGATTATGAGTTTGGCTGTCCGACTGCCAGACTGCCATGGTGGCTGTTTCAAGAAGCCTGCCTTATCACGATGTATGCAGGTTGATCTGCCGACCACATAGACATTTTCATGCATGCCAGCAGTACGGCAGGCTACAATGTTTGCGGTGCATACTCCGTCACCGTCATGGCCGTGGCCAACCGCCGAGCCCATTACAAAAACACAGTTGACATGGTGGTCATCTTGAGGTGCTTAGCTGACGTTGGTTGGCCATTGCTGTACGCTCACAGCAAAGCACCAGAAGAGTGGCCTTTGGATGGATTAAAAAACAACACAGTAGACATCAATTGGACAAGTGGACACATCTTCAAATCACACCTTAAAAACATCCCATCCCATAATATAAGCCTTTGCCTCTCCACTGCAGCACAGTAAGACAGAGAACAAACTACATTTTGTAATTTCTGTGACATAAGGCATCCCTTTTTTCCAATCCCATTGAACACTTTTCACACACTTATTCAATTTTTTTCATTTTTGTCCCAAATATCACTTGTCTTGTTTAGTTTGTTACTGTCACCCACTTTATTTTCAGACAGGACATGCCCAAAAAATCCACATTCTTCAGAGGATGAGATGAGAGTCATGGGGGATGAAATCATAAGAGTAGACCCACAATTGTTTGGAGCCCAATTCAAACATTCTCCTCTCAGTAGGAAGATGGAAATGTGACAAAGGATAGTCCACAGAGTGCATGATGTAGGCACCATCTTGCGCAGAAAGGAGGATATTAGGAAGAGGTGGAAAGACCTGAGAAGCAAGGTGCATCCCCTGGCCTCCAGGCAACATCCAGGGTCCCCGAAGACTGGTGGTGGTCATCCCAGTTCCCCCTTACAACTCTTTTCCTGGGAGGAAGAAGTCTTGGGAAACCTGTATCAAGAGGGCTTGACAGGAATAGCTGGGGGAGCGGAGTCTGGCAAGGCACACCCTAGCAACTGTCACAAATCTTCAATGTACTGTATGATCACATCCCAGCTTTTTCCATTGTGTTGTTCATCGACTTTCATAACTTGCAATGCCCAAAGTATCAGAGACAGTAGATTGTTAATGTGTATTGTTGTACATAAGATCTTATGTATCAATCTCTAGAATTGTCTGATCTAGTGGCATCACAAACTCAGTATAATTATACCCAAAAGTGCATTTGAAGTGGAGGAAACTTCAAAGAGTGGTTTTGAGGTGCACATGTTCCCCTTTCAACCCAGCCCTGTATGCCAGGAGCTTGTGGGGGTTATATGTCCTTTGTGTGAGGGCAGGCCACTGGCCTTTGAAGTGTAAGTGAGAGCCCCTTCCTGCCTAGGGAGACCCAATGGTGTGCAAATGAATGCAGATTCAGCTCAGTGACCTGTGTTTATGGCTGACTTGGTGGAATGTACAAGGGGAGCTGTCCACTAGCACAGACCAGAAGTGGATTGGAGACAGGACATGAGTCACAGAGAGCAGTAAGTGCAGAGAAATGCTTACTTTCTAAAATTGGTATTTCTGAAAAAGTAATATAGAGTCAAATTCACCAATAAATAGGATTGCTCACTACCATTCCAACCATACCAAACATGACAAATTTATTCCTCTCAGATTAGGAATTACCAATTAAAAGCATATAAAATAATTTCTAATGCTGGCCTACGAGCCGGCCTCACGGTAGTGAAAAATTACTTTGGGGTTTTTTCACTACCAGGATATGTAAAACTTCTAAGTACATGCCCTGCATTTTACTTACATAGCACCCTACCCTGTGGGTTACCTAGGGTGTACCTTCTGGGTGACTTATATGTAAGGAAAATGGGGATTTTAGGTGTGGCAAGTAGTTGTAAATGCCAAGTGAAAGTGGTAGTGAACGTGCACACACATAGACATAGACATAGCTAAGGGGCTCCTTATGTGGGTGACACAATCAGTGCTGCAGGGCCCCTAGTAGCATTTCATTTACAGGCCCTGGGCACAGCTTGTGCACTTTACTAGAAACTAATAAGTAAATTAAAACTGCCAATTGGGTATGAACCAATGTTACCATGTTTAGGGGAGAGAGCAAAATCACTTTAGCACTGGTCAGTAGTGGTAAAGTGTGCAGGGTCCTAAAATCAGCTAAAAGGAGATCGACAAAATGGATGGAAGCAGGCAAAACTTTGGGAGAAGACCACCCTAAGGCTCTCAGGTCTAACAATACTCCTCATATAATCACAACAAGAGTTGATTGCACAGTCAAGGGCATGACAACTCATGACATGCTTACACTCATGAAAGAAGCTGTCAATGAGGTTGTGTCGCAAGTCAGCTCCTTCCTCTTCACCACTATCATTTGGCATTTCAGGATCCTCACCCGGTGGAACCTCAGGCTCTCCCTCCTCTGTTATGTAAGGTATGTTCCTTCCCATGGTGATGGTATGGAGCATGCAGCAGGCCACAATGATCTGACATACCTTCAAGAGTAAGTAGAGAAGGGCTCCCCCAGTCTTGTCCAGACATCAGAATCTGGCCTTTAAGAGGCCACAAGCCCCCTTAACTGGCTGCCATGTTCTTCCATGGGCCTCATTGAAGCAGATTTCCCCTGGCATAGTTGGATTCCTTAGCGGTGTTAACAACCAAGGACGTTGGGATATTCTGAGTCTCCTGTTTTGTAGTGAGACGTAAGAGCTACAATGAGTCACACACTTCCTGATCATAGTATCTAACTTGCACACACTAAGGCACTCATTATGACCCTGGCGGTTGGTGATAATGTGGCAGTAATACCACCAACACGCTGGTGGTAACTACAGCAAATTATGACCATGGCGGTGATATCTCCAAAAGACAGCCAATGTACCACACCGACTGCCAGGGCGGAAACAACAGCCACCATGGCGGTAGTCACGAAAAGCCAGACAGAAGACAAAGTTCCGCCCACCATATTATGACATGGCAAACCGCCACCTTTCATGGGGCGGTACCAATGCCATCAAAAGCCTGGCAGAAACAGAGCTCAGAACTCAAAGGACTCACCATTGGAGACACAGGGAGGAACCACGCTGCCATGGAACCAGAACTGCAAGTTTTCCCGATCATCTTCTATGTTATGCTCCACCACAAACACCAATGCCGGCAAAGACCATAACTGTGAGTACAGCTGCGTAGCACACAAGGGAGGGAGGGAAGAAAACAAGAGTGACACACACGCACAACACACAACCCACACACTCCATACACATAACCAGCTGCACTAGAAAACTATTTATCCCTGAAAATTGGATGAATAATGCAAGGAACTGACTAAAGTGATTGTAATAAGATCAACAGAAAAATCAGTAAGTCGATGTGGCAAATATGTACAAATGTACAAAAACGTGACACCTCCCAGTCCACAGTTCACAGGGGCCACATGGCCACAGGGAAAAGACCAAGGGCCCACTCGATCCCTGCACCAATACGGAGAGAACACTGCAGGGGCATCAGTTGGCAAATAGGCAGGCACCGCAGGGGGAGGGGGGCACCTCAGCCGGATGTGGAAACAAGACCACTGATTCTGGAGGGGGAAACATGCCCTGTGCTGGGTCCTGAGGAGTGCAAGGCCACAGTATCTCGAGTAGGTGACTTGCCCACTGGAGGCTGGATCATATGTTGTCTGCAGGCGGTGACAGCTGCACTGTGGTGGTGGTTGTGGGAGGCTCCTGCTCAGCCCCTGCACCGTCTGATGGCTGCACTCTGGTGGTGGTTGTGGGAGGCTCCTGCTCAGCCCCTGCACCCTCTGATGGCTGCACCGTGGTGGTGGGTGTGGGAGGCTCCTGCTCAGCCCCTGCACCCTCTGAGGGCTGTACTGTGGTGGTGGTTGTGGGAGGCTCCTGCTCAGCCCCTGCACCCTCTGAGGGCTTCACAACCAGGGCTGGCGGTGGGAGCTCTGTGACAGCTGCTGGTGCAGGCTCCTTCCCCTTCTTGCTGGCTGGTGCAGGCTCTTTCCCCTTCTTGCTGGCTGGTGCAGTCTCCTTCCCCTTCTTGCTGGCTGGTGCAGGCTCCTTCCCCTTCGTGATGGCTTGTGCAGGCTCCTTACCCTTCTTGCTGGCTGGAGCAAGCTCCTTCCCCTTCAGTATTTGTGGCCTTTCCACCGCGAGTAGGTGCTGCTGAAACTGGGCCCGTGGACCATTTGGCTGAGGTGCCTGTCTGAGTCCTTGATACCCTGGTCATACGTGCAGGACTGGGGGGTAGGGGCAGGGAAGAGCTCAATCTGGGAAAGGAAAGGCTTTTTAGGAACATAGGGGTCGGAAGAGGGAGAAGTAATGGGAGTGAAGGATGAGGGAGTGGTTGTTGGAGGTGTTTGCTGGATTATGGTGTAGGTGCATGGGTTGTGTGTTGTTGTGAGGTGGATGGCTGTTGGGTGTCTGAGTGCTTGCGGTTGTGTACTTTAGGAGGGGGGAAAGACACAGTGGGAGAGGACAGAGGGGTCGTTTGCATAGATGTTGTGGAAGTGTCTGCCAGTGAGGTGTGTGTTCTGCTTGGTGTGGTGATGATGTAGGTACTGGATGGTGATGTAGTGCATGCAGGTGTGAGTGTGGGTGTAACTTGGTGGGAGGTGGAGGAGGAGGAGGGAAGACAGTGGAAATAGTGCATGTTGTTGTGTCTGCAACTGAATGGTGTTTGTGTGAGTGCCTGTGAGATGAAGCGTGGTGCTTGTGTTTGCCTGGGACACTCTTGGGTGTTGTCCTGTGTGCATGCTCGTCTGGCTGTGTGCTTGGGATGGGTTGGGGTTGAGGAGAATGGGACTGGGAAGTGGAAGTTGGAGGGGGAAGGTAGAAACAGGGACAATGGCTGCCATCAGAGAGGAGGCCAGAGCCTGGATCGATCTCTGTTGGGCCGCCAATCCACTGTGAATGCCCTCCAGGAATGCATTAGATTGATACATCTGGGCTGCCAGTCCCTGGCTGGCATTCACAATGGTTGATTGCCCTACAGAGATGGATCTCAGGAGGTCAATAGCTTGACTCACTTTGGGTAGCAGGGCTCGCTGGAGCAGGGCCTGAGGTGCCTGGGGTGAAGGAGATGCCCACCCTCCTGGGCGAGCGGGCACTGGAACTCGCTGAGGGGCTGCTGGGAGGGCAGTGCTGGCACGGGGGTTGCGGCTGTACCTGTAGCTGGGGTAGTCACAGAGGTGTCCGCACCACCAGGGAGCTCCCATCGGAGGAGGTATCTGAGTCCGTATTGTCCCCTCCAGTCTCCGCCGTGGTGCTCCCCTCACCCTCTGTCCTACTGGAGCCCTCAGCATCAGTGGACTCAGCCTCCTGGGTCCTGTGGGATGCAGCTTCCTCCGTTGCCTCTGCTCCTCCGCCAGATGATGCTAATGCACATAGGGACAGGTTGACAAAACAAGAAAGGGGGAGAGCGACAAAGTATACACTGGGTCAATGACCTCAGCAACATCACCGTTGGCGTACACAGCACCCTTACACACAGGGGAAATGGCCTACGCACTATGCATTGCACTATCAGTGATATTGCTAGCCACCAAGGCATGAGGAGGAGCACCCACCGCCAACTGCAGCACACCTGGGACCCATGCAGCCCTGACCAGTAGTAGATGCCAATAAGCTAGGTAGGCAGAGTTTCCCCTTCAGACCCTTATCCACCAGAGGACCTACGCTGCCATGTCTGGCCTGGCCTAGGGGCCCCCACTGACACCCACCCACCACCCTGATGCCACCGCTCCAGCAGTTTCCTTCAATGACGACCACTGTACTCACCCCCTTGTGGCTGCTGTGATGTCCTCAAGTGCCCATCCAGCTTTGGATAGGCCACCGCCAGTATGCAGGCCATCAGGGGAGTCAGGGTTCTACAGGCACCCCTTCCTCATTTGGAGGCCATACCCAGCTGGGCCTCTGCGGTCTTCTGTGCCCAACGTCTCAGGTCCTCCCACCGTTTGCAACAGTGGGTGCTATGCCTGCCATAGACCCCCAGGCTCCCCACCTCCTTGGCGATGGCATGCCATATACCCTTCTTTTGATGGCCGCTGACCTGCAGAGGCAATAAACACAGGAGAACACCATTAGACATAGAGTCCAGCCTGTAACACGAATGTCCCACCATACCCATTTGTATCACTTTAGGGACACACATAGCCCAGCACTCAATGTGTACCCAGCCAAGAGGATATCCCTCCCCCCTCTCCTATGGAAGGTCAGGATACAAGTGAGGAATCAGATAGAAAATGGCGGTCACGTCCGCAGCGGGGCATACTGTCACTGCCAGCGTAGATCACCATTGGCCAATGTACCCAAAAGGCCCAATATTAACCAATGAGGAATTGCACTGCGGTTCTTGACGCCTCTCGCCACAGCGCACAACGTCAGCGGCATTACCTCACTTCCACCTGTCCCTCCACACAGGACAGGCGGACCCCATTTCAGGGGGGCAGGCCTATGGAATAATGCTGCGCCACAGGATAAATAGGCACATACATGACAAATGACGCTGTCCCATAACTTTTTTACAGATTGCGGACTACTGTTGTTGCTCCCTTGTTCAATTTGTGACAGCCTCCTCACTCTTTTGTCCCTGAGATACCTACAGCTGCGGATGAATAGGAGATGGAGACATACCCCCGTGTACAGACCCCTGGTGGACTTAGCTACACTAGCTGACAGGTACATTATCCTCACCTATAGACTGGACAGGGCCACAATTACAGAGCTGTGTGCCCAATTGGAGCCTGACCTGATATCTGCTATCCGTTATACCACTGTGATCACCCCTTTTGTGCAAGTGCTATCAGTTCTCCATTTCCTGGCAAATGGTTCTTTCCAAGTGACAGTAGGCTTGGCAGCAGGAATGTCACAGCCAATTTTCTCAGTAGGGCTGACAAGAGTGTTGTCTGCCCTGATAAAACACATGTGCAGCTACATTGTATTCCCCCAGGTTGAGGATTTGGCCACTGTGAAGGGCAATGGGACATATTCCCAATATTATAGGGGTTATTGACAGAACACATATTGCGTTTGTCCCCCCCCACCAGAATGAATAGGTGTTCAGGAATCGTAAGAGTTTCCACTCCATAAATGTGCAGATGGTGTGCTTGGCGACCAGTTCATCTCCCACGTCAATGCTAACTATCCTGGGTCGGTGCATGATGCCTTTGTCCTAAGGAATAGCAGCATACCAAATGTGATGTCCCAAATACTGAGGCACAGGGTGTAGCTAATAGGTGAGCCCTGGTTCCCACTCAGTATATGTTGTTGTATGTCTATGGTATTGGCCATATGGGATAGAATGTGGCTAAATGTTGTCCCTCAATATTTGCAGGTGACTCTGGTTACCCAAACTTATCATGGCTGCTGACCCCTGTGAGGAATGCCAGGACAAGGGCAGAAGAACGTTATAATGGAGCACATGGGTGAACCAGAAGGATACTTGAAAGGACCTTTGGCCTACTGAAGGCCAGGTTCTGGTGCCTCCATCTGACAGGTGGATCCCTGTGCTATTCACCCAAGAAGGTCTGCCAGATAGTGGTGGCATACTGCATGTTGCACAACCTGGCCCTCAGATTCCATGTCCCTTTTCTGCAGGAGGAGGAGACTGGAGATGCCCCTTTGGCAGCAATGGACCTTGTGGACAGTGGGGATGAAGAGGCAGAGGATGAGGATGTGGACAACAGAACATCTGAAATCCAACAGTACTTCCAATGACACACAGGTGAGACAGTGCAACTTTACATTTCAGTGACTTTGGTTGTATTCTGTGTGGCATTGGCATGCTGGTATTTCCCACTTCTATGCTCACTTACTGTTACCTCTGGCTATTCATTTTGCAGATGTTGGTGATTTGACAAATACTCCTGGTGTGATCACAACAGCCAGTTACAGGTCATTGATTCTATGCTCATTCTATGTACAGTTCATTTGCAATGGTTGTACCTGTTTCAATCAGTACATATTTGAAATACATGACATACTCAGAAACAAATTATATCAAAGGGTGTTTAATGTAGTGCTAAAATATAGAGGGGGAAGTGCATTCAGATGGGGTGATGATGGAGGAAAGTCCAGGGTAGTGCTCCAGTCTGTTCAAAGCACATGTGCATTGTCCAAGGGGACATAGGAAGGGGAGCAATGGCAGTTCAAGGTTGATGGGGTGACTGAGTGGGACACAAGGGGGACAATCAGGAGAGTCTCATTTCCTGGCAGGGGTCTTAGCAAGTAACTCTGACTTCTGTCTGGATCACAGGGAACATTTGTGGGGTGGTTCACCTTCTGCAGGGGGAGGGGTCCATGAGCCCCTGATAATGTCCCTCCTTCACCCGCATGTTCTCCTGCACATTGTCTAGGATCTGGCCCATCGCGTCCTGGGAATGATGATAGGCTCCAAGGATCTCAGAGAGCGCTTCCTGGAGAGTCGGTTCCCTGGTCCTGTCCTCCCCCTGATGCACAGCAGTCCTCTCAATATCCCTGTTGGCATGTGCCTCTGTCCTCTGAACCGTGTGCCCACTGCCACTGACCCCAGGTCCCTGATTGTCTGGTGTGCAAGGTGTGGGCTGGGCTTCTCCTCTATGGTTGGTGTTGCCCTGCCAGCTTTTACTTGTGTATGTTGGTGTATGGTGGGATTGTTAGTTCTCTATGGTGTGCTTGCTCTAGTGAGGAGTGTCCATGCAGGACTATGAGGGGTGTCCATGCATTGGTACAGCATGCAGGGCTTGGCATTGGGATTAGTGAGATGTGATGGTGGAGTGTATGGGATGTAGTGCAGTGATGGGAGTGAGGGTGAGGGTATGTGATGGCATGCAGGTAGGTGGGTGATAATAGTAGGGAGTTGACTAACCTGAGTCCAGTCCTACTCCGACTCCGGCCAGGCCCTCAGGATGCAGTATTGCCAAGTCTTGCTCCTCCCATGCTGTGAGTTGTGGGGAAGGAGGTGGGGGTCCACGGCTAGTCCTCTGGATAGTGAGCTGGTGCCTTGCTGCTATGGAACGCACCTTCCCCCGTAGGTCGTTCCACCTCTTCCTGATGTCGTCCCTTGTTGACCCTGTCCACGATTCTACGCCATAGCTCCATCTTCCTGGCTATTGATATTTGCTGCACCTGTGGTCCAAATAGCTGTGGCTCTACCCTGACAATTTCCTCCACCATGACCCTTAACTTCTCCTCAGTGAAACGGGGGTGCCTTTGTGGTGCCATGGGTGTTATGTGATAAGTGTTGGTGAGGGTGTGTTGGGTGATGTGTTGGGGTGTGTGAAGTGGGGTGCGTGAGGGATGTATGGATGTATGTGTGTATGTAGTTATGGCAGTGGTCTTGGTGTTAGTCTGGTGGTGCTTATTGGTATTTGTAAAGGGTTGTGGGTAATGTGGGTTGGTGTTTTATAGTGGTGTGGGTGTGTGGGTGTGGTGTGTGTATGATTGTCAGGTGTGTGTTGTTTGAATTGTCCAATGTGGTATTGTTTTGTCTGTGGGTGTCCATTGTGAGCGTGGCGGTGTGTACCGCCAATGGTTTACCGCCGTTGAATGTCTGTTGTGGTGATTAGTGGGTCATGATGTGATGGGCGTTGTTCTGTTGGTGTAACGGTGTGGGTTTGGATACTGCCACTTTATCACCGACCTTTGGGCTGGCGGATTTGTGTATGTGGCTGTGTGCTGTCGGATTGGTGTGTGTGTGTCATAATATGGTGAACAGATATCTGCCACCGCCGCAGTAAGTTGGCGCCCGTCAGCGTGGCCGTAAGTGGGATTTACTGCCATGGTCATAATGAGGGCCTAAGTTAGCAGTGATGTTACTTACCAAAAATTCAGATCCTCTCTCCGGTTGCAGTTGTGACATCAGCTGGGGTACGGTGCTGTTCTGCATTACAAAGGAATCATGGGATAAACCTTGGAACAGGGCACAGACCCTTGAAATGTACAGATTGGGCAAGCAGACAACTTGCATGTTGATAGAATGGAAGTGCTTTCTGTTATACTATACTTGTTCGCTTGCATGCAGTAGCACTAATGCACTATGGGTGCCATCAATACTCCCACCACACGTGGGAGGTGACTAAATCCATAAAAGCCAACCTTCACATTGGCTAATTCCTCACATCTGGGGAACAAGATGACGCTGTCAATGTATTTTTGTCATTGCAAATTGGAGATCTTTTAAAACACCACTCTACATAGGTTGTGACATACCACCAGCTATGGCCACTGTATACTGAAAGGATCCTGTGGCCAGAAAGTGTATACTGCCATGAGTCTCACAATGGGCGGTACACATGCTGGATAAGTGTTTTGTGGCATGAGATCTGGCTCCAACTGACAATACAGATAATTTATAGTTTGCCTATTCAGACAAAACTGTTTTATCACATCCCTTTCTTCCTTGGTCTGATGGTCTGGAAATAAATGTCACACTGGACGTTGTCATCTCCTCCTTCTCCCAGGGTACCTATGTGTGGAATCAAATAAATAGGTGCATCAGTCACAGAGTCAAGAGCTACATATATGAGTAAGACAGCAGTGATGTGACAAAACATTACTAGTTCACAAACCATTACACAGATTTCACATTTCAATAGTCTACTCCCCAAGATTCAGCTATTTTTTTCCATTGTTGTCTATACATGTGTATAACATGTATATGCACATCATACACAAATATGGTTCTCGTGTGCACCTTGTCATAGAACAATATGTTTTCACCTCCCAAAATACCATCACTGGTGGTGTACATTGCACCACAGTTATATGGCATTTATGACCAGTAACGCACTACACTGATGCATGTGTACTAGAAATAACACATCAGTGGAGTATCACATGTGTGTACATGTTATGACACATTTGTAGTGGTAGTGACACATTTACCAGTCAGGAATACTGTAGTTTCAACCGCTAAAATGGTGGATGCCTGATCTTGTATATTGGACTTTTAGAGGCTGCCACTGCTGCCAGTGCTGCCATCAACATCTCTGCCACTTTAGATGCTGTGTGCTGCCTCCGGGAGCAATTATGCCAGGCTAAGCAGGTGAAAAGGCCCCTGCCTGCTCTCAAGAGGAGCTGGATAAACTTATTGATGAGGTCCTTCCAATGTATTGTCAGCTCTATGGCACATACATATTTGACTATCTTCAACACATTCCCACAGGTCAAAATGTGGCTCTGAGTCACAGATAATGTTTTGGATGACTGTAGTTACATTTTGTGGTGCATACGTAGGATGTACATGTAATAGACAGTGGAGTCCTGTCATTTGTGTATTTCAAATGCCCATTGTGTTGTGTGATGTGTGATAAACTCTAAATCCTCCTTCTGTTGCATTCACATGTCTATGAAAGAACATTTTTCAGGGTAACAATCATATATATGATGATCAGATGATGGTAAATGATAAAATAAATGTATTTGCATTATAGGATGAGCTGTATATGTATGCTGTTAGAAGCAGTTGAGGAGGATGTTCACAATGTGTACAGTCCCACATATCACTCAGCCCAGATCAGGCTTTTACAAACTGTTGTCGGAGAGCTAGCAAAACCTCAATGATTCCTTCAGAGTACCACCACACAACCTTGAGTTCACATATAGGATGGCCACAAGAAATACTGTTTTGCAATGAAGTGATGGAAATGTGATGTTCTTGTTGGTTCTGTATGCTCAGCTTGCAGAGAGTAAGGCCAGTCAAAACATTTCCCATTCGGGAACGTAGCCCAGGCTGAGGTAGAGTAATTGTGGCAATGGAACTGATGCAGAGGATAAACTCCCTATAAACCTGCAGATCCTTGGATGTTCTCAAAATGAGTCTTCAGAACCTAATAGTAGGCCTGAATTATTTTATATTGCCTGCATTTGGAATGGTGACTGAGGTAAGCCCCTGACCAGCTACATTTTCCATTGAACCACATTGTCAATGTGTGACATTTACTACTGACAGGCCCTTTACTCCCAAAGGTCTGTTGCCACTTTTACCTAAGTCATGTTTGCACTGTAGTGGCCTCTTGCACAAGAGACAAACATACAGTACAGATAGTTGGTTAGTCCTGGAGAGATGTTTACATGTTGATCACTATCCTTGTTACATTGAACCAATCAGACCAAACATACCTTGGTATGTTGAATGTCATCTCTGTAGGAGTGCCACATATGGTAAAAGGTGTGTTCTGTGATACAAGTACATACAACACAAACTCAATCAGATGTGGCATTAGATTCCATTATATAGGCCACATGTCCACACATTTACAGAAAGGAAGCACTCAGTGACACCAATGCAAGCCCATTTATTGTAACTTAAGTCTTAGGGTGTAGTCATGACTATGGTAGTGGCCTGAAAGGACCATATGAAACAAGCGAATGTGCCTGGATGCAAAGTTGTCTGTACAGTCATGCAGAGGTATTTTACCCTTCAGAAGGGCACAATGGTTAGCTGTGTATCATAGTGTCTAACATCACATGTACATGTTGTTTAGTCCTGGGCTACATGATGTTACTGGGCTCGGTTAGTCAGTGTAGGTCATGACCAGGGTTGTTTAAATTCAGCAAATGACTACCAAAATGTTTATGTGTGTCCCTGTACCTATCAGCACAAGCAATTTCCACATGTAGTATGATAACAAATCAGAAATATTTGTGCTGTCTACAAAATGTGTGTTAATCAAACAGTTATCCCAATTTATTGAATGATGATGTCTTCATTAGTCTATTGTATCCATACAGGTCAACGCCCATCAGAAGCAAGCCATTTGGAGAGTCATCACCCAGAAGGTGCAGACCCTGGGGGTCTATCGCCGATGCAACGTCCACTGTCAGGAGAGGTGGGATAATCTGAGAGGCTGGCCCTGAAAGATCATGGAGGTCTAGCTGGGGATGTCCCCCCAACGTACATATAGTGCGCAGTGGACCCTGACCCTCCTAATAGCCCACATACTGGTGGTGGCCTACCTGGAGCTTAATGGGCATTTGAGGGAATCATAGTCCTGAACAGATTCATACATGTTACATTGTCACCTTTATGTGTTAGAAGTAGCCATCTCCCCCTGAATGTTGGAGGTGACCCATGTGCGACACACAAGAAGAGTTGATGTTTCTGTGGGTCTGGTAGTAGGTACATGCTGATGTGCCTTGCCTATTGTCCAAATGGCCAGGTGCACAACAGAGTCTAGTCCACTACCAATATGCTTTATTCAGCAGACACATGGCTGAGTACAGTGATCAATCAGCTCATGTTGTTTGATGTTTTGGGTGACATTTGTACCCAACAAGCCTCTTGTCTTCAGCGTATCATGAGTGTTGGTACCTCACTACTGTGTCTCATGTGATGTGGTCTTCATTCATGTGATATTGCATATAGTGCACTTTGGGTGCAATCCCTGAGCAATAATTTCCCTTGGTAAGTGCAGAATATACAGTTACATGAGTTGGCTAACATCACTGTTGCCAACAGGAATTGTGCCTACATGTTGGCATGTGTACTGTTCACTTTAGCAGTATCATTTACACTACTGTTTCCCACATGATCAACCTGTCTTCAGGGGATGATGTCTTATTCCATAACATGTGTGCTTGCAAGAATTAATTGGACAATAGTTGTATGTCCACGGTATACAGTTCATGTGTTACCACAGGCAGGAGTGTGTCAATATTGGTTGGTGTGCCACACGTACCCTAATCCATTACTCAATGCCATTTGTCATGTCCAATTGCTGAACCAATGAAGGGCATGAAAGGAAGACAACAGTACTTATTCACAATGTGCAGTTCCATGCAATTGATGTTGAATTATTATGCTTAGTGATTTGCACATTACACTCAGTAATACACTTGAATTTGTGTTTGCATAAAAATTAGGAACAGTGATGTGCCTTCGTATTGTGAAACAGATTCAAACACCTCTTCAGGTAATGGAGTTTCCCTTAGCCTCAAAAACATTCAATGGACTATTAACTTTTAGTTATGCAATGTTAAATTGGCGTTCTCACCAGTACCAATCGCAACTAGTGATTTGCCTAGGCCTAGCTAAATCATTGTGCTGTGGGTATTCGTAGGCAAACCTCCCAGATATTTTGGAGTGTCTTCAGTGTATTTCTCAGTGCAACATGTGCTATGTGGCGAAGCTACATTAGTACTTCATTCATGACACTTGTGCAGGATGACACAAGTTTTCCATGTGACCTTCTTGCAGCTACTGTACATGTTCCTGCAGCATAACTGTATTAGTTAATCATCATTTCATCATGATGTGGTATGAGGTATATGAACATTTTCAGATTGCAGGGACTTGTGTAGAATCAGTTAGAATACATTTTGCCTTGCCATACTATTTGATGGCAGCAGGTTTCTGCTGTATGCTACAAGAGCCAAACCATTCAAGGTGACAAGGTTTTCTACTTGATACATGGGTATTGTGATTGTACAACATCACTCATGCAATTGGAGTTGTCTTTGATTCTGCCTTTATAGTGGGCAACTATTTACAGTTCATGTGGCATGCATGCATGCATTTTGCCTTTGGTGGACCTTGTAGCTGGGGTCTTTTGTACATTATAGTAATGTTCTGTGATCCTTACTATTGGTCAAGTGTGTTCTGGCACATGCAATAAATCTATTTGTATTTGTAATTTCAGCATCATCCCAGGCAAGTGGAGGAGACAGAGCCGACATCTGTGGGGAAGCAGCTGGCCACAGCACTTCTGGTCAGGACACCACAGACACGTAGGGACCCAGTGACCAAGAGGGTGAGGGGAGTGCTACAGAGAAGACTGACTCAACATCGTAATCATCCAACTCTCGTGGGCACTCCCCAGTGTTGATGGGACATGCAGAATGAGTTCCTGCACCATCATTGCCTGCAACCCTCACTACCATCTCCACCCTCCATGTTGCTCGCCACCAAGCTGGCCGTGCCCGCTCACCCAAGATGAGAGCTGTCTCCATCGCTCCAGCACCTCACCCCCTGTCCTTGCTTCCCCTGCTGCCCTGAGGAGGCTATTGACCTCCTGAGAAACAGAAACTGCTCTGGGTACACTAGCATATCCATGAGCTCAATTACAGTAAAATTCTGTTGCTTGCAACATTCAGACTTACTTGTGTACATTCATAACAGCCTTGAACATCGTTTGCAATAACCAATGCTTTTTAACAGTCTCATTAATTATAACCATTGTTTGTTGATTATGCACATTGTATCCCACTTGCTAAACTTGTGCCAACTGTAACTGCCAAAACATGTGCTCTTCGCAATGTGATCTGTATTGAACATGTGCCACAAACAGGAGGATAATTGCGAATTTCCCAAACTAGCAACCAACTGCCTTTCCACCTGCTCCAACTGTAACTGCTAAAACATGTGCTCTTCACAATGTGATCTGTATTGAACATGTGCCACAATCAGGCGATAATTTCTCCTTTCCTTCGCAAGCAATCAACTGCCAAAAGGCGCATGTGCACATTTGATTTTTAAGGATGGTTGTGAGTCAGAGGACATGCTTGGCTTCATACCTATTGTTCTGCTCACCTGTTTGGTTCCAATCAACTGAAGTTCCTTGTCCTCCAGCCTGCCTCCAGCCTAGTTCCAGTGCAAGTCAAGTTCCTTGTTCTCCAGCCTGCCTCCCGTCAAGTTACAGTGTTCCTCGCGATCCGACCTGCTTCCAGTCGAGTTCCGGTTATCCTCGCTCTTTGGTCGGCTTCCTGCAGATTCCCAGCTCCCCTCTTCCATCTTTTGTCGAAGATCCCATATTTCCTGTAAAAAAGAGAAAATAAGAAATTTGTGAAAAAAACAATTTGGGTTCTTCTGACTCACCCGTGCAGGGTTATTCTAGATGCAGCCAGGTCAATTTTCGCGCTAACGCTGTTAGAATTGTTTAAAACTACATGAAGAGTTTTTTAGTTTTCAAGTGATAACTTGACTTGTGCATTGCGGATTTTTATTGTTTTGGTCTTGTTTTGTTTAGATAAATATTTCCTATTTTTCTAAACCTGTGCTGTGTCATTTTGTAGTGTTTTCATTAAATTACTGTGTGTGTTGGTACAAATACTTTACACCTAGCACTCTGAAGTTAAGCCTGCTGCTTGTGCCAAGCTACCAAGGGAGTGAGCGGGGGTTAGCTGAGGGTGAATCTCTTTTACCCTGACTAGAGTGAGGGTCCTTGCTTGGACAGGGTGTAACCTGACTGCCAACCAAAGACCCCATTTCTAACATTGGTGATCAGCGGTTGCGATTGGACTTGTATTTCTACTTGACATACAGTGATTAAGTGTACACTACTGTTTTGAATGCAGACCACTACGAGACCACATACTACTTGTCTTGTGATTCTTGCATTTTCTCTTTTTAATGGATTTTTCCCTACATCCATTTTTGTGGTAATCTTTGAATGACTTCTGTACTTCATTGGGAACTTGTTTTCTGCCTTTTGGAACTTTGCACTTTTGTTGACTTTTCATCATGTCCCAATCAGTTGGAGCTGCTTTTGACCTAGAGAAATCAGAGAGCTATACAAAGGCTCATTCGAAGCAGTTCTGTAAAAGTTTTGACTGTCCCATTAAGAGCTCATCCGAGAAGGAGGAGCTGCAAAAGGCACTGAGGGCCTGGGTGACAGCAAAAAGCACTGAAGGGCATACAGAGGATGAGGAGGATGAGGATGAGGAGGAGGAAGAGCATTCCATACACAATTGTATTGTGGGTGGGCCTGTTATGTCCAGGGAGAGGGTCTCCAGGGCAGGTATCAGTGTCTCATCTAGGGGTCGGACCCCTGAAGAATTGCAGGACAGACAGAGAGAGTTCTAGAAAATGAGGATGGCCATAGAGGAGAAAAAGTTGTTGTTGGCTCATGAGCTCAGCGTAAGGAAGCTGGATCAGAGGAGCCAGCCTAGTAGGGATGGTGGCAGCCACATCACAGTGTAGCCTGAGAGGAGGGTGCACATTCCTAAAGATCTTGTGAAGGATTACAAAAGGGAGGATGACATATACTTGTGGTTCAAGGGGTATGAGTCTGCTCTCCACATGAATCTGGTCCCTGAAGGTAATTGGGGAGTGGGTCTGTGGAAGCACTTTGATATAGAGGGGAGGGATACACTAACAGCCTTAGGGGATGCTCAGAATCTCATCTACACTATCATGGAGGATGCCTTATTCACAAGATATGGTCTCACCCCTGAGCAGTGTAAAGATAAGTGTAGGTCCTAAAAGAAGAAGGAATCTCAAACATGGTTGGAATGTGTTGATTCTTTTTGCAGGTCACTGGACGATTGGGTGAAGGGGCTTTACAATCTGATTGCTTGGGAGCACTTGTACAGTTTATGTTTTCCAGAGCTGCGCCAGCACCTGATTGACAGCAAGCTGACTGATCCAGGAAGCTTGCACAGGAAGCGGACTGCTGGGAGAGCACAAGGGTCCAAAAGAGTTATGGGGAGACCAGGCCAAGGGTGGGCAGGGTTCCTCTCTGAAGAAAGGGGGGGATGGGTAAACAGGGGGAGTTCTCTAAAGGGCCCCAAACTGATTCCCATGGTAAAGATTCCCAACCCCCCAGTGAGAAGAAGCCAATTGTTCTCCAAAGGAAAGCCAGTGGCAGGGGGACCCCCACATAAGTGTTATGCATGTGACCAAGTGAGAAGTGAGTCATGTGAGGGGGGACCCCAAATGCCCCATGAGTACACCAGCACCCACTGGTGCACAGCCCCAGGGTTTGGGTAGTGTAGTGCTTGGGGAGGAGTTGGTTCCAGGTCGGTGAGAGTCAGCTGAGATTACCCTTGTCTCACTAGGGGACAATGAGATGGTCCAGAGAACCCTAGTGCCTGATAACACTACAAAGTACAGGCAGTGGGTGCCCATCAATGCACAGAGGGTGGAGGCTCTGAGAGACACAGGAGCCAGTGTGACTACAGTGAGGAGTCAGCTGTTGTCTGAAGAGCAGATTGATTCCCGGGTACTTCACCAAGTAATTGCAGTGGACAACTCAGAGCGCCTGTGCAGAATGGCGCAGGTTCCCTTTGAATGGGGGGTTCTCAGATTCCTTGAAGGTAGCTGTGAGTACAACATTGCCTGTAGATTGTTTGCTAGGCAATGACCTAGAAGATTCCCCTTGGAAGGAGGTGGAACACAGGTCTCACTTGGAGATGTTGGGTCTGCCTGGGTGGGTATGCGTATCCACCCAGTCAATGGCAGCCCGTCAGGGTGGTCAAGAGCCCTGTAGCCTGAAACAGTGGTCCAGGGGACTGCCAAGAAGAGGATGGGCAGGGGGCCCAAGAAACCGGCTCCAGAAGTTCCCACGGTCCGGGAGGAGGCAGAGTCTGAGAGTGACGCCCCAGAGGCTACAGGTGGCTGAAATGGGGGAGGTCCCTGAGCTGTCGCAGTGGCAGCAAGAAGGGGGACCCACCAGGGAGGCATTCTGTGAGGAAGAGAAAACTTGCCCTACTCTAGAGGGACTACGGCAGCAGGCTGCAGCCTAGGCAGCTGACGAGGAGCCCAGTACTAATCTGATCTATTGGGAGGACGGCCTCCTGTATAGTAAGCCTAAGGTTCCTGAGCCTCGGTCAGCTTATATGCTGGTGGTACCCCAGTGCTTCAGGGCCTTCCTACAGGGGTTGGTCCATGATGTGCCTTTGGTAGGACATCTGGGGCAGGACAAGATCTATAAGAGGCTTGTCTCCCACTTCTATTGACTCCAGATGCACAAGCATTCTGCTACACACTGTAGGAATTGCCCAACTTGTCAGGCAAGAGTGGGGGGAAATGTAAGGCTCCCCTCCAACCTTTACCTGTTGTTAGTACTCCCTTTGAGAGGGTATTGACATTGTGGGGCCTCTGGATCCTAAGACAGCCATGGGCAACAGGTTCATCCTGGTCTTGCTGGACCATGCCACCCGGTACCCAGAAGCCATTCCTCTGAGGTCAGTCACTTCCTCTGTGGTGGGTCGTGCACTGATGGGGGTTTTTACCCGCATGGCGTTCCCCAAGGAAGTGGTATCTGATAGGGGTACCAACTTCATATCAACGTTTATAAAGTCTCTGTGGAAGGTGTGTTGGGTGACCTACAAGTTACCACACCTTACCACCCACAAAGTAATGGTCTGGTTGAGAGATTCAACGGCACCTTGAAAGGCTTGATTCAGGGCCTGTCAGAGCCCTTGAGGTGGAAGTAGGACATCCTCTTGCCATGCATTCTGTTCGCCTACAGGGCGGTGCCTCAAAAGGGACTTGGGTTTAGTCCCTTTGAGCTCATCTATGGCCACCCTGTGAGGGGACCTTTGAGTCTGGTGAAGGAGGCTTTGGAGAAAGCTCCTAGTAAACCCCCAGGATGTATTTAGCTACATGCTGGCTTTGAGAAACCAGACTGCCTGCTTCAGGAGTCTCGCACAGGAGAACCTGGAAGCAAGCCAAGAGGATATGAAATGGTGGTATGACTGGAATGCAACTCTGGTCGAGTTTCAACCTGGTCAAAAAGTGTGGGTGATGGCACCAGTGGAGCCTAGGGCGCTCCAAGACAAGTGGACTGGGCCTTAAGAGGTGGTGGAGCGCAAGAGTGAAGTCACCTAGCTGGTGGACTTACAGTCTCCAAGGAACCCTTCAGGGGTCCTGCATGTCAACCACCTCATACCACACTTTGAGCAAACTGAACTGTCTATGCTCCTTGCAACAGATGATGGGGTGGAGGAGGAGAGTGAGCCTCTTCCTGACCTCCTGTCTGCAGGAGAAAAAGATGGGTCTCTGGAGGGAGTGATCCTCTCCCCTCCCTGACTGAAGAGCAGCAGAGGGACTGTCGCCAGGTGTTGGGACAGTTTGCCTCACTGTTTTCCCTGATCACAGGGGTCACACACTGGTACACACATGATGGGGACACTGGGGACAGCTCACCCATTAAACAGAAAGTTTACAGGGTGACTGACAGGGTCAGGGCTTGCATTAAGGATGAGGTATCCAAGATGTTAACCCTAGGGGTTATTAAGCATTCCAGCATTCCTTGGTCCAGCCCAGTGGTAATGGCCTCCTCTCTGATTGCAGTCATTGTCCCTGTTTCTAGCCTCACCCCTCCAACTTCCTCTACCCAATCCCATTCCCCTCAACCCCAACCTATTCCAAGCACACAGGCAGACCAGCATGCACACAAGACAACACACAGGAGTGGGTCAGGCAAACACAAGCACCACACATCATCCCACAGGCACTCACACAAATTCCATCCAGATGCAGACATACCTACATCCACTGCCTCCACTGTGTACCCCTCCTCCTCATCCTCCACCTCCCTCCCATTTGCATCTACACTCACACAGGCATGCACCACATCCTTATCCATTACCACCATCACCAGCACACCTATCAGTACACACCCCTCACTGGCAGTCACCGCCTCCACATCCATGCACACGTCTCCTGTGTCCTCTCCCACTGTGCCTGTGCCCCCTCCTCCCAAAGTACACAAACGCAAGCACTCAGACACCCAACAGCCATCCACCTTACAACAGCATCCAGCCCATGCACCTGCACCCAAAATCAGCAGACACCTCCTACAACCGCTTCCTCTTCCTCCAATCCCAAACCTTCCCCATCTTCCCACCCCAATGTCCCTAAGAAGCTTTTCCTCTCGACCGTTGACCTCTTCCCTACCACTCACCCCCCCGTCCTTCACGTCGGGCCAGGGTGGTCAGAACCCAGGCTAGCACCTCAGCCAGCCAGTCCACGGCCACAGTAGAGTTGACAGCTACTTCAGGTGGGAGAGGATCCGGGCACCAGGCATCCACACTGAAAGGGTGCCTGCACCAGGTGCTGCAAGGAAGGCCAAGGAGGCACCACCAGCTGTGTCAAGGAAGGGCAAGGAGGCACCACCAGCTGCATCAAGGAAGGGCAAGGAGGCACCCCTAGCTGTTTCAAGGAAGGGCAAGGAGGCACCCCGAGCTGTGTCAAGGAAGGGCAAAGAGACACCCCCAGCTGCTACAGCTGCTACAGGGAAGGAGCAATCCCTGGCTGTTGACAGGAAGGACAAGGGGCCTGCACCAGAAGGCATGAAGGACAGGAGAGCTGGTGCTGGAACTCATTTGGAGCCCCCACCACCAACCATGGGGGGTTCAGCTGTCTGAGGCTGCAGGGTAAGGGCTGGAGCCTCCCCTCACCACTGCCAGCACTGCCACCAGCACCACCACCAGCTCTGCCAACAGCACCACTGCCAGCAGCATCTGCCCCAGTGGGCAGCCGTCCGAGGCTGCAGGGTTGGGCTGGAGTCTCCCGCCACCACTGCCAGCACCGCACCAGCACCACTGCCAGCACTGCCACCAGCACCACTGCCAGCAGCAGCAGCCCCAGTGGGCAGCCGTCCGAGGCTGCAGGGTTGGGCTGGAGTCTCCCCCTACCACTGCCAGCACCGACACCAGCACCGCCACTGCCACCACTGAGCAGCCGTCACCGCAAGCGGACAGTGTGTAGTCCTGCATCCATGGGCTGTTGTGCGGCCTGGCCCCTGCAAATCCTGTGTGTCTGACACCCAGGTCAGAGACTGTGACCTTGCACTCCCCAAGATCTGCATCACAGGGCACAATGCCCACACCAGAACCAGTGGAGAAGCTATCCGCTCACCCCATCCTTCCCAGGATGAAGCACACCGGGCAGCATGCCCCCTCCAGAACCAGTGGAGAAGCTATCCACTCACCCCATCCTTCCCAGGATGAAGCACACTGGGCACTATGCCCCCTCCACAACCAGTGGAAGAAGCCATCCACTAGAGAGACTGTGTCCTTGCACTCCCCAGGAACAAGCAGTGGGCAAACCACACACTAGAGAGACTGTGGCCTTGCACTCCCCAAGACAAAGCAGTGGGAAAACCACCCACTAGAAAGACTGTGGCCTTGCACTCCCCAGGACCAAGCAGTGGGCAAACCACCCACTAGAGAGACTGTGGCCTTGCACTCTCCCGGACCACGCAGTGGGCAAACCACCCACTTGAGAGACTGTGGCCTTGCACTCCCCAGGACCAAGAAATGGGCAAACCACCCACTAGAGAGACTGTGGCCTTGCACTCCCCAGGACCAAGCAATGGGCAAACCACCCACTTGAGAGAATGTGGCCTTGCACTCCCAGGAACAAGCAGTGGGCACAGCGCACAGGGCATGACCAAGCAGAGGTCATGTAGCCCCTTTCAGGAGCAGTGGTGTTGTACCTTCTTCCGGCTGAGGTGCCCCCCATTCCCCATCCCCCTGAGGTGCCTGTCTATTTTCGACCTGATGCCCCTGCAGCGTTCTCTCCGTGTTGTTGCAGGAGTGAGGTTGGGCCTTGGCCTATGTGTTGTGGCCCTGTGGCCCACGGACATTGAGGACTGGGCATTGTCCCTACATTTGAAAATGTGTATATACATTTGGATTTTGATGCACTTATTCATAGTATTTGATAGTATTACACTCACTTTCTTCAAATTATTTTGTCCTTGCATTAATCCTGAGGGGAACGGGGTAAATATGTCATGTTGCTGCATCTGGTTGTGTGTATGGTGTTGGGGTGGTGTTGTTGCGTGTTGCGTGTGTGTGTCACTCTCTTTTTCCTCCCCCCTCCCTTGTGTGCTAGGCAGAAGTATTCACTGTGGTCGTCTTCGCCAGTGTTGGTGTTCATAATGAAGCAGAAGGTAGATGAGCATGGGAAACTCTTGCAGCTCGAGCGCCATGGTGTCGTGGTTGTTCTCTGAGTCTCCACAGGTGAATCCTTTGACTTCTGAGTTCTGTTTCCGCCAGGCTTTTGATGTGATTGGTACCGCCCCGGAAAAGATGGCGGATAGGCCGGTCATAATAGAGTGGGCAGTACATTGTCTTCCGCCTGACTGTTGGCGGTTGCCGCCGTGGTGCTTATTGATTCCTCCCTGGCAGTCGGTGTGTTAACGTGGCTGTGTCTGAGCGGTTTCTGCCGTTGTCACGATTCCACTTTTGTTACCGCCGGCCAGTTGGCAGTATTACCGCCTCTTTATCACCAACCGTCAGGGTTGTAAAGAGGGCCATAGTAATGCGTTTTAGATGTCCTGACAGTGAAATACTGCTAAATTCATTTTTCACTGTTGCAAGGCCTGTCCCTGTCATAGGTTAACATGGGGGCTACCTTCAAATATTATTAAAGTGTAGATATGTGGAGTTTGGGGTCTCGGAGCTCACAATTTAAAAATACAACTTTTAATAAAGTTAATTTCGAGATTGTGTGTTTGAAAATGCCACTTTAAGAAAGTGAGCATTTTCTTGCTTAAACCATTTCTGTGACTCTGCCTGTTTGTGGATTCCCTCTCTGGGTCAGTTAGACAGTTGGGCTGGTTGCACCTCTCACTAGACAGTGACACAAAGGGAGTTGGGGTATAGTCTGCATTTCCTGATGAGTCATCTGTGCTAGGAGGGAGGGGAGCAGTGGTCACTCACACCTGAAAGGGCTGAGCCTTCCCTCACACAATGCAGTCTACAATCCCCTGGTGTGTGTCTGGGGCCTGGCCTTGGCAAGGCAGGATTTCACAAACAAGAGACACTTTTCTTTGAAGTAGGCCTACTTCAAAGGGCAAAATGGGTATAAGAAGGGCACCCAAATCCACAGACTTTAGAACACTGAAGAGCTGAAGAGCTGAGGCAGAAGAGCTGCCCTGCCTGTGGCTGTGCTTTGTGGAGTTATCCTTCAGTTGCTGCTTCAGCCTGTGCTAGAGGACAAAGCCTGGACGTTGTGTTGCCTTCCTTCTTGTGAAGAACTCTCCAAGGGATTGATTTAGAGCTTGCCTCCTGTTGTTTGAAGTCGCAGGGACAGCAAAGACTTCTCTCTGCCAGCACTTGGAGCCTCTGCTGAGACTCCTACTCTGCCCTGTGGTGCCCATCCAGTTCCTGGGACCCTGAAAGGAGAAGCTTGCAGCCCAAGAGTGAGAATCAAGGCACTGACCCCCGTGCAGGGAAGAGATTGACGTTACTTGGATCTGCGGCTGAAAAATCGACGCGCCACCAG
This sequence comes from Pleurodeles waltl, assembly GCF_031143425.1. Classification (NCBI taxonomy): domain Eukaryota; kingdom Metazoa; phylum Chordata; class Amphibia; order Caudata; family Salamandridae; genus Pleurodeles; species Pleurodeles waltl. The sequence continues at coordinate 487,344,539 of NC_090438.1, read as the reverse complement.
CTTCGCGGCTGAAAATTGATGCTCGCCTGCAATGCGACCGGAAGATTGATGCCCACGGCTGGAGAAACAACACGTAGCATCACTGAGAGAGACCGGTGAGATTGCAACCTGCGCTGCGTAGTTTTCAGATCATCGTGCAGCAGGATTTCTGACGCAAACACCGCTGGGCGTGCAACAACGATGCAAGGCCTGCCTGGATCCGAGAGTGTGGTTCGAATCGGCGCATCGCTCTCCTGCGGAGAGAAGAAATGACGCACACTGAGTCGACTGAAGGAGAAACGAAGCAAGGTCTCGCTTGTGAGTGATATCGACACATCGCTAGCACTTTTTGATGCACAATGGCCCATGGGGGGGATGTTTTTGATGCACCCAGGTAAATTTTCATGCTAACCTCATTAGCATTGTGTTTAAAACTACATGAAGACTCTTTGTAGTTTTTATGTGATAACTTGACTTCTGTATTGTGGATTTTTGTCGTTTTGGTCTTGTTTTGTTTAGATAAATATTTCCTATTTTTCAAAACCTGTGTTGTGTCATTTTGTAGTGTTTTCATTGAATTACTGTGTGTGTTGGTACAAATACTTTACTGCTAGCATGCTGAAGTTATGCCTGCTACTCGTGCCAAGCTACAAAGAGGGTGAGCGGGGGTTAGCTGAGGGTGATTCTCTTTTACCCTGACTAGAGTGAGGGTACTTGCTTGGACAGGGGGTAACCTGACTGCCATCCAAAGACGCCATTTCTAACACATCTTTCATATCACAACAGGCCATGGAATGTGAACCATGTGAGGGGTCACTCAGATTTGTAGCAGGTTATTGATGCTGAGTTGCTGTTGTGTGACACAATGCTATGGACACATCACTTTCCCAGAATATTCACTCTGCACACATTTAAAATGTAGAAGAGTGTGCCAGTGACTTGGCCAAAGGGAGCATCACAGGGCTGTTATTGGATCATACATTGTGCACAACTCCAAACAGTGGCACACAAACTGTGTTTGGCCCATGGACCACGTATCCCATGCAAGGTCCATGGCGGGGCATCGATTTACCTAGTAGTTGTTGGTAACGGTAGGTGTTTGGCTTACCATCAGTTGTGTCAATAATGGCATTGTTTTTGGGTGTTATCTAGCAGCACAAGCAGTGGCAGTGCGTGTACGATCGGCCCAATGGCTGCACCGGAAGTATGAAGCTGAGTACAGGTGAGTTTTGGCCTTACATGCCTTCCTTTCGGCCTGCTCAAATGCGTTGGTTGGTATGCCACAATCGCGTCAGCGGAGCTCCACATCGTAATTAGAATGACAGTTGCCCTGGCAGTCCACCCTCCGACAAGTGCATTGGTCTACCTCACTAACCCCATGGTCTAGCTTTGCTGGTGGTGTCGGCAGAACCACGGGGATCTTTCGTCTATGTAACTGCATGCATCCTAATATGATGGTCCGACCACCAACACTGGGGGAAGTGAACGTTGCCGATAACATGGTGGTCCCAGGGGCACCAAAGTCATAATCAGATCCTTAGTCCACCACCCATGGCACCACAGTTGAAGCCTAGAAAGATGAAGGAGAAAAATGAAATCTTGCAATCCAAGTGGAAAAGTATGAGGAACAATGTCCCGTAGACCAGGTGTTCTTAACCCTTTGACTCCATCACAGAACCATTATTGGAATTCGAGGACCCCACTGAGTCATCACTAGAAGCGAAACCCTAGACTAAGTAATTTATCTATTTGAACTTTTAAACAATACACAAAAGTAAACAAAGTATGCATCAAACAAATACACAAATTATGAAATAGTTAATTTCATTTAGAAATTTAGAAAAATAGAGATATCATCAAGAATATTGTAAATGTATGCCTAGGTAGGTGGGGTAGGTTTCCCGTCTCCAGTTATAAACATTCCCTAGACATGCTGAAATTTTTCTTCCTGCACATCAGGGAAATTGTTTGGGTTTCTGGGTGAGAATGCTTTGATTTTTCTAGGAGTATGACACAGAAGTGACACAGGCATAAATGGTGGTGCAGACACTAAATTGGGTGACTCACTAACTCTAGAACCATAACAGCCACTAGAACAGTCCACATCAATGATGGCTCTCCATTGGAAAGACTACCGTCCCCCATTCTCTACATCGGGCTGTGGAATGCAAACCAGGGTAGACATAACGTATAGCATTTTTGTCAGATGTCTGATTACTATGAATCACTACATCATGCCCTTCATCTGATAAGGACAATCTGTGACCTGCTAAAGGGGCTGTCGCATCCAGCTGCTGAAATGTCATGGAGCATAAAAAGGTGTGCCCACCAGTTGGTGAACACAAGGTTAACTTGCACATTGCTGTTCAACATTATGAGGTTGTTCCATGTTGTGAGCACCCTCGTAACTCCATCTTCAACTACAATAAGGGCCAAATGTACAAAGCATTTTTCTGGTAGCAAACAGGCCAATATGCAGAATCGGCCGTTTGTGACTAGAAGAATGTTTTTTTGGGATGTACAAAGCCCAAAATCCCATTCGGTAACTTGTTACTGAATCGCAATTTGGGTTTTGAGATTTGGTATTAGGAAAGGCGTGTTCAGAGCATCCCTTCCTAAAACTGGATCTAAATGGTATGTAGTTAGCACCAGTTTCAAATTGGTGTTAACCCATTCGCAAATGGGAAGGGGACCCCAGGGAACCCCTTCACCTTTGTGAATGTAAGAGCAAGTATTTTTTTCAGAGCAGGTAGTTCTCCCACGGACCACTGCCTATTCTGAAAAAATGAAAATAAAACTTCTCATTTTTGGCTTGAAATGCATCCAGTTTTCCTTTAAGGAAAACAGGCTGTATTTATAAAAAAAAATGCTTTAGTTAAAAAGCAGTCACAGAAATGGTGGCCTGCTGTCCTCAGCAGGCCACCATCCCTGTGAGTGCGGCCACTCGCAATGGGGTTAGAACGCCAGACAATGCGCAGCAGCGCCATCCCCACACATGTGCAAGTGCTCAGCTCACTGCACCTCTTGGCCTCGGGTAGCTATCCGGGTGTGATTGCAGTGGCAGGTGGGGTATCCCAAAGTGCCCTCTCAATATTCTTCAGACGGTTCCTAGATGCCATACTCGCTCACATGTCCAGATATATATACCTTCCCAGAAATGAGGCAGAAATGAACAGCACCAAGTTGGACTTCTACAGAATTGCCAAGTTCCCCCATGTAATACAGTGTGTGGACGGGACACATATATCAATTTGCCCAACAGCAAATCTGGAATATGTGTTCCTCAATAGGAAATGTACCCACTCACTGAACATTCAGGTGGTATGTGACGCCCATAATGTCATTACTGACATTGTGGCTAAATATCCAGGGAGTACACATGTGACATTGTGGCTAAATATCCAGGGAGTACACATGATCCATAGATATACGGGCACAGTGGGATACACCAACGCCTAGAACGTGGGGAGTTTGGAGAAGGATATTTATTAGGTACTGGCGAGTACACTCTGAAGCCTTACATACATGTTACTGCGCAACCCTGTGATGCCCAGCTAAATTTGCCACTTTTGTCAAACAGGTGACAGTGCATATGCCCTGAGACCATGGATACTCACCCCATACCTAACACCTGGCAATCAGAATGAGAGGTGATACAACATTGCACATCGGCGGACCAGAGCTGTCATAGAGAGGACGTTCGGCTTGTTTAAGTCACAATTCCGATGCCTGCACAAAAGTGGTGGTGCACTTCAGTGTGCCCCAGAAATAGCATGCACGATAGTTGCTACCTGTGCCATCCTACACAACATTGCCACCAGATGTGGGCTACATCTCACCCCTGATGACACAGATTCGGAGGATGAGGAGCAAGAGCTACCACACCGACTGCCTTGGGATGGAAGCATCACAATGGAGGGCAGACAGAGACGGAACCACATAGCAACTCACTACTTTGGCAGGTACGTAGCAACCGTGACAACACTCACTAATGTAAGACACACCTTGCCCAGTTGTGTAGTTCAACAAATTAACCCTTTTATTGCAGGACTATAATGTGGAAACAATTGTCAACTATATTACAGGATGCAAAACTAAAGTGTAGTCCGACACATTAGGTGCGTGTGCCTCTGTAACACCGCATATCGGTAGCTCACAGCCTCCTACGACTGAGGCCACCATGGCTCACTCCAGGTTGGTCCCCTGAGCCCTGCCGTGCACTGCTACTCCGCAACACACGTGCATCAGTGGCAGACACACTACTCACACTGGAGACCTCCTCACTGTCCTGCGGGATATCCCCAAATCAAATCAAATCAAATCATTAACATTTATAAAGCGCGCTACTCACCCGTGCGGGTCTCAAGGCGCTAAGGGGGAGGGGTGGTTACTGCTGCTCGAAAAGCCAGGTCTTGAGGAGTCTCCGGAATGCAGGGTGGTCCTGGGTGGTCCTGAGGCTGGTGGGGAGGGTGTTCCAGGTCTTGGCTGCCTGGTAGGAGAAGGACCTCCCACCCGCCGTGGAGCGGCGGATGCGAGGGACGGCAGCGAGCGCGAGGCCAGAGGAACGGAGGAGACGGGTGGGGGCGTAGAAGCTGAGGCGACGGTTGAGGTATTCCGGTCCCTTGTTGTGGAGGGTTTTGTGTGCATGGGTGAGAAGTCGGAAGGTGATCCTTTTGCTGACTGGGAGCCAATGCAGGTGTCTCAGGTGTGCGGAGATGTGGCTGTTGCGGGGTACGTCGAGGATGAGGCGGGCCGAGGCGTTTTGAATACGTTGCAGGCGTTTTTGGAATTTAGCGGTGGTCCCAGCATAGAGGGTGTTGCCGTAGTCCAGGTGGCTCGTGACGAGGGCGTGGGTCACGGTTTTTCTGGTGTCGGCGGGGATCCAGCGGAAGATCTTACGGAGCATGCGGAGGGTGAGGAAGCAGGCGGAGGAAACGGCGTTGACTTGTTTGTTCATGGTGAGAAGAGGGTCCAAGATGAAGCCGAGGTTGCGGGCGTGGTCTGAGGGGGTCGGTGCGGTGCCAAGGGCCGTGGGCCACCAGGAATTGTCCCAAGCGGTCGGGGTGTTGCCGAGGATGAGGACTTCTGTTTTGTTCGAGTTCAGCTTTAGGCGGCTGAGCCTCATCCAATCTGCGACGTCCTTCATGCCGTCTTGTAGGTTGGTCTTAGCGCTGGCGGGGTCCTTGGTGAGGGAGAGTATAAGTTGGGTGTCGTCGGCGTAGGAGGTGATGATGATGTTTGCTTGCGTACGATGTCGGTGAGGGGGCTCATGTAGACATTGAAGAGTGTCGGGCTGAGCGAGGAGCCTTGAGGTACGCCGCAGATGATCTCGGTGGGGTCTGAGGGAAAAGGTGGGAGGTAAACTCTTTGAGAGCGGTTTGAGAGGAAGGAGGCGATCCAGTCCAGGGCCTGGCCTTGGATCCCGGAGGAGCGGAGGCGGGTTATTAGGGTGCGGTGACAGACGGTGTTGAAGGCAGCCGAGAGGTCGAGGAGGATGAGGGCGACTGTTTCACCGTTGTCCATCAGGGTTCTGATATCGTCTGTGACTGAGATGAGGGCGGTTTCAGTGCTGTGGTTGGTTCGGAATCCGGTTTGTGAAGGGTCGAGAAGGTTGTTGTCTTCCAGGAAGTTGGTAAGCTGTTTGTTGACGGTCTTCTCTATTACCTTGGCAGGGAAGGGGAGGAGCGAGATGGGGCGGAAGTTTTTCAGGTCGCTTGGGTCAGCCGTAGGTTTCTTTAGTAGGGCGTTGACTTCGGCGTGTTTCCAGCTTTCGGGGAAGGTAGCAGAAGAAAATGAAGAGTTGATTATGGCCTGGAGGTGCGGGGCGATGATGTCGTCGGCTTTATTGAAGATGAAGTGAGGGCAGGGGTCCGATGGGGCGCCGGAGTGGATAGAGTTCATGGTGGTTTTGGTTTCTTCAGTGTTAATGTGGGTCCAGGCGTTGAGGGTGATGGCTGGGGGTGTGGGTTCGGTGATGCTTGGTTGGGTCTGGTGTCCGAAGCTGTCGTGGAGGTCGGTGATCTTGCGATGGAAGAAGGTGGCGAGGGAGTTGCACAGGTCTTGTGAGGGCGTGACGGCGTTGGCGTTGGGGGTGGAGAACTCTTTAACGATGCTGAAAAGTTCTCTGCTGTTGTGGCTGTTTTTGTCCAGTCTGTCGGTGAAGAAATTCCTTTTGGCTGCGCGGATCAGGTGGTGGTGTTCGCGGGTCGCGTTCTTGAGGGCGGTCATGTTGTCAGCGGTGTGGTCCTTGCGCCAGGTTCTCTCGAGGGCGCGACAGGTTTTCTTCGATTCCTTAATGGTGTCAGAGAACCAGAGAGGTTTTTTGGTGTTGGCCTGACGATGCGTGCGTCTGAGGAGTGCAAGGTTGTCTGCGCAGTTGGTGATCCAGTTCGTGAGGCTGAGGGCTGCGTCGTTGGGGTCGTCGGTGGTGAGGGTGGGTTGGTTGATGGTGAGCGCGGAGAAGAGCTGTTCTTCGGGGATTTTGTTCCACTGTCGACGAGGGATGGGTTGAGTGCGGAGGTGGCGGGTCTCGCGTCGGAATGTGAAATGGACACAGCTGTGGTCGGTCCAGTGTGGAGCGGAGGCGTGGCTGAAGGAGACGTGTTTGCTGGCGGAGAAGATGGGGTGAAGCGTGTGTCTGGCGATGTGGGTGGCGGTGTTCACCAGTTGCTTGAGGCCGAGGTTGGCGAGGTTGTCGAGCAGAGCGGTGGTGTTGGGGTCGTTGTTCTGTTCCAGATGGAAGTTGAGGTCGCCTAGGAGGATGTAGTCCGGCAAGGCGAGGGCGTGCGGGGAGACGAAGTCGGCGATGGAGTCGCTGAAAGGGGTGCGCGGTCCGGGGGGACGGTAGATGAGGGATCCTCTGAGGGTGGTCCTGGGGTCGGTGCGAATCTGGAAATGCAGGTGTTCAGCGGCGAGGGGGGTGTCTTCGGTGGAGGTGGTGACGCTGATGGAGTCTTTGAAGACGATGGCGATTCCTCCTCCTACTTGGTTGGTGCGGTCTTTCCTGGAAATCTTGTAGCCTTCGGGGATGGCAGTGGCGATGTCAGGGGACGAGGAGGCGTTCATCCAGGTCTCCGTGATGAAGGCGACGTCCGGTGCTGTGGAGTCCAGGAGGTCCCAGAGTTCAACGGCGTGCTTGTGGATGGATCGAGCGTTGACCAGGATGCACTTGAGGTGGTTGATGGCGCGTGGGCTGGTGGTCGCGGTAGTTGCGTGGTGGAAGATGCGTTTGCAGGAGTGGCAGGTGAAGGGTCAATGGGTGCGTTTGGGGTGCGCTTGGAAGCAGGTGTTGGAGCGCCCTGGGTTGAGGGCGTGGAGGGTGGTGGGGTCGTAGCGGAGCAGCAGGGTTTGGGAGAGCTGGGGACCAGGGGTCGTGGCGCTGGGCGCGGGCCAGGCGCGGACGGGCGCAGACCGCCATAAGAGGGAGGAGGGGTGGAGGGGTCAGCTGGGGGAGAATGGGAGCTGGGGGGCGGGGCGTGCAGGAGGTGGCGGCGGGAAAGCGGAAGGGAGGGGGGGGACAGGTAGAGGGAGAAGAGCTGGGGGAGGGGGGTTTAAGGGTGGTGGGGGTGAGTTTTAGGAAGTTTAGGAGTTTAGGGAGAGAGATAGGAGTAAGGTTGGGAAGATAGGGGAGGGGGGTTGTAGAGGTGGGTGAGGGTGAGAGGTAGAGAGAAAGGATAGGAAGATAGGGGTGGTAACGGAGGGGGTGGCGAGTGGGGGGGAAAGATAGAGAAATAGGTAGATAGGAGGAGGTGGTAAGTGAGGGAGATAGATAGTGAGATAGAGAGATAGGTAGATTGATAGATAGGAGGAGTGAGGGAGGCAGATAGCGAACGGGGTAGATAGGGGTGATACAGAGGGGGAGGCGAGTGAGGGAGAGAGATGAGACAGGAGCAGGAGGGCAGGCGCGGGGAGAGCAGAAGCTAGAGGACGAAGAAGCAGAAGAACAGAAGACAGAAGATGAAGAGCAGAAGAAAGAAGCAGAAGAACAGAAGACAGAAGATGAAGAGCAGAAGACAGAAGACGAAGAAGAGAAGACAGAAGACAGAAGACGAAGAACAGAAGACAGAAGACCACAGAAGAAGGTACAGGAGACGAAGAGCAGAAGACAGAAGACTACAGAAGAAGATAAAGAAGAAGAGGAGTGCAGAAGACAGAGAAATACAGATGAAGGTGAAGAAGAGGAGCACAGAAGAGTACAGATGAAGGTGAAGAAGAGCGCAGAAGACAGAAGAATACAGATGAAGAAGGAGAAGAGGGGCGGCGAGCGGCAGAGGAAGGAGCCAAGAAGAGGGACAGAGAAGAAGAGGCACACGCGGGTCGCGGTGCAGAGGAGAGGCTGAGAAACACACAGATGAAGAGAGAAGACGGGGAGCAGGAGCAAAAGAAGAGTACAGAAGAAGATTACAGAAGAGGAGGAAGAACAGAGAAGGAGAAAAGAAGCAGGAGATGGTGAGTAGCGCGGGGCAGGGCGAGGGGCTGGGAGGTGGGGGGTACTTACTGCGAGGTGGCTGGGCGGTCTCAGGAACCTGGAGGAGCTGGAGGAGCTGCAACAGCAGGGGGAGCGACCTACCCTTGGGTCAATGCCCCTTGCTGCCTGTCTGGTCTCCAGCAGGTCCGCCACATGGCTGATGCAGCCAATTCCTTGAGCCACATCTCCTGAAAAATGCCCTAGTTCCACTTGCAGGCTGACAGTGCGCCTTGACAGGCAGGTTGTATTGGCAGAACGCCCTATAGACACACCTAGCCTGTCCAAATGGGCAGCAGTGTTGTGCTTCCTGCGCCATGCTTGTGCCCTGTCAGCCACCAGTTCCCTGACCAAGTTGTCTATGGAGGTAGTCAGGTTACCCAAGTGAGTGTTCATTGTAGTGAACTGGTTATCCACATTTGCCAGCCCATGCGTGATTGTGTTCTTCAGTCTTGAGAGGTTACGGTTCATTAACCGCATTTGTCTATTTTGCAGGCGATGTCTGCAATAAGGATGCTTCAAGTCCCAACAAATCCTCATCGGCAACATCCTCCCTACGCACAGACTGCATTGTGCGTCATCATCTACCCATGGTTGGCTCTCCCTAGGCATTGGCCCCGGTGTCCCAATGGCTGCCCCCATACCCAGAGCAGGATCATCCATGTTCTCCTGTGCTGATTGGACGGGTGGTGTTGTCCTGCACTCCCCTGCAGTGTCTGTGGCAGCCTCCTCCTGTGTGTCAGTGCCATGATCCTCTCCTTACACAGTGGCGCTGATGGGGAGGCCTTGTGGGAGACCTGTGGGACATAGGGGATACACTGTCAGTATCCCACATATGTTTGATGCCTCAGAATAAACATTTCCCTATATTTGGACTACTGTACTACATTGCCCATAATGCACTGTTCTATAGGTTGCAAAACTGTGAAAGGAGCTAATCTGGACGTGCCTGCTAATGTGTACTGTGATTGTGTGCATGGTGCATAGGCTGGTGTAAATACATTAATTTTGGTACTTACTTTTTGATGTTCCTGGTGCAGAACTGTCTAGGTCTCCAATGCCCAATACAGCCTCCGGCTCCAGAGTTGTCTCCACCATGGTTTCGATGGCTGTAGGGAGTGGTACAGTTGATGGTCCTCCTCCAGTGCCATGCATCTCCCTCATGCGCTCCGCCACCCTCTCCTTGGTCCTGGCGCGAAGGTCTTACCACCTTTTGTAGACCTCATCCAGGGTGCGGTGGCTGACACCAATGGCATTAATTTTGTTCTGGATGTCCTGCCAGATCTTCTTTTTGTGGCTGTCAGGGACACTCATTGCTGCTTGCCAAATAATTCCTCATGGTGCAGGAAGCACTCCTCGGTGAGCACCTCCAACTCCTTCTCAGAAAACGTAAGTTTGCGTTTTCTGCCTCCACTGGGTGTCTCCTTCTCCTACGGCCTTTGTTGCTGCAGCTCCTCTCACCTGGGTGTGGCTCTGCAGTTTGGGCTGGGTGGGCTCCTCCCTGTTCCATGGGGATACTTCCTGGTTCTGATGTCATCACAAAGAACCAGGAAGTGGGTTTTTCAAAAGTTTAATTTTCACCTGCGTGCAATTTGCGAGTCAGTTGCAAATTGTGACACGGGACCACACCCTTCGTGCAATTTGCGACCTTGCAAATTGTGAGGTCGCAAACAGCGACCTTGCAAAAAGCAAGGTTGCAAAATTCGGTGCGACTCCGCCCCGAATCGCTATTTGGAATAGCGTTTTTTCCTGGCACATCGTTCTGCTGGCTGGAAATAGCGATTCGCATGGAGTCGCTATTTCCGACTCGCAATTTTTTGCGTTCCTACATCTAGCCCCATTTTCTTCAATTATAGTTTATCCGCTTATTTATTAATTAGAATCAAAACAACGCTGTGTCCACAGAAATGTCTACGCGTTTCGGCTACCGCCTTCTACTGGACATAGACAGCCATCTTTAACACATCTATAAATATAATCTTTGTCCTTCATTTGCTGCAGTGACACACTAGTGAAAAATTCTATGGCGGCCATCTTGAAACATGTACGTTATTACAAACACAGCCTACAATCAATAATGGTAGATCGCAGGACTGTAGCAGAGGAGACATATGTTTAAACGAAAGTGCAGTATGATCACTGATCAGTTATTCTTTAGCATAATAATCCATATTGAGTAATATTTAGGTCAAACCACATATATTAATATGTACATAATTGGTGATATGAATAATTTTAAACCTAAAAGCATCAATCTTGTCACAAATAATCAAATCGCTAAAGTGCCTAATGCATCAGTCATCTGTGCAGTTGTTAAAAAAGCACGGTATTGAATAACAGCAATATATCAAAAAAGCAGTCGCTCAATATATAAAATAGTAATCAATAGATCACCATATAACAAGCATTTAAACATACAAGTTGATGAACTATTCAAATAATTATTCCGATGTCAAAGTATCAAATGACGGCCATATTACCTATAGTGTCTAGTGCAAAAGTGCTAACCCAAGCTAAAATTCTAAAGATAAAAAAATGTGAAAAAAGTGAAAAAAAGGACTGTGATAACAAACATGCATATATCAATTCAAGTTTTCCAACATCATCATATATACATAATTCCACATGTTATCAAAAAAATACTCAATGGGATATATTGTCTCTACTTGACAGTAACAATATACAAATGTAATGTGATCATTTATCTCAATTGCTAAAAAGAAGGGCGAACTGTAGACAGCCTTGGAGTGAACTCATTTCAAGTGCATCAAGGAAAGGTTCATAAATGAACATACAGTTCTGCATCTAAATTGTGTCCCCACGGGTATTCCGAACCAAGAAATAATATCATTATGGATTCAGCCCGTCTTAGTTCTAATGTTCTGTCACCTGCCCTAGGGCTCAGTTTGACAGATCTGATTCCATAAAATGTCAAAGTGCTACAATCTACTGCATGTATGTCACAAAAATGTTTAGCTAGAGGATATGATCTATTCTGGTTTTTAATCACTCTAAAATGTTGTAGGAATCTGATCTTAAGTTTGTGAATAGTGCTGCCTATATATAGTTTTCTGGCAGCCACATTCAATAACATAGACAACGTGGTCTGTATCACAGGTTATTCAATCTGTGATCTCACAATCTTTTCCATCAATTTTTTTGTAGTTCCGTGTATTACAGGCATGTTTGCATGCTTTGCAATGACCACACTTCCAGAAGCCTAAGCATCTTTTTATTAGCCAAGATGTACTATCCTTCATGGAGAAAAGACTCCTAGTCAAATAATCACCTAACGAGTGAGATTTCTGATTTGTGATTTGGGGATATTGACCAAATAGGTCCTTAATGTATGGATCTTGTTGCAGAACATGCCAATTACATCTTATAATATTTTTGAGTGCCACATGCTGTTGATTGAATTCTAAGAATAGTCGTGGGGGAGATCTCTTAGTATTAGAATTATCTTCAGTGGAGAGGTTTTTGAAAAGTAGTTCTTTTCTAGTTTTGCTCCTAACTCTGTTATGAGCATCAATTAGAATATTAAGTGGATATCCTCTATTCACAAATCTTTCAATCACTGTTGTAATCACAGCCTCAAACCCCTCATCATCTGAACATATCCTGCGGGCCCGCAGGAATTGGCTATAGGGTATGCTCCATTTTAGTACCTTCGGGTGCCCGCTGTTCCCATGTAATATAGAATTACATGCAGTTGGTTTGTGGTATACTGTGGTCTCCAACTTTTTTTTTTACTTCAAACTTAACATCCAAAAATTCAATAGTGTGTCTACTGTAGGATAATTCAAGATGGATGTTTAACTCGTTATTGTTTAACATACCAATATATTCCAACAGGGACTGTTCATGACCATCCCATATGAGAAGGGGATCATCAATATATCTCACCAATAATACTACTTTATCTGTATAGATATCACTGGCCTCAGACCAGGCTAAATCTTTCTCCCACCATCCCATATAAAGATTGGCATATGTGGGAGCAAAGGATGCCCCCATAGCTGTACCCTGTTTTTGAAGGTAATATTCATTGTTGAAAAGGAAGACATTGTGTGTGAGACAAAACTCTAACATGGACATGAGCATATTGGTGTGTTGGAGGAACTCAATGGGTCTAGTCCCTAAAAAATATCTACAGGCTTCCATCCCATAGTGATGTTTGATCAATGTATACAGGGAAGTTACATCCATAGTAACCAACATGTAGTTTTTGTGCCATGGAATGTTATGTATTTTAGATCATTGGTGTCACATAAATAGGAAGGTAGTTCAGTGACATACAGACATAGGAACAGATCCAAACATCTAGAGGTATTTTCCAACAATGATTGGTTCATGCTGACAATAGGTTTACCGAGAGGATTACCTTTGTTCTTATCTATCTTAGGTAAAAAATAGATGCAAGGAATTTTAGGAAAATCAGTTAGATATAGATATTCAATATGATCAATGAGTTGTTCTCCAAACCAGCCATCTTTAATTTCCCAATAAATCTGCTGGTATTGGGCTACAGGATTGTTATGTAATTTGTCATAATGAGTCAGTTAGTTGTCGATTAGTTTCTTTGACATAATTATGTGCATCCATGATGACAATATTGCCACCTTTATCAGAAGGTTTGATGATAATGGTAGAATTGGATGCAAGGGAATTCAACTCTCTCCAGTCATTAGCAGTAAAATTGGTGGCCATGCATTTGTTAGACCGTGGGTTGATCTGGAATTTATCAATATCACCAACTACTAGTTCGTGAAAAGTGTCAATCAAATTGCCACTAGGTAGCTGAGGATTAAATTTACTAGAGGGTTTTAAGGAACTGGCGACACACTGATTGGTGGTAAACCCCATCTCAGTTAAGGTGATAACATCTCTACATCCACTCTCAATTGTCTGATGTATATCAGTGGCCCCTTCATTAGTTAATTCATAAATTATAACTAATTCAGAAGTGTCATCAGTGTTAAATCCTGAAAACTTGGCCTCACTGATTACACTATGGCTTTGTGTAGTTGGAGGGTTGCTGGAGAAATGTTTCATCAGACGCAATTTGCAGACAAATTTGTACAGTTCAATATGTGTCTTTACATAATCCCAATGAATAGTAGGACAAAAGCTGAGTCCTAGATTGAGAATGTGTTCTTGATTCGGGGTCAAACTGATTTTTGAAATATTTACAATGATGTTGGCATTGATCAAATCTGTGTCTATTCTTTGTGTTTGTTGTCTCTTCCTCTTCCCCCGCCTCGTCTTGTGCCTCCCCGACCTCGTCGTCTACTTCTGCCTGATGGTGGCATAGCCATTTGCATAAGTCGCATTTCCCCAATTTGTTCAATGGTGTCTCATCAGCTGAGGAACGGCGATCGGAGATACCATCAGTCTGATTGGGTTGTATGTTCACGTGTCCTCTGTTATTCATTTTTTCTTTTAGTCTTAATGTATCAAATTTACGTGCAAACGTATAGATTCTCCCATGTTCATAATCCATCTTGTCTCTGTTGAATTTGTGTGCCTTGCGTGTTTTAATCTCATCTTTTCTCTTAATTTGTTCCTCCATTTTCGTTAATAGATGTTGTACTTCTTGCTGATCAATTGCTCTTTCAAGTTCTTTGATCAATGATTCAATGATTTTACTCTGTTCCTCCATGCGTCTTGTCGCTTAAGTAATCAAGATTCCCATAAGTTTGAACGAGCAATCCGCTGTTTGGATCCTCCATTGTTCTAACAGGTCCAAGTCCATGTCACCTAAAGTTGGTAATATCAATATATAATATTATTTTATATATTATTTTTTTTAATTTTTTTGTAACTTTTTTTTGGGAAAGTTTGAATGGAGTCGCATTCTCAACTGGGAGGGGATTTGACTACCTTGATACTCAGTACAAAGTTCCCCTTGTATAGTCCATATCCTATTGACCTAGAAAGTGCTTAGTTATTTTCCATATTTATACAAGACTTTTTATACCCATTTATGTTATCCTTGGCAGTAGTAGTATTTTTAAAGATCAGCCTTGATATAAGCAATACCATGATGCCACGTGGACCTATGAACTATGTTGGCTTCCTAGCCCAATTTATACTCACGAAGGTGATAATACTTGTTGCTCTCTACTGTTTACTTAGATCCAAACTACCAACCTTATGACTGTGTATTTGCATTTAATTCTCCCTATATATAGTGTGTGACTACATGGGCATTGCCCCTGTCCCAGACATGTGGCCGTTAACCCATCAATCCTGGGTAAAAATATATTAATACATTCACACATTTCCCACTATGCTATAGAATGAATGGCCTGAGTCATAAAACACACACTGGAGTCTTTCCAGGTTGTGTGTCCTACTGAACATGCTCAGTCCAATTAATACAGGGATGCACATTTCTACCTGAAATTTTTTTAAACTACACTGGTTGCAGTGGTTTGCAGTGCATTTTCTCACTTCGCATGCTTACTTAACAGTTCCTGTACAGTTGATGACATAGGGGGTCATTACGACCTCGGCGGTCTTTTCAAAAGACCGCCGAGGCCGCGGGAGACAGAATACCGCCATTGCCGGCGGTATTTCTGTCTCCCTATTATGACATTTCCGATGGGCCAGCGGACGGTAACAGTGTTACCGTCCGCTGGCCCAGCGGAAATGTCACATCAACATTGCAGCCGGCTCGTAATAGAGCCGGCGGCAATGCTGATGTGCAGCGGGAGCAATAGCACCCGTCGCGCATTTCACTGCCCGAAATTGCCAAGTGCATGGGCAGTGCAGGGGCCCCCAGGGGCTCACCAAGTCCCCTTACCGCCGGCCTTTCCATGCCGGTGTGTACAGCCATGGACAGGCCGGCGGTCGGGGACTCATAATCCGCCACGGTCATAATTGTTGGCGGAACACCGCCAGCCTGTTGGCGGTGTTACCGCCAACATACCGCCGGCCGCCAGGGTCGTAATGACCCCCATAGTGTTTTTTTTTTTTTATCTTGCTCTGACAAATGTCCTAGACTAGTATAGGCTTGAAAAATGGGCAGAAACATGTTGGCTTTTTGGCTGATGAGCTAAGTCATTATACTTAAGCTTATCAGATATTCTTGCTTTTAATTGTATCAGTGGACACCAAAATTAAAAGTAAATTACTGGTAGTCCATTAGGTATTTTAAGGTATCTGGATCCCGGTTCTATCCAGTAAGCTTTATTGAAGAACTCCCTCTGGTAGGTCCAAACCCCAAGGATGATTCCTCCCTGGTGAAATTGTTCTACTAGGGTAGAGAGAGGTGGTCTATGATGAAACATGACACTATTAAATGTGTTAGACCACCTCTTCCATAAAGGAAACTTTCCAGTTATCTCTATTTACCGAGGGATACTTTGGGAACCATTAGGATATCCCATGTGGGGATGGAGCTTAAACTAAGCATCCCCTCTCTCTATTGCAACTACGGGTTCGGGTTTGTTGGGTTGTGCCTCTAACATAGGCGCACACTAGAACTTAGCTCCCCCTCCACACCATTGGTGTGTATAGATTCAAATTTGTAAACATGAGCAAAGCAGGTGGTAGCGGAGGATCTTTACCTCCTGGCAAAGTGTTGCTAACTACAAAATTTGAGGACTCCTTCAACAAAGAAAAATGTTTCATAGGCCAAACTAATCCGAAAGAAAAGTTAACATCAACTACGGCTGGATGGAGGAGAGTTTGAGATGATGCAGAAGTACAGCAAGACGACGTTCACAAATGATTGAAACTGATGGATGAATAGGATCAAATATTTTATATTTGTAGCAACAAGTGCTACAAGTCATATACAATGAAAAAAGCCTGGACAAAAATAATCACAAAATAGCAGAAACCAGTTAATCACAACAAGAATCTGAGTCTCCTGAGAAAGCGACCACAACCAAACCCAATGCCCATCCACTTAGATAGCTACCTCTCGTCCACCTCCAACAACTGATCAGAAAGCAGAGAATCTTCAATGTGTTATCTGTGTTTTCACCAGAACAAGGGTCAATGGGATTGATGAAAGAACAAAGTACAGAGTATGAGAGTCTCAAATGGCAAACATGTTTTTATCTGCAGCTAGTTTCTTCCAAGATGAAGTTTTCAGCCAAGTAGCTTATCTAAACAGTGAGGTGAATGTTTTTGCAGAGGATTTGTAAGCCCACCTGAACTGCATAAATGCATGCATTTGAAAATATGACTATACAATGAGCTCCCAGGAGCAATGTAACCACCAGCCTTCAGTTAAGTTTTCACTCCTGAGTTCTGGCTACATGTTCACACACACTAAAATAAGAGAAATAATGGTCAACATTGATGAAACTGTATTGATCCATAATAATGAAATAAGATTTTTCTGCTGAGAATGTACAATGGCAGAATTTGTTTTTGTCAGTCTAGCAAAAAGAATGAGCCACTTATAATTTTCTCAGCTGATTTGACTCCTGAAGTTCTTGCTGCAAAATGAGATCACAGGATGCAGTAAAATCAGCAGGAACCATTTTAAGAAGCATCTTGAAAGATTTAGATTTTGGACTTAATGACAAATTTTGTGATACCCCAGAGCTCTGCAAATCATGGGAGTCAATAAGAATGCCTAATGTTACCTTAACATTTTTTACATCATTCTTTAAGGCCAGCAAAGCAAAACTAAAGTTCTTGAGTTCAGAAGTGAAGCCTATAACATTGGTGATGTCTTTGAAGATATAACTGAAAAAGTGAAAGAGAATACCGTAAACCAACATGCTTTTGCTGTGCAAATGTACTGTCTTTTTCAAATCATGTCTTTTTAATTATATCACGGCAAAAAGAAAACTCTGCTACACATGATGACGGCCAACACAATCTATGACAAGTTCAAAAGTAGGGAGCTAATCACTTCAATGAATATGATTGGTGTATCAACAAGTTATAATGGTATTGAGCCTTATTACGACCTTAACGGAGGGGTTTCCTCCATCACAAATCTGGCGGATATCCCATCCATCATATTATGATTCCATTATCTTTAATGCCGTATGTAGATCGTTATACGGCAGATGGGATATCCGTCACATTTGTGATGGAGGAAAGCCCTCCGTCAAGGTCATAATAAGGTCCATAGTATGGAGGATGAACTTTTTAGCAGCTCACGGTGTAGAATCCAACAGCACACCGCTTCCGAATTACTTTACCACTAAAGGATTTACAATTGCTGCTCTTGATAATTTTGACTTTGAAGAGAGCTCATCTTTGTCTGGAACATCCAGCACACATGATACTGCCATTGTGCTTTTTTAAGACTATACCGATGACGTTGCAGCTGGAAAACAAGCTGTGTCAGCTGCAGGCATAAACAAACAAAGCTACAAACTTATATCCCAACTGCCTTGCCAATGTGTGCAAAATCACTACAAGCCATCACCACAACACAGACTACTAGCAAGTTTCAAAGTGGCTGAGGACATGGAGCTTCTTTTACCTGATGCTGTGGACCGCAAATCTGATTTAACTGAAATTATCATATTGCTTATTCAGTGCGGACTGAAGGATGAAAAAAAGCCAATTCCTCCGTGGGCTGGAATTCTTGCTCTGATCTCCCAGGATACAGTCCCACAAATGAAAGTTGGGTTTTTAGCCATACCATCTCCAGTCACAAACTAAGCAACAGTCTACACAGCTCTAAATAGTTTCCAAAATATGCATGCTCAGCTGGAAGACCAGCCTATCCTGCTACTTTTCTGCAATGTCGGTGTTTTCCGTATAGTAGCTGACATTTTTATGAGCAATCCAGTAGAATTTGATGGTCTTTATTCAATGATGGATGTTTTCCACATGACCAAAGTTGTGTTGCTGAGTGCAGGAAGTTATCTCGGTGGATGTGACATAGACAATGGATTTATTGAGGCTGGAATCTTTGGAAGAAAAACTGTTCCATCAGTATTATTACAGAGTATGCTCATCATATCTGAGGCTATAGAAACATTGCGTTGGGATGTTTTCTGGAGCAGGAATGACAAATTAGGTCTTGCATATTTGATCTCAGAAGTGAAAAAAGCACAAGGTGCACTTTATTCAAAAGACATAATGCAAAGCCAGGCAACGTTCAATACACTCAGTTCAAAATTAGAAAATCTGAAAACCAAGTGCCTGAGTTATACTTTTTTTACCACTGAATTTGTGTCATTTTATGATGCAAAAATGGCACAAACTTACAAAATCCAATTATATTTTGTAAGTTTGCGCCGCTTTTGCGTAAAAAAAATGACACAAATGCGGTGCTAAAAAAGTATAAATCAGGCCCTAAGTTCGTAGCGTTTGTCAAAGAATGTGAAGAAAAATCAGTACTTTGTAAATACTGGGGAAATATTTTACACATGATAGCTCTAGTGAAACACTTGGCACATGTCGATCGGGAAGGTGATTGGGAGCTGCATGTGAAGACTGTAGAGTCACTGATAGCTGTGTTTTGCAAATAAGATTGCATAAACTACCTGAGATATGGGTCCTAGTATTTGGAAAGAGTGAAGAAGATAGAGGTGGAAAAACCATACTTCTACAGAAAGTTCATCCAAAGACATTGTGCGGTGAAAGACAGAGAGGGAAGTTTCAATGCTGTGGCTCCAGATATGAAACTGGAACAGACGATCCAGAGGTCACAGAAAAGCTCCAAGGGAATTGTTTTTCAGACACGTAAAAGTGAATATGTTGCTCAATTGTAACTAGTTTACCATGAAGTCCTTTCTATATGCAATGTTTTCAGAGAGATGACAAATTCAAAATTATTGGACCATTGTGAAACTGTTCCTCACCACGAACCTGTGGGAAAGAGCGGGGGTCGCTTTAATAAACATGTTGACAGCCTTCTTCAATTCATGCAGCAGCAAGGAAACCCCTTTAAAATGACTCAGCCAGTGCGAATACACAACTTTGTGAACAAAGAATATGTGAATAACAAAATGAAGACAAGTTTACTAGATGTCCTGGAAAATGGATTGAAACTATACGCAGAACTGAAACATGAGAGATTTGTATTGAAAGAGAAAAATCTGTTTGGCATAATCACTACATCTAACCTTCTACACTTTTATTGTCATAGTAAGAGTTTCATCCCACCAACAGCTACAAAACAGGTTACAACAAAAACGTTTGCAAGCACATAGAGAGGTGGATGTAGCAAAACAAAAGGGTGAATCTATTAAGGACGTTCTGTCGCTTGACCTTCTTCCAACAAATGCATTATTTGATGGAGATGCTAAAGAAAGATTAGTATGAATTTGGTTGTGAAGATATTGATGGGGTGCTAAAACCCACAACATTTCTAAAGCCTCTACCCACAGAACTTACACGTACATGTACTTGCAAAACCTGTGTTGCAAAATATGTCCCTGTCGACATGCTTTCTCAAATGTTCAGCATTCTGCAAATGTACTGCAAGCGATTGCCGAAACAGATAAATAAAGTGAACTATGAAAATGTGCTTATAACAGGAGTGATGAACATTTTTTTCATATTCAGATCATAAACATTTGTTTGGTATAATCATAAAAGAATTAAAACCCATTATTATTGTTTCATTTCTATATATGACCCATCTTCCTCTATTATAACCACCCTTTTGGAAAATAGCAGAAGGCTTGCTCTGAGGAGTTATTGCCAGTCTCTATAGGACTATTTGACCCCCAAAACCTGTGCTGTCACACCAAAATGAAGTATTTAGGTCACATGGTTCCTGAAAAATTATATCATCACTGCAACACATCTGCCATTTTTACAACTGTCGCCCAGAGCTATTCTGTCCAGACCAGCAATGTCTATCCAAGCTAAATGACTTCTCTAATGATCCAAAACACAAATCAAAAATGAAAATGTTTGGACAATTATTTTTTTACGGAGGTATACTAGGGGCCTGGGATTATAACCCAGGCATTAAAATGATGCATTGGCTTTCCAATAGTGATCTGACCAGCTGAAGTCACTTTACACACTTGAATATGTCTGTATTTCACTTCCCCTCTACTAGTAGTGGGTCCACACATGTGCAACTCACGGCGTAGGACCCCTTGACCAAGCTGGGGCCATGGCACCTATGATTTCATCATTCTCTGCTGCAGTGCTATGTGATGTTGTGTGTTGTTTTCAAGGATCTGGCCAGGATTGTCGCTTATCCATGAAGGAAGAGGTCCCCAGGTCCAGGTCTGCATACACCAAAAGCACAAACAGGTAATCACAAACATAAGGTATGTAATACATTTATTTCCACTTCTCATTCCAACATATACCTTTATTCACTCACATTACACTATCACGCACTATGTCACACATACACAGGTTTCTACACACAGATATATACACTATGCCCACTTAAATGTGACACATAGACATACTGCATTGCATACACTCTTACATCCAGGGCCAATGTAAAAGTGTAGATGGTGATATTCCACCAATTTTTTGTCTTTTACATTGGTCGTAAAACATTAGGCTACTTGTGTTATGCAAAACTGTTTGCAGCACCTCTAAATTTTGACGCATGGCTGGAGATGCATCAGTTTTGAGGCCAACTTCAGCGAAGTGCCACTTTTATCAAATCCAAATCCAAATAGATTTATAGAGCGTTACTCATTGCCCCGGCAGGTATCCATGCACTGGGTGTAGAGGCTGCAAGATGGTTGGCTAGTCCTCAAAGACCCATGTTTTGAACTTTCTCCTGATGTTGACGAGGGTGTGCATGGTCTGCAGGCGATGTTCTGGAGGGCTTTGAAGGTGATGATGATTACCTTGAACTTGCACCTTTTGTGTATGGGCAGTCAGTGTAGGCCCTTGAGGTGGGAGGTGATGTGTCTCCTTCTGGGTAGATCCAGGATGAGTCTTGCTGCTATGTTCTGGATGGTCTGGAGTCGGCAGAGGTGTTGGGTGGGGAGTCCTGGGTAGAAGCTGTTTCCGTAGTCTCGTCTGCTGGTGATGGAGGCCTGAGTTACTGTCTTTCTGGTTTCGTAAGGGATCCATTTGAAAATCTTGTGAAGAATGTGAAGTTGGTGGAAGCAGGATGATGCCTTGTCAATTGAAAGTGAGTTTGTTTTCAACACTGAAGACAAGTCTTCGGGCGTGTTCTGAAGGGATTGAGGGTTGTCCAAGAGCTGAGGGCCATCACGAGCTGTCCCAATGGGGGGAGTTTTTTCCAAAAGATGATCACTTCTGTTTTTTGGTGTTTAGTTTTAAGTAGTTGTACTTCATCCATTCGGCAATGTGGCTCATGTCCTCACTGAGGTTGTTTCTGGGGGAGGTGTGGTCTTCTGAAAATGGGAGGATAAGTTGCATGTCATTGATGTATGAGATGATGTTAAGTCCGTAGGAGTGCACAATCTCAGCCAGTGGTGTTACATAGGTGTTGAACAGGATTGGGTGGAGAGAGGAGCCCTGGTGGATTTCGATTATGCAGTTCTTGGGCTCTGAATTAAAAGGTGGGAGACAGACTCTCTGGGTGCGTCCTGTGATGAGGGTGTTGCTTCGGATCCCGATGTGGTGGAGTCTGGAAGTGAGGGTGTAGTGGCAGACTGTGTTGAATGTGGTAGAGAGGTCGAGTGGGATCAAAGCCATCTTCTCTCCCTGGTCGAGGAGGGATCTGATGTCTGTTGTGGCTATGAGGGTGTTATTAGTGCTATAGCTGGTGCAGAAGTCACATTGGGAGGTGTCCAATAGGTTGTTTTGTTCTGGTGTTTTGAGAGCTGTTTGTTGATGGCTTTCTCTGGGATTTTGGCCAGGAGTAGGAGCAGCAAGATGGGTTGATGATTTTTGAGTTTGCTGGGGTCTGTATTTGTTTTTTTGAGGAGCAGTTTGACTTCAGCTTCCTTCCAGACTTTGGGAATGGTGGCTGTTCTGATGGATGTGCTGATTATGGGAGTGAGGACGTGGCTGATTTCTTTCTGGCCCAGGATCAAAATATGATGGGGTCAGGGGTCGTTGGGTGAGCCGAAGTAAGTTGATCTCATGAGGTCCACTGTTTCCTGAGTGGATAGTGGCTTCCAGTCCGTGATAAGGTGACTGTGAGATCCTTCTTCCAGGGTCAGTAGATGATTGACGTTGGTGGGTTGGGGAAGAAAAGTACTGTAGATTGAGGTGATTTTGTTGTAGTAAGTAAACAGCCAACGAGTCACACAGATTCTGTGTCAGTTGAATGGAGTTTTCTGTGGCTCCAGCGTATGAGAACTTTTGACAATCTTAAAAAGTCCCTTAGGGCAGTTGCCATTTTCTTTGATGTGGTTAAGAAGGGCGATCTTCTTTGCTTCTTTGATGCAGAGATGGTAGTTGTTCAGCGCTTCTTTGTATGTTGCACGGTCCATTCGATCTCTGCCGGTGCACCACCATCTTTCTAGTCACTTGTAGCCTCTTTTGAGTGTGTGAAGTTCAGGGGTAAACCATTTAGCTGGTTTATTGAATATTCTAGAGCTGGTGCTAGTGATGGGTGCCATTTTTTGGCACAGTTGAGGATCCACTCAGATAGTCTGTTGGCGTCTCGTTCTATGTTGTTTTAAAGCATGGGTCTGTTACCATGGAGGGTGTTGCTCCCTTGAGTTTCTGTGATTTTTTTCCATCTGCTGAGTGGGGGTAGTGGTTGAGCGGTCGAGTGCTCAGGTCTGCAGTTTATGGGAAAAATGCACCAAGTGGTGGTCGGTCCATGTGAGCTCTGAGGTGTGGGAGAACATGACTGTTGCTGGCTGTGAATATGGGGTCAAGGATGTGACCTGCTGTGTGGGTGGGACTAGTGACCAGTTGTCTGAGTCCTATGTTGATGAGGTTGTCCAGGAGGTTGGTGGAGTTGTGGTCAAGGGGATCATCCAGGTAGAAATTGAGATTGCCTAGAAATATGTAGTCCGTTGAGTCATTGGCCAACGGGGCGATTAAATCACTGATGTCTGTGCAGAAGCCAGGGTGGGGTTCATGGGGTCTATATGCAAAGGTCCCCCTTATGGGGGTTCTGATGTCGATTCGCATGAGAAAGTTGAGGAGTTCTTGGGTGGAAGCGCTACATTAAAGTTCCCACAGATGCTTCAGAATTTCTGATGCACCTTGGGTCCTTGCACCATGATGCCCCATATTGTAAATATGGTGCATTCATGGCATTGTAACAGATTTCTGCAAGGACCCAAGGTACTACAATGTTGATGCATTCAGGACCAAGTTATGTCAATGTTTTCTTTTAAGTGGTAACACCTCCTTGCTTGAGGATTGTATATTGACAATTTGGAATATAGATAAGTATTCTGAAGACTTATGTGGTTGAAAAATAATTTTGCATTATTTCTTGTGCCAAAGTTTGGCGCTACTCCTGCAGAGTACATAGGGGCCCATTGTATTCAATTTCATGCCCCCTTACAAAGCCTGCTCTGAGCAGGCGTTAAAAGTGCCGAAAGAAATGGTGCCAGGATATCTCTTAGATTTCCATGTGTCATTTTTTTGGCACCCCTAATGCAGAAATGCCCCCTTTGCATACATTATGCCTGACACAGGCAAAATGTGGCACAAAGGATTACAAAGTGGTGCAATGCATGCATTGCGCCACTTTGTAAATATGGCATGTATAAAAAGCCACTTTAGAGCCACCTTAGAATCAACTAAATGAAGCTATGCTGTTATCAAGTGTAAGGGGGAGCATATGTGTGGTGGGATTAATAGATGTGGTAGAAGAGGGTAGGTATTCTTAGGCTGCAGAGGTATGGCTTTCAAAATGGAAGTTTGTGATCCTTGAAATGAGTTTGAAGGCAGCAAATTTCACACCTTCATTGCTAGAAATTAGGACAAACTGCCAAGTGACATAGAAAAGGTTGTACTCAGTAAGAAAAGGCATGCAGGCAGATGAGAAAATGTAGAAGAGCATCCTTTGAACTTCACATAGTTTACTTTAACCCCTTATGTCGTCACAGACGTAATGGTTATGCCCGATGGAGCGGCGCTGAAGCCGCGGGGGGCAGAAGCCACTAGAAGCCAGGGATTTTTTTAAATTATTTATATTGATGAGGGGAGCGACCCCTTAGCCAAGGGTCGCTCCCAGGGGGAGCAATTTTTTTATTAGGCCTTTTCTGCCCCCCTGGGGGCAGATCAGCCTATATTAATTAGGTCGGTCTGCCCCCAAAGGTGGCAGAAGCCACTAGACACCAGGGATTTATTTTTATTTGTATTTATATTGATGAGGGGTGCTCCCGGGGGGGCAATTTTTTATTATGCCTTTTCTGCCCCCCCGGGAACAGATCGGCCTATATTAATTAGGCTGATCTGCCCCCAGGGGGGCAGAAGCCATTAGGCACCAGGGATTTATTTTATTTTATATAAGGGGAGCGCTTAGGCAAGGATCACAATTGTTTTTAGGCCATTTCTGCTTCTTTTAGGCCGATTTGCCCTGGGGGGCAGCAACCACTTAGGCACCAGGGATTGGTGTGTGTGTATGTGTGTGTGTTTTGTTTGGGAGAGCAGCCCCTTCGGCAAGGGTTGCTCCCCAAGGGGGAACATTACTGTTGGCCATATCTGCCCCCCTTGGGGGCAGATCAGCCTATTTCTGGAGGGCCCATCTGCTCCTAAGAGGGGCAGAAAGCCCATCAGAGACCAGGGAAGAATTTCTCTTCAAAATAGGAGGATGGGGTATGGCCATACCCCCTCCCCAAATAAATGGGGCCAAAGTTGTTCTTCCCACCAGTGG
Organism: Pleurodeles waltl; assembly: GCF_031143425.1. NCBI lineage: Eukaryota > Metazoa > Chordata > Amphibia > Caudata > Salamandridae > Pleurodeles > Pleurodeles waltl. The sequence goes on along the minus strand of NC_090438.1, from coordinate 487,319,424 downwards.
GCAGATGGGGCAATTACCCCATATCCACACCCAGGGACCCAGAAAGTCTACTAGATACCAGGGAGTTTAAAAAAACAATTGTGTGGTGGTGGCTACCAACCAGTATGTACATGGTTATACCCCCACCCCAACTGAAGGGGGTAAGAGTCTTTCAGCTCTCCCTCTGCACACTAAAACATCTTATCCCACGTCAATCAAGAGGACTTTGATTATTTTGGGTTTTGGTTTTACATTTGGGCCATGAGAGCTTGGCTAGCTCTCAAAATTGTCCCAGTTGGATTGGTGAGGGCTGCACTTTTTGGACTTTGGGACGCTGCCATGTAGAAAATCCACAAGACTTATACACATCTGAAAACTAAACATCTGAGTGATTCCAGGGTGGTGTGATTCACATGCACCCTGCACCATTGTCTTACCCACAATGCCCTGCAAACCTCCAACTTTGCAGGAAATCACACATTCTTTCACATTTTTGTGATGGAACCGTCCGGAATCTGCAGGAATCCACAAAATGCCTTCCACAAAATACCTACCACCCAGCATTGTCTCATCTATACCGATAAAAGTTCTGCCCCACTTGTCAGCCTAAAAATGTTTATTTTTTTCAAACTGCCCTTTTGGACCCGCTTTGGTTCCCCCTCAATTTCAACAAGTTTTTGGCTCTTCCCTGTCACAGGCACTTGACCCACCTACACAAGTGAGGAATCATTTTTACCGGGAAACTGAGGGGAATGTTGGGTGGTAGGAAATTTGTCCCTGTGCCGTGATCCCGTACAGAAATGTGGGAAAAATTCAATTTTTTAGCTAAATTAGAGGCTTGCTGAGGATTCTGGGTTAGAATAAACTGGAGCCCAGGACCAAAAACGCAGGTGTCACCAACCCCCCCCCTCAAGAACAGGTAGTTTTGTATTTGATCATTTTGATGTGTCCAGATAGTGTTTTGGGGCATTTCCTTTTGCGGGCACTAGGCCTACCCACACAAGTGAAATACCATTTTAATCAGGAGACTTGGGGAAACGCTAGGTGGAAGGACATTTGTGGCTCCTCTCACATTCCTGAACTTTCTGTCACGGAAATGTGAGGAAAAGTGTTTTTTTTTGCCAAATTTTGAGGTTTGCAAAGGATTCTGGGTAACAGAACATGGTGAGAGCCCCACAAGTCACTTCATCTTGGATTCCCCTAGATGTCTAGTTTTAAAAAATGCACAGGTTTGGAAGGTTTCCTAAGGTGCTGGCTGAGCCAGAGGCCAAAATCCACAGCTAGGCACTTTCCAAAAAACAGCTCTGTTTTCTTTGGGAAAATGTGATGTGTCCATGTTGTGCTTTGGGGCATTTCCTGTCGCGGGCGGTATGCCTACCCACACAAGTGAGGTACCATTTTTATCGGGAGACTTGGGGGAACACTGGGTGGAAGGAAATTTGTGGCTCCTCTCAGATTCCAGAACCTTCTGTCACCAAAATGTGAGGAAAAGGTGGTTTTTGGCCACATTTTGAGGTTTGCAATGGAGTCTGCGTAACAGAACCTGGTGAGAGCCCTACAAGTCACCCCATCCTAGATTTCCCTAGGTGTCTAGTTTTCAAAAATGCACAGGTTTGGTAGGTTTCCCTAGGTTCCGGCTGAGCTAGAAGCCAAAATCTGCAGCTAGGCACTTTGTAAAGAAGATGTCAGATTTCAATGTAAAAATGTGATGAGTCCATGTTGCGTTTCATGTCGCGAGCATTAGGCTTACCACAAAATTGAGGTACCATTTTTATTGTGAGACTTGGGGGAACAAAGAATAGCAGAACAAGTATTATTGCCCCTTGTCTTTCTCTAGATTTATTCCTTCCAAATGTAAGACAGTGTGTAAAAAAGACGACTATTTGAGAAATGCCCTGTAATTCACATGCTAGTATGGGGACCCCGGAATTCAGAAATGTGCAAATAACCACTGCTTCTCAACACCTTATCTGGTGCCTGTTTTGGAAAAACAAAGGTTTCCTTGATACCTATTTTTCACTCTTCATATTTCAGCAAATGATTTGCTGTATACCCGGTATAGAATGAAAACCCATTGCAAGGTGCAGCTCATTTATTGGCTCTGGGTACCTAGAGTTCTTGATGAACCTACAAGCCCTATAAACCCCTACAACCAGAAGAATCCATCAGACATAACAATATATTGCTTTCACAAATGTGATATTGCAGGGAAAAGTTACAGAGTTAAACGTGGAGAAAAATGGCTGTTTTCTTCAGCTCAATTTCAATATTTTTTGGTTTCAACTGTTATTTTCGGTATGAAAGCATTGGAGGATATACACAAATGACCACCTTGCCAAATTCAGAATTTTGTCTACTTTTTAGAAATGTTTAGCTCTCCGGGATCCAGCATTGGTTTCATACCCATTTCTGTCACTAAAAGCACAAAAAATAGTACAAATGCGGTTTGTCCAAGTAAAATGCCAAAATGGTGTTGAAAAATGTGGTTTTCTAATTCAAGTCTACCTGTTCCTGAAAGCTTGGAAGATTGTGATTTTAACACCGCAAACCCTTTATTGAAGCTATTTTCAGGGAAATAACCACAAGCCTTCTTCTGCAGCCCTTTCTTCCCATTTGTTTTTTTAAATGAAATCTTTGCTGTATTTTGGCTAATTTCTTGGTCTCCTTCAGGGGAACCCACAAAGTATGGGTATCTCTAGCATCCCTAGGATGTTGGAAAAAAAGGACACAAATTTGGCATGGGTAGCTTATGTGGACAAAAAGTTATGAGGGCCTAAGCGCGAACTGCCACAGATAACCACAAAAAGGCTTGGCACCTGAGGGGGAAAAGGCCTGGCAGCGAATGGGTTAAAACATCATCACAATTTATAGTAAGCAAAAGAAAAGTACACACCAATCTCCATGTTAAAATAATAAGCAGCAATTTGTCAGAAAACAAGACTGCCATTTGTCCTCTTAGCAGAACATAAATAGGTTTATTGGGCAAACATCCATAAAACATAATCAAACAAATAAATCACAATAAACCATGGAAACCACAACCCCATAAAATAGACAAACATCTAATTAAAAATGCAACTAATTATTGTTAATTGCTCCCTATCATTTTTAGTACAAATAAAAAAGTGTGCACAATCTACTGCCACACCGAAAATGTACGTATTTGTCAATAAATATATCCCTTTCTGTCTAGACCATGACCAGTATTTGATAAATAAGGGTTTCAAAATCTCAATTTGAGCTGATTCAAAATACAAACAGTCTGTCAAACATAGCATGTTGACCACTTCTTTACGAGGAATGGACACACCCCATTGTGCTCCTGCCATTTTGTATACCCGTCTTGGCAAGAAAAGATATGGTTACACCCAAACCAGGTCCTATGCAATTCTAAGACATAAGTAAGATCAGGCTAATTAAAGCATGTAGGAAGTGTACTTTTAACTTTTGCATGTCAGCATGGTTAAAAAAAACTCTTACATTTGTTTTTTTTAAATACTATAAGGTCTGCCTCCCCCATAGGACAATATTGGGTTACTTTATTACATTTAATAAGTGATAACGTTCCATTGGGAGCAGGTAGTAAAGTCCAGTTTGGTCTCTAAAGAATTTAAACTTAAAACACTCTTTAATGGTGAAGTTGGATTTTAGTCACAACTCTGAAAATGCCCCTTTTAAGAGGTGGGTATTTTCTTGTCCTAACCACTTGGGGCCTGCAAGCTATATCCTGGGTCACATGACTACATGTAGTTGAGAGTCGATCTGTGTGTATTAATCCCACACAGTGTGACAAAGGAGGGATAGGTGATGGCATGATGGGCCATCTAGGACTTGACAGAGGGTCAGAGCTATCACCTACCATACTTGCACATCACAAAGACTGCCTCAGCACATTCACAACAGGTGGTTTAAGCAGTCCTTTGTGTGGGGACAAGACACAGCCTATCCATGTGTAAATGTGAGTCTGTGCCCAACTAATCCCTCCCATCCTGCCCAGGACGACCCATCAGGATGTGGCTGGCCCATCAGTCACACCTAACCTCCCTGTGTGTGGATATCTAGAGAGAATGCACAAAGCCCAGCTGTCACCCACCACAGATGGGTATTGGAAACATGCTGCAGGCGCACACGGGGAAGTGCAGGAACATGCCAACTTTCTAAAAGTGGCTTTTTCAAAATGGTAACAACAAATCCAGATTTACTGCTAAAGTTGATTTATTATTACAGTTCCATAGTCACTAAACAAGACATATCAACCCCTTCTTAATTATGAATTACAGCTTATTAAAAGTAATAAGGAAGAGAGGGGTATGCCTCACAACTTCACTACAAGGACATGTGAAACATAAAAGTATATGTCCTGCCTTTTATTTACACAGCACACTGTCCTATGGACTGCCTAGGGCCTACCTTAGCGGTGACATTTGTAATAAAATGGGAGTTTAAGGCTTGGCAAGAGGTTTTAAATGCCAAGTTGACGTGGCAGTGTAACACTGCATTTAGGCTGTAATAGCAGGCCTAAAACATGTTTTAAAGTGCTACAAGCAGTGCTGCATGCCCACTAGTAGCACTTAATTTACAGGCCCTGGCGACGTGTGGTGCACTTTACCAGGAACTTATAGGTAAATTAAATATTCCATTTAGTTATATATCAATCAAACCATGTTTTAGGGAGAGAGCACAAGCACTTTAGCACTGGTGAGTAGTGGTAAAGTGCACAGAGTCATAAGGCCAACAAAAACAAATTAAGCAAAATTGGAGACATGCAGGCAAAAGGTTTGGGGACAGACCACCCTCTCTCTGAGGCTGTCAGGTCCAACACATGTCCCTCACAACTAAAAGTGCGGAGAACTAACCAACCTCCTGAGAATTTTTATCATTAAGGTGGAAGAACCTAATGAGACCGTCAGCATTGGCGTGGTCTTCCCCAGGTCTCTGTTCCACTGTAAAGTCCATTCCATGTAGGAAGATGGACCACCTCAACAATTTGGGATTCTCACACCTCATTTGCATTAGCCATCTGAGGGGCCTCTGGTCTGTCTGTATCTTGGAAGTGAGTCCCAAACAAGTATGGTCTCAACTTCTTCACTGTCCTGACCACATCAAAGGCTTCCTTATCAATAGTACTTTGTTAGAACTTAGGTCTCTAGCCGGCAGAGGTATGCATGCTGTCCAAGCAACTACCTCGATTGTAGTCAGGGCAAGTCAGATACACAACCTAAAGTAACCTGTGTTCCCCCTATGGTACATTGGCACAGAGCAGCCAGATTTAACGTAAGAGGCAATGTGTAAAATATTTGTGCAACACTTAAATTGCAGTAACACAATGAAAATAACACAGAAAGACGTCACACCAGTTTAGAGAAATAAAGAATATTTTTATGAGTAAATCAAGATCAAAATGACAAGAATCTAAAAAGTAGAACTCAGGATATGATTTTTTTTAAATAAAAAACTGCAACAGAGTGCTGAGAAATCAACAGCGCTAAAAGGTTAATTGAGGTAGTGCTAGACCGGGGTAAATTCAAAGTTCAGACCGACCACGATATAGGGCAGACCGGCTACAAAACCCATGCAGGACCTGCTGAAAGTAACTTAGAAGGAGGTTTGCGTCGACAACGAGTTGGCGATGCAGCTCCGATGTGTCTGTTCTGATCCACGCGTCTTCGAGGAGCTGCACAGCTGGCGATGTGAAGGTGATGCCCAGGGGGTGATGTGTCGATCATGAGCCACACAGTCAGTGATGTGAAGTCTTTGACTTCAGTGGCAGCAGCGATGCATTGGTGTCAAAGGAGGATCACCTAATTTTTCAGGGAAATAGCTGCAAAGTCCCCATTCAAAACCTAGAACTGGATTGGCACCTTTTGGCAGGACAGGACTCACAGTTGGCAGAGTCCAGCACCTTCATCAGGGTTGCAGAAAGCCTTTGATGGCCCTGAGACTTCAGAACAGGAGGCAAGCCAGTAAGCCCTAGGAGTCACTTGGTCCTTTAGAGGATGTAGTGAGATAAGTTTAGCCTTCTCACTCCTAGGCAAGAAGCAGCAGGCTTCAGGCCAGCACAGCAGAGCAATTCAGCAGAGTGACAGTCCCTCCTGGTTTGGTGGAGTTTGGGGTCCAGTACTTATACCAAGTTGAGCCTTTGAAGTAGAGGAGACTTCAAAGAGAGGCCTTTAAAGTGTATGAGGTCCCTGCCCTTTCATGCCTGCCTCCAGACACTCTACAGGGATTTATACAGCTCTTTGTCTGGAGATGAGCTCTGCCCTATTCAGTTGTGTCAGCTCCTCATCCCATCTAGCCCAGGAAGGCCCATCAACCTGAATATGGACCATCAGGATGCAAATGTCACACCCATCTCCAGTGGATACTGCAGGTATGCTGTCACCATTGCTGCTGGAATCAATCTGCTTAGCTCTCAAATCCAGCACTCACAGACTGAGCTCATGGGCCATTCTTCTCTCCCCCAGGGCCAGTCTTTTCTCCGCCAGAGATTATTTCTTCTCCAGATTAGCAAGATCCAACTGAAGCTTTCTCTCTTCCCTCCTGTCCTTCCGCTCCTCTGGAGACAGCCAGCTTAAAGGCACACTGCTCCGTGCACCGGGAATTTTTACCAATCTTGGGAGTAGGTTAGACCCCTCCTTGACAGTTTGCCTTCCAACGTTCTCCTGCTGGTCCAATTCCTCCTCATCTAACTATTCCTCCTCATCAATTGTTGGGGTTAGTTGGGCCTCTGCCCATGCCCTGAAAGCCTTTTGGAGATCTGCCTTCTTTATGTTCCTCTTGGCAGGCAACCCGGTATCCTAGCAAAATTCCTTGATCTGGACCACAGTGTAGCTTTCCAGGTGGGCCAGCTCAAACTCCATCTTTTGCAGGTGAGGTTTTGATCACAACAGATAGGTAGAGGGAGGATACATTTGGAAAAAAATCAAAAAGGCCAACCAAATTTACTCTAATTTGTCCCAGATGTGTAATGGTAATGTACACCAAGGTACTGTATGGTGCTGCAAAAATACAAGTCCTATCCTCAATGCTGATCTCCAATATTAGAAATTAGGTGTCTGGTTGGCAGAGGTATACACCTTGTCCAAGCAGGAACCACAATCATCGTCAGGGTAAGTTACAAACACACCCTCAATTAACGAGGGGTCAACCCCTGGTAGCTTGCCACAGAGCAGCCAGGTAATGTGCTAAGAATTTGTGCAATGGCTCAAGAGTATAAACAGTGGAAACTACACACAAAAGATACTAAACATGGTTAGAAAAATAGAGCCTAATTTAGTGAACAAAATAAGACCATAACAACAAAATTCCGATAAGTAGGACTTGAGATATGAACTTGTAAAGAATAAACTGAAATGTAGTACTTAAAAGCATAAAGCGCATGCTGGAGTAATCTGGTGCCACTGGATGGGGTCAAATCTTAAAGTTCAGGCCGACTGTGATGGAGTTCAGGTTTGACACAGGGGCCAGCTTTGGCCCCCTGCAAAAGCACTTTGTTTGCATTGACGTCGAGGGAGGTGTGAGAAGCAGAGAAGGCATTGCGCCTCCATCAATCCTTGGGATGGAGGCACTGCGTCAGTGACGAGCACCCCAAATTCGAAGATGCATCAGAAATGGAAGCAATGCTCTACACAGTCATTGGTGCTCTGGACTAGATCCTTGCAGCAGCAGCGATGCATCAATAGAAACATGCTGGCTCTGTGCTCAACGGCATTTATACATAGATTCTTGCTGGAGAAGCAGTTTATATCCACTTCCAAGGACCCAGGACTTGATAGGCACCACTTGGAAGGGCAACACTCACATTTGGCAGAGACAAGGTGCTCGAGCATGTGAGCTGGAGGTCTTTTGCATCCCCGAGACTTCAGAAAACAGGAGACCATTCAGCTGGCCCTTGAAGACTCGCTGGGTGTTGGGTTCCAGTGATGTGAGCCAAATCCTTCTCTCCCAGGCAAGGAAGGCAACAGGTCAGCATAACAAGAAAACAGTTCTTCCAGAGCAGCAGTCCACAGAGTGGCAGACAGTAGCAGCACAGCAGTCCTTTGTTCTGGCAGAGAATCCACAGATCCAGAAGTGTACTGAGGTGGTAGGGTTTGAGGTCCAGTTCTCATTCCCAATGTTTCCTTTGAATTGGGGGAGACTTCAAAGAAGTTCTTTGGAGTGCACATATGTCTTGACTTTCTGCGCCTGCTCTGGATTCACTACAGGGGTTATGCAGTTGTGTGTGTTGGGACAGGACACAGCCTATTCAGGTGTAAGTGTGAGGCTGCGTAAAGCTCCTCCCTCCCAAACTGCTCAAGATGTCCCTTCCTGATCTGGATGGCCCATCCATCATACCTAAGCTCCCTTTGTGTGGCTCTCTAGAGGGAACACACAATGCCAACCTGTCACCCACCCCAGACATGTATTGGAAACAGGCTGCAGGCACACAGGACTAAGAGCAGGAAAATGCCAAGTTTCTAAATGTGGCAATTTGAAAATTGTAACAATAGTTCTGACTTTAACATTCAAGAGGATTTATTATTACAATTACATTGATACTAAACATGACATATCCACCCCTTCTCAATTAGGAATTACAGCTTAATAACTGTAGAATGGAATCCCAAATATTATCCTATGAAGGGGGTAGGCTCACTGTAGTGAAAAATTAATTAGAGGGTTTTTCATTACCAGGACATGCTTTTATTGATACAACATCTTGCCCTGTGGGCTATCTAGGGGCGACCTTAGGGGTGACCTATATGTAATAAAAGGGAGTTTAAGGCTTGGTCAGGGGTTTCCAATGCCAAGTTGACATGGCAGTGTAACACTGCATTCTGGCTGCAATGGCTGGTGTGGTCTGCCCTACACTGGACCGACCACAGCTGCGTCCACTTCACATTCCGACGCGAGACTTCCCACCTCCACACTCAACCCATCCCTCATCGACAGTGGAACAAGATCCCTGAAGAGCAACTCTTCTCCGCTCTCGCCGCCAACCAACCCACCCTCACCACCGACCCCAACGACGCAGCTCTCAACCTCACAAACTGGATCTCCAACTGCGCTGACAACCTTGCTCCCCTCAAACGCACGCATCGACAGACCAACACTAAAAAACCTCTCTGGTTCTCTGACACCCTCAAAGAATCAAAGAAAACTTGTCGTGCCCTTGAGAAGGCCTGGCGCAAGGACCACACCGCTGACAACATGACCGCCCTCAAGAACGCTACACGCGAACACCACCACCTGATCCGCACTGCCAAAAGGAACTTTTTCACCGACAGACTAGACAAAAACAGCCACAACAGCAGAGAACTCTTCAGCATCGTCAAAGAGTTCTCCAACCCCAGCGCCAGCGCCAACGCCGTCACGCCCTCACAGGATTTGTGCGAATCCCTCGCCACTTTCTTCCATCGCAAGATCAGCGACCTCCACGACAGCTTCGGACACCAGACCCAACCATACACCACTGAACCCGCTTCCCCGGACATCACCCTCAACAACTGGACCCACATCAACACGGAAGAAACCAAATCCATCATGAACTCTATCCACTCCGGCGCCCCTTCGGACCCCTGCCCGCACTTCATCTTTAACAAAGCCGACGACATCATCGCCCCGCACCTCCAGACCGTCATCAACTCTTCTTTTTCTTCTGCTACCTTCCCCGAATGCTGGAAGCACGCTGAAGTCAACGCCCTACTAAAGAAACCTACGGCTGACCCAAGCGACCTGAAAAACTTCCGCCCCATCTCTCTTCTACCTTTCCCAGCCAAGGTAATAGAAAAGACCGTCAACAAACAGCTGACCACCTTCCTGGAAGACAACAACCTGCTCGACCCTTCACAAACCGGATTCCGAACCAACCACAGCACGGAAACCGCCCTCATCTCAGTCACAGACGACATCAGAACCCTGATGGACAACGGTGAAACAGTCGCCCTCATTCTCCTCGACCTCTCGGCTGCCTTTGACACCGTCTGTCACCGCACCCTAATCACCCGCCTACGCTCCACCGGGATCCAAGGCCAGGCCCTGGACTGGATCGCCTCCTTCCTCGCTAACCGCTCCCAAAGAGTTTACCTCCCTCCGTTTCGCTCAGAACCCACCAAGATCATCTGCGGCGTACCTCAAGGCTCATCGCTCAGCCCGACACTCTTCAATGTCTACATGAGCCCCCTCGCCGACATCGTACGCAAGCACGACATCATCATCACCTCCTACGCCGACGACACCCAACTTGTACTCTCCCTCACCAAGGACCCCGCCAGCGCCAAGACCAACCTACAAGAGGGTATGAAGGACGTCGCAGATTGGATGAGGCTCAGCCGCCTAAAGCTGAACTCTGAAAAAACGGAAGTCCTCATCCTCGGCAACACCCCGTCCGCCTGGGACGACTCCTGGTGGCCCACGGCCCTCGGCACCGCACCGACCCCCGCAGACCACGCCCGCAACCTCGGCTTCATCTTGGACCCTCTTCTCACCATGACCAAGCAAGTCAACGCCGTGTCCTCCGCCTGCTTCCTCACTCTCCGCATGCTCCGCAAGATCTTCCGCTGGATCCCCGCCGACACCAGAAAAACCGTGACCCACGCCCTTGTCACGAGTCGCCTGGACTACGGCAACACCCTCTACGCCGGGACCACCGCCAAACTCCAAAACCGCCTGCAACGCATCCAAAACGCCTCGGCCCGCCTCATCCTCGACGTACCCCGCAACAGCCACATCTCCGCACACCTGAGACACCTGCATTGGCTCCCAGTCAGCAAAAGGATCACCTTCCGTCTTCTCACCCACGCACATAAAGCCCTCCACAACAAGGGACCGGAATACCTCAACAGACGCCTCAGCTTCTACGTCCCCACCCGCCCCCTCCGCTCCGCTGGCCTCGCACTTGCTGCCGTCCCTCGCACCCGCCGCTCCACGGCGGGTGGGAGATCTTTCTCCTTCCTGGCGGCCAAGACCTGGAACTCCCTCCCCACCAGCCTCAGGACCACCCAGGACCACTCCGCTTTCCGGAGACTCCTAAAGACTTGGCTGTTCGAGCAGCGATAACCCCCCCTTTCCCCCCTAGCGCCTTGAGACCCGCACGGGTGAGTAGCGCGCTTTATAAATGTTAATGATTTGATTTGATTTGATGTTTCAAAATGCAACTTAAGTGGGTGACATACTCAATGTTGCAGACCCACTAGTAGCATTTAATTTACAGGCCCTGGGTATATGTAGTGCATTTTACGAAGGACTTATGGGTAAATGAAATATGCCAGTTAGGAAAATAACAATCAGACCATGTTTTGGGGAGAGAGCACAAGCACTTTAGCAATGGACTGGTTAGCAGTGGTAAAGTGCACAGAGTCCTAAGGCCAGCAAAAAAAAATCTGCAAAATTGGAGGCAAGCAGGCAAAACGTTTGGGGAAAGACCACCTTACGGCTGTCAGGTCTATTCAGTGGTGGAATTATGTACATGTGTTTGTGCAGTGCCATACAGTGATTTTGCCTAACACTAAATCACCACATAAATAATTTGATACAATTTTGAGTTTCTTTTAAATTCTCCTTGATTTGCTCTTTTGCTTTTTCCAAATTCTACCTGACTGTCTATGCCTGTGGCTACATTTGCAAGGATGGAATTTGTGCTTGCCAACCAGGATAACTACACTGTGGTTGAACTTAAAGAATTCTGTAAGCACGGGGACTTTCAGCCAGAAGGAACACTGGGAAGTTGTAGTTCTAGACAGCTCTGAGGGCCTGGGCAAAAGTACATCAAACACTGGTAGCAGCAGAGGACCAGGAGGGGAAAATGACAGTTATAAATCGAGTTGTTGGTGGACTGGGGTGTGATCCCGGGTCAAACATAAACCACAATTCTTGTCAGGTTAAGGCAGAAGTAAACCCCAAATTAACCTGTTCTCACCCTCTGGTTGCAATCAGGCTTAACTTGAAGGCAATCTCTAAAGTATTTGTGCAAAACTTCAAACAGTAAATCCATGAAAACACCACACAAAAAGGATGCCACACCAAGTTAGAAAAATAGAATTTTGTTGAATAAATAAAACACAGCAAAACCACAACAATTCAATAAGTAGAACTTGAGTGATGAATTTTTAAAGAACAAACTGTAAAACAGCGCTTGGAGGAAAGCAGCGCCAACTGGGGATATCTGGCCACACAGGACTGGTACAAAGTCAAACGTTCAGGCTGACGGTGATGGAGTGCGGGCCAGCTAGAAGGACCCAGTTAGACCCGCTGAACCAAAGTACAATAAACCCTGATTGTGGAGCATTGCATGGATCCGAAACAAAGATGCAAGGCACAGCCAAGGCAATGCATCACTTCCAAGATGTGATGAGCCTGCAGTACGAGATCCTGATGCATCAACATCGAGGACCCTGTTGATGGGCCTTGCGCTCCGAAGGCCAGTGATAAGGATGTGTGGCACAGTCAAGGGAATGCATTGGGTCAGACCCATGCAATATCGGCAATGTGGAGGTTCGGCGTAACCATCGGGGCTGCCATTGCCAAGAGAAGCAAGGACCTTGTGCTGGGGAAAGCATTTCGCAGTGGTGGTTCCGAAGGCAATGTGCTGGTTCCAAGATGCAGCAATGCAAGTCTGCTGCATCGTTTAAGCCATGCATTAGCAGCGATGCACCGGAAACACGAAACAGTGGCGATGCTTTGGTTCTGCGCCCATAGCAGTGGATATGTCGCTTCTGCTGGAGCAAACACCTCAGGGTCCAGAACTGGAGTGACACCAATTGGGAGAACAGACTCACAGATGCCAGAGTCTAAGTGCAGAAGCAGGGTGGTTGGAAGTCTTTTATATCCCTGAGACTTCAGATCAGAAGTCCATTCAATTAGCCGTGGGGTCACTCAGTTCTGGAGTGGAGAGATGTAGGTTCAGTCCTTCTCACTCCTAGGCAAGAGGACAGCAGTCACAGGTCAGCATAGCAAAGCAAGAGTTCAGCAAGACATCAGTCTGGAAGGCATGCCTTCATTAGCACAACAGTTCTCCTTCCTGGCAGAGTTTCCACAGGTCAAAAAATGTACTGAAGTGGTGGTGTCTGAGGTCCAGTATTTATACTTTGGTGCTCCGGTTCTGAAACACGGAAAAACCTCCTAGACAGTGGCTTTGAATTGCAAGGAATTCCCTTCCTCCCCTGTACTGGGCCAAAGCTGGCTGGAGTAACAATACAGGCTTGTTAAGCCCCTTGTGTGTGGACTGGACACATCCTATGCAGATGTAAATAAGGCTGTGTCCAGGTCCTCCCTCCCATCCTGCCCAGGATAACCCATTACATCACAGCTAAACTCCTGTTGTATGTGGCTGTCTAGGAGGAATACACAAACGCAGCTGCCAACTATACACAGTCATGTGACCAGAGACAGGCTGTAGGCACCAAATAGCTAAAGTAAGTAAATGACAACTTTCTAAAAGTAGCATTTTTAAAGTTGCAATTTAAAACCCGGTTTCATCTTAAGTTAGGATTTTAAATTGTGATTGCAGAGACACTAAACAAGAGGGGATGATCTCTTCCAATTTGGGAGCTACACTTATAAAATGTAATAAGGCGACTCCAGTGTTATCCATTGGGAGAGATGGGCCTTGAAGTAGTGAAAAATGAATGTTTTAACTCCCAGGACTTATAAAGCTAAAAACTGCATACCTTCCTCTTTGCCTACATTGCACTCGCTCTCTTGTGTGTCTAAGGCCTACCCTAGGGTGCCTTATATTTAGCAAAGAGGAAGGTTTGGGTCTGGCAAAAGGCCTATTTTGCCAGACCGACATGGCAGTTTGAACTACACACACAGGCTCTGCAGTGGCAGGCCTGAGACATGTTTAAAAGTGGGTGGCACAATCAGTGCTACAGTCCCACTAGTACCAATTAATTTACATGCCCGGGAAACATGTAGTGCAATTTACTTGGGACCTATGAGTAAATTAAATATGCCAATTGGTGAATAAGCCAATATTACCATGTTTTAACAAGTGAGCACATGCAATTTAGTACTAGTTAGCAGTGATATAGTGCTCAGAATCCAAAGGCCAACAAAAATGGCCCAGCAAAATGGAAGAGAGGCAAAATTTCTGGGGAAAGACCACCCTAAGGCTGACAGGTGTAACAATGACGTGGAGTAGCAAGAGGAGGACCTGGGCACAGGTCTTGAGTTACAGCACCCAGGATGAGGGGCACTATGCCCACAGGAGTGGTGCCCCCTACAAAGACAGGGAACAGTATATCTTCCAGTAGCCTGCCCTCAGAGGAGATGGAAGATAGGAAGACTGAGAGAGAGCCCTAAGCTGCAGCTGGCGAAGCTAAAATGGCAAGCAGAGGAGAGAAAGGCTAAGGCTGAGGCTGGGAGAGTCTTAGTTGAAAAGAAACACTCCATGGAGGGAAAACCTGATTTGGATCGACTGTCCCATGAAAGGAGCATCCGAGAGTTGTACATCAGAGACAGGAAGGCAGAGTCCACCAGTAAGGGTGGCAGTGATACAGCAGTCTCCAATAAAGATACGGAGGTCTACATTCCTAAAGACCTTGTGCCTAGCTGGTGGTGGTGGATGATATTGACAAGTGGTTCTCAGCCTATAAAGTAGCCCTAGGATACACAGGGTTTCAGAAGAGTATTGAGGGGCACGTCTCCTGAAGCACATGCCTACAGTGGGGAGGGACACCCTGCTCATGCTATTGATAGGAGACCAGATGAAGTATGCCTCCATGAAAGCCATGCTTTTTGCCAATTTTGGATCCACCCCAGAGAAATACCACATGAGATTTAGGTACAGTCAGAAACTGCCAAATCAGTCTTTCGTAGAGTTCCCTGATTGTTCCAACAAGGCACTGAGGGCCATATTTAAGAAAACTTAGCGCCGCCTTTGCGCCATTTTTTCTGATGCAAAAGTGGTGCTAACCTAGTGCCATATTTATATTTTGTCACTAGACCCATCTAGCAAAAGAATGTCAGAGTTAGCATCATGTTTTGAAAGCGCCACCCCACCTTGCATCATTTAGTGACAATGACATGAAAGGTAGACATACCATTCCAAAAAATGACGCTAGCCCTCCAGCGCCATATATACTGCCCAATGCAAAAACGATCCACGTTGAAGAACTGGTCCCAAAAAATTATACAAAGTCCAATTAGCATCAAATTTCAATGCCTCGTCAGCCCAGGCGTTAAATTGAGGCCCACACACTACTACATAAGGAAAACACACAGAAGGAGCATTGGCAACCCCCTGGACAACTTGGATATGTTAATGCTCCAGTTTGGCACATGCTGTAGATGACAGCAATGACAACATGTCCTACCAGCACCACCGCAGCAACCCCAAACACCACCATAGCACCGTCAACGGCAGCGCAGAAGGTGGGATAGGATATTTCAACAGCTCACAACCATCCTTGTGCTCAGGGAACATGATATGATCAGAACCTACCATCTGAAGTGGGAGTCCATTGTACACCTGCTGCACTACATTGCGCCAGACATCACTACAAGGGTGGAAACTCCTGCAACTATTCCACCCATGACCAAACTCCTAGCTGTCCTCCCTATGCTTATGATGTCAGGATTGTTCCAGACAACTGGGACACAAGTGTGTGGTATCTTTCAGCCATCCTTCTCGGCCTTCCTTCCAAAGGTTCTAGAAGCAATCATCATCCTCACACCCCACCACATCTGGTTCCCAACACCCAGCAACTGCAGCATGAGATCAAGCAAGGTTTTTTTTACCAAATTGCTGGGTTTCCGCATGTGCTGTGTGCAATGGACTGCACTCATGTCCAACTTGAGCCACCTGCTGTAACAGAACAATTCTACAGGAGCCACAAACACAGCCATTCTATAAATGTGCAGGCCATTGTGGAACACCGTAGCCTCTTCACAAACATCCTAGCCAAATATCCCGGCAGCGTCCATGATGCCTACATATTCCGGCACTACACCATCAATGAGCGGTTCCAGGATGAGCAATATGGCAATGGGCTACTCATAGGAAAGCCACCGTTCCAATCATTACACAAACAATACATACACCACACTTGGCACACATGGACAGTGGAACACAGATATACAGACAGCAACACATATGCCACATGCCACACTACACCCCAAACTACAAGTGCCCTCTAGTTGACAACTAAATATAAATCCCAAACACATAACACCTAACACGGAATAGCTCAACTATGTGAATTGCATTGACCATGTCAACATAAAGAAAGTCACATATAGGCACAGCTACACATTTGTCATGGTGTAGAAGCCTCCGACAGCACCAATATCAAATGCCATCCAAGCCATGAAAGACCATGTGATGGACATCTCACAGCACACCTACAATCATACCCGGTAATTCAACAACTCCCTAACATAATACCAGGGTACCAACAGGGCACTGTGGCAGCTGGACTACTGACAATGTACTGGGAGAGGCCAGAGATGCATGTGAATGAGGAGACATGGGACTTAGCAGGACTGGTCATGCGATGCAGGGCACTGCAGAAAAACACATCATTCCCTCTCCTGTCACACAGGTGTCTGAAAACGCATATATACATCACTAAACATACCATACAACTGTGCCATACTGTGTCCATGATTCACATGCAGATAGTATGCCAGCCAGCAATTGGCAACAACAAAACTTTGTGCAAGGGAGCTTTTCCAAGGGAAAAGGGGTAGGATGCAGATGCTACACACAGGGCACAACACCTTTGTTATGGCACACAACACACAAGATTGTTTCAAAGTCCCTGAACATCACTCTTCTGCAGGTCTAAAGTGAAGGGTCTAAGGTCCACATGTCACTGTAATTGTGCCCCCTTGCTACACCCTACTGCCACCATGTGGGCCCCGTGAACAATAAACAGAGCACCATGGCGCAGAGTAGGTGCAACAGTGTCAAGATAATGGATGCTGTAGTTTGACTTTATAAGAATACTGACAACATAACTCGCTATTTCATGCACAGTACATAGGGACCCATTCAAAACTATGGTGTGCCCCCTCCTAACGGCTGCTCTGTGCAGGTTTTGAAAGTATCTGTGATAAATCATGTCTAGGAACCTTGGAGAATCCTCTGCACCAAATTTGTTAGTCCTCCTATTGTATGAATGTCCCCCATGTACACATGGTTATGCACAGGCATAATCTGCTGCCACATAGGGTCACTAAGTGTCGCACTGCATGAGTAGTGCTACATAGAAACAAGGTGGCCTGGGTTTGGTCTTATAGGGCTACCATAGTGTTGATACAAATTAAGTTATTGTAGTTCAAGGAGGTGGTAGGTTCCACTAACATTAGGACACAGACTCTAATATGGACTACAAAACACATATTTGGCATGGTCGAACTGTCAGTCCAGATTTAATGTGGCAATCACCAGGTCCCTGAGGCACAACCCATGATAGTAATGTCCACCACCACACACTAATGCAACCATTCAAAGAAACAGGAACACACACAATACCAGATGCAAGTCTGAGTCACCACTCCACTGAAAGCTAACATCTGCCATGGCACATATGAAACAACAAATATGCATGACAGACACATGTTCTCACATTCCTTTGCAGCCGACCAAGGTTACGGTATCCAGCCATGGGTGATGACCCCTTTTGGCAACCCAACAACGGAGGAGGAGCGGGCATACAATGAAGGCCACAGAAGGACATGAAATGTGGTAGAGAGGACATTTGGGCTCCTGAGGTCAAGGTTCAGGTACCTGGCCCTGACAGGAGGAAGCCTGTTGTATGCACCACCCATGGTATGCAAGATGATCCTTGTGTATGCAATTTTGCCCAGCATATGTATTCGAACCAATGTCCCCTAGGATGTCCCCAATGAGGAGGAAGATGACAATGGTGCAGCACAGGGGGAGGAGGGACCAACAAAACACTGCTGCCGGAATTTACAGGAGATAACAAATTGTACTGAACTTCTACACCTAGACACTGTACAGCAAAAATTACCCTGTAAGTATCACTGTCAAATCACTTTGCACCAGATTGTCCATGGCGTACTCATTATCTGCTTCATATACCATTGGAAAGTTGCTCATACCTCAGAGAGCTGGAAAAAAACATAACAGTTACTAAGAATGTTAGAGCGTAGGTTGTGATAAGAGGGTCTAGAGCCTCCATGCCACACATCAGAGTCACATTAGTCATTCTCATGTGACTCTAATGTGACTCCTAAAGGCCTAGATTCACGCAACAGAAATACTAAGTGGTGTAATGTTTGCATTGCGCCAATTCCAACCCCTTGCACCACATCATGCTTACACCAGGCAAGATGCATGCAAGGGGGGCGCACATATGGTAGGGACTGTTTCAAAATGGTTTTCTTGAAAGTAAGGGACTAAACTGTGCCACATCTCAGGCTGGTAGCTGTAACGCCAGCACAGGGCAAGTGTGACAAGGAGGAACACCATTGGTATCAATGGACCATCATGTACTGGTCAGGGTTAGGGCCAAACGTTTGACCCTAACCCTGCACCGTATATCAATGGCGTTACATACCGTGAGCGCTATTGGCCCCAACCCTGCTGCATGGTGTGCTGTCTCTCAAACATAGCACACAGATGTTAGCTGTGGCGTGTGCTACGGACTGCAAGACAAGTTGAACAGCAATGGGTGCTGATCCACTCTCCACACAGATGCCCCATAGCCAGGGATGTTCAATAAACTGGGAAAATGCACCACCACTTGAATGAGTGGGTGGAATGTAGTCTGTAGCACTTCCAATGTATGTTCATAGACACATGTCACACAATTTTGTTGTCTTAACATATGCCTGCAGCTAATCTGGAAATACCTGTGAAGACTTCTGTACTGGTGTAGTGTAGCGAAGGGTTAGCAATAACCTACAATGGTTGGCTTATGTCTGCAAGGTAACCCAGTAAAGTCTGTATGATACAATCACATACAACATATGAAAACACAACTCTCATTGACACTCACATGTCTGACTAAGAGAAAGTGACCTACTGGGAGCAAAACCCTAAAATGTCTAGATCTCTCACATGCCAATCTGATTTTGGATGTCCATTTAAGTCTAGCAATAGCCAAACATGTTACAGACCCATCAAAAATTGTATGGGTGAAGGAGATAGAAATGTTGCATCTGGCATTTCACATAATCATGGCTGAGATGACTCCACACACCAACAAGATACACTCTTGGTGAAAGTGACTGAGGTGTGGAATGTCTGTGAATGTAAGTGAATATCCATGTGCACCAAAGGATTTGGAAAAACAGCTGAGAGACTCCCTCAGACACTTGGAGATACAACATGGGGAGGTCACTCTGACACTACACAAGTGCTGTGGGTGGTGTACTGTCATGTGTTTGTGTATAAGTCATGTAATCTAGTAAAGCCTGTAAATGGGAGGGATACTATCACATAGCCTGTAGAAGAAGATGTGTTCATCTACAAAGTATAGAAGCCTCACTTAGCATCTTGTCCATGTATGACTGGACATTGTTGCAGTAGAAGATTTGTACAAAGGGTAAGCAGCCTACAATGCCAGCAATGTAGCACCAAATCAATTCCAAACAAGATATGCTGTTAATGTTGAAGAAAGAACACAAATAGACGAATACTGACTGTACAACACAACAATGTTACCATGTGATCACCAGACATATATTCAGAGAGACTGTCTCGGTCAGTACATAGCCCATTCATGTTTGCAACCACAACAATGTAATTGCCCATCACATACTATTGTTACAGACAGCAGTGACAGATGACATAGGCCCTCATTACAACCCTGGCAGTTGGTGATAAAGTGGCAGTAATACCGCCAACAGGCTGGCGGTAACTACTGCCAAATTATGACTGTGGCGGTGATATCTCCGAAAGACAGCCAATGTACCACACTGACCACCAGGGCAGAAACAACAGGCACCATGGCGGTAGCCGCCTACAGCCAGGCGGAAGACAAAGTTCTGCCCAGCATATTATGAAATGGCAAACCACCACCTTTTCCGGGGGGGTACCAATGCCATCAAAAGCCTGGCGGAAACAGACCTCAGAAGTCAAAGGACTCACCATTGGAGACACAGCAAAGAACCACGCCGCCATGGAGCCAGAACTGCAAGTCTTTCCAATGATATTCTACGTTATGCTCCACCACGAACACCAGTGCCGGCAAAGACGAAGACAGTGAGATCAGCCACCTAGCACACAAGGAAGGGAGGGAGGAAAACGAGAGTGACACACACATGAACAACACACACCCAGGGGCATCATTTGGCAAATAGGCAGGTACCTCAGGGAGGGGGGGAACCTCAGCCGGATGCGGAAACAAGACCACTGGTTCTGGAGGGGGTAACATGCCCATTGCTTGGTCCTGGGAAGTACAAGGCCACAGTCCCTCAAGTGGGTGACTTGCCCACTGGTTCTGGAGGGGGCAACATGCCATGTGCTTGGTCCTGTGGAGTGCAAGGCCACAGTCTCTCAAGTGGGTGACTTGCCCACTAGATCTGGAGTGGGCAACATGCCCTGTGATTTGTCCTGGGGAGTGCAAGGCCACTGTCTCTGGAGTGGGTATCTTGCCCACTGGTTCTGGTGATGGCAGCCCGCACAGCAGCCCATGGAAGCTGGATCATATGTCGTCCACCGGCGTTGACGGCTGCACTGTGGTGGTGGTTGTGGGAGGCTGCTGCTCAGTCCCTGCACCCTCCGATGGCTGCACTGTGGTGGTGGTTGTGGGAGGCTTCTGCTCAGCCCCTGCACCCTCCTATGGCTGAACTGTGGTGGTGGTTGTGGGAGGCTCTTGCTCAACCCCTGCACCCTCTGAGGGCTGCACTGTGGTGGTGGTTGTGGGAGGCTCCTGCTCAGCCCTTGCACCCTCCAAGGGCTGCACAACCACAGCTGGCGGTGGGGGCTCTGTGACAGCTGCTGGTGCAGGCTCCTTCTCGTTCTTGCTGGCTGGTGCAGGCTCCTTCCCCTTCTTGCTGGCTAGTTCAGACTCCTTCCCCTTCTTGCTGGCTGGTGCAGGCTCCTTCACCTTCTTGCTGGCTGGTGCAGGCTCCTTCCCCTTCAGTATTTGTGGTCTGGAATCCTTTCCACCACAAGTAGGTGCCGCTGAAACTGGGCCTGTGGACTGTTTGGCTGAGGTGTTTGGCTGGGTCCTTGATACCCTGTCCATACGTGCAGGACGGGAGGAGGAGTAGGGAAGAGGTCAATATCGGAAAGGAAAAGCTTTTTGGGGACATTGGGGCGGGAAGAGGGAGAAGTAATGGGAGTGGAGGATGAGGGAGTGGTTGTTGGAGGTTTTTTGTCTGCTGGATTTGGGTGCAGGTGCATGGGTTGTATGCTGTTATGAGGTGGATGACTGTTGGGTGTCTGAGTGCTTGAGTTTGTGTAATTTAGCGGGCACAGACACAGTGGGAGAGGACACAGGGGACATGTGCATGGATGTACGGGAGGTGTCTGCCAGTGAGGTGTGTGTTCTGCTTGGTATCGTGATAATGCAGGTAGTGGATGGTGATGTAGGGCTTTCAGGTGTGTGTGTGGGCGTAACTGGGTGAGAGGTGGAGGTGGAGGAGGAGGAGGAGGAGGAGGGGGAGAAAGTGGAAATAGTGGATGTTGTTGTGTCTGCACCTGAATGGTGTTTGTGTGAGTGCCTGTGGGATAAAGTGTGGTGCTTGTGTTTGCCTGTGACACTCTTGGTTGTTGTCCTGTGTGCATGCTCATCTGGCAGTGTGCTTGGGATGGGTTGGGGTTGAGGAGAATGGGACTGGGAAGTGGAAGTTGGAGGGGGGACGGTTGAAACAGGGACAATGGCTGCCATCAGAGAGGAAGTCAGAGCCTGGATCGATCTCTGTTGGGCCACCAATCCACTGTAAACACCCTCCAGGAACGCATTAGAGTGCTGCATCTGGGCTTCCAGCCCTTAGATGGCATTCACAATGGTTGATTGCCCTACAGAGATGGATCTCAGGAGGTCAATAGCCTGCTCAATCAGGGCAGCAGTGCTCACTGTGGCAGGGCCTGAGGTGCCTGGGGCGAAGGAGATGCCCACCCTAGTGGGTGAGTGGGCATGGGCAACTCGCTGAGGGGCTGCTGGGAGGCCAGTGCTGGTACTCTGAGTGGCAGCTGTACCTGTAGCTGGGGTAGTCACAGAGGTGTCCGCCACCACCAGAGAGCTCCCATCGAAGGTGGTATCAGAGTCTGTATTGTCCCCTACAGTCTCCGCTGTGGTGCTCCCTTCACCCTCCGTCCCACTGGTGCCCTCAGCATCGGTGCACTCAGCTTCCTGGGGCCTGTGGGATGCAGGGCCCTCCATCGCTGGTGCCTCTGCTTCTCTTCCAGATGATGCTAATGCACAAAAGGACATGATGACAAAACAAGAAAGGGGGGAAGAGACAAAGGATACACTGGGTCAATGACTGCACCAACACCACCTTTGGTGTACACAGCACCCTCACACACAGGGGACAGGCATACTCACTATGCATTGCACTGCCAGTGATATTGCTAGCCACCAAGGCATGAGGAGGAGCACACACCGCCAACTGCAGCACACCTGGGACCCACGCAGCCCTGACTAGTAGTGTATGCTAACAAGCTAGGTAGGCAGTGTTTCCCCTTCAGACCCTTAGCCACCAGAGGACCTACGCTGCTATGTCTGGCCTGGCCTAGGGCCACCCACTGACACACAACCACCACCCTGACACCACCCCTCCAGCCGTTTCCTTCAATGATGGCCACTGTACTCACCCCCTTGTGGCTGCTGTGATGCCCTCAAGCGCCCATCCAGCTCTGGATAGGCCACTGCCAGTATGCAGGCCATCAGGGGGGTCAGGGTTCGATGGGCACCCCTTCCTCATTGTGAGAGCATCCCAAGCTGGGCCTCCGTGGTCTTCCTTGCCCAGCGTCTCAGGTCCTCCCACCGTTTGCAACAGTGGGTGCTCTGCCTGCCATAGACCCCCAGGGTCAGCACCTCGTTGGCGATGGCACGTCAAATACCCTTCTTTTGATGAGCGCTTACCTGCAGAGGCAATACAGACAGGAGAACACCATTAGACAAACATTCCAGCCTGTAACACGAATGACCCACCATACCTGTTTCCATCACTATTGGCACACACATAGCCCAGCAATCAACGTGTACCCAGCCAAGAGGACATCCCTCCCCCTTACACAATGCCTTCACACACACCTCCATACATTCATACCACATGCATCGTGCCCACAGTATACTCACCTGTTGGTCTGGAGGCCCATCCAACAGTCCGTACTGGGGTAGGACCCCATCCACCAGTCTCTCCAATTCCTCTGCAGTGAAGGCTGGGGCCCTTTTCACAGTCACCCGGGTCATGGTAGGTTCCAGACACAGGTCACAGCAGCACATGCAGTGTAGGTCCTCTCCTATGGAAGGTCAGGAAACAAGTGAGGAATCAGATAGAAAATGGCGTAGATCACCATTGGCCACTGTACCCTATAGTACATTATTAACCAATGAGGAATTGCATGGCGGATCCCGACCACCTCCCACCATGGAGCAGAACGTCAGCGGCATTACCTCATTTCCACCTGTCCCTCCACACAGGACAGGCAGAAACCATTTCAGGGGGGGCAGGCCTATGGAATAATGCTGCATCACAGGATAAATAGGCACATACTTGACAAATCACACTGTCCCATAACATGTTTACAGATTGCGGACTACTTTTTTGCTCCATTGTTTAGTTTGTGACAGCCTCCTCACTCTTTTGTCCCTTAGATACCTACAACTTCAGAGGAGTAGGAGATGGAGACATACCCCTGTGTGCAGACCCCTGGTGGACTTGGCTACATTATCCCCACCTATAGACTGGACAGGGCCACAATCACAGAGCTGTGTGCCCAATTGGAGCCTGACCTGATAACTGCTATCCATCATCCCACTGGGATTCCCCCTCTTGTGCAAGTGGTATCAGTTCTCCATTTCCTGGCAATTGGATCTTTCCAAGTGACAGTGGGCTTGGCAGCAGGAATGTCACAGCCAATGTTCTCAATAATGCTGACAAGTGTGTTGTCTGCCCTGACAAAACACATGTGCAGCTGCATTGCATTCCGCCAGGTTGAGGATTTGGCCACTGTGAAGGCCGGGTTTTATGCAATGGGACATATCCCCAATATAATAGGGACGATTGAAGGAACACATATTGCATTTGTCCCCCCCCCGCCAGAATGAACAGGTGTTTAGGAATCGTAAGAGTTTCCACTCCATGAATGTGCAGATGGTGCGCTTGGTGGACCAGTACATCTCCCACGTCAATGCTAAATATCCTGGGTCGGTGCATGATGCCTTTGTACAAAGGAACAGCAGCAACCCAAATGTGGTTGCCCAACTTCAGAGGCACAGGGTGTGGCTAATAGGTGAGCCTGGTTCCCACCCAGTATATGTTGTTGTATGCCTATGGTGTTGGCCATATGGGATAGTGTGTGGCTAAATGTTGTCCCTCAGTATTTACAGGTGACTCTGGTTACCCAAACCTATCATGGCTGCTGCCCCTGTAAGGAATGCCAGGATAAGGGCAGAAGAATGTTATAATGAGACACATGGGTGAACCAGAAGGATAATTGAAAGGACCTTTGGCCTCCTGAAGGCCAGGTTCCAGTGTCTCCATCTGACAGGTGGTCCTTGTGCTACTCACCCAAGAAGGTCTGCCAGATAGTGGTGGCATGCTGGATGTTGTACAACCTGGCCCTCAGACGCCATGTCCATTTTCTGCAGGAGGAGGAAACTGGAGAAGCCCCTGTGGCACCAGTGGACCCTGTGGACAGTGAGGATGAGGAGGCAGAGGATAAGGATGTGGACCACAGAACATCTGTAATCTGTCAGTACTTTCAATGACACGCAGGTGAGACAGTGCAACTTTACATTTCATTGACTTTGGTTGTATTCTGTGTAGCATTGGCATGCTGGTATTTCCTAGTTCTATGCCAACTTACTGTTACCTCTGGCTATTCATTTTGCAGATGTTGGTGATTTGACAAATACTCCTGGTGTGATCACAACAGCCAGCTACATGTCATTGATTCTATGCTCATTCTAAGTACAATTCATTTGCAATGGTTGTACCTGTTTCAATCAATACATATTTGAAATGTATGACATACTCGAAATCGATTTATATCCAAGGGTGTTTATTGTAGTGCTAATATATAGAGGGGGAAGTGCAATGGAATAGGGTGATGATGGAGGAAAGTCCAGGGTATTGTTTTAGTCGGTTCGTAGCACAGGTGCATTGTCCAAGGGGACATAGGAAGGGGAGCAATGGCAGTTCAAGGTGGGGAGGGTGACTGAGTGGGACACAAGGGGGGCAATCAGGAGAATCTCATTTCCTGGCGGGGGTCTTGGCAAATGTCGCTGGCTTCTGTCTGGATCACAGGGAACATTTGCAGGGTGGTTCACCTTCTGCAAGGGGAGGGGTGCTGGTGGCCTGTGATTCCTGTGATGGGGCCTCCTGGCCACTAGCGGCAGTGGAAGTGGAAGGCTGTTCAGATGACTGGCTAGTAGCAGGGGCCTACTGGTGTGACACTGCCTCCCTCATAATGTTGCCATGTCTGGCAGCACACCTGCTATGGAGATCAGGGTGTTGTTGATGGCCTGCAAGTCCTCCCTGATCCCCTGATACTGTCTCTCCTGCAGCCGCTTGTTCTCCTGCATGTTGTCTAGGATCCGGCCCATCGTGTCTTGGGAATGTTGATAGGCTTCCAGGATCTCAGAAGGCGCCTCCTGGAGAGTTGGTTCCCTGTTCCTGTCTCCGCCCTGGCACCCAGTAGTCCTCCCAGTGTCCCTGTTGGCCTGTGTCTCTGTCCCCTGAACCGTGTGCCCACTACCACTGACCCCAGGTCCCTGATTGTCTTGTGCACGAGGTGTGGCCTGGGGTCCCTGTACAGATGGGCACACTGATGGTTGACCTCACCTGAGGGCAGTGGTTTGGGGACGCTGGGTGGGTGCTGTGGTGTTGTTTCCTTATGGGGAGGCTCTGTGGTGGTCTGTGACTGGGATTTGGTAACCAGTTGCCCAGTGGTCCCTGATAGGCTAGGTATGTCGTCCAGATCCTGAAGTCCAGAGTTACTGTCATCACTGTGGGCCCCTTCAGTTGGGAGACTGGATAGTGCTGGTACCTCCTCTCCGGTGACACTGGCAGGGGTACCTGTGGGGATGTAAATGATGTGTTATGGTTAATGTGTATGACATATTGTACATCCCTGGCTTCCCCTCTATGGTTGGTGTTGCCCTGCCAGCTTTTACTTGTGTATGTTGGTGTATGGTGGGATTGTTAGTTCCCTATGCTGTGCATGCTTTAGTGATGAGTGTCCATGCAGGGCTGTGAGGGGGTCCATGCATTGGTGCAGCATGCAGGGCTTGGCATCGGGATTAGTGAGATGTGATGGTGGAGTGTGTGTGGGATGTAATGAAGTGAGGGTGAGGGTATGCTAATGGCATTCAGGTAGGGGGTGATAATAGTAGATAGTTGACTTACCTGAGTCCAGTCCTCCTCTGACCAGGCCCTCAGGATGCAGTATTGCCAAGACTTGCTCCTCCCATGCTGTGAGTTGTGGGGGAGGAGGTGGGGGTCCACCGTTAGACTTCTGGATAGCGAGCTGGTGTCTTGCTGCTATGGAACGTACCTTCCCCTGTAGGTCGTTCTACCTCTTCCTGATGTCGTTCCTTTGTCTGGGGTGCTCTCCCATGGCGTTGACCCTGTCCACAATTCTCCGCCATAGCTCCATCTTCCTGGCTATTGATATTTGCTGCACCTGTGCTCCAAATAGCTGTGGCTCTACCCTGACAATTTCCTCCACCATGACCATTATCTCCTCCTCAGTGAAACAGGAGTGCCTTTGTGGTGCCATGGGTGTTATGTGATGTGTGTTGGTGGGGGTGTGTTGGGTGATGTGTTGGGGTGTGTGAAGTGGGGTGCTTGAGGGATGTATGGATGTATGTGGTGTGTGGAAGTAGTTGTGTCAGTCTGGTGGCATTTGTATTCGTAAATGGTTGTGGGTAATGTGGATGTGTGTGTTATAGTGGTGTGGGTATGTGGATGTGGTGTGTGTATGGGTGTCAGGTGTGTGTTGTTTGAATTGTCCAATGTGGTGTTGTTTTGTTTGTGGGTGTTCATTGTGAGCACTGCAGTATGTACCGCCAATGGTTTACTGCTGTTGAATGTCCGCCGTGGTGACTCATGGTCATAATGTGATGGGCGTTATTCTGTTGGCGTAACAGTGTGGGTTTTGATACCACCACTTTATCACTGACCTTTGCGTTGGCAGATTTGTGTCTGTGTCTGAATTCTGTCGGATTGGTGTGTGTGTGTGTGTCATAATATGGTGAACGGATACCTGCCGACACTGTAAGATGGCGACCGCCAGCGTGGCGGTAAGCAGGATTTACCGCCAGTGTCATAATGAGGGCCCTAATCTGTCCCCTGGGTCAGAAAATATAAGCAAGTTACACTAGGTATAAATGCCCTAACCAAGCTTCATATGGAAAATACAAACAATGTATAACCATTTGTGTCAAACCATGCAAAATAGTTGTTCTACATGAACAAGCAGCCAGTCCCCTGTACATGGTAGGGCAAGTCTGACATCATGTACCCCAAAGGAAACAAAACTTGCCAGGACATGGGATCACCGTTGTGTAGGTGTCTGTCTGTAGGGGACTGATCAATGCACTGCTGATGAGCAATCATGATGAAGGTAAATCCCTGCCCTACACCCCCTAACTCCCCTCCTGAGGCTACATTGACTCTTGACACAGTCAAGAGTCTAGGGTGCCATCATTGCCTGACAGTATCTCTGCAATACAGTTGTATGCTATTGAACTTAAAAAGATAAAGCAACAAATCAGAAAATTGCAGCGGACATGGCTCAAAACAAACAACAGTCAAGACAAACTGCAGCTACACAAACTTAACAGAATATACAAATCATCAATCAAAAAAGCTAAAAAAAAAAGGTACTACTCAGACAGAATTCAAAATGCTAAATCTGCAACCAAAGAATTTTATAAAAGTCTCAATGAATTTCGAAAACCTACATGCATGGAAGGAAGTCATCCCACTAGTCAAGATTTCACAAACAAACTGGCAATGCATTACACAACCAAGGCAGACACATTGGACTCCTATTTAAAACAGAAGAAAACCATTAGCACCACCCCTTTCCTAAAGTACCCTCTAAGAATAAACAAACCCAGCCTCTACAGTCCTTCAAACAAATATCCCAAGGTGAATTTAAGGATTTGGTCAAAGCAAGCAGACCTTCCAGTTGCCCTTCTGACCCTTGCCCACCACACATCTTCAAGAACATTCTTTTATCTACTTCTACTGCCACACCTACAAGAAGAATCATCAACAACTCTTTAACTACTGGAACTTTTCATGTAGACCTGAAAAAGGCATACATTAGACCGTTATTAAGGAAAACAAACTTAGACCCACAAGACCCAAACAACTACAGACCAATCACAAATGGACCTTTCCTGGGCAAACTGATAGAAAGAGCAGCATTCGCCCAGATGTCACAATTCATTGAAGACAATTCTATACTTTCAGACTTCCAAACTGGATTCCGCCCAGGAAGAGGCACTGAATCGGCACTCATAGCAAACTGGGATAATCTTAAAAACACAGTTGACCACATTGGAGTTTTTGCACTACTTCTCTTGGACCTCTTGGCTGCCTTTGACAGTTGACCATGACACCCTAATTCAAAGACTCCACGAAGCCGGCATAGAAGGGACTGCCCTCGACTGGATGACACCCTACCTTAAAAAAATAACGAATATCATCTATTCGCCCCCCTTCTCATCCAAACCATACCTCACAAAAGCAGGGGACCAACAAGGAACAATCATATCACCTTTGCTTTTCAACATTTACATGATATAATTACCAGAACTGATCAATGATTTTCATCTCACATGCTACAACTATACAGATGACACACAAATACTACTTAAATTAGAATGCCCCCAAAACATTGAAAACTCTGAAATCTTAAGTTGCCTCAGAGCCGTTGATGAGTGGATGACTTGGAGCCATCTCAAACTAAATGCCTCCAAAACAGAAATACTCATATGTGGTGACTGGAAAAATTATGACCCACTGTGCGCCTGGCCTGACGATCTTGGACCACCACCTCCATTATCCAAGGAAGTTAAAAACCTTGGAATCATCATGGACTTCAAGTTAACAATGAATGCCCAAGTGGATAAATTAGCATTGACAAGCTTCATCATCTTGAAGTCTCTACGACGCATCTTCCCCCACCTCTGATTTCCACACAAGGTGCAAGCTACTATCTCACTTGTACTATCCAAACTGGATTATGCCAATGGCCTCTACCATGGATCATCTCTATCTATTATTAAAAAAACTACAAAGTGTTCAGAACTCCGCAGCCAGGCTACTATTACATGTAAAGCCACAAGCCCACATCTCCCCTGCCTTGAGAGTACTACACTGGTTACCTGTTGCCAGAAGATGCACCTTCAAGCTGCTTTGTATCACCCACAAAGCTATACATGGAACAGGGATGCTTTTTATCAAAAAGAAAATAACCAAATGCATTCAACAAAGAAACCTCTGCTCAAGATTGGCACCCCACCTTGGAACACGACCATACAAGAAAAGGCTATAGGTGATACATCCTTCTCCGTTCAAGCAGCCAAACTACGGAATTCATTACCCCCAACTATCAGAGCCACAGATAACTATCTTGTCTTCAGAAAACTACTTAAGAATTGGTTCTTTCCTTCATAACCACCCTATTCAAACAGCCATAGATTGCATATTCCTGTGTTGATAAATATTTTTTATCTGATTATGCGTATATTCTAGTTATATATAGTTCTTTAGAAAATATGTATTGCTACTATGTCATAACAATAAACTACATTCATTCTCTTTAAACCTGTTTAACTAATGTATATTTACTCATGGTTTAAATATGAATATGTATGTACATATATGTGTGCATATGTGTGTGTATTCATATTTGTATGTATGTGTGTGTGTATGTGTGTGTATGTATATTTATATATATGTGTGTATGCTAATCTATGCTTAACATGTTCGTAGGTCATTGCATAACTCCTAGATAAGTTGTTATATTAGATACCTATGAATCTCTGCTCTCATTTTATATCACACTTTGTCTACCCATCACCATATGTCATGTCTCTATCAATCTATAATCCATTACCACTCTGACTCATCCCAAATCCATTCTACTACTTTCATCTCCTAAGTAACTCTGCCTAAGCTCTTCCCTCCCATTCCACATCTAACTCACCCAAACCTCACTTTACTACCATGATCTCCCAAACAACCATACTAAATTCTCCCTCATTTATCTCACCCTGCTACCATGGCCTCCCTAACCTTTTGTACAGACTCTTCCCTCCTCCATCCCCACTTTACTCATCCCAAGCCTAAATCCTATTACCATTAGCTCCCAATTAACACTTCTGGATTCTTACCTCCTCCACCCCTCCATTACTCCAGTCAATCTAACTAACAAACTCACATATCTGTGGCTCAAATTAACTCATAATAATACTAAAACTGTACTCGTATTTCCCTATGCTAATCCACCACTAATTCCTTTTGGGTTCTGGAGTAGCGTGCTACTCACCAAAAAGCGATTTGACGGCTCGTCAGTGGTAGTAAGCGCCATATAAATACTATTACATTATTACAATATGTAACAGTCAAAACAAACATATACTACTTCAATAGTTCAGGCCTGGTATCATGTATTGAAGTATGCACAAAAGACCACTTTCCACTAAAGAAAGTGTATATGTGCCACATGATCATACATAGACTTATATGATCTTCAGATATGTTCCTATATAAGGGAACATAGGTGGCACTGATATGAACGCACAACCATAAAACTATGGCCAGCCTATGTCCATGCTGGAGATAGATTTGAGAGGTTTCATATCCCATGAACACGCTGCTTTGGTATTCTCTACACATATTACACTAAACTTATCTTTCCACACACACGTCACATACTGACCTTTATTGACACATATCAGTACACCATCTCCTGCATCATACATGTATGGGGAACCATATGTTACAAATGTAGCATAGCATCATGAACCCTGAACCATACAACACACCACATAGTGGACAAACGTACTCACATTGCCATGGGTTACGTGAAATCAAAGCAGTCGTAGTCCACTGCATCCAATGAGTATGATTTGTCAAGGGTATCACATGCATGAACATGTATTGGACATAGCCTATCATATCTAAAGTGGTGTTGTCAAATGTACATTTGAAAACCAGACACGACAATGTGGTAGACCCACAATTATGTGTTACATCACATATGTACACTCCCAATACACATGTGGTAACATGTATGTGGAAAAAGTCTACCAACACATGCACATATGCAAACGATGTCAGTCATTGCATGCATTACACACACATACAAACATATGGTAACACATTCCGATGTTACCGTTACAAATATGAATGCACATGCACACACACGTAGTCATACCATACTGACTACATACATGCATAGCCCCTGTAACAAGAAATGTGAATCTGAGTGCACTGTCAGCAATTCCAACAAAATCCATGAATTCCAGTTTTGCATCAAAAAATTTTACGCAAACACCAATTCTCCCTACATCGCTAAACAATAAAATGACGCCTGGCCACTGAGCGTCAATTGCAAGTCGACAGGCTTTGTCAGCAGCTTAAATGTGAAAAACAACCCATTCTTTCCTGTTATGCATCAACATTTTTCATTCAAACGGCAATTCTCCATACATCGCTAATCAATAAAATGACGCCTGGCCCCTGAGCATCAATTGCAAGCCAACAGGCCTTGTCAGGCTTCATTGAAAAAATATTGCGCATGACCGCCATGCATCAAAAAAACGAAGCATATCAGAAAACGTGACGCACACACCCAAGAAGTGGTGAAACAGGACTTCCTTGCTGCAAACATGGTATGGTGATTTCACTTTCACTTTTACTTTACAGTGTTTTTGTCTGTGATTGTGAGAGGGTGTGTGTAGCTGGTGCTGGTCGAAAGTGGTGTTTTTTTCAGAGTTTGGTGCTGTGTCCTTTTGCTTTCCTGTCAATTTTGTAATTTTGCTGTCTTTTATAGTGTTTTTGTTCTTTCATAGTAATTGTTTTGTCAGGTGTTTTTCTTGGGGTAGCGTGGTCTGTTGGGGTATTTGGGGTTAGGGGAGGTAATGTTTGATTATTTCTAGGGCTATTTTATTTGCAGTGGAGGGAAACTGCAATATGATGGGGGAAGGGAGAGTGAAAAGAATGAGTGAAGATGAACTGGGAGGGTTCATCTGGTTGGTCAAGCACTACCTCCCCATAATGTTGAGTATGGGTTGCCAGGTCATCCAGGGCTACCCAATGGAGGCACATAAGCTACAGTGGGGCAAGGTGCACAAGAGACAGATCTACTGGATCACCTGGTGATTTGGATTGGTGGACCAGTTGGTAAGTACTCCTTTTGCACTGCAACCTCCTCATTTGCATGTACATGACAGGGGGACATATGGTTGACTGCAGCTTGTTTTGTCAAGAGTCAGGACAGGAAGTTTATTGTCTGAAGCAAACAACATTTAAGAGAGCTGAGCCATGCACCAGTTGCAGACAAATTGCACATTCCTCTTTGTGAACATTGTGTATCACATATACACCATAAAGCGTCAGCTATCAGACATACATGTGCAATGGTGCAAGGGTACATGTTTCCCATGCACAAAATTACATGACTATCATAGTCATTACAACTGTGTAAATGGGGTAAGTAAAGATGAAATGATGGGAAACATGACACAGGAGTATTGTCGGTCATGGGTGTGTGTGTGCCATGAGTCATGTATGTGCAGAGTGACATGGCAGTTACACAAATGTTAGCAGGAGTGAGTGCCTCATGATGCTACATCTGTGTCTAATTTTTTTAAGGTAATGTTGTCAATGTAGGCAACTACTACCTAACCATATGTGAAAATGTTATCAATGCAAGCATTGTGGCAGTGTGAAAGGCTGGTGCCACATTTCCACAGAACCAGGCTGAGGAATGCAAGCTGTGTATTCCTGCTGTAGGTGGATCCCAAAAAATAGCTTTAACATCAACTTGGTTACCCTGTTCCCTTATTGGAGTCAACTTATATTTCTGCCTTAGGCTTGTTGATTACATGACTTCTCCTTTGTCACCAAGAAGCCATTTTCCAATTTGCACATGCAGCATATTTGTGTATGGTACTAAACATGCCAATTGCAACCATACTGACAGGGTTCCCAACATCAGTGTCCTGACATCCACCATGGTTTGCCATAAGTTACACATGATGGAGCTTAGTAGTGGTGCTATGTGATTGAAAACAGGCAAGCATCTGAGTGGTTAAATGGTTCTTCACATAGATCAACTACAGGAGTCAATGCATTAACCAATGGCCATTATCCTGTCCCCCTACATTGTTATATATGTGTATCTGAAACGTGTACATATGTCTGCCACCTAAATCTGTGCATGTTCTTGTGTGATAACTATGAACCACATATGTGAGAAACAGGTGCAGCTCAGTGCTGTGCCAACATCAGCAGCATTGCGCTGGATTTTAAAAACAGGCCTGCTCTGTATATTACCTAGAGTACGGGACAGGCCTGTGTCTGCACCTGCACATAACTCAGCAGCCAGTGCCAACATTGACATAGTTGGACACATGAAAGTGTTGAGGGGAGTGCCTATGTGCAGTCAGGTATCCCTTCCTGGACATTGAATGTCTACAATGGTGATATGCCACTTATATGTGTGCTGCAGAATGCATCCCACATAGTAGTGCCAAAACATCTGTTATATGATTTTGTGAATATGCAGGAAGGGACGCCTACCTGCACATAAGCAAACATCCATGGCATTTTACCTCTACTGTGTGCACCTTCAAATGGCGCACAAATATAAGAAGCAAGAAACAAGTAGGTATTAAAGCATTCCTGAACTCTTTGCCATGCTAACACCACCCCTGGGCTGATGTTACTGTTATGGTGCTAGCAGTAAGCACGATGTCTTGAAAATCTAGGGCAGGGTCAAAAGCTATGGGTGCTCCACTGGGACGCACATTGCAACAACAATTGCATGCCCCTCTGATGCAGAATACTGTGTCATGCTGTCCCAAATATACATGGAGGCGTTACGCTACAAAAAGCAGCATAACAGCTCCTTCAACGTAGGTTGCGGTGATAAGCACCACAGGAGCATCAGGGAATGTGATGTTCTGGTGGTTCCAGGGCCTCTTTAATCTGGCCCTTTGTCTTACAGACAGAAATGTAATGGTTGGCAGTTGTTCAGTCGTAACACAAAATGTACTTGTTTACTCAGGTCAACAAGTTGAATGTGTAACAGTTGTCCAGGCTCATAAATGTTCAGAAATCACAAAGCTATGTGTCCCTGTCATATCTTGGAGGTAGACCTCCACCCTAAACAAATTGAGAGGTGTCCCAGTTTGAAGACCCGATGCAGCCAGTAAGTACCACCTTGTGCGTCACATGTGTCATTCCAGGCTTTTGTGTAAGAGGTTGTGATGTTTGCAATGCAATGTTGAAATGGCATGTGCGACCAATAAGATAACATCATCTGAGTAGGGGTATTGACATCATGTCTGATGCAATGTTGAGGATGTAGATTAAAGTTGATTTTTACACAAGTGCCAATGTGTGCTGCTATGATAAATATGTATATAATTGTGGGTGTTAGGAAAGGTAAAGCATGCCCACATACACAGTGACCTCAGTCAAGATATGTGTCAGAGGTGCTGTTTATCCGATTCGCATGCTGATTGCCAACATATTTGACGAAAGCACATTTTATAGCACTGTGTGCCACATGTTGCTTTAATTTCCTCACGACATGGTACATATGATGTTCATGTATTGAGGTCTATAGGGGGCTTATCAAGGAGACACTTGCACCACCGGTGCCTCACTACTTTTCCAAAATTAAGAGAGACAGCAGGCATGCAAGGAGCCTTATTGTGCTGGGCAACAGTCATTTGTGTATACAATGAGATTTCAACTCTGCTCCAGATGTGTGTGGGACATGTCTACGGTTTGTAGCAAACAAGATGTGCACAGTTTAACCAACATGATCTACCCATCATAATTGTGAGTGAGCTTGGCCACATCACGTGTGTATATAATATGGATGTTGAGTATACACCTGGTAGATAGGAGATGTAAAACATGCATATGCACAGGTAGTTCAATAAGAATGAAAAATGTTGCTGCACCCAGTGCAGTGTCACTCTTCCTGTGCCCCTTAGGGCACCCATACCGCCACCATGTGTGTGCCGCATAAGAAATTTAGCACACTATGCCACAGGGTAGTGGGCAATAGGTACAAACTCTGTAGATAATATAGATGTACTGTTCAGGCTTAGGGCAAACGATATGGGCACTAACCCTATACTGTACATAGGGGCCAGTTGTAAGCAATGGTGTGCCCCCTTGTAATGACTGCTCTGAGCAGGTGTTAACCGATGGAAACATAAATAATGCGTTGGAACTCTCGGTGCCATTTTTCTTTCCCCCCTTCTGGGTGGACCCCACCTTGCATCCATGAAGCCTGGCCAAGACTTAATGTAGCACAAGGGGTGTAAAAGTGGTAGAATGCATGCATTGCACCACTTTGTGACTATAGCACAGGGATTTGGGACTTGTTGGGCCACTTGATCCTTGCAAGTATGATAAACAAATGTGGCGCAAGGAGGCTCTAGTCCAATGGGTCCTAATGGTTAACAATGCATAGCCGTTAACTCAGTGACATGAACATGATACCGTAGATGGCTAGTAAGAATTTTAGTCTGTATTTGGTAATTGACATTATTGTGGAATATCTGTTGGACAACATGTGTCAGTTGAGGATGCTGTGCACATTGCATGTTTGTTCTACCTCTACCCAATGCAGTTTTTGATGCCAGGTTCTCCTCATGTTTTAGCTGCCACTATGGCCACAGCACAGAAGTGTGCTTTTGATAGGAGGGCAAATTGTTTCCACCACATCATGGATGTACAGGCAGGGTACCGACAGACATCCAGGAAATATCATTGGAAAAAGTGATCGGTCCTTGGCTTGCCTTCCCACATGGGGAACCTCCAAAACAGGGCGCAACAGTGCAGAGCACATCGGGCACGACGTGAAGAGTCAGGGGTGCCTCAGCTGGTCCAACCCCTCTACATCCACAGCACCTATGGCAAAACAGGCACCACAACAGCCACCTGCAGCAGCCACATCCTTCAACTTTGAGGGGGACATGAGGGACATGGCAGCCATTATGGCTAGGTTGGACAAACTGGAGCAGGACAATGCTCTCAATTTCAAACTATTGAAATATTGTAAAAAGAAGCTAAGAAGCTGTAATCCTGTAAATGCACAGCCTCCCATTTCCTTCCCTTACACGGTTGTATTTTGTATTTAGTTTTATTGGGATTTAAATGGGTAGTGATAGGTTAGGTAACATAGATTAGCTTAGTTGTAGGATAGAGTAAGTATAGTTGAGGGGGTGGGTTTTAGTATCTTGTTTTGTGGGTTTGGTGGGAGGCTCTATATTAAAACTAAACTCCATAAAAATATTTACAAAAAATATATATTTGCTTAGGATATAGGCCCTCATTACAACCCGGGCGATAAATCCTGCTTACCGCCATGCAGAAGACCGCCAACACATCACTGCGGCGGCGGAATTCCGCTACAGCTATTACGACCCACAGCTCGGAATCTGCCAAAATCCAGACACCCACACAAGTCCGCCACACCAAAGGTCCGTGATAAACTGGCGAAAAGAAAATCTCCACCATCACGCCAACAGGAATACGCCCACACTATCACGACACATGAATCCACGCAGCAGTCTTTCAACCGCGGTATTCCATTGGCGGTACACACCGCCGTGCTCAAAATACACACACATTTACAAAACACAACCACATTGGACAATTCGAAATACACACACCTGATACACATACACACACCACTCCCACACACCCAATCCAATATAAAACACACACCCACATCACCCACAAACCCTTACTACCAGAATTGCAATAGAAGGCCAGAGAGAGACACCACCAGAAACAACACTAGCATCCACAGGCACACAACATCATCACTCACACAACATACAAGCGCCTCAGACAACACACACAAACACATCCCCTCACACACAAACACATCACCCACACCACATCATGGCACCTCAACAACACCCTAGGTTCTCTGAGGAGGAGCTCAGGGTCATGGTGGAGGAAATCGACAGGGTAGAGCCACAGCTATTCAGATCACAGGTGCAGCACACCTCCATTACTAGGAAGATGGAGCTATGGTGCAGAATCGTCGACAGGGTCAACACAGTGGGACAGCACCCCAGAACACGGGATGACATCAGGAAGAGGTGGAATGACCTACGGGGGAAGGTGGGTTCCGTGGTCTAAAGACACCAGATTGCAGTTCAGAGGACTGGCGGTGGACCCCTACCTCCTCCCCCACAATTAACAACATAGGAGGAGCAAGTCTTGGCAATACTGCATCCTGAGGGCCTTGCAGGAGTAGCAGGAGGAATGGACTCTGGCAAGTCAAATCTTAACTATTATATCCCCCACCCTACCTGCATGCCATCACATACCCCCACCCTCATCCTCACCCCCATCAATCCAACACCTCACATATGTCCCACTATCACAACCCAACACCAATCCCTGCATGCAACACCAAAGCAGGGACACCAATCACCAAAGCATGTCCACAACAGATACCCACACAGACCCAAAACCAAATGTCACACAAGGACCTAGACAAGAATGCAAGCACTGGAGTACAGGGTCACTCACCCATTGCACATGATGGCACACACAGATGCAATAATCATGCCTTTACACCCCTGCAGGACCGCTACCCAACGTCACCGGACAGGAGGTTCCAGACATGTCCAGTCCCCCCGCGGAAGAGGCCCACAGTGATGACAGCATCTCTGCACAACTGGATCAAGATGACCAGCCCGGTCCATCAGGGACCTCTGGACAGTCAGTTCCCCTGACACTGGCACAAGCCACCACAGAGCCTCGCCCCTCAGGAAACACCAGCACAGCACCCACCCAGTGGGCCCATCCCTCTGTCCCAGGACACGTCAAGCAGCAGTGTGTCCACCACTACAGGGAACCCAGGCAAACCCACCACCCCGAGAAAATCAGGGACCTGGGGGCAGTGGCAGTGGGCACACGGTTCAGGGGACAGAGGAACAGGAAAACAGGGGAACTGGGAGGACTGCTGTGCGACAGGGGGAGGATAGGCCCAGGGAACCCACTCTCCGCGAGGCCCTCTCCAACATCATGGGAGCGTACCATCATTCCCAGGAGACAATGGCAACGGTACTGGCCAACTTTCAGGAGACCCAGCGGCTGCAGGAGGAACACTATCTGGGGATTAGGGAGGAAGTCAAGTCCATCAACACCACCCTGGTCACCATTGTAGGGGTGCTACAGGACCTTTTCAACACCAGGAGGGACACTGTGGCACAACAAGGGGCCCCTGACACTAGCCTGGATGATGAACAGCCCAC
Organism: Pleurodeles waltl; assembly: GCF_031143425.1. Lineage (NCBI taxonomy): Eukaryota > Metazoa > Chordata > Amphibia > Caudata > Salamandridae > Pleurodeles > Pleurodeles waltl. The sequence continues at coordinate 487,280,830 of NC_090438.1, read as the reverse complement.
CACCTCTGCCGTTGCTAGTGGAAAGGAGGCACCGCCACAGGACCACGACACCCGCACCCCACCCCCTGCAGATGGAGAGCCACCCCGCAAACGGTCACTGAAATCCAGGAACAAGACAGAGAACATTCCCAAGACCCCCGCCAGGAAAGGAGACACCCCTGAATGTCATCCTTCTGTCCCACTTTGTCACCCTGTCCATCCTTCAACTGCCCTTGCTCCACTTCCTATGCCCCTTTGGACAATGCACCTGTGAAACAAATAGACTGAACTCTGCCATGGACATTCCTCCACCATCACCCCTGACAATTTTACAACACCATCCACTTATTTGCACAAGAATAAACACACATCAATCACAAAACATTCTGGAGTCAGTCTGTGCTTTCACAAATGTGTAATTGCAACGACTATGGAATTTAGCAATGTCGATTTAAATGTCAACATACCGATGTAAGACAGCTCTAGTCCATGAGGAAATATAACAGAGGTCACAAAGTGGGACCCACATCTATTACATGGAAAGGCAAAGTGACAAGTCAGGGTCCATACACTGGGTGAAAATGACAGACTAATGATAGGTCAAACAATAGTATCAGATGTGGGAGGCAGTGATATCTTCTTACCTGTGTCTCACTGGAAGTATTGCTGGATAACGTTGTTTCTGTTGTCGATATCCTCTTCTTCTGCCTCCTCTTCTTCACTGTCCACAGGCTCCACAGCTGCTCAAGACCTCCAGCTGGACCTTCCTGCTGCAGAAAAGGCACCTGTCATCGCAAAGCTAGGTTGTGCAGCATACAGCAGGCCACGATGATCTGGCACACCTTCTTTGGTGAGTAGTAGAGAGAACCACCTGTCATATGGAGGCACCGGAACCTGGCCTTCAGGAGGCTGAAGGTTCTTTCTATAATCCTCCTAGTTCGCCCATGTGCCTCATTGTAGCGTCCCTCTGCCCTTGCCCTGAGATTTCTCACTGGGGTCAGTAGCCATGACAGGTTGGGGTACCCAGAGTCACCTGAAAATATTGAGGGACAACTGTTAGACAAACACTAACCCATAGGGACAGCCCCAGACCCAGACAACTATTCACAGGGTATAGGGTCCTTGTCCTCACCTATTAGCCACACACGGTGCTACTGGAGTTGCCCCATCACATAAGGGATGCTGCTATTCCTCAGAATGTAAGTGTCATGCACTGAGCCAGGAAATTTGGCATTCACATGGGAGATGTACTGGGCGGCCAAACACACCATCTGCACATTCGTCAAATGGTAGCTCTTCCGGTTTCTGTACACCTGTCCACTCCTGCGGGGGGTTCCAAGGCCACTTGTGTCCCATCAATGGCACCTATGATGTTGGGGATGTGTCCCAGGGCATAGAAGTCACCTTTCACTGTAGGCATATCCTCCACCTGAGGGAAAAGGATGTAGCTGCGCATGTGTTTCAGCAGGGCAGACAACACTCTGTACAACACGTTAGAGAACATTGGCTGGGAATTTCCCTGATGCAATGGCCACTATTGTTTGAAAAGACCCACTTGCCAGGAAATGGAGTACTGACAGGACCTGCACTAGAGGGGGGATCCGTGTGGAATGGGGGATAGCTGACATCAGGTCTGGCTCCAACTGGGCACACAGTTCATGTATTGTAGCACGCTCAAGTCTGTAGGTGACTATTACGTGTCTCTCTTCCATTGTCGAAGGGTCCACCAGCGGTCTGTACACCGGAGGATGCCGCCATCTCATCACCTGGCCCAGCGGACATGCCCTATGGACGAGAACAGTGAGCAGAGAGTCAGCCAACACTGCGGTATTACAAAATGTCATTTGCACACAGTTATTAATCCACAATGTGCCTGTTACTGTGTGTATGCAAGGCATAGATAGGTGTGACTCAGTTATTATTAATGCCATGTGGCACCCTGAAATGGTGGCTGCCTGACCTGTAAGGGGGGACAAGGGGATATGAGGTAACTGCGTTGGCGTTCAACACCATTACGGTAGGCGGTCGAAGACTGCTGCGCAATCCTGCATTGGTTAACATTGGACCCTATGGGTCCCAGGAGCCAATGACAATGTACACCGGCGGTGACGGTACGCACCGCCGTGGACGTGACCGCCATTTTCTGTCTGTTCACTCACTTGATACCTGACCTTCGACAGGAGAGGACCTACACTGCAAGTGCTGCTGTGACCTGGGTCTGGAAGGGACGATGGCTCATGTGTCTGGGGAAAGGGCCCCTGCCTTCACTTCGGAGGAGTTGGAGAAGTTAGTGGATGGGGTCCTCCCCCAGTACACGCTACTCTACGGTACTCCAGACAAACAGGTGAGTACACTGTGAGCATGCTGCATGGGCAATGCCTGTTTGGAGTGGTGTGGATGGAAGATACATGGGGTGGGGGGACTGAGGCCTGCATGAGCGGACAGTGAGTGTATGTGCGTCAGGGCAAGGATGGGAACGTGGGCCAATGAGTATGACAGTCCAGACGGGTAAAGATTATCCTTTTCCCCTGTACTATTCCTCTAGGTCAGCGCCCACCAGAAGAAGGATATTTGGCGTGCTATCGCCAAGGACGTCTGGACCCTGGGGGTCCACCACAGACGGAGCACCCACTGCCAGAAAAGATGGGAGGACATTCGCCATTGGAGAAAGAAAATGGCGAAGGCCCAGCTGGGGATGGCCTCCCAACGTGGGAGGGGTGCCTGTCGCACCATGACCCACCTGATGTTCCAGATCCTGGTGGTGGCGTATCCGGAGTTGGATGGGCGATTGAGGGCATCACAGCAGCCACAAGGGGGTGAGTACAGTCACAATCATCTGACTCTGCGCGCATTACGAGTTGTTTGGGTACGGGAGGTGGCCAGTGGGTTACCCTAGGCAAGGTTGAGCCTGGTAGGCAAGGTCCCTTGTGAGGCAGGCTCAGTGGCACCCCAACCCCACTAGTGGTTAGTGGCATCTACACCTAGTCAGGATCCTCTGACTTCCATGTGTGCATTAAGCGGGCATAGGCCTTGTACCCCATGGCCATGTGAATAATCTAGGAACTATAAGTGCATGGTGTAGTGCAGAGGTCCGCTGTGTCTGTAGTGTCCGTCAACGGTAGTGGTGTTGCATTCACTGAACATGTCTTTCTTCTGCCTCCCCCCCCCCTTTTTTTGGTCTCCCTGTTCTTGTGTGCAATGGCATCATCAGGCAGAGGAGCAGTGGCACCGGAGCAGGATGGAGCTGCATCCCACTTGGCCCTGGAGGGAAAAACAACGGAGTCTGAAGCCACCAGTGGGACGGAGGGCAAGGGGAGCTCCACGGCGGGGACAGGAGGTGACAGCAGTGACAGTGACTCCTCCTCTGATGGGAGCTCCCTTGCGGTGGCGGGCCCCTCTGTGCCCCCCGCATCAACAGGTACAGCCGCCACACCCCCTACCAGCACCGCCCTCCCAGCAGCCCCTCAGCGTGTGTCCCGTGCCCGCTCACCCAGGAGGGTGGGCATCTCCTTCGCTCCAGGCACCTCAGGCCCTGCCCCAGTCAGCCCTGCTGCCCTCAGTGAGGAGGCTATTGACCTCATGAGATCCCTCACTGTTGGGCAGTCTACCATTCTGAATGCCATCCAGGGTGTTCAGAGGCATTTGCAACAAACAAATGCATACATGGAGGGCATTCATTCTGGCCAGGCAGCCCAACAGAGAGCATTTCAGGCTCTGGCCTCAGCAATGATGGCAGCCAATGTCCCTGTGTCCAGCCTCCCCTCTCCAACTTCCTCCACCCAGACCCAATCCCCTGTACCTCAGCCTATCCCAAGCACACCATCAGACCACCATGCACACACCTTAACACACAAGGGTGGCTCAGGCAAACATAAGCACCACACATCCCACAGGCACTCACACAAGCACCATACCCATGCACACATACCAACATCCACTGCCTCCACTGTGTCCCCCTCCTCCACATCTCCCTCCTCCCTCCCAGTCTCACCTTCACTCACACCTGCATGCACTACATCTTCAGTCACAACCTCCATCACCAGCACATCCATCACCACACACCGCTCACGTGCACTTACCACCTCCACTAACATTCACACCTCCCCTGTGTCCTCTCCCAGTGTGTCTGTGAGCCCTCCTCCCAAAGTACACAAACGCAGGCACACCCCCACCCAACAGCCATCCACCTCACAACAGCCTCCAGCCCATGCACCTTCACCCAAATTCAGCAGACGTACACCTCCTACAACCACTACCTCTTCCTCCACTCCCAAACCTTCTCCATCTTCCCGTCCCAGTGTGTCTAAAAAACTTTTCCTGGCTAATACTGATCTCTTCCCTACACTCCCCCCGTCTGTCCTCTAGGGCCAGGCTTTCCAGGTCCCAACTCAGCACCTCAGCCACCACATCCCCAGGCACAGTGGTGCCAGCAACTGCGGGCTATTGGAGTGCGCCAACCATCAGGGCTGCCAGTGTGCCACAGAGCGAGGGCAAGGGCATTCCACCACCTGCCAAGGTGAAAAAGGTGCCCACATTCCGGAGGGAGAAGCCGAAAACACCTGCCACCAAGGGGTCAGGGAAAACGAAAGGGGATAGTGGCAAGACAGCTGCACCACCATCAATGGTGGGGAAGGGCCAAAAACTGAAGGGCAGGTCAGGAGACGGCATGGTGGCACCGACTGAGGGACCAGTGTCACACCTTCTGTCCACATCGACGCCATCCTGTACGGCGGAGAAGACCGGCACCTGCACCGCCACCTGCACCGCCACAGAGCCCGCCACTAGCACCGCTGCCACAGAGCCCACTGCCAGCACCACTGTCATTGAGCCCGCCATCAGCACTGCCGCCACAGAGCCCGCCGCCAGCAACGCCGCCACAGAGCCCACAGCCAGCACCGCTGCCACAGAGCCCGCAGCCAGCACCGCCGCGACAGAGCCTGCCACCAGCACCGCTGCCACAGAGCCCACCACCAGCCACACTGTCATTGAGCCCGCAGCCAGCACCACCGCCACAGAGCCCGCCGCTAGCACCGCCACCACAGAGCCGACAGCCAGCACCGATGCCACAGAGCCCACAGCCAGCACCGCTGCCACAGAGCCCGCAGCCAGCACCACCACCACAGAGCCCGTAGTCAGCACCGCCGCGACTTACACCGCCGCAAGCACAGCCAGCACCGCCAGCGGCCCACGACATCCTGAGCCTGTGGCACCACCGCAGACATGGCTGCCATTCCCAGTGGTCATTCATCCAATGAGGCACTCTGTGCACCAAGCCCCCTCCAGAATCAGTGGAGAGATACATCTACTACCTCTGTCCTTAGCAGGATGAAGCACTCTGGGCACAAAGTCCCCTCCAGAACCAGTGGAGAGATACATCCACTACCTCTGTCCTTGGCAGGATGAAGCACTCTGGGCACAAAGCCCCCTCCAGAACCAGTGGAGATACACATCCACTACCTCTGTACTTGGCAGGATGAAGCACTCTGGGCACAAAGCCCCTCCAGAACCAGTGGAGAAACACATCCACTACTTCTGTCCTTGGCAGGATGAAGCACTCTGGGCACAAAGCCCCCTCCAGAACCAGTGGAGAAAGGCATCCACTTGAGAGACTGTGGCTTTGCACTCCCCAGGATAAAGCAGTGGGCAACCCACCCACTTGAGAGATTTGAGAGACTGTGGCTTTGCACTCCCTAGGAGAAAGCAGTGGGCAACCCACCCACTCAAAAGACGTGAGAGACTGTGGCTTTGCACTCCCCAGGATAAATCAGTGGGCAACCCAGCCACTGGAGAGACTTGAGAGACTGTGGCTTTGCACTCCCCAGGATAAAGCAGTGGGCAACCTACCCACTGAAAAGATTTGAGAGACTGTGGCTTTGCACTCCCCAGGATAAAGCAGTGGACAACCCACCCACTTGAGAGACTTGAGAGACTGTGGCTTTGCACTCCCCAGGATAAAGCAATGGGCAACCCACCCACTTGAGACACTTGAGAGACTGTGGCTTTGCACTCCCCAGGATAAAGGAGTGGGCAACCCACCCACTGGAGAGACTTGAGAGACTGAGGCTTTGCACTCCCCAGGATAAAGCAGTGGGCGACCCACCCACTGCAAAAGACTTGAGAGACTGTGGCTTTGCACTCCCCAGGATACATCAATGGGCATGGAGCCCCCTCGTGGAGCAGTGGCGTCATGCGTTCATCAGGCTGAGGTGCCCCCCTTACTCCTCCCCCTGAGGTGCCTGTTTATTTTCCATCTGATGCCCCTCCAGTGTTCTCTCCATTTGGAGTCAGGTATCATGTGTGGGCCTCGCCCATGCATTTTTGGCCCAGTGGTCCACGGACAATGATTGGTTCACTATCAGGACTTGTGTAGTTGGTGTACTTAATTGTATATACTGTATTTAGAGTTTTGAGTACTGGATTTTTATTGATTACAATCCTTCAAATCAATTCCTTTTGTCCTTGCATTATTCAAGGGGGCTGGGGGGTGTATATGTCATTTTGCAGCATGTATTTGTGTTTATGGTGTGGTGGGTGAGGTTCGGGGTGGGGCTGTTGCGTGTGTGTGTCACTCTCTTTTCCCTCCCCCATCCCCTGTGTTGTAGGTGTAGTACTCACCGTGGTCGTCGCTGCCGTCTCTGAAGCTCCTGATAGAGGAGCAGGAAGACCATCGCCGGCAGGATATGAAGTTCTGGCTCCATGGTGTCCTGGTTCCTCGTGGGGTGTGGAGAGGTGAGTGATTTCCCCTTCTGTGTACTGTTTCCGCCGTCTTTTTGTTTGCGTTGGTTCCGCCCCGGAAAAGGTGGCGGATTGGCAACTTGTGATAGGGTGGGCGGTACATTGTATTCCGCCTGTCCGTTGGCGGTTACCGCCACGCTGTTTGTACAGCCGTTGCGGTCGGAGTGTTAAAGTGGCTGTCTATGTTGGTCGTAATCCCATTTTTTTTTCCACGGCCTGTTGGCGGTATTACCGCCGCTTTAACACTGACCCCCAGGGTTGTAATGAGGGCCATAGTTTAAGTTAGTGTATGTGTAGCTTTAGTTAATGTTGTCCTTCTAGTATCTTGTCTCTTAAGGGGAATGAGGGAAAATGTTTAGTGTGAGGCATTTAATGTATAAGATAAGCTTAGATTAGGATAGATAGCTGTGGGGTTAATTTTAGATAAATTAATATAGGTTAGCTTAATGTAGGATAGTGTCTAATTTAGGTTTTTTTAAAAGTGTTTTTTTAAGTACCAATAAATCCTGTTCGTTGTAGACAATTACGTGTCCATGTTGATTGAGTGTCTGGGTGTTCTCATGTGTGCACCTCCACGTTTGAGGAATGCCTTAGGGTATGCTTTCTGTATTGATTTACATGTATGACTATGTTTATCCCCTATGACCAAAGAGCAGTCAGATTAACTGCAATATTGCATCTGCTACTCCAAACATCTGTCATCCCCTGATCCTGGCAATCACATTGCATGTGTATACAAAATCTTTGACAGGTAAGAATGGTACTTCAACTGTCACCACTGAGGTCTGCCACAAATAATCCTGTAAAGTGTAGCACATATTACTTCACCTTATTTGGGGTATGTATCCTGGCACACTGACAGCTTCTCGTCACTGTTCAATTTTTCTCTTCTGTTCCACATATATTAGTTTAACTGGTGCTCTCATCAGGGAAAATTCCAGACACTTGGGGCCAGATATACAAAACGTTGTGCGACTCGCAAACGGCAAAATTTGCCGTTTGCGAGTCGCAAAACGCGTATCCCAATGCAGAAATGCATTTTGCGAGTCGTTACCGACCTGCAAAATGCATTTCAGACTCGCAAATAGGAAGGGGTGTTCCCTTCCTATTTGCGAGTCGCATTGGGATGCAATACCATTTGCGACCGCATATGCAGTCGCAAATGGCATCGCAGTTACCATCCACTTCAAGTGGATGGTAACCCAATCGCAAATTGGAAGGGGTCCCCATGGGACCCCTTCCAGTTTGTGATTGCACCCAAAAATATTTTTTCAGGGCAGGGAGTGGTCCAAGGGACCACTCCCTGCCCTGAAAAATCCGAAACTAAAGGTTTCGTTTTTTTTTGTAGTGCAGCTCGTTTTCCCTTAGCAGGTAGGCTCTGTCTGTCCTAAGAAACTACCCACTGGTGGGACCTCTAGAGATGTAGTCAATGTTGACTTAGGGTCAAGAAGACCCCAGGGGTGGGGTGATAGACTATTCCTTAGTCTCTGTTAGTTGTGAAGTAGACTCAGGCAGTGAGCTGTTAATTTAGCCAGATCATGGCTCATTTCCCAAAGCACTACACTGGACAAATGTGTAGGGTTATTCAGGCCCAGGGGCAGGACTTTTTTAGCCCCATGTCTCTGGTATCCTGGGGTGGAATGCGTAGGTGACCTAGACAAGGGTCATAGTTAGTCATCGGATGTTTTTTTATTGTATTCTGGGAAATGAGTTGCCCCCTATTGTCAGAGGTTAGAGAAGGGTGGTCACCAAAGGTGCCCTGCAAGCTCAGTTTTCTGGGGGTTCCACTGCCCACCGGAGGGTTCGGGAACACAAATGGCATGATGGTGGGAAGAAAGGCTCACATCCCGACTTCCAGTCAGTCTCAGGGTACAGGTCCTGGGATGGAGAAACAGTCACAGGATACCACCCTGGACAGATGGGAAGGACAGCAGATGAAGAGTTCTTAACAATCTGAGAAACCTCAGAGGTCAGAGACCCCAGAATGGCCTGGGCCCCGGCTCTTCCCATTGACATCTGTCATTGGCCTCTGTTGGTTACTGTCCTTATGGCAGAGTTTTCCTTGGTTTGGGGACAGATGTGTCAATTTGTTGCCCATGATGGTACTGTCTGCCTACTGGGATGCATCTGTGAGCAAGTTAAGGTTAGGGTTTTCCAAGGGGAAGTCCACAAGTGAGTAAAAGGGTTCCTCATGAGTCAGTCCAGTGGCTCAGGAGAGTGTAGAAAGAGGGATCCAACTGAGTTTAGGTGGACAAATAACTGGCAAGGTCCTCTACAATAGAGGGCCACTGTACATTCTGTATCATCTAAGCAAGGAACCCCATCATGGTATTGATTAGTCTAACATGGCATTTGGCTCGAGGGGGGTCATGTTGATCTTTACCCTCCCTTCTGGGTCATTCCCAAACTTTTTGCCTTCACCCTCCTGTTTCCTGGAGCTATTTCTTTTGGCTTTCAGTACTCTGCATTTTGTCACTGCTAACCTGTGTTAAAGTGCTTGTGCTCTCTTCTTTAAACATAGTGAGATCGACTTACACCCAGTTGGAACATATAAGTTATTTGTAAGTCCCTGGTAAGGTGGTGCTACACATACCCAGGGTCTGTAAATTAAATGCTATTAGTGGGTCTCCACCACCAATTGTGTCACCCACTTGGATAGCCTTTTAAACACATACCCAGGTACTGTAAATTAAAAGTTACTAGTAGGCCTGCAGCACTGTTTGTGCAACCCACTTAAGTAGCCTTTTAAACACAGCATATGCCTGCCATTGCAGCCTGTGTGTGCAGTTTAAACTTGTATTTCCACCTGGCAAAATAAACCTTGTGCCAGGCCTAAACCTTTCTTTTTAATACATGACAGTCACCCCTGGGATAGCCCTTAAATAGCCCATGTTTCAGGGTGCACTATATTTCAAAGTGGGACAGGCAGTTCTAACTTTTACATGTCTGAATAGTGAAAACCTCTTCATTTCTCATTACTGCAAGGCCTGTCTCTCCAATTGGACAACATTGGGTTGCCTTATTTTATATAATATGTGATAACTTTTAGTTGGGAGCAGGTAGGAAAGTCGTATTTGGTTTTAGGGAATTGTAATTTAAAACCCTCTTTAACGATAAAGATGGATTTTAAGTCACAATTCTGAAAATACCCCTTTTGGGAAGTTGGCCTTTTCTTGTCCTAACCACTTGGTGCCTGCAGCTTGTATCCTGACTAGGTATAGCTAGGAGTTGGTCTTTGTGTATTACTCCCAGCCAGTGAGACAAATCAAGAATAGGTGTTGACAGGATGGGCAATATCTGACTTGATATGGGGAAGGAGCTGTCACCTACCATACTTGCACATCAGAAAGACCCTGCCGCAGCACCCCTCAAAGGAGTTTACACAAGTCTTTTGTCTCCCCAGACATGATGGGCCAGGGCAGGGAGGCAGGAAACTCCAGAAAACTCTGTAGGGGCCCAAAGATTGTTGAAGATCCCTTAAGAGACTCCATTGCAACATTGACTGGCTCTTGGCCATAGGCGTTTCACAAGGTTACTCATATCTACAAACACTGTAGGGAATCCCACCATCATGTTCTCAAAACTAAACAAAAATGACAAGTCCAACCTAGCAAACCATTACACAGTTCTGAAAGTAGAAAAAGATTTTTATATAAGAAATTGTCCTTTGCAATAATTAAAACTACCTAATCTATCCTACCTACCTTACTAGATATAATCTACGCCTCAACTAACTTAACCTTCCTATCCTACACTAACTTACTACCATAACCTGTCTTAACCTAGCATAATATACACTACACATTTCCCTCAACAGACATGTTAAACATAAATCCCCCACCCCTGTTAACACACATATGCACACAATACAAACAGACACTACACCTGTACATGAACTATCTACACATGGAAATCTGGTATTTATATTTTTTATTATATTTTTATTTCCACAAAGCCTAAACATTAACTCCCCACCCACTAACACCTTATTACCATAAAAAATCTTAAAGCTATACAAATAAAAAAAAACCTAAAACTTACCTTATCTAAACCTATCTAATGACTACCTCCTTTGCGCCATTTTTTTAAATGCAAAAGCGGCGCTAACCCAGCACCATATTTTTATAGTGTCACTGGAGTAGTCTAGCGACAAATTTCCTGACTTTGCATCATTTTTTAGGAGCGCCTCCTCATCTTGGGTGTTTAACAACAATGATATGCAAGGTAGACGTTCCCTCCTAAAACATTATGCTAGCCCACTAGTGCCATATCTACAAGCCGGCGGAAAAACAACACATGTCTGAGACAGAGCACAAAAAATGATTCTAATTCCGATTAGCGTCAAAATGTTAACGTGCGGTGGGACCAGGTATTAAAAAAAGGCCCGCTCACCCACAACTACATAAGGAAAACACACAGAAGAACTCTGACAAGCAACTGGACAACGTGGACCTGTTACTCCTACAGCTTGCTGCCACCTGAAGATGACAGCCACAATGCCAAGGGCCACCAGCACCACAGCAGCAACCGTAAACACCACCACTGCAGCTACAAAGTCAGCGCAGAAGGAGGGAGAGAATATTCTACACATGTGCATCCACCCTTGGCCTCAGGGATGAAGAAGTCATCAGACTGTACTGTCTCAAGAGGGAGTCCATCGTACAGCTGCTCCACCACATTGCGCCTCACATCACAGCAAAAGTGGAAAGTACTACTACCATACCACCCATGATCAGACTCCTGGCTGTCCTCCAGATGCTGACCTCTGGTGGGTGGGGTATCACAACCATCCCTTTCTGCCTTCCTCCCTATGGTCCTAGATGCCATCACCTGCCTCACACCCCACCACTTCCGGTTCCCCAACGCCCATCAACTGCAGTGGCAGAGCAAACAAGGATTCTACCAAATTGCTGGGTTCCCGCATGTGCTGGGTGCACAGAACTGCACACATGTCCAACTTGTCCCTCCTGCTGCAACAAAACACCTTTTCAGGAACAGGAAACACACACTCAAGTAATGTGCAGGCCAATGTGGACCATTGTGGAATATTTACCAACATCCTTGAGAAATATTCGGGCTGAGTCCATGATGCCTACATCTTCAGACACTCAACAATTAATCAATGCTTCCAGGATGGACAATATGGCAATGGCCTACTCGTAGGTCAGCCAGCTTACACTTCATAACATAGACAAGACACTAAACATGTGGGAAAAACAATACATACACCACACTTCACACATATGGACAGGAACACACAGATGCGTGGACAACAACACATATACCACATGCCTCACTACCCCACACTCAATGCACATCACCGTCACATACGCCCATATGTACAAGTTCTTATTACTACCTGACTGGCACTTTACATGATGCACTTCTGGAGCAATGTCCTCCTTGCATTCAAAAGCTGGCGTCAAACCACTACATGTGTCTTCATGTTTATAACAAAATACAGATTCTTCAATAATAACACTTAGCATGGAATAGCTCAGTTATGTGTATTGCATTGGCCATGCCACAGTCAAACAACTCACATATTGGCACAACCCCACATCTACCATCCTCTAGAAACCTGAGGCAGCACCAACAAATAATGCCACCCTATTGGTGGCATAACCATCTACACATCACCAAAATATACATGATATACTCATTGTGTTCACCTTTCCCTTGTGTAGTGTGTGCATAGTGCAGCACACATTCAAACAGAACATCACAATCATTTATATATCGTTTGTGGGAATGGACACTTCACAGCAAACCAACCATCATACCCGTAAATCCCACATCTCTCTAACACGATACAAGGGTGCCAACACTAAACTGTGGAAGCTGAACTACTGCCAGTGCACAGGTAGAGGCCAGAAATATACAATAATAAGGAGGCTAGGAACTTTGCAGGGCTTGAGGGGTGACGCAGGGAAGCGCTGAAAAGTACCTCATGCCCTGTCCTGCCCTTCAGGTGTCTGGAAACTCATTTCATACATCACAATACATCCCATACACCTGTGCAAATGGTGCATATGAACCACATTCTCATATGAAAGCTAGCCAGCAATTGGCAACACCACAACGTTTTGCAAGGGAGGTATTTCAAGGCCAAAGGGGGTGGCATTCGCATGCAATAGGCAGGGTGCAACACCTGTCTCATGACACATAACACACAAAATAGGTACAAGTTACACAAACATCACACTTCTGCAGTTCTAAAGTAATGGGACTAAGTGACACATATAGACAACACCACACATATTCTGCATGGGTGAACTGTCAGACCAGAAAATAATCAACAATCACCACATCCCTGAGGCACAACCCATTACTGGAAATGCACCACCATACACCAATGTAAGCATGCATTCAAACAGGACCATACACAATATTAGATGCAAGTCTCAATCACCACTCTACTGAAAATAAATATGTGCCATGGCACATAGCAATTAACTTATATGCATGCCTGACACTTTTTCTCACATTCCATTGCAGCGGACCAAGGTTACGACATCCAGCCACGGTTCATGACTGCCATATGGAAATCCACAAGCTAATGCTGAGCGGGCTTGTAATGAAACACACAAAAGGACCAGGAATGTGGTGGAGAGGACATTTGGATTGCTGAAATCCAGGTATAGGTGCCTAAGTCTAACAGGAGGAAGCATGTTATATGCACCACCACTTGTGTGAAAAATTATACTTGTCTGTGCAATTTTGCACAACATCTGGGTATGCACCATTGTCCCCTGGGATGAACAGGTAGATGTCTACAATGAGGAGGATGAGGACAATGTTGCACAACAGGAGGATGGGGAACTACCAAACTCTGATGCTGGAGCATGCAGAAGAGACCAAATTGTGCACAACCTTTTCAATTTCAATTAAATACAATTTGTAAATAAATCACTTGAACTCTTATTTCACATGGCGTACTTCTTTTCACTATAACATACCTATTTAACTCACCCACATCTCAGAGATCATGACTAAACCACAACAGATGTCAAAAACTTAGGAATATAGGCCCTCATTATGACATTGGCGGACCTTCCCAAAGACCGCCATGCTGGAGACTGCCAAAAGACTGCAGTCGCGGCGGTAGTCAGTGTATGCCTTCAACTGTTATACCCATAGCATTATGTAAGGCTAAATGTTGTCCCTCAATACCTGCAAGTGACTCTGGCTACCCAAACCTATTGTGGCTGCTGACCCCTGCTGAGGACTTTTATAATGAGGCAAATGGGTGAACCAGAAGAATAATCGAACAGACCTTCGGCCTCCTGAAGGCCAGGTACAGGTGCCTACATCAGACAGTTGGATCCCTGTGCTACTAACCCGGAAAGGTTTGCCAGATATTAGTGGCATGCTGCATGTTGCACAACCTGGCCCTCAGATGTCATGTGCATTTTCTGCAGGAGGAGGGGACTGGTCAGGAAGGCGACATCTGGGGAGGCTGAGTCGAGTAGATTCTATAGCTCTACTGCGTGCTTTTGGACAGAGCGGATGTTGAGGAGGATACATCTAAGATGGTTGCGTCCTGCCTTGGTGGGTTGGTCGTTGGTGTGGAGGCTGGTGAAGGTGCAGTTCCAGCAGGAGAAGGGTCTGCAGGTAGTCAGTAGGGAGGCTTGAAGGTAGGTGAGAGAGCGGCAGGTGTTGAGGGCGCAGAGGGTGGCAGTGTCGTAGTGCAGGCGTGCATGACGGCAGTGAGAGCCAGGGGTTCTGGTGCTGGGCATGGTCCAGGCGCAGACAGGCCCAGACAGGCTTGCCTTTGGCGTGTCAGCGCTGCGGCCGCCCTTAAGTAAGGAGGTGGGGGAGATGAGAGGACAGCTGGGAGGCGAGAGCGGGGGCGAAAAGTGGAGCAAAAAAGGGGGCGGGCCACAGGGCAGCAGTGGCGGAAGTGCAGCGCAAGAGAGAGAGGAGGGGGTGGGCCACAGGGGCAGCAGTGAAGGGGGAGCGAGATGGGGAGAGCAAAGTGAGAGAGAGAGCGAGTGGAGTGAGAGAAAAACGGGGAAAAGTGAGCGCGAAGAAAAGAGGGCAAAAAGTGACAGACAGAGGTGAAAGCAGAACGGAGGGCAAAGCAGAAAATGGGAGGAGAGAGGCAGAGGGCCAAAAGGAGCACAACAAGTGACAGACACAGAACTGAAGCAGACAGGAGGGCAGCAGAAACTAGGAGGAGAGAGGCAGAGGGCAAAAGGAGCACAGCAGACACAGACACAGAAGTGCAGCAGAACAGAAGACAAGCAAAAAAAAGAAGGAGAGAGACAGAGGGTAGCATAGTGGGAAAGCAGAGTTCTCCCACTAGACACCAGGGATGAGGCGCAGACAGAAACCTGCAGGTAGAGGATGGCCTTGAATTCCTGACAGGAGTCAGGAGTTCAGAGGAGCGAGGAGTGAGGGTCTCTACTTACCAGGTGGAGTCAGGGGAGGCAGAGAAGTGCACTGACCAGGTCAGATGCCAAGCCCACACTGTCACTTGAAAAGAACCAGTTGCCAGGAAATTGCGCACTGATAGCACTTGCACAAGAGGAGGGATCTAGGTAGGATGACGGATAGCTGATATCAGGTCAGGCTCCAATTGTGGACACAACTCTGTCATTGTGGCCCTGCCTAGTCTATTAGTCAGTATAATGTGCCTGTCCTCCAGTGTAGCCAAGTCCAAAAGGGGTCTGTACACAGGGGTTCGTCTTCTCCTCCCATTCATCCACAGCAGTAGGTATCTAAGGGGTACAAGAGTGAGTAGGCTGTCACAATTTGAACAATGGAACCACAACCTCAGTATACATGTTGTGTTTATGTGATGGGACAGAAGGAATGACAAGCTATGTGCAAATCTAGGTAGTGAAGCACTAAAGGTTAATCTGTTGGTTGTCCATCACCATGACGTGGTCGACCGCCTGTCCTGTGTGTAGGAACAGGTGGAAGTGAGGTAACTCCGCTGATGTTGGGCGTCGTGGCGGGAAGGCGGTCTGGCACTGCTGTGCAATTCCTCAATGGATAATATGGCGCTCTATGGAGTACAGTGGCCAATGGGGATCTGCGCCGGCGGTGACGGTGTACACTGCTGCGGATGTGACTGCCATTTTCTAATTGATTCCTCACTTGTTTCCTGACCTTCAACAGGAGAACACCTACACTGCATGTGCTGCTGTGACCTGTGTCTGGAACCTACCATGGCCCGTGTGACAGGGGATAG
Organism: Pleurodeles waltl; assembly: GCF_031143425.1. NCBI lineage: Eukaryota > Metazoa > Chordata > Amphibia > Caudata > Salamandridae > Pleurodeles > Pleurodeles waltl. Next base: position 487,264,917 of record NC_090438.1, on the reverse strand, counting down.
GGTCCCTGCCTTCAATTCGGAGGAGTTGGAGCGATTGGTGGATGGGGTCCTACCCCAGCACAGACTGCTGTACGGGCCTTCAGACCAACAGGTAAGTAAGGGAAGAATGAATGTGATTGCAAGTATCATGCCATGGGGGGGTGATGTCATGTGGTGGTGTACAAGGTATGGGCCGGGCGATGCATTTGCCAGTGGTGAAGGAAACTGGATTGGCGGGCCATATGTGTGACAGGCTGGATTGTATGTGTAATGGTGTCCTCCCGTTTGTATTGTCTCTGCAGGTCAATGCCCATCAAAAGAAGGGATTATGGCATTCTATCGCCAAGGATATCTGGACCCTCGGGGTCTATGGCAGGCAGAGCACCCACTGTTGGAAATGGTGAGCGGACCTGAGATGTTGGGCACGGAAGACCGCAGAGGTCCAGCTGGGGATGAACTTCCAACAAGGAAGGGGTGCCCATCAGAACCTGACCCCGCTGATGGTCCGATTACTGGCGGTGGCCTACCCAGAGCTAGATGGGGGCTTGAGGGTATCACAGCAGCCACAAGGGGGTGAGTACAGGGGCTGTTACAACAATTAATTGTAGGTGGCATGGGATCATGGTGATGTGTGTCGGTTAGTGGGTGCCCCTTAATGCCAGGCCAGACATTTCGGCTTGATCCAGCTCCAGGGTAATGGTTGAAAGGGAAAACAAGCTAGCTAGATTGCATTCCATGTCAGACAGGGCTTAGTGGGTCCCAGGAGGAGTTGGCCCTCATCTTGCTCTGGCATCTACCCAAATCAATGGCAGCGCAATGCAAGGTGCTCAATCCGGATCCCGGTGTGTGACCGTGCTGTGTATGCCAACTGTGGTAATGGTGCAGTAATTGACCCAGTGTTGTCTTTCTTTCTCTGCCCTTTATCGTCTGTCATACTGTCCATGTATGCATTAGCATCATCTGGCGGAGGAGAAGGGGCACCTGTGACAGAGGGAGCTGCATCCCACAGGATGCAGGAGGCAGAGTCCACCGACTCCGAGGGAACCAGTGGGACAGAGGGCGAGGGGAGTACCACGGCGGAGACAGGAGGTGACAACACAGACTCAGATACCTCCTCAGATGGGAGCTCCCTGGTGGTGGCAGACACCTCTGTGACCACCGCATCTGCAGGTACAGCCGCCACCCCATACCAGCACTGCCCTCCCAGTAGCCCCTCAGCGAGTTACCCGTGCCTGCTCACCCAGGAGGGTGGGCATCTCCTTCGTCCCAGGCACCTCAGGCCCTGTCCCAGTGAGCCCTGCTGCCCTGAGAGAGGAGGCTATTGACCTTCTGAGATCCATCTCTGTAGGGCAGTCAACCATTGTGAATGCCATCCAGGGGCTGGCATCCCAGATGCAGCAATGGAATGCATTCCTGGAGGGCATCCACAGTGGATTGGCGGCCCAACAGAGATTGATTCAGGCTCTGGCATCCTCTCACATGGCAGCCTTTGTCCATATCTCTACCGTTCCCCCTCCATCTACCACTTCCCATTCCCAGTCTCCTCGACCCCAACCCATCCCATGTACACATACAGACGAGCATGCACACAAGACAACACACATGAGTAGCACAGTCAAACACTGGCACCACACTTCAACACAGAAGCACTCACACAAACACCAGACAGTTGCAGACACAACCACATCCACTGCCTCCACTTTCTCCCCCTCCTCCTCCACCTCCCTCACAGTCATGTCCACACCCACACCTGCATGCACTGCTTCAACATCCACCATCAGCATCACCACACCAAGCAGCACACACACCTCACTAGCAGACACATCCACAACATCCATGCTCGTGTCCCCTGTGTCCTCTCCAACCCTGTCTTCCCCCCTCCTCCTTCAGGTCACAAATGCAAGCACTCAGACACCCCATCCACCTCACTTCAGCATGCACCTCCACCCAAACCCAGTAGATGTACTCCTCCAACAACCACTCACTCAACCTCCACTCCCATCACTCCTCCCTGTTCCCATCCCATCGTCACTAAAAAGCTTTTCCTTGCCCAACTTGACCTCTTCCCTCCCCCTCCCCCGTCCTGCCCATAAGAGCAGGGTCCAACGACCCAGCCAAGCACCTCACCCAAACAGTCCACGCAGACAGTGGAGGTACCTCCTAGTCGTGGAGGCAAGACAGTGGTGGTTCCCACTACACCAGCCAGGAAGGGAAAGGGGAAGAAGCCCTCAAATCCTGACATGAAGGGGAAGGAGGCTGCACCTCCTGCCATGAAAGGGAAGGAGGCCGCACCTCCTGCCATGAAGGGGAAGGAGGCCACACCGCCTGCCATGAAGGGGAAGAAGCCCTCGACTCCTCTCATGAAGAGGAAGAAGCCCTTGACTCCTGCCATGAAGGGGAAGAAGCCCTCAATGTCTGCCATGAAGGGGAAGAAGCCCTCGACTCCAGCAGAGGCTGGCAGGATGACACCACCACCACCAGTGGTCACGGACCCCGCACCTCAAGCTGAGGCAGTGCAGCCCACTCCTCCTGCAGATGCTGCACCTTCACCTGCTGAGACAGTGCACCCCTCACCTCCAGCCGAGGCTGCCCAGGAGGCACCTTCACCTGCTGACACAGTACAGTACAGCCCTCACCTCCAGCAGAGGCAAGCAGGATGACACCACCTGCACATTCATGGAGTGAAAGTCCTTACGGTTTCTGTACACTTGGTCATCAGCCCTAGGTGGTATTAATGCACTGTGGGTGCCATTTATGGCCCCAATCACATGAGGGATACATAACAATGCATTGAAATCAGCCTTCACACTGGCCAAATCTACAGGTTTGTGAGGTTGAATGTAGTTGTCCATATGTTTGACTAAGGCAGACAAGATATTCCTCAACACATTTCTTAACATAGGTTGAGACATGCCTCTTCCCATTTCCACTGGCCCCTGGAATGAACCAGTGGTCAAGAAATGGAGGACAGGTACCACCTGCACAGTTGAAAGTATGGCTGTAGGTTATTGAATGACTGGCAGCAGATCAGACTAAACTGTGTACACAGCTCCCTGATTTAAGCATGGTTAATTCGTTAGTGGGAGATGTTGTGGCATTCTTCATTCATTGCCAAGTTAACCAGGGGCTGGTACACAGGTGCATGCCTCACCCTCCACAGTGGTCGGCATCCACACATGGCATACAACACAAGTATGTATATGATTACTATTCATGCATCCTACTACAGGGTGACAAATGGTGATTCAACATCACATATGCTGCCACTTGTTGCATGCAAAGCAGACTTCAGTATACTGAGGCACTGTAATTCCCATGTTAGTTGCACATACATCTGGGTTTTACAATGGATGACAATAGTGAGATGCTTGTCTGTCACTGCTACTGTGCAGTCACCATCAATATGTAAGTTTATTCCCACACTGTCATGTTTCCATTTCTAGACTATGTGCACACTCCAAGTTCATGCTGCCTAATTATAGTTTACACTGTCCCAGGGTCTAACTCATCACATATCCATTATGGGAATGAGAAGTGATGCAATAAATGTATGTATTCATTACAGTTGTAGTGCAAAATGGCTGCTGTCTGTCCTGCATGCCTGGGGACAGATGTCAGTGAGCTCATTCCGCCAGTGTATGCCATCATGGTGGTAGGCGGTTGGAACTGCTGTGCAACTCCTCATTGGTTAAAACTGATGTCTATGGCATTCAGGGACCAATGGCGACTACTGCCTGTGGTGATAGTGCAGACCGCTGCAGCTGTGACCGCCATTTTCTATAGTGTATCCAACTTGACTCCTGAATATCCAGCCAACAAGACCTCCACTGAGTGTGCTGCTGTGCCATTTTTGTGGGAGCCACAATGGCTTTTGTTACAGGGGATAGGGCCCCTGCTTTCACCTTGGAAGAACTGGAGAAACTTGTGGATGGGGTCCTACCCCTGTACAGAAAGCCATATGGGGCTCCAGAACAGCAGGTGGGTCGCATTGTGGATATGTATGTTTACTACATGGATATGTAAGTGTGTTATAGTACGTGTATGTAGGATGTTACAATGGAGGGTGTGCCTATGGATATGACTGCTAGGAATGTTGTGGAAGTATGAAGTCATGTACGATGCTGATATGTGTACTGTTAGTAAGGCCTCTGAATGTCGTAGGTTGTTGGGTCTACATTAATGTGCCTCTCCTTCTGTGTCTCCCATGCAGGTCAGCGTCCATCAGATGGGTAGTTATGACATTATACAAATGTCACTCATTGACAGGATTCTCACAGTACTGGTCCTGTATACAAGAGCCCTAACAGTGTAGAGTACTACCTGAGTGTAATTGTAGTGGAATCATGATTGTGTATGCACATCAGAGAGCATGCACAGTGGGTGTAGGGAAATCTCCATTGACGTTGTAGAGAGTGCATTCAGGAATGTTCAAGAGTCATGTTGTTGGAATGTACCTACGTGCAATGAGGATTGGTATGACCCCATGCTCCCATCTTTTTCACCCCTTCCGTCCTATATGTACTATCCTATCCTTGTTTGCATTAGCATCAGTAGGTGAAGGAGTAGGGGCACTGGCGAGTGGGGAGGCTGCAGCCCACAGGACCCAGGAGGCAGACACCACCGAAGCTGAGGGGCCAGTGAGACGGAGGGCGAGGGGAGCACCATGGGGGAGACTGGAGCAGATACCACTGATACAGATTCCTCCTCCGATGGAAGCTCCCTGGCAGTGGTGACACCTTTTGGGACCATCCCAGCACCATCCTCGTCCGCCACCCCCTTACCAGCACCGCCCTCCCAGCGGCTCTCCACCCAGTTGTCCCTGCCCACTCACCCAGGAAGATGGGCTTCTCCTTCGCCGCTTGCACCTCTGCCCTTGCCCCAGTCAGCCCTGCTGGCCACAATGCTGATTCTATTGACCTCCTGAGGTCCATCTCTGTAGGGCAGTCAACCATCGTGAATGCCACCCAGGGCCTGGCATCCCAGATGCAGCAGACTAATGCTTACTTGGAGGGCATTCAGGGTGCCTTGACTGGCCCACAAAGATCATTTCAGGCTCTGGCCTCTTCATTGAAGGCAGCCAGTCCTCCCTCCTGCTACCTGTGCCCCATCTCAAAGCCCTCTCCCCTCTCCCACCCAAGCCACACATACTGACAAGCACTCACCCAAATCAACAGGCAATACAAACTCAGGCACCACAAATCACATAAGAAACATGCACAGACTCAACACACAAAAGCAGACACAACATAAGCCACTTCCTCCCCTGTCTCCCCCAGCACCTCCTCCCTTGCTGTCACATCACCACTCACACCTGCTAGCACTGAATCCTCACTCCAAGTCCCTGTCACCACTTTGACCTCAGTCACCACAACAGCAGACATTGATACATGCACCCCATGCACCACAACCACCATCACTCACACATGCAGCACACCCCCCTTATATGCAGGCACCACCCCAACATTCCTTCACATGACATATCTGTCCACTCCCACCCTCTCTTCCACCCCTCTGCCAAGGGCACAGATATGCCCACACTCAGACACTCAACAGTCCTCCACCTCACACATACATACTCTGCATACATCTGCCCCATATCCAGCACACCTACACGTCCTGCGATCACTCCCTTTACCTCCACACCCAAACCTGTTTCCCAATCCATCTCCTTTGTTTCTAAGAAACTTTTCCTTGCCCGCCTTGATCTGTTCCTTGACCCTGTCCCACCCCGTGTTGCCCCTCGCCCTCATGGTTCCCTCCTCAAGCCAAATCCCTCCACCTCTAAGTCCTCCCATGACCTCCCTTCTACTTCGGCTGCCCCACCACCCGTGAAGAAGCCGTCCCCTTTCCCCAAAAAGAAAACTGGCCCAAAACATGGATCCAAGGCCCCTTCCCCTCTGTCCAGAGCAAGGCTGAAACCCCCACCCCTCCCAAGTCAAAGACCAACGATCCCCCTCCCAAACCCAAATACCCACCCACAGACCCTTGAGGTACCTGCCTGCCTCATTGATGCCTCACCTTGTGGAGGCCATTAGGCTGTCAGGAGTCAAGTTGGGGCCTTTGACAGGCACAGTTGTGCCCATTGGACTTTGGACTGGCCTTCGGGCCTTGGTGCTTTAGGTACTTGTTTACCTTACATTTGGCAATAATATATGTTTACAATACAGGATTCCTGTTGGTTTACTTCACATACAGTTGGCGAGTATTTCTGTTCTCTGGTGAGTTTCCATCCATCTCTCATGTGCTGTCAAATGTTCATTTCTAGGCATCTTTTCCTTCAGATTCACTGTTCTTACTTGAATTTGGGCATTGTATGTTGTATTGTGTCTTTATATTGGTTTGTGTGTCTCTGCTTGTTGGTGCTATTGGTGTGGTTGTGTAGTTGTGATCCGGGGTGTGTGTATGTGACGTGTGTGTTTGGCATGCCTGTGTTTTGTGTTTGTGTGTGTCTCGTTTCTCGTGTTGTATTGCATGTGTGAACGTGTGTGCACCCTGGAGTCCATGCATGGTGTGTCTGTTGTGAGTGGGTGTGTCACTCTCCCGTTCCCTCCCTTGTGTGCTCAGCAGGCGTACTCACCGATGGCATCGGAGGCCATAGAGGAGAAAGGCAAGGAAGAGCACTAGGAAGATCTCAAGGTGGTGTTCCATGGCTTCAGCTGAATCGTCTGTGTCCCTGGAGGTGAGTGGGTCCTTTTCTACTTGGTGTTTCTGTCAGGCTTTGGGTGGCGTGCGTCCCACCCTGGTAACTGTTGCGGTCTGCAGTGTCGTATTAGGGTGGCAATGCAGTGGCTACCACCGGCCTGGCGATGGCAACCACTGTCGGTGGTGGTCTGGCCACACTGGCGGTACTGGCGGCAAACTGGCTTAGTTTTAGTGGGTTGACCGCCGTGGTCGTATTATGTCGGTCTGCACCGCCGACTTGGCGGCAGTCCGACTGCCATCGCCGGTGTGGCAGAACTGTTACCGCCAATGTCATAATGAGGGCCATAGTCAGGAACTAAGAACAAATTAAAATAATGCACTACCACATGAATATGTCGGTTAGATGTAGGCATAGTCTGTACCACTAACAATGTACACTGTCACACACATATCACATAAGTGTGTTGACTTGACATGTGACTGCAGCAATCCTGGAAATACACTTGAAGACTGCTGTAGAGCTGTATGGCTTAGGTAGGAAAAGATAGCAATTACCTACAATGGGAGGTTTGTGTCTGCTATGTAACCAAGCAAGTCTGAATGTCACTATCACAGGTGATACCAGAAAATATACTCCTCAGTGGCACTCACATGTTTGACCAAGAAAGAGTGCCATACAGGAACCAAAACAGCTAAATGACTAGGTCTCTCACACTCAATCCAGTTTGAAATGTGCATGTAAGTCAAGCAATGTCTAAACAAGTCACAGACCCTTGCCAAATTGTACGTGTGATGAAGGACACAGATAGGTTGAATGGGGAAACATCCTGAACAACTAGGTCTAAACCACTACTTGCCTGAACCACTACTGCTAAACAACTAAAACGTCTCTACAACTAAGTACTGAACAACTACTGTCTAAACAACAACTGTGCCTGAATAACAATTGCCTGAACAACTAATTTTAAGGTAAGGTTTTCCTTTTGGTTTTTATGGTTTATTAGTTGTTTAGAATATATATATATATTAGTTGTTCAGGCAATTGTTATTCAGACACAATAGTTGTTCAGACAGTAGTTGTTCAGTACTTAGTTGTAGAGACTTTTTAGTTGTTTAGCAGTAGTGGTTTAGGCTATAGTTGTTTAGGACCTAGTTGTTCTGTCACATATTCGGTTGAATGTCATATATTCTCTACTCATAGCTTTCATGAGTAATCACACAATCTAAATATACTCATAATGAATTTGACAAAGGTTGTAGAATGTAGATGTGAGTGCATGCCCATGTTGAATAAATGATGTTGAAGGACAGCTGAGAGACTCCCTTATGTCACTTTGAGATGCAATATGTAGAGATCACTCAGGCACTACACAAGTCCTCTGGTTGGAATCTTGTAATGTGTGGGGGGTCAGTCATGTGATCTAGCAATGCCTGGAAATGCAAGGGCAAATATTGCTGAGCCTGGAGACGAAGCTATGTCCATCTACAAAGTACACAATTCTGGCTTAGTATGCTGTGCATGAATGAAGGGACAATATTCATGATGAAGATGGGTACTAAGGGTAATCTGCAGAAATTATGGCAGCAATTATTTTAGAAGCATACCTGACAAAATATGCTCTAAAAGTGTGTGAAGGAACACACATAGACTAATGTTTACTATACAACACAACAACTGTTTCCATTTAACACCAGACACATATTCACAGAGATTGTGTTGGTCTGTACATATTGCAGTCACATTGGCATCAACTGCAACTATGTGCTTGGCCTGCACAAACAAGTGTGATAGAAGCAAGTGAGAAATGACAGTCTCTGTAGCCTGGGTCTGCCGCTATGACCCAGTTCTACAATCTACAAATGACCTAACCAAGCATCAGAAGAATGGTCTCACCTATCTATGCCAAGTCCTGGCAAACCATAGCAAATGATGAGACATGTCCAGCACAAACAAGTTGGAAGTCCGTAGTAAATATTAGGGCAAACCTGACATTAACAACCTCAAAGTTAATAAAACAAACTTGGCCATGGGACCACAAATGTGCAGGTGTATGTCTGCAGGTGACTATGCATTGCATTGCAGATCTTGAGGATGGCAGCCTAGCCCCCCAACAACCCTAATCCCAAGAGGAGGCTACTTCGACTCTAGACACAGTCAGGGGCCTGCCTGCTGCCTGTGCACAGTGAACTGTAATACCACCAACAGGCCGGCGGTAAAAAAAATGGGATCACAACCATGGCGGAAACCACCAAAACACATAGCCAGTTAAACACACCGACCACCACGGTGGTAGCAACAAACAACGCTGCGGTCACCGCCAACAGACAGGCGGAAGACAATGTACCGCCCAAACCATTACAACCCGCCAATCCGCCAGCTTTTCCGGGGTGGTACCAAAGCCATCAAAAGCTTGGTGGAAACAGGAATTGGAAGGGAAACCATTCACCTCTCGACAATCAACGAAGAACTAGGACGCCATGGAGCCCGAGCTGCAGGTCCTGCCAATGCTGGTCTATCTCCTCATACACGACGAATATCAAAGGTGGTGGTGACGACGACGGTGAGTACTGCACCTAGCACATAGGGGAGGGGAGGAGGAAAAAGAGAGTGACACACACACGCAACACCCCCACCCTCACCAACAACACCATACACACAAACACATGCAACAACAGTACAGTTACACCCCGTTACCCCCTGGAAGAACGCAAGGACAAAAGGAATTGCTTTAAATCAGTGTTATTTTGAAATATGCAGATATACTTAACAAATATAGAAAAACAGTATATACAAATATTCACAAAATGTACAGAAGGCCATTCACTGTCCTTTGCAAATGTCCCTGGGCCAATGGGCCAAAAATCAGGGGCCATGCCCACATATCAGGTCGAAAACACACAGGCACCTCAGGGGGACGGGGAAGGGGGGGGCACCTCAGCCAGAAGATGGAATAACGCCACTGCTCCTCGAGGTGGCTCCATGTCCACAGCGATGTCCTGGGGAGTGCAAAGCCATAGTCTCACAAGTCTCTCAAGTGGGTGCTCTGCCCAGTGCTTGGTCCTGGGGAGTGCAAAGCCACAGTCTCTCAAGTGGGTGGTTTGCACACTGCTTGGTCCTGGGGAGTGCAAAGCCACAGTCTCACAAGTCTCTCAAGTGGGTGGTTTGCCCACTGCTTGGTCATGGGGAGTGCAAAGCCACAGTCTCACAAGTCTCTCAAATAGGTGCTCTGCCCACTGCTTGGTCCTGGGGAGTGCAAAGCCACAGTCTCTCAAATGGGTGGTCTGCCCACTGCTCGGTCCTGGGGAGGGCAAGGCCACAGTCTCTCTAGTGGATGGCTTCTCCACTGGTTCTGGAGGGGACCTTGTGCCAAGTGTGCTCATCCTGCCAAGTATAGGGTGAGTGGATGTATATCTCCACTGGTTCTGGAGGGGGCCTTGTACCCAGTGTGCTTCATCCTGCCAAGGATAGGGTGAGTAGATGCCTTTATCCACTGGTTCTGGAGGGGGCTTTGTGCCCAGTGTGCTTCATCCTGCCAAGGATTGGGTGAGTGGATGCAGTTCTCCACTTTTTCTAGAGGGGGCTTTGTGCCCATCGATGCAGCACCTGGGGTGTGGCAGATCACATTCCCCCACCTGGGTGTCTGAGGCACGAGAATTGCAGGGAACAGATTGCACAATACTTCATGGAGGCAGGGCCAAACTCCATCCTGTGGCGACTAAGGCTGCAAACTGGTGGTAGTGCCGGTGCTGGTGGGGGTGCTGGTAGTGGTGGAGGGAGGCTCCAGGCCGTCTCCTGCAGCCTCGGACGGCTGCCCACTTGGGATGCTGCTGCTGACAGTTGTTGTGGCAGCGGCGGGGAAGGTGGTGGTGCAGGTGGCTGTGCTTGCGGTGGGGATGCTGGCGGTGCTGGCCGTGGTACAGGTGCTGGTAGTAGTGGAGGGAGGCACCAACCCGTCTCCTGCAGCCTCAGACGGCTGCCCATTGGGGATGCTGCTGCTGACAGTTGTTGTGGCTGCTGAGGGGCAGGTGGCAGCGCAGGTGGCGGTGCTTGCGGCAGTGCTTGCGGCAGTGCTTGCGGCGGTGCTCGTGGAGGTGCTTGCCACGGTACAGGTGGCAGGGCTATCGGTTCTAATGGTGGCCACCAGGCCCTCACCTGCAGCCCCAGAAGCCTGGGGTGCCTTGCCTTGGCTTTTCTGTCCCTTCCTCACCTTGGCAGATGCTGCTGAAACCTTGGCACTGGCAGCTGAAGTTCTGGAGGAGGCCTTGCTGGGTGGGTCGTGCTCCTTGGCCGTGCTGCATGCTGCTCCCTTCTTCACCTTGGCAGGTGGTGGAATGGGTTGGTCCTTTGCAGAGGTCAGTAGCACACAGGCTGGCCTGACGGGTGCCCCCTTTGATCCTCTTGGAGTTGCAGGTACCACAGTGTCCGCCGACTTGGTGGCTGAGGTGCTGGCCTGGGATCTGGACACCCTGGCCCGAGGGGAAGGACGGCGGGGAGGCGTAGGAAAGAGGTCAATGTTAGCCAGGAACAGTTTCTTAGACACACTGGGACGGGAAGATGGGGAGGGTTTGGGAGTGGAGGAAGAGGGAGTGGTTGTAGGAGGTGTCTGTCTGCTGAGTTTGGGTGAAGGTGCATAGGCTGGATGCTGTTGTGAGGTGGATGGCTGTTGGGTGGATGGGTGCTTGCGTTTGTGTACTTTGGGAGGGGGGGTCACAGACACACTGGGACAAGACACAGGGGATGTGTGCATGGTTGAGGGGTGGTGACTGCTCGTGAGGGCTGTGTTGTGATGGGCGTGCTGGTGATGGATGTAGTGGATGAAGATGTAGTGCATGCAGGTGTGAGTGTAGACGCTACTGGGAGGGAGGTGGACGTTGAGGAGGAGGGAGACACAGTGGAGGCAGAGGATGTTGATGTGTTTGCATGGGCATGGTGCTTGTGTGAGTGCCTGTGAGATGAAGTGTGGTGTGTATGTTTGCCTGAGCCCCTTTTGTGTGGTGATTTGGGTGACTGCTGGTCTGAAGGTGTGCTTGGGATAGGCTGAGTTTGAGGGGATTGGGTCTGGGTAGAGGAAGTTGGAGGGGGGAGGTTGGACACAGGGACAAGGGCTGCCATCAGTGCTGCGGCCAGAGCCTGAAATGTTCTCTGTTGGGCTGCCACGCCAGAGTGAATGCCCTCCAGGTATGCATTTGTTTGTTGCAAATGCCTCTCGACTCCCTGGATGGCATTCAGAATGGTTGACTGCCCAACAGTGAGGGATCTCAGGAGGTCAATAGCCTCCTCACTGAGTGCAACAGGGCTGACTGGGGTAGGGCCTGAGGTGCCTGGGACGAAGGAGATGCCCACACTCCTGGGAGAGCAGGCACTGGAAACACTCTGAGGGGCTGCTGGTAGGGGGGGTGGTGGCTGTACCTGTTGTTGGGGTTGGCAAAGAGGTGTCCACCACCGCCAGGGAGCTTCCATCGGAGGAGGAGTCACTGTCTGTGATCTCCCCTCCTGTCCCAATCGTGGTGCTCCCCTCGCCCTCTGTCCCACTGGTGCCTTCACCCTTGGTGGATTCGGCCTCCAGGGCCATGTGGGATGCAGTTCCCTCCATCACTGGTGCCTCTGCTCCGACGCCAGATGATACTAATGAACACAAGGGCATAGGAAGGGGAGCAATGGCAGTTCAAGGTGGACAGGGTAACAGAGTGAGACAGAAGAGTGACTATCAGGAGAGTCCTATTTCCTGGCGGGGTTCTTGGCAATGTTCTTTGTCTTCTGCCTGGATCGCAGGGACCATTTGCGGGGTGGTTCTCCTTCTGCAGGGGGTGGGGTGCTGGTGGTCGTTTGGTCCTGTGGTGGGGCCTCCTGTCCACTAGCGCCGGCAGAGGTGGAAGGCTGTTCCTCGGTTTGACCAGTGTCAAGCACCCTTTGTTGTGCCACTGCCTCCCTCATGGTCTTGCCCGTTGCAGCCAGCACCCCTGCAATGGTGACCAGAAAGATGTAGATTTTTGTGAGGTCATCCCTGACCCCCAGATACTGTCCCTCCTGCAACCTGGCCAGTATCTGGCCCATGGTCTCCTGGGAATGGTGGTATGCTCCAAGGATGTTTGAGAGTGCCTCGTTGGAGAGTGGGTTACCTTGGCCTGTCCTCCTCCTGTCGCACAGCAGTCCTCCCAGCTTCCCTGTTGTCCTGTGCCTCTGTCCCTTGACCCGTGTTCCCACTGCCATTGACCCCAGGTCCCTGATCGTCCTGGGTTTGTGGGGTTGCCCGGGGTTCCTGTAGTGGTGGACACACTGCTGATTGATGTGCCCTGGGGACAGTGGCATGGGCCCACTGGGTGGGTGCTGTGCTGGTGTTTCCTGAGGGGGGAGGCTCTGTAGTGGGTTTGGACTGTGTCAGGGGAACCGACTGTTCAGAGGTCCCTGATGGGCCAGGTTGGTCATCCTGATCCAGGCGTGCATAGCTGCTGTCGTCACTGTGGGCCTCTTCTGGGGGGGACTGGATGTAGCTGGCTCCTCCTCTCCGGAGACATTGAATAGGGGTCCTGTGGGGGTTCAAATGCAGTGTTAGTGTATCTGCGTGTGCCATCTAGTGCATGGGTGTGTTTTCTCTGTATGGTTGTGATTTCCCTGTCAGCTTCGGCTTGTGTGCGTGGTAATTGTGAGGGCTGGGTGAATCTCTCTATTGGCCATGCTGTGGTTATGGGTGTCAATGCAGGTCTGTGATGGGGATCCATGCATTGGTGTTACATGCAGGGCTCGGTTTTGGGATGGGTGGGTTGTAATAGTGGGGTATATGTGAGGTGGTGGAGTGATGGGGTGAGGGTAGGGATAGGAGTCTGTGATGGCATGCAGGTAGGGTGGGGGGTGATAGTATTGAAGATTTGCCTTACCAGAGTCCAGTCCTCCTGCTACTCCTGCGAGGCCCTCAGGATACATGATCGCCAAGACTTGCTCCTTCCATGTTGTTAGTTGTGGGGGAGGAGGTGGGGATCCACCGCCAGTCCTCTGTACGGCTACCTGGTGTCTTGCAAACACGGAACGCACCGTTCCCCGTAGGTTGTTCCACCTCTTCCTGATGTCATCCCTGGTTCTTGGGTGCTGTCCCACAGCGTTTACCCTGTCCACGACTCTCCGCCATAGCTCCATCTTCCTTGCAATGGTCGTCTGCTGCACCTGTGATCCGAATAGCTGTGGCTCTACCAAGACGATTTCCTCCACCATGACCCTTAGCTCCTCCTCTGAAAACCTGGGGTGTCTTTGGGGTGCCGTGGATGTGGTGTGAGTGATATGTGTGAGGATGTGTGGGGTGATGTGTGGGGTGAATTGTTGCGGTGTATGCTGTGATGTGCGGGAATGGTGTATGGATGATGGTGTTCTGTGCCTCTGATTGAGTGGGTGTTCCTTGCTTGTCTCTCTGTGCTTGCTCTCTTTCTTTTCTCTATAAGGGGTTGTGGGTAGTGTGGGTGTGTGTTTTATGTTGGTTTGGGTGTGGTGTGTGTATGTGTGTCAGGTGTGTGTATTTTGAATTGTCCAATGTGGTGTTGTTTTTTAGTGTGTGTGTATTTTGAGCGCGGTGTTGTGTACTGCCAATGGTTTACTGCACTTGAAAGACCACCTCAGTGACTCGTGGGTCGTGATACTGTGGGCGTATTCCTGTTGCCGTAACAGTGTGGGTTTTGCTATCACCAGTTTATCACTGACATTTGGTCTGGCGGACTTGTGTGGGTGTCTGTATAGTGGCGGATTTCTATGTGTGGGTCATAATTCCCGTGGCGGATTACTACTGCGCTCACGGTATTTTGGCGGCCGTCAGCACGGCAGTAGGTGGCATTTATCGCCAGGGTTGTAATGAGGGCCTTGGTCTATAAAAAAAATGGTGAGTCGTGTATTCCAAGTGTATATGCTATATCTTAGCACACATGTCCCACCTAGGTGGACCAGGCTTGGTGCCATCTATTTGCGTTTGGACAAAAGAGAACAAATTACATATGAAAATGTGTATGTGTCACATATTTACTTACAAACTCATATGAACAGTACATGTGTTTCCACAGAGGGAAATATAGTAAACACAGGCATGAATACACAGCCTTGAGACAATGGCCTACATATATCCATACTGGAATAGAGAATTGGTAGTTGTCACATCCCTAAACACACCACTGCAGTATGCATTACTTATCATACATGAAACATATCTTTTCACACACAAACATGTCACATACATACCAACAATGACACACGTCAGCACACCATCTCCAACAATTTGCATGCATGGGGAACTATACGTTACATGTGTTGCAGTGCAGCATGAAGTCTGGCCCTTAAAACACAACAAAGTGTGACACACACTTGTACTTGCAGTGTCATGGGTTACCAGATCATAACCCAGCCTTAGTCAACAGTATCCTTTGCCAAACATTTGACAGGGGTATCATATGCATGAACATGTTTTGCACAGGGCCCATCCTATCTCATGCTGTGTTGTATAACGAACATTGGGAATTCTGACTTTACATTGTGGTAGACCTACAATATGAGTTCCATCACATATGTACACTCACAGAACCCACATTGTACATATGTCATCACATATGTACACTCACAGAACCCACATTGTACATATGTGTAAACATGTATGTGGAAAAGCCTTCATACACATGCACATTTGCAAACAGTACTAGTCCTCCCAATGCATCATACATACCTACAAACATATGGAAACACATTCCTATGTTACTGTTACACAGTGAAATACTCATGCATACATATGTTGCCCTACCATACAAACAACAAAGATGCATAGCACCTGTAACTAGGAATGTGAATCTGAGTGCCCTGTCAGCCTTCCCTCTAAAATCCATGCATGCCCATCATGCATAAAAAAGTGACACATACAGTAGTTCTACATACATCGCAAATATAAAAAATGATGCCTCAAACCTGCACGTCTAAACTAAATGGTTATGCCTTGTCAGCCTTCATACAAAACTGCACGCATAGCCGTCATGCGTCAATAAAATCGACGCATACCGAAGTACTTCAAACATCACAAATACAGAAAATGACACCTCGCACCCACACGTCTAAAGTAAATGGCCCTGTTAGCTTTCATACAAAAATTCATGCATGGCCGTCATGCATAAAAAAAACTCATATCAAAAAATATAACACATACGCCAAGGAAGTGATGTAATAGGACTTCCTTGCTGAACACTTGGAAAAGTGATCTTACTTTCACTTTTACTTTACAGTCTTGCAGTCTGTGCTTGAGAGATGTTGTGTAGTGCTTTTGCTGGTGTGAGGAGTGGTAGATTTTGAGTCTTTTGTGCTGTGTGCTGTTTCTGTCTTTGTCACCTAGCATTTGTTGTTATTGTTATGTAAATGTTTTGTCCTATTAATGTGTGAGTATTGTCGGGTGTCTGTTCTGGGATAGTTAAGTTTGTTGGGATAGTTGGGGTTAGCTGGGGAATTCTATTTTTCTTATTTTTTGGGGGGATATTTAGGTTGCAGTGGAGCGAAACTGCAACATGTCTTGGAAAGGAAGGGCACAGAGGATGACTGGAGATGAACAGGGAGGGTTCATCTGGTTGGTGTTCCACTACCTCCCAAACACGGTGGATATGGGTGGCCATGTGATTACGGGCAACCCAACAGAGGCACGGAAGCTGCTCTGGGGCAAGGTGCTGTACCAGCTGAGATGCATCTTCTTGGTAGCGCGAACTGACCACCTTTTGAAGCACCATTGGGAAAACCACATCACATGTGAAAGGGATCTCCTGGATCACCTTGTTATTCGGGTTGGCGGAACTGTTGGTAAGTACCTCTTATATATAGCTACATCCTTATTTGCATTTGCCTGACTGTAGGATATAAGCATTAGTTCACCATGTCATGACAAATGTGAGGACAGCAAGTTCTGTGTCTCAGCCAACCTGCATTCATGAGAGGTCAGCAATGCACTGATTGCTGACAATTTGCACATTCCTCTCCATGTACCTTTTGTATTCCATATAGATATTCAAGTGTTGAAAACAAAACACACATGTGTAATGGTACAAGGGTTTATGTGTCCCAGGCACAACTGTCTATGTCCATCATGGGCGTGACAACTGTGGAAATTTGCAAAGTAATGTTAAAGTGATGACAAACATGACGTTGAAGTATAGGTAGTCATGGATGTGTGTGTTCCTTCAGTCATGTATGTGCAGAGTGACATAACGAGGACCCAAATGTAAGAAGGACTTAGCACCTCCCACTGCAACATTAGTGTCATAATGTTTTAAGGTAGTGTGGCTGATGGAGGCAAGTATTTACACACCATAGGGGTCATTTCAACCTCAACGGTCTTTTCACAAGACCGCCGAGATACCGCCGTGCTGAAGATCGCCAGTGCTGGCGGTTTTCCGCTCGGTGAATTATGAATGCTGGCAGCCCTCCGTCCTTTTCCAGATGGAGAGCCGCCAGCAGCCATACTGGCGGTTGGCGGGGAAGTGGAGGTTGCTCCACCTCCACCGCCCCGTCAACAGAACACCACCCACTGAATCACGTTACGTGATTTGGCGTGGCGGTGTTCTGTTGACCAGGTGCTGGCAGCGGAGCAGCCCCCATGGATACCGTCCCCTCCCGGAGGATCAACGGACCAGGTAAGTTGATCGTCCGTTAGGGGAGGGGGGTGTTGTGTGTTGTGTGCGTGCATGGGGGTGTGCGTGTGAGTATGTAGTGGGGGGTGTGAGTGCGTGTATGCATGCGGGGTGTAGTGTGTTTGGAAATGTGTGCGTGTCTGCCTGTATGTATGTCTGTATGGATGTGTGCGTGTATGTCTGTATGGATGTGTGTGTGTATGTCTGAATGTGGGTGTGCGGCAGGCCAACAGCAAGGCAGCAGTCCTTTGTAGAAAGCAAACAGGTGAGTCCTTTGAGCAGCCAGGCAGTTCTTCTTGGCAGGATGTAGTTTCTGGTTCAGGTTTCTTCTCCAGCAAGTGTCTGATGAGGTAGGGCAGAGGCCCTGTTTTATACCCAAATGTGCCTCTGAAGTGGGGGAGACTTCAAAGAGTGGCTAAGAAGTGCACCATGTCCCCTTTCAGTTCAATCCTGTCTGCCAGGGTCCCAGTAGGGGGTGTGGCAGTCCTTTGTGTGAGAGCAGGCCCTCCACCCTCCCAGCCCAGGAAGACCCATTCAAAATGCAGATGTATGCAAGTGAGGCTGAGTACCCTGTGTTTGGGGTGTGTCTGAGTCAATGCACAAGGAGCTGTCAGCTAAGCCCAGCCAGACGTGGATTGTAAGGCACAGAAAGATTAAAGTGCAAAGAAATACTCACTTTCTAAAAGTGGCATTTCTAGAATAGTAATATTAAATCCAACTTCACCAGTCAGCAGGATTTGATATTACCATTCTGGCCATACTAAATATGACCTTCCTACTCCTTTCAGATCAGCAGCTACCACTCCAATACTGTATGAGGGCAGCCCCAATGTTAGCCTATGAAGGGAGCAGGCCTCACAGTAGTGCAAAAACGAATTTAGGAGTTTTACACTACCAGGACATGTAAACTACACAGGTACATGTCCTGCCTTTCACCCACACTTATATGACTTATATGTGGAGAAAGGGGAGGTTTAGGCTTGGCAAGTACTTTTTAATGCCAAGTCGAGGTGACAGTGAAACAGCACCCACAGGCCTTGCAATGGCAGGCCTGAGACAAGGTAAAGGGGCTACTTAACTGGGTGGCACAACCAGTGCTGCAGGCCCACTAGTAGCATTTAATCTACAGGCCCTAGGCACATATAGTGCACATTACTAAGGACTTAAATGTAAATTAAATAGTCCAATCAGGTATGATCCAAGGTTACCATGTTTAAAGGGGAGAGCATATGCACTTTAGCACTGGTTAGCAGTGATAAAGTGCGCAGAGTCTAAAAGCCAGCAAAAACAGTGTCCAAAAAGTGGAGGGAGGCAGGCAAAAAGTTAGGGGTGACCACCCTAAGGCTGTCAGTTCTAACAGCGTGTATGACTGTGGGTGTGTCTGTTGGCATGTTTGTTCGTGTGTGTGCGGTATGTGCGTTGGTGGTGTCTGCATGCGTGTTGGGTGTGTGTCTGTGTAGTGATGTCGGAGGTAGGGGTGGGGAGGGGGTTCCTGCCACCTTTGGGGGGTGGCAGGAGGGTGGGGGGTGTTGGAGAAGGACTCGGGGTGGGGGGTGGGGGAGATCCCTATCAGTGCCAGGGAAGGGATTCCCTGGCACTGATAGTGCTTACCGCCATGGATTTCATGGCGGTGTCCAACCCCATGAAATCCATGGTGGTCAGCCGGGTCGTGATACCTCCAGCGGTCTTGTGGCGGCCGCCGGGCTGGAGACCCAAGTCTCCAACCCAGCGGTCGTCTCCGCCCTGGCGGTCGGTTCGGAGAAGTGGGGGATGACCATGGCGGTAACCGCCATGGTCATAATTCAATTTTTTTTACCGCCAGCCTGTTGGCGGTAAGACCGCCACTTCTCCGCCAACCGCCAGGGTTGTCATGAGGGCCCATATGTCAAAAGTTGTGCAATGCAAGCAGTGTGGCACTTTTAACTCTGGTGCCGCATCATGCCTGCACCAGGCATGATGAATGCAAGGGGTGTTTTCAGGCCGTAGGAGGCACACAAGAACTGAGCAGTTAAATCTACTATATTCCACTGTGCCATTTTTGGAGCTAACTTGAATGTGTGCCTAAGGCAGGTCGGTTAAAACACACTCCCAATGTTTTCAATGTGCTTAATTTCACTTAGCAGTTTTGACACCTTCATGTATGGTGCAAAGCATACAAAGTGCCACCATAATGTCATAGTTTACAACGTTAGTGTCCTGACATGCGCCATGGTGCACTGTATGTCAAATACAGCATACACATGGTGGAGTTATGTGGTGGTAGGGGGTGGCAGAAAAAGTGGAGCATTCCGTCCATCATCTGGTCTTCTCTGCATTTGTTGCCCTATGTGGGAAGGGTATGCCCAGACATGGGTCCTGTGCTTACTACTCCACTGGATTCAAGCCAGCCTAGCTGATGAAGGGTGATACCCTGAAATCTGTCCCAGGATGCTTGTTTCCAGTCCAGGGAGGACCTGGCTTGTCAGTTTGGGCTGGACTATTCCCATGGGGAGCAGGGTCAAGACTGATTTGCATATGGCTGGGGTGGCATGGTGAGCAAAAAAACGATGGATTAAACCCATATCTTTGTGACTGGGGGTGAATGTTTGCATTAGACAGCATTCCATCCATCATCTGTTCTTTTTGCACTTACTTGGCAGAGACACCTCTGCACTCCCTCTAGGCTGCCCTCCATGGTCTCATCCCCACCCACACCTTCTGTGCCAGCTCCCGGTGGACTCCTACCTATGTCCTCTGAAAGGTAATGTCAGGGTCCAGGGCTGTGGCTGGACTAATTGGTGCAGTGTGTTAGTGGTTGGGTGGTTCATATGGAGACCCCACAATGCTGGGTGTCCTCCCTGTGACTGGATATGGTGTCTGGAGGGAACCCAGGAATTCCTGGAGAGATCAGCATTGATGGTCAGCAGCTGGTCATCCAGATCATCAGAAAACTCGAGGCCAGGCAGCTTTGCAGGAGGTACGCCTTCATCCTCTGCAATTGGATAATGAAAGGTCAATATTGGACTGTAGTAGCTGTTGACATGAGCTATCATTTGCTTGCTACTGGTGGCTCAGTGACATGGTTCTGACTCCTCACACATCAAGGCACACATTTATGGACCCCTAGTGGCATACTGTGCCACCTGAAAATCATTTCTATTGAGTCACCATTGGCACAATCTGCCAGTCCACATTTCCCAGTGTGTTGCCCCCACCTTGATTGACTGATCATGGTCTTCTGAATATGTACCCCTTTCATTGATTTGACTGTGTTACATATCCATGCCATGGCCATTGTTAGGGATTTGCGCACACACCACAAATGGAGATGTACAGAATAAATTGCATTTGGTTTTAAAAGATATTTCTGTAAGTAACTGACTCCCCTGCCACCCTACGTGGGTTGTTAGAGTGATGGAAGGGTGTGAGCTGTCCACAAGCGTTATCCTAGCCACTTTGAGTCATGTGTCCAGCATCATGCACCACCTATTGTGAGATTCAACCACCTCATGTGTATGTGTGCATTTCTCAGATAGGAATTGATCCCTTCCTGCAGTACAACACTCATCGATCCATTGCAATTTTCCTTGTTACAGAGGTGCAATGATGCCTGCATTTCTGGAATGAGTGCTGTCTTGCTGGAGGGTAGACCTTCCTGTTTGCGCACATGCACAAGGTGGTTCATGTTTACACTGTGAGGTGCAAGATGCTAAACACATGACTCAAAGTGATGTGTGGATGCATCATGTTGGGACACCACATTAGGGGTGGCTTTGCAGATGTAGTACTGGGGACTGACATTGTTGTAATGCTATGGTTGACCACTTTCAATGTGTGTTGCAATCATCATCAATCCTTGTAAATGGCAGATAGCATTCCTGTTAGTTGAATTTTCAGGATGTGTACCTTCCTGCATTGTGCATTAGGACCGGCAGGAGGGACACCCCTACACCATGCAGTTTGTGTGGCAAAGTTGGTATTGTCCTTCTTATGTTTTCCCATAACCAAGGTTAATAAAGGAATGCATTGACCATTTGTGACCACTGCACATCCACATTTGAAATTATGCTGCACAGCACAGCAAGCTGAGCTGTTGCACTACATATTTCTTCTTAAATGTGTACATTTGTGCCACAGTATCAAGACACAGACATCATAGTGCTCTACCAATGCATATTTTTAAACTTACATTCCAGTAGTGGGTAATAGTAGATCATACTTAACATGCCAAGGCAAGGCACCTTGCATATCTTATCCTGTCCTAAATCTCATGCCCCCCTCCCACCCCTAGCTACATGTATTAGGCATTCCATTTGTATAGTTGGGATCTTCCCATGTAACACATGTGTGACCCACCCACCTTCTGATGCACTCACAAATATTGCACATCTGTATTTGGTTCAGTGTAATCGAGGAACTCAAGGGTGGTATGGGAGTGACAAGTGCATGTGTGGCAAGTTTGCATTTCCAAAGATTGTAGTTGTGCATTGTGTGTTGCCTTGTGCATCACACGTGGGCAAACTGTCTGTGTATTAGGTACATTGATCCCAAACCACAATTTTCCTTGCAGCCCGCTTTCCCTAGCCAACAACACTATGGAAGCATCTTATTTACATTACTGGTCACCATGGTGGATATGTGTTCAGTAGTCTCATAAGTTCTGTCACTATTGTGGTGCTTTACTGCATTGGCACCATAAATGATGGCGCTAGTGCAGCAAAGCACAAGGAGGTCAATTGCTTAGAATGCTTGTGTCACCTTCACATCTGCCTTCGGCAGGCCTAACAAATAAGGTTACCAGGTAGCACAGTACAATCTTTATGGAAAGTCCGCCCCATTTGTTCTTCGGTCCCTGTTAAGGAATATTTCCTTGCATACATTGTACATGGCACAGGCATTTTGTGGTGCAAGGATGTACAAAGTGGATCTATGCATGCATTGTGTGACTTTGTTAATGTAGCACAAGGGAAATGGGCGGCTTTAGTCCACATTGGCATCAATTGGTATGATGCTAATGTAGCAGTAAGGGTATGTATATATAGGTCCATGGTGAGATCACTTTTAGCTGATGTTATGCATGAAGGGTTCCCTTTGTACATGGCACCAACCATTCCCACTACAGAGGCAACCTTGCTACTTAGTGACACAGATGCTACTTGTACAGCAGCACAGATGATGATCACAGACATGCCCCATATGCTGTGTCTGAAAACTTTTGTGGCCATTCCCAATGGTGCATGGAGGCGTCTTGCGGTTCTTGTTGGCCCACCCTGTGCAACAAGCGTAGTACTTGTTGCCCAGTGAGTGTTACACATGGGCAGGGGGTTAAGTTGCAAAAGTGAACGGATTGATGTGAGGGTTGGGTAATGGTCTGTGCATATAGGGGGGAAGGTGTGAGTGTATTAGAAGTGTTTGGATATTATTGTGTCCCAATGTGACCATTTTGCATGCATTCAGTGTGTCCTATGTGCCTCCCCCTTCTGACATTTGTTAGTTTCAAGATTTCTTCCCACTGCAACTTACTCTGCATTTGTGGTAGGTCTTGGAAGTCTGCGCTGTCCTAAGATTCTGGTAACCAGCTCCTTCAGGATGACAGCTGCCACCATCTCCTTCTGGTCATCCAAGTCCTCCAGTCTGCAGTGCTGCCTTTCGGTTCCTGGCCAATTTCTCTTTAGTTAGTTAGTACAATGGATGACAGTCCTCTTTACCTCTGACACACTGATGACTTTATCGAGCACTGACTGCCACATGGCCCCCGTCCTACCTATTGGCAATTTGGAGGTGACAAACAGCTGATGGTGGTGCTCCGTCACCTCTCACAAAGATGGTATTCTCCACCGACTGTACGACGAAACAACGACTTCAAACACAACTACTGCCTTAACAGCAAGGTCGGAACACTGACCTCGTTGCTACTACTAATGATTTTACCACAAATGCCTTAACAACGATATTTCGTTGTAAAGGCATTCCTGATAAAATGATTAGCAATAGGCACCATTCACCCTACATCCCTCACCCCACCCCCCCAACCCCACCCCAAAACCTAAAACCCTCTGACCCCCCACCCACTCCCCAAAACCAAAAACGCCCCACCACCCCAACCCCACCCCAAAACCTAAAACCCCCTGACCCCCACCCACTCCCCAAAACCAAAAACGCCCACCCCCCCAACCCCACCCCAAAACCTAAAACCCCCTGAACCCCCACCCACTCCCCAAAACCAAAAACGCTCCACCCCCCCAACCCCACCCTAAAACCCTCTGACCCCCACCCACTCCCCAAAACCCAAAACGCCCCACCCCCCCAACCCCACCCCAAAACCTAAAAACCCCTGACCCCCCACCCACTCCCCAAAACCAAAAACGCCCCACCCCCCAACCCCAACCCCACCCCAAAACCTAAAACCCCCTGACCCCCCACCCCCTCCCCAAAACCTAAACCCACCACTTACCTTCGCCAACTCACTTCTTTGTACTTTAACCACGCATGTTCGTTGTTCAGAACATACGTAGTTAAGGCACAAAAAAACGGAGTCGTGGTTAAAAAAAGCATTGTTGCGCTTTCGTTAACCACGACTTTCGTAAAAAAAAAGTCGTAAAAAAGGATGTTCCCCATTCTCCTCCACACTGAAACAACACTTCCACTTCCTTTTCCCCTTCTGCTGTGATTTTGTTGGTACATTCTAGCTTGTACTGGGCTGATTTGGGTCTCTCTGGGATCTCTCCTGACCTGAATTGTCCATCTTGGGTCATTGTTGCAGGCTTTTTTTTATGCTAATGCTGCAAAAATGGCACTAACACGATTAGCATAAAAAAGTGCCTCTAATCATGCTAACGCCTCTTTTACAGCATTAATGTAATTTTTCGTTACGATGTGTTGCAATTGTTAGCGTCATTTTTTTATGCTAAGCTTTCCTTAGCACTATTGTGCGTCATTTTCTAACTATGGCTCATGGATGGCGCAAGGAAATGTCATTAAGTGGCGTTAATTTATTTGTCACACAACTGCCCTAGCGCAGTTTCGCATAATTGTTCTTAAATTTGGGCCATACTCTGACATTGTAATACATATAAAATATTGCTGACCCAAACAAAACCAGCAATGGGGATAAACACATGGCCAATATGTTGTCACTACATAGACATCCCCTACTTTGCACACTACTAATAAAATTAAACCTCTATCATATGAAACATATGCTGAAACTACCTTAGTCTATTTTATTTATATAGTGATAGCAACCCAGGTGCCACTGACATACATGTTGCCGTATTCCAGCATACATGTTGTCACCCTGCTACAGGGAAAGATCTGTTTTCTATGAACATATAGACCCTCATTTAAGGGATTGTGGCATAGGGTTGTGCAGAAGGGCACCTTGCTGCACTGCTACATGCCAGAGTGAAAGGGCAGAGCACTATATCTATGCAATATGGTGCATTCCAGTCAATTCTCCCTGCACTGGTATCATTTTAGCAGCCTTGCGCCAACATAGACAACCTTGCACTATGGTGCAAGGGTGCCTCCATTGAATGCAGGGTTTTATTGTGCATGAAGGGACACTTTCCTGCACAGAAACAATCCTAAGTGGCAATTTCCTCTTTCAATGCATGCTGCAGAATGCAGTACACAAAGAAAGTGGAAAAAACTTGAGAATAAAAACAAACTTTCCTTGTTAGGCCTCACCTTGGGAGGATGACCATTTTTGCATGTCCCCATGCTTATCATGATTTAGTAAATCTGGTGAGGCATCAAAATCCATGGGCATTGTGTGGGAAAACACTCCACAATGCCCATGGAACACCTTTGGGGCACAGAGTAAGGTGACACAGGTAATTGTGCTGTGTTGTCTTACTCAAGGTTCATGAGTCTTCACTAAGCCATGCAGGGTGGCTTTGTGTGGTTTCAAAAATTGGATTGAGAGCCCTGCGTCATGCATGTAGCAGTTTAGATGGTACAAAAGTGACACACGGCTCTCAAAACATAAGGCCCATAATGCGTAAAACAACATGTATGTTTGACCGCCATTTTGGTCAGTGAAACTTACATATGTCATCTGGAGTTCCTAAAACCATGCTGCCTGTCTGACCACATGAGGCCGAGATTAGTTGGGACATGTGCTTTAGGATCACAATGTGTGTGAATCAGATTCCACTCACCTTTCCTGTCCATGCTTTTTAACAATGGCTGTGTAGCATTTATGCACATCATCTGTCCGAGCTTCCCACACAAACTGGGACTTTAACATCTGATCCCTGCCCAGACATGTTAACCAAAACATAATTCCCCGTGCCACCACATACATTGTCTCAATATCCTATGGTTTGTTCCATTTGTTGCTCAAGGTAATATGTCTGCGTGAAACACATGCAAAGCGTGTGCCAGATGATGCCCACTTTGCCCTGAGCCACATGACAATAGAGAAGCCACTCAAAGTACATTTTAAAAGATATATACTTTCTGTGGGTCTGCTTACATACACCCTACAATCTCAAAATTATTCGATCATGAGCAGTCGCAAACAAATCTTGGGCCAGTTCTGTGCATATTCACAGACTGACAGCTCAATGATGGTAGCTGAGTATTTCTGCCCACCACACATTCAACTGCTCAGTTCTTCATCAATCATACACAGACATCAAAATAGTATGTACATGTACCCATCACACTTACTGGTGGCATTGGGGTCCTGGAATTCTTGCACCTCTCACCATGAGAATGGAAGATGTCCAACTATGAAACATGAAGGAACACATAGCATTTTAGCAATTGCTTTTCCACACGTTAACATTTTTACTGACTAAAATATAATATCCCTGTACTTCAGAAGTACACAACTGCACTAACACACATATGGCAATATGCCCAGTTAATTGTACCCATCTAGTTAGTTTGTAGCCCTGAGCAGGTTGGATGGTGGAGTTCAGATGTTACAATCATGAAGTGCCTGGAACATGTGTCAAGGATGTGATTGCATGTGTGCTAGGGATGTGCAAATACCTAATGGCTCCCCTGTAGAGGCACACCTTGATTTCTCCTCATTTTGTCCTCTTTCCATGTGTGTTGTACTTTGGAGAACACATAGGGACTTAGTTACGAGCTACTTTTGCAACACATAAAATGGTACATGCATCACACCGGGCTCGCATGAAGGTTTATGAAGGTTTGTAAAGCCATGCAAAGCGACCCAGGGTGGCTTGGAGTGGCCTCATATATCATGAGCAAGACGACTCTGTGCAAATCACTGCACCACCTTATTCTGAGCCTGGGAGGTGTTCCCCTACAACACCCATGGAATTTTACGCAGTCCGTGATTTACAAAGTGATATAAATCTGGGGAAGCATCACATCTGTAAGCCTTTTGGATTTAAGGACTATACAGGCGAATATTTATTTCTCCTCTTTTTTTTCCTCTTTCCATGGGCATTCTGCAGCACACATAGAAAGAGAAAAACGCTGTGTAGGATTCTGCCTGTGCAGGAAAGTGCCCCTTCCTTCACAAAAACAATCCTGTCTCCAACAAAGGCACCATTACACCATGCTGAAAGGGTGCATACATTGGTGCTAGGCTGCCAAAATAGCCAGAGCACAGGCACAAAGGACAGGAATGCACCATCTTGCTTAAATACGGTGCATTCCTGCACTTTCACATTGGTGTAGGGCAGGCGAACAATGTAAAATGCTGGGGAGCTCTATGGCAAAGTCCCTGAAATGAGGGCCTAAGGTCCCTTATTTTACTTCATATCCTCATATATGTTTAGACTGACATACATGCTGTATGTCCCAATAAAGTAGCAATACACAACAGAAGTACATTTTTGATGTTTAGCATTTCAGATGAAGTTACATCACAATATGAGTACAGAACATACATACATACCAGCAGGTCTACCAATTTCAAGTCACAGGTAGTCAATTATGTCAGCCTCTCTCAAGATACAATCCTCCCATCTATGCTTCAACTGCTGGGTTGTGTGTGACACCTTGAAGTCATGTTTACCTGCACACCAGCTCCCATCGGTCCTTCTTGTCTTTGGCTGGGTACCCCTGGCTCACCCGGCCACCACCCACAATCATCCAAGATAGGTAGAGAGAAATGAGCCAAATCAGGCCTCCCAGCTGTGGCTCAGTACAATTCTACCCCCCTCCCAAACATAATCCCAAAACCTTAGCAAACCAAAACTGCCTTACCCACCTAACTAATAACTCCCTAATGACTATAGCTTCCCCAGTTGACAAAACCTGACAATACAAAAGACTGCACAAAACAATGACACAAGACAATATGTGAATGGGGCAGGGACAATACACACACTCACACTATCGAAACACACACTGTATTGTCAGACTCTCACAAACAACCTCCTACACCAAGCACAGACTAACAGAGAGTTAGGTAAAGTGAACGTTACATCACACTTCCTAGTTTGCAGCCTGCCACACAAATGTGTCACTTCCTGGCTGTATCCCACCTGCTTTTCACAAATGTGTTTTTTTTTCTGCTGCATCCGCACTAAAATAGCCAATGCATGAATAATGCACAACACATTCTACTGAGGCTTAATCAATGCATTGGTGCTGAATGTAGGTAGCTGTGGTAGGCATTGTTTGCTAAAATATGTTGCTTTGCATTGCCTATGACAGACACTACTGTATTTACCATTATGCCCATTATCTGACGTAATTCAAAGTTCCCTATTTCTGCAATGAGATGTGTTACAGATACAATACACACTCAGGAAAGCAAAGAAACTGTCAGGTTCAGCCAGTCTTCAGTGTATGTGTATGTGGCATCCCGCTTTACATTTACCTGGATAGATGTGATAGGTGTGGCATTAGGCCGGTATGACACCTGTGAATGATGGCCCAAATGTATTTAACACACTAAACTAGCCATCTTCCACCATGGAATGTTGTGGTACAGACACATCTGCTGTCTGGTGTTTGAGTCGGATACGATATGTGTGCCTCATGCACAATGCACCTTAGAACATGTCTTTGCTCAATTAGTTTGGGTAATGTTTTAGCATCTCGAGTCCAACTGGAGTAGGCCAGACAAGTGCAAAGAATCCAGAGTACCACTATAAATAACATATCAATGCATTACATTGTCGCATAGGTTCTCAATATTCTAATGAGACTTCTGGATTTCAGTGGCAGAATTGCCTGCGGTGTGGGGGACTGTCTCACCCACTACAAGTGACATCTGTTGGCCTAATCCAGGTTTTGCTCCGGCTATCTAGCAGTGACTCATCTCCACCCAAGAGCAGGGATGATTGGGCAGCCAAGCTCATGACACAATTGACTCCTCAGGAAAATCGTGGTCACTCAGATCCCATCCATTTCTCTCAGTTACATTAGTTTCACACATACAAGGAAAATCAGAGGCAGTATATGTTTTTTAATAAGGTTTTACTGAAGCAACTACATCTTAGATAATAAAGCATGTACTGCAATAACCAGGATGATAAAGCATGACAGAATTAAAATTGTGACGAGGAGAGTGAGCATAAGAATAATGCTACCATGTTGTCACTAGAGTCATTGAAATAATTCCTACCTAGGGTATGTTAGCGTACAGTATGTTAAGCTCTAGTTCTGCCCTTCAGGGTCCCCTGGGAAGACATCATCCCTCATACCTGAGAAAGAGGCCTATAGTCTGCATGAACAGCTGTAGCGAAGCATACAGTCGTGGTCATCTGGCTGGAATCTCCCTCTAACGTGTGTGGGACAGAGAAGTGTTTTTGTAATAAAACAGCTGATGTTCCAAGAAAGGATCCCTACGTAGGAGTGTGTATGTTTCTATGAACACTAGAGACAAAGCCTTACCACGTATGCTGGCAACCTGTCTTACTACTGCCTTGAGAAAAGCACAGAGTGAAAGAAATGTCTTGTTTAAGAACGCAGTGCTGACCTAGGCAAAGAACAGCTAGATAGAGAGAAATAAAACAAGACCACAAATGTGGCTATTGTTAAAATAATAAACAAAGCTGAATAAAATATATCTAGAGTAAGGTGCACAGTGGCAGGCATAGTTTGCTAAAATAACGTATATGGAGCTATAACTAAAGTGGCTACACAACACCATCCCCTTGCTGGTTCACAGGTGGTTCAAAGCCCAGTAGTATATAAAAGCTACTAAAATGCAACCTAAGGCATATGTATACAAATGTCAATAATGATAAGCTAAAAAGACACTTGAGTATGTGTAAAAAGGACAATCTAAAAATGTTAACTTGTGATGTAAAAAGGCCGAATTTCAAGAGTCAGAGTCATTCTGTTCAAGCAAGGACCCTTACTCTATTCAGGGTAAAAGAGAATCACCCTCAGCTAACCCCTGCTTACCCCCTTGGTAGCTTGGCAGAGCATTAGGCTTATCTTCAGAGTGCTAGGTGTAATGTATTTGTACCAACACACACAGTTACTTAATGAAAACACTACAAAATGACACAACACAGGTTTAGAAAAATAGGAAATATTTACCTAAACAAAACAAGAACAAAATGACAAAAATTGACAATACAAATGTCAAGTTATCAGTAAAAATGCAAAAAGAGTCTTTAAGTAGCTTTAAGCACACACTAACGCTGTAAGTGCGAAAAGTATCTTGGGCTCGTCAAAAATAACCCCGCATTGGCGAGTGCGCGTCAAAAAGGGTTTGCGATGCGTTGATTCCACACACGAGCCGGACCGTGCATCGTTTCTCCTTTCGCCGGGTTGGGGCACGTCGTTTCTTCTCTCTGCAGGAGAGCAATGCGTTGATCCGGTCAGCACTCTCGGGTCCGGGCAGGCCTTGGGTTGTTTTTCTATGCACATCGGTACTTAAGTCGGAAATCCAGCTGCACGATAATCTGAAAACCCCGCAGTGTGGGTTGTGATCTCCCAGCCTCCGTCAGTGATGCTACGCGTCGTTTCTCCTGCTCCGTGCGTCGATTCTTCGGTCGTGTTTCCTGCGAGTGTCGTTTCTCAGCTGTGGAGCTGGTGGCGCGTCATTTCTTCAGCTGCAGATCGGAGTTGTGTCAATCTTTTTCCCGCACGGCGCTCTGAGCGTGGATTTCCTTGTGGCTGGCAGCTTCTCCTTTCAGTGTCCTAGGAGCTGGATGGGCACCACAGGGCAGAGTAGGACTCTCTCCAGAGACTCCAGGTGCTGGCAGAGAGAATCTTTGCTGTCCTTCAGACTTCAAACAACAGGAGGCAAGCTCTAAATCAAGCCCTTGGAGATTTCTTCTCAAGATGGAAGTCACACAAAGTCCAGTCTTTGCCCTTTTACTCTGGCAGAAGTAGCAACTGCAGGATAGCTCCACAAAGCACAGTCACAGGCAGGGCAGCTCTTCTTCCACAGCTCTTCTCCAGGCAGAGGTTCCTCTTGTTTCCAGAAGGGTTTCTAAAGTCAGTCAGTGGTTTTGGGTGCCCTTCTTATACCTAATTTCTCCTTTGAAGTAGGCCTACTTCAAAGTAAAGTCCCTTTTGAATGTGAAATCCTGCCTTGCCCAGACCAGGCCCCAGACACTCACCACGGGGTTGGGGACTGCATTGTGAGAGGGTAGGCACAGCCGTCTCAGGTGTGAGTGACCACTCATCCCATCCCTCCTAGCACAGATGGCTCATCAGGAAATGCAGACCACACTCTAGCTCCCTTTGTGTCACTGTCTAGTGTGAGGTGCAACCAGCCCAACTGTCAAACTGACCCAGACAGGGAATCCACAAACAGGCAGAGTAACAGAAATTGAATAAGTAAGAAAATGCTCACTTTCTAAAAGTGACATTTTCAAACACACAGTCTTAAAATCAACTTTACTAAAAGATGTATTTTTAAATTGTGAGCTCAGAGACCCCAGACTCCACATGTCCATCCACTCCCAAAGGGAACCTACACTTTAATCAGACTTAAAGGTAGCCCCCATGTTTGTTAACCTATGAGAAGGACAGGCCTTGCAACAGTGAAAAATGAATTTAGCAATATTTCACTGTCAGGACATATAAAACACATTACTATGGCCCTCATTACAACCCTGGTGGTAAATCCCGCTTACCGCTATGCTGACGGCCGTCAAGATACCGTGGCAGAAATCCACTACAGGTATTACGACCCACATCTCTTAATCCTCCACAATACAGACACCCACATAAGTCCGCCACACCAAAGGTCAGTGATAAACTGGCGATAGCAAAACCTACACCGTTACGCCAACAGAACTACACCCACAGTATCACAACCCACGAATAAACGCGGCGGTCTTTCAACCGTGGTCAAAATACACACACACTTACAAAACACAACCATATGGACAATTCAAAATACACACACCTGATACACATACACACACCACACCCACACACTCACGCCACCATAAAACACACACCCACATTACCCACAACCCCTTACAACAAATGTATTTGAAGATGCACAGAGAGAGAGAATAGCAAACACAACACCAGCATCCACAGGCACACAACACCATCACTCATACAACATCCAAGCACCTCAAGAAACACACACCAACACAACACATCACACAGTACAACAATCAGTACCTCACACATCAACCACACCACATTATGGCACCTCAAAGGCACCCCAGGTTTTGTGAGGAGGAGCTAAGGGTCATGGTGGAGGAAATCATCCAGGTCGAGCCACAGCTTTTAGGATCACTGGTTCAGCAGACCTCCATTGCTAGGAAGATGGAGCTATGGCGGAGAATTGTCGACAGGGTCAACGCAGTGGGACAGCACTGCAGAACAGGTGGAACAGGTGGAACGACCTACGGGGGAAGGTGCATTCTGTGGTATTCAGACACCAGGTAGCAGTACAGAGGACTGGCGGTGGACCTCCACCTCATCCCCCACAACTAACAACATGGGAGGAGCAAGTCTTGGCAATACTGCATCCAGAGGGCCTCGCAGGAGTAGCAGGAGGACTGGACTCTGGTAAGTCAAATCTTTACTACTACATCCCCCACCCTACCTGCATGCCATCACAAACTCCTACCCCTACTCTCACCCCCATCACTCCACCACCTCACATATGCCCCACCATCACAACCCACTCATCCCAATACCAATCCCTGCATGCAACACCTATGCATGGAGCCCCATCACCAAAGCATGTCCAGTACAGATACCCACCCAGGCCCCAAAATCACTAATCACACAAGGGCAAACACAATAATGCAAGCACAGGAGTTTAGGGTAACTCACCCATTGCACAAGATGGCACACACAGATTCAATAACTATGCATTTACACCCCAACACGACCCTTTCCCAATGTCACTGGACAGGAGGTGCCAGACATATCCAGTCCCCCCAAAGAAGAGGCCCACAATGATGACAGCAGCTCTGCACGCCTGGATCAAGATGACCAGCCCGGCCCATCAGGGACCTCTCGAAAGTCGGTTCCCCTGCCACAGTCACAAACAACCACTGAACCTCCCCCCTCAAGAAACACCACCACAGCACCCACCCAGCGGGCCGATCACTCTGTCCCCAGGACACGTCAATCAGCAGTGTGTCCACCACTACAGGGACCCCAGGCAAACCCAAAAACCCAAGACAATCAGGGACCTGGGGTCAGTGGCAGTGGGCACACGGTTCAGGGGACAGTGGCACAGGATAACAGGGAAACTGGGAGGACTGCTGTGCGACAGGGGGAGGACATGCCCAGGGAACCCACTCTCCACAAGGCACTCTCCAACATCATGGAAGCATACCATCATTCCCAGGAGACCATGGGCACAGTGCTGGCCAAGTTTCAGGAGACCCAGCGGCTGCAGGAGGAACACTACCAGGGTGTCAGGGAGGACTTGAAGTCCATCAATACCACCCTAGTCACCATTGCAGGGGTGCTGGCAGACATAGCCAACACCATGATGGACACAGTGGCACACAAACGGGCCCCTGACACTAGCCTGAATGATGAACAGCTCTCCACTTCCGCCGGCGCTAGTGGACAGGCGGTCCCGCCACAGGACCAACAGGCCACCAGCACCCCCATCCCCTGCAGAAGGAGAACCAGCCCACAAACAGTCCCTGAGATCTAGGAACAAGACAGAGAAAATTGCCAAGACCCCGTCAGGAAATGACACTCTCCTGATTGTCACCCTTTTGTCCCACTATGTCACCCTGACAACTTTGAACTGCCATTACTCCACTTCCTATCCCCCCTTGGACAATACACCAGTGATACCAAGAGACTGGACTCTACCATGGACATTCCTCCACCATCACCCCAGCCCATTACACAGCCCCCTCCACTTATTAACACAGAAATAAACACCCTTGAATCACAAATCAATCTAGAGTCAGTCTGTACTTTCAAAAATGTGTAATTGCAACCTCTCTGAAAAATAGCAATGTCAGTGTTCATGTTCACATACCAATGTTCAACAGTTGTTGGGCATCAGTAAACATAGCAGAAGGCAGAAAGTGGGACCCAGATCTGTGAAATGGAAAGCCAAAGTGACACGTCAAGGTCCATACACAGAGGTAAAATGGCAGATTCATGCAATGTCCTACAGTAGTATGATATGAGATCAGCAGTGCCAGTCTCTTACCTGTGTCTCACTGAAAGTATTGCATGATGATGTTGTTTCGGTTGTCTATATCTTCTTCTTCTGCCTCCTCTTCTTCACTGTCCAGAGGCTCTACAGCTGCCACAAGACCACCATCAGGCCCATCCTCCTACAGAAAAGGCACCTGGCGTTGCAAAGCCAGGTTGTGCAACATGCAGCATGCCACGATGATCTGGCACACCTTCTTCGGTGAGTAGTATAGGGATCCACCTGTCAGATGGAGGCACCGGAATCTGGCCTTCAGGAGGCCGAAAGTCCACTCAATTATCCTCCTAGTTCACCCATGTGCCTCATTGTAGCGTTCCTCTGCCCTTGTCCTGGGATTCCTCACAGGGGTCAGTAGACATGTCAGGTTGGGGTAACCAGAGACACCTGCAAATATCGAGGGACAACTGTTAGACATCCTCCAACCCTCAGGGACTCACACATACCCAGACACCTATGTCAACTGTATTGTGACCTTGGGCTCACCTATTAGTCACACACGGTGCATCTGGAGTTGCCCCATCACATAAGGGATGCTGCTATTCCTCAAAATGTAAGTGTCATGCACTGAGCCAGGATACTTGGCATTCACATGGGAGATGTACTGGTCTGCCAAACACACCATCTGCACATTCATGAAATGGTAGCTTTTGTGGTTTCTGTACATCTGTTCATTCCTGCGGGGGGACAAATGCCACATGTGTAGCATCAATGGCACCAATGATGTTGGGGATATGTCCCAGGGCATAGAAGTCATCTTTCACTGTGGGCAAATCCTCCACCTGAGGGAAAAGGATGTAGCTGCGCATGTGTTTCAGCAGGGCAGACAGCACTCTGGAAAGCACGTTAGAGAACATTGGCTGTGATATCCCTGATGCCATGGCCACTGTTGTTTGAAAGGACCCACTAGCCGAGAAATGGAGTACTGACAGGACCTGCACTAGAGGGGGGATTCCTGTGGGATGGCGGATAGCTGACATCAGGTCTGGTTCCAACTGGCACACAGTTCTTGGATTGTGGCATGATCAAGTCTGTAGGTGATAATGATGTGTCTGTCCTCCATTGTCGATCGGTCCACCAGGGGTCTGTATACCGAAGGATGACGCCATCACATCACCTGCCCCAGCGGAAGTGCCCTATGGAGGAGAAGGGTGAGCAGAGAGTCATACACCAAATTGCTTGCACAAGGGTGTGTAGAACAATCGTGATGTAAACGGTGTGTGGCGCTGTCTGTCCGTATTCCAGGCCAAAAGCACTGTGACGCAGTTAGTTGCCCTGCCATGTGCCCCCCTGTAATGGCCTGATCTGTAAGGAGGCACAAGGGGAAATGAGGTAACTGCACTGGTGTTGTGCTGCGTCGCGGTAGGCGGTTGAAGACCGCTGCACAATTCAGCATTGGTTATCATTGGGCCCTAGGGGTCCCAGGAGGCAATGACGATGTATTCTGGCGGTGACGGTACGCACCACCGCGGATGTGACCGCCATTTTCTATCTCTTCACTCACTTGATACCTGACCTTCAACAGGAGAGGACCTACACTGCTGCTGCTGTGACCTGAGTCTGGAAGTGACAATGGTTACAGTGTCTGGGGAAACGGCCCCTGCCTTCACTGTAGAGGAGTTGGACAAGCTGGTGGCTGGGGTGCTCCCCCAGTACACGCTACTCTACGGTCCTCCAGACAAACAGGTGAGTACACTGTGAGCATGATGCATGGGACATGAATGTATGGAGTGGCGTGGATGGTAGATACGGGGGGCAGAGGCCAGCATGTGAGGATGGTCAGTGTATGTTTTTCTGAGCCAGGGTGGGAGGTTTGTGACCAATGAGTAAGAAGAACCAGACAGGGGAGTAACATCCATTCTTACTTCACTTTTCCTCTAGGTCAGAGCCCACCAGAAGAAGGGTATTTAGCGGGCCATCGCCAAGGAAGTGCGGACCCTGGGGGTCTACCATAGACGGAGCACCCACTGTCGCAAAAGATCGGAGGACCTGTGCCGCTGGAGCAAGAAGATGGTGGAGGCCCAGCTGAGGATGTCCTACCAACATGGAAGGGGTGCCCATCGCACCATGACCCCCCTGATGTACCGGATCCTGGCGGTGGCATATCCTGAGTTGGATGGGTGCTTGAGGGCATCACAGTAGCCACAAGGGGGTGAGTACAGTCTCATTCAGCTGACTCTGCGCGCTTTATGAGGTTTCTGGGTGGGGGAAGTGGGCTGTTGGTTCCCTTAGGTCAGAGCAGACATGCCAGGGTAGATCCATTGTTAGGCAGGCTCAGTGGCACTCCAAACCCAAAAGTGGTAGTGGCCCTCTACACCTAGTCAGGCTCCTGTGGGTTCCAGGTGTGCATCAAATGGGTCTAGGCAGAGTCCCCCATGGGCATGTGCTTTTCCCCTGAACTGTTAGTGCATGGTCTAGTGCATAGGGCTGCTCCCTGTGTGTTGTGTCCACCAACGGTAGTGGTATTGCAGGCATTGACCATGTGTCTCTTCTGTCTTTCCTCTCCTTTTTGTTTTGTCACCCTGCCTTGTGTGCATTAGCATCATCTAGCGGAGGAGCATTGGCACCGGAGCAGGAGGGAGCTGCAACCCACATGGCCTTGGAGGGTGAATGTATGGAGTCTGAAGGCACCAGTGGGACAGAGGGCGTGGGGAGCTCCACGACGGGGACAGGAGGAGACACCAGCGACAGCGACTCCTCCTCTGATGGGAGCTCCCTTGCGGTGGCTGGCACCTCTGTGCCCACTGCATCAACAGGTACAGCCACCACCCCCCTACCAGCACTGCCCTCCCAGCAGCCCCTCAGCGTGTTTCCCGTGCCTGCTCACCCAGGAGGGTGGGCATCTCCTTTGCCCCAGGCACCTCAGGTCCTGCCCCAGTCAGCCCTGCTGCCCTCAGTGAGGAGGCTATGGACCTCCTGAGATCCCTCACTGTTGGGCAATTAACCATTTTGAATGTCATCCAGGGTGTTGAGAGGCATTTGCAGCAAACAAATGCATGTCTGGAGTATATTCATTCTGGCTTGGCAGCCCAACAGAGAGCATTTCAGGCTCTGGCCTCAGCACTGTGGCAGCCATTGTCCCTGTGTCCAACCTCCCCCCCTCCAACTTCCACTACCCAGGCCCAATCCCCTGTCCCTCAGCCTATCCAAAGCACACCATCAGACCAACATGCATACTCATAAACACACAAGAGTGGACATGGCAAACATAAGCACCGCACATTCCACAGGCACTCACACAAGCACCATCCCCATGCAGACACACCAACATCCACTGCCTCCACTGTGTCCCCCTCCTCCATGTCCCCTCCTACCTTCCAGTCTTATCTCCACTCACACCTGCATGCACTACATCCTCAGCCACTACCTCCATCACCAGCACGCCCATCACCACACATCGCTCATATGCAATCACCACCCCCACTACCATTCACACGTCCTCTGTGTCCTCTCCCAGTGTGTCTGTGAGCCCTCCTCCCAAACTACACAAACACAGGCACACACCCACTCAACAGCCATCCACCTCACGACAGCCTCCAGCCCATGCACCCTCACCCAAACTCAGCAGACGTACACCTCCTACAACCACTACCTCTTCCTCCACTCCCAAACCCCCTTCATCCTCCTGTCCCAGTGTGTCCTGGCTAACATTGACCTCTTCCCTACAGGTCCCCCCGTCCTTCCCCTAGGGCCAGGATGTCCAGATCCCAACTCAGCACCAAATCCTCGAGCACTGTGGTCCCTGCAAGTCGAGTAACATCATGGGTGGCACCCATCAGGGCTGCCAGTGTGCCACCTAGCGAGGCCAAGGATCACCCTATTCCGCCACCTGCAAGGTGAAGAAGGGGCCCACATGCCATAGGGAAAAGCCACGCCAACCACCCAGCAAGGCCTCCTCCAAGACAAAACTGGACAGTGCCAAGGTACCAGCAGCGACTTCCTAGGTGGGGAAGGGACACAAGGCTAAATGGAAGTCAGCTCAGGGCAGAGAGCCTCTGGGTGAGGGACTGGTATCACCCCTTCTGCTAAACAGAACAGCAACCTGTACGGCAGGGGCCACCGCCACAACCACAGCCACCTGCACGGCTGCTGCCTCTGCATCTGTCCTCAGCATCATCCCCAGTGGGCAGCCGTCCGAGGCTGCACGAGACGTCCTGCTGTCTTCCTCCACAGGTGCTGACACATGCACCACCGGCAGCATTTCCGCCACAGACACCTCCGTAACCACTGCCACCTGCACGGCCACCTGCACGGCCACTTGAACCGACACCTGCATGTCTGCTACCTCTGCATCTGTCCCCAGCATCATCCCTAATGGGCAGCCATCTGAGGCTGCACGAGACGTCCTGCTGTCTCCCTCCACAGGTGCTGTTACATGCATCACCGGCAGCATGTCCGCCACAGACACCGCTGCAACCACCGCCACCTGCACTGTGACATGCACAGACAGTGCCACCTAAGCCGACATGTCCAACATTCCCAGTGGGCAGCCATCTGAGGCTGCAGGAGAGGTCCTAGACCCTGCACAGACTACATGAGGCACCACAACCAGCACTGTTAGTACCAGCAGTTGGCAGGCAAAGTCGCAGCAGGGTGGAGTGTCTCTCTGACTCCATGGAGTATCATGCTAACTGTTCCCAGAAAATCTCATGGCACACACACCCAGGTGAGGGAATGGGAACTGCCACACACCATGTGCAGCACTCTGGGCACAAAGCCCCCTCCAGAACCAGTGGAGAAAAGCATCCACTAACACAGTCCTTGGCAGGATGAAGCACTCTGGGCACAAAGCCCCCTCCAGAACCAGTGGAACATGTCACCCACTTGAAAGACTGTGGTTTTGCACTCCCCAGGACCAATCAGTGGGCAAACCACCCACTTGAGAGACTTGTGAGACTGTGGCTTTGCACTCCCCAGGACCAAACAGTGGGCAAACCACCCACTTGAGAGACTTGTGAGACTGTGGCTTTGCACTCCCCAGGACCAAACAGTGGGCAAACCACCCACTTGAGAGACTTGTGAGACTGTGGCTTTCCACTCCCCAGGACCAATCATTGGGCATGGAGCCCCCTCGTGGAGCAGCAGCGCCGTCCCTTCATCCGGCTAAGGTGCCCCCCTCCCCTTCCCCCTGAGGTGCCTGTTTATTTTCTGACCTGATGCCCCAGCAGTGTTCTCTCCGTTTAGATGCAGCTATCATATGTGGGCGTCACCCATGCATTTTGGGCCCACTGGCCCACGGACAATGAATGGAACACTATCCGGACTTATGTAGTTGCTGTACATATTTTTATATTTTGATCTTTTACAGACCTGTTTCCCTATCTGGATTTTCGATGATTACACTCGTTACAATCATTTCATTTGGTCCTTGCGTTCTTCCAGGGGGTTACGGGGTGTAAATGTAATGTTGATGCATGTATTTGTGTCTCTTTTTCCTCACCCCCCGTGTGCTAGGTGCAGTACTCACCGTGGTGGTTGCCACCGTCTTTGCTGCTCCTGGTAGAAGAGGAGGTAAACCAACATTGGTAACACCTGTAACTCGGGTTCCTTAGCGTCCTGGTTCCTCGTTGAATGTCGAGAGGTGAGTGGTTTCCCTTGCAAAGACTGTTTCAGCCGTGCTTTTGATGGCATTGGTACCGCCCTGGAAAAGGTGGTGGATTGGTGCCTTGTAATACAGTGGGCGGTACATTGTCTTCCGCCTGTCTGTTGGCAGTTACCGCTGAGCTGTTTGTTTCTACTGCCGTGGCGGTCGGAGTGTTAAAGTGGCTGTCTGTGTTGGCGGTTTCCGCCATGGTCGTGATTCTATTTTTTTTTACCGCCGGCATGTTGGCGGTATTACCGCCGCTTTAACACCGACCAACATAGTTGTAATGAGGGCCAATATGTCCTACCTTTACCATATACTGCACCCTGCCCTTGGGGCTACCTAGGGCCTACCTTAGGGGTGTCTGACATGTAAGAAAAGGGAAGATTTAGGCCTGGCAAGTGGCTACACTTGCCAAGTCAAATTTACAGTTAAAACTGCACACACATACACTGCAGTGGCAGGTCTGAGACGTGATTACAGAGCTACTTATGTGGGTGGCACAATCAGTGCTGCAGGCCCACTAGTAGCATTTGATTTACAGGCCCTGGCACCTCTAGTGCACTTTACTAGGGACTTACTAGTAAATCAAATATGCCAATCATCGATAAACCAATTACATACAATTTACACAGAGAGCATATGCACTTTAGCACTGGTTACCAGTGTTAGAGTGCTCAGAGTTCAAAAGCTAACAGCAACAGGTCAGAAAAAATAGGAGGCAGGAGGCAAAAAAATCCAACAATACCTGTCTCTTTATTGTATTACACTGCTTGACAGAGCAGTTCTGTATGTGTGCCAATGATAGATGTGAGGCATGGCACAATGTTGGTCAACAGGTCTGATGACATGATAGTTACATTTTGAGGCCTACTTCTAGTTGACAAGATGTGGCTGAGTTGATGTTTACTGGGACTGTGACCTGCATGCCACGACTAATAATGAATGCAAACTTTTATTTACACGCTCACCAATCCTAATATGTTAGGACATTCAGTCCATCAAAGCACATGTCACTCAAGAAACAAAATGTGCACATTGTGGGTTTGTCGCCAATTCCCAACCACTGTATTTTAGATCTCTCCTCTATCCTCATCCTACATTGGGTCCTGGGCATCTTGGTCCATGTCCCATGGGATATTTGTCCTTACACATATGTTGTGGAGAAGAGCACATGCTAATATGATCTTGTAGACTATATGGAAAGAGTAGAGCAATCAAACCCCTGAGATGTCCACGCATCTGAACCTGGACTTCAGCACACCAAATCTTCTCTCCATTATGTTGCGGGTCTTGACCAGTGCTTGGTTAGAATTTCCCTCCTACTCGGTCTGGGGTTGCACTATTGGGGGCATGACTCATGGTTGGTGACCATAACCTTGGTCAGCTGAAAGGTAAACAGAAATTACAAAAGAAAATGGACTTCCTCTCTGTTACGGCTATGTTCCTCTCCACATGTGCCTTTTGCACTGAATGATTCATACACTTTTCCTATGGTTTTTCAGAATATGTGGTACTTTTACAGTTGTCCATAGGTTTACACATCTCTGGTCCATTTCCCTGTTCAATAGCAAGTAATAAGCATGGTTGTACCCTTCTACATCCAGATTTTGATGTGTAGACAGTAGCTTGCTGTGATGTGTATTTTGAAATTTTCCTAATCACTCTATGTTCTGCGCACTTACAACATGTGGGAGGTGACAGATTGTTGTTTAGAAGTGCATCTAGTTGTTCCCCCCTACGTAGGTTGTGACATTACCAACTTGATTAATACTGTCACATACATATGTTTATGCTCAACTACAGATCTGGTTGGTGGCCTACATGACATCGGCACAGCTGTTTCATTGTTCTCTAACTTTGCCATGTGATTTTGATGCATCAATTAGGTCAAACATGGTACATGTAGTGTAATGTTATTTATTGTCAGCATTCAACTATTGATTTTTGCCAGGGAAGATCTCATGGTGCATTTTGATAGACACATATGTAATGAAATGTGGGCCAGCTTTCTGTGGGACACACTGATGTTGTTACAAGGAGCTGTGTTCTTCACATTTAGACACATTACATATGTTTTGTTCACAGGCATATGTATGATGCTGACTTGTAGGAGATTGTGTAGTTCTATGCTTTGATTTTGGCCTTATTGCTGTGGCAAATGTATGTTGAGATTGGTATCCCGAATACACTGTAGTGCCTTGTCCAGGTTGAAATTGAATCTAAGGCAGTGACTGATGTATTACATGTTTGGCAGCATTGTGTTAGACTTAGTGAGTTTCACATTGCTGGATAAATGTGCTTTACATCTGGCCTACTTACTCCATGTAACAGGTGAGCCATCGCATTGGTTACCACAGCCATTTCAACCATCAAGCTAAATGTAGTTGTGTACGTACACTCTCAGTGTTGCTACGATATATGTGTGTTTTGTACTGTTGGTCTCACAATGTTATCCAGGATTGACATTTACACATCTCTGAGGACTACACTTACATGGCATGCCATACATGGCCTTTCAACACACTTCTTCCTTTCCTGTGTTGGTCCTGACACTTGGGCAACATACAGGTTTACAGCCATTTTCACAGTACTTGTTCTCATAACACTGACCTTGTGAAACTTTGACTGATAGCAGGTGTTTGTACAACATACAGGAAATACTCACCTCAGTTTTTGATCTTGTGTTGCCTTTGTACTCATAATTGCCTTCTGTGCTGCTACATGATTTCATTAATGAGTCTTTAACCTGTGCTGATGATGTGGTGATATGGTTTCATCCATCCACACAGAGTGAAATGACATATTGCTACTCACTGATGCTCTGTCACTACTGCCATTGAGAGATTAGTAAGTGCATTTCAATGTGTCAGATCATTGTTTTTATGTGGTAGTGCATTGTTGCCACTATGTACAGATGACACAAAGGCCTAGATTTTAGAGAAAGCAACACTGTGAGGTGCTGCAAGTCATCTGTCTGCACTGAACTGCATCTTAGAGAAAGGACAGTTGTGCGCTGTATTTAGGCCATACAGCACATCCCTGACCTCCCTCGCTACATTGGTAAAAAAGGGGGCATAGTTATGAGAGGCTTGGATCACTGGAGTATCACTTTTTTGGGCACTCCGTCAGTGCAAGCTTCTCACCCATATCTATGAGGACACGAGAAGCTTCTTTGCATGGCTTCACATGGCCTCACAGATGTGTGGTAAGACAGTGCCAACACCTTACATCTCCCCAAAGCAGGCGTAACAAGGAGAAATATTTTAATTTCTCAATTTTTTCATCTTTCCATGTAGGCTGCATTCTACAGCATTCACAGAAAGAGGTAAACACCTCTCGGGATTGCTTTTGTGCAGGAAGATGCCCCGGAGTAGGGCAGCACATAAATATGGGCCAATGTGATGCCTAGCACCGACACAGACACTCTTGCACCAGGGTGCTTGTATGCCTGCATTGCATGCAGGATTGTATTTGTGCAGAGGAGTCATCTTCCTGCACATAATGTACCCTCAGGGCCATGATCACCTATGTATGTTTGCCACAGGTGGCAGCATGCATAGGAAGTGTTAATGACTTGGCTGTCTTTAATTCAGTTTTTCTGTTGCCTATCACCTGAGGGACCGAATTGGTTTGCCACATTCCAAAGTTTACCT
Source organism: Pleurodeles waltl (assembly GCF_031143425.1). Lineage (NCBI taxonomy): Eukaryota > Metazoa > Chordata > Amphibia > Caudata > Salamandridae > Pleurodeles > Pleurodeles waltl. Next base: position 487,221,890 of record NC_090438.1, on the reverse strand, counting down.
GGTGTGGAATACATAACATGCCTCATGAACCATGGCACTTGCATGAAGACACTCCCAGAACGTCCATTGAACTCCTCCCTTGCACACACTGATGCTACACTGTACTTTAGCAGGTGTTGCATTACTCTATACCTTTACACGATTCAAAGACAAAGAAAGTGACTTTGCTTGTATTGACATGTGTGAGTTGGGGGCTGGCATTACACGTGTACCATGATGCACTGTGCAAGTGTAAAGGACACCCATCAGACATATGGCCCTATCCTCATTAACAGACACAGAGATGGCTAATATCTCATTCCTTTGTTACTGTTAGTAGGTCTGTAAAGTACTTCTAGTTTTGCTTACCAACAAGTAGCAATTCCCATATTGCCCACTCTGTAACTGGTCATTTATGATGGTGTGCATGAATATGTATGCATCATGCGCACTCCCTGGGTATCTTGCCAGCACATTTGTGAAGATCCCCTGATGGTCCGTGATGACCTGTACCTTGATAAAGTATGTGTGCTCCCAGTTCCTGTACTGATATGATGTTGCAGCGGGGGGAACAAGTTGCACATGTGTCCAGTCCAAAGATCCCAAGACATGTGGAAACCCAGCAATAGCATAGAAGCTTTCTTTGTGTCCAGATGTTGTTGTTTTGTCTTGGGGAAAAGGAGGGACTGGGTTTGAGGCTCATGATTGCATCCAGAACAGAGGGGAGGAATCTAGAGAAAAATGACTGGGATACTCCTGCCGCTCTAGCTGTTGTGGTCTGAAATGAAGCAGATGCCAGCATGTGGGCCATCAACTTGACCTGTGGAGGGATATTGGTGGACCAATCAGTTGGTAGCTGCAGTCTTGAAGCAATCTGGTTCAGCAGGCATCCTGAATCTATCATACATGACAATCTCATCCTCCCTGACATCAATGAGAGAAATTCTCTGGTGGCAGACACGATTCCTTATCCTCTGGTGGTATTTGGGGTCTCCTTGCTGCTCAAAGTTGAAGAATGAGAACGTCCATGGCGTAGCTGAGCTTGCCAAACTGTTTTGTGCATGTTGTCTTTATGTACCAGAACCACTGCATCATTCTTACATCTAGGTTGCTGATGTGCAGGAATTTTGACACATTACAGACTGCGAACAGCTTGCCAACAATGCATCACTTTTTCAGAAACCCATAAATATGACAGAATCAGCTTTACATTAGAATTTACAAGGAAACACCTACTTTGCATATTTCAAAATCTGAGTGGCGAGGGCAGTTCTGGCACAGGTATTTTCCAAAGCAGGCATAGAAAAATTATGCATTGGCTCTAATGTGTTGCCTTGTAAATATATTGTGTACTGACTGTGCCACCGGTGCATTAAAAACAGACACAACAGTGGCGCATTTCTGTTCATAAATATGCCCCTGACTGTGGTTTGGCCTTACCTATACTGTTGTGCGAATTGGTTAGATAACGGACATCTTGAGGGTGTAGGCTTGTGGAAAATTGCCAGGGATAACTCAGGGTTATAGGTAAAACTTTTTCAAGTGCCGGAGCTTCCCCAAAATTAGAAGTCACCAGGACCACCTAATGAGCACTCCCTTTACACCACAGAACATTAAACGACTCAAAAACCCCAATCTGTTATGCCAATACAAAAATAGAATCAGTTGGGCAGCTGTGATTGCCAGTGTGAAAGGACTGTGCAGTCTGTATATCCTCGTCCAGGCACCCGTTCAAACAAATTAGACTCAGTTTGGACAGCCAGTTCCCCAGCATGATGCCCTTCTTTGAAGATGCCCCTCCTAGGAATACAGCAACTGGTACATTAGATTGGTCTAACAATATCTGTAGTAAAGTGTCCATTTGTGCAGGCAATAGCCTTGCATTAAAGTCACGGAACATGACCGAGATTGGTTTGGAATAATTCAATAGAGCATCATTTAAAACACTTTCCAATTCATTAATTCAATTACCCCAATTATAATTATTTATATGTATAAATGTTCATGCTTACTAGCATTAAAACTTGCCATTCTATGTTCTTTACATGTACTTCCACTATATTAATTTGTGAACCTTACGGGGACCTCATCAATTCTATGATTCTTATGAAAATGTTGGTGAAAATAAGGATCATTAACACTACTGATAGTCTGCTGCTGCCTCAAATATATCTAGGGCTTTGGATTATTACCAAGCCCTCAACAGTTCCATTCTCCGGCAGCTAGTTTTCTTGTGATAACACAATTTGATAATTGCTTAGAATTTCATATGTTTCTATTCTTTCAATTCCCTGTATATTCTAACTGTTAGAAATGGGGTTTCTGGTTGGCTAGGGTCTGCACCTGAGCCAGGCAGAACCCACCAACCCACCTATTCTAGTCAGCTTGGCACAGGCAGTCACGCCTAACCCAGAGGCAATGTGTAAAGCGATTGTACAACACACCCAACACATGTGACACAATATGTACACTACAGAAGAAACACAGCCCTAAGTTATATCAAAATAAACTGTGTTGTACAAAACATCATTAGACCAAACACAACATGTATCAGCAATTACGGTAATGGGTGACTTCTGCAGGGAAAGGGTCATCGGATGAGGATTCCTTCTCCCATCCTGCCAGTCATCCTCAAAGTGTCCCCACAGAAAGATATTCAAGAAATTGAAGGGGGGAGCACCAATATCCTCCCACAGTCACAGAAGGAATCTCCCACTGCAGGCCACAACACGCATTGCGGCTCGGCTTCTCCAGGTGTGCGGCCCGAGTGCAGCTCTCACCGGTCTGGCAGGCCGTGCTCTGATCCGAATTGCGCCTCAGCTGCTGTTGCTCACCTCTTGCTTCTCCTTGGCCCTGACAGGCTTGGTTGTACGGTTTGGCATGTGGAGGTGACTCAGTGATGGGAGGTGCCGGGTTGTACCCCCAGGTCACCGCACCAAGTGCACGTTTTGTTGTGCAGAGAAAGTTGCTGCCATCGGCAGCTGGGCCTACTCCTTCCTGCCACCCACCACGCCAGGGGGGGATCAATTTGTTTTTCTCTTGGTGGACCAAGGGGAAAACAGAAGGTAGAGCTCGCCAGCGTTAGATGCCCACGTGAAATCCAGCGCTTCCCTCAACACCAGGACTGGAAAATGATATACTCCTGAGGTAGAAGGGCCTCAGTGCTTCCCGGCTTTGAAGAGGAGGGTGCAGGGGACATGGGGCATCCCACCCAGCCCCAAGAGACAGAAAGGGGAGCACTGGGCTGCAATGTCCAACAAACAGGCCAGCACAAGAGTTGCAGACAGTGGCAGTTCGTCCGATTGACCCAGCAGGTCACAGATCAGCACAACAGCAGCAGTCCAAGGATGTTCCTGGTGAGTCCCTCCAGTAGACTTCTGTGTCCAGTTCAGTAGTCCATTAATGCCTAAAAACATGGGGAAAAACCCCTATACTTATACTAATTTTGCACAACTGTTACAAAAGGGGAAGAGGAGGTTCAAACAAGTTCTACTTGGTTATAGGCGTGTCCCCTCTCTCCTCCAGCACAGGCTCCATATATCAGTGGGGGGTAAACAAGCCCTTTGTTTGAGAGCAGGACACAGCATTTACAAACGCTGGTGTGCCCCGCCTATCCTTCTCTCAGTCCAGGAAGACCATTCAATATGCAGATGCACCTCTGTAACACCTCCACCCTTCCTGTGTGCAGGCTGTCTAAAAAGTATGCACAAAGCCTAGCTGTCAGTCTGCCCCAGACGTGGATTGGAGTCAAGCTGCAAAACACCAGTTATAAGCACAATGAAATGCTCACTTTCTAGAAGTGGCATTTTTGTAATGGTAATTAAAAAAATCCACACATCAGTAAGCAGCATTTCTCACCACTACCATTACAACCATACCAAACATGTCTATGTTACCCATCCTAGATCAGACAATACCACCTAGATATAAGGTAAGGCATTTCCAATGCAATCGTTTGGGAAGGAAGCACTCACAGTAGTGAGATACCAAATAGGTTGTTTGTCACTACCAGGACAGGTCACACAACTAGGCACATGTCCTGCCTCCTACATAAATAGCACCCTGCCCATAGGGCTAGCTAGGGCCTCCCTTAGGGGTGACTTACATGTAGTAAAATTGGAGTTCCAGACCTAGCAAGTAAATTTAGATGTCAGGTCCCTGTGGTAGTAAACTGTGCTAGCAGGCCAGAGACAGGTTTGAAAGGCCCTAGGATTCTACACACTTTACTACTGCTAACCATTGCTAACGTTCATGGTAATATTAGCTTATACCCAATTGACATTTTTAATTGAATTACAAGTCCCTATTAAAGAGGTGCCACATGTACCCAGGGCCTGTAAATTAAATGCTACTAGTTGGCTTATAGCACTAATTGTGCCGCCATCTTAAGTAGACCTTTTAAACATGTCTCAAGCCTTACATTGCACCCTGTGTGTGCAGTTTACACTGTCATTTGACCTGTCAAAATAAACCTTTTGCCAGGCCCAAGCCTTCCTTTGAGATGCATATGTTATCCCTCGGGTAGGCCCTGGACAGCCAGAAAGCAGAGTGCAGTGTATTTAAAAAGACATGACTTTTAAGTTTTATCTATCCTAGTAGTAAACAACTCTTAAAATAGTTTTTCATGAATGCAAGGCTTACCTACCCCATAGCATAATGCTATTACATTTATTAAGCTGCAACTTGCAAATGGGAACAGGCATCCAGTTCATGTTTGGCTTCATTGGAATTGTAGTGAATTGTAAAGTCAGATTTTTAATTACAATTTTGAAAATGCCACTTGTAGTAAGTTTGCATTTTCTTGCCTTCATCATTTGGTGCCCACAGCCTGTCTCTATGTCACATGACCAGATGTAGTTGACAGTTGGGCTTTGCATATTCCACACAAAGGGCTGCATATTCCCTACAGTTAGTCTGGAGTCAGGTTCAAGAAGGCAGTATACCTATGCATTTAAATCCCACTTTCAAGGCAGAACTGCGTATAAAAATTGGACCTCTGACTCCAACTCCTCAGTACACTTCTGGATCTGTGGATATTCAGCCAGGAAGGTGGGCCGTTGTACTGCTGAACGGACAGCCACTCCACTCCTGCTCTGAAGGACTGCTGCTTCCTGTGCTGACCTGCAGCCTGCTGCCCTTTTGCCTGGGTAAGAAGGAATGTACCTGTATCTGCTTTACTCTGAACCCCAGAGTGACTCCAAGGGCTAGTTGGCTGGCCTTCTGATTTGAGCCTCAGGAACAGAAGGCTCCAACAACTGTGACTGCAGCACCCGGACTCTGACATCTGTGAGTCTACCCTGCCAAGTGGTGCGAACTCAGTCCTGGACCCTTGGAAGAGGACCTAAGGTGCTCTGCCAGCCCCCGTGGACCCACCAGAACTGATGCACCCCCTCTGCTGTGAGTGCAACCCTGAGCAGAACCTCCACTGCACGATGCATCGTTGGCGCAGGCCCTTGCATCCCTCATTAATGGCATCCTCAACAATGCCAGACTCCACACCGCAGCCTCACAGCTCCCCAGATCCAATGCATAACCACGACTGCACAACGCTTTCTCAACGCCGAACTTCACATCATAAGCTCTCAATGGGATCCTCAATGATGAAGCAGTACCTCACAGTTCAACCTCACCTCACCGCATTGCAGAACCAAAACATAGCTTCAGCTGCACAACACACCTTTGATGAAGATTCTCGCAACACTCTGTATACCAGGATTTAAGGTGCTCTGTTCAGCAGGTGGAACTGGGTCCCTGTAGGTGACCTGCACTTCATCATGGTCGGCCTGAGCTTGTGGCTTTGTCCCAGTCCAGCACAACCAGATATTTACAGTTGGCGCTTTATACTTTTTGGATATATTTTTACTGAAATCTTTAAAATTTAATGTCTCTGGTTCTAATGATAGGATTTTTGTTTTTTTGGGCTTGCTTCACTTATTACAAATTACTTTATTTTTCTAAACTGGTGACAGATCCTTTTCAGGTATGTTTTCACTGCATCACGAAGTATTGCACACATTTCTCACACACTTTCTCTGAGTTAAGCCTGACTGCCCTGTGCAAGGGTTGAGCACAGGTTAATTTAGAGTTTGCTTGTAACTTCACCCTGAGAAGGATGGTGATTGCTGCTTGACAAGGGCTCACACTACAGTCAACCAACAACTGCATTTTTTACAGGTACCATTTCGAAACTGTTGGAAAATGGGTTATTGGTAAGGGCAAGTAGGTACCTACACTTAGAAATAGGCCACTAACCTCCACTAAGGTCCAGTTAGGTCTCAGTAAATTAAACCCAACTCAACCCTTGGTAGCTTGGCAACGAGCGTCAAGGCTTAACTTAGGAGACAGAGTGTAAAGCATTCAAATATCACAAAACAGTAATTAAATAAAACACAGGAAACAGTTTAAAAATCCAAAACCAATTTATGAAATTGATTATACAGTATTTTTATCTTTAAAATGAAACCAAAACGAATAAAATCGGATAAGGGCAACCGGAGATATGAATTTTTAAAGAATTATTGTATTTTAGCGCCTAGAAACAAAAAGCGCTAATCGGGTCATCTGGTTGCACCTCGACCGGGGCAAAGTCAAAGTTTCAGGCCGACTGCGATGGAGCCCTGCTCGGCTACAGGCCGCGGGAGGCCTCGGTTAAAAGTTTACCTTCACACTTAGGGGGTTATTTCAACTTTGGAGGAGGTGTTAATCCGTCCCAAATGTGACGGATATACCACCGGCCATACTACGAGTTCCATAGGATATAATGGACTCGTAATACGGCTGGTGGTATATCCGTCACTTTACCGTCACTTTTGGGATGGATTAACACCTCCTCCAAAGTTGTAATAACCCCGTAAGTCTTTTTTTCGAAGATTTTCTTCAGCGGGATGAACATGCCAGTCCAATCCGACCTCCTGGAGCCCTTCTCCGGATACGCGATGCGGGAATCCTCGGTGGAGATTTTTACCTTCGGATTTAGGGGGTCATTCTAATCTTGGCGGGCGGCGGGAGCCGCCCGCCAAGCGGGAACCGCCAGAAGACCGTACCTTGGTCAAAAGACCGCGGCGGTCATTCTGAGTTTCCCGCTGGGCTGGCGGGCGACCGCCAGAAGGCTGCCCGCCCGCCCAGCGGGGAACCCCCTTCCACGAGGATGCCGGCTCCGAATGGAGCCGGCGGAGTGGAAAGGGTGCGACGGGTGCAGTTACACCCGTCGCGATTTTCAGTGTCTGCTATGCAGACACTGAAAATCTTTGTGGGGCCCTGTTAGGGGGCCCCTGCAGTGCCCATGCCATTGGCATGGGCACTGCAGGGGCCCCACGACACCTGTTCCCGCCAGCCAGGTTCTGGCGGTCAAAACCGCCAGAACCAGGCTGGCGGGAAGGGGGTCGGAATCCCCATGGTGGCGCTGCCTGCAGTGCCGCCATGGAGGATTCTTCAGGCCAGGGGAAAACCGGCGGGAAACCGCCGGTTTCCCTTTTCTGACCGCAGCTTTACCGCCGCAGTCAGAATTGGCCTGGATGCACCGCCAGCCTGTTGGCGGTGCATCCGTGGTCCCCGGCCCTGGCGGTCTATGACCGCCAGGGTCAGAATAACCGCCTTAGTCTCTTTTTCGAGGTGAAAATCCTTTGATCGGGGTAAACCTGGATCTTGATCCGACGTCCCTGTAGCCCTCCTCGGATAAGCTGGCTGGAAGGTCCCGGTCAACTTTTTACCTTCGGACTTAGGCGGTCATTCCTACCTTGGCGGGCGGCGGTCGCTGCCCGCCTGGCGGGAACCGCCAGAAGACCGTACCGCGGTCAAAAGACCACGGCGGTCATTCTGTCTTTCCCGCTGGGCTGGCGGGTGACCGCCAAAAGGCCGCCCGCCCGCCCAGCGGGAAAGCACCAGCAACGAGGAAGCCGGCTCCGAATGGAGCCGGCGGAGTTGCTGGTGTGCGACGGGTGCAGTTGCACCCGTCGCGATTTTCAGTGTCTGCCAAGCAGACACTGAAAATCAATGTGGGGCCCTGTTAGGGGGGCCCTGCAGTGCCCATGCCAGTAGCATGGGCACTGCAGGGGCCCCCAGGGGCCCCACGACACCCGTTCCCGCCAGCCAGGTTCTGGCGGTGAAAACCGCCAGAACCAGGCTGGCGGGAAGGGGGTCGGAATCCCCATGGCGGCGCTGCTTGCAGCGCCGCCGTGGAGGATTCACAGGGGCAGCGGGAAGCCGGCAGGAAACCGCCGGCTTCCCTTTTCTGACCGCGGCTTTACCGCCACGGTCAGAATAGCCCCAGAAGCACCGCCAGCCTGTTGCCGGTGCTTCCTCCGTCCCCTACCCTGGCGGTCTCGGACCGCCAGGGTAGGAATGACCCCCTTAGTCTCTTTTTCTGAGATTTTCTTTACTGGGACGAACCAGCAAATCAGGCCGGGTTGCGGTTGAGGCAAGCCGGCTAGAGTTGTCGCGGCGGGTCTGTCCCTCTATGGAGCTTTTTTACAAAAGTTGTCCAAACTTCTCCAAACTTCTAGGGCTTCTCCCAGATGTCCTTTTAAGGTTCTTTTGGGGTCCACAGCTCACCCCAAGGGTCCAGAAGTTCTGAGATGGTCCTTGGGGGGTGCGGACTACAACTCCCAGAATGCACCTGGCGCAAACTCCTTTTTGGCCACTGGACAGTGGTCAGCTGGTCGCTTTCTTCAGGAGTTGGTGCAGGGGACTCTGTATAGCAATTTTTCACCTGTAGCACACAGGGAGTCCCTCCTTGAACCAGTTGAAGCCAGGCAAAGTCCTTCTTGTGGCGAAGCCCAAGTGTGCAGCTGGTGCAGTCCTTCTGAGTGCAGGTTCCAGGTGCAGGCCAGGGGTCCAGCAGGGCAGTCCTTCTTTTTCTGTAGTTCTTCCTTGTTGGATGTGGTAGGGAACTGAGGTGTGGGTGCAGGTCTGCCAGTTTTATCCTTGCTCCTGGGTGAAAAGCAGGGGGATCCTGGTTCTCCAATCAGGTGCAGGGTCCTTCCCCCTGTGATGACCACTTCCTGGGAAGTGTGGCAAAAATCAATCCCAGGAGGCAACATTCTCTAAAAATCCATCATGGCTGAATCTGATTTTTGGAGGTTACATCTGGCTGAGCCCACCCACTGGTGTGGCTAAAAATCATGAACACACCCCTCTCCTGCCCTCTCCTAATCTAATCAAGGGGGCACCTAGTTGTCTGGGGTTGCAGGATGTGGGGGTGTTCCTGGTTGCTCCAAATGTCCTTCTCTGCCTTTGAAGACCAGTTTGGCAGCCCTCCCCCTTCCTGCCTCACCATCTGCTGAGGGGAGATTCCTTCCCACAGGGACATTCCTTTGTGTGAAGCCAGGCCACTTCACACCTCATCAAGGCAGCTTGGCCAAGCTGCTAAGGCTGGCCAATCAGAGCACAGCAGCAAAAACAATGCAGGGCTGAAATTGGCAACTTTTTCAGGTAAAGTTTAAAACTCTTTACCTGAACAAGTTATATTAACTCCCACAAATGGAAGTTGTGGGATTTATTACAACAATTAATTTGATACCAAACTCTTGGTATGCATCATTTAAGGAGACTTTAAAAATTAAAGCCTAAATCTAGCCTATGAAGGCCATTTACTACAATGAGGGAAAAACAAATTTGGCGGTTTTTACCTCACCAGGGTTTATAAAACTATTTTATAAAGTCCCTGCTTATAGTTACATGGCACCCAGCCCTAGGAGCACATAGGGCACAGCTTAGGGGTGATTTATATGTAAAAATAAGGTAGTTTAAGACTTTGGAACTACTTTTAATTCCAAAGTCGAATTTGCATATAACTTTAATTTAAAAGCAGCCAGCAAGACAGGCCTGCCTTTAAAATGACACTGGGCACCTCAGCAGGTGCACCACCTATGCTGTGGTCCCTAAACCTACATGCCCTACCATATACTAGGGACTTATAGGTAGGTTAACTTAGCCAATCATAATTAGCCTTATTTGCATATCCATTTTACACAGAGCACAGGTCCTGGGACTGGTTAGCAGTACCCAGGGCACCATCAGAGTCAGGAAAACACCAGCAAAAAGTGGAAAATGGGGGCAAAAAGTTAGGGGGCCTCTGCAATCAGCCCTGTTTTCTCACAGTAACAAGCATAGATTGTCTAGAGATATATTCAGTATAATGAGGCACACTAGGCAAAGCCTCCACATTCTGAAAACTACTCAGGGGAAGAAGACCCCACATGCTTGGTTCCTGCCTTTCTCTATGCTCTGCAGAATAACTTTCCCCTACTGGTCTAATTAGTGAAGGCAAGCATATATTCACTTTATGTAATTCCAATCTAAATTCTTTCAGATTACATGTTTGCTACTCAGATTGCAAATTGCAAATGGACCTGCCAACACCGAAAGCACTGCCTGGTTCTGAAAATGACCTTCTGAACAGCTGGTGGTACTAATTGTGACTTGGACCAGCAAGCCACATCTTTTAGCCCCAGTAAACGCAAACAAGACCCAGAGAAGGAGGTAGAGGGAAGAAAAAGAAAACTAAAGTTTTCAGGAAAAGAACTTGAGATTCTGACAGAGGACTGCTGCACCAACCATAATCACCTGTTTGAAAGATCATCTACTACTGTCTTGGGGTCTCAGAAAACAAATCTGGAAGGAGATGAAACATTAAATCAATGCTGTGGGGGGGGAACCCATAGCTCCGTTGAGGAAACTAAGAAGAGGTGGTAAGACCTCAAGTTGTGTACAAAGGAGAAGGTTGAGACACTGCTGAGTGTGGAGTGAGCCCCAGGCTACAGAAGGTGGCCCCTCTAATGTCCCCTACCCATTACAGAGGAGCCCATGGTGGACCTTGGAGCTAGAGGCAGTTATGGGATTTGCAAATGTTGATATAACAGCACCTGCAACATCCCAAAGTTAGGCTAAAAAGATTTGTATTTTAACATCTGTTACCTTAAGCTGTCTTCAACGTGCATTAATCATGTAACATAATACAGAGTTTTTATTACGTTGTAAAAGACCATCAGAGTGCTTTATGGGACATGCTGTCAAAAATTCACTCACTTTAGTCAGTATTAGGAATTTATCAAATGGTAGCAATATTTAAGAAATGATTTTCCCTCATATCAAAGTTAATTGTAAGTCCATCCTTTAAATGGAGCAGCCTGAGGAACACAATGATGGCACTAATGTGGAGGGACAGGATGACTCACACATGGTGGTGGAAGATCCTATAGAAATACTCAGTCAACCACACCTGATGGCTGCTCTAGCAGTGTTTCATACTCCCCACAGACACCATCAGTGGATGAGGAAGATATCCAACAGCTTGACAGTACAATCCTGCAACCAACTGTGAGGCCACAACTGCAGCGAGTCCCAGTGTGTGCTCACAGTCAGCGGCTAGAGTCATTTCATAGCAACCAAGCATCGTAGTCTGAAATTACAGCAGAAAGTGCCTAGTAGTTTGTTGACCTTGATGTTTCCATTCTGTATATTTAGTGTCTGCAACATAAGCAGATAAAAATAGTGAACAAACAACTACAGAATATACATAATTTAATTTGGCATCAAAAATGTGGCCAATCAATTGGCCAAAAATCAAGCAAAATGGACACTAAAATGGAAAACCAGCTGCAACCTGAAGAATCAAACAAGCGTTGCAGATTTTATTTTTGATGTACTTTCACATACAACTTACCTTGAAAAATAATTGTGGGCAATGTGGACCCATCGCCAACTCCCCTTCATTGCGCTCCTCTCATCTGTAGGCTGCTGAACAGAATCTTCATCCTCCAGGTTAGAGTCCGACAAGGTGATCTGTAGGCCTCTCCTAGTCGCAATATTGCATATAATGGCACTATTTTCCACTATTTTGCAGGCTGTTTCTGGAGCATATCGAAAGGCACAACCACTAATATGTAGGCATTGGAAATGAGTTTTCAGCAGCCCAAATGTCCTCTCAGTCACAACCCTTGTGCAACGATGTGCTGTATGATATCACTTTTCATTTTGGGGTATGGGGAAAGGTATGGTTTCAAATTCGAGGGATTAGTCACCTGAAACAAACACCTTAAATAAACAAATATCTGAGCTTTCTTTCACTTTTTATTTGATTACCACAAACAAAGGTGTCATTATATTTACTATTATTGCTTAATAAATAACCATCACCAAACTCCCCTCTTTCATCCGTCTGTATAATTCACTGTGCCTAACATGAAGGAGTCATGGGTGCTTCATTGGGTATTGTGACACATTATCAGTTATTAAGTTGTTTGCATCACCACTACTTGAATATTGGGGGAATGTGTATTTTTCCTGTTTCTAAATAGATATTCCAGATGAAATGGAGGACAAATAGGAACATGTTTTCCATTTAAACATCCTACGACATGGGGAAAAGTTTCAATCCTGTAAAATTTTAATTTTGTGCTTTGAATTATCCATGCATTTCTGGGTAGGAATAGGTAGGGCTGATCCAGAGAAGCATGACATCTAGAAATCTGCAGAAAAAAAACACGAAAGAGCACTTTGAGACACTCCACCAGCAACAGCAATTACACCTGGGTAACTGCCAGAGGCCAAAACGTTACAGAGCACAGCACCTGAACATGAGTGGGGATACCATGGTTGCTCAGAGTACTGTTTTCTAGATGTGGCTCTAAAAGTGTGATAATCTCCAGTATTACAGTTCTACCTAGGCTGTGTTTATCAAAAAGTTCAGTTTGACCTAAAATCCTCTCCCGTCTCTGCCTGTTCTTCTGCTAAGCAGCCATTATTTGTATCCTCCTCGCAATCACATACAATGCAGACATTGTGAAAATCGTTTATGCATTCTGTGCCAGCTTTTAAAGTTTGCACACAGTAATCACCTGATTTGAATTGGCGGTAAATTGCATGTGCAAATGGGCTTTGTGTGACTAGTCACTAATTGCAACAGCATTCAGCATACTCTTTGCCAGTCACAATTACAGATTGTACAGTTGGCATTCACAATTTAGGGTCGCAAAAATTAGTAATTCGCGAAAAAGTTGCATCGCAAATATATTGTGAATGACTTTCGTACATTACAAATAGCCACATTTTGAGTTGCTAGCCCATTTGTGACAGATATACGAGCCGTAAATGCTTCATACATCTACCCCTCAGTCTCTAAATGAATGAAAACTATAAGGTCACTCAGTAAGTAAATGATAATTTGGCTTATTTTTCATTATTCAGTGAAGGCTAAACAGATCATTTAAAAGTGATTGTCCTGGCTCTATGTGGCCCTGCTTGCCTGCCGTGATTTCTCTCCCAGACCTCACTCATTGATCCTTTTGTTTCTTCCCACAATCATCACTCTCCCAACGTCTTTGCGCCTCACCACGTTCCTCTCTCAGCAGTCACCAGCAAAAATGCTTCACTGTCCGAAGCGAGACTGATTAATTTTCTTTGACAATGTTTGTTCATCATTTGAATAAATACAGCTTCAGAATATAGATGACTTAGGTTCACAAAAATGCTAAATTGCTCTCCAAGAGTCTCAAATAAAATTCATGATAAGTTATTAAAGCAGTCAGTTATCCTGTGGCCCTAGACAAGGTTGTTCATTGTGTAATCTCTCATTTTATGTTAGCGCTGGAACAACAAAATTTACTAACAAAATTAAAAAGTTTGTTAGGCTATACATTTAGATTGGGTAGACCAATCCATATGAACGCTCAAGCACAGTTTGCTCATGGTTGACCAAAGGGACAACAGGAGTAAGTAAGGGTAAAAAGATGCAATTTGATACCGAAGTAGCCTCAGGAGATCTGAAACAAACTTCAAAGAACGTTGCCAAATTCGATATACAATCAGAGCATGGCTGTGAGTTCTGACTGAATGGTGTGAGATAACTCCAAAAAATTATTCAAAACGAAAACATCTATTTACTCATCCAAGAATCTGGAGAATCATTCATCCAGTTCAATCAATCATACCTCATTTTGACTTTGTGAACTCTTACAAAATTGACAAAACACCCAAATAAAAATAGTTAATATCTGCAAATTATAACATCACACACTTTAAAAGATATTTAATGTAGAAATAGCATTTCCATGTTTCATTTAAAATGTATTACTTCCGTTCCCATTACAATATTTATTCATCCTAAAATTATGCATTTTGTCTTCTACAATTACTGCTTTTTGGCTACTTTGTATACGAATGTATAAGAGGCACTGAAATGCAGAAGGCACTGTCATGCAGACGTTGCCAAAAATAAGGATCATAGCGTTTTCACATATCGGTAAAAAGAATGTGACTAACTGAAGATATGAGTTGGGTGCACAGTTGATCTCCGATTCAATGTGTCTCTTGAATTATTTAAAAAAAAAGACCCGTTGTCAGAGGAGTTGAACCACAAGATAACTCTGGCAAGCACATTAATCAATGCTCTGGAGCAGATCCCAAAGGATTCTATTCTATTGTGTATATTGATTCACCCCATTTCAGTTGAAGGAGCTGGCAAAATTGACAAGCCAAGAAGTTCTGGTCTGCTCTCTTTTTTGGTCTTTTTATAATGAACAATTAAGCTTTGCTACCCGCAATGTTTGCTAAATACTGTAATTAAGACATGAGTGTATAACCAATATATCAGAGACCTATATAAATTGCACTAATAAACTCTAAGTTGTTTCTTAAATGTTGAATCTTGTATAAACGTTTACCATGAGCTATCGATCTTCAGCCATAGATCTTAAAGGATAATTAACATGCACTACACCTCCTCTTAATGATATCAAAGATACTTGTGATACTCATTCTTAATTTATGTATGAATATACCCCGGTATGTTCAATAAAGATATCAGACATAAAAATATAATGAAGCAAATAGTGAAGAAATTACTATAATATGTGACAAAGAAACTAACATTTAGTGAACTGTTACTAAATTATTTGGAGAGGAGAAAATAGATTATTCTTCGCGTACTAAACTGTGTGAACTACTGATAAAGTATTTTAAAGATTTGTAATTTGTGTATTATTAACAAAGTGTCTTGTGCTTTCACACACGATTTTACATCTATATATTGACATAGTGTAAGTGGTTTTTAATCAAATTTCCTATACTGTGTAAAAGTGTGTTTAACAATGTGATTTGGTTGTGCCATATTTCTGTATAAATCAACATCAGCACATTTGTGTTGCGAACCACTAAGTCATATTTGTTAAGTCACATAAAGTTACTTTTCATGGCTTTGAATGGTCTCAAAAATATGGAGTTAGGCAATGCAGTGCAAATCGCTGTGTTGTCATACTCTAACCAGAGAGGCAGTCCATGGGCATTCCTTGGGTGTTTCCACACAACTCCCATGGATTTTGATGCACCCTCAGATTTACAAGACCTGCTAAACATGGGGATGTGCCAAACCTAACACCTTCCCAGGGGAGAAGCAACAAGGAGAAATATCTTAACTTCTCATTTTTTCTTTTTTCTATGTGTGCTGCATTCTACAGCACACATAGAAAGATGAAAAAGCCTCCCAGTATTGTTTTTATGCCGGAAGATGCCCCTTCCTGCACAAAATCAATCCTGCATGCAATGCAGGCGCCCATGCACCATGGTGCAAGGGTGCCTGCATTGGCACTAGGCTGCCAAAACAACACCAGTGCAGGAGAAAAGGACAGGAATGCAATGTATGCATTAAATACTTGCATCAAATATGGTGCATTCCTGCCCTTTCCAAGTGACTTAGTGCAGTGCAGCAAGGAGGTTTGCTGTGCTGCACTTTGACACTTTTCCTTAAATGTGGGCCTTATTCAATATTCTGGAAGTTAAAATTCTCCGGCAGGGTCAGGCAGAGTATTGCAGCTGCAGAATGTCCCTTAAAGTCAGATTTGTGGAGACTGGTTCCTGCCGCAGCCATTGGTTTTGATGCAAAACGCATATTCTGTAGTTGCATAGATCACTTTGTCACCTTGCCCAGTTCCAATTTTTTTTAAACTCTAAAAGACCACATGCCTTCAATGTTAGGTCCCACTGAAACCTTTCTCTGAAAACTGTGAGTGATAGAAACCTGGAAATCTTGCCCACCAAGGTTGTACCTTTTATGAGTGGTCTAAGAACCTTTTTGCAGTCCTCCAGGGATTCAACAATGCCTAAGGGCCAAATTACGACCTTGGCGGAGTGGATTACTCCGTATAAATGTGACAGATATCCCGTCCGCCGTATTACAAGTTCCATAGGATACAATGAAACTTGTAATACGGGGGGTGGGATATCCGTCACATTTGGGACGGAGTAATCCCCTCCGCCGGGGTCGTAATTGGGCCCCCAGTCCCACTTTTCTGTAAATGCAAGAAACATATTCCTGATCTCTTCTGCAGGTCCAAGACAGAGAGTTTGAGAGCAGTAAGTGGACAACATTTTGATTTTAATAATCATTTTGGATTAAGGGAGGTTTTAGATGAGAGATGAAAATGGAGTTTGCTCGTTTTACACAGTGCTGGGTGCTGGTTTTGGATGTGGTTTAATGTCCAAAAAACTGCAAATTTGTGGTTGTAAATGAATATCCCACACCCTGAATTGGCCTGCTTTGGCAGAGAATATATATGACATTAATTATTTGTTAGCATTGCTAGAGATAGACATATTGCTATTCTGTCAATGATGTCCATGTAGTCAAACAAACGCATCATCTATTGACCTTGCATTACTACACTAACTTCAATGAATATCTCTGGAACTCACTTAATTGTCTCTGACTCTGTCTCTCCCTGCTCTGTCATTACAAGTAAGCAAAATAGCTAAATAAGAAAACCCCCTAGTAAAGACAAAACACAGAGCTAGATGAGAATCCTCTGTGTTTTTTTAAGCTTGGCCAACTCAACACCTCTATATCACACTGAACAAATGCCCTATGAAGAATAGTCCCAAGGCCCTGATTCGTTGCCATTCTTTACCCCAGCAGAAAATGACTGCCAAGGCCAGTATATGTAGGGCTTACCCCATCATTATGCAGGGGATATTCTGGTAGGGATGCATAACCACCTGTAGAGTGTCTGGAGCCATGAAAGGAAGGGCAGGGACCATGTGATCTTCAAAGGTGTCTTTGAAGTTTCCCCCACTTCAAAGCCACATTTGACTATAAGTACTGGACCCCGAACCCCACCAAATCAGACCTCTTGTGAAATCAAAGACATTCTTCCAGAAAGAAGGACTGCTGTGCTGCCAGGAGGGACTGCCACTTTGCCACTTTTTGCTGTGTTGGCCTGCTGCCTGCTGCGTCTTTCTGGAGTGAGAAGGACTAAGCCTATCTCTACATCCTGGAATCAAGATTTTCTGAGAGCTTGTTGGCTTGCCTCCTGCTCCCCGAAGCCTCAGTGCATTAAAAGACTTATTTTGAAATAATCAAGCTGTTGTGGCTGCTCTTTCCATGAGATCAGAGTGTGCATAGCTGCTTTGGTTTCATCAAGTGCATCTGCCTTTGTGGTGTGCTGATCGGGCAGTCATGACTGCTCTTGCCATGTTTTTATCATATGCACAGCTGCTTTGGTTTCATTAAGTGCATCTGTCATCTGCCTTTGTGGTGCGCAGATCGTGCAGTTGTGTCTGCCTTTGCTGTGCGACCATCATGTGTGGCTGTGCCTTTCCATCCAACACAACAGCCTTTGGGGCACACTGCTGGAGCGTGCCACATCGTCTGCAAAGCAACAGGCAACTCAACCCTGCCTGCGACACCAACAGGAGGAGAAATAACCCTGCTCCGTTCCCGGCGAGTAGAGACAGCCACACCCACCTTTCTACTTGGGAGGTACTGTGTAATACTTATGCCTTCAAGGCTGCTGTAGATGCTTTGTGTAGCCTACCAAAGCTTTGGGACGTACGTTTGTCCACAATGGACTGCATTTCTGAATTGTCCAGTCCCCATTTGAGCCCTAGCCTGACCGCAGACCTCAGAATACAACTGAAAGTGCACCCATAACAGTGCAATTTCAAACCAGCATCACTTTAAAAAGATAGACGTGATTCTTTGAGTTATTATGGTGAATACATCACATTCCTGTCCTTTCCCAATCACACAGTGCAGCAAGGTGACTTGCTGCGCTGCATGATTTGTTTCATAAATATGTCCCCTGTTAGACCTGGCATCTTTAGGCTGGTCTTAACCCAGACTTTTTGCCTTTCACTTCCTGTTTGTAGCTGTATCTTTTTGTTGGCCTTAGGACTCTGAGCACTTTACCACTGCTAACCGGTGCTGAAGTGCATGTGCGTCTCCCCTAAAAATGGCAACATGGGTGTGTCCACAATTGGCATAGTTAATTTACTTGAAAGTCCCTTGTAAAGTGGTATACCATTCACCCAGGACCTGTAAATTTATTGCTACTAGTGGGCCTGCCTCACTGATTGTTCCCTGTAAAATGTCTCAGACCTTCCACCGCAGAGCCTGTGTATGCAGATCATTGCCACTTTGTGTGGCATTTAAAATCTCTTACCAAGTCTTAAACTTCCCCTTTCTTATATTCAACTCACCCATAAAGTAGGCCTTAGATAGCCAATAGGGCAGGGAGCCACGTACGTAAAAGGTGGAACATGCGCTTTTAGGTTCTACATGTCTTGGTAATGAAAAACTCCCAAAGACATTTTTCATTACTGTTAGGCCTGTTCCTCTCATAGTCCAACATTGGGAATTCCTTAAGAACATTTAAAGCTGTAATTCCTGATTAGAAAGGAGTGGCAGCATCATGTTTGATATCATTGGAATGATAATGATAAATCCTCTTCACTGGTAAATTTGGATTTGTTATTACTATTTTAGAAATGCCACTTTTAACCCCTTCGCTGCCAGGCCTTTTCCCCCTCAGGTGGCAAGACTTTTTTTGGCTGTTTGGGGCAGTTCACGCTTAGGCTCATAACTTTTTGTCCACAGAAGCTATCCACGCCAAATTTGTGTCCATTTTTTTCCAACTTCCTAGGAATTCTAGAGGTACCCAGACCTTGTGGGTTCACCTGAAGGAGACCAAGAAATTAGCCAAATTACAGCAAAAAGTTTTTCTTTTTTTAAAAATGTGAAAAAGGTATGCAGAAGGAGGCTTGTGGGTTTTTCCCTGAAAATGGCATCAACAAAGGTTTTGTGGTGCTAAAATCACCATCTTCCTAGCTTTTCGGAACAGGCAGACTTGATTCAGAAAACCCAATTTTACAACACAATTTTGACATTTTACTGGGACATACCCCATTTTCAACTATTTTTTGTGCTTTCAGCCTCCTTCCAGTTAGTGACAAAAATAGGTGTGAAACCAAAGCTGGATCGAAGACAGCTAAACTTTTGTGAAAAGTAGACAAAATTCTGAATTCAGCAACGGGTAATTTGTGTAGATCCTACAAGGGTTTCCTACAGAAAATAACAGCTGAAACAAAAAAATATTTGAAATTGAGGTGAAAAAAACAGCAATTTTTCTACATATTTTACTCTGTAATTTTTTTCTGCGATGTCAGATTTTTTAAAGCAATATACCGTTACGTCTGCTGTTTTCACCGCCAGAACCAGGCTGGCGGGAACGGGTGTCGTGGGGCCACTGCCACTGGCATGGGCACTGCAGGGGCCCCCTAACAGGGCCCCAACAAGATTTTCAGTGTCTGCATAGCAGACACTGAAAATCGCGACGGGTGCAACTGCACCCGTCGCACCCCAGCAAATCCTCCGGCTCCATTCGGAGCCGGCTTCATCTTTGCTGGGGCTTTCCCGCTGGGCCGGCGGGAAAGTCAAAATGCTCCCTGCGGTCATTTGACCGCGGGCGGTGTTTGGGCGGTTTCCGCCCGGCGGGCGGCACCCGCCGCCCGCCGGAGTCGGAATGACACCCCAAGAGTGTCACAAGTGTGCTGCGATGCCTGATTACAGCGGAGCAGGTTTTGTCATTTGTACCACACATACTGGTTGGATTTGGCATGATGGTGAGTGATGGTTCAGTAGATAAAATTTTATTAACAAGAGATTTCACAAAAGTGAAATGCACTGTTAATAACTGAAAGGGCAAGAAAAGGAACCAATGACTCACAGCTCGTGAGCTGTAAAGCCGCGTCAAGGCACCAACCGTTTTACAGTCCATTCACACACCTTTCATACATGACATGCACAAGACCATTCATGCTGCCAGCCACGGGCCCAGCACATTACAACACTCGCATCGACAGTCAGCGCCACTCAATGGCCCATCACTTCCATACGCCCACATACCTGATACAGCAGTCACACTAGCTGATGGGAGTGTGTGGAATGATGTTTGGCTGGCACCGCCAGCCAAGCGCCACCCCACGCACACCGCCGACCAAGCGCCACCCTAAGCACACTGCCAGCCAAGCGCCACCCCATGCACACCACCGGCCAAGCGCCACCCCACGCACACCGCCAACCAAGCGCCACCCCAAGCCCACTGCCAGCCAAGAGCCACCCCCGCACACTGCCAGCCAAGCGCCACCCTACGCACACCACCAGCCAAGTGCCACCCCATGCACACCGCCAGCCAAGCGCCACCCAACGCACACCACCAGCCAAGCGCCGCCCCAAGCACACCGCCAGCCAAGCGCCACCCCACGCACACCGCCATCACTTTATTTTGTTTATAAATAACAAAGAAACCACTAACTAATTATAAAATAAGTATAAAACTACAAACAAAAAAGCTCTAACTAAATACATGACAATAATGCCAACCGTGAAACTGAACATATGAAAATATACAATAGGCAGTTTACGCTCAAGGTATTCACCCTAAATGTTCTTTGTGTGGTAATTTCTGAAACAGCCGGGCACACACAGCTCAGGCTTTGAAGGGCAATCGGGGCAGTACATCCGGCTCTCCCTCCGGATACCTCTTTGGGCACATACTCTACATTTCTTAGTGGGTAAGTCTTTTTTGGGAGTGGGAGGAATGTGATCTGGAAAGTGGCAATCTTTCAATCTAGCCACATCCTCCACCACTGCTACTCTAGGAACTCTTGCCTGTTCCACCAAAATAAGGCTCTCTATCACTGACTCCTGAAATTTAACAAATGTCATCCTTGACTCAGGTGAACAGTCCTTGAACACAATAAAAGCATTAAAAGTTGCCAAATGAAATAAATGTAGGGCCAACTTTTTATACTACACGTAAGACTTACGAAGAGCAGTGTAAGGTTCCAACCTCTGATCTACTCTATCAACACCACCCATGTGCCTATTGTAGTCCAAAATGCACTCAGGTTTGCGCACTTCGGCAACCTGACCCCAAACAGTCACAGGGGAAGTACTCTCATCATGGATGGTATGATAGCATGTACACATCCTTCCTGTCTGAAAAATTCAGAGCTAGCAGCTGATTATTTCGCAAGGCACTGCACTGTCCCATCTCAAGTTTTTTACAGACAAGCTCCCTTGGATAGCCTTTCCGGTTAGAATGGATTGTGCCACAAGCAACAGTGTCCACTCAAAACAACTCCTTGAACAACTGCACTCCAGTGTAGAAATTATCAACGTACAAATGGTGACCTTTGTTAAACAGTCATCTACCAAGTTCCCACACAATTTATTTGCTAACTCCAAAAGTGGCCGGACAACCAGGAGGGTCAATACTGGAATCCCTACCAGTGGAGACCCGGAAATTATACACGTATCCTGTACTCCTTTCTGACAACATATACAATTTAATCCCATACCGTGCCCTCTTGCTAGGAATGTACTGCTTAAAAACTAAACGCCCCTTGAAAAGGACCAAAGACTCGTCCACACTTATCTCTTTGCCTGGAACATAGACCTCTGAAAACCGATCTACAAAATGTTCAAGGACAGGCCTAAACCTTAAAAAGACTGTCACAATCAGGGTGACATTGGCTAAAGCATTGTCCACAAAATGCAGCATACAAAGAAGAAGCAAATAGCGATTATGTGTCATAGTTGCAGGAAATATAGCCGTTGCCATCAAGGGACCAAGAAGAAGCCAGTGACGGCTTCCTTATCAAACCCATCAAAAAAGTAAAACCTAAAAACTTTTTCATCTCTTCCAGATATGTGGGAACCCACTGAGTAGCTCTAGACTGAGGCCTAAGTCTGGCAGCGTTATCCCTCAAATATTGCTCCGCATACACATTAGTCTGCTCCACAATCTCTTCCAAAAATACATCGTCCATAAACAAGTGAAAGAAATTGACAGGCAAAAGATTTTCCATATTGACTGTACACCGTGGGAGACCAGTAAATGCAGGTAACTGTGGCTGCTCCATGTTTGGGGCAATCCAGGTGTCAGGTCATCTAATGGGAAACCCTTCAGCCCCAGTCTGTTGCACTCTTGGCACATCAATGTCCTCCTCTAAAACAGGCCCTTCATCTGCACTGAGAGTGGCTTCTTCATCAGAAGAATCCTCTCGGACAGAAAACTCACTGCCAGAATCTCTCACTTCCTCCTCTGCCTCAGGTGCAGAGTCAGACTCATAATCATGGTCTGAACACGACTCAAAAAGCATGCCAACAACCTGCTGAGTGGTCACTCTGCAGCTAGCCATGATCCTCACTAACAACAAATGGATTGCCAACAACAACCAGCACAAAAATAAGTAATAAACAAAGTGTAGCTTTATCACAAAGAGTTATGTACTAAAAAACTATACCACTAACTTGCCTGAAAAAGCTACTCACCAGCAACTACTCTGCACAGACACAGCAATCACAAATGATATCCCACTAAAAAGAAAATTAGACATATGACAACACAAATATTGTGCTCAAATCTAAGAACAATTTCACACACAATACTGCATTTAGTACACCACCTACAAACATGTCATTCATGCATGTCAACAATAAACCTTTGGAGTAAATTGTTTTCACTTACCTAAAACATGAAACTATGCAAACCTCAGGACAACTGCTGCCAAAACCGCAAGGATCCACAGCAAAGGAAGCAAAATGCTTTGAACTAGAACAAAAAGAAGAAATAAACTGCTATAATCACAAATACAAATACTTCGCCAGTTGACAAACACCCCGCCACCAAGAACTTAGAAATTGTCCCTGGCGCCTAAGTGGCTCCTGCCCACCTTGGGGGGCAGAAATGGCCAACAGCTCTGTACCCTGTTTGGGGGGGGGGGGGCGACCCTTGCCAAAGGGGGAAAATAGGGGTGCCCCAGCACAAAAGTCTAAGGGGAGCAAAAAAAAAAAATCCCCTCATGTCTTGGTGGCTTCTGCACCCTTGGGGGCAGATAGGCCTAAAAAAAATGGCTCTGATCTGCCCCCAAGAGGATTAGAAATGGTCATCAGTAATGTGCTCCCCTTTGGGGAGCGACGCTTGCCAAAGGTGCCGCCCCCCCCACACAAAACATACACACACAAGATCACTGGTGCCTAAGTGCCTTCTGCGCCCCCTTGGGGGCAGATGGGCCTAAAAAAAATAGGCTGATCTGCCTCCAAGATGGCCAGAAATGCCCATCAGTAATGTGCCCTCTTTGGGGGGCTACCCTTGCCAAAGGTGCCACCCCCCACACAAAACACACACACACAGAGGATCCCTGGTGCCTAAGTGGATTCTGCCCCCCTTGGGGGCAGATGGGCGTACAAACAATTGGCTGATCTGGCCAACAGCTCTGTGTCCCCTTTAGGGGCCGACCCTTGCCAAAGGGGGCAAAAAAGGGCACCCCAGCACAAAACAAAAAAAGGGGAACAAAAATAAATCACTGGGTATTGGTGGTTTCTGCCCTCCTTGGGGGTAGATGGGCCTAAAAAAATAGGCCCATCTTTCCCCAACGGGGGCAGAAATGGCCAATACTAATCTTTCCCCCTTTGGGGGGGTGACCCTTGCCCAAGGGGTGCCCCAAACACACAAAACACACACACACACCACACAATCCCTGGCGCCTAGTGGGTTTCGATCCCCCGGGGGCGAGATCGGCCAAAAACATGGCCGATCTAGCCCCGGGGGGGCCGAAACATATAAACAATTATTGCCCCCGGGGCAGCGACCCTAGCCTAAGGGGTCGCTGCCCAAAAACATAAGGAAAATAAAATCCCTGGTGGTCTAGTGGTTTTCGACCCCCCAGGGTGAAGATCGGCCATGTTTTTGGAACCGTGTGCCTGGACGAGACCAGCTCGTCCAAGGCACCAAGGGAGTTAAATGTGATTAAAGTGGAGATTCCCATTGGGAGCGGGTGGACATTTGGAGGTTGGGGGTCTCTGAGCTCACAAATTAACAATACATCTTGTAGTAAAGTTGATTTTAAGATTGTGTGTTTGAAAATGCCACTTTTAGAAAGTGAGCATTTTCTTGCTTATACCATTTCCATGACTCTGCCTGGTTGTGGATTACCTGTCTGGGTCAGTTTGACAGTTGGGCTAGTTGCACCTCACACTAGACAGTGACACAAAGGGAGCTGGGGTGTAGTCTGCATTTCCTGATGAGCCATCTGTGCTAGGAGGGAGGGGAGGAGTGGTCACTTACATCTGAAAGGACTGTGCCTGTCCTCACACAATACAGTCTCCGACCCCCTGGTGAGTGTCTGGGGCCTGGCCTTGGCAAGGCAGGATTTCACATTCAAAAGAGACTTTACCTTGAAGTAGGCCTATTTTTGGGTATAAGAAGGGCTCCCAAAACCACAGACTTTAGAACACCTCTGGAAACCAAGAGGAACCTCTGCCTGGAGAAGAGCTGAAGAGCTGAGGAAGAAGAGCTGCCCTGCCTGTGACTGTGCTTTGTGGAGCTATCCTGCAGTTGCTGCTTCTGCCAGAGTAAGAGGGCAATGACTGGACTTTGTGTGCCTTCCATCTTGAGAGGAAATCTCCAAAGGCTTGATTTAGAGCTTGCTTCCTGTTGTTTGAAGTCTCAGGGACACCAAAGACTTCTCTCTGCCAGCACCTGGAGCCTTTGGAAAGACTCCTACTCTGCCCTGTGGTGCCCATCCAGTTCCTGGGACTCTGAAAGGAGAAGCTGGCAGCCCAAGAGTGAGACATCAACGCACAGAGCACTGTGCGGGGAAAAGATCTACGTGACTCCGATCTGCAGCTGTAGAAACGACGTGCAGCAGGATCTGTGGCTAAAAATCGACGCTCACTGGAAACGCGACCGAAGAATCGATGCACAGAGCTTGAGAAACAACACGCAGCATCGCTGACAGAGACTCGGAGATCAAAACCCGTGCTGTGTGTTTTTTTAATCATCGTGCGGCTGGATTTCCGATGCAAGCACCGCTGGGTGTGTAAAAACAATGCAAGGCCTGCCCGGACCCGAGAGTGCTGACCGGATTGATGCATCGCTCTCCTGCGGAGAGAAGGAACGATGCACCCTGGCCCGACGAAAGGAGAAACGACGCAAGGTCCGGCTTGTGAGCGGAAGCGACGCATTGGAAGCCCTTTTTGACGCACACTCCTCCGTGAGGGGTTATTTGTGACACACCCAAGGTACATTTTCACGCTAACAGTGTTAGTGTGTGTTTTAAACTACATAATGACTCTTTTTGCTTTTTAATTGATAACTTGACTTGTGTATTGTGGATTATTGTCATTTTGGTCTGCTTTGTTTAGATAAATATTTCCTATTGTACTAAACTAGTGTTGTGTCATTGTGTAGTGTTTTCATTTAGCACTCTGAAGTTAAGCCTTCGGCTCTGCCAAG
Organism: Pleurodeles waltl; assembly: GCF_031143425.1. NCBI lineage: Eukaryota > Metazoa > Chordata > Amphibia > Caudata > Salamandridae > Pleurodeles > Pleurodeles waltl. The sequence continues at coordinate 487,196,340 of NC_090438.1, read as the reverse complement.
CTACCAAGGGGGTAATCAGGGGTTAGCTGATGGTGACCCTCTGTTACCGTGACTAGAGTGAGGGTCCTTGCTTGAACAGGGGGTAACCTGACTGTCAACCAAAGACCCCATTTCTAACAGGAAACCTACCAAACCTGTGCACTTTTGAAAACTAGAAACCTGTGGGAATCCAGGATGGGGTGACTTGTGGGGCTCTCACCAAGTTCTGTTACCCAGAATCATTTGCAAACCTCAAAATTTGGCAAATCAAAAAACTTTTTCCTCACATTTTGGTGATGGAAAGTTCTGGAATCTGAGGGGAGCCACAAACTTCCTTCTACCCAGTGTTTCCTCAGGTCTCCCGATAAAAATGGTACTTCACTTGTGTGGGTAGTCCTAGTGCCTGCAACAGGTAATGCCCCAGAACACAACATGGACATCACATTTTCTGAAAGAAAACTGACCTATTTTTTGCAAAGTGCTGAGCTGTGAATTTTGGCCTCTAGCTCAGCCGGCACCTAGGGAAACCTAGCAAACCTATACATTTTTGAAAACTGGACTCCTAGAGAAATTCAGATTGGGGTGACTTGTGGGGCTCTCCCCAGGTTCTATAACGCAGACTCCTTTGCAAATCTCAAAATTTGGCAAAAAAAACACTTTTCCCCCACATTTCGGTAATGGAACGTTCTGGAATCTGAAAGGAGCCACAAATTTCCCTCCACCCAGTATTCCCCCAAGTCTCCTGATACAAATGGTGCCTCACTTGTGTGGGTAGGCCTAGTGTCCGCGACAGACCCCAAAACACAACGTGGACACTTCACATTTTCCCAAAGAAAACTGACCTGTTTTTTGCAAAGTGCCTAGCTCTGGATTTTGGCCTCTAGCTGAGCCGGCACCTAGGGAAACCTACCAAGACTGTGCATTTTTGAAAACTAGACACCTCTGGGAATCCAGGATGGGGTGACTTGTGGTGCTCTCACCACGTTCTGTTACCCAGAATCCTTTGCAAACCTCAAACTTTGGCACAAAAAACACTTTTTCCTCAAATTGCGGTGCTGCAACGTTATGGAATCTGAGGGGAGCCACAAACTTCCTTCCACCCAGCACTACCCCAAGTTTCTTGATAAAAATGGTTCTTCACTTGTGTGGGTAGGCTAGTGCCCGCAACGGAAAGTGCCCCTAAACAACATGGACACATCACATTTTCCCAAAGAAAACTGAGCTGTCTTTTGCAAAGTGCCTAGCTGTGGATTTTTCCCTCTAGCTCAGCCGGCACATAGAAAAACCTGGCAAACCTGGACAAATCTGAAAAACAGACACCTAGGGGAATTCAGAATGGGGTGACTTGTGGGGCTCTCGTTAGGATCTGTTAACCAGAATCCTTTGCAAACCTCAAAATTTGGCACAGAGAACACTTTTTCCTCACATTTTGGTGAAGCAAAGTTCTGGAATCTGAGGGGAGCCACACACTTCCTTCTACCCAGTATTCTCCCAAGTCCTGATTCCTGACGCAGGCAGTAGGCACACAAGTGGTGTTGTGTTTTTATCAGGACAAGTGGAAAAGCACTAGGTGATAGGAATCTTGTTAATCCCTGCACATTCCTGTAATTTCTGTGATGAAAAAGCAAGGAAAAATAGTGATTTTAAACAATGTTTCAATTTTGAAGGGTATTCTTGGTAAGAATACTTTGTGAAATCCAAACACGCCACCCTTCCGTGGACTGCCTTGCATGTCTAGTTTTCACAAATATCTGGGTTTGGTAGGTTTCCCTATATGGCCACTGAGCCCAGGAACAAATACTCAGGTGACTGTCTTACATAACGAGTCTGTTTTGTGGTAGGTAATTTTGATGTCTCCACAATCCGTTTTGGGTACTTCCCTGTTGTGGTCACTTGCCCACTCACTAAAGTGAGGCAGTTTTTCACTGGAGACTTAGTGGAATGCTGAGTGGAAGAAAATGTGTGGCTGTCTACAGGTTCCAGGACCTCCGCTCGCTGAAATGCAAGGCAAACGTATTTTTTAAGCAAATTTTGTGATTTCAATGGGGTTCTGGGTAAAGGAAAAATGGTGAGAGCCACGCACGTCCTGCACCCTTGGACTCCCCTGGTACTAGTATGTTAAAGTTAATCCACCACTCACACTGGTTAGTTTTAGCACCTCCAGAAATTACGGTTTCAAAGCATGAATACTTATCAAAGTATCTGAATATTGAAACCAAGCCTTCTGAAGGTGGGTCAGAAAGCCACATCCAGGCACCAACCTCTTTATGCTCCATTCACACACCATTCACGCACAACAAACAACCCTTTCATACTGCCAGCCACGGGCCTAATCCAACCAATCACTGCACTCACATTAGCTTACCGCTGCCAGACAAGGGCCCATCACATTCATACACCACAGGACGGAATAAGTTTGATTGCATTTTACCACCTGTCAAGTGACCGTCTCCTTCTTCCTGAACATTACCGAAGGCATGCATAATGAACCTTTACTAATGACTTCCATGACAGCCACCCGAGGCTCAGGAAGACATGTTTTTCATGTGCCTTTGATGCACTCACTGTGCTAAATCCAACTCCTTCCAGTTTGTGGACGCAAGTTGGGGGTGTCCGAGTATTGATGTACAAAGCGATTCCTCGAACTGAATGAGCATATCTACCTTTGAAACTAAGTGAGACATGCTGGGGAATTCTCCTGGTGTTCCCTAACGATAAGGTCATAGGCTATGAAAAAGGTAGTGTTTGGCACACAGGGGAGTCCATGCGAACGTAGCATAGGTCCCAGCCAACATTATGTGCAGTGCTGTGACTGTAATGCATTTAACATACAGCAAACTGAACATCTATTAAGTTCTGATGGAGGATGAACATGAAAAGCAGGTCAAACACTGACCCATACGTGTCATTGTCCTTCAGTGCTGGGATGGCACCAATGGGTTTAAATCCATAGGTGTAGATGATGTACATCTGTACTACCTTTACTATCTGCCTTCTACCTGTGCAATATCCCTATGAAGGCACACCTACCATAAGCTTTCCTTACCCATTCATGTCTTTGTTCTCATCAGAGTCCTGACTAATCCTGTATAATTGCCACGTGAACCTACAATTGTTTGTGGATGCAAGTTGGGGGTGTCCGAGTATGCCTTGGTGTGCCTATTCCTCGAAATGAGCGAGCATATCTACAGTTGAAGCTAAGGCAGACATGCTGGTGAAGAAAGCCTAAGGTCTCTAAAGTAAAAAGTCAAACAAATATCCAGCGGGACTCATTCACCAACACTTCTACTTTGGTTTTGAAAGTGAAGCTACAAATTGAGTTTGCACACTTTCAAACAAGTAGAAATGTTGGGGAATATGTCCGACAGGACATTTGATTGACTTATTACACTTATTCTGTTTCTCGTTGGCAATCATTATGGTCCTTGTGTAGCATACATAAGTTCCCTAACAAGCACTTCAAAATGTAGTCATGCTTTTAACATTCTGCCACACAGGGTACTCTATGACAATGTGGCATATGTTCTGTCCACTAGCATGTGCAGTATGGGGACTATAATGCACGTTAATTGAGCAGAACACCTACCACTTTCTGACGGTGGATATAGGTCTCAAGCAGGCCATAAGGAAGTCCATGATTTCCTGAAGTAGATGAAGTAAAATTCTATGGCTGCTTGCCTAACAAAGCAGTGGCCCATGGACGTTCAGTATCCATGCACAGCCACTGAAAGGATTACCCAATGGCAGCTCCACCTCAGCCGATTTCCCAGAACTTTGCTTTAGCATGATACAATGTAAAGCAAGTAGGGACACAGAGGCCTGATTGAGATGGGCACTAGGGACTGTAATAGCGACTCTCCTGCCGCTTTCCATGCTTTGAGCACACTTTACAGCAACATAATTTATTGTAAACAAGTATACAGATGGGCTTGTGGACTTCGGCCATCTGACCCCAAACCGTGATGGGGGAAGTTCTCTTATCATGAATTGTGATGAGCACGTATACATCACACTTATCCAAGAACTTGACTGCAAGCAGTTCGTTGGAACACAATGCAGTACTCTGAGATTTCTGGAGCTTCTTGAAAACGAGCTCCTGTGGGAATCCTTTACCATTACAATAAACTGTACCACAGGCCACAGTACCAGCTTTGTAGAGCTCAATGAACAGTTCTACTCCTGTAAAGAAATTATTGCCCACATAAAGGTTATAATCTTTATGAAGGAGTGGATATATATATATATATATATATATATATATATATATATATATATCACTTTAATATATGTGTGGTTTCCCTGGGGGGGGGGGGCTGATTGTGGCTCCAGGAAAAACAACACATGTTGAAAAAAAAAATATATATATATATATATACATATCTATACAGAGTTGTTTCTCGTTAAATATATATATATATATATATATATATATATATATATAGAGAGAGAGAGAGAGAGAGAGAGACTGACTTTCTACATCACTTTTTTTTCATACATGTGTTCTTTCCCTGGGGCTTTCCCGATCGTGGCAAAGCACACATGTATAAAAAAAAAAAATCACACGTATAAAAAAAATTGCCCCATAGGGGGTCAGCCCTCAACATTTTCTTTTCTTTTTAAATATTCCCTGGGGGGCGTGCTCGCCCCCCCAGGGAAAACAATTGCGATAAAATTCAGCCCCAGGGGTCGTCTGGTGTTCGAAGGGCCTACCGCGTCATAATTTTTCTTAAACATTTATTTTATTATCTGGGGGGCGCAATCGCACCTCAGAAGAACTCAAACGTATGTATTTTTTTATTTAAAACAACCCAAACAAGATCCTTGGTGCCATGGGGCATTTCCTGGACATGGATCGCAGCTGTGCTGCGATCCATGGCCAGGAAACTGTTCCAGGAAGGCATTGATGGAAAGGAGAGACTCTCCCCTTTCCATCGATGCCTCCCTGCCATCTTGAGAGGCCGTTTTGGGCTTTTTTCTGCACCGGAGTAGGGAGAGGATGCTTACCTGCTCCTCCGCTGCTCCCGTGGGGAAAAATGTGACTTCAGGGCGCCTTGTGGCGCCCTGAAGTCACAGCGGGTGGGGGGGCGGTGGGAGACGCGGAAATTCTTCTGCATCTCCCAGGGTAAATAAAAATAAAATCCTCTGTTGCATTGCACCAGAGGATTTTTTAACCTCCTCCCTGGTGTCGGACACTGGTTGTGACCCGCACAAGAGAGGTAGTGTGGGCTTCAGCCAGTGACCCACGCCCTCACTGTAGGGGTTAAAACATTCACAGGGCTTTCCCTCGTACCATGCGCTGCTACCCATGTACGAAGGCAGCACAAGGAGCTCTGAAAATGTACCTCTGTATGATGCGGCCTATTCCACTAAGTCAGACTTGAGACACTGACATGGCTCTCCAAATACCCTTATAATTTGCCTCACATCATGCAATGAAATTCCGTTATTAAAAAATTTAGCGAATCCTCATAATGCAGATTGTTTCTGACAAGAATGACACACACAACTTCATCTATTAAAACAGAGTTTACGCAATGTATTTCTGTTCTAATCGCTGCCATGCACTTATATACTGTTACCAAACTGCATCCAAACTTACAGACCAATGTGTTTCTGGGGATATTAAAAAAACTAGGATGACCTAAAGCGAAACACAAAGCTGCGTGGCTATAAATATAAATCATATATATTTAAATAACGTAGGAAATAAGAGTAGCTGCTGTTTGTCAGCAAGACCTTGCATATAGGTTGCAGAGAACATCAAAATGATAAGCATTCTTCATAGACAGGAACTCCGACAAATCCCTCCTGCAACGTTTCACTTATTGGAGGCTGCCAGAGTGGTGTATGCCACACTTTGAAGGAGGAATCAATATTTCAAAATCAACATGGAGTTTTGTCCGACAAAACAAGACATTGATTCTAAAAATCTACAAAATATTGAAAAACATCAATTACTTGGTTCATTTGACGTATACTAGGAACCAACTATGTATTTTTAATTATGCAAACGTGTGATCTAGAAACCATATTTTAATATTGTAAGCTTTGAGGCATTATTAAATCGTCTAATGTGTGCTCTCAGCTAATGACATATGCCTAGAAATAGACTTACATTTGTTTGAAGACATTGGGGGTCATTACGACCCTGGCGGATGGCGGAGAAGCGGCGGTAAGACCGCCAACAGGCTGGCGGTCAAATTTTTGCAATTATGACCATGGCGGTTACCGCCATGGTCATCCGCCGCTTCTCCGTTCCGCCCGCCAGGGCGGAGAAGAACGCTGGGCTGGAGACCTGGGTCTCCAGCCTGGCGGTCGTCACTGTACCGCCGGCGGTATTTGGACCCGGCTGACCGCCATGGTTTTCATGCGGTTTGGAACCGCCATGAAATCCATGGCGGTAAGCACTATCAGTGCCAGGGAATTCCTTCCCTGGCACTGATAGGCGTCTCCCCCACCCCCACCCCCACCCCGACTCCCTCCCCTACACCCCCCACCACCCCTGCCAGCCCGCAAAGGTGGCAGGACCCCCCTCCCCACCCCTACCCCCAACATCACATCACTCATTCACACCCGACACGCACGCAGGCACCACCGACACACATACACGCACACACACCGACATACATGCCAACATCCACACACACAGTCAGACATGCACATCCATATTCAAACATACACGCACACAACCATACAGACATTCCTACAGACATACAAGCACTCACTCCCAAACACACAACACCCCCGCAAGCATACATGTACTCACACACCCCCTCTACATACACACGCACACCCCCATGCACGCACACAACACACAACACCCCCCCACCCCATGCCCTAACGGACGATCAACTTACCTGGTCCGTTGATCCTCCAGGAGGGGACGGGATCCATGGGAGATGCTCTGCCTACACCACACCGTCAACAGAACACCGCCACGCCGAATCACAGGACGTGATTCGGTGGGCAGTGTTCTGTTGACGTAGCGGTGGAGGTGGAGCAACCTCCACTTCTCCGCGACCGCCAGTATGGCTGTTGGTGGCTCTTCATCCGAAAAAGGACGGAGAGCTGCCAACAGTCATAATACGCCAAGCGGAAAACCGCCACCACTGGCGGTCTTCAGCACGGCGGTCCCTCGGCGGTCTAGACAAAAGACCGCCAAGGTCAAAATGACCTGCATTGTAAACACTGTTCAACAAGACTAAAATGTGTCAAAGTCTGCATAAAATTTTCTTAAACGAGGAAACATTTTGCACTTCTGTACATGTAACAGTTTCTAATAGTAGTCTGCCAAGAAGAGACAGGTAAGTAGTAACATTTATGTTGATTGTGGAGTAGTCGATTCTAGTCGCCTAAACATTAACATAACTGCCAAATTTTCAGGAAACTTATGAGTGACATTTCCATGGTTTCATTGGGCCTGTAACATTCTATTGCTAAGTGCATGACACTTTGAGTGACACAATGATGTAAGGAAACTCAAGGAATGAAGTTCATACAAGGAGACAAAAAGAAGAAATGATCCTACATTTGCACTTTGAGAAGTTCTAGAAAAGGCATTGAAACAAATCCAAAAGCTCTGAAATGGATGGTCACTACCCATACGCCCCCTTTTTTAGGTCTCGGCTAGACAGCACGCATGAACTGTCTCTTGGAGATGTGTAGTGTTCTATCTGTGGGCTTCAGCCTGCCCATGGGCTTTCAATTTGCTCGCTCACTCGTCTCTCCGAAATCTTTTGTTACCATTTGTCTAGGGCATTAATGTGCCATGCCTCTCCTGTGTTACACATTCCCCCAAAGCAGGGACAAAGTACTTATAAACGTCCACTTTTCCCATTTTGTGAACAACTTTTTCATTTGACTCTGAGCACTCCATATGAGTGCTTGTGTTTTCTGTTCACTCGCTCCATCCTCCGTGTCCTGTTTCTAGTACTTTTGCTCTTAATTAGTCTCTTCATTCATTTCTCGTGCTGTGCCATTCTTTCAAAAATAATTTTTAGGAACAGAACGTTCGCTTTTGTTTTAACAGGGAAATTATGTGATTTGCCCAAGATCACAGGATGTGCCCACACAGAAACTTGAATCTGGTTTCCTTTTACTATTTCTGTTTTTCTTACATCATTTCCATTTCTTGCAACAAATTGACTGCTTGCGGACTGTCATAAATTCCGAGCCACCTCACTTATCTGCACCTTCACTTATGTAGTTGTAGTCTTAAGTTTCTTGAAAAACCCTCTTGGTCTCCACCCATTGATGTAACTGTGCATGACACACAGAAGACAACGTGGCATAACTGTCTAGTGATGAAGCATCACAGCTAAGGACCAGTCCTCTAATGGACCTAGCCACTATGGTATTCAGAAGGAGCGGTAGAAAAAATAGATGTGTGACATCATGCGCTTGTGATGCTTTGGCCCTTGTCCTTAGTAATTACGGGACAAAATACATTCTTTAAAAAAGTGATAATTGACTGTCCACTGAAATTCTGAGCCGGTAGTGACTTTAGGAACTGTTCACTGAAATTAAAGCTCCAGCATAGACATGACTCTGTTCAACACCTGCCCTTATGATCAAGATATGGAGAAGTGTTGCCAATACTAGAGGAGGGATTGCCCCTTCCCCACCCAGATGTCCTGCAGTGTCCACTCCATAAAACATGACTAAAAGATATTGACATTAACATCGCCAATAGCTCTCGAATTGTCAAGACCCAGTGGCATTGTCAATGCTTGTTATTATTATGGCATGATATCCGTGGTACCAACTTTTCAGGGAAGCTCTCCTTACAGGCTACCCATGTTTAGATTTTAAAAAGGCTGCTTGAAGTTGTCATGTGTGCACCTCATTGTAGTACTGCCACCTGATCCTTGTCTTTCTCAGCCTAAGGATTCTGACAAGTAAACTGCTGCCAGTCACCCACACCTTCCAGCATTGTACTTTATATTTAATAAAATCCTTTTCCTGGGCGTGCTTTCCTCATGACTCTCATCAATAGCCTTGACGAGGGTGGAAGTCAAGGGAGGGGAAAGAGAGTGAGTTGAAATGGCCTGAAAAATGATGAGCCAGATGAGGGAAGGTCTGTAAATACGCTGCATATTCTACAGTGCTTTACTTCTTTTGTACAGCAATAGGGCAGTGTCTCTGAGGTTCGTAGGGCATGTATATGGCTCTCTCTCGGTGGCTGACACTGTTCCTACAGTGCTTCATTCCACAGGTGGTTGGGCACTGGTGCTCAGATTAAGCCATCATTAAAAAAAACTGCTTTTGGGTTTCAGTGTAACTAATTGGAAGGAAGGCCTAGTGTGGTTAATACACCTGCTTCAGAGATCAGACCAGTGCACTTGACTGCAGAGACAGAAAGTGGTGGCTTATTGTATTATGCGACTCCAAAAGTGCCTGGGGAGTTTTCTAAGTTCTTTGGCCATTCTGGTGAGGTGGGGCCCCTGGGTTTCTGCAGCTGCAGGCAGACTGCAGTACACGTAGGCTATAACTGTTGCTCCACACATGTTCAAGTTCAGCTGTTTCGGACAGTGACTTGACTGGCCAATGCTGGTGGTGCTTTTGCTATTACATAGTGTTGCTTGCCTGAATCTCCCAGCTGCCTGGCAAGAAAAACTAAACACCTACCCTCTGCCCCTACTCGGCTACATATTTATTGAATGTTGTCAACTCAAATATCAACAATAAGTCTGGCCAGCAAAATCTGGGGGGGAGGGGCTGGGGGTCAGGAGAGTAGAGAGCCCCAGCCTTGTCATCAGTGTTGAAATCAAAGATTCCTTCTTGGGAAGTAGGAGTCAGGTAGCCAGTTCATGTAGGATAGAGGTTGTAGATTTATATAAAGGGTTACAGGATAAGTTACAAGTTACTTAATAAGGAGTACAGGACAAGTTACTTAACAGGGAAACCCCACCAGGAGCAGCAACCTCTCTGCTCAGCCAGCTTTCTCTGTCACAGTCCTAAAGTCACTCACCATCGTTCAATGACATCAAACACTGGCTGAGCAGAGAACAACAGAGGTGTGTACTGAATGCATTACAAGCTTAGCAGACTATAACACACAGCAATGTGATTGTATATCTAAATGTGCACCTCCTAGAGTGAGAGGATGCCAATGCTCTCCTTATCCCTTCAGTGCAGAGTAGCTTTTTCAATGCATAAGGCATTTTAATGCAGTAATGCGCACACCAGCACTAAAATGAATTTGTCTAACTCCTGATGCATGGCACTTGGCAGGGCTGCATTAACTTAATCTCCACAATGCACAATGGTTTGAGCTGTGTTAATAGCTAGGTGCCACAACTCTCTTGGCTTTGCTGTAAGCATTCACTTTTCTCCTTTGTAGCTTCTCTAAAGACAAACATAGATTTCTATAGTTTTGATGTAAAATGTACCTTCTGCACCACAGTCATCCACCCCAGTGAAATTGTAAGCAAATACTTACCCCTTAGATACTACTAAACCATTAATGCTCCCAGCATTCAGGGGTGTGGGTGGCACAAGCCATGGGACACTTGAGTTATCTTGCTTTCTGATTCCCAGTCTGTGTCACCCCCACCTCCCATTCCCCAAGTAGTTATCATTTGATAGAAAAAGGTTACTTGAAAAAAAGATTCTCTACTTGAGGTCTACTTGCACCTGTGTGCAGGTAACCACATGCTGAACTTCATGCACCTGCAGGTTGCGAGGGCTTAGCTCAAACCAACAGTGGTGGGTGTACAACCAAAGAGGGACACTGACAGCCTGATGAGGGTAGGAACAGATTTGCCAGCACTACCCCTGGGCATCTGCTGCCCTCTTCAGATGCCTTGTGGCTCCACACATCCAATATCACTTCCCTTTTTTGGGTCGAGTGCACGCTGGCACTCTGGCCCCTGTTGTAATCTCTCTGTGGGCTTTTAACCAAGCCCATGTCACACCTGTGACCTTCATTGGTTCGTGGGCTTGCTTTTTAAAATCTGCTTGATTTCATTTGTGAAAGGCATGCATACGTCATGCCCTTTCTGGTGTTTAGCCCTCCTCGAGCGCACCGACCAACTACTGAAAACATACGAGGCTCCATGTTTTCAGCATGGCTTCTGGACTACCTTTTCTTTTTATGTCTAACGCAATGCGATCTCACTGGGTTTCACACAGCGTAATCGTGCTCATTTTTAAAAAAACATTTTTTTGTTAAAATTTCCCCGCCCCTATCCACATCTCGCCCACCCTTCCCTTGAGATTTGCGGCGCCACCATTGCACAAATGCATTGCCATGCGTCCTCTAGTTTGTAGCTGTATTTGGTGTTGCGGTATCACATCTACAGCACATTGTCAAATACTTTATTAAAAAAATACATTTGGCAGCTTCCAAAGTAGCTATAGGGATCTGCGCGTAACACTATTTAGGAACAATGTTTATGGCTGATTCATGGGCTTGGCTCCAGAGGAAAAAAACTTCAGCGACCACTCCCTACCGCCGGCTGCAATTATCATGTGTGCTGAACATTGCTGGTTCTTTTAGGCAGTAGGTTTACTACCACAGGCGAACTCCTCATGAAAAGTCAGCTTTGTACGTGATTGGACCGGATCAGCTGCCAGCAGCTAGTGTACAACACTGGACGAGGTTGCAGTACCTGCCAGACCAGACCAGCCTATTGTCATTGGGCTGCAGCGGGCACTGTTAAGTATTTAAATTGCATAGCAAGGGCATATGTTTCTTTACAATAAACAAATCATAATAAATGCATAAAATTAGTTCTAAAACAAGCAGCCAATTGTGTTTTAAATAAAACAATTTAGATCCTACAATTATACAGAAATAAAAGGCTAAACCTAGAAACGTTGTTGGTTTGCTGATAAAGCCATGATTCAGTCATTAAATACCAATATTTAATGGCATGAATAATTTTTCTTATTTTGGCTTTGGCGAATTTGGTCTTTAGCTATTTATTCTACATATCAAAAAGGCATGACGTGAATGAATTAAGTGGGAAATTTAGTCATCCTTGTATCAAAACAAACTAAGGCATTTGGACTTTAAAAACTGGAGATTCCAAAATACTGAAATACAGGGACACATAATAGATGGAATCTCACAAACTTTTTTTTTTAACAAGCACGCTCCAGAGAAGACGCTGGAATAAATATCAACAGGGCACTCAGAGTACACCATGTGGTTAGATTACAGCACTGTTGTGCAGTGCTTGATTTGTAAATAAAAACGTGCCGGTGCCCAAAACCCTCCTCTTAAATACGCGGCTGCTGCAATTAAATGTGCGAGCACAGGATCCTAAGGCAGCATGTTAGAGATGGGGTCTTTGGTTGGCAGTCAGGTTACCCCCTGTCTAAGCAAGGACCCTCACTCTAGTCAGGGTAAGTCACACACAATCCAAATCATCCTGTGCCCACCTTCTGGTAGCTTGGCACTGAGTAGTCAGGCTTAACTTAGAAGGCAATATGTAAAGTGTTTGTGCAATAAATCATGCAATAACACAGTATAGCACCGAAACAATACACCACACAGTGTTTAGAAAAATATCTAATATTTATCTGATAAGATGCAGGTCAAAAAGATTAAAATGCAATAAGTATATGTTGAGATATCACTGTAAAAGTGATATAAGGTGTCTTTAGTCTTTTAAAAGCAATAAATGTCTCTTTCAAGCAAAAAGTACCTAGTTCGCGTTCAAAATCTCAGCAAAGAACCACAGAGGAGATGCGTTGAAAACAAGGGGGTGTGCGTCGATTTCTCGGGCCGCACACAGGGATGCGTCGTTTAGTTTTCATGCAGGGATGGCTGTAAGTCGATTTTCGGCACTCGTCGTGGATCCTCTTCGGGTTGCAGGGTTTTCGGACGCCCCGGGGACGATGAGTGGATTTCTGGCCCTGACAGGACGAAGTCACAGGGGCTGCTTTGATCCGGTGGGCGTTGTGTGGAAATTTCTACTGCACGGCAGGCGCTGCATCGATTCCTCTCTGGAAGTCGGGCTGCATCGTTCCGGCTCGGCTGTGCGTGGATCCAGAGGTCCGAGCGTTGAATTTCTGGTCGCTACACTGGCGCTGCGTCAATCTACTCATTGCGAAGTCAGGCTGTGTCGTTCCGGTTCGGTGTATGATGTATTTTTCACTGCGGTGCAGGCTGTGCGTCATTTCTGGCAGGCTGTGCGTCAATTTTCACCACACAAGGAGTCCTTCTTGTAGAGATGAAGTTTTTTTGGGCCTGAGACTTCAGGGAACAGGAGGCAAGCTCAATCCAAGCCCTTGGAGAGCACTTCTCACCACAGCCAGAGAGCAGCAAGGCGGTAGGGCAACAGCAAGGCAGCAGTCCTTCACAGAAAGCAGTTAGGTGAGTCCTTCGGGCAGCCAGGCAGGTCTTCTTGGCAGGATGCACATTCTGGTTCAGGTTCTCTTCTCCAGGAAGTGTCTGATTTGTTCGAGGCAGAGGCCCTGTTTAAATACCCAAAAGTGCATTTGAAGTGGAGAAACTTCAAAGAGTGGCTTAGAAGTGCACAAGGTCCCCTTTCAGTTCAATCTTGTCTGCCAGTGTCCCAGCAGGGGGTGCGGCAGTCCTTTGTGTGAGGGCAGGCTACTGTCTTTGACATGTAAGTGCCAGGCTCTCCCCCCTCCCAGCCTGGAAGACCCATTCAAAATGCAGATGTATTCAAGTGAGGCTGAATATCCTGTGTTTGGGGTGTGTCTGAGTGAATGCACAAGGGAGCTGTCAACTGAACCCAGCCAGACGTGGATTGTAAGGCTCAGAAGGATTTAAGTGCAGAGGAATGCTCACTTTCTAAAAGTGGCATTTCTAAAATAGTAATATTAAATCCAACTTCACCAGTCAGCAGGATTTTGTATCACCATTCTGGCCATACTAAAGATGACCTTCCTACTCCTTTCAGATCAGAAGCTTCCACTCAAACAGTATATGAGGGTAGCCCCAATGTTAGCCTATGAAGGGAGCAGGCCTCACAGCAGTGTAAAAATGAATTTAGGAATTTTACACTACCAGGACATGTAAACTACACAGGTACATGTCCTGCCTTTTGCCTACACAGCACCCTGCCCTATGGGTTACCTAGCGCATATGTATATGGTGACTTATATGTAGAAAAGGGGAGTTTTAGGCTTGGCAAGTACTTTTAAATGCCAAGTCAAATTGGCAGTGAAACATCACACACAGGTCTTGTAATGGAAGTCCTGAGACAAGGTTAAGGAGCTACTTAAGTGGGTTGCACAATCAGTGCTGCAGGCCCACTAGTAGCATTTAATCTACAGGCCCTGGGCACATATAGTTCACTTTACTAGGGACTTATAAGTAAATTAAATAGTTCAATTGGGTATGATCCAATGTTATAATTTTTTTTAAATGGGAGAGAGCATATGGACTTTAGCACTGGTTAGCAGTGGTAAAGTGTGCAGAGTCTTAAAACCAGCAAAAACAGTATCTAAAAAGTGGAGGGAGGCAGGTAAAACGTTAGGGGTGACCACCCTAAATCTGTCAGGTCTAACATGTGTTCCCCCCAGCTGAAAGTGGGGAGAGCTACCCAACCTCCTGGGAGCTCTCATCGCTAAGGCTGAAGTATCTGGAGAGACCATCAGCACTGGCATGGTCAATCCCCGGGCGATGCTCAACCGTAAAGTCCATCCCCTGTAGGAAAATGGACCCCTCATCTGCATAAGCCATCTGATGGGCCTGTGGTCTGTCTGAACCCAAAAGTGAGTCCTAAACACGTATGGTCTCAGATTCTTTAGTGCCCAGAGCACAGCAAATGCTTCTCTCTCAATAGCACCCCACCTCTGTTCCTGTGGTAATAGTCTTCTGCTAATTAAGACTACCAGTTGGTCTAGGCCCTCCTCGTTTAGCTGTGCTAGAAGAGCCCCTATGCCATGCTCTGAAGCGTCTGTCTGCACAATAAATTTCTTGGGAGTAGTCAGGTGCCTTGAGCATGGGGGCCGTGCACATGGCTTCCTTCAGGGAGTCAAAGGCTTTCTAACAAGCCTCTGTCCAATTCACCAACCTAGGTTGCTTTTTGGAAGTAAGTTCTGTCAAGGGTGTCACAATGGATCCATAGCCCTTGACAAACCTACGGTAGTATCCAGAGAGGCCTAAGAAGGCTCTCACGTCTGTCTGTGTTCTAGGTGGTTGCCAGGCCTTGATTGTTTCAATTTTGCCCTGCAGTGGCTGCACCTTGACACCACCTACTAGGTGTCCCAAGTACACCATGGAACCCTGCCCAATCTGGCACTTACTAGCCTTGATGGTCATGCCTGCCTGTTGCAGAGCCTGAAGCACCTCCTTGAGGTGGAGCAGGTGTTCCTCCCAGCTGTAACTATAGACGGTTATGTCATCTAGGTAGGCTGCGCAGAAGGTATCCTTGCCAGCTAGGACCCCGTTGACCAACCGTTGGAAGGTAGAGGGGTATTTTTCAACCGCAAGGGCATCACCCGGAACTGGTAATGGCCCTCAGGTGTGGAAAATGCAGATCTCTCTTTAGCCCCCTCAGTCAAGGTAATCTGCCAGTACCCTGATGTGAGATCAAAAGTACTGAGGAATTTGGCAGCACCTAGTCTGTCTACGAGCTCATCAGCTTGGGTGATGGGGTGAGCGTCACTCCATGTGACTGAGTTGAGACTCCGGTAGTCCACACAGAACCGGAGTTCTGGCTTGGCACCGGGTGTAGTAGCCTATGGTACCAGCACCACAGGGCTGGCCCAGGGACTGCTGGACTTCTCAATAACCCCTAGGGCCAACATCTTGGCAACTTCCTCCTTGATGCTGGCCTTCACCTTAACTGAAAACCTGTACATTTTGTTCTTTACGGGGGGACTGTCTCCCGTGTCAATATCATGGACACACAGGTGAGTGAGTCCAGAAGTAAGGGAAAACAGGGAAGAGAACTGCTCCAACAACTCGTAGCAGTCTCCTCTATGATCTAGAGTCAGGGAGTCAGAGAGATTGACACCCTCCACTGACCCATCACCTTCTTTGGCAGAGAGGCGGTCAGGGAGAGGTTCACTCTCCTCTTCCACACCCCTCATCTGTCACAAGGAGCATACTGACCTCAGACCTCTCAAAATGAGACTTGAGTCGGTTATGGTGGAGAACCCTTAGGGGTTGTCTAAGGGTCTTGAGGTCCACTTGGTAAGTGGCCTCCCCCTTCCGCTCCTTGATTTCAAATGGGCCAGTCCAGCGGTCCTGGAGAGCTCTAGGCCCTACTGGCTCCATTACCCAAACTGTGTCTCCAGGTGAGAACTCGACCAGAGTGGCCTTCTGGTCATACCACTCCTTCATCACCTCTTGACTGGCCTCAAGGTTACTTTTGGCCTACTTCCAGAAGCTTTGGGTTTGGTTGCGGAGGGCCAGCATGTAGCTGACTACATCCTGGGGAGGTGTCTTGGGAGCTTTCTCCCAGCCCTCTTTCACTGTGCTCAGCGATCCCCTGACAGGGTGACCATAGAGAAGCTCAAAGGGCCTGAAACCCAACCCTTTCTGGGGCACCTCCCTATAAGCAAAGAGCAGGCATGGCAAGAGGATGTCGTACTTACACCTCTGAATCTCTCAGCAAGCCCATTGGATTGAGGATGATAAGGGGTGATAAACCGGTAGGTCACCCCACACTCATCCCACATGGACTTTATGTACGCAGACATGAAGTTAGTGCTCTGTCAGACACAATTTCCTTAGGGAATCCCACACGGGTAAATATTCCCATCAGGGCTCTGGTCACCACCGGTGCGGTCATTGTTCTCAGAGGGATTGCCTCTGGATAGCGGGTGGCATGGTTCACCAAAACCAGAATAAACCTGTTGCCCAAGATAGTTTTGGGGTCCAAGGGACCAATGACGTTGATGCCCACCCTTTCAAAGGGAGTGCCAATGACCCGGAGTGGGATCAGGGCGGCCTTAAGCCTTTTCCCTGTGTTCCCACTAGCCTGGCAGGTGGGGCTGGCCCTGCAGAAAGTATCTGAGGCTACCCTCATTCTAGGCCAATGGAAGTGGGTGACAAGCCTGGCAAAGGTCTGGTCATATTAGAGAGGAAAAGATGCATACTGACCACCGACAGTTAAGTTATAGCACTTGTTCAAAAATTTGACTAACACTTGTGTGTAGCTAAACCCAAGAAAAAGAAGCTAATGGCCTCATTTAGAATAAGGCGAAATGGTGATAGTGCCATAAATTGGCTGTATTCCCGCAAGCTGGACGCGCGGTTACACTGCCCATTGAAAGGGGGGGAAATGCTGGGTTTCCACCACTGGAAACTGAGGTGGATGTGTTACAAACCCTTGAGGTAGTGTAAGGGATATTTTTGTTTGATTTTCTGCAACAAACCTCCATTTATGGCATTCAGTTCTAAAAAGCAAAATACAATGTTGAGCGTGCCAAATAAACATGGCTGCCAGCTGGGCATTCACCAGAGGTGAATGTGCATGTGACGGTGCAGAGGATGCATTTTCATCATAGAGATCTATACAAACAGGAGGGAATTTCTAGATGTGGCTGGCAGTGCTCAATCAGGAGCGCACTGGCAAGGACATTTGCCAACCTGGTAAGCGAGCGTGTTGCCCGCCTGTGTTTAAATGAGACTAACATTTACTTTAAGGGCAAGAAAGAAGACAGTATTACTTTAACATCTCGACTGTTTCTCTTCGGTAACTCTTTATGAGAAATCAGACACTCTTCATGAGTATAATCATTCCCATTGCATCTTCCTGCTTTTACAAGAGTCAGAGGTCAGCGATGAGGGAGACTGAACTAATAAATCAACATTTAAGTGAACGCCAGACACAGACACCAAACTCCGAGTGCCAAACCCCAGAGAATGCAATTTAATGTCATTGCTCCAAAGATGCGGCCTCACACACAATGCAGGCATGGAATAAAAGACACAAAGATTGTAATGCATGTAAACATTTAGGAGAACCTTGTGAAACATTAATCATTGGCACGGCACAGTCTCAAATACTGCACAACTTACTTTAGTGATAGGGTAAAAATGTCTGTCTTGCCTATGTTTACGTGACTACACATTTATTAACAAGCAGGAATCTGCAAGCAGCTATCTGAAGCAGATACATGGCTGGGCCCGCTCATTCAAAAAACGAGGATGTATAAAAATATAAATAAGTACAGACACGCAATTCAGTCACTAATCCAACAGCATATACATTTGTACACATCAATGCAATCATTAATCATCCATTTATTCGAAACATTCTTATAATTGTCCATTCTGCCAGAAGCATCTGACAATTGCTAAACCCACCACAGTGTCTCATAAGACACCATTATTTTCCCGTGTTATTGCGTCCCTCAGGAGAGAACCTTCGGGTATCTCTGCTCATGTCCACATTCATGATGCAAATTAGCAAACACCAAATTCCACAGAGAATTTCACCCACCTCTCATCTAAGAATCCATCATCAATCATTTGTAATAAAACCACTTTCACAACTTACTAAATCACTGTCATGTACCATTGGTTATGGAGATAAAATAATCAATCCAGCCCTTTTGTGCACTATCTTATTTGGCACCCTACCTTACGAGTTTGACTAACAAAAATATTACAGGCAAGGAGACAGGCTGCAAAAGCTGACTTAAAATCATCATGCCTGAATAAAAAATGCACATCTAAAATATTAAGGACCAAATTTACAAGGCCCTATCACCACCAGAGCTTCACTTTTTGCAACGCTCAGGTGGCGCTAATCACTGCTCCATATTTACAAGGAGGTGTAACACAACTTTTTGTGGCATTACGCCTTCTTGCAAAAAAGGGCCCCTCCGACACAGTTTTCTGTGCAAGTATACCTGCGTTGGTGCAGGCTGCCTAATTTAGCAATGGCGCAGGGGGAAATGCATGGCTGTGCCATAGTCTTGTGAATATAGTGCAGCCCTGCATTTCAAAACTTGAGCAGCGCGGAGCTGCTGATTTTGGCGCAGCAAAGCGCTACATCTGTTTCTTGTAAATCTGGCACTGGAGGGCCAGATTTACAAGGCCCTTGCACCTCCTTGTGCCACACTAGCATATTTTTTGTACGCTAATGTGTCGTTAAGGAGCCCATTGCCCAGTGCCATATTTACAAAGTGATACAATGCCTGCATTGTGCTAAATTGTAACAACTTGCGCCACATTATGCTCACGCCAGACATAATGTATGCAAGGGGAGCGTTCCCCAGTTAGGAGGCCAGAATCTACAAGATTTCACTGCGTCAGTTTTTTTCGTCATTTTTAACACCTCCACAGGGCAGGTGTTAAAGTGACGGACCCATAGTAATCTATGGACCTCCCTAGTGCTTTGCTGCACTAGCGCCATAATTGATGTAGCTGATGCTGCTAAGCACCACAATAGCATCAGAAATTATGACGTTATTGTGGAAACGACAGCCATGGTGCGCCATATTGTAAATACAATGCAACCATGGTGTCATTAGGTGCGGCATTGGTACCGATGAACCACTTTGTTGTAAATCTGGCCCTAAATTCCTCTCTTCTGATTGTAAGACCATGCAATTGCTGAGTCACAAAAAAGTACTTCTACGTTTCATAGACTTGCTCCTACAAAATTCTCAACTATATTGTTTTCTGATTCACAAAAGCATAGCTTGAAAATGAAGAAAATCATAGCTATACTTTTGATGTCTGCAGGTAGACATCTGTTGGTTGACTGTCATTAAAACGTACTGTCTTCTTTCGTTTTCCCAAATGGAGGATGCTTTTTCCTTTAAATTATGTATGTTAGAAATCTAATTGGCACAGGTATGCACCCTGTTCAAGTAGGGACCACAATCCTAGCCAGGGTAAGTCACAACACAACCTAAATTATCCTGTGCTCAACCTCCGGGATCTTGGCTCAGAGTGGGCAGTCAACTTACAAGGCAATGTGTAAAGTATTTGCGCATTAACTCATACAGTAACACAGTGAAAACACAACAAAAAGTACGCTGCACCAGTTTAGGTACTAGATAATATTTATCAGAATAAAATAAGAACAAAACGACAAAAATCCAATTTGAGCAAGTCAAGATATCACTTTTTAATAGTTTAGATGAGTCATAATCCTTAACAATCAGTGGCAGTATCCTTTTAACAGACAGTATCTGGGATGCATTGAAAATAATGATGCAGAGGGCCACAGAGGAGGAGATTTGTCAGAAAGTAAAGTGATGTGCCCTTTTTTCCCGTCCGGTGAAGGAGATGCATTGTTTATTTCCACACTGCAAGGTCATGCGTTAATTTCTGAGAGCACAGGCTTGGTTCCTCACTGCGATGCCCAGGGTTGGTGTGTGAAAAAATCTAAATGGCGTTGTGAAGAGGCAACAGGTGCTGTGTTGATCCAGCAGGTGATGCAGTGTTTTTTCAGTAGCGAGACTGGTGCTGTGTTGATTCTGCAGGCGTTGTGTTGAATTTTCCAGGCATAGCGTCAGTTTTTCAGGCGCTGTGGATTTTCTCCTCCAGATAAAGGCCCTCATTACGAGTTTGGCAGTTTTCGGGCAAGGCCCCCATGCAAAATGGCGGCACAATGCTGCCAGTGGTGGCAGTATAGCAACCACTGGATCACGAGTCACAAAACATAACCCACCCAACAACAGACACAAAACCAACATCGCCAGGCTCACCCACAGTGAAAGAATGACTGATCAACAGCTGGTCCCGCCATGCCAACCCCAGATCAACCGTCATATTTAGAGGCAAGCTCCAGCACAGCAGTACATGCATGGTGGTAAACCATTGGCGGTTCACACCGCGGTGGTATAAAAAGGCACCACTGAAAGTAGCCAACACCACATTGGCCAGTTCGAATATCCCATACCTGAAACTCAACTACACACAACGCACAGATGCACATGCCACCATATAACACCCCCACACACACAGGCACAATCACTAGTGACAAATACGAGCAGACACACTTGACTGAAAGCAAACCCCAAACACAACAAAGACAATCACACTTCACACATTGTACACAGTTCCACCACAGCCCAACAGCACCCACAGCCAAACACCTCCACATCACCACACACCCTGCACTGCACCCAACATGCACACCACATACCCACCCCACAACATGTCACTACATAAGCACCCACGGTTCACCGACAATGAGTTGCGGGTCATGGTGGACGAGATCATCAGAGTAGAGCCACAGCTCATGGGAGCCTAGGTACAGCAAACATTGATATGCCCCGAAAACAGTTATGGCAGAGGATCGTCAACAGGGTCAACGCAGTCGGCACCTACCCATGCACACAAGGGAGGATATCAGGAAGAGGTGGAATGACCTCAGTGTGGAGGTCCATGCCATGGCATCCAGGCATCAGATAGCCATCAACAAGACTGGCGGTGGGCTCCCACCTCCTCCTTTAGACTTGACATCCTGGGAGAAGAAGGTCATGGACATCATGCAACCAGAGGGTCTGACTGCCATCAGCTGAGGGCTCGACTTTGGTAAGTCAACAATACCCCACAAGCACCAAAAAACCCTGCCCTGCATGCCTCCCCACCACCCACCACCCTCCAACCTACTACAACCTACCCTTCTGCAAACACCCCATGCCACTCCTCTGCATGCCACACCACCCCACTCCCACCATCCCCAATCACTCACTCCTAATGCACGGATGACAACACAATGTGGAGAACCACAGCTCCCGCAATCCAGCACAACCCACACAGCAACACACCACAGACTCACTGCACAGTGGGACATCTGCATGGACAACCATACCACAGACACACCAACTAGCTGCCACAACCTCGTCCCAACACATGGCAATGACAGCAATACCAACCACCATCCACATCCCCCAGGCCACATGGAAACCATGAGCAAACCCCTACACCAAATCAATGTCTGCAGTGCAGCAGCTGTCACTGCCATCACTGGCAAGCAAGTCAATATCACTGCATGCATCACAACAGGGACATAACAACTACAGTTACACACCTACGGGCATATTTATACTCTGTTTGCACCGAATTAGTGTCATTTTTTTTACTCTAATTCGGTGCAAAACTAACTCCATATTTATACTTTGGTGCTAGACCCCTCTCGCACCAAATTTATGGAGTTAAAGTCATTTTTTGAAAGTGGAGACCTACTTTGCCTTAATGAGATGCAAGGTAGGTGTTCCTGTGCAAAAAATGACTCTATGGCCTTAACACCATATTTAGGGGCATATTTATACTCTGCGGCATATTTATACTCTGTTTGCACCGAATTAGTGTCATTTTTTTTAAATCTAATTCGGTGCAAAACTAACTCCATATTTATACTTTGGTGCTAGACCCATCTAGCATCAAGGCCCTGATTTAAACTTTTTTTGCACCGCATTAACGTCATTTTATGACACAAAAGTGGCGCAAACGTACAAAATATTGGCAATTATTTATACTTTTTGCTGCAAAACTGCACTAACTCAGTTTTGCACCAAAAAGTTTAGCACCGGCTTGCACCATTTCTGTGCACCAGCCGGGCACCATATTTATGGAATGGTGCAAGCCGGTGCAAAGGGTAGGCTAGAGTTTTAAAAAATGACTTTAGTCGGGTGGGACTGGCAGTATGGAAGAAGAGGGTTTAGCACCAAAAAATGGCTTTAGGCAGGTTAGAGTAAAAAAAATGACTCTAACCAGATTAGCGTCATTTTATGGTGCTAAACCTACCATGCCACATGACTCCTGCCTTAGAAAAGGCAGGAGTCATGCCCACCACCCCAGTGGCCAGCACAGAGGACAGGGCTCCCCTGGGCATGGCCATTGCAGCCGGTGCCATGTATGGGGGCCCATTTCAGGGCCCCCTATGGCACTTTCAAAAATAAAATGCACTTACCTGTACTTAACTGGGATGGGGTCCCCCATCCTCGCAGTCCCTCTAGTGTGGGTGGGGGTGCCCCTAGGGCCTAGGGAGGGCACCTCTGGGCTTATTCCATGGTGTTCCACCATGGAAATAGGGCCACAGGTCCCCTTACACCTGCCCTGACCCAGGTCTTAAAAAATGGGGCAAAGCAAGCTTTGTCCCATTTTTTGACCCCTCCTCCCTCCCTTGCACCATTTTTACATGGGAGTATAAATATGGTGTTAAGGCCATAGAGTCATTTTTTTGCACGGGAATGCCTACCTTGCATCTCATTAAGGCAAGGTAGGTTTCCACTTCCAAAAAATGACTTTAACTCCATAAATTTGGTGCTAGACGGATCTAGCACCAAAGTATAAATATGGAGTTAGTTTTGCACTGAATTAGAGTAAAAAAATATTACGCTAATTCTGTGCAAACAGAGTATAAATATGCCCCTTAGCGTCAAAAAATGATGTTAATCTGGTCAGAATCATTTATTTTGACTCAAAACTGCCTAACGTCATTTTTTTTAAAGCTAGCCTACCCTTTGCACCGGCTTGCACCATTCCATAAATATGGTGCCCAGCTGGTGCTAAAAAATGGTGCAAGCCGGTGCAAAACTTTTTGGGGCAAAACTGCCTTAGAGCAGTTTTGCACCAAAAAGTATAAATAAGGCCCCTAATCTCTACCATTTCCATCCACCGGTACCCCTGCTACTTCCATCCTACAGAGGATGCCAGGGTCAGACAGCTCTCCCCAGGATGAAGGCCCCACTGGATGTCTGGATGGGGACGAGTTGCCTGGGCAATCTGGGGACACTGGACAGTCCACCAACAGCAGACACACCAGACAACTCAGCCATGTGGCAACAACACTACAGCTAGCCCCTGTAGGAAAGTACCATCTTTCTTGGCATGTTACCATCATTTTTACCTGAATGTCAGTATGTTTTTCTCTGTCTCACTGGGATCCTGCTGGTCAGGACCCCAGTGCTCATAGTTTATGGCCTACTGTGTGTGGTGTGTATAGTATTTGACTGTGTCACTGAGGCTCTGCTAATCAGAACATCAGTGCTTCTGCTCTCTGCTTTTAAATTTGTCACTGTAGGCTAGTGACTTCATTTGACAATTTCAGTTGGCACACTGGACCCCTCTTATAAGTCCCTAGTATATGGTACCTAGGTACCCAGGGCATTGGAGTTCCAGGAGATCCTTATGGGCTGCAGCATTTCTTTTGCCACCCATAAGGAGCTCAGACAAACCCTTCCACAGGCCTGCCATTGCAGCCTGCGTGAAATAGTACACACACTATTTCACAGCCATTTCCATTGCACTTAAGTAACTTATAAGTCATCTACATGTCTAACCTTCACTTGCTGAAGGTTAGGTGCAAAGTTACTAAGTGTAAGGGAACCCTTGCATTAGCAAAGGTGCCCCCACATAGTTCAGGGCCATTTCCCGGGACTTTGTGAGTGCGGGGACGCCATTACTCGCGTGCACTACATATAGGTCAATACCGATATGTAGCTTCACAATGGTAACTCTGAATATGGCCATGTAAGGTGACTAAGATCATGGAACTGCCCCCCCCACTACAAATCTGATATTGAGGAGCCAATTCCATGCATCCTGGGGGCTCCACTGTGGACCCCTAGTACTACCAAACCAGCTCTCTGAGGCTTGCACTGCAGATATAGCTGCTGCCACCTCACAGGCAGGGTTCTGCCCTATTGGGATCTGAGCAACTCATTCCCAGGAAGGCAGAACAAAGCATTTCCTTTGGGAGCAGGGTGTTACACCCTCTCCCTTTGGAAATAGGTGTTACAGGCTGGGGAGGGATAGCCTCTCCCAGTCTCTGAAATGCTTTGAAGGGCACAGATGGTGCCCTCCTTGCATAAGCCAGTCTACATCAGTTCAGGGACCCCTTGTCCCCTGCTCTGGAGCGAAACTGGACAAAGGAAAGGGGAGTGACCACTCCCCTGTCCATCACCACCCCAGGGGTGGTGCCCAGAGCTCCTCCAGTGTTTCTCAGACTTCAGCCATCTTGCTTTTCAAGGTGTGAGGGCACTCTGGAGAGCTCTGATTGGCCAGTGCCAGCAGGTGACGTCAGAGACCCCTCCTGATAAGTCCTTACCTGATAAGGTAGCCAGTCCCCCTCTCTGGGCTATTTAGGGTCTTTCCTATGGGTTCTCTTCAGATTCTACTTGCACGTTTCTAGCAGGAATCCTCTGCAACTACTATTTCATCCTCTGACCTCGGATCAACTGCAGCCTGCTCCAGGAACCGCTGTAACAGTGACAAAGTATACACAAGGGATACTTTTCTTCTGCAAATTCAGCTCCAGCCAGCAACTGCAACAGTTTCCATGGTGTGCATGCTCTGAGGACTCCCTGTCTTCACCCTGCACCAGAAAGACCAAAGAAGTCTCCCATGGGGTGACGGAGTCATTCCCAGGCTCACGCTAGCACCTTGTAAGTTGATGACCAGTTCTCTTGGACTCCTCTCCTGGCAACGAGCGTGCTCCTTGGAACACAGACGGTGGACCCCACCCACACAGACTGTCCTGAGGCCCTGCTGTCACAATTTGGAGGAGGTAAGACCTTGCCTTCCCCCAGAACGACCCCTGTGCACCGTGTCTTCTTCGCCTCCTGAGGCCTCTGTGCATTCTTTGCAAAATTCCTTCATGCACAGCCTGGCCTAGGTCCCCAGCACTCTATCCTGCGACACTCAACTCGCTGAGTTGTTCTCTGGCGGCAGGGGACCTTCCTTTGTAGTGCTGCACCAACTGCATTTTGCACCTCCTTTGTCCCAGTGTCCTGGGCTCTAAGGGCTCTCTGAAGTGCATTTCTGCAGTCTTTGTCCAACCGGGGACTCTTCTTTTGCACCCCCTCCTGGGTTGGCAGGGACTCCTGTCTTTCCTGGAACTTCTTTCGACTTCTGGACTTAGTCTCCTTCCTTTGCAGGTCATCAGGTCCAGGAATCCACTGTTTGTTGTCTGCAGACTTCATTGGTTCCTGCAATAATCCCAATCACGACGTGTAGTGTGTCCTAAGGAAACTTGCAGTACTTTACTCCTACTTTTCTGGGCTCTGGGGTGGGGTAATTTACTTACCTTTACTGTATTCTTATTCTCCCAGCAATTCTGCACACACTACACTTGTCTAGGGGGGAATTCGTGACTCGCATTCCACTTTCTTAGTGTATGGTTTGTGTTGCCCCAAGACCTATTTTCTCCCATTGCATTCTATAGCATTTCCTATTGTTTGCACTATCCTATTTCTAATTACTTACCTTATTTTGGTGTCTAGTGTATATAATGTGTATAATGCTTACCTCCAGAAGGCGTATTGCCTCTAAGATATTTGTGGTACTGTGTCACCCACATAAACTACCTTTATTTTTGGTAACACTGAGTATTGTCTTTACTTGTGTATGAGTACTTTGTAACTATAAGTGGTGTTGCATGAGCTTTGCATGTCTCCTACTTCAGCCTAAGCTGCTCTGCTATAGCTACCTCTATCAGCCTAAGCTGCTAGAACACTACTACTTCACTATTAAGGGATAACTGGACCTGGTATAAGGTGTAAGTACCCAAGGTACCCACTACAAACCAGGCCAGCCTCACACAGCCCCTGAACTTCAAACCTGTGCTCCAGGGACCTCACAGTCAGAGGTGTGCCCTATAGTACAGGGGCCAGAGACAAGGGCATACACCCCAAACAATGAAGGCCCGGCTGCTACTGAGAGTGGCCACACTGTGCCAGGGGTACAGGCACAGGGGGCCAGGGCTAGTTGGAGGGGAACCATGTGCCAAGGCCCGGGGCAGCTACACCAACTGACCCAGGAGGTCCTCAACCAAGTCCTAGGTGTATACCAACAGACCCAAGACACAGTAGCCCAGATCCTCGCTACCGTGTAGGAGACCAAGAGGCTGCAGGGGGAATACCATCAGGAGGCCATGCAACAGTGGCAGGCCTACAATGCCACCATGGCCTCCATAGTATGGGTGCTCAAGGACCTGACCACCATCATGCGTGAGTCCACCACTCATCAGCAGACCCCTTCCACTGGCCACATCCCATCAGAGCCCTCCACGTCAGCGGCAGCCAGTGGTATGAGGCCCCGGCACAGGGCCCGCAGGACTCCAGCACCCCTGCCCCTGTAGCTGAGGAACCCTGACACAAGCAAGGACTTCCAACTAGACATCCAGCCGGGTATGATGCCAAAACCATGACCACCAACAGGAAGTGACCCTCTCCTGAACATTCTCCCTTGTGTGTGACTGAGACACCATGTCAACTGTCCACTCTCATCTCTCCATTTTCCCATGGCCATTATACTGGACCTGGACTACCCACATCAGCCATGACCACAGTCATCACCCCTTGCACTTGTCCATCCTAAATAAACACCATTGAGCACAGTTACTGTCTACATCTTTATTTGTCATGAGTACGAATGGAGTAGCCAATACATGTGCAACTGGCAACCCATCGCCCAGAACATGAATAGGAGGGTGACAGAGGTGGGAGCAAAATGCAGGGAGGTCTATTGTGGAGCAGCCAATGGTTGGAGATATGTGTCAAGGGGGGTAACAGGTACAGCATTACAATGTCCTGAAAGTAGAGCAAGTCAGGGACAACAATCACTGTAGGAGTCACAGATGCCAGGTCAACACAAATGCACTGTAGGAAGAGGTATCCAAGGAAGATATGGCAGTCAAGTCCACAAATATATTTCCCGTTCCAACACACAAAAACAACACATACCAACC
Source organism: Pleurodeles waltl (assembly GCF_031143425.1). NCBI lineage: Eukaryota > Metazoa > Chordata > Amphibia > Caudata > Salamandridae > Pleurodeles > Pleurodeles waltl. The sequence continues at coordinate 487,168,771 of NC_090438.1, read as the reverse complement.
CAATGGTACCACCCTCACAGCACCCAGCACCCAGCACTAGACCTGACCTCATACCCACTGCCACCAACAGCAATGTAGCACTGCCACCCAATGTTGACTCCCAGGATAGATGCTGCACAGATGCAACAACCCTGTGTGGCACACACATAGCACTTGAACTGGCAGCTCAGGGGACATTGTACATGCACGTTGGTGGCACTAGCGCACCAGCACAACAGCTGCCTGACTATAGGCCTGACCTGTACACTTTCACTACCTAATTTATGGGCATATGTGACAGCCCCTCCCAACCCAGCCAGAGGCAGTGCTGCAACCAATACCAGTGGTTACAGACAACAGGTGGTAGCAGGGACAATGCAGACAGTCGTAGAGGACACATATCAGACAGTTGACACATACCTGCATCTCACTCGAAGTACTTTCAAATCAGCTCTGCCCAGGAGTCAGCTGCATCCTCATCATTCTCCTCTTTATCACACCCCATGTCCCCTTCCTCAGCCACTGGTACAGCTACCTCATCCTCTCCATCCAGCAATGGGATGTGACGCTTCAGGTTCAGATTGTACAGCACGCAGCATGCCACAATGATCTGGCACACCTTCTGTGGGTTGTAGAGCAGGGTACCCCCGGAGATATGCAGACACCGGAATCTGGCCTTCAGCAGGCCGAAACACCTCTCCATGACCCATCTGGTACGACCGTGGGCCTCATTATAATGGTCCTCAGCATCTGTAGTTAGATGCCTCATGAGTATCAGGAGCCAGGGCAGATTGGGATAGCCAAAGTCACCTGTGTGCACAAAGGTAAGGGGCATGTCAAGATCGGGAGGGCAATGGGGCATGGACACAAGAGTGTAGAGCACTGAGGAGCACACATATGCAGGGGTACATACCGACGAGTCAGATCCGGTCCCTCATAAGTGGTGCAATCATGTGTGGGACTCTTCTGTTCCACAGGATGAAGGAATCCTGCACAAAGTCTGGGAACCTGGCTGTCACCTGGGAGATGTATTGGTCCGCGAGACACACCACCTGCACGTTAACCAAATGAAAGTTTTTGCAGTTCCTATAGACCTGTTCACTCCTCATAGGTGGCACCAGGCCAATGTGGGTGTCATCAATGGCCCCAATGACATGAGGGATGTGTGCCAGTTTGTAGAACGCAGCCTTGACAGTAGGCAAATCTGCACGTTGGGGAAACCAGATGTAGTTACCTAGATGTTTGAACAAGCTGCCTAGTACATCCCTCAGGACGTTGCTAAACCTGGACTCCGATATCCCTGCTGCCAGGCCTACTGTGACCTGGAAGCAGCCTGAGGCAAGGTGGTGGAGGACTGATAACACCTGCACTGTGAGAGGGATGGCATGGGGATGGTGAATCGCAGGTAACAGATCCGGCTCCAACTGGGCCACTAGTTCCACGATGGTCTCACGGCTCAGGCGATAGGTCTGGATGACGTGACGCTCCTCCAGGGTGTCAAGGTCATCTAGGGACCTGTACCCCGGTGCATTCTTCATCCTCAACCTTACATCGTACCTAGGAACAGAAGAGAGTAGGTATTATGTTGTGCACCATGGACTGTGTAGACAGTGTTGATGTGTCCACAGGTCACCAAATGTCACCCATGACGCACTAACATTTCACCCAAAACACACATTGGACATGTAAAATGTCAGCTGCCTGTCCTGCATATATGGGGCAGGTGGAAGTGAGCTCATCCCTCCGGCATAACACTTCCATGGCTGTAGGCAGTCATGACCGAAGTGCAACTCACCATTGGTTAACACTGTCGCCTATGGGAGGCAGGAGCTAATGGTGATCACCGTTGGTGGGACAGTGATGTCCGCGGGGCTGTGACCACCATTTCCTGTGTTCATGCTCACTTGACTCCTGATGCTTGCGCACTGAAGACCTTCACTGCATGTATTGATGTGCTCTGTCTCAGAGACAGGGCCCCAGCCTTCACCCAAGAAGAGTTGGATCGGCCCTGTATGGATAGTTGTATGGTGCACCAGAGCAGCAGGTGAGCCCAATGTCATTGTTCTGTATGTTAGTTTTGCGCATGGGGAAGGGGACCATGGTGGGTGGCAATGTGACTGGAGCATGGACATGAGTGAGGGGCCTAAGGCTATGTTGGGTGACGATGTATGGGTGTGGAAGTGCGATGTGTGCTGTCCGCTGCTGTCCCAGGGATACCACTCTACATGACTGTGTCCTTCTGTCTGTGTCTCCCATGCAGGTCAGTGCCAATCAAAAGAACAGGATTTGGCGTGCTATCACCAGGCAAGTGCGGACCGAGGGAGTCCATGCCCGGTGGACACCCACTGCAGAACGCAGTGGGAGGACCTGGGACGCTGAGCCCGGAAGACCCTGGAGGCCCAGCTGGGGACGTCCTCCCAACTAGGGAGTGGTGCCCATCGGACCCTGACCCCCCTTAATGGCCTGCATATTGGCGGTGGCCTACCCTGAGGTGGACGGTCCTCTGAGGGCAGCACAGCAGCCACATGGGGGTAAGTACCCACTCTCACTTGCTACATGTGTTGCCACAGTGGCTCTGAGTGGTCACCATTGAGTAGCTGTGGCGTGGGTGCTTGCTACAGTGATGTCCACTATGGACAGTGTCCATCTGGGCAGGATTGGCATCACAGGTGTGGGTAATGCCATACAGTCAGTGGTAGCGGAGCAGTTACCTCCAATTTTAAAACAGTGTGGCCACCTACTAGTTAGATGTGTTTGCCAGCTCATGGCAACAGGATGATTGGACTGGGGTGTCAGGCCATTGTGATTAGTCCTTGCCAAACACTATGCCAGGGCTGGATCCCAAGACCTTAATCAGCTGGCAGAGCCAATTAAGCCTGCCAACTAGCCATGCAGGATTCTGTTGGGTGTACAGTCCATCACATGACTGTCTCAACAGCCATGGGTAGTGGGCAGGTACTGGGCAGGTGTTGCTGGTATGCGACTCCTCATGTAGATGTTTGCATCAGTCAAACCATCAGTGGTTGACATGTGCATTGTTGTGGTTTTCCCCATGGTGTTTCCTAGTTGTAGGATGTGCAGGGGTGGGCATAGTGTATCATGGCATGGCATCAAGTGCTGATGTTCTACCCTGTGTTACTGTTGTGCTGGCATTCACTGATTGCACCCTGTCTATCTCTCTCTCTCTCTCTCTCGCTCTCTCTCTCTATCCCTCTCTCCCTCCCTGTCCTCTTATGTCTTTGTGTGCATCAGCATAATATGGTGAAGGAGAAGGGGCAACAAGCAGAAGAGCAGTCCTTCCAGAAAAACAGTCAGATGAGTCCTTTGTACAGCACAACAGTCCCTCTGCCAGAGTCCAGTTGTAGGTCCAGAAGTGTCTGATTTGGTGGGGTCACAGACCCAATTTATATTCCCAAATTTGCCTTTGAAGTGGAGGAACACTTCAAATAGCGGTTTTGAAGTGTACCAGTTCCCCTTTTGACTTAGTCCTGACTGCCTGGAGATCTGCAGGGTTTTATCAGTCCTTTGTGTGTGGACAGGCCTTTAGTCTTTGAAGTGTAAGTGAAGGCCCGTCCTCTGCTCCTCCTGTCAAACCCAAGCCTCTGTGTTAATTGTTTTACTTAAAATTTGAACTTTTATAACATATAATCGGCACAACACTGTTGGTATCGATGGTACCTAACTAGCCCTGGCTTCCCTTCTATATGTATGTGTGGTGATTGTGGGTATTGGGGTGTATGCACATCTGTAGACATGTTGGTATGGGAGTTTGTGTGTGTGATTGTGGGTGTGGCTTCCCGTGTCATGTGTGTGTGTACTAACATCATTCCCTCAGTGTGTGCTTGTGAACTTATGGTTGGTATCTTGGTCATTGTCGCAGGTCTGGGAGAAGCATGGCCAGGTAGGGCATTGGGAGGAGTTGCAATTCACGTGCCATGGCGCCTACGAATGTGCCTGTGTTCCTGAAGGTGGGTGTCCCCTTAATATTGTTAGTTTCTGCCAGGCTTTTGGTGGCGGTGGATCTGCCCCGGAAATCCTGGCGGTGTGCAACCTCATAATGTGGTTGTGGGATACTGCCTGACTGCCGGCCTTGAGATGGCTTCTGCCAGCTACGCTGGCCCCTCCACTGTGGCAGGCCAAATGGTAACTTGGCTGTGTTCTGCAGGTACCTTCCCAGTACTTGTGATTTGACGGTCTTCCCCGCCGGGCCCACAGTGGTGCGACCGCCAACTCCACCGCGGCGGTCAGCTGACCACCATACTTGTAATGGGGACCAAAGTCGTTGATGGACCTGAGGCTTCAGGCCAGGGTGCAAGCTCAGTCCAAGCCCTTGGAGAGTACTTGTCAGGGAAGGCAGAGTTCTTCCAGCAGAGTCAGGGGGCAGCAGCCAGCAGGGCAACAAGCAGAAGAGCAGTCCTTCCAGAAAAACAGTCAGATGAGTCCTTTGTACAGCACAACAGTCCCTCTGCCAGAGTCCAATTGTAGGTCCAGAAGTGTCTGATTTGGTGGGGTCACAGACCCAATTTATATTTCTAAATTTGCCTTTGAAGTGGAGGAAAACTTCAAATAGCGGTTTTGAAGTGTACCAGTTCCCCTTTTGACTTAGTCCTGACTGCCTGGAGATCTGCAGGGTTTTATCAGTCCTTTGTGTGTGGACAGGCCTTTAGTCTTTGAAGTGTAAGTGAAGGCCCCTCCACCCTTCCTGCCGAGAAAGTTCCATTAGTATGCAGATGCAGCTGAGTGTCCTCTGTGTAAGGCTGTCTGGGTGGAATGCACAAGGGGAGCTGTCACCCAGCGCTGACCATACATGAGTGGGAGACAGGCTGTAAGACACAGAGAGCATTAAGTACAGAGGTATGCCTACTTTCTAAAAGTGGCACATCTAAAATAGTGATTTTAAATTAAACGCCACCCGTAAGCAGGATTTCACACTACCATTCCAACCATACCAAAGGTGACAATGCCACTCCTTTCAGATCAGAAAGTACCACTTAACAGCACCTCTAATGCTGGCCTATGAGAGGATCAGGCTTCACAGGAGTGAAAAATGCCTTTGTGGGTTTTTCACTACCAGGACCTGTAAACCGTACAAGTACATGTCCTACCTTTTACTTACACAGCACCCTGCCTCATGGGATATCTATGGCCTACTTTAGGGGTCACTTATATGTAATAAAAGGGGAGCTCAAGGCTTGACAAGTAATTTTAAATTCCAAGTCGAAGTGGCAGTGAAACTTCACACACATGCCTTGCAATGGCAGCGTTGAGACATGGTTAAGGGGCTACTTATGTGGGTGGCACAATCAGTGTTGCAGGCCCACTAGTAGCATTTGATTTATAGGCCCTGTGCACAGATAGTGCACTTTACTGGGGGCGTATAGGTAAATTAAAAATGCCAACTGGGTATGACCCAATAGCATCATGTTTAGGGGAGAGAGCACAGGCACTTTAACACAGGTTAGCAGTGGTAAAGTGTGCGAGGTCCCAAAACCAGCAATAACAAGATCAGAAAAATTGAGTGAGGCAGGCAAATATTTGGGGGAAGACCACCATAAGGCTGTCAAGTCTAACAATGTACCACCCACACAACCATAACAAATGGATAGATTCATTTGGGTACTTTTCCAGCTTTAAGCATTTACACCAACATTTTTCAAGCTAAATTTACCTGAGCCTTTCAGGATTGTACTTCAGAATACTGAAGGCAGAATATTGACAGGACAGAATACTATCCCATGAATATCAAGTGACTAAATATTGCATAGATAACTGCACTGAGGGAGGTAAAGATTTAGCATTCTTAAGTCCACATCTATGTACCTTGAAGATATATATCACCAAGGTACATACATGTGGAGTTACATATAAAAAATGTATACATAGTTGCCTTTCCATATTTTATCCCCTGATATTCTTGTTAGAATATTCTTTTCTGCCTTTGATATTCCTGACCTACCCACTTTGAGTGTATACAGCAATCAGGAATGTTTGTGAGTATCCACAAAATTACAGCTTTGAGTTTGCTCAACATGCTCCCTATGGCCACTGGTATGCCTCTCCATGGGGAGATGAATGTAATTTGTTTTAGGAATGTGCTAAAAAGAAGTAGGGCTTGAGTCAGGTTTAAGTGAAAAGCATATTCCATCATGAACATGACAGATAGCCCGTCCACCATATTACAAATTACTGTTGTATCCTATTTTATAAATATGTTTATCATGTTGTAATGGTTATGTTGCTGGTTAGTTTAGCATCCCTGCCTCACTCAGATGCATGTTGTCTCGTGGACATGGCATGTGGAAGTCGACGGTTGGATGTTTGGTAGAGGTGGAGTTGGAGATGTTTGACGATCTGGCGGACAGAGGATGGGGTGACCGGCAAGGGGCTTCTTTATTTGGCTAAACTTTAAGTATTTAATCATATCTGCTTGTTGTTTGTTGTGTCTAACGTCACGTACATATCTGCGATGAGTTATTGTGATAGTCACAAGTTATTGTGGTATTCACCTGTATTGAAGTCCCGTTTGGAGTCATTTAGTAGAGCAGCATGGAGCCGCTACATTCAGAGGAATTCCTGGTCATCGGGTTCAGTGCTTTTCAGAGTCTGTGTCCTTGCAACTCGCATTGCAAAGAGGATTTCTGGGGCAGCATAGAGCCATCACTTCTGAAAATATGCCACGCTGAACTATTCAGGCATAGTCAAGAGCAATTCAAATGGCCATTCACTAAGCAGGTCAGGTGATCAGTGAGGTCTGTGTAAGCTCTAGTCACCTTAGAAAGAGCACAAAAGGTTATGCCACAGCAGTTCAAAAAAATGAATTAGTACTTCTGTTGTCTGTGCGAGCTCTACTCAGTCTGGAAAGAGTATGAATTGTTATGTAGTGGCCATTTTGTGAAGGTCCTGTTATTTCTGATGTTTTCTGAGCTCAGTATAAGTCCCACGTACTGAAAGTAACACGTTAAAGGTCTATGGTGTCTATTTTTAGAAGTTTGTATCCTTTGATAGCATACTCCACTCTATATAAGAAATATATTTGTTTTCTTGAGTGACAACCTGCAGCTGTTATCGACTTAGTATTGAGGCAAGGATTTTACGTTGTTGCTTTACAGCAATTTGTAAAATTGTACTATATCTAGGGCTTCACAACAATCTGTGGCTTAACCACAACCTTTTCTCCAGAATTCAGGTAAACCTGTAGTCAAATGGTGTACTATGTATAGAAATTTTGAAAATGACCTCTTGGCTATTGACATCCTGAAAAAAAGTGCTTTTGTTAAGCTGTTTGGGTGGAGCTGTGCAGGGCATTTTTTAACATTTACCAGAGACAGAACAGCCTGAGGATGGTCCTTTTGATGACTATTGTGAAGCTGTTATGCAATAGGAAAATCAATTTAGTGAAGAACTTAACGTAGTCATTGAGAGATTCATTTTATTCTCAGAAACAAGACAGTGAAGAAACGAAGAAACATTTGATAAATACAAAGCGAATCTCAGAATTCGAACAGCAACCTATGATTTTTGCAGCAATATAGACACGTACATCAACAATTAGTTTTACGTTGCTTTAGTAAGAAAATACAAGAGAGACTGTTATGTACATGTAATTCTTCTTTGTGTGAGCTTATTGGTATTGCCAAGCTATTTGAGAGATCCATAATTTCATTCAAGGTTTTGTCTAGTACTGGCAACAGAGATGAAGTAAGCATATGAACTATACGTGTGGATGATAACAGAGAATATAAAGGGGAAAAGGAAAACGTAGAACAAGTTATTGTTATTGCTGTTGTTCACAAACTCATTTAGGGAATGCTACCAACTGCCCTGCTCCCAAAAGTAAATGTTTAAAATGTGATAAAGTAGGTCACTTATCCAAAGTATGCTGATCAAAAGAAAGTTGGGGAATGAACAATAATTATAAGTAGGATGCAACTGTTTCCACCGTGCACAGTGATGAGGAAGGTATGGTAAGCAAATGTCAGCACAAATTCAAGAACTTTATTCTAATGATTACAGTAGAAAAACAGGGAACAAGTAAAGGACCGTTATGAAGTATAGGTATTGGTGGAGTTGAATAGTCAGTTATGGCAAATGCAGGGTCGCCCATTACTATTTTAGATCAGTCTACCTTCAGGAAATATTAGGAAGAGAAAAGATTGAATGAGTGTGACATTTCATCAAAGGCGTTTAGTGGTTTTGAAATTAAAATGATGGGATGGTTTGAGGACACAGTATCATTCATGGGAAGAAAGTGTACACAGCTGTTGATGGCAAAGGACGTGTTTGGGTGGATAGATCAGCGGGATTGGGTATCATTCCTAAAGTGGGATCTTCCACACCAGTTCTGTTGGATCCAGACACGGTAGAGGAAGACTCAGAACAGGTGAATGTGGTCCTCAGGATTCTGTTGTTGATGAAGATTGATAATGTTGTTGTAGAGAACGTTGAGTTACTTTTGAAGGATTACACATCAGTATTTGAAGAAGCAATTGGGTGATTGAAGGGATTTTCACATTATATTATGTTAAAAGAAAACTCTAAGCCCATAATGCATAAAGTGAGAAGTGTACCTTTGAATGTCAGCAATTATTGGATGACCTTATCGGATAAAATGTGTCAAGATAGGATTATCTCACCTGTGGAATTCTCAGAATGGGTGTCAAGTATTGTGATTGTACAAAAGAGAAATGGTAAAATCAGTTTGTGTGCTGCTCTCCCATCATCGAGAAAGAACATTGCTGCTGAATGTCATCCGCTTCTAAAAATACAAGAAATGCTTGCACAAATAGGAGCTTTATGTATTTTTAGCGTAATAGATCTAAGCTACTTACCATCAGATTAGATGATTGACAAATCATTCACAACGTCTTACAACGTTCACTAAACCTTGCATAGCATTTAAGTATCTTAGACTGCCATTTAGTTTAGTGACAGCTGCCAGTGTTTTTCAGAGGCTTATGTATGTTTTTTTTAGGGGTATGCCAGGGGCATTACTTATAAGGATGATGTCCTCATATTTGCATCAGCTATGGCTAAGCACGATGAGATCTTGAATAAAGTGTTTATTCTTCAGGATCCCGGTACAACAGTGCACAAGAGTAGAGGGGTCATTATGACCCCGGCGGACGGCAGAAGACTGGCGGTAGTATCGCCAACAGGCTGGCGGTGTTCCGCCTGCGTATTAAGACCCTGGTGCATTCGCCACTGTCATACCGCCGGTCCTGCCAGGATACCGCCAGGCTTCAGCCGGGTGTTCGTAATCCCCCAGGGCAGGAGTCCCCAACCGCCAGCCTGTCATGGCAGTAAACACCGCCATGGAAAGGCTGGCAGTAAGGGGGCTGGGGGTGCCCCTGGGGGCCCCTGCACTGCCCATGCACTTGGCATGGGCAGTGCAGGGGTCCCACGGCACAGCCCCATCGCGCATTTCACTGCCCGACTTACGGGCAGTGAAATGCACGTTTGAAGCTACTGCACCCGCTGCACATCAACATTACGAGCCGGCTACAATGTTGATGTGACTTTTCTGCTGGACCAGTTAGTGGAAATGCTGTTTCCATCTGCTGGACCAGTGGAAAAGTCATAACAGGGTGCCACGCATACCACCAGCACTGGCGGTATTGTGGCGCCTGCGGCTTCGGCATTTTATTTACAAGACCGCCAAAGTCATAATGAGGGCCTAAGTGTAATTCATAGTAAGTGAAATTTAATATTTGGGCCATCACTTTTCTGAGAGAGGCATTGAACCCAAAGAATCTTTAGTTAAAGCGATCAAAGAGGCACCCACTCCTACTGATAGGATCAGCACCTAGATGCCCTCACAGGTGATTGATTGATTGAGTGATAAGGGCAGTTTACATTCTTTTCTGGGACTGAGTGAGTATTATGCTACATTTGTGTGTCATTTTGGTATGATATCTGAACCATTAAAACAAATGTTGAGAAAAAAAGAAAAGTTTTGCTGATAGGAGGAACAAATTAATGCATTTGAGGGGGGTAAAAGAACTGATTTGACTGTGTGATGCTTTCAAACCTTTGGTTCAAGGTGATCCATGTGAATTTACTGTGGATGCGAGTATTATTGGTATAGGTGCCATATTTTGTCAGAGAGTGGATGGTAAAGAGAGGCCCACTGCAGTCATATCCCGTGCCTTTGAAGGCGTTGAATCAAGTTACAGCATCATCAAGAGGTAGGCTCTAATGCACTTGTGGGGTCAGAAATTCAGGATTTCTACAGACCATAAAGCGTTAGTGTATCTCATGGGAGACAGTGGTGTTGGAAAGTCGTCATCTAGATTGGTCAGGTTGATTACATCCGTACAGAAATTTGAATTTGAGATCAGCCTGAAGTTTGAATGTTTGGTCTGGCTGTTTATCTAGACTCACTATACAGTATGGTGACAGTGTAAATGATGACAACATTTTACAGGATAAATGTGTAGTTGCAACCTTGGAAGCAATTAAATAATGCAGCTAGTTCCCTTGAAGACACAATGCATGCTTGGTAAATAATAAATATCAAGAGCTCATTAGGATCATCAATGTTGGAGATCACAACATCTCTAGAAGTGCTTCAGGTATCATCAAGAGTTTTATCATGTGTTACCGGAATTAACTGTTGAATCTGATATTATTCTGAGAGGGTCTTTTTGTACCACTGGAAAACCTGAAGAAAAGACTTATTACAATTGCTTACGAGGGTCATTGTGGGTTATTTTCCACAAAGAAGATCTTACCCAATCATTATTGTTGGCTGGGGATAGATAAAATGCATTATAATGGGCTAGTGAAAAGGGCCTATAGGATAATTAAAGAAGGGGTTCAAACTGCCGTCTCTTGGAGTCAAAATGCAAGTGGCTATTTATGGTATAAAATCTGCAGTTATCACAACACCCCTCATTCCACCACTAGTGCAACACCTTTTGAATTGTTGCAGAAAAGAGTTGGATTTTCTACAATATTTCCTCCATGGATGAATTGAGCCAAATGTGCTACCGTAAAGGATGTTTCCTAAGGTAGGAAAACTGTTAACAAATCACAGGCAATAACAAAAATGTTTTATGATAAACAATTTGAGGTAAAAGAGAACATTTTCAAATGGGTGATTGGGTGCTAATACAAAAACAAACTTTGAACCTAAAGGATCATCTAAATTTCAGAAACCTCCTTTGATGTAAAAGGCGTGGAAAATGTTTGGCACTATTGAAAAACAAAGGTTGCTGGAAATTAAACAAAGTAATTCCCATTGCTTCCTCTCAAGCACACATTTTGTGTGAGGTTGCGATAGAAGGTCATGAGTATTCTGATTCTGTGCCAGATTGGCAAGGAAAAACGTTTCATCACACATCTCAAAACAGTTCTAATCAGAAGTGTGGTGTTGGTTAATAAGAAGTAGTGAACAATTTAGCTAATTCAGTTTGAGGACCTCAGGAAGGAGAGGAGGATTATGAATAATGGAAATTTGACAATGATGATCTTCCTGGTGACATTAATGTCTAGTCTGGTAGGAAAATTGTATTAGCAAAAAAATTTAAGATTTTTAGAGTAAGAAGGATTTGTTTTCTGGCTATTGGATGTGCTCAATCCTATACTTTTAGAGATATATATATGCATTTTATATATATATATATATATATATATATATAATAATTATTGTAATTATTGGAAGTATCAACACCATACTATTCTTAACCACTCATTTCCAAGGTAGTACAATGCACATTAAAGTAGATACATCAAGGTAAATACATAATTTGCTTAAAGACTGGGTCATGTCAGCTCACTGCCTACTCGTATCCAAGGCAAATCGGGAGATTTAATATGAATATTTTTGGTCATTTATGTTAAAATGGTAGATTAACCATCCTTGGATTCCTATTCCTATATTACAAAACCAAATATGGAACAAGCATGTAGCAGACTCTCACAAGTAGGGAATCCAAGTGCTACTCAGTCATATTGAAGGGATCAGAGAACCTAATTTCAAATTAACCCAGTTTCAAATTGTACATCAGTACCCGAAGGCCCACCAAATTGTGTAAAATGGTGTAACTGAAAAATAGTGAATGTTGAAGATGCAGGAAGCAAAAAGAATATTGCACATACCTTTCGAGAATCACCATGCCATACAATCTATTAGAAGTTAATTCTGAAAAACATTTGGGGATAAAATTGCAGATTTTCCTAGTCAGTTTACCAAGGAGTGTCCTGGTTTTATTAAAGGCATGAAGGTACATATTATCCAATCATTCTCCTTGCTGTTTAAGTTTAGTAGTACAAAGTACCAGTACACGTAGAATAGCTCTGCACTTCAGAGCAGGAAGTACAAACAAAGAGAAGGAACAACCTCATGCATAAATAGGAACTGCCGCTAATTAGCTGCCTCTTTTCTTGATGACTGTGGTCTGTGTCTCTGCAGAAAACAAAAGAATACTGAAAAAAAGGCATCCCAAAGTGAACCCAAAGACTTCTTATTTCTTTTATTTTTGCATAGAATGGAAATATCATCCTTGTGCAGCAAATTCCCCTTTCTCAATGGGATCTGTTCTGAAGTTTTAGGATACTGCTTGGGTACTCCACACCAGAACTAAGAAATAAATTAACTTGTTATGATTCTACAACTAGGGAAGGCTGCAAATCAAGAAGTGGGAAAATATTTGCCTCTTTAAGTCTTTGACATAATAAGGACACTCCTTTAGCAACTGACTAGGAGAATCTGCAATTTGATTACAAAATATTACGCATATTCAAGCCATATCCACCACTGCCAATGCAGCAAATTGAAATGGATTATGACCAAACGTCACAATGTAGCAACCTTAGACCAATCAGAAGACCTGAGAATGTCCTCTAACCTAGCACAGGTCCAAAAGGCTTTTGAGGCCATAGCACCCCTGGCCGAATGGACTTCAAACAAATTTGTATCTACTGCTGATAGGTACATCAACCCTTTTACCCAGAGGCTAAAGATAGTCAAAGACATTGGAATGTAGGACTTGCATATAGAAATCAGTAACTGAAGGGACAGAGTTCTCAGGTCTTCTGTAACATACACAAATTATTTGACACACCTAACTGCAAATAATTTAGATGTAAAGGAAATGCAGTGAATTCTATAGCCGTGAAGGCCTTTAAGTATGTCTAGTGACATTAAAATGGACCTTTGTTGATGGAAAATGCATTAAGGAAACATCAGAAAATTTCCTAAAAGAAACCAAGCATAATAACATGCCAAGTTAAGCAGACAACCTCTTCAATGAACGTTTATCATTGTTCTCTCATGACTGAAACAGTTATAATGCCACATTTACATGCCAAAGTGAAGTGTATGACAGTTTGAAAATATAATCCCATTCAATGGCCTATGTACTAAGGTGTATTCCCCAACCAGTTTATGATCCACTTTGTGATGTCAAGATGAAGTCACTGTTTTCTAGCTATTTATAGCACAGTACTAATTCTGATGTTAAGATAAGGACTTTGAGAAATAAAAGATCCACTGCGACAAACAACAAAACAGTGGTGTTATTCCATTACATACACCAGCCTGACCAGATGTCCCAGGCTGAGGTGTAGGCTTCATTGTTTATGTTACCTTGGATGCCTTAATGTATTCAGATACCAATTCCATACTTGTAAATGATCTGAATGGTTACATACCATAATGACAAGAACGTCTGTCAGAACAAGAATGTGATTCTACCTGCCTGTACTCATCAGCAACTGAAGAAATGCTAGTAACAGAATTGGGAGATCCATTGACAGCTACAGAAAAGAAGGTTGTAACTTCCTTATGGACATTACCAGAACTACTGCCACTGACTGTCTATGACAATGATAAAACTCATCTTATCTTTACAAAAGTGATATTTCAACTTGTATTAATCAAATCTTGAGCTTTTTTACTTTAATCTACTCGGATAAATATTCTATATTCTTCTAAACCTGTGTGGTGTATTTTCGTGGTGTTTTCACTGTGTTATTGCATGATTTATTGCACAAATACTTTACACATTGCCTTCTAAGTTAAGCCTGACTGCTCATTGCCAAGCTACTAGCGGGTGGGCGCAGGATAATTTGGATTGTGTGTGACTTACCCTGACTAAGATTGTGGTCCCTATTTGGACAAGGGTGTATACCTCTGCCAACTAGAGACCCTGTTTATAACAGCCGACCTGTAAACCTTGTTTTTCAAAGGCAGCTTGTCCCCAGTGTCCACATCATGCGTGCATAGATGGGTGACATCTGGAGTGAGTAAAAATAGAGTTGCAAAGTGTCCCAGTAACTGGCAACACTCACTCTGTTGATCTAGAGTCAGAGAAAGGGAAAGGACCACACCTTCTACTGACTCATCCTGCTTCTTGGCAGACAGGAGGTCAGGGAGAAGTTCACTCTCCTCTTCCACCCCATCATCTGTAGCCAGAAGCATGGTTAACTCAGACATCTCAAAGTCGGGTTTGAGGCGGTTCACATGTATAACCCTCAAGGGGTTTGTTGGAGTCTGCAAGCCCACCAAGTAGGTGACATCACTCTTGCGCTCCTGCATCTCAAATGGCACTGACCAACTGTCCTGCAGAGCACAAGGCTCTACTGGGACCATGACCCTCACTTTCTGGCCAGGCTGAAACTCCACCAGAGTGGTATTCGTACAAGTGTTTCATGTCCTCCTGGCTTGCCTCTAGGTTCACTTGTGCAAGCTTCCTGAAGCATGCAGTTTTGTTTCTGAAGGCCAGCATATTACTGAATGCATCATGGAGTAACTTCCCAGGAGCTTTCTCCCAGCCCCCTTTCACCAGACTTAGAAGTTCTCTGACTGGGTGCCCATACAACAGCTCAAAGTGGCTAAAGCCAACCCCTTGTGTGGTACCTCCCGGTAGGCAAAGATAATGCATGGTAAGAGCACATCCCACTTACGCCTCATGGAGTCTGACAAACCACCAATCATGCCTTTCACGGTTTGGTTGAATCTCTCAACCAACCTGTTACTTTGGTAGTGGTACAGCATGGTGAACTTGTAGTTCACTCCACATTCCTTCTACATGGCCTTTATGTACACGGACATAAAGTTGGTACCCCTTTCAGATACCACCTCCTTGGGGAAACCCACTAGGGTAAAGATCCCCATCCGTGCCCGTGCCACAACGGGCGCCGTCACTGTCCTCAGAGGGATATCTTCTGGGTACCTGGTGGCATTGTCTACCAGAACCAGCATGAACCACTTGCCCAGGGCTCTCTTGGGGTCCAGAGGCCATACTATGTCAATACCCACCTGCTCGAAAGTGGTGCTCACGAAAGGAAAGGGTTGGAGGGGGCGTTACACTTCCCTCCGCTTTTGCCACTGGCCAGAATGCACCAAAATCTTCTTTCATTTAGGGCCAGTAGAAGTGGGTGACAAGCCTGTCAGAGGTCTTGCCCTGCCCCAAGTGACCTGCCAGAGGCACATCATGAGGCAAACCCAGTAGGAAGGCTCTGAAGTGCTGTGGTACCACCAGCAAATGGGCTGCCCAGGCTAGACAAGAGATCATTCTCCCAATATATCAGGTGATCTTTGGGCTTAGCACCAGCTGCCTAGTCCTTGGCATGATGCCTAAGACCTATGAGAGTAGGGCACACCTTTGCTCTGCGCAGAACTCCTTCCTGGTGGGATCCCCTTCTTGCTGCCAATGGGTCAGCTCAGGTAGGTTTCCCAGTTTGGCCACTTGCTCCCTTGTAGGTACCTGGGCATCATCCTCAAGGTCAGCCTCCTCCCAGACCGTAGGAACTTCTGGGGCAGGTTTCCTGCGCCCCTTGCCCTTTCCCTTGGCAGTCACCTGGGCCACTGTTTCACGTTCCAGGTCTGGTTGATCACTCTGTCTGGCTGCCATGGACCGAGTGCTCACACACGCCCAATCTGGCAACCTCAACATCCCCAAGTATGACCTGAGCTCCACCTCCAACTAATACTGGGAAAAAGACAGAAAATGCAGAGCAGACAACAGAAGCTGAGTATCAAAAGATAATGTCATATAAGAGTTATTAAGATGGTGAGTTTAAAAATCAAATCCTGATGAAGCATCCACCTCCGTACCAATCAGTTGAGGTAGGAGTAAGAAATGAAGCAGAACAAAATGTAACCCCAAATGTGCCCACTGCTCCAGTTGCTCAGAACCCAAATCCGATAGTGCCAAGTATGCCTACAAATTCAGTAACTCAAATTCCTGACATTAATCAATCAGTTCATAGTGTTATTAAAATTCAGCCCATATCAAATCCCATTATGAGCCAGGTTGTGCCGTATTCTAATGTGGACCAGACAGTGCAGTCACACTATGTGAATCCGCCTGTAGAAAATTGTCTTCCGAATCAACCTGTGCCAATGTTTAGTCCAGTTCAGTCAATGTCAAATCTTAACACGAGTCAAACGGGACAAAGTTTCAGTACTGTCTTAACACAGAGTGTAGGAAGGCCAATTCATCAGAGTCAGAAAAATCACATGGATCCAGAAGCATTAACCGTTCCTGTGATTCTAGGTCCCTTTGTTCCTTTGTATGTTTCAGGTACATCTGGAAGCAATTCATACACAATAAATGTTCTGTTAGTTCCAGATACACCAGTTACATCAGCTGGGATATCACCAATTGGCATGCAGAGACCGGTATAGTTTAATAAATTGGAGATGGAGAGACAAGCTCCCCTTGATAGACCATTAACCTCTACACGAATTGCAGATCCAAATAAAATGACAAGTCAGACAGGATTTCCTCAGTGATCCCCACCTTATTTTGTGCCCAGACCTGATCAGAGCCTGAATGTAAATTGTGGCGCTCCACAAGGTGGACTACCCTTTAACACAACAGAGAACATGTCAAACTTTAGTACCTCAAGTCAGCAGAATGCAGGACCTTGAAGAGCAGGAGTTTCACAGAATAAAATCAGTTTGCGAAGTTTCATTGCACAACAACTGACTGATTGGCAAACTGCAATGCTAGGGCAGAAGCGACCCCAGAGAGAGATGGACCAGTGAATGTGCTGAGATTGGAATTACAATTGAATAAAAATATGTTCGCAACATAAGACACAACCCATTAGGAAACTTACACAGACGATAAACTGTGGTTTGTGTGCAAAGACATTACTCAACATGCAGGACAGGCTTATGAGAGATTAGCTGAAGTGGCAGAAAAATATGATGTGGATTTCGAGAAATCAACCCCCTAAAGAAAAGTTGCACAATTTCGTACAAAAGATATAGCCAACATGAGATCTGCTGCAATGAAAGGTAGATGGGTGAAGAAAAGAGATCAGAAGAAAGCGAAGCCTAATGTGCCTCCAGGAGAAGTAAATGAAGCTGAGGACAACGTAAAGATGTTGCCCAGGAGAGGAATATCAGATGGAAGTTATTTTCATGTACCCTGGAGAGGGAGTGATATTTTGTCATTCACAAATAATTACCCGAGATTGAGAGCGAAACCAGTGGAGTGGTGTAAGCAGACAGAGAGATTTGTAACACTTTCAAAATCCCTGTGGGAAGACTTGAATACGTTGTTTGACATAGTGGTTCTGACTGATTTGTGGACTGAATGCAAGGTGAATGTCAATTGGCCGAATTGTGAATCTCAAAGAGATCTAGTTACAGGTGTACCATGTGAAGAAGTAATGAAAAAGTATTATAAGGTGATCGAGTTTTTGAAAAAGAAAGTATCCCCTAAATAGATTGACAGGACAGCACAGGAGTCAAAGGAGTTGATTCATACTTATTAAGAAAGATTGCTGCAAGCTTTCAAGCAGCATAGTGATACAGAAACAATAGAGGCTAAAGACATGGGTCATTTTGTCTTTAGGTTTGTGCAGGGATTGAAGTCAGATATAAGCGAAATGACTCAGCAGCACTTGATTTGGTGGCAGAACAAACCAATTGATGACATTCTGCAGAATGCAAAGTATTGTAGTGATTGAATTGAAACAGACGGAGTTGAAAGAGAAGGTAATGTTAATGGAATTGAAGGCTGCACAGAAAGTTAGTCAGACAGCGCAGATGATGGTGAACACTGTTGGAATGCAAGAAGTGCCACAGCAGGTCATGAATGTTGTCCAGCCTAGGGGTAGAGGATGTAGTGTCACAGTAGATTAAAGCAGAGGTGTGGTTGATGTCTAGACTTCAAAGAGAACCAATCTGTGTTATGTGTGCAGAAAGTTTGGACATTAGCAGAGGAAGTGTCCCTTCAATAATGTGAATATCCAGGTAGAGAATACTGGAGTTGCACAAGTACAAGGCAATAATTAGTTTCAAACCCAAAGAGTTCAAAGACCCTGAGTGCAAAATGTGAAAGTGTCCTTGGGACAAATGATGCAGGTACCACAAGCCCTGAAGTCACAACAGCAAATGGTTATTTCTCAACAGAATTTAAATCAAATTACAAATGTGAATCAGATAGCAGCACAGTTTCCCCTGATGGACCAGAATGATGAACATTCTTCAAGCTAATAGTTCACATGATGAGGATGACATGCTAGCAGCATCTTTAGAAGTAGATCAACGTGGTCCCTATGTAAATGCCAACGTTATGGGTCATGACATGTCCTTCTTGGTTGATACAGGAGCTACACATTCCACTGTCAGAACAGCAGAAGTGCCAAATTTGCCTCTTTCAGGAAAGAGAATCCAGGTCATAGGAGTCAAAAATAAGCAGTTTACCAACCGTATAACAGAATCTGTCTCTGTAAAATTAGGTTCATTCATGAGCACCAATTTTTTGGTGTGCGATTCAAGTCTTGTATGTTTACTTTGACGCAACCTACTGTGTAAGCTAAACTGTTCTACTAGATGCATATCCAAGGGATTGAAATTTAAAAAAATTAAGAAGATGGGCCCTATAAAATGGTCAAGGACTACCCGAGTATCACATTGTACTCAAAGTTGACGTGTAACAGTTTGCTTGAAGATTCAAAGGAAGTTTGGGATTTTTTCTGGAAAAGAAATAGGACTTATCATAGGCAGTGAGTGATCAAAACAACAGTGAAGCCAAATGAAGTACGCAAAAAAACACCCGCTCTAACATGACACCTGAGACAATTGCAGGAATAACTCCCCTGATCAATATTCTCATTGAACAAGGTACTTTGAAAGAGATTGTGGGAAGTCCATGTAACTCGCCTAATCTAGGAGTATGGAAAACCAATAGAAAGCACTGAATAATCCAAGACCAAAGAAAAGTGAATGAGTTTATCATTCCATGTTGTCCTGTGGTACCAAATCCTGCAGTGATTTTATTCCAAATTCCATTAAAAGAAGAATGGTTTACAGTGATGTATTTGTTCCAGCACTTTTCTCCATACAATTACATGAGGAAAGGCAATTCCTCTTCACTTTTAAATTTGGCAGGCATGTTTTGGCATGGTGCTGAATGCCTGAAAGGTTATATATAGTCACCATCCATTTTCAACCAGATCTTGAAAAAGAATCTGAAGTCCCTTAAGATGCACTATCACTCAGTCTTCGTGCAGTACATAGATGGTCTGCTTGTTACATCAAGCATTAGAGGAGCATGCAGGAGAAACACAATAGGTCTCTTGTATCATTTAAGAGAGAATGGACATGAGGTTTGCCCAGCAAAATTACAGTATTGCAAAAAAGACGTCCTGTATTCAGGTCATTATACTGAGAAAGGTGTGCGGAAAGTGTCACAAGAAAGAATTTCAACAAGAATTAAAATGAATCCCCTGTCACACAGAAAGAAGTCTGAATGTTTTTGGAACTGGTTGGCTACTGTCCCCAGTAGATTCCAAAATGTTCCCTTTTGCAAACCCTTTAAACAGGCTGACATACAAAGTTGTGTCCGATCTGGTACCATTGGATGACAACTGCATGCGTGCCTTTAAAGAGGTGAGAGAAAGCCTGTGCCAAGCCCCAGCTCTGGGAATGCCTGATTATAACAAATGTTCTTCTTTGTTTTGCTGTGAGAGGAATGGATGTGCTGTCTTAATTTTGACATAGCTGCATGGAAATGCAAACAAGCCTGTGTCTTATTTTTCTGCCACACTTGATCCTGTGGCTTCAGAGCTGCCCAGTTGTCTAGAGGCAGTCTCTGCTTTGAGCATCAGCATGTTGCAATATTATATTTCCGCTTTCAGTGGAAATTCTGTTAACCTGAGCCAAGACTCAATACTTAACCAGTTCGCGTTTGACCCAATCTGAGCAAGTTATCTTTGCATGTCCCAATGCTAATATCAAAAGGTGTAACATTCTGAATCTTGCTACATAATTGCCAAATCCTGTTGAATATGTAAATGACCATGAGGATGAGGTTGAGCATGACTGCCTCAATGTGAGTGAATTGTGCACCAAACCAAGACGTAACATTCATGATGTCCCCTTAAATGAAAATTACTACGTTAGGTTTGTTGATGGTGCCTTGGTAAAGAGATAAATATGGTACCCTAAGAGCTGGTTATGCAGTTTGCATGGTCTCAGGTGTAATAGAAGCTTCCTGGCTTCAAGGAGTCTTTTCTGCCAAGTAGCCAAATTGATCACTCTTACCAGAGCATGCTGTGTTTCTCAACAGCTTAAAGTGACGCTCTTCATTGATAGTATGGTTTTGTTATCCTTCATGATTTTGGACAGTTGTGGTCCCAGAGAGGGTTCATGACCTCCTCTGGATCCCCTATCAGAATGGTGATAAGATTTACAAGTTGTTGAAAGCAAAAATTGCTGTTGTCAAGTGTGCAGTGCATAGACTTACTATGTTACCTTGAGCAATACATACACAGATTAAGTCTGATACTGTTCCTTAATAATGGAGAGTGGAATAATGAGACAAATGGTGACACAAGTAAAAAATTCCTGTTCACTGCTGTTTATACGTGAGAAGAAGTTAAGAGATTGCAGGAAGAAGTGACATAGGAAGAGCAGCAGAGTTGGGTTAGAGCAGAATGTATCAAAGGGAATGAAGATGATGTTTGGGTTTCAAGTGATGGAAGAGCAGCCTTGACAAATACCTTGTTGTCACCGAAGGCTAGATATTATCATTGACAGGCACATATAGCTAGAGACGCAATGATCAGAATGTGTAGACAGACATGGTTTAACCACAGATTCAGAGTGATTGCAGAAGCTGTGTTCCACGGATGTGTCACACGCCAGCAGATGAATGTAAGAAAATGCACAGTTGTTACACTGAGTCATATAGGTAAATAAGGAGGACCAGTCAACAGAAGGCACCTGGATTTTATAGAGCTGCCTGTGTGCAATGGACTGGGCTACATCTTAGTCATTGTATGAATTTTTTTCACACTGAGTTGAAGCCTATTCAACCTGGAGAAGTGATAGTCTCACAGTAGCAAACCTGTTACTCAGGGGATTGATACCGCAATTTGTATTTCCAACTTCTCTAGAGTCAGACTGAGGAACTGACTTCGACAGTGAAGTCCTGAAATTGTTGTGTGCAGCATTACACGGTGAGCAAAGATTATATTGCAGCTGCAGATCAGAGGCTTCAGGACTTGTTGAGCAGATTAATGGAACTCTGAAGTCCAGATTGGCAAAATTATCTGCATCAACCAGTTTGAAATGGCCAGACGCATTGCCTATTGTCTTAATGTGTATGTGCAGTACACCTGACAGAAAGACTGGGTTGTCCCCTCATGAGATTATCACGGGAGTGCTTGAGATTGCCAGTAGTGTCTGCAAATGCACTTGTGAACATTGCAGATGACTTGGTGCTGGATTATTGCAAAGGATTAGCTATGTGGTTCATTCTTTGTCTCATTGGGTTGGAGAAACTACAGCACAGCTGCAGCAGGAGCTTTGCCATGACCTATGTCCAGGCAATTAGGTCATGGATAAGAAGTGGTTTTGGTAACCACTACGGTGTAGTGTGCTGGTCTCCCTAACTAGGTAAGTGCAAGCCATACTCACAAAGTTCCTGGTTCCCTAGGTCATACAGCACCTGTTCCAGAAGGGTCAGTTACATTGAGTAAGAGGGATCAGATAAGCCAAGCCTTTGAGACTGGGCAAGTGCAGTCTGATGGGAGTCTGAGCAAGTCAACAACAGCGGATGGTACAGAAGGGTTTAGGCAGAATCAGTTGACTCATGCAAGCTTGGATGCTAACGAAGCACTAATTGCTGTAGATAAAAGAGCTGTACCTGTAGACAACTGGCCTAAAGACCACTCAGAGTCAGCTGTACAAGTGCCTCCGACTTTTTCTGAAGTGACTGAAAAGTTGAGTCAAAGTGACAGTGATGCTGAGGTTCAAGTAAACAGAAGGCCAACGAGAAAGAGAGTACCAAGCCAAAGATACTCAGCTCCTGAATAGACATATTTTACTGCAAATGACTGGGAGAAGGGATTTGCAACCTTTTGCTTTAACAATTTGAATCCAGTTCAATATTCTTGAGTTTGAAATTGCGGTGGAACTAAACTTTGAAATCTCATTGCCATTGGATAAACAAAGACATTACGTTTAGGAAGTGATTGCTAGTGACAATGAGCTGTGCCATTATTGGAGACATTTGAACATTTAGTACAACACTTTGAACAGTTGCAAGTAGAGAAAACCCTTGATGAACTTTCTGGACTAAGGAACTTTTGTGAATAATTTAAACATTTAAAGAGATCATTTTGATTATTGCTTTGCTCACAAGTATAAAGGACTGAAAAAGATAGTGATGTGTTAAAGCTGCATTCATTCTTGATTTTTGATTCTTTTAATTCAAACATTTTGGTCTAAATTTAGAGAACTCATGGAGTCAAATCACTTAGAAGTAACAAATGCATACGTATAGGTTTAGTGATAGTGACAGTTATTATGATCAAGTTGTTTCTTATTGGTTTGAGTCTACCCATAGCAAATGATGCAGAGAAAGTTACATTTACAAGTGCCCCTAATATAGCAAACCCCATTGAAGATCAAAATGCCCTGTAAAATGATGAGAAATATTTACACACTGATGGTTTAGAGGTGATTTATCTGCAAATGTGCATTATACATTACTATATAAGTATGTAGATACCATGCAATGTAGAGATTGTTACGTTGGCACACAGTTGCCTTCATCAGTAAGTGAAGGAATCACATATCATTGTTTATGAGTAGCCTGTGGAATTTCCTTTAGCCTGTCACTAACACGTTTGTATCAGCAGGATTATTGTCAATAATTAGATTCAAAATGTGATCTTTTGTTTTCAATTGTCCACATCATGAAACACTTGAGCAATATTGCAAAAACCAAAACAAATGACACAGCGGGAGGTTTCTTTGAGCCTGCATTGACATTTGGTACAGTTTCTGCCCACAACAACAATTTGATCTGCATTTGTAGCCCAGTAGAGAAGGAATTAATTGAACAAGTTGAAGAGAGGAGAAGAGCTATCCGAACTAAAATAGAAAAGGGAATACACTTAGAAAGTGTTGAAAAAGATGAAGCTCACACAGTAGCTGGAAATCAAGGATTCCTTGCTTTAGATTTTCAACATGTAGCAAAGTTATGTATAGATATATCTCGATCAAAGACTGACACATATTTTGAAGGAACTAATGAATGTAGACATGTGTTTTTGTTCAAGATTGCTCAGACTTTCATGTTGAGTGGACAAGACCCCGGCATACCAAGTGTTTATCTCATATATGAAAGAATGCCTATTATAAGCTGCTGAAAGGCAGGTTTGGTTGGGAATAGTTTTTCTGAAGACTGAAGCACTACAGGTGCCACATTAGTGGACACGGAAATAGTTATTGTGAGATCAATGGTTTGATAAAATTGCCTTGCTTTAGACATTCTTCTTGTAAAGAAATGTGAAGTTTCTAAGATATGATATGCTCAACAATGTTGCATTTGCATACCTGACAATAGTAAAGGGATAAGAAAGTACATTGCAAACATTACTGACTTGAAATAGGACATGAAAGAGGTAACCGTGACATGTGCAGGGAACCAAAGGGAGTGGTTTTTCAGCTACTGGAAAATGGTGTTGAAATCTAAGCAGAAGAATTGTGGAACTATTTTGAGATGGCTATTGATAATGACTTTATGTGCCCTACTTGCAGTTGGTCTTCATAAATTAGTCAAGAAGCTGAACGAGAATAGAGCAAAGAATAGACAGAGAATAGAGGAGCTTGAAATGAAGACTAGGATAAACATATAGTAGCATCAAGTAGTTAGTGGACCTCAGCAGACCTTTCCTGAACAAGTTTCTGAAATTTTGAGTTGTCTCATTCAACATGAGAGTTGGAGTATTTTGTGATGGCTTGATTCGCCCACAAAGGTGGGACTGTTGTAGTCAAACCTTTAGTGCTGCTCCTGACAGAAATCATCCATATGTGATAATTTATGTATTATGTTAATCAAAATACTATTAGCCGATTGTAGAGTGATGCACTGAGCTGCCATTTTAAATGTGCATTAGTTTAGACTATTGTTACAAACCTTGGAAATATCAAGGGTTAATTAAATGTCAGAATGGTTTATTGGTAATATATTATAATTTAGACTCTAACCTAATAATAGAGTGTATTGAAAAGATGTTGAGTTTCTAATGATTAATGATTTAAATATGTGTGGAAGAATAGAGAAATGCAGTTCTAAGTTATACTAAATAGAATGTATTAACATAAAGTTATTGTAACATGAATATTAATAAAGATTATTAATGTTGAATTTATGAGTTTGCATATTAAAATATGTTTATTAGAATGTAATATTTAATGTGTTGTATTGACTCATTTGCATTAGTCTAAGTGAGGCCTGCTAGTCCTGTATTTTGTGACTTTCTAAGGAATGCTGAATCATTCTGTTAATATGAATATTTCTTTCAGATTTCATTCTAATGAAACAACTAGTTTGGTAATAGACTTCTACTGTTTTACACATAGTGAGATGTAGGTATTTGGCCTTGGATGTGGAAAATCCTGGACTGTGGACAGGCAAAATTTAACATTTGTTTCAGTCTTGTTTGAAGCCACCTGGATGGATGGCATTCTCATGACAGACGTGGAAAGAAATGTGATTCTTTCAACTTGGAGTCTTGTGATCGAATGCCATTGGATGATTCCCCCTTCAACGTCAAATGAACTGTTGTCCTGAACAAATCAGATTGTGGTATGAACTTTGATTTACCAATGACCAGTTGAAATTTGGTCAGATACAGATTTTTCTTTTGGAACAACAGATTCCACAATTCCTGAATGCTGAGCCCCTTGGAGAGGACCTTTACTCTGTCTTACCCCTTGAAATGCCTTGCTGAAACTTGGAGATTTCCTTCCTAACTCTTTGGAGAAAACTCTTGACCGAGATTCTGACATGCTGACACTTTCCCATTTTACATATCTTTTGACCACCTTAGTTATTACCCTGTTGTCCGAGATTACCTTTTGCCCTTTTTGTCTTTTGCCCACATGTGTACCACCATTGTGTAATCCCTTAATTTGGTCACTGGTAGCGTTAGTAGTAGAATTACCCCGTGCCCTGCAAAATTGACATTTGCTGATTTAAATTGCATAGATGCTTGTTATAACTGAACAACATTTATTATCCGTATTTCACATTCTGTTGTTAATGTTTTGCATTGTCCTTGTAGAATGCTTAGTTTTATTAATGTCAGTACGTTTTAACTCATTTTGTCTCTTTGGGCAACACTTGGTGATTTTGTATCTATATAATTTTGTTTTGCGAATCGTCTACATGACACTGAGCTTGAGTTTGTAGTAAACCCTTTAACTTTATTCCTGACTGGAGTTTTCCTTGCATGGCCACCTTGGTCATACTGTATAATTTAGTTGATTGATTTTGAAATTGTGCTGTAAGGTCTACTACATCTTATGCAGGATCCAAACATTCGTTGACCTTATTGGGGTTGATCCCTGAGAAGGATGCACATGCTCTAGCAGATATATGTGTATATTTATGTCTTCAAGGCATATAGATGTGGAGTAATGAACAGTTCCCTATACTTTCCTATATGTACCTAACTTTCAATGTTTTGTTCATCAATATTTTGCCCATAATATTAGTGTGCCACAATAATCCTGAACTTGATGTTCCAGAAACCAATCTTCAGTGTATGTGTCAGCATCATTGACTGAGGAAGGAAGTGTGTTTGCTGATTAGTGCCACAGTTTTAATTGATAGCTAGGGTGGGCCAGTCCAATCAATGTAATTAATGATTCCAAGGTCAGCTCAAATCAAACCAACACGGGCAGGTATGCGTCAAAATAGCGGGATGCGATGTGACAAACAAGTTCACTGCTATGTGAAATGTGGTGGCATTGCTCAACACAAAACACATTTTGCACAGTTAGTTACTGCTTACCCCTCCTTAACACAACCTTCCTTTATCATTGGTTGTACATTGTCCCCCAAATATTTCCTATCAAAATGAGCCAGAATGTGCAGGGAATGAAAGGGGAGGGAGAGCATGGAGACTGAAGCAGAGCCAAACGAATGAAATGTGTCACTGGATCTTCCTCTAACATACTAATTGGACCATCACACATGCATTTCAAGAAAAAAATTGAATTTTCCCATTGTTTATAGGGAAATATCATTCAGAATCAACTCCTGTGGTTTAAAGCTGGTGCGCCCAATAGAAAACCATCACTTTGCCTCCGGCTCTTAAAATGTATTCACTGCAGCTGTTCTGGTGTAATGACTTTTGGCATTCTCTTCGCAAGCCTTTTGTGATGCTTAATTGTACTCAGGCTGGTACATAGTTTTGCCACTATAAACGGGTATCCCTTGATTTTGGGATGAAATGTTCATTTTTTGTGTGAAGATCTCCACTAAGCTGATTTTCTCCTTTACGATAGCTGCAGTAATTGTGATTCGGCTTGTTTTAGGTACATTTGCGACTTTCTTGTTTCATTCAGGGAATAACTTTTTCCCTGGTCATCTACCAGTATTTGCTCAGTCCCTTGTAAACGTTTACAACATTTGTTAGTCAAGGCGAGCATGATTTGGTATGCTGTGCTTCAAAGTTTTAATCTGGGTGCCTATTTTTGTATTACTTGTATCTGTATCTACCACAATGACGTGCTTCCTGTGTTTGTGAGCTAATTTCAATTTTAGATGTTTGCCAGATTTCCAGGAAAAACTCCATTCGTGCCTGTAGTGATTTCTCATTTTCGGATATTTCCTACAAATTATAGATCGCTTTTTTGGCACTGGTTTCTCTCCCACAGCTGCGGAGTTGCTCAATAGATATTTCACCTTTTCCCGTGAGAGTCCTCTCGAAGTTGTATTCAATTTCGTTCTGTTTGATTTTGTGCCTGATGTTGTTAATTCTGCTAGTTCGCGTTTTTGTTGCCCACTTTCCTATTGTGAAATTCCTATTCAGTTAGTGGTTTGTGATATCTTCCTGACTGTAGCTTCATTTATTGTTTATTCGTAAATAAGTTCAGGGACCAATGTGCGCCCGCATTGTCTCATGTTTTTGTTGCAAAGGGTGGGCATTTATGGGAAGAAAGGAAGGCTGGAGTTGTGGTGCCAGAAAACACTATTCATTGCGGAATTAAGGAACAGGATAAGCATCTTGATTTTCAAAGTAGTACACTGGTAATGTAAATACATATATGATGTTGCTTCAGTTCGAAGTGCCAAAAAAATAATCATTATGTCAGACTCCCGAAATGTGCTGATTGTGCTGATGTGCTGATTAAATGAAGAAGTTAACTGCAGTACATTCAATCAGATTTTCAGGGGCTTGCATGTCAAAGTGAAGAATCTGAATCTAATCTAAAACTTCGAAATTAAAACGATTTGTCAAAAGAAATCGAATAAGCGAGCATTTGGTTTAAGATGGATGACTGAGAAGCGACGTTTATCAATGCCTCCATCTTTGACTGCATTTATACTTTGCAGTCGAGTGGGAGAGACAAAGGGGCAGAAAGAAAGGGAGAGAGGGTGAAGTAGAGCGAGAAATACATAACAAGCATTGGAAAAGCCAATACATCCCTATTAAACATTAAAAAAGACTGCTGCAGTGAAAAAAAAATATTGACTTATGTTGACTGTGCATTTTTGAGATAAAGGGGATCATTCTGACCTCGGTGGTAAAATGCGCTTACCGCCGGTCAGAAGACCGCCATAACACCGCCGCGGGCGCGGGAAACCGCCACGGTCATTCTGACCCGCAACAGGCAAACCGCCAAAAACCCGACATCCACAAAAGTCCGCCACACCAATGGCCAGCGAAAAACTGGCGATGACCAAACCTCCACCGTCACGCCAACAGAAATACGCCCATTCCATTCCGACCCACGAATCCATGCGGCGGTCTTTCAACCGCGGTATTCCATTGGCGGTACACACCGCCGCGGTCAAAATACACACACAGCTCCAAAACACTGCCACATTGGACATTTTGAAATACACACACCTGATACACATACAAACACCACTCCCACACACCCAACACAATATAAAACACACACCCACATCACCCACAAACCCCTACGACCACCATTTATTGACTAAGGCCAGAGAGAGACACCACCAGCTAGTACAGACAATTCACAGGCACATAACACCATCACTCACACAACATCCACGCACAAAACACCACACACCACCACACTCACCACACTCATCACCACAAACGCCACCCCACACCTCATCCACACCACCCCATGGCACCCCAAAGACACCCCAGGTTTACAGACGCTGAACTCAGGGTCATGGTGGAGGAAATAGTTCGGGTAGAGCCCCAGCTCTTTGGGGCACAGGTGCAGCACACCACCATTGCCAGGAAGATGGAGCTATGGCAAAGAATAGTGGACAGGGTCAACGCTGTGGGTCAGCATCCACGAAATCGGGACGACATCAGGAAGCGGTGGAACGACCTACGGGGGAAGGTGCGTTCCATGGTATCCAGACACAACATCGCAGTGCAGAAGACTGGCGGCGGACCCCCACCTCAACCCCCAGAATTTACAACATGGGAGGAACAGGTCTTGGCGATCCTGCATCCTGAGGGCCTCGCAGGAGTAGGCGGAGGAATGGACTCTGGTAAGTCGAATCTCAACTACTTCATCCCCCCCACCCACCGGCATGCCAAATCATACCCCGTCCTACCCCCCCACCCCCATCACACATCCTCCTTGCTAATGTCTCACCATCACAACCCACCCATCCCAACACCAAGCCCTGCATGCGACCACAAACCATGGACACCCATCACCTAAGCATGCCCACTGCACATACCCATCCCCCCCAAACCACCGTCACAACAGCCCCCACAAGGGAATGCCAGCACTGGGGTACACGGGCACCCACCCATTGCACGCTATGGCACACACAGAAGCAATAACCATACTCTTATACCCCTGCAGGACCTGAACGCCACGACACCGCCCAGGAGGGTCCAGAAATGTCCATTCCACCCCCAGAAGAGGCCCACAGTGATGACAGCAGCTCTGTCTCCCTGGACCCAGATGACCAGCCCGGCCCATTGGGGACCTCGGGACAGTCGGTTCCCCTCAGACAGCCACAGGCCACAGCAGACCTACCCCCTTCTGGGAACACCAGCACAGCACCCACCCAGCGGGCCCATGCCTCTGTCTCCAGGACACGTCAATCAGCGGTGTGTCCACCACTACAGGGCACCCAGGTTAACCCACCACCCCAACAACAACAGGGACCTGGGGGCAGTGGTAGTGGGCACACGGTCCAGGGGACAGAGGCCCAGGGAAACAGGGGAACTGGGAGGGCTGCTGTGCGACAGGGGGGGGACAGGCCCAGGGAACCCACTCTCCACGAGGCCCTCTCCTCCATCATGGGAGCATACCACCGCTTCCAGGAGACGATGCCGACGGTCCTGGCCAGGTTCCAGGAGATCCAGGTACTGCAGGAGGAACAGTTTATGGGGTTCAGGGAAGAACTCAGAATCATCAGTTCCGCAATGGGCACCATCGTTGTGGCTCTCAATCAGATTGTCAGCACATTGCGGGACCATGTGGCACCACTAAGGGCCTCTGTCACTAGCATGGACCAAGAACAGGCTACCACCTCCGCCGGCGCTAGTGGACAGGAGGCCCGACACAAGAACAACAGGCCACCAGAACCCCACCCCCTGCAGAAGGAGAACCACCCCGCAAGCGGTGCCTGAGATCTAGGAAGAAGACAGAGTAGGATGCCAAGACCCCCGCCAGGAAAGGATACCCCCTGATTGTCGTCCAACTGTCCCACATTGTCACCCTGTCCAACCTTAAACTGCCCCTGCTCCACCTTCCACAGGCATATGGACAATGCACCTGTGAGACTGAAAATCAGGACTCTGCCATGGACATTCCTCCACCATCACCCATCACCGAATTGCAACCATTTCCCAAAATTTTACACTTTAATAAACACACTTATTGCACAAAAATAATCTGGAGTCTGCCTGTATTTTTGAACAAATGTATTACACAGCACCGTGCCAAAATGTCCAGTTACATTGTGATGACAACATACCACTGTCACACAGCTGTAGTTCATGGGGAAACAAAGCACAGGTCACGGAGTGGGGCCCACATCTCTGAAATTGGAAGGGAAAGTCACAACTCAGTCAACATACACTGGGGGGAAACTCAGACAGTAGAGAGGCAGGAGACTTTAATTAAATGTAAAATGCCTGTGTTGATTCTTACCTGTATGTCATTGAAAATACTGCAGTATTACTGTTTCCCTGTTGTCTGTGTCGTCCTCTTCGTCTTCCTCCTCTTCACTCTCCGCAGGCTCCACAGCTGCCACAACACCACTATCTGGACCATCCTCCTGCAGGAAAGGCACCTGGCGTCGCAAAGCCAGGTTGTGAAGCATACAGCAGGCCACGATGATATGGCACACCTTCTTTGGTGAGTACATTAGGGATCCACCTGTCATATGGAGGCACCTAAACCTGGCCTTCAGGAGGCCGAACGTCCGCTCGATCACCCTCCTAGTCCACCCATGGGCCTCATTGTACCGTTCCTCTGCCCTTGTCCTGGGATTCCTCACTGGGGTCAGTAACCAGGACAGGTTGCGGTAACCAGAGTCACCAATTAGCCACACACACTGTCTCTGAAGTAGTTCCACCACGTAAGGGATGCTGCTATTTCGCATGATGTACACGTCATGCACTGACCCAGGGAACTTGGCATTTACATGGGAGATGTACTGGTCAGCCAAACAGACCACCTGGACATTCATGGAATGATAACTTTTCCTGTTCCTGTACACCTGTTCACTCGTGCTGGGGGGGACCAAAGCAACATGTGTCCCATCAATTGCACCAATGATGTTGGGAATATGTCCAAGCGCATAGAAATCACCCTTCACTGTAGCCAAATCGCCCACCTCAGGGAAAACAATGTAGCTCCGCATGTATTTCAGCAGGGCAGACAACACTCTGGACAACACCTTGGAAAACATGGGCTGAGACATCCCTGATGAAATGGCCACTGTTGTTTGAAATGACCCACTTGCCAAAAAATGGAGTACTGACAGCACCTGCACTAGAGGGGGGATCCCTGTGGGTTGGCGGATGGGTGACATCAGGTCTGGTTCCAGCTGGGCACACAGTTCCTGTATAGTGGCTCTGTCAAGCCTGTATGTCAGTATGACATGTCTTTCTTCCATTGTCGACAGGTCCACCAGCGGTCTGTACACGGGAAGATTCCTCCATCTCCTCGCAAGTCCCAGCGGACGGTGCCTAGGAAGGACAACATGGAGCACAGAGTCAATCAACCCACAGGTACGTTCCCACAGCTTGCACAGTACACGATTCTCAATGCATTGAATGGCTTGTATGAGTGTTGATGCAAGGCCTAGGTATGTGTGACGCAGTAGATATTAAGATATGGGGGCCCTTGAAATGGCGGCTGCCTGACCTGTGAAGTGCGACAGTGGGATGTGAGGTCAATGCGCTGGCGTGGCACACCGTGGCGGTAGGCGGTCGAAGACCGCGGCGCAAAGCCGCATTGGTTAACATTGAACCCTATGGGTTTCAGGAGCCAATTAGGATGTGCGCCGGCGGTCGCGGTACGCACCGCCGCAGTACGCACCGCGGCGGGCGTGACCGCCATTTTGAATCTGCTTAATCACTCGATACCTGATCATCCACAGGAGAGGACCTATACTGCAAGTGCTGCTGTGACCTCGGTCTGGAAGAGACAATGGCTGCTGCGACTGGGGAAAGGGCCCCTGCCTTCACTTCTGAAGAATTGGAGAAACTCGTGGATGGGGTCCTCCCCCAGTATGCGCTACTCTACGGTCATCCAGACCAACAGGTAAGTACACTGGGACCATGCTTTGTGGCCAATGCCTGGGTTGAGTGGGGTGAATGAAAGATGGTGGGGAGGGGAGCGAATGAGGCATGCATCAAACGAAAGATGAGAGCATGTGCGACATGGCAAGGGTGGGGATGGGGGGCCACTCACATCGAGCATTCAGAAGGTGATGTTTGTTTTTCTTTCTCCCCCTGCACATGTCACATAGGTCAGCGCCCATCAGAAAATCGACATTTGGCGTGCCATCGCCAAGGACGTCCGGACCCTGGGGGTCCACAACAGACGGGGCACCCACTGCCGGAAGAGGTGGGAGGACATCCGCTGCGGGAGCAGGAAGACCGCGGAGGCTCTGCTGGGGATGGCCTCCCAACGTAGGAGGGGTGCCAGTCGTACTTTGACCCCCCTGATGTCCCGGATCCTGGTGGTGGCCTACCCCGATTTGGATGGGCATGTGAGGACATCACAGCAGACACAAGGGAGTACAAGCACATTCTGCTGATTTTGCGCACATTGGAGGTGTCTGGGTGGGAGAGGAGGGCTGTGGGTATCCCTAGGCCAGGGCATTTTCTGTAGGCTAGGCCCCTCCGTTAGGCATGGCCCTGTACCCCCGCCCCCCACCTCTGTAGGTTGCCTAGTACAGCTAATCATGGCCCTGTGTCACCTATTGGTGGAGTTGTCGTCCATAGGCTTGTAGGCCATGTCCCACGGATTGAGTAGTGTACCCCAAGTGCGCGGCGTAGTGCAGGGGGCTTCTGTGTCTGTCCTCTCCGCCAACGGTGTCGCCAATGCATGCACTCAACATGTCTTTGTTTCTCCACCCCCCCCTTTTTTTGTGGTCTTCCTGTTCATGTGTGCATTAGCATCATCAAGCGGAGGAGAAGTGGCATCGGAGCACGAGGGAGCTGCATCTCACATGGCCATGGAGGGCCATGCAACTGACTCTGATTTCACCAGTGAGACGGAGGGCGAGGGGAGCTCCACAGCGGGGACACGTGGTGACACCAGCGACACAGACACGTCCTCGGAAGGGAGCTCCC
Source organism: Pleurodeles waltl (assembly GCF_031143425.1). Taxonomy (NCBI): domain Eukaryota; kingdom Metazoa; phylum Chordata; class Amphibia; order Caudata; family Salamandridae; genus Pleurodeles; species Pleurodeles waltl. The sequence goes on along the minus strand of NC_090438.1, from coordinate 487,135,543 downwards.
TTGTGGTGGCGGCTACATCCGTGCCCACCGCAACAACAGGTACAGCCGCCACCCAGCGCGCCAGCTTCGCCCTCCCAGCAGCCCCTCAGCCTTCGCCCCGTGCCCGCTCACCCAGGAAGGTGGGCATCTCCTTCGCCCCAGGCAACTCAGGCCCTGCCCCAGTTACCCCTGCTGCCCTCAGTGAGGAGGTCATTGACCTCCTGAGGACGCTCATTGTTGGGCAGTCTACCCTTTTGAATGCCATCCAGGGTGTAGAAAGGGAGGTGCACCGGAGTAATGCATACCTGGAGAGCATTCATTCGGGTCAGGCTGCCCATCAGCGATCGTTCAACGCTCTGGCCTCAGCACTGACGGCAGCCATTGTCCCTGTCTCCTGCCTCCCTCCTCCAACTTCCTCAACCCAGTCCCACTCCCCTGTACCTCTGCCTATCCCAGACACACCATCAGACCAGCCTGCACACACCTCAACACCCAAGAGAAGCTCATCCAGACATAAGCACCACACATCACACAAGCATTCACACAAGCAACATCCACATGCAGACATGCCAACAGCCACTTCCTCCTCTGTGTCCCCCTCCTCCTCGTCTCCCTCCTCCCTCCCTGTGACGTCTCCACTCACACTTGCATGCATAACATCTTCAGCCACTACGTCCATCACCAGCACACCCACCAGAACACTCCGCACACGTGCAGTCACCAACCCCACTACCATTTACACGTCCCCTGTGTCCTCTCCCAGTGTGTCTGTCACCCCCTCTTCCAAACCACACAAACGCAGGCAGTCACCCACCCAACAGCCATCCACCTCACGACAGCCTCCAGCACAAGCACCTGCACCCAAAGACACCAGACTTCACTCTCCTACAACCACATCCTCTTCCTCTACTCCCATACCCACTACAACTACCCGTCCCTGTCTTACTAAATTGATTTTCCTTTCCAACCTTGACCTCTTTCCATCAACTGACCCCCCCCTCCATCTCATAAGGCTCCAATCAGCACCTCAGCCACCACAAAACCTGGACCTACTAAGAAAATAGTCCAAGGATTTTGGAGTCCACCACCTTCAAGCCCAGCTACTTCGGCTGGGAGTAAAGAGACGGCCAGCCCACCCCCTGCAAAAAAAGCAAAGAAAGCCAGTGCCCGGCGCGAGAGGCCGAAGACAGCAGGCTCCACAAGCACTACCCTGGCACCGCCAGGGAGTGGGGTGCCACCTGGCACACCGGCAAAGGGAGGAAAGGGCCACAGACGAGCAGGGAAGGGTGGCAAGGGCAGCACGCCCGACAAGTCCAGCAGCAGGCGAGCTGCCCAGGAGGGCCCCGCCAGCCCCAGCCCAGCTGACCAAGAGGGCCCCGCCAGCCCCAGCCCAGCTGCCCAGGAGGGCCCCACCAGCCCCAGCCAAGCTGCCCAGGAGGGCCCCACCAGCCCCAGCCAAGCTGCCCAGGAGGGCCCCGCCAGCCCCAGCCCCAGCCCAGCTGCCCAGGAGGGCCCCGCCAGCCACAGCCCAGCTGGGCAATGAAGGAGCGCCAGCCACAGCCCAGCTGGGCAATGAAGGAGCGCCAACTCAAGCAACACTGAACATGGCAAGGACTGCCAAGGCAAGCACCGCTGAACAGGGCACCGCCATCTCAAGCACCGCTGAACAGGGCACCGCCATCTCAAGAACCGCTGAACAGAGCCCTTCAAGTCAAGAACTGCTGAACAGGGCCCTTCAAGTCAAGAACCGCTGAACAGGGCCCTTCAAGTCAAGAACCGCTGAACAGGGCCCTTCAAGTCAAGCACAGCTGAACAGGGCCCTTCAAGTCAAGAACCGCTGAACAGGGCCCTTCAAGTCAAGCACCGCTGAACAGGGCCCTTCAAGTCAAGAACCGCTGAACAGGGCCCTTCAAGTCAAGAACCGCTGAACAGGGCCCTTCAAGTCAAGAACCGCTGAACAGGGCCCTTCAAGTCAAGAACCGCTGAACAGGGCCCTTCAAGTCAAGAACCGCTGAACAGGGCCCTTCAACTCAAGCACCGCTGAACAGGGCCCTTCAAGTCAAGAACCGCTGAACAGGGCCCTTCAAGTCAAGCACCGCTGAACAGGGCCCTTCAAGTCAAGCACCGCTGAACAGGGCCCTTCAAGTCAAGAACAGCTGAACAGGGCCCTTCAAGTCAAGAACCGCTGAACAGGGCCCTTCAACTCAAGCACCGCTGAACAGGGCCCTTCAAGTCAAGAACCGCTGAACAGGGCCCTTCAAGTCAAGAACCGCTGAACAGGGCCCTTCAAGTCAAGAACCGCTGAACAGGGCCCTTCAACTCAAGCACCGCTCCGCTGGGCCCTTCAACTCAAGCACCGCTCCGCTGGGCCCTTCATCTCAAGCACCGCTGAACTGGGCCCTTCATCTCAAGCACCGCTCCGCTGGGCCCTTCAACTCAAGCACCGCTCCGCTGGGCCCTTCATCTCAAGCACCGCTGAACTGGGCCCTTCATCTCAAGCACCGCTCCGCTGGGCCCTTCAACTCAAGCACCGCTCCGCTGGGCACCGCCGTCTCAAGCACCGTCCCGCTGGGCACCGCCGTCTCAAGCACCGCCCCACTGGGCCCTTCAACTCAAGCACCGCTCCGCTGGGCACCGCCGTCTCAAGCACCGCTGGCCCATTGGCAGAAGGGGCAGGCCCGCAACTGTGTCGGGCAGGGCTGCATGAAGCACTCTGGGCACCATGCCTCCTCCAGAACCAGTGGAGTCTGTAATCCACTTGTGAGACTGTGGCTTTGCACTCCCCAGGATGGCACAGTGGGCAATCCACCCACTGTAGAGACTTGTGAGACTGTGGCTTTGCACTCCCCAGGATGGCACAGTGGGCAACCCACCCACTGTAGAGACTTGTGAGACTGTGGCTTTGCACTCCCCAGGATGGCACAGTGGGCAACCCACCCACTGTAGAGACTTGTGAGACTGTGGCTTTGCACTCCCCAGGATGGCACAGTGGGCAACCCACCCACTGTAGAGACTTGTGAGACTGTGGCTTTGCACTCCCCAGGATGGCACAGTGGGCAATCCACTGCACTGTAGAGACTTGTGAGACTGTGGCTTTGCACTCCCCAGGATTGAACAGTGGCCAGGGAGGCCCCTTGTGGATCTGGCGTCGTGGACTCATCTGGCTGAGGTGCCCCCCTTTCCCTTCCCCCTGAGGTGCCTGTAGTTTTGCTATCTGATGCCCCTGCAGTGTTCTCTCCATTGGAGCCGGGTATCGTGTATGGGCTTTGCCCATGTGTTTAGGCCCATTGGCCCACGAACAATGGCTGATACCCAATTTGGACTGGACAATTTACATATGTATATATAGTTAGAGATGTTTGATATATTTTTTTACTTAGCCGTACAATATACTTCAAATTTCAGGATCATTTATTTTTGTCTTTGCATTCTTCCAGGGGGTTTGGGGGTGTCACTCTGAGTTGTTGCTCTGCATTGATGTGTATGTAGCTGTGGGTGAGGGTGGGTGTGTCGCGTATGTGTGTCCCCGTAATTTTTTGCCTCCCCCCTCCCCTGTGTCGTAGGTGCAGTGCTCACCGGTGTCTTCTGCGGCGGCGTTGGTGCTCCTGGTAGAGGAGCAGGAAGACAATAGCTGGTAGGATGTGTAGTTCGGGTTCCATGCTGTCCAGATTCCTCGTGGAGTGTGTAGAGGTGAGCGTTTTCCGTTCGTAATGTCTGTTTCTACCGTGTTTTTATTGGCGGGGCTACCGCCCCGGAAAAGGTGGCTGATTGGTGGGTTGTGATAGGGTGGGCGGTACATTGTCTCCCGCCTGTCTGTTGACGGTCACCGCTGCGCTGTTTGTTTGTCCTGCCGTGGCGGTCGGAGTGTTAAAGTGGCGGTCTCTGTTGGCGGTTCCCGCCAGGGTCAGAATTCCATTTTTTTTACCGGCTGCCTGTTGGCGGGTTGGCCGCTGCTTTAACACCGACCGCCAGGGTTGGAATGACCCCCAAAGTGTTTAATGAGAAATTGAGGCTGTGCTTTTTTGAGATGGGAAAAAAGCACCTATTGCATCACATTTCAAGCACTCCATAGGCAGAGGGTAAGAGCATGAGTAATTGCGAGTGAGCGAGACTGTGAAAGAGGAGGTGAGTGAGGACTTTAAGTGAGCCGGGCCTCTGCTGGTCTCAGACGTGTAAGTAATGAAAAACAAGCATTGAAACGGGTCCCGATTAGGTCCTATGTTCATGTCATTAACTTTACTGGAAAAACACTGATTGATTTCTGAAAAAATAATGTAAAAACATTAAGGTAACCCATGTCAGCGATTTAGCTACTGTTTTATATTTCACATGTTTTACTTAATTTCACAATCTATAAGATTGGTAGCTATTTTCATGATGTTATTGCAGGAAAATGACTCTTTTTAGATAATCCCCCCCATATTTTTTTTAACTTCTGTTACTATTTTTTTAGACTCTGTGAACTGGGACTCTGCTAACCGGGCCCAGTGCCTGTGCTCTGACCTCTAAAAACATGGTGAGATTGGTATACTCCTTGTTGATATAGTTAACTTACCTATATGTCCCTATGGTTTGCAAGTTAAATGTCACTAGTGGACTGCAGCACATATTGTGCCACTACTAGAGTGATCATGCAAAACATGACATCAGGACTACCACTCTATCCTGTCTGTGCTGTTTGAAAACTGCAAGTTCAACCTGTCAAAGTAACTCCTTTTGACAGATCTAAACCCTTGTTTTAAATATTAATGCCACACTTAAGTAGACCTTCACTTCTAATAGGACAGGGTGCATAGTATTTAAAAGTAGGCCATGTAAAAGTTTAATTTTAAACATCCTTTCAGTGACAAGGCCCCAGGAGATATTTCTACTGAAGGAGGGTGAGCTGTTCCACAGGAAAGCACTGGAATTGAATATTAAAACTAAATAATGTTTTCTTAATCGAGGAATCAGTAACAAAATCTCATTCTTCGACTTTTTAAAATATTTATTACACAACCAAGTCATTGGTAAAGTTGGACTTGCAATACATATTTGACTGATGATTAGCTCCTTGATGACATTTAAATTTGCTCCCAGAGCTGAGACAAAGGCCTTGGGTGTGATGAAGTATTCTGCGTTTCTGAGAGGATGACCATTTGGGCAGTGCCAAGGAGATTTATTAACTTCAAAGAGACCTACCCTGCCACAGGCAGATGTAACGCCTGGGGGTTACCTATTCCTTTATCTCCCTAGCTAGTCAGGCACTAGACCCAGTGATAGACGAGTGCCCCCAGAACTGGTTATGAGTGACCACAGAGAAGGGGTTTGCTAATTTCCCTGGCCAAATCTCTAGGGTGAATACAGGAGCTCTAAACTGGGGAAGAAAGTTTATGCCATGTTGGATTTCAGTAGAGAGGGGCACTCCGCGATTGTTTGCAATAGGATACACTGGAAGTGCTGAAAAGTGGGTGAAGGTAACCCTGGGAACCTTTCCTATTAGTTAAGCAGAAGTTGTACCCAGCCATAGGCTAGTGCCAGGCATAAATGTGGTAATTCTGGGCACCCTCTTTAGAATACTACTGGACCTGTGGAAGACAGAAGAAGGACTGCATCAGCTGTTGAGACCTTGGAGGAAACAAGAAAGGTAGAACCTCCTCCCACTTATACTCAGGACAAAGAAGTGGATTCCAATAGTCAGCTGGGTGACCTCCTGTTAAGATGCATGGACACAAAAGCTGCATGAAGCCCACTTTCCTGAACAAAACCAGCTGACTAATTTCAATTGGCCCTCCCCCGGACACTTTCTGGTGTTCTGGAATCCTTAGTTGTGGTCATAGTGTACTGTTCCCTGATGTCGATCAGCCTCCAATCAATGGGATGACTTCCTGGGAGCGAACTCCAGACTTTTTTTTTATCTATGACCTTTTCTTTCATTGACTGCTTCACCAAAACCTCATCCTTCATCAACCCATTGTCGACGAGCCAGTTTTCAGACCCAGCCTGCCAAATCTTGCCTCCCTGAGGACTCTACCTTCTTGAAACTGTTCTAAGCATGAAGATAGATTTCCAACCAATACCAATCCGACCTATGTATCTAACCTATGCTTCGTCGTGGTTGGCCTTAAACTTTACCCTTCTCCTGGTCTACCACAACCAGTTGCCCATGGTTGGCTCTTTGTGTTCTTTGGTGTTATTTTTATTTAAAACTTTAAAAATTCATATTTCCTGTTCCCCATATTGGATATGTATCAATTTGGAGTGATTTTGTTCATTAAATTATTTTCTATATTTGTAAGTTGGAGTGTGGTTTTTATTGTGTTTTTTACTTTTTAACTGTTTTGGTACTTCTAAGTGCTTTACATATTTTCTTAATTTAAATATGTCTCCTCTGTGCTGTCGCTACCAGGGTGTGAGAAACTGTGTTGTTGGTTGAGGAGGGTGTGAGCCCTCATAAAGTAACAATCACAGTCCCTGTATTGGTGAACCAGTAAAGTCACTAAATTAACCTGGGCCTAACCCTCTGGAAACTTGGCAAAAATCAGTCAGGCTAAACTTAGAGGCCATGTGTAAAATATAAAATATTTATGCAGCACACAAACAGTAACAAAGTGAAAACCCGACACATGAAAAATCCCACACAGATTTAAAAAACATAGCGTAGATTTAAAAAAATGATTTGCCTCCAAAACAACAAAAATCCAATCAGTAGAACAAGATTTAGGAAATTGTCAACTTTATAGTGAAAACCAGTGCCTAAAATATCAAAATAAAGGTACTAAGCTTAAAAGGGAATCATTTGTATGTGAATTCGAGAAAAAAAATAATTGTGGGTCCCATAAATATTGACAATATAAATGAATCAAGAAAGAATTGATCAAACAAAGTCCTATTATCATATGTATAAATCAAAGGAGGGACAGGCATATAGCATGAACAAGAATTTTTATATGAATCTTAAAGAAACATAGGGTTCATCAACACATAAACCCATAATACATTAAACATGTGAAGGTCTCATCAAGATTGAATACACAAAACCATAGGTCAATGCATAAACAATCCACTTTTGATTCATGTAATCAGTCCATTAAATATGTTAATCTGCAATTAGGAGGATGTTCCAAAACATTATATAAAAGAAGTGGATGCAACATTGATGCTTTGATCTCCAATGTAAGCCATACGTCAGACCATCTTCGGAGCCGGGATAATTAAAGGAAATTTTCAGTAGAAACAAGTAGAACAATTGATCTAGTAGCAAAATATACACAAAAATTAAGAAATACCCTTGTCAATAAATAGGTGCCTGTGAAACTTTAAATTGGTACACATGTGTCACTGTAAACACATGTGGACAAGTGATGACTGAATAGTGACTCTATATTTTATGGTAAGCGACCCAATTGTCACCAGAGGGATTGCCATAGAGCAAACCTACTATTAATCACTAACTTAGTTTTAACCCAATAACGTTCTGAGGAAACAATCATACTTACATCTAGTAGCCAAGAGTAAGGACTAAATAATGAGGTTAGGTCAATCTAAGAAAATAAATTACTATCAAAGTTAACTAGGCATACTAACTATACTTAGATGCCAAAAGTTCAGTAACTATGAGTTGATAACTCACCTATCAAAGTGAGGGCCAGATTTATGAAGGTTTTGTGTCACCCTTGCACCCTGCAAAACCTAAGTGAGATTTATCAAGCCACGCAAGGCTACCTTGCATGGCCCTGCATGGCTTGAAAAATCTAGAATAACGCAAGGCAGCGCGAATCATTGCCATGCAATACTCTTCCCTAAGGAGGGATTCCATGGGTGAAGCGTGGGTGTTCACATGCATCCACCGATTAATTTTGGTGCATTCCCAGATTTACCATTAGTGATAAACCTGAGAATGCATCAACATGCTATAAGGCATATAACAAGTAGAAATATTCTTAATTTTTTCTCATTATTTCCTCTTTCTACTTGTGTTGCATTCTGGAAAATACTTCTCAGGATTGTTTTAGTGCAGAAAGCTGCCCCACCCTTTCTATGTAATGCAAGGGTGTGCTGAAGCAGATGTCTTGATTAGAAATTATTAGTGAGTGTTCATGTATTTTCAATGATGACATGTAGAAAATGAATAACGTATAAAAATAATGTGCGCATTCAAAATTGTGACCTCGGAGAATGGCCCCCAGTATTCACAAAATGTTCTAATTAAATTATTAATACGTATGAAATATTGAAAATGTATTAGATTTATGTAGTAATATGTCATATTGAGAGCCATGAAATATGTTCTTACTTATTCATTGTAGGCTTTAACTTAGCGAGTGTCTGTGCTTAGTTTTGCTAGGCCTCATGCAGAAGCTGTATTTCTTAGAAATCAATAGAAAATGCTGACAGAGTGAATTAACTGTGAAATGCTCATCATTTAATAAAATGCTTAGCAGAAGCTTTCCATGAGAACCGACTAGCAGAAGACAGTGTCCTTAAAAGTGTAACAATCATGTGTAATATGCATGAGAAGTACTTTCCCAGGACGCACACAATGAAGACATTGACTGTAGAGGAAGATGCAACAAAATTGATACCTGACGAGCCGGATGATGAGAACATCGTAAAGCAGACCAATCAATGTTGTGTGAATGGAGAAATATTAGAATTCATAGATTTGGTATAAGAAAACTATTGGATAGAGTAATAACGTATGATTGTCTGACCAATTGGAAATTAGGGGATAGTTTGGGTGACTTTGATATAACAACGTGACAGAGGGAAAAGACTTTAGACCTTATTCAGATTTACTGCAATACTGAGAAGAAGAGACTTGAGATTCTGTCATTGGGCTCATACTCTCTGACTGAGAGCCTGATGTGCTGCTGATTGATTGATGACCTGAGGACGAAGACTGATTCTGTTTGCAGACCCATACCGTGGATAGGTAGATATGGCAAAATGACTGAATTGCATTTTATGCCTTTTTGTTTCTAAGTACCAACTGCACTGTCTTGATTAGTTTTCTTTAGCTAGATATTTTCTAAATTCATGTTCTCAATTGTTTTGCATGAACCACCACATGCTGATGCTAATCTTGGTTAGTTGAGGGTATATACATGACGATTGACAAATTTGCAGAGACTAATGATTGACAAACTATATTGCTGAACTATAGGGATTAAGTAACATTATTGAAGCTGACTTTACTAATGATTTGCACTGAGGCTTGAGAATGTATTGTGATTCAAGCTTTGATTAGGTTGTGTTTCTTGCATCTTTTTGGTTAATCAATATTATTCTTATACGCGTGTGATTTGATTTGAGATTAACTTACATATTTTTAGTATTGTTAATATAAGGGAAATAAAGTTGCTACATTTTTACTAAAGGTGTGGTTATTCATGACCTTTCAGTCATGATGCGTGACAGTTACTGACTTCATTGATTATTGATTATTAAATTGACTAATGATTATTGATTATAGTGTATTGGTTATTGTTTCTATACTGGAGCTATGGTAAGAACATCTTAAACGAGTCAAAAGGTTCATCGACCTATATGCGTCCCCTTGTAAGTTTACTTGTTAAGGACCAAGGCGCTAACAGTTATGGTAGCGGAGAATGGTTATTCTCTTTTCAGAGCTTGTCATAGGTATCCAGAACAGAGTGACAGGTGTTCCTAGTTATGGTGATAGATTAAGATTGATCCAGTTGAGAATTCCCTATTATTGAGATTTGGATTTTGTTTTTCAAAGATGACATATGTAGAGAAAATGTTGTTCCCTTAAGTCCAGAAATGACTTTCCCAGATCCTGGATCCTGCTAGTGGTGTTGGGTATGTTCTCAGCATTCTAGTGATAGAGTGAGAGAGATAGGTTGCGCTTGCACAGCTTATGCAAATTGCTGGTGAATTGTGACGTATGTGAGGGAATTTAGGGAGTGTGCATACTCCAGATGAAGTTTTAGTAGGAGTATGCGTACTCCGCAGTATGAGAGTAGGGAAGTCGTCGAACTTCACTTGTGTGTGGTGCTTTGGCTATGAAATTGCCCAAGTGGTTGTTGATGTACGGGCCCTAGGTGGTCTAAGACTCCGGAGTATATTGAAAAGTGTATGAGACACTTGGTTATATGTTGTAATCTGTCTGGTTTAGTAGGTTGATCGGGCGTGGTCAATAAATCAGTGTGTGAGTTAAGTGAGCGAGAGAAAATTTTGACTGAGATTTGGCAAGTCCTATGTGCACCAGGACAGACCAATTGATCAGTTGAGAGTTAAATTTGGGGGTCAAATTCTGCTTGCGAATCTGGGAGACCGACAAAGAGGAATAGCTGCATGAGCAAAAGGGCCATCAGTGAAAATCCTTAAGGTTTCTGAAGCGATTGTGTTACTTTTCCTGTAGTAAACCAGCAGATTTGTTTTTTGGTTAAAGGTAAACCAGCAGATTTGTTTTTTGGTTATTGGTTTTTTATTAGTTCTCGTAATATTTTGCATTCGTTTTGTGTGAATTGGAGCTTAGGAGGACGAGCTGCAAGACTTTGTCAGTCCCAGTACTTGTGAGTATGACGTAATTGGAGCTGCGTTGGGATAGGTTGGTTAGTGAGAAGGGTCGCGCACGGATTGGCAGCCGTCCGTGAGAGGCAATTCGTCAAGAACGTGGGTGAAAGGAATCTTGGTAGTAAAAGTAATTCCTTGATTTGATTTTGTATACACAAAAAGTAGAAAAGATGAAGTTTTTCAAGGCATTGAAAAGTGCCCTTAGGGGAAATACTTACATTAGAGCGAATATAGGGGAGTCTACACTGCCGGAGAAGACACTGGCTTTCATTGTAATGGAGGAGCGAGGTGTCGTGCCATGTCTTTGGTTAAAGCAATGGTGCAAGTTGACAGAGAAAAATAGGAGCTTAATGTTTCCTGAGAATGGGATGCTCAATTTGAGAATTCTGGAGCAATTGCGTGTGGCGCTATATGAATCGAAGCCCCTTCCAAGACCAGCACAAGTCGAGGCATTGGCAGTTTGGGAGTTGGTAGCTAGGCAGCAACATCAAATGAAATTTGAGAGGAGAATAAGACAGGTAGAGAAGTCTTTAGCGGAGGCTAAATGGGATTGTGAGCAGAAAAGATGGAGATCAGAGACTTTGCAGAGAGTTAAAATGTTCCCTGCCATTACACAGAAGGATGAGACAGAAGGAAGGAAAGCGACTAGAAAAACTAATAGGAGTCCATCTGGGAGTAAGGATGCAAAAAGATATTTCATAGTGGAGGAGGAATCAGATGCTGAGGATCTTGTTACGCAGATATTGAGAGACCGACCACCACCGTATACGGTGCATGAGGGTGGTCCGAGTACCAGTGGTAATCCAACAGCCCTGGCACAGGCTATGAGGACAGTGAGTCCAGTACAGGTTAATGCTAGCCAGATTCAGGGAGTGGTGCAGGGTGGTCCTAATGTGCTGACTGCTTCAGTAGTTCAGGCACAGATGCAGCCGACACCGATAAAGAGAATTTATCCTGATATGCCTATTATAGAGACAACTTTGAAATTAGTGGTGCCTACGGAGCAAGTGGTTCCGAGACCACTGCTGGTCCAGACTGAGCCAACCGCGATTTTGGTGGCCCAGGCACAGCCGCAGGGGATGCCGAGTTTTACGCCAATGACAGGGACACAGTCAGACTTGGCTCCAGTAATGAATCAGAGTATGGGAGTTACTCTCCCACAATGTACAGGTGCCAGAGCAGCCCCAGATGCAATATTGCTGCCGATTACTGCTGGTCCAGCGGTACAATTATTTGCACAGAAGAAACCAACTGTGAACGAGCAAGGAGTGATGTCTCAGAGTTTAATGAGGAGGTGACCAAATGAACAAGTACAGGTAGTCTCTTCCGTGGGTCAGACCTTTGATGGCTCAAGGTCATTGTTGGATCTCAGTCCACTCGTTGCACTTCCCGATGCTGTGAATGGACCTAGTGCGGATCAGAGCTTGAAGCTATTCACACCACAGCCACCGAATGAAGTGGTACAACAAGTGCCACCAGTGCATGCGAGTAACATTTCATTACAGGGATTGACAGCACAGCAGTTGACTTTATGGTTAGACAAGCTGAATACCCCACTGAATGGTTCTAAAGGTGAGGAGCAGAAGCGGGTGAACTGGTTGAGTAAACAAGGGGGGTGAATAGATTAGAGTCCTACACAGAATCAGAGTTGAGAAACTTATGCCCAAGGATCACAAGAGAGGTGGGCAAGGTACACCAGAGATTGGCAGATTTGGCAGACAAGCATGGCATAGAAATTGAGAAAACAAAGCATCTGAAGAGGAGTTACAGATTAGACTTTGAGGCAAAGGATTTTGAACACATGAGGTCAGCCGGAATGAAGGCGCCCCTGAAAGAACTATTGCAGAGTGCTCAGGTTTGGGGAGCATTAGAGAAGTGGGAAGGCAGATGGGTAAAGAAAAGAGACAAAAGGAAACAAGATTCACTAGAAGTGACTGAAAATGTACAACAGGACAAGGACCCAGTAACGATTTTACCAATGAGGGAAATCCCAGGGGGAAATTGTGTTCATGTCCCTTGGAGTAGGAGTGATATTCTGTCATTCACAAATGATTATTCAAAACTGAGGGAAAAGCCAGTAGAGTGGTACAAGCCCACAGACAGGTTTGTGAACTTCACGAAATGTTTGTGGGAAGAATTGAACACCTTACTGGAGATAGTGGTTCCAGCTGATTTGTGGGTTGAGTGTAAGAGAGCTGTACCCGAGAGAGATAAGAGTACAGGTGCACCATCTACCGAGGTAATGAAATATTACTATAAGGTGATTGAGCTTCTGAAAATGAGGATTTCACCCAAGAATATTGATTGCAGAGGATTGACAGGACAGTGCAGGAAGTAAAGGAATCAATACATGTGTACTATTAGAGATTGTTGAAAGCATTCAAGGAGTACAGAGCCAAGGAAGCAATTGAGCCGAAGGACATGTTGCATTTCGTGTTTAGGTTTGTGGAAGGACTGAGAGCTGAGATAGGTCAGATGATTAAGACTCATTTGATTTGCTGGCAAGCAAAGCCAATTGATGAGGTGTTGCAGTATGCGAAATACTGTAGTGATGAGATTGAGTTGAAGCAGAAAAAATTGAAAGAAAAAACGATGGTGATGCAGGTTAAGGCAGCTCAAACAGGAGTGCAGGAAACGTTTGTGCAACAGATGCTGCAGTAGCAGGGAAATGTCATGTTTCAGCCTCAGATGAGATGTAGAGGTCATGGAGGCAATATGAATCGTGGTCCGGATTTGAGTTCGGTAGTGGTTCAGAATGATGTGCAAGGGATAAAGAAGCTGTTACTGTGTCACATCTGCGGAGCCGTGGGACACTGGAAGCGGGAGTGTCCGATGATGATGCAGGAGGGTGTTGTTCAGCAAAGTAACAACGCCAATGCATTTCAGAATGTGAGAAGACCAAGATGAAGGGGCCCTAATCCAAATTTCCAGAATAATGCCAATCAGATGCAAAATTTTCAGCCTTTGCAACAGGTGCAAATACCCCGTGCACAAGTGTCGCAGTTGAAACCAATGCAGCAGCAAGTTCCCTTGGAACAAAGACAGCAACTGCAGATCCCTCAAGCCTCGATGGAGCAGCAACAGATTATGCTTTCTCAACAGGTCACAGGTCAGAGACAAGACAGAAGGAGTAACACAGTGCACCAATTCCCGTTACACAGTGAGAATGAAATAAATGGTGAATGACAGTTCAGACGAGGAGCTATGTGTGCTTGCAACTTCTTTGGAAGTAGATCAAAGAGGACCCAATGTGAGCGAAAAGGTGATGGGAAACAGAGGGGGTCATTATGAACTCAGCAGGAAAACCTGCCAGGTTCGGCGCTGGCGGTCAACAAAAGACCCCCAGCGCGCAAAACCCACGGCGCCCCCACATAATGAACATTCAGCTGGGCCGGCGGGTGGAAATAGTGTTTCCGCCCCGCTGGCCCAGCTGAATGCACAGCCTGAACATTGACGCCGGCTCCACATGAAGCCGGCGGCAATGTAGCAGTGTGGCGGGTTCAGCAGCACCCGTCACGCATTTCACTGCCCATAAATCGAGCAGTGAAATGCATGACGGGGATGTGCATGGGGGCCCCTGGGGGGCCCGAGGCACCCATTCTGCCAGCTTTTCCCTGGCGGGGTAAACCGCCAGGGGAAGGCTGGTGGAACCTGGAACATTATCCAGCAGCCCTGCTTGCAGCTCTGCCTTGTCGGATATGTAACTCCGCCATCGCCAGGCTGCCCAGTGGCAGAAGCCTGGCATGGCAGAGTTACAAAAGTGACAGTTCTGCCACGTATATTATATGGCGGTGTGGACCGCCATGCCGTGGCGGTAATTACTGCCACCGCCGGTATGGCGGGCCAGACGGCCATGTTCATAATGAGGACCAGAGTCTCATTTTTGGTGGACACAGGAGCTACACACTCTACAGAAAGAAGTGCAGAGGTCCCGAATTTGCCTCTTTCAGAAAGAACAGTTCAAGTCATGGGGGTAGCGAATCAGTATTTGACAAACCCGATTACAGATCCAGTACAAGTAGAAATTGGTAATTTTCATGGACTACATAAGTTTGTGGTCTGTGATTCGAGTCCAGTATCCCTACTGGGAAGGGACTTGTTGTGTAAAACAAGGTGTTTGATTACTTGTTCAAATGATGGAATTGAGACCCAGAGAAATATTGATGACGAGGAAGATCCAGCTCCAGAAACCAAGTGTGAAGCTACAAATGAGGAGTACCCCTTGACGGAGTTTTTCCCAATGTTCACAGTGAGAGAGCTTCATTCTGATTTGCAGGGAACAGTGCAAGAGAACGTGTGGGATTTGACAGGGAAAGAAGTGGGTTTGATCAAGGGAGTAGAGCCGATTAAGATTACTTTGAAGCCAAATGCAGTGTTTCCGCAGCTTCCCCAGTACAACATGCCACAAGATGTCCTGATGAAAGTGGCCCAGATAATTGCAGAATTCGTGAAGCAGGGAGTTTTAAAGGAGGTGTTGAGCAGTCCGTGTAATTCAGTGATAATGGGCTTGAAGAAGCCATGTGGGGAGGTTTGAATTGTTCAGGATTTGAGAAAAATAAATGATATTGTGGTCAGGTGTTGTCCCATAGTGCCCAACCCAGCTGTAATAATCTTCCAAATTCCATGTGATGCAGAATGGTTCACCGTGGTTGATTTGTCCCAAGCGTTTTTTTCTGTGCCTCTTCACGAGGATAGTCAATTTCTCTTTAGTTTCAAATTCTTAGAGCAAGTCTACTGCTGGTGTAGACTTCCTCAAGGGTACACGGAGTCACCTTCCTTGTTTAACCCGTTCCTGAAAAAGAATTTGAAGACATTAGAGTTACCTTTTTAATCGACTCTGGTGCAGTACATTGATGACTTATTGATAGCATTGAAAACGAAGGACAAGTGCAAGTATGACTCAATTGCCTTGTTGAATCATTTTGGAAAGTATGGTCATAATGTGTCACCACTGAAGTTGCAGTACTGCCAGAAGGTAGTGAAGTATTTGGGTCACCAAATTGAGAAAGGGTAAAGGAAAATATCCAGAGAGAGAATCACAATGATACTGCAGATACGTCCCCCGACTTCAAAGAGAGATGTTGGGATGTTCCTGGAAATGGTGGGCTATTGTCACCAAAGGATCCCAAATTTTTCAGAGATTTCAAAACCATTGCAGAGACTGACTCATAAGGATGTCACAATCCCATAGTGCTAGACCAGGATGAAATGAAAGCGTTCACTGAGTTGAGAGAGAGTTTGTGCAGAGCTCTAGCGTTGGGTATGCCTGACTACATGAAACCTTTCACATTGTTTTGTCATGAGCGTGGTGCATGTTCATTGTCTATCTTGACCCCGGTCCATGGAGGTGCTCATTGCCCAGTAGCATATTTTTCAGCTACTTTGGACCCAGTTGCAGCTGCCTTACCAGGTTGTTTGCGTGCAGTTCCCGCAGTTGGTCAGAGTCTTTCACAGTGTCAAGGCGTGGTAATGGGATATCCCCTGACTGTAATGGTCCCTCACTTGATTGAGATTTTACTGACAAGGACGAAAACCCAATACTTGATTGGTGCTAGGTTGACTAGGTGTGAGAAGAGTATTTTGGGTGCACCAAACGTGACACTGAAAAGATGTACAGTGCGGATCCAGCAACTTTACTTCCGAGTGATGCTACTGAAATTGAAAATGAGGAAGATGCTCAACATGATTGTCTTGAGGTAACTGAGTTGTGCACAAAGCCGAGACCTGACATTAGATACTCGATTGGAAGAAAATGACCAAATTGATTTTGTTGATGGTTCTTGTATGAGAGACAACACAGGGACATGGAGAGCAGGATATGCTGTGTGCACAATTACAGGTACCATAGAAGCTTCCTGGTTTCAAAGTGTGTATTCTGCTCAAATAGCAGAGTTGGTCACCCTTATTAGGGCGTGCTATGTTTCTGCTCATTTGAGAGTTACTATCTACACGGATAGTCAATACGGATTTGGAATAGTTCATGATTTTAGTCAGTTGTGGTTGCAGAGAGGTTTTTTGACCTCTACTGGATCACCAGTGAGAAATGGTGAGAGAATAAAGGAGTTGTTATATGCAATTCAACTGCCGGAAGAAATTGCCGTGCTGAAATACAGTGCACATCTAAAGTCACATGACTACGTGTCACTGGGGAATGGATATTCGGATAAAGTCGCAAGGTTTTGTGCATTGAACTGTATATCATTCAAAGACAAGTGGGAACTGTTACCTTAAGAAGACACAACATGGATGAGTTTTGCATTAAAAGTGATCGACACTATGGAAGAGTTACAATCGTTGCAGAATAATGTTGACAAGGAGGAGAAACGTTCATGGAGTAAAATGAAATGTGTTCAAAGACAAGATGAATTGTGGGTATCTGAGGTGGGTCAATTGGTTTTGCCAAATAGTCTATTGTCTCAGATGGCAAGGTTCTATCATGGTCGGGCACACATTGGGATGGAAGCTATGGTTCGTCTGTTCAAAATCGATTGGTTTAACTCCAAGTTTAGACAAGCAGCTGAAGCAGTTTGCCATTGTTGTGTCATTTGTCAGCAAGTAAATGCGGGGAAAGGCCTCTGTGGTGAATATGAGCCACATTGGAAGAGAAGGAGGTCCATTCAGCAGAATGCAATTGGATTTAATTGAGATGCCTGCATGTGGAGGTTTGAGATATGTGTTGGTGATTGTGTGCATCTTTAGTCACTGGATTGAAGTGTACCCTAGATGGAGAAATGATATTCTCACAATAGCAAAACTGTTGCTTAAAGAACTGATACTGTGCTTTGGATTTCTGATCTCTTTAGAATCAGATAGTGGACTGCACTTCAATAATTAGGTGATTAAACTATTGTATGCTGCATTGAACATTGACCAGAAGTTGCATTGTAGTTACCGCCCTGAAGCATCAGGACTAGTGCAGCAGATGAATGGTACTCTAAAGTCAAGAATTGCAAAGATGTGTGCAGCTACGAATCTGAAATGGCCTGATGCATTGCCCTTGGTGTTGATGTCAATGAGAAATACACCTTAAAGGAAAACAGGATTGTCACCCCATGAGATCCTTAAGAGCAGAGCAATGAGGTTGCCAGCAGTTCCAGCAAATTCACTTGTCTACATTACAGATGATATGGTGTTGGATTACTGCAAGGGTTTGACTGATGTAGTCCGCTCTTTCTCTTAGCAGGTGGGGGCCACCACACTGCCACCAATCCACGATCCAGGGCACATCCTCAGAGCAAGTGGCTGTGTTGTTGTCCGGAAGCACGTGCGCAAGACGTGTTTGGAGCCTTATTGGAGGGGATCATATCAAGTGGTCCTAACGACTACGACAGCTGTGAAGTGTGCTTGGATCCCGAGCTGGATTCACGCGAGTCACAGGAAGAAAGTGGCATGTCCACTGGATCATGAAGAAGCGTTGTTGAGAGTACCTACAACTGTGAGACAAACTACAGCACTGGAAAAGGAGCAAGGAAGAACTGAAGGTGTGTCTGAGGTTGTTGAGGACGGTTCCATCACTCCTGTGAGAGACAAAGGTGGAGACCTCCAGTAGGGTGCTGGGGAACCTATCTCAACTGACACAGCAGGAGAGCATGGTTCAGAGGTGGTTCTCCCAGAAGTAGATGATTCTGAGAGGCAAACAGAGCAAGTACCAGAACCAGAAGGGGAAGGATTTGAGCTGGATCAAAGTCAAGGTGATCCGACTCCTCCTGAGCAGGTTCATCAAGAGAAAACACCAGAGAGAAAGAAAAGGATTTAAGTTCAGTCCTGAAGAGAATATTGATGGAAGGTTCTAGAAAAGGAGACGAGTGGCCTTAATCTCAAGTGGAGAAAAGAAAAGAGGTGGTTGTCGAACTAACAATAGAGGAAGAAGTAGATACTATGAGAAAGGAAGAACTAAGGGAAGGAGAGCTGAATGGTGAACGAAAGTTGAAAAGAAAGAGAATAGCAAGTCATAGCTATGTGTGCATCTACAAATGAATGGCAACAAGAGTTGATGGGGGTCATTCTGACCCTGGCGGCCGGTGGCCACCAGGGCCACCGACCACGGGAGCACCGCCAACAGGCTGGCGGTGCTCCCACGAGCATTCTGACCGCGGCGGTTCAGCCGCGGTCAGAAGCGTAAAGTCGGCGGTCTCCCGCCGACTTTCCGCTGCTCGGGGGAATCCTCCATGGCGGCGGAGCGCGCTCCGCCGCCATGAGGATTCAGACACCCCCTACCGTCATCCTGTTCATGGCAGGAAACCTGCCATGAACAGGATGGCGGTAGGGGGTGCCGCGGGGCCCCTGGGGGCCCCTGCAGTGCTCATGCCAATGGCATGGGCACTGCAGGGGCCCCCGTAAGAGGGCCCCAAAAAGTATTTCAGTGTCTGCTTTGCAGACACTGAAATACGCGACGGGTGCAACTGCACCCGTCGCACCCCTGCAACTACGCCGGCTCAATTCTGAGCCGGCGTCCTCGTTGCAGGGGCATTTCCTCTGGGCCGGCGGGCGCTCTTTTGGAGAGCGCCCGCCGGCCCAGAGGAAATGTGTGAATGGCCGCCGCGGTCTTTTGACCGCGGTGCGGTCATTTGGCGGCGGGACTATGGCGGACGGCCTCCGCCGTCCGCCATAGTCAGAATCAGGCCCTATGTCTTTTTGTTTTGATCGGGAAGTTCCAAGCTAATATTTCGAGGTGAAGAACATCAAGGGGCTGAACTTTTGAAACAACCTGCAAAACATTTTGAGAAAGACGCTGCTGAAATTAACCAGAAAAGACAAGCTGCTAACCGATTTTGACAAGAAGAAGGGTTCCCGGAAGTGAAACTGAACTGCTGAAAGAAGAGTTGTCTATTTTTTATTTTTGCCGCAAGTTTTTGAAGTTACTTCTTTATAGATCATGGCTGATTTTGATAAGCAGGTGAGGGATGCTGTAGATATATGAGCATTGGGTTGGCAATTATGTGTGGAATTTTGTTTATAGTGTTGATTGTGGGAATGTCTGTTCTTGATGAGAAAGGAGCCAACTATACTTCTGTTTTGAGACTACCACATTAACAGCTTTAGAGAGGTTTAAGCTGGATGAGAAGTATTTGCATGATTATACTAATGCACAGGGAGAACTTTATTCTAATGTTTTCTATCTTTGTTGAGTGAGTATGTTGAGACGATGGATGCAAAGGATTGTCTTGTGTGTACGTAGATTCCTTCATCAATCGAGGAAGGAGTCACTTATCATAGTCTTCAATTAACATACGGAATGAGTTGTAGTCTGTTAATAACAAGATTTTATAACCAGGAGTATATTCAGTATTTTTATTCCAATCACAATGTTGTGTTTTTGTTTGTTCCTATTATTCGGTATTTGAGTAGAGTAGCTAAGGATACTGACATAGTATTATTTTGAGGATTCTTTGAACCTACAATAAAGTGATAAGGATTCGGAAGTTGTCTACTATTGTGGATAACATGCTGACACATTTTTCAGGAGCTATACTCCTGATAGATACTGAATTGACTGCGGATAGAGCTATGATTCAAAATAATCTTGCTTTAGACATTCTTTTAGCGAAGGATGGCGGAGTCTGAAAAATGATTAACTCTAGGCATTGCTGTTCTTACATACCTAACAATAGTAAAGAGATAAGAGACTTAGGGCCACATGTAGCAAAGGGTTTTTCCCATTCTGTGTCAATGGGAAAATGTGTTCGTACATATGGCCCTTACTTACTATTCTGACTAATTGGCTTAGTAGTATTTGGAATGGGGTATTGTTGAAAAGTATACAGGGAATACTAATTGTCGTGGGCTGTCTATTAGGAATATGGGGATTATGTAAATTGTACAGATGAATTAAATTGAAAAGGTCTAAAAAGAATCAGGGGAGGGAAGAAAAGAAAAGGGAAAGAATCTATAGGGAAAATTCAAAGAGAAGACAAAATATTGAAGAAATAGAGTTATAATTATTGTGGGTGGTAAATTTGGTGTGATGACACATTTAGTAATCAGAGGAGAGATTGCTGAAGCAGATGTCTTGATTAGAAATTGTAATGAGTGTTTATGTATTTTGAATAATGACTTATGTAGAAAATGAAATTGTGACCTTGAAGAATGGCCACCAATATTCACGAAATGTATTAATTAAATGATTAATACGGATGAAATATTGAAAATGTATTAGATTAATGTAGTAATATGTCATATTGAGAGTCATGAAACATGTTCTTGCTTATTAATTGTAGGCCTTAACTTAGCGAGTCTCTTGGCCTAGTTTTGCTAGGCCTCATGCAGAAGCTGTATTTCTTAACGTTTAATAGAAAATGCTGACAGAGTGAATTAACTGTGAAATGCTCTTCTTTGTAATAAAATGCTTAGCAGAAGCTTTCCATGAGAACCGACTAGCAGAAGACAGTATCCTTAAAAGCGTACCAATCGTGTGTAATATGTGTGAGAAGTACTTTCCGAGGACGCGAACAATGAAGACATTGACTGTAGAAGAAGATGCAACAAAATTGATAGCTGACGAACCGGATGATGAGAACATCGTAAAGCAGACCAATCAACATTGTGTGAATGGAGAAATATTAGAATTCATAGATTTGTATAAGAAAACTATTGCGTAGAGTAATAACACATGTTTATCTGACCAATTGGAAATTAGGGGATAGTTTGGGTGACTTCGATATAACAACGTGACAGAGGGAAAAGACTTCAGACCTTATTCAGATTTACTGCAATATTGAGATGAAGAGACTCGAGATTCTGTCATTAGGCTCATACTCTCTGACTGCGAGCCTGATGTGCTGCTGAACGATTCATGACCTGAGGATGAAGACTGATTCTGTTTGCAGACCCATACCGTGGATAGGTAGCTATGACAAAATGACTGAATTGCATTTTATGCCTTTTCTGTCTAGGTACCAACTGCTCTGTCTTGATTAGTTTTCCTTAGCTAGATATTTTCTAAATTCATGCTCTAAATTGTTTTGCATTAAGCCCCAAATGCTGATGCTAATTTGGGTTCGTTGAGGTTATCTACATGACGATTGACAAATGTGCAGAGACAAATGATTGACAAACTATTTTGCTGAACTATAGGGATTATGGAACATTATTGAAGCTGACTTTATTAATGATTTGCACTGATGCTTGAGAATGTATTGTGATTCAAGCTTTGATTAGGTTGTTTTTCTTGCTTCTTTTTGGTTAATCAATATTATTCTTATACGCGTCTGATTTATTTGTGATTAATTTACATGACTTTAGTATTGTTAATATAAGGGAAATAAAATGACTACATTTTTACTAAAGTTATGGTTATTCATGACCTTTCAGTCATGGTGCGTGACAGTTACTGACTCCATTGATTATTGATTATTAAATTGACTAATGATTATTGACTATCGTGTATTGTTTATTGTTTCTATACTGGAGCTATGGTAAGAACATCTTAAACCAGTCAAAAGGTTAATCAACCTATACGCGTCCCCTAGTAAGTTTACTTATTAGGTGTCTGCATTCATATTAGGCAGTGAAAAGTTCGCCAGCTAGGAAAGGACAGGTATGCACCATATAGTGTTAAGTTTGGCGCATTCCTGCCCTTTCACTCAGCACAGTGCAGCAAGTACTTGCTGTGTTGCACTGCCTGAAATATTTAAAAATATGGCACTCAGTGTATATTACGTGTCATGGAGAATCACAGGTCATAGTGATTCAAAATGGTAGCAATTAGTTAGAGAGCTAAAAGAAATACTAAACAAAAATATAACCAATAACAACAATAAGGTTTGTATGGGCCGTTTTGCTCGAGTGAGAATTAAAATCACTTCCTACAACTAAATCTCGGTATGCAAATAGCTAACTAGCAAAATGTGGTGTCCTTGAATGCCGGAGCGCAACACATCTTTAAAAAATATCACGAGATCAGCATGCATGCATAAATTATACTGAAGCATCTAGACTGCCAACCTTATTGTTCATAATATGGAGGGGTGTACACTGATGGCTGTTAACTGCAAATACTAACTATGGCCACCATATTATTAAGAACAGGGGACTGAAAACATGTCCACATTCAAACTCGAGCATGGAAACTAAAAAAATTGAATTAGAAAAGTAAATAACTGTTAGAGAATAGAATTCAAAAGCAAAGCTTATCTCGATATAAAATTGATAATGTGCCAAAGAACGTTATTGTTACATAATTCACAACGGCCGCCATCTAGAAAAGGAAAACAAGAAAGCATATGTATCTGAAAGGATATTCCTAGGTTCAAAAATAAGAAAGACTAATGCATACAATCAATAATTTACATATTCTGTAGGATATTAAATCCTGAAATTATGGTCTCTAAAAGTTACATAAACCTTCACAAATGTTTATTCAATAATCACAATTATTTATAAAAATAAAAATAACTAAATTGTATAGTGGGTATAGAAAGTCATCAAATGCCACATGGGCCCACATGAGTATTCATGATCAATCCTAAAACAAATCAGAACTTCGACCAATCAAAAAACTTTAAAAAACGTGCTTTACAATGAAGTAAATACAGACTCAAAAATAGGTTAAATAGAGCGTATAGTTTGAACAATTAATGGTTACAAGCCTAATCAGCTCTATGAACTGATGTCCAGAAGTAAAAATGATTTTTTAAGGTAGCCAATGCTGATAATTCAACAGCAATGGTCAACCCTTGAGTAACACTGTTGACCTTCCATATCCTATTATTCTCACGTATCATAAGTAGGTGATCAATGTTGTTGTTTCTTTTGTTTAGTATAATCATGTCAGCTACCCACCACTTCATTTCTCGGGGACAGAGATTGCATTTGACATAAGGTTCAATGAGAGGAGCATGTTTATTCTTACATTTAATACATGATTAGTGTTGTAAAATACGTCTCGTGAGTGAGTAGTTTTCCCAATGTATGGTAAGTCACACGGGCACTGAATACAATATATGACATTTACAGAATTACCGTTGGAAAAGTGGTTTATAGTGAAAGACTGTCCATTGATGGTGAAAGACTCAAGTACATGACACGTTTTACAGGCCATGCATCATCCACGTTTAAAAATGACAGTAACATGGAAAATTTAAGCTTAGTTGTAAAGATGATTTAACTGGTTCGGAATAAGCTTTGACAGTCTGTCCTTAAGATTGGTGCTGCGTTTAAACGCAAACAAGGGCTTCTCATGAAAAGTGAAATCACTATTTTGTAGATTCCAATACCTGTGTATGATTTTCCTAATCTTGTTGTAATGGGTTCCGAACATTGAGACACACACTAGTTTGGGAGTTTTCATTGAGATTTTTTTTGTAATAAAGCATCTCTGTTTTTGTACCATGCCCTTTTCAAAGATTTAATGA
Source organism: Pleurodeles waltl (assembly GCF_031143425.1). Classification (NCBI taxonomy): domain Eukaryota; kingdom Metazoa; phylum Chordata; class Amphibia; order Caudata; family Salamandridae; genus Pleurodeles; species Pleurodeles waltl. The sequence continues at coordinate 487,111,691 of NC_090438.1, read as the reverse complement.
GTATCCTGGAAATCGCCTGGGCTTTGAGTTTCTCTGAAAGTTTCCTAGCTTTAGCAAAGTAATCAAGTCTTTTCGCACAGTTGTGTCACAGGTGCAAAGGTTGGCTGAAAGGGAGATTATCTTTTAATGTATTGGTGGTGACTTTTGTTTTTCAAAAAAGTATTTCTTGCTGTTGATCTAGTGTATAAAGTATATAAAGTGGTGTATTTGCTCATTTTCCACTTTACTTTTTATGTCAAGAAAGTAAAGACTCATGAAACTTATTTTCAAGAGCAAAGCGCTAACCGCAGACATCTAGTCACGCGAGACAGGGACAAAGTCAAAAGTTATGGCTGACCATGATGAAAGGCTGTGCGGGTACAGAAAATGGATTGGGCCAGGTTTTGACTTCAACTCTGACTTAGAAGAAATTCTGTAAAAAAAAGTCTAAATGGGTAAAGTTCAGTGGGAGAAAGCAACAAACGGTGTCAAAGGAGGAGGCATTGTCATCGGGGAGCTGGTGGATGAGGCCTCAATGAAGATTTCTATGTTCTCTTTTTTGGAAGTTTATAATGTCCAATGGATTCAAAGCTGCAGGCTGTAGATGACAAGGGCTTCACAAGTCCAGATACCCTTTCTGTGCGGAGTCCCTGAACAGGATTTGCTGCTGTAGAGAAAAACGTAGATGGAGATGCCATGAAGTCAGGCCAACTGTTGATGCACCTTGGGCCAATTGATGAGCAGGTAGGTGCCAATCTCCTCTCAGCCAAAAACGGTCTATGTCCCAAGTTGTGGATTTTAGCTATCTGAGCACATTTATCACTGCTCTCAAGGGAGCAGGGCTGGAGAAGCACCACTTGGAGGGCAAGAATTCACTCAGGCAGGGTCCAGATGCGGGTTCAAGATGATTGGAGCCTTTACTCTCCATGAGGCTCTGATGAGGAGGCCAGCCACCTAGCTCTTGGAGTCACTTCTAGAAGTCCTTGATTCAAGCAGAAGAGCAGGTTTCACGCAGCAGAGCAGACCTGTGGGGCTCAGAACAGGCTTCACTACAAAATAGACAGCACACGAGTTTAGAAAAATAGGCAATATTTATCTAGATCAAACATGACCAAAACGACAAAAATCCAACATACACAAGTTAAAATATGACTATTCAAATAAAATAAGAGTCTTACTTCATAGAAAACAATGGAAATGATGATTTTGAACAAAGTTTCTGCTTAGCGTAAAAAATGAAGCCAAGCAGGCAAGCTTGCGTCAGAAAAGGCAGCGATGCATCGATTCTTTCCTCTCAACTGAGGCATGCGTAGTTCCTTCTCTGGTCAGGTTGGCGATGCGTCATTTTTCTCCCTCCCAAGAGAGTGATGCGTCGACTTCCGAACGGGGCACCTCAGATCCACACAGAGTCGGGTTGACTTTGATGCCCAGGGACAATGCGTGGAAAATCCTGCCGCACAGTGTTAGAAAATTGCGCTGCATGGGGTTTGTGTTTTTATCAGCAGCCACAAGCAGGTATGCGCGCCGTTTCTCCAGCTGCGATGCACGGTTCAGGTGGAGCATCGACTTTAACTGCGAAGCCGGCGGCACGTCATTTATCAGCTGCGTTGCAGATAGTGCATCAAAATTTCCCCACACAGTGTTCTGTTTGTGGATTTTCAGCTCTTGTCTGCCAACTCCACTTTCCAAGGGTCCAGGGACTGGATAGTGCACCACTTGGCAGGGCAGGAGTCTCAGCAGAGAGTCAATGTGCTGGCAGAGGAAGACTTTGATGCCCCTGAGACTTCAAAACAGGAGGCAAGCTCAGTTCAAGTCCTTGGAGATTCTTCACAAGCAGGAATATACCACAAAGTCCAGTCTTTGTCCCCTTTCACAGAGAGAAGCAGCAACTGCAGGATAGCCCAACAAAGCACAGTCACAGGCAGGGACAGCACTCCTCTTCAGCTCTTCAGCTCTTCAGCTCTTCTCCTTGGCAGAAGTTCATCTTGGTTCCAGAAGTGATCTTGAAGAAATCTAAAGTCAGGGGTTTTGGGACCACTACTTATACCGCTTTCTGCCTTTGAAGTAGGCATACTTCAAAGGAGAGTCTCTGTTGTTCACAAGATCCTGCATTGCCCAGGCCAATCCCCAGACACACACCAGGGGTTTGGGGACTGCACTGTGAGAGGGCAGGTAAAGCCAATTCAGGTGTAAGTGACCACTCCTCCCTCTACTCTAGCACAGATGGCTCATCAGGGTATGCAGGCTACACCTCAGCTCCCTTTTGTCTCACTGTCTAGAGGGGATTCACAAACAGCCCAACGGTCAAACTGACCTAGACAGGCAATCCACAAACAGGCAGAGGCACAGAATGGTTTAAGCAAGAAAATGCCTACTTTCCAAAAGTGGCATTTTAGAACTAACAGTCTCAAAAAGAAATTGTGAGCGAATCTCCACTTAAAAGTTATTTAAAGGCAGCCCCTATATTAACCTACGAGAGAAATAGTCTTTGCAAAAGTGATGACTAAATTTACCACTATTTCACTGTTAGGACATGTACACACATCAGTACATGTCCCACCATTAACATACAATGCACCCTGCCCATAGGGTTACCTAGGGCCTACCGTAGGGGTGCCCTACATGTATGGAAAGGTTAGGCCTGGCAAGTGGGTACACTTGCCAAGTGGAATTGACAGTGCAAGTCTGCACACACAGACACTGCAGTGGCAGGTCTGAGACTTGTTTGCAGGGCTACTCATGTGGGTGGCACAACCAGTGCTGCAGTCCCACTAGTAGCATTTGATTTACAGGCCCTAGGCACCTCTAGTGTACGTTACTAGGGCCTTACTAGTAAATCAAACATGCCAATCATGGATAAACCAATCACCAATACAATTTACACAGAGAGCATATGCACTTTAGCACAGATCATAATTGGTAAAATGCCCACAGTCTTAAAGCCAACAAAAACAGGTCAGAACAAAATAGGAGGAAGGAGGCAATACGTTTAGTGATGACCCTGCAAAAAGGGCCATTTCCAACATCAGGAATGAACTAAAGAGTTGGTCTCAGAGTCTCCTATTTATCCTGTGTGCTTTCTTTAAAGTGGGAGAAACCTAATCCCCCTATTGTGTGACTGTCTGGGAGGAATATACAAAGGCCAACTACCACTGAATGTATGATGGAACAACGAATGCTGGAACCACACATGCCTGAACAATGCAGTCGGAACAACAACTGTGATGTTACCACGAATGCCTTTACCACGCATGCCTTAACAACAATTTTTCATTGTAAAAGCATGCCTAGTAAAGGCATGTGTGGGAATGGCATGCATCGTTCTAGCATGCGACCCCTCACCTGCCATAAAGCCCAGACGTACCCCACCCCTAATACTAAAACTACCCCAAACCCCACTCCTAAAACAAAACTACCCCAGATACCTCCCACCCACCCTGAGCCCTAAACCATTTCTGAACCTCCCACACCTGCCCTGAAAACAACAACCCCCTCCCCTGCCCTAAAAACAAAACTACCCCGATACCCCACTGCCAACAACCAAACTATCCTGATCCCCCCACCCCACTTCTAAAAACCTAACTACCCTGATCCCCTCCCCCAAAAACCTAATTACCCTAATCCCCCTCCCCTCAACCCGAAAAACCAAACTACCCCAATCCCCCACCCCCAAAAACCAAAGTACCCTGATCCCCCAACTAGCCCGCCCCACCCCAAAACAAAAGTACCCCAATCTCCCGCCTGAAAAACCTAACTACACCGATCCCCCACCCCAAAAACCAAACAACCCCGATCCCCCACCAATAAAATCAAACTACCCCGATCCCCACTCCAACCCCAAAAGCCAAAGTACCCCGACACCGAGCCCCATCCCTAAAAACCAAACTACCCTGACCCCACCCCAAAAACAAAAGTACCCCGACCCCCAGCCCCAAAACAAAACTACCCCAAACCCCACCCCTAAAAACAGAACTACCCTAAACCCCCATCGCCAAAAACAGAACTGCCCCGATCCCCCGCCCCTAAAAACAAGAACTATCCTGATCCCCCCACCCTCAAAAACCAAACTCCCTCAATCCCCACCCCAAAAACCAAACTACCCTGATTCCCCACCCACCAAAAAAACTACCCTGGCCTCCCCACTCCCACCTCCTAAACCTAACTACCCCGATCCCCCACCACCAAAAAATAAACAACCCTGATCCCCCAACCCCAAAACCAAACTATCCTGATCCCCGATCCCCGATCCCCAAAAAACAAACTACCCCGATCCGCTACTACCAAAAACCAAACTACCCTGATCCCCCACCCCCAAAAAAACCAAACTACCCCAACACCCCACCCCCAAAAACAAAAGTATCCCAACCCCCACCCCAAAAACAAAACTACCCGATCCCCCAGCCCCCAAAATAGAACTGTCCTGATCCCCCACCCCTAAAAACCAGAACTACCCCATCCCGCCCCTAAAAAACCAAACTACCCAGACCCCGTCCTTAATTCACCCCACCCCTAAAAACTAACTCCAGACCCACTTAGCTGACCCCATCCTCTCCCGATGCACTCTCCCTTTTATCAGCCTTAACCATGCATATGCGTTGTTCAGTACATGCGTGTTAAGGTAGAGAGAAAGGGAGTCATTGTTAACACATGCGTAGTTCCACTTGCGTTAACAACGTAATCGCTGTTCCGGGTTCGTTGTTCCAGATGTTTCCCCTACCACTCACACCTAAGCATGTGACCCAGAAACAGGCTCCAGGCACCAAATTGATAGGGCAGAAAAATGCCAAGTTTCTACAAGTGGCATTTGCAAAATTGTGATTTCAAATCTGACTTTTCCATTAAAGCGACTTTTAAATTAAAATTTCTCAGACACAAAATATAACTTTCCTACCTGGTAACAATCAAATGTTAGCACTTCTTAAATGTAATAAGGTAGCCCAAGGTTACCCTATGAGAGAAGTAGGGCTTACAGTAGTAAAAAGTTAATGTCTGAGTTTTTCACAACCAGGACATGTATAACTTAAAAGTACATGTCCAAATGTTTAATTATAATGCACCCTGCCCTGTGGTCTATTTAGGGAGACATATGTAATAAAAAGAAGGGAGTTTAAGGTTTGCCAGTATGGTAGTTTACCAAGTTGAACTGGTAGTTTAAAACTGCATAGAGGCTGCAAACCTGAGACATTTTTAAGGGGTTACTTAAGTGGCTGGCACAGCACAGCACAAATAATGTTGCAGGCTCACATGTAGCATTTAATTTACAGGCCATGGATATATGACAGACCATTTAACTAGGGACTTATAAATAAATTAAATGCAATAGTCAGGTGTAAGCCAACTTAACTATGTCATAGGGAGTGAACACAAACATTTTGGAACTGGTTAGCAGTGGTAAAGTGTGCAGGGTCTTAATGCCACCAAAACAAATTCATAAAAATTATAAAGTGAAGAATGTTTTGGGGGAAGACTACCCCAAGGCTAACATGACTAACACAGGGGTTGAGCTCAGGTTTAATTTACCAAAACCTTTCCTAGACCTAACAGGTAGCATACTGCTCTTGTATAGTGCATACTTCAAATTGAGTCCCCTTCAGGTATTTCTAACTGGCCAGGTTTGAGAGCTCTAGGGTGGAGGCTGAAGGCAGTGCATGCTTCTCACATTTCCTTCTGTGGGTAAAAAGGTGCTCAAAATACATGATTATCCAGTCCTAGACCTCTCTGAAGAGCACACAGACCAATGGTCATATATTGCAGTTACAACTGAAATTATGTGTGAAAAGGTACGCAGTTGAAAAAATATTGACAAGATGAAAGGAAAAGAAAATTCAGTGGTTACAGATGAGTGGGTGTGTTGTGTGTTTGGGGGATGGTGAAGGGGATGTAAGGAAGTGCATTCAGGAGAGAGTGAAAAGAATGTGCTGAAGAAGAAAGAGATGAGGAGTAAGACATGCAGATGGACGAGATGTGAAAAGAAAAAGGGCCCACATGTGTAATGTATAGTAAACATAACAGCAGTGATTGAGATACTCTAAACACAACTACTCTTCCACAAGCCTCAGTATTGTTTAATACAGTTTCACAACTTCCGAATTCAAATATTCTCAACAATAACTATTGACAATGAAACTGTTGTTACTTATTCGTCCTGAACAGTTAACAACCACTGGAAAAGAGAATATAACATTGACACAGATTGTGGTACCATCCAGACTTAGCAACACTTAAATTCTCACAGGCATGCATCACCAGTAAGACCCCTTAATATAGTGGTAGGTGCAGTCATTTCATTTTTAATTCCTATTTTAGTCTTCATTTAAGGAGTAGAATACGTATCAGTATTCAGTGAGATGACCTTCTTTCACTTAAAGAGTACAGTCCATTTTTATTGAGGTAATCGTCAGACATCAAGGCGATTCAATTTAATTAAAGCTCTTCAGTTTAGCACAGACTTCTTAAGACATGCTAACTTTGAATGTTACAAAACAATTTAGAAGGTCAAATAGTGATATACCTATTGCAGAACTAGAGCAACCCTTGCAACAGACCACTGACCTTGAACACATCATAGTCTTGCAGCATTCAAAGGTATAGCTAGGTTCTTAGGTATATGCTTTGGGGAATAATCAGAAGTAAGACAATTACAGTATTACATCCTCCCAACAGACACATTTAAGCACTAAACGTACCAAGGCTGAAGAAGGGAAATGTGGCATTAGTTGCTTCTCCTTGTGTTGCAAACTAAAGATAACTACTTCAAGTAGATTGGTTTCCTTAAAAAGGATGCAGATTCAACACTCATGCTAGGTAGCATGCCCTATCATTTGGGTTGGTCTTCACCATCAACAAATGTTGTGAGGCAGGTTCACAAAGAGCTCTTTTTTGATTTTGCAATGCAAGTATAATGATAGGTTCTAGAGGTATTGAGTTAATGCTATCTTCATGCACAGCTTGGATAATCTTTTATTATGATTAAATTTGCCTTTTAAAGGATAAAAAACTACAGGATTAGGTAGTGAAATCTTTATGTGTATTGGTCAGTATAGATGTGACTTTCTATCTCATCCAAAAGGCTGTGGCATTCTTTACAAGCTTAACTACCCATGTGTATCCTTTCTACCTATCTAGTGCCATTATGTTAATGTGTGTAGCGTACAATGACAACTAATGATAAAAGCAATAACATGAAAGTAAATTCCAATGAGGCATAAGCACAATTCCTGTATAAACTCAAACAGTGTATGTTCTTGATTGTTACATGTTCACCGTAATATAGTGTGTTGTTGTTTACACATTCTAGAAAATGGAGCAATGCTGCATGTTCTATGGAGATGCCCCTGTTATTCATTAGCCACCAACACACTCACCCCACACAAACTTGATTTTACACAACGTGTAGCGTGTCTCATCATTCGTAGTGACTGGTCCCAAATCTAGGATTATATTAGGCTCCAAGGTCTGTGACAGAGTTTATAGAGGACGTAAGGCTCAGATATTTGTAAAAGGATTAGTTAGGACCGCTTTCTAATTTGGAAAGTCTTCATCATAGGGATATCATGTTTCCCTTACTGGACAATCCCTTAACCTGTACATACCATTTGCCGTTCCACCTCTACTCCAGACTGCAGATATCCAGTCACAGTTTGTACTGTGTTTAATTGTGTCTGTCAACATGGCTGGGTCTTCTGTATGTTGATGCACTACATGTATGTGCATCAGCACATTACTTCAAATGATGCCCTATGCCTGTCTCCGGGTAACTGAAGAGTCGTGAGACACAAGCCTTTGTGGACAATGAAGCTCCCATTACATTATAGTTCAAAGAAGAGGACAGATGGAATAATTAATATATTAGTCATATGTTCAACACTTAGGATGTGTTTTGTGCCATATCTTCAGAAGTGTTGTTTGCCATATTGAGAACAGCGGAAGGGATAGGTAAAGTGTCACCCAGATGTAGTTCGATATTTAAGGTGGAATTAAGTGTCTTTTAATTCTATGAACTGATTCTCTTTTTAGGTCAAGCCTGTGACAGAGCATGTGCTGCATGTGCTCTCATTTGTGAAACATATTGTGTACATTGAAGCACGTAGACCCTACCATTTATTTGCCTTGTTCTCACTTTTCTATGCTAACTCCTTGTTTGCCAGCCCAGGCCAACAGTCGCTTCCGTTCCTTTATGTGGGGCATGGAACAAGCAGAGATTGATTCAACATAATTAGCGCCAGTTCACTGCTTGCGCTGTGATTCAGGTACTATTTCTTCTCACTACTTCCCATTCCTTTATCCCATAGTGCCCTCCTCCCACTTTCCCCTATTGCTCCTTTCTCCCCTTCTTCCCTCATGTTGCTTTCCCTCTACCATTGCTGTTGCACAAGCCTCCTTTATGATGTCCCTCTTGAGCTTTTTTTTTAACACCTAGCACAGAAGCTGGGCTGCTGTTTAACATGCTTAATAAAAAAATTGCTATGCGGCAGTCAAGGCTGGCCATGTCATAGCTCTTTTTTTTCTTAATTTGAAGCAGTTTCACAGCAGCATGTCTAAATAAATTGAGAAAGCCAATTGATCTCACATAGGCACAACCAATTGGCTTGGCACATGCTTGTATTCAATAGTATTACTATTTGAAAATGTAGTCTGTTATCAGCTTGTGTTATTTATAAAGATAAATAAAGATGGTTCACCTTGATGTATGTAATTCAAGACAGTTGAAATTAGCTGGGGGTTTTTGGTGCCCTCAAAAAGCCCCAGTGAATGTTTTAAATTGCCTGAAACATCATATTCCACTCCATTTAATTGCTCCTCTTGTAGAAAAGCCTTTTTGAGTGGTAGTTTTAGACAGATGTGTTAATTTTCCCATGTCTACTTTGCTAATCCATTTTCCATCATTGGAATGCTTCCATTGCAACACATTCAAAACAAAAATGAGAATGCCTGAATAACCCCTTGCATTCCTGATCATAAGAAATATACATAGTATGAGGGATTTTTTGCAGGAGTAAGAAGTTTTTTGCCTGTTTGCCCCATACTGTGACGGTAAGGTAATTCCACAATTATAAGTTGAGATGCCATATTTTTGGCACAGCACCTTTAGAAATTCGCTCAGTTGACCCATTAGACCGGAGTTTTATGGACCTTTTTTGGTGACGGTGTAACCTTTTGGTTGCAACAAGTTCTCAACAGTGACGGCTGCCACAAATTTCAAAGAGAGGGGTAGGAGGTAGGGGGGATGGAGGAAATAAAATAATATTTTAAAAAACATACTTGCTGCAGCCACCACCACCCAACTCAATCCTCTTCCTGCGATTGTGCTGGTATCTCAGCAGTACCTGGGACACCAGCACAGGCCCCCCAGCAATCCTGGTGCAGCTCTCATGCTATACCTAGCATGGGAGCAGCATCAGGATTGGTCTGAGTGACTTGTTCTGCTGCTCGGACATTGCCCTGGGGTCTGTGCATTTTCTCTGAAACCTAAGTGTGCATGTCAGTTTGGCTGGCAACTGACATGCGCATTTAGTGCACACCAACTCCACTCCTCCTTCTCCCCCTCCCATGGACCAGCCCCACCTCTCCCTGCACCTGCTGGTTCAGCCATTGTGAAGGAGCTTCCCCTGGTCCTCAACCATTCCGTTGTCTTTTGAGCACCTAGACAGAATCTTCTTCTGCCACTCTCCTTTTTTACACAACATAGGGCCACTTGCCAGTTGTGAGCATGAAGAGCTATACTACGTGGTATTTCAGCATGCCTTGATTTGTATGTACCACATTTTGATTGGTGTGACTTGTGGAATGATCCACTGTTGGTAGTAACAATGTACATACTTCTTTTAAGGTCTAAGAAATATATGTTTGAATTCCTTGACTCAACCTTCTGAGGAGGGCCAGAATGCATTGACTACTTCTTTGTGTGGAATTCCTCCATTTGGTTTTGAAATTTGTACTCTCAGTTAGCTTGGGACCATGAACCTTGTGGGCCAGACTGTGTTTCCCAAATGGGTTGAGACTGAAAAAGCGGAGGAGCTATCACCAGGTAGACTCTGTTTCTACAAATAATTTAGAGATAATTCAACTCAATATTTATAGGGACTGTTTTGCTATAAGTAACTATATACAGGTTGTGTTGATTGTATATATGTTTATTGGTGGCGATGTAATAAGCAGACAGTATAAAACAAGTAGGAATGGGACAATACATGTACCACCAAAAAAAAGGTAAATTAAGGGCCAGATGTATGAGAATTCTGTGCAGGGCAGCAGAGAAAGTCATCTTGCTGCACTGCCCTGTGTCAAGAGAAAAGGGCAGGAATACGCCATATCGATGCCATATTGCACATTATTGTCTCTTCCAAATGTGCTGGCACAGTTTTGATTGCCTATCACCACCGCACCATGATGCAAGGGTGTCTGTGTTGTTGGCAGGATTGCTTTTGTGCAGGAAGGGACACCTTCCGCCGCTAAAAACAATCCCAGGAGGCTTTTTACTCTTTCTATGCGTGGTTTAAAATGCAGCACATATAGAAAGAGGAAAAAACGAGGAAGAATGAAGATATTTCTCCTTGTTCCACCTCCCCTTGAGAGGCATAAAGTTTTGACACATCCCCAGGTTTACAGGCTCTTGTTAATTTGGGGATGAGTCAAAATCCATAGGTGTTGCATAGGAAAACCCACCGCAATGCCAATGGAACACCTCCCTGGTGCAGAGTAAGACAACTCAGCGATTTGTGCTGATTTGCCTTACTTTTTTTCATTAAGGCCATTCAAAACCAAACAAAGTGGCATGACGTGGCCTCGAAGATGTGCTAGGTTTACAATGCCACAGTGTCACTAAAAGTGATGCAACTGCAGTGCAAGCCTCTCATAAATATGGGCCTAAGTTGCTTTCCAGAATCATTGATTACCCCAATAGTGATCAACTCAACGACTGTTGAAGCCCCTGAGATATATAGAAAAGTTCCCTATAGACAACCCCATTATATTCTGTATGTCCATTGCAACACGGATCACATTTATATGTCTACCTTTACTACATGCACCTTGCACCTACTTTGATAACCTTTAGTTTTATTTTTCCCTCACAACACCTCCTCTTCGCAAACCTTTTGTACTCTAAATTCTGGTAGTCACTTGCGACCCATTTTGGCTTACATCTTTTCTGTGAGTGCCATCATCTCTCCTTTTGACACAGGCATTTATACTGGAGCCAGGCTTCGTAGAGAAAAGCATTACCCACTTCTCAAAGTACTGATGCATTTTAGGGCAGATTTACTCATATTTCATGACACCAAGTAAAATTGCTGTGCTGTGTTGTCTGAAAGGAAGAGAGAAGAAATGCTCCACATTTACAAAGGTATGGAGCATTTCAAGACCAAAATGACAAAAATCCAGTCAGTAGAACCTATTTCAGTGAAATATCATTAAAAAGCACAAAGTACCAACTGTGGTTATCTCATTGTGCTAGAACAGGACAAAGTCCCAAGTTTAGGCCGAATGCGATGGAGCGTGGACCAACTACAGGGACACAGTTAGACCCGCTGAACAAGAGTGCCTTAAATTCTGGTTTGTGGAGCATTGTGAGGTTCAACGTTGAGGGTGTGTTGCACAGCTGAGGCGATGCATCAGTTCTAAGGTGATGCAGAGCTGTGATGCGAGGTCCTGCATGCCATTAATGAGGGCTTGCAATGAAAGTGCTGCATCAAGGATGTGTTGTGCAGGGACATGAGAGGGCCTGTATTTGGAAAGCTTTGCACAGATGGTGATTCCAATGCAGTTGCGGGATCAATGTGTAGTCCTTTGCATCAGAAGTACCCTTACAGCAGAGGCAATGCATCAGTTCAGAAAGTGATGTATTGAACAGCAAGCAGGATGCACTGGTTATTTTGGAGATGTGCCATACTGCGGAGGAGATGCATCAGTTCTACTGGATCCACAGATGGGACAGAGCACATTCAGACCCATTTCCAATGAGTCATGTCTGGTGTGTCACAACTTGGCAGGGTAGAACTCACAGAAGGCAGAGTCCAGGTGCTGGATTCAAGGTTGTTGGAGCCTTCTGTCCCTTAGGCTATGGTCAGGGGGCCAGCAAACTAGCCTTTGGAGTCACTTTGGTGTCTTTGGTTTAACACATGCAGGTCTAGTGCTTCTCACCCAGACAAGTGGGTGGTATGCAGCAGGTCAGTACAGCAGGGCAGCAGTTCCTTCAGAGCAGCAGCCCAGCAAAGTACCAGTTTTTGAAACAGCACAGCAGTCAATTTTCCAGGCAGAGTGTCCACAGGTCCAGAAGTGTACTGAAAAGGTGGTGTCTGAAGTCCAATATTTATACTTGGTGCCCTTCCTCTGGAATGTGGGAGAAGCTTCTAGAAACTCTTTTTGAAGTGTACGGGCTTCCTCCCTTCCTGCCCTGCCTCCAGACTAACTACAGGGGATATGCATCCCTTTGTGCGGAGGCAACACCGAGCCTAGTCAACAGTAAGTGGGGCTGTGTGTACCCAGCTACTCCCTACCATTCTGCCAGTGATGGGCCATTCAGGCACACCTACTCTCCCTATTGTGAGTAGCTGTCTAGGAGAAATACACAAAGCCCAACTGCCACCCACACTCAATCATGTGACCCAGAGACAGACTACAAGCACCAGATGGATGAGGCAAGAACATTCCAAATTTCTAAAAGTGGCATTTTTACAATTGTAATTCAAAATTCGGCTTCACCATACGTTAGGATTTTTCATTACAGTTCCATAGAAATCAAATATGAACTGGTTACCTGATCCCGTTTGGAAATAATAGCTTAATAAAAGTAATAATATAACTCTAATGTTATCTTGACGCAGAGGTAGACCTTGCAGGAGTGTAAAACGAGTTCAAGAGTTTTTTTCACTACTGGAAATGTTAAACGTAAAGGTACATGTCCAAACTTCTAAATACGCTGCACCCTGCCCTCTGGACTGCCCTGGGCCTACCTAGGGATGACTTACCTGTATTAAAAAGGAAAGTTTGGGCCTTGCAAAATTATTTTTTGTCTAGTCAACATGGCAGTTTCGAATTGCACATACAGACTGCAATGGCAGGCCAGGGACATATTTAAAGTGTTGCTTAAGTGGGTGCCACAATCAGTGCTGCGGGCCTTCTGGAAGCATTTAATTTACAGGCCCGTGGAATGAGTAGTGCCACTTTACTATGGACTTAATGAGTAAAATAAATATTCCAACTGGGTATACATCAGTTTTAACATGTTTTAAGCAGAAAGCACTTTAGCACTGGTTAGCAATGGTAAAGTGTACAAAGTCCTAAAACCAACAAAAACAGATTCAGCAACAATGGAGGAGTGAAGGCAAAAAATCTGGGGATGACCCTGCAGGAAGGGCCAAGTCCAACAATTACTGAAGCGTTTGAATTGTTTCTTCATTTGCACCCAGGGCAGATGTTCCAGGTCCTTGCACTGGTGCTGTGTCACAAAACGTGATTCAAAGCAGTGCAAAATCTTGGATTGTAATTTACTTTCCAGCATCAAATCCTGATTTACCCTGGAAAGTAGCCCTATGGTTACACAAAATAGGTTTTTGCCCTATTTTGTTTCGAGGGGCCATACTCTGGGTAATACATAGGCATTCCCATGTACCCACCTTTGGGTTTTGCCATTCCATTTACTAAAAAGGTATAAGGGCTTTGAGCCAAAGTAGGAAGCCTCATCAGTTCAGGAGTCATGTTTAAGACTCACACAATCAAAGTTCAAAGCAAAGGATTTTGAACAGGAAAGGTTGACTTCTAGTATAAAACATATGTTAGACATCACACAGACACCTTTGCACTGTTGTGCAAGGATGTGTGCATAGTGCAAAGCAGCCTAATGTGCTCCAGCACAGGAGATCACAGCATCAGTGCTGTAACTGTATAGATATGGCCCAGTGTTTCTGTCTCCCTTTCACACAATGCATTTCTGTGCTGAGCTGCATAATTTCTAATTATATCTGGCCCCATAGTTTTTAAGTGCACATATTTACACTACATCTTGACTTAGAGAGTCTGGCATTAACCAAGGGACAGTTCACAGATTCTGTTCAGTATAACTGTAACACCTTGCCCTCCCTGCATCACCTCACCACACCTATATTGTGATTCTTCTTTCAACCCACTACCTGTTTGATATAATATTCCTTACATTTTGATTTCCCATACAGAGTTTTTGAAGTACACGCAACCACTGCCCCTTCCTAACAATTTTGCCTTTTAATTCATTCACATTTCCCTTCTTCAAGAAACGTATCAGTCACAAATAGAATCCAAAAAATTACATTGAGAATGGGTTAGTCTGGAATAACCTTTTTACTTTTGACCTACACATCTGTGTCTGTTAATTCCAATTGAAGCCTTGTACAGCGGACATCCTTTTCAGAACATTTCTGCTGCTAAGGGTTTTAAATCCTGGACTGACAATGAAAGCAGGTTTGTCTTCATGAACTACCCTGGTTGTAGGCATGATGTGTGCACTGACTGGACCCAAGACTCTCTTCCATTCCAATTGTTTACAACTATTACTGGATGCAGAAAGACATCTTTGATCCTAAGAAGTTAGTGGAACCTTGCTCCAGATTCTGCTTTGCAAAAATCTGGTGCCCCTGACACTGCCAATTAATTGAACATAGCTGTCCTACGGGAAGGTATAGAACACTCGAAGTTTGAAGACTCAGACACTTCGTGGAGAGGGACTAATCTGTCACAAAACTACTGCATCTGTGGCAGAATTTATTCTTTTCTCATAAATGGTTCCACAATCCAGAGTCTTTAGATCTGGACAGTATGGAAAGGTGGGCTGTCAGTTCACTCCCTTGTACTGTTTGCACTTGAGCTGTGCAATGTGGCCCCTTTTACCAGAAAAGGGAGAATAAATAGGAGCAGCTACCGGACCCTATAGCCCCCCCTCCAAAAAAAAAACCACTTGCTATAAGATCACATCAAGGAAATTTCTTGATGACAATGAGGGCTTTTTATCCTCTGCCCAAATAGTGGGACAGCTGTAAAATCCTGTTTGTGATGCAAGAAGATGAGAGGCACTCCCAAATGCCAGAGGCATAGACTTGAAAAGCAAAGTCTGACTGAAAGCAAAATCAATGCTAAAAGAGCTAGAGAGGAGCAAAGTTGAGCTGAGCTCGCTCTTCATCCACTTCCCCAACCCCTGTCAGAATATGCAGTGAGGATAGTAAAATGGAGAACAAGGAGAGAACATTTTTGTGATGGTCAAATTCAGCAGAGGAAGTCTTAATGTATTATTCCAGCTGCATTTAATGAGCGTGGTACTCCATGCTCTTGCCTAGAGACATTACCTTCCACATTGTTTGACACTAAGTAAGTGGAAGGCAAGTTCTTAGAAAATGTCTTGCTCCACAAACCTCTTCTTGTACATCAGTAGGTAGTGGGATCGGGAATGTTTTGTGATAACATCACAATAGCCATTACCGACATGTCGTTCAGGGATGCCCAGGTGATGACTGTTTTCTGATCTAATTTTAAGAGATCAACAAAAATCATGCTTCGTTGTTAACACACAATTGATTAAGGACTTTGAATAGTCTGCCACCTTAAGCCTGCATTTTATTCAAACTGCGATCTTCTTGATACCTAACCAGGTAAAGATCCTTTGTACTGTGCATGCAACAATGTGGAATAGAAATATCTTTCTCAGCATATAATGCAGCATTAATATTGTGTCCTAAACATAGTTTACACAAATATCACTGCATTGGAGTTAATAATAGAAAATTTACAACCAAATGAATGATATTTTGGTAACAACATTTGGGACGCACTATTTATGTAAGACAATCATTTTATATACCATAATCTGACATAGCAAAACATGCCTCAAGCCCATCTCACAAAATAATACTGATGTTGAAATAATTTTAATGGTCTCTGCCAACAGGCTACAGTCTGTGATTCCAAATCTCATTGTTTACTCGTAGGCTATATTTGTACCTGGAAGATGTTTTAGGAAGAATGCACATGCACTTTATGACCTGTTAGGCAGGTTAGACATGACTCTGATGAGAGGATCCATCAACAAAGAAAAAGGTTTTAACTGCAACACATGGGGACATCTCTTCTGAAGTCTGATTAGGTTCCACCTGGTGGAAAGGTTAATCTCCAAGGTCATGTGGCTTTGTTCTCAGTCAATGGAACAGATAAACTGCAGAGGATTTTTTCCCAAACATTTTGAGACAAGGAGAGACATAAGGCAAGGCTAACCCCTGTACCCATTGTTATTTCACCTAGAACTGTAACACTGTCTGCCTCCCATAGCCAATTGGACTCTATTCATGGAACACCAACATCTGCTGGTGAACTGAAGGAGATGCTGTTCATTGATGACATCTTTTTCATCTTGTCTAGTCATCAAGAATTTAGCTCACGCCTGATCACCATCAATGTTTTTTTTTGGGATTCCCCAGTTATAAAATGTACTAAGGTGTCAGTTTTTTGAATCAGCAGAATACTGTGCCTGCAGACAATATTCACACTGCATGAGTAGGGTGTTGGATCTGGCTATGTACACACTGTAATTTTCACAAATCCTAGACTGCTTGACTACATCTGGCCTACACAGATGAGCAATATCTGGCCTTTACTTGACTCTAAACTTGGAACGTTATTCTAAACTGTATGATGAGGGGTTCTATGAAGCTAGACTCAAATTGTGTTACATCAAGGTGCTATATGAATGAGACTGGACCACAGAGCATCTAAAAACTGGAGGTTTATTTTTGGACTCTCCTATTGGCACTGTTGTACTGTGCACTGCAACGTAATACATATACTTTGAATTTACTTGCATCCATATTAATGCTGGTCCTCCAAATGGTCTAATATATCTAGCACCAGCAGAGACGTGTTCCAGTCAGCTGCCAAAATTTCACACTTGTATGATGTGTCTGAGATATGACTCCACATTGGCATTGATGGATTTCCACCTCTCTTGCAGTGGCAAAAATATGTATTCTAGGAAATTTGAGGACACCTTATGTACCACTCAGAGGTAAATTGCTACCCAAAAGTACACACATTGCATTCCATGGATGCTTCATAATAAGATCTGTGGTCTATAGCATATTTTGGGCAAGTTCTTGGACCTTGCAGCATTGAATGACTTCTGGCTGGCTTTTTCTGGTACCCGATATCTGTTAGTAATTCATTTGTCTTTCCATCTATCTTAGTCTCTGTTTGACCAGGTTTGTTGCATTGTATGCTATTGCAAGAAACCTTTACTCAAGCCCTGTTTTAGGATTATTGTTGTTGCTTGCTGTCACTTTGCTAGGAGAGATATGCCTTCATTCTTTTCCCTTGTTATTGTAGAACTGAGACACTTGAACTAGGGACTAATTTACTTACAGCTGCTCACTTTGAATAGTTTATCTGGTATAGCTCCTTGCATTCATCACCCATATCAACTGCCATCTCCCACTCCTCTCCTTGGTATCCCCACTCCTTCTACCCAAGCCCGCTAAGATGCATTTTCAAAGATGCCTTGTTGGAAATTGCCCTTTTTGCAGGGTTATCCCCAAACGTTTTGTCTTTCTCCTATTATTCTGACACTCTTTTTGTTGGCGATAAAACTCTGGGCATTTTTTCACTGCTAATCAGTGCTAAAGTGCATGTGCTCTCTCCCCTACAACTTGGTATAATTGATTTACACCTGTTTTGGCTTAAATAAGTTATCTGTAAATCCCTTGTAAAGTGGTATACCATCTACCCATGGCCTGTAAATTAAATGCCACTAGTGGTCCTGAAACACTGAATGCACCACCCATGGAAGTAGCCTTTCAACTTGTCTCAGGCCTGCTACTTTATAGGATTCCTGCACAGTTTACTGCCACACTGAATTGGCAAGTCAAACTACTTGGTAAGGCCTAAACTCCCTTGTTGCTACACCTAAGTCACCCCTAAGGTAGGCCATATGTAGCCCTATGGGCAGGGTGCTGTGTATGTAAAAGGTAGAACATATGCCTTTATATGTTACATGCCCTAGTAGTGACAAACAGCCTATTTAGTTTCTCACTACTGTGAGTGCTGCTGCTCTCATATGATTGCTTTGGAAATGCCCTAACACATGTCTAAGTGGTATCTTCTGATCTATGAGGAATACTATTCCAATAGTGTTTGAATACTATTCCAAACACTATTGGTATAGTATTCCTCATAGATCAGAAGATACCACTTCTGTCACACCCAGCCCCTCCTCTGTGATGTCTGTCTGGAAAGTATGCACCAAGTGGAGCTGTCATTATTCCCCAAATGTGGTTTGGAGTCAGGCAGGAAAGCACAGAGACATGTCCACTTTCTAAAAGTGGCATCTCTACAAAGGTAATAAAAAGTCCACCCACACAAGTAAGCTGGCTGTAGAGGAGAGAAGGCTAGCGGCTGAAAAAATCTTAGCTCAGGAGAGGATGGCACAGACTGGAAGGGCCTTTGCCAGGGAAAAGCTTGCAATTGAGGGAAGGAAACGGACCCCTGAGCATAGGTTTACAGTTCTGGACTCACCTGTGCTGCAGGTGGATTCCAGTTGTGGCAGCAATACTGAATCTAGTGTGGAGGAATTCTGCAAAACGCTAGATGGATGGTTGAAGGGTAGAACAGCAAACAGTTGTGAAGGGCTGTAAAATCTGGTTATCAGACAGTAGGTGTTACATTGTTTCCTAGGGCTGTTGGAGAGTAAGTTCTCAGGTCCCAGGGAACTTGCAAAGGAAGAAGAATTCTTGTTGAGTGCCAGAGGGTCTGTGAGGCGCTTGGGAGTGATCCTAAAGGGAGAGGCTCAGGTTCCTCCCAACCTTAGGTGGGGAAGGTTCAGAGTAGCCCAGACAGATCCCCTTGTAGTGGGTGCAGGGCCCCATGTCCCTTCTAAGAGTAGGAGGAGCAGTGGTGGTGGGAGACATCCCAGGAAACCCCATGCCCAGCCTCAGAGCCTGGAGAGTATCCCCAGGGGGCCCCATGAAGTGAACTTAGTCTGTACCAGGAGGCCATACACTGAGGGGGATGCTATAGTGTCAGGAGAAGTTAGTGTGGTTACTGAAACCAGCGTCCAACCATTTTTGGTATCTGGCAGTACCACTCCACAGAGGAGCGTACAGAAGTCCAGATGAAGGATTTTGAGGTGGAGGAAGAACTCTCCACTAATTCCTGTTCAGCCCTGGGTAGAAGGGTAGCTGTCACAAGTATCCCTACCACTTTGTCTTCTAGAGGTACCACTCCTGGTAGGAGGGAGTGGAACATCTAGAAGGAGGGCCAGAGAGAGGGAGGACTCTCCCCTGGCCCCTGTTTAACCCAAGGGCGCAGACCCTGGGTTGGGGAACCAGTCACAGGTTAGCTCCCCTGAACTGGTGGGAGAGCTGAGCAGGAGAGCTGACACAAGTGCCCTGACACTTCTAGAATCTGTGGGTGCCACTCCCAAAAGGATGGTACAGAACTCGATAGGGAGGGGCAAGGGGAAGAAAGTATCACCCCTGGCTCCTGTCCAGCCTGGAGGTACAGACCCTGGGCTAGAGGACCAGTCTCAGGAGACACCTGAACTGGTAGGAGATGGAGTGGAGAGTGGACCCCCGCCTGAGAAACCAGGAAGGACAGAGACTCCTGGATGGTCTAGTGAGTGGCTCTTGACACTGACAACTGTCAGTGCCCTCTAGTGGTTGCTGTCCTTATATGCAGAGTTGTCCTCGGGTTGGGGGCAGAAGTCAGACCCATGGGGTGGCATGGGCCACATTAATTTGTTGGCCATGGTGGTGCTGTTTGCTTATTGAAATGCATCTGTGAGCAGATTAAAGTTAGGTGCTTCACAGGTGGGGTCCATAGGCAAAGAGAAGGGTTCCCAGTGGGCTGACATAGTGGGTTCTGAGAGTATAGACAGATGGATTCAACTGGGTATAGAGTGTGTTGGACTTTTTGCCTTACGCAGGGTCATCCCCAGTCTTTTTGCCTCCTTCCTCCTGGTTTTTCTGACCTCTCGCTGTTGGCTCTAGGTCTCTGAGCACTTTATCACTGCTGACCAGTGCTAAAGTGCAGGTGTTCTCCCATCTAAAGTTGGTATGAGTGGCTTATACCTAATTGACATATTTAATTTACCTATAAGTCCCTTGTACAGTGGTATCTCTATACCCAGGGCCTGTAAATCAAATACTACTAGTGGGCCTGCAGCGCTGCTTGCGCCACCCACTGAAGTAGACTTTCAAACCTGTCTCAGGCCTGCTAGCGCAGGGCCTGTGTGCGCAGTTTTCTGCCACAGGGACCTGGCATCTAAACTTACTTGCCAGGCCCAGAACTCCCCTTTTACTACATGTAAGTCACCCCTAAGGTACGCCCTAGCTAGCCCTATGGGTATGGTGCCATGTATGTAGAAAGGCAGTACATGTGCCATATTGCATGGCCTGTCATAGTAGTGACAAACAGCCTAACTTGGTGTCTCACTGCTGTGAGTGCTGCCTTATCATAGGATTGTCTGATTTATGAGGGGTAGCGTAGGCGTGTTTGGTATGGTTGTGATGGTGATAATAAATACTGCTTACTGGTGTCGGTGTATTTTTTATTACTATCACAGAAATGCCACTTCTAGAAAGTGCGCATTTATCTGTGCTTATGACTCTGGTGTTTTGCAGCTTGACTCCAATCCACGTCTGGGCAGAGTGACAGTTGGGGCTTTGTGCATACTTTTCAGACAGCCTGTAACAGGGAGGGTTGAGGTGTCACAGAGGTGCATCTGCATACTGAATAGTCTTCCTGGGCTGAGAGAAGGGAGAGGCGGGGCACACCTGCATTTGTAAAGGCTGTGCCCTGGCGTCACACAATAGGGTCGTTAACCCCCCACTGATGTTTGGAGCCTGTGCTGAAAGGAGAGAGGGGGTACTCCCAGAACCAGTTGTAACTAGCTGGAACCTCCTCTCCCTACCATTGTAAAACACTGTAAGAACTGACTATAAGTACAGGGGAATTTTTCCCACAATTTGAACTCTCTTGGAACTTGAAACTGGACACAGAACGCTGATGAATGGACTCACCAGGAAACCGCCTTGGACTGCTGCTGCTGTGCTAACCTGTGACCTGCCTGGTCACTAGGAGGAACTGCCATCATCTGCACCCCTTGTGCTGGCCTGTAGCTGGACCCACCAGCCTTGTGCTCCTTCCTGCTTCCTTGTTCCCAGGGGCAGGGTGCCGTGGCCCCTGACCCCTGAACTTTTCCCTGCACGGGGAGTGCTGCCTTTGCGCTGAGAGAGCGCTCTTCTCTTCTCTTCAAGGCACCAGATTCTGGCTGAAAAGATCACCGCCGCAGCCCGGGCTGTAGAGGTGTCCTGGAGCTTTGAAAAGCGCTTTACTTTTGGTCCAGGAACTCCACTGCCGCAGCCGGGTTGTTTAATTGCTTCGGAGCGCGAGGATCGCGCTCAGCTCAGTGCCCCCGGGGCACGAGAAAACCAATGCGGAAAAAATCAGGAGCAAGCCTGCTCCTAGCGGTGCCCCCGGGGTAGGGATCGCTCCGAGGAGCGCCCCCGGGGCACCGGCAGGCCCAGCCTTGGGCCAGAGCGTCATCGGAGCAGGAGGGAGAGGAGGACGCCTCTCCCTCGCCTGCCCAAGCCCTGGAGGGCTCTCCTTTGATTTGGGGGCCGGGCGGCAGCCTCACCAGAGGCTCGCCCGTGCCGCCGGCTCTCTTGTTGGCCCCCTCGTGGGCCAGTGGTATTTTTTGGGAGTCTCCCCTCCGTGTGAGGGCTGGTAGAGGCCCGGGAGACCCCAGGAGTTCGCGGGTCCCTGGAGGGGCCCGTATTCAACTTGGAGGGGGTGCGTGGTGCCCCCCCCCTTAAAGATTTCCCTGACCTGGGCCAACCTCGAGAGGGCTGGTGGAGGCCTAGGGGGGCCCCCAGTGTTTACGGTCCCCAGAGGGGCCCGTTCATGAACAAGAGGAGGTGCGTGTCGCCCTCCTCTAACCCCAGGAGATCAGGGAGGCCCCCGTTTTGCGCAGAGGATCGCCGGGGGCCCCATTGTTCATTCTAGGCACTGGAGGTGCCTTCATCCAACCAGGTACTGTTTAAAGGACCAATATAGTTGCAATCCAAAGTTCTTTCTACAGACTTTTGTTTGATTCATATATTACCTACCTGCGTTTGATATTTTTACATATGTGTATTCAAATGTTCCTTTTATGGACATGCTTGCTAATATGTTTTTCTAACTTGCCATATGTTTTCTAATGTTCCTACTATGGGCATTTTATGATATTCTTATGACAAGTGCTGTGATGTAATAACGTGTTTTCCTGACTACTGCTTATGTTGCAGAATACTGAGTAACCTCTGTGTTATGTGTGACCACTGCTAGGTTGCAGAGTAACTAATATGTAACGTTCTGACAACTGCTAAGGTAGCAGGATAGTACTGATATGTGATGTTTGGTCTGATAATTGCGTTGTGTACAATACAGTATATTTTCATATAATCTGGTGTTGTGTTACCTTTGTGGTATATTTCATCACATGTGTTGTGTGTGTTGTGCAAATGCTTTACACATTGCCTCCGGGTTAAGCCTGACTGCTCGTGCCAAGCTACCAAGGGGGTGAGCAGGGGTTATCTTGGACGTGTAACTCCCTTGCCCTGACTAGAGTGGGTAAGTTCTGCCTGGCTGAGGTGCATACCCTAGCCAACCAGAAACCCCATTTCTAACAGAGTGGCATAAAACTGGCAAGTGCTGCACCTCCAATTGCGGGCCAATGTCCACACTCTATCACCTAAGCAGGAAAGCCCATCAAGGTATTGTGGGGTTTCTAGTCGGCTAGGGTAGGCACCTCAGCTAGGCAGACCCCACCACTCTAGTCACTCTAGTCAGGATGAGTAAGTTACATGCCAAAGATAACCTGAGCTTACCATCAGTAGCTTGGCATGAAGCAGTCATGCTTATCCCCAGAGGTCATGTGCAAAGTGTTTGCAGAACATACTCACCACTCGCTAATTCAAACACTAGAAAAGTGCACCTCATGTGCTGGGCAACTCGTGAGGAAGGGGAAAGAAAAGTGCTCTCCACTCACTAATTTCTTTATTGAACAGACAGCATTGTACTTATACACCCAAAAAAATGCAGGTAGATCCTAGGCATGCCCTGTGCCCTGTGCTGGCTGCAATAAACTAGAGGACACGCAGGGGGCCAGAATGTCCCAAGGATATATATCCCACATTGGCCCCTGGGAGAACACTTGGGGGGCACACAGGGTCAGGCGGGCCGGTATACAAGCATAACCAGTAGTCCTGATGAGTCCTTTGGGCCACCATGCAGACACCAGGCAGCATGGAAACAAACAAAAGAGCAGTCCAGATGAGTCCTTTGTGCAATTAAGCAGTCTTTCTGACAGAGGTTCAGTTCCAGTTCCAAAAGTGCTCTCCAAATCAGGGGGCAGAGCCCTCTACTTCTACTCAAAAACACCTTTGTTCAAGAGGTAACTTCAAAAGAGTCCTTTCAAGTGAAGCACAGCACCCTTTCAACCCAGCCCTGTCTCTAGACATCAGTAGTGGGTAATCAGTCTATTGTGTGAGGGCAGGACACAGCCTATTCACATGTACGCTGTGAATGACCCTCCCTCTCCCCAGCTCAGGAAGACTATCAGTATGCAGATGCTTCTTCTGTCACACCCAGCCCCTCTGATGGCTGTCTGGAAAGAATGCATTAAGTGGAGCTGTCACTCTGCCCCAAGTTGATTGGAGTCAGGCTGAAAAACACAAGAGTTGCACGCACAGAGAAATGCCCACTTTCTAAAAGTTTCATTTCTACAATGATAATAACAAAATCCACCCATATCAGTAAGCAGGATTTCTCACTGCCTTCCCAAACACACCAAACATGCACACACTGTTCATCATAGATCAAAAGATACCACTTAGACATATGTACGGTACTTTCCAATGAAATCGTACGAGAGGAGCAGCACTCATAGTTGTGACAAACTAAATGGGCTGTTTGTTACTACTAGGACATGTAACACATAAAGACATGTGTCCTACCTTTTAAATACACAGCACCCTGCCCATAGGGCTAGCCAGGGCTTACCAGATGGGTGACTTAGGTGTAGCAAAAAGGGAGTTTAGGCCTTGGCAGGTAGTTGGACTTGCCAAGTCAGTGTGGCAGTAAACTGCACACACAGGCAATGTAGTGGCAGGCCTGAGACAAGTTTGACAGGGTACTTCTGTGGGTGGCACAATCAACACTGCAGGCCAACTAGCAGCATTTAATTTACAGTCCCTGGGTAGATTGTATACCACTTTACATGGGGAATTAAAGAAGCCAAAACAGGTGTAAAACAATTATACCAAGTAGTAGAGGAGAGAGCACATGCACTTTAGCACTGATTATCAGCAGACAAGTTCACTGAGTTCTAAAGCCAACAAAAAGAGGTTCAGAAAAATAGGAAGAGAGAGGCAAACTGTTTGGGATAACCCTGCAGAAAGGACATTTCCAACATGGTTGTACAAACGTTCATGTAATGCCTTATACATAATAAACATGCCTTTATAAAGACACAATGGTATTTTTAATGTTTATAGCAAACACTGTCCCTTGTCTTACATTTAGTAGATATCATAAACAGACTATTATGTATATAGTGGACAGTCTCTCTAAAGTCATAATTCTATGTCAATTTTGACTTCAAAGTTGAAGCTACAGCTAATCATTGTAATTCCTTTCATTATCACACTCCAAGTTCTTAGTTGTTATGGTGGGGAAATAAAATATGCATTATCAAACAGGAATCCTAAAAATGAGACACTCAAAAGGATCTATTAACCATTTCAGGTTTAAGACTATTACCATGATACCAGCAAGTAAATCTAGTTTGCACATCCATAATAGATGACATAGAGTACTCCGGATAAGTAGTAGGATACATAGGTGCTTGCAAAGGATTAGAGCCACTCTCAAACTATTGCTGCCGTATCCTAAAGTATTATGTTCCTTAGGTATTATGTTTATGTTTATGGTGTATCTCACTTATGCTTAGGGTTTAGAATGTAGTGTGTAGAATGTATCTTGAGGAGTTCAGCATATGGAGTTTTGGTCATTTTCAAGAGGTAACTGGGACGTTTACATGTACTTTTGTATTTGAAATTAATACATTTGTTGATGAGCTCTCTCGGTGACTGGCTTTCATTTACCACATTTGGTGATGATTTGAAACCTACACAGCAGTCAAGAATCTTGCACAGTTCAGATATCGGGAGATACTAATAGTATTTCTATGGGTTACAGTAAGGACCTTGCAGAAACGTCCCATGACCACTACTTTAAAGGTAGTGTACTTTTATTTTATTTTGTGCGTCCTTGTTAGCACCTGCTGATCAGACTGCCACATGATCCATTAACCGGTGCGTCCTGCGCAATACTTTTGCATGCTTCAAAAGAATCTTACAGTTGCTATTCTCTCATTTCTCACGTGCTGTCAGGAGCTCACTACATGTGTTATCTCTTCAAATGTTTGAACCCTCTTGCACTTCAAATGCCCACAGCACTTGAGCAGTGTCCTTACTGTTTAGGATGTATCTATGGCTTCAACATAACAAAGCAGGAGGAAGCTGCCCTATTTCCCTAAGAAACAGAGATAACGCAACTCGCTGGTAGCCATTTTAATGAGCTGGGGTATTTTCAATGATTGTCTATGGCATGTGACGCACTTATGAACTCAGCGATAACAGTTATATAGGCACACCCTGATATTAAGTGGCTATTACATTTCACCTCTTCATCACCATGATGCACGCAATACCTGAAGAGACTAACTTGGTGTCAGGCACATCTAGTGGTATGGTGCCTGATGAAAAATTGGTAGTACATTTCAGTGATGGGCACACCTTGTGACAAAGTGCCTGATAACTCACAGTAAGTGGTAGCACTTCTAATTTTCTCTGTCTTTGGTACATTTCAGCACCAGAGTGTGGAATTTCTAACAATCATGATAGGCACACCTGTGACAGGATTGTATGCCTACTTTACATCAGCGGTGATAGGCACACCAGACACTCCCGTATATGGTTCAACAACAGTAGCTTGTTTATTTAGGTAGATTGATCTAATTGTGAAGACTGTATAATAAGCATCTGTGCCCTGATGGCTGTAGTCTATTGCATTGCATAGTATTGTCTTTCAGTATGCACCTGTCTGTGGCACCTGAAGTGCCAAACAGAAGGCCTCATTACTATTTCACTGCATGGGCCCAGAGTGGCAAGAAGTATTTAAGCACCTTCCGGACATTGAGGAGAGTGAAGCAGAGGGGTTAAATGAGTTAGATATCTGTATTAATAAACTTAATAGGCATTACCTCCCAAAGGTGAGTACTATGCTTGAGAGGTATCATTTCAGTAAGTGAATACAAAGATCTCAAGAGTAAGTGGAAAGTTATGTCACAAGCTTACACAAGCTAGCAGCAGCTTGCAATTTGAAGGCATTTTAGAAGAACGTGTCCATGACCAGTTCATGCTCGGATGTAATTTTGAGAAAGTTCAATATGAATTGTGGCAGAAAGATGATCATAAACTTGACAAGGTATTGTTAATTACAAAGAAAATTGAATGCTCATTAACCTGTGTTGATATTATAAGGAAGGACCATAATCTGCCATTGGAGAAAATTCATGTAGTATATAAGCCATGTTGAAACATGTTGAATCCTTTCAGAGAAATCTGTTGTGGGGTGTTTTAGGTGTGGCTCCTCTGACCATTCAGCCAATGACAAGAGTTGCCTGGCTTTATCTTCTCTTTTGAAGAAACTCTGTAATGGGAAATGCTTCGGATTTCGTGCTTCTAACCACCTGGCTAACCACAAATACTGCACTACTCTTTTGTTTAAGTTTCATTTATGTAACAAAGTTGGAAACTTTGCTAAAAGTTGCAAGTCTAAAAATAAGAACAAAAATAAAAAGGTAAAGAATGTAACGGTGTTTAATGTAGTTCAGGAGATGATGTTGAAAATTATGATTTGCATTGTGCGGAAGTCGTTCTTCAAGTGGGATAACATAGCATAAAAAGTTCTGTTGATGAAGTAAATGTTAATGGGAAAATTGTTGACATATTATTTGACTCAGGTTCAAACATTTCACTAATACCAAAAGATTTCTATACATGTAGACTTTTGGGCAAGTTCAACCTCTTCAAATCTGACATCCGCCCAAAAGCCTATGGTGGACAACCCATTAAATTGTTAGGTTATTTCAATGGTGTTCTAGAATATAAAAGACGCCTCACAGCTGAAAAGATATATATATCATGCAGATCATCATCAGTTGGTTTTACCTAAAATACTTACGAGTCATGCTAAATCCTAAATGTGAACCTAGTATCATTTTGAAACGTTTGCCTGATGTAGTAGCTGAGGTCAAAGAAAGTGAAAAAGGAGTACAACAAGAGCTGTGTCATTTGTTCAAGGAACTTTTTCAGGAAAAGTTGGGATGCCCGTTTCATTGAAAAGTATGAAACGTTCCTCTTGCTTTAAAATTAAACATGTGGACTGAACTTGAGAAGTTAGAAAAAGAAGGGATAATTGTCAAGACTGAGACAACAGAATGGGTGGTGCTTGTAGTGCAAGTCCACAAGGCCTTCGGAGATATATGTCTATGTGTTGACCCTCAGAACTCTCAGTGGAGCTGTGATGGAAGACAAGAACCCCTTTCCGAATATCTCATAGATGCTTACACAATTAGCTTGTGTTTTTTCAACCCTAGATTTAAAGGTGGCATGTCCCCAAATTAGAGTAGATAAAGACCCTCTGGATTTGACCACATTCATTAAACTGTCTGTTTCGGTTGTTCAAATTCACAAGATTATCATTTGAACTCAACTCTGCTGCTCCAGTTTTTCAAAGAGCAATGGAAAATGTGCTAGATGAGGTTTCAGGGGTGAAAATCTATCAGAACAATGTGTTGGTTTATGGGTTTAACCAAGAAGAGCTTGATTGTACACTGAGGATAGACTCAAGAGGGTGTGAGACCTTAAGAGCAATTGGTTAAAACCATTGACAATTTACATGTTCCAGAAGTTTAGGAAGACTTAATAACTTTTCTTGGGATGGCCGAATATTAGAACAAGTTTGTGTCATCTTTTGCCAGCCACACCCAAAATATGAGGTCTGTGCTAAAAAGGCATTTAGGGTTAGATTTATACTTTTTCCTGTAAACCTGCGTTAACACAGGTTTGCGGCAAAAAGGATAGCACTGGCTAGCACCATTCCTAGATGCCAGTCGGGCGCCATATTTAAGGAATGATGCTAGCCAGCGCTAAGGCCCTGTCAGCGACCTTTGAAAGGACGCTAGCAGGGCCTGGGAGGCGTAGGGGGAAACAGGGCTTGTGCGCCAAATTATGGCGCTACACTGTTTAGAGGCCAAAAAATTGCCTCTAGGCAGTGTAGCACCATTTTCTGGCGCACAAGCCCCATGGACATGGCTCCTGCCTTAGTAAAGACAGGAGCCATGCTCACCACCCCAATGCCCATGCCCAGGGCACAAATGTCCGCTGGGCCTGGCCATTGGGGCCAGCGCCGTCCAGGAGGCCCCAAGTCATGGCCCCGAGCGACATTGGACAGAAAAAAAAAATACCTTTCTGGACATACATTTGGATGGGTACCCCATCCGTGGGTGACCTCCTGGTGTGGGTAGGGTAGGGGTGGGTGGCGTGTCCCTGTGGACAGGGAAGAGTACCTGTGGGCAATTTCCTTGGTCTCTGACCATGGAAATATGCCTCCAGGTCCCCTTACGCCTGCCCTGACCCAGACATTAAATATTGGCGCTAAGCAAGCGTAGTTCCATTATTTAAGGCCCTCCTCCTCCCGTGCGTGATTTTTGCACGGGAGCATAAATAAGGCACCAGGGCCTTTGGTCACTTTTTGCATGGGAATGCCTACCTTGCATCTCCTTGACACAAGGTAGTTTTCCACAGGCAAAAAATGACGTTAGCTCCAGTATTTTGGCTCTAGACATGTCTAGCGCCAAAATATAAATATGGAGTTAAGTTTGTGCCAGATTTGTGTAAAATAAATGACGCAAATCCGGCACAAACAGAGTGTAAATATGCCCCTAAGTCTGTTTGGTCTTCTTTCTGTGAACATGAATTTCAGGATGTAAAATCTGCCCTTATAAATGGTTCTTCCTTGCAAAGCTTTTCTGTCAGGGATTGTTCCATTTTGATCACCGATGGTGGCTCTAAAGGGTTGGGTGTACTGCTGAAACAAGCTAAGAATGGCATAAAAGGAACTATTATGTTTATTTCTAGAAGTTTGGCGGGGACCGGAAAACAAGTATTCTGAAATTGAACGTGAAGATCTTTGTATCTATTGGGCTATAGAAAAACTGAAGAAATTGCCCTGCACGGTGGAGTTTGAGGTGAGAACAGATCATAAGCTACTCAAAGAGATATTTTATAAAAATAATTGTGGATTCTGTTTCAAGTAGAATCTGTAAATGGATAGTGGCTTTACAAGACTACATGCTCAGGGTGGTGTATATCCCTGGACTGCAGAATAAGGTTGCAGACTGTTTGTCACAGTTGAGCCCCAAGCAAATAGAGCAGGATTCTGGTCTGGAGAAAGTGCTTTGGGACAGAGATGATTACAAGGTATGCAAGATCTCCGGTATGATGGTCAGTGAAGATAAGTGGTGGTCTTTTTGGATGAAAATGAGATTTTACAAGAAATAAGGGAATTGCTCAGTAGAGGATGGAATTCTAAAAAAAATTGAGTGAGGATGGGTTGAGGTTTTAGACAGTGAAGGATGAATTGTCTGAAAATAATGGGTTGCTGTGGAGAGGTACAAGATTAATACCGCTGAGTAAATTAAGAGAAAAATGTATACAGTTGGGCATTTAGGACATTTTGCATATGATGATCTACTTGCCGTTTATAGATCGCTCTCTTTCCAACATATATTATAATAGTTTCAACTACAGCCTTTGTACTATCATGTAATTATCTACCTTCTTCTCTGCCCAGTTGCAATACCCATCCTTGCACAGCTGCCTCTTTGGTAATAATTTTCGCTTTTAACTATTTTTAATTTCAACTTTTCTAATATTAGCTTGAATTACTATTTTTTTTAATATCACTGAGACCTTAATGTTTCACCCCCATACTTCACTTAAATGACTCACTGATTGAGTCTCAAGAGTTTCCCTCATGCTATTTATCTGTTTCTAAATAAAAATAAATTATCCTCTAATGTGCTCACTCTGCCATAGGGCTACCTAAATGGCTTACCTCCTATTTCAGAGTTAATTTACCAGATGACATGTACGTTGTGGACTCAGGGTCTCAATAATTAGTGAAATTAAAGCCCTTTGGAAACTTATATTAAATAAGGCCCATATTTATCAATATTTCATGTAACGTAGCAAGCCACCTTGCTGCGCGGCCTGAAAGGGAGAGGGCAGGAAGATGCAGTATTCAATATTGTATGGCACATTCCTGCTCTTTACTTGCGCTAGTGTACAAACTGCTGCCTAGCACCAGTGCAAGCAAACACAAATGATGGACGGAATATGGGACCAATCAAACATTTTACCCCAGTCACAGATCTGGGTTTAATCCATCCATTCTTTTGCTCACTATGCCACCCTAGTTTAGACACGACCATACGCAAATCAGTCTCAATCCTTTTCCCCATGGGAACAGTCCAGCCTGAACTGCCAGTCAAGGTCCTCCCTGGACCGGAAACAAGCATCCTGAGACCGGTTTCAGGATATCACCCTTCATCAGCCAGACTAGCTTGAAACCAGTGGCATAGTGAGCCCGGGACCCACGTCTGGGCATACCGGGTGCACTTAGGGCAGGAAAAGCAAGCAAACACAAATGATGGACGGAATGTGTAATCAGCGCAGGCACACTTGCACCGTGGTGTGTAAACAGGATTATTTTTGGGGCACTTTCGAGCACAAAAACAATCCTCAGAAGAATTTTTCACTTTCCAAGCGTACTGCATTCTGCAGCACACTTAGAAAGAGAAAACAACAATGAGAAATAAGGATGTTTCTCCTTGTCGCACCTCTGGGGAGGAGGCATACAATTCTGGTGCATTTCTAAGTCTACCAGTATTGGTAAATCTGGGAATGTGGCTGGATGCATCGGTCGATGCTTGGGAACACCCATGCTTCACCCATGGTACGCCTCCATGCCACAGAGTAATGCCAAGGAGCAATTTACACTGCCTCGCATTACCGTAGATTTATCAAGCCATGCAGGGCCATGCGAGGTGGCCTTGTATGGCTTGGTAAATCTTTTTTGGGTTTAGCGTCACCCTTGAGTGCCCTTTTGTGCTGCAAGGGTGATGCAAAACCTTGATAAATACAGGGCCGGAACATATGATACCAGCTACAATCACTAGTACATGCACCTGATTAATAGGCCTTCCATTACCCATGCTCTAAATCTTAATATCTTCCACAACTAACATTGAGTCGATGACACACTGAGTTATATCTTCTAAATAAGAATGTATAGTAAATTGCTGTTTAAGGTATAGATTCTTATCACCTTATCACATTACTTCAATGTTAAATATTTAGGTTCACTAAAGATATATATATATATATATATATAATACACATACACTTATACACTTTATTTGAAAATGTCCTATACATATTACAAAATGCATGTTTACTGTTGCATGGTATAACTATAAAGCATGAACAATCATTACCTCAATCAATGACAAAGGCCCTCATTCTGAACATGGCGTGATAGCCTGCTGCCGACCATGCTGACGGTCAACGGAAGCCAGTGGCGGCGGGAGGCATGCCGCCATATTCCGACGCATGGAGCCTCACCACCATTGATGGCAGTGAGGCCCGCCATGCGCCATGCTGGCGATCGGTGGCGGGGGTGAATGCTGCTCCACGCTCACTGCCACGTCAGTCCACGCCTATAATGATGCAGTCATAGGCATGGCGGTATATGGAGATGCGGCAATTCTGGTGGAGCAGCATTCAAGGAGCCCGTTCCCTCTTGAAGCAGTGCCACGGAACAGGTAAGTGTTGTCTGAGAGGGAAAGGGGGAAGGGTGTGTGTGCGTGAGTGTGTGAGTGGATGGGGGTGTGCATAAGTGTTTGTGAAGGGGACGATGAGTGTCTGAGTGTATGAATGCGTGTGTGCATGTAGGTGTATGGGTGCATGAGGATTTGAGGGGTTGGCATTTGAGGGGGACCTGTATGGAGGGGGTGGGTGGGGGATGGTGAGGGGGGAGCTGGGAGGCCTACAGGGAGATTTGGGGGAGGAGGGAGTAGGGGTCTGTTTTGGGGATTTAGGGGGTGTGGTGGGAGACGGTTTTAGGGGCTTGGGGGTGGGTGGGGGTAGTGGCAAGGGCATGTTACATACAGGTGACAGGAATAAGAATTCCTGTCACCTATATGCTTTCTGCCATACCCCACCAGGAAATCCCTGGTGGAAATGGGATCATAATCCCACCACCGGTCCGGCCTCCACCGCCGGGTCGAAAGTGCCTACCGTCGGCCCGACGGTCAATTCTGGCTTGGCGGTGGGTAGTAGTGAACTGGCTGCTTTGGAGCCACTTCACTACTGTGTTCAGAATATGGCGGTCTGGACCGCCATTCCGTTGGTGGGAATGACCGCCACCGCTGGCATGGCGGTCATTACCGCCATGTTCAGAATGAGGGCAAAGTGTTTATTCGCACTGAAAGAAGAATGAAAAAAATAACAAAAAATATCATTTTACCTCTTAATTCATATTATTGTGTATCACTTTGTTGATATTACATACTCATCTGAGGTGTGCAACAAACATATATGAAATATTCATGGTAATAATGGAGTCTATATATAGAAACCTTGTACTTCTCATCTCTAGGCCGCATCCTCATGACACCTATTTTGAAGATGCCTCAAAATCACTACCAAAATCTTCTACCATCAACTTTATATCTTCTCTCTAAGCAGTTATTTTACACAGTCTGGTTCCATATTTGCATCTGTGTCCAAAGCCTCGAATGTGCTTAGGAAACACGCAGCCTTATCATGGCACAATATGTTTTTTGTGTTTTTGCTGACCTTAGGAGTTTGTGCATTTTATCACTGCTAACCAGTGCTTGTGCTCTCTCCTTAAAACATGTAACATTGGCATATACCCGAATGGCATATTTAAGTTACTTGTAAGTCCCTAGTAAAGTGGCACTACATTTGCCAAGGGACTATAAATTCAATGCCATAGTGACTGCTACGCTGGTTGTGCTATCCACTTAAGTAACACTTTAAACATGTCTCAGGTTTACCATTGCAGAGCCTGTGTGTGCAGTTTAAACTGACATTTCGACCTGACAAAATAAACCTTGCCATGCCCAAACTGTCCTTTTCAATACATATACGTCACCCCCAGGGTAGAGCCTGGACAACCCAGATGGCATGGAGCAATGTATTTAAAACATTGGACATGTACATTTAAATTCTACATGCTCTGGTAGTAAAAAAAAAGTCTTAAATTTGTTTTTCAGTACTGCAAGGCCTATCTCTCCCATGGGATAACACTGGAGTTGCCCTACTACATTTTATAAGTGTAATTTCCAAATAGGATGAGATAGCCAGTTCATGTCTGGTGTCACTGGAATCCTAATTTAAAATCCTAATTTATAGTGAAGTCAGATTTTAAATTACAATCCCACTTTTTAAAAATTGGCATTTTCTTGCCTTAGCCATTTGTTGCCTACAGTCTGTCTCTAGGTCACATGACTGGGTGTGGGGAACAGTTCGGCTTTGTGTATTCCCGCAAGACAGCCACACACAATGGGAGCTTAGGTGTGACTGGATGTCAGGATGGGAAGGAGAACTTGGGTGCAGCCATACTTACACTTGAATAGACTGGGTCCTGCCTCCACACAACAGGCTGAATACCCCCTGCAGTTAGCCTGAATCCAGGGCAGGCAATGCAGAGCATTTCTTCACTTCAAAGGCATGTCTCTAGGAGCTTCTCCCCACTTCAAAGGCATAAATGTGAAGGACCGAAGACACCAACTCTCTAGTATACTTCTGGACCTGTGGATGCTCTACCAGGAAGAAGGACTGCTGTGCTGCTAACAGGACTGCCATTCTGATGGAATGCTCTTCTAAAGGAACTGCTGCACTGCTGTGCTGGCCTGTTGCCCTCTTGCCTGGGGAAGAAGAACAATGCCTGCAACTTCATCTTGAACCCAGGACCTCAGAGTAACTCAAAGGGCTAGTCTGCTGGCCTCCTGATCTGAGCCTCAGGGACAGGAAAGGCTCCCCAACAACTCCTGAACCGAGATACAGTGAGTTCATGACCCCTAAGGGGTGCCTTTCAGGTCCCAGACCCTTTGTGTGGCTCACAGGCTCTTTAAATCAAGCTTTTGGCCTCTTCATGACAAGATCGGATGCTGTTGCACTAAAACTGTGCCTCTCATGCCAAAATTCAGTACTAGACATAACCTGCCCATCTCTTTGCACAGCAGCATCAACAGACCACATGCAACCACCAATGCAAAGCTCCAACCCACCCTTCCGTGACACCGAGCCTGCTCTTCGCACCACACCTCTTACCATCCCTGACACTCTCCTTGCTCCTCGCGACCCTCTCCAACGTGAACCAAACTCTTGGCACAAAACTTGAGAAGGCAAAACTTCAGCGGGACACATCTGGGACTGTATCTAACCCAAGCTCCATCACTGTCAGCCTGAACTTTTGACTTTGACCTAGTCCAGGCAACCAGATAGCAGCGGTTGGTGCTTTCTGCTTTTAGGTGCTATTTTACAGTTGATTCTTAAAAAATGAATAACTCCTGTTCTGCTGTTTGGATTTTCGTCATTTTGGTCTTGTGTGGGATACATTTGTGTGGTGTTTGGACTCTTTTACTGTTTGAAGTGTTGCACAGGTACTTTACACATTGCCTCTAAGTTAAGCCTGAGTGCTCTGTGCCAATCTACCAGAGGGTGAGCTCAGATTAATTTGTGGTATGATTGTGCCTTACCCTGACTAGGGTTGTAGTTGCTGCTTGACCAGGGCTCACAACCCATTCAACCAGTAACCCAATTTCTAACAGTGTGTACAATACCTTTTGTACATTTGCTGAGTCATTTTTTACAGTTGCAATTAGTGCTTGTTTCCACAATTGTGTCACATTTATTGAGAAAAAGATTGCTGGGTATTGTTCCCAACTAACACAATTGCAAAGCTCATAACATAACATGACATAACATAACATATAACATAACATAATAAAACAACAACATAACACTGGGTTCCCACCAACATTACACCGTGAAACAGAAAAACACGACAAAGCTCATCATTTGTGATTCCAGGAAACAGGAGGTAACAGTTACAGCACTGAAGAAGTTGTGTCACCATTGCTGGAGCTCATGACTTGAAAGTCAAAGTGAAGGGTATTCATCACCAGTCCATCAACTGTCTTATTTATTAGCAAATGTTTCATAGTTAACTCAGCTGAGCAGAAGATAGAAGCATTAAGACATTAACCATCATAATGAGAAATTTCCCAAAGCTCTTCACTTTCACATACCCTTCAATGTGTGAATAAAGAACCTCCTGTATTGCCATGTTTTGCAAAAATCATATTGTTCTGGCTTCCTGCTATTTAAAAGTGTCATTTTGAAATATTTTCTAACTTAATTTTTAGTCACTAGAGAGTGTCTAAATGAAGCTCCTAGATTATTGGCTCTGTTGATTTAACTTGGGTAAAGTCTTAGCAAACAGATGATTATGGGAAATATTGTGTAATGTTGAATGATTAAAATGCTTACTAGAAATATCTTAACAGGGCAATTTAGTTCAATTTTAGAATTTTCTGCTTTTTTAAACAAAGCCTCCTCTCAATGAGTGCCAGACAGTGGTTGGAATGTACTGCCTAGTTTGCGCCATTGTGCCCCTTCATAGGGTGCTGTTGATGCAAACGAGAGCTGTGCACCACAGCAAAACAACACAGAGAAACAAAAACAATGCAGGTTCACCCATCACGGCCTTTCTGTATGGGTTATCCCCCAATCCATGCTGCACCCAGCCTCGTGGAGATCTTCATGCACTGTCTCGGGCTTGGACTGGGACAGAAAATAGGTCAGTACACCATAATAAAAATGTCCCCCATTAGCAAATCATATAGCTAAAAAAGTGTCCCACATTTGCAAAACAGGTCTGTTTTAAACTGACAGAGACAACCTATGTATGGCTGGTTTGCAAGGTGTGACCTTCTGCATGCATTTGTCCTTCCTGTAGGCAATATGTGTGGTAATATCAGTGAAATAAACAGTAAAAAAACAAACATCTATCCAGACCGTAAAACAGACTGAAAATTGTTAAAATACAGCTCACACACTAACTTGTCAGACCAGCCCTTCTGGCACTGCCACTTTGCCATAGAGACCAGCACAACCATTTCTGGGAGGCTTACACTGCCGTTTCATCACTTTTAGTAATGCAGCAGCAAAGCAAACCTCTCAACCAAATCTACGAGGTGTGGCTTTGAATGGCCTCATAGGTATGTAGCATAACAAGGTAGCGCAAGTTGCAGTGTTGCCTTACTCTGCATCAGAAAGGCGCTCCATGGGTTTTGCTGTGGGTTTCTTAACACAACGACAAGTTCTGATGAGAGAGAGAGATCAATATGCAAAGCCTTTGCAAATCAGACTGGAAATTTATTCACAGTCATAATTCAACTGACATATAGAAATAAGCTAAATAACCTCTCATGTAGAGAAGTATAAGAGATCTGAGATGAGTTTCTAGTTAAAATATCAGAGAAAGGAATTCCTGAGATCTGCCCTGCCTACACAAGGAACACACAATAATACAAACACACAAATTCTATGTTGCAACATTATTTTCTTTTGTTTTCTTCTTCTTCTTCCACCGATAGAATATCAGCAGACTCCTGGGAAGAAGATCACTCCCCCTATGCTCTCACCAGAGCATAATAGACTTTAAGGCATTGGTTCTTGAGAGGTTACAGCAGTGTTCTTATGGTTCAAAACTTTCACTAGCTAATAGTAGGCTTCTGAAGATGCAACAGATGCAAGAAAGAAGAAAAACATCTTACACAAACAGCTTTTTCAATGTGAAGATCAGGCTTTTCTATATTAATGAATTATTTTCCATTTAACATGGCATCGACAGTTAGGCTAACTTTACTCAAAACTTTATTTACATTCAGGCCTATAACATTCAATTATGAATACCTACTAAAAGATTTGCATTTTGCATATGCTTTATTTAAGAGTAAACCTGTGCACATTACTAATATAAGTTTTTTCAATAACAAATAATGTGTGCTGAAGCAAAACTCAGACTATAATCACACTCCTCAGCAGGAAACTGTTTGGAATGGGGTCTCTAGTTGGCAGTGATGTGCATCCTGTCCAAGTAGGGACTCTCACTCTAGTCAGGATATGGAAGTCACACAGCTAAGATAAACCCTTCTCACCCCTCGGTAGCATGGCTCAAGCAGTCAGGCTAATCTCAGAGACAATGTGTAAAGTATTTATACACACACACACACAGAGTAACACAGTGAAAACACCACAAAAATACTCCACCCCAGCTAAAAAAATGAGGCAATATTTATCTAAGTAAAACATGATCAAGATAACAAAAATCCAACATACACAAGCAAGGATTTGAATTTTCAAAGATGAAATCTTAGTGTAGCGCTAAGAAGCCCAAGAGGCTCCAGCGGGCACTATCACAACATCTTGACAGAGTCATCTCCAACAGTCCGGTGCCACTTGTGAGGGAGTGTGGGCTGGTCACAGAGTCGCACGGATCCCGGTTACAGTACCTTAGAAAATGGAGAGGAAACAAAGATGTCGCCCGAGTCGGCAAGGTGAGGCGTTGCTGTAGCCGGTGCAGCATTGGTTCCTTATTGCCGCCAAGGAGTTGAGGTGTTGGTTCCTTATTGGTAGGCAGGGGAGATGAGGTGTTGGTTCCTCATGGTTGCAGTGGAGGTGATGCGGCATTGCTGCAAGGCTTTTGTTCCTTACAACAAGGAGGGTTTGATGGATCTAGCAGGTCAAGATGTGAGGTGTCGACTTTGTGGTGTCGCGATCATACCATGGGGGTCACAGGTGCTGCTGTGGAGTCAGAATACGGTGCCCTGGACGTCGGTAACACGGAGCTCTGGACTAGTGCTGTTGCAGAACTTCAGAGGTGCTGCAGCGGCATCAGGTCTGCAGCATCAGTCGCATTTGTTGCACTCAGCAGGGATGAGAGCTCCGATGCAGCAGCGGCACAGGCCATAGAGCAGCATTGGTTCCAAAGTCATTCAGCAGGTCGATGCACTTGTTTCTGCCTGGGGACACCAGAGCTCATTCCCAAGGGCCTAGGAACTGGACTTGGCACCACTTAGTAAGTCAGGATTCTCAGCAACAGAGCCAAGATGCTGGTAGGTGAAGTCTTTGATGTCCCTGAGGCTTCTTAACAGGAGGCAAGCTCAGTCCAAGCCCTTGGAGAACCACTGAAAAGCAAAGTCCGGTCCTTTCACTCCCAGAACAGAAGCAGCATCCAGCAGACCAGCACAGCAAAGCAACAGGCAGAGTGGGAGTCCCTCCTACAGCATCCAGCTCTTCTTTCTGTCCCCAGTTTAGAAGGATTCCAATTATGTGGTGGCAGAGGTCTAGTACTTATACCCATTTCTGTCTTCAAAGTAGGCAAACGTCAAAGAAATGTTTTTTTAGTGCACAAGACCCTGTCTTTCCCTGCCCTGGCCCCAAACATACTCCAAGGGGTTGGGGACTACTTTGTGTGAGGACAGGCACTGCCCTATTCAAGTGCAAGTGTCAGCTCCTCCCACCACTTCAGCTCAGGAAGACCCATCAGGATATTCAGGGCACAACTCAGTTCCCTTTGTGTCACTGTCTGGGGTGAATGCACAAACAGCACAACTGTCCTCCTGACCCAGACAGGTATTCAGCAGACAGGAAGAAGCACAGAATGGTTTAGCAAGAAAATGCCCACTTTCTAAAAGTGGCATTTTCGAACTTACAATTCAAATCCCAACTTCACCAAAAGATGTATTTTCAAATTGCGAGTTCAGAGACTCCAAAGTCCATTTCTCTGTCTGCTCCCAATGGGATGTTACATTTTGAAGATATTTCAAGGCAATCCCCATGTCACCCTATGGGAGAGATAGGCATTGCAATACTGAAAACTGAATTTATCAATATTTTACAACATGTAAAACCCACCAGTACATGTGCTATCATTTAATACACTGCACCCTGCCCATAGGGCTCCCTTAGGCCTATTTTAGGGGTGACTTACAAGTAGTAAAAGGGAAAGTTTGGGCCTGGCAAGTGGGTGCACTTGCAAGGTTGAAATGACTGTTTAAAACTGCACACACAGACACTGCAGTCGCAGGTCTGAGGCATGTTTACAGGGCTACTCATGTGAGTAACACAATCAGTGCTGAAGGTCCACCAGTAGCATTTGATTTACAGGCCCTGGGCACACATAGTGCACTTTACTAGGGACTTCCTTGTAACTCAGTTGTGCCAGTCATGGAGAAAACAATCTCCAATACAATTCACACAGTGACCATTTGCACTTTAGCACTGATCAGCAATAGCAAAGTGCCCGGAGTCCTAAAGCCAGCAAAAACTAAGTTCAGCACAGGATCAAAAACAGGAGGTCAGAATCACAAAGACAGTGAAAACCATGCCAAGAGCTGAAAGGTCTAACAGGGACCAAATACGCACAGACTGGCTTGCTTCCTTGTGTTCCTGCACTGTACAGGTGTGACGTGCATTTAGGGGTGGTATGATGTCCATGGGGGTATACTGAGGATTACAATGCTGAGTCAAATTGCACTACAGAGTATATTTATGCCCATCAACCCAGTACTGTCAAGAGCTACTGTGCTACATTTATGGTTAGTGAACCATTACCATCCCTGAAATGCAATTTATGACTGTGAATAGCTGATAACATTGTGAATATAGGCAAAATATTGTGAAGCACAGGGATACTAGCTACCTAGTTGTTGTGTCACTGAATTATTAAAGGATTGGTTGTATGGTTGAGAAGGGAACCAGGGCACATAGATACCACTGTGGGCTTGGTGAGCAATCCCTCTCTCTATGCCTTCCCCTTTCCGTCCCTTCCCTCTCCAGGTGGTCTCTTTTATAGATTCTTATAGAGCAGCATGATTCACCCTTATGAACATAGGGTAAAAAAGGTAGGCTTACTGTTTGGATAAGGTGAAATGATCAAAGTGACTGACAATTCCAATGCACAGAGTCTACTGGAGAGAGGGGTGGAGGAAGAATGGTCAAGGGATTTGTTACTGGCCCACTTCTGCATTGTATTGTTCCTAACCAATGACTACATGATTTGGCTTCTGGACTATACTAGTACATCTTCACTAGATAGAATGTACCTTCACTTGTCTTTTAGCCCTTGCATGTATTGATGGCTTCGTGTTTGTGAACATTACCGCTCTGTGGTCTTCTATTTATGAATCCTCTGCTGATGATTATACATTCAAACTAATCATCTGAGTACAGTGCTAAGGCTATATCACCAGCCCACATGGCTGTATCAAAATCCTCCAGACAGCTGACCTTTGCTGAAGCCCTTAATTTTCATCAACCACAAAAGTCTACTACAATGCTGGGGCAACAATGGACAACATTCTAAAAGAAATTACGGTTATCAATTTAAAGGTCTCTACTTATGGTGAGACTATGATTGAGCTATCCGTGGAAATTAAATCTTTCCAGACTGATCTCACAGCTTTTCATCGCTGCCTGAATGCAATAGACAAATGAATAGATGATTTAGAGAATATGGTAGGTCAGGAACCAGACTGGGGCCCTGAAATGTGGTGGCTGCACTGCTAAGTAACTGAGTTAGAAGACCGAACCCACTGGGATAATATTCAAATTTATTGAATACTGAAAGAGACAGTGTGGGGAGATATTATTGCATTCACTCATTGACTCCTATCCAGACACAACAAAAATACTCATAAACACAGATCATTTATTGCATGCCTATGGTGAAGTGAGCACATAAAGCTCATCCTGCAGATACCAAAACAAAATTGTAGCCCAATTAGACCCAGTGTCTTACTTGTATATATGACAGTAGTTTTTCCTATGCTACTGCTATTAAGCAGTAGAAATTCCTTGTGCTTCAGTCTAAACTGAGAAAAAGCAATATAAAATATGGTCTGTTGGACTGAGAAAGTATGATTGTGTCTCTGAATTGGCACACATATGAATTTGATGACCTGGATGAGCTAACCAACTTTCTAGATACAATTGGAGAATCATTGGTGGATGTTAGAACAGTGCAAAGCAGTGAATATGCACAAGATGACAAACCGGTAAGGCACGTTGCAAAAGGAGGTTCAATGGGAGGTATACCTGTAAAGACTGGTTAAAATCTTTCATGTTAACTTTATTTGTAGATGTTATTTGGAAAGGGTGAGCTGGTCTCCTAGGACCCTTAATACTCAATTTTGCTCCTTGCATGTATGTTTGTCTGCTCCCCTATGCCTCACATATTCACTCCACAATTTGGTGATTTTTTATTGTCAATATGTTCTCAAAAGCTTGAGTTGCATCCCCGGGGACCAGGCCATGGAGTGGTACCTGTAGGTTTCAGTTACAGTCAAGTTTAGTGGAAAAACTACTGGAAGGAAATAGAGATCCGTCATCCCAGCGATCAATGCCCAGATGATCTATTTCAGGCTATATCTACAAGTCAGGCCCAGGTAGTGTCATACAGTCCCTTCATTTAGTTCTCTTTACCACTTTCATTCTTCCCCGTTTATCTCTTTGCCTATTACCGCTGACCACAACAGATGCCAAATGGCTCAGACGGGCACATAGACTGTCCCAAATCAGATTTTATCCATGAATGTAAAGGGTCTCACAAATTTTACCAGGAGGAAAAATATACTGAATTACTTGCACCATAATAGGGTCAGTATAGTTCTTCTCCAGGAACACATATCCCACTCTTTGAAGCTGAGAAACGGAAGAGGTATTGGGTGGAAAGCGTGGTCAGCAGTTGCTGCATGGGCTGTGATGACAAAACATCACATAACAAAGGATTGTAACTGCTACTGCGCCTGGTCCTTAGTAAGTAAACTTAAAAGGGGACACGTATAGGTCGATGAACCTTTTGATTTGCATGGAGTATCCCAGTCATGCAGTGACCACTAAATCAATAATTAACATCAATAATCAAGAAAGATTCTATGATAAAACAGCTCAAAAACCATCTACTCATGAATAACCACAACTCAGTAAATAAAAAATTTGTATTTCTCTATTTGATCACATTTCTAAATCATCCATTAGTTCGATCATTATTCAATCCACTCAATTGTTAATTCGTTAATGAAAAACATCACAACATAACTTGAAGGAAACCATATGTGTAAATTTATCTACATAAGCCAAGAATACCAGCATTAATAGCAGAGTTCAGCAAATAGCTCATCAGTCAATTGTCACTGTCAACGTCACCCTTACCAGCCTACCTAACTAATTTGGAAAAGATCTATCAAAGTGAGAATTCTATAATCAGCGCAGTTGGTACCTAGAAGAAAAGGCACAATTTTGTCAGTCACATTTTCATAGCTACCTATCCAGGATAGATCAGCAACAAGTCAGTCTTCATCTTCAGGTCATCAATTAGTCAGCCACACATCAGGCTCACAGAGTATAAGCCCAATGACAGAACCTCGGACAGCGTCTCTTGACGTCATCAATTCTCCCCTCGCATCTCTCCGCATCTTCTAAACTCTCCCGCATCTGAAGTTTTAGCCCCTCATCATGACTTTTTATTAGGGTTTCCCAGTCCCTCCCCCTAACTCCTAATTGGTCAGTCAGTCAGCAGATATGACTTTAACCTATAGTATTTGTTTACCAAATCTACCAATTTCAATATCAGCCCGTTCACAAGATGTGGATTGGTCCGCTATACAATGTCCTCATCATCCGGCTCTTCAGGTATCGAAATTGTTGCATGTTCCTCTTCAGTCAGTGCCTTCATTGTTCATGTCCTGGGAAAGTACATTTAGCCTACTCTACACATAATTGTATCAATTTGTCTTCATCATCTCCTGTCCGCCGGTATACTGCAGAAAATTCCAGCTAAGCAACATTAACATCGGGTGAGTCAAGGACAGGCCGTGGCAGCTTCTTGCAAACGCGGTTATTGTTTCTGCTTTCTGTGTGCAAGGCCTAGGAAGACTAGGCATTAAGTTCGGCTAAGTTAACACTACAAATTGAAGTAAAACATAGTTTATACATTTCAATATGACATATTACTACATTTTTCTCATATATTTTTCATTATTTCATACAGTTTCAGTTATATTAGTACAATCACGTATGCATGACGGTCGTACCCCGAGGGCACATTTTCAAACGTGCACATTGTTTTCTTTACGATAAATTTCTCTACACATTTTTCATTATTAAGCACATAAACATCATTAATAATTTCTTAATTAGCATATCTGCTTCAAGAGTCCCTCCTCTGATGACTAAAT
The DNA here is from genome assembly GCF_031143425.1 of Pleurodeles waltl. NCBI lineage: Eukaryota > Metazoa > Chordata > Amphibia > Caudata > Salamandridae > Pleurodeles > Pleurodeles waltl. The sequence continues at coordinate 487,068,196 of NC_090438.1, read as the reverse complement.
ATGTCATCACATCTTTCTTTACTATCATTTTACAATTCTGTTTCTGATGTATTTTGCCTTCTTGTCAAATTTTCCCTATATATTCTTCCCCTAGGTTGTTCTTCCCTCCTCTGATTGTTTTTGGACCTTTTTAAATGTATCTTTTGCCATAATTTGCATATGCCCCATAGTCCTAATACACAAGCAATCACAATTAATATTCCCTGTATAATTTTTAATAATACCCTATCCAAATTTGACTAAACCAATTACCTAAAGAAGCAAATCCTTTTCCAACCTTTTCCCAAACCCCTGGTTCCTTCAACTGTTTCAAATCCTCACTTGAATTAGTTAAGTTAGTTAGTACGTCTTTTATCTCCTCATCATTATTGGGTATATAAGAACAGCAGTGCCTAGCATTAATCATCCTACAGACTCCGCCGTCTTTCGTTAAAAGTATGTCTAAAGCAAGCCTATTTCAAAGCGCCATAGCTCTATCCGCAGCTAACTCAGTATCTAACAGGAGTATTGCCCCTGTAAAATTCGCCAGCATGTTACCCACAATAGCAGACAACTTTCATATCTTGATTGCATTCAAAATAACTCCTACAGAAGGAATTACTGCACCAAAAATATTTCCCACAATTGCAGAAGAGGTTTCCCTCCTCTGTCACTTATGATGTAATTCAGTCACTTTTGGAAACTTCTTTAAATCATCTATCTGATACATTTTGGGGAAAACTATCCCCAAATAGCATGTTCCATACCATCCTCTAGGAAGACAGTAATAAGCATTAAGTCCACAACTACAGTAAATCCCAAGAATCGCAGGGTCCTGACTATTCAGCATAAAAGTCAATTTATTCTGAAACAAGAACACATGCCTACACTCTCGTTCCCACAAATAAAATGTCACTGCATGATTTTGGCCTATATATACAAAGCTTCCCTACATGTAATGCATCTAAAGCTGCAGTATAAGCATAATCATTCTTATAAGTCCTCTTCTCTAATCCCTTCTCTAAATTCTCCTTCAATGCCTTTCTCCTGTCATCAGTATGTCCTATAAAGCCCTTTTCTAATGGTGTAAGTAAACATGTCAAATTATTCTTGTGAGCGTATGCGGTACCAAACGTTAATGTTGGTTCAAAGAAGTCTCTAACTAATACTATATCATGCTCTTTAGCTATTTTACTCAGATATCTAATAATAGGAACAAATGAAAACACTAAGACCCTCATTACAACCCTGTCGGTCGGGGTTAAAGCAACAGTAATACCGCCAACAGGCCCGTGGTAACAAAAATGGAATCATGACCACGGCGGAAACTGCCAACACAGACAGCCACTTTAACACTCTGACCGCCACGGCGGTAGCAACAAACACCGCAGTGGTAACCGCCAACAGCCAGGCGGAAGACAATGTACAGTCCACTCCATTACAACCCGCCCATCCGCCAGCTTTTCCGGGGTGGTACCAACGCCATCAAAACCACAGCAGAAACAGTACTTTGAAGGGAAACCACTCACCTCTCGACACTCAAGGAAAAACCAGGACGCCATGGAGCCCGAGCTACAGGTCTTCCCCATGCTGGTGTTTCTGCTCATATACCAGGAGTACCAACGGCTGCGGTGACGACCATGGTGAGTACTGCACATAGCACATAGGGGAGGAGGGAGGAAAAAGAGAGTGACACACACACGCAACACCCCGACCCCCACCCTCACCCCCAACTCCATACACACAAACACATGCAACAACATTACATATACACCCCGTAACCCTCTGGAATAACGCAAGGACAAAAGTAATTGATTCAAATGAGTGTTATATTAGAAATAGTTAGAAATACGTTCATAATTCAAAAACAGTATTTACCAAATATACAATATGTACAAAAGGCGGGACAATGTCCACTCAAAATGTCTGTGGCCCACTGGGCCAAAACACATAGGCCAAGCCCACACTTGACTCCTGCCTCAATACGGAGAGAACACTACAGGAGCATCAGGGCGAAAACACACAGGCACCTCAGGGGGAGGGGGAAGGGGGGAGCACCTCAGCCAGAAGATGGTACAACGTCACTGCTCGTGGAGGGGGCTCCATGCCCACAGTGATGTCCTGGGGAGTGCAAACCACAGTCTCTCAAGTGGGTGGTTTGCCCACTGCTTGGTCCTGGGGAGTGCAAGGCCACAGTCTCTCTAATGGATGGCTTCTCCACTGGTTCTGGAGGGGGCTTGGTGCCCAGTGTGCTTCATCCTGCCAAGGATAGGGTGAATGGATTCCTTCTTCCACTGGTTCTAGAGGGGGCGTGGTGCCCAGTGTGCTTCATCCTCCCAAGGATAGAGTGAGTGGATGCCTTCTTCCACTGGTTCTGGAGGGGGCTTGGTGCCCAGTGTGCTTCATCCTGCCAAGGATAGGGTGAGTGGATGCCTTCTTCCACTGGTTCTTGAGGGGGGTTGGTGCCCAGTGATGCAGCACATGGGGTGTGCAAGGTCACAGTCACTCACCTTGGTGTCAGATCCACACGATTTTCTGTGGGCAGGAAGCATGACACACCATGGATGTATGACTACAGTCCATCCGCCGACGGGGAAGGCTGTACAGTGGTTGCAGTGCCGGTTCAGGTGCCGGTGCTGCCAGTGGTAGGGGGAGGCTCCAGCCCTTCCCCTGCAGCCTTGGACAGCTGCCCACTAGGGCTTCTGCTGCTGGTGGCGGTGCTCCTTGAGGCTGGTGTTTTGTGCCCCTTCCTGCCCTTGGCAGATGGTGGTGCCTCCTTACTTCTGGCAGCTGGAGTCTTTGCCCTGGCCTTGCTGGCTGGTTGTGCCTCCATCTCCTTGCTGAATGCTCTCTCCTTTTTGCCCTTTCCTGGTGGCTGAACGTTCTTGTCCTTGGCAGGTGTTGGTGGCACACTGGCTGGGCTGATGGGTCCCTCCTTAGAGCCTCTCAGAGCTCCAGAAACCACAGCAGATGTGGACTTGGTGGCTGAGGTGCTAGGATGGGTTCTGGCCACCCCAGTCCGAGGTGAAGGACGTGGGGGGGGGAGTGGTAGGGAATAGGTCAAGGGTGGTGAGGAAAAGCTTCTTAGGGACACTGAGGCGGGAAGAGGGTGAAGGTTTGGGAGTGGAGGAAGAGGCAGTGGTTGTAGGAGGTGTCAGTCTTCTGTGTTTGGGTGCAGGTGCATGAGCTGGATGTTGTTGTGAGGTGGATGGCTGTTGGGTCGGTGTGTGTTTTCGTTTGTGTACTGTGGGAGGAGGGGTCACAGACACAGTAGGAGAGGACACAGGGGACGTGTGCATGGATGTGGGTGTGGTGACTGCCAGTAAGGGGGCTGGTGATGGAGGTAGTGGATGAGGATGTAGTGCATGCAGGTGCGAATGTAGAAGCTACTGTGAGGGAGGACAAGGAGGAGGAGGGGGGACACAATGGAGGCAGTGGGTGTTGGAATGTCTGCTTCTGGATGGTGCTTGTGTGAGTGCCTGTGGGATGATGTGTGGTGCTTATGTTTGCCTGAGCCACTTCTGTGTGTTGATTTGGGTGAATGCTGGTCTGAAAGTGTACTTGGGATAGGTTGGGGTTGAGGGGATTGGGACTGGGTAGAGGAAGTTAGAGGGGGAGGCTGGAGACAGGGAAAATGGCTGACATCAGTGCGGAGGCCAGAGCCTGATATGCTCTCTGTTGGGCCACCACACCAGAGTGAATGCCCTGCAGGTATGCATTTGTGTGTTGCAAATGCCTCTCGACACCCTGGATGGCATTCAGAATTGTTGACTGCCCAACAGTGAGGGATCTCAGGAGGTCAATAGCCTCCAAACTGAGGGCAGCAGGGCTGACTGGGACAGGGCCTGAGGTGCCGGGGCAAAGGAGATGCCCACCCTCCTGGGTGAGCGGCACAGGAATCACGCTGAGGGGCTTCTGGGAGGGCGGTGCTGGTAGGGGCTGTGGCGGCTGTACCTGTTGTTGGGGTGAGCACAGAGGTGTCCAACACTGCCAGGGAGCTTCCATCGTAGGAGGAGTCGCTGTCTGTAGTGTCCCCTCCTGTTTCTGTCGTGGTGCTCCCCTCGCCCTCTGTCCCACTGGTGCCCTCACCATCTGTGAATTCGGCCTCCAGGCCTATGTGGGATGAAGTTCCCTCCGTCACCGGTGCCTCTGCTCCTCTGACAGTCGTCGACAGGCCCTCCTGGGTGAGCGGCACGGGAATCACGCTGAGGGGCTGCTGGGAGGGCGGTGCTGGTAGGGGCTGTGGCGGCTGTACCTGTTGTTGGGGTGAGCACAGAGGTGTCCAACACCGCCAGGGAGCTTCCATCGTAGGAGGAGTCGCTGTCTGTAGTGTCCCCTCCTGTTTCTGTCGTGGTGCTCCCCTCGCCCTCTGTCCCACTGGTGCCCTCACCATCTGTGGATTCGGCCTCCAGGCCTATGTGGGATGCAGTTCCCTCCGTCACCGGTGCCTCTGCTCCTCTGACAGATGATGCTGATGCACACAAGGACAGGGTGACAAAACAAAAAGGGGGGGAGAGACAAAGGATACACTTGGTCAATGCCAGCAACACCACTACCTTTGGCGTACACAACACACAGGGAGCTGCCCTATACACTAGGCCATGCACTACCAGTTACACAGCTAGTCACCAGCCCAGGGGGTACAATGCCTAACGCCATGAGCTGCACACCTGAAACCCACAGGACCCCTCACAGTAGTAGATGCCCTCTAACATTATTGGGGTTGGAGTGCTTCAGAGCCTGCCCAACAAGGGACCTACCCTGCCATGTTCGCCCTGGCCTAGGGGCACCCACAGCCCACATCCCCCACCCAGGTAAAACCTTAACACGCGCAAAGTCATGATTCTGAATCTGTACTCACCGCCTTGTGGCTGCTGTGATGCCTTCAAGCGCCCATCCAACTCCGGATGGGCCACCGCCAGGATGCGGAACAACATGAGGGTCAGGGTACGATGGCATCCCTTCCTCATTGGGAGGCCAGCCCCAGCTGGGCCTGCGCCGCCTTCCTTGCCCAACGGCGCAGGTCCTCCCACCGTTTGCAGCAGTGGGTGCTCCGCCTGTCGAAGACCCCCAGGGTCCACACTTTCTTTGGCGATGGCACACCAAATACCCTTTTTCTGATGGGCGCTGACCTGCAGGAAAATATTCATAGAAAAAAGGGATTAGTAATACCGTCCAGACTGTTACACTCAAGTCCCACAATATCCCTCCCATCCCCTTACGCAAGATATTGACCATCAGACATGCAGCACTCTACCCAGGACCCCTTAGCCCCCCTACACGAGGCATACACACAGAACACTCCATACATTCATGGCCCACGCATCATACTCACAGGTGCACTCACCTGTTTGTCTGGAGGACCATAGAGTGAAGTATACTGGGGTAGGACCCCATCCACCAGTCTTGCCAACTCCTCCGAAGTGAATGCGGGGTCCCTTTCCCCAGACACTCGATCCATTGTTGCTTCCAGACACAGGTCACAGCAGCACTTGCAGTATAGGTCCTCTTCTATTGAAGGTCAGGTAGCAAGTGATTGAACAGTTAGAAAGTGGTGGGCACGTCTGTGGCAGTACGTACCGTCACAACCGACGTACATCGCCATTGGCTCCTGGAACCCTTAGGGCTCGAAGATAACAAATGCGAAGTTGCGCGGCGGTCATTGACCGCCGACCGCAACGGCGCACAACACCAGCGGAATTACCTAATTTCCACTTGTCTCTCCCCAGAGGTCAGGCAGCCGCCATTTCAGGGGGGCACAAGCCATGGCACCTAACTGTGTCACAGCAGACATTGGCACATCAACTGATTTTCAAATTCATATACTGTTTCTGTAAAGGAAATGCATTTTTATTGCAACATATGTGTGAATATGACTCCCTGCTCACCGTTTTCCACCCTAGAGTTCCACCACTGAGGATGAATAGGAGATGGAGACATCCCCCCATGTACAGAACCCTTGTGGACCTGGTGACTATGTAGGACAGGTACATAATCCTTACCTACAGACTTGATCGGGTCACAATCCAAGAACTGTGTGCCCAATTGGAGACAGACCTGATTTCAGCTATCCGCCACCCCACAGGTATCCCCCCTCTAGTGCAGGTCCTGTCGGTGCTCCATTTCCTGGCAAGTGGTTCCTTCCAAACAACAGTGGCCATGGCATCAGGGATGTCTCAGCCAATGTTCTCCAACGTGTTGACCAGAGTGTTGTCTGCCCTGCTGAAACACATGCACAGCTACATCGTATTCCCCCAGGTGGAGGATTTGGCCACAATGAAAGCTGACTTTTATGCCCTGGGACATATCCCCAACATCATTGGTGCCATTGATGGTATACATTTAGCATTTGTCTTGCCCCCGGAGAAATGAACAAGTGTTCAGGAATAGAAAAAGCTATCACTCTCTGAATGTGCAGATCGTGTTTTTGGCGGACCAGTACATCTCCCATGTGAATGCCAAGTATCCTGGCTCTGGGCATGACACCTTTATCTTGAGGAATAGTAGCATCCCATATGTGATGGCCCAACTCCAGAGGCACCGGGTGTGGCTAATAGGTGAGCCCAAAGTCCCCACCCAGTATATGTTGGTGTATGGGTATGGGGTTGTCCCTAAGGGTTAGTGTGTGTCTAACAGTTGTCCCTCGATATTTGCAGTTGACTCTGGTTACCCCAGCCTCTCATGGCTACTGACCCCAGTGAGGAATGCCAGGACAAGGGCAGAGGAAGGTTACAATGAGGCACATGGGCAAACAAGGAGGATTATTGAGAGAACCTTCGGCCTCCTGAAGGCCAGGTTCAGGTGCCTCCATCTGACAGGTGGATCCCTTTACTACTCACCCAAGAAGGTGTGCCAGATCATCGTTGCATGTTGCATGTTCCACAACCTGGCCTTGAGATGCCAGGTGCCTTTTCCTGAGGAGGATGAGCCTGGAGATGGTCTTGTGGCAGCGGTGGAGCATGTGGACAGTGAGGAAGAGGAGGCAGAGGATGAAGATGTGGACAACAGACGTTCTCTCATACAGCTGTACTTCCAGTGACACACAGGTAAGACACTGTAACTTCACTTTACATTGCAGTTTTCTGTTGGACATTTGACATGGCAGCATGATTTCCCTATGTCTATGGCCACTTACTGTACCCTTCGGCATCTCTATTTTCAGATCTCTGTGCCCTACTCTGGCTCCTGTGTGTTTACTGCTGCCCACTACAGGTCATACCAATGTTTATATAACTGTACATATGAATTGCAATGTTTACAGATTGTTGAACTAATACATATTTCAATCAATTGACAGACTGCAGACTTGTATTTGTTCCACGGGTGTTTATTTAGGTGCTAAGAGGTTGAGGCAGATGTGCAATGAGCTGGGGTGATGGTGGAGGAATGTACAGTTAGAGTCCAGTCTCTTTGTATCACAGGTGCATTGTCCAATGGGACATAGGAAGGTGAGTAATGGCAGTTCAAGTTGGACAGGGTAACAGAGTGGGACAGAAGGGTGACAATCAGGAGAGTCTTATTTCATGGCGGAGGTCTTGGCAATGTTCTCTGGCTTCTGTGGGATCGCAGGGACCGTTTGCGGGGTGGTTCTCCTTCAGAAGGGGGTGGGGTGCTGGTGGCCTGTTGTTCCAGTGGTGGGGCCTCCTGTCCACTAGTGCCGGCGGAGGTGGAGGGCTGTTCTTCCGTGTGGCTAGTGTCAGGGGCCCATTGGTGTGCCACTGCCTCCCTCATGGTGTTGGCTATGTCAGCCAGCACCCCTGCAATGGTGACTAGGATGGTGTGGAGGTGTTTGAAGTCCTCCTTGATCCTCAGGTACAGTCCTTCCTGCAGCCCCTGGGTCTCCTGCAACTTGGCCAGTATCTGGTCCAAGGTCTGCTGGGAATGGTGGTATGCTCCCAGGATTCCTGTAAGTGCCTTGTGGAGAGTGGGTTCGGTGGGCCTGTTCTCCCCCTGTCGCACAGCAGTCCTCCCTGCTCCCTGTTGTCCTGTGCCTCTGTCCCCTGAACCGTGTGCCAACTGCCACTGACCCCAGGTCCCTGATTGTCTTGGGTTTGTGGGGTTGCCTGGGGTCCCTGTAGTGGTGTACACACTGCTGATTGACGTGACCTGGGGACAGTGGTATGGGCCCGCTGGGTGGGTGTTGTGCTGGTGTTTCCTGAGGGGGGAGGGTCTATAGTGGTATGGGACTGTGGCAGGGTAACCGACTGTCCAGAGTCCCATACCACAGGCAGGGTAACCGACTGTCCAGAGGTCCCTGTTGGGCCAGGTTAGCCATCGTGATCCAGGCATGCAGAGCTGCTGTCATCACTGTGGGCCTTTTCTGTGGGGGGACTGAATGTTGCTGGCACCTCCTCTCCGGTGACATTGGGTGGGGGTCCTATGGGGATGTAAATGCAGTGTTATTGTATCTGCATGTGCCATCTTGTGCATGAATGTGTTTCCCTGTATGGTTGTGATTGCCCTGTCAGCTTTGTTTTGTGTGCGTGGGGATTTTGTGGGCTAGGTGATTCTCTCTAATGGGCATGCTTTAGTGATGGTTGTCCATGCAGGTCTGTGATGGGTGTCCATGCATTGGAGTTGTATGCAGGGCTTTGTATTGGGAATGGTGGGTTGTAATAGTGGGGTATATGTGAGGTGGTGGAGTGATGGGGGTGAGGGTGGGAGTAGGAGTTTGTGATGGCATGCAGGTAGGGTGCGGGATGTAGTAGTAAAGATTTGTCTTACCAGAGTCCAGTCCTCCTGCTACTCCTGCGAGGCCTTCAGGATGCATGATTGCCAAGACTTGCTCCTCCCATGTTGTTAGTTGTGGGGCATGAGGTGGGGGTCCACTGCAAGTCCTCTTTACGGATACCTGGTGTCTTGCAACCACAGAATGCACCTTTCCCCGTAGGTAGTTCCACCTCTTCCTGATGTCATCCCTTGTTCTGGGGTGCTGCCACACGGCGTTGACCCTGTTCACGACTCTCCGCCATAGCTCCATCTTCCTTGCAATGGACATCTGCTGCACCTGTGATCCGAATAGCTGCGGCTCTACCTGGATGATTTCCTCCACCATGACCCCTAGCTCCTCCTCTGAAAACCTGGGGTGTCTTTGGGGTGCCATGGATGTGGTGTGAGTGGTATGTGTGAGGATGTGTAGGGTGATGTGTTGTGGTGTGTGCTGTGAGGTGCGTGGATGGTGTATGGGTGATGGTGCTCTGTTGCTCTGGTTGTGTGGGTGCTCTTGCTGTCTCACTCTCTGTTGGCAATTGTTTGAAATGGTAAAGGGTTGCGAGTAATGTGGATGTGTGGTTTATAGTGGTGTGGGTGTGGTGTGTGTATGTGTGTCAGGTGTGTGTAGTTTGAATTGTCCAGTGTGGTGTAGTTTTGTAAGTGTGTGTGTATTGTGAGCGCAGTGGTGTGTACCGCCAATGGTTTACAGCGGTTGAAAGACCGCTGCATGATTTGTGAGTCCTGATACTGTGGGTGTATGTCTGTTGATGTAACAGTGTGGGTTTTGGTACTGCCAGTTTATCACTGACCTTTGGGCTGGCGGACTTGTGTGGGTGACTGTATAGTGGCGGATTTCTCTGTGTGGGTCATAATACCCATAGCAGTATACCATCGCGGTCACGGTATGTTGGCAGCCGTCAGCACGGCGGTAGGTGGCATTTACCGCCAATGTTGTCATAAAGGCCTAAATCATAATTGAAGTAAACGTATTGTATATACTCTTGGTTATAGAATCATGTTAGTAGCAAACTACATCTTATGCCATATGTTAATGGCAGACTGTGGTAAGTAACCCCTTCTTCCACTGAGGAAGGAATTTGCATACACTCAAGACAATTCCTTGCATCCATTGTCTCAACATACTCACTCAGCAAGTGATAGAATACATTAGAAGAAAGCTCTCCTTGAGCATTAGTATAGTCATGCAAGTATTTCTCATCTAACTTAAAACGTTCTAAAGCTGGTAGTGTAGTAGTTTCAGGATCAGAAACAATAGTAGCCATTTTCATATCATGAATAGACATTTCCACAATCATTATTATAAACATTATTCCACCCATAATTGCTACTCCAACACTCAAATACCTACAATACCTAACATTCCTAACTTGGTTATTTAACTCAGCCATGATCTGTAAAGAATCAGAAAATAGAAGCAACACTTCTTCTTTACAGCTGTCGTAGTTGTTAGCACCACCTGGTAGGCACCTTTCCAACGCAGTTCCAAACAGGTCTTGAGAACATGTTTCTTAATGATGACCCGATCTCCAGCTCTCAGATTGTGATCTGGGTCATGAATGGGTGGCAGGGTAGTGGCCTGCACCTGCTGAGAGAAAGAGCAAACCACATCAGCCAGACTTTTGCAGTAGTCCAACACCATATCATTTGTAATATTGACAAGTGCATTGGCTGGAATTGCTGGCAATCTCATTGCTCTGCCCATGAGGATCTCATGGGGCGACAGCCCTGTCTTCTTGTCAGGTATGATTCTCATTGACATCAACACCAAAGGTAATGCGTCTGGCCATTTCAGATTGGTAGCGGCACACATCTTGGCAATTCTTGATTTCAATGTACCATTCATTTGTTGCACTAGTCCTGATGCTTCAGGCCAATAGCTACAATGCAACTTCTGCTCTATGTTTAATGCTGCACACAAGAGTTTGATCACCTCGTTATTGAAGTGAGTTCCCCTATCTGATTCTAAAGAGATCGGAAATCCGAACCGTGGTATTAACTCTCTAAGCAACAGTTTTGCTACTGTAAGGCTGTCATTCCTTCGTGTGGGGTATGCTTCAATCCAATGACTAAAGATGCACACAATCACCAACACATACTTCAGACCACCACATGCAGGCATCTCAAAGAAATCAAATTGCATTCTTCTAAATGGACCTCCTGCTCTTCCAATGTGGCTCAAATTCACTGCTGTCCCTTTTCCCACATTTAGTTGCTGACAAATTACACATCGATAACACACTGCCTCTGCTGCTTTTCTGAATTTAGAATTGAACCAATCAACCTTGAACAACCTGACCATGGCATCCCTTCCAATATGTGCCTGCCCATGGTAACAGCTGGCCATCTGGGACAATAAACTATGTCGCAACACCATCTGACTCTTTTCAGAAATTCAAATTTCGTCAGGTCTTTGGACACACTTTAACTTAACCCAGAGTCGTTTCTCCTCCTTATCTGCATTTTCTTGCAATGTTTTCAACGCCTCCAGAGTATTGATCACTTTTAAGGCAAAACTTGTGCAATTATTCTCTTCCTCAGGCATCAGTTCCCACTTTTCTTTAAACGATATACAGTTCAATGCGCAAAACCTTGCTACTTGACCTGCATATCCATTTCCCAATTAAATGTAATCCTGTGTCTTTTGATGTGCACTGCATTTTACCACTGCAATTTCTTCATGTAACTGTATTGCGTACAACAACTCTTTTATCTTGTCGCCATTTCTCACTGGTGTACCAGTTGAGGTCAGGAAACCTCTTTGCGACCACAATTGACCAAAATCATGAACGATTCCAAATCTATGCTGACTGTCCATATAGATTGTGACTTTCAGTCTCACAGGAACATGGCATGCTCTAGTAAGAGCCACCAATTCTGCCACTTGTGCAGAGTGTACACCTCGAAGCCAAGAAGCTTTTAATGTGCCTGTAATTGTACATAGTGCATATCCTGCTCTCAATGTCCCTGTTCCATCTCTGAGACATGAACCATCAACAAAAACAATTTGGTCATTTTCTTCCAAACGCGTGTCTCTATTATCAGGTCTTGGTTTTGTCCACAGCTCAGTTATCTCAAGACAATTATGCTCAATTTCTTCTTCTTTTTCAATTTCAACAGTATCACTTGGAAGCAATGTCGCTGGATTTAGCACTGTACATCTTTTCAATGTTACATTTGAAGCACCCAATATGCTTGTCTCAGACTTCGTCAGTCTTGCACCAGTCAAATATTGCATTTTCGTCCTTGTCAGTAAAATTTCAATGGAATGTGATACCCCATGCCTACTCCCTCACATTGAAAAAGTCTTTGACCAACTGCGGCGACTGCACGCAGGCAACCTGGTAAAGTTGCTGCGACCTGGTCCAAGGTAGCTGAAAAATAGGCTACTGGGCGATAAGCTCCTCCATGGACCTTGTCAAAACAGACAAAGAACAAGCATCACGTTCATGACAAAACAATGTGAATGGGTTTGTGTAATCAGGCATTCTCAATGCTGGAGCTCTGCACAAATTCTCTCTCAGTTCAGGTAACACTTTCATCTGAGCTACATCTAAGGTAATGGGATCTGTAACTTCCTTATGTGTTAACTGCTATAGGGGATTTGCAATCTCGGCAAAGTTTAGAATCCACTGTCTACAGTACCCCACCATTCCCAGAACCATTCTGACATCTCTCTGCGAAGTTGGAGGACTTCTCTGCAATATCATGGTAATTCTTTCTCTGGAGATTCTCCTTAACCCTTTTTCAATCTGATGTCCCAGGTATTTTACTGATTTCTGACAATACTGCAGTTTTACAGGTGACACCTTATGTCCAGAATTTCCCAAATGATTCAACAGGGCAATCGAGTCATACTTACACTCGTCCCTTGCTCTGGATGCGATCAGCAAATCATCAATGTATTGCACTAGAGTCGATCGATATAGTAGTTCCAATGACTCCAGATTCTTTTTCAAGATCTGATTAAACAGTGATGGTGAGTCCCTATACCCTTGTGGAAGCCTGCACCAGCTGTAGACTCTGTCTAGGAATTTGAAACTAAAAAGAAACTGACTATCCTCATGAAGAGGCACGGAAAAGAAAGCTTGTGACAAGTCAACCACTATGAACCACTCTGCATTGCAAAGAATCGGAAACAATATCACTGCTGGATTTGGCACCACAGGACAACACTTCACCACCAGATTGTTCAGTTTTCTCAAGTTCAGTACAATATGCACTTTCCCACATGGCTTCTTTAAGACCATTATTGGTGAATTACATGAACTTCTTAACACTTCCTTCAAAACTCCTTGTTTTAGAAAATCTCCAATTATTTGCGCTACCTTTATTAGAACATATTGTGGCATGTTATACTGTGGAAGTTGCGGGTACACTGCATTTGGCTTTAAAGTGATCTTAATCTGTTCCACTCCTTTAATCAAAAACACTTCTTTACTTGTCAGGTCCCAGACATCTTCCTTCACTGTTCCTTGTAAATCCGCATGCATTTCTCCGCAGTAAACATTGGGAAAAGCTCAATTAATGTGTATTCCCTCTAGCATTGTTGATCACTGTCCCAGCCACCTGTTCTTCTTCATCATCGCTATTACTTTGCACTTCTATTCCAGTGTCTGAACAATTAATGGAGCATTTTGTCTTACACAGTAAGTCTCTTCCCAGTAGGGATACTGGACTCGAGTCACATACTGCAAACCTATGTAGTCCCTGGTAATTACCGATCTCAACCTGCACTGGCTCTGTGATTGGGTTTGTCAACTGTCTATTCTCAACTCCCACAACTTGAACTGTTCTGCCTGAAAGAGGTAAATTCGGGACTTCCACACTTCTTACTGTAGAGTGTGTAGCTCCTGTGTCCACCAAAAATGAAACCTTGTAACTCATCACCTTTCACTTCACAAAAGGACCTCTCTGATCTACTTCTAAGGATGCTGCAAGCATACATGGTCCTTCACCCGAACTGTCACTCATCCATTCTTCGTTTATTTCATCCTCACTGTAAAATGGAAATTGGTGTACTGTGTCATTACTTCTGTCTTGCCTCTGACCTGTGACCTGCTGAGTAAGTATCACCTGTTGCTGTTCCATCGGGGCTTGAGGTATCTGCATTTGCAGTCTAGGTACCATGGGAACCTGCTGCTGTATTGGTTGCAACTGTGTTAGTTGTGCACTTGCACTTGCACTTGCTGCACGGGTTGGAAATTCTGGACATTAAGAATACATCCTTTTATTCTTGGGACTTTCACAGTTTGAAATGTACTGACATCACCTCCTTGCTGAACGACACCATCCTGCGCCATCGATGGACACTCCCGCTTCCAGTGTCCCACGTTTCTGCACAAATGACACAGTAACATCCTTTTCATTCCCTGCACGTCATTCTGAACAACCACAGTACCCAACTCTGGGCCACGCATCATGTCCATTCCATGACCTCTGCCTCTTAATTGAGGCTGGAACATAATAGTTCTCTGCTGTGGCAGCAGAAGTGGTACTAAAGCTCCTTGTACTCCTGTCTGAGCTGCTGTCTGAGCATCACCATTGCTTTCTCCTTCAGCTTTTTCTGCTTCAATTCGATCTCATCACTACAGTATTTTGCATACTGCAACACCTCATCAATCGGCTTTGCCTGCCAGCAAATCAAATGACTCTTAATCATTTGTCTTACTTCTGGTCTCAAACCTTCGGTGAACCTGAACACAAAATGCAACATGTCTTTCGGCTCAACTACTTCCTTACCAATGGACTCTTCAACGCCTTTAACAATCTTTCATAGTAGGTATGTATTGACTCTTTAGACTCTTGAACTGTTCTATCAATTCTTTGCCAATCAATATTTTTGAGGAGAAATTCTTGTCTTCAGGAACTCACTCAACTTATAGTAATGTTTCATCACCTCAGGTGAGGGTGCACCCGTTACTCTATCCCTTTCCGGTTTACTTGTTGGCCAATCCACCGCTCTCTTACACTCAACCCACAAATCGTCTGGAACCACTATCTCCAACAATGTGTTCAAGTCTTCCCACAAACATTTAGAAAGTTTCACAAACCTGTCTGTCTGCTGATACCACTCAACCGGTTTCTCTCTTAGTTTCTGGTAATCATTTGTGAATGACAATATATCACACCTGTGCCATGGGACATGAACAAACTGCCCTCCTGGAATTTCTCTCATCAGAAGCATCTTTACTGATTCCTTTTCTTTCTGAACATCTTCAGACCCATCTTGTGAATCTCGTTTTCCTTATCCTTCTTCTTGGTCCATCTACCTTCCCACTTTTCTAATGTTCCCCAGATCTGAGCACTCTGCAACAATTCTTTCAAGTGAACCTTCATTCCCGCTGATCTCATATGCTCAAAATCCTTCGCCTCAAAATCTGACTTTTAACTGCATTTCAAATGCTTTGTTTTCTCAATCTCGATGTCATGTTTCTCTGCCAGCTCTGCCGATTTCTGATGTATTTTACTCATTTCCCTTGTAATTCTGGGGCACAGATACCTCAGCTCTTCTTCTGTGTAGGATTCTAACCTGTTCACGCCCATTGTTTACTCAACTAGCTCCGTTGCTTCTGTAGTTAACCTCACACGATTTATCAGTTTTTCACCCTTGGATGTATTTTGAAGTGTGTTTAGACTGTCTAACCATTCACTCAATTGCTGTACTGATAATCCCTGTTATGAGAGGTTACTTGCATTTGGTACTGGTACCTGTTGCATCACTGCACCTGGAGTTTGCGGCGTCAAACGTTTCAAACTTTGACTCGCATTCGGGCATTAATTGCATCTGGAAGTGCTACAAGTAGACTAAGATCCATTAACGTTCTGGATCCATTAAAAGTCTGACTCACAGATGACATCATCTGCACAGGATCATTCACTCCCCTTCACACAAGACTCTGTGATATTTCATTCTGATTTCCTGCACTCACTTTCTTTTGCGCGAATAAAGGTACCGCTGGACCAGCAGTAATCAATAGCGATATTGCATCTGGAGCTGCTGTGACACTCGCACTTTGTGGAAAAGTTACCCCCATCGCCTGGTTCATGACTGGTGTAACGTCTGACTGTGTTCCTGTTATCGGTGTAAACTTCGGCAAACCTTGTGGCTCTGCCGGAGGCAATAACATTGTAGTCGGCTCTGTCTGAACTAGCATTGGCCTTGGAAGCACTTGCTCCGATGGCACCACTAAGTTCGAAATCGTTTCAAGGAATGGCACATCTGGATAAATTCTCTGTATTGATGGTGGATGCATTTGCGCTTGGACCACAGTAGTTGTCCCTGTATTAGATGTACTCTGTACTACCCCTGGTATCTGTCCACTATCTGTTTGCACTGGTCCCTCTGTTCCCGATGCTTGTGCTGGAGCAGTTGTAGCGGCACTAGAACTCAGACCCCCTGAATAACTCCCAAAGGGTGGAGGTTGAGCCCTCAACAACTGTGTAATAAGGTCATCAACATCAGAGTCCTCATCGTCTACATAAGGCTTTTTCTTTGTCTCTGCACTCTCACTCTCTTTAGCGTTATTTTCCTTCTCTGTCTCGTCTTCCTCTGTGATTGCAGGGCACAAATTAATTCCCTGTAGCGTCTGTGTTCGCCACCTTTTCTGTTCCCAATCCCACCTAGCTTCAGCTAAGGATCTTTCTACTCTCTTTATTCTCCTCTTGAATTTCATCTCTTGTTGCTGTCTGGCCACCAGCTCCCAAACCGCTTAAGCCTCAAACTGTGCTGGCCTCAGTAAAGGCTTCATCTCATATAATGCCATTTGCAATTCATCCCAAATTCTCAAATTAAATGTTCCATGCTCTAGAAATGCTAAGGTTCCTAACTTCTTTGTTAGCTTACACCATTGATTTAACCAAAGGCACGGTGCGACACCTCGCTCCTCCATCACAATATAAGCTGGAGAATTTTCCGGTGGAGTTGGCTCCCCCACTGACGCCTTAATGTAAGTATCACCCTTCATAGCACTTCTGAATGCCTTGAAAAACTTCATTTTCTCTGTTGTATTTATTTTGATTCAATAATGAAATTACTTTTAATCCCAAAATTCCCTTCACCCGCTTACTCAACCAATTGCCTCTTACAGACGGCTGCCAATCCCCTATCCCAGTGCAGCACACTCTGACGTCACACTCACACACCGCAGCTGACAAAGTCTTGCGGCTTTGTCCTCCTAGACTTCAACTCACACAACTAATGCAGATTATTGCGAGCACTTGAACCAAAAACCAAAAACTAAAACAAACCTGCTGGTTTACTACAGGAAGGAACATTAATGCTTCAGAGACCATACGGATTTTCACTAATGGCCCTTTCACTCATGTAGCTATTCCTCTTTCTCAGTCTCCCACATTCGCAAGCAAAATTCGACCCGCAAAATTTCACTCTCAACAGATCAGTGGGTCTGTCCTGGTGCCCATAGGACTCGCCAAATCTCAGTCAAAATTTTCTTTTACTCATCTATCTCACACACCGACTTGTTGACCACGCCCGATCAACCTACTAAAACAGACAGATCACAACATATAACCAAGTGTCTCCTACAATTGTCAACATACTCTGAAGTCTTAGACCACGCAGGGTCCGTACAGCATCAACAACCATGTGGATAATTTTTTAGCACAAAGCGCCACACATGTATGACGTTCAAGGACCTCCCTACTCTCACACTGCGGAGTACGCACACTCCTACTCACCTCAACTGGAGTACACAGACTCCCTACTTTACCTCACATACATCACAATTCACCTGCGATTTGCTCAATCCTGTGCAAGCACAACCTACCACTTTCATACTATCACAAGAACGCCGAGAACATACCCATCTTTGCTAGCAGGATCTAGGATCTGGCAAAGTCATTTCTAGGCTTAAAGGGACATCGTCTTTGCTACAATTGCCATTTCAGAAAAATAAAATTCAAACCTCATAAAATACGGACAACTAATCCTAACTTAAACTACCCTCATAACCAGTAATCACCACATAACTAGTTCTCCAAGGAAATTAACCATCAAGCTGCTACCGAAAACTGCTAGCGGGCCTGGTCCTTAGTAAGTAAACTTACAATGGGACGCGTATAGGTCAATGAACCTTTTGAATCACATGGAGTATCCCAGTCATGCAGTGACCACTGAATCAATAATTAACATCAAATAATCAAGAAACATTCTATGATAAAACAGCTCAAAAACCATCTACTCGTGAATAACCACAACTTGGTAAAGAGTTAAACAATTTTTATTTCCCTATTGATTTCAATTCTAAATTATCCATTAGTTCAATCTTTATTCAATCCACTCAATTGTTAATTCATTAACGAAAAACATCACAACATAACTTGAAGGAAACCATATGCGTAAATGCATCTACATAAGCCAAGAATACCAGCATTAATCGCAGAGTTCAGCAAATAGCTCATCAGTCAATTGTCACTTTCAACGACACCCTTACCAGCCTACCTAACCAAGATTAGCATTAGCATGTGAGCCTTCATGCAAAACAATTTAGAGAAAAACATTAATTTGGAAAAGATCTATCTCAGTGAGAATTCTATAATCAGAGCAGTTGGTACCTAGAGGAAAAGGCACAATTTTGTCAGTCACATTTTCATAGCTACCTATCCAGGATAGATCAGCAACAAGTCAGTATTCATCTTCAGGTCATCAATTAGTCAGCTACGCATCAGTCTAACAGAGTATAAGCCCAATGACAGAACCTCGGAAAGCGTCTCCTGACGTCATCAATTCTCCCCTCGCATCCCTCCGCATCTCCTAAATTCTCCCGCATCTGAAGTTTTAGCCCCTCGTCATGACTTTTTATTAGGGTTTCCCAGTCCATCCCCCTAATTCCTAATTGGTCAGTTAGTCAGCAGATATGACTTTAACCTATAGTATTTGTTTACCAATCTACCAATTTCAATATCAGCCCATTCGCAAGATGTGGATTGGTCCGCTATACAATGTCCTCATCATCCGGCTCTTCAGGTATCAAAATTGTTGCATGTTCCTCTTCAGTCAGTACCTTCATTGTTCAAGTCATGGGAAAGTACATTTAGCCTACTCTACACATAATTGTATCAATTTGTCTTCATCATCTCCTGTCCACCGGTATCCTGCAGAAAATTCTAGCTAAGCAACTTTAACATCGGGTGAGTCAAGGACAGGCTGTGGCAGCTTCTTGCAAACGCAGTTATTGTTTCTGCTTTCTGTGTGCGAGGCCTAGGAAGACTAGGCCTTAGGTTCGGCTAAGTTAACACTACAAATTGAAGTAAAACATATGGCATACATTTCAATATGACATATTACTACATTTTCCTCATATATTTTTCATTATTTTATACAGTTTCAGTTATATTAGTACAATCTCGTATACATGGCGGTCATACCCCGAGGGCACATTTCCAAACGTGCACGTTATTTTCTCTACGATAAATTTCTCTACACATTTTTTATTATTAAGCACATAAACATCCTTAATAATTTCTTAATTAGCATATCTGCTTCAACATAGCTAACACTTCCAGAAAGTCAGGGATTGCTTTTAGTTAAAAAACATTTCTATAATTAAAATACTAAAGACATGGTCCGGTCCAGGGGGCAGATATGTTCTTCTAAGCAGAAAACTGTTGCTCAAACACTTTTCATAGGCTCAGTGCATGCCCCCATTAATAATAAGTCCTTTCCTATAGCCCAGATTTTTTGTGTATTTTGGGAAATTGCAAAACCAAACTGATTGTGGGTAAAGACTGGAAGCTAGCCCTGACCCAGACCCAATATACAGATGCAGTGCCAGGATTAATCTAGAAAGATGTAATTTCTGATCATGCATTCATGTATATACGGTGGCTCGAACATCCCATAGGCAAGAACTTCTAATTTCTTTCTTAAACACATTGTACTTCTTTGTGATTAGACTTCTTGGCCCGCAGTGCTTTATTATCATTTCCTTTTCAGTTGGACATATTGTCTGGTGGGCTACCAGACCCAACTCCAAATAACATAACCATAAGTTGCAGGCCTCCCCTCGCCAGACTTAGGAGACTAAAGGCCACCAAATACTAGCTCTCAGAGGAAAAGCACATGCTGAATGCTCATGTATCACTTTACAGGGCTGAGAACAAGCAATCAGTCTCTTCCATCCAGCTAGAGTGGGTTGCAGTTAAGGAACTATGGCGAGACTTACATGTGAAGGACTTGACTAGAAGGGAACAAAAGGTCTCCATGAAGAGGAAAAGCCTATAGTGTACCGTACACTCACATCTCAATATACTTGCATCCCTCTCTCCAGTTATGTTGCCTCTTAGAAGCAGAACAAATTGCTTATAATAATCTATACACCTCAGCAGCCGAAAAAAGCCCTTATCAAACTCAAATGCCAGCATTGTGAATGGAGTGAGAAGGCAGGACAGATGCTAGACATTAAACTTTGTCAAAGAGAAGTACAAATCACTGTATCGGCGATCAGAACACAAACTATTAAATTTCTTACACATGCGGAGGGCATCCTTGAAGCTTTTGTATCCTTTTATGAGTCACTATACAAATTACATCAGGATGTAGATTTGTAAACTGAGAGGGTATTTCTAGATTCCATGTGTATGCCTAATTTGTCAGCACATGGAAAAGGACTATCAGATGGGGCGATCTCTTTGTAGGGATAGATGAGTTTATATCAAGCCTATTCACTTATAAATCTCCAGGTGAAAATCAATTCCCTGGAGATTTCTACGAGTCCGTCAAATCACAAGTGACCTAAATGCTTTATCAGACCTTCAAAGAGGAAAAGACCTCTGGGTCGCTTGGTCCTATGTCTAACAAGGTCATTATAATGTTGTTGCCCAAGGAGGGGAAAGACCTAGTGGACTGTGGGAGCTATAGGTCCATTTCCCATATCAATGTTCATCTCAAGATACTAGCAAAGCTGTTAGTCCTCATTGAAAAATCCATCCCAATTTTGTTTGGTGCCTGGATGTTTATCAAGGAATCACATAGGAGCCCTTACTCACCTTCTACCGGAGTCTAGGGACTTAGAGGTGGAGGTGGTGGCTGTATCACTGGAGGCAGAGAAGGCCTTCAACATGGTGTAACGGCACTACCTATTTAAGTTCATGAGCAAATTTGGTTTGGGTCAGATTTTCATGGACAAAGTCTGATGGTTTTATCACGAAGCAGTAACACAGATTTACTGCAGGGGTTTTTGTCTTGAACTATAAGTATACAAAGAGGCACTCAACAGGGATGTCCTCTTTCCCCATTACTGTTGCTCTTGCAGCCTCTGGCCATTGCCATTAGATCATCATCAGATAATCAGGGTATCTCGTCAGGAGCTGGTCAACCAAATCATTTCTGTATGTGGATAATACACTAACGACAGTGATCAAACAACGTTAATCCCTTCCTGCACATACTTAACTTCTTGATGTGCTTTTAAATTTTTCAGGATACAAGGTGGTTTGGGGAAATACTGAGGTGATGCCATTGTTTTCTGCTACACCACGCACTAGAATATAGAGTTTTCATGTGACATGGGTTCCCAAAGGAAATAAATATTTAGGCATAGCTCTAAAAGGCGATCTGCAAAACATACCTGAGGGTAACTTATTACTGTTAATAACAAGAGCCTGTTCAGATTTAAAATAAAAATTGTCTTAGTTGTGTCTGTGGGGAATGAAATGACAAAAATTTAATAAGTAGAAGTAGATATATGTATTTTTAAAGATTAAGGGGGTCATTACAACATTGGCGGTAAAAGCCGCTTACCGCCGTGCAGAAGACCGCCAACACACCGCCACGGCCGCGGAAATCCGCCACAGCTATTATGACCCACATCCCGAAATCCGACAAAATTCAGACACGCACACAAGTCCGCCACACCAAAGGTCAGTGATAAACTGGCGAAAACAAAACCGACACCGTCATGCCAACAAAAATACACCCATGCTATCACGACCCACGAATCCACGCGGCGGTCTTTCAACCGCGGTATTCCATTGGCGGTACACACCGCCGCGCTCAAAATACACACACATCTCCAAAACACAGCCACATTGGATAATTCGAAAAACACACACATGAGACACATACACACACCACTCCCACACACTCAATACTATATAAAACACACACCTACATCACCCACAAACCCCTACGACAACAATTGAGAACGAAGCACAGAGAGAGAAACCACCATCTACAGACATTCAACACCATCACGCACAAAACACCAGACATCACTACATATCACCACACTTATCACCACATACAACACCTATAGGCTGGGGCGTATCCGACGGCCCGGCGAGCACCAGGGAGCGCCCCGAAGGACGAGGACACGTCGCGGTGGCCTCCCTGCTTCTTCCCTCCCCCGCGCTGGTGAGTGACTGCTGCCCCTGGCTCCATCGACCCGGGATGCACCTCCAGGGCCCCCCCCCCCTCCTGGAAGACACAGCGGAGAAGACGCCGGGCCCTGAGAGACGGAGGGAGCGATTTCTTCTCCTCCCACCCCCTCCGTGACTAATAACCTTCGGACGCCGGGAGGCCCAGTGTTAGGCGGACGAGGAGGGGAGCAGGCCCTACTAGGGATGCTGGCTTGAAAGGAGACAGTGGTCAAAGGTGAGGAGTGTTTCCCCCCCTTTCCGCCCCCTAATCTGTGCCACGAGAGGGGAAGCACGGCCAAAGACACATCGGCAGAGGTGGGCACACCGGCAGAAGTGGGCATTCCGGCAGAAGTTGATGAGAAACGCTGTAAGGGGACAACCCACAAGCAGGTCCCAGAAGGCAGTTAAAGTGGGCAAAGATAGACAAACCCGCCCGCTGCGGAACAGACGCGCATCGACCAATTCGCCACGGGCCCCGGTGGAGCCCTGAAAGATGACCGAAAGGCAGAAAGTGGCGAAGGGAAGCAGGCTGGGAACGCCAGGACCTTCGCAATGCGACAGCGAGGATTGCGGAGACGGAGTCCATAATCTCCACGGTGGAGGACGACCTGGCTGCCCTCAAAACACAGGTGTCAACGCTAACAACCCGGACAGCAGAACTATACCGAAGGGCTGAAGATGCCGAAAACAGATCCTGCCGCAACAACCGCAGAATTTTGGGACTGCCCGAAAACACCGTCGCCCCCTCCCTGGCTATATTCCTGGAAGACTGGTTCCGGTCCTGGATGCCCCGAGACCTGCTGACACCCTGGTTTGCGATTGAACGCGCCCATCGGGCCTTGCAGGCTAGACCCCCCCGTGCTCCCCACCGAGGCCAGTGATCCTTAGACTCTTCAACTTCAGAGACAGGGATGCGATACTCCAAGCGGCAAGATCAAAAGGAGACCTGCACTGTGATGGAACCAAAGTCATGGTGTTCCCAGACTATACAAAAGACGTTCAAATTCAACGCCGTTCGTTCACAGAAGTTAAACAAAAGCTAAGGGCGGTGGAGGTGCCGTACCACCTTCTCTTCCCAGCCAAACTAAGGGTGGTTCACAACAACAAGAACTACTTCTTTGAATCCCCCGATCAGGCTTGGAAATGGCTAACTGAAGAGGTCCCGATGGGCCTTGGTGGGTAGAAGCGGCGGCTGGCACTCGCTGGGCAGCAGGGGAACAGCCGGTCGCGACGACCATGGGGGTCCCGCCGAAGAACTCATTCCAGAAGGCGCAAGGAGAGGGGAGATTCGATCTCGGGCTCCCCCCGAGGATCCGCAGAGGAGACAACCCAGGGGCCTGCGGCAGAAGGGAGACCGAGAGACACGAGAGGGGACCGGCGACCTGGAGATTCTGGGGAACTGCTTCCTGTAACAGCAGAAGACACTGACCTCTCACGAAGCCCAGTGTTGTGAGCCCCCCTCCGGAGAGGGGAAAACTGGGCCAAGAGGGCCAGAAACCAAGACGAGGTCACGGCGCTTATGCTTAAGCATAACAAAACACAACACTTCTTAATCCGCAAGTATGGAGGGGTCCACCATAGCTCAGACACTAAAAGTTATCAGCTCGTTATGTTTGGGAATGAGCTGGTGGTATTGGGTGACAGATGCTTCTGGGGGGAAGTATGGGGTGGGCGGGGAGTTGGGGGACATGTTTGGTTCTACCCAGCCAGCAGGCTGTTGTTATTGTTCTTTATAGTTAATGTAGGTCTATGGTCTCCACTATCGGCTGGAAATAATAGTAGTAGGTCGCTCCGACAAAGAATGCACACAGACCGAGCTGAATTCTGTCAGCCCGGGTTCGCACAGAAGGAACCGAGGGAAGGATTAATGAGGTCAGTTTATGGATGGACGAGGGGGGAGGAATGGGGACGACTCACATAATATCATGGAACGTTAAAGGGCTCCTTGATAAGATAAAAAGGTCAGCGGTGCTTGCTTACATTCACAGACATAAACCCAATATACTCCTGATGCAGGTGACACATCTCATGGGGAATCAATGCCCCTTCTTAGCCCGTAAGGGATTTGACAGGGTATTTCACGCAGGGTTTATGAGAGGCTCAAGAGGGGTTGCAGTATTGCTGCATCACTCACTACCTCTGGTGGTGAGACAAGAATGAAGAGACCCGCAAGGGAGATATGTGGCGGTCTCAGGTACGGTAGAGGGCCAGACAATGAACATTGTGAGCGCATATGCTCCCCCGGACATGGTGCGTAAGACTCTAGGAGATCTGACAAGACTATTAGCGGAACTGCCCCCTGGGAACACGGTAATAGGGGGCGACTTCAACGCAGTCCCAAACCCAGGACTGGATACGAGCGGGGGACCCTCAGCCCATAGACAGGCCTTGGCCACTAGTTTGGAAGGATGGTTGACATCAACAGGGCTTTGTGACGCCTGGAGGGCATGGCACCCTAGACGCAAACAATTCACGCATATTTCGGCAGCCCACAGTACACAATCCAGGATAGACCTGGTGTTCGTGTCGGCCAGGGACTGTGGTCACCTTTCCCACATTGAGATTCTACCACGTGGGATCTCAGACCACGCGCCGGTTCGGCTCAAGATGGGCCTCACAGACCCGCTGATCCGCCCCATATGGAGGCTAAACGCATGGTATTTACAGGACGAAGAAGTTGTTGATAGCTTGAGGGAGTCGTTACGCGATTACTTTAATATAAATGAGGGCTCGGTGAGATCACCTGGAACCCTATGGGCAGCAAGCAAGGTGGTGCTGAGAGGGACAGCTAAGGGCCTAGTCCGTGCACGGGAACACGCCCGGGACTCCCGAATCGCCCAACTGGAGGCCCGTGCCACTCTTCTTGAAACAAAGCAAGAAACACACTCGAACAAACGGAGAACCAGACACCTCTTGCTGATTCAGTGGGAGATTCGTAGTCTATCCATAGAGGCGGCAAAACACATGTGGCGCACCTCCACGGCACGAGTGTACGGTTGGGGCAACAAGACAGGGAAACTACTATATTGGCTGATTTCCCAACAACAGGCTCCCCGAATCGTCCCTGAGATAAGCAATGAGCAGGGGAAACGGGTGGTTGAACTCCAAGAGGTGGCCGAAACGTTCGCTGAATTCTACAAGGCCTTATACCGAGCGACAAGTCCAGAGAATACGGGCTCCCCAGACCGGTTCCTGGCAAACTCTTCACTCCCGGTTCTGCCCACGGCGGACGTACGGGCACTGGAGGAACCGTTCACGGAATCGGAGATCGGCGAGGCTATAGCGGCGTTGGGAGTTGGGAAAACTCCTGGGCCTGATGGGTTTCCTCCAGAATACTACAAGAGATTTAAGGAGGAACTGGTCCCACACCTACTGAATCTCTATGCCGAGGTAGATCAGAAAGGCCTCTTTCCGGACGGGCTAGATGTTGCCACCATTGTCGTACTGCCTAAGACCCAACCCCCCTCCCTTTCCTGCGCAGATTATAGACCCATATCTCTGATTAACAGTGAAGTAAAGATCTATGCCACAATGCTGGCCTCCCGCCTCAAGAGGGTGATGCCCCTACTAGTGCACCAGGATCAGTGTGGATTCATGACCGGATGTAGCACGCGC
The DNA here is from genome assembly GCF_031143425.1 of Pleurodeles waltl. Lineage (NCBI taxonomy): Eukaryota > Metazoa > Chordata > Amphibia > Caudata > Salamandridae > Pleurodeles > Pleurodeles waltl. The sequence continues at coordinate 487,042,492 of NC_090438.1, read as the reverse complement.
CACTGTATACGAAGGCTCCAGGTGGCCCTCGAAAGACGACACCGATTGCCCCAGCACTTGGCTCTCCTATTCATCGACTTCGAAAAGGCGTTTGATTCAGTTAATTGGGAATTCCTTTTTGCGGTGCTCCGGCGCGCCAGTTTCGGGCCAAGATTCCGCAGACTGGTACAGGCCTTGTATACCAAGCCCACAGCGCAAGTGCGGGTCAATGGAGTCTTGTCCTCGGCCTTTCCGATTCATCGGGGAACCCGACAAGGTTGTCCCCTCTCTCCTCTCCTTTTTGCCCTGGCCATTGAGCCATTGGCAGGACTGTTGAGAGAAGACCCGATTTACCAGGGTTGGAGGTGGGGCCTCTCTTGCGAAGACCGAGTGGCCTTATATGCGGACGATTTCCTGTTATACATGGCAAACCCGGGAGTGACCGGACCCCGAGGCTTCCATCTACTGCAGCACTTCGAGGAGGCCTCGGGGCTCAAAATGAACCCGTCCAAATCGGTACTGGTCCCTCTGACGCGGTCACAAGACTGCTTCGACTGGCAGAAGGTGGTCCCACTGCGCCGACTAAGTTTTAAATATTTAGGGATATGGGTCGCACTGCTCCCTGATTTATCCTGGTCCCTGAACCTCAATCCACTGGTGTCTCGTGTACGGGAAGACCTTAAGCACTGGCACTCTTTGCCACTGAATATTTTGGGCCGTATAGCTCTATACAAGATGATGGTCCTACCGCGTCTCTTATATGTGGTCCAGAACTTGCCATTCACGATCCCGCGCTCGTGGTTTCGAAAACTGGATGGAATTACCACCTCCTTCATGTGGGGAGGAGCGAGACATAGAGTAGCGTCCCGGAGCTGTCGAAGAGAGGTATATGATGGGGGACTGGGCATGGCCGATCCTTACCTGTACTACCTGGCGACACAACTCTTGGTGGTGCACGATTGGTTCAACGGGGGTTGGTCAGACCCAGCATATCAGGTAGAATTAGACACTCTGGGGTACTTCCGTATCCTGGATGTGTTATACGGGGCTCCGATCCCCAAGGAATTGGAGTCCATCACCAAGGCGGTCTTCTTAGCATGGAGAGCGGCCCTAAGGCATACTGGCTGGAACAAAGTAGTTACCCGGCAAACACCTTTGTGGCACGGTAGCTGGCTGAGAGAGACAGCCAAATTGGAGGGATTCGGGAAGTGGGACACACTGGGCATATCCTTGGTGGGGGACGTGTGGAAAGGAAGTTTGATGAAGTCCTTTCAAGAAATGCAGCAAGAGTTTCAACTATCCCCGAAGCAATTCTTTAGATATCTCCAGCTCCGGCATGCCCTTGCTAGGCACCTGAAAGAAACGTCCCCTGTACCGGAGTTCAATCCAGTCGAGGCCAAAACACTCATGGGCAGCATGGGGAAGAAAGGTGTCTCCCAGATCTATAAAATGCTGGTTACAAATGCACCCGGGGACCTAGGCCACCTTAGGAAGGGATGGGAGAAGTGGGTGGGACCACTTGAGGAAGAAGACTGGACGGAGGCACTGATGGCTCCCCGGATGCTGGTGGTGTCGACAAGGCTGAGGGCGACACAATTCTATTTTTTACATAAAGCATATCTGTCCCCAGACAGACTGTACAAGATGGGTGCCCTCGGTTCTGCTCAATGCCCACGATGCAGGGAGGACCAGGCTGATTTCTTTCATATGATATGGTCCTGCCCCGTGATTCGAAAGTTCTGCGAGGGAGTAAATCACGAGCTGAACAATGCCTTGGGATCAACACAGGTATTGACCTCCAAAATGGTACTACTGGGAGTGGTGAATGACATGGAGGGATCTAGAGCAGATAAGATGTTGGTCGGAACAGCAACTATGGTGGCCAAGAGAGACATAGCGGCCGCTTGGAAAACCACCAGGGGTCCCTCCCTTCAGAAATGGAGACGGGGTGGACTGGTGTGCAGCCCAAGAAAAAGTGGTGTATGAATCAAGGGGATGTCCCCATAAATATGAGAAAATATGGGGGAAATGGGCAGGTCTGCTAAGCTAAAGGGGCTCAGACAAATGTGTACACATGCTCCTCTTCCCTTTCTCTCTGTACTGCCAAATTATGGTACTTTGGAACTTCCTAGGTATCTCGAACACAGAAATGTTAGACCAGAATTAACTGTCCAGTCGATGTCAAATAGACCAAAGTTTGTAAGTTACCTGTATATTTCACCTGTATCTTCTTTAAAAACAATGAAATTTGGTTATAAAAAAAGAAAATGAAGCCATGTGGGTCCCTGAAATGGCGGCTACCTGACCTCTAAAGTGGAACAATGGGATGTGAGGTAACTGCGCTGGCGTTGTACACCGTCACGGTAGGCGGTCAAAGACCGCGGCGCAATGCTGCATTGGTTAACATTGGACCCTATGGGTCCCAGGAGCCAATGACGAAGTGCGCCGGCGGTGATGGTACGCACCGCCGCGGACGTCACCGCCGCGGACGTGACCGCCATTTTCTATCTGTTCAATCACTCGATACCTGATCTTCGACGGGAGAGGACCTACACTGCAAGTACTGCTGTGACCTCGGTCTGGAAGAGACAATGGCTTGTGCGTCTGGGGAAAGGGCCCCTGCCTTCACTGCACAGGAGTTGGAGAAGCTTGTGGACAGGGTCCTCCCCCAGTACACGCTACTCTACGGTCCTCCAGACCAACAGGTAAGTACACAGGGAGCACGTTGTTTGGGCTATGCCTGAGTGGAGAGAGCTGGTTGTAAGAAGGAAGGGGCCACGGTTCTGCGTGCATGATGGACTGTGAATGCATGTGCCACAAGGCAAGGGTAGGGATGTGGGCCACTCACTTCGACGGTGCAGTTGCTAATGACTTCTCTTCTTCCCTTGTACATTTCATTTAGTTCAGCGCCCACCAGAAGAAGGATATTTGGCGTGCCATCGCCAAAGACGTCCGGACCCTGGGGGTCCACCACAGACGGAGCACCCACTGCCGGAAAAGATGGGAGGACATTCGCCGCTGGAGCTAGAAGACGGGGAAGGCTCAGCTGGGGATGGCCTCCCAACGTGGGAGGGGTGCCCGTCGCACCATGACCCCCCTGATGTTCCGGATCCTGGCGGTGGCCTACCCGGAGTTGGATGGGCACTTGAGGGCATCACAGCAGACACAAGGGGGTGAGTACAACATCATTCTGTGGACTTTTCACCCAGTGAAGGTGTCTGGGTGGGGGAGGAGGGCTGTGGGTTCCCCTAGGCCAGGGCGAGTTCCGTAGGCTAGGCCCCTCCGTAATGCAGGCCATGTGGCACTCCACCCCACCTCTGTAGAGTGCCAAGTACAGGTATACATGCCCCTGTGTCATCTATGTGTGCAGATGTCGACCATAGCCATGTAGGCCATATCCCAGGAACTGCATCTGTAGAGCCCAACAGCGCGGCGTGGTGCAGGGGGCTGCTGTGTCTGTATTGTCCACCAACGGTAGCGGTAAGCCATGCACTCAACCTGTCTTTCTTCTGTCGTCCCCCCCCTTTTTGTGATCTCCCTGTTCTTGTGTGCATCAGCATCATCAGGCGGAGGTACAGTGGCACCGGAGCACGAGGGAGCTGCATCCCACATGGCCATGGAGGGCCACACCACGGACTCAGAATACACCAGTGGGACGGAGGGCGAGGGGAGCTTCAAGGCGGGGACAGGATCAGCAACCAGCGACACGGACTCGTCCTCCAATGGGAGCTCCCTTGTGGTGGCGTCAAAATCTGTGCCCCCCACTTCTACAGGTACAGCCGCCACCCGCCCTACCAGCACCACCCTCCCAGCAGGCCCTCAGCCTTCGCCCCGTGCCCGCTCACCCAGGAGGGTGGGCATCACCTTCGCCCCAGGCACCTGAGCCCCTGCCCCTGTCACCTCTGCTGCCCTCAGTGAGGAGGCCATTGACCTCCTCAGGTCACTCACTGTTGGGCAGTCTACCATTTTGAATGCCATCCAGGGTGTAGAAAGGGAATTGCAACACACTAATGCATTCCTGGAGGGCATTCATTCTGGTCAGGCTGCCCTTCATCGAACCCTGCAAACTCTGACCTCAGCACTGATGGCAGCCATTGTCCCTGTGTCTAGCCTCCCCCCTCCAACTTCCTCCACCCAGACCCAATCCCATGTACCCCTGCCTATCCCAAGCACACATCAGACCACCATGCACACACCTCACCACACAAGGGAAGCTCAGGCAAACATAAGCACCACACATCCCAGAGGCACTCATGCAAGCATCACACACATACAGACACACCACACTGTGTCCCCCTCCTCGTCGTCTCCCTCCTCCCTCCCAGTCTCGTCTACACTCCCACCTGCATGCACTACCACTACAGCCACTAGGTCCCACACCAGCACACCCACCACCACACCCCGCTCATGTACACTCACCACCCCACTACCATTTACACGTCCCCTCTGTCCTCTCCCAGTGTGTCTGTGACGCCCCCTCCCAAAGTACACAAACGCAGGCACACACCCACCCAACATACATCCACCTCACGACAGCCTCCAGCGCATGCACCTGCACCCAAAGCCACAAAAGTTACACCTTCTACAACCATCTCCTCTTCCTCCACTCCCAGACCCCCTCCAGCTACCCGTCCCAGTGTTCCTAAGAAACTTTTCCTGACCAAGCTTGACCTCTTCCCCCCCCTCCAATTCATAGGTCCCGTACTAGCACCTCAGCCAAAAAATCTCCGGGACCAGTGGTGCCTGTTGTTAGAGGTATGTGGAGTGCACCGGGCACCAGGGCAGCCAGTGTGACACGGAGCCACAGCACAGCCAGTCCCCCCTCCTGTGAAGCACCAGAAGTTGGACAGTGCCCGGCGGGAATGGGGGAAGACTCCAGCCAGCAAAGTTGCTCACAAGGGTCCCATGGGGAGTGTCCACTCAGCTATGACTCCTCCCAAGGTGGGGAAGGGGCAGAAGAAATCACCAAAGTCTGGGAGGAGCAGCACGGCGTAGAAGACTGCCATCATCCCCGCTGCCCAGGAGGCCACCACCAGCCCAATCGTCACTGGCCAGGAGGCCACCGCCAGAGTCAGTGCCCAGGAGGGCAGCCCAATCGGCAGTGGCCAGGAGGCCACCGCCAGAGTCAGTGCCCAGGAGGGCAGCCCGATAGTCACTGGCCAGGAGGCCACCGCCAGAGTCACCGCCAGAGTCAGTGCCCAGGAGGGCAGCCCGATAGTCACTGGCCAGGAGGCCACCGCCAGAGTCAGTGCCCAGGAGGGCAGCCCGAGTGCCCAGGAGGGCAGCCCAATCGTCAGTGGCCAGGAGGCCACCGCCAGAGTCAGCACCCAGGAGGGCAGCCCAATCGTCAGTGGCCAGGAGGCCACCGCCAGCCACAGTCCAGCTGCCCATGAGGGCCCCGGCAGCCACAGCCCAGCTGCCCAATGAAGGACCGCCAGCCCCAGCCCAGCTGGGCAATGAAGGACCGCCAAGTCAAGCACCGCTGAACAGGGCAAAGACCGCCATGGCAAGCACCACTGAACAGGGCAAGCACCGCTGAACAGGGCAAAGACCGCCATGGCAAGCACCGCTGAACAGGGCAAGCACCGCTGAACACGCCATGGCAAGCACCGCTGAACAGGGCAAGCACCGCTGTACAGGGCAAAGACCGCCATGGCAAGCACCGCTGAACAGGGCAAGCACCGCTGAACATGGCAAAGACCGCTGAACAGGGCAAGGACCGCCAACTCAGGCACCGCTATCCCATGAGCGGCAGGGGCAGTGACGCAACTGGGACCGTCACGGGGAGAGTGATGCACTCTGGGCACCAGTCCCCCTCCAGAACCAGTGGAGACATGCATCCACTCAGTCTGTCCTTAGCAGGATGAAGCACTCTGGGCACCAGTCCCCCTCCAGAACCAGTGGAGAAAGGCATCCACTCAGTCTGTCCTTGGCAGGATGAAGCACTCTGGGCACCAGTCCCCCTCCAGAACCAGTGGAGAAAGGCATCCACTCAGTCTGTCCTGCACAGGATGAAGCACTCTGGGCACCAGTCCCCCTCCAGAACCAGTGGAGAAAGGCATCCACTCAGTCTGTCCTTGGCAGGATGAAGCACTCTGGGCACTAGCCCCCCTCCAGAACCAGTGGAGAAAGGCATCCACTCAGTCTGTCCTTGGCAGGATGAAGCACTCTGGGCACCAGTCCCCCTCCAGAACCAGTGGAGAAAGGCATCCACTCAGTCTGTCCTGCACAGGATGAAGCACTGTGGGCACCAGTCCCCCTCCAGAACCAGTGGAGAAAGGCATCCACTCAGTCTGTCCTTGGCAGGATGAAGCACCAGTCCCCCTCCAGAACCAGTGGAGAAAGGCATCCACTCAGTCTGTCCTTGGCAGGATGAAGCACTCTGGGCACCAGTCCCCCTCCAGAACCAGTGGAGAAAGACATACACTCAGTCTGTCCTTGGCAGGATGAAGCACTCTGGGCACCAGTCCCCCTCCAGAACCAGTGGAGAAAGGCATCCACTCAGTCTGTCCTGCACAGGATGAAGCACTCTGGGCACCGGTCCCCCTCCAGAACCAGTGGAGAAAGGCATCCACTCAGTCTGTCCTTGGCAGGATGAATCACTCTGGGCACCAGTCCCCCTCCAGAACCAGTGGAGACTGTTATCCACTTGAGAGACTGTGGCTTTGCACTCCCCAGGATTGAACAGTGGGCAAACCACCCATTGTAGAGACTTGAGAGACTGTGGCTTTGCACTCCCCAGGATTGAACAGTGGGCAAACCACCCACTGTAGAGACTTGAGAGACTGTGACTTTGCACTCCCCAGGATTGAACAGTGGGCAAACCACCCACTGTAGAGACTTGAGAGACTGTGGCTTTGCACTCCCCAGGATACATCAATGGTCATGGAGCCCCCTTGTGGATCTGGCGTCGTGCACTCATCCGGCTGAGGTGCCCCCCCTTCCCTTCCCCCTAAGGTGCCTGTTGTATTTGTATCTGATGCCCCAGCAGTGTTCTCTCCGTTTCTGGTCAGGTATCTTGTGTGGGCCTCGCCCATGCATTTTGGGCCCAGTGGTCCACGGACAATGACTTGTGCATTACCTGCACTACTAATCGTGGTGTATATTTTGTTTAATGTGTATATATATATATATATATATATATATATATATATATATATATATATGTATATATTGGTTACTGTATTTTGATATATTACAATGGTTCCACTCATTTCCTTTGGTCTTTGCATTCTTCCGGGGGGGTTGGGGGTTGTTACTGTAATGTTTGGATATGCATTGGTGTGTGTGTTGTAGTGGGTGAGGGTGGGGGCGGGGGTGTTGCGTGTGTGTGTCCCTGTCTTTTGCCTCCCCCTCCCCTATGTTGTAGGTGCAGTACTCACCATTGTCTTCGCCGCCGGTGTTGATGATCGTCATACAGGAGCAGGAAGACTAGTGCAGGAAGTATATGGAGTTCCGGCTCCATGGTGTCCTCCTTCCTCGTGGAGTGGGTAGAGGTGAGCGTTTTCCCTTTGAAATGGCTGTTTCCGCCGTGTTTTTATCCGCGGTGAATCCGCCCCGGAAAAGGTGGCGGATTGGTAGGTTGTGATACTGTGGGTGGTACATTGTCTTCCCCCTGTCTGTTGGCGGTGACCGCCGTGCTGTCTGTTTGTACCGCCGTGGCGGTCGGAGTGTTAAAGTGGCTGTCTTTGTTGGCGGTTTCCGCCACGGTCATAATTCCCATTTTTTTACCGCCGGCCTGTTTGGGGTCTTACCGCCGCTTTAACACCGTCCGCCAGGGTTGTAATGACCACCTAAATGTAAAATCAGTGCTTAGAAGTCACTAGCGGTCAATAGGTTACTTGAGGTCACGAGGCACTGGAACAAATCCAACTTTCAGGCCAACCGCAATGGAGAGCAGGCCAGCTACAGAATTCATGCAGTGTCCTCTGCAAAAGAACCGGTATGGAACAAAGCACCAACTTCGAGAGGCCTTTAAAGTGCACAGGGTCCCTGCCCATCCTTCCCTGGCTCTAGACACTCTAGAGGGGGTTATGCAGCCTTTTGTGTGAGGAGAGGCACAGTCCTATTCAGGTGTAAGTGTCAGCTCCTCCCTCCCATCTATCCCAGGAAGACCTATCAGCCTGGTGATAGGCCATCAGGATGCAAATGTCACATCCAAGATCCCTTTGTGTGTGACTGTCAGCTGTCATCCAACCTAGATTTGTTTTTAGCGACAGACAGATGCACAGAATGGTTGGAGTAAGAAATGACAAACTTTCTAAAAGTGCCATTTTCAGACTTACAATTTCAAATCCGACTTCACCATAAATTGTAATTTTAAGTTGTGAGTCCAGAGACACCAAACTCCAAATTTCTATCTTTTCCAAATTGGAAGTTACATTTAAAGGTTGCTTCAGGGTAAACTACACGTTAACCTATGGGAGAGATAGGCCATGCAATAGTGAAAAACAAATGTAATCGTTTTTGACAACCTGGACATGGTAAACTTAAATGTGTATGTCCAACATTTTAAGTACATTGCACCAGCCCTTTGGACTAACCAGGGCCTACCTTAGGGATGACTTATAAGTAATAACAAGCATTGGCAAAGCCAATAGGTCTTGCCTCTGCGAGAGCTACTGATTAAGACTTTTTTAGCTGTGTTGTGCAGCACTGTGGTTGTACAGTGTGTTAAAAGAAAATTATATTAAATACTATAAAATCACTATTATTGTTTCATTATTAAGTCAAGAGCAATGGTGTGAGTTAAGAATTAAAATCTGAAGAGTGCAGTAGAGTTGAATGGAAGAGGCAAGTAGCATAGACTGGAGTGGTACACAGGAGAGTGCAGTGGTATAGCGTACACTGCAGCATAGAACAGTGCAGAGTGCAGTGGCATAGGGTAGAGTGGCATAAAGTGTGTGCCAGAGAGTGGAGTAGAGTGCAGTAGCATTGAGTGTAGAGGTAAAGAGTGCAGAGGTGTAGATTGCTGAGTACAGTGTCATTGAGTGCAGTGGTGCAAAGTAGAGTGGTGTAAAGTGCAGTTGCATAGAGTATAGTGATGTACAGTAGATTATAATGGTATAGAGTGCACTGGCATAGAGTATAGTGGCATAAAGTGTAGTGACGCATATTGCAGTGGCCTAGAGTGCAGTAGTGTAGAGTGGTGCAGACTAGTGTTGATTTAAGTAGAATTTAATAAAATAAAGTTCTGTGGTGTAGAATGGAGTGGCTTAGAACACAGCAGCGTTGCATAGAGTGTAGTGCAGCAATATGAGTGCAGTGGCATAGAGTACAGAGTTAAAGATTAGAATGCAGTGGCATAGATTGCAGTGTTGTAGAATGCAGTGTTGCAGACTATAGTACAGTGGTATAGAGTACAGTGGTATTGAGTGCAGTAGCCTGGAGGAATACAGTCAAGAGCCTCAGTCTAAGTAATATTTGTTGTTTTCTTTAAAATAAATTGGTGTGTTGATGCAAGGATGTAGTATTGATAACTGTTATCTACAGAGTTGAAATGTGTACGCAATGATGTGGTGTAGATTTAGGTGCATGGTGTGGAATTACATGGTGTGCAGTGGAATTGTGTGGCACGGAATTGTGTGGTGTTGAATTGTGTGGCATTGAGAAGATTTGATTTATGTGCTCTTGAGTAGAATTATGTGGTGTGCAGTGCAATTATGTTGCAGAGTGAAATCATGGGACACGGAGTTGAGTGAAATTGTGTTATGTGATGGAATTGTGTGGTGGGGAGTGCAACTGTGTGGCGTGCAGTACAATTTTGTGGTGTGATGTGCAATTATGTGGAGATGAATTATGTTGCATGGAGTGGAATTATGTGGCATGGTGTGGAATTAGGTGGCATGGTGTGCAAATAGGTGTTGTGGTGTGGAATTGTGTTGCGAACTGGAATTATGTGGTGTGGAGTGGAATTATACGACCTGGAGCGGAATTAAATGCTCTGGCGTGGAATTGAGTGGTGTTGCACAGAATTGTGTGGCATGGTGTAAAATTGTGTGGCATGTGGATTTGCGTTGTGTTTAGTGGAATTATGCAAAGTGGAGTGGAATTATGTGGAGTGGAGTGGGCTTATGTGTAGTAGAGTGGAACTATGTTGCCTAGAGTGGAGTAGAATTATGGGACAGATTTACAAGGCCCTGGAGCCTCCTTGTACCACATTAACATAATTTTTTATGCTAATGTGGCTCAAGGAGGCAATTTTCACTGTGCCATAATTACAAAGTGGAGCGATGTATGCATTGCACCACTTTGCAACCCCTTGCGGCACATTATGCCCGCGTCAGCAAGGGGGTGTTGAGGTGTTAGGAGGCCAACTGAAATGGCTGGGTGAAATCTACAGGATTTCACTGCACCGTTTTTGGCATAGTTTTTAATGCCTGCTCAGAGCAAGCATTAAAAGGATACACCCATGGAAATGAATGGGCATCCTTGCACTTCGATACACTAGCATAAAAAATGATGAAGCTAGTGTAGCAAAGTACCACAGTAGTGTAAAAAAATTTTGACGCTATTGTTCTAACGACTGCCATGGTGCACCATTTTATAAATATGGGGCACACATGGTGTCGTTAGCTGGGGCAAGGGGCACACAAGAAATGTGGCATATCAGTACTGGTGCACCACTTTCTTGCAAATCTGGCCTTATGTTTAATAGAATTATGTGCTGTGCAATTATGTGACATGGAATGAAATTAGTTGATGTGGAACTGTGTGGAATGTAGTGAAATTGTTAGACAAGGATTTGTGTGGCGTAGAGTGCTATTGTGTTAAGTGCAATATTATGGCATGGAGTGCAACTGTGTGACATGGAGTGCAATTGTGTGGAATAGAATGATGTGGAGTGTGTAGGAAGTTGTCTCTGTATGTGCTATTTCAAAGTAAGGAATAGCATGCACAGAGTCCAAGGGTTCCCCTTAGAGGTAAAATAGTGGTAAAAATAGATAATACTAATGCTCTATTTTGTGGTAGTGTGGTCGAGCAGTAGGCTTATCCAAGGAGTAGTGTTAAGCATTTGTTGTACATACACATAGACAATAAATGAGGTACACACACTCAGAGACAAATCCAGCCAATAGGTTTTGTTATAGAAAAATATCTTTTCTTAGTTTATTTTAAGAACCACAGGTTCTAATTTCACATGTAATAGCTTGTTTGGAAGGTATTGCAGGTAAGTACTCTAGGAACTTTGAATCATTACATTAGCATGAATACTTTTGTCATAAAACACAATAAGCTGTTTTAAAAGTGGACACAGTGCAATTTTCACAGTTCCTGGGGGAGGTAAGTTATTGTTAGTTTTCACAGGTAAGTAAGTCACTTACAGTTCTCAGGTTTTGGTCCAAGGTAGCCCACTGTTGGGGGTTCAGAGCAACCCCAAAGTTACCACACCAGCAGCTCAGGGCCGGTCAGGTGCAGAGTTCAAAGTGGTGCCCAAAACGCATAGGCTTCAATGGAGAGAAGGGGGTGCCCCGGTTCCAGTCTGCCAGCAGGTAAGTACCCGCGTCTTCGGAGGGCAGACCAGGGGGGTTTTGTAGGGCACCGGGGGGGACACAAGCCCACACAGAAATTTCACCCTCAGCGGCGCGGGGGCGGCCAGGTGCAGTGTTAGAACAAGCGTCGGGTTCGCAATGGAAGTCAATGAGAGATCAAGGGATCTCTTCAGCGCTGCAGGCAGGCAAGGGGGGGCTTCCTCGGGGAAACCTCCACTTGGGCAAGGGAGAGGGACTCCTGGGGGTCACTTCTGCAGTGAAAGTCCAGTCCTTCAGGTCCTGGGGGCTGCAGGTGCAGGGTCTTTTCCAGGCGTCGGGACTTAGGTTTCAGAGAGTCGCGGTCAGGGGAAGCCTCGGGATTCCCTCTGCAGGCGGCGCTGTGGGGGCTCAGGGGGGACAGGTTTTGGTACTCACAGTCGTAGAGTAGTCCGGGGGTCCTCCCTGAGGTGTTGGTTCTCCACCAGCCGAGTCGGGGTCGCCGGGTGCAGTGTTGCAAGTCTCACGCTTCTTGCGGGGAGATTGCAGGGTTCTTTAAAGCTGCTCCTTTGGATAAAGTTGCAGTCTTTTTGGAGCAGGTCCGCTGTCCTCTGGAGTTTCTTGTCGTCGTCGAAGCAGGGCAGTCCTCAGAGGATTCAGAGGTCGCTGGTCCCTTTGGAAGGCGTCGCTGGAGCAGAGTTCTTTGGAAGGCAGGAGACAGGCCGGTGAGTTTCTGGAGCCAAGGCAGTTGTTGTCTTCTGGTCTTCCTCTGCAGGGGTTTTCAGCTAGGCAGTCCTTCTTCTTGTAGTTGCAGGAATCTAATTTCTAGGTTCAGGGAGAGCCCTTAAATACTAAATTTAAGGGCGTGTTTAGGTCTGGGGGGTTAGTAGCCAATGGATACTAGCCCTGAGGGTGGGTACACCCTCTTTGTGCCTCCTCCCAAGGGGAGGGGGTCACATCCCTAATCCTATTGGGGGAATCCTCCATCTGCAAGATGGAGGATTTCTAAAAGTTAGAGTCACCTCAGCTCAGGACACCTTAGGGGCTGTCCTGACTGGCCAGTGACTCCTCCTTGTTATTCTCATTATTTTCTCCGGCCTTGCCGCCAAAAGTGGGGGCCGGGCCGGAGGGGGCGGGCAACTCCACTAGCTGGAGTGTCCTGTGGTGCTGTGACAAAGGGGTGAGCCTTTGAGGCTCACCGCCAGGTGTTACAGCTCCTGCCTGGGGGAGGTGTTAGCATCTCCACCCAGTGCAGGCTTTGTTACTGGCCTCAGAGTGACAAAGGCACTCTCCCCATGGGGCCAGCAACATGTCTCTAGTGTGGCAGGCTGCTGGAACCAGTCAGCCTACACAGATAGTCGGTTAAGTTTCAGGGGGCACCTCTAAGGTGCTCTCTGTGGTGTATTTTACAATAAAATGTACACTGGCATCAGTGTGCATTTATTGTGCTGAGAAGTTTGATACCAAACTTCCCAGTTTTCAGTGTAGCCATTATGGTGCTGTGGAGTTCGTGTAAACAGACTCCCAGACCATATACTCTTATGGCTACCCTGCACTTACAATGTCTAAGGTTTTGCTTAGACACCATAGGGGCACAGTGCTCATGCACTGGTACCCTCACCCATGGTATAGTGCTCCCTGCCTTAGGGCTGTAAGGCCTGCTAGAGGGGTGTCTTACCTATACTGCATAGGCAGTGAGAGGCTGGCATGGCACCCTGAGGGGAGTGCCATGTCGACTTACTCATTTTGTTCTCACTAGCACACACAAGCTGGTAAGCAGTGTGTCTGTGCTGGGTGAGGGGTCTCTAGGGTGGCATAATACATGCTGCAGCCCTTAGAGACCTTCCCTGGCATCAGGGCCCTTGGTACCAGAGGTACCAGTTACAAGGGACTTATCTGGGTGCCAGGGTGTGCCAATTGTGGAATCAAAAGTACAGGTTAGGGAAAGAACACTGGTGCTGGGGCCTGGTTAGCAGGCCTCAGCACGCTTTCAATTCAAAACATAGCATCAGCAAAGGCAAAAAGTCAGGGGGTAACCATGCCAAGGAGGCATTTCCTTACACAACCCCCCCCCCCAAACGAAAGAGGATGAGACTAACCTTTCCCAAGAGAGTCTTCATTTTCTAAGTGGAAGAACCTGGAAAGGCCATCTGCATTGGCATGGGCAGTCCCAGGTCTGTGTTCCACTACAAAGTCCATTCCCTGTAGGGAGATGGACCACCTCAACAGTTTTGGATTTTCACCTTTCATTTGCATCAGCCATCTGAGAGGTCTGTGGTCAGTCTGAACTAGGAAGTGAGTACCAAAGTGGTATGGTCTCAGCTTCTTCAGGGACCAAACCACAGCAAAGGCCTCCCTCTCAATGGCACTCCAACGCTGCTCCCTGGGGAGTAACCTCCTGCTAATGAAAGCAACAGGCTGGTCAAGGCCATCATCATTTGTTTGGGACAAAACTGCCCCTATCCCATGTTCAGAGGCATCTGTTTGCACAATGAACTGCTTGGAGTAATCTGGAGCTTTTAGAACTGGTGCTGTGCACATAGCTTGTTTCAGGGTGTCAAAGGCCTGTTGGCATTCTACAGTCCAGTTTACTTTCTTGGGCATTTTCTTGGAGGTGAGTTCTGTGAGGGCTGTCACAATGGATCCATATCCCTTCACAAACCTCCTGTAGTACCCAGTCAAGCCAAGGAATGCCCTGACTTGAGTCTGGGTTTTTGGAGCTGCCCAGTCCAGAATAGTCTGGATCTTAGGCTGGAGTGGCTGAACTTGGCCTCCACCTACAAGGTGTCCCAAGTAAACCACAGTTCCCTGCCCTATCTGGCATTTGGATGCCTTGATAGAGAGGCCTGCAGATTGCAGAGCCTTCAAAACCTTCTTCAGGTGGACCAGGTGATCCTGCCAGGTGGAGCTGAAGATAGCAATATCATCAAGATAAGCTGCACTAAAGGATTCCAGCCCAGCAAGGACTTGATTCACCAACCTTTGGAAGGTGGCAGGGGCATTCTTTAAACCAAAGGGCATAACAGTGAACTGATAATGCCCATCAGGTGTGGAGAATGCTGTCTTTTCTTTTGCTCCAGGGGCCATTTTGATTTGCCAGTACCCTGCTGTTAAGTCAAAGGTACTTAAGAATTTGGTAGCCCCTAATTTGTCTATTAGCTCATCAGCTCTAGGAATGGGATGAGCATCTGTCTTGGTGACAGAGTTGAGACCTCTGTAGTCCACACAAAACCTCATCTCTCTCTTTCCTTCTTTGGTGTGAGGTTTGGGGACTAAGACCACTGGGCTAGCCCAGGGGCTGTCAGAGTACTCAATTACTCCCAATTCCAGCATCTTGTGGACTTCCACCTTGATGCTTTCCTTAACTTGGTCAGACTGTCTAAATATTTTGTTTTTGACAGGCATGCTGTCTCCTGTGTCCACATCATGGGTACACAGGTGTGTCTGACCAGGGGTTAGGGAAAAGAGTTCAGCAAACTGCTGCAGGACCTTCTTACAGTCAGACTGCTGTTGGCTAGAGAGGGTGTCTGAGTAGATCACTCCATCTACTGAGCCATCTTTAGGGTCTGATGAGAGGAGATCAGGGAGAGGTTCACTCTCAGCTTCCTGGTCCTCATCTGTTACCATCAACAGATTTACATCAGCCCTGTCATGGAAGAGCTTAAGGCGGTTCACATGGATCACCCTCTTGGGGCTCCTGCTTGTGCCCAGGTCCACCAGGTAGGTGACCTGACTCTTCCTCTCTAGTACTGGGTAAGGGCCACTCCATTTGTCCTGGAGTGCCCTGGGAGCCACAGGCTCCAGAACCCGGACTTTCTGCCCTGGTTGAAATTCAACCAGTGCAGCCTTTTGGTCATACCACAACTTCTGGAGTTGTTGGCTGGCCTCAAGGTTTTTACTTGCCTTTTCCATGTACTCTGCCATCCTTGAGCGAAGGCCAAGTACATAGTCCACTATGTCTTGTTTAGGCTCATGAAGGGGTCTCTCCCAGCCTTCTTTAACAAGAGCAAGTGGTCCCCTTACAGGGTGGCCAAACAGAAGTTCAAAGGGTGAGAATCCTACTCCCTTCTGAGGCACCTCTCTGTAAGCGAAAAGCAGACATGGTAGGAGGACATCCCATCTCCTTTTGAGTTTTTCTGGGAGCCCCATGATCATGCCCTTTAATGTCTTGTTGAATCTCTCAACAAGGCCATTAGTTTGTGGATGATATGGTGTAGTGAATTTATAAGTCACTCCACACTCATTCCACATGTGTTTTAGGTAAGCTGACATGAAGTTGGTACCTCTGTCAGAAACCACCTCCTTAGGGAAACCCACTCTGGTAAAGATACCAATGAGGGCCTTGGCTACTGCAGGGGCAGTAGTCGACCTAAGGCGAATAGCTTCAGGATACCTAGTAGCATGATCCACTACTACTAGGATGTACATATTTCCTGAGGCTGTGGGAGGTTCTAGTGGACCAACTATGTCCACACCCACTCTTTCAAAGGGGACCCCCACCACTGGAAGTGGAATGAGGGGGGCCTTTGGATGCCCACCTGTCTTACCACTGGCTTGACAGGTGGGGCAGGAGAGGCAAAACTCCTTAACCTTCTGGGACATATTGGGCCAGTAGAAGTGGTTGACTAACCTCTCCCACGTCTTGGTTTGCCCCAAATGCCCAGCAAGGGGAATATCATGGGCTAAGGTCAGAATAAACTCTCTGAAACCCTGAGGCACTACCACTCTCCTAGTGGCACCAGGTTTGGGATCTCTTGCCTCAGTGTACAGGAGTCCATCTTCCCAATAGACCCTATGTGTTCCATTTTTCTTGCCTTTGGACTCTTCAGCAGCTTGCTGCCTAAGGCCTTCAAGAGAGGGACAGGTTTCTTGTCCCTTACACAACTCTTCCCTTGAGGGTCCCCCTGGGCCCAAGAGCTCAACCTGATAAGGTTCCAGCTCCATAGGCTCAGTTCCCTCAGAGGGCAGAACTTCTTCCTGAGAAGAGAGGTTCTCTTTTTGGTGTTGTGTTGCAGCTGGTTTCCCAGCTGACTTTCCTTGTCTCTTGGTAGGCTGGGCCATTTTTCCAGACTCCAGCTATACTTTTTCACCCTGTGCCTTGCACTGTGCCCTAGTCTTGACACACACCAGTTCAGGGATACCCAGCATGGCTGCATGGGTTTTCAGTTCTACCTCAGCCCATGCTGAGGACTCCAGGTCATTTCCAAGCAAACAGTCTACTGGGATATTTGAGGAGACCACCACCTGTTTCAGGCCATTGACCCCTCCCCACTCTAAAGTTACCATAGCCATGGGATGTACTTTAGTCTGATTGTCAGCGTTGGTGACTGGATAAGTTTGTCCAGTCAGGTATTGGCCAGGGGAAACCAGTTTCTCTGTCACCATAGTGACACTGGCACATGTATCCCTCAGGCCCTCTACACTTGTCCCATTAATTAAGAGCTGCTGCCTGTATTTTTGCATTTTAGGGGGCCAGGCAGCCAGTGTGGCTAAATCCACCCCACCCTCAGAGACTAATGTAGCTTCAGTGTGACACCTGATTTGCTCTGGGCACACTGTTGATCCCACTTGGAGACTGGCCATTCCAGTTTTAGCTGGATGGGAGTTAGAAGTGGTATCTTTCTTGGGACAGGCCTTGTCTCCAGTTTGGTGTCCAGACTGACTACAGTTTCGACACCAGGCCTTTTTGGGATCAAAGTTTCTACCCTTGTACCCAGGATTGTTTTGTGAAGAGGCTCTGGGCCCACCCTCCTGTGCAGGTTTTTGGGGGCCTGTAGAAGACTCTTTACTATTTTTATTTTTGGCTGTCTCACCACCTTTCCCCTGGGGAGGTTTTGTGACCCCTTTCTTCTGGTCACCCCCTGTGGAAGTTTTGGACACCCTAGTCTTGACCCAATGGTCCGCCTTCTTTCCCAACTCTTGGGGAGAAATTGGTCCTAGGTCCACCAGATGCTGATGCAGTTTATCATTGAAACAATTACTTAATAGGTGTTCTTTCACAAATAAATTGTACAGCCCATCATAATCATTTACACCATTTCCTTGAATCCAACCATCTAGTGTTTTTACTGAGTAGTCTACAAAGTCAACCCAGGTCTGGCTCGAGGATTTTTGAGCCCCCCTGAATCTAATCCTATACTCCTCAGTGGAGAATCCAAAGCCCTCAATCAGGGTACCCTTCATGAGGTCATAAGATTCTGCATCTTTTTTAGAGAGTGTGAGGAGTCTATCCCTACACTTTCCTGTGAACATTTCCCAAAGGAGAGCACCCCAGTGAGATTTGTTCACTTTTCTGGTTTCACAAGCCCTCTCAAAAGCTGTGAACCATTTGGTGATGTCATCACCATCTTCATATTTAGTTACAATCCCTTTGGGGATTTTCAACATGTCAGGAGAATCTCTGACCCTAGTTATGTTGCTGCCACCATTAATGGGTCCTAGGCCCATCTCTTGTCTTTCCCTTTCTATGGCTAGGATCTGTCTTTCCAAAGCCAATCTTTTGGCCATCCTGGCTAACTGGATGTCCTCTTCACTGGAGTTATCCTCCGTGATTTCAGAGTTGTTGGTCCCTCCTGTGAGGGAACCAGCATCTCTGACTATTATTTGTGGAGTCAGGGCTTGAGAAGCCCTGTTCTCCCTAGATAGGACTGGTGGGGGGGAATCACCCTCCAAGTCACTATCATCATCCTCTGTGTTGCCATTCTCAGAGGGGTTGGCTCTTTCAAACTCTGCCAACAGCTCCTGGAGCTGTAGTTTGGAAGGTCTGGAGCCCATTGCTATTTTCTTTAGTTTACAGAGTGACCTTAGCTCTCTCATCTGTAGATGGCGGTAAGGTGTGGTGTCGAGTTCCACCACATTCACATCTGTATTAGACATTATGCTTCTAAAAGTTGGAATACTTTTTAAGAAACTAAAACTAGTTCTAGAATCTAATTCAAACTTTTACCAAACTTTTAAACTCTAAAAGAAAATGCTAACAGGGACTAACACAAGGCCCTAGCAGGACTTTTAAGAATTTAGAAAACTTTTCAAATTGCAAAAATCAATTTCTAATGACAATTTTGGAATTTGTCGTGTGATCAGGTATTGGCTGAGTAGTCCAGCAAATGCAAAGTCTTGTACCCCACCGCTGATCCACCAATGTAGGAAGTTGGCTCTGTATGTGCTATTTCAAAGTAAGGAATAGCATGCACAGAGTCCAAGGGTTCCCCTTAGAGGTAAAATAGTGGTAAAAATAGATAATACTAATGCTCTATTTTGTGGTAGTGTGGTCGAGCAGTAGGCTTATCCAAGGAGTAGTGTTAAGCATTTGTTGTACATACACATAGACAATAAATGAGGTACACACACTCAGAGACAAATCCAGCCAATAGGTTTTGTTATAGAAAAATATCTTTTCTTAGTTTATTTTAAGAACCACAGGTTCAAATTTCACATGTAATAGCTTGTTTGGAAGGTATTGCAGGTAAGTACTCTAGGAACTTTGAATCATTACATTAGCATGAATACTTTTGTCATAAAACACAATAAGCTGTTTTAAAAGTGGACACAGTGCAATTTTCACAGTTCCTGGGGGAGGTAAGTTATTGTTAGTTTTCACAGGTAAGTAAGTCACTTACAGTTCTCAGTTTTTGGTCCAAGGTAGCCCACCGTTGGGGGTTCAGAGCAACCCCAAAGTTACCACACCAGCAGCTCAGGGCCGGTCAGGTGCAGAGTTCAAAGTGGTGCCCAAAACGCATAGGCTTCAATGGAGAGAAGGGGGTGCCCCGGTTCCAGTCTGCCAGCAGGTAAGTACCCGCGTCTTCGGAGGGCAGACCAGGGGGGTTTTGTAGGGCACCGGGGGGGACACAAGCCCACACAGAAATTTCACCTTCAGCGGCGCGGGGGCGGCCGGGTGCAGTGTTAGAACAAGCGTCGGGTTCGCAATGGAAGTCAATGAGAGATCAAGGGATCTCTTCAGCGCTGCAGGCAGGCAAGGGGGGCTTCCTCGGGGAAACCTCCACTTGGGCAAGGGAGAGGGACTCCTGGGGGTCACTTCTGCAGTGAAAGTCCGGTCCTTCAGGTCCTGGGGGCTGCGGGTGCAGGGTCTTTTCCAGGCGTCGGGACTTAGGTTTCAGAGAGTCGCGGTCAGGGGAAGCCTCGGGATTCCCTCTGCAGGCGGCGCTGTGGGGGCTCAGGGGGGACAGGTTTTGGTACTCACAGTCGTAGAGTAGTCCGGGGGTCCTCCCTGAGGTGTTGGTTCTCCACCAGCCGAGTCGGGGTCGCCGGGTGCAGTGTTGCAAGTCTCACGCTTCTTGCGGGGAGATTGCAGGGTTCTTTAAAGCTGCTCCTTTGGATAAAGTTGCAGTCTTTTTGGAGCAGGTCCGCTGTCCTCGGGAGTTTCTTGTCGTCGTCGAAGCAGGGCAGTCCTCAGAGGATTCAGAGGTCGCTGGTCCCTTTGGAAGGCGTCGCTGGAGCAGAGTTCTTTGGAAGGCAGGAGACAGGCCGGTGAGTTTCTGGAGCCAAGGCAGTTGTTGTCTTCTGGTCTTCCTCTGCAGGGGTTTTCAGCTAGGCAGTCCTTCTTCTTGTAGTTGCAGGAATCTAATTTCTAGGTTCAGGGAGAGCCCTTAAATACTAAATTTAAGGGCGTGTTTAGGTCTGGGGGGTTAGTAGCCAATGGCTACTAGCCCTGAGGGTGGGTACACCCTCTTTGTGCCTCCTCCCAAGGGGAGGGGGTCACATCCCTAATCCTATTGGGGGAATCCTCCATCTGCAAGATGGAGGATTTCTAAAAGTTAGAGTCACCTCAGCTCAGGACACCTTAGGGGCTGTCCTCACTGGCCAGTGACTCCTCCTTGTTATTCTCATTATTTTCTCCGGCCTTGCCGCCAAAAGTGGGGGCCGGGGCTGGAGGGGGCGGGCAACTCCACTAGCTGGAGTGTCCTGCGGTGCTGTGACAAAGGGGTGAGCCTTTGAGGCTCACCGCCAGGTGTTACAGCTCCTGCCTGGGGGAGGTGTTAGCATCTCCACCCAGTGCAGGCTTTGTTACTGGCCTCAGAGTGACAAAGGCACTCTCCCCATGGGGCCAGCAACATGTCTCTAGTGTGGCAGGCTGCTGGAACCAGTCAGCCTACACAGATAGTCGGTTAAGTTTCAGGGGGCACCTCTAAGGTGCTCTCTGTGGTGTATTTTACAATAAAATGTACACTGGCATCAGTGTGCATTTATTGTGCTGAGAAGTTTGATACCAAACTTCCCAGTTTTCAGTGTAGCCATTATGGTGCTGTGGAGTTCGTGTAAAACAGACTCCCAGACCATATACTCTTATGGCTACCCTGCACTTACAATGTCTAAGGTTTTGCTTAGACACCATAGGGGCACAGTGCTCATGCACTGGTACCCTCACCCATGGTATAGTGCACCCTGCCTTAGGGCTGTAAGGCCTGCTAGAGGGGTGTCTTACCTATACTGCATAGGCAGTGAGAGGCTGGCATGGCACCCTGAGGGGAGTGCCATGTCGACTTACTCATTTTGTTCTCACTAGCACACACAAGCTGGTAAGCAGTGTGTCTGTGCTGGGTGAGGGGTCTCTAGGGTGGCATAATACATGCTGCAGCCCTTAGAGACCTTCCCTGGCATCAGGGCCCTTGGTACCAGAGGTACCAGTTACAAGGGACTTATCTGGGTGCCAGGGTGTGCCAATTGTGGAATCAAAAGTACAGGTTAGGGAAAGAACACTGGTGCTGGGGCCTGGTTAGCAGGCCTCAGCACGCTTTCAATTCAAAACATAGCATCAGCAAAGGCAAAAAGTCAGGGGGTAACCATGCCAAGGAGGCATTTCCTTACAGAGTGGCATTATGCAGCACAGAGTGGAATGATGTGGTGCAACGTGGAATTATGTTGTGTGAAGTGGAATTATGCAGAATATAATGGATATGTGTGGAGTGGAGTCCATTTATGTGGGATGAAGTGGAATTATGTTTTGTTGAATTACGTGCCATGGAATTATGTGGCATGGAACTGTGTGGCACAGAAATATGTGGCATGGAGTGCAATAGTGTAGCTTGGAGTGACAGTATGGAACTGGAATTACATGGTATGGAGTGGAATTGTGTTGTGTTGAATTATGTAGCATTGTGTGGAATGGAATTATGTAGATTGTAGTAGAATTATAACACGGAATTGTGTGACATAATTGTTTTGGGTTGAGTGGAATTATTTGGCATAGATTGAAGTGAAATTATGTGGAGTGTGGTTGAATTATGTGACCTAAAGTGGAATTTTGTAGCACTGAGTGGAATTTTGTGACAAGGAGTTTAATTATGTGGTATGTAGCGAAATTATGTAATGTGGTGTGAACTGAAGTTATCTGTCGGGCATTGGGGTTATGTTGCCAGGATCTGTGTATCATGGAATTGTGTGGCACAATATTCTGTGGCGTTGAGCAGATTGGAATTATATGGCATGAGGTCTAATTATGTGGCCTGGATTGCAATTGGAGGTGAGTGGAATTATTTGGAATGTAGTGGAATTATGTTGTTTATAGTGGAATTATGTGGAGTGGAGTGGAAATTAGGCATGGCTAGTGGCCGCCTTGGTCCCTTGAGGAGAAATCTTGTAGAGGTATTATTTGAAATATTTATCAGTAAGCCGCCAATGTCTCCAACTCAAAAATAGAACAGTTGCCGAGGTCTAGAGCGGGTCATGCTGGATATAGTATTGGGTTGTATGAAAGTTGTGTCTTGGAAAACCGCTGGTCTAAACTTCAAATTGGTTGATATTGCGTGGCAGGCGCCCACTAATAATTGGGACGTTTGCTGCTTTCAGGAAAATATGTGCTCAACATAAGCGACTGCTCCCGCCTCATATTATCACCTCCCAATTACATCGAAAGTACCGAACGGTATATGGTTTAAGTAATGAAATGGCACAGAAATGCCAACAAACCCACTTTTAATGCCAGCATTTTAAAAACGTCCTTCTGGCCATCAATATCTACCAGCATACTGCAAGTCCCTGCTCGCTGGGCACACACTTAAACATGTGCCAGAAAAAGACAGTCAGATGTAGTGTTTATTTCCATATGGCCATACACCTTGGAATTCCTTTATATTACAAATACATGTCTGGTCTATGAACGCTTTTGAATGTAATCACAGTTGTATTCTTGAAACCCTAATAAAATATTCGATACAAATGATTGTGAGGCAGGGATGAAAGGCCAATAAAATTGTATGTTGCACGGCAGGGCAGAGAACACAACTTTTTTAAAGGAATCTGATGTAACCATTAACTGGAGGAGCACTTCACACCTTTCTACAGGAATGACGTTACAACCTGCACATTAACCCCTTCGCTGCCAGACCTTTTCCCCCTCAGGTGCCAGGATTTTTTTTTGCTATTTGGAGCAGTTCGGGCTTATGCCCTCATCACTTTTTTGTCCACATAAGCCACCCAAGTCAAATTTGCGTCCTTTTTTTCCAACATTCTAGGGATTCTAGCGGTATCCAGACTTTGTTGGTTCCCCTGAAGGAGACCAAGAAATTAGCCAAAATACAGCGAAAATTTCGTTCTTTTAAAAAAAAATGGGAAAAAAGGGCTGCAAAAGAAGGCTTGTGGTTTTTTTCCCTGAAAATGGCATCAACAAAGGTTTTACGGGGCTAAAATCAACAGCTTCCCAGCTTTCAGGAACAGGCAGACTTGAATCAGAAAACCCAATTTTTCAACAAAATGTTGGCATTTGTGGTATAACTCACAGATGGCAGAGTCTAGCCGCAACAGGAGAGTTGAGGGCAGTCTTTGATGTCCCTGAGACTGTGAGAACAGGGGGCAAGCCAACAAACCCCTTGAGAATCTTGGGTTCAAGGATGTAGAGAACAGGTCAAACAGCAAGCAGATGGGCAACACAGCAATGCAGTGCTGGAACATTTTTATCCTGCACAGGAATCAATGCTCATCGAAGTCAACGTATATTTGGCCCCTACAACAGGGTGTGGTAGAACCATTTACACAATTTCAATATAACCCAATTAATTACACAGTATGGCCCATTTGGCCACACTAGGAAAACTCCAGTCAGAAATAAAGTTAAGAGGTTTTTTACAAACTCAAGCTCAAAGTCGTGTAGACAACTCTCAAAATAAAATTATAAAGATACAAAATCACCAATAAAACTAAGCATTCAATAGAAAGAGTACAAAATATTAATAAGACAATTTTTGGTACAGAAGTTAAGTATTGCTCAGGCTTGACAAGCATCATTCAATTTCAGTTAGAATTTAACTAAGCACAGGGAAACCCCTACCATTGCCAAATTAAAGATTAATATGTATGAGGGGAAACATCTGGGCAAAAGACAAAAAGGGCAAAATGAATTTGGAAAAATACCGGGCAACAAGGTAGTAACTAAGGTGTGCAAAAGATAGGTAAAAAGGGGAAAGTGTCAGCATGTCAGAAGCTCGATCAAGAGTCTTCTACAGGGGTCAGGGAGAAAAAATCTCTACATCTCAGTGGGGCAACCAAAGGGAAAATCAGAAAGGAAGATAACTCTCCAAAGGGCTCAACATTCAGGATTCGTCATCAGCAAAGCATCTGTCTGGATTGGAAGTGGGAATCTGACCAAGGTCCATTTGGTCAAAGACATATTAAAGTTCATACAGCAATCTGATTCACTCTGACAGTCCACATTACATTGAAGGGGCATCATCCAATAGCAATTGATCACACAACTCCAGGTTGGAATATCATATCTTCCCAGGTCTGTCATGAGAAACTCAACCATCTATGCTGCTCCATAAAGGACTGAAACAATTGAATGTTTTACCAGTCCATTATTCAGGGATATCCACATTAAAGGACACTGTTTCACTTCTCTCTATGTCTAAAAACAATAGGGATCTATTACCAAAGCTAGTCTTCTCAAGGGAATGAAGTCTGAATGAAAGCTCATGTTACAAAAATGAATCAGCATCTCTGCACAGTCACAAAATACAAGCCTAGCAGGTCTCACTTTGGCTAATGCAAGTGAACTGAAACAATACATTTAATTAATACATTATATTAAACACATTTTAGTGTGCAGACTTATGAAATGAACATTAATAATGCTTCATTATTATTCATGTTACATTCCCTTCAAATGGAAAAACTCTGTTAACATATTTCAGTCAAAATAGCGGAGCACTGCATTTCTCTATCTTTCCACACGTATTTAAATCATTAATCATTAGAAATTCAATATTGTTTCAATACATTCTGTTTGATGGCAAATCAGGTCATCACAAAATACTTCAACTCTCATTTTAATGAGACAACTCATAGTTTCAGAGGCTTATTCAGGTAAGGTCTTCTGTAGTCCTCTAACTGCTTAAGGGTACTATAGCATATACTTCTCCTGGTCTCCATTTCAATCTCCTTCTTTCTCTGTCTGTGCCATCTTATTCTGCACGTGTCATTGCAATTCGGCTTAACCTGGTGTTTTCTCTTTATCCACTTGGGAGGAGTGCCAGCAGACCAACAGAGTTCTTCTCTCCCTATCCCACAGGTATAGGGATTGGGTTTCCTTGCAAGGACTAAACGGTCAGATTAGGGTTTCCACTGCGGTTGCTCTCATGTAGATTTTTTGTGGTGCATGTAGGGATTTTAGACTCATTATTATGGCAGTAAGGTGGAACTTTTCATCTATTGTACTTTTCTGGTCACCACAATAATAGTGTGTTGCATTGTCTCAATAATCACAATCCATAATTTTTTACATAGATTGCAGTTGTTTCAATAAAATATATTGAACCATATCCTGCTAATTTATGTCTTTTGCCTGCATAAGACTTGTTCAACTGAGCGAATGGGTAAGATCTGTTCCACCACAACTTCCCTGAGAAGTCACAGAGCATCATAAGTCAGGCTGCCTTGATTCACCTTTACTCTTGGGTTTCAGTGAGGTGCTCCTAGCTAGCTGAAAGGGTTAGGCCAACAGCTATCAGACTGTGTGGAATCAGACTCAGTCCCCCACATGTGGTAGTGCTGTTGCCTGAATCCAGCAGCCTCGTCCCCATGATGAGGGTCCTAAGGCAATGCAAGGTGATTTTGCAAAATCATTGATCTCAAAGCAACCATTTTCATGTACATTAGCAATATGGCACCTGTATTGTCTGCAGATAACTTATCTTCTTGATATCATTCAAGATCACACCTATTGATGGAATTATGGCACCAAAAAACATCTCCCACAATCACTGAACCACTAGCTCCTCTTTTGACTCTGGAGATTGATTGCTCATTCCAGAATGAAAAACTACTCCCGGGTAACACGTACTATACCAGCCTTTCGTCAGATTGTAATAGGCATTATTCCCACATTTAACATAAACACCTGATATGGCGGGATCTTGTCAATTCAACATAAAAGTCCAAACGCTTTTGAATAAAAACATGTCAACATTCACTAGTCCCTAAAAAAGTGTGTCAGTCTTTGATCTAGGTCTATATATACATACTTTCCCTACATGTTTCCAATCTAAGACCAGAAATCCTTGATTTCCATTCACTGAATGTGTTACATCATTTTCACAATTTTGTGAAACTATTCCCTTTTCTATTTTAGCCTTCATAGCTCTTCTTTTCTCCTCAACTTGTCCATAGAACTCCTTTTCTACTGGGCTAAGAATACAGGCCAATTGGTCTTGTGGTCATACATTGTATCAAATGTCCATGTAGGCTCAAAGAAACCTCCCTCTCTCAATTTTGTTCATCTTTGCAATGTTACTCTAATGTTTCATGATGAGGACAATTGATAACACTATGTCATGATTTGAATAAAGAAATTATAATAATTGTTAGACTTTTCATACTTGGTGTGGTCTCCCTTAACTTTTTGCCTCTGTTCCCCAGGTTGTTGATGTGTGCTGGACTCTAATGTTACTGTTTTTGTTCATCTGGGCACTTTACAACTGCTAACCAGTGCTAAAGTGCAAGTGCTCCTTTACAAAATGTGTATGTAATTGGTTTATCCATGATTGGCATATGTGGTTTACTAGTAAGTCCCTAATAAAGTGCACAGAGGTGCCAGGGCCTGTAAATTAAATGCTACTAGTGGGCCTGCAGCACTGGTTGCGCCACCCACATAACTAGCTCTGTAATCATGTCTCAGACCTGCCACTGCAGTGTCTGTGTGTGCAGTTTTACCTGTAAATTCGACTTGGCAAGTGTACCCACTTGCCAGGCCTAAACCTTCCTCTTTCTTACATGTCAGACACCCCTAAGTTAGGTCCTAGGTAGCCCCAAGGGCAGGGTGCAGTGTATGGTTAAGGTAGAACATATAGTAATGTGTTTTCTATGTCCTGACAGTGAAATATTGCTACATTTGTTTTTCACTGTTGCAAGGCCTGTCCCTCTCATAGGTTAACATCGGGGCTACCTTTAAATCTGATTAAAGTGTAGATCCCCTTTGGGAGTGGATGGACATGTGGAGTTTGGGGTCTCTGGGCTCACAATTTAAAAATACATCTTTTAGTAAAGTTGATTTTAAGATTGTTTGTTTGAAAATGCCACTTTTATAAAGTGGGCATTTTCTTGCCTATATCATTTCTGTGACTTTGCCTGTTTGTGGATTCCCTGTCTGGGTCAGTTTGACAGTTGTGCTGGTTGAACCTCACACTAGACAGTGACCCAAAGGGAGTTGGGGTGTAGCCTGCATATCCTGATGAACCATCTGTGCTAGAAAGGAGGGGAGGAGTGGTCACTCACACCTGAAAGGGCTGTGCCCGCCCTCACACAATGCAGTCTCCAACCCCCTGGTGAGTATCTGGGGCCTGGCCTGGGCAAGGCAGGATTTCACATTCAAAATAGACTTTACTTTGAAGTAGGCCTACTTCAAAGGAGAAATTGGGTATAAGAAGGGCACCCAAAACCACAGACTTTAGAAAACCTTCTGGAAACAAGAGGAACCTCTGCCTGGAGAAGAGCTGAAGGAAGAAGAGCTACCCTGCCTGTGACTGTGCCTTGTGGAGCTATCCTGCAGTTGCTGCTTCTGCCAGAGTAAGAGGGCAAAGACTGGACTTTGTGTGCCTTCCATCTGGAGAAGAAATCTCCAAGGGCTTGATTTAGAACTTGCCTCCTGTTGTTTGAAGTCTCAGGGACAGCAAAGACTTCTCTCTGCCAGCACCTGGAGTCTCTGGAGAGACTCCTACTCTGCCCTGTGGTGCCCATCCAGTTCCTGGGACCCCGAAAGGAGAAGCTGGCAGCCTAAAGTCAAGGAAATCCATGCACAGAGCGCCGTGCGGGGAAAAGATCAATGCAACTCCAATCTGTGGCTGAAGAAACGACGCGCTGTAGCTGAGAAACGACGCTCGCAGGAAACACGACCGAAGAATCAACGCACGGAGAAGGAGAAGCGACGTGCAGCATCGCTGACGTAGGCTGGGAGATCACAACCCGCGCTGCGGGGTTTTCGGATCATCGTGTGGCTGGATTTCCGACTCAAGTACCGCTGTGCGTGGAGAAACAACGCAAGGCCTGCCCGGACCTAAGAGTGCTGACCGAGTTTACGCATCGCTCTCCTGCGGAGAGAAGAAATGACCCGCCCCAACCCGGCAAAAGGAGAAACGACGCACGGTCCTGCGCGTGAGTGGAATCAACGCATCGCAAGCCCTTTTTGACACGCACTCGCCCGTGCGGGGTTATTTTTGACGCACCCAAGGTACTTTTTCACGCTGACAGCTTTAGTGTGTGTTTAAAATTACTTACAGCCAGAGGGGAAAACAAACTATTTGGCAACACTGTTGTTCCATTGCTTGAAACCCAAACACCATCCTCATTTCTTTTGACACATCCTGCTCTGACCCAACTCTGCTGTTCTTCCTCTATCACCTCTTCCTGCAATCTCTTAATTTCTCCCCAAGTATCAATAGCAGTTAACAGAAACCCTTGACTTGTCTCATCACTTGTTTTGTTGCTCCATTGCCCATTAAAGAAGGTGCAACTAAGGGCACGACATCTCATCACTTCGTCAGCATATGTATTGCCTAAGATTACATAGTCAGTAGATTTTCTGTGTCCTGTACACTTCACAGTGGTGATTTATGCGAGCAGCTCTAATACAGTCAACAAACTGTAAATCTTATCAACATTCCGGATAGGGGATCCAGAGGATTATCAGTAAAGATGATCATTTTAAGTTGTTCAGAAACACAGCTTGATCTGATAAGCGTGACCAATTTGGCTACATGGGCAGAAAAGACTACTTGAAGCCAGGAGGTTTCTATCACACCTGATACCATGCAAACTGCATAACCAGCTCTCAAGGTACCATCATTATCTCTTAAAGAGGTGCCATCAACAAACATAACATAGTCATTTTCATTTAGGGAGTCATCTTGAATATCAGGTCTTGGCTTGGTGAACAGTTCAGTCACATCAAGACAGTCATGCTCTGCATCATCCTCATGGGCATTAACATTTTCAACAGGATTTGGCAACAATGTGGCAGGATTTAAAACATTACAACATTTGAGATTAACGTTTGGGGATGCAAATATAACTTGCTCATAGCGGGTCAAATGTGCAAATGTTAAATATTGGTCTTTGTAGGGGTTAACAAAATTTCCACTGAGTGGGGAATAAAAACGTTCAGGGGATGACCCATAACAGGGCCTTCTCACTGTTCTATGTTGACGCTCAAACTGGCAACTGCCATTAAACAACCAGGCAGTGCTGAAGTCACAGAATCAAGAATGGTGGAAAAATAAGCTACAAGCTTGCTCGCATTTCCATACAGCTGTATCAAAACTGAGAGAGCACATCCATTCCTCTCATAGCAAAAAAAAGAAAAACATTTTTTTGCAATCAGGATTTCCCAGAGATGGGGCTTGGGATAATATTTTTCTCATATCTGTGAGGGCACGCATACAGTTGTCATCCAATGGTACCAGATCAGATACATCCTTGTGTGTCAGATTCTGTAAAGGCATAGTCAAAAGGTAAAAGTTTAGAATCCACTTGCAACAGTAGCCAACCATTCTGAAAAATATTCAGACTTCATTCAATGTGACTGGGCGTTTAATTTGCTGAGATTCTTTCTTGTGACACCTTCCGTATACCTTTCTCAATGTGGTGATCTAAGTACAGGACTTCTTTCTTGCAATTCTGTAATTTTGCTGGGGAACCCTTATCTCCATTTTATCTTAAATGATTCAAGAGAGCTATATCTCTCCTGCATGAGGGCCAGGTAATTTGGAATAATATCACTTCAGGATTCGGTACCACTGTATTTGGGAATTTCTAAAGAGCATTCCGGCCATAGGCATTGAAGCGCTGACAGCGGAGCGAGGAGAGCAAGAGCAACATTACAACAAACTACAGAGAGAAAAGCCAAGTTTTAAGTTGCTTGCAAAAAAGTACATAAGCATCAAGCCTACTAATGTGTCCTGGAAGTGAGTTCCAAAGCTTTGCCACAGCCACAGAAAAAGCCCGGTCTCCCCATCTAGTTTTCTTACGACATTGGACAAGCACCTAATGAAGGCCAACCGATCTTAAATGGTGGCTAGGAATGTACCACTTAGTTGCGGATTGAAGGTACCCTGATCCCTGAGAATGAGAAGCCTTATGGGTTAAGCAAAGGGCTTTAAAAGCGATTCACTTCCTTACAGGGAGCCAGTAAAGCTGTCTTCTGGACAATATGGAACAACAATCTTATTCACTTTTCTCAGGTCCTCAACTATGCGGTATTTTCCATTGTGCTTATGGACTTCCCAAAATACCTTGTTCAAATAAACTATTTATCAGGGGAGTTATTCCAGCAATTGTCTCAGGTAACAAATTATACTGGGGCGTTTTTGTATACACTGCATTTGAAATCACAGTTTTTTTTAATAGGCTCAACTCCTTTGATGAGTCCTTTTTATTTTCCTGAAAAATCCCAAATCTCAGGTGTCACTGTGTCTTTTAAGTCTTCGGGCAAATCATTATGTGTCAGCATTGGGTACAATGTGACACTGGTTTTGCTTCACAGTTTTACAGAGCACATCTTCATTTGTCTGTATTTCAATTCCTCAAGGTGTGCAGTTAATAGAACAGTTTAGCTTACACAGCAGGTCACATCCAAGTAAACTTACAGGACTTGAATTGCAAACTACAAATTGGTGCTCATCTTTAAATGAACCTAATTTTACAGTTGTGAGAAAACAGGGCTGATTGCAGAGGCCCCATAACTTTTTGCCCCCATTTTCCACTTTTTGCTGGTGTTTTCCTGACTTTAAAGGTGCCCTGGGTTCTGCTAACCAGTCCCAGGGCCTGTGCTCTGTGTAAAATGGATATGCAAATTAGGCTAATTATAAGTGGCTAAGTTAACCTACCTATAAGTCCCTAGTATATGATAGGGCATGTAGGTTTAGGGACCACAGCATAGGTGGTGCACACCTAGGTGCATTGCTGAGGTGCCCAGTGTCATTTTAAAAGCAAGCCTGCCTTGCTGGCTGCTTTTAAATTAAAGTTATATGCAAATTCGACTTTGGAATTAAAGGTACTTCCAAAGTCTTAAACTACCTTATTTTTACATATAAGTCACCCCTAAGGTGTGCCCTATGTGCCCCTAGGGCTGGGTGCCATGTAACTATAAGCAGGGACTTTATAAAAATAGATTTATAAGCCCTGGTGAGGTAAAAACAGCCAAATTTGTTTTTCCCTCATTGAAGTAAATGGCCTTCATAGGCTAGAATGGGCAGACTTTATTTTAAATTTTAAAGTCTCCTTAAATGTTGCATACCAAGAATTTGGTATCAAATTAATTGTTGTAATAAATCCTACAACTTCCAGTTGTTGGATTTAATATAACTAGTTCAGGTAAAAAGTTTAGACTTTACCTAAAAAGTTGCCAATTTCAGCTCTGCATTGTTTTTGCTGCTGTGCTCTGATTGGCCAGTCTGCAGCAGCTTCTGCCAGGCTGCCTTGATGAGGTGTGAAGTGGCCAGGCTTCACACAAAGGAATGTGCTTGGGGGAGAGAATCTCCCCTCAGCAGATGGTGAGGCAGGAAGGGGGAGGGCTGCCAAACTGGTCTTCAAAGGCAGAGAAGGACATTTGCAGCACCCAGCAACACCCCCACATCCTGCAACCCCAGACAGCTAGGTGCCCCCTTGATTA
Organism: Pleurodeles waltl; assembly: GCF_031143425.1. Taxonomy (NCBI): domain Eukaryota; kingdom Metazoa; phylum Chordata; class Amphibia; order Caudata; family Salamandridae; genus Pleurodeles; species Pleurodeles waltl. The sequence continues at coordinate 487,010,932 of NC_090438.1, read as the reverse complement.
GAATAGGAGAGGGCAGGAGAGGGGTGTGTTTATGATTTTTAGCCACACCAGTGGGTGGGCTCAGCCAGATGTAACCTCCAAAAATCAGATTCATCCATGTTGGATTTATAGAGACTGTTGCCTTCTGGGATGGATTTTTGCCACACTTCCCAGGAAGTGGTCATCACAGGGGGACGACCCTGTCCCTGATTGGAGAACCAGGGCCCCCCTGCTTTTCACCCAGGAGCAAGGATAAAACTGGCAGACCTGCACCCACACCTCAGATCCCCTCCAGAATTCAACAAGAAAGGAACTAAAGAAGAAGAAGGACTGCCCTGCTGGACCCCTGGCCTGCACCTGGAACCTGCACTCAGAAGGACTGCACCAGCTGCACACTTGGGCTTCACCACAAGAAGGACTTTGCCTGGCTTCAACTGGTTCAAGGAGGGACTCCCTGTTTGCTACAGGTGAAAAATTGCTAAACCAGAGTCCCCTGCACCAACTCCTGAAGAAAGCGACCAGCTGACCACTGTCCAGTGGCCAAAAAGGAGTTTGCGCCAGGTGCATTCTGGGAGTTGAAGTCCGCACCCCCAAGGACCATCACAGAACTTCTGGACCCTTGGGGTGAGCTGTGGACCCCAAAAGAACCTTGAAAGAACATCTGGGTGAAGCCCCAGAAGTTTGGAAAAGATTGGAGAATTTTTTGAAAAAAAGCTCCATAAAGTGACCGACCCGACGCGGAAATTCTAGCCGGCTTGCCTCAACCGCGACCCGGCCTGACTTCGTGGTTCGTCCCGGTAAAGAAAAACATCCAAAAAAGAGACTAAGTCCGAACGTAAAAAGTTGACCGGGACCTCCCAGCCATCGTATCCGAGAAGGGCTCCATGGACGTCGGATCAAGATCCAGGTTTACCCCGGTCGAAGGATTTTCATCTCGAAAAAACGACTAAGTCCGAAGGTAAAAGTCTCCACCGAGGAAACCCACATCGCGTATCCGGACAAGGGCTCCAGGAGGTCGGATTCAACTGGCAGGTTCGTCCCGGTGAAGAAAAACTTCAAAATAAAGACTAAGTCAGAAGGTAACTTTTTAACCGAGGCCTCCCGCGACCTGTAGCCGAGCAGGGCTCCATCGCGGTCGGCCTGAAAGTTTGACTTTGCCCCGGTCGAGGTGCAACCAGATGACCCGATTGGCGCTTTTTGTTTCTAAGCGCTAGAAAAGTAATAATTCTTTAAAAATTCATATCTCCGGTTCCCCTGAACCGATTTTAATCGTTTTTGTGTCATTTTAAAGATAAAAATATAAACTATTTTTATAAATTGGTTTTGGATTTTTAAACTGTTTCCTGTGTTTTATTTAATTACTGTTTTGTGATATTTGAATGCTTTACACTTTGTCTCCTAAGTTAAGCCTTGACGCTCGTTGCCAAGCTACCAAGGGTTGAGCTGGCATTAATTTACTGAGACCTAACTGTACCTAGGTGGAGGTTAGTGGCTTGTTGCTAGGTGTAGGTACCTACCTGCCCTACCAATAACCCATTTTCCAACAACAGTGACATGTCTGTTACAAGGTTGATCAACTTCTTATTTGCAACTTCAATAACCTGAACTCTCTTTCCTGAAAGGGGCAATCTCAGTACTTCTGCTGTTCTGCCAGCGGGACATGTTGCTCCTGTGTCAACCAAGAATGACACATCATGTCCCATAACAAATGCATTAACATAGGGACCACGCTGATCTACTTCTAAGTATGCAGCAGATATGCAGTCTTCATCATCTGAGCTGTCTGCTTAAAGAATTTCTGAAAATTATTAATCACTTAGGTCCATCAGAGGAAACTGTGATGCTATCTCATTCATATTTGAATTTGTGATATGGTTTAGACTCAGTTGGAAAACAACTGCATTGAGGCTTGTGGTACCTACATCTGCTGTCCTGGGGACACATTCACATTTTGTTTTCGGGATCATTGTACTCTCTAAATTTAAACTTTATTAATGCCATGTTCATGAGCACCTCTAATATTCTGCACTTTGTTAATCACATTATTAAAGTAACGCTCCCCTCACCAATGACCTAATTATTCACAATAATGACATGGATTCGTTCTCTTCAAAGCCTGAACATCAACAGCACCTCCACTCTGATCTATATGAACACTGGGTCCTCTACCTCTAGGTTGAACAACATCAACTTCTGTGGCACATTTTGCATTCCACTAATATTCATCATCGTCTGTAGGATCTGAGTAACTTTCTGTGCAGCTTTCATTTGCATCACCTTTAACTTCTCCTTTAATTTTTTCTGCTTCTGTACTAACTTATCACTATAGAACTTGGTGTATCGCATGATATCATTAATTGGTTTAGCCTGCCAATAAATCAGGTGCGGCTAAGTCATCTCACTAATGTCTGGCTTCAATCCTTGCACAAACCTGAACAGAAAATGACCCATATTTTTAGCTTCTATTGTTTCTGTACCACTATGCTGTTTGGAAGCCTGCAGCAGTCTTTCATAATAAGCATGGATCAACTCCCTGGACTCCTGAGCTGTCCTGTCAATATTCTGCCAAGCAATATCTTTCGGGGACAATTTGTATTTCAGAAACTTAATTACCTTGTAATACTTATTTTACCACCTCTTCCGATGGTACACCCGTGAATGGATCTCTTTGAGACTCACTATCAGGCTAATCAACATTGACTTTGCATTCATTCCACAAATCAATCAGAACCACAATGTCGAACAACATGTTCAAATGCTCCCAGAGAAATTTTGAAAGTTTCATGAATCTCTCTGTCTGCTTGTACCACTCCACTGGTTTCCCTCAACCTCAGGTAATCATTTGTGAATGACAAAATATCACTCCTATTCCAGGGTACATGAATATAACCTCTACCTGGTATTTCTCTTATGGGTAACATTTTTCCATTGTCCTCAACTTGAGTTGCTCCTGCTGGCAACCCATTTGGTGTTGCATTCTTCTGATCTTGCTTCTTCGCCCTTATGCCTTCCCACTTATCTACAGCTCCCTATTTCTGGATACGGCCCTCATTATGACATTGGCAATAAATCCTACTTACTGTTATGCTGACGGCCGCCAACTTACTGCTGCGGCGGGGGATATCCGTTCACCATATTATGGCACACACACACCAATCCGACAGAATACAGCCACAGCCACAAATCCACCAGCCCAAAGGTCAGTGATAAAGTGGTGGTATCAAAACCCACACCGTTACGCCAACAGAACACCACCCATCACATTATGACCCACGAATCGCCACGGCGGACATTCAACAGCGGTAAGCCATTGACGGTATATATGCCGCGCTCACAATGGACACCCATAGACAAAACAACATCACATTGGACAATTCAAACACACACCTGACACCCATACACACACCCACACCAATATAAAATGCATATCCAGATTACCCACAACCCTTTACGAATCATTGGCACGAGACTGACACCAAGACCACTGCCACAACTACATACACACACCACATTCAACCTTACATCCCTCATATACCACACTTCACACACCCCAACACATTACCAACCACACCCTCACCAACACACATCACGTAACACCACTGGCACCACAAAGGCACCCCGTTTCACTGCGGAGGAGTTAAGAGTCATGCTGGAGGAAATTGTCTGGGTAGAGCCACAGCTTCTTGGAGCACAGGTGCAGCAGAAATCAATAGCCAGGAAGATGGAGCTATGGCAGAGAATCGTGGACAGGGTCAATGCCATGGGACAGCACCCCAGAACAAGGGACGACATCAGGAAGAGGTGGAACGACCTATGGGGGAAGGAACGTTCCATAGCAGCAAGACACCAGCTTGTGATACAGAGGACTGGCGGTTGATCCCACCTCCTCCCACACAACTCACAGCATGGGAGGAACAAGTCTTGGCAATACTGCATCCCGAGGGACTGGCCAGAGTCAGAGGAGGACTGGACTCTGGTAAGTCAACTTTCAACAATTATCACCCCCTACCTGCATGCCATCACATACCCTCACCCTCACTCCCATCACTCCACTACATCCCACACACTCCACCATCACATCCCACTAATCCCAATGCCAAGCCCTGCATGCTGAACCAATGCATTGACACCCCTCACAGCCCTGCATGGACACTCGTCACTAAAGCATGCACAGCATAGGGAAACTAACAATCCCATCATACACCAACATACTCAAGTAAAACCCTGGCAGGACAACACCAGCCATAGAGGGGAAGCCAGGGATGTACAATATGTCATATACATGAAGCATAATACATAATTTACATCCCCACAGGTACCCCAGCCAATGTCACTGGAGAGGAGATGCCAGCACTATCCAGTCCCCCAACTGAAGAGGCCCACAGTGATGACAGTAACTCTGGTCTTCAGGATCTGGACTATCTACCTGGCCCATCAGGGACCACTAGACAGCCAGTTACCCAAGCCCAGTCACAGACCATCACAGAGCCTCCTCCATCAGGAAATAACACCACAGCACCCGCCCAGCGTACCCAAACGTCTGTCCCCAGCACCACACCTCGCACACAAGACAATCAGGGACCTGGGGTCAGTGGCAGTGGGCACACAGTTCAGAGGACAGAGGCACAGGCCAACAGGGACACTGGGAAGACTGCTGTGTGCCAGGGGGAGGACAGGACCAGGGAGCCGAATCTCCAGGAGGCGCTCTCTGATATCCTGGGAGACTATCAACATTCCCAGGACACGATGGGCCAGATCCTAAACAACGTGCAGGAGAACAGGCGGCTGCAGGAGGGGCAGTATCAGGGGATCAGAAAGGACTTGCAGGCCATCAACAACACTTTGATCTCCATAGCACGGGTGCTCGCGGATATGGCCAACATTATGAGGGAGGCAGTGTCACACCAGCGGGCCCCTTCCACTAGCCAGTCATCTGAACAGCCTTCCACTTCCGCTAGTGGCCAGGAGGCTCTGCCACAGGACTCACAGGCTACCAGCACCCCTCCCCCTGCAGAAGTTGAACCACCCCGCAAACGTTCCCTGCGATCCAGAAAGAAGCCAGAGACACTTGCTAAGACCCCCCACCAGGAAATTAGACTCTCCTGATTGTCTCCCTTGTGTCCCATTCAGTCACCCTGTCCACCTTGAACTGCCATTGCTCCCCTTCCTATGTCCCCTTGGACAATGCGCCTGTGCTACAAACAGACTGGAACAATACCCTGGACTTTCCTCCTTCATCACCCCATCCCATTGCACTTCCCCCTCTATATATTAGCACTACAAAAAACACCCTTTGATATAAATCAATTTTGAGTATGTCATGTATTTCAAATATGTATTGATTGAAACAGGTTCAAGCAGTGCAAATGAACTGTACATAGCATAAGCATAGAATCAATGACCTGTAGCTGGCTGTTATGATCATACCAGGAGTATTTGTCAAATCACCAACATCTGCAAAATGAATAGCCATAGGTAACAGTAAGTGAGCATAGAAGTGGGAAATACCAGCATGCCAATGCCACACATAATACAACCAAAGTCATTGAAATGTAAAGTTGCACTGTCGCACCTGTGTGTCATTGGAAGTACTGACAGATTACAGATGTTCTGTTGTCCACATCCTCCTCCTCTGCCTCCTCATCCCCACTGTCCAAAGGGTCCACTGCAGCCACAGGGGCATCTCCAGTCTCCTCCTCCTGCAGAAAAGGGACATGGCGTCTGAAGGCCAGGTTGTGCAACATGCATCATGCCACCACTATCTGGCAGACCATCTTGGGTGATTAGCACAGGGATCCACCTGTCAGGTGGAGGCACCGGATCCTGGCCTTCAGGAGGCCAAATGTATTTTCAATGATCCTTCTGGTTCATCCATGTGCCTCATTAGAAAGTTCTTCTGCCCTTGTCCTGGCATTCCTCACAGGGGTCAGCAGCCATGATAGGCTTGGGGAGCCAGAGTCACCTGCAAATATTAAGGGACAACATTTGGTCACACACTATCCTATATGGCCAACAGCATAGGCACACCAACATATACTGGTTGGGAACCAGGGCTCACCCATTAGCCACACCCTGTGCCTCTGCAGTTTGCCTATCACATTTGGGATGCTTCTACTAGTCCTCAGGAAAAAGGCATCATGCACCGATCCAGGAAACTTAGCCTTGACCTGGGAGTTATACTGGTCCGCCAAGCACACCATCTGCAAATTCATAGAGTGGAAACTCTTACAATTCTTGAACACCTGTTCATTCTGGCTGGGGACAAATGCAATATGTGTTCCGTCAATCGCCCCAATTATATTGGGGATATGTCCCATTGCATAAAACCCAGCCTTCTCTTTGGCCAAATCCTCAACCTGGGGGAATGCTATGTAGCTGCACATGTGTTTTATCAGGGCAGACAACAATCTTGTCAGCACTATTGAGAACATTGGCTGTGACATTCTTGCTGCCAAGCCCACTGTCATTTGGAAAGAACCAGTTGCCAGGAAATGGAGAACTGAATAGCACTTGCACAAGAGGGGGGATCCCAGTGGGCTGACGGATAGCAGATATCAGGTCAGGCTTGTAGGAAGGTAGCCTCTTTCTAGCCTTGTTACCCCCACTTTTGGCCTGTTTGTGAGTATATGCCAGGGTGTTTTCACTGTCTCACTGGGATCCTGCTAGCCAGGGCCCAGTGATCATAGTGAAAACCCTATGTTGTCAGTGTGTTTGATATGTGTCACTGGGATCCTGCTAGCCAGGACCCCAGTGCTCATAAGTTTGTGGCCTCTATGTGTTCCATTTGTTGTGCCTAACTGTATCACTGAGGCTCTGCTAACCAGAACCTCAGTGTTTATGCTCTCTCTGCTTTTAAAATTGTCACTGCAGGCTAGTGACTAATTTTACCAGTTCAGATTGGCATTCTAGAACACCCTTATAATTCCCCTGTATATGGTACCTAGGTACCCAGGGTATTGGGGTTCCAGGAGATCCCTATGGGCTGCAGCATTTTTTTGCACCCATAGGGAGCTCAGATAATTTTTACACAGGACTGCCACTGCAGCCTGAGTGAAATAACATCCACGTTATTTCACAGCCATTTTCGCTGCACATAAGTAACTTATAAGTCACCTATATGTCTAGCCCTCACTTGGTGAAGGTTAGGTGCCAAGTTACTTAGTGTGTGGGCACCCTGGCACTAGCCAAGGTGCCCCCACATTGTTCAGGGCAAATTCCCCAGACTTTGTGAGCTCGGGGACACAATTACACGTGTGCACTACATATAGGTCACTACCTATATGTAGTGTCACAATGGTAACGCCGAACATGGCCATGTAACATGTCTAGGATCATGGAATTGTCACCCCAATACCATTCTGGTATTGGGGTGACAATTCCATGCACCCTTGGTCTCTAGCACAGAACCTGGGTACTGCCAAACTGCCTTTCCGGGGTCTCCCCTCAGACAGGTTTCTGCCCCCCCTGGGGCCTGGGCAGCCCAGTCCCAGGAAGGCAGAACAAAGGATTTCCTCTGAGAGAGGTTGTTACACCCTCTCCCCTTGGAAATAGGTGTGAAGGGCTGAGGGGGAGTAGCCTCCCCCAGCCTCTGGAAAAGCTTTGATGGGCACCATCTCTGCATAAGCCAGTCTACACCGGTTCAGGGATCCCCTAGCCCTACTCTGGCGTGAAACTGGACAAAGGAAAGGGGAGTGACCAAAATGGGCCGCAATCAACTGAGTACAACAACTCTGCAAAACACTTCACAAACCCACACTTTACTGCAATCTTCAGGCCAAAAAAAGAGAAGCCCAAAATCCTATTAATACTCTACCAATTGTCCCTTGTAGACATGACGCTGAAACCTCATCAGTCTTCAAATCAAAATGGACCATGGGACACAATTCGTTAATTTTTGGACTGGGAAATTTGATGGGGTCAATCCCATCTCCCTAGCACTACACTTTAATTGTTCCCCCACTTGTGAGACAAACTATACATCTGCTTGAGTATTTTCATTCTTTGCAGGAATCAATGCTCATCGAATTCGACGGATCGTTGGACCCGACAACAGGGTGTGGAAGAACCATTAACACAATTTCAATGCAAGCCAATTATTTACACAGAATGACTAATTTGGCCATACAAGAAAAACTCCAGTCAGAAACAATGTTAGGGGATATATTACAAACTCAAGCTCAAAGTTATGTAGACAACTCTCAAAACCTAATTATAAAGATACTGAACTACCAAGGGTTGGGCAAGGTGATGAAATAAGTTCAAGTGTACTAACAGTAATAAACCTCAGCATTCAATAAGAAGAATATGAAACATTACTAAGATTATTTGTGATACAAAAATTAAGCGTTGTTCAGGCTTGACAAGCTTCAGTCAATTTCAAATCATCAGAGTTTTAATTTAGCTGAGCACAGGGAAAACCCTACCATTGCCAAATTAAGGATTAACATAAGTGAGGCAAACACATGCAGACAAAAGACAAAAAAAATGTCCAAAAAGAATTTGGAAAAAGTTAATATCAGTCAATAAGGTACTAACTAAGGTGGAAAAAAGATAGGTGAAAAGTGAAAGCGTCAGCATGTCAGACGCTTGATCAAGAGTCTTCTACAGGAGTCAAGAAGAAAAATGTCTAAGTCTCAGTGGGGCATCTCAAAGGGTAAAGCAGAGAGGAAGATACCTCTCCAAGGGGTTCAGCATCCAGGGTTCTTCATTAGTAAGGCATCTGTCTGTCGTTCGAAGTGGGAATCTGATGAAACTCCAAGTGATCAAGGACATATAAAAGTTCATACAACAATCTTATTTTCTCTGAGAGATAGTCCACATTACGTTGAAGGGGTGTCATCCAATAGCAATCGATCACACAACTCCAGGTTGAAACATCAACATATCTTCCCAGATCTGTCATGGGAACCTCATCCATCCATGTAGCTCCACACAGGATTCAAACAATTGTATATTTTACCAGTCCATGGATTAGGATGTTCCACATTCAAGGACATTTCTTGCTATGTCTAAAACAATAGGGGTCTATTACCACAGCTAGTCTTCTCATGGGAACGAAGTCTGAAAGAAAGCTTACATTATGAAAATGATTCAGCATTTCCTGCACACTCAAAAATACAAGCATAGCAGGCCTCACTTAGGCTAATGCAAGTGAATTAAAACAATGCATTTAACTAATACATTCTATTGAAAACATTTTAATATGCAGACTTATGAAATTAACATTAATAATGCTTCAATAATATTCATGTTACATTCACTTTAAGTGGAAAAACTTTGTTATTACATTTCAATCAGTATTACACAGAATTGCATTTCTCAATATTTGCACACATACTTAAGTTATTAATCATTAGAAATTCAATGTTGTTTCAATACATTTTATTAGTCTAGGTTCTAAATTATATCATAGTACCAATACAATTTATTAAACATTTGATTTATAAGTGATACCACCATGGTTTCTAACACTAGTCAAAAGTAATGCACAGTTTAAAACACTTTTTCTGTGCATCTTTATACATCTAACTATTAGTACTTTGGTATATATTGTCACATATTGATGACTTCTGTGACATGAGAGACAGCACTAAATTATCACCTACATCAGCAGTTAGCAGAGTGGCTGTCCCTCCTGGCAGCACAGCAGTCCTTCTTCCTGGCAGAATGTTCTTGATTCTAGTAGAGCTCTAATTTAGTGATGTTTGGGTCCAGTATTTATACCCAGTTGAGCCTTTAAAATGCAGGAAACTTAAAAGAGAGGCCTTTGAAGTGCACAAGGTCCCTCTTCTTCCTTCCCTGGCTCCATACACTCTACTTGGGGGTTAAGCAGCCTTTTGTGCGAGGAGAGGCACAGCCCTATTCAGGTGTGTCAGCTCCTCCCTCCCATCTAGCCCAGGAAGACCTATCAGCCTTGTGATGGGCCATTAGGTTGCAAATATCACACTCAAGCTCCCTTTTGTGTGTGACTGTCTAGAGAGAATGCAAAAGCCCAGCTGATATCTGTCCCAGACGTGTATTCTGAAACAGGAAGAGGCATAAAACAGTTAAAGTAAGAAAATGCCAACTTTCTAAAAGTGGCATTCTCCGGCCTGCAATTTAAAATCCGACTTTACTTTAAGTTGTGATTTTAAATTGTGAGTCCTGAGACACCATACTCTAAATTTCTATCTTTTTCCAACTGGAAGTTATACTTAAAGGTTGCTTCTAGGTTACTGCAATAATAACCTATGGGAAAGATAGGCCTTTGAGTAGTTAGAAACAAATTTAATAGTGTTTCACTACCTGGATATAGTATACTTGAAAGTACATGACCAACATTTTAAATACAATGCACCCTGCCCATGGGCCTCAGTTAGAGGTGACTTATATGTAATAAAAAAAAAGGTTTGGGCTTTGCAAGTGGGTGTACTTACCAGGTCAAAATGGCAGTTTAAAACTGCACACACAGGCTCTGCAGTGGCAGGCATGAGACAAGTTTGAAGGGCTACTGTAGTGGATGGCACAATCAGTGTTGCAGGCCCACTAGTAGCATGTAATTTACACGCCCTGGGCACACGTAGTGCACTTTACTAGGGACTTACAGGTAAATTAAATATGCCAACTATGGATAAGCCAATGTTACTATGTTTACAGTGCAGAGCAGCTGCACTTTAACACTGGTCAGCAGTGGTAAAGTGCAGAGTATAAGCCTGCAAAAATTAAGTCTGAAAAGGGCAAAACGTTAGGAGAAACCTGGTCAAGGATGCCAGGTCTAACATAACCCTACAGGGATACACAGGCAAAATGTTAGGAGGAAACCTCCTCAAGGATGCCAGGTCTAACATAACCCTACAGGGATACACAAGCTGTATTGTTTCTTGAAACACTAATGAATTATCATTGCAAAAAATATATACCTATCTATTATCTGATATGGCTGTTATTTGTCATCGCTGCAATTGTTCATCATCTTTCATTCTTTTTTTATTTTTTATTTCTGACCATGTGGGAGCAGCAAGTACTACAGAACACGAGACATGGCATTCTTTCTAAAAGAAGTAACCGAAAACTGATACAGTACACGAGTGATGCCACCAATATTATTAAAGGAAAAAACATACAAATGTTTTATCAATGTTGCTCATCACTGAAACACTGGAAATGAATGATCTAAGTGCTGTTAGGAGCTCCATTTCATTATTTATGTAGCTTCTGTGGGCAATTATATCGGCCCATTCTCGTTTTGGCTTACAGAGGACTGCAATTGTGACTTCCTCAACGGGAACTGGAGGAGGTATATGTAGAAATGTGTTCAGAAGTTATTGTGCCAAGGGGACTCGTAGTACACCTCAGGAGTAGTCAGTGATTAGGCCAAGTAAGGCCATACCTAGTATGGAGTTTTTCAGCTCAGATGCAGAGTAATTCAGACTGCACAGCTCTTTGGGGATGGGGATCAATACAGATTTTCATATAATCTATTCCGTTCTGTAATGTGTCAGGAGAGGTAGAAAACTTTGGAATGGCATACTACTCAGAAGGATTGCTAGGCAGTACGTGTCGTGCTCAAGTTGCTTCACTTCTCTTGTCACATGATTATTGTGTGTAAAAATGGCACTGTACTACATTATATAGCACTGACAGACATCACAGTAATTACATGACAATGTGAACAAACAGTTTGGAATGTAACCCTGTATTTTTATGTCTGCAACTAACAAAATAGTTTATGGCCTGAAATGGATAGCCCATTTGTTAGTCATTTATTAAAAGGTGATGGTGCTGATTCACATAATTATGCACATGTACATTTGGCTCCCATGTACAATATAGAATCTTTTAGAAGTGCAAACCTACTTTTAAAATGATCAAAGGTTGTATTCCACTTGTAAAATGATTTTCATGTGAGTAAACCACCTCCAATGTTCTGGAATGGGCAGCAAGTGGGCATTCCACAATGGAATACCATTTGAAGTTATATACACCCACAAACATACATGTTGTGGGTTGTCACCCGCTTCTCTCCAACCTCTTCCCATCATGCAAAAGATTGGAAATGTATACTTGATGAGGCAGGAGAAAATTCTGAAAGGGAGGGGAGCAACCCAAAATTTGGTTGGCATTGAGGGTAAGGAATTTTTCAAAGGGAAAATGCAGTAAAAAAGGGGCCCAAATCTGTGAGTGGGGAATTCGGGGAGCCTGATGTTCAGACAGTGCAGATGGGGGAGGGGCAGCCAGGTGAGGCAGCTGGGGAGGCGCCTGAGCCCAATGCCTTGGGCCTACCAAAAGGGCTTGAGAGCTCCATTGAAGTTTTGAGGCCTAGTGGGCCTGAGGGCCTTGAGATGCCTCGGGACCTGTCGGTGGCCAGCCATTCAGGCATGGCTGGCAGGAAGAGATTAACAGGGGGGATGGGGAGGGGGGCAAAGGAAAGGCCAAATGCAAGAAAGCCCAGGTGGCAGAGAGCAGGGCCCAGGTGGGTGGCAGTGAGATCAGGGCGAGTGAGGCTGTCCAGGAGCCCAATAAGGAGCTGGGAGAGTCAATAGTGGAGGGTCCTGAGGGCCCAATATAACTCTATTGGAGTGGAGGATGATTCATTACATGGCACATTGGATACCAGTGCGGTATCTGTGAGTGGGTAGGAGCAAGAGACAGTGAAGGTTGCGTCACCACAGGGCGTAAAGGGGGACGCTGTAGTGAGCGGGGACAAGGAAAGTGATGCTAAAGAAGGGGATACCCATAAGAAGCATCTATCCAACATAGGTTTAGCGATGCCGCTGGGGTCTCACGTGGCGGAGAAGATGAAGGCTTGGATATGGAAGCATGGGTATGTGGACATATTTTGGCTCTTGCATAGAGACATTCAGGCTAAGGAAGGCTAAAAAGAGGAAGAGTGGGAGCTGGCATGTAGGCCAAAAGTATCTATCACCATGGATGATTGGACCTCGGGATTCCTGATATATGCTAGTATTTACTGTGAAAAATACGCGGACAGATCTATCGCCATGTTTAAATACATGGATATTATTCGCAAGGCCCAAATGCATTTTGGAGGTTTTGCATGGTTGAGCTATGATGAGGAGTTTCGGACTTGAGGGAGTGTTAACCCTGACAAAACGTTGGGGGACGCAGACCCGGAGCTATGGATGCAGTGGATGGCTTCTTGGCAGTCTGCTGCATCCACCCATACAGCTAGTGGTCTTCCAGTGGTCTATAGGCCTTTTCAACAGCGTCCCGCTCCAGTCGGGCGGGTCAGGTACCAAGGCCACCATTACCTAACTCAGGAGAATGTTGGAACTTCAACAAGGGGTTTTGCTGTAGGCACCCTTGCAAATTCAAGCATGACAGTGCCAAATATGGGGGGAGACATCCAGTCACACAGTGTTTTTCATTGGCCAGTCCGGCGGAGCAGTGGAGATCTTCCAAGGGTAGAACAGGCCAAGGCGCTCCTGGGCCAAAGGACTCCCACTCCAATTAAATTGGATAGGTTACTGCCCTGGTTGCGCATGTACCCAGATATGGATGTGGCGTGCAAATTGGAATGGGGTTTCAGACAGGGTTTTCGAGTAGGCTACCACCGGCCACGGGTGAGGAGATTGGTGGAGAATTTGCAGTCAGCATTGCCCATGCCTGACGTGGCAGCGAGAAAACTGGCCAAGTAGGTGGCAGAGGGCAGAATTGTGGGCCCCTTTTAGGGGTGGCCCATGGAGGTATCACCTTTGGGTGTGGTCCCCAAGAAGGTAAAGGGGGAGTTTCGTTTGATACATCATTTGTCATGGCCAGAAGGGGCATCAGTCTATGATTTTATTTCACCTGATGATATCAAGGTGGTATTTGCCTCTGTGGATGATGCTACACGGCTCATAAGGGGACACGGTAAGGGTGCAGGGTTGGCCAAGTGTGACCTCAAGGAAGCTTTCCGGCTGCTTCCTATCCACCCTGAGGATTTCTCTTTGCTGGGGATGCAGTTGGGAGGGCTATTTCCATGGACAGGGTGCTACCAATGGGGTATGCAATTTCTTGTGCATTGTTTGAAACCTTCAGTACCTTCTTGCAGTGGGTTTTTGTGCAACTGAGTGGACATCGGATGGTGCCACACTATCTGGATGATTTTCTTTTTGTGGGGGCACCACATTCGGGACCGTGTGGGAAGGCCTTGCGGTGTTTCGAGAACTTTGCGCTGGAGTTGGGGGTGCCTCTGGCACCTGAAAAGACAGAAGGACCTAGTTGCGTGTTGTCATTTTTGGGCATTGAGCTCGACACAGTGGCATTCATGGCACCTTTGCTGGCGGATAAGGTTGCTGAAATCTTGCAATTCCTGTGACAGGTCAGGTTGAGACAGAGGATAGAGCTGCATGTGGCACAACAGCTCCTGGGCTACCTTAATTTTGCATGTAGGGTGGTACGGGGAAGAAGGACATTTTGTAGACGCATGGGGCTGGCGATATCTGGCACACCCCTTCCTCATCAACGGATTCGGCTGACGGTAGGTTTGAGAGAAGACATCAGAGTACGGGAGCTTTTCCTGGCACAGTTTAATGGGGTTTTCATGGCTTTTTGGGAAGAGGACACAAGGGGTCATTCCTACCCTGGCGGTCCGAGACCACCAGGGTAGGGGACGGAGGAAGCACCGCCAACAAGCTGGCGGTGCTTCTGGGGCTATTCTGACCGCGGCGGGAAAGCCGCGGTCAGAAAAGGGAAGCTGGCGGTTTCCCGCCGGCTTCCCGCTGCCTCTGTGAATCCTCCACGGCGGCGCTGCAAGCAGCGCCGCCATGGGGATTCCGACCCCTTCCCCCCAGCCTGGTTCTGGCGGTTTTCACCACATTGATTTTCAGTGTCTGCTTGGCAGACACTGAAAATCGCGACGGGTGCAACTGCACCCGTTGCACACCAGCAACTCCGCCGGCTCCATTCAGAGCCGGCTTCCTCGTTGCTGGTGCTTTCCCGCTGGGCGGGCGGGCGGCCTTTTGGCGGTCGCCCGCCAGCCCAGCGTGAAAAGACAGACCGGCACAGTGTGGCAGGTGCAAATTTTTTCTGACGTGGCAGGGGCCTCTGGTTTTGGCCTTTTTTGGGGTGGACGGTGGTGCGCGGAACCTTTGCCAGCACACCTGTTAAACCAGGGCAGGAGCATTGCGTTTTTGGAAGTCTTCCCACTGTTGCTGGCTTTGATGGTGTGGGGTGACGAGGTGGCAAACAGGACTGTAATGTTTCAGGCTGACAACTTGACAGTGGTTGATTTGGTGAACAGACAGAGGGCAAGGGATCTTAGGGTGCTGCACCTTTTGCGAAGATTCATGCTGCGCTGCTTGTCTTTGAACATCATATTTAAGGCTGCACACATTCCTGGGGTCAACAATTCTATTGCAGATTCCCTGTCTCGTTCACAGTGGCAGCGTTTCCGTGCATTGGCACCGGGTGCAGAGGAGCACAACACTGCGGTTCCAGCAGACATTTGGGAGTGGGGGGGGGCGTGATGGTCATAAAACTGGTGGAGATGTCGCTGGCTGAATCCACTCTGAGGAGTTACCGTTTAGCATAGTTGGAATTTCAGGATTTTGAGGCAAATGGAGACCATTTCTGGTGGCAAGGGAGGGGTGTGCTTGAAGCTTGTGTGGTGCATTTTGTGTTATTTCTGATTCACAAGGGTTTGTCGCCAGCCACGATTGGGGTTAAACTGGCGGGTGTGACCTTTTATGGGAAGTTGTTCTTGGTATGGACCCGGCAAAAAATGACATTCTGACGAAAATGTTGAAAGGGTGGGACAGGGCGCGTTCAGGGCCAGGAAGGATGGTGCGTGAGGCTATTGCGTTCAAGCTATTGGTACAACTGTTACATGTGTTTCCAATTTGTTGTGTGGATGCGTATGAAGTAGCACTTTTTCGTTTATGCATGATATGGATGTTTTGTATGGCATTCCGAGTGTCTGAATTGCTGGGAGTGTGTAAAGATTGCGGAATTCGGAAGGATGATGTGCGACAGCAGGGAGCACGTTTGGGCATCTGGTTGAGGCGCTTAAAGACAGACCAATTGGGGAGGGGAAGTGGGTTTGGTTGGATAAAAGGGGAGAGGGGGAAGCATGTCCAGTGGGGGAGTGGGACTCCTTTCAGACACATGTTTCTAAGCAGGCAAGGGGTGTGTTTTGCCACATGAACGGGAAGAAGCTTATGGCTTTTCAGTTGTTGGCTGTGATCAGAATGGCTTTGAGGCGGGTCGGAAGGCAGCCGGGTAATTTTGGAACTCATTCTTTCCAGATTGGTGCAGCTACTGAGGCGGCTCCTTTAGGCTGGGATTGGGACCGAATCTGGCGCAGTGGCAGAATGAAAGTTGAAGTGTTGCGAGAGATATGTCAGGGCTTGAGTGGGAGTATTGTCAGGGACAAGACAATTTTATAGATGGGTGGGTGGGGGGGAATTTGTGTCATACATTGATATATGTTTATCTTTTAGGTTGTGTGTAAGGCCCGGAGAAAGCAAAAGCGGTTACATGGCTGGTTGGGCATTCGTTTATTTACTGGGTGGCAAAATATGCTGAGAAGCAAGTTTACGGACGATCACTGGGACTTCCGAGTAGCAGACATGAGGTGTTGTGGTGGGGGAAGAGCGGCATGAGGTGGGGCAATTTGCTTCCTTTTATAACTATAATGTTGCCGACATGGGGTTGTCCGGATGTTCTGGTATTGCACCTAGGGGAAAATGATTTGGTTCGATTATCGGGGCTCACCCTACTGCAAACATACAGAGGGATCTGGCACTTCTGAAGCACAACATGCATGAGACTTGTTTGGTATAAACAGAGTTTGTGCCCAGAAGGAAGTGGAGAAGAGCTTTGAAGCATGGGGCCATTGATCGGGCCAGGAGAAAGCTCAATCGGGCTATGCGGGTGTTCTGTGGGATGCAGGACATCAAAGTGCTGATGCGCGAAGGGATTAAAGAGAGTGAACATTGTCTTTTCAGAGATGATGGAGTACATTTGTCGAACATGGGGAATGCGCATTACATGATGTAATTGCTTTTTTTGCTGACTAATTTGTGGGGGGAGAAGCTATGGAGGAGTGAGCCTGTCTGATTTCGAGTTGCAGTGGGTTCACTGGTGGGGCAGCAAAACGCCTAGAGGGTTTAAGCTGGGTGGCAGTAGAGGGGGAGGGTGGAGGGTCAGATGCGGGCCTGGCCACCCTTCCACCGGGGAAAAAGAAGCAGATGAAGGATGACAGAGTGGGATGCCTGTTTTCAGGCAGGAGATGAGTGCAAAGGGTGATGCTGGGTGAACAAAGAAGTGGGGAAGGAAGTGAGACTGGAAAACAGGGGAGTTCAAAGTGAAAAGTTTGAAGTGTTCAATCAAGTTACGGTTATGTTAATGTTTATGTTATGATGGCATGCCTGTCCTAATAAATTGCCTTTTGCACTATGGAGAAGGGTGTCAAGTGTTTATGTCCCGATATATATGCGACCCATAGCCACATAGATATAAATACTGTGACAAGAGCAGAGGGGAAATCAACCTCTGATTAACTTTGTTAAGTTTCTGTTGGTCCACCAGAACCAGAACAATTTAAGTTATTGAAGTGTGTATTAAATATTAAATTTATTTTGCAAAGCACTTACACTCTGAAGTACTCACTCACTGGTGTCCCTGTTAGTGGGAATCAAAGCACACTTTGAAATGAGGCTGGACTCTGTCACTTTAGCAGAACCTGAAAGAGACAGAGAGAGATTTGGGTAATATTCATATGGAATGTGGAGATCCATTCTGAGGCTAAGCAATAAACCATCTGCAAGGATTCTGCGGTTCGGTGCTCTATGTCAGCAGAGTTTGCTTCACTCGCTCTGGCTCTGTCTGACCTGGTAAACAGGGTTGAAATGCTAGTCCAGGAAGACAAGGGTATGAGGGCCTTATTAAGAGTTTGTGGCATTCCCAACGAGTAATCAGAGAAACTAGCCTCATTGGGATTACAGGGTCACAGTAACTCTGTGAATCCAATGCAGTTTTTCCAGGTACTTCAACTTCTGGAAACAGCCAAAATGTCTGGATGAAACTCCATGGAGAAATCAAGAATTATCAGGTAAATCAGCTACCATATTCCTTATTTCGTACGTTCAGGGCACATCAAGTAATGCAGAGTAATTCCCCCTGCCCCAAGTTACCAATGCCATGGTTTCATTAGTGCTAAGTAGGACACTGGCACTAGGACTGACTCTGAGGCACTCGTAATGAGTTGCTTGCCTGACAGGAATGTAGGGTTGCATGGAGCGCAACAAATCCAGGTCCTGTGCTAGCGTGTGCGTGATATGCTGAGAACCACTAACTGACCTTACCCCCAATCCACTGTGCCTTCTGCTGACTGTATCCGTTTCATTTACTAAAGTGAAATACCCTGTGTGATTGAGAGCCAAGGTAAAGGTATGAAAAGCGAAGAGCAGGAACGGTAGACTGAGTAAGAGAAAAGTGGAAATATTGAAGAATGATTAATGAGAGGGAAACCTTGAGAGTAAGGCCACGAAAGGGATTCCAAGACAGAGCAGGTGGCAGTAGGAGTGGGGAATGGAGTTCTCCAGTGCACGATGGATGAGAAGGCAGGAAAGGATGAACCAAGTCATAGGATATTGCAGTGGAGAGATAGGCTGGAAAAAGGAATGACAGGCTGGAGGGGGTAGGTGTGAAGCACGTCTATTAAAAGCAAATGTCAGTAGAGAAGAAAATAACAGAAACATTAGCCAGCTGAGCTAAAGACTGGAAAGATTAAAGTAAGACTGGTGTTAACGAAAAACTAGCCTGACAGCTGAGATAAAGACTGGAAAAGGGGAAGATAATAGAAAAGTCTCAAAGAATTAGCTTGACAGGTGAGATAAAAACTGAAGAAGGTGAAGGTAAGAAGGAATTTAATGAAGATCCAGTAGCTGACAGCTGAGACAAAGACTGGAGAAGGTGAAGGTTGGTAGAGGGGAGTTAACAAAGATCCAGCCTAATTGTTGAGATAAAGGCTGGAAAAGCTGAAAGTAAGAGAGGATATAAGGAAGAACCAGCCTGACTGCCGTAATAAAGACTGGAAAAGGCAAAAGTAAGAGGGGAGTTAATGAAGAACCAACCTAACAGGGGAGGATGGAATCCTGAAGATGGATGCCAGAAATGTTTGCTCTGAAGGTGAAGCAGGTGGACTAGTGGGGTAGATATAGGGCTTGAGATGAGGGAACACAAGACCTTCATTCCAATGTGAAACAGGGAATGGAAGTGAGCGTGAGAGAGGCAGAGTTGGAGTGGAAACAGAGAAAGATACTGGTGTGCATGGGATAGGTAGACATACATGTGCAGAAACAAGAATGATAAAGTTGAGATATAAAGCAAATTGTAAGGGACTTGGATGAGTGTGGTGGGGGTGCAAAGAAATCCAGGAGAAATAGAGAAAAATTTAAGTTTGCAAGATAGAGAGGTGAGAGAGTGGGAAGTGGATGTGTACAGAAGTGGATAAATGATCTGAGTGAGAGAACGAGGGATGGCAGTGGGAGAGAATATATCACAGAGATTTAATTAGAAAGACAGAGTTGGTTGTAGCAGAATAACAGATAAAATATATGCTGGACTTGGCTGCCTCTGCAGGGTAATCCCCAAACATTTTGCCTTAACCCTCCAGTTTTCTTAACCGGTTTCCTTTTTTTGGCCTTTAGGCTAACCAGTGCTAAACTGCTTGTGCTTCCTCATTTTAATATGGTAAAATTGGCTTATACCCAATTGGCACATTTAATTTACTTGTAAGTCCGTGGTAAAGTGGTTCCACTGGTAATTAGGGCCTGTAAATTAAATCCTACTAGTGGGCATGCAGCATTGATTGTGCCACCCACTTAAGTAGCCTTTTAAAACATGTCTCAGGCCTGCCATTGTAGTATGAGTCTTCAATTGTAAACTGCCATTTGGACGTGGCAAAAAAACTTTTCACCACGCATAAACCTTCCTTTTAATACATAATCCACCCCTAAGGTAGACCTTAAGTAGCCCATACGGCAGAGTGAATTATATTTAAGAAGTTGGACATGTATTTTCAAGTTGTACATGTCCTGCTAGTAAAAATCTCTAGATTCGTTTTCACTTCTGCAAGACCTACCACTCACAAAGGATAACATTGGGTTCCCTTAGAACATTTAATAAGTAGTTCAGTACAATCCTGGACCTGTGGATACTGCAGAAGAGGCCTGCCCTGCTTGCTTAGATGGAAGACTGGGCCTGCTCCTTTTATCCCAGGCTGAGTGACTCCAAGGGTCAGCTGACTGATCGCCTGTTCTGAGCAACAGGGACACAACAAGCTCAAGAGACCTCCCTGCAACTTCCCTGCTGATCTGCTGCACTGGACCTGCCTGAACTTTGAAATGGACCTGCCTGAGCCCTGATGACCTCTGCTGCAGTGAGTTTCTGATTCCCAGTTGGTGCCTCCCAGAACCTGGACCCTCGGCTGGCATCAAAGAAAGCTCCTCCTGTCCTAACTGAAGGATCTACCAACTCCGACCCAAAGTGACACACAGTCCTGATGAAGCTTTCAGCTATGTGGCAAATCTCAATGTCGATCAACACAAAGCACCACAAAGTCTCACTGCACGCTTCCAGCTTCATTAGAACTGATGCAACGCAAAGCCACACGTAACCTCGCACAGCAACACCTACACAGAACGTGCACCAAGGACATAAGGTACAACTGTCTGTGGGCCACACTTGGTCCTATGCCCAGCCTGTGCTCCCTTGCGGTGTGACTTTGTTCTAATTCAGCGTACCCTCAGTAGGTGCTTTGCGCCTTTAGAGCTATTTTTAGCTAAATCTTTAAAATTACATATCTCTAGTTCTACTGATTGGATTTTTCATCATTTTGGTGTCAATTAATTTAGTAAATGTTATTCTATTTTTCTAAGTTGGTGTGGGATTTTTCTTGTGGTGCGTTTTTACTTTATTATTGTTAACGTGCTTCATAAATACTTAACACATTGCATGTTATGCCTGACTGCTTTTGTGCCAATCTACTAGAGGGTTAAGCATGTGAGAATTTAGTGACTTTTTGTAGTTCACCCTGACAAGTAATGTGGCTGTTGCTTGAGTAGGGTTCCCCTCCACCCTCTCATCCCAAAACCAACAGCCAAATTTCTCACAACACACTAAGAGGGGAACTGGGAAAGAGGAGTGAGCAGAAGAGGGTGAGGAAGGAAGCCAAAAATATATATAACTATGGCAGAGGAAGAAAAGGAGGTGAGACAAAATCTGTAAAAGAGGTGATGAAATGGTATCTTTGAAGGTGATAGGGCTAAGGAAAAATAGATAAGAGAGAGGGTGAGATGGTGAAAGTGAGATGGGATCATATGATAAAAGTAAAAATTAAATCTGAATATTTTTAGTTTAACGATAATTGTACTTTTTTGATTTAGTGATGCACTTCATGTGAGGTGGCTAGGGGCAAAGGACAAGGGAAATCACCTTTTGGAAAAATATAAAGGATTTGGGGGCAGATGTATCAAGAATGTATTTTGAGAGTCGGAAATAGCGATTTTTAAGAAATCGCTATTTCTGATTTGCAAAATGCAATGTATCATATTTGCGATTCGGTAATAGCAAATTCTTAAAAGTTGCAAATGCTATTACTGAATCGCAAATTGCAATACAGCCCCCATTCGCATCTATGGGCTTGTAGGCCCATATTTGCGAATATTTTGCATGTCCCAAATTGCGAATTCTTAACTGGAATTCGCAATTTTTGGAAATGCAAAGTCCAGGGTGCTGGGGGCCTTAGGCCCCCTCTGCTGCACCCCAAAATATTTTTTACAACATGTAAGGTGCACACATGCCAAAAGGGCATTTGTGCTTTACATGTAAATTTTTAAAAATGCATTTTAAATGCATTTTTTAAATTTGCAGATGGTTACCACCAAGTTCAACTTGGTGGTAAATAGCGATTCCTTAATGCCCAATTCGCATTAAGGAATTGCTTCTTACATGTGCTTTAGAATTCGCAAATAAGGATTCCTTATTTGCGATTTCTCATTTAGAGAGTCGCAATTTGCGACTCTCCAAACAGGGTCGCAATTTTAAGGAATCGTTATTTTAGCGATTCGTTAAAATTGCATTCAGAATGCCTTTGATACATTCGCAAATGGCTTTTTGCATTCGCAAATGGGCATTCGCACCGTTTCCGAATGCAAAAGGCTTTGATACATCTGGCCCCAAGTGATGTCTTTGGAGTGAAAGAGCTTGTCATGTTACTTCCGCTACCCTTGACATTTTGGTTCATGTTTACAGGTGTCGGAAATTCATTAAATACAGCTCTACAAACATGCACACCGGAATAAAAAATGTGACACTTGAAAAGTTTGTGCTTAGAGCGAGCCCTTTAATTTCGTCTCCTCCACCGCATTTTCCTGCCCCTGAATAATTTGCAACATTGATGATTCCTGGAAACGTGTGGTAACAGTGAACACACGCCAGGACTCCTGTGTGCGTTAATGTCGCCCAAGAGCGTTGATAATCAAAGTGAAAGGTTTTCATCTCATATCCATCGACTGTCTTTTATTGATTGGCAAAAGTCAAGTTACTAATGCAGCCAGGGACAGAAGCATTAGGACATTAACCATCACAGTGATGAAAATTCCTTGAATTCCATCAAATTTCAGGTGTAGGAACAAGTATCCCAATTGAAAAAACTGTGAAGCTGAATATGTTGTACAGTTAAACCGTATTGAGAACGCCGTAAATGTAATTGATTTCTATAGAAATATACACCTTACAAGTATGCTTGTGTTACCAATTTAGGACTTTATGTGCAAATCAGTGAAAAAAGGAATGTGGTCAGGCAGCATGTGGAGTTACACTGGGGAATATAGGGGACCAATCCAACATGTCAAAAATAACCAATAATTTGTGTATCAATAAGTACAATCATTGCAGTTACACCAATGTCTACATATTATTTCCCATTTTATAGGGGATTTATGTTAGACCTGACAGCCTTAGGGTGGTCTTACCTCCAACATTTTGCCTACCTCCTCCACTTTTCTGACCTCATTTTGCTGGCTTTAAGACTTTACCCTTTACCTCTGCTAGCTAGTGCCAAAGTGCTTTCTCCTCTAAATATGGTAATATTGACTTATCCTCAGTTGGCATATTTATTTTACTTGTAAGTTCCTAGTAAGGTGCTCTACATGTGCCAGGTCCTGAAAATTAAATACTAGTTGTGGGCCTGCAGCACTGATTGTGCCACCCACTTAAGTGGCCCAGCAACCATGTCTCAGACCTGCCATTGCATAGCCTGTATGTGCAGCTTTACACTGCCATGTTAACCTGACAAAGTAACCCTTTTGCCAAGCCCAAACTTTCCCTTTTTATACACATAGGTCACCCCTAAATTAGGCCCTGGGAACCCAGAGGGCAGGGT
This sequence comes from Pleurodeles waltl, assembly GCF_031143425.1. NCBI lineage: Eukaryota > Metazoa > Chordata > Amphibia > Caudata > Salamandridae > Pleurodeles > Pleurodeles waltl. The sequence continues at coordinate 486,987,582 of NC_090438.1, read as the reverse complement.
GCAATGTTTTTAAAGGGCAGGACATGTACTTTTAAGTTTACATGTCTCTGTAGACAAAAGATCCCATAATCGTTTTTCACTATAGCAAGGCCTACCTCTCTCAATGGATAATATTGGGATTAATTTATTACATCTTAATTCACAATTTGGAAAAGATCAACTTTTTGTGTTTGGTGTCTCTGGAATCACAATCTAAAATCACAATTTGGTGAAGTCAGATTTTAAATTGCAACTCTGAAAATGCAATTTTACAAGGTTGACATTTTCTTACTTTAGCCATTTGGTGCCTGCTGCCTGTCTCTAATCACTTGTCTGGGTGGGGTGACTGCTGGGCTTTGTGTATTTCCCCTAGACAACCGCATACAGTGGAAGCTTAGGCGTGACTTGATGGGCTTTGATGGGCCACCCGGGCTGGATGAAAGGGAGAAAATGGATACAGCCTCAACTACACCTGAATAGGTTGTGTCTTGTTCCCACACGAGCTGCTGTGTAATGCCCTGTAGTGATTCTGGTGCCAGGGCAGGAAGGGCAGGACTTCTGTGTACTTCAAAGGCCTGTCTTTGAGGTCTCCCCTACTCCAAAGGCCCAACTGGGTATTAGTACTGGACCTCTGACACAACCAACTTAGAACACTCCTGGACCTGTGACTACTCTGCCAGGAAGAAGGACTTCTGCCTGCTTTTCCCCTGCCTGGGTGAGAAGGACTAGATCTGCATCACTTGAACCTAGAGTGAGTCCAAGAGCTACTCGGCTGGCCTCCTGATCTGAAGTCTCAGGCACATAAACTTCCAACCACTCTGCTCCTCCACCTGGACTCTGCCATCTGTGAGTCTGTCCTGCCAAGTGATTCAGGACCCTTTGGAGTGGGGACTTGTGCTGTGTGGCCCACAACTGGGCTGCAGTGCGCATGCCGGTAAGCTCAGCTGCTGGGACTAGAGGAGTTTTTGACCGAACTCCAAGTGGAGCACAGAGTGCCAAAAACTCTGTTAACTCTGCCAGTGGCACGTTGCTCAGCGCCCACCCCTAGAGCAGAAATTACGCATCGCCATTGGAGAAAAGTGACACATCACCTTTACTGCATGGGTCGGAACCCGACACAACCATGATCACATTGCCTCTGTACCTCACATCTCGAAACCAGCACATCACCCTTAGAACCTGTTAGACTTGGCATCCTTGGTGTGGTATCCCCTAACTTTTTGCCTCTGCTTCCCTGGTTGTTGATGTGTGCTGGACTCTTTTTTTGCTATTTTTGTTACTCTGGGCACTTTACCACTGCTATCCAGTGCCAAAGTGCAAGTGTTCCTATGCAAAATGCGTATGTAATTAGTTCATCCATGATTGGCATCTTTGATATACTAGTAAGTAATTTGATTGACTGGTAAGTCCCTAGTACAGTGCACTAGAGGAGCCCATTTGTAAATCAAATGCTGCTAGTGGGCCGGCAGCACTGGTTGTGCCACCCACATTAGTAGCTCTGTAAACATGGCTCAGACCTGCCACTGCAGTGTCTGTGTGTGCAGTTTTAAACTGCCAATTCGACTTGGCAAGTGTACCCACTTGCCAGGCCTAAACCTTCCCTTTTCTTACATGTAATACACCCCTAAGGTAGGCCCTAGGTAGCCCCATGGGCAGGGTGCAGTGTATGTTTAAGGTAGGACATATACTAATGTGTTTTATATGTCCTAATAGTGAAATACTGCTAAATTCGGATTTCAGTGTTGCAAGGTCTATCCCTCTCATAGGTTAACATGGGGGCTGCCTTTAAATATGATTAAAACATATATTTCCGTTGGGAGCATATAGACATGTGGAGTTTGGGTTCTCTGAGCTCACAATTTAAAAATACATCTTTTAGTTGATGTTGATTTTATGATTGTGTGTTTGAAAATGCCACTTTTAGAAAGTGAGCATATTCTTGCTTAAACCATTCTGTGACTCTGCCTGTTTGTGGATTCCCTGTCTGGGTCAGCTTGACAGTTGGGTGTTTGCACCTCTCTCTAGACAGCGACACAAAGGGAGCTGGGGTGTAGCCTGCATATCCTCATGAGCCATCTGTGCATGGAGGGAGGGGAGGAGTGGTCACTCACACCTGAAAGGCCTATGCCTGCCCTCACACAATGCAGTCCCCAACCTCCTGATGTGTGTCAAGGGCCTGGCCAAGGCAGGATTTAAAAAACAAGAGAGACTTTTCTTTGAAGTAAGCCTACTTCAAAGCGCAAAATGGGTATAAGAAGGGCACCCAAAACCACAGACTTTAGATCACTTCTGGAAATCAAGAGGAACCCCTGCCTGGAGAAGAGTTGAAGAGCTGAGGAAAAAGAGCTGCCCTGCCTGTGACTGCGCATTGTGGAGCTATCCTGCAGTTGCTGCTTCTGCCTGGTGAAAGGGGACAAAGAGTGGATGTTGTTGTGCATTCCTGCTTGTGAAGAAATCTCCAAGGGCTTGTCCTGGGCTTGCCTCCTGTTGTTGAAGTCTCAGGGCCATCAAAGACTTGGGCCAGCACCTGCCCTGCCAAGTGGTGCCCTATCCAGTTCCTGGGGCCTTGACAGGTGAAGCTGGCAGACCAAACCTGAAAATCCACGCACAGACCGCAGTGCGTGAAAGTTTCCGACACAACCTCCAAGAGCGGCTGAAGAATCGGCGTGCCGCCAACCCTGCGGCTGAAATCAATGCATCACTTGCAGCGCGGCTGGGAGATCGAGGCACGCGCATGAAGAAATGACTTGCTGCATGGCTCATGAGGCTGGTATTGTCGCAACCCACACAGCGCGGGTTTGTTATCACCGTCTGGCAGGATTTTTGACACAAACCTTGCTGGCCGTGGAAAAACAATGCAACGACTGCCTGGACCTGAGTGTTGCCCGGCTCGACTCATCGCTCCCCTGTGGGGAGGAAAAACAATGCACGCCGGTCCGACCGGAGAAGGAGAAACGACACATGAGCTCGCTTGCAGGTGGGAAATCGACACTCCGCTTACCTTTTTCGACGCACACTCACCTGTGCAGGTTATTTTAATGCGACCCAGGTACTTTTCAATGCTAACAGTGTTTTATCTGTTTACCAAAGGATTTAAGGCTCTTTTTGCTTTTTGAATAATAAGTTGACTTGTGTATGGTGGATTTTTGTCATTTTGATCTTGTTTTGTTTAGATAAATATTTTCTGTTTTTTATCCTGTGTTGTGTCATTTTGTAGTGTTTTTTTAGTTACTCTGTGTGTTGGTACAAATACTTTACACCTAGCACTCTGAAGTTAAGTCTGCCTGCTCGTACCAAGCTACCAAGGGATTAAGCGGTGGTTAGCTGAGGGTGATTCTCTTTTACCCTGACTAGAGTGAGGGTCCTTGCTTGGAAAGGGGGTAACCTGACTGCCAACCAAAGACCCCATTTCTAACATTGGTTATCTGCTGCTGGGGATTGGACTTGTATTTGTACTTGTCATACAGTGATTAAGTGTACACTACTGTTTTCAGTGCAGACCACTACATGACCACATACGACTTTTGCTTTTCTTTTTGGGACTTCTTTTTGTTCTACGTCTTGCTGATCCCTTGATTGACTTTTTCTTAAACTTCATTTGAGAACTTGTTTTTCAGCATTTGGAACTTTGTACTTTTAACTCTTCATCATGCCTCAATCTGGAGATGCATCAGTTGGAGCTGTTTTTCACTGAGAGAAATTGGAGACCTATACAGTGGCTTAGTTGAAGCAGTTCTGTAAAGAATTTGCCTGTCCCATTAAGAGCTCCTCCAAGAAGGAGGGCCTGGGTGACAGCCAAAGAAGCTGATGAGCACACAGAGGAGGAGCAAGAAGGGGAGGAGGGGGTACAAGTCACCCACAATGATGTCCAAGGAGAGGGTCTCCAGGGCAGGTAGCAGTGTGTCCTCCAAGGGTCTGCCACCTGAAGAGCTACAGGACACACATGCAGAAAGAGAATACCAATTGGATCTGAAGAAGCTCAGTCTAGATATGGAAGAGAGAAGGATGGCCATTGAGGAAAGGAAGATGCTGCTGGCTCATGAGTTTAGCTTAAAGGAGTTAGATCCTAGGAGCCAGCCAGTAGAGATGGTGGCAGCAACAGCACAGTGCAGCCTGAGAGAAGGGTACACATTCCTAAAGACCTAGTGAAGGATTACAAGAGGGAGGATGACATATACTTGTGGTTCAATGGGTATGAATCTGTTCTCCACATGAATCAGATCCTTGAAGCTCATTAGGGGGCAGATCTGTGGAAGCACTTTGAGGTAGAGGGGAGGGATACTCTGACATCCTTAGGGGATTCTCAGGGGCTCACATACTGTATCATGAAGGATGCCCTACTCACACAATATGGTCTCACCCCTGAATAGTTTAAGGACAAGTTTAGATCCTATAAGAAGAAGGAATCCCAAACAAAGTTGGAGTGTGTTGATTAATTCTGCAGATCACTGGATGGTTGGGTGAAGGGCAGTAAGGTAACAATGTATGAGGGGCTTTACAATTTGATTGCTTGGGAGCACTTGTACAGTTTATGTTTTCCAGAGCTGCGCCAACACCTGATTGACAGCAAGCTGACTGATCCCAGGAAGCTTGCACAGGAAGTGGACGGCTGGAAGAGTACCAGGGTCCTCAAGAGGTATGGGGGAGACCACGCCAAGGGTGGGCAGGGTCCCTCTCAGAAGAAAGGGGGGTAAGGGTAAACAGGGGGAAATCTCTAAAGGGCCCCAATCTGATTCCTAGGGTAAAGATTCCCAGCCCTGAGTGAGAAGAAGACATGGTTCTCCAAAGGGAAGCCAGTTGAAGGGGGTCCCCCAAATGCCCCAAGAGTACACCAGCACCCACTGGTGCACAGTCCACGGGTTTGGCTAGTGTAGCACTTGAGGGGGAAGAGTTGGTGGCAGCTGCGATGACCCTTGTCTCACTAGGGGACAGTGAGATGGTCCAGAGAACCCTCGTACCTGAGAACTCTAAGAAGTACAGGCTGTGGGTGACCATCAATGGACAGTGGGTGGAGGCTCTGAGAGACACAGGAGCCAGTGTGACTAAAGTGAGGAGTCACCTAGTGTCTGAAGAGCAGATTGATCCCCGTGTACTTCACCAAGTAGTTGCAGTGAACAACTCAGAGCACCTTTGTAGAGTGGCGCAGGTTCCGTTTGAATGGGAGGGGTCTCAGGTTCCTTGAAGGTGGCTGTGAGTCCAACCATGCCTGTAGATTGTTTGCTTGGCAATGACCTGGAGGATTCCCCTTGGAAGGAGGTAGAACACAGGTCATACTTGGAGATGTTGGGTCTGCCTGGGTGGGTATGCATATCCACCAGGTCAATGGCAACCCATTAGGGTGGTCAAGAACCCCTGGAGCCTGAAACAGTGTCCCAGGGGACCACCAAAAAGAGGAAGGGCAGAGGGCACGGAACCGGCCCCAGAAGTTCTCACGGTCCGGGAGGAGGCAGACACTGAGGGTGACACCCCGGAGCCTACAGGGGAACAGGTGGCTGAACTAGGGGAGGTTCCTGAGCTGTCGCAGTGGCAGCAGGAAGGCAGACCCACCAGGGAAGCATTCTGTCAGAAAAAAGCAACTAGGAAGTAGGTCATAGGCAATGGGCGCTCACAGTGAGTCCATATAGTAAAGTCCACATATCAAATATGTCACGGTGCTCCTGACAGGAGGATCTTCCTTACTCCTCCAATGTTTCAAGGGAAACTAACAGCAACAACAAACAGCTGTCAGGGCACTCATGAAAGTAAATTTCGGAGTTTAGCGATGTAACAGATCTTCAGTATGGGAAGCAATCACGCCAAGATTGGTTCAGGATAAATTTATTTCTTGAAGCAGTTCGTTCATAATTAAACAACGTCCTCGAGATTCATATACAATTAACCACCACAGCCAACACGTGTTTCGTCCAATGAGAGATCCCTCTCACGGACTTCATCAGGGCTTGAAATCAGGTACGTCCTGTGATCAAAAGTACACTTTTCCTGGTATGAACAATCTTGTGTGATGAACAACTTATGTTTCTCATATCAGAGTAAATAGTGCAGGAAACATTACACGTAATCTTAATTTCAATGTGCTAGTATTATCAGCGGGAACATCGAAGCCGTGGTCAAATCATCTCACGGCGTTCCCAGTCACCGAGAAATGGTATCGTCAGCACAGAAGACATGCCCTATTCTGAAGGGTTTGCGGCAGCAGGCTGCAGACCAGGTGGCTGGGAAGGAGCCAGGATCTCACCTGATCTACTGGGAGGACGACCTCCTGTGTAGTGAGCCCAAGGTTCCTGAGCCTGGGTCAGCCTGTGTGCTGGTGGTACCCTGGTGCTTTCAGGGCCTTCCTACTGGGGTTAGCTCATGATGTGCCTTTAGCTGGACATTTGGGGCAGGACAAAACCTTTGAGAGGCTTGTCACCCCCTTTCTCTGGCTCCTAATGAGCAGGCACTCAGATGCACATTGCAGGTCTTGCCAAACTTGTCAGGCAAGTGGTAAAAGTGGAGGTAAATGTAAGGCTCCCGTCCAACCTTTTCCCGTTGTTAGTACTCCCTTTGAAAGGGTTGGTATTGACATTGTGGGGCGTCTGGATCCCAAGACAGCCATGGGTCTTGGTGTACCATGCCACCCGGTACCCAGAAGCCATTCCTCTGAGGTCAATCACTTTCTCTGTGGTGGGTCATGCTTTGATGGGGGTGGGGGTTTATACCCATATGGGGTTCCCCAAGGAAGTGGTATCTGATAGGGGTACCAACTTCATATCTACATATATGAAGTCTCTCTGGAAGGAGTGTGGGGTAACCTACAAGTTAACCACCCCTTACCACCCCCAAAGCAATGGTCTGGTTGGGAGATCCAACCTCACCTTGAAAGGCATGATTATGGGCCTGTCAGAGCCCTTAAGGTGGAAGTGAGACATCCTCTTGCCATGCCTTCTGTTCGCTTACAGGGAGGTGCCTCAAAAGGGACTTGGGTTTAGTTGCGTTGAGCTGATCTATGGCCACCCTGTGAGGGGACCTTTAAGTCTGGTGAAGGAAGCTTCGGAAAAAGCTCTTAGTAAACCCCCCCAGGATGAATTTAGCTACATGCTGGATCTGAGAAACCAGACTGCCAGCTTCAGGAGTCTCACACAGGAGAACCTGGAAGCAAGCCAGGAGGATATGGAACGGTGGTATGACCGGAATGCCACTCTGGCCGAGTTTCAACCTGGTCAAAAAGTGAGGGTGATGGCACCAGTGGAGCCTAGGGTGCTCCAAGACAAGTGGACTGGGCCTTTTGAGGTGGTGGAGCGCAAGAGTGAAGTCACCTATCTGGTGGACTTGCAGACTCTCAGGAACCCTTTAAGGGTCCTGCATGTCAACCGCCTCAAACCACACTTTGAGCGGACTGAACTGACCATGCTCCTTTCAACAGATGATGGGGTGGAGGAGGAGAGTGAGCCTTTTCCAGACCTCCTGTCTGCAGGAGAAAAAGATGGGTCTGTGGAGGGAGTGATCCTCTCCCCCTCCCTGACATTGGGGACAGTCCACACATTAAACAGAAAGTTTACAGGGTGACTGACAGGGTCACGGCTAGCATTAAGGATGAGATATCCAAGATGTTAACCCTAGAGGTTATTGAGCATTCCAACAGTCCTTGGGCCATCCCAGTGGTATTGGTCCCAAAGGCTACTGCACCTGGTGCCACTCCAGAACTCAGGTTCTTTGTGGACTACCAGGGATTCAATGGGGTCAGTAAGACTGACGCACACCCCATCCCCGAGCTGATGAGCTCATTTATAAGTTGGGAGCTGCCACCTACCTTAGTACGTTTGACTTAACATCTGGGTACTGGCAGATTGCCTTGCCTGAGGGGGCCAAGGAGAGGTCTGCATTTTCTACCCCAAAGGATCACTTTCAATTTAAAGTGATGTCATTTGGGATTAAGATTGCCCCTGCCACCTTTCAGAGGTTGGTCAACCAGGTGTTGGCTGTGATGGATGAGTTCAGTGCTTACTACCTGGATGACATTGCTGTTTTTAGTTCCACATGGGAGGAACATCTGCAACACCTCTGCAGATTGTTGGAGGCCCTGCAGAAGGCAGGCCTCTCTATTAAGGCAAGCAAGTGCCAAATAGGGCAGGTTTCTGTGGTGTACTTGGGATACCAGATAGGAAGTGGCCAGGTGGCACCCCTACAGCCAACAATTGACACCATTCTGGCTTGGGAACCTCCTAAAACCCAGACTGAAGTGAGAGCCTTTTTAGGCCTCACTGGCTACTACAGGAGGTTTTTTCAAGGGGTATGGTACCATTGTTTCCCCCTTGACTGAGTTGACTTCTAAGAAGCAACCAAAGAAGGTCATCTGGAGAGAGGCTTGCCAGACCGCTTTTGATGCCCTGAAGGCTGCAGGTGCACAGCACCTATGCTGAAGGCACCTGACTACTCCAAGGAGTTTGTTGTGCAAACAGACACCTCAGAGCAATGTATTGGAGCAGTACTCTAACAGCTTAATGAAGAGGGCCTAGATCAACATGTAGCCTTCATTAGCAGGAGGTTACTTCCCAGGGAACGTAGGTGGAGTCCCATAGAACGTGAAACATTTGCTGTGGTCTGGGCCCTGAAGAAGCTAAGACCCTACTTGTTTGGGACTCACTTCCGGGTTCAGACTGACCACAGGCCCCTCAGATGGATAATGCAGATGAGGGGTGAGAATCCAGAACTGTTGAGGTGGTCCATTTCCCTACAGGGGATGGACTTTTGTACAGAACATGCCAATGCTGATGGTCTGTCCAGATTCTTCTGCCTTAGTGATGAGAACTCCCATGAGGTTGGGTAGTTGCTCCCCACTTTCAGCTGAGGGGGACTCTTGTTAGACTTGGGATCCTTGGTGTGGTCTCCCCCAACATTTTGCCTCTGTTTCCCTGGTTGTTGATGTGTGCTGGACTCTGATTTTTCTATTTATGTTACTCTGGGTACTTTACCACTGCTATCCAGTGCTAAAGTGCAAGTGCTGCTATACAAAATGTGTATGTAATTGGTTCATCCATGATTGGCATCTTTGAAATACTAGTAAGTCCCTGGTACAGTGCACTAGATGTGTCCAGGGTCTGTAAATCAAATGCTACTAGTGGGCCGGCAGCACTGGTTGTGCCACCCACATTAGTAGCTCTGTAAACATGGTTCAGACCTGCCAATGCAGTGTCTGTGTGTGCAGTTTTACACTGCCAATTCGACTTGGCATGTGTACCCTCTTGCCAGGCCTAAACCTTCCCTTTTCTTACATTTAAAATACCCCTAAGGTAGGCCCTTGGTAGCCCCATGGGCAGGGTGCAGTGTATGTTTAAGGTAAGACATATAGGGGGTCATTCTGACTTTGGCGGGCGGCGTCCCGCAGTCAGAATACCGCTGCGCGGTCAAAATACCGCTGCGCGGTCAAAAGACCGCTGCGGTAATTCTGAGTTTCCCGCTGGGCGGGCGGGCGACTGCCAGAAGGCCGCCCGCCCAGCGGGAAACCCCCTTCCACGAGGATGCCGGCTCCGAATGGAGCCGGCGGAGTGGAAAGGGTGCGACGGGTGCAGTTGCACCCGTCGCGATTTTCAGTGTCTGCTATGCAGACACTGAAAATCTTGGTGGGGCCCTGTTAGGGGGCCCCTGCAGTGCCCATGCCATTGGCATGGGCACTGCAGGGGCCCCCAGGGGCCCCACGACACCCGTTACCGCCAGCCAGGTTCTGGCGGTCAAAACCGCCAGAACCAGGCTGGCGGTAAGGGGGTCGGAATCCCCCGCCATGGAGGATTCCTCAGGCCAGGGGAAAACCGGCGGGAAACTGCCGGTTTCCCTTTTCTGACCGCTGCTTTACCGCCGCGGTCAGAATTGGCCTGGATGCACCGCCAGCCTGTTGGCGGTGCATCCGCGGTCCCCGGCCCTGGCGGTCATGACCCCCATAGTAATGTGTTTTATATGTCCTAACAGTGAAATACTGCCAAATTCAGTTTTCACTGTTGCAAGGCATATCCCTCTCATAGGTTAACATGGGGACTGCCTTTAAATATGATTAAAGCGAAGATTCCCTGTGGGAGCAGATAGACACATGGAGTTTGGGGTCTCTGAGCTCACAAATTAAAAATACATCTTTTAGTAAAGTTGATTTTAAGGATGTGTGTTTGAAAATGCCACTTTTAGAAAGTGAGCATTTTCTTGCTTAAACCATTCTGTGACTCTGCCTGTTTGTGGATTCCCTGTCTGGGTCAGCTTGACAGTTGGGCTGTTTGCATCTCTCTGTAGACAATGACACAAAGGAAGCTGCATATCCTCATGAGCCATCTGTGCTAGGAGGGAGGGGAGGAGTGGTCACTCACACCTGAAAGGGCTGTGCCTCCCTCACACAATGAAGTCTCCAACCCCCTGGTGTGTGTCTTGCGCCTGGCCTGGGCAAGGCAGGATTTCACAAACAAGAGAGACTTTTCTTGTGAAGTAAGCCTACTTCAAAGGGCAAAATGGGTATAAGAAGGGCATCCAAAACCACAGACTTTAGGTCATTTCTGGAACTCAAGAGGAACCTCTGCCTGGAGAAGAGCTGAAGAGCTGAGGAAGAAGAGCTGCCCTGCCTGTGACTGTGCTTTTTGGAGCTATCCTGCAGTTGCTGCTTCTGCCAGAGTAAGAGGACAAAGACTGGACTTTGTGTGCCTTCCATCTTGAGAAGGAATCTCCAAGGGCTTGCTTTAGAGCTTGCCTCCTGTTGTTTGAAGTCTCAGGGACAGCAAAGACTTCTCTCTGCCAGCACCTGGAGTCTCTGGAGAGACTCCTACTCTGCCCTGTGGTGCCCATCCAGTTCCTGGGACCCTGAAAGGAGAAGTTGGCAGCCTAAAGAAAAGGAAATCCATGCACAGAGCGCCGTCCCTATTGACTTCCAAATGTGTGTGCCAAAGTCTATAGGCTTCATTTCCTAATTTTCAGCCTCAGAGCAGTTCAGCAAGGCTTCTTGCTGTTCTGCCCTGCATCAAAAGTAAAGAGCAGGAATGTGCCATATTAATGAGATATCAATGGAGGCATCATCCTCTTTCTATGTGTGCTACAGATGCAGTATACATACCAATCAGTAAAACTAAAAAAGAAAAAAGATGTTTCTCCTCGTTATACCTCCCCTGGGGAGACCAGCAGTCATGACGCCTTCCCAGGTTTTCAAATTCTTGTGAGTCAGGGAATGTGTCAAAATCCATGGGTGTTGCTTATGAAAAGCCACCACAACGCACATGGAATGCCTCCTAGCCATAGAGTACAGCTATGCAGCGCTTTGTGCTGCCTTGCCTTGCTTTTTTCTATGAGGCCATGCCAAGCCATGCAGAGTGGCTTTGCATCACCTCATAGATATGATTGAGAGCGCTGTGCCACAGGAGTGTAAAAAAAAGGTGATGCTCCAACGGAACAGGCCTCTTGTAAATGAGCTCCAATCTATGTTACAGATGAATACAAGCTCACATGTAATTATGTCCAAATGTTTGAAAGGCTGTTTAGGCCACATCTGAACATTTCTCATACATTTTGGTGTTCAGATGTTCCCAATTCCTCATTGTGGCTGTACAGAGCTTGTATGGACAATGTCTATTTGCTGTGCAGCATTGACATGTACTGAGCTCAGTGAAGGCAAGGAACAAGCATGGCTACTGTATGATGTGTATAGCATTGTCATGGACATGTATAGTTATGAAAAAAGGCAGGGCTAATGTAATACCTTGTAAAGTGTAGCATGTCAAATCATTAGGGGCACAGACACATGAAAAGACAGCCATTTTGCAAATAATTATGTATTTGTACTTGGTTTGCAATCTGTGCACCAGATCCCTGATTAGGCACATCATATCTGTGCACACTTCAACCTGGCTTACCTATGTGTTTCATTGAGCCATGTCAACTCTGCCATTTGCTTCATGTTCAGCACGCAGACTTACATAGCTAATTCAATATACCTCGCTTCTTATGTCCACAGTATATGTGTCCTACATTCACAGTGCAATGTACCATGTTATGTCTTGTAGGTGGAACCGAACCATACACAACAGCTGAGGTAGCCAGCATTAAGGATCCGGATGCTACTAGTGAGTGTCACCTGAATGGTTACTGTGTTGTGCAAGAATTGTGCGTGACGTTGGTTAATGTTTGCAATGGCATGTTCACATGGTATCCCAATTCCAATGGAATAATTTGTTCCAGACATGGTACATCATAAATGAAACATTTAAAAGTTGCATGTGCGTTAGATAGTGACTAATGTTAAGGTGAATGTATTTTCAATCTCTGCAGGCCCACGTGATAGATTGGTTGACCCAGGAGCAATTACCAAAATGCCGTAGCCTGTTAAAGTATATGTGAGCGGATCTATAGCTGAACATGGCTTGGGATGGTTAACCTTCTGTCAACATCAGGGCAGTGCGTGCTCTACGGGCGACTAGAATGCAAAAACCCAGCACTTTCAAGATAACGTAGCTTATGCATTGTGCTGATATGCTGTTGTTTAACCTTTTGCATTGCAGAGTTTAATCCTGAAGACTTATTTTCAAGGTGCTTATAAATACTGTTCATTTGCAATGTATTGCTGCAGGCTTTCAGAGTGTGTCAGGGTGTGGTTCCTTTCCTGGGCCTTCTAGAAGCTTTCCCTACAGCATGCCTTGGTGTGGTTTGTGGGCTGGGCCACGACTCTATATAAGGGAGTCAGCCCAGCTCCACGTGCTCACTATTCAGAGGTCCCGGTGCAGAGCACCCAGCAACTTCCTAAGCTCCTGTTCCGGAGGCCTACTTTGATCTTCCAGACCTTGCCCTTTCACTTTGTTGGTGATTCTTGGTCAGGGCGGTAAGACGGAGGTCGGGCTGGGCCCCCGATCCCGTTCTTGAAGGCTTTCAAGTTCTTGGGCCTAATTTGCATGATGAAACATTTTGGTTCTTGTGCGTGTGAATGTGCGCTTGGTGTTTTAATGGCATTTACATGCTGAACGCTCGAATCGGCAAGACGCGTTATTCATTGCTCGTGTACAACTCTTGACATTCATTGTGCGCTACCATTTCATGACATTCACATAGTGGCATTCAAATCGGCAAGACGCGCAATTAATTTCTTGTGCTTAATTCATGTTATTCATTGTGCCCTACCATTTCCTGGCATTCACATGGTGGCATTCGAATCGGCAAGACGCGCAATTCATTTCTTGTGCTTAATTCATTTTATTCATTGAGCACTACCATTTCATGGCATTCACATGGTGGCCTTCGAATCGGCAAGACGCGCGATTCATTTCTTGTGCTTAATTCATGATATTCATTGTGTGTTACCATTTCCTGGCATTTACGTGGTGACATTCGAATCGTCAAGACGCGCAATTCATTTCTTGTGTTTAATTCATGTTATTCATTGTGCACAACCATTTCATGGCATTTACATACTCTTGTGGAAATCCGCAATGTGCGTAATTCATGTTCCTGCATTCTAAGAAACTAAAGTGCCAGAATTCTAGATGTTATATTGTGTGTGTATAATAAGTCCCTTAAGTACATTTGTCATGGTGTTATAGAATTCATTCAGATTATTTTCTTGTCCTTATGCAACACACTATGCTTGAATTTGAAAACGTAATTCTAGAAGGTTCTGATGTTTTCTAATCCATGTGTAACATTTCATTTGAGAGGTTCATTGAACAGTTGTATTAATCCTTCTTGATTCCTTCACAGGTAACCAGACATCTTGAGGCCTAGCTATTTAGTCCATGCCTAAGTTATCCATGTTTCTACTATGACAATGCTTAGAATTATAGTCTAGTAATGATTAATGTGATATAATCTTGATATTGTGTGTTTTAACCTTTTTGCTTCCTACAGGTCTCCTTCCCAGCTGTTCCCTACCTAATCCCCTTTTCCCCACTTGGACTCTCTTAAACTCTGTGACATTCTAATCAGAGTATTGGAGCTGTCTTGTGGTCAACGTGTTGGGAACGTGCGCAGACCCCGAGGATCTGGTGACTCTGACAGTGGAGGTGTCCACATTGTTTCTATGTACAATATTTTGTATGTCAATTCCAGACAAGATGTGAGGATTCATACCTCAGTGAAGGCAGAATAGGTAAGGTTAGCTGGCCCAGATGTCAGCATTTCACACATTGTAATGAAGTTAAAGGCCTCAATCATGCTGTATAATGCCTCATTTTCCGTACTGAATACATAGTCATACCTTTGAACTGTCTTCTTACCTGAATTGCCAAAGTGTGTTTAACCAAAGGCATGTCTGCACTGCGTTGTCATTTGAAAGTCCATTACATAATCCACCTCCTGATTGTGTTACGTAAAATGGCATGCAACTAAAATGTCACCAAGGATTACACTTTGGCCAAAATTTTAACATTACATCACAAGATACTTGTACATGTGAGATGTACAGCATGCATGCACACACCCATCACATGGATATGAGTGATGATGTGCAGCAATGTGACATTAATAGCTGACATGTAGAGACAGACGCTAGGCTGCTTTAACTACATTTGATGAGTCATAGGATGGTCATCCAGGTATTTACCTTAGTCAACTATTAGATGCATCCAACATCTCTGTTTGATGTTTGTTAGCTAGCCAGCCTCCATTCATGTGTCTAACACCTGGGACATACTAAGTCTACGTGGCACTGTGTCTGGAGTTGTGTTTTTTTGCCATATTTGGTTCACAATGTTGTCTCGCAATACTTGAATTTGCCAGACATTGCTCATCTTATCTAAGTTAATGGTCATGGCCTTAAGCCCGTTAGAGACTGCAAAAGGAGCTCATATGATCAATTACTAGGAACATGTGTACCATACCATGTGTACAGAATAGCATTGCTCCTAAGCATTCTCTGTATTACATGGTTATACCTAGATTTGACCAGACAATGCAATTGCAATAGCCGACATTGGCAACTCCTTTGTACTTTGGCCTTGTCAATTTTGGAGGAGCAAATTTATTTTTAGATGGATGGTCACAATAGAGAACATGACCCCAGAGTAGAAAGAAGAACCACCTCATCAGTTTGGAGCAGTGCAGGCACATCTGCCACATGGCCAAGACATACCATACCACAGGATGGCTAAACAATTATTTGAGAAGAGGGCTGCCGGCACTTGGCGCATAACCCCACAGAGACCAGCAGCACATGATCAGTCAGGCCGAGCCAGGATGTCGCTGCAGACCAGGGAAGAGCCTCATCCACAATGCCCAGCACATCGACCATGCAGCCCGCAGGATCGACACAGCCCCAATCCCAACCCACTGGACATGGTTCAACTCTTGACAACTGGTGATGAAGGACATGTTGGACCTGAAGTTCTGGGTGGCAGCCCTGAAACACAAAGTGGACAAAGCAATACTTTTTCTGAAATGGTGCAGCAGCCTGTGGGCCACTTTGGGGAGCAATTGTAGGCCACAAGGACCCTTTCTTCCCTTTCGCATGTTTTAAGTTGTGTTTTTATTGTACTGTTTTTATAGCATATATTAGGTACAGTTAGTGGAAGCATAGGTTAGGTTAGGTATGGTAGTTTTAATATTTTAGGTGAGTTTGGTTCATTCCTTGTGTACAGTAGTGGATAGGTTATTTAGAGTGTGCGGTGGTTGAAGTTTAGGATATGTGTTTTAATTTTAAAAAAACAATTTACACAATACAAACAAATCTATTTAGTTTAGTATGTTTATGTAGTTTTTAAATAGGTGTAGTTTATGTTCTTTTTGCACAAAGATGTGTATGAATAGGTGTGGTGGTTGATGTTTAACACATCATGTTATATTTTTATGAGTTTATTTTAGCGTCTATGTAGGCACATTTATTTTAGGTCCGGTCTGAGGCTTGTGCCCTCTCACCTATTCACTTGCTGTTTTATTTCCTTTATATATCTAGCAAAGCTTCATTTTATGGATCAAATCTGTTTATTGGCATTTTCAATGATAAAACATCACATATGCAATGCATCAGAAAAATACAATTGCGTTAATATAGAGCATGCTCCATGCGCAGTGATAGAAAACCTAAGTACAACTTCAACTTTGTTTCCCCGCAGCTGGCATACCATACTACAATCAAGCGGTCCCAGGCCTCGTTCCAATGCAATCTTGGCCCTATGTATACATCTCTACTGCACATTCGCTCCCACTCGCTCAATTCAAATCCAGAACCCTCAAATAGGCCGGACATGTCAATTCTGTGAACTCCACAGACAGTATTTGTAAGAATGGTTGCCAAAGATCCTTAAAGTCCCCACTACGCTGCTGTGAAGTCAAAGTGAGCTTTTCCATAGCGAGGATAAACCAAAGCTTATGGAGCCATGATGTTACTGTCGGGATCTGGGCAGTCCCCCACACGGTTAGTAACAGCTGTAGTGCCGCATTTAAAGCCAAGGCCATCTGCCGTCCTTTCAATGATCTCAGGGGGAAAGTGAGAGGGTTGGGCAGGCCTAGCAAAGTGTACGCAGGAAATCTGGGGATCTGAGTATCAAACGCCGTGTCAATAATGTCTATTATATTCTCCCAGTACCGATGAAGCTAAGGGCAGTGCCATAGTAGATGGACAAGCGACCCCCCACCCCCACACCCCCTCCAATAAAGGCTGGACTTAGCGGGATCCCAAGCGTGAATCTTTGCTGGGGTGTAGTACCAATAGGAAGCCACTTTATAAGCTGTCTCTGTACCTGCTGCATTGTAAGCTGTGTGGTGTGCCCTGTAAAAGATGCTCTCCCACTCCACATCCGAGAGCTTCCTCTCCAGTTCCCTCTCACACCTCAGCTGGCCCTTAGTCTTAGGCGAACGGGTCTCCCCCCGCAGGAGAGCGTAAAGCTCCGAGATCACCCACTTATCGTCCTTTTTCATTAGAATCCATTTTTCAAACTATGTTAACAGCCTATATATTAATGTTCTGTTGGCTGGTAGCAGGGCCCAGTGTCGTATTTGATAATACATCATCCTATCACCCTCGGTTAAGCCACACGTCTCCCTCAACTGGTCAAAGGGGATCACCCCCTGCTCATCAAAAATATATCCTACCCTTTTACAGCCCCCTTCATGCCACCGACGCAGTGCCTCCAATTGAAGGCCCGGACTAAAATCAGGGTTTGCACCCAGGGGGGTCATGGTGGACGGGAAAGTCGTCAAGCCCATTCTGCTGGCCACCCGGTCCCACACCCTCATTGACACTTCCGTGACCGGGGATACGTACAACCCCCATGCTCTGTGACGGCGCCTAAGCCAGGGCTCCTTCCATATATGAGAGCCAACCACCGCCTGATCCATGAAGCACCAATGTTTCCGGAAGACGAGCGACTCCATTCCAAGACTAAACGCAATTGTGCTGCCTGAAAGTATCGTAGAAGGCAGGGGACCGCCAGTCCACCCTCCTGCTTAGGGCGATACAACACCCGTCGTGGTAGCCGCGTCGCTTTTCCCTCCCATATAAATCTTAGAACCGCTGTTTGAAGGGTTGCTATCGTTCGTGGCGGGGGTTCTACCGGAAGTGCCTGAAGCACATACAGTACGCGTGATAGGATGGTCATCTTCACTGCCGCCACCCTACCCAACCAAGACAGTTTAAGTCTTCCCCAGGTCTCTAAGTCTCGCTGCACCTCCCGGATTAATTTAGTGTAATTCAACGTCGCCGTATGAGTGACCGTGGACCCTAACTCAACCCCCAAGTACGGGAGCTTTGAGGAAGACCATATAAAGTGGAATTGGGTCTTCAAATCTCTTTCATGCTCGGCACTGATAAACCTGCTCATAGCCTGTGACTTTAGCATATTTATCCGGAATCCCGAGACCCGTCCAAATTCCTCTAGTACACCCATTAGTGCAGGCAGTGAGGTCGCAGGTTCCGCCAAAGTAAGAATCACGTCATCCGCATATTATGATATGATATGCTTATCTCCCCCAAACTTCATGCCCGTAATCCGAGGGTTATCCCGGAGCCGCTGCGCCATGGGCTCCATATAGAGCGCGAACAAGAGGGGCGAAAGAGGGCAACCCTGCCGGGTCCCTCTTTGAATTGAGAATGGCAACAAGAGCCTCCCATTAACTCGGACCACCACCCGAGGCGCCTGATAGATACAGTGGATCCATGCCATAAAACCCGGGCCCAGACCAAAGCGCTCTAGCACCCTGAACAGGTATGGCCAATGAACCCTATCGAACGCCTTTTCGGCATCGATAGAAAGGAAGAGCGCCTCCCTGCGCGAGCGATCAGTTTTATCCAATAGATGAAGCAGTCGCTTGGTATTATCACTACACTGCCTATACAGTATAAATCCCGCTTGGTCGGGATCCACAAGTCCCGGCATGTAATAGTTGAGACAGTGTGCCAGTATGCCAGTGAACAGTTTGGCATCAATATTCAAGAGGGAGATCGGCCTGTATGAGGCGCATTCCTCGGGGTCCTTCCCCGGCTTCGGAATAACCATGATAGTGGCATCTAACATGCTAGACGTAAGAGCCCCCGTATGTCAAAAGGAATTAAAGAGTCGCACTAAGACGGTTACAAGTTCCATACAGAAGGTCTTATAAAAAAGCGTGGAGAAACCATCGGGCCCGGTGACTTCCCGGTCTGTAAGCGCGCAATTGCTGATATAACCTCTTCCGCCCTTATAGGTTGATCTAATAAAGTCGCCTCCCTCTCGGTCAAGGAAGTAAGTGCTATACCCTCTAGGATGCCTCTGGAGTTGAATTACCGGGCTCCTCAGCCCCATATAGTCCCCGATAGAATTCCGCAAAGGCCTCGGCAATTTGGTCGCTCGTACGCGCTTCCGCTCCCAAGGGAGAGCAAACCATTTTTATAATTGACGCCACGCGCTGCGCTCGCAACCTATGTGCCAGTAGCTTCCCACATTTATTACTTCCCGTATAGTACTTATGCTTAAGGCGAACTACCGCGTACTCTGCCCTGTCCCAGTCCAACCTCCTCAACTGCTTCCTTACTTTCTCAAGCTCTCGCCATACTCTTGGTGCGGCGGTGTGCTTATGTGAACGCTCCAACACCCTCACTCACTGTTCTAAATCCTCTCTGAGTAGTCTCCTTGCTTTATTATCCCTAGCGGACAGCGACATCACCTCACCCCTCACAACAGCCTTCAGTGCCTCCCACAGCATCGCCATGCCAGTAGTCCCGTCGTCATTAAGGCTAAGATAGTCTATTATTGCCCTACGAATCGCCTCTACTGTTGCACCATTCTGAAGCATTGAGTCCCTAAATCGCCACCCCGATGCACCCACGCGCTCCATATACATGTGAACCTCAACTGTAACCCGGGTGTGATCTGACAGGGCTCGAGGCTCAATCACTGACTCCCTGACCCGGGGAAGAAACTCCTGCGAGGCCAAGAAAAGGTCCAGCCTAGCATATGTCTTAGTCGCTGCCGAGTAAAAGGAAAAGTCTCTTAATGTGGGGTGCGCCCTCCTCCACACATCCTCCAGGCCACACTCACCCAGCCACTGACGACCAGCCACCGTCATTGACCCTGTCTGCCCATACCGGTGACCTGAACGGTCCAGATCACCATCCATCACCAGGTTAAAATCGCCCCCACCAGGATGGCACCATCAGGGGATTGCAGCAGCGGGGTCAAGGCCTGTTTTAGGAAGATTTCCTGCTGGGAGTTAGGCGCATATAGGGAAGCAATAGTGAAGGAAAAAAAACCCAGTCTCCTTCTCATAGCTAGAAGCCTCCCTTGCACCTCATGCAGTTTTGATACCACTTCACCAGGGAATGAGCGCGCTAATAGAATCGCCACCCCTGCATGCTTTGATGGTGCCGAAGACCAGAACTGCCTGGGGAACCACTTAGAGTGCATACGATAAATATATTTTGGGATAAATATATTCCTGCAGCAGGCATATATGACTCCCTGATCTCTCTAAGGCGGACAGGATGGCTAGCCTCTTGGTAGGGTTATTGAGCCCACGGACATTCAAGCTTGTACATTTAATAATCATATCCTAAAAAGAGGGCAGCATGCAAGAAGGAAGGGAGCTCGCAAGAAGAACTCCCTGTGCCAAAATCTACACCACCTATAGCACCAGGGCCTGAGAATATCTCCACAAAAAAGCCAGCATCACAGGGAAACCCAACAACATTCAACCAATACGCACAACAGGTGCATACAACCAGAAGTCCTCGAATGCCATCTTCACAAGGAAAAGTCTCCACGGGGCATTAGATCCATCCATGTTTGGTAAACCAGGTCCATCGCCCCCGCCGCCCCGACCCTCATCAACGGTCAACATGCCGTTAACAGCAAGGCCAAATGCAGTTCGGGACACCCCGCCCCCCCTTCTCTAAGCTGAAGTTCCGGCAGCCACGCTGTTCAAAACAGATTCCCTCTCCGACCTCAGCTCCGAGGCCGTTGGGCGCTGCAGCTTCCTTCTTTTCTCCTTTCGCCGCCAGCGCGGAGGACCCCCCATAGGCAAGGTAGCCTTCTCTCTCGCCTCCTGGCATATATCCTCCAGACCCAGGATCCGACTTGCTTCCAAAACGGATTTCACCTGCCGGAGCTGCTCCTCCCAGTGGAAGACCAGGCGGAAAGGGTGGCCCCAAGAGTAAGACACATTGTGTGTTCGCTTGTGGTCCGTGATCGGTCTAAATTCTCTCCGCCTCTGCAGGGTCCACACAGAGAGGTCGTGAAATAGTTGGAGTTCATGCCTTCTAAAAAGTACCTGCTGAAGATTGCGAGCCTGCTGTGGGATCTTTTCTTTAAGGACAAAATTATGGAGACAGGCTAGAATGTCCGGAGGGCGGTCTCCAGGGCCACCAGCGTGGCCGACACGATGAACTCTATCCAGGACTATCTCTTGTGTCTCGTCCGGGCCAAGCAGGGAGCGAAACAGGCCCACCACATAGTCCCCAATGTCAACCTTTTCCGCCCCCACCGGAGCCCCTCTGATGCAAATATTTTGTCTCCTCGAGCGGTTTTCCAAATCCTCGACCGCTGCCTGGAGGAGATCCTGCTGCTCTCGGAGGCGGACTATCTCCTGTTGCAGGCCCGCCACCTCTTCACCAGGGGGAATCTCACCATCTTCCAGCTGCGAAACTCGCTCTCCCATGGAGGTAACCTCTCCTCGCAGCTCCTTCACCTCCTGAGATATGTCCCTACGCAGCTCCTGAATGTCGCTCCGAAGCTAATCAAACAGGGAGGTCAAAAAGCCCTTCGTGACCGGTGAACCCTCCTCTGGATCCATCTCCATCCGACCCTCCAGGGGTCTCGTCACCGGTGAGTCCTCAGCCATACCACCCGATATCAGTGGGTCCCTGTCAGCATTTCTCTCAGTGAGCGCTCTCGCTTGGATTTGGACGTCGCCATGGCTCACCGGCCCAGTCTCAGTTCGCCAGATCAGCCCCTCAAGTCTCTCCAAAAGCTCCGTCTGAGACAGATCACCAGGTGTCGCCGTGTCAGAGACTGCGCCTGGACCTAGCACATGGTAGCCACTTCTTGCGAAGCTCCGCTTTTATAGCCTCTGCCTCCTTATGCACGGGCCCGCACTTACTTGAACTCCCTGTGGGTGAGTATAGCAAACTTGGGGCAAAGCGACGGCCTCACCTATCTTCGCCCGGGGCCTCAGTCCTCTCCTCCGTCCTTCAGAGGCGCGCTAGGTTGGGGGGTGTCGACCTCCAGCCCCTGATCAAATCCTGTGTGCGGGGGTGCCCTCCGCGACCAAGGCGCTCGTATGTCCTGGGGTCGAAGCCCCCACTGCGGTCCCGCTGCTCACGGGGCCCA
Source organism: Pleurodeles waltl (assembly GCF_031143425.1). NCBI lineage: Eukaryota > Metazoa > Chordata > Amphibia > Caudata > Salamandridae > Pleurodeles > Pleurodeles waltl. Next base: position 486,965,878 of record NC_090438.1, on the reverse strand, counting down.
AACCGAGCCCTATAGGCCCTCGGCCGCTCCGGCACCGGGCCCTGGAAGCCGCCAGAGGAAGGCCCGCCTCGCGGCCCAGGCCGCCACCCACGCCACTCCGCGGCCCGATCGCTTCTCGGGCCGGCCGCTCCTCTCCCAACAGGAGCAGCGCGCCTCAGAGCCCCCGCCGGGCAGCCAACAGCCCACGGGAGTGCCCATCACTTCGGGGGGGCCTCAGGGCATTCCCCCGCCAGGCCAGACATCAGTTTTCCAGGCCAGGGCGGCAGAGCTCGGACGGGCACATCCTAGCGCGCCACCATCTTGGCCACGCCCCCCCAAAACTTCATTTTAGTGGTGATGTTTGATAATTTTTATCAGTTGTCCTTCCATGCACAATTTGTTATTGATTTCTTTGAGAGACATTTCATCCTCCATATTGGGTCCAAGGCTGTACACAATAGTTTACTGGATATTGCCAGTCCAGAGAGTACAATGTCCATCCTACAAAGAAAATATGTGTTGCCATATCAGGGCAGTTCCCAGAACAACAAGAGGGGACATTCCAGACAGCCTGCCATCTCATGCTGCTTGTCGTAGTTTCTGCTGAAACTCTGTACTTCCTCTTCGTCTATGTGGGAGAAATCCCAGCAGACTAACACACCTCTCCTGTACCTCTGAACACAGGTATGGTGATGGGCTTCATGCTCATGAACGGAAAAGAGAATGAGGGCTACCACTGCTATTTGCTCTCCAGTATAAACTTAGGGCCTCATTTACGAGGCCCTAGTGGCACACTCCACCTCCTAAGCATAATTTATTTTAATTCTCTGGTGGTGCAGTGTGCCAGCCCATATTTACAAGGCCACGCAAAACCACCTCGCATGACTTTTCATGGGATTGTAAATATGGACCCCTTTCATGCATAACATTGGGTGAAAGGGGCTTATATAGAAAGAGGAAAACACCTCTTGTGAATGTTTCTGTGCAGAAAGGTGTCCCTTCCTGCACAAAATTTAATCATCCCCACAATGCAGGCACCCTTGCACCACAGTGCAAGGGTGCCTGCATTGGCGTTAGGCAGCAATGTGTGTGTCAGCACAGGGGGAGAGGACAGAAGTGCACTGTATCTTGTAAATACGGCACATTTCTGTCCTTTTCCGGTGGTCCAGGGTGGTGCAGCAACCTGCTTGTTGCACTGCCCTGTGCTATGGGCTTTGTAAATGAGGCCCTTAGTAGTGTAGGTAGGGATATAAGATACACTTTTGTGACAATATGGTGAGACTCTTCCTGTGTTTCACCTTCATGCTCACAGCTGCAGCAATGGTATATTTCATTATCCTCATAATCGCAATTCATGCCTTTTTACATAGAATGCAGATGCTTCAATAATATCTATTGAACCAAGATCCTGCTTCTGTTTTGTATTTGCATATATGAGACTTGTCTAACTGAGAAAAAGGGGTACAATCTATTCTACCACAACTTCCCTGAGTAGCTTGAGTGTCATGAATTGGGCTGCCTCAATTCACTTCTACCTCTGGTACTGAAGAGGTGCTGCTAGTTAGCTAGACATGTTAGGTCGACAGCTGTCACAGAGTGTGGGATCAGACTCAGTCCCCATGTTCTGTGGTGCTGCCACCCAAAATCCAGCAGTCTCGTTACTACAATAGGAATCCTACGACCTGGTGCCGCCAAGTATCTCTGTCTCAGTATGTGCAAAATTACCATACACATAGACATCCATGGTGCTAGGGAATACCCTCCTCAGCTACATAGATAATAACTATTGGCCACTGTAGGTTGTTCGAACTTGAACCTTTAAAAGGAACTCCCCAATCGGCGTTTCTATTTCTGAACAATTCAAATCCATTTTAAAAAATGGCAGACCAAAACAGGGTCATACTAGCAGCAAACACAAGAACCCCCTCACAACACACATGAAATAATGGCCTCACACAAGAGGAAGGGGAGGTTACATTTGAGGCACACGCAGCATACAGAGCAGAATTTATTTACTATTGGGTCACCTTTTCAGCAGCAGATGGAACACAAATACATGTCATCATTACACTGCACCAAATGCACCTGCACAATATAGAACATATGCGTATATAGAAAGAGCACTATCTTATCAAGAACACCAAAATTGGCTTGATGGCACTCTACCACACGTTCCACAGAATGTTAGAATAAGTCCTTCAAGTAAAGACGGACCTAAATTGCCTGAACTGGCTACGCACCCTAATTTAGGTACAATGGCGATAGCAGACATACACTAATTTAGTAGAAATATATAGATGATTAATACAATTTGCAAAGCAGACTTTGAATACCGCCACAGCAAGGGCTGCTCCAGCACAAACACATGTGGCCACAGCGGGCATTAATCCTGCTACTGTGCATTCAATTATGAGCAAAGGGCCCACCAAATGTCATGAAGAGGCTCTGTTTTGGTTGGCACAAAATGTTAGCACTTTGAAAGGAGTGTTTCCCAATACGGGACCCCAAGATAAAAGCAGAATTTTCACCATGTGCTTGCCATTTGGGATGTTTCACTCAGTGGTCAACTGTGCAACATGCTGTGCAGTGTTTGCTGAACTCTGCACTACTGCATACATACACCAACACTCCTGGAAGTGTTGAAACACATTCAGGTTGAATATGGGGCTGCCCCGGCCCTAGATCTGGGGATGCAATCAATGGGTAACTTTGCAACAGTATCCTCGATAATTCTGAGTAACCTTAAAAGGGAATCAGTGGCATTGGCAGTATGCCAACAGCTCTCAGATGTTCCTGTACAGGATCAAGAATGTGAGCTGCCAAAGATAATCGCCAAGACCTGTTCTAGAAGAGGTTGGGGTAGTCTGGGAGCCAGACCAGGTAAACCACAACTTCAAGGTAAATCCAATAAGGATTCTACCAAGCAATCAGAAGAGGGTTCTAGAAAATGCTGGAATAAAGAAAAACAAAATTAAAATAATGTAAACAACGAGGAGAATCTCAGCGTTTGGAGACCTCCCAGAAATGCTATATTTTGAGAAATAGGAATAGTATGAAAAAATCCTGATAAATACCAATATATTGATACACTCTAATCTCCTTCCTTCCAGGACTCACCGTATAAATGCAGTGAAAGAGGTGGGCGTTCCGAACAATGAAATGAGTACAGGAAATCAAGAAAAGATTCACAAAGCTCATCTGAACCTTCCATAAAAAAGGAAGCGAAAACTCCACAACAGAAAGCACAATTTAAAAAGAAAAAGATTGCAGCAATTTTGACTAAGAATGCCACACATAATGAGAACTTTACTGAAGTACAGGTCATGGGCACTGACTCTGCTAGACAGCGTGGCAGAAGTCACAATAGTTCACCAGAATCTTCAAGAACTTCTGGATGTGACAGCAATTAACAACTTTTTATAACTGCGGGCATGAAAAATTAACAGTGTGTTATGACATCCTATAGGCAGAAAAAGATTTTCTACCAAAATTTGTTGTAAACTCCCACTAGGGCAAGATGTCATTATGCTATTTTTCTCGGTCCTTGTTCCTGAAGAATTAAGACAGGCTTATGCAGTAGATTGGGCATTGGCACAAGCACCAGCACTCTATCACAACCACGTTGGATGAGACAAAGACTCCCCCTTCCACACAATACCAGTAAGATCAGCACCACTTCCACAAACACAGTACCCCATTAAACATGAGACTAAAGCACCATTGAGAGAAATACTCACACAACTTTAGTACCAGGTTGTAATAGAACCCTGCATATCACCAAGGAACAACCCTTTGCTCCCCACAGCTAAGCCAGACCATTCATACAAAATAGTCTTAGACTACAGACACTTAAATAGTCACACACGCACATTTGCTGGATTAAATACACACAGAAAAGCACTTATCAACAATCTAATGTACAATAAATACAAAATAACCTTGGATTTTTCCAAAAACAATTCTGCCAAATTATAGTGCTTGAAAGCAGGGTTCTAACCACCATCAGTGTGCTATGTTCATAAAGATAATTTTGTCGTCTCCCACAAAGGTATAAGAACAGTCCTGGACTGTTCTCAGCATGTGTAACATCTATACTACATAACATTGACCCTGAGTCGTTTTCTATTGTAGATGACATCTACCTGACAGATGATGACCTGGTCACACAACTAAGAGGGATGGACCGCATTGTGATGGGTTTCACTGAGATAAGCTACAAATTTCATTTGATGAAATCAAAAATGTCCTTTCCCAGTGTCAAGTTTTTGGGATGTGAGTTATCAGTTGAAGGGAAGAGCCTGGCGCCTATCGGGCCTGCAAATCCAGATATGCCCCAGTAAAAAGCTTCTGAGTCGATCATTTCCCTTTGCAGGGATAAATGCTTGTTTACAGAGACCAATGATTTGTTGGAACTAATGCTTGTTACAGACCAATGCTTGTTTGGGAACACATGTTGCACAAACCCCCAGCTCCCTATGACTCAGACTGGGTGTGGCTGGATGCATCAGGTACTTAAACCGAAACTGGCCTGAGTGAATTGCTTACCATAAAGGTCATCTGCTTCAGAGAAGGAATCTTTGCTCCTCTGCTTTTGATCTTCATGTTCTGTCCAGCATCTTGGAGGCTGCTTCTGGAACAAGATGAGACTGAGGGAATTATCCCTTAAAAAGGCAGTGATGTGCTACGCATGATTCAAGAACTAAGGGCCAGATGTATGAAAAGTTATTGCACTCGCAAACGGTGCGATTCGCAAAAATCGGCCTTTTGCGAGTGCAAAAACGTGGTCTGCGATGTACGAATTGCATTCGCAGACCAAAAATAAGAAATCGCAATTTTTGCGATATTTTGCGTTGCGAGCTGGTTTTGCGAGTCGCAATGCGATTTTTCGCAGAATGGCATTTTGCACATGCAAAATACCACTAAGTGAAACCAGGTGGTAACCAGGTGCAACCTATATAAAGAGGCCCAGAATGCCTCAGACACTTTTCCACAATGGCTGTACTCTATGTCATGGCGAGGAGGATGAGGATCTTGGCAGGTTTGAGGAGAGGGAGGAGGAGACAGGAGCGCATTTTCAGAGTGTGCATTATACTTTTTGACCTGACAGAGGAGGAAATATATGAGAGGTATAGGTTGAACTCAGTCATGATACTTGACCTGATAGCTGAGCTACAACCCATACTGCAGCGCAGAACACTAAGGACTCACAGCATACCCACCCATTTGCAGGTATTATGCTCCCTACACCTACTCACCTCAGGGAGCTATCAAGGGGTCATAGCAGCAGCTGGAGGGGTATCACAGAGTACCCTCTCCAGATTTGTTCATTCTTTCATCAACGCCATGCTGAGCAAACTCCAACAGTACATCAGATTCCCCCACACCCCACAGAAAATACAGCAGACAAAAATCGAGTTTTACTAGATAGCACAGTTCCCCCACGTCCTAGGTGCCATAGATGGCACACATGTGGCAATCTGTCCACCATCAGCCACAGAGTGTGTGTACCGAAACCGTAAATACCAACATTCCATGAATATTCAGGTGATATGCAATGCCTCCTATATCATAACTGATCTCGTGGCCAGGTACCCAGGGATCACACATGATTCGTACATCTTTCACCACAGCGGCATTCACACAAGACTGCTAGCTGGGGAGTTTGGTGAAGGATATCTACTAGGTATTTTCACTCTGTTTACTGGTGCATTTATGCAGTTGTGACGTCTGATGGTTCACTTACTCATTGTACCCTCTGTTCCTTCCAGGAGACAGTGCCTATGCATTGCGCACCTACATGATGACGCCCTACCTCAATCCCACAACACCAGCAGAACGGAGATACAATGCAGCACACAGTGCAACCCGCAACGTGGTGGAGCGCACATTTGGACTGCTGAAGAGTCGCTTCCGGTTCCTCCACAAAAGTGGAGGGGCACTACAGTACAGTCCAGAGACCACATGTAGAATAGTGGCTACTTGTGCAATCTTGCACAATATAGCTACAACCAGGGGCATACCTATAGAAATCAGTGACACTGAATCAGATGAGGATGACGATCCCATACCACCTCTACAGCCAGCAGACAGGACCAGTGCAGCAGAGGGAAGGCAAAGGCGTGCCGACATCACACACAACCATTTCAGACGTGAGTATGAATGACACAAATCCACTGACAAATGTACCTGCAGTGATATAAATGTATTACCTTACGTCAGGTAATGTATGGTTGAGAAATAAATGAAACAGGTGATGTGACAAACGCAAATAAACTAATGACCAGAGTCATGCACTATTTCCTCATAGTGGCAACAGCAGTCTAATGGCAGCAAGAGTCACTTTTTTCTCCCATGCACACCACTCGGGTGCCCAGTTAAGTCACTGGCACCTCTATTGTCACCTTCAGTGGCAGTGCTGTACCTGGCATTGCGCCGTCTGGTGTCTGCTGCTGGTACAGCAACACTGCTGAGGCTTGAACTATCCTCAGTGTCCCCCAAGGCTACCTCACTTGGAGTGGCAGATCTTTGTCCCATTATCTGTTCTATTACATTTGTGATTTGAACAAGTCCCTGGACAACGTCCCTGCTGCTATGTGCAGCCTCCACTTGCGCCGCCACTGCGTGACGGGCGATTAATGAAGTGGAATTTGCCATCCTGTGAGAGGACCTGCAGTAGCTGGCAAACATTGTCCGGAATCTGTGCTCCTGTCTGCGCCGGCTAACCCTCTCATGGCGCAGCTCCTGGCAGAGGTCACGGACAGCACTTGTTAGGTCCCTGGTGTCCTCTGAAGCCTGCACCTGTCCCTCACGCAGCTGTAAAATATTGCCATTGAGTGCGTCCAGTTGGCAATGCAGACCCATCATGTTGCGGTTGTGTATGCGCAGGTTTCTGTCTAAACTGAGGATCCGCTTATTTTGCAGACACTGCTGCTGCAACATAGCAGCTTCAAGGCCCCCGAATAAGGAGGGACCCTCATCTGCCTCATGATGTTGTGCCCGGGACTCCGTCGCAATCCTGCGTGGTGCAGTTGTTGGATGACCCCTGCCGTCCAGAATCTGGCTGCACCTGTCTGGTGCTGATGGTGTGCTTGGCCCTTCCTGCTGCTCATCAGAGTCGCCGCTGAACTCTGGCAGTGGCAGTGCCCTGGGCCTGCGTCGGACAGTGGACATGTGGAGGGACCCACTGGTGTTTGTATCAGAGGGCTGATGGGTGTCCGTCTCTCCTACACATGTAGATGGTGTGGCTGCTGGGCCTGGCCCACCTGCAACAACAATATGCAGCATGTCAGTTCAGTATGTTACATTATCTGTCAGAAAATGGCAATAAAGGTACAGGTACTGCTCTACACGGTGTTGTGTGTGTTGTGTTACCTTGGGTGTCACTATACTTCATTACATTGTTGTGCTACTGTCAGTACTAGTTTGTGGACTGCCACTCCCATAATGCATTGTTATGCTGCTTCTAAGATGTGGACTGGACTACTTCACACACTGCTTCACATTACATGCTAATTCCTAAGGGGCTTTTGTGCATACACATATAGAGTTACAAAACATAATTGCACTTACCTTGGCTGGTACTCGGTGTGCCGGAGGTGTCGATGTCTGTGACCCCAGTCACAGCTTCAGGGAGGAGTGTGGACTCCACCAGGTCCTCCAATGGTGTTGATGGTGCTTCTGTTGGTGGTCCGCCACCTGTACCCCTGGCCTCTGCAAGTCTCCTTGCCACCCTCTCCTTTGCACGGGAGCGCAGGTCGTACCACCTTTTTTGGATTTCTTCGATGGAGCGCTGTGCCACTCCAATGGCGCAGATTTTGGACTGTATGTCCAGCCATAATCTCCTCTTTTCACTCTCAGGCACCTGGAGTGAACTTTTTCCGAAAAGGCGGTCATGGCTCCTCACCACCTCCTCAGTTAGAACCTCAAGCTCCTGTTCACTGAATTTCAGCTTGCGCTTCCTTTCAGCCTTCTCCTGTGCTTGGCCTGGGGTGTCCATCCTGGCTCAGGTGTTCTTGCTCCTTCTGAGTGCTGCTCTGTGTGGCTGGGCTGCTCTCTCTCAGGATACTGGTTTGGGTGTGGCACCTGACACTGCCTGGGATGACTCATTTCCTGCTGGTGATGTCATCAGGCTCCTCCAGGTGTGCATTCTCGAACTTTCTCGCATTTTGCGATTTTTTACCGAATCGCAAAAAAATTGCAATTTGCGATAATGCAAATTGCGATTCGGTAAATGGGCCTCGCAAACCACAAATAGCGATTTTTAAGAAATCGCTAATTCCGAATCGCAATTTTGTCACATGGCCAATTGCGACTCGGAAATAGCGATTTCTTAAAAATCGCTATTTGCGATTCGCAAGCTCATGTTTTCATACATATGGCCCTATAATCTGATACTTGCTGACTTGAAACTTGATAAGTGAAAGTTCCAGGATGGGATGCACTTAAAAGGGCACATCTTTGGGTTTTAAGGTCATTGGGATGTTTGCCACTTGTCACGTAAAACACTTATTGTAGTTGTTTGCATTGTAGCACAGAAGGGAGTTTCTATTGAACATTTATTATAAAAATGTTGTACTGTGGATATGTTTATTATTGCTGAGTTTAATGTGCCACTACTATTGTTGTTAGCACAATGATGTACTGTGAATACTGTTCTTATCAATGACTTCAAGTGGCATTTGCATTATTTCAAATTGTTGATGGTGATGCAGAACATTCTGCGTTTGCTGCTTAAACAAAGTTGAAGCATATCTTTGCCATGCTCAAAATGATGCTGTGATGTAACAGTGATAAGCTGGTTAGTCATGAAGTTGAACACTATTGATTAACCCTATGTTTATATAGTAGTACAACGTGAACTGTAATCTTTGATACTAATCCTATGTTTTCAGTGTGATTTAAACACTAAATGCCCATATTTATACTTTTGTAACGCCGCATTTGCGTCATTTTTTGACGCAAAAGCAGCACAAACTTACATAATTCAATTATATTTGGTTAGTTTGCGCCGCTTTTGCATAACAAAAGACGCAAATGCGATGCTATAAAAGTATAAATCAGGCCCTGAATTGCATTCCTTGCATTACTAGCACAGTACGATGATTAACCCATGAATATCTGGAGAATCTAATTCCTTGAGAGTTTGTTCTTAGAATTGTTGCCTATGTAAATGTCTATGAGTCGAGTGAGTCAGCATCTTAAAAAATCTCATCAAGGTGGAACATGCAAGATATCCACTGAATGTCAAGGAACATCTAGATGGGCTTGATTGAGGTGAGGAGGGACAATCCGGGATCACAGCGGGAGTAGGTATAGACAGTATAGGAGGTTCAATGGGAAAGGGGACCCCCAACATGTACATCCAGCTTGCATATCATAGTTTAACAGTAGGTTATACATAGGTTATTAGACATTAGTTGTTTGACTGATGTGTAATTTATCACAGAAAGGCCTGCTCTTCAAGAACCATCATCAGGCGTCTCGATCCTGCCCTGCGACTCCAGTGTCTCTCTCTTTCTCTCATCCATCCCCTTCCCCCTCAGGATGTTGCAGTGCAGATCATGTGTATTTAAGTGGGAGGCAGCATGCAACACTTAGGTGGAATTGGGAGCACGCAGCTTGGACAACATTGTGGCCCTCATTAGGAGTCTGGCAGACTCGCGATGGTGCTCGGACCGCCACCAAAAGGGGCGGTCGGACCGCCCTATTATGACCTTGGCAGAGCAGCCACGGTCCGACCGCTGGCACTGCCAGGTTGCAGACAGTCTGGCGGTGCCGGCAGTCTGAATCCGTGAGAGAAGCGCTGCTTTCAGCACTACCCTGGGAATTAAGAGTCTCTTTTCCGCCAGCCTTGGCATGGCGGTAGCCCCACCATGAAAAGGCTGGCAGAAAGGGGGTGATGGGGCCCCATGGAGGACCCTGCACTGCCCATGCACTTGACATGAGCAGTGTGGGGGCCCCCATGAACAGCCCCGTTGCGCTTAATACTGCCCAAATTACGGGCAGTGAAAAGCTCGATGGGTGCTGTCACACCTGACGCACCGCCACATTGCTGCCGGCTCAATAATAAGCCGGCATCAATGTTAAGGCCCTGTTCCCCCCTGGGATGGCGGGTGGAAACACTGTTTCCACCAGCCTGCCCAGTGCAGATCTTGTAATAGGCCCAGCAGGCGGCAACTCATAATGAGGGCCTGTGTCTCCGTGGGATGAACAGGTTAGTGCTTGACAGTGCCCCACTTTCAGGGAAAGTGCGCACAATTGCAACCAATAAATACTATCAAAGGCTACAATCATTGTTGGGCTTTTTCAATTTTGTCAGAACATACATCCCAGATTATGCAGTATAAAACCACTTTATGACTTGACATGTCCGGACTTTTTAAGTATTTATTGGATGGTTGAACACACACGCCTTCACAGAGCATTATTGCAGGACATGCTTGATGCAAAACAGCTACCTACAGGGGATAACAAAATAACCTTGGTCATCGGAGTAATTGCTGGTGCCATTGGGTTCACCTATGTAATACTCAATGAAGGTGATACCTGTGCTAACAGCATATAAATCACATTTATATTCCATGGCTGAACAACGCTTTGCTCCCACTGAGAAAATTATGACTGCTGTTCAGATGGCGGTCATAAAAGAGAGCTCTCTAGCCCAGGAGAAGCACACTGTTGTCGTGACCCCAATACCAGCCTCAGAGGCTGTGACAAAAGCCAGCATTCCAAACACAAAAGCATTACATACACATTGGATACAATTGGGCCACCTCTCTGACTACCCCTGATGTTGATTATGTTTTTGACCCAAAACTTCAGACACAAGAGTTCCTTCAATATGAACTTGAATACACAACACCTACAAACATTTTTCTTCTTGATGAATATTAAATGGTTATTTACACTGATGGTTCAGCACAACCAGCAGTAGGCACAAAACAGCAATACTCTGCTGCTTGTACAGCTGTGTGCACATTTGTGAGGGATATCAAGTTCCAGCCCCAAAACACATATACACAAAACTTTAGGGACTGCCCTGCATAATTGGCAGAGCATAAGGCTCTATTATTGGCACTGGAACACACGGATCCTTACCTTCTAACACTCATTGTATGTGATTTGTATTATTGTGTCCAGTCCTTTAATGAATACCCGCATTCCCAGCACCAGAATGAGTTCAGCAATTCAAAAGGAAACACCAGCAAACACAGACTTCTGTGGGGGGAAGGTAGCACATCTAAAGGAGTCACTTCCATATACCCAGGTAGTACATACAAGGGCCCATTAATGTGTAGGAATACACGTTGCAGGAAACGCTTCCGCTGATGAAGTAGCCAAGTCAGCAGTAGCCATGACTTCTGTTGCTTCGATTACTGGTTCTAGGACGAGATTTGATGATGACACACTAGCTACTGTGAAAGCTTTGACTGACAGCAAGCCCTTGCTGAAGGTGTATCTTTCCAAATACTCCTACCTTCTAAATGCCCAAAATGTTGCATTTGTAACAATACCAGGGGTGGGTGATTGTGTAATGCCCCCTAGACCAAACATTAGATCTAATAAAAGCAGCACATGAAGGGGCTGCTTCTGCCCATGCAGGTGTGACAGCTACAACTTCATTACTGCAAAAATGATACTGGGGACTAGGTATATACAAACAGACCAGACAGAGGGGGTCATTACGACCCCGGAGGTCAGCGTTAATATAGCGGTAAGTACTGCCAACAGGCTGGCGGTACTTACTGCCATATTATGACATTGACAGGTTTGGCTGAAGCCAACCCGCCAATGTACCACTCCGACTGCCATGGCGGTAACAGCCTCCGGGCTGGAGATATCCATCTACAGCCTGGTGGCCGTCATTGTTCCGCCTGCAGGATTATGACCCCGCCTAACGCCATGTTGGCAGTACGTCATATCAGTGACAGGGAATTCCTTCCCTGTCACTGATAGGGGTCTCCCCCCTTCCACTCCAGTTACTCCTCACCCCCTACCTCTCCAAACCCGCCCACCCCCTATATTCACTCCCCCTTCACACACACACACATGCATACACAGACCCATTCCAACATGCTCCTACGCATGCATACATCCATTCACACACACATCCGCACACACATTCACACATACACGCAGACACGCATTCATATAACACAACATACAAGCACTCATACATCCATACATGCATACATGCATTCAACACGCAACACACACCTGCAACCATGCACACACAAACATTCATACACCCCAAAAACACACACAACACCCCCGCCCTCCTCCCCTGTCGAAGACCTGACTTACCTGTAGTCAGGAGGTCCTCCAGCAGGAGGTGGGGCGGAGCGATGCTACCACCAGCAGAGCCCGCCAGCAAAACACCACCAGGCCGTCTTATTTCTCATAATACGGATGGCGGCAGCAGCGCCACCTTACCGCCATCCGCCGGCATGGCCACAGCCGGATTTCTGCCCTTCTTGTGGCAGAAATCCAGCTGTGGTCATAATACGGCAGGCAGCTGGTAGCTGCGGTGACGGTCTTTTCGCGGCCCTTGCCGCGGCAGTAGGCAGATTTTACTGCCAATGTCAAAATGGGGGCCAGAATGTCCTTTGTTGTGACATTTGCCAACAAATAAGAGGGTCCACTGCAAAATACCCATCTTAAACACCCCTCATCATTTCTAACAAACCACTACAATGTGTGTACCTGGACCATTGTGGTCTCCTAACACCTGATGGTGCAAACAAATACATCTTAATTGCTGTTGAGTCTTGCTCCAGATTTCTATGGGTATGTCCACCACAATCAGCTGACGCTCATACTGTTACTAAAGTTTTGCAAATCTTCACCAGGACATACACAGATACGGCATTCCATTCGGACCATTGCCCTGCTTTTGCCTCAAGGGCTTTCAGGAACACCATGGTGACAATGGGTGTCCAAATCCATTTCTCATCTCCATACCATCCTGAGGGAAACACGGTGTTAGAGCAGAAAAACTGAGACTTAAAGCAATCCTTCATAGCAAGGGTACTAGGTACAGTTCAAAGTTGGCTTAACCACCTATATGGAGTCCAGAGAGCACTAAATAATCTGCCCAGAAGGTCCTTGGCAAGGCGCACCCCATATGAGGTTCTGTTCAGCATACCTATCTATGTCCCAGATTTTGCTAGACCTGGTGCAGTGACAGCAGACACACCTTTTGACATAAATGAACGGGTCTCTGTCTTGCAGGAATTACATCAGTTCTGTGGTGAAAATTCATTTGCATGTGCCACCACATTGGGAATGAGGAATTCACCAACAACATCCACCGGCTGGATTCCAAAAGTCGGGGATCTAATGCATGAAAAGATTGCTGTAAAAAAAGAATTTGGCCCTGCATATCGAGCACTGGTTCCAATCCTGGGAATACACAGTCCCAGAACTGTCATTCTACCACTGCTACTTGGTTCCAAAGAAAACCGCTTTGTATCAATTGAAAATGTCAAGTTACACCATGTGGCCAGACCTACACAGAGGACCATGAGGACTCCTGAGCAGTTTCTGAACCCTTCTCACTGCCAGTCAGGATGTGTCACTTCAAAACAGTGATAAGACTTCCCTGAGCTTGGGGAGGGTGTAAAATGAACTTTCATTAGTACCTGTTTCTACATCATGGACAAGAGATGCCCAACATTCTGAGATATATTACTCTAATTCAACACAAATGGATGAAATTGTTTACTAAGAAACACCAAGGGATACATCTGCTAGTTCTTCTCTGACATTGGCTCCAGTATTTGCATGAACTGCTTATGGATATTTTGCTGACTTCAATTAGTCTTTGTTAAATTCTTCAGCATCTTCAAATACACCTGTATCAAGAGCACATACGCTATTCAATTAGCCTAAAACTATCTAATTCGTCCAGGGAGTTATCTATGGGTCCTGTTAACTGTGCTTGCCTTCCTTCTTTGGATTGGTTTTGTCATTGTTTTCTTTTTGCTGATACATGGCCATTATCTTTCTGAACGCTCTGCTGTTGAACCGGTGGATTACGTTTTGAAGCCTCACCTATCCTCACATAAGGTTAGCAAAGACTTGTCCCTAGTGAACCTTTCAGCTATTTGGATTCCTGAAGGGATTGTTTGGGCTAAAGTTACTTTTGATATTTCGGGCCGACGGAAATTATTCAAATTCCATATATATTCACAGTCTCTATGAATGGTATAATAACAACTGGCGTGGTTTCTGATGACTGAAATGTAAAAACAGTTTATTCTATGCTTGCTGAGCTTGAATACTATACTATAAAGTTAAGATGTTTACCAAACAACAGCAAATGATGGGGAAATGCCATCATTTCAGACACGCCTTTATACATAAAGCCAACATCCCGAGAACTGTTTACAATTATCCACAATGGGAACATTGGCCAACTCCACCAATGGGGAGTTCTAAAACAAATGTAGAAAAGTGTGTATATTCTACAGGGTATGATGTTAAAAATGCTGAGTCTTATTATTTTAAACTGCCTCCTATGGAATTGAAGAAAGTTCTGTTAACAGACACCAAATTAATCTTCTCTGATTCTTTTGTTTACCAGTTGGCTATTGAAGGCTATGAATATTGAATTAAGTCGATTGATTTAAAGAGTGTATAGGGAACTAGAAATTGGCAAATACAGGGATGGGTTGCTTTGTTTAGAACATGTCTTATTTTGTTGCAAATAACATTTTTAAACGAAATTGTGCAACAAAGAAGTTGGTTAGGTTTAGCAAAGATTAAGGAATTAAATGCGCCCAGTAATCCGTCACCAGCTAAATTTGAAAAATGGCAAAAGATTTTAAATGTCACTGAAGAACAGCTGGGCGGGTGGATATAAAATGGAACATTTAATTAAAAGATTTCAGGTCCAAACAGATGGTTATTGTAGCCAGTTGACAGAAATGGCTGTCTGCATGTTTTGTAAACTTCACAGGGGGTTTTAGAGTGAATAGTCCTGACCCTCATTACATATCATCACAACACTCTGCTATTGGCTCCACATACAGGGTGAGCAAATTATGTCAAGAATGGCTAAAATCTTCCACGCTAGCAGCCACCTAAGAACACCTTAGCAGCATGTCAGAAAACACAGACTTACAAACTTTATTGTTAGGTCCTGAAAAAACTTGCACAAAGTGCTTCTCATGTGAAATTTATAATGAAATTTGGAAGCTTTCAAAAAAAGAAGCTGCCACCCGGTTAAGGCAAATATATTGGGGAAAACCTCCAGAAAGCTTGGGCCTTTGTAGATAATGGCATGAACACTTTGTCCAACCACAATTTGCACCCTAAATAATATTGTTTCACTTGAATTGACATCATAAAAAATTATATGTCATTTTTACACCATGGAGTCAACTCAGGTTCATAATGCAGTGAGGTTGGATGTTACAAGCTCTGAAAAGTGGTCATGTACTCTGGCAACATGTCAGCTCCAGGGACTTGTTTTCAGCATTTAGTATGATGAGAAAGCAACAAATTATTGCTAAGAAAGAAGCAACTTATATTATGTTAAACATCGAAACGTTGCCTTTCACTCTGGCGGAAATATCATCTGTAATTTGGTTAATATACGGGGTTATGAATCTTCCCATTTAAATTTTTCAGTTCACCTTGTGTTTGAAGCACAATCCTGCAGGCAGATTTGACAAGCTAGAAGATAGTTACATCCAAGAGGTGAGGGAGCTACCCTTTACCCCAAATGTTACAATGTCATGAAAGAGGTCTTTCTTGGCAGAAGTGAATGTGAGACTTCTGTAAGTTGTTCCATGATTTGTAAGCAGCTGTACTTGCACAGGGCATGTAAAGCTTCAGCTGCAAATTTAGCTTGTATCTGAAGTGTGTTCCTGTCCCTTTGATTCGTCAGTCATGACAGGTGCTCTTGAATGGACTTATGTGATGCTGAACGGAGATAGCTGTTGTGGAATGGAGACTGAATTGCCTACATAGTTTCGGTCTCCCAAATGGTAACTTGTTGCAGAAATTTACTTTTTCTCCCCACACAAGAGATAAAAGTAGCAGACGTATGGCCTCCAATAGCTACTTCAAATGTAAGTTTTAACAAGCTAAGCAGACTGAAAGCTCTTTTGTTTAAAAAACAGCACTCACATCTGCAAGACCTATGCTCTTCAAGTGGTGAGATCATCCACAGAGATACAGTCCCTTTTAAATATAACCTTCCCAAAACATTTCGATGAACTTATAAGTCACATTTCTAACATGTCCAACACTGCTGGGTTTGCACATTTCTTTTAAGGATGTTGGTTCTGTCAGCACCTTTTCCTCTGTATTTGGCATAACACCTTCAACCATACACTCTATGTTTTCAAGTGTTTTGAGGGGATTTCCTGTTATTTGGGCATTAATTGGTGGTATTATGCTATTGCTGTTGCTGTTGCTGTTGCTGTTTTTCATTCACAATGGCTGCCTCATCTCAACATGGAGGACTGATGGTGCTTCCACCAGCCGAACTGTGTTGTGAATACATAATTCAGTATTTGGGACCACCACTCCTGGACGATCTTTGTCATTCAGACCAGTTCTGAATTGTGTGCAGCTCGGCTTTCACTGCTTGAGATGCCTATTCGAACACGCATCGGAAGTGTGTCTAGCTATGCAGCACATACCTTCTTTGGATGCATTTCTGTTGAAGTTCTTGAAGAGGGTTCTTTACCAGACTTGCACACTGAGATTGCGGTTGCTATGAGAATCTTCCTATGAGTCGTGCTTTGTGGATCGAGTGGCTCCCGGTGCTTCAATACTTGGCAGCTCAGGGGATGCTGCTGCCTCAGCTGGAGTTATGGCTGAGACACCGGAACATGAGTGCTCCCTTGCTTTCCTTGTCAACAACCTGATACATTTGTCACCACCCGAAGGGGGATCTTTCCTGGATTTAATTACCATTGATGACATTGGGAATTTTTTAAAGGATCATGATTATTCTTGACATTTGGCCTGAATTTGATGGAATTTTTTTTATCAAACTTCTAAACTGACCTTTTAAATTTGGCTTGATTTTGGTCTGTCATGCTTGTCAACATGGACATTTTTATCTCCTTTTATGCACATATTTAGATTGCTTGTAATACGAATTGTTGTAGGCATGTGATTTTAGTAGTAGATTATATTTTTATAGACTTTAGCACTCTCGAACTGACAATGGAGAGGGTGACCTGAGGTTCTTATAGCATCTTTGTAGGCACATTTATTTTAGCATGGGTCTAAGGCCTGTGCCCTCTCACTTGGTCACTTAACATTTTATTTCTCTTATTGTTTAGCAAGGCTTCATTTTAGTGGTAATGTTTTATGAATTTTTATCACTTGCCCTTCCATACAGAATCTGTTATTTATTTATTTGACAATATTTCATCCTGTGCTCACTCAAAGGCTGTATATGACAGTTCGCCAGGTAATGCTGGTCTAGACAATAGAATGTCTTCCTTACACAGAAAATATGTGTTGTCACATCAGGGCAATTCCCAGAACAACAACATGCTTTATTATAAAGCAATATGCTTCCCCCACCAACTTAGAGGGGACATTCCAGCCTGCCTGCCATCTCGTGCTGCACGTCACCGCAGTTTCTGCTACAACTCTGCACTTCCTCTTTGTCTATGTGGGAGGACTCCCAGCAGACTAAGGGGGTGATTCCGACCCTGGCGGTAAAAACTGCCAGGGCCGGGGTCCGCGGGAGCACCGCCAACAGGCTGGAGGTGCTCCTTTGGGCATTCTGACCGCGGCGGTACACCGCCGACTTTCCGCTGCCAGGGGATTCTGACCCCCTCACCGCCATCCTGTTCCTGGCGGTTTCGACCGCCAGGAACAGGATGGCGGTGAGGGGTGTCGTGGGGCCCCTGGGGGCCCCTGCAGTGCCCATGCCAATAGCATGGGCACTGCAGGGGCCCCCGTAAGAGGGCCCCACTTTGAATTTCAGTGTCTGCATAGCAGACACTGAAATTCGCGACGGGTGCAACTGCACCCGTCTTTCACCTTACACTCCGCCGGCTCCATTCGGAGCCAGCTTCCTGGTGGAAGGGTGTTTCCCACTGGGCTGGCGGGCGGCCTTTTGGCGGTCGCCCCCCAGCCCAGTGGGAAACCCAGAATGACCGCCGCGGTCTTTTGACCGCGGTACGGTCTTCTGGCGGTTCTCGCTTGGCTGGCGGTCAGGCCCTAAGAGACCTCTTTTTTACCTCTGAACGCAGGTATGGGGATTGGGCTTCCTTCTTGGGACCAGATTGTCAGATTTGCCTACCAATGCTATTTGCTCTCCGGTAGAAACATAGTAGTGAAATTAGGGATATTAGATACACTATTTTGACAGTATGGTGGGACCCTCCCTGTGTTTCACTTTCCTGGTCACTGCTGTAATAATGCTGTGGTTCATTATCTTCATAATCACAATTCATGCCTTGTTAAATAGAAGGCAGTTGTGTTGTTGTGTAGCCATTTTAGCTATAGCTCCATGCACGTTAGTTTAATACACTAGGCCGCTGTGCACTTTGACCTAGATATATATTTTATTTGGCTTCGCATTGTTATTTTTACAATAACCAGTTTTACGGTCTTGTTTTAATTTCTTCTATCTAACAGTTTTGCTTAGCCCACTGTGTTCTCAAACAAGACATTCTTGATCACTTTGTGCTTCAGTCAAGGCTACAGTTTGGTACATTGCCGGTGAACGTGGTAGAAGTTTAGTCTCCAACATTCGTAGAAAAGACACATCCTTACGTAGGGGCATTTTCTTAGAACATTAGCTGTGTTATTATAAAAACACTTCCTAGTCCCATTACACGTTAAGAGGGAGATTCCAGCCAGGGAACCACAACTGTATGCTGTTTGCTGAATGCTTTGTTGCCGAAGCTAACGCAGACTACAGGCCTTTGCCCCGGTATGAGGGTCGATGTCCTCTCGGGGGAACCTGAAAGGCAGAATTAGAGCTTAACATGCTGTGCTCAAATTATGACTCAGATAGAAAATAGTCCATTGATTCTAGTGGCAATATGATAGCGTTATTCTTATGCTTCACTCTCATCATCACCATTTTAATATTGTCATGGTGTGTCATTCTGGTTATTGCAGTTCACGCTTTGCTATCTAAAATGCAGTTGTTTTATTGAACCAGTCTTTAAAACTCATACTGCATTCATTGTCATTTATATATGAGACTGAATTGGGAATGAGAGAACCTGATGCGACCTGAGCGACCACAACTTTCCTGAGAATTATGATATCTCATGCGCTCGGCTGCCCAATCATCTCTACCTTTCGGGAGAGACGAGGCTTCCCTGAGGAGTCTGAGTGTCATACAATAGGCTGCCACAAATCACTTCTACCGCTGGTATTTATGAGGTGCTGCTAGCTAACCAGAAGTGTTAGGCCAACAGCTGTCACATGGTGTGGGATCAGCCTCAGTGCCCCATGCTCGGTGGTGCTGCCACCAAACATCCAGCAGTCTCGTTACTACAACCAGAGTCCTACCACAATATGCGTGGAGTAAGATAAGTTTCAGATAGTTTTTAGAATAAGTAGTGTAGTTTAGGGAGCATAGTGCAGTTTAAGTGTAGTTTAGGTTAGATAATTCAGTTAGTGTAGTTTAGGTAGTTTTAAGTAGGTTACGTTTGATATTTACATTAAATATAAGTTTTTTCTACATACAAGTCTACTTCATGATTTACTGTGTAGGAGTTGTCATATCTGCTTCAGTTGTGTTAAATACATGCAGTAGGCTTTGCTAGAAGTGTTTGTAGACATATGTGACTCTGTTAACACGTATGGGGAGGAATCTGTCACGTTTGGCATGGAATCAAATAAGGGATCTACAAACATAGTTGAGTACTGTAAGTGTCACTCTTGATGTGAATAGATAGACAGACCAAAATGGGTATTCACATAATGTTGCTCTGTGCTTGTAAGTCATGCGACATGCATTGTAGGGATGGTGATGTCAAACCATTGTAACTAATTAAGGGAATTCAGGGTCACACACTGATGCCAGCTCCTCACACACTCACTCTTGCATCATTTGTTTGTCACAGCAGTGTTGTTTTCTTGCTAGTATCCATGGATACTCTCCCCACCAGTGCTGTGACTTCATTCACCATTATCATTCAATCAATCAATCAATCAATCAATCAATCAATCATAAGATTTATAAAGCGCACTAATCACCCGTTAGGGTCTCATTGCCTGCATGCTACTTATTGCACTTCATGCTAGTGTCCTTGAGTAACTACTTGCTAGTCTACATACAAACAGGGTTCGCCAAATATACTTCCCTCAGCCAGTTCAGCTTTGTTCATAGATCCATTACACACATGTCCCTTTGGGGGGTAATTGGTGTCTTTGACTCAGAAAATCTACCATGGTCTACTTTGTCCAGACTCCAACAGACATACAACATACAGGTTGAACATTTATTTACATGTGAACACATTTGTAAGATCACAGGCACAGTTCTTACAGCAACAACCCCAAAGGTTTATTTGAGCAATTTGATGTCCAGACAGAGTCAATGGGGGATACACTACATAGGACATGTGGAGGACAGGAGAGTTTCCTTGGGGAAGAGAATTAACAAATTTCCAATATGGAAGATATGCTACACTGACAGTCCACAAATGGGTGAGAACAATAGTTGGGAGAGCAAATTGAGGACAGTACCAGTTGAGAAGTACATTGGGATGGTCATCAGCAATGGGTAAAAGAGCAAGTGACAATTTGGCACAAAGAAATGCTACTGGGCTTTTTTAGGTTGGAAAGAGGTGAAGTCCACATCTTCCTCCTCTGATGTCTGTGGTGCTTCCTGTGAGGGGGTGCTGTAGCTGACAGAGGTGGTGGAATCACACACATCAGGGGCTGAAGATATAGAGCCCCAGCCCACAGCATCATTTCTCTGTGCCAACAAGTGAGGCAGCACTGCACAGAGAAGGGCCTGCTGGTTTGCCAGCACAGCACTAATGTTGCAGTGGTAGGCACCCATTGTGGTGATGTATGTGTCCTGCTTCCACTCCATGGACTCCAAGTTGTTACGGATTGTCCCCAGCTGTTTCACAACCTCGCTGATGCCACTTTGGCAGGGCAGTTGCTCGTACCTCTGCCTCATAACACCAGCAATGTCAGCCATGGGCTGTTCGAGCCAACAGAGCAGATGGTAGGTGCCTCATACGGTGGTCCAGGTGTCATTATTGGGACTGAGGCACCTATGGACAGCCTCTAGGGTGCCCACCATGGTCTCCATCCCCACCTGCACCACATCTACCATCTTTTGATGGACTTCTATCACAAAACATTGGAATTCTAGTAGGAGGTCCTCAGAGTCCAGGGCTGGGGATGGACTGGCAGATGGTGTTTGTTGGGTGATGGGTTGATCCTTTAGTGACCCGGCAACGCTGTTGGCCCTTCCCACCACTAGCGATGGTGTGTCAAAGGAGGCCAAGATTTGCTAGAGCGTGTTTTGGTCAAGGGTTGGCAGGCTGTTATTCTCAGCCAGATCACTATCCCGGCCATGCAGCTGCTCAGTAGGTGTAAGCACATCCTCTGCAAGGATAGAGAGAAATGTTAATGGTGTCCTATGTTAGATATTGACATGAGTAATCTGTTTTGCTAATATTTGACTTTCAGTACAACAATGATGCATAGAGTTTCTGTTACATGGAGGTATAGAGTCCAAGTTGCACTGTAGTTGCCTTTCATATGGCAGTATCTCTGCATTCTACATACAACCACTGTGTGTCAATCCAGATTTTTGTGTCTCATGGCACATATTGCAGCACAGTTACAAGGGTCACTGGGCCTACCATTCCTGAATGTATGATCAAAGGTCAAGTCCACATCAACCAGGGTGATTTGCAGTGTTTTTCATGGTGCCTATAGTGATTGTATTTTAACATATTGACACAACTACTGTTCAGATTGCACCTAATCCCCAGGGTGCCTGCATTCCCTGTGGCCAGTATTCAGTCCACTGCCCTTGTGCAAGGTTATGTGGGTCTGGTCATGCATTTGTAATGATTCAGCCATCTGGCTTTCACACTCCACATTATGGTACTCTGCCTTATTGTGCTGCCTTGCATGCACATTGCGTATTCATGTGGTCAAGGGTTGATTTTGTAACACATATCCTGTACAACTCTATACACCAAACAACCTTGCAACACTGCAGGAATCTGTAAGGTCATGCACTTACCATGTATTTCCTATTAATGTCTACTCATTTGTTTTGTTTTAGATACACTTTTGGCTTCATCATTGTGGACAGTGGGCCCTGTGGGCCAAATCTGCAATAATGGGCCCTGTCACACTAGGTAGATTGCTAGCACGGACACTCACACCAGTTGATAGTTGCCTTATTTGGGTATCTGCATAGCATGATACATCCTTTGACTCAGGCCTGCTCACTTTTACATGTAAATGCCACACAGTGATGTAACCCAGATCATACATTGACTCTCATGTGCCTACAACACCAACAATATGTGTGACCATAGCCAATGTACTGACATGTCTGCCTATTATTGAGGGCTATGTGTCAAGCTGTGCCCCACATAGTAGCAGTGATGGAATTGGTGACATGTACCTACCCAGGTCTGCAACATAATTGGGCACATTCACCTCAGTCTACAAAAATCACTGACTCCTGCCCTTTATGGTGGTAGACTAGTTTTTCATGTCCCTTGAGAGATCCCTATTTCACATCTTCCAAGTTAGACAGATGTGGCATGGTGGGACTATTCCCCTTCAGACTCCACCCAACACATGCTACACCTTCACCCAGGACCACATCACCTGTACAATGGTGTACCCCGATAGGCTCTTCTCTGTCATCCCTTCCCATCTGCAACACAAGTGTGACACTGTCAGACACAGCAGTGCATGTGAATTACTTAAGCTTCCTTGCAGAACACATTTCCATTCTGACTTCCTTGCTATGCAGTGTTTCCACATTCAGACAACTGTCATTTCAACCTACTCTGACATCACTTACACTGCACTGCAAAACCATGTAACCACCAGGGCCATACATTAGCTTTGGCTGCAACACACATGGTCCTCTGATGTGCATCACTTGCATTAACTCTGAACAAGTCAGACTTAGTACATGACATGAGTTCTGTTGGTCCCTACTGATACCTGTGTGGTCTTACCACTCATATCAGGACAGCTGTGTGCTATTTATTTTCATGCCAGCTATTATAAATGTGGATCTTGGCATGGTGCTATGTGTTGATACTTCACATGCCCCACACCTGATACCCTTTGAGGTGAGCTGTTTCTCCTCTGACAAGCGCATCCCATTTGTTTCCTTTACAGTGCATTTGTGTGCATGGGCCCATGTAAGACACTGTGGCCTTGTGGTGCAAGGTGGCCTGCATTATCACCGTCAGGTTGTATAGAGTTCAGGTGTTCATGCATGATGTGTTGCTCCAGTCCATGGGGCTTTTTTCATGCAGCTTCTGCTGCTAGTGTGAAACTTCTTGTGACACAATGGCAGAGCAGGCTGCTGACCCATATCTATAAGGCCACTCAAAGCCATTTTGCTTGGATTTTTTCATGTCTTTGTAGACATTTAGGGGGTCATTTTGACCTTGGCGGACGGCGGAGGCCGTCCGCCAAGGTACCGCCGCTGAATGACCGCACCGCGGTCAAAAGACCGCGGGGGCCATTCAGACATTTCCTCTGGGCCGGCGGGCGCTCTCCAAAAGAGCGCCCGCCGGCCCAGAGGAAATGCCCCTGCAACGAGGACGCCGGCTCAGAATTGAGCCGGCGTAGTTGCAGGGGTGCGACGGGTGCAGTTGCACCCGTCGCGTATTTCAGTGTCTGCTTACGGGGGCCCCTGCAGTGCCCATGCCATGGGCATGGGCACTGCAGGGGCCCCCAGGGGCCCCGCGGCACCCCCTACCGCCATCCTGTTCCTGGCGGGAGACCCGCCAGGAACAGGATGGCGGTAGGGGGTGTCAGAATCCCCATGGCTGCGGAGCGCGCTCCGCAGCCATGGAGGATTCACAAGGGCAGTGGTAAACCGGCGGGAGACCGCCGGTTTACCCTTTCTGGCCGCGGCTGAACCGCCGCAGTCAGAATGCCCTCAGGAGCACCGCCAGCCTGTTGGCGGTGCTCCCGTGGTCGGTGACCCTGGCGGTCACCGGCCGCCAGGGTCAGAATGACCCCCTTAGTGAGGCAAGGCAGCGCAAGTCGCTGCATTGCCTTACTCTGCATCAGGACTCGTACCATGGGTGTTGCTGTGGGTTTTCCAATGACTATGGGTTTTGTTGTATTCCATGATTTACAAGGATCTGTATACCGGGGAATGCGGCAAGATCATACACATCCCCAGGGGAGCCATAGCAAGGAGAAATATATTTGTGTTCCTCTTTTTTATATGTGCTGCATTGTGCGGCACACATAGGAAGAGGACAAATCTGACATGATTGTTTTTATGCAGGAAGGTGTCCTTTCTTGCGCAGGGTCAATCCTGTCTGCAAAGCAGGCATCCTTGCAACATGGTGCAAAGGTGCTTGTATCGGTGCTAGGTATGCCATGATACAAAGGTGTACCTGGACTGCTGCTGCACTTTACACATGCAATGGAAAATTGTGACGGAGCATGACTGAGCTGTGCCACATGTAACTGGGCAGTGTGACTGATATTTCTGAGCCACTTAATGGGACCTGAACTTTGCTTTGCACAGTTGAGTGCTGGGTCATACCTGGTTGCACTGCACAACACAACCTTTTTGTCCACATTGCCCCTTGTTAATATTTACCCTGTGGCTGTCGCTCGTGTGCTGCACTGTCATGTCCTGGTACTCTAGCTACCAATTTGCATGGGATGACAGCTGCCACCCGCTCATCCAAGGCATTCGGCTCCTCCTGGGGTGTTGGGCTCCCTCCCCGGTTTGCATTGCTGCCTTCAGGTTGTTGGCCAGTTTCTTCTTTGTCTGCCGCCTATAATCATGCCAGCACTTCTTGCAATGTGTGATTGTCCTCTTTGCTTGTCCCACACTGTTGATTTTATGGACAATGGCCTGCCAAATGGCCACTTTCCTCCCTAGAGGCAATTTAGAGGTGACAAAGGACTGATGTTGGTGCTCTGTCACCTCAGTGATCAAGATGTCATTCTCCTCCTCACCAAAGTTGCACTTCCTCTTCCCCTGGCAGTCTGTTTGAATGCCCTGGCTGGTGATGGGAATGTTGTCCTGCATCTGTTGCCTGATCCCTGCTCCATGGCTGCCTTCTGTAAAGTGTGCCTTTCTTTTTACAAACATTCCGCACTCAAAAGTGAGGCAGGGTCGATTAGCGTCACTTTACGTGCTGTAAGTCAGCCTTGCATCACTTTGCAGCAGAAGCATCAGGTTTCCCTATGACATGACACACACAGATGAGTCATTTTTTTATCATGCAGCCAGGATCCTTCTGCCATGGTGCATCAAATTGTAAATATGAGGCATCCATGGCTTAGGATTCTGTCATACTGTAATGCAATTTATATTGATGCATTACTTGTACAATGGAGTGATGTGTCATTTCTTGGAAACATGGCCTTAAGTGTATCAACTGAACTCCTCTCTATAAATGGGAAGCTTCATCCTGTGGGTGCATCAGACCTGAGGATATCCTTTTCCAAAATATTGTGAGTAGCTAGCTCTTCTTTTTTGCCCAGGCTCTCTTCAAGGTGATGTTGTTGCGTAGGTTCTCATTATCCTAATCAAATCAAATCAAATCATTAACATTTATAAAGCGCGCTACTCACCCGTGCGGGTCTCAAGGCGCTAGGGGGGAAAGGGGGGGTTATCGCTGCTCGAACCGCCAAGTCTTTAGGAGTCTCCGGAAAGCGGAGTGGTCCTGGGTGGTCCTGAGGCTGGTGGGGAGGGAGTTCCAGGTCTTGGCCGCCAGGAAGGAGAAAGATCTCCCACCCGCCGTGGAGCGGCGGGTGAGAGGGACGGCAGCAAGTGCGAGGCCAGCGGAGCGGAGGGGGCGGGTGGGGACGTAGAAGCTGAGGCGTCTGTTGAGGTATTCCGGTCCCTTGTTGTGGAGGGCTTTGTGTGCGTGGGTGAGAAGACGGAAGGTGATCCTTTTGCTGACTGGGAGCCAATGCAGGTGTCTCAGGTGTGCGGAGATGTGGCTGTTGCGGGGTACGTCGAGGATGAGGCGGGCCGAGGCGTTTTGGATGCGTTGCAGGCGGTTTTGGAGTTTGGCGGTGGTCCCGGCGTAGAGGGTGTTGCCGTAGTCCAGGCGACTCGTGACAAGGGCGTGGGTCACGGTTTTTCTGGTGTCGGCGGGGATCCAGCGGAAGATCTTGCGGAGCATGCGGAGAGTGAGGAAGCAGGCGGAGGACACGGCGTTGACTTGCTTGGTCATGGTGAGAAGAGGGTCCAAGATGAAGCCGAGGTTGCGGGCGTGGTCTGCGGGGGTCGGTGCGGTGCCGAGGGCCGTGGGCCACCAGGAGTCGTCCCAGGCGGACGGGGTGTTGCCGAGGATGAGGACTTCCGTTTTTTCAGAGTTCAGCTTTAGGCGGCTGAGCCTCATCCAATCTGCGACGTCCTTCATACCCTCTTGTAGGTTGGTCTTGGCGCTGGCGGGGTCCTTGGTGAGGGAGAGTACAAGTTGGGTGTCGTCGGCGTAGGAGGTGATGATGATGTCGTGCTTGCGTACGATGTCGGCGAGGGGGCTCATGTAGACATTGAAGAGTGTCGGGCTGAGCGATGAGCCTTGAGGTACGCCGCAGGTGATCTTGGTGGGTTCTGAGCGAAACGGAGGGAGGTAAACTCTTTGGGAGCGGTTAGCGAGGAAGGAGGCGATCCAGTCCAGGGCCTGGCCTTGGATCCCGGTGGAGCGTAGGCGGGTGATTAGGGTGCGGTGACAGACGGTGTCAAAGGCAGCCGAGAGGTCGAGGAGAATGAGGGCGACTGTTTCACCGTTGTCCATCAGGATTCTGATGTCGTCTGTGACTGAGATGAGGGCGGTTTCCGTGCTGTGGTTGGTTCGGAATCCGGTTTGTGAAGGGTCGAGCAGGTTGTTGTCTTCCAGGAAGGTGGTCAGCTGTTTGTTGACGGTCTTTTCTATTACCTTGGCTGGGAAAGGTAGAAGAGAGATGGGGCGGAAGTTTTTCAGGTCGCTTGGGTCAGCCGTAGGTTTCTTTAGTAGGGCGTTGACTTCAGCGTGCTTCCAACATTCGGGGAAGGTAGCAGAAGAAAAAGAAGAGTTGATGACGGTCTGGAGGTGCGGGGCGATGATGTCGTCGGCTTTGTTAAAGATGAAGTGCGGGCAGGGGTCCGAAGGGGCGCCGGAGTGGATAGAGTTCATGATGGATTTGGTTTCTTCCGTGTTGATGTGGGTCCAGTTGTTGAGGGTGATGTCCGGGGAAGCGGGTTCAGTGGTGTATGGTTGGGTCTGGTGTCCGAAGCTGTCGTGGAGGTCGCTGATCTTGCGATGGAAGAAAGTGGCGAGGGATTCGCACAAATCCTGTGAGGGCGTGACGGCGTTGGCGCTGGCGCTGGGGTTGGAGAACTCTTTGACGATGCTGAAGAGTTCTCTGCTGTTGTGGCTGTTTTTGTCTAGTCTGTCGGTGAAAAAGTTCCTTTTGGCAGTGCGGATCAGGTGGTGGTGTTCGCGTGTAGCGTTCTTGAGGGCGGTCATGTTGTCAGCGGTGTGGTCCTTGCGCCAGGCCTTCTCAAGGGCACGACAAGTTTTCTTAATGAGACTCCTGGATTTGGGCGGCAGAATCACTTGTTTTGCAGGAGACCGAGCCTAATTCCACAACAGATGTCACCTGTCGGCCTGATCCGGTTTTGTTCCGGCTAACTAGTGGTGCCTCATCTCCACCCAAGAGCAGGGATGATTGGGTAACCGAGCTCGTGACACAAATGACTCCTCAGGGAAATCGTGGTCACTCAGATCTCATCTGTTTCTCATCTGTTCTCTCAGTTACATTTGTCTCATGTATGCAAGAACAATCAGAGGCAGAGTAAGGTTCAATAAGTTTTATTGAAGCAAATGCATCTTAGATAATAAAGCATGTATTGCAATAAATAGGACGATGAAGCATGACAGGATTAGATTGTGACAAGGAGAGTAAAACACTAAAATAATGCTACCATGTGGTAGCTACGGTTTTTAAGAATAGTTCCTACCAAGGCTATGTTAGAGCACAGCACGTTAAGCTCTAATTCTGCCCTTCAGTTTCCCTTGGGAAGACATCATCCCTCATACCTGAGCAAGAGGCCTGTAGTCAACATAAGCAGCTGTAGCGAAGCGCTCAGCAATCAGCATACAGGCGTGGTCATCTGGCTGGAATCTCCCTCTGACGTACATGGATCAAAGTAGTGTTTTTAGAATAAAACAGCTGACGTTCCAAGAAAGGATCCCTACGTAAGAGTGTGTATGTTTCTGTGAACATTGGAGAAAAAGCATACCACTTTTGCCGGTAACCTATCTTACTGCAGCCTTGAGAAAAGCACAGAGTGAAAGAAATGTCTTGTTTAAGAACCCAGTGCTGACCTAGGCTAAGAACAGCTAGATAGAGAAAATAAAAACAAGACTGCAAATGTGGCGATTGTTAAAATAATATAACGAAGCTCGAATAAAACATATTTAGGTTAAAGTGCACAGCAGCAGCCTAGTTTGCTAAAATAATGTGTCTAAAACTATAGCTAAAATGGCTACACAAAGTCTGCATCCTCCATGAATCAAGAGCCTATGCTGATCTTTTTACCTTCAGAGTTAGATATCCAGCATTTGGGCAACTTCCATCCCCACAGGACAGAGCTAGAAGACCCTTTGCCCATAAATTTCATTCTGGTACACGGGACAGACCCATAATATCCCCTTAGCCCTGTGTCCAGGGTAAGCAAAGTGTCTGAGCACATGGTTGATAGGTGTGCTAGTCACGAGAAGGATCTAAATCCATGATATTCCTAGAACACTGAAGTAGGACAATACTTTGATAAAAACAAATTACAGTCCTTAATGTCCTAATGTGAGATCTTCATCCATATCCTGAAATTGGTGGATGGGGGGGAATGCAGCACGACTATGTTAGAGTATGAGAGAGAGAGAGTGCACCTAATGCTGACCCTGTCATTCTGTTGCGGTAATTTTTAGCACATTGTGGTCATCCATACCATTCAGTGATAAAATATGGTGGGAAATATAATGGATGGAGCTAGATGAAAAATGAAATGTAGCAAAATGTAGTAGGAACGATTGATTCTATGACAAATGATGGCCATGTAAAAGTACATTTAATGAACAGACATTTCTATGGGACTTTTGCCGTAGATGTTACCCTTTTCCCACCATCTTGTCGACGTTTTTCTTGGGCCATTTGAACCAACAACTCCAATACGTTCATTCACGCACAGCTGGCACACCAGGAACGTGTTGAAATATTTCATTGGTGCATATTCAGAGCCTTCGTAACCTACGTCTCTATGGTAAATCTATGATACAATTGTGCAGTAAAGTGACTTTTTTTTTTTCTAGCGTTAGTTGGAAAGAAAGCCCCCCATTCTATGTTAGAGAAACTTCGACTCACTCCCTTTCCTCCATTGGTTAGTGCAGTTTGGGGCTTACATTTACTACTCGTTACTTTGAAAAATCAGTAGTCACCAGGGAATTAAGTTGCTCCTTTCTGAAAATTGTATTCTTCTGTTCTTTATATGTAGGTTCCAACGAATTAAAAGCATGGCTCCCTTTCATCTTAAAAATAAAATAGTACATGCTGAGTGCAACAGTAGTGGCACTGTTGATGAGCTCATACAATATGTGTCTCCCTTATTACCTGCATTATCAAATTATCACTTAATTGACAGTCAAAAGCCATTAATGCTCGGCCTTTAATCAGTGTATGAGGCCTTTCTTAGTATGATCATCCCCGTAATTCTAACTCTACTGTCTCGAATCATTTATACAGGTAAATTACCTGCAACCTTGAGTGACCAAGAGAGAGATCAATAATTTTGGTTGCACAACATTACTGTACCTTCTCTTTTGAATTTGTAGCTTGCTTATTCAGAGAATGTAACTAACCTCGGTATTAATGTCATTGCTGACATGACGTATTAGGGCCAGTTTAGTGCCTTAGTCTAGAGATTTGTTTTACAGATGCATGCCTTAAATAAGCACCGGCAAAGCCAATAGGTCTCACCTTTGAACTGTATTTGCCAACCTTTGCTATCCTTTTGATCACACCTCTGTGCTTGCACCAACATGCATGTATACAAATGTGTTACGATGCTGTGATGGGCTCAATTTATTGTTAATTTACCATTCCAAGTTGGGGTATGTCCACCATCAAGCTTCAAGTTAAAGAAATACAAAAATGTGAGCGAACACATTAAGAGAGAAGGCCGGCCTGGTAGCAAAGACTGGGTCCTTGTTAACCCCTTCGCTGCCAGGCCTTTTCCCCCTCAGGTGCCAAGCCTTTTTTTGGCTATTTGGGGCAGTTCGCGCTTAGGCCCTCATAACTTTTTGTCCACATAAGCTAGCCAAGCCAAATTTGCGTCCTTTTTTTCCAACATCCTAGGGATTCTAGAGGTACCCAGACTTTGTGGGTTCCCCAGAAGGAGGCCAAGAAATTAGCCAAAATACAGTGAAAATTTCGTTTTTTTTTAAAAAATGGGAAAAAAGGGCTGCAGAAGAAGGCTTGTGTTTTTTTCCCTGAAAAGGGCATCAACAAAGGGTTTGCGGTGCTAAAATCACCAGCTTCCCAGCTTTCAGGAACAGGCCGACTTGAATCAGAAACCCAATTTTTCAACACAATTTTGGTATTTTACTGGGACATACCCCATTTTTACGATTTTTTGTGCTTTCAGCCTCCTTCCAGTCAGTGACAGAAATGGGCATGAAACCAACGCTGGATCCCAGAAACCGCAACATTTCTGAAAAGTAGACAAAATTCTGAATTCAGCAAGGGGTAATTTGTGTAGATCCTACAAGGGTTTCCTACAGAAAATAATAACTGAAAAAGAAAAATATTGAAATTGAGGTGGAAAAAACATCAATTTTTGTTTACGTTTTACTCTGTAACTTTTTCCTGCAATGTCAGATTTTCGAAAGCAATATACTGTTACGTTTGCTGGACTCTTCTGGTTGCAGGGATATATAGGGCTTGTAGGTTCATCAAGAACTCTAGGTACCCAGAGCCAATAAATGACCTGCACCCTGCAGTGGGTTTTCATTCTATACCGGGTATACAGCAATTCATTTGCTGAAATATAAAGAGTAAAAAATAGCTATCAAGAAAACCTTTGTATTTCCAAAATGGGCACAAGATAAGGTGTTGAGAAGCAGTGGTTATTTGCACATCTCTGAATTCCGGGATGCCCATACTAGCATGTGAATTACAGGGCATTTCTCAAATAGACGTCTTTTTTACACACTGTCTTACATTTGGAAGGGAAAAATGTAGAGAAAGACAAGGGGCAATAACACTTGTTTTGATATTCTATGTTCCCCCAAGTCTCCCGATAAAAATGATACCTCACTTGTGTGGGTAGACCTAGCGCCCGCGACAGGATATGCCCCAAAACACAACGTGGACACATCACAGAAAACAGAGCTGTTTTTTGCAAAGTGCCTACCGTGTAGATTTTGGCCTCTAACTCAGCCGGCACATAGGGAAACCTACCAAACCTGCGCAGTTTTGAAAACTAGAGACCTAGGGGAATCCAAGATGGGGTGACTTGTGGGGCTCTGACCAGGTTCTGTTACCCAGAATCCTTTGCAAACCTCAAATTTTGGCTAAAAAAACAAATTTTCCTCACATTTCGGTGACAGAAAGTTCTGGAATCTGAGAGGAGCCACAAATTTCCTTCCGCCCAGCGTTCCCCCAAGTCTCCCGATAAAAATGATAGCTCAATTGTGTGGGTAGGCCTAGCGCCCGCGACAGGAAATGGCCCAAAACACAACGTGGACACATCACATTTTTTCATAGAAAACAGTGCCTACCTGTGGATTTTGGCCTCTAGCTCAGCCGGCACCTAGGGAAACCTAGCAAACCAGCGCATTTTTGAAAACTAGAAACCCAGGGGAATCCAAGATGGGGTGAATTGTGGGGCTCTGATCAGTTTCTGTTCCCAGAATCCTTTGCAAACCTCAAAATTTGGCTAAAAAAACAAGTTTTCCTCACATTTCGGTGACAGAAAGTTCTAGAATCTGAGAGGAGCCATAAATTTCCTTCCACCTACCGTTCCCCCAAGTCTCCCGATAAAAATGATACCTCACTTGTGTGGGTAGGCCTAGCGCCCGCGACAGGAAATGGCCCAAAACACAACGTGGACACATCACATTTTTTCATAGAAAACAGTGCCTACCTGTGGATTTTGGGGGGGCAGAAATGGCCTCAAATAAATTTGTCCCCCACCCCCCAACCCCCCTACCCCCCTGGGAGCGACCCTTGCCTACAAGGTCGCTAGCGTTTCTCCTGAGGGCAGCATGCAGGACGTAATTGTTACGTCCATGGCGCCACACGGGCGCTGCCATGGACGTAACCATTACGTCCGTGGCGGGGAAGGGGTTAAAGCAGAAAAAGCAATCAAACGCATAGTGGTAATATAGCAACTGAGGAACCTGGGTAGGGATACCACGAGCAAGTCAATGCAAATGACATGTGGCAGTGAGCGGGGACGAGTTAGGGAGGAAATGAGGAGTCCAGGGTTGGAAGGTGTTTAAAAAAGCTGAGCGGGAGTGAAAGGGATGGGGTAGCAACAGACAAGGTGGGGATGTGGGATGGAAACAAGAAGACCACACAGGGATTAGGATGGAAAGGCAGAGGCAGTGCACAGCAGTACACAACGAAGAGGGGGCACGGCCAGAAGACACCTGCTCGAATGAATTGCTGAAGGCAAAATAACAAAGTACATTAATGTAAATTAACATTCTGAAGGGAAGAATGTAAATCATCTTATAAATGGATGGGAAAAGGGCGTCTCTGCTTCAGAGGAGTGACAACAACAAACAAGAAGGTTAAATAAAACCATTGAATAAGAAATAAACAAATAAAATCGAAGAAAGCCAGCCAATCAGAAGCAATGGGCTGACACAAAGCCCACTACAAGTATTACCATTCTACACAATAGGTGTTCTAACAACAGACGACTAATGCTGTCTATAAGTAAGGCTTACAAGGGGTCTCCCTAAGTTTCCACTTTCACTGCAACTTAAGGCTCTAGATGTTGGCACTGTAGAAACTGTTTGTTTAGACTATACTAATGCTTTCTAACATCTAAAATGTTTATTGCACACATCGCAATTAGACTAAAATGCAGCTTTAATATTAGTCAGTTATCTTTGAAAAAGTGATCAACCGTGTGGGACAAGGTGATCCTTCAACTGGCTCCTTGTGAGGGACAGGGTCCCTTGCAAGATAGAGTACATGATCTTTAAATATTTATGTGATCTTGCCCAAGCTATTCCATCCTCTTGAATAGGGCGGTATGCCCCCAAGCATCCCCTTTGGCGGTCCAGGGCCACTTCATTGCTGTGTCACATTAAAGCTTGCAACAAGGGAAAGCCTTATTTTCTGTCCACGCTGTATCAAAAATGGATTAGCCTTTCAGTTCATTTTATGTTCAGTAATCCTCTGATGAGCTTCAGCAATCCTATGCCGAGCTTCAAATTCTGCATTCAGGCACCAATGCCTGGGAACATTTTTTTCAATTATATAGGTAGCTACCCCTTGCTTGCATGTTTATCACAATTAATGCTGCAAAAATGTGCCGCCCAATGAAAATTCTGTAATTTTTTCCCCTTCTTTTATTGTTTTTTTCTTTACTAAAACACAGATCTTTTTATTTTTTCATTGTTCACACACTGATGATCTTCTTTTATGTTGTTTATCCTGGCCATATAATTTGACAAGGAAGTCCTGGTTTAGTAAGCATTGAGTGTTCAGGGCAAATTTCACCTTTCAAATAGCAGATGTTTCTTATTCCTCAGAGATAATTTGAACACACTTTTTTTATCAATATAAAGAGCTTCCATTCTACATTTCATATCTTGCCTCAATTTGTTCTTTGTACTTGAGCCAACTTCCTTTTCAATGGATTTAGTGAATTACACTGTCAGCTTTCATAGACTTTTTCAAACTTTTGCAAATACAACATATGTTTATTGATTGTTAGAATGGAAAAGTCCATCACAAGGTTATGGATATGTATCTCTGCCCTGAGTGCCCCAGAAAACATACAACTATACTTTATTACATTTCTAAACACCAACAGTACAAACAAAATAACACAAACTCCTTTCAATACATGGAAATAACATTAAAACAAAAGATTTGCGACTAAAGTTATAAAAGTAAATAATCACATTCTAACATAAACCATTTTTAAGTGGTGACATTTACTATACACGCTCCCATCAAAACCATTTTGGAGACAGTATTCAACACTTAAGGCTTAAGGGTGATACTATTCTCACTCCAATCTAAAAGAACTTAGGCAAATTGTTGGGCACTAAAAAGGTGTCATTTACTATTCCCACTCCAACATATAGCATTTTGGGGAAGGTGTTGGGCAGAAAAAGGGTAACATTTACTATTCCCATGCCAATCTATACCAATTTGAAAATAGTATTGGGCACTTAACGGGTGTAAAATAGTATACATTACTCCAATATAAATCAATATAGGGACAGCGTTGAACACTAAAGTGGGGACAATTATTATTCCCACTCCAATCTAAACAAGTTTGAGGAAAATGTTGCACACTGAAAGAGTGGCATTGACTATTCTCTCTCCAACCTATACTAATTTGGGAAAGGTGTTGGCCACTAAAGGGATGACACTGACTATTCTCACTCCAATCTAAACCAATCTGGGGAAAATGTTGCACACTAAAAAGGTGTCAATTAGTATTCTCACTCCAGCCTATACCTATTTGGGGAAGGTGTTGGATACTATAGGGGTAACATGTACTATTCCCACTCCAATCAATGTCCATTTGAAGAAGGTGCTGGACACTAAAGGGGTGGACAATACTGTTCCCACTCCAATCTAGAACAATTTGTGGACATTGTGGGACACAAAAGAGGTTACATTTTTCTATCCCCACTTCAATCTAAACCAATTTGGGGAAAGTGTTGAACACTAAAAGGCTGTGACTTACTATTCCTACTCCAAACTATACCAATTTGGGTAAGGTGTTGGGCATTAAAAGGGTAATATTTACTATTCCCACTCCAATCTATACTGATTTGGAGAAGGTATTAGACACTAAAGAAGGGACATTTACTATTCCCACCACAATCTAACAATATTAGCAGAAGTTCTTTGACAATAAATGGGTAACACTTACTATTCCCACTCCAATCTAACTATATTGGAGGAATGTGTTTGACACTAAAAGAGTAGAAATATACTACTACCACTATAATGTAACCATATTGGGGAAAGGTGCTGGACAGTAAAGAGGTGACATTTACTAGTCCCACTCCAATCTAATCACACTAGGGGAAATGTTGGACACTAAAAGGGTTAAAATGTAGTATTCCCACTACAATCTAACCACACTGGGGAAGATGTTGGACAGTAAAGGATGATATTTACTGTTCCCACTCCAATCGAACCTTATTAGGGAAGATGTTGGACACTAAAAGGGTGAAATTTACTACTCCCACTACAAATCAACCATATTGGAGGAAGATGTAGAACACTAAAGTTGTGACATTTACTCTTCCCACTCCAATCAAACTGCTGGGGTAACGTGTTGAGCACTAAAGGGGTGCCATTCACTATTCCTACTCCAATTCAATTCCTGTTTGAAGAAGGTGTTGGTTACTAAAGAGATTAAATTTACATTTTATACTGCAATCTAAAACATTTTACAAAAGGTAATGCAAATTACACATTTTATACACACAAGCAATACTCTAAACACATTTTTGAACATAAAATAAATTAGAATTAAATCTAAAAACACACTAACCAAAAGTACAAACCTATATATCCATATGTAAACATTAACATATAAAGAATATTTTATTGCTATAAATAATTAAAATATTTTTTAAATATGTCCTACCATTTTTAAACTGTAATCCATAAAATAATTAAAAAAAAATAATACAAAATCATAATACAAAAACACATTTTCAAATAAAAAAAATTAAAACATATTTTTTTTAATTATCATTTAAAAACTTTAGAATAGTTTTATTTTTTACTCTATTAGAGTGAATGTTCATCTAATTTGTTTTTTAACATTTTTATTATTTAAATACAGTTGTATATTTCAATGTTTTTAAATTTAAAATAATGTATACTGTACATTTAAATTCATTTAAAGAAATAATTAGAGAATACGTTTAAAATGTGTAAAATATTAATATGCATAGCATTCAAATAATTAACATAGAAGTTACTTTGAAATATACACTTTTTTAAATTCTCCTCATCCTTATGCCCTAAAAAACAATATACTGCTGCTAAGAATCATTACAAAACCATTATTTATAAACATTAATATAACTAAAAATACAAATTTCAACAGGTTCATGACAAACACATTACCTTACTAAACACACAAATGAAAAATATAAACTCAGAATCAAACACACTACCATAAATGATATACTGATTAACACTTACAAACAAAATTGCTTACAATATTCTCTAAATTGATATTTTGTACAACTCTATTAAAAAAACACTGAAAATGATATTTTTACCTTTGATATTCCTGTTGATGCTATTTTTGACATCCTGATATTCTTGACATTATATTTTTGTATTTTTTTGTGATATTTGTCCAAATACCTCCGAGAGCTGGGTGGGACACACACTGGAAGAAGGAAGAACAAGACTCTTTGGTGCACTTCAATGGGAGCTCTTTGATTCTGAAAGGAGGTCACAGGACCAGCGACTGCTGAAGGAAATGTGCCTTAGAGAATCATTATGAGTAGCACATAACAGTGAGACTGACATCCAGGTGTAAATGCCTCATCACTCTTTGGCCTGTGTTTGAGGTTACCAAGATTGGAGACTGTCCTGCTTTGATAAATTGTTCTGTGGAGAAAGAGCACAACGAAAGAGTGGGCACTTATATGTGAGCAACCCCTGCAAAATGAACTTCAAATACATAAACATTAAATCACAAGTGTTTCTTTAAATGAATTGTAAAAAGAGGAGCTTGAGATTCCCAAATTGTTAAACTGAAGCTGTACCTCAGTGTGGAAAATCTCAGCATGAGTTCTGCTTGTTGTGACTAGGACTGGGGACTAAGGGCCTGCCAGTCTCCCATGCCGTGTGAGAGGACATCTTCCATAAGGATCAAGCTCCCCACCTGGAGCCTATAGCAACAGCTTCTTCCTGACTTAAGACCAGTGGGTCCTGTGAGGAAAAGGCGATCGGTTTAGTGAAGTGAGGTACAGTGGAAATCCTGTTGCGTGGATCCAGGGGCAGAGTATGAGATTCTAGTCCATCAGCACCACTGCAGCCATTGGGCTGCCAGTGGATGTGCCAAAGTTTGTGATGTCCTAGCCTGGTGAAGAACCCAATGGATATAAAGTGTAAAGTGTTACCACCCTTGGCACTGCACTGTGGGGGACAAAGGGCCACTGCCTGAGACAGCAATGTGACTCAAAAAGGGTTGTTACCTTGTATGCACAATCCAGGACCATTTATGCAACGTAGGGCCATTGCCCTGTATTTGCTGCAGCTAACCTACCTGTGTGTCAGGAGGAAGGAGCTGTTAAGAAGGAAGAGGGCTAACACCCTGACCCCACCTGCAGCTAGGAAAACACAGGAGTGAGACCCATGGTGTGTGAGAGTGATGATTTCAACTCCTTCATCCAAGAGCATCGGGGACCTGCCCCTTGATCCCATGAGAGACTTACTGCATCAGAGGAATGCTTCCTGCCATCTGAGCACAGCCAGGCTGTTAAGGGGTGCCTTGGGACTCTGAACTGCTTTTCTGCAAGTGTGGGTAAGATTGACCAATGGGTATGGTGGCCGTGGAGAATTCCCTCTGAACTGATGGCTCTAGCACGGGGGCTCAGGAGTCTTAATACTGAGGCTCCATAAGACGGCTGAGACTCGGGCACCTTAGTGGGCCAAGCTTGGATGTCACCATGTGACTAGGGAATGACCCTTAGCCAAAAATTGGAAGAGTAGACTGGAAATCTGACCCATGTAACACTCATGGGTTTGCCTCAAGAAGGCTGTGTATAATGTTTACAGTGTGTTGAATTGTACTATGTGTAGTAGGTAAAGGCTCCTTTTTTGAGATGTGAGTCTGTGCTTGCCCTACACCTACCTCCTCCCCGAGAATCCTTGGACTCCTGAACCAAATGCTACCACTAATACTCAAGTACTGAAGGATTACTTAGCCCTGTTGCTCAGATCCCATAGTAGGCTGTGTCCCTGGACAACAGGAGTGAAAGGCCTCAGCCACCAAGTTTGGACCTACTATTTAGTGCTTGCCCCTTGGGCTTCTGAAAGATGTTCCGACATTTATTTTCATTGATTATTTGTTTAATAGCGCAATTTCAGGAATATCTAGTTGATGAATTCCCTCCAAAAGGGGATACACTCCAACAGCAACCAAACACAAAATGACTCAAACAGGGTAGAAGGGACTTCTCTTTATGAACAGTCAAGGGCATCTACCCATCAGCACTCAGGCAAAGGAGGTGCCTTGTGAGTAAAATGCAGTCTAGTGACATAGCCACAGATCTTAGACACATCTTGTCATTCCCAAGTGACTCACTTCCCTTACCGACAAAACTGGGAGTCATGGACCCTTGACTGGCATCAGTTGGTACACCTCTTGAAAAACAATTGAAAATCCTAAAGTTTGGGCTCGATGCAACTGTGAACGATCCCAGTTACACCAAGACTATGTTGCTCATCATGACCTCCAACTCAGAGTTCTGGTTGAGACTTGATTTTCACACAAACAGTGACACACAACTGTAAAAGCAAGGCCCTCACTCATGCCATAGCAATGGCAGCCAATGACAACCACCAACATAAAGCTACAGCAATGCCCGTCTGCGATGCTTGACTGACTATTCACACTACAAAGATGACCGCCTGCAATGCTCGACCAGCTCTTCATGCTACAGCAACAAGCGTCCGCTCCTGCTCCACATGGCCTTCTCCAACGTAAAAGGAACTCTTCATGCGGGACTTAGAAGATAACTTTTCAGCTGAACTGATTTGGTTCCTGTACACAACACTCACATCATCATCTTTGGCCTGAAATTGTGATTTTCCCCGGTCTAACACAACCATATGAATGTGAGTGTTTCTTTAGGCTTTTAGGCATTCTTTTCACTTATCACTTTAAAATATAATGTCTCAGGTTTACCTGCTTGGATTTTTGATGTTCTGGTAGCATTCTATTTATTAAAATGTACTCTATTCTTCTAAATGGGTTTGGGATTTGTTTTTTTCACTTTATTATTGTTTTTGTGCTATATAATACTTTACACATTGCCTCTAAGTTAAGCCTGGCAGCTTTTGTGACAAGCTATCAAAGGGTTAAGCACAGATTAATTTAGTGACTTTTGTGGTTCACCCTGACAACACTTGTTGCCAGATTGGGGCTTCCAATCCCCCCAAATAATCACCCAGTTACTTACTCCAGGCCTTTTTCTCTTTGTCAGTGAAAGGGTTGTCTTCTAGCCTCTCTTGTGTAAAGCTCAGCTGTAATGGAACCCCAGGCCCTGAAGCTGACAAGCGATGTGCA
Source organism: Pleurodeles waltl (assembly GCF_031143425.1). Classification (NCBI taxonomy): domain Eukaryota; kingdom Metazoa; phylum Chordata; class Amphibia; order Caudata; family Salamandridae; genus Pleurodeles; species Pleurodeles waltl. The sequence continues at coordinate 486,926,187 of NC_090438.1, read as the reverse complement.
TGATGAGCATGTGTATGAGAAGTGAGTGTGAAGCAAGTGTATGATATTAAGACTCTGTGAGTCTAAGAACTAGGGACAGGGGGTCCATTTTGGGTAGCCAGAATTTATCATGATGCTAGATGGAGGATGAGGACAGCTTCCAATGACAGTGGAGTGTAATGCCTACATTCTTGTGGTTGGAGGGTGGAGTCTCAGACAAGGAAGTGAAAGAGGATGGAGACAGAACTTCTCTTAGAAATGTAATGAAAGTCTTGTTATCTAAAGGCTGCTGATCTTTTCTCACTGAGAACTGTGATTTGGTAGATGGTAGTGGTGAGGAATAGGACTGCAGTTTCTGTGGTTCAAGGCAAGGATGTGTCTATGCAAGGTCTGCCCTGTTGTCTGTGTTTAGGAAGGCTGATGACAGCCAAGTGCATATATATCTCACATTTCATTATGTTTTGTACGCTCTTGATGAAAGCCAGCCCATTTCTACATTCTATGGAACCATAACTTTGCAGGAAGGCTGTGTCTGAGGAGCAGACTGAAAATGACATCTGAAAAAGAAGCACCCCAAATCGATACTGAAGCCTTTAACAGTGAATCCATATCCCCTGTCTAGAAAATGAGCATCAAATGGCTTCATTACGAGTTTGGCGGTCCGTGGACTGCCATGGTAGCGGTGGTGGTCTGACTGCAGTAAATTTGGCGGTTTGACCACCGGTTTATGAGTTTGGCAGTCGGACCACCAGCGGACTGCCAGCACCACCATAGTCAGTGCACTGGGGACCACTGCATCCAATGTTGGAGATCCCAGCATTGGGCACACAATATCTATTACGATATGCAGGACTGCCAAGCTTTCAATGGCGATCCCACCCCTATGGAATGCTTGGTGGTCATGCAGCTAGGGGGCCCAAAACAAGGGGCCCCAGGAGGTACAGCCCCATGGAGGGTGAGATGGGGGCCAATGTGGGGCCCCCCAAAAATGTAGGGTTCAGGCGTGCAGTGTCGCAGGCATGATGTGGTGCATAGGCACACCCGCCTGCTATGCTGACAAGTAGGAATGCGTGGCCGACAGTAGCTCAATTATACTTCCCCCTGCCTCCCTCTGCCAGTCACGGCAGCCCCGTGGAAAACTCATAATCCAGTGGTCTTGGGACCATCAGTCTGGAACCGTTCGAAGGACTGCTCCAGCAGTCCAGCAGTCTAGACGCCATACTTGTAATGAGGCCCAAAGTGGGACCCAAACTGTTCCACTTTGTTTCAGCCCCATGTTTTTCTTAACTAAGAAAGGGAATGTTACACAGAGTGGTGGAAATGTTGCTATGCAACCAGGGCTGGTGGTTGAGTGACAGCCAGTCTCTCAGAGATGGAAAGGTATTACTTGAAGTCTGCACATTAGGTTTCCCTCCTTTCATACAAATAAACATTTGCTGCACCAATAGATTCCTGGACTTCTAAAATGCTGCCTCAATTCACATACCCATTTATAGCAGTTGAGAAATCTGAATGTCACTGGCATAATTCTGAGCTGACAGCGTGGAGTCTGATGAACAGGGCAAGTGAGAGTAAATATAAGGGACAAGGGGCAGTGCACATATGGCGGAATTTGAGGGTACATTGCCTATGAAAATTGGTATTTGGGATTGAATTACCAATTTGAACCCAATGGTTGTGGTTAAAAATATAGACTTATCCACTCCAGTTCCAAGCCCAATAGACCTTTACCATCTCCCAATGATTAATCAACCGTATTAGGTGTTATCACTATCAAGATGGGAGATGGCTGCTCACAACTCTTCATCAAGCAATTTGAGAGGATAATCCCATATATTCACTGTTAGAAATGGGGTTTCTGGTTGGCTAGGGTATGCACCTCAGCCAGGCAGAACCTACCCACTCTAGTCAGGGCAAGGGAGTTACACATCCAAGATAATCCCTGCTCACCCCCTTGGTAGCTTGGCACGAGCAGTCAGGCTTAACCCGGAGGCAATGTGTAAAGCATTTGAACAACACACACAACACACGTGACGCAATATCCCCACCACAAAGGAAACACAACACCAGATTATATGAAAATATACTGTATTGTACACAAGGCAATTATCAGACCAAACATCACATATCAGTACTATCCTGCTACCTTAGCAGTTGTCAGAACTTTACACATTAGTTACTCTGCAACCTAGCAGTAGTCACACATAACACACAGGTTACTCAGTATTCTGCAACATAAGCAGTAGTCAGGAAAACACGTTATTACATCACAGCACTTGTCATAAGAATATCATAAAATGCCCATAGTAGGAATATTAGAAAACATATGGCAAGTTAGAAAAACATATTAGCAAGCATGTCCATAAAAGGAACATTTGCATACACATATGTAAAAACATCAAACGCAGGTAGGTAATATATGAATCAAACAAAAGTCTGTAGAAAGAACTTTGGATTGCAACTATATTGGTCCTTTAAACAGTACCTGGTTGGATCAAGGCACCTCCAGTGCCTAGAAGGCGAACAATGGGGCCCCCGGCGCTCCTATGCGCAAAACGGGGGCCTCCCTTATACTCTGGGGTCAGAGGAGGGCGACATGCACCTCCTCTCTTTTATAGACAGGCCCCTCTGGGGACTGTGATTACTGGGGCCCCCCAGGGCCTCAACCGGCCCTCACAAGTGGGGCCAAAGCCAGCAAAAACAACTTAGGGCAGGAGGGGGGCACCACGCACCCCCTCCGGTTTAATGACAGGCCCCTCCTGGGACCCGCAATCTCTGGGGGCCCCCCCGGGCCTCCACTGGCCCTTCCACCAAGGGGAGGGACCCACAATAATGCCTGTTTTACCTAACAGCAGAAAAGGAGCGTCCTGCTCCTAACGCAGAGGCCAGGGGGAAGGGGGCACTCCCCGCGCCTTCCCCTGGTCCTGCCGTGAAGCCACAAGAAGATTGGACCCCTCCTGGGGCCCGAGCAGACACTCGTCTGCACCCGATGCGGTGCGCGAGTGTTCTTCCAGCTTCCCAGGCTGCTGCGGTGATCTTATTTAAAGGGGCACAATGCAGCAAGGAGCCTACGCGCTCCCAAGGCTCCATAAGCGCGCTGCAATCAGCGCTATGGCAGCCGCAACCACGGAGAAGCACCCCTCGTGAAGAAATGGATGCAGGGGTCAGGGGCCACAGCACCCTGCCCCTGGGAGCAGAATCTTAAGACAAGGTCCTCAGGTGGAGGGCCCAGCTACAGGCCAGCACAAGGGAAAGGCAGCAAGTGGCAAGTCCTTCACAGTGACCAGGCAGGTCACAGGTCAGCACAGCAGCAGCAGTCCATGGCGGTTCCTGGTGAGTCCTTTCAGCCTTTGGTGTCCAGTTCCAAGATGATTCCAAGAGTCTCCAAATTGTGGGGAAAATTTCCCTGTACTTATAGTCAGTTCTTACAGCGTTTTACAATGGTAGGGAGAGGAGGTTCCAGCTAGTTACAACTGGTTCTGGGAGTGCCCCCTCTCTACTTTCAGCACAGGCTCCAAACATCAGTGGGGGGTTAACGACCCTATTGTGTGAGGCCAGGGCACAGTCTTTACAAATGCAGGTGTGCCCCGCCTCTCCCTTCTCTCAGCCCAGGAAGACTATTCAGAATGCAGATGCACCTCTGTGACACCTCCACCCTCCCTGTGTACAGGCTGTCTGAAAAGTATGCACAAACCCCCAACTGTCACTCTGCCCAGACGTGGATTGGAGTCAAGCTGCAAAACACCAGAGTCATAAGCACAGATAAATGCGCACTTTCTAGAAGTAGCATTTCTGTGATAGTAATAAAAAATACACCCACACCAGTAAGCAGCATTTATTATCACCATCACAACCATACCAAACATGCCTACGCTACCCCTCATAAATCAGACAATCCTATGAGAAGGCAGCACTCACAGCAGTGAGACACCAAGTTAGGCTGTTTGTCACTACTAGGACAGGCCATGCAATATGGCACATGTCCTGCCTTTCTACATACATGGCACCCTGCCCATAGGGCTAGCTAGGGCATACCTTAGGGGTGACTTACATGTAGTAAAAGGGGAGTTCTGGGCCTGGCAAGTAAGTTTAGAAGCTCGGTCCCTGTGGCAGAAAACTGCGCACACAGGCCCTGCGCTAGCAGACCTGAGACAGGTTTGAAAGTCTACTTCAGTGGGTGGCGCAAGCAGCGCTGCAGGCCCACTAGTAGTATTTAATTTACAGGCCCTAGGTATAGAGATACCACTGTACAAGGGACTTATAGGTAAATTTAATATGCCAATTAGGTATAAGCCAATCATACCAACTTTAGAAGGGAGAGCACCTGCACTTTAGCACTGGTCAGCAGTGATAAAGTGCTCAGAGTCCTAGAGCCACAGCGAAAGGTCAGAAAAACCAGGAGGAAGGAGGCAAAAATACTGGGGATGACCCTGCGTAAGGCAAAAAGTCCAACACAACCCCCTACCAGCCAAAAGCCAGGGGAGAACAATCAATAACTTGATGTACTTCCCTGATTGGGGCGATAGAACAAGGACCCAGGCCCACAACAGCAGGGGCATGTTCCAGTTCTACGCCTTCGTGACTCCACTTGGATCTCTCTGTCAATGCTTCCCAGGCAGCCTAGACCAACCCACTGGGGTTCTCTAGCTGCCAATGGCCAGAATCAGGCCCCAGGCCATCTAGGAGCCTCTGGTCTCTGAAACCATCACGAGTGGGGGGCGGTAGCCCCAGGTGCACAGCAACCTGTCTCCACTCCACTTCCAATCAGTTCAGGGGCTCTACCCTGCCACTGATCCACCAACCAAGGGTCCGCACCCATAGGTTCTACAGGGGCTAGAGGTGAGGCTCTCCTCCCTCTACCCCTCCTTCTAGGATACCGCCCTCCTCTCCTAGGAGGGGTATCACCAGAATCCACACTTGCCAGGGTGCTGGGTACAGCAGACCTGCACAACTCTCTCGCCAGCCCAGGATCATTGCCTGGCGACTGACCACCCAACCTAGGGACGACACCCTTGGGTTGCACCGGGGTCCGGGGCGGGATTCCCCCTCCCTGAACCCCACTTCCAGAGTCCTGCGTCTCCCCACCTCGGGAGAAGCCACCAGAAGTTTCACACGGGGGTGAGCACACTAACCGCCCCCCCAACCAGGTCAGAGTTTACCCCCTGAGCCTGTCTATCTAGTCCAGGGACGCCACCCTTAGACTGGACCATTGCCCAGCGAACCAGGACTTCCTTGGGAGCACACCTACCCCCTACCAGATCAGAGCTTACCCCCTGAATCTGGCAATCCAACCCAGAGTCACTACCCTGCGGTTGAACCACTGCCTGGCGCACCAGGACTTCCTTGGGAGCACACCTACTCCCCATCAGGTCAGAGTTTACCCCCTGAACCTGATCATTCAACCCAGAGTCACCACCCTGCGGTTGAATCGTTGCCTGGCGCACCAGGACTTCTTGGGGGGCACAGCTACCCCCCACCAGGGAAACACACTCCCCAAGGGCCACACAAGAGTCTGGCTGGCGCAGGTCTCCTGACCTCTGCCCATCTGACAGAGTCTGGATCCCCCCAGCCCAGAAATGGTCTCACCAAGGTGATTCCTGGGGGGCTCTGCTCTCAGAGCGGACCCCTGACCCTCAAGGTTCTCCACTGGGGCCCGCAGCCCCCTCTCAACCCTATGCCTGGATTTCCGCCTCCTCCGCTGTAGAGCGAGACTACCAGACACCAGGACCGGCGGAACGCCATTACCAGCCACCCACCCAAGTCCTAATAACAAAATGGGATCCTTCTGAACAGCTGGCTCTACAGCACAGGCTAGGCTCACCTCCTGGTGTTCACTCATGGAACCCTCCAGGACCTGGGACTGGAGCTCGGGTACCCTAGGACTCAGCCCAACCCCATTCCCTCTCCTCTGAGACTGGACATGGGGTGCCTTACCCGCCCCAATACACTGGGACCTACCTGGGACACAAGCCTTTCCCACCACACCTGGTTGGGAAACACATAGACCACTCTCATTAGGAACACCCCCTAATGCCACACCAGACCCTCTGGTACGCAACCAGAAGCCTGCCTCCTTTGCAAGCTCCCTGGGGTCAGAGAGCTCACACACTGACAAGTGTTGGCGTAACTCTGAAAAACAACAACGAAGCAGGTGCTCTCTGACAATCAGATTAAACAGCCCTTCAAAATTGTTTACTGTGCTAACCTTCAGCCATCCATCTAGTGCAATGCAGCAATCCTCCACAAACTCCTCCCAAGACTGGTGGGACAGTTTCTTACCACCCCTAAAACTTTTTCTGTATTCCTCAGGGGAAAAACCATACTTCACAATCAGTGCATTCTTTACAGCGGAGTACCCCTCCCTGTTACTCTCTTCTAGAGTCAGTAGGGCATCCCTCCCCTCCTCAGAAATAAAGCTCCCTAGGTCAGTTCCCCAATCCTTCTCAGGGATCCTGCGCTCTACCAGAGCCCTCTCATATTCCTTTAACCACTGACGTATGTCACCCCCCTCTTGGAACCTAGGTACCAGATCTATGGGTATGTGAGGAACATCTTTGCTACAGCACTGTACATTGCTGCTACCACTGGACTTCACCTGCAGCGCTGGTGAGTCCAGAACCTTCAGACTGCGCTCTAGAGCGAGTCTTTCTCTGGCAAAGGCCCTCCCCGCCTCTGCCATCCTCTCCTGTACTAAGGCCTTCTCTACCTCAGCCCTTCTCTCATCAACAGCTAGGCGCACTAACTGTAACTTCAGGTCCCTCTCTTCCCGCCTATCTTTTAGCTCATCAGGCATCAAGGAATGAGACGTAGCCCTGCTTCTTACACTGGACCCAGCAAGGGACTCCCTATCACTGGGGCCTTCCCTGTCAACTGGTGTCCACAACCGGTCATTCTCACCCTCCTGATCAGTCTCTCTACCACTCTCTAGGGATGAGGTCTGGGAGCCCTCCCATTGGGAACCCTCGCTACACTCAGGATCCTCTGGGTTCCCCCTAAGCACACTCCCTCCCTGGGTATATGTCACAAACCTTTCAAAGAAATTCAGAGATCTCCTGAGGTCCCCTTCTACGGGCAGCCCTCTCTCTCTACAGAACCCCTCTAATTCCTCCTGCGTGTAAAACGACAGGTCCTCTAAACCAAAGGTAAGCCCCATCTTGAAAAGGTACAAATAACTCAAATGTGACAACCACAATACCCAAGCGTGAGAACTGAAAACAGGAAAAATGACCAAAGAGAGAAAGTTAAGAGAAGCCAAACATGTGATGGTCTAAACGCAATCCTTGTAGTGAAATAATGAGTCACAATGGTATTGTGCAAGCGCAAGTCCTATCCTCACCGCTGACAACCAATGTTAGAAATGGGGTTTCTGGTTGGCTAGGGTATGCACCTCAGCCAGGCAGAACCTGCCCACTCTAGTCAGGGCAAGGGAGTTACACGTCCAAGATAACCCCTGCTCACCCCCTTGGTAGCTTGGCACGAGCAGTCAGGCTTAACCCGGAGGCAATGTGTAAAGCGTTTGCACAACACACACAACACACGTGACGCAATATCCCCACCACAAAGGAAACACAACACCAGATTATATGAAAATATACTGTATTGTACACAAGGCAATTATCAGACCAAACATCACATATCAGTACTATCCTGCTACCTTAGCAGTTGTCAGAACGTTACACATTAGTTACTCTGCAACCTAGCAGTAGTCACACATAACACACAGGTTACTCAGTATTCTGCAACATAAGCAGTAGTCAGGAAAACACGTTATTACATCACAGCACTTGTCATAAGAATATAATAAAATGCCCATAGTAGGAATATTAGAAAACATATAGCAAGTTAGAAAAACATATTAGCAAGCATGTCCATAAAAGGAACATTTGCATACACATATGTAAAAACATCAAACGCAGGTAGGTAATATATGAATCAAACAAAAGTCTGTAGAAAGAACTTTGGATTGCAACTATATTGGTCCTCTAAACAGTACCTGGATGGATCAAGGCACCTCCAGTGCCTAGAAGGCGAACAATGGGGTCCCCGGCACTCCTATGCGCAAAACGGGGGCCTCCCTTATACTCTGGGGTCAGAGGAGGGCGACATGCACCTCCTCTCTTTTATAGAAAGGCCCCTCCGGGGCCTGTGATTACTGGGGGCCCCCCAGGGCCTCAACCGGCCCTCACGAGGGGGGCCAAAGCCAGCAAAAACAACTTAGGGCAGGAGGGGGGCACCACGCACCCCCTCCAGTTTAATGACAGGCCCCTCCCGGGACCCGCGATCTCTGGGGGTCCCCCCGGGCCTCCACTGGCCCTTCCACCAAGGGGGGGGCCCACAATAGTGCCCGTTTCACCTAACAGCAGAAAAGGAGCATCCTGCTCCTAACGCAGAGGCCAGGGTAAAGGGGGCACTCCCCGCGCCTTCCCCTGGTCCTGCCGTGAAGCCACAAGAAGATCGGACCCCTCCTGGGGCCCGAGCAGACACTCGCCTGCACCCGATGCGGTGCGCGAGTGTTCTTCCAGCTTCCCTGGCTGCTGCGGTGATCTTATTTAAAGGGGCACAATGCAGCAAGGAGCCTACGAGCTCCCAAGCTCCATAAGCGCGCTGCAATCAGCGCTATGGCAGCCGCAACCACGGAGAAGCACCCCTCGTGAAGAAATGGATGCAGGGGTCAGGGGCCACAGCACCGTGCCCCTGGGGAGCAGAATCTTAAGACAAGGTCCTCAGGTGGAGGGCCCAGCTACAGGCCAGCACAAGGGAAAGGCAGCAAGTGGCAAGTCCTTCACAGTGACCAGGCAGGTCACAGGTCAGCACAGCAGCAGCAGTCCATGGCGGTTCCTGGTGAGTCCTTTCAGCCTTTGGTGTCCAGTTCCAAGATGATTCCAAGAGTCTCCAAATTGTGGGGAAAATTCCCCTGTAATTATAGTCAGTTCTTACAGTGTTTTACAATGGTAGGGAGAGGAGGTTCCAGCTAGTTACAACTGGTTCTGGGAGTGCCCCCTCTCTCCTTTCAGCACAGGCTCCAAACATCAGTGGGGGGTTAACGACCCTATTGTGTGAGGCCAGGGCACAGTCTTTACAAATGCAGGTGTGCCCCGCCTCTCCCTTCTCTCAGCCCAGAAAGACTATTCAGTATGCAGATGCACCTCTGTGACACCTCCACCCTCCCTGTGTTCAGGCTGTCTGAAAAGTATGCACAAAGCCCCAACTGTCACTCTGCCCAGACGTGGATTGGAGTCAAGCTGCAAAACACCAGAGTCATAAGCACAGATAAATGCGCACTTTCTAGAAGTAGCATTTCTGTGATAGTAATGAAAAATACACCCACACCAGTAAGCAGCATTTATTATCACCATCACAACCATACCAAACACGCCTACGCTACCCCTCATAAATCAGACAATACCCATACACATAAGGCAGGGCATTTCTAATGCAATCCTATGAGAAGGCAGCACTCACAGCAGTGAGACACCAAGTTAGGCTGTTTGTCACTACTAGGACAGGCCATGCAATATGGCACATGTCCTGCCTTTCTACATACATGGCACCCTGCCCATAGGGCTAGCTAGGGCGTACCTTAGGGGTGACTTACATGTAGTAAAAGGGGAGTTCTGGGCCTGGCAAGTAAGTTTAGAAGCTCGGTCCCTGTGGCAGAAAACTGCGCACACAGGCCCTGCGCTAGCAGGCCTGAGACAGGTTTGAAAGTCTACTTCAGTGGGTGGCGCAAGCAGCGCTGCAGGCCCACTTGTAGTATTTAATTTACAGGCCCTGGGTATAGAGATACCACTGTACAAGGGACTTATAGGTAAATTAAATATGCCAATTAGGTATAAGCCAATCATACCAACTTTAGAAGGGAGAGCATCTGCACTTTAGCACTTGTAAGCAGTGATAAAGTGCTCAGAGTCCTAGAGCCAACAGCGAGAGGTCAGAAAAACCAGGAGGAAGGAGGCAAAAAGACTGGGGATGACCCTGCGTAAGGCAAAAAGTCCAACACAACCCCCTACCAGCCAAAAGCCAGGGGAGAACAATCAATAACTTGATGTACTTCCCTGATTGGGGCGATAGAACAAGGACCCAGGCCCACAACAGCAGGGGCATGTTCCAGTTCTACGCCTTCCTGACTCCACTTGGATCTCTCTGTCAATGCTTCCCAGGCAGCCTAGACCAACCCACTGGGGTTCTCTAGCTGCCAATGGCCAGAACCAGGCCCCAGGCCATCTAGGAGCCTCTGGTCTCTGAAACCATAACGAGTGGGGGGCGGTAGCCTCAGGTGCACAGCAACCTGTCTCCACTCCACTTCCAATCAGTTCAGGGGCTCTACCCTGCCACTGATCCACCAACCTAGGGTCCGCACCCATAGGTTCTACAGGGGCTAGAGGTGAGGCTCTCCTCCCTCTACCCCTCCTTCTAGGATACCGCCCTCCTCTCCTAGGAGGGGTATCACCAGAATCCACACTTGCCAGGGTGCCGGGTACAGCAGCCCTGCACAACTCTCTCGCCAGCCCAGGATCATTGCCTGGCGACTGACCACCCAACCTAGGGTCGACACCCTTGGGTTGCACCGAGGTCCGGGGTGGGCTTCCCCCTCCCTGAACCCCACTTCCAGAGTCCTGCGTCTCCCCACCTCGGGAGAAGCCACCAGAAGTTTCATACGGGGTGAGCACACTAACCGCCCCCCAACCAGGTCAGAGTTTACCCCCTGAGCCTGTCTATCTAGTCCAGGGACGCCACCCCTAGACTGGACCATTGCCCAGCGAACCAGGACTTCCTTGGGAGCCCACCTACCCCCTACCAGATCAGAGCTTACCCTCTGAATCTGGCAATCCAACCCAGAGTCACTACCCTGCGGTTGAACCACTGCCTGGCGCACCAGGAGTTCCTTGGGAGCACACCTACTCCCCATCAGGTCAGAGTTTACCCCCTGAACCTGATCATTCAACCCAGAGTCACCACCCTGCGGTTGAATCGTTGCCTGGCGCACCAGGACTTCTTGTGGGGCACAGCTACCCCCCACCAGGGAAACACACTCCCCAAGGGCCACACAAGAGTCTGGCTGGCGCAGGTCTCCTGACCTCTGCCCATCTGACAGAGTCTGGATCCCCCCAGCCCAGAAATGGTCTCACCAAGGTGATTCCTGGGGGGCTCTGCTCTCAGAGCGGATCCCTGACCCTCCAGGTTCTCCACTGGGGCCCGCAGCCCCCTCTCAACCCTATGCCTGGATTACCGCCTCCTCCGCTGTAGAGCGAGACTACCAGACACCAGGACCGGCGGAACGCCATTACCAGCCACCCGCCCAAGTCCTAATGACAAAATGGGATCCTTCTGAACAGCTGGCTCTACGGCACAGGCTAGGCTCACCTCCTGGCGTTCACTCATGGAACCCTCCAGGACCTGGGACTGGAGCTCGGGTACCCTAGGCCTCAGCCCAACCCCATTCCCTCTCCTCTGAGACTGGACATGGGGTGCCTTACCCGCCCCAATACACTGGGACCTACCTGGGACACAAGCCTTTCCCACCACACCTGGTTGGGAAACACCTAGACCACTCTCATTAGGAACACCCCCTAATGCCACACCAGACCCTCTGGTACGCAACCAGAAGTCTGCCTCCTTTGCAAGCTCCCTGGGGTCAGAGAGCTCACACACTGACAAGTGTTGGCGTAACTCTGAAAAACAACAACGAAGCAGGTGCTCTCTGACAATCAGATTAAACAGCCCTTCAAAATTGTTTACTGTGCTACCCTTCACCCATCCATCTAGTGCAATGCAGCAATCTTCCACAAACTCCTCCCAGGACTGGTGGGACAGTTTCTTACCACCCCTAAAACTTTTTCTGTATTCCTCAGGGGAAAAACCATACTTCACAATCAGTGCATTCTTTACAGCGGAGTACCCCTCCCTGTTACTCTCTTCTTGAGTCAGTAGGGCATCCCTCCCCTCCTCGGAAATAAAGCTCCCTAGGCCAGTTCCCCAATCCTTCTCAGGGATCCTGCGCTCTACCAGAGCCCTCCCATATTCCTTTAACCACTGACGTATGTCATCCCCTCTTGGAACCTAGGTACCAGATCTATGGGTATGTGAGGAACATCTTTGCTACAGCACTGTACATTGCTGCTACCACTGGACTTCACCTGCAGCGCTGGTGAGTCCAGAACCTTCAGACTGCGCTCTAGAGCGAGTCTTTCTCTGGCAAAGGCCCTCCCCGCCTCTGCCATCCTCTCCTGTACTAAGACCTTCTCTACCTCAGCCCTTCTTTCATCAACAGCTAGGCGCGCTAACTGTAACTTCAGGTCCCTCTCTTCCCGCCTATCTTTTAGCTCATCAGGCGTCAAGGAATGAGAGGTAGCCCTGCTTCTTACACTGGACCCAGCAAGGGACTCCCTATCACTGGGGCCTTCCCTGTCAACTGGTGTCCACAACCGGTCATTCTCACCCTCCTGATCAGTCTCTCTACCACTCTCTAGGGATGAGGTCTGGGAGCCCTCCCATTGGGAACCCTCGCTACACTCAGGATCCTCTGGGTACCCCCTAAGCACACTCCCTCCCTGGGTATATGTCACAAACCTTTCAAAGAAATTCAGAGATCTCCTGAGGTCCCCTTCTACGGGCAGCCCTCTCTCTCTACAGAACCCCTCTAATTCCTCCTGTGTGTAAAACGACAGGTCCTCTAAACCAAAGGTAAGCCCCATCTTGAAAAGGTACAAATAACTCAAATGTGACAACCACAATACCCAAGCGTGAAAACTGAAAACAGGAAAAATGACCAAAGAGAGAAAGTTAAGAGAAGCCAAACATGTGATGGTCTAAACGCAATCCTTGTAGTGAAATAATGAGTCACAATGGTATTGCGCAAGCGCAAGTCCTATCCTCACCGCTGACAACCAATGTTAGAAATGGGGTTTCTGGTTGGCTAGGGTATGCACCTCAGCCAGGCAGAACCTACCCACTCTAGTCAGGGCAAGGGAGTTACACGTCCAAGATAACCCCTGCTCACCCCCTTGGTAGCTTGGCACGAGCAGTCAGGCTTAACCCGGGGGCAATATTTAAAGCGTTTGCACAACACACACAACACACGTGACGCAATATCCCCACCACAAAGGAAACACAACACCAGATTATATGAAAATATACTGTATTGTACACAAGGCAATTATCAGACCAAACATCACATATCAGTACTATCCTGCTACCTTAGCAGTTGTCAGAACGTTACACATTAGTTACTCTGCAACCTAGCAGTAGTCACACATAAACCACAGGTTACTCAGTATTCTGCAACATAAGCAGTCGTCAGGAAAACACGTTATTACATCACAGCACTTGTCATAAGAATATCATAAAATGCCCATAGTAGGAATATTAGAAAACATATGGCAAGTTAGAAAAACATATTAGCAAGCATGTCCATAAAAGGAACATTTGCATACACATATGTAAAAACATCAAACGCAGGTAGGTAATATATGAATCAAACAAAAGTCTGTAGAAAGAACTTTGGATTGCAACTATATTGGTCCTCTAAACAGTACCTGGTTGGATCAAGGCACCTCCAGTGCCTAGAAGGTGAACAATGGGGCCCCCGGCGCTCCTATGCGCAAAACGGGGGCCTCCCTTATACTCTGGGGTCAGAGGAGGGCGACATGCACCTCCTCTCTTTTATAGAAAGGCCCCTCCGGGGCCTGTGATTACTGGGGGCCCCCCAGGGCCTCAACCGGCCCTCACGAGGGGGGCCAAAGCCAGAAAAAACAACTTAGGGCAGGAGGGGGGCACCACGCACCCCCTCCGGTTTAATGACAGGCCCCTCCCGGGACCCGCAATCTCTGGGGGCCCCCCTGGGCCCCCACTGGCCCTTCCACCAAGGGGGGGGCCCACAATAATGCCCGTTTTACCTAACAGCAGAAAAGGAGCGTCCTGCTCCTAACGCAGAGGCCAGGGGGAAGGGGGCACTCCCCGCGCCTTCCCCTGGTCCTGCCGTGAAGCCACAAGAAGATCGGACCCCTCCTGGGGCCCGAGCAGACACTCGCCTGCACCCGATGCGGTGCGCGAGTGTTCTTCCAGCTTCCCAGGCTGCTGCGGTGATCTTATTTAAAGGGGCACAATGCAGCAAGGAGCCTACGAGCTCCCAAGGCTCCATAAGCGCGCTGCAATCAGCGCTATGGCAGCCGCAACCACGGAGAAGCACCCCTCGTGAAGAAATGGATGCAGGGGTCAGGGGCCACAGCTCCCTGCCCCTGGGGAGCAGAATCTTAAGACAAGGTCCTCAGGTGGAGGGCCCAGCTACAGGCCAGCACAAGGGAAAGGCAGCAAGTGGCAAGTCCTTCACAGTGACCAGGCAGGTCACAGGTCAGCACAGCAGCAGCAGTCCATGGCGGTTCCTGGTGAGTCCTTCCAGCCTTTGGTGTCCAGTTCCAAGATGATTCCAAGAGTCTCCAAATTGTGGGGAAAATTCCCCTGTAATTATAGTCAGTTCTTACAGTGTTTTACAATGGTAGGGGAGGAGGTTCCAGCTAGTTACAACTGGTTCTGGGAGTGCCCCCTCTCTCCTTTCAGCACAGGCTCCAAACATCAGTGGGGGGTTAACGACCCTATTGTGTGAGGCCAGGGCACAGTCTTTACAAATGCAGGTGTGCCCCGCCTCTCCCTTCTCTCAGCCCAGGAAGACTATTCAGTATGCAGATGCACCTCTGAGACACCTCCACCCTCCCTGTGTACAGGCTGTCTGAAAAGTATGCACAAAGCCCCAACTGTCACTCTGCCCAGACGTGGATTGGAGTCAAGCTGCAAATCACCAGAGTCATAAGCACAGATAAATGCCCACTTTCTAGAAGTAGCATTTCTGTGATAGTAATAAAAAATACACCCACACCAGTAAGCAGCATTTATTATCACCATCACAACAACACCAAACACGCCTACGCTACCCCTCATAAATCAGACAATACCCATACACATAAGGCAGGGCATTTCTAATGCAATCCTATGAGAAGGCAGCACTCACAGCAGTGAGACACCAAGTTAGGCTGTTTGTCACTACTAGGACAGGCCATGCAATATGGCACATGTCCTGCCTTTCTACATACATGGCACCCTGCCCATAGGGCTAGCTAGTGCGTACCTTAGGGGTGACTTACATGTAGTAAAAGGGGAGTTCTGGGCCTGGCAAGTAAGGTTAGAAGCTCGGTCCCTGTGGCAGAAAACTGCGCACACAGGCCCTGCACTAGCAGGCCTGAGACAGGTTTGAAAGTCTACTTCAGTGGGTGGCGCAAGCGGCGCTGCAGGCCCACTAGTAGTATTTAATTTACAGGCCCTGGGTATAGAGATACCACTGTACAAGGGACTTATAGGTAAATTAAATATGCCAATTAGGTATAAGCCAATCATACCAACTTTAGATGGGAGAGCACCTGCACTTTAGCACTGGTCAGCAGTGATAAAGTGCTCAGAGTCCTAGAGCCAACAGCGAGAGGTCAGAAAAACCAGGAGGAAGGAGGCAAAAAGACTGGGGATGACCCTGCGTAAGGCAAAAAGTCCAACATTCACCAGTATGGATTCCTTGTCTCTTCAAGAGCTAAAGATTTACTGGCAGTTGCTGAGCAGTTTTTTTGAGTTAACATGTTCATAAAGATACTTTCAGAACTGCCTTTCCACATCTGGCTCAGACGGGCAAAGTTGTCCGGGTGGTAAGGTATGATGTTCCTAAGGTAAGGTCTAGGCTTCTTGCGGAGGGGAATGATCATCATGCCTTCTAAAGGGAGAAAGTGATGCATTTAGGATATGTTTGATGTGAGGCAGTAGGATGAGAAGGAGTTCACTGAGCTGTTAGGATCATTTGGCAGGTTTCAAGCCTTGATGTTGCGGGCTCTTTGCAGGGTTTCTACTAGGTTCAAAGGGATGAAAAAGGACAATGTGGCCTTGAAGGTGGCCAGGCAAGAGGAGGGAAATGGAGACGGTTCAAGGCAATCGCTAACGATCTTGAAGTGCAATTCAAATTGTGTCAGCTCAGAAGAGATTCATCCCTTAGTGTAGAGCTGTGCGACTCTAAACACTCACTAACCCTACCTGAGCAGACGAGCTCTCACGCGAAAGAAAGTCCAGAAACAATCAGGGAGTGAGATCCCTCACACCATCAGACAGGACCCGTATCAAAAGAAACGGTATCACATTGGTGACAAAGCAGAGGAAGTGACATCACTTAGACGAAAACTATTCCAGCCCAAGCTAACAAGAAAGAAATAACACAGCTAAAATGGTAAAAGAGCAAAAGAATCCTTACTTATACATTTAGCAAAAATGGCCTACCAGAATATCTATAGATGTCAGAGGAGGAAATGAAACGAAAATATTGCAGAATTTTGAAAAGAGTAAAGCTTCTCAATGATGGCAATGTATTTCGTACGAAGACCAACCTTCCAGGAATCAAGTTAGAACAAATTAAGGTTTCCCCACCAGAAAGGGTTAATGCTGTCAGATATGACATCAGAATAATAATTCAATCTGAGAAACTGTATTTAAATGTATATTTAGATGGACATTTTAAATCCTAAAGCACCCGTGTCTGTCCACATCCCTTCCAGTTGAGGCTTTGCAACGAGCGGTGCCAAATGTACAGGAGCTGCAGCAACAGCAATACGGGAGATGCAATTCTGCATTTTGTAGGAAATCTTCGTCTACTGGTTTCTTTCTGCCGTCATCTCTCTCTCAGGAATAATTGTAACCAAGCCACCGGCGAGCCAGAGGGAGTCAGCGAAAAGGGAAAGAACGAGTACCTTCGGTGAAATCAAAGGGGGACAGGCAAAAAGGGGGTGAAAATCTACGATTAAATTGCATTGCTAGATCTCTCACCCTCCTCCCCTCCCCTTCTCTTCCACCTCCTCCTCCCCCTCCTCCTCCGAAGGTGGATAGCAGGAGCCATGCAACATCTGCAGAACCGGATGGCGAAATAGCAGGAAAAAAAACCGAAGAGTAGTGAATAGGAAAAGACCATCGGCAACATTTCGTCCACCTTTTTCGTTCCGTTTTTATCGGGGGGGATTTCGTTTGATCCGTCTTGAGGGATTCTTCGTCGGCAGAAGATGTCTCTGGCGGAGAGGATGCTGAAAGAAAGAGGCGAATTCTTTGACTGGCACTGATAGGAATTTTCACATTTTTTCTTTTTTTTTACTTTTATAAAATCTGAGAGGAGGTGTTTTGGGAGGGGGATTCCAGAAAATCTACCCTTCCCTCCCCCCTCCATATTTTTTTTCTCAATGGTGTTTGTGGAAATGTTGAGAATTCGGGCAGGCAGCTTTAGTGGAATTGTATCTGCTTTAGCAGCGTTTTGCTTCATCTGTACTGCCCAAAGGTAAGTGTTTTGTTTAAGCCCTTCGGTCCCGCTTGGTGTGTTTTTAGTGCATGCATTTGTTGTGCCATGTTTTTATTCACTATGGGTGTGTGTGAACTGAGGGGGGTTGGGGCGCATAGGGAGTCGTGATATTTCGATATACTATGTGAAACTGACACAGAAAGGGGTGATAATGGGCTCTATAAATCTTGGGTTCTATGGAAGGTAGAGCTCCGGGGAACACCTGCATCAAAAAGTGCCCTGCAGAGCTGTCACCAGGCAGATTATGTGCAAACAGTGCATGCACCCGGTCTGTTGCATGCCTGCTATGAAGGATGGTTGTTGCGTGGCACTGGCATGCCAGCACAGGAGAGCCCCCCTCAGCCCTGGGCAGCCAGGCATTGTTGGCAGGGCTGCTGCCGCTTTGCAGGTTTTGGGTCGTGGGGGCTGCTGCTTGAATGCAGCCTGAGTGCGTGCTGCTTAATCAGACGTCGTGCGTCTCCCCCTCCAGTTCTGAATATAGAGCTATTATGTTAAACAGAAAAGGGGGCTCGTTGAATTTAACGCGCATATGTTTGTGTATATATATATATATATATATTTATATATATATATACACACACACACACACACACACACACACACGACACTTGCATGTGTGCCCTAGGTAGACCTATAAATGCGGATGCCAGTCACCCCAGCCCTCTCCACAGAACGATATAAGGGTGCTGGATTGGTCGAGTTGGGGTACCCCTGGCTGGCCCTGTTCCTCGCGGGTGTAATGATAGTTGGGATCGGCAGCACCCCTCCTACTCCGAGTGATGGGCTCGGCAGAGGGCTTCCCCTTGCCTCAAAGCGCTATGGACGAAGAAGGGCAGAAGCACTTAGAAATCCGAATACCCACAGGGCAGAGAGGGACATGGAGCGAGGCGCACCCCTGGCCCTTCTAGTCAGCGCCCAGGTCGCAGCTGTGTGCCCGGCCCCCGAGTAAGGGATGGGGGGAGCTCTCGTGTGAGGTGCGCGAGCTCGACGGCAGAGATGGCGTGCTCAGCCCGCGCGCCGTGAAACTCGCTTTGGCCGCACTGTGCTCGTCTCCTGTCTGCTCTCCATGGTCCTGTCCTCGAAAATATGATTAGAATAATCGTTTCTATTGTTTTTATACATTTTAGCCCGTCGTCTGGGAATATCTCTGTGGTGAAAAAGACAGTGGACAAATTGCTGAAGGGGTATGACATTCGACTCAGACCAGATTTTGGAGGTAAAGTATGACTCCTTTCTCTTACATTGAGGTTCCGTTGAAATGCACTTGATAGGTCGCGAGATGTCCAATAGCACCATAGTAGTCAGACCACGCACCTGGCATCCATTGTCAATTTGAAAAACATCCATTTTCTTTATTCTCAATCTCCCTCCATTCCCTCTCCGTCACATCTCTTTATACATCTCCTCTGTCTTTCCTTCACCTCTCTCAGTCTCTTTCTCTCCTCTTTTTCTTATCTTGCTTTACATATACACGTATACTTTACATATATATGTATGCATTTATTTATATTAATCCGTGTGTGTGTGTGTGTACACACATACACGCGTTCTCTTCTGTCTCTCTGGCACACTCCTCCTCGATCAGTATGTATCTTTCTCTCTGTCTTTACCTCCGTTTCCTCCTTCCCTTTCTCCTCCAACTTTACCTGCACTCTCACAAACCATACTCTGTATTCCTTTACCAAATCTATCTATCTATCTATCTATCTATCTATCTATCTATCTATCTATCTATCTATCTATCGATCTATCTATCTATCTATCTATGAATTCATCTCTGTAGCTTCGTATCTCTGTTCGATTTTTCTCCTTAAATAAGATTATGTGTCAGCATGTATTTATTTTAAAATGTTGCCTTTAGAGCAACGGTAACTTTGATTTACAGTAAATAGAGGTTCTAAAAAGTTGACTTACGATGGCTTCACGCATCATCGATGGAGTTGAGTTCAACAAACTTGACACCAAATGGACAACCCACAATAAACTGCACTCGAGTGGCTCACGCTTACAATATATACCCAGGGAACTTCTGGTGTAATTTCTTCGTAAAATATCTCAATAATAAGAGCATACATTTAAACCTAGCCCCATTGTTCAAAGCCAGAGGCCTGTACCATTGAGCACGCTGCCTCGTATGCAGGTTAGATTACATCTGCAGAAATAACATTTTGAGCTCCGTCTGAACTTTTTGGAACCATTTGCTCAATATAAAATGTAGCCTGGTACAAAGAAAAATAATTTGAATGATAGCAACATTAAGGACGAATACTTTCTGAAGTATTGAAACAAAAAAGTGAAATAATGAAAAGGAAGTTACCTACAATTCTATCTTTCTCCATTTACCTATTTCTTTATACCTCCTTGCCCCTTCCCCTGCTCCTTTTCAGTCTCATCCTCCCTTTCTGCCTCTTTCTCCCTCTCTCTCTTTCTGTCTCTGTTCCACTCTCTGTATCTTTATGCCCTAATCAACCTTTACTGATGTTAGTTGAATTACACCTGTCACATTTTCACTGACTTCTGAATTGACCATTAAGTAAATGTGTGGAATTAGTAAAGGGTTGATTCAAAATATGATTGGATTCAAATGAACACCAACATACTGAGTAGTGGTAACAAAAGACAACCATTTACAAAAGTAAAATGTAATTTATTTATGTATGTATGACTGAAGTCTAAAATCAGTGTTTCATATTGTGTATATGTATATATATGTCCACGTGAGCCCACAATTAACCAATCACACGTGAAAAACTCTTCCGCGGAGAAACCAATGTGTAGGAGTATAATCTCTGGAACAGTGGAACCGAGGAAAAATGTTTGACAAACAAGAGTGTGAAAGTTATCGGAAATACAAAATAAGAGTCTCTACTAATTGCTCACACTAGTATTAAAATTCAGATATGGTTTCTTCGCCTGTTCTCACAATCCCTTGTCTCTTTCTCTCTCCACCTCTGGCTGCCACCTCAAAGCCCTTCACCACTTCGCAGCCTCTACCTCACCCAGGCTCGTGCCAATATTTCGGTCAATATCCCTTTCTGCACCACTTCAATAAAATGCCATTGCCTGAGCCAACAACGGGCACTACAGCACCGGTAACAACGCATTTATTTCAGGGCTATAAAACAACTTCAACTCAGCAGGAGATTCGCACAGACACAACACTCCTGAACTTGATAACAAGGCTATAGTGACTCCTGTCTATCAACTTCCATGAGCTGAGGGCCCTTCTTTGTTTTTGTATTATCTGGTTGTTTGCAACCCCCTATGAGTAGTTGAGAGCAGTTCCTGAACAGGGACGAAGGATGTGCAGCTACAAAAAGAACAGTATTTTAATAATTCGGTTTAAAAAAAAAATAATACTCCTTATTTTACCTAAATATGTTAGTGAATTTATTTGGTTTTCTAATGACATTCTGTTTAAATATCTATACACTTTTTTCTATGAACAGGGATCCTCCAAGGCACACATTTGAAATCCCGCCAAACCTACCTACATATGAGTCTGCCTGTACTATCCTGAATGCACTCACAGATTTAAGTTTACCACTGTGGACCCAAGCCTGCCTGGGCTTATCTCCATGGATCATATTGACCGGGTATGCTCAGACAGGTCAAAGCCATTTCTACAAACTTCCATAGACTCAGGTTCACTTTAGTCAATGTCAGTTTAGTTACACAGACCCAGCCATGGATACATTGACTAGGCTCTTTTTATGCAGACCAGGGTCAGTGTCTATGTTATCCTATATTCAGCTATTTGGATGTATTTTTCTTGTACCCAGATCTCTTTCTGTCTGTCTAGATCTTTGTACATCTACACAGATGTGCGCATATCTAAGCATACTTGCATAAAGCTGTGTCTGGATATGCAGATGTGAGTCCACCAATGTAGTCCCAAACTGGTTTTGCAGTACATTATACTTAGATGTGGACCTAGATGGGTCTTCTTGGTCCCTAACCTTCCACTATGCACCAATATGTTTATATGGATCAGAGTCCAAATCTACAAAGATCCAATGTGTTTTATTATTCAGATAAAACCATTACAACAAAAATGGATGCCCTCATTTGATACAATCTTTAACATTCATCCAATAAGTATAGAAAACCATAGAGTGCTTTGTAGTAGCTCTGCAAGTGAGTTTAGTCCAATATTGATCATGTAAATTAGCTTTGGTCGTAGGATCCTGATCTCAGGTGAGGTTTTACATTTCGGATGAACTTGGTTCACTGACCTGCCTGAAGTGGTAATGAGAAGTGGACAACATTGAATGCAGACCTACATTTCAAAGAAGTTCTACTATAGGAGGTAGCCCATCACCAACATTGTTAATTAATTGCTGTCTTATGGTGGAAAATGTATTTCGATAGTCAGTTACCTTTTCTTTGTAGGGGCTAGCAGATTATCTAATCTTAACTCTTTACTGGCAATGAATTGATGGTGTGCTCGTTAATTTTCCAATGTGATTTGTAACAAATTCACAAATAGCAAGATGCTAATGAAGAAACCTTCCATATTCTTGAAACAGAGGTAGACCGCTTCTTTACCAGATCATACTCACAGTTTCCTAAAAATTGATAGCAAAAACAATCTATATTGTATGGCAAATGCTTGACAATAACATATTACGTGAGATAGGCTTTCTTTGTGGTAATCACAGACCCTGCAGGCTGGGAAGACTCTTTTTTGTTTCCATGATTAATTTAATTCTCCAAGATCAAAAGATCTAAAGCATAATGTTAACTATTTGTTCCTTGGTGCCCAAGCTATTTAATCTGCAGGATATGTGTCAAATTGATTTTGTGCTGAGTTCTGTTTGAACAGGCAATAATGAGTGTGGTTGGCAAATTTGTGAAGGTCATTATCCAGAGACTGTATACATGTTTCCCCAAAAGGCATTTAACCTTAGATAACAAAAGTGTTTGTTCTTATGGTTTTGATATTTTTAAATCTTTGAAAATGTATTGTGTAAGGGGGTCATGCCTCAGTAGGATGCGTTTTCAAATTCTTGACAAATAAAGTCCATCATGGCTTTTTTTCATCTGCTCTCTTCATCCTAAACTAGCACTATAGCAATGTACCATCTGCTCTTAATTGTTGGTCAATTAGCCGCCACATTCTAGATAAATACATTTCCAGTACACAGTTGGGTGGACAAGTAAGCAGCCACTACATTTCTTGTGCTTGTTTTAAAGAGTGAGGGGTCTACAATGTGGCCTTTATTTGAAGAGGTTTGGTGTCATGGGAAAGTACAGGAGTGGTGCTCCAATTTTGTTTTTGCATAAGGTAGCTACAATTCCACATGAAGTGAAGCGAAGCAGAGCAACAGATACAGTTTTGTGTTGTGAATATTTATAATCTTTGTGTATGCTTTTTTGTTTTTTTTGTGTGGTTTGTGATGGTGTAGTGTGAGCCCTGGATCAATGCTTCCAATGTGTCACAGAAAACTCAAGCTAATCTTGCACATGGCCAAGCAGAGGCTTTATGGTGCTCCTTCCAAGAAGCTTGGTCCTCTAGCTTCAGATGTGGTTGACATGTTGGGAGAGTTGAATTATATGAGAGTATAACCCTCCTCTCAAGGTAAGACTCATTCTGTAAGGATCAGACATCTCTTTACCATCTTTCTGAGTTTCAGGTGATCCTGAATGGTCTTTATCTTTACCAGCAGTGTGTTCCAAAGTCTTGTAAACAGAGAAAGAAGTATGACCAAAATATATTTTCTTGAAGGGTGGATTGAGGGTTAGTCTTGAATAAAGGATTTTATTTTAATTGTATAGCCAATATTCTAATTAGATGAAGCACAATTTTATCCCCCGGATGGCCTTGAGGAAGGTGCTGATAGCCCTGAAACAGTTACATTTGGCTATTTGATCCGAAGTTGAACTTGCTGTGCTGATGTGATGTGGTCTTTCACTTGTAGGAGTTATCTAGGAGTCATGCTCAAAATGGAGGCTAGTCCATGTAGTAGGTATAGTGATTCTGTAATGTATAGATTATTTGCATATCATAAGTGTAATAGCACCAAACCAATGGTGGCCTAGAACCCCTGAGCAGTTTTAAGATGAGGGATAATGTTGCACAGTGTTCTTATGGTAAAAAGACACTCCTGGTAACTTGATGTACTTAACAAGCTATAGACAGATAAAAGTTCATTATCCATTTCCGAATCCTTGTTTACACCAATGTAGTTGGAGGTGGACCAAGTTGCGGGGGCCAGATGATGGTATGGTAATACTTTGCCTACTTATGCAGCAAGGACCTCTGTTCTTGATCAAGTGAGTTTTTGTTAGTCAAGTAGCATCCATTGGTTTGAGGCACTTTTCTAGGCTACAGAAGTCCAATTCTGTGGCATTATATACTGTCAGGAAGATATAGGTATTAAACACACATAGTTATAGCATATTTGATTGATAGATCTGATAAGGTCAGTTAACGGGCTGATATCTGCATTCAAGAAGAGTTGAAAAATTAAGAAACCTTAGCTGAACACTACTGTTGGTATAGAAATTAGATGAAGGAAACAGATGGAGTGAGACAATGTTGGATCTGCGTGAGGAAAGAGGTCTTCCAATCAAGGAATGTGACTTGAGTACAGAGATCTCTTGGCCCCTTTAGTGATGTACTGGTCAAATATGGATGAGAAGTCCAAATGATATAGGGCCTGATTTAGATCTTGATGAACAAGATACTCCATCACTATGGTGACGGATATCTCATCCACGGATATCTAAATCCTAAAGGATATAATGAGATTTAGATTTTGGTGGATGGGATATCTGTTACAGTTGTGAGAGAGTAACTCATCCCCCAATATCTAAATCAGGCCCATAATATGCAACTGTAGTTCAATTGACTGTGGTCCTCAGATTATCCCAGATGGAAATGAAAGCGAATTCCTTAATTGTGGAAGGTAAGAAACCTGTTTAGTAATGCAAGGTCATGATGTTTTCTTCAAAGAAATTTGGCCCCTGGGTCAAAGTGGCAATTTGAATGAGTTTGGTAAGAAATGGGCCTTTGGAGTTTGGTCAATAGACAATCTTATCTTTTGGATCAAGGTTTGACTTCTCCTTCATCACGTTTATGAATGATGTATTGAGCTCTTAAGCAAAACTGTCTGAGGCTAAGTAGCAGTTGATGAAGGTCTCTTGCCAGTAAGACAACAGCAGTTTTATTCAGGATATTTTTGAATACCTAAGGCAGAATGGGGTACATGGGAGAGTCAAAAGGGCCACTGGCCTTGAGAAGTTTCTTGTTTTGATAAGTGAGAGTTGCTTGAAGGAGGCCAGGATAATTTTTGACTGAAATAGAACATCTTGGCTCATGCAACCTGATGATGGCGTCTGCTGGATGAATGATTTTGAAGAGCATATCCTAGGGTATTGGATTTCAAGCCACAGTATAATAATGTTACAAAGGGCTTGAATGTCAGGGAATCTGGCCATGATACATTTTTGTAAACAAAATTGAAAGAGGATCATGTGAAGCGTGAATCAGTATTTTGCTCTGAAGATATAAGAGGAGTGCTGTAATGTTTCTGTGTTTTTATGAATGGTTTATACATCCTTGACATTGTAGGTAACAGAGTATGGAACATTGACATTTACATATATCCAGCAGCATTCAAGGGCTGTATTCTGTGTCTCTCATGCCTGTCTGTACATGTGGATAAAACTAGGGGTCTTTGGTCAATGCTAGTATGTTGGTAGGGCTAGAGAGATAGTAGTTTAGAAGAATCTTCCAAGATTGTGTTGTAGTTAAATATTGACCTCTGTTTTAGAGATTAAAACTTTTTCTGTCATCTCCAGCCTTTGCCAATAGGCAAAAGCGTTACGCCTAGCTCATAGCCCTGTACACGTATTCCTAATGCCAGATGAAAGCCAGAGATCTATATATTAATGTATGAATGCCAGAGATCTATTTCTTCTGAAAGAATTCTCTGTGTACCTTTGGAGAAAAGAGTAAATTTTTCTTTCAAGAAGCTTGAAAATAGAAGTAGCTTCTTTAGCCAAAAAATATATGTTGAAGCTAAGGCTATAAAGGATCAAAACATGGAAGGCTATGTCCCTGGTTCCAAGACTTTGCTTTATATTTTATATAATTATTGGATTGATGGTTTATGAAATACCAGCTAAAAAAATCAAAATAGGGTTTTTAAAAGCATATTTTAAAATAACTTAATTATTTCTAATCAGCTCATTAAGATCATTTACCAGTACTTGTTAGAATATTTCTGCAAAGGGCACTAGAGCATAGTAAGCTCGAAGCATTTTTCAAAGTAAGAGTTGTTAGGTTCAGCAGATTTCATTCACTACCTACTCTCCAAATTTATTACAACCACTCAGTATGAAATAGCATTCATTGGGAATCAACAGTACGTTTCCCATAGCTCATCTTGCCCGTGTTATCTTCAACAATTTCGTTTGGAGCAAAAGTTGGTAGGGATTTGTTGGAAATTGGGTCTTTGGTTGGCAGCCAGGTTACCCCCTATCCAAGCAAGGACCCTCTCTCTAGTCAGGGTAAGTTACACACAATTCAAATTATCCTGTGCCCACTCTCTGGTAGCTTGGCATTGAGCAGTCAGGCTTAACTTAGAAGGCAATGTGTAAAGTATTTGTGCAATACATCATGTAATAACACCACAAAAATACACCACACAGTGTTTAGAAAAATATAGAATATTTATCTGTTTAAATGTAGGTCAAAAACAATCAAGATACAATAAGTACACGTTGAAATATCACTTACAAAATGATGTAAAGAGTCTTTAGATCTTAAAAAACAACAAATGTCTCTTGCAAGCACAAAGTACCTCGTTTGCGTTCAAATTCTCCACAATGGACTGTAGAGGAGGAGATGCGTGGAAAATGGGGAGGTGTGCGCCCATTTTTCTGGTACACACAGGCGATGCGTTGTTGTTTTCACGCAGGGAAGGCTTTGCATCGATTTACGGTGTGCTGAACTGGATCCTCTTCGGGTTGTGGGGTTTTAAGATGCCCCAGGGACGATGCGTTGAAATCCCGGGCATGCAGGACGAAGTCACAGGAGCTGCGTCAATCGGGTGGGCGATGCATGGTCTGTGTAAAGCAGACTATGAGTCAGTCAACATGCTTCTGCCTTCACTCAATCTGAGCAAAGGTCAAGGAAATCCATCAGGCCAGGACCTTATTATACTGTCACCCTAACCATTAAGAAAATATAGCACCTTAATTTTTTTCTGGTGTACATCTAGTAATGTAGACCACCTGAACAGAGAATAGAATACATATTGTACAGAGGTGTCACACATCTCCTCATCAGATCCATATTTCAGCGTATCACATCACCCTCACAATATACTGATTCAGTATTATATATTTTCTCTAGGCAAACAGTCAGTGTTTTTTATGTGAATATAGTGCCAAAGACTGAAGAGACATATTAGTGTGCAAAAGCATTGGGTCAATCCTTACCACCAGTATGATTAATAACGGCCACCTAGTGTAACCATACAGCTCACAGCACAATCTGTAGGGAATTTTTGATTACCATTGTCGGTAGGGTTCAGCCAGCAGTATTTTTGATGAAGCGAGCCAATCCAACTCAAATTTCTGTTTCAGCAGCAAGGTCACCAATTTTTCTCTCTTTAACATTTTCTTGTATTCTCTAATTTAGCAGTAAAAGTGACTAAGTAGAATTTCTTGGAGAACATGTAAGTATCTTAGTTCTCCTTTGTCAAATGGCGAGGCCTGTTCCTAGCTTGTTGCTGATATTTTAATAATGCCTTCTTTTTGGAAATAGCCCAATCTTGCCTATTTCTGTATCCTGCTTCGGCCTATGAAAAAGCTTTCTCTAATGGCCACAACGTTCTCATTGACATAACTGTTCCCTCCTTGAGACTCAAGAGTACCTATAGTGAGTCCCTCTGGGTTGCTCTCTCTGAGGGATTCTTGGAATGACTCCTATTCATTCTCTAGGTGAAAACGTAGGTCTCAGGTGCTAATTTGTCTGTGAATGGGAGTAGTTAGCTACAATCACTAAGAGAAAAACTTAATTTGGCAAAGTTTGGGATGTGAAAAAATCATCTAAACTGGCTAATGTATCATGCTTCCATAACACAATTATTAATGTTTAGCAGTGTTTAGTAAACCTAGGTAAGAAATAATGTTTTTCAGTTCTTTTAAATGAAGTGTAGCTTGTGAACCAATTATGGGCCTGATTCTAACTTTGGAGGACGGTGTTAAACCGTCCCAAAAGTGGCGGATATACCACCTACCGTATTACGAGTCCATTATATCCTATGGAACTCGTAATACGGTAGGTGGTATATCCGCCACTTTTGGGACGGTTTAACACCGTCCTCCAAAGTTAGAATCAGGCCCTATATATTGAGCTGATCAGACTAAAGGTGTTGGAGCACTACTCTCATTTTGATTACATCTTTCACTGCATTAACATTGATGAGGCATCCCTGAGGTTGGACATTCCTAGAGGCACTTTTACCAATAAGTCATGCAGCGCAGTGCTGCAAATCACCTTTCTGTGCTGTGTGCAAAGAAATGGGGAAGGAGTGTGCCATATCTAACATTATATGGCACAGTCCTGCCTTTTTCCAGCACTTGTGTACAATGTACTAACTGGCGCCAATGTGACACTCCTGCACCATGGCGCAAGGGTGCCTGAGTGGTGAGCAGGATTGTTTTTGTCCAAGAAAGGGAACCTTCTTGCACAAAACAATAACCTGAGGGGTTTTCCTATTTCTATGTGTGCTGCAGAATGCAGCACTCACAGAAATAGTTAAAAACGAAGAGAAATAAACATACTTCTCCTCATTAAGCCTCACCTGGCAACACGTAGCAGTTTTTGTGCATTCCCAGGTCTGCCACTTATGGTAAATCTAGGAATGGATAAAAATCCATGGGTGTTGTGGGGGGAACACCCACACACCACCCATGGAATGTCCCCAGGGTCAGAGTAACACAAAACAGCAATTTGTGGTGTGTTACATTGCTCTGGATATGTCAAGTCACTCAGAACCACACAAATTGGCCTTGCTTGGATTGATAAATTGCATTTTGAGGGTTACATCACTTTTGCACAGTGTTGCATGATGCAAAAGTGACACAGCCCTTTAATAAATGTTTACCTTAGTTTCTCCATTCTGTGCAATTGGCCATTATTCCTGACATACATGTGTTTATTGGGTGCATCCTTGCACCTGACATCGCTATATAGGCCTTGCTACATTAAGCAGTGTCAATGGGAGAGACCAAAGATTTATATCAAATCTCAGCCAACAAATAGTTTCAACAATCTGCTTGAAGGGCTCTATCCCTGTAGTAGTGGGCTGAAATTTACAAAAAATTACCACATATAAAAATTACAAAATATAGGCTGATGTTGTGGCCCTGTGGGATATGCCTCTCTCCATGCACAGCAACATCTTACATTTCCCATTTGTTTTTGCACCTTAGCATTATTTGTGTCTTCTAGCTTTGTCGCCTTTGTCTGTAGAAGCTGTGGGCCACTTACTTGGTATTCTGCAGTGGATTTCTGCTCTTTCACCCTCCTTAATCTTCCAACACGGTACTTCATATCCCCTCTCACACAATATGTGAATCTCCAAAGTTCTCTACTGTCATTCTTAACGCTGTTTTTCTCCTATGTGATATCTTTCATGGATTCACAGTTTGCTGAACGCTTATTCGTCATTGATCCTGCCTAACAGAAGAGATTCTTCATTGCTTAATAGTTGTGTATGCTCAACTTCCATTTGGCAAGAATATGATGTTGGTGTTGGTCTGTTTGAGATGATGACAGTTACTGAAAGGCACTTACCTCTGCTGTGGTATTCCAAACACTGCATATCCAAAGACTATAAATTAGGACATTCTCATATGATTAAAATTTGGTAAATGTCATATTTTTGCCCATGATTTTGAAGTCAACTAGACGCAGATGAGCTTCATGGGGGCACTATTTTTTTTTGACTATCAATTCTACCAATGTGAGTCAGAATTAACCTGCCTCACTTCTTGGCAAGGTAATGATACAGAGTTGTTGGAGAACAAACTGAACAACGTCATTAATTTTATGATGTACCTTTATATTTATGCTACTCTGGTCACACAGGGACCTTTTCCCCATTGTTTACCGTGGATAGTATTCACCTGTTTTATGGGGGCAGTATAACCCAGTGCCAAAGAGAGAAGTTTTAACTGAAATAAAGTGTGATAATCATGAGTTGTGTTGTTGAGTACTGTTCCAAACAAATCTATCCAATATTGCGATTCTGAATAGGTGGAATTGCATTAGCTTTCAAAGGGTCACCATGTCCCATAGCAATCAATCAATCAATTAATCATGAATTTGTAAAGCGCACTACTCACCCGTGAGGGTCTCAAGGCGCTGGGGGGAGGGAAGGAGGGCGGTGCTGTTACTGCTCGAACAACCAGGTCTTGAGAAGTTTCCTGAAGGTAAGGAGGTCTTTGGTCTGGTGCAGGTGGGTGGGAAGAGTGTTCCACATTTTGGCGGCAAGGTGCGAGAATGATCTACCAGTGGTTGTAGTTCTACGGACGCGTGAGATGGTTGCAAGGGTGAGATCGGCAGAGCGGAGATGTCAGGTAGGGGTGTAGAAGAGCCATCTGTTGAGGTATTCTGGTCCAGTGTTGTGCAGTGCTTTGTGAGCATGGGTGAGGAGTTTGAATGTGATTCTCTTGTTGATTGGGAGCCAGTGCTGGTTTCTCAGGTGGTCTGTGATGTGGCAGTGGCAGGGGATGTCCAGGATGAGGCATGCTGAGGCGTTCTGGATGCGTTGCAGCCTCTTCTGGAGTTTGGCCGTGGTTCCTGCGTAGAGGCATTGCTGTAGTCCAGTGCGCTGCTTAGGAGGGCTTGGGTGAAGGTTCTTCTGGTTTCGGTGTGTATCCATTTGTAGATCTTTCGGAGCATGTGGAGGGTGTTGAAGCAGGAGGAGGAGATGGCGTTGACTTGCTGGGTCATGGATAATAAGGAGTCCAAGATAAATCCTAGGTTGCGTGCGTGGTCAGTGGGAGTAGGAGCGGCTCCCAAAGTGGCAGGCCACCAGGAGTCATCCCATGGGGAGGGGGTGGGGCCGAAGATGAGGACTTCAGTCTTGTGGGAATTGAATTTGAGGCAGCTGATCTTCATCCATTCGGCAATGGTCTTCATTCCTTTGTGGCGGTTGGTCTTGGCGGAGTCCTTGGTGAGGGAGAGGTTCAGCTGGGTGTCATCAGCATATGAGATGATGTTGAGGTTGTGGGATCGGGCGATGTTAGCGAGCTGACCATATAGATGTTGAAGAGGGTCGGGCTGAGGGCCAAACCCTGGAGGACGCTGCAAATGATTTCGGTGGCCTCTGAGCGGAATGGGGGGAGGCAGACTCTCTGGGTTCTGCCAGTGAGATAGGAGGTGACCCAGTCCAGGGCTCTGTTGCGGATTCCTGCATTGCTGAGGTGTGAGCGTAGGGTGTGGTGGCAGACGGTGTGAACACGGCTGAGAGGTCCAAGAGGATGAGGGCCGCAGTTTTGCCGTTGTCCATTATGGTTCTGATGTAGTCTGTAGCGGCAATGAGGGCAGTTTCGGTACTGTGGTTGCTGTGGAATCTAGATTGGGAAGGGTCCAGCATGCAGTTCTCCTCTAGGAAGCGGGTTAGTTGTCTGTTGACAGCCTTGTCGATGACTTTTGCCAGGAAGGGGAGCAGGGACATAGGTCGGAAGTTCTTGAGGTCCTTTGGGTCCGCCTTGCGTTTTTTGAGGAGGGTGTTGATCTTGGTGTGTTTCCAGCTCTCTGTAAAGGTGGCGGACTCGAAGGAGCTGTTGATGATCTTCCGTAGATGGGGTGCAATGATGGAGCTTGCTTTGTTGAGGATGTTGTGAGGGCAGGGGTTACACGGAGAGCCAGAGTGGATGGTGTTCATGATTTTGATGGTATCGTTGTTGTTGATGGGGGTCCAGGAGAGCAGGAGGTTGGTCAGAGGTGAATCTGTGGTGTTGGTGGTTGCCAGGGAGGTCTGGGTGCTGAAGCTCTTGTGGATGTCAGCAATCTTGCGGTGGAAGTAGGAGGCTAGGGAGTCACAGAGGTCTTGGGATGGTGGGATGGCATTGGCGTTGGAGCTGAGATTGGAGAGTTCCTTCACAACGTTGAAGAGCTCCTTGTGGCTGTGTGCACTGTTGTTGAGTCGGTCTTTGAAAGCAGTTCTCTTGGCGGCTCAGATGAATTGGTGGTGTCTGCAGATGGCGTTTTTGAAGGCTGTGTGGTTGTACAGAGTCTGATCTTGGCGCCACTTTCTTTTGAGTCTTTGACAGGTTTGCTTGGAATCGCGGAGTTCGGTGGTAAACCAGAAGGCCTTTCTGTCAGTGCGTCTGTTGGAGGGATTCTTGATTAGGGTGAGAATATTGTCACTGGTGTTGACCCATTGCCAGAAGTTGCAGGCAGCTGCTTCAGTATCCGTGGTGTTGATGGGTGGGTTCCGGGAGAGGTTTGAGATGAGTTGGTCTTTGGTGACCTTGTTCCAACTGCGGTGGAGTATCCGTTGTCGGTGGTGGTGTATTGTGGGTTTCTCGAAGGAGAAGTGGATGTAGCGGTGGTCTGTCCAGTGGAGTTCGGTGGTGTGGCTGAAGCAGATGTGATTGCTGGTGGAGAAAATAGGGTCGAGTGTGTGTCCTGCGGAATGGGTTGGTGTCGTGACGAGCTGTTTGAGGCCGAGGTTGGAGAGGTTGTCGAGCAGGGTGGCGGTCTTGGTGTTGTTGGTGTTCTTGAGGTGGAAGTTTAAGTCCCCGAGGAGTCTGTAGTCAGTGGATGCGAGAGTGCTGATGATGTCGGTGATGGAGTCTCTGAACTGCTGTTGGGTGCCGGGGGGCCTGTAGATGAGGGTCCCTCAGAGGGTGGTATTTGGGTCAGTGTGGATCTTGAAGTGCAGGTGTTCGGTGGTGTTGAGGGTGTCTTTGGTGCTGGTCGTGATCCTGAGGGTGTTCTTGTGGACGATGGCGATGCCCCCTTCTGGTTTGTTGGAGCGGTCCCTTTGGGTGATCTTGTAGCCATCTGGGATGGCTATGGCGAAGTCAGGTGCTGAGGAGAGGTTCATCCAGGTCTCGGTCATGAAGGAGACGTCTGTGGAGGCTGAGTCGAGTAGATTCCATAGCTCTACTGCGTGCTTGTGAACGGAGAGCGTGTTGAGGAGGATACATCTGAGATGGTTGCGTCCTGCCTTGGTGGGTGGGTCGCTGGCGTGGAGGCTAGCGAAGGTGCAGTTCCGGCAGGAGAAGGGTCTGCGGGTGGTCTGAAGGGAGGTTTGAAGGAAGGCGGGAGAGCAGCCGGTGTTGAGGGCATGGAGGGTGGTGGTGTTGTAATGAAGACATGGGTGGTGGCAGTGGGGGGGACGGGAGCCTGGGGTTCTGGAGTTAGACGTGGTCCAGGCACGGATGGGCGCAGATGGGCTTACCTTTGGTGTGCTAGCAGCGCGGCTGCACAGCGAGCGCCATGAAGTTGGGAGGTGGGGGGAGGAGAGGACAGCTAGGAGGCAGGAGCAGGGGCAAAAAAGGCACGAAAAAGGGGGGGCGCAAAAGGGGATGGGGCTGCAGGAGCAGCAGCAGCGGTGGAGAGAGAGATGGGGGAGAGCGAAAGTGAGAGAGAGAGTGGAGTGAGAGAAAAACCAGGAAGACAGTAGGGAAGCAAAAGGAGCACAAAGGGACAGAAGAGCAGAGAGCAAAGCAGAGAAAGGAGGAGAAAAAGAGTAGAGAGGCAGAAGGTAACCTCGTAGAAAAGCAGAGCTCTCCCACTGACCAGCAAGGAATTTCCCATCTTCTCTGCTGTGCCACAACTGTTGAATGGGAGGAGGAGTGCAAGCCTCAATTCCAGTCTTGATACAGCTTCCTTTTCTACCTTTGCTGACCACCTAAGACTTTCTATTTCAGTCATGTCACAGCTGTTTGACAGGAAGAGAGGCTTCTATTTGCATGCTCCCACACAAACTGTTGGTTGGTAGGTGGTGGGGCATGGCATTCAACATTGCTGGGGAGTCCAGGATCTACTTTTATTAGCCTGCCATGGACTATGTATAACTATGGAGGCAAGTCCATTTTAGACACATCTGTTTTGATGATGTGAAGTGTGAATAAAGCTTCTGTAATCCATGTGGTACGTAAGGTTGTTCAGCCTTCCCTCTTTTCCCCTTCCCTTTCCACAGGCACACAACAAAAGACTTCTAGGGGATAATACCAGTAGACATGGGGACCCTGTAAAACAGGAGTTAAAGGAAACCAAGCTGGCGAGGACCTGATTGATTAGGCAGCAACATGGACCAGTCTCCTGGTGTACCTTCAGTTTTTGATGTTCTAAAAAGGTGTCTATGGAGGATTAGCTAACCTCTACACTGGAACATCTTAATCCTAGTGGGACAACAAACAGAAGGGCATATTTACAAGACCCTTACACCTCCTTGCGCCACAGTTTCGTAATTGTTTTATGCTAATGTGGCATCAAGGAGACGATTTCCCTGTGCCATGTTTACAAAGTGGCACAATGCATGCATTACACTACTTTGTAAATCCTTGTGCCACATTAGGCCTGCGTCAAACACAATGTATGCAAAGGGGGCATTCCCCCTCAGGGAGGCACGAAAAAATGACACAGTGAAATCCACAACATTTCACTACGCCATTTTTTCCGTCATTTTTAACGCCTGCTCGGAGCAGGCATTAAAATGACACACCCATATTAACCTATGGGCCTCCCTGTGTTTTATTACATTAGCATAAAAAAATGTTGACGCTAGTGCAGCAAAGTGCCACAAAAACGCCGAAAATGGTGACGCTATTGTCCTAACGACCGCCATGGTGTGCTGTATTGTAAATACAGAGAAACCATGATGTCGTCAGGTGGGGCAGGGGCGACACATGAAAAGTGACACATCGGGACCGATGCGCCGCTTTCTTGTAAATATGCCCCAGAGTTTGTTATCGTGGGTGGCTACACAGAGATGAGATGAATAATTCTCTCCTAAATTTCAGTGTCCTATCTTTACCACCAACAGGTACTTTCCAAATCATGATTATTCATAGCCTGACATTTCCCATTGCCTCACTGAGCTATAATCAATAATAAAGTCCCTGAAATCATTTGGCTTGATTTGAAATATTTGTGCTTGATCATCTTATATCACCACAATCGGCAAGATATACAAATGAACATAGTTTTAGTGGAAAGCAAATTTCGTAAATAGTTAGCATGTTCGTGTCTCGTGGATATGAAATGTGGCGTTCAGGTTTTTAAGCTGCAGCAATTTCATTGCGATTAATGTTTTTTTATGGCTCAGGACAGCAATGATGATGTCAGTTTGTGAAGATGTATTTACTGTATCCATACATAAATGCCAAAGCTAAATATCAGAATGCAAGCGTCATATTTGATGATGAATTTCGGGAGCATAAAAATGACTTGCATTTCAGCAAATTTGCCACTTACAAATGTGCAAACTGCAGATTTGCCCTAGGGAATTTCATATTCTGATCTGCAAGTATCTGTGCTAATGTGAAAGTGGCCAGTTTGTACTGTTGCTACAAATTAAGAGCCATATTTATGGCAAAGTGGCGCAGTGAAGCCCAGCAAGTCACCTTGCTGCCCTGTACTGCATCATTGGGAAAGGGCAGAATGCACCATATTTAAGGCATACAGTGCATTCCTGTCCTTTCCCCATGTGCTGACTCACAATGGGCTGCCTAGCTCCAACACAGGCACCCCTGCACCATGGTGCAAGGGTGTCTCGATTGTGTGCAGGATTGTTTTTGGGCACGAAGGAACACCTTCCTTCATGAAAAGAATCCTTAGATGTATATTTTGCTATCTTTGTGTGCTTTAGAATGCAGTACACATAGAAAGAGGAAGTAATATGGAGAAATAAAAATATGCCTCTCCTGGGTAGGAGTATTTTTTTGCCTCAGTCCCAGGATTACCAGGTTTGGTAAATCTGGGAATGCATCAAAACCATGGTAGTTGCGAGGGAACACCCATGCAACACCTAAACTTGTGCAGAGTAATGCAATGAAGCCACTTGCACTGCGTTGCAATACTCCAGATTTTTAAAGCCATTCAAAGCCACTCATAGTGGGTTTGAATGGCTTCAAAAATGTGACATAGTGGTTTGCGTAAGGCATGTGCTACGTTGCATGGTGCAAGCATGATGTAAAGCTCTCATAAATATGCCCCTAACTTTGTGTATGGATATGGTGTGCCAAATAACGGCAGAGGCATTATTTACTGGGGGAATTGCAAGGATTGTTTGTGCCCCATCCAGAACTAATTGTGAGTAGATTCTCTCTCTCTCCCCATCTCTCCATTCTCTTTCTCTCGACCTATCTCTTTCCCTGCTCTCTCGCTCTTGTTTCTATGAAACAAAATCAATGCGGAGCAGGCACCCAAGCTACATCACAGGGAGCGACTGTGATGTAAATTCCCAACCACATGCCATAGTTCCTTTGTTTTGTTCTACTGACCTTTTCCTAGCAGACAAATGTTTTTTCTTAATGTATAGCTATTTGCAAAGCACACCGTTCACCATTTCTATGGTTTCTGTGTGCTTAACTACCACACAAAGAAAGAAGACATATATGTCTATATTGAGTATGTTATTGAGCATATTATCAATTACAAATATTGAGAATTATGGGGATAAAACTATTGGGAATGCCTATGAAAATAATATGCTCTTATGGAGACACAATCAGATTTTGTATGGTTCTTCATAACGTTTAAAATAATAATTTCCCAACTGTTTGAAGGGGAAAATTCCTCAATTGTGTCGTACTGCTGGAAAAGCTTGACTCCCAACTGCCCTTTGCACACTTTGGGAATGAGGAGCAGTCATTTCTTCCCGGGACTGAGGCTCATAACGTACTAAATAAGAGAAAAAAGGCCATCTGTCTAAAACTCATTGTTCACAGGACAGGTTGTTGTTATGTCATTCACTTGGCAAACGGAAGCTAGTGAAAAGTAGACAATGCCGATGAATCAACCTCTCTCTGCAGTTTAACTACAGTCTAAAAACTGCATTCTGCATTCTTGGCTGTTTCTGAATTGTCTTTTCAAAAAAGCACATACACTGACTATCACCTAATCTACCTTCTTGGTCTCTATCCTAGAAAAGGACTACCCGAGGAGGCATCAGGGCTCAATCCCAGTTCCTTGCACAGAACTCGAGGCACACTGTGTGAGCCTACGAGGAACAGTAAGAAACTTGGGCCCATATTTATACTTTTTTTGCGCCGCATTTGCGCAGCGTTTTGATGCAAAAACGGAGTAAACTTACAAAATACAATTGTATTTTGCAAGTTTGCGCCGCTTTCGCGTAAAAAAATGACGCAAAGGCGGTGCAAAAAAAGTATAAATATGGGCCTTGATTCCTCCCTGTTTCCCTATTTTGATTTATAGTAGGTCCCTGAACACTATACTGCTTTACTGGGACTGGCCAAAATGCTACTAAACTAGACCCTTTGAAATGGTGGACTCCAAGTGTGAGAACCTATGAAAGTCAGTGATGCTGAATTTTCCTGCTACCTTCAGGTTGGGCGAAGGGAAGTTGAAGAAGATAACTGGGTGGGTCTTGTTTTAAACCTCATGCTGTAAACACAATAGCCCTTCAACGAAACAAGGTGAAGTGCAGCAGGGTCTCCAGGAACAGAGTATCTGATAAGCAACTTATTCCCGATCCTCCAAATTAAAACTAGGTGCAGTGGGTGACCTGTTTCATGTATGGCTGAGCACCTTCAATGCAAAACAGTGCTACATTGCAGGCAGAGCACATATGACAGTCCTATGTTGGTTGTGGACCATCAATTCATGCTGCAATTAAGTTGCATAGAAGTGTTTTTCAACAAAAACTGGATTTTACCCATACATAATTGAAGCCTCTGAGACTTTTCTATACTTTCACCAGTCTTATCAGAATATGTGTGTCATTTAGGCGTGACTAAAGTTCCAGATTTGCTTTTCTAATAATATTCATAAGTGGCTTGAAATAAACAGTATGGAAGTCAACACATGTTTGACCCTTGTAACCCTCACATGTGAATTTTCTGAGCTTCCCTCGTCGATGGTTGTTATCTTAGGGAAAATAAAGAACGCATCAGATTTACATCTAAATTGGTGTCTTCCATGTAATGCTGGACCATAATAGCATGGTGTATCCTAGCAAAAACTTAGATGACAGAGGACCAGAAAGACCCCATCCTTTATTTTAGGTCCAGCAAGTTGTCTACAATGACAAGTGAGATATCAACCCAATGTCTATCAGAGATATTAGACTGATTACCATCCAAGGTGCCATATCAATGCTGAAGAGATTGCAGTAGCTCTCTAACCATTTTCCAAAACTTTCTAAGAGGAAGGAGACATCTGATTGGCCTTTAATCATTATAATAGTTATGGTCTAAATTCATGGCAGCTTATTTCAACTTCTAGGGCACGTAGCCACCTCGATATGATGCTTTTATAAAGGAAGTAATTTCCCGAGAAATAAAAGTTGAAAAGTTTTTAAAGACAACTTGTGTCTGGGTCATTTTCATAGCCAGTTTCATATGGGGTTGACCTCTTCATCAGGTATAAAAGATAAGTCAAATTGCTTCAGGTTTCACGTTAAAATGCAGTGAGTGCCTCACTAAATTAATTTTAATTATTAAATGTAGGACACCAGAACTACAGAGTTTGGGGTTGCTGCAACTAAATACAGATTTGCATTAGGGCCAAGGAGTACACTGGCATTAAGGTAAATATTAAGAGAAATATGTAACAGTGAGCTATGTGCTCTGTGATATTTGTACATAAGGTGGCATATTTTTTTTATTTTGTTCCAAACGTGGATTCTCACATATCTCCAGTGCTTAATTTGTAAATTAAAATGTTCTGGTACCCAACGCTCTCGTCTTAAACACGCGGCTGCTGCAATTAAATGTGCGAGCATGGAACACTGAGGCAGCATAATCCTGGAGCCTTCTCGGGCCTCTTTAATCTATCTACAGCCACTCCCTGCCCCTTCAGCTCACTCTTGCGGCTTTCTGCTTTCTCCCATTGTGATGCTTTTTTTCGTTTTTCTTATCCTCCGTCTTTCTTATATGTGTCTTTTGCTTGCAGTAAATGCGTGAGGCAGAAAAATAAGTGCTGGCCCTCAAAAATAAGTGGCAGTGCTCTGCACCTGAAACAACAAGCACAAGTTAATCATTGCATATCTCACATATCCACATCCTATCAAGTCAGAAAGGATCTGCATATAAAACAGGAAGAGAGTGAATCCTGACAGCAGGGACGAGGAGGTGAAAGAGAGTAATAAAAGTGTCTTGACACTAGGCAAAGATTCTGATTTAGATATGAAAGTCAGAAATTAACAAACTGATCTAATCCAAAACACAGCCACATCCCAATCGCTGTAGTAGATCCTGATTGCCAACAAAGTTACAAGCAAAAATATTATAGCCATTAGTTACCACTGTGAACTCGAATAACACTGCCACCAACACAGACTAAGGCTACCGCCATAAAATCTTGAGACTGCTATGCAACCACAACTTCTTATATGGAAACACCTCTAAATTTTGCAGGGCTTAATTTATACAGTGTTACTTTTGGCAAATGTAGGGAATACCACAGGTTGTGCCTGTTAAAACACACATTAACAATCCACGCAAAAATTCACTTAATAGGTCAAACACAATGGCAACTGATTTACCTTCCATACAGAATAAAAGGTGTGCTGAAATTAATAGAGATTGAGACTTTCTGTCAAATTCCATTATGTTTTTCGTACCAAAACCATAAGTCCATCTTCACATTGTGCATGAATACAGAGTGAGACACTTAGGCCCTCATTACAAGCAGTTACCCGATCCATCGAATTAATCGAATTACACGTTTTGTGTTTTGCACACTCTATGTAAAACACTGGCTGACTGAGGTGCTCTGGCAGACGCAGACACAGATGCAGTGTGCAGCCTGTGTGGCGCTCCTCGGCGGAAGTCTACTCGTTTGCTATGGTCCAGCTTACTCCGCAGAGCTCTCTGCAGAGGCCTCCAGCTGCCGCAGGACATACGTGGAACCCGCCAGTGGGTGGATAGAAGGCTGGGTGCCTAGTGGTGCATAGTAGTCACCCAGAACGCAAAGGAGGCAGAGAGGCTGGCAGGTGGTGAAGGGACGAGGAGGCAGCAACGTACCCCATGGAACAGCAAAACAGCACTCAGGCACCCAGCCCGCCCAGCGCTCTACCAACCTACCACCTACTGCAGTCTGCACCCAGCTCCAGGAAAGATCAAGTGGAGATTAAGGGGAGTCAAAGAAAAGATGAAGAAGACACAGAGCAGCAGGGCTGAGCGGATCGAACAGAGTAGAACGGAGCGGAGGTAAGCGCAAGGGGTTG
Organism: Pleurodeles waltl; assembly: GCF_031143425.1. Taxonomy (NCBI): domain Eukaryota; kingdom Metazoa; phylum Chordata; class Amphibia; order Caudata; family Salamandridae; genus Pleurodeles; species Pleurodeles waltl. The sequence goes on along the minus strand of NC_090438.1, from coordinate 486,886,446 downwards.
GGGTGCCAAGGGAAGTCTAGGAAGAGCAGGGTGTGGGGCGCTGAGGCTGTAGTCAGCCTCAGCCAAGCTTTTGCCCTAAGAACCCTGCGGAAGGGTCCCGGCTAGCGCTGGGTGCGGCTTGCAAGGGACTGGAGAGCCTAGCTCCGAACCCCAGCCCCAGCTGAACACGCATCCCTCTCTACCTTCTCCCAGTCAGGCAGCCAGACTCTATTTAGACCTCCCTCAGAGCGAGCTCCGGCAGCAAGTCGTCGGTATGCCACCTAAACAACACATCATATCACAGAATATACTTCCACCATTATTTATCCCTCCAATCCTAGCCTCAGGGGCAGGTCAATATAACAACTGAGCAATGCTTATCTTGCGCAAAGACAGGGACACTAGGCTGAGCTCAAGAAGGCGCTCACACCAACTAAAAGGGCCACATCTCCTACTACACACCTGGAAAATATCGAACCTGCTATCTTTCCGCAGATGAACTGAACAGAAGGCAAGGTACTTCATGGCAAATCGGATCCTCAACCCGGGGCCGCTTAAGAGATTTAAAAAAAAACCCTGAGAGAAGATTCGGCAAGTGAACCCAGGGATCCTAAGCCCAATTAGCTCACAGCCATGGAGGCCCCGGGAATCCTGGCGGCCGCAGCTGCTGCAGACCAGAAACTATGAAAAAGGTACTGCCTAATAACCTCACTATAAATAACCTCAGAGGAAGTCATCAAGCACCTGGTTTCCTTCAAAATCCTACAAGTAAACGCTGGTGATCATCATCCACTCATAGCAAACATCAAAACAGGTACAAGGTGCATGGAAACACAAAAGCTAATAGAAACCTCATGAGGAGAGCAAGAATTACAACTAATTAGGCAGATAAAATGGGGACCAGTGGCATTTCGGCTATGCAGCTCTTGGATGAAACTAAATGGCCCCATTTTGCTGGCAATGGCACACTCCAGGTTACCTGGTCAGGTATCACCAATACCCTCTTGCAACAAGCAGGATCACTTAACATCTCACAACGGAGTCCTACTAAAACTCTCCGTCAATGCTCCATAATGGAAAGCAAACAGAGACTTGCCAGACTGAGAGCACAACATAATAAAACCAGGAATGCTGTAGGAAAAATGGCGCTAACCACAAAGCTAGGGGCACACATTAAACAACACAAGCAGCTGATTTGTTTGTTAAAACATAAACATGCAGAAAGTGAGGATGCTCATATCTACTCCTTGATAAAAAAACACAATCATGCTGACCTATGGAGGCACTTCAAAAACAAGGTGGGCCAGAGTGACCTTCGAAACAACGCGACAAATGAAGCAGAATGGATAAAACATGACAAAAATCTGTACACAGCCAACCTACCTTTTTCTGAATATCAAATGGTTAAATCCGGTACACATGATACCTCTCTGGCTCTGGAGCTTGCACCTTCTCAAGAGGAAAGTTCCATCATCTTGCAAAGCATGAGATTGCCAGAGGCCCCAGCCCACACAAACCTTCAATGAAGACAAAGAGCTTTGGTTCCTGGTTTTCTCAGCACTCTATTGCTCTTGCCTAGAATCAGAGGAAATACCCTCAGCCAGGAGAGACTCCATACTGCATTCAATTTATAAAAAGGGGGATAGGCACAACCCAGCCAACTACCGTCTTATGGCCCTATTAGACATCAAAGCAAAAGGTATTGCTTCAGTCCTGGGTGAATTACAAAACTGAGTAGAAGACACTGGGGTAGTGCCCCTCTGCCAAACCGGCTTCAGAGCAAAATCTGTGACCATAAATAATGTAGTGGCTCTCTCTTTTCTGATACATAAGGCAACCACTAAAAAAAAAACTCCACTATTTGCCTGCTTTGTAGACTATTCTGCAGCCTTTGACGCAGTGGATCGGAACCTGCTATAGAGAAAGCTCCAAAGTTCCAAGCAAGTTATTAAGGGAAATAATTCTACTTTACACATCAACCTGGGTAAGGGTCAAGCTGTCGAGTTCTGCTATTAGCAGGAAGATTCCCACCAGCAACGGGTTAAAACAAGGGTGTGTGCTGGCACCCCTTCTATTCAGCCTTTACACAGCAGACACGTCTCAGGCATTAAATCACCCAAACCTGATCCCACCAAAAATTGGGAACCTCAGACCTACCCTCCTGCAATATGCAGATGACATCATCCTGTTGGACCATTCAAAAACTGGCCTACAAAGAGCACTAACTGCTTTGCATAGTTATGACACTGCAAACAAAATGACAGCGAATACCTCAAAAACTAAATTAATAATTTTTGGCAGGCCATTGAAACATCGGCATTCCCACTGGAAAATTGGGCCACTCACCATCAGCAGTACAGACACCTACAACTACCTGGGGGTCTGGTTATTAGCAAAGGGAAAATCCAAAGTTCACCTTCACCATCTAAAGGCAAAAGCTGACTTCATAATAACTAGAATATGCCAGCTAAACAAGCCCGACCTCCAGACTAATTCTCCAAGTTCTCAAAGCTTCTTTTTGTCCAGCATTAAATTATGGGCACAAGGCCTATCAAGGCCAACTCACCACATTGACAGAAAAGCTCCAAGTGAAGATCTGCAAAAGAGTGTTCAAGCTTTCACAATATTTGAGGTGCAACCTGATAAGGTTAGAATTTGGCCTGGATGGTCAAAATTGGGCACATATGGGGGCTTTCTTGAAGTACTACCACAAAATAATCATGGCACCAACTAATACTGTGAAATCAGCTCTTCGCCACATTTTTGAAATAAAGACAAATACTTGGTCACAATACTTAACTACAGCACTAACTAGCCTCCAAATTGATCAAGCATAATTGATAAAAAAGGCACAGACACAAATATCCATCAATACGGTCTTGAAAAGGCAGATAAAAACACTCTCCTGCGCATGTGACTTGGGACAATTAAGCAATACTCCAGTGCAAATAGCAGTGACTGCATCCTATATGAATGACACATAGGGGCATATTTATACTCTGTTTGCGCCGGAATTGCGTCGTTTTTTTGACGCAATTCCGACGCAAAACTAACTCCATATTTATACTTTGGCGTTAGACGCGTCTAGCGCCAAAGTCCATGGAGTTTGCGTAATTTTTTAGCGTGGACACCTACTTTTCGTTAATGATATGCAAGGTAGGCGTTCCCGTCTAAAAAAGTGACTCCGAGGCATGTGCGCCTTATTTACACTCCTGGGCAAAATTCACGCCTGGGAGAGGGCGGGTCAAAAAAATGACGTCCAGCCGCTTTTGCGCCGTTTTTTAGCGCCTGGACAAGGCAGGCGTTAAGGGACCTGTGGGCTCGGAAGGAGCCCAGAGGTGCCCTCCCGTGCCCCCAGGGACACCCCCTGCCACCCTTGCCCACCCCAGGAGGACACCCAAGGATGGAGGGACCCATCCCAGGGAACTTAAGGTAAGTTCAGGTAAGTATATTTTGTTTTGTGGCATAGGGGGGCCTGATTTGTGCCCCCCTACATGCCACTATGCCCAATGACCATGCCCAGGGGACGGAAGTCCCCTGGGCATGGCCATTGGGTAAGGGGGCATGACTCCTGTCTTTGCTAAGACAGGAGTCATTTCAATGGGGGTTGGGAGTCGAAAAAAATGGCGCAAATCGGGTTGAGGCGAAAAATTTGCCTCAGCCTGACTTGCCCCATTTTTTGGCGCCCAAGCTCCATATTCCCCTACGCCGGCGCTGCCTGGTGTACATCATTTTTTTTCACGCACACCAGGAAGCGCCGGCGGCTAACGCCGGCTAACGTCATTGAATAAATACGGCGCCCGCATGGCGCTTCAGAATGGCATTAGCCGGCGCTAATTTTTTGGACGCAAAACTGCGTTAGCGCAGTTTTGCGTCAAAAAGTATAAATATGGCCCATAGTATCTGCCACCTCAGCCCTATCTAGCTTGCACAATTTGTAAGGCCTTTGTGACACAATGCGCTTTAGCCAGACTTCTCGGCCTAAAAATAAAGTAACTGAACACAAAATGGTGCTCTCTCACCAACATAAACTGTTGTAGGCTCTGCGGCTATAAAAAAGAGAAATTCATCCATCTACTATGCTTCTAAGCTGCTGCCCGGTACTGTTGAATGCACAATGCACTTTACTAAGACCCCTCTTCCTTTTCCATGGCATAAGATCTTGTTCTGAAGCTAGAACTTTGGTATTCACTCTAAGGGAGCCAGCAGAACTGGCAAAATTGGGGAAATTTATCTCACAGCTGCAAGCAAAACTGAATGAAAATTGCACATCCATTTGATTCAATTTTTAACTATTTTAACAGTTATAAATTAATATTTTATTTCATAAGTATGAGCCAGGAACTCATTAAGTTTTAGCATCTTTCTTTGCACCTCCTATTTCTCAAGTTTTATTTTTACATAAGGGGCTCTCATTTTAACGGTTTTACAGGTTAAGAATTGTTAATATTATTCAACAGTGGCTCACTTCTTGAATTACTAGCTGATGATCAATACTGAAAGCGTGTTTCTTTTCCTAAACATATCATGAGTTGCCACGATAACATGCTCCGCGGGTAGCACAATGTATACACAACTTTTTTTAAATTTAACTTGCTATATTATGTGTATTCTGCAACCATTTTAAGTAATCATGCAGTAAAGATGACGACAACACTGGGAAAATATGCAGAAATGTAAATGGAAACACTGATCACCCTACATTTCTAGTTCACTTTCTCTAAGTGAGAAATGAGTAGACTCATGCTACACTTTTTCGGCTAGTGCTGGCTTTTTATAATCTGATGAAAGGTGTCATTGTCTGTTTTTCAAATGTGGCTCTGATGTTGAAGAAGACAACAGCCTTTACCCTACCCATGTTGGAAAACAAGTTGTACGTTCTCCAAACGCATTGGTGGCCATCGTTTTTGTGATGTAACATGATTGCACTTGCCAGGAAACAAGTTGTCTACAAATCTTTGCTAGCACTAGTTAGACACAACCATTTTGATATTTTTTATTTAAAAAGGGAAGAATTGAAACAGAGCAGTAGTTATGCTGATCGCACGAGGACTTTATTATGACTACCTGAACGAGATATTGTTTGTAATGAGAAACCCTTTTTTAACAAAATAAACTTACTATTCCCACAGTATATAAGGATAGTTTAGTAAATACTTAGATGTTGAGTTAAAAACATGAGCTGAGGTTCAATCACAGATTACATTTTGAAATTCCCTCCTCATATTCATAACATGCTTGGTCATGCCGCAAGTCAATGAAGGTGACAAAGGTAAAGTTTGTGAGAAAAGACTTCAGAAATTACGTAGGGTGAGTTTACTGTGAGTGACAACAATTTCTTACCATCAGGCCTGTTGGATACAGAATTCACTGAAATCACCACTTTGCAGGTTCATTCTAGGTAAACTCTTGACTTAATGTAACACTGTAAATATGGTCAAGCAAGGTTGTTTAAGTGCCCACTTTTCTTCATCGCCAACTTAGATGAGCTAATTGAGGTATTAAATTCCGCTACCAATGAGGTGACAAGAGCTGGTGGGAAAAAAGAGAGCATTAAGCTCTTTGTAGGTGATTCAGTAATGTTGACAAAACGTCCATGGTATAGTGATAGAGTGCTTCAGTAATAACTAGATTCATACTAGCTCCAGAACATCTACAATTATACAATGGGGTCTACTGGCAAGAAAAGGTAAATTACAAACAAAAAATATTTTGCAAAGTCTGTAAGGTTCCTCTTATTTGGGTATTTGATGTTCATCCCCAGAAATTGTGTGTAAACAAAGCGGAGGGAAAGGTGGAGAATGCAGATACCGCAATAAGTGATTCATGCGCTACTTTTAAGCTATGCAACAGAAATTGAATGCAGATACCGCAATAAGTGGTTAATGCGCTGCTTTGAAGCTGTGCAACAGAAACTGATCTGAATTGACGAGGAGATCTTGCCATTTAGATTGCCCAAGGTATTCTTATATGGCTCACACTTTCAGGTCTACATTAAAGATAGCAACATAGCATAAGAAAGCGTCATACTTAATTAGAACTTTCAATTAATGAGACCACCTTAATCCTTATTACAGAATACTGTATGACTCAAATCCGTGTCACTCTTTCAGGGTGCCATGGTTTGTAAAAATGTATATGTTTTATTCATTAAAACCCAACCAGTAAATGATTTCTATCATTCATTGAGTTTTGCGTAATATATGTGTGTATATATATACATATATATATATATAGAGAGCGAGAGAGAGAGCGAGAGAGAGAATTCTGTATTCCCTGGTCTTCAGTAAGGATGTTCTGTTTTTTCTGAGCAAGGGGCAGCGTTGAGGAACAATGCTGAAAACAATTTAGGAGCACAGGCTACCCAACACAAGACCTTTGTAAGGAAAGCTTAAACATCTGTTATATTAAAAATTATTTAACATTTATTAATTCAAAGTGAATGAACCTGGCTAGAGAAAGTAATCTATTGATTTCTCGAAAAAATGAGCAATTATTTCAGGTTGTAAAGGACTAGCTGAAAAGCAAGGTTGTAGAAGAATTGCAACAAAGTATAGTTCACCTCGGAAGAATCACAGGCATCTTCTCCACCTTCCCTGGCATCGCTGTAGCTTCCAAGCTTGTGGTGCTATGCTCCTGGTAAGAACTGGGGCGATGGAGTCTCATCTGTGGTTTGAATTGGAGTATATGTCCAGGCAGCAACAAGTACCACAGGCAAAGAGAAAGATATTACGATACCTGCCTCCATTGATGGTGACGTAAAATGGGCAGGAAATACATTTTAAAATTCTTGTCGTTTGATTCAGCTTGTCCTGTCTGATATTGCATATTTGTTTTATCGCTTATTACTTTCAAGCAACTGCTCAGCAACTACTCATCTTTCATGATGCCGGCTAATAATATTTGGGGAAGTGTGACTAGAATTTTTACATATGAAAGTGACTTTTGTACCTCTTGACAGTTTACCTGAAACCCGATATTAAGTATTTTATGGTCACTGAGCTGTAAAAGATCCATAGGGACATTTGGACATCATCAAGTAAAAATGATAAGGTTTTCCTAAGTTCTTGTGTTTTCCCTAGGACTTTTGTTATTTTGAAGTATTCATTGAATGCCTTAAAGCTTGGAATGTGTATATATTTTACTTATGTTAAGGTCTTTAAATGGTTAATTAGCCGAATGGCAAGATCGTCTCTTTATCTCAAGGGAGATTTGTAAGGATGCTGAAAAGGTCTGCAAGTAGAGAAGCTGCAGTTTTTGATATTTTTAGATAAATATTTATTTGGCAGGAATGATCGTATTGTTGCTTGTCTTTTTCCATGAGACTCAAATTGACTTTGGACCTGGTTTGGAATATGTTTCCTATCGGTGTAAACTCTAGAAATGTACCTCCAAAAAGGTGGTGCATCGACAGTGCCCCATAACCCTTCCCTTAAATATTCTGGGTTTAGGGCTCACTCAGCATTCCGATGTTCATCTTTTTCTGCTATTTTTGCCAAGTATTTGTTGCATGTTTTTTCAGAGCCCAATCATCCAGCATGTTGTTGGATTATCTGCTCTTGAGATGTTGCACTTTTTACCACCATTTTCAGCATCCTTACCCCTGCCCATGGCAGAAACGATAATGGAGCCAGCAGAATGTCTACTGCCCTATCGTGGTAGATCAAACCTATCCTAAATTGGCAAAATATATATCTTGTAGAGAACTCTTGCAGTATTAAGAGCAAATGGAGAATGGGAGACTGTATGATACATTATGGGGTCATTACGACCCTGGCGGCCAGCGGAACACTGGCGGTAACACTGCCAACAGGCTGCCGGTGTTCCGCCAGTGTATTATGACAGTGGCGCATTAGCCATGGCCATACCGCTGGCCCCTCCTCTATACCACCAGGCTTCCGCCAGGCGGTCATAATCCCCAACCACCAGCCTGTCCATGGCGGGAAATACCTCCATGGAAAGGCTGGTGGTAAGGGGGACTCTGGGTGCCCCTAGGGGCCCCTGCACTGCCCCTGCACTTGCATGGGCAGTGCAGGGGCCCCCAGGCACAGCCCCATTGCACATTTCACTACCCGAATTTCGGACAGTGAAATGTGCGACGGGTGCTGCTGCACCCGCTGCATATCAACATTGCCGCCAGCTCTATTATGAGCCGGCTTCAATGATGATGTGACTTTTCTGCTGGGCAAGCGGACGGAAACGCTGTTTCCATCCGCTGGCCCAGTGGAGATGTCAAAATAGGGTGCCACGCATACCACCAGCACTGGCAGTATTGTGGTGCCCGCGGCTTCGGCGGTCTTGTCGTAATGAGGGCCTATATCATGTACTTCATTACTGATGTATATTCATTGCTAAATGCATGCCAAATATGTGCTGATAGTATGTTTTTCGTTTACAATCTTCTCTCATCATGACTGGCATAGCTAAGAAGTGGTTCAACCCCTGAGACACATGAGAAAATCTGGATCTCTTTTATATCATAAACTATCAGGCAAAGCTTGGCTTTCACAGAATAATAATATAGTCTTAAACAACACTGAAAACAAATGATTCCTGGTTTAGACATTATACTCCCATAACTAATTTCAGGAACTCTATATGTATGTGGCTCCTCTTTCACTACTTTCACAGACTTTACAATATTTTTTAAAAGTTAGCTGTTGGGATGGGAAAAATGTCCCCTGCATATTATACAAACATGCAATCTTGCCTTGAGTTACACCACCTCATGTGAAACTGATATACTGGCGTTTTACTGGTTCATCTAACACACTAATCTAGTATGCATGTTGTGCCATAAACATATCCATGGTAACACCAAGGTCCAGAACTGGTTCTATGACCTGAAAGGGTGAACCAAGGCTGCTCACTTTTGTCAATATGGGACTGTGGTCCATGTTCTGAACTCTTGACACAAAGCTGTGGTTTCAACACACCAACCATTTGTGAATTGACAGTGTAAAATAAACGTTTTTCATACTGGTCCACTCAGGTAAATGTTCTGATGCAGTGTGACACCTAGGGCCAGATGTAGCAAAGGTTTTTCCGCATTCTATGTCTATGGGAAAAAGTGTTCCTACATATGGCCCCTAGTGCCTTGAGAGAATGTTCCTTATACATATCTCAGTGCCAGAATGCTCCTTTGGGAGTGACAGCTGCGCTATACAAAACCTTTTCATTCATTCACTCGGTCAAGAATGTGTACATTGTGTATAAGACACTTACATGACAGCAGGAATCTGTGTGATTTTAGGAAATTGGTGGGACAAGTGGTATCCATTTTGGATGACTCCTAGTTTCACGTGACACAAGCTGGAGGATAAACACATATTTCCCAGACAGTGAAAAAGTATTGCTTGCATTTCTGTGGGTGGAGGGTGGAAATCCAGATACTGAAATGAGGAAATGATGAATACATGGGCACCTTAGAAATTCTATGACAACCTTTTAGCAATTGGGTTGCTGATTAGTTGCTCCTGAGCACTGCCATTCAGTATATGAAGATAGTTAAGACAGCAGATTATATTGTTAAAGGTGGGGCAAATTCTACCCAGACCTTGCCCTATTTCCTTTCCCAGATATCTTTTTTTGAAAGGCTGATGTTAGCCAGATGTACAGACTTCACACTTAATTATGTCCATGTTTTCTATTCTCCTGGTTGGAACAAGCATCCTTCCTGCCTGTTGTGAGAGCCATTGCTTTGTACAAAGGCTTTGTGAGCATTGTAGTCAGAAAATGACAACCGAAAGGGTAGTACCCCAAACTGGTTCCAGTACCTTAGACAGTGGATCCTCATCCCCTCCTCGGAAAATGGGCATAAATGTGGGACTCAAACAACCCCACTTTGTCACATTTTCACATTCTTCTTGACCAAGGAAAGAATTTCAAAAAGCTGAAACTCCCTTGGGTGTTAGAGGTTCAACATGAAGGACTATACAAGCTGTACAAAACAAAACTTCAGAATGCAACAAGCGTACAGAAAAAAATAATTTCTTAGCTAAATTGTAACTACGTAAATGTATTTGCATATTATAAAAACACATATAAAGAATTAGACACATTTCATAGACAACGGAAGATTACACACAAAGCACCTGAATCTTTTACTCTTTTTTGGGTTTTATGACCTTTTCTTTTTACCCATCAATGTTGAATAGTTAACAATCCCTATTCCAAAATCCCAACAAGACACAAGAAATGAGTTCACAATATTTGTTAAAGGGATTGCTCCGCAGAGTAGTCGAAGAAGCTCTGAATCTTCTTGATCATTAGAAGCACACATACTTGCTCCGAGAGGAAAAGGGAGTGCCTTGCCTTCACTGTGTTCCTAGTGTTTGGAGTCTCTAGTTGGCAGTCAGTTTACATCCTGTAACAGTAGGGACCCTCACTTTAGTCAGCATAAGGGAATCTCACTCCTAAAATAACCCCTGCTCACCCCCTTGGTAGCTTGGCACAAGCAGTCAGATTTATTTCAGAGGCAATGTGTTAAGTATTTGTACCCACGCACAGTAATACAGTGAAAATACTACAAATGGACACCACATAAGTTTAGAAACATAGCTAATATTTATCTAAGTACAACAAGACCAAAACAACAAAAATCCAACATACGCAAGTAAAGATATGAATTTTAAAAAATCAAATCGCAATGAAGTGCTTTGAAACACAATAGCTTTAACTGGTGCTATCACAGCATTGCGATCGAGTTGTTCCAAACAGTGTGACGCCACTTGCGAGGGAGTGAGGCACCAGTCATGGGCACGCATGAACCGATGGGGAAGTACCTTAGAAAAGAAGGCAGAGTCAAAGATGTGGTTCAGAGGAGGGGATGTGAGGCATCGCTGGAGCTGGTGCGGGGTCGGGTCCATACTGCTATGTAGGAAGTAAGATGTTGCTTTCTTACTTTTACACAGGGGAGATCAGGTGTTGGTTCCTTATGGAGGGAACGGAGGTGAGGTGGCATCAGCAGCGAGCTGTCGGTTCCTTAAGATCCGGCGGGGCCGATGAGTCCAGTGGGTCAAGACATGATGGGGCAATTTTGCGGTGTCCTGGTCATACTAGTGGGGGCCACACCTGTCACAGAGGAGTTGGGAATCATGGACACCTGTGACATGACACTCGGTTCTCATGATGTAGCGGGACTTCAGAAGCGCTACGGCGGCGTCAGGCCTATGGTGTTGGTCGCGTTCGTCACACTTCAGTGGGAACCACAGCTTCCAGTGCAAACAGCGGCCGGGAGTCGAGCAGTGGTGCTGGTTCTGGAGTCGTCCAGAGTCGATGTGCCTGTTTCTTCTTATGTTATGCCAGATTCCACTCCCAAGGACCCAGGAACTGGAGTGGGCACCTGTTGGCAAGCCAGGGTCCTCAGCAAGAAAGCCCAGGGGCTGGCAGGTGAAGTTTTGATGTCCCTGAGACTTCTTAACAGGAAGCAAGCTCAGTCCAAACCCTTGGGGAAACTTCAAAACAGGATGTACAGCAAAGTTTAGTCCGTCCTCGCCAAGTCAGAAGCAGTAAATGTGGGACAACCCAGCAAAGCACACTCAGCCAAGGGGCCTTACTCCTCCTCAAAGTTCCTCAGCTCTTCTCCTTGGCAGAGTCTTCTCTTAATCCAGAAATGTTCTAAAAGTCTGGGGATTTAGGTCCAATACTTACACTCAATTCTGCTTTTGAAGTAGGCAAACTTCAAAGGAAAAGCTTTTGTAGTGCACAAGACCCTGCCTTTCCTGCCCTGGTCCTAGACATACTCCAGGGGGTTGGAGAGTGCATTGTGTAAGGACAGACACTGCCCTATTGAGGTACAAGTGTCATCTCCTCTCACCACTTTAGCACAGGAAGACCCACGAGGATATGCAGAGCACACCCCAGCTCCCTTTGTGTGACTGTCTAGAGTGAATTCACAACCAGCCCAACTGTCATCCTGCCTCATACATGTACTCCACCGCCAAGCAGAGGCATGGAATGGATAAACAAGAAAAAGACCACTTTCTAAAAGTAAGCAATTAAACAATGGGGGAGTAAAACCCTTGTCTTCCTGGTAAACAATTTTTAAACAACCTTTAAACATGTGTAAATTTTGTCAACAATTCATATTTTATTATATCTTTACTAAAAAACACAGTCATTCTTCATTTTGAATTCAAAATTAAGGTGCTCCTATAGTGAGTGATGGCGCGGTGAAAGTGAATTTAGTGAAAACCGTTTGTGCAAATGTGCACTGAACACTATATACAAGATGTGATTAAAACATAAATTCTCTGCGATTTTCTATAAGTGGACTTATATTACTCCAGAGGTCCAGAAGTCACTTTTTAGTCTCTCAAGAAAAATCCACACTATCAAAATGTCGACGTTTTGACTCCATTTATGTAGATCAATCTATCCGGGGTCATCATCAGGACTGTTAGTTTGCTATAGGTAGCAACAGACAGTCATGGTATTCTGTGTTAGGGTGATTGTTTAATCATCTCATCATCCATTGACTTTAGATCCTATTGGTCTGTCCTCTCCCTGTAAACCTCCATATGGTTTGTATTTCAGTCCCAGAGGATGGCTGCTGCATCTCTCTTTCTAAAAGTGGCATTTTCAAACACACAATTTAAAAACCACCTTCACTAAAAGATGTATTTTTAAATTGTGAGTTCAGAGACCCCAAATTCCACATCTCTATCTGCTCCCAATGGGAAATTACACTTAAAAGATATTTCAAGGCAATTCCGATGCTAACCTATGAAAGGGATAGGCCTTGCAATTGTGAAAACCAAATTTGGAAGTATTTCACTATCAGGACATGTAAAACACACCGGTGCATGTCTGACCTTTTAAATACACTGCACCCTGCCCATGGGGCTTCCTTGGGACTACCTTAGAGGTGCCTTACATGTACTAAAAGGGAAGGTTTGGGCCTGGCAATTGGGTGCACTTGCCAGGTCGGCATGGCAGTTTAAAACTGCACATACAGACACTGGCTGGCACTGGCTTTAGTCGTGAGGGGTTACCTGGTCTCCAAGAGAAAGATTCATGTGGTAAACTGCATAAGTAAACTTTAAGCCAAACAACAGCATGCTTCCCTTTCAGCATATCCGAAGGACAGGTGCTGTCCCTGCTTAAGTGTGGCATTTTCTTCTGAGGACCATTGTCATCACCGATGGGGAAGACTCGCACCTGGCTTGGAGGTCACTACTGTGGAAGATGAGCACCCATCAATCCTTACTTCCTCACTGATCCCACCACTAACCCAAGTGATCAGTGAGGCCCCTGCCATGGTCAAGCGATGCTGGGGCTGTGAGTCTGTTAAGTGCACCATATAGTGCCAGCTAAGCCATGTCTCCTTTTAGCAGATAACGCAAGGCCCAACGTCAGAAGACTGAACGACTGCCACACAAATGCACAAAGATAATCCTGCAATAGGAAGATACCTTTGGGCCTTTGGGCCTAAGAACTGTTTGAACTCACCTACAAGTTAGTATGTGGTGATAGATAAGTGAACTTCCACCTGTGGATAACCTTGCCTAATCCTGTGTAATGGGGAAGCCATCATAGCCATCGTGGGACATCATTGTTTGGGAGAAGGACAACATAGAGGGTGTAGTGTTTAACTAAGAGCCAACGAATATGATAATTAATTAATCAGTTGGTCCCATCTAACTGTCTAGCATTCTGTTTTGTTACTTCTCCTTTTACTAAAAAGACAAGCACCAAAATGAACAGTAAATTATTGTGCCTGTTGTTAGACTGTTTGATTTTGATTCTCTAACCCCATACTATCTTCCTAAGAAGTCTTTGAGTGCTCGCCCTGATACCCTGAGAATCAAGTGCAGAAAGGGTGAACTTCATCCAGCACGCAGAGCCATAGTGGGATGAGCCTTAGGGCACTAGGGTCAAATGACCCCAACTACTATGGCTGTGGCCCATGAACACCTACTACTGACACCCACAGACTTGATTTTCCAATTCAGATGTACTTATGGAATCATACCAACCTGAAATATTGCACTTTTGCTGACAAAGGCAAACATAGTGGCTAAACCCTATAGTAAACAAGGCTGTTTGCAAGAAGGACTTGTGCTATTCTCAGTGACAAAAGAAACAACATTGTTAAGAACCCCCTTCTTTTAATGTCATCCTTGTGAAAATGGTACCCGGAGGACCATTTGTAAGGGTGTAAACATATTTTTCGTTCAGAAGACGTAATCAAATACCATATGTAACAAATTGAAAGCTTGCCATACTAAGACAATGCATGGAGCAACACATGGAATGCTATAAAAATCTAGCCAACAGGAGGGAAAATAAAATACATTCCATCATAAAGGGGAAATTATGCAGGCAAGGGATTCTTATGTTGGATTTGGGAGCAAGTACCCTATAAGTAATTATCTGTAGATTTAATGTTATGCTGAGGTAATCAGGGTTCTAAAACTAATCTGAATATTTCCTGACCAAGCTGATTATCCAGTTTATAATCTCCAATACATATCTCCTATGGATGTCTAAACATCTGGGTGATCTGGCAATCAAATATTAAGTAACATATGTCTTAGTTGGAGCAACAATAAACATGTTAGAGCCTTTACTAGTGGTTTACTATGACCTGTTATTATGGAAAATGTACTCCGAACTGGGCTGTTCCTGTTGAAACAGGTTCAAGACTTATTTGCATGTGACTAGGTCAAAAGTCCCTAGTAAAGTGGCATGGTATGGAAAATAATGATGGACTGGGATGTGGGCAGAGTCAGCTGAGGTTAATGTTTTAACACAACAGTGTGATGTCCTAAGTGTTACTGGTATGCCCAGTCCTGGGTCCCATGCTCACTGTGCTACTGGAACCAAGCTACACCCAAATAAAGATCCATGACCAGGGTAAATCCTGTCTTGAGAAGCTTGTGTTCCAGTTCAGGGAAGACCTGGAAGGTTGTGTTGAACGGTTAAGAGTGATTTGCAAATGGCTGTGTCCAAAGTGATGTGGCATGGTGTGCAAAATAATGATGGACTGGAATCCAGCCAAGAGTAAATATCAGTGGCTGGGATTAATTCAAGCATTTTACCCATCACGTTTTTGAATACTTCTGCGTTATGCAAAATGCAGCACCTGCAAATTATATTACCCATTTTGACCTATGAATAATGCATCAGCAGCAGTCAAAGTGTGTCCACAGCTCGCCAACCATCACCAAATCCTCCACATGAGAATCTCTTGATCCCTCTTTCTGCTGATTATCCAGTGCTCCATCTGGTCTCTCATAAATTGCAGACTCTGCACTAAACCTTTCAGATTCTTTCTCAATGCTAAAACATCATGATCATTCAGTACTCTGATGACATGCAGCCATACCTGAAAATCTCCAATGCTCGTGTCATTCAGTAAATCAAAAAGAGCCTAGGTCAATTAAAAAACAATGTGTGAAGCTACTTCTAAACTAGTGGGCAATAATATAAGGTCAGGCCACGCCATGTTAATCCATATGTTGATTTAATTAACCTAGAAATGTCCTTTTTGCTTACTTTTACATTTAGCTTTGCTTGGTTCCCTCATATCCATGTTTGAGAATTGTCCCCTGAGTAGTCTGCGGACTTGCTTTTGTCAACTTTAATTTGTGGACAGATGTGGTGTAACATGATTGAAAGTTCCAAAATAGTCCATAGCAGGGACCACCTTTAGTGGTTACCTCGCCCTTTGATTTCCTAGATCTTATGGACACTATTCTCTAAACTATAAACCAATGTAATGCATTTGAGGCAGTTTTCAGGGTGCTTTGGTTTTTCATGTCGAAATCCATCTCGTAACTTTAGCTTTCGCTACACTGTTATTCTATTTTTGAAGATTTTTGTATATGTAGAAATTCAGGTAGATCAAGTAGATATGGCAGTTGCAGTAGTGTAAGAGTAGTGAGCTAAGAATAGGGATTGACACATCGTTGCTAGGTATGGAGGGACCTATCAAACAATGACAATTTTATAATTTTCCCTGTTGACTACTGAATATTTGAGGAGAGAATGGTCGATCTGAGTCTTGGCTTGTCAACAGCTCTTTCACATGTTTTATTAGGTGTACAGCTGTTGGACAGTTTGGTGGCCAAGTGAATCATATCACTTACCCTCTGATTACCAGCTAATCCATCAACTAGTTCCTTCCTCCAATTGTAGATGTCTGGGAACTGAATGACAATCACAAAGAAGGTTTTAATGTTCCATATTGTTTTATTTCTAAAATTGCAAAACATTAAAGTATTGTCATTTAGAAGTCTTCACTGAGTTGCACCAAGATGGTCGATAATTGAATGCTTCAAGGTGTCATGGACCAGGCCCTAGCGAACAGTGTTCACTGATGTGAGGCGAAAATGTGATGCAAAGGTCTTTGAAGTGCAATGCTGGGCAATGCTGCAAGCTTTGATCTTATTTATTACCTTCAGCAACTCATTCAGGTCTATGTGGTGGAAGATAGCAAGAACTGGAGCAAGGGTGTGCATGTATATGATGAAGATTTAGGGTTATTTGTTGTGGCTTTACAGATAATTAATATCTTTGAGTCCAAAATGCTAGCCAGTGTTGTGGGAGTGTACCTTCTACTTAGCTCACTAAATTGTAGCTGGTGAATTTCATCTTTTTTTGTTTAAAATGTTACATTTTATCTGGCATTAGCACCCAGCTATAATGTCATTTTAACCTTTGTTTGTTTTCGGTGCAATTCTGATAGTTAAAAAAACATATATAGATATTACCATAAATAACTATAATATCAATGTTGCCTTTGTTTTTTTAGTGAATATACATGTTGGTCAATTTGTGGAAAAAATCATTTATATGGCACACTATGAAAGTAAGATGAAATGACATTGAAATACCATTTTAGCATTGTTGGTCTTTCTCTTCTGCCCATTATGGATAAGGTCTGGGTATCTTATAAAGGCGTTTTGAGGAACTGTAGCTCTCGGGGATACCATGTGCAGTCACAGTCTCCTCTAATACTGTAAAATTCATAATATCATCTAAACACAATTACGCTACTCTCATTATAGACAAGGCAGACATGGCATTTATGCAGGAAGGGCATTTCATCTGGTTACCTCAGACACTAAACCAGTGCATTGCTTCCCAGGGGTCACTCAAACTCGGAAACTGTGGAAATTTCAACCCATTTTTTAGTATTTAATAATACTACCCAAAGGGGTTATTGACAACTACAAAATCTCCAAAACCTATTTGTCTCTCCCTAATTATTGTTACTCTCATATCCTATGTCTCTAATTAACTCCAAAAAGATCATACCAATTCTTTGTAATCTGAAACTCACTGGTGTGACTTCTGACCCAGTCTTCAGGCTGGAGTCTTGGTGACTATTGCACACACGTTTCTGGCTCCCCTGGATGCCCAGATTATCAGACTCAAAGTCACAGAAGGAAATGTCCCTTTGGACTAAAACAAAATTACCTTTATTCCCCTTCTGAAATAGCCAATTTAAACCTTTTCATTTTATCAATCCTCAGGACCATAACCCATTTACTGATGCTAGCAAAAATGTTTGAAAAGTTCATGCCCAGCAAATTTAGTCCTTTCTGGATACACACTGAAGGCTGTCATCAATGCAGTTTGTTTTCCAACTTTCTCATACTACAGAAAGAGTTTTAATCATGTTTTGAGATGACACTCGCAGGTTCGTGAATGAAAGGACAGACTGCCTGCTTGGGATGTTTCATCAACTGGATAGACAATGACCCATTCTGTCACTCCATTCTCCTTTCCCATAGAGAGCTGGGGTCTGGCTTTGCTATTAATACCAGGTTTTATTACTACAATTAATGGTATGCTGAACTTCCTTCATTACAGATCAGTGAGTTACAAAGAGCAGGGAAATGACTGTATTAGACTTATCAAGAGTATGACTAGAAAAGAGCATATTATTCCTGCTAGAAGATCGTTTAACTGGCAGTTAGTTTGAGAAAAAATAATTTTAAGCTTGCCTCCTGGATGTACAAATGCTGAAACAGCAAGGATACTAAATACTTTGCCAACAGAATTCCTGCACATAAGCATAGATAGAAAAAAGGGAATGCAGTCACAGTTATGAAAAATGTATTTTGCGAATAAGGTGTGACAGTAGGCATTGAATTTACCTATCATCTCTGGGTGACTGCAAGTCACCATATATACGTTAGACAATATTATTCTGCAGGAGTGAGATATTTTGGATTACAGCGTACTCGATAGTACATCTGCTCTAATTGCTATATACATATTTTTTCCAATCACTAGTGCATTTGTGATATAGAAGAACAGGAAATAAAAACCTTCCTGTTGCGAGTGCACTTTAATTGCAAGGCAGAGGTTGCTGCAAATAACGCGCTCTTTTTGTCCTAAAATTAATTCAGCACTGGTAAATGCCAGTTTGGGCTCCACGTGGTTAGACAGTCTGCCACGTTAGTTAAACAAGAAAGTTAAAAGGAGCAAAAGCAGGTCACGAAAGAAAAATAGTTGCGTTCATTGGGTTGTTTAGTGCGAGAGGGATGTCCTCATGACTGAGTTAGTAACTTGAGGCTAATATTTTGCGATTTACAGAACGTCATACTGCAGTTTGAAAAATTGAAGCGTTTACTACTGCCAAATGGCTTTTTATAATGGGCTAAATGCCCTTTTGGAAGTCTGAAAAGTCTTTCCTACTGTACAAGGCCTTTTGTGATCCTTTCCAAAGGGCAACATTGAACAGATTTGCAGTTCTGAAAGTATCAGTGGTTTGTGACTGTATTAGCAGTTGCAAACCATTGATCAATTACTGACCCATAGTTGAGTAGGCAAATGGGAAGCTGACCCCAATGGACAGCTTTACCTTTAGAAATCATGCCAAACCATAAAAGGAGGAGAGGAGCAGGCAGAGGCCCAGAGAACCTGTCTCTATCCAGCCGCTCCTTCGCATGAACATATGAACACTCCTGGGAGGCCAACAGTATTTTTGCCGCCTTTACGTCTCATAAATGTAATCCTGCACAATCCCTCTTTGGTAAAATGGTTACCAGATGTATCTTCATCGCTAATGTTTCATTCTCAGTATTGACAATGGACCCGAATCACAAAAACAAGCATATATTTAAATTGTAATGTAGCCCTGTGTGAGGGTGTAAACGTGTGACTTTTGGCAATTCATACACATTTGCAGTAGTATGCCTGAAAAGCAGCATCAGTCTCAGATTTTTAGCTGCACAACTGGGAATTGTATGTGACGTCTGCAATTTCACAAATGTGGAGCTGAACAAAGGTTACACATTTGCACTGAGGAAATCGCAGCTTGCAGCTATGACCATAAAGTTCTCTTTTTTTCCTTCAGTGGAAAAACATTTTCCTCAGGGGAGAACCCCTTTCTCCTACACCCCAGAACGTCCGAGAATACCCCAGTCCCCTACCCACAATGGGCGAGTATTCACTTCAGTCCTTTGGGAAAGTAAGTCCCCTACAGTTTCCATGGTGGGAAAGGGTGAGAGAGGAGTTTGTGAATGCAAAAAATCACAAGCTTTTGGGGGGTTCAGAAACTCTCAAGGCAAACCATGCTTTGATTCTTTCACTAGCCCACCACTTGCTTTGGATTTACTGTGATATAATAGGACACTGTTGTGGCATACAGTTACACAGTAATAAAACCATGCATGCTTCTTTGGTATCCTTTTGTGATAGGTAAAAGATGAGCCATAGTTGGCCTCGAGTGTTCTATGAAAAAATGCAGACAAATAAATACCCTTTTCGAGAGTCTTTCCATTTTTCACATTCTATAATAGCTTCAATGCATATGCCTTTTCCCATTCCCCCTAGCCCAGAGTCCTCAATCAATCTGATAATTTGCCCTACAATAGCACTTATATGCTCACCATTTGGTAGCTGCATGTTAGGGCTGGTTCCTGCCATCGCCATTGTGACTGCAGATCTCATATATCCACTTACTCAGTCCTTATCCTTTTGCTTGGCCTTTCAGGTCTCTTTAGAAAGCCTTGTTCTGTTTATTGGGAGGTTGATGTTACTCCTTATGCTTTTCATCCTTTTGGCTTGCCCAATTCTTCAGGCCTATATCTCCTTTGGCAGTTTCCTTGGTTTGTATTCCTTCCTTCCTGGTGCGATTGGGGTCTCTACCTCTTCTGATCAAAAGCTTTTGCAGGAAGCAGTCCTTACCTATTTTACTGCTGGTTTCTTTGTCCTCTTTATGAAGCACACCATCGTGTCTATGCTGCTTCCTGGTTTGCCTGCTCCTTGTTGCTCCTTGATTTGCTGTTTGTCCCCATTTGTTTGCTGTGCCTTTTTCTGGCATGCCACTTACCAGGTTGTCTCATTGACCTTTGACCTTCTTTTTAGATGTGCCCCTTCCAGCTGAGCCTCATGTTGCCCATGTTGTGGTTTCCTTTTTTTTAACAATCAGGCTGCCCTGCTTTGGTGCCTGTGCTCGTGCACTGATGGGCTGCTTCCTTGCTGCACGTCCACTTGCAGTTGTGGCCTCTGGCACAGCAGTAATGTTGCACTACTATGTGCAGCTTCTTGCCTCAGTCACAGTGGTCCGCAGTCAGGTTGCTTTTCAATTGGTTGTGGCCACTGCTGTTTCGCTCACCAGCTGCCAAACTGCTTCGTCAATTGCTCTTGCATTCTGCTCTCAGTCAGGTCTCGCTGCTGTGATCTTGCTATTTCATGGGGGCACATGCTTTATTGGGACCCTCTTCCTACTCCATGCCATGCTCCGTGACTTCGAAACCACTACAACAGGGGCAGCTCCTCCACTGCGGAGGAGAGTCACACCACTAAAATGCCCCCAGAAATGCCCCCAAGACGAAAAATAAAATGGTATCGAAGTTAATTCAGTACCATTTTCTTTTTCGTCAACTCGTCGTGAACCGAGAGTAAGGTCGGGTATGGGGCCTGCTGAGTGGCAGCAGTGGTGGTCCGCCTGTGCACTAGTTTATAGTGCACGTCACTTTGACCCACCGTCTTGCGACAGCCAGCCTGACTAGCGCACTGTAAACCTCTCAACGCAGCTGTCATAGACAGCTGTTGAGAGCTGTAAAGATTGAGCGGAGAGCCATGCGGGCTCTCCGTGCTTAACAGCGTGCTCGGCGTGTCCGGGAGGGGCACGGAGCACGAGCCTATAAATAAAGAAGGAACTGCGGTGACGCAGTTCCGAGTGTGACAGCAACTAACAAGGTCTACGCGTGGTTATTCAGAGCGCTGCGCCACGTGTCTACAATGGCGACGAGCGGGATCCGTGACATCGCGCTAGCAATAATGACAATATAAGGAGGAAGGCATAGCGGTGATTAAACGTACCCGAAACGTGGTGTAGTGTCGGCCACTTTATAAAAAAAAAAAAAAAAAAAAAAACACGTGGTGCGGTGTCGGCCGCGGTGAAGAGGCGAAGGCCGCGGTGAAGAGGCGAAGGCCGCCGGTGGAGCCCGATCGCCTTGTGTTGCACATCGCGTCTGAAGAAGGTGGCAGCTCGGCTTCACAGTCGGGGAAGCCTAACACGGTGAGCCCTGCCCCGCCCCCAGACGAGGATTGGCCCGTGGAGCGGATCGCTCCGTACAGCGCCCTGCCTTCTGGCGTGTACTGGCTGCCGAGGAAACAGCTGATCGCTCAGTACGGCGCCCTGCCTTTGGGCGTGTGCTCCTTGCTGAGGAAACAGCTGAAACTGACGCACTGTAGCTGACGCGTGTGTTCTCTCAGCAGAGCGCTCTGCTTATGAGCGTCTCTATGTCGAGAGGACAAGGAAATTCGACTCGCGCCTTCCCCGAGGCCAAGAAAGCCTTCGTTAAGGAAGGGGAAGGCGCGTAGAGGAAAAAAAAAACGGAAAGCAAAGACAAAGACCACGGGAGTGCAAAGGAGGGGGTGTAGCTGCCAAGTGGGCCCCCAGAGAGAAAAACATAATAATAATAGTAGTAAAGAACAGTTTAAAGGAAAAAAAAAAAACAGTTTCAGAAAAAAAAGATAAACACATAAGGAGACATTATTAATGCTGGCAAAACACGGCGTTGAGAGAGTGCAAAAATGAGCGCCCCACAGCAAGACAATGCTTATAATGCCAATCCTCCTCAACCACCAGGGAATCCGCAACTCCCAGCACAGCTAAATAATAGTATTCACTCTTCAATTGCTTCATTACCACCGTTTAGCCAACTGATTGACCCAGCCACAGCTGCGCCAAGGTGGCGTTTGTGGATAAATCGCCTAGAAAACTATTTTTGCGCCACCAGAGAGACAGATGGAGCAGTGCGTAGGTCTGTAATGCTGCTGATGGGTGGAGATAAGCTACAGGAGCTTTTTGATTCTCTCCCTGATACAGGGGATAAAGCCGATTTTGACGCAGCAGTGACCGCTTTGAATAGGCATTTTGATCCTCAACTTAACTCAGATTACGAACGTTTTAAGCTGAGACAGGCGCAACAGACCGAGGTCGAGTCAATGGACATGTTTTACGCCAGGTTGAGAAAACTGGTGAGTTCGTGCACAGGACTCAACCAACAAGAAGAGATCCGAGCACAGATCATTCAAGGATGTCGGTCTAATGTTTTGAGAAAGCTTATTCTTCGGCAACAGGGCATGTCCCTGGATGAGATTCTGATTCTGGCGAGGTCACATGAATTGTCATCAGTGCGAGCAGATGCTATGGCTGCAGTGAGAGGTCAGTCGTTAGCTGCTGCATCATCGACTCGTGCAGTTTCAAGTCAAAGAGGAACAAGTGGATGCTGTCCAGACACGTCAGGCAACATCTCGTAAGCAAAACCCTGTTAAACCCAGTGATAGAGCCTGTGGAAGCTGTGCCTATGAACATCGACCGAACGCAGGGTGCCAAGCCAAAGGGCAATCATGCAACCGCTGTGGTAAGCCAAATCATTTTGCTAAAGTGTGCAGGTCCAGGAGGACCAAGCCAGGAGAACAGAAAGGAAGAGACACGAATGTCAGAGCTGTATCCAAAAGTGCGGAGGAAGTAAGGGATCATGCGACAGCGAGTGGTCCGGTCTTGGAGGAAGATGAAGAAGAGGACATTTTTGTAATATCCTTTACGGGGGGAAACCAGGAAAAAAAAGACCGCCGCCCATGAGTGATGTTCACGTCAATGGCACACTGGTCTCTGTACTCATTGACACAGGAGCGTCTGTCAATGTCATGGATGAAACCCTTTTCAAAAAGTTAATACCCGCCCCCCCACTCACCTTGACAGCTACTAAAATATATAATTATGGGGGGGGAGACCCCCTTCCCCTCAAAGGAACCGTGGAAGTGGCTGTAAGTAGTGGAGATAGATCAACAAAGGCAAAGTTTTATGTCGTGGCTAGGGATCATGGCATCTTGCTAGGATGTCACACGGCTGAAGAGTTAGAGCTAGTGTTCTTTGCGCGTCAAATATATGACACTCAAGTGGAACGCCTTCTCCATGAATTCCCGCAATTATTCGAGGGACTAGGATGTTTGAAAGGAAAACGCATCAAGTTGCACATAGACCATAACGTGATTCCAGTAGCTTTACGACATCGTCGGGTGCCATTTCATCTACGGCCGGTCGTTGAGAAGGAGTTGCAGTTGTTGGAAGAACAAGGAGTCATTGAAAAGGTGGATGGGCCTAACCCCTGGGTGTCGCCGTTGGTGATAGCACCGAAACCGAAACAGCCTGGAGCGATTCGTCTCTGTGTTGACATGCGCCTGCCAAATAATGCTATCCGGAGAGAGAGGCACATAGCACCCACTATGGACGACATCATTGCGGATCTGACTGGGGCCCAGTGGTTTTCAAAATTGGATCTCAATGCGGGGTATCATCAGTTAGAACTGGAGCCTGAGAGCCGGAATATTACTACCTTCTCGACACATGTGGGGCTAAGAAGGTACAAGAGACTAAGTTTTGGAGTGTCGTCGGCTGCCGAAGTATTTCAGAACGCGATTCGAAAAACGTTGTCAGGATTACCGGGCGTAATCAACTTAAGTGATGATATCTTGATATACTCCAAGACTAGAGAAGAGCATCATCGTCATCTAAGGGCGACATTGAAAAGGTTGACTGAGCAGGGTTAACACTTCATAAGAAGAAGTGTGCTTTCTATCAAAACTCGGTGGAGTTTTTCGGATATGTGTTTTCAAAAGATGGTCTGCAAGTGGACCCACGGAAAGCTGAAGCAATCCGTCAGGCGCCTGTTCCGCAAAATCCAACGGAAGTTCACAGTTTTCTAGGGATGGCCACTTATTGCGGAAGGTTTATACCACAACTTGCCACCATGTCTGAACCTCTTCGACAACTCAAAAAAGGGCAACACCGTTGGGACTGGACTCCAGACGCGCAACAGGCGTTTATGGATATTAAAAATGCGTTGCTTGATAAGTCGACTATGGCTTATTTCAACCCCAGTAGGAAAACTGAAGTGGTGGTGGATGCTAGCCCCGTCGGGCTTGGAGCTGTGCTCTTACAGGAACAGAGGTATAAAGAGTGGGTCCCTGTTGCATACGCCAGCCGGGCATTGTCGGCGGTGGAAACACGGTATGCACAGATCGAGCGTGAAGCCTTAGCCATTCGATGGGCGTGCCGCCATTTCCACCTGTATTTGTATGGACATGAATTTCAAGTAGTGACTGACCACAAGCCTTTGGTCCCATTGTTTGCAGGTAGCACACGTCTTGCACCTCCGAAAATTGAGCGATGGACTGTTCTACTTCAACCTTATAGGTTCACAGTTGTATATCGCCCTGGTGCTAATAATCCTGCAGATTATCTGTCTCGACACCCGTCTCCGCAGGTGTTTGATGTTCATCAAGAACAAGATGAAGAAAGTACTGAAGTTTTTGTTAGCATGGTTGTGCAGTCGGCATGCCCTAATGCTCTTCTCATAACCGACATTGTAAATGCTACCCAAGAAGATGCCATGTTGAGTCATGTCAAAGAAGCATTAAGTCACAAAAGGTGGAAGTATTTTCTAGAGAAGACCCACATGTCCTGCCCTGATCAAAAGGTGGCTATGCAGAGTATCTGGAAAGTGCGCGATGAGCTGTCTACCGATAATGATGGGCTGGTTCTGAGGGGAAGGCGAATCGTGCTTCCACAATGTCTCTGGTCGAGGGTGATCGAGCTGGCTCATCAAGGGCACCAAGGGGCTGCTAAAACCAAAGCGAGATTACGTGCTAAGGTCTGGTTCCCGGGTATGGATACTCAGGTTGATGAGATGGTAGGGAGATGTCATTCCTGCATCATTACGTCAATAGAGCCTCCGAGTTGTCCAGTGGTAACTGAACCAGCCACTCTGAAACCCTGGACTAAAGTGAGCATGGACTTTGGAAGTTTCCCAGATGGGAGATTGACTGCTGTTCTGATTGATTCATATACCAAATTCCCAGTGGTGGAAGTTGTAGCATCAACAGCGTTTGAAAATGTACGGCCAGTTCTACAAAAAACTTTTGCTTTGTTCGGTCTACCTGATGAGATTCGAACTGATAATGGTCCTCTGTTCCAAGGGCAAGAGTTCAGGTCATACCTGGACGGTCTAGCAATTCGTCATCGGAAGATAATGCCTTATTGGCCTCAGGCAAATGGGGACGTGGAAAGGTTCATGCGAACTCTAAACAGGGCTCTAAGGATTGGAGTAGAACAAAAGGAAAACAGTGAACAATGTCTGTATCAATTTTTGAGTGCTTACCGTCAAACGCCTCATAGCACCACTGGTTGTGCTCCCTCCTCTTTGATGTTCAAAGTATCTCCACGTGATTGTATTCCCTCAGGTCCTAAATGGAAACCTCCTGTTTTAGACGCAAAGGCCACTCAAAACCGGCGAGAAGCTACTAATCTGCGGGCGAGTGCCCAACGGCGAGCTAAGTATCGAGGGTTTCAAGAAGGAGATCGAGTGGTAGTGAGATGTCGGCGAGGAGGAGTAAAGTTCAGAATGTCATTTGAACCTGATGTGTGGGAAATAATTGGCATAAAGGGATCCATGATAACTGCAGCCAGAGGGAGACAAAGAGTGACACGAAATGTATCACATTTTAAGAGGGCTGGTCTGAGAGAGTCAACTAGTGAAGAAGGAGAAATCGAAGACATGACCTATGATTCACCGCCATTGACTGAAGAAGGGACTGGTGTTGCTGAGCCAATGGTGATCGAGCAAACCCGGCCTAGTTCTGTTCTTGAACATGGAAGTGGTAGTACTACAAGTACGAGATATGACCTGCGCCCTAATCCTGTGCCGAGCAGTCAGCTGAAAGACTTTGTTTGTCGAATATGATTGCTTGGAAAGTAAGTGTCGGGGTCGTCTGTTATTGCAAGCACACTGTGGGAAGAACGATGTAGACAGTGTGAACTGACCTCCAGCTGTTTAAAGCCGACTCTGTGAGTGACACGAGGATTTAGGGAGTTAAGAAACAAAAGTTAGTGTGTTTTCAGTTATTCGTTGTTTGGGATATTTCTTTCAATTTTATTTTGGAACTTTTCGTGCGATAATATTTTCGTTGATGGCTTAAGTTTATCTTGTTAATCCCTGTCCATGTGGAGTAAAACATGGGGGAGATGTAAAGATTGAGCGGAGAGCCATGCGGGCTCTCCGTGCTTAACAGCGTGCTCGGCGTGTCCGGGAGGGGCATGGAGCACGAGCCTATAAATAAAGAAGGAACTGCGGTGACGCAGTTCCGAGTGTGGCAGCAACTAACAAGGTCTACGCGTGGTTATTCAGAGCGCTGCGCCACGTGTCTACAAGAGCCTGCAGAAGCCTGCAGTGCCCTCGTGAGCACAGAGATAGGCCACTCTGTCTAATCCTGCCGCTTATTTCATGCTGGTTAACAGCATGAGAGCAGTGCTAGGACTGGTAAGTAGGTTAGCTCAGGCTCTGGACGTGACCTCAGGAAAAGAAGAGGATCAGAGCAAGAAGGACATGTCTGCACAAGTAGGTAAGTGACTTTTGAATTATTTTTCTTTTTTTAAACTAAATATTTTACTCACCCACCTCTCCACTGCAAAGCTGCCAGCCGCCACTGCACTCCACCAGCTTCCTGGTCACCTTGTTCTCGCTGTTGGCTGCATTTCTTGCTGGTGCCTTGCTGTTTCCTCAGGTAGCCGAACTCCCTGCACAAAAATCAATCACAGCAGCTGCTTCCATGCTGATTCCCTGATGCCTTCCTCTGATTGCTGCACTCTCTGCTTCCCACTCACTTTCCAGCAACTTCAGGCAGTTCTTAATGAGATAGGGGATTCCAACAGAGTCTTCCAATAGCGCAATGTGCCAGACAGGTGCTGCTCTGGTTCCCGACTGGCCTCCAGGCTTTATTTGCCCGCATGGGTGTGCCATGGGCACATTCAAAAATTACCCCTGACCTTGCCTCAGCCGGCTGAGGTCAAGAACTCTTGGGGCTCTTTGTCTTGGTGCTCCTTGTTCCTGGGAGTATCCTTCTGGTGTACATCTACACTTGTTTTTGTTGTTGGGGGGAAGGTGGTGCCACTATTTCCTGTCCCCTTCTTTGACCTACAAACCTTCCACTCAGTTATGGGTCCGTCCGCGTTAATATATGCTTTGCATACTGAGCCTCAACACTACTTGGCTTATTGCATTCTTTCATAGCAACATGCAAACAATAAATAAAACAATTTGAGAATGTTTCCCTTATTCAGATCGTAAATCAGCTTCATCAATACTCTCCATACAATCAGCCAATCAATGTTTCAATAGAAGGGTCGTTATGGGCGTTGTGGTTATGGGGAGGAGTACTATAAGCCTGATCCGATGCCTGATCCTGGGCCTAGAACCTGTTGTTCATGATAAAATGGGATCTCGCTCTTGGGTGACCATCTTCCGCCAGATCATTATGGACACTGCTTGAAGTCTTCAACATCTGTGTGGTAACCTAATGCACTCCGGTCCTTGAACTTATGGTTTTTTTCCACTCAAATATTTCGACTAACAAACCTGTAAACAATGATTCTCAGGTGAAAGGTTCAAGGCTGGAGAAAGTGCCCCTAATGATCTGGAGTGAGGTGGTCCCTCTTTCGGCCTCAACAATCTTTCATATGCAACCAGGGCTTTTTCATGGCCGTTTGCTGGTACCATAGCTGCAGAGCATACTCAGAGATTGACTCTAGCATATTCTGAGTTGTACAGGCATAGAGCTCCTTCAGTGGTTTTATGAAAGATGTCAATTGTGATTTCTTAATTAATGTTGCCTGTGATGGTATTGACGATGTAATTTGTAATTCCACATGTGATGTCATCAACGATGTCTTTTGAAATGTCACCGGTGACATAATTCATTTGTGACATTGTTAGTATTTTAACATGGATTTTTTATGGTTCAATTGCTCACTATAACTGGAAAATTTCACTTGCTTTTAGAATTTGCCTCACAATGTATATGAAAGGAGATATTTTTGCTAACAATTTTGTTATAAATAAATGCTGAGCAGGTGCTATTATTTTTTGGCCTGTCTTGCATTCTTTTTTTGTTTGCTTTTCACAAACAAGCTCTCAAAAGTAGAGTCGCTAACGTGAAACAAAAAGACAATAGTTCTGATGTGCAGGGAGATTTCTTCAAGCATTTTGGGTTCTGTGGGAGTTTTCCCCCTCCCAGCAGCGCCATGCTTCATATAATGTGGTCCTCATGCATAGTTCCAGCGGTCGTACATACGCAAATATGAGTTAGCAATAAAAATAACCTTTGCAATACTTCATACCAGTTCATTGTGCACTGTATCGCGAGGCATAACAAGGTATGCGACCAGCTACGTATTTGGGATGTACCTTGAGTAATGTATTTTTATTAGACAGGCATACACAATAGTTTCATCATTGAAACTAAAAATGTGTTTTATCAAATCAGGATATTTTCGCCAGCAGCTCTTTTTAGATTCTTCTATGAGTATTCTGAAGCGTGTTGCTTTTCACGAAAGGTATGGCATCAGCATTGAGAAATGCCCTTAATTAAGTGCAGGAAGATAACTGTATTTCAGTAATCACTGCAGCTTTGTCTAACTCGATTGCGTAACAAAGCACATATCCTCGTGAATAGACCTGTTTTAATGTTGTGTCTTACTGTGTTTCCAAAGTGGCTTCCTGATCACATTCAGTCAATGTTTGGGGCTCAGTGCCAGCTCTATCAGCGTACGCACGGCAGTAATGTGAGTCATCAGTTTCGGATGGCTTTTGGTAATGTAAGAGTGAATTTCTGGTTAGGCTTGACGTTATCTGTAGTTTTCTCTTAGTCACATCACCTTCACTCTGAAAATGTATCTGGCATAAATGTGTTTCTTCCAGAACCAAGTGCTTTCAAATAAACATAGATAAATAAACATAGATTATGCGTCCGGTTCACAAAGGTAAATTCAGTCATAAATGAACATTTACTATTGAGTAAAACGTTTTTATACCCACCAGGAATTCAATAAAAGATTACTGAAAAGGCACCGATCTCTTCAAAAGTGGAGAGAAGTCTGCATGCATAAATCCCACTCAGAGGGTTCGAAGTAGGTGCACCAAGGCATTGATATTTTATATAAATATATATATATATATATATATATATATATATATATATATATATATATATATATATATATTTATATATATATATAGAGAGAGAGAGAGAGAGAGAGAGAGAGAGAGGCTCTCGGCAGTGGGCTGCAAGCCTGGCCCTATGCGTAGAACCTGTTGGTCATCGATGAAGTGGGATCTCGCTCTTGGGTGACCACCTCCCAATATATATATATATATATATATATATATATACACCCTAAGGTAACTATAACTCTATAACGCACGCCCTCACCATGCACTGCTAATTACCCACAAAGTACGGCACTCATGACATCTTTGATACCATCATAGATAATATCAATGTAATATTTGCAGTAACATTTTTGACAAAAAAACAGTCCAGGGCTGGGGCGTGAGTTATAGTTACCTTAGGGCCCTAAATCAAAATACAGTGTTTAGAAGTTAATCTACAACTCGGGCTATCTGGTCTTGCTGGACCAGCGCAAAGCCAAACATTCAGTCTGATCAATGAATCATGGGCCGGATACAGAAGTCACGCAGACCCACTGACAGTGCCTTGCTCACGTCAATGGGTTGATCCAAAGAAGGGGATGCATCGTAATTGCAGGCAATGCGTCCTTTCCTGATTTGGGCAATGTTGTTGATGCGTCAATGTCCAGAAGCAATGTGTACCTGTTGTAATGCATCATGCTGCATCAGCCAAGTCAGGGCTGCATTGTAAGTTGGGATGGTTGCGTAGCCCATTAGCGAGTGGTGTCTGTGGCTTTGATGCAGGCAGTGGCGAGGCATAGTTTCTACAGTGGGATGCGTTGGTTCCAAAAGACGTGGCAGGTTTGATGTGTCTGTTCCAATTGACGCACTGGTGATTGATGCATCAGTTCCTTGATTTGCAGCACCACACTCACCTCCAAGAGCCCAGGAATGGAACTGGCACCATTTGGCAGAGCAGGACTCTCAGCAGAGGAGCCAAGGTGCTGGTAGCAATATGCAGGTGAAGTCTTTGATGTCCCTGAGACTTCAGAAACAGAAGACAAGCTCAGTCAGGCCCTTGGAAAAACTTTAAGGTGCAGGATGTGTAGCATTAAGACCATTCCTCCCACACTCAGGCAAGGAGCAGCAGGCAGTTGGCCAACACAGCAAAGCAAACAGCAAAGTGGCTGCCTCTCCTGGCAACACAGCGGTCATTCTTCATGGTAGAATGTCCTCAGTCCAGAAGTAATCTGAGTATATGGTGTCAGAGATCCAGTACCTATACCTAAAAAGGCCTTTGATGTAGCTGTGACTTCAAAGGAACTCTCTGGAGTGCACAAGGATCCCTTTCAATCCAGCCCTGGCTCCAGAGTACCAGTAGTGGGTAAATCAGCCTGGACACAACCTATTCAGATGTAAGTGTGAACTACCTCCCCCTCTCCCTGCCCAGGAATACTATCAAGATGCAGATGAATGCAGATTTATCCCCTGTTACAAAGCCCTTCCTCTGTTGTGGCTGCCTAGTGAGAATGCGCAAGAGTAGCTGTCACCTAAACCCAGATGAGTATTCAAAGATAGGCTAAGGCACAGAATGTTTAAAGTAATAAAATGCCAATGTTCCAAAAGTGGCATTTCCAGATCTGCAACCGGCTTTACTAAAAGATGTGTTTTTAAATTGCGTGTACAGTGACACCAAACTCCACTTTTCTATCTTTTCCCAATTAGAGATGTCTCCTAAAATATGTTTTAAGGTAACTCCAAGGTTAACTTATGAGAGAAATAGTCCGTGCAATAGTGACAAATTGATTTGAGAGTTTTCACTATCTGGACATCTTACACTTAAAGGTACATGTCCAAGCATTTAAATGCACTGCACCCTGCCCTTGGGGCTTACCCGGGCATAGCTTATGGGGGACTTACATGCAATAAAAGGGAAAGTTGGGGCCTGGCAAGTGTAGAAATGGCAGTTTAAAACTACACACACAGGCCATGCAGTGGCCGGCCTGAGACATGTTTGAAAGGCTACTGTATTGAGTGGCAAAATCAGTGCTGCAGGCCCACCAGTGGCATTTTATTTAAAGGCCCTGTGCACACATAGTGCTCTTTAGCAGGGACTTACCAGTAAATCAAATATGCCAATCATGGAGAAATCCAGTTTATCACATTTTAGACACAGAGCACATGCACTTTAGCAGTGGTTGGCGGTGAAAAAGTGCAGAGTCTTAAAGCCAGCAAAAACGAAGTTCAGTACACAGTTAAAACAGGAGGTAAGAAAGCAAAATATCAGGGGAAACCATGCCAAAAGATGCCAAGTCTAACAGCTACTAGGATTATGTAGGATGGAGACTTAAATTATTTGGCAAAGTTATCTTAATTACATGGCCATAAGGTAAATCTATAATTATGCAGTAAATGCTGCAACTACAAAATTACGTGAATCCAGTGGCCTTCACCATTGCCATTCTTTTTGTAAAAATGTATTTATGAAAGCTGCAACAAATGAAACATCAGTGATTAATGTGTGCTCATTGCTAAATGAACACCGAAGAAAACAACTTTTTCAAGCAAGTTACCACGAGTTATGGATTGCAATGCAACCATGTCAAATTTCAAAGGTTTGTTGTGTCTGAACCTGGATCCATAAACCAGGCCCAGATTTCATAACACTTTGTACAGGGTTTGCAAACCCACTGTGTCATATTGTGGTGATATTTTTTTTCAGTACAACAGTTTAGTGGGTGGTCCACAAAAATATAAACCGGGCCCTGCATATGTCCTGCCACTGTGGACTTTTCTACGGTCAAGAGCTGAGAGGGATCTTGTGGCTTTCCCCAAGAAGTATCATCTGTGCTGACAACTATCTCTCCTCTTGTCCCATCTTTTTTTTTGTATCTTTGTTTATGCTTTTATGTTGTAACTCTTAAATAAGATGCAATTACGTCGTCACACATTACAGTTTTAGTGTATATCCAAGGATCAAATACTATCCAACCTGTAGTGTCTCTTATTACATCAGTGAGTTCAGACAAAAGCAGTACGATACAATGAGGACACACCTGATATCCTCCTGAGCCCTCCACCTTCGATACAGTTTATGTCTTTTTCATCCTATGGCGCCCAGAGCACATTAGAAACTTGTAGCATATCCATTGGGCAATCTCTATCTGTGCCCTGAGTTCCGCTTCCCTCGTGTTCCTCCGTTTCTTTACCAATTAGGTATTTCTTATCAGCCTCCCAATATTGTTTAGGTCTGCTGGTTGGAGGTGTTAGCTCATTATATGTATCTGTCTGTGTGTTGCAGTATAGCATGTCGGTGTGCCATTCCTTTACTGTCAGTAGCGGCCCTCGATCCCATCTTATGGCTATCCATATTTATTAAGTTTGAGGTGTGTAAAGTATATCCTATTTATGTATTTGAAGTGTATCAAGCGGTGCCTGCCATTTAGGGAGATCCTGCTCGTCAGTTAATTGTATCCCCAAATCTCTCTGCCATTCCATTCTAGCCTTTTCATTCTCACGTGTCTTCTGCAAATGTGTATAAAGTCTAGACACTAACTGACTGGGTTTGGCATCTGTAATAATCTTAGAGAGAGACTGCATGTTCTGGTGGTTCCTACAGCTCCTCACCTAAAATAGCATCCATTGTGTGTCTGGCTCTATAATAGTGATATTGCATAAGTGGGGTCGGTGCCTGCACCTGCTCTGTTATAATTGTCCAGGTGCGCATACTGCCCTCCTGGAAAAAATCTCCCATCTTCGTAATATTTAATTTGTGTATTTCCTCCACTGCTTTGTCGCCCCCCCCCAACGCATACCATGCACACAACTCCAGAGGCATGTGAGGGGAGTACAACAGGGAGAGCCCCTGTTTGATCATTAGACCATGCCAGGCATTTACTGTAGTGTTTAAGGAAGGAAACTCCCCATAACGGCGGAATGGGGGTTGAAATATCCTATTGAGCAAGGAATTTTGGGGCAGCCATCTCACGTTCTAGTTTTTGATATGGCAATTCCTGAGAGCCATGTATCCAGGTGTGGGAAACATGGCATGGGTTACCTTATAGTACACCTCTCGATCAGGTGCATTGAGTCCACCCAAGTCGTACAGGAGGGTCAAAACCCGCCACTGCACTCTCGGCTGCTTTCCTCCCCAGGCTCCTCTTATGAGCAGGGTCCGCAAGGTTGCAAACACTGCCCTCGACAATATCATAGAGATATTCTGGAAGAGGAATAGAAATCTCGGGAGCACCACCATTTTCATGAAGGCTATTCGTCCCATCAATAAGAGCGTCAATCTGATCCATCTCTCCACATCTCTTGTCAGCATTTTAATTGCTGCATCATAGTTATCCATCATTACTATCTTGGGGTCCGTGTGGATTTGGATTTCTAAATACCTAACTGATCCTGTTTTCCACTTAAGCAGAAAGTCCATGGCTGGCATCAGGGGGAACACAATGGATTTGTCCCAGTTGATCCGCAGACCAGAGAGGGCGCCATACTTTATAATCTCTCGCAATATCAGTGCTAGGTTGCGATTCGGGTCTCGAATATATAGTAATGTATCATCCGCATATGTAGAGATCACTAAGTTGTATCTCTGGAATCTGAGGCCACCATGTCCATGGTACTCCCGTAATACACATGCAAGTGGCTCCACGACAATTGCATACAACAGGGGCGACAACGGACACCCCTGTCTTGTACCCCTGGTAATGATTAGTGGATCCGATACTCAGCCATTAATTCTCATCCTAGCCAATGGCTTTTCATAAAAAGTGTGCACTAATTGTAAGAAGACATCTCCCAAACCCAAGCTCCTGAGGACTGCCATCAAAAAATGACACTCTACAGAATTGAAGGCCTTCTCTGCGTCCAGGAAGACCGCCACAGCTCTCATCTTAGGGTTAAAGTTCTGCATGGTGCCGAACACAATGCGGAGATTCACAGTGAGATTGTGGCCTGTGATAAACCCTGATTGCTTTGGTTTGGTCAATTTGGGTATAAGTTTGGCCAATCGGTCCGCTAGAATTTTAGCGTAGATTAAGGTATCAACATTTATTAATGATAATGGCCTATAGGATGTGCATTGCAATGGAGATTTGCCAGGCTTCAGCAACACAATGAGCATCACCTCTCGCATTGAGGGCGGTAACACCCCAGCTCCTGCCATCTCTTCATACACTGCTTTCAGGTGTGGCAGCACTGGATCCTGGAAGGCTTTATAAAAATTTACTGTTAGTCCGTCTGGTCCTGGGGCCTTTCCCTCTGCCATACCCTTGAAGGACCTGCTCAGCTCAGCAGTGGTCAGACGTGTCATAAGGGACTCCCTATCCGCATCTGACAACCATGGCATTTCGACGTGCATCAGGTAATCCGATGTTCTGTCGGAATTTGGGGCAATTTTAGATGTATAGAGGCCCCTATAATATTCCCGAAACCTATTCTCAATTTGCTCATGATCCGTGATCCTGCTACCATGTCATCTTGTATTGCTATAATCGTGGCTTTCTTTCTACTGGGGCATGTTATGCACCCTGGTACAGCACTCGGGGGGTTATTCTAAATTTGGAGGAGGTGTTAATCCATCCCAAAAGTGACGGAAAAGTGACGGATTTACCACCAGCCGTATTACGAGTCCATTATATCCTATGGAACTCGCAATACGGCTGGTGGTATATCCGTCACTTTACCGTCACTTTTGGGACGGATTAACACTCCTCCAAAGTTAGAATAACCCCCTCGGTCTCTCTCCCTCCCCATAGATATGGGCTGTCGCATATTTCCCCATGTGTTCTACTTCCATGAGTGCTGTGTCTTGAAATTCTACTAACTTGTGGTGTGTATACAGCCTAGGAGGTGTCTGTCTGCTGGGAGCAAGTGTTCCTCCTCTAGATGCACAATTTCTTTCTCCAGATGGGCCAAACACCCGTTGATTGATTTCAGGACCCCTGCATGTTTTGCTATGGTAATCCCTCGGGTGATCCTGTGTCATGTCCTCTCTCAGGTGGTGTTGCCGCCAATCGCTCCCCTGTGGTTTTCTGTGTTTTGCATTGGTCAAAGTGCAATTTAGTTTGTTTTTTTGTTGTTTTTGCCCATGGCTCACGTTTGGTTTGTGGGATATCTTCATGTCAGTGATGTTGTAGGGAGATTCCCCTGTCAGAATGGCATATTTGGGGCAATCTTCCTGACCCTTTACATCCCTGCATTGATGGTGGGCTCTGTTATTCTCTGCCCGGTGATATCTGTGCCCCGGGTGCTTCCTGTGTGAGCGGCCACTGCAGCTCAACTCAAGGGGAAAGCCTCAGGTTCCCCTGCTCAGTGTCGTGCCAGCACCCTTTCTGGCCTTCCGCGGGCCCCCTCCAGCACCTCCGTTATCCCACTGCAGTGCGCTCCTTCTTGTGTCGAAGTTCCGTCGCAGGTCTCACCCGCCGCTTGCTTGCATCGGACCAAACACAGCAGGTTCTAGTTCATGGAAGCCCTCCGTGGTCTCACAGTGAAGAGCATGCAGCGTCTTATTTGTTGGTACCTCTTTTTGTGGTCTGAGGACCTCTGCACCGAACCAGCCCTACCCCAAGCTGCGCAGGCCACTTCAAGCTTTTCCACTGCCCCTTTGTTGAGCGCCCCTTCCCGTGCCGATGTGCTGTTGCCGGTCTCACCTCCCATCTGCCTGAATCGGGCCGATCACAGCAGTTTCTATTTTATGGAAGCCCTCTTGGGCCACTCAGCGAGGAGCATGCAGCGTCTTACTTGTCTGGGTCTTTCTGCGCGTTCTGAAGGCCCCAGCGCTGTACCGACCTTGCCACATCCCGCGTGGGCTGTCTCCAGGCCTCCGATGCTGCGTCCACATCCCTGAGCACCATGATCTCAGGAGTGCCCCGGAAGTGACAATTTTCACTTTTTGCAGTGCCCCGCATGTAGTAGCTGGTGGCGGTATGTGCGATAGGGGTCATATGTCCCTACGGCCTCAGTATTGTATGCCGGATAGAGCGTGGCCAGCTAAGCTCCACTAGTAAGTGGCCATCTTGCAGCCAGGCAAGCTCCGCCCCCTCATATTGTGGTGATATTTACTTTCCAACACAAATCTGGATTTCCATTGAAAAGCTGGCCAAAGAAATGCCAAACATCGCTACTTTATGCTGCTTTGCTTCAAGGGCATTCCATGGGTGGTACATGGGTTTTGACTTTTGATGCAAATCTCCATGGAATAGCAGTGTTAGAGAGGGATTTGTATCAAATCCTTATGCCTCCTTGATGCAGGTGCAATGGAGGAGAAATGTTTTACAATTCTACGTCCATACTTTTCAAAATTTGCATGTGTGCTATAATGTTGACATCATTGATGTCAATTGGGATCAGTGATGTGAGTTTATCACCAGCAGTGCCATCTTGGTTTCCCTCGAAGGTGGCCCCTGACCACTTGAGTGAGAATGTTATGAATTCCAACTCTATATGTTTGAAGCACCGAACAGTCCCACACTATGTGAAGGAAGGTCCCCATTTCTCTTTGGCATCTGTCACATATAGGCATTTGGCTTCTACCCATTTTATGGAGGCATTCTGATGTGAGACTCTGAAATGATTTGAACTGGACAAGAATGAACCTGGCTGGTATCATCAGCTCCCTCCACCCTTTCTGCTTTAGCATATTTATCACCTGGGCTCTATATATTCCACATTTTTTTCACAGCCTGCTCAAGACTAGCTTTGACTCAATTGTTTTGAACTCTGAGATATCAGTAAGGTGTACGTATGAAATTTGAAGGGTGTGTACAATCTGAAGATAACTAAAGAAATGTTATTTGTGTAACCTAAATTCCTCCTGTACTTGGCTAAATATTTTGATACAAGAGGTCTCCCAAACATCCATCACCCTGGATATCTGGATAGTATCCCATCCGAAGAAACCAGTCATCTGGGGCACTAATGAGGTCCACCTATCATGCCAGAGAGTGGTTTTTTTCGTTGTCATACCTTGCCACTTTACTCTCTCAGGGCTTGGTGTCTGCATTCAGAGGGTATCGTGGTGACTGAGCACAATCCCCTGGACAATCTGTAGCCACATAGCTGAGACTGGAGGTGTAGTAGCTCTGTGGTATTGAGCTACAATTTTACTGCTTGATCCGAAAACAGCCAATTATTTATTGGGAATAGTTGTGAAGTCTGGTAGTAGTGTCTGCATTCAGCAAATCCCAATTCAATTATATGGTGACTGTATGCGCTTGTTTTAGGCTACCTAGGGGTCTTACCAACCCACAAGTAGCTGGTGATCAACTTTTGCAGGGCAGCGAAGAAGACTGTTTGCCCAACAGAACTTAGCTACTATTAGACCTGCAGAATGCAAAAAATGGTGAATGATCTGGAGTAATAAATGCACCTTCCAACCGGCTGCAAATGAGTAAATATCAACAGCATGATTGTTTATCCAAAGAGAATTATTGTCCTTTGTATTCTATTTTCAAAATACAAGCCATAATGAAGCTTGTGACATATGAGCAAAATGAGTTGGCTGTCTTCCTGAATTTTATGCTGTTATTTGGAAGAAGAATACAAC
This sequence comes from Pleurodeles waltl, assembly GCF_031143425.1. Classification (NCBI taxonomy): domain Eukaryota; kingdom Metazoa; phylum Chordata; class Amphibia; order Caudata; family Salamandridae; genus Pleurodeles; species Pleurodeles waltl. Next base: position 486,848,472 of record NC_090438.1, on the reverse strand, counting down.
ATTTATATATATAAGAAGTTTGGACTCCCTTGATTCTGTGGATCTAAAGTATTGTTGTCACTGTTGCCTCTTTGTTTTTGCATAATTTTATTAGCATGGATCTGGGATGACTGATCCAGGAATATTGGCAACATCATTGGTAATCTAAGAAGATTTCCAGGAACACGCCAGTGGATGCGCATCATTGAGATTGGCATATTGCTCTGTTGTGTAGCCATTTTAGCTGTAATTGTACACATGTTATTTTAGCAAACTAGGCCTGCCGCTGTGCACTTTAACCTAGATATATTTTATTCAGCTTTGTTTTATTATTTTAACAATAGCTACATTGGTGGTCTTGTTTTATTTTCTCTAGCTAGCTGTTCTTTGCCTAGGTCAGCACACTGCGATCTTAAACAAGACATTTCTTTCACTCTGTGCTTTTCTCAAGGCTGCAGTAGGATAGGTTTTCGGCAAAAGTGGTACGCTTTGCCTTTCATGTTCAAGAAACATACACACTCTAATGGAACATCAGCTATTTTATTATAAAAACACTACTTTGACCCATGTACATTAGAGGGAGATTCCAGCCAGATGACCACGACTGTATGCTGATTGCTTCTCTGCAGGTGCTTATGTAGACCACAGGCATCTTGCTCAGGTATGAGGGATGATGTCTTCTCAGGGGAAACCTGAAGGGCAGAATTAGAGCTCAATATGCTGTGTTATAACTTAGCCTAGGTAGGAACTATCCTTCACAATCTTAGTGACACCATGTTAGCAATATTTTTGTGTTACACTCTCCTTGTCACAATTTTAATCCTGTTTTGCTTCATCGTCCTAGTTATTGCAATACATGTTTTATTACCTAAGATGCAGTTACTTCAATAAAACCTTATTGAACTATACTCTTCCTCTAATTGTCCGTGCATACGTGAGACTAATGTAACTGAGAGAAACGGATGAGATCTGAGTGACCGCGATTTTCCTGAGGAGTTATTTGTGTCATGCGCCCAGTTGCCCAATCATCCCTGCTCTTGGGTGGAGATGAGGCACTGCTAGCTAGCTTGAAGAAAACCCGGATTAGGCTGACAGGTGTCACCTGGTGTGGGTTCAGGCACAGTCCCCCGCAGTACAGGTGATTCTGCCACCCAAATCCAATAGTCTCATGAGGATAATGAGAACCCATGCGACAGCCCCATCCTTCCAACTGAAATTTCAGTTGACAGATTTGGAAGGGTGATATTCGTATCCCAGCACCTGTGCGGGTCCAGAAATATGTGAATTCCCAGGTATTTAAAGTTAGAGGTGATTGTTAATGCAATACAGCCTTCATAATCACTAGTCCCATGCATACCCCAAATCTGAGCATCTGTCCCAACACATTCAGCCATGGTTCAATTACTAAGGCAGTCAGGAGTTTGGAGAGGAAGAAGCCCTGGCTTGTGTCCTGCTTTATTTCCAAAGAGTTTAATGTGACTCCATTCATCCTTACTGTAGCCCATGGGGAATTGTTTAGCAGGTTTACACACTTTGAATAGCTGGTCAAAATTAATCTTTTCAAGTACCCCATGTAGAAAGAACCATTCAACTGAATTAAATGCTTTGTTGAAATCAATCAAGAGCAGAAGCATATGCTCTGCTTACATTTCCTTGTAGGTAAGCTCAACCTGTAAGTTTATTATACAATGTATTGTTCCCCTGTCTGGAAGAATATAATTGTGGCCCAGATGTTCTAGGGATCTAATCACTTCCACTAGCTGATTTGCCAGTAATTATGCTAATATTTTGGCTTCAGTGTTAATTTGTGAAATTGGCCCATATGAGGTACATTGGAACGGTGGCTTTCCCTGTTTATGAAGGACAACCACTGCGGCTCCCTTCAAATTTCACAACAAAGTCCCAAACTGCAGGAATCCTCAAACATCAAACATATCTGTGGGATTTGCCTGGTAACATAGAGTTTAAAGAACTTACTGGAACTCAATTTTTGCTATGTATCTTGCTCACAGATAAGTGTCAAATGACTCCTGAAATTGCTTCCGCCATGATGGAGAGATCCAACGGATGGAAATTTAGACAGGAGAAGATTGTGTATTGTAATCTTTTTGGTCACAAAGGTTGGGGAGTCTGACTAAGAATATAGGCCCTCATTACAACCCTGGTGGTTGGTGATAAAGCAGTGGTAATACTGCCAACAGGCCGGCGGTAAAGAAAATAGAATTATGACCACAGCGGAAACCGCCATCACATACAGCCACTTTAACACACCGACAGCCACTGCGGTAGCAACAAGCACCGCAACGGTAACCGCCAACAGCCAAGACGGCGGAAGACAATGTACCGCCGACAATATTACAACTGGCCTATCCCCCACCTTTTCTGGGGCAGTACCAATGCCATCAATGCCATCAAAAGGACGGCAGAAATAGTACACAGAAGGCAAAGAACTCACCTCTGGAGACTCAAGGAAGAACCACAACACAATATTTTGGCTTCAGTGTTAATTTGTGAAATTGGCCCATATGAGGTACATTGGAACGGTGGCTTTCCCTGTTTATGAAGGACACCACTGCGGCTCCCTTCAAATCTCACAACAAAGTCCCAAATTGCAGGCATCCTCAAACATCAAACATATCTGTGGGATTTGCCTGGCAACATAGAGTTTAAAGAACTTACTGGAACTCCATTTTTGCTGTGTATCTTGCTCACAGGTAAGTGTCAAATGACTCCTGAAATTGTTTCCGCCATGATGGGAAGATCCGACGGATGGCAATTTAGACAGGAGAAGATTGTGTATTATAATCTTTTTGGTCACAAAGGTTGGGGAGTCTGACTAAGAATATAGGCCCTCATTACAACCCTGGTGGTTGGTGATAAAGCAGTGGTAATACTGCCAACAGGCCGGCGGTAAAGAAAATAGAATTATGACCACAGCGGAAACCGCCAACACATACAGCCACTTTAACACACCGACAGCCACGACGGTAGCAACAAGCACCGCGACGGTAACCGCCAACAGCCAAGACGACGGAAGACAATGTACTGCCCACAATATTACAACTTGCCTATCCCCCACCTTTTCTGGGGCAGTACCAATGCCATCAAAAGGACGGCAGAAATAGTACACAGAAGGCAAAGAACTCACCTCTGGAGACTCAAGGAAGAACCACAACACCATGGAGCCCGAACTGCAGGTGTTCCCCATGCTGATCTACCTCCTCCTACATCAGGAATACCAACGCTGGCGACGACGACCACCGTGAGTACTGCCGCCTAGCACACAGGGGAGGGGGAGAAAAAAGAGTGACACACACACGTAACACCCCCACCCCCAACACAATACACAAACTCAGATGCAACAACATTACATATCCACCCCGTACCCCTCAGGGGTAATGCAAGGACAAAATGATTTGACGAAAGTGAGTGTAATAAGATAAACTACTAGAAATACGTCTTCAAAAATCAAAACATTATTTACAAATATACAAATGAAGGGGGCACTGTCCAGTCCATAATGTCGTGGGCCACAGGGCCATATCACATAGGCCAAGGCCCCATGTTGGACTTTTTGCCTTACGCAGGGTCATCCCCAGTCTTTTTGCCTCCTGGTTTTTCTGACCTCTCGCTGTTGGCTCTAGGACTCTGAGCACTTCATCACTGCTGACCAGTGCTAAAGTGCAGGTGGTCTCCCATCTAAAGTTGGTATGATTGGCTTATACCTAATTGGCATATTTAATTTACCTATAAGTCCCTTGTACAGTGGTATCTCTATACCCAGGGCCTGTAAATTAAATACTACTAGTGGGCCGGCAGCGCTGCATGCGCCACCCACTGAAGTAGACTTTTAAACCTGTCTCAGGCCTGCTAGCGCAGGGCCTGTGTGCGCAGTTTTCTGCCACAGGGACCTAGCATCTAAACTTACTTGCCAGGCCCAGAACTCCCCTTTTTACTACATGTAAGTCACCCCTAAGGTACGCCCTAGCTAGCCCTATGGGCAGGGTGCCATGTATGTAGAAAGGCAGGACATGTGCCATATTGCATGGCCTGTCCTAGTAGTGCAAACAGCCTAACTTGGTGTCTCGCTGCTGTGAATGCTGCCTTCTCATAGGATTGCATTAGAAATTCCCTGCCTTATGTGTAAGGGGTATTGTCTGATTTATGAGGGGTAGCGTAGGCGTGTTTGGTATGGTTGTGATGGTGATAATAAATACTGCTTACTGGTGTGGGTGTGTTTTTTATTACTATCACAGAAATGCCACTTCTAGAAAGTGCGCATTCATCTGTACTTATGACTCTGATGTTTTGCAGCTTGACTCAAATCCACGTCTGGGCAGAGTGACAGTTGGGGCTTTGTGCATACTTTTCAGACAGCCTGTACACAGGGAGGGTGGAGGTGTCACAGAGGTGCATCTGCATACTGAATAGTCTTCCTGGGCTGAGAGAAGGGAGAGGCGGGGCACACCTACATTTGTAAAGGCTGTGCCCTGGCCTCACACAATAGGGTCGTTAACCCCCCACTGATGTTTGGAGCCTGTGCTGAAAGGAGAGAGGGGGCACTCCCAGAACCAGTTGTAACTGGCTGGAACCTCCTCTCCCTACCATTGTAAAACACTGTAAGAACTGACTATAAGTACAGGGGAATTTTCCCCACAATTTGGAGACTCTTGGAATCATCTTGGAACTGGACACCAAAGGCTGAAAGGACTCACCAGGAACCGCCATGGACTGCTGCTGCTGTGCTGACCTGTGACCTGCCTGGTCACTGTGAAGGACTTGCCACTTGCTGCCTTTCCCTTGTGCTGGCCTGTAGCTGGGCCCTCCACCTGAGGACCTTGTCTTCAGATTCTGCTCCCCAGGGGCAGGGTGCTCTGGCCCCTGACCCCTGCATCCATTTCTTCACGAGGGGTGCTTCTCCGTGGTTGCGGCTGCCATAGCGCTGATTGCAGCGCGCTTATGGAGCTTTGGGAGCTCGTAGGCTTCTTGCTGCATTGTGCCCCTTTAAATAAGATCACCGCAGCAGCCCGGGAAGTTGGAAGAACACTCGCGCACCGCATCGGGTGCAGGCGAGTGTCTGCTCGGGGCCCAGGAGGGGTCTGATCTTCTTGTGGCTTCACGGCAGGACCAGGGGAAGGCGCAGGGAGTGCCGCCTGGCCTCTGCGTTAGGAACAGGATGCTCCTTTTCTGCTGTTAGGTAAAACGGGCATTATTGTGCCCCCCTCAGCTTGGTGGAAGGGCCAGTGGAGGCCCGGGGGGGCCCCCAGAGATCACGGGTCCCGGGAGGGGCCTGTCATTAGACCAGAGGGGGTGCGTGGTGCCCCCCTCCTGCCCTAAGTTGTTTTTGCTGGCTTTGGCCCCCCTCGTGAGGGCCGGTTGAGGCCCTGGGGGGCCCCCAGTAATCACGGTCCCCGGAGGGGCCTGTCTATAAAAGAGAGGAGGTGCATGTCGCCATCCTCTGACCCCAAAGTATAAGGGAGGCCCCCCCTTTTGTGCATAGGAGCGTCGGGCCCCATTGTTCGCCTTCTAGGCACTGGAGGTGCCTTGATCCAACCAGGTACTGTTTAAAGGACCAATATAGTTGCAATCCAAAGTTCTTTCTACAGACTTTTGTTTGATTCATATATTACCTACCTGCGTTTGATGTTTTTACATATGTGTATGCAAATGTTCCTTTTATGGACATGCTTGCTAATATGTTTTTCTAACTTGCCATATGTTTTCTAATGTTCCTACTATGGGCATTTTATGATATTCTTTTGACAAGTGCTGTGATGTAATAACGTGTTTTCCTGACTACTGCTTATGTTGCAGAATACTGAGTAACCTGTGTGTAATGTGTGACTACTATTAGGTTGCAGAATAACTAATGTGTAACGTTCTGACAACTGCTAAGGTAGTAGGATAGTACTGATATGTGATGTTTGGTCTGATAATTGCCTTGTGCACAATACAGTATATTTTCATATAATCTGGTGTTGTGTTTCCTTTGTGGTGGGGATATTGCGTCACATGTGTTGTGAGTGTTGTGCAAATGCTTTACACATTGCCTCTGGGTTAAGCCTGACTGCTCGTGCCAAGATACCAAGGGGGTGAGCAGGGGTTATCTTGGACATGTAACTCCCTTGCCCTGACTAGAGTGGGTAAGTTCTGCCTGGCTGAGGTGCATACCCTAGCCAACCAGAAACCCCATTTCTAACACCCCACTTGACTCCTGCCTCAATACGGAGAGAACACTGCGCGGGCATCAGGTTGAAAATACACAGGCACCTCAGGGGGAAGGGGAGGGGTGGGGCACCTCAGCCGGAAGAGGTACAACACCACTGGTCCTGGAAGGGGCTACATGCCCTCTGCGATGTCCTGGGGAGTGGAAGACCGCATTCTCTCAAGTGGGTGGTTTACCCACTGCTTGGTCCGGGGAGTGCAAAGCCACAGTCTCTCAAGTGGGTGGTTTACCCACTGCTTGGTCCTGGGGAGTGCAAAGCCACAGTCTCTCAAGTGGATGGCTTTTCCACTGGGTCTGGAGGAGGCCTTGTGCCCAGTGTGCTTCATCCTGGCAAGGAGGGGGTGAGTGGATGCCTTCTTCCACTGATTCTGGAGGGGGCCTTGTGCCCCGTGTGCATCATCCTGGCAGAGGGGGGTGAGTGGATGCCTTCTTCCACTGGTTCTGGAGGGGGCTTTGTGCCCAGTGTGCTTCATCCTGGCAAGGAGGGGGTGAGTGGACGCCTTCTTCCACTGGTTCTGGAGGAGGCTTTGTGCCCTGTGATGCAGCACATGGGGAGTGCCTGGTCACAGTCTCTCACCTGGGTGTCAGATCCACGATATTTGCCATGGGCAAGGTGCCTGACACTCTATGGAGGCAGGACTACAGTCCATCCGCCGGCAGCGATGGCTGCACAGTGGTGGCAGTGCCGGTGCTGGTGTTGGAGCTGCCAGTGGTGGGGGGAGGCTTCAGCCCTTCCCCTGTAGCCTCGGACGGCTGCCCACTGGGGCTGCTTCTGCTCCCAGTGGTGCCAGTGCCAGTGGCGGTGCTGGTGGCTGTGCTGCCAGTGGTGAGGGAGGCTCCAACTGTTCCCCTGCAGCCTTGGACGGCTGCCCACTGAGGCTGCTGCTGCTGCCAGTGGTGCTGGTGGCAGTGCTGGTGGCGGTGGTGCCAGTGGTGGGGGGAGACTCCAGCCCTTCCCCTGCAGCCTTGGATGGCTGAAGTGGCATGGTTGGGGGTGGGGGCTCAGATCCTGTCATAGCACCAGGCCTCCTGTCCCGCCTGCCTGCAAGGGCTGGCTGTTTGCCCTTGCCCTTGGTGGCTGGTGGTGCCTCCTTGCCCTTAGCAGCTGGTGGTGCCTTCTTGCCCTTGGCAGCTGGTGCAGGCACACTGTCAGTGCTGATGGGTGCCCCATTGGAGCCTCTCACACCTGCAGTAGCTGCCAAAACTACAGTGGCTGTGGACTGGGTGGCTGAGGTGCTGGCCTGGGTTCTGCCCACCCTGGCCCGAAGTGAAGGACAGGGGGAAGGGTAGGGAAGAGGTCAGGATGGAGAGGAAAAGCTTCTTAGGGACACTGGGGTGGGAAAAGGGTGAAGGTTTGGGAGTGGAGGAAGAGGGAGTGGTTGTAGGAGGTGTCTGTCTGCTGTGTTTGGGTGCAGGTGCATGGGCTGGATGCTGTTTTGAGGTGGATGGCTGTTGGGTGTCTGAGTGCTTGCGTTTGTGTACTTTGGGAGGAGGGGGCACAAACACAGTGGGAGAGGACACCGGGGACGTGTGCATGGATGTTGGGGTGGTGACTGCCAGTGAGGGGCGTGTATTGATAGGCATGATGGTGATGGAGGTAGTGGATGAGGATGTAATGGATGCAGGTGTGAGTGGAGATGCTACTGGGAGGGAGGTGAACGACGAAAGGAGGGGGACACAGTGGAGGCAGTGGATGTTGGTGTGTCTGCTTTTGGATGTGTTTGTATGAGTGCCTGTGGGATGATGTCTTCCCTGTTGTCGTGTGCCTCTGTCCCTTAAACCGTGTGCCTGAGCCACTCCTGTGTGTTGTCTTGGGTGCATGCTGGTCTGATTATGTGCTTGGGATAGGTTGGGGCTCAGGGGAATGGGACTGGGTAGAGGAAGCTGGAAGGCGGAGGCTAGAGACAGGGACAATGGCTGCCATCAGGGAGGAGGCCAGAGCCTGGAATGATATATGTTGGGCCGCCACGCCAGAGTGAATGCCCTCCAGGAATCCATTTGTATGTTGCAAATGCCCTGTCAGCCCCTGGATGGCAGTCACTATGGTTGACTGCCCAACAGAGATGGATTGCAGGAGCTCAATAGCCTCCTCACTCAGGGCAGCAGGGCTACCTGGGGCCTGAGGTGACTGGGGCGAAGGAGATGCCCACCCTCCTTGGCGAGCTGGCATGGGAAACTCGCTGAGGGGCTGCTGGAAGGGCGGTGCTGGTACGGGGGTGGTGGCTATACCTGGAGTTGGGGTGGCCACAGAGGTGTCCGCCACCAGCAGGGAGCTTTCATCGGAGGAGGTATCACTGTCAGAACTGTCCCCTCCTATCTCCGCTGTGGTGCTCCCCTCGCCCTCCATCCCACTGGTGCCCTCAGCGTCGGTGGATTCAGCCTCCTGGGCCATGTGGAATGCAGCTTCCTCCGTTGCTGGTGCCTCTGCTCCTCTGCCAGATGATGCTAATGCACATAAGGACAGGAGGACAAAACAAAAAGTGGAGGGGAGACAGAGGATACACTTAGTCAATGCCTGCAACAACACCACATTGGCGTACACAACACACAGGGGACAGCCCTACACACTAGGCAATGCACTACCACTCACAGTGCTAGTCACCAAGCCATGTACAGTAATACCTAATGCCAATAGCAGCATACCTGAGACCCACAGATCCCTACCCAGTAGTAGATGTCCACTAGCATGTTTGGGGTTGGAGCACATCAGCCCCTGCCCAACATGGAACCTACCCTGCAATGTCCGGCCTGGCCTAGGGGCACCCACAGGCCCACATCCCCCACCCAGAGACCACCCCACCACCGCAATTTGCAGATTTCGAAACTGCACTCACCCCCTAGCTCTGGATAGGCCACTGTCAGTATGCAGAACATCGGGGGTCAGGGTTCGATGGTCACCCCATCCCCAGCTGGGCCTGTTGCCATCTTCCTTGCATAGCGTCTCAGGTCCTCCCACCGTTTGCAACAGTGGGTGCTCCCCCTGCTGTAGACCCCCAGGGTCCACACGTCCTTCGCGATGGCACACCTTATACCTTTTTTCTGATGGGCACTGACCTGCAGAGAAATGAAAATAGAAAAAGGGATCAGTCATACCGTCCAGCCTGTTACACCCATGGTCCACCATATCCCTCCCATCTCCTTACACACATACATTGCCCACCATACATGCTGCACGCTGCTCAGGACCCCTCCACCATCCCCCCTTACACGAGGCCTTCACACACATCACACTATGCATTCATGCCCCATGCATCGTGCCTACAGTGTACTCACCTGTTGGTTCTGGAGGCCCATAAAGCAATCGGTATTGGAGTAGGACCCCATCCACCAGTTTCTCCAACTCCGCAGTGGTGAAGGCAAGGGCCCTTTCCCCAGTGACTCGAGCCATGGTCGCTTCCAAACACAGGCACAGCAGCACTTGCAGTGTAGGTCCTCTCCTGTTGAAGGTCAGGTAGCAAGAGAGTGAACAGATGGAAAATGGCGGTCACGTCTGCGGCGGTGTGTACCGTCACCACCGGCGTACGTCACCATTGGCTACTGTAACTCATAGGGCCCCATGATAACCAATGAGGAGTTGCACGGCGATACTCGACTGCCTCCCGCAATGGCGCACAACGACAGCGGCATTACCTCATTTCTGCCGGTCCCTCCACACAAGACAAGCGTCTGCCATTTCAGGGGGGGCAGGCCATGGCACCTAACTGTGTCACAGCCGACATAAGCACATTTTGGGAATAAACATAAACAGACTGTTTCTGTCACAACATGCAATGCATTGTACATTGAGGAAATGTTGAAAACTGACCAGATGCTCATCATGAGGCACTCACCAGCATCCTGGGAGCATACCACCATTCCCAGGAGACGATGGGCCAGATACTGGCCAAGTAGCAGGAGACCCAGCAGCTGCAGGAGGGACAGTACCTGGGGATCAGGGAGGACCTGAGGGACGAACTCCTGTTAATAAGAATAAATTGGCCAATTTTATCTTTGAGGAATTTGAGGACAATTTTATTTGAAAGTTGCCAATCATTCATTTTCCATTGTGTCCAGCCCCTCTTCCCCTCCATTCCATTATTAGTTCTGTATGGAAGTGATCCAGTAGACATCTTGGGAGTATCCATAAGGATCAATATTTCTGAGCATTTTGGCTGGTATAAAAAAGTAGTTCAGTCTGGGAATGGGTGTGATGTATGTATGAATAGTAAGTGTATTTTCTGTCCTGAGGATGCATGATACTTACTTGAAGTCCACAACCCCCAATAGGATGTTGTTTAGTTATATCATCAGTGATGCCATCAATGATGATAGTTTACATCATTAATGATGTCATCAAAGCTGTAATTTAACACTTCATGAGTGAAGTAATGTGTGAGGTCATAAGCAGTGCATGACGGGGGCTCGAATTATAGTTAATTCATTGAAATAAAAGTGGTGAATTTTACTGTTTTCTTTATTTTTAACTTTAGTTGTTATCTCATTTCAAGACCTAACTATAACATCCCTTTAACCTTTGTTTTTTGGTGAAGTTCCGTTTTAAAAAAAATCATATTTAAAGTTGGGCATGGACAATGATCCCATTAGAGGAAGTATAAGAGTAGACTTTCTTGGCTAATACCCAATAAAAGTGAGCCGCCTGTAAACGATTTACTGAAGGCATTTGCTACTAATTCTTTCATAGTATAGCTTCTCTATCCAATTGGAGCCCATCCTATAGTGTCCTGACATTGGAGGACTAGCATTTACACAATAATTCACATCGATTCACTGCTCTAGTTCTGGTTGCTACCACACCTTGCTCTTGATGATGACCCTTTTACAAATTGTTTTGTTTTGATCGAAACGTTTACAAACTGCACTAGTGAACTGATATGAATTATTATAAGGTAGACCATGTACTTTTATTTGGAGTAGTGTTGTTGAAAATATATTTTTTTACCAGATCCTAGTATTGTACATGTGCTTGCATATAGCATTATTGTACATTCATTCACATTTGTCACATTTCAATGTTCACTGCACAGTTTTGTTGGAGCACCTGTTGTGCAATTCAATGTGTTTTCATATAATTAATGAAAAAATATTGTGAGTACATCTAACTGTATTTTTAAACACTTGAGATCTGTGTATGATTATACAAGAAAGTCTAGGCTTATACTTTCGAGGCGACCATTGTTCATACTTACCTATTAATTTGCATAGGGTCCCAGGAATACAGGGCTGCCCCATAATATTGTGCATCATATTTAAAGTTGACTATACACCCAATGCCCTTAGGCAACCTGCAGCTAATCCCCCTACTGCACTTGGCCCTGGCCGTCTGCAGTGGGGGAATGAACATAGACACTGACCTCTGGCCAGACTGTGTGCCAAAAACCCTGCTGTGCATAGCCTTTGGGAATGAGCAGAGCAATTTGTTGCCTCCCACTATGTTAGAATGTGTATTATTAGTTGGAAAGGATGTGAGTCCTTCTCAAGCAATACGTTACAAAATTCTGTCTATTAGAAACTAAGTACCACTTTTTTGTAATACTTCATTCTCTCAGGGTTGTGAGACAGAGTACTCCAAAGCCTATTCATGGAGGCCTGCACTTGCTAGTGCCCCTGTCCATACATATAGAACAAAAACATCTAATAAGTAATTGTCTATCATTGCCCAATCATTTTATTTATAAAAAGGAAAAGTACTTTATTTTACAATTTTACACACCCTACTTAATACTACATGTTAATTAACAAATATTTACAAGTAGGGAGTTGGAAATGCCTATGGTGGTTCTGTCCTATCAATCCACATCTGTAGAGAGACCTGAACCCTAAGATTATGATTCCCCCCCCCCACATATACTAGACAAAGAGTAGGCCTACTACCTTTGTCAGGGCTTCAATCCTTCATAAAGGCAGAAACATACAATAACGAACCAGTACACCACCATTAAAACTACTATCAATGTCTCCACCTTGCAATTACAGGTGTATAAAACTCTCATAATTTGCATTTGTGTAATTATGTGAAGTTTCGGGGAAATTATGCAAAATTATGCAAAATGAAAATCCATCATTTATACCTCTTTCTTTGAGGAAAATTAATCCTTGTTCAGTACTGAGCACAAGGATGCATTGTGTGGCAAAAATAGCAAGAAAACACAAGTGGCATGAGCAACAACCCCTTGCATATTGGCTGTTCGTGTTAATTCCACACACTCATAGGAATGGCATAATTATAACACACTCACAGTAATGGCATACTTTTGGGAATTTGGGGCCATATGTACAAACACATTTTCCCATAGACACAGAATGGGTAAAACCCTTTGGTACATCTGGCCCTTGGTGTCTGCACATGTTGCCTGGGATCTGGTATCTTTCCAAGCACCCACCTATGCCAACTGTGGGCAGGAGCAGCAACAAACTATTCTTCCTATCCAGAGTCAGCACGTGTTAGATACTAGAGGCCTGGAATTCTCACCCTGCCATACACTGGCACGGGCATGCAGTTACACAAACCCAATCTAATCCTTCAGGCTGCTGGGGTGATAGGGGGCCCATGGGGACATATACACAAAGAAGATGGTGGTGCTCATTTTGTTTTTCATTTCTTCTGGGTTGATACAGGCCACAGGGAGTTAACAGAGTAGTGTGGAGGGTGCTTCACATGCACCTCTTCCCACCCTATATAATTTTAATTTAATTTTCTGCTTGTATGGATGCCTATGGGATTGACCCTCCCTGGAGTTTCCAAAAGCTCTAGTAGTAAAGTGTTATTCACACCTATACCTGACTGGTTCGCCAGGAGACCGAGTTTCTTTTAACATTTTCTTCACCCCCAGTGGGCTGTTTTCTATGCTTTTGATTTTCTGTTGTTCCTGGCCATCAGGAGGGGCCCCATAAGCCTTTTGCCTCCCCTACATGGTCTGGGAGTTGGAGTGTTCCCACTGTGCCTACTGTGCCTCTTTATGTGGCATGGCCTTTCATTTTTCCTTTAATGACTCTAACAACAAATTCTCAATGTTATAGCCAGACAAGCAGAATCCACCTACCCAATTTGAGTGGGCCAACCAGATCATATTGGGTCGCCAACAGTCCAGATACCTCTAACTTTATACCAGCAGTAACCCCTTCATGCCCACAGAGCACCTTTGTAAACAGCAATTTCTGAAAATAGGCTGAACAGATTTCCACCAAATGACAAAAGCTTGCTTTCTGAGTTAAATTCTAACGTTTTGCCAAATTCCATTCAGCTGCTTTTTGTATGTCCAAGAGCAATGTTTTCTGTGGGAATTAACAAAGAATATTACACTTTTCTTCCACCTGACTGATCGTTGTGGTACTTTCAATGAAGAAGCCAATTTGTCTGAAATCTTTTATGGAAAGTTGTGTACACATTCATCAAATAGCAACAAAGATGGTCTTCCCATAGAAACTCAGACTTAACTATATCAATACAGTGGTGAATAACATATGTACGTACATGGCCAGGCCCCTGCACCCAACCTCTCTCTTACACCCACCCTCACTTTGTGCACAGCTTTTGGCATAGTGTGGGGATGGTGCAGTCCTTGCAGAATGACTATGTGATGTTACATTATAAAGGATGTTATTTTAACTAAGACAGACTCATTGACTTTTGTTAAAAGATCAAAACTCCAAAATATACAAAGTGAGCCTATTGGCTGTATCAAGGTGTCAGCATATCAACGTATACACAGTAGACTCAATGTCTTTTGCAAAACATTACCAATAATTGTAATCAATTTAATATTTCACTAATTCATGCACTGCAATGTTTAATAAACGTGATTGTAATAAAAACATTTTATTAAAGATTTCTAAAAAATAGATCAACATATCTTTGAGTCTTTCAAACGCCGGACCCGGCTACATTCCTTATTTTGAATAGTCAGGGTCACCAGTGCCCACCCATGACACCCCACAACATTTACCACATTGGTGGCTGTGGTGGGAGCCCCAGAGATGTATTTCCCCTTTTGGTCAGGGCAGAGTAGTTAGTCCCTGAGTCCTAAAAAGGCTGCCATCAAATCATTGTTGATGTGGTGGCAGCCAAACAGATCTTATGTTACGATCTATAGACTCCACAGATCTTCTGTGGCATGAAATAATTATAGTTTCTGAACTTTAATATATATTAAACTTAATCTCTCTAAAACTACTGAACGAAATTGCACCAAATGACAAAGCACATGCTTTGTGGACCATGCTCTAGCTTTCTTTCAAATTTGGTGTAATTTCGTTCAGCCGTTTGGCTGTAGCTGTGTCTAATTTTCCTAACAAAAAGCATGCAAAACTCTACTAAAACTACCTTTCTTAGAAGCAGGTGGGTTAACCTGCTGAGAGGCTGTTCTGCTTTGTTTATCGGGCCGGTCAATTCCTTTAATTTACAGACTTGTCAAGTTTTTGAACCTGGCAGATAATATGTTGAAATCCGAACCATAATTGGCCAACCCTGAAGGGAAGACTTCATTCTGCTGAATCCAGTAGAAGGCATTTAGCATCTTGGTGCTACTATATTTACACTTTTAACATTATTATTACTAAGTAGCAGTCTACTGGTTTTGTTTGAATTAAAGAAATATTCTTCAGTCCTGCATTACAACAGATGAAGATACTAGTTACAATGCCTAGACTGATTTGATAACCTCTAAGCACCTCAACACTATCTTGTACTGTTTGGTGACCTGGATTGTCATTGTTTTTGAGAGGTTATTATTACTTAACAATGCCTTGACTGCACTGATGGCTTAAGCACCATAGCGTCAATTTACACTAACTTTTGAATTCATTTTACCACCAGCATTTGCTGTTGATTACTATTGAAACTGTTTTTAGGAGCTAATTGATTGTTTTATTTTACAATGTTTCAGAATAGCTGATAACTACTGAAGCAACTCAGTGCAACTTTGCTCTAAGGTTTAATGATTGACATTACTCTAGAAACTAATTTTTACAGACTTGATGAATTTTTAAATTTCTCTTTTTAGACATGATGTGGTTGTAGTAAAATATTTAGGCCCTTATAATGACATTGGCGGTAAATCCCGCCTACTGCCATGGTGATGGCCTCCAAAAGACCATTGCCGTGGCTACCTACCGTCCACCACAATATGGCGGCGGATGGCGGTAAGGTGACGCTGCTGCCAGCAGCAGTGCCACGCCAGTAGAACGCCGCCAACAGTATCATGACACATGATACAGCCTGGCGGTGTTCCACTGGCTGACGCTGCTGCTGGCAGCAGCGCTGCATCCCGTGTACTGCTGGAGGACCCCTTGCAAGCAGGTAAGACGGGTTCTCCAACGGTGGGGTGTTGTGTGTGTGTGTGGGTGTGTGTGACTGTTTTTGTGTGACTGTTTTTGTGTGTGTGCATGTGTGTGTGAGGCATGTGGAATGCGTGTTTGCATGAATGGGTGTGAGTGTACGTGTATGTTTGGTCATGTGAATGAGTGTGTGCTTTTATGTATGCTAATGTGTGTTGCGGTGTGTGTGTATGAATGTATGCATGCATGGGTGGATGTGGGTATGCATGTGTGTATGAGTGTGTATGTCTGTGCATGTAGATGTATGTATGTCGGGGGGTCAGGAGGGGGATGGGGAGGTTGCGAGAAGACTCTGGGGAGTGGGGCAGGGGAGACCCCTATCAGTGCCAGGGAATAGTGCCTACCGCCATGGTTTTCGTGGCAGTAAGTTTGCCACGTAAACCATGGCGGTAGGTAGAGTCATAATCCCAAGGGTGGGATTGTGACGGCGGCCTGGCTGGAGACTGAAGTCTCCAGCCTGGCGGCTGTTACCACCCTGGCGGACGGAATGGTACATTGGCAGTTTGGCTAAAGCCAAACTGCCAATGTCATATTTTGGGGAAAGGTATCGCCAGCCCTTTGGCTGTACTTTTCTGCAAAATAACGACATCCGCCAGGGTCGTAATGAGGGCCTCAATTTTATCATGGTTTGATTCTGATTGTGATTGAAGTATTTTTGTGAGAAGTGCTCCAATTGTTCTATTTACATACTTTGTAATGATTTTTAGTAATCAGACAATACATTTACTTACTCACTATTAAAAATTGCATGGGACACATTCATTTTGAGATGCTGTTTTCGCAGCCCTCAATGGATGGATCATCCCAAAACAGTGCAGGAAGAAGCTGTGTGTTTGTTCCAAAAGATCAGGTTTGAGAGATAGGATTAACTGTAAGGATGCTTATATAGTTGTTCCACTCTTACAGGTGAGGCATGAGATTCTTAGGTCAGAGCAGTGAACAGCATGTCACATCATCACAAACATAGAAGTGGCATCTTAGGTGTGATCTGCATTTTGCATGGCAAGAACAAAGGTGTATTTGAGAAACATCACATATCATAACCACATGAATGAGTTGTCAACTGAAATCTGTGTGCATGGGGGTGTGGCTGACCAAACACCTTTTCCTGATTGACTATTGCACCAGCGCAACCTTCATGTTGAGTGTGTGTTATCAAATGTGTGTCTTGACTGTTAGGTTTGAGGTTCCAATGAAAATATAGTACTATACAAGAAAACATAGGACATTTGAGTGTTAGACATGACATTTGCCCCAAACCTTTTGTCTTTACTCCCTTATTTTGCCAAATTGGTTTCTGTTAGGATTAGTAATCAGTGCAATTTAATCCTGCTAACCAAGGCTAAAGTGACTGTGCTACCACCTTAAACATGGTAAAATTGGGTTACACCTAATACCTAATTGCCACATTTAATTTGCTTGTAAGTGCCTAGTAAATGGTAATAAATATGCCCAGAGACTGTAAATTAAATGATACTAGTGAACTTCAGCACTATTGTGCCATACACTAAAGTAGCCTGTTAAAACCTGTCTCAGGCCTTTCTCTGCAGCCTGTAGCACAGTTTTAAACTATAAGTATTGGAAAAATAAAACTTTTGTCAGGCCTAAACATTCCTTGTCAATAACCCCTAAGGTAGGCACTAAAGGCTTAAAGGACAGGCTGGTTGGTATTTAAAAAGTAGGACTTGTGTGTTTATATTTTACATGTCCTGAAAGTGAAAAACTCCTACAGTCTTTTTCACTGGTGTAAGGCCTATCTCCCCTGAAGGGCAGCACTGGGTTAACTTATTTCAATTAAGAAGTGTTAACGTGAGCTTAAGAGTAGCTAGTGATATGCTGTTTAGACACAAATGTATTGTGATTTAAAATCCTGTTTAATAGTAAAGCCTAATTTTAGATCGTAATTTCAAAACAGTGAACAATGGGACCTTGGTATAGCTGAGAGAGGTTCATCCTGGCAAGAGGGCCTAGGAGGAGCTGCACCCTCCCTTGAATACATTTCAAAGGACCTTGACCACAGCACGCAGAAAGGAAGCTGCCACCAGACTTGCCCATGACTTTGCACGGCTAGACATTTTGGAGTCAAAACCAGGGAAGGAGGGGAACTGACCAGGACCAGTTTTGTGGGTAATTCAGGGAATTCCCCATACAAAGTCTGGCACCTGGTATAAAAAGAAAAGCTTCAAAACCACTCATCAGAATGCTCCTGGATCTGTGGAAGAGTCAGAAGAAGGACTGCCCTGCTGTCAGGAGGACTGCCTTGCTGTCTGAAGAAGAACGATTGGGCTACCCATAGTGACTCCAAGGGTCAGTTAGCTGACCTCCTGTGTGAGCTACAGGAACACAACAAGCTTCCAGAGACCTCCTGTATCTGCCCAGCTGGGCAGCTGCAACTGGACCTACCTGGACCTTCCTTTACCTGCCGGACCCTTAGTGCTGGCCTCTGCTGAAGTGAGTTCTGATCCTCAAAATGTGCCCCCATGTTCTGGATCCTTGGCTGGCATCACTGATAGCTCCTCCTCTAGTAAAAGTTGAAAATCCTGAAGCTTGGGCTCCTTAGTACCAGGAACAGACCCGTTTGAGCCACAATTGTGCCAACAGTGATGTCCACCAATGAAAAGCTCTGTTGAGACCTACTCTTTGTGCAAACAGTGACTATCTGTGATGCCTGACAATGCAAAAAATGCATTTCACATTACTGCAACAACAGCTTGCGGCGACTACCAACACGAAGCCCCAGCGATGACAAACTCTTTGTGATACCACTACAACTGTCCATGACGCTGGACCTTCTGTTTGCACCAAATGCCTCTTCCTCTTGGCTCCCTCCAATCTGAACAGAACTCTTTGTGCTGGACTTTAAGAGATAACTCTTCAGCTGAACTAACTGGGTGCCAAGGTCACTCTGTCCATTCAGGAACAACGGTCAGACAAGAAAGCCAGAGACAGGCTCTTTTCTGAGGCATTTTGCTACTATGAAATGTTTTTGCAGATAAGTAGACCACTGTTCCATTGTTTCAGAATCAGCATTTTTAGACGTTTGTAATGTGAATTTTCAGTATAGGTGTTAGACTTTTCATCCTTGGCGTGGTCTCCCTTAACTTTTTGCCTCTGTCCCCCAGGTTGTTGATGTGTGCTGGACTCTAATTTTGCTGTTTTTGTAACTCTGGGCACTTTACCACTGCTAACCAGTGCTAAAGTGCAAGTGCTCCTTTACAAAATGTGTATGTGATTGGTTTATCCATGATTGGCATATTTGGCTTACTAGTAAGTACCTAGTAAAGTGCACGAGAGGTGCCAGGGCCTGTAAATCAAATGCTACTAGTGGGCCTGCAGCACTGGTTGTGCCACCCACATACGTAGCTCTGTAATCATGACTCAGACCTGCCATTGCAGTGTCTGTGTGTGCAGTTTTACCTGTAAATTCGACTTGGCAAGTGTACCCACTTGCCAGGCCTAAACCTTCCCTTTTCTTACATGTCAGACACCCCTACGGTAGGCCTTAGGTAGCCCCAAGGGTAGGGTGCAGTGTATGGTTAAGGTAGGACATATAGTAATGTGGTTTATATGTCCTGACAGTGAAATATTGCTAAAAAAAAAATTCACTGTTGCAAGGCCTGTCCCTCTCATAGGTTAACATGGGGGCTACCTTTAAATCTGATTAACGTGTAGATTCCCTTTGGGAGCGGATGGACATGTAGAGTTTGGGGTCTCTGAGCTCACAATTTAAAAATACATCTTTTAGTAAAGTTGATTTTAAGATTGTGCGTTTGAAAATGCCACTTTTAGAAAGTGAGCATTTTCTTGCTTATACCATTTCTGTGACTCTGCCTGTTTGTGGATTCCCTGTCTGGGTCAGTTTGACAGTTGGGCTGGTTGCACCTCACACTAGACAGTGACACAAAAGGAGCTGGGGTGTAGTCTGCATTTCCTGATGAGCCATCTGTGCTAGGAGGGAGGGGGGGACTGGTCACTTACACCTGAAAGGGCTGTGCCTGTCCTCACACAATGCAGTCTCCGACCCCCTGGTGAGTGTCTGGGGCCTGGCCTGGGCAAGGCAGGATTTCACATTCACTGGAGACTTTGCTTTGAAGTAGGCCTACTTCAAAGGAAAAATTGGGTATAAGAAGGGCACCCAAAACCACAGACTTTAGATCACTTCTGGACATCAAGAGGAACCTCTGCCTGGAGAAGAGCTGAAGAGCTGAGGAGAAGTGCTGCCCTGCCTGTGACTGTGCTTTGTGGAGCTATCCTGTAGTTGTTGCTTCTGCCAGAGTAAGAGGGCAAAGACTGGACTTTGTGTGCCTTCCATTTTGTAAAGAAATCTCCAAGGGCTTGATTTAGAACTTGCCTCCTGTTGTTTGAAGTCTCAGGGACAACAAAGACTTCTCTCTGCCAGCACCTGGAGTCTCTGGAGAGACTCCTGCTCTGACAAGTGGTGCCCTATCCAGTCCCTGGGCCCTTGAAAGGAAAGCTGGTGGAAATCCAAGGAAATCGACTTCGGACCACTCAGGACCAACGCCGCTGCTGAATCCAGTGACGCCGCCTGCACCTGACGCCGTGACCTTCGCTGGAACGCGACGATCTTCGCAGGCCTGACGCCGCTGCAGCCCCGCTGAAGTGCTTGACTCCGTGGAAGTCGACACACCACGTCGTGACCAACGGCGCTCGAAGTGCGCGGATCCAACGTTTCGCATCGACGCCGCAATCCCCGACTTTGTGCATCGACTTGTTTTCACTCTTCACCAAAGGTACTGTACTTGGGGGTCTACGCGACTCCGTGTCTGTCGCCGCTGGTGTTGGCTTGTTGGGAACGACTCCGTCACGACGCCGTGTTAACACCTCATCAAAGCATTTTTGTTTCTAAGCGCTATTTTTTTGTTTAATCTTTAAAAATTAATAACTTGAATTGTGTATGTCGGATTTCTGTCGTTTTGGTCTTGTTTTGTTTAGATAAATATTTCCTATTTTTCTAAACTGGCGTTGTGTCACTTTGTAGTGTTTTCATTAAGTTACTGTGTGTGTTGGTACAAATACTTTACACCTAGCACTCTGAAGTTAAGCCTACTGCTCTGCCAAGCTACCAAGGGGGTAAGCAGGGGTTAGCTGAGGGTGATTCTCTTTCACCCTGACTAGAGTGAGGGTCCTTGCTTGAACAGGGGGTAACCTGACTGTCAACCAAAGACCCCATTTCTAACAATAGGCATATGTCTTGGGCTCAGTTTTGAGTTTAGGAAGAACCTTTGTGGTTCGCTTTTTAGTTAAGTTTCTTTTTCTAAGGTCATTACTGACAGAAAACCGTGAATGAGTTAGGACCTAAGCACCACCCAGAACACACCCTATGAAATTAATGCTGAGGGCTGTCATAGTGAAGGATTTGTGTTCACTGCTAGGAAGCAATTCTGGGAAAAACAATGCCCAGCAATCTGTATACCACTGGATTGCTGTTTGATTGATGATCTCTATTTTACAAAATTCAAGTATTTAAACATGTGATCTGTGGCCCAGTGAGATTCCATGGCAAGTCATCAACTCCTCCAGAGACATTCAAATTTGATAACCACAGAATACCATCAAAAACCACTATTCTGATAAATCCATCTAAATTATCTCACTTCTTCTAGGAATTAATACTAATTACAGTTTAAAGGCCTACAATATCTTATTGCTAGACCTGCTCCACAACTGCAGATTGAACATACTGCATGACTTAGAACTACTGGACGTGGTATTTTATTACAACATAAAAATCCTTTTTCACAGACATCTGGTTAAGCCAGCAATATCATAGACTTGCTCCAATCCCACTGATTGTCATTCATTCATCTCAATTGGGAAGATAAGCCATGAGTGATGTTACCCTGATCCCCAGAAAAGAACCTTTTAAACACTCAGCTGATTGAACATATATTAAATATTTTCTTGACGACCACACTCACTGATGGTGTGAAGCTGCTGATGATCAAATACCTACCTCTATGTTGTAGCAACAATAGGCTTACCTATGATGAGGATGTTTACATCGCCATCTCAGAGGCAGACACTCACCAATGAAAGATCCATTTACATTTGACTAATGAGAATATCTTCTAATTTACTATATTTTATAGAAAGAATGGAGCAGTAATCTAAAACATATTTGTGACCAGGTTCAGGCAACTACTATGATCACAGCATGCTCTGTAGAGGAATGTACCACACCACAATGACAGATATTACTGATCTATTGGTGCTCCTCATGTTGAAGTAAGAGAGAAATTGAAATAATTGTCAACATCGTTTTTGATTACCTTTGACCAGTAAGAGAAAATAATCAGGTGCCTTGCATAGAATATTGATATATAATTCCACCTAAAATACTCTGAAAGACCTTTGAAAATCTATATATGTAAAGGGGACACCAAGTACTGCAAAGCTGTCTTTCTCAACTGAGAACAAAACTGACCAAAGGACCACAAGATCTTTATTTTGAAAACTGTCTTCAGACTCTTCCAAAAATGTTTTCTCCCTCAAACTATCAAACCACATTGGAAACTCGGTGTCTCCTGCCTGGCTCCAGCTGATCAGTTACTCATTATATCTAGAAGAACTCCCTTAGAGCCTGACTGTAGGAAATATAACAGCACTGATGAAAAGGACGCCTGATGGTTTGTCCACCGTATAGAGTTACTGTACCATTACCATTACTTGTCTCTTATTCATAAAAAACATTGGTAACTGTGTGGCCATTGTACACTTTTCTTTGTGAAAATAACTTTCTAAGGAGTACCAACCAGGCTTCATATCAGGATGTGATAATCAAACTCCCATTCTACAGGATCACTCATTTCACATCCACAACACATACGAGGTGTAAGCAGTCAGATTAATGGACTGCTGAAGGGCATTTGATACAAGGGACTACTAGACTCTTCATCACATAATGAAGTGATAATTTGGTGTTAATGGAAAGGTTTCAAAATGGTTTACCTTGATTCATCAAGACCATACATTAATGGTTGTGATTAAATGATCCAAACTCCATTTCTCTCCAATTCTCTCACATTTTGGAATAAGGATCTGTTGTTTCTCCATGATTGTTCAACAAGTACAAGGAGCCGCTAGCAGAGCTCAAAAGAGAGATGACCTTAACCATTCACCAATTGACTAATATTACTCAACTATGCCTAAATGCTATCACAGAAAATATAACAATCTCTTATTTAGACAGAGTTGGTATTTCATTATTACTTAAAATGCAATCGGCAGAATCAAACTTCCCATTCCTATCATCAACACCTCTTAAATTCTTTATCTAAAACAGGATGCTATCTTATGCATGTCTTAGAATCTACACAGCCCCTGTTGCTCTTACTAAATTGCTAGAATATGTTCTGACCAGTAACCTGAACTTTAACTCTCACAACAAAAATACTGTGAAGTTTACCTAACCTATGATCAGAAGTCAAAAACTTAATAATTTCCTGACCTGATGTGTGACAAATCCTTAAAAGTAAGTCTAAAAAGATATTGTCTGGCACTATGAAGCACTCTGCAACATGTTCTGATTTCAGGCACCCTATGCTTTTACCACATTACATGCAAAGGTAGGTCATTCTGCATTCTGCCACCAGGCCTCTAGTTAAAAACAAAATTAAACATGAAAACACATTTTAGATGGAACAGAGAAAATACAGCCTTTGGTACTGAATACCACAGTGGGGCTTTATTGTTGATTTTGTTTTGTTTTTTTCTGTGGGGGATGTGAAGGTGACAGGTACCCAAAATCATCCATGTTCAGGTCAAGAACATCATGTCGAATTGCAAGCCCAGACAAGAATGTAGATAGCCTTCTCTTTTAACCAACCTAATATTTTGCTTCACAGAGCTTCCTATGATTCCTTCATTGTAGCTGTGGATGCATTATTGATCAGGGGTTCCTTGAATTGGTTATCAAAAGGCCAGACCTTTCTATTTCTGTTTGGGATCGTAAAACATGTGGACACCATCATGGAGTTTTAGCTATGTTCCTTGCACTTCATGCTGCATACTGGCCATATTTTCTACACATCTTTATTGTACGACAGGGACTCTATTGACTGCTATGCAATTTAGGATTGGTCATCATTCCATTCTGTGGCACATCTATTTGGGAGTCTTAGTTGCACAGACCGAGTCCTGCTGGATATGCTGCAGGATTACTTTCAATGATATGTTGAGAAGAGGTAAAGAGATTAATGGTGTTATCCTTGGCACTTCTACTCACTAATTTACCATTCAGCTGAAGGGGGGGATTTCTTTAGGCTGGAGTAGATTGATTTATTCAATTATTCTGGGAAGCTTTAATCTTCCACGAAGCTTCATCAACGTTTGTTGGCTTAATTTATCCCTCAGGTGCATAATGTATCTAATATATGCAGACATCCTTTTGTGTTTCAGTTGTCATCAGTAAGTTTCAGCATAATGTCGGGTGCGTTGGAGACAATTGAGCAACTCTTGCTTCCTTCCTTTTTGTGTCAATACAATACAGTGGGTTGCCTTTTGGGCAAAGAGTGGCACTGGTTCCTACCTTCTTGTCACCTTCATCTTAGAAAGTGCTTTCTTGATTGATCAAGCTACAGTGATCCTCTCTTTGAGTTGTGGATCCCTGATATTTGTTTGCATTTGTAACCAAGGCCTTCTCATTTGAACTGACATTTCTTGTTTCAGATCTGTATAAAGAGGAAAAGTATTGCAGACAGCCATAGTTGCTATTGCACTGACATTCATTCCTTGGGGATGGAGAGGTGACTCTGGTACTTGTGAAAGTTTTATTATCCTAACAGACATACTTCCTTACTCTAAGTAGGAATTCTCCAGATAGTTTAGCTCTTCCTTTCGTTCTCATTCCAATCTCCTTCATCTTATGGAGCTTCCCTCTAGAATATCTGAATCAGGTGGTGAAGAGCAGGCCAAAAGAAAACCTCAGTACTTTCATAATCACCTTAGACTTCTGAGAAAAAATTTGGGGTTGAGAGGCAAGGCCTCTCCCATGATCTATATTTTGATGGAGATATCTTAACCGCTGGAGAAAATAAAAAACATTCAGGTATGCTCTCCCCATCTGGCATAATACTCAGATTTTCCTCCCCACACCAGGAGAAGTAGACATGTATTTATTTTTCCCTGTAAGTGCCTCAGCCTGAAAATGCAGTGTGGTCTGTAGTGAGGTTTGAAGAAAAAGTGAATTATCTCAAGGCCCAACTGAGGCAGTGCTCATTGCTTGCTGTCCTATTAGTCACTTTAAAATGTGGCTTTGGGTCTTGGTAGCTGTTCCTTGCTAATATTGTATGCATCCCTAGGGATGTTATTACCAGGGCCCTCATATAAGATACTACATATACTGGGGAGAGGATTCATTTCCTTTGGGTTCTAGCAGGTAATGTATGTCGGAACACGCATGCTGGAAACATGCATGCCTGAACAATGGGGTCGGAACAACAACTGCATTGTTACCACTAATGTCTTTACCACGAATGCCTTAACAATGATTTTTCCTGGTGAAGGCATTCCTGGTAAAGGCATGCGTGAAATGCCATGCATGGTTCCAGCATGGGACCCCGCTGATACCCCACCCTGCCCCTAAAACCACCAGAACTCCCCCATCCACACCCCTAAAATTACCGCAACCCCCACCTCACCCCAAACCCTAAAACGACCCCAAACCTCCCACCCCGCCACTAAAATTACAGTGACTCCACACCCATCCCCTAAAACCTAAAACTACCCCGACCCCCCAGCCCGGCCCCTAAAACTACCCTGACCCCCACCCGCCCCTAAAACCTAAAACCACCCCAACCCCCACCCCTGCCCCTAAAATTAAAGCGACCCCCACCCCAAAAACCATCACTGCCCCTTAAATTACCACGGCCTCTCACCCCGCCCGAACAACCACCCCAAACCCCACCCGCCTCTAACATTTACGTGATCCCCCACCCCTCCCTTAAAACCTAAAACCACACCAACCCCTCCACCCCTGCCTCTAAAATTACCACAACCCCCCACCCCGCCGTGCCCCTAAAACATTAAACCACCCCAACCCCAGCCCTAAAACCATCCCGACCCCCCCCACCCCTGCCTTTAAAACCTAAACTACTCCTACCCCGCCCCTAAAAACTAAAATTTATCCCAACCCCGCCCCCTAAAACTACCCACCAACCCTACCCCAGCCCCACTTACCTGACCGCGTCCTCTCTGATCTCGAGTCTGTTTTCCTTTGCCTTAACCACGCATGTTCGTTGTTCCGGACATGCATGGTTAAGGCAGAAGAAAACAAGGTCGTTGTTTAGGAAAGCGTTGTTCCGCTTTCGTGGACAACGACCCTAGTTGTTCCAGTGTCATTCTTCAGGCTGCTTCCCTCTAACAGGTAGTCTGGATCACCCACTACTTCTCAGTATAACACTACGGAGAGTTCAGATTTTGCAAATATTCTCTCCCCATGTGATCTTAATCACTCTATCTATTCAACAGACTAGGGGTGTGAGGGAGCAGATGATGAGGATGTGCAATAAGGGATGATGAAAGTAAAACTATGGGTATATGCAAACCATTGCGAAGCGTGGCAGACCCTGCATCGTTCTTGTCTTGCACTAGCCCCTTCCCTTCTTCAGAGTGGCCAACGACTCTGTGTAGATCGCCACCACAGATAGTGTGAATGTTGAATGCAAATAGTGCAGTGGGGAAAAATGAATCACTAAGTTAAGTTTCCACTTCCTACACATACTTCATATATATCTGCTGTGACTGCCCATCTGTCCAATGGCGCTGGAGCACAAGGAGTTCATTTGTGGTTCTGGTGATTCCACAACCTGTTAGTCAAATCTCCTGGGTTCAGTCAGCAAGGCAGGTGCAGAAAGAAATTAATGACACAAGCCATCCCCCAACAGTGACCACCTGACTCACAGCATCACCAGTGCACTGCCTTCACACTATGCTAGGCAAAGTATCGCTTGGCAAGTCATGCAAGCCCACTCTGCATTCTAGCGAGCACCACAGTGCATGCAAGCCCACCCCTTCCACTGTGATATCATTGTATAGGTAGTTATTTGATAGGCATAAACAATGTATTTCATGTGGGAAAGAACACTTTCTGTAGGTGTCATCACAAAAGTCTGCATATTTTTGCATGTGAGAAAGTGGTTGATTCGATTCTAACATGGAAACGAAGTAGTTTTAACGCCCAAACAGAAGACGATTTTGGCATGAGAACATATTTTCAAATAATGCTTTAATTTTTTAGAAATGATTAAGACACCTTTCCTATTGACACAACCTAATTATTCATCCTTGTAAGAGCGTGAAGACGTTTAGACGTACAACAATTTTCAGACCCATAGATTCAAGTATATTAACTGTAGCAGTGAAGAACATGGCGGACTTCTTTTAGTAATAGTATAAATATTCGAGTTTTAGCTGAGGGCACTGAATCGTCATATGGCCACCAATTTTCAATAACATTCTCACTGAGGCACAAATTGTGCTGCAACCCATGACACTTGTTGCCTGGGTTCATCCTGGCTTTCTGATGTTTGTAAAACCAGACGTGTCTCCATCAGTCCAAACATCCAAGTCGGTCTGCATATCAGGGACTTCTATCAAGCACAATGAGTCAATTCTTGAGTGTATCTTTACAACAAATCAGAATCGTGCAACCGCCCTCCTATGTCAAGATATTGTAAGGATACTTCGAGGGCCTGTATCTGTTTCCTGAGACAACTATGTAACCCATGTAACCTTAAATAGAGGTAAATCTATTTATGACGCTGAGCAAATCTGTCTGTTGGGTTTCTGAGCCCAGAAAACGTATTCCCAGATTGGCCATGATTTAGAATTGGGTGGTACATGAAAATATTCCACTTTCTTTTGCAAATGCTAAATACAGGTTAAAAACCATCTGCCGAATTTCCTCCCCCATACTATTGCTACAGTAAAAGAAACATGAGATAGTGTTTCCTCTTGTTTCCTCCCGACACTGGGGATTTTTTAGTTACTACTGAACTCTAACACTCGACTCTAAATTAGGTAATATACCATTAAAGCACAATATGATTACCTTTCATCTTTGCGAAATATCGCCCGTTTTCAGTTTGTTTTAATTAATGATTAACCATACTTATACATGTGGCTGTACTATTACTCCAATGTGTGCTCTTGTTTGCACTTCAAATAAGTTTAGCAATGTATACATAATTTATATATGTCCATTGTACCTGTGAATTGATGGAAACTGTGCCCCTCACAGTATGATACCAGTGATTCAACGATTTCACTTCACCTTACTGTACAAGGGTGTTTTACGTAGGGTTAATGCCAAGTGTACAGTTCTTACCCTTATGTTAAGCTTTACACAGAAGCTGTTCTGTCGACTCTGATGCTATATCTTCAATCTTCTAGATATCGATGTGCAAACCTTTTTCTGTGAGAAGCTGTGTATTCCTCTGAACTTCCTCTTAACACACTCCTAGATTTCTATGATTAAGTAGCATCTACTCACAGCAGACAAGTTTGTGAATTGGGTGCCTAATGGCTTCCGTGCTAGTCCTGGAGGATTACTTCCTAACAATCCCATCAGTATGCAGCTGCTAAAGAAATACTTACACTTAAGACAGAGAGAATCTATTTGGTCTCTGAAATGTGATCTCTGGGTGTTTCGAGTAATAATTGGCATGCTTTGCAAGCTAGTGTCCACAAACAGAAGTCCTATTTTGATCTGGCACTCGATGACGCTGAGCCGTGTTTGCTCCTGTGCAGAACAGAAAAGGCATGCTGTCTGCTTACGATGATTGGCTTTGATGCTCTTCATTACAGATTTCATTGGTTTCCATGTTTTCAGTCTTATTAATGTCTCATTAAAGGATAATGTTATCTAATTTGCAGTGGAGGGTCTCAGTAACAGTGTATCCAGTCACTAGAAATCACTAATGATACTTTACTGCTTGTAGTAACTGATAATTAAAATATAATTTAATTTTGAGTTTGCGCGCCCCCCCCCCCACATTCTGATATATTTTTTCATTTAATGAATATTATAGAAATTAGCAAGGAAATTATAAACATTCTTCACCACTTTTCTTAACTGCTATCAACATCTTATTCAATGTGCTTCCATAAAATCCATTGCAGGATGCAAAATTGTGGTTCCGTGTGTTTTAAATAGAGTAAAACTTCTTAATTCTTCAACACATTATGGAATGCAAGTTAAAATAATATATTGTAAAGTGCAGCTTTGAGCACACATGTGTGGTATGCTTGTCAGCTCTAGCTACTGTAAAAAAATAATTACATAATTTGCCTTTAGGAAATAGGCAGACAGCTTTGCTTAAAACGATTGGCTACATGCACTTAAGCGTAGCTGGATTGTCTTTTCTTGATTAAAAAAAGTGTGATTAATACCATGTTTACCCAAAGTTAAACTAGTAGATTATAGGTACATTTATAACCTTGTCAAAGACACCAGGAAGACTGAAGAGTTGGACCTGAATTCAAGAGGTGTTATCTGTCTCTGACCTGGCCTTTTGGACTTACAAGTGATGTCACTTCAGTTATGCCATGGGAATATGTTGAGTAGAACTGTAGTATTCAAACTGTGGTCAATTCGCTGGCTGCTGTGGTGGATGAGATTCATTAAATTGGGAGCTGAACCTATTTCAACATTTCCTATCTCTTGGTCCAAGGCAATCCTACCTTGTCACAACATGCTATCAATATCTAGATCGGTGTATCACATTTGGTTCAGGAGTGACCAGAAATCATGCCATTCTGGATGACTTTCAGTTACAATTATGACTAGGCCTGGGAGTAATTTTAATGATGCTGGAGTAATCGGAGTAATTTCAGTAATTCCACATTATTCATTGATTCTAAATTACCAATAATCACTTGATTAAGCCCACTTGCGTAATTAAGAGTAAATTAGGAGAAATCCACAGGAGCACAATTAGCAAGCATGTGCAATTGTGTGTATGTTCTATTGTATTTAGGGCTAGTATCTTAACATAAAATGCAGCCTTGCATCCATTTTTAATGGGAAAGTATATTTTGCGATAGAAACTGGAACTAAGCTCAGGGTGTTAAATGGGGGAAAATCTTAACCATAGTGCACATTTACTGAAGATGAGAAGCTGCTCATGCTGCTATTTATGTTCTGTTGCATTTAGTACTATTTCTTGGTGCAAAATGCATCACTGCATCCATTTTGGATGAGAGGAGACAATCTTGTGTAGTGAAAATTGCTACAAAAGCAGAATTACTCTTCTTGCATAATTCAGCATATTTTTGCAGAATTTGTAGTTAATTCTGCGTGGCTACACTCAACTGAACCACGTGAGTAATGCCCACTCCTAGCTATGACCAGGAATTATAGACAAAACTGCTACCATTGCACTCTTTTCTGACAGGTGTACAGGAAAACTAAAGCTTTGAATCAAAATAGCCTCTTTTCCTTTTCTATTCAACTATTTCAGTGTGATGTGAGTTATTTTGGAAGAGAAGTGCAAGGAGACTTATAATTGTTGCTATGAGGAGGAATTCAGTAATATCAGTTCTGTAACTGGCCTACCCTCCATCGTGGTGGGTTTGGAATTTGGATTTGCGCTAGTCCCGCAACCTCAAGTAACCTTTTGACCACTAGTGACTTCTAAGCACTGTTTTCACATTTTGGGCCTCATTATGGCATTGGTGGGCGGTGGAGGCGGCCCGCCAGTGCCATACTGCCATCATGCCACACAGGCAGCCTGAACCCCGCTGGCACTATTATGGTTTCCTTGCTGGGCTGGCGGGCAGAAACAGTGTTTCCACCCGCCGGTCCAGTGGGGAACAGGGCCTTAACATTGCAGCCGGCCACTAACTGACCCGGCTGCAATGTGGTGGTCCAGCTGGTGCAGCAGCACCCATCGAGCATTCCACTTCCCAGAATTCGGGCAGTGGAAGGCACAATGGTGCTGTGCATGGGGCCCCTGCATTGCCCTTGCCAAGTGCATGAGCAGTTCATGGGCCCCCAGGGGGGTCCCAAGTCCCCTAGTGCACCAGCCTTTCCATGGTGGTGTTTACCGCTGTGGACAGGCTGACGGATGTGGACTTGTAATCCCCAGCGCTGCCCTGGTGGATTATGCCCACCGGGATCACCAGGCTGTAGGCTGGCGGCATCCTGGCAGTGTTGGCGGTTGGACTGTGGCGGCTCTGCCACGGTTATAATGTGGCGGTCTGGTGATCACCTGTGTCATAATGACCCCCTTAATCTTTAAAAATTCATATCTTGACTTCCACTGGATGGATTTTTGTTGTTTCGGTCTTGTTTTACTTAGATAAATATTCTCTTTGTTTCTAATCTAGTGTCGAATCTTTTCGTGGTGTTTTCCCTGTGTAACTGTATGAGTTATTGCACAAGTACTTTACACATTGCCTTCTGAGTTAAGCCTGCCTGCTCTGTGCCAAGCTACCAGAGGGTGAGCACAGCATAAATTAGGCTGTGTTGCATTTTACCCTGACTAGGATTGTGGTCCCTACTTGCACAGGGTGCACCAACTAGAGACCCAATTTATAGCACTAGACAGTTGGCAAAGGACTTGGTTGTGAAGAGATAAGGGTTTTCTTGAAAAAATACTGGGGAGGAGCTATGTCCCTGAACTGACTACACAATAAAAGGGTAGCCTCAGAGCTGTACACAACCCTTCCTGACATCTAAGATGACTACCCTGTCACTGGCAAATGGAGTTCCTACCTGAGCATGCCTGTCCTTTGTATCCCTAGGGAGACTGGAGCCAAACTCAGAGGAAATTTAAGAACTAACCAGAATCAGTTTAAGGGTTAGGCAAAATGGACACAACCCCTCCGCCCCACCCACAGTGTAGCACTGAATGTACAAGCGGCACCCTCAAAATCCGAAATTAGAACACTCCTGGAGAAGATCCAAACAAGGGCTGCCTGGTTGTAGAACGAAGAATGGACTTGCTTGCCTTGAACCCAGGATCACAGAGGTGCCTACAAGGTTCTTTTGGATGACCTCCTATTTGAGCTACAGGGATACAACAAGCTTCCAGAGGCTTGTCCTGCTTTTCAGCCGTCCAGTACTAACTCTGTTGGCCTCTGTGTTTGTCTTGCCCTCACAAATGCTGTTCTCAAGGTCCTGGATGCTTAAGTGGAGTCAGAGTGTACTTCTATCTGTCTAACTCAAGGATCAATCTTACGTTATGGAAAGCATCACAGGTTGTCACACCACTGTGCAGCTCTGCATTGAAGCCTTCACCGATACTGACGCAGAACCTAATTTATAAAAATAGGAAATATTTGTATCTTTATTTTGACACCGAAACAAATAAATCGGATAAGGGGAACCGAAGATATGAATTTTTAAAGAGTTTTTGTGCTTAGAAACCAAAATCGCCAAACTGGTCACCTGGTCGCACCTCGACGAGGGCAAAGTCAAGGTTTTAGGCTGACCTTGATGGAACCCTGCTCAGAGAAAGCAAGCGGGAGGCCTCGGTCAAAAGTTCACCTTCAGACTTAGGGGGTCATTCCGACCCCGGTGGGTGGCGGAAGCCGCCCGCCTGGCGGGAACCGCCAAAAGACCGTACCGAGGTCAAATGACCGCGGCGGTCATTCTGACTTTCCCGCTGGACCGGCGGGCGACCACCAGAAGGCCGCCCGCCGGCCCAGCGGGAAAGCCCCTTCAACAATGAAGCCGGCTCCGAATGGAGCCAGCGGAGTTGAAGGGGTGCGACGGGTGCAGTGGCACCCGTCGCGATTTTCAGGGTCTGCACAGCAGACACTGAAAATCTTTATGGGGCCCTGTTAGGGGGCCCCTGCACTGCCTGTGGCATGGGCAGTGCAGGGGCCCCCAGGGGCCCCACAACACCTGTTCCCGCCCTCCTGTTCCTGGCGGTATTTACCGCCAGGACCAGGATGGCGGGAAGGGGGTCGGAATCCCCATGGCGGTGCTGCAAGCAGCGCCGCCATGGTGGATTCCTTGGGCCAGGGGTAAACCGGCGGGAAACCGCCGGTTGCCCTTTTCTGACCGCGGCTTTACCGCCGCGGTCAGAATGGCCCTGGAAGCACCGCCAGCCTGTTGGCGGTGCTTCCGCAGTCCCCGGCCCTGGCGGTCATGGACCGCCAGGGTCGGAATGACCCCCTTAGTCCTTTCCTTGAAGATTTTCTTTAGCGGGACGTAGTCACCAATCCAATCCGACCTCCCTGGAGCCCTCTTGAGATGCGCATCACAGGAAGTGAAGATTTCTACGTTTGCACTTAGATGATTTTTCGGGAAGAAAATCTTCATCTCGGCCAAAGCTGAATCTTGATCTATCGTCCCAGGAGCCCTCCTCGGATACGCTGCGCAGAAAGTCCCGGTCAACTTTTTACCTTCGGACTTAGTCACTTTTTTGGAGCTTTTTCTATCCGACTTCAGACGACCCTCCACAGTAAGCCGATTTTGAGTCAATGTCATTGGCTTGCCTTTCCAGGAGCACCAGAGGGCCCGACTGTCCAACCACAGGCAAGCCACTTCCCCCTTGGATGACCACTTCCTGGGTAGTGTGGCAAAAATCAATCCCAGGGAGCAACATTCTTCAAAAATCCAACATGGCTGGAACTGAATTTTGGAGGTTAGATCTGGCTGAGCCCACCCACTGGTGTGGCTAAACATCCTAAACACTCACCTCTCCTGCCCTCTCCTAATCTAATGACGAAGGCACCTAATAGTCTTTGGTTGCAGGAAATGGGGGAGGTCCTGAGCTGCTCCAAATGTCCTTACCTTCCTTTGAAGATCAGTTTCTTTTCAAGAGTGTCATGTTCACATCACAAAAAGAGGAAACACAGCACTACAAAAATAGTCTTTCCTTAGGTCTTTTGAAGGAAGTTGTGAATCCATTGAGGAGAACATGGTGGTTGTCTGCATTGCAATGTTATAACCACATTACAGCTGGTGAATATCTTAGTAGTATTTCGTAAATGAAATCTTAAACAAAACCCAAAAGAACATACCAGATCCTGTCAGAATCTTTTGTAAGATTATGAGTTATATTGAGGAACAAGTTTGCCATTACAGGCTACATTTATAATTTTTTTACAGTAGCCTCCTCCCATGTGTGTAGAAATAAAATGTGAGTGCCTTGTAGACTACCATGAATTTTATAATAGACACATATGCCCCATTGATTAGCCTGACCACAGCAATTCAATAATTACATTTCAAATCATAATGACATTTCATAGGCCGTTCGGAACTCACTTTGCAATATACTGGCTTGTCTAATGTTTTTGATGATGCTTTGAACACTCTATGCAGTGCATGATAAGTAAATATGCTGGAGGTTTATGACCCTTTCTTTTCCAGCAGCCTCAACCTATATATTATTTTTTATAGCACATTTTATTCTTTTCACTTGTACAGAAAACTTAACAGCAACAAAGCTCAGTCCTAAAGGGCTGCGTTAAAGCACCAATTAACCCCTTCGCTGCCGGGCCTTTTTTCACTCAGGTGCCAGGCATTTTTTTGGCTATTTGGAGCAGTTCGCGATTAGGCCCTCACAACTTTTTGTCCACATAAGCTACCCACGCCAAATTTGCATCTTATTTTCCAAAATACTAGGGATTCTAAAGGTACCCAGAGTTTGTGGGTTGCCTTGAAAGGAGACCAAGAAATTAGCCAAAATACAGCAAACATTTCGTTTTTCTCAAAACATTTGGAAAAAAGGGCTGCAGTAGAAGGATTGTGTTTTTTTCCCTGAAAATGGCATCAACAAAGGGTTTGCTCTGCTACCATTACCAGCTGCCCATCTTTCAGGAACAGGCAGACTTGAATCAGAAAATCCAATTTTTCAACACAATTTTGTCATTTTACTGGGACATACCCCATTTTTACTATTTTCTGTGCTTTCAGCCTCCTTCCAGTTAGTGACAGAAATGGGTATGGATCCAATGCTGGATCCCAGAAAGCTAAACATTTCTGAAAAGTAGACTGATTTCTGAATTCAGCAAGGGGTAATTTGTGTAACTCCTACAAGGTTTCTTACAGAAAATAACAGCTGAAATAAAATATTGAAATTGAGGTGAAAAACAGCCATTTTTATCAACCTTTTACTCACTTGCGTTGTTTTTACATACCCATCGATACTTGCGTCAGAAACCCAACCGCACTATGATAAAAAAAACACGCAGCGTGGGTTTCGATCTCCGAGTCTCCGTCAGTGATGCTGTGCGTCGTTTCTCCTGCTCCGTGTGTCGATTCTTCGTTCGCGTTTCCAGCGAGTGTCGATTTTCAGCCGCTGAGCCGGCAGCGCATCGTTTCTTCAGCAGCAGATCGGAGTCACGTCAATATTTTCCACGCGCGGCAATCTGTGCGTGGATTTCCTCCTTTTAGGCTGCCAGCTTCTCCTTTCAGGGTCCCAGGAACTGGATGGGCACCACAGTGCAGAGTAGGAGTCTCCCCAGAGACTCCAGGTGCTGGCAGAGAGACGTCTTTGCTGTCCCTGAGACTTCAAACAACAGGAGGCAAGCTCTAAATCAAGCCCTTAGAGAGTTCTTCTCAAGATGGAAGGCACACAAAGTCCAGTCTTTGCCCTCATACTCTGGCAGAAGCAGAAACTGCAGGATAGCTCCACAAAGCACAGGCAGGGCAGCTCTTCTTCCTCAGCTCTTCAGCTCTTCTCCAGGCAGAGGTTCTTCTTGTTTCCAGAAGTGTTCTTCAAGTCTGTGGTTTTGGGTGCCCTTCTTATACCCAATTTCTCCTTTGATGCAGGCCTACTTCAAAGTAAAGTCTCTTTTTAATGTGAAATCCTACATTGCCCAGGCCAGGCCCCAGACACTCACCAGGTGGTTGGAGACTGTGAGGGCAGGATATGCAGGCTACACCCCAGATGCCTTTGTGTCACTGTCTAGTGTGAGGTGCAACCAGCCCAACTGTCAAACTGACCCAGACAGGGAATCCACAAACAGGCAGAGTCACAGAAATGGTATAAGCAAGAAAATGCTCACTTTCTAAAAGTGGCATTTTCAAACACACAATCTTAAAATCAACTTTACTAAAAGATGTATTTTTAAATTGTGAGCTCAGAGACCCTAAACTCCACATGTCCATCTGCTCCCAAAGGGAATCTACACTTTAATCAGATTTAAAGGTAGCCCCCATGTTAACCTATGAGAGGGACAGGCCTTGCAACAGTGAAAAACTAATTTAGCAATATTTCACTGTCAGGACACAATTAATACATTGCTAAATGTCTATGATCACCAGGAAGATAATCCTGGGGTTGAGACCTAGAGCTATACCCTCCATCTGTTCCAACTACCAACTATTGATTGCAGTCCAATAGCTTAGGCTCCTGGGCAGGGCCACAGTGCATGATAGAGGGAGCATGGAGAAAAACTACATTGCAGGCATGCAGAGTCCCTAGAAGGTCCCATGTGCCAGTGTTGCTCCAGGGAGTAGTAAATCCAATGAAAGTACTTGAACTGGATCAAGCAGAAGTGCATGGAAATAGCAAGCATCTTCAGGGCATTTTCATCTCCGCCTACTCCTCATCCTCACTGGTTCCCATGTCTTCCTCCTACCATGCTCTCAGGGTACCCCATGGGATCTGGTGTGTTAGTGACTAGTTATTTGTACAGTCTAGTTATGCCCCCTCACCCAAATCATCCGTAACCAATCTGCATTAAATTGAGTTGAATTCAGGGAGAACCTCCAGTCTAGCTCTCGACAGTGTGTGGCAATTGAATATAATGAAAGAACTGAGAGGAGTGTTGGTGGAACTCCACCGTCAATTCTTTGAAGGACTGCATGCACCCATCCCTCCAGACAACTTCCAGTGTAGAGATGCCAATCAAGCCCTATGGTCAAAACCCCACTAGGCCTTCCGTGTCTGCCATATGGTGAAGTGCTGCTTGGCAGCAGCTTATTGGGAGCTGTTTAATTGATGGCAAAGACTGAGGGGGTGCCCAACCGTAGAACAAAGAAAGTAGTCCATGAGGATGGAGCAAGGTTAGTTGTAGTCTGTGGGCCAGGTTTCCCCATTAGCCTGGAACCAGTCATTTACATCCACAGTCAAGGATCCACTCACTCCCAGTCTAACGCCCCCCGAATGGGTACCAGAGTTGATTTATTCCAATTGAATTTAAGCCCAGAAGCCTTCCCATAAATATCTAACATGGTCATAAGCCTCAGCAGGGTGTCTTGAGGTCTCTCGTAAAAGAGGAGGACATCATCCACATAGAGCAAAACCAGATCTTCCACTCCTCCCCCAGTCACACAACTTATACATTATTAAAGGCATTGCAAATAATAAAATAGGGTAAATAGAACATTTTCATCCGAGCATGTCTCTACGTTAAGCATTGTTTACCAGTCCCATGTGCCCTCAGTTACCCTTTAAATGGTTTTATAAATATGTATGTGTGGAATATCCGAATGGCAGACTGTGAAATGAGAGTGGACATTACTTTTACGTGCTATATGGATGGGCTCCTACAGCTGCGATGTCAAGGAAACTCTACAGACTCCAAACAAAGTATCCCTGTCACACCATGAGAAGAATGAGCACAGATGCTACTTGGGATGTGTTAGTGGATACTAGATTCAAAACAATTAAAGAGAAATGCACCTAATTGAATGAAGGCAGTAAGATCCTAACAAACCTAATAAAAAGCAAGATTTTACTAGAAAGCTGTGGATAATTGTTTTGAGAAAAATCCCTAAAAGAAAAGCAGGACAACAGTGACGAGTCACAGCCAATGGGAACAATCTCTGTCCATGGAAACCAGTACCATTTTGTGAGAATGGTGAAACATTGGTGAATAAAGTTAGAATATTGTTTGTTGACTATTGATATTTGTTTAGTAGGATCAAAACAAATGGCAGTGCGATTTGCACATTAATTTATTTGTATAGGGCTTGGAGATGTACTATAGTTAGCAATGGTCCCTGCAGACATAGATGTGATGCTAAATTACTTCCAGTGGTGGTCAAGACTTAATCCAACACAACATTAAATTGGCAAATTGGAACCAGTTTAAATAGGAAAGGAAACTACAGAAACTACAGAAAGTTCTATGAGGTTGCAGAAAGAGCCTCTTGCAAGCTCATGCTGAATATTAAGAGGTTAGATGTTCTTATTGGCTTCCCTCCTTGCTACGCAGAACTGCCAGAGTTTATCTCCCTTCAGTAGACATAGAAAAAAGTTCCTGTGCCTCAAATGGCTAAGCAGTTTTGGAATTACAGAGAGGCACAGAGTGATGATCAGGTTTTAACTCGACTTTTAGAAAATTGTTTAATTCAATAATGTTAATGCTTTAGTGCTGATGGTTTTGCACACTTCAGGTTGTAGAATTTAAATGGCCCAGGCCCCTCAGGCAGGTTGCCTTACAATCACCCCCTGCACAACCCCTAACATATGGATGTCAAAATCCTGCTCACTCTTCTTGTGCACAGCCAAACAAAAGGGGTTTTCAGTTTCGGGGAAATTCCTATGTCCTTGTGCACTTCACAGACACTAAATCTTGAGGTTTCTTGGCACTTATAAATCTCAAGAGAAGGATGCTGGTTCCTTTCTCAACAGAAGAATGCCAGTTCCTGCAGGGAACTCAACAGGCATGTCAAGGGGGAAAAGTCACAACCTTAATGTGAGTTGTGACTGAGGCTTGCATTGCAGAAAATGAGAGACCTGATATTCCTGGTGTTTTTGTAGTACATTGGGTACTGCTGGTATGTTGTAATTGACAAAAGCTTTGTATGGCCAGCTGTAATTCTGACCATGTTTTTGTAGAGATGGAACTCCTCTCAGTGGTACACGACACTGGGCCTCCTTTACGAGTGCCTTGCTGCGCCAACATGCCCCATCGGGAAAGGGCAGAAATGGGCCATATCTACAAGATACAGTGCATTGTACTCTCCCCCTGTGCTGGTGCACAGTTTCCTGCCATGCATCAACACAGGCACACTTGCACCATAGTGCACAGGTGCCTGCATTGTGGGGACGATTGTTTTTGTGCATGAAAGTACACCTTCCTGGCCCAAAACAATCATGAGAGGTGATTTCCTCTTTCTATGTGTACTGCAAAATTATATTTCTTCCATTGTGTCGTTCTTATACCACCTTGGAGATATCATAGGAATCTGATGTATTCCAAAACTTGCAAATCTGGAGATGCACCAGATTCCTTCGGGTTCCATGGGTGTTGCGTGGGAACACCCCAACAACACCAGAGGAACACCGCTTTCACACAGTCTTATGTGTGAAAATAGTCCATATTTACAAGGCCATGGAAAGCCACGCAAGGTGGCTTTGTGTGGCCTTGAACATATGGGCTAGCACACTGCGTCATCGAAGCATTAAAAAAATTATGCTCCAGTGGCTCAGTGTGCCGCTAGGGCCTCGTAAATGAGGGCGACTGTCTCTATCTGGCAGTTCCTTTGTTTCAGGACAAGTTCCACAAGTTAACCCAAATCCTCTAATGAATGTTTGCTAAACATTTCCAGCCTGCAATAAAAATAAAATCCTTACATTATTGAAGATGTACCTTTTTGGCTAGTGTTAATTCTTCAGAACTCTTTCCAATGAATGGGGCAGTTGTTCACAGTCTCAAAGGTTTCTCCTCAGTCCCAAAGGTATTCCAGTCTCTCAGTCAAGCAATATAGTCAAACGAATCCTTACCAATGGGCAGCATCACCAATGTTCAGGACTCCTCATGATTCAGGTTGATCTATGCTCTCAAAATCAATCTCTACAACAGACCTGAGACTGCACTCCTCTTCCTAAAAAGGAGGCATAATGGCTACCTGGTTCATGGAGCCACAATATACAGAGAGCCTCAGAGTGGACAAAAACATATAGCATGGGATTCAGTTCAAGCCTTTTTCAGAGGGTCCTGACAATGGCCATGAATCTGTCCCACAGAATTGTTTTGTTGCTTATGGAGTCTTTTCAAGCTAAGATGGCAAACTGGTTACAGAAAGTGTAATCTCTCCTCCCAGAAGTTGCTTTATTGTTCATTGGCTTTATACATTTATCAGACATATCCCAAGTATAACTTTAAACAAGTTAGATGACTGAATAATCTGATTTTAGATTTGGAAGTGTTGTGCATAAATGTATCATACATATATTTTAAAGGAATGCATATTCTTAAATATTTCAAATAAATGTAATAATACATTGATTACATACATATTACAAAAATTACGTATGAATTATCTGTGTGAAATCATCACAAGGTGCATTGATCATTTTAGACACCTCTTTACACAACCACAAAAGTCTCATGTCACTTGGGATTCCATACCACGGATGAATAACTTCCATTATAGGAAGTTACCAAAATAACCTGCTTAAATCAACTCATTACTTACAAATCAATAATAATATCAAATTATTTGATGTAATCTTTAATGATGAAATGTAGATTTAGTAGGCAGCATTGCCTAATTTGAATGTTCTGACTATATCTTAAAAGAACTCTTTAAATTTACTTTGGATATGTTGATCATAGTTTCAGAACCATTAAACAATATCCTCACATACAGTGCACTTGAATAACATCATGTAGCATAACATGTAGTATATCTAAATTCCCCTGATAACAATGGACAATTCACCAATTATCCACTCTACAAGTGTCTGAAGTGAATGCAGAGGAAGGAGAAAACAGCTAATTGAAACAATTTAAAAAAGGACAGGTCCAGCTAGAAATGAGGCCCTAATTCATCACTTTAGAGTGTAATATAGATTTGGTTCACTTGGATGCAGCTTTGATCAATGTATTGACACCCAAGATCAACGGACATGCCAAGATTTCATGCTTGTGTACTTCTGAGAGCATATTGAATGATTCAGGTGTTGCGCTGCTGGTATTAGACGTTGCTGTAATGCAAGGATAATGCTTGTTGAGGACCTGGGACATTATTTAGCATTTGCCAGATGTGGGAAATCTGCCAACATTATTGGATGTCTCATCTGCCCGATTTAGAATGTATACACAGGTATAAACTCTAATTAGGGCAGACACGACATCCACCAATATTTGGCAGATATCTGAAATCCATCAACCTCCAAATAACCCACCTTATGTTTTCTTTTAGAGTTGATCTATCATTCGGTCATTATTGACTACTCAGTAATAACTTTTTTCAATGAGTTATCTGTAAGCTTCTAATTTATATTTTACTTTAACTATACCTACAATGGTTTCATTGTTATTGGCTGGATTCATAATAATTTTGGTTTTTATTTTTCAATTGAAAGACAATGCATGACTTAAATTTCAGGACAGGGATCCACTAAGAGGATTTTCTTGAACCATAATAGGAACCAGCTCCTCATTAATCTGTTTATTTAGGTATTCTTTGAGTAATAAACATTGTATATATCTCCCCATATCTTGATGTTTTCCATTATCTGCAAGGCCAGACTGTCAGTCTATTGGAAAATAGGGATTGTTCAGCGAGGGTGTGTTCATGTAGAGACTGATCAGTGATAACTCTTAGTTGTATATTACTGTGTAGGCCCAGTCCTATATGTGCTTACCAGGCTGTGCCTCACTGTTCGTTCTTTGTAGGCCACTGATCTACTGTTGTGGGGTTATTTTAGCATTTATGTAGGCACCTTTATTTTAGCTTGGGTCTGAGGCCTATGCCCTCTCACTTAGTCACTTGTCATTGTATTTCATTTAATATTTTAACAAGGCTTCATTTTAGTGCTGATGTTTTAGTATATTTATCAGTAGCCCTTCCATGAAGAATTTGTTATTCATTTCTTTGCACAACATTTTCATAATGTGCTCACTCCATGACTGCACACAATAGCTTACTGGGTATTCCCGGTTCAGAGAGTACAATGCCTACCCTGCAAAGTAAAAAATGTGTTGTCAGATCAGGACAGTCTCAGAACAACAAGATGTTTTATTATAAAACAACATGCTGACCCCACCTCCTTAAAGGGGACATTTTAATGAGCCTGAAACCTCATTCTGCATGTTGTCATAGTTTCTTCTTAAAGTCTGTGCTTCCCCTTTGTTTATGTGGGAGGACTCCCAGCAGACTAACAGACCTCTTCTTTACATATGAACATAGGTATCGGAATGGGCTTCCTTCCTGTGACTAGATGGGCTACTACTGCTATTTGCTCTCATGTAGAAACTCAGTAGTGTATGTTGGGACATTAGATACACACAATATGGTGGGACTCTTCCTGTGTTTCACATTCTTGGTCACTGCTGTAATAGTGTTGTGCTTCTTTATCCTCAATCGCAACTCATGCCTTTTACACAGAACGCCCGTGCTTTCATAAAACCTATTAAACCAAATCCTGCTTCTGTTTGTCTTTGCATGTATGAGACTCGTATAACTGAGAGAAAGGGGGATGATCTGTTCTACCACAACTTCCCTGCAGAGTCTTAGAGTGTCATGAGATAGGCTGCCGCAAATCACTTTTACCTCTAGTACTGGTAAGGTGCTGCTAGCTAACCGGAAGGGATAGGCCGACAGCTGTCACACGGTGTAGGATCAGACTTAGGATACGTTTTATCGGACTGCTTACAAATTAAATGTAAGCAATTTACAATGCACAAGCTTTCACCAACTATTTTTTTTAGATGGCAGTGCAAAATGATTTGGAAGATTTAAAGTTACGTTGGTTGGCATTTTCATACATACAGTGCACCTTGGCAAGGTGCTCTGAACTTGGGGTGCATGTTTGTAAGCTGGCATGAAAAGATGCAAGAGTGGGAAGAGAAATGTAAGGTTTTCTTCATTTAAGACAAAAGGAAGAAAATTGACAGTATTGGTTGCAACTACAATTCCTGCCTTGAAAGTTTGAAATTAACACTACCATATCATACTAAATTGCCTTGCACTTACCATGCACAAGAGATGCCCATCACATATGCACAGGAATGTACGCTTTGTCATCACAGTTATGTCTTTCCAGCATGGCTGCCTCAGAGGAGAAGGTTATGGCTGAAAATTTCATCAGCTCCTCATTCAGCTTTAAATTTTGGGAAACAATTAGCACGGTAGTCAGTGGACCCATTCTGACAAAGTAATGTATTTGGGAAATGTGTCTTCCGTGTTCTATTCATGCAAAATAAAAGCAAACATTCATTAGACAAGAGGCATACTATTAATCATGTTTTCAAGTATAACTACTTCCCAAGTGTTCAAATGTTGATGCCTCTGATCTTAAATTAGACAAGTGCCTTTCAGGCCTCACCTGGATAGCATATGGTCCCCCTCTTCAAGGCTTTTTGCTTCTAACTGTGGGCACAGAGTCCACCAGCTGATTACCATTGTTTGGCTTCATTGGTCTTCTTATTTGCCTAATTATTGTTGGTCAAATGTCATATGCTTCCTTCCTCTTTGTGTTGTCCCTCCCTTGGAGCATGGACACTTCTACTGCTCATTTTGTATGTACTACTTTTTCCTTTGTGGTTAATCACTCTACCATACAGCATATTTTTCAGCTGGCTCCCTCATGTACTTCTCTTTTCTCTCGGTTTCTACCACCCTTTCTCATCCATTTTGCTCACCAAACACACCCTCCCTTATGTGTGTTGCTTGCTCCCACCTGCCCTCCCTATCTCCATTTTTAGGGGCAAGCGCAAAACGCTCCATCCCTCTTCTAATCTCTCTTTAGGGGGATTTTAACCATGCCCATGTTACATCAGTCACTTTCATTGGTTCGTATGCTTGCCTTTTAAAATACGATTGTTTTAATTCATGAAAGGCATGCAAACGTCATGCCTTTTATGGTGTTTAGCCCTCCTCTAGAGCATCGGTGAACTACTGGAAACATATGAGGCTCCATGTTTTCTGTCTGGTTTCTGGACTACTTTTTCTCTTTATTTCGCAGCACATCGTTTTCTTTTTTTTTTTTTCATTTAATGTGACAACAAAAGACAGGTTAGGAGTTTCCAATGCTAGTAGCTCTAACTTGACGTAATTCTAAACCCGTTGCATTGCATAGCCATATTAGTCTCTGTTATCAACAATACCCACACCAGCTAACTTTGGCATTGCATATATTTATTATTAATCAATTATAGTTTAGGAACATTAACAGTGATGAGCACACCCGCATTTAGACAGTAATGCATTCATGTGTGTGCATTAACA
Organism: Pleurodeles waltl; assembly: GCF_031143425.1. Classification (NCBI taxonomy): domain Eukaryota; kingdom Metazoa; phylum Chordata; class Amphibia; order Caudata; family Salamandridae; genus Pleurodeles; species Pleurodeles waltl. Next base: position 486,804,823 of record NC_090438.1, on the reverse strand, counting down.
GTGATGTGCACAACAGTTTTTAGACATTAGTCCATTCCATCTGTGTTTCATCACATTGGTTTTTGATGGATGACTTTGTAAGGAAGTACTTTTCTTTTCTCTATTTATCAGTGATGTGCACAGGAGACCACACTACTTAAGTACTGTTTAAATTATATTTAACTATAATTTATCATTTACATTTATGGTATATTTTAATACAAATTTCAGCTTTGTATATATTTTTTAAGTGTTTACTTTTATTGTCAACACAGAAACACATAGTTCCATTGTTAAACTTCTGTTACTTTTGTAATGAATGGGAGGAATGGATAAGAATGTTTGAGAAATGTATTGAGGCACCAGAGGGACTGAATTTTCATTTGTCTAGGAAGAAGACCTTATGTTTTAACTGGTAAGGAAAGAAAGTCAACATTTATTTCAGTACTTGCCGATAGTAATGGAATTCAATAGTGATCCTATACAGGATGAGTATATTGAGGCAAAGAGGATGCTGTAGGACCCTTGTCATTGCTGAATTTAGGGAAGCAGCACCACTGTTTGTGGGTGGCTGAGCTAACCTCACACCGCTTTGGCAGCTGTCAGCTTAACCCTTTCAGCTAGCTAGCAGCACCCCACCCAAACATAGAAAGCAAAGGTGATTTGTGACAGCGTGATGCATGATACTCTATGACCTCAGAGGGGAAGTCGTGGGTGACAAATCTCACCCCTTTCTCTTGTTATCAAAAGTATTATATGCACACAAAAGCCAAAGAAACAATGCAGGGTGGTTTTCAATATATTTAATGAAAAGACTGCAACCTACAGTAAAATATAAGAGCTGCAATTGTTTGGGCATTGAGACATAACATGATTAGGATTGTGGTGTCCAGCAAGAAGAAAATAAAAAGTCCCAGCATTTTGGAATAACATACCTATGTGAATTTTACCTACCCCGTAACTCCTAAGCAAGAGCATATCGGTGATAGCCCAATCTGTTCATACTTAGTCCATGAGAGGATCACCCACCTCCCATTACCTGGAAGAAAGGGGCTTGCCCGCTGTCTCCTTGACTGGTTGTAGGGACAGGGTTGAGGTCAGCAGTCAAATGGCATGCAGCGTGGATGGATTTCCTGGTCGAAATAGTCTTCCTGTTGTCCCTTGGCCTGTACAATGCTTTCGTAAGAAACATATTTATGTTCCGTGACAAGGCCTGACATTGTCATGTGCCTGAGTGTTAGACTGTTTACATACTCTTGTGGCGAAGATTGCTAGCTTGATTATCACAAACTGTTCTTCTCGGCCTTGGAAATAAGTACATGATGAAATGTCGTGCACAGAATAATAATAACAATGCTTTCACAGATTTACAGAGTTACAGCTGATTAGAAAATAAAACATCCCTAACTAAAAATTAATAAAAGTGAATAAATGAAATCAGAGCACATCTGTAGGTGAAAAGGCACAGTCTGCAGGCCTAAGCTAAGCTAAAATATGTGTGCCCAAGCAGAGTTTAAAATGAACCCACAACAAGGAGACTAGTTATCAGATTAAGGTGTCGGAGGAATTGTTGGTGTTTGATGAGTTGCTGGTGAAGACAGGAGAAAGATTTGTTCCAGCTCTGGGTTTACTGTCATGACTAATTGAAGGTGTGCATGAAGATCTCTTGGGACAATATAGGGCAAAGAAAAGATTGAAAAGTGAGTATTGGTGGCCAGGAATGGATGATCAATTTACTGTGTGGGTGCAAAAGTTGAATAAATGCAAGGGGGAGACTACCGGTTAAAAGTGGGTGTGCAAGCTGTTTAAGTACGTATTACAGAACCAGGTAAGCCATGGCACATGCTGAGTATGGATTTCATTGGGCCCATGAGTGAATTGAGGAGTATGATCATATGAAGTCGTTAATAGTGAAATTCATTAAGCAAATCAACACTAGATTAACTATTACACAGATAAAAAAGAGGTTTTGATAGAGTAAAGAATTTCTTCTGTAATCTTAACTGATAATGGCACACATTTGATGTCTAATACTATGCAGGCCTTTTTGAGGTCCTGTGTAAATCAACATTCCTGTATAATCTACAAGCCAATGGTGTTGTTGAATGATCAAGGGAACAATTCAGATGGCTCTGACAAACGGACTGGCTGTGGATAAATTGGTTTTGGAGATGGTGTGGGCTTATCATACTACAGAGCATAATGTTACCCTTAAGACTCCGTTTGAGATGATGTATGGTAGACAATTTGTACCTCCATGGATGAAGGAATGGGTGATGCATGGTGCGTTGAAAGGAAGAAAAAAGAAAAGACTACTAGTCAGATCGGTGAAGGTGATTGGGTAAAGGTTAGATGTGGTCAACACGCAGGTGGTTTGACTAAGTTCAGAGGACCATACAGGGTAAAACATGGTTATTGTCACTAAGTGATTCTGGAGAATATGGAGAACTGGAATAACAGAGGGGTGGCTTTGTACCAAAAAGGTAGTGAGTGTAATTTGAGGGATGAGAAAGAACAATGTAGTGGTTTCATGTGATGTCTGATGAGGAATTATGTCTGACAGCATAGGAACTGACAATACTGTAACCAAGCCCTGTGAAGGAGGTGATTTTATGTCAGGAGTTCCAATAGTATCAAGTCAAAGTGTAGTGTTATTTTGAAGTGTTAGAAATTGTAGACCACCTATGCTCTTAAATTATTAAATTCATTAGATAGTTCTTATTTTGAAGGGTAACCTTTGAGTTCTTTGTGTTTTATAATTTGTATTTCAGTCGGTATTCATTTATTTAACTTTTTATTTATTAGGTATGTCTTTAAGTATGATTCATGTGTAAAAGAGAGAAGGATATGTTATACAGTATTTATGTAAGTTAGAATTGTGGTAGTGTTCTATGTTATAAATGAGAGCTGGCATTCCAAGAAGGGCAGTTGAAGACTGACTGACTGACTGACTGACTGACAAGCTACACTTGAGTTTCAGTGGTGAATAAATTGTTTAACTTGCCGCACATCATAGCACATTTTCCCCACAACCCCCGGTATCTGTCTTGCCCGCCACACACCCTTGCTCCTTCCCTCCTTGTGTCCTTCTCCCCATCAGCAATAAAAAAAACATTTTTATGCTGCCAGTGCAGGCCAAGCCATAGCACCTTTTTTTTAACTTACATTCATGCTGCACAATAGCAGTGCTGCTGTACAATATGGCTAAAATAGATTTACTAAGCCAATAACTCTCTCTTGTAGGTGAGCCGTATTAGCTTTGCTAAAGGAAAGTTGTCATCCCATCCACATTAGTTCTCCAGGTAGCTATTGAGAAGTGTCACAGCTTAGCTGAAAAGCGGTGGCATAAAGCTAAGCTTATGTTTTATACCACACAGTTATCACATTTGCAATAAATATATTCATGTCCAAAAAGAACTGTGGTTTTTGCAAAAAAGACGTCCGTAATGCATATAATATAAACATATTTAAGGGAAAAGGGGATCCCAAATAGTAGAAGCAGATTTAATTGCAATGCAGTACAGACCTGGGGCTTCTGTGTACAAACACTATACTATACCAACTCATCGTGAACACCAGAACTTTCCTCAAAACAAGAGACAAAAAGTAACACAAGACAGTTCCTGTAAAATGGTTGCTGCCTCAAGCAATGTTCGTCAACATTTAGCACTTGCAGTTGCTACGCATTTGAGAGCACTGTATTCACAAACATTTATATCTATCTGAAACAAAGAACATCACTGGCATGATAAAATAGTGTAACAATAACGATGCAAAGGAAATGCAAACTGCATCAAGGTAAAATTATTCAGGAAGATTAAATAATATCCTAGTTTAGGGGTGTTGGCTACAGGCCATAAAAATATGGATATCTTGCAACCTGAGGCTATTACCAACCCTACGTCAATGGCAAATCAGACTGATGATCATAATCAATGAGTGAGGGGGATAGACTGCCGTATGACACATAAGGGAAATTGTGCATGAGCACAGCAGGATGAAAAGACTGGGAAAACTCGGGCCTGTCTCAATCAGGCTAGCATACATGTCAACCAGATGCTGAATCTGTGGCCTAAAAGGTAGGGTGAGAGGATTACGAAACTAATAAATAGCAAGTGCAGGGAGGAAGTGTACTGAACATACAGGTTCACTACTCAGTTTACCTTTCAATTTTGTAAGATGGTTCTTTAGGTGGATTTCCTCCAGTCCCTGGTGCAGGGCCAAGAGGAATTCTAGGCACTGTGTAAATCCTTCTATAGTGGCTTTGGGCTCTCCTGCACCCAATATAAGCAGCAGTAGTAGGGCAAGCCAGAAACAGTTCAGTAGGGCTTTCCAACTTCTCCTTAGACTAGATGAAATGGCAAAATTCATCAACATAATGTAGAAGCACCACACCAGGGCTCACACAAATCTTTATCAAATCCAGTGCTTGGCAACCTGGAGGGGAATCATCTGTTTATGTTTCCAAGCCCTGGCACATGTGCAGTAACCAATTGCCAATATACGTCACTGCATGATTTGCAGCTTGAAAATCCATTACAGATGTCCACAGAAGCTGTGGAGAGCTCAGTGTTCCAAGTGTGGAGCTCTGTGCTGCAGCCTTCTATCATAACTGATCTACGTCTTGCCAAATTACAAGGTCCCGCCCCTCTGGGAGCAAACTGAGTGCCAGTTCAGGCACGGGAGCCCCAGTCGCCACCTGATCTATGGTCCGTGCCACACCCGTCTTTCAACTGTAATCTGATGTTCCTTACCACTTCCCAACAAACTGTTTTACACAAATGTCCATGTTCATTAAGATGCCCTGATTTGGCACAATGCCAGTATTCTGTCTCTGCACGACTTGTTCCTCCTTCCCCAGATGCAAGAATGGCGATACTTACAAGTAAGACATGCTGTCTGCGACTTATTGGAGCCCTGCTGTGGGATCTCCCTGGCTCCTCCATTGTTCAATACCTGATGTACTGGGGTCTTTTTAAAGCCGTGGTCTCAGAGTTTTACAATTTTATAGTGCACCTCTAACCCATCTCAGCGAACTTGCACATTAAACGGCAGGACTTGCTACAGATGGACTATACAGTGGAGGACTAGAGGGCTGTTATTGGGAAACTGAGCAGAGGAGTGCAGAAATCGTGGACTAAGCTCACCTTTTTCAAGACACTTCAGGACTGGTATTGGATGCCCAAGAAGCTCCACCCCGCTGGTCTGCTATACCATGCAGTGAGCTGGTGATGTGACAGCTCTGATTGTGATACATTTCACATCCTCTACCTGTGTATGAAGGTGAGGATGTGTTGGTCCGTACTCGGAACCACATTAACTACCACTCTGGTAAACTAGTCATTCTGCATGACACAACATACCAACCCAACCTGACTAACCCAGCGAGATGCTTATTGTCAACAGCCTTCTCGGCCAGAATGCTCTGGTGATCCCTTCAAAAGCCAACCCATTTGGAATGGCTTATGGAAATGTATCGAACTGGGACCTACAAACACCTTATTTACAAGATTCAGGACAGGCAAGAGATGTTCACCAAAGTATAGGCCTTACTCCTTGTTGCACCCGATATGCACCTGGGACTGAGATTACCAGAGAAGACAAAAGGGATTACTCATAGGTTAAACCCCTGGAATAAAGTCCATTGTCTGGTAGGCCCCACTCTACCCTCCCCTTCTGCCTCCTCTCCCCACCCAACAATCTGATGTTTCCCTTGCTACACCCCCCTGACTACCACACCTCATAGGGTGACTGTACTCACCCTCCCCGAGGGTACAAATCCTGGCACTCTGCCTGTACGCCCTCCCTGTTAATGGTCCTGTAGTACACACACTTTCATGCCCGCACTAATGCCTCCCTCCCAGCTCACCCTCTCCCCTGCAGTTACTGTTCCTGTGGTTTTGGTGTATAAGATGTAAATTTATGGACCTCAGTTCTATTGCTCTCATACGCCCTCACAGTATATTATACATTTTGTACCCCAGGCATGCTGTAATGGTCAATCAATCAGTGGATTTGTAGAGGACTACTTATCACCCGTGAGGGTATCCAGACGCTGTGGAGTTACTTGGCATAACTGTGCACTGATCATTTTATACCACCTCATTGCTTGCTGCCAGCCACTCCTTGGCCAATGCTCCCTGTCACAGTCTTACTTGTGGAGCTGGGGCCCAGGTTTAGGGACTCTTGACAGCTCGAGCACCTTGGTCTCAAACCACTGATGTTTCAATGACTGCTGAATTTGTAATACCCGCCCCAAGTTCTTTTCTACTTCAGTGTCCAATCTGTATACCTTCTGTATTGTTCTTTTACTTTGCTTCCAATAAAGAATTGCAACACAAAAAATACAATTCCCTATAGATCACAAATGGTAGAACACCACATGATATTTTCACCAGTCCTAGACTGTCACTGAGGATAACCAGACCAACAGGTGGGGAGTCCCTTATGATCAAAGACACCCAAACCGTCCCTAAGTAGAAAAAATGGAGTGGAACTTCAAAACATAGGGAAACATGGTGGGCATGGCCCAGCTCCAAAGATGTTATAGAACTATTGCTCTCATTGTACGAAACAATGTGCTTAAGTCCCTGTGTCAAAATAATGATACAATAGGCTAATAGGTGTGATCAAGTAATGAGGCACAAATATCTGTACACTCCGCCCACATGCAAGTGACACTGTTGTGTATTTCTTTCTCAAGGGCATGGCACCAGCCTGGTGCAGTTAGACCTTTCACACCACCAGAATTACTAATGGGTATTCACACATGTGCATTGCAATAGTAACACCTATTGGTGGTCTTACTAGAGTGTAATCAATTGTAGGATTTTGGGAGCCATTGCAAATGATTCAAGATACCACACCTAAAATATAGTTGAATATTGTCATTCTAAATGGAGCTTACTTACACGATCAGTATTTGTCTTCCAAATTTGCCATTGTTTCAGCCCCCTGGGCTTACGTTAGACATATCTGTTTTACATTTTCTGTTGACTGCGTTTTAGCTGCAAACACAGCCACTATTTCCCTACCATGCTTGGTTTGACATACGAAAATTAAACCACCTTACTTTATTTACACCCAAATCAGCTATAAATGTAAAATTTGTATGATAAAACATAGTCATATGCACTGGGTTATTTTCAGGGCCTAAATAGTTCTACATTTTAATGCTTATTTCTGAAGTGGCATTGATAATATCAGCCTGTCTCCAACATTGTATATTTTTAATGGCACTGACATAAGAGACATAAGAAGCAAGAAAGCCTGTCAGTCTATATGATTAGCAAGCATTGCCCCTCAAATATATTCATGTTTAAATAGATGATAAGAGCTGTAGCCTTGTAAATAGGCATGTGAAGTTGCTTTTAAGCTACTGATGCAACTAAATTATGACAGGTAGAGGATATTAGGAGAAGGGATGCAATTTAGGTATTTGTAAAAAAATGCTAATGTTCAACTAACAATCAAGAGAATGGTAAGAATAACCTTATGGTGGGAACGTCCTATTAGGCATCACCATGTGCAACAGGCCTTGCATTGACAATTATGTCCTCTAATATATGCGCTGACTCCTGAGTAAGTGAAACGCATCATGCGTATTGGCCCAGGACATATGTGTGAAGTGGAGTTCATAAGTGTCAGAAGACTCGAGGCTGATAAGATTATTTGGATGCATTGGAGCAATATGCCTTCCATTGCAAAATGCCAGTTTTGCACCTTTTCTCAATAGTCACACAAGTTCACATTACCCTGTTGTCCCTCCCTTGCTGTAATTCATTACACATGAGGCAGCTCTATTTCTGAAGACACCCATTCCAATAAATTAGCTGAAATAATAGGTCCTCCCCTCGCCGCTCCTGTTTTGTTTATGTCCTGGAAACACTCTTACCTGCCAGTAGTTGTAGAGCCTCGGTGGCATTTTTTGGAGCCATATTTTTAAAAATACTGTGTTTTGGAGTTAAAGATTGTTCTCTGGCCACCTGCAGGGCAAGATTGGAGGACCTAGCAGAGCAGCGTCAAATTCCTGGCAGTGAGGTGGTCGATACAGGAGCTTGCTAAAGCCGCTGTTCAAGAGTGCAAAGGCTCAGAAGTCGCCGGGGGGTTTCCGATGCAAATGAAGCAGCACAGTTGCTCTGGAACATTGTGTTGCAGGGGAGGAAGTAGGGCTGTTTCGCCAACCGAGACAGTATACATGGGAGGGGTACGCCACCATGCATTGTATTCCTCCAATATTTATCCTTTCAGTTGCCTACTATTGAAGATGAGGGATTGGTGCACCCATCCTCAAATGTAATTTGTGTTTTATCTTGACAGGGACAGACTATTATTATTTCACTAACCTTTCTGTGGCGATTTTAACAGTGTGACTGTCTTACCTCACCAGTTTCTGGTTAGCCATGGAAGGCAAAAGTTAATCTAAGAGGGATCATATTCTACTACTTCTTCTGATGATGAGGGTCGGTCTTAGCTAGGACATCTCAGTCAACAGACACCAGATGTTCCTCCAGAGATATGCCACCTCTGATGACGCAGGCCGGGATCCAACAGATAATTGTAAGAGCAGTTGCTAAGGCACAGGCCTAACATAAGTTCAAGAAATCAAAGGGTTCAAAGACTGCTGGCTCGCCTTTGCCCCCAAGATTCTTCTCCTTCAACTTGTTCTGGGAAATATATCAGATGGGAGGAGATGCCAGATATTATGTCCACACCAGAGACGACTTAGGATTTCTATCTTTCCACTGGAAGTAGGACAAACAGGGTTTGTTTCCACCATATGCTTATCCTTCTGCTTCAGCTATCCCCTTGCATGGAAAATTAAGGATGTGGTATTGGGTGAATGAAGGGATTTGGATAAAGTGACTGTTCCTAGCTTCCTTCAGAAATTGTATGCAGAGGCAAGTAGTGTAATCCTTGTCCCACAACATCAAAGTAGTCGCTATTCTATGTAGCGTGATAGGTAGAGTTTCTGTAAATACAGAGGACTGTGCTACAAATGATCCAACAGTTAGAAAGGGTAACACAGCACCAAATAAGTCATTTGCAGCAGTGCATTTAGCATTGAAGGCTAGTGTTTAATCTGCTTATACAGTGCAATTTGTGACCAAAGACTTCAACAATTTAGCAGTAGCCAACCAACAAGGAACTGAATGTTTGAAATTCTCAGTGGCAATGGAACAGCAGACTAACCTACTGGCAGCCCTATCTTCAGATGTGATCACAGAAACTGCAATTGCCATAGGCTCAGTAGTGTTTCTCAGATTCTGAAAAAATACCATACAATATGTGTCCTAATGCAGCCTATTAACCTTTGTTTCATGTCCTTTTAATAACTGTATTGCACCTTAGTTCACCTGTTTTCCACTGCCCTATCAGTTGAGCTGCTAAATAATATACTTCGAAATCTGGCACATCCAGTCCTCCCTCTTCAGTAGGCCGTTTCATTACTGTTAGTGCTAGTCTCCTCCTGCCCGTCCCCCAGATAAATCCCGTTATCAGTGAGTCCAAGTCTTTAAAAAAACTCTGTGGGAGCCATACAGGCAGTGTCGTGAAACAATATAGTAGTCTGGGGAGGGTTACCATCTTCAGGAGTGCTACTCTGCCCCCAAACGAAATGGGCAGTGTTGCCCAAAACTCCATTGAGCCCTTAATACCCCTCAGTACCCGCTGAATATTACCGTCAAATAGATTCTGGCAGTCGTGGTATACGGGGACTCCCAGGTATTTTAGACACCTCTCTTCCACCGGAAAAAGACTGGATTTCTGCCAATTGACTCTTAATCCAGAGAAATCGCCAAATTGTTTACCAGCACCTGAGCGCTCTGCAGATCGCTCTCTGTATCCTTCAAGAAGAGCAGGAGGTCATCTGCGTATAATGCTATATGATTGGTCTGATCCATCGTAGTGATACCTCTGTATGTTCCACCCTCCCGAGCTTTGCAAGCTAATGGCTTGATTGCTAATGCAAATAGCAGAGGGGAAAGGGGACAGCCCTGCCTAGTGCCCCTCGCCACCCTGTAGCTATCACAGATGGTGGTACCCGTTCTGACTCTAGCTGTCGGGTCAGTATATAGTAATTTAGTCCAGGCTATAAAACGGTTTTCCACCCCAAACCTGCGGAGGACCTCGAACAGATATCGCCACTCCAAACTGTTGAACACTTTTTTAAAATCAATAACGAAGACTGCTGCTCTACTTTTATATCCATCATCTTGCATTAAGGCTAGGAGGCGCCGTATATTCTGCGCCGTTTGACGTCCTGATATAAATCCAGCCTGGTCCGTGTATTAAATGTGGCATGCGTCGCATGAGTCGGACCACTAGTATTTTACTCAGTATCTTGTAGTCTGTTGCGAGCATCGACAACGGGCGGTAGGAAGCCACATCCGTCGGTGCCTTCCCTGGTTTTAAGAGCGCTATTATGAAGGCCTCTCGGGCGGATGCCGGCAATATCCGGCTCGCAAATTGCCGCCTCAAACATCGCGACCAGTCTAGGTCCCAATTTTGACAGATAAGTCATATAGAATTCTAAGGGAAGCCCGTTTTGGGCTTTCATATCTTCTTGTTGATTACATTTGTTCCTTTTCCCTTTGCCTAGGTGAATCATTCTATTATTATATTATTGCTTACAAATGGTGGCTTTTTTGGAGTGGTTGAATCTGTTTTTTTTTTATTTTGGGCCAACAAGAGAGGGTGAAAAAGCAACTACCACCTCTTTAAGCAGATGGGTGTGATCTCTGATTGCCCTGACCTATAAATCTTCAGGACAGGTACCCCTTCCAAGTATTCAAGGAAGGTCCCATAGAGGTATGTCCTCCTTTATGGCAGAATTACAGAGTGCCTCAATTTCTGAAATTTGTAGGGTAGCAACACGTGCATCTCCTTCAGCCTGTTTCATTCCAATAATTTCACAGGAGGTGAAATTAAAAGCTGTTTGAGTCTAGAGTACTGCCCCCTATGGCCTAATACATGGCTTTGCCTTATATCAATACTACTTTTCTTTCAATAAAGGCCCTTTATGGCGGTTGAGCCATCTGGCTTTTATTGCTTGCTAGCTCTCATGTGCAATGAATTCAAGTGAGGGAGGAATGAAGGGGTAATGATCAAATTACTTACTTGCTAATTGCATTATTCTGAGTCACACTCTGTCCCTTTAATTCATACTTTCCTTACCTCCTCCATCTACAGGCCAGGACAGCTGAGTTGTTTAAGTCTGAGCTTTTTAACCAATCTTGAAGAGTGGTGGGGGGTCTTTAATTCAGCTAATCGACTGGAATGGATGCCTCTTGGCACAAAGCTGCCTCATGTGTAATGAATTGAAGCAAGGAAGTAGGAATCTGAGTAATGCAGTTACCTGGCAAGTAGTTAGGGCATTCTTAATTTTTTTGCAGTTGTTCATAGGCTTAGTCTTTCAGCATCAAGGTTTGCCTGTACTCCAGAGGCACTAGTCCAAAATAGCTGTCTAGAGCCTTCTAGCAGGTGTGCTAGGTGGTCCCTTGATGATATATAGAATTCCCTATTAAACAGCATTTACGAGACCAGTAAGAAAACATTTCGGCACAACCATTTACAATATTTCTCTAATAAATTAAAGGTTGATAAACATGGCTCTTCAATGTGTACTTTCAAATTACATGTTCACGTTTAGTAGCATTATATACCAGATTGCAAGTCTGCTTTCTTCAAAACGAATTTGTATTGTATTGTGAGGGGATTTATATAGCACTTACTACCCCCTCACAAGGAACTGAAGTGCTTAGTACTGAATAGAGCACTACTCATTAGCCCCATGTTAGTGGTAAAATCAAGTGATTATTCGCTATTTTATATTTTTTGTTATTGGGTAAGACCTGCATGCTTAGGAAACTAATAGAGGCATTTCTTCCAGTTCTTTGTGGCAGATTAAGTTAATAGGACTGATATGTGATTATTAAAGATAATTCATGCTGGTGGAACACTGAACAAACAGGTAGGATTGCAAGGAGATGTCACACATATGAGTCTGTGGCTTTGTGACAAAAATGGATGGTTAGATAGACTAGAAAATGTTAGAAATTGTTACACTGCTAGGAATGTGATTTGTGAGGAGAGGTATGATTAGTTTGCTGAAGTATAACAGAGAGTAAGTCTTTATTTATTTGCATGATTAATTCAAATCTTAGCAAAAGAAATAGCCAATGATCAAACAATCAAATATAAAAAAATAAAATCAAAATACTTTAATATAAACAATTAATAAAATGACTAGACAATTATTAGGCACAAACTGATCGATCTGTCTACTTCAATTTGTTACTAGAACATACCTACATCCTTAAAGTGAGTTCGCGGACCCAAGCCACGAGTTTACGCATTTAGTGTGCACAATCAAGAATTTGACAAGTCTACAGTTTGTCTGCGGATCGGTTGGGTCAAACATTTTCATCACTGCTGGCCGACAAGAACGAATCCCATTTCTAGTTGGCAACGTGCTTCTTTTAAGGCCAGACAGACACAGATCAGATGGACCACATCCTCCCTGTCGGCGTTGCATAACCTGCAAGACGACTCACCCCCATTCTTCCACGATGGTTGATCCGCTCTATGGTAGAGATCCTATACGATGCATAAGCAGGTAGCGTTTGATGTATACTGAAAATGTTACATGTAGAAATTGCGATGGAGCCAGCCAGGGTGGTGTAAGGATGCATAAGAAACCAGGCATGTGAACGTCATGCAAATTTAGATTTATCATCTAAAAAAGATTGCAGACCTATTTCCTTTTTTAACACACGACACAGGAGGGGATATGACATATTGGTGTTCCCATAGGTGCATCATTTGTGTCTCTTGCAGGGAATGCTGCAAATACCTGTTGTATACTGACTTTGAATCATTGTTTTCATACATAAATCCACGACTAAAGGGCTAGCAGTGTTTCTACTTATTTTATACCAGGTCTTTATTGTGTGTGCTTTCCTGTCCAACTGTTGTTGTTTAAGCCCAAATTCTAACCTGACCTGTGCAGGGGAGGCAGTACGGGGAAGATTAAAGAATTGTTTGTAAATTTGAATTTCCTGCTGATCCAAGAGCAAATCATCTTTCCTGTATAGTGCTGCACTTCCATATGTTATACCTGGAAGAAACTTGGCCAATATGACGGGCAGTAATGGTTTAAACAAAGGGCCTTTTAGCCGCTTGGCTAGAGCACAGAAGGCGACCGACAAGGCTTTACACTTCTGCGTAATATGCTGCTTTTGCGGCACAAGGTTAGCCTTGTTGTCTATAGCAAACCCCAACTACTTATACCAGCGAGTCACTTCCAGGGTAGTGCCGTCCAACTTAATTTTGTTTACAAAATTAGAGGGGCATCCTATAGACATAGGGCCTGATTCTAACTTTGGAGGACGGTGTTAAACCGTCCCAAAAGTGGCGGATATACCACCTACCGTATTACGAGTCCATTATATCCTATGGAACTCGTAATACGGTAGGTGGTATATCCGCCACTTTTGGGACGGTTTAACACTGTCCTCCAAAGTTAGAATCAGGCCCATAGACATAGTTATGTTCTTTGTACATAGTATTGATTTCTAATGTATTTGCTGTTGTGAAATCGCTCAGGGTATTAACTAGCAGCTGTAGCCCCATTTGCATGTGGCTCAATAAAACAATATCATCAGCGTATGAGAGGTGTGATATAATCAGGTCACCCATCCTTGGAGAGTGTGAGTTGGTCGCATCTAGCTTTGAGGAGAGATCCGCCATAAAAAGGTTAAAGAGGTGCTGGGCCAGAATGCATCCTTGTTTTAAGCCAATATTTGTTGGTATCTTCCTTGAAATGTTTGATCCATCTGATACCTTGATCTGTACCCAAGTCTTATCGTATAACATTTCAATGCTCCTTAGAATCTGTTCCTGCAAACCCCAGCTTCGCAGTTTCCACCAAAGTATTGCTCTGTCTAACCGATCAAAGGCGCTTTTAAAGTCCACGAAGCATAAGTGTAACTTTTTCTTTAGGCGTTTTGCTTTGTGGGCAATGTCACTTAGCGCAAGGATATTAATCACTGTGCCATAACCCTTACGGAAACCAATTTTATTTAGGGGACAAGGTTATTTAAATTAGACCAGTTGAGCAGGTCGTCCAAAATTAGGGTGGCAAAATATTTGGCCTCACTATCAATTAAAGCAATCAATCCGTAGTTAATCGGATTTGTCCTGTCACCCCCTTTGAATATCGGATTAATGATGGATCCTTTCCAACTGTCTGAGATGATTGTATTACACTCAACTTCAGTGTAAAGAATTGACAGTGACGTTGACCAAAACTCGGGGTCGGCCTTAAATATTGCTTGTGGAAGGCTGTTGGGGCCAGGAGCCCCATCCCTACTGCCCCTCCTGATTACGCGGGAGACTGCCTTGGCACTGTATCCAGCATCAATCGGACAGAAAACTTTAGGGATTGCTTACTCCTTCAGATGTAACTTTGCTTCAGATGGTTTAAAAAACGATGTTAGCCAGGTAGTCCACCCATTTGTTCTCAGAAATTGATGAACAATTTATTACTATTGACTGCCGGTCAATGTTGTTGACTGTTTCCCAAAAGGTCCTGGAATTGGCCCTTCTAGAGTTATAGAGTAATTTAAGCCAGAAGTTGTCCTTCTGCTTAATGCGTTCACACCATACCTGATTTTTATAGTGCTTTCGAAGAGCCTTTATTTGGGCACATGAAGATTCTGTGAATGGTCTATCTTTAATTACTCTGAGCTCGCATCCTCAGTTCCTTTCTTAATTTTAGAATTTTCACTGATAGGCTTGATGACGTCTTCTGATTGTAAGCTGGTGATCGACGCCTGGCAGTGCCAAGCGAGGATACTGAGAGTAAAAAGGCAGCCCACACTTCCACTACTGGCGATTCCCGACATGTTGCTGATTGAAACAGAGTTTTTATATTTTCACACAGCAGTGGTAATAAGGACTCAGACCAGGTCAAGCGATTTAGGTTTATGGATGCTATAGTTCCTAGTTCAACCACATCTGGGAGAAAATGTGGGGCATTCAAGTCCAGTTCTATATGTTGATATGAATGGTCGCTGTAGAGAGTAGTTATAATTTTGAACTTACTCAGCAAGGTAGCAAGTGGAGAGACACAGCCATGTAGTCTATTATGGTTGCAGACTTTGTGCTGTAATGAGTATAACTTGCCGGCATGTCATCTTTAGTCCTGCCATTTAAAACCATCATACTCAAATGCTCTAATGCCTCTACCAGTTGCTTACCCATTGCAACCAATCTCTTCCGTGTAGGTAGGAGTTGAGGCAGCACGGCCCATATAGCATTTTTGGCTGCCTGTTGCTGCCACTAACATGGTGTAATAAGTAGCCTCCTAGATTGACCGGATCTACTAGCCAAGTTTCTTGCAGTATAATTATAGAATAGTTGCAGCTGGTTAATGCTGAGAATCCGTCAGTGATAATAGTTTTTGCTCCAGCGATGTTCCAAGACATGATAGTGACAGCAGACCCCTGATCTGTATGTTCTGTATTGTAGTACAGAGAGTAAGTCAAACAGACATGCAACAGAAAAGGCTGCACTCATAGGCTTTAAGGTATATGAAGGATGTAGTCTTAGGAGAGGACCATTCAATAAAAGGGAAAGAGTGAGAATAATCACTAGCTATGAATCAAGGTTGATTTTCATGCAGGATTATTTAGGAACATGGTTGTATAGAGTTTGACACAGTATGTAATCTGAGGATGCATAAATATTAGAACGAAGGGTTGAGGGTTGTTACTTTTGGGTAGATGATATGTAATTTTTCCTATTTAGTTGTTTTGTTTGGCTGTTAATAGTGTTGACACAATCTGTTTGTAAATTACATAGATATCAAAGATTATATTGATTTGTGTGACTTAGTACTGGATTGTATCAATATAAGTTACAAAGATATATCTTATATTCAGACAGCTGGTCCTTTATATTCATCGCGCAGGAGATGTTGCACTCCCTGAAATTAGTAAGATGTTGTTTATAAAGCAAGTCTGCTGATTTTGGTGTTTCCTGATCTTATCAGGTCCTGGAGGGTCATCTCTCAGTAGGCACATAGGCCAGAAATTGACATTAACATTATGCATTTTAGCTGTTCGATTGTGCTTGGAATAACCAGGTCTTAACCATTATTCAGAATGCTAAGTGATTCTTAGTGGTTCCGATCTTTGCAGATAGGTTATTCGATAGTTTTGTAGCTTGAATGGAAAATGTAGTGCCATCAATGTTTTCCTTCTTGAAAGCAGGAATTATTCAGCACAGTACCAAACCTGGAGCATAGATTTTTGGACTGGTAATATTTTTTACATTTTCTTTGAATTAAGTTTGGTCCTTTGCCATTTATTGCTCTGTGTCTGATGCATAGTAGTTTGAAACAGAGTGTTCTTGCAATTGAGAGCCAATGTAAAGCCTTCAGAACTGTGGAGATGTGGGTTTGTATAGTGACACTCAGAGGTAGTCTTAAGGCTGTGTTTTGTATGCTTTGGGACCTTGTGATAGTGAAAGGAGAATGCTGTTGTATAATCAAATAGCATAATCAAGTTTTGAGCGGATTGATTATGCTGTTGGTTGTACCTTTTGAGGAGTCCAAGAGGAGGAAAGATGTGTCTAATTGTTTTCGCTTTGTAATATGTTGATTGAGACAGCCTGTCCACTTCAGTAATCATGGAAAGTGTCAAAGTGTCAAAGAATCACAGACAATGTGAGGATATCTCACATCTTCAGCTATGTTTGGCATAAGTCCCAGTACATCTGGCTAGAAAGATCAGGGATTTTTTAATTCACCAGTGGTCAATATTTCAAATTTTTAAGCACTTAGATTCAGGTGATCCTGTGTCATGCGTTGATTTACAGGGCATGTGTTGAGCTCAGATGTTGCAATGTTTCCCAGTTTGAGAATTGTTTGTGAGCCATCTACATAGCTGTAGCGGATGAGTTTAAAACAGTTGATACATTTAACTGGTGGTTTGATGCATATGTTAATAAGTAGAGGTGAGATGATAGATTCTTGTGAAATTCATTGGGACCTTTCTTTTAGGTAATGAGAAATCCAATTTAGATGGATGCCATCTGTGCAGAGTTCTTTCAGTCTAATATGTAATGTATCATTGTGTATTTTATCAAAAGCTGACGAACCACCGAAGAGTAGTAATGCAGCTACATCAATTTTGCCAACTGTGTTTTTTATTTCAGCTGAAATTGCGATTAGGGCTAATTCGGTTGCTCTTTCTGGTCGGGATCATTTGTGTTAGTCTGAGAGTAGTTTGTTTTCTTCTATGAATGCTGAAAGCAGGGAAAAGGGTTCTGTCACCAAACATTTGCTAAAGGAAAGTATATTTGAGAGTACTCTATAGCTTTTGGGGTCCTGGGGGTTTCAGTAGTTGGTGTATATATACATTTTTCAATATATCTGGGAGACTTCATGTGTTTGAGAAGATATTGAAATATATCTAATTGGGATGGGGCAGATGTTGATTGAAAGTCCCTTTTAAAATTTGTGGAGGGCATGGGCCTGAAGATAAGTGCCTGAGCTGTGAGATTTCAGCAGATATACAAATCCTGAGGTTGTTATATCTTATACGGATGATATAGATTGAGATTGTTTATTAGTTTTGAATGTTTTCAACTTTGTAAAAGAGGAGCAGTTGTTTCTCCTGGTAGTCATATAAGAATGAAGTGTGTCTAGTTTATTGTTGCTAGGTTATTGCAGATGTTTTTAAAAGTGGCGAGGAAATTTGGCAGCTCTCTTAGTTAAGAGGTTTTGTGGAATGCCTTGGGTGGGCATTTGGTATTGTTAATCCCACTAAACAAGTGCTGTTTCTTATGCGTGATTTGTACTTTTTTTTGTGTCTGTGTAGATGCCTTTTCGCTTGAGCATTCATGGATTGCATCAATTGCATTGAAGCTTTGAAATTTGCCCTTTTATCTTTTTCAACTCTTCCTTTTACATTTTGTTGTAGTTATTCATTCTGTTTGAGCTTAAAATACACAAAAACATTATCTAGTCTAATTCCAGTGTGTTTTTGCCCACTTGTAATACTATCACTTTTATTTCAGGGCCACCGGTGACAGTAGGAATGAGCATCCACATTTCCAGTATTGACCAGATTTCAGAGGTCAACATGGTAAGTCCCTGGAACTATTTGAAAGATTGTTTCCCTTTTCTGCATGAACCTCTTTTATTGGCAAAGTTGGCACTTGTATAACCTGAACAACATGGTTGCTATTTAATGCATTCTACACCCTCTCCACCAGGCAAGCATTGGCAAAGTCAATAAGCTCAGCTATATTATGTTAGTCCAGGTAAACACGGGAATACACAATTGCTGTTTGCATGACCAATCACATAAAAGTTAAACATAGTCATTCTGCTACTGACTGTCCTTAGTGTTTTGTTATAGTGGAAAAGGAAAAGCAGCAGACAGTGTCAAATGTAATAGATCATTGTCAATGGATTTCATCTTCCCACCATGGTGATAGGCTCATTTAACTGGGTTGCATTTGAATGCCTGCAATAGAAAAGCTCTGGAAGACTGATACAAAAGACTGGCTTAGTGTTGCCTCTCCTGAAAACACTTCCCCTAATTCATCCTACTTACACAGATTTTCTGGCTCACTTGCAGACTTTGCCTAAAAGGGCTTTGTGCTTGAGTAATAGATATTGTTGGAAGAAAGAAGAATAAAGGGAAAAAAAGCAAACAGGAAAATAGCAGGAAAGGAGAGAGGACTGAAGAAGGAAAACTGCTTTTCTTTTACTGGTTACTGCACCAGACACTGACAATACAGTGCAATCTTGCCAAACAGCAATGTTTCAAATAGAAACAAATGCTGATGTGAAGTGTGGTTAAATGTACAATGAAAAGAGTCAGAAGTGAGCATGTCATGAAGCTTTGAACGTTTGTTGCTGTTGGTTACTCTTGCTGTTCCACCCCAGATCTCACTGACCTCACATCCACAAACCTTGATGGTTCCCTTTGTCTTCTTCTCGCACAAGACACTAATGGCGAAATACATTGCTAGAGACTTAAGAGAGCAGAAGCCTTAAAGGGGGAAGGAAAGTGGGGAACAGTGCCAATCAACACTCAGCAGTGAGGCCTCTGTTTAGTGCCTTACTGTCTTCTACAGTACTCTTGTGAAATCTTGAAGATTCAAAAAATATAGAGCAGCATTAGTTACGGTTGTTCTGAACTATGCCACCTTAAAAGAAAGTAGTGGTGGGTGCACTTGATGCCAGCAGTCACACACCTCTGACTAGCACAGCCAGAGTCAGGCACCATCCTAATGTTGCAGCTGTTTCACCACACCACCATTTTTGCTCCAGTGGAACCCCACTTTCCCAATGCATCACTTATTCCATAAACAGTGCCACAGTTAAGATTAGTGTTTGTGTGTCTGTGCAAACACAAAGTGCAGCTAAACAACAAATAATGGATGTGAATTACTTTAGCAATAACTTCAAAATGTAATACAACAAAATATAAACACTCATACAATGTGTGCTGATATCATAAGATGACAGACACCCTACTGAGCCAAAGTCTGAAGTGCTCTTTCTCACATGCCAGAGGCGGAAGGGGACTGACACAGATATCTTTTCTCTATATAGTATGTTTGTCTGGCAGTAGCTCCAGCAAACAGCTAAAACTGTAAAAATAAGACCTAGAAAATCCTTTGGGGTGTATATTAGAAAGAAACAGAATATGTTTTTCCTTCCACTCAAAATGCAAAAATGACTAAATGCAAGTGTGTACATAGACCTATGATGGGAGGTGAAAAGTAGTCCAAGTGCTGACTGCATACAAGTTTAAAACAAATGTTGTTTTCAATGATATTGTCTTTAATCATTTAAACATTCATACAACTTGGACCGATCTGGGCATATAAACTAAATTAAAAAACTGAGAATATTCCAAGATTGGTCATCCACAGGAAGCAAACACTGCCAATGCCAACAGGCCTAGCTTACAAATGAGTGTGCCTTTTCACTCAATTATAGATTTAGGCATTGAGTAAGTAACCACATATTCACTCTGTCACTAATCCTTGCTCTTATTCATATATTCATCCACCTCACAGATACATTCTTGCATTTAACCACTTATGCAACCACAATAAAACATACACAAACTCAAAAAATGTGCAAGATAAATTTAACAAAATAAAACAGAAAAAGCATGCTGCCACTTCAACATGGTGGGCATATTCTTGTAATAACAAATAAAATTAAACATAGCAGCATATGACTATCTTCAAATGGTTTTGTATATAGCGTATCATTATTGTAAATTTTCAGCACGGATTCAACACTTAAAAACAACATATTGCACATATTGGAATGATGAGACAATGATACACTTTGGACAGTACAATTAGAATATGGTCACCTGATTTAGAGACAGTGGCCACGCCGGATGTGGCATACTGCAGATGGAATGCAGATGGAATGAGCGTCTAGAAATGTTAGCATGGTCTGAGGAGATGCAATATGCTCCAAAAATTACAATAAACGAGGAAGAAAGTAAAAAAGCTGAACTATAAAAGGATTTTAAAAAAACAAAGGACTGGCTTACCAGTCCAGTCACCGAAAAACATTCATTTTTCCAGTGAATTAATTAGGTCTACAGCATTTAAAATTGGCTTCTCGCCATAACCAACTCCTGTATTAAGCATAAGTTTTTCCACACAGCAACCATGGGATGTACCACACTAAAGTTAAAAATATGTATAAAATCACATTTGCCAAAACAATATATATCTTCTAAGCGGGGCTAATAAGGAGTATCAGAGTGCAAATCTTATATCCCCATGGATTGTATGAGTGATTTATCACCACCATCAATCTTGGCTACTAATGCAATCTGTGAGATTCCATGTTACAAAATACCTGCCTACAGGCTTGAGCACAATGTAATATTATTCCACCCTTAGGAGTGTATTGCCACTAATATATGTTTTTCACAGTAAGTCAGGTTTACTGACTTTGTCAGAACTTTCCATAATAAACCAATTAAATTTACGAACTCTAACGTAACTGTAATGAATGCATCAATAAGGACCTACAGCCTTTACCTGTGGCTTTACACAATTACCAAGACAGTTCTACTGAAGTTCACATAAGTTGGCAGAATCTTGCATACATTTATACAATTACAAATATGTACATAACAGTTGATAATACAATAAACAGCACATCTCAAAATGGCCTAATGAGGATTATCATTAGTTTTCTGGGGGAGCAAAGGGTCCAACAGCGAAATCCTTGCCTGCTATAGAATTGTGTGATTTCATGTAACAAAATACCTACCTACACATATAAGACAGTGTTATGATCCACCATTAAATGCCTATTGGCTTTAACAAATGTTATTTTCACAGTAAATAAGCCAGGCCTACTGCCTTTGTAATACATTCGATGAATAGATCAGGCCTTTAGATTTTATCACTGCTTGTCGCCCTAACTAACATAATCCTACACCATGGAGTATAAACTTTCCCACAAAGCAAAAACGTGTAATACAAACGATCTTTTTTTTAATTGAAGCACACAGCTTCGGCCCAATCAAATAGTATACTCAAGAAAACAAACGTGGGCGGAGCCTAAGCCTCTCGCTCAGTAGAACTTATAGAAGCTCTTTTTATGTTATCTCATGAGGTCAGGTGACAGCTGCCAGTCTAAAAAAATATGTGCAAGCTGCACCAACGCCTTAGTAAATGGATGGGTTTGTGAGGCAAATGGTATTCGTTGCTTTGCTTTTTAAAATTTGTGGTGCACCTGAGCATGGTATCCTGATCCCGAAAACGAAAACCCACGGCCGCAGCTACCCTTAAGTAAAAGTATTGCAGCAGTAAACCTACTCAATATTATGCAATTTATCTGCATTCCTTAAATGTAGTTAGTCTCTTCTTCATTAGCATACTGTGATTGCTCCTGGAGCCCTGAGAGGCAAACAGATCTGCTAATACCAATTTCATTTGAGTCAGTTACGGTTTCCATATAGCGTTGTCAAGATTGGTTGACGTCACACTCCAACAATACGACCTAAATTTTTGTCCTGACCGAGCACTTTCTCGACTCGGAAAATAGGCCCCTACATGGCCCCTGATCCCTCTGACCAGCCTGTATCATTCCGGATCAAACCCAGATTGCCCAGCTCTGTGCAATACAGGTGCTGTTTGATCGAGTGGAAATTCTTAAATATCTATTGCTGCATGTGCTTGAGTTTCGCAATGCATGGTGCCCCCAGAGGTAAACACTGAAACTTCGGCTTTGGTTTTAGAAACTTTTCTCTCACCCGAACTGTGTCTGCAAGCCAGAGTGCAGAGCTAACCTTACTGGGGGGCTCTCAAGTACCTCAGCTGTTTACCGACCTCCCACCCTTCGAGTTGGAGGAGTGTGCAGCCTATTAATAAAGTCATTCAGAATTTGGCATGGTTGAGAGACTACGCTCAGCCTGTGCCGAGAAACCTTTACATTTGGGAAAAGAGTCGCGCGTCAAAATGCTGACTTCACGGGAACAAAAACACAAAAACCCTGATAATTATAGCTAATAAGGGATTTTTTGTTTCAGCTTCTGGTCCAAGATGGAATCATTAAAATCAATAGCCGGCTTAGAAAGCAGGAGCAGTTGTTGTCTCGGGGGCATGAGTGTGACTGCTGTGAAAGGGGAACATAGAGCTTCAAGCATTTTTCTGTTAAACAACTTTGAAAGAAAACAACATGAAAGGGCCTTTCATATTTCAGTTATTGGATACCAGCAAATTGCATTTCTCGCTTTCACCGCAGTTCTCCAAGGTAGGATGGTGAGCATGCATTATTGATACTAACTTGCTGCATTAGAAGAATGCCATTTTCCTTTGCAAAATAAATCTCGGCATTCCGGAAGCTCGAACTATGGAGAGATGAAAGGTGGTTGTGCGATGGTGCATTAACACGTGGGCAACGGACATGCAGTCCCGGAGCTTAGCAACTTTTAACATTTTAGCATTTAAGTGGCTAAAATGGCACCCAAGACGGATGTGTGTCTTTGCGATGCTTTTCAGCACTGGCTGATAAAGTTGGAATCCAAGCTGCCAGACGTTACTATAAAGGTTGTTTTCACTGCTGCCGTATGCCCATCCTTCCACATAGTAATACCAGGAGCCATATGGGCAGTATATTCTGTTCTTTATTGCACAGGAGGCTGTCTTTGAAGCTTGTTTCTCTACTTCAGCGAGAGCTTCTCCTACGGCTAGGGCACACGACATATATGGGGGACCAAATTATGACTCAGGGTTGACTAAATTATTGAGCAAGAAAGGACACATTATGCACAGTAATGCAGTACGTTCTGTGGCAGTATTATTTCACAATTTTCTCATTTTAGTACACGTTAATACTGCTTTTGCAAATGTTTCCTCATTAGTACAGGTTTAACAACGGAAAACATCAATTATCAACTGAAAAGTGACTGTTAATCTTTGCATATATGCAAATATACATTAGATGATGGATTATCAGACACGTGTGGTAGACTCAAAATTATAAGGAAAACGACATATCCACAGAAACAAATAATCCCAGTGGACCTGGCTTTCCTTTTCTTTGGTTTTGAGGGAAAACCAGGATTTAATGTTGCCTTTGGACACAGCTCCTTTTGTAATTTAGTCTGTGCCCACCGAGATGCTGGGTGGCTAGGAGGTAGGTCTTTAGCAACATCTATTGTTTTCTCATTTGACGAACTTGCAATAGCTCAGCATTTGTTTACATGTAGCGATTTAATGAATATGCTGATGATTCCCTCGGGGATTCCAATAGAATGTTAGGGTCTCTGTGGTTCAAGATTTCTTTCAATCCTCTTTCCATCATTAGCACCATTATTGCCCAGGTGTCTCTACCATCCAGGAGATTTGAAAGCATGATTGTTATAGCATTCACTTGTTATATTTGTCACAGAGGCAATTTCTTAGCTAAATTCAGTCATTTGGAACAGGTATGGCCATCAAGTCACCTAGAGTTGTTTTCTGCTAACTAATGTTAGTCCAGCTACAGAGGACTTCATAGTTTGTTATATGTTCTAAGACATCAAATACCTTTTAGAAGAAGGCATTGACAAACACAAAATTGGAAGTCAATTGTACATGACTGACTGTAATAACAAGCTTTACACACTAGCTGAATTCTATCATAAATGTTGGTTGTGGTAAAATAGCTAGAAAGTCAAAAGCCTTGCATTTCAAATGTTAATGTTCATTGCAATTGAAGTCACTGACTACTGACATTGCATATAAATCATTATCACAGGCAGTGCAATTGTGGACTCTGTTGTATGGGTATTCATTTGTTTGAACATTTTCACTATTTGGGATGTATAAGGTTTGTTTGCATTGATGGTATTTAAAAAGCACCTAAACACAATGGGCCTAAATCACAAAGGTAAACTTATACGTTTGTGTAAGGTCATGATTGTTTCCTATTCACAAAGGTATTTTACTAGTGGAGTCTTGACGACTTCTGAGTCTCTTCACATAAAAAGATAGGACAGTCCTATTCTTGGCATGCTAGTGAGTCTGTCCACTGTGGCTTCTTATTCATATCCGCTGTTCACATACAAAATTTATGTTAAGGTCTAGTGGTCTGTGTTAACGCAAATGGCTCACCCACAATGCACCCTGTCAGCAGTTATCAAGCTTTCGAAAGGTACTAGGTGGAGATGCCACTTCTGTGAATCCTGGGCAACCCAAACTTCTTATTACCATTGAAGTCGCTGAATATGTGTTGTCTGCTTTTTTCATTTGTTTTTCCATCCCCAAATGTGAACTTCAAGATGATTTTATTGACATATACAGTATTTTGCATATATTTATACATTTGTGGCAATGTCAGATATTTATTCGTGATTTAATTTCCTGCTAAATATTAATAATATTATAGATACACATACAAACCAGCTTTCATGCCATTGGAAGGGCTTCTGTGTTTTGAATAAAAATTGTTTTTCTTTGGATGAAAATTGTAGTTGTCTTTTAACCACAAAGCAAGCTCTTGACCCTATTTGCAATTGAATCATCAGGAAATCTTCTCAGCTCAAACTACCTCCCACGTTATCGCTTTCAAACATTGAATGCTGTGAAACTAGATCATGATCTCAGCATCCTCATTTGTACAGTATAACTGTTGTCTCCCTCTCGAGAAACACCAACATTCATTGGCTTCGAGCAGTGAATTCACATGGTGATTATGAGTGCTTTGGTGTGAATGTCACTCATGATATTGCGGACAAAACATCCATCATGTTTTGGTGAATGTCCTGCATTCACCCACATAAAAGTAAGTCCTTTAGACAGTTAATGCACAACCTCTTAATGGACACCAATCTTCTTATGTTCCTGCTATACATTCAGAGCAGTGGCATCCATCCAAGGGCCCTAGATTTGGCCTATACTGCCACTTTCATTTCTGTTAGGTCTTTGATCTGTTGGTAGTTCTAAAAATATAAGTATGGGTTGTCATTTTTGTTAATAAATCATAAAAAACTATTTTCGATGATCTATAGTGCCCAGTCTAGAGCATTTATCTAAATCCAATAGCTACTCAAAGGATAGAACAATGAAGTGTGTGTCTAACCCAACTTCAGTTATAATAATGGGAGACAGAAATGCCAATCTAGGTAATGGTTAGGGTCTTTATGTTTTACATCTGGAATATACAGAAGGTGATGCCCAAGACATGGTGCAGATAAATACTCGCAGAGAAAAGCATGAACATATTCACTTGGATTTTGTGCTTTTTAATGGCACATTTGGGGGTAGATTTGCAAGCTCCAACCCCCGCCTTGCACTGCCCTCACTTCCCTTTTTTTACGTTAAGGTGGAGTTAAGGTGGCCTTTCTTCTGCGCCGTATTTACAAAGTGGCGCAATGCTTGCATTGCACAACTTTGTAAACCCTTGCATGACATTATACCTGTGCCAGGCATAATGTATGCAAGGTGTCGTTCTTATGCAGGGGGCCCTAAAAAATGGCTCTGTGAAATTTACAACATTTCACTGCACCATTTGTTCAGTCATTTTTAACACCTGTTCAGAGAAGCCATTAAAATAACACAGCATTTTTAATGGGCCTCCCTGTGCTTTGCTGCACTAAAGTCAACATTTTTGATGCTCGTGCAGCAAAGCACCACAATAGCGTAAACATTTTTGATGCTATTGTCCTAACAACCGTCATGGTGCGCTGTATTGTAAATATGGAGCAACCATGGATTCGTTATGTGAGGCAGGGGCGACACAAGAAAAGTGTAGACTGATACCCAACTTTCTTGTAAATATGCCCCTTCAGAGACCTTTGATTCAGATTAGCCAGGTCTGCCCACTTTTGAAATGTGAAAAGCAGCTTCCACTATTGATCACATTTTAATCCCTGGAACTTTATTTAAACGTAAAAGCTCCTACGATATGAAATCTGATAGTGATCATAATGCACTTGCCTTGGTTCTGAAAATGCTTTCTCCTCCCATTAATACTCTCTGATGGGGTGAGCACATGAGTGGGGAAGGTTTCCAGTAATTTATGATGTCTGAGCGAGAGAGAGCATTTCTCGGTTTCTGATAATAAGGAGTCAGGATAGGGTAACGGCCCAGGAAAATAGTAAGTCTAATAATTGGTTCATTTCAGACTGTGTTAAAGTACGACTTAATAAGAGAACTTAAATTTTCTTCTTGTGATTAAGCAAATATATTGGACACATGTCTAGACTATCGATAGGGCCAGAGGAGTCAATATATAATTGCTGATAGGATGACTTGGGAATATCTGGATGTCATATGTAATTCCTGGAATTTGCAATCACTATGCTCTTCTTAGAAGTGGTAATACCAGCTCAGTAGTGGTTTGATAATTATTCAAAGTTATACAGTTCTCATGTTACTATTGTCCTTCCTGTTCTACTGTTTTGAATGTGTCACTCAAAGGATTACATTTGCTTGAGTGTAGTAAATTTGGCAATATAAATTAACCCACCAGTAAATGACCTGGCCCAGATGGGGTTCCAATAGATCTTTACAAAGGTAGTTGTGAGCTCTTGGCCCTGTATCTAATAAGTGCAATGTTTTTTTCAGTTAGTATACATTACACTTCCCTGTAACATGGCACATATGCATATGTTTCCCCACATTCAAAAAATGGAATCACTCTGATGCATGTTGTTGCAGGAACATCTCTCTTCTTGACTGTTTTTAAATCTTCTGATCAGAGTTCTGCAATGTAGACTGAGAACATGGTCACAGACTAGATTATTATTTCTGCTGCCCCCCATGGGTCTCAGCGTTTGTCTTCGGAACACATATATTTATTTTTCCTTATTACAGACATGTAAAACTGAAAAAGAGCAATTGTTCTGGCAGTCCAAACTGTGGAGCATTGTGATGATGTAATTTATGTAGATTCTAAGCTGGTGCATTTGCTTATGTGCTACGTGAGCATCCCTTTCTTTTTGTTAGATATGGATTTAGGGATGTGCTGGACCTGGCCTGTTTTGCAGGGTCACCACAAATTTCACGTTTTTGTTGGCTTTCATCAATTTGTGCATTTTTCCCTTGCTAACTAGTATTAAAGGGCTTCTGTTCTATCCTTAAAACATGATACAATTGACTTACACCTGATGGGTACATTTAATTTACTTGTAAATCTCAAGTGACTGGATATACCTGTACCCAAGGCCTGTGAATTAAATGCTAGTAGTAGTAAACAGCACTCAGTGTGCCATCCACCAAAGTTGTCATTTAAACATGTTGCTGCAGCCTGTATTGTAGTTTTGAACTGCCCTTTCGATCTGGCAAAATAAACCTTTTATCAGGTCCAAACATCTATTTTTTAATATTTATAGGTCGCCCCTAAGGTAGGCCCTAAAAGATTATAGGGCGGGGTGCATGGCATTTAAAAAGTAGGACATGTGTGCTTAAGTTTTGCATGTCATCACGTTATAAAACTCTCAGTCAGTTTTCACTGCTGCAAGACCAATCTCTCCCATTGACATTTAATATTGCTAACTTCTGATTAAGAGAAGATAGAGAAATAGTGTTACACTCAAATAAATTCCCTATTACTTCCTTCATGCCTCATGTTTCTGAAAATTGAAAGGAAATAACAAGGAACTGACTGACTTCACATGTTCCTGCCCTTGGTGGACAGGTGTTTAATATGAAACATACCAGAACTTTCTTCAGGATGCCTTTGTCAGAGAACTACAATCATGATTGTGTTTTGGATGATTATGGAAGGACAGGCGTTGTGTACTATGTAAATGTGACCAATCTCGGTCATTAATAAAATTGAATACTCAGTGATAAGAAATTGTTTGTTTGAGGTTTAAATGATTAACTGTCAATTTTTACGCACAGTATTCCACTCTATGGGTCTCATTTACAGTCCCCTACAAAGCGCTGCATTTACAAACTGGTGCCATGGGAGCTTTGCGCTAGTTTTTAAACCCTTGCGTCACTTTATACCCGCACCTGGTATAATGTATGAAAAATAGGCATTCCACAGCTAGGAGGCCCGCAGGAATGGTGCAGAGAAATCTACAAAATTTCACTGCGTCATTTTAGCATCATTTTTAAACCCTATTCATAGGCTGGCATCAAGGTGACACTAGGCTGTTTTAAATGGGCTTCCCGAGCTTTGCTGAACTAACATCAACATTTTTTGCTAGTTCAGCGTAACACCACAACTACGTCTTGATTTTATGATGCAGCTGTGCTAACAAGCACCATGGTGCACTGTATTGTAAATACAGCTCTACCATGGTGTTGTTAGGGGGCGCAAGGCGGCACAAGCAAACTGGCACATCGTGATTGATGGGGCAGTTTGTTATGAGTGAAGCCCTATGTTTTTCCACTATATGTAGCCCAGGTTTTGTTGGGTTATGTGGGCAAAACCTTTATGTTTTGTTATCAGATAAATACAGTTGGTACTTTGTGCTTTCAGGCACTAGTTTTACTCATATATTTTGAAATTGCATATCTCTGGTTCTACTCATTGGAATTTTGTTATTTTGGTGCCAAACAATTTATTAAGTTTTACTGTATGTTTCAAAATTGGTGTGAGATTTTTCTTGAGTTATTTTTCACTTTATTAGTGTTTGAAGTGCTGCATAAATGCTTTACACATTGCTTCTAAGTTAAGCCTGACTGATTTTGTGCCAAGCTACCAGAAGGATAAGCACAGGATTATTTTGGGTTTGCTTGTGTTTCACTCTGAAAGACGTTGTAGTTGTTGCTTGAGTAGGGGTTTGCACGCTCCCCAAACCAGTGACCCAATTTCCTACAGTATCTATAAGAAAGGTAATAGGGGATGGCAGTTTTTCTCAGAAATATTGTTAATCTATTTTAATTTGTTTTATTGTTAGTGTACTGGGATCTACACACATATTTGAATATGTTGTCACTTTTTTTTACTGTATCTGATCTATTTGCATTGGTGTTGATTTTATTTGTATAATGTGCTCACTTGCATTGTGATTTTTTATGATATAGCATGTCAAAATAAACAATTTGTATGATAAATTTAAATAGCATACAGTCTTTTTCAAATTTCTTTATGTTTCATCTTCAGGCTACTAGACAATGCAGAGTAAGCAGTGATTATTGTTCCATAGTCGTCATACTTGCATACAATGTTACCCCATTGTTCTAGGTATTAAATGGAAGATGTCCCAAGAATTATTAGTGGAAATATGAAAGATAATGACATGACCACTGACTTATTTAGATCAGTGAATGGTTGTAGTGAAGCAGCAATTATGTTACATTTTAATTTATGAAAATGTGCAAAAGGGATACAATTAAAGGCCATGCTTTAAGCCCTGAAGCATATACAGGGTTTCATTAAATCTATGTGTGGTGGGCATGGTCTTATTATTACTCTTGGCTGCTATGCTAAATACATGCAGAAATCTTCTTTTGTGCAGGAAATGCCTGAGCAGAAGACAGGAAGACAGGGATGCTGCACATGTGTGTACTTAACGTGGGCGTTGAATTCTGTTCCTCCACATATGATCCCTTTGCCTTCACATAATTAAGAGAGTGTAAGAGGAATTTAGGGTCCTTTTTAAGGTCCCTGCTATTGTTGAACTAAGAAAGTCCATTGATTTGATGCTTTTGATTATGTCTAAGCAGCCAGTGGGTGAGGTGTTTCTTAAGTACAGGAGTTTGTTAAGTATTGTCTTCGTAAATAGACTCAATGAAACCCTGAGTGGAATGCAGAGTGTGGTGGTTGGAAGTAAGTAGATAGATTGGGACATGAAAGCTGTTGAAGCAGGAAGGATGCTGCTGGTGGGCTGGAGGCAGTAGGGAACCATTTTCTAGTTCTCCATATGATTCTTCTTTGTTACACTAAAGAAAAAATAGTGAAGGCATATAGAAAAGTATGTAATAAGTAATTTGCAGTGAGAAAGTAGTGGAAAGACAGAAATAACCAGCAAGACCATAAATATGCAACTTTTGTTGACATCTATAATACAAAAGAGCATTTTTTTAGAACAGATCATGAGGGAACAGCTCATCGTTGATATTATAAGTGTTTCAAGATAGCCCCAAATATCCTGTAAATGGAACAATGTGTTACAATTCTGAAGGCAGTATCAATAGCCAACAGTTTTGAGCAGTTAATGAGATAGGTCAATAAAATATAAGGAGCACAGAAATGAGATTTGATGTCTATAATATTTAAGGGCTCAACTGGTATAATTAAGGGGAGGGGAGTGTGGAGTTTATATTCTAAATCAAGAAGTCATAGTGAACAAAGGATGATTTTGTGAAGAAATTGCTGTTACAAGGACCACATGCATATTTTGTGCAATAAGTGTCTTTCTGCTGTAGATGAAATTGCAAGGAGTGTGGCAAAGTGAAAAAATTTGCAGTGGTATGTTGACAAAGAAGGCAGCCTTAGAGGTGCCAATAAAACATGTTGTCCCGAGAACACGAGTGTAAAATGGAACTAAGACTTAGAGTGGGATCTTGATTATGGTGGAGAGATATAAGATGAGACTTTTGAAGCAGGGGCTTCATTCACTCTCGTCCCTGAAAGTATCCTACGTCCCTTTAGAGGGTAAGGCACATTAGATCCTTTTGGGAAGGATCTGGATGTGTATGGGGGGCTTATGAGGTAAATTAAGGGGGCAAAGAAGGACTGTAAAGATGCAAATGATTGCCTTGGAGGAGGGGGGTAGTGCTGGGCACTCATGAATGAGTATCTCTTTTCCTATTTACTTTTTACATGAGTTATGTACATTACAAGCAAAATAGCCTCTTCATTGTTGTTCTTTCTTTTAAAATGGAAATGCGTGTTAGTCGCTCTCTTCTTCTAGGCTGAGTGGCGCCGACTGTGGAATTTACAATATTTGGATTGGATGGTCTGAGGTAGCAATTGAAACGTCTCTAGAAGTGAAGGTTTTGTTGGTGGGGTAGGGTAAATAAAGAACCTCTCCTCTGCTCATGCGTGTGGGTCTTCTTTGCTCAATAGGACATTGTGGATACATATATTCATGGTCTGTGAATTGCTGTATTTAAAGGTAGAACAGGACAATGCTGCAGACTGTGCTACTCCAAACAAAGAGGCACAGCCACCGAATGGAAGCAGAACATTTTTCTTTGTAACAGCGGCATCCCTGGAACGATTTATAACATGCAGCACAGCCAAAATAAGAGACCGTGCAGTGACTGCTGGAAGGTATTTCAGCAGGGTCTTGGAGATGTATTTTCATTGCAGCTAGGCAACTGCACTCTCCAGTTAACATGACGCATTGGAAATACACATACAGAGCGTCTTTGGGGTTTAACAATAATCCAGAGATTTTTAATAAATACCAAGATGCAAATGTAATGGTAAAGGGTTCATATCCCTGAACGAGAATTCAAAAGGTCTAAGTGTGCAAAGCAGTGCAGCATTTTCTACTTCCTGTGTGTTCAGGAAGAAACCAGGAAAAAAAAATAAAAGAGCTCTTGTAGGATTGAGTTTCCATGGCAACCAGATAGGTTTCATTGTTATTCAATGAACACTAGTACTGGCAAGGCATCACAAGATGGGTTTATTAACCCCTTAGTTCCCTAAGTTTGACAGAAACAACAGCAGCACTCTTCCTGCAAATTGCACGTGAAGGGTCGGCATTTCTCCCACTATAATTGTCTGTAAGCAATTAGACATCACTCCCATTTGTGAGCTTTTATCACACCTAGCTTCAAAGGCTTCAATTTATTTCAAATCCCATTATTTGACACTGAGCATTGCATTCATCTATGTTCCAGGGTTGCAAAACGTGTGGTATTTCTGCGAAGGAATGCATGCAAGTGCAGGTAATGAATGACCATGATGCGTCAGCCCCTAAGCAGTACATTCAATTGAATAGATAATACAATTGGCACATGCTTCGGCCGTTCCCAGGTGATTTTTTGGTATCGATGAAAGAAGAAATGTTCACAAGTTCGCAGATAAACAAGGATGACACTATTTGACAGATAAAGCCCCATGTACAAAGCTTTTTTCTAGTCGCAAACTGTTTGCAACTAGAAAAATGCTTTTTGGGATGTACAAAGCCCAAACTGTGATTCGGTAACTTGTTACCGAATGGGAATTTGAGTTATGCAATTCGGTATTAGGAAGGGCGACCCTTCCTAAACTGGAATCTAAATGGTATGTATGATTGTTTTGTGACTGTGAATGAGGTTGCAAAACAACCGCAGATAGCACCAGTTTCCAATTGGTGTTAAACCATTCGCAAAGGGAAAGGGGTCCCCAAGGGTCCCCTTCCCCTTTGTGAATGCATGTGAAAACATTTTTTTAGAGCAGGCAGTGATCCCATGGACTTAGAGTTTCTGTATACTAACATTCCCCAACAACAGGCACTTGACTGTGTCAAGGCTTTTTTTGCAGATCTGGGCCCAGATCCTCTTCATGCATTCATTCTAGAATGTCTTAAGACAGTTTTATTTAACAACTACTTTGAATTCAATGGAACGGTTTACCAACAAATCAAGGGCGTCAGTATGGGTGCTGCGTGCGCTCCCAGTGTAGCAAACCTATATGTTGGATCTTTTGAGAAGGGACATATCTATAATGAAATTGCTCTGTTTTTTTAAAACATCCATCTATGGTGTAGATACATAGACAACGTTTTTTTCATCTGGAGAGGAGATGAACAAGAATTGAATTTTTTTTTCTTATGGCTAAACCTCTGTGATGATAATCTAAAATTTACCATTAAGTGGGATTACAATCAGGTAGAGTTTCTAGAAGTTTATATCAATATCAGGATGGGCGCCTTCTGGTGTCCCTATTCACTAAACCCACAGCACGAACCACCCTTCTACATTATGATAGTTTCCACCCCAGGAGTCAAAGACAGGCCATTCCCTTTTCCCAGTTTTTGCGTTTGAGAAGGAATTGCACAGAGATGAAAGATTTTGTTGAACACGTGGGGGTCCTTTCAGATTAACTGCTACAGAGAGGATACCCCTTAAGAGTGATTAAAGATTCACTTAAGAGAGCGAAATATTACAATCGTGAATCACTTTTTCAGGGTAACAAGCATAAGAATAGCGATAGGCTGGCATGTGTGATTCATCATTCCAGTTTAAATGAGAGAATTCGTAAAATCATCAATTCAGAATGGCATATTTTAAATACGAGCGAGGACTCTGTACATTTAGAGAAAACATTTTTTGCGTTCAAGAGAAATAAAAACTTGCGCAATATCTTAGTTCGATCTGCGGTCTCCTGTCATCAAGAAATGAAAAAAAGATCAATCACAGGTATGGATCCCATTAAAGGCAATTTTAAGTGTGGCAACTGTCATGCCGGCGATACAGCGATAGTTTCTAAAAATGTCATCTATAACGGAAAAACGATTGCCCTTAACTCCATGACTAACTGAAGATCCAAAAATTTGATCTACCTCATTATATGTCCGTGCAATCTAGGATACGTCGGTGAGACAGCAAGGGAATTTAGAGTGAGACTGTCTGAACACAAATCTTCTATTAGAACTCAGAAACTCAATGCTCCCCTGGTCACACATTGGGCTACATTGAATCACAAAGAATTAGAAATTAGATGGACCATTTTGGAAAAAATAACTGCAAGAAATGATTTGTTTTCTGAGAGACTTAGAAAAAAGAAGGAGGTGTTTTGGATTTTCTTTTTAGATTCCTTGAAAAGTGGATTGAACGAAGACATACCTTGGCATAATGCCCTGTGAGTAGGTTGTCACTCTTGTGGTGTTTAGCCACACAAAAGAAGGTACAGAGTATTAGTAGTTATCTCTTGAGCCATGATCTCTTTACTCTTTAAAGGCATTACTTCAATTGAGGCTTTGTGATTATGATGATTATGTTTCTGGTGGGTGGTTGTAGCTAATTGTTTATTTAAGTGTTTATTACAGGCATTACTTGAATGTAAGCTTTGTGATTATGTTAGATTGTGTGTTTGTTTGGTGGGTGGTCGCAGTTATTTGTTTATTTATGTGTTTACCAATGTTAGTCATAATAGAACTACCCATTTCCAAGATGGCCGCCAGTTTCCCTTGAATTTCTGCAGCATACGAAGAGGAGCTATTGTCCCCTATTTATTTCCACACTATTAAGTGTTTAACATCGGGCGTCCAGGTAGCGTCTTTTCGTTATCGTGCTTGATAGTGATTGCAGTTTGGCTCGTCCGTATGGATTATAACAGAGCTTTCCATGATCAATACGCAAATGTATGCTTTCTTTGGGTAAAATGACCTCTGCAATGCGGTTCTTTGAATTCTAAAGCGATGTGATTACTGGTGTTCATCTTTTTCCTCTAAATTACTTTTGGGTGCAGTTTTCGGTGCTTCGGCCTCCAGTTCCCCTAGAATAGCGGCAGTTTTGCTTTTCATGTGATTTCTATTACCACCAGGTACAATATGGAATTTCTCTATGTCAGATAATTTTTCTATCTGATTTTATGTTGGAGATTGTTATGTTTGGGGGGGGCGCCCCACAGTTCTCGGCGCACAGGGGTGTTTTGTATGTCTAAACCCCGTGCAGGCCGGAAGGTTCAAACCTCGCTGTTTATGTGAGCGAGATGGTATGGGCGCCGTGACGCAAGGGAGCTAATAAAGTGTTTGACTCGGCAGGTGGGTGGGACTAAGACCCCCGGCCGAGGAAGCGTAACGATCTACCTGTGTGTCCCGTGTCCATGTCATTTCAACCGCGCGTTTGCGGCCCGCGCGTTATTCACCAGAATGTAAAGCCCCGATCGGCCGGTGCACTTCCATGCGCGCTGCGCACGCAAAAGACAGAACAAATTGGCGACGAGGCGGCGAACCCACGTGGCGAAAGCGGCGGTGTGAAAAAAAAAAAGAGCCGCTGAAGCAAATCAGCGCGAGGCGAAATTAATCCTCCACATGCCCATACTGGAGTGAGCTGCAGGCCCGGAGAAACGCGCGCTCAGCAAGAAAGAAAGTAGACGGTGTCCTAAGACAATACAACGGCCTGTGGAGACTGGTCGACAGCCCGAGCACAGAAAGAAGGTGAGAGAGAGTACGGCTCACGAACGAAGGGGCACAGACATCTGGGTTTCAATAAATAAAAATAAATAAATAAATAAACGTCGAATTGACAGTCGAAGGGACAGGAAAAGAAAAACAAAGCATATTTTGAGAAAACAAAAGGGGAACAACAATAAAAGGCCGGAAAAGTTGGACAAAAGTTAAGGACATAAAGAGGGGACACATATATAAAAAAGAAAAAAAAAATGGCTACATTCCCGGTCATAGAGCCTTTTATTATGGAAGGACCCCCATCAGCACAGGCAGCAAAGTGGAAATCATGGGTGGAACGGTTAGAAAACTACTTTGCAGCGGTTGCACTAGACCCGGATAGACAAAGACCAATGCTTCTGCACATGGGAGGAGCGATGCTGCACAGAGTCAGCAAGACAGTAGCTGATGAAGGGCCCCCATTCACGTACCGAACGCTAAAAAGGGCAATAACTGCATATTTTGAACCAATGGCAAATCCAGACTATGAACGATTCCTCCTGCGCCAGGCCAAACAAAGCTCAGATGAATCAGTAGATACATACTATGCAAGGTTAAAGGAATTAGCAAGCACGTGCACACTGCCTGACCCAGATGATGAGATAAGAGCACAATTTATCCAAGGATGCCACTCAACAAAGCTAAGAGAGCACATCCTTCAGGTCCCAGGCATGACGATGGCGAACATGCTGACGATGGGCAGGTCAAAAGAACTGTCCAGGGTAAGAGCCGCACACATGGAAACAGCGCTTGCACAAACTATAAAAACAGAACCGGTAAACGTCATAGCATCAAACAGCATGACAAAAAAGAAAGACAGAACAAAACTGACAGGGGCGCAACGATCATGCTACATGTGTGGAGGATCATTCCCACACCAAGGAAAATGTCCAGCTCAAGGGAAACAATGTGCCAATTGTCAAAAGCTGAATCATTTTGCAAAAGTGTGTCGATCAAACACCAGAACAAAAGGAGAGAGACAAAAGACAAGTCAAGGGGCCAAGGCGATACAACCACCAGATCTCAGTCCTGACATGGATGATGATGATGAGCCAGAAGACACTGTGTACATAATCCATGCAACGAAACCAGGCTGTACAAGCCGGAAAAAAATTCCCAGATGCCAAGTCACAGTAGCGGGACACCAGGTTATGGCCCTCATTGACACAGGGGCGTCAATAAATATACTGGCACAATCTGACTTCGATAAAATGCCATGTCGCCCCCCTTTGCGACGCACCACGGTACAAGTCTTCGCATTCGGATCAACCAGGCCTCTCCCAATGGCGGGAGTCTTCATGATGGATATCAATCATGAGGAAGAAAAGGTACAATCCAAGGTGTACGTCACCAAAATAGGAACCGGAATGCTGCTCAGCTGCCGCACTGCAGAAGAGTTGAAATTAGTGACGTTCGCATTTAGCATTCACGTCGGGGGGCTAGTCAGTCTACAGGAAGAATACGCAGACATCTTCCAAGGAATTGGCTGCCTAAAAGGCCGCCAAATAAAGCTACATATAGATAAATCAATAGAACCAGTCGCGCTGAAACACCGACGCATTGCATTTCATCTCCGCCCACAAGTGGAGGCGGAACTAAAAAAACTGGAAGAGGCGGACATAATTGAGAAAGTAGAAGGGCCAACCCCATGGGTGTCACCCATAGTGGTCACTAGAAAGCCGAAG
This sequence comes from Pleurodeles waltl, assembly GCF_031143425.1. Classification (NCBI taxonomy): domain Eukaryota; kingdom Metazoa; phylum Chordata; class Amphibia; order Caudata; family Salamandridae; genus Pleurodeles; species Pleurodeles waltl. The sequence goes on along the minus strand of NC_090438.1, from coordinate 486,767,604 downwards.
CAACCAGGGGAGGTACGCATATGCGTAGACATGCGCCTCCCAAACGTAGCCATCAAGAGGGAGCGCCACCTCACCCCGACGGTAGACGATATAGTGGCAGAGGTCAGCGGGTCCAAGTGGTTCTCAAAAATGGATCTACGAGCAGGATACCACCAAATAATGTTGGCTCTGTAGTCTAGAGCGATCACTACGTTCTCTACCCATGTGGGACTACGCCGGTACCGACGTTTGAGTTTTGGGATTGCCAGCGCAGCAGAAGTCTTCCAGGACACAATCAGAGGAGTTCTAGCTGGCCTGGAGGGAGTCATAAACGTGAGTGACGATATCTTGGTACATGCACCCACAGTGGAGGTACACATGCAGATATTACGGGCAGTATTCCAACGACTGCAGGAAAATGGACTAACTTTGCATCGCGAGAAGTGCGAGTTTTTGAGAAAAGACATTGCTTTCTTTGGGTATCATTTCTCAGAAAAAGGAGTTCGGCCGGACCCAGAGAAAGTAGCAGACATAAAATCAGCACAACCACCCACTTCAGTCACCGGCGTGCGAAGTTTCCTGGGGATGGTAACTTACTGCGGGAGGTTCATTCCCAATCTAACCTCCCTCACGGCCCCCCTCAGGGAGCTCACTAAGGCCCACACTCTGTGGGAGTGGAATGAGACACAAGAGAAGGCATTTCAGGACACAAAACAGGCACTATCAGCAGAGACGACGCTAGTTTTCTTTGACCCAGCAAAAGAAACAGAAATATCAGTGGATGCGAGCCCAACAGGTCTTGGAGCAGTGTTGTCTCAAAAGAAAAAGGAAGGTGACTGGACCCCTGTGGCATATGCCAGTCGAGCATTGACAGAAACGGAACAAAGATATTCACACATAGAAAAGGAGGCACTAGCAGTCAACTGGGCCTGTCGCCACTATCATCTATATATATATGGTCACCCATTCACGGTATACACCGATCACAAGCCGCTGATACCATTATTCAACAAGACAGCCTCACAGCCTCCCCCTAGAATTGAAAAATGGATTCTCCAGTTGCAAGGGTATCAGTTTGCAATGGTATATCGCTCAGGGGCACAAAACCCAGCAGATTATTTGTCTCGGCATGCAAGACCGTTTACTGAACGGGAAAAGGAGGAGATCGAGAGTACGGAGGAGTACGTGAGGTTGATAGTGGAGAGGTCGAGGCCACTGCCCATATCCCTAAAAGAAATACAAGAGGCAACAAAGGAAGATGAGGTATTGCAATTGGCAATATCCTGTGTAAGCGATGGGAGATGGCATTTGTTGAAGCAGAATCTGAATCTAAGAACCAAGGAAGCCAACCACGATATGCAGGCCTTGTTTCGAGTCAGGCAAGAGCTGGCCGTGTCGCCGGAAAACTGCCTGCTGAGAGGAAGTAGGTTAGTTATTCCGGACCGCCTGAGACAAAGAACTGTTGAGTTGGCCCACAGTGCTCACCAGGGCGTGGTTAAAACAAAAGCTCGACTGAGGAGCAAAGTGTGGTTCCCTGACCTAGACATCTGGGTAGAGAAGATCATACAGAGGTGCCACGCATGTCAAATGGTAGGGCCGACGGATCCGCCGCCCCCCATCATCACCGAATCCATCTCGGCAAAGCCCTGGCAAAGAGCCAGCGCGGATCTTGGAAGTTTGCCGGATGGAAGACACATGCTAGTTGTGATTGACGATTTCTCCAAATATCCGGAGGTCGAAGTTTTAGAATCGACAGTCACGGAAAAGGTCATACCATGTATAGAGAAAATAATGGCTACGCATGGTTTGATGCAGGAACTAAGGACTGACAACGGTCCCCCATTTTCGAGCAATGAGTTTGCAGCATATCTGGCATCGTATGGCATCCACCACAGAAAAATCACTCCACGATGGCCTCAAGCCAATGGTGAGGCCGAAAGGTTTATGAGGACCCTCAATAAGGTATTGCGGATTGCGGTAGCGAGGGAGAAAAATATAGACTGCGCGATATTTGAGTTTTTGAGAGAGTATCGACTGACCCCTCACAGTACAACTGGTGTCTCCCCGAGCCAGATCTGCATGCCAAGACAAATAAGGGATACGATTCCCCAGGTGGAAACCCTCACCGAGGCATCAGGACAATCAAAGAATAGGCACAAACAAGTGGAAGCGAGACTACGACAGAGACAGGTTCAAAATGAGAGAATGTCAAGGAAAAGGAGAGCGCATCCCAGACGTCTGAGTATAGGGGATGTGGTACTCATGAAAAATCGACATCTGGTCGGGAAGTTCAGAACAACTTTCGAATCGGGCCTGTGGACTGTAACTCGAGTAAAGGGGACGCTAGTGACCGTCACCCGAGGAAGCGAGATGGTAACCAGGAACATTTCTTGTTTCAAAAAATACCACGGAGATCATTTTATTCATCACAGGAGCGAAAGTGATCGCAGCCATGAGGTAGAAGATGAAGATATAGAGCGACCAGGGTTTTTCCTGGGGAGTGAACTTGAGACTAGTCATACCGGCAACGGGGAGGATGTCAGAGTGGGAGATCTGGCACCTACGGGGGTGTCAACCCCGGTTGAGGAGAGCCTATCTGCAGAGGGGCTGGTGGAGAAAGACAGCCGGTGGTGAGTCAAAGAAGAGGAGAAGGAAGGTATTATCTGAGGTCCCGCGTATCACCCCCAGAGCGGCTGAAGGACTATGGGGGTCATTTTGACCTTGGCGGACGGCGGAGGCCGTCCGCCAAGGTGCCGCGGCTGAACCGCCGCGGTCAGAATGCCCTCGGGAGCACCGCCAGCCTGTTGGCAGTGCTCCCGTGGTCGGTGACCCTGGCGGTCACCGGCCGCCAGGGTCAGAATGACCCCCTATGTGTGTGAGTAAAGTGGACACTGTAAGGGGTGTGTATTATGGTGGTCGAAATGCTAGTGGAAAAGTCAGTGTGTGCAAGGTTACAACCACGTATTCAAGGAAGAACACACTGCTGTTTAGTTGTAAGTTAATTTATAGTTGAGGAGAAATGTTATGTTTGGGGGGGGCGCCCCACAGTTCTCGGCGCACAGGGGTGTTTTGTATGTCTAAACCCCATGCAGGCCGGAAGGTTCCAACCTCCCTGTTTATGTGAGCGAGATGGTATGGGCGCCGTGACGCAAGGGAGCTAATAAAGTGTTTGACTCGGCAGGTGGGTGGGACTAAGACCCCCGGCCGAGGAAGCGTAACGATCTACCTGTGTGTCCCGTGTCCATGTCATTTCAACCGCGCGTTTGTGGCCCGCGCGTTATTCACCAGAATGTAAAGCCCCGATCGGCCGGTGCACTTCCATGCGCGCTGCGCACGAAAAAGACAGAACAGAGATGAGGGTCGTTTTTATATTTCTTTATTCAGCACGCAGTTTGGAGTGTTTTCTTTGTATGTTACAGGATATCTGCACAGTGGTGTTTTGAGTGGTCCCCACACTTATGCAAACGGGCCCCCCCTACACATGGGTACAGATTAAATATAAGCCTGTATCATGTGACATCTTCTCGACATAGAAGTAATTATGTCTCTAATCTATGCACAGATTAAAAAAAGACGACGCAGTGCGCAGCATGTGAAGAAGTGCCCTGATGAAGGTGGTTGGCAATATTATGAATATATTTGGAAATACAAGTCCACCAAAACGCACGTCGGCAGTTCTGATCTCAGTTCTGATCTTTCACTAAAACACAGTAAAGACGATTTATCAATTTTGCAATTAGGAGGATTTACCAATTGATGAAGAAGCATCCTTTGATGTGAACTTTGATTTATAAAAACCTACTGAATCTAGTGAATATTTATGTACTTATTATGAGTTAACCCTCATCATTGTGGAGAATGTTTTTTTTTTTTTAAAACAATGTTTGGGTATATGGGTGTGATGTCTTAATTTGCTATGTATTCAATATTCAAATTTGAGATTGTTTAACATATATTTGTTGATTATAAATATTTGTTGATGAATTGGTCTGTCTTTGAAATGTTTCAGTATTTGTTTATATGTTGTGTTATGTGTATTAGATTGTCCAGTCTTGATATGTTGATTTATATGTTTTGTGTTTTGAGGGTCTTTTGAGTGGATAGGTGTTTGATGGTCTACTTTAGGAATTGTACAGTTTGAAAATAATGATGTATATATACACATATGTAGATATGTTTGGATGATTAATTAAAACATTTTTTGGAATATCAGTAAAGTTGTTTTTTGGGAACTAGTTTCGTTTAGGAATTAGTAGAAGAGTGTTGTACTGTTTACTTATGGTAAAATGTAATAGGACACAGCACAACAAAAATGTGAACATAACACAACAGTACAACACAACAATATCAAATTGCAATAATGCAGCTCAAAAGCACAACAATGATTCACTATCAAATTTCAACAAAATATCACACAAAAAATATACACAAACATTGTTCTCAACATTATCAAATCTAGACACCCACTTTCATTATGCGGTGGTAAAGGGTGTTTGCACCAAGTACTGCCTTTCTTGACATCAAGAACATGCAATAGGGCTAGTGTCAAATGATTTGTGATATGGCCCATTCTGATACATGGTATAGTTGCTAGTCACAAAATACGTATGCATACACTGCATTTGCATCAAGGTCATGAAGTCATAGTGTAGATCTTAAATTGTAATGTGTATATCAAGTTCATTATCAGTGACCTATCATAAGCATTTTATCTCTGATCTATGTCTTTTTTTAAATTACCTTTTTAATGATGTATAGTCTGGAGCATCAACATCCTATACAAAATATTGAATTATTCTAAAGTATAATGCTTAAACTGCTGTGTTTCCAATTACTGAAGATGAGCATGAACAATGAAATAGGAAATATTAATTTAAACAAAACAAGACCAAAACATCAAAAATCCAACATACACAAGTCAAGTGGTGAATTAAAAGCAAAAAGAGTCTTAAATCCTTTAGAAAACAGTGCTAACGCTGTTAGTGTGAAAAAGTACCTGGGTTGCATTAAAATAACACTGCACATGTGAGTGTGCGTCGGAAAAGGCCAGCAATGTGTTGATTTCTCACTTGAGACTGTGCATCATTCCTCCTCTGGTCGGGTCAGCGTGCGTCATTTTTCCTCTCCGCAGGAGAGAGATGTGTCGATCCGGACAAGCACCTCGGGTCTGGGGAGGCTTTGTGTTGTTTTTCTGCACCCAGCGAGGTTTGCGTTGAGAATCCTGCTGCAGGGTATCAGAAAAACCGCACTATGTGGGTTGGAAGGTTATCAGCCTCCATCAGCGGGTGTTGCGCATCGTTTCTCCAGCCGCATGTGTCGATCTTTCAGCCGTGATGCAGGTGGAGCATAGATTTTAGCCACGAAGCCGGCGGCATGTTGTTTCTCAGTGTCTCGGAAGGTGCGTCAAAAATGTCCCCGCACGTCAGTCTGTGCGTGGATTTTCAGTCTTGGTCTGCCAGCTTCACCTTTCAAGGCCCCAGGAACTGGATAGGGCACCACTTGGCAGGGGAGGAGTCTCAGCAGAGAGTCCAGGTGCTGGCAGGGGAAGTCTTTGATGGCCCTGAGACTTCAACAACAGCAGGCAAGCTGAGGACAAGTCCTTGGAGATTCCTTCACAATCAGGAATGCACAACAAAGTCCAGCCTTTGTGCCCTTTCACAGGCAGAAGCAGCAACTGCAGAATGGCTCCACAAGGCACAGTCACAGGCAAGGCAGCACTCCTCCTCCGCTCTTCAGCTCTTCTCCTTGGCAGAGGTTCCTCTTGATGTCCAGAAGTGATCTAATTTTTTAGGGGTTTGAGTTCTCTTCTCATACCCATTTTGGCCTTTGAAGTAGGCCTACTTCAACGGAAAGTCTCTCTTGTTTGTGAGATCCTGCCTTACCCAGTCCAGGCCCCAGACACACCCCTGGGGGTTGGAGACTGCATTGTGTGAGGGCAGGCCCAGTCCTTTCAGGTGTAAGTGACCACTCCTCCCCTCCCTCCTAGCACAAATGGATCATCAGGATATGCAGGCTACACCCCAGCTCCCTTTCTGTCACTGTCTAGGGAGAGGTGCAAACAGCCCAACTGTCAAACTAACCCAGACAGGGAATCCACAAACAGGCAGAGTCGCAGAATGGTTTAAGCTTAAGCAAGAAAATGCCTACTTTCTAAAAGTGGCATTTTCAAACACACAATCTCAAAACCAACTTTACTAAAATATGTATTTTTAAATTGTGAGTTCAGAGACCCCCAAACTCCACATGTCCATCTGCTCCCTGAGGAAATCTACACTTTAGTCATATTTAAAGGTAGTCCCCATGTTAACCTATGAGAGAGATAGGCCTTGCAACAGTGAAAAATGAATTTGGCAGTACTTCACTGTCAGGACATATAAAACACATTAGTATATGTCCTACCTTAAACATACACTGCACCCTGCCCATGGGGCTATCTAGGTCCTACCTTAGGGGTGTATTACATGTAAGAAAATGGAAGGTTTGGGCCTGGCAAGTGGGTACACTTGCCGAGTCTAATTGGCAGTTTAAAACTGCACACGCAGACACTGCTGTGGCAGGTCTGAGCTATGTTTACAGGGCTACTAATGTGGGTGGCACAACCAGTGCTGCAGGCCCACTAGTAGCATTTGATTTACAGGCCCTGGGCACCTCTAGTGTACTAGGGAATTATCAGTAAATCAAATATGCCAATCATGGCAATCCAATTACACATACATTTTACATAGGAGCACTTGCACTTTGGCACTGGATAGCAGTGGTAAAGTGCCCAGAGTAACAAAAACAGCAAAAATAGAGTCCAGCACACATCAACAACCTGAGAAACAGAGGCAAAAAGTTAGAGGAGACCACGTCAAGGATGCCAAGTCTAACAAACAGTCTATGTCAGATCCATACAATAATGAATGCATGAAGAAGAAGTGAGACATGAATATTAGGCTCATAATTTAGCATCACAATACAATATCTAAAGCACAATGTGCTATCGCTATTTGCAAACCAGATATGTGCATACAGGTTTCAGGATGAGGATGCAACTTGTGGTGCAGCCTATGTACTGATAATTCTCATTGCAAATTCCCAATTCATAGGGGGGTCTCTGAACAATGTGGCTCATGAACATCAATGAGGCAGGTCGTTTTGCCTTTAAGGGATAGAAGACCTTCATAATTGCATTCGCATTCTCACCTGGAAACATTTGTAAAGCAGCTCATTTCCCTTAACATAGCAGGTGCTGATCAATTTTAAAAACAGAAATGTCTCCCATGTGTGAAGACATCATGTGGCGTATAAAATGGACTCCTAGTGCAGTGTATGCTCTTGTCAATAGCACTGAACATGACTCCAAATGAGGAGCTGGGCCGCAAGACAGCTTCCTTTTTGGGAATTAGTTACCAGCTCTTTTGAGGTGTCAGTAACTTATCAATGGATTGAAGCTATTTCCACATGGTAACTGTTGATACATACCATTGAGACACAGAATTAGTAGAAGGTGCTCATTTCATAACCACTCCTTATTGCGATACAAAGTGGGTTTAAAGTTGGAAAGACTTGTGATTTTGTGAATTTTAGGGTGTGGAATGCAAAAGTGTTAACACATCCGGCTTCTACTCTCTACAACATTTTGACAAGCAAATACATTTTTTATTATGATGTTAAGGTAGGCTAATTTAAAAGAGATTCATTATTAAACAATTTCGCAAATACATTTGTGTGTGAAAAACAAAGAATAAGAGATCATAATATGCATAATCAACAAGAGTTTTTCTGTGCCTAATTCTATTCCACATAAACAGCAATGAAGTTGTAACATATTTTATTGAATAAACGAAGATCTGGCTTTGTTACATGCAAGCTTGCTTTGCAATTCCTTCAGCAGCTTAGTTCACCTCTAGTGTGCTCTTGCATTTGCTCCTTTTTAAAATCTGCCCTTTGCCATTGGATTTTTTTTTATTCATACATTTTCTAGGCCAATATGAATTTATGGATAAACTGCACCATCGAGTGATTTATATATTTATATTTTATCGATGTAAATTTTATATATGTAATAGTTGTATTGATTAATGATTTTTTTAAATCATCAAAGAAAATGTGATGGTTATGATGCGCGTGCTCTGTGGAGGTGGTATGGCATTGAAAAGCAGATAGCTTGAACTTGCATGAACTCACAGAAATAATGGAACAACAGCAGCAGCTTGGTGCTGGATCTTGTAAGCTGAGTTTCTCCAAGTGATGAGGACTATGCTATTCAATTGTTGCAAGGTGACATAAACGTGGATAAGGAAGCAAGGTCAAACATTAGATACATATTGTGGAAATCTAAGGGAACATTTGTTGATCTTTTATCACCACTGTCAACCATATACAGATCCATTCTTGCATGATGATTGTTGAAAAAGGACAAGGGATAAACCAGATGTAACCCCAATTTATAAAATGAAAGTGTGGAGAGGAATGGAATGGAAGCTTAAAGCCATTAAATCCCACATTTTGTATGGTGGAAATAAAGGGAAAATGTACCACATAATTATTATTGAAAGTCCCTGATTCCAAATGAACGCAAGACTCATGTCAGCACGGTCTGTGGGGGAAGACCGTAACAAAAGATAAATATTTGATTAGCTCAAACAAGGCTCAGCTCAAGGAAGAGAAATGGATGTGGTCCTCATCAATTTAATTGCAGTAGTCTGCAGTATTTTAGAAACCTAACAATAAAACAATATATTTAATCTGTACTCTAGTGATTGTACTGGGACGTGGCAAAGGGAGTCATTTAGATGCTTTTGGAAGGTCTCCCAGGTGGTTGGAAGCCCTGACCATTTTTCCTACTTGTCACATGTGCTTGTCATGAGTTTCTGTTTTGTGAGGGGATCTGCAACTGTGGCACATCTTTGTGTAGAGAAGATAAACTCTTCAGGTGGTAGTTTCTAAATAGAAAAAGAAATGGCACCAACATTGAGAGAGTTTTCTCCCTGCACAAGGCGGCCATTCAGCATTTTCCCTGCCCTTGTCTGCCATGGAGTGCACCATATTAGAGACACTGGAAAAATGTGTGCCTTCAGTAGTACAGTGTGTCTTAGCCACCCTTTGGCTGACATTTCTCCAGGTATGAAGCTTACACTAATGGGGTCAACGGAGGCTCCACTGGTGTAAACCTGCTGTGTCCCCGGACTAAATTCAGTGTACAAACAGCATGTTTGGTAGAGCGGGAGCCCTGTCAATTTACAGTAGTGCTCCTGCTCTACCTATCTAAGTATGGTCCTAAGTATTAGAAGGAGGAGATAACGCTAATAAGTGCAGCGCTATATAAAGACAATCAGCAGACATGCATTTCACACGATGTAAATGTGTGCAGCACCACAGGAGCAAACAGATTCACACTTATGATGTCACAACCATGTTCGTGTAAAAAATGTTTTTGGGTTTTTTTTTTTTTCAGTGTAAATGTAGCACCAAAGTGCATAGTCGTACTAGATGGGATATTATGTAGCAATTGCACTCGCCAGTACAAATCTTATTTGGCATTAGGATTCAATCAAAGGCATGCCAGGCTTCTTTCGTAGGTCTGGTTCTATATGAAATCCTATTTACGCTTACACTGCTCCTGGCCTAATTTTGGAGTGCATATCTCTGCATTTCAGTACTTCGGATAAAGTCTGGTATGGACGTTAACACCATATAGATAGCTGATCTCTTTCAAATCGATTCTCTCTATAATCCATATACGTTTTTCTCGATTAAGTATGTAAAACGGTGTTTCATTCTTACATTTGAAATGGTATGTGACTAATAACAGTGAATCTAAAGGACCTATTGTTCTGTTTTTGATTAAAGGATCTATACCTTGGCATCCATATAATAAATACATCTAAACACGATTTTCTCAAGAGGAAAATGTCAGTTTCAGAAAGTCAGCAAAACCTCTAATTTATTTCATGTACAATATGTATTCGTTATGTAGTCACACCATCACCAATTCAACCCAATGGTCTGACGGAGGAGCGGAAAGATGTTCCCTACCATGAACAAATAAACTTTACCACGCCGTTAATTTATGTGACAACTGTGGTCATCGTCTATAAGAACTGCCAGATGTTTTGCACTTGTTATTGGTACGTTGTAACTAATAACATAGACGAGGAGCTCTTGATCTCTGTGCCCATGGAGGAATTTGTAAACGGATTCGTGAAAACTCAGTGTGTAAGCTAAAAATGATTGCGCCCTGCCACACAGAAACACACATGGCAGCCATTCACGTTGAATGTGCCACACACAGAGTTGTATTATATTACTGAAAATTATTGTGCCCTACCACACAGAAACATACATGGCAGCCATTCACGTTGAAAGTGCCACACACACACACGACAACATTTATAACTCATTGCTATAAAGTGATGAATAATGTGCCACAGCAGAAACACAGATGTTTGCAGAAACACAGATGTTGCTTAACCAAAATAACAGCGGTAATACGATACTGAGAGTTCTCCATGCTGAGTGGTCGGCAGTGATATACTGTATGTACACAAAGGGGGTGTTGCCTTTTTTATGCCTTTTTATGGTGTTGTAGCATTTACAAAGTAATTCACATTCGTTGAATGACGTAACGCACACGTGAACACGTGATTATTTTTAGAGTTTTAAAACCAGTTCATTAGGGCATACAAAAATAATATTGTTTTTTCATTCTGTTGTGTTTTTGGATGCTGGCTAACATATTATAAACAATCGTCTTGTCATCATGATGCAGAATGTATGTCCTTGAGCAAACAAAGCAAGCTTAATGCAACACGTGGTGCGCTTTATGTTCACTACATGGGCGCTGCAGACCTGTCATTGGTGCATTCTTCTGAGAGCAATTTCTGCTTAATGCAATTTGCCAAGTTTTTTTTTTTTATGGTAGGTTCTGTGCACTGTTTAAGAAGTAGTTTGTGCCGCACTTTAAACAAATGGCAGCAAAAGTAATCATGATTGGCTATGTCGTGGTATGTTATACTTCTCATTGTGACTGGTTCATAATTTTACATGACAGAGCTACTAAACATGGTTCACTTAGTAAACATTAAAACATGGCTGTGAATGACCTTTTGTTAAAAAAAAAAAAAAAGCTAGTGACCACATCCAGTGGCAGGTAGGGTTACTCACTGGTATCCCACCCTGCCCACAAACTGATTATGCATACAATTGGCACTTACAATTTCTAGGAGGAGGGACACTCTTATCCCGAGAACCAGATTAACACTTATCGCTGGCAAATAACGGCATTCATCAAGGAACCACAAGTTAAAACTGGCCCATTTTTCAAAGCAAGGACATGGAGGCAGGATATGCTGGGGGCCAATTCTCCTGTTTCGATTTTCAATTCTCCCGCTTCCTCCGGGGAAACCAAATAAAATTCTAATGACTGCTAAAGCCCACACATCTTTAAAGAAGAATCTAGTATCCAAGACTGCCAGCATGATCCTCTGCCCTTTCTTTTTGACTTTCCTGTCAAAGTGTTACGGTCCTTAAAGAGATGTGATGATTAATGAGGCGCTATACAAAGAACACTTGCAACATAGTACATTTCCATCACAGCACTGCAACTACAATCTGTGACACTCAGGGCTGGATATAAAATCTTGTGCTAAAGATGTTGTGTACAGTTGCTGATGTCATGCTCTTGTCATGAATTTCAATTTTTGTGAAGGAGGCACTGAGCACCTGACTTCTAGCATGCAATTGCAGTTGTGAGCATGGAGGCCTCCGTGGGATTTTAGACATCCTCGCCTGCATTGTCCTCACAATGTATGCCCCCTTGTGACTCCTGTCCCTTAAAGCCACAGGATTAACAATGGCACAATAGTTCATGTTATATAAGCATCTAGCAGTCCTTGATAAACCTTGAAACTACCAAAATTCACTCTCATCTTTACATTTTCTATAGAGAAATACAAATCTGGCACTGTGCTTCGCTTGCTCTTTTATCACACTGCCCTGTGTTCTTATATTCCACCGTTTGATTTATAACGATTTTGAAACATTTCTTGATACTTGTGAAGTTTGCAGGGATTCGCTCTTTTTCTGTCGTACCCTCTAATTCAGATGTAACAACACTTTGTTTAGGAGGAAAGAAAAGGTAGATTTGAACCTTTTCAGAAATTAGGTATATTGCATGTTCTCACTGGTGGAGGTTAGGAGTGCTTTAGGATCCTGTGATTGCCTTTGCAGATTTTATCTGCTTAGGCTTATGGGGCTTTCTAACTTTGGCCCATCAATTGGTCTTATCACTTCTAATCCTTGAGGACTATAGTCCCGTTTAAGATTACTTTTATACACCCTAGATTTAAAAGATCACTGCTAATTCCATACTCTTTTAAATAGAAACAATTATAGGTCCCACACCATTAAAAACTTTGTCATGTACTGCCAAGATACTCAATTGGACTCTACACAACCTTTATTTCCACTACAGCATGCTCATTCAACTGTTTTATCAGGACTCTGTAGCTGACATTGATACACTGTATTAAACTATAAACAAATACATAGTTTAATACATCAATAAAGAAATGATGTAGCATTAGTGACAGATACAGGTGTCTGCCTTTCTTACTTAGACATACAGAACTATGCAAAGTAAATTATAAATCTATACTTTGAAGTTCATTGCCTGCACTTGCTAACCATGCCACGTCTCAGGATCTGTGATGGGCTGCAGCACTGTCAGAGAATTACCTAGTTACTTTCCAAATGTGGGTGAATGCTGCTAAAATAAAACATGGGGCAGGAGTAGTTGCATGATTTTCCTGAAACGGCAAATGCTGGAAACTGATATGTTTCCAGACAGGTTAGTAAAGTTAAATATATTTCATAAATCTCTTGCCCACATCCCACCATAGTGAAACACTAGCACCCTGAATGGGACAATTACCTTCAGACTTCCTAAGTATCCTTGTATCATCAACAAAAGTGGTATCAAAGATCTGTGTCATATCCTCCTGAAACTGCATGTTCGTGGTCTTAGCCAACCAGGAGGTACAGCAGGAGACTGCACCAATGTTGGTAGGGCTAGGGCCGTGTCTGTTTACGCAACCACCCTTCCCAGTTGGCAGAAACTGCTCCCCTACTGCACTGCTCACTGATATGGATGGGCAACTTTACCTCTTCATGACCTTCTGCATGTAAACAAAGAATAGTAAAATTAAGAAATCCACTAACACGGATCCTGAACAAAGAAGTAATCTCCACATAACGTTCGTTACATATGGTGTGTCTAAATCACAAATCCAAAATAAAGAGCACAGAGGCCATAAAAAAACTAACATTTTTGACTCTTTTAGAACTTATTTATTTTAAATTCATAAATTTTAAAATGTCTAGAATATATTATTCTAAAGTCGTTAGCTTTTAGTTCCTATCAAATGGTTATTATTATTATTACTACTACCACTAACGAAAATAAGAAGAATGTGACAATATAATGTTATTCTACTATTATTGTTGTAAAATGGTTGTTACATATTTAGCAATTATTCATATTCTTATTAAATCATATTTAGCATGTAAGCATTTTTATTGTTCATATTCCCATATATTTTTGTTTTCAGGCACTTTGTTATTTCTCATAAAGTAAAGCCATGATGAGGAATCCACACTACACTTCTGTTACAATACATAGAATACTGTGAATACTTATAGAGACCATGATTACATATTGCCTAAAAGAGATCATGCAATTAAATAACGACATGACACGCTGCAACTTGTACGTTTAAGCAAATGGTGTAGTAAGTGGTCAGCATATAGATCTAGGAGGGGTGTGAGATATAGATCTCTATAAGTCCGAGGCAATCAGTGATAGATCACAAAAGCATACAATGGTATGTATAGATCATATCTTGGGAAAGGGAGAAATAAAGAGAAGAGAGAAAATAAAGCCCAAGGGAGAGCCGAGGAAGAAGATAAGTAAGGAGAAAAATAAGAAACAAGAAGCTACACTATAGCAATCCTACAGGACCACCAGCAATCATATCCAAAGACAATGGCAAGATCATTAGATTTCATTAAGCAATAATTGTTCTCTCTATTTAGGAACCTCTTGTTCAAGAGAGCACCTACACACATTCCCATATTACTTCAAATTGTCTCTCAGTTTCCTATATATTCTTAAAATAGTTTACACTTCCTTAATTTGTTGTTAATGTTTTTCTTGTGTTTTTTCATGGCAATTATTTTTTTGGTTTTAGATTGTAAATTTCAAATGTAAGCAACTGACGGGTGCTGCTGTCACTTTTAGCCTCTGGACTTTACATGACTCCAAATTCTATGTAGGCTATACTTTGTTCAGTGCTATTTTACTTTCGACTTGTATTGCCTTTCTGCTCTTAAAGGTGTTTGGTTTTACCTGAAGAATTATATTGCACTGATTTTAACATTTCTTTTTTTTTTTTTTGCATTTAATCTTCTCTTTATCTGTGAGTTTTACAAAAATACTGCAAGACCAGTGTGATATGAATCACAAATCAAATTAAATTGAGTAATGCAAAGTGCAGGAAAAACAAAAGAAATGCCGTGATCAGTAGCTAAACGCTCCTAATTTCATAGGTCAACATGCAGAAATACTTTTCACAAAATAACTGGGCAATGTATGTAACAACAGTGAACATTATTTGCCTAAAGTGTATGTCAAGTGTAGATGAAGACAAAAGCGTTTGACCTAAAAGTATGTGATGGTTGTAATGCACAGATGACGTTGAAGGATTTTTCGGTCTAAAATCAGTGGTTGTTAACATTTGACTTCTGTGGACCCCCACATTATCATTATTGGCATCTGGGGACCCCTATTGAATCATTGTTGGAAACTGAGTAACCCCTCCCCACACTGATTCATTACTGGAAGCCGGGGTCCCTAGCCTAAACATTGCAGCTGATTGGAACCTCAAAAGAAAACACAAAGAATACAGTAACAAGCATTCCATCAAACACATACACAAAGAATAACACATTTTATTAAATTGCAAGCAAATATGAATAAAAAAATAAAAAAAATAATTTATTAGGAAGGTTGGAGGTTTTCTAAGCTCAATTGAAGCCACACATTGACCATACTATGCTCTGTTTGATGCACCTTCTCCCACAAATTAATCTGAGGATTCTAATAAAATGTTTAGCCTCCAATTTCAAAGTCCTTGACATTTACGGTACATTTTAAAATTTGTGATTTGTACATTTAGCCACTTTGTTTATATACACTTTGTTAAACTGTTAATATTATTTAATTTTCTAAGCAGTCTCAGACTCCCTGAGGAGGCTTTGTGGACCCCCAGGGGTCCCTGGACCACAGGTTGGGAACCACTGTCTACAATCATACAGTGAAAATTCTGGACAGGTTATTCACAAATATGCAATCATCCAGTAAACCATAAATATATTGCACATCATAATTGTCATTATTTTTAATAACATGTTGTCCACCAGCAGAAACAGCTAGTCCACTCTTTGTGTACATGTTAATCTTAACCCTTCACCTTTTGAAAAGGCGTATGTTGTGTTTAACAAATGTTTTAGGGCCAGATGTACCAATAATTTTTCCGATCGCAGACGACCTATGGGATAATGTTTTTTGCCATGAACCACGGCAAAAGGCACCTCTGTAATTTGTTACTGAATCGCATTTTGCTTTTCTGATTCGATATTAGGAAGGGGATTGTTTAGGGTGACCCTTTCTAATACCAAATAGCACTGGTATGTATGAATGTTTTGTGACAGGAATGCTGTCTCAAAACATTCATATTTTACTGACTCCGTAGAAGAGGTGGTGACCCATTTACAAATAGAAAGGGATCCTGGAAGGACCCCTTCACCTTTGTGAATGTGGTGCCAACATTTTTTAAGAGCAGGCAGTAGTCCCACAGACGACTGACTACTTTAAAAAAAAAAAAAGGAAACTTTCATTTTTCATTTTGAAATGTAACCCATTAATCTTTAAGGAAAACCAGCTGCATTTAAAAAAATGCTTCATTTGAAAAGCGATCACAGACATGGTTGTCTGCTAACCCTAGCAGGGCACCATCCCTTTGAGAGCAGGCCATTCCCAAAGGGTCGCAAATTGCAACCTGCCTCATGAATATTAATGAGGCAGGTCCATGTGCAACCTATTGGGAATCACAAACAGTGTCTGAGACACTGTTGTACATGGCAGTTTTAAATTTCCTAATTGCGAATTGCAAATTGGTAATAACAAACTGAAATGTTAGCACATTTGGACCTTAGTGTTTGAGTCTTGAAGTCAGTTGAAGTGAGAGGCCAATTTTTTCAAAGAAATGTTAGCTTTTTAACATTACTGTTAGAAAAAATCTAAGCTAAGGCAACTCAGAAAGGTACCAGATGCACTTTCACTACTTTCAATTCAGTATAAGCATGGAAAGAAAGGCCCTTATTAGTTAAGCGGTTTGAGGCAGATGGCCTTATACTTGGTATGCTCCTTCAATACTTTAGTGACTCATTGTTCTGTTAAAAATACACAGGCCTCATATATGAGTTAAAATATATGAAGATCTTTATAGTGACCAATGCAGGCAACTCTGGATATACTGCAACAGTAACAGAATCCATCCTACTGCCACTACCATTTACAAGTAAACTTCGTTAGGTTTCCAAATACAGGAAGCACACAAAAAAAGTTCTCATTGATGTAGCCACCTTAAAGTCACTGGGTTTATATAATCCAATATGCCATTTTCATCACATTCTCCAACATATCATCACCCTGCAACATATCCAACAATTTCCTACTAAACATAGACTTACATTTGAGAGATGCCAGACATGTAAGGAGCAGAAGAGAAATATATTCCCTTTTAAAAAAATCTTATGCCTTCCTCAAGTCTGTGATGTGATCAAGAAGTGCTCCGAAGTGTAGACCCTTTTTTGTGCAGCTATATCTTTTTTTTGCAGTGCAGAGGAGTGGAAGGTCCATGTTGGATGATCTTAGGTGCCTAGCTGGTGGATAACGAAGACAAATCTAGGATTGGTAGTCATAAACAAAGTATAGCGTTTTACATTGTGTCTGGGTCCTATGCATGATGGTCTGGGTGGATGTGAGTTTGCATTTTTAAGTTGAACATACTCTGATCAGCATGATACAAACTTCTTGAATGCCTGGATTGTCCTTTTCATTAGTGCAGTGCAGGAGATATTTCAGTAACTCTATTGAAATATAACTGTAGTGAGTGTAGGAAAGTGTTTTTTTAGGGGAGGACGGGTGTTCACCTCAAACAATAAGGCCACCCTCTTCTAGATGCCACACAGATTAAATAAAAGAAACTTGTGCTCAAGTCCTGTTAATGTGACACAAAGCAGTCAGGATAAATTCAAAAGGCATGTGTAAAGTAGCTAAGCAGTGCATATGCAGTAGAAAAACACAGAAAAACACAAAGAAATTTCACAAACACTTTTATAATACAACAAAAATGTATAATAAACTAAGACCATAAAATATAGAAAAAAACATCACCAACAAGAAAGAAAGACCTGACTGGAATCTGCATTAACCAATCGCACTTAAGACAGAGCAGCAGCTGTGACTTCTCTGTAAACCTCTGATCATTAACTGGAGGGGTGGTCCACCCGCATTTTCATGTACAATGATAAAAATTCAATAAATGTAACCCAAAATATGATTTTTAAAGGTTTAAGTGAAAATAGCCCCATAAAAACACAAAGCACCAATGATAGTCTATGGAAGCAGTAGACCGTAACATAGGAACAGTTTGAGGCCAGCTGCGATGGAATCGTGGTTGGATAGACCAAGTGGATTGGTCCTGGTGAAAGTTTAGAAGTCAAAAGGTTTGAAAATGTTTAAAAGTTCTAATACCCTAGAGCAGTGGTTCCCAACCTTTTGACTTCTGTGGACCCCCACTTTACCATTACTGGAACCTGGGGACCCCCACTGAATCATTATCGGAATCCGGGGACCCCACACTGAGTAATTAGTAAAAGTTGGGGACCTAATCTGTTAATAATAATTAATTTTCTAAGCAGTCGTGGACCCCCTGAGGAGGCTTTGGGGACACCCAGTGGTCCCCAGACCACAGGTTGGGAACCACTGCCCTAGGGGTCTGACAGTAAAGTATCCAAAAATTAATGGATGGAATGCGTGAATTAATCTCAGCTCCTGGTAATTACTTGAGGTTGTATCTTAATTCACTGTTATTTTGAACACCATGCCACCTGAGATTATACCCAGCTATATGCAAATCAAGCGTGACCGTGCTCCAATGGGAAGAGTCTTTCCTAAACTGCCAAGACAGATCATCTCTGAACCGGAACACCAGCAAGCCAGAACAGGCTTCACCCTCGTTATGTGCTCATCAGCTGAAAGTAACTTGGTTCCAGTGACACTGCATACATGGGACTCAGGTCTAGGCATACCCATTCAACTTAGGGCAACATGCTAAAGTATACAAAAAATGATGGCTGGCATGAGTGATGCAATCTCAGCTGCTGGTAATTACTTGGGGCCTCAGCCCAATCCTTCATTATTTTGCACACCATGCCACCTCAGTTTGGACCCAGCAATATGCAAATCAGTCTTGAACCTGCTGCAACCCTAACAGTCCAGCCCAGACAGCCAAGCCAAGTCCTCCCTTAACGGCAACACAAGCAACCCAAGACCAAATTTGCCCTTGTTATGGACTCATTTGCTCTGTATAACTTGGTTTCAGTGGCACAGAGTGAACAGGACCCATGACTGGGCATACCAGTCCCATTTACGGTGACAAATTAAAGTGTACAAAAAGTGATGGATGGAATGCTTTAATTAATCTCAGCCACTGGTTATTACTCAGGCCACATTCCAGTACATTGTTATTTTGCTCCCCATGTCTCGCCAGGTGCTTCCTGAAACTGAACACTTTATATAGGCCCATCCGCTGGGTATAACTTGGTTCAAGTAACACATCATTATGATCATGGCCTGAGTGTTCCTAAATGCATTTTGGTTGCTCTGGTATCTTAAATTTTTCTTACTTTACCTTTTCATTTCATTTTCTATTTGGAAGGCTAGATCGAACACGCCATTCTTTTTCACTTCCATCACAACATGAGCACATTCCCTCAGTTGTGGTCCCAAGATGCAAAAGTACCTTCATCAGTCTGCTCAGTTAGTAGTAGGGCGAGCAATTCTTATTTTCAATGGATGTGGTGAACTAGACTTTAGTCAATGCTCTTTATTACAATATGCAAATATAATGGAAAATCATACATAATGCCTTTAAAGATATGGACTGACTAAAGTGTGTACATGATGAATTTAAAATAAAGTAACCAACACTAAAATACCACAACCAGAATAAATGTGCAAAATGGTTAATGAGATACCCGAATGAAAAATGTGATAAAATGTATCATGTTTAAGAAATTTAAAATGTTGACTGAGACCCAGAAATTATTTTGATCAGCAGGCCTTTATCATCAACATGGAGAACAACGTTCAGCGTGCATCGATAATCTGATTCATACAACAATTTTCTGGCTGTATCTCAGGAAAACAAAATTTATGAACACTTAACTTACTACTTCACACAGACAGATACATCTAAGATAGGCAGGGTAAAATCGCTACAATTTGTGCATGCACTTCATGTTTGCATAATGTATGCCAAAGGACAAAGGGCATGCAATGAAAATTTGGATCACAAATAAAAATCAATTTTTGTAGATTATAAATGATTTTAAAAAACACTTGCAACACTTCTAATTTAAATATCACTGGAACTGGACTATGATGTGCAAAAATAATGCTGACCTTCACCACTCTATCTGGCATTTACAGAATCTGTTGGGGAAAAGGTGCCATATATATGAAAAATAATCACCTTGTAGGAAAAATTACAAAAAATAACAAGCTTGTGAGTAACTACTGTTTCCCTACTCCTTAGTAGTCCTTGCGGATTGCTGTTGCAGAAGCAAGCAGGGCTCTATCTGGAACTGTGGTCTGAGTACCTTGAATCCAGGTACTACTGGCTAGTGAATACACTGGGGTAGTCCAGACAATCTAGCCACTAGAGTGTCTTTCTTTCACTGGAGAACAGAGCAGGTTTTGCTGTAGATGGAGCTCCAGCTGCAAGGAGTCCCAAGTCCGATGCAGCACGGGTGATTAGTTGTTGTACGTGACGTCAGTGGGCTCCATCTCTCAGGAGCCCTCTTAAGAGAGATTTCGTCAAAGTTTGGCTCGTTTGTATAACACAGCATATTTTGTCTTCATGCAGAATCTTTTTTTCTGAACCATATGTAAATCATTGGTATAGGTTTTCAACCAGTTCCGACAATGTCCTTCAGTATAAGTAGAAAGGATTTTCCCCAGGTTTTCAGAGGAAAAAGCTGCCTTTTTGTGGTCCCAGCATGACGTAAAATGCCTCAAGAGTTGGTTGAGAGCTTTTAATTATTGAAATGGAGCCCTGTCTAAATATAAAACTGGGAGACACTGGATGGGGTATCTACTGGTAGCCCACAGCTCCTCCTTCAAAGTCGAAGTCTGCATGTATTGATTAATGGCCAGTACTTCACCCCTAGCAGGTGATTCTAGTTGGCCCTTTTGTTAGAAATGGGGTCTCAGTTTACACCCTGTCCAAGTAGGGACCCTCACACTATAGGGGAGATACACAGCTCAGATAACTCCTGCTCACCCCCCTTGGTTGCTTGGCATAAGTAGCCAGGCTTATTCCAGAGTCAATGTGTAAAGTATTTGCACAAATACATACAGTAACACAGTGAAAACACAACAAAAGGACTCCACACAGGTTTAAAGAAATAGCCAACATGTATATAAATCAAACAATACCAAAATGACACAAATCCAACATACACAAGTAAAGATATCAAATTTTCAAGTATAAAGAGTCTTAACCTATAAGAATCAATGGATGTGTTGTTTTAGCACAAAGTACCTGGTATGCATCAAAAATAAAGACAAAAGGCCAGGGTGCATCAGAAAAGCTGGTGATGCATCAATTCCTTACTCGCAAGTGAGGCCGTGCGTAGAATATTTCCCCACTGGGTAAGCGATGCGTCGATTCTTTCCTCGCATGGATTTCCGGACGAACAGCCTCGGGTCCGTGCGGTGATATTGAAGATTTTGACGTCCTGGGACAATGAGTGGAAAATCCAGACACACGACAACGGTGAAGCCATGCTGAGCTAGAGATGTGTCCATTTCTGCAGCCACGCTGCATCAATTCTTCTGATGTTCAGCTCCGGTGTGTGGATTTTCACCCAGGTTCTGCCAGCTTCTCCTTCCAGGGGCCCAGGGACTGGATGTGGCACCACTGGCAAGTCAGTGGTCTCAGCAAAAGAGCCTATGTGTTGGCAGGTGAAGTCTTTGATGTCCCTGAGACTTCTTAACAGGAGGCAAGCTCAGTCCAAGCCCTTGGAGAAACCTCACAGGAAGGATACACAGAAAAGTCCAATCTTTGTCCTCTCCAAGGCAGAAGCAGCAACTGTAGGCCAACCCAGCAAAGCACACAGCAAAGGTGGAGTACTGCTCCTCACAGCTCTTCAGCTCTTCTTCTTGGCAGAGGTTCCTCTTGATCCAGAAGTGTTCTGAAGTGCTCTGAGGTTGTGGGGTCAGCAGTCCAATACCTATACTCATTTCTCCCTTTGAAGTAGGCAAAAATCAAAGGAAAATCTTTGTAGTTCAAAAGACCCTTTCTCTTCTTTGCCCTGCCCAGCCATACTCTAGGAGGTTGGAAATGGTATTATCTAAGGTCAGGCACAGCCCTTTCATGTCTATGTGGCAGCTCCTCCCTCCCTCTCTAGCCCATGAAGACTCATCAGGATGTGCAGGATGCTCCCATTGTGTCACTGTCTAGAGTGAATTCACAAACAGCTTAACTGTTAGTCTGACCCAGACGTGGATTCAGAAGCCAAGCAGAGGCACAGAATAGTTAAACAAGAAAATCTCCACTTTCTAAAGTAGCATTTTCAAACAGACAACCCAAAAAAACACCTTTACCAAAAGATGTATTTTTTAATTGTGAGTTCAGAGACCACAAATTTCATATCTCTATGTGATCCCAATGGGAAACTGACATTGAAAGATGTTTCAATGCAATCCCCATGTTAACCTATGGGAGAGATAGGCCTTTCAATAGTGAAACCCGAAATTGGCAGTATTTCACTATTAGGACATGTAAAACACACCAGTACATGTCCTACCTTTTAAATACAAAAAGAACAAGTGATGAATGGAATGCTGAACAATGTCAAATATTCACCCTCAGTACAGAAGTCTGGGCCTAAATCCATCATTTTGTTGCTGCCCATGATATTCCAGTTTGGACCTAGCCATATGCAAAAAAGTCTTGACCCTGATCCCCATGAAAACAGTCCAGTTGAACTGCCAAGCAAGATCGTCCCTGGACTGGAAAAAAGCATCCTGGGACTGGTTTCAGGGTATTGTCGTAGTTGAACTCTTGCTCTAGGCAAGACGTCCGGTTTAAGGATGACAGTACTTATGTTTGTAGGTGACTATGCCAATCCTACAACAAAACGCAACTGTCGTCCCAACCGTTCCGGCTCACAAGCAGCACCTCACCAAAAACCCAAAACAGTCAAAGGTGATTTGTGGCAGCCTTTACGCATGGACTCAAAAGTGTGACATCTCAGGGAGCGTAGTGGTTAAACGGATATTACCCCTTTCTCACATTAACAATATGTCTCAATCACACACAGGCAATGAAGAAGATGCAGTAAAGTTTCAACCAGGTTTATTTTAGTAAAACTGCAATCTGCGATAAGTTGCATGGTCTGCAATGATTAGGATAATGAACAGTGCAAGAAACAGAATGGTAAAGACAAGAGTCATTAATACAAAGACCCCCACCATCTTGCAATATTACGAAATAAATAAAGTGTGCGATATGTCCTAATACCCGAGCATAAAGGCCTGACCCCTAACCTAGAAGAGAGCTAGGTAGGTTAAATCTCAATCTGCCATTGCCATGTCTATGAGAAGAGCCCCCAACCCTTGTTGCCTTGGAATGAGGTCTCTAGCTCAGACTCCGCAGGAACACGAAGACTGGGTCAGTGTCAAGGCGATGTGTTGCATCGATGGCAGCAATGGCATCTGGTCGGAATCCCTCTGACTATCTGATAAAGTGAGGAGTGTTTATACAGATCTACTTGGAACTCTGATGTAGGTTTGTTCCCAAACAATAGATAACAAGGCGTGCTTGGGATGGTAATTAGTATAAACACGTTCCTTGACAGCATGAAGAGGGAAAGTACTTAAAGTGAACATCTACAGTTTTTCTGTATTTGTCGCCTGATCTTGACGCCTTAGCGCGGTGGCACTGATAATGCAAATCAAAACACAGGCCTAAGTCAAAACAAGGCAGCCATCTTAGAAAGAATCAATTAAATAAATGCGCTAAAAGAGAGCAAGCTAAGTAGGGTAAAAGTCAGTGGGTGACGGGGGCACGAGTCTGCAAGGTGAATGATAAACTAACTACTGTATCCCATTAAAACAAACTAGGATTCACTACAGTATCACCGTCACCAGCCAGGCTAATTTGACTCCAATGGGACGGGGAGCAAGGGACCCACATCTGGGCATACTGTTCCCACTTAAGGCGACAAATGCAAAAAAACAAGTGATGGACGGAAGGCTGAACAATATCAAACATTCAACCCCAGTACAGAGATCTGGGGCTAAATCCATCGTTTTTTTGCTACCAATGTCATTCCAGTTTGGACCCAGCCATATGCAAATCAGTCTTGACCCTGCGCCCCAAGGGAACAGTCCAGCCCGAACTGCCATGCCTTTTAAATACACTGCATCCTCTCCAATGGGCTGGCTTGGGCTACCTTAGGGATGACTTGCATGTAGTAAAAGGGAAGGTTTGGGCCTGGCAAGTGGGTACATTTGCCAGGTCTAATCGGCATTTTAAAACTGTACTCACAGACACTGCAATGGCAGGTCTGAGACATGTTTACAGGGCTACTCATGTGGGTGGGACAATCAGTACTGCAGGCCCACTAGTTGCATTTGATTTACAGGCCCTGGGCACACATGGTGCACTATAATAAGGACGTACTAGTAAATCAGATATGTCAATCATAGATAACCAATCATTATCGCAATTTACACAGGGAGCACTTGCACGTTACCACTGGTCAGCAGTGGTAAAGTGCTCAGAGTACCAAAAAAAGCAGTAAAGACAAAATCCAATACACAGTCAAAAATACAGGAAGCAGAGGCAAAAAGGTAGGGGAAACACCTTCTCTGTCTATCTTTCAAATGACATCACCCGCTGAGTTATGTGAAGTCAGCTGTAGTCCCAACAAACAAGATGAACCTCACCCCAAAGAAAAGGCCTAGGCAGGAAGTTGAAGAGTTGAATGCACTATAGATTATTTGGCTGTTTAACCAGGACCAAATTTTCGAATCCCAGACTAACAGTTTAATGCACGCATTTGAGAACAATTTGCTTTGTGCATACTTTAGAAAACATTTGAAAAATCACATGAATTCAGATGCAAACAAGTATCTGGCCATGTACAATCACAATAATTCACAGGCATCTAGGCCTCTGGCCACTACTACACAAGGTATATAATACATGTTTAGAGGACAAAAAGTGTCATCGTATAAAACGTTCACATCCAAGATGAAAATATTTGATAATAGCTTTTCCTAAATGTTGAGGTGATAATTGTAAAGCCAGGAAATTCTGACGAGAACAACGAAATATAAAATGACATATTTAAGAGGTATTTTTCTCTCTGTCCAGTAAATACAGAATTCATTACATGCTATGTCAGCTTTGTATAGTCAGACGCTCTGACTTTGGAACGGCATCAGGTTGTCTTCTGCTGTCTAAGGGTGGCTTTCAAAACATTAAACAGAGCTGAGCAGGCTAGCAACTTTGACCTTAAATGGTTTGATTAAAAATCAATTGTTTTATTGATAAACAACTAAATAAATGCGCTAATCGAAGTAAACTGCTGGCTGCAAAATAACATCATTTTCTGCTACATAATTACTATTGGAAATAAAATACAGTAAAATCACCCAAAGGTAAGAAATGTCCTGTTTCACCTCTTGACCTCACTCACAGTTTTTCGTTTCCAATATCTCTCAGATTCAATTTACTTTGCCTTACTTGATTTATTTTTTATGAATGTTTCTCTAGTTGAATTCCATACCAATTCATACTAGTTCAGCCTTACTGCTGACAGTTTTGCAGACCGTTCAAATGAAATACTATTGAAAATTAATCTGTAGGTTTCATAGGTTGGGATCCTGTCTCTCCGTTCATGTAAAATGTAATTATATGTATCAACCACCAGCAGTATCTGTACCGCATTTGGACGCCCTCTTCCAAACCATAACCAAAGCACAAGAAATATAGATAGTCAAATACAATATCAAAGACTTTCATGAACGGACACACAGACAGTTTATTATACATCAATACCCCTGACGCCTGGAGTTTTCTGGGCCCGCATGCTGCAGTAAAAGATTACACCAGTGTGTAGTGTGGAGAACTGACCTCGAGTACATGCATTCGGGCCCCTTTATTGGCTGGGTCACCTGACTGGTGATGCCTGTGTTGGATGGGTGTAAAGTCCAGCCCTCAGGAAGTGGTTGACAAACTACTACACACAGAAATGCATGTGTGTATCCAGCAGGACACTACATTCCACCCAAACTTTATTGAAAATAGAATAAGTCCAACCTGTAAGAACAAAACACATAAAACACCAACTAAGTCTCTCAGCTCGAGAGGCAGTCCTCTTGACGGGAGTGGACAGGCACTGCTAGGAGTAACCGGGCATCTCTGCATGCATCCATGATTTAACCAGCTGTGGCTGGGCATGAACACTGTGGAGATGGAATCTGGATTCGGTGACAGCCGGTTGGTTGGTTCAATGTCCACTCATGCACTTCAAGCTCTAGCAGTGATATGGTTGTTGTAAACAATTCAAACTTGGTGCATCAGGAGCATGGGTGGAGTCGACTGCAGAGATACTTCGTGAGACATCCTCACGTCATGAAGGCTAATCCCGCGAGTACTGGGAAGATATTGGCAGCAATAAGATGCCCCCGTCTGAAACCCTGGTGTGTCCTGTTATCTTGTCAGCAGAGCTGCTTCCAGACCATCTCTTGTATGGGGATTCCCTTGAGGCCCTTTGATGGGTCATCACGGGACCACTGGGACTGTGCTGGGCTGCATGTGGGCCATCTGCGGGCCACTACAGGCTCTCCGAAAGGAGCCATGGCCAATTCGTTTGGGCAACTGAAAGGGTGGATGAAAATTGGTCAGTGTGGTTGCCAACAGGAACCAGGTGTGGGTGGGCTCTCAGCTAGTCTCTGGGCAATTGGTCTCACACATTGCCAAGAGTGCCTCATTGGTCTCTTGATGTTTTGTGGAGGTACAGTTCCACTCTGGTGTTGAGATACTTTTTTGTTGGATCAGTGATGCACATGGCAAGTACATTTTTCGCAGCCAATAGACATTCCAGGCTCCTTCTAAATATGGGCAATACCATGAATCAATTTTAATTTGTTTACCTATTTACACATATTTACCTTGATCCTTGGAAAGAAAAAAACATTTAACATTAGTAATATATACATTCACAGGGTAAGCATAAAATGTAGGTGGTACACATATTTAAATATGTTGAAGAAAGAGAATGAGGGAGTAAAAAAGAGAGGAAGACAGACAAAAATAAAAAAAATGCAACATGGTCAAATTGCCTCAAAATCCACCAGCTCAATTTTTAGCAAACTTAGGAGTTCACCAATAACTTGACTGTCTCGTTTTGTTTTATAATATACACTTCTTTTAGAAATATAAAGATGTGGCCCAGCAGAAATGCTATAGTATGTTCGTTTTGTGTGATAGTGAAAGTAAACTATTCACTAAGTTGCCCCTAAATCATCTTGTGCCATGAATAGAAGAGAATGGACTAATCTACAGAGTCAGGGTTTAAAAGCAATCCATTACAAGAGACAAAGCAGTCGCATTGAGTATACTTACATCTTATTTCTGGCCGTAGCTCAATTGCCCTACAGTTTTTTTGTGAGGTTCCATGCATCTTTCAACCAGCTGGGTAGGCTCCGTAGTTAGATTCTTTATAGGATGGGTATATATAATCACCTTCCCTGCAGTTGATGTAAGACATTAATGAAAACATGAGGTTCAAAGTACTCACAGGTCCTTGGGTTCTTTAACAGAAATATTGTATACATTTAATATGTCACCGATAAGTCTAAAACGTCAATTGCAAAATCACCACCTGTCTTGGGTGATACAACATTGTCAATGCATTCAAACACCAATGGCTTGATACTTGTTGAAAATACTCACTGGACTACAATCTCTATTGAAGTTGTTGACCACATATACTGTAGTTTTTTTTTAAAGATACAAATCCTGTAAACCAAAGTAATGATACTGGGTAAAGGTGATACTAATCTCATATGGTTTGAACAAGACTAAAAATAAAGACAATTAGTAAGTATGTATTTGTTGTTTCAATGTTGTCCTGTAGCATGACGTGGATATATTATCTAGCCTGTCTGGACACATTAATCTTACAGACATGTGCGGAGCTGAGAGTTTTGTGATCAAATTCGGAGCTGTGTCTCTGCAAACATATGCCCACAATGTCATTTGGCGCACCAGTCCTTTAAAATAAATAACGAAAGGTCAAGACAGGCTGGAATGCAATTTGTTGAGAAATGTGTTTAACCTTTGGTGAGGTACATCAAAGATCCTGTTTGAATTCGGGCGCACATATTTATCAAAATGCTTGGTCGGGTTTTTCTTAATTGTGCATAGTGCTACAGTCAGTGCCAAAACATTCTCCACAGAGGTGAAAATGTTAAAACCAGGGTCGGATTGGTAAGGCGGGCACTCGGGCAATGGTCGATGGGCCAGTGTCTTAGATGCAGCCGTGGGCCGCTTTTTAAGGCAGAGTTCTGGTCGAGTTGAGATTGATCTGTGCCTGTTCAGATGCTACCAGTGGCCCAGTGGGGGTCTAAGCGGTCTTTCTGGAGGCCTTGCTATCTCCCCTTCACCAACAAGACAGGAGTCATCAATCCCACCCCCCGCTGGGCCGGCACATTGATACAAAAAGCCAACTTCAGCCAGCTATGGGCACATCAGTGTATATGTAGATTGAGCAGCGGGCCTGAACAGAAAATGACCTCACTGATATTCAACTGTGGTTCACTAGTGTGAACAAATCCATGCGCAAGGAGAGCTGGCAATGTTTGCTTTTTTTAAATCTCATTGGAGCTAAGAAAAGAAACAAAAGTTATTCTCATAGATCATGACAGCTAGACAGATCATTCTGTTTCTGTTTTTAGGACATGTCTCTTTCAGAGAACACCCCTCCTTATTTTGTTACTACTTCAAACAATGAAGCAGTGCTATGCGAAAAGGCATAATCCGCAGTTGTGGGACACTTTTTTATTAGGGTGCCCGGGCCTATTTTTCATGCCAATCCAACCCTGGTTAAAACTTTTCTTGATTTAGTTGAACAATGTACAATTATTGTGTTATTGCAATACAGGACTTGGTGTTTAAAAGCTAGTCCACAAAAGATTATCCAGGGGAGAACAATGTGATGGATCTAAATTAAAAATAAGCATTTGCAATTCAATGGATCTCGCGATTGTTCGACTCATAGCTATTAGCGTTGTAAAGTCCTAACCGGACTTTTCTTCCCACATAAATTGAAAATGAAAAGTAATACAGTTTTATATAAGTGAGACGATTTAAAGCGCCACGCCATGCGCAAGTTCCCTCGCAGTCAAGCGTATCAGCAGTTACGCAGTTGTCTATGTCACAGGGTCGATGTCATGCAAGGCGCTTGACTACTGCCCAGCGAGATCGCGCTGCGTAAGAAATAAAAATAAAAAGTATTCCAGAAGCCATACGGAAAACATGGAGCCTCGTATATTTTCAATAGTTTACTGCTGCTCTCGAGGAGGGCTAAACACTGGAAAAGGCATGACGTATGCATGCCTTTCACAAATGAAATCAAGCAAATTTTAAAAGGCAAGCCCACAAACCAATGAAACTGATGGGTGTGACATGGGTGTGGTTAAAAGCCCTCAGAGATTACATCAGAGCAACCGCAGCCCGTCCTTTAGGGCAGAGGGGCCACACCCCTCATGAAGAGTGACTGTCAGGCTGAGCAAAGGTCAGCCTGTCAGACACTCTTCATTTTCAGATCAGGCAGCCAGGAGCGAGACATGCGCGATTTGTGCAGACTCCAGGCTGCCAGAGCTGAACTTTGCTTGGCTGAAGAGGTCATAGCTCCAATGGGCGTGATCTCCTCAGCTCAGCAAAGGTGCCTCGGGGCCCATCACCTCGGGGACGAGGGGAAGCGTCACCCATTGACTCCGACCTGGGCGCTTCAGGTTAAAGCCCTGAAGCGTCCAGGGCGAGTGTCAATCAGTGACACCTTGTCACATAGTCGGTGGGGTCAGCAGTCTCACAGACCCCATCCCACTCTGTGAGGAGGCTGGGACTGCTGCCTTCCTTCATTGGCTGATGTAAGGTCAGCCAGTGAGGGAAGTCAGCAGTCCCAACCCTCCTGAGTCCTCCAAGGAAGAGCTGAAGGTAAGAGAGAGAGTGTGTGTGTGAGTGTGTGTGTGTGGTTGTGTGTTTTTTAAAATGAGCGTTTGGTGCGTGCATGTATGTTTGAATATTTGATGACTGCTGTGAATGGATGTGCGCGTGCGCACGTGTGTGAATGAATAAGTGTGGGTGTGCTTCCCGCCCGCCCCCTCCCTCCTAAAATTACCAGCCACCACTGCATCAGAGGCCTGAGTGCTTGCACCCTCGACCCTAAAAATGGCAAGTAGAGGGCGTGAAGAGGGTAGACTGGAAGCACCCTCTATCTCTTGATTTGTGGAGGGTCAGAGGGTAAGTTGGTCGGCTTTTATCCTGTTGTAGACTATTGAGCCCCCACAGTCTGCAGCTAAGGATCACTACTTGCGTTAAGGAAACCCTCTACAATAGCAATTATAAATTACTAGTTATAGTTGAAGAACCTCAGATGCTAGCAATGTAAGATATGAGGAAGAGGCCGCACCAGAAACGCAATATTTGTTTTACAGTCAATCACTCACCCATAAAGGTCAGAGTAAACAGTACGAAACATTACATCAAACAAAAAAAAACGATAGTATACTCAACAACATAAATGAAGAAAAATAATTAAAGATAATGTAACTGGAAGCACGTATTATAGATTCTATAAACAATGTGGCCATGCTCTCCAGTCTCTTCTGATATTGAGGTTGCAGATTTCTTTGGTCACTATCGAAGAAGCGGTATATCCTTGCATTCAGCAATAGAGACAAGTTTGAGCTCAGTGAGCTCTTTCGGAGAAGTGACAGATTTATGAATTTAGAAGATGAATACTTTTTTTGGCAGTTTTTTCAACATAAGCCACAGGGAGCTGTTAAACAGTAAAGGGAAAGTAAATGCCTAAACAGGCAAATTTGTACTCAGATATAAGCTACTTTCACTAGTTGATGCTTCCTTACCAAGGGAAAAGGTAACATGCCCTATAAGGCATTACATTTCTGTTACTCGTTCTAGACACAGACAGGGGCAATGGCTCTTGGCCAGGAGCAGAAAGAGGTGGGTACATGACAGGACAAGAAATGTAGCATCTCCAAACCAGGATTCTGCTATACACACTCTAGCCTAATCTGCTTTAGCCACATGGAGACAAACAATCATGCTGTTGGTACTACTGACAACTGACAATGTAAAGCCTGAAAAAGGACTTTACATTCTGCCAAATCAGTGTCCTTTTCCACTGAGAAGTAAAGATCCCTAGCATATCCAATACGGCAATGGCTAAAACAGGGCAGTTGCCCTTTGTTTTGAGAAGATCTAGTGCGGCCCCAAGATCTTCGTCCTTTGCTTGGAGAAAATCTGGTGCCACACCTTCCAGACAGAGTCTAAAGAAAAGTCTGGAATCAAGAGCTTTATTAAACATCTACTAGTGCTGCCTGGCCCAGAGTGGTGATGCATGTAGTGACATGCACTGGGG
Source organism: Pleurodeles waltl (assembly GCF_031143425.1). Lineage (NCBI taxonomy): Eukaryota > Metazoa > Chordata > Amphibia > Caudata > Salamandridae > Pleurodeles > Pleurodeles waltl. The sequence continues at coordinate 486,736,551 of NC_090438.1, read as the reverse complement.
CCAATCTATGTGTGCCTCTGTACACTGTGCTCCTTGACGGCGTGGATAGATTGCACATCCGTTTCTCAGCACTGTCGGTTCGGTGATGACCTGAAGAATGCAGCATCCCTGAAGTACTTCTAGCTGCACGTATCTGGCCCCGTGCTCTGTGGAAATACGGAGGAGTATTAACTTGCTTGCACGTTCCTGAAATTTCCCAGATGCCACGTTGCTATATTGTGAAAGTGCTAGTAATTCAATGTAAGCTGCATCTCTCCTCCACAGACATGTTCTTCGATTTAACCGTGACCTCATTTTTGTAGGTTTTCAAAACTGTGTTTTCTTAAGGCAAACATCACATTGTTCCCAGCTTTTAAAAATATGTATTATCATAGTCGGAAACTGAAAGATTTTAATCCTGCTACTGTTGCAACTTTGCAGGAGGGAGGAGATGTGACCTAAGGGGCAGAGCTCTCGACCTGGGAATGGGAAAATAAGTTGGAATCCTGCTGTGTGAGCACCACATCCTGTGATCCTGGTCAAATCACTGTCTCCACCTGCCCGCAAAACAGGAATCAGACTTCGCTCACGTAAAGGGCTCTAATGCCTCGGGCCACGTTTGCGCTACATAAGACAATAAAATAAGTTGCCAGTATGCCGGAATTCCTAACCTCCAGCTGGTGGGCCATGCTGGTGAACTACGAAGCAGGGTTCGTCGATTCGTTGAAATTGTGCTGTGTTGCTGTTGCAGACATACTTTCCATGCAAGAAAATGTACAGCGTGTCTGACCAGACAACAGTTTGAAAGACTGGAGTTCCATGACAAACTGGAAACATATATTGCGCTGTGATAATATTGATGGATAGTATTACAATAAAAGTAATAATAACTATTATACATTTTATTGTTGTTACTACAATTACTACGAATATACTACTATCATTGTTATTATTAGTGTTGTTGTTGTTACTGCTATTACTCTTATTATTATTTATGTTATTATTATTTTTGATTACACTGAAGTTTTGCCGTTCTTTAACATTGCACTTAACAGATGTCTCTATTGCCCAGTTTCATGGTCATCAATTTATTGAGCTCAGAAGCATGAAAGGCTGACCCTGCAACCGAGTTCGGCTCTGCTTTCCCAGTAAAAGTAAACCACTAATATTTTTGCAGACGTATTTTCTACATCGTGATGATGTGACACATGGCTGGTATGATTGATCTTTTATTTCTACCTTGTACGTATGTGGTGTACAATACCTGCCGTAGCGGTAGGTGTTTGAGTCGCCACGTGGACGGGGTTAGGAGGAAGAAGGGAGCGAGTGAAAAGTGAAACCGTAAGAAGCACGTCAGAAGGGGAAGAACAATACAGAGTGGGGAGCAGAGGATGGGACACGAGGGAAGCGCAGCTAAAAGCTTTAGGGAATAAAAGCGAGGTGGGGACGATGAGAACAATGGGAAAGAGAGGTTGGTGTAAAAACGAGGTCTAGAGGGGTAATGAGGATAAGAGAAGAAGGGAAATGCAGAATTAAAGATGATACAAAACAGGGGAGAGAAGGAAGGTGGTAAAAGGGAGAGTGAAAAGAGGATAAACTGATAAGATGGAGGGGGTAACGGATATGAAAGGTAAAAGTAAGAAAGAAGGTAGCTGTAGATTTCTGCTTTCTCTCTTCCACCCCTCCCCCTCCTGTGATGTGATAGGGTTTGTAGCTTGTATTATCCCTGTTGTCAACGTCTGCTGTCATCACTGACGACAGTGGAGCTGTGATAAGCTTAACCTACAATTTCCTGCCATCTTACCCGTCAGTAGCCATGCGTCGTCAATGAATAACGTCAGCACTTAAAGCGCGAGTTGATTCCCATGTTCCAAAAGGCAAATATTGATTTTGAGTTCTAAATTGTTGAACCATGATTGCTACAGGAAATGTAACTTAATATTTATTATTTTATTGCTTTTCTTCTTAACAATGACACACTTCAGATATTTCTTCATGATTCCACAACTATTTAGACCCCTTTCTATTAGAACTACTCTAACTGCTCATGCACTTGTTTTTTATTCAATAATGCTTTTCATCCCATACTCAATGATGCTGTTTTAGCATCCCACGATATGGTATTGCCTTCAAGCCCAGTGCAGAGGGCTATACCCATTATCAGTAGCTCTGAATTTAAGTTGCGGAACTGGCCTATAGCAAGGGTGAGGGCCTTTAACAACATGTATAATCTGAGGTAGAAGGACTAAGGCTATTAAAATATTCCACCTAAACTGTCTAAATTGAAAAGGGAGAAACATCCAGACAAACACTGGAATGTTGGAGCTCCGGTTTTATACCAGAGATTATAAGCCCAAAGCTGCTGCATTGTCTTCAGTGGAGCTCTCAACAGTCCTGTGTTCTAATATATCATATGGCATGCATATTTTACATATGACAATATAATTTTCGGAAACATTATACATAGTCACTTCACACTGTGGTTAGTTGCTTATACATAGTGTTAGAAATTGGGTCTGTAGTTAGCAGAGATATGGATCCTATCCAAGTAGGGACCACAATCCAAGTCAGGGTAAGTCACAGCACAATCCAAATTATCCTGTGCTCACCCTCTGGTACCTTGGAACAGAGAAGGCAGACTTAACTTAGAAGGCGATGTGTAAAGCATTTGTGCAATAACTCATGCAGTAACTCAGTGAAAACACCACAAAAGTACTCCACACTAGTTTAGACAAATAGGCAATATTTATCTGAGTAAAACAAGACCAGAACAACAAAAATCCAACTTACACAAGTAAAGATATGAAGTTTTGAAGAATAAATCCCAATAAAGCGCTTAGAAATGCAATAGCACCAACTGGGGCTATCACGACGTCGGTGACGGAGTCCTTCCCAACAGTCTCACACCACTCACAAGGGAGTGGAGCACCGGTCATGGAGTCACACAGACCCCAGGTAAAGTACCTTTGAAAACGATGAAACAAAGATGTTGCATGGAGTTGGGGAGGTGAGGCGTTGCTGGAGCCGGTGTGACATTGGTTCCTTATGGCTACTGCGGTGGTGAGGCATTGGTTTCTTACTGCAAAGCAGGGGAGACAATGCATCTATTCCGTCCAGTTGCAGGGAAGCTGATGCGTGTCGGTGGTGAGGCGTCGGTTCCGTGTGACCGGACAGGGTCTGTGAGTCCAGTCGGGTAAGTAGTGATATATCCACTTTGCAGTGTTGAAACCACACTGCGGGACTTCAGTGGCATCGTGGCAATGATGGGCTTGATTTGCAGGCCGAGTCCGGTCGGGCTTGAGTTGCAGGCTGCAGTCATTGCCTTTAGCAAGGTCCACAGAGCTGGAGCAGGCAGCAGTGCAGTTTCGGACAGTGGCATGGGTTCTGGAGTCACTGGAGTTAGTGAACTTGCTAGGAGCTAGTAGATGAAGTCTTTGGTGGCCATGAGACTTCAGAACACAAGGCAAGCTCAATCCAAACCCTTGGAGAGCACTTTTGGGGAAGGCAGAATCCTTCCTGCAGAGCCAGGTCCATCAGGCAGCAGGCCAACAAGCAGGGCAACAGTCTTTCAATCAAAAGCAGTCCAGTTGTAGATCCAGAAGTATCTGATTTTGGAGAGTCACAGACCCAGTATACATACACGCAAAAATGCCTTTGAGGGGGGATACTTCAAAGAGCGATTTTGAAGTGCACAAGGACTTCTTTCAACCCATCCCTGCCTGTCAGAATCCCTGTGGGGGGTATCAGTCCTTTGTGTGGGGTTAGGGCACCGACCTTTGAAGTGTGAGAGCCCCTGTACCCTTCCTGCCCGGAGAGACCCATTCAGTATGCAGATGAATGCAGATGTGTCAGAGTGTCCTGTGTTTATGGCTGTCTGGGTAGAATGCACAAGCGGAAACACCAACCAGCATAGCCCAGACTTGGATTGGAGACAGGCTGTTGGGCTGTTAGGCACAGAAGGCAGTAAGTGCAGAGAAATGCCCACTTTCTAAAAATGGCATTTTTAAAAGAGTAATATTAAATACAACTTCACCAGTAAGCAGGATTTTCTATTACCATTGTGGCCATACCAAACATGACAGGGTTACTCATTTCAGATCTGAATCTACCACTAAAAGTATATAAGAGCAGTTCTCACAGTAGAGAAAAACAAATTTATGAGTTTTCCACTACAGGTTATGTAAAACACATTAGTACATGTCCTGCCTTTTACTTAAATAGCACCCTGTCCTATGGGTTACCAAAGGTCTACCTTACAGATGGGATATATGTAGAAAAGGGGAGTTTAAGGCTTGGCAAGTAGTTTTAAATGTCAAGTTGAAATAGCAGTGAAACTGCACACACAGGCTTTGGAATGGCAGGCCTGAGACAAGGTTAGAGGGCTACTTATGTGGGTGGCACAATCAGTGCTGCAGGCCCACCACTAGCATTTAATTTGCAGGCCCTGGGCACATCTAGTGCACTCTACTAGGTACTTATAGGGAAATTAAATATGCACATTGGGTATGAGCCAATGTTACCATGTTTTAGAGAGAGAGCACATTCTCTTTAGCACTGGTTAGCAGTGGTAAAATGCCCACAGTCCTAAAGCCAACAAAGATGAGGTCAGAAAAAGAGGAGGAGCAAGGCAAAAAGTTTGCGAGGAGCCTTCAGAGAGGGCCATTCTCTAACAATAGGCTTTTTGATTTTGGTTTAAACCAACAAGTATGAGTTTATCTTGGCAAAACAAAAACGCACGTCCATTTCAAATTGAAAACTAACAATATTTAGGAAATCTGATGCATTTCAAGGTGGCATTACCAGATCCTCACCATGATAGAGGCCCACAGTGAAGGTCAAGAGAGAGAGAGAGAGAACTGTTATCACAAAGCTTGCTCTTGTGAATCCTGGCTGAAGGAGGAAGCTAGGAGGAAGGAAGAAGGCCACCTCTCCTTTGTGCGAATTCCCAAAACAGCAGCAGAACCAAAGAAGCATAAGAAACTGCTTCCGACCTACCTTCTACTTTTTCTTGGAGGACAGCAACAGGAGCTGACCCAAAACGGACCAACCAGAATTCATTTTTCAATCACCTGGAATCACAGCCATGTAAAGCAGTGACAGAAGTTGTGTAAACACAAGGATTATAAGGTTGCAGGGTTGGGTGGAGTTGAAATATATAAACACTGATTTCCACTGCTTATGAGAACTTTTAGAGCACTGAAAAATGATCATTGTTACTCACTAAAATGAAACACTGAAAGCAGGATACACTACTCGTCCATCACTAGAAGCAGCAGATATTGAAGGGTTTGTTGTAAATTACAGTAATACTTATAAAATTGTTTTCCATCTGTGCACTGAGGATTCTGCATTTATCATTAGATGGAGTTGCTTCTTTTGGTGATCTTGAGGATTTGTAATGGACAGTGGATATTGGGCCTTCATCGCCCTGTTAAACTGATCCACCACCACTGACCTGCTGGTATTGTATGTCAGAATATCTTGGCAAAAATATCATGTTACTGTAATAATATGGGCAAAATATCAGAGACTAACATCTTGACAGGTTAAGTACTTATAGTTTTACCGTTATACAGCTACTTATCCGCTAGACGATATATATATATATATATATATATATATATATATACATATATATATATATACTATGTATGCATATATATGAAGAAATGTAGATATATATATCTTTATATATAGACTATATATGCATATATACACCATATATATATATATATATATATATATATTTATATGTATATATATATTCCAACATCAAAGTTATTTTGTAACAGCCGCACACTCAGGAAGTCAAATCAGAGATAGTTTATTTAACACTACGCGTTTCGGCTGACTAGGAGCCTTGGTCACGTGTAGTTATGTTTAACTCAAGTAACTATAACTCGCTCCCTAAGGTAACTATAATTCGCACCCCCACCTTGCACAGTTTTCTCATCAATAATCTTAGTGCAACTGTTGCAGTAATAATATCAATGATGCCATAGAAGTTGTCATCAGTGATCTAATATGTGCAGTAATTAGCTTTGCATGGTGAAGGTGCAAGTTATAGTTACCTTAAGACGTGAGTTATAGTTACTTGAGTTAACCACAACTATAACTTCTAAATTTCTATGGTTTTGTGCGAGTACATTCAGAACCTAACTGGAAAGTCTCTGTAACCTTTGGTTTCTTCAATAATTTCTATGGTTTTTTTTTTACACGCACACATGTAAGTACAACCAGCCCAGCGCACAGCCTTTGCCGTTTCACAGCAGGGGTTGGCCGCAGGGCCTGGCACATGGCCAAGCCTGGCAGCCAAGCCTCCTGTATGCACCCAAACCCAAGCTGTGCATGGCCTTTGGACATGCGCAGCATGAGGTTGAATACAGTGGGCGGGTGTTTTTCCAATTTTTCTCTGGATCCATGGATCCACCATGTGGATCCACAGATCGAATGAAGAAAAAAATTGGGCAATTTCATGTCCACGAGGGGTCCCTAAGGAACCCCTCTATGTATCCTATTGGGTCCGGATACCTGTTTCCTGACCCCTTATGTGTTTTTGCACTCTTCCTTTCCCACCTCCCAGTCGATGCGACAAACAAAATTGTGACTGCTAATTTTCAGTCAGGTTGTGGCTAGCCAATCAGGGCCTTTCTTTTCCCCCTGGGTCTGCATATCTGAGACTGGATACGGATCCAGATCCATGGAGGAACCACATCTCTATGTATCTATATTTTTAAACTCTAATATCTCATAAACTTCTGAACTGATTTACACCAAATCACAAAAAGTGTGCTTCCTCTACCAAGATCTAGCATTCTGCCAAATGTATTATTCCATCCAGTGGTTCGGGCTGTGGTCGTGTTCAAAATCACTATGGGAAAATGCATGGGGAAAGTGCGTTTTGGGGGGGCCCTTTTTTTCAGCCCCCACTTGCCATATCACTCCAAAACTTTCAAGACAGCAGCTGAACTGACAGTAGTAAATGTTTTAAATATGTCATGAAGATTCATCAAGCGGCGGCAAACTTATTGGCAAAACAAAAAACACTCTTCTTATGGAAACTAGGTCCTAAATATAACTACTTACTAGCGACCACCAGTAATATATATATATATATATGTGTAATAGTTCATACCGAAAGGTGATCTCACTGTTTTTAATTGACAAATACATCTTTCTTTTCAATTTGTGCAGAAATATCTCATCCTTGGTATGTCATCCATTAAAGCCTTAAAGCTCTCTATCTATCTCCTCTCTCTCTATTTTTTCTCTCTCTCTCTTTTAATCTTTTTCTCCCACTCACAGACCCACTCTTACCTATATGACCCACTAACACACTTGCACACCCACTCACAGACCTACTCAGACCCTTGTGCACCCTCTCACAGCCCAACTCAGACCCTCATACACCCTCTCACAGACCCAATCAGACCCACTTGGATTCACATATAGTAATGAAAATGACTATACATTAAAAAAATATAGAAATTCACTGAAACAACCAAAGCTTACAAGAAAGTTATAGTTAGGAAATAGAATTTAAAAAAACATAGAATTTCACTGAAAAAACAAAGGTTATGGTGATGTTATAGTTAGGTAATAGAACTAAAAAAAACTTAAAAATTCACTGAAAAAACTAAAGGTTACTGGGACGTTATAGATAGGTTCTGAATGTACTCATACAAAACCATAGAAATTCATCTGTTATAGTAAGAGTTATCTAAAATAACTATAACATGTGCCCTAAGGTAACTATAACTTGTGTCCCCGCCATGCACAGGTATGTGATCAATAATTTTACTGCAGCTGTTACAGTGACTTTATCAATGATGTTATCAAAGATGTCATGAGTGCTGTAATTTGTGGGGTAATTAGCAGTGCATGGCAAGGGCACGAGTTATAGTTACTTTAGGGCTTTAAGGAGTTATAGTTATTTTAGATAAATCTTACTCTAACAGGTGAATATATATGGTTTTGTAGGAGTAAATTCAGAACCCAACTGTAACATCCTTGTAATGTTTGCTTTTTTTCAGTGAATATACATATATACATAGGTGTGTGTGTGTGTATCTGTATATATATATATATCTATCTATCTATATATATATATATATATATATATATATATATATATATATATATACATAGTGAACATGGAGTCAAGTAAAGTAAACCTACACTTACCTATATATTCTTGCCTTGTTGATATTTTTGCTCCATCATATTTTTCTCACAATATTATGCTGGTACAATATTTTTTTAACGATTTTTCAGTAGAATAACTCGTGCGGTCCACCACTGTGTAGCATTCAAATGGCATTTTACTTGACAGATGTAGGTAGTTGCTTAGCAAACATAAGTCATTTCGCTGGACTGATATGGGAGGAGTATCCAGGGAGGTTGAGAGTTAATCCCATTAGAGTTCATTTTTCTGCTGGCCTCAACGCTGAAAGGGGTCTAAACCACCTGTGACTTGAATCATCTGTGATACAAAAAAATATGCCGGGCTCAAGCAAGAATTCATAAAAATTGTGAAAGACTGCTCTGTAGGAATTTGGATACAGACGTCTCTTACTGTACACGTAACGATTTAATCGTCTTCCTTTATGAGACTCAGAGAACTCATACAACAATCAGTAAGATGAAGCGATTAAGACCTGCGAGCTGTAAAACTCAAGTGTAATTCTGAAGATGGTTTAAGTACCAAAAGAATAGCATTTTCAGCACGGACAGCAAAAAACGTAATGTGTTCGTTGCTCTCAGATAATTGGAGGATAAACATGGCATTGCACTGCAGAACGTTTGCTTCCTAACAGTGGCAGCCCTGGTTGTTCTTTGTTTGATTTTGTAACTTCTGAATTTTACATATTTTACCATTTATGGTTGTTTCTCTGTATTGGCATTTTATATTAAGCATATTTCTCCCCATCTTGAGGTTTAATTGCTCAGTATAACATGGTTTGTGATTTATATCTGAGGCCAACTTGAAGAATTATCTGCTGTCCTTGAAAGTGTGCAGTTAATTGCACATGTATGGCACTGTATTAGGAACCTGCCTAGTTCTTGTGGTGGTGCATACATAATGTTTTGATTTGTCTTATGCTATTAATATTCTCTCACATGCTTTTTTTTAAATTAAAAACATTGCTATTTGTTAGACTGGAAGTATTTTTTCTGGTGACGACTGGTTTAACAGTTTTAGGATGCTCTACTTGATACAAAGTCATGACTGCTATTCTGTTGGAACTTGACCAGTTGATAAGACGGCTCATTTGATGCAATACATGAACTATAGTCAAATCTGCTAAACTACAGGCCTCCACTACATGGAGTTCTTACAAAGTGTTTTTCATTAATAAAATATGTACTCTTTTAACCTGCCCAATATGCACATTTCGAAGTGTCCTCGTAATACTTCAGATGACCTTGGTTGGGTGCATTCTTATGTCACTGTTGCAAATGCTGAACTGTTGTTACTATATAGATCAGGGGTCTCCAAACTTTTCTTAATAAGAGCTACTAATGGTCAATAAAAATCGTACCGAGCTACTAATATTAATAATGTTGTAATAGTGACCGCATCAGGCATGATTACATTGGTGGAGCCCATGTGCAAGATTGCCAACAGTGATCGCCTTAGGGGTTACATTCGGTTACCAGTTGTAAGGTCAAAAAAGATTTGCCAATTTGGAATGCCTCAACCTGGGTACTATATAACAGCAACAGATGCGTTGGTCCTGGCTCCAAGATACTGACTAATAAGCCTCCCCTAATGCTGCAAGATGTATCACTCAAATATCAGCTTTAAATATATTTTGGAAATTCAACCATTTTTCTCCAATCGTCAGCATATGGGTTCTGAAAATGCACACATTTTTGTCTTGTATACCCGCTTTTTCAATTTTTTATATCAACCAAGCAAAAGCTTCTAATTTAGTAGGCTGGGCTGTCCCCCAGGGAGCTACTTATAGGTAGCTGGAGAGCTACTAGTAGCTCACGAGATACTCGTTGCAGAAGCCTGAAATAGATCCTTAAAGAGTACACATCACCATCCAAAGTTGACCTTTTCTTACTAGTAGTGTAAAAGAAAATAGAGTCACCTGTAGATTATTTACTATTGAGTTAACTACTTTTGCTTTTAAATCTGCTTTGTGTGTGATGTTGGGGTGTTCGGTAAAGACATTACTGCTGTTTTATTGTGGATTCCTTTGAGTTTAGCAATAAAGTACATTATTGTAAATGTGTTGCTATTGAAATACTCCACTGATAGCTAAAAAGTAACGCCATTTTTGCAGTGAGTAGTGAGTGTATCCTGTAATTTGTGGGTGACTTCAAAGGTGATGCTGACTGGGCCCAGGACCAGTCCACTTGACAGGCATTTTATTTAATTTAACATGTGTTATTTTGAATTTAACACTTATAGAAAAGCTCCTGAGAACCGAATAATTTACATCAATTGGCAACAAACCGCCAAAAGGATTATCTGACACAGGCCATTTGGAGAAATGTTGTTAGCTATGGAAGAACTGGCTGCTGATATGCCATTGTCCTAAAAAATAATCTATTTCATGTAGTCTGTTTTGTCTTAAAGCCAGAAAGGTCTAGCCTTAATGGGCCTAACCATTAATTTACCTGCCCAGTTTTGTCCAAGCTATTTGCTGCCACCCATACAACCAGGCAACATTTGTGTAAACTATTAGGTTTGCATTACATTTATGCTAAATTCAAAGTAAAATATGGAAGTTGGTATGCAGCCATGCAACCTTGCATATGCCCTAAGAGGTTTAAGATCCTGCTCATGTTTGATCCCTAAGTAAATTAGACGTTTCTTTCTTGTGTACAAACAATCACCACTCTAGAATAATTTACATGCAAATATAGTCACATGGAAATTTCGAACTTTAGATGTACTTAAATCTTCTCTGCATAAAATACATCTAAAACAGTTTACATCTGTGTCAAACAGATAGCAACTTTGTTAATATTTACTTTACACACAAATATCCTTAGAAAAATCACAGGTAGGAGGAACTCTAATAAGGCATTACAATTACTGAACAAGAGAAAAAATATTACAAAATGTAGTGCATAGCTGACTTTCAGGTTTCCATGGGCCATATGTATGAACACATTTTCCCATAGACACAGAACGGGTAAAGACCTTTTGATGAATCTGACCCTATATCTTTTATTTCCAATGTCCCCTCATGTTGATTCACTCAACACAAATGTCAAAGATAGCAAAAATATCCAAGTACAGCCGATATGTGTGTTGAGGCTTCACACATTACCACTTTATCAAATTAAAAATTCTATGTGTGTTTCATATATGGTCAACTTAGGTAGATGCCCTGGACTGATGTGGACAGAACAACAACTTCATTTTCAGACTAGAGGAGCTCATGATACAGTATAAACACAAACCTTTAAACAAATTTTGGACAGTGCCTTATGCTGAGATGTAGCTGTGCTCTGTGCATCCGGGGCGGTGGAAAGTCTCAGGCTTTTCCCCTCCCAAGTATTTTCAGAAACACATAAGCAATAATAAAAATATAAAATTAAGACACTTGTAAATGAATATTATGTATTGTTTGCAAACGATAAATGACATTGAACATTGAAACACAACTCTGTACCAATGGAGTTTACTATATCAGTGGTTTGATTCAAGCAATGTGTGCAAACATACACAATTAAGGAGTCACACTTGATCGCAAAAACACAATGCAAAACAGACGATTCCAAACCTAAGATCACAGCTGTGTTGCTTGCTTATGGCTGAGAAAGATTTACCATTAGGCATCCTTATGATCTCAAATGTCAAAATTATGAGGAAACAAAGAGAAACACTAACACACAGAGCAACAATAGCCTGAAAATGAAACGAGATATGAATGTTTGGGAAGTAGAATCACATTGGGCAGATACACCTTTTTCTTGTTTAAGGGGGTTGGTGGTGTCAATGCCTTAAAATGGTGGTATCTCATGTCCAGGGTCAGATGATTCACATTTAATGGAGACCGGCTACAATGATAAAGTACAGCAGACTGTAGTCATACTCACAGGCAATGGTGTGCAAGCTGACAAGTCCAAATGACTTACACTGAACGATGCATCCCCGTGCCGGCCTTCTGAGCAAGCAACTCATCTGGCTGCTGCCCCAATAAACAAAGAGCAGAGTCAACAAAAATAAAACGGTACAGTTCATACAAGGAAAGAGTGTGCTCATCTGGAAGACATCTCTCAGCTCACATGTAAATGTAGAGATAGTTTCTTAAACGAGTCCTCCAACAATCTGGAGAGGTCTGAGAGGGTTTCTAGACCCTGTGTTCATGTTTTAGGACTCAACGGGGCCTCTACACAGGAAGGGTCAGCAGCAGGGCGGGTTTGTAGTGTTTCAGCAGAGCCTTCAGGTTTCTTCCCTGACAAGAGGAAATAGGCAGCAGCAGCCCGAGTACAACCTCCAGTTGCCTGATCTAGTGGGAAAAATTGTTCATCAACAAGGAGAAGGTGTTAACAAAGGACCACGGAAGGACGTAGGAATATGGGGAGTGGAGCTGTCCTTGCTGATTTTCTTGGTCATCATCCACCCTCCAAGTTAGAAAAAGCCATTCTCACACATAAAGAGATGTGAGTGAACAGCTAAGGGTCACCCCAATGTCAAACATCATTTTAGTGATCTGAATGTTTCTCCTCGTCTTCTATTCCCACACGTTCTGATGTTCAAGGTCTTAATTGAAATCTATGTGCAGATATACGTTTTGCAAACATATTCAAACACACAAAAAATAAACATCAAGGGCTCCCACCTGCCCCAGGCTACTGGGCTTAATTTACATATAGAGATCGAAAGCATTATTTCTGGGTGCAGCTTCTCTGCCAAAATCTTGAGGACAGAGGTTTTGGGGCTCGGAGGTCGGGGGGCAGTATTCCATCGTGACTAAAGGATTGGTAGACCAGTGAAGGGTCTCCACCTGTCAGTGCAGACCACTGTGTCATAGGAAGAGATAATAAATACGGAGTTTGCATATCACTGATGATCAGGGGTCCTATTCATTATTGCCAAAACAGTGGAATGTGAAAGCATAAGCAAAATATAGTAGAAATGATACAGCTGCAGAGGTTATCATAGACTTTCATCCTTGTAGTAGGATGTGCAATCTTATTCCAACCTATGGTCATGCACCCAGCAAGCACTCACTCCAACCCAGAAATGAGTTTGCATTGGCCACCAGAGCTGGGTCAAATGGCGGGAGAGTCATGATGTCACTTTGGCATAAAAGTAGCAGTTCAGGAGATGCTCGTGTTAGGTGTATGACAAAGTAGTGCTTGAAATGCTCTTTGGAGCTGCAGTTAGGTAATACATTAACCTGCGGTAAATGCAAGGTGGTTTTATTAGCCTAGCATGTAAAATACAAATGCGTTATGGGTTTTGCAACAACAGAAACATTACAATGAACGAAGTGTGCTGTAGCAAGGAAGTTTTGCATTTTCCCACAAAATATGTAGTTATGTAGCATTATGTGTAGCTTACTGTTATCCTTACATACGTTCAAGCTGGTGATTGTGACAAGATAAGGGTTCCTTGGAACATGAGTAAAGTGTATGTATCTGCGTTAATTACTTTCTTTGTGGCACGACATAGGTGCTGATGCCGGTAATGTTGCCAGTGGGTGCTTAATGTTTATCTTCATTCTTAAAACACTTTTAAGGCACGACTGTTTCTATGAGCGCCAAGTGCTCCTACATGACAAATCTGCGGCTTGAAACGATTAGCAAAACCGTTAAATAAATTGTTTAATAGAAAGCAATGCGCACGGCAGGTTAATGCTGCTGATATGTGCACACTCTAAAGATGCCGCTTTAATCAGCCATCGTATCAAAAGTTCTGCTTCATCACTAGCTATATTTCCCTTTTTAGATGTGCATTTGCAGGACATGTGTGCAAGCAATTTGGTTATGCATATCACTCTTTGGGACGCAATGAGATCTACATGTACACTTTCAATGTATTTTCATATTTTATGTTATATTCATTGCCATTTCAATATAGTAGTTATGCGGTCTCGGATCAATCCATATTGCTTTTCATAACATATTGTATTGACATTTTGGTCCGTCCCACACTTAAAAAAATCACACAACTGTAGAGTAAACCCCCACCAAGTGCGTGTGTGGGGGGAGGGGCGTTTAGGGTTAGGACCCGGCAGTAGTACGAATGCGTGTGGCATTGTGGGAAATAGAAAAGGGGAAATCCTGACTAAAAACATAGGGCATGGCAGTTTCTTCTTTTTGTTCCCGTAGCTCCTGCCACGTATCACCTCTAAGTCATCAATTTCAACAACTGCTTATCACACCAGATCCCTGCGGCTGTTTCTAGGCTTTTTCTACTCTCCTGTGAACTTTTATAAGAAGTGACCATTTTGGGGTATTTGCAGAATTCTGATGAGTTTTAGGGCCTCATTTACAAGACCCTTGCACTGCTGCTGCTTCATTTTATTTTTAGGCAGCAGAGGCGCTAGCAGTGCACTACACTGCTCCATGGGCCCAATATCTCAGTCTGAAAAGCCCTTTGTCACATTCTACCTGCACCAGTTATAATGTACGCAAGGTAGGCGAGCCCATGGCAGCAGTCACGTAGAAATGATGCAGTGAAGTTTACAACTTTTCACTGCATCACTCTACGACTTCACTGCCTCAAAATGTTACCGCCTGGTCAGACCAGGTGTAAAATTGATGCAGGGCTTTTTCCAATAGGACTTTCCTCGCATTGCTGGAGTTGGATCAGTTTAATGACGCAACTCCAACAATGTGTCACATTACCTCCAACAGATGCATCAGAATTTCTGACGCATCTGTGAAAACGAGCACCATGGAGCTATGTATTGTAAATACAGCACATCCATGGCATTGTTAGGGGATGTGTGGCAGCCGCAAGAAATCTGATGCATTGATGACAATGCTTCAGTTTTTTGTAAATGAGGCCCTTAGGTCCAGATTTAAGAGGGCATGGCACCTCTTTGTGCCACATTAGTGTAATTTTTGTTTACGCTATTGTGGCCCAACGAGGCCAAATTGCTGTGTCATGTTCACAAGGTGGCACAATGCATTCATTGCGCCACTTTGTAACCCCTTGCACCACATTATGCCTGCCACAGGCATAATGTATGCAAGGGGGTGGCGTTCCCCAGTTAGGGGGACTGCAAAAATAGTGCAGTAGAATCTAAGAGATTCCACTGTGTCATTTTTGTGGCTACTTTTAACACCTGCACAGAGCTGGCATTAAAATAGGGCATACCATTGCTTTCAATGAGCCCCTGTGCACTGTCCAGGATTAGCGCCAACATTTGGGCACTAATCCTACACAGTAAATCAATAGCATCAAAGGTTTTGATGCTATTGCCCCTATCTTGCACCATGGTATATTAAATACAGCACCCACATGGTGGCAGTAGGGGGCGTGAAGGGACGAAAGAAAAGTGGCACTACATTGGAAGCAGCACCACTTTTCTTAAATCAGGCCCTTAGTGTTTTGGAAATCATGTTAGGATTTTATTTGGTTGAATTCTGGAGGTAAAAGTTAGTGAGAAATTCTCATTTTTTGGTGATTCAAACATGTAATTATGACTTACCAGTAGAGATCAGGCATTGTCTGATTTAAATGTTCCTCAGGTCTCAAGGGGAAGGTTGCTACTGCTGTTAGACACAGGACTGGGTCAATGGTTCAGTGTTTAGGTTATTTACCTGGGTCCTATCCACAAAAGGATGCTGTAGGGTTGTTTTGCCGTACTCAGGTACAGTAGTTCATTGAAAAAATCTGTTTGCTCTTTGGCAGGGGAGCTGGGATACACTCTGTAAACAAATAAAGGATTTGCTTCCCAGAAGAAAATGGTATGCACTGATGGTGATGCGAATTGTTATGCCAACCATAGGGTTTAAGAATGCCATCAGGTTTATGGGTTTTAATATCATCATTGTTGGAGGTGTGCTTTTTAGTTTTTTGCCAAAGAGTGTAAAAGTAAATATTATCTAAAATGTTTTTTTCCACAAACAAATGCTTTCTGATTGTTTTCTTTGTGCATGTTAAATGGTTGCTTGTTCAGACTTGGATCTATTGTCTTGCAACCCAATGTTCATTCAAATGAAGCATATGTTTGGGTACAGAACATTGAGATCAATGCTACTCTGCAGGTCTTCCTAGTCGCATGTGAATCTAAAAGGCACAGTTATGTGAGCTACACAGTTGTAAAGTCGAGCTTTGCCGACGTACAGCTGACATCGAAAAACAACCAACATGAAAATAGACTAAGGGGTTCCCTAACAAATGCCGGAAATACAAAGCTGACTTATACTGGTAAAACTCATCTAACATAAGAACAGGTTTTACATTTTTTTTAGTTTTGAGTTCGTAATATTTACAAGAAAAAAGGAAATGATCCAATGTTTGTACTGAGGACTCATCACACAGGCACACTAAAACAGATGTATTATCGTACTGGCCCCAGGGGAAACAGAGCAGTGACCTGATAATTCCTAGTCACAATTTGGCCAGAAGAGCTCTTCCCCAAGGCCTTATAATACACATCAAATATGGTTCAAGTTGAGGTGATGTTTGGACCATGACTTCGTCATGCAGTAAAAGTTCCTAAGTATCTCTACTTCCCTTGAGGCCACCATGTGCTTTACAAAAAGTATTTTGACCCTGGGAATATTCACTTAAGTCAATGAAAATGGGAAAGTAAATAGCTCCTGACAGCCTATGCCTTTACACATTGCACATAATGTAACCATGGAACATAAATATCCTTCTCACAACTCATGCAGTCTAAAACGATCTCCAGATTAAGAGCTGTGTGGCTATTAGACCAAATGGAGAACAAGCAAAGTAGGGTGCCACGTTAATCATGTCAGAAACATAGTCCAAACCCAATTCCTTGTGAGAAAGAAGTGTGGTTTATAGGGGAAGGAGACAACTCCGACAAAACAATTCTCCTCCACCTGATCCTTAGTGGCGTCCGGGTAAACCCATATTTCAGAGCCGTACAATAAAACCGGTTAATACTTTTGTTTAAAAACCTCTAAAAGAGGCTGAATTGGCTTGTTGCCTACTCTTTTAGCAAAATCAAACAAGGCCCCCACGCAGCCAGCAATTTACAAAACGTGGTAGCCAGGAGCATTTAGAATCAAACAGGATCATAGATGGGGAAAGTTAGTGTCCTGCTCGATGCACATACCCTTGATCCAAAAAGAGTCTGTTTTAGTGGCTATTGGGCTACATAGCATACAATTAGTTTTAAAAATGTTTGTTTCCAAATTTAATTTGGCCATAAAGGCAACAACATTTCTAATTAGAGCCATCAGACCATTGGGGTATGTGATATGAAAACAGCATTGTCTCCGTAAAGCGGAGCTGGAACTAAGGGGGACTTAATCTTAGGCAGGTCCTTCCATGATGCTTGATGGATGGCATTTAATCCGTTAATATAATGGAGAAACAAAATGGGTGCCACACCACCCTGTAAATTGAAAATGTCTGTGCATTCCCCTCCTGGTCCGCACCTTACAGAAGCCTTCACTCCACTATGCAGGGCCTGCAAGAAAACAACCAAGTCCTCATCTCCACCTAACTTCAGAAGTATTTCCCATGATTTGCTGTGGTTAACTTTGTCAAAGGAGCTGCTTAAATCCATAAAGGACAGAAGCAGTGTCCCCCGTTGGCTGTTGAATATTTATTAATGATCAGATAAAGTTTAAGGTACTGCTCCTCTGTGCCAAGTCCTTCTCTAAATCCATACTGCATGGGAGAAAACATAGAGTTAAGGCTTGCCCATTCCTCACTTCTGGTGAGGACACGCCTGATGATTTTAACCATAGAGTCTAACAAGCAGATGGGCCTGTACCATTGTGGATTTTGGCTGAAACCCTTATTATAAACAGGAAATATCACTGCTGTATGCCAGCAACTGTGAAGGCTGCTGGTAACAGCACAGTTGACCACGTTAGCTCTGACAGGTGCCCAATATTCTATATTCTGTTTAAAAAAGCCCATCGGGATCTCGTTAGGCCCAGATGCCTTCCTGGAAAGACTAGCTATAACTGACTCATACACCTTTAGGATATCAAATCTAATCTTCAACGGAAAAGTGATTGGTAGCTCAGCATAATCACAGGCTATGTTGTCTGGGTATGAATAGATAGATTCAAAGTGATCGATCCACCGCTCAACACTTATATTGATCCCAGTCCGTCAGAGTCTCAAAGGTCTTGTACTGATTAATATCTTTTCAAAAGACACAGGTATCCTTTCTGGTAATGGCTGAAACTCAGTCATTCCACATTTCTTGTTTAATAGCCCTTTCTGGCATGTATGGCTTTCTTGTATTCGGCGTGACGACTGGCTAAGGAGATCCTATGTCTTAAAGGCTGCACGTAACTACTGGCCTCCCTGCATTCCATTGAACCAACTCGGGTTAGAGATTTTGCCCATGAAAGTAGGACAAAATAGAGAATGTTTTATGCTGACACTCGGAGCTCAATGCTGAAACTACTGGGTGGCTAGACTGATCTGGTAGCAGGAGAAACTCTATAAAAAGAGAAAGATCTGATTTAATCAACGTATTACAATGTTTAAGAAAAACTATCTCGCCACCTGATCCTTAACCCCCGAACTTGTAAAGAGATGCCTGTAGTTCTACTTAGACAAGGATTCTGAGCAGACAATGGAAGGGTAACTCAAGTGGGTTATGATCACTAAAAGCACTGGTGGGAGTAGCTACAGAGTGGGCAAATCTACCCATAGATGAGAAAACAAGTATGTAGTCAATAGTGGTGCCCTGGCCCCTGCCTGTGAAGGTGGAGACAACATAATCATCTGGACCCGACAGTTCCATTCAATTCGCAATCCACAATTCAAGAATATGGTTGTAAAGTCTTTCTCCCCTAAAATCTGTAGCCCCAGAGGCAACCCTATCCTGGAAAACATGAAAAGTTTGAATCACAGTGTGAGTAAACCCCAGATTTGCATTAAAATCACCCCAATTCTAATGCTAAAACTATTAGACAATAAGAGTGACCTTTTTCATAGACACCATACGATGTAAAACGAATAATCAATATCGCAGGTGCTACGAAAAGGGCCAACCGCATTATATGAAATAACAATACAAAAGGTAAAATTGTTGGGGTGCACCAACCCGAGGATCTGGATCCCTGCGTGCTTTATCGGCACAGAGAGAGTCCTAAAACCACATGTAGTGCTAACAATTATCTTAAGACCTCCACGTGCCCTACCCCTGTTCACTTTTACATCAGGGACACAGAAACTCTGAGAGGAATCCCACGTAAGTTGCTCCACACACCAAGGGACATATTTACTAGGACTTGGCATAGGGCAGTACCGCAAGCCATTTTGTTGTGCTAACCTACGCCAATTTGAAAGGGCAGAAATTCACCTATATTTACAAGATATGGTGCATTTCTATCCTTTCCTCCTGCACTGGTGCACAAATTGCTGCCTACTACCAACGCAGGCCCCCTTTCACCATAGTGCCAGGGTATCTGTGTTGTTGTCAGGATTATTTTTGTGTAGGAAGGGACACTTGCACAAAAATAATCCAGAGAGGCATTTTCATCTTCCTATGTGTTCTGCAGAATGCAGCACACATAGGAAGAGGAAACAGTGAGGAGAAATTAAGATATTTCTCTTTGTTGCGTCTGCCCCTGGGGAGGCATACAGTTGTGATGCATTCCCAGGTTTACAGAGTCTTGTAAATCTGTGAATGCATCAAAATCTATTGGTGTTGCATGGGAACACCCACTGCAATGCCATTGGTACGCTTCCCTGATGCACTGTGTTTCCTGACACCATATCTATGATGCAATGAAGACCACGCAAAGGGGCTTTGCGTGGCCTCATTGACATGGGTCTACACTATGCACCACTGGTGCATCACAAAAAGTGACACACAGGCAGCACAAGAGGCTTGTAAATATGCCTCTGGGTTTCTTGGAACATGATCAAGTCAAACCTTTTAACATAGTTAAGCCAGTCCTCATCACCCAACTTCAACATCAGCCCAAACACATTCCAACAAATCATACTCAGCAGATGGCCTAGAGCGTCACCACAACAAGGGCTAGAAAGGGTGCTGGAAATGGCTAGGCTAGTAGGGGATGAAGTCACTGTAGACCACCTGGAAGATGAATTTACAGTAACAGAAGATATAGCATTAATGGTCTGGGGGGACAGAGCTACACACTTCAATATCTGTGAGAAGTTGCACAGGGTCACACCCCGGATCAGGTCACTGGAGTGCTGAGGGCATCATTACATCTCATTATGGTCCGATAAAGGAGTGAAGCGATTGTGACATGGGCTATGATAACCCCCTGGCTGAGTGAATCCTTGCTTCCCTTAAGTATATTTTGGGTTCTGACCCTTTGGCAGATGTCTGTAAAAGAAACCAAGGTTTAAGACACTGATGTTACTAACCAGTGGTGATCCAAGATACTCCTTGCAATGGCCAAATGTCCAAAATGAATAATAATGCAATTCCCTTGAAATAAATTTGCAGTAGGACCAACCCATGCCACTCGCCAGGCCATCAAGATGTACTTATGATCCTAAGTAAGAAGCCTGAATTGTTATCAAGTCAGTGGCACGCTTTATTAATAGGCTGGTTGAGAGAGTCTGTACTGGTGTAAGTTGTTGGATTACAACAGAAGGACAACATGCAGGGGGAAAGTTAACCTGTGGCAAAAGAGGTATAAGCCTAGGAGTTGGGGCAGTAGAACAAGGAGAGCGGCTAGATATAGGAGCAGTGGATGATCTTTCCTGAATTACTGTGACAGTAGGGCTCCGAGGGGGACTACCAACTAAACGGTGAGCAGTATTGCTGGTTACAATAGACTTGGGCGGCTGAGAATAAGACACAGCCCCAACCCCAGAAGTGACAATAGACAAATGCTCAACTGGAGAGATCTTAAAACAACGTTCGCAAAGTATAGAGATTTTATCAGCTTCAGCATCAAGCTTGTTCAGTTTCTCTCCTAACGGCACAAGACATTCATTAAGGTCAGCAGTAAATTTAGAAAAATAGGGGGCCCCTACAGAGTCGTTGATAACATCCAGGAGGTTGATAATCAGGGTAGCGAAGTACCAGGAATGTTGTCACCTGTATCATCAGCCCTGTGCTCAACATGCCTAAACATCTGCTTGTGCTTAGTAGCCGGAGTTCATCTGAGACGTAACAGTTGGGACAATGGATCCCAGGAGTCCTGGGGAGAACCAGGGACAGATACATTAGGTGGTGCCTCCTCAACATCCCGAGGCACTAAAGATTCCCCTGAAGACCTCAGAAGGTATAGGAATGATGGTTGAACCAACAAGGCCAAAGGACAGACGTCTTTCTGCCAAATCAATTTCTTTGGAGATAACGCCCATGGCTCGAGCCAGAAAGTTGTCTATGGTCCTTCTATTGGGGCACAGGGTGAGTTTGGAAATAGGAACTTTCCTTTTCCCCATAAAGTAAGAAAAAGAGCCCTAGAATAGAAAATAACATGATTCTAAGTGGGGCTGGAAGGCAGAAATAGGCGGTCAACGTTAGGAAGGAATGTATAAGGAACAATTACTTCCTTGGAGACATTGAAAGACAGCAATCCATGTGTGACCCCAGTGAAAGAGCTGAGAGACATTGACGACTGCAGATGGCCCCTCTCTTGTCCAGGTCTTTGCCCAGGCGCATCCCATGCACCTCCCATGCTGCAGGAGTAGAGCAGCCACTTTATAGTGCGTGGCATGGGAGAAACAGGCAGTAGCCCCCTCCTGGAAAAGTGTAATATGGGACTGGAAGTCCCTGCAGCCAATCCTGCTGCATCCACAACAACGCATCCTGCGCAGCTGGAGTGGAGCAGGTACTTTAAAGTGCATGGCACAGGAGCAACAGGTGGTGGTCTCTACTCCTCCTGGGGTAGTGCAATATGAGAGTGGAAGTCCTTGGAGCCGTCCCTACAGCAGCAGCATCCACATTTACACCAACGCGTCCCATCCACTTATATACATAAACATGTTATATTTCTCTTTTTTTTTTTTTTTTTTTAACTATGCCTTTGCAGTGTTTGTACATCATCTGTGCTATTGTAAATAGCAATGTTTCATTGTATTTGCATACTTGCTAATAGTGTAGTTAAGTTTATTTCCTTAGTTGACCTGTTACACACCTAAGTTTACTTGCACATTTTATATCTGGAGAAGACAGTACAGCTGGGAACTTCCCCATCTTTTATAACCTCCATAG
The DNA here is from genome assembly GCF_031143425.1 of Pleurodeles waltl. Taxonomy (NCBI): domain Eukaryota; kingdom Metazoa; phylum Chordata; class Amphibia; order Caudata; family Salamandridae; genus Pleurodeles; species Pleurodeles waltl. The sequence goes on along the minus strand of NC_090438.1, from coordinate 486,714,277 downwards.
ATTGCTCACATCCAGTGCTACAGATAATAATTGTATATTACTGAGAACAATATCATGATGGAAGAACACACGAATTTGCCTTTGTTTTGATATAAATGCTGTATTAGGTAACATTTTACAAAGGTTACATCCAAGAGACACATATTGTACTTACACTTCTTTAGACATTTTCAATGTATTTCTGTTTGATCGTGCTACATAGTACTTGTCTTGAAAATGTGCTTGGTGGTTTTTTAGACTGTAGTGTGTTACTTTGTAGTGCCCTTTGTGAATGTTATATTCGAATTTTGAAAAGTAAACATATTCCATTGGCAAGGGATTTTTTTCCCGTTCATTCAGTATGTTATCCATGCTCCTCAAAGGACTTGCCATACGGACTGTCTGATTAGAAATCAGAATAAGACCCTAGGGAAGATCTGGTGATGTGACAGAGGGAAAGATACTGACCTCTAAAATAGGAACTGAATCCTGCGGAACTCAATCCTTTGATCCAGAAAACCGAGGGTGAGTCTCCTATAGTTTTTAAAAATGTATTTTGTTTTTGGTAGGGCACTCTGAAAACAATTAAATCCCTGTGCCCACAGCCTACTGTGGGCAGTCGGCTCAGTGGCATGAGGGCCAGTGCAGGAACGGTCCAATGGCAAACCCCTGCATCCAGATGAAAGCTGGTTGAGTGGCACAAGGGTTGGTACAGGGTCTACACCCAGATCCTACACAACTTATTTGATTGCTTAAGTGCTGACTGCCACAGAGACTGTTACAGTCCCTGCCTGTGGACATCATGCACTTAAAGTAAGCTGTGCACTATTGAATGCCATGCACAGGTTGTCCCGTGACGCTGGGCTAGCCGGGCTCTGCACCTATCTCGTACTCTATAAGCCAAAAATGAGTTTTAAAAATCAGGCACCTACATGGGTCATGCAACGGCATAGTGCCCATACACAATGGTGTTTGGTCATATGGCAAGGAGGTTGGATGCAGTGCCTGTCTTTAGTCCAGGTCCAGAAGCAATCCCCCACTGTGCAAGTCTGAAGGCAGTGTGCAGCAGGCTTTCTCCATAAAGTGGGTTTCGCACAGGACTTGATACCAGCATAGTTCTGGCAGATAACCCCCATGCAGTAAGGATTTACCATACAGGAAGAAGGCACAGGCTCTGCTGCCAAAGCCTACTGTCCAAATATAATGGTTGCAACAGGCTAATCAGTCTGTCCACAGGCAAAGGCCACTACAACAAGTATTGGTTGCACAGTAGGTCTCCCACAAGTCAGGCTTATTCAGCCAACCCCAAATAGCAGGGGTTGACCACATGGGAGATTCGGTGAAGGCCCTGCAGCCATCACTGCCATACACAGATGAAAGCTATGAGCAGCAGTGTTTGGTTGTGCAACATTTTCAGGTTACAAATAAATGGCAAGCCTGAAACATGTTTAAAGAAGCTACTTAAGTGAGTGGCACAATAAGTGCTTACTAGTAGCATTTATTTTACAGGCCCTAGGTAAGTAGAGTACCACTTTACTAGGGACTTACAGTTAAATTAAATATACCGATTATGTGTAAGCCAGTTTTACAATATTTAAAGGAGAGAGCACCTTACTTTAGCTCTCTTTACGAAGGGTAAAGTGTACAGAGTCCCAAACAAACAAAAATGTGTTCAGAAAACAGGAGGGTGAAAGCAAAAGGTTTGAGGGTGACCCGGCAGAGAGGGCCAAGTCTAACACTTATTCTGTGCTTTGCATTTAAAATGTAACTTATAATAACACAAATTGTTGCATAAAACACATTTTAGATACTTACACATTATCCACAACAAAAACACACATTTCTCAAAATATTGACAGATATATATGCAGTCTGAGGGAAGAATTGAATCCAACATGGATGAAGCTTACATGATTCAAATATTTCTAGTGAGTACTAAAATCAGTTATTAAAACCTGTAATATTAAAAATTACATAATGAGTAATATGTGTAATATTGTCCTATATTGCAATCCCTTCAAACATTTACTCGTGTATATATATATATAAATATATATATCATTATGGTAAATCACTTAAAACACTTAGGGCCATATATAACAAAAAATGACGGTGCGTGGCACTGCTCCACATTTGGCAGCATTACACACCATAATTTTCAAAACGCAGGGATGCAGGTATATAAAAGAATACAGCACACCCCTGTGTTTCCTCCAGTGCCTGTGCTGTATTTGTTGCTGTATACCAACGCAGCAATCCTTGCACCATTGTGCAAGAATGGCGGCGTTGAGGGGGAGTTTGTTTTTGTGCAGGAAGGAACACCTTCCTGCACAAAACAATCTTAAATGGTGATTTGCTCTTTCTATGCATGCTGCAGATTGCAGTACATATAGGAAGAGAAAAAAACGACGAGAAATGAAAGCATTTCTTCTCATTGCATCCTGCTAATGCCACCCCTGGGGAGGCATTAGATTTTGGCGCTGCCTCAGGTTTACGAAAACTGGTAAATCTTAGGCAGTGTCAAAATGCAATGGGTGTTGCTATGGCACTCCCACAGCAACACCCATTCCACGCCCCTTTCATGCAAAGTGCTGCGTGTCAAGGGGCCGTATTTACAAAGTGGCTTAACACCACCTTTTAAATATGGTGCAGTGCATAGCGCTACCAGAACGTCACTAAAAGTGTTGCTCCAGTGGCGATACGGGGGCCTTAAATATGCCCCTTAAAACAATACTTTTATCCGTGATGTAAAAGACTGAAAACCTTCCTGTGATGCATAGGTTCTGATGTTACTCCTGTGATGTAATTTCTCACAATGTAGAGCCTGCCAAGTAACATGCAACTACAAACTGACACAAAACAGCTGGCATCACAAATTGACTGCTCTGTCTACACTCGCAGGCTCATCTAGCATTGAGTTTGCCTTTGGAGTGACTGCTTGGAAGGATATAAAAGAGACACCAACCCTGAGCAGCTGACAGATAAACCCAATCAGAGTCAACATACTTTGATTTTCAATAATTGTGAATAATTGGAGGATTTTCAATGTCCCAGGCAGCATTGAAATATGTCTGAGACTAATGTAATGAAAGCAGCACTATCCTGACCCCCAGATGCCAGATAACTCACTCTTTCTCAAAGGTCAGGCCTTTAGCTCCCACCAAACACTCAACACCTATCAGTTTCTCCCCTCAATCAGTGTAATATTTTATTTCACAGCTCATCCCGCTCCTTCATATTTTTCTCTCAGACTGCCTAGTATTTTAAAGACTTGTTTAGAGTGTGGCCATAGGATATTATGCACTTGTAATTAAGCGGACAGCAAATCTGTCATCTTTGGTCAGAGTATCCTGCCAAAATCCAGATAGGTTCCTTAGCCTTTTCCTTTGCTCCCTGCCACCTTCTAGATCAAATGACTTCTTCACTTCTCCTTTTTGAAGATCCCCACTGATTGGTAAGAGCATGATATCCTCTCTTTTCTTAATTCGTCTTTTGGATCTTTCTTTATTTTACATTGCTTCAGGTCACAAATAGAGCTCTGATTCATCGATGTGAGATGCCCTTCTAAAAGAATTAACAGAACATGCAACAAACTCTTGGATAAAATCCGTGGACTCACCCTTTTTCTTTTTTGAGATTACATTTAAATACAATAACACATGACATAATATCCTTACCTCAAGGTCCAGTCCACATATGTAAATGTACACTTGAAGAGATAATGGTACTGTTTTGTCGATACACCCTAAGTGCTACTGAAAGCCATCCTATATGAAGGGTAAAAACACTTCTCAATTGACAGTTTGGTCTCTCATTGATTGCTGCTCTCTGTAGTAAGTACACTGACTACAGGATGAAGATAAGTACTGGTTTATTAGTAGAGGCTACACCGTTGTGGAGCAGCACAGCCAGCGAACATCTAGAGCACCTTCAGTTAATACAATAACTGTTCAACACTTCCAATATCAACATTCTATGAATGTTCCTGCTCACAGCCCAGCACCAGAATGTATTACATCATCACAGTATTCATCACAGTATTACACTCTCCTTGGCAGGTGTGTGATATATCTGAACTTCAAACCCCCTCGTATGCCAGGTGGTCTGCTTCATCGTGGAGTGTGCTGCTTACCACAGATCCGTCTCTATGGTGTTCTCCATCAGAGCTCACTTGCATATTTTGGAAGACAAAAAGGACCCTGAAATTGTAGGATTAGAAAATCTAAAGTCTATTGATGGCAAATATGAGTGTCTCTGTGAGTGTCTCTGTAACATCGCCTCAACTTGCTATTCTTCTTGTCACTACCAAAAGGCCTGTAAACAAATGTGTTTGTTGTAACAATTGGGCTAGAATGACCATTCGTGCCTTTATTTGTGGAAATATTTCTGCCCCTACCTCTACATCACAAATCACAGACAAATCATTGTAATTATGCCCACCTTTTCATTTTCCTACTCTAGCTTCTAGTCTAAGGTTATGTGAGAGAAATAAAAAAATAAACACCAACACAATTGTTGCAGGACAAACAAGTTAATTTCTCCAAGATCAGTTAACTTATTAGTTCCTGTGTTTTTTTAGCTCCCTGCGGTGGTCAGGAAGACCTTGATCAGATATAGTAACCCCCTTTATGTGCAATCTGTGAAACAGTAACAACTATTTTAGTCATGCCAGATTTGCTGCACTGCTGTAGTAAACGTGAATATGACCTTTGCAGTGTTGAAACAAATGAGGTGCTTATCAGTAGGGTTGATCTCTCTCTCTGTCTCCCTCTCTTCCTCTCTCTCTCTCTCTCTCTCTCTCTCTATCTATATATATATATACATATATATATATATATATATATATATATATATATACATAAATATATATATATATATATAAATATATATATATATATATATATATATATATATATATATATATATATATATATATACACATATCTAGATAGATAGATAGATAGTTAAATAGATAGATAGATAGATAGATAGATAGATAGATAGATAGATAGATAGATAGATAGATAGATAGATAGATAGATAGATAGATAGATTTTACAATAGGCTGGAGGCAATGCCTCCAACTAGGTGGTAGCCTTGCTCTTTCTTCTTGAAAGAATGCAATCCTTTGTGTCCGTTCTGTTGAACATGTTATCTCTTTTCGTAGCAGCCAGCTATATGCACATGTTCACCTGTTATGCTCTCTCACAAGCAAACATGAGGCAAGTAAAGTGGTGTGAAAGGGAAACCCATTGCACTACTGTTATTGCTTGTGACTGACAATGATGTGATGTGATGGAGACATGTCTTGCACTTGTGCTGTGCGACCAGACATTTCCCCTTGTGGTTTCCTGAGTGGGCAATTAGAAAGCTCAAAATAGACATGGATCAGTAATCTTAAAAGGTCTCTACCCTGCCAGGAGTCACTTTGTGAAATTGAGCGGTATTAAACGCTCATGTTCAATACCCGTGCCTGCATCCACTTCATTCTTAAAACCCTATAGATGTTGGCTGGAATGTTTTACTCAGACTCTGAGTTGCTACTCATGAAATTCTTAGGCAAGATAGAAGACAAGTGCCCAGGTTAATAAAGAGGTTCACAGCCTCGGATTGTACCAGTATGCACCCGCATTATCTGCTCCTTGATCCTGGCAGGGGCTATGTGCACCACTGTCAAAAAAAGCATGATCTACTGCGCACATTGTAACTGAAACAGAGTGCAAATATGTTGTAGATAGCAATCACAGAAACACTGAGGCCCACATTTATACTTTTTTTAGCGCCGCATTTGTGTCATTTTTTGATGCAAAGGCTGCGCAAACTTGCAAAATGCAATTGTATTTTGTAAGTTTGCTCCGTTTTTGCGTCAAAAAGCGGCGCAAATGCGGCGCTAAAAAAGTATAATTATGGGCCCGAGAGTTCATACATCTATTGAACGTCGATTCTGCTCAAGAAACCCTGCCAACACTTGAGGGCTCCCTGAAAACCTCAATTTTTTTAGGTGCAGACATTGACTGCCTTCATCGCCATCCTCAAGGGCCTGGCTGCGGGAGCCTGTATGAAGATACTATGGGCCAGATGTACTATGCTTTTTGCATGGTACAAACAGCGAAATTCGCTGTTTGCACCATGCAAAAAGCACATCGCGATTCTCATTCCCATTTTGCGAGTCGATAACCTGGTTACCGACTCGCAAAATGGGAATGCGACTCGCAAATAGGAAGGGGTGTTCCCCTTCCTATTTGCGATTCGCATCGCGATGTAGAATTGCTTTGTAACCGCGAACGCGGTCACAAAGCAATTCGCAGTTAGCACCTATTTCAAATGAGTGCTAACCCATTCGCAAAGGGGAAGGAGTCCCTATGGGACCCCTTCCCCTTTGTGAATGGCTCTGAAAACATTTTTCCAGAGCAGGCAGTGGTCCTATGGAGCACTGCCTGCACTGAAAAAATGAAACAAAAACGTTTCATTTTTTCGTGTGTATTGCAACTCGTTTTCCTCTGAAGAAAACGGGCTGCAATAAAAAAAAAAAAAAAAAAATACCTGCTTTATCAAAAAGCAGTCACAGACATGGTGGTCTGCTGTCTCCAGCAGGCCACCATCCCTGTGAGTGATGCGAATCGCAAGGGGGTCACAAATTGCGACCCACCTCATTAATATTAATGAGGTGGGTCTTTGCGATCCCCTTCCGATTTGCAGATGGTGTCAGGGACACCATCCTGCATCTGGCATTGCGACTCGCAAATTGCGAGTCGCTCAGACTCGCAATTTGCGAGTCGCAATGCTGGTTTTACCTACATCTGGCCCTATATGACTACAGATATTACAATCGAAGGATGATAGAGAAAGCAGGATACAACTTCCTGAGATAGCTAGTGTTTCTAATTTTCATTTGTTGGGTTTAATTTCAGGGAGATCATTGCATTCGCTGCAGGGAAATGCCTTTGATTGTGGTTTGTAAAGATCGGAGAAATTCAGAGTGACTTGCTGAGCCTCAATTTTGGAAATAAGCAGATTAGTGGTGTAACGAAACTTGAGCTCCCCCCCAGCAAAGTATCCCCACTAGGGGCACTCAGGGGCCTGTCTCCCCTGCATGGTGCACTGTGCTGAGGGGGCCCCCACACTGTGGGGGCTGCGGGGGGCTTTGTTACACCACTGAAGCAGATCTGCCCTAATGTTCACTGAGATATCTTCTGTTGATCTTGTTGGTCTCCCTTGCCCTTCACAGTGTAGGTTGTGATATTTCATACATTCCTGGAGTTGTCTTGTTACAATAATCTACAGGTTTTCAATGAAGAAGTCCATTTGAGATAGGTATGTATTTTTCTACAATGTTAATACAAATATTCTGTAGTATGTTGTGTGAGCTTCCATACAATTTTCTTTTGCCAAAACTCCATTTTGACCTCAGTTAAGTATTAGCACTGTTAGGACTCAAGACAGGGTTTTGTATCTTCATCAGTAATATATTTTTTTAATTGACTGCACTAGGATGCCATCTGAACTCGGCTGACATGCAACAAGATTGCTGACATACGCTATAATAAACATCACAGCATTGGTAGTGGGACTGACACAGTTTCAGGATTACATTGACATTTAAACTAAGAAGTACATTAAAAAAATACATGTGTTTTTAAGAAATAACATCTAAGATTAACCTATTAGTGTATTTGAAACAGAGTAGATTGGACTGCTATATCATAGAATGTAAAATGTTCCATGATTCAGATCATGATTTCTGAATGGATCAAACAAATATGTACTTCTAAACCAGCTACATTAAGTTTGATACTCCTTCATTACGCTGGTGCCAAGGATGGAACACTAAGAGTATCATTAATTTTCTGTCTGAAATATTTAGCAGGGAGAGTTTTCCAGAGTCAGTGTTTACTGATAATGGAGTGCAAGTCACGCCTATGGTGATGACACATTTTTATGAATGAGAGAGTCATAGTTCATAAACGATATTCACTTTACCATCCAGATGTGAATGATGTGGTGAAAAGACTCAATAAAATTTTGAAACAATGGAATAAAAATTCCTAAATATAGTGGTAGAGTTTGAAAGTTAGAAGCGAGAAAGTGGATTGGTGCAAGTAGGGTCACACAACATGGTACTACAGGGCATGCTCTTTTGAAGTTATTCAGATGGAGGAAAGTCAACACTATTCTATGACCTGAATAGATAAATGAAGGAAAGACTGTTGATGATGTTGGAAAAGATGGCATGTGGAGACAGAAGAGAGAAAGGAAAGTTGTTAAGAAAAAAAAGTACTAAGAATGACGGAATGCTGTAAAAAGCTAAATATGAATGCTGGTGATTTGGTCTAAAAGAAGGCTTCTGTAAGTCATGAGAAGTTAATAAAGTTAATAAACCTACAAGGGTCATAACAGTTTTCAGGAATGCCATCAAGACAAAAGACGTTCTCATCTGTAACTTGAACAGGGCTGTGAAGCTCAAGTATAAATGCAACAAATGTGGAAATCATAATTTCTAATAATGTCAGAATCATACCAAGAATTCAAAGCCACTGAGGTCGTGGACATCTAACAGTAGTGTATGAAGACACAAACAGTTTAAATACTCTATATTATATAAATTAAATGTTTAGTTATATGTTATAGACAGGTTTGTATGGATGATGTTGCTGGCTATTTCTCTATAAAGGAGGAGAGTGTATACCCTGGAGCAGACCAGATTGCTCTGTTGCAATGTAGAATGCTTAAGGATTCAGATGATGCTCTGGAGGTCAGTTGATATAGAACGTGGACCTGAGATAATATAGATGCCAACGTCACTAAGGGTTACTACTTCAGCTCACCTAGTCATCTGAATAATGTTTCTGTGTCTGAGACTAGGTCATGGTGGACAGGAACCCCCTACTTGTTTAACCAGGGGGCAATTTAGGAATTCACTGGCAGAGTAAAAGTAGGTCAGAGATTAGAGGCATAATGATCATCTGTGAGCCTCTACAGGAGCCTAAATCCAGTTATTCAAAAACAGAGGCAAGTCAAAGGTCTCAGTGGGGTACCCTTGACCCACCTTTCAGTAGCACAGCAGAAAAAGAGAAATTTAAAATCTGCCAGTGTTGATACAGAATAGAGCAATGGAAAACTATAAAGTCATATGTTTATTTGATTAACAAAAAAGAAAAATAAACATATCGTAGTGATTATACATTCAGGTGAGAAATCAAAAAGGAAGCATGGTGTCAATAAATCACAGTGAGAACTTAAATACAAATGCCTTGTAGATGTTAACGTCACCGGATATTGCATTATTGAATGCGTTCATAGGGAAATTAAGCATGTAGAAACAGTGGGATATGGCAGAACAATAATCATAGAAATTGACAGCCGTTTACACAGTGTCTTTAAAAGTAGAGCTGAGTGAATTTGAACCTTGAATACTACAAATAAATGTGTATGTTTAGTACAGTGAAGAGAGATCAAGAAGAGCATTAAACAGTATTATTTTACATTGGTTTCAAAAAACAAATCTGAACTGTAATAAAGAACAACTGCAATAACTCCTGGTAGGATCCCAGCATTACTCCCACCAGGTTTACTCCCATAGTGCTGTTACATCCAGTAATATAGCTCACGTTATGTGTGAAAGAAGATACTTCTGCTAGTCCATCGATGAAAGGTGGTTCTCCCACACCCAATATAGAGAGCACTATTCTGTTATGTGGGATGGCCCTTAATAGTTATGTTTGATCAACAATGTTGGGGTCCAGGCTGCACCGGGCCTTCCAGTATGGCAGCTCATTGTTTGTCTGTACAAGGATGGGTTAAGTTGATTTCCCGTTGCTTTCTAAGAGTCGTTAGTGGGAAGGCAGTGTGGATACATAGCGAGTTGGAAAACCAGCATATCAGGTGCAGACCAGTTCTCATTACATGGAAGTACTAGATAGTGAGGTGAATAGGAGGCTTCTGTGACAAATCACCCCATCTATCTCCCAATGAGGCTAGTAAGGAGTTATACAGCAGGAACTGGCCTGAGGACAAGCCCTTGTTTGCTGTCAACAACGCATAGGGAAGAAGGGCTTGTTCCTGGTACAGGTCACCGAGTATGTGTATGCCTGAGGCGTGCCATATAGTGAGCTCCATAAAGGTGTTGCCTCTAGGAGTAAAGGTGTTGCCTCTAGGAGTACCAAGGATCACCAAAACAGGTGCTTAAGAGTTTGGGATCTTGTGAGCAGGAAGCACCTACATTTGCAGTGATAAGCAACCCCCAGGAGTAATGACTCAGGAGCCCTAGACCAGGAGCATGGGTTAAATAGATGAAAGGTAGCAGCTAGATTCCAGGTGGGTGGGGCATGGCTGTGTCGCTAGGTACCGGAAGGCATCCATCGGGCCACCCATTGGGCCTGAGAAGCAAGGTAGTAATGTTCCAGGGGGGGCACTGCTAGTTCACCTTGGCTAAGACGTGAACATAATTTTGCTAAGACTACTCTGTGATGAGAGGTGTGCCAAATGAATTCCTGTATGTGTTTCTCAAATATACAAAACAAGTGGCTACGATATATATGTGGAAATTAGTAAAATAGTAAAGTAAGCGTGGCAATACTACCATCTTCATTAGTGCGGCGTGTCCAGTCACCGTTATTGGCAGTACACCACAGAATGTCATTTGGGACTGTAGGGACATGGCGGCTCATGTAATGCTCCCTTTTATAAGGTCTGTCACAGAATGGTAGACTAGATATCCGAACATGTGGGGTTGTCAGGTGATTTGTGCCTCATTAAGGGTAAAGTGTGGATTGGGCATGTCAGGTGTAAGCGGGAAATAGGTATGATTTCACCCCATTGACCTTCAGTCCCGAAAGAGACGCTAAGTAATAGAGTGTTAAGGCGATAGAATCAGGGATGGTGTATGTATATTTTATATATAGCAATAAATCGTTGGCATAAAGAGAAATGGTATGATTCCATCACCTAGTGGTATGCCCCAAGATTCGTCTTGTGTCCGAATTGCAACTGCAAGCGGTTCGATATAAAGTCATATGTTTCTTTGTGCAAAGTATAGTTGATATAAAAATACAAAAGCTATTAGTTAGACGTCACTGAAAAGTCAGCAGTGAAAAATACATAGAAAGTAGATAGCAATTTTAAGATACAGCAGTTAGGATGTTAATACAAATGTTTTCAAATTGATTAATATAGGTCTCCTGGAGGATGCTAAAAGGCTGTCAGTAGGTGGCCCTGGTAGACTGTAGGTGCAGGTTTGGCCCAGTGGAATTTTTTTAAGGAGTTCAAGTTCACACCTTTACAGACTCGTCACATTTAAGATCTGACACGTATTCCAAAGGACTAATGTGTCAATCTAGTACAATTTATGGAGTTGAGCAGTGCTCTAAATAGCCCTGGGCCGGTCAGGTCTGAGACATGACTAATCCAAAATTACTGCTGCTTACTGTTAAATATACCTTGCTAAGTGTTTTAATACTTGTGCCCTGGGTAATAATGCTATATCACCTGCCACATGCATATCTTACTGACTGTTGATTTAGGTTATTTTGTGTTCATTAAGACTCTGGTTGTGAATTTGTCAAACACATGATTCTAGGGCACAATTAGTAGGCCGTACCTTTAATTACTTAGGCCTTGTTCTTGTGAATGTTTGGTAGATAAGCTACTTAGGTCATGCCCGTTTTTTAACTCCCCTGCTTTTTTAATTCCATGGAGAGCACTGAATTAGGAACAGGATAACAAAACATGTCCAGAAGAGGGAAAGAGACTCTAAAGGCCAAAGAATGATAAGCTTCATCCACATATTGAATTTCTCCTAAGATTGTCTCCTGCCACAGGTTTTCACTGGTGCAAAGTGACTGATTTGTTATAGGGCACTTGCAAAATCCAAAACAGCTTCCACAAAATTTAACTAACTTGGTGGAAAACTGCTTTGAAGGACAGTTATGTAGATTAAAAAAGTCCAGGATGGATGTTAGAAATTGGGTCTTTGGTTGACAGTCAGGTTAACCCCTGTTCAAGCAAGGACCCTCACTCTAGTCAGGGTAAAAGAGATTCACCCTCAGCTAACCCCTGCTTACCCCCTTGGTAGCTTGGCAGAGCAGTAGGCTTAACTTCAGAGTGCTAGGTGTAAAGTATTTGTATCAACACACAGAGTAACTTAATGAAAACACTACAAAATGACACAACACCAGTTTAGAAAAATGGGAAATATTTATCTAAACAAAACAAGACCAAAACGACAAAAATCCGACATACACAGGTCAAGTTATGTATTTTTAAAGATTAAACTAAAAAATAGCGGTTAGAAACAAGAATGCTTCGATGAGGTGTTAACACGGCGTCGTGACGGAGTCTTCCCAACAAGCCAACACCAGCGGTTTCGGACACGGAGTCACATAGACTCCCAAGTACAGTACCTTTGGTGAAGAGTGAAAACAGGCCGATGCGCGAAGTCGGGGATCGCGGCATCTGTGCAAAACGTTGAATCTGCGCACTTCGAGCGGCGTCGGTCACTATTTCCTTGGATTTCCACCAGCTTTCCTTTCAAGGGCCCAGGGACTGGATAGGGCACCACTTGTCAGAGCAGGAGTCTCTCCTGAGACTCCAGGTGCTGGCACAGAGAGGTCTTTGCTGTCCCTGAGACTTCAAACAACAGGAGGCAAGCTCTAAATCAAGCCCTTGGAGATTTCTTCACAAGATGGAAGGAACACAAAGTCCAGTCTTTGCCCTCTTACTCTGGCAGAAGCAGAAACTGCAGGGTAGCTCCACAAAGCACAGTCACAGGCAGGGCAGCCCTTCTCCTCAGCTCTTCAGCTCTTCTCCAGGCAGAGGTTCCTTCTTGTTTCCAGAAGTGTTCTAAAGTCTGTGGTTTTGGGTGCCCTTCTAATACCCAGTTTCTCCTTTGAAGTAGGCCTACTTCAAAGTAGAGTCTCTTTGGAATGTGAAATCCTGCCTTGCCCAAGCCAGGCCCCCGACACTCACTCACTCACTCACTCACTTCGAGACTGCATTGTGTGAGGGCAGACACAGCCCTTTCAGATGCAAGTGACCAGTCCTCCCCTCCCTCCTAGCACAGATGGCTCATCAGGATGTGCGGGCTACACCCCAGCTCCCTATGTGTCACTGTCTAGTGCAGAGGTCTTCAAACTGGGGGGCGGGCCCCCCTAGGGGGGCCTGAAGTGATCCCAGGGGGGGGCCCAGATTCTGGCCAAAATAAATATTATACAGATAACAGGCCTTTATTTTAAGCAGGAGGATGTTATTGCAGTTTTAAAAAGGTAACAGTACCTAACTGCAATGTTTAAATAGGTTTAGATATATTTAAACATTGCCATGTTTATAAAATAATTGTGAAAAATTCTGAGGGGGGCCCAATGATTTTTATTTTTCAACTGGGGGGGCGCGGCATTAAATAGTTTGGAGACCTCTGGTCTAGTGTGAGGTGCAACCAGCCCAACTGTCAAACTGACCCAGACAGGGAATCCACAAACAGGCAGAGTCACAGAAATGGTATAAGCAAGAAAATGCTCACTTTCTAAAAGTGGCATTTTCAAACGCACAATCTTAAAATCAACTTTACTGAAAGATGTATTTTTAAATTGTGAGCTCAGAGACCCCAAACTCTACATGTCCATCCGCTCCCAATGGGAATCTACACTTTAATCAGATTTAAAGGTAGCCCCCATGTTAACCTATGAGAGGGACAGGCCTTGCATTAGTGAAAAACGAATTTAGCAATATTTCACTGTTAGGACATATAAAACACATTACTATGGCGGTCATTACAACATTGGCGGTAAAAGGCGCTTACCGCCGTGCAGAAGACCGCCAATACACCGCCGCGGCCGCGGAATTCCGCCACAGCTATTATGACCCACATCTCGGAATCCACCGAAATTCAGACACCCACACAAGTCCGCCACACCAAAGGTGAGTGATAAACTGGCGAAAACAAAACCGACACCGTCACGCCAACAGAAACACGCCCATGATATCATGACCCATGAATCCACGCGGCGGTCTTTCAATCGCGGTATTCCATTGGCGGTACACACCGCCACGCTCAAAATACACACACATCTCCAAAACACCGCCACATTGGACAATTCCAAATACACACACCTGATACACATACAAACACCACTCCCACACACCCAACACAATATAAAACACACACCCACATCACCCACAAACCCCAACGACCAAAAACTGAAGACGAAGGCGACAGACAGAGACTACAGCAATAGACAACCCCACCACACAGAGGCACACAAGACCATCACCCATACAACATCCACGCTCAAAACACCCCACACCACCACACATCACTACACTCATCAACACATACACCACCGCACACATCACCTACACCACCCCATGTCACGCCAAAGACACCTCAGGTTTTCCGAGGAGGAGCTCAGGGTCATGGTAGAGGAAATCTTATGGGTAGAGCCACAGCTATTTGGAGCACAGGGGCAGCACACCTCCATAGCCAGGAAGATGGAGCTATGGCGAAGAAACGTCGACAGGGTCAACGCTGTGGGACAGCATCCAAGAAATCGGGAGGACATCAGGAAGAGGTGGAACGACCTACGGGGGAAGGTGCGTTCCGTGGTCTCCAGGCACAACATCGCGGTTCAGCGGACTGGCGGCGGACCCCCACCGCCTCCCCCACAACTAACAATATGGGAGGAGCAGGTTTTGACCATCATGCATCCAGAGGGCCTCGGAGGAGTCGGTGGAGGAATGGACACTGGTAAGTCAAATCTTAACTATCATATCCCCCACCCTACCTGCATGCTATCACACACCCCCACCCTCACCCCCTCCCCTATCACTACAACTCCTCACTAATGTACTAATTACACAAACCACACATCCCAACAAGCCCTGCATGACACAACTAAGCATGGACACCCATCACTAAAGCATGGCCACTGCACATACCCATAACAACCCCCCAACCATCATCACACAAGCCCCCACACAGGAATGCTTGCACTGGGGTACACGCACACCCACCCACCCATTGCACACCATGACACACACACATGCAATAATCATGCTCTTATACCCCTGCAGGACCACTACGTAACGTCACCACACAGGAGGGTCCAGACATCTCCACTCCACCCACAGAAGAGGCCCACAATGATGACAGCAGCTCTGGCCAACTGGATCCAGATGACCAGCCCGGACCATCGTGGGCCTCGGGACAGTCGGTTCCCCTCGCACAGGCACAGCCCAACACTGACCTTCCCCCCTCTGGTAACACCAGCACAGCACCCACCCAGCAGGCCCATACCTCCGTACCCAGGACGCGTCAATCAGCTCTGTGTCCACCATCACAGGGAACCCAGGATAACCCACCACCCCAACAACAACAGGGAGCTGGGGGCAGTAGTAGTGGGCACACGGTCCAGGGGACGGAGGCACAGGAACACAGGGGAACAGGGAGGGCTGCTGTGCGACAGGGGGCGGACAGGCCAAGGGAACCCACTCTCCACGAGGCCCTCTCCTCTATCATGGAAGCCTACCACCACTCCCAGGAGACGATGGCTACGGTCCTGGCCAAGTTTCAGGAGACCCAGCGCCTGCAGGACGAACAGTATTTGGCCTTTAGAGAGGAGCTCAGAACCATCAGCTCCGCCCTGGGCACCATCGTAGGGGTGCTGAAGGACATACAAAAGACCATGAGGGACACCGTGGCACTCCAAGGGGCCCCTGACACTAGAATGGACCATGAACTGCCCACCACCTCCGCCGGCGCTAGTGGACAGGACGGCCCGCCACAGGACCACCACACCAGCACCCCACCCCCTGCAGACGGACAACCACCCTGCAAGCGGTCCCTGAGATCCAGGAACAGGACAGAGCATGATGGCAAGACCCCCGCCAGGAAATGAGACCACCCTGATTGCCATCCCACTGTCTCACTTTGTTACCCTGTCCAGATTGGAACTGCCCCAGCTCCACTTCCTATGCCCATATGGCCAGTGCACCTGTGAGACTAATAGACTGGACTCTGCCATGGACATTCCTCCTCCATCACCCATCACCATTTTGCCACCCCCTCCAATAATTAGCACTTCAATAAACACCCTTGGACCACAAAACAATCTGGAGTCAGTCTGTGATTTAGAAAATGTGTATTACCAATTACAGTGACAAAATGCGTTTTCAAATGTAATGCCAACATACCTATGTCACACATCACAAGTCCATGAAGGATGCAAGCAGATGACACACGTTGACAACCACACCTGTGAAACCGTAATGGAAATGTACAACTCAGTTACCAAATAATTCTTCTAATTGACAGACATGATAGAGGTAGAAGCGTGAAAGTGAATGTAATAGTAAAAAAATTGTTCTCACCTGTGTGTCACTGGAAATATTGCTGTATGACTGACTCCCTGTTGTCTATGTCTTCTTCCTCAGCATCCTCCTCATCACTGTCCACAGGCTCCACAGCTGCCACAACACCGTCATCTGGACCATCCTCCTGCAGAAAAGGCACCTGGCGTCGCAAAGCAAGATTGTGAAGCATCGAGCAGGCGATGATGATCTGGCACACCTTCCTTGGTGAGTAGAATAGGGATCCACCGGTCATATGGAGGCACCTGAACCTGGCCTTCAGGAGGCCGAAGGTGCGTTCGATCACCCTCCTAGTCCGCCCATGGGCCTCATTGTAGCGTTCCTCTGCCCTGGTCCTGGGATTCCTCACTGGGGTCAATAGCCATGACAGGTTGGGGTAACCAGTGTCCCCTAATAGCCACGCACGGTGCCTCTGGAGTTGACCCATCACATAAGGGATGCTGCTATTCCGCAGGATTTAGGCGTCATGCACAGAGCCAGGGAACATAGCATTTACCTGGGAGATGTACTGGTCTGCCAAACATACCATCTGTACATTCATCGAATGATAACTCTTCCGGTTCCTGTACACCTGTTCACTCCTGCGGGGGGACCAGAGCTACATGGGTCCCATCAATGGCTCCTATGATGTTAGGGATATGTCCCAGGGCATAGAAGTCACCTTTAACTGTAGCCAAATCCTCCACCTGAGGGAAAACGATGTAGCTCCTAACGTGTTTCAGCAGGGCAGACAACACTCTGGACAACACGTTGGAAAACATAGGCTGGGACATCCCTGATGCCATCACCACTGTTGTTTGAAATGATCCACTTGCAAGGAAATGGAGCACTGATAGCACCTGCATTTCAGGGGGGATTCCTGTGGGATGGCGGATTGGTGAGATCAGGTCTGGCTCCAACTGGGTACACAGTTCCTGGATTGTGGCACAGTCAAACCTGTAGGTGATGATCAAATGTCGCTCCTCCATTGTTGACAGGTCCACCAGCGGTCGGTACACCGGAGGATTCCGCCATCTCCTCAAATGTCCCAGCTGATGGTGCCTAAGAAGGACAACAGCGAGCACAGAGTCAACAAATTCTCAGGTATGTACCCACTGCTACACAGAACACGACACCAAATACAAAACTCTTCCTGTATGTGTGTTGAGTGTAGGCCTAGGTATGTGTGACGCAGTAATAAATGAAGCCATGTGGGCCCCTGAAATGGCGGCTGCCTGACCTCTAAACTGGGACAATGGGATGTGAGGTATCTGCGCTGGCGTTGTACACCGTTGTACTGTCGTAGACCGCGGCGCAATGCTGCATTCGTTAACATTGGACCCTATGGGTCCCAGGAGCCAATGATGAAGTGCGCCGGCGGTGATGATACGCACCGCCGTGGACGTCACCGCCGCGAACGTGACCGCCATTTTCTATCTGTTCAATCACTCGATACCTGATCTTCGACAGGAGAGGACCTACACTGCAAGTGCTGCTGTGACCTCGGTCTGGAAGAGACAATGGCTGCTGCGTCTGGGGAAAGGGCCCCTGCCTTCACTGCTCAGGAGTTGGAGAAGCTCGTGGACGGGGTCCTCCCCCAGTACACGCTACTCTACGGTCCTCCAGACCAACAGGTAAGTACACCGGGAGCACGTTGTATGGGCTATGCTGGGTGGAGAGGGCTGGATGTCAGTAGGAAGGGGGCAGAGTTCTGCGACCATGAAGGACTGTGAATGCATATGCCACATGGCAAGGGTAGGGATGGGGGCCACTCACTTCGACGGTGCAGTTGCTAATGACTTCTCTTCTTCCCCTGTACATGTCATGTAGGTCAGCGCCCACCAGAAGAAGGACATTTGTCGTGCCATCGCCAAGGACGTCCAGACCCTGGGGGTCCACCAGAGACGGGGCACCCATTGCCGTAAAAGATGGGAGGACATTTGCCGCTGGAGCAAGAAGACGGCGGAGGCTCAGCTGGGGATGGCCTCCCAACGTGGGAGGGGTGCCCGTCGCACCATGACCCCCCTGATGTTCCGGATCCTGGCGGTGGCCTACCCTGAGTTGGATGGGCGCTTGAGTGCATCACAGCAGACACAAGGGGGTGAGTACAGTCTCATTCTCATGACTTTGCGCGCAGTGGAAGGGTCTGGGTGGGGGAGGAGGGCTGAAGGGTTTCCCTAGGCCAGGGCGAGTTACGTAATCTAGGCCCCTTCGTAAGGCATGGCCCTGTGACCCTCCACCCCACCTCTGTAGAGTGCCAAGTACAGGTATACATACCCCTGTGTCATCTATGTGGACAGATGACACTCATAGCCATGTAGGCCATATCCCAAGAATTGCATCTGTAGAGGCCAAGAGCACGGCGTAGTGCAGGGGGCTGCTGTGTCTGTATTGTCCGCCAACGGTAGCGGTAAGCCATGCACTCAACCTGTCTTTCTTCTGTCGTCCCCTCCCCCTTTTTGTGCTCTCCCTGTTCGTTTGTGCATCAGCATCATCAGGCGGAGGTACAGTGGCACCGGAGCACGAGGGAGCTGCATCCCACATGGCCATGGACGGCCACACCACAAACTCTGAATACACCAGGGGGACGGAGGGCGAGGGGAGCTTCACGCCGGTCACCGGATCAGCAAACAGCGACACGGACTCGTCCGCCGATGGGATCTCCCTTGTGGTGGCGGCACCATCTGTGCCCCCCACTTCTACAGGTACAGCCGCCACCCCCCCTACCAGCACCGCCCTCCCAGCAGCCCCTCAGCCTTCGCCCCGTGCCCGCTCACCCAGGAGGGTGGGCATCACCTTCGCCCCAGGCACCTCAGCCCCTGCCCCTGTCACCTCTGCTGCCCTCAGTGAGGAGGCCATTGACCTCCTCAGGTCACTCACTGTTGGGCAGTCTACCATTGTGAATGCCATCTAGGGTGTAGAAAGGGAGTTGCAACACACTAATGCATTCCTGGAGGGCATTCATTCTGGTCAGGCTGCCCATCATCGAACCCTGCAATCTCTGACCTCAGCACTGATGGCAGCCATTGTCCCTGTGTCTAGCCTCCCCCCTCCAACTTCCTCCACCCAGACCCAATCCCCTGTACCCCAGCCTATCCCATCCACACCATCAGACAAGCATGCACACACCTCAACACGCAAAAGTAGCTCAGGCAAACATAGGCACCAAACATCCCACAGGCACTCACACAAGCATCACCCACATACAGACACAGCAACATCCACTGCCTCCACTGTGTCCCCCTCCTCGTCGTCTCCCTCCTCCCTCCCAGGGTCGTCTACACTCTCACCTGCATGCACTACATCTACAGGCACTAGGACTCGCACCAGAACACCCAGCACCACACCCCGCTCACCTGCACTCACCACCCCCACTACCATTTACACATCCCCTGTGTCCACTCCCAGTTAGTCTGTGATGCCCCCTCCCAAAGTACACAAACGCGGGCACCCACACACCCAACATCCATCCACCTCACGACAGCCTCCAGTACCTGCGCCTGCACCCAAATCACCTAAAGTTACACCTCCTACAACCACCTCCTCTTCCTCCACTCCCAGACCCCCTCCAGCTACCCGTCCTAGTGTTCGTCAGAAACTCTTCCTCAGCAACGTTGACCTCTTTCCCACCACCCCCACCCCTACAATTCATAGGTCCCGTAGTAGCACCTCAGCCAAAAAAAGTCAGGTACCAGTGGTGCGTGTTAAAGGTGTGTGGAGTGCACCGGCCACCAGGGCAGCCAGTGTGACACGAAGCCAAAGCACTGCCAGTCCACCCCCTATAAAGCACCTTAAGTTGGAAAGTGGCCGATGGGAGAGGGTGAAGACTCCTGCTGGCAAAACAGCTCACAAGGGTCCCTGGGGGAGTGCTGAGTCAGCTGTGACTCCTCCCAAGGTGGTGAAGGGGCAGAAGAAGTCTCCAAAGTCTGGTTAGAGCAGCACGGCGGAGAAGGCCGCCATCCTCCCCGCCGGCCGGGACGCCACCGCCAGCACTGTCGTCACTGGTCCGGAGACCACCGCCAGAGTCAGTGCCCTGGAGGGCAGCAGTATCGTCACTGGTCCAGAGACCACCGCCAGAGTCAGTGCCCTGGAGGGCAGCACTGTCGTCACTGGTCCAGAGACCACCGCCAGAGTCAGTGCCCTGGAGGGCAGCACTGTCGTCACTGGTCCGGAGACCACTGCCAGAGTCAGTGCCCTGGAGGGCAGCAGTATCGTCACTGGTCCGGAGACCAGGGCAGCAGTATCGTCACTGGTCTGGAGACCACCGCCAGAGTCAGTGCCCTGGAGGGCAGCACTGTCGTCACTGGTCCGGAGACCACCGCCAGAGTCAGTGCCCTGGAGGGCAGCAGTATCGTCACTGGTCCGGAGACCACCGCCAGAGTCAGTGACCTGGAGGGCCCCGGCAGCCACAGCCCCGCTGGGCACTGAGGGCCGTCATGCCACACACCGCTGAACAGGTCAGACACAGCAAAGGCAAGCACCGCTGAACAGGGCAAAGACCGCCATGGCAAAGCACTGCTGGACAGGGCAAAGACCGCCATGGCAAAGCACCGCTTAACAGGGCAAAGACCGCCATGGCAAAGCACCGCTGAACAGGTCAGACACAGCAAAGGCAAGCACCACTGAACAGGGCAAAGACCGCCATGGCAAAGCACCGCTGAACAGGGAAAAGACCGCCATGGCAAAGCACCGCTGAACAGGTCAGACACAGCAAAGGCAAGCACCGCTGAACAGGGCAAAGACCGCCATGGCAAACCACTGCTGAACAGGTCAAAGACCGCCATGGCAAAGCACCGCTGAACAGGTCAGACACAGCAAAGGCAAGCACCGCTGAACAGGGCGAAGACCGCCATGGCAAAGCACCGCTGAACAGGGCAAAGACCGCCATGGCAAAGCACCGCTGAACAGGGCAAAGACCGCCATGGCAAAGCACCGCTGAACAGGTCAGACACCGCAAAGGCAAGCACCGCTGAACAGGGCAATGACCGCCATGGCAAAGCACCGCTGAACAGGGCAAAGACCGCCATGGCAAAGCACCGCTGAACAGGTCAGACACAGCAAAGGCAAGCACCGTTGAACAGGGCAAAGACCGCCATGGCAAAGAACCGCTGAACAGGGCAAAGACCGCCATGGCAAAGCACCGCTGAACAGGTCAGACACAGCAAAGGCAAGCACCGCTGAACAGGGCAAAGACCGCCATGGCAAAGCACAGCTGAACAGGTCAGACACAGCAAAGGCAAGCACCGCTGAACAGGGCAAAAACCACCATGGCAAAGCACTGCTGAACAGGTCAGACACAGCAAAGGCAAGCACCGCTGAACAGGGCAAAGACCGCCATGGCAAAGTACCGCTGAACAGGGCAAAGACCGCCAAATCAAGCATCGTTAGCCCATGTGCAGCTGGGACAGTGACCGAACTGGGACCGTCACAGGGAGCGTGATGCACTCTGGGCACCATTCCCCCTCCAGAACCAGTGGACACCTGCATCCACTCTGTCTGTCCTTCACAGGATGAAGAACTCTGGGCACCAGTCCCCCTCCAGAACCAGTGGAGACCTGCATCCACTCTGTCTGTCCTTCACAGGATGAAGCACTCTGGGCACCAGTCCCCCTCCAGAACCAGTGGAGACTGTTATCCACTTGAGAGACTGTGGCTTTGCACTCCCCAGGATGGTACAGTGGGCAAACCACCCACTGTAGAGACTTGAGAGACTGTGGCTTTGCACTCCCCAGGATGGTACAGTGGACAAACCACCCACTGTAGAGACTTGAGAGACTGTGGCTTTGCACTCCCCAGGATGGTACAGTGGGCAAACCACCCACTGTAGAGACTTGAGAGACTGTGGCTTTGCACTCCCCAGGATGGTACAGTGGGCAACCCACCCACTGTAGAGACTTGAGAGAATGTGGCTTTGCACTCCCCAGGATACATCAATGGGCATGGAGCCCCGTCGTGGATTTGGCGTGGTGCTGTAATCCGGCTGTGGTGCCCCCCCCCTTCCCTTCCCCCTGAGGTGCCTGTTGTATTTCTATCTGATGCCCCTGCAGTGTTCTCTCTGTTTGTGGACAGGTATCTAGTGTGGGCATCGCCCATGCATTGTGGGCCCAGTGGTCCACGGACATTGATATGTGCATACCTGCAGTTCTAATCGTGATGTATGATTTTCGATTGTTTTTATATATCTGTATATATTTGGTTACTGTATTTTGATACATTACAATGGTTGAACTCATTTCCTTTTGTCTTTGCATTCTTCCAGGGGGGTTGGGGGTTGTTACTGTGCTGTTTGGAAATGCATTGGTGTGTGTGTTGTAGTGGGTGAGGGTCAGGGTGGGGGTGGGGGTGTTGCGTGTGTGTGTCCGTGACTTTTGCCTCCCCCCTCCCCTATGTCGTAGGTGCAGTACTCACCGTTGTCTTCGGCGCCTACTTTGCTGGTGTTCGTAGAGGAGCAGGAAGACAAGCGCAGGGAGTATTTGTAGTTCGGGCTCCATGGTGGCCTCCTTCCTCGTGGAGTATGTTGAGGTGAGCGTTTTCCCATTGCAAAAGCTGTTTCCACCGTGTTTTTATCCACGGTGAATCCGCCCCGGAAAAAGGTGGCAGATTGGTGGGTTGTGATACTTTGGGCGGTACATTGTCTTCCGCCTGTCTGTTGGCGGTGACTGCCGCGCTGCTTGTCTGTACCGCCGTGGCGGTCGGAGTGTTAAAGTGGCTGTCTATGTTGGCGGTTTCCGCCACGATCATAATTCACTTTTTTTGTCAGCCGGCCTGTTTGCGGTATTATCGCAGCTTTAACACCGTCCGCCAGGGTTGTAATGACCACCTATATGTCCTACCTTAACCATACACTGCACCCTGCCCTTGGGGCTACCTAGGGCCTACCTTAGGGGTGTCTGACATGTAAGGAAAGGGAAGGTTCAGGCCTGGCAAGTGGGTATACCTGTCAAGTCGAATTTACAGGTAAACCTGCACACACAGACACTGCAGTGGCAGGTCTGAGTCATGATTACAGAGCTACTTATGTGGGTGGCACAACCAGTGCTGCAGGCCCACTAGTAGCATTTGATTTACAGGTACTGGCACCTTTAGTAGGGACTTACTAGTAAATCAAATATGCCAATCATGGATAAACCAATCACATACACATTTTGTAAAGGAGCACCTGCACTTTAGCACTGGTTAGCAGTGGTAAAGTGCCCAGAGTAACAAAAACAGCAAAATCAGAGTCCAGCATACATCAACAACCTGGGGAACAGAGGCAAAAAGTTAAGGGAGACCACGTCAAGGATGAAAAGTCTAACAATGGAGAAGACAATAATGAAGCAAAGGAAAGTACACTGAGCCTCCTTAAAATTGTGCTCTGTCCTCTTTAGGGTGGTGAAGAATAAATGTAGTACTAAGGTTTCTGTGGCATGCTTATACCAAGATAAAGTTTTTTTGCTGATTTTCCTTTTTACAGCTCTTGGTGCAAAATGGCAGGCTCTCAACATTTACAATTTAGTTCAAAATCAATTTTCAGATGATTGATCCTCCGCACATCAAGTGTCCTAACTCATCAGTAAAAATGCCAATCTCCTGTACCTGCAATGTTCCCAGCAGAGCAAATCAAGGCAACATATTTTACAGAATAAAACTCCTTCTTTGGGTCTACCCAAAATATTCCGTTGGTTGAAGTGATGTTTGATTAGATAACCTATGACTTTGAGGTAGTGGTAACACAGCTAGCAATATCTGCTTCTTCCAACAGTAAGGGCATCAAAGGCTTTTGCGTGAAAGAGAGAACCCACTCTTTCTGTGGACTGTATCAGTGGGATAACCGTATCAGTCCCGAAAGTAATCTTGAGCTCACTTCAGGCTAAAGCAAACAGGACAGCTCTTCAACTTAGCATTTTATATTAAGCTCCTGTGGCAATTTAGGGAACAATATCAAGCCTTAAAGTTAGCCAGTGACTGGTTTTACTCATTCTGTATACACCCAACTGACATTTTCCTGAAGTGTGGCATTGGACTCTTTTTGGCAAATTCACCTTCTGGCTTTGAAAATTAAATGCAACACCTTACCCAAATCCAGCTGCGCTAGCATTCTTTTGTGCAAAACCTTCTGGGACATGTTCCCTCTCGCAGTTGATGGACTTCAAAGTCCTCTAACACATTTATGCACAGTTCGAGAAGAGTTCCTCTAAATATGTTGATGACATTGGGCCTTATTACAACTTTGGAGGACGGTGCTAATCCGTCCCAAATGTGACGGATACACCACCTACCATATTACGAGTTACATAGGATATAATGGACTCCAAAGTTGTAATAAGGCCCATTGTCTCTTGTCCTCTGATTCATCTAAATTCATAGCTAACAACTTGTCATGTGGTGTGGCAAAAAGCAAAGTACTGTTGAAGCACCCCAAAGGCCATATCAGCATTTGGGGTACATTGTCCAGACTCAGATCCACATAGAGTCCCTGTATAAGTTGAAAAAAGGCAACATTTCTTAACTACATTGTCAGAATCCATTCAAGTAAGCCAGGGCAATCAGGGATTATGGGGCTGCAGCCGGGCAGGTGGAGGCGTTTTACCACTGCTGTCCTGGGGCCTGACCTACTACAGAAGTAAAACCTGAATACCAAGTAGGAAAATGGGTTACTGTTTGAGTGGCTAAAACCCTACTCAAGCAACCACCACAATTCTTGTTAGAGTGAACACAAGCAAGCTCCAAATTAACCTGTGCTTAACTATCTGGTAGCTTGGCACAAAATCAGTTAAGTTTAACCTATAGGCAATTTGTAAAGTATTTATGCAGCACTTTATATGATAATAAAATAAATATTCAACACAAGAAAATGCCCACACCAGTTTGAGAAAATATAGTAAAATTTAATAAATTATCTGAGACCATAATTACAAAAATCGAATCAGTAGAACCAGAGATATGCAATTGTTTAAATTTAAGTAGAAATAATGCTTATAAGCACAAAGCATCAACTTTGGTTTTCTGGACACCCTGGACAAAGTCACAAGTTCAGGAAGAATGTGGTGCAGGGCGGGCCGCATATAGGGACCAAGTTAGGCCCGATGAACCAAGTAGCTTAAATCCTGATTGCGGAGCATTGAAAGGTCCTTTGTTGAGGCTGTGTCATGGAGCAGCGGTTCTGGGTCATTGGGCTGTGATGTGAGGCCCTGCATCAAGGATGCATCTTGCAGCTGCAATTTTGAGGGGCTTTTGAGGTCCTGCATTGGGGATGAGTTGCGCAGTAGTGCTTCCAATGGGGAGCTGTGAAGCGGTGTGTCACTCTACGTCACATCTGCTAGGGTCACAGTTGGGCTAGCAGAGCACCTTCAGGTCCACTTCCAAGGGTCCATGATTGGAGTGGCACCACTTGGGGGGGGCGTACTTGCAGCAGGCAGGGTCCTTGTGGAGGGTTCAGAGTGGGTTGGAGCCTTTTCTGTCCCTGAGGTTCTGATCAGGAGGCCAACCAAATAGCCTGTGGAGTCACTCTGGTGGTCCTGAATTCAAGGTACAGGTTAAGTTGTCCTTCTCACTCAAACAGAACGGCAGCAGAGTAGCAGTTCTTGAAGGAGAGCAGCACAGCAGTCCTTCTTCTGAGTCTTTTACAGGACAAGATGTGCACTGAAGAGCTGAGTCTGAGGGTGTACTGTGTGTGGCATGGAGACTTAGAGCTTAACAGCTATCAAATAGCATGAAATATTGATTGCCCAACCCAGTGCTTATCTTTGTAAAAGAGAAGTATATTACAATTTCAAAAATGCAACACCACACACATGAATATGCTCATGGGCATAAGGTTCTGTAAATGGCATTACAGTGAAAACAGGCAAAATCTTATCATGATTAGAATACTCTTGTTATGAGTGAAGGCTTGTTGTGATTAACAAAAGCAGACTTTTGTGGCAGTGTACCATATAAGTCAGTGTCCCATATGCCAGTCCTTCTATGCCCTAGTCAATGGCAACATCCACTGTAACTTTTTCTAAAGCTCAAAGAGTCCCAGTGTATATTGAGCATGATTTCAAAAGTGTAGGATGTACCTGACCATAGTGGACCGTAGTGCAAGGTCTTCACTGCAGGGTATTTCTGTGATGGCACAACCTTGCTCTACTGTTGATTAGGATCTCAGACAGACTGCGACTTGTCAGGAGGTGTTGTTTCAGACCACAGCAAAGGAAAAGACCCAAAGCAAACCCCCCTCTCTAACATGCGAAGAGTCCACCCTCAAGTACCAGTTATTCTTTAATCCTTGGCAATCCTCCGCTTACCAATAGAACCAACACAGTACATCTGGTGTGGGGACACCATGCCACGGATGTGGTTAGCCTCTTCCTCTCATTCCTCCTTGGTTGCTGCAGCATGCAGGTTATGGTATAAGCAGTGCTCGGAATGCAGGATTACCCACTTTGGCACTAGGTTGACTCCTGCATTGTTCCCTTCACTTCTTCTTGGTTGCAGCACGCAGATGTGAATTTGACTGTGATCAGGTAAATAGGTAGACCCACTTCATCACTAAACTCATCACTCCCACACAAGTCCACATATCTGAGCCATGCCTTTCATTTGGGCACAATGGCTAGCCCCATCTGGGAAGTGTCTGGCTGCAGACCTACAATTATCTCCACTCTCTCAGCAGGCTAGGCATCCTCCAGTACGAAGGCAGTCCCACAGCTTATCTAGTAGTTTCTTTCAGACGTTCTGGGTGACGTCAAATTAGACACTGGCTGTCAGTGACAACAGTCCTGTATCTCAGGAATCCTTTTGGCGCTATGTGGCACACCGCCTGTTTGGTCATCGAGAAATTAAGAACCAGGAGGGAAATTTATAGTCACATTGCATCAGGATATTATTCTATTGTCAGTGTTCTGGAACACATCCAAAGTGGTTAATTCTTAATCTGCCCCTCTTCTGCAGCGCTGATGCAATCTTTGTTTCAGGTAATGTTTTCCACAGCAGGTAGGGATGATGGGTGTCTCAAACTGGAGCACCTAACGCAAGAGCACATGTACCTGGAAGCCAAATACCTTTGGGATTCGCACTTCTGGGAGAAATAATGAGGCAGTATTTGGATGGATAATTTCCTCTGCACAATAAAACAGATCATTGTCTTCATAGTCCCACACTCTCCATCAAGCCAAATGGTAGTGCTCACAAAAACACAATCTGAAGACTTCTGCTACAAAGTTAATGGCTGCATAACTAATGTCCCCTGCCTTCATTCTCTAAGACCCAAAGCTTAGGAATTCCAACAAAATGCTTTGCATGTTTAGGAGGGCTGCCCTCACAGTCAAACACTTGCATTCAACGAGGAGTCATGCTACCCTTCACCATATATACTCAGTGTGCACACACAACTCGCCCAAAAATCCAGACACACCACAGTAGTGGAAATTTACCTGACTGAAGTGTGTAACCATATCACTCTGCGTGGAGATGCAAAAGGCCAGTCCTGTATCACAGGCCACCAAAATTGTATGCTGTTATGGCTCCAGAATTTTGCCACAGGACAAAAACAGTAGTCCTGTTTCCAAGAAGGCAATATTGGTGCCCCTACAGACCACAGGGCCACACTCTAGATTTCAGAACCTTTCACAGAGCCCAGGCCTTAGTGCATGTGTATGATTGTCATAAACACCATACAATCAGGATGTCTTTGAAAACTGCAGTTGAGTTACACATAGTAGAAGTGTATGTCTGTAAAACCTCGCAGGGGACATTTTCTTCCCAAAACACATGAAAATTCACTTTTATAAAACTACTTTTACAATTTCAATGTGAACATAGAGTTTGTAGGAAATCTATCCACTGTGGTCACCCTGGATTTTTTAGCCTGTTGCTGGCCCCTATATTTTTGCTGCTGTTAGTGCATTTTGCCTCTGCTGACCAGTAGCTAAGTACCTGCACTTCCTATTTAAACATGATTGAAGTGGCATTTTTAACTTGCCTATAAGTCCCTAGTATATGGTAAAAAGTGTATACATGGCCTGGAAGTTAAACATCACTGGAGGACTGCAACACTTATTCTGCTATATACCACAGTGACAGTACAAACCTGGTGTCAGACCCACCATTGTAGCCTGAGAGTGGCAGGGTAAAATCTGCCATTCAACCTGTCAAAATAAACCCTTCTGACAGGTCAAAATCTCACTTTAAAATATTAATAGGTCACTCCTATGTGGGCCTTGTTGCCCCCAGAGGAGAGTGCATGGTATTTAGAAGTGGGACATGCAGAAATGTAATGACTTAATGTTGACTTGTGCTTACAGTGATTAGCATCCAAAAACAATCAAATAATAAAAATAGGGAAACATGGGAAAGCAGTATTGATTACTACATCTATATCTTGGGAATCAACCTTGCTAAAAAAATTAATAAACAACTGTTTGTCATAGTTTAAAAAAAAAAAACAATACAAAATTAATGTTGGATTTAAATAAATATTAAGGAAAAACAACTTTTAGAAAATTACCTCTTCTCTGCCCCAAGTTCCTTAAAGTTAATTTATAGGCAAGATGTGTGCAAATTCCTTTGTGCAGCAAAGAAAATGCCACAAATCACTCATAACAAACAGTAACAGGGGGTGAGACTACCAGCCAGCTAAGATGGCTGTATGAACAGAAGCTACTGTCCCCAGACCCATGAACTCCATCTTCATCTGCTAATATTGCACAAGCAGTGACTTTGCTGGAGACCTTTGCACTCAGGGCTCAGTGTAGACCACCCACAGCTACTAGGTACAGCTGTGCCTCTGTAGCCTATAAGTGGGTGGGGATAGCTGGATTTGGCCAATTTACTGTCTGTGTTAAGCATTAGTTCTGCTTTGATTGGGGGAATCCTATGGAGTTTCCATCAACGATGATTGGGTGTCAATGTTAGAGGTGTGAGGGAAGAAATAGGGCCCTTTATTAGGATTGTTGTTGTTGTGGGTCAGTGCCACTATGCAGGTGATTTGGTGCTTGGTTTCGAACACTTGGGGCCTCGGAAACCTTGAAAAGTGTAGATTAATCATTGCATACCTAGAACCGCATGTGATGGAGGTGGGTTTTTTCAGGAGATATACTTGACCCAGGGTGACAGAGCCAGTTTTATGCTGCAATGGGGGACTTCTAATCAGTTTGCATTCTATTGTTTATTTACTGCAGGGATAGCAATCTTTATCAATAAAACATTGAAATTTTCATCAACTATGTCTACCTGGACCCAAAGGAAATATATATTTACTTAAAAGGACTACTGTGCAACTCTCCTGTTTTGCTTATACATTCTTATAGCTCAATCACAGCTACCCAGGTTTTTTTGATGTAATTGTACAATGTATCCACAGATCGTTTAATGTGAATGTTATCTAGGGGGGCCACCTTAACCTAGTTCTGGACTCAGAGCTCAAGAGTACAAATAAGCGTAGGCTCAGTGCCCCCAATGCGTTTCGCACCCTGTGGCAGATGTTTGATCATGATAGCATGGTGAATGTATGCCACGAGCTACAGGGGAAGTGAGTTTATTCATATCACTCTTCAGCACATATTTCACGCTTGAGAATCAGTGTCTGACTCCAGAGTCCTGAAACAGCCCTTGGAGTCCAATCCATTGACTACCTTCCTCATACACTCTCACAACTCTCCCCAGTTCTATTCACTATTGAGCTGCCTGACCACCTGTGAAGGCACAGTACATGGGAGTTTCAGTCGGGGTCCTGTATGATGCGGTGTTCAGTGTGGAGCTCACTGAGGCAATAGAAGAATATTTCAGCAAACATATGGGCTCAATAGCATCCTATCAAGCAGTCTGGAAGGCATTCCAAGTCTATATTCAGGGATGGTGATTTCAAAACAGACTGGGGTGTTTAAATCCTTACTCACTCCTTTGCAGATCTTGGAAGCTGAGCTGAATGATGAACAACAGCTCTATGCTTCCACTCAAGTTGGGGTCATTAGACACATCGTTGGCCGAATTTAAGGACTTGGCCGAGGTTGAGATCCTGTGCCTCAGGAAGAATTCTTAAGCCTCGACATACAGGGAGAATGATCAACCCAGCCTGATGCTGTTGAAGGGGGCATAGCCTGAAACAGTGGTTCTCGCCTTCAGAGTGGTGGAAGAGGAGCTGATCATCAGATATGCATGGATAATACAGACCATTCAGGGATATTACCAAACTTTGCACATGTGTGGGGGCGACTCTTTCACTGGACACCTCCATGACTTTCTGGAGGAGATAGCCTGTCCTTAGTGGATAGAGGTGGCTGGGAGCTTTTTCTTATCCCTATTACACAACAGGGGAAAACAGTGGCCATAGACACCCTGTCAGGTGGAAAGGCCTCTGGTTCAGATAGATTAACGCTTGAATTCTTTAAAGAATTCAGAGTCATTGACATGACTAGTGGAGCTCTACCAAAATGCCTATGAGGCAGGCTCCCTACCAGGGTGGGATCCTGTAGACCAATTTCACTACTAAATGCAGACAACAAAACTCCGCCTATGCACAAGCTAGTAGACTGAACCTACTAATGTTGGGGTTGGTATTGCCTGATCAGTCAGAAAGCTGTGGACATTTCCGGCCTTGAACTATTGAATCAGGCCAGAGATGCAGGCCGTATCAGTGTTGTAGATGCAGAGAAGGCACTGATTCCTTCGAGGGCCCATTTCTCTTTACAGTCTTAGGCAGAATGAGCTTCCAACACTATTTTCTGACATTTTCAAGTTATGCATAGGCACATTTCAGTGTTTCCCCTTTTACCAAGATTTTTTGAGCTCACAATGGAGCCTTTGGCAGCACTACTGAAATAAACAACACATTGAACACGGTACAACGTTTCTTTCACGAAGGTACCTGGTCTCCATGTATGTGGATGAGATCCTACCCTTTATCAAGAACCCAGGAGAAAATGTAAACCCTATTATTCAGGATGTCATTTGCTTCGGAGGTTATTCTACCCTCTGAATTAACTTGGAGAAATCAGAGATATGTGCCTTGATGGGTTACGCACAGTACTTTAAATGAGCATGTTCTGTCCAGTGCTGAGTACCTGACTTCATTAATGTAAAGAGGAGGGTACCTGCCTTCCTCAGCACATCTGCAATACATTTAATGGAAGAGTACTTGCACTTCTCCTGGGAAAACAGATACTCTATAAAGTGAGCACCTACACTTCCATATTTCCATTTGAAGCACAGGTTACGCATGCAAGTTCGTCTGGACTACTCACTTGTCTTGGTGTGAGGAGTCGGTGCGACATCTGAGCATCCTAATTAATAGGGGGAAAGAGTTGATACGGCACGATGACTATAGCCCACTGTTAGACAGACTGGAGTAGCAGGTGGATCAGTAGATTACTCTTCTGCTTTCCATGACAGGTTGAATGACACTAAATAAAATGCTTGTCTTGTCAAAATTACTATATCTCTTTGCCAACATCCCCATACCAACAGGCAAGTACTTCATCATGACGGTGTGCTCCTTGCTCATTCGCCTTCTATCAGAGCTTGCGTCTACTTAGACAAACGGAGGCATCCATACAGCCAGGGAGGATCTACGGTTCCCAGTCCGAAATGTTACACTTTAGCAGCCCAACCACATTTCGCTATTTACTGAGTTCACGTGCACTTTGCTGCACCTCACCTTCCTATCGATCAGCACTAGGTAGAAACCGGTGCACCGAACACAATCCTTGCCACGGTGCCTTGTAACATCTCTTCCTAGACCATGTAACACCATTGAGTCAATTTGCTGTACACTCTGGGTGTTTATGACCCTCTCGAAGTGCTTGGTATGTGAGGTGATGTACTCCCCTGAGATGCTGTTATTGAATAACCCAGCTCTGAGCTCCACAATGGACTGAGCAGTGCAAGCCACACTTTAAAATCTGACCCTCACAAAACTGGGACCCCTGTTTATTGCAGGCAAATTTATATCACCTGTGGAATTTCACTCCCTTGGAGATGTCAACATGCTGGGTCTATTTGCATCTTAAAGACTGAAACCTGCAGCCTCTGCCTGCTTGGCCAGCTTTCCCGATGAACCAACAAGTCAAGTTCAAGTTTAAGTTTATTGACACAGTTGATTAAAACCATCAAAATTCTGACATACATAATAATATAAATACTTTGCTTACTCATTATAATAATAGAGACCCATAATAAAAACATATAAAGCTTATTTGAAACTAAAACATATCATGGTAAAGAGTTGTGCGTAGCTAAAATGTTCTCCACTGATTCCAACCTTGGTCTTGAACTTAACTTTAGGACTTTCTTGCTCCCTTACGAACACTATAATTGTGGATGAGTGAAGCTCAGTGAGAATCCAAGTTGTACCTAAGGCTGATTCCTGGCAGGAACTAACCTTTCGGAGCTTTACTAATCATAAAATGATGGCCCATGCACAATCGGCTTCAACTTTATTCACTAATTCTTTTTGGGCCTGTACCATAAATTTGGTCCCTTGACAAGAAAACGGAATTGAAAGTCCGCTAAGCCAGCTAATAATGGCCGGCCTTCATGAGTGTATGTTCAGTGTCTTAAAACATTTTTTCAGATATAATGTCCTGTGGCCTAGCAAAGCCGGGTACACACACAAAATGTGTTCTAATGACTCTTGTCTGTACCCACACAGTCAACAGGAATGTGTCAGATCCTGCTGTCTCCATGAAGAGACCATATCCTTTGTTTCCATCAACTTTCATCCCAGTGAGAGCGTTTGCTTTCTGAAAAAACTCCTTTTTGTCCGGGTTCCGGTCCCAGGCTTATAGCAAAGCTAGCACTTTAATGCAGTTATTTAAATGATGACCCCAGGTGCCTTTATCCTTGTGACGCTATTGCTCCTCAATTTCCATCCAAAATAGGTTGTTTAGAGTACCAATCTCAGCTGCACGCATCCTCCAGCATAATTTAATGAAGGCACATCTTCTCTGAAATTCATAGTTTTTCAGACCCAATTCTAAACGAACCTGAGCTGGAGATGTTGGTCGTGGTATCCAAAAAACTATTTTGTTGGCCTTCGTCTGGACTTGATTGAAAAAAACTGCCTCCTTCCCCAGCATGATTTTGGCGCCAACAAGAGTATCTGCCACTCACATATATGTATCGTACCACTCACGCAAAAGGGTTGGATAGTCAGACTTACATGGCTAAAGATGCTCTACCTGAGTGGACGAAGAAGTCTAAGGGAGGTGGGAGGGAGTCTTAAGTGGACCACTCCTATTAAAAACCTGGTGCTTTTGCTGTGAGCAAACTTGGATGGTTTCCAGTAACCAGAAGAGTAGGCTCATCCACTTTAACATTTTCATTAGAGCATACTATGCCCCAATGCAACTACACCTCACGGATGGTACCCATACTTCAACGTGTACTCTCTGTCCCACTCATCCTGCTGACTTTGTGCATTTAGTCTGGCATTGCTCTCCAATCCAAGCATTTTGGGCCAACTAAGTACTTATCCTCAATGAGATCGCTGAAACCTTCTTGACCTGTACAATGCTCATTTTATTATCAGACCTTGTCGCATATGTCGCTCAGAATAGTGGGGGGCTAGTTTTGCTGCTTTTAGTGTTGGTGAAGTGGAGAGTAGCCAAAGGCTGGCTCAAAGGCCCCATACCCAAGATTGAAGATTGGCGTGGGGTGCAGTGTTCAATAATGAGGAGGCAGAAACGCCACTTTACTGGTTCCCAGATCTTGACCAAAAGACCAGGGGCATATTTAGTGGGGTTGTTTGGGGTGTTACATTCCCTAATAAATGTACTCTGCAGTAAATAGTTGGGTATCGGTGCTTTAAGTCGGGTATGCTGAGGTGTTTGTTGGATTTCACTTTGGAGTTTTTCAGACGCATGCAGACCAAAACACACACACACTTGCCTGCGTTTTAAAGGTCTTAAAAATAGTTATTTTTTAAAATGGTGAGTTATAAGCATCCCTCAAAATCCGCACTCCTCCTCTTCCTACTGCTCCTTAAGGGCCCTCTCCTGCTTCTAGTGTAATGAATTTTAACCTGCATAATTTTGGGTAAATTTGAAGCTCACAGTCCCCGAACTTACTAACAAAGCTACACCCTTGCACAATAACATATGGGGCCTTTTAGATAGTACATAGCATGAATGCAGAGTCTGACGGTCGTGCTCTGTCTGGCAGAGTGACTCTGGACACTGCTTACTCTGTAAGATATTGCTGAGATGGGCTTAATGGGCTGGACTTAGGATTGCTCTGCAGGGTGACTTTGGGTTTTCTGATGATGATACTAAGTCTGTGCTAAGAATTCTATTTCTGCTCTCAACTGATTCAGAGAATGAATGTATTGTTATTGTAATTGTAATTGTATTTATATAGCCCTGACGAGGTGCTGAAGCGCTTTTCAGTGAGTAACATGCTACTTTGGAACCCAAAAGTATTAGTGGTGGATTAGTATAGGGAAATATGAGTGCAATATTAGTATTAGTATAGGAAGGTATGAGTTAATTTGAGTGGAGTGCACGTGAGTCTGTTAGTTAGTTTGAATGGAATAATGGAGGGATAGAGGAGGGAAGAATCCAGAAGTGCTAATTGGGAGATTATAGTAGTAAAATGAGGTTTGGGATGATTAAAGGAGAGGTGAGGGATGGAAGAGTCTGTAGAAAGAGATTAGGGAGAATATAGTAGTTAAATGGGGTTTGGGATGAGTCAAAGGAGAGATAAAAGAGTGAGAACTTAGAATGCCTGTTTGGGAGATCATAGTCCTAAACTGAGGTTTGGGTGAACCAGGAAGGGTATAGGAGGGAAGAGTCTAGTAAGGGTTATTTTAGAGATCATAATAGTTGAATGGGTTTGGGATGAGTCAGAGAGTGGAGATAAAGGATAGATTGCTAGAGGTATAGGGTGATGGTCAGATAGAGTAAAGCTTTCCAGAGAATAACATTTCTTTAAATATTTTTTTCTTCTTGTACAGTAGGATTAAAGTAGTACATATATAGATCCATGATTACATAATTAAGGGAATAAATGTGTGAAGAATATAATATATTGAGATTTAAAGTTGTATCGTATAAACACAGGCTATCAAGAGTTACAGTATTTGATGTTAATTTATTTGTCTAGTTTTATAACATTATATTATCTTTTCTCCATATTTCAATAGTGAAATGCTTGAAGATAAATAGTTAAGATAATATTTACTTATTGTGACAGTTACAGACACTTATGATAAGTATCTAATCAAGCATCCTATATAGAAAATATGCAATGACCCAAGAATTATATATATATATATATGTATATATATATATATATATATATATATATATATATATATATATATATATATACATATAAATACATACATATATACATTTAACTGACGTATCACTTTAACTGACGTAAAATATACAGGCCTAAAGAGTATGGATATATTTTCAGATAAAATAATTATTATATGTACTTGTACAAAGAAATACACATATCTAGAAAAAAACTCAAAATCAAATTATAACATGTTTAATTAACCCCATTGCTGTTTGAGTATGGTGGTTATGTAGGAATGAGCCTACTCTTAAGTAGTCTTCTGAAGATAAGATTGTCATCCATAGATCTTATATTTGGAGATAATGAATTCCTTACTTTGGTCACTTGAACAGAGAAAGATGTATCACCTATTGTCTTTTTCTTGTATGTTGGTATTTTGAGGTGGGGTGTAAATCTTGAGCAGAGGTTTCTTTGTTGAATGTATTTGGTGATTGTATTTTAGATGTGTTAGAAATAGGGTTTTTGGTTGGCAGTCAGGTTACCCCCTGTCCAAGCAAGAACCCTCACCTTAGTCAGGGTAAGTCACACACAATACAAATTATCCTGTGCCCACCCTCTGGTAGCTTGGCACTGAGCAGTCAGGCTTAACTTAGAAGTCAATGTGTAAAGCATTTGTGCAATAAATCATACAATAACACAATATAGCACCACAAAAATACAACACACAGTGTTTAGAAAAATATATAATATTTATCTGGTTATTTCCAGGTCAAAACGATAAAAGATGCAATATGAGATTGTAGAGATATCACTGAAAAGTGATATAAAGGCCCTCATTCTGACCTTGGCGGGCGGCGGAGGCCGCCCGCCAAAGTCCCGCCGTCAGGTTACCGTTCCGCGGTCGAAAGACCGCGGCGGTAATTCTGACATTCCCGCTGGGCTGGCGGGCGGCCGCCTTCAGGCCGCCCGCCAGCCCAGCGGGAAAGAGGCTTCCACGATGAAGCCGGCTCGGAATCGAGCCGGCGGAGTGGAAGCTGTGCGACGGGTGCAGTTGCACCCGTCGCGTATTTCACTGTCTGCGCAGCAGACAGTGAAATACATTTAGGGGCCCTCTTACGGGGGCCCCTGCAGTGCCCATGCCAGTGGCATGGGCACTCAGGGGCCCCCAGGGGCCCCGCAACCCCCCCTACCGCCATCCGGTTCCCGGCGGGCGGACTGCCGGGAACTGGATGGCGGTAGGGGGGGTCGGAATCCCCTCGGCGGCGCAGCTAGCTGCGCCGCCTTGGAGGATTCCAATGGGCGGCGTTACACTGGCGGGAGACCGCCAGTGTTGCCGGTCCGACCGCGGCTTTACCGCCGCGGTCGGAATGCCCATTGGAGCACCGCCGGCCTGTCGGCGGTGCTCCCGCGGTCCTCCAACCCGGCGGTCATGGACCGCCAGGGTTGGAATGACCACCAAAGTGTCTTAAGTCTTTAAAAAGTAAACAAAGTCTCTTTCAAGCACAAAGTACCTGGTTTGGAGTGGAAAATCTCTGCAGATGGCCGCAGAGGGAGAGATGCATGGAAAAATGATGTGTGCGTCGATTTTGCCCCTTCACACACGGACTTGCGTCTTTATTTTTCACTCGGGGAAGACGTGCGTCGTTTTCTGTCATGCGGGCCGTCTCCTTTTGTGGGTGGCGGGATTACCAGATGTCCCAGGGTCTGTGCGTGGAATCCTAGGCTTGTTATCCGGCTGCGCGTCGTTCCGGTGGGCTGTGCGTGGAATTTTCTTCCTCACAGCAGGCGTCGTGTCGATTTCCTCTCTGGAAGTCGGGCGGCGTTGTCCAGGCAGGCCGTGCGTAGAAGTGCCGGTCGCACCGCAGGCGTGGCGTTGAGGGCCGTCTTTCCGGATCGGCGTGCAGTGAATTTTTCACTGCAGAGCAAGCTGTCCATTGAATTTTTCGGCGCACAAGGAGTCCAGTTGAAAGAAAGAAGTCTTTTTGGTCCTGAGACTTCAGGGAACAGGAGGCAAGCTCTATCCAAGCCCTTGGAGAGCACTTTTGCAGCAAGACAAGAGTTCAGCAAGGCAGCAGGCCAACAGCTAGGCAGCAGTCCTTTTTAGAAAGCAGTCAGGTGAGTCCTTTGAGCAGCCAGGCAGTTCTTCTTGGCAGGATGCAGGTTCTGGTTCAGGTTTCTTCTCCAGCAAGTGTCTGAGGTGGTAGGGCAGAGGCCCTGTTTTATATCCAAATGTGCCTTTGAAGTGGGGGAGATTTCAAAGAGTGGCTAAGAAGTGCACCAGGTCCCCTTTCAGTTCAATCCTGTCTGCCAGGGTCCCAGTAGGGGGTGTGGCAGTCCTTTGTGTGAGAGCAGGCCCTCCACCCTCCCAGCCCAGGAAGACCCATTCAAAATGCAGATGTATGCAAGTGAGGCTGAGTACCCTGTGTTTGGGGTGTGTCTGAGTGAATGCACAAGGTGCTGTCAACTAAACCCAGCCAGACGTGGATTGTAAGGCACAGAAAGATTTAAGTGCAAAGAAATGCTCACTTTCCAAAAGTGGCATTTCTAGAATAGTAATATTAAATCCAACTTCACCACTCAGCAGGATTTTGTATTACCATTCTGGCCATACTAAATATGACCTTCCTGCTCCTTTCAGATCAGCAGCTACCACTTCAATAATGTATGAGGGCAGCCCCAATGTTAGCCTATGAAGGGAGCAGGCCACACAGTAGTGCAAAAACGAATTTAGGAGTTTTACACTACCAGGACATGTAAACTAACAGGTACATGTCCTGCCTTTTACCCACACAACACCCTGCTCTAGGGGTTACCTAGGGCACACATTAGAGGTGACTTATGTGTAGAAAAAGGGAAGTTTTAGGCTTGGCAAGTACTTTTAAATGCCAAGTCGAGGTGATAGTGAAACTGCACACACAGGCCTTGCAATGGAAGGCCTGAGACAAGGTAAATGGGCTACTTAAGTGGGTGGCACAACCAGTGCTGCAGGCCCACTTTTAGCATTTAGGGCCAGATGTAGTAAGCTGTTTGCATGGTGCAAACTGCGAAAATCGCAGTTTGCGCCATTGCAAACAGCCGTCTGCGATGCACCTTCACAATTTGCGAGTCGGTACCGACTTGCAAATTGTGAATGCGACTCGCAAATACAGTAGGAAGGGGTGTTCCCTTCCTATTTGCGACTCGCATCGCAATGCAGAATTGCTTTGTGACTGCGAATGCGGTCGCAAAGCAATTCGCAGTTACCACCAGTGTCACACTGGTGGTAACTCATTCGCAAAAGGGAAGGGGTCCAAGGGGACCCCTTCACCTTTGTGAATGTTGCCCAAAAGGTTTTTTCAGAGCAGGCAGTGGTCTAATGGACCACTGCCTACTCTGAAAAAACGAAACCAAATGTTTTCGTTATTTTTTTTATTTTTCAACTCGTTTTCCTTTAAGGAAAACGGGCTGCAAAATAAATAAAAAAAACTGTTTTATTTAAAAAGCAGTCACAGACATGGAGGTCTGCTGACTTCAGCAGGCCACTATCCTTGTGAGTGCAGGGACTTGCTATGGGGTCTCAAAATGCGACCCACCTCATTAATATTTATGAGGTGGGTCTTTGCAACCCCATAGCGAGTCGCAGACGGTGTCTGAGACACCGTTCTGCATCCGCATTTGCGATTCGGAAATTGCGAGTCGCACAGACTCGCAATTTCCAAATCGCAAATGCGGAAGTTGCTACATCTGTGCCTCAATCTACAGGCCCTAGGCACATATAGTGCACATTACTAGGGACTTATAAGTAGATTAAATAGTCCAATTGGGTATGATCCAAAGTTACCATGTTCAAAGGGAGAGAGCATATGCACTTTAGCACTGGATAGCAGTGGTAAAGTGCGCAGAGTCTAAAAACCAGCAAAAATTAGGTCAGAAAAAGAGAAGGAGGAAGGCAAAAAGTCTGGGGATAACCCTGCAGAAGGGCCATTTCCAACAAGATGAAAAGCAGTCCTGTTTCATGTATTGTTTTGAGGGTGATACAAAGCAGCTTGAAGGTGGATCTTCTTGCAACTGGTAACCAATGTAGGGCTCTCAATGCAGGGGAGATATGAGTTATCGGCTTTACATGTTGGAGTAGTCTGGCAGCCAAGTTCTGAATGTGAAGTTTTTTTTTCATAGTAGATAGTGATGATCCATGGTAGAGGCCATCCATGTAACCCAGTGTAGATAGTACAAGAGAGATAGTAGCCTGCGCCTTGTGTGGCGATGGTGATGAAGCTTGATCTTGCTAATTTGTCCACTTGAGCATTGATTGTTATCTTGGAGCCCATGGTAATTCCTAGGTTTCTTACTTTCTTACATAGTTTAGGAGGTGGCCCCAGATCATCAGATCAGACGCAGAGTGGGTCATAAGTTTTACAATCGCCACATGTGAGTATTTTCATTTTGGAAGCATTCCCTTTGAAATGGCTCCATGTCATGCACTGATCAATGGCTCGGAGGCAACTGAAGATTTGTGAGCTTGCTACGGCTTTGGGGCATTCCAGTATAAGAAGCATTTGTGTGCCATCTGCATAGTTATAGCATGTGAGTTGAAATTCATTGATCATTATCAGTTATGACATCATGTAGATGTTGAAAAGCACGGGTGAGATGATTGAGCTTTGAGGGACCGCTGCTTTCATGACGTAGAGTTTGGATGAGACTGAAGAGTATGGATGACATTAGTTCTGTTTTGAAGTTAGGATGTGATCCATTTGAGAGCAGTCCCCTCTATGCCAGCTTTGTAGAGTCTTTGCATTAGAGTGTCATGGCCAGCTGTGTCAAAGGCAGCTGAGAGGTCCAGGAGAAGTAGTGCAGCTTTTTGAGTGTGGATGGAGTATAGGTAAGGTTTGGTGGTGGAAAATGTGGGTCATATTATAAGGCTCAACATTGTGCAATGGAGGAGAGGCGTGTAAATGAATGTTGCAGTGTTCGAGTGTTTGTGATAGATGTTGGTGAAGAATGAGAATTTTGGAGTAAAGTTGGTTTAGGATTTGTATTATTTGTGTAGTCTAGAGGGTTGGTGTGATGGAAAGGTTTTTGAAAGTGTGTTTGATTTTGATGTGCTAGTAAGTATGTATGTATCTATATGGATATCTATATAGCGCGCTCCGGCCTTAGCATCGAAGCACTCGAGGACATAAATAGAGAGGGAACGGCCAAGGCCAAACAACATTACTGTGGAAACAGCCACATTTTCACTCGCTTCCTGAATGTCAGGAAATTATGTTCTTTCCTAATGCCCAACCGTAGAGCATTCCAATGTCTGCCAGCCGCCACTGTAAAGGCTTTGTCTCCCCACCTGACTCTGCGAGTTCGACAGACCTGAATCAAGTAGGAATTGTTCGATCTTAGGACGCGCCCTGGGCGATACCACCTGAGTCTCTCAGCCAGGTGTTCAGCACGCCGCCATAGAGCGCTTTAAAAGTTAGGCAAAGAGCTTTAAAAATAATCCTCTTGCCAACCGGAAGCCAATGAAGATATTTCAGGCTAAGAGAAGCCGAGGCTAAACGTGGAAGGTCCACAATCATACGAACTGCATTGTGTGTTATTTTGTTTTTGTGGAATAGTGAGAGGAAATATTGGTGTAGTGGTTTTCTGTGAAGGAGTTGTGTGTGCTTTACTGCTGGTGAGTGGTATTTGAAAAGTACAGGGGGTGGTGATGTGTTTTGGAGAAGAATGTATGCTGTTAGTAATAGGGGATGGGCAAGAGTTATGATTGTTTGTGTTAGATTTGATCACTGAAAGAGGTAATAAGCGTGGTGAATTACAGTGCAAGGAATCTATAGTTGTGTGTAATCTGTGAAAAGAGGAGGAGGGTGGTGGTGGATGGTGTGATGGCTGAGTATAGGTTTCCTCATGATAAAAAGGGGTC
Source organism: Pleurodeles waltl (assembly GCF_031143425.1). Lineage (NCBI taxonomy): Eukaryota > Metazoa > Chordata > Amphibia > Caudata > Salamandridae > Pleurodeles > Pleurodeles waltl. Next base: position 486,672,861 of record NC_090438.1, on the reverse strand, counting down.
TGTTATGAGTAAGTAGAGGATAGAACTGGTGTTTTGTATGAACAGGGAGCGTGTGTCTGGATGCATTAATGTTTTGTATAATGTGGCTTTGTGTCACATTTGTAATGTGTGGATGTGTTTATGGTATAGGACAGAGTTGTGTTTTATATGAGAATGAAGGTGCCATACTGTAGTTGGGGTAGAATGGTGTGTAGGTGTGGTTTGTGTGATTTTGTAGTGGTTGTTGAGACATTGAAATCTGTAGGGTTTGTTTGTGGCACATGAGTAGAATGTCTTAGCTGATATTATGTTTGGATGTTGGAGGATGTGAAGGTATCAAGGTCCTTTCTGGAAATTTTTAAATTAGACAGCATCTCTGGCCCTAGGACCAACCAGTCCTGAACAGGTCCAAAGAGGCAACTGCCCTTGTTCTCTCCACATTTAGCCTCAACGCCCCAGCAGGGTCGCCCTTAGACCTAGGCTTAAATGTATGGTGAACCACGTCAGTTATCCCCACCTGCGCTGTGCACCCGCAAAACCCACCTCAGTTATCCCCACCTGCGCTGTGCACCCTCAAAAACCACGTCAGTTATCCCCGCCTGCGAGGGGCACCCGCAATTTTTTATTTGTTTAATTGTATTTTCTTGTTTCTTTATTTTGTCTGACAGCGTAATATGAAGAACTTGGAATGAAACACAGAGTAAGATGAGAAGTTTCCAAATAACTCCCATTAACAATAAAAGAAAACTGTAGTGCGTACAATATATACAGAAAATCTACAAGCATACATAGGTACATACGTACACACCTTACACAGACCTATTGCAGCTAAATCCCATTCTCATACACAACGCAGTAGTGTCTAGTCGGCCTCTCTTACTGCTACCCAAAGCAGTTACACGCCTTATTGTTTCTAGGGATGTTCATTAGTGCGGTAGCGCATTTCAGGACAGCGCATTTTTCAAATGTGTCTTGTGTTTGAGGGTAACAGATGCTAGGCACTCCTAAAATCTGAAGGCGAAATCACAGCATGCAGAAACACAGGCACAGCAGACTTGCATACGTGGATTATGTCAGACGATAGGACCCAGCAACCATACCAGCAGTCACGTCTACTTCCATGGAAACAAAGAGACATTAAACAAAGCCACTCACCCTTTAAGAGACATTTTTTTGTGTGCGCCAATATATAGAGATGTACAAGTCTGCTAAGGATCAAGTGACGAAAGATGCAGCGTTTTAGGGATGTACAGAATGGTCGTTACCCCTTTGTTTAGCAGGCCCTATTACCTTTTTTTCTCCCTTCTCGCTGTCCCCGCTCTTGGTTTCCCTCCTCTCTTCTCTTACTCCTCTATATTGTCCTTCATTTATCTGTGTTATGCGCTCCATATCGTTTTCTATTTTACCAGTCCCTTTTTTTCTCTCGACTCGTTGGGTCTTCCCTTTGTTCCCCCATCTCTCTAAAACCTGCCTCCCCCCCTCTGCCTCGCTTTCTCCTTCAGTTCTGCTTCTTTCTCCGCACTATCCCTCATGTTTTCCCGACACCCCCCGCATACAAAATTGATATGCATTTGTTAAAAAAGGTCTGAGCCTCCCTTTATATTCTTCCATTTCTAAGCATCATGTTTTAGGTCCCTGGAGAATCAGATGTGGGAGGGGGATGTTGATATTCCGAGTCTGCACTGGGTTACTAGGCAACGCAGCAATACATTTTCATTGCAGGGACTGGGGAAAAATGAGATTTTACGGTCTAGCCAATTTCTCTGACCTCATAACAGGGTCACTTGGAATTCGTCAATGAGATTTGCTTTAGGGTGGAATTTAGGGAGGTACGTTTTGGGGTATGTAACACTGAAGTCGATGTATTTTATTTGGATTTCAAACACGACACGAAGTTTTTGTTTTACGTGCTTAAAGCCCCAACGTGTATAACTAAGGTATGAATGCAGATTTGCTCTACCGTATGAACATAAGTAAACCTAGTATTATTTTAAACCTAGTTGTACTCTGCTGACGGTCCCTTTAACCAATTCATTCTGGCATCACGGAATGTCAAATGACACAAAACCAGGCGCCAGTCACAGTTTTCAGGAATTTAATTGATTCTCGTTTGTATAGCCCCAATTAAATCACTAGAAGAAGATAATTAGTTTGAGTTTGGGCATTAATACAAGAAAAGTAATGTTTTTTGACTAACCCCACTTCCCTTAAACTCCAGGCTTGTGACCTAACTCATGCCCCTCTCCTAAGACCGTGTATTCAGACTTACCACTGTAGAGCAGTTGTCGGACTTGCCATACAGGCATTCTGAATGAGCCACCATGTTCCATCGCTGAGCAATATGTTCTCAAAATCAATTCCTTCAATTTGTCCCAATGTTTTATAATTTCTTTTTTAGAAGAACCACGTCATATCGTCAAGTTTGCCCGCTATGCTCACTCGCAAGGTAAATTTTGGGGCTGATTTCAACATTTTTGCCAGGGACGCTATTGGGGCCCATTCAGTCCTTGCAGTCTTTAAACTATCACCTCCTGTGGGTAATGATCGGCTGTGCATGGCACTGATGAGACATGTGTATGAAACATAAGGCCTACTAAGCCTCAGTAACTCAAGGAAGAAACTGCATTATTTCAGAGAGAAAGAAATACTATTACCTCAGCAGAAGAGTAAATATATCATGGTTATTTTACCCGAATATTGTGGCCTAAGTACTGTTTAACAAAAATCTAGTGTGCTTAATATCATGTACAAAAATGTCATCCCTTCGGAATTTATTAGATAATCAGCATCCAATGGAGTCTTGTTTTTATTCCCTATATTCAGACCATGATATGTTAGAAATTGGGCCTCTAATTGGCAGTGGTTTGCACCCTGTCCAAGTAGGGACCCTCACTCTAGTCAGGGTAACCAAGGGTAGTCAACTCACACGTCTAAGATAACCCCAGCTCACCCACTTGGTAGCTTGGCTCAAGTAGTTAGGCTTATCTCAGAGGCAATGTGTAAAGTATTTGTACACACAAACACACATAGTAACACACCGAAAACACTTTAAAAGGACCCCACACCAGTTTACAAAAATAGTCAATATTCATCTGAGTGAAACAAAACCAAAATGACAAAAATAGAACATCCACAAGTAAAGATAGTTTCAAAGATTAAATGCAGCATAGCGCTTAGAAACACAATATCTCCAACTGGGACTTTCAAAATAGCTTGATGGAGTCACTTCCACAGTCGGGCGCCAACCGCGAGGGAGTGTGGTCCAGCTATGGAGTCATATAGACCCCATCAAAGTACCTTTGAAAACGATTGGGAAACAAAGACTTTGCACAGTGTCGTGGAGGTGAGGTGTCGCTGGAGCCGGTGGGCCGTTGGTTCCTTACTGCCACCAGGGACGTGAAGCATCGGTCCCTTATAGCTAGGCACGAGGAGTGAGGCGTCGATTCCTTAAAGGTTGTAGGGGAGGTGATGTGGCATTGGCAGCGAGGTGTCAGTTCCTTACAACAAGGCAGGGTTGATGAATCCAGCAGGTCAGGATGCGAGGCGACGACTTTGCAGTGCCTGGATCACACCATGCAGCCAAAGATGCTGTGGCAGAGTCGGAGACAGGTGCCATGGACACTGGTGACACAGCACTTTGGACTCATGCTGTGGTAGCACTTCGAAGATGCTGCAGCAGCGTTGTGGCCTGCATGGTGTGTCGCTTTCATTGCACTCAGCAGGGACCACAGCTTCGTTGCAGGTAGCGGTGCGTGGTTAGAGGGTTGCCGCTTTCTGAAGTTGTTCAGGAAGTTGATGCACTAGTTTCTTCTTTGTTGCACCAGAACTCACTCCCAGGGGCCCAGGAACTGGATTTGGCACTGTTTGGCAAGTCAGGACTCCCAACAAGCGAGCCCTGGAACTGGTAGGTGAAGTCTTTGATGTCCCTGAGACTTCTTAACAGGAGGCAAGCACAGTCCATGCCTTGGAGAACCTTTGGAAGTAGGATGTAGAAAGTGAAGTCCAGTCCTTTCCCTCCCAGGACAAAGGCAGCAAGCAGCAGGTCAGCACAACTGGCAGAATTTCCTAAGTCCAGGAGGATTCTAACTTTGTGGTGTCAGAGGTCCAGTATATACCCATTTCTGTTTTTGAAGAAGGCAACTTCAAAGAGAAGTCTTTGTAGTGCACAAGACCCTGCCTTTCCCTGCCCTGACCCCAGACACACTCCAGGGGGTTGGAGACTGCTTTATGTGAGGACAGGCACAGCCCGATTCAGGTTCAAGTGTCAGCTCCTCCCACCACTCTAGCTCAGGAAGACCCATCATCCTGGTGATGGGCCTTCAGGATATGCAGGTCCACCTCAGCTCCCTTTGTATGACTGTCTAGAGTAAATGCACAAATAGCCGAACTGTCATCCTGACCCAGACGTGTATTCAGCAGACAGGCAGAAACACAGAATGGTTTAGCAAGAAAATGCACTTTCTAAAAGTGGCATTTGCAAGCTTATAATTAAAAAAAGAACTTCACCAAAATATGTATATTTAAATTGTGAATTCAGAGAACCCAAACTTCATATCTCTATCTGCTCCCAATTGGAAATTAGACTTAAAAGTTATTTCAAGGCAAGCCCCATGTTATCCTATGGGAGAAATAGATCTTGCAATAGTGAAAAACGAAATTAGCAGTATTTCACTATCAGGACATGTAAAACACACCAGTACATGTCCTACCTTTTAGGTACATGGCACCCTGCCCATGGGTCTGCCTTGGGCCTACCTTAGGGGTAACTTACATGTAGTAAAAGGGAAGATTTAGGCCTAACAGTGGGTGCACTTGCCAGGTCGAAATGGCAGTTTGAAACTGCACACACAGACACTGCAGTGGCAGGTTTGAGATGTTTGCAGCTAGGCATGTGGGTGGCACAATCAGCACTGGCCCAATAGTAACATTTGATTTTCAGGTCCTGGGCACACATAGAGCACTTTGCTAAGGGCTTACTAATAAAACAGATATGCCAATCATGGCTAAACCAATCACCAATACAATTTAGACAAGATGCCCTTTCACTTTAGCAGTAGTTAGCAGTGGTAAAGTGCACAGAGTCCTAAAGCCAGCAAAACGAAGTGCAGCCCAACAAAAACATCAGAAACAGGAAGTCAGAGGCAAAAAGTTTAGGGATAACCTTTCAACCTTTCAATATGGGCCATTTCCAACAATATTGATGCAAGGGAACACTTTTGTTCTTATTCTGACAGAATCAATACAGTGATAAAATTCAAAAGGTACACCCTGCACCGTTTGTGCACAGAGTTTCATTTGTGGGTAGATGGTGCCTAAAACATTTAGATTGAAAAATGAAGGGTAGGTGCGAACAGTTTTTCCACCATAGGTGAACTGCTCCTGACACATCAATCAAATCAGACTGCCTCTCTAGCCATGCCCCTGCAAGAGCACCTGTTGTGTTGCAGGCTGTTAACCAGCTACAGTCAGTCAGCTCAGCTGATTTCTTGGGGTGCTCTAGTTGGGATCATACCACAAAAGATACTCAGTCAGTAAGGACCTCACTGAAAGCATCAATCATGGAGCAGTAGAAGGCTGACAAAAGTGGGCATCACATGCTGCACTCCCTGTAAGGTTGCTAGATTACTTTATTTCTTCAGTACATCATTATTCAGCTCTGGGCTTTAATTTAATACCATATTGCATTTTTGGAGTAGTAGTTCTGGTTCACGTGAACTAAGCCAATAGTACTAGCACACCTGAAAACAATGATTTGTAAAAGGAGAGCCAAGGACTGAAAGATGGGGTCACCAATATCTTGGAGTCATCTTGTAACCTTATTCTTGTGCCTCCTGTGTGAGTACTAGAAAGCCTGCTTTCACCTGCTAAGGTGCTGCCAAGAATAAGGTACTTGGCTATTCAGCTTAGTGGAGAAGCCTGCTTTTGATAACATTGTCTCCCAGCAGGTAGGCCTCTGCTCACCACTGCTCATCACCCCTACTCCTGCTACACCTGAGTGACTCTCTATTTGAGGGTTTCAACCAACACTAGTCTTTGTCTTTGACTCGTTATCTGCCGTGGCCTGAATTGATTATCTGCCTTTTTCATTTAACAACGTCTAATACTGGAATTTCTGCCTGCTCTTTAAGTAAATGTTTTCTGTTTTTATAATTACACATTTCTCAATCTCATCACTTTGAGCTTTGATCATAGCGGGCAAGTAACACAATGTAGAGTGCAACACCTTCTGCTAGCTCAGGCATTTTAGAAAGCAGTAGTGTACCAAATGGCACCAGTTACTCTTTTTGCAGTAATGGGCTTCCCTTTCAAAACCACAGATTTTAGTTGCATTAATCCACTTAATAGGATCTACCTAAGGGCCTGATTATGATCTTGGCTTTATTGCTGCCGGGCCCGCCAACACGACTGTCAAGCCAGCAGACTCACCCCTGTCGCAGTATGATGTTTCTGCCAGTCAGCCCGGTGGAAGTAGTGCAGCAGCATTGGCCTCGGCTCCCTTAGGCAGCTGAGGTCAATGCCGTCACACACAAGCACTCTTGGAATGTGAATTCCTAGGTTGCTGGCAAGGGGGGCCCTGCACTGGCCGTGACATGGTCGAGGGCAGTGCAGCGGTCTCCCTGTGGCCCTCAGCACTGGCTTTTTGCCAGCCTTTACCCCACCATGAAAGGGGTGGCAGAAAGTGAAGTTGTGATCAACATGGTGGTGCCGTACTCAGCACCGCTGTGGCTGACCATGACTTTGACTGTCGCCAACCTTTTGGGATCCATGATCCTGGTGGTGGTGATGGTCTCCTGGTTGTCCAACCCCCAGGATCATAATCTGTGGGTCAGACCGCTAGGAGGGGCGCAGTCCAACCACTACCCCGAGTTTGGCAGTCCGTAGCCTGCCAGACTCATAATGAGTCCTTCTTTGTCCTGTTCGCCTTAGGGTAGTCATCCCCTAATGTTTTACCTGCCTCCCTCCAGTTTTCTGACACTGTTTTTTCTGGCTTTAGCACTCTACACACTTTACTACTGCTAACAAGTGCTAAAGTGTATATGCTCCCTCCCATAAACATGGCAACATTGGTTGACGCCCAATTGGCATATTTGATTTACTTATAAGTCCCTAGTAAAGTGAATCACATGTACCCAGGTCCTGTAAATTAAATGCTACTAGTGGGTCAGCAGCACTGATTGTGCCACCCACATAAGTAGCCCCTTACCCATGTCTCGGGCCTTCCATTGTAAAGCCTGTCTGTGCAGTGTCACTTCCACTTGGACTTGGCATCTAAAAGTACTTGCCAAGCGTTAAACACTCATTTTTCCACATATAAGTCACTCCTAAGGTAGGCCCTAGGTAACCAATAGGGCAGGGTGCTATGTAGGTAACAGGTAGGACATGTACATATGTGTTTAATGTTTCCTGGTAATGAAAAACTCCTAAATTCATTTTCCACTACTGTGAGGCCTGCTCCTTTCATATACTAGCATTAGGCCTGCCCTGATATACTTTTTGAGTGGTAGATTCTGATCTGAAAGGGGCAACCTAGTCATATTTAGTATGGCCAGAATGGCAATAGAAAATCCTGCTTATTGGTGAGGTTGGATTTTATATTACTATTTTAGAAATGCCACTGTTGGAAAGTGAGCATTTCTCTACACTTAAAATCATCTGTGGCTTACAACCGATCTGGTCTGTGCTGGTTGACATCTCCCTTGTGCATTTCACCCAGACAACCACAAACACAGGACACACAGTCACATCTGCATTTATCTGCATTCTGACTGGGTCTTTCTGGGCTAGAAGGGTAGGGGGCCTGACACTTACATTTCAAAGGCCAGTGGCCTGCCCTCACAGAAAGGACTGATAACTCCCCACTGGGACCATTGCAGACAGGACTTGGCTAAAAGGGGAGCTTGTGCACTTCAAAACCACTCTTTCAAATCTTCCCCACTTCAAAGGCATTTGTGGGTATATAAACTGGGTCTCTGACCCCACCAACCCAGACACGTCTGGACCTGCACCTGAACTCTGTCAGAAGACTAAAGAACTCTCTGGACTGCTGCTCTGAGAAGGACTGCTGCACTGATGTAGCCCTGGTGCCCTGCTGGCCTCTGACTGTGGTGGAAGAACTCTGCCTTCCCCCAAAAGTGCTGTCCAAGGGTTTGGATTGAGCATGCCTCCTATTCTGAAATGACTTCAGAAATGCTGCAGCCTGCTCCTGCTCTGTGGACCTCTCTGCACGCAACAACTGTGGCCTGTAATGCAAGGCTGACATTACCGCAACTCTGCTGACGTTACTCAGGGTCATCGCGACACTGTGAAGTCGACACATCACCTCCTGACAGACCGGAACCAGAGACCTCACTGGGTCAAAAGGAATCAACGCATTGCAGACGGCGATGCATCATCTACCCCTGCATCTGGACGGAAATGACACCACACCTCCACCTGCTTCACAGCGCGGAAACGATGCCTCTTTCCTCAGAAACTGTAAGGGACTGATGCAGCACCAACTCTAGTGACGCCTCTTTCCAACTCCATGAGGCGTACTTGTTCTTCGTTTTCAAAAGATGCTGTACCTAGGGGTTCGTGTGACTCCATGACCGGCACCGGTGGTGTTAGATTTTTAGGAGCGACTCCGTCAACGATGCTGTGATAGCCCAGTCAGAGCTATTGTGTTTCTAGGTGCTTTAGTTGGATTTGATCTTTAAAAATTCATAAATTTGTTTGTGTACATTGGATTTTCCTCGTATCAACAATATTTTATTCACATAAATATTATCTATATTTGTGGTGTCTTTGTGCGGTGTTTTCACTGTGTTATGATATAAGTTCTGCACAAATACCTTACACATTGCCTTCTAAGTTAAGCCTGACTTCTCAGTGCCAAGCTATCGGAGGGTGCGCAGAGGATAATTTGGATTGTATTTTGTGACTTACCCTGACTTGGATTGTGAATCACTTGGGCAAGGGTGTATAACTCTGCCAACTAAAGACCCCATTTCTAATAGGCCCCAAAACTATAATTCCCACAATGCATTGATTTTTTCACACTCTACAGCAGAGCTGATTAAATTGTGTGCTAAAAATAGGCAAATTATGCAGTAAAATCCAATGCATTATGTGTACGTTTTATTTCACTATTTTATCAGTTTAACACACATTAATAGTGTTCGGGCAAAAGATTCACCGTACTAGTACCAGGTGAACATCTAAATATAGCAATAAGCAACTAAGATGCCACCAGTTAAACTATGCAACAGGGGATATCAACTATAACAGTGTTTGGTCATTTTTAACACACATCGGCTAGAAACTGGTTTTGTTCTAACCTTGAAATCACGCATCATAAGGTGAATCTTATAGTGACTACTGTAAACGCATAGGCGGTCATTCTGACCCTGGCGGTTGAAAACCGCCAGGGCAGAGTGCCGCGGAAGCACCGCCAACAGGCTGGCGGTGCTTCATGGGCAATTCTGACCGCGGTGGTAAAGCCGCGGTCAGAAAAGGGCAACCAGCGGTTTCCCGCCGGTTTACCCCTGCCCCAAAGAATCCTCCATGGCGGCGCTGCTCGCAGCACCGCCATGGGGATTCTGACCCCCTTCCCGCCATCCTGGTCCTGGCGGTAAAAACCGCCAGGAACAGGATGGCGGGAACGGGTGTCGTGGGGCCCCTGGGGACCCCTGCACTGCCCATGCCACAGGCATGAGTACCCACAGGCATGGGCAGTGCAGGGGCCCCCTAACAGGGCCCCATAATGATTTTCAGTGTCTGCCTAGCAGACACTGAAAATCACGACGGGTGCAACTGCACCCGTCGCACACCAGCAACTCCGCCGGCTCCATTCGGAGCCGGCTTCATCGTTGCTGGGGCTTTCCCGCTGGGCGGGCGGGCGGCCTTTTGGCAGTCGCCCGCCCAGCGGGAAAGTCAGAATGACCGCCGCAGTCATTTGACCACGGTGCGGTCTTCTGGCGGTCTCCGCCCGTCGGGCGGCGCCCGCCGCCCGCCGGGGTCGGAATGACCCCCATAATTAGGTAGAAAACGCCATAGCTGCATGATTAGACAGTTTCTGTCACCATGATTAAATCCCTGACCTATACATATGATGTCCTAAGAGCAAGGAGTCTTCTGGTCACTCAAGCAAACATCATATTACACGATAGGCTTTATTGGCTTGTTCGTAGTATAGGAAGAAAAATAATTATAAGACTCTGAACGCGGAATGTTGTCCATAAAAAAGTCAAGACTGCCTGAAGATTTCACACATTACACAGGACAACTTCACAGCTATCATGTTCTGAGCATTCTTCTTTGACCCAGTTCAAAGAATCAATAGTTGAATAATCCGTGCTCAATCTGGAGTGGATCAGGATCAGTCATTCTCATTCATATTGCCACCAGAATCTCTATGCGCTGCTGCCCAAGATTCAATGCAAGTGCTAAGCTTCCACCTCAAAGTACTTACTCGCCGTGGCGTTGTTTCTTCTCATCTCTGTAGCAGGCGCCTTATCGCACTACCTGTTAAAGAAAGCTAATTACTAGACATCGGTCATTGTCTCAATGTCCCTACACCATGCAAATAGCAGAAGCTCGGGCTGCTGTGCCCTGAATACATCTCAAGGAGGTTCCAACATCTGTTCCTGCGAGGAGATTATCTACTAAAAGCTACTTTATTCTATGTGTCACCGCCAGTTTTTCTGCTGACGCATGGTTGTCTCCTTCCCGCTTCTGAAATAGTGGAATTCCCTGTGGGGATACTGTAGCTTTTGCTTCATCATTCCTCTTACAATGCCTGCAGTGCACCGTGCTGGGTTTGCTTTCATGCAGGTCTTCGAAGCATCCTGGACCTCTTCAAGTCAAGTACAATTCAGCATGTCTTCAATGATCCCAGTGTGCAGCTCCAGTGCAATTCAAAAAGACCAGCCGTTTTTTCATTCCTGTAACAGCCCTTTCACAAGAGCCCCCCTGGCAGGATCCTGACACATTTTGTTTAACGTCCATCAAAAATATTTCATGTGACTGTGATGAGATTAACCTGAATGTGAATTTTATTGGAGACATATGCTGTGTAGGCTTGATGTATTATTTTGCGTTTCGGAAAGTGGGTTGTATTCACTTCTGTCGTTTCAGGCACTTTATCTTCCCTTGAATTGACTCATAATAGAACAAAAAATGACAAAGGCATGTTGTTGCAGTGTGTCCTTTAAAAGCAATATTATCATGAAAGCTTGCAATATATTGTGTGATGAAGCTGGATAGAAAATGTGTTAACATAGAAAATAATGTACGCGTTTGAAATGTGCCCACGGGAAGTGGCTACCAATGTATATGAAGACTAATGAAAGTTATTAATGCTGAATTGATTATGTACTAATGTTTTGAATTTATATTAGCATATCATAATTAGAGTCATGTATTAGGAGTTTGCTCATTAATCATTAGGCCTTAGCATAGCGAGGGTCTGGGCCTAGCTGCCTGGTCTCATATTAAACTGTATTTTTCTAATGTGCTGTTTTCCTGAAGGACACGCAGCTGTACTTTTCCAGAAGTTATGTGTGTAGCCGTAGTAAATTATTTCTCATAAAACCCGACTTGCTCAAGGAGACATTCTTGCTGAATGCAACAGTGTAATTCGTAACAGGTGCAAGGCTGCCTGGAGTAGGAGAAAATAATAGAGCTACTGACGGGAGCGTAAAGTGTAACATTTCTTACTTCACATTCCAACCGATGAAGACGTCAATAACATGGGCCAATCAGCGACATGAGAACTATGTTTTGTGGAAAGCTCTGGTGAAGTGTGTGGAGAATTATTGGACAGAGATAATGATGCACCAATTATTATCCAATGAGGAATTAAGAGCAAATTAGGCAGTTTTGATTTAACCGCACAACCCAAGGAGAAGGGGGCCATTCTTTTGAGACTTTGCCGTTTATTCATCCTGATACTCTGAACCATCCTCTACCTATTCCTTACCTGATACTTACTTCTCCTCCATATAAGGGAAGGTCTTATTCCCTAGCTATGCTATACTGAGACTTTGCCCCGTCCTATCTTCGCTGATGATGAAAACAACGAATGTTCTGAGGACGAAGACAGAGGCTGTTTGCTGATCTGTTGGATTAGTAACTATCTGATGCAAAATTGCAATTGTCTGTTTGCCTTTTCTTTCTAGGTACCAACTGCTCTTTTGATAGAGGCCATAGTCTAGATGTTTTCCAAATTGGTGTTTGCTAAATTTTTTGCATGAAGCCCAACATGCTAATGCTAATTAGAGGTTAGTTAAGGTGATCTTAAATATCCTACGCAAATAGACAAATGACTGATTTCTTGCTTTGTTGAATCATGTACTATTGAGACTTTGCTAAATTGCTTCTTATTAATGACGTGCTAATACTGAATGAATATTCTCTATGCATTGACTAATTGAGTTCTAGTTGCAAATCTGAAGAGTTACTAATGAGATGAATTACTAATGAGATTAACAGAAATGATTTTAGATTGTAACCAATAGGGAAATAAATATCCTAATACTTAACTAAATCGGTGTGGGTATTCGTGACTGAAAGGTCATGGTGTTTTCAACTTATTGATTCTTACTAAGGGTTATTGATTAGCTTAATGATTAGTGTTAGACCTGACAGCCTTAGAGTGGTCATCCCTAACTTTTTGCCTGCCTCCCTCCACTTTTTGGACACTGTTTTTGCTGGTTTTTAGACTCTGCGCACTTTACCACTGCTAACCAGTGCTAAAGTGCATATGCTCTCTCCCTTTAAACATGGTAACATTGGATCATACCCAATTGGACTATTTAATTTACTTATAAGTCCCTAGTAACATGCACTGTATGTGCCCAGGGCCTGTAGTTTAAATGCTACTAGTGGGTCTGCAGCACTGGTTGTGCCATCCACTTAAGTAGCCCCTTAAAATTGCAAGGCCTGTGTGTGCAGTTTCACTGCCACTTCGACTTGGCATTTACAAGTACTTGCCAAGCCTAAAACTCCCCTTTTCCTACATATAAGTCACCCCTAAGGTGTGCCCTAGGTAACCCCTAGAGCAGGGTGCTGTATGGGTAAAAGGCAGGACATGTACCTGTGTAGTTTACATGTCCTGGTAGTGTAAAACTCCTAAAGTCTTTTTTACACTACTGTGAGGCCTGCTCCCTTCATAGGCTAACATTGGGGCTGCCCTCATACATTATTGAAGTGGTAGCTGCTGATCTGAAAAGAGTAGGAAGGTCATCTTTAGTATGGCCAGAATGGTAATACAAAATCCTGCTGACTGGTGAAGTTGGATTTAATATTACTATTGTAGAAATGCCACTTTTAGAAAGTGAGCATTTCTCTGCACTTAAATCTTTCTGTGCCTTACAATCCACGTCTGGTTAGGTTTAGTTGACAGCTATTTGTGCATTCACTCAGACACACCCCAAACACAGGGTACTCAGCCTCACTTGCATACATCTGCATTTTGAATGGGTCTTCCTGGGCTGGGAGGGTGGAGGGCCTGCTCTCACACAAAGGACTGCCACACCCCCTACTGGGACCCTGGCAGACAGGATTGAACTGAAAGGGGACCTGGTGCACTTCTAGGCCACTCTTTGAAGTCTCCCCCACTTCAAAGGCAACTTTGGGTATAAAACAGGGCATCTGCCCTACCACCTCAGACACTTCCTGGAGAAGAAACTTGTAACCAGAACCTGCATCGTGCCAAGAAGAACTGCCCAAAGGACTCACCTGACTGCTTTCTATGAACAACTGCTGCCTTGCTGTTGCCCTGCTGCCTTGCTGTTCCCTGGCTGTGGTGAAGAAGAGCTCTCCAAGGGCTTGGATAGAGCTTGCCTCCTGTTCCCTGAAGTCTCAGGACCAAAAAGACTTCTCTCTTGCAACTGGACTCCTTGTGCAGCGAAACATTCGACGCACAGCTTGCTCCGTGGTGAAAAATTTACCGCACGCCGACCGGGGACGACACCGCTCGACTTCGCAAGGAAAAGATCGACGCGCCGCCTGCGGTGCGACCGGAACTTCGACGCACAGCCCTCCAGATCGACGCACAGCTGACCTGGGACGATGCCGCCCGACTCCCAGAGGGGAAATCGACGCCGCGCCTGCCGTGAGGGAGAAATTTCCCTGCATTTCCCCACCGGAACAACGCAGAGCTTGCCAACAAGCCCAGAATTCCACGCACAGACCCCGGGGCGTCTGAAGACCCCTCAACCCGAAGAGGAGGCCGTCCGCGCGCCGGAAATCAACACGTCTTCCCCGCGTGGAAAATAACTACGCAAGTCCGTGTGTGAAGGGGCAAAACCGACGCACACACCATTTTCCGCGCATCTCCTCCACTTAGGCCCTTTGCGGAGATTTTTCACTCAAACCAGGTACTTTGTGCTTGAAAGAGACTTTGTTTGCATTTAAAAGACTTAAGAAACTTTATATCACTTTTCAGTGATATCTTTACATTTTCTTATTGCATCTTTGATCGTTTTTGACCTGCAAATACCCAGATAAATATCATATATTTTTCTAAACACTGTGTGGTGTATTTTTGTGGTGCTATATGGTGTGATTGTATGATTTATTGCACAAATACTTTACACATTGCCTTCTAAGTTAAGCCTGACTGCTCAGTGCCAAGCTACCAGAGGGTGGGCACAGGATAATTTGGATTGTGTGTTACTTACCCTGACTAGAGTGAGGGTCCTTGCTTGGACAGAGGGTAACCTGACTGCCAAACAAAGACCCAATTTCTAACAATTAGTTATTGTGATTATCGATTGGGTTATTGATCTATTGATTTGTATTGCCAAAGAGACACCTCGTACTGGGAAGTCCCCGAACGTGGTCCAAAGGTTTATCGACCTAGGCATGTCTCCTTTTAAGTTCACTTATCAAGGCTCTGAGGCGCTATCAATGTTTGCTGTGCAGGAAGGCAAGAAGCACAGGGAGTCACACCTACGAAGTGGTCTCATATCTTGTGTGATAGCTCCAGACTATATTTTTATCCAAAAGTTACTTTGCAATCTGAGACTTGCAGTTTTATCCATCCATTTTATTTAGAGCAGTGGGCCACATGAAGCAAAGCGACATGTGCAAAGCACTTTTTAAGAAAGTCAAAATCGATTGACATCGGAGCTCAGAAATTCGAGCTGTATATTTCGCTACATACCAATCTTTCTGCTAAACACGTTATATAGCTCATAGGAAACGGCTGATCGAGGACTCAAACGTTATTTAAAAGTTTCTTCAGAAAAGATTAGTCAGTCATTAAAGTCCGAGGAGAGAAGAGACTGCTGATCAAAGAGGAACTTTAGTGGCGCTGAAAAATGGCCCACAAGTAGCGTTGTTCAGATTGGACGGGCTTCCTTATAGGTCGGACAAGAGATGGAGAAAAGGAGATAGATCTGACGCTGCTGCAAATCTGTTCATTTCCCTTTTTGGGGTAGGTGGTAATTCTGTGTAAAACATATTTTGATTTATTTAGATAATTGTGTTACTTTTAATTACCTGATCCTTTGGGAACAAAGAGGTTTTCATGCTGGATCCAATATTCAATGCCACACATTTGCTCTATGATCCTTCGCCCAGGATTGGGAAAAAGTATGTGTGCTTTGTGAACTTCCGGGCAATGTTCAACACAGTGGACAAGAACCATCTGTGGAGTAAACTGGAAGGGCTTAGGATCTCTTAAGGGCTATTGTTTTTGCTAAAAAAGCGTCACAACATGACTTGGAAACAAATTCAGTTGGGTAGGCCTGGTCAGCCCTATCCCTATAGCAGGTGGCATTAAAAAGGATACCTGTTGGCTCCTCTCATTTTAGTCATTGTTTGTAGATGATCTCCCTGGCACTATAATAACCCAAAATAGTTGCCCACCAAAGGTCCTATAGAAACCTGTAACATTTTTATTATATGGCGAGGGTTTTTTTTGTTCTTGATATAACCATATTAAATTTACATCGTCAACTGGACTTATTATTGCAGTATTGTGTTACTAACACATTGCAAATCAATTTGCAGAAAACCTAAAGTCTTATTTTTGTGCATAGAAGACCACATAGTAGTTGGCAGGTAGGGAGAAATTCTAATCAATTCAGAAATACAAATATTTGGATGTTTTTATGAAGATCACCTACGTTAAAGTCACATAGAAGCAATGCTGTGTAAAGCACGGAATTCCTTTAGTGGTTTGATAAGATGTAACACACTATGGGCCTCATTTACGAGGCATGTGGCACAGGGTGGCACAGCAAGTGGCTTGCTGCGCTACTCTGCACCACCAGGAAAGGGCAGAAATATACTGTATCTACTGGCACACAAATTGCTGCTGTGCGCCAACGCTGGCACCTTTGCACCATGGCGCAAGGATGCTTGCATTGCAAGGATGATTGTTTTTGTGCATGGAGGGACACCTTCCTGCCTGCCGCGGCCTGTCCTTTATGGTGGAACGGCCACACCCCCCACACATTTTGCCTCTCATGAAGAGTGCCTTCAGGCTGACCAAAGGTTAGCCTGACAGACACTCTTCATGTTCAGCTCAGGCAGCCAGGAGTGAGACATGCACGATTTGTGCTGACTCCTGGCTGTCTGAGCTGAATGTTGCTGGGGTTGAAGAGGTCACAGCTCCTATGGGTGTGACCTCCTTAGCTCAGCAAAGGTGCCTCAAGGTCCTTCCCCTCGGTGACGAGGGGAAGCGGCACCTATTGACTTTGACCTGGGCGCTTCAGGCTTAAGCCCTGAAGCGCCCAGGGCGAATGTCAATCAGTGACACTTCATCACAGAGTGGGGTGGGGTCAGCAGTCTCATTAACCCCATCCCACTCTGTGACGAAGCTGGTTCTGCTGCCTCCCCTTATTGGCTGACCTAAGGTCAGCCAGTGAGGGAAGGCAGCAGTCCCAACCCTCCGGGGACCTCCGAGCAGAAGGTAAGTGTGTGTGTTTTTTAAATGAATGTTTGCTGTGTGCGTGTATGTTTGATTGTTGATGAGTGTTATGAATGGATGTGCGTGCATGTGTGAATGAATGTGTGAGTGTGCTGCCCGCCCCCTCCCTCCAAAAATTACTCGCCGTCACTGCTTCCTGCCCAAAAATAATCACAAGAGGTGTTTTCCTCTTTCTATGTGAGATAGAAAGAGGAAAAAACAGGGAGAAATAAAGATATATCTTCCCGTTGCATAATTCTTATGCCACCCATGAGGTGGCATAGGAATCTGACGCATGCCCAGACTTGTAAATCTGGGAATCCGTCAGATTCCTATGGGTTCCATTGGTGTTGCATGGGAACACTCCAAGCAACACCCATGAAAAGCACCTTTCACACACTGTTATGCGTGAAAGTGATCCATACTTACAAGGTGGCTTTGTATGGCCTTATAAATATGGGCTGGCACACTGCGCCACCAGAGCATAAAAAAATGACACTCCAGTGGAGCAGTGTGCCGCTGGGGCTTTGTAAATGAGGCCCTATATGTGGGGAGTAGATGCAGATAAGTTGCAGCAGTGGCAAAGTAGATGAGTCTCAATATGGAAGTATGATTGCCATCCTCCATGTAATTCACTCCCAGAGCTGTGCCTCTTCTTTTAGTTCTGAAATGCCACTCAACCTGATTCCAAAGAATCTCAATTCCCAGCCCTGCTTGTGAGTCCCCAGTATTGCTGAATATGATACAACTCAAAAGATCCAAGTCTGAAGGTGGAAATCATATGACCGTCTGATATATATTCATGCAATAGATGATCCAAGAAAATGAAAAGAAATGCCCCCTTATGGACCTACACCACCATTCAATCAACAAGTAGAATTTGCAGAATTCAACTGAAACAATGTTTCCTTGAATGGCTTCTTCGGGACACTTGGTCCAGCGAAGATCTTTAGAAATTTTTTATTCAAATATCCTCCTGCAAGAAGCTTAGGCCCATATTTGAAGGAAAATTATAGAGCGCGATGCTGCGCCAAAATTGGCAGCGACACACTCCATCATTTTCATAACGCAGGGATGCACCACATTTATTTGAATATGGCGCACCCCTGTGTTGTCCCCTGCACTGTTGTGCCTTGCTAACGCTACCCCTTCGGTGGCACTGCCTCAGGTTTACAAAAACTAGTTAATCTGAGGCAGCATAAAAATGCAATGGGTGTTGCTGTGGCACACTCATAGCAACATCCATTGCAAGCCCCTTTCCCGCAAAGGGCTGCATGTGAAGGGGTCGTATTTACAAGGTGGCATTAAGCTACAAAAAGTTGCTTAACGCCACCTTGTGAATAAGGCATATCACCACCGGAGCGTCACGAAAAGCAATGCTCTGGTTTCGCAGGGGTTCATAAATATGCCCCTTAGTGTAATGGGACAGAGAAGTTCTGTTTGAAAGGTATTGCCCAAGAAGAAATAGTATTGGAAAAGTGCACCCATACTCTTACACTTGGTTCATGCATTCGCATACCCCTACTACTCTGAAAATAATAGCTCCAAAGTTAGAAAAAATCTGTTATAACCTTGGATAAATGCTTTACCGAGACGACTTCAATGTATCAATAATCAGAAAGCACATACACCCTTTCAATATGCACTGAGTTCATATATGCTTGAAAACGAATAACATGGCCTTCCAAAAACGGAACCATCCCTGTGGTTTTCTCTCTAGAACACTGACTTTTAAATGGTGAAGAGACAGAACAAAGCAGACTTCCGGCCGGTAGAGGCCAGAGAAGAATGTGACTGACCATGACACGTTCTTAGCAAGGTATATTCGAAACAATACATTACTCGCTCCCAAATATATGGTTTTGGCGCCACTTTTTTATGTTTGAAGGATTTCAAAGACGCGTTTTGTCTGCAGTTATCTATTTTAAAAGCATTGTGGGATTTCTAACACAAAAACAATAATACCAAATGCTCACCATGTTTAATGTAGATACTTTTCTTATGTTTTATTTTGTTTGTATTTTCTACTTTATGGCCTCGTTAAAAAAAGATTAAATCCTCAAAATGCATACATTATTGGAAATGTGGCTATGAATTTACTGACCAGTAGAGAAGCGAGTTTTGTTTTTGCGGCATCTGTCGTTTTCCTTTAAGAGTGTGTGCTGCACTATCTTTCAGAACCTTTTTAAAAACAAGTAAACCATTATTGTCTGCTGCCTACACATTGATATACCTCATAAAGATCATTCTTTTCATATTTGCACAACTGTACATCGTTATTTTCAGGATGTTGTTTAAATAGAGAAGAAAAATATTTAACGACATTTTATAATAAGGAGGAAAATCATATCAAAATTACGAGGGAGCAGAAGAAACGAAAAATAAAGAAATTTGGAAACAAGTATCAAATGGAAGTGGCATGGAATACAGAGAAAAATTTGAGATTTTTACTGCCATCTTTCTTCCTCACTTGGACATGAATCGTGGCAACGAGGATGGGAGGTCCTCACTGCATATCGTCGCTGCCATAAGGCCGGTGATATGACATCTTTTCCATGTTTTCTGCTTCCTAAACTGCCATCTCAATCTCTTTTTCTGCAACTGAGAGGTGTAGATTACTTCCTGCATTTTCAATCTAGCCAACATCTGTGAAAGTGCCTTTACTGACATTCATGTCAATGGTCGGTTGGCTGCGTGCAGAGATGTGCAGTATCTGTTGCTGCAGTTTGTTATGTCGCTGGCCAGTGACGTAACTGGCCAGCACATTCAAGTGTCGTTGTGGGGGCGCAACGAGGTGGGGGAAATGCCCGGATGTGTTGAGGGCATTTCCCCTCTGTTACAGTGTGCATTTGGTTTGCTCCTCGGCCGGCGGCCGGGAGCTATAAATAAAGAAGGGCGTGGCTGGGTGCGGCAGCTTCGCACCGAGACACGCTCCGATATTAAGACACGTGCGGACGGGCTTAATACAGCGTGCACGCACTCGGCCGCGCCTTAAGCAAAGCAAGGCCGGTTTTCATTTGTTTTATTGCCGCGCGGCGCGCGATACTCCCGACATATGTCCCAGCCCTTATAAGGGCTGAGGACATAACATTTGGCGACGAGGGAGTAAGAACCCTGCCTCGAGGGTCGGACCCTGCTGCGGCCGTGGGTTTACTACGGTGCTCGTGCGGCAGGGCAGGAATCCTGGAAGAATTGTGGGGCACTCAGTCTTAAAAAAAAAAAAAAAAAAAAACATAAGAAAAGTGCTTAACAGGATGTATCCAAGGCAATAAGGCAATTTTGGAGCAAGGCACCTTCGCCAAGACTGGCAAGAAAGAGAAATCAACAAGAAACAGTGAGTAAAAGAATATACCCTCAGTGTGAGCACAAGAACAAGTAGCCAGCCCAACACCACCCCAACCACAATGTCAGCAATACCCCCAGTAGAGCCTTTTGTGGTGGAAGGGGCTCCCTCAACACAAGCGCCCAAGTGGAGAGAATGGGTGGAAAGAGTGTTGTTGTTTTTTGAAGCCACAAATGTAGCGAATGACCAGAAACGCGCCCTGCTCATTCATATAGGAGGCAAGGACATATACAAAATTGTGAAAAACATCGCGGAAGATACACCCAAAACTCATAAGACACTCATAGCTGCCCTCAACCGACATTTTGAGCCAATGGTAAACACTGATTATGAAAGATTCATATTTAGACAGGCAAGACAACAGACAGATGAGTCGCTGGATGCTTTTCACCTAAGGTTAAGAGAGCTAGCGGGCACGTGTAGATTTAATGATGAGACTGAGGAAGTCCGAGGACAGTTAATACAAGGGTGTGCTTCCCTTCCCCTCAGGGAACGCATCCTAGAAGAATCAGGAAAATCACTACCGGACATTCTACAACTAGGCAGAACAAAGGAGCTCTCGAAAGCCAGGGCTTCCCACATGGAGGCGGCGTTGCAACGTCTTATAAAAGAAGAGGTCGTCAACGCGGTTGTGACACCCCGGAAGAAAACTCCACAAAAAGGGAGCGGTCCGCGACCCAGACAATGTGGATACTGTGGGGGTGTGCCACACCGAGCGTCTGAGTGCCCAGCGAGGGGAAAGATCTGTGCGAGCTGCGGAAAAATGAATCATTTCGCAAAGGTATGCAGGTCCAAAGACGCCCGAACAGCAACTGTGAATGTTGCGCTGGAAGACGCCCCTCATGAAAAATCAGAGCAAGGAAGTGACATGGACGATGATGAAACAGTGATTCATGTCATTCACTCTTTATTTGCGACCACACCTACCAATTATCGCCAAGCACAACTTCCGAAGTGCCCGATACGGATGGGTCATCATGAGGTGGTAGCTGTCGTGGATACGGGAGCATCTATAAATCTATTAGCGGCTGATGAACATCGCCAGATGTCCCCGACCCCACCTCTGACCATGACAAATGTCAAGGTGTATGCCTATGGACAAAGCACCCCCCTCTCCTTAAGGGGTATGTTCTACACTACGATCACTCATGGACAAAACTCAATATCAGCAAAGGTCTACGTGACCGAAGGAGGGGCTGGCATGCTGTTAGGTTGTCAGGCGGCGGAGGAGTTACAAATTGTGACATTTGCGCTCAGCATTCACCAAGAATCGGTGACGGAATTGGTTGCCAGGTACGAGGGAGTGTTTAATGGCATAGGGTGTCTACGGGGACGGGAGATCAAACTCCACATTGATCACACCATCCAACCGATAGCTCTCCGCCAACGGCGAGTGGCGTTCCATCTCAGGCCCCAGGTGGAGAAAGAATTAGAGAATCTGGAAAAAGCTGGGATTATTGAGAAGGTGTCTGGGCCTACCCCGTGGGTGTCGCCCATTGTAGTAGCTCGGAAGCCCAAACAACCAGGCGAAGTAAGAATCTGTGTGGACATGCGTCTCCCAAATGCGGCTATCAAAAGAGAAAGGCATTTGACACCTACGATCGATGACATTCTGGGGGAGCTAAGTGATTCGAGATGGTTCTCGAAGCTGGACCTCCGGTCGGGGTACCACCAGCTAGTATTAGCACAGGAGTCCCGCTACATAACAACATTCTCGACTCATGTTGGGCTCCGGAGGTACAAGCGTTTAAGTTTTGGGATATCAAGTGCGGCCGAAGTATTCCAAAATGTGATTCAGGAGCTGTTGGTGGGTTTACCGGGAACCATAAATGTCAGTGACGACATCCTGGTACATGCTCCCACTGTTGCGGAACACAACGCAAGATTACAAAAGGTCTTACAACGCATCCAGGATTCTGGACTGACTTTGCACAGACAAAAATGTGAGTTTTTGAGAGACAGGATACAGTTTTTTGGATATCTGTTCTCAGCGAAAGGAGTGGCCCCTGATCCTGCGAAAGTCAATGACATTAAGGAGGCATCACCGCCCACCACTGTCACGGAAGTTAGAAGTTTTTTAGGAATGGTTAACTACTGTGGGCGATTCATAAAAGATCTATCTAATCTGACCCAACCCCTGAGGAATCTTCTCAAAGCGTCTGAGTCGTGGCAGTGGGGGTCTGCTGAACAAACAGCGTTCGAAACAATCAAAGAGGCCTTATCCAGTGACACGGTACTGAAGTACTTTGACCTGAAAAGAAATACCAAAATTGCTGTTGATGCAGGACCCAAAGGTCTGGGAGCTGTACTGTTGCAGGAGCAACGTGAAGGAATGTGGGCTCCTGTCGCATATGCCAGCCGTTTGCTGACTGACACTGAACAGCGGTATTCGCAAATTGAGAAGGAAGCCATTGCGGTACATTGGGGGTGCAAGCACTTCCACATTTATGTATATGGTCGCCCGTTTGTAGTTACCACTGACCACAAGCCTTTGCTTCCGTTGTTCAACGGAACTGCTTCTAAACCCCCACCAAGAATAGAGAAATGGATGCTACAATTGCAAGACTATCGATGCCAGTTGGAGTATCGCCCGGGATCCGAAAATCCGGCTGACTATCTATCGAGGCATCCCAGAAGTGCATCCGAAGTAGAGGTCGAGGAAGCCAGAGAGACTGAAGAATATGTCCGATACATAGCTGATCGTTCCCGGCCCTTACCTATGACCATGGAAGAAATCATACAAGCGACCAAGTCGGATGAGAGTCTGCAGAAAGTAATGAAGGCTGTCCAGACTGGTCAGTGGTACCGAATCAAAAATCAGTTACCATTAGTCAACTCTGAAGCTCGACGCGTCATGGAAAGTCTTTTTGGGGTAAAGGGTGAGCTTACCATTGACTCTCAAGGCTGTTTGTTAAGAGGAAGTCGTCTGGTCATCCCTTCCTCCATTACCAGCAAGGCGATTGACTTGGCACACAATGGCCACCAGGGTATGGTCAAGACCAAGAGCCGACTTCGATCCAAGGTGTGGTTTCCTCTCATGGACGAGAAGGTTGAGCAGGTGGTCAGGTCATGCCGATGGTGTCAGGCCACTGGTGAATCAGCGAGGCCTGTTCCTGTTGAAACTGAACCAACCCCTACCGGCCCATGGGTATCGGCGAGTCTGGATTTTGGTAGTCTGCCCGATGGTCACCACACCATGGTGGTAATCGACGATTTTTCAAAGTATCCTGAGGTTGAAATCATTCCGGCCCTCACTGCTGCCGTAGTGATCGCTAGACTGGAAAAGATAATGGCTACTCATGGTCTCATTGCTGAGATAAAGACTGACAATGGACCGCCGTTTCAGAGCAATGAGTTTGCGGAGTACCTGAAAATTACTGGCACCCGTCATCGCCGAATCACTCCGCGATGGCCTCAGGCCAATGGTGAGGTGGAACGTTTCATGCGGACTTTAAATAAGGTGATAAGAATTGCAGTGGCTAGTGACCAGTCTGTGGAGTATGCGATTTTTTCGTTTTTACAGAACTATCGCCAAACACCTCATTCCACCACTAGTTTGGCTCCTGGTCATGTGGCGTTTGGAAGGGCGTCTATTGATGCGATTCCCCATCATTCTTCATGGTGTCCTCCTGGAATGGCTCGGGGTGTGGTCCAAGAGAAGAGGCGGATGTCAAATCAAAGGGTCAGCCGTGCAAGGAACGCCACACCGTCTGATCTGAAGGTTGGTGATCAGGTATTACTCAAGCAAACTCTGCCTGGTAGCAAGTTTCGTACACCTTTTTCGACAGTCCCGTGGAGAGTTGTTCGACGACATGGATCCGCTGTGGTTGCGCAGCGTGGAAATGACACAGTGACCCGAAATGTGTCATTGTTTAAAAAGTTTCATGGTGAGAGTGACTTTCGGGAGGAATGTATCGAAGATGCTGAGGCCAGCATTCCGGTGTGTGACGGGCCTGAGGCGGATACCCCAATGAACGGGTCGCTGATTGGTGGTGGAGATGGTAGAGTGTCAATCCAGTCTGACTCCAAGACTGATGGTTCCTCCACTGACTTAGTGTCTAAGCGATCTGGATCTGCTGGATATGGTTTGTGGGGCAATCCTTGTCCTTCATCCCGTCTCCGGGATTATGTGTGTGATTATTGATTGTCATTTCATGATGATACTTAGATTGGTGTTTGTGTGGTTTTGCATTTTTGGGGAGGAATGTTATGTCGCTGGCCAGTGACGTAACTGGCCAGCACATTCAAGTGTCGCTGTGGGGGCGCAACGAGGTGGGGGAAATGCCCGGATGTGTTGAGGGCATTTCCCCTCTGTTACAGTGTGCATTTGGTTTGCTCCTCGGCCGGCGGCCGGGAGCTATAAATAAAGAAGGGCGTGGCTGGGTGCGGCAGCTTCGCACCGAGACACGCTCCGATACTAAGACCCGTGCGGACGGGCTTAATACAGCGTGCACGCACTCGGCCGCGCCTTAAAAAGCAAGGCCGGTTTTCATTTGTTTTATTGCCGCGCGGCGCGCGATACTCCCGACATATGTCCCAGCCCTTATAAGGGCTGAGGACATAACACAGTTCATGCCACATTCACAGCCTAACCAATCTATCGTGTGTTGGATAAATGTGTAGACTATGATACTCTTTAATAAAGGAGTGCAAAGTTTGGGAACAAGGTCCTCATCCTGTTAAGTCACACCAGCACTAGCATCCATATTTACTGTACCTGCCAAGCCACGACCAATGTTAGTTCTGCATGGCATATCAATAATCTATTTCTCTTTGAATGTACCATGTTCATGCCAGGTTAAAATATCATTACTGGGCTTGATATGTGTTTTTGTGGCTGATGAGTGCAATGGCTCATATTGTGAACTGGCTCATACATTTTCTTGGGCTCCTTTGGCACTCATCTTGCCATAGTAGGGTTTGTCTTTTTGTACTTGCTTGCTGTGAATGGACATTTGAATGCACATTTGAACATTTCTTCAGCTTGACGTTTGGCCTTATGTTCTACAATACAGTATATTCCCTCACATACCTATTATACGGCTTTCTTTTATTGTGTGGCGCTCTCCTCGTACCCTAAAGTACAACAAGAGCACTTGTGTATGATGTCCACAGGGTGCAGGAAGGAATGTGAGCTGCTCACATGTGGTCTTCATCTCATACATTGCAAAGCGTTATGGGGCATTGGTGTGGGCAGCACCATAGAGTGCTTGGAGCAGTCTCCCCTTTAAAAGTGCTGGAGTCACTCACTATGTTTAACAGGTGTGAGCTATTTTTTTTCTCTTCTTTTTTATGTCGTACAAGCAGTCGAGTCCCCGGGAAGATCTGTAATTTTTGTAGGGTCTGCTTCCACCTATAATCTGCTAAAAAGGAGGACTGCAATAGTGATCCATGGATCGCTTCAAGAATAACGGCCTGCCCCAAATATACATGTAAATCACAAACTGAACATAAGGGTTCTGCTGACTGGCTACCAACATTTTACTACCTTGGTTGTCTGCAGATTAATTCACAGAGCATCCAGATGTAAAAGCCCGATATTTGAATATGAAGGGGAAGATCTGATCTTTTTTCCCTTAGTTCTCCATGTTTAAATGAAGATCTGCAGTGAAAAGGATTTATCACTAAATAATTTCATGAGATCCTACACTATTCCCTATGACTATGAGGCTTCGTTTTCAAAGAATTGTGGGTATGAAAATGTATTGCTCATGGATATCGTATTGTCAAGTTTCTTTGGAAATGTACTTTTCTGTTTTGGGATATATTTTGAATGCTTTCTGCATTGTTGATCTACATTGGTTCTATGTATATTTATTCACCAATTATCCAACAGCACACACCGGATCATCTTAAAAACACTTCCTTTTTAATTCATGGGAAAACATGTTAAACAAAATTATACGTGTCTTGCTTTTCATTAGAAGGACTTCATGGCCCCCAGCCCAGCAAATATTGCTTAGTAAACAACTCCTAATGTGACTGTGCATAGGGTTCAATTTAAATTCACTGATTAATTCATTGGCTTACATGCCAAGTAGAAGAAGTGGCCAACAACACACCTATATTGTCATTAACAGACCAATTGAACATGGTTTTCTTAGGTTCTTATTGCTCTGCAACCTCTCTTTTCAAGGCTATAGCTTTATTTGGTGCAGCAAGTACAATGGTACCAGGGACGATGTTGCAAGGGACCTACTGCACACTACTCCTGCATGTCTGTTAATACTCAACCAAGGGGCAGGGATCGATAGTACCTTCTTGCTATTCCTCTGTCTCCTGCATAAGAGAGTGACTTTCCCACCATCAAATAATTAAAGGCCTCCCGAACAAAGGTGAAATGGCAAACGAGTCACGGCCTGATTCACAAAGGGCCTCCACAGTCACAGTGGGGTTTCCGCCCTTGTGACTGGACCTCCACAATGGGTGACTGCAATATGGAGGTCCTGCCACAAGTGTGGGACCCCCACCACCACTGTGGGGCCTTCGCCTTGACTGCAGAGGCAGTTTGTGAATCAGGCCCTCAGAGTTTTTCTAAACCAACAGATTTGTTACCTCCTCCTTTATTTAGTACGACTGATACTAATAAGTGGCAATGCAGAATGCCCATGCAAAGGAGGTCACAAAAATTCCTGCTTCATCAATACGTATGAGCCCTTTTGAGATCCCCCATGCAAATAAGGACAGCAACAGTTTTTGAAAATGACACCTGGCATCCAGGGAAAGAATGGCATTGGAGGAAACATGTAGTGGTCTTCTAGAGCGCTCCGTGATTCTCCCTAATGCCAGAAGCACCCCTTTTCTATCCATCGGGGCAGTCTCGATTTTTCAACTCTATTACTATCCCTTTCAGCCCTGGGTATCTGGTCAGTCTTTTTGCTATTGAATTCCAGAGGAGAGGGAGGCATTCCTTAAATGTTCCCTTTCTTTGGTCGGTGTGTTCAGTAGAAGCTAATTTGTAAGTCAGGAAGATTTACAGTGTGTCGTTAGTGAATTGCAGCACACTATTTGGCAGTTGCAAGGGCTGTGATTATGTGAATTACATTCTCAGTCACTGCAAAACAGTTTATTAGATTAGGCCCTGTTGAAAATGGCTCTTTTTGCAGGATCATCCCCAGTCTTTTTGCCTCCTTCCTCCTATTTTTTCTGACCTGTTTTTGTTGGCTTTAGGACTCTAACCACTTTACCACTGCCAACCAGTGCTAAAGTGCATATGATCTCTGTGTAAAGTGTACTGTTGATTGGTTCTCCATGATTGGCATATTTGATTTACTGGTAAGTCCCTAGTACAGCGCACTAGGGCCTGTAAATCAAATACTAATAGTGGGCCTGCAGCACCGGTTGTGCCACCCACATTAGTAGCCCTGTAAAAATGGCTCAGACCTGCCACTGCAGTGTCTGTGTGTGCAGTTTTAAGTTGCCAAGTCCACTCGGCAAGTGTACCAACTTGCCAGGTGTTAGACTTTTCATCCTTGGCGTGATCTCCCTTAACTTTTTGCCTCTGTTCCTCAGGTTGTTGACGTGTGCTGGACTCTGATTTTGTTCTTTTTGTTCCTCTGGGCACTTTACCACTGCTAACCAGTGCTAAAGTGCAAGTGATCCTTTACAAAATGTGTATGTAATTGGCTTATCCATGATTGGCATACTTTGTTTACTAGCAAGTCTCTCGTAAAGTGCATTAGAGGTGCCAGGGCCTGTAAATCAAATGCTACTAGTGGTCCTGCAGCACTGGTTGTGCCACCCACATAAGTAGCTCTGTAATCATGTCTCTGACCTGCCATTGCAGTGTCTGTGTGTGCAGTTTTAAATGTCAATTGGACTTGGCAAGTGTACCCACTTGCCAGGCCTAAACCTTCCCTTTTCTTACATGTCAGACACCCCTAAGGTAGGCCATAGGTAGCCCCAAGGGCAGGGTGCAGTGTATGGTTAAGTTAGGACATATAGGGCCTCATTACAACATTGGCGGGCGGCTACTGCCGCCCGCCAAGCTGTAACCGCTGGGCGGCCGCCAATGCAGCCGTACTCCCGCGGTGCCCATTTGGACATCCCCGCTGGGCCGGCGGGCGGAAACCAAGCTTCCGCCCACCGGCCAAGCGGGGATGTGGACCGCAACATGGGAGCCGGCTCCAAATGGAGCTGGCGGTGTTGCGGCCGTGCGACGGGTGCAGTTGCACCTGTCGCGCTTTTCACTGTCTGCTGTGCAGACAGTGAAAAGCCGCATGGGGCCCTGTCAGGGGGCCCTTGCACTGCCCATGCCAGTGGCATGGCAGTGGCATGGGCAGTGCAGGGGCCCCCAGGGGCCCCACGACTCCCCGTACCGCCAGCCTCTTCCTGGCGGTGCAAACCGCCAGAAACAGGCTGGCGGTAGGGGAGTCATAATCCCCAGGGCAGCGCTGCTTGCAGCGCTGCCCTGGCAGATTATCACCGCCGGGGCTAAAATGGCGGTATACCGCCGGCCCCGGCGGTGCGACCACGGCAATACGCCTGGAACCACCGCCAGCCTGTTGGTGGGGCTTCTGTTGTTTTAGCCCTCACGGTCCCGTACCGCCAGGGTCAAAATGACCCCCATAGTGATGTGTTTTATATGTCCTGAAAGTGAAATATTGCTAAATTAGTTTTTCACTGTTGCAAGGCCTCTCCCTCTCATAGGTTAATTTGGGGGCTACCATTAAATCTGATTAAAGTGTAGATTCCCTTTGGGAGCGGATGGACATGTGGAGTTTGGGGTCTCTGAGCTCACAATTTATAAATACATCTTTTAGTAAAGTTGAATTTAAGATTGTGTGTTTGAAAATGCCTCTTTTAGAAAGTGAGCATTGTCTTGCTTTTACCATTTCTGTGACTCTGCCTGTTTGTGGATTCCCTGTCTGGGTCAGTTTAACAGTTGGGCTGGTTGCACCTCACACTAGACAGTGACACAAAGGGAGCTGGGGTGTAGCTTGCATATCCTGATGAGCCATCTGTGCTAGGAGGGAGGGGAGGAGTGGTCATTCACACCTGAAGGGGCTGTGCCTGACCTCACACAATGCAGTCTCCAAACCCCGGTGAGTGTCTGGGGCCTGGCCTGGACAAGGCAGGATTTCACATTCACAAGAGACTTTACTTTGAAATAGGCCTACTTCAAAGGAGAAATTGGGTATAAGAAGGGCACCCAAAACCACAGACTTTAGAACTGTTCTGGAAACAAGAGGAACCCCTGCCTGGAGAAGAGCTGAAGAGCTGAGGAAGAAGAGCTGCCTTGCCTGTGACTGTGCTTTGTGGAGCTATCCTGCAGTTGCTGCTTCTGGCAGAGTAAGAGGGCAAAGACTGGACTTTGTGTGCCTTCCATCTTGTGAAGAAATCTCCAAGGGCTTGATTTAGAGCTTGCCTCCTGTTGTTTGAAGTCTCAGGGACAGCAAAGGCCTCTCTCTGCCACCACCTGGAGTCTCTGGAGAGACTCCTGCTCTGACAAGTTGTGCCCTATCCAGTCCCTATGCCCTTGAAAGGAAAGCTGGTGAAAATCCAAGGAAATTGACTTCGGACGACTTCGGACCGACTCTGCTGCTGAATCCGATGACACCGCCTGCACCCGACTCCGTGATCTTCGCTGGAACGCAACGACTTTCGCAGGCCCAACATTGCAGCAGCCCTGCTGAAGACCAGGACTCAGTTGAAGTTGCCGCACCACGTTGTGACCGACGCCACTCGAAGTGCTAGGATTCAACGTTTCGCACAGACGCCGCGATCCCCGACTTCGCGCATTGGCTCGTTTTAATTTCTACACCAAGGTACTGTACCTGGGGGTCTACGCGACTCCGTGTCCGGTGCCGCTGGCGTCGGATTGTTGGGAACAACCCCGTTACGATGCCGTGTTAACACCTCATCGAAGCATTTTGTGTTTCTAAGCGCTATTTTTTAGTTTAATCTTTAAAAATTCATGACTTGACTTGTGTATGTCGGATTTTTGTCGTTTTGGTCTTGTTTTGTTTAGATAAATATTTCTTATTTTTCTAAACTGGTGTTGCGTCATTTTGTAGTATTTTCATTAAGTTATTGTGTGTGTTGGTACAAATACTTTACACCTAGCACTCTGAAGTTAAGCCTACTGCTCTGCCAAGCTACCAAGGGGGTAAGCAGAGGTTAGCTGGGGGTGATTCTCTTTAACCCTGACTAGAGTGAGGGTCCTTGCTTGAACAGGGGGTAACCTGACTGTCAACCAAAGACCTCATTTCTAACACCTGGTCTAAACCTTCCCTTTTACTACATGCAAGGCACCCCTGAGGTAGTCCATAGCTAGCCCCATGGGCAGGGTGCAGTGTATGTTTAAGGTAGGACATATACTAGTTTGTTTTATATTCCCTAACAGTGAAATACTGCCAAATTCGATTTTCACTGTGTAAGGCCTATTTCTCTCATAGGTTAACATGGGGGCTACCTTTAAATCCTTTAAGCGCAGATTCCCTTTGAGAGCAGATAGAAATGTGGAGTTTAGGGTTTCTGGACTCACAATTTAAAAATACATCTTTTAGTGAAGTGGTTTTTTAAATTGTCTGTTTGAAAATGCCACTTTTAGAAAGTAGGCATTTTCTTGCTTATATCATTCTGTGACTCTGTCTGTTTGTGTCGATTCCCTGTCTGGGTCAGTTTGACAGTTGGGCTGGTTTGCACCTCTGTAGACAGTGACACAAAAGGGGGTGGGGGTGTAGCCTGCATATCCTGATGAGCCATCTGAGCTAGAGAGGAGGGAGGAGTGGTCATTCACACCTGAAAGGACTGTGCCTGCCCTCACACAATGCAGTCTCTGAACCCCTGGTGTGCATCTGGGGCCTGGCCTGGACAAGGAAGGCTCTTGCAAACACTTGAGACTTTGCTTTGAAGTTTGCCAACTTCAAAGGCAGAACTGGGTATAAAAAGAAGACCCAAAACCCCAGACTTTTAGAATCTTTCTGGAACCAAAGGGAATCTCTGCCCAGGAGAAGAGCTGAAGACCTGAAGGAGGAGTGCTGTCCCTTTGCTGTGTTGCTTTGCTGGACTGGCCTGCAGTTGCTGCTTCTGCCTGAAAAGAGTGCAAACGGTGAACTTTGCTGTGTGTCCTGCTTGAGAAAATTCTCCAAGGGCCTGGAGTAGAGCTTGCCTCCTGTTGGAAGTCTCAGGGACACCAAAGACTTCAGTTTCCTTGACCTGCAGCACTGGGAACTGTGTGTTTTGTGGCTTTGCGTGGCCTTGTAGATATGGATCTGCAGCTTGTGCCATCAGTGCACCACAAAAAGTGACTAACCGGTGGCGCAAGCCGCTTGTAAAGAAGCCCCCCAGTTTCTGATTACAGATGACAGCACTGCACCATATATCTCTCAGAACCAGAATACTTCTCTTTAACATGTATTTTAAAGTGACTTACTACACATCTCGCTTTGCGCATGAGACATAAATGTAACCGCAACAATTTTGTTGTTGCACACTGAGAATATTAGCTAGCGGGAACACAACCACAAAATCCTGCTTATTAGCCCTGGTGGAGCAGGAAAGAGTAAAGGATAGCACTTTCTCTTCCAGTTTATGTGACTAGCGTGGAAAGAAGATGACTTTAAAACTGTTCTTTTTCTTTATTGCCACAACTCATCTGCCATCAGTGCATTCTTTTGTGATGAAAGCCTAACGTTCTAGTATTAGCATGTTAACAACAGAATTCTTTGCATTAATCCATAGGGTTCTCATAATGTAGACACAGTCCAGCTACCAAGTCATAACAGAAAGCTGTGGTACATCTCAAAATAAATGCGCTTGTGAGTGCAGGCATTTGTAGGTCAAGGTGCTTCCTATTTTTTGTGGACCGGGTCGCCGGTATTTGCACCACGTTTCTGTCAGGTAAATTAACTGACTTGTTGGAGTTAAATAGATGGTATGATTATATGTAGGCATCATTAATTTTGTACAGATTGCGAACTATTTTAACAGTGTCTAAAGCCAATAACCTCAGTGTCACAACAGCCTCTCCAGTAATCCAATGTAAGCCTCAGAAGTCTCTGGATTTGAAGGGCCATTTCACAAAGCTTCTTCTAACAGCATGAGACATCCAGACTTCAAGGCCAACATAAATGAGAAAAGCATACATCATACCTTCAAAGTCTTCTCCAGGAACTATCTTTAAGAAAAAACATCATCAAGCTTTCCTTTACCTGCCAGCAGAATTCTGACATCCAAACACTCTCCAATGTATACAATACAGTCCTAAGGTCATGTGGGCTTCAACAAAGCACTAAACATTCATAGTAAGAGCTTCAGTCCCTTGGTACTCTAAAGAGTACACTGAGAACAAACGCAAAATCAGAAACTGGGACGGACCAAAGCCCCAAACAATTTCACTCTGCTCCAAATACTCCACTCTACATGCCAACTCAACATCTGAGCCAAACCCACCTTCTGCAAGTCCACTACCAATGAGGCTTCCAATAGAAGCAAAGCACACTCAAACGAAAGCAAACATTGCATCAATCTCCCACTGCACCCTCAAGTTTCAAATTAATTCATATTTATTTCACAAATGCTACACATCAAATACGTATCCACTGAGAAGCTAAAACAAGATAGAACACACATCAGCAGTACTTACCAGACATCCACCTTGCCTCCAATCTCCCATCAAGTCTCTCAAAATCGTCAGGCCTCATTTTCCTGCCTCACACTGAGCTCACTGACGTTCTCTCCCTCCAGACAACCGCCAACGCAGGGAGAGGATAGTCTACTCTTGTCAATTATGAAAGCATTAATGGAGACAATGCACACCCATCCTAAGCACCATCAAAGTCTCCCTCATCCAAGCAACTATTTCTAAAGCAGGACAGATGCTGGCAGCTAAAAAAGAAACATCCTAAACCCAGACAGTAGTTTCAGCAACTCTCTCAAAGGCACACACTTTGCATACTTTGGAACAAATATTGGGAAAGTAGTTTCCATTCAACTCCAGCCCACGAGAACCTTTCCCCTTGAATTACTTAAGAATACCCTTCAGGTCACTGATGAGAACGACTACTGGCTCATAATCCTAATCAGAAACTCAACAGCTGTCAACATTGTCGACATCCAAGCACTGGAACTCAAACTAGAAATTCACATGGGCTTTAAATACACTTCCTACAGGGGTTCACCTCCTACCTTGGGAACAAGAGACCAGAAACAGGGAACTGACAAAATGGAACCATGGAGAACTTCATACGGGAGAAGGAGTGACGCACTCATATAGGCTCTCTTTATTTCATGAGGTCTTGAGATGCTTTAGCTCAGTGGTTCCCAACCTTTTGACTTCTGTGGACCCCCATTTTATCAATACTGGAGCCCGGGGACCCCCACTGAATCATTATTGGAACACGGGGACCCCCAAGGAGTCATTACTGATAGCTGGGACCTAATATTATTAAATTTTTTAAGCAGCCGCGGACCCCCTGAGGAGGCTTCGCAGACCCCCAGGGGTCCCCGGCCCACAGGTTGGGAACCACTGCTTTAGCTGATTACCTATAAATGAGGGTAGCGCATTGGAATTACCATTGATAAACTATTGTTCCGTTTTCTAACCTTTCCACTTCTTTCAACCATATTGATTCGATTACTCACCTGGGCTCCTCAGACTGTGTTTCTACAGCAGTGTAAGACTGTGGTGTAATTGGTGGGCAACTAAAAAAACACTGGTGAAGGAGTAACCCAGGACTTTCCATATGTCTTCTGTGCCCTTTAATCTGATGTTAATTACTGAGGGTTTACATAGTCTGACATTGACTGGCGTTTTAGTTCAGTTTGACACACGGGTTGAATTAGTGTTACTTCTCCTGGTAATTGGTCCCTGATAGCTTTTTCACACGTTTTCATCCTCTCAAGTCAGTTGGTAATAAAAATCCAATAGTTGTTCTCTTACAAACTATAGCAGACAAAAGAGAAAGTGTCTCAAGATGCTGACGAGATGTCTCTGATCTCCTAATCACCCAAGTTAACAATAGCACAAGCCATCAAAGGACATTTTTGGTATACAATATGAGCCAGATTGCCCGACAAACCTGCCTGACGTCACCCTCTACTTCAGAATGGATTCCAACACCAAAACCGCATGCTTCCAGTATGCCTGATGGCATACTCTCAGTGTGATTCCTTAGGGTTTTTAATAAAACTCTTCTTTTAACTTTATTATTAATGTATAGTGCGTGATGTCTGTGAGTCAAGTGTTTTGTAATATTTGTATTTTTTTAACAATGCTTTGTGTGAAAGGCAGCTATGTATTATACCATGGGCAGAAAGAACTTTCATAAATTCAGTTCAATTCGGTCGGATTCCTTGAGAGTAGGGCAATGATGTTTGCAATAGTTGCTCCATGAAATCAGAAGCTGCCGACTGGAGGTCTTTCTCCTCGTTGGGTTTTTAGTGGAGACTCATGGGTTGTCTCCTCTTTATACCCTAAATATAGTTATTTCTTATTTAGTCATTGATAAAGGGTTTTGTACTGTCAACTCTGGCTGGCATCCTCATCTTTACTGCAACTCTGATAACATACTTGCTCTACACGACTTTATTTGATGTAGACCTTGAATGCCATTTGACGAAGAAGGTTTAGGGAGGTCATCTTTCCATCACAGATGCAGTACTCAGAGCTCTAGATTCTATATACTCCTAGCATTCTCAGTGTTTGCTGTCTCCTGACCCGGAAGGTAAAAGTCTCACATTGTTGGCAATAACTGGATACAAGTCTGGGCCCTATGGACAACATTATTGCAGAGCAATACAATTCAGCTTCTAATCATTTCTGCAGTAAAATGGACTCGATAGTTTAGATTGAGGAAACGGAAGTAAGAGGCATCAGTGCTCAGGCACTGAAAATATAGCATAATTTGATTCAGCTCAACATGTAGGTAAATGTCTACACTGTAAAAATCTTTGCTTAACTTTCAGGATGTGCACAGAAAGAGGCTGAGCCTACGCATAGAACCATAGATGCCTGACCATTCCATTCACGGAAATATTGACTTATCCCCTCTTCTGGGGTCCTGCAAAAACCTTTCTAAGGATCAAGTTCCAATGCTCAGTTTCAACAATATTTTCCAACTGAACTCCACTCAGTAATATGTTGTGCTATAAGAGTACGGTGAAACAGGACTATTTTTTCTACTGACATATTTCTGCACATAATCTTGCAGATGTAGAACTCATCTGTATCATATGCGATACAGTTTCACCGTAAAGCGTCAATTACACATTACTCTTCGTTTCTTGACATAGACACCCCACCATAGATTGAAAATTTCGATAAATTTTACGGAAATATCTGTGGTGCTCAAAGCTGAAAAAGGCCTAGCCCAGTCATGAATCATACTGACATGTTAATTTGGACAATCAATAAACAGTGTTGGACCCCAACTAACCTTGCGCAAAATCCTACAATTGTGTCAGAGTAAACCCCAGAGACATTAACATGCAAAGGCACTGTTCATTTGTCGCGAGCTACTTACTAGCGTAATCTGAGCTTGACTCACAAGCCAGGGCAGCCACAAGGGCATTTACTAGACTGAAGCAGAGAATGCTACAACACAAAGCAATAAAAAGATCAAGGATATATTCGAGTTCAAAAAATCTAAACTGTGGCGATTTTTAAACTATTAAAATATACAGTGCAATTTCATAAATAAAACAAATATGTATTTGCAGCATGGAAAACAGTCTTCTTGACGTCACAAGAATACAGTTTCACTATTAACATTCTAGTGTAGCCTTTCTTCGAATGATCTTCTTAAATATTCATGTATGCACACCAGACTACTAAAAAAAACTCCCAGAGGTGGTGCGGAGGCTAACTCATGACATAGAATGGCAAGTAAAGGTTATGCATTGCAAGGACGATCACATAAGAACCCGAGCACTCTTTTCAACCAACAACTGTTCACCTACTAGTGAGAAAATGTGCACAAATATACCAGATCTGGACCACTGTCTACTTACCTCTTGCGATTTATCCAATTATTTTCCCAATATGTGCCATGATTTCCACCACATGGTTCTTATGGATCTATAAGAGTCATGTAATTTATTTTTATGTAATTACACAAGCTTATGCCAAAATGTTGTAAAATTATATGAAAATATGCGATATTTAAAGCTGGCAGCAACCCTTATACTTTAACATGATATGCGTCTGCGTCCATTTTGAATGCGAGAATGCATTTTGCATAAAAACATTATGAAAAAACACAAGTTGTGCAAACAATAGCCACTTGTGCTTATAGTCGTTCATGTTCTTCCTATGCCTAAATTGTTTTCACGAATATAGCATAATTACAATATATACCATGATGGAATTTCGGGAATTTCACATAAAAGACGTTATGTGAAATTTGAATTTTTTTATTATTTCCCCTGGACCTACTAATCACTTTTATTAATATATTCTGATCTAATATATGGTGTACTGGATACCTTTGGATTTTTTTCATTCCTGGATACACACACATCCAAAGGTACAAGGATTTTCAAATTGTAGAAAACTATGAAAATTTTGCTCAGTTTAGAGCCATTCAATTCTCATATGCAGTGCATGTACAGCGAGCACTGATTCTTTCAACCGCTTCCTGCCACAGTATATATAAACGTCTAAGTCCTTGTTCAAGAACAGTACATGTCGAAGGTTAGATCACTACATTATATTGCTTCCTTCCACAGTCGAAATACGCTAGAGATAAACAAACCAGCTTAGAGCTATTGAATTTATTTTATTGCACAATCTTCCGTTTCACATCACTGACAATCCCAAAACAATTACAATGTTACTCAATTGAATCAGCAGCTAACTGGATGACTGCATATATTGCATTCAGTTGTTGAAATGTGTGATATTCAATGTTAGCAATACAATTGGTTTCAAGCGCAGACATCGTTGTTATTTTCATTAGCAATGAAATATTGCCACGATGAAGGCAGCAGGCCACCAAACAGAGTTTACATTTTTACGTATGTAGGGATAAGACAAATGCTCTCACCTGAGTCATTCAAGCTAGGTATTGTTCTGCATTGCAAGCAACCAAATGTGTTATGTTCAATTATTTTATGCATATTTGTAAATTGAACTAACACCCGGTAAGGTATGCTGGCACTGAGCAAGTGTGTGTGCCTAGCCCTGCCTATCAGAGGTTGGTTAATTGAAAAGCCAGGTCCTCAGCTTCTTGTGGATTTCAAAAAGAGAGGAGAAGGCTCCGCTATGGAGTGGGAGGACATTCCATGCTTTATGATCAATGTCAGAGAACACCCGCCCTCCTAATCTGGTTTTGTGTATTTGTGGGATGTGTGAGAGTAGGAGTCCTGCAGAGTGGAGGTGTCTGAGTGGTTGGTGGAACGAGATGTGACTGTGCATCTAGGTGGAGCCGAGCTGTGTGAGCCTTCAATGTGTGTGTGAGGAGTTTGAATTGAACACGTTTGTGTGTCAGAAGCCAGTGCTGCTCCTTGAGGTGTGGTGTGATGTGATATCTATGTGGGAGGTTGAGGATGAGTACGGCTGCAGATTTGTGGATGGTGTGTTATCTTCTAAAAAGTTGCTTGAAGATCCTGGTGTAGAGAATGTTCCCATAGTCCAACTTGCAGGTGACTAAGGCATGATTAGCAGTTTTTCCAGTGTTACTTGAAAGCCATTTGAAGATCTTCTTCAACAGCTTCAGGGTGTGGAAGCAGGATGCATTTTAGCATTGACTTTTGCGCTCATGTCCAGTTTGCTGTTGATGATCAACAATCCTTTGTCCTTTAGTTATTCAACTCACAGTTTGCAACGCAGAGGGATGATGTGAACTTGGCATTTTATATATATGTATAATAAATAAGTATCCTCACAAAAAAATGGTATACATTCTTGAAGGTTCAGCACTCTTGCATGCACCGCATCCCAAATTTAGGGTCTCAGCCTTTGTTGCATGACAATCAGGAACATAAGGTGGAAAGATGAGATCTTTAATGATTCTCTTCCGAAATTACAGTTTACAATAGATAGTCTTGCATCTTTACTTGTTATTGTCATTAGACTCAGAAGCACACCGTTGTGGCCCATTCCATATACATTTTGGAATTTTTATTGTCATAAGACATGGCAGGAGCAGAGCAGCTTACCTATAGTATAAGGACTAAAGCAAATCAAAGCTAAGGACCACAAAAATGTGAAGAAACTTTATGCAAGATTTGACCTACTACATTGGAAAAAATTTCCCCTTGCCTAAAACACAAAGGCCCTCATTACAACCCTAGCGGTCGGTGATAAAGCGGCGGCAACACCGCCAACAGGCCAGTGGTAAAAAAAATTGGAATCATGACCACGGCGGAAACTGCCAACACAAACAGCCACTTTAACACACTGACCGCCACGGCGGTAGCAACAAACACTGCGACGGTAACCGCCAACAGCCAGGTGGAAGACAATGTACCGCCCACTGCATTACAACACAACTATCCACCAGCTTTTCCGGGGCGGTACCAACACCCTCAAAAGCATGGCAGAAACAGTACTCTGAAGGGAAACAACTCACCTCTCGACACTCAAGAAAGAACCACAACGCCCTGGAGCCGGAACTGCAGGTGTTCCCCATGCTGGTGTACCTTCTCATACACCAAGAACACGAACGCCGGCGAAGACGACCACAGTGAGTACTGCACCTACCACACAAGGGAGGGGGAGGAAAAAGAGAGTTGCACACACATGCAACAGGCAACACCCACATCCCAACCCCCAACACCATACACACAAACAGATGCAACAACATTACATATACACCCCATAACCCTCAGGAATAACGCAAGGACAAAAGGAATCAAACAAAATGAGTGTAATATTATACATTTTGCAAAATACGTTCTCAAAGCAATAAACAGTATGTACAATATATACAATATATACAAAAGGAGGGACAATGCCCACTACAAAATGTCAGTGGCCCACTGGGTCAAACCACAGAGGCCAAGGCCACACTTGACTCCTGCCTCAATACGGAGAGAAACCTGCAGGGGCATCAGGTCAAAAACACACAGGCACCTCATTGGGATGGGGAATGGGGGGCACCTCAGCCGGAAGATGGTACAACATCACTGGCCTGGATGGGACTCCATGCCCACTGCTTGGTCCTGGGGAGTGCAAGGCCACAGTCTCTCAAGTGGCTGGTTTGCCCACTGCTTGGTCCAGGGGAGTGGAAGGCCACAGTCTCTCAAGTGGGTGGTTTGCCCAGTGATTGGTCCTGGGGAGTGCAAGGCCACAGTTTCTCAAGTGGATGGCTTCTCCACTGGTTCTGGAGTGGGCCTTGTGCCCAGTGTGCTTCATCCTGGATGGGGCAAGGTCACAGTCTGTCACCTGGGTGTCACACCGATAGGTGTTGCAGGGGCCAGGACGCACTGCAGCCCATGTAATCACCACTACACACTGCTCACTGGAAGTGATGGCTGCTCAGTGGATGCCACTTGCGCTGCCTGTGGTGGTGCTGGCAGTGGTGGTGTAGCCTTACAGGCCTTCACCTGCAGCCTTGGACGGCTGCCCACCGGGGCTGCTGCTGCTGGCAGTGGTGCTGCTGGTGGAGGGGCATGTGGCGGTGCTGGCCGTTGTGCAGGTGGCGGTGCTGGCTGCAGTGCAGGTGGCAGTGCTAGCAATGGTGGTGGTAGCCCCCAGGCCTTCACTTGCAGCCTCAGATGGCTGCCCACTGGGGCTGCTGCTGCTGGCAGTGGTGCTGCTGGTGGGGCATGTGGCAGTGCTGGCCACGGTGCATGTGGCGGTGCTGGCAGTGGTGGTGGTAGCCTCCAGGCCTTCACCTCCAGCCTTGGACGGCTGCCCACTGGGGCTGCTGCTGCTGGCAGTGGTGCTGCTGGTGGAGGGGCATGTGGCGGTGCTGGCCGTTGTGCAGGTGGCGGTGCTGGCCGCAGTGAAGGTGGCAGTGCTTGCAATGGTGGTGGTAGCCCCCAGGCCTTCACTTGCAGCCTCAGACGGCTGCCCACTGGGGCTGCTGCTGCTGGCAGTGGGGCATGTGGCGGTGCTGGCTGCGGTGCAGGTGGCGGTGCTGGCCGCGGTGCAGGTGGCAGTGCTGGCCGCGGTGCAGGTGGTGGTGCTGGCAGTGGTGGTGTTAGCCTCCGGGCCTTCACCTGCAGCCTTGGACGGCTGCCCACTGGGGCTGCTGCTGCTGGCAGTGGTGCTGCTGGTGGAGGGGCATGTGGCGGTGCTGGCCGTTGTGCAGGTGGCGGTGCTGGCCGCAGTGCAGGTGGCAGTGCTAGCAATGGTGGTGGTAGCCCCCAGGCCTTCACTTGCAGCCTCAGACGGCTGCCCACTGGGGCTGCTGCTGCTGGCAGTGGTGCTGCTGGCGGGGCATGTGGCAGTGCTGGCCACGGTGCAGGTGGCGGTGCTGGCAGTGGTGGTGGTAGCCTCCAGGCCTTCACCTGCAGCCTTGGACGGCTGCCCACTGGGCTGCTGCTGCTGGCAGTGGTGCTGCTGGTGGAGGGGCATGTGGCGGTGCTGGCCGTTGTGCAGGTGGCGGTGCTGGCCGCTGTGCAGGTGGCACTGCTAGCAATGGTGGAGGTAGCCCCCAGGCCTTCACTTGCAGCCTCAGACGGCTGCCCACTGGGGCTGCTGCTGCTGGCAGTGGGGCATGTGGCGGTGCTGGCTGCGGTGCAGGTGGCGGTGCTGGCCGCGGTGCAGGTGGCAGTGCTGGCCATGGTGCAGGTGGTGGTGCTGGCAGTGGTGGTGGTAGCCTCCGGGCCTTCACCTGCAGCCTTGGACGGCTGCCTACTGGCGCTGCTGCTGGCAGTGGTGCTGCTGGCGGTGGGGCATGTGGTGGTGATGGCCGCGGTGCAGGTGGCGGTGCTGGCCGTGGTGCAGCTGATGGTGCTGGCACTGGTGGTGGTAGCCTCCAGGCCTTCACCTGCAGCCTCGGACAGTTGAAGTGCCATGGCTGGTGTTGTGTGCCCCTTCCTGCCCTTGGCAGATGGTGGTGCCTCCTTGCTTCTGCCAGCTGGTGTCTTTTTCTTGCCCTTGCTGGCTGGTGGTGCCTCCTTCCCCTTGCTGGATGGTGTCCCCTTTTTGCCCGTGCTAGGTGGCGGACCCTTCTTGGCCTTGGCAGGTGGTGCTGGCACACTGGCTGGGCTGACGGGTGCCTCCTTGGAGCCTCTCACACCTGCAGTAGCTGAAGAAACCACAGTGGCTGTGGACTGGGTGGTTGAGGTGCTGGGCTGGATTCTGCCACCCTGGCCCGAAGTGAAGGATGGGGGGAGGGGTAGGGAATAGGTCAAGGGTGTTGAGGAAAAGCTTCTTAGGGACACTGGGGCGGGAAGAGGGTGAAAGTTTGGGAGTGGAGGAAGAGGGATTGGTTGTAGGAGGTGTCAGTCTGCTGTGTTTGGGTGCAGGTGCATGGGCTGGATGCTGTTGTGAGGTGGATAGCTGTTGGGTGTCTGTGTGCTTGCGTTTGTGTACTTTGGGAGGAGGGGTCACAGACACAGTGGGAGAGGACACGGGGATGTGTGCATGGATGTGGGGGTGGTGACTGCCAGTGAGGGGCATGTAGTGATAGGCATGCTGGTGATGGAGGTAGTGGATGAGGATGTAGTGCATGCAGGTGTGAGTGGAGATGCTACTGGGAGGAAGGTGGATGATGAGGAGGAGGGGGACACAGTGGAGTCAGTGGATGTTGGTGTGTCTGCATGTGGATGGTGCTTGTGTGAGTGCCTGTGAGATGAAGTGTGGTGCTTGTGTTTGCCTGAGCCACTTCTGTGTGTTGATTTGGGTGACTGCTGGTCTGAAGATGTGCTTGGGATAGGCTGGGGTTGAGGGGACTGGGACTGGGTAGAGGAAGTTGGAGGAGGGAGGCTGGAGACAGGGCCAATGGCTGCCATCAGTGCGGTGGCCAGAGCCTGGAATGCTCTCTGTTGGGCCATCACGCCAGAGTGAATGCCCTCCAGGTATGCATTTGTTTGTTGCAAATGCCCTGCTACACCCTGGATGGCAATCAGTATGGTTGACTGCCCAACAGAGAGGGGCCTCTTTACTGAGGCAGCAGGGCTGACTGGGGCAGTGCCTGAGGTGCCTGGGGCGAAGGAGATACCCACCCTCCTGGGTGAGTGGGCACGGGAAACTTGCAGAGGGGCTGCTGGGAGTGCAGTGCTGGTATGGGGGTGGCAGCTGTACCTGTAGTTGGGGTGGCCACAGAGGTGTCAGCCACCGCCAGGGAGCTGCCATCGGAGGAGGTGTCGCTGTCGGTAGTGTCCCCTCCTGTCTCTGTTATGGTGTTCCCCTTGCCCTCCGTCCCACCGGTGCCCTCACCGTCGGTGGATTCGGCCTCCAGGCCCATGTGGGATGCAGCTCCCTCTGTCGCTGGTGCCTCTGCTCCTCCGCCAGATGATGCTAATGAACACAAGAACAGGGTGTGAAAACAAAAAGAGGGGAGAGACAGAGGATACACTTGGCCAATGCCAGCAACAACACTACAGTTGGCGTACACAACTCACAGGGAACAGCCCTATGCACTAGGCCATGAATTACCGGATATATTGCTAGTCACCAGCCCATGGGGTACAATGCCTAACGCCATTAGGTGCACACCTGAAACCCACAGGACCCTGCCCAGTAGTAGATGCCCACTAACATTATTGGGGTTGGAATGCATCTGAGCTTGCCCATCATTGAAGATACCCTGCCATGTTTGCCCTGGTATAGGGACACCCACAGCCCACATCCCCCACCCAGTTAAACCTTAACACGTGCAAAGTCTTGATTCTGAATCTTTACTCACCCCCTTGTGGCTGCTGTGATGCCTTCAAGCGCCCATCCAACTCCGGATAGGTCACCACCAGGATGCGGAACATCAGAGGGGTCAGGGTACGACGGGCACCCCTTCCTCGTTGGGAAGCCAGCCCCAGCTGGGCCTCTGCTGTCTTCCTTGCCCAGCGGTGCAGGTCCTCCCACTGTTTGCGGCAGTGGGTGCTCTGCCTGTCAAAGACCCCCAGGGTCCACACCTCCTTGCCGATGGCACGCCAAATACCCTTTTT
Organism: Pleurodeles waltl; assembly: GCF_031143425.1. NCBI lineage: Eukaryota > Metazoa > Chordata > Amphibia > Caudata > Salamandridae > Pleurodeles > Pleurodeles waltl. The sequence continues at coordinate 486,629,638 of NC_090438.1, read as the reverse complement.
CTGATGGGCGTTGACCTGCAGAAAAAATACAGCAGAAAAGGTATTAGACATACCGTTCGGACTGTTACACTCATGGCCCAACATATTCCTCCCATCCCCTTACGCACATACATTGCCCACCATACATGCAGCACTCTGCCCAGGATTACTCAGACCCCACCCAACACGAGGCTTCCACACTCAGCAATCCATACATTCATGCCCCACTCATCACGCTCACAGTGTACTCACCTGTTTGTCTGGAGGAACATATAGTAAAGTGTACTGGGGTTGGACCCCATCCACCAGTCTCTCCAACTCCTCCGAAGTGAAGGCAGGGGCCCTTTCCCCAGACACTCAAGCCATTGACGCTTCCAGACACATGTCACAGCTGCACTTGCAGTCTAGGTCCTCTCCTGCTGAAGGTCAGGTAGCAAGTGAGTGCACAGATAGAAAATGGCGGTCACGTCCACGGCGGTGCGTACCGTCACCGCGGCGTACATTGCCATTGGTCCTGGAACCCATAGGGCCCAATGATAACCAATGCGGTGTTCCGCGGCGGTCATCGACTGCCGACCGCAGCGGCGCACAACACCAGGGAAATTACCTCATTTCCACTTGTATATCCTCACAGGTCAGGCAGCTGCCATTTCAGGGGGGCACAGGCCATGGCACCTAATTGCGTCACAGCAGACCTTGGCACATCAACTGACGAGTACACATACTGTTTCTGTAAAGCAAAAATTGCATATTAATTGCGACAAATGTGTGAATATGACCTTTTGCCCCCCGTTTTTCACCCTAGAGTTCAACTGCTGAGGATGAATAGGAGATGGAGACATCCCCCCATGGACAGACCCCTGGTGGACCTGGCAACAATGGAGGACAGGCACATTATCCTGATCTACAGACTTGATAGGGCCACAATCCAAGAACTGTGTGCCCAATTGGAGCAAGACCTGATTTCAGCTATCTGCCACCCCACAGGTGTCCCCCCTCTAGTGCAGGTCCTGTCAGTGCTCCATTTCCTGGCAAGTGGTCCCTTCCAGCGACAGTGGTAATGGCATCAGGGATGTCACAGCCTATGTTCTCAAACGTGCTGACCAGAGTGTTGTCTGCCCTGCTGAAATACATGCACAGCTACATCGTATTCCCCCAGGTGGAGGATTTGGCCACAGTGAAAGCTGACTTTCATGCACTGGGACATTTCCCCAACATCATTGGTGCCATTGATGGTACACATATTGTATTTGTCCCCCACCGGAGAAATGAACAAGTGTTCAGAAATAGGAAAAGCTTTCACTCTCTGAATGTGCAGATGGTGTGTTTGGTGGACCAGTACATCTCCCATGTCAACGCCAAGTATCCTGGGTCTGTGCGTGATGCCTTTATCTTGAGGAACAGCAGCATCCCATATGTGATGTCTCAACTCCAGAGGCACCGGGTGAGGCTAATAGGTGAGCCCATGGTCCCCACCCAGTTGATGTAGGTATATGGGTGTGGGTTTGGCTCTAAGGGTTAGTGTGTGGCTAACAGGTATCCCTCGAATATTTTCAGGTGACTCTGGTTACCCCAACCTCGCATGGCTACTGACCCCAGTGAGGAATGCCAGGACAAGGGCAGAGGAACGTTACAATGAGGCACATGGTCGAACAAGGAGGATCATTGAGAGAACCTTTGGCCTCCTGAATGCCAGATTCCGGTGCCTCTATCTGACAGGTGGATGCCTGTACTACTCACCCAAGAAGGTGTGCCAGATCATCGTTGCATGTTGCATGTTGCACAACCTGGCCTTGAGATGCCAGGTGCCTTTTCTGCAGGAGAATGAGCCTGAGGATGGTCGTGTGGCAGTGGTGGTGCCTGTCGACAGTGACGAAGAGGAAGCAGAGGAAGAAGATGTGGACAACAGAAGTACACTAATTCAACAGCACTTCCAGTGACACACAGGTAAGACACTGTAACTTCACCTTCTATTGCAGATTTGCATTTGACATTGAACATGGCAGTCTGATTTCCCCGTTTCTGTGGCCACTTACTGTACCCTTTGGCATCTCTATTTTCAGATCTCTGTTCCCCACTCTGGCTCCTGGTGTGTTTACTGCTGCCCACTATAGGTCATACCTATGTAAATATTACAGTACATTTGAATTGCAATGTTTACAGTTTGTGAAACTAATACATTTGACAAACAATTGCCATACTCCATATTTGATTTTGTTCCAAGGGTGTTTATTTCTGTGATAATAAGTGTAGGGGGTATTGCACTGGGCTGGGTTGCTGATGGAGGAAAGTCCAGGGTAGGATCCAGTCTATTTGTATCACAGGTGTATTGTCCAAGGGGGCATAGGAAGGGGAGCAATGGCTGTTCATGGTGGACTGGGTGACAGAGTGGGACAGAAGGGTGACAATCAGGAGAGTCTTATTTCCTGGCGGGGATCTTGGCAATGTTCTCTGGCCTCTGCCTGGATCACAGGGACCGTTTGCGGGGTGGTTTTCCTTCTGCAGGGGATGGTGTTCTGGTGGCCTGTGACGGGGCCTCCTGTCCACTAGCATCAGCGGAGGTGGAGGGCTGTTCTTCAGTTTGGCTAGTGTCAGGGGCCCGTTGGTGTGCCATTGCCTCCCTCATGGTGATGGCCATGTCAGCCAGCTCCCCTGCAATGGTGACCAGGGTGGTGTGGATGTCCCTCAGGTCCTCCCTGATCCCCAGGTACTGTCCCTCCTGCAGCCGCTGGGTCTCCTGAAGCTTGACCAGTATCTGGCCCATGGTCTCCTGGGAATGGTGGTATGCTCCCAGGATGTTGGTGAGTGCCTCGTGGAGAGTCGGTTCCCTTGGCCTGTCCTCCCCCTGTCACACAGGAGTCCTCCCAGCTTCCCTGTTGTCCGGTGCCTACGTCCCCTGAACCGTGTGCCCACTGCCACTGACCCCAGGTCCCTGATTGTCCTGTGTTTGTGGGGTTGCCTGGGGTCTCTGTAGTGGTGGACACACTGCTGATTGATGTGTCCTGGGGACAGAAGGATGGGCCCGCTGGGTAAGTGCTGTGGTGGTGTTTCCTAAGGGGGAGGCTCTGTGGTGGGTTGGGACTGAGCCTGGGTCACCGACTGTCCAGATGTCCCTGATTTGCCAGGTTGGTCACCGTGACCCTGGCGTGCAGAGCCGCTGTCATCACTGTGGGCCATATGTTTCCCTCAATGGTTGTTATTAGCATGGCAGCTTTGGCTTGTGTGAGTTGTGCTTGATTTGGCTAAGTGATTGTCACTAGTGTGCATGCTGTGGTGATGGGTGTCCGTGCAGGTCTGTGATGGGGGTACATGCATTGGTGTTGCATGCAGGGCTTGGTATTGGGATGGGTGGGTTGTGATGGTGGGGTATATGTGAGGTGGTGGGGTGATGGGGGTGAGGGTAGGGGTTGTTGTTTCTGATGGCATGCAGATAAGGTAGGAGATAAAGTAGTAAAGATTTGACTTACCTGAGTCCAGTCCTCCTGCTACTTCTGCCAGGTCCTCAGGATGCATGATCACCAAGACTTGCTCCTCCCATTTTGTTAGTTGTGGGGGAGAAGGTGGGGGTCAACCGCCAGTCCTCTGTACTGCTATCTGGTGCCCTGCTACCAGAGAACGTACCTTCCCCCGTAGGTCGTTCCATCTCTTCCTGATGTCATCCCTTGTTCTTGTGTGCCGTCCCATGGCGTTGACCTTGTCCACGATTCTCCTCCATAGCTCCATCTTCCTTGCAATAGATGTCTGCTGCTCCTGTGATCCGAATAGCTGTGGCTCTACCCGGATGATTTCCTCCACCATGACCTTTAGCTCCTCCTCTGAGAACCTGGGGTGTCTTTGTGGTGCCATGGGTGTAATGTGAGTGGTGTGTGTGAGGGTGTGTAGGGTGATGTGTTGAGGTGTGTGCTGTGAGATGCGTGGATGGTGTATGGGTGATGGTGTTTTGTGGGTCAGATTCAGTGGGTGCTCCTGGCTTGTCTCTCTCTCACTTGCCAAAATATTTGGGTCGTAAAGGGTTGTGGGTAGTGTGTGTGTTTTAAATTGGTATGGGTGTGTGGTGTGTGTATGTGTGTCAGATGTGTGTATTTTGAATTGTCCAATCTGGTGTTGTTTTGTTAGTGTGTGCGTATTTTGAGCGCAGCGGTGTGTACCGCCAATGGTTTACAGTGGTTGAATGACCACTGCGGTGATTCGTGGGTCATGATGCTGTGGGTGTACTGTATTTCTGTTGGCGTAACGGTGTGGGTTTTGGTACCGCCATTTTATCACTGACCTTTGGTCTGGCGGACTTGTGTGTGTGTGTGTGTAGTGACGGATTTCTATGTGTGGGTCATAATACAGGTAGTGGTATACCACTGCGGTCACGGTATGTTGGCGGCAGTCTGCATGACGGTAAGCAGCACTTACCGCCAATGTTGTAATGAGGGCCAAAATGTCTGAATGTTCAAGACAACCCCTTATAAGTTTAGGTTTGTTTATGCCACATATAAATCTCACTTTATTTCTGAACTTAGCTTCTCATCTTGCATACTGATCATTAAATATTGCCAAACCAGAACATACTTTAACATTCTATGGGGAATATTTAAAAGCCCGCTGCGCCTCCTTGCACCGCAGTAGCGTCATTTTTTTATGCTAATGTGGTACTAGGTAGACATTTCTTATGCACCATATTTACAAAGTGGTGCAATGCTTGCATCACATTATGACTGCACCAGGCATAATGTATGCAAGGAGGACATTCCGGTGCTAGGAGGCCCAAAAAAATGGCGCAGTAAAACTTACAAGATTTTACTGTGCTATTGTTTGAGTAAGTTTTAATGCCTACTCAGACCAGGTGTTAAAATGACACACCCATTATGTTAATTGGGCCTCCCTGTGCTTTGCTGCACTTGCGTCATTATTTTTGATGTTAGTGCAGCAAAGCGTCACAATACCATCACAAAGTTTGATGCTATTGTGCTAACGACTGCCATGGTGCACCATATTGTAAATACAGCACACCCAGTGTGTTGTTATGTGCCGGTAGAGGGGGTGCAAGAAAAGTAGTGCATCATCTATACTGAACCACTTTCTTGTAAACATGCCCCTTTGTTTCTATAAATATATAGGTGCGCTTAATGCTTTCTAATTGTAGTCCAGCCTAATAAAAAACCTTCAATTACAGTACACAATGTAATACATCATAAAACAATGAAATCTAAGAAATGTTTTAATATTTTTTTTCACTGTCTTTAACACTGTTAAAAATGGGGTCTTTGGTTGGCAGTCAGGTTGTCCCCTGTCCAAGCAAGGACCCTCACTCTAGGCAGGGTAAAGGAGAATCACCCCCAGTTAACCCCTGCTCACCTCCTTGGTAGCTTGACATGAGCAGGCAGGCTAAACTTCAGAAGCAATGTGTAAAGTATTTGTATCAACACACACAGTAATTCAGTGAAAACACTAACAAATGACACAACACAGATTTAGAAAAATAGGGAACATTTATCTAAACAAAACGAGACCAAAATGACACATATCCAACATTCACAAGTCAAGTTATGAATTTTCAAAGAATAAGAGTCTTTAATCCTTTAGAAAACAGTGAGACTGTTGTTAGCGTGCAAAAGTGGCTGAGTAGCGTCAAAATAACACCGCATGGGTGAATGTGCGTTGGAAAAGCCCAGCGATGCATCTATTTCTCACTCACAAGTGACACAGTGCGTCATTCCTCCTCCGGTCGGGTCAGTGTGCATCGTTTCTCCGCTACCACAAGAGAGCAATGCATCGATATGGACAGGCACCTCAGGTCTGGGCAGGCTTTGCGTTGTTTTTCCATGCCCAGTGATGTTGCGTTGAAAATCCGGTCACACAGTATCACAAAACCGCACTGCGTGGGGTTTGCGTTGTTATCAGACTCCGTTAGTGGGTGTTGTGTGTCATTTCTCTAGCTGCGTTGCGTCAATCTTCCAGCCGCGATGAGGGTGGAGCATTGATTTTAGCCTCGAAGCTGGCGACGTATTGTTTATTAGCCGCGTCACGGAAGGTGAGTTAAAAATGTCCCCGCACGGCGGTCTGTGCATGGATTTTAGCCTTCGTCTGCCAACTTCACCTTTCAAGGGCCCAGTAACTGGATAGGGGCACCACTTGGCAGGGCAGGAGTCTCAGCAGAAAGTCCAGGTGCAGGCAGAGGAAGTCTTTGATGGCCCTGAGACTTCAACTACAGAAGGCAAGCTCAGTTCAAGCCCTTGGAGATTCTTCACAGTTCAGTCTTTGTCCCCTTCGACAGGCAGAAGCAGCAACTGCATGATAGCTCCACAAAGCACAGTCACTGGCGGGGCAGCACGTCTCCACAGCTCTTCCGCTCTTCTACTTGCAGAGGTTCCTCTTGTTTCCAGAACTGATCTGATTTTCAGGGGTTTTGGGTCCTCATCTTATACTTCTTTCTGCCTTTGATTAGGTGTACTTTAAAGGAAAGTCTCTCTTGTTTGAAAGATCCTGCCTTGCCAAGGCCAGGCCCTAGACACACACCAGGGGGTTGGAGACTTCATTGTGTGAGGGCAGGCAGAGCCCTTTCAGGTGTGAGTGACCACTCTTCCCCTCCCTCATAGCACAGATGGCTCATCAGGCTATGCAGACTACACCCCAGCTCCCTTTGTGTCACTGTCTAGAGAGAGGTGCAAACAGCCCGACTGTCGAACTAACCCAGACAGGGAATCCACAAACAGGCAGAGTCACAGCATGGTTTAAGCAGGAAAATGCCTACTTTCTAAAAGTGGCATTTTCAAACGCACAGTCTCAAAACCAACTTCACTAAAATGTGTATTTTTCAGTTGTGAGTTCAGAGACCCTCAAAGTCCAAATGTCCATCTACTGCTAAAGGGAATTTGTGCTTTAATAATAATTAAAGGTAGCCCCCATGTTAACCTATGAGAGAGACAGGCCTTGCAACAGTGAAAACCGAATTCGGCAGTATTTCACTGTCAGGACAAATAAAACACGTTAGTATATGTCCTACCTTAACCATACACTGCACCCTGCCCTTGGGACTACCCTGGGCCTACCTTAGGGGTGTCTTACATGGAAGAAAAGGGAAGGTTTAGGCCTGGCAAGTGGGTACACTTGCCAAGTCGAATTGGCAGTTTAAAACTCCACACACAGACACTGCAGTGGCAGGTCTGAGCCTAGTTTACAGGGCTACTAATGTGGGTGGCACAACCTGTGCTGCAGGCCCACTAGTAGCATTTGATTTATAGGACCTGGGCCCCTCTAGTGCACTGTACGAGGGACTTAAAGGTAAATCAAATATGCCAATCATGGAAATCCAATTACATATATATTTTACATACATAGGAGCACTTGCACTTTAGCACTGGATAGCAGTGGTAAAGTGCCCAGAGTTACAAAAACAGCACAAACAGAGTCCAGACACATCAACAACCTTGGAAACAGAGGCAAAAAGTTAGGGGAGACCACGCCAAGGATGCCAAGTGTAACAAACACTGAGATTTAACTTGTCATTCATCCACCTAGTAATTGATGTTGTAGTCCCTCGTGCCAAAATGAGGAACGTTGAGCTGGATGAACAGAGAATTTTCGGTTTTATAAAAATTATTTTTCTTATGTACAAAGTCCAAATTCCAAATTGCGATATAGTAACTTTTTACCAAATCGCAATTTGGGTTTTGTAATTCGGTATTTAGAAGGGGTGTGTTAAGGGCGTCTCTTCATAATATAGTATTGAAGTGTTATGTATCAATGTTTTGCAACCGAAATCTGGCAGTTCAATAAAACTTGCGCCGATGATGCCCTTTAGGGTGCTGCTCAAGGGGTATTCACTACAAAGAGCTGGACCCAAACTCTTTTGTAAAGGTTAGATTGTGATGTGACTCTCAGTAGGCTGCCTCTTTGTGAAAATGGCATTTGCTTCATGAACTAATGCTTTCGTTTGTGCACAAACATGCCACTCTGAGGATAAAATTCGAATCAACCGCATTCTGCATGAGATATACATCAGTATGCTAAATGCAGACAATACTTTATACTCAATTAATAACAGTTCTCACAACAGAGAAGGACGGCTATGCATCAGAAGCTAAAAAAATATGATTAATTACCCTGCATTTAAACAAATTTAAAAACGCATTAATCAGATAAATCTAATAACAAGAATTAGCAATCAAATGTGTTTTTGAAAGGGTTTCAACGTGCATTTGCCTAACATTTCTAATTTGAAGATCTAAAATGAATCTTAAAGAATTTGCCACCACAGGATTCAATTCATCATGGTTAATGGTGTCATACATTAGATGTATAGTCTGGAACATAATTTTGCTTTATCCAAAATGCCATAAGGACCATGTTGGTAATATTGCGCCAAAGAATAATAGAATATTTTTATTAGACCCTTCATTCTGCTTCAGATCAATTTAAGTTTAGATAACTGCTGCCTTAAATATAACTTTTCATAAATGATGATTCCTATGTAATCAGATTGTGCTGAATGATCACTTTTGCTGCCTGTAATCTTTCTGCCAATAAGCCAGTTGCATTTTTTATCATCTTGTTAAAGGACTTTATGTTGGTTTTACCAACACTAATGCACGTACAGTAACCTTTATTAACATTTTGTAATGCCTTTAGCATGCACTGCAAACCTACAGGGTCCTCTAAAAAAAACTAGCTCATCAGCATAAGCTAAAGTTTTTAGAGGAGCAGACAATCCAAGGTAGATGAGAATTAACATTATCTAATAAAAGTAAATCATGCATACACACATTAATCACAGTGGGGATAGGATACAATATTGGCTGAGGCAATAGTTAGTTTCTGTTCTACAAGAATAAGCCTCATTCTATTCCATAAATATGAGCCCCATTTTGACCAAGTTGCACCCTAACCCATGGTTTGTGAGGTAGGCCTATAATCAGGTTAATAGTATGGCCTCGTTTATTTCTAGGTTATACAGCTTTCACCATAGGTTGTTCCTATAAACCTTATTGAAAGCATTGGTAAAAATAATGAAGCAGTTTTAAAGGCATGAATTGTTCTGCACCAAAGTCTAGGAGGCAAGACCAGCCAGTGCCAAGATATTATCACATATACTCAGGAAGCTTGTCTCCTAAATAGTAATTTAGATGTCTGAGGATTGTGGCATGAAAAAAGGTTCTTTGCGGTCACCAGTCGCCATTGTCCCTGCAGTCTGGCCAATATTTATACCGGAAATGTGAGGGATGTCTCCAAAATAGCTGCTGTCCTGCAATTAGCTGCAGGGAAAAAGCTGACTGACTCATACCAAGGAAAAGATTGGGTTGAGGTACATTTTCATATCCATCAACCAAGCAATGCTATTCCCACACATTTCTACCGAAAACTCCAAATTCAACAGAGCAGCTTTTTTGAAGTTTGAGCACTCTTTTGGGCCACTTGATCCTAAATGATGGCTGTTACAATTAGGCAGTAGTAGTAAGGTTCTGAAATGTCAAGATTTTCTAATAGATCGAAGATAAGTGTCATATCTTTGTAATTCAGATCCCCGAGTAAGATCCTCAATTGTGAATTTATGATGTGGTGTTCATCATGGCCTTCTATACCACCATTCTTCAATACATATCTAACAATTGATCTCAGAAGTTGGTCATCCTATAAATTCCATCTATCATCCCTGAAGAGATTATTTACAGAGAGCGGTGGTTATTGTGGCCCCTGTATTTTTTTAACTAAATATCTTCAACAAAGACTATTTAGGTCTGTTTGAATATTAATTGTATTAATTAGTTAATTTCCAGAGACTGTAAAATTCAGGAGCCTTTTTATTACTAGCCTTGAAGTATGGTGAGCATTTAGACTTGCACTTTATTCTCCTTCCTAGCCACCTATGAAAGAGAGGAATTAGTTAAAAATGTTCTGCATGGTGCACTAAGCATTTCTTAATCGTGGCCCTTTACTCCATCATCTGTAAATATGGAATCATGCACCATAGTGCATTTTGGGGCTTTAACATGAATCCTTTAAAAAGACCTAGGGTTAAAAATCCGGAAATGGCATTTGTGAAATCCAAAACAGCAGAAGACCTTTCTGTGTCTGGTACCTTGATTTTTAAATTTATTTCCAACACATATCCAGAAGCACAAGCATCAAATTGCACTTAGAAACTCCTTGAAGATCCCCCTGTTGTCACTTTATGAATTCTACCACAAACCTTAGTAAGAAATCCAGATGGCATAGTGTTGCAAAGGTTTGGCCCAAGGAGCTGTATTTTGTGAGACAAAATTACACAAACATCAATAGGTTAAAGTAAAATATCGATATGGCATGCAAACATGAGGTTCTATATCCTCCTAACCCATGCACAAACGTTCTTGGTGAAAAATAGCGCTAATCAAGCATAACGTTACATATGACTGAATACAATTGTGTCTAGTTGTGTAAGAGTTTTTGAGAAATACATGTATTCACTATGCAAGTGTGTTAGGAATGAGAGAGCAAAATCTGATCTTTCATTGAAATGAAAGATATTTGCTAATGCGCAAATTGCTCATTGTACAATTGACTCAATTTTATCAAGTAATGTGCTCATTTCTGTTATTGCTAATGAGCATCAGCATATTTCCTACTTGCATTGTTGACGGACATTTCGCTCTGGAAAGCTTTTATTGACCATAGTAACCCATTTCATGCACATGACAAGACTGCAAAGCTGAGCATGGTGCCTTTCCCCCGCAGTTAAAATTTTTAGTGAGTTTGGTTCATTGTTTAATCTTCACATGTAAAGCACTACAACTTTTTCTCCCCATGTACATCCTGGATTAATTCTAAATTCAGACTTTAAATCTCTGATATCTTGACAAGAAGTATACCAGGTCGCCATCTAGAAAGCAATTGACAGAGATTAATATTTTAGAAGTTATTCTGATATTTTTCATAGCTATACTAGTTGGGTTCCTTAAGGGAAGAGTAGAGAATCTCCAGGTAAACAGTAGGTAACTTATCTAAAAAGGTTGCAAGAGGTCCTGTAGGAATGAATATTAACCAACGAGTGCAGTAATTCCCCAGTTTAATAAGATAAATACATCTATGGAGGACCAAAGCAGCCTGAAAATTCAAGACATTATTATACAAGTATCCTATGAGTTTTCTAAAATATCTAGCTCTCATAAGAAAATCACAATTTGTATGGGAATGTAACAGTTTATTGCCACAAGCACTAATCTTAACAATGAGTGCCCTGGGGGACGAATGGGCATGTGAGCATATTTTCTGCATCACCTGGGGCACTTTGGTATTACAGAAGGAAGCACAGGTGCTTGTAGTGACCCTTTTGTAACAATGATTGCAAACGAGCACATCTCAAGGGGTCATTTCCTCCTTTGCATGGGGATGTGACCCTGTGTAAATGACGAAACACTTTGTGTCTGAACCTGTGCCATATTCCAGATGGGAGGCACACTGACTAACAACCACATTTGGATGATATACAGTCATTATACCTCCTGAGGAAAGGTGTAAAAGTGGGTTCCAGGGACACCCAGATTTGCCCCTTCAGGGGGGTGCAGTCTGTAATTGCACCTCCCCGCAGTCGGGTCACTGCCCCCCTTTCAATTGCAAGTCTAACTGCAACCTGCAGAGTGAAAGGAGAACCAGTGTCTTCAAACAGAAAGTCCGCCTTTCACTAAAGGGTTGCCTCCACAGCATACAGAGGTTTTGCAGCTGCTCTGAGGCTTGCACATTTACTGTAAGCAGGTGTACTGTCCCATTTGTGACCCGCACATTCATTTAAAGGTGTGACACAGTGCAATCAGCCCCAGGTGTTTATTTGAATCTTTTCCTTGTTATAATTAGCCTTGATGGGTTTTAATGTCTTCATTACACATAATAGCATAAACCACCACACTAGGTAACTTACTATATAGATAATTGTATTGTGAAAAATATGCAAAATTAAAAAACCCAACCTAAAATTTGCTTGTTTTTATATTTAGAAGCGCAGTACAGGGACATTTATCAATCTATAAAAACAACTAGTCATTCCCTTTCCACAGAGAACACATTTGATAAAAGGAATGACATCCAATAGATTGTGTACCTATTCTAAGCATATAACCACATAAAGCACCTGAGAGCTGTTTACTGCTTTCAAAACTGTGAAAGACTCTAAGATCTGAAAGCTGGTTTGTTTAGCAATTCAAACTGTTCCAGGTTTACTGCGGCAGAACATTTCCTTCAAAATGAATTCTCCTGGACATTAGAGAGTTTTCAGGATAATGAAGGTTATTTTGAATGCGGTGCATTAGTGTACTGAAAGCCAGCAATATGGCCAGAGAAAAGGAAATTTGTGTTCTAATAAAAAGATGGGGGCTTGGGCTATAGGCAACTATATCAGAGGATGTCCTTAAAGATGAAAAGGATACCATAGAATAAGACTATTTTTAATTCAGGTTCTGCTTTGGCAGTGTAAGAAGGATGGTGTTTGGCTTTATATGTGGGGTGGAAGGGTTACGTGTTCCCCCATATTCTCAACAAGCCCTCCAGGCCTTTAATGTACCCCTTCATCTCTGCAAACAACTGCCACGTCCAAGGGCCAGGGTGGCTCTGGTACTGCCCTTTAGTTCCCTCTGCCTTGCTCAAGGTGCGGAGAGGGAGTAATGCATCCGGTGACAGCAGAGCTGTGAACATCTGCCCGAGTCAATGGTCCCAAAACAAAACACATGAAAGAGAAAAAGAACCAGTACAGCTGTCATATGGACATTTCTTCTTTTCTAGGAAAAGCAGGTGGCTTACGAACGACAGTGATATCCTTTTCACAAATGTAGCCTTCAGCACCTTGTCTATGGCGAAGCTACGGTGTTCAGTAAGCACAAACAGAGCCAAATTGTCCTCATCTGGTCCTTCGGCAGAGTTAATGTGGTAAGAAGTTGGAACTGGGCACCAGACTTTCCTAGGCTTTGGATGAGGCTAGGGGGATAGGATTTTGGAAGGGGGGCAAGAGTGACGCAACTCTCCAGGGCCTCTGCCATGGCAGGGAGCATTATGTATTGCACCCTGGCCCCGTAGGCCAAGAGTAATTTGAAAAAATAAAAACTGGTTCTTACCAGACGAGAGGCACTGGGACGAATCATCTTTTTCTTTCCTTTGCTGGCCCTGACAACTACTGATATATAAGTATAAATTGGTCTTTGTCTGACGCTGCAAAGGTGAATAACTAATTTTTAAGCAAAGACATCGTTTTACCCTTGGTTGTGTTGCTTAGTTGCTATTGATTCAGCTTTCTACCAATTACATCTTAAATTATTTCTAAGTGCTGCAACATTAGTAAATGACAGCAATAAATATCTATAATTTGTTACTTACATGAAAAATGTTTTGATCTGCGCACAAAAAAACTTGATATATTCTGGTTTACTGTAAATTACCTACAATCGCTGAAGCATTTACCCCCGAAACAGTACAACCCATGCAGGGTTTCCTGGTATCAACAAGTCTGTGTGTCAATATTACATACACTGAACTTCAGTGGCGATAATGTACGTTTAAAAAAAATCATTTTTACAATCGGATTTTATTATTGAGTGAGTTGACAAACTCAGCATCAATATCTCACTCACATGACTATTGGCATCCTTGGCGTGGTCTCTCCTAACTTTTTGCCTCAGTTTCCCAGGTTGTTGATGTGTGCTGGACTCTGTTTTTACTGTTTTTGTTACTCTAGGCACTTTAGCACTGCTATCCAGTGCTAAAGTGCAAGTGGTCCTATATAAAATGTGTGTGTAATTGACTTTCCATGATTGCAATATTTGATTTACTAGTAAGTCCCTAGTAAAGTGCACTAGAGGTGCCCCGGGCCTGTAAAGCAAATGCTACTAGTGGGCTGACAGCACTGGTTGTGCCACCCACATTAGTAGCTCTGTAAACGTGGCTCAGACCTGCCACTGCAGTGTCTGTGTGTGCAGTTTTAAACTGCCAATTCGACTTGGCAAGTGTACCCACTTGCCAGGCCTAAACCTTCCCTTTTTCTACATATTAGGGACCCCTAAGGTAGGCCTTAGATAGCCCCAGTGGCAAGGTGCAGTGTATGTAAAAGGTGGGACATTACATGTCCTGACAGTGAAATACTGCCAAAATCGTTTTTCACTGTTGCAAGGCCTATCTCTCTCATAGGTTAACATGGGGGCTGGCTTTAAATATGATTAAAGCGTAGATTCTCTTTGTGAGCGGATAGACATGTGGAGTTTAGGGTCTCTGAACTCACAATTTAAAAATACATCTTGTAGTAAAGTTGGTGTTTAGATTGTGTGTTTGAAAATGCCACTTTTAGAAAAGAGGCATTTTCTTGGTTAAACCATTCTGTGACTCTGAGTTTTCTCGATTCCCTGTCTGGGTCAGTTTGACAGTTGGGCTGCTTGCTCCTCTCTCTAGACATTGACACAAAGGAGGCTGGGATGTAGCCCGCATATTCTGATGGGCCATCTGTGCTAGAATGCAAGTGAGGGTGGGCATTCACACCTAGCTGGGCTGTGCCTGCCCTCTCACAATGCAGTCTCCAACCTCCTGGTGTGTGGCTGGGGACTGGCCTGGACAAGAAAGGATTTCACAGACACTTGAGACTTTACTTTGAAGTAGGCCTACTTCAAAGGCAGAAAGGGGTACAAGAAGAGCACCCCAAACCCCAGACTTCAGATTACTTCAAGGATTCAAGAGGAACCTCTGCTTGGAGAAGAGCTGAAGAGCTGAGGAGAAGTGCTGCCCTGCCTGTGACTGTGCTTTGTGGAGCTATCCTGCAGTTCTGCAGTTACTGCTTCTGCCTTTGAAAGAAGACAGAGACTCAACTTTGTTGCATTCCTGCTTGAGAAGTAACTCCAAGGGCTGGAAGTAGAGCTTGCCTCCTGTTTTGAAGCCTCAGGGACAGCAAAGGTTTCACCAACCAGAACTGAGTCTACTTGCTGTGGACTCTATCTTGTCAGAGGGTGCCATTCCAGTTCCTGGACCCCTGAAAGTGAATTCCTGGAGAGAAACCAGTCTACCGATGTTGGATGTCGCCGTGCGGCTTTGTGAAGGACGCTGCTGCCCGGAACCATGACGCTGCTTGCCCCGAGGCCGTGGACCTCACTGAGTGCGAATGTGAATCTGACGATCCTGGAGCTGACACTGCTACCCCAGAACCGCGATTCCACCAGGGAATGTGGACCACATAGAAGTCCGACGACCCTGTAGGCCATGCGTCGCTGCAATCGCTGATCCTGACTGACTTCGCTGACACTGAAGTGTCGTAAGTCCGAGGACCGTGATGATCCAATGCCATCACAGAGCCTTTGGCCCTGTGACATCATCGCAACCCCATGAGGTCGCCCAGAAGCATTGTAATTCCGCCGGACTGCCCATCTGCTGGAACCGAGGGACCGACTTCGTATCCGCCGCCGCCTCACCGCCGCCACCCTGTAGAGAGGATCCGACATCGCTGCGCGACGCCACAGTATTCCTGCCCAGTGGCACCGGAACTGAGGCCACATCAAATCCAGCAAAGCAGCTCTCCCCGACTCCATGCACCTGCCTGTTTTCTACTTGTTCTAAAGGTACTGTACTTGGAGGTCGACCGACTGTGTTTTACTAACTTACAGTGTTTTCACCTCAGATCACTATTTTCTTGCTTTTAAGTGCTAAATTCATATTTTTAACTGTATGTTGTGGATTTTCATCGTATTTGGTCTTGTTTCTTTAGATAAAATATTTAATATTTTTCTAAACCTGTTTTGTGTCATTTTGTAGTGGTTCACTGGGTTACTGTGTGTCTTTGTACAAATACGTAACACTTTGTCCCTGAAGTTAAGCCTACCTGATCGTGCCAAGCTACCAAGGGGGTGAGCGGGGTTTAACTGAATGTGATTCTCCTTTACCCTGACTAGAGTGAGGGTCCTTGCTTTTACAGGGGTAACCTGACTGCCAACCAAAGACCCCATTTTCAACAGAATGTCTTTGTCACTTTCTTATTCCTCGCCTTCTGGTTTCTTGGTCCTTAATTAGTATAAAAGGAGAATGGAAGGAGAGATTATGGATTGAATGTAGAAAGGAAGTCATAAGAGTGTGAGATAAAGGGGGTAAGAGTAATCATGAAATTTCAGCATATATTAAATTGCTGATGTAACACCTCTAAGAGGAACTGAAAGTGAGCACAGGCAAAGTACTCAAATATCCATTTTAGGAAGTCCTCTTTTGTGCCATTGGTGAATAAAATATGGTTAAAAAGGGTGTCAAACAAGAGCAACTGAAACACTTACATCCAATTACAATAAAGACTAAAGTACTCTCTGGCCTAAGCAAGAGGAAGGAATCAATATACTAAACACAAACAACTCAGTGTTTGTCCTCCGATGAAAGTTTGTTAAGTGAAGAGAAGAGGGTCTGAAAATGATTTTACTCTAAGGAAACTGTCCCAAATGTAATCCAATTTAATTCACAAGATAGTCCCTTTGTTATGTAGGGAGATATTGCTTCTAATGAATGGGATTTCTGAATGAGAGTTATGACAGTTTTGCAGGAATGTTGAAGCACAGATACTGTTGGAGCGTCAGACCTTATTCTTACAAGGGGAAACAAATAGGTCGATGAACCTTTTGACTCACAATTAAGATGTTCCCACCATATCTCTAGTACATGCAGATCTATAATCTATAACCAATCACTAACATTAATAATCAATGATAATTAAGTAGCATTAGTAATCAGTTGGAGTCAGTAATTGTCACACGCCATGACCTTTCAATCATGAATATCTACACCTTTAGGTAAAAGTTAGAATATTTATTTCCCTATATTAACAATGCTAAGTTCACGTAAGATAGTCTCAAAATCAAATGATAAATGTATAAGAACAACACTGGCTGTCCAAAGCGGTGAAAGAAGCATAATGTAATCAAAGCTTGAGCCACTACACATTCTAAAGTTGCAGTGCAAATTACAAGAACAATTATGCAAACAATATTACATACATTTAGATTCAGCAAAGGAAAGACATCAATAGTTACTCCATATAATGAACTTTCATTAGTGAGAATCCTAACTAACACCAGATTAGCATCAGCATGTTGGGCTTCATGCTAAACAACTTAGTTAAAACAAATTTGGAAAAACATCTAACTATTGCTCTATCAAAATAGTGCGGTTGGTACCTAGAAACAAAAGCAAATAGAAATAGTAAACAATCTCATAGTCAGTGTACCTATCCTCAGTTGGATCAGGAAGCTGTGACAGTCTTCGTCATCAGGACATCAGTTCGGTCAGCAAGGCATCAGGATTCAGCATCAAATTCAGAAAATGCAAAGTATTTAAGCAGTTCAAAAGAATAGAGGTAAACCTTCAAGAAGAATGGGGAGAATGGCGCATCTCTTCTTGGTGCAGTCGGCTGAGTTAGATTTCTTAAAACTACTTCCCAAGTCCCTATTGGTCAAGGGATTGCATGTTTACTCTTTGTCAAATAAAAGTAAAACTTCAAATCTACGGTTTCTACTAGTACACGGTTCACATGTTGATGATTGGCTCCTCCTAAAGAAACCTACGGCTGACCCGAGCGACCTGAAAAACTCCCACCCCATCTCTCTTCTGCCTTTCCCAGCCAAAGTAATAGAGAATACCGTCAAGAACAAGTTACCAACCTTCCTGGAAGACAACAACCTGCTCGACCCCTCACAAACCGGATTCCGAACCAACCACAGCACTGAAACCGCCCTCATCTCAGTCACAGACGACATCAGAACCCTGATGGACAACGGTGAAACAGTCGCCCTCATTCTTCTCGACCTCTCGGCTGCCTTTGACACCGTCTGTCACCGCACCCTAATCACCCGCCTCCGCTCCACCGAGATCCAAGGCCAGGCCCTGGACTGGATCGCCTCCTTCCTCGCAAACCGTTCCCAAAGAGTTTACCTCCCTCCATTTCGCTCAGAACCCACCGAGATCCTTTGCGGCGTACCTCAAGGCTCATCGCTCAGCCCGACACTCTTCAATGTCTACAAGAGCCCCCTCGCCAACATCGTACGCAAGCACGACATCATCATCACCTCCTACGCCGACGACACCCAACTTATACTCTCCCTCACCAAGGACCCCGCCAGCGCCAAGACCAACCTACAAGAGGGTATGAAGGACGTCGCAGATTGGATGAGGCTCAGCCGCCTAAAGCTGAACTCTGAAAAAACGGAAGTCCTCATCCTCGGCAACACACCGTCCGCCTGGGACGACTCCTGGTGGCCCACGGCCCTCGGCACCGCACCGACCCCCACAGACCACGCCCGCAACCTCGGCTTCATCTTGGACCCTCTTCTCACCATGACCAAGCAAGTCAACGCCGTGTCCTCTGCCTGCTTCCTCACCCTCCGCATGCTCCGCAAGATCTTCCGCTGGATCCCCGCCGACACCAGAAAAACCGTGACCCACGCCCTCGTCACGAGCCGCCTGGACTACGGCAACACCCTCTACGCCGGGACCACAGCCAAACTTCAAAATAGCCTGCAACGCATTCAAAACGCCTCGGTCCGCCTCATCCTCGACGTACCCCGCAGCAGCCACATCTCCGCACACCTGAGACACCTGCATTGGCTCCCAGTCAGCAAAAGGATCACCTTCCGACTTCTCACCCACGCACACAAAGCCCTCCACGACAAGGGACCGGAATACCTCAACAGACGCCTCAGCTTCTACGTCCCCACCCGCCTCCTCCGCTCCTCTGGCCTCGCACTCGCCTCTGTCCCTCGCATCCGCCGCTCCACTGCGGGTGGGAGATCTTTCTCCTTCCTGGCGGCCAAGACCTGGAACTCCCTCCCCACCAGCCTCAGGACCACCCAGGACCACTCCGCTTTCCGGAGACTCCTAAAGACCTGGCTGTTCGAGCAGCGATAACCCCCCTTTTTCCCCTAGCGCCTTGAGACCCGCACGGGTGAGTAGCGCGCTTTATAAATGTTAATGATTTGATTTGATTTGATTTGAGTTCTCATCACCCGGCTCATCAGGTAACAATATTATTGCTGCTTATACTCCAGTCAGTATGGTCATTGTTCTCTTCTGAGAAAGTCAGTCTTACACACATTACATTTACAATGTTGCAGTCTAAAGAACAGCATCTTCTAGCAAGCAGTTCTCATGAAAAAGACTTTTAGCTACGAGCACATTTGGTCAGCTCAGTGGAAAATCACAATTTAATTCTCTAAGCAGACATTTTATTAAATGCCTAAGAAATACAGCTCAAAATGAGGTAGTGCAACTAGGCCAAGACCTCCGCTAAGTTAAGGCCTACAATTTATAAAGCTAATACAAAACGCATTACCCTTAATATGAAATATTACTAAATGAGTCAAACAAAAGCTCCATATTTCATATGAATAAGCAACTAATAAGTACACTTTGTGGACACTGGTGGCCAGTCACGTGGTCATATTTTCAAATGCGTGCATTACTTTTCTCTATGTTATTACATTTTCTATGCAAATCCATTACTCCGAATACATGAATATTCATTAATATTTTTGTTAAAACACCTGCTCTGATAATCCCTCCTCTGATGACTAAATATGTTATCACACTAAATTATCACTCACAAATTTTTGCATCAGCTAAAATTCTGTCATTTCAACCCGTTCAAATCTTTGTTCCCTTTTCAAATTTTCCCTTATCAATTTTGCCCTTTTTTTTCTTCCCTCCTCTGATTATTCTTTGTCTTTTTCAATTTTATTTTTTTACACATTTTACATACTCCCCATAATCCAATGAAGCAAACCACAATAATTAATATTCCCTGTATTATTTTCAATAAAATTCCTTTCACAGTGTTTCAGAGCCAATTTCCTACTGAAGCAAAACCTTTGCCAACGTTCTCCCAAACACGTGGTTCTTTCAATTCTTTCAACTCAGCACTTTCATGAGTCAGATTAGTAAGCTTCTAATTTATTTACTATTATCAGGACTGAACGAATAGAAATGCCTAGAATTATGCATTTTGCAAACTCCGCCATCCTTCTCTAAATGAATGTCTAAAGCAAGACGATTTTGAAGAGTCATAGGTCTTTCAGCAGCTAATTCAGTATCTATCAGGAGTATGGCTCCTGAAAAATTTGTCAGCATGTTATCCACAATAGTAGACAACTTTTGAATCTTTATCAAATTCAGAACAACTCCCACTGAGGGTATCATTGCTCCAAATATATCTCCCACTCTACCAGAAGTAGTCTCCTCGGTCTAAAATGATGTAATTCAATCACTTTAGGAAATTTCTTTAAATCGTCTAGTTGAAATATCTTTGGGAAAACTATCCCTAAATAACATATCCCATACCATCCCTTTGGAAGACGGTAATAAGCATTAGGACCACAGATGTACTATATCCCAGGAATCGCTGAATCCTGTCCATTCAACATAAATGTCCATTTACTCTGAAACAAAAACACATGTCTACATTCACTCATTCCCACAAATAAAGTGTCAGTGCGTGATTTAGGCCTATATATACAAAGCTTCCCTAAGTGTTGCACATCCAAAGCAAATTTCCCCTGTGTCTTTATTGTCTATACACATAATAATTTGTGTATGTCCTTTTCTCTAAACCTTTTTCTAACTTCTCCTTCAATGCTTTTCTCCTGTCATCAATATGTTCTAAGAAGCTCCTTTCTAAAGGTGTAAGCAAGCATGTTAGGTTATTCTTGTGAGCATAAGCTGTGCCAAATGTTAATGTAGGTTCAAAGAAACCTCTAACTAATACTATGTCATTATCCTTAGCTACTCTACTCAGATACCTAATTATAGGGCCAAACGAAAACACAACATCATAGTTGGAGTAGAAATTCTGTATGTACTCTTGGTTATAGAATCTCAAAAGAAAAAAACTACAACGTATCCCGTAAGTAAGAGGCAAACTATGATAAGTAACTCCTTCTTCAACTGATGAAGGAATCTGCGTACACACATAACAATTCTTTGCATCCATCATCTCAACATACTCACTCAGCTAGCGTTAGAAGACATTAGAAAAAAGTTTCCCTTGGGAATTACTACCTTCATGCAAATACTTTTCATCTAATCTAAACTTCTCTTTCGCTGTTAATGCAGGAGTTTTCTCAAAAGCAGAAGTATGGTTGGCTTTGCTCTCATCAAGAACAGTCATACTCACAATCAATATCACAAACAATATCACACATAGAATTGCCAAACCAGTACTCATGTACTTACAACACCTATTCTTCCTACCCTGCTGGCTAATGTTAGTCATGATCTGTAAAGAACGAGAAAGCAAAAGAAAATTTTTGGAAAAATGCAGCAAAATCAAAAACAAAACAAAATTCTTCTTTCAGCAGTTATTTACAGCTTTCAGTCTCACTTCCATGATCCTTTGTCACAAAACAGTTTAGCAGCTTGTCAAAATCAGGTTTCAAAGTCAAATCAGGTTATCAAAGTATTTCAACAGTCTCTTTCTCTTAGCACTTTTCTCAGATTGTTTCAATAGTTTAGTTCATTAGCTTCCTTCAAGTGCCAAAATATTGACCTGGAATGTCTCGATCAAAACAAAAAGACAAACATTCTTTCTGCTATTCACTTGTAGTTGCAAATGCCCATTCAGATCCTGCGTATCTTCGACTTTCTATTCTGTTTCTTTTCAACATTCGATCACCATTTAATTCTCCTTCACTTAGCTTTTCTGTCATTGTTGTATCTATTCCTTTCTCGATTGTTGTCTCAACAACTGCTTCCTTTCTCTTTGCTTGTGACTCCGGCCACTTATCTCCTTTCAGTGGCCCCTTCGTCAATGTTCTTTTCAGTGTTGAACTGGTAACTTCTCTTTGCTCTGTGGTGTTTTCTCTTGACGGACCTGCAACTGGTTCAGGAGGAGTCAGATCACAATGGCTTTGATCCGCCTCAACTCCTTCCCCCTCGGGGTCTGGCAATTGTTCTGTTTGTCTCTCAAAATTGTCTGCTTCTGGGAAAGCCCTCATGTGACTAGGCTCTTCTGCTGCCTTTCCCACAGGGCTTTTTTCAGACCCATTATCAGTGAATTACATAGGCTGCTCAACACTTCCTTCAGAACCCCTTGTTTTACAAATTCTGCAATTATTTGGGCGACCTTCATAAGAACATCTTGTGGCATGTGGTCCTGGGGAATTTGAGGAAAAACTGCATTTGGCTTCATAGAAACTCCAACTGGTTCAACTCCCTTTATCAGACCTATCTCTTTCCCTGTCAGATCCCACTCTTTCACTTTAACAGTTCCCTGTAAATTAGGATGAAGCTCCTTCACTGTGAACACTGGAAAAAAATAAATCAGCAGGTATTCTTCATTTGTAGTTTCACATTCTGTCTCAGGAGCTGGGTCATCTTCATCATCACTATTTGTCTGTATCTCGATTCAGTCATTTGAGCAAGTATTCGAGCATCTTGTTTTAAACAGCAAGTCTCTTTCCAATAGGGATACTGAACTGTAATTGGGTTGGTCAAATACTGATTCGCTACCTACAATCTGGACTGTTTTTCCTGAAAGGGGCAAGTTTGGAACTTCTGCACTTCTTACTGTAGAGCGTGTAGCTCCTGTGTCAACAAGAATGAAACTCTGTGACCCATGACTTTTCCTTTCATATAGGGACCTTTCTTATCTACTTCTAAGGAAGCGACAAGCACACACTCTTCCTCATCCAAACTTTCACTCACTCAATCATTGTATAATCAATTCTCACTGTGTAACGGAAATTGGTGTACGGTGTTATTTCTTTGACTGAACCTCTGACCTGTGGCCTGTTGAGAAAGCATCACCTGCTGCTGTTCCATTGGGGCTTTAGGTATTTGGATTTGCTGTCTAGGTACCATGGGAACCTGCTGTTGCATTGGCTGCAACTGTGTCACCTGTACACGTGGCATTTGCACCTGTTACATGGGTTAAAAATTCTGCATTTGATTCATGCTAGAAATGGGGTCTTTGGTTGGCAGTCAGGTTACACCCTGTCCAAGCAAGGACCCTCACTCTAGTCAGAGTAAGTCACACACAATCCAAATTATCCTGTGCCCACACTCTGGCAGCTTGGCACAGATCAGTCAGGGTTAACTTAGAAGGCAATGTGTAAAGTATTTGTGCAATAAACCATGCAGTACCGCAGTATAACACCACAAAAATACACCACACAGTGTTTAGAAAAATACATATTATTTATCTGGTTAAAACCAGGTCAAAATGATTAAGATTCGATAAGTACACGTTGAAATATAACTTAGAAAATTATATAAAGACTCTTTAGTTCTTAAAAAGCAACAAACGTCTCTTGCAAGCACAAGGTACATGGTGTGCGTTCAAATTCTCTACAAGGGACTGCAGAGCAGGAGTTGCGTGTAAAACGGGGAGGTGTGCGTTGATTTTTCTGGCACACACAGACAATGCGTTATTGAGTTTTCATGCAGGGCAGGCTTTACGTCGATTTCCGGCACGCAGACTGGGATCCTCTTTGGGTTGCGGGGTTTTCGGACACCCTGGGGATGATGCGTTGAAATCCTGGGCATGCAGGACGAAGTCGCAGGGGCTGCGTCAATCTGGTGGGCGATGCGTGGAAATTTCTTGTCGATTCTTCTCGCAGGAAGTCGGGCTGCGTCATTCTGGTTCGGCTTTGTGTCAATCCAGTGGGCTGTGTGTCAAATTTCCAATCGCCACACTGGCGCTGCATTGTTCTCCTCTTCGGGAAGTCGGGCTGCGTCGTTCCGGCTCAGCGTGTGGTGATTTTCTCACTGCGATGCAGGCTGTGCATCGTTTCTTGCAGGCTGTGCGTCATTTTCACCGCACATGGAGTTCTTTTTTAGAAATGAAGTCTTTTTGGTCCTGAGGCTTCAGGG
Organism: Pleurodeles waltl; assembly: GCF_031143425.1. Classification (NCBI taxonomy): domain Eukaryota; kingdom Metazoa; phylum Chordata; class Amphibia; order Caudata; family Salamandridae; genus Pleurodeles; species Pleurodeles waltl. Next base: position 486,605,839 of record NC_090438.1, on the reverse strand, counting down.
AACAGGAGGGAATCTCTATCCAAGCCCTTGGAGGGCACGTCTCAGCAGAGCCAGAGGACAGCAAGGCAGCAGGGCAACAGCAGGGCATCAGTCCTTTGAGGAAAAGCAGTCAGGTAAGGCCTTTGGGCAGCCAGGCAGTTCATCTTGCAGGTTACAGGTTCTGGTTCAGGGTTTTTACTCCAGTGGTATCTTGTCCAGAACTGTCTGAGTTGGTAGAGTCCGAGACCCTGCTTAAATACCCAAATGTGCCTTTGAAGTGTGGGAGACTTCAAAGAGTGGCTTAGAAGTGCATGAGGTCCCCTTTCAGTTCCATTCTGTCTGCCAGGGTCCCAGTAGGGGTTGTGGCAGTCCTTTGTGTGAGGGCAGGCTACTGTCCTTTGACATGTAAGTGTCAGGCCCTCCACCCTCCCAACCCAGGAAGACCCATTCAATATGCAGATGTGTGCAAGTGTGACTCAGCATCCTGCATTTGGGGTTTGTCTGAGTGGAATGCACAAGGGAGCTGTCAACTAACCTAGCCAGATGTGGGTTGTAAGGCACAGAAGGGTTTAAGTGCAGAGAAATACTCACTTTCTAAAAGTGGCATTTCTAAAATAGTAATATTGAATCCAACTTCACCAGCCAGCAGGATTTTGTATTACCATTCTGGCCATACAAAATATGATCTTGTTACTCCTTTCAGATCAGAATCTACCACTCAAACAGTATCTGAGGGTAGCCCTAATGTTACACCATGAAAGGAGCAGGCCTCACAGCAGTGTAAAAACGAATTTAGGAGTTTTACACTACCAAGACATGTAAACTGCACAGGTACATGTTCTGCCTTTTATCTACATAGCACCCTGCCCAAAAAGTGGAGGGAGGCAAGCAAAAAGTTAGGGGTGACCAACCTAAGGCTGTCAGGTCTAACAATTCAATTTTTTTTGAAAATTTGGATTAGGACCTCTCATTCTCGGTCCTTTCATGTTTTGGAATTAACTGATGTCATTAGTTTAGTGAACAACACCCTCCTGCACCAACATCAGACACTCCCGTTTCCAATGTCCAATGGCTCTGCCAGCGTGACAAGGTAACAATTTCTTCATTCCCTGCACGTCTACAGTACCCAAGTCTGGACCGTGACTCACATTACCTCCGCAACCTCTACTTATCATCTTTGTTTGAAATACCATGTTTCCCTGCTGCTGCTGTGGTAGCTGTTGTGGAAAATTTCCCTGCATCCCTGTCTGTGCAGCTTTAATCTGCATCCCCATTGCCTTCTCTTTCAGTTTTCTTTACTTCAACTCAATCTCATCACTACAGTATTTTGCACACTGCAACACCTCATCAATCAGCTTTGCTTGCCAGCAAATCAAATGATTCTTAATCATCTGTCTAATTTCAGGTCTCAATCCTTCCACAAATCTGAACACAAAATGAATCATGTCTTTCAGCTCAATTGTCTCTGTACCACTGTAATGCTTGAATGCCTGCAACAATCTCTCATAATACGCATGTATCGACTCTTTTGCTTCCTGCGCTGTCCTGTCAATTCTCTGCCAGTCAATGTTCTTGGGTGAAATTCTCATTTTCAAAAATTCAATCACCTTATAGTAATATTTAATTACCTCAGGAGACGGTGCACCTATAACATGATCTCTCTCTGGTTCTTTTGTCAGCCAATCAATACTCCTCTTACATCCATCCACAGATCAGCTATAACCACTATCTCTAATAAAGTGTTCAAGTCCTCCCACAGGCACTTTGCAAGTTTCACAAATCTGTCTGTCTGCTGGTACCATTCTACTGGCTTCTCTCTCGGTTTTGGATAATCATTTGTAAGTGACAGAATGGCACTTCTGCTCCAAGGGACTGAACACAATTCCCTCCTGGAATCGCTCTCATTGCTAAAAAAAATTCACTGGATCCTTGTCCTGCTGCACATTTGCAGTTAACTCTGCAGAATCCATTTTTCTTTTATCTCTTTTCTTTCTCCATCTGCCTTCCCACTTGTCTAATGCTCCCCAAGTCTGAGCACTTTGAAGTAATTCTCCAAGACGTGCCTTCATTTCGGCAGATCTCGGGTGTTCAAAGTGTATAGTCTTAAAATCTAATCTGTAACACCTTTTCAGATGTTTCAGTTTCTCTATTTCAATGCCGTCTTTTTCTGCCAGGTTTTCTAGCTTTTGGTGCACATTGCTCACTTCTCTCGTAATCTTTGGGCACAGATATCTCAATTCTGCTTCTGTTTAGGACTCTAACCTGTTCACCCCTATAGTTCCCTCAATGAGCTCACTCGCTTCCATGCTTAGTCTAGTGTAGTTCAAGTACTCCTCTCCCTTAGGAGCACTCTGCGGGGTATTCAGTTTGTCTAACCAGTCCATCAACTGCTGGGCTGTCAACCCCTGCAGCGAAATGTTGCTGGCTGGACAGGTGGTCCCTGTTGCGCAACTATATTTGGAGTCTGAGGTGTCAATAATTTCAGGCTCTGACTAACGTTCGATCCTATCACAATATCCGGGGGAACGCCAAAACGGACTAAGAACTTACAAGGATCTGGACCAGTCAAAAGTCTGTCCCACAGGAGAGACTACTCAAATGTTTTAATTAAGTCCTCCCTCATTACATTCTGATTCAGCACTACCTGTCCCCTTACACTGGGTTTCTCTTGCACAAATAATTGTGCAGCGGACCTATAGTAATAGGTACAGATGCAGCATCTGCGCTTGGTCTGACACTTAAGTTCTGTGGGAGAGTAACTCCCATGTTCTGATTCATCAGTGCAGACACATCTGACTGTGTCCCTGTTATTGGCGTGAATCTTCGCATTACCTGTGGCTGCACCTGCAGCAGTAAGAGTGGAGTCGGCTCTGAATGAACCAACGTCGGTCTTGGGAAAACATGTCCTGTAGGCACTATTGAGTTTGTGGCAGTTTCCACAATAGGCACATCAGGGTAAATTATCTGGACATTTGGCTGTGGAACCTGATTTTGTACTACTGGAGTAGTAGGTGCATTATTACTGCTCTACATCGGGCTCTGTGTCAGGCTAGTATTAACCCGCACTGGACTCGCTGTCCCGTTAACCTGTGTCAGAGCTGAAGGATCAGCACTGGTGTTCTGACCACTCTCGTGTGCTGCATATGGTGGTAGATAATTTCTCAATAACTGTAAAATAAATTCATCATCATCTGATTCTTCCTCCACTGTCGAAGACATTGTAACCACCCTGCTCTTGGAATGGCTCTTATTAGCCTTTCTATTAGCTTTCCTCCCTTCTTTCCCACTGTCCTGCATGATCGGAGGCAACAACTTAATTCCCTGCAAAGTCTCAGTTCTCCAAAATTTCTGAGCATGATCCCATCTAGCCTCCGCTACTGTCTTCTCTGCCTTACTCATTCTCCTCTCAAATTTCTGTTGTTGTCTGGCTACTAGCTCCCAATTTGCAAATGCCTCAAATTGTGCTGGTCTTGGAGGGGGTTTCAGATCATACCGCGCCCTCCTCAAATGGTCTAAGCTCCTCAAATTGAATGTTCTGTTAGCAGGAAATGCTAAGCTCCCATCTTTCTCTGTCACTTTGCACCACTGCTTTAGTCAAAGACATGGCGCCACACCCTTCTCCCCGTTACAATATAAGCTGGTGTACCTTCTGGTGGGGTGGTGTAATTTCCCCTATGCTTGTTGTAATGTACGTATCTCCCCTTAAAACACTCTTTAAAGCTTTGAAGAATTTCATCTCTTTGGCCTTTATGTTATTCAAAATCAAATCAGGATCCCAGAATTCTCTTCACCCACCTTCTCAATCAATTGGGCCTCATGGACGGATGCCAATGCGTGCGTAACCCTTCTCACTAACCAACCTATCCCAGCGCCGCTTCGATGACATCACACTCACACGTACTGCATCTGACAAAGTCTTGCGGCTTGTCCTCCCAAACTTCGATTCACATGAAACTAATGCAAAATTATTGTGAGCACTAAACAAAATCAAAACCCAATTTGCTGGTTTACTACAGGAAAGGGTAACGCAATCGCTTCAGAAACTTTACGGATTTTTCACTTATGGCTCTCACTCTTGCAGTTACTCCTTCTTTCTCGGTCCCCTTTTGCAAGCAAAATTCGACCTGCTAAATTTACTCTCAACTGATCAGTCGGACTGTCCTGGTGCACATAGGACTCGCCAGATCTCAGTCTAAATTTTCTTTCACTCACTTTGACTCACACTCTGACTTGTCGACCACACTCAAATCGACCTATTGAACCAGACAAATTTCAACAAAAATCCTGTGTCTCATACACTTTTCAATATACTCCGGAGTCTTAGATCACACATTGTCTTTATATCAACAACCATGTGGACAATTTTTTAGCACAAAGCGCCACACACATGTGAAGTTCGACGGCTTCCCTGCTCTCACACTTCAGAGTACTCACACTCCTTCTACAACTTCATTTGGAGTACCAAACTTCCTAAACCCTCACAAACATCACAATTCACCTGCGATTTGCATAAGCTGTGCAAGCTCAAAACCTACTTCATTCACACTGTCACTAGAATGCCGAGAACATCCTCAAACAACCATTGGCGGGCTCCAAGATTCTGGGAAAGTCATTTCAGGACTTAGGGGAACATTTTCTCTCCAATTTGTATCATTGAAAAACTAAATCCATATCTCAGTGATAATAAACTCTTAACAGACATGACTATCAAACTATCACCATCTCTAGGAACCCCAGTTATTTCTCTGCTACCATCACTCTTTCTAAACTGTATGATAGGCTCTTAAGGAGATGAACCATCAAGTTGTTACTATCTCTGTGAACACCTGATATTTCTCATTTACAATCTCCATGACCAAGTACTCTGCTACCTCTTTTTCTGGACCATGTGATGGACTCTTAAGGAGACAAACCATCAGCCTGCTATCATCTCTGTTGGCACGTCAGACCCTAATAAGTAAACTTACAAGAGGACAGGAATAGGTCGATTAACTTTTTGACTCACAATTAAGATGTTCCCACCATGTCTCCAGTACATGCAGATCAATAATCAATAACCAATGATAATCAATTAGCATTAGTAATCAATTGGAGTCAGTAATTGCACACCTTTAGGTAAAAGTAAGAATATTTATTTCCCTATATTAACAATGCTAATGCCACGTAAGATAAACTCAAAATCAAATGATAAACAAATAAGAACAACACTGGCTGTCCAAAGCGGCTAAAGAAGCATAACCTAATCAAAGCTTGAGCCACTACACATTCTAAAGTTACAGTGCAAAATAATAACAAGAGCAATTGCGCAAACAATATTACATACATTTAGATTCAGCACAGGAAAGGCATTGATTGTTACTCCATATACCGAACTTTCATTAGTGAGAATCCTAACTAACCCCAGATTAGCATCAGCATGTTGGGCTTCATGCAAAACAATTTAGTCAACACAAATTTGGAAAAACCTCTAACTATGGCTCTATCAAAATAACGTGGTTAGTAACTAGAAATAAAAGCAAATAGACATAGCAAACAATCTGATAGTCAGGGTACCTATCCTCAGTTGGATCAGCAAGCTGTGACAGTCTTCATCATCAGGACATTGGTTCGGTCAGCAAGGCATCAGGATTCAGCATCAAATTCAGAAAATGCAAAGTCTTTGAGCAGTTTGAAAGAATAGTGGTAAACCCTCAAGAAGAATTGGGATAATAGCTCATCTCCTCTTGGTGTAGTCCGGCTAAGTTACACTTCTTAAAACTACTTCCCAAGTCCCTATTGGTAAGGGGATCGGATGTTTACACTTTGTCCAATAAAACAAAAACTTCAAATTTACAGTTTCTACTAGTACACGGTTCACATGTCGATGATTGGCTCCTCTTGTCCCGTTCTCATCATCAGGTAACAATATTGTTGCTGCTTATACTCCAGTCGGTATGGTCATTGTTCTCTCCTGAGAAAGTCAGTCTTACACACATTACATTTACAATGTTGCAGTCTCAAGAACAGCATCTTCTAGCAAGCAGTTCTCATGAGAAAGACTTTTAGTCACAAGCACTATTGTTCAGCTCAGTGGAAAATCACAATTTAACTCTCTAAGCAGACATTTTATTAAATGCCTAAGAACTACAGCTTGACATGAGGTTGTGCAACCAGGCCAAGACCTCCGCTAAGTTAAGGCCTACAATTTATAAAGCTAATACAAAATGCATAACCCTTAATATGACATATCACTACATTAGTCAAACAAAAGCCCCTTATTTCATATTAATAAGCCATTAATAAGTACACTTTGTGGACATTGGTGGCCAGTCACGTGGTTATATTTTCAAATATGTGCATTATTGTTCTCTAAGTTATTACATTTTCTACGCAAATCCATTACTCAGATTACATGAATATTCATTAATATTTTTATTAAAACTCCTGCTCTAACAATACCACGTGACTAGCAATGCAATCTATGTTAACATTCTATATCTGAAAGAAAGCAGTAAATGTTTTTGTTTTTTTAAACTAAAGGAAAGTAAGCAAAGGAATAATGTATGAGATGGTTAAAGGAAAGTGGGCAAAGTAGGAGGGCAGTGGATGTGTCTAGAATACCTGGGACATGGAGGAAATTGGCGGAGGTATAGTATGAAGAAGAAAAACATTGTGTGATGGAATCAGGGACAAAGTGAGGCTCTTTGAGGCAGGACTGTAGAGATGGTCATGGAAGAGAATAATCATTTTGTAGTGCTGCAGCAGCTGAATGAGGGAGATCAAGTCTAAAGCAAATCTTCTTTCACATGGAGATTGTTAGAAATGGGGTCTTTGGTTGACAGTCAGGTTACCCCCTGTTCAAGCAAGGACCCTCCCTCTAGTCAGGGTAAAAGAGAATCACCCTCAGCTAACCCCTGCTTACCCCCTTGGTAGCTTGGCAGAGCAGTAGGCTTAACTTCAGAGTGCTAGGTGTAAAGTATTTGTACCAACACACACAGTAACTTAATGAAAACACTACAAAATGACACAACACCAGTTAAGAAAAATACGAAATATATATCTAAACAAAACAAGACCAAAACGACAAGAGTCTTTAAGTAGTTTTAAACACACACTAGTGCTGCTAGCGTGAAAATGTACCTGGTGTGCATCAAAAATAACCCCGCGAAGACGGGTGTGCGTCAAAAATAACTCCGCACGGCGGTACGTGAGTCGGAAATCCAGCTGCACGATGATCCGAAATCCCCGCAGCGCAGGTTGTGATCTCCCAGCCTCCGTCAGCGAAGCTGAGCATCATTTCTCCTGCTCCGTGCGTCGATTCTTCGGTCGCGTTTCCTGCGAGTGTCGTTTTCTCAGCTGCAGAGCTGGCGCCGCGTCATTTTTTCAGCCGCAGATCGGAGTCGCATCAATCTTTTCCCCGCACGGCGCTCTGTGCGTGGATTTCCTTGTCTTTAGGCTGCCAGCTTCTCCTTTCAGGGTCCCAGGAACTGGATGGGCACCACAGGGCAGAGTAGGGGTCTCTCCAGAGGGTCCAGGTGCTGGCAGAGAGAAGTCTTTGCTGTCCCTGAGACTTCAAACAACAGGAGGCAAGCTCTAGATCAAGACCATGGAGATTTCTTCTCAAGAAGGAAGGCACACAAAGTCCAGTCTTTGCCCTCTTACTCTGGCAGAAGCAGGAACGGCAGGATAGCTCCACAAAGCACACTTACAGACAGTGCAGCTCTTCTTCCTCAGCTATAAAGCTCTTCTCCAGGCAGAGGTTCCTCTTGGTTCCAGAAGTGTTTTTAAAGTCCGTGGTTTGGGGTGCCCTTCTTATACCCAATTTCTCCTTTAAAGTAGGCCTACTTCAAAGTAAAGTCTCTTTTGAATGTGAAATCCTGCCTTGCCCAGGCCAGGCCCCAGACAATCACCAGGGGGTTGGAGACTGCATTGTGTGAGGACAGGCACAGCCCTTTCAGGTGTGAGTGACCACTCCTCCCCCCCTCCTAGCACAGATGGCTCATCAGGATATGCAGGCTACACCCCAGGTCCCTTTGTGTCACTGTCTAGTGTGAGGTGCAACCAGCCCAACTGTCAAACTGACCCAGACAGGGAATCCACAAACAGGCAGAGTCACAGAAATGGTATAAGTGAGAAAATGCCCACTTTCTAAAAGTGCCATTTTCAAACACACAATCTTAAAATCAACTTTACTAAAAGATGTATTTTTAAATTGTGAGCTCAGAGACCCCAAACTCCACATGTCCATCCATGCGCTCCCAAAGGGAATCTACACTTTAATCAGATTTAAAGGTAGCCCCCATGTTAACCTATGATAGGGACAGGCCTTGCAACAGTGAAATATCGAATTCAGCAATATTTCACTGTCAGGACATACAAAAACACATTACTATGGGGGTCATTACAACCCTGCGCCAACAGGCTGGCGGTGCTACCAGGGGAATTATGACCGTGGAGGAAGCACCGCAGTCGCACCACCGGGACCGGCGGTTTCCTGCCACATTGGTCCCGGCGGTTTAAATCCCCCAGGGCAGCGCTGCTTGCAGCGCTGCCCAGGGGATTACGAGTCCCCCTCCTGCCAGCCTTTAAGAACCGCCATGAAAAGGCTGGCGGAAAGGGGAGTCATGGGGCCCCTTGGGGCCCCAGCACTGCCCATGCCACTGGCATGGGCAGTGCAGGGGCCCCCTGCCATGGCCCCATGGAGCTTTTCACTGTCTGCTATGCCGCCCGCCAAGGTTGTAATGAGGGCCTATATGTCCTACCTTAACCATACACTGCACCCTGTCCTTGGGGCTACCTAGGGCCTACGTTAGGGGTGTCTGACATGTAAGAAAAGGGAAGGTTTAGGCCTGGCAAGTGGGTCGAATTTACAGTTAAAACTGCACACACAGACACTGCAGTGGCAGGTCTGAGACATGGTTACAGAGCTACTTATGTGGGTGGCACAACCAGTGCTGCAGGCCCACTAGTAGCATTTGATTTACAGGCCCTGGAACCTCTAGTGCACTTTACTAGGGACTTACTAGTAAGCCAAATATGCCAATCGTGGATAAACCACTCAACAATATAATTTGCACAGAGAGCATATGCACTTTAGCACTGGTTAGCAGTGGTAAAGTGCTCAAATTTAAAAAACCAACAGCAACAGGTAAAAAACAAATAGGAGGCAGGAGGCAAAAAGATTGGGGATGACTCTGCATAAGCAAAAAAGTCCAACAGAGATATTATAATTGTCTGGGATTGTCTTAAATGTTGGGATACCTGATGGTTAATTTAGGTTAATTTAGGGCTTATCTTCATCAGAGGTCATTCCACAGATAAACGGTGATCTGTCCCTTTTTCTGGGAAAGGAGGCTTTACTTATTATCTTCTCGCCCATCATCCTCATCCCAGTCCTTACTGCCTGAGTTGACTTCTCGGTCCCAAAGCTTACAAGTCTATTATAAAACAACAAATACGGCTGCCCTTTTTTGTCTGTTTTCCAACACAAAAGACGCTTGAGCGTGACTAATATCCTGTTTGTTCTTTTTGCACCAGAAAACATATCTGTCCAGAGGGTGAGTATTTTAAGTTTTATTTATTTTTTATTTGATTTCAGGCACTGTGATAGCTATTTATTGTGTTCATATCCCAAAGGTATTTCCGTTTCTTCGGGCGTCTGTATCATTGTGAAGCAGATGCATTAAGGAAGCAGGCGACCCTTGTTACTATTCTAGTGGTCTGGCTGTCACTGAGGGAACTTACCACTGTTGGAAATATTGAAGTGTGTTCTGGGGTGGTTGGTATACATCGTCTCCAATGTTAGCTCTTTCCATCTTTTGTTTATATTTTTTCTTTTTCATGAGAGCTCAAGTATCCACGTGAGTGGGTTGCCTGGCAACCACGTAAATAGGAAGTGCAGAATACATGTCGGTTGTCTCTCCACTCTGCACTCTATACTTGTCACAGGGATGAAGGCTAAAGTGGAAAATGCCTACATTTCCATTCCTCCTCACCTGATGAGGAGCAGCGTGGTTCTGCTGCTGTCCTGAGGGAAACATTATATTGTTCTGAATTCAAAGTATGATTGAACAGGCTGCGGAGGCAGCTTGTGTGGCCGGACAAGGGCCACCTCTTCCGAAAACTTCGCAGGGTGACTAAAGAACGTGATGAAGAGGCGGCCGGCAGGGCTGATGAAGAAGATAGCAGAGGTTGTTTTGTGCAGGGTCAAGAACTCCGTGAACAGTTGCAGCATTTAGGAGACAACCTTGCACTGCCTAGGGCTTCGGATTTAGTGTATGAGTGTTATTTCGTGTTACTTCCATAAAAAAGAACCAGAGTCATAATCACTACATGCTGCCACAAAAATAACACTTTCTAATGAAAGGAAAGATGTTGACTGCCAGTCCTTTCTAAGATTCCCGATTCGAAGATTTCACCTGCAAAACTTTGCTAAGGAATCCCATTTTCCTCTGAGAGTGTATTCATTGATGGTGAGCTTATCCTCCAAAGGGGTGATTACTTCCGAAAAAGGAGTGGATAAGAAGGTGAAGACAGTAGTTAAAAAGCTGCACATTGCCTCAAATTGTTCAATACTAGCAAGTACCTGAGCGTATCATTCCTTGTTGAAAGCCTTCCAATTGCTGTCTGATCAGATGCAGAACGGAGTTGATTAGTTTGTGAGTTTGGCACTAATGCAACAGCTTCCTATCCGAAGTCTCTTTTGACTTTCTAGAGGCAGCAGCTGCATCATCTGGAATGCAGTAGCGGCCAGGAAACACTTGTGGGCGCATTCTTGAAAGACAAACGCTCCTCAGAAATCTTTATTAATGTATCTGCTCTTTTCAGGTTCCACACTTTTTGGCACTCTGTTTGAGGAACTTTTTAAAAAGTCCGTGGCAGACTGAAAATGATTAACTTCAGTCAGTTCAAGCTTCAGAGGAAAAGAAGCTCCTCAGGTGAGAAAACTATTTCCCAAGCTCCTATTTGTAAGGTTGTACATAAGAATATGATTGGCAAAAATATTGTCTGACATAAATCATCCCATTGGGTGTACATTTTCAATTATTAACTCAAATGGGCAACATTTTTGCAAGTCATTTTTCGAACACAATAGTTTTTCCAGACAATATTTAGTCCTCAATATTCTGGTACCCTCCCTTGGAAAAGTCTTGTGAAGGCTAAAGATGAGCACCATTCTTTGAATTACTAATTGGTTAGCCTGGTCTTAGGCTTTATTTCTGATTAGACAGAGGTTCAAAGCATATTTTTAAAGGGTGTAGGACTAAAGTGAAGCTCAAATCGAAGGATGCACAGAGGAGGTACGATTTCATACCTCTCTGGAACATCAAACCATTTTTATCAAGCCTTAAATGCATCTGAATGCTGCTCCCCATTCAGGAATCTTGTAAATACATAAATACAGCCAAATTGTTTACATCTAAATATATGGGAGGAGATTAGATGACCTCAAAGTACTGGAAATTTAGCATGCTTGGAACATATTGGAGAGGTGTTCAGTGTGTAACGATGCAGCACTATATGTGCAAGGCTTTGAACTGAGACAGGAAGCTAGTGTAGAGTTTGCAGACACGTACTGGTGAGGCTACTTGGATCCTCCTACTTTTTTTTATCATAACAAGGAAAGTTACACAAATCTTTTTTAGAATCTGCAATAAATATGAACACTCATGAGGAATCACAGTGGTGAAAGATAAATTGTTCTTTCCCTATTCAATGTTTGAAATTCACATCCCTCTATATTGTAGTGATTAGGCATAAAACTCTTATTCCATCTGATATTTAGTTAGCCAACAACACATAGGGCCTGGTCTAGAGTTTGGGGGATGGGTTACTTCATCAAAAATGTGACAGATATCCTGTCTGTCGTATTACGATGTCCATAGCATATAATGGAATCACAATACTGCGGACGGGATATCCATCAGGTTTGTAACAGTGTAACCCCATCTGCCAAACACTAAGTCAGGCCCTTATTCTCCTTCTTCAATTTCTTTTTTTAGCTCTGGCTCCCAGAGACTAATTGAAATATTTTGCACTTGACAGCTGACCTCATAATAGAGCAAAATACATTCTTGCCAAACAGTCAGAATACAGTTGTTCTCCACAGACTGCATTCCATCTTATTACCAGGGTAGCTGAGTGAGCAAATGTGCCTTCTTTATCTGTCCTTTCCATCTTCATAACAGAATAGAAAATGCTACATTATGAGGCCAGGATTTACAAAGGCTTTTACATCGGGTTTGCCTTACTTTTTAATGCAGACCCAATGCAAAACCTTTTTGGAGATTTGCAAACCAGTGTAAATTAGTACTTGCAGTGGTTTGTAAGAAGGAATAACACAAAGCAGCACAAAGCACTGCTTTGCCCTAATTAGCATCAAGGGGGTGTTACATGGGTGATACATGGACGTTCTCATGCAACCATCCATGCTTTTTGATGCAAATCCTATCTACTAGCATTAGCAGATAGGATTTGCGCCAAAAGATAAAGCTGCTGGAAAGCAGGCATTAAAAGGAGAAATATTTTCATTTCTCCTTTTTTGTGTGACTTTCAATGTGTGCTGCACTGTAGAGCATTGCTACAAATTAGGAAAAAAGTTAGAGCTCGTCTAGTCATAGTATTTTGTACTGGAAGAGTGTGTGTGTGGTGCTCAGCAGCAAAATTCTGCACCAGAACTAGGTAGAGGGGAGGAGAGAGCCATTTCTTTGGCGATATGCCGCTCTCCAGTTCTCACCCTGTCACGCAACACAGCGCAGTAACTTTGGGTGCTGCGCTGCATTGCGTGACATCTTAAAAAATCTGGGCCAGGGTCTTGTTCCTAATTTTGGGTGGTAATACAATACACAAAACATACTAATACCAGTGCTGTATACCAAGTTACGTAGGTCATAACGTGCTGTTTTGGAGTTTCCATAGTCAATTGCCACAGGATCTGCCTTTTCAAAGGCATTTGGTAGTGATGCCTTGGGAAAATATTGTGGGGCATATTTATACTCCGTTTGCGCCAAATTTGCGTCGTTTTATTCGACGCAAATTCGGCGCAAAACTAACGCCATATTTATACTTTGGCGTTAGACGCGTCTAGCGCCAAAGTATGAGGAATGAAAGTCAGTTTTTTGCGTGAACGCCTTCCTTGCGTTAATGAGATGCAAGGTAGGCGTTCCCGTCCAAAAAAATGACTGCGACACAAATGCGTCGTATTTATACTCCCGGGCAGAAATCACGCCCGTGAGTGGGCGGGGCAAAAAACCCCGCATTTGCGCCTCTTTTTAACGCCTGGGTCAGGGCAGGCGTTAAGGGACCTGTGGGCTCAAAATGAGCCCACAGCTGCCCTCCCATGCCCCCAGGGACCCCCCCTGCCACCCTTGCCCACCCCAGGAGGACACCCAAGGATGGAGGGACCCATCCCAGGGACATTCAGGTAAGTTCAGGTAAGTATAATTTTTTTTTTTTTTTATAATTTTTTTGGGCATAGGGGGGCTGATTTGTGCCCCCCTACATGCCACAATGCCCAATGACCATGCCCAGGGGACATAAGTCCCCTGGGCATGGCCATTGGGCAAGGGGGCATGACTCCTGTCTTTACTAAGACAGGAGTCATGTAAATGGCGTCTGGGCGTCGTTAAAAATGGCGCAAATCGGGTGGATGCGATTTTTTTGCCTCAACCTGACTTGCCCCATTTTAAGACGCCCTAACACCATTTTTCCCTACGCCGGCGCTGCCTGGTGTACGTGGTTTTTTTCCACGCACACCAGGCAGCGCCGGTCTGCTAGCGCCGGCTAACGCCATTCAATAAATACGGCGCCCGCATGGCGCTTCAGAATGGCGTTAGCCGGCGCTAAACTTTTTGACGCTAAACTGCGTTAGCGCAGTTTAGCGTCAAAAAGTATAATTACGGGCCTGTGTTTCTTAAGAAAATTGCATATGCCCAGTGGGTACCGCAAAGCCCAAAATCCTGATTCAAGACCTCATTACGTGTGCACCCGTATTTTGAGCATTAGCACTAAACCCACAAAATACAGATACTGCAGGGTGCGGAAATGACCAGGTATTATATTCCCTACCAGTTACGCGTTCCATAGTTCAGAAACAGCCATGACATGCAGTATGCACATCCGTTTAACAAAGGTTTGAACTCTTTCTTACAATTTTCTCCATTCATATTTAGGGACATGTCTCCCGGCAAAATGGGTAAATGTTGAAGACGTGTAACTTGTAATCCCGACAGAGGCACAAAGTCCACTTTATTTATCCAATCAGGATTTACAAAGCACCTGAAATGACATCTTAGCCTATTAATATTATCTGATTTCGAATTCTGAAGTTTTTCTGGCGGGGGTTACATGAAAGAGTTTTTTTAAAATCAGTTCACAAAATCTGAGTAAGAAACTTCATATTACCTAAATTAAAAAAGGCCCCAACCACGAAGTGGGTCCTAACTCATAATGATGGCAACCCTGACCAAACTGGTTCTTGTCCAGTCTTTGCATAGTGTGAAAATTCCTATTCATTATTCTTTTGGTTCTGTTTGAAAATGTCAGCCCAGATTTACAAGCATTTTGCTCTGGGCTGGCGTCACAAAAGTGATGCTAACCTGTGTGAAATGCTTTTTTTGTTATTTACTTTTCTGTGCAAAACTTATGTTTTATGCTGGAAAGTTGCTACAAAGTACTGTTTTGCTTTCCATGACAGGCAACCTAGGCGTTCCGATGCAAACAATAGTAGACATGGTTTTGCAGTAAAAAATAACGCCGATTTGAAGTAGCATTAAAAAGGAGGCATGCTATTATTTGTCCAAACTTTTCCCTCTTTGCATTTGTCATGTACTGTACAGCACACACCTGAAGAGGGAAAAGTTGTAAAGTTAGTCTATGATAGTAATGGTGCTTTCCTGGTCTCTTCCTCTCATGCATTGCAGAGCAGCAACTTTTGTAAATCTGTGTCACAGTATGCCTACTGAACTGGGTTTCATCAAACACATTTGACAGTATGGTCTATTCCCATGGAAAGTACAATCTCAACTTTTTATAGGCTTTAGTAGAACTTGGGGTACTTAGGTCACCATCCAATCACTACCAACAAACCTGTCATTGAATATCATTCAATCAATCTAACTTTTAATCTGCCCTAAACACGAGCAGCTCAATGACAGCATCGGGGTGGGCAGATCTACAGCACAGGGAAGTATTCCACTATATGAAATGTGAAATGAAGGCGACCGTGTGAATGTCTTCATATCTTTTTCTGGTGTATCACCAGTACTTTATTAAAGAGCACATTTACCTATACAGCAATCGTAAGGTTTTCATTTTTCAAAAATCCTTGCTACTGAGATCCCTACAAAGTGATTTGTAGTGTTTTATTACTTCTTCCCTGCAGACTAAACACACCTCCTCTGACAGTATCTCCCTTTTGGAGCTGGCTCTCTAGATAGATTGCATCGTTTATGCAGCTGGCTTTCTCTCATCCTTAGCTTTTCATCATTTCTAGGTATTCCCTTTTGGGGCCAGTGATGTCTAACAAACACACACTGAGATCCGGAGTGCTCAGCCTCCTAAAAAACACCTGACCCGCTACTTTATACATGCCTAATGTTCTATAATCGGAAAAGCGTCTTTAAAAAAGCATACATTTCAAGCTCGACTCTTACACAGAGACTTCCTCATCTACTGTATGGCATGGGTAATTCTGTAAACTAGGCACCCTTTTGCACCCATGTGAGAAAAGGTTCACAGGCCTGAAAATTTAAACTCCACACACTCCTTATCCACCACAGCGCTACACTTAATCAAGTAATGTCACGCCAGAATATATGTATCACACTAGTAGCTTATTGGTGACCGACACTTTACGTAGTTCATCATAGATGGGATCAAACAGGGGAGACGGGATTCCTAGTAATTCTGCAGACGCTGTATGAGCAGGAATGCCAAGGTTCAGCACTGAAACTACTCAAGATGATTGATGAAGTTTCAGCCACCTTTAATGAATCATTAGAAATTACATTGGTGGGATAATAACAGAACATAACTTTTTGTAAAGCCCATTACTTGGTTTCTTGGCACTGAAAAAACAGAGATGTTATTTTGTGGTGTTCTTTCTTTCCATGAGTCAAAGTCAGGGTGCCATCTCATGAAGATTTGGATGGACTTCTGTCATTTCCAGATAGTCAGTATGAGTGCGAGCGAAGTAAGGTGAGATACATTAGATGGACCGGCTCCACGCAAAGCTGACCCCTAGAGTAGGAGTATACTTTTTTCTGGGTGGATCCCCAGACCCAGTGTTCAAGCCAAGCTGTAGATCTGGCTGTTCTCAGACAGGTATCTACGAGAAAAAAATAGTTGCAGCCAGAGTCCGCAGAGGAGTGAAATATGTGTGGCGTTTCTGAGGGGCAACCCAAAGAGTTGCTCCACAGATGGATGGGGTATATTGGTATTAACATGTGCTGGGGAATCACCAGGTTGTTGTGCATGAAGACACCATTCACATTTCATCTTGTCTCCGTGGACAGCACGTGCGTCTGCTACATGAAACAGTGGGAGTGAAGAGTCTCATTTTTGGGCACTGAGGATATTTCACTGCCAGTGTTACATCTTTTCCCTACCAAACTGGCAGTTAAAAAGACCTGTTCACAAATCTACTTATTCAACAGTCCGCAACCATCGGTCTTCATCCAATCTGCGTCAAGGAGGCAGTATACTTTAGGTGCACTTCCTGTCCAGTATAGCATGGTACTCCCCAAACAAAACATGAGATACATCTGTTCGCCGAAAGTCAAGCAGTAATAGGACCGGCGTTAATCTCAATTTTACTCTGAGAACAATTTTAATCTGAGAACAATCTAGGTGTGACCACCTATTCCCATCTCACTTTTCGGGAAAGTCATGCTTGCTGCAGAATGATTAAGGGAGGGCAACTGCTGAAACCACAGACAGTAAACAGTCCTCTTTTCGGCACATTTAGATTCTGTCCCTAAAAAGGCCTTCAAGACCCCCGAAAGCAGATATGGCAAGGACATTTTTTGGGGTAGCCCAGTGCAAGGTGAGATAGCGGCTGCTATTCCTAGCTACTTGAAATTTACATTTAAAAAAAGAGTGGATTGTATCAACTGTTCACACAGTGCAGGGACTTCATTACTACGCAGGTGCTATATGAATCTGTCTTGTGGATGGGAGATGTGCAAGTAATTGCAGTGTAGCCTCAAGCATATGCATGCTTCTCTGTACTTCACTGAACTGGGGGAGGGGGGGTATAACTGCATCATACAAAGTATTAAACAGCAGTGTTTGTTGCGTACGCTTACAGGTCACTGTCTGAGCTTTCCTATATGAGAATGACTCCTGCTTGCTATTGTAGCATTAGACTGTAAGACAGTGGGCTGCCTGCAGTGAACGGGTGTACAGTGATGAGATTACAGCAATTGCAGCAGATTCTAAAGTGGTTAAGGCTTTATAGGGAATCTTGATTCCAGAAGATAATACAGAAGAAAGTACAGTGCAGAACACTGATAAGCTTTGTTATTGTGTATTTTCTGCCCTTCCCACGCTCCTAGTTCCATTTCTTTTTCTCACCCTCTCACCTTCCCACACTCCTCCCCCCTCCCAGGACCTATTTAATGTCCAGTGAGCAGGTCCTGGACTAGCTCTGCCAACTGCGGGCACCACTGGCCAGTCTTGACCTGCCTCCCTGCCAGGTCACCTCCATAGACTGCCCCCTCCAGCAGCACCAAGGTCTCCTGTCCCCAGAAGCCCAGTCAGCTGCTTTGCCCTTGGGGTCCTGCACCCCCACTGTTCTGGTTTGAGCCCTTCCCACACTCCTGATTCCCACTCTTTTTTCCACCCTCTCTCCTCTCCACAACCCTCCCCCAGGACCTATTTAATGAAGGCCATCGCACTGCCACACAGAGGGCATGCTGCTGGCACGGCAAAGGCAAGCCTGTCTGTGCCCGTCCATGTCTGGACCGCGCCCAGTGCCAGAAACCCTGGTCCTCAGGACTGCCGCCGATACTCAGTCGCTGACCTTCACTCCCTTCACCCCGGCTGTATCAACAACTGCTACTGGCATAGCTCAATTTGACAGCAGCACCTTTCAGCTGCTGTCACTGCTGCTTCACCTCAACGCCAGGACTGACTACCCAGCAGCTTCCCCTATTGCGTCGCCACCACGTCTAAGACAACACTGGACCAACTCAGCTGCATCTTACTCAATGCCAGATCCCTCTGCAAGCACGGCACTGCAATCTGGGACACCATTTCCACCCTCACCCCTGACGTAACCTTAATCACCGAAACCTGGATCACCACAGCTTCCACACTGGACATCGCTACAGCAATTCCCACTGGCTACAAGATGAAACACCGGAACCACACTAACAAACACGGAGGGGGCATCGCCATCATATAGAAGGAATTGATCTCCTGCACCATCACCGACGACCAGACCATACCATTCATGGAACACATGAACTTTCAGCTCCACACCGACAACAACACAACCATCAAAGGCGCCATCGCCTACAGATCACCAGGACCATGGACTAGAGTTAGCAAAACTATTGCTGAATTAATCACCACACTTGTCACAGAATCGGAACATTTCACCTTCCTGAAAGAACTCAACTTTTACCTTGATGACTCCACTGACGCCAACTCCACCCACCTCCTGGAAAGACTAGATAATATCGGCTTCAAGAAACTAATCACTGATCCCAAGCACATAGCAGGACCCATGCTGGATCCCATTTTCTCTTCTAGCAACAGAATCAGGTGCACCCACACCCCGGACCTCACCTGGTCAGACCACTCCATTGTACACTTCACCATCTCCGGACTTACCCGTGCCATCCCCAATCTCCACAGCACACTCTAATGCAGCTGGAACAAGGTCTCTCAACAACAATGGGCAGTTGCCCTCGCCACCACTCACCTCAGCTAACCCCTCAACCTGCACCACACAGTACAGAACTTCAACGACTGGATCACCAATGCCACCAAACAAGTCACTCCCACCAAACCAGCTAAGGCTCCCTGACTAGCCACGCAATCCACTTGGTACACCCCTGAACTCAGCTCCACTAAACGCAGGTGCAAACAATCTGAGAGAAGATGACGCACCAGCAAGAACGAAATCGACAGAGCCACTTTAAAATCAGCCCTCAGAGCTACCACTGAGAGATCAGAGCAGCAAAGAGGGAGGCACTGACCTTTTGGATCAACACTAGCACCAACCAAACAAAGAAATTTGCCCACCCTGCAGCTACCAAACATGCAATCCCCACATCACAGAAGCTTTGCGACACCCTTGCCGATCACTTCCACAACAAAATGGAAAGCATCTACAAGAACTTTAACCCCCCCTCTCCAACACCCCGACCTCCAACCAATCACCACTACCGACCACCCATTTAATGCCTAGAAGCAACTCAGTGACGCAGACATAACAGCCCTTATGAGCTCCATCCACTCCGGAGCACCCACCGATCCCTGTCCCCACCGACTCATCAACCTCGAAAGATCGAGATCAGCTGCCAACTCACCACAATCATCAATGCCTCACTGGCCACGGTCACCTTTCCAGATGCCAGGAAACACGCTGTGGTCGGACCCCTCCTCAAAAAACCCTTGAATGACCCTAACAAACTACAAAACTACCAACCTATCTCATTGCTCCCTTTCCCCGCCAAAGTCCTGGAAAAGACCTCCAACCTCCAACTCACCGAACACCTGAAGAGAAACACCCTACTCTACCCATCTCAATCAGGTTTCAGGAGCAACCACAGCACAAAGAGAGCTCTGATTGCTGCCTCAGATGACATCTGAGCCATACTCGATAAAGGAGAATCCACTGCCCTCATCCTTCTTGACCTATCAGCCTCCTTCAACACGATCTCCCACAACACACTCATCCATCACCTACACCAGACAGGAATCACCAATGACATGCTCAATTGGACAAGACAGAAGTTCTCATCTTTAGCAAAAATACCACCCTCTAGAACGACTCCTGGTGGCTGTTGGAGCTCAGCCCTACCCCCACGCCAAAAGACTATGCCCGCAACCTCGTCATCACCCTAGACAGTGAGCTATCCATGAGACCTCAGGTCAATTCCGTCTCCTCAGCCTGCTTCCACATGCTATGCACACTCCAGAATGTTTTCAAGTGGCTTCCGATCAACAACAGAAAGACAGTCAGTTGGGCCCTTACCACCAGCGTCTTGACTATGACAACACACTCTATGCAGGCACCACCACTGAACTCATGCAAAGACTTCACTCAGTACAAAACATGGTCACAGACTGATTCTTGACCTGCCCAAGAGAACCCACATCTCCCAGCACCTGAAAGACCTCCACGGGCTCCTGGTCCAGAAGTGATGCATTTCAAGCTTCTCACCAATGCCTACAAAGCCCTCCACAACCAGGGACTCACCTATCTGAACCAACATCTGAATTTCCACCACACCCGCAAAACCTCTGCGCTGCACACCTACCCTCGCACAGATCTCCCGCTGCCACACCAGAGGGCGCTCCTTCTCCCACCACGCCTCCAAGGCCAGGAACACCCTCTACCTCCGTACCACCCCTATGCTGACTGACGTCAGGAAAGGGCTCAAGACCTGGCTTTTCGAGTGAAGACCTGTTCCTAGCACCTGGATACCCACATGTGTGGCAAGCAGAACTTTACAAATACTTGACTGATTGATTGATATATTCTCCCAACCGGATGGTGCAATGTGTGGAGTGTACAGGGTTTTTTCTGCAAGTTGTGCCCATTGCAATAAGATATGCAAGATTGGCAATTAAGTTATAGAGACTGCGGAGTAGCACGTAAACTTTGTTGAATGCTCAAGTTGTAGATTTGTTGTGGCCCTCCACCAGAAAGCTCTGTATCATCCAAGAGGGTTGTGTCTACTGTGTTTTTAATGTAGGAAATGCGAGTGTTTTGCACACATTATAGTCACATTTCTGCTCTTCTGAGCTGAGAATGGATGCTGCTTTGACTTCATTGGAAGCACGTGTGAGGTGCTGGATGGGCCCTTGGGCTGTGCATTGCCAGTGGCCCTTGCTTGGGTCCTTTTTAGACATAGGCTGCCAGACAATGCAAAAGTTTACTTGTGAAACACATATTGTGAGCTGAACAAAAACACACAGGGATGTGGAGCCCACCCATTGCTTACCCTTGGTTGGCTTTACTGCCACTTTCATTTCCCTGATTCGTATTTGAATGTTTACATGTCTCAACTTGTCAATCTTGCATTTGTCCCCCTCATGGAGTACAGCTTCTTTACCATCTATTTGATTGGCTGACTTCTACAAACCTCCTGCTCAATTTTAGGGAACTGACCTTCATGAGAGTGAATATATTTTCCAGTTGTCAATCTTGTATGTTTTTCTCCACCCCTCCCCCGCTCTCTCTCTCACCTATGTGCCTCTCTCCCCAAGTTTCTCTCTTTTGCCCGTGTTTTTCTCTCATTTCTGTTCCTTCTCTACTATTTTCTGTGTAGCTTCATGCCCGGTGTTAGACCCAGCTGTCTCTGCATGGTCACCACCAAACGTTTTGCCAGGCTTTGGACTCTGTGCATGTTACCACTACTAACCAGTGCTAAAGTACTTGTGCTCTCTTCTTAAACATGGTAAAATTATCTTCCAACCAATTGACATATTTAATTTACTTATAAGTCTCCAGTAAAGTGGCAGTACATGCACCCAGGGCGGCCTGTAAATTAAATGCTGCTAGTGTGCCCGCAACTCTGATTGTGCCACTCAATTAAGTAGCCCTTTAAAAGTGTCTCAAGCCTGACACTGCAACCAGTATATGCAGTTTAAGCTGCCATTTCAACTGGGCAAAATAAACCTTTTGCCAGTCCCAAACCATCCTTTTTAGTACATATAAGTCACCTCTAGGGTAGGTCCCCGGACAGCTCAGAGGACATAGTGCAGTGTATTCAAAAAGTTGGGCATGTACTTTTAAGTTTTGCACATCCTGATTGTGAAAAACGCTTACATTTGTTTTTCACTGCTGCAAGGCCTACCTCTTCCACAGACTGACACTAGAAGTATAAGTATAATATCCAAAGGGAAACAGGTAACTAATTCATGTTTGGTGTCTCTGGAATCCTAATTTAAAATCCTAACATGATGAAGTTAGATTTCAAATTATAATTTTGAAAATGTCACTTTTATAACTGTAACATGTTCCTGCCTTAGCCATTTAATTCCTGTAGCCTATCTCTGGTCACATGACTAGATGTAGCTTACAATTGGGCTTTGTGTAATCCTCCTAGTCAGCCATACACAATAGTGTGCTTAGGTTTGCCTGAATGGGCCACCATTGGCAGGATGGGAGAGAGGAGCTAGACACAGCCCCACTTCCACCTAAATAGGCTGTGTCCTGCCTCCACACAAAGACCTGCATACCCCTTGGAGTTTGTCTGAAGCCAGGGCTGGGAGAGAATGCCTGGGGACTTCATAAGGAAACCTCAATAAGCTTCTCCCTCATTTTAACCTCAGACACCACCACTTCAGTACACTTCTGGACCTGTGGATACTCTTTCAGGAAGAAGGACTGCTGTGTTGCTGAAGGAATTCCAGTCTGCTGGACTGCACTCTGCTGGACTACTGCCTTGCTGTGCTGCTGCTTTGCTTTGCTGACCTGCTGTGCTCCTGCCTGGGAGTTGGCTGGCCTTCTGACATGAGCCATAGGGACATAATGCCCCAACCACCTTGCACCTGCACCTGGACACTGCCATCTGTAAGTCTACCTTGACAAGTGGAACCACCCCAGTCCTGGATCCTTGGAAGTGGAAGTGGGCCTAAGGTGCCCTGCTAGCCTCTGTGGACCCAGAAGAACTGATTCATCTCCTCTGCTGTGTGGTACAACCCTAAACAGAACACACACAGCTCCACTACTACATGGATTGGACCCCTCCAGAGGCCTGCATTGCATTGCAGTCATTGCTGCATCAGACCCGCTGATGTGCTAACCGTCCTTGGTGCAGGCTGTTGCATTCCCTGTCGACAGCCTCGACAATGATTCTGGACTCTTCATCTCAGCCTCGCAGCTCCACAGAACTGACGCTTTGCCCTAAATGCTCTATGCTCCATACTTCGCATTGCCACCCCATTCATCAGTGGAACCTACGATAATGACATATCAGGACCTCAAATCACAGTTTCAATGCATCTTGAAACCAAGGCATCTTTTCAGCTGCGCAGAGCATTTCTTATGCAGATCCTCGCCAAGCTCCAAAAACCAGGATAGAGGTATTTTGTTCAGCAGGCCTAACTGGTACCTTTTAGCCTGTCTGTGCTCCATCATGCTAAGCCTGATCTTGTGACTGTGTCACGGTCCGGCACAACTAGATATCCACAGTTTGCGCTTTCCTCCTTTTGGTGCAATTTTACTAAAAGTTTCAAAATGTAATATCTTAGGTTATGCTAATTGGATTTTTGTTACTTGGGTCTTGGTTCATGTATTATCTTTCTAAATCTGTTGTGGGCTGCTTTTATGGCATGTTTTTACTGTGTTACTGTTTGAATTGTTGTACAAATACATTGCGTCTGATTTTAGCCTCACTGCTCTCTTCCAAGCTACCCAAGGGTTGAGCATACGCTAATTTAGGGTTCCCTTTGACTTCACTCTGAAAAGAATTGCCATTGTTGCTTGAGAAGGGCTTTGCCCCCTCAACCAATAACACAATTTCTTACACCTAGCTCATCCATTTCATTATTTGTTTTAAGTGCTTTCATGCTACGTATTAAAGAAGATACAGTTGTATTGCAAATAAACTTACCATCTTTCATCTGCTTCAGAGCATGTTCATTCCTTAAGTCCATTGGATGGCTAATGGCTCTTCTCAAGTAAGGGGAGACTTGTCCAAAAGCTGACAGTGCTGTTTCCTCTAAGTTTGGGGGATTTTGTGTTGATTGTACTGAACTGTTGTGCAAACAGCTGGAATAAATTGGAACACAGCACTTCCTCATACTATTGACACATTTGGCAGAGCCACACTACCACAGAGTTCCAGATATCTGTGTCTTCACTAAAGTTGATCACTTCACTACACCAATCTGTACCATGCAAGTCTTGAATATCTCATGAACATTTCAGTCCCATCTCTTCAGCATCTCACCCTAATGAAATAGTTTTGACCATCTACCAGTGGATCCGGCAGAACATCAACATTTCTATCAAATTAGCCTACCAAAGATATTTTCACCTTCCAATCCAATAACTGCATATTGGAGCATTATAAAAAGCACAGCACTGGTGACCAGTCAACAGGCTACTTTAAAAACCAACTGACATTCTACAGAAATATAAGTAGAAATCTTAAGAAGACTTTCTCTGGCAAATCATGCTCATGTTATTGGCCCTCACCTTTGTCTCAGGTCAATGTCTCTGGAGCGGGGATTAGTGGCCAGTATAGCTCAGTGTCACATACCATATTTTTGTTTTCTAGGCTGTTCATTCATCCATGTTTATTCTCATATTGTTTTCCAACACATATTTGTCTAGCTTCTGGACAACATTTGTAGTTTGTTTCTGTTTTTTGTCTTCAATTTTTTACTTAACAGTTTCATCATCCACAAATTGTAGAAAAATGTACACTCCTTTAACACGTATCTAAATAGGTTGAATGAAACCAGTAGCTCTGATAATCCATTTAATAAGTACAAAAATAAATTTATGTAGCACAAACCTAATTAGAAAGAATCAAAGCAAGTCAGGAAGAAAGCACGATTCTCTAGAGACGACGTAAGATCCCAATGTCCTCAATCTCTCTCAGTCAGCATAAGTAATAGATGGGGAATGAGAAAACTTAGGGTAGACAGAAAATGGGAAATAGATGAGACAAGTCCAAACGAACAGCCAGTTCCTCAGGTCTCCTGATTTGTGAATTGGGTAGTCTGGAGTGGTGTAGCTAAAGAAAGAAGAAACTTGATATGAAATAGGTACACATGAAATATACAATGGGAATGCTGCTATAACATTGATAATAGACTTTACAAAGTGCAGTGTCTGCTATCACCTCTGAACATGCATTTTTTCTTTACATGCGCATTATAGCATTAACTGCTATGCAAATATGGTAAGACATAACTGGTGACAATACTTATTGTACCAATATTTGGTATTTAATCCAAGGATGTCAGTGCATTTGCATACCTAGATATCTCATGGTTCACATGAATCCATATCATGCAGGCAGCTGACAAGTGGAGCACAAAAACAGGACAGAATACAACTGTTTTGTTTGAGATGAGGCTGGATACATGACTTGATAAAGACCTCCTCAGGCACTCAGACCCAATTGCAAATGTTCTTGGTATTGGGTTTCAAAGGGGTCGGAATGTATGGCTTGGTCTAGGTCAGTGCCATTTGCCCTGACTCTACATTGTATGGCCAAACATTGTTGCAGTTTGTTCAGTGGACTTAGGGCTAATTTCAGGGCCTGGCCAAAAAACTGGGGCAGCTCGTTTGGGAGGTCTAGGTGCTGGGCATTGAGTGAAGCCAGAGGACAAGTCTTGTGCCAAGCCTATATAACACAAAGTCACATGTTGACTGCATCAGTAGCCTGTTGTGGATGGATGAATGCCAAGTGCAGGAGTCACACTGTGCATAGAGGTTAGGGGGTTCACAGCCTGATGCACATAACTTAAGGGCATGAGGAGCAAAACTTTGCTGTGGTATGATTCTTAGGTCCATCGCACCAAACCCCAGAAAAAAGGACTGAAAATGTGTTAAAGAAGAATTATGGTCTTTCCTTTTACCATTAATGCATATTTATAAATCCAGAAATGCCCTTTAAAAACTACAATTAAAGTGAGGTAATGATTGCACAGAAAACCATACACATAACTAAAATCTACCTGGAGTTGTTGAGCTATGCAAACCAGAACTTATGCCTCTGTCATGCGTTTTTCGGGACCTCATACATGATATCATTTATAACATCTGAATTTGCTAATTTGATCACATCACTGATGAAATCACATATATCATGCATTACATATTCGAAGATATCCCTGATGACATCATAAATGAAATCACTAGTTCCATCCTTGTTGACATAATTGTATCAAGAAAAGATCTGCAAAGGTTTGCAGGGTTATCCCCAAACTTTTTGCCATCTTCCTCCTATTTTGTCTGACCTGTTTATGTTGACTTTAGAACTCAGGAACTTTACCACTGGTAACCAAGGCTAAAGTGCATAAACTGTCTGTCTAAATTGTATTGGTGATTGGTTTATCCATGACTGGCATATTTGATTTACTAGTAAGTCCCTAGTATAGTGCACCAGGTGTGCCCAGGGACTGTAAATCTAAATCTAGTGTGCCAGCAGCTCTGATTGGGTCACCTACATGAGAAGCTCTGCAAACCTGTCTCAGGCCTGCCATTGCAGTGTCTATGTGTGCAATTTCAAACTGTCATGTTGACGTGGCAAGTGCAGGCACTTGCCAGACCAAAACCTTCCCCTTTATTACCTGTAAGTCGCTCCTAAGGTAGGCCCAAGGCAGCCCCATGAGAAGGTTGCAGTCTATTTAAAAGATAGGACATGTACTGGTGTGTTTTGAATGTCCTGATAATGAAATTCTGCTAATTTCATATTTCACTATTGCAAGACCTGTCTCTCCCATAATGTAACATGGAGATTGACTTGAAATATCTTTAAGTGTAACTTGTCATCGGGAGCAAATAGAGTTAAGGAGTTTGGGGTCTCTGAACTCACAATTTAAAAATACATATTTTAGTGACTTTTTTAATTGTAAGTTTGAAAATGCCACTTTTAAAAGTTAAAAGTAGGCATTTTCTGGATTAACCATTCTGTGCCTCTGCCTGTCTTCAGAGCACACATCGGGGTCAGGATGACAGTTGGTCTGTTTGTGCATTCACTGTAGACAGTCATACAAAGGGGATTGAGGTGTGTCCTGCATATCTTTATGACCCATCACCAGGCTGCTACCAATGGGGTGAGCAGGGTTTATCTTAGCTGTGTGACTCCCATACCATGACTAGAGCAAGGGTTCCGATTTGGACAGGGTGCAAACCAATGCCAACTAGAGACCCCTTTTCTAACACATAGTAGTAGATGAAGAAAAAGAGGAGAGTTAAAATTATTGATGACAATGCCCTACATCCCTCAAAACGTGTCTATATTTTAGGTACAAATGGTTCTTGACAGAAGTGTGCCAGCGAAAGGATGGCTAAAGAATTGTTATGCTAAATATTAAAAACTAGTGTGGGTATGTTTTTATAGTTTTAAGTAATGTTCACATTCTTGCAGAAGTTAGACTAAAATAGGGTATAATAGAAATATAAAATGTATATGTATATAAGCGAATTTATTAAAGCCTAATTGTAAAACAACACAGTGCTGAACAGAAAATAAGAAATGGGATACAGTAGAGAGGGGGTGGGGGAAGTTTAATATGCTTACAGGTGGTTGAGTGTTATTTAGTTCAGTAGTTCTTTGTTCACTATTAGCTCATAAAACCTTTCTATAACTAAAGTTAGGCATTTAAACCTAATGTGAACTCCCTGTTTCTTTCCTTGTAAGTCGCAGTTTCAGAAACAGAGTAAAAAACAAAGATCAGGAGAGTAGTATTTTATATCCAATTTTAGAATTGACACATGCTACATTTTGTTTCAAATTAACATCATTGGTTCTACATCCTCTTTAAATACTTAAAAACACAGCAAAGGCAATATTTAGTGCAGCATAAAATTGTCGTTGCACGCTGACAGGTATTGTGCTGCAGGGCGAAATAAACGAGGCTCTTAAATGGTACCCTTGCTCTGAATTGCTTTAAGCAGAACACTTGTACCTTTTTCTTGACACATATTTCAATTTCTTGCCCCCTGTGCAGTTATGAAAACAGATTTACATCCTGAAAGCTGCAACCCCATTCTGACGAGATTTTGAAAAACTCCAAGCTCAGCTGACATTTTCTATCTCTTTTTTTCAAATTCCATATACGTTGCACTTTCATTTTGACTGTTGAGTTCCATGTATTTTTCTTTTTATTGGTTGTGTTTGAGGGCCCCTAATTGTGTTCCTTTATATGGGGGGTGGGGAATTATAAAATGCTACAAAACACCAAGCTATAGTCTCAGAGTACTGTAAGAAAACCCCAACTTCAAGTCTATTGACCCCGAGACAAAAGATTCCCTAAACTAGCCCCCCACCTATTGCCCGAATGGGATACCCTTCTGCTTGATCCTTAGGCTGGGATATGATGTCAATTAAACCTTTTGAGGAGTGCAGTAAAGTGCATCCTGTCGTGATGGCTATTGGCACCCATGCAAATAAGTCCTAAGACCTGTGGACACAAGGGTGCTACTGATTGTTTTTTTATAATGAATGGTAATGTTCATGCTCGTTATGCGATTGTGCTAGATAAAATGATACAGAACATTAGAACGTGCATGACTGGAGGTTGGATTACATCTACCTGTAGTACACCTATTGCTAGGGTTATCTCTGTTTGGCCAAGAACAACCATTTCGTCTTTAGGTGAGTGCAAAGGGAGGGTAGAATTTATCCACAAAAATGTTAACCCCTTCGCTGCCAGGCCTTTTCCCCTCCTGTGCCGAGCCTTTTCGTGGCTTTTTGGGGCAGTTCGAGCTTAGGCCCTCATAACTTTTTGTCCACATAAGCTATTCACACCAAATTTGCGTCCTTTTTTTCCAACATCCTAGGTATTCTAGGGGTAACCAGAGTTTGTGGGTTCCCCTGACGGAGACCAAGAAATTAGCCAAAATACAGCAAACATTTCGGATTTTTCAAACAAATGGGAAAAAAGGCTGCAGAAGAAGGCTTGTGTTTTTCCCCCTGAAAATGGCATCAACAAAGGGTTTATGGTGCTAAAATCACCATCTTCCCAGCTTTCAGGAACAAGCAGGCTTGAATCAGAAAACTAAATTTTCAACATAATTTTGGCATTTTACTGGGACATACCCCATTTTTACTATTTGTTATGCTTCAGCCTCCTTCCAGTTAGTGACAGAAATGGGTATGAAACCAATGCTGGATGCCAGAAAGCTAAACATTTCTGAACAGTAGACAAAATTCTGAATTCAGCAAGGGGTAATTTATGTAGATCCTACAAGGGTTTCCTACAGAAAATAACAGCTGACATAAAAAAAATATTGAAATTGAGTTGAAAAAAAACAACCATTTTTCTCCACGTTTTACTTGCGATGTCAGATTTTTTAAAGCAATATACCATTACGTCTGCTGGACTCTTCTAGTTGTGGGGATATACAGGGCTTGTAGGTTCATCAAGAACTCTAGGTACCCAGAGCCAATAAATGAGCTGCACCTTGCAATGGGTTTTCATTCTGTACTGGGTATACAGCAGCTCATTTGCTGCAATATAAAGAGTGAAAACTAGATATCAAGAAAACCATTCTATTTCCAAAATAGGCACATGATAAGGTGTTGAGAAGCAGTGGTTATTTGCACACCTCTGAATTCCGGGGTGCCCAACTAGCATGTGAATTACAGGGCATTTCTCAAATAGATGTCTTTTTTACACACTGTCTTACATTTGGAAGGAAAAAATGTAGAGAAAGACAAAGGGCAATAACACTTGTTTTGCTATTCTGTGTCCCCCCAAGTCTCCCAATAAAAATGGTACCTCACTTGCATGGGTAGCCATAATGTTTGCGACAGGAAACGCAACATGGACACATCACATTTTTACATTGAAATCTGACGTGTTTTTTGCAAAGTGCCTAGCTGTAGATTTTGGCCTCTAGCTCAGCCGGCACCTAGGGAAACCTACCAAACTTGTGCATTTTTGAAAACTAGACACCTAGGGGAATCCAAGATGTGGTGACTTGTGGGACTCTCACCATGTACTGTTACCCAGAATCATTTGCAAACCTCACAATTCGGACAAAAAACACTTTTTCCTCACATTTCAGTGACAGAAAGTTCTGGAATCTGAGAGGAGCCACAAATTTCCTTCCACCCAGCGTTCCCCCAAGTCTCCGAATAGAAATGGTACCTCACTTGTGTAGGTAGGCCTAGCGCCAGCAACAGAAAATGCCCCAAAACACAAGGTGGACACATCACATTTTCCCAAAGAAAACAGAGCTGTTTTTTTGCAAAGTGCTTAGCTGTGGATGTTTGCCTCCAGCTCATCCGGCAGCTAGGGAAACCTACCAAACCTGAACATGTTTGAAAACTAGACACCTAGGGGAATACAGGATGGGGTGACTTGTGAGGCTCTCACCAGGTTCTGTTACCCAGAATCCTTTGTAAACCTCAAAATGTGGCAAAAAAACAATTTTTCTTCACATTTCGGTGACAGAAAGTTCTGGAATCGGAGAAGAGCAACAAATGTCTTTCCACCCAGCGTTCCCCGATAAAAATGGTACCTCACTTGTGTGGGCAGGCCTAGCGCTCGCAACAGTAAAAGCCCCAAAACACAACGTGGACACATCACATTTTCCCAAAGAAAACAAACCTGTTTTTTGCAAAGTGCTTAGCTGTGGATTTTGGCCTCTAGCTCAGCCGGCACCTCAGTAAATGTCAGAAATTGGGTCTTTGGTTGGCAGTCAGGTCCCTCACTCTAGTCAGGGTAAAAGAGAATCACCCTCAGCTAGCCCCTGCTTACCCCCTTGGTAGCTTTGCAGAGCAGCAGGCTTAACTTCAGAGTGCTAGATGTAAAGTATTTGTACCAACACACACAGTAACTCAGTGAAAACACTACAAAATGACACAATACAGGTTTAGAAAAATAGAAAATATGTATCTAAACAAAACAAGACCAAAATGACAAAAATCCACAATATACAAGTCAAGTTATCAATTAAAAAGCAAAAAGAGTCTTTATGTAGTTTTAAACACAACGCTAACAGGGTTAGCATGAAAATGTAGCTTGGGTGCGTCAAAAATAACCGCGCACGGGCGAGTGTTCGTCAAAAAGGGCTTGCGATGCATTGAAATCACTCACAAGTAAGACCTTGTATCGTTTCTCCTTCAGTCGGGTCGGTGTGCGTCGTTTCTTCTCTCCGTAGGAGAGCGATGCGTTGATCCGGTCAGCACACTCGGGTCTTGGTAGGCCTTGTGCCATTTTTACATGCCCAGCGGTGTTTGTATCAGAAATCTAGCCGCATGATGATCCGAAAACCACGCAGAGCAGGTTGCGATCTCACCAGCCTCCGTCAACGATGCTGTGCATCTTTACTCCAGCCGCGGGTGTCGATCGTCCGGTCACGTTGCAGGCGAGCGTAGATTTTCAGCAGCGAAGCCGGCGGCTCGTCGATTTTTCAGCCACAGATTGGAGTTGCGTCGATCTTTTCCCCGCACGGCGGTCTGTGCGTGGATTTCTCACTCTTGTCCTGCCAGCTTCTCCTTTCAGGGTCCCAGGAACTGCACCGGCACCACTTAGCAGAGTAGGAGTCTCAGCAGAGGCTCCATGTGCTGGCAGAGAGAAGTCTTTGCTGTCCCTGAGACTTCAAATAACAGGAGGCAAGCTCTAAATCAAGCCCTTGGAGAGTTCCTCTCAAGATGGAAGGCACACAAAGTCCAGTCTTTATCCTCTAGAACAGGCAGAAGCAGAAACTACAGGATAGCTCCACAAAGCACAGTCACAGGCAGGGCAGCTCTTCTTCCTCAGCTCTTCAGCTCTTCTCCAGGCAGAGGCCCCTCTTGGTTTCCAGAAGTGTTCTAAAGTCTGTTGTTTTGGGTGACCTTCTTATACCCATTTTTCCCTTTGAGGGCCCACTTCAAAGCAAAGTATCTCTTGTTTGTGAAATCCTGCCTTACCCAGGCCGGGCCCTAGACACACACTAGGGGGTTGGAGACTGCCTTGTGTGAGAGCAGGCACAGCTCTTTCAGGTGTGAGTGACCACTCCTCCCCTCCCTCCTATGACACATGGCTCATCAGGAAATGTAGACTACACCCCAGCTCCCTTTGTGTCACTGTTTAGTGAGAGGTGCAACCAGCCCAACTGTCAAACTGACCCAGACAGGGAATCCACAAACAGGCAGAGTCACAGAAATGGTTTAAGCAACAACAATCTTAAAATCAACTTTACTAAAAGATGTATTTTTAAATTGTGAGCTCAGAGACCCCAAACTCCACATGTCTATCTGCTCCCAAAGGGAATCTACACTTTAATCAGATTTAAAGGTAACCCCCAAGTTAACCTATGAGAGGGACAGACCTTGCAACAGTGAAAAACAAATTTAGCAATATTTCATTGTCAGGACATATAAAACATTACTATATGTCCTACCTTAACCATACACTGCACCCTGCCCTTGGGGCTACCTAGGGCCTACCTTAGGGGTGTCTTACATGTAAGAAAAGGGAAGGTTTAGGCCTGGCAAGTGGGTAACTTGCCATGTCGAATTTACAGCTAAAACTGCACACACAGACACTGCAGTGGAAGATCTGAGACATGATTATAGAGCTACTAATGTGGGTGGCACAACCAGTGCTGCAGGCCCACTAGTAGCATTTGATTTACAAGCTCTGGGCACCTCTAGTGCACTTTAGTAGGGACTTACTAGTAAATCAAATATGCCAAACATGTATAAACCAATCAACCATACAATTTAGACAGAGAGCATATGCACTTTAGCACTGGTTAGCAGTGGTAAAGTGCTCAGAGTTCAAAAGCCAACAGCAACAGGTCAGAAACAATGGGAGGCAGGAGGTAAAAAGATAAGGGATGACCCTGCATAAGCAAAAAAGTCCAACTGGAAACCTACCAAACCCACATTTTTTAAAACTAGACACCTAGGACAATGCAAGATGGGGTGACTTGTAGGGCTCTCACCAGGTTCTGTTACCCAGAATCCTTTGCAAACCTCAAAATGTGGCTAAAGAAACACTTTTGTTTACATTTCAGTGGCAGAACGTTCTGGAATCTGAGAGGAGCTGCAAATTTCCTTCCACCCAGCGCTCCCCCAAGTCTCCCGATAAAAATGGTACCTCACTTGTGTGGGTAGGCCTATTGCCCGCAAAAGAAAATGCCTCAAAACACTATCTGGACACATCAAAATTATCAAATACAAAACCACTTGTTTTTGCGGGGGGACCTGCGTTTTTGATCCTGGGCTCAGCAGCCATTTAGGGAAACCTACCAAACCCAGACATTTCTGAAAACTAAACACCTGAGGCAGTCCAGGGAGGTGTGACTTGTGTGGATCCCCCAATGTTTTCCAGAATCCTCAGCAAACCTCAAGTTTAGCTAAAAATTCACATTTTTCCCACATTTCTGTGTGGGATCAACGCACCTGGACAAAATTCCTACTATCCAACGTTCCCCTCAGTCTCCCAGTAAAAATGATACCTCACTTGTGTAGGTAGGCCAAGTGCCTGTGACAGGGAAGAGCCAAAAACATGTCGAAATTAAGGGGGAACCAAAGCGGGTCCAAAAGGGAAGATTGAAAAAAAAAATGTAGGCTGACAAGTGCAGCAGAATTTTCTTTCCATCTCTTTGAAGCCTCTCAGGCCCCCATCACATGATCGGAAGAGAAATGCAAAGCTTGAGCTTCGAGCGCGATGGGAGGCGGCCTCTGATGAGGTCAGTGAGCAATCGCACACTGACGTAATCAGACATCACTGGAGGGGTCGGGTGGGGGGGCAAATGATTCCCCTTCCAGCCCTGCCATGGGGGATTAGGGGGGAAGCCCACGGAGTGAGCGCTAGCCCTCCCTCCGAGCTCCGGTGCCGGGATGTAACCATTATGTCCCCGGCACAGAACTGGTTAAGAGCACACTTCTTCATCTACAAAGCCTTAACTAACTGGTGACCTGTGAGATCATTGGTATAAAAATGTCAGACAATAAAAAAATTGGGACAGAAAAGAAGAAAAACCTAACACTTGAAAAACATTGGGGAGAAACAGGCAAATGCAAGGAATTATGGGCAGGCAAGTGTAAACATAGATAGATAGATAGATAGATAGATAGATAGATAGATAGATAGATAGATAGATAGATAGATAGATAGATAGTATTTTAGATAGATCAGTTAAAAACTGAGTTATGGTCCTCCTTCAAACGCATTAAAATTCTGGAATTTGCCAGTTATGGTTATGAAAACATAGAACACATATCATAACTCATGGTGTTTCCCATGCACAAAACACCTATTAGCCGATGACATGGACAAACCACAACAATTAACAGGAGAAAATCATGGCTGACATAATGAGTTATGGCAAGTGGTGTGTGCTTTCATGACCCACACTGGAACACACCATTTTTTTATGCATTGAAGCCAGAACCATAACTCGTTTTTTACTGTGATTATTTGAGTGAATATTGTAACATTTTTAGCTGTACTTGATTTCCAACCACTGCTCCGCACATACTTTAGCTGAGGTCAAGGCCTACTTCCAACACCATGGCTGCCTAGCCCACGCTGCACATTGCCTTTGGCCATGCATTGTAGGGGTTGACTGTAGAGTCTGGCCTGCAGTTTGGCACTGCGCCCAGCCCACCATTTTTGCTTAATCCCTACTCTACACAGCCTTCAGCTGTGTTCAGAATTGGTTGAACTCCATGGCACTCAGGCCCATATTTATACTTTTTTTGCACCTCATTTGCGTAATTTTTTTATGCAAAAGCGGCACAAACTTACAAAATGCAATTATATTTTGTGTTTGCGCTGCTTTTGCGTCCAATAATGATGCAAATGTGGGACAAAAAAAATATAAATATGAGCCTTAGTCCTGAAGCACATTATGTTTTGGTTCTCCGTGTCTGTGCAGAAAGTTTTCATGTTTTCTTCTGCCTTACAGAACAGGGCAGAAGCTAATATGTTATGTTGCAGTTGACCATCAATAGCTTGGACTGTTTGTCTGTATTGATGGAACCCATGCTCGGCACTGAATCCTTCTCTGGGTGTTTGCATCCTTTACACTTGGTGCATAGTCACTGCAAGTTATGTCCTGATGCTGAGCCCCAAATGTCTTTCATATGATAAATTTATATTCAATAATTACTACGACATTTTCATAGTGTCTTATATTATGGTCCTCTATTTATGCTGATTTTTAAAAAATGCATTGGTATAAGATTACATGGAATGCAGATGTTTTAGAGTTGACTGAGTATCATGTGATGCAGTTATTAAGTATATTATTATTGTTTCTTAAAAAGTAAAACATGGTAACGCATGCTAGGCTAATACCTTAATTCGACTAACACATATTGCTGCTTGCTAAATTTTTAAGAATATGTGGGTGCATTCCTCTGACATTTATATAAGACAAAGAATGTCCATGATCCTGAACACCCAATCAGATTTCAACAAACCAGGAGAGTGATAAAAAGCTTCGATCATCGTCAGATGCCTGCCGTAGTCTTTGAATTCTGATAGGGCTGATGAGGTCTGCGAAAACACCTTGGTTTATTCTCCAATTATTTTCCAATATGAAAATCCAGGGAAAAATGAGAAGTTACCAATTCAGTATTTTCTGCTTTTTGAGGGAGCTTCATGCTCCCCCTAATAATCCCCACATAACTCTAGCCTTCCACAAATACGTGAATCCCGGAATTGGTAACTCTCAGGGGAAGACTGAATTTACTGGGCGATTAGCGGGCCATTCATAATGAGACCGGGGAGGCAATTTGGCTATTCCTTGCCGTTGCACTCTTCACTTTGTTACATAAATAGTTAACAAGAATCAGATTTAGTCACACAATAGAGACACAATGTGCTTATTTTCTAACTTTAGAAAGATAGATGTAATCACTGTATAGGAATTGTTTTACAGGTCATATATTTATTCCATTCATTAGGCTCCCATTATACGTGGAATTTTCTGCAATGTTCGTAAGTAAGTTTGAATTTTGGCCTACAGAAACATGGTACAGGAGTACTTACCTGAATTTCGAAATATTAGAATAAAGTGATATGGTTTGATTTTTATCAGGCCATTTTGGGTCATGACATTATGTTGTGTCCACCAAGTGGGAAACAGGAATTTGAGATTCTAGGATTATTTTTGTTCCCTTCCAATTATTATCTACTAGATAGTTCCTAAAACTGGAGCTGGTTTGCCTGAACGGCTCATGTCTGTTACAGCTGTCTAGAACAATGCTAACATCAATCAACAGCCTGGAGTTAGCACACCAGGGCCCGAAATTAAGAAAAATGGTGCTGCATTCAATGCAATGCCAGTTTTCTTGTGCCCCTTAGTGTCCCCCTATGGCCGCCATGTGTGTGCCGTATTTAATATATGGCACACCATGGCGAAGAGAAGGGGCAATAGCATCAAAATTGTTGACGTTATTGATGTACTGTGCAGGATTAGTGCTAAAATGTTGGCGCCTAATCCTGCAGAGTACATAGGGGCCCGTTGAAAACAATGGTCGGCTCCCTTTTAGCGCCTGCTCTGCGTAGGCATTAAACATAGCAGCTAAAAGTGACACAGTGTAATCTCTTAGATTCCTCTGTGCCATTTTTGTGGTCCCCCTAACATGGGAACCCGCCTCCTTGCATCCATTATGCCTGGCACAGGCATAATGTGGCGCAAGGGGTTACAAAGTGGTGCAACACTTGCATAAAAAATTATGCTAATTTATTACTTTTAGAGGTAGGGCCTGAAGTGAGGCATCAGAGTAATTTGGGGAACAAAATCTGAATTAAATAGACAAGTCACCTTTAAAATCATGACATGATGATAGCACACACATGGAATGTTGTAGTGGGTAGTCACATGCCTACACTTTCCAGGGGTGGTGGCTTTTACCTTGGTCTAGGATTCAAAATGTAAGTACTTTGTAGTACATTAGCTGCAGTCATTTATACAGGGTGTGTAGAGAGTCTTGAGTCTGATTAATTCTGGCAGGAGACATGTAGATGTGACAGTTCCGCTGAGATCCAGCTTTCCCCGCAGTAGACAATGGTAACCCTGAATCCATGTAGCATTATTGATCCAGATATCCCCATATGTCTGTTTAGTTGGTGTTGTGAAAATTTTCCCTTACAGGTAGAAGCACATATAGAAGGTGTCTGCTCTACTGTAGAGTCACACTCCAAGTGGAGTACATTTTTTCAGCCCTGGGCAGGGAACAGAAAGGACCCCAAACGATGGGGTGGATTTTGAAAACAGTTTTTTTTTTAATCTAGTGGTTAGAGGTGCAATATTTATCTAAATTAATTGCAATTTACAATGGAGAAATTCCTACAAAGATATCTGAGGATATGGTTTTGCCTTCATTTAGATGGAGAAGATCAACTCACAGTTTGGAAGACCTGGGTTGACCAGAAGTGCTAGATACTTTCAAAGGTATATGTGAAAAAATGCTGAAACGTCAGCTACTGTATGTGATTATGGATAGAATAGTACTTTGCAATGTCATTGACACCTTAAGTGTAATTAATGACAGCTAATAACTTTCGCTTTGTCAAGTGAGCATTCTCTAAATGTAGGTGTTTACATTAAGTATGCATAATACGTTTGTATTGTGGCAAAGTATTTGAAAGGAGTTTTGCGTCAAACTGCCTACTTGAATGTGCATAACCCAGTACACATGGAAAGAGGAAGTAATGAGGAGAAATAAAGCCGCCCATGCTCCACCCATGTAATGCCTATCCAATGTAAGTTAAAGCCAGGCTGTCCTATGTAATGCCTTGCATTATTTGTATTCACTAAACCTCGCAAAGCCATGCAAAATGTCTTTGTGTGGCTTAGTAGACGCCAAAAAAGGATTTGCTTCAACCACAATGGTTTTGCCACAAAAGTGGCACATCCCCGATTGAAAGTCATAGTAGCTCTGAGCCCATAATGTTTTTCGGGAGGAAATAATCACTTTCACAATGCTGAAGAAAAATATTTGAGCCAGAGCAACAGTAGTCCAGGAAGAAAAGTGTATTAATAGTTGTCCAATTGTTTTTTTTGAAGACCAGGCAATGAATGATATGACAGATTGCTGAAGGACGTACCAATAGCTGTAGCTAAACTTCTCTATAATAGAATGCCTTATTCTTCCCAGGTGTGCTGAAAGTAAGAGTCCCAGCTTGTGTGCTGATTGATTGATAAGTCTATTAGAGAAACCTTTGTATGGGTGAGGGCTGAGGGTGGTGTCCAGCAGTCATATACTTCCTGATGCACTATGAAGGAAATTAGTTGTGAAAACAATAGTTGTAAATTCTTTCACCATGACTTCAGTGAAATAATTGAATAACTGGAAATGTACTTGGATTGCAAAAGGCGATCTTGGTGCCAGAATTCCTTGATGGGGAGCCAGAGATGCATAAGAGCTTGATGGTGAGGATTTAATCCAGATCATAAGAGAGCTCAGTAAAGGACAGCATATTTGTTCAATACCTTCAGCCACTACATCTGATTGACAGCTTGAAATGATTTATATGAGTAATTTGTTTTAAATTGTACTCTAGTTCAGAGAAACACATGCCTTTCAAAAGTATTTTCTTGTTTTCCACATTCTTTCCCTACTGGTTAAAAAAACTGAGCATTTTTTTCGAAGCCATCACAAAGATCCTGCCTTTCCTCTTGGTACAGTGGATCACCCTATGGAGCTGGACACTAGTGGAAGGTTGCATAGTGTAGATAATAGAAATAGATTTGCTGCTTTGGATAGTCCATGAACCGAGACCAAAAATGGCATCAGACATTATAATGTGAGCCAGCACTGTCTTTATGTTTCGTGGCTTTCAATTGCTACAAGTCTGTAGATGTTATTTACATGGACGCATTGGTATCTTAGCAGCCGTGATCAGCTGCTAATAAGAAAACATTCATAACTGGCAAAATTAATAGATTTTTGAAAAGCTATTAAAACCAGACATTCAGCATCACAAATGAACAGAAAGTAACATTATGTACATTTAGATAATTATGCTTTACATACAGTTGAAAAAAACGATTTCAACATGGCATTCACAATAAGTAAAGCTAACATTTTTGTTTTTCAAAGCAATGATTATTAATGAGAAAATGCTGTCATTTTAAAGAACTAGACATGTATGGATTTTAAACACAATGTGGTTATAATGCAATAATATGTTTTGGACTTGAGTCTCAAAAGGAACTGAAAGCTAACAACTTCGTTACATTTTGGTAAGCAGCTCACCGGAATGCTAGATCAGTCAAGACCATGGCATCAGTTTCCTTCATGGTGGACCAGCCTCCATATTTATTCATCCATGCCTGCCTCATGGATCGCTGTGCCTTCAGTGCCTTGGCCATGTCTGTTTGTCATGGACAGCATTCCTTTTTTGTTTTCCTCAAACAAGCTCCCAAAGTGGAAGTTTGCTTCAGAAAAACAAATAATTGCTCCCGACATGCAATGAGTTTTCTCCTTGTGCCTCGTGGCAATTGCTTTATTTTCTTGCTTTCAACCACCATGCCTGTCATGGTAGCTGCACCCAGGGGATACGTGTGTCAGAAACCCTGGCCTTGAAAGAGCGAGCCTTCCGAAATCCAGAAGCAGGTCGCCCTGTGGCAGACGAGCTGCAAGCAGGTCATTTTGGACGGGAAAGCCAGCTGCGGCTGTGCCTGAGGAATTATAGCAGGTGACCCAACTTTAGCTATGATGGTGTTTCTTCTGGTTTAAGGGAATGGGAGAACCACAGATTGATGGTGATTCCCCCATTCAACCAAATCGGAAACATTGGAGTGTACCCTAAATGTCAACCTCTGCATTTTGATTAGACAGAATTTCGAGGACATAATATCCCCAAAATATTGTGACAGGTAAGTCTACTTAACTAGGTAAATCTGCCTAACCACACATATATGCACGTATTCGTACATATATTTTCACAGTGCATAGATGTAGGAATTGTAAATCTGTACTTCCCCATAGCATTTACATTTCAATATTTTGTCCCTCGATATTCTGGTAGTGGTATTCTAGGACGAAATTCTGGGGGTCAATTTTCAATAGTACAATGAGAAACGAGCACTTATGAGTGCAGATTTAAGTCTGAGCTTGCTTTAGACTTCTGTTTGTAATTCAGCTACTGCAGTTAGAACATTACGGGGCTCACCTTGGGAGCATTTGACATAAAGGGCCTTCAGGAACCCCTTGCCAAGCATCGTGTCCGGTGCTTTGAAGGACAAGCCTGGTTTAAGCATTTTCTGCAGTTTTTACTTTCTTTCTATGGCAATTACATTCTCATTAAGCCTTACCCGAGTTTGCCACAGTACGGGTCAAAGAGTAACAGTGCCCGATCCCGTATTACAAATGTGTTACAGGTAGGAAAGGTTTAATATTTTTTCTGGCAACAGTTGCAGTGCTTTTTGTGTTTCCGCCTGTTTTCTGCTAGCAGCTGCTGACAGTGTAATCCACACTGGTGCATGATTTATGGTTTCCCGAGAGTAGAGAACGTTCTGTATTCTGTGGCATGTCTCGCGCTCCTCTCTGGAGAATTGAAAGCACTAGAAGACTATTAAGTAAAATACACAAAGAACGCTTTCCAATGGCACCGCCGCTGAAGCCTCGGTAAAGGCTGAGAAAACACGGATTGGAACACATATTATACTCTAATTTCTGAAGGGGACATTTTGCATAGTGTATCTCAGTTCTAACATTAGGCTCAGCTGAGCCCAGAAACAAGCGTGTAGAGCTGTAACTGACAAAACCTGAAAATGTAGATTGGATGAGAACAAGTGTCGTATATATCAATAGTGCAGCAGGTGCAGTGACACTGGGGCCTGACGTGTGAAGGGACCATTTTGTTCTAATTAAAATATGATTTTTACTATGAAATCAGGTGGTGAGGGCCCAATTTCATTGCTTTCATTAGGGCTCATGCTACGCAAATGATAAGAACAAGAACCATTCTATTGCTCAATAGAAGTGCTATCAGCTCACTGAAGTAAGAAACCAGAGATGTTCGTGACATGCTGTGCTCCTTCACACTCATCTATGTGATCCCCAGGAATATTGGCAAGGAAACTCTAGCAAGAGGCACAACCAATGGATCCGAAGAATAATTCAGTGGCTGCCTGGTGCCAGTCCCTACTGCAGGTTGCATTGTGTAACCCATGCTCTGATCAGGAGTTAACTGCACCAGGGCACCCTGCACTTCCAAGGGCAAGTTGTGTCTCACTGGATGTTGAGTGCCCCACCACCCCATCAGGATCTGCTTGAGGTCTGCAAGCCTTTGACCGGAGTAGAATGGTCCTCCTCAAAGTAGTAGCCGTGCACTGGGACAAATCCAGGCAGTTTTGTTGCTCTTCAACATGATTCGTAATAGAAACCTACGCTATGGAAACATTAAGGGCCAGATGTAGCAAAGGTTTTCACCCATTCTGTGTCTACGGGAAAAAGTGTTCGTACATATGGCCCTAAATCACTTGTTTGCATGGGAGCACTCATCTAAATGAAGAAACACCTCTAAACCCCTGCATCCCCACTTACCAGCCCTAAGTGCACTGGGTATCAGAAAGGGACCTCACAACACTTATCGAATACCAAAACAAA
This sequence comes from Pleurodeles waltl, assembly GCF_031143425.1. Classification (NCBI taxonomy): domain Eukaryota; kingdom Metazoa; phylum Chordata; class Amphibia; order Caudata; family Salamandridae; genus Pleurodeles; species Pleurodeles waltl. The sequence goes on along the minus strand of NC_090438.1, from coordinate 486,564,446 downwards.
GCAAAATCTTGCAGTTTGTTAGACTTACTCTACCATGTACGTTTCCTACGGCATGGGAGACCTTTTGGACATATTTCTGAGCAAAAATATAGAATGTCTGCCACATGTTCTTTTTCTGATTCATGTATGAATCGTATTTTGGTTGTTGATATCATTACTAAATTCCAAAGAATAACCCGCATAGAAGAGAGGAATGTGAGATGAAGCTACGAAACAAAATCATATTTAAACATAAACCTTTGTGATGAGTATTAGAAAGATCTCGTAAGCTTTCAAGAACACCCCCTCACATACCCCATTTCACCTATTTCTCCCAGAAACAGCATGAACAGAATAACACTTAAAAATCAATTTCTACTCTTCTTAAAAACTGATTCCATGGGACTGAGGTGGTCATTGAAGCTAAGCTATGGAAAGTGGTGACAGTGTGAAGCTGAAGTTCAGACATCCAAAACTGTATGCCTTCATGTATTGTGTGAAAATGGGTATGTAAGGAAGTTGTCTTTCATTCCCAAATGCAGGCAATAATGCAAGTTGTTCAAAATCTAGGACTGAAGCTGAAAGCGTGTACAGAGCATTGCTAGCACGCGTGGTCCTTAGTAAGTAAACTTACAAGGGGACGCGTATAGGCCGATTAACCTTTTGATTTGCATGGAGTATCCTAGCCATGTAGTGACCAATGTTATCAATAATCAATGTAACCAATCAATAACCACTAAGAAAAACATCAATCATTAGTCAGTTATATCAGCGTATCATGAATAACCACAACTCAATATATGTTTTAAACAATTTTATTTCCCTATTTGTTACAATACTAATCCATATGGTTAATTCAAACTTTATTCAATCAGCTCAGAATTAGTTCATTAGTGACCACCAATAACATAATCTAATCAGAACTTGGGAAAGCATATGCTCTAATGCTACCACATAAGCCAATAAAGATGAATATATCAACATTAATAGCAGAGTTCAGCAATCGGTTCGTCAATCATTTGTCACTGTCAACGTCCCCTCAAGGAACCTTACCTAACCGAGATTAGTATCAGCATGTGGGACTTCATTCAAAAACAATTTGGAACATAAATTTAGAAAACATCTAGGTAAGAGAAAGAAAACTATTTAAACAGCACAGTTGGTACCTAGAAAGAAAAGGCACAAAAGTTAATCAGTCACATTGTCATAGCTACCTATCCACGGAATGGATCAGCAACAAAGTCAGTCTTCGTCTTCAGGTCATCAATCGATCAGCAATGCATCAGGCTCTCAAGAGCATGAGCCCAATGACAGAATCTCGAATCTCTTCGAACGTCCACGCCTAACATCGGTCATCTGAAGTTTTTCCCCCTTGTCATGACTTTTTATTAAGATTACCCAGTCCATCCCCCTAATTCCGAATTGGTCAGTCAATCACTAGTTATTACACCTAACCAATAATGCTTATTTTACGAATCCATAAGTTCTAAGATTACGCAGTTCTCAGTTCGTTGATTGGTTCACTGTACGATGTCCTCATCATCCGGCTCATCAGGTATCGAAAAAGTTGCATCTTCTTCTCCAGTCAGTGTCTCTATTGTTCTAGTCCTGGGAAAGTACATCTAGCCTGCTCTTCACAGTCCTTGTTGCAACATTATTCCCTCATCTCCTGTCTGTCGGTACATTGCAGAAAATTCTATCTAAGCAGACTTTATTAACATCCAGTAGTTCAGGGTCAGTTCAACACTTTTGCTTCTCTACAGTACATAGTTATTCCGCTGCTGCACGAGGCCTGGCAAAACTAGGCCACAACTTCGGCTAAGTTAGCTCTACAATATAATGCAAAACATACGTTATACATCTTAATATGACATATTACTACATTATTATTGCACATTTTCAATATTTCATAAATTTTGAATCATTTTAGTACAACTTCATATGAGCTGACAGCCACTCTTCGTGGGCACATTTTCAACGTGCACATTTACTTTTCTACGTTTAATTTTTCTAACATTTTCTTGTTAATCAAAACGCATAAACATTCATTAATAATTTCTAATTAACATATCTGCTTCAACAACATCTACAAAATGGTTCAAGAGTGTTGTTTAAATTTACCCAGCTGCTTAGTTTCTGATAGCAGAGTTGTAGGTAACAAGGGAAGCCGAGTGTCATCCGGGACCTTGGGTGAACTTCTGCAGAGAGGAACAGTGGTCACTCAACCAAAAATGTTGCAAGTATTATATCAATACCAAATGGTCCCTCTAATCCATTGCATATAAATAGAAATTTTAAAAAACATTGGTGACATTTGTGGTGACAGTGTGAAGCAGAAATGTGCACATCCAAAACGGTATGCCTTCATATAGTATGTGAAAAGATGTCTACAAGGCCGTTGTCTTTCTTTCCCAAAGATGGGGCATAATGCACGCTGTTAGAAATGGGTTTTTTGGTTGGCAGTCAGGTTACCCTCTGTCCAAGCAAGAACCCTCACTCTAGTCAGGGTAAGTCACACACAATCCAAGATTATCCTGTGCCCACCCTCTGGTAGCTTGGCACGAGCAGTCAGGCTTAACTTAGAAGGCAATGTGTAAAGTATTTGTGCAATAAATCATACAATAACACAATATAGCACCACAAAAATACACCACACAGTGATTAGAAAAATATATAATATTTATCAGGATAATTGTAGGTCAAAACGAATAAAGATGCAATGTGATATTGTAGGGATATCACTGGAAAGTGATATCAAGTGTCTTAAGTCTTTAAAAATCTATGAAAGTCTCTTTCAAGCACAAGGTACCTGGTTTGGAGTGGAAAATCTCCGCAAAGGGCCGCAGAAGAAGAGATACGACAAAAAATGGTGTGTGCGTCGATTTCTCCCCAGCACACACAGACTTGCGGCGTTATTTTTCACGCGGGGAAGTCGTGCGTCGTTTTCTGGCATGCGGGCATTCTCTTTCTATGGGTCGTGGGGATTCCCAGATGTCCCGGGTCTGTCCGTGGATTCTCCGGCTTGTTTTCCGGCTGCGCGTCGTTCCGCCGGGCTGTGCGTCGAAGTTTCGCTCTCACAGCAGGCGTCGCGTCGATTTCTCCTCTGAAGTCGGGCGGCGTTGTCCTTGCGAGGCCGTGCGTCGAAGTTCCAGTCGCCCCGAAGGCGTCGCGTCGATCAGCGTCGGTGTGCAGCGTTTTTCTAGCCACGGAACAAGCTGTGCGTCGAAAATTTCGGCGAACGAAGAGTCCAAATGAAAAAGAGAAGTCTTTTTGGTCCTGAGACTTCAGGGAACAGGAGGCAAGCTCTATCCAAGCCCTTGGAGAGCACTTTCACAGCCAGACAAGAGTACAGCAAGGCAGCAGGGCAAGAGCAAGGCAGCAGTCCTTTGTAGAAAGCAGTCAGGTGAGTCCTTTAGGCAGCCAGGCAGTTCTTCTTGGAAGGATGCAGGTTCTGGTTCAGGTTTCTTCTCCAGCAAGTGTCTCATGAGGTAGGGCAGAGGCCCTGTTTTATACCCAAATGTGCCTTTGAAGTGGGGGAGACTTCAAAGAGTGGCTAAGAAGTGCACCAGGTCCCCTTTCAGTTCAATCCTGTCTGCCAGGGTCCCAGTAGGGTGTGTGGCAGTCCTTTGTGTGAGAGCAGGCCCTCCACCCTCCCAGCCCAGGAAGACCCATTCAAAATGCAGATGTATGCAAGTGAGGCTGAGTACCCTGTGTTTGGGGTGTGTCTGAGTGAATGCACAAGGAGCTGTCAGCTAAGCCCAGCTAGACGTGGATTGTAAGGCACAGAAAGATTTAAGTGCAAAGAAATGCTCACTTTCTAAAAGTGGCATTTCTAGAATAGTAATATTAAATCCAACTTCACCAGTCAGCAGGATTCGGTATTACCATTCTGGCCATACTAAATATGACCTTCCTAATCCTTTCAGATCAGCAGCTACCACTCCAATACTGTATGAGGGCAGCCCCAATGTTAGTCTATGAAGGGAGCAGGCCTCACAGTAGTGCAAAAACGAATTTAGGAATTTTACACTACCAGGACATGTAAACTACACAGGTACATGTCCTGCCTTTCACCCACACAGCACCCTGCTCTAGGGGTTACCCAGGGCACACATTAGAGGTGACTTATATGTGGAGAAAGGGGAGGTTTAGGCTTGGCAAGTACTTTTAAATGCCAAGTCGAGGTGACATCGAAACTGCACCCACAGGCCTTGCAATGGCAGGCCTGAGACAAGGTAAAGGGGCTACTTACGTGGGTGGCACAACCAGTGCTGCAGGCCCACTAGTAGCATTTAATCTACAGGCCCTAGGCACATATAGTGCACATTACTAGGGACTTATAAGTAAATTAAATAGTCCAATCAGGTATGATCCAAGGTTACCATGTTTAAAGGGAGAGAGCATATGCACTTTATCACTGATTAGAAGCGATAAAGTGCGCAGAGCCTAAAAGCCAGCATAAACAGTGTCCAAAAAGTGGAGGGAGGCAGGCAAAAAGTTAGGGGTGACCACCCTAAGGCTGTCAGGTCTAACACACTCTATGCAAAAACCAGGACTGAAACTCAAAGATTGTACAGAAATCTACAAATTGGTTGAAGAGTGTTGCTTAAATGTACCAAGCAGGAAGTTTCTGATCACAGCCTATGGAACATTTTAATCTAGAGGTATTCTCCAGGTCATTGCAGTCACAGTGAAAAGTAAGCACTATCAAAGGTGAGAGTACTGGCATTAATCTGTAACCAGGATACTGGAGAGGTGGTCCAGGGGCGAACGTGTGGCCCAGTGGTTAGCTGCTGTCCTTGGAACCCAGGGATCCATATTTGAATCCTGGCCTGAGTGGTAGGACTGGCATTATGTGAATCTGGGCAAATCACTTAATCTCCCTGTGCCTAAAAAAGTGAAATGTAGCTGTGTAAGACTGTCTCTCAACGCCCCCACCTGTAATGTACTGAACTAAATTGGTTCATAGATAGGTTTGCACTATGTAATTACCAATGCATAAATAGACTTGTTGTCATGCCCGGGCCGGAAAGATGTCCAACCAGGCCTCTTTGAATCTATGAGTAGATATGGACAAACAGTGATGTCCTATATCAAATCAGATGCTGCAGGGTTGAATCTAAGTGAAATACAATACAATTATGAGAGTTTTAACGAGGATGTGCATGGACAGCAAGAGCTGTACAAAAACAGCACTTTATTAGTCCCTCAAAATATAAAAAAAATATGTGTAGAGTAAACATGAATGTTAAGTGGTAAGAAGCACTGGCAAAGCAAATAGGTATCACCTTTAAAAAATGACTGCCAAGCTATTGCTTTGTCAGTGCTTGTTTGCTTTGGTGCGCCTGCATTATGGTTCACCATGGACTCTGCAGGGATTTTTACTTTGATATTCCAACATGGCCAACAGCTGTATACTAATTTAGGCCAAAGGCAAACTCACTTGAATCTGGTGTGTTCTAGGTTATGATAAGTCATTAGATAAGCACTTTGCTGAAGGTCCCAAGTAGACACTGCTTCTTTATGTACTTAAAGTCCCCAGCACTGAGAACACATTTATGGAGGGGAACTTCCATGCATATTTTTGGTATTCTGTATGGAATATTCATGTGTCTGTGTGGAGGACCTTAGGCCTAGCATAGGTGCAGTCCCAGCCTGTAACCTCTCTTTCAGGGGAACCCAGTCTCCTTCCCAAAGGTCATTGTGTGTTGGAACATTACAAACAGGTTGGCCTACCTACAACTGTCTTTCCCAAAGCCAAAACACGCCCTTTGCTGAGAACAATGGCTCACATTAAAGTCACCAGCCAAGACCCTCTCATCTAGAAGCTCAAACGGTGGCTCATTACGGGGTAAGCTACAAACCACAATCTTCAAGAAGCACTGTCATTCTATGTTTCATGATAGGATATGCATATCCGAAAGTGAGGAGTGCATCATTTTCATGGGTAATCACACCATGTAAAATGACGCAGCCAATTTTCTTGAGTTACCATTGACGGTATATTCTACGATACTGAAAGAGGGCAGTGTTGGACTGGCCTATATGGCAACTAGGCAGTGCCAGAAGGGCTGGACTGCCAGGTCAGTGTGTTGGCCGGTTTTTGAGCTGCTTGCAGGCCTGTTTTATGATCTGCTGGGCTCGTTTTTACAATTGATTTATTTGATTTTAAAACAAACATTGCCTGCATCAAGTTAAAACCCATGAAGTCTTCCATAAATTGCAAAACACTTATATAGTGTTTCTTTAGAAGTTCAAAATAACCCCATACTCAAACGTTTAGCTGTCTAATTCACTAATGTGGGGTCACTTTTAGTTTGGTGCCTGAGCCTATTTTCTGTATCAGTCTGATCCTGAAGGGCTCCTACGATGTGACAGGACAAACAACCAAGTATACGAGTGGCAAATTAGACCACATTTGTTTCTTACTTCCTTTATATACTAGGGGCCCTGGTGTTAATGATGCTTGCATTTTTTAATAGGTTGGATCAACTATTTTAAGTTTTGCTTTTAGACAACACTTATGCTGTCACTTGTGAACTCTCTTGTAGATGAAAAGCTTTAAGGGGGTTTAGAGCCCATCCATTAATTACCATTACTTTCCATTGGTTGTCTTCAACATCACTCTCATTTCTTTGCTTCTTATTGGTCACCGTCTTCTGCTCCCCTCCTGCTTCTTCCTGAGAATTTGAGTGTTTGTCCCTGCTGTGGAACATGGACCAACTACGGCTTCCTGAATGCGCCCAATGTCCTTTCACTGGTTGTGCACCTCTGCAGGTACCTTTTTTAAAAAGAATTCTGCATGCATTCCATATGGGTGCATGTATCTACAGTCATCCTCCATCCCACCGCTGTCAGTAATTTAGCTTACTCTCTTTTGTATTCCTCCTCTCAACATGCATGCTTTTGCCCTAACCTTCCTCCCCCACTTCACCCTCATGTTGCTGACCACCCCACATCCTCCACCTATTGTGCTGCTGCTCCTCCCTCCTTCCACGGTCCATGCCCTTGCCCCAAACTCCTTTCCCCACCCATCCACAGTCATGCATGCCCCTCTGCCCACCTTCTGCTGTCCGATATTTTGCTGCTCTCTATTCCTAGTTCCACCTGCCCTCTGCAACCATGCAGTCCACCAATAAAAACATTAACAAAGCGAAATAGCACCCTCATACATGACATCTATTTGACTTTTTAAATGTTTTTGAGCAGTGCAGGCCACTATGAAACATGGCTTAAGGTAAAGAAAACATTTGATATGACTTGGTCAATTCTGGCTGCATCATAGCGCTTTGTTCTTATTTACCTAAAGCCGTGTTGCACAGTGGCCAGCTCAGTTGTGCAACATGTCTAAAAAAACATTAACAAAGCCAATAAATCTCGCACAGGCAAAACCTATTGGCGTTGTCAATGCTTGTTTTCACCTGTGACTGCGTTCAGATGAATTAGTTAAAAGGTTGAAAAAAAATCACTTTAGGTTGGTAAGACCGTTTCACTAAAAAGTCCGATTCACAGAAAACATTAACTAATGACGAATGGTAAAGTCTCCTCCAGAGCTTCCCATTGATTTGTACAGCAAAGTTTCGTCTTTGGCTATCAAAACAGAACACAGCGAATCGTGTGAAAAATCGGCCTTGATATGTGTTACAGGCCCGCATCATCTTGTGATAACAACTTAACCTTTACATGCGCAGGAACAAAAGGTGGGTTAGTGCACTTTTTATTTCCTTCCAAAAACGTTCACTTCTACTCGTATGATTCAAGCTTTTCTGCTTTGATTAATCTTTCAATAAACTGACAGGAAAATGGGAGAAGGCGAATAACACCTCAAGCGCGATTGAAAAGAGGACAATAGGCTGTGCCACATTTGGGAAAAACAGACTTGCGCATTTAGGCCCATATTTATACTTTTTGGCGCTAAACTGCGCTAACGCAGTTTAGCGTCAAAAAATTTAGCGCCGTCTAACGCCATTCTGAAGCGCCATGCGGGCGCCGTATTTATGGAATGGCGTTAGCCGGCGCTAGCAGACCGGCGCTGCCTGGTGTGCGTGGAAAAAAAACACGTAGACCAGGCAGCGCCGGCGTAGGGGGAAAATGGCGTTAGGGCGTCTTAAAATGGGGCAAGTCAGGTTGAGGGAAAAAAAGCGCCTCAACCCGATTTGCGCCATTATTTTCGACGCCCAGACGCAATTTAAATGACTCCTGTCTTAGTAAAGACAGGAGTCATGCCCCCTTGCCCAATGGCCATGCCCAGGGCATTGGGCATAGTGGCATGTAGGGGGGCACAAATAAGGCCCCCCTATGCCACCCAATTTTATTTTAAAAAAATAAAAAATTATACTTACCTGAACTTACCTGAATGTCCCTGGGGTGGGTCCCTCCATCCTTGGGTGTCCTCCTGGGGTGGGCAGGGGTGGCAGGGGGGGTCCCTGGGGGCAGGGGAGGGCACCTGTGGGCTCATTTTGAGCTCATTTTGTGCCCACAGGCCCCTTAACGCCTACCCTGACCCAGGCGTTAAATAGTGGCGCAAATGCGGGGTTTTTTGACCCGCCACCTCCCGGGCGTGATTTTTGCCCGGGAGTATAAATACGACGCATTTGCGTCGCCGTCATTTTTTTAGACGGGAACGCCTTCCTTGCATCTCATTAACGCAAGGAAGGCGTTCACGCAAAAAAATGACGCTATTTGCCCATACTTTGGCGCTAGACGCGTCTAACGCCAAAGTATAAATATGGCGTTCGTTTTGCGCCGAATTTGCGTAGAAAAAAACGACGCTAATTCGGCGCAAACGGAGTATAAATACGGGCCTTCATTTACAAACCAATGGGATTGTCTCATGAGTAGTCAGGCTGAAAGGCTATTTTATTGTCAAAAGGAGACAGATGTTCAGTTGGTCCTGATGAAGTCGTCATTAAAGTTGTAGCAGACACCTGAAACAGTGAGGTACTGAGGAAAGCACAATATGCGATATGCAGATTTTTCGTTATGACATTTGAACTTAACGCTTTGCCATAGTTCAGTGGTTTCCAAACGTTGACTTCTGTGGACACCCAGTTTATGGTTACTGGAACCCGGGAACCCCCAATGAATCATTATTGGAATCCAGGGACCCCCACTGAGTCATCACTGGAAGCCGTGGACCCCAGCCTACACATTGTGAATGATTTGAAACGCAGATAAATACACAAAAAATACGGACACAAGAATTATTCAAACACATACACAAGTGATAAAAGATTTGACTTAATTTGCAAACATAAATAAAAAAACAATACTTTTAGTATGAAGGTGAGAGCTTTCCTAAATGCAATTAAAGCCACAAATCGCCCATACCATATTCTGTTTCATGCATCTGCACTGCTCCCACAAGTGAATCTGAGGATACTCATTTCATTTTTAGCCTCCTTCACATTCCTTGAAATTTGCAGTACGTTTTGCAATTTTCAATTGTCCATGTAGCCACGTTGTTTACATACACTTTATTATTCTGTTAATAATATTTAATTTTCTAAGCATTTGTGGACCCCTGAAAGGGCTTCGAGGAAGCCCAGGGGTCCCCGGACCACAGGTTGGGAACCACTGCCATAGTCTGTATGGCCTACAATTCTGTGCCCCCTACCAGGTGACTGCACATTCTGTGCTGCAGCCTATTAGTATATAGGTCTCGAAGCGAAGTAAAAACTGATCGCAAAACTTAGTATGGATTTTGCCAACATATTTTGTGACCTACGTTGTGCTAAGGTTTCGTTGGATCAAAAGAGAACCAAGATGAAGGGACGGGGTCTTAATATGGTTATAGAGTTAAATATGTTAATTACGTATCAGCTGTGAGCTTCGTGCTGAAGTTTAAATACTAACAGTCGTGTCATGTATACACATCTTTCCAAACCATTTTTTTCTCTCTTTTTAGTATGTAGTATCCTGCTCTAGTTTTTTCACTGTGCTATGACTTATGATTGCCACCAAAAATGACTTGAAATCTAATATGTGAAAACATGCCCACATGAAACTTTATCCCAGTGCCATGATCCTGTTATATAAATATATAATATGCATATTTCTCCGTTCCTCTTTAAATTATGATGGCAAAATGATTTCTAGTTTTTTGTAATCACACGAAGTATGCAGATGTTGCAGCTGAGGCAGACCTCATAATTGTTCTTCTTAACTGCATAAAATCATTTTCTTTTAGCATGAAACTTAAATAAATATATAACTGTCAAATAAAGTTAACCTACATGTCATTCATGTGATGGAAAGTTTTACCAAATGAAACAAAAACAAGAATAATATTAGCGCAATGCAATTAATTGTTTTGTAAATTTTGAAAAATAAATTTGTATCTATTTCAGCATCATGAGTTCCTCTAGACTCACATAACATTCGTATGGCAAAAGAGAGTGCCCTAACTTCCTAATTTTTCATAATACTTATTGTAAAATTGTAAAGTAATGCAACTCATGTGTAATTTATTCTATGCCACGTGGTAGGGAGAGGTCAGAATTACCAATACGTCAGTGATGTCTGTGTGCACATGTTTTCTAACTATAATTTTGGAGTGAATAATTTATGTTTTACGATTTTTTCGCTTTTAATTTGAGAATGCACACTCTCTTACCTTTCCAAAATGTATCCTCATTTTAAACCCACCATTAAAATGCTTCACTGAAGTCACATTTTAGGGTAGGGACAATATTCAGACATCAATTTTCAAACACATATTTTCAGTTTCTCATCTAGAGGGACATTGCACTTAGAAAACAAATTAGCAGCCCCGCGCGTTTCTTACAAGCTGATTTTGGCGAGAGAGGGGCAAAAATGACTGATATATTTCTATATAAAACTTTATTGAAATGAAACATGGCGTCTTAACTCTTCGTCCTGAAGTGAGAATTGTTTTTTACCTTCTTGCTTTTAAAAACAGTAAAATTTGTAAAATGCCATTTGTTTCTTATGTTGTTTATTTGCATAAATTGCAACGATTAAACCTGTATAGAAATCAATTGCAACATGTAGTTCCTATGGTGCATTTTTCTGAATGATAATAATGACAATGATATTGTATTCATATAGATCCTGAGGCAGGAAAGGAATCAGCCAAAACCATTCATGTCAATTATTATCTTTGAGCAATATTTTATAACCAAATATTGTTTCAATTGTTTTGTAAGGCTCTTGCCCACTTGCAAATTTTGAATCCTCACGTGTAAAAAGCAGTCACATCATATAATTCCTGGTGAGGTGAATTATTATGAACCAACAAGACTAAATGCACAGGATCTGCAGCAATTAAAAAACACATTCACACCTGAAAATCTAACGAGGTCCACAGCTGCTCACAAATATACCAATATACATGTTGATACCCTTCTTGGTGAAAAAGATACTACACATGAGCTCGCCCTTGAAATGAGACCAGTGCTTCTAAGATGTTTGTAATTTCATTTTCAAATTGTACGAATGCAGCACTGGTTGCCGTGTGTATTTTAATGTACATCTGTACTAACTTTTACTGTAGCTGGACAGTTTGGCCATCTCTTTTATACTCCCATCCATTATAATTCCTTTGAGTCAGTCTTCGCTCTTTGGACCTTCCCCCCTCACATTTTCTCCTAGGCCAGATCAAGCCATCCACCCAACAAAGCCTACTTCGATTTGAAAGAACATGTAGTTCCAAGAACTGCGCTCTCATTCCGTGACGACCGGATTGTACTGAGCTGTCTCACAGGTCACTTTCTTATTCTTAATCTATTCTCTCATAAAGTCTGTGAAGAGGTTAAGTGTATCTACCTTCGTGTCTTTCTTGTGGAGGTCTCTTAGGGCAAGGAGAGGCCCTTGTCAGAACCACTCGGCCTGATTAGCCTTCCACTTATCCTCGCCTGAATGGCACCCCTACTCTCCTCTCATCTTTGTAATTCTAATATTCTATCAAGCAGGATTGCTTATTGATGCCTACTCCCTTTGGTTCTCCAATAATAGCCACCCCTGTGGTTTGTACCATCATTGCTATTATGTGGTGTGTGAGGAAATGTGATGGTGTGACCTCACCATTGAATACACTCACAAAGCCAACCTGCGTCCAGGCTTTGTTTGCTAAACCTTAAATCAACTGTGGTTAGCTGTGATTACAAGCAGTCTGGTTGAAACAACTGAGCACATGTAAGGCATTTAGAAATACCGAAACAACGAAATAAGAAAGTCAAACAACATGAAAGAAATCCAACACCCACTAAAAAAATCGGTCCTATTTCTATGAATTTTTAGACACCAACATGAAAAAAATACTCACTGGAGGGATTCAGAGATGCAGATTTTTTATCAGAACATAAATCTCAGCTTTTCATTCTAAAACATGAAAAACCATTGGTAACTGCAAAGGCTGGAAACGTTTTAAAACTTTAAGAGAGCTGTGTTTGGCTTCTCCTGTCTGCTTGGGTGACACAAATCTGACAGGGGGAAGCTAAGGTCATGGAAGGCAATGAGGAGTAGTAGGATAGTTACCTAAGTGGGCACCAAAGCTGTCTCAAGACCAGTTCCAGCTGGCTTGGGTGAACAGCCATAGACTTCAATGACGTGGTCTTGATGAAAGGGAAACAGGATGTTGAAGATGCTGTAAGATGCTGAGGATGCTATGTGGTCGACATGAGTTTTCCTGGGGCTACTTCTCTGTCCACGGTCCAGGTGGGTCATTTTTGGCTACAGGGAATGATGACTCTCGAAGATCACTTTGGTTCACTAAATGTTCAGTTGCCTCTGGACTATTGGTCTCCCGCTACAGCGAAACCAGTGGTTCCGTTTGGTAAAGGCTAGTGTCCGTTTTAGACAACCAAATTACACTCCGACAATGCTCCCAGGCCTGGCAGACTCAGGTCAGGACTTTGTCATACAGGCGTCACATCTGCATTCAATGGTGATCAGGTGATTGTGGTTACGGACTGGCCAGAAAGGGCTTCTTCATCTTTTGTGCCCTGGTGCTGTAACAGGAAGTAGCCAAGTGACCAAAATAATAATCCAAGGAAAACCAACTCAGAGTCCACACCAGTGATATATGGACAATGACAAAATTGAGATGGTAAGAGAATACATGTACCTGGGCATGCTTGTCAACAGCCAGGGCTCCTTTAAATCACACTTGGAGCTTATGTGCCAGAAACCAGTTGCTCTCACAGTCACCTTTAGGCGCATTAAAGGAGCCACAGTATCCTCCATTTTTCTACTGCAGAAAATAATTCAGGTCAGATGAATTCCCACCATTGGTTACGGAAGTACATTTTTACAGGCGATAGATGTTGTCCATCTGGATAAAGCCATTATCAAACCCTTCAAGGCTGTCTTTCTTTTACCAGCGTATGCATCTACAGCTCTGCTGCGTCTTGAATTCAGCTTAGTCAAGCAAACCATTGTAAGGCAGGGAGCTTATGTTAAACTCTGCTACAAACTAAAGGAAGTTAGCCGCAACACACTACACTTCCATCTACTACACTTCTATCTATGGGCTGAAATTAAAGGTAAGGTGTACTTGCCAGCCAGAGACTATCTTGTTAACTCCCTGACATCACTAGACTGAACAGAACAATGGGAGACATTTGCCTCCTACTTCCAGACCAAAATCACAGTCAACAAGTGCATTAAGACCCGTTCTCTGCTTCCAGACAAAGCGGCATTAGCACAGAGACGGCATGCTTGGCTCACATTGGTGTCTTACATCAAGCTAGCAACTCAGCTACATCTGGGCATAGCCATCAATGCCCAACTTAAAATGGCATTCATGAGGTTCAGTATGGGCTGCCTGCCCTCACTTTTACATCTACCCCCATGGAAGTGTACTAGCTTGACAGCTTTGCCACTCTGCAGAAAAGATCCTGAGACCTTGGTCCACCAGATTTGTATTTGAAAAACTCATATAAAAGATAGAAGATCTATCTTAAGACCAGCCTGTAAACAGAGGGGTCCACGTCACTGTAGGCTTGCGATATTAGCCTGTTTTAATGCAACGGACATGTAGCTCAGCCGCACGCTCACAAAACATCTGATTAGGCTCAGTTATAAAATTACAAGTGCATTGTTCTTTTTTACCCCTGTGGCAAATTAAGGCCCTGATTAAGTGCCTTTACAAAGCCTGTGCAGTAGTGACATATTACAACAATCAGGCAGCCTGGGACTATAATTTGGGGCAATAGCAGTATTTTATTTAAAGGCTAAAATGGCCACAAATGGCACTTCAGTTTTTTTACATTTTTTTTCTCTTTAACATTTTATCATGTTTTATTCACTGTTAATAATGTAGAAGTTACTATGCTATTTTCCATGTAAAGGTTGTATATAAGCTCTTATTGTTAAGGTTTTACTTAACTGTGCACTTAATAAAATGAACTTGAAACTTCACCATTAGAGTTCACCTCTTTAGTCTGGGGCTCGGGAGTAACTTTCCCACGAACCAGGCACTACAGCACAGTCCTCTCTTTGCTAGCCCATGGATCAGCAAGTGAGTCAAGTCTTAGGTGTAGCCTCTCTTTGGCAGGTGTAGGGGTTAGGAGGGCAGTCTTTCTTCAGTCCTCTCTCCAGTCCAGATGTGATCTTAGGTCTGGGCGTCATGAGTGTCATATTTATGCCTGGAAAGTGTCCTTAGGAGCTTGAGTGGTTACTAGCCAATAGGTTACTAGGACACTACCCACCTGGTGACAACATCCTGCAATGTGTGACATCTAGGTATGCCAGAGGGCACTGTTCTGCCAAGTCCCAAGGTGGCAGGACCTCTTCTCTCTCATTGAGTGGGGCCTGATTGCCCACCCTAGAGGTGTGACTACCTAAGGGCTAAACACCCACAGAAAAACAGTTTGACAACTGGTTTGCTCTCTCTGTCCCAGACTCCAACCGGTCTACCTCATCAAAAGAGCACCACTTCTTTTGTGTGATCACCATTTTCTCTTCATAGTTGACTTCCCCTCTGAAGCTCGCCTTTTGGGATCACACCCCATGTGGCTTCCTGCCAGGGAGAGATGACACCTCTTCCAGTGCCAGGCCTTTATTGTTTTTACTCCTCAGAGTCATTCACACTTCTCCCCAGGAGGGCAGAAGGCTACCTTGTGGCCAACATCTCAACTTCTGTGAGTGTCCACAGAAAGACTTTGGCAACAGAGAGACAACTTTCTAAATGCTGCGTTTCTTAAAAAGTTAAATTAAATGTGGCTTGGGCATCAAGTTGGTTTTAATGCAGCAATCATTTTGATATCTGCAAGTATGAACTTCTGTAGTTTCTTTTAGAACTTAGCACAGCTGGGTTGTCAGCATGTAACCCTGTACTCTGCAATAGGGCTGCTAACATTTCCACAGTAAAAAAGACGGTAGAGGATTTGAAATGTTAGGACACATAAAAGTATAAAGGTTTGGCTTTTGCTACTAGTTTAATTGGCAGAGCTAGGTTGGCAGTTTAAAACAGCTCGCTGTGAAACAACTCCTGCAACAAAGAGTTTTGCAGCATAAACTACATATTAAGGCCCATATTTATACTCTTTTGCGCTGCACTTGCATAATTTTTTGACGCAAAAGCAGCGTAAACTTACAAAATACAATTATAATTTGTGAGCTGAATCATTTACAAAGCCATCACGGGCAATGACCACCCTTATCTTGCAGACATGCCGACCATCTCTGGAGGCTAGGCACACCCACAGACATGACACCATCAGCCTGGAGATTAGAAGTGTTAAAGCGAGACAAAGACAGCAGGCATTTTCCATCAATGCACCAGTTACCAGGAACAAAATCCCTGTATCCATCAAAACCACCACAACCTGTTTCAATGTAAGAAAGAATTGAAGATGCACCTCTTCAAAGAACAAAACATTACAATACAATAACAGTACACGTCTGCTCCCTGAGCCAAGCTACCTCTCCAATCACATGTTGACTGTTTCTTGACCTTGACCCAGTACACTGGTCTGCTGTCTTGGCTGGATACATGCAGAGTACTTTTGATGGAGGAGTCACATGCTATTCTGTAGGAAAGTGGTGCCCAGTCTGTGGTCTGGGGACCCCTCTGGGCCCGCAAAGCCTCCTCATTGGGTCGGTGGCTTCTTAGAAAATTAAATAATATCAACAGATTAATAAAGTATCTAAGTAGGTATATGTACAACTGAAAATGTTAAAACAATGTAAATGTCAAGGAATTTGAAACTGGAGGCTAAAAGTTAAATTAGAATCCTCAGATTGATTTGTGGGATCGGTGCAGGTGTATCAAACAGAATGTAGTATGGAAAATGGGTGTCTTCAATTGAATTATGAAAGCTCCAACCTTCACATTAAAATTACCATTTTTATTTGTTTTATTTATATGTGATGGCAAATCAAATAAAATGCGTTATCATCTATGTGTGTGTTTGATGGAATGCTTGCTTCTATATTTTTGTGTGTATAGTTTTACAGATCAAATCATCACCAATGTGTAGGCTGGGGTCCCTGACTTCCAGTAATGATTCAGTGGGGGTCCTCGGGTTAAAAATATTGATAAAGTGGGGGACCACAGAAGTCTAGAAGGTTAAGAACCAATGCTGTAGGACATTCATGGTTTGCATGGTGTGGCTTTACTGAAGGGCTTTTGCACGAAGTGTTTAGGAGCCCTATGTGATGACCAGATGTGTGTTCTTATCTTGTCAGCTGTACCTGCATTTTGAGTGTGGGATATAACTAATAGTCTACTGTGAGAACCATCATGAATTTGCACCTGCACTACATGCATCAGACGGACACCCGAAGCATGCAGAACCAGGCAAAATATAATACATTGATTAGTATTTTACTGTACTAACTAAATGTCATGCAATAGAGTCCTTGTCTCGCTGCCATCTACCATTAATTTGCATGCTAGACCTAAGGTGTGCATTCGAATGGTAGTGGAAGCACAGATATAAATAATTGCATACGGTTACATATCTCTGAAAGAATAACCACGTTACAAATCTGCCACTGCCTTAAGTACCTGACGCAACAACCACAGCCTTCTGTTCCACTGTGATACAATATCATGGCAGGACACGAGACGGGAACAAGCCCTCGCCTTGTACAGGGCTGCAGGCTGAACTGTGGAGAGTGTTCTCGTCAGCCTGCTTGTCTGCGCTCTCAGCCAAAAGCTCGAGTCCATTAATGCTTCTGTGTCGCCCCCTTCTCCGAAGAGCACTCTGACCTATCAATATTGCATGACTGCACGCTTCTCCCTTTCTTTGGGTCCTTATTCGCCGCGCACGCACGCCATTCGTCAGGAATGAACTGGGGAATGAAGTGGGAAGCGAGAGGGAGAAACGCCGCAGAGAGAAATTGAGCCGGGAAAGGTTTCTCTTATTAAAGTCATGTATTCTGAAGCCCGAAAGGGGTGAGGTGCCTCGTAAGTGGGAAACGCCTCTAGTGTTTCGTGTAAAAATAGAAATGCTGCAATATCAAGCTGAAGTATTAATGCCGGCTATCGCGCTACCCAGTTTTCCGTGTCTGTTGGTTAGATTAACGGTCATCTCTCATGCACGGATATTCATTCTGGAATTTGCGAAGACGCTGAAGGGCAGTGACCTCATTCTTGTCAATGAGTGCGTTTTAGTAACGCCACAGCGAGCAGTTTTTATTATGAGCAGAAACATTTACATGACAGCAGTGGGACCGGAAGTACTTGAAATCTGGGTAGACGCTGTGGTATGTTAGCCAAGCAATAAACATTTTGATGTGTAGTCGAAAGCTAAATGAAAGATGTGTCTGCATTGTAATCTGAAGTATCACTCAGTCTTTGTGCATGCTACTATGATCTCCCTAACCCTTCCACAGAATCTTCCCGCCTCCATCCCCTTTACTCATCCCTAGCCCCTGAGGTGAGTAAATGAGGGATGTACTCCCAATTAACACTTCTGGATTTTTTTCCTCCTCCACTCCTCCATTACTCCTGTCAATCTAAGTAGCAAACTCTCATATCCACGGCTCAAATGAACTCATATTAATACTAAAACTGTACTCATATTTCCCGATACTAATCCATCACTAATTCTTGTTGGGTTGCGGAGTAGCGTGCTACTCGACGAAAAGCACTTAGATCCCTCGTCAGGGGTAGTAAGCGCTATATAAATACTATAACAATACAATACAATACAATACAATTTGTGCAATTTGGGAAAAAAATGGTAGCAGAATTACTTCCCGCTATTGCACGGGTACAGCTAAAGGGCGATGGTCATGCTTCCATGACTTAACGAGCAACCGGAACCCTTAGGTGCTCTAAGTATATCTTGTTCATGGTTTAGGAGCTCATACTTACAGGAATCCTAAACATATCACATGACAAATTCTTCAGTGGGGCAGATCCATACTACCGAGTCCACTGAGAGAGAGGAGACAGGAGTTATTCAAGGCACCGAAGAGAGGTCGGCAAGAAAGACCTTAACATATAACCGCATTGCTGATGGAGACTCATAAATAATCCTGCAGGATGCAGCAGCTTAAATCGATATCCAGGCTCCTTCAACAGAAATTTCCTCAAGCTACTAGACACTATTAAGGAAGCATGCATGTGGAAGCAGAATTGTCGAACACCACCCATTGGGAAGGAGCGCAATGCAAGGTACCTAGTAGCAGATGGGAAAGGCTTTTCCATATTACATACCATCCATCAAAGTTGCATTGACCTGGGAAGGACCTAGGCCGATGGAAGAAACCCATAGCAGCAGGTCCTCCCTCTCTGAATATCACCTAAAGAAGCAGACATAGCCTTTACAGCAATCTCCTACATAGTGTCACCTTTTCAAAGTGTCAGCTCTATCACGTGAATTCCTGTCAGGTAAGAAAAGCTCCAAAATGGATATCATGTTTACCCTAGAGCATGCTTACACCCTTGGAGACTTTTCAACCTGAGGTCACCTACATGATGTGGCTATATGTGGCCTAGCGCCAGCCCTATCTTTATAACCACAAACAACCTAATGCCTTCCTCTGACTCTGGCTGGACAACAGCCAACGATTAAAATACTTGCACAAAATGTCCATGAAGCTACTTTGGTTGGCCTCAGAGTCCTTTGTCCACATAGGGGCAATCGAAGCTGTCATCTATCTCAACTGACTGGATTGTAGAGAGAAGGCATAGTTTATGGAATGGGCTTGCCCTCTATATAAGGAACCTTAGCATGCCTGTTGGATTTTTTTGCTTATGCAGGGTCATCCTCAATCTTTTTGCCTCCTGCCTCCTATTTTTTCTGACCTGTTGCTGTTGGCTTTTGAACTCTGAGCACTTTACTACTGCTAACCAGTGTAAAGTGCATATGCTCTCTCTGTAAAATGTGTATGTGATTGGTTTATCCGTGATTGGCATATTTGATTTACTAGTAAGTCCCTAGTAAAGTGCACTAGAGGTGCCCAGGGCCTGTAAATCAAATGTTACCAGTGGGCCTGCAGCACTGGTTGTGCCACCCACACAAGTAACCCTGTAATCATGTCTCAGACCTGCCACTGCAGTGTCTGTGTGTGTATTTTTACACTGTAAATTCGACTTGGCAAGTGTATCCACTTGCCAGGCCTAAACCTTCCCTTTTCTTACATGTAAGGCACCCCTAAGGTAGGCCCTAGGTAGCCCCAAGGGCAGGGTGAAGTGTATGGATAAGGTAGGACATATAGTAATGTGGTTTATATGTCCTGACAGTGAAATACTGCCAACTTTGTTTTTCACTGTTGCAAGGCCTGTCTCTCTCATAGGATAACGATGGGGGCTTCCTTTAAATATGATTAAAGGTTAGATTCCCCTAGAAAGTAGATGGACATGTGGAGTTTGGGGTCCCTGAACTCACAATTTAAAAATACATCTTTTAGTAAAGTTGATTTTAAGATTGTGCGTTTGAAAATGCCACTTTTAGAAAGTGAGCAATTTCTTGCTTAAACCATTCTGTGACTCTGCCTTTTTTGTGGATTCCCTGTCTGGGTCAGTTTGACAGTTGGGTTGTTTTTCACCTCGCACTAGACAGTGACACAAAGGGGGCTAGGGTGTAACCTGCATTTCCTGATTAGCCATCCCTGCAAGGAGGGAGGGGTGAAGTGGTCACTCTCATCTGAAAGGACTGTGCCTGCCTCTGACAATGCCGGCTCCAACCCCCTGCTGTGTGTCTGAGGCCTTGTCTGGGCAAGGCAGGATTTCACAAGTAGGTGTGAGTCCCCTTTGAAGAAAGGTGACTTCAAAGACTAAAATGGGTATAAGAAGGGCACCCAAATCTACAGACTTTAGAAACACTTCTGGAACCAAGAGGAACCTCTGCCTGGAGAAGAGCTGATAGCTGAGGAAGAAGTGCTGCCATGCCTGTGACTGTGCTTTGTGGAGCTTTCCTGCAGTGCTGCTTCTGCCAGAGTAAGAGGGCAAAGACTGGGCTTTGTGTGCCTTCTCCAAGGGCTTGATTTAGAGCTTGCCTCCTGTTGTTTGAAGTCTTAGGGACAGCAAAGACTTCTCTCTGCCAGCACCTGGAGTCTCTGGAGAGACTCCTGCTCTGACAAGTGGTGCCCTATCCAGTCCCTGGGCCCTTGAAAGGAAAGCTGGTGGAAATCCAAGGAAATCGACTTCGGACGACTCCGGACCGCCGCCGCTCCTGAATCCGGTAACGCCGCCTGCACCCAATGCCGTGACCTTCGCTGGAACGCAACGCTCTTCGCAGGCCCGACGCCACAGCAGCCCCACTGAAGTCCGCGACTCTGTGGAAGTCGCCGCACCACATCGTGACCGACGCCGCTCGAAGTGCACGGATTCAACGTTTCGCACAGACGCCGCGATTCCTGACTTCGCGCATCGGCTTGTTTTCACTCTTCACCAAAGGTACTGTACTTGGGGGTCTACACAACTCCGTGTTAGGCACCGCTGGTGTCGGCTTGTTGGGAACGACTCCGTCACTACGCCGTGTTAACATCTCATCGAAGCATTTTTGTTTCTAAGCGCTATTTTTGAGTTTAATCTTTAAAAATTCATAACTTGACTTGTGTATGTCAGATTTTTGTCGTTTTGGTCTTGTTTTGTTTAGATAAATATTTCATATTTTTCTAAACCGGTGTTGTGTCATTTTGTAGTGTTTTCATTAAGTTACTGTGTGTGTTGGTACAAATACTTTACACCTAGCACTCTGAGGTTAAGCCTACTGCTCTGCCAAGCTACCAAGGGGGTAAGCAGGGGTTAGCTGAGGGTGATTCTCTTTTACCCTGACTAGAGTGAGGGTCCTTGCTTGAACAGGGGGTAACCTGACTGTCAACCAAAGACCCCATTTCTAAAATGCCCAAGCAGGAGCTGTGCCCACCAATAGTATGCAATGCAGAGGCCAATTAATAATAAATAATTATCCAATCCCCTGGCCTGGCCTTGATAGAGGGCGTCATTCACCTGGCTCTAGGGCCTGGACATTGCATTCAAGGATTAGACAACCCCTCTTTGGCACAGCACTTCTCTAACTAACCACTGATGTATATTAACTCATAAACTTAGCCTACTTTAGCCCTTGGTGTGTAGCAGTGCCTATTTGGGACCTCATGTGGTAGGTCGTATCCTGCATAAGTGGCCTGGATCCTAGAAGGAAGGAACTTTACGCTGTCTGTGCAACGTTGGTGCATTAATTCTGGGACAGTTGTTGATAGTAAGGAAGAGTGAAAGATGCCCGGAGAAGTATCCTGCAAGAGCCAATGACAAAAGACTAGCAGGGGTACTTCGGACTGAAGCTGCCATTCCATTAGGCCTGTTCCCCCAGGAAGAACGCTTTGACTTGTAAGATATTTCAAGTGTAGAATAAAGCAAACATCAACATACTGTTCGAGTTTTAAATAAATATGCTTCCCTGCTTTCCCTGTTGTGGGTTTGGAGAATCTCATTAGTTGTACTATAAAAATGTAAATCACCTCACAAATTTAGAATGTATAAGGAAACGATCTGGACAGTGTGGGAAGAACTGGGGTGAAGGTGTGAAATCGTTGTGTTGGTGAAAAGCCGGTACCAATCAAGATGGTCAGTTTTGTGCAGAATTCGATCTTATCTACAATGTAATAATATATAATAATATGAAGTTGGGTGGGATAGTGTGGTCAGTCACCATTGAATGCTTCTTTTTCAGTTTCTACGCATATATGTTTTTGGGGGGTTAAATCCAATTTTACTGCAATGTTTTTCATAAATCATTTAGTACTGAGGAGGCTACTAAACCTCCCTGAATTTTCAAACTAAACGTGGCCCAACTTGATGTTCCAATTGGTTTTCTGAAATATACTCCCAAAGCAGGAGTTTGTTTTGAAAATAAACTAAAATAACACTGGTCCTGATGTGTATGGAGTTTTCTTCCTGCATGTGAGCTGTTTATTTCTTGTGCACCGTGGGCCTTCCCATCACAGTGACAGCTAACAGTAAAAAATGATTGCGGAACCCTGTCCTAAATAGAGCAGACCTTCTGATGCTCAGTAACTGGAAGCCCTGTAGCGGGCATGCTGCCAGTGGGTAATTCCCAAAAGGTAAGCCCGCTAAGGCTCTGCTGTTAGAAAGATGTTAGTTCCCCCCACTCTCTACGAGGCTGCAGACAACTGAAAGAACCACTGGATTGGAGTGAAGCTGCCAATCAGACAAATCTAAATGACTTTCTGACTCTCAGACTCTTTTGGCTCAGATCTTACGGTCTAAATATGATTCATCCTGGTGCAATGATGATAAATCTGCCAAAGGGGCAATACATTCAAAATTAAAGAAAGAAAACATTTCATATATTAGTGATTAGACACTACATAGCTTCTCTAATCATAGACTTCTTAAACAAGAGATGCTGGCGAGGTATACATCTAGTGAGGCACAAAACTAGAGACTCAGACACACCAAAGCATGGTTATTGTGTCTCTTGATAGACTAGTATTGTTGGCAGCATATTTCCTTCCCTGCTGTCAATTGTAGGCTTCTGAAACACAGGCACAAAATAAGCTGCTTTAGGTTGGTGGACTGGTTTTCATGCAAAAAGTGGTCCCAAAAAGTCAAATTCTCTCCCCAAGCATTTTCAAGCTCTATTTCGAATTCCTCTGTACAACCTTCAGAAACTCAGGAGTACTCTTCCACCTAATAATAGGGTTCAAACTTGGATGCCTAACAACCACCTCAAACTAAACCCAGAGAAAACAGAACTCCTCTCATCTCACAAGAGAAAGCTAACCCAGCGATCCAAGACTGAATGCACCTCCTCCCGGACATGAAGGCCCCACTTCCATCATTTAGAATGAACAATCTCTGAGATTCACCCTAGACAAGTGTCTGAACCTCCAGAACAATCTCTCCTCCATGGCTAAGAGTGTCCGTTTCCAACTAAGGCTTCTTTGGGGAATCAGGAACCTCATTCCTGCCCACGACTTTAAATCTGTTGTCCAGGAACTTGTGCTCTCCAGACTTGACTACGGAATGCCAGTCTTTTTTGGCATTCCCAAAGTTCACCTAGGTCCTCTCAGAGCAGTCCTACATGTGGCAGCCCACTTAGGAACATGGCACAAGAAATTAGATAATATCCCTACCCCTTTGTATGCTCCCTTCAGTGGCTTCCCATATAAGCAAGAGCTCAATTTAAATTGCCTTCCTCACTCATAAAGCTATGCACTTCTGTTTACCCTTGTACCTTTCCAGGAAACTTAACATCTCAGGTTCCGGCTGTGAGAAATTGGATTGTTGGTTGTCTGGGGTGTAAGCCCTGGTCAAGCAGAAACTACAATTCTTGTCAGGGCAAGGCAAAAGCAAGCCCCAAATAAACCTCTGCCCACCCTCTGGTAGCTTGCCAGGCTTAACTTCAAGATAATGTTTAAAGTATTTGTGCAGCACTTCAAAGAGTAAAAAAGTGAAAGCACCACATAAAAGGGGCCCCATACCATGTTAGAAAAATATTTTATTGTTTTATAAATAAAGCAGGACCGAAACAGCAAAAATCCAAGAAGCAGAACATGCGTTATGAATTTTTAAAGAGCTGTAAAATAGTGCATAGAAGCAAGAATCATCAACCGGGGATAGCTGCTTGCGCTGGACCTGGACAAAGTCAAAAGTTCAGGCTGATCATGATGGACTGCGGGCTGGCTATAGGGACACAGTCAGGACAGCTGAACCTAAGTACCTTAAATCCTGGTTGTGGAGCATTCTGTGGATTTGAAACAAAGAGGCATTGTGCAGTCGATGCAATGAGTTGGTTCCGAGATGCAGTGAGGCTGCGGTGCGAGGTCTTGTTGCATGACAGGGCTTGCGATGAAAGGATTGGTGTTAGGAATGCGTTGTGCCACTGAGGTGAAGTGTTGGATCCAATGAGGGCTAAGGCGGCAATACAGAGTGGTAGCATCATCAGAGACTGCAGTCGGCGAGGGATGCAAGGAGCTTGAGCCAGGGAAAGCGCATGCAGGGGCATGTCTGAAGGTCATGCGCCGGTCCCAAGGTATGGCAATGCAAGTCTGTTCTGTTGGTTTTGACCCACGCAGTAGCTGTGATGCATCAGTTTTGCCCCACCCAGCAGCAGCGTTGATCGGTTCTGCTCCCGCAGCAGAGGATGCATTGGTTCTTCTGGAGCAAAGACATTAGGCCCATTTCCAAGGGTTCAGGACTGGGGTGGCACAACTTGGCAGGGTAGACTCACAGATGGCAGAGTTCCGCTTCAGAGTAGGGTGCTTGGAAGTGTTTTATGTCTGTAGGACTTTAGATCAAGAGACCAGCAAACTAGGCCTTGGAGTCACTATGGTTTCTGGGTTGGAGAGACTCGGGTCTAGACCTTCTCATGCCCAGACAAGAGGGGAGCAGGACAGTGCAAATAGACAGGTGTTCAGCAGAGTAGCAGTCGTGCAGAGGGGCAGTCCTTCAATAGCATAGCAGTCTTTGTTCCTGGCAGATCATCAACAGGTCCAGGTACTGTAGTGATGGTGTCAGAGGTCCAGTACTTATATCTAGCTTGTCATTTGAAGTGGGGGAGACTTCAAAGACATGCGTTTGAATTGCACAGAGTTCCTGTCCTTCCTGCCCAGGCTTTATGCTCACTATAGGGGGCTATGCTGCACTTTGTGTAGGGGAAGAACACAGCCTATTCAGTTGTAAGTGATGTTGTTCACAGCTGCCCCCCATCCTGCCATGAATGGGCCATCAAGCCACACATAGGCTCCCATTGTGTGACTGTCTAGGAGGAATACACAAAGCCAAGCTGTCGCCCAACCCCAGACGTAGAAGCAGATATACGCAGCTGTCACCAAATGGCTAAAGTAAGAAAATTCCAACTTTCTAAAAGTAGCATTTTCAGAATTGCAATTTAAAATCTGACTTCACTATAAGTTGTGATTTTAAATTATGATTCCACACACACCAAACTTGGAAAATCTATCTCTTACCAATTGGAAATTATACTTATAATGTGTTATAAGGCAACTCCGATGTTATCCTATAGGAAATAGGCCTTGCAATACTGAAAAATGAATGTAAGAGTTTTACATTACCAGGACATGTAAAACTTAAAAGTAGATGTCCAACTTTTTAAATACACAGCACCCTGTCCTTGGGGTTGCCTAGGGCCTACCTTTTTGGTGACTTATATGTATTAAAAAGGAAGGTTTGGACCTGGCAGAAGGATTTTTTGCCAGGTCGACATGGCCACTCAAAACTGCCCCCACAGGCTCTGAAATAGCAGGCCTGAGTGATGTTGAAAGGGCTACCTAAGTGGGTGGCACAATCAGTGTTGCAGACCTACTAGTAGCATTTAAACTACAGACCTTAGACACATGTAGTGCCATTTGTTTAGGGATGTATAGGTAGAATAAATATGTCAATTGGTTATACGCCAACCTAACCATGTTTTAGGGAAAGAGCATAAGCATTTTTGTACTGTGTTAAAAATGTTGGCAGTGGTTTGCACCCTGTCCATGTAAGGACCCTTACTCTAGTCTGGGTAAGGAAGCCACACAGCTAAGATAACCCCTGCTCGCCCCCTTGGCAGCTTGTCACAAGCAGTCAGGCTTATCTCAGAGGCAATGTGTAAAGACTTTGTTCACACACAGTAACACAGTAAAAAACACTACAAAAGTACTCCACACCAGTTTAGCACAATAGGCAATATTTATCTGATTAAAACAAGACCAAAATGACAAAAAACAACATTCACAAGTAAAGATACAAATTTTCAAAGGTTAATTCTTACTAAAGTGCTTGGAAACACGATAGCTCCAACTGGGGCTATCACGGCGTCTTAAAGAAGTCATTCGCAACAGTCCAACGCCACTCGTGCGGGAGTGTGAGCTGGTCACGGAGTCGCACGGAGCCCAGGTACAGTACCTTGGAAAACAATTAGGAAACAAAGAGGTTGCACGTAGTCGGGGAATTTGGGTATAGCTGGAGCTGGTGAGGTGTTGGTTCTTTACTGATACTGGGGAGGTGAAGCATCAGTTACATGGCATGTTATGGACATCAATGAGACACCACTGAAGACTCACATTGTGGCGGGACTTTGCAGGCACTGTGGCGGCATTAGTCCTGTGTTGCAGGTCACAGCCATTGCACTCAGCAGAGACCATGGCTCCAGCGGAGACAGCAGCATGTAGTCAGAGGGTGGCATTAGTTCTGAAGCCACTCTGGAGTCGATGTCCTTAGTTTTTTCCTTGTTGCACCAGAACTCACTCCCAAAGTGCCAGGGACTTGATTTGGCACCACTTGGCAAGTCAGGACTCTTAGCAAAAGAGCCCAGGCACTGGCAGTTGATGTCTTTGATGTCCCTGAGACTTCTTAACAGGAGGCAAATTCAATCCAAGTCTTGGAGAACCTTTGGAAGGAGGATGTAGGAAGCCAAGTCCAGTCCTTTCACTCCCAGGACAGAAGCAGGCAGCAGCTGACCAGCACAAGAAAGCAACAGGTCCAGAAGCATTTTAACTCTATGGTGTCAGAGGTCCAGTACTTATACCCATTTCTATTTTTGAAGTAGGTAAACTTCAAAGAGAAGTCTTTGTAATGCACAAGACCCTGCCTTTCCCTGCCTTGGCCCCAGACACACTCTAGGGGGGTGGAGACTGCTTTGTGTAAAGACAGACACAGCCCCATTCAAGTGCAAGTGTCAACTCCTCCCACCACTTTAGCTCAGGAAGACCCATCAGCCTGGTGTTGGGCCATCAGGACATGCAGGACACACCTCAACTCCCTTTTTGTGACTGTCTAGAGTGAATGCATAAACAGCCCAAATGTTATCCTGCCCCAGACGTGTATCCCACAGACAGGCAGAGGCACAAAATGGTTAATCAAGAAAATACCCACTTTCTTAAAGTTGCATTTTTAAACCTACAATTCCAAAAACAACTTCACCAAAAGTTGTATTTTTAAATTGTGAGTTCAGAGACCCCAAACTCCTTATCTCTGTCTGCTTTCAATGCAAATTACACTGAAAAGATACTTCAAGGCAATCCCCATGTTACACTATGGGAGAGATAGTCCTTGCAATAGTGAAAAACAAATTTAGCAGTATTTCACTATAAGGACATGTAACACACACCAGTTCATGTTCTACCTTTTAAATACACTGCACCCTCCCCATGGGGCTGCCTTGGGCTGACTTTAGGGGTGACGTACATGTAGTAAAATGTAATGTTTGGGCCTGGAAAGTGTGTGATTTTGCTCAGTCTAAATTGCAGTTTCAAACGGCAAACACAGACTCTTCAGTGGCAGGTCTGATACATGTTTACAGGGCTACTCAGGTGGGTGGCACAATCAGTGCTGCAGGCCTACTAGTAGCATTTGATTTACAGGCCCTTGGCACACATAGTGCACTTTACTAGGGACTTACTAGAAAATCAAAGAGGCCATTCATGGATAAACCAATACATTTTAGACAGAGAGCATATGCATGTTAGCACTGGTTAGCAGTGGTAAAGTGCTCAGAGTCCTAAAACAAGAACAGGTCAGAACAAATAGGATGAAGACGGCAAAAAGTTTGGGGATAATCTTGCAAAAAGGGCCAGGTTGAACACACTGTTTAGCCACGGCAAGGTGTGCAGACTCCTAAGGCCAGTAAAGTCAGCAAACAATGGAGGTCTAAAGGCTCTAAATTGACCCTCCTCGAAACCCCCACCTTAAATCATGAGTGATTCATGAGCCAGTCATTCTCCAGAAGTGCCACAAAATAAAAGAACTCACTCTAGCTGAGCCTGCACATGAATTCATGTCATGTCACTTTCAAAAAAAGACTTCAAAGCTCTTCTCTTTAACAACACCTGGCCTAACAAGCTTCTACCCCTTTACTCTTCTGTCAAGTGAAGACTAACCTCAACCAGCGTAAACAATTGATGTCCAGCTCGGGGCCTGCGTGTCACTGCTATGTTTTTCAATGAATGAGTGGAACGCGCACTTCCTCACAGGGAGGCTAACTGATGTTTTTTACACCTTTAATTTTACATGTGTATTTTCTTTTAGATATTGATATGTTCTGCTTTGTTGTAAAGTGTTCTACAGGCCATGTCCACAATATTTAAAAAAAAAAACACAAAAATAAATAAAGTGAATGAAATGTAATCCAAATAACAAACACGTAGTAAAACGAAGACCCTCCATTCAAATTTTTTGTAAAATACCTTCCTGGGTGGGCCTGATGATCTTAAATGTGTCTAGATCCAAAAGTCAGAAATCTGGATTTCCTTCATACCTATCTGAGCACATCTTTCAATGATGTGGCATATCCTTCTTACTTATTTACTTGTTTATGTATTTATTTTATACAGTGTGTAAAGCGCTGCATGCTGCCTACCCTAGAATCAGTGCACTCATTAAGGGGACAAAAAAAGCACATAATTACTGTTAGAAATGGGTTGCCCCCTGTCCAAAAAAGGACCCTTATTCTAGTCAGTGTAAAGGAGAATCACCCTTAGTTAACCCCCACTCACCCCCTTGGTAGCTTGGCACGAGCAGGCAGTCTTAGCTTCAGAATCAATGTGTAAAGTATTTGTACCAACACACACAGCAACTCAGTGAAAACACTACATAATGACACAACACAGGTTTAGAAAAAGAGGTCATATTTATGTGAATAAAACAAGACCAAAATGGCAAAAATCCAACATACACAAGTCAAGTTATGAATTTTCAAAGAATATGAGTCTTAAATCGTTTAGAAAACAGTCAGAATGTTGTTAGCGTACAAAAGTACCTGGGTGGCGTCAAAATAACACCGCACGGGTGAGTGGTCATCGGAAAAGGGCAACGCTGCGTCGATTTCTCACTCGCAAGCGAGACCGGGCTTCGTTTCTCCTCCGGTATAGTCAGCTTGCGTAGTTTCTCCTCTCCCGCAAGAGAGCGAAGGGTCGATCTGGACATGCACCTCGGGTTTGGGCAGGATTTGCGTTGTTTTGCCGTGCCCAGCGATGTTGAATTGAAAATCCGGTCACACGGTATCACAAAACGGTGCTGCGTGGGGTTTGCGTCATTATCAGCTTCCATTAGTGGGTGTTGCATGGTGTTTCTCGAGCCGCTTTGCATAGATATTCCAGCCGCAATGCAGCTGCGTTTAAAACTGCCCCACACAGCAGTCTATGTTTGGATTTTCAGTCTTTGTCTGCCAGCTTCACCTTTCAAGGGCCCAGGAACTGGATAGGGCACTACTTGGCAGGGCAGGAGTCTCAGCAGAGAGTCCAGGTGCTGTCAGGGGAAGTCTTAGAGGCAAGCTCAGTTCAAGCCCTTGGAGATTCTTCACAAGCAGGAATGCACTACAAAGTCCAATCTTTGTCCCCTTTCACAGTCACAGGCAAAGCAGGACTTCTCCTCAGCTCTTCAGCTTTGGCCTTCGCAGAGGTGATCTAATTTTTCTGGGGTTTGGGTGCTCTTCTTACACACCTTTCTGCCTTTGAAGTAGGCCTACTTCAAAGAAGAGTCTCTCTTGTTTGTGAGATCCTGCCTTGCCCAGGCCAGGCCCCAGACACACACCAGGGGGTTGGAGACTGCATTGTGTGAGGGTAGGCACAGCCCTCTCAGGTGTGAGTGACAACTCCTCCCTTCCCTCCCGGCACAGATGAATCATCAGTATATGTATGCTACACTCCAGCTCCCTTTGTGTGACTGTCTAGAGAGAGGTGCAAATAGCCCAACTGTCAAACTAACCCAGACAGGGAATCCACAAACAGGAAGAGTCACAGAATGGTTTAAGCAAGAAAATGCCTACTTTCTAAAAGTGGCATTTTCAAACACACAATCTCAAAACCAACTTTACTAAAATATGTATTTTTAAATTGTGAGTTCAGAGACCCCAATCTCCACATGACTATCTGACCCCAAAGGGAATATATGCTTTAATTATATTTAAAGGCAGCCCCCACGTTAACTTATGAGAGGGAAAGGCCTTGCAACAGTGAAAAACGAGTTTGGTTAGTATTTCACTGTCAGGACATATACAACACATTAGTACATGTCCTACCTTAAATGTACACTGCACCCTGCCAATGGGGCTAACTAGGGCCTACCTTAGGGGTGTCTTATATGTAATAAAAGGGAAGGTTTTGGCCTCGCAAGTAGGTACACTTGCCAAGTCAAGTTGGCAGTTTAAAACTGCACACACAGACACTGCAATGGCAGGTCTGAGCCATGTTTACAGGGCTACTAATGTGGTTGGCGCAACCAGTGCTGCAGGCCCACTAGTAGTATTTGATTTAGAGGCCCTGGGCACCTCTAGTGCACTGTACTAGGGACTTACCAGTAAATCAAATATGCCAAGCATGGAAAGCCAATCACACATTCATTAAACATAGGAGCACTTGCAATTTAGCACTGGATAGGAGTGTTAAAGTGCCCGGGGGAAACAAACACAGCAAAATCAGGGTCCAGCACACATCAACAACATGGGAAACAGAGGCAAAAAGTTAAGGGAGACCACACACAGGATGCCAAGTCTAACAATTACAGTTCAGGGGATCAAGTCAGTCACATTGTTTTCTGCTTGTTGGAGCTTCCCTTCTTCTAAGTGGATTATTGTCAAAGTCTTGGATATATGAACCACAAATATATAAATGCTCTTGTGTTAATGGCTTTGTCCAGTCTTACGTTTCTTACCAGCTGGAGAATAACAATATAGTATTAGAGAGAGTTCATAAACACCGAACACAACGATACACATAGGGCCTCATTACAACGCTGGCGGTCAAAGACCGCCAGGGGTGTTTCGGCGATTGTACCGCCAACAGGCTGGCAGTACAATCTGGCGAATTGCGGTCGCACAGCCGGGATCGGCGGTTTCCCGCCATGGTTGTCCCTGCGGTTTTATTCCACCAGGGCAACGCTGCCCAGGGAATTACGAGTCCCCTTCCCGCCAGCCTGTCAATGGCGGTAGAGTCCGCCATGCAAAGGCTGGCAGGAAGGGGAATCGAGGGGCCCCTGGGGGACCCTGCACTGCCCATGCCAAGTGCAGACAGTGAAAAGCACGGCGGGTGCAGCTGCACCCGTCGCACAGCCGCAACACCGCCGGCTCCATTAGGAGCCGGTTCCCATGTTACGGCCGACATCCCCGCTGGGCCGGCGGGGATCTCAGAATGAGGCTGACGGGATTGCAGCCACATTGGTGGCCACTCAATGGTAAAACCTTGGCGGGCGGCGGAATCTCATAACCAATCACATTGTCTTCTCACTCAGACGGAACCTCGTACAGACATGCTTTTTCTGCCCTTAGGGATTATGAGATGATGCTTATCTCCCAATATTTGTGGGTGCTGACAAAGCTACTTTCAGCCACAATGATGGTGGATTACTGGTTATAAATATCTATTTTCTAAATATTTACTTTGCATAAATGATGAATGCCACTACACCTCATTATAGGGTGCTTTAGCTGTGCAGAAACATGTTGATCTCTGTAGCATTATGCGGTTGAAGTTAATTTCACAGGGTGTGTGTTATGCGGGGAGGGTGGGGGAGTGGGTGCTGTCTCGGAAGGGGTGGGGGGTGATGTATTGGAAGGGTGGCGTGGGAGGGGATGCTATCTTTGAAAGGGGAGGCTGCCTTGGAAGGGGGAATGGGGGGAATCATCTGCCAGTGACAGGAAAGGAATTTCCTGTCACTGGCAGCTTTTCTTCCATGTCTGCGTGTGTGATTGCTGAAGTGAGTGCAAGTTGGTATGTTTGTGTGAATTCATATCTTTGGATGCGAGTGAATGCGTGTATATATATGTGTGTTGGTGAATGCATGTATGTATGCATGTTGGTGAATGCATGTATGTAAGCATGTTGGTGAGTACGTGTATGAAGGGTGCATGTGGGTGTGTGTGCGTGTATGTGGGGAGGTCGGGGGAGGAGGGTGCTGTCTTGGAAGGGGGGTGATGTATTGGAAGGGGGCTGAGGGGAGTGGATACTGTCTTGGAAGGAGGTGCTGTCTTGGAAGTGGGGTTTGGGGGAAGTCGTCTGCCAGCGACAGGAAAGCAATTTCCTGTCACCGACAGCCTTTCCACCAGGGTTTTCGTGGAGGTTCTACCGCCACAGAAACCCTGGTTGGCAGGTGACTCCTAATACCGCTGTTCAGTGGACAGCCAGCCTGGAGGTGCTGTCCTCCGGCCCGGCTGTCCTACCGCCCTGGCCGTACTAGCGGGGATGTGGCAGATTGGGAGAGGCCATACTGCCACACTCATAATGTGGTGGTCTTCACCACCGGCCTGTCGGCGGTGTGAACCCCACTGCGGCCCTGGCGGTCTTCGGATTACCAGGGTCAAAATGAGGGCCCAGGTGTCTCAATTGCAAAGATTTTGCATAGGGCAACACTGCAAGTCTTTTTGCTGCACTGCCCTACGCCAAACCGAAAGGGGAGGAATGTACCATATTTACGAGATATGGTGCATCCCTGTCCTTTCAACCAGCACACAATTTGGTGCCTATGCCTCAGATATGATTGAGAGGGCTGCACCATTGGAGCATCTAAAAAAGTGACGCTCCAGCAGTGCAAGTATTTTATAACTAAACCCCTAGGTCTTTAAACACTCCCCTTTTAGCCCTTGTGCGTGTGCAGATATTTCAAAACCACCACATAACTACTCAGAGTGTACTAATAAGAAGGTTACTGTAGGCCTGGGTGAAAAGTTGAGGTTTCAGGGACTTGTTCAACTTTAAGTAACCATTTTCAAGTTTCTGAAGTGGTGATAGAGGACTATACAGGAACAACATTTAAGTGCAATGAGATTGTCTGGCAAATAATGTGAATTACGACCACAAACTCTGTTGTATTGTACGCAACTGGCCTGTAACTTTGTGATAAAGCGATTGACTTAGACAAGCTCACCTTGTCATCATCCACGTGAGCAAAGGTTTAACACTTTCTTAATTTGTCCTATTACAATATGATTGCATTGCGAACACATAATATTGTACTTATCAAACAGTGTATGTAGTAAGCAGAATTCTGCTATTATATAAAGTACCTCAAAGAAATGATGAAACGTAACCTGACCTCTTTGGACCGTTTGCAAGGAATAAAATCTTCTGACCAGCTCATTATTATGGATTTGTAACAAGATGATATCCTTTTGTCCAGATTTGTACATAAGTGCAACATCTATCAATGCATGTGTGTTGATATATTTTAATTGTTGATTGTCTTTTACAAATGAACACAATAATTAATTTGTGAAAGTAGTGTTTTGCAATTCTATATCCCACTTAAAAAGAATTCAGATTTGTTGAATCCGAATATTTTTGGTCGATGTAAATGTGTTTTTTATATGTTCATTATTAAATGCTCTGTTCCAAGTCTCCTTAACTGCTTTACATTTTGTACTGTTAAAATTGTATTCGGATTTTTAACTTGATTGACAATTGATGAAGAACCAAATACCCCAGCACTGTCTACTGCAAACTGGGGATTTGCTCCGATATAAATTATGCCTCAGCTCTAGATCTCATATACATGACGTGTTCTTTATCCAAGTAATTCTGAGTCTTCAGTTCTAAGATTGACTTAACACACACTCCATACGATACTTTTCAGATGTGTTTTGAGTTTATCGAGTGCACGTGGCCAGTCAGATGCACTGAAAGTGCGAATGTTGGTTTTCATAATCTTCTGTCGATCTAACAGCAGTATAATTTCCCTCTTTTAGGATTACACTATCACCATGTACTTTCAACAGAGCTGGCGCGACAAGAGACTTGCCTACACAGCTATTCCCCTGAACCTTACTCTGGACAACCGAGTGGCTGACCAGCTTTGGCTTCCTGACACCTACTTCCTGAATGACAAGAAGTCCTTCCTGCACGGGGTTACTGTGAAGAACCGGATGATACGATTACACCCTGACGGAACTGTGTTGTATGGACTCAGGTGGGTGAATCTTTGTATTCACAGATGGCAGTTTACCTTGGCAAACCTGTTGCAGGGGTGTAGTTGCCGTACATGTATTGGAACCTGTGTGCTGAAATGCTTGTTGATGACTCGAACAGTTTTTGGTGAATGATCTTTACTATTTCTATGGGACAGAATCAGATAAAGTATTTATAGTAATGCAGCATCGTGCATGATCTTCAACATTTGGTCCCCACACCTAGAACTTTAGAGGCTTATTTATGAGAGTATTGTGCCGCCGGAGCTTCACTGTTTGTGAAGCTACAGGGGCACAAACCTTTCAACCATGTCTATAAGGCCATGCAAGGCCACTTTGCATGGCTTTGAATGGCCTCATAGATAGGGGATAAGGCAAAGTAGCAAAGTTGCCACGTTGCCTTTCTTTGCACCAGGGAGGTGTTCTATTGCTGTTGTGGTGAGTTTTCCCATGCACTACCTGTGAGTTTTGACGCTACCACAGATCCACTTAATCATGTAAACCCGGGGAAGCTTCAAAACCTTATGCTTCCTGAGGTGAGGCCTAACGAAGTGAAATATTTTTATTTCTTCTTATTTTCTCCTCCTTCCATGTGGTTGCATTTCATCATACATAGAAAGAGGAAAAACCTTTTTTGGGATTGTTTTTGTGCAGGAAGGCTACCATTCCTGCACAAAAATAATCCTGCATACAAAGCAGACACCCTTGCACCATGGTGCAAGGGTGCCTTCATTAGCATTAGGCTGCCATACAGCACCAGTGCAGAGGGAAAGGACAAGAATGCACAATATTGCTTAAGTATGATGCATTCCTGCCCTTTCACTTTTCCGTAGGACAGCACAGCAATATGGCTGCCATTTGCCAAAACCCCGTAAATAAGGTCCTCAGAGCTCATTAATAATAGTTGCTGGAGTAATGGCTGGAACGAAACAGATGCGATAGTATGAAGAGCATTGTGACCATGCTCACGAATAGGTAAACCTTTGAGGTCTCCACCAGCCTCTTTTAAACTAATCTCTGGTGGCCCAGCTTTTAGGATTGGAAGCCCACTAATAAAACATGTCTATCTTCATAAAGGGTGTGACCAAAATGAAAATAGGAATTATAAAACATATAGAGTTGGAAACAAGGGCAGTAAACTGGGTTTTTTGTAAAAGCACTATGGTTTAACAGAAGAGAGTCGGACCAAGGAGCCAGTGAGACACACAGGAGAAGAACATCATACAAAATATAGATTTAAAAGTAAACTCCATTCCATTTACTGAGTGCAAATTCTGAAGAATAATGGGTAAGTTATTCTCCAAAGGATTTTGAGTGACATTGAATATACAACGAGAGTGAAGCTTGCGTTGTTTATGATGTCACTCAGAACCCCGAGGGGAATAACATTCTTGTTATTCACATTTTACCCAGCTGTCATTTTTTTTGCCCAGTTATTATGTTCGCTGCGGTAAAAAAAAAATGCAACTTGTCTCTGGAGGTTTACACTAGATTACTGTTTATTACAGCACATCAGGAAGGTTTCCATCCTTATCCAATGCAGTACTGTGTTTGGGGGGAATGAACTGAAAAATGCTGTCAGTCTATTTAACATGGATATTCAGGTGCTTCTTTTCCTCGATTAATACAAGCCTAATACTTCAAATTTGTGAAAAGGGATAGCAGGTCTATCTGCTTGACAAAATTGGAATGAGAATGCATTAGTTTTGAGTAGATCTTTTTGGGTCCTCAACCTTAGGTATGCATGGAGCTGGCCATGGAGTTTTGGAAAGTTTTGGATAAATGGTCCTCCCTAAATTCAAGGTATTTACAATGCCATTTTCCATTGGACACAGGATGGTGAAGTCATATTTGTCATCTCTGCTGCTAGACATCTGGCTTTAGCAAGGATGTTAGCAAGGGGAGAAGGACCTTGCCCTGTTATTCCTATTTTTTGTAATAGGTACCATGATGTGTTCTGTGGGTTTCTTTCCTTAATTGTCATTGAACATAGCAATACATTCTATGGCAGCAAGTGTTTCTTGCATAAGCTTTCTGATAAATTTGAAGACTATCGATGGCTGCAAGTACTCTTTTGACAAAGTATTAGCAGGCCTTGGCTTGGCTGAAACCTAGCAAGAATAACAGCATGGAGGGCACCAGGAAGGAGTTGACTAAGAAGCAGACTAACAACACTTGTTGTTGGACCAAACATAGGGTATTATTTCTGACCTTGTTTATAGAAGTGGGTATGGGTGTCCAGGACGTAGGGTCAGATTGTCTAACTTTTTCCATGGCTGCAGGTTTGCCAAGGTCCACTCAGATGGTCAGGAGCCGATTTTAATAATGCATAGGTAAAGCAACAGGATCAAATTTATGTTTGTACAGTACACCCTTTAAGATCCTACTCACTGTGAGGAAATTATTGTATTGGCAAGACTCTTTTTACACATTTCAGTCCCTGATCTCCTCCCCCTTTCTCCTACTATTTTTGTTACATTTGTAACACTGGATTGAAAGCACATCTTAGCCAAACAATTTAAGGGTCATTTTATGAGCTCATTATAGTGTAGATGCAACCACAGAAGTAGAGTAAGAGAAAGGATTATTTATCCCAGAGCTATGTTAATGAATGAGTTATGTGATAACAGTGCTTCTAGAGCTTCACACACCTCAGACCAATTTCTGGTTTAAAAAAATACATCAACGGGTATAGTGATTGATTCTTGTTTAGGCCTAGACTTTGAGACTTTTAGTTCCTCCAAAGTTTTACCTCTAGTAATTGTGAAATTCCATGTATCTTGGAGCAATTCAATAGTAAATCATTTCCTTCTGTACAAGATGGAGTTCCAAAAAGAGCACATTTTTCAGTGATTACAATGTGTATCATATGAGAGTTTGTGATATACTGCAGTTCGAAACCCATTTGGAACACAGAATAAGCCACTCACTTACACAGTCACAAAATATGACCATCCCATAATTAAATGTGTTACAATCAAATTAACATGGAACTAGAGGATAAAACACAATTGAGACACTCATGGGGTGTGGCCATGACATGTGAGATGGAGCCTTTTCTTTGGACACACACACAGGGACAGCCTCTCCACTGTGGCTAAGGAGCACCTCCCCACTGCTGAAAGGCAGCAGAAAAATACATTGATAATAAAAGTATTTTTTAGTCATTTTATTTTTCCGCCTTACCACTACCAGTCTGTCGAGTATATGGCGGGACAGGGCCAGCATCCTCTGTGTCAGCAGAGGGAGGAGGAGGAGTCGGTGCACTGTAAGTGCGCATTATCGTTTGGCAAGGCCTCTTAGGCCGGCCAAACTGACATGCGCACTTAGAACTTTCCAGCTAAGCTGTGTTTCATAGCTGGGTGGAGAACCAACGCAGGCTCCCTAACTGAGCGGCATTTCAGCCCGCTCATGTCAATCCTAGCCCTTCTCTCATGCTGAGTAACAGCATGAGAGAAACGTCTGGATAGGGTGGGAAGGGAAGCAAGCAGAGAAGAACTAAAGAGGCAGGAGCAGAGGAACACGGAGGGCTAGCAGCAGGTAAGGTAAGTCTTTTTATTTTTTTATTATCCCCCTGCTCTGCTCGCTGCCCCACCAAGCCTTCCTGGCAGCACCTGCCACTGTATATACATATATTGTTCCTCAGTATTGAACCTCAGACTTTATAGCAATTAATCGAAATGCTGGGAATTTATTAGCTTATTCAAATCTGCTGTTCTTTTGTCTTTGTTTTGAATGAATGTTGCATGATCAAAAAAAAAATGTTGAGCTCAAAGATAACAGAATTAAAGTGGCATCAAAGCTTCCTACTGAGGACTGCTTTGATAATACCGTTTTTGTTAGATGTTTAGCTTCAGAGTCCTCACACCTCAGCAAGATATATAACTGTGTGCATAACATAGTAGTTAAAAAGTATGCGTTAGTATATTACATTATGTGTTTCCACTAGTATGGTCCCTATGCACTCTTGTTTCCCTCCTCACAGGCATTCAAGTGCATGCTTCTATGGACCAAAAGGCATTGTTGCAGTGACCTGTGTTTACAGTGGAAGATGTTGTTTGATGGATTGGTGAAAAAGTGCTCCAGCCAGGGCCGTCTTCAGCTCTGGTGGTGCCCAGTGTGACAATCTTTGCTCCCCCCAAAAAGCCTCATTCTCCACAAATTTCCTCATTACCACACTCCAACAGTGCCTCTAATCTCCCCATAGCTACTCTCTCACATGCTTTTAGTTTGTTTTATATTGCTACTCATACCAGTGTAGGGTGTCAGAGCACTTTACATTGCATACAAAGCCAATGAATCATACTTATAAATCAGTTTTTAGGAAATGTTACATAGCACAACAAGGATTGTAAGGTGTAGGAGTCACAGGTCACTGATACTAGTCAGCAGTATATGTTAAGTGTTTGATCTGGAGAAGCACAAACTTGGGATATAAAATGTACCACAGTGGTTGGTTTTACCAATAATAAAGTAATTCTACCTAAATAATCACTTTGTAGCAATATTAGGACAATGAAAGTCTGAGGTAAAAACATAATGTTCTAACCTACGCAAAGGTATTTGCATACAGCTTTTCGATGACTGTTCATAGGTCACTGTGCTGTATTAAAGTTGCAACTTATCAACTCCACGTACCAAAGGGTTCTCTGTGACAAAAGCAGTAACCCACTGAGCTTTGCACCTAAAATACAGTTCTGTGATCTGCATGGTACACATTCTTTGCAATAGGAGTATTAACCTTCTGTGCTACTTTATCATGAGTGGAAACTGCAATAAATAAAACTCCGGATCTCACTCCAGCAGGAACTTTAATCACCAGAGTTATCTTGCCATTTTTATTGTTACTGGAAAACTGCTGGAAGCACAGAGCTCTGCAACAGGTGCTTTTTGTAGCGGTGTTGTGTCTAATCACAGCACTCTCGACCCCAAGGTCAGGGCCAGGAGCCTCTGCACCAATCGTGCCACCCTTAAGCTGGCCCTGCCTCCAGCCAAAGTACAGTGGGCTGGGTGCAGTGTTTTGCAGATGCTGTTTGTACATGAAATAGTGTTGAGAATGTGCTAATAAATGTTCTTAGGGGCAATATTGTGGAAGTAGTGCAAATGATTGGTTGTGTATGTATGGCGAAGTATATGAACTATGTGAATGTGTAGGTGTCATGCTGTGGATGAAATTGCCTGAAGTTATTGAGCTTCTGGCTCACGCTCAAAAGAGGTTTCAGGTTAAAAGTGAAATATGGAATTATATGCATAGAGGTACTCATTCTAAACACATTACTGCACCATATCTCAAAGCATCAAATGTGGAGTGACAAAAATAGAAAACCAAGCACCAGTGACTGGCTGATGGGTGTTCACCACTTTGGATGGTGTCAAGAAATAAACTGAAAGAGAAAAAGATGTTTGCTTTGGACACTTTAATCCTTTGTATAGTTGTGGCTTTTTACAATTGATGAAGGGATGTGTATTTTGGATTAGTAAGGGGGCTGCATGAATATGTTGATAGGTGTAAGTATAGATCACAGGAGCATATTTTTAGGTCTAGGTGTTGAAAACTGGTGCCTGGTATTTATGTCAGAAAGTCTTGAATACAGCTATAATGACCTTATGGAGCAGGACTGTGCTGGATGGCCTGTTCAGTTATACATAAAGATATGTCTCACTTGACCATGGGTGGTTTTAAATGAACACTTTGGCCCTCATTACAAGCTCTGTTGAACTCCATAGGAAAGTACAAAGGACAAAATTAATGTAACCAGATAGTATCTCTCCATGGGTTAACAAAGGTGAAGAGTTAGAGTCCTCGAAACAGGGATTAACTTGTTGGACCCATAATTACTGGGTCCTTTACAACAATTTTTCCCAAGGAGTTCAATGCAGATATTTATCTCCTGCTCTGAGCAGATGCTACATGTCTGTGAGAGGGCCAGGGGCATTGGGTGGGGGTCAGGAAATGTGTCTTGTGGGTGGGAAGGTTCTAGAGCAGTTGTCTTCAAACTGGAAAGTGTGTCCATCTTCTGAAGAGGGGGGCACAAGTTCACACACCCTTAATGATTGAGCTAGTCCCAAAACAAAGAAACTCAGCCACCTTTTTCTCTTGTGGATTGTGTGTACTGCATCACTGTCTTTGTGTGTTTTTGACGTATTTTTTAGAGACAATTAGGCTTGTATTGTAGTTCACAAATGCTCAATATGTACAGTGGCCAATACAAAAATTAGGTGGGTTGGCACATTATGCTGAGAAACAGTTAGCAACTCTTTCCATATGTGTCTGCAGACTTTTTTTAAACCCAAAAATTGATG
Source organism: Pleurodeles waltl (assembly GCF_031143425.1). NCBI lineage: Eukaryota > Metazoa > Chordata > Amphibia > Caudata > Salamandridae > Pleurodeles > Pleurodeles waltl. The sequence continues at coordinate 486,523,884 of NC_090438.1, read as the reverse complement.
TATTGTAAAAATGTAAAACAGTGTGAGATTAGTGGGATTATGCCAACTTGTGTGCAGAGAGCTGAAGTCTGGATGAGGCTTGAAGGGAGGAAATATTATGATGTAATTAGAGATGCCACCTTTTCCAAGGTAAAACACCGTTCATATGACCATGTTTTAAGATTCTGCTAAGGCCTGGGCATAATATTTCAAAAGAATATTTCATAAAATAGCCTGTATTCATTTTCCACGGGACTGTTCTGTCTTTATTTACTTCAATTATCAGCCAGGTATCGTTAATAGAGCTCTGTAATACATTTTAAAGTGCTTTCTTCTTATAGTTACAGATTAAAGTATGTACTGATAAGGGGAAACATTACCAACGTTTGGTGATTTTACACATTTTCTGTACTACCTGAACTGGTCAAGGAGGTTAAAAAATATCCCTGTGGCAACCATAAACTTGAAGAGACGCATCAATCACGGCTTTCAGGGAAAGAACTGGATAGGACTTAGAGGGGGAGGCTGTTTGGTCTGAATTTCAAGAATGGGATTTCAGTACTGACAGTGTTAAATGGAAATATAAAAGTGCAGGTATGCACTATACCAAAGTGAGTTTGTTCACTACTGAGAAGTATGGGTACTCTCCTAGTAAAAATATGACACCGCTGTGTGGAAGTGCTGGTAGATTCCCATTTATATTAGGGGCTGGTTATGGTTCCTATGAAGACACCTCAGGAGTTTTAGTTGGAGATTTTCATGGGAGACGTCAATCTTAGTTTTGAATCTGGGCCCTAAACTGTGTGTTGTAGAGTGGTGTCTGAATGGTGCTTTGCAGAATGTGGCCTGAGTAGGACTTTGCAAGTGGTGCCTGGGGGTGTTTCACAGAGGAAGTCGATGTACGGTTTCTCATAAATGAGAGTTTTGTAGACTTTCTTTGGATGCAAATTTATAGAGAGTTCAGGATACAACTTTGTTGAGAGAGCCCAGAAGGATGTTTTTCAAAATGTAAATTTGGCTCTGATGAGTACTTGAAAGTGACTTTTAGCCAAGTAGAGTTCTCACTGTGTTGACAATTTGGTAATCCTTACCCCAACTCCATCTGCCCCATTTCAAAGTTTGAAGGGAGCCCAACGCCAAAACATTGGAATCAGGGGGTCTCAGCATAACAAAGTTTGGAGACCACTGTTCCTAAGCTACTCGGGTGATCATTGTCTGCTTCCCTGTAGTACTGAAGAGGATAGGTGGAGCTCGGTCTCTGCCTTTTCCCACAGCACCTGCTTGTCCCCAGCTGTAGTATTTATGAGTGCAGATCCTCACCTGATAAAACTGGGTCTGGTGTTTTTATATCCAGATTTTAGCTTTGGAAACAGCTATTTGAAGTTGCCCAAAGTGGTACCCCCACCAGGGATAAACATCAGAGAAAATCCTAATGATGGCCATTGTGATCTCACTACAGTTCAGAAAAGAATTACCTATGCTTCTTTCTTCAAAACATTTCACCCTCCCGAGACTGAAACGCAGTGTTCCCATGGATAGTAAATCTTTGCCTATTGCTTGAGTGCTATAATGTTTGATTACAACCACCATAGAAGTGTGGATTACGGGCATGCTCACCTTTGGCTATGGAACGTATCTCATTATCAGGTATATTAATACCATGAATCTTTGAAAGTAGCTGCATGCAGCTTCCCCTTCCATGCTCTTCTGCCTTATTGTATTTGTTTGCTTGGCCTTTTGTTCTTAATTCCAGTTATAGTCATCTTTCAGAAGGCCATCTTTCAAGGTAGCCAGCAAGTTCACAAGTAGAGTTGATAACCTGTTTCTACATAACGTGCGACCTCTCATTAACAGCCATTGTGCCTTTCAAAATATAATTTGCCAGATGGTGCAGCAGAAAGGCAGTTTTATAACATTTCACATTTTCTCCTTCACTGGACCTAACTTTTCATATTTCTTTTGCAAATCATAAACATAAATTTTCTTTCTATTATATGATGACCGCTGGAAATGCAATTTCTGAGGTCATGCCATTAGCAACATCGGTTCTAAGTAAAAAAAAAAGTAGAATTAGAAAGATGGTGTAACAGAAAAATAAAGGCAGCAATCTTTGAAAAAGCAGACAGTTCGACAACTAAAAAGCTGTGGAAACAATTTATATAATTTATCGAAAAACCAACACTGTTATGATGAGTGCATAGTGATTGCTAGTTTGCTTTTGTCTTTTAAATGCATCCACCTTCTGAATTGAGTCATTGCTTTGTCAGTGATAATGGATGTAATCCTGGCCTGATCCAGACACATCTTTTGGAAGGAATTTAAACTTGAGTCATTTATAAAATCTAGTGGAATGCATCATTACACGGAGCTGACTTAGTGCTCTATTGAAAATATATTTCAGATGTACTAATGAGCAAGGTCATTCCTGTACAAGGGGGTGGCGTTTTGTCTGTATCATTTGTGCAATGCAAGAACTAGTTATTTCAAATCACACTTAAAATGACAATCCTTAAAATAAAATGTATTGTGATCAATTGAAGTCTGGTAGTAAATGAGGCCTGGCCTGTTTTAAGTTGGAGTTCAGGAATATGTGCTGAACAATTTGTTTGCAGGGGAGAAAGTGTTTATTCTTTCTTTTTATTTATTTTTTAAATTTACATAAGCAGTCTGACATTTCGAACAGACTTCTGTACATAAGGACATAAAAACAGTACTTAGAGTGAAATACAGCTATCATAGGTAACACAAAACAGAGCTAATGACTGCGGTACTGTAAAAGAACCCTATCTGGGAAAAATTAACAGCTAAACGAATGTAGCAAAACAAATACAACAGAGAAAGTTTAGATGATAGGATTTGATGATCGACTGTGTTCACAGTTTAGTTATGATGGCCAGATTTAAGAGGTCTTAGCCCCTCCTTGCACTACATTAGCGTAATTGTTTACGCTAATGTAGCCCAACGAGGCCAAAATCGCACCGCCACATTTACAAAGTGGTGCAATGCATGCATTGCGCCACTTTGTAACACCTTGCTCCACATTATGCCAGTGCCAGGCGTTAACCCATTTGGGGGGCCGAAAAATGGTGCAAACAAATTTAAATGATTTCTTTGTGCCATTTTTTTCATCATTTTTAACACCTGCTCAGAGAAGGCTTTAAAAGGGGGCACATCATTATTTATAATGGGCCCTTATGTACAAACCTTTGGTGCTAACCCTCAACAGTACAGCGTTAGGGTCAAAAATGTTGGTGCTCTTGCCTCCTACCCTGCATCATGGTGCGCCGTATTTCAAATATGGTGCACACATGGTGGCATTAGGGGGGCGCTAAGGGGCGCAAGAAAAGTGGTGGTGCACTGGGTGCAGCGCCACGTTCCTTAAATATATCCTGATGTGTGTATAGGCATTTTTCTGTCCAGTCTCGTGTGTTGGCTCTTTACATTTGTTTTGAACTCATCAAGTGTAGGGCAGGCTCGCACGTTAGGAGGCAGTGTATTCCTGTAATGGGTCCTAGAATGTAGAAAGATAAGAATCGTGTTGCCGCCCACACAGGTCTTAGTGTAACCAGCAAGGTCTTGTTTGCAAATCACATGTTACTGGGGTGGAGGTATTTAGTAGGGCATGATGTCAGTGAGGTAGAGTGGGGAAATATTACAAACCACTATAAATAGAATGGTCAATAACTTGTAGGGGGTCTTGATTTTATCTGACCATCACTCAACTTCACAACAAAAAGGAGTTGTGAGTGATTGTCTTGGCAAGTACATCAGGTATTGGTAGCAAAATGCAGTACTTTTGTCAAGTCGAGGAAAGTAGTTTCCTAGAAGGCCAGCGAGGTGGCAGTTACAATATCCATTTTTTTAAGTATTAGGGAATTGATAATGCCTTTTTTCACAGTCCTGTGATGGGGGGGAAATCCTCTTGAAATCCAAAGGCTGTGTGGCCCTGTATGCAATGACAATGGTTAGAATTCATGGAGTACTCGTAGGCTGTACTTAGATTCAGAAATTTCACATGGTGAAAGCCGAGTTCTGCTAACTTGAGGGTGCTAGGCATTTTTATATTTTATTTCACGACTGATGCAGAAAATGCAATTTGCAATTGTGATAATTCAGTGAAGGACAGACCTGGCACAAGGCCTTTATCACACTATTCCAATGTGTTGAAATCAATATTGAGGCTGTAAAACGTCTTAGGTAGGCTATCCATCGGTCCCCCGCATGAGAAACATGCCTGAACTGTCCTGGCTTGATGTTGAAGGTTTCTAATCGAGAAACTTTCCCTGTTCAAGACCATGTGCATCTTGTGTCTAGAACTTAGGGTGTTGCTGTTGTACAGGACCTGAATGTGTGTTTATCAGTCAGTAAACCCAAATATCAGACGTTATCCCCTGGGAGCTCTGGAAACTCCAAAGTGGAGGAAGGATATATTCTGTACAAGCAACCAACTTATAAGAAATATTGCCAATAAAATTCAAATAAATTCCAGAACACTTATTACTACAGAAAACTATAAAAAGACTTACATTTTTCACTGAAGCCCTGCCAGTGGCATGGGCAGTGCAGGGGCCCCCACGGCACCCGTTCCCGCCATCCTGGTTCTGGCGGTGGACACCGCCAGAAACAGGCTGGCGGGAAGGCGGTCGGAATCCCCATGGTGGTGCTGCAAGCAGCGCCGCCATGGCGGATTCCCTGGGCCAGCGGGAAACCAGCGGGGAACCGCCGGCTCCCCTTTTCTGACCGCGGCTTTACCGCCACGGTCAGAATCGCCCAGGAAGCACCGCCAGCCTGTTGGCGGTGCTTCCGCCGCCCTCAGCCATGGCGCTCATGGACCGCCAGGGTCAGAATGACCCCCATAATCTTTACACCATACAGGAGAATGCCTACATGGTTAACCCCTTCATTTTCATTGCTAGATTTTTGCGTTTCAGATGACGCAGCCCTTTTCACTTTCATCTCCTCTCTGGGTCATAAGCATTTGGCACCTTTGACACTTTGCTTATCGACACACATTACCTTCGGATAATTCCACAACATTGTTACCTACCCTCACTATTTCCATGGAATCTTGGAATTTCATACTTTTACAGATCTGGCTTTTTCTCATGGATCCAGCCCCCCTCTTTGAAAACAGTGATAATTTTACAACATCCCTGATTGACAACCATTTCACTCCGCCATTGTTACTGCTGCCTTTGTAGGGTCGAGCACAAAGCGCTCTGTCCGTGGTGTAATCTCTCTGTGGGCTTTTAACCATATCCGTGTCATGCCCATCCGTTTGGTTGGTTGGTGGGCTAGCCTTTTAAAATGTGCTTGATTTTATTAGTGAAAGGCATGCATACATCATGCCTTTTCCAGTGTTTAGCCCTTCTCGAGCGCACTGGCAAACTACTGAAAATATAAGAGGTTTCATGTTTTCGGTATGGTTTCTGGACTACTTTTTCTCTTTATTTCGTAGGCAGCACGATCTCGCTGGGCAGTAGTCGAACGCCTTACATGATATCGACCCTGTTAAATGGATATTTGCATTTTTTCTGGTTACATGGATAATTGCACTTTTGTCGATACGTTTCACTGAAATTGAACTTCTGTTTCCTTGCTAGAAAAGTCTGGTTAGGTGTTTACAACGCTAATAGCTTTAACTCAAGTAAACACAAGACCCATTGTACTGCACATGCTTGTTTACTTTTACCTTCAACTTTATCCATTACATCTATCATCCACATCTGTTTCATATTACAACCTGCTGCTCTGGGAGAATCCTCATCCATATCTCTTGAAGTGTTGCAATAACTCCAAAGTAGTTCCTTGACTGTTTGCTAACAGTCTTTCACACAAACTATTGCCAAATGCAAGCTGTTTTTTTTATACCTTTATCCACCTTTCCACAATACCATTACTTTGTGGATAATATACAGATGTACAAATATGTCCAATCTCATGCATTGACGAAAACAATTTTATTTCTTCTGTCATTAGCTATACGCTTTTTTCTGTTACAATACTCTTGGGGAAACCTTCTCTTTCAAAAATAAAATCACATTTTTACACGTGACTTGATTGACAATTTTTACCTCAGGCCACTCAGATAATTGGTCAATCAAAGCAATACAAAATACTTCACTTTGGTATAAACACATAGGACCTGCAACATCTAAAGTTATTCTCTCCCACGCTCTAGTGGGCCTAGAAATGGGTACTCCAGCGTGCTAGATTACCTTCTGGGACTTGTCACTTGTGGCACATTCTATATAAGATTTCACCTTCTCTTCAACATCCCTATCCAAATTGGGCCACCAAAGAAAATCACACCTGATTCTTCTCTTCATGTAGCTTATCACAGAATGCACCTCATTAGTCATATTCAGAATTCTTTTTTTTTAATGATTTGGTACAGCTAACTGTTCACCTCAGACTAATATGGCATTCTCTTCAGATAGCTCATGTTCAACATAAAAATACAACAATGAATTCTCTTCTAATTAATTCCTCCTTGGCCAATTCAATGTAATGTATTTTAAAATGTACTGTATTTCTATATCTTCTTCACTCTCTTCTTTCTATTGATCTTTCAGCAATGTATCCTTCCAAAATTTCACATATAAATACCACATTTTCCATATCTATGTCTTTAACCTGAGAATCTTCACTGTCTGTCATAAGAAGTCTTGAGAAGCAAACTGCTAGTACGTTTCTAGCACCAGGAATATATTTCACATGGAAATGTAAATCCTGCAATTTATACTGCTGTCTTGCCACTCTGGGCATTGTTCTTCTACATCCTTTAGTGGCAAACAAATCCACCAAAGGACGATGATCTGTCCTTACTTCAAACTGCGTGCCATACACATATTTTCCAAAATATTCCATCCCCCACCAACATGCTGATGTTTTTTTTCTAGTGTAGAATAATTTATATCTGCTCCTTTCAACAGTCTAGATGGGAAAGCAATGTTTACTACATGTCTATCATGTTCTTGCATTAACACCACACCTCTACCAACATTGCTGGCATCAGTAGTGATTATTGATCTACATTTTGTATAAAATGATGCAAGTGCAGGTGCACTTGTAATACTATATATTTTTTTTAATTAATGAATTCAGATCTATAACTGCTACTCCCCACAAATTCTGTAATTCTTCATTAGTTCCCTCATATCCATTGTCTTATCAGAAAAAGTAGGAATATACTTGGCACAGTATTCCACCAAACCTAAAATTGATGTAATTTGGTCCTTGTCTTTTGGTTTAGGTGCCTCTGCAAGAGCTTTGACTAAGCTTCTTTTGGGAGAAATTCCTTGTTTACCAATATTATAAACTAAACAGATTCCTGTTCCAAACTATTACCAATATTTCAGCATGTTCTTTCTTTGATTTTCCAAACACCAATATGTTGTCTTGGAAATAAATTACATTTCATTCATCCTTAAACAACATATGCATTATTCTCTGAAACACCACGGATGCCAAAATTAGACCAAACAGCATCCTTTTGTAGCAATATGCTTCATTCTGAGTGATGAAAGATGTATAACGTTTACTATCTTCATGAAGTGCAATTTGATGATATGTATTAGAAAGATCTAAAATGGTTAACAATATGGACCCTTTTAATATAGCACACGTTTCACCTGCATTAGGTAAAAGGTAAATATCCAGCCATGCACAATTGTTTAGATCTCTTAGATCTACACATAACCTGATCTTTCTATATGGCTTATGTACTACCACAACAGTTGATAACTATTCAGAAAATGTAATTTCTTCAATTATGTCTTTTCTACATAATTTTTCCAGGTTATTTTTTTATGCTTTTCTCGTTGACATGGGTGCATTTATGATTTTATGATTTTTAGCTACTGCCACCTCCTAAAGAACAATCTTGTGCATGGATTGTTTTAACAAACCTTATTCAGATGAAAAAAAACTTTAGGGACTAAATTCTCCTGCTCCTTAATTTTATCCTCATACAACTGGTCAATTAAATCTTCCTATCCCAACACCTGATCAGGATGATTGGGATCAAGTGTATGCATTAGATCCCTTTGTTGTGGCCATCTTAATAAACCAGATCCTTCCCTGGCCACATATATATTTGCCTCAATAGTTTTTCCCTTATAAGCCAAGTATGTTGGAATACAACCGAACACATCAATTGGTGTGTTTCCATACTCCATCAATTTGATATCAGATGGCAACAGCTTTACATTCGGAAAAAAATTTAATAATCCAACGCCAATTAAAGTGTGTATTGTCCTTGAATCTGCCATGAAATTTGTATCAACCACCCCAATTTCCAGTACACAAAATGGAATATCCTTTTTATTTTCCATTACTTCATACACGCCATGTATATACTCTTCCTACATTACATCTTCAATCTGCATGATGTCTCTGATCTGACCTACATTTATTTTTAGAAATATCAACTCTGTCAATACTACTTCAATGTTTGGTTTAAATACCCTACCAAATTAACCTCTAACTTCTCAATACTTGTGCATTTGTCCAATGACAGGGCATGATCTGTCATTAGCAAAATGGCCCTATTGCCTATACTTGAAACACACTTCACCTTTTCTTTCCATTATGACTTTGCCCTGCCCCAAAGTATAAGGTTTAATTACCTCATCTTTTCCTGCCCCTTTACTCGATTTAGCTGCACCTTTTTTGTTTATTACATGTACATCCTCAGTAGTTCTGTGTGATAAATCTTTCATACCCAATTTAATGTCCTCATATTGGTGAGCTATATCCATAGCTTTGTGCAACAACAATCGTCCTTGCAATTTAACATCACATACTCTATGCACTAACTCATCCTTTATCATCTGATCCTTTAAAGATCTATAGTTGCACTTACCCTTAAATCGCTGACAAATGCATCACTCAGTTCACTGGGTAGTTAACTAACCTCTTCCTAGAAATTTATGTCTAGCTATTACTTCATTAGTCTTTTTCTTGTAATGTAAATCCAACTGTTCCATTGAAGCTTCATATACATCTACCTCATCTTCATCTTCCTCACTTTGTAACACTTTTGGCGAATTAAGCAAAACTCTTCTTCCCTCACAACCTCAACAATGTATGTAAATAGCTAATTTATTTTTCTGACCTTTGTTGGCTGACATTATGACTCTGAGCACATTTTCACTGCTGACCAGTGCTTAAATGGGTGTGCTCTCCCTTGTAAAATTGGTATGATAGGCTTATACCTAATTGGCATATTTAATTTACCTATAAGTCCCTTGTAAAGTGGTATCCCTATACCCCGGGCATGTAAAATAAATGCTACTCGTGGGCCTGCAGCGCTGCTTGAGCCACCCACTGAAGTAGCCTTTCAAACCTGTCTCAGGCCTGGTGGCGCAGGGCCTTGGTGCGCAGTTTTCTGCCACAGGGACCTGGCATCTAAAGTTACTTGCTAGGCCCAGAACTCCTCTTTTACTACATGTAAGTCACCCCTAAGGTACGCCCTAGCTATCTCTATGGGCAGGGTGCCATGTATGTAGAAGGCAGGACATGTACCTAATAGCGTGACCTGCTCTGGTAGTGACAAACAGCCTATTTGGTTTCTCACTGCTGTGAGTGCTGCCTTCTCATAGGATTGCATTAGAAATGCCTTGCCTTATGTTTAGGGGGTATTGTCTGATTTATGAGGGGTAGTGTAGGCATGTTTGGTATGATTGTGATAGTGATGAGAAATGCTGCTTACTGGTGTAGGTGTTTTTTATTACTATTACAGAAACACAACTTCTAGAAACTGTGCATTTCTGTGTGCTTATGACTCTGGTGTTTTTGCAGCTTGCCTCCAATCCATGTCCTGGCAGACTGACTGTTGGGGCTTTGTGCATACTTTTCAGACAGCCTGTACACAGGGAGGGTGGAGGTGTCACCGAGGTGCATCTACATATTGTATAGTCTTCTTGGGCAGAGAGAAGGGAGAGGCGGTGCACCTGCATTTGTAAAGGCTGTGCCCTGGCCTCGCCCAATAGGGTTGTTTACCCCCCACTGAGGTTTGGAGCCTGTGCTGGAGGAGAGAAGGGGCACTCCCAGAACCAGTTGTAACTGGTTGGAACCCCCTCTCCTCCTCATTGTAAGAGACAATGCAAACTTAGTATAAGTACAGGGGAATTCTTGAACCTTGAAGAAGCTTACCTGAAGCTGGACACTGGACACTGCTGAATGGACTGACCAGGAGTCACCTTGGACTGCTGCTGCTGTGCTGACCTGTGACCTGCCTGGTCACTATGAGGAACGGCCACTGCTTGCATCCACTTTTTGCGCTGGCCTGTAGCTGGGTTCGCCAGCCCAGTGTCCCTTCTTCATTTGTGTCTCCAGGAGCCGGGTGCTGTGGCCCCTGACCCCTGTTCTTTCTAAAAACCAGAGGAGAGCACTGGCAGTGCCCCTCTGCGCTTTCTAGAAACGCAGACGCTTTGAGAAGGTCACCGCCGCAACCTGGGCTGACAAGATTGTCTTGCACGTTTTGAAAAGCGCTTCCTGGCTGCCCAAAATCACTGCCGCAGCCTGGGACTTCAGTGTTGCTCTGTGCGCTTTTAAAAGCGCTTTCTGGTTACCAAGTATCACCTCCGCAACCCGGGCGTTTCATTCCAACAAAGCACGAGCGTTGCGCGCTCCCCAGTTCCACCAGGGGCGCACAAGTAAAGGGTAACTGGAGTAAGCGTGTCCTATCAGTACCCCCAGGGCATGGCTCACTCCATAGAGCACCCCCGGGGCACCAGCCGTCCTCCATTTTGGACCAGATCACCGCTGCAGCCCGGGAGCTGCAGAAAACACTCACGCACCGCCTCGGGTGCGGGCGAGTGTGCGGCAGCGGCCCCAGGAGGGAGAAGGACCTCATCGGAGATCTCCTCCAGATCCCAGGGCCACTCTGAGGAGCAGGACTCAGGGGAGGCGAGGGGAAAGTCCCCCCTACCATCGGTCACTGCCATAGAAGCGGGACGCTCCTATTTTTAGCTGGGCATTACTTTGGTGAACGGGGAATAGAGGCCTCACCGGAGACCCCTTCCTGTCGCCCCTATTGCTTCTTGGGCTCCCTTGCCCCCCCATCATTGGAGGGCCAGCGGAGGTCCGGGGGGGCCTCCAGAGATCACAAGCCACAGGAGGGGCCCGTTATAGACAACAGAGAGGGTGCAGACCACCCCACTCCCCCAAAAGCTGAACGTGGCCACTGTTTAGCGCATGGGAGCGCTAGGGGCCCTACCTTCCTCTTCTAGGCACTAGGAGTGCCTTTTTCACCATAAAACAGGTACTTTGTCACAGACATAATATAATTCTTATTTACCTATGCTGGGCTGGCTAGAATTATCATACAAACCTGTTTTTATGAGGGCACATGTAAGTATTGAGGTTCATTTTATGGGCTTGGCCTCCTGATATATGCTTTCATGACTTGCCATAAGTTCTATAATGTTCCTTTTATGGATATTTATGATGTGTTCATGACAAGTACATATATTTCTTTATTGTAGTTCCTGACTACTGCTTATGTTGCAGAATCCTGAGTACTTACGTGTTCTAATGTGACAACTGCTTATTCTTTCAGAATATTAGTAACTTGTGTAACATTCTGACAACTGCTAAGGTAGCAGGGTATTACTGACGTGTAATGTTTGGTCTAATTATGTTTTGTGCAATCCAGTTTATTTTTTACATAGCTCAGTGTTGTGTTTACCTAGTGGTGTACATTTTGCGTCACATGTGTTGTGTGTGTTGTGCAAACGCTTTACACATTGCCTCCGGGTTAGGCCTGACTGCTCGTGCCAAGCTACCAAGAGGGTGAGCAGAGGTTATCTTGGACGTGTAACTCCCTTGTCCTGACTAGAGTGGGTGGGTTCTGCCTGGCCTAGGTGCATACCGTAGCCAACCAGAAACCCCATTTCTAACAATCAGTTTATACATCACCCACAATATCCTCTATATAGGTCTCAAATTCATCCTTCCACTCTACCCACTTGAGAGCTGGCTCCCCTGGACTAGATAAGGTGCAGACACAACAATATCCTCTATATCTCTTTCAAAAACAAAAATTAACCTTGTTATATAAATGAATTACTCTACACTGTAAATCTTCTTGTTTCTTATATAAAGGTTATTTGTCAAAGGACTGCGAGTTCTTAACACATTTTAAAGTGTGCGCATCACTGATCCTTGATGCTCGTACTTAAACTGTTGAGGTGTGCAAACCACTGTATTATTAACATCAAAACAGATGTGCAATTCCTTAATAGTCTTTAAAATTAATTTCACATTTGGTTTTGCAGGTGTGTGAGTCACATATGATTCAACTTATAGTGTGCTGTCAGCTTAGTTCACACTAGTAACATTGTAAGAAATATATCAAACACTGTTTGAAGTCGGTTGTGGTATGCAAATCACTGTATCATCAGCATGTCCGCCCAATAATAGTTTGTGCATTTTTAAATCACCATATAACAAAATGTTTTTAGTGTGCGCATCACTGGTAGTTGATTCACTCCAATAACTTTAAGGTCAAATTGCTAAATTATGACTTTTAGAATTAATAGTTTTTGATTGTTCCCCCACTATGGCCGCCAACAACAAACATAAGCAATAGAGTTTTTTGCCAATACCATACTAGGCTGCTGTGCATCAATTTAGCCCATGGGCTGTTGCTGCTCTTCTGGCTCATACGTGAGTCTGTGCAGGTATTTTGCTGAGTCAAGCATGATTGTCCTTTGATGATACTGCACATGCAGAATACTTCGCCAGCTAGCTCATGCCTGATTGTTTTGTGTGCTCATGGGCACACAGGGTACTGTGCATTCAGAATACTTTGCCGGCCTGTAAGTGCCCGATTTCCCACTTGCTTCTCAACATTTTTACTTACTGGACCCGAACAGCATCCAGAATTCTTCCATTAAATGTTAAAACATTTCTGGGTCATCCACCTCACCGCCCCAAAGCACTCTTGTGTTCTTGATCCTCTACAGCCACTGTTGTCTAGCAGAAGCCTCTCCGACTTCAAGGTCCAGGCTTCTGTCCTACCATGTGCTTGTTGTCGGGGCCGTACCTTGTTAATAAGAAGTCCGTATGTCGCTGGATTCAGGTAAGGATATTTATTGGGAGTTATAAAGATTAGTTCTTTCTCTGAAGAGGAATCCTGGGCTAAATACTGCTTCCTGGGATATTGTTATGTTTTCCACCTTACATTCCATTCAGGGATTCCATGCCAAGACTCCATGAGAATGCCACACAGTCTTTTAAGATGTTTTAATCAGGACTCAAAAGTCAATCCAGTCCTATTTGTTTTGCCAGTGCTTGTTTACTTTTTATTCATTCATGTATTAATGTGAAAGCTTTTCCATAGAAGAAACAGAATTTTGCAGGGCACCCAATCCCTTTGCAATTATAATAGGCATCTTTTCTGTACAGGGTAAAAACACTAAAGGTCACAGAGCATGGTGGTACAGAGAGAGAACATAAATGCCTGAGCCTGACAAGTTCATTTCATTGTAGATAATTCCTGAAAGAATAGTCAGTGAAGAGCAACGCTTTGCCACACTTTGATCCAAAAGCTCAATGGGTAACTTAAAGAATATTATTTGTATTTATTGCTTTTAATCTAGGCAGGCTAGATCAGTGAAAGTATTTTGGAAGAGGATGTGTTTAGTTTGTGAAGTAAGTAAGTTTGGTTGTTTGCTCGGCTTTTCCTAAGAGTGTCAGGACCTGGTAATGATCTTGTGCAAAGCTGGGTGTTTTGTGGAGCTCATTCTGAGTGTCCCAGTATTTGGTCAAGTCATACGTGATAGATGTCAGTATCACATGTGGGACTTATCCATTGGGTGCCATTTTACCAAACAATTTGTAATCTTGATTTAAGCTCAAACTAATATTTGTGCTCATTTCAGGATTACCGGCACCGTCCCAGAAGAGGAACTAAGGCCCTGATTTAAGAAAGGTGGTGCTGCATCCAGTGCAGTGCCACTTTTTTTGTGCCATTTAGCGCCCTCCCTAATACCACCATGCGTGCGCCGTATATAAGATGTGGGGCACCATGGTGGTAGGGGAACGAGCTTCTAAATTTTTGACACTAGTTCAGAGCTTTGCAGGATTAGCATAAATTTTTTTAATGCTAATCCTGCAAAGCCAATTGAGGTCCATTGAAAACAATGGCATGCCTCCTTTTAACACCTGCTCTGAGCAGGCGTTAAAAGTGCCTAAATAAATGACGCAAATAATTCTCTCCGATTTCTTTGCACCATTTTTTTACACCCCTTTGTATACATTATACCTGCAACAAGCATAATGATTTTCAAAAGGTTACAAAGTGGTGTAATGCATGCATTACGCCACTTTATAAATTTGCCACTGCAATTTTGGCATTGTTGGGCCACATTAGTGTAAAAAAATGATGCTAATGTGGCACTAGGGGCTCTTAAATCAGCCCCTAAATGTGAATATGTCTCCCTTCATGAGTGGTTTCTGGCACTTGCACTGCAGAAGATGCAGTTTAGTTTGAGAAAAAGCCAGGCATGAAATGGGAGCTCGATATGGTGTAAAAAGACTGTGGATTATGCAGTATAAATACTTGATTTTTGTAGTTAAAGTAGAAAGAAAGAATGTGGCACTGATTAAGACTAATTTGGGTTTTAGAGGGAATTTTGGAGAGACTTGACTTTGTAAGCTAGTGAGAGGGGCAGTGTTTTATTTACAGTTAAAATTGTAGTTCGTATTGGATAGGTCTGAGTATGTCTGTCAAATGTACCTAGAGATATATCGTGAGTAAAATCTAGGCCTCTTCTGGGTCTTGGATTGGAAAAATTGACATTGATAGCTCAGCTCAGAGACATCCAAAAAGATAAAGAAGCAACATTCCAGTTTGGGGGCTGTTCATTTTAGGCCAAATATGACGTAACACTTTTCAGTTCATTATTACCCAATGCAAACGGGTGCTAATGCAGTCACATCCAATTGCTAATGACAATCAGGCAATGCATGGGAGGATGGATTTCACATAAGTGGCAATCTTGAGGTGAATCAGTGGTTCATTTGCAAACTGATCACTACAGAACCAATTACTTCCAAAAGGGAGTAATAGAGCTCCATGTACAGAGTGAACTCTATAGTGCAGCGTAGGGGCAGTTGAAGACACTCACAAGGTGATTGGCTCAATGCTGAGGATGAAGTTCTGTTCTGGACAAGGTGAGTTCCTGAGATCAAAACGAGGAACACCATTCGTAGAACCTCCTGTTTGACCCATGATGATAGGGATGATGCTGGAAACGGAGTTATGGCGAATACACCAAAAAAAAAAACATGTTGGAGAAGTGGGATCGAAATCCTCCTGTGTTCTTTGCTAAGAATCCTGTAAATGTGCCTCTTTGTGCTAGAGGTGTAACAGAAGTCTGGTTTGTACTGTTTTGATCAAATTTTGCAGTTATGTCTTTACGTACTTTACAATGACTCTTCCGAGAAAACAAAAGACTCATGATGTCTTTGTAAAGACTTACTGTGGTTTTAAGTGTTGTTTTAACGGAGAGTGATCCGGGCCTAACTTTAATGTACTTTGTAAAAAGCTGTGGTGCAGATAAGTGTTAATGATGGACAGTCAGCTGTGGCAAATAGTTCCACTTTTATTTGAAGCAGACTTGTTGTGATGGACTCACTGAGGTAGCCTTTTGGGTTTTAGAGACGCCATGATGTATTAGTCATAATGATTTATGTGGTGATGGTTGGGATACATGGCAATATATGAATGATTTACTGATGGGGGACAAGAATGTTGGAACGTAAAGAAAAAGACAGGTGGGAGTCCTTCATGCACTGGTATATGACATGATTGCTTCTCACAGAAATGTGCTGTTCCAGTGATATTGGAGAAGAACAGGAGATTATCCTCAAAAAGTAACCATTACAAAGCAATTGAGACTGTGACCATTGGCCAGCTCCAAACAATCAGTATTCTACGTTTCTGAAACATCCTTTCTATCGAGACCTAAAACTGACATAGCAGATAGAATGGATAGGAAGAAGGGGCTGACAATGAAGTCACCTTATTCCCGTGATCATTGTCATAGCGTTTCTGGAAGCAAAAACATGTTCCAGAGAAAACTTTGTGATGGTGATGTGGCGAGCAAAATAACAATAGATTAAACCCAGATCTGTGACTGGGGGTGAGTGAAAAGTTTCAACACAGTCCATCATTTTATTTTATTCATTGTGATGTTACCTTGTGCGCCCTTGGTGACTATGGTATGCCCAGACATGGGTACTGGGCTCACTGTGCCACTGGATTCAAGCTAGCCTGGCTGATGAAGGGTGGTAACCTGAGACCGCACCCAGGATGCTTGTTTCCTGTCCAGGGAGGACATGGCCTGGCAGTTCCGGCTGGACTGTTCCCATGGGGAACAGGGTCAAGACTGATTTGCATATGGCTGGGTCCAAACTGGGGTGACGTAGTGAGCAAAGTAACATATGATTACTTCCAGATCTGTGACTGGAGGGGAGTGTTTGAAAACACTCCATCCATCATTTTATTTTGTTTTGTGATGTTGCCTGAGGAATATTTTTCTCCAGTCTTTTTGCTAGCTGGCCATTTTAGGACTATCCCTAGCATTTTCTGAATATTCCAATAGGTGAGGCATGAGGGTGGAAATCATTGAAGCTCAGCCCGGGGACATATACATAATGAAGGGTTATGAAGAGTTGACAGAATTCTGGGGTTACATTTAATATCACATTGCGTGTAAAAGTGGTGGGTAACAAAAACACTGATTGTAAAAGAAAAACTATGACAATCAGAAGAAAGCTTTTTTCCCCATCTGCATGTCTCCCAGATTGGACATGCACTTCTCTTTATTATGTGCGGTGGTACATGCCTGACCTGCATGTGTGCTTCATTGCACCAAGTACTTTACCAAATATTGACACTGTTTATCTAGCATTGAGTAAAGTATAAAAGATAACAGACCATAGAACAGAAAATACATCTTAGCATGATCCACTGTACATGCTTTAGGTTGTCACACCCTCTAACCTTTAATGCTCAAAACTGTACATCTTATACACTTTTAACTATTGCCTCACTCTCCGGCTTCTATTCATTCTTCAGCCTCCCTTGTCGTACAGCCTCCATTCATTCTTCAACCTCCCTCATCTGCCAGGGTAGGGAAGTACCCTCTTTCTTGGCCTGGTTACCCCCATTTTCTGCCTGTTGTCGGTGTGTTTAAATGTGTTCACTGGGATCCTGCTAACCAGGACCCCAGTGATTATGCTCTCTCCCTTCTAACTTGGTAACTTATACCATTTTCACCCCACATTAGGCATAGTGGTGCCCCCATGTAAGTCCCTAGTATGTGGTACAGAGGTACCCAGGGCATTGGGGTACCAGGGGATCCCCATGGGCTGCAGTATGCACTATGCCACCCCTGGGTAGCCCATGCAAAGTGTTCTGCAGGCCTGCCATTGCAGCCTGCGTGAAAGGGTGAAGGCACCCTTTTTCACCAAAAAGTCATTGAAATATTTCACTATAAGTCATCCCTAAGGCAGGCCTTCCTAGCCCAGAGGACAGGGTGCCAGTTCCTGTGTGTGAGGGCACCCCTACACTAGCAGAGGTGCCTCTATGAACTCCAGTGTCATGTTCATGGACTTCTTGAGTGTGGGGATGCCATTTTATGCATATACTGGACATAGGTCACACTACCTATGTCCAGCTACATAATGGTAACTCCAAACCTAGGCATGTTTGGTATCAAATATGTCAGAATCATACCCATATACTGTTGCCAGTATTGGAAGTATGATTCCATGCATTCTGGGGGCTCCTTCGAGGACCCCTGCATTGGTCCTACCAGCCTTCTAGGGTTTTTCAGGCAGCTCTCAGACAGGTTTCTGCCCTCCTGCTTCTGGAACAGCTCAAGCCCAGGAAGGCAGAAAAAATTATTTCCTTTGGAAAAGGGGGATAATGCCTTCTCCCATTGGAAATAGGTGGTACATGGCTTGGGAGGGGTAGGCTCCCCATGCCACTGGTATGCTTTGAAGGGCATATTTGGTGCCTCCCATGCATAAACCAGTCTACACCGGTTCAGTGACCTCCAGTCCCTGCTCCGGCATGAAACTAGACAATGGAAAGGGAAGTGACCATCCCCCTGTCCATCACCACAGCAGAGGTGGTGTCCAGAGCTCCTCAAGAGAGTCCCTGATTTCTGCCATCTTTAATCCAAGGTTGGCAGGGACCTCTGGGAGCATCTGAGTGGCCAGGCAGGTGACGTCAGAGTCACTTACTGATAGGTGGTCACCTGGCTAGGTGACCAATCCCCCTTCCAGGGCTATTTAGGGTCTCTCTCTTGGGTGGGTGTTCAGATTTGGCTCGCAAGATTTCAGCAGGACTCCTCTACAACCTTACTTCATCTTCTAGCTACTGGAACCGCGACTGGATCCTCCAGGAATTGACGATCCGCATCCAGGATTAAGACTCTGCTTGCAACATTGTTTCCATGGCTTCTGCAACATTTCCCCAGCTGTGCATCCTCTGAGGGCAGCAAGTCCTCAAGTTGCATGAGAAGGAAGAAGGAATCTCCCTTGGAGTGAAAGAGTTACTCCCCTGCATCCACAAGCAGCAACTGCAATGACGACGGGCTGTGTGGATCTCCTCTCATTCTGAGCTTCATGGATCCTGTATCACAAGTCATGGTCCAGAGTAGTGCTCCTGGTCCTCCCTGCCAGCTGTCCAACTTTGGTGGAGGTAAGCCCTTGCCTTTCCATGCAGGAAAGTGCCCCATGCACCGCATCTCTTGCAGCTGCCAAGGCTTGTTTGCATCTGCTCCAAGGGATATTCAGGCCCCTTGTAGCACCTGGTCCCAGCACTCCTTCCTGCAATGCACAGCCCTCTGCTTGCTTCTCCTGTGGCGTGGGACCCATCTCCAGTAGCGCTGCGTGGGCTCCTCTGTGACTCCTGGTTCCTCTTCCAGTGGGTCTCCTGTGGGGGCTGCCTCTTCTTCTGTGAACTCTCTGTCTTGCTGAGGGTCCCCCTTGGACTCCCCCATGTGGTGACTCCTGCTGGACCTTGCTGGTCCTCGGTAGCTCCACTTTTGCTTCACTGCAAATTCTTGCTTTGCCACTGCCACTGACCCACTGAAATCTTCCATCCAGCATAGGACGTCGACCCCATCCTCCAGAAATTCTTCTCCTGCTCCAGGGTTGCATTCCTGACAGTCTTTGTCTCACTGTTGACCAACTGCTGCATTCACAGCTGGGTGGGTGGTAGATCCTACTCCTCCTGGACTCTTCTATGACTTCTGGACTTGGCCCTCTTCTTCCACAAGTCTACCTCTTTTGGGTTGTGTGGGGAAAATCTAGTAATTTACTCCTTCCCTCCTGGTCGCTAGGGGGCACTGTGGTACTTTGGGGTTTCCAAGTACCGCCAGCTCCCCTCTATACTTTCCATTTACCTAGGTGGGGGTCCTGTGTTAGCATTCCATTTTTTGAGTATATGGTTTGGGCTCCCCCTAGGGACACTATTGTCTAATTGCATTTGCACTGTTTTCTATCACTTTCTATGCCTATTGCTGATAACTAGTGTATATATTTTGTGTGTTACTTACCTTCTATTGGAGGGTGCCTCTCTAGTTCTTTTTTGTATTGTGTCACTAAAATAAAGTACCTTTATTTTTGTAACACTGAGTGGTTTTTTTCATGTGTGTAAGTGCTGTGTGACTACAGTGTTATTTTCATGAGCTTTGCATGTCTCCTATATAAGCCTTGGCTTCCCATCCACAGCTACCTCTAGAGAGAGCATGGCTTCTAGACACTGCCTACACTACACTTATAGGGGATACCTGGACTTGCTATAAGGTGTTAGTACCCTAGGTACCCACCACACACCAGGCAAGCTTCCTACAGCCACCCTCTGTAGATTCTTCAACTTCCTCGTCATAGCCTTGATGCCCCTACCCTCCATCCTGTGAAGATTCTTTATCTCTCCTCCCTCACACTTCATTGATTTTATTCATTCTCACCCATGGCTACAGACCATTATTCAGTCCCCATTGTATTTAATTCCGGCACCCCTTGCCCAGAAGGCAGCTTTCATATTATTTTAGTGCTCTTCATTCTCAACCTCTACATTCTCCATCACTTCTCTCCAAGTCTCTGAATAATGTTTCACTCTTTTGTACCCCTACCCATGCATGTCAGTTCATCAAAATGCCGGAGGTAGTGTAAGTAACATGACACGCCATTTGAGCTTTACTTTCACTCACACATACGCTTACATACACGCACACATTCACACATACACATACTATTGTTCACACAAACACACTCTCACCAGCAAGCACGCACACAACATACAATTTAAAGCATTTTTATTGACCCCAGCTGCTAGGGTCATATTCCAGCTAATTATTATTATTATAAGTAGCATGATTTACTATTAGTGTAATAGAAAATTGTCAAAAAAACAAGGAAAGTAGAGTCCATCGGTCGTCCATAGGCAAGAGCTGCCTATGTGTTTCTGGCACTGATTTTGCCACCCCGGAGGCAAGGGATGTCAAGGGCAGTGTCAGGGGTTGCACAGGGCAAGCCAGGGGTTGCAGCTATGACCCCTGGCAACCCCTAAATGACATCCATGCCCATATCCCCTAAATAGTCTCCAGGATCCCTAAATTAAACCAGCCTTCATCCATTCTTCAGTATCCATCGCTCCCAAGCTGCTGGCTATATCTCACTGGAATTGCCCCTCCCCGTGGGCTCTGCATCTTTATTTTCTCCCCCTCTATTACCAGGCTTCAGTATATGTAAGTGTCTGACAATTCTCTGCCTTGTTACAATATCCAGATTACTTACTGGTAATCTTCATTGCTTCTAGTCCTACCTGTCCTTGTACCTATTTGTACTCGTGTGGTGGATTTTACAAAACTGAAACAGGAAAAACTTCAGGAATGAACGATAAAATGAAAGCCTCAGACAACCTAATATGGGTAGATATTGTGGCATATTAATATTAAGGAGGGAATATCGAGGAGCCATTCATCAAAAGGTAAGTGAATATGGGGAAGTCTAGATTTACTATTCCTAACTCCACATCTACGTAATTTAAAGACATATGTACAATGTACATATTCATATATGGAGATGGATGTAGAAAATCTGTACTTTCTTAGCTTTCTGTATTTTATTTTCAATATTCTATCCTCAATATTCTGTTCCATTGATAATGTTGATTCGATATTTAGGGGCACACTTTCTGGGTACCATGTAAGGTGTTAGCATTCCCAGCATCCTCCTGGTTTTTTTTGTCTCTGAGGCGAGGACTTTAGGAAACCAAAAAGAGGATGAAAGGGGCCGTGCAGGGTAAAGACCTACATCCTAGCCTTCCATAATCTTCCGCTGCCTTAGGGTGTCTCCGAATTGAACCCTATAAGATATCAACAAAGATTTACTGGTGTTTTCCTGCTGACGGTAGGTTGTTCTGAGGTTTATTTTTAGATTAGTTTTCCCCCTCAAGTGTTGCAATTGACGAGACCTGGTGCAGATACGCTGCAGTTTTCATGCCCTCCATTGTTTTTGTTCTGGTGAAATGCCATTTCAGCTTATTTTGTCCAAGTATGCCGCCAAATATCTTGGCTGAAAATTGCACATGACACAGAAATCAGAGTACCGGTATAATGTGTGCCAAATCAGGGTGTATGCATTTCTCACAGTGAGGCTTCTCTTTCTAAGCCTGTTCCTTCCTTTTATACTGCTCATTCTCTTTTCTGTGTCTCCCAAGTAATAGAAGTTGTTTATGCTTATCTATTCAATGGTGAATACTTGAATCGCACCTGATTTAACAAACCTGAATGAAAAAAGAAGAAAAACGACAAAAATGACCACAGATTCCATATAAGTGCCGAGCTTTGTTGCAGTCTCTTCATTATTTCCAGTGAGTGATATAAATGTATAAGCGAGGGATTTAAAGGCGACGCAATTCAGAATGGTAAAACAATTAATGGGGTCTTGAGCATTGTATGGCCCAGTGACCTGAAAACTTCTCCACTACATAATGGATTAAGCTACACATTCTCATTATTATGACAGTTAATTATTTAATATTGTGCTTAGGTCATGAAAATAGAGATGCTTATTTTGACATATTTCTAAAATGCATCAAAATGGAGGCGTTTTCTTGGATGGATAGCTGCTTCTAAATGGTGAAGTTAGCAATGGGAGAAGCGATTATTTGGCAGCTTACACTGACATTTGGGTTGGGGCATTTTAAAGAAGACCCAATCAGTCTGTTAAGCGAGTATTTTTAGCTGGTTCATTCAATAAAATGTAAGAAGAGAAAATCGACAGCTGCACAGTTGATTCTTTATGATGTGTTCTATTTTATTCTGTTAAATTTTGCGGTTTTTCCACTCTTACGTATACCGAATAAACAGCCATTTAGCACCGTTACCTTAATGTGTCATGGGACCCAGTCTGTCACGGGCATGTAACATGACCCCGCTCTGTGCTTGATCAAAGGATCACAAAAGATCTGTGCTTATGTTTTTCATAAAGTGCCTCCATTTACAGCGCATATTTTAACTCAGAGCTGGATCATGATCATCAGGCGCAGTTCAAGAACACAGAACAGTGCCTCTGAGTGTTACTGACATTTTATGAGATGTGCTGTCTGCAGTTCAGCAGTCTATGTTTGAAGCAGGCCCTGGTACAGGGTTGTGTGGATGTTTTTTAGGCATAATAGGCCATATTTATACTTTTGGATGCAAAAGTGCGCTTACGCAGTTTTTGCGCAAAAAGTTTAAAGACGGCTAATGCCATTTGTTTGCCCCACCCGGGTGTCAAATTTATACTTTGACGCTCAACGGCGCAAACCACTGGTTAGAGTCATTTTTTTTTTACTCAAACCAATGCACCACGTCGTAAAGAAAAACAACGTTAACGTGGCGAATATGACTTTAATCCGTTTTACGACATCGCAAACCAGAGATGTGCCTTTTTTGCCACTATAGCGTCAAAAAGCGGCGCAAACACAGCAAAATGTTCAAAGGAGCCCCAAAATGGATTCCAGAAGCCATGAGAGACCCCAGGAAGATGACAACCGATCAGGAACCAGCCAGGAGGACCCACACAAGACCCAGGAGAGGGAGAAGAAGAAAAGGAAATGTTGGTTCAGTGCAGAGGAGCATGAAATACTGATGAAAGAGGTGAGGGAACACCAGCATCAACTTTTTGTCACCTCTAAATTGCCAATTGGTAGGAGAGAGGCAATTTGGCAACAAATTGTCACTAAGATCAACAGTGTGGCAGAAGTACAGAGAACAGTCACCGAGTGCAAGAAACGCTGGCATGACTGCAAGCACAGGACCAAGGAAAAGATGGCAAGGAACAGGAAGGCAGCACTGCAGACTGGAGGTGGGAGTCCAGCACCGCTGGAGGCCCTCGCCCACATGGAGTAGATGGTGGCAGCCGTCATCCCAGAGGAGATCATCACAGGGATTCAAGGACAGGACAGTGCAGACTACCAGGATACAACACAGATGCAGGGTAAGTGGCATGGGGAACAAAAATGCCTAATTGTTAACTGCAAGCATGGGGGGGGCATACCTACTACACAATGCATGTCAGCCATGATAATCAGGTAGTGGAAAGGGCAAAGGGGCACAGCACAGGTGCATGGGCTGTGCAGGGGAAACCTGGGGCACAGCACAACCCTACACCAACAATCTTTGCATGGGGGTACTCTGCCATGCCAAGGATCTTGGAAAGGCAAAGCCAGTCCAGGAGGGAAGGGTACAACATAAAACAGGCCTGCTGTCACACAACAGCTGGTATTGTCACAACATGCACTAGGGCTCAATTTCCAGTCTCAGGCATATCCGCAAGTGGTATTTACCATTGACAACAGTTGCCACTACCACCTCTGCTGTGTGTGCAGGTCAAGTAGCCAATGGCAGTTACGTGCCCATGGATCAAACACACCCAAAATAGAGGGTTCAGGATGACAACGTTATCAATCCCCTGTAATTAATAAAAATCTGCAATTCCTGTCAAATGCTAATTTCTATTGGTGCTACAAACATCAGGTATTGTAATTAACACTATGAGGTACACAGCAATAATGTGATACCCACGCTGACATTGTCAGCGTCTACCCTGTGCCTGTGTTACAATAGCTGCAATGCCACCATGCAACATCTCAAGTGTCATAGTGCTAAGACAACAGCATTAAGGGAGAGGACATATGTTTCTAGCTAGTGAAACACACCTGCACAGTCAGAAGAGGAAATGGAACACTGCTAGGACCATCAGTGCAATCCAATGTAGCAAACATTCCCCAACATCAGCAGTACACACTACCAATGATGACACCCATATCGTGCCATGCCAATGCTATACATAGTATATGCTAGGTCTCAGTAACATTTCGGTGGATGTGAAATATAAGAGACTGGGTCAGTTCATGTCCAAGTCCATGCCACATGAGCACTGATATCCTAGGTCCTGTGCTTGTCAACATGCCAGTCTTGCAACAGCTGCTCACATGCACTGTTCTCCAGCAAACTGCTTACCTTGACAGTATGCTCTGTGAATGTCTCTCACTATCTTATAGACAATTCATGTTCCTCTGCACTGTATGACACTTCACCCCAGCATGTCCAATGACATGTCCCATTGCACTTGTGTAGTATCACAATAGAATGTGTCACACTAATGGACTCAAAATCCTGGAATATGTAAATATTGCAATACAGCACTTTCAAATAAATAGCACTTACACAACCACTTTCTCTCTGTGTAATGTGACACATCAACTATGTAGGAGATTGGTGATGTACGTCACACGTCAATGGCCATAGAATGTCAGTACAACAGTGTTGAAATAATGTGGGCTGATAACTATGCACTGGGGTCTGGATTGTATCATCATCTGCGCTTCCTGAGGCTTAATTCTGAAGTACATTGAGAACTAACAGTATAATGCTGTGTTGGACTGAAAAAGTCCGCTTCAAGGGATGTTTAAGCAGGAAATCAATGTGTTCAAAATTCCCGTCAAGACAATCTTTATGTATGTGACCTCTGACTATAAACTTTCATCACACACACACACACCATACAGCAGGAGTGGATGTGTACGAGTGTATGAACATTTATGTAACCTGGGAGTACAATGTCAGAAATGATAGGTGTGAGTTATGTATACAATACTACATGATATCAAAACATCATTCAGCTTTTCAGGGTTCACATGGACATCAGGCTGCAGGCAGACGTCCCACAGTGTCCAAGATTCCAACTCAGGTCTCAAATGATGACAGATTTAAAACACACATCCAAACTTCACGACACATTGGGAACCATGGTTACCTTGAGTGGTGGGTGCAATGGATGGCAGAGGCATTGAGAAGTAGCTGTGATGTAGCTACCAATGTGACTGCATATTAGGAATTGTGAATAACCATGTCAAAAATGACATTCGGATGGAGGATGGTACATAAATGCAAATACTAAATTGACACTGTTCACCCATGCCAAGGCCCTGATCCCCAAGCATATAACACATACTGTAAAGGAGTACCTAAATATTTATTTAACAGTACAAAAGGATAATAAAACTAGGAGAAACACCTTAACTAACCTACATATCCTAACTACACATTACCCACAATTGGCCCTAACTATCCTAAGCTAAACTTACCTATCACATTTAACTAAACACTCTAAACATCAACCCTGCACCCCCCTTATATGACGGGACACATGTAGGACAACATATACTAACCTAAACACATACTATCTTATCCTAAACAAATATTTCTTTTTTTGGTATTTTTGTTATATATATATATATATATTTTTTTTTTTATACACATAAACCCCAACCACATCACCCACCCACCCACCTACAAAAATAACACATGTAATAATATAACCCCCTCCACCCCCAACCCACTTATACTAACTAAACTAACAGCCTATTCTAACCTAACACTAAGCCCACTAAACCCACTAAATATAAGAACCAGGAAAGAGGAGGGAGGGGAGGGAATCATGGCTGAGGGTCACAAAGCCACAAGTTTGCCCTCCGCAGGTTCTTCTTCATTCCACGCAGTCTCCTGCTATTGCGGGACACCTCTTGCTGCAGCCTGTCCATCCTGCGCAACATCCGTTGCATCACATCTCATTTGTTGGAATTCTGCATTGTCTATCACTGCAGCAGGGGTTATCTGTGTGACACTAGTGGATGGTAGTGCTGGTGCCGGTGCCGTGCTTGGAGGGGGAGGTGCAGGAGCTGCTGTCTGAAGGCCTGGAGCTGATGAGGTAGAGGGACCTGCAACAGTGGCTGTCATCCTTTGTGGGACTGTGGTCGGAGTGCATGTGCTGTTGGCTGTTGCGGGCAAGGATGGCCCCCCTTGGGCAAATGCCCTCCAGACCCCTGTGGCTCTCTCATGCCGATAACGCCGTGCCATATTGCGGAACCTAGACTCCACATCCAGTATGTGGCGATAACGCAACGCCCGCCTCTGAAATTCCCTGATCTGATGGGTATTCATGTTGGTAGCTGTAAAAATAGAGAAAGCCAAACATTAGTGACATTATTGTTTGATACATCTACTGATGATATTCTAACACTTTCTCAAAATAAGCTTAAACAGTCCAAATCACAGGACAGATCATAGAATGTCCCTGGGGAATGACATGCCAACGCAGCCTACACATCTCCTATCTAACAGCCCAGCAATGCTCAAACTGCTGTGTACCTACTTAAATGATCTGTGCATCATTGTTCTGCCATTAGTCACTTAACAAACGCTGCAAGAACTCCACATGTGACAAGCCAACTAATGAATATCTTCTGGATGACAATCAAGGCCCACAAGATCTTTGATTTGTAAATGGAATTGCCTGAACGGTATGCAGTTGCTAATCTTGAGGGGGTATCCTAGGTTGGAACAAATGAATGTTGGAATTACATGTCTGTCTTCTACACTGGGATCCTCACACCTCGGTACCCATATTTCATAACGCTAACCCTGTGCCTCACGGGGTGATGGACATGCAACTCATACTTTCAAACATCAAGGACAACCAGGAAGCTTTGGACAGCTGTCCATGGGTTTAGTCAGTCCACCACAGGTAAGGAGGGCTGCCAAATAGGATTGACTCAAACATTGGATAATCACATACACATTTATTTTTCTGATTGCTGACAATTGTCAACATCATTTGATCTCACTAATACCTTTCCAACAACAAGCACATAGATTCAAGCAGCCATCTAGGCTTGACCTGCATGCACACCTATGACATTCTATTCAGGTGCTACATAAACATAGAACAACATGTGGAGCCAGATGCTGCCAGGAAGTCAAACATACAGTCCTACATGTTCATTAGTTAACAGGGAGGCTCAAGTCTGTGGGTAATACTTCGGCATCACTGGTCTGTGTGTATCAGGGTATGACTTGCTGACTAAATCATGAACATGGCCACCTCCTAATTTATCATTGGCATAAATGTAGCAACAAATATCACTCTGTTCACCTGCCCATGCCTATAGTGCAGCACCAGAATCCCAAAATATTACTCCCTGCCACTGATTGTCCAACTCAAACATGGAACAAAATGTCAAACGCCAGACAAGTCACACATCAGAACATGTGCCAGCACATCATGCCTTGCAATGAGGCCAACACACAGGAGTCAATCACACAACAGCTGCAAACACAACACAGAACTAACATATCAACACTTACTGGATATTTCTTGGTCCGCAAATCGAGCCACTTCTCCAATTGTGTAGGGGGCTGGTCCACCTGTAACACATGGAAGGGTGAAATGTGCTCAATGTCTGCTCACTGTACAAAACTTGGAACAGAAAATCACTGTGTGGGACATTTTAGATGATAGAGCAGCATCTCAGGCATGTAGACACACCACTGCAAACATGTATTGACCCTGTCACTCCAGTGATTGATTTACACACATATGCACACATGCACTGGCCCTAACAATCATGTTGTGATAAACATGATTACTCAATTTTGTGCAGAATTCTTTCTACAGGGTACTCCATTTCTTCATTTGTTGTTATGAGAGAAATGGAAAGCCACATTAAAGGTGCACTGCAATACCAGTCACTCAGGTATTGTGGCTTGTACGTCAAGGGACACTCAGTTAAAGTTTGATGCTCATGTGGGTTGGGTTTAGTTCAGGAATTATTGTGCTTCCTATGGTCCATCATATGTGGGACTGCGTTGTCTGTAGGTTACCATTGCCACATTGCCAGTGTACCCACAGCCGTACATGCCCCCTATGACACCATGATGGCAGGCATCCTGTGTGTTACTTGATGACAATGTTATGCTAAACATGGATAGGTCATTTATCTGAATCAAAACAACAAAGAAATACATGCTGACAGTGCCTAATTTGACCATCCGTGACAGAATGCACGGGTGCAAGTGTAGTCATTGCACCTGAAATGTGTTACTCAGAGCCCTGTGTACCTATATCAGGTATTATAGATCACAATTAGCCCCAGTCATCATCTTACATATGCCAAGTTGGGTGTTATACAACGAACTGAAACTGTCCCCTAAGTGATACATAGTTTAGCAAATGTTCTACTGTGGCAATCTTGATGCAGTAGGTCTCAATTTGTATGCACCCTCGGAATGGCAGCAGTCACAGGAATGCTGGTCTGCTGATCTTGGCATACACCCATGTCTGTGATAGCCTTCATACTGAGAAGTTAACTATTGTACATATGCCGCACTAGATCAGCAGGGGTGTACCAAACGTAAACTAGCAAACTATTTTGTCACTTTAAATGTATGATGGAAGCAGTCAGGGCTCCCTTGCACAACATCATGCAAACAAATAAATGGTGACCATGTCTTCACAAAGTTCAGGGATCCCATGATGACCCATTAACTTATGAAAATTGCTTGGCTATTAAGTGACACAGATGGAAAATGCATCAGCTCTGTACCAGCAATTGTTCCCAAGGCAAAGTGAAACACCCAGGAACAATGAACATAGGGGCAGATTTTTTTTTTTTTTATGTGTAGCATTTGCTTCCTTTTTTTACACTACAGCTATGGAAAGTAGCACCAAACATTTAGATATTATCTAGTGTGCATTACTGTTGCATCCATGATTAATTTAAATGCTGCACAAACCAAGTCAAAATATCAGCCTAAGATATTACCAGAGATTAGGAAGATCTTTGTATGTATGGCCAAGAATACAGTTCAGACATGTATTCCAAATAATTGGGGACTACATTAATTCCTTGCTTTAGCGCGTGAAATACATCTTATTCCTTGTACACTCACAGACCATGAATACAACATTTGTTTGTGTCGCATTACCATCATCTATTGACGTCAAAGCAGCACTAATTTACAAGATCAAGTTGTGTTTTGTAAGTTTGTGCATCTTTTGTGTCAACAAATGACGGTAATGAGTAGCAAATATTGTAGAAATCAGGGCCACTGTATGTTCAACTTGCATTCCACACATCCACAAACCTTGTATGCACCATGTCACCAAATCTGCTACTGTCACTACAGAGCATTTTACTGTTCACATTAGTTTGATTTGTACTCTCCAACAGTGCCACCAATCACCACACCCAGGTGGTCCACCAGGTCTTGCTTTCTGGCCACAAGGTCAGGCCAGCGACGTTTGAGTTGGTGGTCGTTGCGCTGGCTGTTGAATACCCTCTTCAGGTGGAACAGCACCTTGGATCACCTGAGCCTCCTCGCCTCGGTGTGATACCCCTGTATCACCCTGCCACCAGCCTCTAACATCATGGGGAGGAAGTGGCACACCAGCCAAATGAAAGCCATCAGCTTCTCCTCACCCATTCTCCCCAGACATGGCCTGCCCAACATCACAGATAATAGGGATAGGAAAGGGAAAAGAGGGAAATACAGGGAAAGGAGGTCGGAAAATGAAACTTAAAGAACCTACAAACAGCCAAACAATACTCCAACTAACAATACCCACTAGACACTCCCAACAGTACAAAGACAAAATTAGACACAAAAAATGACAAAAACACATTTACACTGAATCACTTAGACAATTACAAAAACAACAGATGACAATTGGAATGGCACAGAGGAGACAAGAGCACAATTTGGACAGACACAACTCGCAACACAGCCACAAAGTCTAGAAGAATCACAGACTGCAAAGTGAAAGTGAAAGTACACCCACTGTACCATTTCTGTAAATAGGATATCCTATTACATCACTTCCTGTCTCAAATGCGGTGCGTTTTGATTATGATGCGTGAAATTTTATGACGCTTACGTGCTTTGTGTCAATATTCATTGACGCATATGCTTAAAAATGATCCCCCATTCAAAGATCAATATATTTTTCATGGATAACCAAGTTCATGGGGTGCGGTGTTGGAATTAACGCTAGGGACCAATCGATGTATAATGGCTGTGAGCATCATTTTTTAACGCCTATGCAGCATTTTTTTACGCAAATGCAGCATTTTTGACACATTTGCATCAAAATATCTGTCTTTAACTGTGTTCGTGTAATTTTTCTAATTTTTTACGTATATGAGAGCTATAACTATACAAAGATAGGCTGTTAGGGCCTGCTGTGTGTGTTGCAGTGTTTGGGCACATATGGCAGACCACACTACCGTGGAACATAATACTCATGTTGTTGTGCCGGATTAGCACTCTTAACTGACGCAACAGAAACCCAAACATTTGCAATTTCAATTTGTATTCCCTAGTTTGAGCAGGTGGTGCGTCAATAGAGGATAGCAAGGCTACGCAACTTAAAACATCTACATATGGCCTGTGTGTTTATGTCTGTGAATTGGCTATTTCAAATGTTGTTGTGCCTCTGTGTGAACGTCACAAGACGTGTTTTGCATTATGTGCTTGTATGCATGTGTTGTAATTGTGGGAAACCATCAGATGCCATTCATTGAGGTACATCAGTCAGGATATGTGTTTGTCATACCCTTAGTGTCTTATGCTGTGTGAACTTCCCTGACTTTGGGGACAAAACATCTCCCATGACAAACTATACATAGAATAGATAGAGGACGGTTGATAATGGCAATGTTACAAAAGTAAGCCATCACATGTACTGGAATGTTGGATACCACTTCATGGTCACTTGTGTGTATACTACTCATGAGTCAGGCATTTGAACATGGTAGGGAGGTACAGTGTTTGTGACACAGAGTCCCAACTCCAATCCAAAAAAGTTATGGTACACCACAGTTTGAGTCATGTACATTACCTATGTTTCTCCTGTGGCTGTGGAGGACCAGCAGCCCATGCTGCATGTGTTCACATATTTCCAGTGGTTCATTGTACAAAAGTGTCCAGTTCAAGTGTGTGGCCATGTGTACCCTCTGTCAGTATTGGCCTCAATGTTGTCACAGTTACGTGCAGGTCTAGCCATGAGTCTGTGTAGCCAACACTTGAATTAACAGAGTATAATTCAAAGCAGATTTGACCTAAAGCCAAAGATCTACTACACACATGGGGATTGTCCAGCTATAGCAGAAAAAGACCATTAATGAGGCAGACGACAGGGCAAGCTTGGTGTGCTTAAAAAACATTTTATATCAGTAATAGGAAACAGGCAGGTTTCATCACAACATTTGTACACAAGGTGGTCTCTAAAATTCACACTGCAACAGGGAACATCACTGCCTCTGTGCTGATTAATGTCACAGCTAGTCATCACGCAAGCCCTATCAAAAGGTGACGGCAGAAGTCAATCTGTGTGTCGATTGCCAGGGCACAAACATGTTTTGTCCTCACATACACATTGGCAACCCTTGTTATGCTGGAAGCACCGTACCGAATCCATGCATACAGTCATGACACACTGTCACTGTTTGGCACTAATGAATACATGCAAAACCAGACAAAGGATGGGGGATAGATTAGGCTATATGAATACATGTCCCAGAACAGATTACTATAAGGAAACTGATTAAACTATACTATATGTTTGAGGATTCATTGTAGACCTACCAGACACAATACCCTATGAGGAAAGAGAGGGCATGGAAAGCATCTATGAGACAAATGTAGCCACAGGGACCCTCTATGGTTAACGCAAAGGCAGAAACCAGTCAGGCTAACAGGATGCAGGCTCTGTCAGGAACAAACATGAACAAGGTAAATACACAGTGAGCAGACTCTGACTGGGAAAAGCTGGAACAACACTATGGGAACTAAAAACTGTATTTTTGATGTGGTCTGCAACGTTATACAATCCCCAAAGGGCTCTGTTACACAAGTGATTTGTACGCCAATGCACAACAAGGAGATTCAGAAAATGGCAGCTTCGAAGCAGTTCCAGGCAGCAGGAAGGGCAGGGCAGGTTCAAATGGCTGGTCTGCATGGAAGTACTCACAGGTGTGTGCAGCTTCAGTCTCTCACAGTCCTGGAGTTGAGAATCAAGTTCAAAGGGCCAACTGGACCTTTCACATGGGAAGCAATGGACAGCTGATTACAGGTCCTACTGACTACAAGGCAGTGCATTATCGGACTGGAAGTCCATGCAGACTGGTGAACTATGACTATGGCATGCCATACTGAAGAGGGGAGCACACAGGAGTCAGAATGGGAGTATGGGTGTGTGTAGATGAAGGTTATCAGGGTACAGATAGTCTATTTACAGGACCCCATAGAGAACGGTGGGGAGAGACTTAAAACATGGCAGTGGCAGGACTCATTACCTGGGATGGACTGTGCAGGGCACGCCATGTGAGCAATGCTTGTCATACTTGGGGCACTCGTGCTATCCATTTTAAGCTTAGATGGACTCCTTGTCACACATGCTCTTTGCAAAGATAGCTGATGTCACACTTACTGCTGTCAAGGATCTGGTCAGACATTCCTGTTACCAATGCGATAGCACATCCACTGCCTCATGTATGAAACACTTTTTTACCTTACGATTGATGGTGTCTTAGTTGTGTTTCATGTGCTGCAATGAACCATGTTGGCAACATGCATGTGTGTCATAGCTGTGGTCCTCTAATATTGGCCTTCACATGTGAAATAGACAGCACATATGTCATTTACACTGTGTGTGATGTTGGGTGTACATTCATACCCATCAAATGTGATGTGGCTTTTTCAGTATCCTAATCTGTATTTCTGCAATGCTCCATCAGGCTAAACTCTGATTATGATTCCTAGGGATCATGTGATGCATAAATAATTACTCAGAACATGATTGAGTTATAAAGGTATGTGTTTAATGACATATGCTAACAACGTGGTGGTGGTGACTATAGTTAAAAGACGTTTTGTACAATGTGTTGTCTCCGACACAATCCTGCTGCAGTGTTTGGATGGTCCCCCTCATGTTCACGAACAGCATCCTCCTCTTCCTCCTCTTTAGGCATTTGTAGGTCTAGTTCATAGAGGGGAATGTTCCTCCTTATACAAATGTTGTGCAGGATGGCACAGGTCAAAATGATCTTGCAGACCATTTCAGGTGAATATAGGAGGCTGCCTCCGGTGGTGTTGAGGCACCGGAATCTGGACTTCAGGATGCCAAAAGTCCTTTCTACTATGGTCCGTGTCCGCGATGTGCCTCATTATAGGCACGTTCTGATGCTGTGCTTGGGTTGGCAAATGGGGTCATAATCCATGGCTGGATCCCATAACCCTAATCAAAATGAGTGTAAATATTTGGATGTTGCTTGCACCTTGATTATCACTTTGCATGGCAGTTGTTATCGCGTGGGATCCTAGGGTTCTAGGATGTTCTTTCAGCATTGGGTTGTTTGATTATCAAAACTGATGTTTAGCTGATTTGACCGGATAGCAGCGGTATATTTGTAAACTTGCAGCTCATTGGGTACCTCCCATGTATTATGTCATATGAAAGATGTGTCCATGTGCCTTCACTGGTGGTGACATGATACTTCCACACACAGAATTGATTCCACTGTGGTGGTAACACAGTTGCATTATATGGGCTGAACATCCCATCTAATTCAACATATGTAATAGCATGTGAAAATCAACAGTGAGGCCCTTTGATTTGGCTAGGTAACAATGTACAACACATCTCCATACGTTGGCAGCACTGAAGTGTTCACAATTGAAAATGCACATATATCCCATGTGTGACAAGTTCTATGCAACCCTATATTTTGTGCCCTCACCGAGTTGGGTCATGTGCAAACGTGAACCTACACTACTGAACCTGCTCCAGGTAAGCTGGCTAACTTGGTTGTGGGGGTGAAGGTTTAGGTGTCAGAAGGTCCATGTGCCTGTACTTTTGTTGTGTATATGTGTAATTATCTCAATCCGTATGTGTAGCAGTGTGCACTTTGCAATATTGTCACATCAATATGTGTTCTTAGCACAGTCCACTTGCTTATTGGTAGCGGGCAATATTACCTCAGGAGTGATGTGAGATGTTGGTGCTGCCTCAATGATTCCATGTCTCCTTCATTAGAGTCAGCATCATCATGCTGTGTGTCTCATGGTGTTTGACCTGCAACAAAACACATTACACACCCCTTACACAGTACATATTAGTTGGAAGGGTGTGTGATTGAGTGTTATTGATGTGATATTGGAAGATTCATCTTCCAAGTTGTACTGCCAGTTAAGGCCATGTCATTGTCACTGTGTGGTTTAAATTGGTCCCCTGTGGCTCTGGAGTGGCATCTGTTGTTATTTGCATCTGTCATTTGTCCATAGGTGTGTATCCCATTGGGTCAGGATATCAAACTTGACTAGCAGTGTCACAACCTCAGTGTCTTCCTGGCCACGTATGTCAATGTAGTGGTGTATGTGTTGTGTGTCCTACAGGGTTGCTGTGCAGTGTGTATATAACTAGCTTTCTGTACTTACCAACAAGTAGGCCATTGCCATATCATCCATCCTGGAAGTGTTGATTGATGGTGCAGTGGCGGAAGATGAATGAATCATGTACACTCCCAGGATACTTTGCCACGATGTTGGTGATCAATCCCCGGTGATCCACAATGGCCTGCACATTGATGAAGTGTGTGTGCTTCCTGTTGCGGTATAGATGCTCCAGTGCAGCAGGTGGCATAATCCGTACATGTGTGCAGTCAATGGCACTAATCAAGTGTGGGAAGCCATTGATTTGATAGAAGCCCTGTTTGGTCTCCTGCTGCTTCTCCTCTGTGTTGGAGAAGCTGATGTGGCGGGGTGTGAGGGAGATGATGGCATCCAGTACCTTGGGTAGAAAGGCAGAGAATGAGGGCTCTCGGCAAATAGGGCGCCAGTGATTTGAAAAGAGCCACTTGCCAACATATGGAGGACAGCTAGCAGCTTGGTCTCTGGTGGAATGATGTGGGGTGTCTGCAAGCTGGGTGCCAACTCTGGCTCAATGTGGCGCAGCAGCTGCTGTATGGCTTGCCAGTTTAGTCTGTACCTCTGGATGATGTCATGTTCCCTGAGGCCCTGAAGGGTTGTTCTGGTCCAGAATATCCTCTCCTGCCTTCGGCGTTGCTTTGGGGTCTCTGTTGGTGTGGTGGAAGCTGCTGCTGATGCTCCTGTGCTCTGCGATTTTGTGCATGCTGGATGAATAGTACCTCCATGTCTTCCTTTTGGAGCTCTGATGTTGCTTCTGTGGGTTTTCCTTAAGTACTGGTGTGTTTGCCCCATTTTAACGCCTGCCCTGACCCAGGCGTTAATTTTTGATGCAAATCGGGATGTGTGTCATTTTTCGACTCCGCCTACCAGCTGTGCGTGATTTATGCACAGTTGGATAAATATGGCACACAGGTGTTTAAGTCATTTTTTGGACGGGAACACCTACCGTGCATGTCATTAACGCAAGGCAGTTTCCACGCATCCAGAAAATGACGCACACTGAGATATTGTGACGTTAGTGGGGTCTAGCGTCAAAGTATAAATATGGGGCTGAATTTGCATCAAAGAAATTACGCAAATCGGGCGCAATCAGAGTATAAATATGGGCCTTTGAGCCTCATTTACAAGGCTCTAGCTGCGCACTGCACCACGGAGCATCATTTAAAAAAAAAACTTATTGATATGTGCAGGGATGGTCCCAGATGATGACCAGGAAAGAAAGTGACTGGTATTTACAATGCTGACTGTTGTTTGGAGAATCCCTGTCCCACTAGCTTTTCTCTCACCAGTTGTCTGTGTGTGGCATCTCAATATTTGGTGTACCATTGCATGAGGTTTATCTATAGATGAAGTGTATCTCTATGCGAGGTCTATGTTTAGGTTCGTGTCTGTGAGGTGTATTTTATAAAGGGTGTATGCCTGTGTGCCTTCCATCTTTCACTCTAATTTATTTATTTTACTTGGTGCCACCTACCATCAAACTCCCATCACCTGTGCGCCAATTTTGCAAGTATAGCACACACCCAATAGTGTTTTTGATGCCTATGTCTCTGCCAACAGCTCAGCAATCCCCCTTCATGGTACGATTAGGGGGTGAATGTCACCACCCAATGGTGGTATGGTCTGGTGTGTTTGATGGATTGTGCTGCAGGGGCTCTGGTGTCTGTCATTTCATAGCTGGTGGTAGCCCCCTTGTTCAGCCTTGGGCACATACAGGCAAATTTGTAATCTCAAAGTTTGCCTTAGCAGAGGTGAGTGTGCATATATAAGTAACACTTCTGATTAGCAGTGCTAGTGGAATCCCCAGAGATTCCCTTGATAATAGTGCAAGCATGGGCAGGTCCATCAATGGAATGCGTGGGGATGTTCCTGGGTCATGATGTCACTGCAAAGTTAATTCCCTACTAGACAGCCTCACAGAAGCCTCACTATGGATGCACAGCAGCTATTCCGTTCTTTTGATGCTGTTGTAGCCTGTATTCCTGTTCCAAGGATCACTGGTGTAATGCAACATTGTGATGCCAGCAAAATTGTGGTGTGGGGCCTATGAAAGTATCGCCTTAAGCGGTGTGTTTAGGGTTGAGCGCGCAAAGCACTCTGTCCCTGTTATCTCTCTACAAGCTTGCAACCATGCCCATCAGTTTGGTTTGTTCGTGGACTTGCCTTTTAAACTTTGCTTGGTTTGATTAGTGAAAGGCATGCATTCGTCATGCCTTTTCCGGTGTTTAGCCCTCCTCAAGCGCACTGGCCAACTACTGAAAACATATGAGGCTCGATGTTTTCCATATGGTTTTTTAACTACTTTTTCTCTTTATTTAGTAGGCAGCGTGATCTCTTTGGGCAGTAGTCACACGCTTTGCATGACATCGATCCTGTTACATAGATAATTGCACTTTTGCCGGTAACATGGATAAGTGCACTTTTGCCGACGGGTTTCACTGTGAACTAACTTCTGTTTCCTTTTATGTGTTTGCTTCAGACTCGTGGCGGCCGTCGGCTCCCTTATGTGAAACTGTTTATCTTTTCATTTTCAGTTTATGTGGCAAGAAAAGTCCAGTTTGGAGTTTTCAGCGCTAATAGCTCTAACTCGAGCAAACGTGAGACCCATCACATTGCAAATGCTTGTTTTCTAGCTGCCAGCACTGAGCACCAACTCAGGCCACCACAGAATTCTGAGGCGATGTAGAAATTCTCTCCACCACAAAACGGCAGGTGCTCCCTTTCTGTGCTTAGGCTTCAATGTTATGCTCCTCTGAATTATTCGTTGGTCAAAGGCAGATATTCCGATGAGCTTTTCAGATGACACTGCATTTTTCTGAGGGAGGGCTACTTTATTTGCAGTTGGAATTTTCCTCTTTGCAAAGAGTCAGATGAGTAATATTACAAAGCATGTGCTTAATCTGAGATCATGCCAAACGATCTAATGGAATTCTCCTTCGTTGGTTTTATTTCCAACATCACTGCCTTGATTGCTTTCTCTCTCCATAAATAAATAAAAACCCTGAGGATAAGAGGCTGTACTTTGTTTCTCATATTGTACCTGGCTATTGACTTGCCTTTGACTAATGTTCTTAATGTTATTCAATCAAAAGTACTGTATATCATTTTTAATCTTTCAGCGACATACTTATCTTACATTTGACTAGCTCTAGAATTATTTATTGTTTTGACATACATTTTTATATCATGGGTTTGGCTTTATAAAGCTTCAATTAACTTTTCTTTAAAAGATGTGCATTAATTTAAGCACTGTAGTATGTACATTGAAAAGCCACGCCAGGTTGCCTAAATAGTATTATGTAGGGACTTAAGAGATACAAAACGATGGGCCATTGCAGCTAAGAAGTCCTCTGTTATTATTAGGTCTAATGTAGAATTCTAGTCAGACCCGCTTCAGGGGGGATATTACAAGTCTTTGACAAACGAAGAAGTACCTGCTTTCAGACTTTGTATTACTGACAAGTCACATTATTGGGTGATCAATACAAACTGCATAGGGGTACAGGCTTCATTTGACATTGGCCACTGTTACAAACTGTGACAATAATTAAATCAGAATTTTCACTTAATGACAGTTGCACATGAATAGCAGTGCCAACATATTAGAGGCCCTGCATGCAGACGTGTTCACAACCAAACGTGAGCTTTAATTGTTGTATTCCCAAACGACTCAAAACTACTATGTCAGTTCGTAAATTGAAATAGGCATTCTGCGTAGGCTATTGACCAATAATAAATACCGTTCCTGTGGCTTGCCTTAATCATAAAAGGAAGGACCCAATCTGTGAATACCCACCACCATGTGGGGGAACAAGAAATCGATTTCCAACCATTGATGTAGCTGCTCTGTCAGCTAACACGTTCACACCTGCTTGTCTGCTCGTGTATGCACATTTGCCAGTTCTCTATTTACCACAACCGATGTGGACTGGATTCTCCTTTCTCAGCCTCATAGACCCTGTCAGTACAATTCCTGTGCTTTCTTCTCTTTGGATTCTTTTAGTTTTTCACTTTCTTCCCTATTCCTTGGCTCAGGCAGATGATGTTGCAGTGATCTGTGGTCAAGGCCACTGTGTTGTACCACAACCAGTTTAGAATTAATCCACAGTCTTACTGATTTTTATGAGTGGGGAAATATCCTATAGTGACAACGTAGGTGTAACCATGAAGGTCTTGAAAGAGCCACTTGGGGGATTAAAGAGAACGCACAATCCTATACTTGAAGGGAGTGCGGGAGCAGGGAAGCTACCATGTAGAGCACATCGCTGGTCAGCCGTAACCGAGACACCTTATCCAAAGTATGTCTTCATTGTACATAGAGATCACACTCAGTGGCTTAATACAAAATGTGATAGAAATCTCTTGGAGGTTATTTTTCCACCTTCCCCCCGGTGACGGCTGTACTGCAACATGAGCTTTTTCAATCTACTATCTCTGGTCTCATTTAAGCGGAACAAATCTCTCCCTGTTTTGGTGACTCTGGGGTGGACGTCAGGGTAGCTTTCTTGTACCCTGTCCTTCAGGATAGCAGCAGAAACAAAGTTTTGTTCAGGTTGGTGTTTACAATAGTTTAAATATTCGGAAAGACATGAATTGTAGCCATATTCAAGTTCTGCCATATTTTCATGAGGAGTAGGTGGGTAAATGGGTGGGTCCTTTTAGTTCCTTTTACTAAGTGGTATCAGATATGCAGCTCCAGATTTAGAACCCAGGTACTTCTTTGTCAATGTTTTGGCTCCATTCACCTGATTTCAAAATGCCGTCATCAGGACACGAGTTTAAAAGGTAATCAAATGGGCTTATTAGTTTTAGGGTGGGGTTAATAGTGGTAAAAAAGGAGATTCTTACAGAAAGTCCACTTAACTATGTTAATAAAAGCAACTGTTCAATAAAATGAGGATGGAACATTTCTCATTCTGTCAGAGAATTACAACCTCTGTTCCATGTGCACAATCAAGGTTGGAGTGAATAAATAGGGATAGAAAATTCTAAAGGACCAGCTTCTGACGCACTTTTCTTCAATTGATTGCTGCCTATTTCAATTATGTCCTTTTGCTAAATGGCTAATGAAAGATACTGGATGTACGATGCACATATCTTTAACATGCATGCCCTTTCTAAGCAGCCTTTACCACACAGATAGCTTTACCACGCATGCCTTTACCATGCATGGTAAGTATATCTAAGGTAAGTAAAACGTGTATATATTGTTGGACTTGGTCCTTTCTGCAGGATCATCCCCAGAGTTGTTGCCTTCACCCTACTGTTTACTGAACCTATTTGTATTGGCTTATAGGCCAATGCACCCTTTACCACTACAAATCAATTCTAAAGTGCTTGCATTCTTTCCTTTAAACATGGAAGAATTGGCTTACAACAAATTGGCAAATTTGATTTACTTGTAAGTCCCAAATACAGTGGTGCTACATGTGCTCAGGGTCTGTAAATTAAAAGCTATTAGTGGGCCTGCAGCACAGATTGTGCACCTACTTAAGTAGCCCTTTAAACATGTCAAACCTGCCATTGCAGCCTATGTGCGTAGTTTGTAAACTACCATGTAAACCTGGAAAAATAAACCTTTTTCCAGGCTTAAATTTTCCTTTTCAATATATATGCCAACCCTAGGGTAGGCCTTGAACAGTCCAGAGGGCAGAGTGCAGTGCATTTAAAAAGTAGGACATGAATGTTTAAGTTTTACATGTACTGATAGTGAAAAACTCCTATATTTGTTTTTAATAAGCTGTAACTTCCACTTGTGAGCCTTAGACAAGTTGCATTTGGTGTCTAAAGAAAATTAGAGGCTCTCTTTAATGGTAAAGTAGAATGTTTAATCTCAGTTCTGAAAATGCCACTTTTAGAAAGTTGTCATGTTCTTCTCCTAACCATTAAGTGACTGCAGCCTGTTCCTGGGCCACATGACTAGATGCAGTTGACAGTTGGTCATTTTGTATTTCTCCCAATCAGCGAGACAAAGGGAAGTTGGGTGTTGGGAGAGTGGGCCACGCTGAGTTAGTTTGGGGGAGGGGCTATCACCTACCACATTTGCACACCACAATAGCTCTAACTGAGCACTCTAACAAAGGGTTTGACACTAGTCTATTTTGACCTCAGAGAAGCTAGGGCTACAATAGAAAGAAAGTATATGCCTAATGCCTTAGGGGGACAGAAACCTTTAGAAGTTTCCTCCACTTCAAAGTGAGCACCAGGTTTAAATGTTAGACCTCAGACCCCAACTTTTCCGTTCACTTCCAGTCCTGTGGACTCTACCAGAAAGCAACCCTGTTGAGATGCTGAAAGGACTGCCACTCTGCTGGACTCCAGATCTCAAGGACTGCTGCCCTAGCGTGCTGACTTGCTGCCTGGATGAGAAGGTCTCGACCTGCATCTGTTGAACCAAGGCCCCAAGCGAGACTCCACACCTAGTTGTCTGGCTTCCTGACTAGAGCTTCAGGGACAAAAGGCTCCAACAACGTTGAACCCAGCACCTGGACTGCCATCTCTGAGTCCTCACCTATCAGTTGGTGCCACCCTAGTCCTGGTCCCCAGGAAGTGGGCCTAAAGGTGTTCTGCCAGTCCAACTGCAGATTCATTATTTTGCTTGAACGTGGCCCAATTTCCTTTGTCAGAGGCATCTAGCTAAATGATAATGGCTGAATGAAGTAATGTGCTGTCAGCATTGCTATTTCACACAAGGATTGTATCAGATTATCCAGACAGTGTATT
Source organism: Pleurodeles waltl (assembly GCF_031143425.1). NCBI lineage: Eukaryota > Metazoa > Chordata > Amphibia > Caudata > Salamandridae > Pleurodeles > Pleurodeles waltl. The sequence continues at coordinate 486,482,335 of NC_090438.1, read as the reverse complement.
TAAATGAACTCCTTAGGCTGCTGTAATTTAAAGGGGCAACTAAGAGCAAAATATGACTTCAAAAGTGTTGTACTAACCAGTGAGTTTTAGGACATCTACTACAAGGGTCTGAGTACCAGCCATATCACTGTCCAGCACCTGGAACATTATATTGAGTGACTGAATCTTCTCACTACCCAGCTTCTGGCAAATACACATTAATCCAACACTTGAAAGTGTTCAAAGGCATCTTAGCTCTCCACAATGTGTTTCACAGATACACAACATCTTCCTTTCACCTGCTGCGGAACACAGTAAAACTTGGTTGTCCAACCTAGCCAAGACCTACTGTTGCAAAGGTCAGAATGTTTTAGGGCATTTGTAAATATGAAGGTCATGCAGTGAATCCATAGAGATTTTATGAGTGGAGCATGCATTCTTCCCCTTGGAACCAGGATGTAAAACAATCTAGGAATATCTGGTTATGTTAAATTGCTCATTAGCATAGCATCTTCCAACTTATCCACAAGCCTGTCATGTCTAGCAAAGGCATAGAAATGAACCTTGGTAGTTATGATGAACCCAGAAGTCCATTCAAACACTAAAGCCTTTCAACACTGTTTAGGAACATAGGCCACTTGGCATACCTATATGATTTTGAGTCATTCCTAGCAGCAGGATCTTGGCTTCTTAGCAGTTCTGAAACTTTTATGATGTCCTGTATGTCTTTGAATCTCCACAGTGATTATACCATGTGTCTACAGTGGTTTCAGGTTCAGGGTGATTGTTAGCCTTTTCATCCTTGGCGTGGTCTCCCTTAACTTTTTGCCTCTGTTCCCCAGGTTGTTGATGTGTGCTGGACTCTGGTTTTGCTGTTTTTGTTACTCTGGGCACTTTACCACTGCTAACCAGTGCTAAAGTGCAAGTGCTCCTGTTTAAATTATATGTAAGTGGTTCATCCATGATTGGCATATTTGAATTACTAGTAAGTCCCTAGTAATGTGCACTAGAGGTGCCAGGGCCTGTAAATCAAATGCTACTAGTGGGCCTGCAGCACTGGTTGTGCCACCCACATAAGTAGCTCTGTAATCCTGTCTCAGACCTGCCACTGCAGTGTCTGTGTGTGTATTTTTACACTGTAAAGTCGACTTGGCAAGTGTACCCACTTGCCAGGCCTAAACCTTCCCTTTCCTTACATGTAAGGCACCCCTAAGGTATGCCCTAGGTAGCCCCAAGGGCAGGGTGCAGTGTATGGATAAGGTAGGACATATAGTAATGTGGTTTATATGTCCTGACAGTGAAATACTGCCAATTTCGTTTTCACTGTTGCAAGGTCTGTCTCTCTCTCATAGGATAACATGGGGGCTACCTTTAAATATGATTAAAGTGTAGATTCCCCTAGAGAATAGATGGACAGGTGGAGTTTGGGATCCCTGAACTCACAATTTAAAAATACATCTTTTAGTAAAGTTGATTTTTAGATTGTGCGTTTGAAAATGCCACTTTTAGAAAGTGAGCATTTTCTTGCTTAAACCATTCTGTGACTCTGCCTTGTTTGTGGATTCCCTGTCTGGGTCAGTTTGACAGTTGGGTTGTTTTTCACCTCACACCAGACAGTGACACAAAGGGAGCTGGGGTGTAATCTGCATTTCCTGATTAGCCATCTCTGCTAGGAGGGAGGGGTGGAGTGGTCACTCTCATCTGAAAGGACTGTGCCTGCCTCTGACAATGCTGTCTCCAACCCCCTGGTGTGTGTCTGAGGCCTTGCCTGGGCAAGGCAGGATTTCACAAGAAGGTGTGAGTCCCCTTTGAAGAAAGGTGACTTCAAAGGCTAAAATGGGTATAAGAAGGGCACCCAAACTTACAAACTTTAGAAACACTTCTGGAATCAAGGGGAACCTCTGCCTGGAGAAGAGCTGATCGCTGAGGAACAAGTGCTGCCCTGCCTGTGACTGTGCTTTGTGGAGCTTTCCTGCAGTGCTGCTTCTGCCAGAGTAAGAGGGCAAAGACTGGACTTTGTGTGCCTTCCATCTTGAAGAAGAAATCTCCAAGGGCTTGATGTAGAGCTTGCCTCCTGTTATTGAAGTCTCAGGGATAGCAAAGACTTCTTCCTGCCAGCACCTGGAGTCTCTGGAGAGACCCCTACTCTGCTCTGTGGTGCCCTTCCAGTTCCTGGGACCCTGAAAGGAGAGGCTGGCAGCCTAAGGACAAAAATACACGCACCGAGCACCGTGCGGAGAAAAGATCGACGCGAATCCGATCGCGGCTGAGAAAACGACGCGACGCCGGCTCCGCAGCTGAGAAACGACGCCGCTGGAAACGCGACCGGAGAATCGACGCCCGGAGCAGGAGAAACGACGCGCAGCATCGCTGACGAAGGCTGAGAGATCGCAACCAGCGCCGCGGGACTTCGGACCGTCGCGTGGCTGGCTTTTTCGACGCGCCTCGCCGAGCCGAGCTGTTTTCGACGCATAAACCCGTGCCGGGTTATTTTCGACGCACACCGCCCGTGCGGGGTTATTTTTGCCGCAAACCAGGTACATTTTCACGCTAGCAGCGCTAGTGTGGTGTTACAACTACCTAAAGACTCTTTTTATTTTAAACCTTTAAAAAATCATAACTTGACTTGTGTATGTTGGATTTTTGTCGTTTTGGTCTTGTTTTGTCTAGATAAATATTTCCTATTTTTCTAAACTGGTGTTGTGTCATTTTGTAGTGTTTTCATTAAGTTACTGTGTGTGTTGGTACAAATACTTTACGCCCAGCACTCTGAGGTTAAGCCTACTGCTCTGCCAAGCTACCAAGGGGGTAAGCAGGGGTTAGCTGAGGGTGATTCTCTTTTATCCTAACTAGAGTGAGGGTCCTTGCTTGAACAGGGGGTAACCTGACTGTCAACCAAAGACCCCATTTCTAACATTGGTGACCAGCGGTCGGGATTTGGACTTGTATTTGTACTTGACATACAGTAATTAAGTGTACACTACTGTTTTGATCTCAGACCACTACGTGACCACATACTACTAGTCTTGTGATTTTTGTTTTTTTACTTGGACTGTTTTTCTCTGCATTCAGTTTCTTTTTTTCGCTGATCCCGGGATTGACTTTGCTGAAACTTCATTTGAGAACTTGCTTTTCTGTTTTTGGAACTGTGCATATTTTTTTTAACCTCTCATCATGTCTCAGTCTGGAGATGCCCTAGCTGAAACTGCTTTTGATTTGGAGAAATTGGAGAGCTACAAGGTGGCTCAGTTGAAGCAGTTTTGTAGGAATGTTGGCTGTCCCATTGAGAGCTCATCCAAGAAGGATGAGCTGCAAAAGGCGCTGAGGGCCTGGGTGACAGCCAAAGCAGCTGAGGGGCACACAGATGAGGAGCCAGAGGGGGAAGAGGAGTTGCAAGTCACTCACACTGATGTAGTGGGTGGGCCTGCTATGTCTCAGGGGAGAATCTCTAGGGCAAGTAGCAGTGTATCCTCCAAGGGTCTGACACCTGAAGAGTTACAGGACAGACAGGCAGAAAGGGAGTACCAATTGGAGCAGAGAAGGCTAGCCCTTGAGGAGAAGAAGATAACAATGGCTCATGAGCTTAGCTTGAAAGAGATAGATCATAGAAGCCAGTCCAGTAGGGATGGTGGCAGCAATTCTACAGTGCAGCCTGAGAGAAGGGTACACATCCCAAAAGACCTTGTGAGGGATTATAAGAGGGAGGATGATATCTACTTGTGGTTCAAGGGTTATGAGTCAGCTCTCCACATGAACCTGGTCCCTGAAGCTCATTGGGGGGCAGCCCTGTGGAAGCATTTTGAGGCAGAGGGGAGGGACACACTGACGGCCTTAGGGGATGCTCAGAGTCTCACCTACCCTGCCATGAAGGAGGCCTTACTTACCAGGTATGGTCTCACCCCTGAGCAGTACAAAGAGAAGTTTAGATCCTACAAGAGAAAGGAATCCCAAACATGGTTGGAATGTGTTGATTCTTGTTGCAGGTCACTGGATGGTTGGGTGAAGGGCAGTAAGGTAAACACGTATGAGGGGCTTTACAATTTAATTGCTTGGGAGCACTTGTACAGTTTATGTTTTCCAGAGCTGCGCCAGCACCTCATTGACAGCAAGCTGACTGACCCCAGGAAGCTTGCACAGGAAGCGGACCGCTGGGAGAGCACCAGGGTCCAAAAGAGGTATGGGGGAGACCACGCCAAGGGTGGGCAGGGTCCCTCTCAGAAGAAAGGGGGGGGTAAGGGCAAGCAGGATGAGTTCTCTAAAGGGCCCCAAACTGATTCCCAGGGTAAGGATTCCCAACCCCCCAGTGAAAAGAGGCCATGGTTCTCCAAAGGGAAGCCAATGGCAGGTGGTCCCCTACGTAAGTGCTATTCATGTGACCAGGTGGGTCATGTGAGGGGGGACCCCAAATGCCCCAAAAGTACACCGGCACCCACTGGTGCACCGTCCCAGGGTTTGGCCAGTGTAGCGCTTGGGGAGGAGTTGGTTTCAGGTGGGTGGGAACCAGCAGAAATGACCCTTGTCTCACTAGGGGACAGTGAGATGGTCCAGAGAAACCTAGTGCCTGATAACACTAAGAAGTACAGGCAATGGGTGACCATCAATGGACAGAGGGTGGAGGCTCTGAGAGACACAGGAGCCAGTGTGACTACAGTGAGGAGTCACCTGGTGTCTGAAGAGCAGATTGATCCCCGGGTACTTCACCAAGTAGTTGCAGTAGACAACTCTGAGCGCCTCTGCAGAGTGGCGCAGGTTCCCTTTGAATGGGGGGGGTCTCAGGTTCCTGGAAAGTAGTTGTGAGTCCAACCATGCCTGTTGATTGTTTGCTAGGCAACGACCTGGAAGATTCCCCTTGGAAGGAGGTGGAACACAGGTCTCACTTGGAGATGTTGGGTCTGCCTGGGTGGGTATGCGTATCCACCCGGTCTATGGCAGCCAATCAGGGTAGTCAAGAGCCCCTGGAGCCTGAAACAGTGGCCCAGGGGACCGCCAAGAAGAGGAAAGGCAGGAGGCGCGGGAAACCCGCCCCAGAAGTTCCCACGGTCCGGGAGGAGGCAGAGCCTGAGGGTGATGCCCCGGAACCTACAGGGGAACAGGTGGCTGAACTGGGGGAGGTCCCTGAGCTGTCGCAGTGGCAGCAGGAAGGGGGACCCACCAGGGAAGTATTCTGCACAGCGCAGAAGGAATGCCCTACTCTTGAGGGACTGCGGCAGCAGGCTGCAGCCCAGGCGGCTGGCGGGGCGCCAGGTACTCACCTGATTTATTGGGAGGATGGCCTCCTGTATAGTGAGCCTAAGGTTCCTGAGCCGGGGTCAGCTCGTATGCTGGTGGTACCCCAGGGCTTCAGGACCTTCCTACTGGGTTTGGCTCATGATGTGCCTTTGGCAGGACATCTAGGGCAGGACAAGACCTATAAGAGGCTTGTCTCCCACTTTTACTGGCCCTTGATGAACAAGCAGTCAGCTGCTTATTGTAGATCTTGTCAGACTTGTCAGGCAAGTGGCAAGAGTGGGGGGAAATGCAAAGCTCCCCTCCAACCTTTACCGGTAGTCAGTACTCCCTTTGAAAGGGTAGGAATTGACATTGTGGGGCCTCTGGATCCCAAGACAGCCCTGGGCAACAGGTTCATCCTGGTCTTGGTGGACCATGCCACACGGTACCCAGAAGCTATTCCTCTAAGGACGGTCACCGCCCCCGTGGTGGGACGTGCCTTGATGGGGGTTTTTACCCGCATGGGGTTCCCCAAGGAGGTAGTATCTGATAGGGGTACAAACTTCATATCCACTTATATGAAGTCTCTGTGGAAGGTGTGTGGGGTAACCTACAAGTTCACCACCCCTTACCACACCCAAAGTAATGGTCTGGTTGAGAGATTCAACCGCACCTTGAAAGGCATGATTCAGGGCCTGTCAGAGCCCTTGAGGCGTAAGTGGGACGTCCTCTTGCCATGCCTTCTGTTCGCTTACAGGGAGGTGCCTCAAAAGGGACTTGGCTTTAGCCCCTTTGAGCTCATCTATGGCCACCCTGTGAGGGGACCGCTCAGTCTGGTGAAGGAGGCTTTGGAGAAAGCTCCTAGTAAACCACCCCAGGATGTATTTAGCTACATGCTGGCACTAAGAAACCAGACTGCCCGCTTCAGGCGTCTCGCTCAGGAGAACCTGGAAGCAAGCCAGGAGGACATGAAACGGTGGTACGACCAGAATGCCACTCTGGTTGAGTTTCAGCCTGGACAAAAAGTGTGGGTCATGGCACCAGTAGAGCCTAGGGCTCTCCAAGATAAGTGGACTGGGCCTTTTGAGGTGGTGGAAAGAAAGAGCGAGGTCACCTATCTGGTAGACTTGCAATCCCCCAGGAACCCCTTGAGGGTCCTACATGTCAACCGCCTCAAACCCCACTTTGAGCGAACTGAGCTATCCATGCTCCTAGCGACAGATGACGGGGTGGAGGAAGAGAGTGAGCCTCTTCCTGACCTCCTGTCTGCAGGAGAGAAAGATGGGTCTGTGGAGGGAGTGATCCTCTCCCCCTCCCTGACTGAGGAACAGCAGAGGGACTGTCGCCACATGCTGGGACAGTTCGCCTCACTGTTTTCCCTGATCCCAGGAGTCACACACCTGTGCACACATGATGTGGACACTGGGGACAGTACACCTGTTAAACATAAGGTTTACAGGGTGACTGACAGGGTGAGGGCTTGCATTAAGGAGGAAGTCTCCAAAATGTTAGCCCTAAGGGTTATTGAGCACTCCAGCAGTCCTTGGGCCAGCCCAGTGGTCTTGGTCCCAAAGGCTACTGCTCCTGGTGCCACTCCAGAACTTAGGTTCTGTGTGGACTACCGGGGTCTCAATGCGGTCAGCAAGACTGACGCACACCCCATCCCCCGAGCTGATGAGCTCATTGATCGGTTAGGAGCTGCCAAGTACCTCAGTACGTTTGATTTAACATCTGGGTACTGGCAGATTGCCTTAACTGAAGGGGCAAAGGAGAGGTCAGCATTCTCTACCCCCGATGGGCACTTCCACTTCAATGTGATGCCCTTTGGGATGAAGAATGCCCCTGCCACCTTTCAGAGGTTGGTCAACCAGGTGTTGGCAGGACTGGATGAGTTCAGTGCCGCCTACCTGGATGACATTGCTGTGTTTAGTTCCACATGGGAGGAACACCTGCAACACCTCTGGAGAGTGTTAGAGGCCCTGCAGAAGGCAGGCCTCACTATTAAGGCGAGCAAGTGCCAAATAGGGCAGGGTTCTGTTGTGTACTTAGGACACCAGGTGGGGAGTGGCCAGGTGGCACCCCTACAGCCTAAGATTGACACGATTCTGGCTTGGGAGCCTCCCAAGACCCAGACTGAAGTGAGAGCCTTTTTAGGTCTCACAGGATACTATAGGAGGTTCGTTAAGGGATATGGTACCATTGTTACCCCCTTAACTGAGTTGACTTCTAAGAAGCAACCCAAGAAAGTGATCTGGACAGAGGCTTGCCAGAACGCTTTTGATGCCCTGAAGGCTGCCATGTGCACAGCACCTGTGCTGAAGGCACCTGACTACTCCACGGAGTTTGTTGTACAGACAGACGCCTCAGAGCATGGTATTGGAGCAGTACTCTCACAGCTGAATGAAGAGGGCCTAGATCAACCCGTAGCCTTCATTAGCAGGAGGTTACTACCCAGGGAACGTAGGTGGAGTGCCATAGAACGTGAAGCGTTTGCTGTGGTCTGGGCACTGAAGAAGCTAAGACCCTACTTGTTTGGGACTCACTTCCGAGTTCAGACCGACCACAGACCCCTCAGATGGTTAATGCAGATGAGGGGTGAGAACCCAAAACTGTTGAGGTGGTCCATTTCCCTACAGGGGATGGACTTTACGGTGGAACATCGACCCGGTACAGAACACGCCAATGCTGATGGTCTGTCCAGGTTCTTCCGCCTTAGTGATGAGAACTCCCATGAGGTTGGGTAGTTGCTCCCCACTTTTAGCTGGGGGGGACACGTGTTAGACTTTTCATCCTTGGCATGGTCTCCCTTAACTTTTTGCCTCTGTTCCCCAGGTTGTTGATGTGTGCTGGACTCTGGTTTTGCTGTTTTTGTTACTCCGGGCACTTTACCACTGCTAACCAGTGCTAAAGTGCAAGTGCTCCTGTTTAAATTATATGTAAGTGGTTCATCCATGATTGGCATATTTGAATTACTAGTAAGTCCCTAGTAATGTGCACTAGAGGTGCCAGGGCCTGTAAATCAAATGCTACTAGTGGGCCTGCAGCACTGGTTGTGCCACCCACATAAGTAGCTCTGTAATCCTGTCTCAGACCTGCCACTGCAGTGTCTGTGTGTGTATTTTTACACTGTAAAGTCGACTTGGCAAGTGTACCCACTTGCCAGGCCTAAACCTTCCCTTTCCTTACATGTAAGGCACCCCTAAGGTATGCCCTAGGTAGCCCCAAGGGCAGGGTGCAGTGTATGGATAAGGTAGGACATATAGTAATGTGGTTTATATGTCCTGACAGTGAAATACTGCCAATTTCGTTTTCACTGTTGCAAGGTCTGTCTCTCTCTCATAGGATAACATGGGGGCTACCTTTAAATATGATTAAAGTGTAGATTCCCCTAGAGAATAGATGGACAGGTGGAGTTTGGGATCCCTGAACTCACAATTTAAAAATACATCTTTTAGTAAAGTTGATTTTTAGATTGTGCGTTTGAAAATGCCACTTTTAGAAAGTGAGCATTTTCTTGCTTAAACCATTCTGTGACTCTGCCTTGTTTGTGGATTCCCTGTCTGGGTCAGTTTGACAGTTGGGTTGTTTTTCACCTCACACCAGACAGTGACACAAAGGGAGCTGGGGTGTAATCTGCATTTCCTGATTAGCCATCTCTGCTAGGAGGGAGGGGTGGAGTGGTCACTCTCATCTGAAAGGACTGTGCCTGCCTCTGACAATGCTGTCTCCAACCCCCTGGTGTGTGTCTGAGGCCTTGCCTGGGCAAGGCAGGATTTCACAAGAAGGTGTGAGTCCCCTTTGAAGAAAGGTGACTTCAAAGGCTAAAATGGGTATAAGAAGGGCACCCAAACTTACAAACTTTAGAAACACTTCTGGAATCAAGGGGAACCTCTGCCTGGAGAAGAGCTGATCGCTGAGGAACAAGTGCTGCCCTGCCTGTGACTGTGCTTTGTGGAGCTTTCCTGCAGTGCTGCTTCTGCCAGAGTAAGAGGGCAAAGACTGGACTTTGTGTGCCTTCCATCTTGAAGAAGAAATCTCCAAGGGCTTGATGTAGAGCTTGCCTCCTGTTATTGAAGTCTCAGGGATAGCAAAGACTTCTTCCTGCCAGCACCTGGAGTCTCTGGAGAGACCCCTACTCTGCTCTGTGGTGCCCTTCCAGTTCCTGGGACCCTGAAAGGAGAGGCTGGCAGCCTAAGGACAAAAATACACGCACCGAGCACCGTGCGGAGAAAAGATCGACGCGAATCCGATCGCGGCTGAGAAAACGACGCGACGCCGGCTCCGCAGCTGAGAAACGACGCCGCTGGAAACGCGACCGGAGAATCGACGCCCGGAGCAGGAGAAACGACGCGCAGCATCGCTGACGAAGGCTGAGAGATCGCAACCAGCGCCGCGGGACTTCGGACCGTCGCGTGGCTGGCTTTTTCGACGCGCCTCGCCGAGCCGAGCTGTTTTCGACGCATAAACCCGTGCCGGGTTATTTTCGACGCACACCGCCCGTGCGGGGTTATTTTTGCCGCAAACCAGGTACATTTTCACGCTAGCAGCGCTAGTGTGGTGTTACAACTACCTAAAGACTCTTTTTATTTTAAACCTTTAAAAAATCATAACTTGACTTGTGTATGTTGGATTTTTGTCGTTTTGGTCTTGTTTTGTCTAGATAAATATTTCCTATTTTTCTAAACTGGTGTTGTGTCATTTTGTAGTGTTTTCATTAAGTTACTGTGTGTGTTGGTACAAATACTTTACGCCCAGCACTCTGAGGTTAAGCCTACTGCTCTGCCAAGCTACCAAGGGGGTAAGCAGGGGTTAGCTGAGGGTGATTCTCTTTTATCCTAACTAGAGTGAGGGTCCTTGCTTGAACAGGGGGTAACCTGACTGTCAACCAAAGACCCCATTTCTAACAGTGATCAAGAAAAGATGTGCAAACAGTCTTATTAAGGTCCTGCATTGCTCCTAAACATGAGCCATATTGGGAGCAGAAGGTTCACTACTTCTCTCTAAGTCACTTTGCTCTGCTTCCCAAAATAAATATAGAAGCACCTCATTACACTTCAAATTCTGATCAGGGTACACGCATGGCATTCTCACATCCAACCAAAAAAGGTATGGTTTACTCAACTGGGTCAATCTGAGAAATTCATCAGTGTCAGCTATATGCTTCACATCATCTGCCCTACTGAGGCATTGTGGAAGTCACTGTAGTTGTCCTTCAAGGTTTTAGCCTTGATAATCAGAAGTCTATTGTCCTTTCTGTTGAGAAGAAAGAGATGACTTCTGATTTTACCTTTTCTTAACAAGATCCTGGCTAATTACAATGCGTTGGTCCATCATTTGAAGCCTTTTGAAGTAGAACACCTTACAGAACATGGATTTGTTTAGATTTCTATCTGGCAGCAATACCAGCAAGCCCCGGAGGTTCTCAAGATAAATACTTGGCTACTAACAAGGGACACATACTCTGTCTCCCTTAAAAGGCATAAAGCTCTGTGGTGTGTTCTGCTGATTCCAATGCAGCAGGCCTCTGCTGTTCTTAGTAGTCTCTCCTTGAAGCTGTTGCATTTGAATTAATGTGACACAAACAAGATAGCCTCTATTATCCTTGGGTAACTGATATCATTATTCATGGCAATCTGTGCTGAAATGTTCTCATACCTCTACCTTGACCTTGTATCTCACTTGCTCATTTACTCAGGTCATTATTAGCCGACAACTCCTTTGATGTATTGCTTAGGTAGTCTCACATGGGTGGTGATCTGACTTTCCACCCACTTCATCATTTTTGTCAAAAAGCATTATGGATGCAACTGCCACAGTTATTTGTCTATAATCTTCAATATGTCTAGTCTAGATCTTCCTCCTCACAATCCTTACTGCATGATGAAGTTTCACTGTCAGGCTGGGCAAATCTTTACCCTATGTCCCCTAGTTTTACTCTTTCACCTTTACCTAAAATGCAAAGATCACCAATTTTGTTGTCCTGTTTTAGTTTCTTCTGCTCTCTAGAACCCTCCAGATTTACCCATAAATGTCCAGTCACCCAGCCATAAGGTGTGTAATACCATGGATAAGATGGCAGGATATGGGTAAGGAGTGAAGTGATAGAGGACTGTAACTAGGGAGACATGAGCAAAGATTAGTGAAGATTACCGGAACTTAATTTCTTCCACCTGTCTTCCTCTTCACAGTCCTCACCACATGCAAATTTACCAAGAATAAACCAAATACAGGCAGATCCACAGATAAGATGCTGAGATACTAACATACCAAGCACAAAATTATTCTAGTTCCAGAGAACAAGCAGAAATACAGCATGATTATCAATGAAGAGCATAAATACAGGACAACACACATTGTAGCAGACTTACATATCTCTCACGTCGAAATTCCTTGTGCTTCTACTCAAGAGGTTGTAACTCCTCTCATACAACAACCTTGAATACCAAATGGCACTTTCTGACATGTGGAATCGTAGACTGAGACAATAGCAAACTTGAATAATTCACTTATGATTGTTGTTGATTGTTTCTTTCCTTTTCCACCTACTTCTAAAGTGGGCAACAAAAAAAAGCAGGACCAAAATGCCTCTGTACATTTAAAATAAGTAATGGTTGACCCAAATAGAAATATGGAAAGCCTTTTCCTTTAAACTTGAAGTGTTTGGAAAAAAGAAACTGATAAAACAATTTCGAAGCGAAACGAAGAATTTATATATGGCCAAAATCCCAGACCACGTCTAAACACATCCTTATCAGGAAAGATCACTACATATGCAGAATGTATAAATAAAGTCCCAAGATCAAGGTTTTTTTAGATTGATTACAAAAAGCTTTTGGTGCCTTTTTGTCTTCTGCAGTCTTCTTAAGTAGATCAATCAATCAAAGTCAACTTTATTGTGTTTAATGTTTAAAATCATAAAAGCATACATGGTTTAAGAACAGCAGTAAAGAAATATATCACCATCATGAAACCATACTAGGTCAGATTTTTTCTGTGTAAAAAAACTGTACACAAATAACTAGCCACAGAATAGCAAATTGACAGAGATGGTAACACCAAAAGATGGCATGATATTGCTTAAAGTTAAGTTAACGTAAAATTGATAAAATAAAACGTTTCCTAAGATCCTTGAGAAAGATACAAAAGAGCAAGGTATGTAGAGTGCTTTATGCAGATACATACTAGGCATTTGGCTAAATTTTTGGAGCAATCATTTACAATCGGAAAAGTTACTAGGAGCCAGATTTATCAAGCTCCCGGTTTGCATTTCTTAAATAGCAAATTTTAAGAAATCTCTATTTAAGAAATGCAAAATGGGATGTATCAAAATTGCAAGTTGGTAATACGGATTTCTTAAAATTCGCAAACACTCTTTGCAAGTTGCAAATACCAAATCGCAAAAAAATAGTGAACAGCCTGATGACATCACAACCAGGAAGTGAGTCATCCCATGCTGTTTCCAGGAGCCACACCCACAGGAGCAGGCAGAGAGACATAGCCCAGCACCAGGGAGGCAGCCTTGTGAGCCAGCCAGCACCAAACAGCAACATGGCCACTGATGGGAATGTGAAGGAGAAAGGTGACAGGAAGCGCAAGCCCAATTACAGTGAGCAGAAATTTGAGGTGCTCACTGAGGAGGTGGTCAGGAACCAAAACAAACTTTTTGGGAAGAACTCACTCCAGATACCAGAAAGTGAGAAGAGGAAACTGTGGTCAGACATCCAGACCATAATATGCGCAGTGGCCATTGCATAGTGCTCCGTTGAGGAGATACGCAAACAATGATATGACTTGGTTTCCCCATGCCAAAGAGAGGGTACCCAGCAGGCTAAAGGAGGCAAGGAGCACCAGAGGAGGACCACCCACCAGACACCGTCCACACCAATGAAAGACATGGTGGAGTCCACTCTGCTTCCTGAAGCTGTCAGTGGTGTCATTGACATTGACACCTCAGGCACAACCAGCACCAGCACCAGCAAAGGTAAGGGCAGTAATGATGTGTTTCCCCGTATGTGCATGTACAAATGCCCCCTAGAAAATAGCTATTAGCACGATGCAGTGTGAAAAATAGTCCATGCCACATCTTGCATACAACGCAACAATGCCTTAGGGGAGTAGTAGTCCACACCCCTAAAGTGAAACTACCACATAACTAGCAAGATAGTGTTCAGCCAAATAGAGAAACAACACAAAAGAGTCACAGTGATACTATGTCAGTGTACATTTAATACTATTATGAAACTATTTTTTAAATAATCAAAAATGACATGCTGCACATTGTCGTCATAGATGTTCTGGGCCCTAATGCAACAGAAGGTGGAAATGTGGGGGATAACGAAACACAGCCACAGTCTGACTCAAACACCAGTGCACCAACTAGACACAGGGTAAGAGTGTTACATATCCCAGAGTATAACCTGGGCTCTGATGAAATGCTGGATGAAGTACCCGCACCACCCTCAGAGGCTAGAATCACAGTAAGACAGCAGTCCCTGCCCCTGCATCAGTCCACTCCCCTCAGGAGGTGTCACGATGCAGGCAGACAGTGCACTCTTTGGCTGCCTTGAAGCTTCCATGCTGAAAGTGCAGCGCCTGCAATGTAAACACATGAGGTCAATGCACAGGCAGTTGGTGTCTCACAATGACAACATGGGAGTAATGCACAAGCAGTTGGAGTCTCTTAATGAAAACATGTGCGAGCTGCATGAGGGACAGTGAACAGCAGCAGAAAACACAAAGGAGATGACAAACGGCATTAGAAAACTCTGCACTGTGATTCAGCAGGAGCGTGTCAGCCACCGTAGGTGCCATCAATATTTGATGGGCAGGTTGGATGGGTTCGGCAGATCTGTCAATCGACTCGCTACCTCAACTGCCTTGATGTCACGACATGCTGTGGGCATACAAGTGGAGATGGCACATTGCAGTCGGGGCGTTGCACAAGGATTGGTACAAATAACTATGTTTTAGAGACAATGCAGACAGCACAGAGTGCTACAAACAGCAAACTTGGTGGTGGGGATAGTTAGGAGCTCTCTAGCCTCAGCAGTCTCACAGCCCCTGTGATGGATCCTAGGCGTCAGAGTACCAGACACAGAACTGTCTTTGAACCCGCTACAAGAGGTGCCACGAGGCCACTTAGAACTCAAGTGGAGTGCATGGACGTAGGAAGTGATGATGAAGGGTGTAGTGGACTAGCTTAACATGCAGCAAAACAGTTATACTATGATGCTAATAGTGTGACACTGTTACTTGCACCTGTTTGTGTATAGTGCATAGCTATGTCCTAATCACACATATATTACCTGAAGTCAAGGCAATAAAGATGCTACCTACAGCAATACATATAATAGGCATGGTATTTTCATTACTTGCATCAGAAATTGTTGCACATGATGTCAGCACGTCTTTGTCTGCCCTCTGCTGCACTGCTTCTGTCTACTGGGTGAAGGGGTGGCAAGGGATCACCATTCTCATCTGAGTCCCGCTCGGTGGGTTCCACAGGTATGCCCCTCGTTGTATCAATGTTATGCAACATAGCACATGTAGCCACGATTTTGCATGTTGCTTCAGGGCTGTATTGTAGTGCACCACCACTCTTGTGGATGCATCTGAAGCGGCTCTTCAGCAGGCCAAAGGTCCTCTCCACAACACTGCGGGTTGTCCTGTGAGCAGCATTATACATTCTTTCAGCTGGCATTGCAGGACTCAGGTAGGACGTCAGTATGAATAACCGCATGGCGTAGGGACTTTCTCCTGGAATGACAGGAGAGTAAAATGAGTACTTGTTATACGTTACGTCACATTTACATCAATGCAACATTGTCAACTATTACATTACCCAGTTGATATCCTTCGCCAAACTCCCCAGCTAGTAGTCTTGTGTAAATTCCATTGTGTCGAAAGATGTATGAGTCATGTGTGCTACCTGGATATCTGGCCACGAGATCGGTTATAATGTTGGAGGCATTGCTAATTACTTGTATGTTCATGGAATGTGAATTTTTCCGGTTCTGATAAAAATACTCTGTAGCCGATGGTGGACAGAAAGCTACATGTGTCCCATCGATGGCACCTATTACATGTGGGACTCAGGCATTCTGGTAGAAATCAAATTTTGTCCGTAGTAATTCCTGTGGGGTGTTGGGGAATTTTATGTGCTGTTGAATTTTGCTCAGCATGCCATTAAGAAATGCATTGAAAAATCGTGAGAGGGCACTCTGTGAGACCCCTCCAGCTGCTGCTATAGCCCCTTGATAGCTCCCTGAGGCTAATAGGTGCAGGGAGCATAATACCTGCACATGGGTGGGTATACTATTAGTCCTGTGTTTGGTGCACTGCAATATGGGTTGTAGACCAGCTATCAGGTCAAGTATCATGGCTGAACTTAACCTGTACTTCTCATATATCTCCTACTCTGTCTGGTCAAAAAGGGTTAGGCACACTCTGAAAATGCGCTCCTGTCTCCTCCTCCCTCTCCTCAAACCTGCCAGGATCCTCATCCTCCTGGCCATCACGTAGAGTGTGTCAATTGTGGAAAAGGGGCTGAGTCATTCTGGGCCTCTTTATATAGGTTGCACCTGGTTACCACCTGATTTCACTTTGTAGTAAATTGCATGTGCAAAAGGCCATTCTGCGAATAATCGCTATTTGTGAATTTTTGATGCTTAGCATTGCGAGATGGAATTTGCGTGTTACAATCTGCATATCGCAAATAGCGACATGATTTTGGAGATCGCTATCTGTGATTCGCACATCTAGGTCACAATTTGCAAATTGCGACTCACTAAATCATATCGCAGTTTGCGATACGCAGATTGCGACACACAAATTCATGTTGCAGTTGCAAGGAATCACTATTTTAGTGATTCCTTATAGTTGCACTGCAAATGCCTTTCATACATTGTGAAAGGCATTTTTTGCATTTGCAAATGGCTGAATTTTGCGATTCGCACCGTTCGCGAGTGCAAAAAAGTTTGATACATCTAGCACATAGTGATGAAAAATATCTAATCTAAAATGACTGAAGACAAAGTAATGATGACTAGTATGGACAAACTTAAGATAAGGTTGCAGATCAAAAGTGATCAAGGTCAGTAGATTCTTAATAACACAGTTTTTTTTTAATTCTCTGGCCAACTGCTCCTTCAAACATTGAAAAGCACATCTTTTTTAGTTCTTTCCTAGAAATAAACTGTAATGAATAAAGGTGTTCAAAACATTATGGTTGCCGCAAGTTTGAACAGATCTGCTTAACATTTTTCAGCCACTGAAAATGAAAAGGTGTCAACATTTTAGGACAATTGTCTATCACCTTGCAGTTTAAGTGTGTATGGATGCAGGACCATACTTTATGCAACAAAAACATAGAGCAGGATTGCACTGTATGAAATAGGAATGGCAATCCAGTTCTGAGTGGCAAACGTGGGACAAACTGCTCCGGGGTACTGATAATAAAGATCTAAAGAAAGTGTTCTCCACTATTAGAGAATTAGTGTTGTTGTATCCCCATAACTCTGCCGCATGCAGTGCTGTGGATACACACCTAGGCCCTCATTATGAGTTTGGCAGGCAGCGGAGGCAGCCCGCCAAAATCTTTCGGACAGAAAACTGCCACTGCCCGCTGGCCCTAGTAGGAGTTTCCCGCTGGGCCCATGGGAAATAGGCCACAACATTGACGCCGGCTCGTAACCGGGCAGATGGCAATGTTGCAGTGAGTTGGGTGCAACAGCACCCATTGTGCTTTTCACTGCCTGTATATCAGACAGTGAAAAGCACAACAGGGCTGTCCATGCAGGGGCTCCCATGGGGCCCACGGCACCCCGTCTCCACCAGCCTTTGCATGGCAGTGTAACTACCAAGCAAAAGCCAGCAGAGAGGGGACACGTAATCCTGAGGGCAGCTCTGCTCGCAGCACTGCCTTGTTGGATTAAGACCACCGGCACCATCAGGCTGTCGACCGCCGGCAACCTGGCTGTGCCGAAAGTCAGGCCGTGGCGGCTCTGCCTCGGTCATAATATGGAGGCCGGACAGTTGCTTTGGTGGCGGTCCGACCGCCATCGCGAGTCTGCGGGTCCCAGGACCGTCAGACTTGCAGTGAGGCCCTTAGTCATATATATAGTTAACATTTCATTATCAGTTTACTACTGAGGTTGTGAGCAAAATTAAACAGTGCAGAAGTGGATTTTATAAAGTTTAACTTCCTGAGATTGAAAGAGTCCTTCCATGTCCCACTTTTTGAAGACATAACCCCCAGATAAAACGAGGTGGTAAGACTTAGTTAAGTATTGTTGACAAATAAGTCACGACATCTCACAGGACCATTCCCACACTTCATTTTAAATGTCTTGTCCAAATGAGTTGCTAAGCCCAGATCCTGCATAAAATTAGTAGGTGTTGTAAGCCCATGTGGGTGTGAGCCATAAGAACGGCATCATCTTCGTAGATGAGAGCTGGAATTGGAAGCTGTCCAATTTGAGGGAGAACCTTGCAACCTTGGATAAACACATTTCCCAGACTGTTGTTATACAGGATGAACAGAAGAGGTGCAAGGACACATCCCTGACTAACCACTCTCTCCACAGCAAACAGTGAAGTACATTTACCCCTCAGGTCGTAGTGGATTCTGGCCCTACTCTGTGAATATAATAAACATTATTATAGATTGGCCTACTCCTAGTTCTTCTGAAATGGACCACAATTTGTCATGAATAACAAAGTCAAACTAGATAGGTCTACAAAGGCAAAATATATGACCTTTCTTGCCCAGTGTGTACTTCCCAATTAATAAATAGAGATTTAAACCTGGCTCTATCATCCCTAGACCTCTACTAAGGCCATATTAAATATCACATAATATCTCATTTTTTTCTACCCACTCCGCCATCCTGTTGAATATACTTCTGCCTGCGACCTTTACCAAAGAACCGAGTAACGAGATTGGATGATAGCATGCTGGCTTCAAGCGATCACCCTTGTTTTAAATAGGAACAGTTAAAGAGTCTGACCAAGTGCTCAGAAACCCTGAACTACAACATGCTCCTAGCACCACAGTTAGAATGAGTCTCCATAATAATTTATTTTCTTTATAGAGATCAATCGGAATACCATCTGGTCCTAGAGTCTTACCGCCCTTGCTTAACATAAGGGCCCTGTTTACTTCATCTAAATTAAACTTGAGATTGATTGCATTGTACGGCAAGTCCATAGGGACAGTTAGGGTGGAGTCCTCCTGCCCCAACAATAGCGAGGTGGGATTGGAATACATTTTATCAAAGTGTGCCACCCAATCGAATTCAGTGATGGCAACCTCACCTTGCGGAGCCCAATCATCACGCAAAAATGGACCATTTAAACGTGCAAAAATATGTGCTGTCTTTACCTAAACTAGCATCAACTAGCACCTCCCAGGTGTAGGCCTTTAAATCATTGTTCTTTTTCTTTCGGGGCAATCTATATTCTTGCCTACATCTCTGCACCTCTCTACTACACTGAGGGGATATAAGTTTCTTAGATTTCTTAGAGCAGTCTGGGACCTTTGAACTTCCAGGGCAATCCAGTGCTTTAATGGCCAAAAAGTGAGACCTAAAGAGTAAAAAAAGTAACTGTACCTTCTTCTTCTGAAACGTTTTGAGTGGCAAGGAAAGAGGGGGATTGATGGAAATGCATAGAAAAAATGCTCTTCAGGCTTTGAATGAGAGGGTTTCGACGTTCATGCCTCTGCACATGGGTTCATTGTGCACAAGGCTTGAAGAAGGGTTTCTAACCATGAGCTGGCCAGAAAATGGTGTTCTTTGCCGTTAAGAGTACTATTGAGACTGATGACCCAGATGAAACAAAAAGAACAATGTTTTTTAGATGGAATGCTTACCTTGCATCTAATTGACGCAAAGTAGGTTTTCACATCCAGAAAACGACGTTAACTCCATAACTTTGGCGCTAGAAGTGTCTAGCGCCAAAGTATAAATATGGAGTTAGGTTTGCGCTGAATTAACGTAAAAATAGAAATGACGCTAATTCAGTGCAAACCGAGTCTAAATATGGGCCTGACTGTCTTCCACTTACTCACCTTTACTGGTGAATTTCTCGACTGACATTTAGGTCCCTTATGGCAGTGTTAGCAGTCTGTCAGAGTTTTCGAAATCAGTGCATTATAAATTATACAACTAGAGAAAGTTTGGATCATCCGCTATTGCGTGGTTGCTGGATGTGTCAATCGCATTTTGGATCAGTTTAAATCACAATTTAGCATGGGAGAAAGGGTCTGATTCCTTCAACCAATGCTTTTATCAAAAGTATCTATCATATTTTGGATAAGCCCACATTATACCTACCTGGTAATAGCATGATAAGTCATCTCGAGTAATGGCAGTTTGCCTCAGTACATCTGAGTCTGCATCAGGAAGGGGCAGAAGTGAATAGTGTGATGGACAGCCATTTAGGTCGAGGGTGCAAGCACTCTGGCCTCTTGTAATCTATCCGTGGGCTTTTGATCACGCCGACCACATGCCCATCACGGTCACCCATTCGTGGGCTTGCCTTTCAAAAATATTTTGTTATCATTGGTAAATGCTTTACTTTGTCCCTCCTCGGGGCGTTTTTTTACCCCCTTGGCCATCGACCTTGTTGCATGGATAATTGCACGTTTGCATATACCTTTGACTGCGAGCAACTTCTTTTCCCTTTTGTGTCTCTCCTTTGCGCTCATGCTCATGGTGGCCATGGAGCTATGAATCGGCTCGCTTATGTCAACTGTTTTACTTTTCAATTTCAATTTAAGTGCCAACAAAAGGTCAAGAATTTACGTTAACAGCTCTAACTCGAGCATTGCAAATGCTTGTTATATTTGTGTTGCATTATTTTGTTCACTATTCACTGCATTATGCACTCTGCTGTTGACTTTACCTTGCACTGTAGCAACTTGTTTTTTCGGAGATGTCTTGTTAACAATACATTTAATTCACAATTGAATTAATGATAATATATTCATAACCAGATACATTCAGTTTTTAAGTGTCCAATATACTGCCTGCAAATATCAGTTGAATACCAATGATTTTCTAACATTAAATAATTGTAGAAATAAGTCAATTACACTTCCACCGTATATGTCCAATGATTTATTTCCATTCAACTATGCACACATTCATCCCACTCTCTAAATTCACTGCCTCCCTGTTCTGTATGTCTGTTTTGAGTGTAAATGTTGAGTTTAGAACTACTGTGTTCATCTTGTAATGTCCCATGTCCAATCGATGGCACAGTATGAGGCCTATTGTTCAAGCACCAGCCCTCAATTGTGTGTTTTATTCGTTACTGGGTTATATAATTTATCAAGTACTTTATTCAAGGTAATACTGTGCTACATGCCGAAAAACAGCTATGGTAGTGTCAAGTAAATGGAACAGACAGACATTATAAATTAGTTGCGTTAACTTGAATTCGTTACTTCATAATGCAAATTTTCTACGCTGCATCTAATGTGGGTCAGTTTTCTATTCAGCGCCTTCAGTGCAGCTCTTCAGTCCATGCCCTTCCCTCCACAACACCGCACGGCTGCTTTCTCAGAAGAGTCTTTGGGGGACACCAGAGCGACCCTGTCAATTTCCTTCTCTTTCTCCTCTAAAGCCACCTCGATGCCCCGCTCTGCCTCTGATACACTTCTTCCTCCACCACTTGCTACTCATCTCCATGTAGCTTCCCACCCCGGCGCCCATCTCTGAGCCCCTCCTGCCCCGTGTTACTGTCTTCCTGCGCTCATTGTCTCCGGG
The DNA here is from genome assembly GCF_031143425.1 of Pleurodeles waltl. Classification (NCBI taxonomy): domain Eukaryota; kingdom Metazoa; phylum Chordata; class Amphibia; order Caudata; family Salamandridae; genus Pleurodeles; species Pleurodeles waltl. The sequence continues at coordinate 486,461,378 of NC_090438.1, read as the reverse complement.
GCTCATCCCTACATCACACTTGCACCCCAACCCAGACCCCAACTCTTTCCACTGCGTGTCTTTTTGGTGCTTCTTATCTGGCTCAGTGACTCCACCCCCATTTCCTGTTTTCCACTCGTTCTTTGCCCATTTCCTATTTCCAGTTCCCCACCACACCCGTTACCGGTGACCAGTCGTCTCTTTCACTCATCACGCCTCCTAGTACCTTTACCGCCTCCTCCTCGTACCCAGTTCACTGTTTTGCTGGCTCCCAGTACCTAATTCCCTTTTCTTCCAACACTACTCAGGTCCTACCGATTCCCTGCCCGCTCTCCTGTCCAGGTATCTTTTCTATCCCTCACATCTCCACTTGAGATACATTTTTCTATCAGATTGGTAGAATAATCATTCTCCTGTCAAAATATAGCACACTACACCACATGTGAGCAGAGTTGCAGAGAGACACGCGGAGAAGGCCTTGCCTCACGATCGTCAGCCATGTATGCAGTACCTGAGGCCATATGCACTTGTTCCATGCACACAGATGGGTAAGCTGAATGCTGTTATTTCCACATAACCCATGTTCTTGTTCTGTTTTATTTTAACTTCAGTGATTTATTGCAGCCGAAACCCTTGGCCCAACTGAGCCCTATTTGTCTTGGGAGCCCGGACAGACTCCTGTTTCTAAAGTCCACTAAGTGTCACGAGCTGTATAAATGAAATGACTTTCACAAGAGTGTGAACATCCTTCGGACTAAATCGTAATAGTGGTAACCGACCTCAAGTCATTAGTTTACTCTCTACCTGTATTTCATTTTTCACCTTTGAGCACATGTCTAGTCCCGTTGAATGCACCTTTAGCACGATGACACGATAAGACTTCAAGTTCAAATTTGTTCAAATTCTTCTAGCAGAAATCTATGTTTCTCCTCCCATTTCACGTTTATTTAAAATTACTTTAGTCTTAAATTATCTTTCAAGTTGCTAGTCAGATGATGTTTACATTTTTCATAAATAAATTACCCACAGCTTTCCGCAAAGTAGATGAATAAACTTGATGTGCAATATTGATCCCATAATCTTCTCTTCGTGGAAATGTGTTTGCCATTCTTCATGTTCTCAGTTTAGAGTCTAGTAATTACATTTAAATGCACACTGCTGTCAAAATGTCTTTAAGAGATCATGTTTACGTCGGCAGAGTGCTGGATAGTTAACAACATAGAACCCGTCCTGCTGTGTGCCAGGGGTCCCCTCTCTTCTGGTCTGTTTTCATTCAGTGCTGGAAATTCCCCATTTGTCTTAATTCGGATACTAATTTAAGAAGTTTCCTCATCAATACAGCCACTGAGAAGAACAAGCAATACTAATATGTCATAACCCGCTGTCTGCGGAAACCTAAATATGAGGCAGACATCTCTCTACATACTTTATTATTTTGCTGAAACACAATGCTGGTATTTAACCTTTACATTGAAGTGATACTTAATTAGGAATTCGTAGATGCTTGGTCATAATACCTGGGCGAGCATGCTTATTGAGACGCCCTGGCCAATTAGCATGCAGAAATGCAGAAGAGGGCACTTGCAAAATGCCAGTTCTGTTGCTGCAAGATATATTGGTGTGCCATGTGGTCTTAATTTCTGAAGTACCTGTATTTTATCAAACACATCCCTTCAAAAAATATTTATCCGTGCAGCAGCTGAAGACTGATAAACACCAGAGGCAACATCACAAAATAAAATGATGGACGGAGTGTTGAAACTTTTCAAAACTCACCCTCAGTCACATCAGAGATATGGGTTTAATCCATCATTAATTTGCTTGCCAAGTCTCCCCCGTTCGGACCCAGCCATATGCAAATCAGTCTTGACCCGAACTGGCCTGAACTGCCAAGCCAGGTCCTCTCTGGACAGGATTCAAGTATCCTGAATTGGATATCTCTATAGATCCTCGGATGGAGGCCTACCTCTACATAGCCAGTAACTTCTCCTGTGACATTGAGATTTGAACCCTCTGAAACAAGATGTCCATGTGGGCTGTAAAATTGTGGTGCCTCCAACATACTTCTTGTTACTACTGCATAAAGTAGAGCGTATAGGAACTAAGGGAAGTCATTTTCCAATTGTTATCCTCATCATGCTTGATTAGTAATGAATATTGATTAGGTGCTGATGATAGTCCTTATTTAAATCTAGTTGTTACAATGCCCTTCATGTCCCTCTACTTCATTGTAACCCAGCCTAGCTCTATCACTCTTTCCTGGTGTCAGTGTGTGTTCTTGGTCATGTGTAGGTGAAGCAATATTGTGTTGATTAAGAAGGCAGCAATTTAATGGCGTTACCATCTGAAATGAAATTGGGCCTCTTGCAACTGTTCATCACTCTAGAGAGCATCTCATATACTGTAGCTTAACGCTTTTATGGTTTCACATGTTTGACACTACCAGACAACTACAGACAATCCCACACAAATCAAAGCTTCGCTCTGTTGCTTGAAAGACTTCTTGGTTGGGTCCTTAAAGTATGTACCCATGGAAACCTCATTTTAGCCATCAAGTTGCTGTTCAGTTCTAGATTTCATTTTATCGTAACTCTTGGTGCTTGTGGCAATTTATTCAGGAGTACCAGAGGTGTCAGGTGGCCTGGTCTCAAGCTGTAACAATCAGAGCTTTTTACTGCTAGTGCCCTGGGGCTTTGCCTTACTACTGAACCCGACATCAAGCAAGAGGTAGACCGTGTTAGTACTTGATCCTCACTGCAGCAAAGGTTTTTTTTAGAACTTGTGTTATTGCTTTTTTGCACCAAACATTTCTCACTGCAGAGAAAATGAAATAGTCTTATAATATCTGATTGGAATTTCACAGACCCCTCTCTCCCGCCTCCTCCCTTCCCACCAGCCGGGGCTCCGGTATTTCAGCTGTCCACTACTTATGTCCACCTTATGTGCTGTTCGGCCTGACATGCCCATCTTGGCTGTCTATGGTGTTTTGAAAACTGTAATGCATGCATCATTGTTCCCAGACCTTGTTGATTTTCTTGGGGCATCCGTGAACATCGTACACCACCCTTTTTGCCTCCATACATCTGTTCAAAACCTCTTGCCACATGTCATTGGAAGATGAGCTTGGCCCCTCCTCTTGGCCAGATCCTGATTCACCACCATGAATCCCAGCATGAAAAATAGTGTCTGTTTCCTCTGGAGGACGACATCATTGGGGATTCCCAGAATAACCAAGTGGGGTGTTCTCAGGGTGTCCACCCCCATCACCACCTTTAGCTCTTCGATTATCTCTTCAAAGTAGCCTTGCACTCTAGGGCAGGACCACAGGGTGTGTTACAGAGTGCCTTCCTCAGTGCCAGAGCAGCAAAGTTGAGCAGTCCAAGAATTTCTCAGGTTAGTGGTGTGGACTAGGTACTTAGAATTCAGCAAGATGTAGAACTTCAGTCAAAACATCTTGTCCAACCAGTATTTTTTCTTAAATAGTAAAAGTATTTCATTCTAAGCAGGCAGCTCAAAACTGTACAGAATGTTCAGCAGGCTATTAGAATGGACACAATAATATCTAAGGAATAACTTCTGGGCTGTGGAACCCACCAATAGTCCCTTTAGGTATCAGGCAGCTCATGAAAGGAAAGGTGCCTTAGAGGACTTGAACAGCAGAGAATGCTCTCTTTGTTCTCAAGTGACCCCTTCTTTTTTTGGGTAGATGCTGTGTCCCAGCAGCGGGGTGTCCCAGTAGTCTGCTTGTAGCCCTGATGTTCACAATCACTGATCAGTATTTGTATTGAAGTTTCTACAGCCTGAATCATTCCCATTGGCTAAGACGTGGCATTGTTGTTTCTTCGGCATGCATTGATTGCAGAAAGCACTTGTATTGATTTCAACTGAGCTGAAGTCACTGTTTTCATTCGACTACAGTTGCTAAAGTGCAGACCCATTCTCTCCGAAACTGAGAGGTGAGGAGGCCTGGAGCAGATTGGGAGTGAGTTTGCTCTCCTTCAGGTAATGGGGAAGGGTGTGTCTTCCTACAGGGGTGCTTCCTTGGCTCTTATTTCAAACCCGTCATCCAAACAAAGCAAAGTACCCAACCTAAATCTCAGTGGAGATCATCCGATCTGTTGATTGTGAATGCAATCCTCACATAGTGCCAAGCAAAACACTAGCTCAGTGTTATAATAATATACAATCCTCTTTGCAGCATGTAAATTAAAAGGGAGGCCAGAAAGGAGTCACTATTGAAAGAAAGAAAAAACTCTGCAAAAACAAGTTGCATGTGCACATTTTCCAAAAGACTGAGGTAATTTACTTAAATCAAAGTAGGGGAAGTACTATTGGCTCTATAGAGGAATTGAAGGAAAGGTTTTATATTTGATTTGATTTTGTTCATCATTTCACAGAATTTGAACCAGTCAGGGTCCCGATGAGAACCCAAAAGGATTAAGAGGTTCGAAATGCATTGACAGATATACTTGAGGAGATCCTTTATTGGAGTTATGTTGTACAGTAGACAATCAAAAATGCTACATGAACTGTAGAAGTCTACTTCAACATAACTGCTTTAGAACCCCCAATGGACATTAAGGGCAAGAGGAAATGCATTAATATCTGTAGTAAATATAACCTCTGCATTAACTTATTGACTGGTCATAGGAATAAGTATTGATGTTTGTAATTTTGTGAGAAGTTATCTCTGAATTGTGTTTAATGTTTTTTTAAAAAATATTATAGAACATTATAAAATAAGAAGTGACTAAATACACAGATCAATAAAATTAATTTACTTCCCCGTCAATGTCAAGTTGATAGCTATAGATTTCAGTGAGGATAATTTGTGTTTTATGAGTTTTAAGGAGGCCCAACCCAGCTGAAATATATTGGCCTAACCCATTAATACAGCACTTTCTAAAAGTGCAGTTTCTAAAAACTTAATGTTAAATCCAACCTCACAAGTAAGTAGGATTTTCTATTACCATTCTGGCCATACTAAACATGAGAAAGCTACTCCTTTTAGATCAGAATCTACCACTTAAAAGTATATAAGGGCAGTTATAATGCTGGCCTAAGAGTGGAGCTGGCCTCAAAGTAGTGAAACACAAATATGGGAGTTTTTCAGTACCAGGGCATATACAACACATAAGTACATGTCCTGCCTTTTACTTACATAGCAACCTTCCATATGGGTTACCTAGGGCGTACTTTAGGGGTAACGTATGTTGAAAAAGGGGACTTTTAAGGCTTGCAAGTAGTTTTAAATGTTAAGATGAAGTGTCAGTGAATCTGCACACGTGGGCCTTGTAATGGCAGGCCTGAGACATGGTTAAGGGGGCTACTTATGTGAATAGCACAATCAGTGCTGCAGGCCCACTCGTCGCATTTAATTTATAGGCCCTAGGCACCTCTAGTGCACTTCACTAGGGACTTACAGGTACATTTCATATGCCAATTGGGTAGAAGCAAATGTTACCATGTTTAGGGGAGAGAGCACATGTACTTCGGCAGTTGTCAGCAGTGCCAAACTATGAGGAGTCCGAAAACTAGCAAAAAAGGGTCAGAAAATTGGGAGGAGGCAGCCAAAAAGTTGGATGATGAACACCCTAAGGCTATCAGGTCTAACACTGAGCATGCTGCCAGTAGGCTGACTTAATGTCCATTTTAGATATGGAGGTAAGATACTACAGAGCTGCCCAGAAGTTTTCCATCCCCAGCTTCCTGAGCATTGACCTGACATATATAAACCATGGTATATCTTGAACTTAGAGAGAGCCAAGAGATCCTTGAGGGGTTCCCTGTATGGTCCTAGAACTGGCCCTCAGCATACATGTATGATTCCCATGTGTGTGGGACCTAAAAATGAACAATTGATCGAGAATTACATATGGAGAACTCAACGTTGGGGTGCACATTCTTTTGATCTTCTGAGCCACAGAGTGAACCTCTTCTCAACTGCGCTTTTAGAATTTCTCAACAGTGCTTTTTGAGTTTGTATGTGCATAAAAGTCTATTTTTCTCTGAGGAATGTATTTTTGCCTGAAGATGAGAGGATACTTCAAAAAATTTAAAGAATGCCTTTACCAGAAAATGAACAGTTCTTTATCTGTGACTATAGTTTTCATGCTTGACTATTAGAATTGAGTAGGAATTTGGTATCTACCCAAAGAAGGAATATTTCAGCCCAATAGGGTGTGATTAAAGGAGGCCAGACCCTATGGCTATCCCCCTGCTACACACAGCAGAAGAGATACCAATTAAATAATGGATACATGAAGCTTAGTAGAGTAATTTGGAATCAGCAGTGTTTAAACGCATTGTCAAGTTCTGCCATTGGCCAAAATCCCAATTTCACAGGAATAATGACATTTCTGACAGTTATGGAAATCTGCCATCTCTGTGATACCATCTCTGTGAAATATAGGTTTCAAACCACTTGTTATGCAAAAAAAGTAGCTACGGATATATACATGCTGCAACCATGTCGTTATAGCTCAGGCACACTTTGCACTGCAAATGCATTTTTGATTTGCCTAGGATTTGCAGCCTGTGGATGGATTTACACAGTGTTTGGCATATGAAAGGTTTAGTCAATTTTGGTCTAGTCTGCCAAATTCCGTGCACTTCTATGCAGTAGAAAACAAGTTAAAGTGTTAGGTGTGAAAATGAGTTGTATTTTACCTATTTTGCTCCCATAGGTAATTTGCTCATGCCTACATCTAAAACTGTTGAAGGGATTTTGCCAAACGTGGTATGATTGTAGAACTTTCCTTTTAAAACATGTGTTTCTTTGTTTCTTGTAAATCCATTCAGTAACTTATGAGATATATGTGTTTAAAAAAGATGTGAGGGGGACTTGAAAGAGTAAACGCTTTTGTATACATCTGCCATTTAAAGGCACGATTCAGTAATTTATGATTCCTGCCAATCACATTTGAATCATTTGACAAATGTGATTGGCTGGACAAGAGCCCTGTAGATTTATTACCTCTATATTAAAAATCAAACATAGATTCTGATTCTGTTGGACAAACCTTTCCACAACAAGGGGGTGCACCATGAGACAGGTCTTACTCTAGCAGAGTGCTGAGGGTCACCCCAGTCACAGAAAACTCGAGTGAAACAGACGAGTAAAAAAGGAGAGAACAGCATCCTATTAGCAAGTTAAAGCATGACCATGAAAGTCACTGTTTATTTTGTGAAAAAATAGCAAATCGGATGTGATTCAGGACATTCTAACAGTGTAATAAAAAAGTGAGAAAGACAGAAGGGATGTGAGGCATAAAGACAAAGAGAAAGAAAAATAAAAGACAAGAGGAGAGACAAACGCCATGTCCAGAGGGGGTTGTGTACAGCAGAGGTCAGGTGCAGTGGGTTGGGGCACGCTCTGGCCACAAGCCAGACCCTAATACTAACACGACTTGCACGGCCGTGCGCCGCTGTGGTTGGGTGACCATGGTGGGTTGGGCACAGGGCTTAGCTACAGCCCAAGGTTTGAGATTAAGGGCCATATTTATACTTTTTGACGCAAAACTGCGCTAACGCAGTTTTGCGCCAAAATAATTAGCGCCGGCTAACGCCATTCTGAAGCGCCATGCGGGCGCCGTATTTATTGAATGGCGTTAGCCGGCGTTAGCCGACCGGCGTTGCCAGGTGTGCGTGAAAAAAAACTACGTACACCAGGCAGCGCCGGCGTAGGAAAAAATGACGTTTGGGCGTCCCAAAATGGGGCAAGTCAGGCTGAGGCAAAAAAATCGTCTTAACCAGATTTGCGCCATTTTTTTTGGGCGCCCAGACGCCATTAACATGACTCCTGTCTTAGCAAAGACAGGAGTCATGCCCCCTTGCCCAATGGCCATGCCCAGGTGACTTATGTCCCCTGGGCATGGTCATTGGGCATAGTGGCATGTAGGGGGGCACAAATCAGGCCCCCTTATGCCACAATTTTTTTTTTAAAAAATACTTACCACAACCTACCTTTTCTTCCCTGGGATGGGTCCCTCCATCCTTGGGTGTCCTCCTGGGGTGGGCTAGGGTGGCAGGGGGTGTCCCTGGGGGCAGGGGAGGGCACCTCTGGGCTCATTCTGAGCCCACAGGTCCCTTAACGCCTGCCCTGACCCAGGCGTTAAAAAGAGGCGCGTCATTTTTGCCCGGGAGTATAAATACCACGCACATGCCTGGGAGTCTTTTTTTAAGACGGGAACGCCTACCTTGCATCTCATTAACGCGAGGAAGGTGTTCACGCCAAAAAATGACGCTAACTCCATGAACTTTGGCGCTAGACGCGTCTAACGCCAAAGTATAAATATGGAGTTAGTTTTGCGTCGAATTTGCGTTGAAAAAAACGACGCAAAGTCGGCGCAAACGGAGTATAAATATGCCCCTAAGTTTGTCTAGCCAAAAAAGCCATGTATAGTGGGTGTTGGTAACAAACAGTATTGAAAAAAATAGAAATTCACTTAAAGAAGCACATTTAAAAGCTACATTATATCTCTGGGTCAAACACACAAAACTACTGGAATTCACCAGTTATGATAGTGAATGCACACAACTCACACCATAACTTATGTCTCCTGCCATGAACAAGAAAAAACATTTGCAAATCACAGTGGAAATAGTTAATGGAGAAAGATTTAAAAATGATGGGTGATGCGAGATATGAGTGCATTGAGTTATGTTGTATTCCACAACTGCTAAATTTTAGTTGTTTTGTGCATTTTGAGCCTGACCCAGAACTCAGGTGTATACTGTGTGTTTTTTAATTGTGTGTCAGACCCTGTTTGGGGGCCTATGTGGCAAGCAGGGAGTACTGCCCACAGTTGTGGGGACAGGTGTTGTTTGCCTTTGAATCCTGGGGTCCGCCTTACAAATACTATGCCCTCCGCACTTGGTTCTTGTTAGAAATGGGGTCTCTGGTTGGCAGTCAGTTTGCACGCTGTCCAAGCAGGGACCCTCACTCTAGTCATTGCAAGGGAGATACTCACTTAAGATATCCACTGCTCACCCCCTTGGTAGCTTGGCACAAGCAGTAAGGCTTATCTCAAAGGCAATGTGTAAAGTAGGTGTACCAACACAACACAGTAATACAGTGAAAACACTAGAAAATGGCCATCACACCAGTTTAGAAAAATAGCCAATATTTATCTAAATCAAACAAGACTAAAATAACGAAAATCCCACTTACACAAGTCAAGTTATGAATTCTTAAGAGAATAGAATCTTACTGCATAGAAAACAATGGAAATGTTACTGTTACGCAAAGTACCTGGTTTGTGTAAAAAATAAAGCCGTACAGATGAGCGTGCTTTAGAAAAGTCAGTGATGCGTCAATTCCTTACTCACAAGTGAGGCTCTGCATCGTTCCTTCTCCAGTCGGGTAGACGACGCATTGTTATTTCTGTTCCGCAAGAGAGCGATGCATCGCTTTCCGGACGGGACACCTTGGATCCATGCAGGTTCACGTAGATTCTAAACCCTGCGAAAATGTGTGGGAAATCTGGCCACACAGTGATGGAAAACCATGCTGCGTGGGGGTTGCTTCATTTTAAGCAGCCGTAAGCAAGTGTTGCGTCGTTTCTCCAGGTGCAATGCAGGTGATGCGTTGATTTCTCAGCCACAACACATCAGTTCTTCTGATGGGGACCCTGCCCACCCTTGGCGGAGTCTCCCCCATACCTCCTTTGGACCCTGATGCTTTCCCACCGGTCCACTTCATGAGCAAGCTTCCCTGGGTCATTCAGCTTGCTGTCAATTAGGTGCTTAGATGCTGGCACAACTCTGGAAAACAAAGACTGCAAGTGCTCCCAAGCAATCCAATTGTACAGCCCCTCATATGTTGTTACCTTACTGCCCTTCACCCAACCATCCAGTGATCTGCAGAAAGAATCTACACATTCCAACCAAGTTTGGGATTCCTTCTTCTTATAGGACCTAAACAGTTCCTTATGCTGCTCAGGTGTGAGACCATTTCTTGTGAGTAGGACACCCTTCATTATAGAGTAAGTGAGTCGCCTAGAATCCCCAGAGGATGTCAGAGAGCCCCTCCCCTCTACCTCGAAGTGCTTCCACCGACCCAACCTTCAATGGGCTTCGGGGACCATATTTATGTGGAGAGCAGACTCATACCCCTTGAACCACAGATAGATGTCATCCTCCCTCTTGTAACCCTTCACCAGGTCTTTTGGAATGTGCACCCTCCTCTTAGGATGCACTGAGGTACGGCTGCCATCATCTCTGCTACAATGGCTCCTCTGATCCAGCTCTCTTAAACTGAGCTCATGAGCCAAGAGCATCTTCTTCTCTTCAATGGCCAGCCTCTTCTCTTCCATTTCTATTTTAAGCTTCTGTAGCTCAAATTGGGGCACCCTCTCTGCCTGTCTGTCTTTCAGCTCCTCAGGAGTTAGAACCTTGGATGACACACTGCTTCCTGCCCTGGAGACCCTCCCCATAGGCATAGCAGAGACATCCAACACACCACCTGGATTGCTTTGCACCTCCTCCTCACACTCATTCTCCTCCTCTGTGTGCTCCCTACTCCTTGGCTGCCACCCAAGACCTCAATGCCTTTTGCAGCTCATCCTTCCTGGTGGAGCTCCTCATGGGGCAGTCAAAATCCTTTCAGTTGAGCCACTGTCTTTGTAGCCACAGCTGGTGCATCCCCAGATCGAGACATGTTGGTGAGTACTAAAAAATGCAAAGTTCCAAAAGTAGTTCAGAGAGTTCCCAAGAGAAGTTCAAAAAGGGAAAAGGGAAAAAGCAAAAACAAATATTATGTGGTCACATAATGGTCTGCACTGAAAACACTAGTGTTCACTTAATCACTGTATATCAAGCACAAATACAAGTTCTATCCTCACCGCTGGTCACCAATGTTAGAAATGGGGTCTGTGGTTGGCAGGCACTCTGTCCAAGCAGGGACCCTCACTCTAATAATGGCAAGGGCGATACTCACTTAAGATAACCTCAGCTCACCCCCATAGTAGCTTGGCACAAGAAGTCAGGCTTACCTCAAAGGCAATGTGTAAATTATTTGTACCAGCATGCACCTTAATACAGTGAAAACACTACAAGTGGATACCACACCAGTTTGGAAAAATAGCCAATATTTACCTAATCAAACAAGACCAAAATGACAAAAATACCACATACACAAGTCAAGTTATGAATTTTTAAGAAAATAGAATCTTAATCCATAGACAACAATGGAAACGTTACACAAAGTACCTGGTTTGCATAAAAAATAATGTTGCACAGGTGAGCATGCATCAGAAAAGTCAGCGATGCGTTAATTCCTCACTCACAAGTGAGGTCGTGCGTCGTTTCTTCTCCAGTTGGGCAGACGATGCGTGATTTTTCTCTCCCCTAAGAGAGCGATGCATCAATTTCCAGATGGGGCACCTCGGATCTGCGCAGGTTCACATTGATTTTGACACCCAGCAATGATGCGTGCAAAATCCTGGTGCACTGTAATGGAAAAAAACACTGCATGGAGGTTGATTCGTTTTTAGCAGCCGCAAGCAGGTGTTGCGTCATTTCTCAGCCGTGATGAAGGTGATGCATGAATTTCCCAGCTGAGATGCAGGTGGTGCATCGATTTCTCAGCCGTGATGCAGGTTGTGTGTTTTTATTAAAGCTGCGCTGCAGGTGGTGCATCAAAATTTTTCCATCACGGCTCCTGTACGTGATTTCCACCTTGGTTCTATAAGCTTCACCTTTGAACGGCCCGGGGACTGGACAGGGCACCACTTGGCAGGGCAGGAGTCTCAGCAGAGAGTACAGGTGCTGGCAGAGGTAATCTTTGATGGCCCTGAGTCTTCAAAACAGGCGGCAAGCTCAGTCTAAGACCTTGGAGACACTTCACAAGCAAGATTATACCACAATCTCCAGTATTTGTCCTCTTTCAGGTAGAAGCAGCAACTGCAGACCAACCAACCAAAGCACAGTCACAGAAAAAGGGGCAATACTCCTTCTCCAGTTCTTAAGCTCTTCTCCTTGGCAGAGGTTCCTCTTGGTTCCAGAAGTGATCTAAAAATCTGGGGTTTGGGGTCCACTACTTATACCCCTTTCTGCCTTTGAAGTTGTCAAACTACAAAGGAAAGTCTCTGTTGTTCACAAGATCCTGCCTCGCCGGGTCTGGCTCCAGCCTCACACCAGTGGGTTGGGTCTGCATTGTGTGAGGGCAGGCACAGCCGTTTGAGATGTAAGCGACCACTCCTCCCTCCACTCTAGCCCAGATGGCTCATCAGGATATGCAGGCTACATCCCAGCTCCCTTTGTGTCACTGTCTAGTGGAGATTTACAAACAGGCCAACTGTCAGTCTGACCCAGACAGGGAATACTCAAGCATGCAGAGTCACAGAATGGTTTATGTAAGAAAATACCCACTTTCTAAAAGTGGCATTTTCAAACTGACAGTTTACAAACCAACTTTACCAAAAGATGTATTTTTGAATTGTGAGTTCAGAGACCCCATACTCCATATTTCTATCTGATTCCAAGGGACAACTGCACTTAAAAGTTTTTTAAAGGCAGTCCCCATGTTACCTTTTGAGAGAGATAGCCCTTGCAATAGTGAAAACTGAATTTGTCAGTATTTGACTGTAAAACACATGAGTACATGTCCTACCTTTAACATACACTGCACCCTGCCCATGGGGCTTCCTTAGGGATGCCTTACATGTATAAAAAAAAGGAAGGTTTGGGCCTGGCAAGTGAGTACACTTACAGGTTGAATTGGCAGTTTAAAACTGCACATACAGACACTGCAGTGGCACATCTGAGCTATGTTTATAGGGATACTTATGTGGGTGGCACAATCAGTGCTGCAGGCCCACTAGTAGCATTTGGTTTATGGGCCCTGGGCACCTCTAGTGCACTTGACTAGGGACTTTCTAGTAAATCAAATATGCCAATCATGGAAAAGCCAATTACATATACAATATACACAGGGAACACTTGCACCTTTGCAGTGGTCAGCAGTGGCAAAGTGCCCAGAGTACCAAAACTAGCAAAAACAAAGTCCAATACACAGTCAAAACACAGGAAGCAGAGGCAAAAGTTCTCAATGGCGAGCAGTTACAGACGTCTCATGGAGGTAAAGACTAGATTAGGGTTAATGGCAATTTCAAATTTACCTAGCATTTCCTACAGATAAGTCAAAGAACAGCATAGTATATACATTTTCAATTATTCAATTAATCAATTGATGCAGCAGGGCTGCTGTTGGACTTGGCTTTTTGACAGGGTCATCCCCAAACTTTTTGCCTCCTTCCTCCTATTTTTTCTGACCTGTTGTTGTTGGCTTTTGAACTCTGGGCACTTTACCACTGCTAACCAGTGCTAAAGTGCATATGCTCTCTGTGTAAATTGTACTATTCATTGGTTTATCCATGATTGGCTATTTAATTTACTTGTAAGCCCCTAGTAGAGTGCACTATATGTGCCTAGGGCCTGTAGATTAAATGCTACTAGTGGGCCTGCAGCACTGGTTGTGCCACCCACTTCAGTAGCCCCTTAACCTTGTCTCAGGCCTACCATTGCAAGGCATGTGTGTGCAGTTTCACTGCCACTTCGACTTGGTATTTAAAAGTACTTACCAAGCCTAAAACTCCCCTTTTTCTACATATAAGTCACCCCTAATGTGTGCCCTAGGTAACCCCTAGAGCAGGGTGCTGTGTGGGTAAAAGGTAAGACATGTACCTGTGTAGTTTATATGTCCTGGTAGTGTAAAACTCCTAAATTCGTTTTTACACCACTGTGAGGCCTGCTCCCTTCATAGGCTAACATTGGGGCTGCCCTCATACATTGTTGAAGTGGCAACTGCTGATCTGAAAGGAGCAGGAAGGTCATATTTAGTATGGCCAGAATGGTAATACAAAATCCTGCTGACCGGTGAAGTCGGATTTAATATTACTATTCTAGAAATGCCACTTTTAGAAAGTGAGCATTTCTTGGCACTAAAATCTTTCTGTGCCTTACAATCCACGTCTGCCTAGGTTTCGTTGACAGCTCCTTGTGCATTCACTCAGACACACCCCAAACACAGGGTACTCAGCCTCACTTGCATACAGCTGCATTTTTAATGGGTCTTCCTGGGCTGGGAGGGTGGAGGGCCTGCCCTCACACAAAGGACTGCCACACCCCCTACAGGGACCCTGGCAGACAGGATTGAACTGAAAGGGGACCTGGTGCATTTCTTAGACACTCTTTGAAGTCACCCCCACTTCAAAGGCACAATTTAGTATAAAACAGGGCCTCTGCCCTACCTCATCAGACACTTGCTGGAGAAGAAACCTGAACCAGAAATGACATCCTGCCAAGAAGAACTGCCTGGCTGCTTAAAGGACTCACTGTCTGCTTTTCTACCAAGGACTGCTGCCTTGCTGTTGGCCTGCTGCCTTGCTGAACTCTTGTCTGGCTGTAAATGTGCTCTCCAAGGGCTTGGATAGAGCTTGCCTCCTGTTCCCTGAAGTCTCAGGACCAAAAAGACTTCTCTTTTTCATTTGGACTCTTCGTGCACCGAAAATTTCGCCGCACAGCTTGCTCCGCAGCGACAAAATCGCCGCACACCGACGCTGATCGACACGACGCCTTCGGGGTGGGTGGAACTTCGATGCACGGCCTCGCATAGACAACGCCGCCCGACTTCCAGAGGGGAAATCGATGCGACGCCTGCCGTGAGAAAGAAACTTCGACGCACAGCCGCACGGAACGACACGCAGCCGGAAAACAAGCAGAAGAATCCACGTGGTAATCCCGCGACCCACAGAAAGAGACTGTCCGCGCGCCGGAAAACGACGCATGACTTCCCCGTGTGAAAAATAACAACGCAAGTCCGTGTGTGCAGGGGAGAAATCGACGCACACACCATTTTTCCACGTATCTCTTCTTCTGCGGCCCTTTGCGGAGATTTTGCACTTTAAACCAGGTACTTTGTGCTTGAAAGAGACTTTGGGGGTCATTCTGACCCCGGCGGTCAAGGACCGCCGGGGCCGGGGTCGGCGGTAGCACCGCTAACAGGCTGGCGGTGCTCCGCCGGGCATTCTGACCGCGGCGGTACAGCCGCGGTCAGAAGCGGAAAGTCGGCGGTGTACCGCCGACTTCCGCTGCCCATGGGAATCCGCCATGGCGGCACACCTTGCTGCGCCGCCTTGGGGATTCCGACCCCCTCACCGCCATCCTGTTCCTGGCGGTTCCGCCCGCCAGGAACAGGATGGCGGTGAGGGGTGTCGTGGGGCCCCTGGGGGCCCCTGCAGTGCCCATGCCAACAGCATGGGCACTGCAGGGGCCCCCGTAAGAGGGCCCCACTTTGAATTTCAGTGTCTGCTCAGCAGACACTGAACTTCGCGACGGGTGCTACTGCACCCGTCGCACATCCTCCACTCCGCCGGCTCAATTCGGAGCCGGCATCCTCATGGAGGGGTGTTTCCCACTGGGCTGGCGGGCGGCCTTTTGGCGGTCGCCCGCCAGCCCAGTGGGAAACCCAGAATACCCGCGGCGGTCTTTTGACCGCGCAGCGGTATTCTGGCGGTTCCCTCCAGGCGGGCGGCTCCCGCCGCCCGCTGGGGTCAGAATGACCCCCTTTGTTTGCTTTTTAAAGACTTAAGACAATTTATATCACTTTTTAGTGATATCTTTACAAATTCGTATTGCATCTTTGATCGTTTTGACCTGCAAATACCCATATAAATATTATATATTTTTCTAAACACTGTGTGGTGTATTTTTGTGGTGCTATATTATGTTATTGTATGATTTATTGCACAAATGCTTTACACATTGCCTTCTAAGTTAAGCCTGACTGCCCGTGCCAAGCTACCAGAGGGTGGGCACAGGATAATTTTGGATTGTGTGTGACTTACCCTGACTAGAGTGAGGGTTCTTGCTTGGACAGAGGGATATCTGACTGCCAACCAAAAACCCCATTTCTAACAGCTGCTCATTGTAATCTTTTATTCTTGGGTGTGTGGTTCTCAGATCTACAGCCTATATTGAAGCCAAAGTTAGTATAGGCAATAACTGAGGTGATTGTCTCTTACAACCCTGTGTTTTTCCATACAGTTTAATACCCAGTTGAATAAAGATGTTCATACAATTTCCTCAATATTAACAACTCCTGAGTTCATTCATTAATGTGGTGTGGCATCTTTGTACATTTAACATAAAGTTCTATACTCTACATAATTTAATCAAATAATAAAGTGTTCAAAATGTAATCTACAAATCTCATAAGGGTGATTGGGGTTGATTAAAGTAATATGGTTTTGCTACACATCATGACATGTAACTCCAGTTGCATGCATATTGTATTTTAAAGTTCATAAAATGCATTTAGTACTTATGTTACAAATGTTTGGACATTTTGGGAGATTATGGCCATTGCTGCTTCACTCAACAGTAAACGCAAATTAATAGTGGAATTGGTGATTTCACTGTGGACATGTGTAGTTCTATAGTTTCATAACAGAGTTGGAGTCCCATGGTGAATGACATGGAGTTATAACGTTACCCACATCATCTCTAAGTTGTGGATGCTAGTTGCAATTAAAGGCCTGATTTAGAGTTCGGCGGATGAGTTACTCCATCACAAATGTGACTTATGTTCCATCCATCATATTATATCAAATGGCACTTGTAATATGGTGGATTGCACATCTGTCACGTTTGTGACAGAGTAACCCGTCCACCAAACTCTAACTCATGCCTTAAGACTGATGGGACTTTGGGTTGGAAAGGTCTTTAGTTGCTGGGAGCATGGCTATGGGGCCTTTTTATTATTGTTTTTTATTTCAACTAGAAGTGCTTTTCCGCATCTTTCTTAAGGCCATGACAGAATGTGCAAAGCTGTACTATATTCACACTTTCCTGTTTTCTCATTTACAGTTCCCGGTCTCACCCTCAGAAGGTGTGGGTGATGTGCTCCAGTCCAAAATATGTACAATTCTGATAATGCTCATGACATTTTAAATAATGACCATTCAGTGTCATCCCCCTATACAATTTATGTATGTCTCTGTAATGGTTTTTGACTCTCTTTTTATTGGTCTTATTGTGTTTCCAACATAGATTGTTGCATGGACAACTTATGACAGGGCTTATGATGTATATGACATAGGTTCTGTTGCAATGAATCCACTGCCTTATTGATATTTTAATGTTGCCATTGGCATTAAATATCCAGCATGTGTTTTATCCTAATATGCATACTGAATAGTCCTGGCAGGCATAGAACCCAGTGGGTTTGTCAAGGAAAGTTTCTGATATATTCCTTTGGTCTAACAATTCTGAACAGCAAAGTACCTCATTGAAGTTCTTGGCTCATCAAATGGCCATCTAATGGTTTGGTGACATACCGTTACTAATGGAAGGATTGCTTGAAAATGTTTTTTTTAGTATTCAAGTGATTCTATGGTGTCCATTTTGAGAATTGGGTAGGAAACTGACGGTGTCCATTCTAAATGTGTTGATTTGTTCATAGTCCCACAAACCAGATAACTACAATAGATGTATGGGATCTCACTTGCAATATTCTCAAATTGTGACTTTGTTCTAGTCTCTTGAGTAGTTCTTTCATTTTGTGTTTGTATTTTTTGTCACAATTTCTCTCAGTTATTAGTATTCCGTCTCTTGAAATATTTTGTATAACACTGAATGGATGACAGCTATCAGCCTGTGTGAGAAATTGGATTATCAGTTAGGGTGGATGGTAGTCCACCACAAGCAATAATAGCAGCATTCCTCTAAAGCCCATTAAAGGTTTCAGAAATGTAAACCTAAGTAGAACCCATGGTAGTTATTTCACAGAGCAGACAGGCCTAACTTAAAAAACCTTGTAAAGCCTTTAGAAGTAGTGAAACAGTTCAAAGTAAAAAAAAACAACACAATAGAAATCACACTCCAAATTATAAAAAATGAGAATAATTAAATGAACAAAGTGACAAAAATCTGATAAGGGGAAGTAGCGCTGTGAATTTTTAAAGTTTTAAATGAAAATAGCATCAAAAAGTGGTAAGCGCCAACCCCAGCTATCAGGAAGCACTTAAACGGTACCTAGACACGATTTAAAGCAGACCGTGATGAAGCATTTTTAGATAACCAGACCACTTTCCTCCCAGTGGGAGGTTTTACTATCTGAAATGGAAGTCAAACATTCTCAGCAGGGCACGGCAGCCGTCTGTGGCTGAGAAGACCGACACAAGGCCAGATACCTGTCAACAAAGTCAGGGTGAAACCATGAACTACTGGTGGGTAAGCTCAGAGCTGAAAAAATTCAATATTTGCCCCCAGAGAAGGTCTCTCATCATCTGGAAACTTTGGGTGTCTTTGTACTGTACAAATTTCTACCTTTGGAATAAGTCACTTTGTTGGAGCTCAGATTCCTCCAGCGAAAGCTTTAGCAGGACGGGGCTCCACGAGGCCCGATAGCATCTCCACAACATTTTCCTGCTTTTCCTGCTGTGGAAAAGCTCCAAGCAGGAGCTACCTAAATCTTACGACCATCAGCAATGCATATTTGTTGGATTGACATGGCAGGTTTGTCCCAGTCCTCTGGATGTCTTAAGAGTTAAAGGGTTTCTATGTTCCAGGTTTTTCAGGATCCTAGGAGAGTAGTGTTTGACACAACAAAGGGTCCCAGGGCCTTAGGAACAGCACTTGTGTGGTCAGGGCTCATGTCAGCAGAAGCCACCAGAAGGGTCCAGGGTGGCACATTTGAACTAGTCAGCTGGACTCTTCAGGAAAAGGGGGGGCTTCTTTTATCTTGTTGTGTCCCTGTAGCTTAACAAGAGGTCAGCCAGCTGACCCCTGAGGTCCACAACTTTGTCCTGGGTACCATTGGGAGTAGGTCCAGCCTCTAAGATCTCTTCATACAGCAGATGTAATCCTTCTTCTGCCTTCACTACTACAGTAGTGTTTTTAAGAGGGTGCCCAGGGGTGCCACATTTATGCCTGGCACTAGCCTGTACGTGACTTCTGGACCCTTCTGAACCAATAGGCTAAATGTTCCCAGAGTAACCCTATCTACGTTAACAACATTTCCTGTGTGCCCTAAGAAAAACAAACCCACAGTGCCCCTCTCTCCCTAAAATCAAGATGGCAGAACCTTTCATCCCGTGTGCAGAGCCCTTGTTCCCTCCCTAGAGGCTGGAATAGGAAAATAAGCAACATCTCCTATGTGGTAAGTTAAAACTGGTTTGTGGGGCAACTCCATTCCCAATAGGCCTGCGGGAAGAGGGAAGGCTGAAGTGGTACATCAACCTGTGAGAGGGTAGGCATTGCCCAGATGATCATCCTTTCAGAGGAACGTAACACCTCCTTACTCCCAAGACCTTTGTAACACCTCTGAGAGTAAGTTCATACCTCATCAAGGAGCTATTCCTGGTTGACAGTTGGAAGCTCATACAAATAGGCTTCTTTAGACTTTAGGGAGGCAAAATGTGACTTTTAAAAGTACCTTTTCTAACATATTTTCACAGATATGACTTTACCTATGAATTTTGTTTTCAATAAATATATTAAAAACTAATTGAATTAACTTTTTAGCAGGTTCTTGGCAGAGATAACATTATTTATTTTTAATATGAACGCCTGATGCTTTCCTGTGGAACAGTTCACCCTGCTACAGTGAAAATAGCTTTGGCACCATAAGTACAAGCTTTACATTAAACATTTATATGTCCTACCTTTGAATATCATGTATCTGCCATATTGGACATTAAGGTCTACTTAGGGGTGTTTTGTTAATATTGAAAAAGGAGAGTTCTATGCCTGTCAAAAGATGTTATTTTGACATGTTGAATTTGCAGTTTTAAAAAAACTAGCAATAAGGGCAAAAGGGGGCATTTTCTTACAGCCTGTAATATTGAATTTGCTGAAGTTTCCTTTGTATGTAGGTCAGTTTGGATTTTATTGTTTTTAATGTAGATTGTGAGTTTGAAGACGTTACTCTGTTTGGTTGATAATTTTGTAGTTGTTTTGATGTTCATTTCATTTATGGCTATTAGTTGAAGGTAAATTTTGAGGCTTCCTGATGGTCCTCACAAGATGCATAGAATGCCTTCTATGTAAAGTCCATAAAGTATAATATGTGGAGTAAACTCTTGGAACTTATCAGCTCATAACCAATATTTCTCCACTTCGCACATTAGGAAGCAGGCATATGGGGGAGATAATTTTGCTTTCATCACAGTCCTCTGTATTTGTAAGTGGTATTCATTATTGAAGAAAAAGGCATTGTTAGACTGGCAGTAAGGAAACATTTCAAAGAGCATGTTTTTGGATTCCAAGTAGTGTACTGACTTGCTCAACAGAACATTAGCGGCATGCATCCCATGCTCATGTTGTACTGATATATAGAGGCTTACAACATTTATGGTTCATTGGATATTGTCTTCTTGCTAATCAATGTTATCCCATGCCCTTAATGTATGATGGTAAGTTCTTTGTCGAAGGATGTAGCTGTTGGGGTATATATAGTTTCCCAAGCACTGGAAAATCACCCCAGAGGAGTAAATACTATTTTTGTGAATGTTTGGAAGTAGTTAAAATGTTGTCATTGTTGGATGTTCTATGAATATTTCCTTTTCTCAAATGTCAGGCGTCCCTGACTTTACCATTCTCACAATTTAACTTGTAATTCAGAACTGATCTGTGTGGTTGGATTCATGGTTTGTTTCTTGTAGAAGTGAGTATCCTGTTGGTGTTTTTGTCCTTTCCTGGATATAATCATTGATGTGTAATGTAAATACATTTCCATCCTTATCTGTTTATTTAATGATGATTTCTATGTCCTGTGTGAGTGTGAGAATAGCATGTTGTTCTTTTATTTTTTATGTTTGTCTGTATAAATGTCCTTATTTTGTATATTTGATATATTCCTTTTCTATTTTCTGTTTAGTGGTGGTATAAAATGTATCAATAGTATTATTTGAAGGTAGTTGTTAGGTGAAGGATTGTTTCTTACCCTTATTGCTGCTCACAGTGTAGGTTGTATCTCTTTCTTTGTTAAAAGCAGCCTGAGTAAGTGTTGCTTCCATATTGGTACCCATATTCGGTAGTGTTGATAGGAAATGCATTTCCTCTAAATCCTGTATAGTGAGCATGCTGACATAATCTGTTTTAGTATCCATTAGGTTGCAAGAGGCCACTGGACAAATCTTCAGACCCTGGTTGATGACCTGAATTTGATGTTCTGTGAGATTCATATTGGAAACCTTCACAATTAGTTGGTTGTGTTTGCTGTGTCCTTTTCTTTTTCCTTCCTTCTTACATGGGTTATTATGCCAGTTTGGTCTGATGTGTTTCCTGCTGATTTATTGTATCTTGGGTGTTTGGCTTTCTTATCCCTAATCTGTGCCATTTAGCCTCTTCTGTAATATGTATCTAAAACTATATTCTGATTTATGATGTAAGCAATTCTAATTCACTTCCTGGTGGTTCTGTATCTGAGCTGGTTGGTGGCTGGGTTGTGGGGTATGTTATTTTCTCTGTTGTTTGTGTTTTATGGAGGTTGTTGTATTTGTATATTTTTATTTATGAATGTGTAAACACGTCCCAGTTGGTAATCCAACTAGTCCTGTCAGTATTTTCTATTTTTCTCCTTATGATATCTTTTTCAAACTAATCAATCACCCTGTTGAGTATTTCAAAGTTCTTCTGAACTTTGTCACATCTCCCCAGTTTGCATCCTCAGTCATCTTACTTAACTTATCAACCTAAATGGAGAATTTGTCACATTCTTCATTCCTTCTCTTAGTTGTTTGATCATGTTATTGCATGCCTCTTTGAGATTAGTTTTCTGTTGTCTTATTTTGGTAGGGTCTTTTGTTTTAGTGGATGAAAGATTTGTAGTCCTTGAGGTATCTGATCGGCTTCAATATATTTCTTTAAGGAAGTTTATTCACACCAATTAGACATTTCTTTCTCAAGGGCTTCCTCCAATGTCTGGAAGATGCTTATTGATGAGAAAGGAAAGGGTTTTGTTGAAGTGTTTGGTCCTATATTGTTCAAACTGAATGCTTCATCTATTATATTGCTTCGATTTGCCCAGTAGCTTCTACAATCTACAATCTGTATTACTGTCTGCTCTAGCTCTATGCAAACTGGATCCAGTGGTTTAAAGCACATCCAGGTAAAGTAATGGCCTCCAGACTTAGTTGCTCTATTTTAAATCCTCAAAAGAAAAGTAGTTTAGTTTGTGGTGTGCCTATGTATCTCTTTGAAGTGGGCATGATCCCTCCCCATGACCCTTTGTAATACAAAGGTTAGAACACTGATAATGGCACTTTCAAATGTATATTGTAGCATTTCATACAGATAAAACAAGCAAATACTTCAAACAACATAAACTAGTATTATTCAGCTAATGAATTGCTGCAGCAGGGTTGATTGTTGTGTTATTTTATTTCTTGTTAAGTGTTTCAAAGATCTACAGTCCGTATTGCAGACAAAGTTAGTAGGTACAAACATTAAAGTGATTGTCTCTTACATCAGTGTATATTTACATATAATTTAATTACCAAATTGAATACAGATGTCAATATAATTTCCTCATTGTTAACAGAAATTCCAAAGTTCATTCATTAACATGGTGTACCATCCTTGTACATTTAACATAATGTTTTATACCCAATCCTATTCAAATATGTTTCATCCAAACAGTAAAGCGTTCAAAATATTACTTACCAATTTTAGCCATAACTAAGACTTGTCGCAGGCTACTCTTCATTTATGTGTTTGGCCCACTGGAAGTGCAGAGAGGTCTTGATTTTTGCAGGTTCTGCCTTGACTTAGGTAGGGGCGTACCTTTCTGGTAGCCACGGTGTTGCCGACGGAGGAACTCCAAAAGCAGTCCGTGCTCTCCAGAAGGAGTCCCAGAGGAAAAAAAACAAAAGGGAAAAACTTCTAAGCAGGAACTCCCTGGAACAAAAAAGAAGCAAAAAGGTAAGTCTTTCCAACAGGAAAATAATATTGAAAAAAGCTGGAACAGGCGAGGAAAAATATAACTACGAAAAAAGTAGCAGGAGCGAAGATCACCACCAAAGGAAGTGTTGCAGCGCAAGGAGAACAAGAATCACTCACCTTATATACCCAAGAAAAGGAAATGACCAACAGGAAGTAGAAAGTCACTATATTGGATTGTGAACAAACATAGGAACATATAGAGAAAAGACACCATGTTGAAAGGGTTCTTAAGGCATGCAGGGAGAAAGAAGGCATGCTGGGAAGAAGAAAGAACATGGCAGCTGGAGAAGTACATAAATACAGGAGGAAAGGAAGAAAAAGAAAAAAAGGATAGGCTCATGAGGTAAGTGAGAGGTGTGGGGGGAGGTTTCCAGGAAAATAGAGAGGGCGCGCCGCGCACACAACTCGCCATGGCCCCATGCCCTATTTGGGGTCTCGAGAAAAATAGAGTATAGCAGGGGCGTGGCACGCGGGCCACCACAGATCCCTGTCGCGCCCTGAGCCGAATGCTCGGCTTGCACCACGGTCATCCGCGGCGTGACAAAAAGTCCTATAAGGGTTGTTTGGGTACTGTGTTGATTAAGGTAGTATTGTTTTGCTACATATCATGGTGATGCTAGTGATATGACCTTAGCTACTGTGTAGCAGTGGAATTTTACATAAGTAGGCTGGTAGCCCTCCACACCGGTGATAGAGATAAAAAAAGGTCTGGTCACAACTACAGATTCAGAAAACACGGCACACTCCACCACTGGTCAGCATGCTAAACCTATTACAGTAGTCCACTACCTAACTAATGAGAGCACACCTATGTGCAACTGCACCCCCAAGGACTAGCGCAGGTCCAGGAACTCTCATGTGAAAGGACAATCCTTGGCATTTGCACACATGCGTGTGAGTGTGAGGCTGGGATCAGAATTTAAAAAAACAGTATACAAAAGATACTCATAGTTGGGCACTCCGGACAGGGGAACATAACTTGTCAGCCATGCAGGAGCCATTCCTGTCCCAACAGGGCGGTGGAATGGGGGAATGACACCAAATGTGGCAGAAAGCTACATCTTGGCCCAGAAATTGAGCAAAAGATATGATCTGGTTTACTGCCACCACAGCAACAAGGATGTGGCTGCAGTAATTTTGGGACTCAGGGGCTCAGTCCCTGCCCTGTAAAAAGTATAAAAGAAATATAGGATGGCAGATGGGGATATCTTGCCACCTAAACCTGATGGAGAAGTATCCCAGAGGGACTCCTTCCCAGGATCAAAAATTTTATTTTTTTCCAATGGGACCATGAAGCCACGGTCCAGTTCTAATCTTCTCATGGTGGACCAGGGCGGGGCTGTTTTTTAAATTCTTTTTTTAGCGAAGGGTGCATGCACCTACCCTCTATAAGCCATTAGTAGGCCACATGAACCTCCGCTCATTTCACATTCACTGCTTTTTTAATATGGGGAGGGGGTGTGTAGCCCCCCTCCCAAAGCCTTTTTGTGTAATTTTGTTTCAAGCAGTTGAACTTTATTATTATATTTGTTAGTATACTTCTGGAATTACAGTTTAGTCCCATGTTACTCCTGATGAGTTAAGCTATGTTAGAGCTCACTAAAGTAAAAGTTCTACTACTATAAGTTGACCTGTATCTACCTTCCCACATTCAAGGCAGTCCACATAACTGTCTTTTCTACTGATGCAGGTTTTAGGAACAGACACCAGAACAGAAATTCTTGAAGCACACCTTAGTGTCCCCCAAACACAATTTTCTGTAAGGTACATCAACCGTGGTGCATTGCATCTGGATTGCAAGTTAAACAAAATTAAAGTTTACAAAAATCTGATGGTCCTCTCATACATGTCAGCAATATTTTTCAGGGGTGAGCCTCAAAATGATAATGATTAGTATGCTTCAATTTCTATAAATGTACCTTTACAATGTTGTTTTTGTAGTTATGTAGCTATCATTACATAGGAGAGAGTCTCATAGACAGATTTGAGTTGGCAATGTCTGAATATAGACCATATAGACCATGACACTGTGATACTTTCATCAAGAGGATGCATCATAGGACCAAATAGGGTGCTGAGCAGATTAAACCATACAAGAGGCTTCAAGCAGGAGTCATAGGAACAAAGTAGGGGTTTCATGTAGGAAAGTGCCCCTTTTTTACATGGTCACCCGCACTTTTTACCTGGTACATGATATAATTTTGACTGAACGTGCACTGGGTTTCTGCTATCCAGGTCCCCAGTGATAGATATCTTTCCCTAAAACTAAGCAATTGTTCCCCAATTGGTAAATACCTTTGGCCCCCTATAAGTCCCTAGTAACTGGTACCCTTGGTACATGGGGCATGGGTACCAATGAAGGGTCCCCTAAGGGTTGTAGCATGTATTGTGCCATTGTCAGGCAATCCTCCCCTAGCACATAGAGGTTGCTATTGCAGGCTTTGTGTCTTGGTGCGACTAAAAGTGAAAACAGAACATGGCAAACAGCCTATGGGGGTCATTACGACCCTGGCGGCCGGTGGTACCGCCAACAGGCTGGCGGTGTTCCGCCAGCAATTATGACCGTGGCACTATAGCCACGGCCATACCGCCGACCCCTCCAACATACCACCAGGCTTCCCCCTGGTGGTCATAATCCCCAGGGCAGCGGTGCAAGCACCGCTGCCCTGGGGATTATGAGTCCCTGACCGCCAGCCTGTCCATGGCGGTAAACACCGCCATGGAACGACTGGCAGTAAGGACACTTGGGGTGCGCCTGGGGGCCCCTGCACTGCCCATGCACTTGGCATGGGCAGTGCAGGGGCCCCAGGCATAGCCCTGTCGAGCATTTCACTGCCCGAATTTCGGGCAGTGAAATGTGTGACGGGTGCTACTGCACCCGCTGCACATCAGCATTGCCACCGGCTCTATTACGAGCCGGCAGCAATGTTGATGTGACATTTCCGCTGGGCCAGCGGATGGTAACACTGTTACCGTCCGCTGGCCCAGCGGAAATGTCATAATAGGGAGCCAGGAATACCCCTGGCAATGGCGGGATTCTGTCTCCCGCAGCCTCAGCGGTCTTTTTCCAAGACCGCCGAGGTTGTAATGACCCCCTATGTGTCCTGTCCCCTAACACTGCATGCTTTATAGGTAAGTCACCCCTACAGCAGGCCTTACAGCCCTAAGGCAGGTTGAATTCTATTACATGTGAGGACATATATACAAGAGCAGAAATGCCCCTGTTATATCTTTGTCGATTCTTAGACATAGTGAGTGAAAAGGAAAACAATTTTAGGTACATGTGCTGGACACTGGTCACTACAAGGTCCCCATCTACATGATGGCTTCACTGAAAATAGGGATGTTTGGTATCAAATACCTCATATCAATAAACCATCACTGATGCCGGTGACAGATTTATTATACATGCATCCAGAGGGCACGCTAGAGGTGCCTCTGAAAACCTACCAACTACCAGTGTGCGGACTAATTAGTTTTAGCCAGCCTGCCACCACCAGACACAATTCTCACCCCCAAAAGTGAGAGCCTTTGCTTTCAGGTGGTCAGATACACAGCCCGCTCTGGGAGAGGTGCTTACACACTCCACCCAACAAGATGACTGTGAATCTGTATTCCAAGGAAGGGGGCTTCAAAGAAGCACACCACCTTTGGTATGCAGATGTGGCTTCAACTAAGGAGAAATGCCGCCCCGCCTCCACCCACTGGCCCATTTGGCACATGGACAGGTGGTAAATCTAGTGTTCAGAGAGTTGTGTGTCCACCCCTGACGTCAGTCCGACCCCTAGGGTGCACTGCCTGACGTGACACAACAATTAGAAATCTACCATTTTGGTGCAGATTTCGGAACCCTGGGACAGGGTTATGCCCACTTCCCACAGGAAATGGTCATATTGCTCGTGTAGTGACCCCAGGGTAAGTAGCCCATCGGCTGCTATCCTTCACTCCCCAAAATACCACTAAATTCAGTATTTAGGGGAGACCCTGGTACCAGGAAATCTGATTCCTGCTGACCTACAAAGTAGGACATTCAAAAGCCACAAACGCAAAGCCCGAGGAAAAAGCACCTGACTTGACTGCAGCCCTGTAAGGCTGTCTCCTGTTCCTGCTGATTTGCTCCTAAGTTTACTCATCCTGCAAGCTTCTGTGCCTCCAAAAGCCCGGGAGGACTGCCTGCCTTCAACAAAGACCCAGGAACTCCAGTGGGGTAGTGGAGCTACTTCCCTGCTCTTGCAGGCACCCGAAGAAACCTGAGAAGACTTCAGACTGCAAAAACCTAACACTGAAAAGCACCACTGCACCCGTACCACCTAACTGGAGTTGTAGTGGGGCAATGGTGCCAACGTGATCCCCAAGCCCTACAGAGACAGAGCCCACTTTGGACTTGCCCACTGTGGACTCAACCGATGCCACCTGCAGCCTCTAATCACAGGCCCCCTCAACCTCGAGTGCTCCCGGTGAAGAAACCCCGATGCCTCACGGCACCTCCGCACCCATCACCTCTGGCTCATGGAGAAGAGGACCTAAGATGGTGTCATGTTACCAAGCATCTCTAGACTTGAACCCAGCTGTTTGTTCTCCTCGACTAAACCCCCTGTCCAAACCTGCTGCCTCTTGTCAACTGGACAGATCCTCATTGACTAACTTTGGGCACCCGATGCCATACTACACCTCTGCACCCAGCTGCCCAGTGTGACCTGTTGGTGTGGTCCTGATCCTTGTCCAATACTTACCATAGGTCCAGGAGACTGGTCCTGTAAATCGTTGTACTATACCTGAATGCAGTACTTGTTTTTCTCTCAATAGGATAACATTACCGCTTCTGCGAAATACATTGTCGACTTTTGAAACCTGAAAATATTTTTCTTGCAAAATTTACTTACCTGATTGTATTGATTCTGGTGCCTAAACATATATAAAGATAAATGTTATTTTTGTAAAATGGTGTGGATCTCCTTCTTGAGTAGTATGTCACATTTATTGATTGTCTGTGTATTTGAAGATGTCTAACGCTCCTCTCTGATAAGCCTAAGACTGCTTGACCACGCTACTCCTTAAAAGAGAACCTTGGGATTGCTAAAGCAAGCCCAGTCCAATAGTAAGGGATCCCTGGACTCTTTGCACAATAATTCTCATTTTGATATATCATATAAAGAGCTAGCTTTTTATACACTGCACTCTTGATGAAAGTGGGATGCTGAGGTCAGCCTGCCTGTGACTACCTGTAACTATGAACCTGAGGTGCCAAGGGATTTTCCAGTTCCTTAAAATTGACTGGTGTCCAAAACCTGGTATCAGTACATTGCATGAGAGATTGCATGGTGTGCTTGCATAATATAATTTTAAGGCCACTGCAAACAAAAACACTGGAATTGAAAATTATTTAAGTTGGTCCTGATGAAAGCTGGATGACTGATTGGTGATTAAAAACAAGCGTTTGCAATGCAACGGGTCTCTCATTTGTTCGAGTTAGAGCTATTAGCGCTATATACTCCTAACCGGGCTTTTCTTGCTGCATAAATTGAACATTAAAAGTAAAACAGTTTCACATAAGCGCCACAGCCGCCATGAGCATCAGCGTGAAGAGACACACAAAAGGAAAAACAAGTTTGCTTGCAGTCAAACTTATCGGCAAAAGTGCAATTAGCCGTGTAACAGGGGCAATAGCCAAGGCGGTAACAAAACCACCCCAAGGAGGGACAAACACAAGCTATTTACCAATTTCATCAAAGGATTTTTGAAGGGCAAACCCATGAACGAGTGGTAGTGATGGACGTGATGTGGGCATTTTTAAAAGCCCAGATACATACCAACATGTTGGAAAAGCAGCGCTTGTGCACTGCTATGCTCGACCTAACTAGCTGAAGCACGTTGACCTCGGGATCCAAAAGTCATTAACCTCTCCATACATGTCCAGCTCTAACCTCTAAACGTGCCAAGAGTGCCCTTTTAATAAACTGAAAGATAACAAAATTGTCTCTCAAGGGTGTTTTTTGAGTCCACCCAATGCTGAATCATGCCACATAGAAATATGTGGGTGAGAGTCAGCTACAAAAATCAGGAGTAATTTCCACTTCTTTGCAATAATCAATGAGTCTGGGGGTTTCCTCTCTTTCTAATGTGGTATAGATCCTTTGGGAAAATTAGGTAATTGACCACGCTCATTGTCCTCACTCTCTTCCTTTGTTGTTTGATATTTGCACATGGCACCTATAAAATAATTTGTCACTATATTATGCATTTTTTATTGTCGCCAAACGTATTTCAATAAATAACATTTTGTTCCACAAACTAAAAGAACACTAACATCTGCTAATGGCCACAAATGTCAAGACTGGTCTGCCAACTCTGTTTACATGTTATGCCCACTACCTCAGACTAACTGAAGTACTGCTAATCAACTCAAAACTCTTTAGTTAGAACACCTGCTGATTTTAATATTATTTTTCTCTGTATATTTATGAACTAATTGTCTTTACGCTTTAGACCAAACACAACTCAGAAATACAGATTCAGCTTACGTGCTAAAAACAAAAATGCAA
The DNA here is from genome assembly GCF_031143425.1 of Pleurodeles waltl. NCBI lineage: Eukaryota > Metazoa > Chordata > Amphibia > Caudata > Salamandridae > Pleurodeles > Pleurodeles waltl. The sequence goes on along the minus strand of NC_090438.1, from coordinate 486,431,910 downwards.
ACCGAGATTTATAGAACAAGCATTAACACAGCCAATTGGTTTGGATTGAATATAGTAACACGTGCAGTGTAAGCATTTTACAAACAGACAGGTAACGGAAGGCATACTGTATTGAAGATTTTCCAGTGTAAAGTAGGTTCTGATGCAATTCAGTGCAAGCACACAAGTAAAAGTGGAATTACACACCCAACAGCCAATAGCATTAGGTGAGAGATGCGTACCCTACAGGGCTAAGCCAAGACCTGATCAACAGTCTCAAACCATGACTTAAAGAGGTTGGTTGAAGAAAGCTAATAGTTGACAGGGGAGGTCCCAAAGCCCACTCCACCTGTGTTTAATACAATAGGTAAGTTTCATAGCTACTGTGTCAACACTCATACCTAAAAAGGCAAGCAAGCCTTTATTCGACCATGTTTAGTGAGCTGTATACCGATAATTAAATACAATGTTTCTTGATTAAAAGCACTTCATGAACACCACTATGGCAGACTAAGTAATTTGATATTTAGAAGTCGTGGTGGACATACAAAGGAAAAGCGAAAACCATAAAGCACTGCAGCTGCATGCACACGCTCTTCAGAGATGTGAATCGAGTCCCTGTCTGATTAAGGTTAAAATGTGTGTTTTTTCTATATCAATGAGTATGCCCTTTGTATTGTGTTTTCATTTATGTTGAGGCCTACTGTGAAAATGAGGTCCAAAGAAAGGAAGAGGCAATTACCTGTATCATCTTTTCAAAGGACGAACACAGGCACTTTCAGACAGGTACCATAGAATACATACAGGCACACCCTGATCTATGCGTTTATGCCTGAGATAGGGCTGTGATGCCACGGTAACGCCTACAGGGGAGTGCATCTATGGCTCCACATCCTAGGCCGTCTCCACTCTATGCGGTAATGGGATGAAGCGCGAGTCTGGTGCCTGACAATGCACCTCAGCTTCTCGTTTGTCTGCAACACAGATCACCCGTCTCCAGGGCAACACATCAAGAAAGGTCTGTGAACACGCAAACCACCACAAGTCCATGGAACACTTCAGCGTATCCAGACACCACAAACTGCAGAACATGCAGAACTGTTTGTGCAACAAATCAGACATACTTCACCAGGTCTGCCCGCTGATTCGCTGCCCAGGTGTTCCCTTAAGTACAGACTTGTATTTACTGATAATCAGGCGCATGTCTGTTAAGTTATTGAATGTAAATGAATAAACGTCCAATTATAGTCACAAAAGAAAGACAACAGACAGGACAATTTAATATATTGAGTACTATTTAAGCTTTTAGGCATTTCAGCTCTTCGATCATTTTTTTAAGAGTAAATTGTGATTGTTCAGCTCCTCTTCACGTTGAAACTAAAAGCGTTAACAGGAGTTTGACAGCTCCGTGAGCTTGCCGCTGAATATGGATTCCCTGACTTCTGGAACAATAGACAAACATATTGCAGGTACACCTGAGCCTGGGAGAGTTGGCATTGCACTTACCCTTAACTGTGGAACCGACAATATTTGTTTTAAATTCTTGTCGTATGTATCCTCCTTAGGAATATTACCATCGCTTTACAACTGCATAAAACGCAACAAATATAGAAAGAGTGCAAGATTGCGCACAAGTTTTTCAGTAAAAGGTTGATTTCTATCACCAATATTTAGAAATCTCGGGGCCATTCCACACTGCTGGGAACTCAGCTTTGTGAAGCAGTGACCATGCTACAACCATAAGTTCGGTTAATAGTGGGGATATGTACATTTATAGATGTGCAGGGGGGTAAGTCAGTGGATGGATGGACAGAATGACAGACGACTGGAAGGAAGGACAGTCAGAAGAACAGACTGATGGATTTATTAATGGATGGATGGTAGACGGATGGATAGGCAGGCGTGTAAAAGGAGGTGGGTGAAAAAATAAAATGCTAGCAATTAACTGACCTATCAACCATGTATGCATTAACTGAGCAAAATAAATCGAACTGATCATGATATTTGAAGCAGTGAACGGTCTTATTGTCGTTGGCAGATATAAAGCTGCCTTTTATGAAAACAGTTTCAAATGCTCTCGTAAAGAATATTTTTTTCAGTGGAATTTCCCAAAATTACTACAAAAAGCGACAGAGATGTTGTGTTCAACCAGACAGCGTGCGCCATTTCTCCTGGTTCATTTCGGCCCTATTTTGCTACCTGTTAACCTACAGTTTTCGGTGGCGTTGGTTTCTGTCCTATGTTTACAGAGAGAAACCGTCCGAGGCAGTGATTTCCATTTGTTGGGAGAGGAAAGGCGGTGTACTGCTCTATTCAAGGCCGCTGGTCCCTTGCCTACATATCTTAAGGTGCACAGACCAATACCACGAAAAAGTCTCTGCCTTCTACTGTTGGAGGGATTATATCCATTGATGTTCCTTCAGAGTTTTAAGTCACATTTTCATATGATGGAAACTCCTGCAGCCCCAGCGCTCAATATGCCATTCAGACGAGAAGCTGGAAAATAGGCAGTCGGCGCTGTGTCTGATATATTTGTCGACGTGTCGCTCTGCGAGAGAGGATGCCCAGCTTGTGGAATAATATGCATTTCTTTTAGCAGAGGATTTCCCCGTGTTTCCCATTTTGTGCCTGTCTGTCGTTGCTGATAAATGTCCTTTTTAGAGGTGGGCACGCTAGCGATTAGGCGCGGGTGCACGGCTGCCTCTGAGCCCAGTATGGATGTATAAAGCATCCCTTTGTCTACAGCGCTGTCTATTTATAGCGAGGCAGGCAGTGGCAAAGGCGCTCCTCCAGGCTTCATCTTCTACAAACAGTTTTCACAGACAGCAGAGAGATAAATTTAGCACTCAAGGATTCTTAAAGAGACAGGGCCTGGCTGATGCAGTTTCTCACCCTCCTCGTACTCTGTTTACGCCATTAGCATCATCCTCCCATCTTGTGGGCTTTTCCTCCTAGTCTGCGTCTAGCCATAAAACTCAATGTCATTTGAGTTGTTTATCGTTCCGTAATTTTGATTTATCATTCTGAAATTCATTTCCATAACTGAATGTTGCCCAGTGCCAAGACTCACGACAGGCGAAGCCTCGTGTAGGTCACAATGAATCCCCAACCCCAGAACATTAGTGATAATTACACCTGCCCATCCACATATGTGGGACTTAATCGAAGCCAGAGAACAAGAAGAATTGAGGTGACATTTTCTTAAAGTAAGGGCTGTGAGTGTGGACGCAGTTGTCTCCTTTTCCTTAAGGATACTTTAAGGTTGCTTAAATTGTTCTTCACTATGGAAATTGCATTCAATTTGACCACTGTATTGTAGTATTAAATGCAGAATTACATTGTTCATTCAACGCAAGTTTCTTAGCATATTTATTTTTATCGATACCGATGCCCCTGGTGCAAAGACAAAACATTGCACAACGGGTGTTTGGTGCATGTGATAGGTTGAGTGTAGGGAAGGCCTTGTGGACAACCCCTATTGAGTGGGGCTAAAGGTTGTGAACACTGGGGGGTGGGCGCCCATGGCACACTCCTTGTGCCAACCCCTACTGCGCACAACCGTGCATAGCATGGGGTGGCTAGCTGCAGGGGAGTTGACACACTGCTAAGCCACAGGCCAGACCTGGAGCCATCTCCACTGGAAATGGCTAAAGGCCGTGCAAAGCAACGGCTGGGAATGAAATGCATTATTAAACTAGCACTGGCAAAGCAAATAGGCCTTGCCTTTTTGCAATGTTGGGTCAGCCAAAACCTTTTGCTGCTGATATGCAGCATGGGCAAAAAGAAAAGCTGTTCAACAATGCTATAAGGCAACTCATGCCCTGGTGTAACTAACTCGTGCCTTGCCATGCACTGCTAATTACCTCAAATATTACGTCTTCATGACATGTTCTGTGACACCATTCATGCTATTAATGCACTATCTGAAATTACTTAATTTAAAGCAACATTATGCACGGTGGGCCCCTCAGCACATATAATTGTCGACATAGTCCATCTCTGCATTGAAAGTGAAACAAGTTGGTATTTATATAATGGTTTGACCAATAGAGATGACTGTAAAGGTTCTTGTTTTAATACCAACATGGATGATCTAATTGGTATCAGGCTGGTCGGACCTGCATAAAGTTAGTACGAGAATACTGTAAAGGTGTACACGAGAAGTGGTTAGGACTGTGGCTGAGAGAAACATAAAGAGAGAAAGTGCAGCTGTTGAAGAATGTGGTGAGAACAAATCAACTAGGAAATAGCATGAAAACAAGCAACCGATTAAACGATCAAATCGGAGTCAGGTCAATAGTATAATAATACTATACAAATATAACAAATAAAATAACTACATAGACACATATAAATACATATTACCGCTGATATCTCTGTATTCACGCCCGGTGCCAACATAACTATTTTCTTAATGTTATTGTATTCTGTTGGTATAGTGATTGAGTAGATGAAGGTAGCTTCATGTATAGCGTACAGTAGAATAAAGCAATTCTCTTGTAAAGGGATCGTGCTTGTTTAAGTTCCTCCCACAAGTGCATTTTGTTTTTTTGAACATGGCGGAAAGACAGTGGAGCATGATGCCAGAATAGTCACAGGGTATACGGGCACATTGATTTCACACATGTTCCTCCATTGATAAAACGCTGTGGCTAGGTATAAAATGTGTAAGAACTCAGGGCTCGGTAATCAGCTGGATATTTAATTAACATACACTATAAAACAGATCTAAATGCTGAAATTTAGACTTTTTTTTTGTTTTTTTCAATGGAAACGGCATGTGGTCTCTTACTTGAGAAGACCTGGTCTTTCTTGCTTCTATTCTTGCGCGCTCGGCCAGCGGAATGCAATGCATCACACACATACAAACACACAATAAATGAAACGCACACTCCCCTGCCTCTTGCTTTTCTTCTGATCCAGCTTCTTTGTGGCCTTGCTCTCCTGGCGTTTCCCTCCGCCCTCCTTCTATGAATATAAAAAAAAAAGCTTTTGCTGAAGTGAGTCACGAAAGATTTAAGCCGTGCGGCAGCAAGAGAGCTCCCTTCCTCCTCCCTTTTAGCTTCTCCTTCACCCCCACCCAGCCACTTCTCTCAGGTTGCTATAGAAACAGTGGCCCCTCTTGCTGCCGACTTTGATTTCTTCCTTTTATTTTTCATCTTTCAGAATCACGACAACAGCAGCTTGTATGATGGACCTGCGAAGATACCCTCTGGACCAACAGAACTGCACGCTGGAAATTGAGAGTTGTGGGTATTCATTGTTTATTCAGCTCACACCATCCCTTTATCTATGTGTACCATGTGTGTATTAGGGGAGAGGTGACGTGGGGAGAGACGTAGACGTGCCAACCGTTTAACATTCATGTATTCTGTTGCATTTCGTGGCACGCGATTTCCTTTTAAGGCGAAGTATGTTGGGAGAAGCGAGATTTCGGTACAACACACCCAACTCTCATTGTGTAGAGCACATAGACGAAGAGGTGATGTCACCAAACGGAGCTCCGAAGCGCCTGGTAAATTGAGAAACAAAACGATTCATAGTCATCGCCAAATGAGATATGTTCAAGTAAGGCCGCTAACTCCATTTCAGGAAACAAAGATGTCCATTATACAGGACAGGACACTGTAGAAATGTAAACAAACGATGACGGCACAGAAGCCATTACATGCAGAACACATATGGGTAGCTGTTACTGGGCAGGAGCAGGAGAAAGTAGAAATGCAAGTAGAAATGTAAACAAACGATGACGCCAAGGAAGCCATTACAGGCAGAGTGCAAGTAGCTGTCAGATTGTCAATACATTCCACATTAAATGAAACATATCCTTGCAAAAAAAAGACATTGGAAGCGCCTCCATTGGATTATAATTAAGACCGTCATTCACCTCTCACATGAAGGTTCATTCTAAGGTCGGAAACAATTTTCATCTTTTTGTGAGGTCTGACAAAGCACCAAAGGATACCAAGCGCTACCCATTTACAATATCAAATCATTCAATTAGTCATTGTTGAGCAGGCAAGCCCCCAGAAACACAAGAGGGTAATCAACGTGCCCGGGGTGGAAGAACGGAGCATAGTGGCACTCGAGCACGAAATGGTCCCGGATGGAAGGGTCTGAGGCCTGGTGTTTCCAGGCAGCTAGGTCACACCAAACAATAATGGGAGATGCCAACCATTTTTCAGTCAGTCATAATGATCATTCACGTCCTATGGTCACACATAGTGTAACAAAGAATACTGGCCTTTTACCATACAGTCTAGTGGAACCAGTATGGCAATTGGCCTCATCATCGCAAAAGGAAGCAGGAAGCAAGATGTCTCCAGTGGGTCCTGCCTTGACTGAGGATGATTTATCGCCTGAGAGTGCTGCACTGCAGAGGAGTGAGTGTGTCTGTGTGCTTGTGAATGTGCTCATATCTGTGGGTGTGTGTGTGTGCGCGCGCAGGTTTTGCTTGTGGGACAGTGTGCATTTATGAGTAATAAAGTGCCTCTCCAGGGCCTACAGTGTCTAGTGCCACCTCTCTCTCCTGTGCATAAGAAGGACCATCTCTAACATAATGGAGCTCACTCCTAGTCTAATGGGGCAATTCAGAATGAAATCGAGCCTACCCATTATGTAATATAATGTAATTGTTGTCATCTCTAGCATGAAATACACACAGCTGGCATAATGTTAGCGACCCCTGATTCACTGCAGACATCTTTGGCATGGCGGGACCCACCACTGCCATGAAGTGAGTCCTTATATACTTCCTATTTTTTGACAGACTGAAGGATTTCTCACTTGATGTAGCCCTTCACTGGTATGACATGTTTCATGGTGTAGTAATTATTGCCATATTGTAAAAATTTCTGGCATTAAGGGGCCCATTGCTATCATTAAGTTAAAGTGGGTTGGGCTTGCTTGGCGCACCATAAAATGGATGGAATGTTTAATAACTGCTCTTTCGCAGCAACTGGCTTTTAGTCAATGTAGGTGAAAATTATGCATGGTTTGAGTGCACTAATAGTTTCTTGGTAAGAGAGCATCTCTGAACTTCTCCAATCCTTCCAAAGGAACACAAGCTAGCAATTCAAAGTGGGTATTTACACTTCCCTATATGTAAAGTTTACAAGCCATCAATTGTGAGGAGTTCATCCTAGTATCATCTGCTGCTTTGTTTCAAGTTGTTACAGAAAATACATGAGCACACCACCTTGAATTGTTTTTCTCAGTACTTTGCAGAAAGAAGAGAAATCAGTCCCAAAATGCCACACACCCATCATGGTAAGTAGGAGCACAGAGTACCGCATACTTCTGGCATCTTTGCCAGTACAGAAATGTGAATGGAAATAGACAATGAATTGTAGTGAAGGGCAACAAACTAGTTACAGTGGAAAAGCGAGCGAGTGATGAAAAAAGTTAGGACACAGGTTGTTAAACTATGGTACAATTAGGGGACTATGAGAGAGGATATACAGATGATAAAGGAGGAGCAGAGCATGAGAAAAGGGGCAAAGATTTCTCTTGAGAAATCCCTTCCCCTACAACTCCACCAATTTTAAAGTTGCCCTCTCCCCCACGAAACAACATTTAATACTGTTCTTGACAGCAGTATACCTACAATTGTTTTCATGGTGGTAAACCCAGTGGAAACGGTTTCTGTATAAGCATAAGCTTGCAAATCTGTGGGTGTTCACTACCGTTAGTAAGAGTCCAGACCCTGAGATGCCCACAATTGACACATTTAACTATTTTTTTAAGTGTGAGTAAATACATTTACTAGGGTAAAAATCCACAATTTTTCTCCTAATTCTGTCAATCATAAACAAGATTCTGTCTTCTTAATGATAGTATTTGATTGTCATTTTATATTCAGGAGATTATACAATGCAAAGATGATCATGTACCAAATGGTTGACAATGCTTTCACTGGTTTGGATAAAGGAGGATCATGTCTTCAAATCCTCATAGAGCTTTCGATCTTACCTTAGTGTCGATTTGGTGGGAAAAGGCATCCTGTTTGAGCACCTTAAAATATTGCCATGGTATTGAATGACACGTACTCAACTAGATCTCCTCTTTTCTGGACAATTAGGGGTTGAGAACCATGGGCAAGATGTACGTTCATTTCCTTTTGCGACTCGAAATTTGCGAGTTGCAAAAGGAAATGTACTAATGTGTCACAGACACATTTAGTGACTCCCAATAGGGGCTGCAATTAACCTGCCTGATCAATATTCATGATGCAGGTCGCTATTTGTGACCCACTAGGAATGGGCAATAACACAGGGATGGTGGCCCGCTGGGGGCAGCAGACCACCATGTCCGTGTTTGTTTTTAAATAAAGCAACTTTTTCCTTAAAAGAAAACGGGATGTGTTTCAAAAAAGAAAAATGAAAAGTTTTCTTTTCATTTTTTTAAGAGTAGGGAGTGGTCTGTGGGACCACAGCCTTCTCTTAAAAAATCTGCTAACATTCAGCAAGGGGAGGGGTCCCGTGGGGACCCCATCACATTTGCGACTGGCTTACCACTTACTTGAAGTAGGCGGTAAACTGTGATTGTTTTGCGACCGCATTCCAATTGCAAAACAGTTGTATATTCCCCCGCGACCCATTACTAGGAAGGGACGCGCTTGGCACGCCCCTTCCTAATAGTGGCTCATAAACCCCTTTTTGTAAGTCGTTAATAGGTTACTGACTCACAAAAAAGGGTTTGTACATGCCAGAGGCTGTTTTAGCGGTCGTAAATGGGTCGAATCTCTGTTTGTGACAGCCAAAAACTGTTGTACATCTGGCCCCAAATTCCTTGAGCTGCTATGCCACCTTGCAGAGTTCAGCCAAGGTTTCCCTCATTCCCCCAAAATAACCTGTGAATAAAACTATTTATAGGTTTCACAAGTCACAGAAAATATACAAATATGGATAGCAAGGCCATCAGAATAAACCCCAAAAATAATTTTTGTGTTTCTACTAAAATGTCCTTATCCATTCCCAACTGTGTACCCTGATTTAGCTTGGTCTCCAGAGCATCACCCTTTTAAAACATCAACCTGGTTGTTACTTCCCTGGAATGGATTTCAATTGATGATATATGTATTTAAAACTGCCTACTTGGTATACAAAACCATTCAAAGTGAATCTCATCAGTACCTTCCAGAGAAGTTGACAATCTCTGGTGAAATGCTCAGCCCAGAGACCCCAGATTTAAAAAAATAAATAAAACTTGGCCCAATCTTTCTCAGGGTGTGCCCACAGAATTAGCAAATTCCTTCCCCTAGAGCTCCATCTGACCATCTCGAGCATGGTTTTTGAAGTGACCCGAAAGTTATACTGTTAAGTCATTACCTGACACAGTTTGTGAATGATACTGTATAAAGATCTTTCCTTATTCATCCACATATTGCACCTTGCTGCCAATTTCTGTGCTCTATTTTGTAACCCTTATTGTATAATTTCCTAAATTGTTGAATGTTGAGTTTTTCTGAACATTCAGCTGTTGGTTCCTGCTTCATGTTAAGCAAGTGCCCAAATAGATAATTTCTATTTAAACAAAATACATTAAATTAAAAAATATCCTAAATCATTTCCTTTCCCTCTCATTTAGTGATCAATCTCCTGCTAGACTTCGTTAACATCCAGTCATCATGCCAGCAACAACCGGTTTAATTATGCTACTGGCAATTTATGCAACCCAACCTCCAGATCTTCTTCTCTAGCTACAATCTCAGATTTTGAAAAACTTTCTACTATGAAGTGTGGGTGTTCAGATCTGAGTATCTTTTAAGACCCTCTAAAACATTTTTCTTTAATATCATACATGCAGTCTGAGCCAGCTGTAGCACAGTACTCAAGAATATCAATAAGATTCAGTCCATTTTTTTATTGTGTTAAGAGCTTTCCTAGCATTTATGACATTAATAGCACACCAGTAGATCTTCGGCACTTGGACCCTTGTTTTTAGTTTGACTCCTCACCCACATCAACCTCAATATATTATTTTTTCAGTCAGTGTCAGCAAGAGTGCTCTATTTTCATGTGACCATCCAAGTGAGTATTTGTATCTTGCTAGATACAACAGCTGGTCCCTAGCTACTTGAACTGGAACTGTGATTAACAGGTATTCATTCAGCAAGTCCCTGAAGGCATTGAATGAGTTAGCTAAATACATATGTCTTGATAACGAGGTCAATAAAAATAAATTTTAGCCACAAAGGTGCAACCATAGAAAATTATTAAGAGGCACATATTAGTCACTAAAATCAGTATGTCTGATTCTCAGTGGATGGATTTTAATGTTCTGGTGGCTTGTATTTCAGACTCAAGCAAAATCCTATTGTTCTACAAAAATAATATATATATATACATATATATATATAAAACTATAGATTTACTCTTCTTAACTCCACATCTACGCAGCTTCAACACATATTGTCTAGATACCATTCATGTACAGTTAAGAACAATACATCTTTATGTACCCATAAATTTATATTAGTGAAGGTTTTGTATTAGACGGAAAAAAGGCTTGAGGAAATCATGTGAAATTGTGTAGTTACAAACTGAATATTATGTTTCACAGAGAAAATGTGTTTCAGAGAAACCCAATCCTTTATATTCCTGCTCCATTAAATTTGGGAATACTAATTCGTGATCTTTACCCTTGCAAGAGAGTAAAGATTTACAAAGCCTAATGTTACCAGTGTATTACAGGTGGATGTGTAATCATATACCTGTCAGTGATCACTTCAAAATTGAACACATTCGTTTTGCTAAATGGGATTGTCCCTTGAATTGATGGGCTTTTTTAAAGTTGTGTTTTCACCACGGCTACTGTCAGGTCATTATCCAATTCTTATTCATGTTTTTGGATACAAAGTCATTTCATAAAAACCTCACAGTTTATGTTCGTAAAAAAGAGTTTATGTTCTTAAAAAATGGCCTGGTAAAAAAATAAATTGACTTATTTTATAATACCATAAAGACTCACTGTAAATAGTTTACTGGCATTCTTTTTAAAATGGCACAACAATTGTAATGAGAGTTTTATACATCTGTTACTAAAGAACACTTATGGTTACAAGTTTAATAATACATAGTTGACTAAATACCCCAGTACATCAACAATAGACTACGCCTATACCCTTACTCATAGAATATAATAATAGAGACGGTCACAATGTAATCACTCTGTTTCAAAATAAAATATGTCCCTCTCAAGATATTTCACCATTAAAATAACAAAGGACTGTAAAAGAGCATGACAAATATCCTTATGCTCCACAGAAAATGTTTAAATAGTAATTACTAGTGCACCATCATACACTTTACCATTTAAAAATAGCTATCTAAAAGTACAAATGTTACAAAAAAAGAAAACAAGGAGGGAACAATAAAATGTGTGCAAACAGCGTCTACGGCTTCTATAACTCAATGTCAAAAACAGCCAATCCTTAAATCAATGAGTGTAATCATCTAAGCACTATAAGAAGGGAAACACACACACAGATGTGCTAATTAAATATAAATCTGCAACCTAGGAAGCAGCCAATAAACCAAATATCAATGGGTCAAGATGACCATGATATTGTCTTAATATCTGATCCAAGGTATTCTATATATTACATGTTTGCATTCATGTGTAAAATCAAAGGGTCTCATTTAGAAGGCCTTTGCGCTGCCATTATGTCATTTTTTGATGCAACAGTGGCCCAGGCATGGCTCTACACTGCTTCACACTTACCAACTGAAGAATTTGGCCCAGTCTGTCAGTTTTTAAAGCCTTGCCTCACATTATACCTGCTCAAGGTATATTGTATGCAAGGTAGGCATTCGCATGGAAAAGGCCATGCAGAATTGACGCAGTGAAATTTACAATGTTTGACTGCATCATTCTGCAACTTCATTGCATCAGAATTTTATTGCCTGCTCAGAGCAGGCATAAACCTGACACATGACTTTTCTCAATGGGGGCCTCCTGGCATTGCTGGAGTAGCATAATTTTTTGATGCTAGTCCAGCAATGCATGAGTCTAGCACCACAGAGGCATCAGAATTTCTGATGCATCTGGGAAAACTTGCACCATGGCACTCTGTATTGTAAATATAGCTCACATATGGTGTCATTAGGGGGTTGCAGCGCAGTACAAGAAAGCTGACACATTGGAGCTGATGCATCAGATTCTTGTAAATGAGGCCCACAGTTTCTTATTATTACTTCAGAAATTTCTTTATTTACATTTAGATGTCACAAACTGAGTAGAATAGTTGTTTTAAAAATATTTTTCATTCTCTACACTTTCCTTGAAATCTTTTAGCACTTCTTCCCAACACAGAAAATACGTTTCAAAGCTTCTCATTTCTTGCACAGTTTTTTGTCAGAATATTAAGCACAACCATATTGTGCTACAATGAAAACATAGCCAGAATATCAACAACCAAAATACTGTGTATTTGAAGGTAACTATAAATTTACTATGCTTAGCGTCTAATACATTCATTCATATATTTGTTTTTCTATTAAAAAACAAAGGGTTGTGATTAGCTATAGATAGGAAAACTTCATTTATAATGCTATACAAAAACAACATAAAAACCTCACAAATATTAGAAATCCTAAAGTTATTATTGTTATTTTATAATTATAACATACATTTACAATTTACAGCCTGCTAAGACTTACTATAAATCACACCCTCCAACATAGTGTTGTCAACTCACTAGCAACCATAAATTAATCATAACTCACCCCTCCACCATACACAACGTTATCTTAAGTGATGTCATTTGAGATATCATTGGTCTTGTTGTGAATAATTTGACTTAACATGTTATAAGGGATGTCAGGTGAAAGGGTATAAGAAGTGCATCAGGAAGATGTGAGTTATAGTGAATTTAGTCTGGATAACGAGTTGACAACACTCTATGTAGGTGCCCGCATTACAATAAGTTTAGGAGTATACATACTAAAATATCTATACTCACTATCATGCCATTCTGGCTACAATGCTTTTGCTGCATAGTGTTTAAAACTCAGCATTTTGGTAATGTACCTTGCACACCAAAGTTTATTCCAAAACAAATTGTAGGAAATTACAAACTGTGATGTAATTTCTTCCAACTTTATGCCCCCCTTTTTGCTAGTGCTGGAACTTTATACACTTAACCCCTGATAAACAGGAGTAAAGTCCCTATGCTTCCCCTTTAAAAATCGTTAAATTAATGTATCCCTGATTGACATATTTATCTTTCCTACATCTTGCCTAACATGTGCTGTAGAAAAGGCATCCAGGTCCTGGAAGCCACATGCGGACTGTAGCACTTATTATGGATTCCACACAGCAAGCCTATAAAATATTGATTCAAGCTTACCATGTGTAACAAGACTGCAGCAACCTAAAACCTGCTGTTAAACCTGGTGTTGGACTTTTTTGCTTATGCAGGGTCATCCCCAATCTTTTTGCCTCCTGCCTCCTATTTTTTCTGACCTGTTTCTGTTGGCTTTTGAACTCCGAGCACTTTACCACTGCTAACCAGTGCTAAAGTGCATGTGCTCTCTGTGTAAATTGTATGTAATTGGTTTATCCATGATTGGCATACTTGATTTACTAGTAAGTCCCTAGTAAAGTGCACTAGAAGTGCCAGGGCCTGTAAATCAAATGCTACTAGTGGGCCTGCAACACTTGGTTTGCCACCCACATAATTAGCTCTGTAATCATGTCTCAGACTTGCCACTGCAGTGTCTGTGTGTGCAGTTTTAACTGTAAATTCGACTTGGCAAGTGTACCCACTTGCCAGGCCTAAACCTTCCCTTTTATTACATGTAAGGTAGCCCTAAGGGCAGGGTGCAGTTTATGGTTAAGGTAGGACATAAAGTAATGTGTTTTATATGTCCTGACAGTGAAATATTGCTAAATTCGTTTTTTCACTGTTGCAAGGCCTGTCCCTCTCATAGGTTAACATGGGGGCTACCTTTAAATATGATTAAAGTGTAGATTCCCTTTGGGAGCGGATGGAAATGTGGAGTTTGGGGTCCCTGAGCTCAGAATTTAAAAATACATCTTTTAGTAAAGTTGATTTGAAGTTTGTGTGTTTGAAAATGCCACTTTTAGAAAGTGAGCAGTTTCTTGCTTATACCATTTCTGTGACTCTGACTGTTTGTGGATTCCCTGTCTGGGTCATTTTGACAGTTGGGCTGGTTGCACCTCACACTAGACAGTGACACATAGGGAGCTTTGGTGTAGTCTGCATTTCCTGATGAGCTATCTGTGCTAGGAGGGTGGGGAGGAGTGGTCACTTACACCTGAAAGGGCTGTGCGTGTCCTCACACAATGCAGTCTCCGACCCCCTGGTGAGAGTCTGGGCCTGGCCTGGGCAAGGCAGGATTTCACATTCAAAAGAGACTTTACTCTGAAGTAGGCCTGCTTCAAAGGAGAAATTGGGTATAAGAAGGGCACCCAAAATCACAGACTTTAGAACACCTCTGGAAACAAGAGGAACCTCTGCCTGGAGAAGAGCTGAAGAGTTGAGGAGAAGTGCTGCCCTGCCTGTGACTGTGCTTTGTGGAGCTATCCTGCAGTTGCAGCTTCTGCCAGAGTAAGAGGGCAAAGACTGGACTTTGTGTGCCTTCCATCTTGTGAAGAAATCTCCAAGAGCTTGATTTAGAGCTTGCCTCCTGTTGTTTGGAATCTCAGGGACAGCAAAGACTTCTCTCTGCTAGCACCTGGAGCCTCTGGAGAGACTCTTGCTCTGACAAGTGGTGCCCTATCCAGTCCCTGGGCCCTTGAAAGGAAAGCTGGTGGAAATCCAAGGAAATCGACTTTGGACGACTGCAGACCGACGCCGCTGCTGAATCCGGTGACGCCGCCTGCAACCGACTTTGTGATCTTCGTTGGAATGCAATGACCTTCGCAGGTCTGATGCCGCTGCAGCCCCGCTGAAGTCCGCGACTCTGTGGAAGTCACTGCACCACATTGTAACTGATGCCGCTCAAAGTGCGCGGATTCAGCGCTTCGCACAGATCCCCGACTTCGCTCATTGACTTGATTTCACCCTTCCCCAAGGGACTGTACTTGGGGGGCTATGCGACTCCGTGTCCGGCGCCGCTGGTGTCAGCTTGTTGGGAACGACTCTGTGTTAACACCTTATCAAGGCACTTTGTGTTTCTAAGCGCTATTTTTTTATTTAATCCTTAAAAATTCATAACTTGACTTGTGTATGTCGGATTATTGTCGTTTGGTCTTGTGTTGTTTAGATAAATATTTCCTATTTTTTTAAAACTGGTGTTGTGTCATTTTGTAGTGTTTTCATTAAGTTACTGTGCATGTTGGTTCAAATACTTTACACCTGAGGTTAAGCCTACTGCTCTGCCAAGCTACCAAGGGGGTAAGCAGGGGTTAGCTGAAGGTGGTTCTCTTTTACCCTGACTAGAGTGAGAGGCCTTGCTTGAACAGGGAGTAACCTGACTGTCAACCAAAGACCCAATTTCTAACATCTGGCAAAGACGGGAACCCCTGCTTTTAAATATTAATAAGTCACCCCTAAGTATCCATTGTTGCCCAGAAGTTAGTGTGCCTGATATATAACAGTGGAACTCGTGCAAAATTAAAATTAGCCTGTTGCTCCAGTGACTCATTCTCAAAAGTTATTTTTACAGACAGGACTGTAGCTGGATCCTGGAAATGGCAAACTAAAGATTATAATCTTTCATCTGTAACTTTTTACAGGAAATGGCTAGAATATTCATTGACCATTTCTTTTTAATATTTATTTAAAAATGAATTTGGTGGTGAAGTTGAATGTTTATTAGATATTTAGGAAAATAAATATTTAGAAAGTTAGTTTTTCACGGCCTGAAGCTACTAGAGGCTAATTCACATTAACATGCCATCAGCTGCCCAACGAGTCCTTGACGTTAAAAAGGAGTGAAAACTGCTCTCAGGACAGAAAGGGCTGGGTGTGGGACATGTAATCCCTATCAGCTCAGTAAGGACATTTGGGGTGCGTTCAGGAATTTTATTACATTGAACGGGACAGGGTGAAGACTGACTATTCATAGTTTACTGTAAGGGGAAACCTGATGAAGGGAAAGCCTTTGTTCCAAGGGCCCACACTAGTCAGGCCAACTCTGAAGACAGTGGGAGGGCAGCTACTTCCAGAGCCAGTTTGAAGTCAAACAAGGGCTCTGCACAAGGGTGGTAGAGTTCCTCCATCTTGAATTTTGGAGTATGGTTTAATGTGGGATTGTTTACAGTAGGGCACGCTGAAACTGCTGAACAAGTGGGTAACGTTACCCCAGGGAGCTTTTACCCCATTGGTTTGGAGTCCCTCCACCCACTAGGTAGTGCAGACCTTCAATATTGCACACCAAGGAACCTGCCTCAGACCACTTTCTGGACCCATGGAAGATCAAAAGAAGATTGGACACTGCTTGTTGTCACCTAGGATGAGCCATGAAGGACTGAAGTTAGTACCTCTTGCTCCCAGGACAAGCAGGTGGACTCAAATGGTCAGTTGGAAGGCCCTTGGTATGGCTACAGGGAAACAGCAAGCTAAAGAGGACTTTTTCTAGAAATGATAAGTTGACCAATACCAACTGGACCTGGACTGGACCCTACTGGTGGCCTCCGCTTGAGTGAGTCATGGTCACCAAGGGCTTTTCATGAAGTCCTAGGAGTCTTAGAAGTGAGGAGCTGCTCCAGGAAATCCAGAAAAGTTAGGATTTATACAATTTCAAAAGATCTCTGGAGCATCAGTGGGACATTGCAGCAGAGATGTCCGATTTCAATGTGACTTCCTTGGACACAGCTTCAGGCTTGCCCCACTGGAAGATAAATTTGTTGACCAGTACAAACCTGCTTGGTGTATATGACCCACGCTCCATTGCAGTCAAGCCTGGAATATTCCCTATGTCCAGGTCTACCTCATTCACACAATATCATTGTCGCTTACTGATTTTTAGCTCTATTTTTACTTACATTTTTAAAATGTCATTGCGCTGGCTTCCCTTATTGAACTTGTGTTGTTTTGGGTGTCATTCTTTTTAATTAAAATGTACTTTATTTTTCTAATTCAGTTTGGAATCTATATTGTTTTATATTTTCCCATTATTACGTTTTTGTACCACATACACACTTTACACATTTCCTTAGGTTAAGGTAGTCTGCCTTGTGATACAGTGACCGGAAGGTTGAGCTCAGGTTCATTAGGAGATGTTTAGGGTTCACCCTAGCAAGTTAATGTTATTATTCCTTGAGGTAGTTAAATGTGCATCCTAAATAATATTCAATTTTCTTACACAATACAAAAAGTATGTTTTTTAGCTGTGTGTCATGTCTTCCAATTCATATGTTTGTTATTCAATCTTTGAGTGAATTTTGAACTCTGTTACATCCTGGTATATAGGAAAAAAGCCATTTGAAAACAGAAATACTGGAACATCTAATTGTCTTTTAATGAATCCTGAAGTTTTTGTAAATTATCCTGCATTTCATTCATATCAGGCTGGCACAGCCAACACGTATTTCATCCCGTCACAGTGCCTGAAAAACTGGGGCTATGATAAGACTGCAAATTTAAGAAACATTTTCTTTAAATAGCAGTCTTTTATAGTCCGAAGATGATCACCTTTGTGACCCATGTACAGAGAAAAGGATGTGTGTTATAATGGTGGAACTTGTTGAACCAAAAAACATCCTCAAAAAACAATTGTGACAAAGACTTGATAGTGAGCTCATTGTGCCAAATGTCTTTTAGGAATCATGCATAGTTGCATTTTAACCCATTAAGCAAATTTATTATTAACAGACAAAGGGCCTCATTTATAAAAAATGGATGCTCTGGTGCATCAGATTACTTGTGCTGGCTAACGATCGCCCAATGATGCCATGGATGCACAGTATTTACAATACAGAGCTCGATGGCACACATTTTCACAGATGCACCAGAAATTCTGATGCATATGTGGCACTAAACTGATGCATTGCTGGACTAACGTAAAAAAAGTATGCTACTTCACAATGCGTGGAAGGCCCCCATAGGATAAAAGCTCTGCATCATTTTAACGACTGCTCTGGGCAGGCGTGAAACTTTTAATGCAGTGACATTGCAGAATGATGCAGTGAAATGCAAATTTCACTGCATCTGAGTTGCACATCTTTTTGCTTGGGAACGCTAACCTTATATATCATTGCTGGTAGCTGTTGCTCAGGGGTGAAAAGTGACACTAGAGGTCTCGAGCATCACTTTGTAGACTTGGAGTCGTTTTGCAACCACTCAGTGTAAAAAACAATTATACTGCGGCGCAAGGACCTTGTAAATAAGCCCCTAAATCTATTCAGTGCAAGAATTAATCCCAAAGAAAGGAAAATTGTATAGAGGAAGAGAAAGAACATTCAATCTAAAATTCCTTGTGTCACATGCCATTAAGTAAGTGTACAAGTAGAGATAGACTTAGCTCTATGTGGCAACTAGGGCAAATTCCTTGTGTTCAATTTCAGTAATTAACTATGTTGTTCGATATTCTATCCAAATATTATTATAGAACTAAGGTCTCTAATACCCTGCAAGGAAAATAAATAAAAATAAATGGGGGATGCATATTAGGAATATAATACGATCACGTAGGTAAATAGCAAAATCAAATAATAGGTCTGATAATCTGCAAGAAAAACTATTTATGTTTAAGGGGGATTCATATTCTAATTATGGTGTAAAACCCATCAAAGAGTTAAAAATCACATGAGGTATGCAGAGACACTATACCAATGTAATTGTGCCAGACCAAATCATATTGAAATGCCATAGCTCATTAACATCACGTTACGGAGCTTAAGGAAACACTGCTCTGCAGTTATCACAGTTCTCAACAAAAGGTGCTGAGATGCGTATTCTAATTTCCAACCAGCCCAGCAAGGAAACAAAGGCATATAGCTAACAAGAGGACCATAACATATATAGCCAGGGGCGGATGTCAGATGGTCTACATATACTTGTAATAGAGCCACATTTGCTCACCAGCATCGCATATTGATATGGGGATCTTTTTCGCTTAGTAGCGGGACAGACATTATTGTTATTCTAAAACCATTTAATAAGCTTATCAACCTATAAAGTCCTGCATACCATTTTAAACATTGTATCACTTTGCTTACACATCCTAATCGGTGTTAAGGTGTGATAAGTATCAGGGAGCCTAGCTGGAGAGGGCTGCATCAGTGAGCCCACATTTCCTTTAAACTGACATATGTTAAACCCACTATTGCTCCCTACAAGTTATATAGCATGAACAAGATGTCAAAAGAAGGCTAATATGAGTCTCATATTGTTGCCATCCTTACCTTATTCCTAGTTGGGAAACACCAAAAGTAAGTGTCACTTCAATCTGATAAATCCTGTAAATAAGTCGCTTTCTGAGTAGATGCCATTTTTTAGGCTATCCTAAGTCCCACCTCACTTCCTATGCTCCTGAGCAGGTGCCTGCATATGTAATGTGAACAGCTATGCCAACTTAGAGTGTTTTAGTTAAATCGAGTGTTAGAAATTAGGTCTCTAGTTGGCACTCAGTTTACACCCTGTCCAAGTAGGGACCCTCACTCTAGTCAGGGTAGGGGAGATAGACAGCTCAGATAACCCCTGATCACCCCCTTGGTAGTTTCAGTCAGGCTTATCTCAGAGACAATGTGTAAAGTATTTTCACAAACACATACAGTAACACAGTGAAAACACCACAAATGAACTCCACACCAGTTGAGAAAAAAAGCCAATATTTATCTAAATCAAACAAGACCAAAGCAACAAAAATCCAACATACACTAGAAAAGATATGACTTTTTAAAGTAAAAAGAGTCTTAATCCATAGAGATCAATGGATGCGTTGTTTTAGCACAAAGTACCTGGTATGCGTCACAAATAAAGCTGCACTAGCTAGTATGCATTGAAAAAGGAAGCAATGGGTTGATGCCTTACTCGCAAATGAGGATGTTCATTGATTCTTTCTCCACCGGGTAAGTGATGCATAGGTTTCCGGACAAGCAGCCTTGGGTCTGTGCGATGATGTTGAAGATTTGACGCCGAGGGATGATGCATGGAAAATCAGGATGTGCAGCAGTGATGAATCCACGCTCAGCTGCTGATGCATCAATTTCACTGGCACTGCGTTGATTTTTTATCCCCAATGCAGGCGATGTTTCAATTTTTCTGCCACTCAGCTCCAGTGCATGGATTTTCACTCTGGTTCTGACAGCTTCTCCTTCCAGGGGCCCATGGACTGGATGTGGCACCACTTGGCAAGTCAGGGGGTCTCAGCAAAAGTACTGGCAGGTGAAGGCTTTGATGTCCCTGAGATGTTTTAACAGGAGGCAAGCTCAGTCCAAGCCCATGGATAATCTTCACAAGGAGGATACACTGCAAACTCCAGTCTTTGTCCACTCAAAGGCAGAAGCAGCAACTGCAGGCCAACCCAGCAAAGCACACACAGCAAAGCAGTAGTACTCCTCCTCACAGTTATTCAGCTCTTCTCCTTGGCAGAGGTTCCTCTTGATCCAGAGGTGTGCAGTCTAATGCTCATACCAATTTTCAAGTGCAGGTGTCAGCTCCTTCCTCCCACTCTAGCTCAGAAAGACTCATCAGGATATGCAGGGCACACTTCAGCTCCCTTTGTGTCACTGTCTAGAGTGAATTCACAAACAGCCCAACTGTCAGTCTGACCCAAACATGTATTCAGCAGCCAAGCAGAGGCACAGAATGGTTACTCAATACAATGGCCACTTTCTAAAAGTGGCATTTTCAAATAGACAATCTAAAATCAAACTTTACCAAAAGATATATTTTTAGATTGTGAGTTTAGAGACCCCAAACTCAACATCTCCATCTGCTCCCAATGGGAAACTGCATTTAAATAACATTTAAAGGCAATAACCATGCTAGCCTATGGGACAGATAGGCCTTGCAATAGAGAAAAACGAATTTGGCAGTATTTCACTACCAGGACACGTAAAAACCTAAGGCCTGCCTTAAGGATGATGTACATGTAGAAAAAGGGAATTTTGGTCCTGACAAGTGGGTGCACTAGCCAGGTTGAATTTGCAGTGCAAAACTGCACACACAGATATTGCAGTGACAGTCTGAGACATATTTACAGGGATACTCATGTGGGTGGCACAATCAGTGCTACAGGCCCACTAGTAGCATTTGATTTACAGGCCCTGGGCACCTCTTGTGCACTTTACTAGGTGCTTACTAGTAAATCAACTATGCCAATCATGGATAACCAATCAGAATCACAATTTACACAGGGAGCACTTGCACTTTAGCACTGGTCATCAGTGGTAAGGTCCCCAGAGTACCAAAAAACAGCAAAAATGAAATCTAGCACACAGTCAAACATACAGGAAGCAGAAGCAGAAGCAAAAAGATATGAGAACCTCGCCAAGGATGCCAGGTCTAAGACCGAGGTATAGCTGTCTGTCAAGTTTTTGAAAACGTTATCAAAAGGAACAATCATAGGCAAGGTTAAAAAAACAAAAGCTATGTCTCTGGGTGTCATTTCCGTACAAAGTAGTGCTAAGATATCCGCTTGAGCCATCAAACCCAAGTGCTCTAAATTTTTGACCTGCATAAAAATGTGATACTCAGATCACTTAAAATATTATTATTACTAGTATTATTGGAAGTAGCAATAAGAGAAGCAGTAGTAGTAGTAATAGTAGTAGAAGTAGCCCATGAAGAGCTGTCATACTTTGTATTTCTTTATTTTCTGCTCCTTGTCCACGTTAGAATCATAAAAATTTGATACTCAGATCACTTAAAATATTATTATTACTAGTATTATTAGTAGTAGTAATAAGAGTAGCAGTAGTGGTAGTAGTAGTAATAGTAGTAGAAGTAGCCTGTGAAGAGCTGTCATACTTTATATCTCTTTATTTTCCACATTAGAATCTGTTGAACTAATGCTGCCAACCATCATCGGATTTAAATATTCAGAATAGTGATGCTTACAAATATACCTTCTAAACTTTGAAATGAGGATAACAATTCATCTGAATCAAGGCTCCCCACCCCTCAAACCCCCACCCATTCTTGTTGAAGAAGTGTATCAAAGAATCTATGCTTCACTAATTGATTATGCAGTTGGCAGTTTAATGATTTTTTTTCTTCAGATTATCCTAATTCTCAGAAACAAATGTGTCAACAATTTGCATTTAAAGCCTTTGTTATTTGACACAGTCTAAATGAAATTTGGAACAGGAATATTTCAAGGCTCACCTGCTTCTTTTTCCATATTCCTTAAATACCAATCCGTGTCCAAAATTGCATTGTTTCTCTTTTGCAATCAATAATCCTTTGCCCACATTGTCACATCAAATAGTGTAGTATTCCCTTAAACTTCAGGCACAGAGCAACATTTTTAAGAACCAATCAGGGCTTGCCAGATATCAAAACAGACCTTTTATAAGAGGATCCTTTGAGCTAGCACCTAACCCAACTTAATTGACAATGAAAATTAGATAATACTAATGCTCTAATTTGTGGTAGTGTGCTCGAACAGTACGCTTATCAGAGAGTAGTGTTAAGCATTTGTTGTACACACACAGGCAATACATGAGAACACACACTCAAAGACTTAACTCCAGGTCAATACGTTTTTATATAGAGAAATGTATTTTCTTAATTTATTTTAAGAACCACAAGATTCAAATGTGAAGTGAGTACATCAAATGCAAGGTACTTCACACAGGTAAGTATAGAACTTTGATTTAAAACAATAGTACACACAGTTGTGGTTAGAATAGCAAATAGCTACTTCAAAAGTGGACACTGCAAAAATCACCAGTTCCAGGGGGAGGTAAGTTTTGGTTAGTTTTTCAGGTAAGTAAAGCACTTACACCGTCAGTCCCCTATGCATAGGCAGCCAACGGTTGGGGGTTCAAGGTAACCCCAAAGCCACAGCACCAGCAACAGGTGCAGAGGTCAAAGGAGGGCCCAAAACACATAGGTGCCTATGGAGAACAGGGGTGCCCCGGTTCCAGTCTGTTAGCAGGTAAGTACCTGCATCCTCAGGGAGCAGACCAGGGGTTTTTGTAGAGCACTGGGACACACACACACAAGCTCACAAAACCCACCCTCAGTGGCACAGGGATGGCCGGGTGCAGTGTGCAAAGTAGGCGTCAGATTTGCTATTGAAAACAATGGAGGGACCCGGGGTCACTCTGGCGATGCAGGAAGGGCACAGGGGGTCTTCTCTGGCCAGCCACCGACTGGGCTAGGATGAGGGCCACCTGCGGGTCACTCTTGCACTGGTAGGTGGTTCCTCTCGGTCCTGGGGGCTGCGGGTGCTGTGCTTGGTCTAGGCATCGGGTTCCTTTGTTACCAGGCAGTCTGGATCCTCTATGCAGGCGTTGCTGTGGGGGTGTAGGGAGGTTGACTCAGGGTGTCCATGTCACTGGAGTCGCCTGGGAGTCCTCTCTTCGGTATTGGCTGTCCAGGACTCGAGCTGGGGGCGTTGGGTGTAGAATGTGAAGACTCACGCTTCTGGCTCTTTAAAAGTTGCTTCTTTGTTGCAGTTTCTGAACAGTGCCACTGTTATCAGGATGTTCTTGGTCCTTTAGATGAAGGGCAGTCCTCTGAGTCCTCAGAGGTCGCTGGTCCCACTGGATGAGCCACTGTGCAGGTTCTTTGAGTCTGGCCCTGATGATAGAAGTATAGTTAGTTCTGTACACTAACTCTCCACATTCCCCCAATTCAGGGACTGACAGTTTTTTTTGTTTCTGAGGGTGGACTAGACATTACTTCTAATCCTTACCCACACTCTGTTTTTAATCATGAGAGGGGTCTGGGTTGATTAAATACGATATTTCCAGACCTCTAGCCATTTTTATTTTCACATACACATATACCAATCCCACATACTAGCACTCAGCTACCGGCATTCTTTACACTTAAAGGATCTCCGGCAAAGAGCCCCCACGAGGGGCCCGTCAGGCATTGCAGTGCCGGCCTGACGAGTAGCAAAAGCCCGATGAAGCATGTCACCATTTGGTGAGTGAGGGCTCTTGTTCTAATAAGAGCAGACTCATAGACTCTATTACTTACTGTATACATTTGTACTTGTCTATTGACTGGAACTGTGTTCTTTTGTTTTTTTGGTCTTTGAGTCCGGATACAGGCCGGTAGGACTGGGGCCAAGTCAGTTGGTGTCTCCGTCGTCTCTGCGGGTCTTTCAGGTCAGCAGTCCTTCTTCTTTTTGTAGGTTGCAGGAATCTGATGTCCTGGATTCCGGGTCACCACTAAATACTAAATTTAGGGGTGCGTTGGGTCTGGCGGGCAGTAGCCAATGGCTACTGTCCTTGAGGGTGGCTACACCCTCCTTGTGCCTCCTCCCTGAGGGTAAGGGGGCACATGCCTATTCCTATTGGGGGAATCCTCCAAAACCAAGATGGAGGATTTCTTAAGGCAGGGGTCACCTCATCTCAGGACACCTTAGTGGCTGTCCTGACTGGTAAGTGACTCCTCCTTGTTTTTCTCATTATCTCCTCCAGACTTATGCCAAAAGTGGGGGCTGTGTCCGGAGGGGCGGGCATCTCCACTAGCTGGGATGCCCTGGGGCGTTGTAACAACAGGCATGAGCCTTTGAGGCTCACCGCCAGGTGTTACAGTTCCTGCAGGGGGAGGTGAGAAGCACCTCCACTAAGTGCAGGCTTTGTTCCTGGCCACAGAGTGACAAAGGTACTCACCCTATGTGGCCAGAAACTCACCTGGTTGTGGCAAGCTGGCAGAAACTGGTCAGCCTAACACTAGGAGTCGGACTGGCATGCAGGGGGAATCTCTAAGATGCCCTCTGTGTGCATTTTTCAATAAATTCCACACTGACATCAGTGTGGATTTATTGTGCTGAGAAGTTTGATACCGAACTTCCCAGATTTCAGTGTAGCCATTATGAACTGTGGAGTTCGTAATTGACAGACTCCCAGACCATATACTCTTTATGCCTACCCTGCAATTACAATGTCTAAGATTTGGCTTTGACACTGTAGGGGCATATTGCTCATGCAACTATGCCCTCACCTATAGTATAGTACACCCTGCCTTAGGGCTGTAAGGCCTGTTAGAGGGGTGACTTACCTATGCCACAGGCAGTGAGTTGTGGGCATGGCACTCTGAGGGGAGTGCCATGTCAACTTAGTAATATTCTCCCCACCAGCACACACGAACTGTGAGGCAGTGTGCATGTGCTGAGTGAGGGGTCCCCAGGGTGGCATAATACATGCTGCAGCCCTTAGAGACCTTCCCTGGCCACAGGACCCTTGGTACTAGGGGTACCATTTACAACGGACTTATCTGTGTGCCAGTGCTATGCCAATTGTGGGAACAAAGGTACATTTTAGGGAAAGAACACTGGTGCTGGGGCCTGGTTAGCAGGGTCCCAGCACACTTAGAATCATAACTGGCATCAACAAAAGGCAAAAAGTTAGGGGGTAACCATGCCAAGGAAGGCATTTCCTGACACCTGTCAACAGAGAACCATGCCTTGTAAATAGAATGGAAGAGCTCTGTCCTAATTACACAGTGCAAGATGCACATAGTAGTCGAACAGTGCATCATTTAACTAACTTCTGCGATAGGAGTACGTTATCTAGATCAAGCTGCCCGATGGATCAGGATTCCCTAAAAGAAATATTATCTAAGCTCGTAGCCTAGTCAAGTCAAACAGTGGCTTACTTCAATCAATACAGCCTTGAGGCCTCCCTATTCAGCATTCTTTACAGTCCGCAAAGAGGCAGCAAGTGTAATAGCCTCCAGAGTTATAGCTGCTAATTTTCTAGGAGATTGCTATAAGATCGTTCACTATCTTAATGCTGTGTATGTAGTGCCTTTGTATCATGTGAACAAGCAAGCTGAAGGATGGAGGAAATAAATATGCTGGTCAGAACTGATTGTCCATGCCTGGGGTACAACTGAGACACAAAAAGTGCCAAAGGGGCTATCATATAAGGACATCCGAATTTTTGAAAAGACAAAACACATAAAAGGCACCAGTAAATCATCAGACCTTAACCCAGAGCAAGCAAGAGAAAGAAGAAAAGGGAAAAAAAGAAGAGAGACTGTTAGAAATTGGGCCTCCAGTCCCAAGGCAGGTGCTGGGTCGATTCTTCACTCAGGAAGTCGGACTGCGTTGTTCCGGTTCAGCTGTGCAGCACTTTTCTTGTCACAATGCAGTGCAGGCTGTGCATGGTTTCTGGCAAGCTGTGCGTTGATTTTCAGCTCACAAGGAGTACCTTGAAGAGATTAAGTCTTTTTGGCCCTGAGACTTCAGAAAACAGGTGGCAGGCTCAATCCAAGCACTTGGAGAGCATTTCTCACCAAAGTCAAAGGTAACAGGGCAGCAGGGCAACAGCAGGGCAGCAGTCCTTCTCAGCAAAACATTCCAGATGAGTGCATTGGGTAGCCAGGCAGCTCCGCTTGACAGGTTGCAGGTTAAGGTCCAGAAGTGTCTGATTTGGTGGGGTCAGAGACCCAGTGATATACCCAAAAATGCCTTTGAGGTGTGGGAGGATTCAAAGAGTGCTTTTGAAATGCACAAGGTCCCCTTTCAGTACAGGTCTGTCTGCCAGGGTCCCATTACAGGGTTTGGCAGTCTATTGTGTGAGTGCAGGCCACTAGCCTTTGGGATGTGAGTGCCAGGCCCTCAACCCTCCCTGCCCAGGAAGACCCATTCAGTATGCAGATGAGTGCAGGTGTGACTGAGTATCCTGTGTTTGTGGTTGTCTGGGTGAAATTCACAAGGAAGCTGTTAACCTGCCCAGCCCAGATGTTGATTGGAGACAGGCTATAAGGCACAGATGAATTTTAAGTACAGAAACATGCCCACTTTCTAGAAGTGGCATTTCTAAAATAGTCATATAAAAACCAACCTCACTAATAAGCAGGATTGTCTGTTACCATTCTGGCCATACTAAATATGACCTGGTTACCCCTTCTGATCAGAATCTACCAATCAGACAGTATATGAGGGTAGCCCTAGTGCAACCCTTTGAAAGGAGCAGGCCTCACAGCAGGGGAAAACACATTTAGGAGTTTTCTACTACCAGGACAGATAAAACACACATGTACCTTTCCTGCCTTTTACCTACATAGCACCCTGCCCTATGGGTTACCTAGGGCCTACATTAGGGCTGACTTATATGTAGAAAAAGGGGCGTTTAAGGCTTGGCAAGTACCTTTTAAATGCCAAGTTGAAGTGGCAGTGAGACTGCACACACAGGCCTTGCAATAGCAGGCCTGAAACATGGTTAAGGGGCTACGTATGTGGGTGGCACAGGCAGTGCTACAGCCCACTAGTAACATTCAATCTACAGACCCTGGGCACATGTAGTGCATTATACTAGGGACTTACAAGTAAATGAAATATGACAGTCGGGTGTGAGCCAATGTCACTATGTTTTAGGGATAGAACACATGCACTTTAGCACTGGTTAGCAGTGGTAAATTGTCCAGAGTCCCGAAGACAGCTAAAATGAGGTCAGAGAAAGAAGAGGAGCAAGGCAAAAAGTTTAGGGGTGACCCTGAAGAGAGGCCAGTTCCAACAGAGACAAAGAAAGAAAAAGAGTGGCCAAGAGATAAAGGAGGTTTGAAAATGAACCTACACGAGTAAGATAACAAACCTGTTGGTGAAAGAAAGAAACATTAGATAGAAACAAGACCAGGTATCCTGGGAATTCAGCAACCCTGGCATTAAACGTTGCTGGTGGTGGGCTTCTAAAAACAATTTTGGACCCCTGCTAGAATGTATGTATTTATTCATTTATTTATTTAACAAATGAAACACCTGGGGGCGGGGATTACCTGGCTCTAATATGGCCACCTTTAAGGCAAGCTCCTTCGGCCGCATTCATAATCCAGTACCACAAACTCAGCAGAAGCAGCCTCTGCCCCCATCCTGCCTGTTGCTTGATGCATGGATATCGCATCCACTGAAATCTCCCCAGAAATCGGCCCCAGGGACCCGGCTGTCACCTGCTGGAGTGTACTGTGTGGACTGCGTTGCCTGTGTGCTGCATTGCTTGTCAGAGGACTGGAGGTCTTGTGAGTGCACCTGAACCGGTTACTAAAGTCCCATTGCTTGCATGGTGACCCCCTTGCTGCATCTGCATCACCCCAGGGAAAGAGGGGCACGCATGAGGACTGTGGCATCCCAGTGGTTGCTGGGACATGATGCAGCTTGGTCTGCGGTTGCTGGAGCCTGTGATGCCAGTGGAGGGGTGCTGCATATGAGGATGCATTTCTCTGGTGGGCCTTGGGCGAGATCCTGAAGTTGAGAGACTGGGACCCAGCTGGTGTGCACTGCAGTTGTGCTTGCTTTGCCCTTAGACAACTTTGGAGAGACCACCGAGGAAGCCGGGCGGCACTGCTTGATTCTGCCTGCCCCGCTGTGGCTGAACGCAGTCCTGTATTCCCTGTGTTGTACACAAGAGATACGGAGAGACAGGCCGGGTGTCGTGGTACTCTAAACATCACCACTATGGATACTGCGGACCAGGATCCCAATTTGGACCAGATTATGAGCCGTGGATGTGTAGTACTGGACCACACTGTCTGGGGCCTCAAGGGGGTACTAGCATTATGCCAAGCATCACGATGAGGTGAGGGGCCATCCAAATCACAAAGTTGTGGAGGAGGGGGGAGCACCGGGTGTGGCACCCTCTGTGGATGCACAGATAACAATAGACTGAGCTTGGACCCTTCCTTGATTTAATGCACAGGCTGGGACCCCCCCGAGTGGCCTGGTGTCTCCAGGATCGTGGACAGACCTGTAGAGGATGGCCTTTGATCCTATGAACTGAGCCCCCTACCTTGAGGTCTTTAACTCTATTGCTGCGGGCCCTCCACCACTAGTATCTATACTTTTCCTGACCTGTGGGGCAATCTGCTGCCCTTCTCTTTTGCTCACCAAAGCTGCCCACTGAAGTGCTGCTCAGCCCCTTTGGCAGGTGTGGGATCATTGGTCGGTATGGGTGGTAAGGTGGATAAGACTCAAGCAAAGCTGCAGTTTGAACAGCGGAAAGCTCCCCAATCGAGTGATGACGCCTCCAGACCAGAGATGGGGGGCAACCTGCACCAAATCCAAACTGCCATGCAGCTGAGTCTCAAGATTGACCGGAAGATTGACACTCTCACCTATCAAATGGAAAAAATGTTGGGGCATATGGACAAGCGTGCAGACCGCCTGGATATGGTGGAGCAGAGAGTGTTAGAGGATGAGCAAGTCTCTGTTTCGGGGACAGAGAACTAGCTGGAGAAGGCACTCACTATGTTGCAAGCAAAGCTAAGGACCTACAAGCGTGCTCCCAGTGTAATATTCTGCGTATAGTTGGCCTGGCAGAATCCACTAATGACGAAACATGAAAACATTTTTGGAACGTCTGCTGATCGAGTTGTTGGGCAGAGAGACTTTTTCTGACATTTTCATCCTGGGACATGCCCACCACTCCCTAGCGCCCAGGCAATAAGGAGGCCAGACTCCGTCTGATCACTGCCAGATTGCTCAATTACTGCAACTGTGATCCCGAGAACTGCAAACACTGCATTGTGAGGGTGCAGAACTTTCAATTTTTCCAGATTATATGCTCCAAATTTAGGAGGCATGACAACAGTTTTTCCATGTTAAACGTGACCTTTAAGGACAGAAGTTAGATTATGCATTGCTTTATCCTGCCTGCTTTTGTGTGACTGTCACTAGGAAGACCAAGGGCCAGATTAAACAGAAAATAATGGTGGGCAGCATCATGCACCATTATTTTCTAAACGCAGGGATGCGCCATATTTATAAAATACTCACACCCCTGTGTTTCTCCCTGCGCAGGCACTAAATTTGCTGCCACGCACCAATGCAGCAACCCTCGCACCATAGTGCAAGGATGGCTGCATTGAGGGGGAGATTATTTTTGTGCAGAATGCAGCACACATAGAAAGAGCAAAAAAACAAGGAGAAATGAAAGCATTTCTCCTCGTTGCGCCATGCTAATGCTACCCCTGGGGTGTAGTTAGATTTTGGCGCTGCATCAGGTTTACGAAAACTCATAAATCTGAGGCAGCATCAAAATGCAATGGGTGTTGCTGTGAAAGGGCCGTATTTGCAAGGTGGTGTTAAGCCATGAAAAGTGGCTTAATGTCACCTTGTAAGTACGGTGCAGGGCATTGCGCCAGACACTCTGGTGGCGCTAGGAGCTCTTAAATATGCCCCCATGATCTTTAGCGATCCAAAGCTCCTGCAGCAATTCATCAAGCAAAGGGAGACGGCGGGAGCTCTGTGATCAGAGTTGAGTGAACTGGTGACCTCCCAGGATCTTGAGTAGCAGGACTGGCATCTTATTGCCTTTCATACTGTCTGAGATAATGTTTAATGTATCTTCATTTCTTGTAGTCATGTATGGGCCTTGATGTTATTGCTCATTCTGACCTGGTGAATGGGTGCTTTGTATTATAAAATGTGTTAGACTTTGCATCCTTGGCATGATCTCCCAAAACTTTTTGCCTCTGTTTCCCGGGATGTTCATGTGTGCTGGACTCTGTTTTTGCTGATTTTGTTACTCTGGCCACTTTACCACTGATATCCAGTGCTAAAGTGCAAGTGCTCCTGTATAAAATGTGTATGAAATTGGTTTTCCATGATTGACATATTTGATTTACTGGTAAGTCTAGTTCAGTGCACTGGAGGTACTCTGGGCCTGTAAATCAAATGCTACTAGTGGGCCTGCAGCACTGGTTGTGCCATCCACATTAGTAGCCCTGTAAACATGGCTCAGACCCGCCACTGCAGTGTCTGTGTGTGCAGATTTTAACTGCCAATTCGACTTGCCAAGTGTACCCATTTGCCAGGCCTAAACCTTCCCTTTTCTTACATGTAAGACACCCCTAAGGTAGGCCCTAGGTAGCCCCATTGGCAGGGTACAGCGTATGTTTAAGGTAGGACATATACTAATGTGTTTTATATGTCCTAACAGTGAAATACTGCCAAATTCAGTTTTCACTGTTGCAATACCTATCTCTCTCAAAGATTAACATGGGGGCTACCCTTAAAATTTATTAAAGTGTAGATTCCCTTTGGGAGCAGATAGACATGTGGAGTTGGGGGTCTCTGAGCTCACACATTAAAAAATACATCTTTTTAGTAAAGTTGGTTTTAAGATTGTGTGTTTGAAAATGCCACTTTTAGAAAGTGGACATTTTCTTGCTTAAACCATTCTGTTACTACTTCAAAGGCCAAAATGGGTATAAGAAGAGCACCCAAAACCACAGACTTTAGATCACTTCTGGACATCAAGAGGAATCTCTGCCTGGAAAAGAGCTGAAGAGCTGAGGAGAAGTTCTGCCCTGCCTGTGACTGTGCTTTGTGGAGCTATCCTGCAGTTGCTGCTTCTGCATGTGCAAAGGGACAAAGACTGGACTTTGTTTTGCACTCCTGCTTGTGAAGAAATCTCCAGGAGCTAGTCCTGAGCTTGCCTCCTGTTGTTGAAGTCTCAGGGCCATCAAAGACTTCTCCTGCCAGCACCTGGACTCTCTGCTGAGACTCCTGCCCTACCATGTGGTGCCCTATCCAGTTCGTGGGGCCTTGGAAGGTGAAACTGGCAGTCCAAGACTGAAATCTATGCACAGACTGCTGTGCGGGGAAAATACTGATGAACCTTCCGAGATGCAGCTGAAAAACTATGCGCCACTGGCTTTGCGGCAGAAATCGACGCTCCAGCGCGGCGGGAAGATCAACACATGCAGCTGGAGAAACGACGCTCCACACCCGCTGACAGAGGCTGGTAATGTCTCAACCCACATTACGCCATTTTGCTGATACCGTGAGGCAGGATTTTCAATGCAAACCTTGCTGGGTACGGAAAAAAGACGCCACGCCCGCCTGGAACAGAGTGCTTGTCCAGATCGATGCATTCCTCTCACCCAACCAGAGAAGGAGAAATGATGCCCGATCTTGCTTGCGGGTGAGAAATCAATACATCACTAACCTTTTTCAATGCATACTTACCCCTGCGTGTTATTTTGGGGCTACCCAGGTACTTTTCATCGCTAACAGTGTTTTTACTGTCTTCTAAAGGATTTAAGACTTTTTTGCTTTTAAAATTAATAACTTGACTTGTGTATGATGGATTTTTGTCATTTTGGTCTTGTTTTGTTTAGATGCATATTTCCTATTCTTCTAAACCTGTGTTGTGTCATTTTGTAGGGTTTTCACTGAGTTACTGTGTGTGTTGGTACAAATACTTCACACCTAGACTCTAAACTTAAGCCTGCCTGCTCGTGACAAGCTACCAAGGGGGTGAGAGGGGGCTAGCTGAGGGTGATTCTCCTTTACCCAGACTAGAATGAGGGTCCTTGCTTGGACAGGGGGTAACCTGATTGCCAACCAAAGACGTCATTTCTAACACCACATGTTTGGAAATGGTTGTGTGTATGCAAAACCCACTGGCGATTTACTGGTTAGCTCTGTCTAGAATGAGATCTAAGGTCTCATCTGTGCTCAGGTGACATAATCGGAATGGTGGCTGGAGTGGCCCGAATAGGTTGATTGAGTCATGCAGTTGGTGTTTAGCTGTAAGAGGGTCTTAGGAGCTTGTGTTCTGCGTATAAAACAAATGGAGCACACCCAATTTATAATGTGGCTCGAGTCACTTTCCGTAGCGGGGATGTTTGATGGGCAGCATCTGTCCCCATGTGTGCCCCACATTGGTTGTTTTGGGGTTCCTAATTACAGGATCAGGGAGGGTCTGGTGTTGGAACTGGGCTGTCAGACAAACTGTTGGGGTGCAACATGGGCAGGGGTGGGAATGGGTTTTGTTCACCTGTTTATGCAGCGCTGGTGAGCGATGTTTGCATGGAGAGACTTGCAGTATTATTGCTGTTACTATACAGAACAGTGCGGTAATGGTTGACAGTACGATGGATGCTGATGATACTGTTGGGCACCAACTATTACTAAATTTTCTCATGTGGACTGTCAGGGGGTTAAGTGATAGCAGAAAAATTCACAAAGTGGCATTATACCTGCAGCATCATCATGTTGATGTGGCCATACTACAGTAAACACACCTAGCTCTAGGAAGCAAGCTGCTTACGTGGACATCCATGAGGTGCACTTGCTGTGCCGCGGGCTTCACTGTCTCTGCACATTGAGTCTAAATTTGGATACGCCATGGCTTAGGTGTTCAAGTGCAGGAAATTTGCATTGGCCCAGTGGACTGGTTTGTAGTGGCAGGCTGCCTTAAAAATCAGTTCACAGTTCTCCTGGGGATGTATGGACCCAACTATGATGACCCACAATTTTACTATGACCTATGCGATAGACTTACATGGTGCGGCGATCTACTCCAGATTTAGGGCAAGGACTTTAATTTTGCACTGTCTCCAGACCTAGACTGCTCTCTGGCCCACCTACGCAGCACTCAGCTGCGGCACACACTATCACAGTCATTGTGGAGCAACGTAGACTAGTGGATACATGGCGCAACCACACTTCCACAGGCAGAAGTTATACACATTATTCTACTGCTCATGACATTCACACATACATATATTATTGGCTTCTGTCACACAGCTTGTTGTTTCGGGTCTGACACTGTGAACATTTACCGCACACATAATCCCACCCTTCCCCAGTATTGCTGGTACTAGAATTGGATGATCCATGGCCACCTGTGTTCACCTGGCGGACTCCCTCAGTACTCTCTGCTAGATGCTGTGTTTCACGAAGAGTTTGAGCAGGCAATAGATGAATATTTTCACACTAATCTGTGTTCTGTGGAGAAGTTTGACACCAGGCCTTTATGGCCTACATCTGAGAGATTACCATCTCCAAGTATACGTATGTGCTTTGCTCTATCTGTGGTAGCTTAGTGTGACTGGAGACAGAACTCTCTGGAATAAAGTGTTCTCACAGAGCCACAGCGGAGAAGGGCCTGCTGAGTGACATCACTGGTCGATCAAAGTGACTGAGCCCAAAGTGAAGTGACGCACCTGGGCAAATATACAATAGCACAGATAGAGGGCAAGGGTGAGCGGCTGGGCATCATTCTGGCTGACCTCCTTTGACCCATCCAGGAAGACAGCACAGTACTGTCGATCAAAGATGAGAGTGGCACGTCTCTTCACGGAGCAGATCAGGTAGCAGACCATTTCGGCCGTTGCTACTCGGATCTACATCCCTCTTGGGTCACTCACGATGAGCAGGCTGCAAGGACTATCTGTCTCACATTACAATGAAGTGGCTTACTGTGACACACAGGGAACACCTTATGGTCCCTCTCTGTCCCTTTGAAATCGGAAATCGTGGCTGCTCTGAAGGACATGCAGAACTAGACCAGGCACAGACCATGTGGTGATTGTTTTCTTCAAGGCCCAGCAGGATAAACTTGTGCCCTATCTGGTCAGCCTATTCGAAGAGATGATCAAGGAGGGACATACGCCTCCATCGATGAGTGAGGCATTACTGGTCACATTGCTCAAACTGGGTAATTTGGCTGGCCTCTGCTCCTCCTACCATCCACTGTTACTTTTAAATACCAACACAAACATTTTGTGAAACTGTTCGCGAATCATTTGGCCCCTTTACTCCCACGCTTAGTAGGTCCTGAACAATCTGGTTTCATACCTGATCGGTCTTTAATATAAAATCTGTGCACCCTTTTTGGTGCAATTTCTCACATTGACCCTGAGGTCCATGCCACTGCAATCTATATAAACACAGAGAAATCGTGACACTCTGTTGAGTGGGGATTCATGCTTCAGTGTTGCACCGCATGGGGGTGGGAGAGGTCTGCCTGAAGCTGATCCAGGTTCTTTACTCTGAGCCGAAGGTGCATTAGCGGTATAGTATCAGTCTCCATGCCTTTCAGGAGAGGTACACATCAGGGTTGCCCCCCTCCCTCTCCGATTGTATGAGCTCATCGCAGAACTGCTGGCCTGTGCCTTGCATTAATATCATGCCCATCAAGCATGCCTTTTCAACACTTTAATCTGACAGTATCCACTTATGCTGATGATTCACTATTATATGTCTGCGACCTAGAACATAATCTCTCACTAGTTATTAGAGAGGTGGTCCTCTTCGAAGGTTATTTAGGACTGCAAATTAACCCAGGACAAATCGCTTATATTCCCTCTTGCAGTGGACACAATATAGGTACGGCTGGAATATCCCTTAGGATGGATGACTAACCCAGTCTGGTATTTGGGCATCAAGGTACACTCAGACCCAAGTGCAGTAATGCTCGAGAATTATGGGAAGGCAGTGCAACGCTTAACAGAGGATATACATTGATGGATCCGCCTGCCCCTCTCTCTCTGTGGCCGCATCACCATCACCATCATTAAGATGGTTATACTTCTCAGTTTTTTGTTCTTATTTGCGAAGATCCCTATGCTACCGCCCAGCTCAGTCTTCTGGACATTGCATGCTCTGATGGTGCGCCTGGAGTGGGCAGAAAAGCAGCCAAGAGTGTGCTGGGATACCCTTATGCTCTTGCATGGTATGGGGGGATTGAATGTGACGGACCTTGAAGCATATTACACGACTGCACAATGCTTGTTTGCCCGTCCTTGGATAAAAAGCCTGGCAGACTACCTTTATCTTTGCCGCAAGTTCCTGTTCAGCAGACTGGTGCGTCATTTACATACCATAGATTTTCCTTGCAGCACACAATGCCAGTGGCAAAAATTGGTAGACTCAAAGACCGAGTCACTGTTCTGTTCCCCTCAGATCCCACTGGAGTTGTATGAGTTGAAACCTCTGGGTTGCAGTTGCTTTACATGGTTTCAGGATACAGTGCATGGGTGATTTTGTTCGAGGCGAGTGTTCTCCATGGCCTAGCTCAAGTAAGTGGCCAGTGTGATGCACAACCATCCTAGCGAAGTTTCTGTTCTATCAGACACAACAAGCATGGCACACCTTACTGGACAATTCAAAACTGAAACACTGTAGTTGCCGGCTCTGATTCACCTGTTATAGGTGGTGTCACCACAGCAAGTGATTGCTAAATCCTATATTTCGCACAAAAGCCTCGACAGCTGGGGGTTACCAAAGTTTGGCTGGAGTGACATGAAAACCTGGGCATAGAAATTACTGATAAGCAATGGACATATTTTTGCACCGTGGTCCAGACTGTCCACCTGAACCACTGCCATAGTTTGCTAAATTTTAAATATCTTAACCGCATGTACTACACCCCAGCTCAGTTATTCCGGTATGACCTGCACAATGTCACCTGCTGCCCACATTGCAGGGTGCATACTGCTGGATTTGCACATGTGGCATGGTATTGCCCAGGCATTCAGTGCTTCTGTCTCACAGTGTTCCGGGGATTGCAGGAGACCACGGGAAAGGCAGTGGCAGATTCACCCCTTTTGGCACATCTAGGCTGTGACAGGATGCATCCCAGGGGCCTGCAGTTGACTTGTGGCTATAGGATTACCACTAGAGTGGTATCAAATAGCACTACATTGGATGAACAGTCCTCTTCCTACGCTGCATGAATGGAATACTGGTATTGCGTAATGCATTACTCAAACCGATGCCTATTATGATCTTATGCCACTTTGGAATTGTCAAAAAGTAATTTGGGGCCCATACCACATGTATCTTCTGCACTCCAGGAATTATGATGTTGTGGATCTGATTGGGAATGAAGTTGAATCTTAGTGGCACCGTAAAGTTCTTGATCATTTTCTAGAGATGGTGGGCGCTGCTGTGCCTACCTGTTGGAGAATGGAGCGCTGATTATCGAAGTGACATCCGCTCCCACGTCTGCCCTACTGGGCCATTACCAGATGAAGAATCAACCATTGAGCCTCCGGGCATGATGCTGTTTGGGAATTAGCACTTACAGTGGGAAATGCCCTTTAGTCATTGCCTGTATTCATCAAGCTGTCCGAAATATTCTTCTTTTGACTGCACGCACTGCAAGTCGGTAATGCTTATCTTTCATGTGCTGTCCTCTATGACAGTGATTGCTGTGTCATTATTGTCTGATTCTTATGCAAAATGAAAATAAAGTAGAAAAACACCAAATTAAATATCTGCTTCAGTTCAGAGCCAGGTTTCATTTAAAAAAAAAACTAGTAGAGAATACTTGCCAATGCAGATTGCTTTGGTCCATACTCCATAAAAAGGAAATCACTCCTGTATACATGTACTTCCAGTGAGACGCATATTTATACTTTTTTTGCGCCGCATTTGCGTCATCTTCTGCCACAAAAAAAGACGCAAACGTACAAAATATAGTCCCATATTTATAATTGTTTTGTGCCGCATTTGCGTAAATGCGGCTCAAAAAAGTATAAATATGGGTGGAGTTCGTACCTCCACTAGAATTTTTCCTCAAAGAACAAATCAGAAAAGCTCTTGTGTATATTCACAATCTTACTAGTGGGAGTTGCAGTCCCATTGTCTCAACTAAGCATGAACAAACCAGGAAGCATATGACAGTTTAACCTCAAAGCTGAGCTTATATGTCTCAGCCCATACCAATATGTTTGTGTCCCTTAAAAAAGGTAAGCAGAATGCTAACATAAACAGAAAAAGAGCAGAATACAGGAATTAACGATCAAATTAGTAAAAATGTCTCAGTAGGTGGGCGCATTCCCTTAGAATAAGGAAATCAAGTAGTGCAGAGAAAAACACATTATCAGGACTGTTGATTGAGTCCTGGTCACAATGCACGAGAGTAATACAGAATCGTTAGCTGAATAGCTCTAAATTGATGCATGAACGCAGAAATATGAAGATGCAGATCTGAAGGTGGCACCTGCTCTTGCTCGCACTGCACTGAAGCTCAATACTGCACAATGGCTTCTTCTTACTGGTCGACTACATTGTCATCAAGAAGACATTTGGCACTGAGTTCTTTTGTTTGTGAGGGAAGCAGCAGGAACTGAAATGGCCAAACATTTACTGGTATCGTCATAGGAACAATGGAGGCCACATGATGATGTAGAACTAGTTGTGTGTGAAATTTGTGTAATTTGCTTTTGTATAATTAAGTGAGTAAAATTCCGTGTAATTACACAAAATGCAAAGTTGCAATTTAAAGCTATATTTGGACATGTAATGTGTCCGCGTGTCACTTTTTATTGCATTTTGTCCTCAAAAAGATAAAAAATTATGAAATCACAACAAAAAAC
The DNA here is from genome assembly GCF_031143425.1 of Pleurodeles waltl. Classification (NCBI taxonomy): domain Eukaryota; kingdom Metazoa; phylum Chordata; class Amphibia; order Caudata; family Salamandridae; genus Pleurodeles; species Pleurodeles waltl. The sequence goes on along the minus strand of NC_090438.1, from coordinate 486,393,776 downwards.
AGCCAACTGCATTGTTTTATTCACATGCATTTGCAGTAAACTATTAGCATGAATGAAAAAATTCCTAGCTATTGTAATGGAAAGTTTCAATTCTATAAAGGACACAGAGGCGAGGATTATGCTTATCTTCCTCCACTTTAATAAATAGCAGCCAAGAGAGATAAGAATATCAAACTACTGATCCCAAGAACACTAGAGATCAGGAAGTAAAAACAGGCATATCCAATAACATGGAGCAGAATGGTAACAGCCAATCAACATGAATGAGTCCCACTGTAGTCCATCAATAGTGTCTGCAACTCCTCTTTCGTAGTGCGAGACAGGCTGTGAAGTGTGTTCAAACATCTTGTTTACCCGGGTCCGATCCTAAGAAAATAGTACTACAATGAATGTTAGAATAACCAATGAGTAGTAATAAAAAACCTCGTGAAAGGCAAAACCATCAGAATAAAAACAATGAAACAGGTACAGGATATTCTGTTACTGATATCAATTGAAAATAATACTATGATGTTACTTACTAGCAACGGGGAAGGGATCATGTATGCAATTGGGTAGGATAATCCTCGCCTCCATGTCCTTAACAGAATTGAAACTATCCAATACGATAGCTAGGAAACTTTTTATTCTATGTCAGGACCGGAGGCGAGGATTATGCTAGTTTAAAGCTTATCCACTATGAGCTGAGCCATGTGAAGAACTGGTTTAAAATAACACCTTTTAAAAACAGAGTCCGAAGACCAATCAGCAGCATTCAGGATATCTTCCAAATGAGCACACAAAGTGAACGCTTTGGAGGCCATGGCTCCACAAGTGGAATGTGCTACGAAAATAGAGAGATCAATTCCAGCCTCTTGCATTACCCATCAAACCCAACGTGCAATGGTAGGGGATGAAACCACTTTATGCAGTTTTCTGAGAGCAATAAGAAGCAAAATAGGGGGAGCTGGATTGGAAAATCCCAAGAAAGTTCAGGAAGAACTGGAAACCAAACTTGAGATCTCCAAATGGGAGTGAAAAGGACTATGTTGGCCTGCTCGCATCGAATCTGAGAGGAAGTGCGAGTGATCATCGCGAAAGTAGGAAAATCGTTCTGAAGAAAAGCGTCTGTGGCAGCCACTAAAGGGTCTGGCCTCCAGCTGTAAAACTTGGGAAGTTGATGATCTATCCTAGAAGCAAAAAGATCCACTGAAAAGGGATCATAAAAGTCTTTGAGATTGGAAAAGACACCTAGATGGAGCTTCCAGAGACTGGAGTCTCGAAGGTGTCTGGATTGAAAATCTGCCACCTGGCTAAAATGACCTGGGAGGTACACTGCTGTCACAGAGATTTGACGGTCTAAGTAATATTGCCAAAAACTGGTTGTGAGATCTGACAAGGTTTTGGATCAAGTGCCCTCTAGATGGTTGATATAATGGACAGCAGAAATATTGTCCATCTTCAGGAGGATATATGTCTGAATAGAGTCTTTGGTCCAGCACTTGACTGCAAACGAGTCAGTTAAGATTACCAGACAATTTATGTGAAAACTCTGTTTTTCCAAAGACAAGAATCAGCCTGTGGAAAACTCTCCACAAAGAGTGCCCCAGCCTGATCTGCTGGCGTCGGATTCTATGATTAGATCTGGTGCTGACCCAAAAATTGATCTGCTATTCCAGGCCTCCATATGGGAGAGCCACAAACAAATTTCCCCCCGAGCTTCTTCTGAAAAGGGAAATCATGTGAGCGTAAGAAAACCCCCTGCGTAAATGCACAGCTTTGAGACGTTGGAGAGTTTGATAATGGAAAGGGCCAGGAAAAATCGCCTAGGTGGTGGAAGAGAAAAGGCCTACCAAACGGGCAATTTGGCACAAAGAAATCTGCTGTCTGGCTAAGGATCGTCTTAGCTCTTGGCAAATTTTCTTCATTTTCCAGGATGGAAGACTCAAAGTGGCTGAGAATTAATCTATTATGAAGCCTAGGAAAACAGCTTTTTGAGGAACCAGAAGAGATTTGGATTTGTATATAATGAAACCTAGTCGTTGTAAGAGATCAATAGTGATTTGCAAATGAGGAGTCAACTTTCGAGGGCACTGGGCCAAAAGAAGAATGTCATCTAAATAAACAATTAGGCATATACCCTGAGCTCTAAGGTGTTCCAACACTGGTTTGAGAACCTTGGTGAAACACCAAGGAGCTGAGGAAAGACCGAACAAAAGTGTGGTACCTTCAACAGTTTGTTGATGCCAAAAGAAGTGGAGAAAACACCTGTGAGGAGGGAAAATTGGAATGGTCACGTAAGCATCTTTTGATCTAACTGTGCTAACCAGTCCAGAGAGAACAGAACATTGTGAAGGAGGTGAATTATCTTCCATTTTGAAGTGTTGATAGACAAGCCAATCGTTAAAGTCGCAAAGGTTTATGACAGGCCGTTGGCCTCCATTTGCCTTCTCGACCAGGAAAAGGTTGCTTATGAAGCCACGAGGATGAGGATGTATTGGACAGATAGCTTCTTTTGAAAGCAGAGCTGCAACCTCAGCGTCCACTAGAGCGACATCTTGAGAGGAAAATTGAATAGGTCAAGGAGAAACAATCTGTGTGGGTTCCCATGAAATTCTATGTGAAAGCCTCTGACTGTTTGTAAGATGCATGCATACGCTGTGATGTGATTGACTCCCAAGCCTGGATACAATTTGCCAGAAGACCCCTTACTTTTAGAAGAGAAGAAGGGAGAACTCTTACCTGACTAAGTAGGAGTGGATGATCCTCTGTTTCCTTGGTTTCTAAAACGCCGGCGTCTGGTCCGGTACAAATTTGCAAATCGAGTTTGGCCTTGAGGTTGCCCTGACAGGGGCCCTTGTCCTCTGAAGGACTTTTGAGAATATGGGTGGCCGGATAAACGGCCCCTGCCTCGACTGGCCCCATAAAAAACACAGAAAGGAAAATCTTTTTTGATTGAAGACTGACCTTTGTCTAAGGATGTGAAGGTATTCACAAATTTCCCAAGTGCTTTGATAAATGGCTCACCAAACAGGCCACCATGAGCTAAAGGTCCTCCTTCAGAATCTGCCAGATCACCCAACTTAGGGTCCACCTTAATTCAAAGAGACCAGCGGCGCTCAGTTGATAGAGTTCACTAAGCGTTACCCAGGAAAATCACGGCACGCTGTGCCCAACCAGACAGAACATCTGGGGAAATAACCGACCCTGAAGCCTTCGCATCATCAGCCATTTCTAAAATGTTTGTTAATGAACCGAGGATATTTAATAATTTGTCCTGGTATGCCCACCGGACCTGTCAATACCTTTTTTAGGATCTTTGATGAATTTTTGTAAAAAGATAGACATTCTGGGGTCTAAATCAGGGGTCTCGGCAACCTTTTCTGATAAAGAAGGAGCAAGGACATTCTGCTCTTAGGCAATTGCACGATTTCTTTTCCAACGGTTTCCGAATGCGACCTGCTACATACGTGGCAACTTTTTCAGATAGGTCCCAGTCGGAAGACCGAGGTTGAAGAATGTCATCCGAGTCTAACTTGTTGGTAGACTCAGGGATGCAATCAGGGGGAACCTGAGAAGAAGGAAGCCAGGGTCTGGAAGGGCCAGGTTCTTCATCAGTGTTAGAAATGGGGTCTTTGGTTGGCAGTCAGGTTACCCCTTGTCCAAGCAAGAAACCTCACTCTAGTCAGGGTAAAGGAGAATCACCCTCAGCTAACCCCCGCTCACCCCCATGGTAGCTTGGCACGAGCAGGCAGGCTTAACTTCAGAGTGATAGGTGTAAAGTATTTGTACCAACACACACAGTAACTTAATGAAAACACTACAAAATGACACAGCGCAGGTTTAGAAAAATAGAAAATATTTATCTAAACAAAACGAGACCAAAACGACAAAATCCAACATACACAAGTCAAGTTATTAATTAAAAAGCATAAAGAGTCTTAAATTCTTATGTAAACAGGTAAAACACTATTAGCGTTGAAAAGTACCTGGGTAGCATCAAAATAACACGCACGGGCAAGTGTGCATCGATAAAGGTAAGCGGTGTGTCGATTTTTCACCCGCAAGTGAGATCGTGCGTTGTTTCTCCTTCTCCGGTCTGGCCGGTGTGCATCGTTTTTGCTCCCTGCAGGGGAGCAATGCGTCAACACGGGCAGCACTGGGGTCCGGGCAGGTGTTGCGTTGTTTTTCCACGCCCAGCAAGGTTTGTGTCAAAAATTCTGCTGCACAGTGATAGGAAAACCGCACTGTGTGGGTTGTGACATTACCAGCCTCCGTCAGCGATGCAGCATGTCGTTTCTCCAGCCGCATGCATTGATCTCCCAGCCACACTGCAAGCGATGCATCGATTTCAGCTGCAGAGCTGGCGGAGCATTGTTTCTTCAGCCGCTCTCGAAGGTTGCGTTGGAAATTTCCCCGCATGTTGGTCTGTATTTGGATTTTCAAGCTTGGTCTGCCAGCTTCACCTGTCAAAGCCCCAGGAACTGGACAGGGCACCACTTGACAGGGCAGGAGTCTCAGCAGAGAGTCCAGTTGCTGGCAGACGAAGTCTTTGATGGTCCTGAGACTTCAACAACAGGAAGCAGGCCAGGACAAGCCCTGGAGATTTCTTCACAAGCAGGAATGCACAACAAAGTCCAGTCTTTGTCCCCTTTCACCAGGCAGAAGCAGCAACTGCAGGATAGCTCCACAAAGCACAGTAACAGGGAGGGCAGCACTTCTCCTCAGCTCTTCAGCTCTTCTCCAGGCAGAGGTTCCTCTTGATGTCCAGAAGTGATCTAATGTCTCTATTTTTGGGTGCCCTTCTTATACCCATTTTGCCCTTTGAAGTAGGCTTACTTCTAATGAAAGTCTCTCTTGTTTGTGAAATACTGCCTTGCCCAGGCCAGGCCCCAGGCACACACCAGGGGGTTACAGACTGCATTGTGTGAGGGCAGGCACAGCCCTTTCAGGTGTGAGAGACCACTTCTCCCCTCCCTCGTAGCTCAATTGGCTCCTTAGGATATGCAGACTACACCCCAGCTCCCTTTGTGTCACTGTCTAGAGAGAGGTGCAAACAGCCCAACTGTCAAAATGACCCAGACAGGGAATCCACAAACAGGCAGATTCATAGAATGGTTTAAGCAAGAAAATGCTCACTTTCTAAAAGTGGCATTTTCAAACACACAATCTTAAAATCAACTTTACTAAACAATGTATTTTTAAATTGTGAGCTCAGAGACCCCAAACTCCACATGTCTATCCGCTCCCAAAGGGAATCTACGCTTTAATCATATTTAAAGGCAGCCCCCATGTTAACCTATGAGAGGGACAGGACGGATTTGGGAGAATTTCACTGTTAGGACATATAAAACACATTATTATATGTCCTACCTTAAACATATCTTGCACCCTGCCCATGGGGCTACCTAGGGCCTACCTTAGGGGTGTCTTACATGTAAGAAAAGGGAAGGTGTGGGCCTTGTAAGTGGGTACACTTGCCAAGTCGAATTGGCAGTTTAAAACTGCAAACAGGCCTGTAGTGGCAGGCCTGAGACATGATTACAGAGCTACTAATGTGGGTGGCACAACCGGTGCAGCAGGCCCACTAATAGCACTTGATTTACAGGCCCTGGACACCTCTAGTGCACTGTACTAGAGACTTACCTGTAAATCAAATATGCCAGTAATGGAGATCCAATTAGATACACATTTTGTATAGGAGTACTTGCACTTTAGCACTGGGTAGCAGTAGTAAAGTGTCCAAAGTAACAAAAACAGAGTCCAGCACACATCAACAACCTGGGAAACAGAGGCAAAAAGTTACAGGAGACCACACCAAGGATGTCAAGTCTAACAATCAGGATCAAAATAATTATCAAAATACTGATCTTAAGTAAAGGACGAGTAGGTATCCATAAATGGGTTTTTATCATCAGACATGAAAGCTTGTTTGATTCTCTCAAACATATCTTGATTGACCCCTGCTGCGTGACGATGCTTTGCAGGGGCAGATCCCTCAGGACGTTTCTGAAGAACAGGGGCTGAAGGGAGAGGTAAAACAATAGACAACTTAGCACACTCTCACAGAATTTGTAAACTTTGCTCCAGAGGAGCAACAGTCTTAGATACTGCATGGTAAATAGAGGCATCTACCACATCAAAACATTCCTCCACTTCATTCAATTCCATTATGTATTTTTTTTTTACATATAAATATAACTGTATTTAAACAGTGAGGAGGCTTTAATATGGTTTAATATGGTGAGACTGGGTGTCAGTCTGTATTATTAGGAAGCAAATCTGTAAGGTTTTCAGTTAATGGGACTTTAATATTAAGTGTTGGGAATTATAGACACTGAGAAGGACGCAGGAGAAATTAATGTCTGAAATACTGATCCTGTGGTACAGGGCGTCTATTAAATAAAGGAAATAAATAGTACAGATACCTAAAAAGGGGCATCACTGCAGGCAACAGCAGACTCCTTGCACGGCTCAATTCTGAGGGAAGCGTTCTAAGATGAGCACCCGAGCTCGAGCACGTCAGCAGTGAAAATGCCCTCTGAGAGCCCGACATTCTACAGCGAGTTGCACCGAAAGAAAAGCAGTTGCGAAGGAGATGAAAGAAGTGTTCCTGCGACTGTAAAACGAAATTCAATACAGAACATATAAACAAGGCAAAATATTAATAAACAGTGTACATATATAGCAAAAACAGTTAAAATACAAGAGAATACAGAACATGACACTTATCTAGGCTGAGAGCAGCAAAGAAAAATGAGTTGCAGACACTATCGATGGACTGCATTGGGGCTCATTTATGCTGATTGGCTGTTACCATTCTGTTCCATGTTATTGGATATGCCTGTTTTTACTTCCTGGTCTCTAGTGTTCGTGGGATCAGTAGTTTGTTATTGTTATCTTTCTTGGCTGCTATTTATAAAAGTGGAGAAAGGTAAGCATAATCCTCACCGCCGGTCCTGACATAGAATGGCGTGTGGTCATGCGAAATGGCATACATTTTGGAAGTTTGCATAGCAAGTGTAATGTGAAATTCTTCAAATGACACAAACTACACCTGTACAAATTAAATGCTACCCAGCTCTGCATAGAACATGACTTTCTTGAAACAAGAAGGTGATGAAGAGATTGTTTTTCAAGAAAATGTATGCATAAGTGGTGAGAGGCACGTCAATGCACATAGGCAAATACAGACAACTTAGTATCATTCAAATGTAACTTTCCACATTCAAAAGAAATACTTATTATATCAAAAAATTAATTAATAAACATCACATATAATAAAAACCATGAGGCCAGAGAGTCAAATAGAATTTGCTGATTTTCTGATGGTTTTATGTGCAGTATAGACAAGTCAATAAATTGAACATCAAGTTGACGTATGCATCCTCAGTATAAGATTTGAACACAGTGTGATCAAAAATGTGCCCTGTAAAGTGGTTAAAGTGAAAACAGTGACTGGCACAGTATGACATAATATTAGAGTGTTGCTTCAATTATGAAGTCCATAATATATCATTCACATAGCTCTAGATCCGTGTTTATTCCTTAAAAACATCTTTTTGGCCATAACTGTTGATGACATTTCACAGCATGGACCTTTCCCACCCCATAACCTGGCAGAAACTGTCTAGTGTTGCATTCTTCACTTAGTTGGATGATGAGCACATTCTCCACAGCATTTCAAATTCCATCAACTTCTGCACAAAGTCAAACATGAGTCACCTCTTTGAGCCACCATCTTTGTCACTGTACTCAAACTAGTTCACCACTGATTTGTAACCTCCAAGGATTTGCATTGATTTTGCAATGAGCTGGTGTACCCAGGGTCAGACTGGCCTACAGGGCAATCAGACAGTGCCTGAACGAATAGACTGACAGGTAAGTGTGTGGGCATTTTTTGGGGCTGTTTTTGGGCCCAATATATGGTCGGATGGGGCCCGTTATATGGTCGGGTGGACCGTTTTTTACTGGTAATTTTCCTGATATTTCAACAAACTTTGCCGGCAGCAAGCTCAAATGTATGTATTCTTCCATACTTTCCAAAACACTTATACAGCCTGTCTTTAAAACCTCAAAACTACCCTTTCTTTAAGCATAGGCCACGGTTTAAGCTATCTAAGTCACTAATGGGGGTGCTCTTTCGTTTTGCTGTCCAGGCATGTCTTCCATCCCAGTCTGACCCTGGATGCACTCTGCTCCTGTAGTACTCTAGGCTCCCCACTGATTACTGAGAGGAAGCTTAGTGCACTCCTGACTTACTCATAGAATTCATGAGTAAACAAGAAGTACCAAATCTGTAAGGCAGGGGCTGCTCCTTCGCAACAGCGAAGGAGCGTCGTCCCCGTGGCTAAGACAGAAGATGAAAGATAAAACGATGATTGTCGTTTTATCTTTTATTTGATGCCTCAGACAGCAGCGTGTTCAGGGTGGGGCAGGGCTGGGCTGTGGGATGGGGGAGGAGTGGAGTGCATTAAGTGCACATGTGTGTCTGACCGGCCGTGTCTGACCAGCCAATTACACATGCACACTTAGGTTTCTCCAGCCCAGCTGTTTTTAGCAGCCGAGGTGGAGAAACTGCACAGACCCTAGGGTTTTTTCTGAGCAGCAATCCAAGCTGCTCAGACCAATCCTGGTGCTGCTTTCATTCTAGGTTTAGCATGAAAGCAGCACCAGGATCGCTGTGGAGCCTGCGCTGGTGCACACCACAAGAAGACCAGAGGAGCAACACAGCAGGAGGTGGAGGCGGCCACAGGAAAAGGTAAGGTTTTTTTATTATTATTTTTTTTATTTTTTATTTATCCCCTTGTTCCACCTTCCCTCCCACCCCACCCTGTCCCCTTTAGATTTGCGATGGCCACTGCTGCTGTAAGGTACAGGAAAAAAACTACAATGAATCTGACCACTGATGGTTGTCTGTACAGTAACATGTGCCTGTGATGCATTTTGCCACTGTAGTGTTTTAACTTGCTTGCTTTTTACCGTTGCACCACTTTTCCCCCGGTGGAAGGGGGCTTTTTCCATCTTATTGCTAAGGACAAGGTGAAAGCTTGCACCACGTCCAATGTGAACATTATTTATACACTCTACTACTGATGCTCAGAGGAGCAGCGATAAATTACGTACAGAAGAGATACAGTGTCATTGCTAGTCATTCTGTAATTGCTTTTTTTCAGTACCTTGGATTTAAAGCTAAGATTACACTCCAGCGTCGGCAACACCGCATATGTTAAGTGGCAGGTATTCCTGTAAGTTATTTTGAGTGCCCTGTACTCCCAAGAATATTACATGGCCCTGACTTTCCAATTGACCTTGAGGGAGACGTGGGTCCGCGGCTCACCAGTTATCCAAGCTGTAATGGGGAAGTAATAAATGAATAACTGGAAAGTTCATGCAGACAGGGACCAGGATTTTCAATTTCAGCTGTACACAGCAGGGAACATTGTGGTGTTCAATTAAACATTTTAAGACCGGTTATTGAAAAATCGCCCTGCAGCCCTGAGTATGTTTTAGTTATTGCCACCTGAATGTATTTATTGCCTGTCGATATTTAGTTACGGTTGGTATTACATTATAAATCCTATTAGATTTTTTATAGGCCCTTCCACCAGTGCCACCAGTGCCGTCCACCAGTGCTCATTTATTCTTATTCATGCAGCCCTGCACCTGCACATTCGCTCAGTGCGAAGGAACGATCGTATTTTCATGGGTATCAGCAAAAGGGCATGCAGAAAATGAAAATGCCCACACTTTGAAACATAGTTCAAGGGCACCCAGTGAGCACAGCAAGAAGGTCAGTTCTTAGAAGTTTCTTCCATTTTTTACAGGACAACTTTATGTTAATCATTTTCCCCAAAAGCAAAATGTCTTCCAGGCGTTTCTTCTGAAGGGCCATTTATGAAATAAAGAAAACAGCTTAAGGTTTCCTATTAACAAACTGCATTTTGTAGTACATAAGCTAGTACTAAAATAACTCTATTCATGTCCTACAAAATGCTATGCATCTGCCTCTGCCTCACCTCTTTTATCTCTTTGGCGATCCCTGCTACTTTGGTATACATTAATAGAAAATGTGAGAGAGACAAGGTGGAGTGGTTGGAAAATGAAGAATACTTATTACAAAATTGAAGAAGTTTAGAAAATGAAGGAGGGACATGTTAATGCAAGCAAAGATCCACAGAAGAGTGAGACTATGTATTGCTTTTCACAAGCTACACTTTTAGAGTTACCACAGCACCAGAAGAGTCAAACCAGGTGTAGATGAACTCCAGCCCAGTCTTGGAATAGCAAACAAAGACACATTTTTGACAGAATGCAGAACCATTCATACATTTACCCCTGTCTCAGATCTGGGTTTAATCCATCAATTCTTTAGCTCACCACGCCACCCCAGTTTGGACCCAGCCATATGCAAATCAGTCTGTACCCTGTTCTCCATGGGAACAATCCAGCCTGAATTGTCAGGCTAGGTCTTACCAGGACGGGAAACAAGCATCCTGGGACCAGCTTCAGGGTATCACCCTTCATAAGCCAGGCTAGCTTGAATCCAGTGACATTATGAGCCCGGGACCCATGTCTGGACATGCCCGGTGCACTTAGGACGATAAAAGCAAACAAACACAAATGTTGGATGGAATGCTGAACCAATCAAACATTAATCCCCAGTCACAGATCTGGGTTTAATCCATCAGTTCTTTTGCTCACGGTGCCACCCCAGTTTGGACCCTGCCATATGCAAATCAGTCTTGACCCTGTTCCCCATGGGACCAGTCTAGCCGGAACTGCCAGGCCAGATCCTCTCTTGACCGTAAACAAGCATTCTGGGACCTGTGTCAGGGGATCATCCTTCATCAGCCAGGCTAGCTTGAAGCCAGTGGCATAGTGAGTCCGGGACCCATGCCTCATGTATGTATAGGGAGTATTTTAATCAGTATTAGCAGGATGAAGACGCCATCACTGTTCATATAGAGAAGTTGTGATATTTTCAATTACCTGGCTTTTCACAATTGTGGTAGTAATTTCGACTGGTATGGGCCAATTGCATGTATCTGCTGATGCACTGGCATTGGCAAGGCTGAGTTTAAGGGTTTCTCATGTGCACAAAAAACATCAAAGATGTGATGGGCTCACACTTTATAGTGATACGTCAATGACTCTCTGGAAGCTCTTAGCACAAGCCACACCTAGTGCTACCTCCTTGCTTCTTGGCAGAAATATGTCTGTGAGGTGTCTGCTATCAGCTGGTAAAGGCCAATAACACTACTGCTGCACCTGCTGTGTACAAATCAATCTTAGCTACAACTTGTGCTGTATGAAAACAGTACTCTCCCTTCATGCTGCGTGTGATTGAAGCTGGTCATACCAATTCAATTGCTATGATAGAAGATTTCACTACTTCTGGGTGTGGATCACATGTTTACTAGTGCTGCCCATGATGTCAGCCTATGTATCTGCTCTTGTGACTATGGGCCAGATGTATCAAAGGGTTTTACCCGTTCTGTATCTATTGGAAAATGTGTTGGTACATATGGCCCTATCTTCTTTGTATGGAAAGGGTCTGTCTTAAAAGCGCTTGTGCTATGGGAAGGAAGCGTCCCTGCTGTATGGCCTGGGCTGGGTCCAGAAAAGGCATAAGACTTTCCTGTAGGTGCTACAAAATATACATCTGTTTTTCTGCTTTAAATAACTGATGTTTCTGCATACTGTGGTAGAATCCGTTGTACAGTATACCCATTATTAGAATGATTGTGTGGGAACGTCCCAATTTCAACCCCTCCCTAAACATCATTAAAGAGGGCATGAAACACTAATTTTGCATGCATGGACCAATTTGAGTTTGAGATCACACATTTCTCCAAAGCAGCTTTGCTTCCTTTCTCAAGTCTACTTGCTTCTACTCATGCAGTACATAGAGAAAGCTTGTCCATCTTCCAGTCATGCAATATGTGAAGCAAACTTACTCTGTGCTGCTCTTTCTGTGTATGTATGAATCATTCACTACTGCTGCTCCTGTTATGTGTGAAGTATGCTTACCTCATTGCGACTTATAATGTGAGTTGATGAAACATGTCTTAATAGTGAGCATGTTACATGCAAAGTTACTCTGCACTACTTCTGCTTATCATGTGTGGAAGAAGCTTTCCTATTGTAATTTGTGATTTCAGGACTGGGGTGGCAGAAGTGGTGGCTTTGTCTGCCCATGTAGGAAATCAGAGTGTTAAACTCTACGAGAGGGCACCATTTGGATGTGAGTTGTGCCTTAAACAAAGCAATTTCACTCTTAGTAAGTGAACATGTTCCTGTCCGAAGTTTTTCCTCAGAGATATTTGGTACATGAATAGCAACACCAAAGAATTAAGTTAAAAAATAGTCATGTAGGAACTAAACAGATCAATAATTACCAAAGGAGTTACTTAAAATAAGCAAAACTTAAGGTTGGAAACTACACAGAGATGAAATACATCTGGATTTTTTAAAAACAAACATTGACAATGCCAGTGGAGTTGACTTATACATCAAAGTCTGTCTTCTGTCATTGATGAATTTAGGTACTCAGTAAATGATAATACCTTCCCTCTGTCAGTCATTTTTGCACTTATCCATTCATACTCCCAGTGGCTCATTCTTGAATTCACCCACAGTGCTTGAAGTGGAATAATAGAAGTGCTGGTTCTCTGTATAGGAGTACCTGCTTGTTTCTGAGAAGTGCTGGTACTCTCCAATTAAAAGTATTACAAGAAGTGCAGGTACTCTCCCTTGCAAAGTAAAAATGTGCCGGTACTCAGTACCGGACACTACCAGCCTGTTTAAAGAGCTGTTCACCCACTTACACAACCACAATAAAACAACCACACAAACTCAACAACATATACATGATAAAGTAAAATAATACACATAGAAAAAAGAAAACAAGCTGCCTAAATAAGATGGGCATATGCTTACAATAACAAATAAAATCAAACATAGCAGTGGGTGTCACTCTTGTAATGGTATTGTAGATATTGTATGTTTGTTTGTAAGTTCCTACATGGCTACCACATTTAAAACCAATGTGTTTGCTGTCTTTGAATGGTAAAATAATGATACATTAGAGAGAATAGCATGAATTTACATACGCAGTATTTTTATTGCACAGACTTAAACAAAAGGCAGCAGAAGCGATCCGCAGGTTTAAAGACAAGCATAAAGTCAGCGAGTGATAGTAGAAGTAGCTGGTTTGTTAACTGTGGAAATTTATGTGGTACGTCTGTGGTTGCCAGATTTAGACGCAGAGATTGTTGAGATGCTGCACACTGCAGAGAATATCTGCAGCAATCAAGTGGCCCTTTAACACTGTCTGAGGAGCTGTTGTGTGCTCCAGACATGAAAATAAAAAGAGGAGAAGGAAAGAAATGAAAGGGGGTTTATAAAAGGAGGAACTGGCCCACCAGTCCCAGTAGTGATGCATACTAATTTTCAGGCATTAAGTGCACAAGTGATCAGACACATGCCATCATTTCTGGAGTGAGCTGATCAAATGCCTTATGCAGTGTGCGGATATAGATAGAAGCAAAGTATAAATTACACTCATACAGACCAATGGCAGGAGAGGAGCCACCCTAATCCCCTCTATCTGAGTATATGTATACATTTTTGCATATGTATGCATTTATGTATTTGGGAATGACTTTTTGCTACAAGGTCATTTCAGACAACTAACCCTGCAAGACCTTCCGAAATGATTTCAGCAAGAATTATTACATTGCAATTCTTCTACCTCTAGTTTACCAAGGGATGTAATCACACCATAATCATTGCCGACAAACATACTACGTGATATGTGATGTAACAAAATACCTTTTTGCAGGTTTTAAATCGGTGCAAAAGCAATCCAAACTTGAAGGCCTATTCACTTTAACATATGTATTTCCTACAGCCTTTGTTCTAACTTTTCACAATAAACAACTTTTCAAAACAAACAGATCAGACCTATGTCATCTGTAATACCTTTTCTCAAGTACCATTGAGGCCTACAGCTTTAGAGCTTTTATTGTTGACTTGTCACCATGATCAGCTCAGACCTACTGCTCTGAGCACAATCGTTCCCAAAAGACACTCATCAAGTATACTGTAAAAAGATTACAAATACAAACAAAATTACAGATATCAAACCAATACTAAACCCTTACTTAGAAGGACTAATGAGGATTATCATAATTCAAGTCTTGCATCCTTTTGCTTTGTTCGAGACGATCGCAAGCACAAACCCCTAGCTCACTAAGGCAGTCTGTGATATTCAATTTAACAAAATACATAAATATAACTGTAGCATAATGTAATCACAATTAAGTCTTAAACATCAATGGCCTTTAACATCTGCTTTTCATAATAGGTAAATGAGGCCTACTGGCTTTGCTATAACTTTTTATAATAAACAGATCATCCTATCACATCAGGCATAACTTTTCCCAATGAGCTAATAGTTTTTGCCCTTCTTTTAACACACTGCCCAATGCAACCCTAGTGTGCATAAACTGTCTAAAATTGTATATACAGTTTTAAAATTCTAAATATGTACGCAGTAACAGTTTGCAAAATAATATACAACCAATCTCAAAAGGGCCTAACAATAATTATCACAGTGGAAATCTTCTATCCTCAGAATTTGCTAGAGTGGGTGATGAACACCCTTGACTGCTACAGTAATGTGTGATATTTCATGTAATAAAATACCTGTTGTCCACAATGTGCATTACTGTGAGATAATAATGTACTGTTGCAGTCCTATTGAATTCAAGTCGTTCTTCAGAAAATAAATACATCAAGCCTGTTGTGTTTTTCATATTTTTACCATAGTAAACAGATCAAACCTATGGTATCAGATATTACCTTTTATACTGAACCAATCAATCCTAGAGCCTTTATCATTGGCTTGTCAGCATAACCAATTCAGGCCTGCAGTGCTGAACATAAGCTTTCTCACAAGGCTACCAATAGTCTTAGACTTATAAAATTACAAATGAAAGCAAGTCTATAAAGGATTTTCACAATGCATTTGTCTGTCCCCATAGGCCATCAAAGGGGGTAATTACTGGTATCCAGGAGATTCCATATAACAAAATAACTCTCACAAAGCTTTACAACAGAGTAATATCCATCCACCCCTACATTGTGTTAGGCATAAGGTTTCCCACAAGCCAAAAATTGAGATACAAGCACTCTTTTCCAATGAAAACACACATCTTCCCAATCAAATGCTATATTCAAGGGAATCAGCTCATAGATGGAACCTAAGCCCCTTTCTTAGTACTACTTTTGAAAGCTCTTTTTTGTAATCAGTGAGGTCTATAGCTTTCTAACTTTTATCGTTGGCATGTCACCATGACCAGCTCAGACCTTGTACTGAGCATAATCTTTCCCAAAAGGCACCCATCAGGTATACTGTAAAAAAATGACAAGTATTTACAAAGTTAGAATTATCAAAAAAATATAAAACCCTTACTTAGAAGGACTAATAAGGATTATCATAGTCATCTAACCATGCTCTAGACCTTCCTCTTCCTCCCAACTACTCCATTTTGCACCGCGACAGGGAAGAGAGACATGGTGGAGGTCTTGCACATATTCACTGAAACTCTCTGATGTGCTGAGCCCTCCGAACAACTCACTTTCAGTCTTTCAAAAGCTTGTTGTGGAACTGTCCACATCTAATACTTCCAACCCTAGTTTGAATGTGATTTACTACTGCTAGGTCAAAACATCTTCTTCACCTCTCAACTTATAAGCTCTGACAACAATATCTGCCTTGGTGACTTCAACATCCACTGGGTATTCATGGGTGACAGCTATTTGGTCCCTGTTACTTCCTTTCTCATTGTCAACGATCTCCAACAACACTGCCATAAATCTACACACACAAAGGGGCCATTCTTGATCTGATAATTGACATTTCCTCCTACCTAAACACATATGTCCTCATCCCAGTTGACTGGTCCGATCAAATGCAGGTCCCATTCTCTCTAATTGGCTCTTACACTAAAACATATGGGCAACCCAAGAAAGAGAAAATAAGGTTCAGAGACACATCCATCCTTGATACAGAAGTTTTGGCCATCATGGCCCTTCTTACCCTAACTGTGATTTCACCTTATCTTGACATCGATGAGGCCACCAACAAGATCAACTCCTGCATGGGATCCCTTATTTACAGATGCATACCCCTGAAGAGCAAATTATCCAGACCAAAACACACCAGGCCTTATTTCTCTAAACAGCTTTATGGAGAACAAAAGATTATTACCAAATACAAGAAAGACTGGAGAAAAGCACCATCTGTCTTGAGTATGACTATGCTTCACAAAGCGAGAAAACTATACAAAGTCCAAATTCTTAGAGCTAAATTCTCCCATATCGGAGCCCTCATGAATTCTGCAAAGAAAAGACCAAAGCAGCTGTTCAAGGTTATTGCACAATCTACTAACCCCTCTATCACTTCATCTCCTAAGCCATCTGTGGCCAGTTGCAACAACTTTATGGATTTCTTTCATAAACAAGTTTGGAGACGTCCATACCTCAATTCTTTGGCTCCCTTAAAATGGTTGAGTCTGTACCATGGAAGATACTACAATCATGGTCATCTTTCTCTACAGTCTCTGAGCAGGATCTACAATGAACTACATCCAAAATAAAACCCTCTAACCATCATCAGGATGCTATTCCAGGCTCTATCAGCAAATGTCTTGCCACACACCTACTCCTCATTTGCACCACCATGATCATTTCCTACCTCAAACAGGGCATCTTCCATGAGCGACTAAAAATGTATCAAATCAATCTACTCTTAAAAAAGCAATTTCTTGATCTGAAGAACCTGAACAACTAGCACTCAGTCTCAGCACTCCCTTTCTTAGGCAAAGTCATCCAAAGTTGCTTAGCTTCCCAACTAGCCTCACACATCCAAACAAGCAACCTCCTAGACACCCCCAATTCAGGTTTCTGCCAGGGTCACAGTACAGAAATTGTTATCCTCCAAATAGTTGAGGACTTTCTTAGAATCCTCGACTCTGGCAACTCCTGCCTCCTGTTCATCTTGTATTTATCCACCTCATTCAACACTGTCAACCATCATGACCTCCTTCGTATTCTTGTACTATGCATAAGATGCAAAGGCACTGTCCTCAACTGGTTCTCTTCTTACCCATCCAACCATTCCCAAATTGCAAAAATGGGCAACTCGTTCTCGAGACCAGTCAGCGTACACCATGGTGTCCCTCAAGGGTTAATCCTCTCCCTAACCCTCTTGAACTTCTAGCTAAAACCTCTATGTTTGATTCTCAGGTACTCTGGGATTCTCTTCCACCTCTACACTCATGATACCTAAATATACTTGAAAATCTCTTCCCTGGAGGACGTTGCCCTGCTTTCAAATACACTGTTAAAAATTCAAAACTGGATGTCCAACCACCATTTTAAACTCAACCCAACTAAATCAAAATTTCTATTGATCTCACCCCCGGAAGCAAAAACACATGTACAAGAATGGATGGGCAACTTTCTTGGCTCCGAAGGCAGCCCCGCCATTGTCATGGGTGCCATTTCACTCGGCATCATCCTTAATAATTGTCTTAATCTTCACAGCCACATTGCAGCCATGGCCAACAGTGCACAAAACCAAACTTAGGCAGCCTTGGGCATCAGACAGTTGATTCCTGAACAAGACCTGCAAACAGTGGTGCACTCTCTCGTTCTGTCTAGACTAGACTATGAATTGCTCTTATCTCAGGCATTCCTACAGTTCAACTATGCCCATTGAGAGCAACACTACATGCTGCAGTACGCTTTGTCTTAGGTCTCAAGAAATTTGACCACATTTCCCCTGCCTTGCTAATCCTTCAATGACACCCCACTGAAGCATGGGCCCAATTAAAAATCGCTTGCATTACCCACTCAGGACTGCACTCCTTCTCAGTGTCCTATCTAAATGAGAATCTGAAAATCTCCAGAGCAAATAGGGGTTCCAGAAAGGCTCAAACCCTGGCCCTGGAACCCACTACCTTCAGGCGAGAACAATACATGTCCCAGTCCTCTGGCAGTGGCTCTAGAATCTGGAACTCTCTGCCTCCCTTACTTAATCTAACCACCCACATAGCAACCTTCATAAAGGACCTCAAGCTCCTCCTATTTGACAGACATATTGGTTAGTTCACAGTCAACCAGACTGACTTTCACCACTGCACCCTGATCTACCTCAGTTTTAACTGTTCATGTCCTCTGTTCTATTGTTGCAAATCTCTTTTGTGGTGGCTCCTGTATACATGCACTGTTGTAAACTCCCGAGTTTAACTACTAATAATGTAAACCTTTGTAACCCTGTATCCTGTGTGTTGCTAAGCAACATGCATGGAGAGCTGTTGTAAAATGCCTAACGATACACATTCAGAGAAATTTTAATCGGGCCAGAATAGGTAATTTTCAACATACTTAGCATGAACACAAAATATTATAGCTATACATGTACCAGATGGGAATTTTTGGTACTTTCTGTCAAGTCATCTTGTAAGTACATCTAATAGTTGGCAATAAAATAGTGGCTTTGACATTACCCTAGAGTGTTATACAGAATAAAGCGTGCCAGTTAACTTACAAAGATCAAAGACGGGGAAAAATTACACATCTCTCCATACTCCTTCCTGCACCATAATCATAACTACACAACAATACCTACGGTGATAATTGATAAGATACTTGTAACTTACCCTTTATCATTATTATGCTCTTTGTACAGCCTTCATGACAGTAAAACCATATATTTATTTTGACGCATTTGCTCCCCACAAGTTCTTTGTAGGATCCTGAAGCTTATTGTAAACTTTAGTATCAAGAGACAAAAATATTGTATAAAAATATCCAAGTATAATAATGTAAAGTGCAAAAATGTGTTAAAAATATTGGTGAATCTAAACCAAAAAATATACATAAACATTAAAAAAAAAAAAAAATCTACTCTAAGCAACAGTAGATAAAGTGATGGACTTTACAAGGGTTACATTTAGTATGCCCCACTTCAGTCTAAATATCTGAAGTGTAAGCCTTGGAATTCGGAGGGGTTAGATTTACCATACTCACTCCTGTGTATACATCAATAGGGAAAGTTTTGGACTTTGGAGGTATTAGATTTACTATCCTGACTCCAGTCTAAGTAACAGTAGGGAAAGCATTGGGCTTCGGAGGGGTTTACATTAACTATTCCCACTTCAGTCTAAGCAACAGTAGGGAAACATTAAAATTTGGAGTGGTTAGATTTACTATTCCCACTCCACTCTCAGCAACAGTAGGGAAAGTGTTGAACTTAAGAGAGGTTAGATTTACTATACCCACTCCAGTTAAAGTAACAGTAGGGAAAGCATTGGACTTTGGAAGGGTTAGATTACCATTCCCACTCCAGCCTAAGCAACAATAGGGAAATTCTTGGACTTCAAAAGGGTTATAATTAATAAAAAGAAGTCCTAATAATTACCTAAAATATGTCACTAAAGAATATAAAAAATAAATTATAGAACATATAAAATAAATACTATATTCCGTAATAAAAAGAGAAACATGTGTAAAACATAAAATAAAACATTGAAAGCTTACAATAACATTCACTTACCTAGCTGGAAAAAATGCAAAATTTCAAAAATAAACGCCAAAATATTTAATTTATATTATTACTGAATTAAAATTTAAAAAACACGCTCAAAATTTCAGCAAACCTTGCAAATCAATTAATAAACTAGTAAATAGCAAAAACATCATAAAAGTAAACCATTGACATTATACATAACCAACTATTAATTACTTCATTACATGGAAAAACAATTAATATACAAAATAATATAACTTAAAAATTGTCCCATCATGCACCACTACCAAAAATAACAAAGTAGAAAGAAAGCATTCATATTAAACATTTAAACATAATGATACGCATAAAACATTTTGCAAAATAAACATTAAAGCAATTGATGATTTTCACAAATAATAATAAATGAAAATGTTCATTAAAATTAAAAATAATGTAACATTATATGCAAATTAATTTGATTTTAATTAACTTCCCATCCTCTTACCCTACAAACCTGCTATTATGCTATACTATTTTAAGAAATAAGCGTATAAGCAACAACCTGCTTTCATATTATACTATTATAAGCAATAAACTTAGAATATGTATTAAAATTAGCAAATTAAAATAAAACTTACCATAACAATTATGAAATTAACCTATTAAAAAATCAATTAAATAGTTAATTTACAATTAAAATCGAATCAAAATTAAATATAATTTATTTACATTTCAATTAACTTCCCACCCTAATACTCTGCCAAGCCCACAACCCACCACTCCACTATAAATAACGAATTACATGTAAAAATATTTATTATTATACTTTAATTTACAAACTATATATTAAAGAGTAAATAAAAATTATATTACCAATACTAAGATCTAAATTTAAAATATTAACTACAAACATTAAATTAATTAAAAAAATATAATTAGAAAAACTATATTGAACAAACAAATATGAAAATTAAAAGCAACAATATTCTTGACAGTAGTATTATTTACCAAAAAAACAATATTCTTTCCAACGGTGTACTGCATCACAATATTTCAGTATTAACAATATCTTTTTACCAATATTCATGTACCACAATATTTAAAACTCAGTATTTTCGTCATATAAATTCTAAAAACCATTATCACTATTTTTATTATTGTGATCTTGGAATATGTCACTTTATCCGTATCTTATGACTTTTCAATAGTTTTTCTTTGCTGTTTTTTCAAATTATCCCACATGCCAATGCTTGTTTCTGTTAAAGAAATAAAGTTGTACGTACATGCTCAAATAGAACTGTTTGTGACTTGTCCCTTTTGCATTGATTGATCTCCAAGAAAAGAATGCACTAAACCAAATCTGATGGAAAAGGGTAGGCATGGCAAAAAGATGACACTGTGTACATTTAGAAACTGTATAAAAACAATATTTCTTAGCAAGCCAATCAAATTTGCATTTCTCTCTGAACTAAGTGGTTTTCAGTGTAACTTTTCAATCTCTTCTCTCCAAAGTTGTTGTCCAAAGTTCCACATGTGACATGATAACATAATCTTTATTTGCAGGCAGGTAGAAGTTCAGATTTTGTCATAGTTCTGAAGGGGGGCAATCCATGCAGTCAATGTCAGGATGACCTAATTGTGGGCAGTCTTTGTCTGGGTGGTTAGTTGCCAACGTTGATTGCTAACATATGTGTCTGAACAGTGCCGCTTGCATAGCCACAAGCATTTATGATTGGATTCCATATGTGATTGTTGTATATCTGTCCTCCACCTATAATGGAATTGTGCATACTGTAAGGATAAATATCACTTTCATGGAAAGCAGCCCATTTAGGACAGTCGGGGGGTTATTACAACTTTGGAGGAGGTGTTAATCCGTCCCAAAAGTGACGGTAAAGTGACGGATATACCACCAGCCGTATTACGAGTCCATTATATCCTATGGAACTCATAATACGGCTGGTGGTATATCCGTCACATTTGGGACGGATTAACACCTCCTCCAAAGTTGTAATAACCCCCTCTATGTTTTTAGCAAACTGCTTAAGAGTATAATGACTTATTTTAAAATATTTGTGTATGTTATGGAGACATACAAAATATATCAATTTTCTCTGAGAACTGTCCTTAATAAATGGTTATCAGTAGCTCTCACCAGAGTCGGCTGTTGGAAGAATAGATTCAGTTTTGTGAAGGTTATTGGGTTTTGACCCTCCAAGATCAGTTTTTTATGCTCATCCCTTCCTACAACAGTTAATGATGGTTAGGATCTAGCAATGCTCATTTATTGTTGCTTCCTTGTCTACCACTCATGTATTTATCCTTCTTCCGTACAATGAGGTATTGCAGAGTTTTCCCTATCCATGTTAGGAATAGGGGCTTTAACATAACACATATAGATTTGTGACAATGCACAATCAATGAATGAGAAATTTCCCTACCAACAGTAAACCAAGAAGGATTTACCCCCAGCCACAACTAAAAGTTAGACAAGTAAACATTGGGTACAGATATGTTTTGGATATTTTTGCAGATTCCTCCAAACTGATGAGTCAACAACTCTTCTGTGGGGAAGTTTCTCTCAAAAAAACATAAATCCATGTCTTCTTCTGAAAGTCTACCTGAAGGGCTTGTAGAGAGGCTGCACTACAAGTCCCAGAGTGCCACAGGTGGGTGCACTGAAGGAGTTGCAGAGGGGCTGCACTATAAGTCTCAGAGTGCTACAGAGAACAGGAGGAGCTGGAATGAGCCTCAGGGTGCTGGTCGGGCATCAGTTAAGGCCAGCTGTGAACCGCAGCATGGGGATGAACTGAAGGAGTTGCAAAGGGGCTGCACTACAAGTCCAAGAGTGCCACTGAGAACAGGAGGAGGAGGAGGCAGGAGCCTCAGAGCACTGGTTGGGCATCATTTAAAGCTAGGTGTGTACTATGGCGTGGGGGAACACTGAAGGAGTTGCAGACGGGTTGCACTAAAAGTCCCCGAGTGCCACAGAGAGCAAGAGAAGGTGGAGGAAGCCTAAGAACACTGTTTGGGAGTCATTTAAGGCCAGCTGTGTAATGTGGCACAGAACATGTGCGAGACACACCCAGATGCATGCCTGGATGAAGACTGGGCCAAGAGCGGGCCCGTCTGCACCCGTCTGCTGCCAGTTGAGGCAGGGCTGGGCCATCTTTTTTGGTTGCTGATTTTAGGACATACTGGGGAGTGGCTCTCCC
The DNA here is from genome assembly GCF_031143425.1 of Pleurodeles waltl. Classification (NCBI taxonomy): domain Eukaryota; kingdom Metazoa; phylum Chordata; class Amphibia; order Caudata; family Salamandridae; genus Pleurodeles; species Pleurodeles waltl. The sequence continues at coordinate 486,370,997 of NC_090438.1, read as the reverse complement.
CTGTCCTTTGTTTATATTAACTTGGCTGTGACTGTCATTAGACTATCCTTGCCTTAAACATGGAGCGAACTGTGGGTTAATTTATTGCATTTCTTCCACTTCCAGTGATGGCTTTGGTTGTGTGAGAGATTTCATTAGGTTCAGACTTTCTTCAAGGCATAAACTCCACACCGGCTTTTAGGATGCAGAAGAGAGAGTTGTTAGGGGCTAAGTAGTCAGTTGGGCCCCAGAAGGAACCTCCAAACTTGGACTCTTTTCTGGCCAGAGCAGTAGGGGTGATTTCAAAACAAATTGATTTGGTGGAAAGAAGGCTTTCTCTTGAGCTTAGTGAACAGCAAGTTCCTCTGGCTTGTACTCTCAAGTTAACTTGGCATCTGGGGGACCTTCTAGCTCTATGGAGGGTACCAGTTCAGCTTTTGAGGGTCAGGATGATTCCTTGTCAAGGGCTGAAGTAAACTGTTCAATTCATCCACCATCAAGTGAAAACATTCCGCTGCCAAAAAGCAAGCATCAAACTAAAAGGTTTTGTAATAAAAGAAGAAGGGGGAATTATAGTCTGGCAATGCTAATGATGTCCAAGCTGAGACCTTTCATGTGTTCATCCCTGTTCTTAATGATAACTGCCTCAAAAATATTCCAGATAACCTCTTGAAGCAACTTAAGGTCCTGATTGGGATGTGTTTAGCCCCTCTGAAAGTAAAGCTGAGTTCACTGGAGTCCATGGTCTCTAAGTTGGTGGACTGACAAGAAGTTTGTCTGACCCAGTGAGTATGGTTTCTATTAACGGTCTACCCATTGAGGTGGACAATCCCTCAGAAATGCGGTGGCCCATCCAACCCAGTGGGCTCTGATAACCTATCCAGGTCTATTCCTCCTTCACATTGAAAGGCCATTTCTGTAACGCTGCAATATGGGAAAGGTAGCTTGACCGAGGGAAATAAAGATACTCAACCTCACCTTTAGGGAGCCAGGTCTGGGGCCGATTGATTTACTAGAACTTATTCATGGCTAAACCTCCCTCCAGAGCGTTGCCCCTATGTTGCTGTATTAGCAAATGTGCCACCATTGTTAGCTGAGAAAAAGCAATCAAAGGAGCTACTGAAAAGCAAAGTCCGCTTTTGACTGAGCAAAAACTCTGATATTCTCCCAGGGGAACACAGGAGCATCTTATTTGTTAGGAAAATAGGGTGGATTGGGCCTTTAGCTAAGCAGATGGAGAAGGATTGTGTTGTAATCAATTGGCGTTAGCCACATATTGGCACATCGCCTAATTGCTTCTTATAGTCAGCAAGACCCGTTGCCTTATGTGATTAACTGGGTGCCTCTGGGGTTTTTCTATAAGCATTTACAGCCATTGGGGAAGCTGTTGATGTAACATCCATCACTTATGGTTAGGGATGCTGCAGTGAAACCCCCATTAGGATCAGCAACATTTTTTTTTTGCTGTCTGGCCCAGAGAACAATGACTGACTATCATCCACCTGTAATCATCCAGCGGTCAGTGGGACTCCAATTTCCACAAAAAGTGGTGTGATAAACTGCCCACCATCTGATACTCTCACTGAGGTACATTTCTTGTTCAAGTTTGTTTGTTGGAACATTGCAGAGTATGAACCCAAACTTCACAATGGGGACTGGGTGGTATATATTTGTCAATTTGACATTGTAATGGTGCAGGAGACTTGGTCCCCAGAGGGTGTGGAAGTTAGTTTATTCCTTGAGAAGTGACTTCAGAAAATGTTCCCCTGTGGGCACCTATTATTACCAAAGTACTAAGGGGCATATTTATACTCTGTTTGCACCGAATTAGTGTCATTTTTTTTTACTCTAATTCGGTGCAAAACTAACTCCATATTTATACGTTGGTGCTAGACCCGTCTAGCACCAAATTTATGGAGTTAAAGTCATTTTTTGAAAGTGGAGACCTACTTTGCCTTAATGAGATGCAAGGTAGGCGTTCCCGTTGCATAAAATGACTCTATGGCCTTAACGCCATATTTAGGGGCATATTTATACTCTGCGGCATATTTATACTCTGTTTGCACCAAATTAGTGTCATTTTTTTTTTACTCTAATTCGGTGCAAAACTAACTCCATATTTATACTTTGGTGCTAGACCCATCTAGCACCAAGGCCCTGATTTAAACTTTTTTTTTCACCGCATTAACATCATTTTATGACACAAAAGTGGCGCAAACTTACAAAATATTGGCCCTTATTTATACTTTTTGCTGCAAAACTGCACTAACTCAGTTTTGCACCAAAAAGTTTAGCACCGGCTTGCACCATTTCTGTGCACCACCCGGGCACCATATTTATGGAATGGTGCAAGCCGGTGCAAAGGGTAGGCTAGAGTTTAAAAAAATGACTTTAGTCAGGTGGGGCTGGCAGTATAGAAGAAGAGGGTTTAGCACCAAAAAATGGCTTTAGGCAGGTTGGAGTAAAAAAAATGACTCTAACCAGATTAGCGTCATTTTATGGTGCTAAACCTACCATGCCACATGACTCCTGCCTTAGAAAAGGCAGGAGTCATGCCCACCACCCCAGTGGCCAGCACAGAGGACAGGGGTCCCCTGGGCATGGCCATTGCACCCGGTGGTATGTATGGGGGCCCATTTCAGGGCCCCCTATGGCACTTAAAAAAAAAACAAAAAAAACTTACCTGTACTTACCTGGGATGGGGTCCCCCATCCTTGCAGTCCCTCTAGTGTGGGTGGGGGTGCCCCTAGGGCCTAGGGAGGGCCCCTCTGGGCTTATTCCATGATGTTCCATCATGGAAATAGGGCCACAGGTCCCCTAACACCTGCCCTGACCCAGGTCTTAAAAAATGGGGTAAAGCAAGCTTTGCCCCATTTTTTGACCCCTCCTCCCTCCCTTGCACCATTTTTACATGGGAGTATAAATATGGTGTTAAGGCCATAGAGTCATTTTTTTGCACGGGAACGCCTACCTTGCATCCATTAAGGCAAGGTAGGTTTCCACTTCCAAAAAATTACTTTAACTCCATAAATTTGGTGCTAGACAGGTCTAGCACCAGAGTATAAATATGGAGTTAGTTTTGCACTGAATTAGAGTAAAAAAGAAAATGACGCTAATTCAGTGCAAACAGAGTATAAATATGCCCATGAGCATCAAAAAATGATGTTAATCTGGTCAGAATCATTTATTTTGACTCAAAACTGCCTAACGTCATTTTTTTTCTAAGCTAGCCTACCCTTTGCACCGGCTTGCACCATTCCATAAATATGGTGCCCAGCTGGTGCTAAAAAATGGTGCAAGCCGGTGCAAAACTTTTTGGGGCAAAACTGCCTTAGTGCAGTTTTGCACCAAAAAGTATAAATAAGGCCCTAAATGCTGCTGCAGTTCAGGGCATTTCCCACTCCTGGCGAATCTTTAGTTCCCATTTATAAAAAAAAAAAGGTGACAGACCAGATCCTACATGCTACAGGGCGATCTCATTATTAGACTTAATGATAAAGATCTTGGGGCACATTATTTTGTGCAGGGTAGAGAGTTGGGCTCAAGATAATGTCATTATGAGTCCAGTACAGTATGGGTTTCGCCAAGGTTTTTGGACTCAGGAACAATGTTTAAACTTTCATTTGTTAATTGAGAAGTACTCAATTGGCAAGAAACAGGCATTATACCTTGCATTTATGGATCTCATTAGTACATCTGATAGAGTTAACCATGCTAAACTCTGGGGAATTTTACATAACCTAGGTTTGCCCCGTCCTATATTGGATTTTTAAAGGTGCTCCTTGACTGAGTTAGAGCTTCAATCAGGCATGGCACGGAGGGTGAGTGCATCGAATTTTGTAACCTTTTTCTGGGTGCTTGACAGTGTGTGTTTTAGCTCCCATTTTATTTCCTTTATATATTAATGGTCTGTACTCTTTTTTTAATCTTCCAGTGTAAAGACTTACCAGTTGTGAATGGCAAAGGCATGCCGGCTCTGCTGTATGCTGATGATGTAGATTACTTTCTCGAACGCCGAATGGCTTTTGAGGAGCTGTTGATGTCTTTGTCAGATATATGGACGACCTGGAGTTAGAGGTTAATATATCTAAAACACACTATATGGTGTGTGATGAGCCCCAGAGCAAGCCAGGTTTAGTGGTAATTAAAGAACAAATAATCATCCATGTCCCCAAGTACTCTTACCTGGGAGTAACTTTTGATGCCAGTGGAAATTGATTATCATGTATCTCTCAGTGGTGCGCTTGTTTTAACACTTCAGTGGGTGCTGTTTTCGACCTCGCATCTAGTGTTGGCAACAATCCAATTTTGACCTTGTTGGAGGTATGTTAACTAAAATGCCTACCCATTCTAACTTTTATGGCCCCCCATTTGTGGACACCGAAATCTTCATGTAATCGTTATGTAATGCACCTGAAAGGAAATTATTTTTGCAGACATTTTCTTGGAGTTGAGCCCAATAGTCCATGCTATGCAGTACGTGAAAAATTGGGCTTAGACATTGTAGAAGACCAGGTAAAGCTAGCTCCCCTGGTCCTGTATATTTCAATATGGAGAATACTCCTGCAGTGTTTAACAGGGGGATAATCGTTGATTAGCTGTCCTGCAATCTGGGATTGAAAATACCCTGGTTGAATTTTATCAGAAATAGGGTTAATAGTCTGGGTTGACCCAATCTATTTTCTTCCCCAAAACTATTGAATAAAAGGGAGGAGGGTTGGGCCAAGAAGGAGTTCCAGAAGATAGCAGTGGCTGCTAGGGAATCATAGCAACTGGAGAAACCATCTATGATGGACTGCTTTGGTGATGACCTGCTGGGGCTTAGAGCCTACCTCTCACAGATCAACAATGCATGGGAGGAGACGCTCCTAATCAGGTTCCGGTTGGGTTTCAGCAAGTGTAATCTTTCTTTCCCATTGGGGCAATTTGATTCAAAATGTATTCTTGTGTGCCCTTCTGACGAAAACTCCCCTCAAATACAGTTGCACTTTACCCTGTTTTGCTAATTTTATGAACCTTTTAGGCAAAGATTTTTATTACCTATTTTAAGAGGGCAAGGATTTCACCAGTGCAGGCCAGCTTTTTATTTTCTCCTAATGACAGTGGGTGGTACAGTTTGTCTTGCGGGGGGAGCTTCTCTTAAAATGTAATGTTTTTGGTGTGTTTTAACTTATACTTTTAGCCTATTTATTGTTATCTGATTGCACATTGAATGTGGTGTGTGTTCTTTTATGATTGTTTTTCATAATCAAATAAAGAGATTTGATTTACTACTGAAGACACTGAGTACCACAAGTGTTTCTTCTCTTATGCACTATTGCTAAACTCTGATTGCAAGACAAAGAAAGGTTGTCTGAGTGTGCCTGCTGGTTGAAAGGGTGGGTTAACACAAGAAGGTTTCTCAGAGTAGAGAGGTTGACTTTTAGCATGTCTAGTCTTCCTCTTTATATTAGTTTTTACCTTTCTTTGAATTTATACCACTAGATGTAGTAGCAAATTATTTTCTAAACTGGTGAACAAAAGGACAAGAAGGAGTGAGTTTGATAATCTTGACCGTGTCCAAATTAACTTTTTACTTTGTTCCCTCAGATGGCTACACAACGGATGACATCGAATTTTTCTGGCAAGGAGAAGACAACACTGCTGTGACAGGAGTAGAAGCACTGGAGTTGCCCCAGTTCACCATCATCGAACAAAAGCTGGTCTCAAGAAAGGTGGTTTTTACAACAGGTGGGTGTGGCACCTCCACAACCACCACCACCACAGTGAATCTTGTATGAAGGATAAGCAAATCATGTTTTGGAGCTATCTTGGCATAGATAAGTAAAGGTCTGATGTACAAAGCCCATTTAGGGATGCAAACTATATGATTCACAAAATCACAGGGTTTGCAGTTGCAAAAGAGCTTTTATTAATGAACTAAGCCCTCCTTGTTGAAAAAAGATTCTGGCTCATAAAAGGGCTTTTGCATTTTTTCCAAATCACAAAGTTGTAAAAGAGGTGTTCATTTTGTTTACAATTTGTAAAGGAATTTATCAAAGGTTTGCAACTTCAACTATGGGTGCAAAGGGGCATATTTATACCCCATTTGTGCTGTCTTTTTTTTTTAATGCAAATACGGCGCAAAACTAACTCCATATTTATATTTTGGCATTAGACTCGTCTAACGTCAAAATATTGGCGTCTGCACCACTTTTTAGATGTGTGAACCTACCTTGCATCAATGATTTACAAGGTAGGCGTTCCCATCTAGAAAATGGTAGTAACTCCATAGCCCCATATTTATCTTCCCGTGCTAAAATGACACACGGGTGGGAGGAGGGGTTAAATAATGGTGCAATGCTTGCTTTGCACCATTATCCAACGCCTAGGTCAGACCAGGCGTTAAGGGACCTGTGGACCCATTTCCATGGATAAACACCATAGAATGGGTCCACAGGTGCCCTCTTCAAGCCCCAGGAACACCCGCACACACAGCAGAGGGACACCGGAGGTAAGTATAGGTAAGTAATTTTTTTTTTTAATTAAAGTGCCATCAGGGGCCCAACTTATGGCACATGGTACAATGGCCATGCCCAGGGGACACTTGTCTGGCCATTGGGGTGGTGGGCATGACTCCTTTCTCTTCTAAGACAGGAGCCATGTGGTATGGATGGTTTTGCATCAGAAAATGATACTAGGCTGGTTAGAGTAATCTTTTTTTACTCTAACCAGCCTATCATAATTTTTTGGTGCAAAACGCCCTTCTCCCATACCGCCAGCCCCACCTGGCTGACATCATTTTTTTTTTTTTACGCTAGCCTACCCTTTGCATCACCTTGTGTCATTCCATAAATGTGGTGCCCAGCTAGCGCTCAGGAATGGCTCAACCCGGTGCTAAACGTTTTGGTGCAAAACTGCATTAGTGCAGCTTTGCACCAAAAAGTATAAATATGCCCCTAAATATTGATCAGTTTCAGCCCCACCTGATAGAGTGGTAATAGTTCACAAAAGGGAAGAAAGCATCCCCTCTGGACACTTACCCTTAGGTAATCCTGTCAGCGGTATTGGGTCACTGAGCCCCCCAAATATTCCTAAATGGGAAACAATTTTTTAAAAGCAGTTCCTGTGCCTTTAACCAGAATGGCTGTTGTCCGTTGCAGGCCTCTATCCCTTAATTGGGAGTCAATCAAAAGGGAATATAAATTTCAACCAGCTAAATTCATATTTATTAAGCATGTAATTTTGCAACTCCTGCGAATAGACAATTTGCATTGCAACCTTATAGTACATAATAGCACTGCCAATTGCAATTTGCAAACCAGTTAATGTTCAAATTGGTTTGTGCTTGGACATTTTACGTTGGGCCAAAGAAGCAGTGCACGCACTGAGAGCTCAGCTATGTTGAAGTATTATAGTACACGTTTCACTCTATCAACCCAGTTTTCTTCGTTGCTGAGTGCTCTCAAATTTAACACCTCTTGACAACCAAAACTAATAAAACTTTTAAAAAAAATTGTAGAAAAGGTTGCAGCTCTTGGCAAGAGCCGATTGAGTGATCCTAGCCTTATTGAGAATGCAGAACTGTATTTCTTAGTGAACAGGTTTATTCCATATTGTTTAATTGAGCGGGACCACTACATTACAAGCTCAGTGAGGACGAGGGGTACAGTAAGTGCACATAGAGCTTTCGGATCACGAGGATGTTTCACTGTACTTCTAAAAATAATCAATTTACTGAGACTGTAGTTACTGACTTTTGATGGCATAAATGAGTGAATGGAAATGTTTTGTTACACCCTATTCCATGTCTCGGTCTCTAGAATTCCAGAATATGCCAGTCCCTGCAGCTTTGAGTTATAATAGTCTGTAATGAAAATGGTCAACTCTTTGCTCCTTGAAAAGTTAGGGCTGCTGGGGAAAGATGCAGGTTTAAGTTGAATATGGTGTGTCTCTGTAAGAAATCCGGATTTGAAGGTTTCAGGGCAATCAGATGTTATTGGGCGCCAAAGATAACAACGGTGGTCTTTTGCTTCTGTTGTCCTTTGACCCCTATATTGTGCACCCACAAACTGGGAACCAAGCACCCCTTTTAGCATCTGACTGTTACGGTAGAGAAGTAAGGAAGTCTAAGGTATGATGGCAGGCACGGCTCGCAGGTGGGAAAAGGGGCGGCGCGGCAAGTGGCGGGGGGGTGGGGTACCCAAAAACAATGACAATATTTTTTTTTAAAAGTACCTTTTTCCCGTGCTGCGCCACTCTCATCCACTCTGCTCCATCTTGCATTGCAGGCAGAGGCTCACAGCCTGCCCTGCGTCCAGTCTTACTGCTGCTTTCATGCTGCCAGTAACATGAAAGCAGCAGTAGAATTGGACGGAGCACCCAGCCAGGGTGCTCCGAGGTAGAGTGGGAGAATCTGCCTGCTCTCTCCAACCCGGCAACGCAGTGCCAGGTTGGAGAAAGCCTAGTGCGCATGTGTGTCCGGCCGGCCCGAGACGGCTGGCCAAACATACATGCACACTGAGGAGGAGTGCTCGGCACTTCCTCTCTGTCCTTGTCACGCCTGTGGCCCCACCCCTTTTATAATAAAAACATAATGAATGGAGGTTATTATGTTTTTACTATAAAAGATTTGCAGCTTCTGCTGCTGGCGGGGGCAACACTCCTCCACCATAGCAGAGGAGCCGCCCCTGTATGATGATGACATGCTGTGGGCTAGAGACCCAGAAGCTATAACACTCAATACATGTCTGAACAGTGATTTTACTTTGGAAAGGAAAAGCACTTTCATACACTCAAATCTAATCATTGTGCACAACGCTTCAAATATATACAAGATGGCAGGTGGCACAAATATTGGGAACACCCTCCAAATGCAGTTGCAGTATGCAAGAGCTACACGGTAAGCACAGGTCACAGTCACTACATACCAATCTAAATGCAGACTAGAGCACATAGGTCTGAGACTTGCATGCCTAATACCTAAAATCGCAATACCTCTAAATAATTACACAAATCAGGATATGCAGTTATGAATTGTCAGGGATACTGACTTTCTCACAAGGTGTCATCATACATTCAACAATAAGATATGAAAATGTCATTATTTTTATTCTAAAACGAGCTATACCTATGAGCTTAAGTATAATTTCTACAGCAAACAATACAGAATAGTGAACACTTCAGTGAACGGTATATGTCTATCATTAAAGCATGTTAACTAGCAACCACAGAAGAGCCAGAAACTCAGTGGGTCCATGCACCTCTTAAATACAACAAAAAGTGTGAGTCATTGAACTGCTCGGAAAACACAAAAATGTCTGTTGTGTTCAGTGACGCCGTGCCCTCGGGTTTTGCAGTTCTTGAATACATGTTGGGGAGTACTTGTGGGGACCTGCGCAGTTCTGGTATGTCCCATAAGCACTTTGATACTCCTGGTGTTCCTCTAACCTTTTAGAGCACCACCTGGCAAAATATGAACATTTTTCACCAGCCCCGCGGTCTTATGCGAGGTTTCTCTAACAAAAAGGCTTGGGTTTCTAAAACCTTTAATGTGGTTGCGCCTCTCAAGATTTTTTTTTCTTTCTAGAATTGTTTCTGGCATCCACCAGTATGTCTACAACTGTGTGTGACACTTCTTGCTTCTTGGTCCATCCATGCACATCCCAGGAAATACACATGGTTGCTTTTGAACAATGCTTTCATAGCTTTCTTCATTAGCCCCTACCACCTAGTCAGGCACTTGCTCTTGAATTGCCAGTGGGGTGAGCTGGTATATTTGCTGCTATTGCTCCTCCCAGATACTGATGCAATGATCAGGAAACCAAGTGCAGTAGTACTCACATGGCCAGTGACCAGGGGATAATCAGGGAGATTAGGATCACTGTTTCAACACTAAAAAGTGATTAGTTTTAGAATAGGGTAGTGGTGCTAATGTTCTTGCATGTTATATTTGGGAAAGGCAGGGGGTGCCAGCACAATGGCTGCTGAGGAGGTTTAAGTAGATTACACACTGGATTTCTCTAATGTGCAGTACACCAGGCACTGCTTTAGTTAATGGTCTTGTTTTGCTCTTAATGGTGTTCTCCAGTTAGCATAAGTGTGTCATAGCCACCTAGCCCCCAAATATTTGATGCCATTTTCTTGATTATTACAGGCATCTTTTACATTCTTAGTCACTGCTGCTTGCTCCTTCAATCATCAGTGGGCTTAACAGAATTTTATATGTGCTCTTCTGACCTAACGTTTGGTAGTATCCTGACCTGGACTATTCCTGCTGCAGCACCCAACAGACCTAGTGCAGACCACTCTCCCTATCTTCATTCCACAAGTACGCTGGCTTTCATCCACTTGCGGGATTCCTATGTGTCCAACTGGAGCCTGTGGTAGCCACGTAAAGACCATCAACAGCTAAGAATAGCCCATAGAAATCCCCCGCAGGTCATCCCTATCAATGCTAATAAAGGGAGGTGGGTAGCTAGTAGCACTAGCTCTGAAGACACAGTCCAAAAAAAGTCCAAGAAGTACAAACTCAGGAGTTCCATTAATTCCAGAAAGTGGCTCATACAGAAAGTGTATCCATCATCCTTCTTTTCCTCTGCTTTTCAACTGTCCTTCCCTGGTATTTTAAAATAGAGGTAGATATTTATAGAAAGTGGCAGTCACTACCTAATCCAGAGAAGCCATATAAGCTCTCCACCTTTGACTGACATTTCCTGGAAGAAGTCACTGGCTGTACACCCACTTACAAAATGCTTGAACATGGCAGCTTCAGGCAATTTTAGAAAATGTCTCTCCTCTGAGCCAGACTTCTCCCAAACAGATCTGTGTATTTTCCATCAAAGACTTCAAACAAACCTCAATGTGGTGGCAGAGGTCTGCCTGCCCTATTGTGGTCCCTTTTGTGGGGACCTTGCCTGAACTTGTCAGAGAGAAGCAGCTAATTAACTTATGGGGACTTTTCTCCTCCCCTTCCTCTCCAAGGATAAGGCTAATACGTGAGGATGGATGTATTGTTCAGGGTAAATGCAAGCAGAGTATTTAACTAGGCCCTGGATGGTAGCTCAAAGCCTTGAGTTCAATTAAGACAGGCTCAAGGAAATATATCCAGTCTTAAAGTACAAAAACAGAATACATTGAGAACACTTTGAATATGCATTTGGGACCCAATAATTGTTTAAAAACACATCAATTGTCTTTATATCTCATTCCAATCAAATGGTTTGATTTAAGCATAATTTAAGCGAAGTGTAAAATCAATTTAAACATTACTGATTTTATAATACAGCAAAGGAAAACAATGAGAAACAGTTTGTTTTGCATTCCTAATTGTATTACACAGCCTAGCAGCCCATAAACAATTTATTCTGGGTCACATCTCCCATCTTGCTACCTGTGTGCAGTTTCCAGACTAAGTCAGACAGCAGTCTTTCTCACATATTCTGAACATGCGTGTAAAAGAATTCACACATCACCTTCTTAAAGGTTCTTAATCCAGATGCACAGCAGAGGACATTATTTTTAAAGGCAGGCATTATTGGTATTTTAACAGGCCAACACTGTCAGTTAGCAATATTTATTTTAAAAGATGGGCACTGGCAGTTACAGCTTATAAAGATTTTAGACAGAAGCTTACAGTAAGTGAGTCTCCATTAGGGAGATATACTGCTAGCAAAGTTCTAAACTCTGGAAAAAATTGTCATTTTACAGGTCAGAACCCACTTTCTCACTGCCACCACATACATCTTTTCTCTGTGCATTGTATACATTGCATCATAGTATGGTACTTAACATGCTTCTTTAAAAAAGAAGTTCCACTTCACACAGCTAGGGGTAGACCACAAGCTAATGAAACATAACCATTTTTCAATTAATTGTTCCAAAATCACATGGTAAAGCACTATCATTTTTCACAAACCACAATAAACAATCTGGTAACCAATAAGCTTAATGTGCTAATACTTTTTGGTTTTAGTTAAAGAGAATGTTTGAAGGCATACTCTTTGCGAAAGGAGACTCTAGAGCATCTAGTGTCATAAGTCTATAGTCTTTTGATGTATTATAACCAAAGGGTTCAAAATATGTAAAGTCTGGGTTGTTGTTACTCACTTTAAAAGTATATTGTGGGGAAATTATTGTGTGACCCTTCTTGGTAAAAGAGTTGAATGTTGTATTGTGCGAGGTAGGGAATCCTATGCTCCAGCTACTGTGCAGCACCTGTGATGTGATTTCTTATGTTGCATCGAGAACTAAACATATAGCATATTAACTATTTCATTGAAACTAAACTTTTATGCATTAATGCTGAGGGATCATCACAATAGAACACATCTCTATAATTATTTCAGTAGAGTTGATCTCTATTTGATGATCCAGAGGAACACAGGCTTTCAAGTATTGATAGAGACATGACAATAGCATGACTTTGTTTAGTGTTACTCTTATCAGTGTGAAAAGCTTCCTACTACCATTTCCATCATAAACGTAGTGTCACTTATTGGCTTATTTGACACTACAATCAACTAATACTTTCTAATGTCTTTTGGTTGGCAGGCTCTTATCCAAGACTATCACTGAGTTTCAGAATCAAGAGAAACATAGGATACTTCATCCTCCAGACGTATATGCCATCGATACTCATCACCATTCTGTCTTGGGTCTCATTTTGGATCAATTATGATGCTTCTGCTGCCAGGGTGGCATTAGGTAAGTTGTTTGCCTTGAGCACACTGTAGATCACAGAACAATACCTACCTGGATCTTTTGTAGTCTGAGACAAGAGCTGCAAGCCTACCCAATATCTCAAGGGCCCTAAAGCACCAGTGGCCTCCCCTCACCTTACAGAGTGTTGGTGCCTTTAGGGGTACTGTACGGATTCACAGCTACATATGAAATACAGAAACTCTACTTTAGAAGAATCCTTGATGATCTTCAATGAAGGAGGTGATGCTCATTAACTTTCTTCTAGCAGTTATATTTGACCTCAAAGCATTACTCCCTTCTAGATGTAGTGAGAACATAATGTAATCAGTACAATTGTAGCTTAAAAGAGATAATGATGTGCAATATAGTAATAGTAGATAATGTGGTCATATTTTCAACCAAACCTTCCGCAGAAACTATTAAATAATCAATACAGAAGAATTTATGCAGTGGGTCGGGTGACAGAAAAAGGCCTAGATAGGTTTAGAGAAGCCTCATACTTCCAGCTTATACTTCTCAGAAAATGCATTTTATCCCCTCTGGTGTCACGTGTGATAAATGTAGGCAACAACTGCTTGAATATCAGTGTTAGTGTTTAGGTGCCTAAGTTATACTAAACAATGGATGGCAAACTGCTGAACCCCTGATTATGACTGAGTGCTGGAGATTTTCTGATAAGAATATTATAGGCAGGGGGTAGTTAATCCTTTTAAAAAGGATGCAGAGCAAAACAGCCGTATTTCGTAAAGAAGGCATAAATGATAATCTGCAGTTTTTACTCTGGTGGTGGAAGGAAGACTGTGCTAAGCCTGATCCGCAGGTGAATGAGAAATCTGCTTCAAGACTAAGAGCCTGATTTAGAGTTTTACGGATGTGGCTACGCCATCACAAACGTGATGGATAGCCTGTCCACAGTATTATAATCCCATTACATTCTATGTAGCCCATCTGTCAAACTCTAAATCAGCCCCTAAATGATTTCTACCATACGTCTCGATCAAATATGCATTGTTGTATATGGGGCATTGCTTTTTACCATTAAAAGGCCTGATTACCTGGATTGTTGCCCTGTGTGAGTCCCAATGGATGAGAGCCCTTGACATAAATTACAAGGAAAAGCAAAGAGCCCACCTAGCAAACACCTCACAGGAAATCCACAGTGGTAAATCCACACTGGGCAAGATTCAACCACAAACCATGAAGGATTATTAGAAATCATTACAGAAGGCAAAATGCATTGGTTAGTCAATTCAGTTCAAAATAATCAAAATGAAAATAGATCTGAATCAGCAAATACAATGAAAGCTGAATCCTATTCAAATTAATAGCAAGAACCAAATGTGTTCTAGCTAAGACACATATTAAATCATAGAACAAATAGTCACAGGGCAACTCAGTTTAAAGGCAGGAGGGAATCATGGAAACTATTGATTCAATAGAAGACTGACTTAGAGTCTGCCTTGAAGCTACAGAAAAACCTTTTGAAGACTTTAAATATAAGATCAAATGACAGTCTAACATGGGTTTTGTCTCTAAGAGAAAGGGAAAGAACACTGGCTCACATTCTAAAAACAACACTCCTTATAACATTTTAGCAACTGAAATCCATGCTATATCTATGACATGAAGTGGCACCGTGGGCTGTACACCTAAAATTGCTGATATACAAACGATTCGTAATTTAGAAGCTACACTACGTAAAACAAACTTGCTCTAAAACCCTCTCTAATTAAATAACCAATCAGCACTTTTAGCTAAATACACAGGGGAGACAACATTGCATTACTAAACAATAGTTGCATTAAAATATGAATGAACCACCATTCTACAAGAAGATATCACTGTTGAATGTTTCAACATTGTATGGTGTTCCTCCAGCAGCAGGCAATGAGCTAATGCTCTGTCACAGCTGAAATAAACATCTTCACATAAACACATTTCGTCTAATAAAGTAAAGGAGAAAATACTGTATGAACGAAATCATGAACGTGATGCACAGTTCATCCTTTAAAAGCCTTCTTTTTAATGCAACCAGGCTAGCCCCAATAAATTAAATTTGTAGCCTACTTAGGCCAACTTAATTTATTAAATACTGAAGAACATTTTTCTCTCAGTTCTGACTATTGTTGGCAAAAAGAAAGATAACAATACATTGGCTCTCCCCTAAAGGACCTACCATCTTGACAAGGGCAAAACATGTATCAGAATGGGCCTTAGCTAAAGAATGGTGATTCTGGGAGGTTAGAACAGATGGAAATGCAGCGGAGGATCTGTCTATTTGGAGTGAGATGATAGATAAACAGATTAAATGTTCAGAAGATCGTTCTTCACAAACAAGCACCCAAGCATTCACATCCGCACGGTTAAGATGGAAAGGACATCTAGTAGACAGGTAAGCATTATAAGAAGTACAGCAATTCACAGTTCCATCTTGAATTGTAAATGACTAATGAGGCAGGAGATGTACATTAAACAGTGTCAATTTAAATTGTAAGGACTGAAAGGGAAGCTGGAAAAAGTTTCTAGTATAAACATTCTGACATTAAAATGAATTGGACATTTTAAGGTAAATTTGTGTTCTGAGATTGCACAGATTTAACCCATGAGCTTAGGTTTTCTAGTACAGAAATCAGACCAAGACAAACCTACTGGTGTTGTGATGAGCTCCTTAGTAGATGGAGCGAGCAAAGGATGGGAGATCTGGACAACTTTTGTACTCTGTGGTACATGCTTTGCTGAAAAGTGAGAGGGGAGTTCAACTAATACTCTTCCTCTACAGGCATTTAAATACCTTTAGAAAGACCTACAACATAGGACCACAGAAGATACACTTGCTGACTACAATATAGGACAATAGATGATACGCTCATTAAGCATCTCTTGAAGTCTTTTTATCACACACTCACTATCTCTTTCTCTTTTGGAGCTCTCCATGCCACTTAATGTTAGCATTTGCAAGAGTTACCAACATGCACATTTTTAAATATCATAGTAATCGCAAAGCTCACTATCCTGATATTGTGGTCATTTGGGGTTGGTTGCACAAATATGTGGGTGGAGACTTGCCTCAGGCAGTTAAACATTTTTGCTATTTACCCTCCAGCTTGCAAGTAGAGCCGACACGCATGAGCATTAGGGAACCTGTTGTCCCTTATATCATCTGCACAACTGTCCCAAGATATACACTTGCCAGAATAGTAAATTCTGATTGCTTATGTTCCATACACTCAACTGACCTGTTCTTCAGAAATCTGTCAGAAAGACAAGAAATTTGATGTTTGTGGCATATGATTTTTAGTACTATCCGTAGACTGCTATTAAAGTTGACGGCCACACACTGAGGTGGCTATCAAATTATATTATCACACAAAGTGCAGTAACCTTTTGAACATCTCAGAATTTGCAGAATTTTGACATCAATTGTCTTTTTAGGGGTTACAACGGTACTCACCATGACTACAATTAACACTCATCTGCGGGAGACTCTACCGAAGATCCCTTACGTCAAAGCCATTGACGTCTACCTTATGGGCTGCTTCGTCTTCGTGTTCCTGGCTTTACTTGAGTATGCTTTTGTGAACTATGTTTTCTTTGGCCGTGGTCCACAACAACAGAAGAAATTGAGTGAACGGGTGAGCAAAGCCAACAACGAAAGACTCAGATATGAAGAAAAGAGGGTGAGAGAACAGGTTTGTCTTCTTCACTCATGTTCACAAATGCAAATTTCATGTGACTCTAAATGGCAAATCTGTGCCTTTACATATTTAATATTGTATTTTTTCTCAGTACATCTAGAGTACCATTATATTGCAACTTTACAGGTTGGCCGTGTCTTTGGGGGATTTGGTGCAGGGCTTGGCCCGAGGCCAGTCCCTCCTACGTACCCCATGCCACACACTGTAAAAAACTATACTCAGTTGGGAAATTAGGTTAAAATGATCAAAACCCCCAGAAATATACCGGGAAAAAAAGAGTAAAGTAACGTTATATTTAGATATGGTAATAAGACCTTACTTTACATTTTTTTTAAAACCTTTGAAATTCACAGAAAAAAAACTAAGGTTAAAGTGATGTTATAGTTAGATATGGTAATAAGATCTTACTTTAAACTAAAAAAAACTTACTAATTCAGTGAACTAAACAAAGGTTAAAGTGATGCTATAGTTAGATTTGGTAATAAGATCTTACTTTAACCTAAATAAAAACGTACAAATTCAGAGAAAAAAAACAAAGATTAAAGTGATATTATAATTATATTTGGTAATAAGATCTTACTTTAAATTAAAAACAAATTAGAAATAAACTGAAAAAAAACAAAGGTTAAAGTGATATTTTAGTAAACTACTAAGGTTTTAACTCATGTTAAAAAAAAAAAAAAACTAGAAATTCACTGAATATTCGCTGAAAAAAACACTACAGTGCTTATAACTTCACATATTACATCACTCTTGACATGTAAAAGTACATCATTGATGAAATCTCAAATTACATCTCAAAAGACATCACTGATGTCACTGTACAATTATTGTGACAAAGCCCTGAAGGGTTTGTGGACATGGAGTAATTCAAATACTCTAAAGGACTTCTGATGACTCATAATTATAATTAAAGAGTTTCACAGGTGTACAGATGCCACTTTAAAAACACTTTGTGTCAGGCCCTGTGGACAACACCCTGTAGTTTAGTAAAGTGTACTGCATGGATTCCTGAGGTGGGCATAGTGACATACAACCTTAGAGCCATCCATAAAACACAAGTATGGGGTAAACCACCTCTACGTTAAATGCCCCACATTCTACATTATTAAATAATCTACAATGCCAGAAAGTGTTTAGGGAAGATCTAGAAATAAACATGCACAAGTTATAAAGAAATCCAATGATGCTTCACGATTAGGATTTAAGTTACAGAAAGTGAAAAGGAATACAAAGTATCCAATTGTCTTTATGTATCCCACAGTTGTCCACAGAAATACAACCACTTAAGGTATAGCAGTGTGAAAAACAGACTGTGAATGGGCCAGTGAGGATAACATAAACAGGAATTTGTTTAGAGAAGGTCCACAGCAAAATGCAGCTTTTAAAACTATTTCACATTTATGTTCTGTTAGAGAAATTACATTGACTGAACATATATATTGTGCTTTTTGTGTGTGTTATAGAACTGATGTTTAATATAAAAAAGGAACTACATGTGATCTGAGTTGGTGTACAATAACACAGTAGATCATATGAACATCCTTTAGAAAATTGACAGCTATTCCTTCACATGCAATGTCCTGTAGGAGTACAGGAATTGTAAGCCTCTTTTTTCTTTACAATGGGAACCTCATTTCATATCATCATGAGGGGTTAGGGGAAGAATACCCTCAGTGCAAATAATGTGCTTCTACATATGGATGCAACTAGATGCAGTGGAGGCTCGTGTGCATGCAATACAACTGTTGAGTCCCATCACTAGAAGATATTCTAGGCACACTGGTTCTCTACTAAAAGGCTGTGTGTATTTCTAACTATTTCTTCACACATTGTACTTAAAAGCACACTCATTAACTTGAGTCAGTGTTCCACGAACATGAAAGATTTAGGTTAATTTAGTGAAAGAATATATTTTTAATTTACCAATAAGATCATATTATACCCAGATGATAGTCACATTTTCTGAGAACGGTCCCAAATAAGCACTCTCTTGCCTTTCAAACAGGAGCCGTTTCCATGGAAGTAAAGATGGCTTACATTAGGGTACTTTTTAAATATATATTTATTGCAAATGTTTTTGATAGCACCCAATTTCACATTTGTTTTAATCTCCAACACCCTGCTTACTTGGTAGTGGTCTCTTTTTTTCAGTGTTGTGACTGTGTGAGATGCCTCCGAGGTTAGATGTGTAATCCGAAGCGATCAACAATCAGGCTTAACAGTTGTGAGAGTCTTTCAAGCGTTTAAAAAAGGAAGCTGGTCTCTTGTGTTATGGTGTCATGATTCTAGAATTGGTTTGGTAAGGAGGTGACATGAATTCTGTTGGTAATTCTCCAATCCTCTACATAAAAAAGACTAGGGACAGGATGGAAAGTGCAATCTCCCCAGGAAAAACGGTGAACTGGGTACAAGAAAGAACAGTGAAATGCAGGAGTCATGGCTTGTCTCCCACATACATTGCACTTAGGCTACGCCCATCAGTATGGTGGTTTGTCTGTGAGGTATATATATTTGACATCTCTCTCTCTTTCGTTTTTTGAGTTGGCTATATATTTAGAGCCGTTTGATGAATCTTAATTACATTTTCAAAACACAGAGTCCTCAAGGGTCTTGTTGTGCTTCAGGGTGATTTGTCAAGAGGGGGCGAGAAAAAGAGAGTGGGTCAAAAAAGCATGTTTCTGATATTAATGTCTGTCGAGATTTAAGACACAACTGAAGCCCACACCGCTGTATGAAAGTGCACCAAATTTTGCAGAAAGATAGCCTTTGATCCATAAAGCGTCCTTTATGTGATTTGGTATACATCTGTTGAGTAGCTTTTGAGATATTAAAGGAAAAATACATTTGTACAAGTGGGCTGAGTCTAAGCACAGATTTGATGGTGGGATCTGATTGGCTGTCAGCACTTTATCCAGAAAGTGCTGGCAGCCAGTGTAGGACCAATATACATGATAGGACTGCTTTGGAATGTATTGTAGAGAATGGCAGGGTGTAAGGGTCACAAAAAGGAGAATGTATAAAGGGTGATAACAGATTTTAGTTGCAATTTAAATTATTGGTTGCTTAGGAGATCTTACATGTCAAAAAGCCTTCTGCTGGGATTCTATCAATCATGTTTGAGAGAAAACTGTTTTCTCATGATTATCCTATAGAGATTATGAAATGTGCTCCTGAAGCTAATATTAGAGCATTTTTCTGTAAATCCACATTATCGTTCTCAGCCATATGAGAATCAAATCTGACATTTTCAGTAAAACATGCACGTCCTACAGGAGCAGCCTGTCAGTTGATTCCCTTGTGTTCTTCTCAAGCCTCCTAGAGTATTCTAAAGAACAACTATAGCACTAACAAATTTACTTATGACAAAAGTATGGTACACCCGAAGCCATCTTGATTGAACTAAACTGGTAAATCTTAAAACATTTAATTTAGAGAGGATCAAAATGAGGGGTTTTATTTTGTCATAGAAATTATGGTTAGTGCTGTAGAAAGAAAATTTAGGACACATTTTAAGTGAGTTCTCAAATATCTTCCTTGCCTATTTCATAAAAACAGTCTCACATGTAGACTGAAACACACACTTTCAACACAAGCTGAGTCTGTCATTTAACTCCCTGGTGATCAGAAGTTTACTAAAGTGTTCTAATGAGCAGCTAGACTGCCAACATTATGAATTTTTACAAAACGTGTGGCACATCTGACTGCCATCTTGATGGAATCAAAGTGGAAAACTGAAAGCATTTTTTATTTAGGATACTGCAGTAAATTAGGTGATTAGGGAGCTACATAACAATACATTTCCCAAGATGGCCACTAGAGATAAAATAGTCCACATGTAGCACAAATATTACCCAAATGTTCCCAAGTATAGCCCAGTGACAAAAGGGTGCAATACACTTAGATGGTCATTCCGTCTTTGGCAGTCTTTTCCTTAGACCGCCGAAGCCGCACAATATTACAAGTACTGAAGGATTTCCACCACAGTTTGGGCAGAAATCCTCCAGTAGTCGTGCTGGCGGTCAGAGGAGTATAGGCGGTTCCACCACCAGCCCCTTCCCACCAAAAGGACTCCTCAAGCCATATTATGAGCAGTAATACGGCCTGGTGGTGTCCTGATGGTGGGGCGCTGCCGGAGGTGGGATCGCCAGGCCCTGTCCCCTCAGGGAGGAGCATCTCAGCAGACAAGGTAAGTGTCCTGCGTGTGTGTCTGTGTGTAAATGTGGTGATGGTGATGCGTGTGTGGATGAATGTGAATGCTGGGTCAGGGTGTGTGTGTGTGTGTGTATGCATGTAGACAGGGTTGGGGTTTGTGTGTGTATGTATGTTGAGAAAAGGAGGGGTGGGGATGGAGTTTGTATGTGTCAATGGGGGTGAATGTAGTGAGTGCATGCGTGAGTGGGGGTGTTGTGCGTGTATGGATTTGGGGGTGTTGCATGTGTGTGTGTGTGTGCGTGAGTGTAAGGGTGTTGTGAGTACGAGTGAGTGAGTGTAGGATGTGTGTGTCTGTGGGTGTGTGTGGGTGCATGCGTGTATATGGGGGTAAGTTCAGGAATTTGGGGTGGGGGTAACTACAGGGACCGGGTGTGGGGGTAAGTACAAGGAGCGAGGGGTGGGGGATTGTAAGGGAAGGGGGTGGGGTGGATCTTGGGTAGATGGGGGGGATGGGAAAGTTGTCTACTGGCAACAGGAATACCAGTAGCCTTTCCCCCAGGGATTTCATGGCAGTGCTACACGCGGAAAGGAGACTTGTGATACTGCCGGCAGTATTGGGTGGACCGCTGGGTCGGAGATGCTCATCTCTGGCCCAGTGGGTCCAACTGCCCTGGTCGTAGAAACGTGTAAGTGACGGTTTGGCACAGGCCCAATTGCCACAGTCGTAATCTGGTGGAAGACCACCACTGCGGCCCTGGTGGTCAAAATGACCACCTTAATTTTTTGTTTGTTTTTGCTAATTTATATATATATATGTATAAGGCCTGGGCGGAGTTTGCAGAGTCGCAGAACTCTGCGAAGTGCTGAAAAATCTCTGCCGCGCTACCCGGAGTTCTATGACCTCTGAGTTGCGCTGTTCGCACTGATTTTCAGTACAAGAGCTTCTCCCACGCTATAAAATTAGTGCGAGCTCCATCACACAGAGAGCCAGAGGGCGCTAACTTCTTTCTGCCACTCGAGTAGATTTTCTACTCAAGCAGCAGCTTACTCAACGTGAAAGGCAGCTTTCTCATCATGAGCGGTCGTGGCCTACAGTGAATGCTCATGTTGAGAAAACTCCCTCGCGCTCACCAAATTAGCGATTTCTTGTGCTTGCACACTTCACGTTGTTGGTGAGCGAGAGAAAAAACTTCACTCTGCATCACTGCAGGATTATTTGGAGCTCTGCACTCCTCATGGAGGAACCGAATTCTTTGCCCACCCCATAGATATATATATATATATGTATATATATATATATATATATATATATATATATATATATATATATATATATATATATACATATATGTATATATATATATATATATATATATATATATATATATATATATATATAAATATATACATATATATACACATATAGATAGATAAATAGAGATAGATAGATATGGTCTCTCGCTCATGATATCTTCTATGACGTCATTGATAATATCACTGTCATATTTGTAGTAAAACTATTGATGAGAAAACTATGCATTGCGAGGGCACGAGTTATAGTTACCCTATGGCACAAGTTATAGTTACTTCAAATAACTAACTATAAAAGCTGAATTTATATGGTTTTGCACTTTAGTGAATTTCTAAGGTTTTTTGTAACTCTACTCCAGTTCCTAACTATAACGGCCCTGTCACCTTTGTTTTTTTCAGTGAATATATGTATATATATATATATATATATATATATATGTATATATATATATATATATATATATATATATATATCACCACATTCTTCCTTTAGGAACAAAGATCAGCACTCTGGTAGCATTTCACATCACTTTATCTTCCAGCATTAAAGGCAAAAAATAAATTAAAATACAAACATGTTACGGCTAAGAAGAGCTTGTTCACCGTACCATAATGTCCCAGCTTATTCTTCTCCCATACAATTCATTGACATTACAAAAGTACTTTCATTTTTGCCTAAAAGCGGTCACCATCCTATCTTTATTGCCTTTAATGCTAGAAAATAAAGTGAGGTAAAACACTGCCAGAGTGCCAATCTTTGTTCCTAAAGGAAGGAGGTGGTGATTTGTCTTATTACATTAATATTATAAATTACACTATCAGTGGTGTCACGAGTGTCGTAATTTGAGGACTAATTAGCAGTGCATGTCGAGGGCATTAGTTATAGATACCATAGGGCATGAGTTATTGTTACCTGAGATACTTTTTTACGATTAAAATGTCAGCCTAACTATAACATCCTTGTAACCTTTGTTTTTTTAAGTGAATTTCAATGTTTTATTTTTAATTGTATTTCCTAACCATAATGTCCCTGTACCTTTGTTTTTTCAGTGAATTTCTATGTTTTTTTTTAACATAAAGTAATTTTCATCAATATACGTTAATCCAGCTACTGTCACACATGGCCGAGTATGGCAGCAGTTCACCACATGGCCTGCAGGCAACCCCTATAACAACCCAACCCATGATGCGCATGGCCGTTGTCTGTGCACAGTGGGGGTTGGCTACAGCCAGGCTCTGCGGCCAGCCCTTATTACCACCCAACCCTGTGTTGCTTGGCCATGTGCCCCCCCTCAGCAAGATTATCTTGTCCCTAGAGACCCCATCCCTGAGGCACGGCCTTAAACATGTATTTTATTTTTTTGGAGAGGGGCTCAGGCCAATCTTGGCCCCAGGGGACCTCATCCCTCATTATATAATTGTTTTTGGGGAGAGAGGCCATGTGGCCCCCTCTCCTGATGGCCCATGTTGACCCCGGGGACACCATCCCCTAGGGCCCAGCCATGTGACCTGGGTGCCACAAAGGGCAGCTAGTGGCAAAGTTGAGGACAATGGGGGGAGCCTGAAGGCCCCATGGTCCCAGCTGGCTCCCCACCTCCTGTGTGTGCAGGCATTGCTAAAGCAGCTCCCTCACTGTGAAAGCAATGTTTCCTCTGCTTCCCTGCATGCATTTCCGTGGGCAGGGAAACAGAGGAAACCTCCTCTGGCAGTGAGGGCTTTAACAGCTCTCCCTCACTGCTAGCAGAGTGCTTGCTGTAACTTGTTGGGAGCTGTCAGCTCGGCCCAAGTCATAGCAAACAGCTATGTCCCATAGGTGGGCAGCCGGGACAAAGCAGGAGCCGGCCCTGGGGGAGTGGTGATCCCCAGGGCCATCAGTAGCTCCATGAGGGGGGCGAATACGGTACTCCCTCCAACATCAATATCTCCAGGGAGGTGGTGTTCACCAGGGCTTGGGGGTCCACAACAGACCCCCTATGTGTTTTTAAATATGTGCCCCAGGGATGGTACAGTCTCCAGGCCTCGGGGCAGGTGGACCCCTGCATTGGTTTTGCACACTGGTCATGAGAAGCTGGTGGTCCCCAGGGCTATGGGAGGTCCAGGCAGCCCCCTCGCATTCATTTTAGAGATTTTCCCTGGGAGGTGTCGGTCCCTGGGGCTGTGAGTGGGGCAGGCTGCACCCCTGGAATAGTTTTAGAGAAGTTCCTTGGGGAGGGGGCAGTCCTCTGGCCTAAAGGGGGGGTGGGCTTCCCCTCTCCATTGAAATTCAAGCAGCTGTCCTGAGGAGGTGGAAGTCGCCATGGCTGCAGGGGGCTGTGTGGCCCTTACATTATGTTTTACAAATCTACAGGGAGACATCGGTCTCTGGGGCTGTTGAAGGATCTGAGGGCCCCTGGATTCACTATGGCAATGCCTGCGGGACCTGGCCCACCCAGAGGCATTAGTGAGAAAAGCACAGGAGCCTGGGCTTATTTTAGTTTTTTTCAAATCTTCAGTGGATCCACTGTGACGCCCTGCTGCAATTTTTTTTTTAAATGCTTTTTCGCTCTGGGAGTGTCCCTCTGCGACCCCAGCACCAGAGCTAATGGGTCAGGGTGTCCTTACCCTGGCCCTTTTCTAAAGCTGAGTCCCAACATGGCTGCCAACACTTCCTTGTTGAAGTGCCAATCAGATCTCAGCATAAGATAGGGTTTGCGGAGCTACTTGCTCTGTTGCTAAGACCTAATTGGCTGCCAACACTTTCATCAGGAATTGTTGGCAGCCACCATGGGACTCGGCTTCATCCGAGTCCCAGAAAAAGGTTAAAAAAAACAAGGGGCCAGAGTAGAGACACCCTGGTGTTGGGACAAAAAAAGCCTTTTTAAAACAATTTCAGCAGGAGTTGTGGCAGATTTGCGGATCTGCGAAAAATTCCCCCAAAAAAACAAGCACGGGCTCCACACTTGTTTCAGTGAAGTCCCCAGGTGGGCCAGGTCCTGGGGGTATTGTAAATTTGAATGCGGGGCGAGGTTTCCCTGCCCACCTGCAGACCTGGGGCCGCCACTTCCACTGAGGTAATATGTTAATTAAATGCCCCCAGCACAGCAGTCATCGAGGATGTATCACGCAGGTCTCTTTCTCATGTCTCTGTTTAGTTATTCTGTACCGCTGTCAGATGGCGCACAGGCTGCGCCATTCCAGGTAGCCCCTGCCCCGGGGACACTTTTCGCTCCCGCCACTTTGGTTCTCTCAATGTATCAAGGTAAAGGTCAGTGACCTTGTATCCCCACCTGACGCTCTTTAATAACATGTTATTTCAGGGAGTAAACCACCATGAATGGCCGCAGCTG
Organism: Pleurodeles waltl; assembly: GCF_031143425.1. Classification (NCBI taxonomy): domain Eukaryota; kingdom Metazoa; phylum Chordata; class Amphibia; order Caudata; family Salamandridae; genus Pleurodeles; species Pleurodeles waltl. Next base: position 486,345,850 of record NC_090438.1, on the reverse strand, counting down.
CATGCTTTTCTTGTGACTCATGAGTGCGCACCATCACCACATTTTTTTGGTATTACTGAGGGTAGCATCATCCTGGTCCTTTCTGTACTCTCCCAAGGCACTTCAGTGAGTAGCATTTACATGTATTTATCCATGCCAGGCAAGGGATGCAGTGCGTAACCTGAAGTGTATTGAGTGATATTTGTTACCTGTACATATGTAGACTGTATTTTTCTTGATAACACTTCATCACATGCTCAAAATGCAATATTGTAGCAACAATATTAATTGAAACCACTCCTAAGTGGCCAAATGGATTTTTATACAGGGATCTACCAGTACAAATGTGTTCACTGAGCCTTTGTGCATATTTGCACTGTCAGATGGTGTGCTCTAATAAGGTGCACAATATTGTGTCAACTCTTTAAAACAAGCAGTACAGCTGGAGCTCTGATGTGAATGCTATAATACATTTTATGTTTGAAAAAGAAACTCCACTCCTGTGTGAAGAGTTTGACCTAGTGTTTTGTTCCTTGGTTTACTTCACAGGTTACTGAAATGGAATGGTTTGTTCCTTTCTAGTGCTATGCTTTTCTTCCAAATGTGTCTTCCTAAATTTGGCGTTTGTCTCTTCAGAACAACCAATAGACTCACTTTGCCATGTTTCGCTGCCTTGTGGTTCACGTCAGCACCTGGTGCGGTCTGAGTAAACCTCCCCAGAGTGCAGTTGAACCTGGTCTGGATCTCAGAGCTCCCAATAAAAGCACTTAGTAATGGGCTGTAGTGCTGCATTCTCAAATGTTACTTAGACGGAAGATATGTACATTGTTGCTAGGAAGCGGAATAGAGAAAAACTTTGTAAAAATATTTCTGGAGGAAATAACTGGGCAAAATATTGTGCAGGGTTTTTTTATCTTCCCTGGTTCAGTGGTGCTAGGGAGGGGTGTGGAGGGGTGTAATAGCAGGGCAGAGCGAGTCAAGCTGGGGAAGCTTATTCTGCTCCTCCCATTTTGCAGAATGGGTGTGGTGACGCAAAAACTTATTTAAATTGGTACTCTGGGCCTTGAATGATCAGTTCTGGGGTATAGGGACACAATAACTCTAGAACGGACACAGAGGGTAAACCTGTACTTGCCTGAAGAAGTATGTACAAGAAGGATATTATTCAGACAGCTTGTAATAGGGCCCATGTCACAAGACCCTTGTGTTGAAGGTTGGAAATGTAACCCTCCACCACGCCTCCTAGGCTAACACTTGTGTTTTTATAAAATTGTCGACCCTAGTGGACTTCACAAAGCATTCCTAGAGTATAGATGGGAATCTGCAACAGTCACATATTTCTGAGTGATCTCACACTTTTACCCACAGCTCACTTGTCAATCAGAAGGTGTAAATTTCTGCAAGTGGAATCGAAATTCTAAAATGCATTCATACTTTTAAAGGTTCTTTATTTTTATGTGTTCATGGGGCACATGTTTTCATGTGTGGAAACCCCTTCTACTACCCTCCATCAATTTGGAGAGGTTCTGGTCGGAAAATGGATTTACTCTTTTTGGCAGCTGGGGCTCTGGGTGACTCACTGCAAGAACGTTTTCAATACCTACAAACCTGCAGGCTTGAGGATAAACCATGTGTGCTGTGCCCATAAACACACTTCAGTCAGTAGAAACCACAAATGAAACAACACTAGTGGGTTGGGTGGTTATAGGAGCTTGGCTGCATGCCAGATCCTGCAGCCAACCCCCTGCTGGGCACTGCCAAAGGCCGTGGGTGGCACAAGGTTGGGTGGTTATAGGGGCTTGGCTGCAGGGCCAGATCCTGCAACAAGCCTCCATACCAAAGGCCGTGCATTGTGGTGGTTGGATTAACGTACAGTAATTAAACTTTCTGTTAAAATAATAATAATTATATATATATATATATATATATATATATATATATATATAAATATATAGTTTTTTATATATATATACATACATGTATTTATATATATATATATATATATATATATATATATATATATATATATATATATATATATATATATATATATATATATAGCATATATATAGAGAGAGAGTGAAAGATTTAGATATGTGCATCTCAATCTCTTTCTCCAAGAGTAAAGTTTTAGATTATGTTCCAATTATTATAGCCATTAACGACCCCAGGGGGTACCTTGAAAATCAGCCTGGCTCAGCAGCAAGAGGACAACAAAGTAGATGAAATGTCAGGAATCTGAAGTCAATGAATTCCAGTAAGAATATTTGTTAGGTAAATACAAGTAGCAATGTTGAGAATAGAGGGTTTGAAGGGTTAAGGAGATGGAAACCACAAGAGAAGAGAAAGGTGAAACACAACAAATGCTGGGGAAACAAAATGGTGAAAGAACTAATGCAAGATGGAACAATACAACCAGGAAGGTTTCATGGCAATATGGTTCAGATACTGACACTTAATCCCAAGACTGATAGTCAGGGAGCTCAGTAGACCCTTAGCCTCCTTCAACAGCATCAAATCCCCTCAAAAATTCTGTGACAACCTTTCAAACCAAACGTCTTCCACAGCAAAATCATAAAGATCTACAGCATTTTTGCACACCAAAATGACCTTGGCAAACTCATTGCCACCTACTCATCATCAATCAAGATGGTCACCTGACCGAATTAACTATCCTTACCAGAGACAATGCAGTAGACTAACCACTCAGTGACCTGACGTATTCATGCCACCACCATGTCTACAACCTGGGAGCTCAACCAATCAGCACCACCCTCAACTACATCATTAACAGGTCCTTCACATCTGCCATATTCACAGATGACTGGAAACAGGCAGACCTTAACACTCTCCTGAAGACACCATCAGCCGACCTGAACCAACTTTCTTCTCATCTGGATACTCCCCTATACAGTTGAAGTGATTGAGAAGGCCATCAACAAACAGCTCTCAAACCACCTCGAGATTCACCCCTGGCTAAACAACACCTAATCAGGATTCAGAAAGATCCACAACACTGAAACAGCAGTCTTCATGGCCACTGATCACATCCAGACCATCCTAACCTGAAGAGAAACAGTAGCTTTCATCCTCATCGACCTCTTTACAACTTTTGACACTGTCTCCAAAACATGCACATCAGAAAACTTCACAGATTGGTATCCAAAGATCCACACTCAAATGGGTCTGCTCCATTCTATATGGGAAGTACCCGAAGGATTGCCCCCTTCATTTTAGAGACCAAGATCCTGATCTGTGGAGTCCCTCAGGGAACATTCTCCAGTTCCACTCTACTAAAGGTCTACATGACACTGCTAGCCAGCATCAGCTGATCCCAAGGTATCATCATATTCTCTTAGAACGATGACAGGTATCATCATATTCATCATATTCTCTTAGAACAATGACACCCAACTCATACCCTCCCTGATGGACAAAACAATCACCACTAGAACCAAATTCACCATCTGCATGAGCATTGTAGCAGAGTGGGTGAGAACCAACTGCCTAAATTTCAACAAGACAGAAGTACTGGTCTTCAGAAATAAGAACTCTCCATGGGCCTCCAAGTGTAGTACCAACACTCACACCCACCGACCACACGGAAATGTGGGGATCATCCTAGAAAACAAGCTCAACATGACAGCACAAGTCAGCACAGTGAACTCCTCCTGTTTCCCCCTCCTACGCATCCTACGAAAGATCTTCAAGTGTCCAGCACAGAACACCAGAATGACCATCACATAACCAGTCATCACAAGCAGGCTTGACTAAGGCAACGCACCCGACGTGGTCCCCTAGTAACTCCTACACAGACTTCAGACTTTAAACCACCTAGAATGCCACTGCAAGACTTATACATAGCCTCCCATGACACACCAACATCACACAACACTTCAAGGAGCTTCCCTGGCTTCCCATCCACAAGCACAGCTGATTGAATCTTCTCACGCACACATACAAAGTCCTACACAGCACTGGACCAACATACCTGAGCCGCATACACCTTCACCAGCCTTCCAGACATCTACGCAGACACCTACGCTTTGCCTCACACCTACTCGCACACAGGACCGGCTCAGGGCAGTGAGACTAGTGCAGTCTCACTGCTGACCTGGATGGGGGGCACTGATCTCAAGGTAGAAGCCATATTTAGCAACAATGTATGATTTAAAAGCATCTGCTACAACGTTTCTTGTGCATCCAGGTTTCAGGCAGCAAACAAAATGTAATGATAACTCTTGTCATAATGTTGTTGCTAGAGAGAGAGATGGAGTTTTGTATAGTGCTATATTTGACTTGCTATAAGGTAACACAGAGGGTTATTATGCTTGCTGCAAAGAACAGATCTGCATTTTATGTAGATAGCTGAGTGGATTTGTAAAACCATCCTGTACCAGCACTTTAAAACAAATGAAATGTATTTGAGAGCGGGGCTATGGAGAGATGAGGGGCTCCTTTGCCAGGTGGTAGTGAGGGAATTGGAGGGGGAGGTCATAATGGGGGGGGCACCAAAAAAGATTGTTGCACTAGGACCACCAGTGCTAAGGCCGGCTCTATTAGCACCCGCCCCTTTGCACCAAAAACATTGGACATCCTCCCTCGGCATATCAGGGCCTTCTCCTTACTTATTGACTTCTGCAAGAGTCTGAAGGAAAGGCTACACACCTGCTCAAGCACCTGGATACACATGTCTGATTAACTTACTATACAAATCATTATAACATAACACTGTGTGGAAATCACATTGAATATTGTATATTGAATAGTGAATATTTACATTTGTGCAGCACCAAGTAAAGTGTCTTGATTTATTCTGGTCCTATTAAAATCTTTGTTTCCATCACACTTCAAAATTAATGTTTGTGTTCCTAACTGCTGAATGTGGCAATGCATTTGCAGGTATTTACATTTTGATGTGTGATGTAAAGAGATGACAGCCTACAGCCTTTCCTTGCACACTTCCTGTACTTCAGTCATATAATTCACGTTACTATTCTTTCTCTTGCTGGAAGGATGAGAGACGTTTGTAGATACCAGTCCCCATATAAAAAAGCAGCACTTTGTCAGAAGAAGTAGCCTGGCTTTATTAACTTGTTTCTAAATCTTTATTTTCAGTTTTCCTAAAACAAAAACCAATATAGACTAAAGAAGAAATATTGAACACTGGCATGCCACTAGTACAATCGTTGACCATGGAGAGTGTTATGTAAATTCCAAGTCACGGAAATGAATACTGGCACATTTTAAATCTGTGGTCTTACAAGTTAGACGAAAACCAAGTAGGCAGGGATCATGGGTAAATCACTCACGTCTGCAGCATCCATAATAGGCGTCGCAGCAGTCCCATTGATGACCACAATATATCTTCCCGTCATTGACCTCAAAAACTTTCTGATATCACACTATTCAGTTTGTGTAATAAATATAAGTTAGGAGGCTGCCAGATGTCTCAAGGAAAAGAAATTAGAGGCAACAATTCATCATACAAATCCATTTTTTTACTACAGTATACTAAATCAGCAAAACATTGTTTTAACTTGAGGGACTTTTCCCTACATTATCTGCAAGCCACCAATTATTTCGCCATCAAGATGGAACCACCAATTATTTCGCCATCAAGATGGCTAAGGCCGCAAACATCCAATGCAGTGCTGCTATGTCTTTATAAACAGCCTTAAAAGGTGATTATGGGATCTAGTTGTACTGTATCATCTATCATAGTGGACAGTACAACTGTGACCTCCCACCAATATGGCTCAGGGCCACTCTGGCACAGGATCATGCCAAGTGGAGAAATGACCGCATTTAGCACAGCAGTCATCCTCCCTCAGACTGGATACACATAATCGAGCAGGGGGACAGTAGGCGCACTGTAAGAATTTACAGTGTATAATCCTGCCCTCACTGCTGGATGAGATCATTTCAGTTTGTGCACAGGTAAATCATCGCACCTCAGCTGAAATGTCATGCCCTAACTCTTTTTCCCATTGTAGTTGAGCACCCTGGGGCACCACTGTGGATTCCTCCTGGGCTACCCGGTAGAGTGTTGTAATTAATTGGGCCAGTTGCCCCATCTACCCACTTATTTGGGGTGGGGGTATGGCCATACCCCTATCCTCCTGTTTTGAAAAAAAAATCTTCCCTTGTCTCTGGTTGGCTTTCTGCCCCCTTTGGGGCAGATGGACCTTCCAAAAATAAGTTAATTTGCCCCCAATTGGGGCATATATGGTCAAATATAATGTGCCCCCATGGGGAGTGACCCTTGCCCAAGGGGCTGTCCCCCGAACAAAACACACACATACACACACCAATCCCTCGTGCCTAAGTAGTTTCTGCCCCCCGGACCGATCCTTTGCTGAGGATTCTGGGTAAGAAAACACTAGAGGATCCATGAAAGTCACACCTCCCTGGACTCCCTTGGATGTCTAGTTGTCAGAAATGTTTGGGTTTGGTAGGTTTCCCTATATGGCTGCTGAGCCCAGGATGAAAAACACAGGTGTCCCCCCCGCAAAAACAGGTAGTTTTGTATTTGATAATGTTGATGTGTCTGCATAGTGTTTTGGGGCATTTCCTTTCGCGGGCACTAGGCCTACCCACACAGGTGAGGTACCATTTTTATCAGGAGACTTGGGGGAACGTTGGGTGGAAGGAAATTTGTGTATTTTGAAAAATGCACAGGTTTGGTTGCTTTCCCTAGGTTCCGTCTGAGCTAGAGGCCAAAATTCACAGCTAGGCACTTTGCAAAATAACAGCTCTGTTATCATTGGGGAAAATGTGATGTCTCCATGTTGTGTTTTGGGGCGTTTCCTGTCACGGGAGCTAGGACTACCCACACAAGTCAGGTACTATTTTTATCAGGAAACTTAGGGGAACGCTGGGTGGAAGGTAATTTGTGGCTCCTCTTAGATTCCAGAACTTTCTGTCTCCGAAATGTGAGGAAAAAGTGTTTTTTGGCCACATTTTGAGGTTTGCATGGATTCTGGGTAACAGAACCTGATGAGAGCCCCACAAGTTACCCCATCCTGGATTCCCTAGGTGCCGGCTGAGCTAGAGGCCAAAATCCACAGCTAGGCACTTTGCAAAAAACACATCAGATTTCAATGCAAAAATGTGATGTGTCCATGTTGCGTTTCCTGTCGCAGGCACTAGGCCTACCCACACAAGTGAGGTACCATTTTTATCGGGAGACTTAGGGGAAGACAGAATAGAAGAACAAGTGGTATTGCCCCTTGTGTTCCTCAACATTTGTTCCTTCCAAATGTAAGACAGTGTGTAAAATAGACGTCTATTGGAGAAATGCACTGTAATTCACATGCTAACATGGGGACCCCATAATTCAGAGATATGCAAATAACCACTGCTTCTCAACACCTTATCTTGCTCCCATTTTGTAAATAAAAAGGTGTTCTTTATACCTATTTTTCACTCTTTATATTTCAGCAAATGAATTGCTGCATACCTGGCATAGAATGAAAACCCATTGCAAGGTGCAGCTCATTTATTGGCTCTGGGTACCTAGAGTTCTTGATGAACCTACAAGCCCTAAATATCCGTGGAACCAGAAGAGTCCAGCAGATGTAACGGTATATTGCTTTCAAATATCTGACATCGCAGAAAAAAAATACTGCGTAAACCGTGGAGAAAAATAGCTGTTTTTTTCACCTCAATTTCAATATTTGTTTTAATTCAGCTGTTATTTTCTGTAGGAAAACCTTGTAGGATCTACACAAATGACCCCTTTCTGAATTTAGAATGTTCTCTATGTTTGAGAAATGTTTAGTTTTCTGAGATTCCTCATTGCTTTCACACCCATTTCTTTCACTAACTGGAAGGAGGTTGAAAGCACAAAAAGATATTAAAATGGGGCATGTCCCAGTAACATGCCAAAGTTGTGTTGAAAAATGTGTTTCATTCAAGTATGCCTGTTCCTAAAAGCTGGGAAGATGGTGATTTTAGCACCACAAGCCCTTTGTTGATGCCATTTTCAGAGGAAAAAACACAATCCTTCTTCTGCAGCTCTTTTTTCTAATTTTTTTTTAAAAAAACTCACTTTTCGCAATATTTTGGCTAATTTCTTGGTCTCCTTCAAGGGAACCCACAAACTCCAGGTACCTCTAGAATCCCTAGGATGTTGGAAAAAAGGACACACATTTGGCGTGGGTAGCTTATGTGGACAAAACGTTATGAGGGGCTAAGCACGAACTGGCTCAAATAGCCAAAAATAGGCCTAGCACCTGTGGGGGAAAGACCTGGCAGCGAAGGGGTTAAACTTCCAGGGAGCCACCTAGAAAATTCCATCAGTGAGAGAAAAGAAATTTGTTGATAAATGTTGCCCCAATGGATAAGACCCTTAGTCTGGAGGCAGGCTCTCACGAGCTGCTTGTGCTTGGCTGGCATCAGGGGATGATAGCTCAGTGGGAGGCAGGAGGAATAAATAAACTTCACACCCACCTTTCTGCAGAGGTGCTCCAAGACCCTAGTCATGCATTCCACTATGGAGATGACTCTGGGAGAGTTCTTAAAGTGAGTTTCAATGAAGGAGGGAGGGGTTACAGAGGATGTACAGTCTACTTCAACAGCTAAATGAGGAAGGTAGGGAGCAGATTGCTAACAATGGATGGCAAAGTGCGCCTTAGTGCACGTAGTACATTTCCATGTCTGTGGCCTTGACCCCTTCCTAATGGAATGGCGACATAAGTGTCTCACATTATGGTCCGTTGTTTTCCTGCCCATTCTAGCCAAACCAATTGAGTTTTGAGTGTAGAAAAGAACGCAGTTGTGAGTGGAAGTGGAATGTTCAAAAATACGTACAGCTGTTTGAGGAGCAGTACCATCTTAAAAAAGACCTCTACGCCCAGCCAGACACCTAGGTTTCGTAATTTCACCCACAAAGTGACAGCCATCTAGTAACCTGGTCAGTAATAGCAACAATTGCAATGGCATAGTTGGCCCACATAGCCACTTCTTTGTCACAAATTGTGGAAAGTTGTCAGTTAAAGGGACAATCTGAATGGTCCCCCGGTGTATATGTACACTTAAGAGTGCCCCAGACATTATAATTTCTTGTAATACAGCACTCGGGCTTATGCTAGGTTCCTGTTAGTCGAGGGTTATACCTTTACCACAGAGTGAATTTGACATGTGCTGATTTGTGTAGCAGAGTACATAATCAGAATGACGCTGTCTGAGATGGGCAGCCTGTGGCTCTACAGCTAATGTAAACAGGAGAGGGTAAGGTGGACAGCCCTGCCGATTGCCTCTCGATAATCTGAAAGACCCAGACAGCATTCTTTCTGAGTCTCTGGCAATATGCTGGCCATACAGCAGACTTATCCAGCCAAGAAATGTTTGAGGAATAGCCATTCTAAAAAATGTTGGGAAGAGATAATCCCCCCTCAAATGTGTTAGTGGCATCTAAAATGACTGCAGCAGCCTCAAGATCAGGGTTTAAATCCTGTAGGAGAGCACATAACATACACAAATCACTGGCAGTCGACCACCCAAGGATAAAACCAGACTAGTCAGGTTGCACCAGGTGTGGTAGCAGTATTGTTAATGGATTTGCAACCAATGTAATTAAAGTATTGGCTTTACAATTTAAGAGAGTGGGGCTGTTATGAGTCACACAGTAAAGGGATCATTCTTGGCTTCAAAAATGTTATGCTAACACCTTCACACATGGGAGCTTGTTTATAAGCCCCTGTGCGCCACTGCAACGTCACTTTTAATGACGGTCTGGCTTTGCACAGTGCAGAGCCATGTCGAAAAGGCTATGTAAAGCCACCCTTCATGGCTTTTCTCATGGCTTTATAAATATGGAGTGAGGCAATGCAAGTCGCTGCCTTACCTCACACTGCGATTTGTAGGAGTGCCATGGGCGTTTCTGGTGGGAGTCATGGGGGAGCTGCGTTTTGCAGCACACATAGAAAAAGGAAAATGCCTTCATTGATTGTTTTTGTGCAGGAAGGTGTCTCTTCCTGCACAAGAACAATTGTGCCAACAACGCAGACATAGTAACTGCTTTGGTGTTAAACATCAATTCATGCACTGGCACAGGCAGAAAGGACAGCAATGTGCTGTATGTCATTAATACGTGCCATTCCTGCCCTTTCATGTTGACACAGAGCAGCACAGCAAGAAGCCGTGCGGCACAGCCCTGCGACAAAAGGTAGTAAATGAGGCCAATGGTTTGTGGAGAAGTACTCATTGCTGAGCATCTTCATAATTTGCAAGCAGCTGGGGGGGGTGATAGTAACAGGCCATATCTCCTCTGCCAGGAAGCCACCTGACCCTGAGGGTTTACACATGGGGAGCGTACCAACAGCTGCAAGGATTTCCTTTAGAGTAAATGGCTTATCTAAAAATCATCTGTGGGTATCACTCAGCCACCCAAGTCTCACCTCGCAAGGTTTTTTGTGACATTCTTGCATTGGATAGTGCTAGTGAAGGCATATAGGAATAATGCATATGGGGATAACTATGTTTACTTCTTACTGGATAACTATTAGATTGTGAAGTTGATGATTGATATTTTGGACCACATTCAGCCCTGAGGAAGTTCAGGCTTATTGCCATGACAAAACTCGTGTTGGCTGTACTTGTGGCTGTTTTGTTATATGCAACGTTGATATGATTTGTGTCGCAAAAAGGATTATTGGCTGATCTAATCAAGAAACTTGTATTAAAGATGTCTGGAAAAAAAGCACTAAGAAAAGGAGACACTTGTGGCTGTTTTGCTATATGGAACACTGATATGATGTGTGCTACATAAGGATTAGCCAGGTTTAATCAAGAAATTTATGCTGGATATATCATACTGTCATGAGGAGTTATTTATATAGAGCTCAAATAACTTTTACTACTGGAACACTGAACATTGTATTATATTGTTACATTGAGTGTTCAGAGCAAACTGTGAGGTATATAGTAATTTAAAGAAAACTGTGAGCAGAGTGAGGATCGATGTAGAGTCATAACAATTCTCTCCCTGTGGATTGTCTAACTCAGCGATATAATTTTCAGCCCTTGGGCACTTAATGAAAGCAGCTAGCACTTTTCTCAGCCTCCCTCCCTCTACATACACTCTAGCATCTGCATATTTCCCCCTGTAGTTACATTCTCTTAACACCACCTCATCATACTTGATTATTTGAGTTCTAATCTGCTTGAGAGTGGCCTTATTGTTTACTTAAGCCAGCATAATTTCCAGTGACCTGAGTTCTCTCTCTGTGTGAGTCAGGTGATCCTGGAATGTACGTAAGACTCCGCCATGCTTAGCAATGTGGCAACCTTGGATGGTAACCTTAAATGCCAAACATAATGTCCCACTTAGTTTAACGTACCCTTGTTACATTTAAGGAACTCTGCAGCTCTAACCTGCAGCTCATCAGCGAAAACCGTATCTGACAGAGTGCTCAGTGCGCGACACCAATTAAACAGTGCTGGAGCAAACCCAGGATTTCTTAGACTCAGCTGCACTGATAAATGATCTTAGAGGGTGCACATCAAATGCTGGATATCATGTGCCTATGTTATTATATCCTGAGACAGCAGCCGATTAATACAGCCTTGACCAACAACCATGCACCCCACAGTAAAATATTCCCTTCTTGTTTTGGGGCCCCTAAATCTCCACATGTCCACCAAATAGTGTTAATTTATCATTTCCATAAGGAGTGCAGAGCTAAGGCTCTTGTAGCTTGGAGGGACATGAGACCTATTGAAGTTCTTTTGCAAAATGCAGTTAAAATCTCCTCACCATATTAAGGAATGTGGATCGGATGAGAGGACCTTCCCCCAAAGTCAGTAAAAAAAAAATAGGATTGTCTAGACTAGGGCTGTAGCAATTCGCAAAAGTGATAATTGATGTTTCCCATGTAATCGCATAGTGTCCCTATTCATTAGTAAGGGAACCTAATGGGTGATAATGGACTCTCTTGATTAAAATGGCTACCCCACAGAGATAAGAGGGGTACAATGATAGCAACCTGTGTACAGCCCATGTGGAAGGGAAGTTGCACTCTGAGCGCAAGGCAGAATTAATACCCAGCAAAAGTGCAAAGTGGACCTGATGGAGATCTAGAAACAGTAAGACCAGTTTCTCCTTATAGGGGTTTTGAAGCCTGTTACATTTTATGTCATGCAGACTAGTGGCTTGCTCAGCCCCGCTCTAGCTGACCTCACCAAATAGCACAATAATGGGAAGGGGATTGCCTGGGTAGGAATAGTGACAGAGCATTGGATTATTTATTCAAAACATGACTAGTGTACAGTGACAAAACAGCAAATAACAAAAGTCAATAACATTCCCTTGTATTAAACACTCGCCCCACCAACACTGGTAGCCAAACCTCAACAGAAAACTGAACCAACACAACATTTTTGAGATAGTGGATCTAATGAAACAGAAAGTACTCCAAATTGCATTTACTATAGTTTCCATTGCAAGGGGGTTGCCCACCAGAAAAAACAGAGCCGGTTAAGGATCATCTACTAATGTTAAGGGTGTGGATGGCATCGACTTTGTAACTCCTTGTTGCCGGACTGGAGTGCCCCAAACGACGAGCTATCTGCCCCCACCCAGTTGCACTGTGATTACTTTAGACCACCAGTTTACCAGAACATGGAGATGACGAAAAGCATTGAGCTGAAAAAATAACATGTAGTCAAAGTCAAGTAGATCAAAATGCAATAATGAAGAGAGAATGCGTAGCAAGTAGAAAAACAAGTCAACAACAATTGATACTGATTCAGCTCTGTATGCCAGAATGTAGTGTCAGTGAGACTTCAGATGGTGTCTGCTAAGGAAGACAAGGATCCAGAGGTTACCGGTCACTGACTCCTCCTTAAGTCACCACCAAGAATCTTCCGGACGAAGTCTGTGGAGTTGGTAGGGATCTGAAAGCTATGGTGTTGCCCTTGGTAGAAAACACAGAGCTAAGCAGAGTAGAGCATAATATATTGAATATTCACTTGCTATTGTTTCTTCTTGACAGGAAGAAGCCTTCACGAGACAGAAGGCACCTCTTCTAAGCTAAACTGTGTGCATTGTCATGGTCTCTGAAATTTAAGAGGCGGTTGAGGATTGACCTGGCAGATGCTCCAGGCAGTGGCTTACTAGCAAGGGATCTTTGTGCCCTTTGCACTATCAACATACGAGAAAAGACACTCAAGGCAAATAGAGGCACTAGCATCCATTCCACACAGGCTTCTAGCCTACCCATAATTGTGAACTTCAGCACTCCCTGTATTTGTATATTATTGTGGTGGAAGCGTTCTTCCAAATCTTTTTTTTTGGCCGTTATAACCATCAACATTTTTGTTCCATATTAAAGAGTGTTTTGGTTTTTGCAGTTAAATGATCCATTGTATTGAAACTGCAGTGCTCCCCCTCCTGTATATTGCCAACATATTTCAACTTATGTGAAATGGTATTCATTCTTACTCCTAGTGAGTCGCCTTTTGATTCTTTCAATACCAGACTACCCTGCATTGCGCAAAGAATGGGCCTCCTGTCCTAATTGCTCTCAGCGGCGTCCATCTAGTGGCTCCGCTCAGCAGGTGTTCAAGATTCAGTTGGTATTGATCAGGTGTTTTTCCATGCATGGAAATGGAGCTTAGACTGTTTAGAAATGGGGTTTTTGGTTGGCAGTCAGGTTACCCTCTGTCCAAGCAAGAACCCTCACTCTAGTCAGGGTAAGTCACACACAATCCAAAATGATCCTGTGCCTACCCTCTGGTAGCTTGGCACAAGCAGTCAGGCTTAACTTAGAAGGCAATGTGTAAAGTATTTGTGCAATAAATCATACAATAACACAATATAGCACTGCAAAAATACACCACACAGTGTTTAGAAAAATATATATTATTTATCTGGATAATTGCAGGTCAAAACGAATAAAAATGCAATGTGAAATTGTAGAGATATCACTGAAAAGTGATAAAAAGTGTCTTAAGTCTTTAAAAAGCAAACAAAGTCTCTTTCAAGCACAAAGTACCTGGTTTAAAGTGGAAAAATGGTGTGTGCGTCGATTTCTCCCCTGCACACACAGAATTATTTTGTTATTTTTCATGCGGGGAAGTTGTGCGTCGTTTTCTGGTGCGTGGACAGCCTCTTTCTGTGGTTCGCGGGATTACCAGATGTCCCGGGGTCTGTGCGTGGATTCCTCTGCTTGTTTTCCGGCTGCGCGTTGTTCTGGGAGGCTGTGCGTCGAAGTTTCGTTCTCACGGCAGGCATCGCATCGATTTCCCCTCCGGAAGTCGGGCGGCGTTGTCCTTGCGAGGCTGTGCGTCGAAGTTCCGGTCGCCCCGAAGGCGTCGCGTTGATCAGCGTCGGTGTGCGGTGATTTTCTCGTTACCTAGGGCACACATTAGGGGTGACTTATGTGTAGAAAAAGGGGAGTTTTAGGCTTGGCAAGTACTTTTAAATGCCAAGTCAAAGTGGTAGTGAAACTGCACACACAGGCCTTGCAATGGCAGGCCTGAGACAAGGGGAAGTGGCTACTTAAGTGGGTGGCACAACCAGTTCTGCAGGCCCACTAGTAGCATTTAATCTACAGGCCCTATGCACATACAGTGCACATTACTGGGGACTTATAGGTAAATTAAATATTCCAATTGGGTATGATCCAATGTTACCATGTTTAAAGGGATAGAGCAAAAGCACTTTAGCACTGGTTAGCAGTGGTAAAGTGTGCAGAGTCTAGAAACCAGCAAAAATGAGGTCAGAAAAAGAGAAGGAGGAAGGCAAAAAGTCTGGGGATAACCCTGCAGAAGGGCCACTTCCAACAATCAACCATCCCCATCATGTAATACTGGCTGTCACCCACATGATCTGTGTAATGCATCCCGGAATCACCTTAATTTCAGGCTAAAGGTCGAAGGGGACCATTAGTTGCAGGCTATCAGTTTCTACAATCCAAGCAGCTCTATATAGGGAATGTCATCATGGGCTGAGAGGAGGGGCACAGCAGTGTGATGGGAGTGCTGGACACTTGTGTTGATGGCGATGGCACTAAATTAGGTCCCATTTCACCCCATACATAGTCAGAGTAGAGAACCAAGGAGAGGCACGAGCAGACCCTTCACTCCAATAACTGAAGTATGGGCAGGGCAGACTCACATATGTGATTTTCACTGATGAACAGATGGGAAGACTTCACAGGGAAGTGTGACCTCATCACCACAAACATGCAGCTCGGATGAGATGCCAGCTCTGCGGTGTGCGCCATGATGAAGCACTTCCGGACTCTGTAGTTGCAGCAGATCAAGATCCCCACAACACAGCTGCTGCACAAACCCCTCAAAGACCCTGGCTAATGAACATAATAGCAGCGGGCCTAGCTAAGGGCACCCCCACCGTTGATGCATAGAAGGAAGGGTGCTCATCGATGATCTAATGAACTGGGAGACTGACATAAGAGTGGTGACCATGCCCCTGCCACACACCCCCTCTCCTTGTCACTCTCATCTCCAAGCACTGGCCCGCAAGTCAGTGCAGTGGGCTGTCCGTTGCAGCACAGGACACAGAGGTACAGCCCCCAGCCTTCAGTGGTACAGTTTCCTGCATGTCAGCTGGGGTGGCGATACCAGGTCCCATCAGTGGCTCAGCCCAGCGACCAGCCAAGTCCGGTTGCCATCACAGAGAGCCGGTGTGGAGGTGACGGGCCTCCCACAGTGCAGGGACGACTCTGCAACAGTGGCATTGTGCTTAAAGAAGAGTAGGCAAGGAGGCCACCACCACAGCAGCGCTCTATCATCCAGCCAGAGATTGAGGATTTTCCCATCCGACCGCTGATGCCTCATGTATGTACAGTAATCTTGCACGCCGGTTCTCTGGTGCATCAGCCATAGCCTGACATTTAACCTCTGTCTTCAAAGCGCAGGAAATATGACAAGATAAATGCAGTATTTAAAGGCATCATTGTGTATTGCTTGGACATTCACGGTCCCCCAAAAATCGGCTTGCAGGCCACAGTTTGGGAAATACAGCTTTAGATTTTTTTCCTAGGATAAGTGTTATGTGTGCTATCGTCGAAACAATGTAGATCTCATATCATTGGTCGTCAATGTTTATGGTGGTTATTGATGAGCTCAGATGAAAATCATGAGTCCATTTGTGTTTTAGTCATGTGGTGATTGTCATGAGTATTTTCTTCCCTAGGTGTTTGAAGTATGTAGTAAAGTAGTATTGATAAAACCATAACATCTGAACTGTATTCTTAATTCCTGCAACTGCTGGCTCTGTACCCTGATGCCTTTCTGAAATGTAATACATCACATTCGGTGTTTTTTGTCATTCTTTGCAGCACACCAAGTCTTTACTGTTCGTACTTTTGGCCTTTCCAGTCCTTTATAATTCTGGCTTTCTCTTTTTTACTTTTAAGACTCATTTTCTGTGTCTGTTTATGTGAGCCCCCTGAATCAGCACTGCAATACAGTATCTCCTCAAAGCCATGCTGGCAGGTTTTGTCATTCTCATGACTCGCTGACTTTCACTCCCCTGCAACGATTTTTAATTGATCACAGAACTGCTACAAGACATTAGCTTAACTCAAGACGGTCTCGTGTGCTGTTGCTCTTCTCGCATTTTGTATCGCATGTCAATGCTTTTTTCAAAGCATTTTGCATTAGCTTTTGTTTCTGGAAATCATCGCTAGAAATCACCGAATACTGCGCCTTCTGGAGGCTAGGAGGCAGTAGCCTGGACATTGCTCATCTCTTCTTTCTGCATGCACCGTTTCTCATTTCAAATCGCATTTATCTGTCTTTTCCGTCTAAACGCTCTCTGTTTTTCTGTGGTTATTTGAATGCATACAGAAATCATATCTTAACAATAGCACTTGGCATTTATTGCGAATTTTATGGCTGAAATAGTATCTATACCTCATAAACTAAGGAAAGAAAAGTTTCGCCATATACCATTGCTAAATCAATGTGTAGCAGCGGATTAACGCTGTAAAACCAGAGCGCATATGAAGCCAAATGCAAAAAAGTTATGAATGAAGAATGACGAGCTGAAAATTGTTTGATGTGCCTCGGAAATGCTGGGAAATTATTAGGGAAGCACAGCAACTATCTCAGACATACCAATGATGATCATCTAACTTTTCAAATTTACATATTCATAAAGGACCGATAAACAAATCGATTTAAGTCAGGGAAGTATTACTAAAAGAGTACTATTTTTGTACTCTTGCACGCCTTTGTGAATTGGCCCGGAAATTTCCAACTCCCCATTAGTAAAAATGCAAAGAGGGCATAGTTCATGCTGTTCGTGTTAATTGTGTACAATTGTTCCTGGAAAGTTCCTACTTTAATCCAATTTTGGATTTTTTTGCAGCCAATTCTCAAAGGCATGTAAGGGTAGAAGAGGAGAACTTTTCGTATACTCATAAATACCTTTGTGAATCAGCCTTGTAGCTTTCAGTAGATGACAGCTATGTTTTTAAAGGCACTTATGTACGAGGCAAGCTATGTTTTTTTTTAGAACACCCTATCTTTCTCAGTTTTGATCTACTGGGTCAACCAGACTCCCCAAAATAAACAGATGGTCTGCTCCAAAGGCATAACCTTGCCCCATCGTCCCTACTTGCACGCCCAATGGACTAGATAGAGCACTTTCTGCTCACAAACATGAAAAGATCTTCAGCAATTCCTTGGGATTTAGCCATAGTGAAACCGTGCCATTCTTCTATTGTATGAACCGAGGAATCAAACATGGGAGCTTGCCTCTGAAAGAAATTGGTGTAACAAAGCTAAATCATTCACACAACCCCCAGTTGCTTTACCTTTGCCCTTATTGGATGGATTATTGAGACCCCACTATACACCTAAAGCTGACCGCCTTTGCTACTGCCTCGTAGTTGCACGTGCATGGGAGAGATTTTTTTTTATCACTAAACAGAAAAAAACATTGCTTTCACATGACTCCACCAGACACTCTGCTAGGCTGCCACATACCTGGAAACAGACTATGAATTAAAGCAGTACAAATTATTTTGAAAATTAAAAGGGCGTTTTTAATGTTGATGCAGTCCTCTGCCTCCCTATCCGATCACAACAGATTGCCTGTGCCAGCCAGCCAACTCCGTATACACATACATTCTCAGCGCTGGTTTTCCTTGCTGCTTGCCACATTCTTTCAGTGGCCTGCATAAGGAATAATGCGCTTCGATAGGAGCAGCAAAACACTTGTCTTTCTTACACCCTATTTGTTTGACTAAATTAAAGCCTTAGATCAGTATGTCTGCCTAATCCCTCATGTGTTTTTTATTAGAATGGTAAACTCTTCAAGTAAACTCTTCCATTATTTATTTATTTATCAGATAGCACACTACCAAAGTTGTCAGAACACGTTACAACATTGAATTTCCTTACACGGGGGCCTGTTTCATATTTCGGCGGACAGGATACTCCATTACAAACATTGCAGATATCCCATTCACTGTATTACAATAGGATATAATGCTCTTGTAATAAGATAAAGGGTATATTTGTCGCATTTTTGATGAATCATCCGACATCACAAAATTTATATGAGACCATCTCTACTGGACAACGCAAGGGTGTGTGCAATGCACTCGAAGACACCTGGTTGGAGACATGTTTTTCTTTACAGTGCAAAACTTGACTTTTGCTTTCACTGCTATGTGATTGAAAGGGAGTTGGTAGTTAAATAAAGATTTAACTCACATGCACAACAATTTGACTCCATTTGACAAACAGGGAACAAAGTCATCACTGTGCAGACCTATGAAGCAGATCTGTGAAGCACTGTTTAGATGTAAGTATGTATGTATTGGTAGTTATATAGTGCAAATCTAGCTAGGAAGTAACAGGGGACTGTACATTACATGGGAGGGTTGGTAGATGATCTACAAGATTGTGTACATACAAGTGGAGACTGCACAAATACAGATATGACTATTGCATAAGAATGAATTCTGATTTCTGTGGGGTCAGCTTGAAATACTTTGCAAACATTCTATTTTTCACGTTCCACAGTCTTTCTTTCTGGTCACAAATGTGGCACTAGAGAAGATCTCTAAGAAATCTGTGTGTAGTCTGCATATTTGGTAAATAGCCATCCCATCACTTCATCAGCATTCTTGTGGGTCCATACATAAAGTAATTAGTCAAACTTCCTAGCCAGACCAGCTCTTTATAATTAGTGAAGAAGGTGGAAAACCAGTTCAGGACCTCACCACTCAGGCCATTGATGTCTTAAGAACAAATAATGATCAACTTTATTGCAGGACACCAGCAAATTGAGATTGACAAGGAGGCGGGGGATGCCACCATACAACATGCAGTGAATACCCTCCAGGATTTTGAATGTGCTGCAGCATTTTCCAATACCACATTGGTATTGGCATTAGTGAGTGTTGTTTTGGATGGCCAGACATTTATCAAGGATCTTACTCAGCCAAGATAGATGTGTTATGAGACGGTAGCTAGCCATTCTGTTTGGGTAATTTTTGGATCTCTTTAACAGAGGGATTTCCATCTATGTATTAAGATTAACTAATGTGAATAGTTATTTTGGGTGATTATATTGGATTGAAAAATTGGGCATTCACAGAGTTTGCTTCAAGCTTATATGTCCTTCTATTTTCTTTTAGGTGAGAAAGTGACTTAGGTGTCTTGTTAAACCTGTACTGTTTTATTTACCTATGCATCCTCTTTTTCATATAATTTAAAAGATCTGTCAACTAAGAGTTGTATCTACTGTCAAACACTGTTGACTGTTCTACAAATGCTATGGTCGCAATTACTTTTGTACAGAATTGAGGTAGCTGAAAAATGATCAATGGTAATAACTGTGTTCTTGGAATTGTCATTAAGAACTAGTGACCAATCATCATTTTGTGACACACCTGAATTGTCTCTTCCAGCTTATAACCAGTGATGAGTGGGAATGAGTTGAGTGGATGAAAAGTGTAGATTCATAGAGAACACTCTACTTTGGTCTCATAAATCATAAATTACTTAGGGGGTCATTTTGAGTTTGGCGGGCTGAAAAACCGCAGTCAGGTTGCCACCCATTGCGGCCGCCTTCCTGCGGGCCCCATTACAAGTTCCACACTGGGTGTTTCCACCAGCTGGCCCAGCAGGGAACAGTCCACAACATTGATGCCAGCTCATAATGGAACCAGTGGCAATGTTGTGGTGCATAGGGTGCAACAGCACCCGTCGCACTTTTCACTGTCTGCATAGCAGGCAGTGAAAAGCATAATGGGGTCCCTGCACTGCCCATGCACTTGGCATGGGGCAGGCCATGGGGCCCCCTGCACGCCATCTCCACAAGCTTTTACATGGTGGTGCAACTGCCATGTAAAAGCTGGTGGAGAGGGGGCTCAAAATCCCGCCAGCACTTCCAGTCCCTCCAGTGGAGGGAAATTAGCGGTACTGACGGTTTGATCGTGGCTGAACTGCCATGATCATAATGTGGCGGTCTGAGTGCCGCCAAAAGCGGTCTGTAGACCACCAGTGTGATAATGACAGCCTTAATCTAGGAACACCTTAGAGCAAAACACAATAGTAGCAAGAAAAAGGCTATGCCAACGTTGGATCAGTAATACATTCACAGGGAAACATCTTTATATAATGTATGCAAAATTAACATGTATGATAAATGAGAAATATGATACTTAAAATGGCGCACTATAGATTAAAGCTGTTTTCCCCCAATTACCATATTTTTGCATCAGAGGTACCTCTTTCTATCACCATAGATACTCAAGGCCAGATTAAAGAAAAGTGGCACTGCACCCACCCACTTTTCTTGTGCCCCTCAGCGCCACCCTAACGCCACCATGTGTGCGCCATATTTAAGATATGGCGCACCAGGGCGGTAATTAGGGGAACTAGAGTCACAATTTTTGACACTAGTTCAGAGCTTTTTAGGATTAGCCTAAAAATTTTTGAGGATTATCCTGTAAAGCCCATTGAGGCTGATTGAAAACAATGGTGTGCTCTGAACAGGCGTTAAAAGTGGCAAAAAAAATAAAGCAAATAAATCTCTTAGATTTCTTTGCAATATTTTGTTGGGCTCCCTAACGGGGGATGCCCCCTTTGCATACATTATGTCTGGCGCAGGCATAATGTAGCGCAAAGGTGTACAAAGTGGCGCAATGCATGCAACACTTTCTAAATTTGGCACTGCGATTTTGGCCTCGTTGGGCAACATTAGCCCCTCAATGTGCTAACAGGCGAGTGTATCAAATGTAGCCTTTAATAGTAAATAATAAACAATTACTTCTCTGATAATGAAAGCTATATTTATAACAATTATAAGTATATGTAATCTTCATTAACTCTTCCAAGCACCTATATTTGTTTTTGCATTATTGTTCCTTAAGTGTTTTGTTAAAAAATTTCATAAAATGGTTCTTGAAATTCAAACCAGAGTTTGAGGAATATACAAGAAATGGTATGAGGTAGGCTTGATTTCATTTAGAGGAACAATTGATTATGAGTTTCACTATATGGTAATGGAAACCTCAGTGCACTTCTGCATTGGAATTTCAGTATATAAGAACACAGCATACATATTTGGACAGATAAGAGCTCTTTATTTTCAATGGAAGCAGGTGCCACAGAACATGGGAGCACATTTTTCTCCTTTTTCTCACTGCAAGGGTTCACTTCGAACTAATCAGAGCAATAGAACATAGAACCAGAGGAGCTCCCACATAAACTTTGCGCTTTCATCCATTTAAGGAATAGAGATAAGACTTTAGTTCCTAAAAGCAAATCTCTCTGGCCTTTTCTGTGGTTGATTTGGTAGAGTATTAAGATTTTCAGAGATCCGTAGCAGTTCTGAAATCTTAAGGGCCATATTTATACTTTTTGACGCAAAACTGCGCTAACGCAGTTTTGCGTCAAAAAAATGAGCGCCGGCTAACACCATTCTGAAGCGCCGTGCGGGCGCCGTATTTAATCAATGACGTTAGCTGGCGTTAGCCGCCGGTGCTGCCTGGTGTGCGTGGAAAAAAACGACGTACACCAGGCAGCGCCGGCGTAGGGGGATATGGAGCTTGGGCGTCAAAAAATGGGGCAAATCAGGCTGAGGCAAATTTTTCGCCTCAACCCGATTTGCGCCATTTTTTTCGACTCCCAACCCCCATAGAAAGGACTCCTGTCTTAGCAAAGACAGGAGTCATGCCCCCTTGCCCAATGGCCATGCCCAGGGGACTTTTGTCCCCTGGGCATGGTCATTGGGCATAGTGGCATGTAGGGGGGCACAAATCAGGCCCCCCTATGCCACCCAAAAAAAAAAAAAAATGACTTACCTGAACTTACCTTAATGTCCCTGGGATGGGTCCCTCCAGCCTTGGGTGTCCTCCTTGGGTGGGCAAGGGTGACCGGGGGTGTCCCTGGGGGCATGGGAGGGCACCTCTGGGCTCCTTCAGAGCCCACAGGTCCCTTAACGCCTGCCTTTCCCAGGCGCTAAAAAACAGCGCAAAAGCGGCCGTACGTCATTTTTTTTGACCCGCCCACTCCCGGGCGTGAATTTTGCCCGGGAGTGTAAATACGGCGCACATGCCTTGGAGTAAATTTTTTAGACGGGAACGCCTACCTTGCATGTCATTAACGCAAAGTAGGTGTCCACGCAAAAAAATGACGCAAACTCCATGGACTTTGGCGCTAGACGTGTCTAACGCCAAAGTATAAATATGGAGTTAGTTTTGCGTCGGAATTGCGTCAAAAAAAACGACGCAATTCCGGCGCAAACGGAGTATAAATATGCCCCAAAGTGTCTACTTGTTTCCTGAATTCTAGGTAACATTTTGTAAGTGTGCCTGTCTATTATAGTTAGACTCACTGCTCTGTACACTTCCCTTAGGATTATTTGGATATCCCTTTGTCTGTCTTGCTTTGTTTTGTATCTGCTGGCTCCTCAACTGTCTAGGACAACTAAATTGACCTTCAAGTTATGATAACTGATAGGGCCACAAGAGAACAATGGACACTTCTAAACTAATTATATAGGTGACTTCTGTACTTTGCCAACTGTGCTTAGGCAAGTGAAATGCAAGTGAAGATTAGTGACTATTTTGCAGGATGTAAAGTCCACAAAATCTCAAAAGCATATATTCCCAATACAAATTTTGTACCACCAGTCATAAGAACTTCACTGAAGAAGGTAGATAAATGTCCACTTCTGTGAAGTGAGTTAGGCTAAATGCCTGCATTCAACTATCCCAACACATCAGGCAGGCAAGAGACTTTTGTGAGATTCCACCACCTGCATATAAGGCCATGTAGTCCTGTTAGAGCTTTGCTGCTGAAAAGCTCAATGAAAGTCACAATTGTGGCCGACCCAGAGAAGCCATCCAGTGCTTTCTCCTTCCTGCTCCCATCCACTGTCATAATACTTTCCACTTTTGCTGTGATGCGTAGCTGAGTAAAGAAGAACTCCTGCCTCCATTCCCTTTTCAAGCCTAACAACAACCAATAGAAAGTTGCTAGAAAGTTGCAAAGAGACTGGGAAGAGAAAACTGATGGCAAAGTGGAAAAGGGTGACAAAACTATTTGAGATTATTTTCACAATCATTATGTGAGTAACAGAGTAACCATAGTTCATGTTAATACTACCTCATTCTCACCAGTCTTCTTTAAGTGTATCAGAGGATATTTCTACAGAAATGTTGTGATCAACACCCTTTTTTGAATAATATTTCATATATTTAATTTATGAACATCTTTATTAAGAAAATACACAGAGTAACACTAAATAATGACCAATAGCTGTAGCTGCAGAAATTACTTAATTTCATTTTAATGAATCACAAAATAGATATTGATAATGGGATAAATGGGTTAGGCGAGTGCAAGCACAAACTGAACATAAAACAAAGATGAGAGGCAAATGTAGAATAAATATCAAGAAAACAGCATAGAAATTGTTAGAAATTGGGTTTCTGGTTGGCGGAGGTATGCACCTTGTCCAAGCAGGTACCACAGTCCTAGTCAGGGTAAGTCACAAACACACCCTAATTTAACCTGTGCTCACCCTCTGGTAGCTTGTCACAGAGCAGTCAGGGGTAACATAAGGGGTACTGTGTAAAGTATTTGGGCAACACTCCGAACAGTAAAATAATGTAAACACCCACACAAAACATACCACACCTGGTTAGAAAAATAGACATTAATTTAACAAATAAACCAAGGCCAAAACAACAAACATACAATAAGTAGAACTTGAGTTATGAATTTTGAAAGAGTAAACTGTAAAATAGCACTTAGAAGTAAGAAGCGTCAATCGGGGATGTTTGATTGTGCCAGACCATAAGAAAGTCACTTCAGGCCAACCATGATGGAGCATGGGCCAGATACAGGGACCCACTTATGCCTGCTGAATAAAAGTGCCTTGATCCTGGTTGTATTGACATCAATGAAGATGCAGGGTGCAGCTGAGGTGATGTGTTGGTTTTCTCCATGCAAATTTGGCTATGTGTCATTCCGAGGGTGATGCACTGGTCCCAAATACAATGAGTTGGTTCTACTCCTGTAGTTAAGGATACATTGATTCTGAGGGCAATGAGCTGGTTCCGAAGGCGATGTGCCAGTCCACACCATTCAGCTGTAAGTATGCACCAGTTCCGATCCATGCAAAGGTGAAGATGCGACGGGCCCGAGTAGGGTAGGTCTCACTGCCAAGGGTCCAGGCCTGGGATGACACCACTTGGCAGTGTAGGTGCAGATACATGTAAGTTGGAACTCTTTATGTCCCTGAGACTTCAGAAAACAGGATACCAGTCAGCTGGCCCTAGGAGTCACTCTGGGTTTTGCATTGGAGAGATGCAGGTCCAGTCCTTCTCACTCCCAGGCAAGAGGGAAACAGGCAGCACATTAGCACAGCAAAGCAGGAGTCTTGCCTATTAGCATACCAGCAGAGGGGCAGTCCTTGTAGCACCACTGCAGTCCTTTTTCCTGGCAGAGTATCCACAGGTCCAGAAGTGTAATGAAGTGGTGGTATTAGAGGTCCAGTATTTATACCCAGTTGTACCTTTGAAGTGGGGAGTCTTCAAAGAAAGGTCTCTGAAGTGCACAGAGGCTTTTGCTCCCATCACAGGCTCCAGACTCACTACAGGGGGTACACAGCTCTTTGTGTATGATAGGAGATGGCCATTTCAGGTATAAATGGCAGCCCCTCCCACTCATCCTGTCCAGCATGGCCCACTAGGTTGTTGATGGTAAATCAAGTCACACCTAAGCTCCCTTTGTGTGTGGTTGTCTAAAGGGAATGTACAAAGCCCAGCTGTCCCACACACTAGATGTGTACTCAGAGATAGGCAGCTGGCGCCAAATGGATAAAGCAAGAACATGCTAACTGTAAGAAATGGTGTCCCTAGTTTGCAGTCAGTTTACACCCTGTCCAAGTAGGGACCCTCACTCTTATTAGGGTAAGGGAGCAACACAGCTCAGATAACCCCTGTTCACCCCCATGGTAGCTTGGATTCCCTTGGTAGCTTGGCACAAGCAGTCCGGCTTTTCTCAGAGGCAATGTGTGAAGTATTTATATAAACACATACAGTAACACAGTGAAAACACCACAAAAGGACTCCCCACTAGTTTAGAAAAATTGCCAATATTTATCTAAATCAAACAAGACCAAAATGTCAAAATCCAACATACACAAGCAAAGATATGAATTTTTAAAGTTGAAAGAGTCTTAATCCATAGAAATCAAAGTATGCATTATTTTAGCACAATGTACCTGGTATGCACCAGAAATAAAGCTGCTGGGGCGAGCGTGCTTTAGAAAAGCAAGTGATATTTTGATTCCTTACTCGCAAGTGAGGCAGTGCCTCAAATCTTTCTCCCCCGGGTGAGCGATGCGTCGATTCTTTCCTTGCAGGGGAGGGATGCGTTGATTTCTGGACAAGCAGCCTCAGGTCTGTGCGGTGATGTTGAAGATTTTGATGCCCAGGATCACTGTGTGTAAAATTCCGACATGCTGTGCAAAGGGTCCGTGTTGAGAACAGATGTTGTGTCGATTCTCCAGCCATCAGCAGGCATTGCGTTGAATTTTCAGCTATGGGACGCGTGCGGCGTAAATACAGCAATGCATGTATTTTCCCCCAAAGGTTAGCAGCTTCCACTTCTAAGGGCCCAGGGACTGGATTTTGCACAGCTTAGCAAGTCTGGACTCTCAGAAGACGAGCCCATGCACTGGCAGATGAAGGCTTTGATGTCCCTGAGACTTCAGAACGGGGGTAAGGTCAGTCCCAACCAGTTTTTCAGAAAGATAAGTCCAGTCCTTTCTCTTTTCAGGCAGAAGAAGCAGCAGTAGGCCAGCACAGCAAAGCAACAGGCAGAGTGACAGGTCCTGCTCAAGCATCAATCTCTTCTCCTTGGCAGAGGTTCCTCTTGATCTAGAAGTAATATAAAACTGTGGGTTCAGCAGTCCAATACTTATACTCATTTCTGCCTTTGAAGTAGGTAAACTTCAAAGGAACATCTTTGTAGTGTTGGAATGTCTCTACCTTGTCCCGCCCCAGACATACACTGGGGCGTTGGCGACTGTATTGTTAAAGGGCAGGCACAGCCCTTCTAATTGCAGGTGTCAGCTCCTCCCTCCTACTCTAGCTCTGGAAGACTCATCAGGATATGCAGGACACACCTCCACTACCTCTGTATCACTGTCTAGAGTAAATTCACAAAAAGCCCAACTGTCAGTCTGTTCAGCAGCCAAGCAGAGGCACAGAATTTTTAAGCGAGAAAATGCCCACTTTCTAAAAGTGGCATTTTTAAACTTACTATGGAAAAACAAACTTCATCAAAAGATGTATTTTTACATTGTGAGTTCAGAGACCCCAAACTACAACTCTCCATCTGCTCCCAATGGGAAAATGAACTAAAAAGAGATGTAAAGGCAATCTCCATGTTAATCTATGGGAGAGAAAGGCCTTGCAA
This sequence comes from Pleurodeles waltl, assembly GCF_031143425.1. Lineage (NCBI taxonomy): Eukaryota > Metazoa > Chordata > Amphibia > Caudata > Salamandridae > Pleurodeles > Pleurodeles waltl. Next base: position 486,318,943 of record NC_090438.1, on the reverse strand, counting down.
TAGTGAAAAACAAATTTGGCAGTATTTCACTATCAGGACATGTAAAACAGACCAGTACATGTCCTACCTTTTACATACACTGCACCCTGCCAATGGGGCTACCTAGAGCCTACCTTAGGGGTGACTTACATGTAGTAAAATACAAGGTTTGGGCTTGGCAAGTGGGTAAACTTGCCAGGTCGAACTGGCAGTACAACAATGGACACACAGACACTGTAGTGGCAGGTCTGAGACATATTTACAGTTCTACTCATGTGGGGGCACAATCAGTGCTGCAGCCCCACTAGTAGCATTTGATTTACATGCCTTGGGAAGACATGGTGCACTATACTAGGGACTTACCAGCAAATCAAATGCACCAATAATGGAAAAACAATTACCAATATCTTTTAGACAGAGAGCACTTGCACTTTACCACTAGTTAGCAGTAGTAAAGTGCAAAGAGTATCAAAGCCAGTAAAAACAAACTCCATCACCGGGTCCTAAAACAGGAAGTCAGAAGCAAAAAGTACAGGGAAACCAAGCCAAGAGCTGCCAGGTGTAATGCCAACCTTCTAAAAGTGGTGTTTTAAGAACTACAGTTTAAATCAATCTGACTTTATTATAAGTTGTTGTTGAAAATGGCCTTTCTGCAGGGCTATCCCCAGACTTTTTGCTTTCCTCCTTCTCTTTTTCTGACCTCATTTTTGCTGGCTCTAGGACTCTGCGCACTTTACCACTGCCAATCAGTGCTAAAGTTCATTTGATCTCTCCTTACAACATAGAGGAATTGGCTCATACCCAATTGGAATATTTAATTTACTTATTAGTCCCTAGTAGAGTGCACTATATGTGCCCAGGGCCTGTAGATTAAAAGCTACTAGTGGGCCTGCAGTACTGGTTGTGCCACCCACTTAAGTAGCTCCTTAACCTTGTTTCAGGCATGCTATTGCAAGGCCTGTGTGCGCAGTATCACTGCCAATTCGACTTGGCATTTAAAAGTACTTGCCAAGCCTAAAGCTCTCCTTTTTCTACATATAAGACACCCCTAAGGCATGCCCTAGGTAACCCATAGGGCAGGGTGCTGCGTGGGCAAAAGGCAGGATATGTACCTGTGTAGTTTACATGCCCTGGCAGTGTAAAACTCCTAAATTTGTTTATACACTGCTGTGAGGCCTGCTTCCTTCATAGGCTAATATTGGGGCTGCCCTCATACATTGTTTGAATGGTAGCTGCTGATCTGAAAGGAGTAGGAAGGTCATATTTAGTATGGCCAGAATGGTGATACCAAATCCTTCTGACTGGTGAAGTTGGATTTAATATTAATATTTTAGAAATGCCACTTTTACAAAGTGAGCATTTCTCTGCACTTAAATCCTTCTGTGCCTTCCAATCCACGTATGACTAGGTTTAGTTGACAGCTCCCTTGTGCATTCACTCAGACACACCCCAAACACAGGATACTCAGCCTCGCTTGCATACATCTGTATTTTGAATGGGTCTTCCTGGGCTGGGAGGGTGGAGGGCTTGACACTTACATGTCAAAGGACAGTAGCCTGCCCTCACACAAAGGTCTGCCACACCCCCTACTGGGATCCTGGCAGACAGGATGGAACTGAAAGGGGACCTTCTGCACTTCTAAGCCACTCTTTGAAGTCTCCCCCACTTCAAAGGCACATTTGGGTATTTAAGCAGGGTCCCTCCCCCAACCACTGTAGACAATTCTTGGGGTAGATACTCTACCTCACAGACACTTCCTGGAGAAGAACCTTGTAACCACAACCTGCATCCTACCAAGAAGAACTGCCTGGATGCCCAAAGTACTCACCTGAGTGCTTTCTGTGAAGGACTGCTGCTTTGCTGTTGCCCTGCTGCCTTGCTGCTCTCTGGCTGAGGTGAAGAAGTGCTCTCCAAGGGCTTGGATAGAGCGTGCCTCCTGTTCCCTGAAGTCTCAGGACCAAAAAGACTTAGGTGGTCATTCTGACCCTGGCGGTCTTTGACCGCCAGGGCGGAGGACCGCGGGAGCACCGCCGACAGGCCGGCGGTGCTCCAATGGGGATTCCGACCGTGGCGGTAAAGCCGCGGTCGGACCGGCACCACTGGCGGGGTCCCGCAAGTGTACCGCCACCCCATTGAATCCTCCGCGGCGGCGCAGCTTGCTGCACCGCCGCGGGGATTCCGACCCCCCCTACCGCCATCCAGATCCCGGCGGTCGGACCGCCGGGATCCGGATGGCGGTAGGGGGGGTCGCGGGGCCCCTGGGGGCCCCTGCAGTGCCCATGCCACTGGCATGGGCATTGCAGGGGCCCCCGTAAGAGGGCCCCTACATGTATTTCACTGTCTGCTGCGCAGACAGTGAAATACGCGACGGGTGCAACTGCACCCGTCGCACAGCTTCCACTCCGCCGGCTCGATTCCGAGCCGGCTTCATCGTGGAAGCCTCTTTCCCGCTGGGCTGGCGGGCGGTCTGAAGGCGACCGCCCGCCAGCCCAGCGGGAAAGTCAGAATTACCGCCGCGGTCTTTCGACCGCGGAACGGTAATCTGACGGCGGGACTTTGGCGGGCGGCCTCCGCCGCCCGCCAAGGTCAGAATGAGGGCCTTAATCTCTTCAAGAGGGACTCCTTGTGCGGCGAAAATCGACACACAGCCTGCCAGAAACGACGCACAGCCTGCACCCTGGTGCAAATTTCACCGCACGCCAAACCGGAATGACGCAGCCCGACTTTGCAAAGAGAAGATCAACACAGTGCCAGAGTAGCGACTGGAAATTCGACACACGGCCCACTGGATCGACGCATAGCTGAGGTGGAACGACGCAGCCCAACTTCCAGAGAGGAATCTATGCAGCGCCTGCCGTACGGTAGAAAATTTGATGCAACGCCCACCGGATCAACGCAGCTCCTGTGACTTCATCCTGGCAGCGCAGGGAATCCACGCACCGTCCCCTGCGCGTCTGAAAATCCCGCACCCCAAAGTGGATCCCAGACCGAGCGCCAGAAATCGATGGACAGCCGTCCCTGAGTGGAAACTAAATGATGCATCGCAGTGTGCGGCCCGAGAAATCGACGCAGACCCCTTTGTTTCCATGCTTCTCCTCCGCTGCAGCCCTTTGCAGAGATTTTTCACGCAAACCAGGTACTTTGTGCTTGAAAGAGACTTTGTTTGCTTTTAAAAGACTTAAGACACTTTATATCACTTTTAAGTGATATCTCAACATTTATTTATTGCATCTTTGATCGTTTTGACCTGCATTTAACCAGATAAATATTATACATTTTTCTAAACACTGTGTAGTGTATTTTTGTGGTGCCTTATTGTGTTATCGTTTGATTTATTGCACAAATACTTTACACATTGCCTTTTAAGATAAGCCTGACTTCTCAGTGCCAAACTACCAGAGGGTGGGCACAGGATAGTTTGGATTGTGTGTGACTTACCCAGACTAGAGTGAGGGTCCTTGCTTGGAGAAGAGGTAACCTGACTACCAACCAAAGACCCCATGTCTAACAGTTGTGATTTTAAATTATGATTCCAGAGACACCAAACTTGAAGACTTGTCTCTTCCACATTGTGAATGACACTTATAAGATGTAACAAATTAATCCCAATGTTATCCAGTGGGGGTGATTGGCCTTGTTGTAGTGAAAAATGACTTTGAAGGTTTTTCACTACCAGTACATGTAAAATATTAAAGTACATGTCCTGCCTTTTAAAAATGTTTCACACTGCCCTCTGAGTTGTCCAGGGCCTACCTTTGCGGTGGCATATAGCCATAAAATGGTAACGTTTGGGCCTGGCAGGAGGATTATTTTTCCAGGTCAACATGGCAGGGCAAAATGCACAAACAAGCTCTGCAATGGCAGGCCTGAGTCATGCCTAGGGGACTACTTAAGTGGGTGGCACAACCAGTGCTGCAGGCTCACTAGTAGCATTTAATTTGCATGCCCTGAGCACATGTACTAAGTACTTATAAGTAAATGACATATGACACTTGGAGATAAATCAATCTTACCATGTTCAGTGAAGAGAGCACAATCACTTTAGCACTGGTTAGCAGTGGTAAAGTGCACAGAGCCCTAAAGCCAACATAAACAATATCCGAATCATGGAGGAGGTAGGCAAAAAGTTGGGGGGAAGACCACCGTAAGGCTGTCAGGTCTAACAGAAAGGATAACAAAAATGACTCAAATTTATTGTGATAATCAGCAGTCCAGTGGGTAAGGTGCACATATATTTGAAGAAAATGACCCAACTTATTCCAGAAGAATTTCTGGGTTTTGAACAATGATGATTTCTACAGTTTTACGACTTTGAGAAGCCACTACTTCTGAAATACATAGACTTTGATGAAGAGAAGTGGACAATTATGAACCTATGAAAGGACCAGAACAAGGTCTAGCCTTAAAACCAGTAATGCTTTTTCCGGTATACTGTTCCACAATTTTATCTACCACTTTACAGACCACCAACATGTGGAATAGCCTGAGGTGATCCTCACCTCAAACAAGCTGTCTTCCTTCAATCCAAACTTTGACACCTTCATAAGTGTCCTACATTAGTATTTAACCGTTTGTTGCAGTGTGCGCACTGTATCAATATTCAAGCGTGTTTTTGTTATTATACCAAAATGAACCAACAAAATGTCTTCCAGAGGTTCCACATCAAATGTGTTTCCCAGTCACCTTTAGATTTCTGGAACATGGAAACTTAACCACCTTGGAAAAATATTTTTCCCCATAAAGAATCTTCTAACTGTGTCAATAAATTTCAGTCTTAATTTCCCATAAGTCCAACGATAAGGATGTGTACTATGGGCCCCACTCACAAACGTTTTTCAGGTAGTGAAGGTTCTTGCATGAATTTCACATTTTAGCTTAAATAAAATGTATTTTGCATACAGCTAGTTGGGGGATGTACCACTTGTCCTTCATTTACATGGATGTTTTGTAGCGAGGCAGTACAGTATTATAATTAGTTTTAAGGCTTACACAGAGAAAGATATGCTAAGCAAATTCTGGTACAAATGCTGTTCACCATTATCAATTGATATGTGATGTAGGCACCACAAAACAGCTGTGGGTTGCAATATCATTGTCTATTGGCCCTTAACCTATGGTTCATCAGTCAGCTCTTGTATGATCCTTTACAAAAGCTAAATAGAACATAAACTGGAATTTTGTCCGTGCTGTTGTCCCCACTTTGCTATGCTAGTCTAGTGGTTCCTCTCAATTTCGAGTTTAAGATTATTTCTGTTGACCTTCTCTCCTATCTGTTGTTACTGTAGGTGATCTGTATAGAATACCCAAGTACATTTATTAATGATTCTAGGTTGATGGTCGTAGTCTTGAAAAGCTTTGTCTTTGTTCACTACTTTGGTATGCTGTGTGCCTTTTAGTTTTATAGCAGCTTATTGTATGTGTTTGCCTATCTGTGTCTATGGTTGGCTAAGTAAATATTTGGGCTTGGTTGAAATTGTTTTAGGATTTTTGGGTCCTCAATAGGGCACCACAAGTGTTTCATCATTTTTAAAAGTAACCTCTGCAACCTTTAAACTCCTAACATTTTAGCTCAGTGTTTGCAAATTCTGACTGAATGGTTGCAGGCTTATCACAAGAACTTACCCTCACTATTCTAGGGGTCAACTTTGAGAAGTGGTCCCTAAAGAAACTCAGGCTATTGTTATTTAGGGCTAAAAAAATTATGTTAGTAATTTGTTTATGATACGTCTTTATGAGTCAACATCTCCTTTAGAATATTTCTAAGCATCTGCAGCAACACAACTGCTTGATGACTGTCAATCCATAAATGCCCAAGGAATCTCATCACAAGCATGCTTCAGTCTCCTCCTTGCCATATACACAGAACCCCATTTCATATCATAATTATGAGGCTTGAATACCATTGCTACTTTTGTAGACATCAGGCGTGAATAGATTCTGATCTATGCACACAGGACAGCTGGTCACCAGGCAAGGAAGTGCCATGTGTGCTTCTCAATTATGTCTCTTTTGATGCTTCTTCTCTTCTTCATTGTCACCACTGTCTTTCTCCTTGTCAGTACCACTGGATTTAAAGTAAATTAAATTAAAATAAATAAAATGTTTATTTGTTGGGCACATAGTAGCCCCAAAGAGTATTTCTGGCACTAAAGAAATTGTGAGTTCCCTTCACCTGATGAAGAAAAACGTCAGAAAACCTTAAACAGTCCTATCTAAAGTTAACTAAATAGCTGAATTTACTAATATTTCCTAAACTTGTTAATGGGATTCATTACAAATGTACAAGGGTAGTTTATGTTTATTCCAAGCCTTCGCTATGAGGAATGATAAGGCATGTCATCCGAATGCCCACGTCTTCTTGATCTTAGCTATTAAAAAGTAGATGGCCACTGGATGAGCTGCTGTTGCATTCTCTACAATATCTGTGTGAACTTTTTACAGAAAGAATCCGGTCCTTACTTGTTTATTGCTTTATAGCGTACACGCAGACTTTTAAATAATACCCATTTCAGTGGAGGGAGGGAGTGTAATTTAGCTAACCGATGCCTTAATGGCACAACGCTGGCTGCAAGGATTTCTATCATTTGAAGTGTTTTTAATCAGATACTCGTGAAGGCCAATCTATAAGAAGTTGCCAGGGGAGAAGCAATAGCCACTTGGACAATAACCGTAAGGCATTCTACAGGAGCAAGAGATAGAATATTTCATTAAAGTTCTGTAAGTCACAAATCATATGCAAGTGAGTTTTGTGAATAGGGGATACCCCAGTTGCGTTATGTTCATTTTCATACCGTTAATTCCCTACTGGTTCAACCAACACAGGAGCTGTTCCTATAAAAGTGGGCCGTCTCTCGATAAATGAGCTGTTTGTGGGACCCCCAACCATGCTGGATTGGGAGTGCAGTTGTGTGATTCTCACGTTACTTTTTCCACACTCCAGTGGGAATCAAGTCAGCTAGAGTTCCTTGTTGTTATGCATTGCAAGAGGCTACAATGACATTTCTAGTTTTTTCCCTCAGTATAGTAATAGTAGTCTCCCTTAATGCGTGTTCCCTCCTTACATCATTCAGATGAAATGCATTTAAGAAGGGAAGCAAGAGAGCACACTCTATGTGATAAATGTGTACTTTTGTTGGACTGCCAAGCGGCATTAAAGCCTCTGGGCTCCAGAGGCAGCACACACAGAGACATTTTGCAATATAAAGGGTTCCTATTCAGCTAATAGACTTTTTTCTTTCGATTGCTAACATTGACTCTAGAGGCTAGACATATAAAACACTAACTGTAAAATGTGGTTGTAAATTGCACATCAACTTTTTGCGACCAGTTTTTAATTTTATAATGCAACCCATGTATCAATAGATTGCATCATTAAAATGCTCAGCTGCACACAGCCTGCCTAAGGAACATTAATTTGGCAGGTCGCTATTTGAGATACACTGCAAGTGGGTACAAGCACAGGGATGGCAGCCTGCAATGAACAGCAGACCACCATCTCTGTTTTCTCTGCATTCCCAAATAGATGGGAATTTTAAGCAGCTGGTGTTCCTTCAAAGTGCTGGTGAAGTTTTAAAAACATCCTTCTTAGGAGCGTATTAAGGCAAGTGCAGTGATCCCTTGGACTCAAGTCAGGTTGAGAAATTGGATTCCAAAAGGGGAACTGGTCCAAAAGGGACAACTTCCCCTTTGCAAATCTTTTACCACATATTTTGAGGAGCCTGCGCATTTTCAATATTTGAACACAGCAATACTGGTTGCAAAAAATTCATACATACCATTCAAAAACACAGCTAGGACATGCCCCTTCACAATTGCGGACCGTAATGAGTTTGTAAACCTAATTTGTGAGTCTGCTATGCTTTTCTATTCTTTATAGCTAAAAGCCATTTTGTGGTCACAAACCTTTTGAATTTGTGAATCACATCGTTTGCGCCCGCAAATTGGCTTCCTATTTTTGACCCTAGATGTAATAAACTACACCTCCTATGGACATAACATTTGTATTTCTAAGATGAGTTTGCTGGCTTAATGAACATGCTATGAAGACCAGTTCGAAACACACAAGATTATAGGTTTAAACCCCAATTGGTTCTTTCCACATTTTATCCTTTCAATAAAGGTATTGCTCTTGTGTTAGTTCAGAGTAATTTATTCGATTTGTAGTGTGTGCTGTAACAAAGCCTTATTATCTTTGCAAATCTTTCAAATTTATTCAGAGCAACGAATCTGCCTAGCATTTAAATGAATAAGGAAACGTCCGAGAATGTACCTCTTGTTCTAGAAGGATAGGCTCATAAAGTAAAAAGTTAACTGATTGCAAATACTATCAACAGACCAATCCTATTTATGTTGCTAGTTTTTAAGTGTAACTAAAAAGTCAGAGTCAGATTTAAATATTGAACAGGAACATCAGAAGAATTGCAATGGGTTGAACGCATACATTACTTTGCAAAGGCGTCAAGAAAAAGTATAAACTTTTAAAAAAATCATTTTTAGATCTGACAATTGGGGTTGTAGCTCCACTTTAGTGGATATTTAATGTAGTATATGTTTACTGTGTAAAGACTGGTCAGCAGACTCTACTGCAAAACAGAAATAAAACTTGAAAACAGACCTGGAAGTAGCTTAACTATTTAGCAAGCAAAGCTAGAGCATGAATTATAATGTTAGGTGGAACCTTCGAAGAAGTGCTGCTGTAAAGTTTAGAATGTGTTGATCGAAGTTAAATATTTGATAAGTGCAATTGAACAGTATAGAAAGTTATGTAAGGTAAAGGCTTTCCTAAGTTTTGTTTAGGCGTGAATGACGTGCTTTATTTTGTATGACAGTTTCACTCGTTCTTTCTCTCTTTTTTTCCTCTAGGTGGACCCCTACGGTAACATCCTACTGAGCACTCTAGATATGAACAACGAGTTGATGCCTTCGGATGTGGCAAGCAGCGTCAGCGACTCCAGGAATTCCGTCATGTCTTTTGACAGCTCAGGAATCCAGTTCCGGAAACAGCTGACCTCTCGGGATGGCTTTGGCCATGCCACTTTGGACCGCCATCCCCCAATGACTGCCACTGCCCACCGCAACCGCGCCAACTGCCGCCTACGTCGGCGATCCTCCAAGTTGAAGCTCAAAATCCCTGACCTGACTGACGTCAGCACCATTGACAAGTGGTCACGGATCATTTTTCCAATCACCTTTGGATTTTTCAACCTCGTGTACTGGTTATATTATGTCAATTGATCCAGCATCTCTGTCAACTCCAGAAGAGATAGAAAAACACTCGGGCAATGACAGAGGAGTGCTTATTTTCTTTCCTTTTTTCCTTTTGTTTTGGGGGGAGGTCGTTTGGAATTTTATTTCCCTTTCAGCACACAGAAACACAGAGAGGGTATCACTTCTCAATGCAAATGCATTTGTTTTTTTTAATTTCTTACAGAAGGACTTCATCCTTGGGGAAAACAAAAACAAAAAAATCCAACAGAAATGTTTTTAAAAATAACTTTAAATAGGGGTCAGAAATGGGGGTGCAAATAGGGTATATTTGAATGTGCAATGCTTTACTTACTGTGTATGCTGGCATCTACTCCACATTACCATTGTCCTTTCTTTTTTCATACTTATCTTCGTCTTTGTATGTTTTTTTTCCTTACTTTCCTTTAATTTCATCTCCCTCACCCGCTTCTCGTTGAATCCTGCAGGGATCCAACGAGGTGGGAAATGTTACAGTGCATGTTTTTATTTTTTCTTGCTTATAATATAAGTGACAAAGATATCTTTTTAAAAAAAATGGGGCAGTTTGGGGCAAATTATGGGGCGTTGAGGTTCACTGCGGGCATGGGGGTGGAGGGGGGGTTGTATGTGCATTGAAAAGCACAGCGTGTTTGCAAGCTGCCTTTTTCAGCCTTCAGGACTTTGTAGGGGTTTCTGTGCAAAGAAAAGTGTACATAAGGTACTTGGCTTGTGTGGGAATATGTATGTGCCATGGCGCGTTGTCTTGGGGGGAGGAGGGGATTTGTAATGTCTTTTCTAGAAAGAGAACAACACATATGACGTTCACACACAGTATTATGATGTATAGCTGGGCTGCATCAGGGTGCAGTCGAGTGCAACAAAGCAGGGACCTCTGTTCGGTTCCTTGCAGTGGTGATCTCACAAGATGATGCAGACATAGCGAGGGAATTGGCACACAATTCTTAAGAGTATATCATGGGTAGACGGAGCTCTCATGATCTTAACAGGTCCTGCCTTCCTTGGAGAATCAGTTCATAAATTTGATGAAAGTCCGCCCACTTCTTTGAGATGCATTCAGTTGATATCTTCTCCTCTTCTTTCATCTCTCTGGTTTTAAATCAAGGTGACAAATATTTTGAAGAGATGCAGAGAAATGTGTGAAAGGTGAATTACATCCAATTCAGGAGCAGTGTAAGTGAATGACTGAGGTGGGGATGTATGTCTATTGTTCACCTATCTATCTAAGATAACATTGGTGAAATATGTCAGTGGCTTTCCTGGGGCTGGATTACGACCGGGGCAGTGAGATTACCCCATTACATTGTTTACACTAATTTTTTAACGAGGTCATTGCTGTGCAGCAGATGCAAAAATCAATGTTTGTTTTAGGTCAAATTCAAGCTTCGATTTATCCTGCTATAACTGGCTGCTACAAAAAAAAGAAACTGAGGAAAGAATGTCAGCATTTACAAATATGCAATGTGGTGTACATAGCATCTTTGTACAAATTAGTGCAAACTAAAACAACGGCACCAACTGGGACAGTATATATGATCCAGTGGCTATAATCCAACAGATTACCATTTTAAGTATGTAGATTGGTTGCCAGTAGAGTAAACAGAAAGTGCTATAGAAACACGACTGATTGGTTGACTTATTCTGTATCACTAATAAGGTTATATGAGCATTCACTATTAGCTCGTCCAGTCTTGATTCAATTTGCCCTAGAGTATCTCTGGGCGCTTGAAGCTGCTCTTGGCTATGTTTGAACTTGTGTTAGACTTAGGCTCTAACTTAGATCCAACTTTATGAATATCACAATATTGTTGGGTTTAGTATTATAGCCTTAAATGAGACGAGTACAAAGCTACTGATCCATTGAGAAGGAATGATACATCAGCATTTCAGTCATACAGTCAGAACACACTGCCCTAGACAGATTAAGGGGGTTATTCTAATTTTGGAGGAGGTGTTAATCCGTCCCAAAAGTGACGGAAAAGTGACGGATTTACCACCAGCCGTATTACGAGTCCATTATATCCTATGGAACTCGTAATACGGCTGGTGGTATATCCGTCACTTTAGGGACGGATTAACACTCCTCCAAAGTCAGAATAACCCCCTAAATGTACACATCCGTTATTGAAAGATAAGGTCTAAGGGCCTAATTCACAGAGTCTTGGCAGTCTCCGAACTTTTGGCAAAATCTTCGCAATGAGAATTTTCATTACAGAGGTTCTGCCACGATTGCAGAGACTCCCCCGCCACTGAGGGACCTCTGCCAAGAGTGCGAGGCCCTTAATGAATTAGGCTATCAATGCATAAGGAAGTAAACAGAGTACAGAGATAGTTGCTATGGTGAACACATACCGAACCTGACCAAAAATAAACCTCACCCTAGTGACTTGCAAAGAGCATTCCCATGAGCAGAAAAGAAGCAGACAACGGAAACTCGAGACAGCTATGTACTTATGAAGTTATGGTGCAAGAAATGTTGAGCACCTCAAAATGGGGCCATTTCTCATATTTGCAAATTACCCAAAATCTCAGTCAAGACTTTCTCTTATCTCACAAAAATACAATAGACTAATTTAGTGCTTGCCATATAAATGTAGAATATTATATATCAGAGTAGCATTTGAACACATAATTTTAATACAGCACTCATCATGTCTCAAAACTACCTGTTTTATGAAACAAACTTATTACTCACATCCAAGAGGATTTGAATTAAAGAATTTGACAACGTAGTATATATTCTTACAGTGTGAACATTTCTGCATTGCTTAGTGAGCACTATGGCCCATATTTATACTTTTCATGCAAAACTGTGTTAGCGCAGTTCTGCGTGAAAAGTATAGTGCCGGCTAGCGCCATTCCAAGATGCCGGGCAGGTGCCATATTTATGGAATAGCGCTAGCCGGTGCTAATGCCCTGTTAGTGTCCTTGTAAAGGATGCAAACAGGGTGGGGGAGACATAGGGTAAACCGGAGCTTGTGCGCTGAATTATGGCACTACACTGTTTAGAGGCAAAAATATGCCTCTAAGCAGTATACCGCCATTTTCTGGTGCTCAACCCCCATAGTCATGGCTCCTGTCGCCCGGGCGTGAAAAAAAAAAAAAAACTTACTGGGACTTACCTGGGATGGGTCCCCAATCCTGTGGTGTCCCTCTGGTGTGGGTGGGTGGGGGTGTCCCTAGGACCAGGGAAGGGCTCCTGTGGGCTTTTTCCATGGTCTCTGACCATGGAAATATGCCTACAGGTCCCCTAACAGCTGTCCATACACAGGCGTTAAATAATGGCGCTAAGCAAGCTTAGCGCCATTATTTAAGGCCCCCATGCCCTGTGCTGGATTTTAGCATGGGGGGATAATTATAGTGCAAAGGCCATATCCTTTTCTGGATGGGAAGGCCTACCTTGCATCTCATTGACGCAAGGCAGGTTTTCACGTCCAGAAAACAACGTTATCTCCATAACTTTGGCGCTAGACATGTTTAGCACCAAAGTATAAATATGGAGTTAGGTTTGTGCTGAATTAGCGTATAAAAAAATGACGCTAACTCAGCACAAACCGAGTATAAATATGGGCCTAAAACCCAATTGTCAAGAGCTCACAGTCCTAAAGCAAGGACATAAGGCACACCACAATAGCAACATTTCAGGGAAGTGATCATAGTTCAATCTGTGAGCCCTATTTAAAGGAGTCAGTACTTTGAATATTCCATAGAAATCATGCTATCCAGGGAGCTCTAGTGGTACACCTAAAGAGCTTCAGATGCACATTGAGAGAGCTCGAAATATATGTCTGGAGCAATGCACAGGCACACTTATAGGAAAATAACAATACATCTAATTGGTTCCAGAGACACAAGTGAATAGATGTAGCTGTACAACTATAGACTTTAGGAGGCAAACATAATAAGCTCTAACAATATGTCTACCTGAGACATGTCAAAGGAATTCTAACAATACTTCTGAACTCTGCAGCATAGTAGAGGCATGCCAAAACTGTTCTTACAAAATTTCTAAAGCATACCAGAAACATGGCAAAAGAGCTGTAAAAATGCCTCTAAAGCATATACTAGAAGTGCACCAAAAGCGTTCTAACAGTGCAACTCAAGCGTTCCAGAGGCCCGCCTAAAGATATCATTAGAAAGTGAAACTTTAATTAAATGTATTTAGTGAGTTCCAAAGGCACACCAAAAGATGAAGTAGTGTATGTAGGGAAATTCAGAGGTGCATCTAAGGGAGCACATCTAAACAATGCTAGAAATACAGTAAAAGATTTGCTTACTCTCATCAAAATCCCAAATGAGCAATGGAAAACGTACTGATAACTTGAAGATGATTCATAACAAGATTCATTCATTAGACATTAATACCCTTAGCAAATAAATGCACAAATAACAGTTGTTTTAAAAACAATAAAAGCAAAATACAGTATTTAGAGGAGATCAGTGCTACTCATGCATACAAATTAAGACTGGCACTGCCGAAGCCTCAATGTTCTAACATTCGTTGTGTTTCTTGACACATAGATACAACTATTTGGCAGTACTTGTTAAAAATGGAAGTTCATTCACAGCCAAATACTTCACAGCTAGACATCTTTATGTGGAGACACTTAAGGCAAGGTATCCTCTGCCAAGTAAAAACAATCCCAGAACCTCAACTATAGGAAACAGTGGATCCCCATTATGGTTCTAGGAATACGTTTTTAACCAACCTTACTCCAAATCTTACCAAGTGTGTAGGCATTCAAGAGACTGCAGAAAGCTGATATTTCAAAAGCAGCGTGTTACCCTAATGATACACAATATTTGGACTACTCCATCTCTCTTACAAGACGTAAGTGGGGTCTTTTGTACTGTGATCAGAATCCCACACACTTTTGTCAACTTGACTAGGTGCATTAACTTGCTGAAGATAAGGACCTGGGTGGTCCTTGAATAGTTTATTCTTTAATCCTTATTATTTGACTACAAGCAACCAGGAGAGAAAATGCTGCTCCCTCTAACTATCTGAACAGAATAACAGCAAGGGATTTTGACTCTATCAGCTATTAGGATATATGTTTTGGTGTGATTTCTATTTTTCTCATTTTAATTAATTAAGACATGTTCCATATGTAGATCGTCATTTATTGGTAAAATATCAACATGTTGCATTTTGTATCCCTTTTCCATAGGCCTCATCACATACATTGACAGATTAACCCAACTTCAATTCATGTGTGCTATAGACATGTACTTGAGAATTCCTTTTTTTAGTTGAGTATATAGATACGAAAAGTGTGCACATAATTATTGTTCACATATCTTGACATAGCATTTAAATCCTAACCCACCTATCCACACAACAGATACATTTCCCATTCTCCGTATATCCAGATCTTTCACACCTTCGCATAACAATGTATTAATTAAGAGTTTAGATAGTAAGACATCACCTCCACCATATTTAAAAAAACAGCTGCTTGGGATCAACTACTGGAATAATTCATCAGAACAGTTTGCCAATCAGTCTCATTTTTAGAGATCTCCTAAGTGATAGCAAATCCTTTACTGCTATCGTTTCCAGCTGCAGGCTATTTAAAAGCACAAAGAAGGTCCATCTTTTTAGTTGTTCAAAAAAGCATGGGCTTGTGAACAGTCTTTTCTAAGAGAGGATAAGCCAGTGTATTTTCTCCTTTACCTTTTTTTCAGCTACCCTCTTCTATTGTGTAGGCAATGATGCAGAGAGATATGCACTTTTTAGCTCTGGCATTCTACGACACACATTATGGTTTTAACCCTTTTGCGTTTTTCACAGTGGCAGGAGGGCAGATGAATTGTACTACAATGCAGATAATGTGACTGCATCACAGTTCATATTGGAACTTTGGAGCCCAAACAAATGATATGCAGGAACCAAATCAAATAGTCCAATGATATTAGGTTCAATAAGAAATCAAACCCCAGCGCTCTATCATGCTGGCTGTGCTAGGCAGCTTTTCCTGTTACAGGTGCCTTTGATGGCACAACTGGCACATAACATTCAGGTGAAGCTTTTACCAAAAATGTCATGATCTCAGGAGTATTTGGTCAAACAGAGCAAGAATAGAGCTGTCTCCCAGTCAATGTGTTTGGATTCTGCAGTCCGCTTTCTAAAACCAAACCTATTAGACCACAAGCACACAAATTCAATTGCTCTTTGGAAGGCACTGTTGACATATTTTAATAAACTTCAAATTTGCCAGGGTAAACGGAAATGACTTATCTTTAATTATGGAAAGGTTTTTCTCCTCACTACATGGTAGATTTGTAATACCCTTTTGTTCACTAATTTAGGGATATTCATTTGAGGGAGTTCAAGTATATAACCAGCTTCAACTGCAGTGCATTTTGGCCCTAACGTTAAATTTTTCGTTTCATAACAGTAAGGACAATTTTGGTTTTAATTGTGGCTAGGTAGCATTATTTAAATTGTGTCTCTTATATGTGGGTAACAATAATCCTATGCCTCCTCTTTTCTTCAGCAATTCAAACTCAGTCCAAAATCTACACACAGGCAATGTGACTTCTCTGATGTCAGAATAGGGATTATTTCTATGCTGTCCCCTACTGTACCAGGTATTGACTCAGTCACCCTCTGGTTTTAGCTCTCAACCCAGGAAACGTGAGGAATTGATCTGGCTGTACTTTAATGTGTTATATAAACCTGCATTCAAATTAATCATTTCCTAATTTAAAAAAAGCTTTTTATGGGGATTGGAAAAACAGATTTTAGAAAGCGTTACTAAGCATTAACTGCTGAACATATGTAATGGTTTTTATAACCATCCAAGGTATAAGCCACAGTATAAAATGTGCTTAAACCTTTTGTTTGAAAGAAGACAGCAAGCACTCCAGGGTAATTCCTCAGTATTTATGCAGGGACACCTGCACACGATTTCCAACTCCCATACAATCTTAAAGCAATCAGTTGCCCTGAGAAATACTCCACAGTAGTTGGAACATATGAGCAGGCAACCCAAATTGAGCTATACTGAGCAGTTACAGTCGACTCCTGCACATGTTTAAAAGCACTAACAACAACAAGTTGATGTGACCATGCAAAACACTGGTTTGTGAAGCATACACACACACACACACACACACATACACACACACATTACTTAAATTTGCATAAGTTGCTGGTTGTTTGTTGGTTGCTTTACTACCTACCTACTACCTATGTAGAGCACTCTTCAAAACATTTACGGCCAGATGTACAAAAATAGGAATAGTGATCACTTAATTGCAATTTTTTGCGACTAGCAATTATGATATGGCTATTCTTAATGTATGAAACTCTTTTGAGTTTCATTAGTGATTCATAGAGGGTGAAATAGAATTACATGATGAATGTAAATGAGATAGGTTTGCAATTCGTAACCCACTGCCATCACAAAGATGTTGGCCTGCTGGGGTCAACAGAACACCATGTCTGTGACTGCTTTTAAAAAAGAAAGTGATCTTTTTTTTAAATATGGCCTGTTTTCCTTAAGGGAAAATGGAATGCATTTAAAAAGAAAATAATGGGGACTTTGAAGTTTCACTTTGCTTTGGACTACTGCCTGCTCTTAAAAAATATTTTTCCAACCATTTTCAAAGGGAAAGGAGTCCCTTGGGAACCCCTTCCCATTTGCGAATGGGTTACCACCCACTTTGAGTTGGTGGTGGTAAATTGCAAATGTTTTGCAAGCGTATTTCAGTCGTGAAACATTTGTGCATAATGCTGTAATTTGGAATTAGGAAGGGACACCCTCAACACTGCTATTCCAAATACTGAATGACAAAACCCAAACTGCAATTCAATAACAAGTTACGAAATCACAATTTGGGCTTTGCACATCAGGAAAATTATTTTGGCGGTCGCAAATGGCCAACTTCTGCAAATTGGGCTGTTTATGAATGCAAAAATGCTTCTTACATCTTGCCCCGAGATTTTCAACCTTAAGACCCAACTCTTAAGTTATGTGTTAGCTCACAGGGTTGTGAAGCAGAATGAGACAGTATTTGTTTATGTTTGATGACAAAAGAGAAGACTAGCTGTTAAATTTAGATATTGAGTCACAAACCTGTATACAATTTTCTAAAAAGTGCATTAAAAGAAACTCCAACTCTATAGAGTCCTAAGAGTAGTTTCATATAAACCAATGAGTTTTCTTATTGATGAGAAATGCATGTTCTTCATAGACAACGTCAAACTTCTTTACTTAAAACTTCATAGCACTATGAACTTCAATGGTCTTATAAAATCCAAATATAAGAGATCAACTGAATTCAATAATAGCCCTTTTCCTCACTTTTCACTGCCTTGAATTATAAAAGACATATTAGAGCAGGAATAATACTTGTGCTTTTTTTTCCTCAAATCCTAATTTCTATTACAATGTTATCAATCAACTAATTTTGAAAAATCTCCATTTTAGAACACAACTAAATTATTTCACAATTATGAAATTTCAACACTTACCAGTTGCAATTGTAAATCCTGTAATCAGTTCAAAATAGAAAAGTAATAAGCAAGACACATTTGCAATTTTGCTTTTGCAAACAGTATTTCAAACACAAAGAAGATTATTATCCATAAATATCAGGTCAGCTGAACCACAAAGGAAGCTTCATACCATTAACAAAAATCATTACATCCTGCTAGACAGATAATTAGATTGAGTTTTATCTGTGGTCCAACATCTTCTGCCGTTCCTTCATTGAATAGAAAGTGTGCAACTCAGTTGCACTAGAAGCTCAATACTATACTAGTCATGAAGGTGAGATTTTGCATTAAAGTGAGATTTTGCTTTCTATACAGACGCTGTCTGTTTTAAAAGTATTTATTAACATATAAACTGCCATTTGACAGCTGAAAGGAGATATTAAGACACTGTCAATTTAGAGGACAACTAAGGCCTCATGATAACTGGCCACTTACTTCCCCTGGGGCCAGTATCAATAGCTCCCAGCCCCACATTACATATCTGTTTACTTTCAGTCAGAGACTTTGGTTGTCGAAAGAAGCTGAACTCCCTATGTAAAAATCCAGTCACAAATTAGGAATTATTGGAGGAACTGAACACAGATTTACCTGTTTAGTGCTCATGTTATAGTGGACCATCTTGTATATCACTAACTGCGGAAGGGTTAGAAGGGAGGGGAATGCCAGCTGATATTCCAGACCACTCATAATGAGGGCCAAAGTACCTGAAAAGTTGAGGTGTAAGGTTAAAACCTTTACTAAATTACAGTCTCTCTAGAAAATTTTAAAAAAAAAACCTAGGCTGATGGACTAGTGAACACTCTCAGAATTGTGGTTGTATAATTGACTTGATTACTTGGGGTCATATTTGTGGTCTATCATCAGAAAGGATGAGAAAAGCCCAGGATCTCTAAAAGTACTCTTTGCCTTTATCTTTTTGCCTGGAGGGCCATTCTTTGCATTAATGGCATGTGCTATCATCTTACATCGAAGGTTGGTGACAACATCCTTTACTCTTTATAGATAGCAGCTTTCATTTTGCACAATGATCATACTTCTTGCACTTTATCCATTGCTCACACACTATATTCTTTAGAGGCCTAACCCTGTCTAATAATTTATTTACTGTTGTTCAGTGAAGAATGAGCAGACCTGAGATAAAACTTATTGTGAGCGAATTAGAAAACATCTTGACCTCAATTTTTTGTCAGTGTATTTTCTGTGCAATTGATAGCATTCTTCAGATTTTGCTCATCTTTTTCTTTTGAAAAGGTTTTTAAGTTTATCTAAATGGAATATGGTCTTGAGTGGTGCAATTTCATCCTGGCTTATTCGCAACATCATTGCCTTATTTCCTTATATATAATTATGACAATCTTCACAGATGTTTAAATTATTAATCCTCTTGTTCAGGATTATGAATTTTGGTAGAGATAACATAACATATATGAAGAGGAACAAATTATATTGCAGATCTTCTCTGAAACAGGACTTTGAAATTCATTGAACTTCAACTAGCCACAGTTTAATTCAAAAGCAAAAAGCTGAAAACATAGCCATCTGGATGAAAGGGGCAATCATTTATTTTAAAGACACCTAAAATATAGCTGTCAATTAACACATCTTGACATTCAAAATATCAAGCCCACTTGCATAGAATATGTACATTTTTCTTTACCTGTGTCATTTAGAATATTGCATTATTTATTATCGTGACTAAGCAACTATCTCTTACACACAATGTTGACATAAAAAAGATGGTAGGTAATTTAAATTTGTAGCACCACAATTCATATGTTGAAAATATAGCCATACAGAGCTTTGATAATCTGCAACACAAGATAACACAATCTTTTATATCATGAACCTTCAAGACAATTGGTAACTAAGTGGGTGATAAGTACTCGCCCTGGGGCATGTGCTATGCTCTTAGGAGCACTCGTCACATCCCACATCAGTTGGGTATCTTAAATATAAGCTGCTGGTAGAGAGAGGGTAATCATGGAGCTGGATTTAGGGTAATAGATTTATTTGAGAGAATGAGGGATATTTTTTAGAATGATTACATTATTTTTGAATGATTGAGATAATTTCTGATAATATAACGATGAAAACGCTAGATATTCCATCAGAAAATGTTTGACAAAGGATGATATTTGATCAAAAAATATTTTCACAGCAAGTCATACAATCATGTGAACACTATAATAAATAATTAGATATCTTAACTGGTTACTTACATCACAGAGCTGATTAGTGAAGTAATTGTAGATAATTCATAAGTCAGTGCCATTCTTTTAATCTAAAAAAAAACTACATTTATTTAAAAATGTATACGATTTTCTAATTGTAAATAACTATAAGATGAGTCATTCATTCAATGTTTTCAGAAGGGGTTTGTTAAAACCATGATTGTGAGGAAAGAGTTTTGAAATTTAGGGTCAGAATGTTTAAATTTGAAAGATATTCTGCCATTAGCTGCTTTCAATGGTGGTTCCATTTATTTTTGGAATATTTTGCCTGATGAGCATGAGGAGGAGGAACAGAGAATAGGCACCCCATGTACCACTTGTGCAAATTGATGGAGAAATGGGTGCTGAAGGGGAGGATAAAGTAGCTATCTCTCAATAGATAAATGCTCTATCTGGAGAAAAGAATCTAATTCTTGCTGTACCTCCCCCCACCCTTTGGCAAGTGTGGAAATATTAACTTATTTATTTAGGCTCGTGCCTTTTATTTAACATTTCGACAAGTTGGAGTCGTAAAATGACTGTGGCATAGTACTGAAAGGATTTAACAAATATGAAAGTATTTAAATAGCTTGAAACCTGTGAGTCTGATTCATAAATAACATTTTATTAAAAGAAAAAGAAATTTGGTCCTGTGTTGTTAGTCCTACATTTGAGCAAAAGCCTGACATTTTGGAAATTTACCAAACAACTAGGAGTATAAATAGAAACCTAGGCTATGATGCTTATTTCATTTGCATATTAGACTTTGTTTCTCTGGAAGATAGGACAATCCCTTTCTATATAGGTCGTTGGATGTCAATACTTGTTTTTCAATGCCTTCTCTTTCATCTTCCATTCTTGGAGCCACACTTACTACTGCCCTTGAGACAAGTACATTTGTGTCTATTTCCAGGATGAGAAACTACATGCAATTCATTAGTAAATACCTAGGTATACGTGTGTGGTTGTTCTTTGACATTTGCAGGCGGACCATTCCAGTACTGATCAAAACCCCAAAGCTAAACCCAGATTTACAAATGAAAACATTCAACCATATTTGTTGAATTTCTGTGCTAGCAAGTCTGAGTTGAGAGAGTTAAATTCCACCATTCATGATTCTGTGAATAAGAAATGTAGTTTTACCTTCAGAAATGTTTTGAGGCATACATACAACTCTAAAAATTGGGCCAATTGATATTTAGGCATAGGAAAATTCTAATAAAATTATCCCCCCACTCTGAATCACATATGCCATCTATTACCCCTTCCTGGTATGTATCTGACAGCTAGAAAGGTAAGGTGTTTCTTAGATCTTTCCCACTAATACACCTCAAAACTGATTGATTTCAACACTTTATCAATCTTGAAGTCATGAGTAAACTTCTTACTTTCCGATGTCTGAGGTGCTTGAAACCTCGTTTCTGTTTGTTTCCCCCTTCAAACTCCATAGAAACTATTTGTTTTCCCAAGCGTAGCATTCTGAGACTTTCCAGATGCTGATGTTGTACCTCATGAAATGATTGTGTTTTGAAGATAAAGTGTCCTTGACAAATGAGAAGCAGACCTATGCTTCAAATATAATTTAATTCAGTGGAGATTTTAATATATCATTTCCAAGGCTGTGGCTAACCATTGCCCCTCATAAGCCCTCCACACCATTTCCAATGGAAAAAACGTGCAACATTACAACATTATATTAAATTTAAGACTAAGTAAAATTTTCCTCTTTGGAAGGATTTACGTTATCCTTTTCATAAACTTATGTGAAAGACTATGGGCTCAATCACAGCTAGACTGCTATGAAAAATATCCCTTCTGCAAGTTGAAGTTCTTGTCCCATAGAGCTATTGCAAAACTCTTTCTGCTTAAGGATGTAATTGCAACTTCTGTAACTCCTTATTCTCATAGATCCTTTAACATAATCATTAATAAGCAAGCAAGGTGCCCATTATTCTTCTATGAGAACAAATATTTGTACTGTTTGTTTAAATATAAGTAGCTTGTATGAATAGTAGGTATTAGACTATACTTAAGGCAAGAGCTTGGGTGTGCCAAACAAGGTTCTTTTTAAGTGCTTTCCATCGTAAAATGAAAACCCTGTAGTAGATTTGTCTGCTCATGTACATTTACTACACTAAAGTCGGCAGTGGTCCCCTCAGAGGAAGATCTACGTATTCTGTTCAATTAACATCTAATTTATTAGTCCAGTTCTTGGAATATACTCTAGACTGTCCATGCTGCAAGGAATAGTGACTAGAATAAAAGTGTAGGATAGACTGATCTCAAACCATTGAATATGACAGAACGCTACACTTTAAATCCATAGCACAGTTAGTGATCAAATGCTTGAATGTTGTACAAACTCCCACACATGCCAACCAAATATAGACACCAAGTATTAAAGCAAAGAATGCTGCAATGGTATATTTGTCCAAATCTGTATGTGTATTTGAGAACTGAAAACCCTGTGGCTTTGATATGATGAATTGTATATACTAAAAGACAACTAAATGGGCTTGCTGAAAAATAATATGAACAATTGCTATATTCTGCCTACAATCAAACAATGTGCATTTCTTGATAGAAGGTTGGGATCAGCAATCAATATCTCTCACATCTTTAAACACATCCTTTTTGTAGTTAAATAATGTATTTGATCAATGTTTCCGTGATCAAAAACCTATTTTCTCCTCCTTGGGAAATGACTTGCCTGCCATCTCCATGCAGACATTTATGTAGGAATTTGACTTTGAAGAAATTGTATGAGATATCTGATAATGTAGTTAGAATGTAATAACATTATGTAAGAAAATATGTTAGCTCAGTTGTATTCTACCAGACTATCAAGTTTTTAATATTGTTCTGTCAAAATATTGTGGTCAAGGTATCAACCACAAATGTATTGTGAAGAAAAGCAATGATTTAATCAACTCAGCATATATTTACCTTGAAGATATATTTTGTGGTAGTCAATATTTTGGCAGGATGATATATATGTCCTTGATATTCTGTTATAAAACCTATTGAAAGTAGTTTTTACATTTTAATTACAAAATAGAGTAACAGGATCATTTTTAGCAGTCCTAAATGAACCAATATTTCCACATTTCAACAAAGGTTCTTTGACATCCACTATATTTTTAACATTCGACAGAAATGTTATTTATGAAAGACACTTGAGAGTTCTACTGAATAATATGTCAACTATTAGAGACAAAAAAGCCATTTCAAGGTCAAATTCTTTCCTTCTTGCTTGACAGCCTTCAGTACGTTTGATACAAAATCCAAGAGAGGCCTTGGGACTGTGAACTGCTCCTAATTAAGAGAACTAGAATAAGCAGGAGCGGGGACTTGCTGTTTATATAATTTTATAATGCTGCCCTTAATCATTTCTACTGTACGGCCTTGCACCACGGCCCTTTCAAAGGAAGTTCTACCTATAACTAAGGTACAGAAAAGGGGTATTGAGGCAGATGTTCTAAAGACTGAAATTTCTCCGATAAAATGTTGGTGAAATGGTCAAATACTCAAAACATTGAGTTCTTCTAGAGCGGTGCATAGTCTTCTTAAAGAATTGTGCTGTTGTAGAGAAATACATAATCTGTAGGTTTTGATGCAGCTAATGAAGTGAACAAGAGGATGTTCTCAAGCGAGCATCTGCTTAGAAAGACCTAGTTCTTATGCCTTACGTCTAAGCAGAAAATAATTTGCAAATGTCTATAGTGCATCGGATGGCAGCATATGAATTAATATTGGGAAACTGTTATTCAATAGTTTCTTCATATTTTTGTATCCAGCGTGATGATGTTACAGCCTGTTCAAATGAGGAAAAACTAGTCAATGAAGAGGGAGGGTCTTTGGTCAGTGAAGCACTAGTATATCTTTGTTTCCAGTTTGCTTGTTTATTCATTAGCCCATCTTTAGTGTACAGATGCTACGTTTACACTGCATGAACTAACCTGGAGTGTAGGATTTCGTAGGCTTCCTCCGTCCTTTCTTGCTCTTTATGCATGGTTGATGTTATGGCCACAACATATGCCATGCAACATGATATTCACTCTGAAACACCTTTGTTTTTTTTAATCGCCAGTGGCAAGGGATTGATGGATATAGCCAACCACCTATAGTCAGAATTTATTAAAGACTGACTTTGAGTATTTGCTGACTAGTTAGGAGAATCATGGGGTGGCAAGAAATTTGCTTTTGGAATGAAGGAAATTCTACAGAGAAGGAGTAAAACAGCTGAATCATACTATTTACTGACAGTATCAGCATTAGAAAAATGAGTACCTATTTAGAAGATGAATGGCTCATGTAAAGCACACAGAAGACTAAGATTGATGTCTACATCACAAAAAAACTGTGGTGGATAGCTGCAAATTTTAGGAGCTCAAAGGTGACCGAAATGTTACATTCCTTTGAGCAGAACTACAGTCCCAGTTTCATATACAAAGAGAGGCAGTGCTGCATATCAAAGACCTCTGCTAAGGAAGTTGGGACTGTAGCCCAAACCTAAACAGTAGTACTAGTTGCTATGTCTAAATACATGTAAAAAGGATTAGAAAAAAGTAGGAGAAAAATTAAAGCTGGCTCCATCTCACTTAACAAATTACAATTAGATTCAATGTGTCTAATTCAAATTAATATGGTTTGAAATTATTTTGTTTTGCATTATTCTTGGTGGTAATGTATTTGTGGAAATTACCCAGAAAATAGTTGAATTTGATCTAGGATGTTACATGAATAATTGATCCAGCTCTCCATCACCTTGCTAAATATTTGGCTGATAATTGTTGTACCTGTTGCTGAGCAGTTAGGGCATTAACACGAAAGCAGGGAAGGAAGTGAACTTCATAGCCTCTGTAACTGTAGACATGTGCATTGCATGTATCAATTGTGTGTCGTCATTAGCCAACTTAAGGGATTGACTAGGGTCTTGTAGTATGTAGCATTTAAGTTGGAAAACATATAGACATAGAAATAACCCCAGCTTATTGTTGTGACATTATGTCCTCTCTGTCTTGATAACTACTGGATGTAGAACAGGTACAATACATTTGAGTAGATGTGGACTAACTTGCAGAGACAGGAGTCACTGTGCAACATCTCTATATATTTGTATTTTGATTTGGAGATGAGTGTACCACTATGCTGGACTTTTAGTGCAACATTGGGATTGTCTGAATGACATAATAGCCAATATTGAACCAATTCTGTTTCCAGGGCCGGACATTTTGCAACCATTAGATTTTGACCTAGAACCCTATGAGTTTGTATATTGCCTAATAGATAATAGTGAAATATGGACAAAAGAAGAAAAACCTTGAAGAAAGTCATTATTTAGGGTGGCTTGCAAGGTTCAGCCTTTATTTTCTGAATCAGGAATACCCCACCACCTTTGCTGACTGTCACTTTTATAACAACACATCACTAATATTGTGAATTAAATCTTTGTTGATAAGGAGTTCAGTATACCATTTTTGCAGTATTTTGTTGTGAAATCAGTCTAGCATACGTTCTTCCTGCTAACCACTAACCTACTTAGTTACTCATAATTTACATGGGTGGTTGCGTAAATGTAGGCCTAAGCCTGGAAAAGAGGGCTGAGCTGTTCTTATGAATCTCATGCCTCCCAACGTGTTCAAATTAACTTAAAAGCATAATGACTGCAGTCGGATATGAAAATCAGAACCACTAAAAGTGTAAATTAAATACTGTACACATCACTTAAATAGAAGCTGATTTTGTATTACTGTGCATCAGGAAAAATCAACTCTATTCAGTGTGCACCAAAACGTTTGAAAAAATACCACACAAAATAGCATTTTAAGGCACTAGTTTTTGCTAGCATAGAGATGTCTAAATTTAGTTGAAAACGTTGATCTCGATATGACGTGAACATAATTTGGGTGCCAGTCAGTCCATTCTAACTTTTGTGATAACTTTTACCCTGACTCAGGGAAATCAAGACGGTGGGGAGAGTCAATGAGCCATTCCTATTTATGTGCCTCTACACAAAAGTTACCATTCATGATTGCTTGGTATTTTTACAAGCCTGCATTGAGAAACATATCGGGCATAAGCCAGGCCTTGGTTTCTGTCCTCCTGTGTGTCTTGTAGAAGAAGTATAGAAAATAGCCAAGATGGGCATGAAATGTTGAAATAACTTAGAATAGAGCCCACCGTAGAAAATTCAGCTGGCCTCAAGATTAGTAACTGGGCTAATAAAGTTTTTATGTGTTGCAAACTATATATTATACTACAGAATTGCTATGTATATAGTGCTAAGGCACCAAGTTATCCAATCACTTGGTCCTCCTGAGGTGTTTGGTGGTCAACCATCTCTGACTGGTGCTGCATGTCTCAGCTACACTCCACAGAATAATATATGCATAGCAAGCTGCACCAATAGTTTGATGATTCATGACTGAGTGGTTCAACAATTTCAGATAGCACGATTTCTTTCTATCCTGCTGGGACTGTGCCTTTTTCGCACTTCTCTCAATGTTCTTATATGTAAATAGCTATTTCAGACTCACTAAGGTCACCCTAGCTCATCAAATTTATCCTCCACATTTAGTTTTATACAGCTATCATTCTTGGTGATCCAAAGAAAGGCAATGCTCCTTGTATACTGGAATCCCAAAATGGTCCAACCAGGAGTATATGCATCACTTATGCCCACACTGATTAATGGCAAGATACCCCCAGTTCATGTAATACGTCTGCAGCTCAACATTTTTGTTTTAACCAATATTTCATATGATAATGTTATTTTTTTGCAGACAGTTGTATTGTCGTGTTGTACCACACCTGTGTTATTTAATTCATGAGGTGATGGGGCATCAACTCTCTAATGCTTTTAGTCCACTCTTTGGCAGAATTATATTTTTTAAACATTTCTCTCTGGCAATTGTAACTCTTTACAGTGTTAATATTTTCTCTAAAGAGTTTATTTGGCTCATACACTAAACCGTGTTTTTAATGCACGTTTGTTATGGATAAATTCAATATACTTGCAAAAGTGTATACACACTAAAGGGGAAAAAGGAGAAATCACCTTTATCTGCAAGTGAATAACAAGCTACTTTACATTCCTACATAATGTGAATTCAAGTGGAAAAATTGCCACCTTTAACCAGTTTGTACAGTGCGAATTTTAGTGCGACACACTTTTCTTACTATGCAGTGGATGCATAAACACCATTATGTTGGCATTGCATTTGAACGTTCCTTGGAAACCAACATAAATAGCTGCGAGCTGATGTAATGTATCTGAAGAACTCGTTAATTGGAGCTATCCCCTCATGTCCTGTGCTAGAAAGAAGGGAGTGGTTGTTATGCTTTACATCTACTTTCTTTGCCTATCTCCAGCTTTGAAGACACTTCCAGTATTCACCTCCACAATACCTAACAGGTTTTTGCACAGAGGGAAATATGATCATCAATCATTATTATTTTCTGTACTACCATGGAGTATAAGAGTAGCTTTAAAGCATATGTTTACTGATACAACAGTCAACGTTAACCAGTCAAGTGCTGATTTTCTTAAACATTAGAGCGATCCTATATTGAAATTATTTTCAATTGATATGAAAATCATGTTTTATTTTTATTTAGGTACTACAAATGAAACATTGTGCATATACTTCCAAGTAAGCATGCACACAGGAAAACGTATATGAAGGTATTCAGTACATGCGTTTCTGATTCAGGTCTCGATCTGAAAGAGATCATAATATCATATCTTGATTCATGATCTCATTGTTTCTATTTGCTTTACACACTTTACAAATGTAGGCTGTCTGGATTGTAAATACACTATACCCTCCAGTTAGTCTATATCTCACTCCACACTAAATGTTATTTGTGGTGTGTGAGCTACTGATCTTGCAACAGCTAATAGTATCGCTGCCTTGGTTGATATTAGACAGTTTATAGCATTGATATTAGACAGTTTGTAGGCTATGTGATATATGTATATGATGCCATATATGCCCTTCTAAGAAACAGAAGAACATTCAAGTCTGACTCTTATCTATTGTTTGTTGAGTTACTGAAATTATACTGACAAGCGTAATCATACTGATGAGCTTCAAATGCATGCCAGCGTACTCTCCTATGCTGCTACAGCAGAGCAGTTTGCACCTTTTAGTGAGACATAATTAGACTGAGCACTGTGGACATGCGTAACGATGATGGACAGTAACTGGCATGATTGGGGTTGGGTTGCCATTGAATTTGCCAGTACTACATTGTTAATTTTCTGAGTTAATGTGTCATTTTACTATGTTCCTCTGCCACTATCGAAATGAAGGGGAGGAGAGGTACTTGGGTCATGTGGCCAAAAACATTAACTTTTTAAAAGATAGGAGACCAATGCCTTCACCATTACTTCATTACATTAGTGTACATTTAAGAATGAACTGCTGTTAAAAGAAGTCAACCCACTCCAAGTGGCTGCATTTCATCTTGTATAGACACCAACAAAAAAGAGAGAAAAGCCAACACCCATTTTTATGACATTTTGTTTGCATCTTATGCATGAAATAAGACCTTGATCCTTGTCTTTTTTCACCGAGCAGGTCCTGCTTAACAAATGTAAAGAAAATGTTTCTAGCAAAGTGATTTAGATGTAGAGAATTTTGTAAAAAAAAAGAAACTAAAAAGATCAAAGAAATAAAATAATATGACCTAAAGAGCCATCTTTGTGTACTCTACAGGTATGATAAAGTGACTGATGACCAGGCACTTCCTGTAGGCAGCCACTTTCCATCTTGGACAGCCATTTTGAATCTACATTCTGCTGCAGGAAGTTACTGTTTCAAGAAGTGCTTCTTCATCAGTTGCTCCTTGTGTAAGGTTGCCAGATGCTTCTAGGTGATCATACACTGATGACCAATCTGTTGCCATTTCATTTTTTAATTGGGCCCCATTGAACTGTGGGAAATGGGGTGTGCAAAACCTTTACTTTCCAAACTGCAATGGGATAAGTCTTTAAAAAGCAACAGGATTGGTTCATCGATTCCTGGTGGATCCAAATCATCTGCCGATCTTACTCCTGCATCCTTTAAAAACGGAGTCCTTTCTTTTTATCAGCAACAGTTTCTGAAAGTGGAAATCAAAAAAGAAAAACTTGAAAATAGTTTACAGTTTTGTACAAACCGTCCTAAGTATTTAAAAATGTTTTTTTTAACAAAATCATGCCAGTGCCAAAATAATGTAATGTGTTCATTAACATTCATTTTGTTTCTTTCAGAAAAAAGTAAAACTTTTTTAGCAAATGGAAATGTATGTTGATATAAATGTACTTGAAAGCTGTTACTTGGTTAGTAATCTTCTTTTTTTCTCACCTAGAACCGAAAAACTATTTTAAAATATCGATTGATATTGCTGGCTTGAATGCAGATGCGTTCTGTTTTACTGTCATTCTTTGTCAATTTGGAGCAACGTCTAATTTTGAAAAACAAACTTCTCAAGAACGGGCAGCAACTAAAGAAACTATGTATTAACATATAAACAAATTGTCAATTAAATCATAATATTTTCTCATACAATTATTCAGTTATACAGGGAGTTGTATAATGAAGTGAGGCCTTACGGAGGTAACTTAAGACACAACACCAATGAAAATATGTAGCATCATAGTATAATCACCTACTGTAGAAAAATAACACTCTACACAACCCGGGTTTCTCCCACCAGGCATGTTATATTTTCGGCATGCTGTAGTTGTACCTACTTTATATGCCTACTTTTTAATGTCAGCTTCCTCTGTGTTCATTCACCATAAAGCAGGTACTAAATTATAAAACAGTGTAATTTTATAATTAAAACACATTTTAGTTCTTCATGGTTAGCATAAATTGCTTCATATCTAGAAAGAAAAAGAAAACACCAAAGTAATAAGCAAAAAATACCTCACAATGTAGAAGAGAGGAGAAATAACAACTCCCTGGTGGGGTGAGTTAATAAAATCTTTAGAAGTGGAAGAATGACTCCATTTAAATCTAAAATGATAAGTCTTGTCCGGGACAGAAATGGTGGAGCTTATGCGTAGGAGTCAGTAGGGCTGGGTCATCCAGTACATATATAGCTGTATTCATGAAAACTGATGTTCACGTCTCCATGATTGGAAATTCATTGAGACTTAACATAGTGAAGCAGCAACATTAAAAATCTGCATTCAAAACACAGGCTGTAGATGATCCTTAAAAAAAGGTTACTTATTGGAAATATTACTTTCTATAAACATAGAGTGTATTATTTTTTTCATGGAATCTTAATTATGTAAAATACATTTTTTTTAAATGTGATAATTAAAATTTCGCTTTTCTTCATGAGACGCTAGAGGAATTTGCACTATACAGAGCCCTGGTTAAATGCTTAATGTTCTGATGGACAATTGTATATTTCTATACTTTTTTGTGCTTTTCACCAAAAATACCCCATTACAGACATATGACCTTAATGCAGAAATATAACAAAAAAAGTAAAAGAAAATAATGTTGTGAGGATGATATTTAGTTGTTTTGAGTTGTTAGAGATTCCTCTCTTTTTCTAAGTCTTTGCTGGCCTGTCATATGAATCTTGTCCTTCATCATTTTCTGCATCCAGAACTTCTCCATTTCCTTTCTCTAGTTTTCACTTTGACCACTTCGCTAATACTATTTCCAGCTACCTCCCTCCATTCTTTTCACCTCTGTGGACGAAATTCATCATATATTTGAGACATGGTAGTGCCCCACCTCATTTGGACATCATCCAGCCCCCTGGAGACTCACACAGAAGTATTGTTCCATACCATTCTAATGAGCTGCCTCAAATTTTAATTTGTGATGATTGACTTTCTCAGCTTACCACTGGCTCAGATTGAGTGGTGAGACATCACAATACAGTCTTGTACAGCATTTCAGGTAGAAATGCGCTTATCCTTTAAAATAAAAAATAAAGAAATATTCCATGTTCAAACACTACTGCAATGCTTTTAGGCTTTGGCACTTACTTTCAACTCATACCTGCATTTTAGGTTCTCATGACACTGAAATGATACTTTGCTGTACAGGTTACTATATCTCTAAATGACTAAAGCGACAATAGCAGCTAGTCTTTTACATGTTGTCCTTCTAAGCTCTAAGGATTGCTGGTAGACACAGTTTCCAATAGGTATTCATAAGCTTGCTTCACAGTGTATACAGTACATAAATGTGTGTGGATTTGAGCAGTGATAGTTTTTTTAATTCTTTTTATAAAGGGTGCGCATTTTTGCTTTCAGTTTCTCTGTCCAATTACCCATTCTCAGAATCATTGATAGATGAATGAAAAGAAATGCAGGGCACAGTTCTAAAGTTGAATAGCCTAGCAGAACCTTCTGGATTAATGTAGAGGGTCACAGAATAATCAGAAAATGTTTCTTTTACTTTCAAAGAGTGACTCATTGGACTACTGAGGCCCTAATTAGAAGTGAGGATTTTCATAGGACATGGAGTTAGAGATACTGAGGGTATCTTTAACAATGGAAAAAGTGAAAATCTGGGGCATAACAAGTTGGACATTGAGGGCCTCCTTAGAAATGAAAAATTATTGATGATTCTCTAATTTTAGACTCTGATTCCCACAGTAATTCCTGATTGCCCCACATGAAGATTTCTGCTGTTTTCGACAGCTAAAATATCTGTGAAATAAAAAGATCTGTAGAAACACATTGGGTCTTATTCTTCCAATGGGTGTGGTGCCTGCCTGTAATGAGGGCCTTAACATCTACTTTCTTCACATCTGTAAGAGGTATCTGGGATGTGCAACAAGTTCTGTTTCCTATTGTGGATGGTAAACAGTAAAGAAGTTTTTGATTTTGTTTCTGAGGTGTGAAGGTGTTTTTCAATAGATGCATGTGTAGGTGAGGTAGAGGGCTTGAGAGTTCATCAGCATTTCCTGATTATCCGTCTATAATCAAGATTTTGGATTTCTCAGAGATGGAAGATATGCTGTCTTACAGATTTGTATGAAGAGAGGCACCGATGTTGAAATAGCAGTAAATGAGAGTTTCCACAAATGGATGCTTTGGTAATGATATAAATGAAATTTGTCAGTAACCTGTCAGGGAATGGTAAAATGTGCTGACCAGTTGCCCATTAAATAGGCTTACTGTTGTTGCCAAGAAACGTTGTTGACAAGAGTGGGTGATCCCCAGGCATCTGAATCGCTTTGAAAGATTGACTGACCTAGGAGTTTTGAAGTATTTATTCAGTGGTGGGGTGATTAGTGCATTTGGTACTAACAAATGTAGTTATTTTTTCAGGAACAAATTAGTTCAATTATAATAATAATCATTCATGCCTCTGTGATAGACAGGCATATCTCTAGAGCTGAGATAAGTTGAGTGCCTTAGCTGTTGGAGGGTTAAAGGAGGTAATTGCAACATAGCAAAGAGGTAAATATTTTAATTGTAAAATTGAAACTAATATTTTTAAACTATGATTGACATTATTGAGTTGATAAGTGGTAGAAGGCTGATTGTAAGTGGCTTGACAATAATGACTGGTTTGACAGTAACCAATACTATTTCTTTTCGAAGGACTTATATCTGAAATGCCTAACACTATTGTCATGCCTTCTGCAAGGATTTGGGTAATATGATTGAGCATGAGTCGCTTGTATTTCTCACTTCGACATGGCTTCTTCAAAGAGAGAGGAAGTGGCTAAAGGGTTTGTCGTGGAGGAATTCCTGTAAGAGGTTTTGCAATCCTGATGAATGTCATTATTATGTGGTAGTGTTTGATCATAGCTGGGCAGATGGATTTCAATAGCATTCAGTGGAAGTGTTTTGCATTAATCTGCTTTGGCATGGTGTGGTATTTCATTGCAGGTTCGATTACTCATCTGTGGATATGGTTTTGCATTATCTGATGTTTGTTGAAGATGAGATTGTACTATATGTTGCAGCCATGCATCTATTTTGTGCAAGAGATCTTAGAGTATTCTGTACTGCTCCTTATTTTACTTATGATTGGGTGCTTTTGAATGTGACACACTGTGTATCATGCTCTCAGGATTTGTACCCTAGGGCTTTGTTGGTGGTAGCGGAAGAAAGGTGTGAATCTATCTGTTTAGAGATCTATTTCAAGGTGTGGTTGTTTTGGATACTATTGGTTATCAAGAGTGAAAATTATGATCTTCATGAACATGGATTTATCTGTCAGTGATACAGTAGAACATGAATTGTATGATGTTTATTCTTATGTGCTGCTGGAGGAACAGTTTGAAAGTGTGTGCGGAGCTGTGGGACATATCTCTAATTATTGTTTGTAAGGATTTAGGGACCTGATGTATAAAGATTATTAATTTGAAATTGTAAATTGCATCATATAATGCTTTAGAATTTGTGATTTCTTGTTAGGAATCTACTAAAATCTGCTAAAATGGATATGGTAGAAGTGGGTATAACTTGCACACTGACTTCTACTGAATTCACTGATATTTTGTGAACCAGTCTATGTATTTATAGTTTGGTTCACAAAATATCGATTTGTAGTGAGTTACAATCCGACCTGCCTCATTAAAATGGACAAGATAGATCGCAAATTGGGACCCACTGCAATTGGTTGGAGTCAGAGCCAGGGTGACCTGCTGGAGGTCAGCAGATCCACATGTCTGTGACTACTTTTAAATAAAGCTAACTTTTTTTGTAAATACAGCCCATACTGGAAGTGTTTGAAATGAAAATGAATAGTTTCAAACAGTTATATTGGAGCAGGCAGTTGTCCTATGGCCCTCTTGTGACCACCAATTTGGATTTCGTGGTAAGATAATATTGTTTTGCGACCGGATTTCAGTGACAAAATATTCATACTTAAGTTAAGGAATCAATATTTGGAAGGGACTCCCTTTACACACTCCATTCAAATGCTGGGCATGTGTTTGTCTACAACCCAAATTGTGATTTGGTGGCAAGTTACCAAATCACAATTTGTGTTGTACATTTAAAAATTTTTTTTTTACAGTTGCAAAGGCTCACATTTGAACTTTGAGACTGTAAAATTGCTTTGTAGATTTGGCCCCTATGGTCTTAGACACAAAATAGGAAAGTGGTAAGAAAGGAGAAATTAACCAACTGGTTGAAGTCTGTCAATAATTGTTTGGTTTTCACAGTGGGTGTGTTTGTGGTAAATTAAGTCGATGAATACTGAAAGGAATTATGCTTTTGTTTCTGCTTCTCTGTAACACAGAAATGCTTTTATTCATAGTGTTCTGTAACAGAGACATTCCTTTGTCATGTTGCGCTTCTATTCGTATCTACCAGACCATCATACCCATTTCTATCACAGCTCCTAATTAATCCTGCCCATTTTATTTTGCTCTGCACTTTCTTACCAATTTCGTGTTTCATTTTATTATTTTCTAAATGACTTTCTCACAACAAGATATTTAAAAATTCACCTTTGAAGAATGATTCTAGGGTAAATGAAAAACAAATTGAAATTAACCCTTTAGAAAGGTTAATTACATTTAATGAGAATAAGGTTATAATACTATGTTATAATTTATTAAATATATTATTTACTGTTTAAAAGAAAACTATTTTTTATCCAACAAACCAAAACTGGTGTCGTATTTAAATGTAATCCACGAATGCATTGTAAACATTACAACAACCCCACAAGAAGCAAGCCGTAATAGCTACCATTGTGACAAGAATAGTTTTAAGTCTTTTCATAGCATGTTTTGACCAAAAGCTTGGTGTGATTAATCTCTCTAGAGGGGTCACTGTTTTACCGCCTGGATGTGACAATGCTATTTGGCAAATGGAAAAGAAGGCAAATGCTTCTAAGGGCTGAACCTAAACCTATAAAAAAACAACTCTATGCTATTCACAGAAATTTGCATGTACCTCTAATAGTTCATTCCAGTGGGCGTTTCCTGATCTCTCGAGGCGTGACTCCTTCCCAAAAAGCAGGTGATTTCACCTGGTACCACCTAACCCTGTGGCATAATCGCCTCTTAAATTTCAGACACATGCAATAAAAATTGACATTTACACTCTGTATCAGTGAACGATTGCTCACCAAAATGACAAGTTTTAGATGTGACTTACTACCTTCATTAAGGTATCATGGGTGTTAGCAGGACTAAGCAGCTCATTTTGAGCCTATTGCAAAACCTAAAATAGTACAGGCAGGTAGTAATAACATTACCAAATGGTTTTACTTTCATAATTAGGGCTACTATGCTACTAAAAAAGTTACCTTCTCTTTGTTTAGAGGCATGTTTCTGATGGTAATATCTGTAGACTCTCTGTAGTGATATGTAGCTAGCATATCTCTGGTAAAAGAGGCTGTAGGAAAATGTCTATTTTTGTGTGACCATCCCCAGTGTTTATGGACTTTGTGTGGCCATCCCCAGTGTTTATGGACTTATGCTTATGGTTTTTGACCCCTAAAGCATTGTCAACATTGGTTATACTTTTAATTAGCATATTTACCATACATATATGCCTCTATTAATTGGTACAAAAGTATACTCAGTGCTTGTAAGTTAAATGTCTCTAGTAGACTGCAGCACCTATTGTGCCATTCACTACAGGGTAAACATTGCTTCAGGTCTACCAGAGGAACCTGACTGTGGCACTTTAAAAAAACTGCAATTCGACCATTCAAAATTAATCCTTTTGACAGGCCTCAATCTTCCTTTTAAATATAAATACATCCTCACCAAGCAGGCCTTACAGACCAAAAGAAGCTGTGCATGCTATTTAAGTGTAGAAAATGTACATATTTAATGTTACACATGTGCTTATACTACAAAAGTCCCAAAAGCTATTTTCACGGACACAAAGCTGTTACATAGGAAAACATTGGAATGCAATATCACCTTTAACAAATGCTATCTACAGCTAGAAAACACGTAGACATGTCATTCTTGGACTATCCATCATATTTATTAAAAGCCCAATTGTAGTAAAGTGCCCCTTTGTGCATGGACACCCCAGACCTGCCCCCAATGCTGATGTTTATGACTCTGTTAGTGTACTGGAAGCCTGCTATCCAGGCCCCAGTGCCTATGCTCTCTCCCTAAATTGTTATGTCAGCTTGGTAATTACATAATTGGCAAGTCTTTACCCCCTTAAAAGGCCCTAGTAAATGGGACCAAGGGTACCCAGGTGATAGGTGGTAAAGGGATCACAAGCTTGTGCCACCCTGAGTGACCCTCACAACATACTGATGGCAGATGTGCCATTGCAGACTGCCAGAGTGGTGTAAACTGTTTGAGTTGGATTGTGCCCTCATCAAGAGTGGCACAATCCCATGCACTGCCTTGCACATATGTCAATACCCCTAAGGTAGGCCTCTGTAACCCAGAAAGCAGGGTGCATTATATATAAGGTACAGATATACATGCACAGGCTTCTATGTCTCTACAACATTCTTTCTATTAAGGTACACTATAAGTGCAGGATGGTCAGGAGGATAACATGGGACTTAAGCCCCGGGATGACCAGGGCTGCTAGCTCCATTATGCCATCACCTAGATATGTTGAGTTTGGTATCAAACAACATTCTTCTTTTCCCTAACATGATTTTCATGTTGTGAGACAGCTGCCATGCACCCAGGTGGTATGCTAGTGCTTGGACACCTGTTTGCTACCCTTCTTTATGCTCTGACCGAGCAGCTGCCACTTTTTCCCACACTTGCTGCCACCAAGACAAAGCTCTGACCTCCTGCCAGGCAGCCTGGGCATTCCCAGGGGTCAGAACAAAGGGCTGAGGTGAGCAGGAGGTCACACTTCCTGGCCCTCAGCCGGACTAGTGAATGAGGCCATCAGGACAGAGAGCTTCAAAAGCTACACCACCCCTTACAGCCATGAGCACTGTCCTCCAGCAAGGAAGTAGAACTCCTTCTGCCCCCAGGCACATTTGCTTGTGGCCAGGTGAGAAATTAGGTATGCAGGACTATGCGCACCACTAAACAGGCTGATCACACCTCTGTGGTGAGTAGCCCGGTCTGTGCACTAACTTTTAGTTTCTTCCATCTTAGAAGTGGCAAAATAGAGGGTTCTGGGTAGTTTAAGGTAACCTATCCCATTGGATGTGGTCACTTCATGGGTGGATTAGCTGTAGGAGCTAGCTGCCCATTGGCTACTAGCCTCCACTGCCAAATTCCATTAAATCCAGGACTTACGGGACACCCTTGACACCAGAACCTCAGATTTGATCAACTTACTTCAAAGAGGGACCAGAAGAAGCTCTGCATCACTGGACTCTGTCCATCAGTGCAAAGCAAAAGAGGGAAACTCAGTCCCTGAGGCAACAGACTGGGAACTGCATGATTAACCTTCATCCTTGGCTGAAACTCAACAGTCTTGACCAGAGGGACAACTGTGGAAGCCAGAAGCACCGTCAGTCTACATTGGACCAGTGACACTAGTCCCCTTTAAATTGCAGGTAAAATTGACTGTTGAATATGCACCAGCCGTTGGGCCCACTGTGGGATTTTTGAAAACCAAGTCTTCCACTGAGAAGTTGTAGTCCAGCCTTCCACCACGTTCCAGGCTGCTATCTCACTCCCTCGGGCTCCTGCTGCTTTTCAAAGGATTCAGACACCTTTACTGCTGCTAGGGCTTGTTTGTCACCAGCCCGGTGACTGGCACCTTTAATAGATACTGCAGGTGCAGGGCACAGCGTGCAACCCCCATCTGAAATCAGCAACCCAGCCCCAGCTGAGAATTTGCATCTCCTTGTCAGCAACATCGTTCCGGTGATAAAACTGCTTTGAGGCGAGCCCCATTCAGCACAACAGACAGCCAGGATACCTCTGCACCCTGACCCCATGTACCTGGTCGAAGTGAACTAACTGTTGTGCCCTGGTCCCAGGGCCTGCACTAGCTTAACTCTTCAAAGGTTACCCACAGTTCGACCCCCAAGTGGTCGTTTCTCACCAGTATTGTCACTGCCATTGTCTTCAACACGAGTCCCGTTCATCAACATGGACAGCCAGAACCACTCTGCACTCTGCAGGTAAAGCTGCTCTAACTGTTAACCCCCCAAGGGTTCAATCCAGCTTGTTAGTGAAGTGCATTCTTGCTATATATGAAATTTTCCCAGTAACTTCAATGCAGCGTTAAATGCCATTTCTGCAGTGATTTTTTATTTTTTCTCTAACTGCTATCTCCGGTATTTCTGAACCAATACTATTTGTTTTGGTATCTAAATTTATATAAACATAAGCCCTATTTTCATAAATTTTGTTGGATTTTTTTTAGAGTTGTGTCAATTACTCATTGTCCATATTTGTGCTGTGAAATTCTTAACAAGTTCCTCAAAGTAAAGCCTGACTGCTCTCTGCCACACTACAAGAACTGAGCTTATGATCTACTAGTGTGAATCTGAAGACCATTTCTGGGGTATTGTGAGAGTGTTACATGGTGAGAACTAACCCACACATCACATAATACTCCACTTTTCCAAAGTAATTCACAGGTGGCTTCGGATTTTTATTACATATTAAGGAAAAGGTTTTTTTTAGGAAGTTACCTTCACCCTGCCAGAAGCCTCTGGAGGCTAATAAGCGTTAGTCCACAGATGCAGCCATAGGAGTATTTAGCCCAGCATGAGGTGTGGAGACTGCTCCCAGATCAAGAAACATAGGCTTGGGTGCAGAGAAGAGATTTCTGTTCCTCTAGCCAGTTGTACATTAGGGCATAGCCTCCCAGTGCCTTTCTACCCCTTCAGACTACCTCAATGAGCTACAGAGGAAAATGTCCAAAGGAATTCAAGGGGGGTGGGATTAAGAAGAAACTTCTCCCTGTTTTCTAAGGTTCATTTCCGCCTTCTATTGATACCTTCCTTTCTTGGATATTTGTCTATCAATTTCCTTTTTGTTTCTTCTTTGACAAAGGATACTCCAATCTCATCTTCTAATACAGATATCCCGAACTATGTATTATTGTTCATGTACCCTTTGAATGCATATATATATATATATATACATATATATATATATATATATCATCACCCCTTTTCCCCACGATAAATAAGACCAAGGGCGGCATTCCTGATAGTGTGAAAATAATTCTGTTTATTGTACACAAATGACAGAAAGTACCAATGCGTTTTGATTCCAGAAGGCCTTGCTCATGATGTTGACCCTCCGTAACAGCACCACTTTAAGGAAACACAAGCTGCATTGTATCAACAAAGGACTGAGCATAGATTCAGGTGGCAGTTGCCATTTTAAGCTAATTCGCCTTATGTTTGTCGATATTGTCAAAATCAAAGACAAGCATCCATACAACTTATTAATCATATGTTACAACAAGAAGTAAAATATATTAGAAATAAAATAATTCTGTAATTTGTTCTTGAAGACAACTAATACATTTCCATAATCCATGAATTCTTCATACTTTCTATGCTGAAAATAGTTGCCTATCGCCCATTGCACCATGAGTCAAAATGTCTTAGGCAATGCAGTGAAAATAATAGTGAATGCTCCTTATTATCATGTTTCTCTCTAGTAAGCACAGTTATAACTAAGCAAACAAATAATAATAAAATTATCACTGAAAACCATAAACAATGTAAACAAAAGGAATTCTTCAATAAATATGGCATTTCATATGAAAGCCCAAGTGGGCTAACCAATGGTATGCTTCTCAAATAATTAATCACCATTCAATATATAAAGCAATGTTAATTTGAAAATTATAAAATGTACACCAATGCTCATATCATATCTGATAGTGGCCCCAGTGGGCAATGTCTCCACTGTACATACACGTAACCAAGACAAAAACATAATACACAAATAATAAATAATAAATAAATAAAAATATTAACCGACCTACATGGGCTCTTCCCCTCCATGTAGCCATTCTTACTATCTTCTTAAATTGTCAAGTACTCCTTAGTGCTGTCTACCTCTACCCCAAATGTATTTCTGTAATAGTAAACATAAAAAACAATCACAATTAAAAACAAGTTGAAGAGAGTATTACACATTAAAAGAATATATACATCGCTGCAACAAATCTTAATCACAAATGGGTATAAAGTTTTCATCAATGTTAAGACCCTTCAGCTCTTTAGTATAAAACTTAAAAATGAGTTTGGGCTCCAAACTTCTTGGTTGTAATTCCCTGTTACCTCTTTTCTGACACTTCAGGATGCAGTATAACACTCTGTAAGATAGTTTAGCCTGGTCCAACTGGTGAGCTAATTTGAATGGGCGGGCCGTAGGGTAAGTGTCATCAAGAGCTTTATTTGCTCATACAATGCAGCTTGTGTTTTCTTAAACTGGTGCTCTTATGGAGAGTCAGCATTGTGACTGAAATGCATTGGTGCTTTCCGTCATTTGTGTATGATAAACTGAATATTCTCACACCATTAGGTGTGCCGCCCTTGTACTTCATTATTGTGGGGAGCATGACTGTTGCTATTGCGACCCCCTGTGGTCAGGAGGATATATATATATATATATATATATATATATATATATATATATATATAAATATATACACATTTATACATTTGTTTATCATAGCACCAGGTGAGAAGAAAGTAGCTGCAAACTTTGTTACCTGCAATATTTGTAGGAATCACCTTTCTTGTGGCACATAGAAAAAATACTCTCATTCTACTAGTTCCATGTGGAAGCATCTTAGAACAATCCACAAGAGAATCTACACCAGGATGATGAGGGAGAGGGAAACTGAAGACGGTGCTTCAACATCCACTGATGGAGAAGCAGAGACAAGAACAACTGTCACAATACCATTGGTGAGCCAAGAACTGGGAAGCACAGTCAGTTGCTGTGCAAAATGCCATGTGCTCATCTCTGTGGAAGTGTCACCTGTTGCATAATATTTTGCAGCCATTCACAACTATCGCTGCTAGTTTTTTTGAATTTTTATATACGTTTGAGAGCATGTTAGTGTTTGGACACTGACGCATGTTCCTTATGTGTTACTTCTATAACTCCTATCTTTTAGAGCTACCTTTAAAAAGAAAATAACAAAAAAAGTTTAGAAAACTTAACAAACAAAAAAAAAGGCTCTTCTTAGAACAAGTCCCTTTAATCAAAGAAGTGTCTGTGTTTTTTTTCTAACAACATGTGTGTAAATGTATGTATCGGTTTGTGCCTGGGTATGTTACAGTGTGCATCAGTGAATGTCTACATGTGCTAGTGTTTGTATTAGTGTGTCACTAAATGCATCACTGTATCTGTAGGTGTCTCATTGTATGCACTAGTGCGTATTTCGGTATGTTACTCTATGGATCAGTGTGTGCCTGGTTGTGTCACTGTGTGTATCAATGTGTGAATGGGTGTCTCAGTGTATGTATCAGTGTGTGCCTGGGTGTGTCAGTGTATGCATGACTGTTTACCTGGGTATTTTACTGTATGCATCAATATGTGCCTAGATGTGTTATTGTGAGCATCAGTGTGTGGCTGGATGTGTCAGTATATGAATCAGTGTGTCCCTGGGTATGTCATTGCATGCATGAAAGTTTGCCTGGCTGTGGCAGTATATCGATCAGTGTATGTCTCTGTAGCTCAGTGTATGTATGAGTGTGTACCTGGGTATGCTAATGTATGCATCAGTGTGTGCTGCCTGGGCCTGTCACTAAATGCATCAGTGCGTGCCTGGGTGTGTCAGTGCATGCATCGGTGTATGTCTGGGTGTGTTACTGTATGCATCAGTGTGTGCCTGGGTGTGTCAGTGTGTGCCTGGGTATGTTATTGTATGCATGAGAGTGTGTCTGAGTGTGTCAGTGTATGCATCGGTGTGTGTCTGGGTAGCTTGGTGTATGTATGAGTGTGCACCTGAGTTTCTTATTACATGCATCAGTGTGTAGGTGGGTGTGTCATTAAGTGCATCAGTATGTGCCTGGGTGTGTCACTGTATGCATCAGTGTGTGCTGGGGTGTGTCACTGTGTGCATCAATGTGTCCCTGGGTGTGTCAGTGTATGTGCCAGTGTGTGCCTGGGTATGTTAGTGTACGCATGAGAGTGTGCCTGGGTGTGTCAGTGTGTGCCGCACTGTGAGCCAGGGTGTGTCAAGGGATGCATCAGTGTGTACCTGGGTGTGTCATTGAATGCATCAGTGTATGCATCAGTGTGTGCCTAGATGTATTACTGTATACATTAGTTTGTGCCTGGATGTGTCAGTGTAAGTGACAGTGTGTGCTAGGATATGTTAGTGTATGCCTAAGAGTGTGTCAGTGTATGCATCAGTGTTTGCCTGGTGTTTCAATGTATGTATCAGTGTGTGCCTGGGTAGCTCAGTGTATGCATGAGAGTGTGCCTGGGTGTATCACTGTGTGCATCAGTGTGAGCCTGGGTGTGTCAGTATATGTATCAGTATGTACCTTGGTGGGTTTCTGTATGAATCAGCGTGTGCTTAGGTGTGTCACTGACTGTATGGGTGAGTACATGCATGTGTCAGTGTAAGCATCAGTGTGTTTCTGTGTGTGTTATTGTATGCATTAGTGTTTCCTTGGGTGTATAACTTTATGAATAAGTGTTTTCTGAGTGTGTTAGTGTATACTTATTAGTATACATAGCTGTATTGATATTACTATGTTCGTCCATCACTATAACTAACTATTTGAACTTGGTTATGTTTATGAATGGCCTCTTAATGAACAAATATGTAATTAGTAATCTACATTACTCAAATAAATAAGTCCTACAATCTGTGTAAAAGGAGACAAAACATACTTAAAAGTTAAACTTTCATATTATTAAGGTATCAATTAAATGTTTACAATCTGTAATAAAAATGATATTGTTAATTACAAGACACAACAAATTTGTATTACTGTATAGCAATAAGAAATAATTTTTAAGCATGTTACATTCACTTCTCCACTGTTCTCAGCTTCTATCATTTTGTACTATAAATAAAGAGTACCCATCCTTGAACAGTGGGCAGAAAGAAAGAGGCATATGGACTGTAAAAAAAAAACCTCCAATACTACAAGTCATGTTATTTCAAATTAACATTACTTTGTATGGCACTCACTACAAATATTTACCAAACTGTTTTACCTATACATGTTAAATATTATGAAATACAATATAGTTTTCCCATATAATTAACGTCTAAGAATCATAAAAGTAGAGAAAAAGGTTTATAAAGACATCACCCTTGGTAGGCCATATGATGTCATAAAGTCTGGTAATCCAAACAAGAAGAGTGGAGGATATCACTGGCATTATTATTTTTTATTATTTTCTAGCTGTTGTTCAATCACATATTTAGCAGTGTTCCTTCTTTTCTTCTATAGATATTTGTCCTGGTTGAAACCTTATGATCTATATTTCCAGTTTAATAGTATATTTCTGATTTTCTTCCAATAGTAAGAAGATTTGAAAATGTGGAATTCCTTATAAAGACATCATCCTTGTTAGGCTGTATGATGTCTTCTATTGGTGTATTAAATTTCCCAGAGATGTATTATCTCACTTTTGTAGTGGTAATCTTCCTTAGA
Organism: Pleurodeles waltl; assembly: GCF_031143425.1. Taxonomy (NCBI): domain Eukaryota; kingdom Metazoa; phylum Chordata; class Amphibia; order Caudata; family Salamandridae; genus Pleurodeles; species Pleurodeles waltl. The sequence continues at coordinate 486,275,519 of NC_090438.1, read as the reverse complement.
ACTTTGGTTCCAGAAACAGAAGAAAATAATCTGGCAATTTAATTTAAAAAAAAGATTACTATCATTACACTCTTTCCATCCAGTTCTTTTTTTTAATGTAGAAAGTTTAATAACCAGATATAACAGTTACCCCGTCATAGAAAACAATAGCTGTACAGGTACATGTTTTACTGCAAATAGAGATTTAAAATCTGTAATTTGAGTTTCCAATTTAATTCCATCTGCTTTGCATCATGATAGCATTAAGATAATATACTTGCCAGTTCTTCTGATGTTGAAAGTTGATAGAAAGTCTGAGCTACGTTTTGTGCAGGTAGTATTCTGTGATGCATCTCTAGACAATTTTTAAAAACTGACAGTTTTAGAGTTTGGTAGATTTAGGCTTTCAATCTATTTCTGTTTTTAAAGAGTGATTTTCACAATCATGCTACCATGAAGGATTTACTCCAAATAGTTTCTCAATAGGTACCATCTCTTCTTCTAAAATATGTACTAGGACCATCAAAACTTCTTGTGCATCTTCTTGAGTGTTTTGAGTGAACTGTATTGATCCAGTGCACAGACCTGCAAAATCTCTAATAGAAGATGCAGAGTATGTTTTTGTTCTATCACTACACAAGCTTTCCTACAAGCTCAAGAGTGCGGAGCATATTTGTATTTCTTTCTTTGTTTAACTTCATGAACCAGGGTATGTAAACAGAACAGTACATTGAGAACTACATTAGCATAGCAGGTGACTCTAAAAAAAATAATATCTGGTATCTTATAATGTCAGCATCACTTTTAGTATTCTTTTTCTCCAATACTTTCTTCTTTTTCTCAGGAACATCACTCTGATTCTTTGAAATCTTTTGTTTTGGTAAGATTGTAGGCTTTTTGCAAACTGGATACTGTCCTAAATGTGGAGCATACAGTCCTTGCAAACCATTGTACTCAAGTACGCAACTGGAATCAGCATTTACTTTACTCTCATCAAACTCTATAAGATACAAACCAGACAAACTTCTAAGGTGTGACATACCTTCCTTAAATACAGTCTTACCAATATTAATAACTGCTGCATCTATACTTAATCCTTGAGAGTTATGTATTGTTACAGGACATGCTAGAGATATTAGAACTTTTTCTGCGAACGTAGAGGTTGTTCCCAAGTCAGAAATGCACAAGAGATCTTGCTATCTGTTTTACACCTTTAAGATCATCAAATTGGATTGCTAGGTATTCAACCTCGTTTCTGGTTGGATACAAAACTAAATCATTTTTACCCATGGCTCCATTAACTAATACTTCTTCAATATTTACATTTTGACGTAAACTCAATCAATTTTACCCATGACTCCATTAACTAATCCTTCTTCAACATTTACATTTTGACGTAAACTCACTCTACAGTTATTACAAACGTGTAGACACTTGGTGTGTGTCTGGTTGTCGTACTATGTGCAGCAGTGTGCTCCTAGGTGTGTCAGTGTATGCGTCCGTCTCTGACTGGGTGTCTCAGTACATTCATCAGTGTACATGAGAGTGTCTCTGTCAATGCATCAGTGTGCACCTGGATCAGTGCAGTACAGTACAGTGTATCCTTCAATGTATGCCTGGATGTGTCAGTGTATATATCACAGTGGGCCACATTCACAAAGGTAAACTTAGACCAAAAGCCTATGTTAAGACTAACTTTACGCTTAATAAAGTTGGACTTTTGGTCTAAACTTAGGGCCCGATTTATAAAGGTAAACTAAGACCAAAAGACTAAGACCCTCATTATGACATTGGCGGTAAGTACCGCTTACCGTCATGCTGACAGCCGCCAACATACCACCGCCGCAGCAGATTACTGCCACCTATATTATGACCCACACATAGCAATCCGTCACTACACAGCCACACACACAAGTCCTCCAGCACAAAGGTCAGTGATAAACTGGCGGTAGCAAAACCCACACCGTTCCGCCAACAGAACAACGCCCAAAGCATTATGACCCACGAATCACCGCAGTGGACATTCAATGGCACTAAACCATTGGCGGTACATACCACCGCGCTCAAAATACACACACACATACAAAACAATACCACATTGGACAATTTGAATAACACATACCTGACACACATAAACACACCACACCCACACACTCACACCACTATTAAATACATACTCACACTACCCACAACCCTTACTACTACAAACAAGTGCGGAAAGAGAGATAGCAAGACCACACAAGACCACAGGCACACACCACCATCACCTATACACCCATATTACATCACACCCCCCAACACAGCACCCCACACACCCTCACCCACACCACTCACACTACACCCATGGCATCGCAACAACACCCCAGGTTCTCTGAGGAGGAGCTAAGGGTCATGGTGGAGGAAATCATCCAGGTAGAGCCACAGCTATTCGGATCACAGGTGCAGCAGACGTTCATTGCTAGGAAGATGGAGCTATGGTAGAGAATTGTGGACAGGGTCAATGTAGTGGGACAGCACCCCAGAACAAGGGATGACATCAGGAAGAGGTGGAACAACCTATGGAGGAAGGTGTATTCCACAGCAGCAAGACACCAAATAGCTATACAGAGGACTGGCGGTGGACCCCTACCTCCTCCCCCACAACTAACAACATGGGAGGAGCAAGTCTTGGCAATAATGCATCCTGAGGGCCTGGCAGGAGTAGGAAGAGGACTGGACTCTGGGAAGTCAACTCTTTACTACTTTCACCCCACTACCTGCATGCCATCACCCCCACCCTTACCCTTACTCCCATCACTTCACCACCTCCCACATACCCCACCAATCCCAACCCACCCCTCACAGTACCAATCCCTGCATGTAACACCAATGCATGAACCCCCATCACAGACCTGCATGGACACCCATCACTAAAGCATGCACATTAGAGAGAATCACCTAGCCCTCAAAATACTCAAACAAGGCAAAGCTGGCAGGGCAATAACAACCATAAAGGGCAACACACCCATGCACAAGATGACACACACAGAAACAATAACACTGCATTTACATCCCCACCGGTCCCCCACCCAACGTCACCAGAGAGGAGGTGCCAGCAACATCCAGTCCACCCCAAGAAGGGGCCCACAGTGATGGCAGCAGCTCTGGATGCCTGGCTCTGGATGACAAACCTGGCCCATCAGGGATCTCCGGACAGTAGGTAACCCAGGCATAGCCCCATACTACCACAGAGCTTCCCCCCTCAGGAAACACCAGCACAGTACCCACCCAGCGGGCCCATACCTCTGTACCCAGGACACGTCAATCAGCAGTGTGTCCTCCACCACTACAGAGACCCCAGGCCACCCCACAAACACAGGCCGATCAGAGACCTGGGGTCAGTGGCATTGGGCACACGGTTCAGGGGACAGAGGCACAGGACAACAGGGAAGCTGGGAGGACTGCTGTGTGACAGGGGGAGGACAGGCCCAGGGAACCGACTCTCCAGGAGGCACTATCCAACATACCAGGTGACGATGAGCCAGATACTGGACAAGTTGCAGGAGACCCAGCGGCTGCAGGAGGGACAGTACCTGGGGATAATGTAGGATTTGAAGGACATCAACACCACCCTGGTCACCATTGCAGCGGTACTGGCAGACATAGCCAACACCATGAGGGAGGCAGTGGCACACCACCGGGCCCCTGACACTAGCCAAACAGATGAACAACCTTCCACCTCCGACGCTGCTAGTGGACAGGAGGCCCCGCCACAGGAACAACAGGCCACCAGCACCCCATCCCCTGCAGAAGGAGAACCACCCCGCAAATGGTCCCTGCGATCCAGGGAGAAGCCAGAGACTATTGTCAAGACCCCTCCAGGAAATAAGACTCTCCTGATTGTCTCCCTTGTGTCCCACTCTGTTACCCTGTCCACCTTGAACTACCATTGCTTCACTTCCTATGCCCCCTTGGACAATGCACCTGTGATTCAAATAGACTGGACTCTATCCTGGAATTTTTTCCACCTTCACCCCAGCCCATTGCACATCCCCCTCTAATCATTAGCACTTAAATAAACACCATTTGAATAAAGTATGGAGTCTGTCAAATGATTTAACCATGTATTTGTTTAACAAGCTTTAAACACTGCAACATAACTGTACAGTAATGTATACATAGAAATGACCTGTAGTTGGCTTAAGTCAACATACCTAGAGCGATACTGGGGCACAAATATCTTCAAATAGAGATGCTAAAGGGTACAGTGAGTGGCCATAGAAATGGGAAACTCAGCCTGCCAGTGACAATGTCAAACACAAAACTGTCAATGTAAAGTTAAATTACAGTGTTTTACCTGTGTGTCATTGGAAGTATTGTCATATTATTGCACTTCTGTTGTCCTCATCCTCATCCTCTGCCTCCTCATCTTCACAGTCCACAGGGTTCACTGCTGCCACACACCTATCTCCAGCCTCATCCTCCTGCAGAAAAGGCACCTGGCGACGTAAGGCAATGTTTGTGCAACATACAGCATGCCATGATGACCTTCTTGGGTGAGTAGTACATGGATCCACCTGTTAGATGGAGGCAACGAAACCTGGCCTTCAGGAGGCCAAATGTCCTTTCTATTATTCTTCTTGTTCACCCATGTGCCTCATTGTAATGTTCCTCTGCCCTTGTCCTGGGATTCCTCACAGGGGTCAGTAGTCATGAGAGGTTGGGGTAACCAGAGTCACCTGAAAATATTGAGGGACAACTGTTAGCCACACACTAACCCTTAGGGCCCACACCATACCCATACCCCAAAATCCACTGGGTGGGAACCAGGGTTCACCTGTTAACCACACCCGGTGCCCTTGGAGTTGAGCCATCACATATGGGGTGCTGCTATTCCTCAGGATAAAAGGCATCATGCACAGACCCAGGATACTTTGCATTGACATGGGAGATGTACTGGTCCACCAGGCACTCTATCTGCACATTCATGGAGTTAAAGCTCTTTTGATTTCTGATCATCTGTTCATTTCTCCGGGGGGACTCAAATGCAATTTGTGTACCATCAATTGCCCCAATTATGTTGGGGATATGTCCCATTGCACAGAAATCAACTTTCACTGTGGCCAAATCCTCCACCTGGGGGAAAACGATGTAGCTATGCGTGTATTTAATCAGGACAGACAACACTCTGGTCAGTACTGTTGAGAACATTGGCTGATACATTCCTGCTGCCAAGCCCACAGTCACTTGGAAGGAGCCAGTTGCCAGGAAATGGAGCATAGATAGGACTTGCACAAGAGGTGGATCTCAGTGGGCTGACGGATAGCAGATATCAGGTCAGGTTCCAATTGGGCACACAGCTCTGTGATTGTGGCCTTGTCCAGTCTATAGGTGAGGATAATGTGCCTGTCCTCCATTGTTGCCAAGTCCACCAGGGGCCTGTACACGGGGGATGTCTCCATCTCCTATTCATCCGCAGCAGTTGCAATCTAGAGGGCAAACGGTAAACAGCTGGTCAGTATTCCATATTTTCAAACACTACACTACATTGCATGTTGTGAATGTAACAGTATATTGTTGTATAGGCCCAAATGGTGCCTATGTATACTATGAAGCAGTTAGGTGCCATGGCCTGCTCCCCCCTGAAATGGCGTCCGCCTGTCCTGTATGGAGGAACATGTGGAAATGAGGTAATTCCGCTGATGTTGTGTGCCTTTGCGGGAGGCCGTCAAGAACCGCCGTGCAACTCCTCATTGGATACCATTGGGCCCTATGGGTTACAGTGGCCAATGGTGATGTACACTGGTGGTGACGGTATGCACCGCCGCGGACGTGACCACCATTTTCTATCTGTTCACTCACTTGCTACCTGACCTTCAACAGGAGAGGACCTACACTGCAAGTGCTGCTGTGACTTGTGTCTGGAACCTTCCATGGCTCATGTCACTGGGAAAAGGGCCCCTGCCTTCACCGCTGCAGAGTTGGAGAGACTGGTGGATGGGGTCCTACCCCAGTACCGAATGCTGTATGGGCCTCCAGACCAACAGGTGAGTACATTGTGAGCACGATGCATGGGGCATGAATGCATGGAGTGCTGTGTGTGAGGGCCTTGTATGGGGGGTGGAAGGGCCCTGGGCAGTGTGCTGCGTGTATGGTGGGCAATGTCTGTGCGTAAGGGTATGTGAGGGCTATGGTGGGCCATGAGTGTAACAGGCAGGACGGTCTGACTGATACTTTTTCCTATATGTATTTCTCTGCAGGTCAGCACCCAACAAATAAAGGCCTGCCATTGCCAAGGACATGCAGACCCTGGGGGTCTCCGGGTGGCGGAGCACCCACTGTCGCAAACGGTGGGAGGACATGAGACTCTGGGCACGGAAGACGGCGGAGGCCCAGTTGGGGATGGCCTCCCAATGAGAAAGCGGTGCCTGTTGAACCCTGACTCCCCTGATGGCCCACATACTGGCGGTGGCCTATCCAGAGCTGAATGGGTGTTTGGGGGCGGAGCTGGATGGGTGCTTGGGGGCATCACAGCCGCCACAAGGATATTACAGTGCCCTAATATACTACTTGTGCGTGGTGGGGTGGCATCTGGGTGGGGGATGTGGGCCTGTGGGGGCCCCTTGGCCAGGCCAGACAGTGCAGGGTAGGGCCCATGTTGGTCTGGTTCTGATGTGAACCTCCTCCAACCAAGCTTGTAGGCCTCCACTACTGGGCAGGTATCTGTGGGTCTCAGGTTTGCTGCATTTGGGGTTGGGTATCCCTGTCTATGGGCTGGTGACTAGCATTGTGACTGTTAGTGCATTGCCTAGTGCGTATGGCCGTTCCCTGTGTGTGTCGTGTACGCCAATAGTGGAGTTGTTGGCGCCATTGACCAAGGGTATCCTTTGTCTCTCCCCCCCTTTTTGTTTTGTCACCCTGTCCTTATGTGCATTAGCATCATCTGGCAGAGGAGCAGAGGCACCGGCGACGTAGAGAGCTGCATCCCACAGGGCCCAGGAGGCCAAATGCACCAACGCTGAGGACACCACTAGGATTGAGAGCGAGGGGAGCACCATGGCGGAGACTGGAGGGGAAAGTTCTGAAAGTGATACCTCCTCCGATTGAAGCTCCATGGTGGTGGCGGAAATCTCTGTGCCCACCCCAACTACAGGTACAGCTGACACCCCAGTACCAGCATCGGCTTCCCAGCAGCTCCTCAGGGAGTTTCCCGTGGCCGCTCACCCAGGAGGGTGGGCATCTCCTGTGCCCCAAGTACCTCAAGCCCTGCCCCAATTACCCCTGCTGCCTTGAGGTAGGAGGCTATTGACCTCCTGAGATCCATCTCTGTTGGGCAGTCAGCCATTGTGAATGCCATCCAGGGGCTGGCAGGCCATATGCAACAACAAATGCATTCCTGGAGGGCATTCACTCTGGCATGGCGGCCCAACGGAGATCATTCCAGGCTCTGGCCTCCTCCCTAATAGCAGCCATTGTCCCTGTTTCTAACCTCCCCCCCACTCCAACCTTCTCTGCCCAATCCCATTCCCCTCAAACGCAACCTATCCCATGCACACAGGTAGACCAGCATGCACACAAGACAATACACAGGAATGGTTCAGTCAAACACAAGCACCACTCATCATCCCACAGGCACTCACACAAACATCATCCAGATGCAGACATACCAACATCCACTGCCTCCACTGTGCCCCCTTCCTTCTCCTCGTCCACCTCCCTCACAGTAGTGTCTACACTCACACCTGCATGCATAACATCCTCATCCACTACCACCATCACCATCACGCCTATCACTACACGCCCCTCACTGGCAGTCACCAACCCCCATATCCATGCACACGTCCCATGTGTCCTCTACCACTGAGTCGATGCCCCCTCCTCCCAAAGTAGACAAACGCAATCACTCAGACACCCAGCAGCCATCCACCCCACAACAGCATCCATCCCATGCACCTGCACCAAAACACAGCAGACACCCCCTACAACCACTTCCTCTTCCACCACTCCCAAACCTTCACTCTCTTCCTGCCCCAGTGTCCCTAAGAAGCTTTACCTCTCCACCCTTGACCTCTTCCCTGTCACTCCCCCCCCATCTTTCTCATCGAGCCATGGTGGTCAGAACCCAGACGAGCACCTCAGCCACCCAGTCCACGGCCACAGTAGTGCCGACAGCTACTGCAATTGGGAGAGGATCCCGGGCACCATGAAGCAACACTGACAGGGTACCTGCACCAGGTGCCTCAAGGAAGGGCAGAGAGGCACCACCAGCTGCGACTAGGAAGGGCAAGGAGGCACCACCAGCTGCGACTAGGAAGGGCAAGGAGGCACCACCAGCTGCAGGAGGGAAGGGCAAGGGGCAATCCCCGTCAGCTGACAGGAAGGGCAAGGGGCCTGCACCAGCAGGCAGGAAGGACAGGAGGCCTGGTGCTGGCACTCATTCAGAGCCCCCACCACCAACCATGGTGGTTCAGCTGACTGAGGCTACAGGGGATGGGCTGGAGCCTCCCCCCACCACTGCCAGCACCGTCATCAACACAGCCACCAGCACCACCACCAGCAGCAGCAGCCCCAGAGGGAAGCTGTCTGAGGCTGCAGGGGAAGGGCTGGAGCCTCCCCCCACCACTGCCACCTGCACCGCCACCAGCAGCAGCAGCCCCAGTGGGCAGCTGTCCGAGGCTGCAGGGGAAGGGCGGGAGCCTCCCCCCACCGCTACCATCACCGCCACCATCACCGCCACCAGCACCGCCACCAGCACCGCCACCAGCACCGTCACCAGCAGCAGCAGCCCCAGTGGACAGCTGTCCGAGGCTGCAGGGAAGGGCTGGAGTCTCCCCCCACCACTGCCAGCACCGCCACCAGCACCGCCGCCAGCAGCTGCAGACCCACTGGGCAGCCGTCTGAGGCTGCCGGGCTGGAGCCTCCTCCCACCACTGCCAGCCCGCCACCAGCACCACTGCCAGCAGCCCCAGAGGGCAGCCGTCTGAGGCTGCAGGGGAAGGGCCGAAGCCTCCCCCTACCACTGCCAGCTTCAACACCAGCCCCGCCACTGCTTCCATGGGCTGTAGTGTGTCTTGGACCCTGCAAATCCTGTAGGTGTGACACCCAGGTGAGAGACTGTGAACTTGCACTCCCCAAGAGCTGCATCACAAGACACAAGGCCCCCTCCAGAACCAGTGGAAGAAGCCATCCACTCACCCCATCCTTGCCAGGATGAAGCACACTAGGCAAAGGGCCCCTTCCAGAACCAGTGGAGAAGCCATCCACTCACCCCATCCTTCCCAGGATGAAGCATGAATCACACTGGGCACAAGGCCCCTTCCAGAACCAGTGGAGAAGCCATTCACTCACCCCATCCTTCCCAGGATGAAGCACACTGGGCATAAGACTCCCTCCGGAACTAATGGAGAAGCCACCCACTAGAGAGACTGTGGCCTTGCACTCCCCAGGACCAAGCAGTGGTCAAACCACCCACTTGAGAGACTGTGGCCTTGCACTCCCCAGGACAGAGTGATGGCATGTAGCCCCCTCCAGGACCAGTGGTGTTGTACCATCTTCTGGCTGAGGTGCACACCCGTTTCCCATCCCCCTGAGGTGCCTGTATATTTTTGACCTCATGCCGCTGCAGTGTTCTCTCTGTGTTGTTGCAGGAGTGAGGTGGGGCCTTGGCCTATGTGATGTGGCCCTCTGGCCCACGGACATTGAGGACTGGGCAGTGTCCCTCCATTTGTAAATATGTGTATGCGTTTGTATTTTGATGCACTTATTAATGTTATTAGATTGTATTACACTCACTTTCTTCCAATCATTTTGTCCTTGCATTATTCCTGAGGGGTAAGGGGTGGATATGTAATGTTACCGCATCTGGTTGTGTGTATGGTGTTGGGGGTGTTGCGTGTGTGTCACTCTCTTTTTCCTCCCACCTCCCTTGTGTGCTAGGCGGCAGTACTCACTGTGGTTGTCTTCGCCAGCATTGGTGTTCGTAATGCAAGAAAAGGTAGATGAGCATGGTAAATATATGCAACTCGGGCTCCATGGCGTTGTGGTTGTTCCCTGAGTCTCCAGAGGTGAGTCCTTTAACTTCTGTGTTCTGTTTCCGCTGTGCTTTTGATGTCCTAGGTACCGCCCCGGAAAATGTGGCAGATAGGTGTGTCACAATAGCGTAGGTGGTACATTGTCTTCCAGAGCGGCCTGGCTCCGGCATGTAGGTACCCCCCATGGTATTCCCTTTGGAGTGAGTGTGACTACAAGGGAAACCCCCCCCCCGGCACTAGCCAGACCAGAGGCCAATCGCCCCCGACTCCGGGGCCTACCCCACCGCGAACTACCTGTTCAGGTAGGCCATATTTTATCCACTTTGAGCACCCCACTTCTTACGTGTGCTCCGACCCTGACGAATGCCCCTGACCTACCAGCACTCAGTGAGGGCAGAAACATGTTGGTCTGATACACTTTTTTTATAGACTCAAAGAGACATTATTCTCTGAATGAGCCTCTCCCCCTTATTTTTAGTCTTACCAGCATGCACCACCATTAAAATGAGTAGCAATCACTGGTGACATGTTCGGTAATTTTACTTTATTATTCACCCATTCTGGATCCCTGTAAATTATCCAGGCAATCAAATTTCAGCACTCCCTCTGGTTCTTTTAACCAAGAGGTTGAGTCCGCCCAAGCAGTATCATCTTACTTGGGTGGGGCTAGGTGGTCAAATGATGAAGCAAGACACTATTATGTGTGTGAGACCACCTAGTCCGTAAAGGAAATTTCCCCCTTCCCCTGCAGGACTACACAGCACCCCCATGATTGGACAGTCTCCAACCATTACTATCCCATCTCAGGATTTTAGCATTCCAACCGACATCGGGCACTGAACAGAGACTAAACCAGTTCCACCCTCAGTTCCCACTATCCCACACCTTTAGTGTTTATATAGGTGCATTGTCTTCCGCCTGACTGTTGGTGTTTACCGCCGTGCTGCTTGTTGATACTGCTGTGGCGGTCGGTGTGTTAAAGTGGCTGTCTGTCTGATCGGTTTCCGCCGTGGTCATAATTCCATTTTGATTTACCGCCGGCCTGTTGGCGATATTACCGCCGCTTTATCACCGACCGCCACGGTTGTAATGTTGTAATGAGGGCCTAAGTTTAGACCAAAAGTCTAAGTTTAGACCTCAATTCTAACTTTACTCTGAGTAAAGTTAGACTTTTGGTCTAAGTTTAGACTTTTGGCACAAGTTTAGCCCAAAAGCCTCAACTTAAACCAAAAGTCTAACTTTACTCGAAAAGTCTAACTTTACTATGAGTAAAGTTAGACTTTTGGTCTAAATGTAGGCCCTGATTTAGGAAAAGTGATGCTCCACCCAGTGCAGCATCACTTTTCTTCCGCCCCTTAGCGCCGCCCTTATTCCCACCATGTTTGTGCCATATCTTAGATACGGCACACCATGGCAGTAGTTAGGGGAACTAGCGTCAAAATCTTTGACGCTAGTTCAGAGCTTTGCAGGGTTATCATCAAAAATGTCGATGCTAAGCCTGCAAATCCCATTGAAGCCCACTGAAACCAAAGGCATTCCTCCTTTTAACGCCTGTTCTGACCAGGCATTAAGAGTGCCGAGAAAAATGCCTCAAAGAAATCTTTTGGATTTCTTTGCCCCATTTTTCCAGCCCCCCAAATGGGGGAATGCTCCCTTTATATACATTAAGCCTGGCAAAGGCATAATGGAGCACAAAGCAAAGGGTTAAAAAGTGGCTCATTTGCACCCCCTCATGCCACATTATGCCTTCACCGGGCATGATGTATGCAAGGGGGTTGTTTCAGCGTTAGGAGGCTTACAAAATTTCACCACGCGATTTTTGCTGTCATTTTTATTGCCTGCTCAGAACAGGCATTAAAATGACGCACCCATATTGACCTATGGGCCTCCTTGCACTTTGCTCCAGTAGCCTCAACATTTTTTACACTAGTGGAGCAAAGCACCACTATAGCGTCAAAAATATTTACGTTATTGGCCTTATGTGTGCCATGGTGCTCCGTATTATAAATATGACATACCCACGGTGTTGTTCGGTGGGGCAGGGGCTATGCAAGTAAACGGGCGCATCAGTGTTGATGCACCAGTTTCTTGTAAATCTGCCCCCTAGCCTTTCAAGTAGTACAGTTCAATCATGTCTTTGTACAAGTGATAGTAAAACAAATTCTCTATCATTTGTAGATGTATATGCCAATCGCTTCATGAGTTCAACATTGCAAATATAAATATCCATATCAGTATAGCCATACACATTTAAGTTTTTAAAACTCAGTGCAACATTCCTAATTATTTAATGACTAACCAATGCATTCTATATACTAGCTTCAACATAGCTCAGGGGCCAGTTTAGTATATTGAAAGAAAACACAAACACTCACCAAGAACTTTTCTAATTACAACTAAATCCTTTAGTTTTTTATTAGATAACTTCTATAAACTCTTTGCAGGAATCACAAACCCACTATTTATATTTGTTGTGGCATTTTATCAACAAACTGCTCAGTTTCATTCAGCTACTATGAATTCTTCAGCAAAAAGAAATATCCACACCAAATAATGATTTTAATTAATTATTGCCACTAGATTTGTGACTACAAAGTCACAGTCTAGTCTTTTTCAGTTTCCTCCCCCCTCATGCTCCTGTAGCTTCGTTACCATGGTAACACAGTCTGCAACATTCTGCTGCAGCAGGTCACAAGTTCATAACAGTATCTGAGTAGAGCATGTTTACTTTCAACCCATCTTTAGCAGGTGTGGTTGAAGCTTTCACAATAAACATATCACAGATACCAATACTGTTTTCCAAATTGTCTAAAGCCAATCCAACATATAACAGCCAATGAAATGTGTTCTTTCAGATTCTACCTTCTACCCTCCCTTTTAACTACATTTAATTTCAAATCTGCCTCATTCAATTGCAGTCTTCTCCCAAGTGCTACTCCAGCTTCCCTCCAAAATGTTCACAGTGTGGATTGTGGGACACAGCTTTGGTTTTGGGCCAGGGAGAGTGCAAAAAAGTGGTATTGACAGAGACCTGAGTTTATCTAATGTGGATATTACTTGGGTTAGACAGATAGGGTTAAAGTAGTATCAATTGCTCCCTTTGGTTGAACTTACTAAGGATTGCCAACATCCAGACCTTAAGATTATCCACTGTGGTTGCAATGACCTAGGCACAATTGCAAGGGTAGGTTTTGAAATTCTAATGAAGGATACCTCTGGAAAACTAATGACACTTCCCTACATAGTGCCTTTGTTTTTTACAACATTTGCCGAAGATAGAAGTGGAATTAGTCAGTTCAATTCTGCTAACAAATAGACAAATGCAGGAAACATGCTAATAAAACTGTTTCTGCATTCCTCAGAGACCATAATATGGGGTATGTATACCTCAACAATTTACGATTTGAAGTGGATGGTATCTACAGAAATGATGGAGTTACCCTAACAGAAAAAGGCAACAGGGTGTTACTGCATAACTTAAGAGACTGCATCCTCTTTCATCTGTAGTAATCAGCTACACCTCCTAAACACAAAGGATCTTTTCGGGCCAATGCTTTAGCCATGCACATATCTATTTATTATTAAATATTTACATTTTTAAATGATATTTGGATCCACGGATCCAACCGTGGATCTCGAAAACAACAAAAATAATTCTGAGATTCTCTACACATGTTTTTCTCATTTTAAATCCATGTGGCCAGGAAACTCCTACCCTGACCCCTTCATTTGCATCAGTTCCCACATATTAGCCCGGGACCCTTTCCTAGTACAACAAAATGACAGCAACAATTTACCCTCTCAGGTCACACCTATATAATACTTCATGAGTATCGCTGTGAGAATAAAAGTCTTGGTCAGGGTGTAACATTGTGTGTGAGAGGATATATGTGGAGGTGACAGTGGGTCTGAGTGTCAATCATGCAATCAGCCGCATTTATAGATCGCAACTTATCACTCATTGGGCTTCAAGATGCTAGCCAGGGACTCAGGTCAGTTGAATAGCCAGGTCTTGATGTCCTTCCTAAACTGAGCCAGCAATGGCGACTGCCTGAGCTGGAGAGGCATTGTGTTCCAGGTCTGCACGATAGGAGAAGGATGTTCCTCCAGCTGTGTTCTTTTGGATCCTAGGGATGGTAGTGAGGGCCAGTTGCGCTGAGTAGAGTTGCCTGGAGGGGGTATAGAAAGGCAGACGGTGGTTGAGGTAGGCGGGTCTGTCGTTGTGGAGGGCCTTCCATGCGTGGGTCTGGAGTTTCGAGGTGATGACTTTGTTAACAGGGAGCCAGTGTAGTTGTTTTGGGGGCCGGTGTGTGTTTCTGGGTGTGAGACTGAGTGTGTGACCATCTCTCTAGGTGTGAGAGTCTGCCTCGGTGTGAGAGTAGATCTGTGACTGTCTTCCTGGGTGTGTCAATGTTTGTGAGAGTGTGTGTAGATGTGTGAGTGTCTGTCTAGATGTAAAAGTGGGTGTGAGAGTGTCTCACTAGGTGTGAGAGTGAGTGTCTAAGAGTCTCCCTAGATGTGACAATGGGTATGATAGTGTCTCTCAGGGTGTGACAGTGTTATGTGAGAGTGTGTCTCTGGGTGTGAGTATGGGTGTGAGAGTGTCTCTCTGGGTGTGAGACTGAGTGTCTGCCTGGATGTGAGAGTGGATGTGAGTGTCTCTCTGGCTGTGAGAGTGTGTTTGAGAGTCTGTTTAGATCTGAAAGAAGATGTGTAAGTGCCTGTCTGGGTGTGAAAGTATCTCTCTGAGTGTGACAGTGTGTGTCTCTGGGTGTGAGAGTCGGTGTGTAACTGTGTCTCTGGGTCTGACAGTGTTTAAGAAAGCATGTTCTGGTGTGTGAGTGTCTGTCTGGATGTGACAGTGGGTATGAGAGTGTCTCTCTAGGTATGAGTGTGAGTGTCTGCCTGGATGTGAAAGTGGGGCTGAGAGTTTCTCTATGGGTATGACAGTGTGTGTCTGTGAGAGAGTGTCTCTGGGTGTGATAGTGGGTGTCAGAGTGTCTCTCTGCATGTGAGAATGGGTGTGAGAGTATCTCTCTGGCTGTAAGAGTGTGTGTGAGGGTCTATATAGGTGTGAGAGTAATGTCTAAGTGTCTCCCTGGATGTGAGAGTGAGTGTGAGAGTGTCTCTCTGGGTGTGACAGTGTGTGAGAGTATGTCTCTGGGTGTGAGAGTGGGTGTGTGACTGTCTTTATGTGTGTGACAGTGGGTGTGAGAGTGTGTCTAGGTGTGAGCATGGATGTGTGAGTGTCTCTCTGGCTCTGAAAGGGGTATGGAAGTGTCTGTGTCACTGTGAGAGTGGATGTGGCAGTATGTGCATGGGTGTGACAGTGAGTGTGAGAGTGTTTATCTAGCTGTAGGAGTGGGTGTCCCAGTGTCTTCTCTGAGCATGAGAGAGAATATGAGAGTGTCTGAGTAGGTGTGAGAATGGATGTGACAGTGTCTCTCTGAGTGTGAAAGTGGATGTGAAGGTGTTTGGGTGGTGGAGTAGGTGTATAGCTGTATGAATATACACACAAACATATATATATATATTACAACAAATAAGTCGCACTGCACTCCGTGAACGTAATAGTTCCTTTATTCAAGTGAATGTGCAAACAACCAACGCATTTCGACCAGAGCGAAACGCGTTGGTTGTTTGCACATTCAGTGGAATAAAGAAACTATTACATTCACGGAGTGCTGTGTGACTTCTTTGTTGTATATAGTTAACTCGAGGGATCAGTCTACCCTCCAGCACATGCACCAGCTGATGAGCGCGTCATCTGGAACGATCGCATTGGAATTGATATATATATATATATATTTATTTAAATTTTGTGAGATCTGCGGATCCACATGTGAATTCACACCAGGGGCCACGCTCAGCCTGTCGGGGGGATCTGTGGATCTCATGAAACGTCAAACAAATATATTTTTTGCCATTTCAAGCACATTATTTAGTGCTTAATCACCCTTATGGGGTCAGGAAACCTCTACTGTTAGAAATGGGGTCTGTGGTTGGCAGTCAGTTTACTCTGTTCAAACAGCTAGAGCCACAGCTATTCAGATCACAGGTGCAGCACACCTGCATAGCTAGGAAGATGGAGCTATGGCGCAGAATCGTAGACAGGGTCAACGCAGTGGGACAGCATCCAAAAACGAGGGATGACATCAGGAAGAGGTGGAACGAACCACGGGGTAAGGTGTGTTCTATGGTCTCAAGACACCAGATTGCAGTTCAGAGGACTGGCGGTGGCCCCCCACCTCCTCCCCCACAACTAACAACATGGGAGGAGCAGGTCTTGGCTGTACTGCATCCTGAGGGCCTCGCAGGAGTAGCAGGAGGAATCGACTCTGGTAAGTCAAATCTTAACTATTACATTCCCCACCCTACCTGCATGCTATCACATACCCCACCCTCACCCTCACCCCCATCACTCCAACACCTCACATATGTCCCACTATCACAACCCACACATCCCAATACCAAGCCCTGCATGCAACACCAAAGCATGGACACCCATTACCAAAGCATGTCCACTACAGATACCCACACAGATCCCCAAACCAAATATCACACAAGGTCCTAGACAAGAATGTAAGCACTGGGGTACAGGGTCACCCACCCATTGCACACAATGGCACACACAGATGCAATAATCATGCCTTTACACCCCTGCAGGACCCCTACCCAACGTCACCGGACAGGAGGTTCCAGACATGTCCACACCCCCCACAGAAGAGGCCCACAGTGATGACAGCAGCTCTGTCCAACTGGATCTAGATGACCAGCCCGGCCCATCTGGGACCTCGGGACAGTCAGTTCCCCACACACTGGCACATGCCACCACAGAGCCTCCCCCCTCAGGAAACACCAGTACAGCACCCACCCATCGGGCCCATACCTCTGTCCCCAGGACACTTCAAGCAGCAGTGTGTCCACCACTACAGGGACCCCAGGCAAACCCACCAACCCAAGAACATCAGGGACCTGGGGGCAGTGGCAATGGGCAGGTTCAGGGGACAGAGCAACAGGAAAACCGGGGAACTGGGAGGACTGGGAGGACTGCTGTGCGACAGGGGGAGGACAGGCCCAGGGAACCGACTCTCCACAAGGCCCTCTCCAACATCATGGGAGCGTACCATCATTCCCAGGAGACAATGGCAACGGTACTGGCCAAGTTTCAGGAGACTCAGCGGCTGCATGAGGAACAGTTTTGGGGATCAGGGAGGAACTCAAGTCCATCAGCACCACCCTGGTCATCATTGTAGGGGTGCTGAAAGACCTTGTGAACACCAGGAGGGACACTGTGGCAGAACAAGGGGCCCCTGACACTAGCCTCGATGATGAACAGCCCACCACCTCCGCCGGCTGTGGTGGACATGAGGCACTACCACAGGACCACGACCCCAGCACCCCACCGCCTGCAGATGGAGAACCACCCCGCTAACGGTCCCTGAGAACCAGGACAAAGACAGAGAGAAATGCCAAGACCCCCACCAAGAAATGAGACCACCCTGAATGTCATCCTTCTGTCCCACTTCGTCACTCTGTCCATCCTTAAACTGCCCTAGCTCCACTTCCTATGCCCCTTTGGACAATGCACCTGTGAGACAAATAACTGGACTCTGCCATGGACATTCCTCCACCATCACCCCTGACCATTTTACAACCCCCTCCACTATTTTGCACTTAAATAAACACCCTTGAATTGCAAAAACAATCTGGAGTCAGTCTGTGCTTTCGCAAATGTGTATTTGCTATAACTAAAGAAAATAGCAATGGCCATTGTATTGTCAACATACCTATGTCACACAGCTCTAGTCCATGAGGTAATATAGCAGAGGTCACACAGTGGGACCCACATCTGTGAAATGGAAATGCAAAGTGACAAGTTAGGGTCCATACACTGGGTGAAAGTGACTGACATATGATGGGTCTAACAATTGTATGAGATGTAGGAGGCAGTGATGTCTTCTTACCTGTGTCTCACTGGAAGTATTGCTGGATAACGTTGTTTCTGTTTTCGATATCCTCTTCTTCTGCCTCTTCTTCTTCACTATCCATAGGCTCCACAGCTGCCACAAGACCTCCTTCTGGGCCATCCTCCTGCAGAAAAGGCACCTTATGTCACAAAGCCAGGTTGGGCAGCATACAGCAGGCCACAATGATCTGGCACACCTTCTTTGGTGAGTAGTAGAGAGAACCACCTGTCATATGGAGGCACCGGAACCTGGCCTTCAAGAGTCCGAAGGTCCTTTCAATCACTCTCCTAGTTCGCCCATGTGCCTCATTGTAGCGTTTCTCTGCCCTTGTCCTGGGATTTCTCAATGGGGTCAGTAGCCATGACAGGTTGGGGTAACCAGAGTCACCTGCAAATGTTGAGGGACAACTGTTAGACACACACTAACCCTTAGGGATAACCCCAGACCCAGACAATCATTCACACGGTAGAGGGTCCTTGTCCTCACCTATTAGCCACACATGGTGCCTCTGGAGTTGCCCCATCACATAAGGGATGCTGCTATTCCTCAAAATTTAAGCGTCATGAACTGAGCCTGGAAACGTGGCATTCACATGGGAGATGTACTGGTCGGCGAAACACACCATCTTCACATTCATCGAATGGTAGCTCTTCCTGTTTCTGTACCCCTGTTCACTCCTGCGGGGGGTACCAATGCCACATGTGTCCCATCAATGGCACCTATGATGTTGGGGATATGTACCAGGGCATAGAAGTCACCTTTCACTGTGGGCAAATCCTCCACCTGAGGGAAAACGATGTAGCTCTGCATGTGTTTCAGCAGGGCAGACGACACTCTGGACAACATGTTTGAGAACATAGGCTGGGACATCCCTGATACAATGGCCATGGTTGTTTGAAAAGACCCACTTGCCAGGAAATGGAGTACTGACAGGACCTGCACTAGAGGGGGGATTCCTGTGGGATGGCGGATAGCTGAAATCAGGTCTGGCTTCAACTGGGCACACAGTTCCTGGATTGTGGCACAATCAAGTCTGTAAGTGATAATGATGTGTCTGTCTTCCATTGTCGACAGGTCTACCAGCGGTCTGTACACCGGAAGATGCCGCCATCTCCTCACCTGCCCCAGCGGACGTGCCCTATGGACAAGAACAGCGAGCACAGAGTCAGCCAACACTGAGGTATTAAAAAAAGTATTTATTGCACACATTTGTCAATCCGCAATGTGCCTGTCACTGTTTGTATGCAAGGCCTAGATAGGTGTGACACATTTAAAATTAATGCCATGTGCCCCCCTGAAATGGCGGCTGCCTGACCTGTAATGTGGGCAAGGGGATGTGAGGTAACTGCACTGGCGTTGTACACCGTTGCGGTAGGCGTTCGAAGACCGCGGCCCAATCCTGCATTGGTTAACATTGGACCCTATGGGTTCCAGGAGCCAATGACGATGTACCCCGTGGACGTGACCGACATTTTCTCTCTGTTCACTCAGGAGAGGACCTACACTGCAAGTGCTCCTGTGACCTCAGTCTGGAAGCGACGATGGCTCATGTGTCTGGGAAAAGGGCCCCTGCCTTCACTTCGGAGGAGTTGGAGAAGTTAGTGGATGGAGTCCTCCCCCAGTACACGCTACTCTACGGTCCTCCAGACAAACAGGTGACTACACTGTGATCATGCTGTATGGGTAATGCCTGTTTGGAGTGGTGTGGATGGAAGATACGGGGGGGACTGAGGCCTGCATGAGCGGACGGTGAGTGTATGTGCATCAGGGCAAGGGTGGGAACGTGGGTCAATGACTGTGATGGTCCGGACGGTTAAAGATTATCCTTTCCCCTGTACTATTCCTCTAGGTCAGCACCCACCAGAAGAAGGATATTTGACGTGCCATCGCCAAGGATGTCCGGACCCTGGAGGTCCACCACAGACGGAGCACCCACTGCCGTAAAAGATGGGAAGACATTCGCCGCTGGAGCAAGAAGATGGCGGAGGCCCAGCTGGGGATGGCCTCCCAACGTGGGAGGGGTGCCCGTCACACCATGACCCCCCCGATGTCCAGATCCTGGCGGTGGCGTATCCGGAGTTGGATGGGTGTTTGAGGGCATCACAGCAGCCACAAGGGGGTGGGTACATTCACATCCATCTGACTCTGCGTGCATTACGAGGTGTCTGGGTGGTGGAGGTGGGCTTTGGGTTGCCCTAGGCCAGGGCGAGTTTTGTAGGCAAGGTCCTTTCGTGAGGCAGGCTATGTGGCACCCCAACCCCACCAGTGGTAAGAGCCATCTACACCAAGTCAGGCTCCTGTGACTTCCATGTGTGCAGCAATCGGGCACAGGCCTTGTACCCCCTGCCCCTGTGATTAATTAGGGAACTCTAAGTGCATGGCATAGTGCAGAGGGCTGCTGTGTCTGTAGTGTCTGCCAGCAATAGCGGTATTGCATGCACTGAACATGTCTTTCTTCTGTCCCCCCCCTACTTTTTGTGGTCTCCCTGTTCTTGTGTGCATTAGCATCATCAGGCGGAGGAGCAGTGCCACCGGAGCAGGAGGGAGCTGTATCCCACATGGCCCTAGAGGGATAGACAATGGAGTCTGAAGCCACCAGTGGGACGGAGGGCGAGGGGAGCTCCATGGCGGGGACAGGAGGTGACAGCAGTGACAGTGACTCCTCCTCTGATGGGAGCTCCCTTGCGGTGGCCGGCCTCTCTGTGCCCCCTGCATCAACAGGTACAGCCGCCACCCCCCTACCAGCACCACCCTCCCAGCAGCCCCTCAGCGTGTGTCCCGTGGCCACTCACCCAGGAGGGTGAGCATCTCCTTCGCCCCAGGCACCTCAGGCCCTGCCCCAGTCAGCCCTGCTGCCCTCAGTGAGGAGGCTATTGGCCTCCTGAGATACCTCACTGTTGGGCAGTCTACCATTCTTTATGCCATCCAGGGTGTAGAGAGGCAGTTGCAACAAACAAATGCATACCTGGAGGGCATTCATTCTGGCCAGGCAGCCCAACAGCGAGCATTTCAGGCTCTGGCCTCTACACTGATGGCAGCCATTGTCCATGTGTCCAGCCTCCCCCTTCAATCTTCCTCCACCCAGACCCAATCCCCTGTACATCAGCCTATCCCAAGCACACCATCAGACCAACATACACACACATCAACACACAAGAGTGGCCCAGGCAAACATAAGCATCACACATCCCACAGGCACTCACACAAGCATCATGCCCATGCAGACATACCAACATCCACTGCCTCCACTGTGTCCCCCTCCTCCACGTCTCCCTCCTCCCTCCCTGTCTCGTCTCCACTCACACCTGCATGCACTACATCTTCAGCCACTACCTCCATCACCAGCACGCCCATCACCACACACCACTCACGTGCACTCACCACTCCCACTACCATTCACACATCCCCAGTGTCCTCTACCAGTGTGTCTGTGAGCCCTCCTCCCAAAGTACACAAATGCAGCCACACACCCACCCAACAGCCATCCACCTCACAACAGCCTCCAGCCCATGCACCTTCACCCAAACTCAGCAAACGTACACCTCCTACATCCACTAACTCTTCATCCACTCCTAAACCCCCTCCATCTACCTGTCCCAAGGTGTCTAAAAAGCTTTTCCTATCAAATGTTGACCTCTTCCCTACACCTCCCCGTCCATCCCCTAGGGCCCGCCTTTTCAGGTCCCAACCCAGCACCTCATCCACCACATCACCAGGCACAGTGGTGCCAGCAATAGCGGGATTTTGGACTGCACCAAGCAACAGGGCTGCCAGTGTCCCATGGAGCGAGGGCAAGGACATTCCGCCACCTCCAAAAGTCAAAAAGTTGCCCACATCCCGGAGGGAGAAGGCGAAAACACCTGCCACCAAGGGCTCAAGCAAAACAAAAGTGGAAAGTGGCAAGACAGCTGCGCCACCATCCAAGGTAGGGAAGGGCCAGAAAATCAAGGGCAGGTCAACGTCGAGCCCACCTGCACGGCGGACAAGACCGCCACGAGCACCGCCACCTGCACCTGCACCGCCACCACAGAGACCGCCGCCAGCACCGCAGACACTGAGGCCGCCACCAGCACCGCAGTCACTGAGCCTGCCACCAGCACCACAGTCACTGAGCCTGCCACCAACACTGCCCCCACAAAGACCACCACCAGCACCGCAGCCACAAAGACCGCCGGCAGCACCGATTCCACAGAGGCCGCCGCCAGCACAGATTCCCCAGAGGCCGTCGCCAACACTGATGCCACAGAGCCCGCCACCAGAACCTATGCCACAGAGCCGGCCGCAAGCACTGCCGCTACTGACACCGCTGCCAGCACCGATGCCACTGAGGCAGCTGCAAGCACCGCCGCGACTGACACTGCCGCCAGCACCGCTAGTGGCCCTGCGACATCCTGAGCCAGTGGCAACAACCCAGACATGGCTGCTATCCCCAGTGGTCAGTTGTCCGAGGCTGGTGGTCAGTTCCAGGAGCCTGGGCAGCTTGCATGTTGCACCACCGTCAGTGGAGTGTCACATCCACTACCTCAGTCATTGGCAGGATGAAGCACTCTGGGCACAAAGCCCCCTCCAGAACCAGTGGAGAAAGGCATCCACTACCTCAGTCCTTGGCAGGATGAAGCACTCTGGGCACAAAGCCCCCTCCAGAACCAGGGGAGACTGTTATCCACTTGAGAGACTGTGGCTTCGCACTCCCCAGGATGCAGAAGTGGGCAAACCACCCACTGTATAGACTTGAGGGACTGTGGCTTTGCACTCCCCAGGATAAAGCAGTGGGCAAACCACCCACTGGAGAGACTTGAGAGTCCGCTGCTTTGCACTCCCCAGGATAAAGCAGTGGGCAACCCACCCACTGGAGAGACTTGAGAGACTGTGGATTTGCACTCCCCAGGATACATCAATGGGCATGGAGTCCCCTCGTGGAGCTGGGGTTGTGCACTCATCTGGCTGAGGTGCCCCCCTTCCCTTCCCCCTGAGGTGCCTGTTTCATTTCGATCTGATGAACCAGCAGTGTTCTCTCCGTTTGGAGTCTGGTATCGAGTGTGTGCCTCGCCCATGCATTTTGGGCCCAGTGGTCCACGGACCATGAATGGTGCACTATAGGGACTTGTATAGTTGGTGTACATAATTGTTTATGCTTTATTTCAAGTTTTGACTAATGGATTTTTATTGATTGCAATCGTTCAACTCATTGGCTTTTGTCATTGCGTTCTTCCATGGGGGTTTGGGGGGTGTAAATGTAATGTTGCAGCATGTATTAGTGTGTATGTTGTTGTGGGTGAGAGTGGGGGGTTGTTGTGTGTTGCATGTGTGTGTCTTTTCCCACTGCCCTGTGTTGTAGGTGCAGTACTCACCGTGGTCATCACTGCCATCATTCATGCTCCTGGTAGAGGAGCAGGAATACTATCGCAGGGAGGATTTGGAATTCTGGCTCCATGGCGTCCTGGTCCATCGTGGGTTGTGTAGAGGTGAGTGAGTGTTTTCCCTTCCAAGTCCTGTTTCCATTGTATTTTTTGGTTTGCGTTGGTTCTGTCCCAGAAAAAGTGGCAGATTGGCCTCTCATGATAGTGTGGGCGGTACATTGTCTTCCGCCTGTCTGTTGGCGGTGACCTCCATGCTGTTTGTTTTTAACGCCGTGGCGGTCGGAGTGTTAAAGTGGCTGTCTATGTTGGCAGTTTCCGCCATGGTCATGATTCCATTTTTTTTACCGCCGGCCTCTTGGCGGTCTTACCGCCGCTTTAGCATCGACCGCCAGGGTTGTAATGAGGGCCCATATCTGGTGAGTAGGGCTTCCTACTGGGTATGGCATGGTATAGTAGGTCTGGGCAGGTTGATGTTTGTTTTGATAACCAGCGATGTTGCGTGCGAAATCCAGCCGCACAAGGACGAGAATCTGTGCTGCCTATGGTTTGTGTCAATTTCAGAAGCTGCAAGTGGTTGTTGAGCCATTTCTCCAGCTGCGATGCAGGTGATGCGTCGATTTCCCAACCACAATGCAGGTGGTGCATCGATTTCAGCCGTGATGCAGGTGGCACATTGTTTTTACCGCCGCATTGCAGGTGGTGCATCAAAATGTTCCCTGCACAGCTCCTGTGCATGAATTTCTACGATAGTTCCACCAGCTTCACCTTTCAAGGGCCTGGATAAGGCACCACTTGACAGGGTAGGAGTCTCAGCAGAGAGTCCAGGTTCTGGCAGACGAAGTCTTTGATGGCTACGAGACTTCAAAACAGGAGGCAAGCTCAAGTTAAACCCTTGGAGACACTTAACAAGCAGGAACATACCACATAGTCCAGTCTTTGCCCTCTTTTAGACAGAAGCAACAACTGCAGGCCACCCCAGCAAAGCACAGTCACAGGCAAAGGGGTAGTACTCCTCCTGCAGCTCTTCAGCTCTTCTCCTTGGTTCCAGAAATAATCTACACATCAGGTGTTTTGGGTCCCCTACTTATACCCATTTCTGCCTTTGAAGCAGGCAAACTTCAAATGAAAGTCTCTGCTGTTCACAAGATTGTGCCTTGCCCAGGCCTGGTCCTAGACACATACCAGGGGGGTGGAGACTGCATTGTGTGAGGGAGACACAGCCCATTCAGGTGTGTCAGCTCTAGCCCAGATGACTCATGTGTCCCTGTCTAGAGGAGTTTAAAAAGAAAATGCCCACTTTTTAGAAGTGGCATTTTCAAACTGACAATCTAAAATCCAACTTTACCAAAGACTGTATTATTAAATTGTGAGTTCAGAGACCCCAAGCTCCGTATCTCTAGTTGCTCCCAAAAGGAAACAGCACGCAAAAGGTATTTAAAGGCAGCCCCCATGTTAACCTATGAGAAAGATAGACCATGCAACAGTGAAAACCGAATTTGGCAGTATTTCACTGTTTGGACATGTAAAAACGCATCAGCACATGTCCTTTCTTTAACAGACACTGTGCCCTGCTCCTGGGGCTACTTAGGGCCTACCTTAGGTGTGCCTTACATGTACAAAAATGGAAGGTTTGTTGACAAATTGACAGTGTGTAAACTCACACACAGACACTGCGGAAGCAGGTCTGAGCCATGTCTACAGGACTATTCATGTGAGTGGCACAATCAGTGCTGAAGGCTCACTAGTATCATTTGATGTACATTCCCAGGGCACCTTTAGCACACTTTACTAGGGACTTACTAATAAATCAAATATGCAAATTATCGAAAAGCCAATTACACATACAATTTACACAATTGCACTTTAGCACTGGTCAGCAGTGCTAAAGTGCCCAGAGTACCAAAACCAGCAAAGACAAAGTCCAGCACACAGTCAAAACATAGAAAGCAGAGGCAAAAAAGACAGGGGCCACCAAGGATGCCAGGTCTAACATCTACCCTGACCCCATCAGCTCGATTGCCCCCCACATTTCAGCCCTGTGGATTGTTGCAACATTTCTGTGAGGTTTGTGCCAGCCAATCAGATTCTTCCAGTGGCCCATAGATCCACTGATTGATGCACAGTGGAGCAGAAGAGGATCCATGTCCCTATATATCTATATATTTTGGCTTTAAGCTACTCCAAAAGGACTGAACAGATTTATACCAAACCACAATAAGAATTATCTTCTGTACAGCTTCTACCATCCTGCCAAATTTGATGTAATTCTGTTCAGTAGTTTAGGCTGCAAGCAGGTCTAAAGAACCAATGAAAAAATGAATGGGGATAACACATTTTGGGACCCCCCTTTTTCCCGGCCCTTTCTTGACAGATCACCCCAAAACTTTTAAGACAGCAGTTGAACTGACTAAAGTATACATTCTGAAAATGTAATCGTTTCGTTAAGCCGTGCCAAAGTTATTGGCAAAACAAAAATCTCTTTGTCTATGGAAACTAGGTCCTAACTATAACTACTTAGTGGTGACTGGAGTCACTATAAAATGGAAAAACGAAAATGAAGGTCCAAGGACCGTCGCAAATGAGGCAACAAGAAGCATTGCTCACCTGGAAGCCCCTTCTAGTTCAGTCACATCTCACGAAGCTGATGCTTACAATCTCCTCCAAAGTGAGTATTAGGAGCTCTGGAGAAATTGGACTAAGGCAAAAAAGGAGAGAGAAGAGAACGTAGGGACTGCAATAACTAATAAAAATAACTAATAACTAAACTACAATAACTAAATAACTCCCGGAGGCTGCACACTTGCAAAACATAATATTCCATGTGATCTCCTAAGGAGGTCATGATGAAAAGGGTTATCAACAGAGAATTTGGTGGCCATTTTGGAATAGTTTTTGATACTTCTTTTTCCAAATGTGTCTCCAGCAGATTTTGGCATGTTTCCTGAGCAGCAACCAAGCCCGAAGGTATATGAGCACCCAAAAATGGTCCTAATATTCTCCAGATGCATGTCTTTTATATCCCTATGGGTATGCTGCTATGTTCCTATTACCAGGTGTTGAAGGGTTTCGACCTATGAGTAAAGGCGTCCTCAAGACAATAACACAGTCAAGTGTCAATCCATACACTATAATAACAATTAAATCACAACTGTTACCAAAAATCTAAATATTGACAAATTACATTATTTACAGAACATGTCATCACAAAAATTGTACTTAAACCTTTATGTCACTACTACCATTGTGTGGATATTGCCTCCTCAATCTCTGTGACAGTCTCGTGTGGAGAAGGTGTACTAAGGTATGAACTGTCTACCCCAAGCACCAGACCACGGCTAAGATTCCTTGACAAACTGTGAACAGGGGTGCCACCAGAGGCACTTCTTGTGTGTTTACAACACTGTGACCTGAAGTGTTTCTTTGGTGACTTGCACCCAAGACAAAGAAGTGAGCTCCAATGTTCACCTGGTTGAATCCTGTTAAGCTACAGGGACACAACATACTAAAATGAACCCTTTTCCTGAAAAGCCTAGCTGACCAGTTCCAACTGGGCTTGCCTTGGACCCTGCTGATGACCTCAGCTTCAGTGAGTTGACCCCCAATTGCTGTTCTTAATGTCCTAGGACCACTGGCTGTGTCAAAATGTACCACTCTTAACATTCTAAAAAACCTGGGACTTAAAGACTTAAACATTTTTTGACTCAATGACCTATGGAGGACCAGAAAACGTCTGCCAAGTGAATCCAACCAACTCGCATTGCTGCTGGGCTGAAGATTTAGGCTCCTCCTGCTCTGAGCTTTTCCACAGTACAATATCCTTATCAGCAGGACCTCACAGAAATGTTCTCCAGCCTTTTGAAGCTTTCTTCCACTAAACATTGCATCCTTGCCCTGCTGGAGGAATCTGAGCTCCGAAAAAGGGACTCAGGGCCTGATTTGGAGTTTGGTGGATAGGTTAATCTGTCACAAACATGACAGAAAACCCGTCCACCATATTACAGTGTCCTTAAGACTTAAAGGAATCATAATACAGGGGACGAGATACCTGTCATGTTTGTAACGGAGTAACCTCAGCCACCAAACTCTAAATCAGGCCCTAAGTCCAAACTCAAAAAACATGATCGGGCGAAGGCGCCAAAAGTATCTGACCAGAAAGAGGGCTTCCCTGGGAGCACATTTTTAATTTTCTCACTCAGAGCTTTTTTTGCCTAAACTAATGGTTTCACTGGCATCTCGTGCAATGCCTGTTTGATGTTGTGCAACCCTTCTCAGATACAGCATGCTGCCTTGCTCCAAATTAGGTATTGGACTTGAGAAAAAAGATCACTGAGCATATTCATGAGAAATGCTGTATTGCATCAGTGATGCTTTAGAAAAAACTGCGCTGTGTTGCGACATTTCCTTGCCTCATGGATTTGCTGTATTTATGGTAGAATGCATCATGAAACAAGGACCCTCTGAAGGTGAGTCAAAAATTCCCACTAATCGGTGTGAAGGATGACGCAAAGTGTTACCAGTGCTATAGTGCTTGTGCTCTCTCCCCTAAACATGGTACAAATGGCTCATACCCAATTGGCATATGTGATTTATTTATGAGTCCATAGTAAACTACACTAGATGTGCCCAGGACCTGTATATTAGATGCTACTAGTGGGCCTGCAGCACTGATTGTGCCACCCACATAAGTAGCCCCTTAACCATGTCTCAGGTCTGCCATTGCCAGGTCTGTGTGTGCAGTGTCACTGTTACCTTGACTAGGCATTTAAAACTACCTGCCAAGCCTTAAATTCACCTTTTATTTTAGGGCTCTAATGTAGGACATAGGTAACTCACAGGACATGATGCTATGTAAGTAAAAGGCAGGATGTGTACTTATAAGTTTTACATGTCTTGGTAGGGAAACCCCCCCAAAGTCATTTTTCACTTCTGTGAAGCATGCTGCTTTCATAGACCAGCATTAGAAATTCCCTTATATGCTATTTAGGGTAATTTCTGATCTGAAACTAATAGACCTGCCATGTTTGGCTTGGTTTGAATGGTAAGGAGATATCCTACTTACTGGTGAAGTTGGATTCTATATCACTATTTCAGAAATACCACTTTTAGAAAGTAGGCATCGCTCTGCCTCTGCACTTACTGCTCTGTGTGCCTTACTGCCTGTCTCCAATCCACATCTGGTCTCTGCTGGTTGAAAGCTCCCCTTGTGCATTCCACCCAGACAGCCATAAACACAGGACACTTAGCTGTATCTGCATTGATCTGCATACTAATGGGTCTTCTTGGGCAGGAAGGGTGGAGGGGCTCTCACTTACACTTCAAAAGCCAGTAGTCTGTCCTCACACAAAGGACTGACTGATAAACCTTATAGAGCTCCTGACAGACAGGCCTGGGTTGAAAGGGGAACATGTGCACTACTTCAAAACTACTCTTTGAAGTCTGCCCCACCTCAAGAGCACAATTGGGTGCGTATATATACTGGGTCTGTGACCCCACTAAATCAGACACTTCTGATCCTACAAGTGGAATCTATCAGAGGGACTGCCTGGCTGCCCAAAGGGCTCATCTGGGCTGCTTTCCTGAAAGGACGGTTCTCCAGCTTGTAGCCCTGCTGCCTGCTGGCCCCTGCCTATGCTGGAAGGACTCTGCCTTCCTTCTCAAGTGCACTGTAAGGGCTTGGATTGAGCTTGCCCCCTGTTCTGAATGCTCAGGGTCATCAAAGACTTCACTAAGGAGAAGAAAATCTTGTGCGCCTGAAAATCAACACAACTCCTGCAGAAATGGATGCAGCGCCTGCCTCCCGGCTGAGAAAATGCTGCATCGCCTTCTGGATCGACGCAACCCCTGGTCCTTCCTATCAGCACTTTCTAGACTTTCAGCACATTGCCCCTGGGCATCAAAATATCCCTGCGTTACATTGAGGAACCAGGGCTGTACTTCCAGAAATTGACGCATCACCTTGCCGTGTGGAAAGAAGCAAAGCATCGCCCTTAAAGCTCTAGAAAAACTGATAAATCACT
The DNA here is from genome assembly GCF_031143425.1 of Pleurodeles waltl. Taxonomy (NCBI): domain Eukaryota; kingdom Metazoa; phylum Chordata; class Amphibia; order Caudata; family Salamandridae; genus Pleurodeles; species Pleurodeles waltl. The sequence goes on along the minus strand of NC_090438.1, from coordinate 486,246,183 downwards.
TTATTTTCCACTGCATCGTTGCCTCTGTGGACCCTCTGCATCATTATTTTTTAGGCATCCCAGGTACTGTGTGTTAAAAGGAAAAAATCACTCTTTGTTGTGGTTTAAGACTCATTTAAACCTTTGAAACGTGATATCTTGACTAGTGCAGCTTGGATTTGTGTCATTTTGGTCTTGTTTTATTCAGATAAATATCTATTTTACTAAACTTGTGTGGGGTACTTTTTGGGGTGTTTTCATTGGGTTACTGTATAAGTTATTGCACAAAAACGTTACACATTGCCTTCTAAGTTAAGCCTGCCTGCTCTGTGCCAAGCTACCAGAGGGTGAGCACAGGATAATTTGGTTTGTGTTGTGACTTGCCCGACTTGGATTGTAGTCCCTATTTGGACATGCTGCATACCTCTACCAACTAGAGACCCAATTTCTAACAGTCTCACATGTGAACTCATCCATCTTATACCTGTTAAGTCATTGCCCATTGATAATTTATTCAGTCCAGTACAGCCCTGCCAAGTTTCTCTGGTCCATGGGTGAAGTTTTTCCCTGCAATGTATGTTGCTAATTCTGTGCATTCCCACATGTGAACTTTTAGACAATGCTGAAACATGGCTTTATACCTTGCATTGTATGAATGTCTTGTAGAAATTACACATGGGGATATACATGATATGATACTGGGATTTCAATGCCAATCCATGTACAGACTAATGTGTTTGTTCAGCTGGCCACACCATGGAAATGACACTGTATCCATGGATTGAGGCCTACTGGTGATCCATAGGTTTAACAACATTGACATCTGCACATATGCCCTCATTATGACATTGGCGGTAAATCCCACTTACCGATATGCTGACAAACACCAACATACCGCTACCGCGATGGATATCCGCTTCCCATATTATTACACACACACACCAATCTGTCACTATTCAGCCACACACACAAATCCGCCAGCCCAAAGGTCAGTGATAAACTGGTGGTAGCAAAACCCACACTGTTACCCCAACAGAACAACGCTCACCTCATTACGACCCACGAATCACCACGCCGGACATTCAATGGTGGTAAACCATTGGCAGTACATACTGCTGCGCTCAAAATACACACACATACAAAACTACACCACATTGGACAATTCAAACTACGCACAACTGACACACATGCACACACCACACACCCCACCACTATAAAACACACACCCACACTATCCACAACCCTTTACAAATACAAACAATTGCCACCATAGAGACAGCAAGACCACAGACAAGACCAGAGACCCACACCACTATCACCTAAACACCACTCACGCACCCAACATCACACACTCCAACACATCACCCTACATACCCTCATCCACACCACTCACACTACACCCATGGCACCACAACGACACCCCAGATCTTCTGAGGGGCAGCTAAGGGTCATGGTGGAGGAAATCATCCAGGTAGGGCCACAGATATTTGGAGCACAGGTGCAGCTGATATCCATTGCTAGGAAGATGGAGCTAGGGCGGAGGATCGTGGACAGGGTCAACGCCATGGGACAGCACCCCAGAACAAGAGACGACATAAGGAATAGGTGGAAAGACCTATGGGGTCCATTGCAGCAGGACACCAACTCGCTGTACAGAGGACTGGTGGTGGACCCCCACCACCTCCCCCACAACTAACAACATGAGAGGAGCAAGTCTTGGCAATCATGCATCCTGAGGGCCTGGCAGGATTAGGATGAGGACTGGACTCTGGTAAGTCAACTCTATACTACTACTACCCTCCTATCTGCATGCCATCACATACCTCCACCCTCACTCCCATCACTCCACCACTTCCCACACACCTGACCATCATAACCCACCCATCACAATGCCAAGCCCTGCATGCACCACCAATGCATGGACACCACTCACAGACCTGCATGGACACCTATCACTAAAGCATGCACACTAGAGACAATCAGCTAGCCCACCAAATAACAACTCACACAAGGCAAAGCTGCCAGGGCAATAACAAACATAGAGGGCACCACACCCATGCACAATATGTCACACACAGAAACAATAACACTGCATTTACATCCCCACAGGTATCCCAGCCAATGTCACCGGAGAAGAGGTGCCAGCACTATCCAGTCCCCCACAGAAGAGGCCCACAGTGATGACAGCAGCTCTGGTCGCATGGATCTGGATGACGAACCTGGCCCATCAGGGACCTCTAGACAGTCGGTTCCCAGGCACAGTCTCACACCACCACAGAGTCTCCCCACTCAGGAAATACCACCATAGCACCCACCCAGTGGGCCCATACCTCTGTCCCAAGGACACTTCAATCAGCAGTGTGTCCACCACTACAGGGACCCCAGGCCACCCCACAAACCCAAGATAATCATGGACCTGGGGTCAATGGCAGTGGGCACACCATTCAGGGGACAGAGGAACAGGACAACAGGGAAGCTGAGAGAACTTCTGTGCTCCAGGGGGAGGGCAGGACCAGGGAACCGACTCTCCAGGAGGCACTCACCGCGATCCTGGAAGCATACCAACATTCCCAGGATATGCTGGGCCAGACCATGGACAAGATGCAGGAGAACATGCTGCTGCAAGAGGGACAGTACCTGGGGATCAGGGATGACTTGAAGTCCATTGACACCACCCTGGTCTCCATTGCAGGGGTGCTGGCAGACATGGCCAACATTATGAGGGAGGCAATGGCACACCAGCGGGCCCCTGCCACTAACCAGACTACTGAACAACCCTCCACCCTGCTGCCACTAGTGGACAGGAGGCCCGCCCACCGGACCAACAGGCCACCAGCACCCCTCCCCCTGGAAAAGAGAATCACCCTGCAAACGTTCCCTGCAATCCAGGCAGAAGCCAGAGACTATTGCCAAGACCCCGACAGGAAATAAGACTCTCTTGAATGTCACCCTGGTGTCCCACTCTGTCAACCTGTCCACCTTGAACTGCCACTGCTCCCCTTCCTATGCCCCCTGGGACAATGCACATGTGCTACAAATAGACTAGACTCTAACCTGGACTTTCCTATCTCATCACCCCAGCCCATTGCACTTCCCCCTTTTCGTCAGAGCACTGCAATAAACACACTTTGAAAGTATGCCAAAATATTTTAAGTATGTATTCGTTTAAGAAGGTTTAAACATTGCAATTCAACTGTACAGCAATGTATACCTAGGAAAGAACTGTAGTTGGCTGCTGTGAACACACCAGGAACAATAGTGGGGTACCAATATCTGCAAAAAGAGATGCCAAAGGATACAGTGAGTGGGCATCGAAGTAGGAATTCACAATGTCAAACATGAAATTGTCAATGAAATGTGAAATAACACTGTCTTACCTGTGTGTCATTGGAAGTATTGATGAATCACTGCACTTCTGTTGTCCTCATCCTCATCCTCTGCCTCCTCATCTTCACTGTCCACAGGGTCCACTGCTGCCACACAGCCATCTCCAGCCTCCTCCTCCTTCAGAAAAGGCACATGGCGTCTCAAGGCAAGGTTGTGCAACATTCAGCATGCCACAATGATCTGGAAGACCTTCTTGGGTGAGTTACACAGGAAGCCACCTGAATACATGGAGGCACCGAAACATGGCCTTCAGGAGGCCAAAGGTACGTTCAGTAATCCTTCTTGTTCGACCATGTGCCTCATTGTAACATTCCTCTGCCCTTGTCCTGGCATTCCTTATGGCTCACAACATACCCATACACCAACATTGACTGAGTGGGAATCAAGGTTCACCTATTAGCCACACCCTGTGCCTCTGTAGTTGGGCCATCACATTTGGGATACTGATATTCCTCATGATAAAAGCATCATGCACGATCCTGGATACTTAGCAATGACATGGGAGATGTACTGGTCCGCCAAACACACCATCTACACATTTCTCGAGTGAAATCTTTTTCGATTTCTAAAGACCTGTTCATTTTGCCGGGTGGGGGGACAAATGCAATATGTGTTCCATCAATCGACCCCAGTGAGGTTGGGGAAATGTCCCATTGCATCGAAGTCCGCCTTCACTGTGGCCAAATCCTCCACCTGGGGGGGAAACGATCTAGCTGCACATGTGTTTAATCAGGGCAGACAACTCTTGTCAGCACTATTGAGCACATTGGCTGTGACATTCCTGCTGCCAAGCCCATAGTCACTTGGAAAGAACCTGTTGCCAAGGTATGGAGCACTTGCACAAGAGGGGGGATCCCAGTGGGGTGACGGATAGCAGATATCAGGACAGGCTCCAATTGGGGACACAGCTCTGTGATTGTGGCCCAGTCAAGTTTGCAGGTGAGGATAATGTGCCTGTCCTCCATTGTTGCCAAGAGGTCTGTACACAGGGGGATGTCTCCATCTCCTATTTATCCGCAGCGGTTGCAATCTATGGGGCAAAAGAGGTAGCCGCTGGTCATAATCTGTATATTGTAACCACTAAAGTTCAATGCATAATGTGACTTTATACAATTTATTGGTGACATATGCCCAGAATGTGAATTGTGAACTGTGACGCAGTTAGGATCCATGGCCTGACCCCCCCCCCCGGAAATGGCGTCTGCCTGTCCTGTATGGAGGGACAGGTGGAAGTGTGGTAATTCTTCTGACGTTGTGACCATTGTGGGAGGTGGTCGAGAACCGCCATGCAACTCCTCATTGGTTAACATTGGGCCCTATGGGGTACAGTGGCCAATGGTGATGTACACCGACGGTGACGGTATGCACCACCGCAGACGTGACCACCATTTTCTATCTGATCACTCACTTGCTACCCGACCTTCCATAGGAGAGGACCTACACTGCATGTTCTGCTGTGACCTGTGTCTGGAACCTACCATGGCTCGTGTGACTGGGGAAAGAGCCCATGCCTTCACCTCAGCAGAGTTGGTGTGACTTGTGGATGGGGTCCTACCCCAGTACGGACTGCTGTATGGGCCTCCAGACAAACAGGGGAGTACACTGTGAGCACGGTGCATGTGGCATGAATGCATGGAGTAGTGTGTGTGAAGGCCTTGTGTAGAGAGGGTGGGTGGATGTCCCCTGGGTGGCGTACAGCTTGTGTGCTGGGCCATGTGTGTGTAAATGATGATGTGAAGGGGTATGGTGGGCCATAAGTGTAACAGGCAGGATGGTGTGACTAATACCATTTCCTGTGTGTATTTCTCTGCAGGTCAGCTCCCATCAAAAGAAGGGTATATAGAGTGCCATCGCCAAGGACGTGCGGACCGTCGGGGTCTATGGCAGGCGGAGCACCCACTGACGGAAATGGTGGGAGGACCTGATACGCTGGGTATGGAAGACGGCGGAGGCCCAGCTGCGGATGACCTCCCAATAAGGAAGGGGTGTCCGTCGAACCCTGACCCCCCTGATGGCCCGCATACTGGCAGTGGCCTATCCGGAGCTGGATGGGCGCTTGAGGGCATTACAGCAGCCACAAGGGGTGAGCACAGTGTCCATCATTATAACTTATGCATGGTGGGGTTGTATCTGGGTGGGGGATGTGTCAGTGGGTGCTCCTATGCCAGGCCTGACATTGCAGCATAGGTCCTCTGGTGTCTTGGGTCCATAAGGGATAATTCTGCTACCTAACTCGTAGGCATCCACAAATGGTCAGGGCTGTGTGGGTCCCAGGTGTGCTGCATTTGGCGGTATGTGCCCCTCCCCATGACTTGGTGGCTAGCATTATAACTGGTAGTGCATTGCCTAGTGCGTAGGGGTGTTCCCTGTGTGTGAGTGTGTTGTGTGCATTAGCATCTTCTGGCGGAGGAGCAGAGGCACCGGTGATGGAGGGAGCTGCATCCCACAGGACCCAGGACGCAGAATCTACCGACGGTGAGGGCACCAGTGGGACGGAGGGTGAGGGGAGCACCACAGCAGAGACTAGAGGGAACAGTTTGGACACGGATACCTCCTCCGATGGAAGCTCCCTGGTGATGGTGGACACCTCTGTGCCCACACCAGCTACAGGTACAGCTGCCACCCCCTGTACCAGCACCGCACTCCCAGTAGCCCCTCAGCGAGTTTCCCATGCCGGCTCACCTAGGAGGGTGGGCACCTCCTTCACCCCAGGGACCTCAGGCCCTGCCCCAGTGAGCCCTGCTGCCCTGAGTGAGGAGGCTATTGACCTCCTCTGATCCATCTCTGACGGGCAGTCAACCATTGTGAATGCCACCCAGGGGCTAGCGGCCCAAATGCAACAGTCCAATGCATTTCTGGAGGGCATTCACACTGGCTTGGCGGCCCAACAGAGATCAATCCGGGCTCTGGCCTCCTCTCTGATGGCAGCCATTGTCCCTGTTTCCACCCTCCAGCTTCCTCTACCCCATCCCATTCTTCTCAACCCCAACCTATCCCAACCACACAGGCAGACGAGCATGCACACAGGACAACACACAAGAGTGGCACAGGCAAACACAAGCACCACACATCATCCCACAGACACTCACACAAACAGCATCCAGATGCAGACATTTCAACATCCATTGCATCCACTGTGTCACTTTCCTCCTCGTCCTCCTGCCCTCCCACCCAGTTGCATCTACACTCACACCTGCATGCACTATATCCTCATCCACTACCTCCATCACCAGCACACCTATCAAAACACACAACCCACTGGCAGTCACCACCCCAACAGCCATGCAAACATCCCCTGTGTCCTCTCCCACTGTGTCTGTGCCCCCTCCTCCCAAAGTACACAAACACAAGCACTCAGACACCCAACAGCCATCCACCTCACAACAGCATCCAGCACATGCACCTGCACCCAAACACAGCAGACACCTCCTACAACCACTCCCTCTTCCTCCACTCCCATACCTTCTCCCTCTTCCCGCCCAATGTACCTAATAAGCTTTTCCTTTCCACCGTTGACCTCTTCCCTACATCTCCTCCCCCCTGTCCTTCACGTCAGGCCAGGGTAGTCAAAACCCAGACGAGCACCTCAGCCACCCAGTCCACGGGCCCAATAGTGTCCCCAGCAACTCCAGGTGGGAAATGATCCCAGGCACTAGGCAGCCAGACAGAAAGGGTGCCTGCCCCAAGTGCTGCAAAGAAGGGCAAGGAGCCACCCCCAGCTGCTCCCAAAAGGAGCAAGGAGCCACTCCCATCTGCTGCAAGGAAGGGCAACGAGCCAGCCCAGCTGCTGCAAGGGAGAACATGAGCCACCCCCAGCTGATGCAAGGAAGGGCAAGGAGCCACCCCCAGCTGCTTCAAAAAGGAGCACGGAGCCATACCCAGCTGCTGCCAAAAGAAGGAAGGAGCCATCCCCAGCTGCTGCCAAAAGGAACAAGGAGCCATCCCCTGGTGCTGGCAGGAAGGGCAAGGGGCCTGCACAAGCAGGCAGTAAGGACAAGGTGCCTGGTGCTGGGACTCTGTCAGAGCCCACATCACCAACCATGGTGGTGCAGCCACCCAAGGCTGCTGGGGATGGGAAGGAGCTTCCCCCCATGGCCACCAGCTCCGCCACCAGCACCACCACCAGCAGCTGCAGCACCAGTGGTCAGCCGTCCGGGGCTGCAGGGGATACCATAAATCAACCTGTAATCAACTTCTGGTAGCTTGGCACAGAGCAGGCAAGCTTAGCTTAGTAGGCAATGAACAGAAGTTGAGATATGGATTTTTAAAGAAAAAACTTAGTTGTAGCGCTAAGAAGCATAAAGCACCAACCAGGGCTATCCGGTTGCACTAGACCAGATCAAATCTGAAAAGTAAGGCCGACCACGATGGAGTGCAGATTGGATACAGGGATCAGCCTTAGCCAGCTAAAAACAGTACCTTAATTGTGGGGTTACATCAGCATGAAGGGCTGCTCTGTTGATGCGCAATTGTTGATCTTGGAGATGTAGGTGATGCATGTGTTCAAAACCGTGCAATCGCAAATGTGTCAGTGGCGAACCCCTCAGATGTGTGCAATGCATGATTGTCAAGCCGCTCAAATGGCGATGTGATGTCTCCTGAAGCAACAATGCATCAACGTCAAAGGAGATGCATTGGTTCTGACCAGCACAATGACAGCAACTTCCGAGGGCCCAGGACTGGATTGGCACCTCTTGGCAGAGCAGGACTCACAGCTGGCATAGTCCAGAAGCTGTAGCAGGGTTGGATGAAGTCTCTGATGTCCCTGAACTTCAAAACAGGAGGCAAGCAAGCAAGCCCTTGGAGCCCCTTTGGTTTTGGGGAAGTAGAGATGCAGGTCCAGTCCTTCTCACTCCAAGGTAAGGAGGGCAGCAGGCCAAGCAACGCAGAGTATGAGTCCAGCGAAGTCCAGAAGAGTGCAGTCCTTTTTCCTGGCAGAATGTCCTAAGGTCCAGAAGTGTAATGATTTGGTGGGGTGGAAAGTCCAGTTTTTATATTGAGTGTTGCCTTTAAAGTGGAGGAGACTTCAAAAAGAGGACCTTGGAGTACACAGAGTCCCTGTCCTTCCTTCGCTGGCTCCAGACAAGGGTTATGCAGCCCTTTGTGTGGGCACAGGACACAGCCCATGGAGGCGTGTCAGCTCCTCCCTCCCATCCTGCCCAGCATGAGCCATCAGATTTCGATGGTCCATCCGTCACACCTAAAACTCTCTTTGTGTGTGGCTGTCTGGAGGAAATGCACAAGAGACCAGCTGTCACCCACCCAGACGTGTACTCAGAGATAGGCAGAGGGCACTAGATGATTTAAAGTAAGAAAATGCCACATTGCTAAAAGTGGCATTTTCAGAACTACAAATTAAAGTCCAACTTCACCATAAGTTGTGATTTTAAATTGTGATTCCAGAGACACTGAACTTAGGTGTCCCATCTCTCCCCAACTGGAAATTACATGTTTAAAAGGCAATAAGGCAATTCCAATGTTAACCTATAGGAATGATAGGACTTAAGGTAGTGTAAAATGAATTTAGGAGTTTTTCACTATCTGGACATGGAAATCTTAAAAGTACATGTCCACCTTTTTAGATACGCTGCACCCTGCCCTTGGGGATGTCAAGGGCCTACTTTAGGGGTGACATATGTATTAAAAGGAAGGTTTGGGCCTGGCAAGGGGATTAACTTGCCAGATCAACATGGCTTGTTTAAAGGGCTATTGCAGTGGGTGGCACAATCAGTGCTGCAAGCTCACTAGTAACATTTAATTTACAGACCCTAGGCACATGTTGTGCACTTTACTGGGAACTTATAAGTAGATTATTCACACCAATTGTGGGTAAGCCAATATTATTATGTTTTAGGGAATAAGCACATGCCCTTTCGCACAGGTCAGCAGTGGTAAAACTGCCTACAGTCCGAAAGCCAGCAAAAATGAAGTCAGCAAAACAGGTAGGTAGAAGGTAAAAAGTCAGGGGAAACCACGTCAACGATGCCAGGTCTAACAACATCACAATGTTATAAGTACCATGGCTCACACACAGACGTCACAGAGCTACAACCATGTACTCATTACATTTACTGGTTGTATTAGGATTCCGGAAGGTGTTGACTTCTTCCCAGGTGAATGGGACAGGTCTACCTACAAGACAAATATTTAAACATTGCATTGCAAATAGGGCAGCTACACACCGTCCAAAGTCTATAATGAATACTATGACATCTCAGTGTATTTCAAAAATTCAACTCTCTTGACACACATATGTATAGGTTGCATGAGTATAAGATGCAGTTAGTCACCTTGCAGGGCCGGATGTTGTAGGTCAGAGGTATCGAACATCACATGCCTGAAGCTGTACTGCTGGGCAGCGTCATCTCAGGCCCCCTTGCACCATGACAGAATGATGGAACCATTGGCTCAAGGTGGATCAAAGCCACCCTGCGATGGGAATGGAAAGGTGTACATCATATGTAACACTGTAAGGACAATATCAGACTTTTATGGTGCTGGTGCACAAAGTTATGACTAGTGGCAATTAATGCAACCTTGCAACATGGTGCAAGGGTGCATGCAAACCAGCAGATTTGTGTTTGTTTTTACTGAAAGGGGCACCTTCAATCACAAAAACAATTGCATGAGGCATTTTTATCTGTCTATGTGAGCTACACAGTGTAGCCGAGCCTGGGGTTGCACCACTTGGCAGATAAAAGAGTAACAGATAGCAGTGTCCAGGTACTGAAGCATGATGGATGGTTTTAAGTCTCTGAGACTTCATGACAGAAGGCCAAGCAGATTCCCCTTAGAGTCACTCTGGGTTCAAGGAATGCATGTGCAGCTCTTATCACCCAGCCAAGGGAACAGCAGGCAGCATAGCAGCACAGCAATACAGGAATCAAGAGCTGAATGCTCACACATCAGTTGTCACATGCATTGCAAGGGTACACACCTGGATGACCCCACAGTCATACGTACATTGCAAGATTGATCCTTGGGCCTATGCCCCACTATTTTTGATTTCTGATTCCTTAATGAGCCCAAGCTCTCTCCAGACCAGACCCTTTCTTTGTGATGTATCACAAATGCTCATATACCGAGGGAAGCACAAAGAGAGGGTGGCTCCTACATACTCCACTGTATGTCCCACCCAGTTTGATGATTTGCTGGACTGCCTGCCTCCATCTGGTGTAATACCAATAATTATCATGCTTTTTCCAGGCAGCCATGTCTTATGCACAAGAAAAAGGAAGCCAAGGTCCTCCATTTAATGTAGTGGGCCGTCCACTTCTTCACTCATGGCTATATTTATGACCCCAGTTGCGTGACTCTTGCGTCATGCTACTTGGAACATGTGCAAAACAACTCAAAAATAAGATTTATGAAGCCAAGCAAGGACACCTTGCGTAGCCTTGATTGGTTTAAAACATCTCAAGTAAAGGAAAGCAGCACAAATCGCTGCATTGCATTGATCTACGCTAGGGAGGCATTCCATGGTGTTGCATGGGAATTCCCACACAACTCTCCTGGATTTGACGCATACCCAGATTTACCAGAGCTGTTAAACCTGGGAATGCACCAAAAAGATACCTAGGAGAGGTGTAACAAGGCATAATATCTTTATTTCTCCTTGTTACATCATCTTTTAATGTGCACTACATTCTGCAGCCCAGGTAGATAGGGTAATGTGCCTCTCAGGATTGTTTTTGTGCAGGAAAGTGCCCCTTCATGCACAAATCAATCCTGCATGCAACACAGGCACCCACCCCTGTAACATGGTGCAAGGGTGCCTAGTTTGGTGCTAGGCAGCCAAAACGGCACCAGGGCAGGAGAAAAGACAGGACTGTATCTTATTCTTTTCAACACAGCACATTCCTGCCCTTTACCTGTCATGCTTTTCAGCACAACAAGGTGACTTGCTGCACTGCATGACAAATCACACAAATATACCCCTCAGTGTACAATCACAGGACATTCAGGGGGTCATTCTGACCCTGGCGGTCGGTGATAAAGCGGCGGCCAACCCGCAAACAGGCCGGCGGTCCAAAAAATGATATTCTAACTCTGGCGGGAACCGCCAACACAGGCCGCCACATTAACACTCCGACCGCCACGGCGGGACCGACAAACAGCGCGGCGGTCACCGCCAACAGGCAGGCGGCAGACAATGTACCGCCACCCTATCACAACTCACCAATCCGCCACCTTTTCCGGGGCGGGAGCCCCGCCGATAAAAACACGGTGGAAGCAGACACTGAACGGGAAAACGCTCACCTATACACACTCCACGAGGAAGGAGGACAGCATGGAGCCCGAATTACACATCCTACCAGCTATTGTCTACCTGCTCATCTACTAGGAGTACGAACGCCGGCGCAGACGACAACGGTGAGTACTGCACCTACGACACAGGGGAGGGGGGAGGAGAAAATATTACGGGGACACACATGCGCCATACACCCACCCCCCCACCACAAATACCTACACCCCATTGCCGAGCAACAAGTCAGAGTGACACCACACAAACCCCCCGGAATAATGCAAAGACACAATTTAAATGTTCGAAAAAATATGTGTATAAATAGCTCCATAGAAGATATGGCAAATATGCCATATAAAAGATACAAAAATAAGGAATGAAGATAGTCAACAAGATATCCATAGGCAAAAAGTCCTGCACATTCCGTCAAAGTTCCATAGTCCGTGGGCCAATGTGCACAAACACATGGGCAAAGGCCACACAGGAGACCAGACACCATTGGAGAGAACACTGCAGGGGCATCAGATGATAAAAGTACAGGCACCTCAGGGGGAAGGGAAGGGGGGGGCACCTCAGCCACATGAGTCCACGACGCCAGATCCACGAGGGGCCTCCATGCCCACTGTCCCATCCTGGGGGGTGCAAAGCCACAGTCCATCCAATGGATTACCGACTCCACTGTGATTGGAGGAGGCATGGTGACCTGAGTGCTCCCTGAAGCCCTGCTCGACACTGAACCGGCACTGTCAATGGGCCAGCGGTGCTTGACAGGAAGGGCCCAGCGGAGCGGTGCTTGAGACGGCGGGGCCCAGTGGAGCAGTGCTTGAGACGGCAGGGCCCAGCGGAGCGGTGCTTGACAGGAAGGGCCCAGCGGAGCGGTGCTTGAGACGACGGGGCCCAGCGGAGCGGTGCTTGACAGGAAGGGCCCAGCGAAGCGGTGCTTGAGACGGCGGGGCCCAGCGGAGCGGTGCTTGACAGGAAGGGCCCAGCGGAGCGGTGCTTGACAGGAAGGGCCCAGAGGAGCGGTGCTTGAGACGGCGGGGCCCAGCGGAGCGGTGCTTGACAGGAAGGGCCCAGCTGAGCGGTGCTTGACAGGAAGGGCCCAGCGGAGCGGTGCTTGACAGGAAGGGCCCAGCGGAGCGGTGCTTGAGACGGCGGGGCCCAGCGGAGCGGTGCTTGACAGGAAGGGCCCAGCGGAGCGGTGCTTGACAGGAAGGGCCCAGCGGAGCGGTGCTTGAGATGGCGGGGCCCAGCAGAGCGGTGCTTGACAGGAAGGGCCCAGCGGACCGGTGCTTGACAGGAAGGGCCCAGCTGAGCGGTGCTTGACAGGAAGGGCCAAGCGGAGCGGTGCTTGACAGGAAGGCCCAGCGGAGCGGTGCTTGAGACGGCGGGGCCCAGCGGAGCGGTGCTTGACAGGAAGGGCCCAGCGGAGTGGTGCTTGACAGGAAGGGCCCAGCGGAGCAGTGCTTGAGACGGCGGGGACCAGCGGAGCGGTGCTTGACAGGAAGGGCCCAGCGGAGCGGTGCTTGACAGGAAGGGCCCAGCGGAGCGGTGCTTGAGACGGCTGGGCCCAGCGGAGCAGTGCTTAACAGGAAGGGCCCAGCGGAGCAGTGCTTGACAGGAAGGGGCCAGCGGAGCGGTGCTTGACAGGAAGGGCCCAGCGGAGCGGTGCTTGACAGGAAGGGCCCAGCGGAGCGGTGCTTGACAGGAAGGGCCCAGCGGAGCGGTGCTTGAGACGGCGGGCCCAGTGGAGCGGTGATTGACAGGAAGGGCCCAGCTGAGCGGTGATTGACAGGAAGGGCCCAGCAGAGCGGTGCTTGACAGGAAGGGCCCAGCGGAGCGGTGCTTGAGATGGCGGGGCCCGTTCAGAGGTGCTCCTCCCGGCGGGGCCCATTCAGCCGTTCTTGGCCCGGCGGGGCCCGTTCAGCGGTTCTTGCCCCAGCTGGGCCCGTTCAGCCGTTCTTGGCCCGGCGGGGCCCGTTCAGCGTTTCTTGGCCCAGCGGGGCCCGTTCAGCGGTTCTTGCCCCAGCAGGGCCCGTTCAGCGGTTCTTGCCCCAGCGGGGCCCGTTCAGCGGTTCTTGGCCCGGCGGGGCCCGTTCAGCGTTTCTTGGCCCGGCGGGGCCCGTTCAGCGGTGCTCCTCCCGGCGGGGCCCATTCAGCGGTTCTTGCCCCAGTGGGGCCCATTCAGCGGTTCTTGGCCCGGCGGGGCCCGTTCAGCGGTTCTTGCCCCAGCGGGGCCCTGTTCAGCGGTGCTTCTCCCAGCGGGGCCCGTTCAGCGGTGCTTGTCCTGTGTGTCTAGGGAGCCAGACCTGGGCAAGACTTCCCGCTCATTCCCCATCCGAACTTGCGGTCGCGGCGCACTCCTGTGATGGAGTCCTGGGCCCGTGGGTGTCGTCCGTCACACCCGGGATGGTGCTGGTGGGGACCTCCTGGGCAGCTCGCCTGCTGCCTGACTTCTCCGCCCTGCTGCCCTTGCCCTCCTTCGCTGGAGCTCTGTGGCCCTTGCCTCTCTTGGATGATGTGGCAGGTGACAGGGCAAGGCTACTGTCCTTGGTGGCAGCTGTCTCAGGCTTGTCGCGCCAGGCCTTTTTCTTCTTTGTCCTCTTCCCGGGGGGGGGGGGGGCTGGCTGTCCCCTTGCTGCTGGCCGATGTTCCTGCCCTAGGATCTGGTGGACTCCAATAGCCCTGCACTATGGTCACAGTAGATGCAGGGCTGGTGGTGGCTGAGGTGCTTTTTTGGTCTTACCAGATGGAGGAGGTGGGTCAGTGATTGGAACGAGTTCAAGGTTGGAAAGGAAAAGGACTTGGGGAGGACAGGGACGGGTAGGTGTAGTGGGTTTGGGAGTGGAGGAAGAGGATATGGTTGTAGGAGAGTCAAATGTGCTGTCTTTGTGTGCAGGTGCTTGTGACGGAGGCTGTCGTGAGGTGGATGGCTGTTGGGTGGGTGGCTGCCTGCGTTTGTGTGCTTTGGAAGAGGGGGTGACAGACACACTGGGAGAGGACACAGGGGACGTGTAAATGGCAGTGGGGGTGGTGACTGCACGTGTGCGGACTGTAATGGAGGGTGTGCTGGTGATGGAAGTACTGGCTGATGGTGGTGTGCATGCAGGTGTGAGTGGAGACGTCACAGGGAGGGAGGGGGGAGATGAGGAGGTGGGGGACACAGAGGTGGTAGTGACTGTTGGCATGTCTGCATCTGGATTTTGCTTGGGTGAATGCTTGTGGGATCTGTGGTGCTTATGTCTGGATGAGCTGCCCTTGGGTGTAGAGGTGTGTGCAGGCTGGTCTGATGTGTGGATGGGAAGGCAGAGGAACAGGAGACTGGGACTGGGTGGAGGGAGTCAGAAGAGGGAGGCTGGAGACAGGGACAATGGCTGCCGTCAGTGCTGAGGCCAGAGCGTTGAACAATCGCTGATGGGCAGCCTGACCCGAATGAATGCCCTCCAGGTATGCATTGCTCCGATGCACCTCCCTTTCTACACCCTGGATGGCATTCAAGAGGGTAGACTGCCCAACAATGAGTGTCCTGAGGAGGCCAATGACCTCCTCACTGAGGGCAGCAGGGGTAACTGGGGCAGGGCCTGAGGTGCCTGGGGCGAAGGAGATGCCCGCCTTCCTGGGCGAGCGGGCACGGAGTGAAGCTGAGGGGCTGCTGGGAGGGCGGGGCTGGTGCGCTGGGTGGCGGCTGTACCTGTTGTGGCGGTGGGCACGGATGTTGCCGCCACCGCTAGGGAGCTCCCTTCCGAGGACGTGTCGGTGTCGCTGACGTCTCCACGGGTCCCCGTTGTGGAGCTCCACTCGCCCTCCGTCTCACTGGTGTACTCGGAGTCTGTCGTATGGCCCTCCGGGGCCATGTGAGATGCAGCTCCCTCGTGCTCCAATGCCACTTCTCCTCCGCCAGATAATGCTAATGCACACATGAACAGGAAGACAAAGAAAATGGGGGGGGGGGGAGAAATGAAGACAGGTTGAGTGCATGCATTGGCAACACCGTTGTCGGAGAGGACAGACACAGAAGCCCCCTGAACTAGGCCGCGCAATGGGGGTACATTACTCAGTTATTGTGACTAGTCCTACGGGTCTATGGACGACAAATGCACACATGGGTGAGGCCAGACCATGGATAGCTGTACTTGGCACCCTACAGAGATGGGGGGCGGGGGCACAGGGCCGAGTCTAACGGAGGGGCCTAGCCTACTGCATGCGCCCTGGCCTGGAGATAGCCACAGCCCTCCTCCCCCACCCAGACACCTTCCCTGCACACAAAGATAGCAGAATGTGCTGATACTCACCTCCTTGTGTCTGCTGTGATGTCCTCACGCGCCCATCCAAATCGGGGTAGGCCACCGCCAGGATCCGGGACATCAGGGGGGTCAATTGGCGGCTGGCACCCCTCCTACGTTGGGAGGCCATCCCCAGCAGAGACTCGGCGGTCTTTCTGGTCCCGCGGCGGATGTCCTCCCACCTCTTTCGGCAGTGGGTGCCCCGTCTGTTGTGGACCCCCAGGGCCCGGACGTCCTTGGCGATGGCACGCCAAATGTCGATCTTCTGATGGGCGCTGACCTATGTGACATGTACAGGGTGGTAAAAGAAATCGCATCAGTTTTCTGCCTGGTCAATGTGAGTGGCCTCCCCCTCCCCAACCTTGCTATGTGGCACATGCTCTCATCTTTCGTGCGTTGCACTCCTCATTCGCTCCCCTCCCCACGATCTTACATACACCCCACTCAACACAGGCATAGCCCATTCAACGTGCACCCTGTGTACTAACCTGTTGGTCTGGAGGACCGTAGAGTAGCGCATACTGGAGGAGGACCCCATCAACAAGTTTCTCCAATTCTTCGGAAGTGAAGGCAGGGGCCCTTTCCCGAGTCGCAGCAGCCATTGTATCTCCCAGACCGAGGTCACAGAAGCACTTGCAGTATAGGTCCTCTCCTGTGGATGATCAGGTCTCGAGTCATTAATCAGATAGAAAATGGCAGTCACGCCCGCGGCGGTGCGTACCGCGACCGCCGGCGCACATCGTCATTGGCTCCTGAGAGCCATAGGGTTCAATGTTAACCAATGCTGCTTTGCGCCGCGGTCTTCGACCGCCTACCGCCACGGTGTGCCACGCCAGCGCAGTGACCTCACATCCCACTGTCACACTTCACAGGTCAGGCAGCCGCCATTTCAAGGGCCCACATGGCATGATTTATACTGCGTCACACAGGCCTAGGCCTTGCATTGCCACTCATACAAGCCATTCAATGCATAGCGATTCGTGTACTGTGCAAGCTGTGTGAACGAACCTGTGGGTTGCTTGACTCTGTACTCCATGTTGTCCTTCCTAGGCACCGTCCGCTGGGACTTGCAAGGAGAAGGATGAATCCTCCCGTGTACCGGCCGCTGGTGGACCTGTCGACAATGGAAGAACGACATATCATACTTACATACCGGCTTGACAGAGCAACCATACATGAACTATGTGCCCAGCTGGAGCCAGACCTGATGTCCCCCATCTGCCAACCCACAGGGATTCCCCCTCTGGTGCAGGTTCTGTCAGTACTCCATTTTTTGGCAAGTGGGTCTTTTCAGACAACAGTGGCCATATCATCTGGGATGTCTCAGCCTATGTTTTCT
The DNA here is from genome assembly GCF_031143425.1 of Pleurodeles waltl. Lineage (NCBI taxonomy): Eukaryota > Metazoa > Chordata > Amphibia > Caudata > Salamandridae > Pleurodeles > Pleurodeles waltl. The sequence goes on along the minus strand of NC_090438.1, from coordinate 486,228,950 downwards.
AAGGTTTTGTCCAGAGTGTTGTCTGCCCTGATGAAATACATGCGGAGCTACATTATTTTCCCTGAGGTGGGCGAATTGGCTACTGTGAAGGGTGATTTCTATGCCCTTGGACATATCCCCAACATCATTGGTGCCATTGATGGGACCCATGTGGCTTTGGTTCCCCCCAGTGGAAGTGAGCAGGTGTACCGAAACAGAAAAAGTTATCATTCGATGAATGTCCAGGTGGTCTGTTTGGCTGACCAGTACATCTCCCATGTAAATGGCAAGTTCCCTGGGTCAGTGCATGACGCGTATGTCATGCGAAATAGCAGCATACCTTATGTGATGGAACAGCTACAGAGACACCGTGTGTGGCTAATAGGTGACTCTGGTTACCCCAACCTGTCGTGGCTACTGACCCCAGTGAGGAATCCCCGGATCAGGGCAGAGGAACGGGACAATGAGGCCCATGGGCGAACTAGGAGGATCATAGAAAGGACCTTCGGGGTCCTGAAGGCCAGGTTTAGGTGCCTGCATATGACAGGGGGATCCCTCATGTACTCACCAAAGAAGGTGTGCCAGATCATCGTGGCCTGCTGTATGCTTCACAATCTTGCATTGCGACGCCAGGTGCCTTTTCTGCAGGAGGATGGTCCAGATGGTGGTGTTGTAGCAGCTGTGGAGCCTGTGGAGAGTGAAGAGGAGGAAGACGACGGGGACGACACGGACAACAGGGATACAGTCATACAACAATACTTTCAGTAGCACCCAGGTAAGAATCACCCACCCCATTTTACATTTACTGAAGGCCTCATGCATCTCCACTGTCTGTGTTTCCCCCCAGTTCCTGTTAACTGATTTGTGACTTTCCCTTCCCTTTTCAGAGCTGTATGACCCACTGCCTGACATCAGCTTTGTTTGCCCATGGACTAAAGCTTATTGAGATTGGTATGTTGTTATCACAAAGTAACTGGACATTATTGCACCGTTATGTGTAATACATTTGTTGAAAATACAAGCAGACTCCTGTTTTTTTAAGTGCAATAAGTGATTTATTTTAAGTGCTACATATAGGTACATGATTGGGAAACGGTGATGGGTGGGGGTGGAGTAATGTCCATGGCAGAGTCCAGTTCTCAGTCGCACAGGTGCATTGTCCATATGCCTGGGGAAGGATGGAGCAGGGGCAGTTCAAAGTTGGACAGGGTGACAATGTGGGACAGTGGGATGACATCAGGGGGTATCTTAGGCTGGCGGGGGTCTTGCAATCCTACTCTGTCTTCTTGTGAGATCTCAGGTTCCGCTTGCGGGGTGGTTCTTCTTCTGCAGGAGCTGGGGTTCTGGTGGCCTGTCGTTGTGTGGGGGCCTCCTGTCCACTTGCCCGGCGGAGGTGGTAGGCTGTTCCTGGCCTGGGCTAGTGACAGGGGCCCTTTGGGGTGCCACATGGTCCCGCAATGGGGACCATCGTCGTGGCCCTTACCCAGATCGTCACCACATTGTTCCTCAGTTCCTCCCTGAACCCCATGTACCGTTCCTCCTGCAGTTCCTGGATCTCCTGGAACCGGCCCAGTACCGTCGCCATCGTCTCCTGGGAACGGTGGTATGCTCCCATGATGGAGGAGAGGGCCTCTTGGAGAGTGGGTTCCCCGGGCCTGTCCGCCCCCTGTCGCACAACAGCTCTCCCAGTTCCCCTGTGTTCCTGGGCCTCTGTCCCCTGGACGGTGTGCCCACTACCACTGCCCCCAGGTCCCTGTTGTTGTTGGGATGGTGGGTCAACCTGGGTGCCCTGTAGTGGTGGACACACCGCTGATTGACGTGTCCTGGAGACAGAGGCATGGGCCCGCTGGGTGGGAGCTGTGCTGGTGTTCCCAGAGGGGGTTGGGTCTGGTGTAGCCTGTGGCTGTCTGTGGGGAACCGACTGTCCAGAGGTCCCCGATGGGCCGGGCTGGTCATCTGGCTCCAGAGAGACAGAGCTGCTGTCGTCACTGGGGGCCTCTTCTGGGGGTGGGATGGACATCTCGGGACCCTCTGTGGCGGTGTGGTGGCGTTCGGGTCCAGCAGGGGTATAAAGGTATGGTTATTGCTTCTGTGTGTGGCATTTCGTGTGATGGGTGGGTGTCCGTGTACCCAAGTGCAGGCATTTCCTTGTGGGGGCTTTTGTGAGGGTGGCTTGTGGGGGTGATGTGTGTGTGCAGTGGGCATGCTTTGGTGATGGGTGTCCATGCTTTGTGGTCGCATGCAGGGCTTGGTGTTGGGATGGGTGGGTTGTGATGGTGAGCCTTTTGCTAGGGGTTGGTGTGATGGGGGAGGGGGTAAGGGTGGGGGTATGGTTTGGCATGCAGGTGGGGTGGGGGTGGGAAGCAGTAGTGAAGATTTGCCTTACCAGAGTCCATTCCTCCGCCTACTCCTGCGAGGCCCTCAGGATGCAGGATGTGCAAGACTTCCTCCTCCCACGCAGTAAATTCTGGGGGAGTAGGTGGGGGTCCGCCGCCAGTCTTCTGCACCGCAATGTTGTGCCTTGATACCATGGAACGCACCTTCCCCCGTAGGTCGTTCCATCTCTTCCTGATGTCGTCCCGATTGCGTGGATGCTGTCCCACCGCGTTGACCCTGTCCACTATCCTTTGCCATAGCGCCATCTTCCTGGCAATTGTGGTGTGCTGCACCTGTGCCCTGAAGAGCTGGGGCTCTACACAGACTATTTCCTCCACCATGACCCTGAGTTCTGCGTCACTGAACCTGGGGTGTCTTTGGGGTGCCATGGGGTGATGTGCTTGAGGTGTGGGGTGGCGTTTGTGGTGATGAGTGTGGTGCGTGTGGTGGTGTGTGGTGTTTGGTGCGTGGATTCTGTGTGGGTGATGGTGTTGTATGCCTCTGTGTTGTGGGATTGTCTATTCTGTGCTCTCTCTAGCCTTCGTCAATGATTCTGGGTCGTAGGGGTATGTGGGTGATGTGGGTGTGTGTTTTATATTGTGTTGGGTGTGTGGGAGTGGTGTTAGTATGTGTATCAGGTGTGTGTATTTCAAACTGACCAATGTGGCTGAGTTTTCTATGTGTGTGTGTATTTTGACAGCGGCGGTGTGTACCGCCAATGGAATACCGCGTTTGAAAGACCGCCGCGTGGATTTGTGAGTCGGAATGGTATGGGCGTATTTCTGTTGGCGTGACGGTGGAGGTTTGGTCATCGACATTTTTTCGCTGACCTTTGGTGTGGCGGACTTTTGTGGATGTCGGGTTTTTGGCGGTTTGCCAGTTGCGGGTCAGAATGACTGTGGCGGTTTACCGCGGCCGCGGCGGTGTTATGGCGGTCTTCTGACCGGCGGTAAGCGCCTTTTACCGCCTAGGTCAGAATGACCGCCTCAGTGCCCTATACTGTGGTCCACATGTATCATGCTACCACCAGCATACTGACATGCTGCGCACACACTCTGTGCACACTGTTTAGTTCTACATTCACTTTGAATTGTATTACAGTATATCAGCACACACACATTAATCATGTGCACCCTATTCCACATTTCAACCTATGTGTTGTGTATGTTTTGCATAGGCACACACATTCTGCAAATGGTTTTATCATTCTTACATTTCTTGATGATCCCTGATGTTGGGCTATGGTGAGTGTAGCACACCGCAACAGAACTTTTGAATAAGTGAAGTAGCCAGTAGGCTTCACTGCAGTGAACCAGGGTTAAATGGTCATGTTCTCTACTACTCTTCACTGCACAGCCTACTGCCACCCCGACTTTAGCTCTTTCTTGCTCCTGAGGAAAGTGGTAGCGTAAATCTGCTATGAGAGAAGGTCTTTGCGTTGCCCTCAAGGTCCAAGCAGAGTACAATCCATGACACAGTCCTATGTCATGGCACATAGGTATATTCCATGTTCCCCTTTGGCATTATACCAATACCAGTACCAGTGAGCGACACAACTATGCAGTTGGGCACTCAGGGGAGGGGAGACTACTCTTACCATGCAAGGGAAAAATCCTACAAAACACCTCCATAGCACCATGTTCAATTTATTTGTGTCTGTACACATGTATAAGTGCTTGAATTTTGACATGGACAGTTAACACATTAACCATCTTTGTCTTCCTGATGTGATGTGATGTGATGTGTTAGTTGGCAAACATCTGCCTTGTCTTACTTCTCTGGTCAATTACACTCTTTGCTACTTCATCAGTTTATTATGTTTTGTTACAGGCCTTTGAGCTTCCTTGCATTGATGTGCAAAGCATGGCAAATGTTTATTTCATCAACTGTGGCCAGATACGGTATTTACATTAATCTGTCCAGGAAAGGTGTTAGATTTTTGCTAGTTTATGGATCCCTACACATACATGAATGCATTCTTTACTAATGACATTTTGATATCTACACCTGAAACTAGGCCTTTGAACAACGCAACTGTCACCCAGGATCTGTGATGGTATCTGCTGGGATATTTTTTCCTACAAAATGCTGCCTTTCTGCATGCTAGTCCATATTTGAGACACACTACAATTAGGAGTTTGCCTGAGGGACTAACATTTTGGGAGATAAGTGATCCATCATACTCTGAGTATTACATGAAACACACTCTAATGAGCAATAATATAATCATGATTATTGTCCAATTGCTCTTTACTATCTAGATATTTGACAGTCCTGGCCTGTCCCTTTCATACAGTGGACTGCCTCACATTGGCTTGCTGCAATTAATTATTTTTTGGGAGTAATGGCCCCATGTTGAGCAACAGCTCAGACAGCATGATTCATACATGCTGAGGCCTACATCTGGTTGAAAAGAATGGAGTGACTACATTTTTACAATATCATTTGCACATACACAACATAATGCATGAGTTCCAAAAATAATTTATTGGTTGTTATACTGACATATTTGCTGTCACTATTTCTATCACTATTTCCATCAAGTGCTGTTGATTTAGCCAGAAAAATTGGCCACAACTTGTTTCTGTCTCCCCCACCAGCCATTGGGTGCTAGGTATCTTCATCATTGTCTGCATCCTAATCCAGTTCCTCAGCATTTTGCGGATCATAGTCCCACTGCACATTTATTCATAAGCAGGTATTGTGCAATACTACACACACAAAGGTGATTTTACAGACCACAGGGGGTGAGTGCAATAGTCTTCCGCTTGACAAGTCGAGGCAGAGGAGCCTCGATTTTAGAACCCCAATGCTCCTTTCAACAACATTCCTTGTCTTGGTCAGTGCACTAATATATCGTTTTTCTGCCTCCCTCTGGAGATTGTTCAATGGGGTCAAGCGCCATGGCTGAAACCCATGTCGTTGGTAATCTGAAAAGTGTAAAAAGACAACAGTAAATTATTTTGTACGTTGTTTCTTACACATAACTTACCATGTGTCTTATGTATGCTGACAAATTAATACACATTTCTAAAACCTTTACCAGATATGTGTTAGATATTGTTGACCATTGGTTTACACATGTATCTTCAAGTTCTATGTGACATTACACATATTGTCCATGTCCTGATGCATAGGACACTTCTACATGCTAACTGTAATGTTTAGGCAGTAAATAACCATGATAAGTACGTTGGAACATTCTTAACAGCTTATGTTATTTGCACTCACTATGTGTGCTAAGTTAGAAATTTATGAGCAGAATCTCATCTATGTATTCAGCCCTAAGTAGGTAGTGACAGTGGCAACATGTTTGATACTCCAACACACATTTGTCTTTTTCTCACCTGTGATATCCTTCCTTGCCTACATTATAGTAGCATTGCAATTGACTTGTTTACCTAAGTTAACATGGCTATTTGCTTAGCACATGTAATGATGTTCTGACACATGACATGGATAACGTTTTAAATTTTAATCAAACAACAGCTAATGCTTTTTGTATGGCAAGGTGTCACACAGAACCTAGATTGACGCATGGGTAGGGCAATATAGGCCATTTTCAAAAGTTCATATGGGACAAACTGATATAGATAAAGGTAACTTTATACTACAGACGTATACACAACATTTTCAGCAATTCACATGTATGTGTGTCTTTTGCCTTGTTGGTGATTTAGTACCTATCTGCTTTGAATATGGCATCATTGATGTGGCAAGAGAGTGCTCAGTTTAGGATCCTGAGTACACTGTGATCCCTTACCTTGGTTGCCTTTCATTCTATACATTTTACTGGTGTATGACATATTTGACAACATATTAATTGACTGTCAGTTTTATATTTATGGACTGAGATGCAGGAATGAAGGCAACTTGAGAAACCAAACTGGTCATCTACCACATTGATGAAGTATATCAATGTGGGTTGGTATCTATGCGCTTGTTTGGACCTAGACTGTTGGGTTAGCTGAGACATATGTACTTTGTAAATTTGGTATCACATATATACCTTGATTTGTCATTTGCACATGATTTGAAGCTACACTTACAGTGCATGACATCAATCGAATTCAGAACCTCTTCCATTAGTGCTCCTGATACTTTAGTCAACATAAAAATATTCTGCCATGTGGGACACATTTAGGCCCTCATTATGACATTGGTGGGCGGCGGAGGCTGCCTGCCAATGCCATACTGCACTCAGGGCACCTGTGCGGCCTGAACCCCGCCGGCCCTATTATGGCTGTACTGCTGGGTCGGCATGCGGAAACAGCATTTCCACCCTCCAGCACCGTGGGGAACAGGGCCTTCACATTGCAGCCAACTTCTAATGGAGCCGGCTGCAATGTGGTGGTGCAGCGGGTACAGCACCACTTGTTGCGCATTCCACTTCCCGTAATTCGGGCAGTGGAATGCGCAATGGGGCTGTGCATGGGGGCCCCTGCAGTGCAAGTACATGGGCAGTGTAGGGGCCCCCAGGGCACCCTGAGTCTCCCATTCCACCAGCCTTTCCATGGACAGGCTGGCAGATGGGGACTCGTAATCGGCAGGGCAGCGCTGCCCAGGCGGACTACAACCACCAGGACCACCAGGCTGTAGGCTGGCCGCAGCCTGGTGGTGACATCGGTTGGACTGTGACAGCTCCGCCACTGTAATAACGTGGCGGTCGGACCGCCACGACCACAGCGGTCTGGTGACCGCCAGGGTCATAATGACGCCCTTATTTAGGAACACATGATTTGTTTGACATGTGTCATTATAGTAGAACTTTAACTAGTTACCAAGACTAGATACACCACTGAAAAATACACTCATCTCACAGTTGGCTAATCTGTACCGTTTCAACTCATATTGACTTCACTTGTATATCCTATTATTTGTGTGTTGACTTGTTAACTAGTGCATAAAATGTGATTCTGTCCACTGGCACAGTGTGAGATGACACAATACTTTTCACAGCCAATTTTTTCCTACTTCCATTGCAGGATTAGTGAAGGAATGACACAGTGTCTACCTTTTGCAGTAAGTTATTCCAGCTATGTACATATGACACAAGACCTGTAAACAAACATAGAGGTGGCTATTATGTCATACATTACAACTTACTAGATGGTATTAAGTATGTTTGTGGTTTTCTTACCAATGAATAGGCCATTTTCATATGTACCATCCTGGAACAGCTCATTGACTGTACTGTGGAAGAAGATGAAGGCATCATGTGCAATCCCAGGATATTTAGCCAGAACATTTATGAACATTTCCTAAAGATGTGTTGTGACCTTTACATTTAAAGAGAATTTGTGCTTGCAATTTCTGTGCAGATGGAATGTTGCAGCAGGGGGCACCAATTGCAAACGAGAAAATCCAGCTATGGCATAGAATCCTTGTTTGGTATCCAGTTATTGTTGGGGAGCGTTGAGGAAGAAAAGGTACTGGGGTGTGAGTTTATTTATGGCATCCAAAATAGAGGGGAGAAAGGCAGAACATTCTCCCTGTTAGATCCCCTCCATTCTGGCTGTTGTGACTTGGAAGGAACCTGATGCCAGCATGTAGAGCACAACCATAGGTTTTATATGTAGCAGGACGTTGTTGTGCCTTGAAGTCGGTGGCTGGAAACTTGCTACAATCTTCTCCAGCAATTCCTCTTGAGACTGTAGAACTGTATGACCTCCTCCTCCCTGAGGCCAATGAGGGATATGTGCGACAGGCAAACACGCTCCTGCTTCCTTTGCTGCCCATGAGGTGGTGGTGGTAGTGCTGGTCATATTTTAACTACTCCAAGTTGCAGTATGATGACCTCCATGGCATAGTTGAGCTGTCCAAAGTGTTTTGTGATGTTGATGTTTTTATACTACAGCCACTGCATCATTTCTTATACCTGGTTTGCCGATGCTAAGCAATTCTGGTGCATTTCAAACTTTGCGTTGTTCTACCTAATGATGTGTGATGCACTGCTATAACCATAAATACTATTAGTTACAGCTATGTCAAATCTTGCGAGGGAATGCCTACACTGCATACTTTAAACGTTGTGTGACACAGCTGCTTTCAGCAAGGCTTTTGCTCCATGCAATCCTTAAAAAGATGATAAATTTGTGCAAATGCATCATTTTATAAATATAACTGCTTCCAAGACCGTTACACCACAATACATGGCACGGTAAAGGGCACAAGCCTCTCATAAATATGCCCTTTGGTCCCAAAGTGAAGGGCTCAGATAGGATTGAACCTTCTTCATGCACCTGACCCATGCTCTATCGAGATTGCCCTCAAGCTGTGCCAAGGTCCCCATCTATCATGCCCAGTTGACTCAGTTAGTGCTAAATGTTTGTTGGCACTATTTTCACTCATAACTTTAAGAATTCATAGATCGGTTCCCCTTATGTATTTTTTGTTGTTTTGATGTAATTTTGTCCATTATATTTGTTTCTATGTTTAATTGGAGTTTTTTTATTTATTCTGTTGTGTTTTCAATTTTTTAACTGTTTTAATATTTTTAAATGCTTTGTATATTTTCATATGCCTGTCTGCTCTGTGCCATAGGTACCAGAGGTTGAGCTCAAGTTTAAATTACTGAAATTTATACTGAGTTTATCAGGATAGCGACATTAATACTTGTGGTAGAAATCTTGTCTACACCAACTAATAATCCACTTTCTCACATGGGTGCTCAGCAGTGGTATCTCAAACTTGTGTTTAGTGGTACCACTCAAGTAGTAAGTTGGTAATTACAAAACCCTAAATTAAATTGAAAAAAAATATATATATTTTTAACGATAATCAGGTCTCTGATTGGATAATTTTTATTGGGTCCAAATTATTTCTGATTACCAATGTTTGTATCTTTAAAAGCTTAAATGATCATGGAGTTGGATCAGGCTTCACTGACAATTCTTAGAGTGGTGGAAATGAAAACCCAATACAGAAAAATGCAATTGAAGTTGAGACAGAATGCCAAGAAGGCAGATATGAAAAGATCCTGAGGGCCTAGGGGGAAGTCTATCAAGCACAGAAGAGGAGGAAAAAATGGAATCAACCAAGAGCATGAAAGGAGCAGGGGAGCACCTGTCCCAAGATGGGACCATTCAGGGAGTGAAGCAGGTTCTAGCAGCATGAGCCCATTTGAAAGGGCGAGCTGCCAGATGAAGCTCACTGACAACCAACCAACAAGGAAGCTGCAGGCCAAACCGTCAGCCACAGTACCAGAGGAGGAGAAACTGGCACTGGAAAACAAAGACTGGCATTGGCGGAGAACCATAAGAAGTTCTGTGACATACAAAAAGAAAAAAACAAAAGGTACCATAGGCAGAGCTAGGCACACACACCTGCTGAGGGGCGGGGTACCCCTGTGAAGGATAGAGAGCGTTAGAAATACATACAACAAAACATAACAATAATCCTATGGTGACTTATGCTTTCCAAAATAAAAGCACTAGTGGGCTGCATGAAAGGCAATACAGCCACTACATGCAATAGGCTATATAATCCCATCATGAAGGATTACATTTTGATTGATTGTCATTCAGAGTTACACTATCATCTAGTACAGTCCAAGCTGATTGAACCCAGGTGGCTTGGAAAAGTAGCTGATATGTGGGTCCACACTAGGTTGTCTAAGAAGGCCCATGGAGGTGATCAAAAGTAAGGAGTCCAGCTCCCCTTCAGGGGAAAGAGGGGAGCTACAAGGATAAAAAGAAGGAGTTTTCACAAGGTCTCCAAAAGTGTTACTAAGATAGGTCCCATGCCTTTTCCAAAATCCTAGTGAGAGGGGTACAAGGGAGAAATCATGTGACCCATCTAGGGCTGGGGTATGCCTGTACTGCTACAAGTCAGGACTCAAAAAAGGAGTCTCAGACTCAGCTTGTGTATAGGCATCATGTCAGAGATCCCTTAAGTCTTGTCCAACAAGGATGGTAGAAGTCCCCCACAGGTGGAGGTTGACCTGGCTGTACCCAAGGTTAGGACTGAAGCCACCTTAGTCCTGATGCATGCTGTGGATGTTAAAGACCTGTCCACCATGCCTCCGAACATGGTGAAGTACAGACTATGGCCAGTCATCAATGGGACCAAATTAGAGTAGAGGTTCTGAGGGAGAAATTAGCTAACATGACCTTAGTGGTGGAGTGGCTAATTTCCCCACAGTAGGTTAGCCAAGATGTCCTCCATAGGTTAGTCTATACTGCCAATAATGTGAAAGTTCATTCCATATCAATGGTCACCTTTGAGTAGAGAGGGTTTACTGGGCCAAAGAAGGTAGGTGTGAGCTCCCCCAAACCAGTGGAATGTCTGTGGAGAAGCAAACTAGAAATGTTTGCATGTGATGAGTTGAAAAAGAGAACGAATGTGGTAATGTTGTGTCTACCTTAGTGGGAGAGTGTGGCTACAAGGGCCCAGACAGTCCATCATGGAAGTCTAGGGTGCCTTGAGTCTGCAACAATGGCCCAGGTTCCCATAACCAATCGTAAGGGCAAGAGGCTTGGGAAACCACCCTCAAAACTTTCCACAGCCCAGAAGGAAAGTGACCTCTAAGGGGAAGATCTGGAGCCAAAAGAGAAAGAAGAATCTACCCTGAGGGACCATGCAGAATTCTCCAAGTTGCATGGGCTAGAGGATCTTCCAGGGATGAATTCTGGCAAGTACAGAAAGAAAGAGTGCCAAGCCTTGATGGCCTTAAGTACCAGATTGAAGAACAAGAGCAGAGGAACCCAAAGGATCAGAAGAGGGTATCTTGTACAGTGAGGCTAAGGGCTCAAGGCCTAGAGAAACCATGGGATGATTAGTCTCCCAGCATCACAGGGCATTCCTCTCACACTTACCTCATGATATCCCTTTGATGGGCACTTCTTGTGGACCAAACCCTGGGACAGGTTGGCACCAGATGTGTGAGAAGGTGAAGGAATTATGTCACTCCTGCACCACCTGCCAAGCCAGTGGCACAACATAAGGGTAATCCAAGGCTTACCTGCTCCCACTACCTGTGACTATGCACCTTTTGAAAGGGTGATGGTTAACAATGTCTGGTCCCTAGATCCTAAAATCACTTCTCAGAACAGGTTCGCCTTACTGGTGGGTGAACATGCTCTATGTACCCTGAAGACATACCTCAGGGATTGATAACTGTGCTTTTAGTGGCCAGAACCATGCTTGGTTTACCAAAGTAGGGTTCCTCAAAGAGGTAATCCTAGAAAGGTATAAAAATGTCATGTCTGCTTACGTGAAGGTGGGACGAGTGAGGTGGTTTACAGGTTCACTACCTATTATGACCCCCAATCCAATAGACTTGTGTAGAGGTTCAACAAGACCCTAAAAAGGCATGAATATGGAGTTGTCTAGAAAATTCCATAGAAAGTGGGATGTCCTACTGCCATGCCTATTATTTGCTACAGGGAGATGCCATAAAAGGGAGTAGACTTCAACCCTCTGACCTTGTATATAGGCAACATGTTAGAGGTCCCTTAAGTAATGTCCAAGACATATGGGAGAAACCTCTCCATGAACCCAAGCAGTTCATTGTTGACTATGTGATGGGCCTGCATTCCCACATGGCCGAGCCCATAAAAAGGGCTAACAAAAACGTGGAGACCAGCTAGGAGCTTATCAAGACAAGATATGACCAAAATGAAAGCTTGGTGGCATACCAGCCAGGTCAGAAAATGTGGTTTGTGGGATCTGTGGCACCCAGGGCCCTCAAAGGCAAATGGACTTGGCCCTACACAGTACTGGAAGGGATGTGGAGCTGAAGTACCTGGCTGACATTAATACCCCTAGATACCCCTATAGAGTGATTCCTGTCAACCGTCTGAAGCATCTCTTTGACATAACAGATGTGACCATTCTGATGATCACTGATGGAGGAGAGGAAGATGAGAGTGAACCTGTACCTCTTGTCTCACAAGTCCAAGAATGGTTCAGTAAAGGGAGTAGTGATACCCCCTACACTAACAGAGCAGTAGCAGAGAGAATGTTGCCGATTGTTGAAGGAGTTTGCTAGACTGTTCTCATTGACAACTGGACTGACCCAGTAATGCGCTCATGACATTCACATTGGTGACAGCTTACTTGTCAAAAACAAAATTTGCAGGTTGTCAGGCAAAGCAAGGGCCATCATAAAGGATGAAGTTTTCAGAATTATGTTCATTGGGTTATTGAGCCCTCTAGTAGACCCTCATCCAATCCAATGGTGCTAGTGTCCTATGCTAGCCCGAAAGTAGGAACTCCAGAACTAAGGTCTGCATGTACTACAGAGGATTTAATGCTGCCACCAAAACAGACACACAACCCATTAAGGGCCAGATGCAGGAAATCCATGAATTGCGACTCGCAAATTGCGAGTCAGTGAGACTCGCAATTTGCGAGTCGCAATTCAGGATGCAGAACGGTGTCTCAGACACCGTCTGCGACTCGCTATGGGGTCGCAAAGACCCACCTCATTAATATTAATGAGGTGGGTCGCTGTTTGCGACCCCATAGCGAGTCCCTGCACTCACATCACCTCCATGTCTGTGACTGCTTTTTTTATAAAGCAGTTTTTTTGTTGTATTGCAGCCTGTTTTCCTTAAAGGAAAATGAGTTGCAATACAAAAAAAATATGAAACCATTTGGTTTAATTTTTTCAGAGTAGGCAGTGCTCCATTGGACCACTGCCTGCTCTGATTTTTATTTTTTAGCAACATTCACAAAAGGGAAGGGGTCCCATTGGGACCCCTTCCCTTTTGCGAATGAGTTACCACCCACTTCAAGTGGGTGTTAACTGCGAATTGCGGTGCGAGTCTCAATTAGGAAGGGAACACCCCTTCCTATTTGCGAGTCGCATTCACATTTGAATGAGCATCACGATGGCCGTTTTGCATGGCACAAACTGCGATTTTCGCAGTTTGCGCCATGCAAACCGGTTCCTACATCTGGCCCTTATTGGTTAGGGGTTGCTCAGTATTTCAGCACATTTCATCTTACTTCTGAGTACTGGCAGATTACCCTGACTGAGGGAGCTCAGTTGAGATCATTGAGAGCCGCTTCCAATTTAAGGTCGTGTACTTTGGATTGAACAATATCCCTGCCACTTTCAAGAGTCTGATTAGCAGGGTAGTGCCTAGTAGACCATGGGCCAGCCCACAGGGTAGAGATCTTTAGTGTACCTGTCCCATGAAGTGGGCGAAGATCACATGCAGCTTCTCCAGTCCGAGATCCAAACTATCATGGCTTGGGATCCTCCCAAATCTCAAACTGAGGTCAGAGCTTTCCTGGGTCTAACAAGGTACTACAGAAGAGTTGTCAGTGTGACATCTGTTAGAAATAGGGTCTTTAGTTGACATAAGTATGGTCCTAAGAAGGGACCACAATCCTAGTCAGTTTAAGTCACAACACAACTGGAATTATCCTGTGCTCACCCTCTGGTAGCTTGGCACAGAGCAGGCAGGCAGGCTGAACTTAGAAAGCAATGTGTAAAGTATTTGTGCAATAACACATATAGTATCGCAGTGAAAACACAACAAAAAGTACTCCACACCAGTTTAGAAAAATAGACATTATTTATCTGATTAAAACAACCTCCAACCATCCAAGATGCACAGGTCAAGATATCACTTTTTAAAGGTGTAGATGAGTCAATCCATATGAATCAGTGGTTGTAGCCTTTTAACACACAGTACCTGGGATGTGTAAAAAAATAATGACACAGAGGAGGAGATGCATCGGAAAGTAAAGCAAAGCATTTGTTTTTCCTGTGCTACAGAGATGATGCATTCATTTTTTCCTCGTGGCAAGGCGATGCATAGATTTTGGGGCGCACAGCCTTGGTTCCTCACTGCGTTGCGGGGGATATTTGATGCCCAGGGACGATGTGTGGGAAATCCAAAAATGTAATGTGAAGAGACAACAGGTGCTGTGTTGATCCAGAAGGTGATGCAGGAAATTTGCTGCATCGACTCTGTAGGCTTTTCTGCAAATTTTGCAGCAGGTGCGTTGGTTTTTCCGGTGCAGTAGATTTTCTCCTCAGATTAAATCTTTGGTGGCCCTGAGACTTCTTAACAGAAGGCAAACTTAGTCCAAGCCCTTGGAGAGGACTTGTGGAGGAAGATAAAGTCCTTCCACCAGAGTCAGGTGTCAGTGGGCAGCAGGGCAACAAGCAAGAGAGCAGTACTTCTAGAAAAGCAGCCCAGATGAGTCCTTTGGCCAGCACAGCAGTCCTTCTGACGGAGTCCAGTTGTAGATCCAGAAGTGTCGGATTTAAGGGGTCACAGACCCAGTATATATACTCAACTATTACTTTGAAGTTGGGGAAACGTCAAAGAGTGGTTTTGAAGTGCATCAGTTCCCCTTTCAACCCAGTCCAGTCTGGCCGGAGATCTGTGGGGGTTATCAGTCCTTTGTGTGAGGTCAAACCACTAGCCCTTGACGTGTAAGTGAGAGCCCCTCCACCCTTCCTGCCCAGGAAGACCCATCAGTATGCAAATAAGTGTCCTGGTTTATGGCTGTCTGGGTGGAATGCACAAGGGGAGCTGTCAACCAGCATAGACTAAACGTGGATAGGGGACAGGCTGTAAAGCACAGAGAGCAGCAAGTGTAGAGAAATGCCTACTTTCTAAAAGTGGCATTTATAAAATAGAAATGTTAAATCCAACTTCACTAGTAAGCAGGATTTCTCACTACCATTCCAAGCATACCAAATTTGACAAGGATACTCCTCTCAGATCCAATGCTGGTCTATGACAGGAGCAGGCTTCACATTAGTGAAAAACGACTTTGGGAGTTTTTCACTACCAAGACATGTACAACTTACCAGTACACGTCCTGCCTTTTACCTACAAAGTACCCTGCCATATGGGCTACCTAGTGCCTACCTTAGGGGTGACTTATATGTGATAAAAGGGGAGTTTAAGGCTTGGCAAGAGGTTTTAAATGACAATTCGAAGTAGCAGTGAAACTGCACACACAGGCTTTGCGATTGCAGGCCTGAGACATGGTTAAGGGGCTACTTATGAGTATGGCACAATCAGTGCTGCAGGCCCACTGGTAGCATTTAAATCACAGCCCCTGTGCACATATAGTGCACTTTACTAGGGACTTATATGTCAGTTGGGTAGAAGCCAATGTTACCATGTTGGGGAGAGAGCACAAGCACTTTAGCAGTGGTTAGCATTGATAAAGTTCATAGAGTCCTAAAACCAGCAAAAATTAGATCAGAAAAATAGAGGGAGGTAGGCAAAAGGTTTGGGGAAGAGCACCCTGCACCCTAAGGCTGCCAGGTTTAACAGCACCATTATAGCTCTGACCCCTAAGAAGCAGCCCAAGAAGGTAATTTAAACTAAAGGCAACAAAAAGCCTTTAACATCCTGGAGGAGGTGCTGTGTACAACACCTGTTCTCAAGGCACCTGATTTCAACAAGGCTTTTGTGCAGAAGCATCTGAGCATGGCATTTGTGGGGCATTATCACAGATAAATAATGAGTGTCAGAATCAAACCCATTGCATTTATCAGCAAGTGACTATTCCCCACAGAGCAGCTTGGAGTGCCAAATAGAGGGAAGCCATTTCTGTAGTTGGTTACTTAAGAAGATAAGTCCCAGCTGTTTGGCAGTTACTTCTGTATTCAAATTAGTCACAGACCTCTCATGTGGCTTGTGAAGATGAGAGGAGAGTATCCTGAATTGTTGAGGTGGTCCATTTTACCACAGGGTATGGACTTTATAGTGGAACACAGAACCTGGTACCGACCCCACTAAGCAGAGGGCCTTCTGCTTAGATGATACCTTTGAATGGAATGGCTGAGTTGCTCCTCACGTTTCATCTGGAGGGGCCAGTGTAGGAAAAAGGCCTCTTTTTACGTGCTCATCTCAAATGTTGAGTACTGGTGCTGCTGGTTTTTTGATTATGTGTGCTGGACTCAGCTAATAAATCCCAGTCTGCTCTGACCCCTAAGACAAGCCAAAATTGCCATTCCTCCTAATTAGTATATGTAACTTACTTATAAGTCCCTAGTGTATGGTATGAAAGTGTACCAGGGCATGCAAGGTAAATGCCACTAGTAGGCTGCAACATCTTTGTGCCATTTACTACAATGATAAAATAAATATGGCTTCAGGTCTATCATTGTAGACTAACTGTGACAATTTAAAAACTACAATTTGACCAATCAAAATAAAACCTTTTGAGACCTAAACCTTCCATTTTAATATTAATAAATCGTGCCTAGGCAAGCCTTATTGCCCGGAATGCTAAGTGCATGGTACTAAAAAGTAGGACATGAAGAAATTTATTATTACACATGTTCTGACACTGAAAAAAAGCCTCAAAAGTTATTTTTACTAGAGCAAGGCCAGCTGTTATATAGGAAAAAACTGGGTTGCAATATTGCCTTTAATGATGCTATCTATAGCTAGTAAATACCTAGAAATTTAATTCTTGGACTCCCTATGAATTTTGTTAAAATCCAATTCACTAGTGAAGTGAAAAGCTATTAACACATATCAGGTAAAAGGTGCTTTTTAAAGTTACCTTTTACCTGCCTAAAGCCTCTGGAGGCTAACTTACATTAGCTCACAGCTGCAGTCCTCTGAGTGCTTAGCCCTCAATGAGGTGTGAAACTGCTCCCAGAGCAGGAGTAAAAGGCTTGGGAGCAGGGAGGTATTTCTATTCCTCTGGCAGGATGGCTATTTGGGCAGTGCCCAAGAATTTTATTAACTTTAAAGGGGTATCCCCTGTAACAGAAAAATGTTGATTGACACCTGGACAAAACTTTAAATTTTTCCAATCACAGTAGGGTGGGAATTGCTCCCGGAACTGGTTTGAAGTGATGACAGAGGAGCAGTTGCTCATTTTCCTGGCTTCATCTCTGGGTTGGCACACCGACTCTGCAGAAGGGGAAAAGTGTTTCACTGTTATGGCAGAGAGAGGCGCTGTGGGAGTTGTTGTCATAGGGCACACAGGGACTACTGCAAAAATGGGCAGGATAGTCCTGGGATTTTTTTCTCTCCGAGTTAGGGTGGGCAAAATTCACCCACACTCACATACTAGTGTCAGGCAGGCATATATGTCGTACCCCTGGCACCCTCTTCAGAACTCTGTGGGCCTGTGGAAGTACTGAAGAAGGACTACAGCTATTGTTAGAGCCCTCACAATAAACCTGAAGGACTGTACCTGATACCATTTGTTCTCAGGCCCTTACAAGGAATGTTTGACTAGGTAGCTATTGGCTAGCAAAGGGACATGAATAACTAACAGGTTTAGAGTTTGTGACCCAAAGGTACTATGTTTATAGTAGATTATCGCAAGCAGTTTGTTTCAGAAAGAGAAACCAGGTTTGATGCTCAACTCCCATCAAATTGTTGGCTGAATACATTTCAGCATTTTTAATATATACTTAGGTAAGCGTACCTCCCTGTTTTGCTGTGGCATTAAATCCAAAACTAATACAAATACGTTATCACTGAAAGTGTGGTCACATGTGACACTGTAAACCAGTCCATTATCTGGCCAGTACTTACCGTTAGCGGTGATATAGTGATCACTGTGCCTTTCCACAGGTGCAGAAACGTTATTATAAAAATGGTGCAAACTGACCATTGGTTAGCTAGTCAAATGCCTCTTGAGCACTCACTCTTAATGGTGGGATGCATGAAGATCTATAATATGACTGCTGTATGTAGTTAAATTTGCTGTAATCGTAGATGTGAGCCCCATTGCTATTCTTCAAAGAGATCATGTCCTCACATGGTACTTTGGCAATGTTGATTTATTAATTACTAAGAACAGCCTGACTTACTGAGGATGTAACAACATTTGATGTAGAGAACCTTCGTTTTGGATGGAGGCATCAGGCATAGCTGATGAAGACAGGTCTCACAGGTTACTCTCTGAGGCACTCACATGTATCTCTCAGTGGCATTCTGTCCACCTGATTATTGTGCCTGATTGTACCACATCATTCCCCCACCACGCTTCCTTGCCACACTTGTTGCTCGTTTTGGCCCTGAGGATCCAAAGAGAAACCACAGATCTCCAAGGCAGCTCCTCTCAGAGACAGCAGGCATACTCAAGCAAGCTGAAGGAGTTTAGATGTCTCTAGCCCTACAGCATTTTAACATCCTCTGCTGAACATCACCAGGAGCTGTGATCTGAGCATAAACAGGCAGAATCTGCAAACATGTACATAGACAAGGGGGGGTTGCAGCAGGAGTGGTCACCAAAGGGTAGTAGGGGTGAAAAGCATGAGCTAGTGAGCAAGGAGCACAGAGGAGTGGAATAGAATCCAAAAGATATCTCCAGTAAACTTATAGAGTGCAGTACATAGTGGGCCATTCCACCTCGAGCTGCCAGTGTTAGGGAACATAATTGTTGAATCAGTATACTGTATATGCCGGACATAACACCCTTAAACTGTCCAAAGGGTTAGAGGTAGGTAAGCACCTGGGAGGAGGGGACATCCCAGGGCTGCAGGCTCAGTCTGTGGATCAGGCAATAGCGTAGTTATGTGTATATCCAGTGCTGGCTAAGGGGAGGCCAACTTCATCTCAAAGCATCATGAAGGACTTGAGCTATTGTTGGGAGTTTAAGTGATCCTGGTTGTGAATCTCTGCCTCATGCCAAGAGCCTCAATTAAGCAATTCACCTCTAACCCACAGGCTATAGTTTCCCCATATGTGTGCCTTTAGAGAGGAGTCTGTGGGCTAGCACCAGATCTTGGATATGGCCACGAGTATGGGATTCACTGTCAGTGGTGGGGGAGACCTGGCATATACAGGGCACGCAGCCCTGTAGAGCCACCTAGGATACTCTGCTCTATTGCAACCCACATCCGAGTTTCCCGAGCAAAAGGATGCATATAGGCCAGTTATGTGGAAGGCAAGCCCGTACAATAGTGCTCAACAATGGTGAGTCCAAGACCGCTGGATGTTCTATGAGCAATGTTTCCCAATGATCCAGCGGGCTGCATAGATCCTCAAATAAAGGACTTAGGGGGTCATTCCGACCCTGGCGGTCCATGACCGCCAGGGCGGAGGGCAGCGGAAGCACCGCCAACAGGCTGGCGGTGCTTCCTGGGCTATTCTGACCGCGGCGGTAAAGCCGTGGTCAGAAAAGGGGAACCGGCGGTTTCCTGCTGGTTTTCCCTTGGCCCAGGGAATCCTCCATGGCGGCGCTGCTTGCAGCACCGCCACGGGGATTCCGAGCCCCTTCCCGCCAGCCTGTTTCTGGCGGTTGTCACCGCCAGAACCAGGATGTCGTGGTGCCCCTGGGGGCCCCTGCACTGCCCATGCCACTGGCATGGGCAGTGCAGGGGCCCACTCACAGGGCCCCATACAGATTTTCACTGTCTGCTTAGCAGACAGTGAAAATCGCGACGGGTGCCACTGCACCCGTCGCACCCCTGCATCTCCGCCGGCTCCATTCGGAGCCGGCTTCCTCGTTGCAGGGGCTTTCCCGCTGGGCCGGCGGGCGGCCTTTTGGCGGTCACCCGCTGACCCAGCGGGAAAGTTGGAATGGCCGCCGCGGTCTTTTGACCGCGGGGCGGTCATTCGGCGGTAACCGCATGGCGGGCGGCGACCGCCGCCCACCGCGGTCAGAATGACCGCCTTAGACCCTCATTACAACCTTGGTGGGCGGCAGAGGCCGCCCGCCAAGGTTTCACCACCGAGCGGCCACCTATGCGGCCGCAATCCCGCCGGCCATGTTATTACATCCCCGCTGGGCTGGCGGGTGGAAACATAGTTTCCGCCCGCCGGCCCAGCGAGGATGTCAGCTGTAACATTGGAGCCGGCTCCTAATGGAGCCGGCGGTGTTGTGGCGGTGCGACGGGTGAAGCTGCATCCATCGTGCTTTTCACTGTCTGCTGTGCAGACAGTGAAAAGCAGGGTGGGGCTGTACCTGGGTGCCCCTGCACTGCCCATGCCAAGTTCATGGGCATTGCAGGGGACCCCAGGGGCCCCACGACTCCCCTTCCCGCCAGCCTTTCCATGGTGGTCTCTACCGCCATGGACAGGGTGGCGGGAAGGGGACTCGTAAACCCCTGGGCAGCGCTGCAAGCAGCGCTGCCCTGGCGGATTAAAACCGCCGGGACAACCATTGGTGGGAAACCGCCGGTCCCGGCGGTGCAACCACTGTGCTACCACCACGGTCGTAATTCGCCAGATTGTACCGCCAGCCTGTTGGCGGTACAATCGCTGAAACAGCCCTGGCGGTCTTTGACCGCCAGGGTTGTAATGAGGCCCTTGGTGCCCTTGTCAACCTGCTGCAGGACATTAAGGGGCGTCAACAGAGGAGCATGACCAGCACATAGATGAAACGTGAGAGAGTCACCATTTTCACAGCCTGTGTCTGCCCCCCTTATGATAGATTCAGGTACATCCACTTCACCTTTCATACCTAAACAATCTGAACCAACAACTCATCCATCTAATCAACAATCATACAGCACATACCCAGAGTAAAACACTTCAAAGGTTTATGGCAGCCATTGTGAGAAGACAAAGAAGACAGATCATCGTGCCCAAGGGTTTTAAACCATGCCTTTTCCAAAAAGGAAAGCCCAGACCCGAAACATAACTGTGCAACATATGAACTCCACAAAATGAGAAGCCATAGTGAAAAAGATGTACAAGACACTCTAAACAGGTGAGAAGTACAAAATGAGATGAACTAGGAAATCAAGAAACATAACAGAGAAAACTGGGCTAACAAAACAATGTCTGCATAAGTCATCAGAGAAAACACTGAATGGAAAAACATCCTATTGTTGTACAGAGCTAGTCATACAATAGCACAAGTTAAGGAAGAGGTGGAAGAATTGCAACTAGAGGTTGTTTTTCTTTTAAAAATAGCTGTGTAGATAATCCACAAGTCAACTTATTTTTTCAAATCAATATAATTGACAGAACTGCACATGATACGAGTAAAAGACGTGCTAAATACCACTGATGCAACAAGTAAGACCATCAAATGGAACAATGGCAGGGTCAGAGATGTTCATATTTCCAATGTAATTGTCCAGCCTTCAGCACCGAAAGACAGCAAATGTCCACACAAGAAGACAGCTAGCTCAGATAGAAAACCCAAAGAAACTACATATCTGGATATCACTTGTGGAGTCACTCAAAGAATAACACCACCACAGTTAATAATTCTTCACTTGATTTTCTTATCTACGTGGCAATACACAATGGTGATCAAACCCAACATGCCTGAAACAAACCAGACAAAGCTAATGAACAAATACCATACATATCTCCAAGTGATGTAGTAAAACATATTTATGCAATGACAGGAATGTTCCAAAAACATCAACAATGAGGAAAAAAATAATTGAAAACAAAATCTTGAGATCGCTATCAGAGACATTAGGAGACAGATCAGTAAAATGGAATGTTCTCCAAACAGGAAAAAAGACCTGGCAAAGCAACACAGCAAATGGCAAGACAATCCTTGATGGCACAAGCAAAGTAAACCGCTTCCATTATCTCCTGAAAACCACTAAGCACACACATTTTTTTCTCAAAGATGTGAATAGCAATTTGGAATGTCACAGGCAAAGGAGGAGCCCCTACCAAGCAAGGTCTTCACAGGTGAACAAATATGAATGCAGCCAGCATTAAAGAGAAGAGACCAAGAGACACAATGTCCCTTGAGAGTCACTCCTGCAAGACCAAGTTGCTCAAAGTAGCAAAGCACCCTAATAAACCCAGGAGACACACCTATGAAGAATACATAATGACTACAAAAGTAACTCAGTGCTGACTAGCAGCTGGCCATAAAATACCATGATAGACAAGGTGATTGGGAAAGAAAACCTCAGTCCTATCACAGAAGGTGGCCAGCATTCCCCCAAAATTAGAAGACCTAGACCTGAAGGAGTTTCTGATCATTCATGAAATCCTAATCCTACAGGAATCATGGACAGTGTCATTGTAGGTGATCCCAGGGAACATTTACTGTACCAAATGTGCCACCAAGCAGACTGGCACAAGAGATAGCAACAGTAAACACTTTGCCTGAAGGGTTGAAAAACGACACTGAAACAAAAAACTGGGACAATATGCATTGAACAACATCTTATTAGCCAAAGACACCTATGTTCATCAGAAAACCAAGGAGGAATATCTAAAATTGTTCTGTGACATTAGGGAGGCTATGAGTAAACTAGCTGAGTCCAAGTCCTTGATTTTGCCTTGACCTAAAAAATGGTATGATGCTGAAATTATTCTGACCAAAACATGGAACAGAAGAATCTGTTAGGCATTCCATTGAGATCTACCATAAGTTCCCAAAACACTGGCTCACATGAAAATCAACTAAAAGCAAAGTCCTGATATCTTCACTAGATATAGGCAACTAAGTGTAGATTGTGAGGTCGGTCTCATGAAGAATGCAATGATTGTGGAACAAACGCCTAATCCACTTCGCATTGTGGCATGATTCATCATCAGTGCAAATCCACATCCTGGTCACATATTGTACCTGAGCTGTGGAACAAAATGCTGGTAGAACTAAGAATCCAAGACAATGAAACACAGTTTATGAAACAGCTCAATGCTTTGCTATACCCCTACTAATCCTATCCTGTTTACATGATCCCTGCATGCATAGGTCCTGAATTGAACATCGATGGGAAGCCTTCAGGTAGCCATGCGCTTTAGAAATCCACATAGCATACTATAACATAGCACAGCATGATAGGTGATGAAAAAGAAATAAATGTGAGCCTCCAGAACAAATCTAATTTCAACCCACCCTCTAGTGCCATGCCACCTGAACTGGTGGCATTTGAACAAGCAGTGATCTTGCAGGAAGATGTCCCTTCCTGCACATAAACAATCATCCCTGCAATGCAGGCAGCCTTGCACCATGGTGCAAGGAGGCCTGCGTTGGCGCTAGGCAGCAGTTTGTGAGCCAGCACAGAGGAAGGTGCAGGGATAAGTCATATTTCTGTAAATACGAAACATCTCTGCACTTTCAAAAGCTTGTCCCCCTGAGGGAGGCATTGGAACACTTCTTATACTGGGGTAGATATATCAATGAAATTTTTGTCATCTGGACTGGTGGTCAGGCATTAATGCAAAGATTATACATGCATCTCAATGATAACCTGTACAATATCAGTTTTACTCTGCATATGAGCTTTGATCAAATTGAGTTTCTGAATGTTATGTTGTACAATGAATGTCCCAAATCATGTCTACATTATATAGAAAACCTACAGCTTGTAATTCTATTGTACATGCTCACAGTGAACATCCCACTGCACAGATCAATGCTATGCCCCTAGGGGAAAAAATGAGGATATGCCGCAATTGCAGTGATGATCAAATCTTCACCCAGGAACTGGTTTCACTAGAACAACGATGTAGCCAGTGGGGTAACACTGATGGTGTACTATCTAACGCTAAGAATAGGATTATTAACATCTCCCGGGAATCCTATTGGTCCTCAAAACTAGCAAGCACAGTTGTGATAAATCCATGTCCCTAATCGCAAGATTCAGTACATCAAGTTCTTTAATTTACCAAATTCAGAAAAATCACTGGCACCTTCTTTTGTTGGATAAAACTTTGTGTAAATTTGTAAGCAACACACCCCAGGTCACTCATAGCAGGAGAATGACTCTCAGGAACAGAAGTCCACTTGTAGGTTTCTATAAATGCATGGGTTGAAATGTTTGCCAGTTTGCCATGGACAAGAATATTGATTTTTCATATAATTCTGCTAGAGTGTACCCCATACGTCAGTTCATTAACTGTAATAGCAAATTTACGGTATATGGTGTTATATGCAAATGTGGGCTTATCGATGTGGGTAGCACTATTTGACCTCAGAAGGAACGGATTCAAGAACATATCAGGACTATTAAGAACGACCACATCAGCTACCCATTAGCAACTCATACAATACTGCTCATGCTGGGTCGGAGGTCATCAGCATTAAATTTCATGGATTAGCACACATTGTGAATAATGTACGGGGCAATAGGATAGACAGACTCAGAATGTGTGAAGCAAAATGGACTTTGTCGACTGCGAGAAGTGTACAAAGGTCTCAATGCTGACAGGGAATTACATGTCTTTCTTTAACATTGGTTTCTATCTTCTTTTCTCCCATCTCATTTGGGATCTGGCCTATTCTTGAGATGTACATATAGAATAATTGGTGTAAACTATTTATATGGCTTACTCAAACAAAAGTACTTTTTTGATATACTTATGCATGTTGTAAGTTTTTACTCATACATCTGCCGGCTTTATTAACTCTCATTCTCACATGCACTGATGTATGTCCTTGATCATCATACAATGTATACCCATATGATTCTGCTTGTATTTAGACATCCTTGCTGTTGTGTTTCCTTTCCTTTCCTCAACAATCATCTTCTATACAGGTGCTGGTCTTTACTTTCTTTTACGTACTCTATTCATACTGGAATCATTCTCTTACTGAGTAACATATGATTTAGCTCCTATTGGTTGGAGTTATCTGTTAGGGACTCTACTTCTCTTAGTGCACTTTGATATTTGTTTTTCACACTTTATCTTGGAGTGACTTGACAACCATGACAGCTGTCTCTGGACTATTTAGGGTGTTGCACTAGTCACTCTGAATGTTTCATAATCGTTGATTTGCGCTTTGTTTATTGACCTTTGGTTATTGGATGCCGTGTTTTAAATTTTTCTGTGATTATTCCAGTTTGGGAATAATTTTTGTGTGGTTCGCTTACATTTTAGGATCAGGTTTTGCAGTTCTATTGTTGTTATTTCTCTACCAATATGGCCACCCGACATGCGCCATGGCTTCCATGGGCCCACCGTCTTCTGTTATAGAACTGGTATATGCATTTAAATGGGAGAGGCATATGGTGTTTCTCAAGAATTCGAACGCTGTTGTTTGTAACATCTGGACTTTCCAGTGAGTTTGCTCTCCCTTTGGGATTAGGGAGTGTTGATTGTGTGTGGGCTGTTTCTCTATACTGATTTTAGGTGATTTTTGTGTGTACATTTTGACATACCGTTCCTGTAATGGGCGATACCTTATGTTGTTTGGGGCTACATTCTTTAATCCCACTTACACCCATATTTATACTTTTTTTGCGCCGCATTTGTGCCACTTTTTGACGCAAAAATGGCGCAAACTCACAAAATACAATTGTATTTTGCAAGTTTGCAACGCTTTTGCGGCGCTATAAAAGTATAAATATGGGCCTTAATGCTTTGTTTTTAGCGTAGCCTCTATATATTTTTTACACACATCATACAGTGGGGTCAACTTTGGTTATTAAATCATTTATTGATTTCCTTTTTTATAAACTATAACTATAAACTATTTTCAATATGAAGATCAGTTTTTCTTACAAACACATGGGACATCCAGGGGCAGTACTTTTGCACCAAGCATAGCTTGTCTTTGTTAGACCTGACAGCCTTAGGGCGGTCACCCCTACCTTTTTGCCTGCCTCCTTCCACTTTTTGAACACAATTTTTGCTGGTTTTTAGACTCTGTGCACTTTACCACTGCTAACCAGTACTAAAGTGCATATGCTCTCTCACTTTAAACATGGTAACATTGGATCATACCCAACTGGACTGTTTAATTTACTTATAACTCCCTAGTAGAGTGCACTATATGTGCCCATGGCCTGTAGATTAAATGCTACTAGGGGGCCTGCAGCACTGATTGTGCCACCTACTTAAGTAGTCCCTCAGCCTTGTCTTAGGCCTGCCATTGCAAGGCCTGTGTGTGCAGTTTCACTGCCAATTCGACTTGGCATTTAAAAGTACTTGCTAAGCCTAAAACTCCCCCTTTTCTACATATATGACACCCCTAAGGGATGCCCTAGGTAACCCATAAGGCAGGGTGATGTGTAGGAAAAAGGCAGGACATGTCCCTATGTAGTTCACATGTCCTGGTAGTGTAAAAC
Source organism: Pleurodeles waltl (assembly GCF_031143425.1). NCBI lineage: Eukaryota > Metazoa > Chordata > Amphibia > Caudata > Salamandridae > Pleurodeles > Pleurodeles waltl. Next base: position 486,202,702 of record NC_090438.1, on the reverse strand, counting down.
TCCTAAATTCATTTTTACATTGCTGTGAGGCTTGCTTCCTTCATTGGCTAACATTGGGGCTGCCCTCATACATTGTTTGAGTGGTAGCTGGTTATCTGAAAGGAGTAGGAAGGTCATACTTAGTTTGGCCAGAATGTTGATATAAAATCCTGCTGACTTGTGAAGTTGGATTTAATATTACTATTTTAGAAATGCCACTTTTCGAAAGTGAGCATTTCTCTGCACTGAAATCTTTCTGTGCCTTACAGTCCACATCTGGCTGGGTTTAGTTGACAGCTCCTTGTGCATTCATTCAAACACACCCCAAACACAGGATACTCAGCCTCACTTGCATACATCTGCATTTTTAATGCGTCGTCCTGGGCTGGGAGAGTGGAGGGCCTGCTCTCACACAAAGGACTGCTACACCCCCTACTGGGACCCTGGCAGGCGGGATGGAACTGAAAGGGGAATTGGTGCACTTCTAAGCCACTCTTTGGAGTCTCCCCCACTTCAAAGGCACATTTGGGTATATTACTGGGCCTCTGCCCCTTCCAACTCAGACACTTCCTGGAGAAGAAACTTGTAACCAGAACCTGCATCCTGCCAAGAAGAACTGCTGCCTTGCTGTTGCACTGCTGCTTTGCTGCTCTCTGGCTGTCGTGAAGAAGTGCTCTATAGGGCTTGGATAGAGCTTGCCTCCTGTTCCCTGAAGTCTCAGGACCAAAAAGACTTCTGTGGTCATTACAACCCTGGCGGTCGGTGTTAAAACGGCGGTAAAACCGCCAACAGGCCGGCGGTAAAAAAAATTGAATCACGACCGTGGCGGAAACCGTCAACATAGACAGCCACTTTAAAACTCCGACCGCCACGGCGGTACTAACAAACACCGCAGTGGTAACCGCCAACAGACAGGCAGAAGACAAGGTTCCGCCCACTGTATTACAACAGTCCAATCCGCCACCTTTTCAGGGGCGGATTCACAGCGAACAAAAACATGGCAGAAACAGGACTTGGAAGGGAAAACGCTCAACTCTACACACCCCACGAGGAACCAGGACGCCATGGAACCCGAGCTCCAGATACTCCCAGCCTTTGTCTTCCTGCTCCTCTACCAGGAACATCAAAGTAGGCGGCGAAGACCACGGTGAGTACTGCACCTGCGACACAGGGGAGGGGGGAGGGAAAAAAGAGTGACACACACACTCAACACGCAACACTCCCACCCCCACCCTCACCCACTACAACACACACACAAGTACATGTTGATACATTACATTTACAATCCCCAAATCCTCCTGGAAGAATGCAAGGACAAAAGGAAATGATTTGAACGTTTGTAATCTATTAAAATACAGTAATCAAAAATATATATATATATTTACACTATAAACAAATATATACACCAAGAATACAAGTCCAAGGTATTCCACCATTAAAGTCCGTGGACAACTGGGCCCAAAATGCATGGACGAGGCCCACACAAGATGCCCGATCAAAACGGAGAGAACACTGCTGGGGCAACAGATAGAAATACAACAGGCACCTCAGGGGGAAGGGAAGGGGAGCACCTCAGCTGGATGAGTGCACAACGCCAGATCCACGAGGGGGCTCCATGCCCACTGCTGCATCCTGGGGAGTGCAAAGCCACAGTCTCACAAGTCTTTACAGTGGGTGGGTTGCCCACTGCTTTATCCTGGGGAGTGCAAAGCCACAGTCTTCACTGGTTCTGGAGGGGGCTTGGTGCCCAGAGTGCTTCATCCTGCCAAGGACTCAGGTAGTGGATGTGAATCTCCACTGGTCCTGGAGGGGGCTTGGTGCCCAGAGTGCTTCATCCTGCCAAGGACTCAGGTAGTGGATGTGAATCTCCACTGGTTTTGGAGGGGGCTTGGTGCCCAGAGTGCTTCATCCTGCCAAGGACTGAGGTACTGAATGTATCTCTCCCCTGGTTCTGGAGGGGGCTTGGTGCCCAGAGTGCTTCATCCTGCCAAGGACTCAGGTAGTGGATGCCTTTCTCCACTGGTTCTGGAGGGGGCTTGGTGCCCAGAGTACTTCATCCTGCCAAGGACTCAGGTAGTGGATGTGAATCTCCACTGGTTCTGGAGGGGGCTTGGTGCCCAGAGTGCTTCATCCTGCTAAGGACTGAGGTAGTGGATGTGAATCTCCACTGGTTCTGGAGGGGGCTTGGTGCCCAGAGTGCTTCATCCTGCTAAGGACTGAGGTAGTGGATGTATCTCTCCACTGGTTCTGGAGGGGGCTTGGTGCCCAGAGTGCTTCATCCTGCCAAGGACTCAGGTAGTGGATGTCTTTCTCCACTGGTTCTGGAGGGGGCTTGGTGCCCAGAGTGCTTCATCCTGCCAAGGACTGAGGTAGTGGATTTGAATCTCCACTGGTTCTGGAGGGGGCTTGGTGCCCAGAGTGCTTCATCCTGCTCGTGGCGGCCTCAGTAGCGTCAGAGCTTTTGGTGCTCATTGGCCTGCGGTGCTGGTGGCGGCGGTGTCCTGTTCAGCGGTGCTGGGGGTGGCAGTGTCCTGTTCAGCGGTGCTGGTGGCCGTGGTGTCCTGTTCAGCGGTGCTGGTGGTGGCAGTGTCCTGTTCAGCGGAGCTTGTGGCGGCGGTGTCCTTGGCCGCGGGGTGCTTGTGGCGGCGGTGTCTTGGCAGCGGTGCTTGTGGCGGCGGTGTCCTTGGCAGCGGTGCTTGTCGCGGTGGTGTCCTGTTCAGTGGTGCTGGTGGCGGCGGTTTCCTGTTCAGCGGTGCTGGTGGCGGTCTTGTCCGCCGTGCAGGGTTTCGGCGACTTGCCTGTTTTTCTGTGCCCCTTCCCTACCTTGGATGGTGGCGCAGCTGTTTTTCCACTCCCAACTGTACTCCTGGAAGAGGCTTTGGTGGTAGATGTTTTGCCTCTCTCCTGCCGGGCAGTGGCCAACTTTTTGTGCTTTTGAGGCTGGCACTGGCTGCCCTGCTGCTTGGCGCACTCCAGAAGCCGGTTACTACTGGCACCACTGTTCCCGCAGATGTTGTGGCTGAGGTGCTGGGTTGGGACCTGGAAAGGCATGCCCTAGGGGACTGAAGGGGTGGGGGAGGTGAGGGGAAGAGGTCAAGGTTGGACAGGAAACGTTTTTTGGACACACTGGGACGGGCAGATGGAGGGGGTTTGGGAGTGGAGGAAGAGGTAGTGGTTGTAGGAGGTGTACGTTTGCTGACTTTGGGTGAAGGTGCATGGGCTGCAGGCTGTTGTGAGGTGGATGGCTGTTGGTTGGGTGTGTGGCTGCGATTGTGTACCTTGGGAGGTGGGCTCACAGACACACTGGGAGAGGACACAGGGAATGTGTGAATGGTAGTGGGGGTGGTGAGTGCAAGTGAGCGGGGTGTGGTGGAGGGTGTGCTGGTAATGGAGGAAGTGGCTGAAGATGTAGTGCATGCAGGTGTGAGTGGAGACGAGACTGGGACAGAGGAGGGAGACGAGGAGGGGGACACAGTGGAGGCAGTGGATGTTGATATGTCTGCATGTGTATGATGCTTGCATGAGTGCCTGTGGGATGTGTGGTGCTTATGTTTGCCTGAGCTTCCCTCGTGTGTTGAGGTGTGTGTATGCTGGGCTGATGGTGTGCTTGGGATAGGCTGAGGTACAGGGGTTTGGGTCTGGGGGGAGGAAGTGGGAGGGGGGAGGCTAGACAGAGGAACAATGGCTGCCATCAGTGCTGAGGCCAGAGTCTGAAAAGCTCGCTGTTGGGCTGCCTGACCAGAATGAATGCCCTCCAGGTATGCATTGGTCTGTTGCAACTGCCTCTCTACACCCTGGATGGCATTCAAAATGGTAGACTGCCCAACAGTGAGGGACTTGAGGAGGTCAATGGCCTCCTCATTGAGGGCAGCAGGGCTGGCAGGGGCTGAGGTGCCTGGGGCAAAGGAGATGCCCACCCTCCTGGGTGAGCGGGCACGGGGCAAACGCTGAGGGGCTGCTGGAGGGCGGTGCTGGAAGGGGGGGTGGCGGCTGTACCTGTTGATGCGGGGGTCACAGAGGGGCCCGCCACCGCAAGGGAGCTCCCATCAGAGGTGTAGTCCGTGTCGCTGGTTTCAGCTCCTGTCACCGCCGGGGAGCTCCCCTCGCCCTCCGTCCCACTGGTGGCTTCTGACTCCATTGTGTCGCCCTCCAGGGCCATGTGGGATGCAGCTCCCTCCTGCTCCGGTGCCACAGCTCCTCCACCTGATGATGCTAATGCACACAAGAACAGGGAGACCACAAAAAGTGGGGGGAAGACAGAAGAAAGACATGTTGAGTGCATACAATACCGCTACTGTTGGCGGACACTACAGACACAGAAGCCTCCTGCACTACGCCGTGCACTTTGAGTTCCCTAATTAATCACAGGGACATGGGGTACAAGGCCTAAGCCCGATTGCTGCACACATGGAAGTCACAGGAGCCTGACTAGGTGTAGTTGGATCTGAACACAGGTGGGGTGGGGTGCCACATGGCCTGCCTTAAGAAGGGACCTTGCCTACTAAACTCGCCCTGGCCTAGGGGAACCCACAGTCCACCTCCCCCACCCAGACACCTACAATGCGTGCTGAATCAGCAGAATGAGAGTGTACTCACCCCCTTGTGGCTGCTGTGATGCCCTCAAGCGCCCATCCAACTCCGGATACCCCACTGCCAGGATCTGGAACATCAGGGGGGTCATGGTGCGACGGGCACCCCTCCCACGTTGGGAGTCCATCCCCAGCTGGGCCTCTGCCGTCTTCTTGCTCCAGCGGCGAATGTCCTCCCATCTTTTCCAGCAGTGGGTGCTCCGTCTGTGGTGGACCCCAAGGGTCCAGACTTCCTTGGGGATGGCACGCCAAATATCCTTCCTCTGGTGGGCGCTGACCTACACGAATAGTACAGGGGAAAAGGAGAAGATATAGCCGTCCGCACCATCACAGTCATTGGCCCGCATCCCTACCCTTGCCATGACGCACATGCACTCACCGTCGTTTCATGCACACCTCATTCTCCCCCCCCTTTCTTTCATCCACACCACTCCACACAGGCATTGCCCATTCGGCATGCTCACAGTGTACTTACCTGTTTGTCTGGAGGACCGTAGAGTAGCATGTACTGGGGGAGGACCCCATCCACTAGTTTCTCCAACTCCTCTGTGCTGAAGGCAGGGGCCCTTTCCCCAGACACATGAGCCATTGTCTCTTCCAGACTGAGGTCACAGCAGCACTTGCAGTGTAGGTCCTCTCCTGTCGAAGATCAGGTATCAAGTGAGTGAACAGAGAGAAAATGGCGGTGACATCCGCGGCGGTGCATACCGTCACCGCCGGGGTACATCGTCATTGGCTCCTGGGACCCATAGGGTCTAATGTTAACCAAGGGAGGATTGCGCCGCGGTCTTCCACCGCCTACCACGACGGTGTACAATGCCAGCGCAGTTACCTCATATCCCCTTGTCCCAACTTATATGTCAGGCAGCCGCCATTTCAGGGGACCACATGGCATTAATTTTGACTGCGTCACACATATCTAGGCCTTGCATAAACACTAATACAGGCATATATAAATTTTAAAAAATTATGGAATAAAGTTGTGTTTACGTACCTCAGTGTTAGTTGACTCTCTGCTCGCTGTTCTCCTCCATAGAGCACGTCCACTGGGGCAGGTGAGGAGATGGCAGCATCCTCCGGTGTACAGACCGCTGGTGGACCTGTCGACAATGGAGGAGCGACATGTAATTGTCATCTACAGACTTGATCATTCCACAATCCTGGAACTGTGTGCCCAGTTGGAGCCAGACCTGATGTCAGCTATCCGCCATCCCACAGGAATCCCCCTCTATTGCAGGTGCTGTCAGTACTCAATTTCCTGGCAAGTGGGTCTTCTCAAACAACAGTGGCCATTGCATCAGGGATGTCCCAGCCTATGTTCTCCAACGTGTTGTCCAGAGTGTTGTCTGCCCTGCTGAAACACATGCGTAGCTACATCGTGTTCCCTCAGGTGGAGGATTTGCCTACAGTGAAAGGTGACTTCTATGCCCTGGGACATATCCCAAACATCATAGGTGCCATTGATGGGACATATGTGGCGTTGGTCCCCCCGCAGGAGTAAACAGGTGTACAGAAAACGGAAGAGTTACCATTCTATGAATGTGCAGATGGTGTGTTAGGCCAACCAGTACATCTCCCATCTGAACACCAAGTTTCCTGGCTCAGTGCATGACGCTTACATTCTGCGGAACAGCAGCATCCCTTATGTGAAGGGGCAACTCCAGAGGCACCGCGTGTGGCTATTCGGTGAGGACATGGACCCAATACAGTGTGACTAGGTGTCTGTGTCTGGGGATGTCCCTAGGAGTTAATGTGTGTCTAACAGTTGTCCCTCGACATTTGCAGGTGACTCTGGTTACCCCAACCTGTCATGGCTACTGACCCCAGTGAGGAATCCCAGGACAAGGGCAGAGGAACGTTACAATTAGGCCCATGAGCGAACTAGGAGGGTTATAGAGAGGACCTTTGACCTCCTGAAGGCCAGGGTCTGGTGCTTCCATGTGACAGGTCGTTCCCTATTCTACTCACCAAAGAAGGAGTGCCAGATCATCGTGGCCTGCTGTGTGCTTCACAACTTGGCTTTGCGATAACAGGTGCCTTTTCTGCAGGAGAATGGTCCATCATCTCTCATCTGTCTGTCATTTTCACCCAGTGTATGGTCACTGAGTTGTCACTTTCCCTTACGATTTCACAGATGTGGGTCCCACTGTGTGACATCTGCTTTGTTTCCGCATGGACTAGAGCTGTGTGACATAGGTATGTTGATATTACATTTGAAATAGCATTTTGCCACTGTTATTGCAAATACACATTTCAAAGCACAGACTAACTCCAGATTGTTTTTTGATTTAAGGGTGTTTATTTAAGTGCTCAATAGGAAGTGGAGCTGGGACAGTTTAAGTATGGACAAGGTGACAAAGTGGGACAGAAGGATGACAATCAGGGTGGTCTCATTTCTTGGCGGGGGTCTTGGCATTGTTCTCTGTCTTTGTCCTGGTGTCATGACCACACAAACTTGCCAAATCAAATCAAAGAAATGCTTGAGAAAAGCAAAGAGATATCCTCAGTGGAGACAGCAAAGCCCAAACTGGAAGGTATGCAGAGTAATCTTGCGCTTATTTCAAAGGAAGAATCAAGAAGAGAAGATTCAAGATGGCCGTCGTGAGTCCTGAAGGTTAGTTACAGTTCTAGTCTTGCAATCGATTGGTTGCTAGGTTACGAGCTTACCAGCTGGAAGCTTGGCACTTCAACTGAGGTCTGACAGGAATCAGCTGTATGGAGAGAGAGTGCGCTTCATAGAAGAAACTCCTGTGAGGTAAAATTACACTTGAAGACTATTTTACAGAAAACGTGATAAATATTGGCAAGGTTTATTTGAGGAGTTTGATAGACCGTTCCAGTGGAGGTTTGGCAAGGCTACAGAGTTTAATGTATGAATAAACCTTATGTTTACAAGGTTCCTGTTTGAGATACCAAAGTCAAAAGAAAAACGAACTTTAACAAGCAAGTATTTACAAATACCAAGGTTATAAACGAAGGCCGAGTTTAACGGAGAAATGAATGTTAACAAGTAAGCATTTACAAATGTAACGGTAATAAACCAAAGTAGAGTTTAAAAGAGAAACAAACTTTAATAAACAAGCATTTACAAATACAAGTTATCAACAGATGTTGAAGTAAGAAAGGAGAAACTAACTTTAATAAACAAGCATTTACAAATACAAGTTATCAACACATGTCGAAGTAAGAAAGAAGAAGCGAACTTTAATAAACAAGCATTTACAAATACAAGTATTGACAGAAGTCAAAATAAGACAGGAGAAACAAACTTTCACAAGCAGGAATTACCAATGCAATAAACGTAATTAAACTCTCTAATGTAAAGTAGAAATCAACTAACATCAGCTGATTTGGAGAACGCATTATCACCAACTATATATATGTATATATAGCAACATAAAACCAATCTCTAACAAAGGTTGAGAAGTTCTTCCAGAATCAGTAATAAGCATTTTTAAGAAGAGCTTATCATTCATAGAGAGAAGCAAGGCTACAGAGAACTCAGGGTGAGTGAAGAAATAATAGAATTAAAGAGAATTAAGTGTTAAGAGTAGAAAGTGTAAAACTGATGGTGCATGTCCCTAGTAATTGCGACTGTGACTCTTGCAGGTGCTGCATACAATCTTAGACGTGAAGAGGCAGACTGAGTACTGACGTTCATCTCTGTGGCAGTCTCTCTACAATCCCATTCCCCTTTCCCCCTCCAGGGTACTCAACACGAAGGATTAAAATTTGTTGTGAGTAGCTCGGGTCGGGACTGAGAAGTTATCTTCTGCTTCTTAGGAAATCGAATTGAAGTATCCTGACAGATTGAAGTGCCGTCACCCTAATTTTAGGGAAAAAACAGATTTCCTCCTGAGCAGAATGGCAGAAGGAATTGATATACAAGCATTAGCCACAGTTTTGGAAGGGTTACAGAAACAATTAAATAACACCATAGAAGAAACAGTCCAAATAAAACAGCGAATAAATGAGTTAGGGAACACCGCTAAATCAAATGAATCTGTGTTTTCACAAATCCCTAGCCCTTCACAGTCTGCAGGTATATCCACTCAAGTAATTCATGCGGTTTCCCCTATTATTCCTTTGGCTCAACCCGAGCGCTTCGGTGGGGATCCAAATAAGGCGCAGATTTTTCTGACCCAATGCTCATTGTATTTTTTATGTAGACCAGTGATTTGTTTTCTGAAGACCAGTCCAAAGTGGCATTTATATTGTCTTATCTGACGGGTGATGTGGCCGCATGGTCCATGCCAATAATTTCCAGAAATTATCCTGTTTTATATAATTTCCAAAATTTCAAGGAAGAGTTCTTAAGAATATTTGATCGGCGAACTGCAGCTCAAGCCACTGACAATGAACGATTGGAAATCAGGCAAGGTAATAAAGATCTAGTAGCCTATCTGGCTCATTTCAATAAACTCATTGTAGAGACTGCCTGGCCGGAGTCAACAAGAGCCGCCATATTTTATCGTGGACTGAGAGATGAATTGAAAGATGCCTTAGCACAAGTTCCAAATAGACACACCAAAATTTCGGAGTTAATTGATCTTGTGTTACAGATTGACCACCGGTTAACCGAACGAAGAGCAGAAAAGAGAAGAGAATATCGACCATTTCCCCTGAGAATTGATCGTGTAAGAAATTATGATACGAGAGCCGGAGAAGGTATAACGATAGAAGAACCAATGCAAATTGGTTCCATCCGAGGTCCTTTATCTAAGGAATAAAAAGAGAAAAGAAGAGTGAATCAACTATGTTTATATTGTGGTGCATCTGGGCATTTTTTTTAAAACTATCCCAAGAAATCCAAAACTCTTCAGTCGGGAAAAGGCCAGCTTCATCAGTAGAGGGAGTTGCCCTGATGAAAGCAGAACCCAAGACAACGCCTTTAGATCAATGAGTGGCAAATACCTTACAAACCGCAGTGCCACATTTGGTACAAACAGTATCAGTTAAGACCCTTGAGAAGGAAATTCAAGGGATCTCAGTTATGATAGACTCTGGAGCTACGGGCAACTTCTGTGATATCAAATACGCTCGTAAAATGGGTATTTGATTTATCAAGAAATCTACTTTGGAAGTAGTAAGAGCTGTGGATGGAACCAATCTTTCTTCAGGACCCATTTCCCATGAGACCAAACCAATTCAGATGCAAGATTTTGGTGGGCATCAGGAGCAGATAATCTTTAATTTGATAGATGCTCCACAACTTCAACTCATTTTGGGTCTGCCCTGGCTCACAGAACATAATCCACAAATTGATTGGAGCAAGAGAACGATCAAGATGAATTCCTCTTACTGCAAAGAGAATTGCTTTCATGATGGAGTGGAAGTGTCCACCAAGTCCCAAGCGGCCTTTTTATCATTACACTCTTCAATGATCTGTGCACTAAAAACAACAGAAATCCCAAAAGAATATAAGGATTTAGTCGCAGTTTTTGATGAAAAGGAGGCTGAGAAATTGCCGCCACATCGACCCTACGACTGCAAAATTGAACTGGAGCCAGGTGCGATATTGCCATGTAGCAGAATATACGCATTGACCGAAGCAGAGAAGCAACATTTAAAGGAGTATTTGGATCAATATCTTGCCATTGGTTTTATTCGTCCTTCTTAATCCCCAGTGTCATCCCCACTATTTTTCATACCAAAGAAGGATGGGGGACTTCGAACTTGCATTGATTATCGAGCCCTCAATCAGGTTACCATCAAGAATCGATACCCACTGCCTTTAGTGCCAGTTTTATTAGATCAAGTAAAGAATGGTAGAATCTAGACCAAATTGGACCTGCGAGGAGCATATCATTTGATATGAGTGGCTTCAGGGGATGAATGGAAAACCGCTTTTCGGACTCAATACGGATTATTTGAATATCAAGTGATGCCTTATGGGTTATGCAATGCTCCCGCTGCTTTCCAGCATTTAATTAATAATATATTACGAGAATTCCTCGACCGGATTGCCGTGGTTTATATAGATTACATTTTAATCTTTTCCGACAATCTACAGGAGCACATTTCCCATGTTCGATCCATCCTCACAAGGTTGCAAGAAAACCTTCTCTATGTAAAATTGGAGAAGTGTGCATTTCATGTGGAACGAGTTGAGTTCTTAGGATTCATTTTGTCACCAGAAGGAGTTAGTATGGATCCTACCAAGATAAAGACAGTGCAGCATTGGCCTTCTCCTTGCAATGTCAAAGAGATCCAGAGTTTCTTGGGGTTCGCTAATTTTTATCGAAGATTCATATCCAATTTTTCTCAAACAGTTACACCCATTACTCGATTGTTGAAGAAAGGAGTGAAGTTTGAGTGGACAAAAAAAGCTGAAAATGCTTTTAAGTTTTTTGAAGAATTCCTTCGTCTCAGCTACAATCTTGCTCCACCCCAATCCGGATGAGCCATATTAGGTGGAGGCAGATGCTTCAGATGTTGCCATAGGAGGTATCCTTTCCCAGCGTCATAAAGATTCAGGTCAATTACATCCAGTGGCCTATTTCTCTTGAAAATTAACACCACCAGAGATACATTATTCAATTGCGGATAAGGAGCTATTGGCAGTCAAAGAAACTTTTCGTGAGTGGAGGCATTACCTTTTGGGAGCTAAGCATAAAGTGACCGTTTACACGGACCACCGAAATTTACAGTTTTTAAAATCAGCTCGAACTCTAACAGCTAGGCAACTGCTTTGGTCCCTATATTTTGCAGACTTTGATTTTGTTATCACTTTCAGACCAGGAAAAGTAAATGGGAAGGCAGATGCTCTATCTTGAATTGATACCGTGCAGTTAAAGAGCCTCCAGAAAAAGAATTGATTATTCCACAAGAGAAGTTCATATCTGCCATATTGTATGAAGATTTAACCAAAGAAATTCAAGAAAACTAAACATTCGAAGGAATGCTGAAGTGGTCCAAAGAAGGCCAAGGAAGAGAAATCAAAAATGGTTTTCCATACTTTAAAGGTGCACTGTATGTTCCAACTGTGGAGCTGCAAGAAAAAATTCTTCAGGCTTATCATGATGATCAATTGGCTGGACACAAAGGAATTAAAAAAACTCAAAATCTGATACAACGAGAATTTTGGTGGCCAAAAATTAAAACTCAGATAAGACAATATGTGTCAACTTGTGACAAATGTCAAAGGGGGAAATCAAATAGAACAGCTTCACAAAGTCTGTTAAGACCTTTGCCCACTGCACCCCATGCTTGGAATACTGTTTCTATGGACCTTATAGTGAACCTCCCTAGTAGCCAAGGTTTTAACACTATCCTAGTTTTTGTAGACACTTTCACTAAAATGGCGCATTTCATTCCTTTGAAAGAAATCCCTCGAGCCCCACAGGTTGCACAGTTGTTTACACAACACATAGTACGTGCCCATGGTATCCCAAAAATTCTAGTTTCAGACAGGGGGTCCCAATTTGTTTCTTGCTTTTGGAAGGCCTCTAGTAAAAGATTAGGAATTGATTCTCGTTACTCTACCAGTTACCATCCTGAAACCGATGGGCAAACAGAGAGAGTGAATCAAGAGTTAGAACAGTATTTAAGACTCAATTTATTTGATCAAGAGAAGGAATGGCCCGAGTTGATGTGGGCAGCTGAATTTGCTTACAATAATGCTGTTCATTCCACCACTGGGTTCACCCCCTTTTATCTGAACCATGGTAGACATCCTAATGTAATGTTGGGTAAAGAAGATGATTCAGTGCCTGCAGTAGAAGAGATGGTGGGGGATTTGCAGACCACGTTAGTTAAGGCTAGAAAAAACATCATTCAAGCAAAAGATTCATATAAGACTCAGGATAGAAAAAAAAGAGAGAGACCCATTTATTCGAAAGGAGACAAAGGGGGTCATTCCAACCCTGGCGGTCGGTGTTAAAGTGGCGGCCAACCCGCCAACAGGCAGGCGGTAAAAAAAATGGAAAACAGAGCCCGCCACTTTAACACTCTGACCGCCACGGCGGGACAAACAAACAGCGCGGCGGTCACCGCCAACAGACAGGCGGGAGACAATGTACCGCCCACCCTATCACAACCCACCAATCCGCCACCTTTTCTGGGGCGGTAGCCCCGCCGATAAAAACACGGCGGAAACAGCCATTACGAACGGGAAACGCTCACCTCTACACACTCCACGAGGAATCTGGACAGCATGGAACCCGAACTACACATCCTACCAGCTATTGTCTTCCTGCTCCTCTACCAGGAGCACGAACACCGGCGCAGAAGACAACGGTGAGTACTGCACCTACGACACAGGGGAGGCGGGAGGCAAAAAATTACGGGGACACACATACGCGACACACCCACCCTCACCCTCAATTACATACACATCAATGCAGAGCAACAACTCAGAGTGACACCCCCAAATCCCCCAGAAGAATGCAAAGACAAAATAAAATGAACATGAAATTTGAAGTATATTGTACGGCTAAGTAAAAAAATATATCAAACATCTATAACTATATATACATAGGTAAATTGTCCTGTCCAAATTGGGTATCAGCCATTGTTCGTGGACCAATGGGCCTAAACACATGGGCAAAGCCCACATAGGATACCCGACTCCAATGGAGAGAACACTGCAGGGGCATCAGATAGCAAAACTACAGGCACCTCAGGGGGAAGGGAAGGGGGGGCACCTCAGCCAGATGAGTCCACAATGCCAGATCCACGAGGGGCCTCCATGGCCACTGTTCAATCCTGGGGAGTGCAAAGCCACAGTCTCACAAGTCTCTACAGTGGGTGGATTGCCCACTGTGCCATCCTGGGGAGTGCAAAGCCACAGTCTCACAAGTCTCTACAGTGGGTGGATTGCCCACTGTGCCATCCTGGGGAGTGCAAAGCCACAGTCTCACAAGTGGATTACAGACTCCAGTGGTTCTGGAGGAGGCATGGTGCCCAGAGTGCTTTGTGCAGCCCTGCCCGACACAGATGCGGGCCTGCCCCTTCTGCCAATGGGCCAGCGGTGCTTGAGACGGCGGTGCCCAGCGGAGCGGTGCAGAGACGGCGGTGCCTAGCGGAGCGGTGCAAAGACGGCGGAGCGGTGCTTGAGTTGAAGGGCCCAGCGGAGCGGTGCTTGAGATGAAGGGCCCAGCGGAGCGGTGCTTGAGATGAAGGGCCCAGCGGAGCGGTGCAGAGACGGTGGTGCCCAGCGGAGCGGTGCTTGAGATGAAGGGCCCAGCAGAGCGGTGCTTGAGATGAAGGGCCCAGCGGAGCGGTGCTTGAGATGAAGGGCCCAGCGGAGCGGTGCAGAGACGGCGGTGCCCAGCGGAGCGGTGCTTGAGATGAAGGGCCCAGCGGAGCGGTGCAGAGACGGCGGTGCCCAGCGGAGCGGTGCATAGACGGCGGTGCCCAGCGGAGCGGTGCTTGAGTTGAAGGGCCCAGCGGAGCGGTGCTTGAGATGAAGGGCCCAGCAGAGCGGTGCAGAGACGGCGGTGCCCAGCAGAGCAGTGCTTGAGTTGAAGGGCCCAGCGGAGCGGTGCTTGAGATGAAGGGCCCAGCGGAGTGGTGCTTTAGATGAAGGGCCCTGTTCAGCGGTGCTTGACTTGAAGGGCCCTGTTCAGCGGTGCTTGAGACGGCGGTGCCCTGTTCAGCGGTGCTTGACATGAAGGGCCCTGTTCAGCGGTGCTTGAGACGGCGGTGCCCTGTTCAGCGGTTCTTGACTTGAAGGGCCCTGTTCAGCGGTTCTTGAGACGGCGGTGCCATGTTCAGCGGTGCTTGACTTGAAGGGCCATGTTCAGCGGTTCTTGAGACGGCGGTGCCCTGTTCAGCAGTTCTTGACTTGAAGGGCCATGTTCAGCGGTTCTTGAGACGGCGGTGCCCTGTTCAGCGGTTCTTGACTTGAAGGGCCCTGTTCAGCGGTTCTTGAGACGGCGGTGCCCTGTTCAGCGGTTCTTGACTTGAAGGGCCCTGTTCAGCGGTTCTTGAGACGGCGGTGCCCTGTTCAGCGGTTCTTGACTTGAAGGGCCATGTTCAGCGGTTCTTGAGACGGCGGTGCCCTGTTCAGCGGTTCTTGACTTGAAGGGCCCTGTTCAGCGGTTCTTGAGACGGCGGTGCCCTGTTCAGCGGTTCTTGACTTGAAGGGCCATGTTCAGCGGTTCTTGAGACGGCGGTTCCCTGTTCAGCGGTTCTTGACTTGAAGGGCCCTGTTCAGCGGTTCTTGAGACGGCGGTTCCCTGTTCAGCGGTTCTTGACTTGAAGGGCCCTGTTCAGCGGTTCTTGAGACGGCGGTGCCCTGTTCAGCGGTGCTTGACTTGAAGGGCCCTGTTCAGCGGTTCTTGAGACGGCGGTGCCCTGTTCAGCGGTGCTTGACTTGAAGGGCCCTGTTCAGCGGTTCTTGAGACGGCGGTGCCCTGTTCAGCGGTGCTTGACTTGAAGGGCCCTGTTCAGCGGTTCTTGAGACGGCGGTGCCCTGTTCAGCGGTTCTTGACTTGAAGGGCCCTGTTCAGCGGTTCTTGAGACGGCGGTGCCCTGTTCAGCGGTGCTTGACTTGAAGGGCCCTGTTCAGCGGTTCTTGAGACGGCGGTGCCCTGTTCAGCGGTGCTTGACTTGAAGGGCCCTGTTCAGCGGTTCTTGAGACGGCGGTGCCCTGTTCAGCGGTTCTTGACTTGAAGGGCCCTGTTCAGCGGTTCTTGAGACGGCGGTGCCCTGTTCAGCGGTGCTTGACTTGAAGGGCCCTGTTCAGCGGTTCGTGAGACGGCGGTGCCCTGTTCAGCGGTGCTTGACTTGAAGGGCCCTGTTCAGCGGTGCTTGACTTGAAGGGCCCTGTTCAGCGGTTCTTGAGACGGCGGTGCCCTGTTCAGCGGTTCTTGACTTGAAGGGCCCTGTTCAGCGGTGCTTGACTTAAAGGGCCCTGTTCAGCGATGCTTGACTTGAAGGGCCCTGTTCAGCGGTGCTTGACATGTGTGTCCAGGTCACCAGATCCGGCCATTACATGGATTTCACTCGCCACCTGACATGTGGCTGCCGGGCCCTTCGTGCACATCTGTCTTCTCGCTTGCGGGGCCCTCCTGTGCTGCCGTCCCAGGCCCGTGGGTGTCCTCCTGCACACCTGGAATGGGGCTGGTGGGGCCCTCCTGGGCAGCTCGCCTGCTGCCGGACTTGTCGGGTGTGCTGCCCTTGCCACCCTTCCCTGCTCGTCTGTGGCCCTTTCCTCCCTTTGGCGGTGTGCCAGGTGGCACCCCACTAGCTGACGGTGCCAGGGTAGTGCTTTTGGAGCCTGCTGTCTTTGGCCTGTCGCACCGGGCACTGGCTTTCTTGGCTTTTTTTCAGGGGGTGGGCTGGCCATCTCTTTACTCCTGGCAGAAGTAGCTGGCCTTGAAGGTGGTGGACTCCAAAATCCTTGGACTATTGTCTTTGTAGGTCCAGGTTTTGTGGTGGCTGAGGTGCTGATTGGAGTCTTGAGAGATGAGGGGGTGGGTCAGTTGTTGGAAAGAGGTCAAGGTTGGAAAGGAAAATCAATTTAGAAAGACAGGGACGGGTAGTTGTAGTGGGTATGGGAGTGGAGGAAGAGGATGTGGTTGTAGGAGAGTGAAGTCTGGTGTCTTTGGATGCAGGTGCTTGTGCTGGAGGCTGTCGTGAGGTGGAAGGCTGTTGGGTGGGTGGCTGACTGCGTTTGTGTGGTTTGGAAAAGGGGGTGACAGACACAATGGGAGAGGACACAGGGGACGTGTAAATGGTAGTGGGGGTGGTGACTGCACGTGTGCGGAGTGTTCTGGTGGGTGTGCTGGTGATAGACGTAGTGGCTGAAGATGTGGTGCATGCAAGTGTGAGTGGAGACGTCACAGGGAGGGAGGAGGGAGACGAGGAGGAGGGGGACACGGAGGAGGCAGTGGCTGTTGGCATGTCTGCATGTGGATGTTGCTTGGGTGAATGCTTGTGTGATGTGTGGTGCTTATGTCTGGATAAGCTTCCCTTGGGTGTTGAGGTGTATGCAGGCAGGTCTGTAGGTGTGTCTGGGATAGGCAGAGGTACAGGGGAGTGGGACTGGGTTGAGGAAGTTGGAGGAGGGAGGCAGGAGACAGGGACAATGGCTGCCGTCAGTGCTGAGGCCAGAGCGTTGAACGATCGCTGATGGGCAGCCTGACCCGAATGAATGCCCTCCAGGTATGCATTACTCTGGTGCACCTCCCTTTCTACACCCTGGATGGCATTCAAAAGGGTAGACTGCCCAACAATGAGCGTCCTCAGGAGGTCTATGACCTCCTCACTGAGGGCAGCAGGGGTAACTGGGGCAGGGCCTGAGGTGCCTGGGGCGAAGGAGATGCCCACCTTCCTGGGTGACCGGGCACGGGGCGAAGGCTGAGGGTCTGCTGGGAGGGCGGAGCTGGTGCACTGGGTGACGGCTGTACCTATTGTTGCGGTGGGCACGGATGTTGCCGCCACCACAAGGGAGCTCCCTTCCGAGGACGTGTCTGTGTCGCTGTTGTCACCACGTGTCCCCGCTGTGGAGCTCCCCTCGCCCTCCGTCTCACTGATGAATTCAGAGTCAGTTGCATGGCCCTCCATGGCCATGTGAGATGCAGCTCCCTCGTGCTCCGATGCCACTTCTCCTCCGCCTGATGATGCTAATGCACACATGAACAGGAAGACCACCAAAAAAGTGGGGGGGGGAGAAACAAAGACATGTTGAGTGCATGCATTGGCGACACCGTTGGCGGAGAGGACAGACACAGAAGCCCCCTGCACTACGCCGCACACTTGGGGTACACTACTCAATCCGTGGGACATGGCCTACAAGCCTATGGACGACAACTCCACACATAGGTGACACAGGGCCATGAATGGCTGTACTAGGCAACCTACAGAGGTGGGGGGGTGGGGGCACAGGGCCATGCCTAACGGAGGGGCCTAGCCTACAGAAATCGCCCTGGCCTAGGGATACCCACAGCCCTCCTCCCCCACCCAGACACCTCCAATGTGCGCAAAATCAGCAGAATGTGCTTGTACTCACCCCCTTGTGTCTGCTGTGATGTCCTCACGCGCCCATCCAAATCGGGGTAGGCCACCGCCAGGATCCGGGACATCAGGGGGGTCAAGGTACGACTGGCACCCCTCCTACGTTGGGAGGCCATCCCCAGCAGAGCCTCCGTGGTCTTCCTGCTCCCGCGGCGGATGTCCTCCCACCTCTTCCGGCAGTGGGTGCCCCGTCTGTTGTGGACCCCCAGGGTCCGGACGTCCTTGGCGATGGCACGCCAAATGTCGATTTTCTGATGGGCGCTGACCTATGTGACATGTACAGGGGAAGAAAATAAAAAATCATCACCTTCTGCATGCTCGATGTGAGTGGCCCCCCATCCCCACCCTTGCCATGTGGCACATGCTCTCATCTGTCGTTTGATGCATGCCTCATTCGCTCCCCTCCCCACCATCTTTCATTCATCCCACTCAACCCAGGCATTGGCCACAAAGCATGGTCCCAGTGTACTTACCTGTTGGTATGGAGGACCGTAGAGTAGCGCATACTGGGGGAGGACCCCATCCACGAGTTTCTCCAATTATTCAGAAGTGAAGGCAGGGGCCCTTTCCCCAGTTGCAGCAGCCATTGTCTCTTCCAGACCGAGGTCACAGCAGCACTTGCAGTATAGGTCCTCTCCTGTGGATGATCAGGTATCGAGTGATTAAGCGTACCGCGACCGCCGGCGCACATCGTCATTGGCTCCTGAAACCCATAGCGCTCAATGTTAACCAATGCGGCTTTGCGCCGCGGTCCTCGACCGCCTACCGCCACGGTGTGCCACGCCAGCGCATTGACCTCACATCCCACTGTCGCACTTCACAGGTCAGGCAGCCGCCATTTCAAGGGACCCCATATCTTAATTTCTACTGAGTCACACATGCCTAGGCCTTGCATCAACACTCATACAAGCCATTCAATGCATTGAGAATCGTGTACTGTGCAAGCTGTGGGAAGGTACCTGTGGGTTGATTGACTCTGTGCTCCATGTTGTCCTTCCTAGGCACCGTCCGCTGGGACTTGCGAGGAGATGGAGGAATCTTCCCATGTACAGACCGCTGGTGGACCTGTCGACAATGGAAGAAAGACATGTCATACTGACATACAGGCTTGACAGAGCCACTATACAGGAACTGTGTGCCCAGCTGGAGCCAGACCTGATGTCACCCATCCGCCAACCCACAGACATCCCCCCTCTAGTGCAGGTAGGGTGGGGGATATGGTAGTTAAAGGTTTGACTTACCAGAGTCCATTCCTCCAGCTACTCCTGTGAGGCCCTGAAGATGCAGTATGGCTCCTCCCACCAGCGGGCCCATCCCTCTGTCCCCAGGACACATCAAGCAGCAGTGTGCCCACCACTACAGGGAACCCAGGCTAACCCACCACCCTAACAACACCAGGGACCTAGGGGCAGGGGTAGTGGGCACACGGTTCAGGGGACAGAGGCCCAGGAACACAGGGGAACTGGGAGGGCTGCTGTGCGACAGAGGGAGGACAGGCCCAGGGAACCCACTCTCCACGAGGCCCTCTCCAACATCATGGGAGCCTACCACCATTCCCAGGAGACGATGGCAACGGTACTGGCCAAGTTTCAGGAGACCCAGCGGCTGCAGGAGGAACAGTATTTGGGGTTGAGGGAGGAACTCAAATCCATCAATTCCACCCTGGGCACCATTGTAGGGGTGCTGAAGGAACTCGTCAACACCAGGAGGGACACTGTGGCACAGCAAGGGGCCCCTGACACTAGCCTGGACGATGAACTGCCCACCACCTCTGCCGGCGCTAGTGGACAGAAGGCACCGCCACAGGACCACGACACCAGCACCCCACCCCTTGCAGATGGAAAACCACCCCGCAAGCGGTCCCTGAGATCCAGGACAAAGACAGAGAACAATGCCAAGACCCCCGCCAAGAAATGAGACCACCCTGATTGTCATCCTTCTGTCCCACTTTGTCACCCTGTCCATGCTTAAACTGCCCTAGCTCCACTTCCTATGCCCCTTTGGACAATGCACCTGTGAGACTAATAGACTGGACTCTGCCATGGACATCCCTCCACCCTCACCCCTGACCATTTTACAACCCCCTCCACTATTTAGCACTTAAATAAACACCCTTAAATCTCAAAACAATGTGGAGTCAGTCTGTGCTTTCGAAAATGTGTATTTGCAATAACTGTGGAAAAATGCTATATCCAATGTAATGTCAACATACCTATGTCACACAGCTCTAGTCCATGCGGAAACAAAGCAGAGGTCACACAGTGGGACCCATATCTGTGAAATCAAAAGGGAAAGTGACAACTCAGTGTCCATACACTGGGTGAAAATGACAGACACATGAGAGGTAGAAGAATTAAATCAGATGTAGCAGGCAGTGTTGTCTTCTTACCTGTGTCTCACTGGAAGTATTGCTGGATCACCGTGTTCCTGTTGTCTATGTCCTCTTCTTCTGCTTCCTCGTCTTCACTTGCCCACAGGCTCCACAGCTGCCACAACACCTCCATCTGGACCATCCTCCTGCAGAAAAGGCACCTTCTTTGGTGAGTAGATTAGGGACCCACCTGTCATATGGAGGCACCGGAACCTCGCCTTTAGGAGACAGAAGGTCCTCTTTATAACCCTCCTAGTTCGCCCATGGGCCTCATTGTAGCGTTGCTCTGCCCTTGTCCTGGGATTCCTCACTGGTGTCAGTAGCCATGACAGGTTTGGGTAACCAGAGTCACCTGCAAATGGCGAGGGACAACTGTTAGACACACACTAACTCATAGGGACATCCCCAGACCCAGACAACTATTCACACTGTATTGGGTCCATGTCCTCACCTAATAGCCACACACGGTGCCTCTCGAGTTGCCCCATCACATAAGTCAAGGATGCTGCTATTTCTCAAAATGTAAGCGTCATGCACTGAGCCAGGGAATTTGGCATTCATGTGGGAGATGTACTGGTCTGCCAAACACACCATCTGCACATTCATCGAATGGTAACTCTTCCGGTTTCTGTACACCTGTTCACTCCTGCGGGGGGACCAAGGCCACATGTGTCCCATCAATGGCACCTATGATGTTGGGGATATGTCCAAGGGCATAGAAGTCACCTTTCACTGTAGGCAAATCCTCCACCTGAGGGAAAACGATGCATCTACGCATGTGTTTCAGCAGGGCAGATAACACTCTGAACAACACGATGGAGAACATAGGCTGGGACATCCCTGATGCAATGGCCACTGTTGTTTGAACAGACCCACATGCTAGGAAATTGAGTACTGACAGGACCTGCACTAGAGGGGGGATTCATGTGGGATGGCGGATAGCTGACATCAGGTCTGGCTCCAACTGGGCACACAGTTCCAGGATTGTGGTACGATCAAGTCTGTATGTGACAATTACATGTCGCTCCTCCATTGTTGACAGGTCCACCAGCGGTCTGTACACCGGAGGATGCTGCCATCTCCTCACCTGCCCCAGCGGACGTGCTCTATGGAGGAGAACAGCGAGCAGAGAGTCAACCAACACTGAGGTACGTCAACACAACTTTATAGCAAAATGTTTGAAAATCGATATATGGCTGTATTAGTGTTTAAGCAAGGCCTAGATATGTGTGACGCAGTCAGAATTAATGCCATGTGGCCCCCTGAAATGGCAGCTCCCTGATCTGTAATGTGGGACAGGGGATATGAGGTAAATAACCTGGCGTTGTACACCGTCGCGGTAGGCGGTCGAAGACCGCGGCACAATCCTGCATTGGTTAACATTGGACCCTATGGGTCCGAGGAGCCAATGACGATGTACGCCGGTGGGGATGGTACGCACCGCCGCGGACGTCACTGCCATTTTCTCTCTGTTCAATCACTTGATACCTGATCATTGACAGGAGAGGACCTACACTGCAAGTGCTGCTGTGACCTCAGTCTGGAAGAGACAATGGCTCATATGTCTGGGGAAAGGGCCCCTGCCTTCAGCACAGAGGAGTTGGAGAAACTAGTGGCTGGTGTCATCCCCCAGTACACGTTACTCTACGGTCCTTCAGGCAAACAGGTAAGTACACTGTGAGCATGCTGAATGGGCAATGCCTGTGTGGAGTGGTGTTGATGAAAAATAGGGGGATAAGAATGAGGCGTGCATGATACGACGGTGAGTGCATGTGCCTCATGGCAAGGGTAGGGATGCGGGCCAATGACTGTGACGGTGCGGACGGTTATATCTTCTCCTTTTCCCCTGTACTATTCGTGTAGGTTAGCGCCCAACAGAAGAAGGATATTTGGTGTGCCATCGCCAAGGAAGTCCGGACCCTGGGGGTCGACCACAGACGGAGCACCCACTGCCGTAAAAGATGGGAGGACATTCGCAGCAAGAGCAAGAAGACGGCGGAGGCCCAGCTGGGGATGGCCTCCCAATGTGGGAGGGGTGCCCGTCGCACCATGGAACCCCTGATGTTCTGGATCCTGGCGGTGGCGTATCCAGAGTTGGATGAGCACTTGAGGGCATCACAGCAGCCCCAAGGGGGTGAGAACACTCTCATTCTGCTGATTCAGCGCGCATTGTAGGTGTCTGGGTGGGGGAGGTGGGCTGTGGGTTCCCCTAGGCCAGGGCGAGTTTAGTAGGCAAGGTCCCTTCTTAAGGCAGGCCCTGTGGCACCCCACCCCACCTGTGTTCAGAGCCAACTACACCTAGTCAGACTCATGTGAGTTCCATGTGTGCAGCAATCGGGCATAGGCCTTGTACCCCATGTCCCTGTGATTAATTAGGGAACTCTAAGTACACGGCATAGTGCAGGGGGCTTCTGTGTCTGTAGTGTCCGCCAACGGTAGCAGTATTGGATGCTCACAACATTTCTTTCTTCTGTCTTCCCCCCCTTTTTGTGGTCTCCCTGTTCTTGTGTGCATTAGCATCATCAGGCGGAGGAGCAGTGCCACCAGAGCAGGAGGGGGCTGCATCCCACATGGCCCTGGAGGGCGACACAATGGAGTCAGAAGCCACCAGTGGGACGGAGGGCGAGGGAAGCTCCACGGCGGGGACAGGAGCTGAGACCAGCGACACAGACTCCTCCTCTGATGGGAGCTCCCTTGCAGTGGCGGGCCCCTCTGTGCCCACCGCATCTACAGGTACAGCCGCCACTCCCCTACCAGCACCGCCCTCCCAGCAGCCCCTCAGCGTGTGTCCCGTGGCCGCTCACCCAGAAGGGTGGGCATCTCCTTCGCCCCAGGCACCTCA
This sequence comes from Pleurodeles waltl, assembly GCF_031143425.1. Classification (NCBI taxonomy): domain Eukaryota; kingdom Metazoa; phylum Chordata; class Amphibia; order Caudata; family Salamandridae; genus Pleurodeles; species Pleurodeles waltl. The sequence continues at coordinate 486,179,958 of NC_090438.1, read as the reverse complement.
GGCCCTGCCCCAGTCAGCCATGCTGCCCTCAGTGAGGAGGCCATTGACCTCCTCAGGTCCCTCACTGTTGGGCAGTCTACAATTTTGAATGCCATCCAGGGTGTAGAGAGGCAGTTGCAACAGACCAATGCATACCTGGAGGGCATTCATTCTGGTGAGGCAGCCCAACAGCAAGCTTTTCAGACTCTGGCCTCAGCACTGATGGCAGCCTTTGTCCCTGTCTGTAGCCTCCCCCCTCCAACTTCCTCCACCCAGACCCAAACCCCTGTACCTCAGCCTATCCCAAGCACACCATCAGACCAGCATGCACACAGGTCAACACACAAGGGAAGCTCAGGCAAATATAAGCACCACACATCCCACAGGCACTCACGCAAGAATCATACACATGCAGACATACCAACATCCACTGCCTCCATTGCGTCCCCCTCCTCCTTGTCTCCCTCCTTCCTCCCAGTCTCGTCTCCACTCACACATGCATGCACTAAATGTTTAGCCACTACCTCCAACACCAGCACACCCACCACCACACCCCGCTCACGTGCAGTCACTACCCCTACTACCATTCACACATCCCCTGTGTCCTCTCCCAGTGTGTCTGTGACCCCACCTCCCAAGGTACACAAACGCAGCCACACACCCATGCAACAGCCATCCACCTCACAACAGCCTCCAGCCCATGCACCTTCTCCCAAAGACAGCAAACGTACACCTCCTACAACCACTACCTCTTCCTCCACTCCCAAACCCCCTCCATCTACCCAGACCAGTGTGTCGAAAAACTTTTCCTGTCCAACCTTGACCTCTTCCCCTCACCTCCCCCACCCCTTCAGTCTCCTAGGGCCCGCCTTTCCTGGTCCCAACCCAGCACCTCAGCCACAACATCTGCGGGAACAGTGGTGCCAGTAGTAACCGGCTTCTGGAGTGCTCCAAACAGCAGGGCAGGCAGTGTGCCGAGGAGCCAGACCAAGGACAGTCCCCCACCTCAAAAGCACAAATATTTGGCCAGTGCCCGGTGGTACAGAGGCAAAACATCTACCACCAAAGCCTCTTCCAGGGGTACAGTTGGGAGTGGGAACACAGCTGCGCCACCATCCAAGGTGGGGAAGGGACAGAGAAAAACAGGCAAGTCGGCGAAAACCTGCATGCCGGACAAGACCGCCACCAGCACCGCTGCCAAGGACACCGCTGCCACCAGCACCGCTGCCAAGGACACCGCCGCCACAAGCACCGCTGCCAAGGACACCACCGCCACAAGCACCGCTGCCAAGGACACCGCCACCACCAGCACTGCTGCCAAGGATACCGCCGCCACCAGCACCGCTGAACAGGACACTGCTGCCACCAGCACCACTGAACAGGACACCGCCGCCACCAGCACCGCAGCCAAGGACACCGCCGCCACCAGCACCGCAGCCAAGGACACCGCCGCCACCAGCACCGCTGAACAGGACACCGCCGCCACCAGCACCGCTGAACAGGACACCGCCGCCACCTGCACCGCAGGCCAATGAGCGCCAAAGCTTCCGACGCTACTGAGGCCGCCACGAGCAGGATGAATCACTCTGGGCACAAGGCCCCCACCAGAACCAGTGGAGTATCCCATCCACTACCTCAGTCCTTGGCAGGATAAAGCCCCCTCCAGAACCAGTGGAGATTTACATCCACTACCTCTGTCCTTGGCAGGATGAAGCACTCTGGGCACAAAGCCCCCTCCAGAACCAGTGGCATATTACATCCACTACCTCAGTCCTTGGCAGGATGAAGCACTCTGGGCACAAAGCCCCCTCCAGAACCAGTGGAGATTTACATCCACTACCTCTGTCCTTGGCAGGATGAAGCACTTTTGGGCACAAAGCCCCCTCCAGAACCAGTGGAGTATCACATCCACTACCTCAGTCCTTGGCAGGATGAAGCACTCTGGGCACCAAGCCCCTTCCAGAACCAGTGGAGTATCACATCCACTTCCTCAGTCCTTGGCAGGATGAACTACTCTGGGCACAAGGCATCCAAGAAGGCATCTGGGGGGGGGGGCACCCACAAAGGTGATCAGGGTTCCCAACAGAAGAAAGAGGGGGGAGAAAACCTTAAAGATAAGGAGTTCTCAAAAGGCCCCCAAAAGAATTCCCAAGGGGGGTGGTGGTAACCATTCCTCTTCTAGGTTTGGGAAGAAGCCAGGGTTCTTTGATAGAACATTAGGAAAATTCATCCCCAAATGCTTAGAGTGCTAACAGCATGGACACTCTAAGGGTGACTCCCAGTTTTCCAAGAGAGCACAATCCACTACTGCATGCTGGATCCCAGGAAAACTAAACATTTCTGAAAAGTAGACAAAATTCTGAATTCAGCGAGGGGTAATTTGTGTAGATCCTACAGGGGTTTCCTTCAGAAAATAACAGCTGAAATGAAAAACTATTGAAATTGAGGTAAAAAAACAGCCATTTTTCTTCACGTTTTACTCTGTAACTTTTTACTGCAATGTCAGATTTTTCAAAGCAATATACCGTTATGTCTGCTGGACTCTTCTGGTTGCAGGGATACATACGGCTGGTAGGTTGATCAAGAGCCCTAGGAAACCAGAGCCAATAAATGAGCTGCACCTTGCAATGGGTTTTCATTCTATACCGGGTATACAGCAATTAATTTGCTGAAATATAAAGAGTGAAAAATAGGTAGCAAGAAAACTTTGTATTTCCAAAATGGGGACAAGATAAGGTGTTGATAAGCAGTGGTTATTTGCACATCTCTGAGTTCCGGGGTGCCCATACTAGCATGTGAATTACAGAGCATTTCTCAAATAGACGTCTTTTTGACACACTGTCTTACATTTGGAAGGAACAATGTAGAGAAGGACAAAAGGCAATAACACTTGTTTTCCTCTTCTGTATTCCCCCAAGTCTCCCGATAAAAATGGTACCTCACTTGCATGGGTAGGCCTAATGCTCACGACAGGAAACGCAACATGGACACATCGGATTTTTACATTGAAATCTGACGTGGTTTTTGCAAAGTGCCTAGCTGTAGATTTTGGCCCCTAGCTCAGGCAGCACCTAGGGAAACCTACCAAACCTGTGAATTTTTTTAAACTAGACACCTAGGAGAAACCAAGATGGGGTGACTTTTGGGGCTCTCGCCAGGTTCTGTTACCCAGAATCCTTTGCAAACCTCAAAATTGGGTTAAAAAAACACCTTTTCCTCCGCATTCAGTGACAGAAAGTTCTGGAATCTGAGAGGAGCCACAAATTTCCTTCCCCCCAGCATTCGCCGATGTTTTCTGATGCAAATGGTACCTAGCGCCCACAACAGGAAATGCCCCAAAACACAACCTGGACACATCACATTTTTCCAAAGAAAACAGAGCTGTTTTTTGCAAAGTGCATAGCTGTGGATTTTGGCCTCAAGCTCTGCCGGCACCTAGGGAAAACTACCAAACCTGTGCATTTTTTAAAACTAGACACCTAGGGGAATCCAAGATGTGGTGACTTGTGGGGCTCTCACCAGGTTCTGTTACCCAGAATCCTTTTCAAACCTCAAACGTTGGCTAAAAAAACACTTTTTCCTCACATTTCGGTGACAGAAAGTTCTGGAATCTGAGAGGAGCCACAAATTAACTTCCACCCAGCGTTCCCCCAAGCCTCCCAATAACAATGGTACCTCACTTCTGTGGATACGCCTAGCGCCCACGACGAGAAATGCCCCAAAACACAACCTGCACACATCACATTTTCCCAAAGAAAACAGAGCTATTTTATGCAAAGTGCCTAGCTGTGGATTTTGGCCTCTAGCTCAGCTGGCACCTAGGGAAACCTACAAAACCTGTGCATTTTTTTAATATAGACACCTAGGGGTGACTTGTGGGGCTCTCACCAGGTTCTGTTACCCAGAATCCCGTGCAAACCTCAAAATTTGGCTAAAAAAATACTTTTTCCTCACATTTTGGTGACAGAAAGTTCTGGAATCGGAGAGGAGCCACAAACATCCTTCCACCCAGTATTCCCCCAAGTCTCCTGATAAAAATGGTACCTCACTTCTGTGGGTAGGCCTAGTGCTTGCAAAAGGAAATGCCCCAAAACCCTATGTGGACACATCAAAATGATCAAATACAAAACTAACTGTTTATTTGGGGGGGGTGGCACCTACGTTTTTGGTCCTAGGCTCAGCAGCCATATTGGGAAACCTACCAAACCCAAACATTTCTGAAAACTAGCACCCGATGGAGTCCAGGGAGGTGTGACTTGCGTTGATCCCGCAGTGTTTTCTTACACAGAATCCATTGCAAACCTCAAAATGTGGCTAAAAAAACACTTTTTCCTCACATTTCGGTGACATAAAGTTCTGGAGGCTGAGAGGAGCCACAAATTTCCTTCCATCCAGCGTTTCCCCAAGTCTCCCACTAAAAATGATACCTCACTTGTATGAGGGCCTAGGTGCCTGCAACAGAAAAAGGCCAAAACCCTGTAGAGATTGAGCGGATAGCACAGCAAGTTGATGAGCACATATTTTCTTTTATACATCTTTAGCCTGGCTCTGCTCTGGGGACCCACACAAGTGAGGTATCATTTTACTTGGGAGATTTAGGGGATCGCTTGGGAGTAGGAAATTTGTGCTGGAGCGGTAATCCTACAAGGAAGAGTGAGGAAAAAATGCTTTTTTAAGCACATTTTGAGGTTTGCAGAGGAATCTGGGTAAGAAAATGTTGGGAGATCCACGCAAGCCACACCTCTCTGGACTCCTTGGGGTGTCTAGTTTTAAAAAAATTGTCTGGGTTTGGTAGGTTTCCCTAGATGAAGGCCGCACTCGGGACCAAAAGCATAGATTGCCCCTTCCCCCCAAACACAGGTAGTTTTGTAATACATCATTGTGATGTGTCCACATATGTCTGTGATGTACCAAACACTACAATTGTGAAAAGAAACACACTTTGGTTATGTTAAAAAGACCCCTCACCCACCAACCAAGTTGGTGGCATGCTTCATCATCGGGTTCCCACCTGAGACACCTAGCGTGTCACAGGTGTGCTGCAGCGCCTGATTACAGCGGAGCAGGTTTTGCTATTTTTACCACACATACTGGTTGGATTTGGCACGAGGGTGAGTGATGGTTCAGTAGATCAAATTTTATTAACAAGACATTTCACAAAAATTAAATGCACTGTTAATAACTGAAAGGCCAAAAACAGAACTAATAACTCACAGCTCGTGAGCTGTAAAGCCGTGTCAAGGCACCAACCACTTTACAGTCCATTCACACACCTTTCATACATGACATGCACAAGACCATTCACACCGCCAGCCATGGGCCCAGCACATTACAACACTCACATCGACAGACAGCGCCAGTCAAGGGCCCATCACTTACATATGCCCACATGCCTGATACAGCAATCACACTAGCTGATGGAAGTGTGTAGACTGATGTTTGGCTGGCACCACCAGCCAAGCACCACTCCACACACACAGGCAGCCGAGCGCCATCCCACGCACACCGCCAGCCAAGTGTCATGCCACGCAGACCGCCAGCCAAGCGCCACCCCATGCACACAAACAGCCAAACGCCACTCCACACACACCGCCAGCCAAGCACCATTCCACACACACCGCCATCACCTTTTTTTGTTTCTAAACAACAAAGAAACCACTATCTAATTATAAAATAAGTACAAAACTACAAACACAAAAGCTCTAACTCGAAACATGACAGAAATGTGAAACTGAACATCTGAAAATATAAAACAGGCAGTTTACACTCACGATATTTCCCAAAAATCTTTTTTAGTGTGGTAGCACCTGAAACAGTCGGCCACACACAGCCCAGGCTTTGAAGGGCAATTAGGGCAGTACATCCGGCTCTCCCTCCAGATACCTCTTCGGACACATACTCTATATTTCTTAGTGGGCAAGTCTTTTTTGTGAGTGGGAGGAATGTAATCTGGATAGTGGTGATCTTTCAATCTAGCCACATCCTCCACCACTGCTACTCAAGGAACTCTTGCCTGTTCCACCACATAAAGGCTCTCTATCACTGACTCCTGAAATGTAAAAAATTTCATCCTTGACTCAGGTGAACAATCCTTGAACACAATAAAAGCATTAAAAGTTGCCAAATGAAATAAATGTATGGCCAACTTTTTATACCACAGGTAAGACTTATGAAGAGCATGGTAAGGTTCCAATCTCTGATCTACTATCAACACCACCCACGTGACTACTGTAGTCCAAAATGCACGCAGGTGTGTACACTTCAGCAACCTGACCCTAAACAGTCACAGTGGAAGTACTCTCATCATGGATGGTAGTTAGCATGTACACATCCCTCCTATCTGAAAATGTATGAGCTAGCAGCTTATTATTCCACAAGGCACTGCACTGTCCCCTCTCAAGTTTTTTACAGACAAACTCCCTTGGATAGCCTTTCTGATTAGAATGTATTGTGCCACAAGCAACAGTGTCCACTCTAAACAACTCCTTGAACAACTGCACTCCATTGTAGAAATTATCTACAAACAAATGGTGACCTTTGTTAAACAGTCATCTACCAAGTTCCCACATAATTTTCTCGGTAACTCCAAAAGTGGGCAGACAACCAGGGGGGGTCAATACTGGAATCCCTACCAGTGTAGACCCGAAAATTAGATACCTATCTGTACTACTTTCTGACAGCACATACAATTTAATTCCATACTGTGCCCTCTTGCTAGGAATGTACTGCTTAAACAAAAAATGCCCCTTAAACAGGACCAAAGACTCATCCACACTTATCTCTTTGCCTGGAACATACACCTCTGAAAAACGATCTACAAAATGATCAAGGGCAGGCCTAATCTTAAAAAGATGGTCACAATCAGGGTGATCTCGTGGCAAGGCTAAAGCATTGTCAACAAAATGCAGCATCTGAAGAAGAAGCAAATAACGATTAGCAGTTGCCATCAAGAAACTAGTAGACCAATGAGAAGCCAGTGACAGCTTCCTTATCAACCCCATCAAAAAAGTCAAACCTAAAAACCTTTTCATCTCTTCCGGATTTGTGAGAACCCACTGGGTAGCTCTAGACTGAGTCTGGCAGCATTGTCTCTCAAATATTGCTCCGCATACAAATTAGTCTGGTCAACAATCCCTTCCAAAAATACATCGTCCATAAACAATTGAAAGAAATTGACAGGCAAAAAGTTTTCTGTATTGACTCTACACCCTGGGAGACCAGTAAATGCAGGTAACTGTGGCTGTTCCATGTTTCGGGCAATCCAGGTGTCAGGTCTTCCAGTGGGAAACCCTTCAGCCCCTGGCTGCTGCACTCTTGGCACATCAATGTCCTCCTCTAAAACAGGCCCTTCATCTGCACTGAGAGTGGCTTCCTCATCAGAAGAATCCCCTCAGACAGAAAACTCACTGCCAGAATCTCTCACTTCCTCCTCTGCCTCAGATGCAGAGTCAGTCTCATAATCATGATCAGAAGATGACTCAAAAAGCATGCCAACAACCTGCTAAGCGTCACTCTGATGCTAGCCATGATCCTTTCTAACAACAAATGGATGCCAACAACAACCACCTCTGTCTAAAATAAGTTATAACAAAGTGTAGCTTTATCACAAAGAGTTATGTACTAAAAAACTATACCACTCACTTGCCTGAAAAAGCTAAACTCACCAGCAACTACTCTGCACAGACACAGCAATCACCAATGATATCCAACTAAAAGAAAAAAGAAAACAGCAAATTAGACATAAGACAACACACATATCATTGTGCACAAATCTAAGGACTATTCCACACACAATCCTGTATTTAGTACACCATCTATAAACATATCATTCATGCATGTCAACAATACTCCTTTGAAGTAAATTGCTTTTACTTACCTAAAACATGCAACTATGCAAACTGCAGGACAACTTCTGCCAAAACCGCAAGGATCCACAGCAAAAGAAGCAAACTTGAACAAAAAGAAGAAATAAACTGGTATAATCACAAATACAAATATTTGCCAGTTGACAAACACCCCGCCAACAAGAACTTACAAATTTTCCCTGGTGCCTAAGTGGCTTCTGCCCCCCTTGGCGGCAGAAGGGCCTAAAAAAAAATAGGCCAATCTTCCCCCATGGGGGCCAGAAATGGCCATCAGTAATGTGCCCCCTTTGAGGGTGACCCTTGCCAAAGAGGCCGTCCCCCATACAAAACACACACACACACACACACAGAATCCTTGGTCCCTAAGTGGATTCTGCCCCCCTTGGGGGCAGAGGGGCCTAAAAAAATAGGCTGATCTGGCCAACAATTCTGTGCCCCCTTTGCCAAGGGTCGTCCCCCAACCAAAGGGGGCACCCCAGCACAAAAAAACCTAAGGGAAACAAAAACAAATTACCCTGACGTCTTGGTGGCTTCTACCCACCTTTGGAGGGGCGACCCTTGCCCAAGGGGTGCTCCAAAGACACAAAACACACACACATCTCACAATCCCTGGGACCTAGTGGATTTTGACCCCCCGGGGGGCGAGATCGGCCAAAAACATGCCCGTTCTTGCCCCGGGGGGGGGCTGAAACATATAAAAAATATTGCCCCCAGGGCAGCGACCCTTGCCTATGGGGTCGCTGCCCGAAAACATCATAAAAAACATAATCCCTGGTTCCTAGTGAGTTTTGATTCCCCCACCTTGGGGGCAGATCAGCCTAAACAATGCCCAAGGGGTCGCTCCCCAAATAAACAAACATAAGATCCCCAGTGCCTAGTGGTGGATTCCTGCTCCACGATCATGGGCCTCACCTGCGATCGTGGAGCAGGAATCCATTGAAAACAGGCACAGGGGGAAAGGAAAAACTCTTTCCTCTCACCTTGTGTCTGTTTCCCCCCCCAAAAAAAAAACCAAAAGAGAAGGACTCACCTTTTGAATGTCCTCTCTTCTCGACATGCTGGAAACAAATGGCTTCCAGCGCATCCTCTGCAGCATTTGGTGACGTTGGTGTGCTGTGAGCGCGTTGATGTCATCAGATTGCCGAGAGTTGGTCGGGGGTGGAAGGACCCCTGACTGGGGTGTGTGGGAGGGAGGCCCAAGGGTGAGCACTCGCCCCAGGCACCCTGAGGGTTAAAAAGACTATTTTAGTGGGTGGCCCAATGAGTGCTGATTCCCATTATAACCATTTCAGGCAGATTTATCATTATTACACGCAATACAACAAGCCACCTTGCAGCGCTGCATGAAAGGGCTGGAAAGCATCATATTTAAAATGATACAATGCATTCCTGTTGTTTCCTTGCACTGATGCACAATATGCTTTCTTGCATCAAAGTGCAAGGGTACCTGCCTTGCAGCAGGATTGTTTTTGTGCAGGAAGGAGTGCCTTCCTGCACAAAAACAACCCTCAGAGGCATTTCATTTTCTTCCGCACAGTGCAGCATCCTTTGAAAGAGGAAAAAAAGAAGAAATTAAGATATTTCTCCTTGTAAAGCCTTTCCTGGGAAGGCGTAGCATTTTGACCAATCTTCTGTTTACCAGTGTTGGTGAACCTGGTAGTGTGCCAAAATCAAAGGGTAGATGCGTGGGACCACCCACGCTCCACCCATGGAACGCCACCCAGAGCAGAATAAAGGAGGGCAGCAATTTGTGCTGCCTTGTGTTACTCCAGATTTATAAAGCCACTCAGGGTCACGCAAGGTGGCCCTGCATGGCTTAATAAATTTAACTTGCATTGCCCTTGCACCCTCTTTCATGGTGCAAGGGCAACGCACAAGCAGGATAAATAAGCCCCTTAATTTACAGGCTGTTCGTACATGTAGTCCCATTTACTAGGAACTTACAAGTAAATGAAATGTGCCAAATATGTGTAGTCCAAATTTACCATCTTTTAAAGCAAGAATAGAAGCACTTTAGCACAGGTTAGCAGGGGTCAAGCAGAGTCCTAATGCCAACAAAAATTAGTTCAGCAAAGTTAATCAAAGTGACGGAGTAAAGGCAAAATGTTTGGGAGAATACCACGCCAAGTATGGCAAGTCCAACAGTGAGCATCCACCGAAATGTAGGTGTATGGAGGACTCCTCTGGTAGTATTGATCATCAAGGGTAAGGCTTTGCTTTTGGTCAACTTGACTTTATAACCAGAGAACTCTAATAAAGGCCAATATCATAGACATCAACGCTGGCAGCAAATGTGCTGAGGAAGCTAATGTGAGAAGTATAGTGTTTGCATACCACATACTTTTCAGGTTGCCAGCGAAAGACTCTAATTCCCTGGATGTCTTCAGACCTGCATATGGAGAGTGGGAGGGGCTCTAAGTCTATCAAGAAGTGCTCTATAGAAAGATGTAATCCCTTCCTCTAGCTGTATCAAATAGGTATGTTGTGTGACAAGAAGCTTTTGCAGTTAATTACGGGCATCGGTGAGTTATAAAACTACTGTGTAATCTGGATGAATTACAGGTCAATGCCAGTTTAGGACATGGTGCTGGAAAGGCAGTTTCATTCCACATGATCAAATACCTTCTTGGCATTGACATCATCTATGCTTTACAGGAGTGGCTCATGGGGCTTTGTTTGGGTGGAGGCAAGGGGGGGCTGGGTGGGGGCTTGGAGGGGTGCAGTGGGGCACGGGAGAAAAAATAAAATGTATCACTTACTTGCTCTGCTTCTGTGACGCTGCTCTTCTGTCACTGCTGCATGCACAGGATCCCAGCCTGCCCTGAGCCCAATCTTGATGCTGCTCAGAGCCTCATCAGGATGGGCTGGAAGCGCCCAACTGTGTTGCTGGGCTAGAAAGAGCCCTCTACGCAGGTGTGTTTGGCTGGCCAGAGACTGTCGGCAAAACACACATGTGCTCTGAGGGGAGTACACAGTGCACTCCCCTCTGCCTGTCCCCCGCAATGCCCCACCCCTTTCACATGGAAAGCATAATAAACAGAGGCCCATATTCATACTTTTTTCGTGCCGCATTTGCGCCGCGTTTTGATGCAAAAACAGTGCAAGTTTGCGCCGCTGTTGCATAAAAAAATGACGCAAATGCCGCGCTAAAAAAGTATAAATATGGGCCAGAGTTTATTATCCTTTCCATGTAAAAGGATTTGCAGCGGTTGCTGCTGGTAGGGGGGCGACACTCCACCACCCGAACGGAGGAGCCTGATACTTTATATGCTTTATATTGGACAGAGAACAAGAAACTTTTTGCTGATCAAATTCAGTTTGTAGGCAAAATCTGCAGCAAAATGTATTCAGAATCCTTTGTAAAAATAAAGATTGTGTATTCAATTGATCAGCTCTTTGCAAAATAGCTCACAATTGTTGATAGGGTGAGCGACACATGGTGATGGGTTGTGGGGCATTATAATTTGCATTGCGCCAGGAAGGCAGACTGTGGGCCAGATTTACTTAAAAGTGCTGCAACATTGTGCTGCTCTAAAATTTTCAGCGCCGTACTGCGTCACTTTAGAAACTCAGGCATGGGCCGTATTACGAAAATACGATGCATCCCTGTGTTTCCTCTTGTGCGAAACCCCCAAAGGTGAAACCGCAGCCCTCATCCTCCTGAATCTTTCTCGGCTGCCTTTGACACCGTCTGCCACCACACCCCATACACTCACATCTACGACGCTGGGATCTGCCACAAGGCCCTGGACTGGATCACATCCTTGCTCTCCAGCAGAACTCAGAGAGTCCGCCTCCCTCCCTTCCTGTCGGAAGCCACCAAGACCATCTGCAGCATTCCCCAAGGGTCTTCCCTCAGCGCAACTCTTTTTAACATCTACATGGCACCGCTTGCCAACATCGTCTGATCCCACAACCTCAACATCGTCTCCTATGTCGACGACACCCTGCTGATCCTCTCACTCACCAAGGACCCCGCCACCGCCAAAACCAACCTCCACGACGGACTACATGCCATCGCCAACTGGATGGAGAAGCGCCACCTCAAACTTAACTCGGACAAGACAGAGATCCTCATCTTCAACTCCAACCGCTCTGCATGGGACAACTACTGGTGGCCAGCCACCCTAGGAACTGCACCTACACCCACCTCCCACGCACGCAATCTAGGCTTCATCCTAGACTCATCGCTCACCATGACCCATCAAGTCAATGCTGTTTCATCTTCCTGCTTCAACACCCTCTGAATGCTTCACAAGATCTTCAGATAGATACCCATTGAAACAAGAAGGACTTTCACCCACGTCATTGTCAGCAGCAGACTGGACTACGGCAATGTGCTCTATGCAGGAACCACAGCCAAGCTCCAGAAGAAACTACAACGTATCCAGAACACCGCCGCACGCCTCATCCTCAACATCCCACGCCATGACCACATCTCTGCCCACCTCAGAGACCTACACTGGCTTCCAGACACCAATAGAATTACCTTCAAACTCCTCATCCACACCCACAAAGATCTTCACAACACAGGCCCTGTCTACCTCAATGAGCGACTCAAGCCAGCTCCGCTCAGCTCCGCCAAGGTTGCCCTCACCGCCGTCTCTCACATCCATCGAACTACAGCTGGCAGCAGATCCTTTCCCACCTCGCCGCCAAGACCTGGAAAGCCCTCCCCTCCCACCTACGACAGACCTAGGACCTCCTGAACTTCAGGAAATGCCTCAAGACCTGGTTATTCGAGCAGTAGTAGTTCCTTCCCACCCCCCTTTTCAGCACCTTGAGACCCTAGCGGGTGACTAGTGCGCTTCACAATGTTTGATTGATTGGTTGATTGATTGTGCCAGTGATAAATTGAGCAGCCAGCACCAACGCAAACACCCTTGCACCAAGGTGCAAGGGTGTCTACGTTGAGAGGATTGATTGTTTATGTGCAAAAAGGTATCTGTTCCTGCACATAAACAATCTACAATGGCCATTTGGCACTTCTTTCTGCGCTGCAGAATGCAGCACACATAGAAGTAGCAAATTGTCATTTTTTAATGATTGTTTTTGTGCAGGAAGGGACACCTTCCTGCAGATAAACATTCATTCATGTCCTTTTGCTCTTTCTATGTGTGCTGCAGAATGCAGAACTCATAGAAAAAGCAAAAACGAGGAGGAATAAAAATAATTTCTCATCATGGTGGCATTAGTTTTTGACTCTGCCACAGATTTAAGCCATCTTTAAATCTGGGGCAGCATCAAAAGCAATGGGGGTTGTAGAGGATCACCCACAGCAACGCCCATTACATGCCCCTCTGATGCAGAAAACTGCGTCCGAGAGGCCCATATTTATAAGGTGGTGTTAAGCCACAAAAGTGTCTTGGGGCTGCCTAGTAAACATGGCACACTGCACAACGCCACCAGAGCATCACAAAAAGTGACTCTAGGGTGGCGCTAAGGCCTTGTCGATCTGGCTCTGTGTGCTTGCTGGAGTTCCTGTGGCTGAGTGAAACTTATTTACTGCAGCCACATTAAAATGGATGTCAGGAAGCCCAATAGGTTTTATCCGTCCTCCGACTCTGGCAGATCATAAATTATGATGTTGTCCCTTCATCTCCTATTCTCAAGGTCAGTTAGCCTTCTCTACAAGTGCCTCTCACCAATACCCCAGTCTGGTTTCTCCTCCACTTTGCATTCCAGGGTTTTGACACGCTTTTAAATGATGCTGAGTTGAACCTTGGAAAAGGAGAGGGAGAGTTCTGTATGGGTAGCTTTTAATTCTTGCATCACCACCATTGAGGCCATTGTTGTGTCACGGGAAGTCTGGGCCGCTTTTTTTTTGCCTCTGGTCAAAGTGTTCAATTATGAGAGCTGCATGGATACTGGGGGCACATTTAAATGTTTTTGGCATGGGCAGTGCCGCAAGCCTTAATGTTGTGCTGCATCAAAAGAAAAGGCAGGAATGCACCCTATCTCTAAGATACTGTGCATTCCTGTCCTTTTACCTTGAATGGTGCACAATTAGCTGGTATGTGCCAAAGCAGGCATTCTTGCACCATGGTGCAAGGGTGTCTGCATTGCAGGGATGATTGTTTTTGTGCAGGAAGGGACACCTTCGTACACAAAAAAAAATCACAAGAGGTGTTTTCGTCTTTCTATGTGTGTTGCAGAATGCAGCAATCATAGAAAAAGGAAAAACAAGGAGAAATAAAGATATTTCTCTTTGTTGCACCTCCTTTCTGCCTCCCCTGGGGAGGAATAGGCTTTTGACACATTCCCAGCTTTACAAAATCTTGTAAATCTGAGAATGAGTCCATGCCATGGGTGTTACATGGGAACATCCACTGTAATGCCCATGGCACGCCTCCCTTTCACAGGGCGAGGTAACACAGTAACTTGCGCTGCATTGCTTCAATCCATATTTACAAGGCCAATTAAAGCAGCACATGGTGGCTTTACATGGCCTTGTAAATATGGCCCTGCAGAGTGCGCTGCCGGACCGTCACTAAAAGCTGACAAGCCGGTGGTGCAGCAGGACTTGTAAATAAGCCCCTTTGCCTTGAGACATCGGAGCACTTCACTGATAGTGTCCCAAATGCCACATAAATAATTCTTTCAGATAATTAAAAGTGACATAGTCAGGGATCAAAAGGTAGGCTATGAGGAGGATTCTGTTTGACAATGAATAAGGTTCTACAGCTGCTATTCCTTCCTGTCAAACTACATGTCAATATATGATCACTCTCAGCACTTGTAACATGAAATCATGAAAGGACTATGGACTTTCAAGCTCCCCAATTCAACATGGCCATTGTCCATATATTCTTGCTATGGGTCTCAGTAGTGGATGGGGTCACAAGGATTGTGCCTCAGGCTCTAATGAAATGGGCTGGGAGGAATATTCCATCTTGGACAGTACCGGTTCACTCTATGAGCAAGATGAAATAAGAGGATGCAGTGGAAGGAGGGCCTGCAGCTGCAGCACTGGCACCCCTAAGCAACCTAACTTGGCTCATCTTCACTGGTGCAAGACGCAACCAGCCGTACAGAAATGGTGAACCAGGGTGAGTTCTGGGCTTCTGCTGCATATGTTTCCAATCATGCATGCAATAGGCTGCAAGGTAGGCTGTAGGTGGTTGAGTTAGCCACTCACTTCTGCTAACCTGGATAAGGGCGTAGTTCCATACTGCTGTTCTCATTGAATCAGTTCTCCAAATTAGAGATGCTTGGCACCCAGGAAGCCACAGAACTAGGGTCAACAAGTCCTTTGCCAGAGCTTTCTAGAAACTGGCCGTGCATCTTCCAAGTCAGGCACCCATTCCCCAAGCAAACTTGTGGGAGATTCTACAAGAATATCTGGGTTGGAAATGAACATTGACCTGCCGTTCCAACCATAAAGATTTTCTAAATCACTAATTTGCCTCTTCCCTTGTTTCCTTGTTTCCTGAGTCGAATTGTCTCCCTCTTCTTAAATGGTGATTTTTTAATCAAGGTAGCATGTACTGTTGACATTAGAAGATCAACAATTAAAACTAAATGTCAAAGAATTATGTGCAAAGAAGCCAACAAAAGAAAAAACTATTTTGTGATAGTAATTGTAGTGCTTGTTGTGTGAGTTATGAATGACAGAATCCTCTTGGCTCCTGAATGACTCTGTAGAACTGTGGCAGAAGAGATAGAATGTGGTAAAATGAATGCAGGTTTAGAATGACACAGACGAACAAAGACATGTAATATACAGCTCCGTGTGTGGCATAGTTATTGGCGGGTACCCTAGATGGGGAAGACGCTACAACTGGCAAAGAGATCAGGGATAAGTAGCCCGAAGATTGACAGTGCTCTTCCTGAGAGTGTGTCATGGTCCAAGGAAATTGCTCATCTATGCCACGTGTGCCTCCTTTAAAGTGTAGAGTCTACATTTGGCGTACGTGGCGCCCAAGCAAAGCTCCAGCCAGTGTGCAGCATTTGAAGATAAAGAAAGCTTCACTGAAAAACCTACAAATTGTTGGCCAAGAGCCTGCTGGTAAAGCCATAAACAGAGGTACTGCACTACTGTGCATACAAAATTATAAAGACAAAGGTGGATACAACCAGGTTTGGAAAGATGCAGCAACTAGTGATGGCAAATTGCAAAATAACGCTGCAATCAGAAGCACAGCTAGGCAGTGATCAACCAGGTGTCAGAGAGTACAAAGAGGCACCTAAAGTAAAAGACACAAGAAACAATCATCTGCTTACTACAACCAATTAAAGAGAGTAACCATATCACAATGTTGGGTGAGTTGGCCCAAAAATCAGTGGCTGGAGCTGTGCTTACAGAGCCATTCATACCTGAAGAGGTGAGCGGGAGAATCAAAGGCTGTCCTTCTAATGGAGACCAAGAAAGGGTTCATGTTTCCTGCAGTTATCAAAGATGACCCAGAAGCCAGCACTATGAAAGGCCTTAGAGATAGCATGAATAAAGCAGGTCGTAGTGGAGAGCAGACAGTGTCAGAAAGAACTCCATTTTCAGAGTCATCCAGTCCCTTTAAACAGTTATAATGCTGCTCCTTTTCTGAAACCACCACCTTTCAATATCACCAAAAAGCTGAATATTGCAGGTGGCCTGCTTTGATAGATACATTTGATGATTTCATTGATGCACTAGAAGAAAAAGATAACAAGAAGATCAACAAATACATCAAGAATCTTGCTGGTGAAGTTATGAAAGGATTCATCAAGTAAATACTGCAAGTTACATACTGTCAGTTAAAGAAACCTTGGATCTCAGTTTCATTCCAATACCAAATGTAGATTTTGAAATGTACATTTTAAGTCAAGACCAACAGAGTGCTGTTGAAACCTTAGCCAAAGCTGTTGAGAGACTGTATGCATTCATCAAACACTGTATGTTCAATTAATTTAATGACAAGGAAGCAATACGTCTCTGAGTTATTGAGAGATGCTTGTTAAATTTAATCAGACAAGGAATTCTGATAGAAACTCTTAGTCTGGAGCAGGTTCTCATGGCTGCTAGAGCTGAAGAGCATGGCGATTGACAAGCTGCTGACTTGGAGACCGCAGGTGCCCAAAGTGAGTCAGTCATGAACACGAATAGCAGGCAGAAACACAAAGCTGAAGGACAAAAGGTGATGTCTCCATGGAAAAATAAGTTGTATTTCAGGTGTGTATTGTTTCCACACAAAGATAAATGTCCACCATTGGACAAACTAGAACCGCTGTGGGATGGAGAACCATTTTGTAATGGTTTGCAAGGTGAAGGAAAAAGTCAGTGCATCACAGCAAGAAGACAAAATGACTCCCTGAACGTTCCAGAAGTGATGTTTGGCGCAGGCCCACAAGGCTAAGTGACAACACCAACTGAAACAAATCAACACCAAATATAGTCAATCATCATCTAAATCATCATCAAAAAGTCCTTCAGTTCAGAATCAAGTAGAAGTAAAGAAGATGATTGTGCAATGTCGATGTTTACCTCAGAAAAATGTTCGCATGTTGGACTAGCCACATGTGAAGAAAAATACCAAAGAAAAGTCAACATGAAAAAGCACCAAACTCACTCAAGAATTGTCTGAAGATTACACTGAAAGTAAATGGTTGCTCAATACCTGTTCTGATCGACAGTGGTGCATCAATAAACATTATGCCTGAGGAGGAATTTAATGAGCAATCTCCATTGTCATGACTCATGCCAACGAAAACTAAAGTATATACATAGGCTGCATCAACACAATTGAAAAGTCAATGTTCATTCGTAGCGACGATGAAACACATGAAGACAAAGGTGCAAGCACCAATTCATGTGCTATAAGGTACTTTGCAAAGTGCCTGTTTACTCAGCTTTTGCACAGCTGCTGATATGGGACTGATCTCAGTGAACTACAACATGAATGCTCATCATGAAATATTAATTCGGGCTCCCTTCTCTGTTTTGATAGGTTAGGAAAACTTAAGGCTATGAAAGTACAATTGCATATTAATGAGAATGCCCATCTTGTTGGGCAAAGACCCAGAAGAATTCCATTTCATTTACAAAAAGCTGTTGAAAAGTCATTACTTAAACATTATATCATTGAGCGTTCTACTGGTCCAACACTATGGGTTTTTCCCATAGTGATAGTACCCAAATTGGACACTGAAGGAGCTGTACACATCTGCGTGGATATGTGTCAAGCGAACAAGGTGATTGAATGAGAATGACATCCAGGTCCCCACATTGCTGACATAACACAACTGAATGGTGTGAAAGTCTTCTCTTGCCTCGATTTACATAAAGAAAATTATCAGTTAGAACTTGAGGAGAACTGCAGATGCATTACAATCTTTTCTAACATGTTGGTCCATTTCGTTATAAAAAACTAACGGCCTGATTTAGATATTGGTGGACGGGATATCCTTCACTGTTGTGACGGAGTAACTCATCAGCCAATATCTAAATCAGGCCGTAAGTTTTGGTGTGTCATCAGCTGCAGAGATTCTTCAGGATGCCATTAGATGTATCATGCAGCCTGTCATGAATAGTGATGACATAATAGTCATAGGGGCTAAACAGAAGAGGCACAATAAAGCTCTCAGGCAAGTATGTCATTTGCTGGTTGATGCAGGCTTAACTTTGAATGCTGACAAATGTGAATTCAATAAGACAAAGCTCAAATTCGTTGGCCATATGTTTTCTAATGGGGTATGACACCTGATCCAACTAAAGTGCAAGCATTGTCAGCTGCAAGTTCCCCACATGACATTTCCATGTCAGGGACATGACCAAGCAAGATGGCTGTGTACACATGCCTGCCAGTGCTTCCCCAGGAGCCAAAAAAACCTGCCACAATCCCTAAACATCCTGCATCAGTGACCTGTCCTAGCTGTCCCGCACACCCCCATGCCCACACCACAGTGAGGTGCAAAATCTGGGCTTGGACGGAACCCAGGAGTCTAAAGTGACTAACAGCAGAGGGGCGGCCTGGTGGCAGTGTGACGAGGTGCCATCAGCCTATATCCACTCTGACCTGGGCTAATGCAAGAGGCCTCTGGCACCCGAAATAAGGGACGGCCCCATGACATAAGGGTCCTGTACCCCAATGATGACATTTATGTGGTGACCCGTGAAAGAGTACCAGAGCCCTTCTGGTTTGGTTTGGGCACGGCCCTCTCCGGATCATCATCCAGTGACAGCTGCGAGCTCCAGTGGTGACAGCCTGGTGTGGAGATCTATCAGGGTGCCTCTGGGTTTCCCTTCTAGGGCAGCAGAGGACAGGACGGGCACTGAGTCAAGGATTAAGAGCCTACATGCTGCCCGGGATGTGCGTGTACCGCACCTCAGGTGCTCAAACCCTGTGGTGTAGTCCCCTTGGTGCCGGGTGGGGGCTTGTCCTGCACGGGTTGCCATCTGCCTCACCCTGTTTCTGCAGGGACTGTATGATAGATTATGTCAATTGTCACACGTGTCAACACACTGCATATATTCTTAAACACCTTGAGAAAACAATGGCTGGCTCCTGTGCCGAATGGTATTTGCTTCCCTGAGGAGATGCCCTGCAGGAGGACCTGGAGACTTGCCACAATGCATCGGTCCTAGTGGGTCCTGGGGGTGTGCTTGACTTTCCAAGAGAGGACTGAGGGACATGCCCTACATCACTCCTGTTATGGAGGACCGGTCAGCAAGGGCCCCATGCCCTGAGTGTTTGGAGAGGCCCTGCACCTGAGGTTTCAGTCTTTTCCCCGGCACCAGCACATGGGGGTCCCCATGAGTTTTTGTGGCTCTGAAGTGATGATGAGGGCATTTGCCCTGATGTGGATTGGAGGCAAAGTGCCACCCCTTTGGTGGGCTCCCTGTTGGACTTCGACTCTTTCTCTCCAGCCCTCATCGTTTGTCCCCCATCACGTTGAAGTCGTGGAGACTCACCCAGCACAGACTTTGGGGCATACTTGTTTGTTACTCCTGCACACTGTGGACTAAGGTCTGGGACCTGACTCCATGGAGGGGCTGGAACCTGGTGGTTTACTACCAACTCACTTTACTGCCCTGTAGGCATTGTGAGTGGCAGCCTCGGCCGTTACTTTCTCCCTATTCACAGCTGGATTTCAGGTGCACAATCCCCCCACCCAGTGTGTATAAAAGTCATGGTCCACAAGCTTTTGGAGGATTCTTATAATCATGGTGAAAAACAAAACATCCAACGCTGCTCAAACTAATAAAATTGTAATCTACATGTCCCTTATCCTCAGAAGGGCTGAACCAGGAAGAGGAAGAGGTGGGCCTACTGAGCAACTGATCACAGGGACGGGCTCGTCCCTGTTCTTGGAGGCCTCATGGCGGTGATCCAGAGTTCCAATAACAAATGTTCACAAGATTGTGTCTGTTGCAACCGATGTCAGCCTGTTATGAACTGACCTATGTAAAATGGTGGACGGTGTAATGATGACAGAGCACCATGTGGAAACCCTACAGCTGTAAGTTAATTTGCATTGTGACACAGTCATGAACTTACAAAGACTGACGGCTCACCTAGATGATCGAGTGGAGGACGCGGAAGGTGCTCCCTCCAGAATAACCTATGATTCGTAGGAGTTTCCAGAGAAGGCGGAAGGACACTCCCCTGAGCTGTTCATGGAAGACTGCATTACCAAGGTCATCCTCCGTAAACTGCTCTCCAAATTCTTTACAGTTGAGAGGGCACTTAGGGGGTCATTCCGACCCTGGCGGTAAATACCGCCAGGGCCGGGGTCGGCGGTAGCACCGCCAACAGGCTGGCGGTGCTCCGCCGGGCATTCTGACCGCGGCGGTACAGCCACGGCCAGAAGCGGAAAGCCGGTGGTGTACCGCCGACTTTCCGCTGCCCATGGGAATCCGCCATGGGGATTCTGACACCCCATACCGCCATCCTGTTCCTGGCGGGCCGCCCGCCAGGAACAGGATGGCGGTATGGGGTGTCGTGGTGGACGATAGAAGGGCTAAGAGAAAAGCACAAGATGAGGGAAAATAATGGTTTGCCCTGATGGCAACCTGCAGGAGGCGGATGTTGGACAAGCTTCTGGGGATGTATCCCAAACATGTCAAATGGAGCAAGACATGGCGAATGAAGGCTCAGACTGAGGGCTACCCCTGCATTATTCCTGAGGAACTGTAAGTTACGCTGAGGATTTGGATAGCTCAGTAACCAATACTGTATGAATGGTGGTTGACATATGGGAACAGGTGTCCGGAAGGTGGTACGCCAAGCACCCTATGACCCAAACCTGCTGTTGTGGGCTGTCCAGCCCTTTTGAAAAATTGTTGGCTTTATGTAGGTGAGGAGGTGGAGAGATGGGGAATGCACAATGATGGGGGACCACTACCCAAGAGGCCAGTTTATTACCCAGGAAGGGGCAGAGGATTCCTTCTCATTAGATACAGGACAATGTCTGCAGTATACTAAGATCTCAGCTACTGTGTGAGAACTGTGCCATCCTTCCCTGACACACCGCTGAGTTTTGAAATCTTCTTGACACTGCTTAATATGGCCCTCCAATACCCGAGGTGACACATTATTGTTAAATGGATGAGTCCACTGCCACCTACATGTGCAGCCTGGCGCTGAGATGTCTTTGAATGGGTGATTGCAGAGGAGGTACGAATGAAGCATGTTCGGAGAGATGATAAGTTGGAAGACGACCTGCGTGCCTGGTCCTCTATGCTGTTGGATTTTAAATGAGCAGCAGGATGAGCCCCTTCTTGGTGGAGTTTGGGGAGTCTGCCGAGAGAAATGACGGCAGGAAATTCTATAATCCACACCTGCATACACTGTAAGCCTTTACAAATCTTCCACATTGAGCTATGAGTGCTACCACCTTCAGGACCTTGCAAAAGACCGGGGTGTTAAAAGGGTTTTATTATGTTTATGCAGTATGGATACAGCCCATTAATACTGATTTCACAGATCATTTCTGACCTGTACAGTATCAGAGGGAATGTTCTGTGATACTATTTGAACGCTATTCGTAGTGTCCAAATTGAATGGTGTCCTATTGCTGTATGCTCACAGAGAAAAACGCACAGTTATCTGCCTTCTCTTGTGTGCTGTACTACTCTTGGACAATTTAAATAAAACTCTCTTTAAAAAAAGATGACTCCATGTTATTTTTATTTCTTGGCATGGCCAGATACTATTCCAGGTAATACAAGACTTTGCCCCAGTGAGCGCTCCATTTAGAGACTTGACGAAAAATAATGTTTCATTTCATTGGTAACGTGAATGCGAGCAAAGCTTTTAGAGGATCAAACAAGCTTTTGAGAATGCTTCTAAAATGGCATATTTTGATCCAAAACTCCAAACAAAAGTTGTTGCTGACACTAGCCCTTTTGCGTTATGAGCAATCCGAGCACTGCAGACACCCAAATGCTTGAAGACATATTGTGCATATGCAATCAAAAGTTTGCCCCAAACTAAACTTGCCTATTCACAACCTAAAAAGAAATCTTAGCCGTGGTATGGGCTTATGAACAGTACCAAGTGCTCTTATACGGAAGCCTTTTACGCTTGTGACAAATCATCAACCATTGTTGACCATCCTTGGCAATCCAAAAGCCAAGATGCCTCCTCGCATTGAACGTTGGCGCCTATTATTGCAAGGGTACAACTACTCAATTATGCATCATCCAGGGAAAGATCAAAACCATGCCGACTACTTCTCCGGAGTGCCTATACAATATCAGGTTTCGCCTTCCAAGATAACTGAAGCCTACATAAACTTCATTATGAAATCAAACACACCAGCTGCCGTATCGTTGGAGCAAATTATCACTGCCATGAGTCAAGATGGTGACATGTTAAAACTGAAAGACATTATTACACATCAGTCTTGGAAAACTCTCGACCTCTTGACAGTGCCAAAGAACACCAGAAGTTCAACAATGTCAAAGATGAACTGTTTATGACTCAAGAAGGCATAATCCTGAGAGGTTTCAGTATTGTAATTCCAGAGAGTCTGTGACAAGAGATAATGGAAGCATTCCATGAACGAATTTGTAGAATAGTTGATACAAATCAAGCTCTCTGAGACCGAGTTTGGTTTCTTCATCTTGATGAAAGATTTGAAAAAGAGTTTAAAGCCTGTCATCTATGCAACTGCCTCTCATGGAAAATCAGTAAACACCAATTAAACATTTCAGAGTTGCCAAGCATGGATGGGAAAGAATTGCTGTTGGCTTTTTCAGTCCTCTTGAGGATGGACATCACCTGATGGGGATTGTTTATGAATACTCCCTGTTACAAATGGGGTCTTTGGTTGGCAGTCAGGTTACCCCCTGTCCAAGCAAGGGCCCTCACCCTAGTCAGGGTAAGTCACACACAATCCATATTATCCTGTGCCTACCCTCCGGTAGATTGGCACTGAGCAGTCAGGCTTAACTTAGATGGCAATGTGTAAAGTATTTGTGCAACAAATCATGCCATAACGCAGTATACCACCACAAACATACACCACACGGCGTTTAGAAAAATAAATAATATTTATCTGATAAGATGCAGGTCAAAACGATTAAAATGTAATAAGTATATGCAGTCATAGCACTGTAAAAGTGATATAAAGTGTCTTTAGTCTTTCAAAAGCAATAAATGTCTATTTCAAGCACAAAGTACTTGGTTCCCATTCAAAATCTCTGCAAAGAAACACAGAGGAGGAGATGCCTGGAAAGCAAGGGGGTGTGCGTTCGGTTTCTCAGGCAGCACACGCGATGCGTAATTTCATTTTCACACAGGGACGGCTGTGCGTCGATTTCCAGTGCTCGGTCGTGGATCCTCTTCCAATTGTGGGGTTTTCGGATGCCCCGGGGACGTGAATTTCCGGTGCTGACTGGACGAAGTCACAGGGGTTGCGTCGATCCGGTGGGCGCTGCGTGGAAATTTCGACCGCACGGCAGGCGCTGTATCGATTCCTCTCTGGAAGTCGGGCTTTGTTGTTCTGGCTCGGCTGTGCGTCGATCCAGTGGGCCGTGCGTCGAATTTCCGGTTGCTACTCTGGCACTGTATCGATCATCTCGATGCAAAGTCGGGCTGCATAGTTCCAGTTCGGCGTGCAGTGATTTTCTCATCGCAATGCAGGCTATGTGTTGTTTCTGGCAGGCTGTGTGTCGATTTTCACCGCACAGGGAGTTCTTCTTGCAGCAATGAAGTCTTTTTGGTACTGAGACTTCAAGAAACAGGCAACTTGGAGAGCACTTCTTCACCACAGCCAGAGAGCAGCAAGGCAGCAGGGCAACAGCAAGGCAGCAGTCCTTCACAGAAAGTAGACAGGTGAGTCCTTTGAGTCCTTTGGGCAGCCAGGCAGTTCTTCTTGACAGGATGCAGGTTCTAGTTCCAGTTTCTTCTCCAGGAAGTGTCTGAATTGGTAGGGTCAGAGGCTCTGGTTAAATTCCCAAATGTTCCTTTAAAGTGGGGGGGACTTCAAAGAGTGGCTTAGAAGTGCACAAGGTCCCCGTTCAGTTCCATCCTGTCTGCCAGGGTCCCAGTAGGGGATGTGGCAGTCCTTTGTGTGAGGGCAGGCTACAGTCCTTTGACATGTAAGTGTCAGGCCCTCCACCCTCCCAGCCCAGGAAGACCCATTCGAAATGCAGATGTATGCAAGTGAGTCTGAGTAACCTGTGTTTGGGGTGTGTCTGAGTGAATGCACAAGGAAGCTGTCAACTAAACCCAGCCAAACCTGGGTTGTAAGGCACAGAAGGATTTAAGTGCAGAGAAATGCTCACTTTCGAAAAGTGGCATTTCTAAAATAGTAATATTAAATCCAACTTCAACAGTCAACAGGATTTTGTATCACCATTCAGGACATACTAAATATGACCTTCCTACTCCTTTCAGATCTGCAGCTACCACTCAAACTATATATGTTAGCCTATGTAGGGAGCATGCCTCACAGCAGTGTAAAAACAAATTTAGGAGTTTTACACTACTAGGACATGTAAACTATACAGGTACATGTCCTGCCTTTTGCCTGCACAGCACCCTGCTCTATTGGTTACCTAGGGCATTCCTTAGGGGTGACCTATATGTAGAAAAAGGGGTGTTTTAGGCTTAGCAAATACTTTTTAATGCCAAGTCGAATTGGCAGTGAAACTGCATAAACAGGCCCTGCAATGGCAGGCCTGAGACAAGGTTAAGGAGCTACTTAAGTGGGTGGCACAATCAGTGCTGCAAGCCCACTAGTAGCATTTAGTCTACAGGCCCTGGGCACATATTATGCACTTTACTAGGGACCTATAAGTAAATTAAATAATCCAACTGGGTATTATCCAATGTTACCATGTTTAAAGGGAGAGAGCATATGCACTTTAGCACCGGTTAGCAGTGGTAAAGTGCGCAGAGTCTTAAAACCAGCAAAAACAGTATCTAAAAATTGAAGGGAGGCAGGTAAAAAGTTAGGGGTGACCACCCCTAACATGTCTAACATGTGTCCCACCCCAGCTGAAAGTGGGGAGAGCTAACCAACCTCCTGGGAACTCTCATCACTAAGGCGGACGTATCTGGAGAGACCATCAGCATTGGCGTGGTCAATCCCCGGGGGATGCTCCACCGTAAAGTCCATCCACTGTAGGGAAATGGACCACCTCAGGAGTTTAGGATTCTCCCCCCTCATCTGTATGAGCCATTTGAGGGGCCTGTGGTCTGTCTGAACCCAGAAGTGAGTCCCAAAAAAGTATGGTCTCAGCTTCTTCAGTGCCCAGACCACAGCAAATGCTTCACTCTCAATAGCACTCCACCTCTGTTCCCGTGGTAATAGTCTTCTGCTAATAAAGACTACTGGTTGGTCTAGGCCCTCCTCATTCAGCTGTGCTAGAACAGCCCCTATGCCATGCACTGAAGCGTCTGTCTGCACAATAAATTCTTGGGAGCAGTCAGGGGCCTTGAGCACGGGGGCAGTGCACATGGCTTCCTTCAGGGAGTCAAAGGCTTTCTGGCAAGCCTCTGTCCAATTCACCAACCTAAGTTGCTTTTTGGAAGTAAGTTCTGTTAAGGGTGTCACAATGGATCCACAGCCCTTGACAAACCTACGGTAGTATCCAGTGAGGCCTTAGAAGGCTCTCACTTCTGGCTTTGTTCTACGTGGTTGCCAGGCCTTAATCGTTTCAATCTTGGCCTGGAGTGGCTGCACCTTGCCACCACCTACTAGGAATCCCAAGTACACCACGGAACCCTGCCCAATCTGGCACTTACTAGCCTTGATGGTCAGGCCTGCCTGTTGCAGAGCCTAAAGCACCTCCTTGAGGGGGAGCAGGTGCTCCTCCCAACTGGAACTATAGATGGCTATGTCATCCAGGAAGGATGCGCAGAAGGCATCCTTGCCAGCTAGGATCCCGTTAACCAACTGTTGGAAGGTAGCAGGGCATTTTTCATCCCAAAGGGCATCACCCAGAACTGGTAATGGCCCTCAGGTGTGAAAAATGCAGATCTCTCTTTAGCCCCCTCAGTCAAGGCGATCTGCCAGTACTCTGATGTGAGATCAAAAGTACTGAGGAATTTGGCAGCACCTAGTCTGTCTACAAGCTCATCAGCTCGGGGGATAGGGTGAGCGTCAGTCCATGTGACTGAGTTGAGTCCCCAGTAGTCCACGCAGAACCAGAGTTCTGGCTTGAAACCGGGTACAGCAGCCTGGGGTACCAGCACCACAGGGCTTCTCAATAACCCCTAGGGCCAACATCTTGGAAACGTCCTCCTTGATGCTGGCCTTTACCTTGTCTGACAACCTGTACATTTTGTTCTTTACAGGGGGACTGTCTCCTGTGTCAATTTCATGGGCACACAGGTGGGTGAGTCCAGGAGTAAGGGAAAACAGGGAAGAGAACTGGTCCAACAAACTCGTAGCAGTCTTCTCTTTGATCTAGAGTCAGGGAGTCAGAGATATTGACACCCTCCACTGACCCATCACCTTCTTTGGCAGAGAGGAGGCCAGGGAGAGGTTCACTCTCCTCTTCCATGCCCTCATCTGTCACAAGGAGCATACTGACCTCAGACCTCTCAAAATGAGGCTTGAGTCAGTTGTGGTGGAGAACCTTTAGGTGGTGTCTAGGGGTCTTGAGGTCCACTAGACCTCAAGGCCTCCTCCTTCCGCTCCTTGATTTTAAATGGGCCAGACCAGCGGTCCTGGAGAGTTCTAGGCTCTACTGGCTCCATTACCCAAACCTTGTCTCCAGGTGAGAATTCGACAAGAGTGGCCTTCCGGTCATACCACTCCTTCATCACCTCTTGACTGGCCTCAAGATTATGCATGGCCTGCTTCCAAAAGCATTGGATTTGCTTTCTCCCAGCCCTCTTTTACTATGCTAAGCGGTCCCCTGACAGGGTGACCATAGAGAAGTTCAAAGAGGCTGAACCCCACTCCTTTCTGGGGCACCTCTCTATAAGCAAAGAGCAGGCATGGCAAGAGGACGTCCCACTACCGCCTCATGGCCTCAAGTAGGCCAGTGATCATGCCTTTGAGGGTCTTGTTGAATCTCTCAACAAGCCCATTAGATTGAGGATGATAAGGGGCGGTAAACCGGTTGGTCACCCCACACTCATCCCCATGGACTTCATGTACGCAGACATGAAGTTTGTGCCTCTCTCAGACACAACTTCCTTAGGGAATCCCACATGGGTAAATATTCCCTTTAGGCTCTGGTTACCACCAGTGCAGTCACTGCTCTCAGAGGGATTGCCTCTGGATAGCGGGTTGCATGGTCCACCAAAACCAGGATAAACCTGTTCCTCAAAGCAGTTTTGGGGTTCAACGGACCAATGATGTTGATGCCCACCCTTTCAAAGGGGGTGCTAACGACATGAAGTGGGATCAGGGGGGCCTTAAGCCTTTTCCCTGTCTTCCCACTAGCCTGGCAGGTGGGGCAGGCCCTGCAGAAAGGATCTGAGGCTACCCGTATTCTAGGCCAATGGAAGTGGGTGACAAGCCTGGCAAAGGTCTTGTCTTGGCCCAGGTGTCCTGCCAGGGGGATGTCGTGAGCCAGACCCAGTAGGAAGGCCCAATAACACTGGGGGAACACCAGCACACATGCTGCCCCAATGGCTGGAGCCTTAGGCTCACTGTAAAGCAGATCATTGTCCTAGTAGATATGGACATCCAGAGGCTTCACCAGCTGCTTGGGCTGCAGCCTGTTGCCTCAGACCCTCAAGGGTGGGGCATCCCTTCTGCGCCTTGCAGAATTGTGTCCTGGTTGGCCTACCCTCTTCTTTCCAGCCAGCAATTTCAGGCAGGTTGCCCACGTTAGCAATGTCCTCTCTGGTTGGCTCAGGGGCCTCCTCCAAAGGGTCCCTGTCCACCACCGTGGGAATATCTGTAGGAAGGTTTCCAGTGCATCTTCCCCTTCCACTTTGCAGCTGTCTGAGCCATTGTTCCAGGCTCCAGACGACCTTGACTCCCTTCCCAGGCAGCCATGAACCATGTGGTCAAGCAGACCCACTCAGGTAAACCTAACATCTCCAGGTGAGATGTGAGCTCTACCTCTTTCCAGGCAGTATGCTCAAGATCATTGCCTAACAGACAAACAACAGGCATGGCAGGACTCACAGCTACTTTCAGAGTACCAGAGACCCCCATCCCCATTCAAAGGGAACCAGAGCCACTGGTAGGTGACTCTAACGATTGTCAGCGACTATGACCTGGTGGTATGTATTTGGGACTATCTGCTTTGCTGACACTCGCTGACTCTTGACAGTAGTCATACTGGCTCCTGTGTCACGCAGAGCCTCCACCCTTTGCCCATCAATGGTGACCCACTGCCTATACTTGGAAATATTGGCAGGCATGTGGGCTTTTGGCACCATCTTCTTATCTCCCAGGGATACTAGGGACACCTCTATCTGCCCCCCAAAGCTAACTGGGCCTGTCCCCCCCTGCGCTACACTAGCCAACCCAGGTGTCTGCCCTCAAGTGGTGGGCTGTGCTCTCTTGGAACACTGTGAGTCACCCTGGGAGTGTCCATGCTGGTAGCAATCTAAGCACTTGGGGATGAACTTCCCTATCTTCTTATTGAAGCATCCTGGTTTCTTCCAAAACCTACAAGATAAATGGTTACAACCCCCCCTTGGGAAATTGTTTTGGGGGCCTTTTGAGAGTTCTTTATCTTTAGGTTTTTCTTCCCCCTCTGTCTTTTGTTGGAAACCCTGACCACCTTTGTGGGTGTCCCCCCCCAGATACGTTCTTAGACACTTTCGTGCTAACCTAGAGGTCTGCCTCCTCAGCGAGCTTCCTGGGATCAGTCAGCTTACTGTCTACTAAGTGCTGTTGCAATTCTGTAAAAGAAATACTGAGCATATGCTCTCTCAGAATCAAATCATATCACCCTTTGTAATCATTTACTTTGCTGCCCCGCACCCATCCATTCAGTGCCTTATTGGAGAAATCAAAACAGTCTACCCAAGTCTGTGTGGAAAATTTGGTGCTGTTCCTAAACCTATGACGGTATTTTTCAGGAGTCAGCCCAAACTTATCCAGTAAAGTGCTTTCATGGGTGCATAGACATTCTTATCATGTGGATCTAGTGTAAGGAGGGTGTCCCACCCCACTACTAGTACATAAAAGCACAAGTCTGCCCCCCCATTGCTCCTCAGAGGTCCCATTAGCCCTTAGTGCAACCTCATAGGCAGCCAACCACTTATCAATGTCATCCCCCACCACATAACTTGGCACCACATTCTTGGATATACAAACCTTTTTCTCCCCAACACGACCGGCATGTATGCTGCCACCATCACTGCTGGACTCAGACTGTCTTGCCTGGATCTCCAGCTCCTTGAGACTCAGTTCATGAGGAAAAAAAAGTTTCTTCTCAGCTAAGGTTCTCTCAGCTACTTTTGCCTCTTTCTCTGCCCTCCTTTCCTCCTGTTGAGCTTCAGTTTTTAGCCTTGCAATTTGCAATTTAAATTCTCCCTCCTCTCTCCTGTCCTCTGCGGTCAGGCCCTGATCAGAGACACTGCTCCCTGGTTTGGCAGTGGGCACAATTGCATGGGTAACATCATCCACTGATGGCACAAAATCCTCTAAGGGGCCATCCTCTGGACCCTCCTCCTCAGCATCCTCCTCCGAATGGGCTTCTGACCAGGCCCTCAGCACCATTTGAAATTCCTCCTTTCTGGAGGCACCTTGGGTGGGTACTCCCATATCCCTGCAGAACCCTTTCATCTGTTTGACAGTATGGGGGTCATTCTGACCCTGGCGGTAAAATCCGCCAGGGCCAACGACCGTGGGAGCACCGCCAACAAGCTGGCGGTGCTCCCATGGGCATTCTGACCGCGGCGGTACAGCCGCGGTCAGAAACGGAAAACCGGTGGTGTACCGCCGGTTTCCCGCTGCCCTGGGGAATCCTCCATGGCGGCGCAGCTTGCTGCGCCGCCATGGGGATTCCGACCCCCATACCTCCATCCTGTTCCTGGCGGTTTTGGCCGCCAGGAACAGAATGGCGGTATGGGGTGTCGTGGGGCATGGGCATGGGCACTGCAGGGGCCCCCGTAACGGGGCCCCACAAAGACACTGAAAATCGCGACGGGTGCAACTGTACCCGTCTCACCCCTTCCACTCCGCCGGCTCCATTCGGAGCCGGCAGTCTCATGGAAGGGTGTTTCCGGCTGGGCTGGCGGGCGGCCTTCTGGTGGTCGCCCGCCAGCCCAGCGGGAAACCCAGAATACCCGCGGCGGTCTTTTGACCGCGCAGCGGTATTCTGGTGGTTCCAGCCAGGCCGGCGGCTTCCGCCGCCGGCCGGGGTCAGAATGACCCCCTATATGTCTCCAATAGGGCTAGGTCAAAATCTTCATTTTCAGCTTGAGACCCTGCAAGAGACATGTTGAGTGAGGATTTTTGTTAGAAAATTGTCAGGTAGAAAAACAAAATTGCAGAAAAAGATAAAAAATAAAGTTGACCTACAAGTCCTATCCTCACCACTGATCACCATGTTAGAAATGGTGTCTTTGGTTGGCAGTCAGGTTACCCCCTGTCAAAGCAAGGACCCTCACTCTAGTCAGGGTAAATCACACACAATCCAAATTATCCTGTGCCCACCCTCTGGTAGCTTGGCACTGAGCAGTCAGGCTTAACTTAGAAGGCAATATGTAAAGTATTTTTGCAATAAATCATGCAGTAACACAGTATACCACCACAAAAATACACCACACAGTGTTTAGAAAAATATATAATATTTCTCTGATAAGATGCAGGTCAAAACGATTAAAATGCAATAAGTATATGTTGAGATATCACTGTAAAAGTTTTATAAAGTGTCTTTAGTCTTTTAAAAGCAATAAATGTCTCTTTCAAGCACAAAGTACCAGGTTCACATTCAAAATCTCTGCAAAGAACCTCGGAGGAGGAGATACATGGAAAAGAAGGGGGTGTGCGTCGATTTCTCCAGCCGTACACGGCGATGCGTCGTTTAGTTTTCATGCAGGGATGGCTGTGCGTTGATTTCCGGCGCTCGGTCGTGGATCCTCTTCCACTTGTGGAGTTTTCGGACACCCTGGGACCGATGAGTAGATTTCTGGCACTGACAGGATGAATTCACAGAGGCTGTGTCGATCCGGTGGGCGTTGCGTAGAAATTTCTACAGCACGGCAGGCGCTTCGGCGATTCCTCTCTGGAACTCGGGCTGTGTCGTTCCGGCTCAGATGTGCATCGATCCAGTGGGCCGTGCGTTGAATTTCCAGTCACTACGCTGACGCTGCATCGATCTTCTTGTTGTGAAGTCGGTCTATATCATTCCAGGTCAGCGTGCAGTGAATTTTT
Organism: Pleurodeles waltl; assembly: GCF_031143425.1. NCBI lineage: Eukaryota > Metazoa > Chordata > Amphibia > Caudata > Salamandridae > Pleurodeles > Pleurodeles waltl. The sequence goes on along the minus strand of NC_090438.1, from coordinate 486,148,390 downwards.
CACCGTGAGGCAGGCTGTGCGTCGTGTCTGGCAGGCTGTGCATCAATTTTCACCGCAATAGGAGTCCTTCTTATAGAGATGAAGTCTTTTTGGTCCTGAGACTTCAGGAAACAGGAGGCAAGCTCTATCCAAGCCCTTGGAGAGCACTTCTCAGCACAGCCAGAGAGCAGCAAGGCAGCAGGCCAACAGCAAGGCAGCAGTCCTTCACAGAAAGCAGTCAGGTGAGTCCTTTGGGCAGCTAGACAGCTTCTTCTAGCAGGTTGCAGGTTCTGGTTCAGAGTTCCTTTCCCAGCAGGTATCTTGTCAAGAAGTGTCTTGACATGTAAGTGTCAGGCCCTCCACCCTCCCAGCCCAGGAACACCAATTCAAAATGCAGATGTATGCAAGTGAGGCTGAGTATCGTGTGTTTGGGATTGTCTGAGTGAATGCACAAGGGAGCTGTCAACTAAACCCAGCTAGGCGTGGATTGTAAGGCACAGAAGGATTTAAGTGCAGAGAAATGCTCACTTTCTAAAATAGTAATATTAAATCCAACTTCAAAAGTCAGCAGGATTTTGTATATACTCACATATAGTGCACTTTACTAGGGACTTATAAGTAAATTAAATAATACAATTGGGTGTGATCCAATGTTACCATGTTTTAAGGGAGAGAGCATATGCACTTTAGCATCGGTTAGCAGTGGTAAAGTACGCAGAGTCTTAAAACCAGCATAAACAGTATCTAAAAAGTGGAAGGAGGCAGGCAAAAAGTTAGGGGTGGCTACCCTAAGGCTGTCAGGTCTAACACTCCCATTTCCCATTGGTAGAAGATCTCTCATCTATTACTCAAAAGAGACTCATCGAAGTATTTGACGTCATCTTTGCAACATAGGTATCCCTGCAATCTCAAAATCTGACAATGGCCCACCATGAAACATTTGCAAATTTAGAGACATTCTCAGTCATTTCAATGTGAAGCATCAGAAAATCACACCTCAAGGCCACAGGCTAATGGTTTTGTTGAACGTTTCATGAGTGCATTAAAGAAAGCTGATCAGTGTGCCACATTGGAAAAGCTCGACCTTAAAACTGTTTTGAATTCTATCCAATGAGCTAACCGTTCAAGTCCTCACTTGGCCACAGATGAAAGCTCTGCAACTTTGATATTCAGGAGAGTAATGGCAACCAAGCTACCTCAACAGACCAACACAAGATCAAGCACTGAAGAAGAAATCTGTACCAAAAATTTGGATCTTAAAAAGAAAATGAAGGCTATGCAGACAAACAACGACATGCTAAAGACATTGCTTTCATAAGAGCAGATCGAGTGCTTGTCCGTTAGCTGAGAAAATCAAATCCAATGCTCCATTTGATGCTGAGCCATTCAATGTTGTAACAAGCAAAGGACACATGGTGACTTCCCAACGTCCTGGGAAATCCATTACACAAGGTTCCTTGCTTATGCTGATACTGATATCAACATAAAGACTCATTCAGGAAGGACAATTAAAAAACCCCACACTTCTGTTGCTTTTACATCGCCAACACAGATCATGGACACTCCTATTGCCAGTTTCCAGTTTTCGAAGACATGATTAGGACTAGTAACCAGAGTGCCACAAAGGCTCATTGAAAGGCTATGACTGTATATAAATTTGTAGAAAATTTTAATTATTTATTTAACAGAGGGGAAGATGTAGTGTTGTGCGAGTTATGAATGGCAAACCCTCTTGGCTTCTGAAGAAATCTGTAGAACTGTAATGTGTTAGAATGTGCTGAAGTGAATGCAGGTTTAGAATGTTGGGTTTGCAGTTACACATGTAATATACAGCTCCGTGTGTGGCATAGTTTTTGATGGGTACCCCGGCTGAGGAAGATGCTACAGTAATCAGGTAATCTCTGGGAATTGAAGCACACAGAACATTGAGTTCAATATAAACTATAGAATCTCTATTTTCAAAAGAAGAATGGTATTTTGTAACTTCGCCACAAGTATATTTTCTGTTTTGAGACAGCATCAGAATGTCATCCAGTTAGATTATGAAATCAATGCCTTCAGGCCTCAGGTGTGCAGTAAGTGGTCTGGAAGTCTGTGGAAGCACCAAGGGGCTGATGAGAGACCAAAAGGAAGTATAGTGCATTGGTCAAACATGTCCTCCCACTGGAATTGAAAACACTTGCAACTGAAAGAAAAATGTGGACCTAAAAGTTAAACTTCCTTTATGTCTAAGTGCACAGTTCAAGTGAGGGATTGAAAAAAAATCTCTCATTTTGAAAGCTCTGTATAGGACAAACTGATTTAATTGACAACAGATTATTACCGTAAGTGCCGTTTCAAATAAGATAAATATGTACACAGTTTCAAGTGAAACATAATGAAGACAACCGTCTGGCAGTAGTAAGAAATAGGGCATACAGAACTGTGTAAGGGGGTCTATTTATGACATAATAATGAGACACTTATATAATCCACATCGATAGTCCAGTACTGAGGCTTGACATTACAGCTGTTCCTGTCAATGCTTTATGAAGTTGACACATTGGTTCCCTCAACAGGATAGAGCCATTAGACAAACTTATTTTTATTTTAATGAAGAAAATCCCAAAATGGGTACTGAGCAGTTTTCACTGCCCATTACAGTCCGAGTTATCTTGGTGGTGACAGGTAGCGAAAAACAACCTGTTTATCTGGCCACCTAGATTAGGTTGGTGGGCATAGAGGTCAGCTTCCAATGAACCTTACTCCATCAGGCCATCAGAGGGGTGTAATCATGGTGTAGATGGAGTAGTCTCTGCTATGGTTACACCAATGATCCACCCACATATAAATCTGGTGTGCAGACCATTATCTTGGCAGTAAGGATACTCTGTCGCAATTGCAATGGAGTATTCTTACCGCTAAGATGTAAATTAGCCCCTAAATCAGAAGGTAAACTTTCCACCGGAGTGAACCTGGTCTCTGTATCTGGCCTGTGCTCCAATGCAGTCAGCTTTAACTTTTGACTTTGACCAAGTCTAGCATGACCAAATACCAGTAGCTGACATTTTGTGCTTTTTGGTGCTAGAGTTATTTAAAACATCTAAAATTCATATCTCCAGTTCTGTGTATGCGGTCTGATTTATTTTTGTTTTGGGGTGTATTTGTTCATTATTATTTAATTTTTATAATTTGGAGTGGGATTTGTATTTTGTTGTGTTTTCTACTTTTTAACTGTTTTGGTACTGATAAGGGCTTTACACAATTCTCTCAAGTTACACCTCCCTGCTGTGTGCTACTGCTACCAAGGATTGAGCTCAGATTCATATTATTGTGACCTAACTGGACCAAGTAAGGATTAGAGCCATTATTATTTAATGATGAGATTCTGTCTTTGATTTCTCACTGTTATCTTTCATAATTACTGTGGCCATACACAGATCAATTGGTAGCCACCTTTCTCTCTGGCTCCTTGACACATCATAAGTATATTGCTTGCCAGCCTATTAGACATTTGCTTAATTAATTCAGTCTGTAGGCTGTTGGGGACTGTTACTTTTGCCATCAGCACAACATCTAACATGTATTTATTCTGTCCCGAGATTCCCTTTCCCTGTGGTTCTCCAACAAATGTTTTAATGTCAAACATTTTCACCCTAATCTTGTTGAGTAAAGATTGCGAAGATTGTGTGCAAAAGTCCAGGCAATTTCTCCATTTGAAGAAACTGACACATTATTGCTGGTATTTAGTTCACCAGTTTTTTTTCATACATTGCTTCCTTTTTCTTAAGCGAAGGTATCAGTTCACTGGGTTTACTACTGTCATAATATAAACAGTTCTGGTTAGCACATAGTTTCCTTTCACTTCATCACTAATCAACTACTAGACTTAAAAGTTCTTGAGGTCCAAAAGCAGGTCAATATCAGGGTCTCTGTCTTTTAAATAGTGATTCTATATTCCTAGAAGGGTGGCTTGAATAACATCAGCAGCCAGCCTCCGTGCTCCTAATTTTTTCAATAACATCAGATATGACATTCTTCCTAAACACAGCCTTACATGCCTGCCACAAGGGCACTCCAGACTGGGGTGATCCCTTGAAACTTAAAAAGTAATTTGCTGAAGTTCCCCTCATAGTATCCATTATCCTGGTATTCTGAAACTACCAGACATTAAGGCCCTTGTTACGAGTGTGGTGGTCTTAAGACGGTTGGACCGCTGCCAAAGTGGAGGTCCGGCCTCCACATTATGACTGTGGCCAAAGTGCCACAGTTGGACCGTGGGCACTGCAACTTACGACTGGTGTCCGCCAGCTTTTGCATGGCAATTTCACTGCCATGCAAACCCTGGCATAGACAGAGTGTCGGGAGCCCCATGAGGGCCGCTGCACCACCCATGCACTTGGCATGGGCAGTGCAAGTGCCACCCATAGATAGCCCTGCCGCACTTTTCATTGCCTGAATTACAGGCAGTGAAAAGCGCAATGGAAGCTATCGCACCAAACGTACCGCAAAACTGGACAAGGTGGAAACTCGAATAGGCCCAGCGGGTGGAAAACTGGAGTTTCAGACTTCCTGCCCAAAGAGTTTGGTAGGCGGGGAAAAACTCATAATGAGGCCCTATGTGTCCAACCCGGATGTTGACAGCAGCTGTCTCTGTTAATTAATGTCCATACTGTTGAGTGATGAGAGAGCTGCCTCATAAGAAGTCTGTGTTGAGTTGGCATGAAGTGATCTATCCAGGACAATTAGTAATATGCACCTGAAAAATATGTGCCTCCCTCCGTATATCAACTAACTTAAATGCAGAGGTAAAGTTCATCAGCCTCATATCTTCCATGGCAGGCCACAGAAGAAACTTTGCCTTATCACACCCCTCCACCATGACCAAAGTTAATATTATGACATATTATTAGTATTCTGCTCCAGAAATGCAATAACAGTATGCTTATTTTATCTAATACAGCAACCTCGTGGTTTAAACCACCATCTTGGCAATCTACTTCCCACCCCACATTGCTGTGATCATTGCTACATTTGACACCTGCCTGTGACTTGTTCCTACTAGGGGTGGGTGAAGAATTGTGTTCCACTGGAAGAGTTTGCAGAGTATTCTGCACTCCGCGTGGAGTTCCGAAAAATTCCACGAGGTGACGTAGATCAGTTTTTTCTCTCTCTCTTCAGAGTTAAATTGGCAAGCACGAGCAAGAGAAATCACTAGGTTGGCAAGCGCGAGCAAGATTTCTGAATGCGAGTAGCCGCGGTAGGCCTTGGTCCCTCACAATGGGTAATCTGCTGCTTGCGTTGAGGAAGTTGCTGCCAGAGTAGAAAAATCTACTTGAGCGGCAGAAAGAAGTTAGTGCCCTCTGGTGCGCATGCATGATGCCATTTGCAGTAATTTTACAGTGGGGGAGAAACTCCTTGTGCTGAAAATCTGTGTGGACAGCACAACTTACCCAAACTCCACCACTCTCGGAACTCCACGTACTGTGGCAGAATTATTTTGGCACTTCGCCGAGTTCAGAGTAGCAGAATTCTGCAAACTCCACCAAGGCCTAGTTTCTACCTACATCTCAATCTACACTACTGCCCGTGAAATCTGTATTACCCCTAGCTTGTGTTTCTCCAAATGTGTGCTGTATGGTTACAACTTGTGCATAATCCTCGCCCCAATCCATACACTGAGGAAGGGTGACATGAATGATGAATTTAACCTAAATGCTTTAAGGGGTAGTCCAAGGTTTTTAGAGAGGAACAATTCCTTGCTGCTAATTAATAAGGATGTTTAGAAGTCTCCAACCTGTACATCTGATAGATGTGAGGGAATGCTCTACATTGTGAAGGTGATTATATTGTACATAGAAAGAGTAAAAAAACGAGGAAAAATAAAAGCATTTATCCTAGGTGCGCCGTGCTGACGCCCCTGGGGTGACATTAAATGTTGGCGCAGCCACAGATCTGCAATTTCTTGTTGATCTGGGGCAGGGTCAAAATGCAATGGGTGTTGCTTCGCATGAAGGTGTGGCAGGGTCAAAATGCAATGGGTGTTGCTTCGCATGAAGGGGCCACAAAAAGTGGCTTTGCGCTGCCTTGTAAATATGGTGCAGTGCACAGCGCCACTGGAGCATCACAAAAGTGATGCTCCGTAGGCACTAGGGACTTGTAAGTATGCCCCTTAGTGTCCAAGGTGCTACTGTAGATAAACATGTCCCCATTGATATGTCTCTATTCCTTTTTCCATTTTTCATGTTGTATGCGGTCCATACTCAAGGTAAAAATGTTGTTGCTGGATATAGAGTCAGAAAACCTAGAGAGCCAAAGAAATTCAGTGGAATAATACCAAAGAGTTCAATGAAAGAATGTCATCAAGTTGATAACTTCTTATAATAACCCAATGACAGCAGATAAAAATGTATTACTTTGAGAGTGTCATGAACTGAAGAAAATATCCATCATGGTCACCATTTTCTTGGGTCTGCAAAAATTCCACCCTTGCTCCAAGCCGCAAGCCCGAAGCCAGAATCAGGGTTGGCCTACCAATCGTTTTATTCACATTACAAAATCTCATCTCTGTTCTAGATCTTTATGTTCATATTTCTTTGTCGTGAAACTGTTAGTTTCTGACGCAACAACATCCTATATGTTTCCAGTGGTTAAAAAAAATATTAGGGATTCACAAGGAAGTGAAGTTGACAGAAATTCCCCCTCTACCTCACACTACTTTGCACTTTTATTCTTTAAGTTCCATATTGTGAGGCTTCTAGGACATTTGCCCAGTTTTAGCTGCCCAAAAGCAAGAAAATAAAGATAATTCAACATAAAATCAATTTTAAATCTCCAGTATTCGTTTGTTTATACTTTGTCCCAATATTAATCAGAATCGCGAGACATTTGCAAAATTCATTATCACTAATCAAAATGGTAGTGCTCTTTTTACATTCTTTAAAAGTTTTTTTTAATGTTTTTAAGGATGAGATGCAGAACGGAGTTTCAGTTTCAACAATCATTGCAAAGTTGGATGCTTTCTCTGAGAAAAAGGCAAATAGTACTTTGCATGACAAACTACAGTGCAGTGCGGGTAAAAGTGAAGGTTTTGCATTAATATTTTGCATATTATAGCCCATTTCAGCCGGCGCTATTGAGGCATTGAAAAATAAAAATAACATTAATCCCATTCGATAAATGGAAACTGTTCAATCAAAAGCAAATGACTGATATTATGCTATCTCAGCGGTCCCTTGAGCCGTCACATAAGAAAGTTAATAAGTGTGGTCTAAAAGTAATACTGAAAGCATGAAATGAAATGAAAATTACTGTGTTTGTAAACTCATACTTAATTTGCATGTTGAACAATTTACACATAAAATAAAAATGTAATATTAAAATATAAATTAATTTGACCTGACAAATTAGTTGTGAACATATGTTTCTCAGGACCTTAATTTAAAATACTAATTTGACTTAATAGTTGATTATTGATAGTGCTAAGGATGCCTTGGATGACTGATTACAAATAGATAATGTTTTTAATGGGAAAAGTGATACCTTAGATACTAGTAGCTTTTTGGTAATCAACCAGACACATGCTAGGGGAAAAAATAATGAAGGAAACTCTAGTTAGATTTGTTTATTTTGCATGCACACATTTGCATTTTCACCAATATCAGAAACTGCCCTTGTCCTATACTCTTGTTGTGGTAACAAGACTGCTGGATTTTAGGTGGCAGCACCACTGAGCGTGGGGACTGCATCTAATCCCACACTGTGTGGCAGCTGTCAGCCTAACCCTTTCTGGCTGGGTAGCAGCACCTCACAAGTACCGGAGGTAGAAGTTATTTGTGGAAGCCTATCACATGACACTCAGACTCCTCAGGGACGTCGTGGTGTGAGAGATCGTACCCCTTTCTCTCAGTTACATGCGTCTGATACATGCAAAGACAAAATAGAAGCAGGATCTTGGTTCATTAAGTTTTACTGAGGCAACTGCTTTCTATGTAAAAAGACATGAATTGCAATTATAAGCATAATAATGAAACAAAGCATTATTATATCAGGGTCCAGGAAAATGAGACACAAGAAGAGTCCAACTGTATTGTCACAACAGTGTACCTAACATCCCTACCTACACTACTAAGGCCCTCATTCTGACCCTGGCGGTTCTCTACCGCCAGGGCCAACGGGGGCGGGAGCACCGCCGACAGGCCGGCGGTGCTCCCTTGGTCATTCTGACCGCGGCGCTTTGGCCGCGGTCAGAACGGGAAAACCAGCGGTCTCCCGCCGGTTTTCCACTGCCCCTTCGAATCCTCCAAGGCGGCGCAGCCAGAATCAGAATCACCCCCTAAGTTTCTACCTGAGGGCAGATAGCAGTTGTAACCCTAATCCACACTTCTGGTCCAAAGAAGGAAGCCCAGCGCCCATGCCTTTGTTCAGAGCCAAAAAAGAGATCTGTTAGTCTGCTGGGAGTTCTCCCACATATGCGAAGAGGAACCAAAAGGTTTCAGCAGAAACTACAATGACGTGCAGCATAAGGTGGCAAACTGTCTGGAATGTCCCCTCTAAGATGTTGTGGGCAGTGCAGTGTTTTTCATAATAACATAACTGTTGTTCTGAGCAGTGGTGGACGACAACCACTGAGAGTGGTGAGGTTGGCAAATGAGTGGGGGTGGGTGCAAGGATGGTGTAAATAAAACTAATAAAATAAATTAAAAGAAATAGCTTGCCTTGCTTGCAAGGTGGCGTCCTCCTCGCTCTGGTTTCCGTCTTCCGTCCAGGCTCCAAATCCCTTAAGAAATCCTGGTGCTACTCTCATGCTGTTAACCAGCATGAGCAAAGCACCAGGATAGGAGGGTGCGGCCTGTCTCTGCGCTCCCAAGGGCACTGGAGTTCTGTGCTCGCTCTCAACCCAGCTGTCTAAGACAGGTCGCAAGACAGCAGCCCAAAGGGACATGCACACTTTAAACAAGTGCCCAGTCAGCCCTGCGCTCCTCCCTGCCATTGGCACTTAGGTAGCCCCGCCCTGTCTTGACACTAGGTTCGGGACGGAAGATGAAAAATAAAATGATGATACATTAACTTTATCATCAATTTATTTTTCATCTCTGGACAGAGTCTGGTTGCATTTTCAATTTTGGGGCAACACTCCTCCACTATAATGTAGCGCCACCCCTGGTTGTAAGAACTGCCCTAATGTGACATCACATATTTTTCTGTGTAGGGTAGACAATGTTCCCTTTGGACCAGCAATACCCCGTAAATAACGTGTGCAGCCTTGGGTTGAGCACAAGATGAAAATGTTGTGCAAAGAAATGAATAACAGATTATGCATGGAAGGGCAACTGATAAAAGAATAAAAACATCTCCACTAAAAATAAGCTTTGCTAAAATAATAAAAGGAATAAAAGCGAAATATAGCTAGGTGAGATAGCACAGTCCTCAGGCCCAGAGCTAAATAATGTACCCGTGTAAATGCTAAAATAACCTTGTGACACCTTGGTTGTCAGCACTTTATTTTGTATTGTAAATGTAAAATGTGGACGTACAAGCAGAATTAATGGTCATAATCTATAAATTAGGATACACAGACCAGGGGTTGTTGACTTTTTTAATGACTAGAGAGTGCCAATATTCTATCTTTCCTTCTGTATGCTTTCATAGCATCCAGTCCGATTAAAGAAACACATAAAACAATAAAGAACTGCAATCCAGCTGGAAATGTTCATCTGGGCTTAGCAAAGAGTGGACTTCTTGCCACTTTACTGTTCCTGGAGCTGAGCAGGAGACTAGCCAACTAGTCCTTGAAGTCTGCTCTTCTGACCTGTGTGCAAGTGAGAGCAGGTCAAGTCCTTGGTGTCTTTTTCCACAGGTTCAACAGCAGGTGAAGTCCTTTTTCTGTCTTCCGCAGGTCTAGATGTGTTCGAAGAGGGTACTGAAGATGCCACTTTTTAGCCCAGTGCCAGTCTGTAGGTGGGGGAACACCTGGCAGCTCCCTAATGAATGGGGTAAAATTTCCCAGGGGTGCCCATATCCACTTTTGCAGGACTTCCTGTGTATTGTACTGTAAACTATCCCACAGTGCCCCCTGTAGCTAAAACCAATAAGGCAGAGCCATTCTTCCCCTATGAAAAGCTACCTGGACTCACCCAGACATGTGGCTAGCATAATAGGCAAACTCTCCCTTGCATTCACACTTAAACAGTTCTGGGGGCAGTCCCTCTTCCACTGGAAGTAGTACCCAGTTGGCTTTCAAAACAATGAAGGGCTAGGCCAAAGTGTGAGTTAAATCTTCTTGTGACAGGGTAGGCACCTTTTAAATTGCATTTAAGCTCCTAGGCACAGCCTAGATGGCCATCCTGTCAGGAGGAAAAACATCTCCCCACACCCAAGCCTTTTGTCTACCATCTGGGAGCAATGCACATCCCACCATAGGAGAACCAGTAACAGTCAGGTGACACTGGCAGAAAGGCACATTTGGCTCAGTTAGGAAAATGCCAATTTTCTAAAACTATAAGTAAAGTGATAGATAGAATGCTTGAATTAAAGTCAAACACAGGTAATTACTTGGCCAAATCCCCATCCATTGCTATTTCGTATATCATGCCACTTCAGTTTGCACCAAGTCATATGCAAATCAGGTGTGTAAGATTCAAGATTTCGGTGAAAATAACGCCAAAAAGCACAAAACGCCATCTGTGATTATTGGCCACGCCGGACTGGAACAAAGTCACAAGTTTAGGCTGACCGAGATGAAGGTATGCTGGCAACAGGGACCCACTTAGGTCTACTGAACATAGTACCCTAATCCTGGTTGCATGTTGAGTGTGTGTTGCACAGCAGAGGTGAGGAGAGATCCGAGAAAGGAGATGCATTGTGCAGAGGCAGTTCTGGAGAGCTGCAAAGTGCAATGCAATGTTCTTGTGTGGGGATGCGTTGCACAGTAGCTGTTTCAAAGGGCTGTGATAGAAATGCAAAGTCCTTGCATTGGGGGAGTCATTGCAGCAGAGGTGGTGTGTCAGTTCCGAGGGCGATGCATCGAGAAGCAGACATGATGCACTAGTTCTGTGGGAGGTGGACCGTGGAAGAGATGTGTTAGTTTTGTCAAATCCACAGATGGGCTGGAAGAACACCTGCAGACCCACTCCCAAGGGTCCAGGACTTAGGAGGGCACATCTCACAGATGACACAGTCCAGGTGCTGGGTTCAAGGTTGTTGGAAGCCTGTTCCATCCCTAAGGCTTATGATCTAGAGACCATCAAACTTACACTTGGAGTCACTCTTGGGTCCTGCATTTCGAGATGCAGCTCTAGCTCTTCTCACCCTGGGAAGAGGGCAGCAGAGTAGCAGATCAGCACAGTGGGGCAGCAGTCCATCAGAGTGGAAGTCCTTTCAGCAACACAGCAATCCTTCTGCCTGGCAGAGGACACAGGTCCAGAAGTGTACTGGCTGGGCTCAGGGTTTATATATTTATAGCTGGTATCCACTTTGAAGGAGAGGAAGCTTTGTGAGGTGTCCAGTCTCCTGAGGTGCCAAGCATCCACTTTCTCCCTGTTCTGCCCTCAGCATGTCTGGTGTCACAAAAGACAAGTGACAAAACCTTTGTGAGAGTTCTCACGCAAAGCCTTTGTGATGTGTAAGTGTTGTAGGTGACAGCTCCTCCCTCTTGTTAACTCAGAGTAGCCCATTCTGCCAACACCTAGCTTCCCTTTGCCTCACTGTCTGGGAGCAATACACAAGGACTAACTGCCAGCTGAACCTAATCATGTGACAAAGGAAAAGGCTACAGGCACCAGATGGTTTGGACAAGAAAATGGCAACTTTCTAAAAGTGGCATTTTCAGAATGGTGGCTAAAAGCCCGACTGTACCATTAAAGGGGGCTTTAAATTACAATTCCTTAGACATCAAACTGGACCTATCTACCTGGTTCTATTTGAAAGTTACAGCTTATTAAATGTAATGAGGCAACTCCAGTGTTATCCTTAAAAGTGGCATTTTCAGAATTGTGACTTAAATTCCGATTTTACTATTGAAGAGGGCTTTAAATTACAATTCAATTGAGTGTAAATGTCATTTTCCTATTTGCTCCCAAACTTAGTTAGCACTTAACAAGTGTAATGAGGTAGCCCAATGTTATCCTATGGGAAAGATAGTACTTAAAATTGTGAAAAACAACTTTAGGGGTTTTTCACTACCAGCACACGTAAACCTTAAAACTCCATGTCCTACTTTTTAAATACAATACACCTTGCCATAGGAGACTTTAAGGTCTACCTTAGGAGGTGACCCACATGTATTCAAAAGAAGGTTTAATCCTGACACACATTTTACATTGCCTGATTTAAATGGCAGATCAAAACTGCACACACAGGCCACAATGGCAGAACTGAGACATGTTTAAAGGGCTACTTAAGTGGGTGGCACAAGAAGTGCTGCAGGCCCACTAGTAGCATTTGATCTATAGGCCCTTGGTACATGCAGAACCACTTTACTAGGGATTTACAAGTAAATTAAAAAAGTCAATTGTGTGTAAGACAATTCTACCATGTTTAAAGGAGAAAACACTAGTACTTTAGCACTTGTTAACAGTGGTAATGTGTACAGAGTCCTAAGGGCAACAAAAACAAGTCTAGAAAACAGGAGGTCAAAGACAAAGCGTTTGGGGGATGACCCTGCAGAAAGGGCCAAATCCAACAGTCCCTAAAAGCAAGTGATGGATGATGATTGGCTTTATTGTCTGACTTTTTGAGTAGTTAAAAACTCTTCTGCGGATGTTGGACCACTATACTTCAGTGACTAGCTTCTAACTGTCTAGGCCTTGCTCATTGACTACTATTGCCACCACCAAGTGATGAGCTGCCCAAGTTTTCTCACAGTCCATCTATAAAACTGGCACAAGGGCACGTACACTGCCTACCAATCCTACAGCAAACCCTAAATAGGAATTTAATGTCGTTATTATGAGAATTTCTTTTGCTATGTTTCCACCCCTAAGCTGAAATCGCTGCAATCTGGGCATACCTAACTCCAAAGGGTGCAAATGTCTCTGATTACAGGATTTTCTCTGCACCACTTTTCCCATGCCTTGCAGTGGTCACTGCTACTTTCAGCAGCTGAGGTCTCCCTGTGAAATCTTCCATCTCGTATTCCTGACCAGGCCAATAGCTCTGGTTATCGGCCCCATCATAAATACATAGCTATCAGAATACAATCACGTGGCTTGGATCATAAGGGGCTATAGAAAACTGTATGCAGAATGTTTGGGTTGACAGTTTTGGTGGGGTGGATTAGTGGAACTTCTTCTCCACTTCTTTACCTGTCTAAGACTATGAGTAGGCGGTGATGAGCACTATTTCATGTAGCTCATCAGCTTATTAATTATTTTGCTATGAATACCATGATTGGTTTCATCCACTATAGTTTAGTGTGCTAGGCAAATTTGCAGAACAGACCAAGTGCACTCCACTTATAACACAGAAACAAATTGAGGAGTCTTAAAATGCATTCTCCCATGAAGCAGACCCACAAGGCAGTGTCTGTAAGTGTGACTTACATCTAACACAGCCATAACTTACTTTTGAATTTCCAGCGATATGTCAACGTTTGCCACTGAAAAAACCTATATGAACCGAGTCAATTTGACCGGTGGAATTCATCTATCTAACTCAATAGGAATGTATTACTTATTTCTGTGGAAACTGAGACTGTGGTGAGTGAATTACAGCAGGTTTAATTTATATGAAATGAAGCAACCTGAGGGGAACAAACAATAACACAAAGGAAAATAAATACGTTTAGGATCAAGGCTATGACGTATCCCAAAGCAATCACAATCACAAATTTGTGGTTTATTTGATTTTCGAACTAAGACATCAGTAAATATGTTTGTTTCTAAGACTTTGATAGGATACTGAAAACCCATATGAACAATATAGACCCGAGTGAAAGGCCACTCTGTTCAGAATCCGTTGTTAGATGGTCCCGACGTTTATGTATAGGGGACCCTTTCCAAAGTTCAGAATGATTTCCTGAACTACACCTTTGTTATTAATACTGCTGAGATGCTAGTTTTAGCATCTAAAAATGCAGTCCATCTATAAAGTCGTGGGATAAGGGGGTGTTATAGAATATGTAGGTTGGCTGTGCTAACATAAAATCTGAACAAATTAATTTAAACTGAAAAAAATATTTTCCAAATACATTGCACACGCAATTGAACAGCAGGTGACATATTTACAAGCCCCTTTGCTTTGCTCTTGCAAGAGCAATGTAGCTGAAAAAGGCAAATCCTGAAAACATGCAAGGCCACCTTGCATGGCCCTGAGTGGCTTCATAAATCTTGAGTAATGCAGTGAAATGGCTGTGTTACATTACTCTGTGCCAGGGAGGTTGTAGTGAATCCTAGTTCGTTTTTAATGGGATAACAGGAGTTAACTTAGCCTCTGGCTTGCAAACTCGTGCCCCCATCACCTAGTGACTTTTAACCTACTTAGCTTGCCCTGTCCTAGCCCATTTAATTATTTAATTCTTCTAAGATGGCTGCCTTGTTTATAGTTAGGCCACTTGTTATGAGTTACATTATCAGTGTCACCACGCTAAGGCATCAAGATCAAGCAACAAAGACAAACAAACAGTAGGTGTTCACACTTAGGGATTTTCCCTCTCTATACTTTCGAGGGATTGTTTATATTAATTGCCGTCCCAAGCATCTCTGTTATCTATTGCTTGGGAACACACCTACGTCAGGGGTCCTTGTAGATCTGCATAACTACATCGCACTTTAGACAGATAATCAGAGGGATTCCGACCAGAAGGCATCGCCACCATCGTTGATATCGATGCTGCACGTCGTCTTGACGCTGACCCAGTCTTTGTGTCCCTGCGGAGTCTGAGGTAGAGACCTCATTCCAAGGTAACGAGGGTTGGGGGCTCCTCTCATGGACATGGCATTGGCAGATTAGGTTTCGCAAACCCAGCTCTCCTTTAGGTAGGAGGTTAGGCCTCTCACATTAGGGTATTAGGGCATATTACATCTCGTATGTCTTTCTTATGCATTGCAAGATGGTGGGGGTCTTTGTAATAATGACTTTCGACTTCACAATTCTGTTTCTTGCATTATTCATTATCCTAATCATTGCAGCCCATGCAACTTATCGCAAATTGCAGTTATGTTAAATAAAAACTATTGAAACTTTACTGCATCTTTGTCATTGCCTGCGTTTGTATGAGACATGATATATCTGTGAGAAAGGGGTAATCTCAGTTTAACCACGACATTCCCGGAGATGTCTTATTCTCGAGTCCATGCGTAAAGACTGCCACAAATCACCTTTTACCATTGTGTTTCTGGTGAGGTGCTGCTAGTGAGCCGGTAAGGTTGGGACAACAGTTGCGATTTGTTGTAGGATAGGCATAGTCGCCTGCAGACAAAAGTACTGTCATCCTTTAACCAGCAGTCTTGCCCAGAGCAAGAGTCCAAACTACAACAAGGCATTTTCATGCGTGTTGCATCAGTGTTACCACAAAACATCAATGGAATTTGGTGCATTCCCAAATTTACTAGAAGGGGTAGACCTAAGAATGTCCCAAAAACCTACACCTCCCCAGATGAGGCGTAACTAGGAGAAATATTTTAATTTCTCCTTGTTTTTCTCTCTTTTTATGTATGATGCATGGTGCAGCATACACAGAAAAGGGAGAAAACCTCTGGGGATTGTTTTTGTGCAGGAAGGTACCCCTTCCTGTTTAAAAAATCCTGCATGCAATGGTGGCACCATTGCATTATAGTGCAAGGATACCTGCGTTGGAGCTAGGCTGCCAAAATATGCTGTATTTCTATGCTTTCCCTATCACGCAGTGCAGCACAGCAAGGTGACTTGCTGCACTGCATGACAATCTCATAAATGTGCCCCTTAGTGTTTAAGTAAGGCAACAACCACTCTGTAATGACCTGGAATCACTTTGTCGACCAGTAGCCCATGTAGGTAGCATGAAACAGTTATTTGGAATCTGTATCACTTTTTCATTCACAAATGCCTCTTAAATTTGGACCACCAGCCATTATCTACAAAGAGGCCAAACAGTGCACCACCACCACCGACAACACCACCACCCTCATGGAACATCTCAACTTCAAGCTCCACATGGACGAGAAAACAACCATCAGAGGCACCCTCGCACACAGAGCACCAGGCCTGTGCTCCAGCTTCTGCTACACCATTGCAGAGTTCATTGCGCCCTAACCCTAGACTCCAGGATTACATCTTCCTCGGCGACCTAAATTTCCACATTGATGACCCTAATGACAACAACACTGCACACCTCCTCGACAGATTGTCCACGACCCTACACACTGCAGGACACATTCAGGACCCCATTTTCACCTACAGCAACTGCGTTAAATACAGTGATGTTACAGAACTCACATGGACTGATCACGCCATCATCCATTTCAACATCTCCAGGCGCACACCTCCACCACCAAGATTATCAAAACCAACCACGGAAGGTGGAACAAAATCTCAGAGACTAGCTGAGAGAAGCCCTCAACACCTCCAACCCTGCGACCGCACCAAACTCGAAAAGGGAGTGCAAAACTTCAACTCCTGGATCACCAATTGCGCCAACAGAATCGTCCCCATCAAGAGTGTATCCAGAGAAAGTCCTCCAAAAGGACAGCTGGAACACCCAAGAACTCAGAACAGTGAAATGAGACAGCAAACATCTGAAGAGGAGATGGCTTTGCAGCAAGGACACCTCTGACAGAGCAGCCTTCAAGACCTCCCTCAACCTGTACCACCGACGTCTGAGGACAAAAAAGAAGACAGCCCTTGCCACACGCATCGATTCCAGCACCTACAACTCCAAGGAACTTTTCAACATCATTAATGAATTCTCCAACCTGGCTGCCTGCGAAAACAACATCACACCCTCACAGGTACTGTGTGACAACTTTGCCCACTTCTTCCATGACAAGATCGGAATCATATACAGAAACGTAGGACCGAAACTCATACCTAAGGACTTCCTTGATAGATACGCCACCACCAAAATCGAAACAAACCACATACTGATCACTTGGAACAACCTCTCCACCCAGGCATCACCCCCACCTAAAAATCCACCCACTCTGGAGCTCACATAGACCCATGCCCGCACTACATCTTCAACCTTGGAAAGCAAAGGATAAGCCAGGGACTCACCACCCTGTTCAACACTTCTATCAACACTGCAACATTTCCCGATGGCTGGAAACATGCTGAAGCCAGACCACTACTTAAAAAGCCCTCCGCAACCCCAGCAAACCCAAAAACTACCAGACAATGGCCCTCAATACAAAAATGGTGGTAAATGCTGCTTACCGCCGCGCAGAAGACCGCCAAAACACCGCTGCGGCGGTGGAATTCTGCTACAGCTATCACGACCCACATCTCGGAATCCGCCATAATACAGACACCCACACAAGTCGGCCACACCAAAGGTCAGTGATAAACTGACGAAAACAAAACCTCCACCATCACGCCAACAGGAATACGGCCACACTATCACGACCCATGAATCCACGCAACGGTCTTTCAACCGCGGTATTCCATTGGCAGTACACACCGCCGCGGTCAAAATACACACACATTCACAAAACACAACCACATTGGACAAATCGAAATACACACACCTGACGTACATACACACACCACTCCCACACACCCAATCCAATATAAAACACACACCCACATCACCCACAAACCCTTACTACCAAAAATTCTGAAAAATGACCAAAGAGAGACACCACCAGAAACAACACTAGCATCCACAGACACACAACATCATCACTCACACAACATCCATGGACCTCGAACAACACACAAAAACACATCCCCTCACACATCACAACACACACCACCTCACACATCACCCACACCACATCATGGCACCACAACGACACCCCATGTTCTCTGAGGAGGAGCTCACGGTCATGGTGGAGGAAATTGTCCGGGTAGAGCCACAGCTATTCGGATCACAGATGCAGCACACCTCCATTGCTAGGAAGATGGAGCTATGGCGCAGAATCGTCGACAGGGTCAACGCAGTGGGACAGCATCCAAGAACACAGGATGACATCAGGAAGAGGTGGAACGACCTATGGGAGAAGGTGTCAAAGCCCAGCTCACCTGAGTCCTTGTTCAGTTCTGATGGAGGTTGAAGACAATCCGACCCCACCCTGAAACTGCTTGTTCCAGCACACTAGTTTTAAAACAGTGCACTAAGAACAGAAGCTCAAGGGAAGGGGGGAAGTGGATAAAATAAAATAAAGAGACAACAGCATTCTTGCGTTTCCACTGTTGAAGTGCTGCACAAATCTGCGGCCCTCTCTGACTTCTGTAGAAACTGGTGCCTAATGAAACATAAACAAAGAACAGATAAGTACATCCTATTCCTAACTGTGTTCCTGACTATCCCTTTATTTATTAGAAATGTTCTTCTAAAAGTACCTCTTGGATCCTGGTCTCTAGTTTCCAGGTTTGGAATGTGTTACTGCTCTGGGATGTGCTTTCTATTACTTTAAAGCTTCTAAAACATTAAACAAATACCGTTATCAGAATTATCAATATCAAACATTCATCTTAATATAACTAAAGCCTAAATTGCCAATAGCAGACTCACTTTTCCCATATTTCCAGAATCTTTTATAAAACAAATACTGTACTGTTCGATTCTTAAAAGTTCCATAAAAAAAATGTTTGCTTCACAAAGTTCCGCAAAGTATTCTTGTAACAAAGAGTTTGAATCACAATGTTCGTGGAAGGTATCTTGTTTCAAATTGTCTATACACGAATCCAGAAATTGTTGTCAAAGTTCTTTCAGGTAATAAAAGTTTTGCACTTACTTGTTGCTGGCAAGAGATACTGATCAGTCTAACCTTGTCTTCTTTCTCTTTTGCAGGTTGCTTGTAGGAGAGAGGCTGAGGCAAGGAGGAACCGGAAACCGGAAGAAGGAAGAGCCAGCAGCTGCGCCCATTGAAGCCAATGAAAGTCTGTAGAGAGCAGGAGTGCCAGCGCCGAGGGATCTGTCCTCAGGTAAGCGGGAGGTAGACGAGCACAAGCACTGGGTGAGGCTCGGGGGCTGCCTTTTATAGACAGGGCTGGGTGTGGTCCTCACATGCTGCACATGTTCTTGAAAGGTGTGCAGAGCTGGGTGTGGTTTGAAGAGCTGGGTGTGGTCCTCACATGCTGCACATGTTCTTGAAAGGTGTGCAGAGTTTCAGTTATTATGCAAATGAGTTAAATTAACACATGGCCTAGAGAGGAGTGTTTTAAAGAAGCCTTGGTAAAAGCAAGGCCCAATGTGTAAACAAAACAGCACATTAAACAACATACACAGAAGCCTAGGGGGGGGGAAGGTGAGATAACAAGAAAGGCTTTCAATAGTAAGTTTAAAAGGGAGCTATTACAGAACCCACTAGTGCAGTGAGAGGGGACATGCTCTTTGCTGTGCACAAACCCTAACAGAAGGTGCGTTCTGTGGTCTCAAGACACCAGATTGCAGTACAGAGGACTGGAGGTGGACCCCCAACTCCTCCCCCACAACTAACAACATGGGAGGAGCAAGTCTTGGCAATACTGCTTCCTGAGGGCTTTGCAGGAGTAGCAGGAGGAATGGACTCTGGTAAGTCAACTCTTAACTATTATATCCCCCACCCTACCTGCATGCCATCACATACCGCCACCCTCACCCTCACCCCCATCACTCCAACGCCTCACATATGTCCCACTATCACAACCCACCCATCCCAACACCAAGCCCTGCATGCAACACCAAAGCAGGGACACCCATCCCCAAAGCATGTCCACTACAAGAAGACGGCGGAGGCCCATCTGGGACCTCAGGACAGTTGGTTCCCCTGACACTGGCACAAGCCACCACACAGCCTCCCCCCTCAGGAAACACCAGCACCGCACCCACCCAACGGGCCCATCCCTCTGTCCCCAGGACACGCCAAGCAGCAGTGTGTCCACCACTACAGGGAACCCAGGCAAACCCACCACCCCAAGAAAATCAGGGACCTGGGGGCAGTGGAAGTGGGCACACGGTTCAGGGGACAGAGGCTCAGGAAAACAGGGGAACTGGGAGGACAGCTGTGCGACAGGGAGAGGACAGGCCCAGGGAACTCACTCTCCACGCGGCCCTCTCCGCCATCATGGGAGCGTACCATCATTCCCAGGAGACAATGGCAACGGTACTGGCCAACTTTCAGGAGACCCAGCGGATGCAGGAGGAACACTATCTGGGGATCATGGAGGAACTGAAGTCCATTAACACCACCCTGGTCACCATTGCGGGGGTGCTGAAGGACCTTGTCAACACCAGGAGGGACACTGTGGCACAACAAGGGGCCCCTGACACTAGCCTGGATGATGAAAAGCCCTCCACCTCTGCCAGCGCTAGTGGACAGGAGGTACCGCCACAGGACCACAACACCAGCACCCCACCCATTGCAGATGTAGAGCCACCCCGCAAACGGTCCCTGAGATCCAGGAACAAGACAGAGAACATTGCCAAGACCCCCGCCAGGAAATGAGACCCCCCTGAATGTCACCCTTCTGTCCCACTTTGTCACCCTCTCCATCCTTCAACTGCCCTTGCTCCACTTCCTATGCCCCTTTGGATGATGCACCTGTGAAACAAATAGACTGGACTCTGCCATGGACATTCCTCCACCATCACCCCTGCCCATTTTACAACCCCCTCCACTTATTTGCACAGAAAAAAACACACATCAATCACAAAACAATCTGGAGTCAGTCCGTGCTTTCACTAATGTGTAATTGCAATAACTATGGAATATAGCAATGTCAATTTAATTGTCCACATACCGATGAAACACAGCTGTAGGTCTGGAGGAAATATAGCAGAGAGCACAAAGTGGGACCCACATCTGTTAAATGGAAAGTCAAAGTGACAAGTCAGGGTCCATACACTGGGTGAAAATGACAGACTTCTGATAGCTCAAACAATAATATGAGATGTGTGAGGCAGTGACATCTTCTTACCTGTGTCTCACTGGAAGTATTGCTAGATAAAGTTGTTTCTGTTGTCGATATCCTCTTCTTCTGCCTCCTCTTCTTCACTGTCCACAGGCTCCACAGCTGCCACAAGAACTCCAGCTGGACCATCCTCCTGCAGAAAAGGCACCTGTCGTCGCAAAGCCAGGTTGTGCAGCATACAGCAGGCCACGATGATCTAGCACACCTTCTTTGGTGAGTAGTAGAGAGAACCACCTGTCATATGGAGGCACCGGAACCAGGCCTTCAGGAGGCCAAAGGTCCATTCAATCACCCTCCTAGTTCGCCCATGTGCCTCATTGTAGAGTTCCTCTGCCCTTGTCCTGGGATTTCTCACTGGAGTCAGTAGCCATGACAGGTTGGGGTACCCAGAGTAACCTGCAAATTTTGAGGGACAACTGTTAGACACACACTAACTCGTAGGGACAACCCCAGACTCAGGCGGCCATTCACACTGTATAGGGTCTTTGTCCTCACCTATTAGCCACACATGGTGCCTCTGGAGTTACCCCATCACATAAGGGATGCTGCTATTCCTCAGAATGTAAGCATCATGCACTGAGCCAGGAAATTTGGCATTCACATGAGAGGTGTACTGGTCGGCCAAACACACCGTCTGCACATTCATCGAATGATAGATTTTCCGGTTTCTGTACACCTGTTCACTCCTGGGTGGGGGTACCATGGACACATGTGTCCCATCAATGGCACTTATGATGTTGGGGATATGTCCCAGGGCATAGAAGTCACCATTCACTGTAGGCAAATCCTCCACCTGAGGGAAAACGATGTAGCTGCGCATGTGTTTCAGCAGGGCAGACAACACTCATGACAGCACGTTAGAGAACATTGGCTGGGACATCCCTGATGCAATGACCACTGTTGTTTGAAAAGACCCACTTGCCAGGAAATGTAGTACTGACAGGACCTGCACTAGAGGGGGTATCCATGTGGGATGGCGGATAGGTGACATCAGGTCTGGCTCCAACTGGGCACACAGTTCATGGATTGTTGCACAATCAAGTCTGTAGGTGACTATTACATGTCTCTCTTCCATTGTCGACAGGTCCACCCACGGTCTGTAAACTGGAGGATGCCGCCATCTCATCACCTGCCCCTGCGGACATGCCCTATGGAGGAGGACAGCAAGCAGAGAGTCAGCCTATACTGAGGTATAACAAAATGTAATTTGCACACATTTATTAATCCACAATGTGCCTGTTACTGTGTGTATGCAAGGCCTAGATAGGTGTGACGCAGTTATTATTAATGCCATGTGGCCCCCTAAAATGGTGGCTGCCTGACCTGTAAGGTGGGTCAAGGGGAATGAGGTAACTGCGCTGGCGTTCTACACCGTCGTGGTAGGCGGTCGAAGACCGTGGTGCAATCCTACATTGGTTTACATTGGACCCTATGGGTCTCAGGAGCCAGTGACGATGTACGCCGGCAGTGACGGTACGCACCGCCGCGGACGTGACCGCCATTTTCTGTCTGTTCACTCACTTGATACCTGACCTTCAACAGGAGAGGACCTACACTGCAAGTGCTGCTGTGACCTCAGTCTGGAAGCGATGATGGCTCATGTGTCTGAGGAAAGGGCCTCTGCCTTCACTTTGGCTGGAGTTGGAGAAATTAGTGGATGGGGTCCTCCCCCAGTGCACACAACTGTACGGTCCTCCAGACAAATAGGTGAGTGCACTGTGAGCATGCTGCATGTGCAATGCCTGTTTGAAGTGGTGTGGATGGAAGATACATGGGGGGGACTGAGGCCTGCAAGAGCGGACGGTGAGTGTATGTGCGTCAGGGCAAGTGTGGGAACGTGGGCCAATGAGTATGATAGTCTGGACTGGTAAAGATCTTCCTTTTCCCCTGTACTAGTCCTCTCAGTGAGCGCCCACCAGAAGAAGGATATTTGGCGTGCCATGTCCAAGGACGTCCGGACCCTGGGGGTCCACCACAGACGGGGCACCCACTGCCGTAAAAGATGGGAGAACATTCGCCGCTGGAGCAAAAAGACGGCGAAGGCCGAGCTGGGGATTGCCTCCCAACGTGGGAGGGGTGCCCGTCGCACCATGACCCCCTATTGTTCCGGATCCTGGCGGTGGCGTATCCGGAGTTGGATGGGCGCTTGAGGACATCACAGCAGCCACAAGGGAATGAGTACAGTCACATTCATCTGACTCTTCACGCATTATGAGGTGTCTGGGTGGGGGAGGTGGGCAGTGGGTTCCCCTAGGCCAGGGTGAGCTTGGTAGGCAAGGTCCCTTGAGAGGCAGGTTCAGTGGAACCCCAACCCCACTAGTGGTTAGTGCCATCTACACCTAGTCAGGGTCCTGTGACTTCCATGTGTGCAGCAATCGGACTTAGGCCTTGTACCCCATGGGCATGTGAATAATCTAGGAACAATAAGTGCATGGCGTAGTGCACAGGGCTGCTGTGTCTGTAGTGTCCACCAACGGTAGTGGTGTTGCATGCACTGAACATGTCTTTCTTCTGTCTTCCCCCCCCCCCTTTTTTGTGGTCTCCCTGATCTTGTGTGCAATAGCATCATCAGGCGGAGGAGCAGTGGCACCGGAGCAGGAAGGAGCTGCACCCCACTTGGCCCTGGAGGGCGAAACAACAGAGTCAGAAGCCACCAGTGAGACAGAGGGCGGGAGGAGCTCCACGGCGGGGACACGAGGTGACAGCGACTCCTCCTCTGATGGGAGCTCCCTTGCGGTGGCGGGCCCCTCTGTGCCCCCCGCATCAACAGGTACAGCCGCCACGCCCCCTACCAGCACCGCCGTCCCAGCAGCCCCTCAGCGTGTGTCCCGTGCCCGCTCACCCAGGAGGGTAGGCATCTCCTTCAGCCCAGGCACCTCAGGCCCTGCCCCAGTCAGCCCTGCTGCCCTCAGTGAGAAGGCTTTTGACCTCCTGAGATCGCTCACTGTTGGGCAGTGTACCATTCTGAATGTCATTGAGTGTGTTGAGAGGCATTTGCAACAAACAAATGCATACCTGGAGGGCATTCATTCTGTCCAGGCAGCCCAACAGAGAGCATTTCAGGCTCTGGCCTCAGCGCTGATGGCAGCCATTGTCCCTGTGTCCAGCCTCCCCCCCCCCCACCCAGACCCAATCCCCTGTACCTCAGCCTATCCCAAGCACACCATTAGACCAGCATGCACACACCTCAACACACAAAAGTGCTCAGGCAAACATAAGCACCACACATCCACAGGCACTCACACGAGCATCATACCCATGCAGACATACCAACATCCACTGCCTCCACTGTGTCCCCCTCCTCCACGTCTCCCTCCTCCCTCCCAGTCTCGTCTCCACTCACACCTGCATGCACTACATCTTCAGCCACTACATCTATCACCAGCACGCCCATCTCCACACACCGCTCACGTGCACTCACCACCCCCACTACCATTCACACATCCCCTGTGTCCTCTCCCAGTGTGTCAGTGAGCCCTCCTCCCAAAGTACACAAACACAGGCACACACCTACCCAACAGCCATCCGCCTCACAACAGCCTCCAGCCCATGCACCTTCACCCAAATTCAGCAGACGTACACCTCCTACAACCACTACCTCTTCCTCCACTCCCAAACCCCCTCCATCTATCCGTCCCAGTGTGTCTAAAAAACATTTCCTGGCTAATATTGACCTCTTCACTACACCTCCCCCCCCGTCGGTTCCCTAGGGCCAGGCTTTCCAGGTCCCAACCCAGCACCTCAGCCACCACATCACCAGGCACAGTGGTGCCAGCAACTGCGGGCTATTGGAGTGCGGTAACCATCAGGGCTGCCAGTGTGCCACGGAGCGAGGGCAAGGACATTCGGCCACCTGCTAAGCTAAAAAAGTTGCCCACATCCCGGAGGGAGAAGCAGAAAACACCTGCCACCACGGGGTCAAGGAAAACGAAAGGGGATAGTGGCAAGACAGCTGCGCCATCATCATAGTTGGGGAAGGGCCAGAAACTGAAGGGCAGGTGAGGAGAGGGCATGGTTGCACCGATTGAAGGACCAGTGTCACACCTTCCTTCCATGTCGACGCCTACAGAGAACACCACCACCTGCACCATCACCTGCACTGCCGCCAGCACCACTGCCACAGAGCCCGCAACCAGCACCGCCTCCACAGAGCCCGCAACCAGCACCGCCGCCACAGAGCCCGCCGCCAGCACCACCGCCATATAGCCCGCTGCCAGCACCGCTGCCACAGAGCCCGCTGCCAGCATCGCTGCCACAGAGCCCACCGCAAGCACCGCTGCCACAGAGCTCACCACAAGCACCGCCGCGACTGACACCGCCGCAAGCACTGCCGCGACTGACACCGCTGCAGGCACCGCCAGCGGCCCCGCGACATCCTGAGGCAGTGGCACCACCGCAAACATGGCTGCCATCCCCAGTGGTCAGTCGTCCGAGGCTGGTGGTGAGCTCCAGGAACCTGGGCAGCTTCCATGAAGCATCACTTTCAGTGGAGAAAGGCATCCACTACCTCAGTCCTTGGCAGGATGAAGCACTCTGGACACAAAGCCCCTTCCAGAACCAGTGGAGAGATGCATCCACTACCTCAGTCCTTGGCAGGATGAAGCACTCTGGGCACAAAGCCCCCTCCAGAACCAGTGGAGACTGCTATCCACTTGAGAGACTGTGGTTTTGCACTCCCCAGGATGAAGCAGTGGGCAACCCACCCACTGAAAAGACTTGAGAGACTGTGGCTTTGCACTCCCCAGGATAAAGCAGTGGGCAACCCACCCACTGAAAAGACTTGTGAGACTGTGGCTTTGCACTGCACAGGATATAGCAGGGGGCAACCCACCCACTGAAAAGTATTGAGAGAATATGTCTTTGCACTCCCCAGAGCACATCAATGGGCATGGAGCCCCCTCATGGAGCAGTGGCGTCGTGCGTTCATCAGGCTGAGGTGCCCCCCTCCCCCTGAGGTGCCTGTTTCTCCGTTTCCAGTCAGGTATCTAGTGTGGGCCTCGCCCATGCATTTTGGGCCCAGTGGTCCACGGACAATGATTGCTGCATTATCTGGACTTGTGTAGTTGGTGTACATAATTGTATATACTGGATTTGGAGTTTTGACTACTAGATTTTTATTGATTACAATCGTTCAATTCATTTCCTTTTGTCCTTGCGTTATTCAAGGGGGGGTGGGAGGGTGTAAATATAATGTTGCAGCATGTATTTGTGTGTATGGTAATGTGGGTGAGGGTGAGGGTGGGGGTGTTGTGTGTTGCGTGTATGTGTCACTCTCTTTTCCCTCCCCCCTCCCCTGTGTTGTAGGTACAGTACTCACCGTGGTCATCGCCGCTGTCATTGGAGCTCCTGATAGAGGAGCAGGAAGACCATCACCGGAAGGATCTGCAGTTCTGGCTCCATGGCGTCCTAGTTCCTCGTGGGGTGTGGAGAGGTGAGTGATTTTCCCTTCTGTGTACTGTTCCCACCGTGTTTTCATTTGTGTTGGTTCCACCCCGGAAAAGGTGGCGGATTGCCGGGTTGTGATAGGGTGGGCGGTACATTGTCTTCCGCCTGTCTGTTGGCGGTTACCGCCGTGCTGTTTGTTTGTACCGCTGTGGCGGTCGGAGTGTTAAAGTGGCTGTCTCTGTTGGCAGTTTCCACCGTGGTCGTTATTCCATTTTTTTTTCCACCGGCCTGTTGGCGGTATTACCGCCGCTTTAACACCGACCACCGGGGTTGTAATGAGGGCCAATCTCCTTGCTTCCATTCCTAGTGAAGGTACTGGAAAAGATCATCTACAAGCAACTTATGACATACCTGGAGCAGAACCAACTACTTGATGCATTCTGCAGCAATCACAGCACCAAAACTGCCCTGATCGCAGCCACCAATGACATCCGAACATCCTCGACCGAGGAAAAACAGCAGTTTTGATCCTCCTTAAACTCTTTGCAGCCTTCAACACCATAACTCACCACATTCTGATCAAAAGACTCAATCACATCAGCATCCAAGGGAATGTGCTCAGATGGATCACCACCTTCCTCACTTGAAGAACACGGATCTACCTCCCACCTTTCGTCTCCGAACCCAAGGAGATCATTTACAGTGTACCCCAGGGCTCATCCCACAGCCCAACGCTCTTCAACGCATGTATGGCCCCACTGGCCAACATCGTCAGATCCCACAATCTCAACATAAATTCCTATGCAGACAACACTCAACTCATCCTCTCACTTATCAACGACCCCTCCAACACCAGAATCAGCTTCCACAGATTCATGACAAGCATCACTGATTAAATGAAGAACAACTTCCTGCAGCTGAACACAGACAAGGTGGAAGTACTGATTTTTGCCAACAGCAGCAACATGTGGAACAACTCCTGGTGACCATCGGACCTAGGACCCACTCCCTCCAACCACGCCAGAAACCCCGGAATCATCATGGACAACAATACCATGAAAACACAGATCAATGATGTCTCCCCTGCCTTCTTCCTCACTTTGCGCATGCTACGGTAGATCTTCAAGTGGCTACCTCTACACACAAGACGCACTTGAAACAGGCCCTCATCACCAGCCGAATGGACTATGGCAACACCCTATACGTAGGAATCGCCACACACTTCTACAGAGACTGCAGACCATACAGAACACTGCACACAAGACTCTACACAACCAATGGCCCGTGTACATTAACCGCTGCCTGAACTTCGAGAAGACTAAGCTCTGCCTCCCTTTCACTTGCCTATACTCTCCGTGTCTGCTGAAGCAGAAGTGGAGGACGCTTCTTCTCTCACACTGCAGCAAAAACCTGGAACAGCCTCCCCACACACCTCTGGACCATCACCTCACTTCCAGAATTCCGAATGGCCCTCAAGACCTTGCTGTTCGAATAAACCTCTGGGACCTGCAAGCGCCTGGATACCCTATTGGGTGATTAGCCACGCTTTATAAATCCTCATTGATTGAATCCTGATTGCCCAGCTGTGGACATGTGAGCAGAACTGATACAGTGTAATACATCTCCTCACAACCGCTTCAGAACCTATAAAGCGTGATACATTTCCAAAGCAGGATCTTGCATCGCAGCACACAGCTTCCTTATAATGACTACTGTGTGACACACCCTCACCACATGCCTGTTCATCGCAGCCCTTGGCTGACAGCATCCTCAATTACGAAACAGGACTTCCCATCTCACAACCCGCAGCTTCCTCAAAACCACTGCTGTGCATGCATCCTCAATGCCAGACTTTGCATCATTGACAGCATCTTCATTGAGGGCACAGGACTCCGCATTGCAGCCTCCTTGAAATTGATGCTGCTGTGATGTATCCTTGAATCAGGATCTCACAATGCTCCCCAAACCAGGATGTAAGGTACCTGGTTCACCGGGCCTCATTTGTTCCTTGTATCCGGCCCATGTTCCATTGCAGTCAGCCAGACCTTGTGACTTTTTCTCAGTCTTGGGCAACAAGACAACCACTGTTTGAGCTTTGTGCTTTTTTTTTGTGTTTGCTCATGGGTTCTGTTGTCAAAAGATGACAATTAACTTTTTCGAAAAATGTAAGACCCATTGCATTGCAAATGCTCTTTTTTTGCAGCTGCACCCAATGCGGTTGCTGCTTTTCTTGGAACGTGAACAGCTCCTCTCCCTGGTTGATTGGATTTTTTTTTTTTAATTCAACAATACCTTTTTCTGTTCCAACCTGGGTATGCTCAGAACATTCAGAGACACGCATTACTGTTGGAATAGGATTGGCACAGTAATGTTGGTGGGAACCCATTACATGGCGGGCCCCTGCTCTGGACTCACCAGAGCTCTGAGGTCAGAGTAGGGTGCTGAGGGGGCCCCTTAGAGCATGGGCCTCCCCTGCACCGCGTTGACTGCTGGAGCCTTTGTTACACCACTGTATTTGCATTAATGTCCACCGTACCAGGCATTTCCCAGCACAATACTCCGGCCATGTATAAAGAAGTCACTGGCAGTATTAGTTATAGAATAATAGAAGGAGAGACAAAAAACAACCTTGCGTGCTCTAATAGAGTTTTCACAGTACCAACACATAATGGTTATCTAAAAATTGTCCTTGTGCCATTGACTTCCTTAGATTATATATGACCTAGTGTTAGAAATGGGGTCTTTGGTTGACAGTCAGGTTACCCCCTGTTCAAGCAAGGACCCTCACTTTAGTCAGGGTAAAAGAGAATCACCCTCAACTAACCCCTGCTTACCCCCTTGGTAGCTTGGCAGAGCAGTAGGCTTAATTTCAGAGTGCTAGGTGTAAAGTATTTGTACCAACACACACAGTAACTTAATGAAAACACTACAAAATGACACAACACCAGTTTAGAAAAATAGTAAATATTTATCTAAACAAATCAAGACCAAAACGACAAAAATCCGACATACACAAGTCAAGTTATGAATTTGTAAAGATTAAACTCAAAAATAGCAACACAAAATGCTTCTATGAGGTGTTAACACGGCGTCGTGACGCAGTCGTTCCCAACAAGCCGACACCAGCGGTGCCGGACATGGAGTCGCGTAGACCCCCAAGTACAGTACCTTTGGTGAAGAGTGAAAACAAGTCAATGCCCAAAGTCGAGGATCGGGGAGTCTGTGCAAAATGGTGAATTTGCGCACTTCGAGTGCCGTCGGTCATGACGTGGTGCGGTGACTTCCACGGAGTCGCAGACTTCAGCGGGGCTGCAGCGGCGTCGGGCCTGCGAAGGTCATCGCGTTCCAGCAAAGATCACGGAGTCGGTTGCAGGCGGCGTCACCGGATTCAGCAGCAGCATTGTTCCGAAGTCGTCCGAAGTCGATTTCCTTGGATTTCCACCAGCTTTCCTTTCAATGGCCCATGGACTGGATAGGACACCACTTGTCAGAGAAGGAGTCTCTCCAGAGACTCCAGGTGCTGGCAGAGAGAAGTCTTTGCTGTCCCTGAGACTTCAAACAACAGGAGGCAAACTCTAAATCAAGCCCTTGGAGATTTCTTCACAAGTTGGAAGGCACACAAAGTCCAGTCTTTGCCCTCTTACTCTGGCAGAAGCAGCAACTGCAGGATAGCTCCACAAAGCACAGTCCCAGGCAGGGCAGCACTTCTCCTCAGCTCTTCAGCTCTTCTCCAGGCAGAGGTTCCTCTTGTTTCCAGAACTGTTCTAAAGTCTGTGGTTTTGGGTGCCCTTCTTATACCCAATTTCTCCTTTGAAGTAGGCCTACTTCAAAGTAAAGTCTCTTTTGAATGTGAAATCCTGCCTTGCCCAGGCCAGGCCCCAGACACTCACCAGGGGGTCGGAGACGTCATTGTGTGAGGACAGGCTCAGCCCTTTCAGGTGTAAGTGACCACTCCTCCCCTCCCTCCTAGCACAGAAGGCTCATCAAGAAATGCAGACTACACCCCAGCTCCCTTTGTGTCACTGTCTAATTTGAGGTGCAACCAGCCCAACTGTCAAACTGACCCAAACAGGGAATCCACAAACAGGCAGACTCACAGAAAAATGGTATAAGCAAGAAAATGCTCACTATCTAAAAGTGGCATTTTCAAACGCACAATCTCAAAATCAACTTTATTAAAAGATGTATTTTTAATTTGTGAGCTCAGAGACCCCAAACTCCACATGTCCATCCGCTCCCAAAGGGAATCTACACTTTAATCAGATTTAAAGGTAGCCCCCAAATTAACCTATGAGAGGGACAGGCCTTGCAACAGTGAAAAACGAATTTAGCAATATTTCACTGTCAGGACATATAAAACACATCACTATATGTCCTACCTTAACCATACACTGTACCCTGCCCTTGGGGCTACCTAGGGCCTACCTGATGTGTAAGAAAATGGAAGACACTTGCCAAGTCAAATTTACAGTTAGAAACTGCACACACAGACACTGCAGTGGCAGGTCTGAGACATGATTACAGAACTACTTATGTGGGTGGCACAACCAGTGCTGCAGGCCCGCTAGTAGCGTTTGATTTACAGGCCCTGGTACATCTAGTGCACTTTACTAGGGACTTACTTGTAAATCAAATATGCCAATCATGGATAAACCATTTACATACAATTTACACAGAGAACATATGCACTTTAGCACTGGTCAGCAGTGGTAAAGTGCTCAGAGTTCAAAAGTCAACAGCAACAGGTCTGAAAAAATAGGAGGCAGGATGCAAAACGACTGGGGATGACCCTGCAACAAGGGTCATTTCCAACACCTAGTATTAAGGTACCCATTCCCTTAGCTTTATTAAGGCCCAAGTCTTAGTCTGTGTTAAAGGACATGCAAGGCACTGACATGAAGTAGATGGAAGGGATGTTCCATTCCCTATTGCTTGATCCACTTTCAAATTAGAGAGGACCTGTTCAAGTCATGTTTGTTGAAATGGGTCACCAGAGAGATAAACAACATGAGAATGATATGGGACAAGGAATTGGTGTATGTAAGTGGGTGCATGTGTGTGTCATCTTAACTTTTGACCTCATGAAACACATCCAGCCTGTAAAACCAATCTAAACTAGTTTTAGGGCTGTATTGAACATGTGTACATGCTTTGAGGGTATTTAGTAGTTGTAAGTAGCAGTAAAGGCTGAATTCAAGACTTTCTTTCATATATGTTGTGTCCTATTGCGGACTAAAAATAGAATTATTGTAAGTCATCTCTGATGTTGGTTTTAGGCTGGCTAGTGGGGTAGGTTGACTAATGGCCTTTCCCTGCTAGTTTGGCAACATAGTTGTTCACATCTATGGGTTCATTTGATGGAAGTGAGGTAGTTGGGCTTGATCACCGGTTTCTCTTCCAAGTGCCTGGTTTATGGCTTTAGTGTTCTTTGAGTTTATTCTAAAGTGAAGTAAAAATCAAGCATATTTTTACAAATGATTGCTTGATGTACCTTGCACAAAAATGTTTCTTGACGTATAGTGACGTGTGCGTAAATTAAAGGTGGCTACTGCTGTATATCTCATCCCATCTTGATACGTTTAATGTGCCATAGATGCATGTCTGCTTGTACAAACGGCAGAAGTACATAACACATTTACTAATTAATCATGACGATTTTGGGAGCACCTGTGATAAAGCCACAGGCAAAGTTTGCCAATTCCTTTTTAAACAGGTTGCAGATTGAGGTGTGCTTGAGGCTGCAACACTACTGAGCTGTCCTTTAGGACAGCAGACCTTCATGAGAGTGTACTGTGGTTTGTAACACTTTTAGTTCACTTGACATCCGTTCTTAAAGCATATCTAATTTTAATGCACGTCTTCTTTCAAAGCAAATTCCATTTGCCAGTAAACTACACCAAGCAATCAGAACAAAAATGCTCGTGTGTTAAGGTATTGCACAAGAAATTTTGAAAGAAAACTGGATCTCAAGTTACGTTGAAGAAAACCCATATACTAGTATATCTTTCAACTGCACTTGAGTGGATATAATACTGTAACCTAGCAATTATGTTTTAGAAACCTTTTGGAACATTGTTCAACTAATATTCCGGCAAGAAACAAGCAATGAAAGGAAGATACATATAAAGCACGTTAGATGTCATGCCTTCAAGGTAGCGTGCTGCTTTCTGTGGTGTGTTGAATGCGAACTACATTCATTTGCAGTTCTTGTTGAAAGTGAGACACTAAAGGTACGCACATTGGGTCTGATTCACAAAGGTAAACATATACATTTGTGTAAGTTTATGTTTTTCGCCATTCACGAACTGTCGTCATTATAAGAGTAGAATCTTTACGATTGTAGAGTCTTCATACTTGGGGTAGAGTCTTCATACTTGGGGTGGAGTCTCCGCATGCAGAGCAGACTCCACACTTAGGGTGGAGAATCCACATTCAGCGCGGAGAGTTCACTGTCGAGGTGGAGAACTCCACATAGCAGAAAAGAAAAGAACTACAAATGGCAAACTAAGTTGTAAGCACAAACACCTGAAATCAAGTAATTACATTCATCACATTCAAACCACATAAAATCTGGACAAAACCAATTCTCTGTTTCCTCATGCTCATCTTGCTATCAGGTTGCTCCAGTGCCATTGTTCTTAAAACATTCTGCCTGTGCTGACAACGAAGAGAATTTTTTCAGAGGAGGAGACTGAGCTCATCATCTCCTTTGTAGTGACTACAATAACGTCCATGGGCTGCCCCATATTTGGTTAGTGCCACACAGGCAGCCTTATGTCTTCTCATTTATTCTCATCTACAGCCTTACTATGTCTATCACACTAAAAGACTCAGGCATCATTGGAAAGCAAACGTTCTTTGCTCATCATTTGTGACATTTATCAGTGTTCTACCTGTCATTTGATTTATCAAGAATTAATAGCTCATGTTTTTATCCTTGCTTGTGTTTCCATCACACCTGCTTTGTTTGGTGTACTGCATAGATATGTTTATTAACGTTTGTTAGTATTCTATTTTTAGTGTCCATTTACAGGCAGAGTGGATCCTTCCACTGGGGCAAAAGTACTTACACCTACAGGAGCTCGACAATAAGGGCCAGTTCACCCACAGCAACCATTAAGAGCTGGTAAGTAGACAGGGTAACACAAAGGGTTTCTCATGTAGTCTTTGGTTTTGAACATAAGGAAATAGTATATATATGTTTGACATGTCAAATGTAGTATTTAATTAGAAACAAACTCATACTGTTTTAGGCCCTGTGATGTAGGTCCTGCCCCAATCTCAGACAGGAGTGATTTCTGCATGTTGCAATGAGATCACACCTGGTCATGCACCCCACATCCGGCGAATGGTAGACATTGGTGCGTTCACTTGCTTATTACTCCACACATGATTAATCTTCTGATTTAATGTTTGGCATGAGTGAGGAATTGGGTTGTTGGTTTACTGGGGTGTGAGCCCTGGTCAAGCTGCAACTTCGAGCCTTGTCAGGGTGAGGCACCCTAAATTAACCGGTGCCCAACCCTTTTGTAGATTGTCACAGAGCAGCAGAGGCTTAACTTAGAGGCAATGTGTAAAGTACTTGTGCTGTACCACACAAAAAAGCTATCCAAGTTAATTTATTATCAAATTATCATTTGCAACATTTTGTTTACTTTTCTACTTTCCAGTCAACTTCTAGACACGCACACAAGTGTGACGGGATGTCCTCACATGCCACCAGGTGTCATGCTTCATCATAAGCATCCCCTTACTCTCGAAAAACCTGGTTTGATGGAGTGGGGGCCTACACCCTGAAATCAGGGATGCACTTACCGTTAACTCAGGATTCGTGAAGAATAGGTTAAAAACCTATGTGGTGGCCCAGTCTGGCTTTTTTCTACATAGGTTACCACTTGGTATTGAAAACTAGGTGTGGGAAATAGGGGAATTAGTACCCCAGCCCCACTAAACTGTCAACATGTTTTTGCCTAGTGGCTCAACGGAGTCCATGGCATTCGTTAGGGCTGACATCGAATCCTCTGAAAGCACATACCCAATGTATATGCTAATATGTTGGTGGTCAATTGTAATGCAATTGTACCCATTTGTGAAGTGAGAAGTACAAGTTCCAGAATTCTTTGAAAGAAGGTTTAGCAGAATGAAATACTGATGCTTGGATCTTTAAAATTCTACAGCTATGATTCAGGTTATGTTAAAGGTCACACACAACGCATTACACTACTCTCTCGCTTCTTAAGTTAAAATATATGACAAATAATAACCTACATGTACTTACCGTCTCTCTGCTGCTCAAACTCTTCCAGCAGAGCATAGAGGGTCGGCAAGGCAGCTTATAGGTCTGTCTAGTACAGTACAGTACAGCGGGGTCATCCAGGAGTTCGTGTATGTTGCTAGGGGATACACTGATGATGTCCTAAGCCTTTAGTCAAACCCAGTGTTGCAGGTCTTCCCAGTGTTTTCTGCATATTATGCCCCACCGGTTGTACACTCCCACTGCACTGCAGAGGTTGGGAATGTCCTTTCAAATTTGGGTGTGCACTGCATTATCCAGCTGGCTATCTGGTCCCCATAAGTTTGAAGGTACTTTGCTAGCACCCTCTCACTAATATTATTCAACTCACTCTTGATGAAGGAGAAGTCCCCTAGCCATGCTGGGACTAAGATTAATGCAAGGAGCAGCAGGATGGCAGATAATGATTCTCTAAGTAGAGGATGACACAGAATGAATTCCTCATGGCTGACATCCTCTTTCTTTACAGTCTCCACCCCGGCTGTGGAATCTTAACTAAATCTGTGAGGTTGCATCTCCGCATATGAAGAGGAGTCCAGAGTACATGGGGTGGAGCTTTGCATGTTCAAGGGAAATGTCATAAAGTAAGAGTAGGGATTAGGTTTTCTTAAAAAAGCTGTAATATAAGATGTGTTTGACCTCATGTAGGATGATTAATACCACAAAATTAACTAAAACTGTTAAATCTTGTTTGTTGTGTGTGTAAAGAAATTGTTCTCGAACCCAATTGATGGCTGCATCTAATAGTGCTTTGTGTTGACCTTGTGTTGACAATGCAAGGCAACATAAAGCCACACAAAGGGTGCGTGGCATCACTTTGTATACTTATGTAAACAGAAATGAATAAGTAACCGAACATCGACCATAGCACTTCCTTGCATTACCTTGCATCGTGCAGGCCTTCCATGCATGGTCCAAGGCCATTCTCATGCATCCACCTATGAATTTTGACGCAATCCCAGTTTTACAAAGATATGTCAATCTGATATTTAGCCACAATTGTAATCCACCCCAACCAGGGCAAAAAAGAGTAATTTATTTATTTTTACTGCATTCAACAACATAAATACAAAGCAAAAAGTTCCTTTACGATTTTATTTTGGTGTAGAAAGGATTCCCTTCCTGTTTAAAAAAAACCCACCCGTAACCCAGGCACACTTGTGCCTCCATTGGCACTACACTGCCACAAGAGCAGCAGCACAGTTTTGGACATTCCATATCCCTTCCACTCACACAACTCAGCACAACAAGCTCACTTGCTGCATTTCGTTCCATCAAAGAGTATTATATATGCCCCTTAGAGTTTGGATCAGAGAGTACTGCGTCACAAATGCATCATAATACTCTGTCTGCAAAACTGAAGGTTATGCCCACTCATTTATACTCATCCACAACCAATGTCAATGTCAGTGACTTCTGCGTCTCCACCTTTGACATAAAGCTCAACTGCAATAAACCACTAAGTCCCGTCTACCTTTTTGCCTGTTGTTTAGCCCAGCCTTGTAGAGTGAGCTGACACGTGAAGTTTTCAGTAGCTGTCATCCCCAAGTAAAAGCTGGTGGTAAGGGCCTGTGAAAATAGAAAATTAGCCACTCAACATGGCACCTAAAATCAATGGGGAATGTATAGTTGGTTGATATTTTTGTGAAATTCTAAATATAAATGTACACATTTTTAATAGAAAATAAAAAATAAAAAAAATGTTGTAAACCTGCAAGGCTTCATCATGTTCAGAAAGCCATCCCTCATTCTCTGAATACATCGACATGAAATATTGTGAAGGCTGTCGCTGGCAATGCTAGAGATATTCACTGGGCCTGGGGACAACTCAAAATCAGAGAAGGGGGTACTCTCTCAGAGCAATGGAGTCCTGTACTCTGTAGCCCTGATTAAATAAAACCACATCCCACAAAGTAATTTTTCATGAGCTATCAGTTAACTCTTGAAAACAGCATTTAAATGACATACCTTATGGAAGGTATAAGAAGTTCTCTCAGGATAGAATTTATGGACAGAGTGTGAAATGTCCAGCAGTCATTATTGTCAACAGACTGTCAAACCACATAAAAACCACAATCCAACTTGCAGTTCAAAAGAAAAAAGAGTTGGCCAGATGATCACGCACCTGCACACCCTAACCTCTGTTTGGGACAAAACTCTGGTTCGCTAGATCTCGATGTTGATGAGGGTTCAGAGGTATGTGCTTGAGCAGTAGCCATTTGGTATGGTTGTGGAAAAGACAGCAACAAGTATGAATATTAGGCCTGCATGGTGAGTGAGTAATTAACAAGAAGTCACATGTCACCAAATTCTCCAGCAGCCAAGAGGTGATCTGAGGAAAATTATGCTGTCATGTGTTTTGACTGGAGACACAAAATACTAATCGGTGAAAAAGCAACTGGCATCACAGATAGCCTCCATGTCAATTGAGTGCCAGTGGAAAGATGTGCTGTGTGGTGAGGTGGCTGAAGTGCCACATGGGTGCAAGCAATAGCACCAAGCACACATGAGAAGAAGGAAATGTCATAAAATTCCCTAACAACTCTTTGCCTTTCTGACATTGAATGTGGCATGCTTATAGAGTAGCTCACCTCTCCCATAAGCACCTGGTGGGAGATTAGACTGAGATGTGTCCTAGCGCCCCGCTCTGTTCTCACTTTACAACAATGATGTCGTGAATTGGATGGATTGGGATGGTTTTGATGCACCAAAAGTGGAAGACAGGAGAGTGCCTGCTTTTCTTTTCGCAGAAGGCACTCTCCTGATCTCTAAATCAAAGATATTCAGCAGTTCTTGTATGATTATAATACCTTTTGCAAAGTGTGTGGGCATGAACTCGGCAGCTCCAAAATGAAATTCATGATATTTAATACTGCAAAAATTAAAAAGCATAAATGTTAGTTGCATGTTAACACAGACCCAATAGGGCAGGTTTTCAATTTTGATTGTTTAGGGATACGATTAACACTTAACTTAGACTCGTACATGCAGATTCAAAATTCAGATTGCTATTTGATACACTATTTGTCAAAATTGTTAAAGATCTATAACAAAACTTGTTCAAAGAAAGCCACCCCAGTGATTGAGATTTATAATCTGAAGGCACTGGGAGCTCTTCTTGTATGGTGCTGAGATCTGGGGTCATGCCAAATGTAAAATTTTAACTTCAGCCCAAAATAGATTTATCAGCTCCCTTTTTGCCCTCCCAAAGAGCATGCCTTTGATCCCATTATACCGTGATCTGGCATTCAGGACACGTTTCTGGAAAACTGAACTTAGGCCCCTGCTTTATTGGCATATTATATGGGCTTCACCCACTCTGGGAGCATATAGAGAACCCCTAAAGTATCTCTTGGCCTTACCTAGTGCCCAGGATATATCATGGTTTATGCATGTTAGGTTTATACTTAGTAAGCTGGGGATGGAAACCTTTTGAACTGCACTGTAAGACTCCAGTTTCATCTCTTGAATGGCCAATATATTGGCCTAATGGGAGTATCTGCAGAAATCATGTGTAATAGTAGGGGTGCTTTGACCTTGGAATTTACACATTTTAAAATGTTGTCTGGATATGAGAAGTGGATTGATTAGATTACCGCCCCCCAGTTCAAAACCTGATTCTTCAATTTAGGTATCACACTCTCCCTATTAAAGCCTACTGTGTCAAGTGGACTGACGTGGAATGCAAGAGTGAGGAGTGCACCGTGTGCAGGGGGCCACCAGAAACAATATCGTATTTATTATTCTTCTGCCCAGCGTATAGTCTCCAGAGGACAAAAATGACTATTGTCTTTGTGCAGAATTCTGGGTATGAGGAAGTATCTGAATGCACTTAGGCCCATATTTATACTTTTTGACGCAAAACCGTGCCAACGCAATTTTGCGTCACAATTTTTACCGCCGGCTAACACCATTTCATTGCACCGCTCGGGCAGCAAATTTATACTGTGATGCACAGCGGCGCAAACCACAGGTGTGAGTCATTTTTTTTTACTCAAACCAATGCATCACGTCGTAAAGAAAAACGACTTTAACGCGGCGAAAATGACTGTGAGCTGGTTTACAATGTCGTAAATCAGATACGCACCGTTTTTTGATGCAATGGCATCAAAAAGGGTCACAAACACTTCAAAATGTGCTAAGGAGAGCCAAAATGGATCCCAGATGCTTGGACAGACCCCAGGAAGATGACAACAGACCAGGAACCAGCCAGGAGGACCCACACAAGACCCAGGAGAGGGAGAAGAAGAAAAGAAAGTGTCACTTCAGTGCAGAGGACCAGGAAATTCTGGTGAAGGAGGTGACGGAACACCAGCACCAACTTTTTGTCACCTCAAAGTTGCCAATCAGTAGGAGAGAGGCAATATGGCGACAAATTGTTGACAAGATAAACAGTGTGGCAGAAGTACAGAGAACAGTCATCGAATGCAAGAAATGGTGGCATGACTGCAAGCGCAGGACCAAGGAAAAGATGGCCAGGAACAGGAAGGCAGCACTGCAGACTGGAGGTGGGAGTCCAGCACCGCAGGAGGCCCTGGACCACATGAAGGAGATGGTGGCAGCCGTCATCCCTGAGGAGATCGTCACAGGGATTCAAGGATAGGACAGCGCGGACTACCAGGAGACAACACAGATGCAGGGTAAATCACGTGGGGAACAAAAATGCACAAATGGTAACTGCAAGCGGAGGGGGACATACCTACTACACAAGGCATGTAAGTCATGATATTCAGGGAGTGGCATGGGTAAAGGGGCGCGGCACGGGGGCATGGGGGTATGCTGCCATGCCAAGGATGTTGGAAAGGTAAAGCCAGTCCAGGAGGGTAGTGTACAACGTAAAACTGACCTGCTGTCACATGACAGCTGGTATTCTCCCTCCATGAACTATGGCTCAATTAACAGCCTCAGGCCATATCTGCAAGTGAAATTTAACATTGACAACAGTTGCCACTACCACCTCTGCTGTGTGTGCAGGTCAAGTAGCTAATGTCAGTAACGTCCCCATGGATCAAACACACCCAAATTAGAGGGTTCAGGATGACAACTTTATCAATCCCCTGTAATCAATAAAAATGTTCTAATCCTGTCAAATGTGATTATCCATAGTTGCTACAAACATCAGCCATTGTCATAAACATTCTTAGGTACACAGCACTAATGTCATACCCATGCTGCATATGTCAGGGTCCACCCTATGCCTGGGTCACAATAGCTCCAATGACACCATGCAGCATCCCAAATGTCATATTGCTCAGACAACAGCATTGAGGAGGAGGACATATGCCACCGGCTAGTGAAATTCACCCTCACAGTCAGAGGAGGAACTGAAACACTGCTAGGACCATCAGTGCAATCCAATGTAGCACACATTCCCCCACATCAACCTTACACACTACCAATGCTGACATCTGTAGTGCGCCATGCCAATGCTATACATAGTATATGCTAGGTCTCAGAAACATATAGCTGGATGTGAAATATCTGAGACTGGCTCAGTTCCAGATTGTTAAGTGTGGTACAAGTGCCCTCAGAACAACCACAGCCAGTGCAACGCCTCACCATGAGAATGGAAGTAAATGGAGGGTTGAGTAGGACAAGAAGGTGGCAATATACAATTTGGCCAGAACCAACACCTAGAGGATGTGATGCTGACAAGTCCCCACACTGACCACACTACATGTGACATGCAGGTGGGGCAAAGGCCTGGGAGAATGCTAATATTAAAGACAGGATTAATGAACAGGAATCAAGATCACAATGTGCAACAAATAGGAAGGCAGGCCCGTTACATTACAAATCCCACAACACAGACACACTAATTGTACAATATCTCATTGCAGTGGACGATGGCTCTCCTGGGGATATGCCTATCCTGGACTACCCTGATGTCATGGATGACGAGCTGACAAACATCAGGCAGCAGACCCTCCAAGATGTCCTTGGGACCCTCCAGACCCCAGCTTCAGTCGCAAGGAGGAGCACAGATACAGCAGCCATCACAGAGGATCCACCCACCGCCCCAATTGTATGACCTGCCAGCTCCAACCCAGCTGAGGACTCTAATGACACTGGCACCAGCTTTGAGAGAACTGTAGTTGGAGTACAGCGGGAGCTGGCCAAGGAGGTGCGGGAGGGGATGGAAAATATGGCAGCCAGCCTAGAGGGAGTGCGTTTGTGCATGATGGCAACTGCAGAACAGGCAGCAGCCATGCAAGGGCGAACAATAATCTTGCATGAACTTGAAAAAAGTGTGAAGGAAATCAGCACAGCTGTAACAGAGTTGACACAACACCTCCAACAACAAACTTTTCAACGCGTGCACGAATGTAATACTGACCCCTCAGGGCCGACCTAGCTGCCTACCACAGTGATGTGGCTGCTATTCTTAAGAACCAGCAGGTCCTCCTTGTTGCAGCACTGCCCTTAATAGCCCCACAGTTGGCAGCTACCATGATGTCTGACTCCACGTCTTCAAACACTGATGTGTGTGTTGTCCCTTCACAACCACCACCACCAAGGGCAGAGGAGACAACACACACA
Source organism: Pleurodeles waltl (assembly GCF_031143425.1). Lineage (NCBI taxonomy): Eukaryota > Metazoa > Chordata > Amphibia > Caudata > Salamandridae > Pleurodeles > Pleurodeles waltl. The sequence goes on along the minus strand of NC_090438.1, from coordinate 486,107,184 downwards.
TCAGAAGATGAAGAAGTGGAACAGATCACCTTCACCTGTAAGGGTACCCGGTAGCACTAGTCCCTGCCACCTGGCCACTTATGACCAAGGTTCTGTGCTTTGTAACATGCCAGTCTTGCAACAGCTGCTCTCAAGTACTGTTCTCCAGTCCACTGTTTATCTTGTCACTCTGCCCTGTGATTGTCTCTCACTACCTCATTGGCAAATCCTGTCCCTCTGCACTGTCTGACACTTCACCCCAGCATGTCCAATGACATGCCCTTTTTCACTTGTGTAGGATCATAATGGAAGGTGTCACAACAATGGACCCACAATCATGGACAATGTAAATATAGCACTACAGCACTTTATAGTAAATAGCACTTTCACAACCACTTTGTCTCTGTGTAATGTGACACATCGACCGTGAGGGAGATCAGTGATGTTTGCCTCATGTCAATGATTATAGAATGTCAACGCAACTGCCCTGAAAGAATGTGAGCTGATAACTATGCACTGTGGTCTGGATTGTACCATCATCTGCCCTTCCGGGGGGTTAATTCTGAGGGAAATAGAAACTAAACAGAATAATGATGTGTTGGACAGAATAAGTCTTCCTCGAGGGATGTCTAAGCCAAAAATTATTGCCTTCAAATTTTTCTACAAGCCAATCTTTACATATGTGACATTTGACCCAAAAGTTTCCTAACACACACCATAAAGCAGGAATGGATGTGAATGAGTGTACGTACAAATAAGTAACCTGGCTGAACAATGTAACAAATGATAGGTGTGAGTTATGTATACCATATTATATGAGATAATACCACCACTCACCTTATAGGACTTCACTTGAACATCAGGCTGCAGGCAGACGTAACACAGTGTCCTCAATACCAAATCTGGTCCCAAAGTATGTGAGATTGAAAACATACATAAAAAATTAACAACACCTTGGGGTCCATAGTAACCTTGAGTGGTGGGTGCAATGGATGGCAGAATCTTAGCAAAGTAGCTCAATTGGGAATTGGTTGCAGGATGGGACACAAATACAAATACTAAAGAGACACTGTTCAGCCATAGCAAGGCCCTGATCCCCAAGCATTTGACACATACTGTAAAGGATTACCTAAATATTTATTTAACAGTAAAAAAGGAAGATAAAACCTGGGGAAACACCTTACCTAACCTAACCTAACCTATCCGAATTACACATTACCCACAACAGGCCCTAACTAACGTAAGCTAAACTTACTTATCACATTTAACTAAACACTCTAAACATCAACCCCCCACCCCCCTTATAAGACGGGACACATGGAGGACAACATATACTAACCTAAACACATACTATCGTATACTAAACAAATATATATTTTTTTATTTTTATATTTTATATTTTTTATATTTTTATTAAAACACCAAAACCGCAACATCATCAAATATCCACCCACCCACACACATAATAAAAAACGTATTAAAAGTATCATACCCCCACCCCCAACCCACTATTACTAACTAAACTAACAGCCTATTCTAACCTAACACTAACCCCCCTAAACCCCTAATTTAAAGAACCAGGAAAGAGGAGGGAGGGGATCATGGCTGAGGGTATATTTTTCACTAGTTCGCCCTCCGCAGGGTCTTCTTGATGGCACGTACCCTCTTAGTAATTTGTGCCACCTCCTGCTGCAGCCTCTTCATTTTCCTCAACATACGTTGCATGTCACGTTGCATCCGTTGGAAATCTGCAGGGTAAATGACTTCAGCAGGGGTGGTCTGGGTGCCAGTTGAAGATGTTTATCCGGTTGTCAGTGCCATTCTTGTAGGGGGAGGTGCAGGTGATGCTGTCATAGGTCCGGGAGCAGTGGAAGTCGATGGTCCTGCAGTGGTGCTTGATATGCTTGGTGCCACCTGGGTGGTAGTGGTGGTGCTGGTGGTGGCGGCTGTTGTGGACAATAAAGGGTCCCCTTGGGCAAATGCCCTCCACACTCCGGAGGCTCTTTTATGGCGATAACACCGTGCCATGTGGCGGAACCCAGACTCCACATCCAGAATGTGGTGGTAACGCATCAACCGGCGCAGAAACTCCTGAATCTGGATGGTATTCACATTGGCTGCTGATAAAAAAGATAAAACCAAACATTAGGTACTTCAATGTGTGACATAGCTACTGAAGTAAATCAAACAATACCTCTAATGTAGTTGAAACAGGCCATATCACCATACAGATCACAGATTCGCCCTGAGGAAGTACATGCCAATGCAACCTACACATGTCCTACCTAACAGCACAGCAATGCTCCAAAAGATGTGTAACAACATAAATGACCTATGCATCATTGTTCAGCCATTTGTCACGTAAAAATTGCTGCAAGTCCTCCACATGTGACAGGCCAACTAATGACTATCTTCTGGATGACAATCAAGGGCCACAAGATCTGTTATTTGTAAATGGAATTGCCAGGATGGAATGCAGTTGCTAATCATGAGTGGGTATCCTAGTTTTGGACAAGTGATTTACAGATTTACATGTCTGTGTACCAAACTTGGATCATCACTCCTAGGTACACATTTCATAACCCTAAGCCTGTGCCTTTGGGGGGGGAGACAAGCAAGAAATACTTTCCAACATCTAGGACACCCAGGAAGCTTTGGACAGCTGTACATGGGTTTGGGAAGTCCACCACAGGTAAGGAGGATGTCCTACTAGGATAGACCCAAACCTTGGACAATCCCATCCACATTTATGTTTGTAAATGCAGACAATTGTCAACATCATTTAATACCACTAATATATGTCTTACAACAAGCAGAGAGATGCAAGCACACATCTCGGCATGAGCTGCATGCACACCTATGACATTGTACTCAAGGGCCACATACACGTAGCACAACATGTGGAGATACATGCTGCTAGGAAGTCAAACATACAGTCGAACATGTTCATTAGTGAACAGGGAGAGTCAAGTCTGAGGGTAAGACTTTGGCATCCCTATTCTGTGAGATATAGGGTCTGACTTGCTGACCAAATCATAAATATGGCCCTCTGCTAAATTCTCTTAATAACATTTTTAACAACAAATGACACCCTATTCACATGGCCATGCCTACAGGGCTGCACTACAATCCCAAAATATGACTATATGCTAATGATTGTCCAACTCAAAGATGGAATAAAAGTGATACTCCACTCAAGTAACATATCCAATCATTTGCCAGCACATCATACCTTGCTATGTGTCCAACACACAGGAGCACAATCACACAACAGCTGCAAACACAACACAGAACTGAAATATCAACACTTACTGAAGATGTCTGGGTCCACAAATCGAGCCACCTCTCTGATTGTGTAGGGGGCAGGTCCATCTGTAAAGCATGGAAGGAAGAAATGTGCTCAATGTCTGTGCACTGTACAACATTTCCAAATAAAATTACTGTGTGTAACATTAAATCTGAAAGTCCAGCCGCTCAGGCATGATGATACTGCAACAGACATACCACTGCAAACATGTACAGACATGGTCACTCCAGTGAGTGATAGACACATATCTGCACACAAGCAGTGGCCCTAACTATCATGTGGTGGCAAACATCAATTGTTTGCAGACTCATTTATGGAGTGTACTCCTCTCATCATTTGTAGTAATGAGAGACATGCAAAGCCACTTTCCTGGAGCACTGCAATACCAGTCACTCAGGTATTGTGGCTTGTGCATTAAAGGACAATCATTTACTGTGTGACGCACCTGTGGGTTGATTTAAGATCATGATTTATCATACTTTCTATGGTCCCTTACATGTAGGGCCTGTGTTGTGTCTAGGTTACATATGCTTCATTAACAGTGTACCCTGAGCCACATATGCCCCCTATGACACCATAATGGCAGGGATCCTGTGCATTATTTGCTGACAGTTTGAGGCGAGCCATGGATTGACCAGTTTTAATATTTGGATACAACAAGGAGATATATGTTGAAAGTGTATATTGTAGTCATCCATGACAGACTGCATGGGCACAGGTGTAGTCATTGCACCTGAAATGTGTCACTCATTGCCCTGTGTACCCATTATGGGTTTAGGATATCACAGATGAGCCACATTCATCATCTTACATTTGCCAAGTTGATTGATCAGCGGATATACAGCAAACTGACACTGTGATATTATTCACACATGGTTTAGCAAACGTACCACTGTGTCAATCATGATGATGTAGGTTTCAATTTGTATGTAACTTCGGAATGACAGCAGTCACAGGAATGCTGGTCTTCTGATCTTAGCATACACCCATGTCAGTGATAGCCTCCATACTGGGAAGTTAGTTATTAAATATAGGCTGTACTAGATCAGCATGGGTGTGCCTAACTAAGCTAGCAAAGTTTTAGTGAACTTTATATGTATGATGGAATTGGTCAAGGGTCCCTTGAACAATATCATGCATGTAATGCATTGTGATCATGCATTCCCCAATGTCAGGTATCCCATGATGATCCCATAACTTATGAGAAGTTCATGGCAATAGAGTAACACAGATGGCAAATGCATTAGCTCTGTTCCAGCTATTGTGACTAAGACCAATGTAAAACACACAGGTATAATGAACAGAGGACCATGGACAGTTGTTACCCCTCAATTTGTATAATTTGCTTCATTTTATGTGCCACAGCTATGAAAAGTAGCACCAAACATTTAGATATGAACCCATGTGCATTACTTTTGGCATCCATCTCTAATTTAATTGCAACACAACCAAGTCAAACTATCAGCCTAAGATGTTACCTGAGGTCAGAAATAACTTGTTACGTATGTGTCAGATTCCAGTTCAGATATGTATCAGAAATAATTGGGGACACATTAATTCTTGAAAATATATGGATTAAAAACATGTCTTTCCTGGTACACTCACAGACCATGCCTAAAACATATGTTAGAGCCACATTTGCATCATCTATTGACGTGAAGGCAGCACTAATTTACAGGCTCCCGTTGTGTTTTGTAACTCTGTGCAGCTGTTGCGTCAACAAATGATGGTAATGTGTATGAATTATTGTATAACTCATGACCACTGTATGTTTAACTTACATTCCACATGTCCAAAAACATTGGCTGCAGCATATGAACAAACCTGCTCCTGTCACTACAGAGCATTTAAATGTGCACATTACTCTGAATTGTACTCACCAACAGGGCCACCAATCACAATCCCCAGGTGGTCCAGCAGGTCTTGCTCCCTGGCAACAAGGTCAGACCAACGGTGTTTTAGCTGGTGGCCGTTGCACGGTGTGTTGTATATTCTTTGCAGATGGTACAGGACCTTTGCCCACCGGAGCCCCCTTTCCTCTGTGTGATACCCCTGTATCACCCGGCCACCTGCTTCTATCATTAATGGGAGGAAGTGGCACACCAGCCAAATGAATCCCCCCAGCTCCTCCTCTCCCATTCTACCGAGATGTGGCCTACCCAAAATGCTTGAAAAAAAGACGGAATTAAGGGGTACAGAGGATAATGAAGGGAAAGGAGGAGATGGAAATGAAAAGTAAATAACACTACAACAGCCAAACTATCCCCAAATGAACACTACCCACAACACACTCCCAACAGTACAAAGACAAAATTAGACACCGGAAATGACAAAAATACACTTACACAGGATACCACAGACACTTAGAAAACACCAAAACACAATATAAAGAGCACACAGAAGACAAATTCACAATATTCACACAGAGACAAGTCCAAACACAGCCACACAGTCAAGACTGCAAAGTGAAAGTGAAAGTACACCCACTGTACCAATTCTGTAAACAGGATATCCTATTACATCACTTCCTGCCACAAATGGGGTGCGTTTTTAATCTGATGCGTCAAAATATTATAACACTTACAGTCTGTGCATCATTTTTTTTTTACGCACATGCTTAGATTTTACCCCACATCCATATTTTCAAATATTTCTCATAGTTAACCAATTTCATGGGGTACAGTGTGGGAATTACCGCTCAGAGCCAATGGATGTATCATGGCAGTGAGCGTCATTTTTCTACGCATATGTGGCATTTTTTGACATGTGCGTCTTTTTTTATTCGTATGCGTCAAAGTTTCTGTCTTTTACTGGGTTTGGGTCATTTCTCACATTCTATAGTACATGACAGGTGTAACTATACAGAGATAGGCTGTTTGCACCTACATTGTGCATTCCGGTGTATGGGCACATGTGGCAGATCATACTACTGCAGACCATGATCCTCTATTTGTTGTACCGGATTTGAACTCTTCACTGACGCAATAGGTCCCCAAACATGTGGAATACAAATTGGTATTACCCAGTTTGAGAAGGTTGTGCGTCAATAGAGGATAGCAAGGCTATGCAACTCAATACAGTAACTCATTGCCTGTGTGTCAATGTGTGTGAATTGGCTCTTACAAATGTAATTGTCCCACTGTGTGAACATCACAAGACGTGTTTTCATAAATGTGCTTGTATGCATGTGTAGTCAATGTGGCCAACCATCATATGCTTTTCAGTGTGGAAATGAGAAAGGAAATGTGCTTGTCATACACGTAGCAACAAACGCTGTGTGAACTTCCCAGATTTTTGGGACATAAGCATCTCCAATGACAAACCATGCACAGAATAGATAGAAGACGGTTGATCATGGCAATGTTCCAAGACTAAGGGGGTCATTCTGACCCTGGCGGCCGGTGACCGCCAGGGTCACCGACCACGGGAGCACCGCCAACAGGCTGGCGGTGCTCCCTCGAGCATTCTGACCGCGGCGGTTCAGCCACGGTCAGAAACGGAAAGTCGGCGGTCTCCCGCCGACTTTCCGCTGCTCGGGGGAATCCTCCATGGCGGCGGAGCGCGCTCCGCCGCCATGGGGATTCTGACACCCCCTACCGCCATCCTGTTCCAGATGGCGGTAGGGGGTGCCGCGGGGCCCCCGTAAGAGGGCCCCGCAAAGTATTTCAGTGTCTGCAAAGCAGACACTGAAATACGCGACGGGTGCAACTGCACCCGTCGCACCTTCCCACTACGCCGGCTCCATTCGGAGCCGGCGTCCTCGTGGGAAGGTAGATTTGCCCTGGGCTGGCGGGCGGCCTTTTGGCGGCCGCCCGCCAGCCCAGGGCAAATCTCAAAATACCCTCAGCGGTCTTGTGACCGCGGAGCGGTATTTTGTCGGGGGAACATTGGCGGGCGGCCTCCGCCGCCCGCCAATATTAGAATCACCCCCTAAGCCATCACATGTTCTGGAATGTTGGATACCACTTGCTGGTCACTTGTTTGTATACTACCCCTGAGTCAGGCATTGGAAAATGCTATGTGGGTATGGTGTTTGTGACACTGAGTCCCAAAACCAATCCACAAATGTAATGTCACTCCACAGTTTGAGTCGTATAAATGACCTATGTTTCTCCTGTGGCAGTGGAGGATCAGCAAACCAAGCAGCACGTCTTCACATATTTCCAGTGGTTAATTGCACAAAGGTGTCCAGTTCAAGTGTGTGGGCCCATGTGTAGCCTGTATCATTACTGGGGTCCATATTGTCACAGTTACGTGCAGATCTAGTGTTGAGTCTGTGGAGCCATTCCCTGCATTAACAAAGTAATCTTCACAGCTGAATTGAACGAAAGCCAAAGAGGAATTGAGAACACACGTGGGGATAGTCCAGCTATGGCACTGCAGAAGTTTTATGAGACTGACAACAGGGCAACCTTGGTGTGCTGACAATGTTAATGGATCAGGAATTTTAAACCAGCAGGTTTCCTCACAACATTTGTACACAGGGTGGCCTCTACAATTCCCACTGCATCTGGGAACATCAGTGCCTCTGTGCTGATTAATCTCACAGCTATTCACCACGCAAGCCCCATCAATATTTTGGGGGCGATATGAATCAGTGTGTGGACCGTCAGAGTACAAACATGTGTTGACATTTCATGCACATTATCTAACATTGTTTGTTGTGCTGGAGGCACCATACCCAGTCCATGCATACAGCCATGGTACACTGTCACTATTTGTCACTCATGCATACATGAAACCCAGACAAGGGATGGATCATGATTAGGCTATTTGAAGACAAGTTCCACCCCATGATACGATAAGTAAACTGATTACGCTATACAATGTATTTGAGTATTCATTGTAGACCTACCTGACACAACACCCCAGTAGGAGAGTGAGGGCATGGAAAGCAACTATGAGACAAATGTAGCCACAGGGAACCTTTATGATAATGCAAAGACAGTAAACCAGTCAGGCTAACAGGATGCAGGGTCAATCAGGAACAAAAATGAACAAGGCGAATACACAGTGAGCAGACTGAGACTGGTCAAAGCTGGAACAACACTGTAGAAAATGTAAACTGTTTTTGTCCTGTGTGCTTCAGCGTTACACAATAACCCAAGGCCTGTGTTACACAAGTGATTTATACGGCAATGCAATAACAGTGATATACAGGTAATGGCAGTTTCTATGGCGTTCCAGGCAGCTTCAAGGGCAGTGCATGTTCAAATGGCTGGTCTGCATGGAGGTGCTCACAGGTGTGTGCAGCTTCAGTCTCTCACAAGTCCTGTAGGTGAGAATCAAGTTCAAAGGGCCGGCAGTACCTTTCACATGGAAAGCAATGGACAGGTGGTTACAGGTCCTACAGACTACAAGGCAGGGCATTATTCGACCAGAAGCCCATGCAGACAGATGAACAATGACTATGGCATACCATACTAAAGAGGGAAGCACACTGGAGTCAGAATGTGAGTCTGGGTGTGTGTAGATGAGGGAATATCTTGGTACAGATAGTCCATTTCCAGGGCCCCCTCGAGAAGTGTGGGGAGAGACAGAGAACATGGCAGTGGCAGGACTTATGACCTGGAATGGCATGTGCAGGGGATGTCTTGTGAGCAATGCTAGTCATACCTGGGGCACTCGTGCTATCCATTTGCTGCTTACATGGATTTCTTGTAACACATACTCCTTGCACAGATAGCTGATGTCAAACTTACTGCTGTCAAGGGTCTAGTCATACCTTCCTATTACCAATGCAATGTAACATCCACTGCCTCATGTATGAGGCTTGTTGTTTCCTTAGTGAATGATGGTGTCTTAGTTGTGTGCCATATGCTGCAATGAACCATGTTGCCAATATGTATGTGTGAAATAGCTGTGGTACTCTGCCATTGCCCTTCAAATGTGAAATGGGCAGGATATATGTCATTTACAGTGTGTGTGAAGTTGACTGTACATTCATACCCATCAAATGTGATGTAGATTTTTCAGGATCCTAATATGTATTTCTGCAATGCTCCAAGAGGATACACTCTGATTATGAATCTTTGGGATAATGTGATGCAAAAATGATTACCCAGACCATGATGTAGTGATTAGAATAGATGTTTGATGACATATGGTAAGACAGTGGTGATGGTGACTATAGTTAAAAGAAGTTTTGGACAATGTGTTGTCTCCGACGCAATCCTGCTGCTGTGTTTGGATGGTCCCCCTCATGCTGATGGACAACATCCTCCTCTTCCTCCTCTTCAGGCATTTGTGGGTCTGGTTCATAGAGGGGAATGTTCCTCCTTACACAAATGTTGTGCAGGATGGCACAGGTCAAAATGATCTTGCAGACCATTTCTGTTGAGTATAGGAGGCTGCCTCCGGTGATGTTGAGGCACCTGAATCTTGACTTCAGGATGCCAAAAGTCCTCTCAACTATGGTGTTTGTCCTCTGATGTGCCTCATTATAGGTACGCTCTGATGCTGTGCTTGGGTTTGCAAATGGGGTCATGATCCGTGGCTGGATCCCATACTCCTGATCAGCTGAAAGAGAAAATGAGTGACATTTGGATGTTGCTAGCACCATGATTATCACGTTGCATGGCAGTTGTTATCTTGTGTTGTCTGTGACTCATCTGTGTTTGTGTTATTGTATGGAATCCTAGGCTTCTAGGATGCACCATCAGCATTGGGTTGTTTCATTATCTGAACTGGTGTTTGGCTGATTGACCGGATGTCAACGGTATTTTTGTAGAGTTGCAGTACATTGTGTACTCCCTTGCATTATGTCATGTGAAAGAGGTGTCCATGTGTCTTAACTGGGGGTGACATTATACTTCCATACACAGAATCAATTCCACAGTGGTGGTAACATGGTTGCATCTATATGGCCTGGACATCCCATCGAATTTAACATATGCAATAGAATTTGTTAAACATCAGTGAGGCCCTTTGATTTGGCTAGGTGACAATGTACAACACATCTCCATATGTTGTCAGCACCGACATGTTGACAATTGACAATGCACAAACATCCCATGTGTGACAAGTTCTCTGCAGACCTATTTCTCTGCCCTTGCCGAGTTGACTCATGTTCAAACGTGTGCCTATACTAATGAACCTGGTGCAGTTCAGCTGGCTAACTTGGTTGTGAGGTTGACATTTTGAGTTTCAGAAGGTCCATATGCCTGTACATTTGTTGTGTGTGTGTGAAATTGTCTCAATCCGTATGTGTAGGAATGTGCACTTTCAATATTGTCACATCAATATGTGTTCTTAGCACAGTCCACTTGCTTATTGGTAGTGGGCAATGTCAGAGCAGGAGTGATGTGAGATATTGGTACAGCCTCAATGATTCCATTTCACCTTCATTGTAGTCATCATCATCATGCTATGTGTCTCATGGTGTTTGACCTGCAGCAAAACACATTGCACACCCCTTACACAGTACCTATTGCTTGGAAGGGTGTTTGATTGAGTGTTATTGATGTGATATTGAAAGATTGATCTTCCCAGTTGTACTGCCAGTTAAGGCCATGTCATTGTCATTGTGTTGTTTAAAATTGTTCCCTTGTGTCTGTGGAGAGGCATGTGTTGTTATTTGGAACTGTCATTTGTCCATAGGTGTGTATACCATTGGGTGAGGATATCAAACATGCCTAGCAGTGTCACAACCTCAGTGTCTTCCTGGCTACGTGTCAATGTAGTAGAGTATGTGTTGTGTGTCCTACAGGGTTGCTGTGCAGTGTGTATATAAGTAGGTTTCTGTACTTACGAACAAGTAGGCCATTGCCATATCGTCCATCCTGGAAGTGTTGATTGATGGTGCAGTGGCAGAAGATGAATGAATCATGTACACTCCCAGGATACTTTGCCACGATGTTGGTGATCAATCCCCGGTGATCCACAATGGCCTGCACATTGATAGAGTGTGTGTGCTTCCTGTTGCGGTATAGATGTTCAGTTGCAGCAGGTGGCACAATGCGTACATGTGTGCAGTCAATGGCATCAAGCACGTGTGGGAACCTGTTGATTTGATAGAAGCCCTGTTTTGTCTCCTGCTACTTCTGCTGTGTGTTGGGGAAGCTGATGTGGCGGGGTGTGAGAGAGATGATGGCATCCAATACCTTGGGTAGGAAGGCAGAGAATGAGGGCTGTGAGATCCCGGCAACCAGGGCACCAGTGGTTTGAAAGGCGCCACTTGCCAACATGTGGAGGACAGCTAGCAGCTTGGTTTCTGGTGGAATGGTGTGGGGTGTCTGCAAGCTGGGTGCCAACTGTGGCTCAATGTTGCGCAGCAGCTGCTGAATGGCTTGCCAGTTGAGTCTGTACCTCTGGATGATGTCTTGTTGCCGGAGTCCCAGAAGGGTTGTCCTGGTGCGGAATATCCTCTCCTGCCTTCTGCATTGCCTTTGGGGTCCCTGCTGGTGCTGTGAAAGCTGCTGGTGTTGGTCCTGTGCTCTGCGTCTGCGTGCATGCTGGATGACAAGCACCTCCATGTCTTCCTTTTTGAGCTTTGCTGTTGCTTCTGTGTGTTTTCCTTTAGTACTGATGGGTTTGCGCCATTTTAACGCCTGCCCTGACCCAGGCGTTATTTTTTTACGCAAATCGGGCTGTGCACCATTTTACGACTCCGCCTCCTGGCCGCGCAGAATTTTTGCAAAGTAGCATAAATATGAGGCACGGTGTTTAAGTCATTTTTTAGACGGGAACGCCGACCTTGCATGTCATTAACGCAAGGTGGTTTCCCGCATCCAGAAAATGCGACACATGGCAGAATTTTGGCGTTCGCGGGCTCAGGCATCACTGTATAAATATGAGGCAAGGTTTGCGCCGAATGTGCTTCAGAATTTGTGACGCACATTCGGCGCAGACAGAGTATAAACATGCCCCTTAGGATTTTAAGGAATGACAGCTCTAGGCTAGTGGTATTTTCTGTTGCCAGATACCTCTTGGCTGCCTGGATCTGGCATACTAAGTGCACCAGAGTATAAGATAAGGACCTGACAGGATATCCATGTGGGGGTGGGGAACTGGAGGAAAGGAGGAGCCCTCTACTATTTGCTGTAGTAAATTTATGCATGAGGGTCCATACTTCTACTTTGGTTTTAACTTCTGTGCAAAATTTTAGCTCTGTAAATTATACTTTAATGTCCTGGCACTTGTTTCCTAGCAAGGGGCCCTATGGCCAATATGCACTTTATTACACAATGGCTTTCTGACACTGCGCTCACCCAGTGGGGTCCAAATGAAACTAGGAACTACATGTGGGTGATGGAAGAACTCGTCTGCCTCTGGTACTTTAAATATAAATGTATGTGTGCATTTGAGAAGGACTTGCTAGAATAGGCATGTGGGAGGGTATGGATGAATTTTTCTTTGTTGTTAATTGTTGTTAATTTAAGGCTCAGGAGCCTGTATTTTTATTGTTGGTTTAAAAAAATGTCATTAATTTTCATCTGTTCTTTTTATTGTAAAGCACTGGCAACTTTTCTCGGTTATTGGTCAATATAAAAATCCCAACGGGGGTTTTGAAGAATGTGTTTGCACTGTTTATCTGTTTTGGTCTCGCCCATCTGCCCTAGGAACTAATGTAACACTTTGTAAGCATCAAAGATTGCTTCTACAAACCTGCCAAAGTCTCTTTATGTGTTCCTCTGAAATCTTTGCACAATAATAATAAGCGGTCATGTGACAAGTGGGATGGGAATCCATAATAAATTTGCATGTTTGTCTTTTTTATCATGCTTTTTGTATTTGTATTTTTGTGATCCTCGAAGATCAAAATAAAGTTATGAATTAATGCTATAAAGAGATGCACTCTTCTATTGATTTCATCTCAGGACTCGATGCACCAACTAGGCTGGCTTGGCAGTGAGATGCCTACAATGCCACTGGATACCCTCTAAAAAAATCCAGAGGCAGAAGTGATGTCATCAATGACTGAGAGCCATCCCTGGAACTGACATAGGTGTAGGTGGGGTTGTGTGGGTTGTGACATCATCATCTGAACACGTGTTAGTCACGTGCCAAGGTTCTAACACAGGGAGAGGGTTATGCACCAGCCTCAAAGAATCAGAGACCCTGTGGAGAGCTGTGTCTGTGAAGTGCTGTAGAGGAGTATGCCCTTTTTAATCTGGAGAATGCATATAAGGAACCTCTAGGTGGCCTGCGCCAAACCCAGGAGCCTCATCATGAAAGAGATCGCTCTGTCATTCTGAAAGGATACAACCACCTCATCAAAAAAGTGGCCTCCGATGGTGGATTGAACAATATTGATAGATATTAAGGTAGCCTAACACCATGAGTATTGGATAAGAACACGCAGCAGGGTGCCCCTATAGATGAGGGTTACAACGTTAAGGGTTTTCAAGAGGACCGCTGCAATCGGCTTGAAAAGCTCAGCCTTGAGGATTTATCTAAGCTGATATCCCCAGCTAAGGATGACAGCAGTGGCAGCGACACCTCATGGGTCAAATTAAATGTTGGGAACAATTTCATCAATAGTGAAGATATTGAAGAATCTATAGCCCCTCCTATCTCACCAGTCCAAGAAGATATGGGGTTTATGGAGGAAACTGCTCTAAAGGCAGTCATCGTGCAGCAGCCGTGCGTAAACTCCAACAACGGTTCTGCAGCGACGGACCTGTGCGACTGTCAACATTTCATAGCCACCACCAAGTGCCACAAAAATGACAAGGTTAGTAAAAAAACTAAAAAACGGCATAGACACTTAACGTATATACAGCAATATGTTATTTTTATCTGATAGTTTGTCTTTCTTTCTTTTTTGAATCATAGAAAGCATCAGCAAAAAGAACCATGGTAGAGGGTCCGCTGTCAAAGGTTAACAATGTAAATTTTTACTGCTTATGCTGTTCAAAGCAGTCTGAAAGTTCCACAACGCAAAACAAAGAGCTTGTAAGAAATGTGTTGGTACCTATAATAGCACTGATTTTGAAAAGGAAACTCCAGGCAGTCAAGTTACCCCCTGACCAAGCAAGGACCCTCACTCTAGTCAGGGTAAAGGAGAATCACCCTCAGTTAATCCCCGCTCACCCCCCTTGGTCGACTGGCACAGGCAGGCAGACTTAACTTCAGAAGCAATGTGTAAAGTATTTGTACCAACACACACAGTAAAACAGTGAAAACACTAAAATATGGACACCACACCAGTTTAGACAAATAGGTACTATTTATCTAACTCAAACAAGTCCAAAATAACTGAAATCCAACACACATAAGTTAAAATATGAATTTTGAAAAGAATAAGAGTCCTACTCCATAGAAAACAATGGAAATTATGATTTTGCACAAAGTACCTGGCTAGCATCAAAAATAAAGCTGCACAGGCGAGAATGCATTGGAAAAGGCAGCAATGTGTCAATTACTTATTTGCCAGGGAGGCCATGCAGCGTTTCTTCTCCAGTCGGGTCGGCGATGCGTCGTTTTTCTAACTCACAAGAGGGTGATGCGTCGATTTCTAGACGGGGCACCTCGGATCCACGCAGAGTCGGGTTGACTTTGACGCCCAGGGACGATGCGTGGAAAATCCTGTCGCACAGTTAGAAAACCACGCTGCGTGGGGTTTGTGTCCTTATCAGCAGCCGCAAGTGGGTTTTGTGCGACGTTCCTCAGCCGTGATGTGTCAATCTCCCAGCCGCTTTGCATGTGGAGCATCGATTTTAGCCACAAGGCCGGTGGCATGTCTATTATCAGCTGCGTGTGCTGAAATTTTTTCTGCCCGGCTTTCTGTGCATGGATTTTCAGCTTTTGTCTGCCAACTTCAGCTTTCATGTGCCCAGCGACCGGATAGGACACCACTTGGCAGGGCAGGAGTCTCAGCAGAGAGTCCAGATGTTAGCAGAGGAAGTCTTTGATGGCCCTGAGACTTCAAAACAGGAGGTAAGCTCAACTCAAGCCCTTGGAGATTCTTTACAAGCAGGAATGCACAACAAACTCCAGTCTTTGTCCCCTTTCACAGACAGACGCAGCAATTGCAGGATAGCCCAACAAAGCACAGTCACAGGCAGGGGCAGCACTTCTCCTCAGCTCTTCTCCTTGGCAGAGATTCCTCTTGGTTCCAGAAGGAATCTAATTTTCATTGCTTTTGGTTCCAATACTTATACCCCTTTCTGCCTTTGATGTAGTCAAAAGTCTCTGTTGATCACAAGATCCTGCATTTCCCAGGCCAGGCCCCATACACACACAAGGGGGTTGGAGACTGCATTGTGAGAAGGCATGCACAGCCCATTCAAGTGTAAGTGACCACTCCTCCCACCACTCTAGCACAGATGGCTCTTCAGGATATGCAGGTTAGACCCCAGCTCCCTTTGTGCCACTGTCTAGAGGAGAGGCACAAACAGCCAAACTGACCCAGACAGGCAATTTCACAAACAGGTAGAGTCACAGAATGGTTTAAGCAAGAAAATGCCTACTTTCTAAAAGTGCATTTTCAAACTCACAATCTAAAAAACAACTTTGCTAAAAGGTGTATATTTAAATTGTGAGTTCAGAGATCCTAAACTCCACATTTCTATCTGCTCTCAAAGGGAACCTGCACTTTAAATTTATTTAAAGGCAGCGGCCATGCTAACCTATGAGAGGGATAGGCCTTGCAACAGTGGACTGAATTTAGCAGTATTTCACTGTTATGACATGTAACACACATCAGTGCATGTCCCACCTTTAACATACACTGCACCTTGCCCATGGGGCTACCTAGGGACTACCTCAGGGTGTGCCTTACAGGTATAAAAAGGGAAGGTTTAGGCCAATTGCCAGGTTGAATTGGCTGTTTAAAACTGCCCACACAGACACTGCATTTGCAGGACTGAGCCATGTTTACAGGACTACTCATGTGAGTGGCACAACCAGTGCTGCAGGCCCACTAGTAGCATTTGATTTACAGGCCCTGGGCACTTCTAGTGCACTTTACTAGGGAATTACTAGTAAATCAAATAGGCCAATCATGGATAGACCAATCAACAATACAATTCACACAGGGAGCATAGGTACTTTAGCACTGGTTAGCAGTGGTAAAGTGCCCAGAGTCTTAAAGCCATCAAAAATCGGCCAGAAACAAAAAGGAGGAAGGAGGCAAAAAGTTTAGGGATGACCCCGCAAAAAGGGCCTTTTCTAACACCTACGATGCCATATGGCCTGTTAAAGGTTTTTCTGTGACGGTTGTGTAGTATACACTATTATAACCTTTGTTATGGTCATAAATTTAATGATCTACAGCAGGAGGCTCATGAGTGTCTATACGAATTGTACACATCAAGAACAATCCACCATCAATGTAGCATGCTAGACCGATTCAAGGTATATCAGCTATTAAGGGTGGTGCATGGGCTGTCCAGAAAAAAAAATATGTCCACAATGATATGATTAAGGTCATGTCAACAACACTCAAAGAGATCTGATACTCAAGCGAACCAGACTCAAAACTTGAGTGTATGAGAGGGATGCATATGTATTTTGATAGAAGGATGATATAAAGGGTTATAGAAGACGTATGTGCAATATTTTTTTTTTAAATTGAAGAAACTGGTCTTTAGCCCCCCAGAGGATGCTTTAAAAAATGTTGAGTCTGACGGTAGAGGGTCATCACTATGTTATTTAACGTTACATACTTACTCAATTTTAGGAGGAGCATCAGAATGTTGCTGCACCAGATGCCTATGAGTTACACCCAGGATACATATGCATTGCCAGAATAGCTGAAATATACCCTGTAACTCTGGGTTATCTGAAGCTTCGTGAGCCGCCCACAGTGATGCTGTCACGACTCACGTGCTGCTTGCGCATGGAGTTTTCAGATCTTGAGGCGTGGATCTTGAGAGTTCGACTTTGGCCCAAAAAGGGGCGACTCTTTCTGGTAGCCACGGTGCTGTAGGCAAAGGAAACGCCAAGGACAGACCGTGACCGTGAGAAAGTAGCGCCAGAAGGAAAAAACCCCTTCAGAAGAAGAGGAAAAAACCTCCAAGAAGATTCGCAGGGGATTCCTGGAACAAGAACAGAGGAACAGGAATCAAAGGATCTGATGTAATCACACAGAAATGGCGAAATCCAGAGCCAAAGGCTAGGAAATCAGGAGCGAGGACACTAACTGAAACAGAGAGTGTTGCAGCGCAAAGAGGAAAAGAAACACTACCCTTAAATACCATAAAACAGGAAGTGACCCACAGGAAGAAAAAGGACACCATCTTGGATAGGGAAAAGTAGATAGAATAGACTGGAGCAGAAACCATAGAGAATAGGGAAGGAGGAATGCTGGGAAGACAGGGGTAACCTGGGAAGGGGAAAAGACATAAAGGACAGAGGAAGAAACAGACCCAAAAAAGGAAGAAGACAGAAAAAAGAAGAAAAGGAGCCCAAACAGGTAAGAGGGGTCAGGAGACCCCAACAAGACGGAGGGAGAGAGCAGAGCGAGGCCCCAAGTAAGCCCTGGGGCCTCGTAGGGTGCAGGAAAGGCTCGGGGCGCCCTGCGTCTTAAAGACGCGAAGCGCGGCCCGAGCCGAACGCGCGGCTTGTGCCGAACGCTCGGCTCGCGCCGTGCGGTGCGGCGCGACAGTAGGCCCCCCTCCCGAAGGCCCTGGTTTGAAAGGAAATAAACGGTGAAAGCGCTGAGTCAGAAGAGGAGCATGAACAGAAGATGCATCTTCCCAAGAACATTCACTGAGAGGATAACCCTTCCAATGAATCAGATACTGCAGACGGGTGTGAAAAAGACGAGAGTCACAAATCTCCTGAACCTCATATTCAGGAACATCATCCACTAAGACAGGAGGAGGACAGGAAAACTGACGAGAATACGGATCTGGTACATAAGGTTTGAGTTGGGAGACATGGAAGACTGGATGAATCTTCCACGTGTGAGGCAAGTGAAGACGGACAGTGACAGGATTAAGCAACTGGAGAATACGGAAAGGCCCGTAATAGCGAGGTGTGAATTTGTTCTGAGAAAGACGTGAGGGTAAGAATTTAGAAGAAAGCCAAACTTTATCCTGTGGATGGTAGTCCGGAGTGGCCCTACGCTTCTTGTCTGCTACTTTCTTCATATATCTCTTGGTGTGTAAGAGATTAGAACGAATCAGTCTATGGATTTGTAGAAGACGTTTGGAAAAATGAGTAATAGCGGGCAAGGGAGTGGGAGACAGAGAAGAAGTAGGAAAAGAGGTAGGATGAAAACCATAAGAACAGAAAAAAGGAGTGGTCTTGGAGGCACTATGGACTGAGTTATTATAAGAGAATTCAGCAATAGGGAGATAAGTGTTCCAGTTGCTTTGAGTTGAGTTGCAAAAACAACGAAGGTATTGTTCTAAACCTTGGTTCAGACGCTCGGTCTGTCCATTGGTCTGAGGATGGAAGCCCGATGACAGAGCTCTATCGATGTTTAGTGTCTTACAAAAATACCTCCAAAACCGGGAAATGTACTGAGGTCCTCTATCAGATATAAGAGTATGAGGAAGTCCATGAAGACGGAAGATATGTTCGATGAATATCTGGCTTAATTCTTGGGATGTAGGTAGCTTTTTCAAGGCAGTGAAGTGAGCCATCTTAGTAAAGGAGTCCACAGTGACCATGATTACCCGGTTTCCTGCTGAGAGTGGTAACGAACACATGAAATCAGTAGAGATGGTGTGCCATGGAGTTGGCGGAACCGGCAAGGGCTGGAGTAATCCCGCAGGTCTGGTTCGGGGAATCTTGACTTGAGCGCATGTGGGACAAGCCTGAACGTATGTTTCAATATCCTGTTTCCAAGTAGGCCACCAGAAAAATCGTGATAACAGTTCTTGTGTGGCCTTGATGCCTCTATGACCAGCAACCGGTGAATCATGACACATTTGTAATGCCTTTTCTCTCACTCTGTTAGTGGGGATGAATAACAGATCGTGATAATAATAGTATCCTTGTCTCTTATGTAATAGAGGCCTTAAGTTCTCTACTTCATCATCAGATAGATTAGGGTATTCCAGTTGTACCTCCTCCAGAAAAGACTGAGCTACCCCAATGATCTTACTAGGTTCCAGTAGGGGTTGAGCTGGGACAGGAGTACAATCTGGATAACGACGCGACAGAGCATCAGCCAGAATGTTTTGGGAGCCAGGAATATATGTAATGTAGAAATCATACTGGCTGAAGAAGAAGGCCCAACGAGCTTGACGACTATTTTGGCACAAGAAATTTCGTAAACATTGTAAGTTTCGATGGTCTGTTCTCACTTCAAAAGGTTCCTTGGAACCCATCAGAAACTGCCTCCATTCAATACAAGCTGTTTTCAGAGCCAACAATTCTCTTTCCAATACTGAGTAATGCTGTTCTGCAATAGAGAGTATATGAGACAAATAGAAAACAGGATGTTCAAGACCATCATCCTCTTGTTGTTGGAGTAGGACGGCACCAATGGCTCTTTCAGAAGCATCGGTGACGACAATAAATCGTTTGTTGGTATCTGGATGTCTTAAGATGGGAGCTTGTGTAAATGCCTTCTTTAAATCCTGAAAGGCTGTTTCAGCAGCTTTAGTCCAGACAAACCCTTTAATAAGATTTTCCTTCTTTAAAGTGTGAGTTATATGGCTAGTTTGTTTTGCAAAGTCTGCGATGAATTGTCGATAGAAGTTCGCCAATCCTAGAAAGCATTGTGTCTCTTTAATAGAAGATGGAGAAGGCCAATCTAGGATAGCTTGTACCTTTTCTTGATCCATAGCTACTCCGGTGGTACTTAAATGATATCCTAGATATTTGACTTCCGTCTTGTCAAACTCACACTTTTCGGGTTTGCAAAATAGTTGATGTGCCCGGAGTCGTTGAAGGACTTGTTTAACATGGGAAGAATGGAGTTCGGGATTTCTGGAATAAATAAGAATATCATCAAGGTAGATTACAACTGTCTGATTCAGGAGATCCGAGAATACTGAGTCCATAAATCTCTGAAAGATTGCCGGGGCATTAGTAAGACCGAAAGGCATTACCCTGTATTCAAAGTGACCAAATGGAGTCCTAAAGGCCGTTTTCCACTCATCTCCTTCTTTAATGCGTAAGAGGTGATAGGCTCCCCGTAGATCTAGTTTGGTAAACCGTTGGGCCCCTCTGACTGCCTCTAAAATGTCCCTTATGAGAGGCAAAGGATAACGATCTTTAACAGTTATTTTATTCAGGCCTCGAAAATCCAGGCAAGGGCGAAGATCCTTTGTCTTCTTGGGTACGAAAAAGAGAGGAGCCCCGGCCGGAGATGACGATGGAACAATAAGACCACTTTGAATATTTTCATCCAAATACTCCTTTAGTACTTCCTTTTCAGTTTCCGTGAGGGAATACATCCTGCCAAAAGGAACGATAGTGCCAGGTTCCAAGGGAATAGCACAATCGTAATCTCGATGTGGAGGTAACACAGGTTTGGAAGGTTTTTGGAAGACATCTTGAAAATCCAAATAGTGTTCAGGAACTCCTTGGACTGTATTTATGGTCGAACCGGTGGTACCCTCCGTGATTATTGATCTCTTAGGCGACCAATACTTGTCTGAAGCAAAACAGTGCTCGTGACAGAACTGTGAAGACAAGGAAACCGTCCGGGTAGCCCAGTTCACATATGGATTATGTCTGATGAACCACGGGATTCCAAGAATGATGGTATGGTTGGGGGAAGTTATAAGATCAAAGGAGATGTGTTCCTGATGGTTACTGATCTGTAGATTCAGCATCAGGGTAGTTGTATCTACTGGACCCGATGATATCAAAGATCCATCCACCATGTGTACTTGTTCTGGAATCTCCTTAGGTTGTATAGGAACTTGTTGAGTGGTGGCCCACTTCTTATCCATATAAATACCACTAGCTCCACAATCTAGTAGTGCCATAGTCTTCTCTTGACGGCCATCAGGTAATTGTAACATTACTGGTAAAATGAACAAGGATGTGGTATTGTCAGTGAAAGAACTGATGGAAGGTATAGCTGCTAATCCCGTCCCCTCCCTTCTTACAGAGGACGGGAAGCGGCGTTTCCCGATGGCCTTGATGGACGTACTGGACAGGTACGCAGTATGTGGCCGGCAGAACCGCAGTATAAACACAAACCCTTCTTTCGTCTATCTTCTCGTTCGCTAGCGGAGAGAGGGCCTCGAGTTGTATCCACCTGCATGGGTTCTCCTTCGGTGTCTCTGACAGGAGGGCGAGGTTCCTCAGAACGATGCGGAAAAACTCGTGAGGTGCTTGGTTGAAAAGACCCTCTGCTCTTTCTCTTCTCTGCTCTCCGTTCCTGAAGGCGATACTCGATGGAGAGGGCTTGATCCATCAGGCCACGAAGATCTTTCACTCTGGTGGAATGTACTAGTTCGTCTTTGATTTCTTCTTTAAGTCCTCTACGAAACAAAGTCACCAAAGTACGTTCCACCCAGGTGGTCTCTGCCGCTAGTTGACGAAAGCGTGTAATGTATTGAAGGACATCTTGTGAACCTTGATGAATATCGCATAAGGCCTCTTCTGCTGAAGCCTCCAATCCCGGACGACTAAACATCAGCTTGAAACGGTTCACAAAGGCGGAATAATCCGACAATACCGGATCGTTAGATGATACCATCGGGGTTGCCCAGGCCAAGGCAGGACCAGATAAGGCACTGATGAGATAACCCACCTTTGTTCTGTCATGGGAGAATTGGGTGGGTCGGAAGGCGAAGTACACTGTTAAGGAATCAAGGAACTCACGCAGCTTGGTTGGTTCACCCGAAAAACGATGGGTAGAGGCGGAGAGCGTCGGGACATCACCACTGCGGAAAGCCAAAGCCTGTCGCAGCGCAGCATTCTCACTGCGTAGTTGCTGTAATTCTTGAGCTTGTTGCTGAATTGTAGTTAGCAGAGCTTGATCCGGATCCGCAGCAGCTACCACAGTGTCTTCCATGGTGTTAGAAGACGTCGGGATGGTTGGGCGCTGCAATCTGTCACGACTCACGTGCTGCTTGCGCCTGGAGTTTGCAGATCTTGAGGCGTGGATCTTGAGAGTTCGACTTTGGCCCAAAAAGGGGCGACTCTTTCTGGTAGCCACGGTGCTGTAGGCAAAGGAAACGCCAAGGACAGACCGTGACCGTGAGAAAGTAGCGCCAGAAGGAAAAAAACCCTTCAGAAGAAGAGGAAAAAACCTCCAAGAAGATTCGCAGGGGATTCCTGGAACAAGAACAGAGGAACAGGAATCAAAGGATCTGATGTAATAACACAGAAATGGCGAAATCCAGAGCCAAAGGCTAGGAAATCAGGAGCGAGGACACTAACTGAAACAGAGAGTGTTGCAGCGCAAAGAGGAAAAGAAACACCACCCTTAAATACCATAAAACAGGAAGTGACCCACAGGAAGAAAAAGGACACCATCTTGGATAGGGAAAAGTAGATAGAATAGACTGGAGCAGAAACCATAGAGAATAGGGAAGGAGGAATGCTGGGAAGACAGGGGTAACCTGGGAAGGGGAAAAGACATAAAGGACAGAGGAAGAAACAGACCCAAAAAAGGAAGAAGACAGAAAAAAGAAGAAAAGGAGCCCAAACAGGTGAGAGGGGTCAGGAGACCCCAACAAGACGGAGGGAGAGAGCAGAGCGAGGCCCCAAGTAAGCCCTGGGGCCTCGTAGGGTGCAGGAAAGGCTCGGGGCGCGCCGCGTCTTAAAGATGCGAAGCGCGGCCCGAGCCGAACGCGCGGCTTGTGCCGAACGCTCGGCTCGCGCCGCGCGGTGCGGCGCGACAGATGCAGTGCAACAGTCCTGAGTGTATTGCCAAATCAACGCGTGGCAACCAACAATGGATGAAAACTGGAGCACGTACAAATGTCATACGCTGGAGTTAAGGCTATTGCCGACGACCAGGTTATGCAGCGCCTTCGATCTTCTGACCAAAGATTATTTCAGAAATAAAGGTTTTATATTGTCTGGTCTAGAACGGTATGCACTTTTGAATGCCAACAGTATCATAAGTGTACAAAGTTATAGGAGGGGTAAGTGGGAAGCCGTGTTTAGAGCCATTGAGTGTATATATGTAAAACTATCAAAACTTGTGCCGCTGAGGCTGATTAGCAGCTTGGCCCCAAGTAATGTATGTAGCATGTGTCATACTATGGAGACATAGTGAAAAGATAGCAAACTGTCCAACAACAACGATAGACGTGTACCAAGAAACTGTAAAGTATACCCTGTTTATGTTTTCTTAACATTCTTTATTTTCAATAAAATGTCCTTACACAAAACAAGCGTCTTTTATTCCATGGGTTGTACCGACTGATAATATGTCAGTGGATGGGTTAAGGAAGCTTTATTACGATGCAAGAGGGGTCTGTAGCTTCGGCAGTGCCAAAGTGATGTTCAGAAGGGCTCTAGTTGAAAATGAGCCAGTAAACAGAGTGCAGGTGAAGTCTTAGTTATCTGGGGAAGAGGTGTACTCACTCCACAAGCCAGCCAGGAGGCGTTTTAAGAGGATACCTACCATTGTGAATATGCAAATAGATTATCAGTGGCAGGTGGACATACTCATTCTTCAAGATTTAGCAAAGCATAATAATGGAGCTTGATACATAGTAATGGTCATAAATGTATTGTCCAAGTACGACTTTGCAGAAGCGCTAAGCAATAATGGCGAGACTAGCATCACGAGGCCTTTAACACCATCTTCAGGAAAGGTCAAACCCTTCAAAAACTACAAACAGACACAGGAAAATAATTTTAAACAAATTGTTTCAAAAATTATTGAAACAGCACGCTGTTTATCAAATTGTAATGCACATGGAGGTAAAAGCAGCTGTTATTGAGCGTGTTAACAGAACTAAGATGTGGAGATATTTCACAGCCTACAACACCTACTGATACGTGAATGTTATAAGGCTTTTCTAGATATTTCTAACACCAGTTACTACAGAACAATCAAAATGTCTCCCATCGAGGTAACGCCAGATAATTCATTAAAGGTCTGGAGAACAGCGTATGGGAGCCGGTTCACCGCATGGGTAAAGAAGCCTCTTTTAAAAGAAGGTGACCATGTTAGGGCTTCAAAGTTGAAAGGGTTTTTTACGAAGAGTTACCAAAAGACTTTTAGTGACAAGATATTTATAGTGGAAAGATTGCAACTTAAAGATGATGTATTTATTTAAAGGTTAAAGGACTGTGACAGGAAAACGGTGTCAGGCGTCTTTTACAAGGAGGAGTTACAAAAGGTACAGGGTTGAAAGGTTTCTGAAGAGGAAGAGTAGCAGGGCTAACAGGCAGGCCTTTGTCAAATCGAGGGGGTGGCCAGGGAAATTTAGCAGTTGGGTGTTGGCCAGCTTCTGGCAGGGTGTGTGAGTACGGGGAAGTCTTACTATAGGCGTCAAGATGGAGACCATGACATTTTATATTACTCTGCTGTCCAGCACCTCAAAGGACATGTTCCCCGACAATCACATTTCTAATTATACTGTGAAACTGGCTAAACCGAGGAATCAGAAAGGGAACTGGGAGGTAGCCCTAACAGAAATCTAATGCCTTAGAACATGGAATACATTTTCAGTGCTTGAGGCCAAATTTACAATAAAGCACCCTTGATCATTCAAGTTGGCTTTCCTCATGGCTATTACTCATCCAGTGACGCAGTGGTTGAAGTCATCAACAAATCTATAGCCAACATTGAAATGTATACAAATATTCAGCTTGTGTTAGATAACGTTAGAAGGAAGGTGTTTCCTAAAGCTCCAAATTGTGATACAGTGTTTAGCTGTACAGGTGTATTATGGAGGGTTTCAGGAACAGTACAACATATAAAAAGCCAAGTAGAACCAGACTTGTTGTGCCCCGATATTAATGGTTGTTTCTATATAGTCTTCATGTATAGCGACATTGTAGAGCTGCGTAGAATCAGGGATAGTTATTCACCATTGCTAAGATGGGTCCAGGTGAAAGGTGAAAATAACACCATGGTTAGTATACAATACAACAAACCCAACTACGTCACAATTTCTAAAAAACATTTTGACACTATTTCAATCATAATCTTCAATGACCAGTCTGAGCAGGTGTCCTTTAAATACAGGAAAGTTATTGTTAAACTTCATTTAAGGCTGCAAACCAAAACAGCGACTATTAAGAAGTCATCATGGTGATTATGAAAACATATGGAGACCCCTCTATGTACAGGGATTATTACAGAAACCAGGCCGGATATGGAGAACCACCACCATACTTTCAAGGGGCCCCTGTTATGTACAGTGCTGGTTTGGGGGCTTTCTTCCATAGTTTGATTAGAAGGGCCATGCCATTCTTGAAACAAGGCTACAAAATTGGAAAACCCTATGTTAAATTGGCAGCCACGAACATTGCACAGGATGTGGTGGGTTCAGTAACGTCTGCTGTTGTCAACCGCATGAATAAACAACCCCAAGAAAGAGCAGGTCTGGTGCACAAGTCTTCCACACGTATTAAAAGCAATCAAAGGGCTTCAAGGCGTAGGTGGCCACTGGCTCCTTATAAAAAACAGACAGCGCTCTTCAAAAATTGCTCACAAAAGAAGATCTGTAAGTTGGAGGAGAGCTTCAAAGAAGAAGAGAAGTCACTAGCGTAAATATTTTTTAAAGCACAACAACCTGAAACACGGCCTTCGTACATTACTCATCGGGTGAATGAGCCAAATCAAAGTTAGGGGTTCATTACAACCCTGGCGGACGGTGTTAAAGGTGCGGTAATACCGCAAACAGGCTGGCGGACAAAAAAAGGGAATCATGACCCTGGCGGAAACCGCCAACAAAGACAGCCACTTTAACACTCCGACAGCCACGGCGGTACAGACAAGCAGCGCTGCGGTTACCGCCAACAGACAGACGGGAGACAATGTACCGCCCACACTATTACAACCCGCCAATCCGCCACCTTTTCCGGGGCGGACGCACCGCGGATAAAAACACGGCGGAAACAGCTTTTGCAATGGGAAAACGCTCACCTCAACACATCCCACGAGGAACGAGGACACCATGGAGCCCGAATTACAAATCCTACCTGCCCTTATTTTTCTGCTCCTTTACGACCAACAGCTACGTAGGTGCAGAAGATACCGGTGAGTACTGCACCTACGACACGGGGAGGGGGAGGCAAAAGTTAGGGGGACACCCACCAAACACCCCCACCCTCGCATATCACAACATACACACCAATGCAGTCACAAAAATCACAGTAACAACCCACAATCCCTCCGGAAGAATGCAAAGACAATGCGAAAATCGGGCAAACATTGTAATGTGCCAATATACATGTCATACAAAAATATACAGATATACATATCTCAAAATCACTCTTATTTACACATACAATCCGAGAAGTAGTGCAGATATGTACACAACAATGTCCGTGCACCAACAGTCCAAAAAAGCATGGGCGAGGCCCACAATAGATACCTGACCATAATCGGAGAGAACACTGCCGGGGCATCAGATAGAAACACTACAGGCACCTCAGGGGGAAGGGAAGGAGGGGCACCTCAGCCAGATGAATGCGAAGCCAGATCCACGACGGGGCTCCATGCCCATTGATGTATCCTGGGGAGTGCAAAGCCACAGTCTCACAAGTCACTACAGTGGGTGGTTTGCCCACTGTGCCATCCTGGGGAGTGCAAAGCCACAGTCTCACAAGTCACTACAGTGGGTGGTTTGCCCACTGTGCCATCCTGGGGAGTGCAAAGCCACAGTCTCTCAAGTAGATGCAGGTCTCCACTGGTTCTGGAGGGGGACTGGTGCCCAGACTGGATGAGTCTCCACGTGAAAGTACCTGTCCTGTCATTGTCCCAGCTGCACATGGGATAAGGATGCCTGATGTGGCGGTCCATTCATTCCTAGACGGTGCATGCCCTGTTCAGCTGTGCTTTGCCATGGCGGTCTTTGCCCTGTTCAGCGGTGCTTTGCCATAGCGTCTTTGCCCTGTTCATTGGTGCTTTGCCATGGCGGTCTTTGCCCTGTTCAGCGGTGCTTTGCCATGGCGGTATTTGCCCTGTTCAGCGGTGCTTTGACATGGCGGTCTTTGCCCTGTTCAGCGGTGCTTTGACATGGCGGTCTTTGCCCTGTTCAGCGGTGCTTTGCCATGGCGTTTCAGGACTGTTCATCGGTGCTTTGCCATGGCGGTCTTTGCCCTGTTCAGCGGTGCTTTGCCATGGCGGTCTTTGCCCTATTCAGCAGTGCTTTGCCATGGCGGTCTTTGCCCTGTTCAGCGGTGCTTTGCCATGGCGTTTCAGGACTGTTCATCAGTGCTTTGCCATGGCGGTCTTTGCCCTGTTCAGCGGTGCTTTGCCATGGCGGTCTTTGCCCTGTTCAGCGGTGCTTTGACATGACGGTCTTTGCCCTGTTCAGAGGTGCTTTGGCATGGCGGTCTTTGCCCTGTTCAGCGGTGCTTTGCCATGGCGTTTCAGGACCGTTCATCAGTGCTTTGCCATGGCGGTCTTTGCCCTGTTCAGCGGTGCTTTGCCATGGCGGTCGTTGCCCTGTTCAGCGGTGCTTTGACATGGCGGTCTTTGCCCTGTTCAGCGGTGCTTTGACATGGCGGTCTTTGACCTGTTCAGCGGTGCTTTGCCATGGCGTTTCAGGACTGTTCATCGGTGCTTTGCCATGGCGGTCTTTGCCCTGTTCAGCGGTGCTTTGCCATGGTGGTCTTTGCCCTGTTCAGCGGTGCTTTGACATGGCGGTCTTTGCCCTGTTCAGCGGTGCTTTGACATGGAGGTCTTTGCCCTGTTCAGCAGTGCTTTGCCATGCCGGTTCTGATACGGACATTGGTGTGTGGCATGACGATCTCTACAATGGGCATTGGTGTGTGGCATGATGTTCCATCATTGCCCAGCGGGGCTGTGGCATCCTGGCCCCTCCTGGGCTGTGACTCTGGCGGTGGTCTCTGGACCAGTGACGATACTTGTGCCCTCCTGGGCTGTGACACTGGCGTTGGTCTCTGGACCAGTGACGATACTTGTGCCCTCCTGGGCTGTGACTCTGGTGGTGGTCTCTGGACCAGTGACGATACTTGTGCCCTCCTGGGCTGTGACACTGGCGGTGGTCTCTGGACCAGTGACAATACTTGTGCCCTCCTGGGCTGTGACTCTGGCGATGGTCTCTGGACCAGTGACGATACTTGTGCCCTCCTGGGCTGTGACACTGGCGGTGGTCTCTGGACCAGTGACGATACTTGGGCCCTCCTGGGCTGTGACACTGGCGGTGGTCTCTGGACCAGTGACGATACTTGGGCCCTCCTGGGCACTGACTCTGGCGGTGGTCTCTGAACCAGTGACGACGGTGCTGGCGGTTGTGTCTGGACCGCCGGATATGATGGCGCACTTCTCCGCCGTGACACTCACAACAGGCTGGGCAGACTTCCTCTGGACCTTCCACACCTTTGTTGGAGTTACAGCTGACTCACCAATCGCCTCCGATCCCATGTCACTTGTTGTCCCACCAGGAGTCTTAAGACGGTCCCGTCGTCCAATCTCCATTTTCAGAGCCTTTACAGGAGGTGGGCTGCCACTGCCTTGGCTCCGGGTCCTACTGCCTGCCCTGGAGGATGGTGCACTCCAAAAACCTGGAACACGCACCACTGGTACTGGAGGCTTTTTGGCTGAGGCGCTACGACGGGACTGATGAGTGGGAGGGGGGGGCAAAAAGGTCAATTTGACAGAGGGACAGTTTCTGACGAACACTGGGATGGGTAGCTGGAGGGGGTCTGGGAGTGGAGGAAGAGGAGTTGGTTGTAGGAGGTGTCACTTTAGGTGTTTTGGGTGCAGGTGCAGGTACTGGAGGCTGTCGTGAGGTGGATGGATGTTGGGTGAGTGATTGCCGGCGTTTGGGTACTTTGGGAGGGGGCGTCACAGACACATTGGGAGAGGACACAGGGGACGTGTAAATGGCAGTGGAGGTGGTGAGTGCAGGTGAGCAGCTTGTGGTGCTGGGTGTCCTGGTGCGAGTCCTAGTGCCTGTAGATGTGGTGCATGCAGGTGTGTGTGTAGACGAGACTGGGAGGGAGGATGGAGAAGAGGAGGAGGGGGACACAGTGGAGACAGTGGATGTTGCTGTGTCTGTATGTGGGTGAGGCTTGCGTGAGTGCCTGTGGTGTGTGTGGTGCCTATGTTTGCTTGAGCTACTTGTGTGTGTTGACTTGTGTGCATGCTAGTCTGTAGGTGCGCTTGGGATGGGCTGGGGTACAGGAGATTGGGTCTGGGTGGAGGAAGTTGGAGGGGGGAGGCTGGACACAGGGACAATGGCTGCCATCAGTGCTGCGGCCAGAGATTGCAGGGTTCACTGAAGGACAGCCTGACCAGAATGAATGCCCTCCAGGAATGCATTACCATGTTGCAACTCCCTCTCTACACCCTGGATGGCATTCACAATGGTAGACTGCCCAACAGTGAGTGACCTGAGGAGGTCAATGGCCTCCTCACTGAGGGCAGCAGGGGTGACTGGGGCAGGGCCTGAGGTGCCTGGGGCGAAGGTGATGCCCACCCTCCTGGGTGAGCGGGCACGGGGCGAAGGCTGAGGGGCTGCTGGTAGGGCGGTGCTGGTAGGGGGGGTGGCGGCTGTACCTGTAGAAGTGGGGCGCACAGGTGGTGCCGCCACCACAGGGGAGCTCCCATCGGCGGACGAGTCCGTGTCGCTGATTTGTGATCCGGTGCCCGACGTGAAGCTCCCCTCGCCCTCCGTCCCACTGGTGCATTCAGAGTCTGTGGTGTGGCCCTCCATGGCCATGTGGGATGCAGCTCCCTCGTGCTCCGGTGCCACTGTATCTCCGCCTGATGATGCTGATGTACAAAAGGACAGGGAGAGCAGGAAAAGGGGGGGGAGACAGAACAACGAGAGTTTAAGTGCATGGCATACCGCTACCGTTGGCGGACAAGACAGACGCAGCAGCCCCCTGCATTACGCTGTTTTCCTGACCTCTGCACATGCAATTTCTGGGACATGGCCTACATGGCAATGGTGGGAATCTGCGCACATTGATGCCACAGGGTCAACTATACCTCAACTTGGCACTCTGCTGAGGTGGGGTTGAGTACCACATGGCCTACATAACGGAGGGGCCTTGCCTACCTAACTTGCCCTGGCCTAGGGACACCCACAGACCACCTCCCCCACCCAGACACCTATACTGCACGCAAACTCCGCTGAATGAGGTTGTACTCACCCCCTTGTGTCCGCTGTGATGTCCTCAAGCGCCCATCCAACTCCGGGTAGGTCACCGCCAGGATCCGGAACATCAGGGGGGTCATGGTGTGACGGGCACCCCTCCCACGTTGGGAGGCCATCCCCAGCTGAGCCTCCGCCGTCTTCTTGCTGCAGCGGCGGATGTCCTCCCATCTCTTACGGCAGTGGGTGCCCCGTCTCTGGTGGGCCCCCAGGATCCAGACCTCCTTGGCGATGGCACGCCAAATGTCCCTCTTCTGGTGGGCGCTGACCTACATGACATGCACAAGGAAAGAGGAAGAGTCATTACCAACTGCACCGTCAATGTGAGTGGCCCCCTCCCTACTCTGGCCATGTGGCCCATTCATTCCCATGCATGACTGTTCTATGTACTCTGCCCCCTTCCCTCTTCCACCCAGCCCTCTCCACCCAGGCCTATCCCATACAACGTGCTCCCTTGGTACTAACCTGTTGGTCTGGAGGACCGTAGAGTAGCGTGTACTGGGGGAGGACCCCATCCACAAGTTTCTCCAACTCCTGTGCAGTGAAGGCAGGGGCCCTTTCCCCAGACGCAGAAGCCATCGTCACTTCCAGACCGAGGTCACAGCAGAACTAGCAGTGTAGGTCCTCTCCTGTCAAAGGTCAGGTATCTAGTGATTGAACAGATAGAAAATGGCGGTGACGTCCGCGGCAGTGACGTCCGCAGCGGTGCGCATCATCACCGCCGGCGCACCTGCTCATTGGCTCCTGGGACCCATAGGGTCCAATATTAACCAATGCAGCATTGCGCCGCGGTCTACGACCGCCTACCGCGACCATGTGCAACGCCAGCGCAGTTACCCCACAATCCCATTGTCCCAGTTTAGAGGTTAGACAGCCGCCATTTCAGGGGCCCACCTGGCTTCATTTACTACTGCGTCACACTTAGCTAGGCCTATGCTCAACACACATACAGGAAGGCTTTTTTGTCTGGTGTAGTCTTGTGTGTAACTGTGGGCACATACCTGGAGGAATAGTGACTCGTTCTTCGCTGTTGTCCTTCTTAGGCACCGTCAGCTGTGACATATGAGAAGATGGCGGAATCCTCCGGTGTACCGACCGCTGGTGGACCTGTTGACAATGGAAGAAAGACACATCATCGTCAGCTACCGGTTTGACCGTGCCACAATCCAGGAACTATGTACCCAGTTGGAGCCAGACCTGATGTCACCAATACGCCATCCGACTGGAATCCCCCCTGACGTGCAGGTGCTGTCAGTGCTCCATTTCCTTGCAAGTGGGTCATTTCAGACAACAGTGGCCATGGCATCAGGGATGTCCCAGCCTATGTTTTCCAATGTTTTGTCCAGAGTGTTGTCTGCCCTGCTGAAACACGTAAGGAGATACATTATTTTCCCAGAGGAGGAGGATTTGCCTACAGTGAAAGGTGACTTCTATGCCCTTGAACATATCCCCAACGTCATAGGTGCCATTGATGGGACCCATGTAGCTCTGGTCCCCCCCGCAGGAGTGAACAGGTGTATGAATGTCCAGATGGTCTGTTTGGCAGACCAGTACATCTCACAGGTAAATGCTATGTTCCCTGGCTCTGTGCATGACGCCTACATCCTGCGGAATAGCAGCATCCCTGATATGATGGGCCAACTCCAGAGGCACTGTGTATGGATATTGGGGGACTCTGGTTACCCCAACCTTTCGTGGCTATTGACCCCGGTGAGGAATCCCAGGACCAGGGCAGAGGAACGGTACAATGATGTCCATGGGCGGACTAGGAGGGTAATCTAACGCACCTTCGGCCTTCTTAAGGCCAGGTTCAGGTGCCTCATTATGACAGGTGTATCCCTATTCTACTCACTGAAGAAGGTGTGCGTCATCATCATCGCCTGCTCCGTGCTCCATAATTTGGCATTGCGACGCCAGGTGCCTTTTCTGCAGGAGGATGATCCATATGACGGTGTTGTGGCAGCTGTGGAGCCTGTGGAGCCAGTGGACAGTGATGAGGATGAAGCTGAGGATGAAGAAAACGACAACAGGGATTCCGTCACACAGCAATATTTCCAGTGACACACAGGTGAGAACATTTTCTGCTTTAAAATTACATTTACTTTCACACGTCTACCTTTATCCTGTACCTACATTTCACTAACTATTTGTTAATTGAGTTGTACCCTTCCATTTCAGTTTCACAAGTGTGGTAACCTACGTGTCAACTGCTTGAATCCTTCAAGGGCTTGTGATGTGTGACATTGGTATGTTAGCCTTACAATGGGTAACCCATTATGACACTGTAATTGATAATACAAAGTTCCAAATCAAAGACTGACTCAAGATTTTTTTGGCTTTCAAGGGTGTTTATTTAAGTGCAAAAGAAATCAAGAAAGGATGTAAAATGGTGATGGTGGAGGAATGTCCATGGCAGAGTCCAGTCTATTCGTCTCACAGGTGCACTGCCCATCTGGGCATTGGAAGTGGAGCTGGGGCAGTTCCAATCTGGACAGGGTGACAAAGTGGGACAGTGGGGGGACAATCAGGGTGGTCTTATTTCCTGGCGGGGGTCTTGCCATCTTGCTCTGTCCTGTTCCTGGATCTCAGGGACCGCTTGCGTGGTGGTTGTCCGTCTGCAGGGGATGGGGTGCTGGTGTGTTGGTCCTGTGGCGGGGCGTCCTGTCCACTAGCGCCGGCGGAGGTGGTGGGCAGTTCGTCGTCCTGGCTAGTGTCAGGGGCCCCTTGGAGTGCCACGGTGTCCCTCAAGGTCTTTTGAATGTCCGTCAGCACCCCTACGATGGTGCCCAGGGCGGAGCTGATGGTCCTGAGCTCCTCCCTGAACCCCAAATACAGTTCGTCCTGCAGACGCAGGGTCTCCTGCAACTTGTCCAGGACCGTGGCCATCATCTCCTGGGAGTGGTGGTATGCTCCCATGATGGAGGATAGGGCCTCGTGGTGTGTTGGTTCCCTTGGCCTGTCCGCCCCATGTCGCACAGCAGCCCTCCCAATTCCCCTGTGTTCCTGTGCCTCCGTCCCCTGGACCGTGTGCCCACTACCACTGCCCCCAGGTCCCTGTTGTTGTTGGGGTGGTGGGTTATCCTGGGTGCCCTGTAGTGGTGGACACACCGCTGATTGACCTGTCCTGGGTAGGGAGGTTTGGGCCCGCTGGGTGGGTGCTGTGCTGGTGTTACCAGAGGGTGGCAGCGCGGTGTTGGGCTGTGGCTGGGCAAGGGGAACCGACTGTCCTGAGGCCCACGATGGTCCGGGCTGGTCATCAGGATCCAGTGGGGCAGAGCTGCTGTCGTCACTGTGGGCCTCTTCTGGGGGTGGAGTGGTGTTGTCTGGACCCTCTGGTGTGGTGACGTTCCTTCGGGTTCCTGCAGGGGTATAAGCACATGATTATTGCATCTGTGTGTGTAATGGTGTGCAATGGTTGGGTGTGCGTGATCCCCAGTGCAGGCATTCCTGTGTGGGGGCTTGTGTGATGATGGTTGGGGGGGTGTTCCGGGTATGTGCAGTGGGCATGCTTTGGTGAGAGGTGCCCATGCTTAGTTGTGTCATGCAGGGCTTGATTTTGGGATGGGTGCTTGGTGTCATGTGTAGATTGGTGAGGATTTGGGGTGATAGGGGAGGGTGTGAGGGTGGGGGTGTGTGATAGCATGCAGGTTGGGTGGGGGATGTGATAGTTAAGATTTGACTTACCAGTGTCCCATCCTCCACCGACTCCTCTGAGGCCCTCAGGATGCAAGATGGTCAGGACTTGTTCCTCCCATGTTGTTAGTTGTGGGGGAGGAGGTGGGGGTCCGCCGCCAGTCAGCTGCACCGCGATGTTGTGCCTGGAGACCGTTGAACGCACCTTCCCCCGTAGGTCGTTCCACCTCTTCCTGATGTCGTCCCTATTTCTTGGGTTCTGTCCCACTGCGTTGACCCTGTCCACTATTCTGCTCCATAGCTCCATCTTCCTGGCTATTGATGTGTGCTGTACCTGTGAGCCAAATAGCTGTGGCTCTATCCAGACGATTTCCTCCACCATGACCCTGAGCTCTTCCTCGGAGAAGCGGGGGTGTCTTTGGCGTGACATGGGGTGTTATGTGTGATGTGTGGGGTGGTGTATGTGTTGATGAGTGTGGTGAGTGTAGTGGTATGTGGTGTTTTGTGCATGGATGTTGTGTGGGTGTTGTGTTGTGTGCCTCTGTGTGATGGGGTTGTCAATAGCTGTGCTGTCTCTCTGGCCTTCTCTCAGAATTTCTGGTTGTTGGGGTTTGTGTGTGATGTGGGTGTGTGTTTTATATTGTGTTGGGTGTGGGGGAGTGGTGTGTGTATGTGTATCAGGTGTGTGTATTTGTAATTGTCCAATGTGGCGGTGTTTTGGAGATGTGTGTGTATTTTGAGCGCGGCGGTGTGTACCGCCAATGGAATACCGCAGTTGAAAGACCGCCGCGTGGATTCGTGGGTCGTAATAGCATGGGCGTGTTTCTGTTGGCGTGGAGGTGGAGGATTTGTTTCCGCCAGTTTATCGCTGACCTTTGGTATGGCGGTGTTGTGTGGGTGCCTGAATTTCGGCGGATTCCATGATGTGTGTCATAATAGCTGTGGCGGTCTACCGCGGCCGCGGCGGTGTGCTGGCGGTCTTCTGCACGGCGGTGACCCCCTTAGACTTGTTTTCTTTAAAGCCACCCAGATCAGCATTGAAAACAGTTTTTTCATGGAGGTATCGCCGCTAGTCGCTTTGACTCCTTTGGCGCAGATAGAGTTTTCAGTGTCCAGGTCCAGGGATATGTATCTGGAGCTCAACAATATGCTACTGCACATTATCTGTAAAATCGTAAAAGCGGACTGTTCCAACATAGCGAACAACGTTAAAGTGGCGACGATCGCTTACCCCATCGCAACCATGTTTAATCTGGTGGACATCACCCTCTTCAACTGGCCTATCACACAAATTGACAATATGTATGCATATAGGGCCTACATCAAGAGTTCTAAATTACAGTTGTGATGTCCTGGACACCCAGCATTCAGCTGGGCTCTTCTACAAAGATACTTATGGACATTTTGAAGACAAGGAGCTGAACAGGGACAATCAAGGTTTTGTAAAAAGAGCAAGCTTCACCGCAGTCAGTAGACATTTTCACCTTGGACGTAAACATTCAGACCTTTTTGCCCAAGATAAACTGCTTGTCACTGGTATTGATCTTAAGATCATACTTAACCGCAACAAGGACTCATTCTGTCTTATCAGTGGGGATGCGTGGCAGTGTAAACTGGTCATACTGTCCGCTGGCTTGTTTGTAAAGAGAGTGAAAGTGTCACCAAGTGTCATACTGGCTCAACACCAAAGCTTTACAGCTATTGAACGCTAAGTATGTCATTGAAAGAGTAGCTCTGAAGATCTTCAGCATCTCAACCAGTACCGGATTAACCCAGCGGCAAACATAATTCTGGGGCAACTACTGAAACTTATTATCATAGGTTTGCTGGACAATGCCCCTTTTAGGGCCTCTAAACCTCAAGCCCTTTCAGTTTCAAACACTGTGACATCACTACCCTGTGGTGGTCCACTAGGGTTCTGTGATTCCTGCAAAACCGTACACACCTAGTTTTGGAACAGCTAATTTGGTCTAGTTTTGATAACCAGGAAACACCTGTAGGACTGGGGAGTCATTGTATCAAGAGAAGGATTTGGGGCTGGCTACACACTGTTTGCTTTCAATCTGACGTCTGACATGGAAGATGGTGACCACTATATTTTGATCAAAAACAGAAATCTAAAAGCTGAAATGCGTTTTAGTCAACCCTTGGTTATGAATGTGAACATGATTGTATTCTCTGTATTTGACAACATCATTCAGGTCAACCACGCCTGTTTTACTATCTTTAAAGTATTGTATAAGGGACACTGTTCAGATTTGCGAGTTCTTAAGCCTTCATAAATACACTAAGAACTACTTACTTTTTAGGTGTTTTTCCAAGCAACAGACTACCTGAGGACATAGGGGGAGAAAGACCCTGCATGCTCGTCTTTAACACGGATCTGCTGTTGCTAGTGTAGAGTATAACAATACGCGGTTACAGGATTCTCTAGCCATCATGTGTGGGGAACATTGTATATATTTTATTATTAAAATGTCTGAGGGCATGACATAGACATTTTTTTTATATATATTCAAACAATCTAGTAAACAACAGTATTGTTGTGAAATATGTAAAAGAAAACACCAGGTCTACATCAAGCTCTATTAAATGGTGTTTGTCAAAAGTGTAAGGTCATGTAACACCTGTATATGTAACTATGAATGTCTACAATAAAAGAATTTAAACTTGAAGTCAGACTTTACATCTTCATTCTGACACCAGCACACACATTTTTAAAAGATGCTTTTTTTAAAGGCTTTTAAAAGATGACAGAAGCGTGTTGAAAAGTTAAAAGTGTTCATTCCAATCAGTTCTTATTACAAACATTATGCCGATAAACTTACTAAAGAAATAAAAGAAGAAAAATCATTCAATATGTTATCTGTTGCAAAACTATACACACAAACATTGGAATACATGTACATTGGATCAAAAGTCATACAAAAACTATAAAAAAAACATCAGGCTGTGAGCTATGGATATGCTTTGGACAGGATCTTTTTTTTTTGGGTTCCACAGATGGAGCAGGTGTGCTCCAGGAGGACAGATGGGGAATGAAAGGTGCTGCTGGCGACCGGGGGTTGGGGGCTTTCAAACTTTCAAACATACGTCTGTGGTTGGCATTACCAACTATAGTCAATGGAATGTTGAGTTTCACTAAGGCATGCAGACACTGGTCCCAACCTCCAGGAGCATTCTGGAGAGTTAGTGTTTTGGGGTATGTGAGACCGTTGACTAGGTCATACATGTAGGACCTAACAAACGCCTGATCTTTAAAGAGGAATTCATCCCGCTCATCCTACGAGTTTAGGTCTTCAGAAGCGGACATTTTACTTAGCAACATTTACAATGTCCACTGTATATTTGACATATTCTTTAAAAGTTCTTCAACAAAGACGTCTGAGGATGGTGATGATAGTGGTGGTTGTTGATCTTGAGGCATTGCAAGGGTTGGTGGAGGTGTTTCAGAGTCACCGGTATATAAAGCCAGCTTGTTTTTTTCAGCATTCCATTGCTCATAATAGGTTATATCTCGAATCCACGAGTGCTTCAAGCACCCATGGCTCAACAACGAGTTTGGAACAACAAACACGTTGGTATCACTAATGCCTTTACCACGAATGATGATTTTTCATTGTAAACGCATTCCTGCTAAAGGCATTAGTGATCAGCATGCACGGTTCCAGCATGTTTCCCCCCTAACCCCCCAACCCTAAAAATTACAGCGACCCCCCCACCCCCACAACCACCCCAACCCCCACCCCCAAAATTACCACAACCCCGACCCCCTCCCCTAAAACCTAAACCACCCCAACCCACCCCTTAAACCTAAACCCTGACCCCCCAAACCCTAATCCCTGCTAGGAGGCTTGTAATTAATGGTATAGCTATGCCCAACAAAATTATGGCGTAGACACGCAGAGATGGTCAAAAGCTTATATTATAAGGGTTAGAGTGTAAATGTTACGAAAGTCTTTTTAACAACTCTTTTATAGGATCTGGGTCTGGTTTTAGGTGTGTAAGCAACAGGGAGATCGGATGGGAAAATACCAGCATGAAGTCTGCAGTCTTCTAGAGTATTGCGTTTTAACTCTACCAGTAAGTAGCCGTGGGGTTTCGCGGTAGCGTCATGAAAGGCTTCCAAGAAAAACTGTGTGCTCTCGGGGTACATCTGTTTAGCTGTTAAGTTATATGCTGTTTGTCATGGGGTTTTCAATAAAACAAGGTATGAGGCACTGAGAGCTATAGAACAGCTGTCACTACCCTTGTAAAACAAGTTCTGCATGATATAGTATATGCTTAGATTGCGATTTGTGAATATTGAGTAAAATCATTTTCTATCTGGGTGTGATCCCCATCTTCGTGCATAAGATCAGCTACAATCACCATGTTTACAAGGCCTGTAGGTAACAATGCATCGTTGTTGAAATTACGAGGTATGCCTTCTGTAAATTTGATGAGGGGGAACCTCAGGGATAGTTTCGTATAGAGATCTTGCCAGCATAAATAAAGCCATACAGCATTGTTAGGGCTGTGGAATAAAACCACAGGAGCATTTTCAAGTAGCTTCTTCATAAAATACTTTTACCGCAATTTGAGGGACCTACTAAAATACAGGAGAACGGATGTTGCAATCTGATGTACGTAGCCGGGGGGATTCCAGTAGGGTTTTGTAGTCTTCAGTCAGGACCCTTTTATCAAACACTACACATAAGGTTTTAGGCAACAGTTGGGTTGTAATTTCCCACCGCATTTTGGACCAGACTATTCTAAGCTGTTTTACAACAATTGTTTTATCATTTTCACGGTTGATCGATATAGTGCATTCATACACCAAATCCTTTAGACTATTAAAATTGATTTTGACATTATTATTTTATGGTGATGCCTTTGACTTTCATCTACACTGCATTGTTAGATGTTTTGTAAGAATAGGTCTTGGGTCCAGAACTTGACTATGTACTCATCCTTGTCTACCTCGCTGTTCAAATCTCCTAGATAATCATATAGTGGAGGGTCTTCATCTCCTACTTTGTTCACATAAATACTAGAGTCGAGATTGTGAAACAAACACCTGTCCAGAGGTTTAT
The DNA here is from genome assembly GCF_031143425.1 of Pleurodeles waltl. Taxonomy (NCBI): domain Eukaryota; kingdom Metazoa; phylum Chordata; class Amphibia; order Caudata; family Salamandridae; genus Pleurodeles; species Pleurodeles waltl. The sequence goes on along the minus strand of NC_090438.1, from coordinate 486,068,068 downwards.
TCAACAATCTGTAAAGCTTTAAATGAGCATGACCAATTGTGAAACAGGCTATGAAAATGTATATATTGTAACACATTGTCGGGTACTCTTTTGTGTATTTCCAACACAGAGCTGTGGTCTCATCATCAATAAACTCACAGCTTTGTCAGGATCTGCTATAATCGTCATGTTTGACAAGTTTGTGTGTTGTGCAGAGCTTGGCTAACTGATGCCTGGCTGGGTTGACCTCGATAAACTCAGGTCTCAACCTTATACCCTTGTGAGTGTAGTAATCATTAATGTACTTTTGCTTAGAGGTCTCATTAATACACCATTCTGGAAATCCTGATGCCTCCTGCTTGTCTCTGAAAAATAAGTTTATATAGTCAATAAAAGAGCTGGGTTGTAGTCCTTTCAAACTGTCATATTTCCAGTATTTTACCAAGTCGGTATGCTTTTCCTAGGACTGCTTGTACCTCAATGCTACACCAGGTCCCCACCAGCATCCTTTGGTCGTCATTGTGTCTGCACTCGCTAGTCTCTTTACTTTCAGCGCATATTCGCCATAGTTGGAACATTAGCTTACCATTGATACGGTAGAACTTGGAAGTAATGCCTCAGGGGTGGACAGATTTGGCATTTAACTAGCCCAAAGTATTAGCCTATGGATTTAAAATCCCTATATATGATGGTGAGGTGGACTAAGGGGTATAACTTCAGTTTGTTCACAAACGGATACTGTAGGAAAGTACCCTCTTTTTGCTATGGTTACCCCCATTTTCTGCCTGATGTCAGTGTGCTTGACTGTGTTCACTGGGATCCTGCTAACCAGGACCCCAGTATTTATGCTCTCTCTACCCAGTATTTCAACCACAATTGGCATACTGGTGCCCCCTTATAAGTCTGTAGTATATTGTGCCTAGGTACCCAGGGCATTGGGGTTCCAGGGGATCCCTATGGGCTGCAGCGCTTTTGTCACTCATAGGGAGCCCATGCAAAGGCTTCTGCAGGACTGCCAATGCAGCCTGTGTGAAAAGGTGCATGCACCCTTTCACTGCCATTTACACTGCACCAGGTCACTTATAAGTCACCCTGATATCAGGCCGTCCAGCCCTGAGGGCTGGGTGCAGAGTACCTGTGTGTGAAGGCACCCCTGCACTAGCAGAGGTGCCCCCACCACCTCCAGGACCATTTTCCCAGACTTCATGAGTGTGGAGGCGCCATTTTACATGTGTACAGAACATAGGTCACTACCTATGTCCAGCTACATAATGGTAACTCCGAACATAGGCATGTTTTGTATCAAACATGTTGGAATCATACCCCAAGGCTTTTGCAAGCATTGGTTGTATGGTTCCATGCACTCTGGGGGCTCCTTAGGGGACCCTGAGTATTGCCATTACAGCCTTTTGAGGTTTTCCAAGCAGCCCTAGCTGCTGCCACCTCTCAGACAGTTTCTGACCTCCTGTTGCTTGTGCAAGCCCAGGAAGGCAGAACAAAGGATTTCCTTTGGGAGAGGGGTGTTACTTCCTCTCCTTTTGGAATTAGGTGTTACAGGCTTGGGTGTGGTAGCCTCCCCAAGCCACGGGAAATGATTTGAAGGGCACATTTGGTGCCCTCCTTGCATAATCCAGTCTACACCGGTTCAGGGACCCCAGTCCCTGCTCTGGTGCGAAACTGGACAACGATCATGGGAGTGAATTCTCCCCTGTCCATCACCAGCACAGGGGTGGTGCTCAGAGCTCCTCCAAAGGGTCACTGGGTTTTGCCACCTTGAATTCCAAGTTGGCAGGGAACTCTGGGAGCATCTGAGTGGCCAGTGCCAGCAGGTGACATCATAGCCCTCCCCCGATGGGTGCTTACCTGTTTAGCTGACCAATTCCCCTTTCAGGGCTATTTAGGGTCTCTCCATTGGGTGGTTCTTCAGATTCAGATTACAAGACTCCAGCAGAAATTCTCTGCATCCTCTACTTCACCTTCTCACCGTAGAAACTGCATCTGGACCCTCCAGGAACTCTACAAACTGCAACAAAGAAGCAAAGATGACTTCTGGAACATTGTATCTTCAGCTCCTGCCAGTAACTGCAACTGTTTCCCTGTCGTGCATCCTTAGATTACAGCCTGTCTTCAGCCTGCACCAGAAGAGCGAAGGAATCTCCCTTGGAATGAAGGAGTCACCCCCCTGCTTAAGGAGGCACCACTCTGCATTGACGACCGTCTGCGTGGATCCCCTTTCCTGATAAGCTGCATGGATCCTGCATCACAGTTGGTGGAATGAAGTGGTCCCAACAATCCTGATGTCCGACTGTCCAACTTTGGTGGAAGTAAGAGCTTGCATCCCCATGCAAGACAGTACCCCGTGCACCACGTGTTTTGAAGTTGCCAAAGCTTGTTTGCATTCTTTCACAAAGTTCTTCATGCACCGTGTAGCTCTGCCCCCCAGCACTCTAACCTGTGATACACATCTTCCTGAGTGGTTCTCCAGTGGCATGGGAACCTTTGTTGTAGTGCTGCGTGGGCCTCCTTTTGCTTCTCCTTTGTCCCCGTGCTGTGGGACTCCTGTGCATGCTGCCTGGTCTTCTGTGGGCTCTCTGAATTGTTGAGAGCCCCCTCTGACTCCGCCTTCGGAGTCCACCAGGTCCCTCCTGGTCCCGGGCAGCGCCATTTTCCGCTAACCGTGAGCTTTGTGTGTGCCAAGACTTGTTGGCGGACTCTAGCAATGCAAACCAGACTGCAAACCTCCATCCAGCGTGGGACATCATCTGCACCAACCAGGAACCCGAATCTGTCTTCTTGGGTGTAGTACTGACCATTCTTCCTCACTGGTGGTTCTTCTTTTGCACCTTCATCCAGGTTAGCAGGGGCTCCTGTTCTCCATGGACTCTTATGTGCTTCTTGGACTTGGTCCCCTTCTTCCACAGGTCTTCAGGTCCTGGGAACGGTAATGTGTTTTACTCCTGCATTTCTAGGCTCTGGGGTGGGTTCAGCGCCCCTCTACACACTACACTTGCCTAGTGTCACAGTGTTCTTTCCTCGGGATCTGCACGCTGCTGAACAAAAGACCCACCTCCCGGCGTCACCAACTCAGAAAGCTATTATAGCACAGAGTTATGATGAACCCAGGCGGGGGCAAGGGAATTAGGGTAGGGAACTGCAAAGAGAGAGATCTGAAAAGAAATGGTTAGAACAAATATGCATATACTCATTCATAGCAGTATAACTCATCAATAGACTCTTGAATAAAGGCGTCTCCGTGATATCAGAGTGAGACCCCTTTTGTGAAATGAGGGCGAAGCCCCGTCTTTGAATCATGGAACAAGAACAAACTACAACCTCAGAACCAAGAAATGGCAAGAGCTTTGGACTATCGTCATACTCTGAATATCAATCCTGTAACAACTATACATTCATACATAAACGTTTGATCACAGCCTAGAAATTCTCAAAGACATAAATATGTATCTCACATATTATGCTCTCCAAAAAACAATAAAACTATAATTTGCTTATCTCCGAAATGCTTTCACATTTACTATCTGGGCCTGGAAGTTTTACTCAATGAACTTGAAGCGCTTTGTTTGTTGGGCAGAGGTGCCTTGTTTGTTGTTCATGAATCGCTTTGATTATTATACATTAAGCGCTTTGTTCATCATGCCAGAAAGTGCTTTTACTTGTCTTGTCTGAAGCGCTACGCTCGTTATGCTTAGGGGCGCTTTACTCATGTGGACTGAAGTGCTTTGATTGCCGAGTCAAGGGCGCTTTACTCATGTGGACTGAAGCGCTTTGATTGTCGTGCCAAGGGCGCTTTACTCATGTGGACTGAAGCGCTTTGATTACCGTGCCAAGGGCGCTTTACTCATGTGGACTAAAGCGATTTGATTGCCGAGCCAAGGGTGCTTTACTCATGTGGACTGAAGCGCTTTGATTGCCGAGCCAAGGACGCTTTACTCATGTGGACTGAAGCGCTTTGATTGCTGAGTCAAGGGCGCTTTACTCATGTGGTCTGAAGCTCTTTGATTGCTGTGCCATGGGCGCTTTACATATGTGGCCTGAAGCGCTTTGCTCGTTGTGCTAAGGGGCGCTTTACTCCTGTGATCCAAAGCACTTTGATCGTCGCACCAAGGCCGCTTTACTCTTAAAACTGAAAACGCTTTGCTCGTTGTGCTAAGGGGCGCATTACCTTTGGAAGTAACAACTCCCTTCATGATTGGACTCATCGAAACCTTACCGCTACGAGTATGACCTACTCATATCTGAATTCACCATTGAAACAAGGATACTCTGATTTGCTGTCAATCTGCCATGCAGGAAATCTGTTCTTCTTCAGAGGAACCCCCACGAGGTCTGACTGCATTGAAGTCTTCAAAATAGTGATCAATGTGCTTGGGTGTGGCTGAGCTTTATAGGCCTGCCACACCCCAAGATGGCCGCTGCCTCTAAAAATCTGGGAATTGTAGCCCCTTCATAGAATAGCACTAAGTGCATCTTTTCTACCAATGTCCTGACCCTGCAGCAAAATGAGCATCTTTTCTACTAATGTCCTGACCCTGCAGCAAAATGAGCTTTACCACAGGGCAGACGACACTGATGACTACATTTAGAACAGGAGGGGATGACAAGTGGTGCTCATGAAGCACGGCAAATACGCGCAGCTGAGTTTTGGGTGGGACCTGGACCGGGCACAGCCTTATTCCTGACATTACACCCCTCTCCCAAGTGTGGTCCAGGGACCGGCTTATCAGGATGGAGGAGATGAAAGCGTTGCACCAAACGTGGTGCATGGACATGTCTTGCATGTTCCCAAGAGTCATTTTCCGGTCTGTATCCTTTCCAGGACACTAAGGCCCTCATTCTGACCTTGGCGGGCGGCGGAGGCCGCCCGCCAAAGTCCCGCCGTCAGGTTACCGTTCTGCGGTCGAAAGACCGCGGCGGTAATTCTGACTTTCCCGCTGGGCTGGCGGGCGTCGCCTTCAGACCGCCAGCCAGCCCAGCGGGAAAGAGGCTTCCACGATGAAGCCGGCTCGGAATCGAGCCGGCGGAGTGGAAGCTGTGCGACGGGTGCAGTTGCACCCGTCGCGTATTTCACTGTCTGCGCAGCAGACAGTGAAATACATGTAGGGGCCCTCTTACGGGGGCCCCTGCAATGCCCATGCCAGTGGCATGGGCACTGCAGGGGCCCCCAGGGGCCCCGCGACCCCCCCCTACCGCCATCCGGATCCCGGCGGTCGGACCGCCGGGATCTGGATGGCGGTAGGGGGGGTCGGAATCCCCGCGGCGGTGCAGCAAGCTGCGCCGCCGTGGAGGATTCAATGGGGCGGCGGTACACTGGCGGGAGCCCGCCAGTGGTGCCGGTCCGACCGCGGCTTTACCGCCGCGGTCGGAATCCCCATTGGAGCACCGCCGGCCTGTCGGCGGTGCTCCCGCGGTCCTCCGCCCTGGCGGTCTTTGACCGCCAGGGTCAGAATGAGGGCCTAAGGCCCTCATTACAACTCTGGCGGTCAGTGTTAAAGCGGCGGTAATACCGCCAACAGGCAGCAGAAAAACAAATAGAATCACGACCGTGGCGGAAACCGCCAACAGAGACAGCCACTTTGACACTCCGACCGCCACGGCGGTACAAACAAACAGCGCGGAGGTCACCGCCAACAGACAGGCGGAAGACAATGTACCACCCACACTATTATGAGAGGCCAATCCGCCACCTTTTCCAGGGCGGAACCAACGCGAACAAAAACACGGCGGAAACGGGATTTGGAAGGGAAAACACTCACCTCTCCACACCCCACGAGCAACCAGGACGCAATGGAGCCAGAACTCCAGATACTCCTTGCAGTGGTATTCCTGCTCCTCTACCAGGAGCACGAAAGACGGCGGCGACGACCACGGTGAGTACTGCACCTACAACACAGGGGAGGGGGAGGGAAAAGAGAGTGACACACACACACAACACGCAATACCCACACCCCCACCCTCACCCACAACAACATACACACAAATACATGCTGCAACATTACATTTACACCCCCCCACCCCCCCTGGAAGAACGCAAGGACAAAATGAAATGAGTTGAACGATTGTAATATTTAAAAATCCATTAGTCAAAACTTGAAATACAGGATATACAGTTATGTACACCAACTACACAAGTCCGGATAGTGCACAAATTATTGTCCGTGGACCACTGGGCTCAAACGGACTTCAAACGGAGAGAACACTGTAGGGGCATCAGATCGAAATAAAACAGGCACCTCAGGGGTAAGGGAAGGGGGGCACCTAAGCCGGATGAGTGCACGATGACAGCTCCACGAGGGGGCTCCATACCCACTGCTCTATCCTGGGGAGTGCATAGCCACAGTCTCTCAAGTCTTTCCAGTGGGTGGTTTACCCACTGCTGTATCCTGGGGAGTGCAAACCCACAGTCTCTCAAGTCTTTCCAGTGGGTGGTTTGCCCACTGCTTTATCCTGGGGAGTGCAAAGCCACAGTCTCTCAAGTCTTTCCAGTGGGTTGTTTGCCCACTGCTGTATCCTGGGGAGTGCAAAGCCACAGTCTCTCAAGTCTTTCCAGTGAGTGGTTTGCCCACTGCTTTATCCTGGGGAGTGCAAAGCCACAGTCTCTCAAGTGGATGTCTTTCTCCACTGGTTCTGGAGGGTGATTTGTGCCCAGAGTGCTTCATCCTGCCAAGGACTGAGGTAGTGAATGCTTTTCTCCACTGGTTCTGGAGGGGGCTTTGTGCCCAGAGTGCTTCATCCTGCCAAGGACTGAGGTAGTGGATGTGATACTCCACTGGTTCTGGAGGGGGCTTTGTCCCCAGAGTGCTTCATCCTGCCAAGGACTGAGGTAGTGGATGCCTTTCTCCACTGGTTCTGGAGGGGGCTTTGTGCCCAGAGTGCTTCATCCTGCCAAGGACTGAGGTAGTGGATGTGATTCTCCACTGGTTCTGGAGGGGGCTTTGTGCCCAGAGTGCTTCTTCCTGCCAAGGACTGAGGTAGTGGATGCTTTTCTCCACTGGTTCTGGAGGGGGCTTTGTGCCCAGAGTGCTTCATCCTGCCAAGGACTGAGGTAGTGGATGTTTTTCTCCACTGTTTCTGGAGAGGGCTTTGTGCCCAGAGTGCTTCATCCTGCCAAGGACTGAGGTAGTGTATGTGATACTCCACTGGTTCTGGAGGGGGCTTTGTGCCCAGAGTGCTTCATCCTGCCAAGGACTGAGGTAGTGGATGTGATACCCTGTTGCTTGGCGCACTCCAAAAGCCCGCAGTTGCTGGCACCACTGTGCCCGGTGATGTGGTGGCTGAGGTGCTGGGTTGGGACCGGGAAAGCCAAGCCCTAGGGGACGGACGGGGGGGGAGGTGTTGGTAAGAGGTCAATATTAGCCAGGAAAGGTTTTTTCGACACACTGGGACGGGTAGATGAAGGGGATTTGGGAGTGGAGGAGAAGGTAGTGGTTGTAGGAGGTGTACGTTTGCTGACTTTGGGTGAAAGTGCATGGGCTGGAGGCTGTTGTGAGGTGGATGGCTGTTGGGTGGGTGTGTGGCTGCGTTTGTGTACTTTGGGAGGAGGGCTCACAGACACACTGATAGAGCACACAGGGGATGTGTGAATGGTAGTGGGGGTGGTGAGTGCACGTGAGCAATGTGTGGTGATGGGAGTGCTGGTGATGGAGGTAGTGGCTGAGGATGTAGTGCATGCAGGTGTGAGTGGAGACAAGACAGGGAGGGAGGAGGATGACGTGGAGGAGGGGACCCAGTGGAGACAGTGGATGTTGGTATGTGTGCATGGGTATGATGCTTGTGTGCCTGTGGGATGTGTGGTGCTTATGTTTGCCAGAGCCATCCTTGTGTGTTGAGGTGTGTGCATGCTGGTCTGATGGTGTGCTTGGGATAGGCTGAGGTACAGGGGATTGGGTCTGGGTGGAGGAAGTTGGAGGGGGAGACTGGACACTGAGACAATGGCTGCCATCAGTGCTGAGGCCAGAGCCTGAAATGTTCTCTGTTGGGCTGCCTGGCCAGAATGAATGCCCTCCAGGTATGCATTTGTTTGTTGCAAATGCCTCTCAAGACCCTGGATGGCATTCAGAATAGTAGACTGCCCAACAGTGAGGGATCTCAGGAGGTCAATAGCCTCCTCACTGAGGGCAGCAGGGCTGACTGGGGCAGGGCCTGAGGTGCCGGGGGCGAAGGAGATGCCCACCCTCCTGGGTGAGCGGCCACAGGACACACGCTGAGGGGCTGCTGGGAGGGCGGTGCTGGTAGTGGGGGTGGCCGCTGTACCTGTTGATGCGGGGGGCACAGCGGGGCCCGCCACTGCCAGGGAGCTCCCATCAGAGGAGGAGTCGCTGTCGCTGATGTCACCTCCTGTCCCCGCCGTGGAGCTCCCCTCGCCCTCCATCCAACTGGTGGCTTCAGACTCCGTTGTCTCGCCCTCCAGGGCCATGTGGGATGCAGCTCCCTCCTGCTCTGGTGCCTCTGCTCCTCTGCCTGATGATGCTAATGCACACACGAACAGGGAGACCACAAAAAAGGGGGGGGAGACAAAAGAAAGACATGTTCAGTGCATGCAACACCACTACCGTTGGCGGACACTACAGACACAGCAGCCCTCTGCACTACGCCATGCACTTATAGTTCCTAGATTAATCACATGCCCATGGGGTACAAGGCCTATGCCCGATTGCTGCACACATGGAAGTCACAGGAGCCTGACTAGGTGTTGATGGCTCTTACCACTGGTGGGGTTGGGGTGCCACATAGCCTGCCTCACAAAGGGACCTTGCCTACAAAACTCGCCCTGTCCTAGGGTAACCCACTGCCCACCTCCCCCACCCAGACACCTCGTAATGCGTGCAGAGTCAGATGGATGTGACGGTACTCACCCCCTTGTGGCTGCTGTGATGCCCTCAAGCGCCCATCCAACTCCGGATACGACACCGCCAGGATCCGGAACATCAGGGGGGTCATGGTACGACGGGCACCCCTCCCACGTTGGGAGGCCATCCCCAGCTGGGTTCCACCATCTTCTTGCTCCAGCGACGAATGTCCTCCCATCTTTTACGGCAGTGGGTGCTCCATCTGTGGTGGACCCCCAGGGTCCGGACGTCATTGGCGATGGCACGCCAAATATCCTTCTTCTGGTGGGCGCTGACCTAGAGGAATAGTACAGGGGAAAAGGAAAATCTTTAACCGTCCGGACCATCACAGTCATTGAACCACGTTCCAACCCCTACCCTGATGCACAAACACTCACCGTCCGCTCATGCAGGGCTCAGTCCCCCACTCTATCTTCCATCCACATCACTCCAAACAGCCATTGCCCATACAGCATGCTCACAGTGTACTCACCTGTTTGTCTGAGGGACTGTAAAGTAGCGTGTACTAGGGGAGGACCCCATCCACTAACTTCTCCAACTCCTCCGAAGTGAAGGCAGGGGCCCCTTCCCCAGACACATGAGCCATCGTCGCTTCCAGACTGAGGTCACAGCAGCACTTGCAGTGTAGGAACTCTCCTGTCGAAGGTCAGGTATCAAGTGAGTGAACAGACAGAAAATGGCAGTCACGTCCGCAGTGGTGCGTACCGTCACCGCCGGTGTACATCGTCATTGGCTGCTGGGAACCAAAGGGTCCAATGTTAACCAATGCAGCATTGCACAACGGTCTTCGACCGCCTACCGCGACGGTGTACAGCGCCAGCGCAGTTACCTCATATCCCCTTGTCCCACCTTACAGGTCAGGCAGCCACCATTTCAGGGGGCCACATGGCATTAATTTTAAATGCATCACACCTATCTAGGCCTTGCATACACACAGTGACAGGCACAGTGCGGATTGACAAATGTGTGCAAGAAACATTTTTTAATACCTCAGTGTTGGCTGACTCTGCTCGCTGTTCTCGTCCATAGGGCACGTCCGCTGGGGCAGGTGAGGAGATGGTGGCATCCTCCGGTGTACAGACCGCTGGTGGACCTGTCGACAATGGAAGAGAGACACGTAATAGTCACCTACAGACTTGATCATGCAAAAATCCATGAACTGTGTGCCCCGTTGGAGTCAGACCTGATGTCAGCAATCCGCCTTCCCACAGGGATCCCCCCTCTAGTGCAGGTCCTGTCAGTACTCCATTTCCTGGCAAGTGGGTCTTTTCAATCTACAGTGGCCAATGTATCAGGGATGTCCCAGCCTATGTTATCAAACGTGTTGTCCAGAGTGTTGTCTGCCTTGCTGAAACAAATGCGCAGCTACATTGTGTTCCCTCAGGTGGAGGATTTGCCCACAGTGAAAGGTGACTTCTATGCCCTGGGACATATCCCCAACATCATAGGAGCCATTGATGGGACACATGTAGCCTTGGTACCCCCCGCAGGAGTGAACAGGTGTACAAAAACCTGAAGAGCTACCATTCTATGAATGTGCAGATGGTGTGTTTGGCCGACCAGTACATCTCCCATGTGAATGCCAAATTTCCTGGCTCAGTGCATGACGCTTACATTCTGAGGAATAGCAGCATCCCTTATGTGATGAGGCAACTCCAGAGGCACCGTGTGTGGCTAATAGGTGAGGACAAGGACCCTATACAGTGTGAATAGTTGTCTGGGTCTGGGGTTGTCCCTACGGGTTAGTGTGTATCTAACAGTTGTCCCTCGACATTTGCAGGTGACTCTGGTTACCCCAACCTGTCCTGGCTACTGACCCCAGTGAGAAATCCCAGGACAAGGGCAGAGGAACGCTACAATGAGGCACATGGGCGAACTAGGAGGATTATAGAAAAAACCTTCGGCCTCCTGAAGACCAGGTTCCGATGCCTCCATATGACAGGTGGTTCTCTCTACTACTCACCAAAGAAGGTGTGCCAGATCATCGTGGCCTGCTGTATGCTGCACAACCTGGGTTTCCGACGGCAGGTGTCTTTTCTGCAGGAGGATGGTCCAGAAGGAGGTCTTGTGGCAGCTGAGGAGCCTGTGGAGAGTGAAGAAGAGGAGGCAGAAGAAGAGGATATCAGCAACAGAAACAACGTTATCCAGCAATACTTCCAGTGAGACACAGGTAAGAAGATGTCACTGCCTCACACATCTCATTCAATTGTTAGACCTATCATATGTCTGTCACTTTCACCCAGTGAATGGTCCCTGACTTGTCACTTTGCCTTTCCATTTCACAGATGTGGGTCCCACTGTGTGACCTCTGATATATTACCTGATGGACTAGAGCTGTGTTTCATCTGTATGTTGACAATACAATCGACATTGCTATATTCCATAGTTATTGTAAATACACATTTGTGAAAGCACAGACTGACTCCAGATTGTTTTGTGATTCAAGGGGGTTTGTTTCAGTGCAAATAAGTGGAGGGGGCGGTAAAATGGGCAGGGGTGATGGTGGAGGATTGTCCATGGCAGAGTCCAGTCTATTTGTTTCACAGGTGCATTGTCCAAAGGGGCATAGGAAGTGGAGCTAGGGCAGTTGATGGATGGACAGGGTGACGTAGTGGGACAGAAGGATGACATTCAGGGGGGTCTCATTTCCTCGCGGGGGTCTTGGAATTGTTCTCTGTCCTTGTCCTGGATCTCAGGGACCGTTTGCAGGGTGGTTCTCCATCTGCAGGGGTTGGGATGCTGGTGTCATGGTCCTGTGGTGGTGCCTCCTGTCCACTAGTGCTGGCGAAGGTGGTGGGCTGTTCATCATCCAGGCTAGTGTCAGGGGCCCCTTGTTGTGCCACAGTGTCCCTCCTGGTGTTCACAAGGTCCTTCCGCACCCCTACAATGGTGACCAAGGTGGTGTTGATGGACTGTTGAGTTCCTCCCTGATCCCCAGATACTGTTCCTCCTGCAGCCGCTGGGTCTCCTGAAACTTGGCCAGTACCGTTGCCATAATCTCCTGGGAATGATGGTACGCTCCCATGATGTTGGAGAGGCCCTCATGGAGAGTGGGTTCCCTGGGCCTGTCCTCCCCCTGTCACACAGCAGTCCTCCCAGTTCCCCTGTTTTCCTGTTCCTCTGTCCCCTGAACCGTGTGCCCACTGCCTCCAGGTCCCTGATTTTCTTGGGGTGGTGGGTTTGCCTGGGTTCCCTGTAGTGGTGGACACACTGCTGCTTGACCTTCCCTTGGATTCAGAAGGATGGTCCCGCTGGGTGGGTGCTGTGCTGGTGGTCCTGAAGGGAGAGGCTCTGTGGTGACATGTGCCAGTGTCTGGGGAACCGACTGTCCGAGGTCCCAGATGGGCCGGGCTGGTCATCTTGATCCAGTTGGACAGAGCTGCTGTCATCACTGTGGACCTCTTCTGTGGGGGGAGTGGACATGTCTGGAACTTCCTGTCCGGTGACGTCGGGCAGGGGTCCTGCAGGGGTGTAAATGATTATTGCAGCTGTGTGTTTCTTCGTGTGCAATGGGTGGGTGACCCTGTACTCCAGTACTTGCATTCTTGTCTAGGAACTTGTGTGATAATTGGTTTGGGGTCTGTGTGGGTATCTGTGGTGGACATGCTTTGGTGATGGGAGTCCATGCTTTGGTGTTGCATGCAGGGCTAGGTGTTGGGATGGTTGGTTTGTGATAGTGGGACATTTGTGAGGTGTTGGAGTGATGGGGGTGAGGGTGGGGTATGTGATGGCATGCAGGTAGGGTGGGGGATGTAATAGTAAAGGTTTGACTTACCAGAGTCCATTCCTCCTGCTACTCCTGCGAGGCCCTCACGATGCAGTATAGCCTTGCTCCTCCCATGTTGTTAGTTGTGGGGGAGGAGGTGGGGGTCCGCCGCCAGTCCTCTGTACTGCAATCTGGTGTCTTGAGACCACGGAACGCACCTTCCCCCGTAGGTCATTCCACCTCTTCCTGATGTCATCCCATGTTCTTGGATGCTGTCCCACTGCGTTGACCCTGTCTACGATTCTGCGCCATAGCTCCATCTTCCTAGCTATGGAGGTGTGCTGCACCTGTGATCCGAATAGCTGTGGCTTACCCAGACGATTTCCTCCACCATGACCCTGAGCTCCTCCTCAGAGAACCTGGGCTGTCTTTGAGGTGCGTGAATGTTGTGTGAGTGATGGTGTTGTGTGCCTGTGGATGCTAGTGTTGTCTCTGGTGGTGTCTCTCTCTGGCCTTCTTTAGGAAATTTTGGTAGTAGGGGTTTGTGGGTGACGTGGGTGTGTGTTTTATATTGGATTGGGTGTGCGGGAGTGGTGTGTGTATGTGTATCAGGTGTGTGTATTTTGAATTGTCCAATGTGGTTGTGTTTTGTATATGTGTGTGTGTATTTTGAGCGCGGCGGTGTGTACCGCCAATGGTTTACTGTGGTTGAAAGACCGCCGTGTGGATTCGTGGGTCGTGATAATGTGGGCGTATTCCTGTTGGCGTGACGGTGTTGGTTTTGTTATCGCAAGTTTATCACTGACCTTTGGTGTGGCGGACTTGTATGGGTGTCTGGATTTTGGCGGATTCCGAGCTGTGGGTCGTAATAGCTGTAGCGGAATTCCGCTGCCGCTGCAGTGTGTTGGCGGTCTTCTGCACGGCGGTAAGCGGGATTTACCGGCAATGTTGTAATGAGGGCCTAAGTACCAAAGGGAAGACCCACGATATCTGGAGTCTAAGATAGATTGCACCTCATATTCCCAATGACCTTGGACTAATAGAGGAGCAGGTTGTGTGACATGAGGGTGAAGCAGATTTAAGAAGTGAAGTGTGAAACACCAGATGAATTTTCAAAGACGATGGTAACTTTAGTTTATATGTTACTCGGTTCACTTGTCGCAGAACTTCATAGGGCCCTATGAATTTTGGATGAAACAGATTTTTATTTTTTAATACAAAGTTTTTCGTGGATAACCAAACTCTATCTTTGTCAGTATACTGAGGACCAGGCTGGTGTTTTTTGTCATATTGATTTAAAATGTTGTCTTTGCTTGATGCAAATTTGTTTGCAATTGTGAATGTACCTTTTTCATGTGTGTTAGCATTTCCATGACTGCTGGAGTGGTTTGAGTAGAAGTAGGTAGCGTAACTGGCAAAATGTGTGGATGACGCCCATATAAACCATAGAAAGGAGTTGAGTTTATTGAAGAGTGGTGAGAGTAATTATAAGCCAGTTCTGCAAGCCACAAAAGATCCAACCAGGTTTTAGGAGACTTTGTTGCATAACATCGTAAGTATTGTTTTAGAGTTTGGTTTAGTCTCTCTGTTAGACCATCCGTTTGTGGATGATAACTAGTGGATAAAGTTGAATCAATTCGTAAAGCCTTGCACCATTGCTGCCAATAACGTGCAGAAAATTGTGTTCCTTTATCAGAGAGGATGACTTTTGGAAGTCTATGAAGGTGAACATTGTTTTCTAAGATGATAGTTGCTGCTAAGGTGTCGAGGTTGGGAGCCCTTTACAGGCAATGAAATGAGCATATTTGGTAAGACTATCCACCACCACTAAAATGGTTGTAAATTGCTATACTTGAGAAAGACCAGTAATAAAATCCATAGAGATATTTTCCATGGATGATTGGGAACAGGTAGAGGTATCAATAGACCTTTGGGCTTGCTATGTTTGCTTTTGCATCTTGCACATACTTCACATCATTGTAGCATTTGCTTAAGGTCGTGAACAAATGTAGGCCACCAAAAATACCTTTTCATGAGTTCTAGTGTTTTTTGAGGACTTGGATGACCTGCCAGAGGATGACTATGCAACCAATGAAAAACTGTCTCTCTTAACTCCTCAGTAGGCAGGAACACTCGAGATTTGTGTAGAGGAAGGCTTTGTTGAATGGACCTTTTTTGTGTCTTGTTGTAACCACTCTTGCCTCTTGCCACTTGGTGATGTGAAAATGATTACGAATGAGATCAAAGAATTTCTCGGCTGCTACCAAACACAACACTTTTGAAGGCTTTATAATAGGCATGGGTTTTTGTTCAGTATGTGTGATCGAAGAATCTTGTCTAGCCAATGCGTCGGACTTACGATTATCTACTCCTGGTCTAAAAGTCACTATGAAATCAAATTCTGCAAAGAATAGCATCCAACTCAGTTGCCTGGGAGTTAGTAGTCTGGCAGAACTCATAAACTGTAAATTTCTATGGTCAGAGTATACAGTTATGGTGTGTTTTGCTCCCAATAGATAATGTCTTCATTCTTTGAAAGCATTGGGATTGCTAGTAATTCTTTTTCTGCTATGGTGTAATTCTGTTCTGCTTCATTTAGTTTTCTTGACACATTTGCTATGGGGTGCAATTGTCCAGTTTCTCGATGATGTTGGGATAGGATGGCCCCAACAGCGACATTGGATGCATCGGCTTCCACAATGAATGGTTCCTCCACATTGAGATGAGCTAGAATGGGAGCTGAAGTAAAGGCCTTTTTTAAGTCTTGAAATACTTCCTCTGTCTCTTGGGACCAGTTGAAGACGGCCTTTTTCCTTAGTAATTTGGTAATTGGTGCCACCTTTTGGGAGAAGTGATGGATGTAGCGTCGATAAAAATTTGCAAAACCCAAAAAACATTGGATGTCACGTACTGATTTTTTTGTGGACCATTCGGATACAGCTTTAATTTTTCTTTCAGTCATTTGCATGCCGTCAGGTGTTAAAATGACTCCCAGAAATTCAACTTCTTTGGTTTGGAATTCGCATTTAATTAATTTGCAAAACAAATTATGGTTTTGTAGAGTTTGTAATACCTTTTTTACATGTTCTTCATGTATGTCTTCAGAGTTTGAATAAATCAATGTATCGTCAATATAAACGATGACAAAGATGTCTAGGTATTCTCTCAGAACATCGTTTAGGAAATATTGGAAAGCTGCTGGGGCATTACATAGACCAAACGGCATCACTAGATACTCAAATAGGCCATAACGAGTCTTAAAAGCCGTTTTCCACTGAACTCCCTCTCGACTTCAAACTAGGTGATAAGCACCTCGTAAGTCAAGTCTGGTGTGAATAATGGCGGCTTTTACCTGGTCTAACAAGACTGGTATGAGTGGTAGTGTATATTTATTTTTAACAGTGATCTTGTTTATCACTCTAAAGTCAATACAAGGTCTCAATTCACCATTAACTTTGGGTATGAAAAACAGCGGAGAAGCCGCTGGAGATCGTGATGGCCGAATTAGCTCGTTGGCTAAATATTGGTCTCGTAAGACTTGATTTTCTTTCTCTGATAATGCATAGATTCTACAATTTGGTATATTGGCGCCGGGTACAAGGTCGATCTGACAGTCGTACGTCCTGTGAGGTGGTAAGGAGCTTGCTTTCTTTTCACAGAAAATGTCAGTATATTCTGAATACTGTGGTGGCAGATCAATTTCCTTCTCGACTGCAGTAGCAATAGAGTGTTGAAGATTTCCTTCTTTGTCTCATCCTGGTTGAAAACATTTTTTTGCACAAGAGGAAGAAGAAAAACGCAAAACCTGGTTGCACCAGTTTATGCATAGATTGTGTAACATTAACCACGGCATTCCTAAAATAAAACCATATTGGGGTGCTTGGATTATATCGAAGCGAATTATCTCACAGTGGTTCTGATTCTCATCATCTTTGCAAAGCATTTGTATTCATGAAGTTTGTTTAGTAAAGGGGCCTCCTGGCAATTCCCTACCATCAACTGCATAAACAACTTCAGGAACCTTTTTCTTGACACTGGGTATATGCAAGTCTAGAGCAGTTTGTGGGTCCACAAAATTTCCTGTTGCCCCTGAATCAATTCGAACTTTATGGCCCTCATTACAACCCTGGTGGTTGGTGTTAAAGCGGCGGTAACACCGCCAACAGGGCGGCGAAAAAAAAAATGGGATTACGACCGTGGCGGAAACCGCCAACATAGACAGCCACTTTCACACTCCGACCGCCACGGCGGTACAAACAAACAGCGCGGCGGACACCGCCAACAGACAGATGGGAGACAATGTACCACCCACCCTATCACAACATGGCTATCCGCCACCTTTTCCGGGGCGGAACCAACGCGAATAAAAACATGGCGGAAACAGTACACAGAAGGGAAAACACTCACCTCTCCACACCCCACGAGGAACCAGGACGCCATGGAGCCCGAATTGCAGATACTGCCGGCGATGGTCTTCCTGCTCCTCTATCAGGAGCTCTAACGACGGCGTCGATGACCACGGTGAGTACTGCACCTACAACATAGGGGCGGGGGGAGGGAAAACAGAGTGACACACACACACAACACCCCCACCCTCACCCTCACCCACAACACCATACACACAAATACATGCTGCAACATTACATATACACACCCCACCCCCGTGGAAAAACGCAAGGACAAAATGAAATGATTTTCACGATTGTAATCAATAAAAATCCATTAGTCAAAAGTCAAAATCCAAAATATACAATTATGTACACCAACTACACAAGTCCGGATAGTGCACCAATCATTGTCCGTGGACCACTGGGCCCAAAATGCATGGGCAAGGCCTACACATGATACCTGACTCCAAACGGAAAGTACACTGGAGGGGCACCACATAGAAAATATACAGGCACCTCAGGGGGAGGGGACGGGGGCACCTCAGCCTGATGAATGCACAACGCCACTGCTCCACGAGGGGGCTCCATGCCCATTGATGTATCCTGGGGAGTGCAAAGCCAAAGTCTCTCAAGTCCTTTCAGTGGGTGGTTTGCACACTGCCTTATCCTGGGGAGTGCAAAGCCACAGTCTCTCAAGTCTTTCCAGTGGGTGGTTTGCCCACTGCTTTATCCTGGGGAGTGCAAAGCCACAGAATCTCAAGTCTTTTCAGTGGGTGGTTTGCCCACTGCTTTATCCTGGGGAGTGCAAAGCCACAGTCTCTCAAGTGGATAACAGTTTCCACTGGTTCTGGAGGGGGCTTTGTGCCCAGAGTTCTTCATCCTGCCAAGGACTGAGGTAGTGGATGCCTTTCTCCACTGGTTCTTGAGGGGGCTTTGTGCCCAGAGTGCTTCATCCTGCCAAGGATTGAGGTAGTGGATGCCTTTCTCCACTGGTTCTGGAGGGGACTTTGTGCCCAGAGTGATTCATCCTGCCAAGGACTGAGGTAGTGGATGCCTTTCTCCACTGGTTCTGGAGGGGGCTTTGTGCCCAGAGCGCTTCATGCTGCCAAGGACTGAGGTAGTGGATGTATCTCTCCACTGGTTCTGGAGGAGGCTTTGTGCCCAGAGTGCTCAACGTGCATTGTGGCCAGAACAATACACTTGCCTGGATGTGTGTGCCACGAGATTGCCGAGGTACAGGTAGGATGATACGCCATGGAGGCAGAGACATTCCCCACACTGCTGCGGGTTTGCATTCCATATGCAGGTGACAACTGTGATGACAGTGATGCTTCATGAAATCTGCCCAGGGTCCTGGAACTCACCACCAGCCTCGGACGGCTGACCAATGGGGATGGTAGCCATGTCTGTGGTGGTGCCACTGTCTGAGGATGTTGCGGGGCCACTGGAGGTGCTTGCGGCGGTGTCAGTTACGGCGGTGCTTGCCGTGGTGTAAGTCGCGATGGTGCTGGCTACGGAGTCTGTGTCAGTGGTGCTGGCAGCGGGGTCTGTGGCGGCGGTGCTGGTGGCGGGGTCTGTGGCGGCGCTGCTGGCTGCGGGGTCTGTGGCAGTGCTGCTGGCTGCTGGGTCTCTGGCGGTGGTGCTGGCGGCGGGGTCTGTGGCAGTGCAGGTGGCGGTGAAGGTGGCGGTGTTCTCCGTCATACAGGTTGGCGTCGATGTGGTCAGAAGGTGTGACACTGGTCCCTCAGTCGGTGCCACCATGCCGTCTCCTGACCTGCCCTTCAGTTTTTGGCACTTCCCCACCATTGATGGTGGTGCAGCTGTCTTGCCACTATCCCCTTTCGTTTTCCCTGACCCCTTGGTGGCAGGTGTTTTCGGCTTCTCCCTCCGGGATGTGGGCACCTTTTTCACCTTGGCAGGTGGTGGAATGCCCTTGCCCTCGCTCTGTGGCACACTGGCAGCCCTGATGCTTGGCGCACTCCATGACCCCGCAGTTGCTGGCACCACTGTGCCTGGGGATGTGGTGGCTGAGGTGCTGGGCTGGGACCTGGAAAGCCTGGCCCTAGGGGAAGGACGGGGGGGAGGTGTAGGGAAGAGGTCAATATTAACCAGGAAAAGTTTTTTAGACACACTGGGACGGGTAGGTGGAGGGGGTTTGGGAGTGGAGGTAGAGGTAGTGGTTGTAGGAAGTGTACGTCTGCTGAATTTGGGTGAAGGTGCATGGGCTGGAGGCTCTTGTGAGGTGGATGGCTGTTGGGTGGGTGTGTGCCTGCGTTTGTGTACTTTGGGAGGAGGGCTCAGAGACACACTGGGAGAGGACACAGGAGATGTGTGAATGGTAGTGGGGGTGGTGAGTGCATGTGAGCAGTGTGTGGTGATGGGCGTGCTGGTGATGCAGGTAGTGGCTGAGGATGTAGTGCATGCAGGTGTGAGTGGAGACGAGACTGGGAGGGAGGAGGGAGACGTGGAGGAGGGGGACACAGTGGAGGCAGTGGAAGTTGGTATGTGTGCATGGGTATGATGCTTGTGTGAGTGCCTGTGGGATGTGTGGTGCTTATGTTTGCCTGAGCCACCCTTGTGTGTTGATATGTGTGCATGCTGGTCTGATGGTGTGCTTGGGATAGGCTGAGGTACAGGGGATTGGGTCTGGGTAGAGGAAGTTGGAAGGGGGAGGCTGGACACAGGGACAATGGCTGCCATCAGTGCTGAGGACAGAGCCTGAAATGCTCTCTGTTGGGCTGCCTGGCGAGAAGGAATGCCCTCCAGGTATGCATTTGTTTGTTGCAAATGCCTCTCAACACCCTGGATGGCATTCAGAATGGTAGACTGCCCAACAGTGAGGGACTACAGGAGGTCAATAGCCTCCTCACTGAGGGCAGGGCCTGAGGTGTCTGGGGCGAAGGAGATGCCCACCCTCCTGGATGAGCGGCCACGGGACACACGCTGAGGGGCTGCTGGGAGGGTGGTGCTGGTAGGGGGGTGGCGGCTGTACCTATTGATGCGGGGGGCACAGAGCGGCCCGCCACCGCAAGGGAGCTCCCATCAGAGGAGAAATCGCTGTCGCTGCTGTCAGCTCCTGTCCCCGCCGTGGAGCTCCCCTCGCCCTCCGTCCCACTGGTGGCTTCAGACTCCATTGCTTCGCACTCCAGGGCCAAGTGGGATGCAGCTCCCTCCTGCTCCGGTGCCAATGCTCCTCCGCCTGATGATGCTGTTGCACACAAGAACAGGGAGACCACAAAAAGGGGGGGGAAAAGACAGAAGAAAGCCATGTTCAGTGCATGCAACACCCCTACCGTTGGCGGACACTACAGACACAGCAGCCCTCTGCACTACGCCATGCACTTATAGTTCCTAGATTAATCACATGCCCATTGGGTACAAGGCCTAAGCCCGATTGCTGCACACATGGAAGTCACAGGAGTATGACTAGGTGTAGATGGGACTAACCACTAGTGGGGTTGGGGTGCCACATAGTCTGCCTCACAAGGGACCTTGCCTACCAAGATCGCCCTGGCCTAGGGGAACCCACTGTCCACCTCCCCCACCCAGACACCTCGTAATGCGCACAGAGTCAGCTGAATGAGAGTCTACCCCCTTGTGGCTGCTGTGATGCCCTGAAGCGCCCATCCAACTCGGGATACGCCACCGCCAGGATCCAGAACATCAGGGGGGTCATGGTGCGACGGTCACCCCTCCCACATTGGGAGGCCATCCCCAGCTGGGCCTCTGCCATCTTCTTGCTCCAGTGGCAAAGGTACTCCCATCTTTTATGGCAGTGGGTGCCCTGTCTGTGGTGGACCCCCAGGGTCCGGACGTCCTTGGCGATGGCACGCCAAATAGCCTTCTTCTGGTGGGCGCTGACCTAGAGGAATAGTACAGGGGAAAAGGAAAATCATTACCCGACCGGACCGTCATACTCATTGGCCCTCGTTCCCACCCTTGCCCTGACGCACATACACTCACCGTCCGCACATGCAGGCCTCAGTCCCCCCCCATTTATCTTCCATCCACGCCACTCCAAACAGGCAATGCCAATGCAGCATGCTCACAGTGTACTCACCTGTTGTCTGGAGGACCGTACAGTTGTGTGTACTGAGGGAGAACCCCATCCACTAGTTTCTCCAACTCCTCCGAAGTGAAGGCAGGGGCCCTTTCCCCAGACACATGAGCCATCGTCGCATCCAGACTGAGGTCACAGCAGCACTTGCAGTGTCGGTCCTCTCCTGTTGAAGGTCATGTATCAAGTGAGTGAAAAGACAGAAAATGGCGGTCACGTCCGCTGCGGTGCGTCCCGTCACCGCAGGCGTACATCGTCATTGGCTCCTCGGACCCATAGGGTCCAATGTTAACCAATGCAGGATTGCGCGGCGGTCTTCGACCGCCTACCACGACAGTGTACAACGCCAGCGCAGTTACCTCAAATCCCCTTGTCCCACCTTACAGGTCAGGCAGCCGCCATTTCAGGGGGCCGCATGGCATTAATATTAACTGCGTCACACCAATGTAGGCCTTGAATACACACAGTAACAGGCACATTGCGGATTAATAAATCTGTGCAAATGACATTTTGTGATACCTCAGTGTTGGCTGACTCTCTGCTTGCTGTTCTCATCCATAGGGCACGTCTGCTGGGGCAGGTGATGAGATGGCAGCATCCTCCAGTGTACAGACCGCTGGTGGACCTGTCGACAATGGAAGAGAGACACATAATAGTCACCTACAGAGTTGATCGTGCAACAATACATGAACTGTGTGCCCAGTTGGAGCCAGACCTGATGTCAGCTGTCCACCATCCCAGAGGAATCCCTCCTCTAGTGCAGGTCCTGTCAGTACATTTCCTGGCAAGTGGTTCCTTTCAAACAACAGTGGCCATTGCATCAGGGATGTCCCAGCCAATGTTCTCTTACGTGTTGTCTGCCCTGCTGAAACAAATGCGCAGCTACATCGTGTTCCCTCAGGTGGAGGATTTGCCCACAGTGAAAGGTGACTTCTATGCCCTGGGACATATCCCCAACATCATAGGTGCCATTGATGGGACACATGTAGCCTTGGTACCCCCTGCAGGAGTGAACAGGTGTACAAAAACTGGAAGAGCTACCATTCTATGAATGTGCAGATGGTGTGTTTGGCCGACCAGTACATCTCCCATGTGAATGCCAAATTTCCTGGCTCAGTGCATGACGCTTATATTCTGAGGAATAGCAGCATCCCTTATGTGATGAGGCAACTCCAGAGGCACCGTGTGTGGCTAATAGTTGAGGACAAGGACCCTATACAGTGTGAATAGTTTTCTGGGTCTGGGGTTGTCCCTACGGGTTAGTGTGTGTCTAACAGTTGTCCCTCGACATTTGCAGGTGACTCTGGTTACCCCAACCTGTCATGGCTACTGACCCCAGTGAGAAATCCCAGGACAAGGGCAGAGGAACACTACAACGAGGCACATGGGCGAACCAGGAGGGTGATTGAAAGGACCTTCGGCCTCCTGAAGGCCAGGTTCCGGTGCCTCCATATGACAGGTGGTTCTCTCTACTACTCACCAAAGAAGGTGTGCCAGATCATGGTGGCCTGCTGTATGTTGCACAACCTGGCTTTGAGATGGCAGGTGCCTTTTCTGCAGGAGGATGGTCCAGCTGGTGGTCTTGTGGCAGCTGTGGAGCCTGTGGACAGTGAAGAAGAGGAGGCAGAAGAAGGGGATATCGACAACAGAAACAACATAATCATGCAATTCTTCCAGTGAGACACAGGTAAGAAGATGTCACTGCCTCCCACATTTCAGACTATTGTTGGAGCTAGCATAAGTCTGTCATTTTCACTCAGTGTATGGACCCTGACTTGTCACTTTGCCTTTCCATTTCACAGATGTGGGTCCCACTTTGTGTCCTCTGCTATATTTCCTCCAGCCCTACAGCTGTGTTACATCGGTATGTGAACAATTAAATTGACATTGCTATATTCCATGGTTATTGCAATTACACGTTTGTGAAAGCACAGACTGACTCCAGATTGTTTTGTGATTGAAGAGTGTTTATTTATGTGCCAATAAGTGGAGGGGGTTGTAAAATGGGCAGGGGTGATGGTGGTGGAATGTCCATGGCAGAGTCCAGTCTATTTCTTTCACAGGTGCATTGTCCAAAGGGGTATACGAAGTGGAGCAATGGCAGTTGAAGGATGGACAGGGTGACAAAGTGGGACCGAAGGGTGACATTTAGAGGGGTCTCATTTCCTGGTGGGGGTCTTGGCAATGTTCTCTGTCCTGGATCTCAGGGAACGTTTGAGGCTTGATTCTCCATCTGCAGGGGGTGGGGTGCTGGTGTCGTGTTCCTGTGGCGGTGCCTCCTGTCCGCTAGCGCCGGCGGAGGTGGAGGGCTGTTCATCGTCCAGGCTAGTGTCAGGGGGCCCTTGTTGTGCCACAGTGTCCCTCCCGGTGTTGCCAAGGTCTTGCAGCACCCCTGCAATGGTGACCAGGGTGTTGTTTATGGACTTCAGGTCCTCCCTGATCCCCAGATAGTGTTTCTCCTGCAGCCGCTGGGTCTCCTGAAACTTGGCCAGTACTGTTGCCATTGTCTCCTGGGAATGATGGTAAGCTCCCATGATGTTGGAGAGTGCCTCGTGGAGAGTGGGTTCCCCTGGGCCTGTCCTCCCCCTGTCACACAGCAGTCCTCCCAGTTTCCCTGTTTTCCTGAGCCTCTGTCCCCTGAACAGTGTGCCCACTGCCACTGCCGCCAGGTCCCTGATTTTCTTGGGTTTATGGGTTTGCCTGGGTTCCCTGTAGTGGTGGACACACTGCTGCTTGACGTGTCCTGGGGACAGAGGGATGGGCCCGCTGGGTGGGTGCTGTGCTGGTGTTTCTTGAGGGGGGAGGGTATGTGGTGGCTTGTGCCAGTGTCAGGGGAACCAACTGTCCCGAGGTCCCTGATGGGCTGGGCTGGTCATCTTGATCCAGTTGTGCAGAGCTGCTGTCATCACTGTGGGTCTCTTCTGTGGGGGACTGGACATGTCTGGTACCTCCTGTCTGGTGACGTTGGGTTGGGGTCCTGCAGGGGTGTAAAGGCATGATTATTGCATCTGTGTGTGCCATCGTGTGCAATGGGTGAGTGACCCTGTACTCCAGTGCTTGTATTCTTGTCTTGATCCTTGTGTGATATTTGGTTTGGGGTCTGTGTGGGTATCTGTAGTGGACATGCTTAGGTGATGGGTGTCCATGCTTTGGTGCTGCATGCAGGGCTTAGTGTTGGGATGGGTGGGCTGTGATAGTGGGGCATGTGTGAGGTGTTGGAGTGATGGGGGTGAGGGTAAGGGTGGGAGTATGTGATGGCATGCAGGTAGGGTAGGGGATATAATAGTAAAGCTTGGACTTACCAGAGTCCAATTCTCCTGTTACTCCTGCAAGGACCTCAGGATGCAGTATTGCCAAGACCTGCTCTTCCAATGTTGTTAGTTGTGGGGTAGGAGGTGGGGGTCCACCCCCAGTCCTCTGCACAGCAATCTGGTGTCTGGAGACTACGGAACGCACCTTCCCCCGTAGGTCGTTCCACCTCTTCCTGATGTCATCCCGTGTTCACAGGAATGCTAGCACTGGGGTACACGGTCACCCACCCATTGCACGCCATGACACACACAGATGCAATACTCATGCCTTTACACCCCTGCAGGACCACTACCCAACGTCACCAGACAGGAGGGTCCAGACATGTCCACTCCACCCACAGAAGAGGCCCACAGTGATGACAGCAGCTCTGTCCAACTGGATCTAGATGACCAGCCCGGACCATCGGGGACCTCTGGAAATTCGGTTACCCTCACACAGACACAGGCCACCACAGACCTTCCCCCATCTGGAAACACCAGCACAGCACAGCACCCACCCAGCGGGCCCATACCTCCGTCCCCAGGACACGTCAATCAGCTGTGTGTCCACCACTACAGGGAACCCAGGATAACCCACCACCCCAACAACAACAGGGACCTGGGGGCAGTGGCAGTGGGCACACGGTCCAGGGGACGGAGGCCCAGGAACACAGGGGAACTGGGAGGGCTGCCGTGCAACAGGGGGCGGACAGACCAAGGGAACTCACTCTCCACGAGGCCCTCTCCTCCATCATGGGAGCATACCACCACTCCCAGGAGACGATGGCAATGGTACTGCCCAAGTTTCAGGAGACCCAGCGCATGCAGGAGGAACAGTATATGGGCTTCAGGGAGGAACTCAGAACCATTAGCTCCACCCTGGGCACCATCGTAGGGGTGCTGAAGGAACTACTTAACACCAGGAGGGACACTGTGGCACTCCAATGGGCCCCTGACACTAGCATGGACGATGAACTGCCCACCACCTCCGCAGGCGCTAGTGGACAGGACACCCCGCTACAGGACCACCACACCAGCATCCCACCCACTGCAGACGGAGAACCACCCCGCAAACGGTCCCTGAGATCCAGGAACAAGACAGAGCACGATGCCAAGACCCCCGCCAAGAAATGAGACCACCCTGATTGTCATCCCACTGTCCCACTTTGTCACCCTGTCCATAATTAAACTGCCCCAGCTCCACTTCCAATGCCCATATGGGCAATGCACCTGTGAGACTAATAGACTGGACTCTGGCATGGACACTCCTCCGCCATCAGCCCTCACCATTTAACTTCCCCCTCCAATATTTTGCTTTTAAATAAACACACCTAAAGCACAAAATGATCTGGAGTCTGTCTGTGATTTCGAAATAGTGTATTTGCAATTACAGTGACAAAATGTTCTTGAAATAGTAATGTCAACATACCTATGTCACACAGCTCTAGTCCATGAGGAATCTAAGCAGATGACACACGTTGGGACCCACATCTGTGAAACCGTAAGGGAAAGTGACAACTCAGTGACCATACACTGGGTGAAAACGACAGACAGTAGAGAGGTAGTAGTTGAAAAGTACATGTAGTAGGCAGGAATGTATTCTCACCTGTGTTTCACTGGAAATATTGCTGGATCACTGAGTCCCTGTTCTGCATGTCTTCTTCCTCTGCTTCATCCTCATCACTGTCCGCAGGCTCCACAGCTGCCACAACACCGCCATCTGGACCATCCTCCTGCAGAAAAGGCACCTGTTGTCGCAAAGCCAAGTTGTGAAGCATACAGCAGGCCACGATGATCTGGCACACCTTCTTTGGTGAGTAGAATAGGGATCCACCTGTCATATGCAGGCACCTGAACCTGGCCTTCAGGAGGCCGAAGGTCCGCTCGATCACCCTCCTAGTTCGCCCATGGGCCTCATTGTAGCGTTCCTCTGCCCTGGTCCTGGGATTCCTCACTGGGGTCAGTAGCCAGGACAGGTTGGGGTACCCAGAGTCACCTGCAAATGGTGAGGGACAACTGTTAGACACACACTAACTTGTAGGGATAACCCCAGACAACCATTCCCACTGTCTTGCTTCCAGGTGCTCACCTACTAGCCACACACGGTGCCTCTGGAGTTGACCCATCACATAAGGGATGCTGCTATTCCGCAGGATGTAGACGTCATGCACTAAGCCAGGGAACATGGCATTCACATGGGAGATGTACTGGTCTGCCAAACATACCATCTGTACATTCATGGAATGATAACTCTTCCGGTTTCTGTACACCTGTTCACTCCTGTGGGGGGGACAAAAGCCACATGGGTCCCATCAATGGCACCTATGATGTTGGGGATATGTCCAAGGGCATAGAAGTCACCTTTCACTGTAGGAAAATCCTCCACCTGAGGGAAAACGATGTAGCTCCGCATGTGTTTCAGCAGGGCAGACAACACTCTGGATAATACGTTGGAAAACATAGGCTGGGACATCTCTGATGCCATGGCCACAGTTGTTTGAAAAGACCCACTTGCAAGGAAATGGAGCACTGATAGCACCTGAACTTGAGGGGGGATTCCTGTGGGATGGCGGATTGCTGACATCAGGTCTGGCTCCAACTGGGTACACAGTTCCTGGATTGTGGCACGGTCAAACCTGTAGGTGATTATCAAATGTCTTTCCTCCATTGTCGACAGGTCCACCAGCGGTCGGTACACCGGAGGATTCCGCCATCTCCTCACATGTCCCAGCAGACGGTGCCTATGAAGGACAACAGCGACCACAGAGTCAAACAACTCAGAGGTGCATACCCACAGTTTACCCAGAACACCAATCATACACAATAGGTAGCCTGTATGTGTGTTGAGACTAGGCCTAGGTATGTGTGACGCAGTTGGAAATTATGCCATGTGGGCCCCTGAAATGGCGGCTGCATGACCTCTAAAGTGGGACAATGGGATGTGAGGTAACTGCGCTGGCGTTGTACACCGTCGCTGTAGGCGGTCGAAGACCGTGGCGCAATGCTGCATTGGTTAACATTGGACCCAATGGGTCCCAGGAGCCAATGACGATGTACGCCGGCGGTGATGGTACGCACCTCCGCGGACGTGACCGCCATTTTCTATCTGTTCAATCACTCGATACCTGATCTTCGACAGGAGAGGACCTACACTGCAAGTGCTGCTGTGACCTCGGTCTGCAAGAGACAATGGCTCGTGCGTCTGGGGAAAGGGCCCCTGCCTTCACATCGGAGGAGTTGGAGAAGCGCGTTGATGGGGTCCTCCCCAGTACACGCTACTCTACGGTCCTCCAGACAAACAGGTAAGTACAAAGGGAGCATGTCGTATGGGCTATGCCTGTGTGGAGAGGGCTGGATGTAAGAAGGAAGGGGGCAGAGTTCTGCGTGCATGAAAGACGGTGGGTGCATGTGCCACATGGCAAGGGTAGGGATGGGGGCCAATCACTTTGACGGTGCAGTTGGTAATGACTTCTCTTCTTCCCCTGTACATTTCATGTAGCTCAGTGCCCACCAGAAGAAAGATATTTGGCGTGCCATCGCCAAGGACGTCCGGACCCTGGGGGTCTACCACAGATGGAGCACCCACTGCCGGAAAAGATGGGAGGACATTCGCCGCTGGAGCAAGAAGACGGCGGAGGCTCAGCTGGGGATGGCCTCCCAACGTGGGAGGGGTGCCCGTCGAACCATGACCCCCCTGATGTGTAGGATCCTGGCGGTGGCCTACCCGGAGTTGGATGGGCGATTGAGGGCATCACAGCAGACACAAGGGGGTGAGTACACTCTCATTCAGCTGACTTTGCGTGCAGTGGATTTGTCTGGGTGGGGGAGGAGGGCTGTGGGTTTCCCTAGGCCACGGCGAGTTCCGTAGGCTAGGCCCCTCTGTAAGGCATGGCCCTGTGGCCCCCCACCCCACCTCTGTAGAGTTCCAAGTACAGCTATTCATGCCCCTTTGTCATCTATGTGTGCAGATGCCGTCCATAGCCTTGTAGGCCATTTCCCAGGAATTGCACTGTGGAGCCCAAGAGCGCGGCGTAGTGCAGGGGGCTTCTGTGTCTGTGTTGTCCGCCAACGGTAGCGGTAATCCATGCACTCAACATGTCTTTATTCTGTTCACCCCCCTTTTTGTGGTTTCCCTGTTCTTGTGTGCATTATCATCATAAGGCGGAGGAGCAGTGGCACCGGAGCACGAGGGAGCTGCATCCCACATGGCCATGGAGGGCCACACTACGGACTCTGAATTCACCAGTGGGACGGAGGGCGAGGGGAGCTCCACGGCGGGGACAGTAGCTGACACCAGCGACACGGACTCGTCCTCTGATGGGAGCTCCCTTGTGGTGGCAGCAACATCTGTGCCCCCCACATCTACAGGTACAGCCGCCACCCCCCCTACCAGCACCGCCCTCCCAGCAGCCCCTCAGCCTTCGCCCGTGCCCGCTCACCCGGGAGGGTGGGCATCACCTTCGCCCCAGGCACCTCAGGCCCTGCCCCAGTCACCCCTGCTGCCCTCAGTGAGGAGGCCATTGACATCCTCCGGTCCCTCACTGTTGGGCAGTCTACCATTTTGAATGCCATCCAGGGTGTAGAAAGGCAGTTTCAACAAACTAATGCATTCCTGGAGGGCATTCATTCGGGTCAGGCGGCCCTTCACCGAACCTTTCAAACTCTGGCCTCAGCACTGATGGCAGCCATTGTCCCTGTGTCTAGCCTCCCCCCTCCAACTTCCTCCACCCAGACCCAATCCCCTGTACCTCTTCCTATCCCAAGCACACCATCAGACCAGCCTGCACACACCTCACCACACAAGGGAAGCTCAGGCAAACATAAGCACCACACATCCCACAGGCACTCACGCAAGCATCACACACATGCAGACACACCAACATCCACTGCCTCCACTGTGTCCCCCTCCTCGTTGTCTCCCTCCTCCCTCCCAGTCTCGTCTACACACACACCTGCATGCACTACCTCTACAGCCACTATGTCCCTCACCAGCACACCCACCAGCACACCCTGCTCACGTTTAGTCACCACCCCCACTACCATTCACACATCCCCTGTGTCCTCTCCCAGTGTGTCTGTGACGCCCCCTCCCAAGATACACAAACGCAGGCACACACCCACCCAACAGCCATCCACCCCAAAGTCACCAAACGTACACCTCCTACAACCACCACCTCTTCCTCCACTCCTAAACCCCCTCCAGCTACCCGTCCCAGTGTGTCCCAAAAACCTTTCCTGTCCAGCCTTGACCTTTTTCCCCCACCTCCCCCACCCCGTCCATCTCATAGGTCCCGAAGTAGCACCTCAGCCACAACATCTCCGGGACCAGTGGTGCCTGTAGTCACAGGTATGTGGAGTGCACCGGCCACCAGGACAGCCAGTGTGGCACGGAGCCACAGCACAGCCAGTCCCCCCCTGTGAAGCATCAGCGGTTGGCCAGTGCCCGGCGGGAGAGGGGGAAGACTCCAGCCACCAAAGCCGCTCCCAGGGGTCCCGGTGGGAGTGTGGACTCAGCTGTGACACCTCCCAAGTTGGGGAAGGGCCACAAGAAACCCGGCAAGTCTAGGAAGAGCAGCCCGGCGGAGAAGACCGCCATCATCCCCGCTGCCCAGTAGGGCCCCGCCAGCCCCATCCCCGCTGCCCAAGAGGGCCCCGCCAGCCCCATCCCAGCTGCCCAGGTGGGCCCCGCCAGCCCCATCCCAGCTCCCCAGGCGGGCCCGCCAGCCCCATCCCAGCTGCCCAGGAGGGCCCCGCCAGCCCCATCCCAGCTGCTCAGGAGGGCCCCGCCAGCCCCAGCCCAGCTGGGCCATGAAGGACCGCCAGCCCCAACCCAGCTGGGCCATGAAGGACCGCCAGCCCCAGCCCAGCTGGGCCATGAAGGACCGCCAACTCAAGCACCGCTGAACAGGGCAGCGCCAAATCAAGCACCGCTGAACAGGGCACCGCCGTTTCAAGCACCGCTGAACAGGGCACCGCCAACTCAAGCACCGCTGAACAGGGCACCGCCAAATCAAGCACCGCTGAACAGGGCACCGCCAACTCAAGCACCGCTGAACAGGGCAAGCACCGCTGAACAGGGCACCGCCAAATCAAGCACCGCTGAACAGGGCACTGCCAAATCAAGCACCGCTGAACAGGGCACCGCCAACTCAAGCACCGCTGAACAGGGCAAGCACCGCTGAACAGGGCACTGCCAAATGAAGCACCGCTGAACAGGGCACCGCCAAATCAAGCACCGCTGAACAGGGCACCGCCAAATCAAGCACCGCTAGCCCATGAGCGGCAGGGGCACTGACGCAACTGGGACCGTCACGGGGTGAGTGATGCACTCTGGGCACCAGTCCCCCTCCAGAACCAGTGGAGACATGCATCCACTACCTCTGTCCTTCACAGGATGAAGCACACTGGGTACCAGTCCCGCTCCAGAACCAGTGGAGACATGCATCCACTACCTCTGTCCTTCACAGGATGAAGCACTCTGGGCACCAGTCACCCTCCAGAACCAGTGGAGTATCACCTCCACTACCTCTGTCCTTCACAGGATGAAGCACTCTGGGCACCAGTCCCCTCCAGAACCAGTGGAGACATGCATCCACTACCTCTGTCCTTCACAGGATGAAGCACTCTGGGCACCAGTCCCCCTCCAGAACCAGTGGAGACTGTTATCCACTTGAGAGACTGTGGCTTTGCACTCCCCATGATGGAACAGTGGGCAACCTACCCACTGTAGAGACTTGTGAGACTGTGGCTTTGCACTCCCCAGGATTGAACAGTGGGCAAACCACCCACTGTAGAGACTTGTGAGACTGTGGCTTTGCACTCCCCAGGATTGAACAGTGGGCAAACCACCCACTGTAGAGACTTGAGAGACTGTGGCTTTGCACTCCCCAGGATAATGCAGTGGGCAACCCACCCACTGTATAGACTTGAGAGACTGTGGCTTTGCACTCCCCAGGATGCAGCAGTGGGCAAACCACCCACTGTAGAGACTTGAGAGACTGTGGCTTTGCACTCCCCAGGATGCAGCAGTGGGCAAACCACCTACTGTAGAGACTTGAGAGACTGTGGCTTTGCACTCCCCAGAATAATGCAGTGGGCAAACCACCCACTGTAGAGACTTGAGAGACTGTGGCTTTGCACTCCCCAGGATAATGCAGTGAGCAAACCACCCACTGTAGAGACTTGAGAGTCTGTGGCTTTGCACTCCCCTGGATTGAACAGTGGGCATTGAGCCCCCTCGTGGATCTGGCGTCGTGCACTCATCCGGCTGAGGTGCCCCCCTTTCCTTCCCCCTGAGGTGCCTGCTGTTTTTCTATCTGATGCCCCTGCAGTGTTCTCTCTGTTTTGATCTGGTATCGAGTGTGGGCCTCGCCCATGCATTTTGGGCCCAGTGGTCCACGGACTATAAATGGTGCAATACCTGGACTACGATTCTTGGTGTATATTTTGTTAATAGTGTAAATATGTATATTTTTGCGTACTGCATTTTAATATATTACGATGGTTACAATCATTTCCTTTTGTCTCTGCATTCTTCCAGGGGGGTTGGGGGGTGTAACTATAATGTATAGATATGTATTAGTGTGAGTGTTGTAGTGGGTGAGGGTGGGGGTGGGGGTGTTGCGTGTTGCGTGTCCCTGTTTTTTGCCTCCCCTGTGTCGTAGGTGCAGTACTCACCGTGCTCTTCGCCACCGGCACTCGTGCTCCTGGTAGAGGATCAGGAAGACTATCGCAGGTAGGATTTGGAGTTCCGGTTCCATGGTGTCCTCGTTCCTCGTGGAGTGTGATGAGGTGAGCGTTTTCCCTTCGAAATTCCAGTTTCCGACGTGTTTTTATCCGCGGTGAATCCGCCCCTGAAAAGGTGGCGGATTGGCCTGTCATAATAGTGTGGGCGGTACATTGTCTCCCGCCTGTCTGTTGGCGGTGACCGCCGCGCTGTTTGTTTGTACTGCCGTGGCGGTGGAGTGTTAAAGTGGCTGTCTTTGTTGGCGGTTTCTGCCACAGTCGTAATTGCAATTTTTTTTTTGCCGCCGGCCTGTTGACAGTCTTACCGCCGCTTTAACATGGTCCGCCAGGGTTGTAATGACCACCTATGTCTTTTTCCCTGTACAGTCATTTGTACTAAAATTCGAAAATGTTTGACATAACGATTTGTGCAAGAACACACTGAAGGGATTGTCAATTTGCCCAAGAGGTCCCCTTTGTTTTTTCTTGGGCACTTTAGTTTTCCTATGAATTTTCCAAAGCAACCGCTATCTTTCTTTGTCACAAATGTTGGATCAATTTTACCTTTCGGTTTCTTTTGACATTCCTTTAGGAAATGACCCTTTTTTCCACAATACAGACACTGTCCATTTCTTCGTCGCATGTCTTTCTCCTCTTTAGTCAATGATGGGCGAACAGTTCCGATATCCATCGGTTCTATCATAGGATCTGAGGACAACTGAAGGTGTCTGGATCTTTCCATTCGCCAGTTGGGTTTTTCCCATTTTTTCCTTACTCCTTTTCTTTCTGAGAGTCTATGATCTATCCGCAGGGTTAGATTAATTAAATCATTACAAGTTTCCGGTTGCGATTCAACTTGGGCCAATACATCTTTCAGTTCGCCTTTTAGCCCTTGATAAAATACTGCTGACCTTTTTTCTTCTGGCCAAGCGGTTTCCACTACTAACCGGTTGAAGTGTGACAAATACCTTATCAAGTCTTTGTTTCCTTGGCGTAATTCTAGTAACTCTTTGTCTTCAGACATACTTATTGCGTGCCTGTCAAATACCTTTACAAATTCTTCTACAAAACGACGCCAATTATATAAAAGGGGACTGTCTATTCGGACTAATGGCACTGCCCAAGTAGCTGCATCACCATTCAGATATGATAAAAGGAATGCAATTTTAGATTGTGCGTCCGGAAAGGCACTGGGACAACCAGTAAAATTTAGTTCCACCTATGTGAGAAAAACTTGAACCTTATTGGGGTCACCAGAAAACCTCTCTGGTGCAGCTAGAGGAATCTGTGTCAGCATGTTCACAGCTTTGTTAGTAGGTGTGGAAAGCGTGGGACGAGACTCAGATTCAGAACCATCCACCTTACTCTGTAACTGGGTTACTTTATTAACTAAATCAGTTGTAACATTTTTGGAGTCTGTCAAATCCCTTTGAATTTGAGTGACTACTTGCATAAGGGTGTCTAAGGTGGCCATTTTGTGTAGCTCACGTACAGACCAAGAGGAAAGTATAAACTCGTGGGCTCACTATTCTGTCACAGTGTTTTTTCCTCAGGATCTGCATGCTGCTGAACAAAAGGCCCACCTCCCAGCGTCACCATCTCAGAAAGCTATCAGTGCCCAGAGTATTGATGAAGCCAGGCGGGGGAAGGGAATTAGTGTAGGGAACTGCAGGGAGAGAGATCTGAAAAGAAAATGGTTAGGACAAATATGCATATACTCTTTCATAACAGTGTAAACTCACCAATAGACTCTGGAACAAAGGCATCTCCGTGATATTGGAGTGAGACCCTTTGTGAACTGGGCGTAGCCACTTCTTTGAATCATGGAACAAGAACGAACTGCAATCTCTGTACCTAAAGATGGCAAGAGCTTTGGACTATGATCATACTCTGAATATTAACCATGTAACAATTATGCTTTCATAACATAAACGTTTGATCTCAGCCTAGAAATGCACAAAGATTTAAATATGTATCTCACATATTGTTACTTCCCAAAAAACAATGAAACTACAGCTTGCTTTTCTCAAGCGCTTTCACATTTGCAACTGAGGCCTGAAAAGTTTTACTAATTGAACTTGAAGTGCTTTGATCGTCATGCATGAAGCACTTTACTCATTATGCCAGGGGCGCTTCTACTTGTTTTGCCTGAAGCACTTTGATTGTCGTGCCAAGGACGCTTTCCTCGTGCGGCTTGAAGCGCTTTGATTGACGTGCTAAGGGCGCTTTACTCGTGTGGCCTGAAGCGCTTTGATTGTCGTGCCAAGGGTGCTTTCCTCATGTGGCCTGAAGCGCTTTGTTTATTGTGCCAAGGGCGCTTTCACACACTTGCAGACATAGCACCATCCACTGCCTCCACTGTGTCCCCTTCCTCCTCATCTCCCTCCTCCCTCCCAGTCTCGTCTCCACTCACACCTGCATGCACTACATCTACAGCCACTACTTCCATCACCAGCACACCCACCACCACACCCCGCTCACGTACAGTCACCACCCCCACTACCATTCACACATCCCCTGTGTCCTCTCCCAGGGTGTCTGTGACGCCACCTCCCAGGGTACACAAACGCAGGCACACACCCACCCAACAGCCATCCACCTCACAACAGCCTCCAGCGCATGCACCTTCACCCAAAGTCACCAAACGTACACCTCCTACAACCACAACCTCTTCCTCCACACCCAAACCCCCTCCATCTACCCGTCCCAGTGTTCCTAAGATACTTTTCCTGGCCACCCGTGACCTCTTTCCCTCACCTCCCCCACCCCGTCAGTCTCCTAGGGCCCGACTCTCCAGGTCCCAACCTAGCACCTCAGCCACAACATCGGCGGGACCAGTGGTGCCAGTAGTCACCAGATTCTGGATTGCACCAGGCAGCAGGGCAGCCAGTGTGGCAAGGAGCCACAGCACGGACAGTCCCCCACCTGTCAAGCATCAAAAGTTGGCCAGTGCCCGGTGGGAGAGGGGGAAGACACCAGCCACCAAAGCCACTCCCAGGGGTACAGGTGGGAGTGTGGAGTCAGCTGCAACACCTTCCAAGGTGGGGAAGGGGCACAAGAAACCCGGCAAGTCTGGGAAGATCAGCACAGCGGAGAAGACCGCCATCAGCCCCGCTGCCCAGGAGGCGACCGCCAGCAGCCCCGCTGGCCCAGACAGGACCGCCAGCATCAGCCCCGCTGCCCAGGAGGCGACCGCCAGCAGCCCCGCTGGCCCAGACAGGACCGCCAGCAGCAGCCCCGCTGTCCAGGAGGCGACCGCCAGCAGCCCCGCTGGCCCAGACAGGACCGCCACCATCAGCCCCGCTGGCCCAGACAGGACCTCCAGCATCAGCCCCGCTGCCCAGGAGGCGACCGCCAGCAGCCCCGCTGGCCCAGACAGGACCTCCAGGAGCAGCCCCGCTGGGCAGGAGGCGACCGCCAGCAGCCCAGCTGGCCCAGACAGGACCGCCAGCATCAGCCCCGCTGGCCCAGACAGGACCGCCAGCATCAGCCCCGCTGTCCAGGAGGCGACCGCCAGCAGCCCCGCTGGCCCAGACAGGACCTACAGCATCAGCCCCACTGGCCCAGACAGGACCGCCAGCATCAGCCCCACTGTCCAGGAGGCGACCGCCAGCAGCCCCACTGGCCCAGACAGGACCGCCAGCAGCAGCCCTGCTGCCCAGGAGGAGACCGCCAGCAGCCCCGCTGGCCCAGACAGGACCACCAGCAGCTGAAGCGCTGCCAAGGACACCGCCGCCACAATCACCGCTGCCAAGGACACCGCCGCCACAAGCACCGCTGCCAAGGACACCGCTGCCACAATCACCACTGCCAAGGACACTGCCACCACAAGCACCGCTGCCAAGGACACCGCCGCCACAAGCACCGCTGCCAAAGACACCGCCGCCACAAGCACCGCAGGCCCATGAGCGCCAAAAGCACTGACGCTACTGAGGCTGCCACAGCAGGATGAAGCACTGTGGGCACCAAGCCCCCTCCAGAACCAGTGGAGATTTACATCCACTACCTCTGTCCTTCGCAGGATGAAGCACTCTGGGCACCAAGCCCCCTCCAGAACCAGTGGAGATTTACATCCACTACCTCTGTCCTTGTCAGGATGAAGCACTCTGGACACCAAGCCCCCTCCAGAACCGGTGGAGATTTACATCCACTACCTCTGTCCTTGGCAGGATGAAGCACTCTGGGCACCAAGCCCCCTCCAGAAACCGGTGGAGAATGTTATCCACTTGTGAGACTGTGGCTTTGCACTCCCCAGGATTGAACAGTGGGCAACCCACCCACTGTAGAGACTTGAGAGACTGTGGCTTTGCACTCCCCAGGATTGAACAGTGGGTGTCCCACCCACTGTAGAGACTTGTGGGACTGTGGCTTTGCACTCCCCAGGATTGAACAGTGGGCATAGGGTCCCCTCGTGGATTTGGCGTCATGCACTCAACCGGCTGAGGTGCCCCCCTTTACCTTCCCCTGAGCAGCCTGTTTTATTTCTATCTGATGCCCCTGCAGTGTTCTCTCCGTCATGTTCGCGTGTCTTGTGTGGGCCTCGCCCATGCAGTGTGGGCCCAGTGGTCCACGGACTTTAAGGGTGGAATACCCTGGACTAATATTCATGGTGTATATATTTGTAAATAGTGTATGTATATTATTTGACTACTGAATTTGAATATATTACAATCGTTCACCTCATTTCCTTTTGTCTTTGCATTCTTCCGGGAGGGTTGGGGGGTGTAACTGTAATGTATCATGATGTATTAGTGTGTGTGTTGTTGTGGGTGGGGGTGGGGGTGTTGTGTGTTGCGTGTGTGTGTCACTGTTTTTTCCCTACCCCCTCCCCTGTGTCGTAGGTGCAGTACTCACCGTGGTCTTCGCCGCCAACGTTCGTGCTCCTGGTAGAGGTTTAAGAAGATAAAGGCTGGTAATATGTGGAGCTCGGGTTTTATGGCGTCCTGGTTCCTCGTTGGGTGTGCAGAGGTGAGCGATTTCCCTTCGAAGTCCTGTTTCCGCCGTGTTTTTGTTCGCGGTGAATCCGCCCCGGAAAAGGTGGCGGATTGGTAGGTTGTGATACTGTGGGCGGTACATTATCTCCCGCCTGTCTGTTGGCGGTGACCGACGCACTGTTTGTTTGTACCGCCATGGCGGTCAGAGTGGCTGTATTTGTTGGCGGTTTCCGCCAGGGTCGTAAAAAAAAAAAACATCCGCCGGCCTGTTGCCGGTCTTACCGCCGCTTTAACACCCACCGCCATGGTAGTAATGACCACCACAGTGTGTAAGCTAGGTGGGACCTGGGTAGTGTATTGCCTTGTAGGTGTGGCAGAGCATATTGAACTGGCAGTGGGTTCGAATTGGATGACATTGGAGATTATTTATGGCGAAGGCATGCAGTGCAGCAGAGCAAGGCACCTTGCTGAGCTGCACTGCATGACAAGGAAAGTGCAGGAATACACTGTATTTCGGCTAATATGGGTTATTCCTGTTCTTTCCTTTGCACTAGCACCCTTCTGGCTGCCTAGTGACAACACAGGCATGGCACCACCCAGAAGAACCTGAAGAAAGGACAGCACATCCAAAACGCCTCCGCCAGACTAAACCTAGACATTCCCTGCTGTGAACACATCTCCAGTCACCTAAGAGACCTCCACTGGCTTCCTATTGAGAAATTAATGAACTTCAAACTGCTTGTCCACACATACAAGGCCCTCCAGAAGATAGGACCCACCTACCTGTACCACCGCATCACCTTCCACTCCCCCACCAGACCTCTCCGCTCCGTTCAACAAGCACTGTCCACCGTACTCCTCATATGGAAGACCTTGGCTGGTGGAAGATCCTTCGTCTACCTCATGGCAAGGAACTGGAACACCCGGCTACTGCACCTCAGGCAGTCACCATCGCTACCTCAATTCAGGAAGGACCTTAAAACATGGCTCTTCAACTAAAGTTCAGTGGACAAACTCCCTCAGCGTCTTGAGACCCTTATGGGTGAGTAGTTGCGCTCTATGAATCCTGATTTGATTTGATTTGAGGGTGCTTCTGTTGTATACAGGGTTCTTCTTGTGTTCGAAAGGGGCACCTTCTTACCCAAAAACAATTCTGGGAGGCGTATTCCTCTTTCTACACATACAAAGAGGATGAAATGAGGAGAAATAGAGATACTGCTCCATGTTATGGGTCCCCTGGAAAGGTGTAAGATTTTGGCACATTCCCAGGTTTACTAGTTGTTGGAAATCTGGGAATGTATTAAAAATCATGGGAGTTGTTTTGGAACACCCATGCAATGCCCATGGAATGCCTTCCCAGGGCAGAGTAACGCATAGCAATGATTTGTTCTGCATTGCATTACTCCCGATTTGTGGAGCCACTTAGAGCCATGCAAAGTGGCTTTGTCTCACTTAAGGTTTCCATCTATCTTGCACCATATTACGAGGTGTAGACTGATGCAAACCTGCGTGTGAATAGGCACTGTTGTGTCTCATGGGGTGAGGGGTGATGTGTGTGCCTTGAGTAGTAGTCAGGCACTGCTGTGTATAAGTTTGCCACTTGTGTTGCAGCTGTGCAAACATACTGTAGTAGACAGCATTGGTGTACTACAGTCTACATGTGATTAGGGCCTGGATGATGGTGTCACAGATGGCAAGAGGGATCCAGAAGAAGAGACGTCTGACTATGCAACATATGTGAAATCCAGTGGAGTTAAAACCGGGAACTGAATAATTTCAGAGTGGGCTAGGTTTCCAGGATGATGGCCAGGTGTCTTTAAAGGTCAGAGGGTGAGGTGTGTGGGCCTAGTCATCTGGGCAACTATGGTAGGTACATGTTGCAGAATATCATCACTAACATCAAGTACAAGTGAGTGGGACTGAGTGAAGAGATTAGCAGGGCTTTGCAGATGAGTATCTACGGTTCAGAGGTAATTGAGTGAACTAGAGCTGTTGCATATTTCCAAGTGCGATGGTGGTGATCCCCTTAAGAGATGGTTGTCAGAGTCTACTATTCTGGACCCTGGAGAAGATTGTGTGTGTGCTAGGAACTACAAATTCCATAAAAAAGTGAAATATGGTATATACATGGCCTTAACCATTCCTGCAGTGTAGAGAGGTTGCTTGTTGTTTAGAGTTGCATGGATGGGTGTCAAATATGACCCCTAGCCTACATGTGTTTGTACAATTGCATGCAAGATAGTACAGCAAGGCAGAATGGTATGTTTGCCTGTGTGAAAAGCAGAGTGCAGGATAATCTGTAAGATCTAACAAAGTAACATGACTTGGTCACTGATGGCTAGAGAAAATGCAGGCACCCTGGTAACATAGTGCAATGATCTCAGCGGGGGTGTAAAAAAACTAATGTGACATCAGGGTAGGCACGAAGCAGACATACATAATGTGTAAAATGGGCCTCTTATCTGCACTAACGTTTTCAGGCAGGGTAAGCCAGCAAGCTGTTACACACATAGGCACCTTGTTCATACAGATATTATGTGAACAAAGTAAAGGCATTACCATGTGAAAAGCAAGAATAGTGTAACATGGGCTCAACTACTTCTAGTAACATATGTTCCACATATCCATATGTACTTGAGAGTGAAAAAAATCAGTCTGAATGTGCCCAAAATCGCTTTTGTCTACATCTATCATGGATCAATATTGACATATGTCTATCTCTTTAAAGAGGGACAACCAACACCTCCTGTAGAGAAGCCTGTCTTTGAAGACCAACCTGTTGAGGACATCATCCTGTCCTCCATTAATGATGACACCTTCCAACAACTCCTGCAACCCATTAATTCATCTTCTCTGGTCTTGGCATGACATTGCAGGGCCTCTAGAAGAACCACAATACACAAGCAATGCAAAAGACATGTCCCATCTAGCTGTATAATCCCATCTGAGGACTCTGAGGACCTCCAAGTTGAATTTCAATGGCGAGTGGTAGAAGTCCAGCAGGTAATAGCCGATAAGGTGCGGGTGGGGATGGAGACCATGGGGCCACCGTAGAAGGAGTCCTAGGTGTTTAGTCCTAATAAAGGTATGACAAAGGATATTACAGGCACTTACACTTGGCTCCATGGGATTGATGAGTCTCTATGTGACATCACTGGTGTCATGATGTGGAGGGCACAATAACAGCCCTCCACTTCTGACACCAGTGAAGTTGCTACACAGTTAGGGGCCATCTGTACCACTATCGAATCCATGGAGAACAAGTTGGACTTCTAAATTACAAAAATGGGTGACATCAATTGCAACAATGTTGCTTTGTTGGCAAGCCAACAGAGCCTTGTCATGGATTTTTTAGCTTCCTTACTGGTACAGACAAATGCTGGTGGGAAAAGGGGAGCCACATCTTCTGTCTCTGATGTGTGTGCACCTCAGATGCCTCTCATACGAACACCACCAACTGCGGGGGAAGCATAACACCCATCAGAGGAGGAAGATGTCAAGTTCCCTAGTTTTCGTCAGCAATCTGCAAGGTAACTTATGTCAGTGCCTCCTGGACAGTTTCCTAGTGGTCTTGTTTAATGTCATGCCACCTCTTTTGTCATCCAGTACTGTACTGTTTGTGCACCTGTTGTTCTCATCCACCTTTGTACTTTTAAACAACCCTAGCTTCTCTAATGGCAATTTGTACCTCCTCACTGAAATACTCCTCAGCCCACGTCACATGATATGACTTTGTCTGGTCATCTAAGCTTTCAATACCTGTTGGTGTTTGCCAAAAATATACAAATCAGCTACCAAAAACACTGTGAGGGAGCTACAATCTTGTATAAACTTAATATACCAATTTGTTCTAAACCACAAAGAGTATTGCATGTTTTTTTGCTGAATATGCCATGGTGGAAGTGTAAAATTCTAACGTACTTGTTGCATCTCAAGAAGAGTGAACTAAAGTACTCATGTTCTCAAGAAGAGTGAGCTAAAGTTGATTGCACATACTGTCTTTGGATATGCACCTACACCAAGTACAACCACTGCAATGCTATAATGAACAATGTGTTCTCTCCCAATGGAATGTCAGTGTGTAGGAACACTCTGCAGTTATTTGACTGAAACACAGTGAGAATCATCTGCTTCTAATCACTCATATACTCACCACTTATAAATGGAATGTGTGAGGCATGTGAGGCCAGAACACTGTTCCACTCATCCACATAAATGTTGACAGTTAACAAGAAGATGTTATCATCCAAATATGAGTAACTTACTGCTCATATAGAAGAGATTCTACAGTACAGAAATCTGCATGGCTGTAAAAATGATAAGCAGATGCCCATGCCCATATTCTTTGGGAATTAACATAAAACCGGTGCCACACAAGGATGCACAAGGCCAATCCAATACCTTGAAAGTCAGTAACCAAGAAATGCAAGGGTTGAGTGTGAGTGTAACTACGCATTATTGCAGTTTGTACAAACATTTTCAATATAAGTGCCAGACCACGGAACCAGAAACAAGGAAACTCCTCTCCAGGGGAATAGCAAATGGGAGATATATGGGCATGAAACTTTGAAAGTAGTTGATCAAAGTGAGCTGCATTGTGTGCCACACTTAGCAAGTGTCAATGCCATTAATGATGTGCATTCTCCAGGCAGGTGTGACCATATTCACTATTAGTAACCTGTCAACAACAATTAACCCATTGCAAAACAATGCAGGAGTGTGTGGCACCAGTGTGTCTCCCAGTGCATCTGGGGAGCAGCAATCTGTAGTGAAAACACTATCCTAACCATACCTGCCTATCCCATTCACACAGAAAGCAACAGTAGGAGACTACCTGTGTAGTGCTGTGTGTAAAATCACCCATCTGAGCCTTACGTACAGTGTCTAAAGTATGGAAAAGGGTCCATACATTACTCAAATGTGAGGCAGACTAACAGTTGTCCATATGCCTCTGGCAAAGCTGCAAATGCCTTCATAGACTGCAGGTCAATTGCTACATCATCTACTCAACTTAACTTACACAATTGTGTCAACTCTTACATATGAATTAATGACGAACTAGTGAAAGTAGAAGAATATTTAATGGGAAAGTATAATATAAGTACTATACACACCAGACAAGTTAAACATCAAACTCCCACCCTATCACCCTCAATACACATAGATGAGAACAATACAAACAGCAGCCACACCCTAAACACATCCTACCTATACATGTAAACCTAAACAACTGTGTATATATTGGTATTTTGGGTTTTTATGCTTTTAAAAAAAAAACACAAAGCATCAACACCCCCTCACATTTAAAAACATAACATTATAAAAAGAGACCTACAACTACCATGTACTAAAATATGTAAAACTAACACTTACCTACACTACACCCATACTAATCCCTAAACAGCACTATGTTAAAAAACTGTAAGCAATCCTATAAAAATTAAACAGGCAAAGTTAATGGGTAGAGTGAGAGAGTCTCAGATCAGGGTAGCAATCGGCTCCATGGCCTCCTGTATATTTTGTAAAATGACTCTGATGGTGGCCTGCTCCCTCTCCATGGCAACCATCCTGGCTTTGAGCCTTCTCATCTGTCGCACCATTCTGTAGTGCAGGGAGTAAGTTGTTCCTTCCCAGCTGGGCAACCTTCACTTGTGGCTGAGCAATAGAGGGTCCTCCTGTGGTCTGGGTTGTTGGACGGTTGAAACAGGTGAGGATCCTGCTATGGCCTGGGTTTTTGGATGTGCCTGCTGTCTGGCACCCTATGATACTGATGGGGCTGCTGCTGTGGTTTGGGACCTGCGGCCACTCCTCCAGGTCCCACTGGCCTTTTCCTGTTGGTATTTTGCAGCCATCCTCCAGTAGGCATTCACAATTTTTCTAATGTGCCTATAGCGGTCACATCTGGTCTCATAAGTCATGACCATGTCCAGTGTCATGTTGTCTAGGGAGTGAAAGTAAACACATATTGCTTGCATTTACTTACAAATGTACATGTTGTTTCCAAAAGTTAGCTGACATTGTCATGTTATGATGACTACAAGTCCAGACCAGAACTTAATATTGAGACAGAGAAATAGACAATATACCATCATTCCAAAGACATCTCCTAATGCAAAATATTAAACTGACTTAAATTATGACAGTGTAGGTGTTCGATGTGTGAAGTTTGTCACAGTATGGTAACAACCATCTCACGTGTAACAGTGAATCTCAATCCTGACGATGTGTCAATAGGTACATTTAGACGTTCCAGATATTTACACTTTTGTTGTTGGTCTAGCATCATGCAAGGGAGTGGGGGGCAAAGTAGGTTACATACATATGGTAAGAAATTACATGTAGTGTGCTAATGTATTGTATTATTAATCAGGAGTTACACAATGCAGCACAAATTGCTGACTTGAAGGGCTCTGCGTTAGATAGACACTCCATATATAAAGGGTGGATGTCTCCCCCTTGCAAGACTTTGATGTGGAACACTTTAACAGTTTTGCCTCAGGCAAAAACACTTTAATCGGACATTAAACATCTGCTATACAATTTTAACATTACCATGATCAGCTTCATATAGTCACTTTTTGGTACACTCTTTCTGCCTTGGTTGCATTTGTCAAGCGCTCATATTACATATGTAGATGGATTTCAGGAGAGTGTAAATGCATGCACAAGTACACATCTGTACAAGACGTTTTGGGGTACAAGACAGGGCCCTTTGCACCATGATGCAATAGAGCCTGCATTGATGCTAGTTTTCTAATTTGCC
Source organism: Pleurodeles waltl (assembly GCF_031143425.1). Lineage (NCBI taxonomy): Eukaryota > Metazoa > Chordata > Amphibia > Caudata > Salamandridae > Pleurodeles > Pleurodeles waltl. The sequence goes on along the minus strand of NC_090438.1, from coordinate 486,024,362 downwards.
CCACCAGTAGGCGAGCAGAGTAATGCCTTGTATGCTGCTAACACTGTGCATTCCTGCATGTGAACTCATAGACAGTGGTGCAACATGACTTTGTACCTTGCATTGAATGAATGCTTCACAGAAGTGCCACATAGGGGTATTCGGGCCATGAGGCTGGCATGGCAATGTCAATCCATATGCTGACTAGTGTGTTTGTCGAGCTCGGCATGCATGCCAATGACATTGTATCCATACATTGAGGCTTACTGAGGCTCCATAAGTGTAACACCAATTACATTTTCACACTGTACTTCAAATATACACATTGCACTGAGATATGAAGCCTGACATCCAGTTTATACTTGCAAAGCCATATGACCAGAACCCTGCAATTTGGACATCTACACTCACAATGTGCAACAGTCAGGTAATGATTTGTATAACACCATGGATCGATAGAGTAGCAGGCCTACATCCCTACTGCCTCCAGGGCATCCGTGTTATTGTACCTTTGTCACTCTAGTTCACATTGTTATGACATGGACTACTCTGAAGGAGTCTCAGGCACTCCTGATGCTAGATTACAACAGCCATACGTCAGGTCAACTTAGCTATTATCTCATTTAGCCATACTAATGAAAATTTACAAATACCGTTAAATAAACACTTGTTGAGATGTATTTTTTTCACTTTCAGAGCTCAAAATCATAATTTAGATACACTTTGGGATGCCACTACTGTAGGAGGCTGGCCCTTTATGTAGTGTCCAAAACAAGGCACACTGTGCAGGGGTCCAGGCAAACACACGTTGGTTTCCAGAGGTGAAAACTAGACCACCTAATGCTCTAATGTTTGAGGTAGCTTCGTCGAGCAGTTAGGCTAATCTTAGAGAAGTGCAAAGCATTTGTTGTACTAACAATACCAATCATGCACCACACACATTCAAAGGAATAACTCGAGACCAATTAAAAAAAAATATTCAGACTTTTATATTATTATTAGGACCAAGATTGTTAAAATCGGTTAAGTACTTTTTAAGATATGGCTTTCGGATCTTTTAATAAATGCAGTTTTTCTGCGTGTGATTATGCACCATAGGAATCAATAAGCAGTCACTTTTAAAAATGCATATAAAATCGCACAATTGCTTTACCAAGTTTAGCTTTCGCAGGTTGGTCGAGGTCATTGGTGGGCATGCTGTGCCAGCAGGAGAAGTTCAGGCGGTTCCCGGTCCCGGTGGGAGCAGAGTTGAAAAGGCTCTTAGAGGTGGTGCAGGGCCACAGCGAGGGACCACTTGGAAAAGGTCTGCAGTTGCAAAGTTAAAGGTGGTGCCTTATGGTTCCCTTGTGGTGTTGAGGTCACAAGAGGTGAGGGACCCTTTGGGCACAGCAGGTTCCTCATTGCAGGGTGCTGGGCGGCCGGGTGCAGTGTGAGTTGGTGATCCAGGAAATGTGCGCAATGGAGTCCTTTGGAGCTGGAGGTAAGTCTCTTTGGAGGTGGATTACAGGACAACGGGCACTCTGGTGGGTGGGTCCAGGGTGTTCCTGAAGTCCCTTGACTGGGTGTTCTTCCTGGTCCTTTTTCAGCTCTGGGGAAGCTGGTTTTCTGTTTGTCCCATGTCAGCTGACCAGTACTCAGTGTATTTGCACGACTTGGTCAGAGCAGTGCCACCAAAAGTGGCACACTTGTGGGGCTTGTCCTGGCAGTTGTTGATGTGTTGTTGGGTCTGGCTGTGAGTACTGGTTCAGGAGATATTGACCAGTCAGTGAAGTGAACCTCACTGGGTTGCTGGTTCTTTGTTTGTTGAAGAGTGGTACCCCCACTCTGGAAGGAGATCGTGGGCGATTTGTGAAGCCTGGAAGCCCTCTGGGTTTCTTAAGGTCAATCCAGTGTCCAGCTCCTCTGCAGTGGCAATTGTAAGGTCCTGGGTGCAGCAGGCAGGGTTTGGCACCTTTTCTTGATACAGCAGGTCCACAATTCTCTTACTTTGGATCTCCTTTGGTGCTGGTCTTCTTTGTCCTTTCGAATCTGATTTCTTGGTCTAGGGATGCCCACTAAACATTGATCTTAGTTGGCGTTTTAGGGGAAGCCTGGTAGTGTCGAGTGGGACACTTACTTTTTTTACTTTCCTGACCACTTCCTGTGGGAAGGGTCACTGCCCCATACCTAATTGGCTACTTTCCTTCCATCCAAGATGGAGGAAAATGAAAGAGAGGGTCCACCTCACAGGCAACGCATTAGGGGTGGTACCTGTCAGGTGAGGCCACTTCTCTTAACTTCTGTTTGGTTTCCTGCCTTTTCTCCTGCCAAAAGTGGGGGTTTGCAAAGGGGGAGGCCATCTGCTGCTTGCAGCAGGCTTGTGGATTGGGTTTCAAGGGTGGTAGCCCTTTGAAGCTCACTGCCAGGGCAGTGGATGTTCCTGAGGGAGGGGGTGTTAGCTCCTCCACCAGGGAAGGGCATTGTTTTGCAAACCAGACAGACAGGACTCTCCCCCAAGGTTTGTATATTGGCTGTCTGGAGGTGGCAGGCTGGCTGGAACCAGTCAGCACCCATGCCAGCTTAGTTAGCTTTTGCAGGTGGCACCTCTAAGGTGACCCTGGGTACATTTTATAATAATCCAGTACTGGTACCAGTTTGGATTTATCATTCTGAGTTGTTGGATACTGTTGGAAATGACCTTTCTGCAGGGTCACCCCCAAACTTTTTGCCTTCTTCCTTCTCTTTTTCTGACCTCATTTTTTGATGGTTTTAGGACTCTGCACACTTTACCACTGCTAACCAGTGCTAAAGTGCGAAAGTGCTAAAGTGCATATGCTATCTCCCTTGAAACATGGGGACATTGGCTCATACCCAATTGGCTTATTTAATTTACTTATAAGTCCCTAGTAAAAGTACACTACATGTGCCCAGGGCCTGTAGATTAAGGGGCATATTTATACTCCGTTTGCGCCGAATTAGCGTTGTTTTTTTCGATGCAAAATCGGCGCAAAACCAACGCCATATTTATACTTTGGCGTTAGACGCGTCTAGCGCCAAAGTATGAGGAAAGAGCGTCATTTTTTTGCGTGAACGCCTTCCTTGCGTTAATGAGATGCAAGGTAGGCGTTCCCGTCCAAAAAAATGACTGCGACACAAATGCGTCGTATTTATACTCCCGGGCAAAAATCACGCCCGGGAGTAGGCGGGGCAAAAAAACCCGCAATTGCGCCTCTTTTTAACGCCTGGGTCAGGGCAGGCGTTAAGGGACCTGTGGGCTCAAAATGAGCCCACAGCTGCCCTCCCATGCCCCCAGGGACCACCCCTGCCACCCTTGCCCACCCCAGGAGGACACCCAAGGATGGAGGGACCCATCCAAGGGACATTCAGGTAAGTTCAGGTAAGTATACATTTTTATTTTTTTTATATTTTTTTTTGGCATAGGGGAGCCTGATTTGTGCCCCCCTACATGCCTTAATGCCCAATGACCATGCCCAGGGGACATAAGTCCCCTGGGCATGGCCATTGGGCAAGGGGGCATGACTCCTGTCTTTACTAAGACAGGAGTCATGTAAATGGCGTCTGGGCGTCGTAAAAAATGGCGCAAATCGGGTGGAGGCGATTTTTTAGCGTCAACCTGACTTGCACCATTTTTAAGACGCCCTAACGCCATTTTCCCCAACGCCGGCGCTGCCTGGTGTACGTGGTTTTTTTCCACGCACACCAGGCAGCGCCGGCTAACGCCATTCAATAAATACGGCGCCCGCCTGGCGCTTCAGAATGGCGTTAGCCGGCGCTAAACTTTTTGACGCTAAACTGCGTTAGCGCACTTTAGCGTCAAAAAGTATAAATACGGGCCTAAATGTTACTAGTGGGCTTGCAGCACTGATTGTGCCACCCACATAAGTAGCCCCCTAACCATGTCTCAGGCCTGCCATTGCAAGGGCTCTGGGTGCAGTTTCACTGCCAATTCGACTTGGCATTTAAAAGTACTTACCAAGCCTTAAACTCCCCTTTCTCTACATATAAGTCACCCCTAAGGTATGCCCTAGGTAACCCAAAGGGCAGGGTGCTATGTCCTGGTAGTATAAAACTCCTAAATTTGTTTTGCACTGCTGTGAGGCCAGCACCTTTCATAGGCTAACATTAGGGATACCCTCATATACTGTTTGAGTGGTAGATTCTGATCTGAAAGGAGTAACAAGGTCATATTTAGTATGGCCAGAATGGTAATATAAAATCCTACTGACTGGTGAAGTTGGAGTTAATATTACTATTTTAGAAATGCCACTATTAGAAAGTGAGAATTTTTCTTTACCTAAATCCTTCTGTGCCTTACAATCCACGCCTGGCTGGGTTAGTTGACAGCTCCCTTGTGCATTTCGCCCAGACAACCCCAAACACAGGATGCTCAGTCACACCTACACACAGGTGCATACTGAATGGGTCTTCCTGGGCTGGGAGGGTGGAGGGCCTTACATGTCTAAGGACAGTGGCAGGACAGACACAATGGACTGCCAAACCCCCTACTGGGACCCTGGAAGACAGGATGGAACTGAAAGGGGACCTTGTGCACTTCTAAGCCACTCTTTGAAGTCTCCCCCACTTTAAAGGCACATTTGGGTATTTAAACAGGGCCTCCGACCATAACAACTCAGACACTTCTTGACAAGATACCGATTGGGAAAGGAACTCTGAACCAGAACCTGCAACCTGCTAGAAGAAGCTGACGGCTGCCACAGGACTCACCTGATTGCTTTTCTGCAAAGGACTGCTGCCCTGCTGTTGCCCTGCTGCCTTGGTGCCCTCTGGTTCTGCTGAGAAGTGCTCTCCAAGGGCTTGGATTGAGCTTGCCTCCTGTTTCCTAAAGTCTCAGGGCCAAAAAGACTTCATCTCTGCAAAATAACTTCTTGTGCAGTGAAAATTGACGCACAGCCTGCTGGAATCGAAGCACAGCCTGCCCTGCAGTGAGAAAATCACTGCATGCCAACCCGGAACATTGCAACCCGGCTCCCCGAGTGGAGATTGACCCAGCACCAGTGTTGCGACCAGAACTTTCGCTGCACGGCCCACTTTCGACGCATCACCGACCCAGAACGATGCAGCCCGACTTCCTATGAGAAGAATCGATGCATCACCTGCCGTGCGACAGAAGTTTCCCCGCATCGCCCCCCGGACCGATGCAGCTCCTGTGACTTCGTCCTGCATGCCCAGGATTTCTCTGCATCATCCCCAGGGCATCCAAATTCTCTACAAGAGGATCCAGGCCTCCATGATGGAAATCGACACAAAGCCCTTGCTGCATGGAAAAACAATGACGCACGCCTCACCGTTTTCCATGTATCTCGTTCGCTGCGGTCCTGTGCGGATAATTTAGACGCAAACCAGGTACTTTGTGCTTGCAAGAGACACTTATTGCTTTTTAAGAACTACCGACTCTATTTATGATTACCAAAGTGATATTTCAACTTGGGTTTATCAAATCTTGATCGTTTTGACCTTAATCTACTCAGATAAATATTCTATATTTTGCTAAACCTGTGTGGTGTATTTTTGTGATGTTTATTCTGTCTTATTGCATGATTTATTGCACAAATACTTTACACATTGCTTTCTAAGTTAAGCCTGACTGCTCAGTGCCAAGCTACCAGGGGGTCGGCACAGGATAATTTGGTTTGTGTGTGACTTACCCTGAGCGTCCTTTCTTGGACAGGGGGTAACCTGACTGCAAGCAAAGACCCCATTTCTAACAGATACTAAACAATACAGGGTTCAGAGTAGCCATCATGCAGCTCTGAAACTCATGTTGACCAGTGTCCAGCATATATATTAAAATGGCTGCTCTGTTAACTCACTATGTCCCAGGTTTGGCAAGGACAATTGGGGGCATATTGCTCATGCAGCTATGCCCTCACATACAACACAGTGCACCTTGCCTTAGGGCTGAAAGGCCTGCCAGAGGGGTGACTTACCTATATGGTATGCAGCATATAGTGGACAGGGCACACAGGCAGTGTGCAATGTCGAGTTTGCATTTTAGGTTTGCACCAGGACACTCCGCCTTCTATGGCAGTGCTGGGAACATCTGGATGTATGGCCCTAGAGGGTGGCACAATCAGTGCTACTGCCCTCAAGGGCCTACCCTTAGTACCCCATGCCCTGGGTACCTAGGTGCCCAATTACTAGGGATTTATAGTGGTAGTTAAGTGTGTTTCCAATTATATTTATAATTTTAGGGAAATAACACTGGCACTGGGAACCTGGTTAGCAGGCTCCCAGTGCACTCCAGTCCAAGTTGCATTCAGAAACCAGGCAAAAAGTGGGGGGTCAATGCAACAAGTTGCACATTTCTCACAACTACCACATTCCCAGGATCTATCTGTGGCAAAATGGTTTGAATGTGATGGCTACCCTGCTGACACTGTCATCCATTTTCAAACTATTTGGATTTTGATTTGACACACAGGTACAGGGGCAGGTATGTGTTACCAAACATTTTAAGAGTTGATCAGCAGAAATCTTTAGCCACACATATAGTCAGTAACACTCTGGAATTATGTAGCCGGAGAGGTCAAACGTATGCAGCATGTATTAGCATAGTGTGACACACTGCTAGACCTTGTATCTGTGACATGGTTTCCCCTGACTTTTTGCCTTCTGACCTCCTCTTTTGTTGACTTCATTTTTGCTGGCTTTAGGACTCTGGGAACTTTACCACTGCTGACCAGTGTTAAAGTGCATGTGCTTGTTCCCTAAAACAGGCTACAATTGGTATAATTAATTTACTTATAAGTACTAGTAACGTGCACTGTCTGTGTCCAGGAGCTGTAAAGTAAATGAAACTGGTGGGCCTGCAGCACTGAGTGTTCTACCCACTTCAACAGCCCGTAAAACACTACTTAGGTCTGTCATTGCAGAGCTTGTGGGTGGAGTTTTAAACTGCCATATCAACCTTGCTATTTTACACTCTTACCAGGCCAAGCCTTTCCTCTTTCATACATAAAAGTCACCCCTAATGTAGGCCCTGGACAGCCCTAAGGGCAGGATGCAGTGTATTTAAAAAGTAGGACAGGCACTCTTAAGTTTTACCTGTTCTAAGAATGAAAAACTCTTAAATTCATTTTTCACTACGGAAAGCCTATGTCTCCCATAAGATAACATTGGGATTGCCTTATTATATTTTATAACAGTAATTTCCCATTGGAAGGGATGGGACCTCCAAGTTTGGTGTATCTAGAATCACAATTTGAAATCACAACTTATAGTGAAGTTGGATTCTAAGTTGCAAGTCTGAAAGTACCACTTTTAGAAAGTTGCCACTTTCTTATTTAAACTATTCTGTGCCTCTGCCTGAATACACGTCTGGGTGGGTGACTGCTGGGGTCTTGTGCATTCCTTCCAGACAGCCACACACAAAGGGAGTTTAGGTGAGCCAGTTACATCCTGATGGCCCATCACCAGGCTGATGGGACTTCCTAGGCTGGATGTGTGGGAAGAGATGACACTTGCACCTGAATAGGGCTGTGCCTGCCCACACACAAAGAGCTGCATAACCCCCTGCAGAGTGTCTGTAGCCAGGGAAAGAAGTGCAGGGCCCTTTTTCACTTCAAAGGCCTCTCTTGTGAAAGTCTCCATCACTTCAAAGGCACAACGGGGTGTCAGAAGATTACCTATCAAATTCAATCAAACTTCCACAGGAGCAGATGCCTTTTACTCAACTCCCTCCAACAGATGCGTGCTCAGACTTTAACTGATTATCTGAACCCTGCATCCTCTAAGGGAAAAGGGGAATGGGAATAGAAAAAGAGAGAACGTCTCAAGATCCAGTTCCAGCCTGTGTTTCTGACTTGAAGATAGGATATTCAGTGTGCGTCTCTCAAAACCTGCACCTTTCTTCTTATTGGTATTTCTTTAAAGGAAGGACCTGCAGTTGGGTGATAAGAGCATAGATAAGTACATGCCTACTGTGCACTCAACTGTTCAGCCATTCACATTCACCCAATTCTATTGTTCTCCTAACCTGGACCTGGAGACTAGCCTATCTCTAAGAGAACAATGTTAACTTAATATCTTCTTTTCTCCAGGAATCAGAGGTTTCCAAGGTTCTCTGGAGAACAGTTCAAAATTTCACAAATATACAAACTACTAATGTGTTTTGTAGGAAACGAAAACTCCTTCTCAAAGTTCAGTTTTCTCAATCATAGTCTCTAGGAATTAGTCTGAGCACTGAGGTTTGTCTCTAAGACTGACAAGTCTGCAAACCTAAGAGTTCTTGAATATATATGTACATATATATATATATTGACAAGTCTGGAAATCATACAAAAGGATTCCTTACTGCAGTTGCTTGAAGTTCTGTTCAGCCAAAAAGAATTCTTCTCAGATAGTCAATAGCCAGTTGTTGGAAGAAGGAAAACATTCAGCTTCTTCAAAAGGGAAAAAATATCTGGTGTGCACACCATAAGAATTAATTACTCAAAACTGGAAGAATTCTCTATGAAACGAAGCGCCTCAGAAACACTACTCATTCTCCTCAGGATGACAGTTGAAGTGCAGAGCTCCCAGAGAGAAACAGCTGGAGGGAAGCTTCAGCACAAGACTAAGGTAGAAACACTAGAACGCTGACCCCACAAGGATTTGCGGCCACCATTTTGAGTGGCAGTTGAACCTGAAGAAGCTAGCTCTAAGAACAGCCTCCGCAAGGGCCACCATGAGTGAGGACACCACTGCAACCAACATGGGTACAAGGAAAAGGGGAATTGTTTTTGCTGAGGGAAGAACTTAACAATGCTGGCAACAGTCTTCTTGACACTGGGTTTAAGTACTGGACCCCAAACCCTACCAAATCAGTACATTTCTGGACTTGAGGACATTCTGCCAGGAATAAGGACTGCCCTTCTGCTGAAAGGTCTGTCACTCTGCTGGACTCTGCTAGACTTTGCTGGACTCCTGCTTTGATGTGCATGCCCTGCCACCTCCTGGCCTGAGAGTGAGAAGGACATTCCCAGAGCCAAAGTGACTCCAAGGGCTTGCTGGCTTGCCTTCTGTTCTGCAGTCTCAGGGACATCAAAGACTGCTGGCATCTCACCTGGACTCTGCAACCTGTGAGTCCTGCCCTTCCAAGTGGTGCCACTCCAGTCCTGGGCCCTTGGAAGTAGGTTTTTCTGTGCTGCAACCCTCTTAGTTGACGCTTCACAGCTGTTGCACCAATCGGAACCTCTGCCTGCCTCTTTGACACTGACGCATCACCCCTGAAGGTGAGGGCTTACATTTGCTGACTGTGCAGCTCAGGATTGACACAGTGCATTTCATAATACGCAGCTCGACAACAATGCACCACCTTCATCACAAAGGGTTCAATGCCACACTTTGAGGACATTGCATCGATGACTGGGTGGCTCGACTAGAACACATTCTCTTGACTGCGCAGATCGGAACCGATGCAATGCTTTTGCATTGCCTCCCCAACGTCAACACAATCCCCCCCATCCAAGGTACTGTTTCAGTGGGAGAAGGTTGATCCCTGTAGCCGGCCTGCACTCCAGCATGGTCGGCCAGAACTGTGGATTCACCTCAGTGTAGTGCGACCAGATATCCTTGGTTGGTGCTTTAAATTTCTAAGCACTACAGTTGCAGATATTCTCCAAAAATTTATATCTCAACTTCTACTATTTTGTAGTTTTGGTCTTGTTTTGTTCATGAAATGAAGATCAAATTTTCTAACTTGGGGTGGATTATTGGTGTGTGGTGTTTTCACTGCTTTACTGTTTTAAGTGTTGCACAAATACTTTACACATTGTCTCTTAAATTAAGCCTAACTGCTCTGTGCCAAGATACCAGATGATAAGCATGGGTTAATTTAAGGTGTGTACCCTGACTAAGATCGTGGGCCCTGTTTGGAGAGTGCATATCTCTGCCAACTAGAGACCCAATTTTTAACACACACATTTTGAATTATTCTGATTTCATAATACCTTCATATTAACACTTGGTAATAATCTCTGGGTAATAGTTTTGCACATCATTTGCACCTGTGTCATAAACAAATATGGATACAGGCAAAAGAAACCTACCCAGACAATTTTAGGGATGGACATTCAACTTTGCTGCTACATCTGTTGAAACATGGTTTGTTAGTTTGTGCCTTTTGTGGTATGACCACATTTGAGTGTGTTGAACATCTGCAGATTATGTACCAGATCATGGTTCATGTGTCAAATTCATCAAGACTATAGATATGCTAACATCCCTACATAAGTAAAATGAATGTATCCTGTGGTCTTGCCTACATTCTGCCTACATTCACAATGACATGCCCCCTTGTCATTTCTAAATGAACCTGTGGCCAAGTCATTTTGGCACACTAACTGTAAATTGGTTGCAGGTGATTGTTACCTGCCAATACACATCACAATGTTACAACTCACATGGATCACACACAGACATCAATAAGCTACATTCATCCACTCATTACACTTATTGGTTGCACTGGGGTCCTGGAAGCTGTCGACCTGACCCTGGTTGAATAGGACCTGTCCACCTAGAAGACAAAGATTTGGACATTGCATTGTAAATAGTGCAGCTACACATGCTCTCAATTCCAAAATAAATACTATGTCATCCCAGTGTTTAATAAATATCCAACACTCTTGACACTTATGTATACAGTGTATTAATGTGGGATGCAGCTCGAAACCTTGCAGGACTGGTGAGCTGGCTGGATATTGAAGGTCAGAGTTATCTACCATCACATGCCTAATGCATGCCTCAGGCATGTGGTGTTTCAGTACTGCTAGTCAACATCATCTCAGGCCCCCTTGCACCATGACATATGGGTGACACCGATGGCAGAAGAAGGTAGTGCAGCGATGGGAAAGGACAGATATACACAGTATGTGATATTATAAGGGCCATATCAGAGTTATCATTGCGCTGGTGTCCAGAGAGCTGACTAGCGAGAATGCATGCTACCTTGCAACATGGTGCAAGGTTGCATGCCTTGTAAGCAGGTTTGCATTGTTTTGTCCTGGAAGGCCCACATTCCTGCACATATACATTTGCCTGAGGCATATTAATCTGTTTACATTTGTTGCACAATGCATCACACATGAATGTTTATGATAAATGGAAATTGAACATGTATTTCTGCCTTACCCATCAACTGTAGAGGCCTGACCTTTTTGGAGCATTCCCTGATCATTTACGTATGATAAATCAGGAAATGCTTCCAGTTCCATGCGTGTTCAATATGAACAACCACCCGCAACTCATTGAATAGCCCTCGGGCCATGGTATTGCAACACAGTCATTGGCCCTGCATTGCTTCACACTGGCTTTATGTAGCCACTCAGAGGCACAGAAATTGCCCTGGTATTGCTTCAATAAGTTCACTTTATTCATTTCAATGCACATGATGCAGGTTGCATGGTGCGATGTAAAACTACCATATTTGAAATGATGCCCCCTAAATGTTTCGGTTATGCATTGCTGCTATAGCAATATGACTACATGGAGATGGTACATATATACATACGAAGCCTCAGATCTCCAGTCCCAGCAGGTCTACCAGATCAGCCTTCCATGCCACTACGTCAGCCCAATGATGTTTCATTTGTGAGACGGTGCAAACCCCTCTAAAAATTCTGTTCATTTGCCAATGCACATGCTCTCACCTGTCCTTCCTGTCTTTGGGAGGATAGGCCTGGCTGACCCTACTCCCAAAGGTCACCATGTAGGGCAAGTACTGCCAAATGAGCCATAGGAGGCCCACTACCTCTCCCTCTGAATAATTCCTACCCCTACACTTTCCAGACATTCTTATCCCTCCCTAACATTTAACACCACCCCAAACAAACACCCCCTAAACATACTCCTAACCCTACTTTATTTAACCACTAAATAGATGAACACCAAATAACACAAAGACGAATACTAATACAATACACTACAAAATGACACAAAAGATGCGCAGTTCACACAAGAAAAGGACAGACCAGACACCAACATGACCAAAATTGACTCCAAACCATCAGACACTCTCAAAAACACATCCAACACCCAGCACAAACTCATAGACTACAAGAGAAAGTAAAACTAACGTTCACACTTTCTAATATGCAGCCTGCTACACCCACTGCATAATTTCCTGGATGAGTCCAGCACTTTTCCGACATTTGCATCGATTTTTCTGATGCACTGCTACACAGATGGACATTACATGATGGATACACTTTGCAGTAGCACTTCAGCAGTACAGTCAGTTCAATGCAATGGCAGGTTCAGACCCTCCCAATAGGGCCACACAACTGGAAAATACACTGTATCTACAATGGATTCATGGCTTCTACTGGATTAAAAACCTTAGGTCCATTTCCATAGGTCCTGGACTCAGATGGCCCCACTTGGAAGGTCAGAGTGAAAGTTGGAAGTGTACAGGTTCTGAAGCAGGGTATTTGGTAATCTTTTATGGTCCTGACACTTAGGGGCGTATTTAGAAGGGTACTTGAGTTGCTCTTGCACCACACAAGGTAGAGCAATAGCGACGCAAGTCCTACATGAGATTTATGAAGCCATGTAATGGCTTCATAAATCTCAACAATAAATCTCAACAATTAGTTTGCATGGCACTGAGTGGCATCATATATCCTGAGTAAAACAATGCAGCGCAAATCGCTGAATTGCCTTAATCTGCCCTAGGAAGGCATTCCATGGGTGTTGTGTGGGTGTTCCCACGCAAATCCCATGGTTTTAGATGAATTCCCAGATTTACCAGAACTGGTAGACCTGGGAATGTGCCAGAAAGATACGACTTTCCAGAAGAGGGGTAACAAGGAGCAATAGATATAACTATCCTTGTTACTTCCTCTTTCAATGTGTGCTGCATTCAGCAGCACAGGTAGCTTGAGGAATATTCTTCTGAGGATTTGTTATTTGCTGGAAGGTGCTCACTCATGCACAAAAAGCAATCCTGCATGCAAAACAAGCAACCTTGCACCATGATGCATGGGTGTCTGAGTTGGCTCTATGCAGCCAAAATGACACCACTGCAGGGGAAAAAGTAGGAATGTGCAATATTATTTTAAATACAGCCCATTCCTGCCCTTACCTGTCACACAGCGTAGCGTAGCAACGTGACTTTCTGCACTGTGTGACAAAACTTGTTAATCTACACCACTGCTTAGTCTTACACTAGTTTTAAACTATACTAGAGTGTACTAGAGAACACAATGTACCAGCATGCACACATTACACATGTACACACTGTTTAACATTTCAACCTATATGTTGTGTCTTGCACAGGCACATCCATTCTTTACATCATTTTGTCATGCTCACATTTTCAGATCAACCGGCTGTTGGGCAGGGGTGAATGTAAGCATATAACACCATACCTTTCAAAGAGGTGTGTGAGCCAGTAGGCCTCACTGCAGTGAATGACGGTTGAATGTTAATTTACACTACTACTGTTCACTACACAACATAATGTCATCCCCTCTCTAGCTCTGTCTTTATCCTGGCAATGTCAATAGTGTACATCTATTATGAGGGCAGGTGTTTGTGTGGCTCTCCAAGCAGATTGCAATCGTTAACACTTGCCTATGTCATGGCCCCTATGCATATTCCCTGTTCCCCTTTGGGTATATTCCAGAGTTGGTGAGACGCACAACTATGTAGTTGTACACTCAGGGCAGGGGTACACTACTCTTACCATGCAGGGGTAACTTAAAACCCCAAATCTCCATTGCACCATGTTCAATGAGATTGTGTATACATTTGTGCTTGACTTTTGACATGAACGCTTCACACATTTCTTGAGGGGATGTGATGGTTATCAAACATCTCCCTTGTCTTACTTCTCTAGTTAATGCCACACATTGCTACGCCATCTGTTTGTTGTGTTCTGTTCTGTTACAGGCCTTTGAGCCTCCTCAAATAGATGTGCAGAGCATGGTAAATGTGTATTTTGTCAACTGTGGCCAGATGTGGTATTTACATCAGTCTGCCCATGAATGGTATTATTATTCGGGGAGATGTGTGTTCCAGCATTCACTAAGTACCATATGAAACACACTTTGGTGCTGCAGAACACAGCAATACTTCTAGCTGTGCAGCACTGCACTGCTCAAGTGCATGAGGACAAGAATGAACCATTAATATGTAGATATGTGGCAATCCTGCCCTGTCCCTTTTTAAACAGTATATTGCATCACATTGGTTTGTGGTTTTAATTGTTTAATTTTTTTGTTGTTATGGCCCCATTTTGATCAAGAGCTAAGACAACATAAATTGTTATATGTTGAGGCCGATATCTAGTTGTGAAGATGTGAGCGACTCGATTTTTGCATTGACTTTCTCATATACACAACACAATGAATGAGTTCAAAAATGCATTCATAGGTTTATAAGTTGACATAATTTCTCTCAGACTTACCATCAGGTGATATAGTTTAGAAATTGGCCACAATATTGTCACGTCTCCACCGACTGGCCAATGTGTTCTGTCTCTCTCCTTCCTTGTTTTCATCCCCATCTAGTTCCTCTGTATGTAGTGGCTCATAGCCCCACAGAACATTTGTTTTTACACAGTTGTTGTGCAAAATAGAACAGACAAGCATTGTTTTGCACATCATAGGGGAGTGAGTACACAGTCTTCCACCTGACAAATGCAGGCATTTGAACCTGGACTTTAGGACACCAAGGCCCATATTTATCCTTTTTTGCTCCGCATTTGTGCCACTTTTTGATGCCAAAGCAGCGCATAATTACAAAATACAATTATATTTTGTAAGTTTGTGTCGTTTTTCCGTCAAAAAATGACGCAAATGCGGCACAAACAAAGTATAAATATGGGCCCAAAAGTTTTCCCAACAACATTCCTCATGTTGGTGTGTGCCGTGTTACATTGTTTTTCAGCCTCTATCTGGGGATGGGTGTATGAGGTCATGACCCATGGCTGCAACCCATATGCTTGGTCATGCACATTGTTACTGAAATATAACTGTCCATGTGTGTTATATATGCTGGCAAACTCATACATATTTCTTACAGTTTTGAACAATATATGTTAGATACTGTTGACCATGGTTTACACATGTATCTTCAAGTTCTATGTGTCATTGCAAATATCGTCCATGCCCTAATACATCAACACTTCTACATGCTGGATGTCATGCTTAGGCATTAGATTTATATGATAGACATTTTGGAATGTTGTTAACATATCTATGTAATCTGCACTCACCATGTATGCAAAGTGACAAAGTTATGATCACATTCTCTGGCAAATATTCAGCCTCAGGTTGGTAGTGATAGTACCAATGTTTGGCACTCACACATACATTTGTCCTTTTGTAACCTCTGATGCCCTTGCTTGCCTACATGGCATTAGCTATGCCTTTGATTAGTTACTACATTTAGAATCCCTCTTTGCTTAGTACATGTAGTGAATTTCCAACATGTGACATCGATAGTTACATACATGATATTGACACATAAGTATGGCAATGTAGGCCGTTTGTATATGGAACAAATTGATGTAGATACAAGTAAGTTTCCACTACAGACCTACGCACAACATTTAAAGATTTTACAGGGCATGTATCTATATGATTTTGACTTGTAGGTGATTCAGTAGATATATACCTTGATAATGAAAACAGTGATGTGGCAAGAGAGGGTTGAGATTAGGATCCTGAGTGCATTATGATACCTTACCCTGGTTGCATTTTATTCTGTGTTAGTTACTGGTTTATGACATGTTTCACAGAATATTGATTGACTTTATCAGTTTTACATTGATGGACTTGGATGCAGGAAATGTAGCCAACTTGTGCCACCAAACTGGTCATCTATCACATTGAAATATTGCAATGTTGGTTGATTACTATGTGTATCTTTGGACCTGGACTGTAAGAATGACTGAGGCACATGTGTACTTTGTACTGTTGGTATCATATATGTACCTGTAGTTGACATTTACACGAGTTGAGACTACACTTAAAGCGCATGTCAACATGGAATTTACAACAAATTCTTCCAGTATTCACCTGATAGTCAACATGCAAGTTTACCGCCCTGTGTTACACATTTACTTAAGGACACATAATTTGCTCAACACCCATTACTTTAGTGGAATTGTAACTAAGTACTGAGGCTAGATACACTGTTGAACATACACACATCTAACATTTAGCTAAATGTTCTCTTTCTACTCGTATTGACTTTACCTGTGTACCACATGATTTGTGTGTTGATTTGTTAACCAGTGCAGGAAATGTGGTTCTGTCCACTCAAACAGTGTGAGATGACACAATACTTCTCACAGTTGATTTTTTGCTACTACCATTACAAGATTAGTGAGGGAATGACACAATGGAGCATCCATGTCTACATGTTGGAGTAAGTTATTCCCACTATTGTGCATATGACACAAAATCCATACACAAACACAGAGTGGCTATTATGTCAAACATTACATATGATATATATATATATATATATATATATATATATATATATATATATATATATATATATATTTGTACTTTCCTTACTAATGAATAGGCCATTCCCATATCTCCTATTCGGGAACCGGTCATTTATGATACTGTGGCAGAAGGTGAAGGCATCATGTGTTCTGCCTGGATATTTGGCCAGCACATTGATGAACATCTTCTGACGATCCGCTATGACCTGGACATTAATTGAATATATGTGCTTCCGGTTTCTGTAGAGGGGGGATGTAGCAACAGTGGGCACCAATTGCACATGTGTGCAATCAATTGTACTAAGGACGTGTGGGAATCCAGATGTGGCATAGGATCCTTGCTTGGTGTTGAGTTGTTGTTGTTCAGCTTTGGGGAAGAGCAGGTACTGGGGTATGAGTTTGATTATGGCATCCAAGACAGAGGAGAGGTATGGATGCTCCCTTTGAGATTCCTGTCAATCTTGCTGTTGTAATCTGGAAGGAAGGGGATACCAGCATTTGGAGCACAGTCATAAGTTTCACATGTGGAGAAATGTTATTGAGCCTTGCAATTGGTTGCTGGAATCTTATGCAGCAATTCAATGATAGACTCCGTCCTGAGTCTGTAGAATTGTATGACATCCTCTTCTCTGAGGTCAATGAGGGATATGCGCTGCCAGAATACACACTTCCTCCTCCTTGTCGGCCTACATGATGATGGTCTCCTAGCAACTCCAAGTTGCAGTATGACAACCTCCACGGCGTGGCTGAGCATGGGAAAATGTTTTGTGGGGTCGTTCTTTTCACACCACTGCCACTGCGTCATTTCCTATGCCTGATTTGCAGATGCACAGCAATTCTGGTGCATTTTAGGCTTTGCGTTGCGCTCCCCAATGATGTGTGATGCATTGGTAAACCCATAATTTCACTGCCTTACATTTGTGTCAGATTTAGCGGGGGAACGCCTACATGGCATATATTAAATTGTGGGTGGTGAAGCTGGTTTCAACACAGCTTTTGCCCCATGCAAACCTTCAAAACACAAAACATTATGGCAAATGCGTTGTTTTATAAATATGACTTCCTGCTTCTGCCGCCACTGCATCACAATTAGTGGCACAATGCCGGTACAAGCCTCTCATAAATATTCCCCAGAGTCTGTAAATGTCAATGCTGTTACTGTTTTGTGGATGGTTGAGGACCATCTACAAAAGCCCTCCAAAATGTTTCTAAAACAACTCCTTGCTCATCCCTTTATCCCGCACATTTAAACCAAAGTTTCCCTCACTCATTGAGTACTCCAGTATACACTTACATGTGGCCCTACTTTGCAGTTTCCTACCTGAACTGTACACATAAATATATAGGTCTGGAGGGGGCTTAAAACTCTGTATACAGTTTGTGATTAGCATTGTGTAGTTTGTGTCTATGTGCAGAGTCTTACAACTCCTCCTGTCTTCGTGTGCTCTCCTTTTCTTTGCAGAGTGCTCCTCCCCAAGTGCCAACTGTTAGGATAAAACTGTACTTACTAACAATGGTAGACAGGGCTTTGCATCAAAAATTAACTCCACTTGAAAGCATGTGTTAAAAAGGAGAAATGCTTTTATTTCTCCTAACATTTCCCTCTTTGTATGTGTTCTGCACTGTACAGCACACACCCAAAGTGTGAGTTTTAAAGTTTGTCTAGGCATACTATTGTATTCGAGGGTTACCTTACAGTACAAAATCTATGCTAGACTAACACAGATCCCTCTGCACTATGGCAAAAAGGTGTGTGTGTGGAACTCAGTAGCCTGATTCTGTGCGAGTGCTAGGGAGAGAGTAGGGTAGTGCCATGTCTCTGGAGGTATGGCACTATCCTGCTGTCTCCCTGTCTAGCAACACAGTGCGGCAATGTTAGGTACGGTGCTATGTTGAATTGCAGGTTTGTAGATCTTGGCCCTTGTGTATTACAGTAGTTTTCTTCTGTAACTGATTCTGAGCAGTTATGTAGTATTGCAACTTCATAGCAGATTGGTCCAGCTATGGTCTTTGATGAAAATGTGAGCATGACAGTGGGGTGGAGCACAGAGAGACCCACAACAGGGCACAAAAGATATACAGTCTACCTTACATATCTTACTTAGCTACCTACCTATTTCTGTGGGTTATCCATTTCAGAGAGCAATGGGCCAAGAAAAGGACCCTCTTCTAAATGTTCTTCAGTAAGGCACACTGGATAGCCTCCTGGAATTTCCGAAATGAGTCTTGTAACTCACATCTGCTGTCTGCGCTCTCTCCTATCCTCCATTTTATTTCCCTTTTATATTTTGTATCACACAAAATGAAAGCCAATGTGCCATGTTTCCACACATTCCACTTCAGGCCTGCCACATATATCCAGCACATACACACATTCCACTCAGGTGTTCCACATATATCCAGCACATCCATGCAACATCCTTGGCCTGCATTGGTGGGTAAAAGGTCTGGTTGCAGGGGACTAGAAAATAATAAAAAAAACATGAAAGCTGAATGGAGGCAAACTTCCTAGGTGGCAACAGTAAAAAGGTCTGAACTGTATATAATCAGTATAAGTGTGAGCACTATAAGCCCATTACAGCCCAGAAAGGTATCTGTAGTTGGGGTCACAAAAAGACATTGCGTGCTCCTCTGACCTCAGAGTCCCACTCTGGGTCTCATTCTATCGGACATAAAGGCTTCTGCTTACATGCTGAGTTCTCATATGTGGATCTTTTCCTATCCAAAATATCAGGAAAGCCATCATTCCTTACCAGCAACAGATGTAAATGGCCTCAAAAGGCCTGACCTGTTTAGAGTTGGCTTTCCAGCACGAAGGCTGACTGGTATAGTAACAGAATATCTGGTCATAAAACTGTCTGACAGAAACATTGGACCACAAATGGCATTTACAAAATATTGCAGCATTGCAGCTTTGGAGCTAATAATGGAAAATCTACAACCAAATGGAACAGTGTATTGTAAGATATAATTAATGTACAATACTTATGTCATTCAGTATTTTCCACAATGATATTCTGAAGTGGAATCAACTAATAAATCTGTCAAGTATTTTTTTTTTTACTGCAATGTAAGAACTAAAGCTGACAGCTGTGTGAGGGGACAAAGGACCAAAGGCAAGAAACCAACATCGCCCACACATATCCCTAAAGTTTGATCCCTGTGCCTGATGATTAAAGACAGGGATTAACAGCTCATGGAGTAAAGGGGAATGAGATGAGGCAAAGAACACTGGCACAGCCCTCTGATCTGATCCGTATTACATTTGAAAACAGCAGTTCTGGAATAAAACCTGTAAAGATCAGTATAAACAATTACCAACTAACAATGAAAAATAGTGCCAGATAAAAATTATTTGCCTTTACCTGGTCCCCAATATACAATAAGGGCACAAGTCAACAATGAGCATTCACAGGTACAGGGAGGGCCAAAGTTACTGAAGTGAGAAAATAGCAAAAGTGCAGGAGAGACTCCAACTATATGCGGAACCAAACGCAACATAAAAGTTGTCACCTACTGGGCACTGTGCTTCAGCGTCCTTTGAGATGGAATTGCCTGGAATGGTCTGGAAGTGACCACAGGTTCAATATCAGGCCTGAAAATTACTGCGTTTTCACTGTGTTATTGTGTGTGTTGGTAGAAATACTTTACACATTCCTTATGAATTTAAGGCTGCCTGCTTATGCGAAGCTACCTAGGGGCTGAGTGAGGATTAACGGAGAGTGATTCTCCTTCAGCCTGACTAGAGTGAGGGTCCTTGCTTGGACAGGGGTAACCTGACTGCTAACCAAAGACACCATTTCTAACAGCTTAGCAGAAAACAAGTCAAGCATTGCTTGATAAATCTGTTGCATCATTTGCTTTACTCATCTGTCTGTGGATAGTAACTAGTAGATTCATGGCATATAGAAACCAAGGGCCATATTTATACTTTTCGACGCACAACTGCGCCAACGCAGTTGTGCGTCAAAAAATCTAACGCCATTCTGATGCGCCATGTGGGCGCCGTATTTATTCAATGACGTTAGCCGGCGGAGCTGCCTGGTGTGCGTGAAAAAAAATGACGTACACCAGGCAGCGCCGGCGTAGGGGAATATGGAGCTTGGGCGCCAAAAAATGGGGCAAGTCAGGCTGAGGCAAAATTTTCGCCTCAACCCGATTTGCGCCATTTTATTTTAACTCCCAACCCCCATTGAAATGACTCCTGTCTTAGCAAAGACAGGAGTCATGCCCCCTTGCCCAATGGCCATGCCCAGGGGACTTCTGTCCCCTGGGCATGGTCATTGGGCATAGTGGCATGTAGGGGGGCACAAATCAGGCCCCCCTATGCCACAAAAAAAAAAGAAAAAAAAAAAATTACTTACCTGAACTTACCTTATGTTCCCTGGGATGGGTCCCTCCATCCTTAGGCGTCCTCCTGGGGTGGGCAAGGGTGACAGGGGGGGTCCCTGGGGGCATGGGAGGGGACCTCTGGGCTCCTTCCGAGCCCACAGGTCCCTTAACGCCTGCCCTGACCAGGCGCTAAAAAACGACGCAAAAGCGGCTGGACGTCATTTTTTTTGACCCGCCCACTCCCGGGCGTGATTTTTGCCCGGGAGTGTAAATACGGCGCACATGCCTCGGAGTCAATTTTTTAGATGGGAACGCCTACCTTGCATATCATTAACGCAAAGTAGGTGTCCACGCTAAAAAGTGACGCAAACTCCATGGACTTTGGCGCTAGACGCATCTAACGCCAGAGTATAAATATGGAGTTAGTTTTGCGTCGAATTTGCGTCAAAAAAACCGACGCAAATCCGGCACAAACGGAGTATAAATATGCCCCCAAGTATACTAAGTTCCAGAATTTAGACATGAAATGAGATCCACAGTCATTGATAATCTTTACCGAAAGATTGAAGAAATATGACTTCTGAGAAAAATACTGTAGCTAGGTCATGAGCTAAAGCTAGTTCTTCCAGAAATGTCATAAATGGACTAATGTTAAAAGGTAATTAACTGCTACCAAAGGGTAGTGGAACTGAATTTTTGTTTTTTGTTTTAAAGCAATATGTTATGTTATGTCGGTTTTTTATAGTGCGCTGATTACAAGTGAGGGTATTCAGGTGCTTGAACAGGTGTGTAGGTGTGTGGTCCCCGTAGAGCCTTTCAGAGAGCCAGATCTTCAGCTTCTTTCAGAAATCCAGAAATGAGAAGGCTCTGAAGTGTTGAGGGAGGGCATTCCATGTTTTGAGTGCAATGTAGGAAAACATGCAACCTCCTGCTCTGCTTTTGTGCACGCGGGGAGAGTGTTATGGAAGTGAGAGTGTTGGTATCTTGCATGCTGACGAAGATGTATTCTGCTATTCAGATTTGCTGGCTCAGTGCTCTGCAAGGCTTTTTATGTGTGTGTGAGGAGTTTGAGTTGGCTGTGTTTGTGAATGGGGAGCCAGGGGAGTTTTATGAGGTGGGTGAGATGTGGGTATGGTGTGGGAGGTTGAGTATGCATCTTGCAGCAGAATTCTGGATGGTCTGAAGTCTATGCAGGAGGTGGCTGAGTGCAATGTAGGAGAACAAGCAACCTCCTGCTCTGCTTTTGTGACTTCAGGGGGGAGCAAGTGAGAGTGTGGCATCTAGCATGCTGATGAAGGTGTAGCGGCTGTTCAGATATGCTAGTCTAGTGCTGTGCTAGGCTTTTTATGCCTGTGTGAGGAATTTGAATGGGCTCCGTTTGTGAATTGGGAGCCAGTGAGGTTCTCTGAAGTCGAGTGAGATGTGCATGTGGAGGGGGAGGTTGAGTATGGATCTTGCAGCATTCTGGATAGTCTGAAGTCTGTGTAGGAGCTGCTTCGAGATCACAGAGCAGAGCGTTTTGCCATAGCCGAGGCTGCTTGTGATGAGTGCTTGCATGACCGTGTGTCTGTGTTCTGTAGGAGCCACTGAAAGATCTTTTGTAGTATACATACGATGTGGAAGCATGCAGCGCTGACTGTATTAATTTGTGCCGTCATCAATCAAATGTATCCCCAAGGATATCTCAGGGTCAATAAACTTTGCCCTAGCCCCATTGGTATACAAAGGAGGGATTCACCTGGGCACAACCCCCATAGCATGGCATACTCTTTGCTGTCTTATTGGAATGTACAACACCAAATGAAGCATGCTACTAAGTCCCTAGTCACTCTCACCTCAGTGACCCACCTCTCTGGAGTTATGGTACCAAGATTGAATATCCTGTTGTAATTTTTTCAGAGACCTGAATCCAATCTTGTTAAAACATGTTCCTATCTTCAACTTGGTGTTTGCTAGTCTTTTACACCAGTTTTTAGTATATTTGTTTGATTGCTTGATATTCTGTTTGTAGGTGAGAGAGGAATTGTTGTAGTTTCTCTGTTCAAGTAGAATTCACTGTCACTATATTTGGTGGAGATGTGATTTATGTTGACACGTTGTGTTGGCCAGATAGATAATCAGACTAACCAATTCTATTTTCAAATCTAGAAGTGATTCCGTATTTGAAAGAGGGTAAGGAGGAGCATCCCATATGGTTTCTGGGGCTGGGGCAATTAGTTTTGCGGAACCAAAGATTTTCCTTAACCATCCAAACAGAAACCAGGTTCTTGGCTCCTTCAGTGTTTAAGTGCAGGAAAATCCATCAATGACAAACAACTACATGCCAGGCAGAATAAAATGTTACATGATTAATATGCTAAAGGATAAAGGTCTTCAGCTTGACATTCCTTTGATATAGGATGTCAAAAGGCAGAGAGTTGTTTTCCACAAAATATGTCATTTGTGAATCGTGTTGTAACAGGATAGCAGTGTTGCTGTACTGAAGTTATCCTTCATGTACTGGAATGTCGCTTGCTACTCTTTCCCCCAGGTATGGAGGAGTTATTTCCTAATTAAAACTGTAATGGCAGATGGAACAGTAGTAAACCAGGTATAAATAGCTAATAAACATTAAAATCCAAGAGACCTTTTGGCTTTTCTTACTGTTTTTGAAAATGGCCGATATAGGACAAATGAGACCTTCTTGACCATTATCTTGACTCATCATGAGCTGAGCTCCAAACTTTATAAATAATTGTCCGATATCTTAAATTCAGATTTTGATAATTTTGCAGAGAACGAATGTTGTTGTAGGTAAGTTAGTCTTAACATGTGCTTCTAATCTTTCAAGATCTCAGAGAAGATGAGGATACCACTGAGGTAGAGTCACAGCAAAGGTGTTCAGTATGTCCTTACAAATACTGTATCACTCTCAAAATGTTTTAATGCAATAGGGACCTTACTTAAAAAAGCACCACAAGGTTGTCATAGTTCCCATATTGGGTGTTGAAGGAGGTTTTCAAATCATCTCCTGATCTCACTGTAACCAGGCTTTACACTCTACTTGCATCTAACATAGAGAAGTATTTCACCACTTTCACTTAGTTGAGTAAGGTAGAAATTAGTGGGACTAGGTAGTGTCATGGCTGCTGCTGCTCCTTTGGGGTATCCTGTCACAGCCGTGACCTGGAGATGTCTGCCGTCACTCAGGACGCAGTCTAGTTAGGGGCGATCGCAAATCTCTCCATCCCGTGTTGTAATCTCTCTGTGGGCTTTTAACCACGCCCATGTCAAGCCCATCCATTTGGTTGGTTTGTGGGCTTGCCTTTTAAAATCCACTTGCTTTCATTAGTGAAAGGCATGCATACATCATGCCTTTTCCGGTGTTTAGCCCTCCTTGAGTGCACCGACCAATTAATGAAAACATACAAGACTCAATGTTTTCTGTCTGATTTTTGAACTACTTTTTCTCTTTATTTAGCAGCACGATCTTTCTGGGCAGTAGTCAAGTGATTTGCATAACATCAGTCCTGTTACATAGGTAATTGCACTTTTGCTGGTTAGATGGATAATTGCACTTTTGCTGGTTACATGGATAATTGCAATTTTGCCAATAGGTTTCACTGCAAGTGAACTTTTATTTCCCTTTGTGTGTCTGCTTTGCGCTGATGGTGGCCATTGGCTCGCTTATGTGAAACATTTACTTTTCAGTTTATATGGCAAGAAAAGTCAGGTTAGTTATGTGAAACTGTTTTACTTTTCATTTTCAATTTATGTGGCAAGAAAAGTCTGGTTAGAAGTTTACTGTGCTAATACCTCTAACTCGACCAAACACGAGACCAATTGCATTGCAAATGCTTGTTTTTTTTTTACCATGTCCTGTAAGTTTAGGACGTTTGTGTCCTCGCGATCTGGGCATTCGGATGCACCAGGAATAGAAGCCATGTCCGGAGGCCAGCATTTGCCTGCTATTTTTTATACTCACCTGAATTACTTGTTATGCTGCTGGCACTTGTTTTTTGAAGTCTTGTTTCCCGTCTGCCGCCATGCTGTTTAGCCTGTCCTGGGCCCTTGTTACCTGCTTGCCTTCCTGGTTCCTGCTTGTTTCCTGCCTCTCTGGGAGCCCTGGTGCTTGTTCAATTTTTCCTTGGCATCATCGCTCCGCAGTAGAGTCTTGGGGGACCTACAAAAGAGAAGTAAAGCATTTACCACCAGAGGATGTTGCTACTAATTTTCTAAGGTGCAATATATAAATGCGATATGGAGAAGGACTTACTGTAAAGCATAACTGTTCCTAAGCATCCTGTCTTCTGGATTTTGGAAGATCCTAAAAATAGAAAGACTCTATATGAGATGTAGTAAAGTGCTTTTCTCACAAGACTGCTTTTCTAGTGCCTCTTTTTGGCTTTTGGAGACTTTAACTAATTCTCACAAGTAATTTCAGAATTACCTTACAACTGGAAGTTTTTGGGGAATAATAAAATTCCCAGGATGCTTTCCATGGTATACAGTCCTCCCTATGTGAATTAATCGATTATAAGAGGGTTCCTATAAGGGTAATCACTAATGCTACTACATTTCCCTGAGTTTGTATGTGATGGTGGTGTTTGTTTTTGCTAGGGACCATCCAATATATGTACAGCTATGCTTACACCAAAGGATGAATTAGAACAGAGGGGAGTCTTTGGTAAGGCAGGAATGTAGGGGAAGCAATTGAGGTTTACTCTTTACACTCAGTATACAAAATATCCTCTATTTATTCAATTGTTCTCAGTCATTTGTTAGATACACACAGGCACACTCTTTAGCGACCTGAGAGGGGAATCAGTGTGAAGCACCTACTCTCAGAAGAAACAGACTAGCAGAGGACATTGTGTATTTTATCCACTTTCCCTTCTCCCTGAGTACTGGCGCAGTTTGAATGTTCTGTCAGAATGTGGGCAGGATCAGTGGTTTGCTGGCATTGGGGACAAGCTTCTGGAATCACATCTCCTCCTACAGGATTGCATAACCTGAGGAAGAAACTAAAGGATCAGAATAGTGCCACAACGTTACAGGTAGCGGCCACAGTGGTTGCGTTCAGTTCTCAGTAGCTTCCACAAGAGCAGATCCCCCAAAGGGAGATATTGGATGTCGGATAACAACCATCACCAATCTTTTCATTCAAATATGTTTTCACAACATCGTTTTTCTTGAGTGTTCTGTGGTAGATATACCCATGCAGAGCCTTGACTTCATTAATTAATGGAATATCACTCTCATATTACCAATGTTGAGGTGATTTGTCAACCCTTTTAATGCTATAATGCTAAAGACATCTGCAAATGATTGATATGGGTTTAATAACAAATTCTTCATAGCTGTCCGGTCTTGTGGAACAACATATCAACGCCCATTTCAGCAGATGATCCAAGCAGCATTATGGTTGGTTGGGTTGTTTATTTGGACTTTGTTTGTCCAAATAAACAAGAAACCCCTCAGTGCTTTTTATTAACGATTGGTTTATATTTCTTGACAAACTCCTACTTTCTATTTGAGATTATACTGCAGGGCAGGAATGTTGGCTTATCTGTCCTTTTAGTCTCAATTACTCAAAATTCGATATCTTTAAACATGTTTGTTGCCCAAGGACTTGAATCTACCCCCGTCGTTTAATTGTGGCTTTAGCGTTCTTCTCCTGCCTAATACATTGTTCTCAGAAAGGCTCTGGCAAATGGAAAGTTACAGAGAAAACATCTGACTAATTTTGTAGCGGTGAATAGAAAAGCTTTGAAAAAGGTGTATTTGCAAAAAAATCTGCATATTTTTTAGAGCTTGGATGGGTTCGATTAGAATAAAAACTATCTTTTAATGCAGAGAAAATTATCTTGCAATGCATAGAAAGGATGAAAGTAAACCGGATTTTTTTCAAACTTCACAAAGTGTGAAAATAGGCAACTATGCAAATCTTCTGCAGCGCAGGAAAATTAACATTGCTAATCCTTAGTTGAAATATATTAGCATAATAGCTTGACCTCAGGTTTTCAGTGGACAAACATTTAGATATATGTTTATGTTCTTCCTTTTTCATCAGCAGACATTTCTTCCTCTGTTTTTGGTATTCCAGGGCAGGTTGTGGGTTTCCAATTTTTTATCTCCGAAAAGCTCTGCTTCTTGCAGGAGTGACTTTATTAACCAGGACTCTTCACTGTTGATGTCTGCTCTCTCCAGCATTTGTGAATGTAATATCATGTGAATTTGATTCATTCTTACACTCTGACATACTCTCTTTAGTAACAGCCGAAGATGTCTGGAGGATGTAAAAAATGACCTGGTCACTTAAGGTAATCTTCATTACGTCAGTTCCAGATGATCTGCATTGGAAGTCCGTACTGTATGATAATCCTGGTGCTGAGACAGGCACATCTCTAAATTTAAAAATTTCAGTTTCATTTACATTCTCAAGAAACGTGGACATTTTGTCCTTTCTTGCTGTTTACTTTTTTTCCGATCCCTTCAAACTCATAGGGGCATATTTATACGCCTCTTGAGCCATCTTGCATCAAATTAGCATCATTTTTTAATGCTAATGTGGTGTTAAAGTAGCCTTTTTGCATGCGTTACGCCACTTTGTAAGCCCTTGTGAACATTATGCCTGCGCTAGGCATAATGTATGCAAGTGGGTGATACCCCATTAGGAGGCCAGTAAAAATGGCACAGTGAAATTTACAAGCTTTCACTGTGCCATTTTTAGTGTCATTTTTAACACCTGTTTGGCAGGTGTTAAATGAGGCTTCCATTGTTTTCAACGGGCCTCCTTTCAATTTGCAGGATTAGCATCATAATTTTTTACGCTAATCCTGCAAAGCACAGCAATAGTGTCAAAATGTTTGACGCTATTGTCCTAACCGCTGCCATGGTGTGCCATATTGTAAATACGGTACAACCATGGTGTCATTAGGTGGCAGTAAGGGCATGCAAGAAAAGCGGCGCATCA
The DNA here is from genome assembly GCF_031143425.1 of Pleurodeles waltl. Lineage (NCBI taxonomy): Eukaryota > Metazoa > Chordata > Amphibia > Caudata > Salamandridae > Pleurodeles > Pleurodeles waltl. The sequence continues at coordinate 485,996,634 of NC_090438.1, read as the reverse complement.
GGACCGATGTACCACTTTCTTGTAAATATGCCCCATAGTTCTCTAGCTGCCCTGGTAAAATTCATTTACTATTAAATCACACATAACATCCTATGCCTATCAAATCAAGGGATTTTAGACTGTGACAAGGAAGACATGGACTAGGAGTAATAAAGGTTGCTGGTAAGTAATTTGGTCAGTATTTTACATCCCATCTACCTCAGCATAGTCCTTACAAAACGCGGATTTTCTGTGGGCCTGATTCACAAACGTAAACTTACACTTTTGTATATGTTTGTTATTGTTTACTATTCACAAAGATATTTTATTAGAAATATCATTATAGCTACGGAGTTTCCATAGATAGACTGATAGGAGTTCCCTATCTTTTTATGTGAGGTGATTAACCACTTTTAAAGATACTACTAGTAAAATACCTTTGTAAATAGTAATCAATCGAAAACTTGAACAAAAGTGTAAGCTTACCTTTATGAATCAGGCCCTGTGTGGTCAGCAAAATGCTACCATCCAATAGAATACATTGGATCACTTTTCTTTGTCATTTATCATTCATTGTGTATATGCTTTCCAAAGGAAAAAAACACAAACCAATCATCTCTATATCCAGATACTTACATTATAACAGTACTCTGAAATTACACAATTCGGTGGACGTTATATTTTCCACAGAATGATAGAGTTGCCACACTTCCCCCATAAACTAATATTTGATGCATAATTTGAACATTTTAACAAAAAAAGTATTTCTTGCTCAAATTAATCAACAATGCTTTCAAACACTACTCCCAAAAAATGTGCTACATTATGCCACATAATATGCATTTCCTTGATGCATAACTTGTTCACCTCTACATAATTCCAGTGGCCTGGATTATAACATGTTCAGAATGGTGTTTTGCACTCATAAATCTAAAAATAAGATAGGGTACCTTACAAAGGGCATTCAGAATTATAATTTGACACTTGTAACTGGTAATGATTCACAAATATGTGTGATGAAGACCTTGTAGTTGTTCTACATATTTCTGTCATCAATACTTCTGAGAGGTTGGGCTGTTGGTTGTTTAGGGTATGAGCCCTGGTGAAGAAAATCCACAATCCCTTGCAGGATGAACCACAAAAAGTCAGTAAATTAACCTGTGCTTAACCCTGGGTGACTTGGCACAAAAAGCAGTCAGGCATAACTTAGAGGCAATGTGTAAAGTTTTAATGCAGCTTACAACCAATATTAAAGTGAAACCACAAAACAAGAAAAAGTTCAAACCAATTTAGAAAATAGAGTAACGTTTAATAAATTATTTGACAACAAAATGACAAAAATCCAATCAGTAAAACCATATTTATGAATAGTTAATTTCTTTAGTAAAAACTAGTGCCTAAAAGATCAAAGCACTAACCGCAGACTTCTAGTCGCACGAAACCGGGGTAAAGTCGAAAGTTATGGCCAACCGCAATGGAGCACTGTTCGGATACAAGAAGTTGATTGGGCTCTGTCAGCACTTACCTTCTGACTAAGGGGCTCATTATGAGTTTGGGAGACTGTAATTCTGATGGTGAAGTAGCCACCATACAGGCTACCTCCCTGACGGCCCCATTAAGAGTTTCCCATTGCCTGTTGGCCTAGTGGCAAACAGCCTACAGCGTTGTCTCCGGTTCGCAATCGAGCCGGGGGAAATGCTGTAACAAAGCATTGCGCGGGTGCTGGCCAGGGGGGCCTCTGCACTGGCCACAGCAGCATTTTCATGGCAGTGGTGCCGCCATGAAAGCACTGGTGGACAAGGGGGTCATAATTCTCAGGGCAGTGCTGCTTGCAGCGCTGTCCTGGTGGATAAGGACCGCCGCCACCTCTAGATCACCGGGATCTCCGATCCTGGGAGAGCTGGTGGTTCCCTGGTGGCCAGACCTCCAGGTTTGTAAAGTGGCAGTCGGACCGCTGCATTGGCAGAGGTCCGACCGCCATACACGAGTCTGGCTCTTATTGAGGCCCTTAGTGTCTGAGAAGGTAAAGCTTAGTGGGGCAAGGCTGCAGGAGTTGTCTGAGGGGGAGCGTTGTCATCAGAAGGCCTTGGATCGTAGCTGCGGTGAAGATTTATGTTTGGACTTCGTCGTTGCAATGGAACAATGGGTGTCTAGTCTTCAGCGGGACGAGGAACAGGGCTTTAGCTGAAGACAGTTCCACAGGGTCAGATAAACCTTTGATAAAGGACTACTGAAAAGGATTTGGGGCCATATCTATGAAACTTTTTAATGGTCACAAACGGTCCAATTCTCAGGGTTTGCTGTTCGGCATTAGGAAGGGACGTGTTCAGGGTGTCCCTTCCTAATACTGAATCGTACTGGTATGTGTGAATGAATGTGTCACAATGCAGTCACAAAACATTCACATTTTAATGATTTCTTGAAGGAGGTTGTAACCCATTCGCTGTTCTACATATTGAATGTGTGAATGTGGGTGAAAACATTTTATAGGAGCAGACAGTGGTCCCACAGACCATTGCCTACTCTTAAAAAATTAAAAGAAAAGCTTTCAGTTTCCTTTTTGGCTGCATTAAAAAAAAATACTTTATTGAAAAAACAGACACATACATGGTGGTCTGCTGACCCCAGCAGGCCACCATCCCTGTGACTCCTGTGATTCACAATGAGAACACAAAGCAAGACTGACCTACCTTATGAATATTAATGAGGCAGGTCCATTTGCAGCCCAATGTGACTCGCACAATGTGTCGAACACACATTGGTAAATGGGTGTTTGTGATTTCCTAATTGCGAACCATAAAAATTCACAATGAGGAAATCGCAAACTGATTTTTTGGTACATCTGGTCTCTGGTGCTGCAGAGAAGAATGTGGCGGGAGAAACCGTGAAGTCAATCTGACTGGCAATACACCTCCGGCGGATAGGGGAATAGGTTGGTCCCTGTTTCCTCCTGGTTCTCAAACCACTTTTGGGCCAAACATTTTTTAAGTCCTCAGTTATGGGATTTGGCCATCTGGGCACCTTTTAGCACCTCAACCAAGGGGCACCTCTTGCCCCCAAGATGGGACACCTCTTGGTCAGGTGTTTCAGGACTCACTCAGGCTGGGTCTAAGTGTGTGTTCAAGATTGTGGGAACCTTTTACGTCCCTGTGGCTCCGAACAGGAGGCCAGCAAACTAGCCCTTGGAGTCACTCTGGTAGTCCTGGGTGCAGGTGAAGATGTGGGGTTCAACACCAGGGCTGGCCTCTGAGGGTTCAAGAAGGCTCCAGGAGTAAAGCAGTCCCTCCAGGTCCAGCAGCAGTCTGGCAGAGTGCACAGCAGGTTTTAGCAGCAGGTATTCCTCTGAGAGTCCTTCCTCAGGGCCAGTAGTGAACTTAAGAGGGGGTCTGAAGGTCCTATTTTTATACTCTGGTGCCCTTCTTCTGGAAGGTGAGAGGAGCTTCTGGAAAGGTTCTCTGAAGTGCATTGAATTTCCTGATTCCCCGCCCTGGCTCTAAGCTTGCTGCAGTGGCATTGCGGTGTTGTTAGGCCCTCCGAGTAAAGGCGGAGGACAGGTTATTCAGATGCAAGTGGGGCTGTGCTCAACTCTGACACCTCATCCTGCCAGCAGATGGCCTGAGGTACACCTAATCTCTCTATTGTCCGACTGTCTGGGAGGAATTTACTCATTCTGCCAGCTACACCTAGTCATGTGACCCAAGACATGCTGCAGACATAAGGGCCTAATGGCAGGAAATTGGCAACTATCTAAAAGTGGCATTGTCAAAACTGTAATGGAAAATCCACCTTTACAACTAAAGAGGGTTTATCGGTACAATTTAAAAGTGCAGAATATGACATAATTATCTGCTCCGAACTGGAAATGACAGTTTATTAAATGTAATAATAAATCCCCAATGTTTTCCTAAGTGAGGAGTATGCCTCACTACAGTGAAAAACAAATTCAGGAGTTTTTCACTAGCAGGACATGTAAAATGTAAATTTGCATGTCCAGCCTTAAATAAATAAAAAATAAATTTCAACAAAAGCTAGAATTAAATAGGCAAAAGGTTTAGGGGAAGACCACCCTAAGATGAACAGGTCTAACAATACTATACTATCTTCTTTCCAAGAGGATGCTATCCCTCCAGTAGAGAAACCCTGAAGTCCAAATGTCACTGTTAGTGTTGCAGTTTCCTAAGCAGAAACAATATCTGCCGGGTAAAAGCTTAAGATGAGATGAATCTACAATTCATGTACCTACTACCCCCAAACAACGAGTACAATTAATGGCCAACAAAAATTGTGTAGGAAAGGAAACTTAACTGATACTAAAGGTTTTCATAGTAAAGCTTTGTAAAACATCCAGGATCAAAGGCAAATCCAATCCTTGTATATCAGGATATGTCATTGGTCACTTCTGTGGGTACAACTTCATAAAGATGTCCTGCTAAGTCCTCTATTGAAGATAAGGAGGAATTTGCCAGCTGCCTAAGAGTTTGATGGCTGTTCACTGAATCCTAAGTGCAGCTGTAGATATGCGTGTTACAAAACATTCCTAAATATGTTAAGGTCAGCCCTTTCTCTTAACACAATTTTTTAACATGTCCCCAATGACTAGCTTTTGAAAGAAAGAAGACACCATTACTGCTGTTGTAGGGCTAACCTTTCAATTTCCAGGTTATTAGCCCTAGGCGGAACATAGGCTGATGAGATATTTGTGTCCACACTAATGGACTGGAAAATTTGGAAGGTGAACTAGAGGCATTGTGGCAACTGACAAAAAGGGGAAACCACAGTCTCCCTGGTCAAACTGGTGATATTAATGATTTCTAACTATGAATCTTCTTAAACACTTCAGGTTAAATTGGTGGACATGCATAAAGTAGCTCTGCTGGCCACTGACAGGAGAGTACATCCACTGCCTATGCCTCAAGGTGTGGATTCCTTGAGCAAAAAACGGAGAGCAGAATTCTCTCTGGATGCAGTACATCAGTCCACGAGTGATGTACGCTGTTTCTTAATGTTTTAAATATCTCTCTTCTCAAACGTAAATTGATGGACAAATAAATGGATAAATCCAATCCACACGGTTTGTAACTGCATTCTGAGTTCTACAATATAAGTTGTTGCTAAAAATGGTAAATGTATTTCTGCTCTTAACTCTAGTGAGTGGGCTCCTTGAGTTAATCTGTGTGATTTTGTCTCCCTCATGATGGTTAATTTACCTTGTGTTAGACATGCATCCTTGGTGTGGTCTCCCCTAACTTTTTGCCTCTATTTCCCAGGTTGTTGATGTGTGAGGGACTCTGTTTGTGATACTCTGGGCACTTTACCACTGCAATCCAGAGCTAAAGTGCAAGTGTTCCTATGTAAAATGTATGTGTAATTATCTTTCCATGATTGGCATATTTGATTTACTAGTAAGTCCCTAGTACAGTGCACTAGAGGTGTCCAGGGCCTGTTAATCAAATGCTACTAGTGGCCCAGCAGCACTTGTTGTACCACCCACATGAGTAGACCTGTAAAACATGGCTCAGACCTGCCACTGCAGTGTCTATGTGTGCAGTTTTAAACTGCCAATTCGACTTGGCAAGTGTACCCACTTACCAGGTCTAAACATTCCCTTTTTCTACATGTAAGGCACCCCTAAAGTAGGCCCTAGGTAGCCCCATGTGCAGTGTGCAGTGTATGTTTAAGGTAGGACAGATACTAGTGTTTTTTATATATCCCTACAGTGAAATACTGATGAATGTGGTTTTCACTATTGCAAGACCTATCTCTCTCTCATATGTTAACATGGGGGCTGCATTTAAACATTACTTAAGGTGAGATTCCCTTTGGGAGCAGATAGAAATTTGGAGTTTAGGGTCTCTGAACTCACAATGTAAAAATACATCTTTTGGTAAAGGTTGTTTTTCAATTGTGTGTTTGAAAATGCCACTTTTAGAGAGTAGACATTTTCTTGCTTAAACCATTCTGTGACTCTGCCTGTTTGTGGATTCCCTGTCTGGGTCAGTTTGGACTGTTTGCACCTCTCCTCTAGACAGTGACACAAAGGGAGCTGAGGTGTAGCCTGCTAACCCTGATGAGCCCTCTGGGCTGGAGGGTAAGGGAGGAATGCTCACTTATATCTGAATGGGCTGTGCCTGCCCTCACACTATGCAGTCTCCAACCTCCTGGTGTGTGTCTGAGACCTGGCATAGGCAAGGCAGGATCTTGCAAACAAGAGAGACTTCCCCTGATAATTAGATCACTTCTGGAATCAAGAGGAACCTCTGCCAAGGAGAAGAGCTGAAGAGAAGTGCTGTCCCTGCCTGTGGCTGTGCTTTTTGGGCTATCTTGTAGTTGCTGCTTCTGCCTGTGAAAGGGAACAAAGACAGGACTTTCTTGTGCATTCCTGCTTGAGAAGAATCGCCAAAGGCTTGACCTGAGCTTGCCTCCTGTTGTTGAAATCTCAGGGCCATCAAAGACTTCCCCTGCCAGCACCTGGACTCTCTGTTGAGACTCCTGCCCTACCAAGTAGTGTTCTATCAAGTGCATGGGCCCTTAAAAGGTGAAGTTGGCAGACAAGAACTGAAATTCCACACGCAGAACGACGTGCGGGGACATTTTTGACGCACCTTCTGCAACATGGCTGATAAACGACGCGCCGCTAGCTTTGCGGCTGAAATCGATGATCCACCCGCATTGCGGCTGGGGGAGCGATGCATCGAGGCTAGAGACATTTTGCACAACACCCGCTTATGGAGGCTGATAACGCCGCATACCCCATGCAGTGTGGTTTTCTGATACGGTGCGCCTGGATTTTCCATGAATTGTCCCAGGGCATCACAGTCAACTCGACACTGTGCAGATGCGAGGTGCCCCGTCCGGAAATCAACGCGTCACTCTCTTGCAAAGGAGAAAAATTATGCATCACTGACCCGACCAGAGAAGGAAACAACGCACGGCCTCACTTGTGAGTAAAGAATCAACACCTCGCTACCCTTTTCCAACACATGCTTGCCTGTGCGGCTTTATTTTTGACGCTAACCAGGAACTCTGTGTGAAGTGTGGCTCAATGGTTAGAGCGGCAGACCCTGAAGCAGAGATCTGGCTCAAGACCAGGGTTCAAGTCCCGCTTCGGCAGGTCTTGGGCTCAATTCCCCTTGACCAGATAATTCTCGCCTCGGTGCCTAATCTAATTCATGGGTCCCACTCTGCAACTCTGGGCAATAGCTTGCTTAATCTCCACAACGGCCCCAACAGCGCTTGGATGCCTGGCTTCACCCTGGGGGTGCTCAGGAGTGGGCGCCTCACAGGGAAAAGCCAGGAGGGGTTCCATAGCGGTATGAGTACAGCGCCTTGAGACCCTAACGGGTGAGTAGTGCGCTATACAAGTGCTAATTTACAATTTACAACAGCATTCTCAGGATTAAGGGGGTCATTCCGACTCCCGCCGGCGGCGGTAAACGCACGCCCGGCGGGAGCCGCCGAATGACCGCACCGCGGTCAAATGACTGCATCGGTCATTCTGAGTTTCCCGCTGGGCTGGCGGGCCACCGCCAGAAGGCCGCCCGTCCGCCCAGCGGGAAACCCCCTTCCACGAGGATGCCGGCTCCGAATGGAGCCGGCGGAGTGGAAGGGGTGCGACGGGTGCAGTTGCACCCGTCGCGATTTTCAGTGTCTGCCACGCAGACACTGAAAATCTATGTGGGGCCCTGTTAGGGGGCCCCTGCAGTGCCCATGCCAATGGCATGGGCACTGCAGGGGCCCCCAGGGGCCCCACGACACCCGTTCCCGCCAGCCAGGTTCTGGCGGTGAAAACCGCCAGAACCAGGCTGGCGGGAAGGGGGTCGGAATCCCCATGGCGGCGCTGCTTGCAGCGCCGCCGTGGAGGATTTCCTGGGGCAGCGGGAAGCTGGCGGGAAACCGCCGGCTTTCCTTTTCTGACCGCGGCTTTACCGTCGCGGTCAGAATGCCCCCGGAAGCACCGCCAGCCTGTTGGCGGTGCTTCCGCGGTCAAGACTCTTATTCCTTTGAAAATTCGTATCTTAACTTGTGTATGTTGGATTTTTGTCATTTTGGTCTTGTTTGATTTAAATAAATATTACTTCTTTTTTCTAAACTGGTGTGGTGTCCATTTTCTAGTGTTGTGTTGGTACAAATACTTTACACATTGCTTCTGAAGTTAAGCTTGCCTGCTCATGCCAAGCTACCAAGGGCGAGAGCAGGGGTTAACTGAGTGTGATTCTCCTTTACCCTGACTAGAGGGAGGGTCCTTGCTTGGACAGGGGTTAACTTGGCTGCCAACGAAAGACCCCATTTCTAACACCTTGAATGGTTGTTGGTACCATAAACAGAAGGGAGGAATACATTTAAAGCTAGAAAGATTGTCATCAATCCTCTCCATTTTAGGGATAGATCTGTTTCAACTAATGACACCATGGCATTCTTTAGTCCCCAAATGTTGCACCCCAGCATATCACACTTGTGCTGGTTGTTGTGTTGGAGCAAGAAACACTCTTGTTAACAAGTGAGAGTCCTGTAGCACCACCCCATCTCCTTTTGGAGGCACAAAGACAGAGGATCATATATCTACATACATTCTGTGGATGGGTTACAATGACCTAACAGTGACATAGGTGTAACTATAACAATGGTACTATAATGTTTGTTGATGATAACTGACAATGTACTTAAAGATAGTCTTTTGCAGATCTGAAAATGGCTCAGTGGAGGGCTTGTAAGTTAACTTGCAGAAAAGTCATTCTCTATCATCATAGGAATTCTTAACCCAGATCAGTTTCAAACTGGACTATGGCAAATTATTGCTACTGGGCTAGGGTCAAAAATGACTTCCTCATATTCAGAGTGAAGCAAAATTCCAGTAAAATCCTGCTCACAAATGCTATGAATGCTATGTCATCTTTAGCCTTTAAAGGAGATAGAGCTGAAATCAACCAGTCGTTTGAGTATGGAAACAACTGAACACCTGTTAGAAAATGGGTTTCTGGTTGTCAGAGTATGCACCCTGTACAAGCAGGAACCACAACCCTAGAAAGGCTAAGTCAGATACACACCTCTGGTAGCTTGGCACAGAGCAGACAGGCTTATCTAAAGAAACAATGTATGTAGTACTTATGCAACACAATGCAGAGTAACACAATTAAAATGCCACAAAAAGACTTCATACCAGGTTCGAAAAATAGATAATAATTTCATAAATAAATCAAGACCAAAAGGACAAAAATCCAATAAGTGGAAGTTGAGTTATGAATTTTTAAAGAATAAAAAGAGTTCTAGAACTTAGAAGCAATAAGAAACAATGGGGGTTATCAGGTAGCCCTGGACTGTGGCAACATCAACAGTTCAGGCTGACCACGATGGAGCTCAGGCCAGGGACAAGAGCCATGCAGACCTGGTGAAAAGAGTACTTTGAATTTGGTTGCAACACTGAATTGTGCAATGCAGATGAACAATGCCTCGAAAGATGCGTTGGTGTTGGGCTGGAGTCAAGGTGATTTTTTCTTGCAGTGGTAGTGATGCATCAGTTCCAAAGTTGAAGCCTGGAGCCGAGATGCATTGGTTCCAAAAAGCGATGCACCAAGTTTCCAAGCTTCTTCGACAGAAATGTGCGGTTCCGAATGTCGGATTCTCTAGGTGACACATTGGTTCAGAAAGTGAATGTGCCGGTTCAACTCCCGCAACTGTGCCGATGAGTCGGTTCTGCTCAAAGCAGACTGCAGATGTGACGATTTTCCTGGTGCAAATATCTGGGTACACTTCCAGTTAACCAGGCACAGGAGTAGGGCTAGAAACTTTGATATCCCTGAGTCTTAAGCAACAGGAGGCAAGCCAGCAAGGCCTTGAGGATAACTTGGGGTGCAAGGCAGAGTCCAACTCTCCCTCAGCAGGGTTACATAGCAGAAGGAAGCAGGACAGCACAGTAGAAAAGCAGTCCGTCTGGGTCAGCAGACCAGCACAGTAACAGTCCTTGATACAGCACCACAGTTCTTCAGTTGTAAGTCCAGAAGTGTCTGATTTGGTGTGGTCAGAGATCCAATACTTATACCGAGTTGTGTCTTTGAAGTGAGGGTGATTTCAAAGAAGGGTCTTTGAACTGCACAAAGGCCATTTCTTCACAGCCATGGCTCCAGACTATCAGGAAGGAGTAAACAGCCCTTTGTATGGGGAGAAGCACTGACTATTCATGTGTAACTGTCAGCCTCTCCTTTCCTGCCTAGGAAGAGCCATCAGAATGCAGGTGAGTGCTCAGACATACATAACATTCCTGTCTTTGTAGCTGTCTAGAGGGAATGCACAAAATGTAGCTGTCACCTACCCCATACGTGTATTGGAGACAGGCTTCAGGCACAAAGAGCTATAAGAGCAGACAAATGTCCACTTCCTAAAAGCGGCATTCCTAATGTAGTAATGTTAAATCCAACTTTACCAGTGAAGAGAATTTATCAGTACCATTCCAATGATATGAAACATGGTAGAACTACTCCTTCTCAATAAAAATTACAGCTTAAAAGTGTAATAAGGAATTCCCACTGTTAACCTATAGTTAGGCCTAGTAGGCCTCGCAGTAGTGAAAAATTAATTCAGTTGTTTTGTACTGCTAGGACATTAAATTTTTTAAAGTAAATTCCCTATCAGCACCCTGCCTCATGGGCTACCTAGGGCCTTCCTCAGGGGTGATGTATGTGTAAAACAAAGGGTTGTTTAAGGCATGGCAAAGAGTTTTAAATGCCAAGTAAAAGTGGCAGTATAACCACACACACAGGATTTGCAGTGGCAGGCCTAAGGCATGTTTAAAGGGCTACTTGTGTGGGTGGCACAAGCAGTGCTGTAGGCCCACTACTAGCATTTAGTTTAGAGACTCTGGGTATATGGTATGCTACTTTACAAGGGACCTACAAGCATATTAAATGTGCCAGTTGTTAATACACCAATCTTAGCATGTTTAGGGGAGAAGCACATGCACTTTAACCCTGATCAGCAGTGATAAAGTGCTCAGAGTCCTGAAGCCAGTGCAGAGATTTAGCAAAAAGAGAAGGTAAGCAGGCAAAAAGCTTGGGGGAAGACGATCCTAACGCTGACTGGTCGAACAACAGTCATTAATTGAATAAATGAAACTAGAGGTTCCAATTCCTTTGGTAAGGTCAGTTGGGGCCCATGGCACTCCACAGTGTAGGTCAAACCTCAGGATCTTTGGACAAAAAGGATAGAAGGGAATATGAAAATAATCGTCCTTCATATTGAGGTGAGAGAGGAATCCACCAGGTGCTATGTGGTGACTCACAGTCTGTAATCATACCACCTTCAAAGTTCTTAAAACCAGAAATATATTGATTTCTTTAAAGGCCAGATATGGTCCCAACTTAACAGAAGATTTTTTTGTTTTTATTTCAACATGTCCTCATCCTTCCTTTTTTATTTGATGAGCTTAAATTATTTCATTCTTCTGGCAAAGAATCTGAACAGCTTGCAACAATGCTTCTTTAGTGGGGATGGTGTGTGCCGAAACCAGGGCTCTGGAGGCAGAAGTGTGAACTTCAGTTGACAATCCTCTGACAGCATGTACTGCTTTCGGATCTGTGACTTTTTTTTTATCCAGTGTCCAACAAAATTAATGAGCCTTTTCCCCACAAGAAATAGACTTCGCTCTGCATAGTCATGATTTGAATGGCTCAGGAGGTGTAATAATATTGGTAATTTGAGATTTGGCATCATAGGTGACTTCAGCCCACAGGCTTATCCATAAAAGGGCTGCTTTTGTTGTTGCTGTCACATTTACTGAGTATTTATTTCTATGAAACAAGAAGAATCTTGTCTTTGAAGCTTGAGCCCTAACGGGTTGTATACATTTTTGTATTCTGACATCTTTCTAATTATAGTTTTTCTAGATGTGATCCTAAGTGATTTGGTCCACTAAATGGTATAAAGGATCTTTGAGCATCATCATGTATCACTCCCTCATCAGTATGTATGTCTCCTGGCAATGTCACAGCTGCAAAAAAGGCTTCAAATGTGATGTCAGATAAAAAGAAAACATATTTAATAAGAAACTTTCATGCAAATGCTAAATAGATTGCTCTACTAAAAGAGAATGTGTAAGCTGTGTATGCTTTTTTTTTTTTAGAAAGCCCTCCCCATTTTTACCTACAGAATCAGTTGAAAAAATGTCCTATGTTACTAATGATGATGACATAATATCAATAAATGAGTTCACCTCCACATACTGAGGGAAATTCCTCTCCAAATCCACATTTGACTATCTTTTATCCAGGAATCTAGGGAGCCCAGTTTTGTTTAGTTCCTTCCATCCTGCTTCATTCTGACCCAGGTTTAAGAGCAAAGATAGGGCCATACTTATACTTTTTGACACAAAACTGCGCTAACGCAGTTTTGCATAAAAAAAATGAACATGGGCTAACGCCATTTCTTAGCGCCACCTGTGCTCCAAATTTATACTTTGACGCACGGTGGCACTAAGAACTGGTTAGAGTCATTTTTTTACGCTAACCATTGCGCCGCGTTGTAAAACTAAATGACATTATCGCAGGGAAAATGACTCTAATCCGGTTTGCGACGCAGAAAACATTGCAAACTGGATATGCACCATTTTCCACTGCAATAGCATCAAAAAGCGGCTCAAACTCAGCAAACAGTGCAATGGAGCCCCAAAATGGATCCCAGAAGCCAGGAGAGACCCCAGGGAGACCTCAATCTACCAGGAACCAGCCGGTAGGACACAGACAAGACCCAGGACAGATACAAGAAGAAAAGGAAGTGTTGTTTCAGCACAGAGGAGCATGAAATACTGGTCAGAGCACCATTCATTACCTCTAAATTGCCAATTGGGAGGAGAGAGGCAATTTGGCAACACATTTTTGACAAAATAAACAGTGTGGCAGAGGTCAGGAGAACTGTCACTGAGTGCAAGAAATGCTGGCATGACGGCAAGTGCAGGACAAAGTAGAAAATGGCAAGGAACACAAAGGCAGCACTGCAGTCTGGAGGTGGGACTCCAGCACCGCAGGAGGCCCTGGACGAGATGGAGGAGATGGTTGCAGCAGTCATCCCAGAGGAGATCGTCACAGGAATCGCCGGACAGCGCAGACTACCAGGAAACAACACATATGCAGGGTAAGTTGCATGGGGGACCAAAATGCCTAAGTGTTAACGTACATACCTACTACACAATGCATGTCAGCCATGGAAATCAGGCAGTAGAAAGGGCAAAGGGGCACGGCACGGGTGCATGGGCAGTGCAGAGGCATCCAGGGGCACAGCACAACACAACACCAACAACCTTTGCATGGGGGCACACCGCCATGCCAAGGCTGCTGGAAAGCCAAAGCCAGTCCAGGAGGGTAGTCTAGAATGCAAAACTGCTGTCACAGGATAGCTGGTATTGTCAGTATGTGAACTAGCGGACAATGCCCAGTCTCAAGCCATTGCCTCAAGCGGCATTTACCACTGACAACATTTGCCACTACAACCTGTGCTGTGTGTGCTGGTCAATTAGGAAATGGCAGTTAGGTGCCCATGGCACAAACACACTCAAAATGAGGGTTCAGGGTGACTATGTGATCAATCCCCTTCAATTCCTAACCAAGTACAACTCCTGTCAAATGCTCATGCCTATAGGCTCAATAAACATCAGGCATTGTCACTAACATTATGAAGTACACAGCAGTAATGTCATGCCCATGCTGCCATTTCCAGGGTCTACTGTGCATGTGTTACAATAGCTGCAATGCCACCTTGCAACATCTCAACTGTCATATTGCTAAGACAACAGCATTGAGGGGGAGGACATGTGTGTGTAGCTAGTGAAACACAATCACACAGTCATAAGAGGAAATGGAACTCTGCCAGGCCCATCAGTGCAATGCAATATAGCACACATTCGCAACCATCAACATGACACACTACCAATGCTGACACCTGTATCGTGTCCTGCCAATGCAATACATGGTATGTGCTAGGTTTCAGCAGCGTATAAGTGTATGTGAAATATCATAGACTGGGTCAAGGCCATATTGTTATATGTGGTGCAAGTGGCATCAGATCACCAACAGGCATTTCAAGGTCTCACCATGCTAATGGTAGTAGAGGGAGGGTTGCGTAAGACAAGAAGGTGGCAAGACACAATTTGGGCTGAACCTACACCTGGAGGATGAGATGCAGACAATTCCCCAAACTGCCCACACTACATGTGACATGCAGGTGGGGCATAGGCCTGTGAGAATGCTAATATTAATGACAGGAACAATGAACAGGAACCCAGATTACAATGTTCCACTAATAGGAAGTCAGTGACATCACATTACAACTGCCACAGCACAAACACACCAATTGTACAATATCTCATTGCAGAGGAAAATGGCTCTCCTGTGGATATGCCTGTCCTGGACTACCCTGATGACATGGATGACGAGCTGACAACCATTAGCCAGGAAATCCTCCAAGATGTCCTGGGAACCCTCCAGACCCCACCTTCAGTCACAAGGAGGAGCACAGATGTAGCAGCCATCACAGACGAACCACCCACCACCCCAATAGTATGACCTGCCAGCTCAAACACAGCTGAGGACTCTGATGACACTGGGACAACCTTTGAGAGGACAGTTGTGGGAGTACAGCAGGAGCTGGCCAAGGAGGTGCGGGTGGGGATGCAAAATATAGCAGCCAGCCTTGAGGGGATGCGCATGTGCATGATGTCATCCGCAGAACAGTCAGCAGCCATGCAAGTCCAACGATCACTATTGAAAGGACTACAACAGTGTGTGAGGGACTTCACCACTGCAGTGAGGGAGTTGCCACAACACCTGGCCTCCCAAACTTTTCACTGCATGTATGACAACAATCAGGACTCCCTCAGGGCCGACCTGGCTGCCTACCACAGGGATGTTGCTGCTATACTCAATAACCAGCAGTTCCTCCTTGTTGCAGTAATGCCCTTAATAGTTCCACAGTTGGCAGCTACCGGGAATTCAGAGTCCACTTCTCCAAACACTGAAGTGTGCGTTGCCCCCTCAAACCCACCACCACCACCACCAAGGGCAGAGGAGACGACACACACATCAGAAGATGAAGACATGGAACAGATCACTTTCGCCCGTAGGAGTACCCGGTAGCACCAGCCCATGCCACATGGGCAGTGATTTTCCTATGTCCTGTGCTTGACAACGTGCCAGTCTTGCTGCAGTTGCTAACATGCACTGTTCTCCAACACACTGTTTACCTTACCACTATGGACTCCAATTGTCTCTCACTACCCAATTGGCAATTCATGTTCCTCTGCACTGAATGACACTCCATCACAGCATGTCCAATGACATGTCCCTCAACATTGCACTTGTGTTGCGTCACAATAGAATGTGTCACACCAATGGACTTACAAACCTGGGCTATGTAAATATTGCATTACAGCACTTTAAAATAAACAGTACCTATACAACTACTTTGTCTCTGTGTAATGTTACACATCTACTGTGCAGGAGGTTGGTGATGCATGTCAATGGCCACAGAATGTCAATACAAGAGCGTAGAAAGAATGTGGGCTGATAGCTATGCACAAGGGTCTTGATTTTACAATCATCTGTGCTGCTTGTGACTCATTTCTGAAGTTAAAACACCACAAACAGCATAATGCTGTGTAAAAACTGTATATGTCAGGCCTAAGGTATCTACAAAATGAAATTCAATGCTGCCAACATCCCCTACAAGACAATCATTGTGTATGTGACATGTGACTGTAAACTTAAATCCCACAGCCACAACATACAGCATGAATGGATGTGTAAAAGTGTTTGGACAATAACGTCACCTGGGGCTACAATGAGAAAACTCATGGGTGGGATTTTTGTATACTGAACTTCGTAAGATTATGACACCACTCAGTTTATCAGGGTTCATATGAACATCAGGCTGCAGGCAGACGTCCCACAGTGCTCAAGATTCCAACACAGGACCCAAACGATGACAGCTTTAAAATCACACCAACTTCTCCAATACATGGGAACCATAGTCACCTTGAGTGGTGGGTTCAATGGATGGCAGATGCATAGACATGTAGCTTTGGAATTTGGGATTGGAACTGGGAATAAACAAGTCAAGAATGGGATGTGGATACAGGATGGAATACACAGGCAGACACAAATCTGCCACTGTACACTCATGCACAGGCCCAGATCCCCAAGCATATCACACATACCGTAAAGGAGTAGCTAAAACCTTATTACATATGTATGAAAGAAAACTTAAACTATGTCACACACCTATACTAACCTAACCTATCCTAACTGTACATTACCCACAACTGGCCCTAACTGCCCTATTCTAAACTTACTTACTACATGTAACTAAACACTCTAAACATCAACCGCCCACCCCCTTTATATGACGGGACATGTGTAGGACAACATATACAAACCTAAACAGATACTAACTAATACTAAACAAATATATATTTTTTTGTATTTTATTTCTGGAATACACATAAACCCCAACATCAACCCCCACCCACCCACCTACAAACTAACATGTAATAATATAACTTCCCCCATCCACCCAACCTACTAATCCTATCTAAACTAATAGCTACTCTAACCTATTACTAAACCCCCTAAACCGACTAAAAATAGTGTAAGGAAAGAGGAGGGAGGGGATGGGATTAGGGGTGAGGCAAAACTTGACTCAGAGATTTGCCCTCCTCAGAGTTTTTTTAATAGACTTGAGTCTTCTGCTGTTGCGGGCCACCTCTTGCTGGAGACTGTCCATTCGCCTTATGACCCTAAGCAGATCCTGCTATAGCTGGCGCAATACGGCCATGTCCATACCACCTGCTGTGGTGGTTTGTGTCGCAGTGTATGTAGCAACTGCAGGTGCTGGTGCCGTGGTTGCGGGTGGTAGCATAGATGGTGCAGCAGTTGTGCCTTGTGCTGCAGAAGTTGAGGGTGCAGCAGGTGTGGCAGAGATACTGGTGTCCACACTGCCTGCAGTTGGGGTGGTGGCGGCACCCGTTGTGGCCAATGCTGGGCCCCCTTTGCTAAAAGGTCGCCATGCTCCTGTGGCTTTTTCCCGACGATAGCGTTTTGCCATCATTCGATACCCAGCCTCCACATTGAGGATCTGCCTGTATCGCACTGCCTGCCTCTGAAACTCATGAGTTTCTTGGGCATTCATGTTGGCAGCTGTAAAAAAGATACAGGGAAACATTAGTGTCATCATTGTGTGATGCATGCCCAGATGATAATCTAACACTTCCTCACAAATTGCACATGCAGTCCAAATCACAGTACAATGATAGAATGTCCATGAGGAATGACATGCCAACGCAGCCTACCCATCAGCTTTCTAACAGCACAGCAATGGACTACAAGGTGTGTACCAAATTAACTGATCCGTGCATATATGTAGTGCAATTGATCAGATTGCAAATAAAAGCAAGTACTCAACATGTGCCAGGCCAACTATTCCCTATCATCTGGATAAACTTCAAGGTACACAAGACCTGTGATTTGTATATGGAACTGGCAGGGTGGTATGCAGTTGCTAATCATAAGGGGTCAGTGTAGTTTGGCACACATGCATGCTTGAATTACATGTCTGTCATCCACACTGTGACCTTCACACCTAGATACATACATTTTCTCCCCCTAACCCTGTGCCTCAGGGGGGGATGAGCATGCAATACATATTTTCAACCGTCAAGGACAATCACTAAGCTTTGTCCATCTGTACATGGATTTAGTGAGTGGAACACATGTAAGAAGGCCTGCCAACTAGGAGTGAGTCAACCATTGGTCATTCACATCTACATTCATGTTACCATTTGTGGACAACCATCAATATCAGATCACACTGACACATTTCCTAAATCACCCACATTGATGCAAGCACACATCTGGCCTTGACCTGCATGCACGCCTATACCATAACACGTAAGTTGTACGTAAATGGAGTACAGCATGTTGGGCTAGATGCTGGGGGACAGTAATCCATACAGTCCTACATGTTCATTACATTCCAGGGATGCACAATTTTGTGTGTTAAAATGATTAATCACTGTTTTGTGTGAATTAGGGTATGACTTGCTGACTACATTATGACACTGGACCACCTCCAATTCAAATGTGGGCATCCATGTGGCTACAAATCACCTTGTTCACCTGCCCATGCCTATTTCACAGCACTAGACTCCCAATATATGACTTTCTGCCAGTGAATGTCTAACCCTTCCATGGAAAACTATGTCAACCTCCAGTCAAGTCACACATCAAATCACGTGGCAGCTCATCATATCTTGCAATGAGTCTAACACAAAGGAGTCAATCACAACACAGGACAAACATTTTCACACTTACTGGATATGTCTGGGTCCTCGAATCGAGCCACTTCACCAATGGTGTAGGGGGCTGGTCCACCTGTAAAACATGGAAGGGAGATATATGCGCAATGTCTAATCACTGTACAAACGTGGGAACAACAAATCACAGTGTGTGACATTTTATATGATAGAGCTGCACGTCAGGCATGTAGACACTCCAACAGACATACAACTGCAAACTTGCATTGACACTGTCACTCCAGTGAGTGATAGACACACATATGCACACATGCACTGGCCCTACACTCATGTGGTGCTAAACCTGACTACACACTTTTGTGGCTAATCCATATCAGATGGTATTCCATTTCATCATTTGTTATTGGGTGACAACTGCAATGCCACATTCGTGGTGCACTGCAATACCAGTGACTCAGGTATTGTGGTTTGTGCATCAAGGGACAATGAGTAACTGTGTGATGGACATGTGGGTTGATTTGCTTTCAGGAATTATCGTGCTTTCAGTGGTCCATAATAGGTGTGCCACTGTTGTATGTAGGTTACATATGCCCCATTGGCCGTATCCCCTAAGCCGTATATGCCCCCTATGACAACATGATGGCAGGGATCCTGTGTGTGAAATGATGACAATGTAGCGCTAAACATGGATTGGCCACTTTGCTGTTCCAAAACTGCAAAATAATGTATGCTGACAGTGTCTTAGTTGATCATGATTGACAGAATGCATGGGCACAGGTGTAGTCATTGCACCTGAAATGTGTCACTCAGGGCCATGTGTACCTATATCAGGTATTGTGAATCACACATTGCAAGACTCGCAACTAGCAATTAGCAAGTTGGATAATCAGAGGTAGAACACCCGAAATGACACAGTTTGCAAATGAAAAATGGAGTAGCAAATGACCTACCTCTTAAATCATGATGAGGTAGGTCTCATTTTGAAAACCCCTTGGGAATGGCGGCACTCACAGAAATGCTGGCCTGCTGAGCTCAGCAGACCACCATGTCTGTGACTGCCTTCATATTGTGATGTTTACCTTTGTTGAAATGCAGCAATATTTCAGCAGGGGTGTTCAGACAGTAATTTAACTACCTATTTCATCACTAAAATAGAATCATGGAAGCAGTCAGTGGTCCCTTGCACAACTTCATACTCAGAAATAGTTTGTGGCCATGCATTCACAAAGAGGAGGGATCCCATGAGGATCCTTTCCATTTTGAAAATGGGTTGGCACCAATGTGACACAGATGGTAACTGCAATAGCTCAGTCCCGGCAATTGTGCCCAAGAAAAAAATGTCGTAGGGGCCTGTGACTCAATGATAGGATTTCAACGCCTAATTCTAAATGCTACTAGAAGACCCTGTTTTGTGATTGTGCAATCTGGTAGTTTCTAATCATAAGGAGTCAGTGTAGTTTGGCACACATGCATGCTTGAATTACATGTCTGTCATCTACACTGTGACCATCACACCTAGCTACATATATTTTCTCCCCCTAACCCTGTGCCGCAGGGGGGATGGGCATGCAATACAAATTTTCAACCGTCAAGGACAACCACTAAGCTTTGTCCATCTGTTCATGGATTTAGTGAGTGGAACACATGTAAGAAGGCCTGCCAACTAGGAGTGAGTCAACCATTGGTCATTCACATCTACATCCATGTTACCATTTGTGGACAACCATCAATATCAGATCACACTGAAACATTTCCTAAATCACTCACATTGATGCCATCACACATCTGGCCTTGACCTGCATGCACGCCTATACCATAACACGTAAGTTGTACGTAAATGGAGTACAACATGTTGGGCTAGATGCTGGGGGACAGTCATCCATACAGTCCTACATGTTCATTACATTCCAGGGATGCACAAGTTTGTGTGTTAAAATGATGCATCACTGTTTTGTGTGAATTAGGGTATGACTTGCTGACCACATTATGACACTGGACCACCTCCAAATCAAATGTGGGCATCCATGTGGCTACAAATCACCTTGTTCACCTGCCCATGCTTATTTCACAGCACTAGACTCCCAATATATGACTCTCTGCCAGTGACTGTCTAACTCTTCCATGGAAAACTATGTCAACCTCCAGTCAAGTCACATATCAGATCACGTGGCAGCTCATCATATCTTGCAATGAGTGCAACACAAAGGAGTCAACCACAACACAGGACAAACATTTTCACACTTACTGGATACGTCTGGGTCTTCGAATCGAGCCACTTCACCAATGGTGTAGGGGGCTGGTCCACCTGTAAAACATGGAAGGGAGATATATGTCCAATGTCTCATCACTGTACAAACGTGGGAACAACAAATCACAGTGTGTGACATTTTATATGATAGAGCTGCACGTCAGGCATGTAGACACTCCAACAGACATACAACTGCAAACTTGCATTGACACTGTCACTCCAGTGAGTGATAGACACACATATGCACACATGCACTGGCCCTACAATCATGTGGTGCTAAACCTGACTACACATTTTTGTGGCTAATCCATCTCAGATGGTACTCCATTTCATCATTTATTATTGGGTGACAATTGCAATGCCACGTTCCTGCTGCACTGCAATACCAGTGACTCAGGTATTGTGGCTTGTGCATCAAGGGACAATGAGTAACTGTGTGATGGACATGTGGGTTGATTTGCTTTCAGGAATTATCGTGCTTTCAGTGGTCCATAATAGGTGTGCCGCTGTTGTATGTAGGTTACATATGCCCCTTTGGCAGTGTCCCCTAAGCCGAATATGCCCCCTATGACAACATGATGGCAGGGATCCTGTGTGTGAAATGATGACAATGTAGTGCTAAACATGGATTGGCCACTTTGCTGTTCCAAAACTGCAAAATATTGTATGCTGACAGTGTCTTAGTTGATCATGATTGACAGAATGCATGGGCACAGGTGTAGTCATTGCACCTGAAATGTGTCACTCAGGGCCATGTGTACCTATATCAGGTATTGTGAATCACACATTGCAAGACTCAGCAACTAGCAATTAGCAAGTTGGATAATCAGAGGTAGAACACCCGAAATGACACAGTTTGCAAATGAAAAATGGAGTAGCAAATGGCCTACCTCTTCAATCATGATGAGGTAGGTCTCATTTTGAAAACCCCTTGGGAATGGCGGCACTCACAGGAATGCTGGCCTGCTGAGCTCAGCAGACCACCATGTCTGTGACTGCCTTCATATTGAGATGTTTACATTTGTTGAAATGCAGCAATATTTCAGCAGGGGTGTACAGAGAGTAATTTAACTACCTATTTCATCACTAAAACAGAATTATGGAAGCAGTCAGTGGTCCCTTGCACAACTTCATGCTCAGAAATAGTTTGTGGCCATGCATTCACAAAGAGGAGGGATCCCATGCTGATCCTTTCCATTTTGAAAATGGGTTGGCACCAATGTGACACAGATGGTAACTGCAATAGCTCAGTCCCGGCAATTGTGCCCAAGAAAAAAATGTCGTAGGGGCCTGTGACTCAATGATAGGATTTCAACACCTAATCCTAAATGCCACTAGAAGACCCTGTTTTGTGATTGTGCAATCTGGTAGCAGAATGGGCCATTTGGATTTGTCCATGTGAATGATTATTTGTCTTGAAGTAAACACAAGAATTCAGTGAACTTAGGCCCATATATATACTTTTTTATTGCTGTATTTGCGCCGCTTTTTGACGCAAAAATGGTGCAAAGTTACAAAATACAATTGTATTTTGCAAGTTTGTGCTGATTTTGTGTTAAAAAATGATGCAAATGTGGTGCTAAAAAAGTATAAATTTGGGCCTTAGACATTAGTGAAGGTTAGAAAGAGCTTGGTACATATGGCCCTGAATACTGTTCGGACATGGCTCAATGAAACTGTGGACTGCATTGTTACCATGAATTACCATGTGTAATACATCACATTCCTGGTACACTTACAGTTTGTTCAACTTGCATTCCACATGGCCACAAACATTGCATGCAGCATGTCACTACATCTGCTACTGTCACTCAGGAGCATTGAACTGTACACATTTGTCAATGTGATACTCACCAACAGAGCCACCAATTACCCCACCCAAGTGGTCCAGCAGGTCCTGCTCTCGGGCCACCAGGTCAGCCCAGCGATGCTTGAGCTGGTGCTCATTCTGTGCTGTGTTAAATATCCTCCTCCGGTGCAACAGCGCCTTTACCCACCACAGCCGCCTTGCCTCCGTGTGATACCCCAGTATCACACGGCCCCCAGCCTCAAACATCATGGAAAGGAAGCGACACACCAGCCACACAAATGCCCCAAGCTCCTCCTCACCCATGCACCCCAGCCGTGCCCTTCCCGACATAATACAAGACACAATTTCTGACAGTAAATAGGGAAAAAACAGGGAAAGGAAGTAGAAAAAAGGAAATTTATCTAACCGAAATAAAGACCTAAACTAACCCAACTAATCCTACCCACAAACAGACCCCCAACAGTACAAAAACAAATCTAACAACAATAAAAAACACAAAAACACTTACACAGGTACAAAATACAGTTATTGAACATCAAAATATAAAATATAGACCACACAGGAAACAAAATTACAAAATCCACAGAAGAGCAAACCAACACACAGCCACACAGTCTAGAAAAACCACAGACTGCAAAGTGGAAGTACACCCACTGTACCATTTCTGTAAACAGGATATCCTATTACATCACTTAGTCCCTCATTACAACCCTGGCGGTCGGTGTTAAAGCGGCAGTAATACCGTCAACAGGCCGGCGGTAAAAAAAATGGAATCACGACCATGGCGGAAACTGCTAACACAGACAGCCACTTTAACACTCCGACCGCCACGGCGGTAGAAACAAACACCGTGGCGGTAACCGCCAACAGACAGGCGGAAGACAATGTACTGCCCACTGTATTACAACGCACCAATCCGCCAGCTTTTCCGGGGCGGTACCAACGCCATCAAAAGCACGGCGGAAACAGGAATTGGAAGGGAAACTACTAACCTCTCGACACCCAACGAGGAACCAGGACGCCATGGAGCCTGAGTTAAAGGTGCTACCAATGTTGGTTTACCTCCTCTTCTACCAGGAGCAGCGAAGATTGCGGCATCCACCACGGTGAGTACTGCACCTAGTACACAGGGGAGGGGAGGAGGAAAAAGAGAGTGACACACACACACACACGCAACACGCAACACCCCCACCCCTCACCCTCACCCACAACACCATACACACAAATACATGCAGCAACATCACAGCTACTGCCCGTAACCCTCTGAAACAATGCAAGGACAAAAGGGAATGATTGAAACGAGTGTAATCATCTAAAATTCAGATATGGAAACAGGTCCGTAACAGATCAGTATAAACAAGTATGTACAGCAATTACACAAGTCTGGATAGTGTTCCATTCATTGTCCGTGGACAGGTGGTCCCAAAATGCATGGGTGAAGCCCACACATGATACCTGCCTCGAAACGGAGAGAACACTGGTGGGGCATCAGGTCAAAAATAAACAGGCACCTCAGGGGGAAGGAGAGGGGGGGCACCTCAGCCAGATGAAGGGACAACGCCACTGCTCCTCGAGGGGTCTCCATGCCCACTGATTGGTCCTGGGGAGTGCAAAGCCACAGTCTCACAAATCTCTCAAGTGGGTGGTTTGCCCACTGATTGGTCCTGGGGAGTGAAAAGCCACAGACTCTCAAGTCTCACAAGTGGGTGGTTTGCCCACTGATTGGTCCTGGGGAGTGCAAAGCCACCGTCTCTCAAGTCTCACAAGTGGGTGGTTTGCCCACTCATTGGTCCTGGGGAGTGCAATGCCACAGTCTCTCAAGTGGATGCTCTTCTGCACTGGTTCTGGAGGGGGCTTGGTGCCCAGAGTGCTTCACCCTGCCAAGGACTGGGGTAGTGGATGCTCTTCTCCACTGGTTCTGGAGGGGGCTTTGTGCCCAGTGTGCTTCATCCTGCCAAGGACTGGGGTAGTGGATGCTCTTCTCCACTGGTTCTGGAGGGGGCTTGGTGCCCAGAGTGCTTCACATGGTGTGTCACAGTTCCCATTCCAGCACATGGGTGTCAGAGCCACGAGATTTCCTGGGAACAGGTAGCATGATACTCCATGGAAGCAGAGACACACTCCACCCTGCCGCGACTCAGCCTGCCAACTGCTGGTACTGCCAGTACTGGTTGTGGTGCCTCATGTACGTTGTGCAGGGTCCCAAACATCTCCTGCAGCTTCAGACGACTTCCGACTGAGGATGATGTCCATGTTGGCTGTGGTGGCGCAGTCTGTGGTTGCGGCGGTGTCAGCAGCGGACATGCTGGTGGTGTGGCATGCGTCAGCACCTGTGGAGGGAGACACCAGGACGTCTCCTGCAGCCTCGGACAGCTACCCACTGGGGATGATGCTGGGGACTGGAGCAGAGGCAGCAGGCGTGCAGGTGGCGGTGCAGGTGGCAGTGGTTGCGGCAGTGTCCACCGTAGTACAGGTTGCTGTTCTGAACTGCAGAAGGGGTGTCAACAGTCCCTCAGCCTGAGGCTCCGTGCCCTGAGCTGCCTTCCCTTTAGCCTTTTCTCCCTTCCCCACCTTGGAAGTCGCTGCTGGGACCTTGGCACTGTCCCCTCTTGTCTTGGAGGAGGCCTTGCTGCTTGGTTGGTGCGGCTTCTCCTTACGGCATGTTGTCCCCTTCTTCACCTCTGCAGGTGGCGGAATAGGATGATCCTTGGCCTCATTAGGTGGCACACTGGCAGCTCTGATGGGTACGGCTCACGATGTTACAGGACTTGCAAGGACCATAGTGCTGGAGGATTTCGTGGCTGAGGTGCTGGGCTGGGATCTGGACATCCTGGCCCTAGGGAAGGATGGGGGGGAGGTGTAGGGAAGAGGTCAATGTTAGCCAGGAAAAGTTTTTTAAACACACTGGGACGGGAAGATGAAGGGGCTTTGGGAGTGGAGGAAGAGGTAATGGTTGTAGGAGGCTTACGTCTGCTGAATTTGGGTGCATGGGCTGGAGGCTGTTGTGAGGTGGATGGCTATTGAGGGGTGTGTGCCGGCATTTGTGTAATTTGGGATGAGGGCTCACAGACACACTGGGAGGGGACACAGGGGATGTGTGCATGGTAGTGGGGGTGGTGATTGCATGTGAGCGGTGTGTGGTGATGGGCGTGCTGGTGATGGAGGTAGTGTCAGAGGATGTAGTGCATGCAGGTGTGAGTGGAGATGAGGCAGGGAGGGAGGAGGAGGATGTGGAGGAGTGGGACACAGTGGAGGCAGTGGATGTTGGTGTGTCTGCATGGGTATGGTGCTTGTGTGAGTGCCTGTGGGATGTGTGTTGCTTATGTTTGCCATGTCCACGCTTGTGTGTTGATGAGTGTGCATGCTGGTCTGATGGTGTGCTTGGGATAGGCTGAGGTACAGGGGATTGGGTCTGGGTAGTGGAAGTTGGAGGGGGGAGGCTGGACACAGGGACAATGGCCGGCATCAGTGCTGAGGCCAGAGCCTGAAATGCTCTCTGTTGGGCCGCCACACCAGAATGAATGCCCTCCAGGTATACATTTGTTTTCTGCAAATGCCTCTCGACACCCTGGATGGCATTCAAAATGGTTGATTGCCTAACAGTGAGGGTTCTCAGGAGGTCAATGGCCTCCTCACTGAGGGCAGCAGGGCTGACTGGGGCAGGGCCTGAGGTGCCTGGGGTGAAGGAGATGCCCACCCTCCTGGGTGAGCGGGAACGGGAAACTCGATGAGGGGCTGCTGGGAGGATGGTGCTGGTAGTGGGGGTGGTGGCTGTACCTGTTGTTGTGGTAGGCACAGAGGTGCCCGCCACCGCAAGGAAGCTCCCGTCAGAGGAGGAGTCGCTGGTGTTTCCTCCTGTCCCCGTCGTGGAACTCCCCTCACCCTCCGTCCCGCTGGTGCCTTCAGACTCCGTACATTCACCCTCCAGGGCCATGTGGGTTGCAGCTCCCTCCTGCTCCAGTGCCACTGCTCCTCCGCCAGATGCTGCTAATGCACATAAGGACAGGGTGACAAAACAAAAAGGGGGGAAAGACAGAGGAGAGACATGGTTAATGCCTGCAACAACACCACCATTGGCGGACACAACACACAGGGAGCAGCCCTATGCACTAGGCCATGCACTAACAGTTCAGGGGGAAATCACATGCCCATGGTGGACTGTGCCTATACCCATTTGATGCACACCTGGAACCCACAGGAGACTGACTAGGTGTAGAGGGCCACTACCACTTTTGGGGTTGGACTGGCACTGAGCCTGCCTAACAATGGATCTACCCTGGCACGCTTGCCCTGCCCTAGGGGAACCCACAACTCTCCTCCCACACCCAGAAACCTCATAAAGCGCGCCAAGTCAGCTGCATGAGACAGTACTCACCCCCTTGTGGCTGCTGTGATGCCCTCAAGCGCCCATCCAACTCCGGATATGCCACCGTCTGTATCCGGTACATCTGGGGGGTCATGGTGTGACGGGCACGCCTTCCATGTTGGGAGGCCATCCCCAGCTGGGCCTCTGCTGTCTTCTTACTCCAGCAGCGCAGGTCCTCCCATCTTTTGCGGCAGTGGGTGCTCCGTCTATGGTAGAACTCCAGGGTCTGCACTTCCTTGGCGATGGCACGCCAAATACCCTTCTTCTGGTGGGTGCTGACCTAGAGGAAATGTAAAGTAGGAATGGCTTTTACTCCCCCGTCCGGTTATTCTTACTCATTGGCCACAACCACCCACCCTGGGCCACGAACACATACACTGACCATCCTGACATGCTGGCCTCTGCCCACCCCCCACCTGTATCTTCCATCGATGCCACTCTATACATTCATGTCCCATCCATCATGCTCACAGTGTACTCACCTGTTTGTCTGGTGGAACATAGAGTTGTGTGTACTGGGGGAGGACCCCATCCACCAGTTTGTCCAACTCCTCTGTAGTGAAGGCAGGGGTCCTTTCCCCAGACACTGTAGCCATTGTCACTTCCAGGCACAGGTCACAGCAGCACTTGCAGTGTAGGTCCTCTCCTGTTGAAGGTCAGATATCAAGTGAGTGAACAGACAGAAAATGGCGGTTACGTCCGCGGCGGTGCATACCGTCACCACCGGCGTACATCGTCATTGGCTCCTGGAACCCATAAGGCCCAATGGTAACCAATTCTGAATTACGCTGTGGTCTTCGTCCGCCTACCGCGACGCTGCACAACGCCAGCGCAGTTACCTCATTTCCCCTTGTCCCTCCTTACAGGTCAGGCAGACGCCATTTCAGGTGGCCACATGGCAGGCCAAATAACTGCGTCATAGCACTTTTGTGCTGGAATACGAACATACAGAGCTAAACACAGATTACATCACATTTGTTCTAAACACCCATGTGAAACCTATGTGGTGTATGACCCTCTGCTCACCCTTCTCCTCCATAGGGCACGTCCGCTGGGGCAGGTGATGAGATGGAGTCATCCTCCGGTATAGAGACCCCTGGTGGACCTGTCGACAATGGAAGACAGACACATCATCATCATCACATACAGACATGATCATGCCACAATCCAAGAACTGTGTGCCCAGTTGGAGCCAGACCTGATGTCAGCTAGCCACCATCCCACAGAAATCCCTCCTCTAGTGCAGGTCCTGTCAGTATTCCATTTCCTGGCCAGTGGGTCTTTTCAAACAACAGTGGCCATGGCATTAGGGATGTCACAGCCTATGTTCTCTAACGTGTTTACAAGAATGTTGTCTGCCCTGCTGAAACACATGCGCAGCTACATCGCATTCCCCCAGGTGGAGGATTTGCCCACAGTGAAAGGTGACTTCTATGCCCTGGGACATATCCCCAACATCATTGGTGCCATTGATGGTACACATGTGGCATTTGTCCCCCCACATAGAAATGAACAGGTGTACAGAAACTGCAAAAGCCACCATTCCATGAATGTGCAGATGGTGTGTTTGGCAGACCAGTACATCTCCCATGTGAATGCCAAGTATGCTGGCTCAGTGCATGATGCTTACATTTTGAGGAATAGCAGCATCCCTTATGTGATGAGGCAACTCCAGAGGCACTGGGTGTGGCTAATAGGTGAGCCCAAGGTCCCAACACAGATTACATAGGTATCTGGCTATGGTAGAGTCCCTAGTGGTTGGTATATGTCTCACAATTGTCCCTCTATATTTGCAGGTGACTCTGGTTACCCCAACCTGTCATGGCTACTGACCCCAGTGAGAAATCCCAGGACAAGGGCAGAGGAACGCTACAATGAGGCACATGGGTGGACTAGGAGGATAATTGAGCGTACTTTCGGCCTCCTGAAGGCCAGGTTCCAGTGCCTCCATCTGACAGATGGCTCCCTATATTACTCACCGAAGAAGGTGTGCTAGATCATCGTGGCATGCTGTATGTTGCACAACCTGGCTTTGCGAGGCCAGGTGCCTTTTCTGCAGGAGGATGGGCCTGATGATGATCTTGTGGCAGCTGTGGAACCTGTGGATAGTGAAGAAGAGGAGGCAGAAGAAGAAGATTTAGACAACCGAAACAACATCATCATGCAAAACTTCCAGTGAGACACAGGTAAGAGACTGGCACTGCTTGTCTCATATCAGACTTCTCTAGGACATTGCTTGATTCTGCCTTTTTGCATCTGTTTATGGACCCTAACAGTTCACTTTGGCTTTCCATTTTACAGATCTGTGTACCACTTTGTGCCTTCTGCTATGTTTACTGCTGCCCAACAACTGTCTAGCATTGGTATGTAAAAATGAACATTGACATTGCTATTTTTCTGAAAGTTTGCAATAACACATTTTTGAAAGTGCAGACTGACTCCAGATTGATTTGTGATTCAGCGGTGTTTATTTCTGTGCTAATAAGTGAAGGGGGCTGGGCAATGGGCTGGGGTGATGGTGGAGGAAAGTCCAGGATAGAGTCCAGTCTATTGGCATCCAGGTGCATTGTCCAAGGGGGCATAGGAAGTAGAGTAATAGCAGGGTAACAGAGTGGGACAGAAGAGTGACAATCAGGAGAGTCCTATTTCCTGGCGGGGGTCTTGGCAATGTTCTCTGTCTTGTGCCTGGATCTCAGGGACCGTTTGCGGGGTGGTTCTCCATCTGCAGGGGCTAGGGTACGGGTGGCCTGTTGGTCCTGTGGCGGGAACTCCTGTCCACTAGCGCCGGCAGAGGTGGAGGGCTGTTCATCGTTCAGGCTAGTGTCAGGGGCCCGTTGGTGTGCCACTGTGTCCCTCTTGGTGTTGGCGATGTCTGCCAGCACCCCTGCAATGGTGACTAGGGTGTTGTTAATGGACTTCAAGTCCTCCCTGATCCCCAGGTAGTGTTCCTCCTGCAGCCCCTGGGTCTCCTGAAACTTGGCCAGTACCGTGCCCATGGTCTCCTGGGAATGATGGTATGCTCCCATGATGTTGGAGAGTGCCTCATGGAGAGTGGGTTCCCTGGGCCTGTCCTCCCCCTGTCACACAGCAGTCCTCCCAGCTTCCCTGTTGTCCTGTGCCTCCGTCCCCTGAACCGTGTGCCCACTGCCACTGACCCAGGTCCCTGATTGTCTTGGGTTAGTGGGGTTGCCTGGGGTTCTAGTAGTGGTGGACACACTGCTGCTTGATGTGTCCTGGGGACAGGGGAATGTGTCCACTGGGTGGGTGCTGTGGGGGTGTTTCCTCAGGGAGGAGGTTCTGTGGTTGTTTGTGACAGTGGCAGGGGAACCGATTGTCCTGAGGTCCCTGATGGGACGGGCTGGTCATCTTGATCCAGGCGTGCAGAGCTGCTGTCGTCACTGTGGGCCTCTTCTGTGGGGGGACTGGATATGGCTGGCACCTCCTGTCCCGTGATGTTGGGTAGGGGTCCTGTTGGGGGTTAAATGCATAGTTATTGTATCTGTGTGTGCCCTCTTGTCCAATGTGTGAGTTACCCTCTACTCTTGTGCTTGGCTTATTGTCTTTGGCCTTGTGTGATTGTTAATGTTGGGGCCTAGGTGTGTATCTGTACTGGACATGCTTTGGTGATAGGTGTCCATGCATTGGTGTGACATGCAGGCCTTGGGATTGGGATGTGTGTGTTGTGATAGTGGGGTATCTGTGGGGTGTTGGGGAGATGAGTGTGTATTTTGAATTGTCCAATGTGGTTGTGTTTTGTAAGTGTCTGTGTATTTTGAGCGCGGTGGTGTGTGCAGCCAATGGATTACCGTGGTTGAATGACCGCCGCGTTGATTCATGGGTCGTGATAGTGTGGGCGTAGTTCTGTTGGCGTGACGGTGTAGGTTTTGGTATCGCCAGTTTATCACTGAATTTTGGTGTGGCGGACTTGTGTGGGTGTCTGTATTGTGGCGGATTTCTAGATGTGGGTCGTAATACCTGTAGCGACATTCCGCCGCGGCCACTGTATCTTGACGGCCGTCAGCACCATGGTATGCAGGATTTACCGCCAGGGTTGTAATGAGGGCCTTAATGTCTCTTGCATGTAATTTTTTTACGCTTACGAAGTTTGTGTCCAAATTTTTGACTTATAGGTGTCAAAATCCCACGCATTCATGGATCAATACATTTTCAATGGATATCCGCAAGCCTGGGGTGCGCTGGTGGAATTAACTCTAGGGACCCATTGATGTAATTTGAGCGTTTGCGTTATTTTTTGAAGCATTTGCGTCAACATTTCTGACTCAAACTGTGTTTTTGTCATTTTTCATATTTTAACATGCATGCAACCTACAACTAGACAAAGGTAGGATGATATGACCTGCAGTGTGTGCTCTAGTGTTTGGCCAAATGTGGTAGACCATGCTACTGCGGCCCACATTGCTAATATCGTTGTGCAGGATTAGCTTTCTTAACTGACGCAACAGCAGCGCAAACTTTGGAAATTAAAATGGAATTTTTAAGTTTGCGCAGGTGTTGGGTCAATAGAAGACAGCAGGGCTATGAAACAAAAATATGAATCATAGCCTGTGTGTTTTGTGTGTGATTTGACTGTTAGAACTATTTGTGTGCTTCTATTGGAACGGCATGCAATACATTTGGCGTAATGTTCATGTATGAATGTGTAACAAATGGGTATCACCATCAGATGCCAATCAATGAGGTACAAAAGTCATGATATGTGTTTGCAATATGTGTTGATTCTTTTGCTGTGAATAGTTGCTTGACTTTGGGGACAATACATTTCCCACGACAAACAATACACAGGGAGGATCGAGAATGGCTGATGAGGGCTATGTCGGATATGTTACCCATCACATCTCATGAATTATTGTCAACCACTTCATAGTCACTTGTGTGTATACTACCCACAAGTCAGGCATTTGAACATGTTTGGTAGGTACAGTGTTTGCGACACAGGGCTTCAATTACAATCATAACATTGTTATGTACACCACAGTTTGACTAATGTAAATGACCTATGTTCTTCCTGTGGCTGTGGTGGACCAGCAGCCCAGCCTGCATGTGTTCACATATTTTCAGAGGTTCATTGCACAAAAGTGTCCAGTTCAAGTGTGTGCCCATGTGTACCCTGTGTCAGTATTGGCCTCCATGGTGTAATGGTTACGTGCAGGTCTAGTCAGGAGTCTGTTGAGCCAACTCTTGAGTTCAAAGAGTATCTTTCAAAGTAGATTTGACCTAAAGCCAAAGATCAGCTAAAGGCATACAAGGGGATAGGGCAGCTATGGTACAGCAGGAAATACAGAACAGTAAAGACAGAGAAACCTTGGTGAGAACAAATATGTTACGGATCAGTAATGGACAAACACACAGGTTTCATTACTAAATTTGCACACAGGGTAGGGCTCTGAACTTCCCACAGCAACAGGGAATATCAGTGCCTCTGTGCAAATTAATCTCACAGCTAGTCACTACGCAAGCCCCATCGAAAGGTGGCGGCAGAAGTGAATCTGGAACGTCAGGGAACAAACATGGATTGTCCTTACATACACAATACCAGCCCTTGTTTTTTGGGCTGGAGGCACAGTACCAAATCCAGGAATACAGCCATAACACACTGTCACTGTTTGGCACTAATGAATACATGCAAAACCAGACAAAGGATGGGGGCTGCATTCGCCCCCTGGAAAACATGTGCCAGTACAAAAAAATAATTTAAACTATTCTATACAGTTGAGGACTGATCGTAGACTTACCAGACACAACACCACAAGAGGAAACGGAGGGCATGGAAACCAACTATGAGGCAAATGTAGGCACAGGGAACGGCTCTGGGTGATGCAAAGACAGGAACCAGTCTGGCTAACAGGAAGCAGGCTCTGTCAGGAGCAAACATGAACAAGGCAGAAAAAACAGTGAGCAGAGTCTGAATGGAATAAGCAGGAACAACACTGTGGAAACAAAGAGCAGTTTCAAGGGTACTCAGCACTGTAACACAATCCAACAAGGGCCCTGGTACACAAATTTATTGTACTCCAGTGCACAACAAGGAGCTTCAGGGAATGGCAGCTTCTAAGCTGTTCCAGGCAGCAGCAAGGCCAGGGCAGTGTCAAATGACTGGGCTGCATGAGAGAGCTCACGGGTGTGTGCAGCTTCAGTCTCTCTCTCACAAGTCCTGGAGGAGAGAATCCAGTATAAGGGGCCAACCGGACTTTTCCCATGAGAAGCAATGGACAGAAGATTACAGGTCTTACCGACTACCAGGCATTGCATTATGGGACTTGAAGCTCATGAAGGCTGATGTAGTTCAACTATGGCATGCCATACTAAAAAGGGAAGCACACAGGAGTCAGAATGGGAGTCTGGGTGGGTGTAGATGATGATTCCCAGGGTACAGATAGTCCATTTACAGCGCCCCCTAGAGAAGGGAGGGCAGAGAATTAAAACATGGCAGTGGCAGGACTTATTCCCTGGGATGGCCTGCACGGGGCATGTCTTGTGAGCATTGCTTGTCATACCTGGGACACTCGTGTTATCCATTATCAGGATTGATGCACCTCTTGTCACACATGCTCCTTGCAGAGATAGCTGATGTCACACTTACTGATGGCAAGGATCTGATCATACATTCCTGTTACCAATGCTATTTCACATCCACTGCCTCATGTATGATGCCTTATTTACCTTATGATTGATGATGTCATAGTTGTGTGTCATATGCTGTAATAGACCATGTTGGCAACATGGATGTCTCTCATAGCTGTGGTCCTATGAATTTGCCCTTCAAATATTAACTAGAAAATATATTTTTCATATACACTGTGTGTGATGTTTGCTGTACAATCATACCCATCAAATGTGATGGGGCATCAGACGTAGTCAGATTAGTCTTTGTGACATGCTCCCTGAGGTAATACTCTGACTCCTAGAGAACATGTGATGCATAAATAATTACCCAGAGCAGGATTGAGTGATAAAATGAGGTGTTTAATTCCATATTGTAACAATGTGTTGATAGTGACTATTGTTGAAAAAAGGTTTTAACTATCTGTTCTCTGTGACGTATTCCTGCAGCTGTGTTAGGATGTTGCCCCTCATTTTCCCAGGCAGCATCCACCTCCTCCTCCTCTTCAGGCAGTTATTGTTCAGGTTCATATAGGGGGATGTTCTTCCTAACACAAATGTTGTGCAGGATGGCACAGGTCAAAATGATCTTGCAGACCATTTCTGGGGAATGTAGGAGGTTGCCTCCGGTGATGTCCAGGCACCTGAATCTGGACTTCAGGATGCCAAAAGTCAGTTCAACAATGGTGCGTGTCCTCCGATGTGCCTCATTATAGGTACGCTCTGCTGTTGTGCTTGGGTTGGCAAATGGGGTCATGATCCATGGCTGGATCCCGGGAACCCTGATCAGCTGAAAGAGAAAACAGGGGTAAATATATTGTTGTTGCTTGCACCAGGAATATCATGTAGCATGGCAGTTGATCTCTTGTGTCTTGTGTTTGACTTGAAAAACTTGTGTTTGGCTAATTGACCTAATATCTCTGGTCTATTTTCAAACTTGCAGTTCAGTGTGTACTTCCCATGCGTTATGTAGTGAGCAAGATGTTTTAGTGTGCGTTCACTGGAGGTAACATGATACTTTCCCACACACAATAAATTCCACTGTGGTGGTAACATGGTTGCACTACATAGCCTGGACATCCCATCCAATTAGACATATGTCATTGCAGATGAAATGCAACAGTGAGGCCCTTTGATTAGGCTCGGTGACAATGCACAACAAATCTCCATAAGTTGGCAGCACTGAGGTGTTCAGTATTGACAATGCACAATTGTCCCATGTGTGACTAGATCTATGTCACCTTTGTGGTTCCCTCTGCCAGTAGCTCCTGGTGAACCCTGCACCTACACTTTTGAACTTGCTCCAGGTGAGCAGGCTAACATGGTTGTGGAGGTAGATGTATGTGTGCAGGAAGGGCCATCTCCCTGTACATCTGTTATTTAGATGGAGAATTGTCCCTTTCAGTATGTGCAGCAGTGTTCACTTTGCATTAGTGTCACATCAACATGTTTTTATAGCACAGTCCACTTCCTTATTGCTAGATGGCAACGTCACGCCAGGAGTGATATGAAATGTTGGTACTGCCTCAGTATTTCCATGTCACCTACATGTGAGTCAGCATCATCATGCTATGTGTCTCATGGTGTTTGACCTGCAGCAACACACATTGCACACCCCTTACACAGTACATATTGTTTGGGAGGGTGTGGGAATGACTATGTGGCCAAATGTGATATTGAATAGTTAATCTTCCAGGTTGTACTGCCAGTACAGGCCATGTCATTGTCACGGTGTGGTCTTAAATTGGTCCCTTTGGCTCTAGAGTGGCATCTATTGTTATTGGCAGCCATCATTTGTCCATAGGTGTGAATCCCATTGGGTCAGGATATCAAACATAACTACCAGTGTCACACCTCAGTGTCTTCCTAGCCATGTGTCAGTGTAGTGGTGTATATCTTGTGTGTCCTACAGGGTTGCTGTGCTGTGTGTATATTACTAGGTTTCTGGACTTACCGTTACCGACAAGAAGGCCATTGCCATATCGTCCATCCTGGAAGTGCCGATTGAGGGTGCTATGGTGGAAGTTGAAGGAATCATGTACACTCCCAGGATACTTTGCCATGATGTTGGTGAACAATCCCTGGTGGTCAACAATGGACTGCACATTTATGGAGTGGGTGTGCTTTCTGTTGCAGTATAGGTGCTCGGTTGCAGCAGGTGGCACAATCTGGACATGTGTGCAGTCAATGGCACCAAGAAAATGCGGGAAGCCATTTATTTGTTAAAACCCCTGTTAGGTCTCCTGCTGCTTTTGCTGTGTGCTGGGGAAGCTGATGTGGCGGGTGTGAGGCAGATGATGGCATCAAGAACCTTGGGAAGGAAGGCAGAGAATGAGGGCTGTGATACCCCAGCATCCAGGGCACCCGTAGTTTGGAATGAGCCACTTGCCAACATGTGCAGGACAGCTTGCAGCTTGGTCTCTGGTGGAATAATGTGGGGTGTCTGCAGGCTGGCTATTAACTGTGGCTCAATTTGGCGCAGAAGCTGCTGTGTAGCTTGCTAGTTGAGTCTGTACCTCTGTATGATATCCTGTTCCCTGAGGCCCAGGAGGGTTGTCCTGGTCCTGAATAGCCTCTCCTGCCTTCTGTGTTGCCTTTGGGGTCCACGGTGGTGTGGTGGTAGCTGCTGCTGTTGGTCCTATGCTCTTTATTGTCTGGCATGCTGCATGAGTAGCACCTCCATGTCGTTCTTCTTGAGCAATGATGTTGCTTCTGTGAGTTTTCCTTAAGTAATGGTGTGTTTGCCCCATTTTAACGCCTGCCCTGACTTAGGCGTTAAAATTTGACGCAAATCGGGCTTTGCATAATTTTTTGGGTCTGCTTCCCAGCCGTGCGGCATTTTTGCCCCGTTGGATAAATATGGCGCACAGGTGTTTGAGTCATTTTTGGACGGGAACGCCTACTTTGCTTCTCATTGACGCAAGGTGGTTTCACACATCCAGAAAATGACGCGCTTAGAAATGGGGTTTCTGGTTGGCTAGGGTTTGCACCTCAGCCAGGCAGAACCTACCTACTCTAGTCAGGGCAAGGGAGTTACATGTCCAAGATAACCCCTGCTCGCCCCCTTAGTAGCTTGGCACGAGCAGTCAGGTCTATCCCAGAGGCAATGTGTAAAGCGTTTGCACAACACACACAACACGCGTGACACAATATCCCCACCACAAAGGAAACAAAACACCAGATTATATGAAAATATACTGTATTGTACACAATGCAATTATTAGACCAAACATCACATATCAGTACTATCCTGCTACCTTGGCAGTTGTCAGAACGTTACACATGAGTTACTCTGCAAACTAGCAGTAGTCACACATAACACACAGGTTACTCAGTATTCTGCAACATAAGCAGTAGTCAGGAAACACCTTATTACACCAAAGCACTTGTCATAAGAATATCATAAAACGCCCATAGTAGGACCATTAGAAAACATATGGCAAGTCATAGGAACACATAGCAGCAAATCATGTCCATAAAAGGAACATGTGCACACATATACAGAAACATCATCAAACAAGTGAGCAATATATAAATCAGCAAAGTCTTTAGAAAGAACTTAGATTATAAATATATTGGTCCTTTAAAAGTACCTGGTTTGATGAAGGCACCTCCAGTGCCTATAGAATGAGAAATGGGGCCCCTGGTGCTCCTCTGCGCAAAACAGGGGCCTCCTGTGAGCTCTGGGGCCGAGAGGGGTGGCACGCACCCTCTCTGTACTCCTGATGAGCCCCTCACGAGGGGGGCCAAGATCAGAAGTTACTTCTGGGGAGGAAGGGGCACCACGCACCCCCTCTGCTTTAAGGACGGGCCCCTCCTGGGGCCCGCAAAGAACAACAATGGGACCCGGTGGCACAGGGAGCCTCTGATGAGGGTTCCACCCCGCCCACCAAGAAGCTGTAGCCTAATAAGGAGGGAGGGGGGCCCAGCGCATTGGTCCTCCTCCAACGAGGCTATTCGGGCCTCAGGTCCTGAAGAAAGGAATTGCGCTCCTCCGGGAGCGAGTACTGATCCTGCCGGGGCTCCCGGCCGGCTCGGCTGCTCCCTAAGCCAAAAAGGAGCACTAGGGTGGCAGGGACAACCTTGCCGGTTCCCCCGCTGAGCACTGGAGCTGCCCCCAGGCTGCCCTGCCCAACCGGCAGGCAAACTCACCTTCTCCTGGGCCACAGAGGTGATAATCCACGAAAGAGGTTCCTCGTTGGTGCCCTCGTGGCACTATCAGGAGCACGCTGGCTCCTATCTTCATCAGGTTCTGTCCTGGGGGTCTGGTGGAGTGCATTCCTATCACGCTGAGTTGAAGAAGCCTCCCAGGCTGCGGAGGTGATCTCTGCCACCACGACACGCTCTGTCAAGAGCACTGGAACCAAAAAGGAAGCCCGGGTCGCGGCGGTGATGATCTCCTGCCACACTGGATAAGCGCTCCTCAAGGTGCCAGAAAACACTGGAAAAGGGGAAGCACTTTCAAGCGCTAGGGAAATCCCCAAAGGAGCGCATTCCTAAGCGCTAGCTTAGGCACCAAGTGAAGCACCCCTCGTGCTTCAGGGTCACTGCGGGGGTCAGGGGCCACAGCACCATGCCCCTGGGGAGCAAAGTTTTCAGAAAAGGCCCACAGGTGGAGGGGCCCAGCAACAGGCCAGCACAAGGAAAAGGCAGCAAGTGGCAAGTCCTTCACAGTGACCAAGCAGGTCACAGGTCAGCATAGCAGCAGCAGTCCATGGCGGTCCCTGGTGAGTCCTTCCAGCGTTTCTGTGTCCAGTTCCAGGATGTTTAAAGAGTCTCCAAATTATGGGGAACATTCCCCTGTACTTATAATCAGTCCTTACAATGTTTTGCAATGGCAGGGAGTGGAAGTTACAGCCAGTTACAACTTGTTCTGGGAGTGCCCACTCTCTCCTTCAGCACAGGCTCCAAACATCAGTGGGGGGTTAACAACCCTATTGTGTGAGGCCAGGGCACAGCCTTTACAAATATAGGTGTGCCCCTTCTCTCAGCCCAGGAAGACTATTCAGTATGCAGATGCACCTCTGTTACACCTCCACCCTCCCTGTGTACAGGCTGTCTGAAAAGTATGCACAAAGCCCCAACTGTCACTCTGACCAGACGTGGATTGGAGTCAAGCTGCAAAACACCAGAGTCATAAGCACAGATAAATGCACACTTTCTAGAAGTGGCATTTCTGTGATAGTAATAAAAAATACACCCACACCAGTAAGCCACATTTATTATCACCATCCCAACCATACCGAACACGCCTACGCTGCCCCTCATAAATCAGACAACACCCCTTTACACCTAAGGCAGGGCATTTCTAATGCAATCCAATGAGAAGGCAGCACTCAGAGCAGTGAGACACCAAGTTAGGCTGTTTGTCACTACCAGGACAGGCCACGCAACCTGGCACATATTACATACATGGCACCCTGCCCATAGGGCTAGCTACGGTGTACCTTAGGGATGACTTACATGAAGTAAAAGGGGAGTTCTGGGCCTGGCAAGTAAATTTAGACGCCAGGTCCCTGTGGCAGAAAACTGTGCACACAGGCCCTGCGCTAGCAGGCCTGAGACAGATTTGAAAGTCTACTTCAGTGGGTGGTGCAAGCAGCGCTGCAGGCCCACTGGTAGTATTTAATTTACAGGCCCTGGGTATAGGGATACCACTGTACAAGGGACGTATAGGTAATTTAAATATGCCAATTACGCATAATTATATGTGGGAGAGCACCTACACTTTACGACTGGTCAGCAGTAATAAAGTGGTCAGAGTCCTAGAGCCAACAGCGAGAGGTCAGAAAAACCAGGAGGAAGAAGGCAAAAAGACCGGGGATGACCCTGCGTAAGGAAAAAAGTCCAAAAGACGCAAACTCTAAAATGTTGATACTAGACGGGTTTAGCATCAAAATCTAAATATGGGTTTAAGTTTGCGCCAGATTAGCGTAAAACAAATGATGCTAATCTGGCGCAAAGGGAGTATAAATATGGGCCTAAGTGAGTCTGCCCAGAAACGGTTGAGATGAGCCACTCTGGTTCTTGAGTGATGATTTTATTAAGAACAGTTTCTCCAATTTGTTCTTCATTAAACTGAGCAGTGCTCCATGTGTTCAATTGTTCATTAGTGCAATCAATTTGGTAACAACACAGCCAAAAACTGGAGAAACTGTTCTTAATAAAATCATCACTCAAGAACCAGAGTAACTTGTCTCGACTTTTTCTGGGTGGACTCATTTACTTTGGTTTACAAACTCCTGAATTTGAGAAACAGTTGGCTTAAACTTCAATTAGGGATCCGCACTTAAACAAATATGGGTATTATGCAACAGGAAGGCTGTGCTGGACCATGAAGCATGCATTAAGAAAATTTCATGCAAGGCAGCAAAGCAACTAAAGTTGCTGCTGTCCATTGTGTGAAAGGAAGATAGCTGACAGTGCCATATCTATTCAATATGGTATTGTTTTATTCTCTTCCTGTGCGGATACACTATAGGCTGGCAACCAGCAACGCTCACCCCCTTGCACCATAGTGGAAGCGTATGTGTGTCTGTAAGGAATAACTTTTGCACTGGAAGAGAACGTTTCCAGTACAAAAACTATTCTCTAACACTTTTCCTGCTTTGTATGTGTGTTGTACAATGCAGCACACATGCAAAGTAGGAAAAACTGAGAGAAAATAAAATATTTCTGCTCATTACACCAGCCTCAAGGAGGTGCAGAGTTTTGGAGCAAATCCCTGTCTAAGAATGTTTTTAGCTACAGATTTGTGTCAAAAGCCATGGGTGGTTGCATTAAAAGCCCATGTACCACCCATAGAACATTCCATTGATGCAAAGTAACATAAAGCAGCTCATAGTCCAACTTTGTGTCACATTAACAAACATTGATATCCAGAGGGAATCCTGATTGACAATGGATAGTAAATCCCAGCATAACACTGTGCGTTGGGCTTGTTACAAAAGTAACATAAACGGGGCACAACGCATTAGTACATCTATGGCTCTTACTACTTTATGGACAGGCAATGCATCCGAATGAGAAGGAGCATAAAACCGAAAAGCATTAATTACCTATAAGCTGCTTGAATAGTTTTCTCTGCTAGTTGACATAGAGCCTCATTTGCATTTTACAGGAGGTGTCACTCATATTTATGTCCAGCAGTCTTTTTTTGCATGTTTCTTTCATGTGCTACCCTGTATTCATTGACGTATAAAAATTGTAAGAAATCATTTGTGATTTTTTTTGCAAAAAATAATTTCTGTCAGTTCCCTTTCTTTAGTTACATTTAAAGATTGTATATGGTGACGTTTAGAGAAAGTCCAACTTTGAAACAGATTCAGTGAGTTTAACGTTTCGAATTACAAAACATTGCTTATGATTACAAACTCAAATGAAATCTTGTGAATTGCACATTCTAACCGATGCACCTAGAACATGTATGGTTAAATCTGTTGTTTAGTCTATTAGTTTATTGTCAAGCAGATAATTTTCTAAGGAGATGTAGACTTCAATAATCACTCTCCTTGCATATTACGGACAGCCTTCGGGGGGTGAACGCATCCTGTTCATTCACCTTACTTGTCTGAGCACAATGTTTGATTCTGGATGAGTACTAGTTTGAGGTTGGTACCACTCATTCTCCGTGCACTCAAGTTGTGTTGCTCAGGATGAGTATTCAAGCTGGTACCATGAGCACAAACCTTGCTTCTGTAATAGAGCATCATTCGACGCTACAGCTTGCAGCTGTAAATGTTTATATCTGTACACTCCTTCTCAAACCCATGAGGAAGCAAAGCAGGCCGCATGAGCTAGCTACTCATCTGAGCTATTGAATCTCTGTTAAGTGAAATCTGAGGATCAGGGTAAATCCGCTGAACAATAGTTAAGCTGGCAGCCTCTCAAATAATCTGTGGCTTTGCCGCTGCAAAGATTTGCTTACTGCGAGTAGCATCTATTTATATGTCTTTCCTTGTAAATACTCAGCCCATGTGTATCACTACAGCATCAAACTGGCATCTTTCTGGTCGACGTCAAAAGTTCTGCAAGGATGTTTGTAAAATGGAATCTTATTCCTCATAGTCAAACACCCGTGCTAAGGTTGGTGCCTAGACTGCAGAACGTGGCACCATTGAGCTTTCTAAAATTAAATCAGACTGCCACATAACCCTCAAAACTACTAACACTGTGAATGTATTCTCCAGTGGTACGAAACGTATATTTAATAGCATATCAATGTAACAACCGTGTGTATATATATTAACTACAGATCCAGTACTATAACCTTGATAGCTACTGATTGTCATGTAGAGGCACCGGACAAGTAACCTCTGCTCGTGCTTGTTGTATCACCATAATTCCCTCTGAGACACACACCACTTGTGAAGAACTTTGCAAGGTTATATTAACTTAAATGAAACAGTACTTTTTTTAGCTTCAATGTGCAATGTTTAGAAGAAAACACAGAGGCCCTCATTATGACCC
Source organism: Pleurodeles waltl (assembly GCF_031143425.1). Classification (NCBI taxonomy): domain Eukaryota; kingdom Metazoa; phylum Chordata; class Amphibia; order Caudata; family Salamandridae; genus Pleurodeles; species Pleurodeles waltl. Next base: position 485,954,852 of record NC_090438.1, on the reverse strand, counting down.
GGGCGGACGTGGGAGAATTAGCAGCAATACCGCAAACAGGCCGGCGGAAAAAAAATGGAATTATTTCGCCACTTTTCCACTCCGACCTCCAGGGCGGTGACGACTGCTGGGCCAGAGACTTCGGTCTCCAGCCCGGCGGCCATCACCAGACCGCCAGCGGTATCAGGACCCTGCATACCGCCATGGATTTCTTGTGGTTTGGAACCGCCATGAAATCCATGGCAGTAGGCACTGTCAGTGCCAGGGAATTCCTTCCCTGGCACTGATAGGGGTCTCCCCCGCCCCCCTCCCCCACCCCGAGTCCTCCCCCCACACCCCTGACCCCCCTACTATCCCCAAAGGTGGTAGTACCCCACACACCCCCCACATCGACACACACCCCCCTTCACGGACACAGACACCACCAACACACATACTAACCAACATTCTAGCAGACACAGACAGTCATACACGCACACATACATACAGACATACATGCACACATACTCACAGTCAAACGTACAGACAGACACGCACACATTTCCAAACACACAACACCCCCCGCATGCATAAATGCACTCACACACCCCCTCTACACACTCACACCCCCATGCACGCACACACCACACAACACCCCCTAACGGACGATCACCTTACCTGTTCCTGTGATCCTCCGGGAAGGGATGGGATCCATGGGGGCTGCTCCGCCGCCAGCACCCCGTCACCAGAACACCGCCACACCGAATCAGGGGACGCTATTCGGTGGGCGGTGTTCTGATGACGGGGTGGTGGAGGTGGAGCAGCCTCCACTTCCCCGCCGACCGCCAGTATGGCTGCTGGCGGCTCTCCGTCAGAAAAAGGACGGAGGGCTGCCAGCAGTCATAATACGCTGCGCAGAAAACCACCTGCACTGGCGGTCTTCAGCGCGGCGGTACCTTGGCGGTCTTTCCAAAAGACCGCCGAGGTCGAAATGAGGGCCAGAGTTTCCAGATGTACTAAAGATTTTAAGAGTTGCAGACTCTCCAATTCAGTGCTTGCACCAGTTAAAATGCTTTTTCTTATTTACAAATCCCTTGGACATGTTGTAGGCTTTTCTTCCAAATACCGAACTGTTATCTATTGTATCAATGTGATGCTCCTGAAACCCAGTTGCATAACAGTGATATTTTACCGGCACCTCAAAGAGGGTGATAACCCATTTGCAAAAGGGTAGCAGCCCCGAGACCTATCCGCTTTATGAATCTACAAAAAAAAAGTTGATTTAGAGAAGGCGGAGGTCCTGGAGACTACTGCCTACTCTTAAACAAACTTTAAAAAATACAGTTTTTTTTTCCCTTTCCTTCCTTTAAGGAAAACCTGCTGCAAACAAATTGCATTATTTAAATGCAGTAAAACACATGGTGGTGTTAGCGTGTCTGACCTCATTTGGCTTCTCTTCATTAATTTACAAGGGGACGCATTAGAGGTTCGATGGACCTTTTGACTGCACTTAGAGTAGTTCCCACCATAAGGCTCAAATATCAATACCAGTCAATAACCATAATAATCAATAGAATTAATAAACGTTGGAGTCAGTAATTTCCACACACCATGACCCCTTTGGCCATGAATAACCACACCTTTATGTAAAAGTTAGAATGTTTATTTCCGTATATTAACAATGCTAATATCACGTAAATTAGTCTCAAAATCAAATGATACACATACAGAAACAATTGACCAAATCTTCTAAAGCATCTCAGTTTGACTAATGCATGTATCACTACACATTCCAGAGTACAGTACAGATCGATAGCAAGAACAAATGTGCAATAGAAGTAGCATACATTTAGATTCAGCAAAGATATGACATCAACTGTTGTTAATAATTAGCAAACATCTTCGGTGAGTTTTCTAGCTAACCTTCTGATTAGAATAGCATGTTGGGCTTCATGCAAAACATTTTAATCAACACAAATCTGGAAAAACATCTAGCTATGGCTCTATCAAAGTTAGCGGTTGGTACCTAAAACAAAAACAACAGACATCGAGTTCAGTAACATTCTAATAGTACCTTTCTTCGATATGGATCAGCAAGCTGCGATAGTCTTTGTCAATTTGACATCTGTTCGGTCAGCATGGGCATCGAGAATTAGCAATGAAGTTCAAGATAGAAATATCTCAGGAACAGGAATAATTGGAATGACAATTTCTCAGTGAAAGATTTAGAAAACGTGAGCTTTCCTCCCTCGGTGCAGTCGGGCTAAGTTAAAGTTCCCTAGGACTTCTTCCCACGTTGCTATTGGTAAAAAAATCATACGTTTACATTTAGTCCAATGAGAGTAGAACCTCAAATCTAAGATATAACTAAACTGTCTTCACATGTCGATGATTGGCTCCTCTTCTCCTGTTCCCATCGTCGGGCTCATCAGGTAACAATTTTGTATCGTCTTGTACTCCAGTCAGTGCATCCATTGTTAGCTCCTGGGAACATCGCTTTACACAAAAACTAAACACTACATTGTAACAATAGCTTATACAACGTATTCAAGCAAGCAGTTATCATCGGAAAGAAAATCAGTTACTAGCATTTGGTCAACACAGTGGAAAAATACAAACTATTCTCTACGCTGCCATTTTGTGTGACTCATTTACGCAGTGCAACTTAACATGAGGTTGTACAACTAGGCCCAAGACCTCATTAACTTAAGGCCTATGAATAATAAAGCAAATACATAACGTTTAGTCATTAATATAACATATTACTACATTAATCTGAACATGAGCACAACATTTCATAATAATAAGCAATGAATAAGGACACTTTGTGATTACTGGTGGTCACTGAAGTAGGTACATTTTCTAAAGTTGTGTATTATTTTTATATGTTAATTAATTTTCTATGCAGATTCAACATTGAGAATGCATGCATATTTACTCATAAGATTCAGCCTTAAAAATCTCTCCTCTGATAACTAAATTTGTCATCACATTTACATGTTCCCAGTCAAATCTTCTCTCAGCTAAAATTTGTCAACTCTATCCCTTTCAATTTTTCGTTCCCACTTCGAATTTTCCCTGAATATTTTTCCCATTTTTATTTCTTCTCTCCTCTGATTATTTTTCATTTTCTTTGATTGAATCACATGATATAATTATGCAAATAACAATAATCAGTAACCCTTGTATTATTTTCAATACTCTCCCTTTCCCAATTTTGCCAAGCCAATTTCCCACGGAAGCAAATCCTCTGCCAATCTTTTCCCAAACTACTGGTTCTTTTAGCTCCTTTAAATCAGCACTATCATTAATCAGATTAATAATCAAGCTTCTAATTTATTTACTATTACTATGAATATATGAACAACAATGCTTCGAATTCAACATTTTTCAAACTGTGCCATCCTTTGCTAAAAGAATGTCTAACGCAAAGCGATTTGAAAGAGTCATAGATCTTACTGCAGCCATTTCTGTATCTATTAGGATCATGGATCCTGAAAAAGTTGTCAGCATGTTTTCCGCAATAGTAGACAACCTTCAAATCTTTATAGAATTTAAAATAACTCCCACTGAAGGAATTATTGCTCCAAATATATCTCCAACTATACTAGAAGAAGACTCTCTGTTTTGTTTTGGTTAACGTGATGTAACTCAGTCATTTTCAGTAATCTTTTCAAGTCCTCAAGTTGAAATATCTTTGGGAAAACTATCCTCAAGTAACATGTGCCATACCATCCTTTTGGAAGACAGCAATAGGCATTTGGCACACAGATGTAATAAACTCCAGGAATTGCCGGATCCTGTCCATTCAACATGAAAGTCCATTTACTCTGAAACAAAAATACATTTCTACATTCACTCATTCACATAAACAATGTATCAGTTCTAGATTTAGGCCTTTATATACACACAGCTTTCCTACGTGTTGCACATCTAAAACTAACCTTCATTGAGTTTTTATTTCACTAAATGCATAATCATTTCTAAACAACCTTTTCTCTAGGCCCTTTTCTAATTTCCCCTTTTTTGCCTTTCTCCCATCATCTGTCTGATCTGAGAAGCTCTTTTCTATGGGTGTAAGCAAGCATGTCAAATTATTTCTATGTGGATATGTGGTGCCAAAGGTTAACTTAGGGTCAAAGAATCCTCTCACTAATTCTATAGTGTTCTCTTTAGCTACTCTACTCAAGTATTTAATTATAGAGATGAACGAAAACACAACATCATAATTGGAATAGAAATACTGAATTTACTCCTGGTTATAGAATCTTGGGCCAGATGTACGAAACAAAAATTTTAAGACTCGCAATTTGCGAGTAGGTGCGACTCGCAAATTGCGAGTCGCAAATTGAAATGCAGGTACAATGTCATTGTTGAAATAGCGACTCGCACCTGGAGTCGCAACGCAGAGAGCGAGTCCGCTGATTGCGAGGTCGCTTTTTGCGACCGTGCAAAAAACGAACTCGCAATTTGCGAGTGGGTGTCGCAAATTGCGAGTACCTTGTAAATTGCTTACAGGTGCAGCAGAACACTCCAGAAACCACTCCAGAACACTCTGGAAACACTTCCTGGCACATGATGATGACATCACAGCCAGGAAGTTTACAAATACACCTGGGAGGAGGAAGGACCACACCCTTTTTAACTGCTGAACTGCACACAGGAGAAACAGCAGCTGCAATGGAAGGAACTCCTAGGAAGAGAAAACTTAAATTCTCAGAGAAGGAGCTGGAGGTGCTGACAGATGAATGCTGTCAGCACTATGACAAATTATTTGGGAAGGCAGCCCTCAATTTGCCAGAAGCCACCAAAAGACAACTGTGGCAGGAGATCCAGGAAAAAATCAACTCCCTGGGGGTGAGCCACAGGAGAGTTGAAGAAATAAAAAAATGGTGGTATGACCTCCGCTCCCGGACCAAGGAGAGGGTTGCTGAAAGGCTCCGGGAGATGAGAGGCACAGGAGGGGGACCATCTTCAGTACCACCACCCACACCCCTGGAAGAAAGGGTGGAGGAGACCCTGGAGCAGGAGGCAGTGTCAGGATTTGGAGACCTGGACACCTCAGAGCCCACCACATCAACCGGTGAGTACCATGTGACATGCCTGTACCCCTATCAATGCCATACCCCCACCCACCATGTAGACAGGGACATGCTCAACCAAGATAGCTCCATTTCAGGGTAGCAAACACCAGAATGATGCATTATGGGAAATGTTGTCAAGTAGGCAGTTCATAGGCAATTGTTTATTAGGAAGTGTGCAACAGATAGTAGACACTGACAGTCTGTTCCCCATGTCCCACAGGTCTCCCACAAGACACCACCACAACCCACAGCAGCCAGCCACATGAGGACAGCTCAGGAGCCGCCAGCACTCCCACCTGCACGGCCAACATCATCCCTGAAATGTCCACACCTGCTGCAACTGTGTTCCAGGAGGCTGCGCCAGCAACAGGCAGTAGTGATACAGTTGAACACACAGGGTAGCCACCGCTGCGCAGGCGACACAGGTACAGGAGATCAGGGCTGCAGGCTGCATCCGGCCGTCAACCTCCCAGCAACAGTGAGGCACAGCTGCTGCGTGGTCAGCACCTGCAAAATAACATATTAGGGAGGATTAGTGGTGTGCTGCACCGCTTTGTCCGAAATAACGAGGCTAGCATGCAGCATCTGGACTCCAGAATTGACATTATTGCCACAAACACTGGGGACCTAGCCCTGTCCATGAGGGATCTGGCGGCAGGACTACTGGCCCAGGCCGAGGGTGGGCGGCGCAGGGACCGTCAACTCCTACAAAGACTAGATAGGATGGCCACATCCATCGGCAGACTGGCTGTGAACACCACTGGCCTGTCGAGGAGGACAGTTGGCCTCCAAGTCGAAATGGGCCATTTTGCTGGAGATGTGGCTAGGGGCCTGGGACGTATCACACACGTGATAGACTTAATGGAGGCACGGCATCTGTCCAGGGGCACAGGGGAAACACCCCAGGACAGCGAGGAGGGCTCTACAGTGAGCAGTGTCTCTGCCACTGACACTAGGGTGCTCCGGAGTACCAGTACCAGGCAGAGCACAGCAGAAGCACCAGGGACCAGCCAGGCTGGCAGGGGCCGCCGAAGGACATAGACATTACCCTGTCCCTGTTGATGTGGCACATGACATCAATGTGCCCCATGCATGGTTTGCATTTAGATGACCATGAACAGTTATTATTTGTAAATAGTTCTATTTCTGCACAAATTAAATAGTTTTTTTGTTGCACTTAACAAATGGAGTTTTTGGTCAATAGGTGAGTATGGTTGGAGTTGACACGTACCTTCCAAAGTATTGGCTTGCGATGTGTTCCCGTCTCAGTCTGCCTTGATTAGCTATACTCAGATCCCCATGATGGCGATGTGGTTGCTCTTGCTCTTCATCATCAGGATCTGGGTCTGCAGGGGTGAGAGGTAGCCCACGTTGGGTGGCTATGTTGTGAAGGATGGTGCATGCGACCACAATTTTGAATGCTGTAATGGGGGTATACTGGAGAGCACCTTCACTGCGGTGGAGACATCTGAATCTTGCTTTCAGGAGTCCAAAGGTGCGTTCGATAAGGTTCCTGGTCCTCTTATGTGCATTGTTGTATCGCCTCTCACATTCATTGCTGGGTGTCAAAAACGGAGTCATAATCCATGGCCTTAGAGCATATGCACTGTCACCTGTTGGGCAAAAACATCACACTGTTAAAAAGTCCTGGTTGGTGTCCTGTATGTCTGCAAGGTGTATGCAGCTCTACCTAGGAGGTATCCATCTCCAAACTCCCCACGTTCCAGGCGTTGGTGTATCCCACTGTGCCTAAAAATGTAGGAGTCATGGGTACTGCCTGGAAACTTAGCTACAATGTCAGTGATGAAATAATGGCAGTCACAAACAACCTGAATATTCAGTGAGTGGGTACACTTTCTGTTGCGGAAAAGATGTTCCAGGTCTGCAGGGGGGCATATTTGAATATGTGTCCCATCTACACATCGTATGACATGGGGAAAGTTTGCAATGCGGAAAAAGTCCAGCTTGGTGCTGTTTATTTCTGCCTCATTCCTTGGTAGGTATATGAAGTGAGACATGTGTGTGAGTAAGGCATCTAGGAAGGCCCTGAGGAACCTTGACACTGCACTTTGAGATACCCCACCTGCCACAGCAATGACCCCCTGATAGCTCCCTGAGGCCAAGAGGTGCAGTGAGCATAGCACTTGCACATGCGTAGGGATGGCGCAGCTGCGCAGAGTCTGGTGTTCTAGCTGTGGTTTAAGTAAATCAATTAATTCTAGTATGGCTGCGCTGCTAAGGCGGTATTTGTCATAGATCTCTTCCTCAGTTTGCTGAAAAAGAGTCTGCCTTGTTCTATATATCTTCTACTGTCTGTGGCCCCTCCTCCTCCTCTGCTGGGCGGCGTGGACTCTCCTCCTCACTGCTATCAGGTATATCTCCGCCATCTCGAGTAACCCAGATGCCTTCTGGGTCTCCTTTTATACTTTGGTAATGGTTACCACCTGCTCTGGGTTAGTGGTAAATTGCAAGTGCAAACTGGGCTTTTTGCGACTAGTCGCAATTTGCGAGTTGCAATTGCATAAGGTTTGCGACTCACAAATTGCGACTTGCCATTTGCAGGTCGCAAAATGGGGTCGCAAATTTTGCGAGTCGCTAACGGCTCGCATCGCTTTTTGCAAGTCGGAAATGGGGTTTTTGCATCCCATTTCCGATTTTGCACAGTCGCAAATAGCGATTCGGGCCATTTGCGACTCGCAAAACTTTGCTACATCTGGCCCCTTGTTACTAGCAGACTGCAACTTATTCCACAAGTGAGGGACAAACTATGATAAGTAACGCCTTCCTCAATGGATGAAGGGATCTGCATGCAAACATAACAATCTCTGGCATCCATCGTCTCAACATACTCACTCAATAAGCAATAGAAAACATTAGAAGAAAGTTCTTCTTGGGCACTGTCTACGTGCAGATACTTCTCATCTAACCTAAACTTCTCTACTTCTGTGAGCATAGTAGTTGTCTCTGAAACTACAGTATGGTTGACTTTACTCTTGTGAAGGGCAATCATACCTACAATCAATACCAGGCACAATATCATGCATAGAATCACCAAACCAATACTCATGTATTTACAGCACCTATTCTTCCTACCCTGCTGGCTAAGGTTATTCATGATCTGTGAAAAATCAGAAAGGAGAAGAGAAAATGTATAACTATGGCACAAAAAACAAAACTAGATCTTCAATTTTCTTTAGCAATTATTTCAGTCTTACCAGAATCCCATTGTTAGTCAAAAATCAGCAAGTTTGTCCAAAATCGGTTTAGCAGCTTGTCAAATCAGTGTATCAGAAAGTATTTTCTGGTTAATTACAACAGTCTCCTTCTTGCACTATTCTCAGCTTTACAGTTTCAACAGGTCAGTTAATTGATTTCCTTCAAGTGCCAAAATATTGACATGGGATGTCTCAATCAAAACAAAAAGACAAAAATGATCTTTGCCATTCACTTGTTGTTGCATTTGCCCATTCAGGACCAACGTGCCTTCGACTTGCAATTCTCTTTCTTTTCAGCCTTCGATCTCCATTTAATTCTCCATCTCTCAAATCTTCTCTCCTTGTCGTGTCTACTTCCTTTTCAATTTTTGTCACTGTAATTGCTTCCTTTCCTTGAGCTTGTGACTTCGGCCACCTATCTCCTTTCCGTGGACCTTTCTTCAATGCTCTTTTCAGTGTCGGACTTGGAATTTTTCCTTGCTCTGCAGGATTTTCTCTTGACAGACCTGCAGTTGGTTCATGATGAGTTAAACTACAGTGTCTTTGATCCGCCTCAACTCCTTCCCTTTCGTGGTCTTTCATTTGCTCTATTTGTCTCTCAAGACCGTCTGTGTCACAGACTACTCGTTGTCTATGTCTGTGGCCCATTGGAACTGTGGAGAGGTCTTGATTCTTGTAGGTTCTACCTTGACCCTTTCTGGTAGCCACAGTGCTGCCGACGAGGGAACGCTGAAAGCAGTCGGTGCCATCCAGAAGGAGTCCCAGAGGGAAAAAAAAAACAAAAGGGAAAAAACCTCAAAACAGGAGCTCCTTGAAACATAAAACAAAAGTAAAAAGGTAATTCTTGTAACAGGACAAAAAATAGTACAGAAAAAAGCTGGAACAGGCTAGGAAAAAATATAACTGGTGAAGAATAAGCAGGATCGAAGATCACCACCAAAGGAAGTGTTGCAGCTCAAGGAGAACAGGAATGACACACCTTATATACCCAAAAAACTGAAAGTGACCAACAGGAAGTAAAAGGACACCATATTGGATTGGGAATACATCATAGAAACCTATAGAAAAAGACACCATGTTAAAAAAGGTTCCAAAGGCACGCAGGGAAAAAGAAGGCATGCTGGGATGAAGAAAGAACATGGTAGCTGGAAAAGAGCATGCATACAGGGAAAAAATGAAGAAAGAAAAAAAGAAGAAAGGAAACATGAAGGAGAGAACATAAGATAAGTGAGGGTTTGTGTGGAGGGAGGCAGGTACTAGTGAGGGTGCGCCATACCCGTAACTCGTCAAGACCCCATGCCCAATTTGGGGCCTTGAGTAAAATAGGGAATAGCAGGAGCACGGCACGCCCTGCTGCCGCAGATCACGTCCGCACCCAAGCCGAATTGTCGGCTCGCCCGCAGCGCAACAGTAGGTCCCCCCTGGAGCCCTGGGTTTGTGCGGACCCAGCCGAAAAAAGTGACGGATCAAAAGTGGGGCGTGAACAGAATAGGAATCTTCCCAAGAACATTCACTAAGGGGATAACCTTTCCAATGAATGAGATATTGGAGATGGTTCCGGAATATGCGAGAGTCACATATTTCTTGTACTTCAGATTCAGGTTCATTATCCACCAACAGAGGAGGAGGACATGTGAAATGTCGGAAAAAAGGATCATACCACGATGACCGGCTATAGGGGAATCGTGACACATTTGGAGTGCCTTTTCTTACACTTTTTTAGAAGGTAGAAATAATGTATCTTTGTGATAGTAGTATTCTTTATTCTTACGTACTTTGGGAAGTAAATCCTTTAGTTCTTGTTCTGAGAGGGTTGAGTATTCCGACTGAACTTCATTGAGGAATGACTGGACTACACCAATTATTTTGTCTGGTTCAAGTAGATATTGTGAAGGGGTATCGGAACTGTCAGGGTAGCGTCGAGATAAGGCATCGGCCAAAATATTTTGAGAACCCGGAATGTAGGTAATATAGAAATCGTATTGACTGAAGAAAAAGGCCCAACAGGCTTGCCGACTGTTTCAACACTGAAAATTACGTAAGCATTGCAAATTATGATGGTCCGTTCTTACTTTAAAAGGTTCTTTTGAACCCATGAGGAATTGTCTCCACTCTTGACAGGCTGTTTTTAGAGGCAAGAGCTCTCTTTCCAGTACTGAATAATTTTGCTCTGAATCAGAGAGCACATGGGACAGTTAAAAGATTGGATGTTCTAATCCATCGACGTCCTGTTGTTGTAATAAAGCTGCCCGATAGCTCTTTCTGAAGCATCAGTAACAACTATGAATTGCTTATTGGTGTCCAGATGTCTTAGTATGGGAGTTTGGGTGAAGGCCTGTTTTAAGTTTTGAAAAGCAGTCTCAGCCATGTTTGTCCAGATGAAACTGTTTCGCAAACTCTCTTTTTTGAGAGTGTGTTTAATTTGACTAGCTTGTTTAGCAAAGTCCAGAATGAAATGATGGTAGAAATTGGCCAGCCCTAAGAAACATTGAGTTTCTTTGATTGAGGAAGGGGATGGCCAATCTAGAATGGCCTGAACTTTTTCTGGATCCATAGAGATACCAATCTCATTAATTTGATAACCTAAATATTTCACCTCGGTCTTATCAAATTCACATGTCTCTGGCTTATAGTAGAGCTGACGTTGCCTGAGTCTATTTAAGACTTGCTCAACATGTTCAGGATGAAGTTCAGGGCATCTGAAAAATATGAGGATATCATCCACATAAATCACCACAGTGTGATTTAATAAGTAGGAGAATATCAAATCCATAAATCTTTTAAAAACTGAGGGGGCATTTGTTAAACCAAAAGGCATTACCTTATATTCGCAATGTCCAAAGGGTGTTCGTAGGGCAGTTTTCCACTTATCTCCTTCCTTAATTCATAAAAGATGGTGTGCTCCACGAAGGTCTAATTTTGTAAACATCTGTGCCCCTCTGACAGCCTCCAATATATCTTTGATGAGGGGTAGTGGATATCGGTCTTTTATGGCGATTGAACGCAGACAGCCTGGTAGAGCTGCTGCAACTAGGTCGAAAGTAGCTGAAAAATATGCTACTGGGTGGTTTACACCACCATGGACGTGAGTCAAGACAGAAAAAGAAGATGCATCACGCTCATGACAGAACAACATGAAGGGTTTTGTGTAGTCACGCATTCCCAAAGCTGTGGCTTTGCACAAACCTTCTCTCAACTCAGAAAATGCTTTCATACAGGCCTGATCTAACACTAAGGGTAAGTAACTTCTTTGTGAGTCAGCTTCTGCAATGGCTTCGAAATGACTGAAAAGTTTGGAATCCACTGGCGACAGTAGCTTACCATTCCCCAAAACATCCTGACATCTCTCTGTGTGGCTGGGGGACTCATCTGCAATATGGCTGTAACCCTTTCTCTGGATATTTTCCTAATTGCCTTCTCAATTTGGTGACCCAAGTATTTCACCTCTTTCTGACAGTATTGTAATTTAGCTGGGGACACTTTCTGACCACTCTTCCCTAAGTGATTCAGTAAGGCAATCGTATCATATTTGTATTCTTTCTTTGTTTTGGACACAATCAACAAATTATCATTGTACTGTATCAATGTTGATTGGAATGGCACTTCCAATTACTCCAGGTTCTTTTTCAAGATCTGGTTGAAAATGGAAGATGACTCTGAAACCCCTTGAGGAATTCTACACCAACAGTAGACATGATCTAAAAATTTGAAATAGAAGAGAAATTGACAATCCTCATGAAGGGGTACAGAAACAAAATGCTTGCGACAAGTCTAACATGGTGAACCATTCAGCATCGCATGGGATCTGAAACAAAATCACTGCTGGGTTTGGCAGTACCGGGCAACATTGAATCACAATGTAATTTATTTTTCTCAAATACTGAACAATTCGTAATTTGCCACAGGGCTTTCTCTATCCCATTATTGGTGAATTACATGGACTGCTCAATTCTTTCAAAACTCCCTGGTTTACAAATTCTGCAATTATGGGTGCAATTGTTTCAATGGTGTCCTGTTTCATGTGATACTGAAGAATCTGGGGAAAAATCACGTTTAGCTTGACTGAGACCTTAATTGGCTCAAGTCCTTTTCCTGTCAAATCCCACACTTTAATTTTAACTGTTCCCTGTAAGTCAGGAGGAAGATCTCTTACTGTAAGAACTGGAAAGAAGCTAATCACAGGGTATTCGTTACTTATTGTCTCACAATCTGTTTCTGGGTTAAGGTCATCTTCATCATCACTGTCTGAATTACAATTCCATCATTTGAGCAAGTAATCGAGCACCTTGTTTTACACAAGTCCCTTCCCAGAAAGGATACCGGACTCGAGTCACAAACTACAAATTTGTGTAATCCTTTAAAGTTGCCAATTTTAACCTGAAATGGTTCTGTAATTGGGTTAGTCAAATACTGTTTCATGACTCCTACATTCTGGACTGTTTTCCCTGAAAGGTGCAGGTTTGAAACTTCTGCAGTCCTTACTGTAGAGTGTGTAGCTGCTGTGTCAACCAAGAATGAAACTTTGTGACCTATTACCTTTCCCTTTACATATGGACATTTATGATCTACCTGTAGGGAAGCTGCAAGCACACAGTCTTCTTCGTCCGAACTCTCGCTCACCCAATCATCATTTATTCTATTCTCACTGTGTAATGGAAATTGGTGTAGTGTGTTATTACTCTGGTTAAACCTTTGACCAGTGACCTGTTGAGGACGCATCACCTGTTGCTGCTCCTTTAGGGCTTGAGGTATTTGAATTTGCTGTCTAGGTACCACTTGAACCTGCTGTTGCATTCGTTGAGACTGTGCCATCTGCATATGCAGCATTTGCACCTGTTGCATGGGTCGAAAACCTCGCATCTGATTCATGTTACTTTGAAAATTTGGATAATGACCTCTCATTCTCGGTCCTCTCATGTTTTGGAAAGAATTGATGTCACTTGTTTGCTGAACCACACCTTCCTGTACCAACATCGGAGACTCCCGCTTCCAATGTCCGAGCCCTCCGCAAGCGTGACATGGCAACAATCTCTTCATTTCCTCCACATCATTCTAAACCACTACTGTACTCAAATTGGGACTACGATTCCCGTTTCCAATTCCTCCACGGCCTCTACCTCTGCTTGATTCCAAAATACCCTGCTGGCACTGCTGCTGTGGAAAATGTCCCTGCATTTCTGTTTCTGCTGCTTTAATTAATATGCCTCACCATTGCCTTCTTTTTCAAATTTCTCTGCTTCAACTCAATCTCATCACTGCAATACTTTGCATACTACAATACCTCATCAATCAGCTTTGCTTGCCAGCAAATCAAATGGCTATTAATCATCTGGCTAATTTCAGGTCTCAATCCTTCAGCAAATCTGAACACAAAATTAATCATGTCTTTCGGCTCAATTGTTTCTGTACCACTATAATGGTTTAACGCCTGCAACAATCTCTCATAATATGCATGTATTGACTGTTTTGCTTCATGGGCTGTCCTGTCTATTCTCTGCCAATCAATGTTCTTGGGTGAAATTCTCGGTTTAAAAAATTCAATCACCTTGGAATAATATTTCATTACATGCACCTGTTGCTAGATCTCTCTGAGGTTCTCTTGTTGGCCAATCTACACTCCTCTGGCATTCAACCCATAAGTCTGCTGGAACTACCATCTTTAACAGGGTGTTCAAATCCTCTCACAGGCATTTTGTGAGTTTCACACGCCTGTCTGTCTCTGGGTACCATTTTACTGGCTTCTCTCTCAACCTTGGATAATCATTTGTAAACGACAGAATGTCGCTTCTGCTCCAAGGGACATGGACAAAATTCCCTCCTGGAATCTCTCTCATTGGTAGAATTTTCACTGGGTCCTCAACCTGCTGCACATTTGAAGTAAGACTCGCAGAATCCCTTTTCTTCTTGTCTCTTTTCTTCACTCATCTGCCTTCCCATTTGTCTAATGCCCCCCATGTTTTATTGCTCTGTATTAATTCTCTAAGGTGAATTTTCATTCCTGGTATTCTCATGTTCTTGACGTCTTTTGATTCAAAATCTAACCTGTAACTCCTTTTAGAGTGTTTTGTTTTCTCCACCTCTATGTTATATTTTTCTGCAGGTCTGCCAATTTCTGGTGCACTATTCCTGCTTTGGTAATAATCAGTTTACATAGATGCCACAACTTGGTTTCCCTCGATTAAGTCCTCTGCCTCTAGTCTAAGCCTGGTCAAATTCAGGGCACTGCCTCCACTAGAATCTCCTTGTGTGCTGCTCAATCTCTCTAACCATTCAGTTAATTGTTGAGCTGTCAAACCCTGTAAGGTAAAGTTGTTGCAACTCACATCTGGGATTTGCTGTACTATTAGATTTGGGGTCTCTGGTGTCACCACGCTTGGATTTGGACCTATGCACGATCTCACCGCATTATTAGGAGGAGTCCTAAAAGGACTTAAGTCAATTAAGGGACCTGGTCCATCAAACGTTGGTCTTATGGGGGTTGTCATTCGTACGTTCGTGTTGTATCTTTCCCTTTCTACGTTCGGGCTGAGATTTCTGCTCACTGTTCTCATTATTTCCCTGGGAAAACAACGGTATGACCGGACCTATGGTAACTGGTACTGACTCTGCATCTGGGCTTGGTTTAACATTTGGCTCTTGTGGGTGCACTATTCCTGTATTCTGATTTGTCAAGGCAAATCTTTCTGTCTGAGAGCCTGTTATAGGGGTGCACGTGAAACAGTCTGTGACTGTATCAGGGACATCAGGTTTTGGGTGAACTCTACCTGGACCAGTGTTGGCATCTGGTAAACTTGTCCTATCGTCACTATCAAGTTTGTTGTTCTATCTACAAAAGGCACATCAGGGTAGACTCTTAGAATACCCATTTGCTGCATAGGCCTTTTAACTGCCAAAGTAGTTGGAGGATTATGGCAAACCTGTATCTGGCTCTGAGTTGATTCAAGTTGATAAAATCTACACTGGTGTTTGAACTTCTTCCATGGCTGCATATGATGGGGGACGATTTCTCAATAACTGTAAAATTAATTCATCATCGTCTGACTCTTCATCATATGTCAAAGACTTCCTAGATCTTGTGGATTTCTGTTCCCTGTCATCGGAAGAATAAGTGTCCCTCTTACTAGTACTCGTTCTAGCTTTCTTTTCACTCTCCTGTGTAATTGCAAGAAACAACTTAATTCCCTGTAAAGTCTCGATTCTCCAAAATTTCTGATCGCTGCCCCATCTAGCCTCCGCTAGTGTCTTTTCTGCCTTCCTCATTTTCCTCTCACATTTCTTTTGCTGTCTTGCTACTAATTCACAGACTGCCAAAGCCTTGAACTGTGCTGGTCTCGGAGGAGGTTTTAAATCATGGAGCACCCTCCTCAAATTCTCTAAGCTCCTCAAAGATGGACGGGAAATGCTAAGCTCCCATCTTTCTCTGTCACTTTTCACCACTGTTTCAGCCAAAGACATGGCGCAGCACCCTTCTCTTCAATTACAATGTAGGTAGGTGTACCTTCTGGCGGTGTAATGTCTCCTATACTCGTTGTAATATATGTATCTCCCCTTAGGGCATTCTTTAAAGCTTTAAAAAAATTCATTTCTGCGACGTTTATGTTATTTTCAAACAAATCAGGAAGTGACTTTCAATCCAAAAATCCTTCTCGCTGACCTGCTTAACCAATTGCACTTCACTTGTTGTCCACCAATCCGTGCGCAACCCTTCTCACTAACCGACCTATCCCAGCGTGGCTCCAATGACGTCAAACTCACACGTACAGCGGCTGACAAAGTCTTGCCGCTTGTCCTCCCAAACTCGGATTCACACTAAACTAATGCAGAATTATTGCGATCACTAAACAAAATCAAAACCAAATGTGTCCATTTACTAAAGGTAGGGTAACACAATCGGAATAGAAACCTTATGGATTTTTCACTGACTGCCTTTTGCTCTAGCAGCAACTCTTTCTCAGTTTCCCTGATTTGCAAGCAAAATTTTACCTGCAAATTTCACTCTCAACTGATCAGTGGGTCCATCCTGGTGCACACAGGACTCATCAGATCTCAGTCAAAAAATGATTTCACTCACTTTGACTCACATTCTGACTTGCTGACCACGCCTGATCAACCTACTAAAGAGACAAATTACAACAAAATCAAGTGTCTCATACACTTTTCAATATACTCCGGAGCCATAGACCTCGCAGAGCCCATACACTAACAACCATGTGGACAATTTTTGACCACAAAGTGCCACACACATGTGAAGTTCGACAACTTCCCTACTCTCACATTTCGGAGTACGCAAACTCCTTCAGCAACTTCATTTGGAGTACACAAACTCCCTAAACCTTCAAAAACATCACCATCACCTGCGATTTGCATAAGCTGTGCAAGCGCAAAACCGATTCTATTCACACTGTCACTAGAACGCTGAGAACATCCTCAAACAATCATTGGCAAGCTCCAAGATTCAGGGAAAGTCATTCTATGTACTTAGGGACACATATTCTCTCCACTTTGTATCATCGAATTTGAAAATCTGAACTTTCACCAATTTCTCTTACCCAATCTGCAACTTATTTTCTGTTTAGGGGACTAACCATTACACCACTACCATCTCTGGGAACCTACTCTGTCTCAAGGGGGAAATCTTTTGTGGTGGCCTCGTAAGGTGGCGCAACCATGCAACTCTCTTGCCTTCTCTAAGGGGCAAATGCTTTATGATGGCCTCTGATGGAGACTAGCCATCATACACTGCTACCATCTCTGTTAGCGCGTCTGACTTTATTTGGCTTCTCTTCATTAATTTATAAGGGGACGCGTTAGAGGTTTGAGGGACCTTTTGACTACGCTGAGTAGTTCCCACCATAAGACTCAAATATCAATACAGTCAATAACCATAACAATGAATAGAATCAATAACCGCTGGAGTCAGTAATTTCTACACACCATGACCCCTTTGGCCATGAATAATCACATCTTTATGTAAAAGTTTGAATCTTTATTTCCCTATATTAACAATGATAATATCACGTATCATAGTCTCAAAATCAAATGATACACATACAGACACAATACTGGTTGACCAAATCTTCTAAAGAATCTCAATTTGACTAATGCATGTATGACTACACATTGCAAAGTTACAGTACAAATCAATAGCAAGAACAACTGCGCAATAGAAATAGCATACATGTAGATTCAGCAAAGATATGACATCAGCTGTTGTTAATAATTAGCAAACATCTTCTGTGAGCCTCCTAGCTAACCTTCTGATTAGAATAGCATGTTTGGGCTTCATGCAAAACAATTTAGTCAACACAAATTTGGAAAAACATCTAGCGATGGCTCTATCAGATTTAGCGGTTGGTACCTAAAATGAAAGCAACTGACATTGAGATCAGTAACATTCTAATAGTTCCTTTCCTCAATATGGATCAGCAAGCTACGATAGTCTCTGTCAATTGGACATCTATTCAGTTAGCATGGTCATTGGGACTTAGCAATAAAGTTCAAGATAGAAATGTCTCAGGAATGGGAATATTCGGAATGGCACTTCTCAGTAAAAGATTTAGAAAAAGTGAGCTCTCCTCCCTCAGTGCAGTCGGGCTAAGTTAAATTTCCCTAGGACTTCTTCCCACATTGCTATTGGTCAAAGAATTGTATGTCTACATTTAGTCCAATGAAAGTAGAACCTAAAATCTAAGATATAACTAAACTGTCTTTCACATGTCGATGATTGGCTCTTCTCCCGTTCCCATCATCGGGCTCGTCAGGCAACAATTTTGTATCGCCTTATACTCCAGTCAATGCATCCTTTGTTTGCTCCTGGGAACGCTTTCACACACACTAAAATCTACATTGTAACAATAGCTAATACAACGTATTCTACCAGGCAGTTCTCATGGGAAAGAAAATCAGTTACTAACATTTGGTCAAGACGGTGGAAAATTACACATCTAATGTCTATGCAACCATTTTGTGTGACTCATTTAAGCAGTGCAACTTAACATGAGGCTGTGCAACTAGGCCCAAGACCTTGCTAACTTAAGGCCTATGAATAATAAAGCAAATACATAATGTTTAGTCATTAATATAACATATTACTACATTAATCTGAATATGAGCACAACATTTCATATTAATAAGCAATTAACCCTTTGTGATTACTGATGGTCACTCAAATAGGCACATTTTCCAACGTTGTGTATTATTTTTCTATATTAATTCATTTTCTATGCAGATTCAACATTCATAATACATTAATATTTCTTAGTAAGATTCAGCGTTAACAGTGGTCTGCTGGCCCCAGCAGGCCACCATCTGTTGTTGAACTCCAATCATAGTGAGCCACAATTTGCAACCTACCTCATTAATATTCATTAGTTAGGTTGGGTTTTGATCCACTACGATTATAATTTTTAAGAACTGACCTACTAAGGCATACATGAGTTCTTAAGGATCTTTACTGGTTGCAAAAATGCTGGTCACAATTTGCGACAAGCATATTGTGATCAGCTAGTCATACATTTTGAACTAGGGCTCATATTTATACTTTTTTTGCGCCGTATTTGCATCATTTTTTGGCGCAAACTTTCAACATACAATTGTATTTTGAAAGTTTACGCCACTTTTATGTCATAAAAAGACGCAAATGTGGTGCAAAAAATGTATAAATATGGGCCTAGGTTTTTTAAACTTTGCTGCCCTTTAAACAGCTTGTGTTAACTTCTAATGTTTTTCTCGTGTTTTTGTCCCCTCCCTGTCCTGTTTTGTAATAAGCACTTGCCCCATAACTGCAGTTCTCTTCCTCATTCCACCCTTAATGCTGGATGTTGATGGTGCGTAACAGTCTGCCTTTCTTTTGCGCTTACATTACATCCTCAAACAACATGCCCTTGGTTCTTAGAATAATGTTTTGTTATTTCTCATTTTGCATTTTATAATTTCACTGCACATCTTTCTCAATTGACTCACAACAAAAGCTCCTTGCATACTAGATCGCACCGATTTCACCCATGCTTGTAGGGCCTGGTGTGTGAAGCCCTGTCACCAAACCAATATGTGCAAATTGCACACCAGTTGTTTCTGAACGAGGCTGATTTGAAAAATCTACATTTCAGGAGGTCAGAAAACCTGCCTCATAAAAATTGCTTTTGGAATCCCCTATGAATGCTTGGGGATGCAAGGAAGGACTGAAAGGGTCAGCAGGCCTCGATCGGTGTGTTCTAGCTTTTTTTCACGTGAAAGTTTTTTTTTTAAGAAGCCCATGCCTCCTAGAGGAGCAAGCATGCTACTCTACAAAATGCTCACATGGAAGGAGAGGCACTGGAGGGTGGGGAGGGAAGCAAGCAGTGGTCTCCAGGACCACTGTCAGCTCCCCCGGGTGCCACAATCCATGGTTCCAAAAGGGAAAGCTGCCCCACATCATCAACTTCTCCTTTGCAAATCAGTTATCACATCAACTCGACCGCCAGTGTTTAATAAATGGTTTTCTGAGATGCAATGTGTTCATCATTCTGACGCTGACCCTATCAGACATTACGAACAACAGACTCCACCATTATGGCCAGCAGTTTTCAATACTCTGCTTTCTCCCCCCTCCAACCCACTCCCACTATCTGTTATTCTCAATTACCTTGGTGTCATATAGCTCAGAGGTGTTTGTATAATCGCAGCTGTCTCCAACCCAGACCCTATTCATCTTTTTTTATATCAGCATGCCGATGCATACTCCCCTTGTACCTGTCAGAAGCTGTTCTCTCCATTCAGTGTATCTGTCCAGGGATACCTGTAGTCTGATATTTTCAGGGCAGTGAGATCCACTGTGAGGGAGGTGGCAATCCCTGGAATACCAGCAGCAAAACATGGATCACGCAGACCTAGGAGGAAGGACAGCTTGCCAGAACATAAACAAAATCTGAGCTAAATGAATTGTTGACTGAGTGGTCGGATTTTGAGGACTTTTCTCACCCGCAAAGCTTATTTTTCTGTTTTAAAATAGCAGTCCAGTATATTATAGCATGCTTCGTGAGTTGTTTTTATTTTCTTTGATACCAATATGATCTAATACCTGTGAATGGACAGATTGCACTAACCGCCAGTGTTCTTCGCATCACTGAGTGCACACGAGGCAGAAAGGTTGTGGGGGCAATTGGAGCCTGGAAAAATAACAGGACACAAAATTTAAAAAGATAATAATTCATAAGTTCCTAATGAACGGAATTGTATACAGATATACCATAGGAATAACATACAGATATGTAAGTGAATTAAAGATTGGCACTGCTTTACTACGATATGATAATAGGTGCTTTAGCATTTTTCATTGCTTCACGTATGGAATGCAACAGACCTTTCATGCTCATCCATGTTTATTTGGTAAGCAGAGTCTTGGATTCAAGCTTGCTGCTTTCGCAAATGGTGCAACATTGTGTGATCATAATGATTATTGGGCGCTTGGGTGCTTAGTTTGTTAAATATAGCAGCTTGTAACAGCCAAAGCTGGTGTGTTTTTACCAATACAATTGATGACATAATTATATACAGAACCACTAGAGCACAGAAAATGTGTATAAGTATTGAGGATGAGGAGTCATAGCTTTGCAATAGGAAAGGGAAGTGACACAACTAAAAGGTCTAGTGCATTACAATAGTTCTTTTTCAAACCTGAATCCAATTTAGTCCAATTTGAGCACACATCTAGCCAGAACAAGTCAGTGAAAAAACCCTCTAGGTGCTCACTTAATGCCAGATTTACAGTTCAGAGGTAACGCAAAATCCTCCAATATCTGGATCAAAATACTCAGGTCTAGATTTACTAAGCCTATGCATCGCACAAGGCGACCCAGGGCAACACAGAGGTTTTTTTATGGAATCTACAAAGCCAGGCAAGGCCTGATTTTCATGGTCTTGCATGGCTTGGTAAAGAAAGGTAACAAAGACAGCGGCTTCCACTGTTTTGCGTTATATTTCTTAGCAGTAGAGATTCCATGAGTGGAGCATGGGTGTTCCCGTGCATCCACCCATGGATTTCACACACTTTAATAAAATTTGTGAAGCTTGAATTGCATGAAATCAGTACACCTACCTCTTACAGAAATAGGAAATTGCCCCTAAAGATTTTTTGTGCAGGAAGGTATACTTTCCTGAACAAAGACAATCCTGCCTATAATGTAGGCACCCTTGCAGCCTGGTGCAAAGGTCACTGCATTGGCACTAGGCAGCACACAGTGCGCTAGCACTATGAGAGAGCAGAAGGGCACCATATCTTAGTAGACATGGCATGCTTCTCTTTCCTTTTCACTCTCGCTTGCTTGCTGTCCTGCGTTGTGTGAAGCTTAGTAAATATGCCCCTCAATCTGCAGAATACTCCACCAGCTTAATTTCCTACATCACCCTATGGTTCTGGTTCAGGATATTCAGCAGATGGATTCTCCTGCTGAGTTACCATTCCGTCCGGAAATTGGAACATTTTCCACTAACACCAAAATCCAGTTAGGGCAATGGCCCCATTGGCCGCCTGTGATGTTAGTACAACTCTAGCTATGATTAAACATAGCCTGGTACAAAGGACCGGGTTTTTTACGTGCACACTATGGGACAAGAAGCACAAGTAGGATTTTCTTGTTTCGCAGACCAAACATAGTGAATGAAATGCTGTCAGACAAATACATGCTTGAGAGTTGAGTAATTGTTGTGAAGCCTCTTATCCCTGGAGGAAGTGCTAAAGTTAGAGGAGAATCCACGGATAAAACGTGATTTATTTCAGTATGGATAGTATGGCAGAAGAAATTCCTCCGGACCTAGCAAGCAATTTGAATACTGAAGGATTTTCCATTTTCCATTACCACCCAACTCTAAATCCGGCACAGAGTACCCAGTGAACACAGCACAACGCCGCACCACTAGACAGTAGTTTGCATTTTAGCGCTCAAAGTAGAGCAGTGCACGGTCAGACCCAGTGAAAACAATTGGAAATAAAACCCACATTATAATAAACCAAAGCATAAAACTGAAAAACACAGAAAATTAAGCGAATATTAAATGGAGACAAACATAAAGAGAGATGGTCTTTTGTAGGAGGTATTTCGGTTCCTGTGACCACAGTAATAAACTGCAATGTTGTTAAAAGGTAGCTTTAGACCTTTTATATTGTGTTTTTGTTTGTTTGACTGGGATCCTCATAAGAATACCTCGACCTTTCCTTTTGAAAGTTTTCTGTTGTTCCTGCACAGATTAGTGCTCGTGATGAGTCACAGGTTATCATTTCCAAGTAACAGTTCCACCGCTTAGGTGAAGTTTCTTATCAAATGCTGTTCGTTATTCTCTGTAACTGTCCGTGCTGAGGCTCGCATGGGTAGAGCTTGTATAAAACATAGTACTTCCATTGCCCTACAATCAGCATTAAAAAATTCCCAATCTAAGAAGTATGGTATCTCCTTCTACATGTTGTCTGTTGCTTCGTCCTTCGGATGTGAATTAAGCAATCCTGGTGCTCAGCTGGTCGTACACGCTTCACCTCTTTAGATATGAGAGCTGACAATACCAGATTGTGCACTTCGGCCTCGACCAATATTTTTACCTAAATCGTCCTCACAGCTTTCAGCCATTTGGGTGCATTGTTTCCAATATAGCAAAGCTTTCACAAGACCTATATTGAACAGGGAAGCGATGTCCCTGCCATCTCTTTGGGTAGTGAAAGAAAGAGACAATCGAGGTGTACCGAGACCGCAGGCCCATGGGCCCACTGCATCTGCCACACCACTTTAAAATAAACCCTAATTTTGGTCCAGGGAATATACGCCCTGCAGGTTGGATTTTACTGAAATTTGAGCCCTTGAAACTTTACCACAATAGTAGGCCTAAACCACAAAGAGATTTCTTGAGTCGAAGTGTATTACTCTTATACTATTGGCTTGCACTATGCTCCTGCAATAAACCACCTCGAGCTCAGGACTAAGCCAGTGGTATTTAAACAGTAAGCCATAGTAATGTGTTTGTGAATTGGCCCAATATATCGACTTCTACTATGGGTAGACTTTCCATGACAAGCTAGAACTTTTATTGTTGTACATGTTGGGCCTGGTTCACAAAGCCTTATAATATAATCATAAAATACTTCTGGGAACTCATGAGAAAGTCGGGAGCCAAGGGTGCTCCTGGATTACTCTACAAATTCAGAGGGAAGGCAGAAGTAGCAAAAGAGTAAATCATAGCAAAATATTTGTGAATAAGCCCAGTGTGTCAATTTTTGCTATTACTACATTTTCCCTGGCAAGCTAGATTTTGTATTGTTGTCCATACTGGGCCTGATTGACAACAATTTTGGTATGAGGAAGAATGACTAACTTTTGTAGTATTCCTGATTTACTCCCGGATTCCAGGAGTAACCAAAGGGTACTTCTGAAATACTCCTGCTTACTCTCGGAATTCGCATCATTATTTGTACATACTTTGAATAATCCAGCACCTGGGTGTGATAAGCTATATGCCAGATGTATACAGTTGCTCTTCCACAAATGTTTGGGCCCCTCCGCCCAGTGAGGCATTACGTTTATTTTATTATTGTAATTGCTGAAGACCCGTGATCAGCAACAACCTTCACGTATCATTTTGGTAGTCAATGTTCTCCTGCTGTAGTACATATTCAGAGATGTCCCTTCTTAAACTTGTGTGGGTAGGCCTAGTGCCCGTGACAGGAAATTCCCCAAAACACAACGTGGAGACATCACATTTTCCCAAAGAAATCTGTTGTTTTTTGCAAAGTGCCTAGCTGTGGATTTTGGCCTCTAGCTCAGTCGGCACATAGGGAAACCTACCAAACCTGTGCATTTTTGAAAAGTAGACACCTAGGGGAATCCAAGATGGGGTGACTTGCAGGGATCTCACCAGGTTCTGTTACCCAGAATCCTGTGCAAACCTTAAAATTTGGCTAAAAAAAGCAATTCCTCACATTTGGGTGACAGAAAGTTCTGGAATCTGAGAGAAGCCACAAACTTCCTTCCACCCAGTGTTCCCCCAAGTCTCCCAATAAAAATGGTACCTCACTTGTGTGGGTAGGCCTAGTGTCCTGACAGGAAATGCCCCAAAACACAACGTGGAGACATCACATTTTCCCTAAGAAAACAGAGCTGTTTTTTGCAAAGTGCCTAGCTGTGGATTTTGGCCTCTAGCTCAGTCAGCACATAGGGAAACCTACCAAACCTGTGAATTTTTTAAAAGTAGACACTTCGGGGAATCCAAAATGAGGTGACTTGCTGGCTCTCACCAGGTTCTGTTACCCAGAATCCTGTGCAAACCTCAAAATGTGGAGAAAAAAAAACACGTTTTCTCACATTTCGGTGACAGAACGTTCTGGAATCTGAGAGGAGCCACAAATCTCCTTCCACCCAGAGTTCCCCCAAGTCTCCAGATAAAAACAGTACCTCACTTGTGAGGGTGGCCCAGGTGCCTGCTACAGAAAAAGGCCAAAAACCTGTAGAGATTGAGGGGATAGCACAGCGAGTTGATAAGCACATATTTTTCTTTTATACATCTTTAGGCTGAATCTGCTTTGGGGACCCACACAAGTGAGGTATCATTTTACTTGGGAGACTGGGGGTAATGCTTGGTGGTAGGAAATTTGTCACAGAGCGGTGATCCTACAAAGAAAAATGAGGAATATCTGCTTTTATAAGCAAATTTTGAGGTTTGCAGAGGAGAATAGGTAAGAAAATGTTGGGAGATCCACGCAAGCCACACCTCCTTGGACTTAAAATGTTTCCCTAGATGAAGGCCGCACCCGGGACCAAAAACATAGGTGCCCCCCCAACACAAGTAGTTTTGTCATAGGTCATTTTGATGTGTCCACAAACTTCTGTGATGTTCCAAACACTAAAATGAAAAGAAACACACTTAGGTTATGTTAATAAGACCCCTCACCCACCAACCAAGTTGGTGGCATGCTTCATCATCGGGGTCCCACCCGAGACAACTAGCGCGTCACGGGTGTGCTGCGATGCCTGATTACAAAAGAGCAGGTTTTGTCATTTTTACTACACATAGTGGTTTGATTTGGCACGAGAGTGAGTGATGGTTCAGTAGATCAAATTTTATAAACAAGAGATTTTACAAAAGCGAAATGCGCTGTTAATAACTGAAAGGACAAAAAAATGAACCAATGACTCACAGCTCGTGAGCTGTAAAGCCGCGTGAAGGCACCAACAGCTTTACAGTCCATTCACACACCTTTCATACATGACAAGCACAAGACCATTCACGCCGCCAGCCGCGGGCCCAGCACATTACAACACTCGCAACAACAGACAGCGCCATTCAAGGGACCATCACTTTCATACGCTGACATGCCTAATATTGCAATCACACCAGCTGATGGGAGTGTGTGGACTGTCGTTTGGCTGGCACTGCCAGCCAAGCACCATTCCACGCACACGCCAGCCAAGCGCCACCCCACACACACCGTTAGCCAAGCGCTACCCCACACACACCGCCAGCCAAGCACTAGTCCATACACACCGCCATCACTTTTGTTTTTTTGTTAAACAGCAAAGAAACCACTAAATATAAATAAGTACAAAACTACAAACACAAAAGCTCTAACTGAATACATGACAGTAATGCCAACCGTGAAACTGAACATATGAAAATATAAAACAGCAGTTTACGCTCACGGTATTTCCCAATAATTCTTCTGTGTGTGGTAGCTCCTGAAACTGCCACCCACACACAGCCCAGGCTTTGAAGGAAAATCAGGGCGGTACATCCTAGTCTCCTTCCTGATACCTCTTCAAGCACAGACTCCACATCTCCTAGCAGGAAAGTCTTTTTTGGCCGTGGGAGGAATGTGCTCAGCAAAGTGACAATATTTCAATCTAGCCACATCCTCCACCACTGTTTCTCTAGGAACTCTTGCCTGTTCCAGTACAACAAGGTTTACTATGATAGACTCCTGAAATTTCAAAAATGTCATTCTCGACTTTGGAGAACTATCCTTGAACACAACAAAAGCATTAATAGTTGCCAAGTGGAACAGGTGAACCGCTAATTTCTTAAACCAAACATAAGCCTTACGAGCAGCAGTGGAAGGTTCCACCCTCTGATCTACTCTATCAACACCACCCATGTGCTTATTGTAGTCTAAAATGCACACAGGTTTGTGCACTTCAGCAACTTGACCCCAAACAGCCACAGGTGAAGTACTCTCATCATGTATGGTAGTTAGCATGTACACATCCCTCCTGTCTACAAATTTCAGAGCTAGCAGCTCATTATTCCACATTCCACAAGGCACTTCACTGTCCCTTCTCAAGTTTTTTACAGACAAGCTCTCTTGGATAGCTTTTCCGATTAGAGCGGATTGTGCCACAAGCAATAGTGTCCAACCTGAACAATTCCTTGAATAACTGAACTCCAGAGTAGAAGTTATCTATATATAAATGGTGACCTTTGGTAAACAGCCACCTACCAAGTTCCCACACAATTTTCCCACTAACTTCAAAAGTGGGCGGACATCCAGGGGGGTCAATACTGGAACCCTACTAGTGTAGACCCGGAAAATATGAACAGATCCTGTACTACTTTCAGACAGCATATACAATTTGATTCCATACCATGCCCTATTGCTAGGAATGTACTGCCTAAAACCAAACGACCCTTGAACAGGACCAAAGACTCATCTACAGATATTTCTTTGCCTAGAACATAGATCTCTGAAAACCGAACTACCAAATGATCAAGGACAGTTCTTTATTTTTTATTTTTTATTGTTTTATTAAAGAACATATGGTGGTACAGAGTAAATAGAAATATACCTTCAGAGCATTTCTTTACAACACATAATTTCACAATAGATATATAGACATATGCAATCTAACAAATATTCTGAATAATAGGTTGAAGGATTATGAATAAACAGTTAGGGGAAGGATTGTAAGAAAGAATGGAGAACGAAGAAAAAGGTTGGTCATGGTGTTGGAGGGGGATAGAAATATCATATAAACTAAAAGAGGGGGAAAAGGAGGTTGGAAGAAACAAATAAATGAAGAAAGGGGAGGGAGGGTCTTGGAGCCAGAATGTCAAGGCTGATGCGTGAGTAGTCCGATTATTCCCTGTCTGATGTGGGTTGTTGCGTAGGATTAGGTAGTATAGCAAATGTGCCTAGATGGTTATGATATGAGGTGAAGGTTCCAGTACGTGAGGGAGGATGGCGCCAGGGAAGGAGCGATCCAGGGGGTATCCGTGGAAGTATGTAGATTGGAATGGTTTTATTTGGAGAATGGGTCCTTTTTATATGGATTAGAAAGTCAGACACTGGTCGGATAAGGGGAGAAGGAGGAATATATGGTTAAGCGGCCTGAGGTCTAGGACGTTTATCAAGGCGGAAGACCCAGGGGGCGGAGGAAAAAGAAGAGAGAGGGGGGAGGGGAAGATAAAAGGGGGAAGGGGGGGAATAGGGGAGGTAGGGGGGAGTAGAGTGGAGAGTTCTGAGATGACGATTGATGCTCGCGGACCGTCTACCAGCTGCCTCATGACCTTGTCAGGAAGGGGCTCCAGACTTCCGCGAATAGCGCTGCTTGATCCTGCAGATTGTAAATTACTCGCTCGTGGGTGGCAGTTTGGAACATGGCTGTCATCCATTCTGTTGGTGTGGGGGCAATACTGGACCTCCAGTGCCGGAGTATGCATATTTTGGCTGTGGCAATTGCCGTATGGAGTAACCGTTTATGGGCTTGTGATAGGGAGGGGTACGGGCGCATATTGTGTAAAAGAATGAGTGATGGCGGGGTCGGGCTTGGTATCTGTATAGAGTCTATCAGGGCGTGGCGTACCACTTCCCATAAGGGTTGTATCGTCGGACAATGACATAGGATGTGGAGTAGGTCACAATGGGGGTCTGCACATAACTAGCATTTCGCATGCGGCATCAAGCCTGCCCTAAAAAGTTTTATGGGGGTCCAGTACCATTCTTGGAGAACTTTAAATAGGCAAAATTTCAGGCGGGCTTCGCGGACTCCCCTGTCCGACCATTCTTCTTCCATATAGGTGATCTCAAGTCGGTCCTGCCATTTTAGGCGCAGTCGTTCAAGAAGAGGTTGCGAGTAGAGATGGTTTGTTAGCTCTGCATATAGACAAGCCATAACGCCTCTGTGTCGGCCCCACTTCTGGAGATAGGTGACAATGGGTGAGGCTTTAATCGTCCACGGGGGTTCCTAGGGCTCTGCGCATGCAATGCTTAAGCTGCATGTATCGCCACTCTTGGTTATTATGTATGCCGAACTCTTCCTGAAGGGAGGCAAAGGTTCGAAAGCTATCTCCGTCTATGATTCAAGATATGTTATGGATACCAGCCTCATTCTAGTGGGGCCATCTGAGGAGGCGTCCTTCTATTTTTCTGCTTTTATTCCCTGCTATTGGGGCATGGGCGTGCAGGAAAGGGTATGTACCAAGTAATCGGTGGGCTCTGCGCCATGCTGTGTTTGTGGCCATAAGGATGGGGTTAGGTAAGTGGGAGTGATCAGTGTATATCCCTCCCATCTCCGTATGCTGACCTCTTAGGAGTTTCTCGGTAGTTACCCAATGCGGGGGGCCCGCGTATCTGGGAGTATGTACGCTAGCTGTGACAATTGTAAGGCTAATGAGTATTGTTCTACCGAGGGTAGGCCTAAACCTCCATAGGGTCGTCTAGCCAGTATCGTTGCAGGTTTCAGCCTTGGGCGTATGGAGCCCCAGACAATCAAGGACAGTTCTAATCTTAAAAAGATGGTCACAATCAGGGTGATCTTGTGGCACGGCTAAAGCATTATCTACAAAATGCAACATCCGAAGAAGAGGCCGGTTACGACTCATGATTGCAAGAAACATAGCAGTTGCCATCAAGGGACTAGTAGACCAATATGAAGACAGTGATGGCTTCCTTATCAGCCCCATCAAAAAAGTTAAAACCAAGAACTTTTTCAACTCTTCCAGATTTGAGGGATATTCACCGGCTAGCTCTAGAGTGTAGCCTAAGTCTGGCAGCATTGTCCCTCAATACTGCTCTGCATTCATATTAGTCTACTCAACAATCTCTTCCTAAAATACATCGTCCATAAACAACTCAAAGAAGTTGACAGGCAAAAAGTTTACCGTATTTACTCTACACCCTGGGAAGCCAATAAAGGCATGCAACTGTGGCTGCTCCATGTTTGGTGCAACCCACATGTCAGGTCTTCCAATGGGAAGCCTTTCAGCCGCTGGCTGCTGCACCATTGGCACATCAGTGTCCTCCTTTAAAGCAGGCACATCATCAGCACTGAGAGTGGCTTCATCATCAGATGATTACTCTCTGACAGAAAACTCACTTCCAGAATCGTGCACTTCCTCCTCTACCTCAGATGGAGAGTCAGTCTCATAATCACAGTCAGAAGATAACTCAAAAAGCACACCAACAGCCTGCTGAACAGTCGTCCTATGGCTAGCCATGATCCTTCCTACAAAAAGTAACTGGACTAATGCACCACCACCAACCAGTACTGTTTAAAATAAGTATTAAACAAAGTGTAGCTTTATCACTAAGACTTATAAACTCAAAAACTATACCGCTTACTTGCCTGAAAAAGCTTGACTCACCAGCAACTACTCTGCACAGCCACAGCAATCACCAATGATATCCCACTAAAAAAAAAAAGAAAAGCAAATTAGACAAAAGACAACACAAATATAATTGTGCAGAAATCTCAGGTCAATTTCACACACAATCCTGCATTTAGTACACCACCTACAAACATGTCATTCATGCATGGGAACAATACTCCTTTAGAGTAAATGTATTTACTTACCTAAAACATGCAACTATGCAAACCGCAGGACAACCACTGCCAAAACCGCAACAAGCCACAGCAAAGGAAGCAACAGCTTTGAACTAGAACAAAAAGGAGAAATAAACTGTTATAATCACAAATGCAAATACATCGCCAGTTGACAAACACCTGCCACCAAACATTTATATATTTTACCTGGTGACTAGTGTTCTCTGGCAGATGGGCCTTAAAAGAATAGGCCAAATCTATCCTCAAACAAAGCGCACACACACACACACACACACACATGATTCCTGGTGCTAAGTGGATTCTGCCCCCCTTGGGGCAGATGGGCCTAAAAAAAGTAGGCCGATCTGCCCCCAAGGAGGGCAGAACTGCCCATTGGGTGCTTTTTGCCACTAGGGTACGACCCTTGCCCACAAAAAAAACAGACACAAAAACAATCCCTGGTTTCTAGTGGCTTTTGCTCCCCTTGGGGCAGATTGGCCTAAAAATGAAAGGCCGATAGAAATGATGATAAATATATTGGCCCCCCAAGGGGAGCGACCCCCACACAGTAAACACACACACACACACACACATAAACAAATTCCCTGGTGTCTAGTGGGCATTCCTGCTGCACGATCACGCAGCAGGAATGCTTAAAGAGACATTGAGGGAAAGAAAAACCCTTTCCTTTCCCCCAATGCCTCTGTTTTTAGTAATCCCCCTCCCCCACCCGGAGGAAAAACTTACCTCCTTTCTCAAAGACGCGCTGGAAGCAAATGGCTTTCAGTGCGTCTGGCACACTCTGATGATGTCAGCACGGGATCGCGCGCAGATGTCATAGGGTGGGTGGTGTGGCGGGGTGGAAGGTGAACTGATTCCCCTTCCAACCCTGACCTGGGGAGGTGGCCCTCTGAGGGAGCGCTAGCGCTTCCCTCGAGGGCCGGTCCCAGGATGTAATGGTTACGTCCGTGGTGCCTCAGTGCTGCAGCCACAGATGTAACCATTACGTCCTTGGTGGGGAAGGGGTTAAGGCACTGCTCCATTGTACCAGGGCCCTCTCATAATCTGAATTGCGCCCTAGTGAGGATGTGGTTTTCATCGATCCATGTATGTAGACAGTTGAGCACCACCCTGCTGATGATCTTCACAAAAGAGTCCAACAAATTGGCCAGTAACAGCCACGGTTGGCACGTTTGCCTTTCCTAAAAATTGGAACGATAATGGCATGGTGCCAGGAGTGCGGGGACCCAATGGCAAAGGCAGCATCAATATAATTTGTAAGTAATGGTAACCACAGTTCTAGGTTGGCCTTCTGATCCATGGGGACCCCATCCTGCCCTTTGGCCTTATTGGCAGGATTAATAGAAATAGCCTCATAAACCTTGGCCAAGAAAAAAACTATATTGATGGGATAAAAGGAGATAGGAGAGTAATTTATCGAGGTAGGACTAATATTATTATTTGCAAATTGTAGCTTGGTTGATCAATCATTGCCTATTCCAATAGTTGGTAGTAGGTTTGCAACTTCAATATAGTGACACAGTAATCACACGCAATTGGCTATCTGTCCAGTCAGTGTCATTTTTTTAGCAATTACTTAGTTGTTTTTTTAGTTTTAGACACCAGTGGCCAAGTCACTCGGGGATTCTATTTATCATCAGAGTGCATTGCTAGCTGTATAAGACCTATCTTCTATGATTAGACAAAGCTTTTGTGCAGAATGGGTTGATTTAAGTTGTAAACAGGTCTGCATTTCCAATCTAAATAAGTCATGGGCCTCTTTGGTTTGCGATTCCAAACATAATTCTACTGATTAAAAATTGTATACTCCAGTGCTTGAAAATATGCTAAAATTACATTACACTACACACTGATGAGGATCAGTGGGCACTCTTAACACTTCAGAGTTCTGGCATTGGTTAACCCCAGGGCAATGCCTAGCATATCAATTGTTGTTTAGTCAGTGGATTTCAATAATGTAATTAAGGTGCTATTCATATATCTGCACTTTACTCTACTTTGTCTTGCAATTGTGTCCTCAATACTTTACTGATGATGCTCAAAACCAAACAGCAAACCACAAAAAAGTGAACTGGGAACCAAAAGAACAAATAGGGAAGCTATGGCTGACTCAAAACTCAATAGTTTCTCTTGTTCATTGCTTTTGGGGTCTATGGGGCTCTGTTGCTGTTACAGGGGTTACCATGTGCAGATCAGGGAGCCGGTGGGACAACATCACTGGCCCAGTCAATGTGAATAGTGCCAAATGTAATTAAGGAACAGACCAGAACCTAAGTTGGCACCTATGGGAGTTAATAAACCTTGGTGTCCGTATTTCATAAAGAGCTAGCTCTGATCAAACTTCACCATTAAGCTTGTGAATAATGTTTAGTGTACCAACGTAATTTTGTGTAACATTGGTACTTCATGATATGCCTGTGACTCAAACTGCTCGATGTAGGCCTTGACACCACACTCAGGCATTTATTCAGAGAGACACGATATTGTTGGAACATCACTAGTATTATTTGGAGCACGAGCGATTCAATTGAACCTCTGTACACATCATCTCTGTGTCGCTGATCATCGATTTTTGAGCAAAATGGTTGAATTTTTGTTTGAATACTGTTTTTTTACGTCTTGGTCAATTTCGATTTTAATACTAGAGGGAAAGCATTACTCATTCTTTGTCAAAAATCTCTGCTTCATTATCCAACCTTGATTTTTTTTAGGTGAAAGATGAAGTTTATTTGTCTGCAAAATATATTTTTGATGATCTGTTGTTTGAGAGTGGGCAGAGAACACCAATATGTTGTCCTATTTTTGGATTTATTACACTTTGCTTGTTGTTGGAGGTCTAGCAAGGGAAGGGAGTGTAAGGACAATGAGCAGCTTGGAACTGTGAAGGCCTAAGAACATATTACCACAGCTTCCTTATTTTTGGCCAAATCTATTGTTATTGTTCTATGGTGTTAATCCAGGCCTTTGCTCCAATCTTCTGAGCCCGACGAATCTTTTTAGAAGTCCCGAGAGTCAAGGAGTAAACATATTCACTCACTACACTAAACAACAGTGTAAACCATTTGGTCACACATTAAATCTCAGAGACAAACTTAAAGTTTAGAAAGAGATTTATTATAGCCTCTGAGTCAGACGTACATGAATGAGTCTCAAAAACATATTATAAATGTAGAGAATCACAAAAGGAGAGTTAATGAATCAAACAATCTTAAATTTCACCAACATATAAAAGACCAAT
Source organism: Pleurodeles waltl (assembly GCF_031143425.1). NCBI lineage: Eukaryota > Metazoa > Chordata > Amphibia > Caudata > Salamandridae > Pleurodeles > Pleurodeles waltl. Next base: position 485,921,563 of record NC_090438.1, on the reverse strand, counting down.
ATCTCATTGGCAACAATACAGTAAATAAGAAAAAGCATATGATGCTTTGAATTGAAGCTAAGATTTTCCTGCCTAATCATTAAATCTAAATTCCTAACTATTCTAATAAACTAATGGTAAGTTCAGAGAAAAGTGTCAGCATTACAGAAACCTCAGTAGATGTTCTGCCAAGAGAGATATGGGTAACATAATGCCACTTAATCTAGCAAACAGAAAAGTGGTCTGCACCTCTCCAGAAGGTCCGATGTAGCCAAGGGGCAAAGGGAATCTGAATCCTAGACTAACAACACTTTAATCAACCTCCGCACTTTCCAGTAGCTGACATCTCAGCCAAGGAAATTTCCACTGACAGGACACCATTGTGAATTTTATCCAATTAGCTTCCATTATCTTTGGAACACATCTGCACAATCTTGGATTACCTACCATGCCCAGGAATCCATAAGGGGAGTTTGTTCTTACAGCTCCTTGTTACTGCTCCCCATCCTTGGCAACTCATCGTCACAGCCACCTTATCTATACTTAACAATGTGCTTCTCATAAACTGAAGACTGGTATAAAGGCACCTGAAAATCAAAAGAATAAACAACCAGAACAGACCTTGCACTGAAAGTTTAAACACAATATAAAACACAGGCCTTAACTCCAGCCCGTTCAATACAGACTTTTAATATACATTTGATTATGAAGTTATACTTTAAATTCTCATAAGCACAATATAAGAGGGGAAAATGGCTATAGGATATATTATTTCTAAGACATTATAACACCAATATATTTGAATAAGAATTGCATAGATGCGGTGACATAAGATATTTGCAGGCTTCTCATTATATCCGCACTTCAATAATATGGCTTTGCAGTGCACTGTGTTTACATAAAAACAGGTTACACACATTATGTATGTACCTTGTGACTCCTTCAAAGCATAATGGTGCAGCCAAGTTATGCTCTTTCAACCACCCTCTATGATGATGTGTTGTCATCATAAACTTTCTTTTCTTGAATGAGACTCTCTAGATCATTGGAGTTTTCACCAGCTTTTGTCTAGACTCTATCAGGCATATCATATCATCATAATATTTATACTGATTGTCTTCCATTTCAACATCAGCCCTCTTCCTTTTCTTTCCCTGCTGAACCTTCACTCTCTGGAAAACTTTATATCCTATCACTAAAATTATTCCACATAAGGCAATAACCAACAAAGGCCTCAGAACTAAACCTACAACTCTACTTCCTAATTTTTCAAACCACCTACCTACAGTAGAAAATCCATCTCCAATTGCTTCCCATTCACCTGTCAACTACAACTGCTTCAGATTTTTTATGAACCCAGAAACATTATGAATATACATCTCCAGATCCTTACTTGTGTGTGCATTGCTGAACCTTCAACATCATACAGACTCTGCCCCCTTTTGCGAGTAACAGATTGAACGCAAGTCTATTTTGAAAAATTATAGATCTTATCGCTATCACCTCATAATTTGTAACCAATAAAGCTCCTGATGTGCTAGTAGCTAATTTATCCAATATGGTGGACAGCCTTCTGATCTTCAGATCATTCAAAATCACTCCCACAGATGGAATCAATACACCAAATAAGTCACCCACCACTTCTCCAGCATTAACTCCTCCATTTGGTCTACAACCTTTGGTCCAAACAGGATCATCAAGATGTTCTACATGATAAATCTTGGGAAAAACTACACTTAAATACACACACCATGCCCATGCCTTGGGCAGCCTAAAATAAGTGTGCTCTCCACAATTGAAATAGACTCCAGGAATGACAGCACCTTCCCCATCCAAATACAAGTTGTAATGCCCTCAAACTTCAAAAGTATGTTCACATTCACTCTTTCGAACAAATTAATTGTCTGTTTCAGATCTTTCCATCCAAATACATAATCTTCCTTTATGTTTCCAATCTAATGCTAATGCAGACAAAATTCAGGCTAACTGATATCCAATCTCCTCCTTAGTTCATTTATTCTGACTTTGGAAATTTTCATCAAGTTTTGAGCTAGCTTCTAATTCCCTTTTCGGTCTTCAACCAAATTCAAAAACCTTTTCTCAACTTCTATCAACATACATGTTAAATTGTGGTTGTATGCGTCAACTGTGTCTAATGTCAGAACAGGTTTAAAGAACCTTGCAGTTATTTTCAATTTTCCACTCTAAAGGAGCCAGAAGTCAGTTTAAATGTTCATCTGTAGGGATCTCTGAAAAGATTAACTCACAATAAGAAAAATAATACTGGCAATGACCTGTCCCATAAAACAGATGTAACAAAAGGCTACAGAAAATCCCAGAAGTAACATATGGTGATATGTAATAACGTCTGACACAGAAGAAGGTAATTGTGTGCATACAATAACAGCCCCTTGCCCTCATTGTGTCAATATACTCATAAAGCAGCCTAACATATACATTTGCAGACTAATCTCCTCTAGATGTATCTAAGTGTAAAGCTTTCTCATCTATCTAAATTATTAAAGTTACTATCTCTAGGGCTGTATGTGGGTTGGGAATACTCAGGTTATTCTCTTCTTCCATAGAAGATGTAGGGGAAAACACTCCTATTAGCAATGCTACTAATACAGCATGGAGGAAAATCAGTATTGCCCCTACTATATACTTCATCTACTTCTCTGATTTGGCTCCATTACTTCTCTAAAATCATATCTAAAATTGGAGGGAATGCAGCAGCAACAGAAGATTTCTCAGTCAGCTCCACCTGTGCAAAACAGCAAACAAAGTTCAAAAGATTTCAGAAATACATTCAAATCTTCATGAGACTTCCCTAACCCTACTCTGTGTTCCTCTAAATTGTAACCCATTTTCTTCTTCTTCTCGGGACTAGGTGTTCGTCTCCCTATGTCACTCAAAATAAATGTCTTTAATGATTACACAGTTCAGACTCATCGATGGCAATGAAAATTCAAGGTACAGTTCAAGCAAAATTTTCAGTTCATGGAGGTTCGGTTTAATTTGAATCGTGACCCCAATATTTCCAGAGCTCTTTATCTGCGTTGTTTGCAAAATAGGTCCACTCAGTCGAAGAGTATCTCCGGCTGGGCACTCTCGTTCTCCTCAATATCTTCGCTGCCACATTCTCGTTCCGGCTTTCACTTAAGTCAAAGTTCTCAATGTCTTCAGGTATTGTCTGTGGCACATAGGTGGTCATTATGACCTCGGCGGTAAAAGGCGCTTACCGCCATACAGAAGACCGCCATAACACCGCCGCGGTAAACCGCCACGGTCATTCTGACCCACAACAGGCAAACCGCCAAAATACCGACATCCACAAAGTCCGCCACACCAAAGGTCAGCGATAAACTGGCGATGACCAAACCTCCACCGTCACGCCAACAGAAATACGCCTATGCCATTACGACCCACGAATCCACGCGGCGGTCTTTCAACCGCGGTATTCTATTGGCGGTACACACCGCCGCGGTCGAAATACACATACTCGTACAAAACACTACCACACTACCACATTGGCCAATTTGAAATACACACACCTGATACACATACACACACCACACCCACACACCCAATACAATATAAAACACACACCCACATCACCCACAAACCCCTACGACCAGAAATTCTGAGAGAAGGCCAAAGAGAGACACCACAGTCAACTACCAAGCATCCACAGGCACACAATACCAATACCCACAGAACTTCCACGCACCTCACACAACACACCACTAAATAGCACCCCACCTATCACTACACACTCCACCCCACACATCATCCACACCACCCCATGGCACCTCAAAGACACCCCAGGTTCTCAGATGATGAACTCAGGGTCATGGTGGAGGAAATCGTACGAGTAGAGCCCCAGCTGTTTGGGACACAGGTGCAGCACACCACCATTGCCAGGAAGATGGAGCTATGGAGCAGAATAGTGGACAGGGTCAACGCTGTGGGACAGCACCCAAGAAATAGGGACGACATCAGGAAGCGGTGGAACGACCTACGGGGGAAGGTGCGTTCCATAGTATCAAGGCACAACATCGCAGTACAGTGGACTGGCAGCGGACCCCCACCTCCTCCCCCAGAATTTACAACATGGGAGGAGCAAGTCTTGAACATCCTGCATCCTGAGGGCCTCGCAGGAGTCGGTGGAGGAATGGACTCTGGTAAGTCTCATCTTCAACATGATTCACTATGCATTGAATGGTTTGTATGAGTGTTGAGGAAAGGCCTAGGTATGTGTGACGCAGTAGAAATTAAGCCATGTGGGCCCTTGAAATGGCGGCTGCCTGACCTGTGAAGTGTGACAATGGGATGTGAGGTCAATGCGCTGGCGTGGCACACCGTGGCGGTAGGCGGTCGAAGACCACGGCGCAAAGCCGCATTGGTTAACATAGAACCCTATGGGTTTCACGAGCCAATGACGATGTGCGCCGGCGGTCGCGGTACGCACCGCCGCGGTACGCACCGCCGCGGACGTGACCGCCATTTTCTATCTACTTAATCACTCGATACCTGATCTTCCACAGGAGAGGACCTACACTGCAAGTGCTGCTGTGACCTCGGTCTGGAAGAGGCAATGGCTGCTGCGACTGGGGAAAGGGCCCCTGCCTTCACTTCTGAAGAATTGGAGAAACTCGTGGATGGGTCCTCCCCCAGTATGCGCTACTCTACGGTCCTCCAGACCAACAGGTAAGTACACTGGGACCATGCTTTGTGGGCAATGCCTGGGTTGAGTCGGGTGGATGAAAGATGGTGGGGAGGGGAGCGATTGAGGCATGCATCAGACGACAGATGAGAGCATTGGCCACATGGCAAGGGTGGGGGGCCACTCACATCAAGCATGCAGAAGGTGATGATTTTTTTTCTCCCCCTGTACATGTCACATAGGTCAGCGCCCACCAGAAAGTCGCTATTTGGCGTGCCGTCGCCAAGGACGTCCGGACCCTGGGGGTCCACAACAGACGGGGCACCCACTGCCGGAAGAGGTGGGAGGACATCCGACGCGGGAGCAGGAAGACGGTGGAGGCTCTGCTGGGGATGGCTTCCCAACGTAGGAGGGGTGCCAGTCGTCAATTGACCCCCCTGATGTCCCGGATCCTGGCGGTGGCCTACCCCGATTTGGATGGGCGCGTGAGGACATCACAGCAGACACAAGGGGGTGAGTACACTCTCATTCTGGTGACTTTGCGTGCAGCGGAGGTGTCTGGGTGGGGGAGGTGGGCTGTGGGTATCCCTAGGCCAGGTTGATTTCTGTAGGCTAGGCCCCTCCATAAGGCATGGCCCTGTGCCCCCGCCCCCCACCTCTGCAGGGTGCCAAGTACAGCTATTCATGCCCCTGTGTCATCTATGTGTGCAGTTGTCGTCCATAGGCTTGTAGGCCATGTCCCACTGATTGAGTAGTGGACCCCAAGTGCGCAGCGTAGTGCAGGGGGATTCTGTGTCTGTCCTCTCCGCCAACGGTGTCGCCTATGCATGCACTCAACATGTCTTTCTTCCCCCCCCCCTTTTTGTGGTCTACCTGTTCATGTGTGCATTAGCATCATCAGGCGGAGGAAAAGTGGCATCGGAGCTCGAGGGAGCTGCATCCCACATGGCCCTGGAGGGCCATGCAACGGACTCTGAGTACACCAGTGGGACGGAGGGCGAGGGGAGCTCCACAGCGGGGACTCGTGCTGATGTCAGTGGCAGCGACTCGTCCTCTGAAGGGAGCTCCCTTGTCGTGGCGGCAACATCCGTGCCCCCCGCAACAACAGGTACAGCCGCCACCCAGCGCACCAGCACCGCCCTCCCAGCAGCCCCTCAGTGTTTGCCCCGTGCCCGCTCACCCAGGAAGGGGGGCATCTCCTTCGCCCCAGGCACCTCAGGCCCTGCCCCTGTCACCCCTGCTGCCCTCAGTGAGGAGGTCATTGACCTCCTGAGGACCATCATTGTTGGGCAGTCTACCCTTTTGAATGCCATCCAGGGTGTAGAAAGGGAGGTGCACCGGAGTAACGCATACCTGGAGGGCATTCATTCGGGTCAGGCTGCCCATCAGCGATCATTCAACGCTCTGGCCTCAGCACTGACGGCAGCAATTGTCCCTGTCTCTAGCCTCCCCCCTCCAACTTCCTCCACCCAGACCCAATCCCCTGTACCTCTGCCTATCCCAGACACACCTACAGACCAGCCTGCACACACCTCAACACCCAAGGGAAGCTCATCCAGACATAAGCAACACACATCACACAAGCATTCACACAAGCAACATCCACATGCAGACACACCAACACCCACTGCCTCCACTGTGTCCCCCTCCTCCTCGTCTCCCTCCCTGTGACGTCTCCACTCACACTTGCATGCACAACATCTTCAGCCACTACGTCCATCACCAGCACACCCACCAGAACACTCCGCACACGTGCAGTCACCACCCCCACTACCATTTACACGTCCCCTGTGTCCTCTCCCAGTGTGTCTGTCACCCCCTCTTCCAAACCACACAAACGCAGACAGCCTCCAGCCCAAGCACCTGCACCCAAAGACACCAGACTTCACACTCCTACAACCACATCCTCTTCCTCCACTCCCATACCCACTACACCTAGCCGTCCCTCTCTTTCCAAATAGATTTTCCTTTCCAAACTTGACCTCTTTCCAACAACTCCCCCACCCCGTCCATCGAATAAGACTGCAATCAGCACCTCAGCCACCACCAAACCAAGACCTATCAAGACTGTTGTCCAAGGACTGTGAAGTCCCCCACCCTCAAGGGCAACTAGTTCTGCTAGGAGCCAAGGCACGGCCAGCCCACCCCCGGAAAAACACCCAAAGATTACCAGTGCCCGGCGCGAGAGGCCAAGGACACCAGGGACCAGAATCCCTACCCTGGCTCCGGCTGGAAGTGGGGTGCCACCTGGCACACCGCCAAAGGTGGGAAAGGGCCACAGACGACCAGGGAAGGGTGGGAAGGGCAGCACGCCCGACAAGTCCGGCAGCAGGCCAGCTGCCCAGGAGGGCCCCACCAGCCCCATCCCAGGTGTGCATCCCTCCCCGTCACAAGCACCGCTCCGCTGGGCACCGCCGTCTCAAGCACCGCTGAACAGGGCCCTTCATCTCAAGCACTGCTGAACTGGGCCCTTCATCTCAAGCACCGCTCTGCTGGGCCCTTCATCTCAAGCACCGCTGAACTGGGCCCTTCATCTCAAGCACCGCTGAACAGGGCCCTTCATCTCAAGCACCGCTGAACTGGGCCCTTCATCTCAAGCACCGCTGAACTGGGCCCTTCATCTCAAGCACCGCTGAACAGGGCACCGCTGAACAGGGCACCGCCGTCTCAAGCACCGCTCCGCTGGGCACCGCCGTCTCAAGCACCGCTGAACAGGGCCCTTCATCTCAAGCACCGCTGAACTGGGCCCTTCATCTCAAGCACCGCTCCGCTGGGCCCTTCATCTCAAGCACCGCTCCGCTGGGCACCGCCATCTCAAGCACCGCTGAACTGGGCACCGCCGTCTCAAGCACCGCTGAACTGGGCCCTTCATCTCAAGCACCGCTCCGCTGGGCACCGCCGTCTCAAGCACCGCTGAACTGGGCACCGCCGTCTCAAGCACCGCTGAACTGGGCCCTTCATCTCAAGCACCGCTGCACTGGGCCCTTCATCTCAAGCACCGCTGAACAGGACACCGCCGTCTCAAGCACTGCTCCGCTGGGCACCGCCGTCTCAAGCACCGCTGAACAGGGCCCTTCATCTCAAGCACCGCTGAACTGGGCCCTTCATCTCAAGCACCGCTGGCCCATTGGCGGAAGGGGCAGTGCCGCATCTGTGTCGGGCAGGGCTGCACGAAGCACTCTGGGCACCACTCCCCCTCCAGAACCAGTGGACACTGTCATCCACTTGAGAGACTGTGGCTTTGCACTCCCCAGGATGGTACAGTGGGCAAGCCACCCACTGTATGGACTTGAGAGACTGTGGCTTTGCACTCCCCAGGATGGGACAGTGGCCATGGAGGCCCCTCGTGGATCTGGCGTCATGTACTCATGTGGCTGAGGTGCCCCCCCGTCCCTTCCCCCCAAGGTGCCTGTAGTTTTTCTATCTGATGCCCCTGCAGTGTTCTCTCCGTTGGTGTCAGGTATCCTGTGTGGGCCTTGCCCATGTGATTTGGGCCCAGTGGTCCACGGACAATGACTGCTAAAAGTATCGGACTTTTAATATTTATGTATATATTAGTTTTAAATGTGTGATATTTTTATATGCCAATAATACAATTTATTCGACTGTTTATGATAATTTCATTTTGTCTTTGCATTCTTCCGGGGGTTTGGGGGTTGTAACAGTGATGTATTGCTATGCATTGACGTGTGTGTTGTAGTGGGTGAGGGTGGTGGTGGGTGTGTAGCGTATGTGTGCCCATAATATTTTCTCCTACCCCCTCCCCTGTGTCGTAGGTGCAGTACTCACCGTAGTCTTCTGCGCCAGCGTTCGTGCTCCTGGTAGAGGAGCAGGAAGACTATCGCTGGGAGTATGTGGAGTTCGGGTTCCATGCTGTCCTGATTCCTAGTGGGGTGTATGGAGGTGAGCGTTTTCCCTTCGAAATGGCTGTTTCCGCCGTGTTTTTATCGGCGGGGCTACCGGAAAAGGTGGCTGTTTTGCTGTATGGACTTATTGTTACTTTTGAATATCCTATTGTAACTCTGACCATTGAATACCATCTGACTGCTGCGGACATATGTTCATTTTGTACAACGCAGTCTTTGTGATTGATACTTCTCACTTCTTACCTGCATCTATAATAAATTCCTACACATCATCTTCCAAGAATGGACTTTCAATGAACTCTTGAACATTTTCAGGATCCATGATACTGGTGTGCCCTGACCACTCTCTTTGTCCAATATATAGGCAACCATCCACTCCTTAGTGTGTGGCCCTCTGGCACCTGTGGTGGCAGGTGCTTTGGCCAGCTCGGCACCCAACACCATATTGTTCTAACCTATGACTTTACTCTGAGCTTACATTTGTTATACTTGTTGCAGATGTGCAAGCACCCTCTGGCATTCGCCACCTTCTTCGCCTGCCTTATTACAGATGTACCAAAGGTTGTTCTTTTCAAGCTATTAATAACAATTCCAGTACAAGGGTCTAAAAGCATCCCTCTACCTCTACCTGGCATTGGCATTGGTCCTTGCTGATACACACCTTGCATAACACCCACATTGCTTGCTATTAGCTGAATCTGACTGGTTCTCGGAGCTGCTTTCAACTGGACAACAATTAGCTTTTCCTTAAGCTTCTTCTGTTTCATCTCAAGTTCATCACTGCAGTATGTGGCATACCGGAGGATTTCATAAACTGACTTATTCTGCCAGCAAATCAGATGCTGCTGAATCATCAATCAAATCTCAGGTCTCAATCCCTTCACAAACCTTGACACAAATGTCCCATATCGTTGGACTCAACTGTCTCCTTTACTCTATACTGCGTGAATGTGTACAATAACCTCTCATAGTGAACATGAATAATTTCTTTGGGTTCGTCAGTCATTCTGTCAATTCTGACCCAGTCAATATCTTGAGGTAGGACTTTTTTTTTCAAAATGTCATGACCCATTGATATGTTTTCATCACCAGCGATGAGAGACCTTTTATTATGGCACTAGTTGGCTCACTTTCAGGCCACTGAATAGCTGTCCTAGTTTGAGCCCACAAGTCACTTGGAATGACAATATCAAGCAATGTATTCAGATCAACCCACAACACCTGCAATATTTTCACAAACCTCTCCACTTGTTTAAAACACTCTACTGGCTTCTTTCTCAACTTTGGGAACTCATTGGTAAATTCAGCAGGATCATTTCTACTCCAAGGCACATGTATATACCCTCCACTAGGCTCTTCTTTTAAAGGGTAGTTAGCAGCGCACCCTCTGCTACTGTAGAAGGCAGCTCTCCTAAGGGCTTCTTCACATTTCTCTTTTTCACCCACTTAGCTTCTCATATACCTAATTCATTCCACTTCCGAATACTGTGGACCAATCCCCTAATTTGAGTTTTCATTCCCGAGAATTCTCATGTCAATTAGTAGGACCTCTGCTTTGGCTGCCAACTGTACTTGGAACAGCTAAATTGTAGGTTTATTTCTTTGAACCTTCAGTTTTATTCATAGGTACAATTGGACCAATGTTGACTGGCACAGCAAGAGCATTAACAGTATTCATAGTGGGATCAGCTGAGGAACACATTTGTGACTCTTTATTTCTCTGCTCACAAGGTATACTAGTTGGAACAGTACCAAAAGGACTAGGAGTCCCATTCATCGAGCCAGTGTCAATCACCATTTTACCAGCACCACCAATATCGATGTCACTTTCCCCTACCACTTCCTTGCATGGGGGTGGACGTTCAGATCATAATACATCCAAAAGACTATCTCCAGAGTCGCTATCACTGACTACACTGATATCATCTGGCTTTTTTTGTTTCTTCTCTTTCTGTTTCCGAGTCATTTTCTTTTACCCTTCTCCCTCAGCTATGTCTGTGGTTAAAACCGGTATAATCTAACCCCGTTTTTCATATCTGTTCTTCACCTTTTCTCTTCTGCATCAAATCTCGCATCCGCATATGTTCGTACAGTTCTTCAAGCTCTGTCCTGATATTTCTCTCTCTTTCGTTAGCGGGAGCATCTTGTTCCTAAGCATTAAGTTCTTCATATTGTACAGGTCTAGGAGGCGGGTTTGTCTCTTATAATACGCTCCTTAGGTTTTCAACAATTCTTAAATTAAATGTGCCGTATTATGGAAACCTCAATGCACCCTCCTGTTCTGTGGTCTTGTGCCATTGACCCAGCCACACAAATGTATGGAGCCCAGTGTTAATGTTAATCTCCATATAATGTCCTGGAGTGTCTTCTGGAGGCCTCTACTAGGTATGTGTACATCTCTTCTAAATAAATCTTGCATACTTTTAGAACATTTCATCTTTCCACAATTACATGTCAACAATTACAATAGAATTTTCGACTTGGAAATAGCATTGTATCCACAAACCTTTTCTCCACAATAACTACCAATCATATTGCTGCCCCTCATGATGTTTTCAACCAATAGCAGTACAGCAACAAACCAACAGCGTAGCAAACTGTGACATGAGCCTTGAGCTTGGCAGTCCCCCCCCCTTCTTTACAACCTGCAAGCACCAACTCTCATGAACCTCGCACACGTATAATGAAACACATTGCAAAAACCTTTTTTCCTGTTTCTCTATAAACCGAATATTTTTAATCACACAAGAATTTTCCATTTACTTCGATTGAAAGCTTGATCAGCAGGCTCATTAAGTTCCTCTTGAACTGATCATCTCACATCCACACAAGATTGAACTGTGGCTTCAACGATGTCTCATGATGGACACCACTTATTAACAGGCAACAACAATACAGTGTCTTCTACACCTTTATATATTTATATCCTGGGATCTCAGGCCACTGACCTGATAACCTCTTCAACTTATTTTAAAATTCACCCTCACACAACAAGCAACCATCTCCGAAGACATCATCCAAATGCACAAATACCGTAAGCTAAACATGAACCACTGCAACTCATAATCCTGTTAATACTCACACCTCCTTCACCAAGACGACTCTCTTCTGAATCTCTGCAACTCTGGTGATCTTCTGCGGTTTGGACATGGGCTTTAAGGACTGGGCTCTGGGGACTGGTCTAGAAAACAGGCTTCTAGCTCTTCTTACTTCAGGAACCTAACCATCCTCACTCTGCTACCATCTGATCCAGATCTGCCTTTTCGCCAATCTTCCGACAAATCTTTGTCTAACAAATCTTTTTTTGGGAATCCCAAGGGGTCAGACAAATCTTTGTAGGAATCCCAAGGGGCAAGGAGAAAACAAATTAATTAATTACAGTAAATGACAGAATAACCAATTTGGTCACACATTAAATCTCAGAGACAAACCTAAAGTTTAGAAAGGGATTTATTATTGATCCAGAGTCAGACTTACAAAAACGATTCTCAAAAACATACTATATATGTAAAGAATCATGAAAGGAAAATTAAAGTGTTGAACAATGTTAAATTTCGCCAACATATAAAAGACCAGTATCTCATTGGCAGCAATACAGTAAGTAAGAAAAAGTGTATGACGCTTTGAATTCATGCTCAGATTTTTCTGCCTAGTCATTAGATCTGCATTCTTAACTATTCTACTGAACTAAAGACAAGTTCAGAGAAAAATGACAACATATCAGAAACCTCAGTAGAAGTTCTGCACAGAGAGAGGTGTGTAGAATAAAGTCACTTAACCTATCAAAAAAGAAAGAGGTCTGCACCTGTCCAGAGAGTTTGCTCTAGCCAAGGGGCAAAGGGAATCTGAATCTTAGACTGACTAAAAAGCCATTTTGTGCATCTAGCCTGTGTTTTTTTGTCATAGGCTTTAATATGTTCTTTGTTCCCCATGCCTTCTTGCTCGCTGTTCTTGTTTGACCATGTGGCTGGTGGCCATTTTATGCATCCATCCAGTGTGCCTTTCCCATAGGCTTGCATGTGTTCTTTGTTCACCATGCCTTCTTGCTCATTGTTGTTTGACCATGTTACTGGCTGCCATTTTGTACAGCCAGCCAGTGTGCTTTTTTCATATGCTTGCATGTGCTGTTTGTTCTCCATGCCTCCCTGCTAGCTGTTGTTGTTTGACCTTTTGCTGGTAGCCATTGTGTACATCCAGCAGTATGCTTTTTTCATAGGCTTCTATGTGTTCTTTGTTCCTTATGCTTCCTTATTTGCTGTTGTTGTTTGACCATGTGGCTGGCAGCCATTCTGTGCATCCAGCCTGTGTGCTTTTGCCATAGGCTTGCATGTGTTATTTGCTCCCCTTGCCTCCTTGCTTGCTGTTGTTGTTTGTAGGACCATGTGGCCAGCAGTCATTTTGTGCATCAAGCCAGTGTCCTTTGCCATAGGCTTGCATGTGTTTTTTCTTCCTCATGCCTACTTGCTCACTGTTGGTGTTTGACCATGCAGCTGGTGGCCATTTTGTGCAGCCAGCCAGTGTGCTTTTGCCATAGGCTTGCATGGATGTGATATCAGTTTAATAATGTGCTTCAGGATCATTGTAGTATTTGTATAATATTATGAATATGATTATGATAAACAGTGTTTATAATTACATGCATTTTTTTGCATTTTTCATTTGCACCTCCTTGCCGCACAATAGGTTTCTGATACTCCCATACAAACATCAGTGGATAATTATCAATGTTTTTCTTTGAATTTTTGTATTTCAATTTTCTTCATTAATTTTTTTTTATAATAAAATATTTTAGATTTTAATTTTTTGTACTTTTAATTTTTTATTTAATTTAGTTTTTTGTTTTTTTCCTATTCCTTGTTTTCATTTTACCTTGACCCTTCATTCTCCATGGGTACACAGCCGCACAACAGCATTCATTTTTATTAATGATTATTCCATTTCCCTCTGGACCACCTCAGCTGCCGAAGATTGTTCCATTTACCCATGCAGCTCCCTGACTGTCTCCTTTAGAATAGATGAACATACAGCAAAGAGCTATATCTGTATTTTGTGTTATCCTTATTGGAAATTACATTTTGATGGTATTGTTTGACTTTAAAATTGTGGGACAAATTGGTATTTATTACCAAAGTTACAACCACACTAAATTATATTGACTTTGTCTGCACTAATTCAAACTGAAATGAAACAATGCCAAGTTTCACTAAATGTTTTTCTTGCTTGTTTGCTTTTAGGTGCAAAAGAGAAGAAGAGGCATCACCCGTAGTACTGCCAAATAGAAGCCGTGTACAGAAAAGACATGTAACGTCAGTCCTCCAATCTTTTCCGCTTGTGCAGCATTGTGCTATTCCCAACAGAGAGCTTTATGGTGGCCCCAAAGAAAGTGGCCAGTGAGAAGAAGCAGCTTTCTGCCACTGGCATGCCGACCACATCCTTTTTCAGGAGATGTGTGCCTGCTGCACCAGCCTCCAGGGAGGAACCTGGGAGCAGCACTCCCACATGAACAGCACCACCCCAAACTAAGCAGAAGGCAATGTCTGTCGGCGAGGCAGCCACTGCAATCATGGTGATGCCAAGGAGAAGTTACGTTGAATTGGATTTGTCCCTTTCACAAAGTTCACCCAATCATTTCAGGAAACAGAGCAAAGTAGGCAGTAGCCTCAGCTAGTAACAGTAGATCTACCTGAAGTTGGAGAAGAACAGGGATTGAGCTTCCTACTAAGCAAGAACCTCCTCTTTTAGAATCATTTTCTCCCAAATCTCCAGCAAGAAAAAGGAATGGTATGCCACCATCTTCTCCAAGCACCACTTTTGATGGTGATGATCGGGACATTGAGTGGACCTCAGAAGAGTGATGGAGATGCCCGGAGAGGTAGGTGGAAAGAAAGTTCCTGAATGTCTTCAAATCATGGAATGGGATGATGAGGAAGATAACAACGATGGGCTGGTCATTATGAAAGCTGGCACAGAGGAGTCTGACATTACTCCTCCTACTCAACCTGCTCGAAGAGATTTGGCACAGGCAGCACCACCAGCTCCCATATTTGTAAAGCCCCAGCTGAGACCTGCACCAGCCCCTAGCTCAGTAGAAGTATGCACTGCAGAGAAGCAATCAATGACACACCCACCTACCTCCAGTTCTTCTTCAGGCATTGGCACTGGCTCACAAAGAAAGTACTCCTCCCCAGTTTGGGACTTTTTTATACTTAGCAAAAAGGAAAAGAACATTTCAATATGCTCCACATGCCATGTGAGTGTTCGTCGAGGTAAGCCTGGTTCACAATATGGTACTGAAGGACAAACAACTCATATGAAAAAACATCACACAATCCAGTAGGAGGAGCACCTTCAAATGATTGCTGAACCTGGTCATGGTGAAGGTGAGGAGAGCTGGGAAATATCAGCCACGAGTCCAATCATAGAAGGAGGTCATAAGGAAGAAGAGGGTGACATATTAACGCAAAGCAGTCCTGTCCCCAGCAGTGCACCAGAATTACCCGCCTCAGCGACCTCAAAATGGCACAAGACTGAGAGTTAAATGGAGACATCATGGCATACAGTGACTGCCCCAAGACGCACATCATGTCTACCACCACCTACTTCTTGAAAATCACCTGCATCAGTGGCACTGGAAAAGAAGAAAATCCACACTACTATTATGGGCATGTTTAGGCAGGAGTGGCCTTACGACTGCAATCACCCAATGGTATGTTTTTACAATGGAAAGCTGGAAAAAAAAAGTCAGCGCTGGACCACCTCCCTTTTTTCTTTTGTGGAAGGAGTGGATTCTTTAGAATTTGTGACAGCCATCTGCCCGACATGGGAGGTTTCAAGTCGAACCTATTTTGCCAGAGTAACTGTTCCAGTGCTGTATCACAATGTGCTGCAATTAGTTTGACAAGCTTTGCAGCAAAGTGTTGTTCACGCTATCCACCTGACAACAAACATATGGACCAATTGTCAGGCAACTGATCACATGTGCTGCACACTGGATGTCTTTTGCGGGGTAAGGCAACTGCCATGCATATCTCTTAGCCCTGAGAAATGTTTTAAGAGCGTTCAGTGACATTCAGCAGTAGCCATGTTTGCCGTGCAGAAATCAAGTACAGCTGTAAAAATCCTGGACGAATTTAACAGCAAGTTATCAGAGTGGTTGTGACCCAAATGTCTCCCAATTGGATTTGTTGCCACAGACCATAGCAGTAATTTAGTCAATGGCATGGCAGATGCTGGCTAGTTCAGGGTCCTGTGTTTTGTGCATTGCATAAACCTGGTTGTGCAAGAGTTTCTAAAAAAAGAAGACATAGTCAGCAACACACTGACCACCTGTAGAAGAATCTGCACTCATTTCAGATTATGTTTTGAGCCCAGAAGCAGTTGCAGATTATTCAGCATGCTAATAGATTACCATTTAAAGCCCTGATACAGGAGGTTCCAATATATTACAATCCAACCAATTACGTGTTGCAACGTCTGTCATATGACATCCGAGTGGATGTGTGAGTTTCTGAATTTGTGTGTGAGTGGTTGTGTGAATGACTGTATGTGTGGGTAAGTGGCTGTGTGAGTAGCAATTTGGTAAGTGAGTAGGTGTGTGAATGGTTGTATGTATGGGCGAGTGGCTGCGTCAATAGCTGTTTTGGTGAGTGAGTGTGTGTGTGTATGGCTCTATGGGTGATTGAGTGGGTGAGTGAGTATCTCTATTGGTGAGTGAGTGGCTGTGTAAGTGGCTGTACTGGTGAGTAAGTGGGTGTGTGAGTCTCTATATGGATGACTGATTGGGTGTGTCAGTGACTATGTAGATGAGTGAGTGAGTGAGGGAGTGACTGACTGACTGTATGGGTATGTATGCATCTGTGCCAGTGACTGTATAGGTGAGTGAGTGCATCTGTTAGTATCTATATGACTAAGTGAGTGGGTGTGTGATTATCTGAGTGGGTGAGTGAGTAGTTGTGTTAGTGGTTGTATGGGTGACTGAGTGGGTGTCTAAGTAGCTGCATGGGTGAATGACTCAGTGTCTGAGTAGCTGTATGTCTGTATGCCTGGGTGTTTGAGTGACTGTATTGGTGAGTGAGTGGGTGTATGAGTGGGTTATGAATGTGTGAGTGGCTCTGTCAGTGGCTGTATAGGAGAATAAATGAGGGCAGGATTACCTGCATCAGTGAACGTATGGTGGTGCGAGTGTCTCTATGGGTGTATAAGTCAGTGTGTGAGTAATTTTATGCATGAGTGAGTAGTTGTGTGAGTAGCTGTATCATTGAGTGAATGGGTATGTGAGTGCCTGTGAGAATCAGTGAGTGGGTGTGCGTGTACTTGTATGGGTCTCAGAATAGGGATGTGAGTGGTTGTGTGGGTGTGTGAGTTGGTGTATGAGAGATTGTATGGGGGTGTGAATGATTATGTGGATGATGTCATGAGTGATGTAATTTGAGATGTCATCAGTGATGTCGCAGACCATGTCATGAGTGATGTAATATATGAGGTCTTAAACAGTGCATTGCAGGAGCTTAAGTTATATTTAGCTCAGGTAACTATAACTGATGAATTTCCATGGTTTTATACTAGTGAAATCTGAGCCTAACTATAATATCCCTATAACCTTTGTTTTATTCAGTGCATTTCTATATTTTTTAATGCTATTTCCTAACTATAACATCCTTGTAACCTTTGTTTTTTTTTGTGAATTTCAGTTTTTTAAATATTCTGTTTCCTAACTATAACGTCCCTGTAACCTTTGTTTTTTTCAGTGAATTTCAAAGTTTTTTTATATTATACATCCTAACTATAATGCACTGCCGAGATCTGTGTCTGTGATCAGAGAGCCCCAAAATTGAATCCTGGTTGGAGCAGTGGAGAAAAGTGACTTGTATATGTTTAGTACTTACAGGTCTCTGTCTGTGACAGTATGCGCTGTGACTATTTAACTCATTATTTGTGATTCCATCAATTAAAGCCAATACCGTCTTCTGAGCAGTGTTTACATTAACCACTTGTGCACATGTACAATTTTTGCAGGCAAGCAGACACCTCTACAAGAAGGCTTGTTTAGTTGTCCGCCCGTCCCTCCGTCTCACAACACTTTGATTGTAGGTAAAGCATTTCACTCATAGAATTAACCATCCTGGGACAGTTATCTTTTGAAAAGAAGTAGGGGATCTGAATTTCATAAGTTACAAAATTATAGGCATGCTGTGCCCCTCAGATCCTGCTCATTTCAGCCACTTCTAACCCTGGAACTAGTGGCTAGTGGTATCAGGCCCCCTTCAGCCATGAGACCGAGCAGTTTATTCAGAGTTTTGTGGATTTGTTATCAATTTTTTTTAAATATGTTTGAATTTGTTGTGAGAAGTTGTGATACATATAATCCGGTCCTGCAGTTATTCACAAAAACAGTGTGATTTATAAAAAGTTTAAAAAACATATATACTGTGTGAGTCTCTGAGTGGATGTGTGAATGGCTGTTAAATCATTGGATTAGCTGTTTTCTGTGGAATCTGAATTTTAGAGGAATCAAAATTCCCACACATTTGAAGTTGAGCTATATATGACTTAGCATTTTTCTGAATGGACTACAGGAATAAGGGGGTCATTCTGACCCCGGCCAGCGGCGGTAGCCGCCGGCCTGGCTGGGACCGCCAGAAGACCGTCCCGCAGTCAAAAGACCGCAGCGGTCATTCTGGGTTTCCCACTGGGCTGCCAAAAGGCCGCCCGCCAGCCCAGTGGGAAACACCCTTCCACGAGGAAGCCGGCTCCGAATGGAGCCGGCGGAGTGGAAGGTGTGCGACGGGTGCAGTAGCACCCGTCGCGAATTTCAGTGTCTGCTAAGCAGACACTGAAATTCAAAGTGGGGCCCTCTTACGGGGGCTCCTGCAGTGCCCATGCCATTGGCATGGGCACTGCAGGGGCCCCCAGGGGCCCCACAACACCCCTCACCGCCATCCTGTTCCTGGCAGTCGAAACCGCCAGGAACAGGATGGCGGTGAGGGGGTCGGAATCCCCCATGGCGGCGCAGCAAGCTGCGCCGCCATGGGGGATTCCTCAGGGCAGCGGAAACCCGGCGGGACACCGCCGGTTTTCCGGTTCTGACCGCGGCCATACCGCTGCGGTCAGAATGCCCTCAGGAGCACCGCCAGCCTGTCGGGGTCGGAATGACCCCCTAAGTGTGGTGTGCTGTGGTATATTAAGCAATGAGTGGTTGTGTGAGTGGGTGAGTGTCTCAGTTGGTGTGTGAGTGTCTTAGTGGGTCTGTGAGTGGGTGTGTGAGTGTCTGAGTGGATGTGTGAGTGTCTGAGTAGGTCTCTGAGTGGGTGCATGAATTTCTGAGAGTATCTGTGAGTCAGTGCATGAGTCTTTTAGTGGGCCTGTGAGTGGGTGTGTGAGGGTCTGAGTGGGTCTGTAAATGAGTCTCTGAGTGAGTGTGTGAGTGGGTATCAGTGTGAGCGGGTTTATGGAGGGAATGAGTGTCTCAGTGGGTGAGTGAGTGGGTGTGTGGGCCTTTGAGTGGGTGCATAAGCCTCTGAGAGGGTCTGTGAGTGGATGGATGAGTCTTTGAGTGGGTGAGTGGGTGCATGAGTATCTAAGTGGGTCTGTGAGTGGGTGTATGACTCTGAGTATGTCTGTGAGTGGGGGCATGAGTGGCTGAGAGAGTCTGTGAGTGGATGGATAAGTCTCTGAGTGGGTGAGAGAAAGGGTGAATGTGTGCCTGACTGGATCTGAGAGTGAATGCATGAATCTCTGATTGCATGAGTGAGTCAGTGTGTGAGTGTGAGAAAGGGCAGCTTTTGACATGGTAGCCCCCCCCCCCAATTTGTGCCTGGAAAATTATGTAGTTTTAAACTGTAAGTACCCTGGGTCCCTGCTAAACAGGTTCCCAGGGCCAGATCTCTTACCGCAAAACTGTAGAATGTTTGGCACTTTAGCCTCCTCTGTAAGTCCCTAGAAAATGGTACCCCTGGTGCCTAGGGCATGGGTACTGAAAATGCTCCTCTGGAGCTGCAGCACCAATCGTGCCACTCTGAGAGGCCCCACACCAGCCTCATGCAGACTGCCATTGCAAGTGCATGACAAGGTAAACTTAAAAGTTGCAAATTCAACATGGCACTCACCCAGAGTCACCCCTCTGGCAGGCCTTACAGCAGGGAGCACTATAAAGCATGTGAGGGTATATGTGTGCATGAGCAACTATGCCCCTACTGTGTCTTTGCAAACCCTCAAGACATAGTAAGGGTACAGGGAAGCCATAGCAAATATGCTGGGCACTGGTTATTACCAGTTCCCCTGCTACATGGCCTCTCTGAATACTGGGTTGTTTGGTATGAAACAACTCAGACCAATAAACCCACACTGATGCTAATGTTGGATTTATTCTAAAATGCAGCCAGGGGGCACCTTCGAGATACCCCTGCAAAACCTAACAGCCCTGGCATGGTTGCTGCCTGGTCTTAGCCAGCCTGCCACCACCAGACGGAAGTTTGGACTTCTGGGGTGAGAGCCTCTGCTCTCAGGATCCACAACACAAAGCCTTTCCTGGGTGGTGGTGTTACAATGCCTCCCCTTGTTGAAGTAAGCCTCAGCAAGGCCTACTAGTGCAAGGGGTTCACCCTTCTCTGCACAAAGTCCTCAGACCATATAGGAAGAAGTTGCCACAGAAACTGAAATAAAAGACAAAGGGGGTCATTACAACATTGTCGGTAAAAGGCGCTTACCGCCGTGCCGAAGACCGCCAACACACCGCCGCGGCGGCGGCATTCCGCCACAGCTATTATGACACACATCTTGGAATCCGCCGATATTCAGACACCCACACAACACCGCCACACCAAAGGTCAGTGATAAACTGTCGGAAACAAATCCTCCACCTCCACGGCAACAGAAACACGCCCATGCTATTACGACACACGAATGCACGCGGCGGTCTTTCAACCGCGGTATTCCATTGGCGGTACACACCGCCGCGCTCAAAATACACACACATCTCCAAAACACAGTCACATTGGACAATTCCAAATACACACACATGATACACATACAAACACCACTCCCACACACCCAACACTATATAAAACACCCACCCACATCACCCACAAACCCCTACTACCAAACATTAGACACAAAGGTGACAGAGAGAGAGCACAGAATAGACAACCCCACTACACAGAGGCACACAACACCATCACCCACACAACATCCATGCACAAAACACCACACACCACTACACTCAACACACTCATCACCACATACACCACCCCACACATCACCCACACCACCCCAAGACACCCCCGCTTCTCCGAGGAGGAGCTCAGGGTCATGGTGGAGGAAATCGTCCGGGTAGAGCCACAGCTATTTGGCTCACAGGTACAGCACACATCAATAGCCAGGAAGATGGAGTTATGGCGCAGAATAGTGGACAGGGTGAACGCCGTGGGACAGCACCCAATAAATAGGGAGGACATCAGGAAGAGGTGGAACGACCTTCGGGGGAAGGTGCGTTCAACGGTCTCCAGGCACAACATCACGGTACAGCGGACTGGCGGCGGACCCCCACCTCCTCCCCCACAACTAACAACATGGGAGGAGCAAGTCTTGACCATCTTGTATCCTGAGGGCCTCGCAGGAGTTGGTGGAGGATGGGACACTGGTAAGTCAATTCTTAACTATCATATTCCCCACCCTACCTGCATGCTATCACTCACCCCATCCCCTATCACTACAACTCCTCACTAATGTACCCATGACACAAACCACCCATCCCAACACCAAGCCCTGCATGACACAACTAAGCATGGACACCCCTCACTAAAGCATGCCCACTGCACATACCCAGTACACCCCCCCATCCATCACCACACAAACTCACACACAGGAATGCATGCACTGGGGTACACAAACACCCACCCATTGCACACCATTACACACAAACATGAAATAATCATGCTCTTATGCCCCTGCAGGAACCCGAAGGACCATCACCACACCAGAGGGTCCAGACAACACCACTCCACCCCCAGAAGAGGCCCACAGTGAAGAGAGCAGCTCTGCCCTACTGGATCCTGATGACCAGCCCAGACCATCGTGGGCCTCGGGACAGTCGGTTCCCCTTGCACAGGCACAGCCCAACACCGACCTTCCACCCTCTGGTAACACCAGCACAGCACCCACCCAGCGGGCCCAAACCTCCCTACCCAGGACAGGTCAATCAGCGGTGTGTCCACCACTACAGGGCACCCAGGCTAACCCACCACCCCAACAACAACAGGGACCTGGGGGCAGTGGTAGTGGGCGCACGGTCCAGGGGACGGAGGCACAGGAACACAGGGGAACTGGGAGGGCTGCTGTGCGACAGGGGGCGGACAGGCCAAGGGAACCCACTCTCCACAAGGCCCTCTCCTCCATCATGGGAGCATACCACCACTCCCAGGAGACGATGGCGACCGTTCTGGACAAGTTGCAGGAGACCCTGCGCCTGCAGGACGAACTGTATTTGGGGTTCAGGGAGGAGCTCAGGACCATCAGCTCCGCCCTGGGCACCATCGTAGGGGTGCTGAAGGACATACAGCAGACCTTGAGGGACACCGTGGCACTCCAAGGGGCCCCTGACACTAGCCAGGATGATGAAATGCCCACCACCTCCGCCGGCGCTAGTGGACAGGACGCCCCGCCACAGGACCAACACACCAGCACCCCACACCCTGCAGACGGACAACCACCACGCAAGCGGTCCCTGAGATCCAGGAACAGGACAGAGCAAGATGGCAAGACCCCCGCCAGGAAATGACACCACCCTGATTGTCCTCACACTGTCGCACTTTGTAACCCTGTCCATACTTTAACTGCCCCAGCTCCTCTTCCTATGCCCAGATGGGCAGTGCACCTGTGAGACTAATAGACTGGACACTGCCATGGACATTCCTCCACCATCACCCATCCTCATTTTACAACCCCCTCCCATTTCTGAGCACTTCAATAAACACCCTTGAAACACAAAACATGCTGGAGTCAGTCTGTGATTTAGTAAAAATTTATTATCAATGACAGTGTCATAATGGGTGTACCATTCTAAAGCTAACATACCTATGTCACACATCACAAGCCCTTGAAGGATGCAAGCAGTTGACACGTAGGTAACCACACCTGTGAAACCGTAATGGAAGGGTACAACTCAGTTATCAAATGTTGACTTAATTCGAAAAACAGGATAGAGGTAGACGTGTGAAAGTTAATGTAATGCTAAAAATGAAAATGTTCTCACCTGTGTCTCACTGGAAATATTGCTGTATGACTGACTCCCTGTTGTCGTTGTCTTCTTCATCAGCTTCCTCCTCATCACTGTCCACAGGCTCCACAGCTGCTACAACACCGTCATCTGGATCATCCACCTGCAGAAAAGGCACCTGGCGTCGCAAAGCCAAATTATGGAGCATGGAGCAGGCGATGATGATGTCGCACACCTTCTTCGGTGAGTAGAATAGGGATCCACCTGTCATATGGAGGCACCTGAACCTGGCCTTCAGGAGGACGAAGGTGCGTTCGATCACCCTCCTAGTCCGCCCATGGGCCTCATTGTATCATTCCTCTGCCCTGGTCCTGGGATTCCTCACTGGGGTCAATAGCCACGAAAGGTTGGGGTAACCAGAGTCCCCCAAAAGCCATACACGGTGCCTCTGGAGTTGACCGATCATATCAGGGATGCTGCTATTCCGCAGGATGTAGGTGTCATGCACTGAGCCAGGGAACATAGCATTTACCTGCGAGATGTACTGGTCTGCCAAACATACCATCTGTACATTCATGGAATGAAAACTCTTCCTGTTCCTGTACACCTGTTCACTCCTGTGGGGGGGGACCAGAGCTACATGGGTACCATCAATAGCACCTATGACGTTGGAGATATGTCTAAGGGCATAGAAGTCACCTTTCACTGTAGGCAAATCCTCCACCTCAGGGAAAATGATGTATCTCCTTACGTGTTTCAGCAGGGCAGACAACACTCTGGACAACACGTTGGAAAACATAGGCTGGGACATCCCTGATGCCATGGCCACTGTTGTCTGAAAAGACCCACTTGCAAGGAAATGGAGCACTGACAGCACCTGCACGTCAGGGGGGATTCCAGTTGGATGGAGGATTGGTGACATCAGGTCTGGCTCCAACTGGGTACATAGTTCCTGGATTGTGGCACAGTCAAACGGGTAGGTTTCGATGACATGTCGCTCTTCCATTGTCAACAGGTCCACCAGCGGTCGGTACACCGGGGTATTCCGCCATCTTCTCATATGTCCCAGCAGACGGTGCCTACGAAGGACAACAGCGAAGAACCAGTCATTATTCCTCCAGGTATGTACCCACAGTCACACACAAGACTACACCACTCACATAACCCTTCCTGTATGTGTGTTGAGTGTAGGCCTAGCTATGTATGACGCAGTATGAAATGAAGCCATGTGGGCCCCTGAAATGGCGGCTGCCTGACCTCTAAACTGGGACAATGGGATTGTGGGGTAACAGCGCTGGCGTTACACACCGTCGCGGTAGGCGGTCGTAGACCGTGGCGCAATGCTGCATTGGTTAACGTTGGACCCTATGGGTCCCAGGAGCCAATGAACAGGTGCGCTGGCGTTGATGATGCGCACCACCGCGGACATCACCGCCGCGGACTTCACCGCCATTTTCTCTATGTTCAATCACTAGATACCTGACCTTCGACAGGAGAGGACCTACACTGCAAGTGCTGCTGTGACCTCGGTCTGGAAGTGACGATGGCTGCTGCGTCGGGGGAAAGGGCCCCTGCCTTCACTGCACAGGAGTTGGAGAAACTGGTAGACGGGGTCGTCCCCCAGTACACGCTACTCTACGGTCCTCCAGACCAACAGGTTAGTACACAGGGAGCACGTTGTATGGGCTAGGCCTGGGTGGAGTGGGCTGGTTGGAAGAGGGAAGGGGCAGAGTCCATAGAACATTAATGCATGGGAATGAATGGGCCACATGGCCAGAGTAGGGAGGGGGCCACTCACAACAACGGTGAAGTTGGTAATGACTGTTACTCTTTCCTTGTGCATGTCATGTAGGTCAGCGCCCACCAGAAGAGGGACATTTGGCGTGCCATCGCCAAGGAGGTCCGGACCCTGGGGGCCCACCAGAGACGGGGCACCCACTGCCGTAAGAGATGGGAGGACATTCGCCACTGCAGCAAGAAGACGGCGGAGGCTCAGCTGGGGATGGCCTCCCAACGTGGGAGGGGTGCCCGTCGCACCATGACCCCCCTGATGTTCCGGATCCTGGCGGTGGCCTACCCGGAGTTGGATGGGCGCTTGAGGGCATCACAGCAGACACAAGGGGGTGAGTACAACCTCATTCTGCTGACTTTGCGTGCAGTGGAGGTGTCTGGGTGGTGGAGGTGGGCTGTGGGTGTCCCTAGGCCAGGGCGAGTTTGGTAGGCAAGGCCCCTCCGTAATGTAGCCCATGTGGCACTCTACCCCACCTCAGCAGAGTGCCAAGTTGAGGTATAGTTGCCCCTGTGGCATCCAGGTGCACTGATGTCCACCATTGCCATATAGGCCATATCCCAGAAATTGCATGTGCAGAAGGCAGGAGCACGGCGTAATGCAGGGGGCATCTGCGTTTGTCTTGTCCGCCAACGGTAGCGGTATGCCATGCACTAAAACCCTCTTTCTTCTATCTCCCCCCCTTTGTCTGCTCTCCCTGTCCTTTTGTACATCAGCATCAACAGGCGGAGGTACAGTGGCACCCGAGCACGAGGGAGCTGCATCCCACATGGCCATGGAGGGCCACACCATAGACTCTGAATGCACCAGTGGGATGGAGGGCGAGGGGAGCTTCACGTCGGCCACCGGATCACCAAGCAGCGACACGGACTCGTTCGACGATGGGAGCTCCCTTGTGGTGGCGGCACCATCTGTGCCCCCCACCTCTACAGATACAGCCGCCACCTCCCCTACCAGCACCGGCCTCCCAGCAGCTCCTCAGCGTTAGCCCCATGCCCGCTCACCCAGGAGGGTGGGCATCACCTTCGCCCCAGGCACCTCAGGCCCTGCCCCAGTCACCCCTGCTGCCCACAGTGAGGAGGCCATTGACCTCCTCAGGTCACTCACTGTTGGGCAGTCTACCATTGTGAATGCCATCCAGGGTGTAGAACGAGAGTTGCAACACGGTAATGCATTCCTGGAGGGCATTCAATCTGGTCAGGCTGCCCTTCAGCGAACCCTGCAATCTTTGGCCTCAGCACTGATGGCAGCAATTGTCCCTGTGTCTAGCCTCCCCCCTCCAACTTCCTCCACCCAGACCCAATCTCCTGTACCCCAGCCCATCCCAAGCACACCTACAGACCAGCATGCACACAAGTCAACACACCCAAGTAGCTCAAGCAAACATAGGCACCACACACACCACAGGCACTCACGCAAGCCTCACCCACATACAGACACAACAACATCCACTGCCTCCACTGTGTCCCCCTCCTCCTCTTCTCCCTCCTCCCTCCCAGTGTCGTCTACACTCTCACCTGCATGCACTACATCTACAGCCACTAGGACTCGCACCAGAACAACCAGCACCACACCCCGCTCACCTGCACACACCACCTCCACTGCCATTTACACGTCCCCTGTGTCCTCTCCCAGTGTGTCTGTGACGCCCCCTCCCAAAGTACCCAAACGCCGGCAATCACTCACCCAACATCCATCCACCTCACGACAGCCTCCAGTACCTGCACCTGCACCCAAAACACCTAAAGTGACACCTCCGACAACCACCTCCTCTTCCTCCACTCCCAGACCCCCTCCAGCTACCCATCCCAGTGTTCGTCAGAAACTGTTCCTCTGTAAAGTTGACCTTTTTTCCCCCACCCCACCCCCTCCAATTCATCAGTCCCGTCGTAGCGCCTCAGCCAAAAAGCCTCCAATACCAGTGGTGCCTGTTCAAGGTTTTTGGAGTGCACCGGCCACCAGGGCAGGCAGTAGGACCAGGAGCCAAGGCACTGGCAGCCCACCCCCTGTAAAGGCAATAAAGTTGGAGAGTGGACGACAGGACCGTGTTAAGACTCCAGGTGGGAAAACAACTGACATGGGTTCCAAGGGGATT
Organism: Pleurodeles waltl; assembly: GCF_031143425.1. Taxonomy (NCBI): domain Eukaryota; kingdom Metazoa; phylum Chordata; class Amphibia; order Caudata; family Salamandridae; genus Pleurodeles; species Pleurodeles waltl. The sequence continues at coordinate 485,894,956 of NC_090438.1, read as the reverse complement.
GGAGAGTCAACTGTGACTCCAGCAAAGGTGGGGAAGGGCCAGAGGAAGTCTGCCCAGCCTGTTGTGAGTGTCACGGCGGAAAAGTGCGCCATCATTTCCGGAGGTCGAGACACAACCGCCAGCACCGTCGTTACTGGTCAGGAGACCACCGCCAGAGTCACAGCCCAGGAGGGCCCCACTATCGTCACTGGTCAGGAGACCACCGCCAGAGTCACAGCCGAGGAGGGCCCAAGTATCGTCACTGGTCAGGAGACCACCGCCAGAGTCACAGCCCAGGAGGGCCCCACTATCGTCACTGGTCAGGAAACCACCCCCAGAGTCACAGCCCAGGAGGGCCCAAGTATCGTCACTGGTCAGGAGACCACCGCCAGAGTCACAGCCCAGGAGGGCCCAAGTATCGTCACTGGTCAGGAGACCACTGCCAGAGTGACAGCCCAGGAGGGCCCAAGTATCGTCACTGGTCATGAGACCACCGCCAGAGTCACAGCCCAGGAGGGCCCAAGTATCACCACTGGTCAGGAGACCACCGCCACCGCCGGAGTCAGTGCCCAGGAGGGCCCCGGCTGCCACAGCCCCCCTGGGCAATGATGAAACATCATGCCACACACCAATGTCCAGTGTATAGAACGTCATGCCACACACCAATGTCCTTATCAGAACCACCATTGCAAAGCACTGCTGAACTGTCCTGAACTGCCATGGCAAAGCACCGCTGAACAGGGCAAAGACCGCCATGGCAAAGCACCGCTGAACTGTCCTGAACCGCCATGGCAAAGCACCGCTGAACAGGGCACAGACCGCCATTGCAAAGCACCGTTGAACTGTCCTGAACCGCCATGGCAAAGCACCGCTGAACAGGGCAAAGACCGCGATGGTAAAGCACCGCTGAACTGTCCTGAACCGCCATGGCAAAGCACCGCTGAACAGGGCAAAGACCGCCATGGCAAAGCACCGCTGAACTGTCCTGAACCGCCATGGCAAAGCACCGCTGAACAGGGCAAAGACCGCCATGGCAAAGCACTGCTGAACTGTCCTGAACCGCCATGGCAAAGCACCGCTGAACAGGGCACAGACCGCCATTGCAAAGCACCACTGAACTGTCCTGAACCGCCATGTCAAAGCACCGCTGAACAGGGCAATGCACCGGGTAGGAATGAATGGGCCGCCACATCAGGCATCCTTATCCCATGTGCAGCTGGGACAGTGACAGGACAAGACCTTTCACGGGGTGACTCATCCAGTCTGGGCACCAGTCCACCCCAGTACCAGTAGAGACCTGCATCAACTTGAGAGACTGTGGCTTTGCACTCCCCAGGATGGCACAGTGGGCAACCCACCCACTTGGGAGACTTGAGAGACTGTGGCTTTGCACTCCCCAGGATGGCATAGTGGGCAACCCACCCACTGTAGAGACTTGAGAGACTGTGGCTTTGCACTCCCCAGGAGGGCATTTATGGGCATGGAGCCCCGTCGTGGATCTGGTTTTGCAGTCATCCGGCTGAGATGCCCCCCCCTTCTCTTCCCCCTGAGGTGCCTGTAATATTTCTATCTGATGCCCCGGCAGTGTTCTCTCCGATTGTGGTCAGGTCTCGTTTGTGGGCCTCGCCCATGTACTTTTTGGACTGATGGTGAACGGACATTGTTATGTACATATCTGCACTACTTCTCGTATTGTATATAATTCTGACTGATTTTCAAATATATATCTGTATATTTTTGTATGACATGTATTTTGGCACATTACATTGTTTGACCGATTTTCGCTTTGTGTATTCATTCTTCCGGGGGGATTGTGGGTTGTTACTGAGATTTTTGTGAATGCATTGGTGTGTATGTTGTAATATGCCCATGTTGTAGGTGCAGTACTCACCGTTGTCTGCGGCGCCTATGTAGCTGTTGGTCGTAGAAGAGCAGAAACACAAGGGCAGGGAGTATTTGGAGTTCCGGGTCCATGGATTCCTCGTTCCTCGTGGGATATGTTAAGGTGAGCGTTTTCCCATAGCAAAAGCTGATTCCGCCGTATTTTTATCCACAGTGAATCCGCCCCGGAAAAGGTGGCGTATTGGCGGGTTGTAATACTGTGGGCGGTACATTGTCTTCTGCCTGTCTGTTGGCAGTGACCGCCGCGCTGCTTGTCTGTACCGCCGTGGCGGGCAAAGTGTTAACGTGGCTGTTTTTGTTGGCGGTTTCCGCCAGGGTCATAATTCCCTTTTTTTGTTCGCCGGCCTGTTTGTGGTATTTCCGCTGCTTTAACACCGTCCGCCAGGGTTGTAATGACCCCCAAAGTTTATTAAACCTCATGAGGTGGTACTACAGTTCAAACAGCACCCTTCAGTAATGTTTGAAGTAGCACACTGAACTGAGAGAGCATGGTCCTTTTATACCCACGCAGGGGCTAAAAGGAGGTGGTACAATTATAGAAGCAAGACTTCTATACATATAAGGTCATGTGGAAATGCACAGTCGACAGGTAGGAGGGGCTAACAGTTTTCAAGGACTAACAGCTGCAGACCTTACTGGGCATGTGCGAAAGTGGGAGTTGCTAAATATAACTTGTCACTAGGCAGATTTTCAAGAGTAGTTAACAGAAAGGTAGGACAGAGCACATGGTGAGCACATGGCAGCATGTGGCAGAGAAAATGGCTGCTATGAATACAAAATGTATTCCGCGAAATGTTCACAATAGTTGCTAAATACAAGATGTCTTCTGCTAATGCTTAATCTAATCGCTGCTAAACTACAGCAGACAACCCTTTCAGCATTAGCTGAAGACATTCGTCTTTCTGGGATAATCTAAATATTTATCTTGTATATTTATGCTCATCATTTCAGCTATTTCCTTATCTAACATATGTTGTGCTTTCATTTCTGTAATATTTCTTTTGGTAGGCATACAAGCAGTAATACACATGGAGCAGAACATTGGACCGCACTGAATACAGATACAGCATGTGAAAAATATTGCAATCATTACACACAGGATAGTCAGTAGTTTCCAGCCCCAACCGGATACAAGAGCCCAAAACCATCCAGAAAAAGTTCAAGTACCAGTGTCTGTGTGAATTTCTGCAGCAATTTTATGCAATTTAGATATTGCATCATATACTGAAGGTGAGTGATCTGGAATAAAAACACAGCAACTACTACCGATGATGCGACATGCACCACCTCGATCAGCTAATATCACATCTAGTACCATACGATTTTGGAGCGCTACAATCCTCGCAATTTGGAGCTCCTCAGTAATATTCCCAAGTGCCAGAGCTGCCTGATTGGTAACAGCTTCCACAACCCTAGTCAATCGTCTCACTTTCCTACTGTTTAACGCAGCACCCACAAAGGAGAACAACCCTAAATTAAAATCAACATATTGTTGCAGGCTGGTGTCCGTTTGGTCTACCTCATTTGTACTTATTGTCCTTTTATATCTATTTTTAATGATGTAATTGAACAGTTTAAAATCTCGGTGATATGATGCAGGGGCCAAAACCACAGGGGGTAATAGAAAAGATACATAACACACACCTGACCACCCAACAGGTAGTTGGTAATATCCATAGTTACCACAAACAAAATATGTATTTTGTGAAGCTGTAAAACTATTATTATTTACACCCTCAATAGTTAAAATCAAGGTACAATCGCTTATCCCTACTAGAATTCGCCCAATGCTACGTATACATAAATCTGCTTTAGTTTTTGTAACAGAAATCACAAAGTGTTCTTTCTTGTCAGAGTCTCTTATATTTGTGAAGACATATGGTATTGAAACATTGTCCGGTTGATACTCTTCCCATTCCCATTTAGTTCCTTTGGCTTGGGGATACCCATCTTTGTCTTGGTAGCATACTTTATTAATGCGAAAAAGAAGTCCGCCCTCTGTACGTTTTCCAGATGCAAACAAAAGCGTGTACCAAGCTTGACAAGAACCATTGTGTGAAAAAGGAAGAGGAATGAAAGGTGTTCCTCCTTTCTTTTGATGCGCAGGTATCATTCCACATGCCCAACAGTTAGTAGTATTTGTAGCATTATGAGTATGATGCAACATCTGAATGAAAGTATTATTGAAGTACGATTGACGGTGCTTCTGCTCATGATAGGGAAGCGTAAAGTAATAGTGATCCTCTAGTACTGGAGTAGTGGCAACAAAAAACTGACGAGCAGGAGCCTTCTTTTCAACAACCCAGGTGATTATTGCTATAACGTCCAAAACAACAACAAACCCCATAGTACTAATGATCAGTTTTTTATTCATTTTAGCAACAGTGATAATCGACCCTTTCAGAAATTAATTAAAGACAATTGTTGGAGCTCTTATCCCTGGGCAGCCACTGATTTCTTCACCACGGGCCAAGACGGGTGTCACTACTCTAATGCATGGCTGATCCCCCCCGCTTGCCACATTGGCTCACCGTTTCACTAACCCAGGGCGGTAGCTCAACCAGTTAAAAAAAATAAAAAATTCAGATTCTTTCCTTGGTCTCAAATTATATCGCGACACTCCACAAGTCGTATGGTCTGGGAAGAACTCCGCAGATTCGTCAGGTGATATAGCACGGCCTTTCTCCGTAGTCAAAATCTCTCGATGATCGGTCAGCACAGCAGGTTCCACCAAGGTAGGTAGCACTCTCTTGCAGTGAGTACTATGGACCCAATTCTTTCGGTTCATCAATCGAACTGCTGTCCTTGTCGCAAGGAGCACCTGTTCTGGGCCTCGCCACCTTGGTTCCAAGCTGCTTGATCTTTCAAAGGACTTAATCATCACCTGGTCACCAGGTTGGAGTTCATGGCCTTCACCTGTAGATCTGTCTGGAAGTGCTTCTCGAATAGCACCAAATTGTTGGTTAACTGTGCCAAATAATCATTCATCAGGACACAAGGTACATCATATACAGAATTTGGCTTAGGAACTCCCCAAATGTTCATTGGCCTTCCAAACACCAATTCATATGGACTAAGGCCGATTCAAGAGTGTGGCACTGACCTAATAGACAATAATGCCAATGGTAATGCATCCGGCCAAGTTAAGGATGTGGAAGCCTGTATCTTCGCTTACTTCAGCTTCAAAGTAGCATTATACCTTTCCACCAACCCTGCTGATTGTGGGTGGGAAACCGCATGGAACTTCTGTTTGATCCCTAATCCTTTCAGGACATACTTAATAACTTCGCCAACAAAATGAGGTCCGTTATCATTCCATAAAAGTCTGCAAACACCAAACCTAGGGAAAAAGTCTTTCAAAAGCACCTTCGCTGTGGTAATGGCAGTATTATCCTTTGTGGGGTACGCCTCTATCCATTTACTGAAGGCACATACCACCACCAAGACATACTTTCAATTGTTGCAGCGTTCAAGCTGAATATAATCCATTTGTAGAACTTTAAAAGGTGCAGTTGGTGTAGCAAACCCTCCCGCAGGAGTACGTGTCCCTTTTCCAGGATTGTATTGTAAACAGATCAAACAAGACTGTACTACTCTCTTAGCTGTACTGGAAATTTCTGGATGCTCCCAGACTTGCGTAAGCAACTTCGTTATTGTTGAAGCTCCAACATGTGCCAGCCCATGTGCCATCTGAACCATAGGTTGTACAAAAGCTATAGGCAATTTCCATTTATCCATCTGCTTATTCCGCCAACAGCCCTCATCATCCAATTCTCGTTCTTCAGACCATTGCTCACGTTCTTTCACAGAAGCAGATTTCTGTATATCTAATACGTCTTGTCTAGCATTATGCCAACGTTCAGCTTGTGACTTCACTACATACATAGAAGTAGTACTTTGCTGCATCGCAGTCTCACGTGCTACGCGGTCCGCAAGAGCATTACCTTGCCCTATCTTATCGGTCACTTTCTTATGTGCACTACATTTCACAATAGCTAGTTTCTTTGGATATGTCAATGCAGTCAAGAGGTTATGCACTAATTCTCCGTGCCTTATCTGTATCCCGTGGGATGTGAGAAAGCCTTTCTCCTTCCAAAGCAAACCAAAATCATGAGCCACGCCAAAAGCATAGCGGCTGTCTGTATAAATGTTCACACATAAGTCAGTACTAAGCTCACATGCTTGTGTCAAAGCTATTAGTTCAGCTGCTTGAGCTGACTTCTGTGGTATACGAGCTGTCTCCACTACCATGTGTATTGTGGTGATTGCATATGCAGCTGAGGTCGTACCGTCTGGCAACTTCAAACAAGACCCATCAACCCACAATTCCCCGTCTACATCTGGAAGGGGCGTATCTTGTAAATCAATACGACCGTTGTCTGTTCTTCGGTAAGGAATATACAATCATGTGTTTCTTGTGACTGAGGCTGAGTCACCGGATATGGCAATAAAGTGGCTGGATTTAGTGTTGCACATCTCTTCAGTGTAATGTGAGGAGCCAGCAATGTCAATTCATATCCTGTCATGCGAGCGCTAGTTAAATGTTGTGTCTTTGTTTGATTTAAAAGAGCATCAACCGCATGGGGTACTAACACCAACAGCTTATGTGACAAAACTATCCCTTCACTCTGACGTATTGACACAGCTGTTGCGGCAACTGAACGAAAACACCCAGGCAACGCTCGAGCGACAGGGTCAAGTACTGCTGAAAAATATGCACAGGGACGCTGCTTATCGCCATGTGTCTGTACTAAAACGGACAATGCACATCCATCTTTCTCATGTACGTAAAGTGCAAAAGGCTTCATGTAATCTGGAGTACCTAACACTGGTGCTGAACAAAGGGCTTGTTGTAGCTGCCGGAAAGCAGTCTCACATTCATCTATCCATGGGAGAGGCAATGGAGTATCTTTAGTCAAAAGTGCTAGCAAAGGTTTGACAATGTGTGAAAACCCTAATATCCATTGCCTACAAAAAGAAGTAAGACCAAGGAATGCACGAACATCTTTCTGAGTAGAGGGTACTGGTGTGTCTAAAATTGCTTGAATATGATCTGATGTAAGTGCACGGCCCTCCTTAGACAAAAGGTGACCTAAATAGGTTACCTTTGGTCTACAATATTGCAATTTCTTTCGTGACACTTTATGATGGTGTGAAGCAAGAAAAGAAAGTAAGGACAAAGTGCACTTTTCACATTGCTCAGGGGTATCAGCTGCCAACCAAATATCATCGACATATTGTATGAGAGCCTCACCTTCAGACAAAACAAAAGAATCAAGTTGTCGTTTTAACGCTTGACTATAAATACTTGGACTCTCAGTATAGCCTTGAGGAACTCTGCAAAATCTAAATGATCGTTTATTCAAAGTAAAACCACACAAATATCGGCTGTCAGGATGAATAGGGATCGAAAAGAAAACATTCTTCAAGCCTATCACAGAGAACGTAGTTGCTGTCGGGGAACCAAAGTAAGAAGTGTTGTGATATCAGATACCACAGGATATTGTGGTATCACAATCTTATTGACTTCTCGTAAATCAATAATGAATCGGTAAATCCTAGTATCAGTATCCTTTTTCAGAATAGGAAGAATAGGACTGTTACAAACATTATAGGGAACTTCCTCAACAACTCCAACTGCAATAAGATCATGCACAATTTGTGTGAGTGCTTCTTCGCCCTCCTGTGAAATTTTGTATTGAGGCAAACGTGGCAATACAGCTCCCTCCTTGACACTAATATGTACCGGTGGAATAATAATTTGTCCCACATCAGTATCTGAAGTAGCCCACTAAGTACTAGGGAGTGAAGCTAATGCAATATCCTCTTTAACAAGACAAACTCTTTCCATCACAGGATGATTATCATTCAAAATAACACGCACCCCTTCAGGAGAGCATTGTATTGTAGCCCTGAAATACTTGAGCATATCAAGACTCACAATATTGTCTGGTGTATTTGGAGAAAGCAAAAATGGACATGGAGCAGTAAATTTATCAACATGGAATGCAAGTGGTTGTGACAATGGGCTAGGGGAAGGTGTTCCATCGAAACCTATCGATGTAATGGTTAAGCCAGACAGGGGAGCCCTTGGAATCAATTGTTTAGACAAGGCGCCACGAGTAGCTCCTGTATCAACCAGAAACTGATCAGTAGAACCCAAAACATGCACTGTAACATAGGGACCCCTCTGATCTACTGGAACTTCAACTGATTCCTTACCCCATCCTAGGCAATCCTATGCATAAGCAGAATCGTGGAAATCAGGCTGCACATACAGTAGTTAGACATCTGGTATTGGTTGCGTCTATCAAAAGTGTTAAACCCATCCTGCCCTCGTACATTAGCATCAACCCTAGCATGATAATTTGTGCTTCTTCTAGGCCCTGAAAATCCTGAGCGATTTCTCATTTGTCCCCAACTACGTGAACACTGCTGAATACGTAGTGCTGGACAATCGGCAGCCCAATGCCCAAATTTCTTACAATACGCACACTGATCAACAGACAAATTCGAACGAGTGTAAGAAGAACCATAAGATCCACATCCACCTCTATCACTACCTCTAAAAGGTGGACCATAAGCTTGAGCCAACATAACCTTCGTCTTTAATTCTTTAATCTTTTTATCCTCGCTACCTTTTGCTTCTAATTCCTGATGTTCATAATACTGAGCCATAGTCAAAAGAGAAACTGGAGTAGAGGTAGTCCATGAACTTTCACTAGCTTTTAGACGACTAGCTATTCCTGGTAACAGATTTGCGACAAATTTATCGACAAACAAATGTCTGCCCGTATCATCTGACAATAACTGGCCACTAAACTCATGAAATGCTTCTTCAAAGCGTGTAAAGAAATCAGAGACCGATTCATCTGCCTTTTGCTTACAAGACGCTAAAACAGTCCAATCTATCTTTTTAGGGGGAATAATCGTTTATAACTTAACTAATATGGCTACGGGAAGATCTAGAATCAACTGGTATGGCTTTTTCGCAGGTTCCCTATCCCCGTCCATCTGTTCTAATTCTTTCCATGACGCCCCAAAAACTACACGATCATCAATTTTACGAACAGTTCTCCACATATCTGGCGGTAATATCAATCCGAAAAATAAATCAATGTCAGCCAAAGTCATAGTACAAGAACTAATTGCTCCCTCAACTTCCTCATAAAAGGCGGCTGGATTTTTCTGCGGGTCAGGTAATGCTGTTTTAAGTGCCATTACATCTGCCCTATTCCAAGGAGTATACACCCAATTATAAATAAAATAACCCTTAGCATCAACAGAAGTTTTATCATCACTTGTACCCAATCCTTTCGGAGGAACATACAAAGGCGCAGCCTCCCGCATTGGTTTCGCATGAACTATCATAGTATTATCTGCTCCGAAGATGGAAGCTTGCACCCCGCCGGTCTGAGATGTCCGTGCAACTACGTCCACAGCCCTTTTCTACTCTTGCAAACAGACTGCCACAACACATAATTTCACCAAACGCCTGATTGCATCAGCCACCTGGGAGAAAACAAAAAGACCATCACGCATTTGCTTATGATCAGCTGCTACATCATCGGGCTCTAACTCATCAGAATATTTCCGATATAGTTCAATAACTTCTGTGCCAAATGCCTCAGTAAAATATAGCTGCTCCTTTTCCATCCACCCTTTCATGTTGTCTAAAAGTTCAGAAGCAGAGACAACGCTACGAATTGTTTTACGAGCAATAGATCTAAGCTCAGACGCAGGGTCAGCAGGCAACATAGAGCGACTGTCTCGTATCTTCTGTTGCTCTGAACCGGAGGTCTTAGCTGACTCATGAGGGGCAGAAGGAACGACATCCGTAGGTGGAGGGCGATCTAGTAACAAAAAAATCATCGTGTGGTTTATTAAGGATAGGATAGAGAGGTTGCCTAACGGTGTATTGGCCAGTTACCTGTAATTTACGTTCTTTCTCTTCTAGCTCCTTTAAGTCATTTCTTTCTTTCTTTCTCATTTCCAATGCTTTCACATATACATTCTTCGGCTGCTCTTTCTCAAGCAAGGATTGTTCACGCTTCAGTCGTCCACGCACTTCTTTCTCCCACATTCGTACACAGTCAAACATATCTTGCCTAGACTTTCGCTTACACATACATTGTTCCACATACTCAATCTTTCGCAAATCAAATGACCCATGCATAGGCCAACGTAACTCAGGATCCGCACGAGTGTATTTATTCCACAATGTGCTGTACATTATAGAAGAAAGACCATGTTTAACATACATATCTCTATTGGGCGTCCCCTCTGGGGGTGCCGGTTGCGATTCTTCCAGTCTCAAATTGGTACCATTACAAAAGCAACACACCCTACGAAGTGCGCTAAAAACAGGCATGCCAAAAATAGTGCGGAATATGCAATATTATAATCAAAGTAGCACTTAAGGTGCCGTTCAAATAAAAATTAAATTGGAGAAAATTCTCCTCATTACCTGCCTATATAAATTGCAATTTATATATCAATTCAAAGGACACAAATTGACTAGTCACCCAAAACACGAGAGCCACATTAAGTAGTGCTAAACTTCATTACCAAACAAAGGCATCAAAACCCACAGCAAGTGCCGTAAAATGGCTCTTACCAATCACAGGGTGTCCAGGTTCCAACTGCCAAGTTCTAAAATCGACCAAATGGTCACTGCATGACGAATGAACAAAAAGGATCTCAGTCGAGGACCGGCGCCACCTGGATGGTCAAATCAGAAAGAAAGGAAAAACTCTGTGGTTGCCAAGACTCGGGTCTCCTCAGGCATTGATCGTCCGCAGCGAGATCCCAATCCTTCGTCGCGACCAATCCGTTGGGTGTCCGAGTCGCGATGAGTCCCTGTTCGGGCGCCAATTTGTTGAAGTAAGCCTCAGCAAGGCCTACTAGTGCAAGGGGTTCACCCTTCTCTGCACAAAGTCCTCAGACCATATAGGAAATAGTTGGCACAGAAACTGAAATAAAAGACAAAGGGGGTGATTTTAACCTTGGCGGACGGCGGAGGCCGTCCGCCAAGGTACCGCCGTGAAATGACCGCACCGCGGTCAAAAGACCGCGGCGGCCATTTAAACATTTCCGCTGGGCCGGCGGGCGCTCTCCGAAAGAGCGCCCGCCGGCCCAGCAGAAATGCCCCTGCAACGAGGACGCCGGCTCAGAATTGAGCCGGCGTAGTTGCAGGGGTGCGACGGGTGCAAAGCAGACACTGAAATACTTTGCGGGGCCCTCTTACTGGGGCCCCTGCAGTGCCCATGCCATTGGCATGGGCACTGCAGGGGCCCCCAGGGGCCCCGCGGCACCCCCTACCGCCATCCTGTTCATGGCGGGTTTCCCGCCATGAACTTGATGGCGGTAGGGGGTGTCTGAATCCCCATGGCGGCGGAGCGCGCTCCGCCGCCATGGAGGATTCAATGGGGCAGCGGTAAACCGGCGGGAGACCGCCGGTTTACCCTTTCTGACCGCGGCTGAACCGCCGCGGTCAGAATGCCCTCGGGAGCACCGCCAGCCTGTTGGCGGTGCTCCCGTGGTCGGTGACCCTGGCGGTCACCGGCCGCCAGGGTCAGAATGACCCCCAAAGTTTATTAAACCTCATGAGGTGGTACTACAGTTCAAACAGCACCCTTCAGTAATGTTTGAAGTAGCACACTGAACTGAGAGAGCATGGTCCTTTTATACCCACACAGGGGCTAAAAGGAGGTGGTACAATTATAGAAGCAAGACTTCTATACATATAAGGTCATGTGGAAATGCACAGTCGACAGGTAGGAGGGGCTAACAGGTTTCAAGGACTAACAGCTGCAGACCTTACTGGGCATGTGCGAAAGTGGGAGATGCTAAATATAACTTGTCACTAGGCAGATTTTCAAGAGTAGTTAAGAGAAAGGTAGGACAGAGCACATGGTGAGCACATGGCAGCATGTGGCAGAGAAAATGGCTGCCATGAATACAAAATGGATTCCGCGAAATGTTCACAATAGTTGCTAAATACAAGATGTCTTCTGCTAATGCTTAATCTAATCGCTGCTAAACTACAACACCCTAGGCAGGCACTGTGCACCATTGGTCAACTTCAAAGGGTTTACTGCATTTGAAATCTGACCCCTCCTCTGCTGCTAGCAATGGCTGCCCAATAGTCTTTCACCCACTTTGAGCAGGAAAGCCTGTGGGAAAACTGAACCAAAGTAAGAGTGCCCCCACTCAGCCTGCACCACCACTCTGTTTCATTTTCCTCCATCTTGGATGGCAGGAAAGTAGCAAATCAGGGTTAGGGATGTGACCCCTTCCCACAGGAAGTGGTCACTTAGTGGATGAAGCCAACCTAAGGTAGGTGGTCTGTGGCCACTACCAGGTACTCCCTTTAATGCCCACTAAATTCAGTATTTAGTGGGCATCCCTAGACCTATAGATCAGATTTGATGGACACAAGAAGACAAGCAACAAAGAAGACCCGAGACACGAGAACAGAAGTCCTGCTGCAACAAGGAAAAGGCCCAAACCTTGCCTGCTGCACCCAGGACTCGACAATCACCCCTGAGGGGTTGCCTGGACACTCAAGGACTCTAAGAAACCCTGATGGACCTCCAACCTTCTGAAAATCACTAAGAACCTCCTTCTGAGTGAGGGAATCACTCCCTGCACACTGCAGGCAAGAAGCTAGTGAAGTCCAGTTCACTGACTGGCCACTGACCAATGAACTGGACAAAGCAGCCTGACCAATATCCATTTGACACACTCAAAAGACAAAGCCTACCAGTGTGTAAAGTTTGATGGCACTGCAACTTTCAGGGCTCGAGATGTAAAAATACCATGGGTACTCGACCCCCAATGTCGGGCACCAGGAAGGAAAGTCCACTCCAGACTCACTAATGCCCAGAAGCAAGTATCAGTCAAGAGACTTTCGTACACCCAAGAACCACTCCCCAGAGTGGCCCTACTGACCCTTCAAGTGACCTGCTCCTGGCCCTAAGGACCCCAAGATGCACAACTCTTGTCTGACTTATCTATGTTGTACTCAGCCTCCCTGGCCTCTGTTTTAACAAACCAGTTATGCTCTAGGGATTCCTAACCACTTGCGACCGCTATACTCCAGGGGGACCCTCCAGACTTACCTTTCAGTCAATCTGTACAGTGTGTTTCTAAGTGGTCCCCTTCTCGGTTGTGCACCACCTCCAAGACTTTCAGCCACTGCTCCCGCTTTAACCGGGAACTGCCCAAACTTCTCTGTCTGGACATCTCGAGGACCTCAACCTAAATCAGAAGGTGACACTTGTGCGAGCATTGCCTGATTTTATATGCATTTTTAAAGATTTTCCCATTCATTCGTATGGTGCACAATTATGCACAAAAAGCATTTATTTTCTAAAGTTTGAAAACTCATAATAAAAGAAGTATTGACAGTTTATTGATGATCTTGGTCTTTAACATTTTATAAAAATCTGAAGTAATTTTGTAAATTGGTCTGAAATTATCATGAGTTTCCACATTTATTGATACCTTGAGTACAAAACAAATGCTTACCATATCTCCAAGATAAGCCTAACTGCTCACTCACACTACCACAAAACAGAGCATTAGTTAGTCTGCTTTTTACCTCTGGATACCAGGGTGGGGTTGCTTGAACCTTCTGCACATTGTACAACCTCTTTGTACATTTTATAGAGAGCCAGCCTCCTACAGTGAGTCTCTGAGTGGGTGAGTGAGTTGGTGCATATATGTCTGAGTGGGTGCATAAGTGTTTGAGAGTGTCTGTGAGTGGGTGAATGACTCTCATTGTGGGTCTGTAAGTGGGTGCATGAGTGTCAGAGGGCCTGTGAGTGGGTGTGAGTTTTTGAGTGGCCTTGTGAGTTGGTCTCTTACTGAGTCTGTAAGTGAGTGTGTGATTCTCAGAGAGGGTGTGTGAGTGGGTGCAAGAGTGTGAGTGGGTCTCTGAGTGGGTGCGTGAGTGTCTTTGTGGGTCTCTGAGTGGGTGCATGAGTGTCAGAGTGAGTCTCTGACTGAGTGCATCAGTGTCTGAGTGGGTGAGTGAGTGGGAGTGGGAGTCTCAGAGTGGGTCTGTGAGTGGGTGCATGAGTGCCTCAGTGGGTCTGTGAGTGGGAACGTGAGTGCCTGAGAGGATTTGCGAGTGGGTGCATGAGTGACTAAGTGGGTCAGTGAGTGGGTGCATGAGTCTCTAAGTGGGACTGTGAGTGGGTGTGTCAAACTCTGAATGGTCTGTAAGTGACTACATGAGCCTCTGAGTGGGTCTGTGAGTGGGTGTAAGAGAGTGTCAATCTGTCTGTGAGTCCATTAGTGTCTGAGTGTATGAATGTTTTTTTCTTCATGATTCATGAATAGTTGCAGCATTACACGGGGCCGCGATGAGCGTTGCGACACATTTGCAAATATCGCATGTAAAAAAAAAGTGTGTGTTGTATGCATAAGCTATCTCACAAACACCCTTATGTGCTACACATTGGGTCATGGTGCCTCTACCCTGACTCCTTATACCACTTTTGATGTTTAGTTTCAGCCCCAGGGACCGTGTCCCATTACTTAAAATGGAGGCCGCAACTTTCTACTCAGGTTGTAGCCAGCCAAACACAGCATTCCTGTTGGCGTGTGCAATCATGATTCATTGCAAAATAGTTGTGAAGTATTTGCACATATATTTGTTTTTCCTTTAATACCTAAAAAACCACTGAATAAATTTACACCCCAAAAAAAAAGTGCAATTTCTGGACCAAGAGCTACCTTTCTGACAACTTTGGTTTGATTCCTTCCAGCGGTTCGGGCTGTAGTTGTGGCTGACATCTCCATAACAATTAACATGGGAAGATTCACTTCTTTGGCACCCCCTTTTTCTTGCCTCTGCTTGACGGATCACCCTGAAACGTTCCAGGCAAAACAAGACCCAACTTGACACTTTTCTTGGAAGATTTGTCAAACGAAGGCAAAGATATGGCAAAGTAAAAGATAATTTTTCCTATGGAAACTAGGTTCTAACTATAACTACCTTCTGGCCACTGCTAGTAAGTTTAATATATATTTATATAAATATATATATACACACGCACACACACATACTCACTCACGTCTCCACATTGGCGTTGATGTGGTGGCAGCCAATCAGATATCAGCATGAGATCTGTCAGCCTCATGGATCCTCCGTGTCCCAGATTTACAAATATGTTGTTCATTAATTGCTCAAAAACATCTGAACGGATTCAGACACCAAATCAAAAAAACACTCTTTCTGGACTATGATCTAGCTTTCTGCTAAATTTGGTGTAAATCCAATCAGCAGTTTATGCTGTATTTATGTCTAAGATTCCTATGGAAAAATGATTGATGGAAATGTGTTTTGGGGCCCCCTCTATTCTTTCCAGTGTGGAGCTGAGGTAAAAAAACAGTTATTTTGGAAAGTTTTGTGAAGATTCATCAAATGGCGCCAAAGTTATTAGGAACATAAAAAAGTGACTTCCTATAGAAACGTGGTCATAACTATATCTGCTCAGTGACGAATGCCACTGGGTACACAAATACTGACATACGGAAAAAAAACAAAGGTTAAAAAAAAATAATTAGGTTAATATGTCAATCACAACATTAACTTTTTTAACTTTAAAAAACACAACAATTCACCAGTTAGAGCCTTGCGCCTCTGCCATATACCTCTTATGACCTCATATATTGCATCACTAATGACATGTTCTTTGACATCATTTATGACATCACTGATGATATCTCAAATGACATGTTTTTTATTTTTTTTCATACATCTGTTTATTGACATTTTATCACAACATTACATCGTAATTATAAACCATCAACATTTTAACACAGTGCATTGTGCAGCGTCATTATCGCTAAATACCACTCGGCTGGATAACAACATGTTAGTACAATATATTATGCAACGTAACCTGCAATAGTCCAGGTTTTTGGCTCGTCTTCTGAACCATCTGCGAATTGGGTCCAGCAGTATATTCTCCTTTGGAATACCCTACTAGTGGCAGCCTAGTTTACATCTGCGTCCTGAGAGGATAATAATCTGCCTAGCATAGTTTGGTGAACGCATCACTTGACAACACTCATTGGTGCACCAGTACTCCCATCACAGATTTGCAGCTCGAGTGTCATTGCTGAGAAGGCAGATGCTATAAATTTTTTATAAACTAACTATGGAAACAATAACAACTGCTGGTTGCTGACATCTATACAATTATTTCCCATACAATCACTTCCCGATCGGGCTGAGGACCAATCTGCATCAATCTGGCATGCCGGTAGAGGGGCAGAGGCGGGCGCCAAGTTCAGCAAACTGTGCCTCTCCGTCTTCCCGCATTGCGGCAACTCTCGTGAGCTCACATACACAGTCCCCCAACGCAGCACACCCCTTCTTTAATGGACACTCGTTCATACTAGTTCGAACCTCCTTCCTGTGGGTCCCCGCTCATGCCCCGCAATCGCGACATCAGCTCCTCCCAACTGGTCGACAACGGAAATTGCCGCAACCCCAACACCTCCTCCCTCTTCAGTGCTGTACCCTCTGCCCCCGCCCATACATCGAGAGAGCGTCTCCAAGCCTGCACCGGCGGGGGATCTGGTGATTTCCACCTATGAGTCACCAGTTGCTTTGCCACAATTAGTCCCAGGTCTGTGAAGCGCACCTCCGCTCTGTGGCGCTTACTTCTAGGGAATAACCCCAGTATGCACGCTTCCCAGGTGAAAGGGATCCGCCGAGCTGTGTAGTCAGACAAATTGTCGGTTACCACCCTCCAGAAGGAGCACAAACTAGGACAGGACCACACCATGTGCAGCAAATCTACGCCAACTTCATGGCATCGGGGACAAGCCGCGTCCCGGCGGGCAAAGTATTTATTCACACGGGCTGGTGTAAGGTAGGCTCTGTGAACTATGTAGTACTGAATTAGGCGAAATCTGGAGTTACGGGGTATGTTAAGGTGGCCCAAAAGAGCTAACCCCCACTGCGCCTCTGCGATTGGACCGCCCACATCCACCTCCCATGCCGCACGCAGTGCTTCACTCTTCAGGGCAGTATGAGTTCGCAACGCATCTGCAAGCCAACTAATCAAACGACGACCCCGACCCACCACCTATAAGTATTGAATCAGCAGATGAGTGGGGGGAGCCACCAAGATATCTCCCCATCCGGACCTCAGGGCCTGCAACAAGGAATTGTACAGTAGGAACTGACCGGGCGGCAACCCCAGTTCCTGAAGCCTAGCAAACGGGAGCAGCTGACCCTCCTCATAAAGATCACCCAATGTACACAGTTCCACTTCGTGCCACGCGCGTAATTCTGAATCCGATGTGACCCTGGAACCCCGTGGCGTGCCTGACAGTGCCAGGGCCGGCGCAAATGGGACCACCGGCCCCGTGAGCTTGAGAGATCTACGGAAACATCTATAGGCTACCCTAAGGAACAATTGTCGCGGAGTCAGCGCACATGTAAGCGGATGGAATAAGTGCAGAATCTGCAGCAGTGACCAGGGACCCCTCTCCGACGCCGTGTCAGCGAGCTGGGCACCCGCCAGCCACCTATATAGCCACTGAAGCTGGGCTGCCAGGTAGTAGTGCTCCAAATTAGGGACTGCCAGTCCACCCCTGTCGGGTGGTAGGTACAACTTCTTTAGGGCAACTCTGCAACGGCCGCCGTTCAAGATAAAGGGGGTCATTCTGACTCCCGCCGGCCGCGGTAACCGCAGGGCCGGCGGGAGCCGCCAGAATACCGCTGAGCGGTCATAAGACCGCTTCGGGTATTCTGGGTTTCCTGCTGGGCTGGCGGGCGACCGCCAGAAGGCCGCCCGCCAGCCCAGCGGGAAACACCCTTCCACAAGGATGCCGGCTCCGAATGGAGCCGGCGGAGTGGAAGGGGTGCGACGGGTGCACTTGCACCCGTCGCGATTTTCAGTGTCTGCATGGCAGACACTGAAAATCTTGGTGGGGCCCTGTTACGGGGGCCCCTGCAGTGCCCATGCCATTGGCATGGGCACTGCAGGGGCCCCCAGGGGCCCCACGACACCCCATACCGCCATCCTGTTCCTGGCGGCCAAAACCGCCAGGAACAGGATGGCGGTCGGAATCCCCATGGCGGCGCAGCAAGCTGTGCCGCCATGGAGGATTCCCCAGGGCAGCGGAAAACCGGCGGTACACCGCCGGTTTTCCGTTTCTGACCGCGGCTGTACCGCCGCGGTCAGTATGCCCTTGGGAGCACCGCCAGCCTGTTGGCGGTGCTCCTGCGGTCCCAGGCCCTGGCGGTCCATGACCGCCAGGGTCGGAATGACCGCCAAAGTCTCTCAGCCCCGTCTCCAGGGCTCTAAAGAAACAGGGGGAACATAGTGCGGAAGGTTGGAGAAAAAGTACAAAAGGCGCGGCAGGACCACCATCTTCCAGAGTGCTATTCTGCCCACCACCAACAGCGGCAACGTCCTCCAAAAAGACATTTGAGATCTGACCAAGGACACAGCTCTTGTGGGGTTCTCCTCAAACAGATCCTCCTCGCGATGGTAGATTCGGATGCCCAGATATCGGAACATGTATGACTGCCACGGAACAGGACTCCCAGCCAGACTAAGCCCCGGATCCGAGAGCCCCGGGTCAAATGGGAAGAAGCACGACTTAGACCAATTGATCTTGAGGCGGATATCATCGCAAAGCGTTGTAGCAGCAACCCAACCTCCAACGGGATCTGCGTGACATCTCTAAAGTACAGAAGGAGGTCGTCAGCATACAACGACACTATGGGCCTCATTCCAACCGAGGCGGGCGGCGGTCGCCGCCCGCCTGGCTGGAACCGCAAGATGGCCGCTCTGCGGTCGGAAGACCACTGGGGCCATTCTGACTTTCCCGCTGGGCCGGCGGGCGCTAGCCAATATAGCGCCCGCCGGCCCAGCGGGAAAGCAGCCTGCAACACTGAAGCCGGCTCCGAATGGAGCCGGCGGTGTTGCAGGTGTGCGACGGGTGCAGTTGCACCCGTCGCGCTTTTCACTGTCTGCTAGGCAGACAGTGAAAAGCATACTGGGGCCCTGTTAGGGGGCCCCTGCACTGCCCATGCCAGTGGCATGGGCAGTGCAGGGGCCCTCAGGGCCCCAGGACACCCGTTCCCGCCAACCTGTTCCTGGCGGTAAAAACCGCCAGGAACAGGCTGGCGGGAAGGGGGTCAGAATCCCCATGGCGGCGCTGCTTGCAGCGCCGCCATGGAGGATTCGGCCAGCCGAGGTTAATCCGGCGGGAAACCGCCGGACCCGGTTTTCCGACCACGGCTTTACAGCCGCGGTTGGAATGGCCCAGGAAGCACAGCCAGCCTGTTGGCGGTGCTTTCCGTCGTTCGCGGCCCTGGCGGTTTTTACCGCCAGGGTTGGAATGACCCCCTATTTGTAGGCCGTCCCCCAGGGTGATACCCCAGTCACTCCCTTTTCTACGCACGGCCGCCGCCAGAGGCTCCATGGCGAGTGAAAACAACAACGGTGAAAGAGGGCAGCCCTGCCTCGTGCCCCTGCACACTCGGATCGGCTCCGATATCATGGACCCCAGCTTCACCCGGACCTGCGGTTTGGTGTATAACAGTTTAACCAGGCGAATGAAGGATGGTCCCATTCCAAACCGCTGCAACACCCTAAACAGGAAGGGCCACTCTAGGGAGTCAAAGCCCTTCTCCAAATCTAGGACAAGGCAGCCTGCCCGCGGCCAGTCCCACCTCGCGTATTGCCCCGAAACAACCTTCTAATATTGTGTGAGGTGTCTCTCGCCGGCACAAACCCATTCTGATCGAGGTGGACCAGGTCTGGCACGCAAGACGCACCGCCAGCACCTTAGCTAATATTTTATAGTCGGTGTTCAGCATCGCTAGGGGTCGGTACAATCCCATCTCCGCCGGGTCCCTCCCAGGCTTAGGAAGGGAGACCAACAACGCTTCCCTCTGGGTAGCTGACAGACAACCCCCCTCTCCGCCTCCTCATACAAACGAAGCAACCTGGGTGCCAATTGCAGCGCGAAGGCCTTGTAGAAGTCAACTGGCAAACCATCCGGGCCTGATGTTTTACCGGATGCGAGCTCACGAATACCAGACTTGGGGGTCATTCTAACCCCCGCCGGCGGCGGATGCCGCCGGCCTGGCGGGAACCGCCAGAAGACCGTACTGCGGTCGAAAGACCGCGGCGGTCATTCTGAGTTTCCCGCTGGGCTGGCGGGCGACCGCCAGAAGGCCGCCCGCCCGCCCGCCCAGCGGGAAACCCCCTTCCACGAGGATGCCGGCTCCGAATGGAGCCGGTGGAGTGGAAGGGATGCGACGGGTGCAGTTGCACCCGTCGCGATTTTCAGTGTCTGCCATGCAGACACTGAAAATCTATGTGGGGCCCTGTTAGGGGGCCCCTGCAGTGCCCATGCCAATGGCATGGGCACTGCAGGGGCCCCCAGGGGCCCCACGACACCCGTTCCCGCTAGCCAGGTTCTGGCGGTGGAAACCGCCAGAACCAGGCTGGCGGGAAGGGGGTCGGAATCCCCATGGCGGCGCTGCTTGCAGCGCCGCCGTGTGGGATTCCCAGGGGCAGCGGGAAACCGGCGGGACACCGCCGGTTTCCCGTTTCTTACCGCGGCTGTACCGCCGCGGTCAGAATGCCCATGGAAGCACCGCCAGCCTGTTGGCGGTGCTTCCGCGTCGTTGGCCCTGGCGGTCCATGACCGCCAGAGTCAGAATGACCCCCTTTATCTCTTCAAGGTCAAGAGGCGTCTCAAGTGCCTTCATCTGTTCACCCTCTAAACACGGTAGCTCCACTTCATCGAGAAATTCAGCGCAGGAATCGCCCCTGGGAGGCACCCCAGAGGCATAGCGCGCCTGTAATGCCTCGTAAACTCAGCCTGTATCTCCCCGGGCACGTGTACCACTCCCCCTGCCTGCGAGCGAAATTACATGTTTTTTATAATCAAAAATGTTAATGCTGTGACTGACATATTCACCTAAATATAATGCCACTTTTACCTTTATTACTTTTCAGTGAACTTCTGATGCTTTTCTTAAACAAAAACAGATCTTTTTCTCACACCTAACTATAATGTTGCTTTAACCTTTGCTTTTTTTCAGTGCATTTCTAGGGTTTCTTTAAAGTAAAGTGATATTTTATTATCATCCGAAAAGCCAACCTCCTCTTTGCACACGGTCTTCAGCCAAACACCCCACTGGCAGCCAAACTCATGCTGGACATGGCCTTTTGATGCTTGGCAAGGGGTTGGGTGCAGCGCCTGGCTTGCAGCCAGGCTCTGAGTCCAACAACCGATAGGTAGCCACCAGGAGGCAGCCAACACTACCCCATTCATGGCATTTGGTCCTGCATGCAATGTGGTTAGACTTAGGACCTGTCTGGTGGCCAGGCCCTGCTTTCAACTCCTCGCAGGGAGCCAACCCCAAACCATACGCAGCCTTTGCCATGATCAGCGTGGGGTTGGCCTTCAGACCTGGGGGACTCCATCCCCTGGGGCCAAAAACATAATTATTGAGGCGGGGCATGCAGCCCCTCTGCTAGACCCTTAATTGGCCCTGTTAACCTTATTCCCTGGCCAATTTCAGTAAAATGGGGAGGGAGACCACCCCCCCAAGCCTTAAACGCTCTAGGAACCACACCCCTGGGGCCAAATACAACTAAACAGACTCCCCGAGCCTGAATAGGCCCCAAGGCCCTTATAACTTGGCACCAAGTTCAATGAAACAAGGGGATGGGGGCCAGTTGGCACCCCGAACCTGATTGGGCACATTCCCGATCTAATGGGAGGAAGGTATGCAGCTCCTCATCCTGAGAGTTAATATGTGTCAGGGACACCATCCCTTAGGCCAAATATATTAAAAGAAGTAGAGAGGGCTGCATGGCCCTCCTCCCCAAACCTGATTAGGACCCCATTCCCCAGGGCTAAAATGTAATGGGAGGAGGGTGCGCAGCCCCCCCATCCTGAGCTTTAATAGGCCCCACGGATCCCATCCCCCAGAGCCAACTGTAGCAAAAAAGAGGAGGGGGCCATGCAGTCCCCCTTCCTGAGCTTTCTCATGCCCTGAGGACCCCATCCCCATGGCAAAACCAAATAAAAAAAAACAACTTTATTATACTTCGGGGACTCCATCCCCGTGGCTAGACATAATGAAAAGAGGAGAGGGGCCTCCCAGAGCAGCATTAGGCCTTGGGCCCCACCCCTGGGGCTGTGTGTTCTCTTAAAGGGGAGAGGGCTACCTGAGCCTTCTAAGGCCCCAGGGCCATCTAATTTTTTTAAAGGGGAGGGGGCTGCATGGGCGCCCTCCTTGAGCCTCATTAGGCCCTGGGGACCCCATCCCCCAGGGCTGTATTTTTTTAAAGGGGAGGGAGGCTATTATGGCACCGCAGACCCTATCACCAGGGACCTGAATCATTTAAATATGGGTGCCCTCCGAGGGTACCTATCATGTATACATTACATGTATACATTACGAGCCAGCTTGGAAGGGCCAGGGTTCCAACAACCCTAGATGGTATGGGAGACAGCATTGCTCTCACCCAGGAGGAATAGCTATTCTTGGTGCTGCAAGCGGGCGGAAGCAATCTGTGACACAGAACACCAGGAAATAGAATACAAGTCAGCTCCCATTTTGCAGAAGATTTAAAAATGCTCCCACCAGGCAGGAGCAAACTCAGGCTTCCCAGCCCGCGCTGCTGTTGGTATGGAGGGAACTACCATCTGCTTGAGCTCCCCACAACACAGCAAGTGAGCTGGACTGGGCTTTGGGACTCAGGGGGCAATTAAAGGAGGGGGCCACACAGCCCCTTATGAAATAGACCGAGCCACAGGGGATAGAGTCCCCAAGGCCGAAAATGGCTTGAGGAGGGGGGCACACCTCCTCCCCTTAATTATTATAGTCTTCCCCAAGAGATAGGGTCCCTGGGTCCCAAAATAGGCAAGGGGATGGGGGCCCTAACCACACTCCCCATAACGTAAAAGAAATCTCAGCATTTAGAAGGACTGAAATAGTTAAAAAGTAAAAACTACACAAAACAAATCTCACTACAGTTGAGAAAAACAGAATACAATGCATTACATAAAATGACACCAAAATGACAGCATTCCAATGAGGAGAAATAGAAGTATGAGTTTTTAAATATTTAAATGATAATAGTGCCAGAAGAGCAATGCACCAATAATAGTTGAAGGACATGTTAGAGCGCAATGGAGCACAGATCAGATACATCGAGAAGTTTTGACCAATTTTGCCTTGAAGTAGGGAAGTTCAAAAACGTTCTAAGCCCTAATCTGAAAAGTGAATTTGTTGGTTTTCTGAAGAAAAACTGTTCTTGTGAAATTCAGTCTGATGCCATGAAAATGTGGTCAGGTACTTTTTGCAGTTGGTCCTTTGAAGCTCTGGACCTTCCCAAACTTCTTATGTTGCCCAAACAAGCACATGGATACACTTCTCAGGCCCCAAGGGCATCAGGAGGAGCACTTAGAGATCTCAGTATATCAGGCAGTGGGCAACAGCAAAGTCCAGTCTAGGTCCAGTTGCCATTGGTCAGCAGGATTCTTCACAGGAATGTCTTCTTCAGCTTTTTAGGATATTCCTAGACCCTCCCATGATCCTTGGAGATCGTTCTGTCCTTGGAATTCATGTGGATTTCAGGTAGCAGTAGGACCAACCTTCTCAGTGCCTTCTCACAGGTCACAAATGCCAATTGCAGCAGTGTCAGTCCACCTGGTATCCTTTTGCAAGTCCAGAAGTGTTCTGAGGAAGATTGTGTCAGGGTCCAGTTTAGTAGGGTTCACCAGCCTCTAGGTGGTGGACACCATAAGATACTTCGTGTTCCTCCCTCACCAATGAAGTTAAAGCTCAGACCTGGACCTATCTACTTTTGTATTAGTTCCCATTTGCTTTAATGCAAACAGGCCCAAAATACAAAGTGTCAGCAATGTTTGGAAACCAGTAATAACATTTAAAAGGAAATGTGGTAGAACATTCTAAAAGGGAAGCTTTCTGACATCCTTTTTAAAAATTAGGAGTTTGTTTTTATTTTTTTTAACTATTTTTATTTTAAAATTGATTGGTTCAAATTTTAGTTATGCTGGTGTGCCCAGTTACCATAGATGGAGAACTCTTATTAAGATTGTTTATTTGTGTTTTGGTTTTTATTTTTTCTTAATTTGATTTTATCATTTTATTAGTGTAAATAACATTTAATTTATGTTTGGTGCTTTATGTAGCAATTTATTGTTCAGTATTTCTGATACTGATGTTTAGGTTGTGTTTAATTTCTTTAATGTGTTGTTGATGTTGCTTTCTATATTTCTATGTTTCTGTTTGATTTTTTTAAACTATATTTGTTCGATATTCTTGTATTTTCAATTAAGGCTTATGAAAGTCAGTATTAAGATTTTTGATATTTTTGCAATGAGAATTTTAAATCACAATAATTTATTGTCGATATTATACAACCCCAATGGAACAAGAGAGCTGGTATAAGGAGAGAAGACAAATGATCCTAAAATGAAGTACCCACTGCAAGCAATTGTTCTTCTGCTTAAAGTCACTTGAATTGTGATATTATACTGTGCACTTTTTAACATGTAATTAGTGTTTTGTGTATTTGCCATGAAGTAAGACATCCACCTGCATACTTAACAAAATGTTTGTAGCTCAAATGAATAACAAGTGGCAAGGAAATACCCATGATAGCAATACAGAAGGGAAATAGTGAACGTAAGTAGGAAAAAAGGAAACAAGAGAGATAAGAAGTGTTAGAATTTGGGTCTCTAGTTGGCAGAGGTATGCATCCTGTCTAAGTAGGGACCACAAACCTAGTCAGGGTAACTCAGTTACACACCCTAAATTAACCTGTGCTCACTCCCTGGTAGCTTGGCACAGAGCAGTCAGGCTTAACTTAAGAGGCAATGTGTAAAGTATTTGTGCAACACTTATTTACAGTAACACAGTGAAAAACACCGCAAAAAGACTCAGCACCAGTTTAGAATAAATATTACTTATCTGATTAAAACAAGACCAAAACAACCAAAAATCCAATCCCTAGAAAATGAGATATGAGTTATTAAAGATTAAGGGCCTTACTATGAGTGTGGTAGTCTATAGACCGCCACACTTCCAGTGGCAGTCTGGAATGCCGCCAATGCAGCAGTCTGACTGCCACAATGCGGCAGTCTGACCGCCACATTACAACCCTGGCCGGACCACCAGGGAACCACCAGCTCCATCAGAATCTTGGATGCCCTGGGGATTAAGACCTCCTTCTCCACTAGCGGTTTCATGGCGGTAGCATCGCCTTGAAAAGACTGGCAGAGAACAGATGCAGGGGCCCCCCTGGCCAGCACCATCGCAATGTTCACTGTCTGCTTTTCACATTTGCACATTACAAACCGGAGGCAATGCTGTACCCTGTTTTCCCCTAGGCCAGCGAGTGGAAACGTAGGTTTACACCCGCAGACCTAGCAGGAAACCCAATTTAGCTCCGGCGGGGAGGTCGCCGCAGACGGCAGCCATCCTGTCCGGAGTTTTCCATCTGCCATAAATGTGAAAACAGTGCTTAGTAGCCAATAGCGGTCAAAAGGTTACTTGTGGTCATGAGGGAAACAGTGAAAATCCAAAATCCAGGCCAACCATGATGAAGGATAGGCTGGCTACAGAACCCCGGCTGGGTCTGCTAAACAGTACCTTTCATGGAGCAATGCGTTGACGGCAAGGACACAATGCATCAATATTTTTATCACACCCTTGGCACTGCGTGGTCAGTGGGCTCCATGTAAGTGGATGCAATGGGTCATCGTCGGCCCCCGCAGAGCATTGTTGTCGGCCAGGCAGTCTGTGATCCTCTGTCCTTGGACAGCCACTGTGTCGCTGTTGGAGATGTGATGTACCAATTTTTCTGCTGCACTTCTGAGGCCCAAGACTGTAGGGGTCACCTCAGGCAAGGGTAGGACTCCCAGACAGCAGAGTCCAACAGCACCAGGAGAGTTGCAAGTAGTCTTTGATGTCCCTGAGACTGCTGAAGGACCGGGGCAAGCCAGCAAGCCCTTGGAGTCCAGTCCTTTTCACTGCAGGACAGAAGCTGCAGGAAACAAGCCAATACAGCAGAGCAAAAAACAAGGTGGCAGTCTACCCCACAGCACAGCACACAACAGCAGTAGGCCAGCACAGCAATGCAGTTACAGAGTGACAGTCCCTCTTGGCAGCACAGCAGTCCTTCTTACTGGCAGAGTGTTCTTGGTTCCAGTAGAGATCTGATTTGGTGAGGTTGGGGTCCAGTATTTATACTTTGGTACCCTGGTTCTGGAGAGTGGGAGAAACTTCCAAACCTTCCTTTGAAATCTGCAAGGTCCCTGTTCCATCCTCCAATGCTCCAGGTACTCTACAGGGGGTTATGCAGCCCTTGCAGTGGGTCCACTTGCCAGGTTGAACTGGCAGTTCCAAACTGCCCACACAGACACTGCAGTAGCAGGTCTGAGACGTGTTAACAGGGCTACTCATGTGGTTGGCACAATCAGTGCTGCAGGCCCACTAGTAGCATTTGATTGACAGTCCCTGGACACCTCTAGTGTACTTTTCTAGGGACTTACTAGTAAATCAAATATGCCAATCAGGAATAACCAATCATAATCACAATTATTTAGATACAGAGCATGTGCACTTTAGCACTAGTCAGCAGTGGTAATGTGCCCAGAGTAGCAAAGCCAGCAAAAACTAAATCCAGCACAGTCAAAAATACAGGAAACAGAGGCAAAAAGGCTGGGGAAACCACGCCAAGGATGCCAGGTCTAACAAGCTCCAAGCCGATCTATGAGCTCATCAGCTTTGGGGATGGGGTGTGCATCAGTCTTGGTCACTGCATTGAGCCTGTGGTAGTCCACATAGAACAAGAGTTCAGGTGTGTTACCTGGCGGGACAGCTTAGGGATCAGCACCTCTGGGCTGGACCAAGGGCTGTTTGAGTGCTCAGTAATCTCAAGGGCCAACTTCTTGGAGACCTCCTCCTTGATGTTAGCCCTCACATTATCCTACAACCTGTACATTTTATTATTTACAGGTCAACTGTCCCCAGTGTCAATATCATGGATGCACCACATAGTGAGCCCTGGAGTAAGGGAGATTAAAGAGGTAAACTGCCCCAACAACTGGCAGCAGTCTCTCTGTTGGTCTAGGGTCAGTGTAGGGGAGAGGCTGACACCATCCACTGACCCACCCTGCTCTCTGGAATATAGGAGATCAGGGAGAGGATCACTCTCCGCTTCCACGCTGTCATCAGATACCAAGAGCATGGTAGACTTTTCAAAGTGAGGTTTGAGGAGTGTTGGACTTTTTTGCTTATGCAGGGTCATCCCCAATCTTGTTGCCTCCTGCCTCCTATTTTTTCTGACATGTTGCTGTTGGTTTTTTAACTCTGAGCACTTTACCACTGCTAACCAGTCATAAAGTGCACATGCTCTCTGTGTAAATTGTATTGGTAATTGGCTTATCCATGATTGGCATATTTGATTTATTAGTAAGTCCCTAGTACACTAGAGGTGCCCAGGGCCTGTTCATCAAATGCTACTAGTGGGCCTGCAGCACTGGTTGTGCCACCCACATAAGTAGCTCTGTAATCATGTCTCAGACCTGCCACTGCAGTGTCTGTGTGTGCAGTTTTAACTGTAAATTCGACTTGGCAAGTGCACCCACTTGCCAGGCCTAAACCTTCCCTTTTCTTACATGTCAGACACCCCTAAGGTAGGCTCTAGGTAGCCCCAAGGGCAGGGTGCAGTGTATGGTTAAGGTAGGACATATAGTAATATGCTTTATATGTCCTGACAGTGAAATATTGCTAAATTAGTTTTTCACTGTTGCAAGGCCTGTCCCTCTCATAGTTTAACAAGGGGGCTACCTTTAAATCTGATTAAAGTGTAGATTCCCTTTGGGAGCGGATGGACATATGGAGTTTGGGGTCTCTGAGCTCACAATTTAAAAATACATCTTTTAGTAAAGTGGATTTTAAGATTGTGCGTTTGAAAATGCCACTTTTAGAAAGTGAGCATTTTCTTGCTTATACCATTTCTGTGACTCTGCCTGTTTGTGGATTCCCTGTCTGGGTCAGTTTGACAGTTGGACTGGTTGCACCTCACACTAGACAGTGACACAAAGGGAGCTGGGGTGTAGCCTGCATATCCTGATGAGCCATCTGTGCTAGGAGGGAGGGGAGGAGTGGTCACTCACACCTGAAAGGGCTGTGCCTCCCCTCACACAATGCAGTCTCCAACCCCCTGGTGAGTGTCTGGGGCCTGGCCTGGGCAAGGCAGGATTCCACATTCCAAAGAGACTTTACTTTGAAGTAGGCCTACTTCAAAGGAGAAATTGGGTATAAAAAGGGCACCCAAAACCACAGACTTTAGAAACACTTCTGGAACCAAGAGGAATCTCTGCCTGGAGAAGAGCTGAATAGCTGAGGAAGAAGAGCTGCCCTGCTTGTGACTGTGCTTTGTGGAGCTATCCTGCAGTTACTGCATCTGCCAGAGTAAGAGGGCAAAGACTGGACTTTGTATGCCTTCCATCTTGAGAAGAAATCTCCAAGGGCTTCTTCTAGAGCTTGCCTCCTGTTGTTTGAAGTCTCAGGGACAGCAAAGACTTCTCTCTGCCAGCACCTGGAGTCTCTGGAGAGACTCCTACTCTGCCCTGTGGTGCCCATCCAGTTCCTGGGACCCTGAAAGGAGAAGCTGGCAGCCTAAAGACAAGAAGATCCATGCACAGGGTGCCGTACGGGGAAAAGATTGACTCAAATACGATCTGCGGCTGAAAAAACGACACGCCGCCGGCTCCGCAGCTGAGAAACAACGCTTTCAGGAAACGCGACTGAAGAATCGATGCACGGAGCAGGAGAAACGACTCGCAGCATCGCTGACGGAGGCTGGGAGATCACAACCTGTGCTGCAGGATTTTCAGATCATCGTGCGGCTGGATTTTTGACTCACGTACCGCCGTACGGAGTTATTTTTGACGCACACCCGCCCGTGTGGGGTTATTTTTGATGCGCACCAGGTACATTTTCACTCTAGCAGCGCTAGTGTGTGTTTAAAACTACTTAAAGACATAGATTACCCCACATTCCTTCCACATGGACTTCAATTAATTGGACATGAAGTTGGTACACCTGGTCAGATACCTTCTTGGGGGAACCCACACTGGTAAATATCCCCATCAGTGCCATGACCACCACAGGCACAGTCGCTGTCCTCAGACGGATAGCCTACGGGTATCGGGTGGCATGGTCCACAAAGACCAGAATAGATCCGTTGCCCAAAGCTATCTAGAGATCCAGAGGCCCCACAATATTGATGCCAAACTGCTCAAAAGGGATGCCAGTGACAGGTAAGGGTTGCAGGGGGGCCTTGCACTGCTCCCTTTACTTGCCACTCACCTGGAAGGTCTGACATTATCTGCAGAATGGAGCTGTGTGCTGTCTCATTTGAGGCCAGTAAAAGTGGGTGAAAAGCCTGTCAAAGGTCTTGACCTGACCCAAATGACCTGCCAGTGGCACATCATGAGTCAGACCCAGTAGGAAGGATTTGTAGCACTGGAGGATCCCCAACACACATGTTGCACTAGGCTCAGGATCCTTAGGCTCCCTTTACAGGACACCATTCTCCCAATAAAGCAGGTGCTTGCCAGGGGGCAAGTAGGGTACACTGTCTGCACCTTGCAGAACTCCTCCCTGGTGGGACCCCCTTCTTCACTGCCAGTAGACAGCTCAAGCAAGTTCCCCAGTTCAGCTGTTTCTTCCCCTGTAGATACTGGGATGTCCCCCTCAAGGTCAGCCTCCTCCCGGACCATGGGAATCTCTGGGGCGGGTATCCCCTGCCCCCTGTTCTTCCTCCGATTGGCGGGACCCTGGGACATTTTTCCAGGCTTTAGGTTTTTCTGACCACTCTCTCAAGCTGCCATGGATTGTGTGGTGAGGCACACCTACTCATGTAACCCCATCATCTCCAAGTGTGGCCCAAGTTCCACCTCTTTCCATATGGTGTGCTCCAGGTCCTTGCCCAGCAGACAATCCACAGACATGGACGGACTCACAGTTACCCTCAAGGAACCTGAGATCCCCCCACACTCAAAGGGAATCAGAGTTTCTGAGTAGCTGCTTTCACAGTTGTCTGCAACGACAACTTGGTGGAAAGTGTTAGGGACTGCCTGCTCTGATGACACCAGATGACACCTGACAGTGGTCATTCTGTTCCTGAGTCTCTCAGGGCCTTTACCCTCTGCCCATTGATGGTCCCCCACTGACTGTACTTTCTAGTAATGTCAGGAATGTGGACCCTGTATCCATCACCCAGGAACACTAGGGTTACCTGCACTTCCTCCCCAGCACTATCTAGAGCCATCTCCGCCCCAAGCTCTACACTAGACAATCTCAGTGACTGCCCACAGGTATGGGGCTGTGCCCGCTTGGGAAACTTGGCATCTCCCTTGTAGTGCTTTCCCTTTTGACATTGGAAGCACATCACAAGAGCCAGGAGCCTTTCCTGCAGACTTGTTCTCTGGGAACCACTTTTTCTTTTTCTCAGAAAGGGGAGAGGAACCCAGTCCCACAGAACTGGTTTGTGACCCTTTGGAGAACTCTTTACTCCTTTTATGCCCTCATCATTTTTTCTGGTTAGGTCCCTGCCCACCCTTGCCATGATTCCCCCCAGGTGCCTTATTGGGGACCCAGGAGCTAACTCCACAAGCTGCCTCCTTGGCAAGCTCTCTGCGGTCAGTGAGCTTGCTTTCTAAAAGGAGCTGGCACAGATTTGGAAACCAAAGACTGAAAACGTGCACTATTGCAAACAAAATGTACAATCCCTTATAACATTTTACCTCACTGCCCCTCACCCAACCATCCAGTGCCTTGCAAAAAGAATCCACACAATTTGCCCAGGTCTAGTGGGAAAGCTTTTGACTATCCCTGAATTTTTGTCTGTATTTCTCTGGGGTCAGGCCAAACCTCTTGATCAGATCCTCCTTCGTGGAGGGACACCTCGTCACTCCCTGACAGGGTTCATCCAAGAGAGTGTTCCTCCCTTCACTAGGAATGAGTCCCCACAACCCAGCCCCCTTCAATCTGCATCAGGGACCTTGTACATTTGTTAGGCAATCTCATAGGCCTCCAACCATCTTTTGATGTCATCTCCCACCACAAAATCAGACACCAGATTCTTGGGTATGTAGACCTTAGAAGGCACAGAAGAATTGTTACCACCATCCCTGCAGGATTCTATCTGTCTGGCCTTAACCCCTTAGCTGCTGGGCCTTTTCCCCCCCAGTGCTGAGCCCTTTTTTGGCTATATGGGGTAGTTCGCGCTTAGGGCTTCATAACTTTTTGTCCACATAAGCTAACCACGCCAAATTTGCGTCCTTTTTTTCCAACATCCTAGGGATTCTAATGGTACCCAGAGTTTGTGGTTTACCCTGGAGGAGACCAAGAAAATAGCCAAAATACAGTGAAAATTTAGTTTTTTCCAAAAAAATGGGAAAAAAGGGCCGCCGAAGAAGGCTTGTGGTTTTTTCCCTGAAAATGCCATCAACAAGGGGTTTCTGGTGCTGAAATCACTATCTTCCCACCTTTCAGGAACGGGCAGACTTGAATCAGAAAACCACATTTTCCAACACAAATTTGGCATTTTACTGGGACATACCCCATTTTTACTATTTTTGGTGCTTTCAACCTCCTTCCAGTTAGTGACAGGAATGGGTGTGAAACCAATGCTGGATCCCGGAAAGCTAAACATTTCTGAAAACTAGACAAAATTCTGAATTCAGCAAGGGGTCATTTGTGTAGATCCTACAAGGTTTTCCTACAGAAAATAACAGCTGAAATAAAAAAATATTGAAATTGAGCTGAAAACAACAGCCATTTTTCTTTATGTTTTACTCTGTAACTTTTTCCTGCGATGTCAGATTTCTGAAAGCAATATACCGTTTTGTCTGCTGGACTCTTCTGGTTGCGGGGATATAAAGGGCTTATAGGTTCATCAAGAACCCTAGGTACCCAGAGCCAATAAATGAGGTGCACCCTGCAGTTGGTTTTCATTCTATACTGGGTATACAGCAATTCATTTGCTGAAATATGAGGAGTGAAAAAGAGGTATCAAGAAAACCTTTGCATTTCCAAAATGGGATCAAGATAAGGTTTTGAGGAGCAGTGGTTATTTGCACATCTTTGAATTCCGAGGTGCCCATACTAGCATGTGAATTGCAGGGCATTTCTCAAATAGACGTCTTTTTTACACACTCTCTTATATTTGGAAGGAAAAAATGTAGAGAAAGATAAGGGGCAATAACACTTGTTTTGCTATTCTATGTTCCCCCAAGTCTCCCGATAAAAATGATACCTCACTTGTGTGGGTAGGCCTAGCGCCCGCGACAGGAAATGCCCCAAAACACAATGTGGACACATCCCATTTTTTCACAAAATACAGAGCTGTTTTTTTGCAAAGTGCCTACCTGTAGATTATGGCCTCTAGCTCAGCCGGCACATAGGGAAACCTACCAAACCTGTACATTTTTGAAAACTAGAGACCTAGGGGAATCCAAGATGGGGTGACTCGCGGGGCTCTGACCAGGTTCTGTTACCCAGAATCCTTTGCAAACCTCAAAAAGTGGCTAAAAAAACAAGTTTTCCTCACATTTCGGTGACAGAAAGTTCTGGAATCTGAGAGGAGCCTCAAATTTCCTTCCACCCAGCGTCCCCCCAAGTCTCCCGATAAAAATGATACCTCACTTGTGTGGGTAGGCCTAGCGCCCGCGACAGGAAATGCCCCAAAACACAACGTGGACACATCACAGAAAACAGAGCTGTTTTTTGCAAAGTGCCTACCTGTAGATTTTGGCCTCTAGCTCAGCCGGCACCTAGGGAAACCTACCAAACCTGTACATTTTTTAAAACTAGAGACCTAGGGGAATCCAAGATGGGTTGACTCGCGGGGCTCTGACCAGGTTCTGTTACCCAGAATCCTTTGCAAACCTCAAAAAGTGGCTAAAAAAACAAGTTTTCCTCACATTTCGGTGACAGAAAGTTCTGGAATCGGAGAGGAGCCTCAAATTTCCTTCCACCCAGCGTCCCCCCAAGTCTCCCGATAAAAATGATACCTCACTTGTGTGGGTAGGCCTAGCGCCCGCGACAGGAAATGCCCCAAAACACAACGTGGACACATCACAGAAAACAGAGCTGTTTTTTGCAAAGTGCCTACCTGTAGATTTTGGCCTCTAGCTCAGCCGGCACCTAGGGAAACCTACCAAACCTGTACATTTTTTAAAACTAGAGACCTAGGGGAATCCAAGATGGGGTGACTCGCGTGGCTCTGACCAGGTTCTGTTACCCAGAATCCTTTGCAAACCTCAAAAAGTGGCTAAAAAAACAAGTTTTCCTCACATTTCGGTGACAGAAAGTTCTGGAATCTGAGAGGAGCCTCAAATTTCCTTCCACCCAGTGTCCCCCCAGTCTCCCGATAAAAATGATACCTCACTTGTGTGGGTAGGCCTAGCGCCCGCGACAGGAAATGCCCCAAAACACAACGTGGACACATCACAGAAAACAGAGCTGTTTTTTGCAAAGTGCCTACCTGTAGATTTTGGCGTCTAGCTCAGCCGGCACCTAGGGAAACCTACCAAACCTGTACATTTTTTAAAACTAGAGACCTAGGGGAATCCAAGATGGGGTGACTCGCGTGGCTCTGACCAGGTTCTGTTAACCAGAATCGTTTGCAAACCTCAAAAAGTGGCTAAAAAAACAAGTTTTCCTCACATTTCGGTGACAGAAAGTTCTGGAATCGGAGAGGAGCCTCAAATTTCCTTCCACCCAGCGTCCCCCCAAGTCTCCCGATAAAAATGATACCTCACTTGTGTGGGTAGGCCTAGCGCCTGCGACAGGAAATGCCCCAAAACACAACGTGGACACATCACAGAAAACAGAGCTGTTTTTTGCAAAGTGCCTACCTGTAGATTTTGGCCTCTAGCTCAGCCGGCACCTAGGGAAACCTACCAAACCTGTACATTTTTTAAAACTAGAGACCTAGGGGAATCCAAGATGGGGTGACTCGCGGGGCTCTGACCAGGTTCTGTTACCCAGAATCCTTTGCAAACCTCAAAAAGTGGCTAAAAAAACAAGTTTTCCTCACATTTCGGTGACAGAAAGTTCTGGAATCTGAGAGGAGCCTCAGATTTCCTTCCACCCAGCGTCCCCCCAAGTCTCCCGATAAAAATGATACCTCACTTGTGTGGGTAGGCCTAGCGCCCGCGACAGGAAATGCCCCAAAACACAACGTGGACACATCACAGAAAACAGAGCTGTTTTTTGCAAAGTGCCTACCTGTAGATTTTGGCCTCTAGCTCAGCCGGCACCTAGGGAAACCTACCAAACCTGTGCATTTCTGAAAACTAGAGACCTAGGGGAATCCAAGGAGGGGTGACTTGCGGGGCTCGGACCAGGTTCTGTTACCCAGAATCCTTTGCAAACCTCAAAAAGTGGCTAAAAAAACAAGTTTTCCTCACATTTCGGTGACAGAAAGTTCTGGAATCTGAGAGGAGCCACAAATTTCCTTCCACCCAGCGTTCCCCCAAGCCTCCCGATAAAAATGATACCTCACTTGTGTGGTTAGGCCTGGTGCCTGCGACAGGAATAGATCACACAACGGTCAATGTTGGTCCTTACGTGAGGCAGCTGTTGACCCTGGGGTGATCCATTCCTGACACAGACACTAGGTGTAGGCACTCAAGTGGGGTAGTGTTTTTATCAGGACAGGTGAGGAGTCACTGGGTGGTAGGAATATTGTGGATCCCAGCATATTCCTGTAGTTTGTGTGACAGAAATGCGAGAAAAATTGAGTTTTTTTTCAACATTTCAGCTTTGCAGGGTATTCTGGGTAAGAAAACTTTGGGGAAGCCACACAAGTCACACCTCTGTGGACTCCCCCGAATGTCTAGTTTCCAGAAATGTTTGGGTTTAGTGTGTTTCTCTATATGGCCGCCGAATCCAGGACCAAAAACACAGGTGCCTGCCTTACAAAACCAGTTTGTTTTGCCATGGATAATTTTGATGTCTCCACAATATGATTTGGGTGGTGGAATTTGGGGCTGAACTAAATTGGGGAGCTCCCAAGAGAGCACTCTCTCTCTGCTTGCCGCCGCATTCACCTGCTCTCTGGGTTGGCCTAACCCACTATTACCCAGTTGCACAAACAGCTTGCGAAGGGACAGCAGGACTGTCCTCATCACCTCCCTCATAATGTACTGGAAGAGGAGTTATCGAATGGGACTCCTCTGACTGAAAAATCACTCCCAGAGTCTGCGCCATTGTCCTATCCCTCAGATGCTGTCTCAGTATCTGATGTCTCAGTCTCTGATCCTATGTCAGAGCGGTCCTCTATAACCCGAGTGTAGGCAGCAGTCATCCATCAAGATGCCATCTCTGCTATTGGCTAAACTGTTGCTCTAAAACACTAGCCTACGTAGACAGTCACAAAATCGATGGTGTGTGAGATACGTGCAACAGTAGAGGCCACCTTACCTGCGCTTCTTCCCTCAATCAGCACGTACTTTCAAGACACTCAAAAAACACCTTGTCACATACCATTCGTCACAGTCTTTAGCACCTCCTGCGCCCAGTCCAACAATCATTATTGGTGCTCCCACTCCCTCCTCCTCGGATTCCCTCATAACCACCCAGCAAAAGTGCCCTTCATCTCTCCATAGACTTTGCTAATGTACTCAGCTATTTACATAAAATACAGATTTGCTCTTTGCAGTAGGCATATAAACCTTCTGCGCTTCTTTATGGCACTAAAACTGCCACTAGACAAGTCGGACCCTTTTCCCCCCAGGGAAACCACACACATATTGACAAAAGTGATATATATATGACAGCCAATCACCTGAAACTCAACTCAAGCAAAACCGAAATAATCCTCTTTGGCCCACACAAAAACACCTGGGACCCCTCATGGTGGCCCACCACGCTAGGCCCTGCACCCACCCCCGCCAACCACGCACGCAACCTCAGCATCATCCTAGACTCCTCCCTCTCGATGACCCAATAAATCAACGCTCTCACCTCCTCATGCTTCAACACACTCCGTATACTGAAAAACATTCAAATGGATCCCCACAGAGACCAGAAAAACTGTCACTCACGCACACATCAGCAGCAGGCTTGATTACGGAAACGCCCTCTACGCCGGCACCACTCTAAAACTCAAGCGCAAACTACACGCATCTAGAACTCAGCAGCACGACTCATCCTCGACCTCCGCCGACACGAACACATCTCTCCACACCTCAAATCCCTCCACTGGCTCCCCATTGACAAAAGGATCACCTTCAAGATCCTCATCCTCGCACACAAATCACTCCACAACACAGGCCCTGCCTACCTCAACGAGAGTCACCTTCCACACCCCCACACGAAACGTCCGCTCAGCTGACCTCTCTCTCGCCTCTGTCCCCCGCATCAAACACACCACCACCGGGGGCAGATCCTTCTCCTACCTTGCACCCAAAACCTGGAACGCCCTCACAACCCACCTTCGCAAGACCCAAAACCTACTTCTTTTCAGGAAGGGCCTCAAAACCTGGCTTTTCGAACAGTGAACCTCCCAGCCCCTTTCCCTCCCCCCAAGCGCCTTGAGACCCTCACAGGTGAGTAGCAGACTTTATAAATCTCTTTGGTATATATAGATCTACCTCTATATATATATATATATCTATGTACATGGATATATCTATAGATATATCCATGTACATAGATATATCTATCTACATAGATGTATAAATATAGATCTATATATAGATCTATTTTTTTTAGTTGTTGTATGGTTTCCTTGGGGGCCAAAATGGCACCTACCTTTTTTTTTATTAATTATGCCCCCGGAGGGGGCGGGCCGTTTTCCGAGGGGGCCGCCCACCCAAAGTGAAACCCCTGGCGTCTAGGGGGCCAGGAAACCTGAAAGTGTTTCCTGGCCCCCGATCGCAGCACAGCTGCGACCGGGGGCCAGGAAACACTTTCAGGAAGGCCTCGTAAGAAAGGGGAGTGTCTCCCCTTTCTTACGAGGCCTTCCTGAAAGTGTTTCCTGGCCCCCGATCGCAGCTGTGCTGCGATCGGGGGCCAGGAAACACTTTCAGGAAGGCCTCGTAAGAAAGGGGAGACACTCCCCTTTCTTACGAGGCCTTCCCGAACATGAGAAAGGCCGTTTTCCCCATCAAAGCAGGAAGCGGCCGCAAGGCTGCTTCCTGCTTTGATGGGGAAAACACCTTTGCAACGTCAGCGCGCCGCGAGGCGCGCTGACGTCACAAAGGGGCGGGTGGGGGGGCGGGGGGAGACACGGAAGCTTCCGTGTCTCCCGGGGGGGGTTTAAAAAAAAGAATAAATCCTCGGGTGCGTACCCTTCCTGGTGTCGGCCACTGGTCGTGACCCGCACCAGGGAGGGTGTGTTAGCGTCGGCCAGTGGCCGACGCCCGCACCTAAGCGGTTAATGTCGAGCCCTTTAGGCTCAACTCCTGAGCCAGCATCATCTTTTCCTCCTCCAAGGCCAACTCTTTTCTTTTCTCCTCCTCGTCTATGGTCAGTTTCCTTTATATTTCCTCAAATAAGAGCTTGGCCAGATCAAATCAGAACTTTCTCTCCTCCCTCCTGCCCTCCAGTTTTTCTGGGGTCAGGCCTTTGGATCACACACTGCTCCCTGCCCTGGAAGGGGCCTTAGTTTTTGGGTCTAAGTTGCTTCCCTCCCTCACAGACAGCAGTGCAAGGCCTCCGCTCAAACCCTGGTCAAATCATTCTCCACATTCAGCTCATCCTCAGTCTCCTCAGATGTATCATTTAATACAGCATGGGCTTCTGGATAGGCTCTCACTAAGTTTTGATATTCTGCCTTTTGGTCCTTGCAGGCAGCCCAAAACCCTGACAGAAATCCTTGTGCTGGGCCACAGTGTAATTCTCAAGCTTGCACAGCTCAAACTCCATCCCTGTAGTTGCAGATGTAGAACCTCCAACCAAAGACATTATTTAGAGTAAAAATAAAGATGCCAATAAGGGAGAATTGGAAACCAAAAATGCCAATTGAAGAGCGCAGAATAAAAGAGAACAAAACGCCTATGGGGATCAGTGTTTCCTCTAATTTGTTTTCCTGTGTGTCGCAATGAATGGCCTCTGTGCACTACAGCCAATGTCTTGTATGTCAAAAACATGTGACAACTTACTAAGCAAGTGAGTGAGCTAACAGTGACTGCTATTTGTCAGAAGTCAGATCATTCAACCTTTAACCCAAGATTACACCACCGGGGTGACCCCTCGTCTGACCATTAGCCCCTCCGCAGCCACTATTGATGAGTCAGTGGGGGAAGGAAGGACCAGAGGTGAACACTACAGAAAATGAATAGATCACTTTGTAAGTATTGTATTGCAATTACATTTATATAGCACTTACTAGCCCTTCACCAAGCAGCACACTGCTCTGAAACTGAAGGTAAGTAGTTAATCCAGTGGTTATCTGTTATTGTTGGTACAAAGTCCAGTTCTCTCAAGGAAGCCATTCCACATCTTCATGTCCACACCAGTGTCTAAGATGTGGATTACAATTAGTATCAGGTAAGCATGATCATTAGTAGGGGGTATGTGAGTTCAGCAGATGGTTGGTGGGATTGGTAGATGGGCAAGAGGAGATCAGGCATTGCTAGGTTACACAGTCTGACTTTAAAAAAAAGACCGGTTGGGATCTTTGACATAAGGTGTGTGCAATTTACATTAATACATTATTAGAGAATATGATTAATATGCACATGACTTAGAGTAGGCTGTACTCAGAGAGGAGGCACGCAGAGGATGAAAGGCAAGGAGAGGGCCATTCAAAGAGCAGAAAATTCCAAGCAAAAGTTTTAAAACAAGGTCAAAATGTTTATGCATGGTTTTAGGCACAGAGAGTAGGTTTGTAAAATACATGCAACTGATACAAAACTGCAGAAAGAAACTTTGGGGGTCAACCCCGGCGGTCGGCGATAATATGGCTGTAAGTACTGCCAACAGGCTGGCAGTACTTACCGCCATATTATGACATTGGCGGGTTGGCTGAAGCCAACTCGCCAATGTACCACCCCGACTGCCACAGCAGTAACAGCCACCGGACTGGAGATATCCATCTCCAGCTCGGCGGCCGTCACTGTTCCGCCTGCGGGATTATGACCCTGCCTACAGCCATGGTTTTCGTGGCTTAACACCACGAAAACCATGGCTGTAGGCACTATCAGTGACAGGGAATTCCTTCCCTGTCACTAATAGGGGTCTCCCCCTACTCCCGCCAGTTAGCCCCCCCACACCCACCTCTCCAAAGCCCCACCACCCCCCTACATTCCCGCACCCTTCACACACATACACACTCTCATGCCCACATGCATACACACATGCATACATCCATTCACACACACATCCGCACACACTTTCATAGATACACACATTCACATAACACAACATACACGCACTCACACCTCCATACATACACACACGCATTCAGAACGCAACACACACCCTCATCCACGCACAAACATTCACACACACACACAACACCCCCCATATCCCCTCCCCTGTTGGAGACCTGATTTACCTTTGTGCAGGGGGTCCTCCAGCAGCAGACAGGACGGGGCGCTGCTGCCACCTTCAGCACCAGCCAGCAGAACACCACCAGGCCGTATTATGGGTCATAATATGGCTGGTGGCGGTCTACTGGCATGGCGCTGCCTTACCGCCATCCACTGGCATGGCCATAGCCGGATTTCCACCATTCTTCTAGCAGAAATCTGGCTGTGGTCATAATATGGTGGACAGCTGGTAGCCACAGCGACGGTCTTTTGACGGCCATCACCGCAGTAGTAGGCGGTTTTTACCACCGTTGCCATAATGAGGGCCTTTGTTATTTGCATGTGAAATAGTGCAATATTAAGTAATTTTGATAGTCTGCAGAATCAGGCAAGCAGTTATTCTGCAGGTAGGCTAATCCTAGACCACTGCTTGAACATGGACAACTGATCATCTCTAGGAGTGGAAGTGTAAAGTAAGAGCTGTAAGCATATATGGGGAGGTTTCAAGCACTTTAGCTATGCTACAATGATGCCATACCCTCATGACAAAAGAAGCATGTGAGAATATATAGGTTAAATAATGCAAACATCGAAAAGGAGATTCTGCAAATGCTGGAGCTATGCCTTCTCATGTTTGCCCTTGAAATTTGCCTCACAAAGGTTTTACCTAAGTACAAAAGTAAAGCATTTGGATGCCTCTGGTTTAGCATGGCACAGAATGGAGGTGAAAATAGCTTCTCAGACAGTAGAACTGCATTGCATTGCAGCTTGAGGGAAGAGACCAGTAAACTGAAGGAAGGAGGAAGATACTGGACTACCTTAAAAAAATTCAATGACATGTTTCATTTAAGAATAAGATGCATATTAGTCTACCTGAGCACTACCATTATGTGGGTAGAAGGGATGCAGTTTGTTTTTCAAGGTGGGGAAGTTTTTAGATCAAGACTGTCCTTAGTCTGTCCCTGATGCTGCCAATTGCCAGATGACAACAGTCAGGTGCTCAGATTTCACACCTCTTTGCCCCCATGTTGTGGGAGCCACAGCTTTGAGCCAGCCCCAGTGAGTCATGTTGTGAGAAACATCGATTTGGAGAAAGGATGTTTCTTGAGGGCAGCCTGGGATGGACAGCAGAAGTCCCAAAATAGCACAGAGCTCATGTAGAAATAGGAGCATTGGCTTG
The DNA here is from genome assembly GCF_031143425.1 of Pleurodeles waltl. Lineage (NCBI taxonomy): Eukaryota > Metazoa > Chordata > Amphibia > Caudata > Salamandridae > Pleurodeles > Pleurodeles waltl. Next base: position 485,854,299 of record NC_090438.1, on the reverse strand, counting down.
GTGAGCAGGGTTTAATTCATACTGCTAGGAGTGAAATCTTTGCATGGCCTGTGCAGGTTAATGTGGTACCTGTACACTGCGAGTGGAGAGGCAAAGACTTTCTGTGTTACCAACCCTCCTGTGAAAAACATCCTTATGTTACCATTGATCCGCAGCTGGCCGCTCCCAGCCTCACCTGTTTTCATGGTTTCTTGTTCGGGAGAACATGTAATCTAGTTGAGCATCAGTGCCAATAGACTGAGGCCCTCATTACAACCCTGGAGGTAAATGCTGCTTACCGCCATGCAGAAGACCGCCAACATACCGCTGCAGCTGCGGAATTCCGCTACAGCTATTACGACCCACAGCTCGGAATCCGCCATAATCGAGACACCCACACAAGTCCACCACACCAAAGGTCAGTGATAAACTGGTGATACCAAAACCGACACCGTCACGCCAACAGGAATACGCCCACACTATGACGACCCACGAATCCATGCGGTGGTCTTTCAACCACTTATTCCATTGGCGGTACACACCGCGCTCAAAATACACACACATTTACAAAACACAACCACATTGGACAATTCAAAATACACACACCTGACAAACATACACACACCCAATCCAATATAAAACACACACCCACATCACCCACAAACCCTTACTATCAGAATTCTGAAACCACGCCAGAGAGACACCACCATAAACAACACCAGCATCCACAGACACACAACACCATCACTTACACAACATCCACGCACCTCAAACAACACACAACACATCCCCTCACACATCACAACACACACCACCTCACACACCACCCACACCACATTATGGCACCTCAAAGACACCCCAGGTTCTCTGAGGAGGAGCTCAGGGTCATGGTGGAGGAAATCGTCCGGGTAGAGCCACAGCTATTCGGATCACAGGTGCAGCACACCTCCATTGCAAGGAAGATGGAGCTATGATGCAGAATCGTCGACAGGGTCAATGCAGTGGGACAGCATCCAAGAACAAGGGATGACATCAGGAAGAGGTGGAATGACCTACGGGGGAAGGTGCGTTCCGTGGTTTCCAGACACCAGATTGCTGTACAGAGGACTGGCGGTGGACCCCCACCTCCTCCCCCACAACTAACAACATGGGAGGAGCAGGTCTTGGCAATACTGCATCCTGAGGGCCTCGCAGGAGTAGCAAGAGGACTGGACTCTGGTAAGTCAAACCTTTACTATTATATCCCCCACCCTACCTGCATGCCATCACATACTCCCATCCTCACCCCATCACTCCAACACCTCACATATGCCCCGCTATCACAACCCACTCATCCCAATACCAAGCCCTGCATGCAACACCAAAGCGTGGACACCCATCACCAAAGCATGTCCACTACAGATACCCACACAGACCCCAAACCAAATATCACACAAGCACCAAGACAAGAATGCAAGCACTGGAGTACAGGGTCACTCACCCATTGCACACGATGGCACACACAGATGCAATAATCATGCCTTTACACCCCTGCAGGACCCCAACCCAACGTCACCGGACAGGAGGTACCAGACATATCTAGTCCCCCCAGAGAAGAGACCCACAGTGATGACAGTAGCTCTGCACAACTGGATCAAGATGACCAGCCCGGCCCATCAGGGACCTCGGGACAGTCGGTTCCCCTGACACTGTCACAAGCCACCACAGAGCCTCCCCCCTCAGGAAACACCAGCACAGCACCCACCCAGGACACCCATTCCTCTGTCCCCAGGACACGTCAATCAGCAGTGTGTCCACCACTACAGGGAACCCAGGCAAACCTACCAACGCAAGAAAATCAGGGACCTGGGGGCAGTGGCAGTGGGCACACGGTTCAGGGGACAGAGGCTCAGGAAAACGGAAACTGGGAGGACTGCTGTGCGACAGGGGGAGGACAGGCACAGGGAGCCCACTCTCAACGAGGCCCTCTCCAACATCATGGGAGCTTACCATCATTCCCAGGAGACGATGGCAACAGTACTGGCCAAGTTTCAGGAGACCCAGCGGCTGCAGGAGGAACACTATCTGGGGATCAGGGAGGAACTCAGATCCATCAATTCCACCCTGGGCACCATTGTAGGGGTGCTGAAGGAAGTCCTCAACACCAGGAGGGACACTGTGGCACAACAAGGGGCCCCTGACACTAGCCTGGATGATGAACTGCCCACCACCTCCACCGGCGCTAGTGGACAGGAGGCACCGCCACAGGACCACCACACCAGCACCCCACCCCCTGCAGAGGGAGAACCACCCCGCAAACGGTCCCTGAGATCCAGGACAAAGACAGAGAACGATGCCAAGACCCCGCCAAGAAATGAGACCGCCCTGAATGTCATCCTTTTGTCCCACCTTGTCACCCTGTCCATCCTCAAACTGCCCCAGCTCCACTTCCTATGCCCCTTTGGACAATGCACCTGTGAGACTGGACTCTGCCACGGACATTTCTCCACCATCACCCCTCACCATTTTACAAACCCCTCCAATATTGAGCACTTAAATAAACACCATTAAAGGAGAAAACAATCCGGAGTCTGTCTGTGATTTCAAAAATGTATATTAGCAATTACAGTGACAAAATGCTCTTTCAATTGTAATGTCAACATACTTATGTCACACAGCTCTAGTCCATGAGGAAACAAAGCAGATTTCACACAGTGGGACCCACATCTGTGAAATCGTAAGAGAAAGTGAAAAGTCAGTGACCATACACTGGGTGAAAAGGACAGACAGTAGAGAGGTAGTAGTGTAAAAGTACATGTAGTAGGCAGGTTTGTCTTCTTACCTGTGTCTCACTGGAAGTATTGCAGGATCACCGAGTTCCTGCTGTCGATGTCCTCTTCTTCTGCTTCCTCGTCTTCACTGTCCACAGGCTCCACAGCTGCCACAACACCTCCATCTGGACCATCCTCCTGCAGAAAAGACACCTGTCGTCGCAAAGCCAAGTTGTGAAGCATACAGAAGGCCATGATGATCTGGCACACCTTCTTTGGTGAGTAGAATAGGGAACCACCTGGCCTTCAGGAGGCCGAAGGTCCACTCTATAATCCTCCTAGTTCGCCCATGGGCCTCATTGTAGCGTTGCTCTGCCCTTGTCCTGGGATTCCTCACTGGGGTCAGTAGCCATGACAGGTTGGGGTAACCAGAGTCACCTGCAAATGGCGAGGGACAACTGTTAGACACACACTAACTCTTAGGGATATCCCCAGACCCAGACAACTATTCCCACTGATTTGGTTCCAGGTGCTCACCTAGTAGCCTCTGGAGTTGCCCCATCACATAAGGGATGCTGCTATTCCGCAGGATGTAAGCGTCATGCACTGAGCCAGGGAATTTTGCATTAACATGGGAGATATACTGGTCTGCCAAACACACCATCTGCACATTCATCGAATGGTAACTCTTCCGGTTTGTGTACACCTGTTCACTCCTGCGGGGGGGGGGGACCAAGGCCACATGTGTCCCATCAATGGCACCTATGATGTTGGGGATATGTCCCAGGGCATAGAAGTCACCTTTCACTGTAGGCAAATCCTCCACCTGAGGGAAAACGATGTAGCTCCGCATGTGTTTCAGCAGGGCAGACAACACTCTGGACAACACGTTGGAAAACATAGGCTGGGACATCCCTGATGCTATGGCCACTGTAGTTTGGAAAGACCCACTTGCAAGGAAATTGAGTACTGACAGCACCTGCACTTGAGGGGGGATTCCTGTGGTACGTAAACACAGCTTACTCAGAAAACTATTCATAACCCGAAATTTGCCTGTATGAGTGTTGAGCCAAGGCCTAGGTATGTGTGACGCAGTTAAAAATAAAGCCATGTCGGCTCCTGAAATGGCGGTTGCCTGACCTGTAAAGTGGGACAATGGGATGTGAGGTAACTGCGCTGGCGTTGTACACCGTCGCAGTAGGCGGTCGAAGACCGCGGCACAATTCTGCATTGGTTAACATTGGACCCTATGGGTCCCAGGAGCCAATGGCGATGTTCCCCGGGGGTGACGGTACTCTCTGTTCAATCACTCAATACCTGATCTTCGACAGGAGAGGACGTACACTGCAAGAGCTACTGTGACCTCAGTCTGGAAGAGACAATGGCTCGTGCTTCTGGGGAAAGGGCCCCTGCCTTCAGCACAGAGGAGTTGGAGAAACTCGTGGATGGGGTCATCCCCCAGTACACGCTACTCTACGGTCCTCCAGGCAAACAGGTAAGTACACTGTGAGCATGCTGTATGGGCAATGCCTGTGTGGAGCGGTGTGGATGAAACTGGGGGGGGGGAATGATGCGTGCATGAAACGACGGTGACTGCATGTGACACATGGCAAGGGTAGGGATGCGGGCCAATGACTGTGACGGTGCAGTTGATAATAACTTCTCTTTTTCCCCTGTACATTTCCTGTAGGTCAGCGCCCACCAGAAGAAGGATATTTGGGGTGCCATCGCCAAGGACGTCCAGACCCTGGGGGTTTACCACAGACGGAGCACCCACTGCCGGAAAAGATGGGAGGACATTCACCGCTGGAACAAGAAGACGGCGGAGGCCCAGCTGGGGCTGGCCTCCCAACGTGGGAGGGGTGCTTGTCTCACCATGACCCCCCTGATGTACAGGACCCTGGCGGTGGCGTATCCGTAGTTGGATGGCCGCTTGAGGGCATCACAGCAGCAACAATGGGGTGAGTACACTCTCATTCTGCTGATTCAGTGCGCAGTGGAGGTGTCTGGGTGGGGGTGGTGGGCTGTGGGTTTTCCTAGGCCAGGGCGAGTTTGCCAGTTAAGTCCCCTTTTTCAGGCAGACCCTGTGGCACCCCACCCCACCTGGGTACAGTGCCTACAACACCTAGTCAGGCTCCTGTGACATCCATGTGTTCAGATATCGGCCATAGCCTTGTAGGCCATGTCCCAGGGATTGAATAGTGTACCCCAAGTGCGCGGCGTAGTGCACGGGTCTTCTGTGTCTGTCGTGTCCACCAACAGTAGCGGTAATGCATGCATTCAACATGTCTTTCTTCTGTCTTCCCCCCCCCCTTTTTGTGTTCTCCCTGTACTTGTGAGCATTAGCATCATCAGGCGGAGGAGCAATGACACCGGAGCAGGAGGGAGCTGCATCCCACATGGCCCTGGAGGGCGACACTACGGAGTCTGATTTCACCAGTGGGACGGAGGGCGAGGGGAGCTCCACGGCGGGGACAGGAGCTGACACAAGTGATACGGACTCGTCCTCTGATAGGAGCTCCCTGGTGGTGGCGGGCCCATCTGTGCCTCCCGCATCTACAGGTACAGCCGCCACCCCCCCTCCAGCACCGCCCTCCCAGCAACCCCTCAGCCTTTGCCCCGTGCCCGCTCACCCAGGAGTGTGGGCATCTCCTTCGCCCCAGGCACCCCAGGCCCTGCCCCAGTCACCCCTGCTGCCCTCAGTGAGGAGGCCATTGATCTCCTCAGGTCCCTCACTGTTGGGCAGTCTACCATTTTGAATGCCATCCAGGTTGTAGAGAGGCAGTTGCAACAAACCAATGCATTCCTGGAGGGCATTCATTCTGGTCAGGCAGCCCTTCAGCGAGCTTTTCAGACTCTGGCCTCAGCACTGATGGCAGCCATTGTCCCTGTCTCTAGCCTCCCCCCTCCAACTTCTTCCACCCAGACCCAATCCCCTGTTCCTCAGCCTATCCCAAGCACACCATCAGACCAGCATGCACACACCTCAACACACAAAGGAAGCTCAGGCAAACATAAGCACCACACATCCCACAGGTGCTCACGCAAGCATCACACACATGCAGACATAGCAACATCCACTGCCTCCACTGTGTCCCCCTCCTCCTCGTCTCCCTCCTCCATCCCAGTCTCGTCTCCACTCACACCTGCATGCACTACATCTTCAGCCACTACTTCCATCACCAGCACACCCACCACCACACCCCGCTCACATGCAGTCACCACCCCACTACCATTCACACATCCCCTGTGTCCTCTCCCAGTGTGTCTGTGAGGCCACCTCCCAAGGTACACAAACGCAGCCACACACCCACCCAACAGCCATCCACCTCACAACAGCCTCCAGCGCATGCACCTTCACCCAAAGTCACCAAACGGACACCTCCTACAACCACAACCTCTTCCTCCACTCCCAAACCCCCTCCAGCTAACCGTCCCAGTGTTCCTAAGAAACTTTTCCTGGCCAGCCTTGACCTCTTTCCCTCACTTCCCCCACCCGTCAGTTTCCTAGGGCCCGACTCTCCAGGTTCCAACCTAGCACCTCAGCCACAACATCGGCAGGACCTGTGGTGCCAGTAGTCACCGGATTATGGAGTGCACCAGGCAGCAGGGCAGCCAGCGTGGCAAGGAGCCACAGCACGGACAGTCCCCCACCTGTCAAGCATCAAAAGTTGGCCAGTGCCCGGCGGGAGAGGGGGAAGACACCAGCCACCAAAGCCTCTGCCAGGGGTACAGGTGGGAGTGTGGAGTCAGCTGCGACACCTTCCAAGGTGGGGAAGGGGCACAAGAAAACCGGCAAGTCTGGGAAGATCAGCACGGCGGAGAAGAACGCCATCAGCCCTGCTGCCCAGGAGGCAACCACCAGAAGCCCTGCTGCCGCAGACATGCCCGCCAGCAGCAGCCTCGCTGCCCAAGACAGGACCCCCAGCAGCAGCCCCGCTGCCCAAGACAGGACCACCAGAAGCAGCCCCGCTGCCCCAGACAGGGCCGCCAGCAGCAGCCTCACTGCCCAAGACAGGACCGCCAGCAGCAGCCTCACTGCTCAGGAGGCGACTGCCAGCAGCCCCGCTGCCCAAGACAGGACCGCCAGCAGCAGCCCCGCTGCCCAAGACAGGACCGCCAGCAGCAGCCCCGCTGCCTAGGAGGCGGCCGCCAGCAGCCCCGCTGCCCAAGACAGGACCGCCAGCAGCAGCCCCGCTGCCCAGGAGGCGACCGCCAGCAGCCCCGCTGCCCAAGACAGGACTACCAGCAGCAGCCCCGCTGCCCAAGACCAGACAGGACCGCCAGCAGCAGCCCTGCTGCCCAAGACAGGACTGCCAGCAGCATCCCCGCTGCCCAAGACAGGACCGCCAGCAGCAGCCCCGCTGCCCAAGACAGGACTGCCAGCAGCAGCCCCACTACCCAGGAGGCGACTGCCAGCAGCCCCACTGCCCAAGACAGGACCGCCAGCAGCAGCCCCGCTGCCCAAGACAGGACCACCAGCAGCAGCCCCGCTGCCCAGGAGGCGTCCGACAGCAGCCCCGCTGCCCAAGACAGGACCGCCAGCAGCAGCCCCGCTGCCCAGGAGGCGACCGCCAGCAGCCCCGCTGCCCAAGACAGGACTACCAGCAGCAGCCCCGCTGCCCAAGACCAGACAGGACCGCCAGCAGCAGCCCTGCTGCCCAAGACAGGACTGCCAGCAGCATCCCCGCTGCCCCAGACAGGGCCGCCAGCAGCAGCCCCGCTGCCCAAGACACGACCGCCAGCAGCAGCCCCGCTGCCCAGGAGGCGACCGCCAGCAGCCCCGCTGCCCAAGACAGGACCGCGAGCAGCTGAACCGCTGCCAAGGACACCGCCGCCACAAGCACCGCTGCCAAGGACACCGCCGCCACAAGCACTGCTGCCAAGGACACTGCCGCCACAAGCACCGCTGCCAAAGACACCACCGCCACAAGCACCGCTGCCAAGGACACCGCCGCCACAAGCACCCCAGGCCCATGAGGAGATATACATCCACTACCTCTGTCCTTGGCAGGATGAAGCACTCTGGGCACAAAGCCCCCTCCAGAACCAGTGGAGATATACATCCACTACCTCAGTCCTTGGCAGGATGAAGCACTCTGGGCACAAAGCCCCCTCCAGAACCAGTGGAGATATACATCCACTATCTCAGTCCTTGGCAAGATGAAGCACTCTGGGCACAAAGCCCCCTCCAGAACCAGTGGAGACTGTTATCCACTTGAGAGACTGTGGCTTTGCACTCCCCAGGATTGAACAGTGGCCAAACCACCCACTGTAGAGACTTGTGAGACTGTGTCTTTGCACTCCCCAGGATTGAACAGTGGGCAAACCACCCACTGTAGAGACTTGAGAGACTGTGGCTTTGTACTCCCCAGGATTGAACAGTGGGCAAACCACCCACTGTAGAGACGTGTGAGACTGTGGCTTTGCACTCCCCAGGATTGAACAGTGGGCAAACCACCCACTGTAGGGACTTGAGAGACTGTGGCTTTGCACTCCCCAGGATTGAACAGTGGGCAAACAACCCACAGTAGAGACTTGTGAGACTGTGGCTTGGCACTCCCCAGGACTGAACAGTGGGCATGGGGCCCCCTCGTGGATTTGGCGTCGTGCACTGAACCGGCTGAGGTGCCCACCCTTTCCCTTCCCCCTGAGGTGCCTGTTTTATTTCTATCTGATGCCCCTGCAGTGTTTTCTCTGTCTTGTTCGGGTATCTTGTGTGGGCCTCGCCCATGCATTGTGGGGCCAGTGGTCCACGGACTTTAAGGGTGGAATACCTTGGATTAATATTATTGGTGTATATATTTGTAAATAGTGTATGTATATTATTTGAATACTGATTTTTAATATATTACAATCGTTCACCTCATTTCCTTTTGTCTTTACATTCTTCCGGGGGGGCTGTGGGGTGTAACTGTAATGTATCAACATGTACTTGTGTGAGTATTGTAGTGGGTGAGGGTGGGGGTGGGGGTGTTGCGTGTGTGTGTCGCTGTTTTTTCCCTCCCCTGTGTCGTAGTTGCAGTACTCACCGTGGTCATCGTCGCCGGCGTTCGTGCTCCTGGTAGAGGAGCAAGAAGATAAAGGCTGGAAAAATGTGGAGCTCTGGTTCCATGGCGTACTGGTTCCTCATGGGGTGTGCAGAGGTGAGCGTTTTCCCTTCGAAGTCCTGTTTCCGCTGTGTTTTTGTTCACAGTGAATCCGCCCCGGAAAAGGTGGCAGATTGGTAGGTTGTAATTCTGTGGGCGGTACATTGTCCTCCGCCTGTCTGTTGGCGGAAACCGCCATGTTGTTTGTTTGTACCGCCATGGCGGTCGGAGTGTTAAAGTGGCTGTCTTTGTTGGCGGTTTCTGCCATGGTTGTAATTCCATTTTTTTTACTGCCGGCCTGTTGGCAGTTTTACCGCCGCTTTAACACCGACTGCCAGGGTTGTAATGACCACCTAAATGTCTAAAAATTCCATCCAGGATCTGCTTGTTTTTTAGTACAACGGAAGAGCAGCTTTCCAAAGTCCTTATGTCCCAAGAACACCATAACTGTTAAGATCTATTTGCACATTAGTGGTAATAAAGTTCCCCCTCAACACAATAATGGTGTGTCTTTATGTTCTTAAGGAGGGAACATTTTAACATTGTATTAAAAATGAGAAGATAACACACCTTTGTTTCGGACGCTGACCGAGAGGGTGGAAAATAATTGATTGAATGCCCCAAAAATAAAAAATTATTGCATATTAGAAGTCACTTACCTTTCCACAAAGGACTGACAGTTTTTTCCTTGTGGGAACCACAAAGCCCTGCCTGCAAACTGGCTCAGTGGGGGTGAAAGGTAATTGGTGGCCCTAGCACTATACAACATTAAAATGTTGCATGAAAATCTACGGAAAAGGAAATACAACAGCTAGGAAATAAACAAACATTATTATAGTAAAAAAGATAAAGTAAAATGTGAGATGTGCAATGGGCTGCATCACTGAGATGGATTACTTTCAGGACTTGAAAGGGCTTCTAGAGCTGTTTAGTGCATCTACATAAAAATGCACATCACACCAGCAGCTGAGGAGTAGGCGGCAAATAAAGCAGTTGCATGCTCCAGAAGTCACACTTTCCTCTTCACGAGGCCCCAATCCAAGTTGTTATGGATGAGCAGGAGTGCTACTCCTAGAACAGCAGGATCCTTTGTTGTGCACAAGAAGATAAAGCTTCATTGATAGCTAATCATTTTAAAACACTCTGGAAGTCTTTCTGTTGAAGCGAGCGCCAGCCAATGCCCTATGTGCTAGGAAGGAGTTGGGTGAGCATGCGCGTTTCCTACAGGGAACATAGAAGTCCTATCCTCACCGCTGATCACCAGTGTTAGAAATTGGGTTTCTAGTTGGCAGGGTTATGCACCCTGTCCAAGTAGGGACCACAATCCTAGTTAGAGTAGGTCAGTTAAACACCCTAAATTAACCTGTACTCACCCCCTGGTAGCTTAGCACACAGCAGTCAGGCTTAACTTCAGAGGCAATGTGTAAAGTATTTGTGCAACACTAATTTACAGTAACACAGTGAAAAACACCATAAAAAGACTCAAAACTAAACCATGTTTAGAAAAACCGATAATATTTATCTGATGAAAAGATCCCAATGACAAAAAAACAATCAGTAGAAGTCGAGATATGAGCTTTTAAAGATTAAGGCCCTCATTATGACCCTGGCAGTTGGTGATGAAGTGGGGGTAATACTGCCAACTGGCTGGTGGTAACTACGCCAAATTATGACCATGCTGGAAAGTTCTCAGAAAGACAGCCAATGTACCACACCGACCGCCAGGGCGGAAACAACAGGCACCACAGCGGTAGCTGCCTATAGCCAGGCGGAAGTGAAAGTTCAGCCCACCATATTATAAGAAAACAATCCGCCACCTTTTCAGGGGTGGTACTGACATCAAAAGCTTGGTGGAAACTGAGCTTAGAAGTGAAAGGACTCACCTTTGGAGACACAGGGAAGAACCACACCTCCATGGAGCCCGAACTGCATGTTTTTCCGATGATATTCTATGTTCTGCTCCATCACAAACACCAACGCCAGCAAAGATGACAATGGTGAGTACAGCCACCTAGCACACAAGGATGGGGGGAGGAAAACAAGAGTGACACAGACACGCACCATACACACACACCCACACACACACACCATACACACAACCAGCTGCACAAGAAAACAAGTCAACCCCCCTAAATCGGCTGAATAATACAAGGACGAAAATACTTTACCAAAGTGAATGTAATAAGATCAACACAGTACAAATAATAATTTAGGCAATGTAACAGAAATATACAAATGTACAGAACAAGGGACAAAGCTCATTCCTCATTTTGCGTGGGCCACATGGCCACAGGCCAAAGTCCAAGGCCCCACTTGTCACCTGCATCAACACGGAGAGAATACTGCAGGGGCATCAGTTGGTGAATAGGCAGGCACCTCAGGGGAGGGGGACACCTCAGCCGGGAGCTGAAACAAAACCACTGGTTCTGGATGGGGCAACATGCCCTGTGCCTGGTCATGGGGAGTGCAAGGCCACAGTCTCTTGAGTGGGTGTCTTGCCCACTGGTTCTGGAGGGGGCAACAGGCCTTGTGCTCGGTCCTTGGGAGTGTGAGGCCACAGTCTATCGAGTGGGTGTCTTGCCCACTGGTTCTGGAGGGGGCAACATGCCCTGTGCTTGGTCCTGGGGAGTGCAAGACCACAGTGCAACACCACAGTCTCTCAAGTGGGTGTCTTGCCCACTGGTTCTGGAGGGGGCAACATGCCCTGTGCTTGGTCCTGGGGAGTGATGGGCCACAGTCTCTCGAATGGGTGTCTTGTCCACTGGTTCTGGATGGGAAAACATGCCCTGTGATTATTCCTGGGGAGTGCAAGGCCACAGTCTCTCAAGAAAGTGTCTTGCCCACTAGTTCTGGAGGGGGCAACATGCCCTGTGCTTGGTCCTGGGGAGTGCAAGGCCACAGTCTCTTGAGTGGGTGTCTTGCCCACTGGTTCTGGAGTGGACAGGCCGCACAGCAGCCCATGGACGCAGGATTACATGTTGTCCGCCGGCAGTGACGGCTGCACTGTGGTGCTGCTGCTGGTGGGGGGAGGCTCCTGCACATCCCTTGCACACTCGGATGGATGCACTGTGGTGGTGATGCTTGTGGGGAGGCTCCTGCACATCCCCTGCACCCTTGGATGGATGCACTGTGGTGGTAATGCTGGTGGGGGGAGGCTCCTGCACATGCCCTGCACCCTTGGATTGATGCACTGTGGTGGTGCTGGTGGTGGGAGGCTCCTGCACATCCCCTGCACCCTCGGATGGATGCACAACCATGCTTGGTGGTGGGGGATCCGTCACATCTGCTTGTCCAGGCTCCTTGACCCTTTTGCCTGCAGGTGCAGGCTCCTTGACCCTCTTGCCTGCAGGTGCAGACACCTTGCCCTTCCTGCCTGCTGGTGCAGGCTCCTTGGCCTTCCTGCCTGCTGGTGCAGGCTACTTGGTCTTCCTGCCTGCTGGTGCAGGCTCCTTGCCCTTTGTGGTGGCAGGTGCAGGGTCCTTGCCCTTTAGGCTGGCTGGTGCAGGCTCCTTCCCCTTCAGTAAATGTGGCCTGGATTCCTTTCCACCACAAGTGGTTGAGGATGGAACTGGGCCCGTGGACTGTGTGGCGGAGGTGCTTGGCTGGGTTCGTGATACCCTGGTCATACATGCAGGACAGGGGGAGGGGTAGGAAAGAGGTCAATGGTGGATAGTTTTTTAGGGACATTGGGCCAGGAAGAGGGAGAAGTAATGGGAGCGGAGGATGAGGGAGTGGTTGTCGGAGGTGTCTGTCTGCTGGATTTGGGTGCAGGTGCATGAACTGTATGCTGTTGTGAGGTGGATGGCTGTTGGGTGTCTGAGTGCTTGCATTTGTGTACTTTAGGAGGGGTACAGACACAGTGGGAGAGGACACATTGGACGTGTGCATGGATGTTGTGGAGGTGTCTGCCTGTGAGGTGTGTGTTTTGATTGGTGTGGTGATGATGCTGGTAGTGGATGATGATGTGGTGCATGCACGTTTGAGTGTTGATGTAACTAGGTGGGAGATGGAGGTTGAGGAGGAGGAAGAGGGGGAGACAGTGGAAATAGTAGATGTTGTTGTGTCTTCAACTGGATGGTGTTTGTGTGAATGCCTGTGGGATGAAGTGTGGTGTTTGTGTTTGCCTGTAACACTCTTGTGTGTTGTCCTGTGTGCATGCTCGTCTGCCTGTGTGCTTGGGATGGGTTGGGGTTGAGGAGAATGGGACTGGGAAGTGGAAGTTGGAGCGGGGATGGTAGAAACAGGGACAATGGCTGCCATCAGAGAGGAGGCCAGAGCCTGAATCGACCTTTGTTGAGCTGCCAATCCAGTGTGAATGCCTTAGTTTGTTGCATCTGGGCTGCCAGCCTCTGGATGACATTCACAATGGTTGACTACCCTACAGTGATGAATCTCAGGAGGTCAATAGTCTCCTCACTCAGGGCAGCAGGGCTTACTGGGGCAGGGCCTGAGGTGCCTGGGGTGAATGAGATGCCCACCCTCATGGGCAACTCGATGAGGGGCTGCTGGGAGGGTGGTGCTGGTGCGGGGGTGGCGGCTGTACCTGTAGCTGGGGTGGTCACAGAAGTGTCCGCTACCACCAGGGAGCTTCCATCGGAGGAGGTATCTGTGTCTGAAGTGTCCCCTCCAGTCTCCGCTGTGCTGCTCCCCTCGCCCTCCGTCCCACTGGTGCCCTCAGTGTCAGTGGATTCTGCCTCCTGGATCCTGTAGGATGCAGCTCCATCCGTCGCCAGTGCCTCTGCTCCTCCGCCAGATGATGCTAATTCACATAAGGACAGAATGACAAAACAAGAGGAGGGGTGGAGAAAGAAAAAGGATACACTGGGTCAATGGCTCCTCCAACACCAATGTTGGCGTACACAGCACCCTCACACACAGGGAACAAGCCTACGCACTATGCATTGCACCACCACTGATATTGCTAGCCACCAAGGCATGAGGAAGGGCACACACCGCCAAATGCAGCACACCTGGGACCCACGCAGCCCTGGCCAGTAGTGGATGCCTACAAGCTAGGTAGCAGGATTATCTCTTCAGAATCCTAGCCACCAGGGAACCTACGCTTCAATGTCAGGCCTAGCCTAGGGGCACCCACTGACACACATTCACCACTAGGATACCACCCTACCATGCATAAGTTGTAATGATGGGCATTGTATTCACCCCCTTGTGGCTGCTGTGATGCCCTCAAGCACGCATCTAGCTCTGGCTAGGCCACTGCCAGTATACGGGCCATCAAGGGGGTCAGGGTTCGACGGGTACCCCTTCCTTATTGGGAGGCCATCCCCAGCTGGGCCTCCGCCGTCTTACGTGCCCAGCGTCTCAGGTCCTCTCACCGTTTGCGACAGAGGGTGCCCCACCTGCCATGGACCCCCAGGATCCGCACCTCCTTGGCGATGGCACCCCATATATCCTTCTTTTGATGGGAGCTAACCTGCAGAGGCAAAACACACAGGGAAATATCATTAGACAACTAGTCCAGCCTGTTACACATATGGCCCACCACACCCGTTTCCATCACCATTGGTACACACATAGCCCAGCACACAACCTGTATGCTGCCAAGAGGACTTCCACCCCCCCTTACACAAGGCCTTCACACACACCACTCCATGTATTCATGCCACATGCATCGTGCCCACAGTGTACTCACCTGTTAGTCTGGAGGCCCATACAGCGGTCCGTACTGGGGTAGGACCCCAGCCTTCACTTCGAAGGAGTTGGAGAGACTGGTGAAGGCTGGGGTCCTTTCCCCGGTCACACGGGCCATGGTAGGTTTCAAACACAGGTCACAGCAGCACATGCAGTGTAGGTCCTCTCCTATGGAAGGTCAGGTAGCAAGTGAGGAATATGATAGAAAATGGTAGTCCACGACGATGCATACTGTCACCGCTGGCGTAGATCACCATTGGCCACTGTACCCCATAGGGCCCAATGTTAACTAATGAGGAGCTGCACGGTTCCCGACGGCCTCCCGCAACGGCACACAACGTCAGCGGAATTACCTCACTTCTACCTGTCCCTTCACACAGGACAGGCGGACACCATTTAAAGCGGGGGGCAGACCTCTGGAGTAATGCTGCTTCACAAGAGGCATTGGCACATACTGGACAAATCACACTGACCCATTACATGTTTACAGAATGCAAACTACTGTTGTAGCTCCATTGTTCTGGTTGTGACCAGCTCCTCACTCTTGTGTCCCTTAGATTCCTACCGCTGCGGAAGAATAGGAGATGGAGACATACCCCCGTGTACAGACCCCTGGTGGACTTGGCTACACTGGAGGACAGGCACATTATCCTCACCTATAGACTTGACAGGGCCACAGTCACAGAGCTGTGTGCCCAATTGGAGCCTGACCTGATATCTGCTATCCATCACCCCACTGGGGCCCCCCCTCTTGTGCAAGTGCTATCAGTACTCCATTTCCTGGCAACTGGTTCTTTCCAAGTAACAGTGGGCTTGGCAGCAGGAATGTCACAGCCAATGTTCTCTAACGTGCTGACAAGAGTGTTGTCTGCCACAGTGAAGGCTGAATTTTATGCAATGGGACATTTCCCCAACATAATTGGGGTGATTGATGGAACACATAGCATTTGCCCCCCCCCCACCACCCCCTGGCAGAATGAACAGGTGTTCAGGAATCGTAACAGTTTTCACTCCATGAATGTTCAGATGTTGGCGGACCAGTACATCTCCTACGTCAGTGCTAAGTAACATGGGTCGGTGCATGATGCCTTTGTCCTGAGGAATAGCAGCATCCCAAATGTGATGGCGCAATTACAGAGGCACAAGGTGTGGCTAATAGGTGAGCCCTGGTTCCCACCCAGTATATGTTGCTGTATGGGTATGGTACAGGCCATTTAGGATAGTGTGTGGCTAAATGTTGTCCCTCAATATTTGCAGGTGACTCTGGTTACCCAAACCTTTCAAGGATCATTGAAAGGACCATTGGCCTCCTGAAGGCCGGGGTTCGGTGCCTCCATCTAACAGGTGGATCCCTGTGATACTCACCCAAGAAGGTCTGCCAGATAGTAGTGGCATGCTGCATGTTGCATAACCTGGCCCTCAGACTCCATGTCCCTTTTCTGCATGAGAAGGAAACTGGAGATGCCCATGTGCCAGCAGTGGACCCTGTGGACAGTGAGGATGAGGAGGCAGAGGATGAGGACCACAGAACATCTGTAATACAGCAATACTTCCAATGACACACAGGTAGGAGAGTGTAACTTTATATTTCAATGACTTTGGTTGTAATCTGTGTGACAATGGCATGCTGATAGTTCCCACTTTTATGCCCAATTACTGTTCCCTCTGACAATTTATTTAGAAGATGTTGGTGACCTGACATATACCCCTGGTGTGAACACTACAGCCAGCTACAGGTCATTAATCTATGCTAAATCTATGTACAGTTCATTTGCAATGGTTGTACCTGTTTCAATCAATACATATTTGAAATACATGACATACTCGAAATAGATTTTGATCCAAGGGTGTTTATTGAAGTGCTAACATATAGGGGGAAAGTGCAATGGGACAGGGTGATGATGGGGGAAAGTCCAGGGAATTGTTCCCGTCTGTTAGTAGCACAGTTGCAGTGTCCAGGGGGACATAGGAAGAGAAGCAATGGCAGTTTAAGGTAGACAAGGTGACTGATTAGGACACAAGGGGGACAATCAGGAGAGTCTCATTTCCTGGTGGGGGTATTGGCAAGTGTCTCTGGCTTCTGTCTGGATCGCAGGGAATGTTTGCAGGGTGGTTCACCCTATGCAGGGGGAGGGGTGCTGGTGGCCTGTGAGTCCTGTGGCGAATCCTTCTGGCCACTAGCGGCAGTGGAGGTAGAAGGCTGTTAAGATGTCTGGCTAGTGGCAGGGGCCCACTGGTGTGAGAATGCCTCCCTCATAATGTTGCCCATGTCTGCCAGCACCCCTGCTATAGAGATCAGGATGTTGTTGATGGCCTGCAACTCCTCCCTGATCCCCTGGTATTGTCCCCTCTGCAGCCACCTGTTCTCACGCACATTGTCAAAGATTTGGCCCATCGTGTCCTGTGAATGTTGGTAGGCTCCCACTATCTCGGAGAGTGCCTCCTGGAGAGTCGGTTCCCTGGGCCTGTCCTTCCCCTGGAGCACAGCAGTCCTCCCAGTGTCCCTGTTGGCCTGTACCTCTGTCCCCTGAATCGTGTGCCCACTGCCACTGACCCCAGGTCCCTGATTGTCTTGGGTGTGCGGTGTGGCCTGTGGTCCCTGTAGAGGTGAACACACTGCAAATTGACGTGTCCTGGGGACAGAGGTGTGGGTACACTGGGTGGATACTGTGATGGTGTTTCCTGATGGGGGAGACTCTGTGGTGGTGTGTGACTGGGCTTGGGTAACTGGCTGTCCAGTGGTCTTTGATGGGCCAGGTAGGTCATCCAGATCCTGAAGACCAGAGATGCTGTCATTACTGTGGGCCTCTTCAGTTGGGGGACTGGATAGTGCTGGCACCTCCTCTCCAGTGACATTGGCTGGGGTACCTACGGGGATGTAAATGATGTGTTATGGTTAATGTGTCTGACATGATGTACATCCGTGGTTTCCCCTCTTCGTTTGGATTTGCCCTGCCAGCTTTCACCTGTGTATGTTAGAATATGTGGGATTGTTAGTTCTGTTTGCTGTGCATGCTTTAGTGAGGATTGTTCAGCTGTACAGCATGCAGGGCTTGGCATTGGGATGAGTGAGATGTGATGGTAGGGTGTGTGGGATATAGTGGAGTGACGGGAGTGAGGGTGAAGGTATGGGATAGCATGAAGGTAGGGGGTGCTAATAGTAGAGAGTTGACTTACCTGAGTCCAGTCCTCCTCTGACTCTGGCCAGGCCCTCAGAATGCAGTATTGCCAAGACTTGCTCCTCCCATGCTGTGAGTTGTGGGGGAGGAGGTGGGAGTCCACCGCCAGTCCTCTGTACAGAGAGCTGGTGTCTTGCTGCAATGGAATGTACCTTCCCTCATAGGTCGTTCCACCTCTTCCTGATGTCATCCCTAGTTCTTGGGTGCTGTCCCACGGCGTTGACCCTGTCCATGATTCTCCACCATAGCCATCTTCCTAGCTATAGATATCTGCTGCACCTGTGCTCCAGATAGCTGTGGCTCTACCATGACGATGTCCTCCACCATGACCCTTAGCTCTTCCTCTGTGAAACGGGGTGTTTGTGGTGCCATGGGTGTTCTGTGAGGTGTGTTGGTGAGAGTGTGTTGGGTAATGTGTTGGGGTGTGTAATGTGGAGTGCGTGAGTGGTGTATAGGTGTGAGTAGTGTGTGGCTCTAGTCAGTGGTCTTGGTGTCTCTCTGGTGGCAATGGTTTGTAGTCATAAAGGGTTGTGGGTACTGTGGGTGTGTGTTTTACAGTGGCGTGGGTGTGTGGGTGTGTTGTGTGTATGGGTGTCAGGTGTATGTTGTTTGAATTGTCCAATGTGTTGTTGTTTTGTATATGGGTGTCCATTCTGAGAACGGGGTATAAACCACCAGTGGTTTACCGCCGTTGAATGTCTGCCATGGTGATTCATGGGTCAGAATGTGGTGGGTGTTGTTCTGTTGGTGTAACGATGTGGGTTTTGGCACCGCCACTTTATCACTGACCTTTGGGTTGGCGGATTTGTGTGTGTGGCTGTATTCTGTCAGATTAGGGTGTGTGACATAATATGGTGAACGGATTTCTGCCGCCGCCACAGTAAGTTGGTGGCGGTCAGCGTGGCGGTAAGTGGGATTTACTGCCAATGTCATAATGAGGGCCTAAATGTGAAAACAGTGCTTAGAAGTCAATTGCGGTCAAAAGGTTACTTGATGTCGCGAGGGACTGTTGCAAATCCAAAATCCAGGCCGACCAGGATAGAGGGTATGCCAGCTAGAGAACCCACAAATGGTCCACTGAACAATATCTTTGATGGAGTAATGCATCGACGGTGAGGATACATTGCGTCAATATTTTTACTGCACCTGGGGCACTGCCTCATCAGTGGGCTCCGTGTAAGTGGATGCGATGTGTCATCATCAGGCCGCACATAGCATCATTGTCGGGTCATGCAGTCTGTTATCTGCTGTAGTCAGGAAGCTGCTGCTTTGCCACCAGAGATGCGATGTGCCAATTTTTCTGCCGCACTCAGGATGATATGTCGATTTCTTAAGATTGTAGCTGCAAACTCACTTGTGAAGCCTAGAACTGGAGGGAGCATCTCAGACAAGGATAGGACTTACAGAGGGCAGAGTCCAGCAGCAACAGGAGATTAGCAAGCAGTCTTTGATGTCCCTGAGACTGCAGAAGAACAGGGAACAAGCCAGCAAGCTCTTTGTGACTCTTGAGTGTAGGCATGTAGAGAACAAGTATGTATGTATGTATGTGTGTATATTTATAAAGCGCATTCCGGCTCACAAAGAGCATTGAAGCGCTAACATAGGTAAAAACGACACTGAACTCAGGAAACCCCAACCCGCAGAGGGAAACACAAAGATTAGTTAGGAAAGAGCCATGTTTTAATCAATTTCCTAAACCGTAGATAACTTGTTTCATCCCTAATGTTCAGGGAGAGGGAGTTCCAGCGCTTGGCTGCAGCTACAGTGAAGGCTTTATCACCCCACTTCAGTCTATTAGTCCGGGGGACCTGAATAAAGTGGGCTGACGATGATCTAAGATGTCTCTTTGGTGTATACCAACCTAATTTAGCGGACAGGTATTTTGAGCCTTGGCCATGCACTGCTTTAAAGGACAAGCAAAGAGATTTAAAAATGGTCCGTTGAGCCACCGGAAGCCAGTGCAATTGTCTAAGACTACTTCTGACAGAGGTCCAATGCGAGAGATTAAGAACCGCTCTGGCGGCTGAATCCTGTATCAACTGCAGCCTATTAGGAAGGCCTTTATCTAGATTAAGAAACAAGGCATTACAGTAGTCCACTTTAGACACTACTAGAGCTAAAGTGGCAGCAACTCTCCATTTGTGCTGAAGAAAAGGAAAGACTTTCCTTAACATTTTAATCAACCACAAACAAGTTTTAACAGTGTGGTTTACCTGATATTTGAAGGACAGTTGATTATCAAACATAATACCCACGTTTTTGCTAACATTGGTGGGGATTGGAAGGGAACCGCAATCTGATGGCCACCAGCGTGGACTCCAATGTTTAACACCAGATCCAAAGCAGAGAATTTCAGTCTTAGAAGCATTAAATTTCAACCAGTTGGACCCCATCCAGTTTCTGACCTCCTTCATACAAAGGTTAAAGAGGTCTGCCACCTCCTCCCAGTTTTTATTAACTGGGATAATAAGCTGTGTGTCATCTGCGTATGAGGTGGGGATAAAACCAAAAGATCGAACCAAGTTGGCCAGCGGGGCAACATAAATATTAAACAAGGTAGGGCTCAGTGAGGAACCCTGTGGAGTCCCACAAGGAAGTAGATAAGGTGTGGAATCAAAATTGCCACATCTTACAGTGGTCCATCTATTAGTTAAAAAGGATTCCAACAGTTTCAAGGCCCTACCTCTGACACCTACTTGATAAAGATAGGTCATCAAAACCTGGAAAGAAATAGTATCAAAGGCTGCAGATAAATCTAATAGGACTAGAATGGCACCTTGTCCCTCATCCACATGTCTTCGAATAGAGTCGGTGGAAGAGATAAGACCAGATTCCGTACTATGCGCTTTCCTGAAGCCATGCTGAGAGGGGTCTAAAGCTTCCACTTCCTCAAGAAAATCTGCTAGTTCCCTATTCATAATTTTCTCCAGAATCTTAGCAGAGAAAGGAAGGAGCGCAATTGGCCGTAAGTTATCAAGGTCCTGCAAGTCTCCATCTGGTTTCTTCTTCACGGGAACTACTATAGTCTCCTTCCATCTAGCAGGATAGCATCCACAACTAAGGATTTCCTGAAAAATAGGAACTAGAGTCCGAGCTATACAATCGGGAGCCATATGAATCACTGAGGGAGGACAGGGATCTAGAGGAGAGCCGGATTTAATATTCAGGATCAATTTGCTAAGGTCATCTAGAGACGGACAAAGAAAGTCAGACAGAATTAATTCACTTGCTACCGGATTGAGAGAGGTCCAAGGGATTAGCTCCCTACTTTCCTCAGGAGGGGCAAAGTTAGCATAAGAACAATAAATCTAAAAATGCTTTGCTACTTTGTCACTGTATTCTTGTGTATTTACTAGTTCAGGTGGCTTGGAGGGGGTAGATAATTCCCTGATCACCTTAAAAAGCTCCCTCGGGCATTTAAGGCCTCCTGAACCTTAGCCGAATAAAAGGTAGACTTGGCCTTGAATCGGGCCGCTTTATAGATTTTAAAAATAGACTTAAGTAAGTCCCTTTCCTCTGGGCTAGGATTCAATTTCCAAAGTCTCTCCATTTAACGACATTTCCTCTGGAGAGATTTCAATTCACTAGTGAACCAGGGTTGGTTCAACTTGTTCCGACTAGTGGGCCTAAGGGTCTTGGGAGGTGACAATTGAGACATAACAGTCTCTAGCCCCTGATAAAGGCTTTCACGTGGGGGCAAGGAATGCCTATTGTCCTTAACCAAGGCCTTTTCTAGAGCCAGTATTAGTTCTACCCGTTTAATTTGTTTCCACGGTCTGAATACTTGATTCTCCCTATTGAAAGGAGGGGGAGTACAGTTCAATGCAGTTTGAAACAGCAGGAGATGATGGTCAGTCCAGCGTAACTGAAAATTAGTTAACTCCATATGTGTAGCAGTACGCGCAAAAATCCCATCCAATATGTGACCGGCTGTATGCGTAGCAGTAGAAACTTTGAGAGTCCAATCTAAAGCTATCATCAGATCAAGGAGTTCAGTGACCATTGGATTACAGGATTCATCTAAATGAATATTAAAATCTCCTAATATGAGTGCCTTAGGAGACATAGCCATAGGTTCCAAAAGGGACACCCAGGATTGAGGAACATTTACAAAAGAACCAGGAGGTCTATAGATCAGTAACTCCTCAAGAAACGCCTGGCCATTCTGTGAAATCTTGAAAGCCATAGCTTCACAAGTTTCGGAAGGAATGTTCGTCCAAGTGCAGGAGAAAGTAGATCTGCAAATAATAGCCAGTCCGCCTCCCCGACCCAGAGGTCTGTCCAATCTATAGTACATGTACCCCAGGGGAGTTGCTTCGATAAAGTCAGGATCCGATTCTAACTTACCCCAAGTTTCTGTAATAAAGAGACAGTCATTATGCCAAACTTCAAGCAACTCCCTAATTTCTAGCTGATGTTTAGGAAGTGACCGAGCATTGACTAGTGCCTGACAAAGCGGCTTAGCATAAGTCATTTTAGACCCCTTATTTAAATTCCCTAACTTTGCTTTACTATTGCGTTCCATTCTGACTTCCCTCAGAGTCAGGGGAGCGCATAATTTCCAGCTACATACCTCGCATATCCAGTCAGACCTGCAATCTGAAGGTGCTTTATGATTGCAAATTTGGGCCATCCCCCTACCTTCAAATGAGTCAAGATGAATATTATTTTTAAAAAAAGACCAGTATTTCTGGCGCCTGGGCACGTTCGGGCACGGACGGGCGCAGACGGGCTTGCCCCGCTTTCCTGTTCACATTTAAAGACGTGAGGTCTAATGACCTGCGTCGACTAGAACGCTGACTTTGCAGCGTTTGTGCGCGAGGACCGGAAGAAGGGCTCTGACAGACCCTCACTTCCGCCTCGTAGACTAACAAAAAACAACACGTTACAAGCAGATTTTTTTTAAAAAGCACTAAAGACAAACCCCAACCCAGTGCCACTTAAAAGCCTCCACAGGAATCTAAAAGTAACTATATTTTAACAATATAAACATTTTCTAAAAAGACCAGCAGTATCCTTCTGAGAGCGCGCGCTTTACCTATTAGTGTGCGGCCGCTCTTCAGTTTGCATTTAAAGACGCGAGGTCTAATGACCTGCGTCGACTAGAACGATGACTTTGCAGCATGTGTGCGCGAGGACCGGAAGAAGGGCTCTGACAGACCCTCACTTCCGCCTCGTAGACTAACAAAAAACAACACGTTACAAGTCCAGTCCTTATCACTGCAGGACATAAGCAGCAGGAATCAGGCCAGCACAGCAGCACAAACAGGAAGGTGGCAATCCCTCTTACAGCAGAGCACAGAGCAGCAGTAGGCCAACACATCAATGCAGTTGCTAAGTGGCAGTCCCTCCCGGCAGCATAACAGTTCTCCCTGGCAGTGTCTTTGGTTCCAGTAGAGATCTGATTTGGTGGAGTTTTGGGTCCCTGGTGCTGGAAAGTGGGAGAAACGTCCACACCTGTCTTTGAAGTGCACAAGGTCTCTGTCTTGCCCTCCCTAGCTCCAGAATCTCGACAGGGGGGATTCAACCATTTGTGTGAGGAGAAGCACAGCCCTATTCAGGAGTAAGGGTCAACTCCTCGCACCCATCTAGCCCAGGAAGATCCATTAGCCTGATGATGGGCCATAAATATGCAAATGACACACCCAAGCTCCTTTTGAGTGTGAGTGCCTAGAGGGAATGCACAAAGCCTAGCTGTTGACAACCCCAGATGTGTATTCAGACACAGGCAGAGGCACAAAATGGTTAAAGTAAGAAAATTTCAACTTTCTAGAAGTGGCATTTCAGATTTAAAATTCAAAATCTGACTTTACCATAAATTGTGATTTAAAATTGTGAGTCAAGGGACTCCAAACTCCATATGTCTATCTTTTTCCTACTGAAATTATACTTAAAAGATGTTTTACAGTAATACCAATGCTATCCTATGGGTGAGATAACCCTTGCAATAGTGCAAAACAAATTTAAGAGTTTTTCACTACCTGGATATGTTAAACTTAAAAGTACATGTCCAACGTTTTAAAAACACTGCACCCTGCCCTTGGTGCTAACTAGGGCTTTCCCTAGGGGTGACTTAGATGTGAAAAAAAGGAAGGTTTGGGCCAGGCCCACTAGTAGCATGTAACGTACAGGCCCTGGGCACATATAGTGCACTTTACTAAGTAACTTACAAGTACATTATATGTGCCAATTGTGGAAACGCCAGTGTTACCAAGTTTAGAGTACAAAGCATCTGCACTTTAGCACTGATCAGCAGTGATAATGTGCCCAGAATCCTAAAAGTCACCAGTAAAGAGTCAGAAAAACAAGAGGTCATAGGGCAGAAAGTTTGGGGAAACAACTTCAAAGATGTCAGGTCTAACCTGGTGACAGCAATATGGTGAGAAAAAAAAAACATAAAAGGAAACACAAAGTGATGTGTAACAGACAAAAAAATAAAGAACTAAAAATTAAAGTTAAAAAAGATACAAAATACCAGGGAAGGATAAATAGGAAATCAGGAGTTACCATTCATAGTGTTAAAATATGATTTAAAGAGTAGGATTAAGAAAAGTGTAAAATTTGAAGTAACGTATCTTAATAAATACTTCTGGAAAGTAAAAAATAAAAATAAAAACAACTCAAGAAAATGACTAATAGTAAGACAAATTTGGTTCAGTCACCTTTACATGTCCTACCCCTCTCAATAATCTATATTCTGCAAATGGCTCCAAACATCCTAACTCTACAAACCGTATTCTGCCTCTACCACCGTCATATATTTGTTCACTCTCACAGTCGGTACTGCATTGCCTAGGCCTCTGATTGGCAACAGCACCTTTATTTGTGCATAATGTTTACACTATTTTTTCTAACTGCAAATCCCTGGTAAATTTTGAAAAAATAAAATCTGAAGTGGTAAATCGTGTGACTTTCCAGCTTCATTGGTAAAGCCATGGTGTACATAAACATGTGAAAAAAATAATTGTAAAATCACTAAAGAAAAAATAAAGAAAACATACTACTAGCAGGCAGGCAGGTGTCTGCAACACCGGAGGTCTCCCCCACAGCAGAGCCATTGACGCTGGCCCTAACCCTGGCCCTGTTCTGTAGTCACATGAAAGGAAAGAAGAAAAAGTAGGCACTGATTGTGTTGACATGTTAAAATTAATAGTCACACAAATCTACCATGTCACCCCTTTTCCCAAGTGTTGCTTGTTCTACAAGTACCTATAAATATTATGGTGGTCATTACAACCCTGGCGGACGGTGTTAAAGCAGCGGAAACACCGCAAACAGGCCGACGGACCAAAAAAGGGAATTATGACCCTGGCGGAAACCACCAACAAAGACAGACACTTTAACACACCGCCCGCAGCGGCGGTGCAAACAAGCAGCGTGGCGGTCGCCGCCAACAGACAGGCGGGAGACAATGTACCGCCCACAGTATTACAACCCGCCAATCCTCCACCTTTTCCGGGGCGGATTCTCCGTGGATAAAAACGCAGCGGAAACAGCTTTTGCTATGGGAAAACGCTCACCTGAACACATCCCACGAGGAACGAGGACTCCATGGAGCCGGAACTCCAAATACTACCTGCCCTTGTGTTTCTGCTCCTCTACGACCAACAGCTACGTAGGCGCCGAAGACAACAGTGAGTACTGCACCTACGACATAGGGGAGGGGGGAGGCAAAAGTTAGGGGGACACCCACCAAACACCCCCACCCTCGCATATTACAACATACACACCAATGCATTCACAAAAATCACCATAACAACCCACAATCCCCCCGGAAGAATGAAAAGACAATGCGAAATTCGGTCAAACATTGTAATGTGGCAATATACTGTACATTTCACACAAATATATACATATATATATATTTGAAAATCAGTCAGAATTATATACAATATGAGAAGTAGTGCAGATATGTACACAACAATGTCCGTGCACCAACAGTCCAAAAATGCATGGGCGAGGCCCACAAAGGATACCTGACCACAATCGGAGAGAACACTGCCAAGGCATCAGATAGAAATACTACAGGCACCTCAGGGGGAAGGGAAGGGGGGGCACCTCAGCCGGATGACTGCAAAGCCAGATCCACGACGGGGCTCCATGCCCATTGATGTATCCTGGGGAGTGCAAAGCCACAGTCTCTCAAGTCTCTACAGTGGGTGGGGTGCCCACCGTTCCATCCTGGGGAGTGCAAAGCCACAGTCACTCAAGTAGATGCAGGCCTCTAGTGGTACTGGGGGGGACTGGTGCCCAGACTGGATGAGTCTCCCCGTGAAAGTTCCTGTCCTGTCACTGTCCCAGCTGCACATGGGATAAGGATGCCTGATGTGGCGGCCCATTCATTCCTACCCGGTGCTTGCCCTGTTCAGCGGTGCATTGCCATGGCGGTCTTCGCCCTGTTCAACGGTGCGTTGCCATGGCGGTCTTTGCCCTGTTCAGCGGTGCTTTGCCATGGCGGTCTTCGCCCTGTTCAACGGTGCTTTGCCATGGCGGTCTTTGCCCTGTTCACCGGTGCTTTGCCATGGCGGTCTTTGTCCTGTTCAGCGGTGCTTTGCCATGGCGGTCTTTGCCCTGTTCAGCGGTGCTTTGCCATGGCGGTTCTGCTACGGACATTGGTGTGTGGCATGACGTTCTCTACACTGGGCATTGGTGTGTGGCATGACGTTCCATCATTGCCCAGCGGGACTGACTCCAGCGGTGGTCTCCTGACCAGTGACGATACTTGGGCCCTCCTCGTTGTGACTCTGGTGGTGGTCTCCTGACCAGTGACGACGGTGCTGGCGGTTGTGTCTCGACCGCCGGAAATGATGGCGCACTTCTCCGCCTTGACACTCACAACAGGCTGGGCAGACTTCCTCTGGCCCTTCCACAACTTTGGTGGAGTCACAGCTGACTCTCCAATCCCCTTGGAAGCCATGTCAGTTGTTTTCCCACCAGGAGTCATAACACGGTCCTGTCGTCCACTCTCCAATTTTAGAGCCTTTACAGGGGGTGGGCTGCCAGTGCCTTGGCTCCAGGTCCTACTGCCTGCCCTGGTGGCCGGTGCACTCCACAAACCTTGAACAGGCACCACTGGTATTGGAGGCTTTTTGGCTGAGGCGCTACGACGGGACTGATGAATTGGAGGGGGTGGGCTGGGGGCAAAAAGGTCAACTTTACAGAGGGACAGTTTCTGACGAACACAGGGATGGGTAGTTGGAGGGGGTCTGGGAGTGGAGGAAGAGGAGGTAGTTGTCGGAGGTGTCACTTTAGGTGTTCTGGGTGCAGGTGCAGGTACTGGAGGCTGTCGTGAGGTGGATGGATGTTGGGTGAGTGATTGCCGGCATTTGGGTACTTTGGGAGGGGGCGTCACAGACACACTGGGAGAGGACACAGGGGACGTGTAAATGGCAGTGGAGGTGGTGAGTGCAGGTGAGCGGCTTGTGGTGCTGGGTGTCCTTGTGCGATTCATGGTGCCTGTAGATGTGGTGCATGCAGGTGTGTGTGTAGACGAGACTGGGAGGGAGGAGGGAGAAGAGGAGGAGGGGGACACAGTGGAGGCAGTGGATGTTGCTGTGTCTGTACGTGGGTGAGGCTTGGTGAGTGCCTGTGGTGTGTGTGGTGCCTGTTTGCTTGAGCTACTTGGGTGTGTTGACTTGTGTGCATACTGGTCTGTAGGTGTGCTTGGGATGGGATGGGGTACAGGAGATTGGGTCTGGGTGGAGGAAGTTGGAGGGGGGAGGCTAGAGACAGGGACAATGGCTGCCATCAGTGCTGAGGCCAGAGATTGCAGGGTTCGCTGAAGGACAGCCTGACCAGAATGAATGCCCTCCAGGAATGCATTACAGTGTTGCAACTCTCGTTCTACACCCTAGATGGCATTCACAATGGTAGACTGCCCAACAGTGAGTGACCTGAGGAGGTCAATGGCCTCCTCACTGAGGGCAGCAGGGGTGACTGGGGCAGGGCCTGAGGTGCCTGGGGCGAAGGTGATGCCCACCCTCCAGGGTGAGCGGGCACGGGGCGAACGCTGAGGGGCTGCTGGGAGGGCGGGGCTGGTAGGGGAGCCCCCATCGGCGGACGAGTCCGTGTCGCTGCTTGGTGATCCGGTGGCCGACGTGAAGCTCCCCTCGCCCTCCGTCCCACTGGTGCATTCAGAGTCTGTGGTGTGGCCCTCCATGGCCATGTGGGATGCAGCTCCCTCGTGCTCCGGTGCCACTGTACCTCCGCCTGTTGATGCTGATGTACAAAAGGACAGGGAGAGCAGAAAAAGGGGGGGAGACAGAAGAAAGAGAGTTTTAGTGCATGGATTACCGCTACCGTTGGCGGACAAGACAGACGCAGCAGCCCCCTGCATTACGCCGTGCTCCTGCCCTCTGCACATGCAATTCCTGGGATATGGCCTACATGGCAATGGTGGACATCTGCGCACATGGATGCCACAGGGACAACTGTACCTCGACTTGGTACTCTGCTGAGGTGGGGTAGAGTGCCACATGGCCTACATTACGGAGGGGCCTTGCCTACCTAACTCGCCCTGGCCTAGGGACACCCACAGCCCAGCTCCCCCACTCAGACCCCTCCACTACGTGCAAAGTCAGCAGAATGAGGTTGTACTCACCCCCTTGTGTCTGCTGTAATGCCCTCAAGCACCCATCCAACTCCGGGTAGGCCACCGCCAGGATCCGGAACATCAGGGGGGTCATGGTGCGACGGGCACCCCTCCCACGTTGGGAGGCCATCCCCAGCTGAGCCTCCGCCGTCTTCTTGCTGCAGCGGCGAATGTCCTCCCATCTCTTACGGCAGTGGGTGCCCCGTCTCTGGTGGGCCCCCAGGGTCCGGACCTCCTTGGCGATGGCACGCCAAATGTCCCTCTTCTGGTGGGCGCTGACCTACATGACATGCACAAGGGAAGAAGAGAAGCCATTACCAACTGCACCGTAGATGTAAGTGTCCCCCCTCCCTACCCTTGCCATTTGCCACATGCATTAATGTTCCCTGAACTCTGCCCCCTTCCCTCTTCCAACCAGCCCTCTCCACCCAGGCCTAGCCCATACAACGTGCTCCCTGTTTACTAACCTGTTGGTCTGGAGGACCGTAGAGTAGCGTGTACTGGGGAGGACCCTGTCTACCAGTTTCTCCAACTCCTGTGCAGTGAAGGTAGGGGCCCTTTCCCCAGACGCAGCAGCCATCGTCGCTTCCAGAACGAGGTCACAGCAGCACTTGCAGTGTAGGTCCTCTCCTGTCGAAGGTCATGTTTCTAGTGATTGAACAGATAGAAAAGGGCGGTGACATCCGCGGCGGTGACGTCCGCGGCGGGGCGCATCATCACCGCCGGCGCACCTGTTCATTGGCTCCTAGGACCCATAGGGTCCAATGTTAACCAATGCAGCATTGCGCCGCGGTCTACGACCGCCTACCGCGACGGTGTGCAACACCAGCGCTGTTACCCCACAATCTAATTGTCCCAGTTTAGAGGTCAGGCAGCCGCCATTTCAGGGGCCCACATGGCTTCAATTACTACTGCGTAACACATAGCTAGGCCTACACTCTACGCACATACAGGAAGGGTTTTGTGAGTGGTGTAGTCTTGTGTGTAACTGTGGGTACATACCTGGAGGAATACTGACTGGTTCTTCGCTGTTGTCCTTCGTAGGCACCGTCAGCTGGGACATATGAGAAGATGGCGGAATCCTCCGGTGTACCGACCGCTGGTGGACCTGTTGACAGTGGAAGAGAGACATGTCATCGTCACCTACCGGTTTGACCGTGCCACAATCCAGGAACTATGTACCCAGTTGGAGCCAGACCTGATATCACCAATCCGCCATCCGACTGGAATCCCCCCTGACGTGCAGGTGCTGTCAGTGCTCCATTTCCTTGCAAGTGGGTCTTTTCAGACAACAGTGGCCATGGCATCAGGGATGTCCCAGCCTATGTTTTCCAACGTGTTGTCCAGAGTGTTGTTTGCCCTGCTGAAACACGTAAGGAGATACATCATTTTCCCTCAGGTGGAGGATTTGCCTACAGTGAAAGGTGACTTCTATGCCCTTGGACATATCCCCAACGTCATCGGTGCCATTGATGGGACACATGTAGCTCTGGTCGCCCCCCACAGGAGTGAACAGATGTACAGGAACAGGAAGAGTTATCATTCAATGAATGTCCAGATGGTATGTTTGGCAGACCAGTACATCTCGCAGGTAAATGCTATGTTCCCTGGCTCAGTGCATGACGCCTACATCCTGCGGAATAGCAGCATCCCTGATATGATGGGTCAACTCCACAGGCACCGTGTATGGGTATTGGGGGACTCTAGTTACCCCAACCTGTCCTGGCTATTGACCCCAGTGAGGAATCCCAGGACCAGGGCAGAGGAACTGTACAATGAGGCCCATGGGCGGACTAGGAGGGTGATCGAACGCACCTTCGGCCTCCTGAAGGCCAGGTTCAGGTGCCTCCATATGACAGGTGGATCCCTATTCTACTCACCGAAGAAGGTGTGCAACATCATCATCGCCTGCTCCATGCTCCATAATTTGGCATTGCAACGCCAGGTGCCTTTTCTGCAGGAGGATGATCCAGATGACGGTGTTGTAGCAGCTGTGGAGTCTGTGGACAGTGATGAGGATGATGCTGAGGAAGAAGACAACGACAACAGGGAGTCAGTCATACAGCAATATTTCCAGTGAGACACAGGTGAGAAAAATTTCATTTTTACCATTATATTAACTTTCACACGTCTACCTCTATCCTGTTTCTCGATTTAAATCACTATTTGGAAACTGAGTTGTACCCTTCCATTACGGTTTCACAGGTGTGGTTACCTACGTGTCAACTGCTTGCATCCTTCAAGTGCTTGTGATGTGTGACATAGGTATGTTAGCCTTACAATGGTAAACCCATTATGACACTGTCATTGATAATACATATTTAGTAAATCACAGACTGACTCCAGATTGTTTTGTAGTTCAAGGGTGTTTATTGAAGTGCTCTGAAATGTGAGGGGTTTATAAAATGAGGATGGGTGATGGTGGAGGAATGTCCATGGCAGAGTCCAGTCTATTTGTCTCACAGGTGCACTGCCCATCTGGGCATAGGAAGTGGAGCTGGTGCAGTTTAAGTATGGACAGGGTAACAAAGTGGGACAGTGGGGTGACAATCAGGGTGGTCTCATTTCCTGGCGGGGGTCTTGCCATCTTGCTCTGTCCTGTTCCTGGATCTCAGGGCCCGCTTGCGTGGTGGTTGTCCGTCTGCAGGGTGTGGGGTGCTGGTGTGTTGGTCCTGTGGCGGGGCGTCCTGTCCACTAGCGACGGCGGAGGTGGTGGGCAGTTCATCGTCCTGGCTAGTGTCAGGGGCCCCTTGGAGTGCCACGGTGTCCCTCAAGGTCTGCTGTATGTCCTTCAGCACCCCTACGATGGTGCCCAGGGCGGAGCTGATGGTCCTGAGCTCCTCCCTGAACCCCAAATACAGTTCGTCCTGCTGGCGCAGGGTCTCCTGCAACTTGTCCAGGACCGTGGCCATCGTCTCCTGGGAGTGGTGGTATGCTCCCATGATGGAGGTGAGGGCCTTGTGGAGAGTGGGTTCCCTTGGCCTGTCCACCCCCTGTCGCACAGCAGCCCTCCCAGTTCCCCTGTGTTCCTGTGGCTCCGTCCCCTGGACCGTGTGCCCACTACCACTGCCCCCAGGTCCCTGTTGTTGTTGTGGTGGCGGGTTATCCTGGGTTCCCTGTAGTGGTGGACACACTGCTGATTGACCTGTCCTGGGTAGGGAGGTTCGGGCCCGCTGGGTGGGTGCTGTGCTGGTGTTACCAGAGGGTGGAAGGTTGGTGTTGGGCTGTGCCTGTGCAAGGGGAACCGACTGTCCCGAGGCCCACGATGGTCTGGGCTGGTCATCAGGATCCAGTAGGGCAGAGCTGCTCTCGTCACTGTGGGCCTCTTCTGGGGGTGGAGTGGTGTTGTCTGGACCCTCTGGTGTGGTGATGCATGTGTGTGTGTAATGGTGTACAATGGGTGGGTGTTTGTGTACCCCAGTGCAAGCATTCCTGTGTGTGGGTTTGTGTGATGATGGTTGAAGGTGTGTTCTGGGTATGTGCAGTGTGCATGCTTTAGTGAGGGGTGTCCATGCTTAGTTGTGTCATGCAGGGCTTGGTGTTGGGATGGGTGGTTTGTGTTATGGGTAGATTAGTGAGGATTTGGAGTGATAGGGGAGGGGGTGAGGGCGGGGGTGTGTGATATCATGCAGGTAGCGTGGGGGATATGATAGTTACGAATTGACTTACCAGTGTCCCATCCTCCACCGACTCCTCCGAGGCCCTCTGGATGCATGATGGTCAAGACTTGCTCCTCCCATGTTGTTAGTTGTGGGGGAGGAGGTGGGGGTCCGCCGCCAGTCCGCTGTACCGCGATGTTGTGCCTGGAGACCGTTGAACGCACCTTCCCCCGTAGGTCGTTCCACCTCTACCTGATGTCCTCCCTATTTCTTGGGTGCTGTCCCACGGCGTTCACCCTGTCAACTATTCTGCACCATAACTCCATCTTCCTGGCTTTTGATGTGTGCTGTACCTGTGAGCCAAATAGCTGTGGCTCTACCCGGACGATTTCCTCCACCATGACCCTGAGCTCCTCCTCGGAGAAGCGGGGGTGTCTTTGGCGTGACATGGGGTGGTGTGTGTGATGTGTGGGGTGGTGTATGTGGTGATGAGTGTGGTGAGTGTAGTGGTGTGTGGTGTTTTGTGCGTGGATGTTGTGTGGGTGATGGTGTTGTGTGCCTCTGTGTGATGGGGTTGTCTATTCTGTGCTCTCTCTCTGGCCTTCATTTGTGATTTTTTGGTCGTAGGGGTTTGTGGGTGATGTGGGTGTGTGTTTTATATTGTGTTGGGTGTGTGGGAGTGGTGTGTGTATGTGTATCAGGTGTGTGTATTTGTAATTGTCCAATGTGGCAGTGTTTTGGAGATGTGTGTGTATTTTGAGCGCGGCGGTGTGTACCGCCAATGGAAAACCGCGGTTGAAAGACCGCCGCGTGGATTCGTGGGTCGTAATAGCATGGGCGTGTTTCTGTTGGCGTCGAGGTGGAGGATTGGTTTCCGCCAGTTTATCACTGACCTTTGGTGTGGCGGTGTTGTGTGGGTGTCTGAATTTCGGCGGATTCCGAGCTGTGTGTCATAATAGCTGTGGCGGAATTCCGCGGCCGCGGCGGTGTATTGGCGGTCTTCTGCACGGCGGTAAGCGCCTTTTACCGCCAATGTTATAATGAGGGCCTATATCTCCTCCACTGTCATACATTCTCACTAAGACACCTGTGCAGAGGTTGTAGAGTCAAGGAGATCCATGCTTCGCACTTTCTGCCCAACAATCTGAATCTATCAGAGTGCTGATTATGAGGTGAATCTGAGTGGAATTCCACTCCTCTAAATTCAAAATGGTGCTCCCCCATCTGTGGTGGATTTCACAGGTGTGGGAACAACAGATAAAGTTTTACTGGCAAACAAATGTGAGTGTAAGATTGCCTCTGAATTGTGCTTCCTGACCAAGTCCTCTTCCAAGGCACAGGGCAACCAAGTAATTCTTCCTCCTGACAGGCAAAATCTTCCCCTCCCCTCTCCAACCCTCCTGGCAATGCATGACACCAACAGAAGAAATGATACAGGAGTCTGTGGATCAGAAAGGGACAGATTAGAATTGCTCCGAGTCCCTTTCCTTCTAGGGCCAGATGTAGTAAACTCCGGCATTGCGACTCACAAATTGCGAGTCGCAATGCAGGATGGTGTCCCTGACACCATCTGCGAGTCGCAAGGGGGTCGCAAAGGCCCACCTCATTAATATTAATGAGGTGGGTCGCAATTTGCGACCCCCTTGTGAGTCTCAGCATTCACAGGGATGGTGGCCTGCTGGAGACAGCAGACCACCATGTCTGTGACTGCTTTTAAATAAAGCAGTTTTTTTTTTTGTAATGCAGCCTGTTTTCCTTAAAGGAAAACGAGATGTATTACAAAATGAAAAAATGAAACGTGTCCGTTTCATTTTTTCAGAGCAGGCAGTGGTCCATAATGCCAATGCCATTCACAAAGGTGAAGGGGTCCCATGGGGACCCCTTCCCTTTTGCGAATGGCTTGGTGGTAACTGCGAATTGCTTTGCGACCGTGTTCACGGTCACAAAGCAATCCTGCATCGCGCTGCGACTCGCAAATAGGAAGGGGAACACCCTTTCCTATTTGCGACTCGCAGTCCCATTTTGCGAGTCGGTAACCAGGTTACCGACTCGCAAAATGGAAATGGGCATCGCAATGTGGTTTCTACATCTGGCCCCAAGTCTTTACTTTCTGGTTGATTTTGCACATTTCTTTCAACTCAAAATGCTTTCTGTCTACCAGGAGCAATATAAGATGAAGGATTTGTGTGTCTTTGTCCTAACAAGGAGTCAAAGGGGCATATTTATACTCTGTTTGCGCCGGATTTGTGTCGTTTTTTTTTACGCAAATCCGAAGCAACGCTAACTCCATATTTATACTTTAGACCCGTCTAGCGCCAAAGATCTTGGAGTTTGCATCATTTTTTAGCGTGGACACCTACCTTGCGTTAATGATATGCAAGGTAGGCGTTCCCTTCTAAAAAATTACTCTAAGGCATGTGCGCCTTATTTAAACTCCCGTGCAAAAATGACGCACGGGAGTGGGCGGGCCTGAAAAAATGACGTCCAGCCGCTTTTGCGTCATTTTTTAACGCCTGGTCAGGGCAGGTGTTAAGGGACCTGTAGGCTCGGAAGGAGCCCAGAGGTGCCCTCCCATGCCCCCAGGGACACCCCCTGCCACCCTTGCCCACCCCAGGAGGACGCCTAAGGATGGAGGGACCCATCCCAGGGAACTTAAGGTAAGTTCGGGAAAGTATATATTTTTTTTGTTTTGTGGCATATGGGGGCCTGATTTGTGCCCCCCTACATGCCACTATGCCCAATGACCATGCCCAGGGGACATAAGTCCCCTGGGCATGGCCATTGGGCAAGGGGGCATGACTCCTGTCTGTGCTAAGACAGGAGTCATTTCAATGGGGGTTGGGAGTCAAAAAAAATGGCGCAAATCGGGTTGAGGCCAATATTTTGCCTCAGACCTGACTTGCCCCATTTTTTTACACCCAAGCTCCATTTTCCCCTACGCCGGCGCTGCCTGGTGTGGGTCATTTTTTTTGACGCACACCAGTCAGCTGCGTCGGCTAACGTCATTCAATAAATAAGGCGCCCGCATGGCGCTTTGGAATGGCGTTAGCCAGCGTTAAAATTTTTCACGCACAACTGCGATGGCGCAGTTGTGCGTCAAAAAGTATAAATATGGCCCAAAGTATTTTGGAATTTTAAAAAAATTCCAAAGAGCTTCTGACCGCTCACATGAGCACAAACATGAATGTCTATGCAATAAGAAGGAGCCGGGCACTGTTAGGATTTTCTTATGTGAAGACAAAATCTATCTAGCCACTAGCTGGGATTCCATGTGTCGTACTTCATACAGGAAAGTTTAGCATGACTTGCTAGGATGTTGTATCCTTCTTTCTTACTTTTCTTTCCTTCCTTTTTCACATATGTGAAAACTCCTTCTTTACCTGATTACAGGCTACTGTCGTTCCTCAACCTCTCTATTTTCATCCACTCTGCCCTCCATCCTTTCTGTCCCCTTTGGACTGGGGCAAGGACTGATTTTCATACAACTAGTCGTCTTTTGCAAGGGCACAGCCAAGATAGTAAATGACAGAGTGGAATGCAGATCAATTCACATTTCCACCCATTCCTTCAACTTTGTCTACAAAACAAGAGCAGTGAGTAACTAAGCTACTCTTCGGCTTCAAACTTTTTTCGGCAATCTTACCTTCTGTTGTATAAATAGAGATTTGTCAATACCAGAATTCATCAAGATGTATTTTAAGATGTTTCCAGATGAGTCCTCTCTTCCTCTATTCCACTGAGAGGAGGGTCTTGATTCCTTCAGAGTCCTCTGTGTGCTGCACAGCAGCTGATCTCTAAAGAC
Source organism: Pleurodeles waltl (assembly GCF_031143425.1). Taxonomy (NCBI): domain Eukaryota; kingdom Metazoa; phylum Chordata; class Amphibia; order Caudata; family Salamandridae; genus Pleurodeles; species Pleurodeles waltl. The sequence continues at coordinate 485,818,658 of NC_090438.1, read as the reverse complement.
GGAACTTCAACAAAACATACATAAAATATTCATCTAGCTACAAGTGTTTCTCTGAACGCGCAGTGTGTTTCGAAATGCCAGGGATAATGCTTGGTCTAAGAAACATCTTTTCCATCCATATTGGAGACCTATTCCAGCTGTGCCACCATATGCAAGGGTGTGTAATGTCAGCTGGAATCAAACTTCTGATGTAACATATCGAAAAGCAAGTAATGCACAAGACACTAATCTTACTGTACATCTTTCCATTAAAGTAATTAATGGGCATGTTGAAAAAAGAAGAAAAAGGGCTAAGTATGTGATTTATCACACAGATGCATCTTCTGTTATATCCTTCCATCCTTTTCCATCTTTTTTGCTGCCTTCCTTACCTGCCTACTTCCTTTTTACTGGCATTCTGCAACTGCTATTTTTTCGTAGTCCCTGCCATCTACGTAATATGTTCCTTTCCTGGAAGCTGGCTTGTTTTGTTCCTCCTCTTGTTTCTTCCTTCCTTTTTTATTTGTTTATTTAATTCCTTTAATACTTTTCAGCCTTATTTTATTTCTTTATTTTCTTCTCTTCCTACCATGCCTCCTGATTTATTCCTCCTTCATTTATCCTGCATTCCTTCCATTATCCCCTCATTTCTCCTGTCCATTTTCACTACCTCTCTTTTACCCTCGTATTCCTTCCCCATGGCATTCCTCCATTATCTCAATGGTTTAGTCCCTTGCTTCTCCTCCTCTATATGCCACCTCCCAGAGCTTCCCTCCTGACCATTTTCCTGATTTCTTTCATTCTTTCTTTCCTTTCTCCCTACACATCCCTACCCTCCCTCTCCACATCCCCTCATCCCCCTTTTGTCTCCCTTCTTTCATTTTGTCCTTCCATTCTTACTTCTTTTGTCTCTCTGAACCTCTATCCATTCTTCTTTCTTGAATCCCTTTCTTTTTTGTTTTTCTACACGTTCATCTAAAGAATCTTCATATGAAGGATATTTCCTCCCTTCAACATACCCTTTCTTTGACCCTTGCTTCTTTTCCAATGTCCTTCTTCCGTCCTTGTTTGCGTCCTTCTTTTTCCCTTCTTGTCTGCCTGCCTTTCTCCATTACTTCCTACCTTGCTTCACTCTTTTCCTTCTAAACATCCTTTCTTCTTCCCCCATTCACTATTTTTTCTACATTCCTTAAGTTTCCCTCTTTACCCTCCCCTATTTCAGTTCCACACTCTGGAGCTTATCACCTTTCTTGCTCCTTTCTCATTTTCCTTCTTTATGGTCATTCATTCCATTCCTTAATTCCTTTCTTACTATCTCCTTACATCTTTTTGTCCTTCTAAGCTTCCAGATATTCTTCTATCATTTACCCTTTTCTCCTGCTCTATTCCATGCTTTCTGCAAAACACTCTTTGTATTTAATATAATTCCTCTCTTCAATATATCTTCTCTTGATCGTTGTTTTGTTCCTACATTCTTCACTCCTTGCATCCCTCCTTGCTTCATTATTTGCACCATTCATTTTTACATTCCTTTCTTTAAGTCTTCCTACCTAGGTTTCTTCCTTTCTTCCATGATTTCTTTCTTGATAGCTTCATACTAAGCTTTTTTCCTTATTGACTTATTTGTTCAATTCCCTATGTTCTACCTCCCTTCCGCTACCTCAATACCCAGGTTCTGCATTACTGGTATCCTTCACCACTTCCTTTCTGTCTCTCTTAGTTCTTTTCACTTCTCCCTTTCATTCCTTCCTTCCATTCTTACTGTAAGTCTTCACATCCATCTGGCTTTCAAAGTTCCCAGCCATTCTTCTTTCCTTTATCACTTTCTCTTGATCTTTTCCATCCTTTCTTCTAAAGACTTTTCATGTTCCTTATACTTCTTCACTTCGATATACCCTCATCCATCCATTCTTTCTTTCTTTTCTTCCTCCTTTCCTTCCTTCGTAATTAATACTACTTGTTTATTGTTTTGGTTATTCTTTAATCTCAGTGGTACATTTGTTGTGTCTGCCTCCGCTCTCTATTTCTTTTCTCCTTCAAACTACACCTTCTGGTTCCTTCCCAGTTTAAACTGGTGATAGTGAAGACTGTATCATGTGAGTTGGAGGCCAAGGGCCTGATTTAGAGTTAGGAGGACAGGTTACTTTGTGACAAACGTGATGGATATCTCGTTGCAGACGGGATATCCATTGTGATCTGACAGACTAGTGGTTACAAGGTGATGGTGTTGCATTCTCCACAAATGCTAATAAAACATCCCTTTCCTTCATCACTTAAAACCTTCTGTCTCTTATTTAGGTATCCATCATCAAAGACTTCAACACTTTTCTTTCTTTCTTTCTCTTTCTTTCTTTCTTTCTTTCTTTCTTTCTTTCTTTCTTTCTTTCTTTCTTTCTTTCTTTCTTTCTTTCTCTTTCTTATTTTCTGCAACCTTCCTTCATGTTTCTCCCTTCTTTACTCCTTTTCTTCCTTCCTTTCAACTTTGTTTCCTTTCTTCATTCTTTCTTTATCTATTGTACCCTTCCATCCTTCTACACATCCTTTCTTTGTTTTTTAATTTTCTTTTTCCTTACCTTCCAACATCTATGTACCCTCTTATGGAGCTATGAAGGAATGAAGGAACGAAGGACACTAGCTCCTCCTCCTGTTCCCTTTCCATCCTTCTTTGCTTACTTAAGTACTTCCTCACTCCCTTGTACTGTTCCTTGATTTCTTCCTTCCCTCTGCCTACCTTTCTTTATGTACTTCTTTCTTTTTTTCTTTCCATGATCCATTTATTTATTTCCTATTTCCTTTTCCCCTATTTTTCTCCTTTGATCCCGCTATCCTTCCCTAAGTGCTTAATTTGTAATGTAATATATGCTGGTGTCTAAGGTTATTCTCAGCACTCAATGGCTGGCACTGATGAATGTCCCAATTTTTGAACACCAAACTGTTCAGACTTGACTTGGCATTATGGTTCCTTCATCTATCACCACACACTCCCAAGCCATTTATCTCACACACACAGGTTTCTCTCTTTGTTACATATTTCCTATCTTTTGCTTCCTGCTTTTTGACCATATTCTGCCTTTCTCTTTCTTGTGGGTCAAAGTCTGAAGATAAAAAATAAGTTTAAGTCCCAATGTGCTGGTGGGCCACAGCTGCAACCATTAGCTCACATTAAGCACAGCCTTTCCTCCATTTGTCATTCTCTTCATTCATCTAGCCCAAATTCCTTGCTTTCCTCTCCCTTTTCTCAGTTATACATCATTCCCACCCTCCCTGTCTTATTTCTTTCTCCCACTTTCCTTCTTCCCTACCTTATTACCATTTTCACTTAATTTCTCAATCTTTCCTCATTCCTTCCTTTCCTTTATTTCTTCTTTCTTTTCTACCTTTGGACACTCATATTTCCTTCTTTTTGCATTCATTCTGTCTTCCCTTCTACCTTGATTCACCTTCTTGTTTCCTTCTTTTCACTCACCCTGCATTCCTCCTTCTTACTGCCAACATTTTGAACTTGCTTTCTTTCTTTTGTCTTTTGCTCTGGAGATTGTTCTTCCCTTTCCCTTGCCCTCCCTCTTTTCCCTCCCTCTTCCCCCTTCCCTCCCCTCCACTTTCCTCCACTTGCCTTCCTTTCTCCCTTCTCATTACAGGAGAACTGAATGAATGACTACTAACACTCTTTTCGTGAGAGGGGATGCAATTGTATTAAATGTGAGGTAAGTTAACATGCACACATTTACCATAATGTTATCTATTCAGAGTGAAATGAAAATACTGCTTCCAAAATATGGTATAAAAGAAAGCCAAGCTCAAAACCAGTGGTAAATGTGTACCTTCAAATGAAATGTGGAAAACATCCTTTAACATAGTTTCCACATGATGGTCCTCATGTAATGTGTCTGGTTATGGAAACAATATCACCTAAATAGGGATCTAAACCATAGCTCTAGGTACTACATCTTAGGAATCAGGCTAGTGGGGCATGGAGGACCCTGCTCCATGGATAATGAGGTTTCCAAGCATTGCCTCTCTCAGGGTGTAGGTATCATTAGTGCAGTAAGTGTAGTAGCAGCGGTATAGGGGTTTGAGGCACTTGTGTCACTCTAAATATGGCCTTTCATTACCTAATTGAGGACTAGAGGCTTTGGCGGCTGCCGCAAATCTCAAGGGGAGAGGTGGGCAGGGGAGGGACAGGGATGGGGGAAATAAAAATATAATTAAAAAAATAACTCACATTTTCCCATCGCCACCACCTGCCGCGTTGCTCCTCTGCTCTTCTTCAGGTGTCCCAGCATTCACTGGGACACCAGGACAGGCTCCCCTGCAATCCTGCTGCTGCTCTCATTTTAAACCTAGCATGAAAGCAATGCCAGGATTGGTCTGAGCAGCTTGTTCTGCTGCTCAGACACTACGTGGGAGTCTGTGGAATTTCTCCAGCCCAGCTGTGTAGCACAGCCAGGTTGGAGAATCCTAGGTGCGCATGTGTGTTTGGCTGGCCTCAGAGGGGCAGCCAAACACACATGCTCACTTAGTGCACAGATTCCATAAAAACAATAATGAAATATCTTTTTATCTTTTAGCTCCTGGCTTAGCCAGTGGGTGATGCTCCTTCGCCATTGCGAAGGAACTGCCCCTCCCTAAAGGCTTATGCTGCTTGCTTGCTAGAGACTCTCAACTCCACATTTTCTTTTTTTTGTGGAAGCTGAGCAAAGTTGTAGCTTCATGTATTTTTTTCATATGGGGTTAATACCAGGAAGCCTCTGAGGCAGTGTGAAACTGTTCCTGCTCCAATAATAGTCAGTTAGGTCATCATCCACCCTTAAGTGCCTATTGATTTTAGTATATATTTTTCACAATCAATAAGTCAGGCCTATGGGTCTTATTGTAACTTTTTATGTATTTTTTGTTTAGTATTTTTATTGAAGAAAACTATACATGTTTCTAAGGCATACCAATACAATAGCTCATACTAACTTTATGAATACAAATAACCTGGCATTATTCAAAGAAAGTAAAGAAGAAGTTCCAAAAATAGAGAAAGAAAATGAAAAAGGGAAGACAGGAGACAGAGGAAAATTAGCAGTAATTGAAGAACATTGTTGAGTGAAACTTCCAACTATGATATGCTAATAAAATAGAAAATAATCAACAAAAACGATTTGGATATCAACCTACAATTCAAATGCTTAAGCGTAATGAGTGATTATAACTTAATTCGAACATAAACAGACGGGTTTTGTCAATAAAGATGAGGAATGAAGGTTATAAAGATCCAGGCAGTGGTTATGACAAACCAAGTTCCACCACTGTTGCAGTTAAAAATTGTCTTCAGATTTCCAGTTGGTGGTGCTCACCTGGAGTGCAATAACAATGAACATATCAACCTATCTGCAAAGTAATTTATTTTGAGGTCAGATATTACTTAAACCACCTAAAAATAAAAATTTGATGGAAAATGGAGTGTGTACTTAGGTGATTTCTCCAATTCTTGTCCATACCTTTTTCCAGAAGGGGGATAGTCAGTGATTTACAAATTATTGAAGCCTTGGGAGCGTGAAGTATGCTTTTGTGGGTAGATTGCGGAAAATTTCCCTGAATGGAAGAAGGAGTTAAAGTCTTCAGTGTAGAGGCCAACAAAAATTTTAAGATCTGATACTGTTAAAAAAATTTCAGGGGAGGGATAAAAAGAAGAGGAGAGACTTGTAAAAGGGATAATGGAATTATTATTTAGAATCAGTTGAGAAATGGTAAATATAACTTTATTTAACCAGGTTCTCCAAAAAAGTGGTTTACCATTTAAAATGATCCGATTTTTATACCAAAGAGGATTCTGAAGTAATTGATCTCACAAGAAAAGATTATCCATCAAATATGGCTTGAATTAAGAATAAAAATAAGAAATGACTGTGGGTACCCAGTATTTAGGAGGCTATGACATATGGAGAACATGAGTATAAGAAAAGGGAGAGATAAGCGCTAATTCCAACTGAATCCATTATTTGGTTAAAGGATCTGTAGATGCAAGGAAGCCACTTTGACAATGTTTTTAATGAAGGCTTTAGGATAAGAAAAGAAGTCTGGAAAATGAACTCCTCCAGATGATTTCAATAGCTTTAAGGATTGTAGAGAGATACAGGATGGTTTTCCATTCCATAAATATTTTGATAAGAGTCTATCAATTGCTCTAAAGTATTTGGCAAGATTTTATAAGGTAGCATCATGAGGAAAAAATTATTAATTGGAAGAACCATCATTTTAATAGTATCCAGGTGACATCACATTGACAGAAATTGGGGGGACTAACCTTTGCATTCATTTTGTAATTTTAGCAAGGAGGTTATCTATATTATATTGCAAAGTATTTTTGAGAGTTTTATTATAAAAGATACAGAGACATTTAGGTGCTCATTCCGAGTTTGGCGGTCATACCCAAAGACCGCCATGCAAAAGGCAGCCGATACACCGCCCACTGCATTACGAGTGACCAACACAACACTGCCAAATTTTGATCGGAAAAACAACACAGTCGGCTCAAAGGATGGAAAGAAGGAGGCGGTGGTACCACCACCACGCCGAGAAAATGCCACCCGCCAAATTCCGATACACAAATCAGCAACGCGGAAACCAACGTGGCAGTAATCCATTGGCGGTTCAAACCGCCGCAAAAAAATAAGTTGCCACCACCGCAGCAACACTGCATCAGATAGGATAGCACCAATAGCAACGCCTGAAACACATGCACACACCTGTCCACAGCACTACAGAACACATACCCAGAACCCTTTGCAAATGAAAACCTTGATAAAGCGAGAGAAGGACACACTGAAATATGGCACTGCACCTAGATACCACAGGCACCATCATACTAAGCATGCAGCACACAACATACCACTACACACAAACACCACGGAGCACACGCACATACCATTACACATATTCAGAACTACAAACAGCACACCCAAAATCCCTGCACAACACAACCACCAAGGCACCACAAAAAAACCCAGATTCACAGAAGAGGAGCTCAGGGTAATGGTCGAAGAAATAGTCAAAGTGGACCCAAGAATGTTTGGAGCACTGGTCCAGAAGACATCCATAGCTAGGAAGAACGACTTATGGCAGAGGATAGTCAACGGGGTGAATGCAGTGGGGAACCATCCACGCACAAGGGAGGACATTAGGAAGAGGTGGAATGACCTTAGGGGGAAGGTACAGGCCATGGCTTCCAGGAACCAAGTGGCCGTCATGAGGACTGGTGGCGGACCACCACCACCTCCCCCAGAAATGGCACTGTGGGAGGAGATGGTCCTGGCCATACTACATCCGGAAAGGCCTGCCTGGAATTACCACTGGACTGGACACTGGTAAGTCCACTGTACTCACTGGCCCCCATATCCCTGTGCATAGCATGTACCCACACCACCTTCTCACCCCCGCAAACCACCTGAACGTGCACAATCCCATCATAGGCCCTATATCCACACTTGCATGCCACATCTCCCCACTGACGCCATTCCCTCAAAGCACACCTAGTGCATGTATGTCTCACACAGCAGAAAGTACCACAACTACCACAATGCAACACTCCATACCCTTGCCTCACTAGTACGTCTATATCACATCTCTCCAATTGCACGTTAAACCATGTCACTCCCCATCACCAATATGTGGTAGGAATGCACATCAGTACATGGCAATGACAGTAGCAAGACAAATTTAAACTGTAATGCAAATTAGGGCCATTGCAACCTTCCACTGATGGGAACACAACGATTGGCCTGGAAACTGTCAGTGCCATTACTGCCTGCAAATACAGTGAATGAGGGAATACAACCATGTGTGTCACCGCAAAAATAACATCATCTGACACTATACCTCTCATCTCACAGGTCTCCCAAGTACCGACACACAACAGAGAAGCCCAGTGGTCAGGAAGCCCAGGCGGTCCATAGGACCACTGCCTGCTCTGAATTTTTTTTGCAGTTCCATTCACAATGGGGAAGGGGTCCCATGGAGACCCCTTTCCTTTTGCGAATGGGTTACCACCCATTTCAAATGGGTGCAAACTGCGATTGCTTTGGAACCGCGGTCACAAAGCAATCCTGCATTGCACTGCGACTCGCAATTAGAAAGGGGACAACCCTTCCTAATTGCGACTCGCAAACCAGTTTTGCGATTCGCTAACCAGGTTACCGAATCGCAAAATGGGTTTTGTGCATTGCAAAGTGCATTTTGCACGTCACAAACAGCGAAAATCGCTGTTTGCGACGTGCAAAATGCTTCCTACATCTGGCCCCTGACTCCTGGCATTCGGGTGATACAGACCTCTACTTTGTGTCCTGCTGTGTCCTGTCTCTTGGAGGAATGATGGCACGCACTGCAGGGGAAACGGGCCCCAGCCTTCTCAACAGAGGAGCTTGAAAAACTGGTGTAAGGGGTCCTACCCCTGTATGGGCGGTTGTATAGAGCTCCAGGACAACAGGTGAGTACAACATCAATGGTCCCACTAGTTGTGTGTTGTTTGACAATGTATGTGTGCGCACATTCACATGTCATGACTGACAAGGTGTGTAGCATGCACATGATATGTGTGGGACATTGCCAGTCTGCATGAGCAGTGTTTGTTGTGTGTCGCCTACACTCACTGCTGGATTGTAATCATTCACATCATGTCCCCCCTTTTCTCATTGTTTCCCAATCAGGTCAGTGCCCACCAGAAGAAAGGGTTGTGGTGAGGCATCGCCAAGGAAGTGCAGACCCTGGGGGTCCATTGGCGGTGGAGCACCCACATCAAGAAGCAGTGGGAGGACCTGCGTCACTGGGCCCGGAAGACCACAGAGGCCCAGCTGGGGACAGCCTTTCAAGGTGGGAGGGGTGCACATCGGACCCTGACCCCGCTAATGGCCCACATACTGGCAGTGGCGTACCCTGATTTGGATGGGTGCTTGAAGGCAGCACAGCAGCCACAAGGGGGTAAGTGTTGACTGTCAGTTCACTACTGCATGGTTGTGCACTCTCACACTCCTTGGACTTGGAATGAATGTAGTCAGATGTAATATAGGGTATGTACAGTCCTGGTTGCCACAACCATCAGGTAGGAGTGTGTGATGGACGCTATGTTGAGCCATGTAGGATGAGTAGTTGTGTTATAGTGACACATGTTCAGCTGTAGGTACGGGTCTCTGAAGTCTGCTATCATGTCAATGGCTGCATCTTCCATCTCTGTGTGTACTGTAGTAGTTTGAAGTGGCAATGATTGCACTGTATATGGGTAATGAAAGGCATGTTACGTGAGAGTTGCAGTTGCATCACTTCCTACATCAATGGATCCTTTGTACCACATGTACTCCTCACATTCCTGTCAGTTAGTTAGTGTCCCGAGTTCCTCTCTGCTTAGATTAATATCATCCTGAAGTGGATGACATGTGATTGGTTATAGTCCAGGGCTTGACTCTAGGTGTAGTAATGTTGGCATTGATGGGCATGTAGGTGTCTTCATGCAGGAGTTAGGTCTGCAGGGTTGCTATGGGTTTGGACATAACTTGCTTGACTCTTTTTGGTAAAGAATGCTAAGTTGTCCAATGTTTGGCAGGCAGGGACTGTTATCTGTATTGTTTATATGTGAAGTTGATGTGTGGGTTAAAATTTTCATCCTTTCTGTTTCTGCCACCCTCCTTTTCTCTCTCCTCCTCTGTCTATGTGTGCATTAGGAAGTGCACCGGCGAGTGGGGATGCTGCAGCCCACGGGACCCAGGAGGCAGCCAGCAGTGAAGCCGAGGGGACCAGTGGGACAGAGGGGAGGGGGGCACCATGGCAGAGACTGGAGCTACCTGCTAACATCTGACTCAGAATCCACCTCCAGTGGTGGCTCCCTGGCAGTGGCAGACCCTTATGGTACCACACCAATACCATTGTTGTATGCCACCCCCCTTTCCAGCACCGCCCTCCCTGTAGCACCCCACCCCATTGCCCATACCCGTTCAGCCAGAAGGGTGGCGTCTCCTTCCCCGCAGGCACTTCTGCCCCAGTCAGCCCTTCTGCCCTCAATGAGGAGGCTATTGACCTCCTGAGGTCCATTTTCCGTGGGGCAGACAACAATCGTGAATGACATCCAGGGACCTGCATCTCATATGCAGCAGACCAATGTGTTCCTGGAAGGCATTCTTGTCTGGCCTCCAGAGATCATTTCAGGTTCTGGCCTCCCCGTTGACGGCAGGCAGTGTCTCTTCATCTTCCGTCCCCCCTCCAGCTACCTGTTCCCTACACCCATTCATGGCACACCAACAGACACACATACACCCAGTACAACAGACAAGGTGCGCAAAGACAGACATGGCCATCACAAACGTTCACACAGGCATGCACACACACAACACACATCTGCAGACACAACAACAGACACTTTTCCCACCACCTCCTCTCATACAGTCACATCTCCACTCATACCTGCAGGCACAACATCATCACACACTGGCCCTGCTGTCATTCCTGTCATCCCCACAATCACCACACCAGCAGACTCACAGTCACACACCCCACACACCACATCCGCACTCACCATGACTACCGTATCTGCCATCTGCAGCACATCCACCTCACTTGCACACACCACCTCAACATTCACTCACACATCACACATTCCCTCTCCCTGCATCTCTGCCCCCTCCCAAAAATACATATGTACCCACTCACCCACCCAGCATTCAGTCACCACACAAATCCAGACACTGCACACACAAGCATCCACGTACAGCACACAGACACATCAGACGAGCACTCCCTCTACCTCCACTCCAAACCCTCAATCATGTGACTGCCCCCATGTACCTAAGAGAGTTTTCCTTGCCACCCTTGACCTCTTCCCTACTCCTCTCCCACCCTGTCTTCCCCATAAACAGCGTGTCTCTCTGCCCCTCTCAGGCCCTTCCACATCCCAGCAAAAAATGCACCTCTCCCAGTGCCAAGGTCACCCCTCCCAAGCCCAAGCCAAAATGTGCCCCTTCCACTTCCAAGCCTCCACCACCACCCCCACACCCCTGAGATGCCTGCCTGTCCAATTGCTGCCCCTTATTTTGTGGAGGCCTAGCTTCAGTCAGGAGTCAGGTTGGGCCATTCTTGATAGACAATGTGTCCTGAAAAATTGGACATTTGAACTTGCCATTGGCACTTTTGTATATAATTTATTGTTTCAATACAACTGCCCACACTGCTGTGGTTGGCAAGATGAGATGCTTGTCCTGGTATCCTTCTACATTGTGGTGGGACATCTGTATGCAAAGGTGTGTGGTGTCTGTGTGTAGATTGTGTCTGTGTTGTTGCATGCGCTTAGTAGATGGTTTGGGCCATGGGGATGTTCTGTTGTCTGCTTGCTTGTGTGTTTGTATGGGGTGTTGTGTGCGTCCGTGTGTCTAGTGCAGTTGTGTGTATTTCCTTGAATGTTGGTTGTACGTATTGTGTCACCTATATGATTGTCTGGATGTGTGTTCACAGCTATTGATTGTGTGTCATTGCTACATGGAGTTCATGGTTTGTGTACGTGTGGTGTCGCACAACGTGCCCGTCTATGCCATCATTGAGGTGTTTGTGGGGTAGTTGTTATTGTGTGGTTATGGGGTGTGTTGGCAGTGTTGTTGTGCGTTGTGCTGTATGTTTGGCATGTATTTGCATGGCTTTGTGTGTTTATTGGGTAGTTGGCATTGATGTATGTTGTGTGTGCGTGTGTGTGGCCTTAACTGTGTCTGTGGGTATGTGTGTTCTGTGTGGATGTGTATTACTGACATTTCCCTACCCTCTGTGCTAGGTATACTTACGGTTGTCGTCTTTGTCATCGTCGGTGGTCCTGAAGGTGTATGGCGAGACACATTGCTGGGAAGACTAGCAGTTCATTTGCCATGGCCGCTGCGGCGGCGTCTCCGTGTCTGGAGATGGGTATTTACATTTATACTTTCTGTTTCCGCCAGGTTTTTCATGGGGGTATGGCACCGGATATCCTGGTGGAGTGGTTACTCAGAATATGGAGGGCAGGACGTTGGCTGCATCCTGCCTGAAGTTGTCTTCCTTTGGCGGATGCTGCTCGTCGGCGGTGGCGGGGCAAGGGGAGAGTTGTCTGTAATGTGTTGGATTCACCACCTTACTCGTTATTTGGCGGTCTGCACCGCCACCCTGCCGGCGGTCTCAAGACCGCAATCGGCATGGCGGTTCGGTTACCGCCAGACTCAAAATGAGCACCTTAATCTTGTCAGCGTTCCAGGATAAACCCATCTCAGTAAAGAGAACTTTATAACAGAACTTTTTGAGGGGTATTGCCTCAGATTTGTCTGGTTAAGTTTCTAGCCTGAGACTTTTGAATACGATTTTACCTATGAAGAGATGTTTTAGGTTTAGAGAGATATAAGAGGATGTCACCCACATTTGCTGTATACTTAACATGAACCTTATTTAACTGAAAGCTGGTAAAAGTGTCAGGGTGTTTCAACTTAAACAAGAAGGGTTCAAGTGCCAGAATAAACAACATGGGTGAAAGGGTACAATCCTGCCGTGGGACCCAATGTAGGGGGAAGTAAGAAGATTGACTATCATTGACCAAAATGGACGGACATGGAGAGGAGTATAATAAGAAAATGAGTTGAAGAAATTGAGGTACAAATCCATGCCAACAAAGGACATGCTCTGGAAAGTTCCAGTCAACTATATCAAATGCTTTTTCAGCATCTAGAGATACTGCATTAGGGAGTGGTTGAGTTTGGCTGCTTTACTAAGAATATTTAAAAAGACTTGTAAATTAGTTGTTATATTCCTATTTTTAATGAAACCTGGCTGCTCAACATCAACTAGATCAGGCATGAATCCATTTAGGCAGAGGGCAAGTGCTTTGAGGAACATTTTACAGTCTGTATTAATAAGGAAGATGGGTCAATACTTTTTACAGTGAGAGGGGTCCTTGTCTTTTTTAGGGAAAAGACAAATCATCACCTCTGTGAAAGATTCAGATGGTATATTTAGTGATAGGAAATGAGTAATTACTTTAAACAGTTTAGGGAAGGGTATTTTCAAGGATTGGATGTAAAATTCAACTGTGACTCCATCTAGACCTGGGGCTTCACCCAATGGAAGGTGCTTGACTGCAGAGAACAATTCCTCTACACACAGGGGATCATCAAGAGAAGTCAAGTCGACTTGAGTAGGTTTGCGCATTGGAAGAATCGGAATAAAATGAGGAGGGAGATTACTTAGAAGGTGCTGCTTCAGGGGTACGTAACGTTTGGTAATGTTCTACAAAACATCTAGCAATGTCCGGATCATGAAAACATTTAGTACAATGTTGATTAGTGGTAGAGACAATGGAAGCTTTTTCTTTCCTGCTTTTAAGGTAAATAGCTAATAAGATTCCAGTTTTATTACGTCCTCCACAGTATTTAGCATTAACTTTGAGTAGAATTACACATGCCATTTCCGTAGTAGTTTTATTGAATTGAATTTTGGCTGCCACTAACGCATCAACTTCAGTCTTATTGTTTTTGGATCTAAAATATTTATGTTCTAATCTCTTAATTTTGCTAACAATATAAATCGACTCCTTCTCCATAGCATTTCATTTATTGGAAACATAGCTAATAATAAAGACCCTAGCTGAAGCTTTAAATGCTTCCCAAACAAAGCAGAAAAAACACTCTCCTATGTCATTAATCCTAAAATATTCTTGTACAAATGTCTCAAAAGAATGAATAAAGTCCTGATTGGAAAGTATGTGATTGTTGAACCTGCAGCAAGATCTGTGAGTAGTTCTTCGAATAATATCTAAATCAGTTGAGACCGGAGCTTTATCTGCTATTAAGATAGAACATATCTCAGAATTGGCAAAGTGTTGAGTGAGATTTTTGTTAAGGAAGACATAGCCTATCCTAGCCTGGGATTTATGAGGGGCGTAGTAGAAAGAAACTTCCTGAAAGGAAGGGTGAGCTAATCTTCATGAATCTGAAAGGATGTTATATGTAATAACATGCTTGAACGCATTGTGTGTTCTATGTGGTATGAATCTCATTGATGAATGATGGTCTAGAAAAGGGTCCATGATTCGGTTGCAGACCCCCTCAAGATGATATTTTCAGTGAAATCTTTAGTGACTAATTACAATATATGCTGCCAAAACATAGGGTCTGGATTAGGGGGGGCCTAAACATTTAACATTGTAAAGATAATACCATCAATATTCAGACATACAAGATTCCACTAACCTTCCCTATCAGCTTCCTGGGAAATACAGGATATATTGAAACATTTATGACACAAGATGGCTACCCTATTTTTATGTTGCAAAGAAGGGAAAAAGAAAAGTTCTCCTACCCACTGTTTTTTAAGTTACGTAATGTGGGTTTCAGTAAGGTGAGTTTCCTGAAGTAATGGAAGTTGGCAATGCAATCTAGCTAAATGAGACAAAGGCCCATAATTCTGAAAAAGTGGCGCACCAGAGCTGATGCACCACTTTTTCTGAGGCCACTCCCCCCACGGCACCTAACCACACCATGGTTGCGCCGTATTTATAATATGGCGCACATCACATTTTTTTATGCTATTTTGCCGCTTTGCTACACTAGTGTAAAAAATGTTGATGCTAGTGTAGCAAAGTGCAATGAGGCCCATAGGTTTCTAGGGGTGCATCATTTTAAAGCTTGCTCTAAGAAGGAGTTAAAAATTACGTAAAAAATGGTGCAGTAAAATATGTTAAATGTCACTGCGCCATTTTTGTGGGCCTTTTAACGCTGGAACGTCCCTGTGCTTACATTATGCCTCGTACAGGCATAATGTGGTGCAAGGGTTTACAAAGTGGTGCAATGCACGCATTGCGCCACTTTGTAAATATAGCGCTGAGAAAAGGCCACCTTAGCATCAAAAAAATGATGCTAAGGTGGTGCAAGGGGCTCTTAAATATGCGTCAAAATGCATTCGCATTTATTAGGATTTTTTTTTACATTTCATATTTCATGTTGTAACTCTAAGTGGCATTAGCAGGGAACTCATCATTTTACATTGGGAACAATATATGCAAAAGCATTTTGTACGTAGGAGATTTACACAAATAATATAAAGAAGTGGGGAAGAAATAAGAGGCGAGAGGAGAAGCAAGGATAGATGGAAGGGGGAGATATAAACCCCAAAAAGGGCAGAAGATAAGTAAAGGCAACTAGGAAAGAGGAACCTTAGTTGCATACAATGCCGTTCGGAAAGAAAAAAAGGATCCCAAAGGATGAGGAGAGTGCGGAGCACACAAAGAGGATGGATGTAAACTCAGCTCCAGTGAACAAAGAAGCAGGGCATACTACAAATAATGAGGGTTGACAGCAGTGACATGAAAGAGAATAGCATAGACATATATAGGCAATATGGTAGGAAACATTTATGAATAGGTAAGTACAACGGGAAAAAGGTGTAACAAAAGACTTAACATCTAGTGTGAGGAGTGGTAGGCTGGGTGTACTGCATCACATAAAAGGGAAGGTGTGAACTGGACAAGACATATTCGCCAAATAGGAGACACACCTGGGCTGAAAGATAATGAGACCAATATTAGCAGTGTAAAACATATATTTAAAAAATAAATAGTATATAAATGCAATTGAATGTTATTTAGTTGAAGTGAAATGACAGAGAAGGCATACATAACATTCAGGTCTTAGCTGTGGCTCCAATTTTCATGACTTGTTTAGCTGGGTCTTCAATGGTATAAGATTTCTCTTTATAAGTTATTTTAAAGAAGCATGGGTGAACTAAACCATATCTGATATTCAGGGATTTTAGTTGCAGTCTTAAATCCAAGAAACATTTTCGTCTGGCAGCTGTTGCATTGGAAACATTTTGCGCGAAGTATGTTTGTGTCCAGACCTTTAGCGGGGACCCACTTTTTTAGCTGCAGATAAAATAAGATAAGTAGTAAATCGGTATGCTGCAAGAAAAGAATAATCATGCCTCTAATTTAGAGAGGTAGTAGAAGGTTTGGGACCTAAATGATGGGCCCTTTGAACATTAAAGATGTAAAAAAGGAAATCATGTTGGTTCCTTTAGAGTTCTCCGGGATTCCATAAAGGTGCGGGTTGTTTCTATGATTCCTATTTTCCAAGACTCCTGTATTTTTTTTAGAAGTTCTATTCCCCTTGTCAGACGAGAAACCTCAGGAATAGAGTCCTTCACATCACTGATCCATTGTTCCTCAGCAATAATGCATTGTTCGTGAGTAGATCATTTCTCCTCAGTGTAAATCAAGGGAGCATTTGTTTTCCCAGCAAAGGGTTTCAAGGCTATAATTTCTTTCATATTATCTTCTAGGATGAAAGGAGGAGATTTGGAAGGAGAGTCGGAGTCCTTTTTTGGCCTCTTGATGGAGGCAAATGCTTTTTTTAGATACAGTTCCAGACATTGAAGTAGAGGACCCCAACTGAAGATCACCAGAGCCTTCTTTAAGGACTGGGAGGTAGGAACAAAGGTGGTCATTCTAACCCTGGCGGTAAAAACCGCCAGGGCGAATGACCGCGGTAGCACCGCCAACAGGCTGGCGGTGCACCGCTGGGCATTCTGACCGCGGCGGTTCAGCCACGGCCAGAAACGGAAAGTCGGCAGTGTACCGCCGACTTCCCGCTGCCCTTGAGAATCCTCCATGGCGGCGGAGCGCGCTCCGCCGCCATGGGGATTCTGACACCCTCTACCGCCATCCTGTTCCTGGCGGGTCTCCCGCCAGGAACAGGATGGCGGTAGGGGGTGCCGCGGGGCCCCCGTAAGAGGGCCCCAAAAAGAATTTCAGTGTCTGCCTAGCAGACACTGAAATTCGCGACGGGTGCTACTGCACCCGTCGCACTCCAGCAACTCCGCCGGCTCCATTCGGAGCCGGCTTCATCGTTGCTGGGTCTTTCCCGCTGTGCTGGCGGGCGGCCTTTTGGCGGTCGCCCGCCAGCACAGCGGGAAAGCCAGAATGGCCGGTGCGGTCATTTGGTGGTAACCGCATGGCGGGCGACGACCGCCACCCGCCGCGGTTAGAATCACCGCCAAAGTCTTGTTGATGAATTTTAGGATGAGCAATGAGTTTAGTAGAAGATGGAAGGGGAGATGATTTGTCCTTTGCCTTTGAAGTCCTACCCATAAAGATAAATGAAGATGTGAGGCGTTGGTTGGAATCCTCTGGTAATTGAGGATGTGATGGATAAAATGCTGTTGCCACCTTTGAAGAACTTAAAGAAAAAGTGAATAGTATGTTGCACAGCTGAGTCTAAATGACTGAAATAACTGAAGAGCGAATTTATGACTCACAGTATGAACATATAATATTCCAGCAAATTTAGGCACAGTGTGAGGAAATCCATAGAAGACTTGCACCATGGCTCAGACAATTTTTGGAGTTGACAAACATAAAGGCGAGAAATGTTCCCAGTTGTTTTAGGTAGGGGAGACACACGTTGCTGAGGTAGATTCCCTCAATGTATGTTATGGCCATGAGTGCAGGTTTAAGAGTGCCCAGTCAAGTAAACAATGAATACCTTCAATAATTGAAGAAATCAGGAGAGATCAACATTTTAATATGTTGCTACAATGTGTGGTGAAACTTCAAGTTTTTGCTGCCTTAATGCTGTCAAACGCCTCAAGAAAAAGAGTCTCTATATTCTAATAACAGACATCCTATCCACCAACGCACAGTCGGGGGCACCCGTCAAGAAGACTTGTTGCCATGGGTACAAAACAAGTGCATCTTTACTGGAAAGAAATCAGAAGACATGTGTTTACGTTTTCCCATGTCTTGAGGAAGCAGATAGCGGCTGCTGTTCTCTCATTTTCAAAAGTAGGCGTCTGATGCTGTCACTGAACTTCGGAAAGTTACATAATTTCTAGAAGGTGTAATGTATAGATACTTTGTAGGTGGTGCTTTTGTCGTCTACCAAAACACTGTATTCACTTGAGCTCCCAAACAGAACATTAAAAAAATCTGTGTTGAACCAGGTGACAGGAAAAACTCAGTAATCTGTAAACATTTTCAATGAGATTTAGAGTTCGTCACAGGAGGGAAGGCTAATGCTAAATACAGTGAACGTAATTTTCTATGCATTTAACACGATTTTTCTAGCTAGAGAAAATGAGTATTACTTCATCAAAAATGTGGTAAAGCATTTCACGTATGATGGTTAAGACAGACATGTATGATGCTAAGCAAATTCAATTTTAAGCAACTAATTTTAGAATGAACATTTTTCCTGAGAGACATTTCTGGACACAGTTGCCTTAATGCACTTGATATTCCAATGGACTGAAAATCACAAATCTTCAAAAAAAAAATCCAGACTAAAACAACCGTTGGTTCAGATGCTGTCTTGAAAGTTTCGGGTGATCTGTCAAGCAGGGGATGAGAAAAGGGATCCCATAATGTATTTTTTCCATTCATTACCTATATGGTCTTTATACATGCTTAAGGCACGAACCTCTGAACGGAATTACAGCAAATTTGGCAGGAAGCTGGATCTTGGTACGCAGATTGTGCTTTTTGTGATTTGGTGTAAATGTGTTAAATGATTTCTGACATATTCACGGGGAAAAATATAGATATATAGGGAAGCAAATCCTCCATAGAACAAACTGTCCTCGTGCCGATATCTGATTGGCTGCCAACACTTCAGCAAGGAGGTTTTGGCAGCAATTTTGGGACTCAGCTTCAGCCGAGTGCCAAAAAACATTAAAAAAAGAAAAGGGGCCAGAGTAGGGATAACTTCAGCCCCTAGCCTTGGTGCAGGGGTCACCTACGGACCCAGCAAGGGCTAAAAAGCTTCTTTTTTTTTAAATCTCCCAAAAATCCATGATTGGATCAGTTGATTTTTCCGATATTCATAAAAGCACAGTTGAATTATTTTGGCCCTCTCCCCCTGAGTGGGCCAGGTCCTAGGATCATTGCCAGCTCAAAAAATGAGTGGTTGCGCATGGGGCCCCGCTCTTAGGGCTTTAAGTAGCTCTGGAGACCACCACCTCCCAGGGGCTATGATTCCATAATATGCAGGAACCACCACCTCTGAGGGGCAAGATGTTATTACTATAGTAGGGGGGCCTGTGGACTACCCCCGGGCCCCAAGGATCACCATCTCCCCAGGGCTATCAGTTAATATAATGTGAGGGGGCCGCATGCCTCCCTGTGCGCCGGGGACCACCACTTCCCAGGGGCAAGAACATTTGGAAATAGTATGGGGGTCCTGTGGAAACCACCTCCCCAGCCCAAGTGGACCGCCAATTCCCAGGGTCAACTAAATGAAATTAGGAGGGGCCTGTCACAGACCCCTGGCCATGGGGACTACCACCACCCTGGGTCAAATTTCTTGGAACCACGGTTGGCCCTGGGGACCGCTACCCACCAGGTTCGGCTCCTGCTACCTCCCGAGGTGCCTAGCCTCAGGAGATAGCTGTTTGCTTTTGCTTGGTGGGAGCTGACAGCTCCCACCGAAGCAAAAGCAGACATAAGTCAAACAGCTCCCGCTTGCTGAAAGAGATTTCATCTTTTCCCCTGCATGCAAATGTGTGCAGCGAACGAGAAGAAAACATTGCTCCTGCACGCAGGGAGCTTCTATTTAAAGCAGCTCCATGCTTGCAGGGGCAATGGTGGCTCTCGTAGGATGTGGGTAACCGGCTAGGATCACTGGGGCCTTCAGGGTTCCCCGTGGTCCTCTTCTGCCAGCAAGCATCTTGCTTGTCTGTCATTTTGAAGTCATTCTATGGAGAGACCATTGCAAAATCAATAGCCTCTACATAGAATGACTTCAAAGCAGCAAACAAGCAAGCTGTTTGGTTCAAATGTTATAGTTACATTTTGAAGAACAGCACAACAGAGTGACAACTGGCCTACTGCTAAAGTTCTTAGACTGTTACTCAGTAGGTTGACAGTTCAAATCCTGGTATCTTATGACATTGTGTCTGTTTATTTACTAGTGTTCTGAATGGTAAACATTCTGTGTGATGTAACATTGAGGTCTTTTTAACTGGCAAAATCTTTGAGTTGAATGTCATAGTACTGTTTGGACACTGCATAATAGGGAACAACCTGTGGTGTAGTGGTTAAGGTGTTAAACACTCACAATGAAGAGGTGTGTCTGTGGCTGTTTCCCAACTTGAATTCCTTTTCAATTTCTCTTCAAATGTTTAAGGTACATACTGAAAGGTGATCTCACTCTTTTTAATTGACAAATACATTCATAATACAATAATACATACATAACATATGTCATTCTCTATTGAGATAATAATTTTTGTTGAGAATTCTATCTTTGGTTTGGGAGAATAAGTGCATTTGGTTTGCCTCTGACATTGAAACATCTGTGTTTTGAATGTGCCAGAAGTTAAACATTTTTGAGTTTTTAACTGTGTTTAGTTATCTTGTCTTACAGAACACATGCAGTAATATCAGGAAGATGTGACAGAGCTATGCTATCTTTAGTTAATTTGGGCTCAATCATTTGTAACTTGTTCTTGCAGAGGAAAAAGGGTCTCAAATGAGCGCAGGTTATGCCCACTAGGGCTTTATTTTGTGCTTAGTAGATTGCAGTGTAATTTACTGGATGGGCTGATGATAAAAATTTGGTTTAAAAACGTTTTTTGTAACTATTCATTTATTATCAATGCTATTAAGGGTGTTTTTAATCAGTGAGCTCATGCATGTATTTGAGTATTGAGTTATACGCTGTGAACTAGTCTCACAAAATGAGCAAATTGTTATGTATTTTAACTTGATTTCTCACGGAATGAGTTGAGGACATAATTTTGGTTGAATTTCTGTAACCATTTCTTTCATTTTTGTTTACCTGTCCGTTTTCTAGTCATTGAAGAGCGTGTACTTAAGTATTGAGTTATACTCACAAGACTGTGATCAGAATTGAATGTAACAGTGATATTTTATAGAGATAATGTTCTGGTAAGAATATGTGAGAAATTTGTGGGAAATAACAATGAGCTTGTTTTTACTGTAAGGGGATTGGTTGAGCTTATCTCAATTTAATTATAAACAGAGGCAAGATGCCACCTGAGTAGTTGAGCAGGCACTTCTGTGCCAAAACGCTTCTGCTTTGCACTGTGGAATAAACCTTTCACTGCTACCTCCGAGTGCTGTCCTTCTAAATCCAGAAAGGAGACAGTGACTTTATATATATTTATATATATTTACACGTACGTGACCAAGGCTACGGCTGAAACGCGTTGTACTGGGAGGAAGCATTGGTGATCAAAGTATTTTGGACTTCCATTTGTTGTCCGGGTAATTTTCTACACGGTATTAGATGAATTGCGTATATTTTGTGGATAGCCAGATCCACGCCCGGACCGCTACCATATAAGTAGCCTCGGGTGTCTGGCAGCTGTTGGAGTTTGAATATATATAATAAAGTTATATATATATATATATATATATATATATATATATATATATATATATATATATATATATATATATATATATATATATATATATAAATATATATTTATATATATACATACATATATATATATATTATTATATATATATACTGGAAGATGCAGGATCACAAGAAAACAACAGCCAGCCAGGGCAAAAATCTGGATCCCAAAGGATACAAAGAGCCACAAGAAAATGTAATATCTTTCTTGGTTATTATATATATATATATATATATATATATATATATATATATATATATATATATATATATATATATATATATACTTATATATATAAATATACTTATATATATATAATATACTTATATATATATATATATATGGAAACATGGTCCTAACTATAACTACCAACTGACCTCCGCCAGTAGGTAATATATACATATATATATATATATATATATATATATATATATATAAATATACATATATATATATATATATATATATATATATATATATATATATATATATATTACCTACTGGCGGAGGCCAGTTGGTAGTTATAGTTAGGACCATGTTTCCATAGAAAAAGCATTTTTTGACTTGCCTATATCTTTGGCACCGTTGGATGGATCTTCACAAAATTTTCCAGAAAGGGCACATCAGTGATTCTTGTGCATGGAAAGTTTTGGGGTGATCTTTCAAGCTGGCGCTGAGAAGAAGGAGGGGGGTCATAAATGTTGCATTTCCATGTTAATTCCTATTACACCATATTTAGCAAAAAGCTAGCTGCTGGTAAGCAGATTGTGCTTTTGGTTATTTAGTGTAAATCTGTTCAAAAGTTTTCAAGAAATTGAAGAGGAAATAAATGTGTGTACCTAGAGCCGCGGATCGGTCGAGGCGGTTTCGCAGCAATCACGGCGTATTTACGAAAGCGCACACCAAAAGGAATGCTGTGTTGGATGGCCACATCATGATCAGAAAGTTGTGGCCAACATTTTATATAATGGGACACAGTCCGGTGGGCAGAAAATGAAAGTGATAAGTGGCATAAGGGTTCAGGATGGAGGTACCCTGATCCCAGGAGTGTGAAATAGGAGTCTTTACAGGTAAGAATATGACCTTACAATTTGTTTTTGTCACGCTGAGTGATATTATCGGATATGCCGTGATGCTCAGCGCAGTCCCCCGTGTAACATTGCAACAAATCTGTGAATATTGGCTGCAACAAAAAAACTTAGGGAGAGTTATTTATAAATTAATTCATTCTCTCATAGTAGTACTCAGAAACTCAAGTACCCACTCACAGAACCACTGAGAGACTTGTACACCCACTCACAGACCCACTCAGACACTCACTGACCCACTCACAGACCCACTCACACACCTACTCACACACCGACTCAGACACCCACACACCCACACACCCACTCACAGACCTACTCAGACACTCACACACCCACTCACAGACCCACTCAGAGACTGATGCATCAACTCACAGACTCACTCAGAACCTCATGCACCCACTTACAGACCCACCCTGACACTCATGCACTCATGAAGGGTTTCAGGTTGGAAAGAAAAACTCTGTTGCCTTTATCTGTGAAGTGTACACCGTCACTTCTAAATATACCATGCATGTCAGAGCGCAGATTGTTATTGTAGACACAGCCCATGTTATGGTCTCTGAGGAATGGAGAAACAGTTTTATTAAGATTTACCTGGCTTTGTTAATCTGTGGACAGAACTGATTAGACCACTTCCATTTCTGCCTTTGGCATATTTTAGAGTACACCAAGACAGTGTGAGGGAAAAGTGTTATCACTTGTGCAAAGGTATCCTTCATTAGGATTTCCAGTCATACTCCAGTTAGTATGCCTAGGTCATTACCACCACAGTGCACAATCATGAGGTCGGGGATTTGGCAATCTGTAATGATTTTAATCAAAGGTAGTAATTGATGCAGTGCTTAATTTGTAAATAAAAACATGCCGATGCGCAAAGCCCTCCTCTTAAACACACAACTGCTGCAATTAAATGTGTGAGCACGGAATATTGAGGCAGCGTAATCCTGAAACCATCTTGGTCTTTTTAATACATTGACAGCCATTCCCTGCCCCTTCAGCTCACTCCTGCAGCTTTCTGCTTTTGCCCATTGTGACGCTTTTTCGTTTTTCTCTTCCTCCGTCTCCCTCATATGTGTGTTTTGCTTGCAATAAATGCGTGAGGCAGAAAAATAAGTCCCGGACGTCAAAATAAGTGCCGGTGTTCCATACAAAAAACAACAAGCACAAATTAAGCACTGTATAGATGCCACTTTAACCCTCTCTGGCCAATCCAGTTAATATCCATATTAGCCAAACCCAAGTCCATTTCAATACCACTCTTTCTAGCAGCCTCAATAGCCCAAAAAAACATAGATGTACCTAACAATCCCCACATTGAAGTGAAACAGTAGTAGCAGGAAGGAGAAGGCTGTAGCTAAATGAGGCAATTTTGAAAGTGGGACACAGTTGAAATGGAGGTGAGCTCCTGGGTAAACAAAACATACATTTCATTGGGTACTGTGCATATGCAGGTTACTGAAAATAGGTAGTGTCAACAGAGGATTAGTAATGAGGTCTATGGTTGGCTGTGGTAAAAATAGCAAATTGTAAGACAGACTTGGACATGGTTTTGATTGTGTACAGTAAACCACACATGTAGCATTGCATTTTGTAAATTGTATACCCCTTCTGGAATGTTCTGCGAACTTGCGACCTACTGGTTCTAGTGGGTTGCTATGGAAACAGTGCAAAGAGTGTATTAAGGGAAATGTCTTAAAGAGAGACTTTTGTCTTTCTATAAATTAAAAGGGTTTGTATTCGTTATTGTGTTGAATTTTCTCAAGAGTGATTGCTATTAAAGTGTACTATTCTCTTCAAGTCATAACATGAACAAGCTAAATATGTTTTTAGAAACTCATTTTTTTCCCGCAAATTTGCTGCGATCATCACGATTAACCTGCGAGTGTGGATAAAATGCCTACCATACTGGGCTTCTTTAGAAAAGTGTATAAAAGGCTTAACATACACTAATCGTTCAGAAGTGGACCTGCAAAAGTAAAAAATGAAAGGAATACTTTTTTTTGCTTACATCTGCAGTATCACACAATGCAAAGTTGAAAAGTTTGCCATTTATGGTTGCTACGTGAAAGAGTGCTGAACCATTCTTATGATTAGTTTTGACAATTCCAGAGACTATTAAATCTGTCTAATAAGAGCAAAAAATATATTTCACCAGCAAACTCAATTTACAGGTATATGGAATATATTTAATTGTGAGAATTCTTTTTTTTTAAATGTTTGTCTCTATGTAAGATTGTTGAAGGAGATTATGAAATATATAGTAAAGTTTTGGAAGTAGGTGAGATGATCCATGAGTGGTAGAGTGAGTGGTTTTATATATTTATTAATAGATAAAGAAAATGCATTTTCTCCCTTAGCATGGCACAACGACAAGAAATACTTTTATTCTTCCTTGATTTTGCTTTTTCCATGTGTGCTGCATTCTGCAGCACACCTAGAAAGGGCAATAGACCATGAATGAATGTTTATGTACAGGAAGGTGTCCCTTACTGCACATAAACAATCATTCAATAATGAAGATTTTCTACTTCTATGTGTACTACATTCTGCAACACACATAGAAGTGCCAAATCGCCATTGTAGATTATGTGCAGAAAGGGACACCTTCCTGCACATAAACAATCAATCCCCTCAATGCAGACACCCTTACACTATGGTGCAAGGGTATCTACGTTGGGGCTAACAGCTACATTTAGTGCCGGGCAGGGGGAAACACGGGATGTGCCGTATTTTAGTCAATACGGTGCATCCCTGCATTTCTAAAGTGATGCAGCACTTCAACTTTTGGCGCAGTACCCTGCTGCATCACTTTTTAGTAAATCTGGTCCTAAATATGGTGTTTTACTCCATGCTCTATTAGCTATAAAAATGTGCGCTAACTCTTACATTTAAACTGAACAATGTATTACAAGATATGAAAGTTTTATCTGTGGATGAGATGCTGCTCACAAACAATGTATTTGGGAGTTGTGGTCCTATTTATTCTACTTTAAAAGAGAACTATAACACTCAGGGGGTCATTCTGACCGCGGCAGACGGCGGTCGCCGCCCGCCACGTGGTTCCCGCCAAAAGACCGCGGCGGTCATTCTGGCTTTCCCACTGGGCTGGCGGGCGACCGCCGAAAGTCCGCCCGCCAGCCCAGCGGGAAACACCCTTCCCACGAGGACGCCGGCTCAGAATTGAGCCGGCGGTGTGGGAAGGTGCGACGGGTGCAGTTGCACCCGTCGCGAATTTCAGTGTCTGCTAGGCAGACACTGAAATTCTTTTTGGGGCCCCGCGGCACCCCCTACCGCCATCCTGTTCCCGGCGGGAGAACCGCCAGGAACTGGATGGCGGTAGGGGGTGTCAGAATCCCCATGGCGGCGGAGCGCGCTCCGCCGCCATGGAGGATTCTCAAGGGCAGCGTAAAGTCGGCGGGACACCGCCGACTTTCCGTTTCTGGCCGCGGCTGAACCGCAGCGGTCAGAATGCCCAGCGGTGCACCGCCAGCCTGTTGGCGGTGCTACCGCCGACCTCCGCCATGGCGGTAATTACCGCCAGGGTCAGAATGACCCCCTCAGTGTTGAAATGGAAAAAAAAACAACAGGTGTATGTGAACCATTAGTGTGTGAAAAGTTGACAGCTATGTATTAGATACGTGTTAGGGTATCTGTTGGCAGAATATAGGGACGGTTTTTATAGGCTTTGATAGTAAATTATGTTCTTTAAAGTAATAGTGAGTTAGGTATGTAGTATGAGACTGATAGGTATAGGTAAACATAGAGTTCCTATAGATGGATCAAGTCTCCTTGTGCAGATGGTGTTAATGGTCCTACACTGCCAGACGTTCATTGCATATAGAACCTATATGCCAAATATTGACTGTATGCTTTACTAAATACTACTAATTACTGAGAAATGCTGTAGGCATGTCATGAACTATTATGCTCTGTGCTGAAAGTATGAGAGATCTGCTTTTGAAATGAATAAGGCATTCATGCACTTGTAGACCCCTATGTGAAGTACTATACAGAATATGGCACCCAGAACGTAATTGAAATCCATGTTCATAAAAAAAAGATAGAGGCTTTATTACAGGTAGTCAGACAACTACAGAAAGATTAGCATATGCACGGATGTACTCAGAAAGTACTTGTGTATGCAAAAGCATCAAAGACAATGATCAACACACTAGCATACCCCTGTATTACCTAACACGGGTACTGAGGTATATGTTAAGCCACTTATATATACATTCACAGAGCCATACAGGTACTAAAACAGACACTTACATGACCGCAGATGAACTAAAACATCTCTCAGTGCTAATACAGGTTAACACCTACATTCAGTCAGATGTGTAGGCAAGCAGTGATACAATCTAGTGATATATGTAGTCAAATACATCTTTAATCATGAGCAAGGCCTACTTGTGGAGAACCTGTCTGTGCACTGTTACTGGCCACTGGAATTAGCCTGTACAAACCCCTTTGTCAATTCTCAAAGTCATGCTTTAGTGCAAATATTTGACCTGTATAGTGTACTGTAGGTGCTTAAGTGATTACGAAATATAGGGGCATATTTATACTTCTGTTGCAATGAATTTGTGTTATTTCTTTAACACAAATTCAGTGCAAAACTAACTCCATATTTATGCTTTGGCGTCTAGCACCAAATTTATGGAGTTAAAGTCATTTTTTGGCCGTGGAAACCTGTTTTGCATCAATGAGATGCGAAGTAGGCGTTCCGGTGCAAAAAATGACTCTATGGCCTTAGTGCCATATTTATCCCTCCATGCTAAAATTACGCATGGGGGAGGAGGGGTCAAATAATTGGTGCAAAGCTTGCTTTGCACCATTATTGAATGCCTGGGTCAGGGCAGGCGTTAGGGGACCTGTGGGCCTATTTCCATGGTGGAACACCATGGAATAAGCCCACAAGTGTCCCACCCCCACTCACACCAAAGGGACAGCAGTGGATGGGGGACCCCATCCCAGGTAAGTATAGTTAGGTACAGATAAGTATTTTTTTTTTAAGTGCCATTGGGGGCCCTGAAGTGGGCCCCCCTATATGGCACTGGGTGCAATGGCCACACCCAGGGGACCCTGGTCCCCTGTGCTGGCCATTGGGGTGGTGGGCATGACTCCTGTCAGTTCTAAGACTAGAGTCATATAGTATGGATGGTTTTGTGTTAGAAAATGACGCTAGGCTGGTTAGAGTCTTTTTTTAATTACTCTAACCTGCCTAATGTCATTTTTTTGTGCAAAAAAACCCTTCTTCCATACCGCCAGCCCCACCCAGCAAACGCCATTTTTTCACGCTAGCCTACCTTTGCACCAGCTTGCACCATTCCATAAATATGGTGCCCGGCTGGTGCTCAGAAATGGTGCAAGCCTGTGCTAAACTTTTTGGTGCAAAACTGCGTTAGTGCAGTTTTGCACCAAAAAGTATAAATCAGGGCTTTACTTTTAAGTTTTAGAAACATACTTATGCACTAGCAGACCCGTAACCCAACCACTACGTAGAATATACCACCCACGAAGGAACTGGCATTCATCTTTCCAAAGCATGAATCCTTTGTCTCAGCCACTGACATAGCAACAGTGACACTTCTATAATTACTCACATACTCAGAAAGCACTTATATATGCAGCACTATCAAGGTAATGGTAGACACAGTCACATACCGGTGCATTCTAAACACAGGCACTGAAATATGTGTTCAGCCACTTACAAACACATTTACAGAACCATGCAGGTATTAAAACAGACACACACATGCCGGCAAATTAACTAAACCATTTCCTACCGCTAATACAGGTGAACAACTACATGCATTACGTTTTATAGGTATCTAGTGACACAAACTAGCTATGTATGCAGAGAAATACTGCTTTAATCATAAGTGAGGCCTACTAGTGGAGACCCTGTCTTTGCTCTGTCAATGGCCACTGAAATGTTCCTGTAAAACAGCTTCATCAATTCTCAAACTCATGTATTAGTGCAAATATTTGACCTGCATAATGTGCTATACGTATACCATCAAAGAAGGTGCAATGTGCTTAAGTGATTAATAAAAGTACTTTTCAATTTTAGAAACTTACTTATACACTTGCAGACCCTTAAACAAACCACTACTTAGAGAATACAACTCACAAAGGAACTTGTATACATCTTTCCAAAGCATGGATCCTCTGCCTCAGCCACTGATATAGGAACAGAGGCACTTCTATAATCACTCACATACTCAGAAAGCACTTATATATGCAGCACTATCACTCGTAATGGTAGACAAAGTCACATACCTGTGTATCCTTAGCAGAGGCACTGAGGTATATGTTCAGCCTTTTACATGCACATTTACAGAGCCATGCAGGTAGCAAAACAGACAATCACGGGCTGGAAGATAAACTAAACCACCTCCTGATGCTAGTACAGTTGGACACCTACATTCACTCAGATATATAGGGAACTAATGACACAATGTAGTCATGTATGCAGACAAATACTGGTTTATTTATGGGTGAGTTCAACTAATAAAGAGAGTTTGTGTAGTGCATCGCTACTGAACTGAAGTTGGCCTCATAAAGTAATTAGTCACGAGAAAAATATAAACTTTATAATTAATAGAACAATGTTATTAATATTACAATAAGAAAAAGGTTTACATTTCTACTTACCTAATTCAAATGCCTGATGTGAAACTATATAATTAAAGGAAAATGCTACTTTTTTTTGTTTTCAGATATCAATTTCTTCTTCTGTACATACACTCACAATACTGTTCAAAAGTCAGAGAAGAAAGAAACAGAGAACCCATACTATCTCCTCATGAATGAAAAACAAAAGTGGCAAAATGCAGAAAAAATAGTATTGAAATAAAAAAGAGCTCCTGGTAAGAGAACAAAGACTTTCCTTAAAATTGTATGTGGTGAGCTTGAAAGACAGCAAAATGTAGTACATAAGAAACAAAGCTTGACATCAACTAAGAAAGGAGTAAAAATGCATGATATTGCAAGTAAGAAATCCAACAGTGGTGCATAGAATTTAACGAGAAGGCAGCACCAGTTCAAGGAAATAAAAGAATGTTCCACAGCAGAGTAAACAAGAATTGAATGAGAAGTATGAAGAAGTATAAAAAAAGAAGATAAACTGTCATACAAAAGGAACATATAGAGGGTATACTAGATTAGGCCTTCGTTCTTAAAGTGAAGCTATTTATTTTGATAGTAAGAGAATGAAAACACTAGTTAAAATAGTGTTGAGCATGAGGACAAAAAAACAAAAGAAAAGACATATAAATAGAGCTAACTTTTGCAAAGTTGCTAGTGCGGAATGGAGACATACTTCTAGTACTGAGCCTTTCTTTAATGAAGAAAAATACTTGCAGGAGAACAGACTAGTGCATGCAGTTGCTGAATCTGGATGTTGTTATGAGATGAAAGATGGTTTGCCTATTTAAAAAGAGGTTATGGTACCTAGAAATGTTGAGGAAGTCATAGCTGAAAAGGTACAGGGAAGGTGTAGACAGGCCCCTGTTTATAAGTGGAATTGTAGTATTATTTGTAATGTTCGCCAGCAATCAATTGACACACTCAGAAATGTTTTACATAAGTTTCCATGGAAAAGTCTTACACAAAAAATAGCCCTTTTGAAAAGATTAGATCCAAGTAAAGTAAGAAAACATACAGACCCACAGGGACATTCACTAGCATGCTTATCAAAGAAAGTGTGCCAAAGCACCTTTCATCATGTTAGAATGCTAGATGTTCACCACTTGTGAATGCAAACTTTAGTTAGGAGGCTTTATCATGTGAAGAGTCCTTCACTATGCTTACAAGAAATGAATAGAGTTCTTTTGCATGGAATAGTGGCTGAGGTAGAAAATGATAGTGAGGATGTGCAGTTTTGGTTCTTTGAACCTGAAGAGGAGTGCAGAGAAAATGTGCACATGGAATCTGCAGGTGTAGCAGAGCAAGAAATAGGCATTACTGTTGACAACTTTCATGAAGAGAATAGAAAGTTTAACAGAGTCTCCATAGAGAAACCGGACTTCATGTAAAATATGTTGTTGACGTACTCAGTACAAGAGTCAGACGTGTTATGTTATTGTGTCTTCAAAAAACGGAAGAAGACAACAGAGATAAGTTGTGAGAATCTGCAGCTTATTTATTTGTAGGGGAACACTCTGATTGGTTCACACAACAAATTATATGTGAGTACTGTTATAATAAATTAAAGGATACTAAAATACCAATCAGAGCAGTGTATAACAAGTTAGAACTAATATCTATTCCACAAGGACTTTGAGATTAGAATGTTTATGAATCTAAACTTTCACAACGTACACATCTACTTCAATCTTTAGTCTGTTTGGAGCCAAAGACAGGAAAGTTACCTCCAACTGAACTCCAAAAAGGTTTAAAAGGTACAGTTGTGTACTTACCATTGCATCGTAAGCAGAATGTTAAAAGTATAGGTGTAGAAAGAGTTTTGGAAGAAGAACTTGCAATTTTAGTCAATAGTATGCCTACCAAGAGTAAAAGGATATCGCAATAGCTAGTAGATGTTAGTAAAGTAAATAAAAAAGCTAGTTTATATCTGCCACAAAACAACATTTACTATAAAAATGCAGATGTTATTCAAGATATTTTTCCTATGGAGGATGATAAACTACCATCAAGATGTCAAATTGAAAAGGTGGATCAATCTAGATTGGAAAACATTACCGTATTCATCCTCTACATTCTAAAGAGATTTTTGGAGATGCTATTGATCTATTTCAAATGAAAGAAGGAAAAGGAACTCCATTAAGCGTGTGGGAGAAAAACTTAGAAGCTTGCTGTTTTCACAACTGTTTCCGACTAGACTAGTTGGTAGTTATGATGAGCGGCCTATACAAATACTAGCAGCAGAGTTCAGATCAACAAGACTCAGAAGATCCATGATTTTGTCAGTGTATTCACTACATATTTCATCTGCTATTTGAGAGTGACTTGTCTGGCTTATCGCATGCAGTTAGTCATATTTTGAAAGCAGTGAATATGCAAAATCTGTCAGCAAGGGAGTTTGTTGAAAAAGTTAATGGAAAAGATGAAAATCTGGAGTACAACCTAATCAATTATATGGCATGTCAACGTTGTATGAATGAGTATGGGTATCGTCGTCATGGAGAAGTTAAATGCATTTTGGGAAACCTAGGAACACCTACCTGGTGTCTAAAACAGAGTTGTGCCGAGTATGCATGGAATGATCTGCTTGATTTCATTAAGAAGCAAATTCAAATATAAAAGATATGAATCTAAAAACACCTCGAAAACTCTGCTCATTAAATGCAGCAAACATTTGCAGATATTTCAACCACAGATTTCAAATAATGATGGTTTTTTTCTGCATCAAAACTAATCCACCGTTTGGTGAAGTGACTGATTTCTTTTAGTGCAAAGAGTACCAAGCTGGAGGTGCTTCACATATTCATATGCTGTTATGGGTAAAAGATGCCGCAAAGTTTGTAACAGACTCTGATTAGTCTGTCTTGTCTTTCATAAAACAGTATGTAACATGTGCCATCCCAAAAGAAACTACTGACAAAGGATTAAGACAACACATTCTACGATTTCAAACTCACAGGTGCAGTAAATACTGTCATCAAAACTGTAGATCTAAAGCAAAATTTTACATGAGATGTTGTTTTGGATTCCCAAGACCTGTCATCTCAGAGGGACGAGTGAACAGCTTTTTGTCAGCAGTGAGACATGCTATAACATGGAAAGCATAACAAAATACTTACAATCTCAAATGTTCAGAAGCATAAAAATATACAAATAAAATAACTACAACCCTGTCATTCCGAACATGTGGAATGTCAATATTGATGTTCAATTTGTAACAGGTAACTATATTGGTATTGCTGCATATGTGACTTCTTATATCACAAAGTCAAAAAAGACAGATGAAAGAGGTATGAAAGGATATTTCTATAGAAAAGAGTCTTACCAAGAAATTGTACAGTTTTTGTTTAAAATGCTTTCCAACAGAGAAATTGGATCGTATGACTGTGCAGGTAGATTGAGCTCTGTAGGTTTGTTCTCCAAGTCTAGGGGTGTTGTGTAGGTAAGCCTAGGCCTTGCAAGCAGTCGTAATAGAGTACCAAAGTCTTTCCCAGAAATACAGTACCTTGCAAAAGTTGATCCCCAGGGTACAGACATCCTAAAAATTTATATGCTGGATATACACTACCCAAGAAGGAGTGCTCACCTGGAAAATATGTGTCTCTATGAAATACTTCAGCATTGTACATATATAAATATTACAATTGAAATATTGAAGAAGGAAGGTTTGCAGTCATTGGCTGTGATGGTTGTTTGGTGAGATACAGTAAAGGAATTTAATTAACCACAGAAAGCTTATTTGTCAAACTGCAGAGAGGAAAGGGTTTTTGTATTTGGCACTTTTGCAGCTCATCAAGCCTTGGCGTACTGAATCAGATTTGCTTGAACAGTATGATTGTTAAGCAGACTCATTCAATGCTATACAACACAATATTCAATGGTCTGTGTTTCCAACATACATGCAGATGTTAAAAGATGAGATTCAACAGGAAGAAATCATCACCACTGAAATAGCCAGAGGGAGTTCACAAAGCAGCCAAAGTTGTAGACCAGCAAGTCAAGATCCTCTTGGAGAACCAGTAATTCAAAATTAAGCAGCTGTATCTATGAATGAGGTGGAGATCGCTGTGCAGCAGGCAAGAGAGGAAATTGGAACACTTAGTGGAACAACTAAACAATGAACAGAGAGAACAGAGAGACATTTATAATGAAGGTAAAAGTAAAGTGGAACATGGATTTCTCCTTGAGAAAAAAACTATATAAATATCAGTGGACAAGCTGGCACTGGCAAAAGTTGCCTAATTAATGTTCTCACTGGTTATATACAGAGGATTACAGTTTCAAATGTGTCATGTGTAGTTACAACATCCACAGGAATTACACTGCATTGACTACTAATGCTACCTATTGAACATGACAATAAACTGGAATATCAGAAGTTATCTGGTGACACTTGCCATGAGGTATCAAGATTATTGAAAAAGATGAAGCTTCTAATCACTGATGAAGTGAGAATGGTATTGAACATAATGCTTGCTTTCATATTATTAAGGTAGGAGCAGATCTTAAGAACAAACTATGATGTACTATTTGGAGGAAAGCATTTAACTGTCTTTGGTGACCCATTCCAACTTACTCCTGTAAAAGGGCAACCTGTTTTCAAAACACTTTTGCATAATGAAAGAAGAAATTCCTTAGGAAGTATTAACAACATGATTATTTGGTTAAACTTTGAATAAAAAAAATAGTTTAAAAAAAGAACATGTGCCAAGGCTGGTTTGTCTGATATGGAATATGGAAATATATGAAATATGTTATAGTGGGAGTACTGACAAAACAGAGAAAACATGCTTCTCAAGAGTTTATTCCCATCTGACATTAGTGCACTAGAAATAATGGTCAATTGTATTAAAGAAGAGTAATCTATAGTTTGTTTAATGCCAACAATGTAAGAGTGCTCAACCTCTAATGAGAAATTACTACAACTAGAGAAAGAAGATATTTTAGACATCACATATATTGATTATTGGAACATCAGGTAGTCACAATACTACTCACAGATAAACTACAAGCAAACTTGGATTCTTTGCAGAAATCTGTATAAAAAAACAGCAGGATTAGAAAAGCATTTACGTGTTGGCAAAAACTGTCCAGTTGTTTTACAATGCAATTTAAATATAGAGGAAGGCTTAGTAAGTGGTGCAATTGGAAAAATATTGATTTCATTAATTTTCCAATAAATATGAGGTCGAATATTTGGCTATAAAATTTGATCGGATAGATAATGTAAAAAATATTGGCCGGTGTGTTGTACGGTTTTTGCTTATAAAAGACTTATATATGGAAATAGTCTCCCCTTTCTTTAGCATATGCAGTAACCATCCACAAATCACAAGGTTTAAGTGTAGATGCAGTTCTGTGGTCACTGTCGGAAGTTCTGTATTTAAAGAAGGAATGTCATGTGTAGCATTGTCATTAATTAGAACCTTGTCTGTTTTTTTTTTAAATTGACTTTGATGAGACCAAAGTTAGTGTGGATGTAAGCTTAAAATTGTTGATACCAAACAACAGAGGGTTTAGAGAGGTCATCATATAGCTGGGGAACTCGTAATGACCAGTGTCTAGCACATGCATTTGCAATGGCTTGCCTGCATACTTAGTATGTCTTAATGTTTAGAAAAGGAACAGTAGGGGCATATTTGCCCAAGCACACATATTCCCTCACGTGCATTATTTAGTGCACCCTGACTTAGGGCTGTAAGGCCTGCCAGAGGGGTGACTTACCCACATTGCATGCAGTGTGAGTGGGGATGGCACTTGGTGTGAGTACCATGTTGAATTTGCACCTTTTAGATTCACCTTGTCATGCACTTGCAATGGCAGTCTGCATTACACTGGTGTGGGGCTTCTCAGAATGGCACAAGTGATGCTGCAGCTCTGGGGGGTCCTCTTTAGTACCCAGGCCCTAGGTACAAGTGATACCATTTAAGGGACTTACAAAGGTGGCTGAAATGCCAATCATAGTACAGTTTTGGGGAAAAGATCTGATCCTGGGAACCTGTTTAGCATGGGCCCGGGGCACTTACAGTTTGAAGGCACATCATTCTCCAGGAAAAAAGTGGGGGGCTACCATGTGAAAAGAGGCCCTTTCTAACAATACATCACTCTTACATTCTTTCACTCATGTATATACCACTCATATAATAATTAAATCACAAACACATCACTCATACACTCACTCACTTATCCATACATGCAATCATGCACACAGACAGTCATCCATACACCAGTAATGCACTCAATCAGTCCCCCATACAGCACTCATACACTAAGTCACCTATGCACCACTCGCATACTCACTCAGTCACTCATAGGCACGCTCATGCACTCACTCACTCACCTATACACATACTTATACACTCAGTAAATCACCAATACACCACTCATGCACTCATTCATCCATACATGAACTCATACACACAGTCGTTCACTCATGCACTATTCCTGCACTCACTCACTCATACATACATTTACTCACAAATATACCACTCATGCACTTACTTTTCCATATGTGCAATCATGCGCTCAGTCAATCACCCATATTTGAATTATACACTTACTCAATCACCCACACATGCACTCATGCTCTCACTCAATCACTCAGACACCACTCATCCATTGATTCAGTTACCCATATAGCAGGGATGTACGCACTCACCCATACACCACTATCACACTCACTCATAAATGCACTCACTGACTCACCCATAAATGCACTCATGCACTCAGTCAATGTCCCATGCACCTCTCATGAACTCACTCAGTCATCCATAAATGCACAATCACCCATTCATCACTCATGCACTGACTTACTGATCAATATATGGACTCTTACATACAGTTGGTCACTCATGGACCATTTGTATACTCACTTAGTCACCTACACATGCACTTTGCACTCATTCAAAACCCATGCATCATTAATCTGCTCATTCAGTCCCCCATACAGCACTCATGCACTCAGTCACCCATGCACCACTCTTACACCCATTCAGTCACGCATAGGCACACTTGTGCACTCACTCACTCACCTGTACATGCACTCATGCACTCAGCCAATCACCCATACACCACACATGCACTCACTCGTCTATACATGCACTCACACACACAGTCACTTACTCATACACCATTTCTGTACTCACTCATCCATACACCTCTCATAAATTAATTCACTCACAAATAGACAACTCATACATTCATTTACTCACAAATACACCACACATGCACTCACTCACTTATCCATACATGCAATCATCCACGCAGTCAGCCACCCATACACCTGTCATACACTCACTCAGTCACCCATACCTGTACTCATGCACTCACTCAATCATACACCACTCATCTATTCATTCAGTCGCCTATGCAGCACTTAAGCACTCACCCTTACACCAGTCTCACACTCACTCAGTCACTCACTCATAGAAGCACTAACTCACTCACCCATGCACATTCACATTCACCCATACACTCACTCATGCACTCCGTCAATGCCCCATGTACCAGTCATGCACTTACTCACTCATCCATACATGCACTCATACACACAGTCACCCATGCATCATTTATATGTTCACTTAGGGCCAGATGTAGGAAAATTGCAAATTGCGACTTGCAATTTGCGAGTCCTTCCGACTCGCAAATTGCAAGTCACAATTTGCAATGCAGAACGGTGTCTCAGACACCGTCTGCGAGTCGGTATGGGGTCGCAGAGACCCACCTCAGTCGCAAATTGCGGCCCCATACCGACTATAGGCACTCGCAAACATGGAGGCCTGCTGTAGTCAGCAGACCTCCATGTTCGTGACTGCTTTTAAATAAAGCAGTTTTTTTTTTTTTTTTAAGTGTAGCCCGTTTTCCTTAAAGGAAAACGAGCTGCACTTAAAAAAAAAAACGAAACTTTTCGTTTCGGTATTTTTTCAGGGCAGGTAGTGGTCTGACCTGAAAAAATAGTTTTGGTTCCATTCACAAAGGGGAAGGGGTCCCATGGGACCCCTTCCAATTTGCAAGTGGGTTACCATCCACTTCAAGTGGATGGTAACTGCGACACCATTTCCGACCGCATATGCGGTCGCAAATGGTATTGCATACCACTACGAATCGCAAATAGGAAGGGAACACCCCTTCCTATTTGCGATTCTGAAATACATTTTGTGAGTCGGTCCCGACTAGCAAAATGCATTTCTGCATTGGAAACACGCATTTGCGAGTCGCAAACGGCAGATTTTGCCGTTTGCGACTCGCAAAGTGTTTCCTGCATCTGGCCCTTAGTCACCTAAATATGTACTTATCTACTCACTCAATCACCTGCATAGCACTCATACATTAATTTAGTTAGCAATACAGTACTCATGCACTTACTCACCCATATACTACTCTCACTTTCAGTCACTAACTCACTCATAGACACACTCATGCAATCACTACTCACACACCCATACACTCACTCATGCACTAAGTCAATGTCCCATGCACTACTCATGCACTCACTCACTCATCCATACATGCACTCATACACACAATAAATCACTCATATAACATTCATGCACTCACACACCTAACATCACTCATACATTCATTGTCACCAATACATAATTGATAAATTAATTCACTCATCCATACATTCAGTCATTTAATACCCTCTACAGCACTCGTACACTCACTCACTCACTCACACAGGTACTCATGCCTGAATCACCCACCCACACATACCTCTATGCACTCATTCCGTCATCCATACAACACTCATTCACTTACTCACTTGCCCATATCTTTACTTAATTTACTAATGTACCCAGTCAATCACCCATACATAAACTACACACAGCACTCTTTTTATCTTGTTTTAACTGTGAAGGGCAGTTCCGAAAAGAACAATTTTTTCTTCTTTTCTTGAACTATTTTTTTCTTCTTTTTGTATTTTTTAAAAAGTTTATGATTTTTGATACTTCTTGTAAAAAAAAGGCAACAAGGTGAAAAAACAGGTTGAAAAATTATTAGAAAAATTAACATTAGTGCTGATTTGCAGCTTAAATAACAGTTTCTAATGATTGTTCGCCTGCTGTAAGGGTGGTATTACAGTCCAGGCAGTACATTCCACCTGAATGGAGGAATTAATGCAGGACGATGCTTTTGCACCTCAGATGGTATTTTTTCCCAGGGACAGATGGTGCGCCACGATGAGTTGAAGGTCCATCTTCTCTGTTCCTCCTTGCCCTCCTAAAGCTGCTTCCATGGTATGTTTTAGGATCACATAGCATTGAAGTTGTACCCCATGAGTATTTTTGTTATTACCTCTCAAGAGGGTCATTTGTCACAAGTTGTACTTAACAAGTCTGACAACTGTTTTAGATTATCCAGATGGAATGGAAAAAAATTCCCTTGCAATACTTTGTTTTTTCTGCTGAGGCTCCTCATCATTTTCTTCACTCACCTCATGTTCCTGATGCTCATTGTTATCGCCTCTCTCCTCCTGATGTACTAGATTTGCTGCCACTTTTCTTATACAAAGAATAGCCAAAAAAATAAATGAGACAGCAGAGTTCTAAAAGCACACCTGCTCTGTCTCCAAACCACAATGAAATGGAAGATTCAAGAACTGAAAAATGGGTGGAGACTTCCTATAGGTATAACTGAAAACTGTTTTGTCCTATCAAATTACTCTTTCACAGTCATGTGTCGTTCATGGATATTTTGATGTGACAAGTAAATTCAGAACCTAACTATAACTTCCCTGTAACCTTTGTCTTTTTTTCAGTAAATTTTTAAGGTTTTTAATTCTATTTCCCAACTATAACATTCTTGTAACCTTTCTCCACCCTTTCTTCCTTCAATTGGAACCACAACACTCCACAAGCGAGAAAAATGATTTATTGACGTCAAATCTTCTTTTACATTTTCCTCGCTTGTGGAGTACTGTGCTTCCGAATGAAGGAAGAAAGTGTGGATATTAAGACACAGTGGCGTACGTATATATATATATTTTTTTTTTTTTCACTGAAAAAGACAAAAGTTAAGGGGATGTTATAGTTAGGTTCACATTTTAAACATACAAAACCATAGAAATATTACAGTGATATTATCTATGATGTTAGGAAAGATGTCATGAGTGCTGTAATTTGTGGGGTAATTAGCAGTGCATGGCAAGGGCACGAGATATAATTACCTTAGGGCAGGCACAAGTTATACTTACTTGAGATAACTCTAACTATAACTGTTGAATCTCCCAAACTTCTCAGGCTGGCCCACAGGACATCTCAACAACCTCGACCTAAAAATAGAGAGGTGACACCTGTGAGAGCATTGTCTGATTTTATGTGCATGTTTAAAGTTTCCCCTATTCATTCCTAAGGGTTGTAATTATGCACAAAAAGACTATTTTGTGCTAAACTTTGAAGAATCATAGCTTTAAAAGTACTTACTAGATTTTTATGATCTTGGTCTTAAAAATGTTATAAAAATCTGAAGTATTTTGGTAAATTAGTCTCAAGTTATTCTTCCGAGTGTGTGTCCACAATTATTGATGCTGTGAGTACAAAAATGTTTAGCATGTCTCCAAGATAAGCCTAACTGCGTGCCCACACTACCACAAAAATAGAGCAGTAGGGGGTCTGCTTTTAATCTCTGGATACCAAAGTGGGGATGCGTGGACTCTCTGCACAGTGCATGTCTTTTTGTACACTATATAGAGAGCCTCCTACATTTGGTGGTACAGCGGTGGGATACAAGACATTTGCTGATACCACTTTGTCACTAAGTGAGCACACAAATAACACTAAAAATTGTCTGTAGTTGTATTTTTTTACAATTTGACGATTTGTTTACATTTTTTAAATAATTGCTAGGGCCCTGGTTAGGTCTGAAAACCAGGTGATTAGAATTTTAAAAAGTCTTTACAATAGTTAGGCCTTAGTAAAAGTTTCCAAAATTTGTTAAAGTTTCAGAAAGTTGCAAATGTTTTCCAATAGTTTAAAACTTTATTAAGCAAAATGTCTGATGCAGAGAACCCCGGCCCCTTGGCTGGAGTTGAAATACCCCTGGCTAAAGGCTCTCTTCAAAGGATAGCAGATCCATATTGATGCTCATGTTACCACAGAAAAGGTGAGACAGCTTGTGGCAGAATATGAGACTGTTAAGCAGGTAGAAGGGGAGAACCCGCAACAACAGAGAATCAAGAAAACTCTCATGAAACTGGGGATGATGAGGTAGGATCATCCATCACAGAAGTAAAAGCCCCCTCATGGGAGAATTTGGCTCTAGCTATGTTAACCCAAAAGCTGGCTTTAGGAACCCAGCTTTTGGAAATAGAAGTTAAAAGAAGGGAGTTGGACCTAGGACCCATCTCTGGTGGCAGCATTCATGTAAGTAGGGAGAAAGAGAAGTATTTCAAACTAAAACTACCAGAAGGAGTTGTCAATCACTTTTACAGAGGGTGATGATGTCACAAAGTGGTTAGAAAACATTGGAGCTCTCTGTTGTGGGAACTGTTCTCAGGCAAGTGCATGGATGGACTCCTGACCTTGAACGAGGCAGATGCCAAGCCCTATGGCCTCATGAAGGCTACCCTGATTGAGGGATTTGGGCTAACAACTGAAGAATACAGAATTAAATTCAGGGAGACCTGTAAAACCCAGAGTCAGTCCTGGGTAGAATTTGTGGACTATTCAGTAAAAAAGCTGGGTGGCTGGTTAGAAGGTAACAAGCTACTAGATTTTGATGGGCTTAATAATTCACTTAGGAAAGAGCATTTTCTGAGTCATTGCTACAATTAGAAAATACATCAGTTCCTGGTAGACCTAGGTCCACTTCTTGTCTACAGTTGGGGAAGAATGCAGACCACTGAGTCAAGGCAAGGGTGACCAAAACAATCCCTGGTGGGCGAGACTAAATGAAAGAGGCCAAAAAGCCCTCCTAAGGGAAAGATCGGAACCAAAATAAAAACGAAGAGTCTTCATCAGGCTGCCAAAAACCTGTTCAGGAGAATGGGCTTGAGACTCCTCACAGCCTAAGGGTGAGCACAAAGGTAGGAACTTTGATACCAACAAGGCTTGGTGCCATGATTGCAAAAACAATGGGTACCAAACTGGAGACCATAGTTGTAAAAACAAGAAAAATGTCTATAGTCCACCTGCAGTAAATGCCCTTGCCAATCTCCAGATGGGATCACAGTTGTGGCCTAACCAGGTCAGTCAACCCCTCGGAGGCAACATTAGTCACAGAGGGAGGGGTCGATCTAGCCTGTGCTTCCTGGCACACTAATATGCAAAAATACAGGTAGCACTGTTTGATTAATAGGACTAAGGTGGAAGCCTTGAGGGACACAGGGGCTAGATTCACCATGGTGACCCAGCACCTGGTCCACTCGGATCAGTACCTGATAGGAAAAAACATCATGTCGCCAATGCTGACAATGTCATAAAGATCCATCCCATGGCAATGGTATCTTTTGACAGGGGGGAGTAGTTGGACACAGTGGCTGTGTCCCCATCCATCCCTGTAGACTGTCTGTTTGAAATGATTTGGGGCAATCTCCGTGGGCTGAAGTAGAACTGAGGACTTATGCAGCACTGCTTGGACTCCCATAATGGGGATTTGTCAAGACAAGGGCACAGCATAAACTTCAGAGTGAACAAGGTGTGTTGGATCCTGGAAGAATGGAGCAACCCCCAACAGAAAAGGCAAGAAGACTGGGGCACCAGTTCTGAGCAGACCACAAGTCAGAACCCCTCCTCCCAGGAAGAGGACTTGTTAACCTCAGAGGGAACTGAGCCTGCAGAGCTTGGGCTTTATCACCCAGAGCTCTTAGGACTAGGGGGACCCTTTTGAGAGGATCTGTGCCAGAGACAAAAACCTGTCCCACTCTTGAAAGCCTGAAGCAGAAAGCTTCACAGGAAGACATGGGTAATACCAGTGGCACCCACAGGGTTTACTGGGAAGATGGACACCTGTTTACTGGGGCAAGGGACCTCAAGCCTGGTGAAAGCAGGTGTGACCTGCCAAGCCAGTGGCAAGGCCGAAGGTCACCTTAAGGCCCCCTTAATCCCACTGCCTTTGGTTGGGGTGCCTTTAAAAAGGGTAGAGGTTAACATTGTTGGCCCCCTTGACCCTCAAGCAGCTTCAGGAAAGAGGTATATTTTAGTGGTAGTAGATAATGCCACTAGGTACCCTGAAGCTATTCCACTTAGGCCTTCCTTAGGAGGTAGTATCAAACAGGGGTTCAAACGTCATGTCTGCATATGTAAAACACAAGTGGCAGGAATGTGGAGTGACTTATAAGTTCCCTACCCCATACCATCCACAGTCAAATGAACTGGTTGAAAGATTTTACCAGACATTGTTAGGCATGATTGGAGGACTCCTTTAAAAACTCAGAAGGAGATTGGATGTCTTACTTTCATGTCTCCTTTTTTCCTACAGGGAAGTGCCACCAAAGAGAGTAGTGTTTTCCCATTTTGAACTTTTATTTGAGGACCTTGTTATGGGTCCATTAACTCTTGTGAGAGAAGGCTGGGAGAGGTCTCTCAAAGAGCCTAAGCAAGACATTGTGAATGATGTATTTGGCCTTTATTCCATGATGGCTGAGTACATGGAGAAGGCCAGGAGTTCCAGAAGCACTGGTATGACCAAAAAGCTGCACCTGTACCGGTGGAGTTCCAACCAGGGCAGAAAGTTTGGGCACTGGTGCCTATGGCTTCTAGGGTTCTCCAAGACAAGTGGTCTGGGCCCTAACCCACACTTGAAAGAAAGGGGGTGGTCACCTACCTGGTTGACTGTCACAGTTGCAAGAATCCTAAAAGAATTATACATGTCAACCGCCTGAAGCACTATTGTAACAGAACTGATGTGACCATGCTCATGGTTACAGAGGAGGGATAGGAAGAAGAAAGTGAACATCTCCCTGATCTCCAGCAACACACAAGATGATTCTGTGGATGGAGTGGTCTTGTCAGACACCCTCACAGGACAACAGCAGGCTGATTGCAGGCAAGGTCTCAACCAGTATGCCAATTTATTCTATCTGACCCCTGGAAGGACTAACTGGTGTATCCATGTGTGGACACTAGTGACAGCTTGTCTGTCAAAAACAAAATGTATAGGCAGTCAGACCATGTCAGAGACAGCATTTAAGTGGAAGTCAAAAAGATACTGGATTTGGGTGTCTTTGAACCCTCTGAGAGTTCCTAGGCTAGCCCAATAGTTTTAGTCCCCAAGCCTCACTCCAAGGTAGAAAAAAAGGAAATTAGGCTTTGCTTGGACTACAGGGGCACCAACTAAGTCACAAACTTAACCACCCCCAATTCCAAGAGCTGATGAG
The DNA here is from genome assembly GCF_031143425.1 of Pleurodeles waltl. Lineage (NCBI taxonomy): Eukaryota > Metazoa > Chordata > Amphibia > Caudata > Salamandridae > Pleurodeles > Pleurodeles waltl. The sequence goes on along the minus strand of NC_090438.1, from coordinate 485,775,215 downwards.
CTCATAGACAGATTGGGGGCCGCCAAATACCTGAGTACCTTTGATCTTAAATCTGGCAGATTTGACTGACCCCTGGAGCAAAAGAGTGATCAGCTTTTTCCACCCCAAGTGTGCACTATCAATTTACTGTCATGCCCTTTGGATTAAAGAATGCCCCTGCCACCTTCCAGAGGTTGGTGAACCAAGTCTTGCCTGGAATGGAATCCTTTAGTGCAGCATATCTAAATGATATTGCTGTCTACAGCTCCACCTGGCAGGATCACCTGATCCACCTTGGAAAGGTCCTTAAGGCCCTGAAAAAGGCAGGCCTCACTATCAATGCCAGTAAGTGCCAGATAGGACAGGGAAAAGTTGTGTACTTGAACCACTGGGTAGGTGGAGGTGAAGTTCAACTCCTAGAGCCCAAGATCCAGACAATTCCAGCTTGGGAAACTCTAACTACCCGCACCTAAGTCAGGGCATTCCTTGGCTTGACTGCATATTATAGGAGATTTGTGAAGGATTATTGCACCATGGTGGCCCCTCTCACAGAACGTACCTCCAAGAAAATGTCCAAAAAGATCAATTGGACAGTGAGTTCTCAACAGGTTTTTGACACTTTGAAGGATACAATGTGTTCTGTCCCAGTCCTGAAAGCTCCAGAGTACTCCAGGCAGTTTATTGTCCGACCAGACACCTCAGAACTTGAGAAAGGAGCAGTCCTAGCACAGACCAATGATGAGGGATATGACTATCCTATTGCTTTTATCAAAAGAGGACTATTCCCTAGGGAACAAAAATGGAGTGCCATAGACAGGGAACCATTTGCTGTGGTCTGGGCCTTGAAGACGCTGAGGCCATACTTGTTTGGCTCTCACTTCATAGTTCAGACAGACCACAGGCCTCTCAGGAGGCTTCAACAGATGAAAGGTAAATATCCCAAACTACTTCGGTGGTCCATATCTCCACAGGCAATTGACTCTAAAGTGGAACGCAAACCTGGGACTGCCCAGGCCAGTGCAAATGGTCTCTCTAGGTTCTTCGACTTAGAGGATGAAGACTCCCCAGGGGAAGAGTAGTTTCATCCCCTTTTGATTGGCGGTGTAGTGTGAGAAAGGGTCTCTTTTGACATGGTGGATGATGATGTTGTTTCAACCTGTATGTGCCCTGGACCCCTGCTGAACAGGTTCCAAGGGCCAGACCTCTTTCCCCAAAAATGTACTACATATTGGCACTTCAGTCACCCTTGAACATCCCTAATAAATGGTACCCTTGGTAGCTAGGACATGGGTTTTGAACAGGGAACCCCAGAGCAGCAGCACCAATTGTGCCCCACCACAGCCTCATGCAGACTGCCATTGCAAGTGCATGAAGAGGAGTAGTTAAAAGCTGCAAACTCAACATGGCACCCACCAAGAGTGAATCAATAATCACAACAGGTGTGGTGGAGTAGAGCTCGAAAAAGGAAAAGTTGTCCACTTCTGATTAGTAAGACTAGTTATCAAGTCCCAAATTCATTAGAGGACGTACTACTTCTCCAGCAAGTGGGGTGTTCCTTAATGGAAGAGGTGGTCACACACACTTGTCATGGCACGCTTCATTCTTGACCACCTCTCCCCACCCTGGCAGGACAGTGCCACCAGGGCAGACTCAACCTCTTGGTAAGACCTATGCCAGAGGAAGCTCTTATATAAAAAAAATACTGGATAAAGTCAGGGATCCAGATCATGTTAAAAATAACTCTTTGGCTAGCGGTGTCATTCACCTTTATTAGTGGTGTCTGTGGCTATGATTAAAAAAACACTAGGATAGTAAGAAGAACCTAACTAGCATAACTGGCTACTCAAGCCAACATGTTTCTGCCCTCGCTTTGCGCCCAAGTCGGTCTGGGGCATTTGTCAGGGCTCAAGATCCCTAATAACTAACCCAAAGGTGTGTTATCAAAAACAACCACTCAGGGCCTACCTGAGAGCAGATCAAACTGTAGGTAGCTAAACACCAGGAGGGGAGGGAACAAAGAATTTCTAAGTTTTTTTTAACATAGAGTAATTTTCATTACTATATGTTAATCTAAACACCACCGTGCATACCCTTTGGCTGTGATGGCAGAGGGTGGCTGCAGAGCCTGTGGCCAAACCCTATAACCCTACATTTTTAGGGAAGGGGCCACGCAGACCACCTCCCAAGGACAATCTCAGCCTCTGAGATCCCATATCCCCTGGGACCCGGCCATGCGACCTGGGTGCCCTCCAGGGCACCGAATCACATTGGTGGGGACTGTGGGGGGAGCCTGAAAACCCCCATGGTCCCAGCTGGCTCCCAGTCCTCTGTGGAAGTCAGCATTGTTGTCACAGAGAGGGAGCTGCTAAAGACAGCAATTGTTTCCTCTGTCTCCCTGCCTGCATCTCCGCGGGCAGGAAGACAGAGGAAACCTCTGCTCGCAGTGAGGGAGAGCTGATTGACAGCTCTCCCTCGCTGCAAGCAGAGTGTTTGCTGTGAGTTGGTGGCACCTGTCAAAGCTGCCGCCAAGCCTGAGCAAACAGCCATGTCCCGGGGATGGGCACCCTGGGATGTAGCAGGAGCGGCCGTGGGGGGTGATGGTCCCTCGAGGGCGGCTGTGTGGCCCCCCTCCAAATTCAATGGCCCCAGGGAGTTGGTGGTACCAGGGGCTGTGGTGGTCCAAAATGGACCCCCCTTCTTTTTTTAATGTTTGCCCTAGGGAGGATGTAGTTCCTGGGACTGTGGGGGGTGGAGCAGCCCCAGGCATACAATTACAGAAATGCTCCAGGGAGGTGGTGGTCCCCAAGGCTGCAGGGGGGCTGCACGGCCCCATGCAAACAATTAAAGAAATGCCCTTGGGAGGCCCCGGGGGCTGTGGGGGGGGGGGGGGCGCACAGACACCCTGCAAAAAATTACAGCAATGAAATCGAAAAACCTTAGAAATTCACATAAAGAAAAGGTTGCTAGGACAGTATAGTTCGGCTCACGTTTCACTCAAACAAAACCAGTGAAATTCAGCAGTTATAGTTACCTGAGCTAACTATAACTTGTGACCACGCAATGCACTGCTTATGACCCCACATATTACATCACTCATGACATGGTCAATGACATCACTGATCATATCACTGATGGCATCATCCAGTGAGTGTGAGTGTTTTCGAAATGTTTATAAGTGTAAAGTGTAAAAAATGTAAATAGTATACTTTCTGCACTGTTCATGAGTGCAGCTATTTCTAACATTTATTAGATGAGTGGCTGTGTGACTGTTTATCAGATTGTGAGTGGGTGTTGGACTGCCTGTATGGGTGTGTGAACTGGTGTGAGTGCCTGTATGGATGTATAAGTAGGTATGTGAGTAGCTGTGTGGGTGAGGGAGTGGCTGTGTGAGTGACTATATTGGTGAGTGAGTGGGTGTGTCAGTGGCTAAATGGGTGAGTGGCCATGTGAGTGCTTGTATGGGTGAGTGAGTGGCATTTGTTGAGAGGATGTATGGGTAAAGGAGTGGTTGTATGAGTGCCTGTATGAGTGAGTGAGGGGGTGTGTGACTGGCACTATGGATGAGTGAGTGGTTGTGTCAGTATTTATATAGGTCTGTGAATGGGTATGTGAGTGGTTGTGTGAGTGTGTGAGTGGGTGTACAAGAGGTTGTATAGGAGAGTGAGTGGGTATCTGAGGGATTCTGTGGATGATGCCATCAGTGATGTCATTTGAGATGTCATCAGTGATGTCACTGACCATGTCATGAGTAATATAAGATGTGAGGTCATAAGCAGTGCATTGCGGGCGTAAGTTATAGTTAGCTGAGGTAACTATACCTGCTGAATTTCACTGGTTTTGTACGAGTGAAATGTGAGCCTAACTGGAGCGTCCCTGTGACCTTTGGTTTTGTTTCAGTGAATTTCTAAGGTTTTTAAATTATTTTTCCTAGCTATAATGTTCCTGTAACCTTTGTTTTTTTTTTCATTGAATTTCTAAGATTTTCTTTAATGATGTTTCCAAGCTATAACACCCCTGTAGCCTTTGGTTTTTATGTGAATTTGTAAGGTTTTTTTAATTTTATTTCCTAACTTTTACCACTAAGCTATGACAGTGAGTGTGTGAGTGAGTGCATAAGTGTCTCAGTAGGTCTGTGGGTGGGTGAGTATCTGAGTGGGTCTGTGAGTGGGTGTGTAAGCCTGAATGGGTGCTTGAATGTGTGAGTGGGTCTGTGAGGGGGTGCATGAATGTCTGAATGGGTCTGTGAGTAGGTGCACAAGTGTCTAAGTATGAATGTGAGTGTGTGAGTGGATGCATGAGTCTCTGAGTGGGTCTGTGAGTGAGTGTGTGAGTCTCTGAATGGGTCTGTTAGTGAGTGTAAGTAAGCAAATAAGTTAATTTTATTAGCATAGTTAATTAAACCAACGGCAATTTAAGAACTAGTCACATAATTGTGGCAAATAAACACTTGCATGTGCTCTTAAGATGAACTTTGAATACACACAATAAAAAAAAGTTCCCAATTATTAGTGTTGATTGATTTTAGCATTTGATTATGCACTATATAAAAAGGTTGCCCACCTGATTGTCATAATATTAACACTTTTCCTTAAAATGTTAAGGCTAAAAGCTGGGTCTTAAGTCCAAGCACTCACTTGACCTAGTTTGCTAAACGTAAAATACAGTCAGTTTCTGAGTGACAGAGAGCATATTAAAACTAGTTTATCAATCTTAGCGACTTAAAAACTCCTCAGCGGTGAACACTAACCCTTCAACTGTAAAAGATGGCATTTGTTTTCTCCATTCACCCATTATGTTAAGATTTGCCAATTGAATACTCATTAACATAGACTCATAAACATTTATGCAATGGCTCGCCGGTCAGTTCTTAACTATGCTCTACCTTATTCAATTATTTTTGCCATTTCTTTGAAGGTCTGCACCATGAATTTAGTCACCTGACAAGAAATAGAAATTGTAGTGACACTTAACCATCTAATAACGGCTGGCCTACATGAGCGTATGTCCAGAGTTCTTAGAATATATTTCAAATACTTTCTCCTTTGTTCTGCCAGCACCGGTCACACAAAAAAAACCATGAACAAGTGACTTTTGTTTATGCCCACAGAGGTGACACGATTGTGTCTGTGACTTTTGTCTCCATGAAGAGACCATGGCCCATATTTATACTTTTTATCGCAAAACTGCGTTTGCTCAGTTTTGCATCAAAAAGTATAATGCCAGCTTGTGCCATTCCAGAGCGCCAGCCAGACACCAGATTTATGGAACCCCGCAAGCTGGAGCACTGGTTCGGCTAGCCTGAGAAAAAATGTTGTTACCGGGTGGGGTAGCGGTAAGGGGGAAAGGGGGATTTGCCTCAAAAAATGACCCTAGGCCGGTCGAGGCAGAAAAATGCAGTTAACCAGCCTAGCGTCATTTCCTGATGCAAAACCAGCCGTAGAAAAGACAGGAGTCATGCTCAACACCCCAATGGCTAACACAGGAGACAAGTGTCCCCTAGGCATCGCCATTGCACCCAGTGCCATGTGGGGGGGCCATTCCATGGCCCCCAATGGCACTTAATTATTTTTAAATACTTACCTATACTTACCCGACTTACCTGGGATGGGGTCCCTTATCCTCTGGTGTCCCTCGGGTGTGGGTGGAGATGTTCCTGGGGATTGGGGTGGGCACCTGTGGGCTCTTTCCATGGTGTTTGACCATGGAAATGGGTCCGCAGGTCCCCTAACGCTTGCTCTGACTCAGTTGTTAAATAATGGCGATAAGCAGGCTTAGCGTCATTATTTAGACCCGCCTCCCCCGTGCATCATTTTGCACGGGGAGGATGAATAAGGCGCTAGGGGCTTTGAATCATTTTTTGGATGGGAATGCCTAACTTGCATCCCATTGATGCAAGGAGGTTTCACGCATCCAAAAAATGATGTTAACTCCTATAGTTTGGCGTTAGATGGGTCTAGCGTTAAAATATAAATATGGAGTTAAGTTTGTGCTGAATTTGTGTAAAAACAATTATGCAAATTCAGCACAAACAGAGTATAAATATGCCCCCATGTCTTTGGTTTCCATCATACCAAAACACAGTAGCCTGAATTCATGTTTCAGAGACTGGGTAAAGGGCACTGCTAGATATTCCTGAGCCCTTAGAGTTTTGTATGATTATAATACGGTCCAGGCATGTCGCCTTGTGGCGAGCGTGTTTTTGTCTGTAATTAAGGACTGTAACTGAGTAGCAGCATTTGCCATCCGGTAGAACTCCACTTTACCTAACAAATGTCCCATAGGTCATGCAAGCCTAGTTCCTTTATAGAATTATTTAGGTGATAACCCCATGAGCCTTTGGTATTAAAACACTGTTGTTCCTCAATTTCAATCCAGCATAGATTGTTGATGGTACCAATCTCTGCTGCTTGCAGTCTCCAACAGAATTTAATATAAGCACTCTTGCTCTGATATTCATAGTTTTCATAGTTTTTCAGACCAATTCCAAGCTGTGATTGAATGTGTGAGTCTCCGAGTGGGTCTATGAGTGGGTGATTGAGTTTCTGAGTGGATCTGTGAGTGGGTGTGTGAGTATCTGAGTGGGTCTCTGAGTGGGTGTGTGAGTCTCTGAATGAGACTGTGAGTGGGTGCATGAGTGTCTAGGTGGGGCTGTGAATGGGTGTGTGAGTGCCTGGGTAGGTCTCTGAATGGGTACATTGGTCTCTGAGTGCACCTGTGAGTTGGTGCGTGGGTTTCTGAGTGTGTCTGTGAGTGGGTGGGTGAGCCTGAGTGAGTTGTTAGTGGGTTCCTGAATGTCTGAGTGGGTCTGTGAGTGAAAGCATGAATGTCTGAGTGGGTCTGTAAGTGGATGCATGTGTGTCTGAGTGAGTGTCTGAGTGCATCTGTGATTGGGTTTGTGAGTGTCTGTGTGGATGTGTCAGTACCTGTGTGAGTGACTCAGCCACAAAGGAACCTCACCTGCCCTTTTATCCAACAAGAGTCCATACTGCACAAATAACTACACAAGTGGAGTTCTTTCTGCCTCCTTGGTTATATGTCCTCTACTTATTCTACTCTACAGCTGCATAATGGAGCAAAGAAAATGTCACTAGTGAATGTGGTGCGTTTTGGAAATATGATTGTCTCTGGTGTGCCTTTATCCAGAAATATGTGATAAGATGAATCCTCCTATAGAGAGGCCAGCAAGACTAAAAAGACATAAATCTCCACCAAACCAGGGTCCTCACTATTAACTATATGACGTAAGTGCTTCTTTGGTTTGGAGAGATGTCCTAATATTCCTTGAATTTAAGAACACACCCCCCAAATTGGTGGGAAACGCTATGGGGGCCCTTTGGTAAGCTGTCCATCATCCTGGCAAAAGGGACATGAGCTTTGCATACTACTAAGGTAGACAGGGTGGTGCCATGTGGGCGGAGCATCCAGGTGATTTGCGCAGTTGCATACTTGTGGCAATTTAAAGGGAGAACCATTGACTCTGCTCTCACCAGGAGAGGACAAGAAAGAACCCACTCATCACAGTCACATACAGATTGCTCTGCAAGAGATCAACAATGTATTCACCTCCACAAAGGATTTCAGATTATTTTTCAATATGGAATTGCTGAGAAAGCACAATTGCTTTGCCTTCGCCAACCCAGGAATTAGAATCACTTGTCCTTTACATAAGTGGAGCTTCAGTTGGGGCACATGCTATGTTTATATTTGTAACTTGTTTCTGGTGCGGTTATATTTCTGTGAAATGAGCATTAGGGCCAGAGTAGCCCAGGGTACCTCATCCACTGGGGCCTGGCAACAAATTAATGGGGGGGAGGCCACCCGGTCCCCCTCCCTGGACTGATCTCTGCCCTGGGGACCCGTCTTCCAGTGTCCGGCCTTCATTGAATAGAGGAAGAAGGCATGTGGCACCCCTCCAACGGCCAATCTCAGCCCCAGGGACCAAATTCTGCAGGGCCCAGCCTTCATTGAATAGAGAAGGAGGGCTGCACAGCACCCCACCAGGCTGATTTTGGCCCCAGAGATCACATCCCCCAGGCCCAGCCACGTCCCCTTGGTGCCCCCCAGAGTGTTTTTTATGACTTGACAGGATCTGTCAAAGCTCCCTCCGAGACAGAGCAAACAGCTATGTTTCAGGGATGGGCACCCCAGATCACAGAAGGAGCTGGCCCTGGGGGTGCAGTCTCCAAGGCCATTATTGGCACCAGATGGGGGGCCATGCAGCCCCCTCACTCGTTTTTTGAAAATAGAGTATGGAGGTGGTGGTCCCTAAGTCCGGGGATCCTCCAGGCTCTCCCTATGTGTTTTTTTTTTTATTTTGGCCCCAGGGAGGTGGTTGTTGCAAGGGTCTGGAGGATCCCGCATGGCCCCACTTTGCATTTCTTACACTGTGGGACGGGGGAGATGGTGGTCCCGGGGCATTAAAATGTCCATGGAGGATGATCACGTGCACCCTCCTCCTTTAATTTAATAAAGGAGGAATGCCCGGGGGCCTGGCCCAACTGGGGGCTTAATAAAAACATACATGCTCTCATACACACAGTCACCCATGCATCATTTATATGTTCACTTAGGGCCAGATGTAGGAAAATTGCAAATTGCGACTTGCAATTTGCGAGTCCTTCCGACTCGCAAATTGCAAGTCACAATTTGCAATGCAGAACGGTGTCTCAGACACCGTCTGCGAGTCGGCCTGGGGTCGCAGAGACCCACCTCATTAATATTAATGAGGTGGGTCGCAAATTGCGGCCCCATACCGACTATAGGCACTCGCAAACATGGAGGCCTGCTGTAGTCAGCAGACCTCCATGTTCGTGACTGCTTTTAAATAAAGCAGGTTTTTTTTTTTTTTTGAGTGTAGCCCGTTTTCCTTAAAGGAAAACGAGCTGCACTTAAAAAAAAAAACGAAACTTTTAGTTTCGGTATTTTTTCAGGGCAGGTAGTGGTCCCTTGGACCACTAACTGCCCTGAAAAAATTGTTTTGGTTCCATTCACAAAGGCGAAGGGGTCCCATGGGACCTCTTCCAATTTGCAAGTGGGTTACCATCCACTTCAAGTGGATGGTAACTGCGACACCATTTGCGACCGCGTATGCAGTCGCAAATGGTATTGCATACCACTACGAATCGCAAATAGGAAGGGAACACCCCTTCCTATTTGCGATTCTGAAATACATTTTGCGAATCGGTCCCGACTCACAAAATGCATTTCTGCATTGGAAACACGCATTTGCGAGTTGCAAACGGCAGATTTTGCCGTTTGCGACTCGCAAAGTGTTTCCTGCATCTGGCCCTTAGTCACCTAAATATGCACTTATCTACTCACTCAATCACCTGCATAGCACTCATACATTAATTTAGTTAGCAATACAATACTCATGCACTTACTCACCCATATACTACTCTCACTTTCAGTCACTAACTCACTCATAGACACACTCATGCAATCACTACTCACACACCCATACACTCACTCATGCACTAAGTCAATGTCCCATGCACTACTCATGCACTCACTCACTCATCCATACATGCACTCATGCACACAATAAATCACTCATATAACATTCATGCACTCACACACCTAACATCACTCATACATTCATTGTCACCAATACATAATTGATAAATTAATTCACTCATCCATACATTCAGTCATTTAATACCCCCTACAGCACTCGTACACTCACTCACACAGGTACTCATGCCTGAATCACCCACCCACACATACCTCTATGCACTCATTCAGTCATCCATACAACACTCATTCACTTACTCACTTGCCCATATCTTTACTTAATTTACTAATGTACCCACCCATACATAAACTACACACAGCACTCTTTTTATCTTGTTTTAACTGTGAAGGGCAGTTCCGAAAAGAACAATTTTTTCTTCTTTTCTTGAACTATTTTTTTCTTCTTTTTGTATTTTTTAAAAAGTTTATGATTTTTGATACTTCTAGTAAAAAAATGGCAACAAGGTGAAAAAACTGGTTGAAAAATTATTAGAAAAATTAACATTAGTGCTGATTTGCGGCTTAAATAACAGTTTCTAATGATTGTTCGCCTGCTGTAAGGGTGGTATTACAGTCCAGGCAGTACATTCCACCTGAATGGAGGAATTAATGCAGGATGATGCTTTTGCACCTCAGATGGTATTTTTTCCCAGGGACAGATGGTGCGCCACGATGAGTTGAAGGTCCATCTTCTCTGTTCCTCCTTGCCCTCCTAAAGCTGCTTCCATGGTATGTTTTATGATCACATAGCATTGAAGTTGTACCCCATGAGTATTTTTGTTATTACCTCTCAAGAGGGTCATTTGTCACAAGTTGTACTTAACAAGTCTGACAACTGTTTTAGATTATCCAGATGGAATGGAAAAAAATTCCCTTGCAATACTTTGTTTTTTCTGCTGAGGCTCCTCATCATTTTCTTCACTCACCTCATGTTCCTGATGCTCATTGTTATCGCCTCTCTCCTCCTGATGTACTAGATTTGCTGCCACATTTCTTATACAAAGAATAGCCAAAAAAATAAATGAGACAGCAGAGTTCTAAAAGCATACCTGCTCTGTCTCCAAACCACAATGAAATGGAAGATTCAAGAACTGAAAAATGGGTGGAGACTTCCTATAGGTATAACTGAAAACTGTTTTGTCCTATCAAATTACTCTTTCACAGTCATGTGTCGTTCATGGATATTTTGATGTGACAAGTAAATTCAGAACCTAACTATAACTATAACTTCCCTGTAACCTTTGTCTTTTTTTCAGTAAATTTTTAAGGTTTTTAATTCTATTTCCCGACTATAACATTCTTGTAACCTTTCTCCACCCTTTCTTCCTTCAATTGGAACCACAGCACTCCACAAGCGAGGAAAATGATTTATTGACGTCAAATCTTCTTTTACATTTTCCTCGCTTGTGGAGTACTGTGCTTCCGAATGAAGGAAGAAAGTGTGGATATTAAGACACAGTGGCGTGCGTATATATATATATATTTTTTTTTTTTCACTGAAAAAGACAAAAGTTAAGGGGATGTTATAGTTAGGTTCACATTTTAAACATACAAAACCATAGAAATATTACAGTGATATTATCTATGATGTTAGGAAAGAAGTCATGAGTGCTGTAATTTGTGGGGTAGTTAGCAGTGCATGGCAAGGGCACAAGTTATAATTATCTTAGGGCAGGCACAAGTTATACTTACTTGAGATAACTCTAACTATAACTGTTGAATCTCCCAAACTTCTCAGGCTGGCCCACAGGACATCTCAACAACCTCGACCTAAAAATAGAGAGGTGACACCTGTGAGAGCATTGTCTGATTTTATGTGCATGTTTAAAGTTTCCCCCATTCATTCCTAAGGGTTGTAATTATGCACAAAAAGACTATTTTGTCCTAAACGTTGAAGAATCATAGCTTTAAAAGTACTTACTAGATTTTTATGATCTTGGTCTTAAAAATGTTATAAAAATCTGAAGTATTTTGGTAAATTAGTCTCAGGTTATTCTTCCGAGTGTGTGTCCACAATTATTGATGCTGTGAGTACAAAAATGTTTAGCATGTCTCCAAGATAAGCCTAACTGCGTGCCCACACTACCACAAAAATAGAGCAGTAGGGGGTCTGCTTTTTATCTCTGGATACCAAAGTGGGGATGCGTGGACTCTCTGCACAGTGCATGTCTTTTTGTACACTATATAGAGAGCCTCCTACAATTGGTGGTACAGCTGTGGGATACAAGACATTTGCTGATACCACTTTGTCACTAAGGGGGTCATTCCGACGGGGATGCGGGAGCACCGCCAACAGGCTGGCTGTGCCCCTCAGGACATTCTGACCGCGGAGGTTCAGCCGCGGTCAGAACAGGAAAACCGGCGGTCTCCCGCCGGTTTTCCGCTGTCCTGCAGAATCCTCCATGGCGGCGCAGCTTGCTGCGCCGCCATGGGGATTCTGACACCCCATACCGCCATCCTGTTCCTGGCGGGTCGCCCGCCAGGAACAGGATGGCGGTATGGGGTGTTGTGGGGCCCCTGGGGGCCCCTGCAGTGCCCATGTCAATGGCATGGGCACTGCAGGGGCCCCCGTAAGAGGGCCCCACTATGTATTTCAGTGTCTGCTTTGCAGACACTGAAATACGCGACGGGTGCCACTGCACCCGTCGCACATACCCACTCCGCCGGCTCCATTCGGAGCCGGCTTCCTCGTGGGGAGGGGTTTCCCGCTGGGCTGGCGGGCGGCCTTCTGGCGGTCGCCCGCCAGCCCAGCGGGAAAGCCAGAATGGCCTCCGCGGTCTTACGACCGCGGAGCGGCCATATGGCGGCTCCCTCCAGGCGGGCGGCTCCCGCCGCCCGCGGGGGTCAGAATGACCCCCTAAGTGAGCACACAAATAACACTAAAAATTGTCTGTAGTTGTATTTTTTTACAATTTGATGATTTGTTTACATTTTTTTAATAATTGCTAGGGCCCTGGTTAGGTCTGAAAACCAGGTGATTAGAATTTTAAAAAGTCTTTACAATAGTTAGGCCTTAGTAAAAGTTTCCAAAATTTGTTAAAGTTTCAGAAAGTTGCAAATGTTTTCCAATAGTTTAAAACTTTATGAAGCAAAATGTCTGATGCAGAGAACCCCGGCCCCTTGGCTGGAGTTGAAATACCCCTGGCTAAAGGCTCTCTTCAAAGGATAGCAGATCCATATTGATGCTCATGTTACCACAGAAAAGGTGAGACAGCTTGTGGCAGAATATGAGACTGTTAAGCAGGTAGAAGGGGAGAAGCCGCAACAACAGAGAATCAAGAAAACTCTCTTGAAACTGGGGATGATGAGGTAGGATCATCCATCACAGAAGTAAAAGCCCCCTCATGGGAGAATTTGGCTCTAGCTATGTTAACCCAAAAGCTGGCTTTAGGAACCCAGCTTTTGGAAATAGAAGTTAAAAGAAGGGAGTTGGACCTAGGACCCATCTCTGGTGGCAGCATTCATGTAAGTAGGGAGAAAGAGAAGTATTTCAAACTAAAACTACCAGAAGGAGTTGTCACACTTTTACAGAGGGTGATGATGTCACAAAGTGGTTAGAAAACATTGGAGCTCTCTGTTGTGGGAACTGTTCTCAGGCAAGTGCATGGATGGACTCCTGACCTTGAACGAGGCAGATGCCAAGCCCTATGGCCTCATGAAGGCTACCCTGATTGAGGGATTTGGGCTAACAACTGAAGAATACAGAATTAAATTCAGGGAGACCTGTAAAACCCAGAGTCAGTCCTGGGTAGAATTTGTGGACTATTCAGTAAAAAAGCTGGGTGGCTGGTTAGAAGGTAACAAGCTACTAGATTTTGATGTGCTTAATAATTTTCTTAGGAAAGAGCATTTTCTGAGTAATTGCTACAACTAGAAAATACATCAGTTCCTGGTAGACCTAGGTCCACTTCTTGTCTACAGTTGGGGAAGAATGCAGACCACTGAGTCAAGGCAAGGGTGACCAAAACAATCCCTGGTGGGCGAGACTAAATGAAAGAGGCCAAAAAGCCCTCCTAAGGGAAAGATCGGAACCAAAATAAAAAAGAAGAGTCTTTATCAGGCTGCCAAAAACCTGTTCAGGAGAATGGGCTTGAGACTCCTCACAGCCTAAGGGTGAGCACAAAGGTAGGAACTTTGATACCAACAAGGCTTGGTGCCATGATTGCAAAAACAATGGGTACCAAACTGGAGACCATAGTTGTAAAAACAAGAAAAATGTCTATAGTCCACCTGCAGTAAATGCACTTGCCAATCTCCAGATGGGATCACAGTTGTGGCCTAACCAGGTCAGTCAACCCCTCGGAGGCAACATTAGTCACAGAGGGAGGGGTCGATCTAACCTGTGCTTCCTGGCACACTAATATACAAAAATACAGGTAGCACTGTTTGATTAATAGGACTAAGGTGGAAGCCTTGAGGGACACAGGGGCTAGTTTCACCATGGTGACCCAGCACCTGGTCCACTCAGATCAGTACCTGATAGGAAAAAACATCCTGTCGCCAATGCTGACAATGTCATAAAGATCCATCCCATGGCAATGGTATCTTTTGACAGGGGGGAGTAGTTGGAAACAGTGGCTGTGTCCCCATCCATCCCTGTAGACTGTCTGTTTGAAATGATTTGGGGCAATCTCCGTGGGCTGAAGTAGAACTGAGGACTTATGCAGCACTGCTTGGACTCCCATAATGGGGTTTTGTCAAGACAAGGGCACAGCATAAACTTCAGAGTGAACAAGGTGTGTTGGATCCTGGAAGAATGGACCAACCCCCAACAGAAAAGGCAAGAAGACTGGGGCACCAGTTCTGAGCAGACCACAAGTCAGAACCCCTCCTCCCAGGAAGAGGACTTGTTAACCTCAGAGGGAACTGAGCCTGCAGAGCTTGGGCTTTATCACCCAGAGCTCTTAGGACTAGGGGGACCCTTTTGAGAGGATCTGTGCCAGGGACAAAAACCTGTCCCACTCTTGAAAGGCTGAAGCAGAAAGCTTCACAGGAAGACATGGGTAATGCCAGTGGCACCCACAGGGTTTACTGGGAGGATGGACACCTATTTACTGGGGCAAGAGACCTCAAGCCTGGTGCAAGCAGGTGTGACATGCCAAGCCAGTGGCAAGGCCGAAGGTCACCTGAAGGCCCCCTTAATCCCACTGCCTTTGGTTGGGGTGCCTTTAAAAAGGGTAGAGGTTAACATTGTTGGCCCCCTTGACCCTCAAGCAGCTTCAGGAAAGAGGTATATTTTAGTGGTAGTAGATAATGCCACTAGGTACCCTGAAGCTATTCCACTTAGGCCTTCCTTAGGAGGTAGTATCAAACAGGGGTTCAAACGTCATGTCTGCATATGTAAAAAACACAAGTGGCAGGAATGTGGAGTGACTTATAAGTTCCCTACCCCATACCATCCACAGTCAAATGAACTGGTTGAAAGATTTTACCAGACATTGTTAGGCATGATTGGAGGACTCCTTTAAAAACTCAGAAGGAGATTGGATGTCTTACTTTCATGTCTGCTTTTTTCCTACAGGGAAGTGCCACCAAAGAGAGTAGTGTTTTCCCATTTTGAACTTTTATTTGAGGACCTTGTTATGGGTCCATTAACTCTTGTGAGAGAAGGCTGGGAGAGGTCTCTCAAAGAGCCTAAGCAAGACATTGTGAATGATGTATTTGGCCTTTATTCCATGATGGCTGAGTACATGGAGAAGGCCAGGAGTTCCAGAAGCACTGGTATGACCAAAAAGCTGCACCTGTACCGGTGGAGTTCCAACCAGGGCAGAAAGTTTGGGCACTGGTGCCTATGGCTCCTAGGGTTCTCCAAGACAAGTGGTCCATTTATTGAACCTGGCTGGTTCCTGGCAGATTTGACTGACCCCTGGAGCAAAAGAGTGATCAGCTTTTTCCACCCCAAGAGTGCACTATCAATTTACTGTCATGCCCTTTGGATTAAAGAATGCCCCTGCCACTTTCCAGAGGTTGGTGAACCAAGTCTTGCCTGGAATGGAATCCTTTAGTGCAGCATATCTAAATGATATTGCTGTCTACAGCTCCACCTGGCTGGATCACCTGATCCACCTTGGAAAGGTCCTTAAGGCCCTGAAAAAGGCAGGCCTCACTATCAATGCCAGTAAGTGCCAGATAGGACAGGGAAAAGTTGTGTACTTGAACCACTGGGTAGGTGGAGGTGAAGTTCAACTCCTAGAGCCCAAGATCCAGACAATTCCGGCTTGGGAAACTCTAACTACCCGCACCTAAGTCAGGGCATTCCTTGGCTTGACTGGATATTATAGGAGATTTGTGAAGGATTATTGCACCATGGTGGCCCCTCTCACAGAACGTACCTCCAAGAAAATGTCCAAAAAGATCAATTGGACAGTGAGTTCTCAACAGGTTTTTGACGCTTTGAAGGATACAATGTGTTCTGTCCCAGTCCTGAAAGCTCCAGATTACTCCAGGCAGTTTATTGTCCAACCAGACACCTCAGAACTTGAGAAAGGAGCAGTCCTAGCCCAGACCAATGATGAGGGATATGACTATCCTATTGCTTTTATCAAAAGAGGACTATTCCCTAGGGAACAAAAATGGAGTGCCATAGACAGGGAACCATTTGCTGTGGTCTGGGCCTTGAAGACGCTGAGGCCATACTTATTTGGCTCTCACTTCATAGTTCAGACAGACCACAGGCCTCTCAGGAGGCTTCAACAGATGAAAGGTAAATATCCCAAACTACTTCGGTGGTCCATATCTCCACAGGCAATTGACTCTAAAGTGGAACGCAAACCTGGGACTGCCCAGGCCAGTGCAAATGGTCTCTCTAGGTTCTTCGACTTAGAGGATGAAGACTCCCCAGGGGAAGAGTAGTTTCATCCCCTTTTGATTGGCGGTGTAGTGTGAGAAAGGGTCTCTTTTGACATGGTGGATGATGATGTTGTTTCGACCTGTATGTGCCCTGGACCCCTGCTGAACAGGTTCCAAGGGCCAGACCTCTTTCCCCAAAAATGTACTACATATTGGCACTTCAGTCACCCTTGAACATCCCTAGTAAATGGTACCCTTGGTAGCTAGGACATGGGTTTTGAACAGGGAACCCCAGAGCAGCAGCACCAATTGTGCCCCACCACAGCCTCATGCAGACTGCCATTGCATGTGCATGAAGAGGAGTAGTTAAAAGCTGCAAACTCAACATGGCACCCACCAAGAGTGAATCAATAATCACAACTGGTGTGGTGGAGTAGAGCTCGAAAAAGGACAAGTTGTCCACTTCTGATTAGTAAGACTAGTTATCAAGTCCCAAATTCATTAGAGGACGTACTAGTTCTCCAGCAAGTGGGGTGTTCCTTAATGGAAGAGGTGGTCACACACACTTGTCATGGCACGCTTCATTCTTGACCACCTCTCCCCACCCTGGCAGGACAGTGCCACCAGGGCAGACTCAACCTCTTGGTAAGACCTACGCCAGAGGAAGCTCTTATATAAAGAAAATACTGGATAAAGTCAGGGATCCAGATCATGTTAAAAATAACTCTTTGGCTACCGGTGTCATTCACCTTTATTAGTGGTGTCTGTGGCTATGATTAAAAAAAAAAACACTAGGATAGTAAGAAGAACCTAACTAGCATAACTGGCTACTCAAGCCAACATGTTTCTGCCCTCGCTTTGCGCCCAAGTCGGTCTGGGGCATTTGTCAGGGCTCAAGATCCCTAATAACTAACCCAAAGGTGTGTTACCCAAAACAACCACTCAGGACCTACCTGAGAGCAGATCAAACTGTAGGTAGCTAAACACCAGGAGGGGAGGGAACAAAGAATTTCTAAGTTTTTTTTAACATAGAGTAATTTTCATTACTATATGTTAATCTAAACACCACCGTGCATACCCTTTGGCTGTGATGGCAGAGGGTGGCTGCAGAGCCTGTGGCCAAACCCTATAACCCTACATTTTTAGGAAAGGGGCCACGCACACCACCTCCCAAGGACAATCTCAGCCTCTGAGATCCCATATCCCCTGGGGCCCGGCCATGCGACCTGGGTGCCCTCCAGGGCACCGAATCACATTGGTGGGGACTGTGGGGGGAGCCTGAAGACCCCCATGGTCCCAGCTGGCTCCCAGTCCTCTGTGGAAGTCAGCATTGTTGTCACAGAGAGGGAGCTGCTAAAGACAGCAATTGTTTCCTCTGTCTCCCTGCCTGCATCTCCGCGGGCAGGAAGACAGAGGAAACCTCTGCTCGCAGTGAGGGAGAGCTGATTGACAGCTCTCCCTTGCTGCAAGCAGAGTGTTTGCTGTGAGTTGGTGGCACCTGTCAAAGCTGCCGCCAAGCCAGAGCAAACAGCCATGTCCCAGGGATGGGCACCCTGGGATGTAGCAGGAGCCGGCCGTGGGGGGTGATGGTCCCTCGAGGGCGGCTGTGTGGCCCCCCTCCAAAATCAATGGCCCCAGAGAGTTGGTGGTACCAGGGGCTGTGGTGGTCCAAAATGGACCCCCGTTCTTTTTTTAATGTTTGCCCTAGGGAGGATGTAGTTCCTGGGACTGTGGGGGGTGGAGCAGCCCCAGGCATACAATTACAGAAATGCTCCAGGGAGGTGGTGGTCCCCAAGGCTGCAGGGGGGCTGCACGGCCCCATGAAAGCAATTATAGAAATGCCCTTGGGAGGCCCCCGGGGCTGTGGGGGGGGGGGCGCACAGACACCCTGCAAAAAATTACAGCAATGAAATCGAAAAATCATAGAAATTCACATAAAGAAAAGGTTGCTAGGACAGTATAGTTAGGCTCACATTTCACTCAAACAAAACCAGTGAAATTCAGCAGTTATAGTGACCTGAGCTAACTATAACTTGTGACCACGCAATGCACTGCTTATGACCCCACATATTACATCACTCATGACATGGTCAATGACATCACTGATCATATCACTGATGGCATCATCCAGTGAGTGTGAGTGTTTTCAAAATGTTTATAAGTGTAAAGTGTAAAAAAATTAAATAGTATACTTTCTGCACTGTTCATGAGTGCAGCTATTTCTAACATTTATTAGATGAGTGGCTGTGTGACTGTGTTTATCAGATTGTGAGTGGGTGTTGGAATGCCTGTATGGGTGTGTGAACTGGTGTGAGTGCCTGTATGGATGTATAAGTAGGTATGTGAGTAGCTGTGTGGGTGAGGGAGTGGCTGTGTGAGTGACTATATTGGTGAGTGAGTGGGTGTGTCAGTGGCTAAATGGGTGAGTGGCCATGTGAGTGCTTGTATGGGTGAGTGAGTGGCATTTGTTGAGAAGATGTATGGGTAAAGGAGTGGTTGTGTGAGTGCCTGTATGAGTGAGTGAGGGGGTGTGTGACTGGCACTATGGATGAGTGAGTGGTTGTGTCAGTATTTATATAGGTCTGTGAATGGGTATGTGAGTGGTTGTGTGAGTGTGTAAGTGGGTGTACAAGAGGTTGTATAGGAGAGTGAGTGGGTATCTGAGGGCTTCTGTGGATGATGCCATCAGTGATGTCATTTGAGATGTCATCAGTGATGTCACTGACCATGTCATGAGTAATATAAGATGTGAGGTCATAAGCAGTGCATTGCGGGCGTAAGTTATAGTTAGCTGAGGTAACTATACCTGCTGAATTTCACCGGTTTTGTACGAGTGAAATGTGAGCCTAACTGGAGCGTCCCTGTGACCTTTGGTTTTGTTTCAGTGAATTTCTAAGGTTTTTAAATTCTTTTTCCTAGCTATAATGTTCCTGTAACCTTTGTTTTTTTTTTCATTGAATTTCTAAGATTTTCTTTAATGATGTTTCCAAGCTATAACACCCCTGTAGCCTTTGGTTTTTATGTGAATTTGTAAGGTTTTTTAAATTTTATTTCCTAACTTTTACCACTAAGCTATGACATTGAGTGTGTGAGTGAGTGCATAAGTGTCTCAGTAGGTCTGTGGGTGGGTGAGTATCTGAGTGGGTCTGTGAGTGGGTGTGTAAGCCTGAATGGGTGCTTGAATGTGTGAGTGGGTCTGTGAGGGGGTGCATGAATGTCTGAATGGGTCTGTGAGTAGGTGCACAAGTGTCTAAGTATGAATGTGAGTGTGTGAGTGGATGCATGAGTCTCTGAGTGGGTCTGTGAGTGAGTGTGTGAGTCTCTGAATGGGTCTGTTAGTGAGTGTAAGTAAGCAAATAAGTTAATTTTATTAGCATAGTTAATTAAACCAACGGCAATTTAAGAACTAGTCACATAATTGTGGCAAATAAACACTTGCATGTGCTATTAAGTTGAACTTTGAATACACACGATAAAAAAAAGTTCCCAATTATTAGTGTTGATTGATTTTAGCATTTGATTATGCACTATATAAAAAGGTTGCCCACCTGATTGTCATAATATTAACACTTTTCCTTAAAATGTTAAGGCTAAAAGCTGGGTCTTAAGTCCAAGCACTCACTTGACCTAGTTTGCTAAACGTAAAATACAGTCAGTTTCTGAGTGACAGAGAGCATATTAAAACTAGTTTATCAATCTTAGCGACTTAAAAACTCCTCAGCGGTGAACACTAACCCTTCAACTATAAAAGATGGCATTTGTTTTCTCCATTCACCCATTATGTTAAGATTTGCCAATTGAATACTCATTAACATAGACTCATAAACATTTATGCAATGGCTCGCCGGTCAGTTCTTAACTATGCTCTACCTTATTCAATTATTTTTGCCATTTCTTTGAAGGTCTGCACCATGAATTTAGTCACCTGACAAGAAATAGAAATTGTAGTGCCACTTAACCATCTAATAACGGCTGGCCTACATGAGCGTATGTCCAGAGTTCTTAGAATATATTTCAAATACTTTCTCCTTTGTTCTGCCAGCACCGGTCACACAAAAAAAAACATGAACAAGTGACTTTTGTTTATGCCCACAGAGGTGACACGATTGTGTCTGTGACTTTTGTCTCCATGAAGAGACCATGGCCCATATTTATACTTTTTATCACAAAACTGTGTTTGCTCAGTTTTGCATCAAAAAGTATAATGCCAGCTTGTGCCATTCCAGAGCGCCAGCCAGACACCAGATTTATGGAACCCCGCAAGCTGGAGCACTGGTTCGGCTAGCCTGAGAAAACATGTTGTTACCGGGTGGCGAGCGTGTTTTTTTCTGTAATTAAGGACTGTAACTGAGTAGCAGCATTTGCCATCCGGTAGAACTCCACTTTACCTAACACATGTCCCATAGGTCATGCAAGCCTAGTTCCTTTATAGAATTATTTAGGTGATAACCCCATGAGCCTTTGGTATTAAAACACTGTTGTTCCTCAATTTCAATCCAGCATAGATTGTTGATGGTACCAATCTCTGCTGCTTGCAGTCTCCAACAGAATTTAATATAAGCACTCTTGCTCTGATATTCATAGTTTTCATAGTTTTTCAGACCAATTCCAAGCTGTGATTGAATGTGTGAGTCTCCGAGTGGGTCTATGAGTGGGTGATTGAGTTTCTGAGTGGATCTGTGAGTGGGTGTGTGAGTATCTGAGTGGGTCTGTGAGTGGGTGTGTGAGTCCCTGAATGAGACTGTGAGTGGGTGCATGAGTGTCTAGGTGGGGCTGTGAATGGGTGTGTGAGTGCCTGGGTAGGTCTCTGAATGGGTACATTGGTCTCTGAGTGCACCTGTGAGTTGGTGCGTGGGTTTCTGAGTGTGTCTGTGAGTGGGTGGGTGAGCCTGAGTGAGTTGTTAGTGGGTTCCTGAATGTCTGAGTGGGTCTGTGAGTGAAAGCATGAATGTCTGAGTGGGTCTGTAAGTGGATGCATGTGTGTCTGAGTGAGTGTCTGAGTGCATATGTGATTGGGTTTGTGAGTGTCTGGATGTGTCAGTACCTGTGTGAGTGACTCAGCCACAAAGGAACCTCACCTGCCCTTTTATCCAACAAGAGTCCATACTGCACAAATAACTACACAAGTGGAGTTCTTTCTGCCTCCTTGGTTATATGTCCTCTACTTATTCTACTCTACAGCTGCATAATGGAGCAAAGAAAATGTCACTAGTGAATGTGGTGCGTTTTGGAAATATGATTGTCTCTGGTGTGCCTTTATCCAGAAATATGTGATAAGATGAATCCTCCTATAGAGAGGCCAGCAAGACTAAAAAGACATAAATCTCCACCAAACCAGGGTCCTCACTATTAACTATATGACGTAAGTGCTTCTTTGGTTTGGAGAGATGTCCTAATATTCCTTGAATTTAAGAACACACACCCCAAATTGGTGGGAAACGCTATGGGGGCCCTTTGGTAAGCTGTCCATCATCCTGGCAAAAGGGACATGAGCTTTGCATACTACTAAGGTAGACAGGGTGGTGCCATGTGGGCGGAGCGTCCAGGTGATTTGCGCAGTTGCATACTTGTGGCAATTTAAAGGGAGAACCATTGACTCTGCTCTCACCAGGAGAGGACAAGAAAGAACCCACTCATCACAGTCACATACAGATTGCTCTGCAAGAGATCAACAATGTATTCACCTCCACAAAGGATTTCAGATTATTTTTCAATATGGAATTGCTGAGAAAGCACAATTGCTTTGCCTTCGCCAACCCAGGAATTAGAATCACTTGTCCTTTACATAAGTGGAGCTTGAGTTGGGGCACATGCTATGTTTATATTTGTAAGTTGTTTCTGGTGCGGTTATATTTCTGTGAAATGAGCATTAGGGCCAGAGTAGCCCAGGGTACCTCATCCACTGGGGCCTGGCAACAAATTAATGGGGGGGAGGCCACCCGGTCCCCCTCCCTGGACTGAACTCTGCCCTGGGGACCCGTCTTCCAGTGTCCGGCCTTCATTGAATAGAGGAAGAAGGCATGTGGCACCCCTCCAACGGCCAATCTCAGCCCCAGGGACCAAATTCTGCAGGGCCCAGCCTTCATTGAATAGAGAAGGAGGGCTGCACAGCACCCCACCAGGCTGATTTTGCCCCCAGAGATCACATCCCCCAGGCCCAGCCACGTCCCCTTGGTGCCCCCCAGAGTGTTTTTTATGACTTGACAGGAGCTGTCAAAGCTCCCTCCGAGACAGAGCAAACAGCTATGTTTCAGGGATGGGCACCCCGGATCACAGAAGGAGCTGGCCCTGGGGGTGCAGTCTCCAAGGCCATTATTGGCACCAGATGGGGGGCCATGCAGCCCCCTCACTCGTTTTTTGAAAATAGAGTATGACCCCCATGGAGGTGATGGTCCCTAGGTCCGGGGATCCTCCAGGCTCTCCCTATGTGTTTTTTTTATTTTATTTTGGCCCCAGGGAGGTGGTTGTTGCAAGGGTCTGGAGGATCCCGCATGGCCCCACTTTGCATTTCTTACACTGTGGGACGGGGGAGATGGTGGTCCTGGGGCATTAAAATGTCCAAGGAGGATGATCACGTGCACCCTCCTCCTTTAATTTAATAAAGGAGGAATGCCCGGGGGCCTGGCCCAACTGGGGGCTTAATTAAAACTAACACAGGAGACTGCCCTTTTTTTCACATTTTTGTCACAAATTCACAAATTTTGCGAATTCATAGCAATTTTCTCTTAAAATGCTTTGTTTGCCCTCTGAGACACCAAGAACAAAGTTTGGGGGTTAAGGTATTCCTACCGTGGCATATTCCACCAAACAAAATTCAAACGCTGGCACTCCAGACAATTGAAATGTTTATTCAGACCAACAAATTCTTGTCAGATATAACATTTTCAATTCTTCACATACAAAAATAAGGCAACGCGTTTCAACCAACACAATGTGGGCTAATGAAGAAGACCATGATTGTTATCGTTATGAAATCAAAATAAAAAATCCTTAGAAATTCACTTAAAACACCAAAGGTTACAGGGACATTATTGTTAGGTTCTGAATTTACTGGCACAAAGCCAGAAAAATTCAGCAGATATAGTTAAAGTTATTTCAAGCAACTGTAACTTGCAGCCTAAGGTAACTATAGCTCACGCCCTCGCCATTCACTGCTAATTACCCCAGATATTACAGGACTCGTAACAACTTCTATAACAGCAATAAAAATATCAGTGAAACATTAAATTCAACTTATTGAAGAAAAAACTGTGCATGGCGGTGTGTGAGTTATAGTTACCTTAGGCTGAGAGTTATATGCCCCTTCTCAGGCCGATCTTGGCCACCAGGGGCCCCATCTCCTGGGGTGTGGCCTAATTATTTCCTTTTCTTTGAGGAGGGGGGTCCCAGCTGGCTCCCCACCTCCTGCTAGAGCCAGCATAAAGCATAAAGCATAAAGCTAAAGCAGCTCCGTCTCTGTGAGAGCAATGTTTCCTCTGTCTCCCTGACTGTATCTCCAGGGGCAGGGAAATACAGCAACCCTCTGCTTGGAGTGAAGAAGAGCTGACTGACAGCTCTTCCTCGCTGCAAGCAGAGTGTTTGCTGTGGCTTGGCAGCAGCTGTGTGCCGGGGATGGGCACCCTGGGACATGGCAGGGCCCGGCCCTGGTGGGTGGCGGACACTAGGGCCATCATTGGCTCCACAAGGGGGACTGTGTGGCCCCCCTCCAATGTATATAGCTCCAGGGAGGTGGTGGTCCCTGGGACTGAGGGAGTCTAAAACAGACCCCCTTTTCTTTTTCTAATGTTTGCACTGGGGAGGTGGTAGTCCCCAGGGTTGTGGTGGGGTCATGTGGCCCCCCAAATACAATTACATGTTTGCTCAGGGGAGGTGGTGGTCCCAGGGGCTGCTGGGATGCCAAGCAACCCCCACGTGCAATTAAACAAATGCTCCAGGGAGGTGGCAGTTCCCTGGGCTGTGGGGGACCTCAGACCCCCCCCACATACCAACACAATTAAGCCACAGGGAGGTGACAGTCCTTAGGGCTGTGGGGGCCTGAAAGGGATCCCATTAATTTTTTTAAACTTTAGCCTGGGGGGAGGTGGTGGTGTCTGGTGGCGGTCCCCAGGGCAGTGACAATCGCTGGAGGGGAGCCCCACGCTACCCCCTATGTTTTTTATATGCCCTCAGGACCTGGCTCACCCGGAGCTTTTAAAAATGAGCATCGTTGACCACCTTGCTTTTCAATTTTTTTTTACTGCAAATTCATGGCAACACTGCAAATTTCTGGCAAATTTGTTTTTAAAAATTTTTTTTTACTCGTGGTAACTCTACCCCAACACTTTTTCAGATTTTTTAACTTTTTCCTGGGACTCGGCTGAAGTCCCAAGATGGTTTGAAATGCTGGCAGCCAATGAGAGCTCTGCAGCTCCGTACCCAAGCTCCTATTCTTCATGGCCCCAGAAATACAAGTGTATTTTTCCTTTAATGTCTCAAACACCACATCAGCAAAAGGGTAATCTGCGTACTGAAACCTATCTTTCTGCAAAATGTGGTGTAATTTCGTCCAGTGGTTCGGGCTGTAGTCATGTGTAAAGGTCCTATAGGAATTAACATGGGAAACACAACCTTTTTGACCCCCCCCCTTTTTCTCTGATCAACCCAAAACTTTCCATGTGCAACAAGAATCACCGGCACACTTTTTTGGGAAAATTCATCAAAAGGTGGCAAAGTAAAAAAAAAGTTTTTTCTACAGAAACATGAGCCTAACTATAACTATATAATGGTGATTGCTAGTAGGTAATCTATCTATATATGTATATATATATATATATATATATATATATATATATATATATATGGGGTCATTACAACCCTGGCGGAAGGCGGAGAACCGGTGGTAAGACCGCCAACAGGCTGGCGGTCTTTCCCCAGCATATTATGACCATGGCGGTTACCGCCATGGTCATCCGCCGGTTCTCCGTTCCACCCGCCAGGGTGGAGACGACCGCCGGGCTGGAGACCTGGGTCTCCAGCCCGGCGTCCGTCACTATACCGCCGGCGGTATTTTGACCCGGCTTACCGCCGCGGTTTTCCAGCGGTCTGAATCGCCATGAAAACCATGGTGGTAAGCACTATCAGTGCCAGGGAATTCCTTCCCTGGCACTGATAGGGGTCTCCCCCACCCGACTCCCTCCCCTACCCCCCACCACCCCTGCCACCCCCCAAAGGTGGCAGGGCCCCCTTCCCCACCCCGACCCCCAACATCACATCACTCACTCACACACGGCACACACGCAGGCACCACCTACATACTTCCATACTTACACGCACACACGCCGACATACATGCCTACATCCACACACACAGTCATACACGCACACCCACATTCAAACATGCACGCACACATCCATACAGACATACCCACAGACATGCACACACCCCCTCTACATACACACACGCACACCCCCATGCACGCACACAACACACAACACCCCCCACCCCCCTCCCCTCACGGACGATCGACTTACCTATTCTGACGATGCTCTGGGAGGGGACGGGAGCCATGGGGGCAGCTCCGCCGACACCACACCGCTAACAGAACACCACGGTGAAGCACAGGACGTGATTCGCTGGGCGGTGTTCTGTTGGCGTGGCGGTGGAGCAACCTCCACTTCCCCACCTCCCGCCAGTATGGCTGTTGGCGGCTCTCCGTCGGAACAAGGACGGCGGGCTGCCAACGGTCATAATACGCCGGCGGTACCTCGGCGGTCTTGCGAAAAGACCGCCGAGGTCGTAATGACCCCCATAGTTTTTTAAGTGAAAATATATGTATTAATATATATACGTATATATACCTACTGGTAGTATTTATAGTGACCTAGTTTTCATAGACCAAACATTTTTGGGCGTGGTTTGTGGGCTGGGCCAAGACTCTATATAAGGGAGCCAGCCCAGCTCCACATGCTCACTATTCAGAGGTCCCGGTGCAGAGCAGCAGCAACTTCCTGAGCTCCTGTTCCGGAGGCCTACTTTGATCTTCCAGGCCTCGCCCTTTCTCTTTGCTTGGTGATTCTTGATCAGGGCGGTAAGACGGAGGTCGGGCTGGGCCCCCAATCCCATTCTCGAAGGATTTCGACTTCTGGAGCCTATTTTGCATGATAAAACAATTTGCTCTTGTGCGTGTGAAAGTGCGCTTGATGTTTAATGGCATTTACATGCTGGCATTAGAATCGGCTAGACGCGCAATTCTTTCCTCGTATACAAATCTTGATATTCATTGTGCGCAACCATTTTATGACATTTACAAGGTTGCATTTGAATCGGCAAGACGGGCGATTCTTTACTCGAGTACAAATCTAGATATTCATTGTGCGCAACCATTTATGACATTTACAAGGTTGCATTCGAATCGGCAAAACGCGCGATTCTTTACTCAAGTATAAATCTAGATATTCATTGTGCATAACCATTTTATGGCATTTACAAGGTTGCATTTGAATCGGCAAGATGCGTGATTTGTTTCCTGTGCTTAATTCATGTTACTCATTGTACGCTACCATTTCTTGGCATTCACATGGTGGCCTTCGAATCGGTAAGAAGCGTGACTCATTTATTGTGTCTAATTTATGATATTCATTGTGCGTTACCATTTCATGGCATTCACATGGTGGTATTCAAATCGGCAAGACGCGCAATTCATTTCCTGTGCTCAATTCATGATATTCAGTGTGTGCTACCATTTTACGGCATTCACACGGTGGCATTCGAATAGTCAAGATGCGCGATTCATTTCTTGTGCTTAATTCATGTTATTCATTGTGCGCAACTATTTCATGGCATTTACAAACTCTTGTGGAAATCCGCGGTGTGCGCAATTCATGTTCTTGCATTCTAAGAATCTAAAGTGCTAGAATTCTGTATGTTATATTCTATGTGCATGTAAGGTCTTTATTACAATTCCTATTTCTATTGTTTTCCAATGTTTGGATGGCCTTTATCCTCATGTAATGAGGCCCTGTTTGTTCTGGGACATTGTCCTGGAAGGTTCTTGTATTCCTAGAACAGTATGTTTCAATTCATGAAAATTCCATATGAAACATTGTACTAACCATTTTTTATTCTTTTCCAGGTGCCTAGTTTTAGTGAGGCCTAATTAGAGTCTAGTTCTAGGCCATTCATGTTTCCTTAGTTTTAGGTATTATTTCATGTTCCAAGTATCACAGAACTCAAGACTCAACAGAGTGTTATTTCATGTTCTGAGTATCATTGAACTCTAGACACAACAGAGTGTTATTTCATGTTCTAAGTATCTCTGAACTCTATATTCAACAGAGTGTTATTTCATGTTTCAAGTATCACTGAACTCTAGACTCAACAGTGTGTTATTTCATGTTCCGAGTATCACTGAACTCTAGGCTCAACAGAGTGTTATTTCATAAGCTTTCTCCCACCCCTCCTTGACAAAACTAATAGGTCCCCTAACAGAGTGTCCATGAAGGGACTGAACCCTGCTTCCTTCTGTGGGACTTGCCTGTAGGGAAAGAGAAGGCATGGCAAGAGGATGTCCCCCCTACACATCATGGATTTAGCTAGGCCTATAATCATGCCCTTTGCAATATTGTTGAATCTTTCAACTAGACCATTAGTTTGGGGGTGATAGGGTGTGGTGAATTTGTAAGTCACACCACACTCCTCCCACAAGGACTTCTTGTACATTGACATGAAGTTAGTGTCTAGCACTACCTCCTTAAGGAAACCCAACACGGTTAACGATCCCCCTCAGAGCTCTAGTCACCACAGGTGTAGTCACTGACTTCAGAGGGATTGCCTCTAGGTAGCCGATGGCATGGCCAGGACAAGCCTGTCGTCTAGTGCTATCTTGGGATCCAAATATCCAATAATATTGATGCCCACCCTTTCAAAGGGGGTGCCAACAATAGGTAATGGAATCAGGGGAGCCTTGCGCTTTTCCCCTAAGACAGGCCCCACAGAATGAATCTGAAGCTGTCTTCAATTTGGGGCCAATAAAAGTTGGAGGAAAGCCTGGCAAAGGTCTTGCCTTGCCCTAAATGTCCTGCCAGTGGTTGGTCATGAGCCAGACCAATAGAAAGGTCTAGTATTATTGGGGGAACACCAGCACATGGGCTGCCCCAGCACCAGGAAGCTTAGGCTCACTGTAAAGGAGATCATTCTCCCAGTAGATTAGGTTATCCCCAGAGGCTTTACCTGCTGGATGGGCTGAGGCCAGGTGGCTCAAGCACTCAAGAGTGGGACACTCCTTATGCACTTGGCAGAATTTCTCCCTCATGGGCTGAACCGCAACCTGGCAACTGGCAAGCTTAGGTAGGTCATCTAGGGTGGCAATGTCTATCCTGGTTGGCTTGGGGGCCTCCTCCTCAGGAACCCCATCAACCTCCACAGCAAGAACTTCAGGGACTGACTTCCAAAGCCACTTGCCCCTCTCCTTGGCAGGTGTCTGGGGCATTGTTCCAGACTCCAGACTTCTGTGACTCCTTTTCTGTGCAGCCATGTCTCGTGTGGTAATGCAGACTCAGGCAATTCCAGCATCTCTAAGTGAGACCTGAGTTCTATCTCCCTCTAGGTTGTGCGCTCCAGGTCATTGCCTAACAGACAATCTACAGGCAACCAACTATCTGACAACCTGTGACTCCCCCCACCTAAAGGGAACCAGAGCAACTGGTAGATGGCTCTCACAACTGTTTGCGACTACAACTGGGTGACATGTGTTTGGTAGGGCCTGCTCTGTAGTCACCAGCTGAAACTTGACAGTTATCATGCTGCTCCTGTGTCTCACAGATCCTCCACCTGTACCCCATTAATGGTGACCCACTGCCTATGCGTGGAAGTATTTCCAGGCATGTGAGTTTTCAGCATCATTTCTCTATCCCCCAGGGACATTAGGGTTACCTCTGTCTGTTCCCCAAAACTATCTGGGACTAGCTTTTCCCTGAGCGCTACAAATCACAAAAACAGGTGTCTGCCCATCAGTGGGGGGCTGTGCCTTCTTGGGACATTTGGAGTCATCCTTAGAGTGACCATATTCATAGCACTCTGTACATTGGGGTACCTAACCTCCCTGTCTTATGGTCAAAGAACCCTTTCTTATGACAGAGTCCAGTTGCAGGTCCAGAAGAGTCTGATTTGGTGTGGTCAAAGACCCAGTACTAATACCCAGTTTTGCCTTTGAAGTAGGGGAAGACTTCAAAGAAGGGTCTTTGAAGTGCACAGAGGATCTTTCTTCCCAGCTCTGTCTCGCTCTAGACTATCAGTAGGGGTTAATCAGCTCTTTGTGGGGGACAGGCACTGCCTATTCAGGTGTAAGTGTCATCTCCTCTCGCCCTTCCTACCCAGAAAGTGCCATCAGAATGTAGATGAATGCAGATGGCTCTTAGGCACAACTAAACGTCCTGTATTTGTGACTGTCTAGAGAGAATGCACAAAGTGTAGCTTTCACCTACCCCAGATGTGTATTGGGGATGACTGCTGACACACAGAGCAGTAAGAGCAGAGAAATACCTACTTTCTAAAATGGCATTTCTATAACAGTGATGTTAAATCCAGCTCTACCATTAAAGAGGATTTATCATTACCATTCAAAAAATATGAAACATGAGGCAGCTACTCCTTTCTGATCAGGATTTATTGCTTAAAAGTGTGTTCCTAATGCTAGCCTATGAGAGGAGTAGCCTTTACAGTAGTAAAAAAAGACTTTGGGATTTTTTCACTTCCAAAACATGTAAATCTTTAAAGTACATAGCTCCCTGCCTTTTTGCTTTTTAGGGCCTACCTTAGGGGTTACGTATATGTAATAAAAGGGACGTTTACAGCTTGGCAAGGAGTTTTAAATACCAAGTCAAAGTGTCAAAAAACTTCACACACAGGTCCTGCAATGGCCGGCCTGAGATATGGTTATTGAGCTACTTATGTAAATGGCACAATCAGTGCAGCTGGCCACTAGTAGCATTTAATTTACAGGCCCTGGGCACATGTAGTACACTTTTCTAAATACATATAAGTAAATTAAAAATGCTGATTTGGTATGAGCCAATATTACCATGTTTAGGGGAGAGAGCACAACCACTTTATTACTGGTCAGCAGCAGTCCTAAAGCCAGCAAAAACAAGGTCAGAAAAATGGAGGGAGGCAGGCAAAAAGTTGGGAGAAGACCACCCTAAGGCTGTCAGGTTGAACAATAGATATTTAGAGTTGCAAATCCTCTGTGGATCCAACAGATCCAATGGGGAGATCTGATTGGCTGTCAACACTTCAACCAGGAAGTGTTGACAGCCATCTTGGGACTCAGACTCAGCCGAGTCCCAAGAAAAAAGCTAAAAAAAAAAAAGAACTTGGCAGTGTAGGAGTATCCTGACCCCATAGGCCTGGTGGTGGGGTCCCTCGTTGGGACAAAAAAATTATTTTTACATTTTTGCTAGCAAATCCATGCAAACATTTTTTTTTTAAACAAGCTTTGATCCTGTGCTTGTTTTTTTCATTTGCTCTCTGGGTCTGGCAGGTTAAGGGGGTGGATTTTATATTATTAAGAGGGGAGGGAGGGTGCACGTCACCCCATTCCCTAGGCGGATTTCAGCTCTTGGGACTGCCAACCCCCTGGGCCCAGCCATATCAATTAGGGGGGCTGCATGGCCCTCTTCTGGGCCAATATCAGCCCCAGGATCCCACTCCATAGGGAGTGGCTGATAACTCAAATGGGGGAGCCGCAAGGCCCCACTCCCGGTTTTGGCCCACAGGACCCCATCTCCCAGGGGCTGCCCGATCACCAAAATGGGGAGGTGGCCGCGAGGCCCCCCCTCCCGGGCACTTTTTGGCTCCATGGACCAACATGTCTCCTGGGTCAGGCCTTTAATTTAAAGGGAGGGGGGCTGAGGGGCCCCTCCGGGAGCCATTAATGACCCAGGACATTGCTATTTGCTTTTGCTTGGTGGGAGCTATTTGATAGATTCCACCAAGGAAGAGCAAACAGTAAGTTTGTAGCCCAGCAGGCAGGCATGGAAACAGACATAAAAATTGCTCCTGTATGTAGGGAGCTGCATGTGTTGCTACTCCCTGTGAGCTGTAGCAATGTTGGCCTCTGCTGGAGGGGGGAGCTGACTGAGGCTGCAAGGGCACTGAGCTGTCACTGTGGCCTCCAACAACAAGCCAGTGGGTGCCCTAGATGGCCCTAGAGGCTAGGCCCCTGGGTATCAGGCACACGGGATGGAGTACCCAGGGTCAAAATCAGCCAAGCAAAGGGGAGCCCCATGCCCTCCCACTGAGGTTTAGTGCCTTTGGGGTGTAGGCCAGGCCCTTTGGTTAACACCCTGCGATGCACAGCATGGATTTAGCTGCATGTGAGGAGTTGCTCGCAAAGCCTGGCCACAGCCCAGGCCCTGAAGCCAACCCCTTGCCATGCACGGCTGAAGACCATGTACACCGTGAGGAAATCTGCATGCTGGGGTTGGCCACAGGGTCTAGCAGCAGGCCAGGCCCTGCGACCAACCCCCCAATGCACACAGGTGATGGCCGTGCGAGGTGGAAGTTGGATTAACATGTGGCAATTAAATCTTACTTTTCATTTAAAAAAACAGACAATTTCATAGAAAAAGTAAAGGTTAAAGGGACATTATAGTTAGTAAATAAAAAGTAAGAAACATTAGAAATGAGGGCACGAGTTATAGTTACTTGAGATAACTGTAACTATAACTGCTGAATTTCTAGGGATTGTGTTTTTAAATGGGAAACTAACAATAGCACCCCTGAAGCCCATGTTTTTTTAGTGAATATATATGTATGTGTGTGCGTGTGTGTGTGTATTCATTTTTTAGCATTGTATATATTTGTGCACATTTGTATATCCTTTATTCCCAATTCACAAACGGGACATGCACATTTTCAGGGAGACAGTTTTGTTGTACATCGTTATTTGGCAGTCATCTAATACATAAGAGAGGTTATGTGCATAGCTTGTTGCCACCTAGCTCCATATCATGACCCAATATTTACAGTCCTTGTCTTTCATTTGACAACATAATGCAGCCTAGGAGTTCTAGTCATTGGGTGTAGATTGACGCAACTCACCATGAACACATCTTCATGCAATAATATTTAACCGCCATGGCCATCCTGTTTCATTATACACAATAATGAATTACATTTCCTGCCATTTTTCACCTTTCTGTTGCACTTCAGCAAGTTTTATTAACTTTAACTTTAAAACATATATTAATTTTAAAAATAATATTACTTTTAAAAATTATACTTTGAATATAAAAATAATAACAGAAAAAATATCTTACACAACTAAAGTAATATACTTCAAAATTAATGCAAAAAATTAACACAATAGTTTAAAAAAATATTTAAATATAAGTATAAAAATACTAATACAAATTTTAAACAACATTAGATATTAAAAAATAAAATATGTAGAAAATAACAACATAAAAATAAATTATCAGCAAAAAATATATATTTTAAATTAAACTAACTTTTAAAATAAAAAATATATATAAGAGGAGACTACTGCCAATCCAACCTTGGAAAAAGTACGGCATCTATTGGACATCTGAGTGGCCAGATTTTCTATACCCGCTCCAATCTGAGCTATAGTAGGGAAAGTGTTTGACTTTGCAGAAGTCACATTAACTATTCACACGTCAGCTTAAGCAAAAGTAGGGGGAATGCTGAACTTTCTAGAGGTTAGATTCATTATTCTCATTCAACATAAGCATAAGTAGGGAAAACGCTGGACTTTGGAGGGATCTTTACTCATCCATCTTCATTCAAATCAACAATGGAGGATGTTGTCATTTTTGAGGTGTAAGATTTATTATTTTCACTCAAATCAGACAAATTAGAGGAACAGTAGGGTAAGGATAGGTGTTGAAATTTACAGTGATCAGAATTACTATTCCTACTCCAACATAAGCAAAAATGTGGGAAAGTGCCGGACTTTAGAGTGGTCAGATCTACTATTCCCATGTCTAATTTGTTTTAATAAAACATTTAAATATGGATAAACAAATAAAACGTATTTATTTAAAGAAATTAATGCATTCATTTGGTATAAAACAAATAACATTAGACTTTAAAATACAACTTTTAGATTTGAAATTTAAAAAAGTCAAATAAAAAAATATATAAACAGTATTGCCAACCAAAAAACGTCCCTCTCTAATAGCCTAAAAACAAACATTACGAACAATTAAACTTAAATGAAAGCAATTAAAAAAAAATATTAATATTGAACTAATTATAAAAAAAACTACTATTAAAGGAAACCACTTAAGAAATATAAAATGAATTAAGATAATTTAATACTTAAATACTTAAATAAACAGATAAACCAACACACAATTAATTAACAAAAAGCAAAAAATATTTACAACAATTATTCAAATCATTTACAAATAAAGCTATCAATATCAACTATATTACAATAAAAAATAATTAAAACATTAAAACCATTAATTCTCATTTAAAAAAAAAACACCCTAATTTTCTACAAACTCAGCAAACCACTACTAAATTAATTTTTTTTAATTAAATGTAAAAAAATATAAAAACTTACAAAACTGGACCAAAACAAATTAAACAAAAATACAAATGTTATTATCTTACTGTTAGACCTGACAGCCTTAGGGTGGTCACCTCCAACTTTTTGCCTGCCTCTCTCTACTTTTGGACACTGTTTTTGCTAACCAGTGCTAAAGTGCACATGCTCTCTCCTTTAAAAACATGGTGACATTGGCTCATACCCAATTGGCATATTTAATTTACTTGTAATTCACTAGTAAAGTGCACTGCATGTGCCCAGGGCCTGTAAATTAAATGCTACTAGTGGGCCTGCAGCACTGATTGTGTCACCCACATAAGGAGCCCCTTAACCATGCCCCAGGTCTCCCATTGCAAGGTCTGTGTGTGCAGTTTCACTGCCACTTCGACTTGGCATTTAAAAGTACTTGCCAAGCCTAAAATGCCACTTCTTCTACATATAGGTCACCCCTAAGGTATACCCTAGGTAACCCATAGGGCAGGGTGCTGTGTAGATAAGAGGCAGGACATATACCTATGTGTTTTATATGTCCTGGTAGTGGAAAACTCCTACATTTCTTTTCCACTACTGCGAAGCCTGCTCCTTTCCTAGGCTACCATTAGGGCTACCCTCATATACTGTTTGAGTGGTAGGTTCTGATCAGAAAGGGGTAGACAGGTCATATTTAGTACGGCCAGAATGGTAATACAAAATCCTGCTGACTGGTGAGGTTGGATTTTATATCACTATTTCAGAAATGCTCCTTGGCTTGAATTTTATCGCTATTTCAGAAATGCCACTTTTGGAAAGTGAGCATTTCTCTGCGCTTAAAATTTTTCTGTGCCTTACAGCCTGTCTCCAATCGACGTCTGGGCTGGGCTGGTTGACAGCTCCTTTGTGCATTTCACCCAGACAACCAGAAACACAGGATGCTCAGTCACACCTGCACACATCTGCATACTGAATGGGTCTTCCTGGGCTGGAAGGGTAGAGGGTCGGAACTTACATTTCAAAGGACAGTGACCTGTCCTCACACAATAAACTGCCAAACCCCCCACTGGGAACCTGGCAGACAGGGTTGTACTGAAAGGGAACTTGTGCACATCAAAACAACTCTTTTAACTCTCCCCCAATTCAAAGGCACTTTTTGCTATATAAACTGGGTCCCTGACCCTACCAATTTAGACACTTCCTGGGACAGATACTCTGAACCAGACCCTGCAACCTGCCAAGAGGAGCTGCCTGGCTGCCCAAAGGACTCACTTGGACTGATTAGCTGTGAAGGACTGCTGCCTCGCTGTTGCCCTGCTGCCTTGCTGGACTCTGGCTCTGCTGAGAAGTGCTTTCCAAGGGCTTGGATTGAGTTTGCCTCCTGTTCTTGAAGTCTCAGGGCCAAAAAGACTTCATCTCTGCAAAGGAACTCCTTGTGCGGCGAAAATCGACACACAGCCTGCTGGAATTGCCACACAGCCTGCGTAGCAGTGGAAGAATCACTGCATCGCTGAACTTGAACGACGCAGCTCGGCTCCAGGGGTAGAGATCAACGCAGTGTCAGCATTGTGACCGGAACTTTGACGCACAGCTCACTGGACTGACGCATCACTGAGCCGGAAGATGCAGCCTGGCTTCTTGCAGAAGGAATCGACGCAGCACATGTGACAGAAACTCCAATGCATCGCTTACTGAATCTACGCAGCACCTGTGATTCCATCCTGCACGTCCAGGATTTCCACACATCGTCCCTGGGCGTCAAAAGACCCCGCATCGCAAAGAGGATTGAAGCCGGCACGCCAGAATTCGACACAAAGTCCTTGCCGTGTGGAAAATAAATGACGCATCGTCTGTATGCGCCCGGAAATCTGACACACACCCTTCGTTTTCCTCACATACCCTCACTGCGGTCTCCGTGCTTGTAATTTTGACTCATACTAGGTACTTTGTTCTAGCAAGAGACACTTGTTGCTTTCTAAAGACTTAAGACTCTTCTTATCATTATAAAAGTGTTATTTCCATTTGCACTTATCAAATCTTGACTGTTTTGACCTTACTTCATTCAGATCAATATCTTATATTTTTCTAAACCTGTTTATTTTTTTGGTGTTCTCACTGTGGTACTGCATGAATTATTGAACAAATACTTTACACACTGCCATCTAAGGTAAGCCTGACTGCTCAGTGCCAAGCTACCAGGGGTTGGGCACAGGATAGTTTGGTTTGTGTGTGTTGTGGGTGTCTCAGGACACCCCCGTGCCGCACGGCCACCAGCTGTGTGTGTGCCCCTCGCCCCTCGCTGCTTTTCGTATCCTCGTTGTACCGTCTGCCTCACTGTTCCTCGCCCCAGCAGTTGCGCCGTATTTTCGTGGTATATTGTGATTTTTTAGTTTTTTTATTGCCTTTTGTGTTAACTTTGCTGTTGTCCCCCTGTGCCTTGCCCGCCCTGCTCCCCGCTTCCCGCCGCCGCTCACGCGGCCACGCCCCCTTTTGTTTTGTGTCCTCCCCGCTCTCGCCTCCCAGCTGCTCCTCCCTCCCACTTAACCTTAAATGGCGACCGCGCGGCTCAGGTGAGTGTGACCTGCTCTCAGGACACGCCCGCGCCGAACGGCCACCAGCTGTGTGTGTGCCCCTCGCCCCTCGCTGCTGCTCGTAGCCTCGTTGTACCATCTGCCTCACTGTTCCTCGCCCCAGCAGTTCCGCCGTATTTTCGTGGTATATTGTGATTTTTTGTTTTTTTATTGCCTTTTGTGTTAACTATGCTGTTGTCCCCCTGTGCCTTGCCCGCCCTGCTCCCTGCTTCCCGCCGGCGCTCACGCGGCCACGCCCCCTTTTGTTTTGTGTCCTCCCCGCTCCCGCCTCCCAGCTGCTCCTCCCTCCCACTTAACCTTAAATGGCGACCATGCGGACACGCCGAAGGCGCGCCAAAGGCAAGCCCGTCTGCGCCCGTCCGCGCCTGGACCGCGCCCAGTGCCAGGAGCCCTGGCCCCCACCGACGCAAGACGACCCGACAGACCTACAACGCCGCTGCCCTCTACGCACTCAATGCCGGCCGGAACCCCTCCTGCTGCCGAGCCGCCCCGAAACGCATTCACGGACCCTTCACCTGCAGTTCCTGCAAGTTCACCTGCCTCCGAAACTGCACAGCGCCCGCCAAGCCAAGCACCAGCAGCAACCTCAAGTGCATCCTGCTCAACACCCGCTCCGTCCACAGACACGCCGTGGAACTCTGGAACCTCCTCGACACAACATCACCAGACGTCGCCTTCCTCACGGAAACGTGGATGAACGCCTCCTCAGCCCCCGACATTGCCATCGCCATCCCGGACGGGTACAAGATCATCAGGAGGGACTGCGTCAACCAGACCGGAGGAGGCATCGCCATCATCCACAAGAACACCATCCGCATCACGACCAACTCCAACGACACCTTCGCCACCGCCGAGCACCTCCACTTCCAGATTCACACCGACCCAAAGACGACCCTCAGAGGCACCCTCCTCTACAGACCCCCGGGACCACGCACACAATTCAGCGAAGACATCACAGACTTCATCAGCCCACACGCCCTCCCCTCCACCGACTACATCCTCCTAGGGGACCTCAACTTCCACCTGGAGAACAACAAGGACCGCAACACCACCGCCCTGCTGGACAACCTCGGACTCAAGCAACTGGTCAACACCCCCACCCACTACGCCGGCCACACGCTTGATCCCGTCTTCTCATCCAGCAAGCACATCACCTTCAGCCACTCCACCGGACTCCACTGGACCGACCACAGCTGCGTCCACTTCAGCTTCAGGAAAACCACTACCAATCACCACCCGCAACAGGCTCCTCACAGGAGCTGGAGCAAGATCACCGCCGACCAGCTCACCACCTCCCTCAGCCAGAACCCACCTGCCAGCACAACGGACCCCAACGAAGCAGCCCGCAACTTCACACAATGGCTGACCGCCTGCGCCGACGACCTCGCACCACTGAAGAACCCTCCTAGCAGACCCAGAAGCAAGAAGGCCCCCTGGATCACCGACGAACTCAAGGACTCCAAGAAGACCTGCCGCACCCTCGAGAAAGCCTGGCTCCTCGACCAGACCACCGACAACATGACCGCCCTCAAACACGACACCCGCAAGCACCACCAGCTCATCCGCACCACCAAGAAGAAATCACTGAAAGAGCGACTGGACAACAACGCCCACGACAGCAAGGAACTCTTCAGCATTGTCAAAGAGTTCTCCAACCCCAGCACCGGCAACAACGACATCACTCCCTCACAAGATCTCTGCAACTCTCTTGCTTCGTTCTTCCACCGCAAGATCGCCGACATCCACAACAGTTTCGGCACACCATCCACGCACCCAACTGTCGATCCAACGCAGCCCACCGCCACCCTCCGCACCTGGACCACGGTGACCACCAAAGACATAGCCCGCACGATGAACACCATCCACTCCGGATCTCCAACTGACCCCTGCCCCCACCACATCTTCAACAAGGCCGACTCCACCATCGCACCCCAACTCCGGGACGTCATCAACACCTCCTTCAACACCGCCACCTTCCCGGAGAGCTGGAAGCATGCCGAGCTCAGCGCCCTACTAAAGAAACCAACAGCGGACCCCACCGACCTCAAAAACTTCCGCCCCATCTCGCTCCTCCCTTTCCCTGCCAAAGTCATCGAGAAGATCGTCAACAAACAGCTTGCCGCCTTCCTCGAGACTAACGGATCCCTTGACCCCTCGCAGTCCGGTTTCAGAGCCAACCACAGCACCGAGACCGCCCTCATCGCAGCCACCGACGACATCCGAGCCCTGCTCGACAATGGGGAAACAGCGGCACTCATCCTCCTGGACCTCTCTGCAGCGTTTGACACTGTCTGCCACCACACCCTAGTCCAACGCCTCCGCAACACTGGCATCCAAGAGAAGGCACTGGAGTGGATCATCTCGTTCCTCGCCGGAAGAACACAGAGAGTCCGCCTCCCCCCGTTTCGATCCGAGGCCACCGAAGTCATCTGCGGCGTCCCGCAAGGTTCATCACTCAGCCCCACCCTCTTCAACGTCTACATGAGACCTCTTGCTGCCATCGCACGCCAACACAACCTCAACATTATCTCCTATGCCGACGACACCCAACTGATCCTCTCCCTCACCAGAGACCCCGACACCGCCAGAACCAGCCTACACGAAGGGATGAAAGACGTCGCCGAGTGGATGAAGAACAGCCGCCTGAAACTGAACTCAGACAAGACAGAAGTCCTCATCCTAGGACCGTCACCCGCCGCCTGGGACGACTCCTGGTGGCCCCCGGCCCTGGGCACCGCTCCCAAGCCAACGGACCACGCCCGCAACCTGGGCTTCATCCTGGACTCCTCCCTCTCGATGACCAGACAAGTCAACGCCGTCTCCTCATCATGCTATCACACCCTCTGCATGCTCCGCAAGATCTTCCGATGGATCCCGACCGAAACCAGGAAGACGGTCACCCAGGCCCTCGTCACCAGCCGACTGGACTACGGAAACACCCTCTACGCCGGAACCACAGCCAAGCTACAGAAAAGACTCCAACGCATCCAGAACGCCTCCGCCCGACTCATCCTGAACATCCCCGACGCAGCCACATCTCCGGCCACCTGAGGGACCTGCACTGGCTCCCAGTCAACAAGAGGATCACGTTCAGGCTCCTCACCCACGCACACAAGTCTCTCCATGACCTGGGCCCCAAGTACCTCAACGACCGCCTGACCTTCTACACACCCACCCGCCAGCTACGGTCTACCAGCCTCGCCCTCGCCGCCGTACCACGCATCCGAAGAGCCACCGCCGGAGGCAGATCCTTCTCCTACCAGGCAGCCAAAACATGGAACGCCCTCCCCATCCACCTTCGGCTGACCCAGGACCACCTCGCCTTCAGGAGACAACTCAAGACCTGGCTATTCGAGCAATAGCGGACCCCTTCCCCCTAGCGCCTTGAGACCCTTCCGGGTGAGTAGTGCGCTTTACAAATGCTATGATTGATTGATTGACTTACCCTGACTAGGATTGTGGTCCCTACTTGGACAAGGGTGTATACCTCTGCCACCTAGAGACCCCATTGCTAACACTTGCTGATTCCTTATTATACTATTATAATTGATATTATTATTATTATTGTTATTTTTATGCTAAAGCTATATTTTAGACAACTATATTAAAGAAAACAATATTATATACAACTATACTTAAAAAAACGATATTGAAAAAAGTAGAAAGACAATATTTTTACTTTCTGTATTATGTCCCACACTATTTTTGACATGGCAATAATTTTGACACAATATTTGTGCCCTACAATATTTGTTATACGTTATATGATATTTTGTTAAAAAATCGTCATGACAGCATGGAGTTAAGTGTCAACCCTAGATGCATGCCCAGCTCCTGTATGTTGATTGATAGTCTATTATCATGTAGTGCTGTGACAGATTACTAGACTCCCATTTCCCTACAGTCATGGCTAATGCATAAGTTACAGTTTAAGGACTGTCTCAGGTGTAGTCCTGCTTAGCAGTAGGCAAACTACATGTTTGGAAGCTTGAGAGAAAGCTTACAATGCATCTCCTCCAGGAAGAAATTATGATGCTAGGGCTGGTGAGGTAATTGGTTCATTGTCTGATTTGCTGACAGCACGTCTATCAGAGTACAGAAAAAAAGTAATTGAGCAGTGAGAGTAATTTGTTACCAACTGGCCTCTGGAGAAGCCTGGAGAGCTCTGTGGGGCCCATACCTTGGTTGGGCAGAATGAGTGGATCTGAACTGCAAGTACCTTGGTGGTCAGTAAAATTGTAGTGTACAGTGGGTCATCACTAAAGCTTACCAACCATATGGGCGAATTACTGGACACCAAGGAGAGCGCATATCCTGAAGGAGTCTATGGCCTGCAGACATTAGCCCTCAAGCATTGCTAGGGATCAGTGGCATAGAAAACCACTTTTATGGGATGTAAGAGGATCGTTAATAGGGACAAAGCCCACACCCATCTGCATGGGGAATGACCCAGAATAGGTATAGGACACCTCTGTGGAAGTTTACCGCTACTTAGGAAGAACTGAGTTTCCCATGCCCTACAATGGGACCATGCAGAAATGTGATATGAAGTGAAATACACACAAATAGTTATTTTTACTATGACATATAAACCTATATAACAGAGAATAAGTTTCCTGCATGTAGCATGGATAATTATGTGTTGTAGATACTAATTCCCACAATCCGGGTGAGTACACAGGGGTGGCATACGTTGCTCATCAGGTTTTTTTATTGCCTTCTTATTTTATCTTTTGCAGAAACATTGACATTTCCTGGAATCCTTTAGTGAGTAAACAAACCAGATACCCTGCGTCATCGTTCAGCTAACGAGTATGCATTGAAACGTGCAGTATGCAGGGTTGGAAACCATGAGATCAATACAACATGTAGGATCATTTAGATGTACGTTGCATAATTGTGCATATATGCATACTGTGCATATTTAAATGAAGAAAATAACCCCGGTCTTCACAGTTTAAGTGTGCATTGGAAGGATTGTTAAACTGTTTGAGTCACCCTTTTAGACTGACCATCTATCTAAGGAAGGTAAGCAAAGGATAGGTTTATTGCCATTCCAATAAAGTCAGCTAGTTTCTCTATAATTTGTAGACAAACTTTTAAGTTATGTCTTTCATTATATGCTCAAGAAGACCATGAAGATGAAAGCTCAGTGCTGGACATACCTCTGTAAGTTATTTGACTTTTAGTAGTTTCCTTCATGTTATAAAATAAAACCTACTGTAGACCCATCATGGCATCAGGAGAGTATTTGCTGTTTAAGGGCCCTGGACAGTAACAAGATCTGTGAACCATGAAACTGATTTTAACCAAGACATCTTTCCTTGTCTTGTAGCATATATTTCAGATTTTCATCTCAAATATTTAAACTGGATTTATCATGAGTTCCAGGTCAGTATGCTGTGGTGTGGTGGATGTCTGATGGGTGGGTGTCTTGGTGCGTTTGTGTGTTTTTGGAGGAGGGGGGTGGACACAGTGGGGGAAGACAGACAGCTAGTGTGAATGTATGTTGTGTGGGTGTCT
Organism: Pleurodeles waltl; assembly: GCF_031143425.1. NCBI lineage: Eukaryota > Metazoa > Chordata > Amphibia > Caudata > Salamandridae > Pleurodeles > Pleurodeles waltl. The sequence goes on along the minus strand of NC_090438.1, from coordinate 485,733,296 downwards.
GCAAGTCTGGTGAGTGTGCTGCATGTGTCGGCTACAGTAGTGGTGGTGCGTGCAGGTGTGGTGTATGGGATGCATGTATGGCTGTCTGCTATTGTGGTGAGTGCAGGACGAGGAGCAGCAACAGTGAGTGAAGGTGCAGTGCATGAGGGTGTGCATGTAGAGGGGACAGACAGGGAGGCAGAAGAGGTGGGCACACTGGGGGAAGTGGACGTTGTTGTGTGTGCAGGTTTCTGTTGGCTGTGTAAATGCTTGTGGTGGGAGGTGTGGTGTTTGTGTTTTGAAGTGTGTTTCTTGTGTGTTGATGCAAATGACTGGGTGTCTGAATGTGTGCCTTGGACGGGTGAAGGGAGCGGGGTGCTGGAAGGGGTAGAGGAGGTTGGAGGGGGGACGGAATGGCCAGGGAAACTGGCTGCCATCTGAGAGGAGGCCAGAGCCTGAAAAGATCTCTGTAGGGCTGACACGGCAACGTGAATGCCATCCAGATAGGCATTAGTCTGCTGCACCTCTGATGCTAGCCCCTGGATGGCATTGACAATGGTTGTCTGCCCTACAGAGATGGTTCTCAGGAGGTCAATAGCCTCCTCTGTGAGGGCAGCAGGGCTGACTGGGGTAGGGGAGGAGGTGCCTGGGGCAAAGGAGACTCCCACCTTTCTGGGTGGGCGAGCACGGGCATCTCAGTGGAGAGCAGAAGGGAGGGCGGTGATGGAATGGGGGGTGGCGGAAGATATCACAGTAGTGGTGTGGGCACTAGGGTCTGCCACTGCCGGGGAGCCCCATTGGAGGAGGTCTCGGAGTCACTAACTCCTGTGGTAGTAGCCTCCCCCGTGGAACTCCCCTCGCCCTCCCACCCACTGGTCCTCTGGGCGTCGGTTGTCTCTGCCTCGGAGGATCCGTGGACCGCTGCCTCCCCACTTGCCGGTTACTCAGCTCCCTCGCCTGATGTTGATGCTGTACCAAACCAACACAAGAGAACAGGGATGGGGAGACAAAACAGGAGAGACACGTAATGGCCAGGCTTACACCCACCCAGAAGACACATCCAACAGGCAGCACCGTTCACTATGCCCATGGCCACGCCCCTCACTACTGACCAGAATACTGCTCTACACCCATCCCCTGGACTACCTAAGGAGGCGACATATGGGAGACCTGACAAAGACACCCCTACACCCCTTGGGGACCATAAAGTAGATGGACACCAGTCAAAGTCCCTGCCTCTAAGCAGCATGAACCCTAATGCACACCCAGACATCCTTCCAGACTGAAGTATGTGAAATGAGTACTCACTCCCTTGTGACTGCTGTGCAGCCTTCAAGCGCCCATCCAGGTCTGGGTACGCCACCACCAGGATCCGTCGCCTGAGGGGGTCAGTGCCCGACGGGCACCCCTTCCACGTTGGGAGGACTTCCTCAGCTGGGCTTCACTGATCTATCACGCCCAGCGCCGCAGGTCCTCCCACCTCTTTCTACAGTGGGTGCTTCGCCGGTTCTAGACCCCCAATGTCCATACCTCCTTGGCGATGGCATGCCAATGTGCCCTCTTCTGGTGGGCGCTGACCTAAAAGGATGATACAGAAATGGAACACAGAGGTCAGGCACTTGCATGATCGGAACAGCTGGCTAATCGTCCACTATGGGACGGACAGTACTCTCAGACTTGCAGGACAGTCGCTGCAGCATGCCATGCACCATGGCCCATGCAGGCTCAGAGGTGCACACATATGTGCAATCAACACCATCCATTACACACACACTGTGCCCCCTGAGTCACCTGTACCTCTGGCAGTCCATACAGTTTTGGGTACAGGGGCAGGACCCTGTCAACTAGCTTCTCCAGTTCCTCCTGGGTGATGGCCGGGCCCCTTTCCCCTGCAACACGTGGCACATCCATAGCCAGAGGCAGGACACAGCAGTACACAGAGTGGAGTACCTGTCCGCACAAGATCAGGGAGTCAAGTGATCAAACTATGACGATCGCGGGTACGGTCCGCGGCGGTATGCACCGTCACCGCCAGCAGCGATCATGATGGTGGTCATTAAAACCCTGGCGGACAGTGTTAAAGCGGCGGTAAGACCGCAAACAGGCCGGCGGAAAAAAAATGGGAATTATGACCGTGGCGGAAACCGCCAACAAAGACAGCCACTTTAACACTCCGACCGCCACGGCGGTACAGACATACAGCGCGGCGGTCACCGCCAACAGACAGGCGGGAGACAAAGTACTGCCCACAGTATCACGACAGGCCAATCCGCCACCTTTTCCAGGGCGGAATCACCGTGGATAAAAACACGGCGGAAACAGCTATTTTTATGGGAAAACGCTCACCTCTACACACCTCACGAGGAACGAGGACGCCATGGAACTCCAAATACTCCCTGCGATAGTCTACCTGCTCCTGTACGACCATCATCAACGCCGGCACCGAAGACAACGGTGAGTACTGCACCTACGACATAGGGAAGGGGGGGAGGCAAAAAAAAGGGACACACACCCGCAACACCCCCACCCCGACCCTCACCCACTACAACACACACACCAATGCATATCCAAACATTACAGTAACAACCCCCAAACCCCCCGGAAGAATGCAAAGACAAAAGGAAATGAATTCAACCATAGTAATATATCAAAATACAGTAACCAAATATATACAGATACAAATTCACATTCCACATAATATACATCACAATTAGTAGTGCAGGTAATGCACCATTCAATGTCCGTGGACCACTGGGCCCAAAATGCATGGGCGAGGCCCACACACGATACCTGAGCAAAGTAGTAATACAACAGGCACCTCAAGGGGAAGGGAAGGGGGGGCACCTCAGCCGGATGAGTGCAGCATGCCAGATCCACGAAGGGGCTCCATGCCCATTGATGTATCCTGGGGAGTGCAAAGCCACAGTCTCTCAAGTCTCTCCAGTGAGTGGGTTGCCCACTGTTCCATCCTGGGGAGTGCAAAGCCACAGTCTCTCAAGTCTCTACAGTGGGTGGGTTGCCCACTGTTCCATCCTGGAGAGTGCAAAGCCAAAGTCTCTCAAGTCGATAACAGTCTCCACTGGTTCTGGAGGGGGAACTGGTGCCCAGAGTGCTTCATCCTGTTAAGGACAGACGGAGTGGATGCATGTCTCCACTGGTTCTGGAGGGGGACTGGTGCCCAGAGTGCTTCATCCTGTTAAGGACAGACAGAGTGGATGCATGTCTCCACTGGTTCTGGAGGGGGACTGGTGCCCAGAGTGCATCACTCTCCCTGTGACGGTCCCAGTTCCGTCACTGCCCCTGCCGCACATGGGCTAGCGGTGCTTGAGTTGGCGGTGCTTGTCCTGTTCAGCGCTGCTTGCCATGGCGGTCTTTGCCCTGTTCAGCTGTGCTTGTCCTGTTCAGCGGTGCTTGCCATGGCGGTCCTTCATTGCCCAGTGGGGCTGTGGCTGCCGGGGCCCTCCTGGGCACTGACTCTGGCGGTGGCCTCCTAGCCAGTAACGATGGGGCTGCCCTCCTGGGCACTGACTCCGGCGGTGGCCTCCTGGCCAGTAACGATGGGGCTACCTTCCTGGGCACTGACTCCGGCGGTGGCCTCCTGGCCAGTAACAATGGGGCTGTCCTCCTGGGCACTGACCATGGCGGTGGCCTCCTGGCCAGTAACAATGGGGCTGCCCTCCTGGGCACTGACTCTGGCGGTGGCCTCTTGGCCAGTAACGATGGGGCTCCCTCCTGGGCACTGACTCTGGCGGTGGCATCCTGGCCAGTGACAATGGGGCTGGCGGTGGCCTCCTTGGGCAGCGGGGATGATGGCGGTCTTCTCCGCCGTGCTGCTCTTCCCAGACTTTGGCGATTTCTTCTGCCCCTTCCCCACCTTGGGAGGAGTCACAGCTGAGTGGACACTCCCCCCGGGACCCTTGTGAGCGGCATTGCCGGCTGGAGTCTTCCCCCTCTCCCGTCGGGCACTGTCCAACTTCTGGTGCTTCACGGGGGGGGGGGGCTGGCTGTGCTGTGGCTCCGTGTCACACTGGCTGCCCTGGTGCCCGGTGCACTCCACATACCTCTAACAGGCACCACTGGTACCGGCGATATTTTGGCTGAGGTGCTAGTACGGGACCTATGAATTGGAGGGGGGGGGGGTGGGAAAGAGGCCAAGGTTGCTCAGGAAGAGTTTCTGACGAACACTGGGACAGGTAGCTGGAGGGGGTCTGGGAGTGGAGGAAGAGGAGGTGGTTGTAGGAGGTGTAAGTTTTGTTGATTTGGGTGCAGGTGCATGCGCTGGAGGCTGTCGTGAGGTGGATGGCTGTTGGGTGGTTGTGTGCCCGCGTTTGTGTACTTTGGGAGGGGGCGTCAAAGACACACTGGGAGAGGACACAGGGGACGTGTAAATGGTAGCGGGGTGGTGAGTGCACGTGAGCGGGGTGTGGTGGTGGGTGTGCTGGTGCGGGACCTAGTGTCTGTAGTGGTAGTGCATGCAGGTGAGAGTGTAGACGACACTGGGAGGGAGGAGGGAGACGATGAGGAGGGGGACACAGTGGAGGCAGTGGATGTTGGTGTGTCTGTATGTGTGTGATGCTTGCGTGAGTGCCTGTGGGATGTGTGGTGCTTATGTTTGCCTGAGCTTCCCTTGTGTGGTGAGGTGTGTGCAGGCTGGTTTGATGGTGTGCTTGGGATAGGCTGGGGTAAAGGGGATTGGGTCTGGGTGGAGGAAGTTGGAGGGGGGAGGCTAGAGACAGGGACAATGGCTGCCATCAGTGCTGAGGCCAGAGATTGCAGGGTTCGATGATGGGCAGCCTGACCAGAATGAGTGCCCTCCAGGAATGCATTTGTGTGTTGCAATTCCCTTTCTACACCCTGGATGACATTCACAATGGTAGACTGCCCAACAGTGAGTGACCTGAGGAGGTCAATGGCCTCCTCACTGAGGGCAGCAGAGGTTATGGGGCAGGGGCTGAGGTGCCTGAGGCGAAGGTGATGCCCACCCTCCTGGGTGAGCGGGCACGGGGCGAAGGCTGAGGGGCTGCTGGGAGGGCGGTGCTGGTAGGGGGGGTGGCGGCTGTACCTGTAGAAGTGGGGGGCACAGATTTTGCCACCACCACAAGGGAGCTCCCATCGGAAAACGAGTCCATGTCGCTAGTTGCTGATCCTGTGACCGCCGTGGAGCTCCCCTCGCCCTCCGTCCCACTGGTGTATTCAGAGTCCGTGGTGTGGCCCTCCATGGCCATGTGGGATGCAGCTCCCTCGTGCTCTGGTGCCACTGTACCTCCGCCTGATGATGCTGATGCACACAAGAACAGGGAGAGCACAAAAAGGGGGGGGGGATGACAGAAGAAAGACAGGTTGAGTGCATGGCTTACCGCTACCGTTGGTGGACAATACAGACACAGCAGCCCCCTGCACTACGCCGCGCTGTTGGGCTCTACTGATGCTGTTCCTGGGATATGGCCCACATGGCTATGGTGGACATCAGCACACATAGATGACACAGGGGCATGTATACCTGTACTTGGCACTCTACAGAGGTGGGGTGGAGTGCCACATGGCCTGCATTACGGAGGGGCATAGCCTACGGAACTCGCCCTGGCCTAGGGAAACCCACAGCCCTCCTCCCCCACCCAGACACCTTCACTGCACGCAAAGTCAGCTGAATGAGAGTGTACTCACCCCCTTGTGTCTGCTGTGATGCCCTCAAGCGCCCATCCAACTCAGGGTAGGCCACCGCCAGGATCCGGAACATCAGGGGGTCATGGTGCGACAGGCACCCCTCCCATGTTGGGAGCCAATCCCCGGCTGAGCCTCCGCCGTCTTCTTGCTCCAGCGGCGAATGTCCTCCCATCTTTTACGGCAGTGGGTGCTCCGTCTCTGGTGGACCCCCAGGGTCCGGACCTCCTTGGCGATGGCACGCCAAATATCCTTCTTCTGGTGGGCGCTGACCTACATGACATGTACAGGGGAAGAAGAGAAGTCATTACCAACTGCACCGTCAAAGTGAGTGGCCCACATCCCTACCCTTGCCATGTGGCACATGCATTCACAGTCCTTCATGCTCGCAGAAATCAGCCCCCTTCCTTCTTACAACCAGCCCTCTCCACCCAGGCATAGCCCATACAACTTGCTCCCTGTGTACTCACCTGTTGGTCTGGAGGACCGTAGAGTAGCGTGTACTGGGGGAGGACCCCGTCCACGAGCTTCTCCAACTCCTGTGCAGTGAAGGCAGGGGCCCTTTCCCCAGACGCACAAGCCATTGTCTCTTCCAGACCGAGGTCACAGCAGCACTTGCAGTGTAAGTCCTCTCCTGTCGAAGATCAAGTATCGAGTGATTCAACAGATAGAAAATGGCGGTCACGTCCGCGGCGGTGACGTCCGCGGAGGTGCGTATCATCACCGCCGGCGCACTTCGTCATTGGCTCCTGGGACCCATAGGGTCCAATGTTAACCAATGCAGCATTGCGCAGCGGTCTTCGACCGCCTACCGCGACGGTGTATAACCAGCGCAGTTACCTCACATCCCATTGTCCCACTTTACAGGTCAGGCAGCCGCCATTTCAGGGGCCCACATGGCTTCATTTTCAACTGCGTCACACATACTTAGGCCTGGACTCAACACACTTACAGACAACTTTTTGGATTAGGTTTTGTGTTCTGTGTAGACTGTGGGTACATTCCTCTGAGTTGCATGACTCTGTGGTCGCTGTTGTCCTTCCTAGGCACCGTCAGCTGGGACATGTGAGGAGATGGCGGAATCCTCCGGTGTACCGACCGCTGGTGGACCTGTTGACAATGGAGGAGCGACATTTAATCATCACCTACAGGTTTGACCGTGCCACAATCCAGGAACTGTGTACCCAGTTGGAGCCTGACCCGATGTCAGCTATCCGCCATCCCACAGGGATCCCCCCTCAAGTGCAGGTGCTATCAGTACTCCATTTCCTTGCAAGTGGGTCTTTTCAAACAACAGTGGCCATTGCATCAGGGATGTCCCAGCCTATGTTTTCCAACGTGTTGGCCAGAGTGTTGTCTGCCCTGCTGAAACACATGAGGAGCTACATCGTTTTCCCTCAGGTGGAGGATTTGGCTACTGTTAAAGGTGACTTCTATGCCCTTGGACATATCCCCAACATCATAGGTGCCATTGATGGGAATCATGTGGCTTTGGTACCCCCCGCAGGAGTGAACAGGTGTACAGGAACCGGAAGAGCTATCATTCGATGAATGTACAGATGGTATGTTTGGCAGACCAGTGCATCTCCCAGGTAAATGCTATGTTCCCTGGCTCAGTGCATGACACCTACATCCTTCGGAATAGCAGCATCCCTTATTGGATGGGTCAACTCCAGAGGCACCGTGTGTGGCTATTAGGGGACTCTGGTTACCCCAACCTGTCATGGCTACTGACCCCAGTGAGGAATCCCAGGACCAGGGCAGAGGAACGCTACAATGAGGCCCATGGGCAGACTAGGATGGTGATCGAACGCACCTTCGGCCTCCTGAAGGCCAGGTTCAGGTGCCTCCATATGACAGGTGGTTCCCTATTCTACTCACCAAGGAAGGTGTGCCAGATCATCATTGCCTGCTGTATGCTTCACAATCTGGCTTTGCGACGCCAGGTGCCTTTTCTGCAGGAGGATGGTCCAGATGACGGTGTTGTGGCAGCTGTGGAGCCTGTGGACAGTGATGAGGAGGAAGCAGAGGAAGAAGACATCGACAACAGGGACTCAGTCATCCAGCAATATTTCCAGTGACACACAGGTGAGAACACATTCTTGCCTACTACAAGTACTTTCACACTTCTACCTCTATCCTGTCTGTCAATTTCAAGCAGTATATGGTAACTGAGTTGTACATTTCCATGGTGTGGTTACCAACGTGTGTCATCTGCTTACATTCTTCATGGACTTGTGATGTGTGACATAGGTATGTTGACATTACATTTGAGAACGGATTTTGTTGACTGACTCCAGATTGTTTTGTGCTTCAAGGGTGTTTATTGAAGTGCTAAATATTGGAGGGGGGTGGTAAAATGGTAAGGGGTGATGGTGGAGGAATGTCCATGGCAGAATCCAGTCTATTAGTCTCACAGGTGCACTGCCCATATGGGCATAGGAAGTGGAGCTGGGGCAGTTGAAGTATGGACATGGTGACAAAGTGGGACAGAGGGATGACAATCAGAGTGGTCTCATTTCTTTGCGGGGGTCTTGCCATCGTGCTCTGTCCTGTTCCTGGATCTCAGGGACCGCTTGCGGGTGGTTCTCCGTCTGCAGGGGGTGGGGTGCTGGTGTGGTGGTCCTGTGGCGGTGCCTCCTGTCCACTAGCGCTAGTCCACTAGGAGGTGGTGGGCAGTCCATTGTCCATGCTAGTGTCAGGGGCCCCTTGGAGTGCCACGGTGTCCCTCCTGGTGTTCAGTATCTCCTTCAGCACCCCTACAATGGTGCCCAGGGCGGAGCTGATGGTTCTGAGTTCCTCCCTGAACCCCAAATACTGTTCCTCCTGCATTCGCTGGATCTCCTGAAACTTGGCCAGGACCGTTGCCATCGTCTCCTGGGAGTGGTGGTATGCTCCCATGATGGAGGAGAGGGCCTCGTGGAGAGTGGGTTCCCTTGGCCTGTCCGCCCCCTGTCGCACAGCAGCCCTCCCAGTTCCCCTGTGTTCCTGGGCCTCCGTCCCCTGGACCGTGTGCCCACTACCACTGCCCCCAGGTCCCTGTTGTTGTTGGGGTGGTGGGTTACCCTAGGTTCCCTGTAGTGGTGGACACACAGCTGAATGACATGTCCTGGGGACGGAGGTATGGGCCCGCTGGGTGGGTGCTGTGCTGGTGTTACCAGAGGGTGGAAGGTCTGCGGTGGGCTGTGCCTGTGCGAGGGGAACCGACTGTCCCGAGGCCCACGATGGTCTGGGCTGGTCATCTGGATCCAGTTGGCCAGAGCTGCTGTCATCACTGTGGGCCGCTTCTGTGGGTGGGGTAGAGATGTCTGGACCCTCCTGTCTGGTGACGTTGGGTAGTGGTCCTGCAGGGGTGTAAAAGCATGATTATTGCATGTGTGTGTATCATGGTGTGCAATGGGTGGGTGAGCGTGTACCCCAGTGCTGGCATTCCTGTGTGGGGGCTTGTGTGATGATGGTTGGGGGGGTGTTACGGGTATGTGCAGTGGGCATGCTTTAGTGAGGGGTGTCCATGCTTTGTTGCGTCATGCAGGGCTTGGTGTTGGGATGGGTGGTTTGTGTTATTAGTACATTAGTGAAGAGTTGGAGTGATAGGGGAGGGGGTGAGGGTGGGGGCATGTGATAGCATGCAGGTAGGGTGGGGGATATGATAGTTAACATTTGACTTACCAGAGTCCATATCTCCACCGACTCCTCCGAGGCCCTCAGGATGCATAATGGTCAAGACCTGCTCCTCCCATGTTGTTAGTTGTGGGGGAGGAGGTGGGGGTCCGCCGCCAGTCCGCTGAACCGCCAGGTGGTGTCTTGAGACCACGGAACGCACCTTCCCCCATAGGTCGTTCCACCTCTTCCTGATGTCCTCCCGATTTCTTGGGTGTTGTTCCACTGCGTTGACCCTGTCGACTATTCTTCGCCATAGCTCCATCTTCCTAGCTATGGAGGTGTGCTGCACCTGTGCTCCAAATAGCTGTGGCTCTACCCGGACGATTTCCTCCACCCTGACCCTGAGCTCCTCCTCGGAGAACCTGGGGTGTCTTTGCCGTGCCATGTGGTGATGTGTAGTGGTGTGTGGTGTTTTGTGCGTGGATGTTGTGTGGGTGATGGTGTTGTGTGCCTCTGTGTGGTGGGGTTGTCTATGCTGTGCAGTCTCTGTGGCCTTCGTCAAAATATTTGGTCGTAGGGGTTTATGGGTAATGTGGGTGTGTGTTTTATATAGTATTGAGTGTGTGGGAGTGGTGTGTGTATGTGTATCAGGTGTGTGTATTTCGAATTGTCCAATGTGGTGGTGTTTTGGAGATGTGTGTGTATTTTGAGCGCGGCGGTGTGTACCCCCAATGGAATACCGCGGTTGAAAGACCGCCGCGTGGATTCGTGTGTCGTGATAGCATGGGCGTGTTTCTGTTGGCGTGACAGTGGAGGTTTTGTTTTCGCCAGTTTATCACTGACCTTTAGTGTGGCGGACTTGTGTGGGTGTCTGAATTTCGGTGGATTCCGAGATGTGGGTCATAATAGCTGTGGCGGATTTCCACGGCCGCGGCAGTGTATTGGCGGTCTTCTGCACGGCGGTAAGCGGCTTTTACCGCCAATGTTGTAATGAGGGCCGATATGCCAGGATTCCTCATTGGCATCCATGTTAGCCAATGGGGGTGCGCACAGCGGTAAACACCGCCTTACGCTGTGACGTCAACCGCTAGCGGTATGAGGTCACTTCCACAACGAAAAGGCAGATCTACAGTGGGCAGACATTTTGCCATCACCTACGCATCTAGAATGAATTACTACTCACAATGCAGGCCCTACTAGCCACATGAAGCACCTAGGCCTCTGTCCATTCAGTATAATAGCACACATGAAATACTCTGTTCCCTCCTTGTGATGTACATGTATATCTGTCAGGTAGCAGTTATTATCGAGACACTACAATGAACAATACAGTGCACAAATGAAGACAAGTGTGCCTATGTATATGTCTTCATCACTCCTTTTTGTAACCCCTCGTAGGTACTGACCCTTTTGGCGAGGAAGGGCACCATCGGTGTACAGACCACTTGTGGATATGGGGACCATGGGGAGAGTCAGATCATAATCACTTACAGACTCACACGTGCAACTATTCAGGACCTTTGTGCATTACTGGATCCTGCACTAACTCCGGGAAATCGTAATCAGGATGCCATTCCAACTGAAGTGCAGGTGCTCTCTGCACTCCATTTCCTGGCCACAGGCTCATTTCAAGTGACAGTGGGCATGGGTGCTGGTTTTTCACAGCCAATGTTCAGCATGGTACTGACAAGATTTCTGAATGCATTTGTCTGACATCTGCAGTCCTATGTGAGGTTTTCCCAAAGTACTGACCTACCTGCCATCAAGTCTGAATTCTATGCCTTTGCCAACATACCCCATGTCATAGGTGCCATAGATGGCACCCACATACCGATCATCCCCCAAGAGTGAGTGAACAGGTGTACAGAAACAGGAAGAACTTTCACTCCATGAACATACAATTGGTATGTACTGCAGACCAGTACATTTTACATGTGAATGCCATGTTCCCAGGTTCAGTCCATGATTCCTTTGTGTTGAGGGACAGTAGTGTGCCACAGAATATGGAACAACTACAAGAGGACAGAGGGTGGATCATAGGTAAGTGTGCCTGTCAGTAACTGACACATTGTAGAAAACCAGCCTGTCTGACTAAAGGTCATACCAATGACGAGACTGTATTGCACCACTTTCTAGGTGATTCTGGCTATTCAAACTTGCTTTGTCTCCTGACACCAGTGAGGAATCCCAGGACGGATGCAGAGAGGAATTACAATGAGGTCTATGTACGTACCAGGAGGGTAATAGAGCAAACTATAGGTCTCCTGAAGGCTAGATTCAGTTGTCTACATATCTCTGGGGGTTCCCTGGCCTATGGGCCTGATAAGGTGTGTAGAACAGTGGTGGCCTGCTGCATGCTGCACAACGTGGCAGTGAGACATTCTATCCCCCTCCTGGAGGTGGAGGGTGCTATAGGTCCTGATCAGCTAACTCAGAGAGGTGAGGAGAGTGATGGTGATGATGAGGAAGGGGAAGATGTCAATTCCAGGAACCTGATACAACAGTAGCTGTGTGGTACTTAGGCCTGTCATTGGGGTTAGTGACTAATGCTGTCAGTGTGCTCTGTCATATGGGGGGGTTGGTAATGATAGGCGAAACATGGCCCACTTCTGCATGGTACTGACTGAAAATATATGCATTTCCTCCTTGCCACCATTTGGGCACACAGGACTCCCATCATGCACAGATTTGAGTAAGTCGCACACAAAGTTGTTCTCTGATAGTTGCATCCATACTCCACTTTGTTCACTATTTAACACAGGGGACAGTGTTACAGGTGTGAAAAGTGTTTTATTGGTTGAAGTGAGTGAATTGTGCAATTTACAGTGATGGGAAGTCATAAGGGTGGGGTGTCCTCAAGACCAACATGATGGCAGCCTTGTTGATAGTATTGATGGGTCCATCTTGTCTAACAGTATTTTATATTGCCTCTCAGCAATGTGTGGTTGGTGATTGGGTGGGATGGTTGCTTTGCATTTGTTGCAGAGTTCATTGTTGGAGGGGGCCTTGTTCTTAGCTGGGTTTCCAGTGCCATATTGTGGCATGAGGGTCCGTTTGGGCACCTGCTGTTGAGCTTCATGGGATGACATGATAGGTCCTTGTGGTTCCTGTGAGGGTAGTTCCTGAGATGTTTCTGCTGCTGGGGTGATCTGATACTGGTTGTCCGGTGCTGTTGTGGGGGCCTCTTGTCCTGTGTGGGTGTCAGACTGGTTTTTGACCAGCTGCAGCAGTGCTCCTGCTATGGTGGCCATTGTGGCATTGTGCTCTTTCCACTGCTCTATGGCCTGTTGGTGTTGTTCCTGCTGCATACTCTGACTGTGCTCCAGGGTGGACACAATCTGTGCCAACCTGTCATGGGTATGTTGGTAAGCCCCCAATACCTCAGAGATCACGTCCTGGGCTGCTGCATCCATCCTGTGGCCTCCCCCCTGGCCCACTGCGATCCTTGCACTTGCCTTAGCCCCCTGTGCCTGTGTCCCCTGCACAGGTCTGGCAGTACCACTTGTACTGAGACCCTCGCCTTCCTGCATGTTGGGAGTGGGAGACTGTGGCCTCTATACCTGTGTTCCACCAGTCTGTGCCCTGGGTACACTGGTGTGGGGACGCCTGCCCTGGGCTGCTGGTCTTGATTGGGTGGTAGTGGTGACAGTGGTTTCCTGGGTGGGGCTGCTGCATGTGAGAGTCCAGGACTGTGTGAGGGGCCTGCCTGCTCATCGGTGTCCAGGGATCCTTCACCAGTGTCCTGTGAGGTGCCTCTGTCTCCCTGGGGGGCATTGGCACTCCTTGTCCCATCCGTTAGGGATGTATGGGTGGTGGTGCCTGTTGGGGGACATAGACATGTCTGTTACATGTGCATGAACATTTGAGGTGAACAGGACTGGGCTATTTTGTCCTGGTGTTACTTTCAGTGGCCTTCCAGGGTGCCTTTGTGAGGTTGACATTGCATTTTGCACCAGTGTGGGGTTGCAATGTGGTGGGGGGTGTCGTTCCATTGTGGGTACGTGCAGGGGTGGGTGACTGTGCACAGGGGAGGGATGTGGGCCTGTTAGTGTGTTTGTGGTCATGCAGGGGGGTGGATGTAGTGGCTGATGCCTAGGTGGGGTGTAGGTCCTGGTGGGTGTGGGTGGGGTGGGGTGGTCCATGCATTGAAGGTGTGGTGGATATGGGGTAATTGTAGATCACTTACCTGAGTCCATACCTCCAGTGAGTCCCTCTGGGTGCAGGATGGCCAGTACTTTTTCCTCCCAGTCAGTGTACTTGGGTGGTGTTGGTGGCGGTCCTCCCCCAGTCTTCTGCACTGCGATGCCATGCCCCAGACCTTCCCCCGCAGGTCGTTCCATCTCTTCCGGATTTTGTCCCTGGTGCGTGGATGGTGTCCCACTGCATTGACCCTGTTCACAATGGTCTGCCACAGCTCCATTTTCCTTGCTATGGGTGTGTGCTGCACCTCGGCCCGAATATTTGTGGCTCCACCTTCAAGATCTCATACACCATGGTCCTTAACTCCCTTTCGGTGAAGCGTGGATGTTTGGGGGGGGACATGGAGAGTGTGGGGAATGGTGTCGGGGCTGGGAATGAGGTAGGGGTGCTCTACTGTGGGTCGGCTTGCGTGTCCTGTATGCTGGCATTCGCTGTCTGGCTCTGGTGCTCTCCGTCTTCTTGTCCTGCTTTCAATGAAAGGGATTGTGGGGTGTGTCTGGGGGTGACTTATGGGGTTCTGGATGTGTGTCAGGTGTGTGGGTCATACGTCTAGCCAATGTGTGCACTTCTTGCTGTTGAGTCCACTTGCCGCCCGTGGCGGTTACAGACGCCAATGGTCGTCCGGCCTTCACTGTCCACCGAGGTGATTTGTGCATCATTATCTGGAGGGCGGGATGTGGGTGTGCTCGGCAGTGGCGGGGTTGGGAGGTCCGGGATTCCCACCGACAGAGTCATGGCGGGGAGTGGCGGACTGGTGATTTTTGGCTGGGTTGGGATTTTCATTCATTATATGCCGGGTTTCCATTCACTGCCAACGGCGGGATTCTGTTCACCACCTCCATGGCGATCGGCAGTCTTTCCCGCTATGTTCATAATGACCGCCATACTCAGGAACACCATACAACTACACACAAAGCAATGAATGGAAAGTGTGAGTGTAATGATTGCTATGCCAGCGTAACATACATTACACATTGAAACATATATGTCACACAGGTCTTTCAGGTTGAAATCTGACAGCAACCACAATGTTACGGCCTGTGAGGAATGTTATCCAGATGCCAGTCCCTGAGAGGACAAGAGCAGTCAGTGCCCACAACAGTAGGTCAATTTCAGCAATGTGAAACGCTATTTCTTGATGTCCCAAACACAGGTGAAAGCATCCTATCATATCCCTCAGTGACACACACATGCATGACAAATAGTGTTTGACACACAGAGGACACAGCATCAGTATGTCTAGGCCTGTCCCACTCAAATAAGTACTCATCTCCCATGTATATCTAAAATTGTCATTTAATCACTCATCCCCTTGACAAAATCCATGTGTCATTATGGACACATACATATTTACACATTCATGTGTGTACCCTAGCTGTCAAGAGTACACATAAAATCCATCCACATCCATTGTGCATCTTACAAAGGATGTTGGAAGCAGCTGTGTGTGAGTGCCCATGTCAAACACACACATATTGATGGGCAGCTGAAACACTCCTGTACTGAACTGGCAGAGTCACTTTGTGGAGGTGACTTAGAGACTACACAAGTGCAGCATCAAGAGTACAGAGCTGTGTGGATGTCAGTCTTCTATCCTGCATGCAATGGATAATTAACAATAACATTGCTTGCCCTGCAGCAAACTCAAGGTTCATTGGCAAATAACATATCGAAAAGATACAGTGACAGTCATGAAGGACTGGACAGTGAGTATAAGGAAGATGTTTGCCAACTACCAATTGTCCAAAACCTGCCAGCAATGTGGCAATTGAGGCCTACATTACACCATCTGGCTTCTACAGATAGGAATGTCTAAACAATTCCATCACATTAATCCACAATACAGCGTTGCATATGCAAGACCATAAAAATAAACAAACACATTGTGCTGGCCACTTGACATCCCAGTCACACTGTTAGCAAGTCTACCTGTGTGTTTGCCCAGCACAAACAAGTATGAGTGATGCATGTGTAAACTGACAATATATGTACCCTGGGTCTACAGACGCGTCCCTGTGACACTATCTACCAATTGAGTGCTAAAAGAATAAAGGGTCATAAAAAATTCCTAATCACATACTCTTGTATTTCCCAGTTGATAAGAGTCCAGGGCTGACAGAAAACTCCTGTAAGTCCCTGGTAGATCATAGGGCAAGGCTGACAGAAATCCCATGTAAGTTCCTAGTAGATAATAGGGCAAGGCTGACAGAAATCCCCTATAAGACCCTAGTGGAAAACAGGGCAGGAGAGTGTAGATGTACATTTGGAAACCTGTGCTTGAATGTGCACTGATGCGTAGCCTGCCATCCCTGTCTGATTGCAACTCTGCCATGCACATTGTGTGCTAGAAGGGGGGTATGTGAAAACCTATGTGGTGAGGAATTCTACTGTCAAAGTGTATGTGGAAAAACATTGTCACAAAATGCAACCTTATATGTTCCCACTAGGTGCCCCACACTCTGTGAGGCCCACAATTGTGAACATGGACTAATTCTAAGATACATCAAAGCTCCTGGTGTTTGTGGAAACACTTACAAACGGTAGCAATGTATCTACAGAGGGTAACATGTTAGCCACTGACATGAGAAAAAAATATTGTTCTGAAGGAGTGCTATGACTAAGGAATGGATCATGAAGTTTGTTGAACTGATATTCCAGAAATACCACTGTAGTAGGCAGAAGAAATCATACATGAAGAACGCAAACCAACAACATACATGGCATGACAAACAAGTCCATGGCACATGTTGCTCCTAAACATCACAACAGTTACCTGCATGGGGAACTGTAAGTTATCTATCTTGCATGACAGGCTGATGTCTTGCATCTTGCATAACCCCACAAGACCCCTCCGCTCCGCAGGCACTAGCTACCGTCCTAAGCATCTGGAAAACCACAGCTGGAAGAAGATCTTTCACATACATCGCAGCCAAGAGCTGGAACAACCTGCCCATGCGCCTCAGACAAAGCCTATCTCTCACCATCTTCAGAAAGAACCTCAAAACATGGCTCTTCAAATGAGGCCCAGACACACTACCATCGCCTTGAGACCCTCACGGGTGAGTAGTTGCGCATTACAAACACTGATTAATTGATTGATTGATGTCTGCTCCATTGGACACACAAATGCACAGTCATGGGGTAGGTTAGGTGGCCACAATCTAGGGAAAATCTAATGCATTCCAGGAAAAACACTCAGCAAGGGTATCACATGAGTGAACATGTCAAACACATGAGTTATCTATCCTAAGCTGTGTCGCTACACAAATAATGTTAATGTCCTATCTGTATAGTCAGATCCCAAAAAAGTATTTCCCTCCAAATACGTACACTTACAAAACACAAGTTGTACACATGGGAAGACAGGAAGGTGTGAAATGGTGAAGCTCCTGTAGGGCAAGTAGCTCAACAATTACAACACCACACTTGCTTTCACCATGCAATTTAAATACCACCACTCTTTGCATGACAGCCTGCTGCCTGTACATAGGGGCAAAGCACAAATTGCCTGACATGTGTGCAGTCCTAAATGTGGGTGTATGGGCCAAATTCCATGGTCAGTCCATAGCAACCTTGGGTGTGAACTGATCAATGGTCTAAGGTGACTGCATATAGGGGCATATTCACAAGTAACTGATGCACTGGCTATGATGAGCAACTTTCATAGGATTGCCATACGACCACCTAACAATACTAAGATAGAGATTTACTCCCTATACAGTACTCCATGGCACTCATTAGCACAGCGTACCAAAACACTATGGATGAAGTTATGGTGGACTGCTGGACTGGCACCAAAAAATGTTGCACTAGACTCTGAAAGCTGATGAAAACCCATAGTACATAGCACTAGCATCAGTCTAACGCCTGCCATGACCATTCATGGCAAAATGAGCCAAGAATGGTGCAAAGACATCTAGTTACTTTCATAGTGCAATAGTTATTTTGGCCTCCCTGTGAAGGTATACCCATCTTACATACATCATATCTTGCACAAGTATGATGTGTCGCAATCGGTTTACAAAGTGACGGAATGCTATCATTGTGCCACTTAACCATATGTGGTGCATGGTGAGGCCCTGTTTAATGTCACTGTAGTGTTACAGTGTATGACACTACGGGGACACAAATGTGGACAAGAGCCTTTTAAATGCGTCCAATTGGTGGCACATAAGGCCACCCGATGAAGCTCACATTGCCGTGAATCATGTGAAATGTGCCCTATGTATTTTCTGGTCCTTGTAAGGCATGTACCATCACACATGTACAAGACATACCTTAAACACATGGAAATTGAGCAGCATGTTTACCTGACATATCCACAGGTAACACACTACACATGACATGTAAAAAAATAATTTGCCAAGGACACCATACATTTTAGTATTTTTGCATGCCTTGCGTGAAAAAAAATGACGCATTTCCACTTTTTGTGTTTTTTATGGCATTGCATCTATCAAAAATAATGCATACCACGTGATGCGTTGGAACTGTCTAATGTTGCCTGGCCATGCGACATAAAAAATCACACACAGGTGTGTAGTGTAAAAAAAAAGCTATGTCAAAAACGTGATGCATCATCACAGGAAGTAAGGTGATGGGTGTAACATGCACACTATGAACTGCAAAATCACTTTCACTCTCTTTTACAATCACACTCTTTTTGTCTGTCTGAGAGGAGGTGTTTTGAAGATCTGTGTGAAAGAGTGGTGTTTGAGGTTTATTTTGTGCTGTCTACTGTCCTATTTTTGTCCCTGACCTCTGTATTGTCCTGTCCATTAGCCTTTTATATTGTTTTCTCATTGTATTGTTAAGTGTCTGTCTCTGGGGTAGCATAGTTAATTAGGTTACTTGTTTGGGTTGACTTTTTTTGGGTTCAGGGTAAAGAGGGTGTGTCTGAGAGGATGCCTGGAAGGGGAAAGGCATGTCACCTCAGGGCTGAGGAGTTAGGCGGTTTCATCTGGCTGGTGCTCCATTACCTGCCCAACATGGTGTTCATGGGTGGGCAACTGATTTAGGGCTACAGGAATGAGGTGAGGAAGCTGCAGTGGGGGAAGTCCCTCTCCCAGATGAACAGGATCTTCATGTTGGAGCAGACTGATCAGCAACTGAAGCATCGCTGGGCAGAAATAGTCAGCAGGGAGCAGAACCTTCTGGACCACTTTGGGATTGAGGACTGAGGAACTGTAGGTGAGTACACAAACTTTGTGATTGATTATTGCTTTACAATTGCAGGTACATGTCTGTTGACCATAGGGCATCCTCTAGCAAGTTAAGGCAAAGGGCAGGGCTGTATGTATAGTGTTGGTGTAAAAAGAGCAACCATGACAATGGTAACACTGCACCATTAAGGAGACAAAATGCTTGGTCATGTCCTTGTTCACTGGGTTTTGCCACCTAATTCTGTTGTACACCAATGCCTACACAACTGTGTCATGGAGGAAGAGTACATGGTTACCAGGAACGTGTTGATGTCCACTAAGTGCCTAGCTACTGTTGTTTGTTCCATAAAGACATACAATTGATGTCACAAATCACACAGGAGTAAAGGCAGTCATGGCTGAGTGTGTCCTGTGATCCATGTACGTACAGGGTGACATCACAATTATCAATGTTTAAGAAAGTTTGCAGTATGAAGTCATCTGCAATTACTTAACAATGTAGCCGTGATATTTATATTAGGTTCTTGCACATATCTGTACATGTCAGCCTGGTCTACCAATATATGTCACTGAGACATGTAAGATGCCATTATTGAGTATTTATTTATCAACATAGGTATACTAGTGTCATTGGCAAATGATGTCTGATGTGCAATACTTGTCCATAGTCTTCATGGTGCAACATTCACACTGCCATCTCTCATGTTCAGTCTTGCAGTGGACCCCAACCATTTACAATCCTACAGGTAGAAAGCTTCAAAGACCCCGAGGCAACCAGTGAGTAACAAACTATATGGGTAATTGCATTGGGCAAGTGTTGTGCGTGCAATTGTATGTTGTATGCAATGCCATGTACTATGTGCATGTGTGCTACCACAAACATAGTAGGCTTAACCAGGATATGTACTTTATTGTTGCAGATGTGTCTAGGCTGTGCTTCCCATGAATGATAGCACTGGTGGCAACATGTATAGCAAAGGCCATGGAAAAGTTGGACATGGTACATGAGTCCCATTTCAGTGATGACAGTATGGTCATGTGGCCGACATTAGGGGTCCAACACACAAAGTAATACAGAGAACCACTACAAAATGAGACAACACAGGATTAGAAAAATAGGTAATGTGTATCTAAGCAAAACAAGACCAAAACAGAAAAATCCAACCTACACAAGTCAAGGTATGACATTTTAAAAGAATAAGAGTCTTATTCCTTAGAAAACAGTACGAATGCTGTTGTTACACAAAGTACCTGGTTAGTGTAAAGAATGAAGCCGCACAGGCGAGCGTGCATCGGAAAAGGGCAGCAATGCATCGATTCCTTACTCACAAGTGAGTCTGTGCATTGTTTCCTTCTCCGGCCGGGTCTGCGATGTGTCATTTTTCTCCCTCACAAGAGAGTGATGCATCAGTTTCCAGACGGGGCACCTCGGATACACACAGAGTCATGTTTACTTGGACGCCTAAGGACGATGCATGGAAAATCCGGTCGTACAGTGTTAGAAAACCACACGGGGTGGTGTTTTCGTCATTATCAGCCTCCGTAAGTGAGTGTTGAATGTCGTTTCTCCAGTCTTGTAGCGTCGAACTCCCAGCCATGATGCAGGTGGAGCATGGATTTCAGCTGCAAACCCAGCGGCGTGACATTTATCAGCTGCATTGCGGAAGGTGCGTCATAAAGTTTCCCACACAGCGTTCTGCATGTGGATTTTCAGTTCTTGTCTGCCAGCTTCACCTTTCAAGGACACAAGGACTGGATAGGGCACCACTTGGCAGGGCAGGAGTCTCAGCAGACATTCCAGGTGCTGGTAGAGGAAGTCTTTGATGGCCCTGAGACTCCAACAATAGGAGGCAAGCTCAGTTCAAACCCTTGGAGATTCTTCTCAAGCAGGAATGCACAACAAAGTCCAGTCTTTGTCCCCTTTCACAGGCATAAGCAGCAACTGCAGGATAGCCCGAAAAGCACAGTCACAGGCCGGGGCAGCACTTCTCCTCAGCTCTTCAGCTTTTCTCCTTGGCAGAGGTTCCTTTTGATTCCAGAACTGATCTAATTTTCAGGGGTTTTGGGTCCACTGCTTATTCCCCTTTCTTCCATTGAAGTAGGCACACTTCAAAAGAAAGTCTCTATTGTTTGTAAGATCCTGCCTTGTCCAGGCCAGGCCCCAGACACACACCAGGGGGTTGGAGACTGCATTGTATGAGACCACGTCTACTTTCTAAAAGTGGCTTTTTCAAACACACAATCTAAAAACAAACTTTACTAAAAGATGTATTTTTAAATTGTGAGTTCAGACACCCTAGATTGTTATGTGCTTCCAGAGGGATTTTTCACTTTAATAATATTTGAAGGCAGGCCCCATGTTAATCAATGAGCTACATAGGCTTTGCACAGTGAAAACCAAATTTAGCAGTATTTCACTGTCAGGACATATAAAACACATTAGTATATGTCCTACCTGAAACATGCTCTGCACCTTGCCCCTGGGGG
Organism: Pleurodeles waltl; assembly: GCF_031143425.1. Classification (NCBI taxonomy): domain Eukaryota; kingdom Metazoa; phylum Chordata; class Amphibia; order Caudata; family Salamandridae; genus Pleurodeles; species Pleurodeles waltl. The sequence continues at coordinate 485,712,204 of NC_090438.1, read as the reverse complement.
GACCTAGGGCCTACCTTAGGAGTGACTTACATGTAATAAAAGGGAAGGTTTAGGTCTGCCAAGTGGGTACACATGCCAAGTCGAATTGGCAGTTTTAGGACTGCATATACAGACAGTGCAGTGGCAGATCTGAGCCATGTTTACAGGGCTTCGCATGTGGATGGCACAACCAGTGCTGCAGGCTGTTAGAAATGGGGTCTTTGGTTGGCAGTCAGGTTACCCCCTGTCCAAGCAAGGCCCCTCACTCTAGTCAGGGTAAAAGAGAATCACCCTCAGCTAACCCCTGCTTACCCCTTTGGTAGCTTGGCACAAGCAGTAGGCTTAACCTCAGAGTGCTAGGTGTAAAGTATTTGTACCAACACACACAGTAACTTAACGGAAACACTACAAAATGACACAACACAGGTTTAGAAAAACAGAAAATATTTATCTAAACAAAACAAGACCGAAATGACAAAAATCCACAATACACAAGTCAAGTTATCACTAAAAATACAAAACGAGTCTTCATGTAATTTTAAACACACACTAACGCTGTTAGCGTGAAATTTTACCTTGGGCGCATCATAAATAACCCGCTCAGATGAGTGTGCATCAAAAAGGGCTTGCAATGCGTCGATTTCACTCACGAGCGAGACCTTGCGTTGTTTCTCCTTTTGTTGGGTCAGTGCGCGTTGTTTCGTCTCTCTGCAGGAGAGTGATGCGTCGATCCGGTAAGCACTCTCGGGTCCTGGCAGGCCTTGCATAGTTTTTACATGTCCAGCGGTGTTTGCATTGGAAATCCAGCCGCATGATGACCTGAAAACCACTAATCGCGGGTTGCGATCTCACCAGCCTCCGTCAGTGATGCTGTGTGTCGTTTCTCCAGCCCCAGGGGGTCGATCTTCAGGTCACGTTGCAGGCGAGCGTCGATTTTCAGCCGCGAAGCCAGCGGCGCTTTGATTTTTCAGCCGCAGATCGGAGTTGCGTCGATCTTTACCCCACACGGCGTTCTGTGCGTGGATTTCTCACTCTTGGGCTGCCAGCTTCTCCTTTCAGGGCCCCAGGAACTGGATGGGCACCACTTGGCAGAGTAGGAGTCTCTCCAGAGACTCCAGGTGCTGGCAGAGAGAAGTCTTTGCTGTCCCTGAGATTTCAAATAACAGGAGGCAAGCTCTAAATCAAGCCCTTGGAGATCTTCACAAGAAGGAAGGCAACACAAAGTCCAGTCTTTGTCCTCTAGCACAGGCAGAGGCAGCAACTGCAGGATAGCTCCACAAAGCACAGTCACAGGCAGGGCAGCTCTTCTTCCTCAGCTCTTTAGCTCTTCTCCAGGCAGAGGTTCCTCTTGTTTTCCAGACGTGTTCTAAAGTCTGTGGTTTTGGGTGCCCTTTTTATACCCATTTTCTCCTTTGAAGTAGGCCTACTTCAAAACAAAGTCTCTCTTGAATGTGAAATCCTGCCTCGCCCAGGCCAGGCCCCAGACACTCACGGGCGTTGGAGACTGCACTGTGTGAGGACAGGCACAGCCCTTTCAGGTGTGAGTGACCACTCCTCTCCTCCCTCCTAGCACAGATGGCTCGTCAGGAAATGCAGACTACACCCCAGCTCCCTTTGTGTCACTGTCTAGTGAGTGGTCCAACCAGCCCAACTGTCAAACTTACCCAGAAAGGGAATCCACAAACACACAAAGTCACAGAAATTGTTTAAGCAAGAAAATGCTCACTTTCTAAAAGTGGCATTTTCTTTTTATTGTTTTCACCACTTTACACAGTTTACAAGGAATATTTTATACCATTCTTAATTCTAATCGTAGCTTCTCTTAGCTTAATTGACATACATAAGTATAAGTTCTGTAGTCTGTTGTAAACACACATGTTCGTTTACTAAACAATTTGAGCAAATATTTACATTCCTAGTTGTAAATTGGCGTCATCAATATTATTTGACAAAATAGAAATAATTATCGTAAAATAATACAAAGAGGATCTCAAACCGCGTCTTGTTATGACAGACTTATAAAAGAAAACAAGAACCCATTCGCTCCATGATGTTCTCGTTATGCAGCCCCGTTATATTAATAGTCGGGTTTAATAATAGTCAAATCATCTCCGCACTACCCCGTCCCATATCTCCAGGGGTGGGTCCCGTGGATGATTGTCTTTCTTAATGGAAGGTGGTCCTCCCCCTGGTTAATAAAATATATATGGTGCGGGTAAAGATAGACGTATATTGTGGGAGAGCAACAGATGAGAAGGGGAAAGAGGTGTTTTTGAGTAACTTCCACGTGTGGGCTCGAAGTTAAGGGCGATATAGGTTGATCCAGCATGGTATGAGAAGAGATGAGGTGACGCCCCAGTTACGATATATGGGGCTGACCTTAGTGAGGACCTTGATATAGCGATATGGGTGTGAGACTCTGAGGTCTAACAACCTCTCAAAAGTGTCACTTCTAACGGCTGAGAGATGTAATTCGAGATGTTGCATGAAACAGATGGGAAATTATCAAGGATGAGGGGGAGAACGGTACGTGCTTACTGAAGGAAATAAGAAAAGATAGTGGAAAGGAAGGAATGAGAGAAAGATCAAAGTAAAAAGGAGAGGGATAGGGATATAGATCAATAAGGGTGTGGAAAAAAAGAGAATTATGGTAGGGATGATATCAATTAGGAATTGTCATAATATCAATGATGATAACAATAATGGAAATGGAAATAACGATAGCGGTGACTGAGGGGAAAAAACCACACATAAGCAAAAAGGAAATTATTGTAATGGTAGGGATAGTGTGGAGATGGTAGGACAAAGTTAAGGGACGTTAAGGGGCAGGGGGCAAGGGGGGGATGGTGAGATAAGTGATGATAGGCCACTAAGGATAAAAACGAGGGGTCGGAGGGTTTACAGGAGGCTGTGTGATAGCTTTCTATCGGGGATCATGATTGGGTTATGGGAGTAAAGTACGAAGGGGGGTGGCTGTGTATATTTTGGTGTTTTAAGGGGCACATTCCCGCTGTGTGGGCTGGTGGAGATTTCTTTAAAGAGGGTCTAGTCCTGTGGCCACAAGAGGAAGGGTGACCAGGTCTGTAGGGACACTTCTGTTCTATCTTGTAAGCTATAAATGAGTTGTTCATGTGTGGCTGCTTGGTACATTGCCACCAACCATTCGTCATGGGAGGGAGCGGCCGCTGCACGCCAGTGTCTGAGAATACATAGCTTAGCCGTGGCCAGCGTTGTATGTAGTAGTCGGCTTTGTGTTCGGGAAATATTGTAGAGCTCTCCAGTATCGTGCAGCATTTGGAAAGATGGGGTGAGGAGTGGTGGAAGAGGTAGGGCTTCCCGGAGAGTGTTTCTCACTGACCAACAAAAAGGTTGTATGGCCGGACAAACGTGTAAGATGTGAATTAGATCACAGCGTGAGTGCGGGCATCTCCAGCAGGTTGCATGGGGTAGGTGTCCTGCTGCGTGTAGTTTCTGTGGGGTCCAGTACCAGTCATGTAGGGTCTTAAAGAGACAGAATTTTAGGCGGGCCTCAAGTGCTCCTCACTCTCTGGCTTCGATCAAATCAGCCCAGTCCTCTAGGTCATAGTCAGTCTGTAGGCGTGTTTGCCATTTATTCTTAAGGGAGTTCAAGAGGGGGAGTGAGAAGAGGTGCCGGTTCAGTAATGCCTGCAGTCATGATACTGCTCCCTTCAGTTGCCCCCAAGTTTCCAGGTAGTGTAGTACTGGAGAGGGTGGGATTCGTCGGGGGGAGGGTCCTAGTCGCTGTGTCAGACAATGTCGGAGTTGGAGATAGCGCCATGAATAACATTCCGGGAGATTGAATTCTGCCTGGAGTTCCCTGAATGTTTTCCAGGTATCCCCCGATATGAGTTGGTCTACTCGTATGATACCTCTTTGATTCCAGTCCCTCCAGACAATGGTCTTCCCCCCGATCTGAAACCCTTTATTGCCCCATAGTGGGGCTCTGCCATGTAGATGAGGATCTATTTTAAGGGATCGATGCACCTGTCGCCAAACTTTCCTCATGGCTCCTATCATGGGATTGGTGGGTCGGGGCCCATCTGGCCTGTATCATAGTGCATCTGGAGGCCATAGGGAGCTCCTGTAAGTGCTCGTTCTACGTCCACCCATAGCGGTGGGTGTCTTGCATTTGGGAGTAGGAAGACAAATTGTGAGAGGTGTAGCGCAGAGGCATAATGTTCAACCGAGGGGAGGTTTAGCCCGCCACATTCACATCGGGCTAACAAGGTGGCTCTGGGTAGTCATGGGCGCATGGATCCCCAGGCAAAAGCGCAGATACGGCGGTCTATCTCTCGTAGCATAGGTAGGGGTATATGTACAGGGATCATACCTAGGACGTATAGGAATCTTGGTGAGGTCACCATTTGCACCGCTTGCACTCTGCCCCACATAGAAAGGCCCAGCTGTCTCCACTTCTCGAAATCCTGTTTCATATTAGTAAGCAGTGGGTCTAAATGATCTGTCACTATGTTATCCAGCCCCGTGTTTATGTCAATACCTAAGTACCGGAGTCTGGATTGTTTCTACTTGACCGGAAGTCCTTGTGTTGAGGTGCTGACTGTGACTCGGAATAGTGATAGGGCTTTGCTTTTATCCCAGTTGATCCGGTACCCCGATATGTGTTCAAATTCCGTTAGTATCTCTCTAAGGGCTGTAAGTGAGTTGGGTAAATCTGTGAGGATAAGTAAGATGTCATCTGCATAGAAATAGATGACGGAGTTTCCGCCTGGTAGCGGTATTCCTGATATAAGGTTGGAGCTACGGATGACCGCTGCCAAGGGCTTTACAGCAAGTAGGAATAGGAGAGGGGACAGTGGGCAGCCCTGACGTGTCCCTCTACGAATCGGGAAGGTGTCCGAGAGGAACGCTCCACAGTTCACCTGGGCTGTCGGGGAATCATATAGTAGACGCACTTTATTAATGAAACTGTCTCTTAACCCAAAGCGTTTTAAAATTTCAAAGAGGTACCATGACTCTATTAAATCGAATGCATTTTCGGCATCCAATGAGAGGGCCAAGGCTTCCTCTCGCGTATCTCGTGCTGACCAGATAGCATGAAAGAGTGTGCAGAGATGGTTAGTTGAGGAGCGGCCCGGTACAAAGCCTACTTGGGTGTGATGGATTAGAGAGGGGATGACTTTTTTGAGACGGGTAGCCAATATTCCAGCCAGTATCTTAATATCCCCATTAAGGAGGGAGATGGGACGGTAGCTTCCGCTGAGAAGTGGGTCTTTTCCAGGTTTTGGCAAAACTGTGATGGAGACTTTATTAGATAGAGGGTGTAAGGAGCCCTCCTGATCTGCCCCTTTGAATGCCTCGTATAAGGCGTCCACTGTGTCGGTTCCCGCTTATTTATAGAATTCAGATGTGAACCCATCCTCTCCTGGTGCTTTGTGATATGATAGGTTGGCTATTGCCTGTTGTATCTCTACCTTACTGATGTCGCCTTCTAAAAGTGCCCTGCCGTCAGCTGTGTCCTCAATCGTTTCTGGGGTATACAGGGCTTGATAGTACCTGTCCTCTAATAGTTGCCTTCGCCGCCGCCCAGAGAAGCTGCGGTGAAGTTACCGAGCCCTTATTATCGTTCAGGTATGTGGCTATATGAGTCTTGAGTTGTTCCTTTCCTTTCGGGGTTCGGTATCTGGGGTTAGAGAGGAGCCATGGTTTGCGGTCAGGCGTAATCATCCCGAGTTCAAGGGTTATTAAAACCGGGGAGTGATCCGATAGTGCGGCCACCAGTATTTCTGCTGACCTAATCAATTGTATCATCCGGTGATTGAGTGGAAAATAGTCGAGAGGCGATTGAGTCCCGTGGACCGAGGAGACAAAGGTATATTCCTTATTGGAGGGGTGGGAAAGACGCCAACAATCTAGTAGGCCATGGTCTGAAAGGATGTCTTTTAAAAGGGCTCTGTCTGCGTTGTTGCCCGAATCAAGACCGCTTGAACGGTCTAAGATAGCATCTTGAACTATGTTCCAATCCCCTCCTAGTATATATTGTGAGGCGCCTATCTGCGTTAGCAGACGATTGAGGGAGAGAAAGAAGGAGCGATTGGAGCCGGTGGGGGTGTATATCGAGCCTATACAGATTGTGGAGGATCCTACCATGAGTTTGGCGAGGGCATAACGTCCCTCCGGGTCATGCCATGTATTAAGTAATCGGAATTGTAGTGAACGACGAAGAAGTATTGCCACTCCACATCTCCTTCCCGTTCCCTGTGTACCTTCCGTTATAGGCGGTGTTCCGCTGTAAATTGCCTTGCCCACCCAGTCTCTGTATAGTTTCGCTGATTCTGCCAGGGAAAGGTGTGTTTCCTGTAGTAGGGCAATGTTGGCATGTTTGGAGCGGAGATAAGACAGTATCTTTTGGCGTTTAATATAGTGGGTCATACCGTGTACATTCCAGGAGAGGACTGTGAGTGGAGTCATCGATCCCATGAATGTATAATAGTTCGTAGTTTATGGGGTGTCGAATGTGCTATGGTCATTGAGAAAGAACTAGAGGGAGTAGAGCAAACCCGCGATGTAGGCAGGGGGGCCTTCGTTTGGGTGTGTAATAAGGAAGAAATGGGGGAGGGGAATAAAATAAGAATAATAATGAGGAGAACACCCCTTGGTCACAAAGGGAAAAAAAAAAAAGGGGGGGAGGGAAGGTGAAGTAGAGTTCCCAGAAGATCGGGTAGTGACTACTACGTTAGTGTGTACAGGGGTGGGGTGGAAATAAACCGGGTCTAGGAATCACAATAGAAAAAAGGAAATAGATGTTAGTAAATAAAGAGAAGGGAATAATAGTCGTAGTGAGTGGACACTCGCTACTAAAGTCCTGCTAACCTGCAGGTTTTATCCTGTAGGGCCTGTGCGCCGGGGAGGTGTTATCATATCATTAGAGTATAATGAGGGAGTTCGTGATTTATTCATAGTTTTGTGAGACCTCTTAGGAGCCCCCTAACCGGGTAGTCATTTATGATAATGGGTAGGGTACTGAGGGTTCTGAATACGGATGTAGGGCTGAGATTTGGGGCTTTAAGGGGGGAAGTAGGGGTGACGAGTCACAGGATATCTCGTAGTATATATTTCGTGATTGCTGGAAGTCAGAATGGTGTAGGGTGTAGAGAATTATGGTAAATTATGATAAATGGGGCTGCGTTTCGGGTGGTTATCCGTGTGTGTGTTTTGTGGGGCCAGTCCCGGAACCGCTGGAGGTGGAGCGTGTGAGTGTGGGTCTGTGAGGCTGTGTCATCACTGTTACCCCATTCAGAGTGATTAATATGTGAGGGGGAGGCTGCCTTAGTGGTCGATGAGTGTGCCTTCATTAGTTCACTCTCGGGGGTTAGGGGTGTGGTGTTAGCTGTTAGATTCGTCTATGAGTTCTCCTAGGGGAGTAGGAGGGTCCCCTGTGAGGTAGTTCTAGTACTGGTGGGTTTAGCGTGTTTTGGTATGAGTTACTGAATATTCTTCCAGTCCGCCCTTCGTATGGAAAGGGGCGGGTAGTTGGTGGAAGAATGACTTCCCCTTTGGGTAGAATGTAAGGTACGTTGAGGGGGGCGTGGGATGTATGTACATGTTTGTATTTGTCTGTCTTAGGGGGACATGCAAGTAGTCTTGAAGTGTCCATGTTGGGAACCTCACGCCGTTGAAGCTAGGATTTATGTATTAACCAATGGACTGGGACTTAGTCCTTGTTGTATTTTTTCTCTTTGTTTCCTTCCCCCTTTTTTCTCCCCATCCTCCCCTCAGCTATGTATCAGGTCCCATGGATGACATAGCTGTTGTGGTGAGGATGGCAGCCAATGTATGAAATGTACCCAATACATTAAGAGGAATTTGGTGACCATGTCTCTAACAGATCCCCTCCCTCCCTTGAGCAATCATCAGTTAGGTTAATTGAGATCACCACTTAGCTGTCCAAAGGCAGAGGGTAGAATGTCCGGTAATGGACTCGGGTCCTGAGGTTTTCCGTTCCACTGTGATGTTAGTGTTCCGTATGGTGATTGTCTGGCGATGGTTTCAGGGGGGAGCGGGATTTGTCTCTGCCCGAGTCCTGTTTGTGGTCGATTACTGCTTGGAGGATGTATTCACGAGCATCCTGGGATTTTGGGGGTCGCTCGTACATCCGGCCTCTCTTTTGTGAGGATGGGCGCTAGGACTGAGGCCGAGTGGTCTCTGTATGTGACAGGACAGATTCCAGGTGTCCGGAGGTGGTGTCAATGGATTGCGAGGTCAGGTCGTTCAAGAAAGCGCCGAGGTCTTCTGGTTCAGTGAAGTCTCTGGATGTGCCGTGATATGTGATCCACATACGTGCCGGTTTAAAAAGGCCATATTTGATATCCATGGATCTGAGTTGTGGGCGGAGAGCAAGAAATGCCCTTCTTTTGTCATTCGTTAGCCTCGAGAAATCTGCCGCGGCTCTAATCTCATGTCCTTCCAGGGAGACCGGACCTCGTGTTTTGGCCGCAGAGATAACCTGGCGGGCTTGTTCATGGCTTAGGAAACATGCAATAATAGGACGTGGTTTGTTAGCGGATGCTTTATGGAGAGGTCCAATTCTGTGCACTCTCTGGAACTCTGGGGGCGAAGAGAACTCGATGCCGAAGTGGTCAGTCAGAAGTGATTTGAGAAAGGCTTTGATATCAGATCCTTCCTTTTGCTTCGGGACACCAAAAAAGCGTAGTGTCTCTACGACTTCGGTCCTCCAGGTCAGTGATTTTTGCTCGAAGTGATCTGAGCTCTTCTTCCTGATCGGGAATTGCCGCTACTTGGTCTTCCACAGTTGTTAGGCGTTGGTCCAGATTAGTTACTGTCTCTCAGAAGCCAGCTAAGTCAGCGCGAATTGAGGAGGAGGCCATAGTGAGATTTGTTATTTTTAGATCCATTACCTCTAGGTGGCGTCCTACCGAGGTTATCTCTTGCAATATGCGGTCTGTCGCTTCCAGCGGAGGTGGGTCCACTGAGGAGGGTACATGACCCGGTGGTGTCGCCTGTGCGTCATGGTTTTTGGTTGTGCAATGGCCTCCGAGAACAGCAACTGGCGGGAGTGTTTGCCTGCAGTTTTACAGTTGGTCATTTCTCTCACCGTATGTGAGTTTAACGGGAGGCACTTTTGATAAGTGTATGTAAGTTGCTTCCAGGTCACGTTGTTCCTGTGTCTTAATTCAGTCACTCAGGTTGTTTCCCCTTCCGCCGGGGGTGGGTTGATCGTTTGGTTGCGAGGTCTGCGGGTGATACACCTACTTGATTCTTTAGGCAGTTTGAACTCTCGTGGGTCTCAGAACCTGTTCCATCTAAGGCAAACTATGGTGAATCGGGATCTGCCTCCGGGTGCCTGCCAGGAGCTGGTATAGAGGAGGAAAGAGATGTGATCACTGATAGAAGGCCAAAGGGAGGGGAAGGTGTCTGCAGTTTCAGGCAGGCTTCGTTATGGACCAATGGGGGTTTTCTCCTCTGTGTGCTGTCTCAAAGGGGTCATCCGTCTCATCTCCCGGTGTGGGAGTCTCCTTGGAGGCTGCTGAGGTAGGAGCCGGGGTAGTTCATGAAGAGGATTCAGTTTGGGGTCGTATTCCCCTCGTTTTATTTCTACCCTCCTTCCTCTTTCTCCTTCCTCCCTTCCTCTCTTCTCTCTTTTCCCCCTTCCTCTTCTTTGCTTCTTTTTTGTTTTGTCCCTTGTTTCCTCTTTCCTCCTTTCCTTCCCCTCTTTCTTCTCTCTCTTCCCCCCCCCTTCTCTCCCCTCCTCCACGCTCCCTCTCCGAATGCCAGTGGTGTGTTGAGGGTCTCTTTCATTGCTCCTTCCCCTTTAAAAAAATGAGGAGACAAAGTCCTGGTGAGTACTCAGTTATAGGGGTATTTCCTAGGTCGGTGGTGTGATGGCCTCCGTCTTCTCAGTCCCCTGCGTCACATAATAGCCGTGCTAGGACTTGGGGCGAGACAGGCAGTCCTATTTGCAACCAGGGAGGAGGTCGTTTGGGGGGTTAGGAGGTATGTCCCTTGATTTCCTCACTTGTGGGTTCTCTTGTAGGGTTTTAGTTGTTTAAAGACCTCTCCTGTATGTTCCCCCGCTCCTGCTTGTTGCTGAGCACCTATAGGTATGGCTTGGTCCACGCCCGAAGGGCGCCTCCTCGCCGATGCGCCGACTCCCAACAGCGCCGCAGGAGCCGTTCCGGGCCACGACGCCCCACCGCTCCCCAGGTCCATTTCCCTCCCGGTTCTGAGGGGAGTGCGTAGCGCAGTTCAAGTGAGCGAGTGACGGCGGTGGGGATGGTTGACTCACTCTGTTATGAGGAGTGGTGGTCTTTCTGTTCTTACGGTGCGCTCTCGCTCCAGGGCCGGCGCCGCACTGCAGTCCGCGGCTTCGTGGGTTTCAGGAGGCCTCGCCCAATCCGACATCCATAGTTACGGCCGCTGCCGGCCTGGCCCCAAAATCTCATCGCTCCTTGGGCCCATCTCCTACACAACACGGAGAGGCCACAAGGGAAGTCAAAAATGAGGAGGAATTCCCTCTGTTTCTTTGCGTGGCCTGCCCGGCTCGCGGAGCTCTCCTTTCAGGCAGCCATTTTCTCCGGCGGCCAGACCGTGCCCCAAAAAGTGGCATTTTCAAACACACAATCTTAAAATCAACTTTACTAAAAGATGTATTTTTAAATTTTGAGCTCAGAGACCCAAAACTCCACATGTCTATCCGCTCCCAAAGGGAATCTACACTTTAATCATATTTAAAGGTAGCCCCCACGTTAACCTATGAGAGGGACAGGCCTTGCAAAAGTGAAAAATGAATTTAGCAGTATTTTACTGTCAGGACATATAAAACACATTACTATGGCCCTCATTATGACATTGGCCGTAAGTCCTGCTTACCGCCATGCTGACTGCCAACAACATACAGCCGATGCGGCGGATTACCGCTACCCATATTATGACACACACATAGCAATCCGTCACTATACAGCCACACACACAAGTCCGCCAGCCCAAAGGTCAATGATAAACTGGCGGTACCAAAACCCACACCTTACGCCAACAGACCTACGCCCACAGCATTATGATCAAGGAATCACCGCGGCGGACATTCAACCGCAGTAAACCATTGGCGGTACATACCGCCGTGCTCAAAATACACACACACATACAAAACAACACTACATTGGACAATTCAAACTGCACACACCTGACACACATACACACACCACACCTACACCTCTATATAACACACACACTACCCACAACCCTTCACAACAACAAAAAATTGACAACTGAAAGAGAGAGACACCAAGAGCACCCACAGAACCAGAGCCACATAACACCATCACCCATACACCATCCATGCACCTTACAGCACACACCCCAACACATCACCCCACACACCCTCACACATACCACTCACACTACACCCATGACACCACAAAGACACCCTAGGTTCCAAGAGGAGGAGCTAAGGGTCATGGTGGAGGAAATCATCAGGGTAGAGCCACAGTTATTTGGATCACAGGTGCAGCAGACATCCATTGCTAGGAAGATGGAGCTATGTAGGAGAATCGTGCACAGAGTCAATGCCGAGGGACAGCACCCAAGAACAAGGGATGACATCAGGAAGAGGTGGAACGACCTACGGGGGAAGGTGCGTTCCGTGGTAGCAAGACACCAGATAGCAGTACAGAGGACTGGCGGTGGACCACCACCTCCCCCCCACAACTAACAACATGGGAGGAGCAAGTCTTGGCAATCATGCATCCTGAGGGCCTGGCAGGAATAGCAGGAGGACTAGACTCTGGTAAGTCAACTCTTTACTACTTTCACCCCCCCTACCTGCATGCCATCACTTACCCCCACCCCTACCCTCACCCCCATCACTCCACCACCTCGCATACACCCCACCATCACAACCCACCCATCCCAATACCAAGCCCTGCAGGTAACACCAATGCATGGACCCCCATCACAGACCTGCATGGACACACATCATTAAAGCATGCACATTATAGAGAATCACCTAGTCCACAAAATCACTACTCACACAAGGAAAATCTGACAGGGCACTCACAATTATAGAAGGTGAAACACCCATGCACAAGATGTCACACGCAGAAACAATAACACTGCATTTACATCCCCACAGGTCCCCCACCCAACGTCACCGGAGAGGAGGTGCCAGCAACTTCCAATCCCCCCACAGAAGAGGCCCACAGTGATAACAGCAGCTCTGGACATCTGGATCTGGATGACTAACCTAGCCCATCAGGGATCTCCGGACAGTCGGTTACCCAGGCACAGTGCCTCCCCCCTCAGGAAACACCAGCACAGCACCCACCCAGCGGGCCCATACCTCTGTCTCCAGGACACGCCAATCAGCAGTGTGTCCACCACTACAGGGACCCCAGGCAACCCCACAAACACAGGACAATCAGGGACATGAAGTCAGTGGCAGTGGGCACACGATTCAGGGGACAGAGGCACAGGACAACAGGGAGGACAGGCCCAGGGAACTGACTCTCCAGGAGGCACTCACCAACATCCTGGGAGCATACCACTATTCCCAGGAGACAATGACCAGATACTGGACAAGTTGCTAGGGACTCAGCGGCTGCAGGAGGGACAGTAACTGGGGAGCAGGGAGGACCTGAAGGACATCCACACCACCCTGGTCACCATTGCAGGGGTACTGGCAGACATGGCCAACACCATGAGGGAGGCAGCGGCACACCACCGGGCTCCTGACACTAGCCACACCGATGAACAGCCCTCCACCTCTGTTGCCGCTAGTGGACAGGAGGCACCGCCACAGGAACAACAGGCCCCCAGCACCAGAACATTGAGAAGACCACCGCCAGGAAAGAGGACTTCCCTGATTGTCACCCTTGTGTCCCACTCTGTCACCCTGTCCACCTTGAACTGCCACTGCTCCGCTTCCCATGCCCCCTTGGACAATGCACCTGTGATGCAAATAGACTGGACTCTATCCTGGACTTTCCTCCACCATCACCCCAGCCCATTGCACATACCCCTGTACTTATTGGCACTTAAATAAACACCATTTTAAAAAATACAAGTATGGAGTCTGTCAAATTATTGAACTATGTATTTGTTTAACAAGCTTTAAACACTGCAATACAACTGTACAGGAATGTATGCATAAGAATGACCTGTAGTAGGCTGCATTCAACACACCAGGTGCCAGAGTGGGGCACAGATATCTGAAAATAGAGATGCCAAAGGGTACAGTAAGTGGCCATAGAATTGGGAGAATATGCCTGCCATGTACAAGGTCCAACACAAAACTGTCAATGTAAAGTGAAGTCACAGTCTCTTACCTGTGTGTCACTGGAAGTACTGTCATATTATTGCTGTTCTGTTGTCCTCATCCTCATCCTCTGCCTCCTCATCTTCACTGTCCACAGGGTCCACTGCTGCCGCACGCCCATCTCCAGCCTCATCCTCCTGCAGAAAAGGCACCTGGCGTCTCATGGCAAGGTTATGCAACATGTATTGTCTGGCAGACCTTCTTGGGTGAGTAGTACAGGGATCCACCAGTTAGATGGAGGCAACAAAACCTGGCCTTCAGGAGGCGAGAGGTCCTCTCGATAATCCTTCCTGTCCGCCCATGTGCCTCATTGTAACGTTCCTCTGCCCTTGTCCTGGCATTCCTCACTGGGTTCACTAGCCATGAGAGGTTGGGGTAACCAGAGTCACCTGCAAATATCGATGGATACCTGTTAGACACACACTAACCCCTTATGCCAACACCATACCCATACACCAACATCCACTGGATGGGAACACTGGGTCACCTATTAGCCACACCCGGTGCCTTTGGAGTTGAGCCATCACATATGGGATGCTGCTATTATTCAGGATAAAGGCATCATGCACAGAGCCAGGATACTTTGTATTGACATTGGAGATGTACTGGTCCACGAGGCACACTATCTCAACATTCATGGAGTGAAAGTTCTTTCGATTTCTGAACACCTGTTCATTTCTCCGGGGGGTGGACAAATGCAATATGTGTACTATCAATAGCTCCAATTATGTTGGGGATATGTCCCATTGCATAGAATTCAGCTTTCACTGTGGCCAAATCCTCAACCTGGGGGAAAATGATGTAGCTGCGCATGTGTTTCATTAGGGCAGACAACACTCTGGTCAGCACTATTGAGAAAATTGGCTGTGACATTCCTGCTGCCAAGCCCACTGTCACTTGGAAAGAACCAGTTGCCAAGAAATGGAGCACAGATAGGACTTGCACAAGACGGGGGACCCTGGTGGGCTGACAGATAGCAGATATCAGGTCAGGCTCCAATTGGGCACACAGCTCTGTGATTGTGGCCCTGTTCAGTCTATGGGTGAGGATAATGTGCCTGTTCTCCATTGTTGCCAAGTCCACCAGGGGTCTGTACACGGAGGGATGTCTCCATCTCCTATTCATCTGCGGTTGTAATCTAGGGGGCAAAACGGGGAGCAGCTCGTCAGTATTCTACATTTCCAAACACTACACTGCATTGCATGTTCTGACTGTAACAGTATATTGTTGTACAGGCCCAATGGTGCCTATGTGTACTGTGACGCAGTTAGGTGCCATGGCCTCCCCCCCCCCCCGAAATGGCGTCCGCCTGTCCTGTGTGGATGGGCATGTGGAAATGAGGTAATGCCGCTGACGTTGTGCACCGTTACGGGAGGCGGTCGAGTACTGCCGTACAATTCCTCATTGGTTGTCATTGGGCCCTATGGATTACAGTGGCCAATGGTGATGTACGCAGAGGTGACGGTACGCACCGCCACGGAATTGACCGACATTTTCAATCTGTTCACTCACTTGCTACCTGACCTTCAACAAGAGAGGACCTACTCTGCAAGTGCTGCTGTGTCCTGTGTCTGGGACCGACCATGGCTCGTGTCACTGGGGAAAGGGCCCCTGCCTTCACCGCTGCAGAGCTGGAGAGACTGGTGGATGGGGTCCTACCCCAGTAGCAAATGCTGTATGGGCCTCCAGACCAACAGGTGAGTATACTGTGAGCACGATGCATGGGGTATGAATGCATGGAGTGCTGTGTGTGAGGGCCTCGTGTAGGGGGAGGTTGGTGGAAGGGTCCTGGGCAGCGTGCTGCATGTATGGTGGGCAATGTCTGTGTGTAAGGGGATGTGAGGGCTATAGTGGTCCATGAGTGTAACAGGCTGGAGGGTCTGACGGATACCTTTTTTGTATGTGTATTTTTCTGCAGGTGAGCACCCATCAGAAAAAGGGTATATGCTATTGCCAAGGACGTGCAGACCCTGGGGGTCTATGGCATGCGGAGCACCCACAGTCACAAACGGTGGGAGGACCTGGGACGCTGGGCAAGGAAGATGGCGGAGGCCCAGCTGGGGATGGCCTCCCAATGAGGAAGGGGTGCCTGTCGAACCCTGACACCCCCTGATGGCCTGCATACTGGTGGTGGCCTATCCAGGGCTGGATGGGCGCTTGGAGGCATCACAGCAGCCACAAGGGGATGAGTACAGTTTCCCAATATACTACTTGCGCGTAGTGGGGTGGTCTCCGAATGGGGGATGTGGGCCTATGGGTGCCCCTAGGCCAGGCCGGACATTACAGGGTAGGTCCCATGTTGGGCAGGGTCTAATGTACACCTCCTCCTACCAAGCTTGTAGGCATCCACTACTGGGCAGGGGTCTGTGGGTCTCAGGTATGCTGCTATTGGCATTAGGTATTCCTGTCCATGGCCTGGTGACTAGCATTGTGACTGGTAGTGCATTGCCTAGTATGTAGGGCTGTTCCCTGTGTGTGTGTGTGTGTGTGTGTGTGTGTGTGGTGTACGCCAACGGTGGTGTTGGAGCAGCCATTGATCAAGTGTCTACTTTGTCTCTTTCCCACCCTTTCCTGATGTGCATTAGCATCATCTGGCGAAGGAGCAGAGGCACCAGCGACGGAGAGAGGTGCATCTCACAGGGCCCATGAGGCCGAATGGACCGACGGTCAGGGCACCAGTGGGACGGAGGGTGAAGGGAGCACCACGGCAGAGACAGGAGGGGACAGTTCTGACAGTGATTCCTCCTCTGATGGAAGAGCCCTCGTAGTGGCTGACACCTCTGTGTCCACCCCAACTACAACCGCCCGCCCAGCAGCCCCTCAGCGTGTTTCCCATGCCTGCTCACCCAGGAGGGTGGGCATCTCCTTTGCCCCAGGCACCTCAGGCCCTGCCCCAGTTAGCCCTGCCTGAGTGAGGAGGCTATTGTCCTCTTGCGATCCATATCTGTTGGGCAGTAAACCATTGTGAATGCCATCCAGGGGCTGGCAGCCCATTTGCAACAAACTAATGCATTCCTGGAGGGAATTCACTCTGGCATGGCGGCCCAACAGAGATCAATCCAGGCTCTGGCCTCCTCTCTGATGGCAGCCATTGTCCCTCTTTCTAGCCTCCACCCTCCAACTTCCTCAAAGTCCCATTCCCCTCAACCCCAACCTATCCCAAGCACACAGGCAGACCAGAATGCACATAAGACAACACACAGGAGTGGTTCAGGCAAACACAAGCACCACACATCATCCCACACATCATCCCACAGGCACTCACACAAAGACCATCCCAATGCAGACATACCAGCATCCACTGCATCCACTGTGGTCCCCTCCTCCTCGTCCTCCACCTCCCTCCCAGTAGCGTCTCCACTCACACCTGCATGCACTACATCATCATCCACTACCTCCATCACCATCACGCCTATCACTACATACCCCTCCCTGGCAGTCACCACCCCCACATCCATGCACACGTCCCCTGTGTCCTCTCCAACTGTGTCTGTGCCCCCTCCTCCCAAAGTACACAAACACAAGCACTCAGACACCTAACAGCCATCCACCTCACAACAGCCACTCCTCAGGACATCGCTTAGGACATGTAGCCCCCTCCAGGACCAGTGGCGTTGTACCATCTTCCGGCTGAAGTGCCCCCCCATTCCATGTCCCCCTGAGGTGCCTGTGTATTTTCGACCTGATGCCCCTGCAGTGTTCTCTCCGTGTTGTCGAAGGAGTGAGGTGGGACCTTGGCCTATGTGTGGTGGCCCTGTGGCCCACGTACACTGAGGACTGGGCAGTGTCCCTCCAATTGTAAGTATATATGTACATTTTGAATTTTAAGCACGTATTTGTACTATTTTGTCTTATTACACTCACTTTAATCAATTCCTTTTGTCCTTGCATTATTCCTGAGGGGTACGGGATGGATATGTAATGTTAATGCATCTGGTTGTGTGTATGGGGGTGGGGGTGTTGCGTGTTGCGTGTGTGTCACTCTCTTTCCTCCCCCCTTGTGTGCTAAGCGGCAGTACTCACCATGGTCGTCTTCGCCGTCGTTGATGTTCGTAATGCAGGAAAAGGTATACAAGCATGGGGAAGATGTTCAACTCGGGCTTCAGGGCATTGTGGTTGTTCCCTGAATCTCCAGAGGTGAGTCCTTTGACTTCTGTGTTCTGTTTGTGCTGTGCTTTTGATGTCTTGGTACCACCTCGGAAAAGGTGGC
Source organism: Pleurodeles waltl (assembly GCF_031143425.1). NCBI lineage: Eukaryota > Metazoa > Chordata > Amphibia > Caudata > Salamandridae > Pleurodeles > Pleurodeles waltl. Next base: position 485,694,706 of record NC_090438.1, on the reverse strand, counting down.
AGAGAGGCCTGTCTTAATACAGTGGTCAGTACATTGTCTTCCACCTGGCTGTTGGTGGTTACCGTCATGGTGCTTGTTGCTACCGCCGTGGCGGTCAGTGTGTTAAAGTGGCTATCTGTGTGAGCGGTTTTTGCCGTGGTCATAATTCCATTTTTGTTACCGCCGGCCTGTTGGCAGTATTACCACCACTTTATCACTGACCTCCAGGGTTGTAATGAGGACCTATATGTCCTACTTTAACCATACACTGCTACCTAGGGCCTACCTTAGGGGTGTCTTACATGTAAGAAAAGGGAAGGTTTAGGCCTGGCAAGTGGGTACACTTGCCAAGTCGAATTTACAGTTAAAAACTGTACACACAGACACTGCAGTGGCAGGTATGAGACATGATTACAGAGCTACTTATGTGGGTGGCACAACCAGTGCTGCAAGCCCACTAGTAGCATTTGATTTGCAGGCCCTGGGCACCTCTAGTGCACTGTACTAGGAATTACTAATAAATCGTCTATGCCAATCATGGATAAACCAATTACATACACATTTTGAATAGGAGCACTTGCAATTTAGCACTGGTTAGCAGTGGTAAAGTGCCTAGAGTAACAAAAGCAGCAAAAACAGAGCCCAGCACACATCAACAACCTGGGAAACAGATGCAAGAAGTTAAGGGAGACCACGCCAAGGATGAAACGTCTAACACAGGCCCACTAGTGGCATTTGATTTACAGGCCCTGGGCACCTCTAGTGCACTGTACTAGGGACTTACTAGTAAATCAAATATGCCAATCATGGAAAGCCAATTACACATCCATTTTACATAGGAGCACTTGCACCTTATCACTGGATAGCAGTGGTAAACTGCCCAGAGTATCAAAAACAGCACACATTAACAACCTGAGGAACAGAGGCAAAAAGTTGGGGGAGACCACACCAAGGATGCCAAGTCTAACACGTGTCCCCCCCAGCTGAATGAGGGGAGCAACTACCCAACCTCCTGGGAGTTATCATCACTGAGGCGGAATAATCTGGACAGACCATCAGCATTAGAAAAAAAAGAGACGGAAGGGAAGATGGTCATAGGAATAAGCGCTCACAGTGAATCACCAAATTAGCATAATAAGAAATTAATCGTAGGCACGGTGCTCCTGGCAGGAGGATCCTTCCCACTCCTCCTATGTTTCTCCACAGGAAAAACGAAACATAGACAACAGATGTCAAGGCACTCGTGAATAATAGTTCAGTCATCCATGTGTTTATGTCCTGGTGTCTTGTTCAGAGTCATCAAACATAAGATGGACCAGGAAGATTGACAATAGTTCAATTTATTCTTGACACGAGATATCCATTTTAAGCAAACAACAGCCAACACGTGTTTCGTCCTGTGAGAAAATAATCTCAAAGACTTCCTCAGGGCTGTAAAAGACACAATTATAACTGCAATTACACTTAAACACTCTTCAGCAATGGATATCCAACAACACCCACGTGACTTTTGTGAGAAACTCTAACTGTCAAATGTGACAATTCGTGAATAATAAAACAAATATGAAGCCACTAATAAACGTACTAGTTAAAAAAACAAAAAAAAACTTTTTTTTTGTAACAGAATCGTTACCTATGAGGGTAATTTTATATTACAGAAAGATGAATAATTTGAGAGTCATGACACCCGAATGAAAAAAGCCATACAGCTGAAGTACTCATTAAAGGACACCCATTTATAAAGGCCAGGAAAGCATCCATGTGACCAAATGAACAGTAATAAGCACTAAAGAGTCCTAAGAATGAAAGGGAATATCACCATAATAAGAAAGAGATCACAACTACGATATAAGGGTTAATACCTCAAGCAGTAAATAAAAAAAAACGTATTTCCATAAGTGCTAAATTGGCATCACTTTGAACTGGAAGTGTCCATCCGGGGTAGAAAATGCTGACCTCTCCTTAGACCCCTCAGTTAGGATAATCTGCCAATACCCAGACGTCAGGTCAAATGTGCTGAGGTATTTGGCTGCTCCCAACCGATTGATGAGCTCATCACCTCAGGGGATGGGTGCGCGTTGGTTTTTGTGACTGCACTGAGACCATGGTAGTGTACACAGAACCAAAGTTCTGGGGTGGCACCAGGAGCAGCAGCCTTTGAGACCAAGACCACAGAGCTAGCCCAAGGACTGCTAGAAAACTCAATGACCCAGGGGGATAACATCTTAGACACCTCATCTTTGATGATAGCCATGACCTTATCAGTCACCCTGTAAACCTTCTATTTAGTGGGTGGACCGTCCCCAGTGTCCACATCATGTGTACACAAGTGTGTGACCCCTGGGATCAAGGAGAAAAGGTAGACAAACTGACCTAATACCTGGTGACAGTCCCTCTGTTGTTCTGAGGTCAGGGAGGGGGAGAGGTTCTTTCCCGCCAGAGACCCATCTTTTTCTCCAGCAGACAAGAGTTTAGGAAGAGGCTCACTCTCTTGCTCCACCCCATCATTTGTCGCTAGTAGCATGGACAATTCAGTCCGCTCAAAGTGTGGCTTGAGACGGTTCACATGCAGGACCCTTAAGGGGTTCATGGGAGTCCGCAAGTCCACCCGGTAGGTGACTTTGCTCTTGTGGTCCACCACCTCAAATGCCCATTCCACTTGTCTTGGAGGGCTCTAGGCTCCACTGGTGCCATTACCACACTTTTTGTCCAGGCTGAAACTCGACCAGAGTGGCATTCTGGTCATACCACCGTTTCATGTCTGCCTGGCTTGCTTCCAGGTTCTCATGTGAGAGAGTGCTGAAGTGTGCAGTCTGGTTTTTAAAGGCCAGCATGTAGCTAAATACATCCTGGGGAGGTTTACTGAGGGCTTTCTCTATGCCCTCCTTCACCAGACTCAAAAATTCCCCTGACAGGGTGGTCACCCAGTAACTCAAAAGGACTAAATCCAAGCCCTTTTTGAGGCACCTCCCTGTAGGCGAACAGAAGGCATGGCAAGAAGACGTCCCACTTCCACCTCAAGGGCTCTGACAGACCCATGATCATGCCTTTTAAGGTGCAGTTGAATCTCTCAACCAGACCGTTGCTTTGGGGGAGTCAGGGGTGGTTAACTTATATGTTACCCTGCACTCCTTCCACAGAGACTTTATATAAGTAGATATGAAGTTGGTGCCCCTATCATATACCACTTCTTTGGGGAACCCCATGCAGGTAAAAAAAACCAGCAACGCACAACTCACCACAGGGGAAGTGATTGCTCTCAGAGGAATGGCTTCTTGGTACCGGGTGCCATGGTCCGCCAAGACCAGGATGAAATTGTTGCCCATGGCTGTCTTGGGATCCAGATGCCCCACAATGTCAATTCCAACCCCTTCAAAGGGGGTACTAACTACTGTAAAAGGTTTGAGGGGTGCCTTACAGTTCCCCCCACAGTTGTTACGAGCCTGACAAGTTTGGCAAGACCTACAGTGTGCATCTGAGTGCCTGCGCAATTGGGGTCAGTAAAAGTGTGTGACAAGCCGATCAAAGGTCTTGTCCTGCCCCAAATGTCCAGCTAAAGGCACATCATGAGCCAGACCCAGTTGAAAGGCTCTGAAACACTGGGGTACCACCAGCACACAGGCTGACCCAGGCTCAGCAACCTTAGGCTCAATACACAGGAGGCCGTCCTCCCACTAAATCAGGTGAGATACTGGCTTCTTGCCAGCCGCCTGGTTTGCAGCCTGCTGCCGCAAACTCACGAGAGTAGGGCATGTCCTCTGTGCCTCACAGAATGCCTCCCTGGTGGGCCTCCCTTCCTGCTGCCACTGTGACAGCTCAGGGACCTCTCCCAGCTCAGCCACCTGTTCCCCTGTAGGCTCCGGGGCGTCACCCTCAGGCTCTGCCTTCTCCTGGACTGTGGGAACTTTTGGGGCTGGTTTCCCGCACCCCTTGTACTTCCTCTTTTTGGCGGACCCCAGGGCCACTGTTTCAGGCTCCAAGGGCTTCTGATCCCCCTTATGGGCTGCCGTTGACAAGGCAGATACACATACCCACCCAGGCAGACCCAACATCTCCAAGTGTGACCTGTGATCCACCTCCTTCTAAGGGGAATCCTCCAGGTCATTCCCAAACAAACAATCCACAGGCATGGTTGGACTCACTGCTACTTTCAAGGAAACTGAGACCCCCCCCCCCCATTCAAAGGGAACCTGCGCCACTCTGCACAGGCTCTCTGAGCTTTCCATTGCAACTACTTGGTGAAGTCAATAGGGATCTATCTGCTCTTCAGACGCCAGGTGACTTCTCGCTGCAGTCACACTGGCACCTGTGTCTCTCAGATCCTCCACCCTCTGTCCATTAATGGTCCCCCTACAGCCTGTACTTCTTAGTGCTCTCAGGCACGTGGGTTCTCTGGACCATTTCACTGTGAGACAAGGGTCATATCAGCTGGCTCCCATCCACCTGGAACCAACTCCATCCCAAGCTCTACACTAGCCAAACCCTGTAACTGAGCACCCGTAGGTGCCTGTGTTGTGTATTCTTGGGGCATTTGGGATCCCCTCTCACATGACCCACCTGGTCACATGCATAACACTTTCGAAGGGGACCCCCTTCCACAGGTTTCCCTTTGGAGAACCATGATTTTGTTTTTACTGGGGGGCTGGGAATCCTTACCATGGGAACTAGTTTAGGGCCCTTTTGAGAACTCCCCCTGTTTACCCTCACCCCCCCTTTCTTCTTCAAGGGACCCTGCCCACCCTTGGGCCCATATTTATACTCCCTTTGCACCGGATTAGCGTCATTTTTTTAATGCTAATCCGGCTCAAACTTAACACCATATTTATACTTTGACGCTAGACCCATCTAGCGTCAAAATATCAAAGTGTGCATCATTTTCTGGATGCGTGAAACCGCCTAGCGTCAATGAGATGTAAGGTAGGCGTTCCCGTCCCAAAAATGGCTCAAACACCCGTGCAACATATTTATCCAACCGGAAAGAAATGGCACACAGCTGGGAAGCGGAGCCGGAAAATGGCGCAAATCCTGATTTGCATCAAATTTTAATGCCTGGGTCCGGGCAGTCATTAACATGGGGCAAACACACCACTACTTTAGGAAAACTCACACAAGCAACATCATTGCTCAAGAAGGACGACATGGTGGCTCATTTCAAACTACTGGTGCCCTGGTTGCTGGGGTCTCACAGCCCTCATTCTCCACCTTTCTTCCCAAGGTACTTGATGCCATCATCTCCCTCACACCCTGCCACATCAGCTTCCCCAACACACAGCAGAAGCAGCAGGAGACCAAACAGGGGTTTTATTAAGCTAATGGCTTCCCGCACGTGCTTGGTGCCATTGACTGCACACATATCCGGATTGTGCCACCTGTTGCAACCGGGCACCTATACCCCAACAGAAAGCACACCCATTCCATCAATGTGCAGGCCATTGTTGATCACCAGGGATTGTTCACCGACATCATGGCAAAGTATCCTGGAAGTGTATATGATTCCTTCATCTTCCGCCACAGCACCATCAATCGGCACTTCCAGGATGGACGATATGGCAATGGCCCTCTTGTCGGTAAGTCCAGAAACCTAGTAATTTACACACAGCACAGCAACCCTGTAGGACACACAAGACGTACACCACTACATTGACACATGGCCAGGAAGACACTGAGGTGTGACAGATAGTTATGTTGTACACCCTGACACAATGGGATTCACACCTATGGACAAATGACGGCTGCAAATAACAATATATGGCACTCTAAAACCACAAGGGACCAATTTAAAACCACACAGTGACAATGACATGGCCTTAACTGGCAGTACAACTTGGAAGATTAACCATTCAATATCACATAACGCAACAGTTAATCCCACACCCTTCCAAGCAATACGTCCTGTGTAAGGGGTGTGTAATGTGTGTTGCTGCAAGTCAAAAACCATGAGACACATAGCATGATAAAGCTGACTCAAATGAAGGAGACATGGAATTATTGAGGCGGTACCAACATCTCACATCACTCCTGGGGTGACATTGCCAGCTAGCAATAAGGAAGTGGACTGTGCTATGAAAACATGTTGATGTGACACTACTGCAAAGTGCACACTGCTACACATACTGAATGAGACAATTCCCCATATACATAACAGATGTACAGGAATATGGACCTTCCTACACTAAAACCTTCACCCCCACAGCCAAATTAGCCAGCTCACCTGGAGCAAGTTCAGTAGTGTAGGTACACAGTTGCACATGAGCCAACTGGGTGAGGGAACAAAAACAGGTTTGCATAGAACTTGTCACACATGGGATAATTATACATTGTCAATACTGAACACTTCAGTGCTGCCAACTTATGGAGCTGTGTTGTGCATTGCCACCTAGGCAAATCAAAGGGCCTTACTGTTGCGTTTCACCTGCAATTACATTTGTTTCATTGGATGGGATGTCCAGGCCATGTAGTGCAACCGTGTTACCACCACATGTGGAAGTATCATGTCACCTCCAGTGAATGCACACAGGCACATCACTACATAACGCATGGGAGATACACACTGAACTGCAAGTTTCTAACTATACCACAGATATCAGGTCAATTAGCCAAACACCAGTTTTGCTAGTCAAACATCCCAATGCAGAAAGCCTAGGATCCCACACAATACCACAAACACATATGAGTCACAGACAACACAAGATAACAACTGCCATGCAAAGTGACATTCCAGGTGCAACCAACAATAAAATACTTACTCCCATTTTCTCTTTCAGCTAATCAGGGTTACGGGATCCAGCAATGGATCATGACCCCATTTGCCAACCCAAGCATAGCAGCAGAGCGTGCCTATAATAAGGCACATCGTAGAACACGCACCATAGTTGTATGGACTTTTGGCATCCTGAAGTCCAGATTCAGGTGCCTGGACATCACCGGAGGCAGCCTCCTATATTCCCCAGAAATGGTCTGAAAGATCATTTTGACCTGTGCCATCCTGCACAACATTTGTGTTAGGAGGAACATTCCCCTATATGAACCCGAACAACAACTGCCTGAAGAGGAGGAGGAGGAGGATGCTGTCCAGGGAAATGAGGGGGAACATCCTAACACAGCTGCAGGGATGCGTTGCAGACAACAGATCGTACAAATGTTTTTCCAACTATAGCCACTATCACCACTTTGTTATGATATGGAATTAAACACCTCACTCCATCACTCAATCATGTTCTGGGTAATTATGTATGCATCGCATGATCTCTAAGAATCCTAATTAGAGTGTTGCCTCATGGAGCTTTGCAGAAAGACAAATTTGCATATTTCAGATGCCATATCACATTTGATGGGTATGAATGTACAGCAAACATCACACACAGTTTTTATGAAATACATCCTGTCTATTTCACATTTGAAGGGCAATTTCATAGGACCACAGCTATAAGATACATCCATGTTGCCAACATGGTCCATTGCAACATATGACACCCAACTAAGACACCATCCATCAAAGGTAAAAAAAGTGCATCATACATGAGGCAGTAGATGTGCAATTGCATTGGTAACAGGAATGTATGACCAGACCCTTGACAGCAGTAAGTGTGACATCAGCTATCTCTGCAAGGAACATGTGTGACAAGAAGTGCATCAAACCTGAAAATGGGTAGCACAAGTGCCCCAGGTATGACAAACATTGCTCACAAGACATGCCCTGCGCAGTCCATCTCAGGTAATAAGTCCTGCCACTGCCAAATTTTAAGTCTCTGCCCACCCTTCTCTAGGGGACGCTGTAAATGGACTATCTGTACCCTGAGAATCATCATCTACACTCACCCAGACTCCCATTCTGACTCCTTTGTGCGTCCCTCTTCAGTATGGCATGCCGTAGTTCTAGTTCATCAGTCTGCATGGACTTCAGGTCCCATAATACACTGCCTGGTAGTCGGTAAGACCTGTAATCTGCTGTCCATTGCTTCCCATGTGAAAGGTCCGGTTGGCCCCTTGAACTGGATTCTCAACTCCAGGACCTGTGAGAGACTGAAGGTGCACACACCTGTGAGCACTCTCATGCAGCCCAGCCATCTGACTCTGCCCTGCCCTTGCTGCTGCCTGGAACTGCTTAGAAGCTGCCATTTCCTGAATCTCCTTGTTGTGCATTGGAGTACAAATCATTTGTGTACCAGAGCCCCTGGGGGATTGTGTAACAGTGCAGAGTACACCAGAAGCTGCTCTTTGTTCCCACAGTGTTGTTCCTGCTTGTCCCAGTCAGACTCTGCTCACTGTGTATTTGCCTTGTTCCTGCTTGTTCCTGACAGAACCAGACACATTCCCTGTGGCTACATTTGCCTCATAGTTGGTTTCCATGCCCTCCGTTTCCTCTTAGGGTGTTGTATCTGGTAAAGTCTACGATCAGTCCTCAAATGTATAGAATAGTTTAATTTGTTTTCTTATGGTATTTTGTTGTGGGACATGTTTTAAAGGGGCAAATCCAGCCCCCATCCCTTGTCTGGTTTTGCATGTATTTATTAGTGCCAAACAGTGACAGTGTTCTATGGCTGTATGCCTGGATTTGGTACTGTGCCTCCAGCCCCACAAACAAGGGCTGCTAATGTGTATGTAAGGACAATACATGTTTTTGCATGGTCCAGACACAGATTCACTTCTGCCGCCACCTTTTGATGGGGCTTGTGTCGTGACTAGCTGTGAAATTAATCAGCACAGAGGCACTGATGTTCCCTGTTGCGGTGAGAATTTTAGAGCCCTACCCTGTGTACAAATGTAGTGATGAAACCTGCCTGTTTTTCTATTACTGATCCATAATGTATTTGAGCACACCAAGGTTGCTCTGTCGTCAGCCTTCTGAAATTTCTTCTGTACCATAGCTGCCCTAGCCCCTTGTATGCCGTTACCTGATCTTTGGCTTTAGGTCAAATCGGCTTCGAAGGAGACTCGGTTAATTCAAGGGTTGGCTCCACAGACCTGCACATAACTGTTACACAATGGAGGCCAATACTGACATAGGGTACACATCGCCACACACTTGAACTGGACACTTTTGTGCAATGAACCACTGGAAATATGTGAACACATGCAGCATGATGTGCTGGTCCACCACAGCCACAGGAGAAACATAGATCATTTACATGAGTCAAACTGTGGCGTACATAACAATTTTATGATTGGATTTGAGAGTTTTTGTCACAAACACTGTACCTACCTAGCATGTTCAAATGCCTGACTCATGGGTAGTATACACACAAGTGACCATGAAGTGGTAGCCAACATTTCACAATGTGAGGGGTAACATATCTGACATAGCCCTTATCAGCCATCCTTGATCTTTCCTGTGTATAGTTAGTCATGGGAAATGTATTATCCCCAATGTCAACCAAGTATACACAGCATAAGAGGCAACAGATATTACAAACACATATCATGACTGATGTACCTCATTGAATGGCATCTGATAGTTATACCCTTTTGTAACACATTCATACTAGAACATTATGCCAAATGTTTTGCATGCCGTTCCCACAGAGGCACACAAATAATTTGAGCAGACAATTCACACACAAAACACACAGGCCATGGTTCATTTTTTAGTAGCATAGCCTTTCTGTCCTCTATTGATGTAACACCTGCGCAAACTTGAAAAAATCCAATTTAATTTCCAAAGTTTGTGCTGCTGTTGCATCAGTTAAGGGAGCTAATCCTGCACAACAACATGAGTATTATGGTCCGCAGTAGTATGGTCTGCCACATGTGCCCAAACACTAGAACACACACTGCAGGTCATACCATCCTGTCTTTGTCTAGTTATAGACTGCATGCAAGTTAAAATTAGAAAAATGACTCAAACACAGTTTAAGACAGAATTTTTGACGCAAACGCGTTAAACATGACGCATATGCATCAAAAAATTAAGCATATGCAGTAAAAAATGACACTCACGCACATTATTCATCAATTGGTCCCTAGCGTTAATTCCACCAGCACACCCTAGCCATGCGGATATCCATTGAAAATGCATTGATCCATGAATGCGTGGGATTTTAACGCATATGCATCAAAAAATATTGACATAAACCCCGTAAGCGTAAAAAATATACATGCAAGATAAAAAACGGGCCGCAAATGAGACAGGAAATGATATAATAGGATATCCTGTTTGCAGAAATGGTACAGTGGGTGTACTTCCACTTTCACTTTGCAGTCTGTGATTATTCTAGACTGTGTGCCTGTGTTTTGACTTGTCTCTCTGTGAATATAGTGAATTTGTCTCCTGTGTGCTCTTTATATTGTATTTTTGTGTTTGGTAAGTGTCTTTTGTATCCTGTGTAAGTGTATTTGTGTCATTTATTGTATTTAGATTTGTCTTTGTACTGTTGGGAGTCTGTTTGTGGGTAGTATTAGTTGGGGTGGTGTTGGGCTGTCTGTGGGTTAGATAAGTTTCCTTTTTCTACCTCCTTTCTCTGTTTTTCCGTCTTCTCTTTTAATTTATTGTTTTGGTGTGATGTCAGGAAGGCCACAGCTGGGGCGAATGGGTGAGGAGGAGCTAGGGGCATTTGTGTGGCTGGTGTGCCACTTCCTCCCCCTGATGTTGGAGGCTGGGGGCCGTGTGATACAGGGGTATCACATGGAGGCAAGAAGGCTGAGGTGGGCAAAGGTGCTGTTCCACCTGAGGCACATTTTCAACACCCAACGCAGCGATCACCAGCTGAAGCATCGCTGGGCTGACCTGGTGGCCCGAGAGCAGGACCTGCTGGACCACCTGGGTGTGGTGATTGGTGGCCCTGTTGGTGAGTACCAAATTGACTAATGTGTACAGTGCAATGCTCTGGAGTAACAGTAGCAGTTGTTGTGACATGATGCATGCAGTGTTTGTGGACATGTGGAATGCAAGTTGAACAAACTGTGAGTGTACCAGGAATGGGATGTATTTCACATGGTAATACATGGAAACAATGTAGTCCACAGTTTTGTGGAACCATGTCCGAACAGTATTCAGGGCCACATGTACCAAGCTCTTCATAACCTTCACTATTATCTTAGGCCCATATTTCTACTTTGTTTGCGCTACATTCGCATAATTTCTGGATGCAAATGTAGCACACACTTGCTACATTCAAATATATTTTGCTAATTTGCGCAGCTGTTGAGTCAACAAATGAAGCAAATGCGACACAAAATAAATTACACATCTGGGCCTAAGTTCACTGTTTCTGTGTGTTTACGTCTGGACAAAAAATCATTCACATGGCCAAACCCAAATGGGCCATTATGCTACCAGATTGCATTATCACAAAACAGGGTCATCTTGTGGCTTTTCGGAGTAGGCGTTGAAATCCTATCATTGAGTAGCAGGGCCCAACAGCATTTTTTGCTTAGGCACAATTGCTGGGACTGAGCTACTGCAGTTACCATCTGTGTCACTTTGGTGCCAACCCATTTTCTAAAGTGAAAGGGCCAGCATGGGATCCCTGCTCCTTGTGAATGCATGTTCACAAACTCTTTTTGAGCATTATGTTGTGCAAGGGACCACTGACTGCTTCTATGATACTATTTTAGTGAAGAAATATGTTGTTATTTTACTTTTGGTATGAAATATTGCAGCATTATTACAAATGTAAACTTCTCAGTATGAAGGCAGTCACAGACATGGTGGTCTGCTGAGATCAGCAGGCCAGCATTCCTGTGAGTGCCGCCATTCCCAAGGTGTTTTCAAATAGAGACCTACCTTATCATGATTGCAGAAGTAGGACATTTGCTACCCCTTTTTTTTGTTAGTGGACAGTGTCAGTTCGGGTGTGCTACCACTGATCACCCAACTTGGCAATTTTAAGTTGCCGATTCTGGCATTGTGTGATTTACAATACCTGATATAGGTACACAGGGCCCAGAATAACACATTTCAACTGTAATGACTACACCTGTGCCCATGCATTCTGTCAACGATGATCAACTAAGACACTGTCAGCATACATCATTTTGCTGTTTTGAATCAGAAAAGTGGCCAATAAAGGTTTAGCGTAACATTGTCATCAAGTAACACACAGGATCCCTGCCATCATGTTGTCATATGGGGCATATACGACTTAGGGTACACTGCCAATGTGGCATACGTAACCTACATACACACTGGCACACCTATTATGGACCGCTGAAAGCACAATAATTCCTGAAAGCAAATTAACCCACATGACCATCACACAGTTACTCATTGTCCCTTGATGCACAAGCCACAATACCTGAGTCACTGGTATTGCAGTGCACCAGGAATGTGGCATTGCATGTGTCTCCCAATTACAAAAGATGAAATGGAGTACCATCTGGAATGTATTAAGCACAAAATTGAGTAATCATCTTTGGCACCACATGATTGTTAGGGCTAGTGCATGTGTGCATATGTGTGTCTATCACTCATTGGAGTGACAGTGTCAACGCATGTTTGCAGTGGTATGTCTGTTGGGGTGTCTACATGCCTGATGTGCAGCTCTATCATATAAAATGTCACACACAGTGATTTGTTGTTCCAACTTTTGTACAGTGAGCACATATCACCCTTCCATGTTTTACAGCCCCCTACACAATAGGTGAAGTGGCTCGATTCCAGGACCCAGACGTATCCAGTAAGTGTTAAAATGTTTGTCCTGCATTGTGTTTGCAGCTGTTGTGTGATTGACTCCTGTGTGTTGGACTCATTGCAAGATATGATGAGCTGGCACATGATCTGATATGTGACTTGACTGGAGGTTGATATAGTGTTCCATGGAAGAGTTCGACATTCACTGGCAGAGAGTCATATATTGGGAGTCGAGTGCTGCGCAATAGGCATGGGCAGGTGAACAAGGTGATTTGTTGCCACATGTATGCCAAAAATTGATGTGGATTTGGGCAGTGTCATAATCTAGTCAGCAAGTCATACCCTAATTCACACAGAACAGTGATGCATCAGTTTTACACACCGACTTGTGCATCCCTGTTAAGTAATGAACATGTAGGACTGTATGGGTGACTGTCCCGCAGCATCTAGCTCCACATGTTGTACTCCATTTACGTGGCACTTGAGTGAAATGTCATAGACGTGCATGCAGGTCAAGGCCAGATGGATGCTTGCATCAATGTGGTTGATTTAGGAAATGTATCAGTGAGATCTGATGTTGATGGTTGTCCACAAATAGAAACATGAATGTAGATGTGATTGTCAAATGGTCAACTCAATCCTAGTTGGCAGGCCTCCTTACCTGTGGTAGACTGACTAAATCCATGTACAGCTGGAGAAAGCTTTGTGGTTGTCCTTGATGGTTGAAAATATGTATGGCATGCCCATCCCCCCCGAGGCACAGGTCTAGGGGGAGAAAATATGTGTAGCTAGGTGTGATGGTCACAGTGTAGATGACAGACATGTAATTCAAGCATTAATGTGTGCCAAACTACAATTCCCCTTATGATTACCAACTGCATACCATCCTGCCAGTTCCATATACAAATCACAGGTCTTGTGTGCCTTGAATTAGATCCAGAAGATAGGGATTAGTTGGCCTGGCACATGTTGAGTACTTGCAGCATTTGTTATGTGACAAATAGCACAAAAATATGCACAGATCATTTAATTAAGTACACACCTTCTTGTGCATTGCTGTGCTGTTAGATAGTTGATGGGCAGGCTGCGTTGGCATGTCATTCCTCAGGGACATTCTATTATCTGTACTGTGATTCAGACTGCATGTGCTATCTGTGAGGAATGTTAGATTAACATCTGTACATGTATCACACAATGATGTCACTAATGTTTGCCTGTCTCCATTTTTACAGCTGCCCACATAAATGCACATGAAATCTGTGAATTTCAGAGGCGGGCAGTGTGGTACTGACACATCCTTGATGTGGAGGCTGGGTTCCGTATGATGGCTAGGTGGTATTGTCATGAGAGAGCCACAGGGGCATGGAGGGCATTTAGCCAAGGGGGGCCAGCATTGGCCACAACTGCCACCACCACACCAATTCAAAGCACAGTGGACACAGGGATGACGGCCACTCCAGCTAGTCCCTCAACCTTGTCAGCACAAGGCCCAACAGCAGCATCTTTTGCACCTCCACCCCAAATAAGGCACCAGCACCTGCTACATCAAGTGCTACGCAGACCACCACAGCTGGAGTAATGGACATGGCAGATTTCCAAAACCTCCAGTGTGACATGCAACGTTTGTTGCCGCGCACGGACACTCTACAGCAGGAGGTGTCCCGCAACAGCAGGAGACTGTGAGCGATAAGGAATATCCTGAGGAGGGCCAATCTTTGAAATTATTGATCCTCAATCCTAATTCTGTCCCCTCCCTCCTCTTTCCTCATACTTTTTTTAGTGGGTTTGGTGGGCTTAGTGTTAGGTTAGAGTAGGCTGTTAGTTTAGTTAGGATAAGTGAGTTTGGGGAGTTATATTATTACATGTTTGTTTGTGGGTGTGTGGGTGGGGGATGATGTTGGGCTTTATGTGTATTATTAATATTATTAATTAATATATATATATATATAAAATTACAAAAAAATATATATTTGTTTAGGTTAGTATATGTTGTCCTACACGTGTCCTGTCATATATGTGGGGTGGAGGATGATGTTTAGAGTGTTTAGTTACATGTGGTAAGTAAGTTTAGCTTAGGGTAGTTAGGGCCAGTTGTGGGTAATGTATAGTTGGGATAGGATAGGTTAGGTTAGTTTAGGTGTTTGCCATAGTTTAAGTTTCCTTTCATACATATATAATAACGTTTGATGTACTGATTTACAGCATATGTCATATGCTTGGGGATCAGGGCTTTTGCATGAGTGTACAGTGTCAAATTTGTGTTTGCCTGTGTGTTTCATCCTGCATCCACTTCCCATTCTTGACATGGTTATTCCCACTTCCAAATGAGCTGTCACATTGGCAGCTACAACAAAGCTACTTCTCTATGCATCTGCCATCCATTGAACCCACCACCCAAGGTTCCCAATGTGTTGTAAAGGTTGGTGTGATTTTAAAACTGTCATCGTTTGAGTCCTGTGTTGGAATCTTGGGCACTGTGGGACGTCTGCCTGCAGCCTGATGTTCATGTGAACTCTGATAAACTGAGTGGTGTCATAATCTTATGAAGTTCAGTATACATAAATTACACCTATGATTTATTAAATTGTACTCCCAGGTGACGTTATTGTCCATACACTCATACACATCCTTTCCTGCTGTATGGTGTGGGATTAAAGTTTCGAGTCATATGTCACATACATAATGATTGTCTTGTAGGGAATGTGGGCCACATTGAGTTTCATCTTGTGGATACTTTGGAACTGTCATATACATTTCTACACAGCATTATACTGTTTGTGATGCCTTAACTTCAGATATAAGCCAAAGGCAGCACAGATAATGATAAAATCCAGACCCTTGTGCATAGATATTAGCCCACATTCTTTCTATACTATTATATTGACATTCTGTGGCCATTGACATGTTACATGCATCACAAATCTCATACACAGTTGATGTGTCACATTATACAGAGACAAAGTGGTTGTGTAGGTGCTGTTTATTTTAAAGTGCTGTAGTGCTATGTTTACATAGTCCAGGATTGTAAGTCCATTAGTGTAACACCTTCTATTGTGACGCAACACAAGTGCAATGGTGAGGGACATGCCATTGGATATGCTGTGATGGAGTGTCATTCAGTGCAGAGAAACATGAATTGCCAATTAGGTAGTGAGTGACAATTGCAGTCCATAGTGGTAAGGTATACAGTGTGTTGGAGAACAGTGCATGTTACCAACTTGAGCAAGACTGGCATGTTAACAAGCGCAGCACATAGGAAAATCAGTGCCCATTTGGCAGGGACTGGTGCTACCGGGTACTCCTACGGCTGAAAGTGATCTGTTCCACGTCTTCATCATCTAATGTATGTGTCGTCTCCTCTGCCTTTGGTGGTGGTGGGTTTGAGGGGGCAACACACACTTCAGTGTTTGAAGAAGTGGACTCTGAATTCCTGGTAGCTGCCAACTGTGGGGCTATTAAGGGCATTACTGCAGCAAGGAGGAGCTGCTGGTTATTGAGTATAGCAGCTGCATCGCTGTGGTAGGCAGCCAAGTCGGCCCTGAGGGGGTCATGATTGTAGTCGTGTACGCAGTGAAATGTTTGGGATGCCAGATGTTGTGGCAACTCCCTAAATGCTGTGGTGAAATCCCTCACACACTGTTGTAGTCCTTGCAGTAGGGATTGTTGGACTTGCATGGCTGCTGACTGTCCTGCGGATGACATCATGCACATGCACATCCCCTCAAGGCTGGCTGCCATATTTTGCATTCCTATCCGCACCTCCTTGGCCAGCTCCCGCTGTACTCCCACTACTGTCCTCTCAAAGGTGGTACTAGTGTCATCAGAGTCCTCAGCTGTGTTGGAGCTGGAAGGTCATACTATTGGGGTGGTGGGTGGGTCCTCTGTGATGGCTGCTACATCTGTGCTCCTCCTTGCGACTGAAGATGGGGTCTGGAGGGTTCCAAGGACATCTCGGAGGGTTTGATGACTAATGGTTGTCAGCTCGTCATCCATGTCATCAGGGTAGTCCAGGACAGGCATATCCACAGGAGAGCCATTGTCCTCTGCAATGAGATATTGTACAATTAGTGTGTCTGTGTTGTGGCAGTTGTAATGTGATGTCACTGACTTCTTGTTGGTGGAACATTGTAATCTTGGTTCCTGTTAATTATTCCTGTCATTAATATTAGCATTCTCACAGGCCTATGCCCCACCTGCATGTCACATGTAGTGTGGGCAGTTTGGGAAGGTGTCTGCGTCACATCCTCTAGGTGTAGGTTCTGTACAAATTGTGTGTTGCCACCTTCTTGTCCTGCTCAACCCTCCCTCTACTACCATTAGCATGGTGAGGCCTTGCAATGCCTGTGGGTGTTCTGATGCCACTTGTACCACACATAACAATATAGGACTGACCCAGGCTCTGATATTTCACATACACCTATATGTTGCTGAGGCCTAGCACATACAATGTATTGCATTGGCATGAAACGATACAGGTGTCAGCATTGGTAGTGTGTCATGTTGATGTTTGCCAATGTGTGCTACATTGGATTGCACTGATGGGCCTGGCAGTATTCCATTTCCTCTTATGACTGTGCGGGTGTGTTTCACTAGCTAGACACATATGTCCTCCCCCTCAATGCTGTTGTCTTAGCAGTATGACAGTTGAGATGTTGTAAGGTGGCATTGCAGCTATTGTAACACAGACACGGGGTAGACCCTGCAATGGGCAGCATGGGTATGACATTACTGCTGTGTACTTCATAATGTAAGTAACAATACATGATGTTTATTGGGCCTATAGACATGATAATTTGATAGGATTTACACTTTGTCAGGAATTGAAGGGGATTGGTCACGTTGTCATCCTGAACCCTCTATTTTGGGTGTGTTTATTCCATGGGCACCTAACTGTCATTTGCTACTTGACCAGCACACACAGCACAGGTGGTAGTGGCAACTGTTGTCAATGGTAAATGCCACTTGCAGAAATGGCCTGAGACTGGACATTGTCCCTTAGTTCACGTTGTGACAATACCACCTGTCCTGTCACAGCAGCCCAGTTTTACATTCTACCCTACCCTCCTGGACTGGCTTTGCCTTTCCAACAGCCTTGGCATGGCAGAGTACCCCCATGCAAAGTTTGTTGGTGTTATGTTGTGCTGTGCCCCTGGATTCCCCTGCACAGCCCATGCATCCGTGCCGTGCCTCTTTGCCCTTTCCACTGCCTGATTTCCATGACTGACATGCATTGTGTAGTAGGTATGTACCTCCCCCTGCTTGCAGTTAACATTTAGGCATTTTGGTCCCCATGCAACTTACCCTGCATATGTGTTGTTTCCTGGTAGGCTGCGCTATCCTGTCCTGCGATTCCTATGACGATCTCCTCTGGGATGATGGCTGCCACCATCTCCTTCATCTTGTGCAGGGCCTCCTGCGGTGCTGGACTCCCACCTCCAGTCTACAGTGCTGCCTTCCTGTTCCTTGCCATTTTTTCCTTCGTCCTGTGCTTGCAGTCATGCCAGTGTTTCTTGCAATCCGTCACTGTTCTCCGGACCTCTGCCACACTGTTGATCTTGTCAACAATTTGTTGCCAATTTGCCTCTCTCCTCCCAATTGGCAATTTTGAGGTGAAGAAAAGTTGATGCTGGTGCTCCGTCACCTCTCTGACCAGTATTTCATGCTCCTCTGCACTGAAACGACACTTCCTTTTCTTCTTCTCCCTCTCCTAGGTCTTGTCTGTGTTCTCCTGGCTGGTTCCTGGTCGATTGGGGTCTCCCTGGGGTCTCTCCTGGCTTCTGGGATCCATTTTGGGGCTCCTTGGAACTGTTTGCTGCGCTTGCACTGTTTTTTTTACGCTAATGTGTGGAAAATGCTGCATATCCAGTTTGCGACGTCGCAAACCGGATTTGAGTCATTTTCCCCGCATTAACGTTGTTTTGCTTTACGACGTAGCACAGTGGTTAGAGTAAAAAAACAATGCCTCTAACCCGTGCTTTGCGCCACCGTGCGTCAAAGTATAAATTTGATGCACGGGTGGCACAAAGAAATGGCGTTAGCCCGCCTTAACGTTTTTGATGCAAAACTGCGTTCACGCAGTTTTGCATCAAAAAGTATAAATATGGCCTTTTGTGTGATCTCCCCCATACCTCCTTAGGACCCTGGTGCTCTCCCAGTGGTCCGCTTGCTGCACAAGCTTCCTGGGATCAGTCAGCTTGCTGTCAATTAGGTACTGGCGCAGCTCTGGAAAACATAAACTGTACAAGTGCTCCCAAGCAATTAAATTGTAAAGCCCCTCATACGTTGTCACCTTACTGCCCTTCACTCACCCAACCATCCTGTGACCTGCAAAAAGAATCAACACATTCCAACCATGTTTAGGATTCCTTCTTCTTAGAGACTCTAAACTTGTCCTTCTGGTGGATACAAATACCTGTGGATTCCTCACCTTATGAATTTTCCCAATGCCCAAGCATTCGACGGAAACTTTCTTCAAAGCTCTTCGCGTCAACGAGAACATCACAATTGCACAGCTCTCCACGCGACTCCGCCTGATGTCTTCGTGGCAATAAAAAGTCCTCACCGGCATGCTGATGTCAGTTCCCTTTTTTCCATGCCTTCGATGCTAACGGTTTTCTCCTAGCTCTCTAGAAGTTACTGTTTCGAAGATGTCTTATTGTACCTTTTACAATGTCTCCTCCTAAAAAGACAGGGTTTAAACCTTGTCGTGAGTGTGGGGTCGTATGTCTGTCACGGACCCTCCTGATGACTGTTTATGGTGTCTCAGAAAGAAAAGCTAAGCTCTTTTTAGCTAAGGCACAGAAAGGACACAGAAGTCACCGAAGGCCAAGACAAGGGACTCGTCATCCCATAAGTCGTCTAGGTCACACAAGAAGCGGCCCCGGCATGACTTTCAACATAGTTCTTCTAGAGATCGGTCTCGATCTCGGTCTCCATCTAGACAGCATCGTACGGCATGGGAGGTTAGTCCCACTGTAACTCCCCAGCCTCAAAGTCCTCAGGCTTCTCCGGTGCCATTGCTCATCGAGGTGGTTGAGTCCCCGGCGAGTCCTCCAACTCACTTTTTGCCTGGGGTTCAGGAGTCGGTGGCCGAGGTTCCCGGATCCGATCCAAGCGCTGCATGAAGACCAAAGCTGTCCTGCCTACCCGACTCCGGGAGCGGATCAGACGGCTTTTCTGAATGCCATGTTCAGTATCTTTAATAAAGGCTATGGCCCTTGATGGTGCACCAGCTTGTCCCACGGGTCCTTTGGCTTTCTCCTTGGGCTCTCCGGCTCTATGTAAGTCGGCTCCGTTTGTGCCTTTTTATCAGGATGAGGGTGCCGGTTCAGCGCCGATGACATCGCCTTATAGGCCGACAGTACTGATGACAGCGCCTCATATGCAGACGGTGCTGATGTAGTCAACTCCAGCACCGGAGTGCATCTCCTTCTTTTCCCTTACCGCGCCCATCTGTTTTGAGGCCGGTGTCATCCACGTTGGCTAACTCTCTGTCAACGCCGAGGTTGGAGGCCAGGTTGAGGTCGAGGAGGAGAGGGTTGAGGCTCTTGGAAGAGCAACAGTACCAGAGACAGCTATTGGCGGAAGGAGAGATTGCTGAGCCCTTGGGAGAATTTCAGGGCCTGGACTCAGCTAGTGGGCTGGACACTTCCCCTGGGTGGGATCTTTCATCCCCGGGGGAATTCACGGAAGAGGCGGCTTCCTTTCATTCTTTTAATAAGGAGGCTGCAGATTTTTTGGAGCTTCCATTGCCAGCTGCTGAAGTTAAAACAAACATTTTGACTGAAGTTTTACATTCTTCCTCTACTACAGCGGAGCCCTTGCTCCTTTTCAATGATGCTCTTACGGAGTTTATTTTAGAGGGTTGGAGAAAGCCTGTTACATCGCCAGCTGTGTCCAGAACTGTAGCAAGGAGGTACAGGGTTGCTCCTGGGGATCCATGATTTTTGTCACAGCTTCAGACTCCTGAGAGCTTGGTGGTCCAGGCTTCTTGTTCAGCTCATTCTGCACCAAGTTCCTTTCCTGTTACTCCATCAGACAGGAAGTCAAAGAGGATGGAGCAAGTGGCTAAAACGACTCTTTCATCTAGCAGTATGGCCCTAAAATTGGTCAATGCTACCTCTGTGTAAGGAAGATATGTGCACGCCCTGATGGACATGGCTACCCATGCTGCGGCCAAACAGATCATACAGTCTGGTCTGGATACTACAGACTCAGTGGCCTGAGCAATGGGTACTTCAGTCGCCACCGGGAGACATACGTGGCTAAGGTCTTCTTGGTTTTCGACAGATGTCCAGACAACTTTACCATTCGACTGTGAGCCAAAGCAGACTCTGCCTTACAGCGCTTCAAAGATAGCAGGACCACAGCAAAGTCTTTGGGACCGCAAGCGTCCACATCTACTCCCTTCAGATCCTTTCTGAGGTTTAGGGGGTTTGGCCGTGGATCCGCTCATCGTGGAAGACCCCAATCCACAACTTAACAGCCTGCCTACCTTCCATATAGGTCCCTTAGAGGGCGGGGGAGGGTTAGGACACGAGGAGCCACCCAGGAGCACCCTGCCTCATCCTCTTCCTCTGGGGGAGCACAACAAGGAGAGCAGCCCTAGTTTTCTATCCATTTTAAGTCATGCTTCTCTCGTAGGGGGAAGGTTATTTCATTTTCTCCACAAGTGGGAGTTAGTCTCATCGGATTCCTAGGTACTAAATATTGTGGGGAAAGGGTATGCCCTTCCTTTTTGGGAGTTTCCCCCTCCCATCCCTCCCTGTCCTTCGTTTTGTTCAGAAGATCATCTCCTTTTTTTGCAGCAGGAGGTTCAAGTCCTTTTAACAAAAGGCGCAGTAGAGTTGGTTCCAGAGCAGGAAAGGGGTCAGGGTTGCTATTCAAGATATTTCCTGATTTACAAGAAGGATAGTCCATTGAGACCTATCCTGGATCTGAGGATTTTGAATTGGTTCCTCAAACAGAAGAAATTCAAAATGCTGACTCTAGCGCAGGGGCTTCTGGCGTTGAACAAAGAGGATTGGATGATGTCTGTCGGCTTGCAGGATGCTCAGTTTCGTATCCCCATTCTCAAGTCACCCAGGAAATATCCCCGGTTTGTGGTGGGGTCGCAACACTACCAGTTTGTGGTCCTTCCTTTTGGTCTTACTTCCGTACCTCAAGCCTTCACGAAGGTGATGGCAGTGGTTGCAGCAAATCTCAGAAGGAAGGGAATATCAGTATTCCCTTACCTGGACTATTGGCTGATCAAAGAGCTTGTGCTGCATCACCTCCAAATAACAACGCAGTTGTTGTACAGCCTGGGCCCTACGGTGAACGTGCCCAAGTCTCACCTGGAGCCCTCTCAGTGCCTCCTGTTCATAGGGGCAGTACTGGATACAACATTGAATCAGGCCTATCCTCTGCCTCAGCTGATTCAGGACATTCAGGCGTTGATTTCAATGTTTCATAATGGAGCGGTTGTTCCAGTCCTACGTCTGCTCAGTCTGTTCGCTTCTTGCATTCTTTTGGTCACTCCTGCACGCTGGCACATGAGGGCTCTTCAGTGGTGCCTCCAAAAGCAGTGGTTTCAACACAAACGGGGTCTTGAGGAGTCGATAACGATCTCCAGAGACACTGCAACGGAGCTATGATGGTGGACTGTGGACAGCAACCTTTCTCAAGGAAGGCTGTTTTCTCTACCACCACCGGTGGCCATGGTCATTACGGATGCTTCCTCTCTAGGGTGAGGTGCTTGTCTGGGGGACCTGGAGATCAAAGGTCTTTCGTCTCCAGTGGAACAGATGTTTCACATCAATCTGTTAGAATTATGGGCGATACGTCTGGCTCTCAAGGCCTTCCTCAAGTCCCTTCGCGGTCAGTCAGTTCAGGTTTTGAGGGAAAACACTACGGCGATGTGGTACATCAACAAGCAGGGTGGAGTAGGGTTGTACCTTCTTTGCAGCGAGGCTCTCCAGCTCTGGTCCTGGGCTCAGGACAATCGGATTTGCATAGTAACAAACCATCTGGCCGGGGTTCTCAATGTATGTACAGACAGTCTCAGTCGGCATTTTTCGGCCGATCACAAGTGGCGTCTCCATCCAGACCTGGTCCTTCACATCTTCTGGATGTGGGGTTTTCCACAGAAAGACCTGTTTGCCACTCGGGAGAATGCGCATGGCCCGTTGTCCTGCATCCTCCAGTATCCGGTGCAAGGAGCTTTGGGGGATGCATTTCAGATGTCTTGGGGCGACCAGTTACTTAACACGTTTCCCCCCATACCCTTGGTTCCTCAAGTTCTAAGGAAGATTCGTCAAGTTTGGGCCCAAGTCATTTTAATAGCTCTGGATTGGCCGAGAAGGGTGTGGTGCACAGACCTTCTCCAACTCTCACTGTGCCCTCCGCTCCATCTCCCGCACAGGGCAGACCTCCTCTCGCAGTTGCAGGGGCAGGTTCTACACCCCCACCTCCAGAGCCTGCACCTACATGCCTGGAGATTGAACAGGGCAATCTGAGTTCCTTTTCTCTCCCGCCAGAAGTAGTGGATGTTATCTGATCGGCCAGGCGACACTCCACCAAGACTGTTTATGCAGGCAGATGGGCGACATTTTTTGCTGGTGTGGAGAGAGACAAATTGATCACTTGAAAGCCCATTTGTCTGATGTTCTGATGTTTGCCTTTACTTTAGCACAGAAGGGTTGTGCAGTTGCGACTGTCAAGGGCTATTTATCGGTGCTGTCAGCCTTTCTGTGCCTTCCTGATCAACCTTCCTTGTTTAAATCGCCTATAGTTGTTAGGTTCTTGAGAGGCCTGACTAATAAGTTTCCTTCCACTCCATTTCTCATGCCTCAGTAGGATTTAAATTTGGTTTTACCTTTTTTAATAGGTTCACCATTTGAACCTATGCATTCTTGTTCATTAAGGCTGTTGGTCTTAAAGACAGTTTTCCGTGTTGCTATCACGTCTGCTAGGCGTGTGAGTGAGCTTCAGGCTCTTGGTGTCAAACCTCCCTTTATCTCATTCTATGCTGACAAGGTGGTGTTGAGAACCAGGGCGGCTTTCCTTCCTAAGGTTGTCACTCCCCTCCATCTGGGGCAGTCTATTACTCTTTCATCCTTCTACCCTCCTCCTCACCCTTCAAAGGAGGAAGAAAGACTTCATCGCTTAGACCCGAGAGGAGCTCTCAGTTTTTATGTTGAAAGAACAAAAGACTTTTGTGTGGATGACCAACTCTTCATTGGATATGTGGGCAAAATGACAGGCAGAGCTGTCC
Organism: Pleurodeles waltl; assembly: GCF_031143425.1. Taxonomy (NCBI): domain Eukaryota; kingdom Metazoa; phylum Chordata; class Amphibia; order Caudata; family Salamandridae; genus Pleurodeles; species Pleurodeles waltl. The sequence goes on along the minus strand of NC_090438.1, from coordinate 485,670,905 downwards.
TTAAAAGAACCATACGGCAAATACGGAAATACACTGTTCCAAAAGGAAGAAAGAGAAGTAAGGAGAACCTATATCTGCAGGAGTAAGAGCCCTCAAGCATCACATTGGATGTCTGGTTTCATCATTCGGAAACACTCCTCGTTAGGCCGGTGTTGCAATGCCTAACGGGCTCCCCGAGGGAAGCTCTTAACCGTGTTGCAGATGGAATGAGTAATTAAGTTGAAGTACTCAAGCAATAATGGAGAGAAAAATAATAATAAAATTGGTTATCCATCTAATTTGAATAATCATGAATTTTAATCAGTTTTGATAAGATGGAGACCAAGGTTAAAAACAGGGAGAGAGACAAAAGAGTGAGTAGTAATGCTCACGTGCTCTCAACATTTAGGCAAGAGAAACTAACTAATTGTTGTCCTACTTGACGGTAGGTCTACATGTTTCGCGTCTATTGGCCAAATAGGGTCCGCTGACGCTTCATCAGGACCAAAAGTAACAAGAACTTCTCCAACAAAAATAATTATTATACCCTACTCGGGAAAGGACAATGGAACAGTCACTTACTTTGATGCGTCTGTTATGTCAAAAAGGTCGCCCTACAAATAAAATTAATTGTGGAAAATACAGAAATAAATAAAAATTGTATAGTACAAACAACATAGTGAACAAAGTGATATGGTGCACCACTCGTGTCAAAAATTAGAGGAATTCAGCTTACCATCCCCGGTTTTAGGATAGAGCTCCTTGGAATCGCTAGTCAGAAGCTGGAACTGACGTTCTGAGTATTGGTAGTCATAAATAACAAGAGTTATGGCACAATGACTCAACACAGGTTCAATGTATATCTCAATCAGGGATTCAACTTTAAACATCTAGTATATCCATCAAAAATAAATTCATCATTAGTCTGACGTTGTCTATTGTATTATCAGTTTTAAGAATCACAGTCTCATAAACCAGCAATCAATGTAAGTGTTTGAGTATTTAAGGTATGAGTAAGTGGTTTCCATTCAATCTAGTTCGTGGAAAATTGGTCAAAGTGCCCTGAATTTCAAAGTAAAAAGGGTGCTCAATTGTTTAATAATTGACACTTCCAAACGACTGACAAACTCGACTCAGCGAGAGTTAGAAGGTTCTATATGAAACACTCTTTCTTTTTCATTAAAAGTCAACATGAGATACGAGCTACCGCGGTCACCTATTGCCGCTATGGAAACAAAAGCGCAATGGCCACATGTAATTTAAAATGTAAGCGAGTTATCGAAACCGCCAGATTCTGCTGTAAAAAGAAGAAAGGTCAGCGTGGAGCCTACTCACAATTACACGTCGTTTGTAGTTTTTTTCACCTACCCTGCTGACCGTGTCCCGAACAACAGCGAGTGCCGTCCTTGGCAGTGTTTATCTAGCGTCGTGAGACGGCGCGCGTATTCAGCGGATCATAAACAGAGAAGACGGACTCGTGACTGGTGATGGCATAGACACTGAAAACGGACTCAGTTCCACTTAATGGTGGGACTGAGTCGTTCTGATAAAAACGTATCAGGGTCTATATTAGATTAATGTTTATCTTCAGCAAAAATTGAATAAGAGGTTTCTAGTAAAACTGCAGCTTCAATAAATTGATAGAGATGACTAAAGTAGTCTTCAAGAAAGTCAAATTAAAAATGAAAACAACTCAGCCTGTAATATGGGTTATCATGGACCTGACAGGATATAGACAACCCACATCTTGTTGATTGAAAATTCATGAGGTCTTCTAAGTAGTTCTTAACGCAGTTGATTACAGTGAAAGTACAGTCCAAGGAATATCATCATTCAATCCCCGTACTGATGTACCTAATTTAAAGATCCAACGTTGTTCCAGTCTAAAGAGAAATTTAGCATCGTTAGATCTAACTGTAGGGGCTTCCAGTATCACCCACCATAGTTCATCTGGAGTATGGGGGGCATCTATAAAATGCGTGGAGAGTTTTGTAGTCAACCTACGACATCTGATATTACTCCTGTGTTCGTTGATTCTTATTTTTACCGGGCGTGTTGTCATCCCAACATAACGTAGTCCACAGGGGCATGTAATCATGTATATGCAATTCTTAGAGTTACAGTTCGTATGTTTTTTTAAGTACCAGATCCCTATGGGGTCAAGATCTAATGATTTTATTCGTCTAGTTAATATGCACACATTACAATTCCCACAAGGGTAATGTCCTTCAATTGCAGGGAGATCCCACATTGTTCTTTGTGTGGGGTTTTCATGTGCGTCACATGGGCGTGTATGTACCACTATGTCTTTGATGTTAGAGGTGCGCTTGAAGGCAAAGAGTGGTTTTGGTACAACGATTCCTCCGTTCACCAATGTCGGCCATCGTTTATTAATCAACTTTTTTATATCGTTGGATCGCCGGGTGAAGGTGGAAACACATGTGATCCGAGACTGGGGAGTTTTTTCTTTTGTTGACAAGAGCCATTCCCTCTGGTTATTTTTATCTCTTTTGCGGGCCAAATTCACAATTTTTGATGGGTAGTGACGTTCACAGAGTTTAGCTTGTAGAGTAATTGCGTGTTGATCGAAGTCTAGTATGGTGCTGCAGTTTCTTCTTAAGCGTAGAAACTGGCCCACGGGTAGGTTATCTCTAAGGGCCTTCGGATGATGGCTTTCGTACAGCAACAAGCTATTCCGATCTGTGGGTTTGTGATACGTACTGGTCGCTAATGAGCCATTCTCATCGATAGAAATCATCAAGTCCAAAAAGGGTAAATGGGTCGATGATGCAGTGGATGTAAATTTCAAAAAGGGGTCTAAGGAATTTACCCAGGTAGTAAATTGATCTACTACAGCTAAAGGACCTTGCCATATGACCAAGATGTCGTCTATATAGCGTTTCCATAATTTGATTTCATAGTGAAAGGAATTGGAAAGAGGCAAAATGTATTTTTTCTCGAAGTCAAACATATATAAGCATGCTAGGCTAGGCGCAAATGTACTTCCCATCGATGTACCTCGTATCTGATGGAAAAATTGTTCTTCAAATTGGAAGTAGTTTTCAGTCAAGGCCAACGTGGCGCATTGCATAATGAAAGATATGGGTGTAGTTGTGGGTGTGGAATTGTTCAAAAGAGCCGATTCCACCACCTGTAAGGTAGCCTCTTGAGGAATATTTGTGTATAGTGCTTCCACGTCTAAGGTAATAATACCTTGTATGTTGCCAGATTGATTGATGGAGTCTATCAGATTAAGGACATCCTTGGTGTCCTGTAAATAGGTGGAAGAGTTTTTTACCAGGGGCTGTAAGAAATGGTCACAAAAAATTGATAGGGGTTCAAGAACAGAGCCTATCCCTGACACTATCGGACGACCTGGAGGGGGAAGAACACCCTTATGGATTTTAGGTAGACAATAGAAGTATGGGGTTCTAGGGTCTGCCGTGTCTAGGAATTCTGCTTCCTTAGGGGAAATCCAACAATTGTTCTTGTCTTCCTCAAGAAGACACCTAATCTGTGTTTGTAACCTTCTGGTCTCTCCACGCATTTTATAGATACCCCCATACTCCAGATGAACTATGGTGGGTGATACTGGAAGCCCCTACAGTTAGATCTAACGATGCTAAATTTCTCTTTAGACTGGAACAACGTTGGATCTTTAAATTAGGTACATGAGTACGGGGATTGAATGATGATATTCCTTGGACTGTACTTTCACTGTAATCAACTGCGTTAAGAACTACTTAGAAGACCACATGAATTTTCAATCAACAAGATGTGGGTTGTCTATATCCTGTCAGGTCCATGATAACCCGTATTACAGGCTGAGTTGTTTTCATTTTTAATTTGACTTTCTTGAAGACTACTTTAGTCATCTCTATCAATTTATTGAAGCTGCGGTTTTACTAGAAACCTCTTATTCAATTTTTGCTGAAGATAAACATTAATCTAATATAGACCCTGATACGTTTTTATCAGAACGACTCAGTCCCACCATTAAGTGGAACTGAGTCCGTTTTCAGTGTCTATGCCATCACCAGTCACGAGTCCGTCTTCTCTGTTTATGATCCGCTGAATACGCGCACCGTCTCACAATGCTAGATAAACACTGCCAAGGACGGCACTCGCTGTTGTTAGGGACGCGGTCAGCAGGGTAGATGAAAAAACCTACGAACGACGTGTAATTGTGAGTAGGCTCCACGCTGACCTTTCTTCTTTTTACAGCAGAATCTGGCGGTTTCAATAACTCGCTTACATTTTAAATTACATGTGGCCATTGCGCTTTTGTTTCCATAGCGGCAATAGGTGACCGCGGTAGCTCGTATCTCATGTTGACTTTTAATGAAAAAGAAAGAGTGTTTCATATAGAACCTTCTAACGCTCGCTGAGTCGAGTTTGTCAGTCGTTTGGAAGTGTCAATTATTAACCAATTGAGCACCCTTTTTACTTTGAAATTCAGGGCACTTTGACCAATTTTCCACGAACTAGATTGAATGGAAACCACTTACTCATACCTTAAATACTCAAACACTTACATTGATTGCTGGTTTATGAGACTGTGATTCTTAAAACTGATAATACAATAGACAACGTCAGACTAATGATGAATTTATTTTTGATGGATATACTAGATGTTTAAAGTTGAATCCCTGATTGAGATATACATTGAACCTGTGTTGAGTCATTGTGCCATAACTCTTGTTATTTATGACTACCAATACTCAGAACGTCAGTTCCAGCTTCTGACTAGCGATTCCAAGGAGCTCTATCCTAAAACCGGGGATGGTAAGCTGAATTCCTCTAATTTTTGACACGAGTGGTGCACCATATCACTTTGTTCACTATGTTATTTGTACTATACAATTTTTATTTATTTCTGTATTTTCCACAATTAATTTTATTTGTAGGGCGACTTTTTTGACATAACATTCGCATCAAAGTAAGTGACTGTTCCATTGTCCTTTCCCGAGTAGGGTATAATAATTATTTTTGTTGGAGAAGTTCTTGTTACTTTTGGTCCTGATGAAGCGTCAGCGGACCCTATTGGGCCAATAGACGCGAAACATGTAGACCTACCGTCATGTAGGACAACATTTAGTTAGTTTCTCTTGCCTAAATGTTTAGAGCACGTGAGCATTACTACTCACTCTTTTGTCTCTCTCCCTGTTTTTAACCTTGGTCTCCATCTTATCAAAACTGATTAAAATTCATGATTATTAAAATTAGATGGATAACCAATTTTATTATTATTTTTCTCTCCATTATTGCTTGAGTACTTCAACTTAATTACTCATTCCATCTGCAATACGGTTAAGAGCTCCCCTCGGGGAGCCCGTTAGGCATTGCAACACCGGCCTAACGAGGAGTGTTTCCCGATGATGAAACCAGACATCCAATGTGATGCTTGAGGGCTCTTACTCCTGCAGATATAGGTTCTCCTTACTTCTCTTTCTTCCTTTTGGAACAGTGTACTTCCTTATTTGCAGTACGTCAGTTGGGAGACTGTACACTGGACCACTAACCTCCGGTTTGTGATTTTCATAAAAGAACCATATCCAGGTGGGTCATTCTTTGCATAAAGATCTGTTATTCATTGGCAAAGGAGGTTCCTCCTGAGGGTACTAGAGATCATTCCTTCAGGGCTATGTCAGCCACTTTGGCATTGGCTAGGGGTGTTCCAGTAGTGGATATTTGCAAAGCAGCAACTTGGGCTTCCCCCCACACTTTCGCAAAGCAGTATTGCTTGGATTTGGAACTTAGGAGGGACGGCCATTTTGCACGTTCTGTGTTGCAGGATTTCTTGGTGTGACCGGTCAGGCACACACCTCCGAGCGCGGTACTGCTTTGGGACTCTATTCATAAGGTGAGGAATCCACAGGTAGTTGTATCCATCAGATGAACAAGTTACTTACCTTCGGTAACGCATTTTCTGGTGGATACAGTAGCTACCTGTGGATTCCTCACAGTCCCACCTGCCTCCCCGTTGACTGTCTGGTCATACCAAGACCTTTTTATTATAAATGTATATACGTTTTAAATTATTTTTATATGAATCGATGTTGTATTTATAATGTATTTGAATTGCATTATGACTTTTTATTGCCATGATGACATCAGACGGAATTGCATGCGGAGCCGTGCAATTGTGACGTCCTTGTCGACGTGAAAAGCTGGGAAGAAAGTTTCTGTCAAATGCTGGCGCATTGGGAGAATTCATAAGGTGAGGAATCCACAGGTAGCTACTGTATCCACCAGAAAAAGCGTTACCGAAGGTAAGTAACTTGTTCTTATACTCCTCAGGTGTGAAACCATACCTAGTGATCAGGGCGTGCTTCATGATAGAGTATGAAAGCCCCTGAGGATCCCCTAAGGATGTCAGAGTATCCCTCCCCTCAACCTCAAAGTGCTTCCACAGACCCGCCTCCACCAATGAGCATCAGGGAACAAATTCATATGGAGAGCAGACTCATACCCCCTGAACCACAAGAATATAGCATCCTCTCTTTTGTAATCCTGCACAAGGTCTTTAGGAATGTGCACCCTCCTCTCAGACTGTACTGTGATATTGCTGCCACCATCCCTACTGGACTGGCTCCTCTGATCCAGCTCCCTCAAGCTGAGCTCATGAGCCAGCAGTATCATTTTTTCCTCTATGGCCATCCTCCTATCTTCCATCTCTCTTTGCATACTAAACTTCTCCAGCTGGTGAACCCTCTCTGCCTGTCTGTCCTGTAACTCTTCAGGAGTCAGACCCTTGGATGGCACACTGCTACCTGCCCTGGAGACTCTCTCCTTGGCATAACAGGCCCACCCACTATACCATTGTGTACGGATTGCACCTCCTCACCCTCATCCTTCTCCTCCTCCTCTGTCTGCCCCTCAGCTTCCTTGGCTATCACCCAGGCTCTCAGTGCATTCTGAATCTCCTCCTTCCTGGTGGAGCCCTTAATGGGACAGGCAAGATTTTTGCAGAACTACCTCAACTGAGGAACTGTATAGCTCTCCAGTTTCACTAAGTCAAAAGCAGCTCCAGCTGATGCATCTTCAGATTGAGACATGATGAAGAATCAACAAAAATGTAAAGTTCCAAGGCTGAAAAAGAGTTCCCAATGAAGTTCAAAAGTCAATCAAAGATCAGCAAAAATATTTCTGTAGGGAAAAATCCAAAAAGAGAAAAACAAAAAAAGCTGTGTGTGGTCCTGTAATAGTCCGCACTGAGAACAGTAGTGTACACTTAATCACTCAATGTCAAGTACAAATACAAGTCCAACCCTCACCACTGATCACCAATATTAGAAATGGGGGTCTTTGGTTGACAGTCATGTTACCCCTTGTCCAAGCAAGAACCTTCACTCTAGTCAGGGTAAAGGAGAATCACATTCAGTTAACCCCCGCTCACTCCCTTGGTAGCTTGGCACGAGCAGGCAGGCTTAACTTCAGGAGCAATGTACAAAGTATTTGTACCAACACACACAGTAATACAGGGAACCACTACAAAATGACACAACACAGGTTTAGAAAAATAGGTAATATTTATCTAAACAAAACAAGACTAAAATGACAAAAATCCAACATACACAAGTCAAGATATGAATTAAAAAAAATGAGTCTTCATCCTTAGAAAACAGTGAGAATGCTGTTGTTACACAAAGTACCTGATTAGCATAAAAAATAAAGCCGCACAGGCGAGCGTGTGTTGGAAAAGGGTAGCGATGCATTGATTTCTTACTCACAAGTGAGGCCGTGCATCATTTCCTTCTCTGGTCAGGTCAGCAATGCGTTGTTTTTCTTCCTTGCAAGAGAGTGTCGATTACCCAACGGGGTACCTCAGATCCGCGCAGAGTGGGGTTGACTTGGACGCTCAGGGATGATGCGTGGAAAATCCAGTTGCACAGTGTTAGAAAACCGCGCTGAGGGGGGTTTGCGTTGTTATCAGCCTCCTTAAGCGGGTGTTGTGCGTCGTTTCTCCACTGCATTGCGTTGATCTCCCAGTCGCGATGCAGGTGGAGCATCGATTTCAGCCCTGAAGCTGGCAGGCCGTCATTTATTAGCCGTGTTGCGGAAGGTGAGTTGTAAATTTCCCTGCATGGCGTACTATGGTGGTCATTCTGACCCTGGCGGTTGACTACCGCCAGGGCCGGGGACCGCGGATGCACCGCCAACAGGCTGGCGGTGCATCCATGGGCATTCTGACCGCAGCGGTACAGCCGCGGTCAGAAACGGGAAACCGGCGGTGTCCCGCCGGTTTCCCGCTGCCCTTGGGAATCCTCCATGGCGGCGCTGCAGGCAGCGCCGCCATGGGGATTCAGACCCCCTTACCGCCAGCCTGGTTCTGGCGGTTTTGACCTCCAGAACCTGGCTGGCGGTAACGGGTGTCGTGGGGCCCCTGGGGGCCCCTGCAGTACCCATGCCAATGGCATGGGCACTGCAGGGCCCCCTAACAGGGCCCCACCAAGATTTTCAGTGTCTGCCAAGCAGACACTGAAAATCGCGACGGGTGCAACTGCACCCGTCGCACCCCTTCCACTCCGCCGGCTCCATTCGGAGCCGGCATCCTCATGGATGGGGGTTTCCCGCTGGGCTGGCGGGCGGCCTTCTGGCGGTCGCCCGCCAACCCAGCGGGAAACTCAGAATTACCGCGGCGGTCTTTTGACCACGCATCGGTATTCTGACGGCGGGACTTTGGCGGGCGGCCTCCGCCGCCCGCCAAAGTCAGAATGACCCCCTATGTGTGTATTTTTTGTTCTTGTCTGCCAGCTTCACCTTTCAAGGGCCTAGGGACTGGATAGGGCACCACTTGGCAGGACAGGAATCTCAGCAGAGAGTCCAGGTGCTGGCAGGGGAAGTCTTTGATGGCCCTGAGACTTCAACAACAGGAGGCATGCTCAGTTCAAGCCCTTGGAGATTCTTCTCAAGCTGGAATGCACAACAAAGTCCAGTCTTTGTCCCCTTTCACAGACAGAATCAGCAACTGCAGGAAAGCCCAACAAAGCACAGTCACAGACAGGAGCAGAACTTCTCTTCAGCTCTCCTCCTTGGCAGAGGTTCCTCTTGATTCCAGAAGTGATCTCATTTTCACGGGTTTTGGGTCCACTACTTATACCCCTTTCTGCATTTGAAGTAGGCAAACTTTAAGGCAAAGAGTCTCTCTTGTTTGTGAAATCCTGCCTTGCTCAGGCCAGGCTTCAGACACATACCAGGGGGTTGGATACTGCATTGTGTGAGGAAAGTCACAGCCCTTTCAGGTGTGTGTGACCACTCCTCCAATCCCTCCTAACACAGATGGCTTATCAGGAAATGCAGACTACACCCCAGCTCCCTTTGTGTCACTGTCTAGTGTAAGGTGCAACCAGCCCAACTATCAAACTGACCCAGACAAGGAATCCACAAACATGCAGAGTCACAGAAATGGTATAAGCAAGAAAATGCTCACTTTCTAAAAGTGGCATTTTCAAACACACAATCTTAAAATCAACTTTACTAAAAGATGTATTTTTAAATTGTGAGCTCAGAGACCCCAAACTCCACATGTCTATCTGCTCCAAAAGGGAATCTACACTCTAATCAGATTTAACCCCTTCTGTGCCGCGGACGAAGTGGATACGTCCCGCGGCACAGTGCTGCTGTGCCGAGGACGTAACCACTACGTCCTCGGCACACAGCCCAGAGGGAGCGCTCTCGCTCCCTCTGTGTGCTTCCCTCCCACCCCCCAAAGTCGGGGATGGAAGGGGAAGCCCTTCCCCTTCCACCCCCGACCCCCCCACCCCCCCATAATGACGTCAGCGCGCGATCACGCGCTGACTTCATTATGGGGATATCGACGCACAGGAAGCCATTTGCTTCCTGTGCGGCGACGAGAGAAGAGGTGAGTTCCTCTTCCCGGTGGGTGGGGGGTTGGGGCTAAAGAGGCACCGGGGAAAAGGAAAGGCTTTTCCTTTTCCCCGGTGTCTCTTTGAGCATTCCTGCTGCCCGATCGCATTGCGATCGGGCAGCAGGAATGCCCACTAGACACCAGGGATTAGTTTTTTTTGTTTTACTTCTGTGTTTCTGGCATGCGGGGAGCGTCCCCTTGGGCAAGGGTCGCTCCCCTTTTGGGGGCAATTACTTACGGCCATTTCTGCCCCCCTTGGGGGCAGATTGGCCTACTTTTTAGGCAGATCTGCCTCCAAGGGGGGCAGAAAACACTAGATCACCAGGGTTTTATATTTTTATGTGCATTTATGTGGAGGGGGGTGCCCCCTTGGGCAAGGGGCGCCCCCCCCAAGGGGGCAGAGAACTGTTGGCCTTTTCTGCCCCCCTTGGGGGCAGATCGGCCTATTTTTTTTAGGTCCATCTGCCCCAAAGGGGGGCAGAAGCCACTTGGGCACCAGGGATTGTGTGTGTAGTGGATGGGGGGGCGCCCCCTTGGGCAAGGGTCGCTCCCCTTTGGGGGGCATGTCTTTTCGGGCCATTTCTGCCGCCCTTGAGGGCAGATTGGCTACTTTTTAGCCAGATCTGCCCCCAAGGGGGGCAGAAAACACTAGATCACCAGGGTTTTTTATTTTTATGTGTATTTATGTGGGGGGGGTGCCCCCTTGGGCAAGGGGCGCCCCCCCCAAGGGGGCAGAGAACTGTTGGCCTTTCCTGCCCCCCTTGGGGGCAAATCGGCCTATTTTTTTTAGGTCCATCTGCCCCCAAGGGGGGCAGAAGCCACTTAGGCACCAGGGATTGTGTGTGTAGTGGATGGGGGGGCGCCCCCTTGGGCAAGGGTCGCTCCCCTTTGGGGGGCATGTCTTTTAGGGCCATTTCTGCCCCCCTTGAGGGCAGATCAGCCTATTATTTTTAGGCTGATCTGCCCCAAGGGGGGCAGAAACCACTAGAACGCCAGGGATTTTTTTTTATGTGTTTATTTTAGTGGGGGGGCGTCCCCTTGGGCATGGGGCGCCCCCCCCAAGGGAAGCATTGACCTGTTGGCCATTTCTGCCCTCCCTGGGGGCAGATGGGCCTATTTTTGTAGGCCCACCTGCCCCCAAGGGGGGCAGAAGCCACTTAGACACCAGGGATAGTGTGTGTGTGTTAGTGGATGGGGGGGGCCTTGGGCAAGGGTCGCCCCCCACTTTGGGGCACATGTACCCAGGCCATTTCTGCACCCCTTGGAGACAGATCAGCCTATTATTTTTAGGCTGGTCTGCCCCCAAGGGGGGCAGAAACTACTAGAATGCCAGGGATTTTTTTTTATTTGTTTATTTTTGTGGGGGGGGCGTCCCCTTGGTCACGGGGCGCCCCCCCAAGGGGGGCATTGACCTGTTGCCCATTTCTACACCCCCTGGGGGCAGATGGGCCTATTTTCTTAGGCCCACCTGCCCCCAAGTGGGGCAGAAGCCACTTAGACACCAGGGATAGTGTGTGTGTGTGTGTGTGTGTTAGTGGATGGGTGGGGCCTTGGGCAAGGGTCGCCCCCCACTTTGGGGGCACATGTACCCAGGCCATTTCTGCACCCCTTGGAGACAGATCAGCCTATTATTTTTAGGCTGGTCTGCCCCCAAGGGGGGCAGAAACTACTAGAACGCCAGGGATTTTTTTTTATTTGTTTATTTTTGTGGGGGGGCGTCCCCTTGGTCACGGGGCGCCCCCCCAAGGGGGGCATTGACCTGTTACCCATTTCTACACCCCCTGGGGGCAGATGGGCCTATTTTCTTAGGCCCACCTGCCCCCAAGGGGGGCAGAAGCCACTTAGACACCAGGGATAGTGTGTGTGTGTGTGTGTGTGTGTGTTAGTGGATGGGTGGGGCCTTGGGCAAGGGTCGCCCCCCACTTTGGGGGCACATGTACCCAGGCCATTTCTGCACCCCTTGGAGATAGATCAGCCTATTATTTTTAGGCTGGTCTGCCCCCAAGGGGGGCAGAAACTACTAGAACGCCAGGGATTTTTTTAAATTTGTTTATTTTTGTGGGGGGGCGTCCCCTTGGTCAAGGGGCGTCCCCCCAAGGGGGGCATTGACCTGTTGCCCATTTCTACACCCCCTGGGGGCAGATGGGCCTATTTTCTTAGGCCCACCTGCCCCCAAGGGGGGCAGAAGCCACTTAGACACCAGGGATAGTGTGTGTGTGTGTGTGTGTGTGTGTTAGTGGATGGGTGGGGCCTTGGGCAAGGGTCGCCCCCCACTTTGGGGGCACATGTACCCAGGCCATTTCTGCACCCCTTGGAGACAGATCAGCCTATTATTTTTAGGCTGGTCTGCCCCCAAGGGGGGCAGAAACTACTAGAACGCCAGGGATTTTTTTTTATTTGTTTATTTTTGTGGGGGGGCGTCCCCTTGGTCACGGGCCGCCCCCCCAAGGGGGGCATTGACCTGTTGCCCATTTCTACACCCCCTGGGGGCAGATGGGCCTATTTCCTTAGGCCCACCTGCCCCCAAGGGGGGCAGAAGCCACTTAGACACCAGGGATAGTGTGTGTGTGTGTGTGTGTGTGTTATTGGATGGGTGGGGCCTTGGGCAAGGGTCGCCCCCCACTTTGGGGGCACATGTACCCAGGCCATTTCTGCACCCCTTGGAGACAGATCAGCCTATTATTTTTAGGCTGGTCTGCCCCCAAGGGGGGCAGAAACTACTAGAACGCCAGGGATTTTTTTTTATTTGTTTATTTTTGTGGGGGGCGTCCCCTTGGTCACGGGGCGCCCCCCCAAGGGGGGCATTGACCTGCTGCCCATTTCTACACCCCCTGGGGGCAGATGGGCCTATTTTCTTAGGCCCACCTGCCCCCAAGGGGGGCAGAAGCCACTTAGGCACCAGGGATAGTGTTGTGTGTGTTTTTTTTTTTTTTTGTTGCTTTTTTTTTTTAGGGCTGTCCCCTTTGGCAAGGGTCGCTCTCCATGGGGACACACTACTAAAGGTATTTTCTGGCTTCCTTGGGGTAGACAGGTCTATTTTATTAGTAGGCCCATCTGCCCCATGGCAGAATCCACTTAGGCACCAATTTCTAAATGTTTGATGGTGGGGTGTTTGTCAACTGAAGAAGTCTTTGCATTTGTGATAAAAAATGTTTTCCTCCTTTTTGTTCTAGTTCAAAGCTTTTGCTTTATTTGCTGTGGCTCCTTGCGGTTTTGGCGGTGGTTGACCTGCAGTTTGCACAGTTGCATGTTTTAGGTAAGTAAAAACAATTTACTCCAAAGGAGTATTGTTGCCATGCATCAATGACATGTTTGTAGGGGGTGTACTAAATGCAGGATTGTGTGTGAAATTGTCCTTAGGTTTGTGCACAATGATATTTGTTTTGTCTTATTTCTAATTTGCCTTTCTTTCTTTATTTTTAGTGGGATATCATTGGTGATTGCTGTGTAGTTGCTGGTGAATCAAGCTTTTTCAGGCAAGTGAGCGGTATAGTTTTTGAGTTTATAACTCTTACTAACAAAGCTATACTTTGTCACTTGTCTTACACAGTGCTGGTTGTTGGTGGTGAATTTGTCCAGTTAATTTTAGCAGGAGATATCATGGCTAGCCGCAGGATGACCGCTCAGCAGGTGGTTGGTATGCTTTTTGAGTCACAGTCTGATCATGACTATGAGACAGACTCTGCATCTGAGGCAGAGGAGGAAGTCAGAGATTCTGGCAGTGATGTTTCTCTTGGAGGGGAATCTTCTGATGATGAAGCCACACTCAGTGCAGATGAAGGGCCTGTTGTAGAGGAGGACATTGATGTGCCAATAGTGCAGCAACCTGGGGCTGAAAGGTTTCCCGTTATAAGACCTGATGTCTGGGTTGCCCCAAATATGCAGCAGCCAGAGTTGCCTGCCTTTACTGGTCTCCCGGGGTGTAATGCCAATACAGAGAACTTTATGCCTATCAATTTCTTTGAGTTATTCATGGATGATGTGTTTTTGGAAGAGATTGTTGAGCAGACTAATTTGTATGCGGAGCAGCATTTGAGGGACAACGCTGCTAGACTTAGGCCACACTCTAGAGCTGCCCAGTGGATTCCCACTAATTTGGAGGAGTTAAAAAAGTTTTTGGGTTTGACTTTTTTGATGGGGTTGATAAGGAAGCCGTCACTGGCTTCTTATTGGTCTACTAGTCCCTTGATGGCAACAGCTATATTTCCAGCGACCATGAGTCGTAATCGGTATTTGCTTCTTCTTAGGATGCTGCATTTTGTTGACAATGCATTAGCCTTGCCACGAGATCACCCAGATTCTGACCGTCTTTTTAAGATTAGGCCTGTCCTTGATCATTTTGTAGATCGGTTTTCAGAGGTCTATGTTCCAGGCAAAGAGTTAAGTGTGGACGAGTCTTTGGTCCTCTTCAAGGGTCGTTTGTTTTTTAGGCAGTACATTCCTAGCAAAAGGGCACGATATGGAATTAAATTGTATATGCTGTCTGAAAGTAGGACAGGATATGTGTATAGTTTCCGTTTGTACACTGGTAGGGATTCCAATATTGACCCCCCTGGTTGTCCTCCCACTTTTGGAGTTACTGAGAAAATTGTGTGGGATCTTGGTAGACGACTGTTCAACAAAGGTCACCATTTGTATGTAGATAACTTCTACACTGGTGTGCAATTGGTCAAGGAATTGTTTAGAGTGGACACAGTTGCTTGTGGCACAATCCGTTCTAACCGGAAAGGCTATCCAAGGGAGCTTGTCTGTAAAAAACTTGAGAGAGGACAGTGCTGTGCCTTGCGGAACGAGGAGCTGCTAGCTTTGAAATTTTCAGATAAGAGGGATGTCTACATGCTAAGTACCATCCATGATGAGAGTACTTCCCCTGTGACTGTTTGGGGCCAGGTTGCTGAAGTGCGCAAACCTGTGTGCATTTTAGATTATAATAAGCACATGGGAGGTGTAGATAGAGTTGACCAGAGGTTGGAACCTTATACTGCTATTCGTAAGTCTTACGTTTGGTATAAGAAGTTAGCACTTCACCTCTTCCACTTAGCAACCTTCAATGCTTTTATTGTGTTTAGGGATAGGTCTCCAGAGTCAAAGATGACATTTGTGAAATTTCAGGAGTCAGTGATAGAGAGCCTTATTGTGGTGGAACAGGCCAGAGTTCCTAGAGAAGCAGTGGTGGAGGATGTGGCTAGATTGAAAGATCGCCACTTTGCTGAGCACATTCCTCCCACACCCAAAAAAGACTTTCCAGCTAAGAAATGTAGAGTGTGTTTTCGAAGAGGTATCCGGAGGGAGTCTCGAATGTACTGCCCGGATTGTCCTTCAAAGCCTGGGCTGTGTGTCGGTGCTTGTTTTAAGAATTACCACACCCAGAAGAATTTCTGGGAACAACCATGAGTGTAAACTCATGTCTGTTTTGTATTTTCATGTGTTTAGTTTCATGGTTAGCATTTCTGTCATGTTCTTAGTTAGAGCTTTTCTGTTTGTAGTTTTGTAATTCTTTCTACTTAGTTAGGGAATCCTCTGTTAAAAAAAAAATTTAAAAAAATGATGCCATTGTGGGTGGAGTGGGGCTTGGCTGAGAGTGTACATATTGACTTGCTGTTGGCTACTGCAACACACTGCCAGCCAAACACCAGTCCACACACTCCCATCAGCTGGTGTGATTGTTGTATCAGGCACGTGGGCGTATGTAAGTGATGGGCCCTTGAGTGGCGCTGTCTGTCGATGTGAGTGTTGTAATGTGCTGGGCCCGTGGCTGGCGGTGTGAATGGCCTTGTGTGTGTCATGTATGAAAGTTGTGTGAATGGACTGTAAAGCGGTTGGTGCCTTGTCGCGGCTTTACAGCTCACGAGCTGTGAGTCATTGGTTCAGTTTTTTGCCTTTCAGTTACTAACAGTGCATTTCATTTTTGTGAAAGCTCTTGTTAGTAAAATTTGATCCACTGAACCATCACTCACCCTCGTGCCAAATCCAACCAGTATGTGGGGTAAAAATGACAAAACCTGCTCCGCTGTAATCAGGCGTCGCAGCACACCTGTGACACGCTAGGTGCCTCTGGTGGGACCCCGATGATGAAGCATGCCACCAACTTGGTTGGTGGGTGAGGGGTCTTTTTCACATAACCTAACTGTGTTTCTTTTCAAAATTTTAGTGTTTGGCACATCACGGACGTATGTGGGCACATCAAAACGATATATTACAAAACTACCTGGGTTTGGGGGGGAGAGGGCACCTATGTTTTTGGTCCTGTGTGCGGCCTTCATCTAGGGAAACCTACCAAACCCAGACATTTTATAAAACTAGACACCCCAAGGAGTCCAGGGAGGTGTGGCTTGCGTAGATCCCCCAACATTTTCTTACCCAGACTCCTCTGTAAACCTCAATGTGCTTAAAAAAAGCATATTTTCCTGACTTTTCTTCGTAGGATCACCACTCCAGCACAAAATTCCTACTCCCCAGTGTTCCCCTCAGCCTCCCAAGTAAAATGACACCTCACTTATGTGCGTCCCCAAAGCAGAGTCAGTCTAAAGATGTATAAAAGAATATGTCCTTATAAACTTGCTGTGCTATCCCCTCTATCTCTACAAGTTTTGGGCCTTATTCTGTTGCAGGCACCTGGCCCACCCACACAAGTGAGGTATCATTTTTATCGGGAGACTTGGGGGAACGCTGGGTGGAAGGAAATTTGTGGCTCCACTCAGATTCCAGAACTTTCTGTCACCGAAATGTGTGGAGAATGTGTTTTTTTAGACAGAATTTGAGGTTTGCAAAGGATTCTGGGTAACAGAACCTGGTCCGAGCCCCACAAGTCACCCCATCTTGGATTCTCCTAGGTCTCTAGTTTTCAGAAATGCACAGGTTTGGTAGGTTACCCTAGGTGCCGGCTGAGCTAGAGGCCAAAATCTACAGATAGGCACTGTTTTCAATGAAAAAATGTGATGTGTCCACGTTGCGCTTTGGGGCCTTTCCTGTCGCGGGCGCTAGGCCTACCCACACAAGTGAGGTATCATTTTTATCGGGAGACGTGGGGGAACGCTGGGTGGAAGGAAATTCGTGGCTCCTCTCAGATTCCAGAACTTTCTGCCACAGAAATGTGAGGAACATGTGTTTTTTTAGCCAAATTTTGAGGTTTGCAAAGGATTCTGGGTAACAGAACCTGGTCCGAGCCACACAAGTCACCCCATCTTGGATTCCCCTAGGTCTCTAGTTTTCAGAAATGCACAGGTTTGGTAGGTTTCCCTAGGTGGCGGCTGAGCTACAGGCCAAAATCTACAGGTAGGCACTTTGCAAAAAACACCTCTGTTTTCCTTCACCAATTTGGCTGTGTCCACGTTGCGCTTTGGGGCGTTTCCTGTCGCGGGCGCTAGGCCTACCCACACAAGTGAGGTATCATTTTTATCGGGAGACGTGGGGGAACGCTGGGTGGAAGGAAATTCGTGGCTCCTCTCAGATTCCAGAACTTTCTTCCACAGAAATGTGAGGAACTTGTTTTTTTTTAGCCACATTTTGAGGTTTGCAAAGGATTCTGGGTAACAGAACCTGGTCCGAGCCACACAAGTCACCCCATCTTGGATTCCCCTAGGTCTCTAGTTTTCAGAAATGCACAGGTTTGGTAGGTTTACCTAGGTGGCGGCTGAGCTACAGGCCAAAATCTACAGGTAGGCACTTTGCAAAAAACACCTCTGTTTTCTGTGATGTGTCCACGTTGTGTTTTGGGGCATATCCTGTCGCGGGCGCTAGGCCTACCCACACAAGTGAGGTATCATTTGTATCGGGAGACTTGGGGGAACATAGAATAGCAAAACAAGTGTTATTGCCCCTTGTCTTTCTCTACATTTTTTCCTTCCAAATGTAAGACAGTGTGTAAAAAAGACGTCTATTTGAGAAATGCCCTGTAGTTCACATGCTAGTATGGGCACCCCGGAATTCAGAGATGTGCAAATAACCACTGCTTCTCAACACCTTATCTTGTGCCCATTTTGGAAATACAAAGGTTTTCTTGATAGCTATTTCTTACTCTTTATATTTCAGCAAATGAATTGCTGTATACCCGGCATAAATTGAAAACCCACTGCAGGGTGCAGGTCATTTATTGGCTCTGGGTAGCTAGAGTTCTTGATGAACCTATAAGCCCTATATATCCCCGCAACCAGAAGAGTCCAGCAGACGTAACGGTATATTGCTTTCGAAAATCTGACATTGCTGGAAAAAGTTACAGAGTAAAACGTAGAGGAAAATTGATGTTTTTTTCACCTCAATTTCAATATTTTTCTTTTTCAGTTGTTATTTTCTGTAGGAAACCCTTGTAGGATCTACACAAATGACCCCTTGCTGAATTCATATATTTGTCTACTTTTCAAAAATGTTGCGGTTTCTGGGATCCGGCATTGGTTTCATGCCCATTTCTGTCACTGACTGGAAGGAGGCTGAAAGCACAAAAAATCGTAAAAATGGGGTATGTCCCAGTAAAATGCCAAAATTGTGTTGAAAAATTGGGTTTTCTGATTCAAGGCTGCCTGTTCCTGAAAGCTGGGAAGCTGGTGATTTTATCACCGCAAACCCTTTGTTGATGCCCTTTTCAGGGAAAAAACCACAAGCCTTCTTCTGCAGCCCATTTTCCCAATTTTTTTGAAAAAAACGAAATTTTCACTGTTTTTTGGCTAATTTCTTGGCCTCCTTCTGGGGAACCCACAAAGTCTGGGTACCTCTAGAATCACTAGGATGTTGGAAAAAAAGGACGCAAATTTGGCGTGGGTAGCTTATGTGAACAAAAAGTTATGAGGGCCTAAGCGCGAACTGCTCCAAATAGCCAAAAAAAGGCTCGGCACAGGAGGGGGAAAAGGCCTGGCAGCGAAGGGGTTAAAGGTAGCCCTCATGTTAACCTATGAGAGGGACAGGCCTTGCAACAGTGAAAAACTAATTCAGCAATATTTCACTGTCAGGACATATAAAACACATTACTATATATCCTACCTTAACCATACACTGCACACTGCCCTTTGGGCTACCTAGGGCCTACCTTAGGGGTGTCTTATATGTGAGAAAAGGGAAGGTTTATGCCTGACAAGTGGGTACACTTGCCAAGTCGAATTTACAGTTAAAACTTCACACACAGAGACTGCAGTGGCAGGTCTGAGACATGATTACAGAGGTACTTATGTGGATGGGACAACCAGTGCTGCAGGCTCACTAGTAGCATTTGATTTACAGGCCCTGGCACCTCTAGTGCACTTTACTAGGGTCTTACTAATACATCAAATATGTCAATCATGGATAAACCAATTATATACACATTTTGTATAGGAGCACTTGCACTTTAGCATTGGTTAGCAGTGGTAAAGTACCCAGAGTTAGAAAAACAGCAAAAACAGAGTCCAGCACACATCATCAACCTGGGAAACAGAGGCAAAAAGTTAAGGGAGACCACGCCAAGGATGAAAAGTCTAACAGGCTTCCTTCCTACTTATTGGCATTTTAGAGGTGACAAACAGTTGGTGTTGGTGCTCCGTCACCTCTGTGATCAGGATCTGATTCTCCTCCTAATTGAAGTGACACTTCCTCTTCCTTTTCCCATTCTTCTAGGAGTCTGTATGTCCATCCTGGCTTGTACTGGGCTGATTTGAGTCTCTCTGGGGCCTCCATTTTTCTACTTCGTGGCTGCTGTTTATTGTGTTTGCAGGTTTGTTTTAGATGCTTTTAGGGAAAAAGTGATGCTAGCACAATTAGTGTCATAAAATGTGCTGCAAATCATGCTAGCGCCACTTTTCTGGGACTAGGGTCATTTTTTTTAGCCATATTGCAAAGATTAGAGTCACTTTTTTTTTATGTTAACCATTTCTTACCGCATGGCAGTAAGATATGGTGTTAGCCGGCATTTAATTTGTTTACACACAACTGTGCTAGCGCAGTTGTGCACCATTTCTTGTAAATATGGGCCAATGTTTCTGTGGGATTATTTTCACAGGTGTAAATACAAGCAAAAGGTGCACCCAAAACAGTCTCTTTGCAAATGAAATGATTCTGTATTGTTATATCCCCATGATACAATTATTAATAGACAATAGTGCAGACAGTGTGTTGCTCAAAGTGGTGAATATGTGACATATGTGCACAGATGCCATATACGTCCAGGGATTCAAAATAATAGTTAACAGGCAAAGTACAATATTATTTTTAGATCTTTGTTCCAAATCTTCGATGGACAACCCAGAAATATTTTTGACGTTTTGGCCCAATGGTATAAATTTGTGTGCCTCATCAGGTCATAAGCCATCTGTTTAATAACCTAAAACACGGCAACAGAGGGTAATTTCAACATTTGTAACTGGCTACCAGGCAACCAAATGTGCTTTAATATTATATGCACAATTCTCCTATGTGAATAGGATTATTAATTCTTTGAATGGTTGATGATGTCTCTTACCGGGGGGCGTGGCCGGCAGTCGAGGAGTCTGCAAGCTTAGCGCGGAGCTCCGGGGCTGGGATTAGGGCCCAGCCGGCATTTCTACCGCGCAGAGCTCACCAATTTATCTACTGCCCACTGGGATCCTCCCCGGTGGACTTCTAGCGTCGGAGGCAATCTCGTCCCAGGTGATTCTACCCACTGCGGAGGCGTCTTTGTGCGAGCTCTTCGGACGCCTGGGGGAAAAATATACAAAAGCAAAATGGTGACTGCAGCGTTCGCAGCGGCCGCTGACGAGACGGGAGAAGTACAAAGGCCCGGAGCAACAGCGGCGGCCTGGAACTGAATGTTGTGACTCGGGGAGCTCGCAGGGAGTGTTGGAGACCCCGGACTGGTGTGGGGGCCGGTGAGTGCGGGGGCACGCGAGGGGGGGAGAGCAGTGGGGCCCCACCCGGGCGCAGAGAGCGGACCGGAGTCCGACCGCCCAATGATCAAAGAGAAAAAGACAGCCGGCCCCTGGGACCCCCTAAAAGCCATAAAAAGGGGCGATCGAAGCGCGAAGGACACTCGCCCTGCCTCCTGCCTGAATTAAAAAAAAAAACACATCTTAGTGACAATGCGGAGCCGAGAGAGGGGCGGGGCGGGCCCACCCTGCTGCAGGGGCCTTGAGTAATTCGGGTCCCCGGAGACGCCTTAGTTCCGGGGCCCCCGTCAGAGACTCGATCCGATTGCCCCTCAGGACGCCCCCGAAGCTGTAAATGGAGTGGAGGTGTTGGACTGCGATACTCCCACCCCTATGTTTGCACGCTAAGGGGCCTGGGACACTAATTACGCAGGTGAAGTCACAGATAACATTACCTGCTCCTGCGTTTCGCCCCCTCCGTGGGAGCCACAACCGGACCACTACAGAGGACCCTCATGCTGGAGAACAGGGAGTCCCTACAGAGCATCCCTGGATACCCCAGGAAGGTCTATCGCCCAAACACACCACCTGAAGAGCTGAATCTGACCCTCCAGGGGACCGTAAGACATACAGGACCCTAGACCTAAAGGAGCACGGAAAGAGCGAAACCGAGATCAGATGCTGGCTTCACAACCTCTATATTGGGTGGACTCAAAGGAGAATGAGTCATAGAACACTCCTCGCATCCTGACCACCCTGGCATATCCGGGATCTGACAGAACTCTACAGACGGTACCAGCAAAAGGAAGATGCGGAGTGGGAAAGTGGGAGAATCTCTCCCCCCCCACTGATTGAAACCTGAGAAGGGAGGAAGACCAGAGAAATAAAGTGGTCCTGCGGGGATTTGGGCACTCGACTCGCCCTCTCCAGTCACAGCACAGTTTTAATCATGGGGAAACCTAAAAAGCGAGAAGACCAATCTCAAACGGAATTTGCAAATGTGAAACAACCTACCCAACCCTCCAACCTGGCTTGCTCAGGCAATCTGATTCCACAAGAAACAACACTGGACACAGTCCTCCTAGCTATTAAAGAATCCCGTGAAGCACTTGAGAAAAAAATTGATAGCCTATCGTCGGACCTCTCACTATTACAAGATGACCACCGCAAACTGAAAGAGAGAGTGGGGGCGGACGAAAAATCTCTATCCACAGTCGACCTTGCACAACAAACAACAACTAAGGAAATAGCGCATATTACTGCCCGAATTAAGACATTGGAAACTAGAGCAGAAGATGCTGAAAACCGAGCACGTAGGAATAACCTCAGACTTATCGGAGTGGCGGAAGGTTCGGAATCCTCAGCAATCAGCACAGAATCCTTCCTGGAAAATTGGATTAGAAACACAGTGTCCCCCGAGGGCCTTTCGGCTTACTTCGCAATAGAAAGAGCTCATAGGATCCCCAACAGGGCACCACCTCCGGGAGCTAGACCACGCCCAATCATAGCTAAACTGCTGCATTACAAAGACAGAGACTATATACTCTCCCAATCACGACAACTAGGCGAAACTTTATGCAATAATCAGCGGGTTATGATCTTTCCGGACTTCACGAGAGAAACCCAGGCGCAAAGGGCCTCCTTTCACAGTCACAAACGCATTCTACGAAAAAATGGGATAAAATATGCAATGCTTTTCCCTGCCAAGCTCAGAATAGAACACGAAGGTAAAAAACATTTCTTCTTATCGCCACAACTGGTGGGGGAGTGGCTGGATGCCTTGAACCTGTCTATCTCAGCTCTCCCCCGTAGACCCCCGCTAACCCGGGAAGAAACGCAGTCGTACCTCTACGTGGACCACGGAGGCGGCCGCCCCCAAAACATCAATCTCTTCAGGAGATGCAAGACGCCGTAGATGCAGCCGCCGCCCTTAGCGGGGGATCCTGCCACAGACCTTGGACTTCTGGCAGCCTTTCGGACCCTGACTCCAGTTGCGGGGGTTCATCGATATCCTCATGAGACACTTCCACCAGCCTACCTATAATAACACCAGGTACCTCAGAAGAAATTATTTGACTCTACTGTGTGCAGTCCATCCTGACCGTGAGTATCTAAAAGAAAACAATTAACTCTGACTATTGTTCCTGCTCAGCTCTAGCTCTGGAACACTGCTTGTAAAAGCCTGTGACAAAAGTGGATACTACAAAGAGCTGGCCATGTTGCAGCCGGCCCCGGAAGAGTCTCAGGACACGCGTTCTCGGCTCCTGCCACGCCACCCACCTATAGGATATTAGAATAGGAATGTTAACAGTTTGGACGGGAAGAGTTTTAGTAGCCGGTCCTGGGGAGTGGGAGTTGGGATTTATGTTTATTCAATTAGTTTTAGGGGAACATCGTGCACTGAGGCCTAGAGTGGTAAATATCTCTAGAACCAAACACTTGATAGCTTATTGTAGCAATAAATTACCTTTGGATCTTTCCCCTAATAGTAGCCAACAACTAGTAAATCAAGGCTATGACTTCAAGATACAAATTTATAATCTGGAATGTCAGGGGGTTAAATAATATTGCCAAGCGATATAAGGTGTACAGCTACCTTAAACGTAGAGGAGCTCATATTGCTACACTTCAGGAAACTCATTTGCTCGAGCAGGAGGTTGTGGCACTTAGGAAAAGAAGGAGAGGCCAAATATTCGCTACCAATTATTCGGCGTTTGCAAGAGGAGTTCTAGTTTGGATACGCCCTGGCGTTCCATTCCAGGCCCTACACACAAACTTAGATAAAGATGGAAGATACGTTGTTATCACGAGAAGGCTGGATGGAAGGGAAATAACTATAGGGGGCCTTTATGCCCGAACCAGGATCAAAATAAATTCTTTGGCACTTTGTCTAGGGAGCTGGGTCCGATTCTAGCGAGCCCGAAAATGATAGGTGGGGACGTTAATTGCATAACAGATATCAATATGGACAATATGGACAGATCGCACCCCCCCCCCTCACAAACTCAGACTCTAAAAACTGCTAAAGCTTTTACAGAATGGCAACAACACTGGCAAATAAGAGACTGCTGGAGACACCTCAATCCGCATAATAGAGAATATTCCTTCTACTCAGCAGTACATGACCTACACGTAAGACTAGACACTGTACTAGTCTCCCCAGAGCTACAATCCATCGTAGTTTCAGCCCAATATCTGGGCCGTACCATTTCAGATCACAATCCATTACTGATCTCATTAGTTTGGCATAGGGAAAAACCTGTGGTCCCCATGTGGCGACTTGGGGCAGAGGCATTAGAGGACGAGGCATTAGAGGACGAGGCCTTTAAACACTACCTTCACAATACTATCAAAGACTATTTCAAACTAAATGCAGGAACAGCATTCACTAGATCATTAGAATGGGAAACCTTTAAAATAGTAACCAGAGGCAACTGTATTGGGGAAAGTGTAGGTGTGCGTAGATCTATCGAATCTGAGCTTAAAAAACTTGAAGACTCTCTAAGAGACACTGAACGCAAACTTCCTTCTCACCCTGAGCTGACCCCTCTTTTGCGGGAAACTAAAACGAAAATAGTCGAAGATAACATCAGGCTCTCTCGCTTCAACTACAAACAGTACTTAAGTAGACAACACGCTGAAGGAGATAAGGCAGGCGCACTACTGGCGTGGCTAGCCAAACCCTCCAAACAACAAACTATTATACTTGAAATTGAGAGGAGCCCAGGTGACAGAGTACTTAGCCAAAAATAAATTGACGCTTGCTTCTTCGAATACTACTCCTCCCTCTATGCATCACCCACCGAATCAATTAATATCACTCAAGTCCCAGAACTGGAGGCACTTGCTCTCCCTAGACTGGAAGGCGAAGAAAGCTCAACCCTAGCTGCCCCTATTTCGATAGCAGAAATTAAAACTGCAATACAAAGCATGGCAAAGGGTAAAGTACCGGGAGCAGACGGTCTCCCTTCAGAGTTCTACCAACTATATCAGGATACACTGGCACACTATACACGGAAGCGTGGCATAATAATAAATTACCTCATTCCACTAACAATGCCATAATGATCCCCTTATTAAAACCAGAAAAACCTGCTACTGATGTCCGCTCATACCGACCTCTATCTATGTTGAACCTAGATTATAAAATTTTAAGCAGGATATTAGCTAATAGACTCTTACCCTTCATGACCTCATTGATTCATTAGGATCAATCGGGTTTCATCCCACTATGCAGTACAGCGCAAAACATCAGACGCCTAATCTCAATTCTTCACTCCGTGCCTGATACCATACCTCAAGCAGCAATAATTTCAATAGACATTGAAAAAGCCTTTGATAGCTTAAGATGGGACTACCTAGAGCAAGTTATGTTAAAACTGGGATTGGGAGGTTTCACTCGCTGGATGAAATTATTAAACACAAACCCCACAGCAAGAGTACGCACGGGTAGCACTTTTTCCGAGCCCTTCACTGTGGGAAGAGGGACCAGACAAGGCTGCCAACTCTCCCCCCTCTTATTCGCTATAGCGGTAGAGCCCCTTGCACAAACTGCAAGATCCAAAAGATACTTTGAGGGCATCCCAAATATTAACTGGACACACCACATCGCCCTCTATGCCGATGACATGCTACTTTTCCTCAAGAACTTAATTGCGGACCTTCCTGGGGCGATAGAAATGCTAGAAAACTTCGGATCTGCCTCGGGACTCCGGATTAATTGGAGGAAATCCTCCATCTTTCCGGCGTTCAAAGACACCCCAAAGCCCTCCGATACTAGGGATTTGCCCTGGTCACCGAACACTTTTAAATATCTTGGAGTCAACATTTATCATTCAGTAGAAGACTTGCTAGTGGGGAATATACATGGAGCAATTAGGAGAATCAAATCTAGCATGCAGTTCTGGAGCACCCTGCCTCTAACAGTTGCAGGGAGAGTCACTCTGCTTAAAATGATAGTACTGCCAAGACTTCTATATTATTTCTCTACGCTCCCTCTAATAATCCCGAGCCCAGTATTTAAGAACACAAATTCTTTAATCGCAAGCTTTATTTGGGGACCTAACAGACACAGAATAGCACTACATATGCTACAAAGACCTACCATGGAGGGAGGACTAGCCGTGCCAAACTTAGAAATTTACTATTGGGCGGGACAAATACAATGGCTGGCAAAATTGATTAATAAACCCCCAGTTGCAAAAGATTTACAGATACCTTTAAACTGCCTGCTAGGAAAAATCTTACATATAGTATTGAACTCCAGGAAACCGAAAGAGCCTCTTCCTCTGGAGTGGGAAGCTACTAGACACTGCTGGGATCTCTACCTCAAACGCTCTCATACAAAGACTGCTTACGCTTCTGAAATCCCTTTGGAGTCTTTGAACTGCCTCCTAGGTAATCAAATCACCAAACATATCAATAAATTAGTCCCTTTTAATATTACGAAATTGGGCGACTTGTTTCTCAATGGGAAACTCTGCTCCTTTGCAGAACTGCAAGACCGATTCACGCTCCTGCCCGGTTTGTTCCTCACCCACAATGCCCTTATTAGAATCATTCAAAAACTATGGGGCGCAGGAACCTGCAAGCCCCCGATCCACAGGGGTTGCAAACTCCTCTGCTCGATCGGAGACCAAAGGGGGATAATCTCAGGGGCATATAAATTCATGCAGAACGGCACCTGCACTCCGCTTAACAAACTCAAGGCAAAATGGCAAACAGATCTTGACACTTCATTAGAAGATGCCCAATGGACCAGAATAACATCCCACGTCTATGCCATATCCAGAAACGCAAGATTTAAATTGATAAACATGTACATTTTCCATAGAGTTTACCTAACCCCCAAAATGATAACCAAAATAGATAACACAGATAACTCCTGCTGCCCGCGATGCGCCGATCCAGCGGCAGACCTAATGCACATGTTATGGAAATGCCCTCAGATTAGTTCATACTGGATGGAAGTATTCAGAAAAATAGCCAGCTGTACTGAAAGACCTCTATTACCAAACCCTATAGCAGCAATTTTGGGGGATTTTCCGCGCCCATCGACACATAAAACCTCGAACAAATTCATAGACCTGGCCCTGATCTTAGCGAAGAGAGAGATAACCTCACACTGGAAAGACCCAGGTGGTCCGCTAGTAAATAGATGGCAAGGTGCACTAGAAAAGTGGGCGGAAATAGAGAGCATAGTGTTAATGAAAGAAGCATTACGGGGCCAAAGACCCAGAGAGAGTGTTACACAGTGGGACTTATTGCGGGAAAACTTAAAGAATGTGGATGCCCCTTGTACGGAAGAAGACAATTCTATATCGGACTCCGAACAGATTGCCACAACTGCTTCATAAATACGCTGGAACTTTTGACCTACCTCAGGACCTCAGAGACTGGTCGTTATAAGATCTGTAATTGATGTACTTAGTGCACGATGGGGGGAGGGAGGGGTTACGCAATTGGGGAATATCTTAATGGGTTTTGATTTATGCTATCTCCTTTATAAAAGCAATAAAAGATATATTAAAAAAAAATATATTACGTCTCTTACCAGATTAGAATATTTGTCACTAATGGCAAATAACTGAAACTTAACATGGCAAACCATAGTTTCAGTAAATGGAAACTCTCTTCTTGTATAATAAGATTTCTTTCACTTGAGGTGACTACACCTGAGTGGGCGACAGGAGTGCTTACACTATATACTGTTCCTCAATAATCCAGAGATGACAAAACTGTCAACTGTCCAACAATGGTGCTGTATCAAAAATAGTTGATACTTGTACCAGTCACTTCTTCTGCTGAAATGTGTGCAAGCGCCAAACTATTACCTCAGTATCTCAGTATTGTCCATGTACATTGGATGCCAATCATACCTGTGTATGTACCTATACGATCTGAATGGTCTCTAAACTCACAACAGTGTGTTCAGAGTGCATTGTTTATGTAAATGTATTTGCATTAATATTGATACTAATACTATTGATAATACACCCCTGGTGCATGAGACACATTTGTCTTAAAGAATCTAATGCCTGTGAATGCATTTAATAGGTCCAAGTATAAATATGCACAGAGAGCATGTAGCAGTAGTGTAGTACAAATGATGTAGCAGTGACTGCAAGGCTGAAAACGTTTTCCACAATGGATAATCTGGGTGAATGAAACACTTTTTCAGAAACCAACTGCTGCAGATCAGCCAATCTAGGTCCTTAGACAAAGATGTGTGGAGAAAAATACTAGTGAGTTGATGGTCAGATCTCATTCAGAGTAGCTCAGTTCCAAATAGTTTAACCCATCTGGCACTTGAACAAAGAAATGCACCTCATCAACCAGGACCCTTATGGAATCAAGTCACATCCATATTGGTAGACAGAAATCAACAGACTATGAGCACCTGGCCTATTTATTCAACAAGTGGCCTGGTTACATTTATCCAAATCCAAAAGCCACAGTTCACTGTCAGTTACAGTGTGTCTGCTCATGGTTGTTAAAGTAAAGCAAAAGCACAAGAAGAAGATCCCTTACTACATGGTCAGATAAAAGGTACCACGCCCACCCTAGGGACTAGACTCATTGTAAAGCAATGCTGATATATTGGTGTATTCGCCATATTAATTTAAATCCGAAGTTTGTACATCTCTATATTTGCATACATTCCACAATCCTACATGCATGCTAAATTATACTTTCTTATACATTAATTCAATGGGCACCACTCTAGCAGTAGTCCCTGAAATGGCACTGCTCATAATATTATTGAACCGTGTCCACGCGCTATCCATCAAACAGCCAATACACTATTTATTACATGGGATAGTCAACCAAACTGATACCTTTGCAGCCCCATTTCGTGTACGCCACAACCAAAACTGAGTAAACATATTGTTACTGTGGTACGTTATATAAAGTCAAGCATAGCAAATCACAGAATAATTGTACCATTATCATAAACATTGGGTAAAGATCAGTACAAGACAACTGGAACCTACAGCGCAACAGTCAATGACCCATCACACCAGACATAACATGGAATAGTTCACCAAACTGACTGGTAAAGCCTACCAGCCCCATGGTATATGGGCCAAAACCAAAGATGAGTGTCAGGTTCATTATTAAAAAACAGTGAACACTGTTTTTTTGTTGTTGGTGCATGAATGTCATGCACACATACTGAATCATGCACACACAGTTATTGTACCATAATCATACATATTGGATCAGGTTTCAGTACTAGTCAACTGGAATATACGATGCCCGATCAATACATGTTAGCTGCAGCACTGCTGTGCAATTGAAACACTACATTCAGTTCTAAAAGTGTGGTGTGTAAACGGTTCATACATTTACAGTCTCTTACTGGGAGTATGTTTGACCACTTCTACAACTTGCCATTGTAAATCATCCACTGTGTATTGGGCTTCTGTGTAGTGTTTTCTAGAAATGCTCCATTGATCCTGTATTGGATGTGACTCTGGTGATGACAGATCTGTTGCTTATTCAGATGCATTATCTAGCCAACTGCATTAAATTGTAGCATATGCACCGGCAGTATGGGTGCCACAGGGGTGGGGCTGCGGCAACTGCAAAATAACTATGATTGACTTCCAAGGTGCATGAGTGTTAAAGATGACTTTAAACTTTGTTTTTATCTTGTTACATTTACTGTTTGTTCAAAGACAGAGGTCAAATTCAGACTAGTTATCTGACAAATTGCTGTTTATTATTTTACCTTGTAGACTGTTGTTTACTTTTCTTTCTCTTACTGCAAAGTGCGAGGATTTTGTAAAGTCAACTGACAGTCTTGAACGTGTTGAAGAAAAGGCTGAAGGATGTTGTTTTCTTCTAACACACAACATTTAAACACCTATAAATAAAAAGCACAAATATTTCAAAATAAACATATAGGAAATCACAAATTCAACGCTTTCTGTCTTAAGTGTGAGGGAAACAAACATTTTATAGGATTAAACAAATCAAGACGTTTTATTTGGTGATGCACAATTTACATATATTTACTGAAACTCAATTTTCACACATCATCATTTGACAGTATGCTACCACACCATGCTTCAGTAACATATTTGTGATAGTGTGCTTCTAAATGCAATGCCAGCTATAAACTACACCCTCACCAGTCTCCTGCTCAATTGGCGGGGCTCATGTGTGACCCTTGTTCTTTGTGTGGTGGTTGGAGTTTTGAGAATCCCTGTGACTTCAATTTCAGGAGTTTTTATATGGCGGTTTTTGGTATAGTGTGGTGTAAAGTTCAAACCATTCATGTTTGACTAGGAGGCCTAGGTAATTATAATATACTTTACTATGTATATACAGTCTGATTATTGAGTCAGATGGTAAACTTGTGTAGCGCACCCTTGTCACTGTGCTTGCTTTTGAAACTATCATCTCGGTACCTGTGTCACAGGCAAATGCTGTCTCTGTGTGGATTATCAGCACATAGGACCTCAAATGTATCTACATTCAGAATTTCCCTCTCCAGTATACTAAGAATACACCTACAGCAAACCCTTTTGTTTGTACGTAAACCTCCTTTTTAAACATAAAATAGTTCTTAGTCAGTGTTATTTGAGATAGTTGTAGGATGACTTCTATAGGCGTACCAGCTTACCCTGCTTCTGGAAGTAGAGTATCGGGGGAGTACTGTGTTATATACTTAGCATTCTGTGGCATCAGCTAGGAATATTGTGAGTTCACACTGCCGCAGGTGTTGGTGGTTTGCTGCAGTTTCATGGAGGAGTGACCTCCTCTGAAGAAGGTCCCTCACACCCAGTCTCCTAACTGCAGTAAACAGTGAGTAGAAAAAGAGTTTGAGAGGATACTCTTCGCCAATGTGGTAGAAAAGTTGGTAACACATGGTTTATTTATCGAGTGTTCTAAAACTCTGAAGAAAATTAGACTTTTTGAATCCGCTGGATTTTCTAACTACTTGAGACATGAACAGGCTAATGTTCATCAGTGGTATAGAAATCAATGACCTTTGGTTGCTGGACCTTGGAAAACACATAACAAATAGTTACAGGGTTTTGGTGACATCACTTAGGTTAAGTGGTATTATACTCACTTCACTGCGAACACATGCTTTCATCCTTGCTATTTTCTAAGGTGGTTGTGATAACGCGTCCCAATATAAATAATTTATTCACTCTGGGACTCGTTTTAGGACGATTAATCTTTTGACCATGATTGAAGACACCTTAGGATGAGATAACTAATCAACATGTCAATCAATGAGTCAGTAACCTCATCAATATTCACAATAGCAAGTAAATCAAAGTAATCAATGGCATCAATAAGACTTGGAAACCACCATGACCTTTCAGCCATGAATAACCACACACAATTTAGAAAGATTTATGATATTTATTCCCTATTGATTACAATTCTACTACCAAGTTTATTAGTCTCAAAACCAGAAAACACATCAACATTGTCATAATATGGCAACTCGAATAAGATTTCATCAAAGCAAAGATCATAAACATTAGAACATAGCACAACGTCTACATGGATTACCTTTGGCAGATTATCATTAGCGCATTATTCAACAAAGCATAGATTCAGTCATTAGTCTATTTGTGTCCGTTTAGTGAACCCCTTAACTAACCTTGATTCTGCATTAGCATGTTGGGCTTCATGCAAAACAATTTGGCAAACATCTATCTATGGTCTCTATCAAAAGAAGCAGTTGGTACCTAGAAAGAAAAGGCAAACAGACAATACAATTTCATCATCATATAGTTACCCTCCGTAATGGGTCAGCATACAGAGTCAGTCTTCGTCCTCAGGACATCAGTTGATTCGCCATCAGCCAGGAAACACAGCAAAGTTCAGTAAGACCGGGCAAAAGGGAATACCTCCCTCATAAGGAGGAAAAGTATGAATCGGGCAAGGCAAAGTAAGTGAGGATGGTATGCAAAGTTCAAACAGCAAAGTCTTTGGGCAGAGTAACAAAGTGGCTGGGCAATAGCAAAATGCTCGCAATGGCTGATTTCTCCTCGTGTCCAAGAATTTTATATCGATCTTGTTGTACAGTCCCCTAATTTCCAAATGGGCAAGTTTTGGCGCACCATCATCGCCATCCAATGGTTTACTTGTCGTCTCATTACGATCGTCACCCCATAACAGTTCTCACGTAGTTTATTGGCTCCTGTAATTGGCGTCTCCAACGGGTAGAATGTCAGGTACAAACTTATAGTTTCTCAGACTCAGTCAGTAGTTCCATTGTCTATACCAGTTCAGGCGACCTTGTACCTGTTGCAAGTTTACACTGTTGCATTCGGCAAGAATGTCTCCTTGAGCAAGTCGAGTCTTATGAGAAAGATTTACTACGGTTACACACACATCTCTAACTTCTGGAAAATTACGGCTTTGTGTCCTTCAGCAAGTCAGCACACTGTACGTTAGAAAAACACATTTAATATGAAACCGGGCAGTTAGGCCCCGACTCATGCTAACTAAGGCCTAGTGATTAATTAGCAAAACCTTAACTTATAACTCTTAATACTAATACAAAATCATACATTAGTACATTAATATCTCATTATTAGTCAGTTTCATTAATCATCGTATACATTGGTGGCCACTCCCCGTGGACACATTTCATACACACGTGTTAACGTTTACATTTTCTATGCGATTTAACTATGCATTATATTGCAAGCTTCTCATGCTAATTATTAGATGTTAATCACACTCCATCAATCCCTCCTCTGATGACTCTTGTCATCACACAAATCCTTTCCCTTCACAACATTTCACTTTCTTAGTTCCTTCATTTCAATGTCTTCCCCCATTTTTGACTTTTCGTATTTTGCTTTGAATATTTTCTCTCTTTTATTTTCTTCCTTCCTCATATTGTGTTTTGCCAATTTGTCTCTAATTCTTTTACTAATTTTACATAATAACCATAGTCCAAATAAACAAGCTAAAACAATCAATATTCCCCCTATTATTTTTGCAAGTATCCCATGGCAAATATTACTAAACCAACTTCCCAATTTAGCAAGTCCCTTTCCAACCTTTTCCCAAACTCCAGGTTCTTTCAGCTCCTTCTGTACTATCTCTTGTTAGGTTAGTAAGCATATTTCTAATTGTATTACTGTTATCTGGAATATAAGCACAACAGTGGCACTCATTAAGCATCCTACAGACTATGCCACTTTTCTCTAAAAGAATGTCTAAAGCAAGCCGGTTTTGAAGAGTCATAGCCCTCTCCGCAGCAAGTTCAGTATCCATCAGGAGTATAGCCCCTGTGAAGTTTGTCAGCATGTTATCCACAATAGTAGACAACTTTCGAATCTTTATGGAGTTTAAGATAACTCCCACTGAAGGAATTATTGCTCCAAATATATCACCCACGACAGCAGCCGCTGTCTCTCTTTTCTGTATAGTATGATGTAATTCAGACACTTTAGGAAACTTCCTTAAGTCGTCAAATTGGTAAATCTTTGGAAAAACTATTCCCAAATAACATGTCCCATACCATCCCTTTGGAAGATGGTAATAAGCATTAAGTCCACATATGTAATAGATCCCCGGGATCGCTTGATCCTGTCCATTTAACATGAACATCCACTTAATCTGAAACAAAAACACATCTGCACTCACTCGTTCCCACAAATAAAGTGTCATGGTCAGATTTTGGCCTATATATACAAAGCTTTCCTACGTGTAATGCATCTATAGCTAATTTGCCTTGTGTCTTTATTGCACTATAAGCATAATCATTTGCAAACATCATTTTCTTTAATCCCTTTTCTAGCTTTTCTTTTAACTCTTTTCTTCTATCATCAGTGTGATCTAAAAAGCTCTTCTCTACAGGCGTTAGTAAGCAGGTTAAATTATTGTGATGCGCTTTAGCTGTACCAAATGTCAGTGTGGGCTCAAAGAAACCCCTAACTATTTTTATACTATGATCTCTAGCTATCTTACTCAAATATTCATTTATAGGCACAAAAGAAAACACTACATCTAGATTAGAATAGAAGTACTGAATATATTCTTGATCACAAAGCCTCGTTAATAGCAAACTTCAACTTATCCCGTAAGTTAGCGGCAAACTATGATAAGTAACCCCTTCTTGTACTGATGAAGGAATTTTTGTGCACACATAACAATTCTTTGCATCCATTGTTTCAACATACTCATTCAACAAGCGATAGAAAACATTAGTAGATAGTTCCCCTTTTGTGTTAGTCCCCTCAGTCAAATATTTTGTATCTTGCTCGAATCTCTCCCATGGTGTTAGTGTAGCAGTCTCAGGAGTGGAAGCATTGTTAGTCTCACTCTTATCCACCAATGGCATTCCCACAATCACAGCTATTATTACTATTGCACAGACAACACCCAAAATAATATTCAACCATCTACGAATCCTACTCCTATTATTGTTATCTCTAGTGTTAATCATGATCTGTAAAGAATCAGAAAGCAGAACAATATAAAGGCAAACAATCAACTGAGGAAGGTCTAAAGCTCTTTTTCTTTTTCTTTTTTCTCAAGCAAAGTCTTTCTTTGGGAAGTATTTACAGCGTTTCACTCACTCCCAGGATCCTTGTCAAATCAGGTTAGCAGCTTGTCAAAATCTGTTTTTCAAAAGTCAATTCAGGTTAACAGTGTCACATCCGGTAATTTATCAGTCTCTTTTTCTCTCAGCTTTCCAGCTTTATTTCAAATTTTAATACAATCTCTCTTCTCTGAGGTGAAGTTCAGGTGCCGTAGAATTGACCTGGAATCTCTCGATCAAAACAGAATGCCAAGAATTCTTGTTGCCACTCAGCTGATGTTGCATTCGCCCATTCAGGACCTGTGTATCTTCTGTTTGCAACTCGCTTTCTTTTCAGCTTGCGATCACCCTGCAATTCTCCTTCACTCAGATCCTCCCTTCTTGTGGTATCAAGTTCTTCCTCTATTGTTTCGTCTATTACCACTTTCTCTTTTGCAGCTTGTGGCTCTGGCCATTTATCTCCTTTCAGTACTTTTCCGACTTTTCGTCTTCCTTGTGGCTGTTCTCCGCCCTCCTCTTGTGCTATGGTGTCTTCTCTTGAAGGACCTGCAATTTGCTCGGGAGGAACCTGGCCGCTTTGCTTCTCTTTTGACTCTTCCTCTTCACCTTCTGGGTCTGTCACGGGCTCTACTTCAAACCTGTATCCGTCTGCTTCTGAGAGAACCTCTCTTTGCGTCGGTTCCCCTGGTGCCTCAGTTGAGATAGGCTTACTGTCACCCCTCCGGATCTCGATTACTGGTTGAGTGACCAGGCCGTCCTCAACGGGCTCTCCTTCAGTCTCAGTTCCCCTTTGATTACTCTCCGGCCCTGAGACTTCTTTTTCTGTAGCTGTTATTCTCGACAACTCAAGTTCCTCATCAGTTGGACACGTCACCTGCTTGGTGTGACTGGCATGGATCCAGTTTGGAACTCCAGCACATTTCACAGCAGTAGTAGTTGTCAGTATCACTTGATACGGCCCCTTCCAACGTGGCTCCAAACATGACTTCCTCACGTGTTACTTGACAACAACCCAGTCACCGGCTTTCAGATTGTGACCTGGTTCACTTATCGGTGGCAGTGTGTTTGCTTTCACCTGGTGAGAGAAAGAGCGGACCACATCAGCCAGACCCTTGCAGTAGTCCAACACCATATAATCCGTGATATTCACAAGAGCATTTGCAGGCACTGTGGGCAATCTCATAGCTCGGCCCATGATAATTTCGTGAGGAGACAGTCCTGTTTTCTTGTTGGGTGTATTTCTCATTGACATCAGCACTAAGGGCAATGCATCTGACCATTTCAAATTTGTAGCTGCACACATTTTCGCCATTCTCGACTTCAAGGTACCATTCATCTGTTCCACTAGTCCTGATGCTTCAGGGCGGTAGCTACAATGCAACTTCTGTTCAATGTTTAGTGCGGCACACAAGAGCTTAACCACCTCGTTGTTGAAGTGACTTCCCCTATCTGATTCTAAAGAGATCGGAAACCTGAAACGTGGTATCAACTCCCTAAGCAGCAACTTCGCTACTGTGAGACTGTCATTCCTACGTGTACGGTAAGCTTCAATCCAGTGACTAAAGATGCACACAATCACCAACACATATCTCAACCCTCCACACTCAGGCATCTCGATAAAATCCATCTGCATCCTGCTAAATGGACCTCCTGCTCTCCCGATGTGGCTCAAATTCACCACGGTCCCTTTCCCCGCATTCATCTGTTGACAGATGATGCACCTGTGACAAATCACTTCTGCTGCTTGCCCGAACTTCGGGTTAAACCAGTCAATTTTGAACAAGCTAATCATGGCATCTCTCCCAATATGTGCTTAGCCATGGTAAAACCTTGCAAACTGTGACAAAAGACTGTTTGGCAAAACCATTTTCCCCTCATCTGAAACCCACAAATCATCAGGTCTTTGTACACATTGCAATTTAAGCCAAGATTGTTTCTCTTCTTTGCTGGCACGTCCCTGCAACAATTTTAACTCTTCCATTGTGTCAACCACCCTCAATGCATAACCTGTGCATGTCTCATTTTCAGTTTCCGATAACAATTCCCACTGATCTTTGAACGATATACAGTTCAATGCACAAAACCTTGCAACTTGATCTGCATATTCGTTTCCCATTGACACAAAGTCTTGCGATTTCACATGAGCATTGCATTTCACCACGGCAATTTAAAGAGGCAACTGAATTGCGTGCAACAATTCCTTAATTCTTTCACCATTTTTCACTGGAGAACCAGAAGAGGTCAGGAAACCCCTCTGGGACCATAATTGGCCAAAATCATGGACAATACCAAATCCGTATCTGCTGTCAGTATAGTCACTTTCAAATTTTCAGCAGCATCGCACGCTCTAGTAAGAGCAATTAATTCAGCCACTTGAGGGGAGTATACTCGTTCGAGCCAAGATGCTTCCAGGATACCGGTGATTGTACACACACAGAGTATCCGGCTCTTAGTACTCCCACTGAGTCCCTCAGGCATGAACCATCAACAAAGATAATGTAATCATTTTCCTCCAACTGGGTATCTTTGATATCAGGTCTCGGTTTGGTGAACAGTTCGGTTACCTCAAGACAATCATGTTCTACTTCCTCAGCATCATCAATATCTGTATTCTCGTTAGGAAGCAAAGTTGCCCGGTTTAACACAGTACATCTTTTCAAAGACACATTAGGTGACCCCCGTATAATGGTTTCATATTTAGTCAGACGGGCATTTGTCATATGCTGCTTTTTAGTCCGGGTGAGTAGTATTTCAACTGAGTGTGGGACCATTACTGTTAAAGGATGTCCCATCACTATGCCTTCACACTGTGTAAGGCTTTGACCAACTGCTGCAACTGCACGCAAACAACCCGGTAAGGCTGCTGCGACTGGATCCAAAGTAGCTGAAAAATACACTACTGGGCGGTTTGCATCTTCATGGACCTGTGTCAAAACAGACAGAGAACAAGCATCACGTTCATGACAAAACAGTACAAAAGGCTTTGTGTAGTCATGCATACCTAAAGCTGGAGCCCTGCACATGCTCTCTCTCAGTTCAATGAATGCCTTCATTTCTTTCTCGGACATAGTCAGGGTACCCGGGCCATCCTTAATCTCCTTGACAGTCAACCTTACCAAAGGCTTAGAGATAATCAAGAAGTTGGGAATCCACTGACAACAGTAACCCACCATTCCCAAAAATATCCTCATGTCTCTCTTGGATGTCGGGGTATTCATTTGCAATATGGCTGTCTTTAGAGATTTTCCTCGACCCTTTCTCAATTAGATGGCCTAAGTACTTTACTTTTTTCTGACAGTACTGTAGCTTCTTTGGGGACACCTTATGTCCGTTCTTTCCCAAATGATTCAGTAAGGCAATTGCGTCATACCTGCAGTCATCTTTCGTTTTGGACGCAATCAATAAGTCATCAATGTACTGCACTACAGTTGAATTAAAAGGCAGTTCTGATGATTCCAAATCCTTCTTCAATATCTGATTGAAGATGGAAGGCGATTCTGAAAACCCTTGAGGAATTCGACACCAACTGTAAACCTTGTCCAAGAATTTGAAAATGAAGAGAAATTGGCTATCCTCATGAAGAGGCACCGAAAAGAATGCTTGTGACAGGTCCACAACCGTGAACCACTCTGCATCGCATGGAACCTGAAATATGATCACGGCTGGATTTGGCACTATGGGGCAACATTTTACCACTATCTCATTAATTTTTCTCAGGTCCTGGACAATTCGAACTTTCCCACAAGGCTTTCTCAGTCCCATTATTGGCGAATTACATGGGCTGCTTATCACTTCTTTTCAGAACCCTTGCTTCACAAAGTCTGCAATTATCTGCGTCACTTGTTTGAGCCATGTGGTACTGCGGTACCTGGGGAAACACAGCATTTGGCTTCACATCTACTTTAACTGGTTCTACTCCTTTTATCAGTCCCACTTCTTTTCCTGTCAAGTCCCACACCTTCTCTGTCACTGTTCCCTGTAATTCGGTTGGCAAATTGGTCACTGTGAACATTGGGAAGAAGCTTATCAAAGGGTATTCCTCATCTGTGGTCTCCGTCTCTGGCTCTGAGATCTGACCATCGTCCCCCTCGTCATCACTGTTTGTCTGCACTTCAATCCCTTCATTAGAACAGTTGATTGAACACCTCGTCTTACACAGTAAGGGGGTCATTCCGGGGTCGGTGGGAGCACCGCCAACAGGCTGGCGGTGCTCCGCAGGGCATTCTGACCGCGGCGGTATGGCCGCGGTCAGAACAGGAAAACCGGCGGTGTCCCGCCGGTTTTCCGCTGCCCTGAGGAATCCCCCATGGCGGCGCAGCTTGCTGCGCCGTCATGGGGGATTCCGACCCCCTCACCGCCATCCTGTTCCTGGCGGTTCCGACCGCCAGGAACAGGATGGCGGTGAGGGGTGTCGTGGGGCCCCTGGGGGCCCCTGCAGTGCCCATGCCAATGGCATTGCCACTGCAGGGGCCCCCGTAAGAGGGCCCCACTTCGAATTTCAGCAGACACTGAAATTCGCGACGGGTGCTACTGCACCCGTCGCACCCTTCCCACTCCGCCGGCTCCATTCGGAGCCGGCTTCCTCGTGGGAAGGGGTTTCCCGCTGGGCTGGTGGGCGGCCTTCTGGCGGTCGCCCGCCAGCCCAGTGGGAAAGCCAGAATGGCCTCCGCGGTCTTTCGACCGCGGAGCGGCCATATGGCGGTTCCCGCCAGGCGGGCGGCGACCGCCGCCAGCCGGCCTCAGAATGAGGCCCTAAGTCTCTTCCCAGTAGGAATACGGGACTTGAATCACAGACTAAAAACCTGTGTAATCCCTGAAAGGTACCAATCTCAACTTGAACTGGATCTGTAATCGGATTTGTCAAGAGCTGATTTGCTACTCCAACCACCTTTATGGTACGCCCCGAAAGCGGCAACTTTGGAACCTCTGCACTTCTGACTGTAGAGCGTGTAGCTCCTGTGTCAACCAGGAGCGAAACCTTGTGACCCATCACCTTCCCCTGCACGTAAGGTCCCCTCTGATCTACTTCTAGGGACGCTGCTAGCCTGCACTCCTCACTATCTGAACAATCATCCGACCATTCATTGTTTATTCCATTCTCACCACGTAATGGGAACTGTTGTACTGTATTATTTTGACTCATTGTTTGGCCTGTGACCTGTTGAGGAAGCATCACCTGTTGCTGTCCCATCGGAGCTAATGGCAACTGCATTTGCTGTCTAGGTACCATGGGAACCTGCTGTTGTATTTGCTGCAACTGTGCTGGTTGAATGTGTGGCATTTGCATTTGTTGCATAGGCTGGAGTCCCTGCATCTGAAC
Source organism: Pleurodeles waltl (assembly GCF_031143425.1). Lineage (NCBI taxonomy): Eukaryota > Metazoa > Chordata > Amphibia > Caudata > Salamandridae > Pleurodeles > Pleurodeles waltl. The sequence continues at coordinate 485,631,402 of NC_090438.1, read as the reverse complement.
CATATTATTCTGGGAGTTCGGATTTTGACCCCTCATTCTTGGACCCCTCACATTTTGAAATGTACCAACATCATTGCTTTGTTGAACAACAGCATCTTGCACTATCATCGGGCACTCCCGCTTCCAGTGTCCCACGCCCCCGCACGCATGGCATGGTAACATCTTTTTCATCCCTTACACATCATTTTGAACCACAACAGTATTCAAGTCTGGACCACGGTTCACAAAACCTCCCCGACCTCTGCCTCTTTGTTGGGCCTGAAACATTCAGTTTCCTTGAGGTTGCTGTTGTACCACCTGCTGTACTCCATTTCCCTGCATCACTGCCGGAGCTGCCTTAATTTGCATGACCATCACCTTCTCTTTCAGCTTTCTTTGTTTCAATTCAATCTCATCGCTACAGTATTTCGCATACTGCAACACCTCATCAATCGGCTTCGCTTGCCAACAGATCAAATGATTCTTAATCATCTGGCTAATCTCTGGTCTCAGTCCCTCAACGAACCTGAACACCAGATGGTTCATGTCTTTCTGTTCTACGACCTCCGTGCCACTGTAATGTTTGAACGCCTTTAACAACCTCTCATAGTAAGCATGTATCGACTCTTTGTCTTCTTGTGCCGTTCGATCAATTTTCTGCCAATCAGTGACTTCGGCGACACCTTTTGTTTTAAAAACTCAATCACCTTATGATTATACCACATCACGTCAGGAGACGGTGCTCCAGTAATCTCATCCCGTGCCGGTTCCTCTGTCGGCCAATCCACACCCCTCTTGCACTCAAGCCACAAATCAGATGGAACTATAATCTCAAACAGTGTATTCAAGTCTTCACAGAGACATTTTGCAAGCTTCACAAACCTGTCCGTCTGCTGATACAACTCCTTCAACTAACTCTGCTGCTTCCACACCCAACCTTATAAAGTTCAGGTATTCCTCTGTCTCTGACCGCTCTGCTGTCACAGGAGTAGTCTGCGGAGTGCTAAGCTTGTCTAACCACTAGGTCAACTGTTGCGCGGTTAAGCCTTGCAACAAGATATTTCCAGCCTGCATCGTCAGTGCCTGCAACGTATTTGCACTCAGTACCTGTGGTGTAAGGAAACCCAAACCTGCTTGTCCCATTGTCTCTATAGGAACCCCCATCGGACTGATGTCCAACAGGGACCTAGATCCCTCGACTGTCTGTTCTCCCGGTGTCGTCTCTTGGGAATTTCCGGTGAACCCTCCTCTTATCACCTCTTGTGTCATTACTCCTTGATCGCATACACTAGGCTTTGCCTGCGCATATCGCGGTACTGGCGGGCCAACAGTAATCGGCAATGATATAGCAGCTGGTGCCTGTCCGTTTCCCAATCCCGGTGGAGCATTAACTCCCATAGCTTGATTCATCATAGGTGCTGTAACTGACTGCGGTCCTGCGACCGAAGTATAATTCGGGACCATCTGTTGCTGCGGCTGGGGCAGCAATTGTGGAGTTGCCTCAATCTGCACTAACTTTGATCTTGTGTATACTGGATCAGGCGGCACCATCAAACTCGTAGTCGTCTCTAATGCTGGGACATCAGGGTAGAGCCTCTGAATTGGCGGTGGCTGCAACTGTATCTGTATGTCTGGTGCGGTGGATACACTAGTACCATTCTGTGTCGGAGCTGATGTGATAACATTATTTGCCTGTGCTGCGCTTGTGGTTCCCTGATTTTGTGTTGGATTTACAGGACCTGCACTAGTACTCGGTCTATTGTCATTCATGGCATATGGTGGCGGTCGATCATGTAACAACTGATTTAGAAACTCATCATCATCAGAATCATCTGCATCTGCCCAAGACTTCTGAGTCTCCTTTTGCTTACTAGACCCCTTGTCTGTTTTACAAGTTGCCTTTCTTCTCTGTGTTTCGGCTTCTTGAGTTATTGCCGGAAACATCCTAACTCCGTCTAGTATTTACCTTCTCCACATCCTGGTCTCACTATCCCATCTAGCCTCCGCTAGAGTCTTCTCTGCTTTCCTCATTCTCCTCTCAAATTTCTGCTGCTGTTTCTGAATTGCCGCCAGTTCCCAAATTGCTAACGCCTCAAACTGAGCTGGTCTCGGAGGCGGCTTCTGCTCATTTAACACCCTCCTCAAATTTTCCAGAATCCTTATATTGAACGTTCCGTGCTCCGGAAACGCCAAGTATCCTTCCTTTTCTGTCAATTTGAACCATTGCTTTAGCCAAAGGCATGGCGCTACTCCCTTCTCCTCCATGACGGCATAAGACGGAGTATCCTCTGGCAGTGTAGGCTCCCCCACACTCCCGGTAATATATGTAACTCCCCTCACAGCGCTCTTTAAAGCCTTGAGAAACTTCATTTTTGCATCTTTTATTTTGTTTAGAATCTAATCAGGAAGTGACTTTAATTCCAAGAACACTCTTCACCTACCTTCTCAAACAATTGCCTCTCACGGATGGCTGCCAATCCGTGCGCGACCCCTCTCGGCAACTGACCTATCCCAGCGCGGCTCCAATGACGTCAAACTCACACACACTGCGGCTGACAAAGTCTTGCGGCTTGTCTTCCTCACTCTCTATTCACACAAAAACGTATGCAATATAATGCGAGCACTTTAACAACAAAACCCAAATTTGACGGTTTACTACAGGAAGGGTAACACAATCGCTTCAGAACTTTACAGAGATTTCACTTGAAGCCTCGGCCGCTACTCTCTCCTTCTCAGATCCCGCACTCGCAAGCAGAATTGGACCCGCAAATCCTACTCTCGACTTGTCAATGGTTCGTTCTAGTGCACTTTAGAACTTGCCAAATCTCCATCGAAGGTTTCACTCACACACTTTGACTCAAACTCGACTCGTCAATCACGCCCGATTGACCTATTAAACCGCGCATATTACAACATAAACCAAGGGCCATATTTATACTTTTTGACGCACAACTGCGCCAACGCAGGTGTGCGTCAAAAATTTTACCGCCGGCTAACGCCATTCCAACGCACCATGCGGGCGCCTTATTTATGGAATGACGTCAGCCGGCGCTGCCGACTGGTGTGTGTAAAAAAAAATGACTCACACCAGGCAGCGCCGGCGTATGGGAAAATGGGGGTTGTGCGTCAAAAAATGGTGCAAGTCAGGTCTGAGGCAAAATTCAGGCCTCAAACCGGATTTGCGCCATTTTGTTTTACGCCCAAGCTCCATTGACATGACTCCTGTCTTAGCAAAGACAGGAGTCATGACCCCTTGCCCAATGGCCATGCCCAGGGGACTTATGTCCCCTGGGCATGGACATTGGGCATAGTGGCATGTAGGGGGGCCAAAATCAGGCCCCCCTATGCCACAAAAAAAAAAACGAAAAAAATACTTACCCGAACTTACCTTTCCTTCCCTGGGATGGGTCCCTCCATCCTTGGGTGTCCTCCTGGGGTGGGCAAGGGTGGCAGGGGAGGGCACCTCTGGACTCCTTCCGAGCCCACAGGTCCCTTAACGCCTGCCCTGACCAGGCATTAAAAAACAGCGCACATCAGGCTGTGCGCCGTTTTTTAAGGCCCACCCCCTCCTGTGCGTCAAAATGACGCCAGAGTATAAATAAGTGGCACATGCCTTAAAGTCATTTTTTGGAAGGGAACGCCTACCTTGCATATAATTAACGCAAGGCAGGTTCCCCCTTCCAAAAAATGACGCACATGGTGGAATTTTGACGCCCGTGGGGTCGGGCGTCAAAGTATAAATATGGGGCAGGGTTTGCGCCGATTGTGCGTCAACATTTTTGACGCACACTCGGCGCTAACAGAGTATAAATATGCCCCCAAGTGTCTCATACACTTATCAATATACTCCGGAATCTTAGACCACGCCAGGTCCTTACATTTCCAACAACCACGTAGACATTTTTTTAGCACAAAGCGCCACACTCACATGAAGTTCGCCGACTTCCCTACTCTCATACCACAGAGTACGCCCACTCCTACTAAAACATTACCTGGCCTAAATTCTCACAAACCTCACAATTCACCTGCGATATGCATAAGCTGAGCAAGGGCAAATTCTACCTCACTCATACTATCACTAGAACGCCGAGAACATACCCAACTCACTTCGGCAAGCTCTGAGATTCCGGGAAAGTCATTTGGGACATAGGGGCATATCATACCTCCAATTTGCATTATCTCAAAAACAATTCCAAACAGTGTCGTCCTAGGGCCCCAAAGGGCCAAACCGTCCTCTGCGACCAGAACTGATAACGCGTCCCAATCTAAATAATTTATTCACTCTGGGACTCGTTTTAGGCCGATTAATCATTTGACCCTGATTGAAGACACCTTAGGATGAGGCAACTAATCAACATGTCAATCAATAAGTCAGTAACCTCATCAATATTCACAATAGCAAGTCAATCAAAGTAATCAATGGCATCAATAAGACTCGGAAACCACCATGACCTTTCAGCCATGAATAACCACACAAAATTTAGTAAGATTTAACATATTTATTCCCTATTGATTACAATTCTACTACCAAGTTTATTAGTCTCAAAACCAGAAAACACATCAACATTGTCATAATATGGCAACTCGAATAAGATTTCATCAAAGCAAAGATCATAAACATTAGAACATAGCACAACGTCAACATGGATTAACTTTGGCAGATTATCATTAGCGCATTATTCAACAAAGCATAGATTCAGTCATTTGTCTATTTGCATCCGTTTAGTGAACCCCTTAACTAACCTCGATTCAGCATTAGCATGTTGAGCTTCATGCAAAACAATTTGGCAACATCAATTTAGAAAACATCTATCTATGGTCTCTATCAAAAGAAGCAGTTGGTACCTAGAAAGAAAAGGCAAACAGACAATACAATTTCATCATCATATAGTTACCCTCCGTAATGGGTCAGCATACAGAGTCAGTCTTCGTCCTCAGGACATCAGTTGATTCGCCATCAGCCAGGAAACACAGCAAAGTTCAGTAAGACCGGGCAAAAGGGAATACCTCCCTCATAAGGAGGAAAAGTATGAATCAGGCAAGGCAAAGTAAGTGAGGATGGTTTGCAAAGTTCAAACAGCAAAGTCTTTGGGCAGAGTAACAAAGTGGCTGGGCAATAGCAAAAGGCACGCAATGGCTGATTTCTCCTTGTGTCCAAGAATTTTATATCGATCTTGTTGTACAGTCCCCTAATTTCCAATTGGGCAAGTTTTGGCGCACCATCATCTCCATCCAATGATTTACTTGTCGTCTCATTACGATTGTCACCCCATAACAGTTCTCACGTAGTTTATTGGCTCTGTAATTGACGTCTCCAACGGGTAGAATGTCAGGTACTAACTTATAGTTTCTCAGACTCAGTCAGTATTTCTATTGTCTATACCAGTTCAGGCGACCTTGTACCTGTTGCAAGTTTACACAGTTGCATTCGCCAAGAATGTCTCCTTGAGAAAGTCGAGTCTCATGAGAAAGATTTACTACGGTTACACACACATCTCTAACTTCTGGAAAAGTACGGCTTCATGTCCTTCAGCAAGTCAGCACACTGCACGTTAGAAAAACACATTTAATATGAAACCGGGCAGTTAGGCCCCGACTCATGCTAACTAAGGCCTAGTGATTAATTAGCAAAACCTTAACATATAACTCTTAATACTAATACAAAATCTTACATTAGTACATTAATATCTCATTATTAGTCAGTTTCATTAATCATCGTATACATTGGTGGCCACTCCCCGTGGGCAAATTTCACATACACGCGTTAACATTTACATTTTCTATGCGATTTCACTAAGCATTATATTGCAAGCTTCTCATGCTAAGTATTAGATTTTAATCACACTCCATCAGTTGTGAACGAAATCCATGTAACTACACATGTTTCATGTCTAGTAGGTCTAAAAACACATTCAGGTGGATGTTTAAACTGTCAACATTCCTTTGTAGCCCCATGAGATCATAAAAAATAGTTCTCATCAATATCAAATTCAGAAAGAAATCAGCCTTAGAACAGGTGATTTATTATTTTTACAGTGCAGAGCATTATTTATCCAAGATGTTCTGCTGCTGCTGTCATCCCCTGTGCTCGCACACTAAAAAGGCTGCCCTGTGCGATGCACAGCATTAGACAAATCCCTGAAGCATCGTGCACTCTAGGTGTGTGCTATGCACTTCAGCTCGCGTGCAATGTGTGGATTACTTGCAGAAATGAAAGCATTTTCCCTTTTTAATGCCTGCATCGAGGAGGTATTTATTATTTGACACAAAGACCGGTCTGCCTATCTTAATAGTTCGAGCAACGACCGGTCTACCTATCTTAATAGATCGAGCTTCGCAGCAAAATCTATCGCCCAAATGTAATACTTTTTCATGCAATGTAATCCAGCAACCAAGTTTGTTGTGCTGTTTTGCAGTAGGGAGAAAGCACAGTGCAGAGCCATATCTGTTATGATTGACCTGCTTTTGCTGTCATCCCCTTTAAAATACTCTGAAAAGGTGTCTTGCGTGTTTATAAATCTAAAGTGTAGCCAGCAGAGGTGGTTATAGTACACTAGATTACCTTTATGTGAGAATATCTTTGAAGGCAACTATTTAGAAATGCTATGTTAAGTTGTATCTCTGGTTTCCAAGGCTCCAAGTGTAGGATAATCCTGTGGTACATATTTCATGATTCGTAGGGATTACCACATATCTCTTACTTCAACGTCCATGATGACTCACTTGTTTTAGCCCTGAACATTTTCACATGAGCCTTGAGAAAGTTCATAGTAAGAAACAAGTGTTGGCTGCATGATGCATACGTTTTCAGCTATTTATTAGAGGAAACGTGCGATGTCTCAACCCTAATCAGTATTCAACAATCAACAAAGAAACACATACTTGAGGAGTATTTGATTACCGTGCATCGTCCATTTTCATAGAATATGCATCACTATTTTTCAACCAAAACTGTTTCTAAAATAAGAAGACAAGCACAAGAACTGTATTTCCCATTATCCATCTGCACATGCAGTTAATTAACTGCCTTTTCCATCATCCATCTGCATATGACTTAATTTCCCATTAATGGCCACAACACCCACAGTCCCCTGCAACCCCCCCACACTCAAGACCACAAATGCGTTGCTCGTGAGCTGAAGGCAAAGGCATGCTAAAAGCTAGCCCATCTGTGCATCCCTGCACCTGGATCACACCCAGCACCAGGATCCCTGGTCCTCCCCTTACTCACTGCTATGATGCCATGCTCCTCCATGCTCTCAATCCCGGCCACTGCTCACCACACTGCTGCCACACCGCATCATGCAACACCAAGGCAGTATTCACGTGCATATCCTGCAACTTCCTATGCACTCTCCCAATCTCTACATTCACCACTCCCACACCAACAGCACTCAGCACCCCACAAGCATTACACTCATACAAACCAGCCACCTGCTGACACTCACACAGGCCATGTACACAGCACACAACACTTGGATGCTTGTTTCTCAAAACTGCTTCCTCACCACACATGCCATGGAGATGTGAGACCTAATGCACAGCCATGCTTTGGACCTGCTCCTCCTAATGGAAACATGGCTAAACCCAACCTGTGCACCAGACGTCACTATATGCTGTATCATCATACCCATCATGCATCACCACAGACCTACCACTCACCAGACTATCCGGCCTCAGCAAGAAAAGCATCATACAAATGGAAGGGGCTTTTGACCTCTCCGTAACCTGTCCAAAGTGCACCAGCAACTTGCTGAAAGCCATCAAGAACCTCAGCAGCCAGACCACTGCATACACCAGCACCCTGGCTCCCTTCTAGCACAACCCAAAAAAGCTCGACCACAGGCTTGCTGGCACACAGAGGGACCCAGGCTAATGAAACGCCACTGCAAGCAGTGGAGCAATTTGTTGTCACTACACAACGTTTCAATTCATTCATTTTCACCAATACTATTATCGGTGCCTTCAGGCACTTCCATACTGCCAATTATGAAATCTTCCAAATCGGCCTCAACAACAGAACATTGACAGGCTACTGCAACTATCAGCTCACACATTCTTCTTCCCTTGGATGTGATGGATGTCAAATTGATACTCAATAACTCGAGCATCCACATGCATCAAGGACACTGAACAACCTACACTCTCTTCACCTGATAACATCTGAACCAAGAGTTTATGATCTGATTAAATTGCAAACCTATTTCCCCATGTAAAGTGTTTAGATTTTTAACCACCCAGGTGAGGTCAAGGGCTTCCTACTCAATTAGAGTACTTACTCTCCACAGGCTTTCCAATTCTTGATGCAAATGTAAATTTTACCAACCCTTTCATTGAATTGACTTAAAACTGTTCCAACTCCATAATCACCAACATCTACAGCAATAACGCACATAATATTTGAATAAAAAGAATGTAAAGCTTCCAATGTCCCGATATTCTTCTTAACTTGCTCAAAAGCCTTTTGAATTGTATTTTAAAACGTTTCAATACCTCTGAATTGTTGCCAAAATACCTAACGAACTTCGAGTAATATTCAAAAAGCCCCAGAAAAGACAGCAGCTGCTCTTTGTTAGTGGAAGCTGGAGTATATTCACTTTTGATAATGTGTCTGAAATACTCATTTTTTTCTTTCTTGAATATGCATTTGTTCCGATGGAGCACCAAACCATGCTCCTGAAGAATCCACAATGCTTTGTCCAGCACAACATCATGAGGATCCTCGTAAATCCCAAAGATTGAAATGTATCCATCAACAGCAATAGTTCCTTCAACAACACAGAGCAACTAATACTTCTAATGCCGAAATACAGAAAAAGGAGGAGGTCATCCCAATGAGCTTGAGAGAGCGTAGCATATATATTCTATATTAACATGAAATGTTTATGAATTAATGTGTGATGATGCCGCATAGAAACTGTAGTAATAGCGATTTTGCTTAAATGTGCGCTTGGATTGTAACCACGAAGAGTGGCCACCAATGTATACGCAAACTAATAATGATGATCAAAATGTTTATGTTACGTTCAATTAAGCTTATACTAACATTTGCGTTATTGAATTTGTACTGGAAATCCTCATAGGCCTTAAGTTAGCATGAGCCGGAGTTTAGCTGCTTAGCTCTCATATTAAATGCATTTTTCTATTTTTCAGTGTACTGACTCACAGGGGGCGATGACCCTGTTTGTTCTTTTTCTTCAAACTTGGAAGATGAATGTAACCATGTTAAATCCGTTCCCAAGCATATTTTCTATGCCCGTGGAATAAATGTTATAAATAAATTGAAACAGTGTAGATTAATGTAATGTACATGGTCATTCAGACCGGTGAAGACAATGGAACTGCTGACCAAAAGATGTGCAAAGAATTACCAAGGGATGAAGTCACACCGGATGTGCCACCTCTGAAGACGTCAATTATGAAGACCAATCAAAGACTTGTAAACCAATATGGGGTGAAGATTAGGATTACCTAATGTTTAATTTGATAGGTTAAAGATAGTGGGGTATAGCGAATGTCCAATAGAATTTTGGGGGAATGTACTACGAAAAAGGGATAAAAACCCATGTCACAGACAGGTCATTTAGGTGGGTTAGGGAATGCTATTGATGTTATCCAGAAACTCTGTCACTCTGTTTGGTGACTTGAGGTTTTATTAAAACTATCCTTGCCCTTAGTTTGTCCATTTACACTTTACCTCCTTATGAGGGAAGTGCCCTTTTGCTCCAGAGCTGAGTTCCGACTGATGGCGATTTGACTGATGTCCTGAAGACGAAGACTGAACCTGTGCGCTCACCTAATACTTGGAGGGTAATTATGACAATACATTTGTAATTTGTCTGTTTGTTTTTCCTTTCTAGGTACCAACTGCTTGCTTTTGACAGAGACCTTAGCTAGATGTTTTCCAAATTGGTGTTCTAAATTGTTTTGCATGAAGCCCAACATGCTAATGCTAATCAGTGGTTGGGACAGGTGTTCACCTAAATTGACGCAAATAGACAAACGACCAAGACTATGCTTTGTTGAACTGACGCGATATTGACACTCTGCAAATCTTGATCTATGTTCACGCCGTGTTATGTTCTAATGGTTGTGATTCTTGCTTTAATGAAATCTTATCAAAGTTGCCATATTGTGACTATGATATTATGTTTCTTGGTTTTGAGGTTAACACATCTACTCTTAGATTGTAATTAATAGGGAATAAAACTCATAAACTTCTACAAAACTGGTGCGGTTATTCATGGCTGCAAGGTCACGGTAGAGTTTTGAATTGATTAATGACTTTGACTCAAGTGAAATGCATTATCGTGATAAATATTGATGACATTATTGATGTATTGATTGATATATTGATTAGCTATCTCGTCCTACGGTGTCTCTCAACTGGGTCAAAAGATTCATTGGCCTAAAACGAGTCCTGATGTGAAATAAATTATCATAAAGGGACGCGTTAGCAGTTCTGGTAGCAGAGCGACGGTTTGGCCCCTTGGGGCCCTAGGACGGAGAATCATTGTTTAAATTGTTTTTCTGTGATAATGCAAATTGGAGGTATGATGTGTTTCTAAATTCACCATGACTTTCCCGGGATCTCGGAGCCTGCCTAAGTGAGTTGGGAATGTTCTCAGCGTCATAGCGTGTATGGTATAGGGTTTTGCGCTTGCTCAGCTTATGCATTTTTGCAGGTGATTGTGAAATCTGTGTGTATTTAGGCCAGATAAATGTTGTTTTAGTATGAGTGGGCGTACTCCACAGTATGAGAGTAGGGAAGTCGGCGTACTTCATATGAGTGTGGCGCTTCGTGCTCAAAATTATCCACGTGGTTGGTTGTTCATGTACGGACCCGTCGTGGTCTAAGACTCCGGAGTATATTGACAAGTGTAGGAGACACTTGGGTTTATGTTGTAATCTGTGCGGTTTAATAGGTCAATCGGGCGTGGTTGACAAGTCGTGTTTGAGTCAAATTGTATGTGTGAAACCTTCGATGGAGATTTGGCAAGTTCTAAAGTGCACTCAGACGAACCATTGACAAGTCGAGAGTAGGATTTGCGGGTCGAATTCTGCTTGCGTATGCGGGAACTGAGAAGGAGAGAGTAGCGACTGAGGCTTCAAGTGAAATCTCTGTAAAGTTCTGAAGCAAATGTGTTACCCTTCCTCTAGTAAACCGGCAGATTTGTGTTGTTGTTAAAGGTGCTCACAGTAATTTTGCATTAGTTTTGTGTGAATTCAGTGAGGGGCGGACGAGCCGCAAGACTTTGTCAGCTGCAGTGTGTGAGTGTGACGTCAGTGGTGCCGGGCAGAGATAGGTCAGTTGTCGAGAGGGGTCGCGCACGTATTGGCTGCCGTCCGTGAGGGGCAATAGGTAGAGAAAGGTGGGTGAAGAGTGTCCTGGGAACTAAGTCACTTTCTGAATAAATACAAATAAGAGAAAACGCAAAGATGAATTTTGTCAAGGCCTTTAAGAGTGCTCTGAAAGGAGATGCATACATTATGGCGAGCGAAGGGGAGCCTACACCACCTGAGGATACGCCAGCCTACATAGTTATAGAGGAAAAAGGTGTCGCGCCTTGTTTATGGATGAAACAGTGGCGCAAATTAACAGAGAAAGAGGGATGTTTAGCGTTCCCAGAACATGGGACGTTCAATACGAGGGTGCTAGAAAATCTAAGGTGGATGTTAAGTGTACAGAAACCACCTCCGAGGCCAGCGCAGTATGAGGCTTTAGTGATTTGGGATTTAATGGCTCTTAAACAGAGATAAGAAAACTTCCAAAGAAGAATAAAAAGGGCAGAAAAGACTTATGCAGAAGCTAGGTGGGATAATGAGAACAAAATGTGGAGACGGGGAATAGTAGATGGATTGAAATTGTTCCCAGCAATAACACAGGGAGAAGAGACGCACGGAAAGAAAGCCACCTGTAAAACAGACAAAGACTCTAGTAAGCCTAAAGAAACTAAGAGACCTTGGGAAGAGGAAGACGACTCAGACAATGAAGAGTTTATGGATCGAATATTACATGATCGCCCGCCACCTTATGCGGCAAGCGATAAGGTTCCGAGCACTAGTACGGGTCCTGGGAACCTGACGCAGGAGAAGGGAGTTACTGATACGGTACAGACTAGCCATACGGCTTTGATACAGAATGGTGTCAGTGTACCCACTGCACCAGACATGCAGATACAGTTGCAACCTCCACCGCAGATACAGAGAATCTATCCAGACGTCCCGGTACTAGAGACTACTACAAATCTGATAGTGCCGCCAGACCCGATATATACAAAATCGAGGTTAGTGCAGATTGAGTCAACTCCGCAATTGCTGCCTCAGCCGCAGCCACAACTGATACCAGGATATAACCCAGCAGCAGGTCCTCCATTAATACCTGCCCCGGCTTCGCTGGATCAGACCTTTGGAGTCGCTGCTCCACGAGGTTTGGGACCAAGTCAGACACCAGCTGCAATATCATAACCAATTACTGTTGGTCCACCGGTGCCATTGTATGCACAAGGTAAGCCCGGTGTATGTGATCAGGTAGTAATGGCCCAAGATGTGCTAAGAGGAGGGTCCATAGGAACCCCTCAGTTAATGGTCCCAGGAGAACAAGCGGTTGAAAAACCAAGGTCTTTGATAGACCTTAGCCCAGTTGAAGCACCACTGGAAGCAATGAGACAGGCAGGGCTAGGGGTGTTAACCCCACAGACAATAAGTACGAACGCTTCACAATCGCCAAGGATGCATGCAGGGAACATTTAATTGCAAGGTTTTACAGTACAACAGTTGAATGAGTGGTTAGAGAAGACCTATGCTTCATAAAAGACTACAGTGACTGCAGTAGAACCGGAAAAGATAGGGAGAGATGAGTACCTGAATTTTGTGAGACTCGGGGTGGAAGCTGCTGAACTAGTAGATGGAACAATGGGGGTAAACAGATTAGAGTCATACACAGAAGCAGAACTGAGGTATCTGTGTACTAAGATTACTAAAGAGGTAGGCAAGGTACATCAGAGACTAGCGAACCTAGCAGACAAGTACAACATTGATATTGAGAGCACTAAACATTTGAAAAGAAGTTACAGGCTAGACTTTGATTCAAAAGACTTTGAGCATATGAGGTCTGCCAGAATGAAAGCGCATTTAAAAGAAATACTGCAAAGTGCGCAAATCTGGGGAGCGTTAGAAAAGTGGGAAGGCAGATGGGCAAAGAAAAGAGATAAGGAGAAAGGTGACAGTCCAGGGTCAAGTCAGGCTAAAGCTTCACCCGATACGGAATCAGTAAAAATACTACCCATGAGAGAAACAGCTGGTGGAGTTTTAATTCATGTGCCGTGGTCCAGAGGAGACATCCTATCTTTCACTAATGATTATCCCAGATTGAGGGAGAAACCGATCGAGTGGTATCAACAAACCGATAGGTTTGTGAAGCTTACAAAGTGTCTCTGGGAAGATTTGAATACCTTGTTTGAGATCATTGTTCCGCCTGATTTGTGGCTCGAGTGCAAGAGAGGGGTAGACTGGCCGATGAAGGAGCCGGCAAGGGATAAGGTGACCAGAGCTCCCTCTGAGGAGGTGATAAAGTACTATCATAAAGTGATTGAGTTTTTGAAGCAGAAGGTGTCGCCGAAGGTGACTGATTGGCAGAAAATCGACCGGACCTCACAAGAGGTTAAGGAATCAATACATGCTTAGTATGAGAGATTGTTGAAGGCATTCAAACATTATAGTGGTACTGGGACCATTGAACCGAAAGACATGAACCATCTCGTGTTCAGATTTGTTGAAGGGCTGAGACCAGAGGTTAGCCAGATGATTAAGAATCATTTGATTTGTTGGCAAGCGAAGACGATTGATGAGGTGTTGCAGTATGCAAAATACTGTAGTGACGAAATTGAGCTGAAGCAGAAAAAGTTGAAGGAAAAAGTGATGGTGATGCAGATAAGGGCTGCACAGGCAGGAATACAGGGAAATGGAGTTCAACAGATGATACAGCAGCAACCGCAAGTGAATGGAGTGTTTCAGGCACAACCGAGAGGTCGAGGTCGAGGTTTTGTGAATCGCGGTCCAAACTTGAATACTGTTGTGGTTCAAAATGACATGCAGGGGATGAAAAGGATGTCACCATGTCACACGTGCGGGGGCGTGGGGCATTGGAAGCGGGAATGCCCCAATGTGGTGCAGGATGGTGTCGTACAACAAAGCACTAATGTCGGTGCATTGCAAAACATGAAAGGTCCAAAACTGAGAAATCAAAACCCGAATTTCCAAAATAACATGGTTCAGATGCAAGGGTTACAGCCCATGCAGCAAATGCAGATGCCGCGCGTTCAACCAGCGCAAATGCAGCAAGTACAACAGCAGGTTCCCATGGTACGTAGACAGCAAATGCAATTACCAATGGCTCCGATGGGACAGCAACAGGTGATGCTTCCTCAGCAGGTCACAGGACAGGTGATGAGTCAAAATAATACAGTACAGCAATTCCCATTGCGTGGTGAAGATGGAATGAATGAGGAGTGGTCGGATGACAGCTCAGATAGCGATGAGTGCAGGCTTGCAGCGTCCCTAGAGGTAGATCAGAGGGGACCCTATGTAGAGGGAAAGGTAATGGGTCACAAAGTTACATTCTTGGTTGATACTGGAGCTACACGCTCTACAGTCAGAAGTGCAGAGGTTCCGAAATTACCCCTTTCAGTGCGTACCATAAGCGTGGTCGGAGTAGCAAACCAATACTTAACAAATCCGATTACAGATCCAGTGCAGGTTGAGATCGGCAACTTCCAAGGACTGCATAAATTTGTAGTCTGCGATTCGAGTCCGGTATCCCTACTCGGAAGAGACTTACTGTGCAAGACAAAATGTTCGATTACCTGTTCCAATGATGGAGTCGAAGTACAGACAAACAGTGATGATGAAGGGGATGATGGTCAGTTCTCAGAGTTAGAAACAGGAACTGCAAATGAAGATTACCCTTTGATTACACTATTCCCGATGCTTACAGTGATCGACTTCCCTGCTGAATTGCAAGGGACAGTGACAGAGAACGTGTGGGATTTGATGGGAAAAGAAGTGGGATTGATAAAAGGAGTAGAACCAGTTAAAGTACAATTGAAACCAAATGCAGTGTTTCCCCAGGTGCCGCAATATCACATGGCACAAGATGTTCTTATTCAAGTGTCACAAATAATTGCAGACTTTGTGAAACAGGGAGTCCTGAAGGAAGTGTTGAGCAGCCTATGTAATTCACCAATAATGGGTCTGAAAAAGCATGTGGGAAGGTTCGAATTGTGCAGGATTTGAGGAAAATAAATTGGATTGTGGTAAAATGTTGCCCCATAGTGCCCAATACAGCAGTGATCATGTTTCAGGTTCCATGTGATGCTGAGTGGTTCACCGGTGTAGACCTGTCACAAGCCTTCTTTTCAATACCTCTTCACGAGGACAGCCAGTTTTTGTTCAGTTTCAAATTCCTGGATAAGGTGTACAGTTGGTGCAGAATTCCTCAAGGGTTTTCTGAGTCACCGTCCATCTTCAATCAGATATTGAAAAAGGACTTAGAATCCTTAGTACTGCCTTTTAACTCGACTCTAGTGCAGTGCATTGATGATTTGCTGATTGCATCTAAGACAAGGGATAACTGTAAGTATGACACAATTGCCTTACTGAATCATTTGGGAAAGAATGGACATAAAGTGTCACCAAAGAAGCTGCAGTACTGCCAGAAAGAAGTGAAGTAGTTAGGACACTTAATTGAAAGAGGGTCCAGGAGAATATCGAAAGAAAGAATAACAGCCATTTTGCAAATGAACCCCCCAACAACAAAGAGAGATGTCAGGATGTTTTTGGGAATGGTGGGCTACTGCTGCCAGTGGATACCCAACTTCTCGATTATCTCAAAAACTTTGATAAAACTGACAGGTAAAGAGATCAAGGATGAGCCGGATACCATAGCTTTGTCCAAGGAAGAGCTTGAGTCATTCATGGAATTGAGAGAGTGCATATGCACCAGCTTTGGGTATGCCTGATTACACAAAGCCTTTTCTACTGTTTTGTCATGAACGTGATGCTTGTTCTTTCTCTTAACACAGGTCCATGGAGGTGCAAATCGCCCTGTAGCATATTTTTCAGCTACCTTGGACCCCGTCGCAGCAGCCTTACCGGGTTGTTTGCGCGCAGTTGCAGCAGTTGGTCAGAGCCTCACGCAGTGTGAAGGCATAGTAATGGGATGCCCCCTAACAGTAATGGTTCCGCATTCAGTTGAAATTTTGTTGACTCGAACCAAAACTCAGCACATGACAAATGCTCGTCATAGTAAGTATGAGGCAATCATACTGGGGTCACCTAATGTTTCACTGAAACGATGTACTGTGTTGAACCTGGCAACTCTACTTCCTGCTGAGAATACTGAAGTTAATAATGAAGAGGAAGTTGAGCATGATTGTCTTGAGGTAACAGAACTATGTACCAAGCCACGACCTGATATTCAAGATACACAGTTAAAAGAAAATGACTGTATTATGTTTGTTGATGGATCCTGTTTGAGAGACTCAGTCGGAATGCTGAGAGCCGGTTACGCTGTGTGTACCATAGCTGGTATCATCGAAGCTTCCTGGCTTGAGAAAGTATATTCCACACAAGTGGCAGAGCTAATTGCCCTTACTAAGGCATGCCACGCAGCTGAAAATCTAAGAGTCACTATCTATACTGACAGCAGATACGGATTTGGAATTGTACATGATTTTGGCCAATTGTGGTCGCAGAGAGGTTTCATGACCTCTTCTGGTTCTCCTGTGAAAAATGGTGAACAAATTAAGGATTTGTTGCATGCGATTCAGTTACCTCTTGAAATTGCCGTGGTGAAATGCAATGCTCACGTTAAGTCACAAGACTTAGGTGGTCATTCCAAGTTTGGCGGGTGGCGGTTGCCGCCCGCCAAACTTACGCCGCCACTTGGCCGCTCTGCGGTCAAAAGACCGCGGGGCCATTCAGACTTTCCCGCTGGGCCGGCGGGCGCCCGCCAAGGGAGCACCCGCCGGCCCAGCGGGAAAGGCCCTGCAACACAGAAGCCGGCTCCGAATGGAGCCGGCGGTGTTGCAGGGGTGCGACGGGTGCAGTTGCACCCGTCGTGATTTTCACTGTCTGCCATGCAGACAGTGAAAATCATGCTGGGGCCCTGTTAGGGGGCCCCTGCACTGCACTGCCAGTGACATGGGCAGTGCAGGGGCCCCCAGGGGCCCCACGACACCCGTTCCCGCCATCCTGTTCCTGGCGGTAAAAACCCAGCCAGGGGAAATCCGGCGGGAAACCGCCGGATCCCCTTTTCTGACCGCGGCTTTACCGCCGCGGTCAGAATGGGCAGGAAAGCACCGTCAGCCTGTTGGCGGTGCTTTCCGTTGTTCACGGCCCTGGCGGGTTTTACCGCCAGGGTCGGAATGACCCCCTTTGTGTCCATGGGAAACGGTTATGCAGATCAAGTCGCAAGGTTTTGCGCATTGAACTGTATATCATTTAAGGATCAGTGGGAATTGATTCCACAAACTGAAAATGACACATGCCTGAACCTCGCATTAAGGGTGGTTAACACCCTAGATGAGTTAAAGACACTACAGGGTTGTGCTAGCAAAGAAGAAAAACGCTCCTGGCAAAGAATGCAATGTGTACAGAGGGCTGACGACTTGTGGGTCTCAGAGGAGGGAAAGTTAGTTTTGCCAAACAGTCTTCTGTCACAATTCGCTAGGCTCTACCACGGACAGGCTCACCTCCGGAGAGATGCAATGATCAGGTCATTCGAAATCGATTGGTTTAACCCAAAGTTCAGACATGCCGCAGAGGTTACCTGTCACAGGTGCATCATCTGTCAACAGATGAATGCCGGAAAAGGGACTGTGGTAAATTTGAGCCACATAAGGAGAGCTGGTGGTCCATTTGGCAAAATGCAAATGGATTTCATTGAGATGCCTGTTTGTGGAGGATTAAAATACGTGTTGGTGATTGTGTGTGTTTTCAGCCATTGGATTGAAGCTTACCCCACACGTAGAAATGACAGTCTCACAGTTGCAAAGCTGTTGCTTAGGGAACTAATACCCAGGTTCGGGTTTCCGGTCTCTATAGAATCAGACAGGGGCAGACACTTTGACAATGAGGTGATTAAACTCTTGTGTCCTTCATTAGACATTGAACAGAAGCTGCACTGTAGCTACCGCCCTGAAGCATCAGGGCTAGTAGAGCAAATGAATGGTACCTTGAAATCAAGAATGGTAAAGATGTGCGCAGCTACCAATATGAAATGGCCAGATGCATTACCCTTAGTGCTGATGTCAATGAGGAACACCCCTGATAAGAAGACAGGACTATCACCACACGAGATCCTAATGGGCAGAGCTATGAGGTTACCCGCAGTACCTGCAAATGCTCTAGTGAATATCATGGATGATATGGTGTTGGACTACTGCAAAGGCTTGGCTGATGTGATTCGCTCTTTCTCTCACCAGGTAGAAGCTAACACATTGCCACCGATCGGTGATCCAGGTCACACCCTACAAGCCGGTGACTGGGTGATTGTCAAGAAGCATGTGAGAAAGTTGTGTCTGGAGCCGCGCTGGAAGGGGCCATATCAAGTAATCTTGACAACAACTACTGCTGTGAAATGTGCAGGGGTCCCAAATTGGATACATGCCAGTCACACAAAAAAAGGTAACGTGCCCAACTGATGAGGAACTTGAAGTTTCCGGCACAACAGTCACAGAGAGAGAAGTATCAGGGCTAGAAAACAGCCAAGAGAGAACTGAAACTGCAGGAGAGCCCACTGAGAACAGCCTAGTCCCTCAAACAGTGAATGAGTTCGAGAGAGGTGACAGTGTGCCTATCTCAGTAGAGGCAGCAGGAGAACTAAATCAAGGAGAGGTTGTCCCAGAAATAGACGGATACGGGTTAGAACTTGAACCTGTTACAGATCAAGAAGAAGAGGAAGAAGAAGGCAAAATAGTGGAAAGAGATCAAAGTACACCGGCATCCCCTGAGCCAGTTGCAGGTCCATCAAGAGAAAACACCATATTACAAGAGGAGGGTGCTGTTCAGCGTCCTGAAAAGACTAACCGGAAGAAGACGCATAAGGGAGATAACTGGCCAGAGAAACAGGCTGCAAAAGCAAGAAGCGTACCAGGTGAAACAATAACAGAAGAGACTGATACATCTCGAGTAGAAGATCTGAGTGAAGGAGAATTGCAAGGTGAACGCAGACTGAAAAGAAAGAGAACCGCAAACAGAAGGTACGCAGGTCCAGAATGGGCGTATGCAACAACGTCTGAATGGCAACAAGAATTCTTAGCGTTCTGTTTTGATCGAGAAGTGCCAGGCCAATACCACGGTACCTGAAGTGATTCAAAGAAAGAGACTTTGTTATAAGGAAAACTGAAAACTTATGAAAAGAGACTTATAAA
Source organism: Pleurodeles waltl (assembly GCF_031143425.1). Classification (NCBI taxonomy): domain Eukaryota; kingdom Metazoa; phylum Chordata; class Amphibia; order Caudata; family Salamandridae; genus Pleurodeles; species Pleurodeles waltl. Next base: position 485,611,990 of record NC_090438.1, on the reverse strand, counting down.
TTACCGGATGAGACACTGATAACCTGATTTGACTTTGAGAAACCTGATTATGACAAGCTGCTAACCTGATTTGACAAAGGGGTCCTGGAGTGAGTGAAACGCTCTAAATATATGCAGAGAAAAAGAGACTTTTAGCATCAAAGAAAAAAAAAAAAGAGAAAAGAGAAAAGGAAAAAGTTTTATATTATCCTCAAGTTGATTGTTATTCTGCTATCTGATTCTTTACAGACATGGCTTATAATAGAGGTAGTAACAAGAAGGGTAAAGTGTGTGGTTGGTTGAGTTTTATAATAGGTATGGTATGTGCAATAATAATTGTGGGAGTGATTGTGGGAATGCCGTGGTTGGATAAGAAAGCAACTAACACTGCCTCAAAATCTGAGACTACAACATTAACCCCGTGGGAAAAGTTTGAACAGGATGCAAAGCACTTGCATGTGGGAACTAATTCAAAGGGGGAACTTTCTACTAATGTCTTCTATCGCTTACTGAATGAGTATGTTGAGACCATGGATGCGAAAAACTGTTATGTGTGTACAAAGATTCCTTCGTCAGTGCAAGAAGGGGTTACCTATCATAGCCTTCCATTAACTTATGGGATAAACTGTAGCTTGCTATTAACAAGAGTTTATAATCAAGAGCATGTGCAATACTTCTATTCAAATCTGGATGTTGTGTTTTCTTTTGTGCCTGTGATTGAGTTTCTGAACAAGTTAGCTAAGGAGCATAGTATAAAGATAGTTAGAGGCTTCTTTGAACCTACGCTTACATTTGGGACAGCTTATGCACACCGCAACAATCAGACCTGCTTATTGACACCTGTAGAGAAAAGCTTCTTAGATCACACTGATGATAGACGCAAAGCATTGAAGGAAAGATTAGAAAAGGGGCTAGAAAAACGCACATATGCAAATGATTATGCTTACACCGCAATTAGGACGAAAGGCAAATTAGCTATAGGTGCATTACATGTAGGGAGGCTTTGTATATATAGGCCGAAATCTGAGCAAGACACTTTATTTGTGTGAACGAGTGAATGCAGACATGTGTTTCTGTTTCAGATTAAATGGACATTTATGTTAAATGGACAGGATCCAACGATCCCTGGGATCTATTATATTTGTGGACTTAATGCTTATTACCATCTCCCTAAGGGATGGTATGGGACATGTTATTTGGGAATAGTTTTTCCAAAGATTTACCAGATTGATGACTTAAAGCAAATACCTAAAACGTCTGAATTACAACATGCTAGACAAAAACGAGAGACAGTGGCTGCTGTCGTTGGAGACATATTTGGAGCCATAATTCCTTCAGTAGGGGTTATCTTAAACTCCATAAAGATTCAAAAGTTGTCTACTATTGTGGATAACATTCCGACAAATTTTACAGGGGCTATACTCCTGATGGATACTGAACTTGCTGCAGAAAGAGCTATGACTCTTCAAAATCGGCTTGCTTTAGACATTCTTTTAGCAAAAAGTGGCGGGGTCTGCAAGATGCTCAACGAGCGTCATTGTTGCTCATTTATACTGGACAATAGTAAAAAGATTAGAGGTATGCTTACTAACCTAACTAGAGATAGTGCAGATTTGAAGGACTTGAAGGAACCTGGAGTGTGGGAGAAATTTGGAAAAGGAATTGTCAGAGTAGGGAGCTGGTGTAGCAATATTTGGAATGGGGTACTTACAAACATTTTAGGGGGTCTATTAATAGTTCTGGCCTGTTTATTAGGATTATGGGGGGCATGCAAAATTAATGATAAAATTAAAAGAAATTGGACAAAAAGAACCAGGAAAAATGAAGAAAGTGAAAGGGAGAAAATGTTCAATGAAATTTGGGAAAGTTCACATAGAGGACAAGATGTTGAAATGCGCATTATGCGTAAGGTGAAAAATTAAAATGAAAGGTGAAAGGGAAAGGCTTGTGTGATGACGAACGTCATCAGAGGAGGGACTGAGAGAGCGTAGCATATATATTCTATATTAACATGAAATGTTTATGAATTAATGTGTGATGATGCCGCATAGAAACTATAGTAATAGCGATTTTGCTTAAACGTGCACTTGGATTGTGACCACAAAGAGTGGCCACCAATGTATACGCAAACTAATAATGATGATCAAAATGTTTATGTTACGTTCAATTAAGCTTATACTAACATTTGCGTTATTGAATTTGTACTGGAAATCCTCATAGGCCTTAAGTTAGCATGAGCCGGAGTTTAGCTGCTTAGCTCTCATATTAAATACATTTTTCTATTTTTCAGTGTGCTGATTCACAGGGGGCCATGCCCCTGTTTGTTCTTTTTCTTCAAACTTGGAAGATTAATGTAACCATGTTAAATCCGTTCTCAAGCATATTTTCTATGCCAGTGGAATAAATGTTATAAATGAATTGAAACAGTGTAGATTAATGTAATGTACAAGGTCATTCAGACCGGTGAAGACAATGGAACTGCTGACCAAAAGATGTGCAAAGAATTACCAAGGGATGAAGTCACACCGGACGTGCCACCTCTGAAGACGTCAATTATGAAGACCAATCAGACTTGTAAATCAATATGGGGTGAAGATTAGGATTACCTAATGTTGAATTTGATAGGTTAAAGATAGTGGGGTATAGCGAATGTCCAATTGAATTTTGGGGGAATGTACTACGAAAAAGGGATAAAAACCCATGTCACAGAAAGGTCATTTAGGTGGGTTAGGGAATGCTATTGATGTTATCCAGAAACTCTGTCACTCTGTTTGGTGACTTGAGGTTTTATTAAAACTATCCTTGCCCTTAGTTTGTCCATTTACACTTTACCTCCTTATGAGGGAAGTGCCCTTTTGCCCCATAGCTGAGTTCCGACTGATGGCGATTTGACTGATGTCCTGAAGACTGAACCTGTGCGCTGACCTAATACTTGGAGGGTAATTATGACAATACATTTGTAATTTGTCTGTTTGCTTTTCCTTTCTAGGTACCAACTGCTTGCTTTTGACAGAGACCTTAGCTAGATGTTTTCCAAATTGGTGGTCTAAACTGTTTTGCATGAAGCCCAACATGCTAATGCTAATCAATGGTTAGGACAGGTGTTCACCTAAATTGACGCAAATAGACAAATGACCGAGACTATGCTTTGTTGAACTGACGCAATATTGACACTCTGCAAATCTGGATCTATGTTCACACCGTGTTATGTTCTAATGTTTGTGATTCTTGCTTTAATGAAATCTTATCAAAGTTGCCATATTGTGACTGTGCTATTATGTTTCTTGGTTTCGAGGTTAACGCATCTACTCTTAGATTGTAATTAATAGGGAATAAAAATCTTAAAATTCTACTAAACTGGTGTGGTTATTCATGGCTGCAAGGTCACGGTAGAGTTTTGAATTGATTAATGACTTTGACTCAAGTGAAATGCATTATCGTGATAAATATTGATGACATTTTTGATGTATTGATTGATATATTGATTAGCTATCTCGTCCTACGGTGTCTCTCAACTGGGTCAAAAGTTTCATTGGCCTAAAACGAGTCCTGATATCATAAAGGGACGCGTTAGCAAGCTAATCAACCTAAATCCTCAACTAAGAGTAATAAAAGACCTAAGTCTGAGGGACTCCCTCCCATTCTGAGCTAATGATTAGTGCCTCCCAGATGTAATCTGCTGAAAAAATTAGCCCTATGTAATATCAATTAACTTTCATCTTTAGCTTTTTTAGATGGCATGTGCCAAATATGGTATAGCCATCCTGAGCTACACATACTTTCCCAAATTGTTTCTCCCATGAAAGGCTATACTGGCATACAAAATAACTGCCCAGTTTGACACTCTTTTTCTGATATCCCCGGCATTTACATCAGATGCCCTCAGTTTGATGACTGTCAGCTCATTCTAAAACACCTGTGGTCAATAATGGTAATGGCAGATGCTGAGGCTGCCGTACACTCAATTTCACAGTTTTGAATGGCTAATCTTTATATAGGTTTGTGGTTAATCCACAGTTCACCACTGAAAACACATTATGCATAGTTTCTCTAGCCTCATCAATGCTACCAACCATTAGGACTTTGGTTTTCCTATTTGTTTTACACACTATCTGAAAGTGCCTCTTATATCCATATTTGAGACAGTCTTTTTCATATGCTGTACACCACTCTGGGTTGACATTTGACAGACGATGACTACAGCTATGTTTACTACATACCTTGGTTTGTTCTTAAATCTTTGTCTTGGTGAAGGGAAACTCACTTTTCCTTTCCTTACTAATCTTCTGTGGTTATCAATAGCATTCACTGCAATGCGTACATTGTCATACTGTAACTGATTCAACTCCAATGATGACTACATAGATTGGCAATAGATAAGATCTCCTCTAGGCTGGAATTCGTGCAAACTAACAACCATTCTTGGATTTTCTTTGTGTAGCAATGGCACAACACCTGATCTCTTGAGATCTTATCAATAAACATGCATCGTTACAACTGAATGCTAAAACATAGAGGGCACTACATACTGATCTATTGTTGTGTCTGGTTGTTGGTAATGTATCAAGAGGTTCCATCTTTCCATTATGACACTGGGTTCAGATACAAAATGACTCTCAAAGCGTAACACAGCTTTCTTATTGAAATCAGAAATCACTGTTTCATCTTCACGCTCAAAGTCTGTTAGTAGTCAAATATGTTCTTACACTTGCTTACTAAAAAAAGAAATAAAATCGCACATTTCCTCTCCTCTGGAGCCAATATTAGCTACTAAACGTTCTAAAACAGCTGTCCCATTGTTTCTAGGTTAACCATGTGATTCTAAAATCATTGGTGGATGACTGAACATTGCTTATTATCCGTCTTGCAATTTCACACAATTAAAATCACCTACCCCCCAAATTAATTGCAATTTCACACAAATCCTTTGATTTTAGGACAAATGTATCCCATGGCTTAGCACAAGCATTGTGATGCAATGCACAGGCATGACTCAGTTCTCAAACTATTCATACCAAGACCAACATTCCATCTTCAATTTATCATCAGTATGTTTCCTCACAACATAATTACTTCTATCGGGGCCAGCTTGCTGTACATAAAAGCTTTCTCAGTCCAGTCTAGTAGACACCGTTTTGGTGCAGAAGATGCCTGTTTTTGATGGCCAAATCATTCCAGTTGTAATAGTCTATGCATGGCCAGAATTCATCCTCATTCTCTTTGGGGATAAAAAGAAACGTGTTCCAATGAAAGATTTAATGGGGCAGATTTACGAAGAAGTATCCCAACGCAAAGCAGCAAGAAAGCTTGTTGCACTGCGCAACAGGGAGATAACTACTAAAACATGATGCATTTCTGGTTTCTGCCTGCACTGGAGCACTGAGAGCTGGCTAGTGCTAATGCAGGCACCCTTGAGCCCTGATGTAAGGGTGCCTGATTTACAGGCAAGATTGTTCTGTGTAGGTAAGCACACCTTTCTCTACTAAAACAATCCTTTGAGGCATTTTCCTCTTTCTATATAAGCTGCAGAATGCATCACATGAAGAAAGAAGAAATAGTGAGGAGAAATAAAGATATTTCCACTTGTCATACCTCTGTTGGGAAGCTGAACATTGCTTGTTATCCATGTTGCAATTTCACACAATTAAAATCACCTACCCCTCAAATTCATTTCAATTTCACACAAATCCTTTGATTTTAGGGCAAATGTATTCCATGGTTTAGCACAAGCATTGTGATGCAATGCACAGGCATGACTCAGTTCTCAAACTATTCATACCAAGACCAACATTCCATCTTCAATTTATCATTAGTATGTTTCCTGACAACATAATTACTTCTATCGGGGCCAGCTTGCTGTACATAGAAGCTTTCTCAGTCCAGTCTAGTAGACACCGTTTTGGTGAAGAAGATGCCTGTTTTTGATGGCCAAATAATTCCAGTGGTAATAGTCTATGCATGGCCAGAATTCATCCTCATTCTCTTTTGGGATAAAAAGAAAGGTGTTCCAGTGAAAGATTTAATGGGGCAGATTTACGAAGAAGTATCCCAACGCAAAGCAGCAAGAAAACTTGTTGCATTGCGCAACAGGGAGAGAACTACTAAAACATGATGCATTTCTGGTTTCTGCCTGCACTGGAGCACTGAGAGCTGGCTAGTGCTAATGCAGGCACCCTTGAGCACTGATGTAAGGGTACATGATTTACAGGCAAGATTGTTCGGTGTAGGAAAGGACACCTTTCTCTACAAAAACAATCCTTTGAGTCATTTTCCTTTTCTACATAAGCTGCAGAATGCATCACATGAAGAAAGAAGAAATAGTGAGGAGAAATAAAGATATTTCCACTTGTCAGACCTCTATTGGGAAGCCATACCATATTGACACATTTCCAGGTTTACATATCTTTGTAAAAGTGGGAATGTGCCAAAATCCATGGTGGATGCCTGGGAACACCCATGTTCCACCCATGGAATGTTTTGCCTATGAAGAGTAAAGCAAGACAGCAATTCGGGTTACTTTGCCTCACTCTGGATTTACTAAGCTATGCAGAGCCATGCAAGGTGGCTTTGTATGGCTAAGGTATTTTAACTTAAGCCCTTGTGTTGCTTTGCATCATCTTGTGTGATGAAAGAGCAAAGTGAGGGCATAAAAAACCTGGACCCAGATATTTGCCAAAAACCTTGAACAGGTTATTATCAAAATATTTTTGAGTTTGATAACTTTCATGTGAGTTAAAGCATAAATAACATCAGGTGAGCTGCATTTAACAAGGAGAATTGAGCTGCCAACTTGATTTGAGACCCCCATTGCGAATTGAAGTTGTATTCTTGGATTGGTGCAACCATATTAGACTGGACCAAAGATCGAGGCTGCCTTCCAGCAAGATTGAACCCTATCTACTGCAGCTGCAGCCTTGTTCTGTGGTCAACAGCCTTCCTTTGTATCCATCTGTCACTTGTTAACCCATCATTAAAAGTCACTGGATCAATCAATCATAGCATTTGTAAAGTGCAGCACTATCACACCTAAGGGTATCTGGGCTCTGAGGGCGCTGTGTCTCCATCGAAAGTCCACATCTTGAGTCTCCTTCTGAAGATCGGCAGAGAGGGAGCTGTTCAGAGGTGAAGGGGCAGGGTGTTTCAGGACTTGGCTGCTGTGTAGCAAAGGAGCAGTCTCCGCTGCAGCTGCAATGGATGCAAGCAGGTGTTTGCGAGGTATAGCGAGGTGGAGTGTTGTTGTCTTGGTAGGATGTGGGAACTCCGTCGATGATGGATGTAGGATGGCCTAGGTAGTGTAGAGCCTTTGCATGCGAGTGTGAGGATTTTGAATAGGCATCTCTTCTGTATGGGGAGCCAGTGGAGGTTCCTGAGGTGTGGGGTGATGCTTCAGCGCCCAGGTAAGTTGAGGATCCATCTGGTTTGCGGTGTTGTGTAGAGTGTGGAGTCTTTTATGTAGCTGGGAGGACACTCTGGCATAAACAGCATTGCCATAGGTAAGGCGGCTGGTGACCAGGGCGTGCATGACTGTCTTTCTGGTGTCGGTAGGGATTTATCTGAAAATTCAACGGAGCATATGGAGAATGTAGGAGCAGGTGACTGAGCTTACTTGTTTATTCATGGATAGCTAGCTGTCGAGGATGATGCCAAGGTTTCATGCCTGGTGTGAAGGAGAGAGTATTGGTCCAGGTTCTGCTGTCCACCAGCTGTGGTCCCATATGGAGGTGTTCTTCCCAAAGATCAGGACTTCTGTTTTGTGTGTGTTTAGTTTGAGGCAGCTGTTTTTCATCCATATTGCTACGTTGGTCATGGCGGTGTGTAAGTTGGCTTTGGCATTGTGGGGGTCTTCGGTGAGTGAGAGGATTAGTTGAGTGCCGTCGGTGTAGGAGACTACATGGAGTCTGTAGGATCTGATGATGTTTACAAAGGGGCTCATATACAGTGAAGAGAGTGAGGCATATGCTCTGTGTGTGGCCTGAGAGAAGGAGGCAACCCAATTAAGGGTATTTAGTTTTATGCCTATGCTGTGGAGTCTGTTGAGGAGAGTGTGGTGGGAGACTTTATCAAATGCTGCGGAGACGTCCAAAAGAATCAGAGTTGCGCTTCTCCTCAGTCTAGGAGGGTCCTGATGTCGCCCGTGGCGGTGATCACTGCAATCTCCATGCTGTGGTTGGCCCAGAATCCTGATTGTGAGGTGTCAAGAACGTGGTTTAAGTCTAGGTGGTCGATGAGCTGTTAGTTGATGGGTTCGTCAAGCACTTTGGCTGGGAAGGGGAACAGGGAGACTAGTCTGTAGTTTTTGAGGTCACTGGGGTCGTATAGTTTTTTTTTAGGAGTGGTCGGACCTCTGTATGCTTTCATTCATCTGGGAAGGTCGCCGTGGAGATGGAGGAGTTGAGGATGCAGGTTAGTTCTCTGCTAATAGTGTTGTCTCTGAGGTTGAAGAGCCAGTGGGGGTAGGGGTTGGTCGGTTCCCCCAAGAAGATGGATGGCATGATGGCTGCAGTGGTCTGTGTGGTAATCAGGGACCAGTGGGTTATTGTGTGGCTGGTGTTTGGTGCTTGAGAGATGTTGTCTAGTCTAAAGGTGGAGAGTTGGGGGTTGAAATTGTTGTATATGGTTGTGATCTTGCTTTGGAAGTAGTCTGAGAGGGTGTTGCAGAGTTCCAGGAATGGATGGATGGTGGTCTCTGTGGCTATCAGGTTAGAAAATTCCTTGATGATTCAGAAGAGTTCTTTCATGTCTTTTTGCTGCCTTGATGTGGTGGTGGTGGTAGTTGTTGAGAGCTACCTTGTAGGTGGCTCTGTCGGAGGAGTCCTTGGTCACACGCCATTGTTTCTCAAGTCAGTGGCAGTCACATTTGGAGTTTCTAAACTCCAGAGTCTACCATCTCGCTGGCCTGGAGGTGTTGTTGGTTTTAGCTGGTTTCAGTGGGACGACTCTGTCAGCGGATTTGGGGATCAAGGTGGTGAAGTTTTGGATCGCCTGGTTGATGTCTGCAGTGGGCTCAGCTTGTGGGTACCTAGTGCTGTGCCATAGGGTCTCAGTTACTTTGCCCCAGCTCTGGTGGGGGTGGCTGAGGTGTTTTGAGGTGGTGTGCTGGGAACTGGAGATGGTAACATCAATGATGATGTGGTTGGTCCAGGTGAGTTCAGTCACATGGGTGAAATTGATGCTGTCACTAGAAGTGACAATGGCATCCAGTGTGTGTCTGGCTTTAGTGTGTGGGTTTGATGACCAGTTGGGTGAGGCCAATGTTGCTGAGGTGCTCTATGAGGGAAGTGGAGTTGGTGTCGTTGGGGTAATTAAGGTGGAAATTGAGATTGCTGAGTAGGATCTAGTGGAAAGAGCCTATGGCAAAGAGGGTGATGAGGATGGCAATGGCGTCGCAGAAGGTTGGGTATGGTTCTGGGGTCTCTATGTGAGGGTGCCTCACATCATGGAGTTGTTTCAGTCTAGAGTCAGAAGTTGATGTGCTCCATGAGGGGCATTGGGTCGTCATTGGTAATGGTCCATTGGATGGTTTCCATGAAGATGATGGCAATGCCCTGGCATTGTTTGTTGGTGCGGTCTTGGTGCATCATCTTGTAGCTGTTGGGGTGGCCACGGCGATGTCAGAGTTTGAGGAGGGTGTTAGATATGTTTCGGTGATGAAGGAGACGTCTGGGTCATGGGTGGTGATGGTGTCTCAGACTTCCGTGGTGTGTTTGCATGAGGAGCGTGGGTTTAGCAGGATGTGCTGGAGTGGAGCTTGGTTGTTTGGAGTATTCTGTGTGGGTTCAATGTGGGCACTAGGGTGCACAGGTAGGCCCACGTTGCAGGACAAATGGCAGCGTAGGCAGGTGAAGGGTCCTTTGGTTGAGCATTGGGAGGCTGTGAAGCAACTGTTGATGGGGTGTCCGATGTTTAGGGCTTGGAGCTCCTTGGTGGTGAGGCGGTGGGGGGGTTGGAGGACTAGGAGTCCTGGTGCTGGGCACAGTGCAGGCACAGACCGGCACAGATGGGCTTGCCTTTGCAGCCTCCATTATATGTCCTCGGTGTTAGGAGGGGCCAAGGTGGGAGGGTGGGAGCAGCAGTGGCGCGAAAGAGGCATTGACAGAGGCATGAGCAGACACAATCAGGCTCAGGAATACGGGCAGAGCTGTTGCAATCAGGCTAAGGAATGCAGATGGATCTGTCGCAAGCAAGCTCAGGAATGCATGCGGAGCTGTAGCAATCAGCCTCAGGAATGTGGGCCGAGCTGTTAGCGGCAGGCAGTGGGGCCATGGAGTGGCTGGGGAGCTGTGACTGGCCCAATGGGTCAGGCACTAGTCACCAAGACCGTGCTGCAGCCTCAATCATATGTCCTGTAAGGTGGGAGATGGGAGGGGCTGGGGTGAGAGGCAGTATGGCGGGATTGCGGGAGGGTGGGAGCTGCAGTGGTTCAAAGGAGGCACTGGCAGAGGCATGAGCAGATGCAATTAAGCTTAGGAATGTGGGTAGATCTGTTTCAATCAGGCTTAGGAATGTGGGCAGAGCTGTCACAATCAGGCTCAAGAATGCAGGTAGAGTTGTCACATTCAGGCTCAGAAATTAGGGTGGATCTATCAGCGGCCTGATTCATCGATCGTGCCACATCTCCCTCATGCATAACACGAACTGCATGCTCATTGCCTGTGCTGTCCGATTCACAGGTTGCGATCCTTGGAGGTGGGGGTGTAACCGTAGTAGTGCCTCATTCTACCTACTGAACTTGGGCCTTTATATGGGACCGGAACTGTCTGGTGCAACCTTTATCAATGTACACTGAGTGTTGTGCCTCATTCCCAGGGAGGTACTGAATTTGCATCTCTTTGATTGTGTGTGATTGGAACTGGGTGGTGCAAATCGTATCAATGCACACCAGGCATTGTGCCTCATTTCTTGGGAGGCACGGAATTGGTAACTCTTCACCATAAGTGAATGGAACTGTCTGGTGCGATCTGTATCAACACGCACTGGGCATTGTGCCTCATTTCCAGGAAGGCTTGGAGTTTGTAACTTATCGTTGTGTGTGAAACCGGAATTGTCTAGTGCAACTCAGATCATCGCACACCAGATGTTGTACCTAGATTGCCTGGGTACAACTCTGCTCAATGTGTACCTGACAGGTTGCTTCTACCTTCCGTGAGGCTCCCCTGTTACTTCCCCCTCTTCATCGATCAGTCCTTTTAGGGCGTCTGTGGGGTGAACCACATTCCCTCTCCTCACCTGGTCCACAACGACAGCATGTGCCAGGTAGTATTGCCCAGACAAGGCCTGTGTGGCGAGAGTAATGGACTGGGCTGGAGGAACGCTTCTGAGACCGAGCAGAAGCAGGTCAAAAGTCTGCACAATCCCTTCCCCCTAGTGCCTTGCAAAATTGGGCTGGTGCTTGAAGGCATGAAATGGAATTCTTTAATGGAACAAACAGTTGCCCTCAGCTGCTTCTGCTCTGCATCCTGTGGGTGAACGTTCTGAATGGTGCCCAACGCCCTTCTGTTTGTTGTTACAATCCCTAATTCCCACGCCCAAGTATGTACCTTATATTCTGCAACCAATGACTTAATAAATCATGTAGCTGCTCCTCTACCTCACACACCTTAGATTAAGTATTTGCGCTAAGTGTGGTATCACTGTTGCCTGTAATAAACCTTTAAACTATCTTCATGTTTACATTGTTCCATGTGCTTGTAATTATCCCTAGATTTGACTAAAAAGACTCATGTTTTTGTTCCACGTTTGTACAAGTCTTACTTCAATGATGAGTTTTTTTCTGTATTGTAATTATTCATGTGCTTCATAATTATCTATGTGCCTGCAGTCAGGGACTTTCCAGCCAGGGTCTTTCGAGAGTGATTCAAGGGCCCTTCTAGAAAGTACTATCTAACATAAATACCTAGTCAAACCTCGTTCAGCTGCTTGGCTTTATTTCCCGATAAAGGACCCTCATCCTCCCTCCCACTCTCCTGGATCATCACAATCTCTGCTCCCTGATCCAAGCTTTCTAGAATGACCCAGTGACATCTGTGCCCTGTAGACATCCCTGAGCAGCTCATCAGACTTCTACAATCCCCGCATTCCAGGAAATACCTACCGTGAGTGACAGAAGGGAAACCTCTTCACAGCTGCATCCATTCAGGAACTGCCCCTTTGGTCATTCAGACATGTGAGGGCATAACCTGTGATGAAAGGAAAGACAAAGCAAAAGAAGGGAAAACAAGGTTAGTGCACTAATCTTTGTTTATCGTCTGCAACAATTCTACAAAGATAAAAAGACTGCAAGACTTGTGAATAATCCAGGTATAAGACTTCCACGCTATCTGCTGGAAGTTCAAGAGACAATTTGTGAACTTTTAAAGAAAATTCAAAATAAAGAACAGTAAATGCCAGGGAAAAAACGTTTAACTGTTATCCGAAGGTCATGAAAGGAGTAGGAATTCCTATCCCACAAGAAGTAAAGGAGCACATATTTTCTGTGCTGTTATAAGCATTCCTGAGTGTATGTACTTTTATTGCTCCAATGTTATTTGAACTTATTATGTTAACATATGCCAATCCTAATATAGCGTGTGTGTTCCTTCCCTTCCCTGAAAGAGGAAGACACTTGGGGCTTCCCGAACAGGATAGCAAGGTAGACATCATTCAGAGGGTGCAAGTCTTTGTCTCTTTTATTATTTTGTCCTCCCCCCTCCCCCTAGGACACCGCCGTATTTGAAGTTATCATTTCTTGGTCGGATATTGTAATGGGAGAGAGTAGGGTTCAATATCATCTCTCATCTCTACGGACAAGTTCTCCAGGTGAATAGCCTGACAGAAAGCCAAGCCACTGAAATTCTTTTCACCCAGGTGACATGGACTCACACAAGGTGTTAAACACCCAAGACTTGGCCCAGGCATTACCGGAAATCTCCAGTAGTGGCAAAATCCCCAGTATAGTAGAATTAACCATGGCCCTTGAAAAAACGCAGAGTATGGTTTAGGCCCTGCATCAAGAAAATCAAACTCTTAGGGATGAACAGGTGCGATATCGTCCACATCATGGGCCCTGGTTAAATTCAGAAATCACTCCCAGGAATAATGAAGGAACATGGTTAACCTTACTGTACACACACCTACACCCATTCCACTTGCCCCACCAAAACGCTTTTTTGGGGATAGCACCAAATGTCACTCATTCTGGAGTCAGTGTGAACTACAAGTATTATTTAAACCTGGTGCTGTCCTCTCTGATACTGCTCGGATTGCATTTATCATCTGTTACCTAGAGGGTAATACAGCGAACTGGGCAATACCTCTTATCGAGAACAAACCCTTTTTGCATGACTATACTAAGGCCTATATTTATGCATGTTTAGCGTCCTTTAACGTAATCTATTTTCATGCTTAAATGGCGCTAATCTAACTCCATATTTATATTTTGACGTTAGACCTGTCTAGCGTAAAAATATTGGAGTCAGCGCCATGTTTAGGATGCGCGAATCCACCTTGTGTCAATGAGATGCAAGGTAGGCGTTCCCCTTCTAAACATGACACTAGCCCCCCCAGCGCCATATTTACCTCCCAGCGCAGAAACGACGCACGGGTGGGAGGTGGACCTAAATAATGGAGCTAAGCCTGCTTAGCACCATTATCTAACACCTGGGTCAGACCAGGTGTTAGAGTGCAGGTAGGCCCATTTGCATTGTGAAAGAAAATGGAATGGGCACAAAGATGCCCACCCCAAGCTCCAGCAACACCACTACCCACACCTCAGGGACACTACAGGAGGAGGGACCCCATTCCAGGTAAGGTTAGGTGAGTATATTTTATATTTTTTTAACGTGCCACTGGGGGCACCTTACATGGGGCCCCCTTCCTGGCACTGGGAATTTTGGGCTTGCCAAGGGGACACTTGTCCCCTGTGGTGGGCATTGGGGTGGTGGGCATGACTCCTGTCTAAACTTAGACAGGAGTCAATTTTGTCTTCTTGTGCATCAGTAAATGAGGCTAGGCTGACTAGTGGCAAAACTTTCCCCCCTGACCAGCCTAACGTCATTTCCACTAGCACCATTCCCCTTAACATCACCCCCCGGCTAGCGTCTTTTTTAACACTAGCCATTCCTTAGCGCCATCATGCATCATTCCATAAATATGGCACAGGGATGGTGTTAGCAAAAATGAAGCAACGCTGCGTTTGTGCAGTTGTGTGCCATTTTTCATAAATATGGGCTTAAATTTTGCAATGCTATGTGACGTTTATTTGCCAAGCACACTTCTATCCAGGCAAGTGATAATGAGCTTTTAAACTTACAGCAAGGAAAAGACTTACTTATATCACAACCTTTTATAGATTAGTTACTGAGACACAATGGCCCAAAGAGAAATGAACTTCACTATTCTATAGGGAACTTAGGGCCAGATGTAGCAAAGGTTTTTACCCATTCTGGCGGTCATTCTGACCCTGGCGGTCAAAGACCGCCAGGGCGGAGGACCGCGGGAGCACCGCCGACAGGCCGGCGGTGCTCCAATGGGGATTCCGACCGCGGCGGTAAAGCTGCGGTCGGACCGACAACACTGGCGGTCTCCCGCCAGTGTACCGCCGCCCCATTGAATCCTCCAAGGCGGCGCAGCTTGCTGAGCCGCCGAGGGGATTCCGACCCCCCCTACCGCCATCGAGATCCCGGCGGTCCGACCGCCGGGAACCGGATGGCGGTAGGGGGGGTCGCGGGGCCCCTGGGGGCCCCTGCAGTGCCCATGCCACTGGCATGGGCATTGCAGGGGCCCCAGTAAGAGGGCCCCTACAAGTATTTCACTGTCTGCTTGGCAGACAGTGAAATACGCGACGGGTGCAACTGCACCCGTCGCACAGCTTCCACTCCGCCGGCTCGATTCCGAGCCGGCTTCATCGTGGAAGCCTCTTTCCCGCTGGGCTGGCGGGCGGCCTGAAGGCGGCCGCCCGCCAGCCCAGCGGGAATGTCAGAATTACCGCCGCGGTCTTTCGACCGCGGAACGGTAACCTGACGGCGGGACTTTGGCGGGCGGCCTCCGCCGCCCGCCAAGGTCAGAATGAGGGCCTCTGTGTCTATGGGAAAAAGTGTTCGTACATATGGCCCTTAAAGTGCAACTAAAAGACTCCTTGGCTCACATTGTTGACCCCTCTACCTATTGGTCAGAATTTATTGATCTAGTGGTCAGGTTAGATCATCGACTTACTTATGGAACGTAAGGGTGACTGAACTAAAAGTGAGCTGAAACTCTTGGTGGTTCAGCCTGAGCGAAAGAAGACTGACAGTATAACTCATGGCTCAGTAGAACCCATGCGGATTTGGGGAACAAGAGAACCGCGTAACAGTGAAAAAGAGCAAGGTAGAAAACTAAATTTATGCTTACATTGTGTGCAAAGCCAGGCACTTTACCCGTAATTGTGCCACCAAAGCAAAAGAGGCTCAAAAAAAGATAGCAGTCATCACAGAAAATAATAAGGAAAAATTAGCAAGCTCGATCGGCACAGAAGTCAGCTGGTCAAGTAAGTCAAATACTCTGACTTCACAATACATAGCTCATACCATAGGTAAAATTCCAAGTCATCTAAATATTTCAGTCACCATGATGTTATCTCCATGGCAATGTAAGGTTCTGCCTATACTCCTGGATTATTGAGCTACAGGGAATTTCTTGGATTTAACTTTGGCCAGTTCTTTACATATTCCTTGAATTAAAAAACAAGAACCAGAGGTAGTAAGGGCACTAGATGGCACTGAATTGCCATCAGTGTTGATTATCTATCAAACCATTACTATATCCCTGGTTTGTGAAAATGGACACACTGAAAACTTGTCTTTCAATCTGATAGATACACCCACATTTGGAGCTATTCTGGGGCTACCCTGGCTACATTCTCTCCCACCGAGACTACAGGGCATGTACACCCCATCACATATTTCTCCAAGAAACTGCTGCCTGCTGAGCAAAATTATATGATAACAGAAAGTGAATTGCCTGCCATAAAACTGTGTTTTCAAGAGTGGCATCACTGTTTATTGGGTGCAGTGCATAACATCACAGTTTACACTGACCATACAAATTTACAATGATTTCGATCCCTAAAAGCCTTGACACCCAGACAGATTAGATGGCTCTTGTTCTTATTTCATTATTCAAATTACATACCGTCCAGGAACACTACAGACCAATGCATACATGTTATCACATTGGGGTCATGATCCACCTGAGTGCACCCCACCACAAAACATAGTAGGTGCAGAACAGGTGATACGTACTTGTACTGAACAACAGTTTTTGGATAAGGTTAAACAAGGTGTGCAACAGATGAATTCAGATGAATGGTTGAAAGAGGATGATAACCTGATGAAAGACAGGCTTCCCTATCACGGTAACAATTTGTGTGCAACCACTGAAGAACTTAGACATGATGTTTTAAATTGGTGCTGTAGGAAGCTGGCCTGGTGTGTGGTGGGTACCTAAGATACTTACACCTTATACAAGGTCCAGGTATCCCCTATTAGTGTAGTGTAGGCAGTGTCTAGAAGCCAGGCTATCTGGTGGTAGCTGTGGATGAGCAGCCAAGGCTTATTTAGGAGATATGCAAAGCTCATGCAATACCCCTGGAGTCACTCAGCACTTACACACATGAAAGAAAACACTCAGGCCCCCATTATGAGGTTAGTGGCCAGCTGCAATGGAGATGACGGTCGCACTGCCACGGGCCTGGTGGTGTAGACCGCCATATTACGAGTACTGGGAAGGGACCTTCAGAACACAGTCAAGTTTCCGTCTGGACCACCATTGTGGATGGACCGCTGTTGCCAGCGGAAGGCCTCTTCAGGCCGGTGGTCAGACAGTTTCCATCCACCGTATTACGAGGTTGCACACCGACAGGACTTCCAGGGTGGTCTAACCGCCACGAAACCCATGGCACGAATGAACAACATAAAAGAAAGCACTCACCTTCTGGAATACACGCTGCAAGTCTTAACAATGCTCCTACTGGCCATTGACATCCAGGACCACCGACGCTGACATAGACACCAGCCATAAGTTCCCCAGCCTAGCACACACTGGAGGGAAGGACATTGGTACCCACACACACACACGCACAAACGCATAGTGACCACACATACATGCACAAGGAAAGCCAGGACAAGCTATGTAGCATTGACACCAACGGTGCCGTTGTAGATAAATATAATTCGATGTTTTTAAATCTTAATAAAAAAATATATTCACAAAATGCCACAAGGCCCTATGCTTATGTGTCTAAATGTCCCATGCACACTGGGCATATGAGGAGTGCCCAACTTGACTCGTGACTGCAATGTGCAGACCTCCACATGGCAGGGGCATTAATGGGGCATGCAGGCACCTCAGGGATGGGGGCTGGAGAGGGTGATCAGGGTTTGGATGGGGGGTCCCTCCTCTTGCCTTTAGGCTTCCCCTCCTTACTGTCCTGTTTTCGGGAGGACACCTTAGCCTTGCCCCTCTTTCCTGCCTTCTTTGGTAGGCCGGCGGTGGAGGCAGGTGACCCAAATGAAGTGGTTGCAGGTCTGGAGGTGTGATGGGCAGGTCTGCTTGTTGTGGCAGAACTGCAGACAGCTGTCTGCGGGGCATGGCTCAGCCCAGGGCACAGAGAGGTGAAAGGCAGGGGTCTGGGAAGGGTAGCAGGGTGTTTGGGGGGAACAGGGACTGGACCAGGGGACGGGAACAGGGAAAACTCATGAAGGAATCTTTTTTGGGGGGCAGCGGGTAGGTATTGGGTAAGGCATATGGGAGTGGAGGGAGAGGGGATGGTTGATAGGTGTGTACGTGGATGTCATTTGGGTGCTTGTGCGTGGGTGACGATATGTGTGTGCTGGGTGTGTGTTGGGTGGATGAGTGTGGGTGTATAGGTGTACTGGGAGGAGGAGGGGAGGAGACACAGGGAGATGGCAGATAGGATGTGTGAGTGAATGTTGGGGTGGTGTGTGCAGGTAGGGTGGATGTGCTGCATGTGTTTGTGTTGACTGTAGTAGTGCGTGGGGATGTGGTGTATGGGGTGCATGTATGGGGTCTGCTGTTGTGGTGACGGTGGCAGTGACTGCACAAGTGGCTGGACCTGGGACTTATGATGTTGTGTCTGCACGTGTGAATGGCGATGTGAGGGGGGAGGAGGTTGGGGAGTCAGTGTAGGGAGAGGATGTTGTTGTGTTTGCATCTGAATGTTGGGTGTGTGCATGGCAGTGGTGGCGTTTGTGATACATGTGATTGTCCTTGTGCTCTCGATCTGTTGGAGGGGATGCATGCTAGTATGAAAGTGTGCTTTGGATGGGAAATGGGAGAGGGATGTGGGAGTGGGAACAGGTAGTTGGAGGGGGGGCCGCAGAAGAAGGAACACTGGCTGCGGTCAATGAGGAGGCCAGAGCCTGAAACGATCTCTGAAGGGCAGACAGGGCACAGTGAGTGCCTTCCAGGAACGCATTTGACTGTTGCATCTGGGATGCCAGTCCCTAGATGGAATTCACAATGGTTGTCTGCCCAACAGAGATGGACCTTAGGAGGTCAATAGCCTCCTCACTGAGGGCAGCAGGCATGACTGGGGCAGGGGCAGAGGTGCCTGTGGCAAAGGAGATGCCCACCCTCCTGGGTGAGTGGACACGGGCAACTTGGTGGGGAGCTACAGGGAGAGTGGTGCTGGTAAGGGGGTGTAGTGAAATATGTGTTTTTGACCACTGACTTTGTGTTGCACTACTTTGCACCTGGATTAGTTGTTCAGTGTTCACCAGTTGCAGAATACATTTTGTATTAAGTTTAGCTGCCTATTGACTTTATCATAGCGTCAGACACTGCCATGTTAAATGTGTTAAAATGTTCCACATTGCAAACTGTGCTTGTTTTCGTATTCTTTCTCACAGAAGAGCTAGGACATATTATCACCGAACAGTTAGTCAGTCAGCACAGTAAGAATGTACCAGACTGATAGTGCAAGTAGGAAACAGTTTGGCCCTGAGAGAGACAATTTAGGAGACTGGCCAGTTCCAACCTGTTTCTTTCAACTCTGACCTACATTAGCTGGCATGTTTGAATATTTCTTTTTTATGGGAAGGGTTTTTCCAGAAAGCCCTCTCCGGTTCTTTAAGATATAAAAAGGTGGCCCTGCTCAGTAGCGGTTGCATTTCCAAGACCTCGGTCAGGATTAGACGTCGAATGCCTGACATATCTGTCCCATGAGGGTGGAGAACTCTTTCTCGCAGTGGAATGGGGTCATCTTCTTGCTGGCATGAGAAAGATGAAGAGCTTGGCAGGCCCTACAGTGATTAACTTTTACTTTATTCTTTGCTTTGAAATTATAATATAATATAACTACATATATTTGCTTTGTACATTGCAATTGAGAATCATTTTGATATATTTTTCTTCCATTGCTGTGACTATTGCTAAACGTGTGCTTTCAATCTACTAATCTCCTTTTTTAGGAACCACATGGTGAAATAATAATAAATGTCTTCTTTGAACTGAGAAGTGCATTCCAGAGATGTTTGTCAGCTCAGTCATTAGTGAAAGCAAAATGGGGGAGGGGGGAGGTGGACAAGGATGGTTCAGGCATAGGGCCTGAAGGTTCCGCCACCACCAGAGAGTTGCCATCGGAGGAAAAATCTGATGATGGTGTAGTTGATCCTGTCTCCCCCCGGTGCTTCCCTCGCCCTCCGTCCCACTGGTCCCCTTGGCTCTCCTGAATCAGCCTCCTGTGTCCTGTGGCATGCAGCTCCCAACTCCCCGGTGCCCCTTCTCGTTTGCCAGATGATGCTAATGCACACAAAGACAGAGGAGGAGAGGGAGGGAGGGTAAGACAGTAAGAGGCAGGGTGGGAGAGAGAGAGAGAGACAGGGAGCAATTGGTCAATGCCAGCACAACAGCCACACACAAGTCACTACAACATACTCTAATGCCATGTCATTATATCCTATGCCTTCACTTAGACATGCCACTCCAATACCAGACCAATGTGTGCCAACACAGTCATGCACATGTGTTCCACTTATGCTGACACACATTAATTCCTGTACAGGATGAAAGCCATTCCCTCAACACATGACTGAACCAGCTCATTGGGTCATGGCACTTTACGATCACAAGACCCGAAATAAATACCCTACCGGCATTTGGAGGCATACTTGTACAGCCACATAACCCATGCACATATAGCTGCGTGATGTGAAACCTCAGACTTCGCAGACTACACATACAACACATGTCAGCAGACATCAGATAGGGATATGGCCCCAGCCACACTGTTTAAATAGTTGGGAGTACAATGTGTATGAACTCCAGAAGCAGGGACCCTGCCCACATCAACTACCCTGCTCATCTACTACACAGTTGCCATGTCATTGATACTACTTGCAGTTAAGTTTACCTCAACTCACATCCTGCACGGCATTTGAACACATGTTTGTAGCACATCTGGCCTCTATGTATCCCAAGCCTAGTCCGACAGTAGCTACCTAGCACACATTCCACAGGCTTCACACACTGCACAGGCTGCACCTATCACTCACCACATAACCAAAGTATGAATGTGTACTCACCCCTTGTGGCTGCTGTGCTGCCCTCAAGCTCCCATCCACCTCAGGGTACGCCACCGCCAAAATGCTGGACATAAGGGGGTGTCAGGGTCCGACAGGCACCTCTTCCTCTTTGGTAGGACGTCCCCAGTTGGGCCTCACCAGAATTACTGGCCCAGCGTTTCAGGTCTTCCCACCGCTTCCTTTAGTGGTTGCTCTGCCGGGCATGGACCCCCCAGAGTCTTCACTTGCTTGGCGATGGCAAATCAAATCCCCTTCTGATGGGCGCTCACCTGCATGGATGACACGGAGAAAAGGAGACAGTGATGTAGCGTGGCATCTTAGGGACTGCATTGGACACAATACAACTCATGAACATACACCCATTTCAATATTCCAGTTGTCCTCTCAGCCCTCAGCCAGGTCCTTCCACAAGTCACTCATCCTAGTGCCAAGTCCTCCGTCCACATTCGTACCAGTCAGAGTGGCCTCACCTGCTGCCCTGGTGCCCCATACAACTGGGCATACATGGGTAGGACACCTCCACAAGCTGCTCTAGTTCATTCTGTGAGAAGGCTGGGGCCCTATCCCCTGCAGCACGTGGCATCTTGGCTACCCGAGTCACAACACATCAGCACATGCAGTGGAGGTCTTCTCAGCATCAGTGCCAGGAGTCAAGTGAACATGAGCACATGAAATGGCAGTCATGGCCACCATGGACTTCACCGACAACCGCAAGCGGTGATCACCATTGGCTCATGTCTCCCATAGGCAACCATGTTAACCAATGAGGAGTTGCACGGCGGCTGCGACCGCATACCGTCATGATGTGTTACGCCCGCAGGATTTGCTCACTTCCATCTGTCCTGTGCATGCAGGACAGACGGCTGTCATTTCACATCTACAGTGAGTATAGAGAGGGTTTAAGAGGTGCATCATGCTCCACTGCGTCCCCACAGTCTTTTATGCACATAATGATTGCTACTCCCTCCTATTCCCAGGTGCGGTGGAAGATTGATGGTGAGGAATGCTCCTGTCTGCAGGCCCCTGGTCGATCTTGTCACCCTTGAAGAGCGGCACGTCATCCAGTGCTATCGGCTGAACCGTCAGACCATCATCGAGCTTATGAGGCTGTTGTAGCCGGATCTGCAGCCTTGTATTCGTTATCCCAATGCCATCACACCCACAGTACAGGTGTTGGCAGTCCTCCACTTCCTTGCCTCAGGGTCCTTCCAAATTACAGTGGGCTACGCTGCCGGAATGTCCCAGCCCATGTTCAGCCATATCTTGAAGAACGTCCTATGTGCCCTACTCAAACATATAGGCAGCTATATCAGGTTCCCCCAATGTGACGAACTGCCCACTGTGAAAGCAGCCTTCTACACTGTAGCACATATGCCACGTGATCAGGGCTACTGATGGGACCCACATTTCCCTGGTGCCACCCAGGAGGAGTGAACAGGTGTTCAGGAACCGTAAAAACTTCTACTCAATCAATGTGCAGGTGGCATGTCTCGCAGACCTCTACATCACACAAGTGAATAATGCCTACATTCTGCAGTACAACAGCATCCCACACATGATGGCACCACTGCAAAGGGATCGTGCCTGGCTCATCAGTATGTATCATGTCATATGTGTGCCTCTGAATTCTGAACACTCTTTACCACCTTCCCAATTTACCTACAGTTTTCGATGTGACTATTACCTCTGTGAGCACAGGTGACTCTGGTTATCCCAACCTGCCATGGCTACTGACACCTCTAAGGCATCTGACTACAGCAGCTGAAAAACGTTTCAATGAGGCCCTTGGTAGGACTCGACGGGTCATCGAACGCACCTTTGAAGTGCTGAAAGCCAGATTCTGGTGCCTCCACCTTACTGGAGGGGCCCTACTGTACAGACCAGCAAAAGTGTGCCAGATCATTGTAGCGTACTACATGTTACACAATTTAGCTCTCAGACGTCACATGCCATTACTGGATGCTGAGGAGGGTGCAACTGTTCCAGTGGCTGATGGCAGGGACATGGGGAATGATGAGGAGGAGGATGACGAGGATGCAGTTGATTCCAGAGCAGAGCTGAATCAACAATAATTCCACTGACATACATGTATGTGTAAAAGCCATGCTATGTAACCAGTAGCATTGTCTGCCATGTGTACAGCTGCCACCAGGGTTGTGTGTTCAATGTGGGTTTTGGGTGAACCCATAACTTTAGATGTTATCTGTATTTCAGAACTTGTAGATAATTGTATCCCTTTCTGACACTGTCACATACATTGGTAGGACAATGGTCTGCGTTTTACACATGTCATGGCTGTTTACATTGTAATCATGGTACACAAAGAAGTAGGCAGTGACTGTGCTCAAAGGTGTTTATTTTTTAAACACAAGTGCAAGGGCTGATAAGTGGGGTCATGGAGAGTGGGATCATCTGAGTACTTAGCCCACTTGTAGGGAGTCGAAGTCCAGTATGATGGCCATGTGAAAAAGGAGTTATGACAGTGGACAGTCAAAAGGGTGTCGCTGTGATACACAAGGGGGTATGTTCTGAAGTGGCTCACTTCCTGGCGGTGGTCTTGGCATCAGTGGAGGCTGGATGTCTGATTGGATGTCCTCGCTTGCGTGGGGGCTCCTCAGCTACAGAGGAGTGGGTTGTGGTGTCCTGCCTGTCCTGTGGCAGGGCCTCCATTCCACTGGCTACTGCTGATGTGGAGGGCTCAGATGTGATCTGGCTAATGGAAGGGGTCTGCTGGTGGGAAGTGGACTGACACAGGATGGTGGTAAGTTCTGTCAGCACCCCTGCTGTGGAGGCCATGGTAGCATTGTGGATTTGCCACTGCTGCATGGCCTCCTGATGGTTCTCCCTCTGACGCCTCTGGGTCTCCTGCAGGGTAGCGAGGATCTGGGTCATGGTGTCCTGGGTTTGGTGGTATTCACCCAAAACTTGGGTGAGGCTCTCCTGGCCAGTCTGATGTTGTTTCTGCCCCTCCCTTGAGGACAGGTGGTCACCATTTCAGGGGGTGGGAACAGACACATCGACATTAAGTGCGTCACAGCCTAGATTAGCACATACCTCACCATAAACACTGTCCCAATACATAAGTGCCCCATGTGAACTGCTGTTGTGGTTTTGTTGTTGCAGTTGTGACAGCCTGCTCACTTGTGTGTCCCTTAGATACCTACCGCTGCGGATGAATAGGAGGTGGAGACATATCCCCATGTACAGCCCCCTGGTGGACTTAGCTACACTGGAGGACAGGCACATTATGCTCACCTACAGACTGTGCAGGGCCACAATCACAGAGCTCTGTGCCCAGTTGGAGCGAAACCTGACCTCATCTATCTGTCATCCGACTGGGATCCCACCTCTTGTGCAAGTGCTATCAGTGCTCCATTTCCTGGCGACGGGTTCTTTCCAAGTGACAGTGGGATTGGCAGCAGGAATGTCACAGCCAATGTTCTCAATCGTGCTGGCAAGTCAACATTTACTACTAGAATGCATTCTTTATCCCTTGCTAAATTAATTTCTTCTTTACAAAAAGTAGATTATTAGTTAGGCTGTATGGTAGTCCACCACAAGAAATAATAGCACTATTCTAATTATGTCCACTAAAGGTTTCAGTAATTTAAACCTGAGCCCAATACCTGTGAACTATGGCACAGAGCAGCCAGCCTTAATTTAAGAAAATTTGTAACGCAATTATAAGTGCCAAAATAGTCAAAAAGTAAAAAGAAAAAACACAATAAACATCCTACTCCATTTTATAAAACTGGAGAATATTTTATTGAACAAAATGATACAAAAACAAAAAAAATCCAAAAAGGGGAACTGGTTTTATTTTTCTAAGTTTTAAATAAAAATAGCACCAAAAAAGTGCAGAGCTCCATTGTTGATCAACTAGTCACGCTAGGCCCGACAAGGGTAAGGTTTAAAGCTAACAACAATGTTGCGTGAGTTTGATATCAGGACCAGATTAGTCCTAGTTACCTTTGGACTTTTCTGTGAAGGTAAAAGCCTGCAGTGGGGCAAGGTAGCAGGCTGGATTCAAAGACTGGGCTGTCGACAACAGGTTGCGACTATTCAATTTCCCAGTGAATCCATCAATGAAGGGAGGAAAAGCTAAGAGCGAGAAAGGTCTGGATTTTGTGCCTTGGGAGTCATCAACGTTCAACATGGTTCAGGGCAATTTACCCTGACTTTGTGAGTGCGCGGACACCATTACACACGTGCACTACATATAGGTCAATACCTATATGTAGCTTCACAATAGTAACTCCGAATATGGCCATGTAACATGTCTAAGGTTGTGGAATTGTCCCCCGATGCCAAATATGGTATTGGGGTGCCAATACCATGCATCCTCAGAGTTCCACTATGGACCCTGGGTACTGCCAAACCAGCTCTCTGGGGTTTCCTCTGCAGCTACCGCTGCTGCCAACCCACAGACAGGATTTTGCACTCCTGGGGTCTGGGCAGCCCAGTCCCAGGAAGGCAGAACAAAGAATTTCCTCTGAGAGAGGGTGGTACACCCTCTCCCTTTGGAAATAGGTGTTAAAGGCTGGGGAGCGGTAGCCACAGATGGTGCCCTCCTTGCATAAGCCAGTCTACACCGGTTCAGGGAACCCCCAGTCCCTGCTCTGGATTGCATAGATTGTAAAGAGGAATCAGAGAGACCCTCATTTTCTCTTGAAGACTTGTGATGGTGATAGCCTTTACCAAGCCTTTACCCACACATATGACACATATGCCCTTACCACCAGCACCATGCATATGCCCCTAGCATGCATACCTTTACAACTTAATTCATTGTAAAGGCATGCGTGGTAAAGGCGTATGCAATGTAAAAAAATGCGTGGTTAGGGCTATGCATGGTAAAAGTGCATACGATGTAATACTTGCGTGGTTAAGGCTATGCGTGGTTGCAGCCGCATTGTAATGGCTGTTTCCCTTGTGTAGGAGACTGGCTCTCTATATAGTGTACAAAAACAATGTGCACAGTGCAGAGAGTCAGAGCATTCCCATGCTAGTTCACAGAGGTAAAAACTAGACCACCTAATGCTCTAATTTTTGTAGCTTGGTCGAGCAGTTAGGCCAATTTTGGATCAGTGCTAAGCTTTTGTTGTACTCAGAGGGCCTTATTTATACTTTTTGGTGCAAAACTGCACTAAGGCAGTTTTGCCCCAAAACGTTTTGCACCGGCTTGCACCATTTTTTAGCACCAGCTGGACACCATATTTATGGAATGGTGCAAGCCGGTGCAAAGGGTAAGCTAGCTTAAAAAAAAATGACGTTAGGCAGTTCTGAGTCAAAATAAATGATTCTGACCAGATTAGCATCATTTTTTGACGCTAAGGGGCATATTTATACTCTGTTTGCACCGAATTAGTGTCATTTGTTTTTACTCTAATTCGGTGCAAAACTAGCTCCATATTTATACTTTGGTGCTAGACCCGTCTAGCACCAAATTTATGGAGTTAAAGTAATTTTTTGGAAGTGGAAACCTACCTTGCCTTAATGAGATGCAAGGTAGGCGTTCCCGTGCAAAAAAATGACTCTATGGCCTTAACACCATATTTATACTCCCAGGTAAAAATGGTGCAAGGGAGGGAGGAGGGGTCAAAAAAATGGGGCAAAGCTTGCTTTGCCCCATTTTTTAAGACCTGGGTCAGGGCAGGCGTTAGGGGACGTGTGGCCCTATTTCCATGGTGGAACACCATGGAATAAGCCCAGAGGCACCCTCCCTAGGCCCTAGGGGCACCCCCACCCACACTAGAGGGACTGCGAGGATGGGGGACCCCATCCCAGGTAAGTACTTGAAAGTGCCATAGGGGGCCCTGAAATGGGCCCCCATACATGGCACAGGGTGAAATGGCCATGCCCAGGGGACCCCTGTCCCCTGTGCTGGCCACTGGGGTGGTGGGCATGACTCCTGCCTTTTCTAAGGCAGGAGTCATGTGGCATGGTAGGTTTAGCACCATAAAATGACGCTAATCTGGTTAGAGTCATTTTTTTTTACTCTAACCTGCCTAAAGACATTTTTTGGTGCTAAACCTTCTTCTTTTATACTGCCAGCCCCACCCGACTAAAGTCATTTTTTAAAACTCTAGCCTACCCTTTGCACCGGCTTGCACCATTCCATAAATATGGTGCCCGGCTGGTGCACAGAAATGGTGCAAGCCGGTGCTAAACTTTTTGGTGCAAAACTGAGTTAGTGTAGTTTTGCAGCAAAAAGTATAAATAAGGGCCAATATTTAGTAAGTTTGCGCCACTTTTGTGTCATAAAATGACGTTAATGAGGTGCAAAAAAAGTTTAAATCAGGGCCTTGGTGCTAGATGGGTCTAGCACCAAAGTATAAATAAGGAGTTAGTTTTGCACCGAATTAGATTTAAAAAAAATGACACTAATTCGGTGCAAACAGAGTATAAATATGCCGCAGAGTATAAATATGCCCCAAAATATGGCGTTAAGGCCATAGAGTAATTTTTTGCACGGGAATGCCTACCTTGCATCTCATTAAGGCAAAGTAGGTCTCCACTTTCAAAAAATGACTTTAACTCCATAAATTTGGTGCTAGAGGGGTCTAGCACCAAAGTATAAATATGGAGTTAGTTTTGCACCGAATTAGAGTAAAAAAAAATGACACTAATTCGGTGCAAACAGAGTATAAATATGCCCCAGAGTATCAATAAATGTGGACACACACTTAAAAGAAGAACTTGAGACCAATTTACAAATGTACTTCAGATTTTTATAAAATGTTTAAGACCAGGAACATCAAAATTGGGTTAATACTTTTTAAGTTATAATTTTTCAAATTTGAGCAAAAATAGTATTTTTGTACGTAATTATGCACCTTAGGAATCAATAGGGAAAAACCTTAAAAATGCATATAAAATCAGGCAATGCTTTCACAAATGTCACCTTCAGGTTTTATTTTGAGGTCATTGGGATGTCCAGTGGGCCAGCCGGGGAAGTTTTGACACTTTCCGGTTCACGTGGGAGCAGCAGATGAGTCTTGGAGCTGGTGCAGAACAGGCAAGGGGGACCACGTGGAAATGCACTGCATAGGAGGATTTAAAGGTGAGTCCGGTTGGTCCCCTTGGAGTGTAGAGACTGAAAGGGGTTGGGGACCCCTAGAGCACAGCTGGTTCTCTGATGCAAGGGCCAGAGATGCCTGATGCAGAGCAGATAATTCAGCCAAAAGCTGTGCACAAAGTAGCCTTTGGACCGGGGGGAGGTCACTTTGAGGGTGGATTGCAGGTCAGCCGGTATCTTGAAGTTTCTTGAATGGTGTTTGCTTCTGGTCTATGGGGAGTTCGGAGTGGACTTTTCTTCTGGGTGTCTGACGCTGGGGGTCCAGTCTCCCTGGCTATTGCATGGTTTATCCACTGGAAGACGCAGTGCCACCGAACTTGGCACACGTTCAGGGTTTGTCCTCTGGGTCTGTTGAGTGAAATTTGGTCTGGCTGCTGTGTCTGGTTCCTTGGTCAGTGGACGGTCAGTGAAATGGAATTTATTGGTTCTTGCTTCTTGGTTGCAGAGAGTGATGCCTTCACTCTAGATGGAGGTTCTTAGCAATTTTTAGAAGCTTGGAGGTCCTCTAGGGTTTCCTTGAGTATGCCTGATGTCAAGTCAACCCTTCAGCAGCGATTGTCGAGTCCTGGGCACAGCAGGCACGGTTTGGAGCCTTTTTGTTCTTGCAGCAGGACTTCTGTTCTCGAGTCTTGGGTCTTCTTTGTCACTGGTCTTCTTGTGTCCATTGAATCTGATCTGCAGGTCTAGGGATGCCCACAAAATACTTCATTTAGGGAGAATTTTAGGGGAGTACATAGTAGTGGCCAATGGACAATCTACCTTAGGTTGGCTACAACCACTATGTGACCACTTCCTGAGGGGAGAGGTCACATTTCTAACCCTGATTGGCTATTTTCCTACCATGCAAGATGGAGGAAAATGAAATGGTGAGGTCACCTTGCCTGCTACAACTGAGGGCTGGTGCAGGCAGAGGGTGGCCACTCCTCCTAGTCTTTGTGCATTTTCCCACCATTGCTCCCATCAAAAGTGGGGGTCTGCAATGAAGGCAGACATCTGCTGCTAGAAGCAGGGCTGGGGGTTGAGTTTCAAGGGCGGCAAGCCCTTTGAAGCTTGCAGGCAGGGCAGTGCACATTCCTGGGGGAGGAGGTGTAAGACCTCTGCCCAGAAAGGGCTTTATTTTCTGGTCCCAGAGAACAAAGGTCCTTACTCCAGGGACCCAGAATATTATACAGTGGTGGCAGGCTGGTTGGGACTACCCAGCAACCATGCCAGGGCTAGTTAGCTTTGCAGAGGTCACCTCTAAAGTAGCTCCTGGGTACATTTTGGAATAAATCCAATACTGGTATCTGTTTGGATTTGTTGTTCCGAGTTGTTTGATACCAAAAAACCCAGGGTTCAGAGTGGCCATCAGGTAGCTGTGAAACTCGTACTGAACAGTGTCCAGCACATGGATTTAAAATGGCTGCTCTGTACACTTACTATGTCCCAGGTTTGGAGAGGACACAGTAGGGGCATATTGCTCATGCACCTTTGCCCACACATGCATTATAGTGTACCCTGTCTTAGGATGTGAGGCCTGACAGAGGGGTGGCTTATCTATATTGCATGCAGTGTGTAGTGGACAGGCTGTGTGCCATGTCATGTTTGCCTTTTAGGATTGCACCAGAACACTCGGCCTGCAATGGCAGGGCTGAGTTTATTTGGATACAAGGTCCCTGAGGGTGACGCAATCTGTGCTGCTGCCCTCAGAGGCCTACCTTTATTACCCCATTCCCTGGCTACCTAGGGACTTATAGTGGCACCTAAAGGTGTTGCCAATTGTGTCAATGCATCTCAACAGTTTTGGGAAAGAGATCTGGCCCCAGGAACCTGTTTAGCAGGGGCCCAGGGCATTGACAACTTTGAAACCACATAATTTACCAGACAGAACTTTTGGACTAGCCATGTCAAAAGAGGCACTTTCTCACACCTTGTACAGAGCTGCTGTGCACACCCTAGAGGTTTGGTCAGGGAAATAAGCCATCCCTCCTCTGTGGTCACTAACAACCATTTCTGGGGGCAGTTCCTGTCCCTCTATGACTGGTACCTGGCTGAATAAAAAGACAACAGGGAGGACAGGCCTAGTTGTTAGCTACATCTGCCTGTGACAAGATAGACTTCTTTGAAGAGAATTAAGTTCCTGGGCACTGCCCAGATGGTCATTCTGTCAAAGAAACAGAACATTTCCCCACACTTCCATACACCAAAGGCCTTTGTCTCAGCTTTGAGAGCAAGTTTACACCTTATCAAGGAGGTATTCTGCTCGTAGGAAACAGTTGGAAGCTCACATAAATGGGCTTCTAGAGGCTGTAGGCAGGCAAAATGTGACATTTTAAAAGAACCTTTTATAACAAATTTAGTAAAAATCTTAATTTACCAATAAATTTGATTTGTAATAAATATTGTAACAAGTCCAAAGGTTACCATTTTAGCTGTTTGCTAGGCCGGGAAAACATTAGTTAATTTTATTATGAACTCACAATGCTCTCCATGGGAGCTGCTAACCTCTCCTATAATGAAAATAGCTTTAGGGACCCTATAACTGAAAGGACACATTTGATATTAAACGTTTACATGTACTACTTTTAAATATAATGCACCCTGCCTTGTTGGGCATTAAGGCTATGTGGGAGTGACTTATTGATAATTAAAAGAAGGATTTAGGCCTTTCAAAATAGAGTTTTCAAACATGTTGAATTTGCAGTTTAAACCTGTACAGCCAGGATACTGGTGGCAGGCCTTCAGACATGTTTTGCTCTGTCACTTTAGTGGTTACTGAACATGTGTTGCAGTCCACTAGTGATATTGAACTTACAGGCCATGGGTACTCTTAGGCCCAGTTTTACAAGAGTCTGTCGCATCAGTACTGATGCACCAGATTTCTTGCACCCCCCCTCCACTGCCACCTAATGACACCATGGGTGCACCGTACTTACAATACAGCGCACCATGGCGCACATTAGACCAATAGCATCAAAGGTTTTGCCGCTATTGTGATGCTTTGCCGCACTAGCATCAAAACAATAGTGTAGCAAAGTGCAAGGAGGCCCATTGACTTCAATGGGTGCGTCCTTTTAACGCCTGCTTTAAGCAGGAGTTAAAACTGATACCAAAAATGGCGCAATGATATCTTGTAGTTTTTATTGTGACATTTTTGCAGGCCTCCTATTGTCAAAATGCCCCCCTTGCATACATTATGCCTGCCACCGGCATAATGTGACGCAAGGGGTTGTTAACTTTGTTAATACAAGTGCCATTATTGGCAGGGTATGCTCTGTGCCACTGATGATTGGTTTGCTAGGTGTCACTGCTGGCAGAGTTTTATTATGTGTTAATGCTGGCAAGGGATGCTGAAGGTTACTGCAATTAAAATTATTGGCTTTCACTACTGGTAGGGAATATTATGTATCCTCCTGGCAGGGTGGGTTGTGGGTCACTGCTTTTCTATTATGAGCCACTCATTATTGCTGAATCGCTGCATTACATATCTTCTATTGTTTTTCCTGTGTCCAAAAAGATTTGATGTACAATTGAGTGCTGATTTCTGTTTTGCCAAATGGGGCCCCGCTTTTCAAATTTCAATGATAAAATTTGACTATAATGAGGTGTGTGTCTCTCTCCCACTCTACAAAATAGATGATCCACTGCAGTTGAATGTTATATATATTTGAATTTATGAGTGCAGTAATATTGCACAATAGGTGATGGTTCCAGGACTCACTCATCCATTTTATTTTTGCTCACTTTTCTGCTTGATTTTGGCCTGATTGAAATATATCAGTATTAATATTCATTTTGGTGTTGTCAATGGGATGTGATGTGTCTGTCAATGCAATGTTTTGTGCCTGTTTATCGGCTCAGCAAGCATGATATAGACTGTTGAGTGTGGGAATGTGATGATGCATGGAATGCTGGTGTCAGCAAGATGGGTGAATGTCTGGAAGTTAATACTGTTGGAAGGAGAATGAAGCCTGAAGAGGTTTGTTGGCGCATCTGACCTTAATAAGTAAACTTACATGGAGATGCGAATAGGTCAATGAACCTTTTGACTCGCAATAAAGATGATCCCACCATAATTCCAGTGCACGCAGATCAATAATCAATAACCAATACACAATATCAATAATCAAGAATAATCAATAACATTAATAATCAATAGAGTCAGTAACTGTCACGTACCATGACCTTTTTGCCATGAATAACTAAACCTTTTAGTAAAAGTTAAGATATTTATTTCCCTATATTAACAATGCTAACGTCATGTAAATTAGCCTCAAAATCAAATGATACACATACAGAAACAACACTGACTGTCTAAAGCGACGGAAAAACGGAATCTAATCAAAGCTTGAACTATTACACATTCAAAGGCTACAGTACAAATTATTAACAAGAACAATTTCGTTACGAGATCACATATAAGTAGGTTCAGCAAAGAAATGTATCAAGCATCACTCTTTATTAGAAGATTTTCATTAGTGAGGATCATTAACTAACACCAGATTAGCATCAACATGTCGGGCCTCATGCAAAACAATTTAGTAACACAAATTTGGAAAAACATTTAACTATGGCTCTCGCAAAACAGTGCAGTTGGTACCTAGAAAGAAAAAACAAATATGCATAACAGACACATAGGTACAATTAATACCTCTCCTCAATTGGATCGGCAAGATAAGATAGTCTTTGTCATCAGGACATGAGTCGATCAGCAAGGCATCAGGAGTCAGCATCAAAGTTCAGAAAATGTAAAATCTTTAAGCAATAAAGCTAAGCACGTCTCTTGTCAAGACGGAAAATAGGCAAGAATGGTCGCATGTTCAGAGTTTGTCCAATAAAACTAAAACTCCAAATCTATGAATTCTACCATTACTCTATTCACATGTCGCTTATTGGTTTTCCTGCAATGTCCTCATCGTCCAGCTCGTCAGGTAACATTATTGTTGCAGCTTCTACTCCAGTCAGTGTCTCCATTGTTCTCATCCTGAAAAATTCAGAAGTACACACATTACACACATATTGTTACATTTAGCAAGAACAGCATCTTCTAGCAGTCGGTTCTCATGAGAAAACTTTCTCAGCTATGAGCACATTTACACAATTCAATGGAAAATCAATGTTTAATTCTCTAGGACAGCCATTTATTAAACGTTAAGAAATACAGCTTGACATGAGGCCTGGCAACTAGGCCAAGACCCTCGCTAAGTTAAGGCCTTCAATTAATAAAGCTAATACATGATGCATAACCCTAACTATGACATATTACTACATTACACAAACAAATGCTCAACGTTTCATTGTACTAGACTATTAATAAGTACACTTTGTGAACATTGGCGGCCACTCATCGTAAGCACATTTTGAAATGCGTGTATTATTTTTCTACGTTATTATATTTTCTATACAAATCCATTACTCAGAATACATGAACACTCATTAATAATTTTTATTAAAACAACTGTGCTAGCAATCCCTCCTCTGATGACTGAAGGAGTCATCACACTAACTACCACCCACAACTTTTTGCATCAGCTAAACTTCTGTCAATTCAATCCCTTCATACCTTAGTTCCCCTTTTGAATTTTCCCTGTACAATTTTTCTCTTTTCTTTTCTTCCCTCCTCTGATTATTGCTCGACCTTTTCAATTTGATTCTTTTGCATAATTTACACAATCCCCATATTACAATTAGGCAAACCACAGTAATTAATATCCCCTGCAAGATTTTCAATAAAATCTCATTCCAAATGTTGCTGAGCCAATTTCCCACTGAAGCAAAACCTTTGCCAATCTTTTCCCAAACACCTGGTTCCTTCAATTATTTTAAATAATCAATTTCATTAGTCAGATTAGTAACTAAGCCTCTAATTTCTTTACTATTATTAGGAATATACGAACAGTAATGCCTAGAATTAACCATTCTACAAACTACTCCATCCTTCGCTAAAAGAATGTCTAAAGCAAGACGATTCTGAAGAGGCATAGCTCTTTCAGCAGCTAATTCAGTAAATATCAGGAGTATGGCTCCTGAAAAATTTGTCAGCATGATATTCACAATAGTAGAGAATTTTCAAATCTTTATTGAATTCAGAACGACTCCCACAGAAGGAATCATTGCTTCAAATATATCTCCCACTATACCAGAAGGAGACTCCCTCCTCTGTTTCATATATGTTGTAATTCAGTCACTTTCATAAACTTCTTCAAACCATTCATTTGATAAATCTTTGGGAAAGCTATCCCCAAATAACAAGTCACATACCATCCTCTTGGAGAATGGTAATAAGCAATAAGACCACAGATGTAATAAATCCCAGGAATACCTGGGTCCTGTCCATTAAAAATAAATGTCTATTTACTCTGAAACAAAAACACATGTCTACATTCACTAGTTCCCACAAATAAAGTGTCAGTGTGTGATTTAGGCCTATATATACAAAGTTTCCCTACATGTTGCTCATCTAAAGCTAATTTCCCTTGCACTTTAACCCCTTCGCTGCCAAGCCTTTTCCCCTCCTGTGTGAGCCTTTTTTTGGCTATTTAGGGCAGTTCGCGCTTAGGCCCTCATAACGTTTTCTCCACATAAGCTACTCATGCCAAATTTGCATCCCTTTTTTCCAACATCCTAGGGATTCTAGAGGTACCCAGACTTTGTGGCTTGCCCTAAAGGAGACCAAGGAGTTAGCCAAAATACAGATTTTTCTTTTTTTTGTTTTAAATAGGAAAATAGGACTGCAGAAGAAGGCTTGTGTTTTTTTCCCTGAAAATTACATCAATAAAGGGTTTGCGGTGGTAAAATCACAATCTTCCCAGCTTTCAGTAACAGGCAGACTTGAACTAGAAAACCCAATTTTTCAACAGAATCGTGACATTTTACTGGGACATACCCCATTTTTACTGTTTTTTGTGCTTTCAGCCTCCTTCCAGTTAGTGACAGAAATGGGTGAGAAACCAATGCTGGATCCTAGACAGCTAAACGTTTCTGAAAAGTAGACAACATTCTGAATTCAGCAAGGGGTCATTTGTGTAGATCCTACAAGTGTTTCCTACAGAAAATAACAGCTGAAACAAAAGAATATTGAAATTGAGGTGAAAAAAACAGCCATTTTTTTCCATGTTTTAATCTGTAACTTTTTCCTGCGATGTCAGAATTTTGAAAGCAATATACTGTTTTGTCTGCTGGACTCTTCTGGTTGTTGGGATATATAGGGCTTGTAGGTTCATCAAGCTTGTTCAGTCACTTGTGGGGCTCTGAACAGGTTCTGTTACTCAGAATCCTTTGCAAACCTCAAAATTTGGCCAAAAAACACTTTTACTCTCATTTCGGTGACAGAAAGTTCTGGAATCTCAGAGGAGCCACACATTTCCTTCCACCCAGCATTCCCCCAAGTCTCCCAATAAAAATGACACCTCACTTGTGTGGGTAGGCCTAGCGCCCACAACAGTAACATGCTCCAAAACACAACGTGGACAAATCACATTTTCCCAAAGAAAACCGAGCTGTTTTTTGCAAAGTTCCTAGCTGTGGATTTTGGCCTCTAGCTCAGCTGGCACCTAGGGAAACCTACCAAACCTGCATATTTTGAAAACTAGAGACCTAGGGGAATCCAAGATGGGGTGACTTGTGGGGCTCTGAACAGGTTCTGTTACCCAGAATCCTTTGCAAACCTCAACATTTGGCCAAAAACACTTTTCTTCTCATTTCGGTGACAGAAAGTTCTGGAATCTCAGAGGAGCCACACATTTCCTTCCACCCAGCATTCCCCCAAGTCTCCCAATAAAAATGATACCTCACTTGTGTGGGTAGGCCTAGTTCCCACAACAGTAACATGCTCCAAAACACAACGTGGACAAATCACATTTTCCCAAAGAAAACAGAGCTGTTTTTTGCAAAGTGCCTAGCTATGGATTTTGGCCTCTAGCTCAACTGGCACCTAGGGAAACCTACCAAACCTGCGTATTTTGAAAACTAGAGACTTATGGGAATCCAAGATGGGGTGACATGTGGAGCTCTGACCAGGGTATGTTACTCAGAATCCTTTGCAAACCTCAAAATTTGGCCAAAAAAACACTTTTTCCTCTCATTTCTGTGATAGAAGGTTCTGGAATCTCAGAGGAGCCACAAATTTCCTTCCACCCAGCATTCCCCCAAGTCTCCCGATAAAAATGGTAGCTCACTTGTGTGGGTAGGCCTAGCGGCAGTGAAAGGAAGTGCCCAAAATACAACATGAACACATCACCTTTTCACAAAGAAAACAGCTGTTTTTCACAAAGTGCCTAGCTGTGGATTTTGGCCTTTAGCTTAGCCGGCAACTAGGGAAACCTACCAAACCTGCACATTTTTTTAAACTGGACACCTAGGGTAATCCAATATGGGGTGACTTGTGGGGCTCTGACCAGGTCATGTTACCCAGAATCCTTTGCAAACCTCAAAATATGGCCCAAAAAAACACTTTTTCCTCTCATTTCGGTGTCAGAAAGTTCTGGAATCTCAGAGGAGCCACAAATTTCCTTCCACCCAGCATTCCCCCAAATCTCCCAATAAAAATTATACCACACTTCTGTCGGTAGGCCTAGCGCCCGCGATAGTAACATGCTCCAAAACACAACGTGGACAACTCACATTTTCCCAAAGAAAACAGCTGTTTTTTGCAAAGAGTCTAGCTGTGGATTTTAGCCTCTAGCTCAGCCGGCACCTAGGGAAACCTACCTAACCGGCGTATTTTGAAAACTAGAGACCTAGCGGAATCCAAGATGGGGTGACTTGTGGGGCTCTGACCAGGTTCTGTTACCCAGAATCCTTTGCAAACCTCAAAATTGGGCCAAAAAAACAAGTTTTCCTCTCATTTCCATGACAGAAAGTTCTGGAATCTTAGAGGAGCCACAAATTTCCTTCCACCCAGCGTTCCCCCAAGTCTCCCAATAAAAATGATACCTCACTTGTGTGGGTGGCACAGGTGCCTGCAACAGAAAAATGTCACAAACCTGTAAAGATGGAGGGGATAGCACACCGGCTTGATAAGCACATATTTTTCTTTTATACATCTTTTAGGCTGACTCTGCTTTGGCGACCCATACTAGTGAGGTATCATTTTACTTGGGAGACTGAGGGGAACGCTGGGTGGTAAGACATTTGTGCCGCAGTGGTGATCCTACAAAGAAAAGTGAGGAAAATATGCTTTTTTGAGCAAATTTTGAGGTTTGCAGAGGACTCTGGGTAAGACAATGTTGGGGGTTCCAGGCAAGCCACACCTCCTTGGACTCCTTGAGGTGTCTATTTTTATAACATGTCTGGGTTTGGTAGGTTTCCCTAGATGAAGGCCGTACCCGGGACCAAAAACATAGGTGTCCCCTAAACACAGGGAGTTTTGCAATAGATCATTTTGATGTGTCCACGTACATATGTGATGTTCTAAACACTAAAATTGTGAAAAGAAACGCACTTGGGTTATTTTGAAAAGACCCCTCACCCAGCAACCATGTTGGTGGCATGCTTCATAAACGGGGTCCCACCCGAGACATCTAGCGTGTCACAGGTGTGCTGCGACACCTGATTACAGCAGAGCAGGTTTTGTCATTTTTACCACACATACTGGTTGGAATTGGCACAAGGGTGAGTGATGGTTCAGTGGATCAAATTAAATTAACAAGAGATTTCACAAAAATGAAATGCACTGTTAATAACTGAAAGGCCAAAAAACTGAACCAATGACTCACAGCTCGTGAGCTGTAAAACCACACAAGGCACCAACCGCTTTACAGTCCATTCACACACCTTTCATACATGACATGCACAAAACCATTCACGCCGCCAGCCACGGGCCCAACACATTACAACACTCGCATCGACAGACAGCACCACTCAAGGGCCCATCACTTACATATGCCCACATGCCTGATACAGCAATCACACCAGTTGATGGGAGTGGGTGGACTGGCGTTTAGCTGGCAGTGTGTTGCAATAGCCAACAGCAAGTCAACATTTACACTGCCAGCCAAGCGCCACTCCACAC
Organism: Pleurodeles waltl; assembly: GCF_031143425.1. Lineage (NCBI taxonomy): Eukaryota > Metazoa > Chordata > Amphibia > Caudata > Salamandridae > Pleurodeles > Pleurodeles waltl. The sequence goes on along the minus strand of NC_090438.1, from coordinate 485,574,384 downwards.
ACAATGGCATCACTTTTTTTTTGTTTTAAAACCAAAGAAACCACTAACTAAATAGAAATAATTACAAAACTACAAACACAATTCCTCTAACTAAGTACATGACAGAAATGCCAACCATGAAACTAACACATGAAAATATAAAACAGGCAGTTTACACTCATGGTAGTACCCAGTAATTATTTTGGGTGTGGTAATTCATGAAACAACCACCCACACACAGCCCAGGCTTTGAAGGACAATCTGAGCAGTACATTTGAGTCTCCCTCCAAATACCTCTTCGAGCACAGACTCTACATTTCTTAGCTGGAAAGTCTTTTTTGGGGGTGGGAGGAATGTGCTCAGCAAAGTAGCGATCTTTCAATCTAGCCACATCCTCCACCACTGCTTCTCTAGGAACTCTTGCCTGTTCCACCACAATAAGGCTCTCTATCATTGACTTCTGAAATTTCACAAATGTCATCTGTGACTCTGGAGACCTATCCTTAAACACAATAAAAGCATTAAAAGTTGTCAAGTGGAAGAGGTGAATTGCTAACTTCTTATACCAAACGTAAGACTTACTAATAGCAGTATAAGGTTCCAACCTCTGATCAACTCTATCTACACCTCCCATGTGCTTATTATATTCTAAAATGCACACAGGTTTATGCACTTCAGCAACCTGGCCCCAAACATGGGGGAAGTACTCTTATCATGGATGGTAATTAGCATGTAGACCTCCCTCCTGTCTGAAAATGTCAAAGCTAGCAGCTCATCATTCCGCAAGGCACTGCACTGTCCCCTCTCAAGTTTTTTACAGACAAGCTCCCTTGGATAACCTTTCCGGGTAAAATAAATTGTGCCACAAGCACCAGTGTCCACTCTAAACAATTCCTTGAACAACTGCACTCCAGTCTAGAAGTTATCTACATACAAATGGTGACCTTTGTTGAACAATCATCTACCAAGTTCCCACACAATTTTCTCAGTAACTCCAAAAGTGGGAGGACAACCAGGGGGGTCAACACTGGAATCCCTACCAGTGTAGACAACGAAACTATACACATATCCTGTACTACTTTCAGACAGCATACACAATTTAATTCCATATGTTGCCCTCTTGCTGGGAATGTACTGCCTAAAAAACAAACGACCCCTGAAGAGGACCAAAGAATCGTCCACAGCTATTTCTTTGCCTGGAACATAGACCTCTGAAAACTGATCTACAAAATGATCAAGGACAGGCCTAATCTTAAAAAGACGGTCAGAATCAGGGTGATCTTGTCGCCAGGCTAAAGCATTGTCAACAAAATGCAGGATCCTAAGAAGAAGAAAATACCGATTACGACTCATGGTTGCAGGAAATATAGCTGTTGCCATCAAGGGACTAGTAGACCAATAAGAAGCCAGTGACGGCTTCCTTATCAACCCCATCAAATGAGTCAAACCCAAAAACCTTTTCATCTCCTCCAAATTTGTGGCAATCCACTGGGTAGCTCTAGAGTGTGGCCTAATTCTAGCAGCGTTGTCCCTCAAATACTGCTCCACATACAAATTAGTCTGCTCAACAATCTCTTCCGAAAACACATCATCCATAAAAAACTCAAAGAAATTGACAGGCAAAAAGTTATCTGTATTGACTCTACACCTCGGGAGACCAGTAAAGGCAGGCAACTCTGGCTGATCCATGTTTGGGGCAACCCAGAGTTCAGGTCTTCTAACGGGAAACCTTTCAGCCCCAGGTTGCTGCAGTAATGGCACATCAGTGTCCTCCTTTAAAACAGGCCCTTCATCTGCACTGAGAGTGGCTTCCTCATCAAAAGATTCTGCTCCGACAGAAACTACACTGCCAGAATCTCCCATTTCCTCTTCTGCCCCAGATGCAGAGTCAGTCTCATAATCATGATCAGACAATGACTCAAAAAGCGTACCAAAAACCTGCTGAGCGGTCATCCTGCGGCTAGCCATGATCTTCACTACGAAAAGTAACTGGACAAATGCACCACCAACCACCAGCACTGTGTAAGATAAGTAATAAAGTGTAGCTTTATCACTAAGAGTTATAAACTCAAAAACTATACCGCTCACTTGCCTGAAAAAGCTTGACTCACCAGCAACTACTGTGCACAGATGCAGCAATCACTAATGATATCCCACTAAAAAGAAAGAAAGAAAAGCAAATTAGAAATAAGACAACACAAATATCATTGTGCACAAATGTAAGGACAATTTCACACAAAATCCTGCATTTAGTACACAACCTACAAACATGTCATTCATACATGGCAACAATACTCCTTTGGAGTAAATTGTTTTTACTTACCTAAAACATGCAACTATGCAAACCGCAGGTCAACCACCTCCAAAACCGCAAGGAGCCACAGCAAAGAAAGCAAAAGCTTTGAACTAGAACAAAGAGGAGAAAAAAAAATATCACAAATGCAAATACTTCGCCAGTTGACAAACACCCCATCATCAAGCATTTAGAAATTGGTGCCTAAGTGGATTCTGCCCCCCATAGGGGCAGATGGGCCTACTAAAAAATAGGCCTATCTGCCCCATGGGGGGCAGAAAATACCTTTAGTAGTGTGCCCCCATGGGGAGCGACCCTCGTCCAAGGGGCCACCCCTAAGCAAAAAATAAACCCACACACTATCCCTGGTGCCTAAGTGGCTTCTGCACCCCTTGGGGGCAATGGGCCTAAAAAATTAAAAAAATAGGCCGATCTGCCCCCACGGGGGCCAGAAATGGCCAACAGTTCTATGCCCCACTTGGGGTGGCGACCATTGCCCAAGGGGGCGCCCCCCCACAGAAATACACAAATAAAAAATCCCTGCCGTTCCAGCTGCTTCTGCCCCTCAAGTGGGGCGGAATAGCCATAATAATAGCCCCCCTAAGGGGAGGGACCCGTCCACTAAACACACACACACATTATCCCTGGTGCCTAAGTGGCTTCTGCCCCCCTTGAGGACAGACGGGCCTAAACAAAATAGGCTCATCTGCCCCCAAGGGGGGCAGAAATGGCCAATAGTTCTGTGTCTCCCTTGGTGGGGCGCCCCTTGTCCAAAGGGGTGCCCCCCCACAGAAATAAACAAATAAAAAACATCCTTGGCATTCGTTGTTTCTGCCCCCCTTGGGAGCAGATCAGCCTAAAATTAATAAGCCGCTCGGCCCCCAAGGGGGGCAGAAATGGGCATAAATAATATCACCCCTAAGGGAAGTGACCGTTGCCCTAGGGGCCGCCCCCCCCCCCATTCCAATAAACACACACATTATCCCTGGTGCCTAAATGGCTTTTGCCCCCCTTGGGGGCAGATGGGCCTAAAACAAATAGGCCGAACTGCGAAATTGCCATCAGTTCTATGGCCCAAGGGGGTGCCCCCCACATAAATAAACACATAAAAAGCATCCCTGGCGCTCCAGTGGTTTCGGCCTCCTTTGGGGCAGATCAGCCTAAAAATAATAGGCCGATAAATGGCCGTAAAACATATGCCCCCCAAAGGGGAGCGATCCTCGCCCAAGGGGCTGCTCCGCAACACACAAACAACAAAGTACAACAAAAAAAAGAAAATCCCTGGCGTCTAATGCTCAAAGATACATCGGGGGAAAGGAAAACCCCTTCCTTTCCCTCAATGCCTCTTTGTTTGAAACCCCCACTCGCCAGAGGAGAAACTCACCTGTTTCACCTGATCGCGTGCTGGAAGCAAATGGCTTCCAGCGCGACCGGCATCCTGTAATGATGTCAGTGCGCGATCTCACACTGACGTCATTAGGGGGCAGTGCCTTTTAAGCCCACGGAGAGAGTACTAGCGCTCCCTCCAGCTAATGGCCGAGGACGTAATGGTTAAGTCCTCAGCACAGGAGCACAGTGCCAGTGCCAGTGGACATAACCATTATGTCCCCGGCACAGAAGGAGTTAATTGCACTTTAAGCATAATCATTCGTGTAAGTCCTTTTCTTTAAGCCTTTTTCTAACTTCTCCTTCAATGCCTTTCTCCTGTCATCTGTGTGATCTAAGAATCTCTTCTCTAAAGGTGTAAGCAAGCATGTCAGATTATTCCTGTGAGCATAAGCTGTGCCAAACGTCCATGTAGGTTCAACGAAACCTCTAATACTATGTCATTATCCTTAGCTACTCTACTCAAATACCTAATTATAGGGACAAACGAAAACACAGCATCATAATTCGAGTAAAAGTACTGGATGTAGTCCTGGTTATAAAAGTTTGTTAGTAGCAGACTACAACTTATTCCATATGTTAAAGGCAGACTATGGTACATAAGTCCTTCCTCAACTGATGAAGGAATCTGCATACACACATAACAATTCCTCGCATCCATCGTCTCAACATACTCACTCAACAAGTGATTGAAGACATTAGAAGAAAGTTCTCCTTGCCCATGCAACTTCTTCTCAATAGACCTAAACGTCACTATTGCCGTTAGTGCAGTAGTTGTCTCAAAAGCAGAACTATGGTTGGCTTCACTCTTATCAAGAACAATAAACACCACAAACAATATCCCACAATCGCTAAACCAATACTCATATATTTACAATGCCTAATATTCCTACCTTGGTGCCTAATGTTACTCATGATCTGTGAAGAATCACAAAGCAGTCTCACTTCCAGGATCCCTTGTCAAAATCGGTAAGCAGCTTGTCAAAATAAGGTTTCAAAAATCAAATCAGGTTATCAATTTCTCTTCCGGTTACTTTCAACGGTTTCTTTCTCAAACATTTTCTCTCAGATTGATTCAACAGTTCAGTTCATCGGTTTCCTTCAAGTGCCAAAATACTGACCCAGAATGTCTCTATCAAAACAAAAAGACAAAAATTCTTGCCGCCATTCACTTGCAGTTGCATACGCCCTTTCAGGACCTGCGTATCTTCGACTTGCTATTTTCTTTCTTTTCAACTTTCGATTACCATTCAAATGCCATTCAATTCTCCTTCACTTAGATCTTCTCTCCTTGTTGTATTTACTTCTTCCTCGATTGTTGTCTCAACAACCACTTCCTTTCCTTTTCCTTGCCACTCCGGCCACTTATCTCCTTTCAGTGGACCTTTTGTCAGTGTTCTCTTCAGAGTCGAACTTGAAACTTCCCCTTGTTCTGTGGTGTTTTCTCCTGATGGTCCTGCAAAAGGTTCAGAAGGAGTCAGATCACTGTGACTTTGATCCACCTCAACTCCTTTCCCCTCTGGGTCTGTCAATTGCTCTGTTTGTCTCCCATGATCGTCTGCTTCTGGGAAAGCTCTCCTCTGACTAGGCTCTCCTGCTGCCTTAATTGAGACAGGCTCTCTGTCACCCTCCTGGATGTCTTCTCCTTTGTCTCTCATAGGAGTGACTGAACCATCCTCAATGGGCTCAGAATCGGTCTCAGTTCCTCTTTTGTTCTCTTTCCGACCCTGAGACTTGTTTCACTGTTGTTGGTACTCTCAACAACTCTTCTTCCTCATGATCCAGTGGACATGCCACTTTCTGCGCGTGACTGGCATGGATCCAATTTGGAATTCCAGGGCACTTCACAGCTGTGGTAGTTGTCAGAACTACCTGAAATGCTCCAAACACGTTTTCCTCACATGTTTCCGGACCACATCCCAGTATCCGGCTCTCAGGTTGTGCCCTGAGTCATGGATCAGTGGCAGTGTGGAGGCTTCCACATGCTGAGAGAAAGAGCGAACCACATCAGCCAGACCTCTGCAGTAGTACAACACCATATCATCTGCAATGTTGACAAGTGCATTTGCAGGCACCGCTGGCGACCTCATGGCTCGGCCCATATGGATCTCATGCGGCGACAATCCTGTCTTCCTATTGGGTGTGTTTCTCATTGAGATCAAAACTAAAGGCAATGTGTCAGGCCATTTGAAATTTGTGGACGCACACATCTTTGCAGCTCTTGACTTCAAGGTACCATTCATCTGTTCCACTAGCCCTGATGCTTCAGGGCGGTAACTACAATGCAACTTCTGCTCAGTGTTCAATGCTGCGCACAGTCATTTAATTACTTCATTTTTTAAGTGACTTCCCCTATCTGATTCTAAAGAGATCGGAAACCCAAAAATGCGGCATCAGTTTCCTATGCAGTAGTTTCGATACTGTGAGACTATCATTTCTTCCTTTAGGGTAAGCTTCAATCCAGTGACTAAAAATGCAAACAATCACCATCACATATCTCAAACCTCCACACACAGGCATCTCAATAAAATCCATCTGCAGTCTGCTGAATGGACCTCCTGCTCTTCCAATGTGGATCAAATTAACTACTGTCCCTTTCCCCGCATTAAATTGTTGGCAAATGACACAACAATGGCAAACTGCTTCAGCAACCTGTCTAACCTTTGGGTTGAGCCAATCATGTTTGAACAACCGAATCATGGCATCCCTCTTAACATGTGCTTGACCATGATAATACCTAGCCATTTCAGAGAACAGACTATTTAGCAAAAACAATTGACCCTCTTCTGAAACCCACAATTCATCTTGACTTTGCACACATTTCATTTTGCTCCCTGAACGTTTTTCATCCCTGTCAGCATTATTCTTCAACATTTTCAATTCCTCTAAGGTGTCAATTATTTTCAATGCAAAACTTGGACATGGTTTGTCTTCTTCGGGTAACAGTTCCAACTTATCTTTGAACAATATACAGTTCAATGCGCAACCCTTACGACTTGATCCGCATATCCATTTCCCAATGATACAAAGTCCTGCGACTTCAGATGTGCACTGCATTTCACCATGGCAATCTTTTCAGGCATTTGAATAGCATGTAACAGTTCTTTAATCCTTTCACCATTTCTCACTGGTGAACCAGAAGAGGTCATGAAACCTCTCTGTGACCACAACTGGTCAAAATCATGGACTATTCCAAATCCATACTGGCTATCCAAATAGATTGTAACTTTCAGCTGAGCAGAAACATGGCACACTCTAGTAAGGGCTACCAGTTCCACTACTTGGGCAGATTACACTACTCGAAGCCAAGAAGCTTCTAAACTACCAGTAATTGTGCACACAGCATATCCTGCTCTCAGTGTCCCTGCATTGTCTCTCAAGCAAGAACCACCAACAAAGATAATTTGGAAATTTTCTTCCAATCGGGTATCTTTATGTCAGGTTTTGGTTTTGTGCACGAGTCAGTTACTTCAAGACAATCATGCTCAACAGCTTCCATGTTTTCAATTTCAATATTTTCATTTGGAAGTATGGTTGCCGGATTCAGCACTGTACATTTTTTCAATGACACATTTGGTGACCCTAGATTACTTGTTTCATATCTGGTCAACCTTGCACCTGTCAAATATTGGGTTTTCGTCCTTGTAAGTAGAATCTCAATAGAGTGAGGGACTATTATAGTCAGGGGATGTCCCATCACAATGCCTTCTCACTGTATAAGGCTCTGACCAACTGCTGCAACTGGGCGCAAACAACCTGGTAAGGCTGCTGCAACTGGATCCAAAGTAGCTGAAAAATATGCTACTGGGTGATTTAGATCTCCATGGACCTGTGTCAAGCCAGACAAAGACCATGCATCACCCTCATGACAAAACAATGTGAACGTTTTCGTGTAGTCAGGCATACCCAAAACTGGAGCCATGCACAGACTCTCTCTCAATTTAGTGAATGCTTTCATTGCAGACTGGTCTAACACTATAGGATCAGTGACTTCATTATGAGTCAGCTTCTGCAATGGTCTCAAAATGACTGAAAAATTTGGAATCCATTGATGACAGTAGGCTACCATCCCTAAGAACATTGTGACATCTCTCTGTGTGGTCAGGGGATTTATCTACAATTTGGCTGTAATCCTTTCTCTGGATATCTTTTTTGATCCTTTCTCAGTCTGGTGACCCAAGTATTTCTGGAGACACTTTGTGACCATTCTTTCCCAAATGGTTCTGTAAGGCAATCGTATCATACTTGCACTCGTCTTTTGTTTTAGACGTAATCAGCAAGTCATCAATGTACTGCGCCAAAGTCGATTTGAAAGGCAATTCCAACGGCTCCAAATTATTTTTCAAGATCTGATTGAATATGGAAGGTGATTCTGAAAACCCTTGAGGAATTCTGCACCAACAATAAACTTGATCCAAAAATTTGAAACAAAAGAGAAATTGACTGTCCTCACGAAGAGGTACAGAAAGAAGGCTTGCAACAAATCAATGACGGTGAACCACTCAGCATCACATGGAATCTGAAACATTATTACAGCTGGATTTGGCACCACGGGGCAACATTTGACCACAATCTCATTTATTTTTCTCAAGTCGTGGACATTTTGAACTTTCCCACGGGGCTTTTGCAAACACATTGTTGGTGAATTACATGGGCTGCTCAATTCTTCCTTCAAAAACCCCTTGCTTTACAAAGTCTGCAATTATATGGGAGACCTTCATAAGGACGTCTTGTGGCATGTGGTAATGTGGAAGTTGAGGAAAAACTGCATTCAACTTTACATAAACTTTAACTGGCTTAACTCCCTTTATCAGACCTACTTCTTTTCCTGTCAAATCCCACACTTTCTCCTTTACCGTTCCCTGCAAAACAGGATGAAGCTCCTTCACTGTGAACATCAGGAAAAATTCAATCAGAGGGTAGTCCTCATTTTTTGTTTCACCTTCTATCTCTGGGTCTTGGTCATCTTCATCATCACTATTCGTCTGAATTTCAATTCCATCATCTGAACAAGTAATTGAACATTTGGTTTTACACAGCAAGTCTCTTCCCAGTAGGGATACCGGACTTGAATCTCAGACTACAAATTTGTGCAATCCCTGAAAGTTGCCAATTTTAACCTGAACTGGTTGTAAAATCAGGTGGTCAAATACCGATTTGCTACTCCTACAATCTGAACTGTTTTACCTGAAAGGGGCAAGTTTGGAATTCCTGCACTTCTCACTGTAGAGCGTGTAGCTCCTGAGTCAACCAAAAATGAAACTCTGTGACCCATAACCTTTCCTTTCACATAGGGACCTCTCTGATCTACTTCTAAGGAAGTTGCAAGCACACATGGTTCCTCATCTGAACTGTCGCTTATCCAATCATCATTTATTCCATTCACACTGTGAAACGGGAATTAGTGCACTATGTTATTACTTTGGTTAAGCCTCGGACCTGTGACCTGTTGAGAAAGCATCATCTGCTGCTGTTCCATTGGGGCTTGAGGTATTTGAATTTGCTGTCTAGGTACCATGGGAACCTGCTGTTGTATTGGCTGCAACTGTGTCATCTGTACATGTGGCATGAGCACCTGCTGCATGGGTTGAAAATTCTGCACTTGATTCACATTATTTTGAAAATTGGGATTAGAACCTCTCACTCTCTGCACTCTCATGGCCTGGAACAAATTGATGTCATTACTTTGCTGAACGACACCTTCCTGCAACATCATCGGACACTCCTGTTTCCAATGTCCAACAGTTCCGCAAACGTGACATGGCAATAATTTCTTCATTCCCTGCACATCATTCTGAACCCCTACAGCACCCAAGTGTGGACCATGATTCACATTACCCCCACTACCTCTACCTGTCATCTGGGGCTGAAACATCACGATTCCCTGCTGCTGCTGCGGTAACTGTTGTGGAAAATTCCCTTGCATTCCCATTTGAGCAGCTTTAATCTGCATCACCATCGCCTTCTCTTTCAGTTTTCTCTGCTTCAACTCAATCTCATCACTACAGTAATTTGCATACTGTAAGATACTGTAAGACTTCACTATTCAGCTTTGCTTGCCAGCAAATTAAATTACTCTTAATCAGGTGGCTAATTTCAGGCCTCAGCCCTTTCACAAATCAGGAACACAAAATGAATCATGTCTTTCGCCTCAGTGGTCTCTGTACCACTGTAATGCTTGAACGCCTGCAACAATCTCTCATAATAATATACGTGTGTCGACTCCTTTGTTTCCTCAGCTGTCCTGTCAATCCTCTGCTAATCAATATTCTTGGGAAAAATTCTCATTTTCAAAAATTCAATCACCTTATAGTCATATTTCATTACCTCAGGAGATGGTGCACCTGTAGTCTTGTCTCTCTCTGGTTCACTTGTTGGCCAATCTACACTCCTCTTACACTCTATCCACAGATCAGCTGGAACCACTATCTCTAGTAACTTGTTTGAGTCCTCCCACAGGCACTTTGCAAGTTTTACAAACCTCTTAGTCTGCTGATACCACTCTAGCGGCTTCTCCCTCAATTTTAGATAATCATTTGTAAATGATAGAATGTCACTTCTGATCCAAGGGACATGAATAGAATTCCCTCCTAGAATCTCTCTCATTGGTAAAATCTTCACTGGATCTTTATCCTGCTGCACATTTGCAGTCAGTTCCACAGAATCCCTTTTCCTCTTGTCTCTTTTCTTCACACATCTGCCTTATCATTTGTCTAATGCTCCCCAATTCTGGCAATTCCTTAAGGTGTGCCTTCATTCTGGCAGATCTCATGTGCTCAAAATATTTAGCCTCAAAATCTAATCTGTAACTCCTTTTCAAATGCTTTGTTTTCTCTATTTCTACGCCATATTTATCAGCCAGGTCTGCTAGTTTCTGATGCACATTGCTCACTTTCCTCATAATCTTCAGGCACAAGTATCTCAGCTCTGCCTTGTGCAGGATTCTAACCTGTTCACACCCATAGTTCCCTCAATGAGTTCACCCGCTTCCATGCTTAGCCTAGCATAATTCAAACACTCCTCTCCTTTCGGAACACTCTGTGTGGTATTCAACTTGTCTAACCATTCAGTCAACTGCTGAGCTGTCAAACCTTGCAACGAACTGTTACTGGCTTGGACTGGTGGCACCTGCTGTGCAACTGCATTCAGGGCTGCGGTGTCAACAATTTCAAACTCTGGCTAACGTTTGACCCTACCATAGTATCTGGAACTGATACAAATGGACTGAGGTCTGACAATGATCTTGATCTGTCAAAAGTCTATCCAACAGGAGAGACTACCCAAGCATTTTCATTATGTCCTCCCCTCATTACATTCTGGGACATGGCACGCTGCTCACCTACAGTAGGTTTCTTCTGTGCAAATAAGGGTACTCCTGGACCAACAGTAATAGGTAGCATTATAGCACCTAGGGTTGGTCTGGCACTTACGCTCTGTGGGAGAGTAAATGCCATGTTCTGATTCATCATCGGAGTCATATCTGACTGTGTCCCTGTTACTGGAGTGAATCTTGGCATTACCTGTGGCTGCACGTGGGGCAGTAAAAGTGGAGTTGGTTCAATCTGAACCAACATCGGTCTCGGGTAAAGATGTTCCCTAAGCACCATTAAATTCAAAGTTGTTTCCATAATGGGCACATCAGGGTAAATTCTCTGAACCTGTGGCGGTTGCACCTGGCTTTGTACTACAGGAGTAGTAGGCACAGTAAGACCACTCTACGTTGCATTCTGTGTCAGGCTAGCATTAACCTCCATCGGACTCAGTGTCCCATAAACCTTTGTCGGAGCTGTGGGATCAGCACTGGTGTTTGGACAACTCTCATGTGCTGCATATGGTGGTGGGCGAATTCTCAATAACTGTAAAATAAACTCATCATCATCTGATTCCTCCTCCACTACTGAAGACTTTCTAGCCTCCCTAATTTCGGATGGACTTCTGTTAGTCTTTCTAGTAGCTTTCCTTCCTTCCTTCCTTCTCATTGTCCTGCGTAATTGCCGGAAACAAATTAATTCTGTGCAAAGACTTCATCCTCCAAACTCTCTGATCACTGTCCCACCTAGCCTCTGTCTCCTGACCTGTTTTGGCCAGGTAATACACTCCCCGGGCGCACAGCACCACCGAGCCGTGCCCGTGTCTCCCCATCCCCGCCCTCGCTGCTTCTAGGGATTGAGGCCCTTCTGGACCCGATCCGCTATAGTGTTTTCTCCGGTTTGCCTCTCTGTCCATTCCTCTGCAATCTTTTGACTTTCTTTCCGGCATTCTTGCAATTTTTATTCTGCTTTTTTCTGCCTGTCTCGGCTTTTTCACTCTTTGTCTTTTTCACCTTTTTGAACTTCTGTGCCTTTTTGTCCTCTTTCACTTTCCCAAGATCTGCGCCTTTTTCCCGCTCTCTCCCGCTCCCCAGCTCCCCCGTGCCCCCATTCGCCCGCGCTTCCCACCTCCCAGCTGCTCCTCCCTCCCCACTCCCTTCTTAATGGCGGTCGCTGTGCGCTAAGGTGAGTGTCTCCTGACCTGTTTTGGCCTGGTAATACACTCCCCGCGCGCACATCACCACCGAGCCGTGCCCGTGTCTCCCCCTCCCCGCCCTCGCTGCTTCTAGGGATCGAGGCCCTCCTGGACCCGATCCGCTAGAGTGTTTTCTCTGGTTTGCCTCTCTGTCCATTCCTCTACGATCTTTTGACTTCCTTTCCGGCATTCTTACAATTTTTATTCTACTTTTTTCTGCCTGTCTCGGCTTTTTCACTCTTTATCTTTTTCACCTTTTTTAACTTTTGTGCCTTTTTGTCCTCTTTCACTTTCCCAAGTTATGTGCCTTTTTACCGCTCTGCCCCGCTCCCCCCACCCCCCATGCACCTCCATTCGCCCGCGCCTCCCGCCTCCCGCCTCCAGCCTCCCAGCTGCTCCTCCCTCCTCCCTCCCCCTCCCTTCTTAATGGCGGTCGTGCGCAGCGGGCGCACCGCTGGTGCGCCGGAGAGCCCGTCTGTGCCCGTCCGCGCCTGGACCGTGCCCAGCGCCAGAACCCCTGGACCCCGCAACAGCCAGAGCACCAGTCTCCGCTACGACGCCGGTACCCTCCTCGCACTCAACACCAGCCGAGACACCACCTGCTTCCAGGCCATTCCGAAAAGCACACACGGACCCTTCTCCTGCCACAACTGCAGCTTCACCTGCGTCAGAGCCCATAAACCTCCCAGGACCAAGAACAACCACCTCCGCTGCATACTCCTAAACACTCGCTCCGCACGTAAGCATGCCATCGAGCTCTGGGCCCTGCTTGACTCCACCACCCCGGACGTAGCCTTCCTAACCGAAACCTGGTGGAGCGACTCTTCAGCGCCTGACATCGCCATAGCCATCCCGGACGGGTACAAGATCTCCCGCAGAGACCGCACCAACAGAACCGGAGGAGGCATAGCCATCGTCCACAAGGCTATCCTCAAAGTCAACACCCACCTGGACGACTCCCTCAGCTCCGCCAAACTCCTTCACTTTCAAATCCACACCGACCCCAACACCACCCGCAGAGGAACACTCATCTATAGACCTCCTGGACCCAGGGCATTGTTCAGCAGCGCCATTGCCGACCTTGCCAGCACCCACGCACTCGCCTCCACGGACTACATCCTCCTCGGGGACCTGAACTTTCACCTCGAAAACAATAACGACATCAACTCTACCACCCTGATCGACAATCTTGCCAACCTTGGCCTCAGACAGTTCATCAACGCACCCACCCACAAAGCCGGCCACACTCTAGACCCCATCTTCTCCACAAACGACCACGTCACCTTCAATCGCACCACCGAACTCTACTGGACCAACCACCACTGCATCCATTTCACCTTCAAGAAACAAAACAAACACCACCTCACCGAGCAACCCACCTGTCGACACTGGAGCAATGTCACCAAAGATCAGTTGACCAACGCCCTAGCCCAGAAACCGCCCCCGACCTTGAAATCGCCACCCACAACCTCAGGCTATGGATCAACGACTGCGCCAACCGCCTTGCACCACTCAAGAAACCCTCCAACAACCAAAACAACAAAAAAGCCACCTGGTTCACCAACGACCTCCAAGCCTCCAAACGCAACTGCCGTAAACTCAAGAAGAAATGGACCCACGAACGCACACCTAACAACCACACAGCACTTAAGGACGCCACACGCAGCCATCCCCAACTCCTCAGGCTAGCAAAAAGATCCTCCTTCAAAACTCACCTGGAAAACAACGCTCACGACTGCAAAGAACTTCTCAACACCGTGAGGGAGCTCTCCAGCCCCAGCGCAACCGTCAGCGACATCACCCCCTCCCAAGAACTGTTCGACACCCTAGACACCGCCTTCCACCGAAAGATCGCTGACATTCATGACAGCTTCAAAACCCCTACCATCTCCAACACGCCTGTCCTGCCCTCCACGAACTCCACACACACCAACCGCCTGACCTCCTGGACCAGCATCAACGACGATGAAACTCGCAAGACCATGAACTCCATCCACTCTGGATCACCATCAGACCCGTGCCCACACCACAGATACAACTAAGCAGACACAGCCATCGCACCACACCTACGGAAGGTCATCAACATCTCCTTCGAAACAGCAAGATTCCCGGAAAGCTGGAAACACGCCGAAATCAACGCTCTACTCAAAAAACCAAAGGCGGACCCCAAAGACCTGAAGAATTTCTGGCCCATCTCCCTGCTCCCATTCCAGGCGAAGGTCATTGAGAAAATCGTCAACACACAACTCACCCAATACCTTGAAGACAACAACATCCTCGACCCCTCCCAGTCCGGCTTCAGAGTGAACCATAGCACCGAGACCGCCCTCCTCGCCGCTACAGATGACATCAGAAGTCATCTCGACAATGGAGAAAGATCAGCCCTCATCCTCCTAGACCTGTCAGCCGCCTTCGACACATTCTGCCAACACACTCTGAAAATCCGCCTCCACGAAGCAGGGATCCGACAGCAAGCCCTCGACTGGACCACATCCTTCCTCTCCAGAAGAACCCAGAGAGTCCGCCTCCCCCCGTTCCAATCCGAAGCCACCAACATCATCTGCGGCGTACCCCAGGGCTCATCCCTTAGCCGGACGCTGTTCAACATCTACATGGCCCCCCTCGCACAAGTGGCCTGTCAACACAACCTCAACATCATCTCCTACGCCGACGACACCCAACTCATCCTCTCCCTCACCAAAGACTCACACACCGCCAAAACCAACCTCCACGAGGGCATGAAGGCCTTCGCCGACTGGATGAGAAGCAGCCGGCTGAAACTGAACTTGGACAAAATGGAGGTTCTCATCCTTGGGCCCACCCCCTCCACCTGGGATGACTTGTGGTGGCCAGCCTCGCTGGGTACCCCTCCAATACCAACCAACCACACACGAAACCTCAGCTTCATCCTCGACTCATCCCTCGACATGTCAAAACAGGTCAACGCCATCTCCTCCTCCTGCTACAACACCCTCCGCATGCTTCGCAGAATCTACAAATGGATCCCAACTGAAACAAGAAAAACAGTAACTCAGGCCCTCGTCAGCAGCAGGCTCGACTACGGCAACGTACTCTACGCAGGCTTCCCGTCCAAACACCTGCAACGCCTTCAACACATCCAAAACGCCTCCGCCCGACTCATCCTCAACATCCCCGCCGCAGCCACATCACCCCCCACGTGAGAGACCTACACTGGCTCCCCGTCAAAAAGAGGATCACCTTCAAACTCCTCACCCAAGCACACAAAGCACTCCACAACACCAGACCAGCCTACCTTAACAACAGACTCAGCTTCTACACCCCCACCCGACAACTCCGCTCCGCCAACCTCGCCCTCTCCTCCATCCCCCGCATCCGGCGCAGATCCTCCGGCGGCAGATCTTTCTCCTACCTCGCTGCCAAGACCTGGAACACCCTCCCCTCTGACCTTAGACAGATCCAGGACCTGCTCACCTTCAGAAGACACCTCAAGACCTGGCTCTTTGAGCAGTAGGAGCACCCCCTCCCCCCCAGCACCTTGAAACCCTCACGGGTATGTAGTGCGCTTTATAAATAGACTGATTGATTGATTGATTGATTGTTAAAGTCTTTTCTGCCTTTCTCATCCTCCTCTCAAATTTCTGTTGCTGTTAGCTCCCAAATCACTAATGCCTCAAACTGTGCTGGTCTCAGAAGGGGCTTCGATTAATATAGCACCATCCTTAAATGCTCTAGAACCCTCAAATTGAACGTCCCATTAGTAAGAGATACTAAGTTCCCATTCTTCTCTGACAGTTTGCACCATTGCTTTAGCCAAAGACATTGCGTGACACCCTTCTCTTCCATTACAATGTCAGCTGGTGTACCTTCTAGCGATGTAGCCTCGCCTACACTCGTTCCAATATACTTATCTCCCATTAAAGCACTCTTTAAAGCTTTGAAAATGTTCATCTTTTTGACCTTTTGTTATTCAAACTCAAATCAGGAAGTGACTTTTAATCCCAGAATCCCCTTCACCAACTTTCTCAACCAATTGCCTCTCACAGACAGCTGCCAATTCGTGTGCAACCCTTCCCACTAACCAACCCACCTCGCGGCTTGTCCTCCCAAGCTTCAATTCACACAAAACTAATGCAAAAATTGCGAGCACTAATCAAAAAACAAAAAACACATCTGCTGGTTTACTACAGGAAAGGTAACACAATCATTTCAGAAACTTTACGGGTTTTTCACTGACTGCTCTCACTCTAACAGCTACTCCATCTTTCTCAGTCTCCCAGATTCGCAAGCAAAATTCGACCCGCAAATTTTACTCTCAACTGTTCAGTGGGTCTGTCATGGTGCGCAAAGGACTCACCAGATCTCAGTCGAAAATTTATTTTACTCACTGTGACTCACACTCTGACTTGTCGACCACGCCCAATCAACCTACTAAACCAGACAGGTTACAACATAAAACCATACACTTTCAATATACTTTTCAATATACTCCGGAGTCTTAGACCATGCAGGGTCCGTACATCAATATCCACATGGACAATTGTTTGAGCACAAAGCTGCACACACATATGAAGTTCAACGACTTCCCTACACTCACACTCCTTCTACAACTTCATTTGGAGTATGCAAACTCCCGAAACCCTCACAAACCTCACAATTCACCTGCGATTTACATAAGCTGTGCAAGTGCAACCTACCTCATTCACACTGTCACTAGAACGCTGAGAACATCCTCAGACAATCATTAGGAAGATCCTAGATTCTGGGAAAGTCAGTTCAGACATTTTCTCTCCAATTAGCATCATTGAAAATTAAAATTCAAATCTCGGTAATAATGAACTTTCAAAGGACCAAATCATCAAGCTACCACCCTCTCTGGGAACACCTACAACAAGCTCTTAGGAAGACAAACCATCAGTCTCTGCTATCTTCTCTGTACAGGACGTCTATGTTGAGCTCTTTAGGAGACAAACCTTTACCTCTTTTACTATCTGTGGACGTCTATGATGGGCTCTTAACGAGACAAACAATCATCTCTGCTACCATCACTGTTAGCGCATCTGACCTTTATAAGTAAACTTACAAGGGGACGCAAATAGGTCGATTAATCTTTTGCCTCACAATTAAGATTATCCCACCATAATTCCAGTACATGCAGATCAATAACCAATACACAATATCAATAATCAACAATAATCAATAACATTAATAATCAATAGTCAGTAATTGTCACGCACCATGACCTTTAAGCCATGAATAAACAAACCTTTTAGTAAAAGTTAGGATATTTATTTCCCTATATTAACAATGCTAACGTCATGTAAATTAACCTTAAAATCGAATAATAAACACCACTGGCTGTCCAAAGTGACGGAAAAACGTAATCTAATCAAAGCTTGAACAATTACACATTCTAACGTTACAGTACAAATTAATAATAAGAACAATTTTGTTATGAGATCACATACAAGTAGGTTCAGCAAAGAAATGCATCAAGCATCACTCTTTATTAGCAGATTTTCATTAGTGAGGATACTTAACTAACACCAGATTAGCATCAGCATGTTGGCGCTTCATGCAAAACATTTAAGTAACACGAATTTCGAAAAACATCTAACTATGGCTCTCGCAAAACAGTGTGGTTGGTAACTAGAAAGAAAAAGCAAATATGCATAACAGACACATAGGTACAATTAATACCTCTCCTCAATTGGATCGGCAAAATAAAATAGTCTTTGTCATCGGGACATCAGTCGATCAGCAAGGCATCAGGATTCAGCATCAAAGTTCAGAAAACGCAAAGTCTTTAAGCAATAAAGTTAAGCACGTTTCTTGTCAAGACGGACAATGGGCGAGACTGGGCTCATGGCAAATGCTGGTCTCCTCTCAGTGCAGTCTCATTAAGTTAAATTCGCTAAAACTACTTTCCAAATCCTTATTGGTCAAGGGATCACATGTTCACACTTTGTCTGATAAAAATAAAACTCCAAATCTATTAATTTTACCATTATTCTGTTCACATGTCGCTGATTGGTTTTTCCTGCAATGTACTCATCATCCGGCTCGTCAGGTAACAATATTGTTGCAGCTTCTACTCCAGACAGTGTCTCCATTGTTCTAATCCTGAGAAAGTCAGTCTTACACACATTATACACATAATGTTACATTTAGCAAGAACAGCATCTTCTAGCAGTCGATTCTCATGAGAAAACATTCTCAGCTACAAGCACATTTACACAATACAAAGGAAAATCACAGTTTAATTCTCTAGGATGGCCATTTATTAAACGTTAAGAAATACAGCTTGACATGAGGCCTGGCAACAAGGCCAAGACCCTCACTATGTTAAGGCCTGCAATTAATAAAGCTAATACATAATGCATAATGTTAGACCAGGCAGCCTTAGGGTGGACACCCCCAACGTTTTGCCTGCCTCCCTCCACTTTTTAGATACTGTTTTTGGTGGTTTTAAGACTGCACACTTTACCACTGCTAACCAGTGCTGAAGTGCATATGCTCTCTCCCTTTAAACATGGTAACATTGGATTATACCCAGTTGGACTATTTAATTTAGTTATAAGTCTCTAGTAGAGTGCCCTATGTGTGCCCAGGGCCTGTAGATTAAATGCTACTAGTGTGCCTGCAACACTGATTGTGCCACCCACTTAAGTAGCTCCTTAACCTTGTCTCAGGCCTGCCATTGCAAAGCCTGTGTGTGCAGTTTTACTGCCAATTCAACTTGGCATTTAAAAGTACTTGCCAAGCCTAAAGCTCCCCTTTTTCTATATATAAAACACACCTAAGGTATATCCCAGGTAACCCATAGGGCAGGGTGCTGTGTAGGCAAAAAGCAGGACATGTACTTAGGTAGTTAACATGTCCTGGTAGTGTAAAACTCCAAAATTCGTTTTTACAGTGCTGTGAGGCCTGTTCCCTTCATAGGCTAACATGGGGGCTGCCCTCAGACATTGTTTGAGTGGTAGCTGCCGATCTGAAAGTAGTAGGATGGTCATATTTAGTATGGCCAGAATGGTGACATTAAATCCTGCTGACTGGTGAAGTTGGATTAAATATTACTATTTTAGAAAGGCCACTTTTAGAAAGTGAGCATTTCTCTGCACTTAAATCTTTCTGTGCCTTACAATCCACGTCTGTCTGGGTTTAGTTGACAGCTCCTTGTGCATTCACTCAGACACACCCCAAGCACAGGATACGCAGCCTCACTTGCATACATCTGCATTTTGAATGGGTTTTTCTGGGCTGGGAGGGTGGAGGGCCTGCTCTCACACAAAGGACTGCCACACCCCGTACTGGGAACTGGGGCCTTGGCAGACAGGATTGAACTGAAAGGGGACCTGGTGCACTTCTAAGCCACTCTTTGAAGTCTCCTGCACTTCAAAGGCACATTTGGCTATATAAACAGGGCCTCTGCATCTACCAACTCAGATACTTCCTGGTGAAGAAACCTGTAACCAGAACCGGCATCCTGCCAAGAAGAACTTCCTGGCTGCCCAAAGGACTCACCTGACTGCTTTCTGTGAAGGACTGCTGCCTTGCTGTTGCCCTGCTGCGTTGCTGCTCTCTGGCTGCGGTGAAGAAGTGCTCGCCAAAGCCTTGGATAGAGCTTGCCTCCTGTTCCCTGAAGTCTCAGGACCAAAAAGATTTAGGGGGTCATTACAACCCTGGCGGACGGTGTTAAAGGTGCGGTAATACCGCAAACAGGCCGGCGGACAAAAAAAGGGAATCATGACCGTGGCGGAAACCGCCAACATAGACAGCCACTTTAACACTCCGACCGCCACGGCGGTACAGACAAGCAGCGCAGCGGTCACCGCCAACAGACAGGCGGAAGACAATGTACCGCCCACAGTATCACAACCCGCCAATCTGCCACCTTTTCCGGGGCGGATTCACCGTGGATAAAAACACGGTGGAAACAGCTTTTGCAATGGGAAAACTCTCACCTTAACACACTCCACGAGGAAGGAGGACACCATGGAGCCGGAATTACAAATTCTACCTGCCCTTGTCTTCCTGCTCATTTATGAACACCAGCAACGGCGGCAGCGAAGACAACAGTGAGTACTGCACCTACGACCTAGGGGAGGGGGGAGGCAAAAGTCAGGGGGACACACACGCAAAACCCCCACCCCCACCCTCGCACATAATAACACACACAGCTATGCATGTCAAAACATCACAGTAACAACCCACAACCCCCCCGGAAGAATGCAAAGACCAAAGGAAATCAGTCGAAAAATTGTAATGTATCAAAATACAGTTACCAAATATATACAGATATATATATATATACACATTCAAAAGTATATACATTACGAGAAGCAGTGCAGGTATGCACATATCAATGTCCGTGCACCACTGGTCCAAAAATGCATGGGCGAGGCCCACAATAGATACCTGTCCACAAACGGAGAGAACACTGCTGGGGCATCAGATAGAAATACAACAGGCACCTCAGGGGGAAGGGAAGGGGCGGGGCACCTCAGCCGGATTACAGCACCACGCCAGATCCACGACGGGGCTCCATACCCATTGATGTATCCTGGGGAGTGCAAAGCCACAGTCTCTCAAGTCTATCCAGTGGTTGGTTTGCCCACTGAACAATCCTGGGGAGTGGAAAGCCACAGTCTCTCAAGTCTCTACAGTGGTTGGTTTGCCCACTGAACAATCCTGGGGAGTGCAAAGCCACAGTCTCTCAAGTCTCTACAGTGGGTGGTTTGCCCACTGAACAATCCTGGGGAGTGCAAAGTCACAGTCTCTCAAGTCTCTACAGTGGGTGGTTTGCCCACTGAACAATCCTGGGGAGTGCAAAGTCACAGTCTCTCAAGTCTCTACAGTGGTTGGTTTGCCCACTGAACAATCCTGGGGAGTGCAAAGCCACAGTCTCTCAAGTCTCTACAGTGGGTGGTTTGCCCACTGAACAATCCTGGGGAGTGCAAAGCCACAGTCTCTCAAGTCTCTACAGTGGTTGGTTTGCCCACTGAACAATCCTGGGGAGTGCAAAGCCACAGTCTCTCAAGTCTCTACAGTGGTTGGTTTGCCCACTGAACAATCCTGGGGAGTGCAAAGCCACAGTCTCTCAAGTCTCTACAGTGGGTGGTTTGCCCACTGAACAATCCTGGGGAGTGCAAAGCCACAGTCTCTCAAGTGGATAACAGTCTCCAACGGTTCTGGAGGGGGAATGGTGCCCACACTGCATTTAGCTCCCCGTGACGGTTCCTGTACCATCACAGTCCCAGCTGTACATGGGATAACGATGCTTGATGTGGCGGTGTTTCCTTGTTCAGCGGTGCTTTGCCATGGCGGTCCCTGATCTGTTCATTGGTTCTCTGCCCTGTTTAGCGGTGCTGTGCCCTGTTCAGCGGTCTTCACCATGGCAGTGATTTCCTTGTTCAGCGGGGCTTTGCCATGGCGGTCTCTGATCTGTTCAGCGGTTCTCTGCCCTGTTTAGCGGTGCTGTGCCCTGTTCAGTGGTCTTCACCATGGCGGTGATTCCCTTGTTCAGCGGTCTTCGCCATGGCGGTGATTCCCTTGTTCAGTGGTGCTTTGCCATGGCGGTCTCTGACCTGTGCATTGGTGTGTGGCATGACGATCCCTCATTTTCCAGTGGGGCTGTGGCAGCCGGGGCCCTCCTGGGCACTGACTCCGGCGGTGGTCTCCTGACCAGTGATGATACTCGTGCCCTCCTGGGCAATGACTCTGGCGGTGGTCTCCTGACCAGTGACGATACTTGTGCCCTCCTGGGCACTGACTCTGGCGGTGGTCTCCTGACCAGTGACGATACTCGTGCCCTCCTGAGCACTGACTCTGGCGGTGGTCTCCTGATCAGTGACGACAGTGCTGGCGGTGGCGTCCTGGCCGCCGGGGAGGATGGCGCCCTTCACCGCCGTGCTGCTCTCACCAGACTGTGCAGACTTCCTCTGGCCCTTCACCACCTTTGGAGGAGTCACAGCTGACTCTGCAATCCCCCTGGGACCCTTGTGAGCAGTTTTGCTACCCGGAGTCTTCACCCTGTCCCGTCGGCCACTTTCCAACTTAAGATGCTTAACAGGGGGTGGACTGGCAGTGCTTTGGCTCCGTGTCACACTGCCTGCCCTGGTGGCCGGTGCACTCCACACATCTGTAACACGCACCACTGGTACTGGAGTCTTTTTGGCTGAGGTGCTACTACGGGACTTATGAATTGGAGGGGTGGGGATGGGGGCAAAGAGGTCAACGTTGCTGAGGGAGAGTTTATGACGAACACTGGGATGGGTAGCTGGAGGGGGTCTGGGAGTGGAGGAAGAGGAGGTGGTTGTAGGAGGTGTCACTTTAGGTGTTTTGGGTGCAGGTGCAGGTATTGGAGGCTGTCGTGAGGTAGATTGATGTTGGGTGTGTGGGTGCCCGCGTTTGTGTACTTTGGGAGGGGGCGTCACAGACACACTGGGAGAGGACACAGGGGACGTGTAAATGGGAGTGGGGGTGGTGAGTGCAGGTGAGCGGGGTGTGGTGCTGGGTGTTCTGGTGCGAGTCCTAGTGCCTGTAGATTTAGAGCATGCCGGTGAGAGTGTAGACGACACTGGGAGGGAGGAGGGAGACGATGAGGAGGGGGACACAATGGAGGCAGTGGATGTTGCTGTGTCTGTATGTGTCTGATGCTTGTGTGAGTGCCTGTGGGATGTGTGGTGCCTATGTTTGCCTGAGCTACTTTTGTGTGTTGAGGTGTGTGCATGCTTGTCTGTTGGTGTGCTTGGGATAGGCTGGGGTACAGGGGATTGGGTCTGGGTGGAGGAAGTTGGAGGGGGGAGGCTAGACACAGGGACAATGGCTGCCATCAGTGCTGAGGCCAAAGATTGCAGGGTTCGATGAAGGGCAGCCTGACCAGAATGAATGCCCTCCAGGAATGCATTACCATGTTGCAACTCCCTTTCTACACCCTGGATGGCATTCACAATGGTAGACTGCCCAACAGTGAGTGACCTGAGGAGGTCAATGGCCTCCTCACTGAAGGCAGCAGGGGTGACAGGTGCAGTGGCTGAGGTGCCTGGGGTGAAGGTGATGCCCACCCTCCTGGGTGAGCGGGCACGGGGCGAACGCTGAGGGGCTGCTGGGAGGGCGGTGCTGGTAGGGGAGGTGGCGGCTGTACCTGTAGAAGTGTGGGGCACAGATGGTGCCGCCACCACAAGGGAGCTCCCATCGGCGGACGAGTCCGTGTCGCTGGTTGGTGATCCAGTGCCCGACGTGAAGCTCCCCTTGCCCTCCGTCCCACTGGTGCATTCTGAGTCCGTGGTGTGGCCCTCCATAGCCATGTGGAATGCAGCTCCCTCGTGCTCCGGTGCCACTGTACCTCCGTCTGATGATGCTGATGCACAAAAGAACATGGAGAGCAGAAAAAACGGGGGGGGGGACGGACGACAGAAGAAAGACAGGTTGAGTGCATGGCATACCGCTAACGTTGGCGGACAATACAGACACAGCAGCCCCCTTCACTACGCCGTGCTCCAGGCCTCTACAGATGCAATTCCTGGGATATGGCCTACATCGCTATGGTGGACATCTGCACACATGGATGCCACAGGGGCATGTATACCTGTACTTGCCACTCTACTGCGGTGGGGTGGAGTGCCACATGGCCTGCATTACGGAGGGGCCTAGCCTGTGGAAGTCACCCTGGCATAGGGAAACCCACAGCCCTCCTCCCACACCTAGACCCCTCAACTGCACGCAAAGTCACCAGAATGATTGTGTACTCACCCCCTTGTGTCTGCTGTGATGCCCTCAAGCGCCCATCCAACTCCGGGTAGGCCACCGCCAGGATCCGGAACATCAGGGGGGTCATGGTGTGATGGGTACCCCTCCCACGTTGGGAGGCCATCCCCAGCTGAGCCTCCGCCATCTTCTTGCTCCAGCGGCGAATGTCCTCCCATCTTTTACGGCAGTGGGTGTCCCGTCTCTGGTGGACCCCCAGGGTCCGGACGTCCTTGGCGATGGCACGCCAAATGTCCTTCTTCTGGTGGGCGCTGACCTACATGACATGCACAGGGGAAGAAGAGAAGTCATTAGCAAGAGCACCATCGAAGTGAGTGGCCCCCATCCCTGCCGTTGCCATGTGGCACATGCATTCACAGTCCTTCATGTTCACTGCACTCTGTCCCCTTCCCTCTTACAACCAGCCCTCTCCACCCAGGCATAGCCCATACAACGTCCTCCCTGTGTACTTACCTGTTGGTCTGGAGGACCGTAGAGTAGCGTGTACTGGGGGAGGAACCCGTCCACGAGCTTCTCCAACTCCTGAGCAGTGAAGGCAGGGGCCCTTTCCCCAGACGCAGCAGCCATTGTCTCTTCCAGACCGAAGTCACAGCAGCAGTTGCAGTGTAGGTCCTCTCCTGTCGAAGATCAGGTATCAAGTGATTGAACAGCTAGAAAATGGCAGTCACGTCCGCGGCAGTGACGTCCGCGGCGGTGCGTCTCATCACCGCCGGCGCACTTCATCATTGGCTCCTGGGACCCATAGGGTCCAATGTTAACCAATGCAGCTTTGCGCCGCGGTCTTAGACCGCCTACCGCGACGGTGTACAACGCCAGCGCAGTTACCTCACATCCCACTGTCCCAGTTTAGAGGTCAGGCAGCTGCCATTTCAGGGGCCCACATGGCTTAATTTGCAACTGTGTCACACATACCTGGGCCTACACTCGCCACACATACAGGAAGATTTTTGTCTTTGGTGTCATGTTCTGTGTATCTGTGGGTACATACCTGGGATTGTGGTGACTCTGTGGTCGCTGTTGTCCTTCCTAGGCACCGTCAACTTGGACATTTGAGAAGATGGCGGAATCCTCCGGTGTACCGACCGCTGGTGGACCTGTTGACAATGGAGAAGCGACATTTACTCATCACCTACAGGTTTGACCGTGCCACAATCCTGGAACTGTGTACCCAGTTGGAGCCAGACCTGATGTCACCAATCCGCCATCCCACAGGAATCCCCCCTCAAGTGCAGGTGCTGTCAGTGCTCCATTTCCTTGCAAGTGGATTGTTTCAGACAACAGTGGCCATGGCATCAGGGATGTCCCAGCCTATGTTTTCCAACGTGTTGTCCAGAGTGTTGTCTGCCCTGCTGAAACACGTAAGGGGCTACATCGTTTTCCCTCAGGGGAGGATTTGCCAACAGTGAAAGGAGACTTCTATGCCCTTGGACATATCCCCAACATCATAGGTGATATTGATGGGACCCATGTAGCTCTGGTCCCCCCCCACAGGAATGAACAGGTGTACAGGAACCGGAAGAGTTATCATTCCATGAATGTACAGATGGTATGTTTGGCAGACCAGTACATCTAGCAGGTAAATGCTATGTTCCCTGGATCAGTGCATGACGTCTACATCCTGCGCAATAGCAGCATCCCTTATATGATGGGTCAACTCCAGAGGCACCGGGTGTGGCTATTGGGGGACTCTGGTTACCCCAACCTATCCTGGCTTTTGACCCCAGTGAGGAATCCCAGGACCAGGGCAGAGGAACGCTACAATGAGGCCCATGGGCGGACTAAGAGGGTGATCGAACGCACCTTCGGCCTCCTGAAGGCCAGGTTCAGGTGCCTGCATTTGACAGGTGGTTCCCTATTCTACTCACCAAGGAAGGTGTGCCAGATCATCATCGCCTGCTCGATGCTTCACAATCTTGCTTTGCGACGCCAGGTGCCTTTTCTGCAGGAGGATGGTCCAGATGGCGGTGTTGTGGCAGCTGTGGAGCCTGTGGAGCCTATGGACAGTGATGAGGAGGACGCTGAGGAAGAAGACATAGACAACAGGGAGTCAGTCATACGGCAATATTTCCAGTGACACACAGGTGAGAACAGTTTTCTATTTTACCATTACATTCACTTTCACACTTCTACCTCTAACCTGTCTGTCATTTCATAGCTGTATTTGGTCACTGAGTTGTACCTTTCCATTACAGTTTCACAGGTGTGGTTAGCAACGTGTGTCATCTGCTTGCATCCTTCAAGGACTTGTGATGTGTGACATAGGTATGTTGGCTATAAAAATAGAAAGCATGCTGATACTGTCATTGATTATACATACTTACCAAATTACAGACTGACTCCAGATTGTTTTGTGGTTCAAGGGTGTTTATTTCAGTGCTCAAAAATGGAGGGGGGTAGTGATATGGTGATGGGGGACGGTGGAGGAATGTCCATGGCAGAGTCCAGTCCATTAGTCACACAGGTGCACTGACCATATGGGCATAGGAAGTGGAGATGGGGCAGTTCCAATCGGGACAGGGTAACAAAGTGAGACAGTGGGAGGATAATCAGGGTGGTCTCATTTCCTGGCGGGGGTCTTGCCATCTTGCTCTGTCCTGTTCCTGGATCTCAGGGACCGCTTGCGGGGTGGTTGTCCGTCTGCAGGGGGTGGGTGCTGGTGTGGTGGTCCTGTGGCGGGGCGTCCTGTCCACTAGCGCCAGCGGAGGTGGTGGGCAGTTCATCGTCCATGCTAGTGTCAGGGGCCCCTTGGAGTGCCACGGTGTCCCTCATGGTATTTTGTATGTCCGTCAGCACCCCTACGATGGTGCCCAGGGCGGAGCTGATGGTTCTGAGCTCCTCCCTGAACCCCAAATACAGTTCGTCCTGCATGCGCTGGGTCTCCTGAAACTTGTCCAGTACCGTCGCCATCGTCTCCTGGGAGTGGTGGTATGCTCCCATGATGGAGGAGAGGGCCTTGTGGAGGGTGGGTTCCCTTGGCCTGTCCGCTCCCTGTCGCACAGCAGCCCTCCCAGTTCCCCTGTGTTCCTGTGCCTCTGTCCCCTGGACCGTGTGCCCACTACCACTGCCCCCAGCTCCCTGTTGTTGTTGGGGTGGTGGGTTATCCTGGGTTCCCTGTAGTGGTGGACACACCGCTGATTGACGTGTCCTGGGTACGGAGGTATGGGCCCGCTGGGTGGGTGCTGTGCTGGTGTTACCAGAGGGTGGACGGTCAGTGTTGGGCTGTGCAAGGGGAACCGACTGTCCCGAGGCCCCCGATGGTCCGGGCTGGTCATTAGGATCCGGTAGGGCAGAGCTGCTGTTGTCACTGTGGGCCTCTTCTGTGGGTGGAGTGGAGTTGTCTGGACCCTCCGGTGTGGTGACGTTCCGTAGTGGTCCTGCAGGGATATAAGAGCATGATTAGTGCATGTGTGTGAGTAATGGTGTGCAATGGGTGGGTGTTTGTGTATCCCAGTGCAAGCATTCCTGTGTGTGGGTTTGTGTGATGATGGTTAGGGGGTTGTTATGGGTATGTGCAGTGAGCATGCTTTGGTGAGGGCTGACCATGCTTTGTTTTTCCATGCGGGGCATGGTGTTGGGATGGGTGGTTTGTGTTATGAGTACATTAGTGAGGAGTTGGAGTGATAGGGGAGGTTGTGAGGGTTCGGGTGTGTGATGACATGCAGGTAGGGTGGGGGATATAATAGTTGAGATTTAACTTACCAGTGTCCATTCCTCCACCGACTCCTCCGAGGCCCTCTGGATGCATGATGGTCAAGACTTGCTCCTCCCATGTTGTTAGTTGTGGGGGAGGAGGTGGGGGTCCACCGCCAGTCCACTGTACCGCAATGTTGTGTCTGGATACCACTGAACGCACCTTCCCCCGTAGGTCGTTCCACCTCTTCCTGATGTCGTCCCCATTTCTTGGATGCTGTCCCACTGCGTTGACCCTGTCCACGATTCTTTGCCATAGCTCCATCTTCCTGGCTATGGATGTGTGCTGCACCTGTGAGCCAAATAGCTATGGCTCTACCCGTAGGATTTCCTCCACCATGACCCTGAGCTCCTCCTCCGAAAACCTGGGGTGTCTTTGGCGTGACATGAGGTGGTGTGGGTGATGTGTGGGGTGGTGTAAGTATTGATGTGTGTGGTGATGTGTAGTGGTGTGTGGTGTATTATGCGTGTAATGTTGTGTGGGTGATGGTGTCGTGTGCCTCTGTGTGGTGGGGTTGTCTATTGCTGTGCTCTCTCTGTCGCCTTCGTCTCTAATTTTGGGTCGTAGGGGTTTGTGGGTGATGTGGGTGTGTGTTTTATATTGTGTTGGGTGTGTGGGAGTGGTGTGTGTATGTGTATCAGGTGTGTGTATTTGGAATTGTCCAATGTGGAGGTGTTTTGGAGATGTGTGTGTATTTTGAGCGCGGTGGTGTGTACCGCCAATGGAATACCGCGGTTGAAAGACAGCTGCGTGGATTCGTGTGTCGTGATAGCATGGGCGTGTTTCTGTTGGCGTGACGGTGGAGGTTTTGTTTTCGCCAGTTTATCACTGACCTTTGGTGTGGCGGTCTTGTGTGGGTGTCTGAATTTCAGCAGATAACGAGATGTGGGTCATAATAGCTGTGGCGGAATGCCGCCGCCGCGGCGGTGTGTTGGCAGCCTTTTACCGCCAATGTTGTAATGAGGGCCTTAATCTCTTCAAGAAGGACTCCTTGTGCGGCAAAATTAGACGCACAGCCTGCCAGAAACGACGCACAGCCTGCACCGCTGTGAAAATGGCACCGCACGCCAAACCGGAACAACGCAGCCTGACTTCGCAAGCGCCAGCGACGCAACCGGAAATTTGACGCGCAGCCCACTGGATCAATGCCTAGCCAAGCCAGAGCGACGCAGCCCGACTTCCAGAGAGGAACTGACACAGCGCCTGCCGTGCAGTGCAAAATTTGACGCAACACCCACCGGATCGACGCAGCTCCTGTGACTTCATCCTGCCAGTGCAGGAAATCCACGCACCGTCCCCGGGGCATCTGAAAACCCCGGAACCCGAAGAGGATCTACGACGAGCGCAGGAAATCAATGCACAGCCATCCCTGCATGGAAACTAAATGAGGCATCGCCGCATGAGGCCCGAGAAATCGACACACACCCCTTTGTTTCCACGCTTCTTCTCCTCTGCAGCCCTTTGATTAGATTTTATACGCGAACCAGGTACTTTGTGCTTGAAAGAGACTTTATTTGCTTTTAAAAGACTTAAGACACTTTGGCCCTCATTACAACCCTGGCGCTAAACGCCGATTACCTGTGTGCTGACGGCAGCCAACATACCGTGATCACGGCGGTAATCCGCCACAGGTAACATGACCCACACATAGAATACCGCCACAATACAGACACCCACACAAGTCCGCCAGACCAAAGGTCAGTGATAAACTGGCGATAGCAAAACCCACACCATAATGCCAACAGGAATACGCCCACAGTATCAAGACCCTTGAATCAACGCAGCAGTCTTTCAACTGCGGTAAACCATTGGCGGTACACACTGCTGCGCTCAAAATACACACACATTTACAGGATACCACCACATTGGACAATTCAAACTTCACACACCTGACACACATACACACTCCACACCCACACACCTAATCCAATATAAAACACACACCCACATTACCCACATCCCTTTACGAGAAAAAAAAGATTGTGAACAGAGAGAGACACAAGCCAGGAGCACCTACTCAATATGAGCCACAGAACACCATCACCCATACACCTCACCTCACACATCCTCACACATATCACTCACACCACATCCATGGCACCCCAAAGACACCCCATGATTTCTGAGGAGGAACTAAGGGTCATGGTGGAGGAAATCATCCGGATAGAGCCACAGCTGTTCAGATCAGAGGTGCAGCAGACATCCATTGCAAGGAAGATGGAGCTATGGCAGAGAATAGTGGACAGGGTTAACGCCGTGGGACAGCATCCAAGAACAAAGGATGACATCAGGAAGAGGTGGAACGACCTACGAGGGAAGGTGCATTCCGTGGTTTCCAGACACCGGATTGCTGTACACAGGACAGGCGGTGGACCCCCACCGCCTCCCGCACAACTAATAACATGGGAGGAGCAAGTCTTGGCGATCATGCATCCTGAGGGCCTCACAGGAGTAGCAGGAGGACTGGACTCTGGTAAGTCAAAGCTTTACTACATTATCCCCCCTTACCTGCATGCCATCACAAACTTGTACCCCCACCCCATCACTCCACCAATTCACATATACCCCACTAACACTACCCACCCATTCCAATACCAAGCCCTGCATGCACCCCCAATGCATTAACACCCATCACAGACCTGCATGGGCACCCATCACCCCAGCATGCCCAATAGAGAGACTCACCCATCCCGCAAAATCACCACTCACACAAGGCCAAGCCGACAGGGAAATCACATTCATAGAGTGAAACACAGCTATGCACAAGATGGCACACACAGATACATTGACAATGCATTTGCATCCCATCAGGACCCCTACCCAACGTCCCCCGAGAGGAGGTGCCTGCCACATCCAGCCCCCCCCCCCAGAAGAGGTCCACAGCGATGACAGCAGCTCTGCACGCCTGGATCATGATGACCAATCTGGCCCATCAGGGACCTCCGGACAGTTGGTTACCCTGCCACAGTCCCAATCTCAACACTGAGCCTCCCCCCTCAGGAAACACCCGCACAGCACCCACCCAGCGTGCCCATGCCACTGTCCCCAGGATACGTCAATCAGCAGTGTATCCACCATTACAGGGACCCTAGGCAATCCCACAAACACAGGGACCTGGGGTCAGTGGCAGTGGGCACACGGTTCAGGGGACAGAGGCACAGGACAACAGGGAAGCTGGGAAGACTGCTGTGCGACAGGGGGAGGTCAAGCCCAGGGAACCGACCCTCCACGAGGCACTCTCAAACATCATGGGAGCATACCACCATTCCCAGGAGACCATGGGCCAGGTTTACAAAGAAAGGGAGCACACTGCCTACACTCCAGCAACAAAGTCCAACCCCAATGCATCATGGTAAATGCAGTCGAATTCGTAGTCCATTCCGAAAGTAATAAAGTCTTTCACCTCTGTAAGCGCAGCAAGTGCTGTTTATCCCTGTACACGTGTTTCTGGGTTTAGCCCATCATCAGCAGGGAGCAGCATGGTATAGGGGCTTGCTTGAAATGCCGCCAAATGTTTTCTCAGGTTTATGTACCTCTCATGGCGCACAGGTGCCTCCCAAGGCTCGTCAGCCGTGGCTCAAGGGAGCCGTCCAAAGACAAAATTACAAAGAAAGGGAGCACACTGCCTACACTCCAGCAACAAAGTCCAACCCCAATGCATCATGGTAAATGCAGTCGAATTCGTAGTCCATTCCGAAAGTAATAAAGTCTTTCACCTCTGTAGGCGCAGCAAGTGCTGTTTATCCCTGTACACGTGTTTCTGGGTTTAGCCCATCATCAGCAGGGAGCAGCATGGTATAGGGGCTTGCTTGAAATGCCGCCAAATGTTTTCTCAGGTTTATGTACCTCTCATGGCGCACAGGTGCCTCCCAAGGCTCGTCAGCCGTGGCTCAAGGGAGCCGTCCAAAGACAAAATTACAAAGAAAGGGAGCACACTGCCTACACTCCAGCAACAAAGTCCAACCCCAATGCATCATGGTAAATGCAGTCGAATTCGTAGTCCATTCCGAAAGTAATAAAGTCTTTCACCTCTGTAGGCGCAGCAAGTGCTGTTTATCCCTGTACACGTGTTTCTGGGTTTAGCCCATCATCAGCAGGGAGCAGCATGGTATAGGGGCTTGCTTGAAATGCCGCCAAATGTTTTCTCAGGTTTATGTACCTCTCATGGCGCACAGGTGCCTCCCAAGGCTCGTCAGCCGTGGCTCAAGGGAGCCGTCCAAAGACAAAATTACAAAGAAAGGGAGCACACTGCCTACACTCCAGCAACAAAGTCCAACCCCAATGCATCATGGTAAATGCAGTCGAATTCGTAGTCCATTCCGAAAGTAATAAAGTCTTTCACCTCTGTAGGCGCAGCAAGTGCTGTTTATCCCTGTACACGTGTTTCTGGGTTTAGCCCATCATCAGCAGGGAGCAGCATGGTATAGGGGCTTGCTTGAAATGCCGCCAAATGTTTTCTCAGGTTTATGTACCTCTCATGGCGCACAGGTGCCTCCCAAGGCTCGTCAGCCGTGGCTCAAGGGAGCCGTCCAAAGACAAAATTACAAAGAAAGGGAGCACACTGCCTACACTCCAGCAACAAAGTCCAACCCCAATGCATCATGGTAAATGCAGTCGAATTCGTAGTCCATTCCGAAAGTAATAAAGTCTTTCACCTCTGTAGGCGCAGCAAGTGCTGTTTATGTTCAAGCGACCCCTTCAGTTACATACGCTCTCTGCTGATGACGGCCGAAAGCCAGAAACACGTGTCCAGAGATACGGCACTCGCTGCACCTACCTTAGGTGAAAGACTTTCTACAGCGATACAGCACTTGCTGCACCTACTTAGGGTGAATCATTGTTTGAAAAATTCTCGCTATTTATATTTAAATGACTGCGTTTACCATGATGCCTTGGGGCTATTTTCCGCTTGAATGCAAGGCAGTGTGCTCCCTTTTTCTTTTTGGATGTCTAAATGACGGCTCCCGTGAGCCTCTTGCTGACGAGCACTGGCGATGCACCTGTGTGCCTACTGAGTGGTACAAAAACCTGTGAAGACGTTTGGCAGCATTTCAAGCGACCCCTTCAGTTACATACGCTCTCTGCTGATGACGGCCGAAAGCCAGAAACACGTGTCCAGAGATACGGCACTCGCTGCACCTACCTTAGGTGAAAGACTTTCTACAGCGATACAGCACTTGCTGCACCTACTTAGGGTGAATCATTGTTTGAAAAATTCTCGCTATTTATATTTAAATGACTGCGTTTACCATGATGCCTTGGGGCTATTTTCCGCTTGAATGCAAGGCAGTGTGCTCCCTTTTTCTTTTTGGATGTCTAAATGACGGCTCCCGTGAGCCTCTTGCTGACGAGCACTGGCGATGAACCTGTGTGCCTACTGAGTGGTACAAAAACCTGTGAAGACGTTTGGCAGCATTTCAAGCGACCCCTTCAGTTACATACGCTCTCTGCTGATGACGGCCGAAAGCCAGAAACACGTGTCCAGAGATACGGCACTCGCTGCACCTACCTTAGGTGAAAGACTTTCTACAGCGATACAGCACTTGCTGCACCTACTTAGGGTGAATCATTGTTTGAAAAATTCTCGCTATTTATATTTAAATGACTGCGTTTACCATGATGCCTTGGGGCTATTTTCCGCTTGAATGCAAGGCAGTGTGCTCCCTTTTTCTTTTTGGATGTCTAAATGACGGCTCCCGTGAGCCTCTTGCTGACGAGCACTGGCGATGCACCTGTGTGCCTACTGAGTGGTACAAAAACCTGTGAAGACGTTTGGCAGCATTTCAAGCGACCCCTTCAGTTACATACGCTCTCTGCTGATGACGGCCAAAAGCCAGAAACACGTGTCCAGAGATACGGCACTCGCTGCACCTACCTTAGGTGAAAGACTTTCTACAGCGATACAGCACTTGCTGCACCTACTTAGGGTGAATCATTGTTTGAAAAATTCTCGCTATTTATATTTAAATGACTGCGTTTACCATGATGCCTTGGGGCTATTTTCCGCTTGAATGCAAGGCAGTGTGCTCCCTTTTTCTTTTTGGATGACCATGGGCCAGGTACTGGCCAATTTACAGGAGACCCAGCGGTTGCAGGAGGGACAGTACCTGGGGATCAGGGAGGTCCTAACAAAAATATACACCATCCTGTTCACCATTGCACGGGTGCTGGCTGACATGGGCAAGACCATGAGGGAGGCAGTGGCACAACAAAGGGCGCCTGACACTAGCCAAACCAAGGAACAGCCTTCCACCTCCGCCGGCACTAGTGGACAGGAGGCCCTGCCACAGGACCAACAGGTCACCAGCACCCCACCCCCTGCAGAAGGAGAACCACCCTGCAAATGGTCCCTGCGATCCAGGCAGAAGACAGAGAACATTGCCAAGACCTCCGCTAGGAAATAAGACCCTCCTGATTGTCACCCTTCTGTCCCACTATGTCACCCTGTCCACCTTGAACTGCCATTGCTCCACTTCCTATGTCCCCTTGGACAATGCACCTGTGATACCAATACACTGGACTCTAACTGGACATTCCTCCACCATCACCCCAGCCCCTTGCACATACCCCCATACTTATTGGCACAAAAATAAACACCCTTGAAACAAATACCATACTGGAGTCAGTGTCATGAATCTAAAAATGTATTAGCACAACATTATCAAAGCATTGCAACGTATATGTTCAGTGAAAAATACTACAGGATGACCTTTGGTGGGCAGCAGTACATATAGCAAGAGCCAGAATGGGTCACACAGATCTGGGAATAGAGAATCCAAAGGGTACAGTCAGTGTCCACAGACAGAGGGTAAGAGGCTGCCATGAACAATGTCCAAAAGATTACTGAAAAGTAAAGTTGAGTGACAGTCTCATACCTGTGTGTTACTGGAAGTACTGCTGTATAATGTTTGTTCTGTTGTCCACATCTTCTTCATCTGCCTCCTCTTCCTCACTGTCCACATGCTCCACCGCTGCCACAAGACCATCTCCAGGCTCATCCTCCTGCAGAAAAGGCACCTGACGTCTCAAGGCCAGGTTGTGCAACATACAGCATTCCATGATCATCTGGCACACCTTCTCAGTGAGTAGTACAGGGATCCACCTGTCAGATGGAGGCACCGGAACCTGGCCTTCAGAAGGCCGAAGGTTCTCTCAATAATTCTCCTTGTACGCCCATGTGCCTCATTGTAACATTCCTCTGCCCTTGTTCTGGGATTCCTCACTGGGGTCAGTAGCCATGAGAGGTTGGGGTAACCAGAGTCACCTGTAAACATCCAGGGACAACTGTTAGACACACACTAACCCTTAGGGACAACCCCATACCCAGACACCTACTCATATTGGGTGGGGACCTTGGGCTCACCTATTAACCACACCCGTTGCCTCTGGAGTTGACCCATCACATAATGGATTCTTCTATTCCTCAAAATATAGGCGTCATGCACAGAGCCAGGATATTTGGCATTCACATGGGAGATGTACTTGTCCGCCAAACACACCATCTGCAAATTCATCGAGTGATAGCTTTTTCTATTCCTGTAAACCTGTTCATTTCTCCGGGGGGAACAAACGCCACATGTGCACCATCAATGGCACCAATGCTGTTGGGGATATGTCCCAGGGCATAGAAGTCAGCTTTCACTGTGGCCAAATCATCCACCTGGGGGAACACGATGTAGCTGCGCATCTGTTTCAGCAGGGCAGACAACACTTTGGACAACACGTTGGAGAACACTGGCTGAGACATTCTAGATGCCATGGCCACTGTGGTTTGAAAGGACCACTTGCCAGGAAATGCAGCACTGACAGAACCTGCACTAGAGGGGGTATTCCTGTGGGCTGGCGGATAGCTGACATCAGGTCTGGCTCCAATTGGGCACACAGTTCTTGAATTGTGGCACGATCAAGTCTGTATGTGATGATAATTTGTCTGTCCTCCATTGTCGACAGGTTCACCAGGGGTCTGTACACCGGAGGATGCCGCCATCTCATCATCTGCCTCAGCGGTTGTAGCCTATGGAGGAGAACGGTGAGCAGAAGGTCATATTTCCACATAGAATGCACAACTGTTGCTGAATTTAGGTCACACAAGCAGTATGTGAAGTTGAGAGTCATTTGATGGACCAATGTCTGCTGTGATGCAGTTAGGTGCCATGCCATGTGCCCCCCTGAAATGGCGGCTGCCTGACCTGTGAGGAGGGACAAGTGGAAATGAGGTAAGTGTGCTGGCATTGTGCGCCGTCGTGGTAGGCGGTCGATGACCGCCACGCAACTTCGCATTGGTTATCGTTGGGCCCTATGGGTTCCAGGAGCCAATGGTGATGTACGCCGGCAGTGACGGTACGCACCACCGCGGACGTCACCGCCATTTTCTAACTATTCACTCACTTGCTACTTGACCGTCAACAGGAGAGGACCTACACTGCAAGTGCTGCTGTGACCTGAGTCTGAAAGCAACAATGTCTACAATGTCTGGGGAAGCGCCCCTGCCTTCACTGCGGAGGAGTTGGAGAAACTGGTTGATGGGGCCCTACCCCAGTACACGTTACTCTACGGAGCATGATGTGTGGGCAATGCATGTTTGGAGTGGTGTGCATGTAAGCCACATGATGTAGGGTGCTGATGCATCCTGGCCTGAGTGCTGCATGAGAGGTGGTCAGTTTATGTGCGTCAAGGCGTGCGTGGGAACTGGGGGGCAATGAGTATGCCAGTCCGGATGGGTGAGTAATTTCCTTTTCTGCTGTACTTTCCCTCTAGGTCAGCGCCCACCAGAAAAAGGGTATTTGGCGTGCTATTGCCAAGGAGGTGCGGACCCTGGGGGTCTATGACAGGCGGAGCACCCACTGCCACAAGAGATGGAAGGACCTGCGCCGCTGGACCAAGAAAATGGCGAAGGCCCAGCTGGGGCTGGCCTCCCAACATGGAAGGGGTGCCCATCGCACCATGACCCCCCTGATGTTCCGCATCCTGACGGTGGCCTATCCGGAGTTGGATGGGCGCTTGAGGGCATCACAGCAGACACAAGGGGGTGAGTACAGATTCTGAATCCTGACTTTGTGCGCTTTAGGAGCTAGTTGGGTGGGGGATGTGGGCTGTGGGTGACCCTAGGCCAGGGCGATCATGGCAGGGTAGGTTCCTTGTGTGCAGGCTCTGTAGCACTCCAAACCCAATGGTGTATGTGGGCATATACTACTGGGCAGGGTCCTATGGGTGTCAGGTGTGCAGATTCTGGCGTTAGGCATTGTACCCCATGGGCTTGTGACTACCTTAGTGACTGTTTGGGCATGGCCTAGTGCATAGGGCAGCTCCCTGTGTGTTGTATACGCCAACTGTAGTGTTGTTGCTGGCACTGACCAAGTGTATCCTCTGTCTCTCCCCCCCTTTTTGTTTTGTCACCCTGTCCTTGTGTGAATTTGCATCATCTGGCGGAGGAGCAGAGGCACCAGTAACAGAGGTAGCTGCATCCCACATGGCCCATGAGGCCGAATCCACCGAGGGTGAAGGCACCAGTGGGACGGAGGGCGAGGGGAGCACCACAAGGGGGACAGGAGGGGAGACCAGTGACAGCGACTCCTCCTCCGATGGAAGCTCCCTGGCGGTGGCGGACACCTCCGTGCCCACCACAACAACAGGTACAGCCGGCACCCCCCCTCACTAGCACTGCCCTCCCAGCAGCCCCTCAGCGTGTTTCCCATGCCCGCTCACCTCAGGCCCTGCCCCAGTCAGCCCTGCTGCCCTCAGTGAGGATGCTATTGACCTCCTGAGATCCCTCACTGTTGGGCAGTCAACCATTCTGAGAGGCATTTGCAACAAACAAATGCATAACTGGAAGGCATTCATTCTGGTGTGGCGGCCTAACAGAGAGGATTTCAGGCTCTGGCCTCATCACTGATGGCAGCCATTTTCCCTGTGTCTAGCCTCCTTCCTCCAACTTCCTCTACCCAATCCCAATCCCCTCAACCCCAGCCTATCCCAAGCATACCTTCAGACCAACAATCACCCAAATCAACACACAGAAGTGGCTCAGGCAAACACAAGTACCACACAGGCACGCACAGAAGCACCATCCCAATGCAGACACACCAACATCCACTGCCTCCACTGTCCCCCTCCTCCTCGTCATCCACCCTCCTCCCAGTATCGTCGGCGTCCGCTGTGGAACCTGCAAGTCCCAGGGGATCAAAGGGGGCACCCGTCAGGGCTGCCAGTGTGCCACTGACTCCTGCAAAGGACCAACACATTCCGACACCTGCCAAGGTGAAGAAGGTGCCAGCCTGCAGCACGGCCAAGAAGCACGACCCACCCAGCAAGGCCTCCTCCAAAACTGCATCTGCCAGTGCTGAGGTCCCAGCAGT
This sequence comes from Pleurodeles waltl, assembly GCF_031143425.1. Lineage (NCBI taxonomy): Eukaryota > Metazoa > Chordata > Amphibia > Caudata > Salamandridae > Pleurodeles > Pleurodeles waltl. The sequence goes on along the minus strand of NC_090438.1, from coordinate 485,536,427 downwards.
GTCTGCCAAGGTGGGGAAGGGGAAGAAAACCCAAGGCAAGGCACTTCAGGCCTCGGAGCCTCCAGGTGAGGGACTGGTGCCCACCATCAGTACCAACAGCCCAGCAACCTGTACTGTGGAAAGCACCGCCGCAGGCACCGCCACCTGCACTGCCATCTGCACTACCACCTCCACCGCCCCCTGCACCGCCGCTGCCACAACAACAGTCAGCAGCATCATCCCCAGTGGGTAGCAGTCCGAGGCTGCAGGAGATGGCCTGGTGTCTCCCTTCAATACTACCAGCACCTGCACCACGGCCAGCACCGGCAGCATCTCCACCGCAGACACCGCCGCAACACCGCCACCTGCACCACCATCTGCACCGCCACATGCCCAGCCGGTGCCATTACATCTGTCATCAGCGGCATCCCCAGTGGGCAGCCATCCGGGGATGCAGGAGGCGGCCTGGACCCTCCACCCACCACTTGAAGCACCAGCACTACCAGCAGTTTGCAGCCTAAGTCGCCGCAGGATGGAGTCTGGCTCTGCCTCCATGGAGTATCATGCTACCTGTTCCCTGCACATCTCGTGCCTCAGACACCCATGTGAGGGAATGGGAACTGTCACACCCTAGGTGCAGCATCACTGGGCACAAGGCCCCCTCCAGAACCAGTGGAGATATGTATCCACTATCACTTTCCTTGGCAGGATGAAGCAGACTGGGCACAAGGCCCCCTCCGGAACCAGTGGAGATATGCATCCACTATCACTTTCCTTGGCAGGTTAAAGCACACTGGGCACAAGGCCCCCTCCAGAACAAGTGGAAGAAGGCATTCATTTGAGAGACTGTGGCTTTGCACTCCACAGGACCAAGCAGTGGGCAACCCACCCACTTGAGAGACTTAAGAGACTGTCGCTTTGCACTCCCCAGGACCAAGAGGTGGGCAAACCACCCACTTGAGAGACTGTGGCTTTGCACTCTCCAGGACCTAGCAGTGGGCAAACCACCCACTTGAGAGACTGCAGCTTTGCACCCCCCAGGAGCAAGCAGTGGGCAAACCATCCATTTGAGAGACTGTGGATTTGCACTCCCCAGGACCAAGCAGTGGGCAAACCACCCACTTGAGAGACTTGAGAGACTGTAGCTTTTCACTCCCCAGGACCAAGCAGTGGGCAAACCACCCACTTGAGAGACTGTGGCCTTGCACTCCCCAGGACCAAGCAGTGGCAAACCACCTACTTGAGAGACTGTGGCGTTGCACTCCCCAGGACAAAGCAGTGGGCAAACCACCTACTTGAGAGACTAGTTTTGCACTCCCCAGGAGCAAGGAGTGGGCAAACTACCCACTTGACAGACTTCAGAGTCTGTGGCTTTGCACTCCCCAGGACATCGCTGTGGGCATGTTGCCCCCTCCAGGAGCAGTGGCGGAGTACCTTCTTCTGGCTAAGGTGTCCCCCCCACCTTCCCCCTGAGGTACCTGTGTGTTTTCGACCTGATGCCCCTGCAGTGCTCTCTCCGTTTTGAGGCAGGAGTCAAGTGTGGGCTTTGCCCATGTCTTTTTGCCCACTGGGCCATTAACATTTACAAAGGACAGTGTACGGCCTTCTGTACATATTGTAAATATTTGTATATACTGTTGTTTACAATTGTTAACGTTATCTGTATATTTCTAAATATCACTATTTGCACTCAATTCCTTTTGTCATTGCGTTCTTCCAGGGGGGTACGGGGTGTAAATGTACTGTTGCTGCATGTGTTTGTGTGTATGGTGTTGTGGGTGAGGGTGGGGGTATAGGTGTTGCGTGTTGCGTGTGTGTGTCACTCTCTTTTTCCGCCCCCGTCCCGTGTGCTAGGTGCAGTACTCACCGTGGTCATCGCTGCCGCCTTCTTTGCTGTTCCTGGTGTATTAGCAGATATACCAGCATCGGCAGGACCTGTAGTTCGGGCTCCAGGGCGTCCTGGTTCTTCGTTGAGTGTCAAAAGGTGAGTGGTTCCCCTTCTGGGTACTGTTCCCGCCGTGCTTTTGATGACGTTGGTATCGCCCCGGAAAAGCAGACGGATTGGTGGGTTGTGACAGGGTGTGCGGTTCATTGTCTTCCGCCTGTCTGTTGGCGGTTACTGCTGTGGTGTTTGTTGCTACCGCCATGGCGGTCGGAGTGTTAAAGTGGCTGTCTGTGTTGGCGGTTTCTGCTGTGGTCGTGATCCCATTTTTTTTACCGCCGGCCTGTTGCCGGTATTACCGCCACTTTATCACCGACTGCCAGGGTTGTAATGAGGGCCTTTATATCACTTTTCAGTGATATCTCTACATTTACTTATTGCATCTTTGATAATTTTGACCTGCATCTATCCAGATAAATATTATATATTTTTCTAAACATTGCGTGGTGTATTTTTGTGGTGCTAAATTGGGTTTATTTATTGCACAAATACTTTACACATTGCCTTCTAAATTAAGCCTGACAGCTCGGTGGGAAGCTACCAGAGGGTGGGCACAGGGTAATTTGGATTATGTGTGATTTACCCTGACTAGAGTGAGGGTCCTTGCTTGGACAGGGGGTAACCTGACCTGCCAACCAAAGACCCAATTTCTAACACATAACCCTTAATATGACATATTACTACATTAGTCAAACAAATACTCAACATTTCATAGTATTAGACTATTAATAAGTACACTTTGTGAACATTGACGGCCATTCATCGTAATCACATTTTCAAATGCGTGCGTTTATTTTCTACGTTATTATATTTTCTATACAAATCCACTACTCAGAATACATAAACGCTCATTAATAATTTTTATTAAAACACCTGCGCTAGCAGGTTCTATCTGGCAGAGGCTGTAAACAAAGCACCCGAAATGAAATAAAGAACTTGCCTCCTTCCCTTAATGGATCCATACTCTTGTATGAAAACTGTTATGACTTTAAATGGTATGTTCTGTGTATGTCATAAAGATTGTTAGGACGCTTGTATTCTCAGAGTGCTAGTTATATCGTAGCTAGCAGGGAGGGAAGCACGGTTCGCGGAAGGCAGAAATAAAGGAAAACATTGTACCTACTGTTTTGGTATAAGGAATAATCATTATATTTGGCGATGACCTTCCAGCCACTGCTTCCAGTGCCAGTGTAGGAGGACCCACTACTTCTGGGCTATAGGATTATACAGTCTGTACTAGCTGTGCATTCTACAGGGATGATTTTACAGAGAATTGGAATTCATTTTCAAAAAAGTGACACCTCAATTTCTGAAGCGACTCCACTGTTCTTCATTACGCTGGTTGGCTAGCATTTGGGTTTTCGTGTATTGGTTAATAATGGGAGTGAGACGGTGGATTTACTGTTTAATACTTTGCAAGTGGCTGGTGGCCAGCGGGGCTTTCACAAGGTACTGTGTTCATAAATACTTTAGCTGCAGCATATTATTCTAAGAGGTCGTTACCTGCTTGTGCGCTTGTTCCCTGGTTCTGTCTTCCAGTGACAGCGGCCTGCCCTCGTGGCTTAAGGTTGTACTTAGTCTCCTGCATCCAACGTGCTTCGAGAGTGCTTCTTGTGTCCCGCTGTATCACGTAGTTCCTGTGATGTGGTGCGCATTCGTGTGAGACGTCAGTGACGTAGGAGAAAGCATCACGTCTCTTTGGCAACCCATCGCGCATTAAGGTTTCAAACAACTGTTACTCATGCACAAACCATTGCATTCCCATTATTTCACTATGGTGATGCACACTCATTTATTAGAGCTCATCAAAATTAAAGTCCCAAACTTCTGTTACTCACGCAGAGTTTATTGCATGTTTATTATTTCAGTATGGTGATGGGAACACCGTTTGTTAAAGCACATCAAAATTGACACTCGGTGATGCTGCAACCCTAAGTAAAGTATTACAGTGATGCACACACTTGGTAACAAAGCACCACCTATTTATTAATCACTTATTGCGCTAGAGAGACTCACGTGTGAACTTCTCATTAACCTTAAGTTTTATTCAATTTCAGTGTCTGCAGTACCCTTGCTTTCCAGGATTGGCATACTTCTATGTAGTTTAGTACCATGGCAACTACATCCATATTGACACTACCAGTGTTCTTATCTCACCAATGAGCACCACCCATACCATATGAAGATTGGATAGACATTTTTGACAACTATTTACTCGCCAAAGCTTTAGTGCTGCTAGTAAGAAAGCACTATTAATTTTGTTGGGCAGTGAGGGGCAATACTTATGTAAATTATTACCACTTATATTAGGCACAGACAATGAACCCATGGATGATGTGTACAAGGAAGCAAAGCTATGCTTGGAACGTGGATTTGTGAAAGAAACCAATATTGCTATGTTAAGATACAAGTTCTATACTCATCCTCGGAAACCAGAAGAGTCCGTAGATGATTTTGTGTCAAGATTATGTGAGATATCCATGAAGTGCTGTTTTGAGCAGATGACTGTCAAATTTATAAGAGATCAGTTGATAGTACACTGTAGAAGTTGAAAAATTCAAGAAAGGCTATAGGCAGCAAAAAAACAAAACGTAATTGAAGGAGGCCATACAGATGAATAGTAGAATAATCTGATTTCTGTATGCGTGAAATAGGAAAAAGGGAAACAGGGGAAAAATGTGGTGTATCTACTGTATGCAAAGAAGAAGTTAAACATTAATGTGTGGACTTGATGGTGGACTCAGAGTCTATGTTTACCATTATTTCCAAAATGTTGTTTTTAGATAAATGGCCAGGTGTGGCTTTGTCATCAAATGATATCAATCCTATGGGGTATTAGGGTGAAACTATAGATATAATAGGATATTTATTTTCTGCCCTCGTCAAATTCCAGTCACATGAAATTACTTGCAAGTTATACGTGGCAGAAAGTGGACCTCCTATTTTAGGTTGGATACATCAATTTGATCTGCACATCATCATAAACCCCAGAGCACCTAACCAAATGGTTGTGGGCAAAATGAGTATTGAAAACATTTTGGATGAAGCTAAAGATGTTTTTAGAGAGGAATTGGGTTTTTTGAAAGCTTACGTGCATGAGATTAAGCTAATAAAAGGAGCCATACTTGTAAAACATAAGGTGAGGAGAGTGCTTATTGTAATTAAAGGAGAGGTAGAAACATTTTTGGATGACATGCTACGAGAAGGGACAATTGAGCTGTTGAAAGCTTCTAGCTGGGTTTCTCCAGTGGTTATCTCAGAAAAAAGTGGATGGCCATTGGCGCTTTTGTGTGAATCTAAGAAGTGTGAATCAGGAGATAACAACTGACAAATTTCCATTGCCTAATATTAACAAGATGTTTTTGATGCTGAATGGAGGAAGATTCTTTCCGAAACTTGAGCTTAAGAATGCTTATTATCTGATTCGTCTACATGAAAATTCTAAGAATAAATCAGCCTTTATAACAATGGAAGCGACATTTCAGTTTAACAAAATGCCATTTGGCCTATCTTCTGCTGCCAGTGTATTCCAGCGAATGGAGTCAGAAATCTTCAAAAATGTAAAGAATGTCATCTATTTTCAGGATGATATTTTAGTGTTTGGGAGGACAATAGAAGAACATAATTGTTCTTCAACAAACCTTTAAGGAGGTTATCTGATGATGCTGGTCTTACATTGAGAAGGCAGAAGAGTACGTTTTTAGAAGGACACATTGAATATATAGGGAACATCATAACAGGAGGAGAAGTTTGACCTAAAGGTAATTTATTGAAGGCTATACAAGAGGCTTCTACTCCACAAGACAAAGACAAGTTATGTTCCTTCATGGGATTAGTGTAATATTATGCCAAGTTTGTTGACAGGTTTGCGGAAAAGGCGGAAGTGTTACGTAACTTGTTAAGGAAAGGTGGCAACTTTGTGTGGGAAAAGGATCAACAAAAAGCCTTTGTGGAAATCAAATGAGAGATTTGTAATGCGGGAATACTAGTACCATTTGACACCACCTTAAAGTCAATATTAACGGTAGATGCCAGTGCCACTTGCAAAAGAGCCATGATATCGCAAGTGCAAAATGCTGTGGGAAAAATTGTTGCTTTTGCTTTACGTTCAATAACGGAAACGGAGCATCATTATTTTGTTATTGAACTGGAGGCATTAGCTGTGGCTTGGTCAGTGGAATATTTCCACCCACATTTCATGGAATATTGACCCTAGCATCTCAACACCGAACTACCACCAATGAATCTCCGAATACGCCAACACCCTAGCACCTCTCCACAAACCTCAGCCAAACATCACCTCTCCCCGCACTCCAGGACGCCAGGTGCACCTGCAAATGGCTAGAGAAAAAATTAACAAACAGCAAGTCCCCAAAAGACTTTGAGGCCTTCAGAGCTGCCACCAAATCCCACCACTACCTCATCAGAGTCACTAGGATATCCGTCCTACAGGACCGTATCAACTCCACTGCTCACACCACAAAAGAGCTCTTCGCCATGGTCAAGGAGTTTGCCAAACCCCAATTCGAAACAGCAAACATCCCTCCATTTCAAAACCTCTGTGACAGACTATCCACCTTCTTCCACCAGAAAATCAAAGACATGTACAACAGCTTCAGACCCTCAGAGCCCTCCTATAACCCCCTAGCTCCGACACCCATCCTCACCATGGACGAGACTTGCACCATCATGAGCAGCATCCACTCCGGAGGCCCTACAAACCCCTGTCCTCACCACATTTTCAACAAAGCCAACACATCCATCGCACCCAAGCTCTGCCACACCCTCAACTGCTTCATAGATACAGCCACCTTCCCAGAGGACTAGAAGCACACTGAGATCCTCCCGCTTCTGAAGAAACCCACGGCCGACCCTCTGGATCTCAAGATTTACCACCCCATCTCTCCTTGCAGCATTTCCAGGTAAGGTCATCGAAAAGACCATCAACACTCCGCAAGCACACAGAGGACAACAACATCCTGGACATCTCCCAAACAGGTTTCAGGAGCAACTACAGTACGGAGACCACCCTCCTCACCGCCACAGATGGCATCCGCTCACTCCTCGACCGCAGCCATACAACAGCCCTCATCCTACTGGACCTATCGTCCACCATCGACAAGGTTTCCCACCTCAACCTCTGCTCCAGACTCCATGCAGCCGACATCCGTGGAAAGGCACTACAATGGATTCGGTCCTTGCTGTCCGGCAGAACCCAGAGAGTCAGACTCACACCTTACCTGTCAGGACCTACAGGGATCAGCTTCAGAGTTCCAGTGGGCTCCTCCCATAGCCCCACACTCTTCAACATCTACATGGCCCTGCTTGCATCCATTGTCAGGAACCATGGGCTGAACATTGTCTCCTACGGCGACTACACCCAGCTGATCATCTCTCTGACCAAAAACCCCACAACTGCCAAGAAGAATTTTGACAACACGATGGAAGCCGTTGGTGCCTGGAGAAAGGATAGCTGCCTCAAGCTAAACTCTGACAATACCGAAATCCTCATCCTCGGACCTTCCACATGAGCTTGGAACGCCTCCTGGTGGCCATCCACCCTCTGCACTGCCCCCACTCCCATACAGACCACACACGCAACCTTTGCTTCATCCTGGACTCATGACTCACCATGACCCACCAAGACAACTCAGTCACATCCTCCTGTTTTCACAATCTCCAACTGCTCTGGAAGATCTACAAATGGATACCAAAGGACTGCTGCAAAACCGTGACCCACGCCCTGTTTACTAGCAGACTCAACTATGGCAGTGCCCTGTACACTGGCATCACCCAGGAAAACCTGAAGAAACTACACATCCAAAACGCCCCTCCAGGCTCATCCTGGACATTCCCCACCACGAACAAATCTCCAATCACCAAAGAGACCTCCACTGGCTGCTATCGAGAAAAGGATTAGCTTCAAACTCCTCGTACATGTATACAAGGCCCTCCACAACCAAGGACCTGCCTACCTCAACCACAGCATCACCTTCTACTCCCCCACCAGACCTCTCCACTTCACTTGACAAGCACTACCCACATACCTCGCATAAGGAACACCTCGGCTGGTGGAAGATCCACCATCCATCCTCGTGGCAAAGAGCTGAACACCCTGCCCCTGCACCTCAGACAGTCACCATCACTGCATCAGTTCAGGAAGGACCTTAAAACCTGGCTCTTTAACTGAACCTCAGAGGGCAACCAGTCTCAGCTTCTTGAGACCCTTACACGTGAGTAGCTGTGCTTTATTAAACATTGATTTGACCTATTTGTGGGGTTTGGGGTTTGTACTTTGGATGGACCACAAACCATTGATCAAAGTGTTAACACCAGGAGCAGCTGGGAAGTGATCAGCACGGCTGGCAAGGCTGACAGCGAGACTACAAGAATACAGGTACAGAGTGGAATACATGCCTGGTTGGAAGAATGTGCAAGCGGACTGTCTTTCATGTCTTTCGATAGACTGGAAAACGTTGATAGGGAGGCAGTAATTTCTAAAGAGCTTGATGGAGCGGTGGCCTGGACGAATGACTTTGAATGTGGCAGCAGGGATGCAGCATTTGCCAAGGAGGAATGGAACCGGGAAATGGAAGTGGATGAGTTATTAAAGCAAGTGAAAGAATTAAAAGTCAGAAGGAGTAGGAGAGAGATTACAGTAGCTTGAGGAGTAAGGCCTTATTTGAAGATTTTAAATGAGCTATCTTTGAATAGTCAAGAAATTTTTATGAGGGGTGATACGTGTGTGCCTCCGCAGGGTTTGAGGAAAATGTTAGTGTCTTTGGAACAAGAAGGGCATCTAGGACAAACTCTTACCAAAAGAAGGTTGCAGGAAATATTTTGGTGGCCAGGAATGGATGATGATGTCACCAGTGGGGATTTTAGGAGTCAGGACTGTAAAGATAGTGAAAAATGCTTAATATAGGGATGCAATCAGAAGGGGGACATATTAATGATCCCAGTAAATCATGGAATACCGTGTGTATGGATTTTATTGGACCAATGAATGAATTGAAACCTAGTTTGAAGTATGCTCTTGTCATGATGGATGTTCCCTCCAAATGGTTCGTAGTTAAGTTCATGAAAGAGGTGACTAGGAGAGATACCATATTGGAATTAGAAAGAGTGTTTCAAGAAGAAGGATTTCCCAAAATTTTGATCACAGATATTGACACTCAGCTTACAGAAGTTGAAATGCAAAATTTTACATTAATTTTCGTTTCAAACACAAATGCACTTCGTTGTACAATCCATAAGGAAATGGTCTTGTGGAGAGGGCCTACCAGTTAGTAAAAGGTACCATTCTAATAGGTCTACATAATGGAAAGGATGTTGAGAAAATAGTAGAAGATCTAGTTTGGGAGCAATATACTGCTGAGAATTGTGCTTCAAAGACGTACCCATATAAGTGTATGAGAGGAAGGACACCCAGTACTAAATTACTTCCTGGTTGTACCTGCAGGACGACATTATAAAAATTGTTAAGGAGATATTATATGTTAAGAAAAACAAAGTGGAAGTGGGTGATTGAGTTAAAATCAGGAAAGGATGGGTAGAAGCAGGACTATCAAAATTTACAGGACCCTGCAAAGTCAGGGCACTTCATGAATGGCATATTGTTCTAAAAAATTGAAATAGGTGAAACAAGAGGAGGGTGGCTCTGTATCAAAAAGGAGGTGAAAATGTCAAGTATGGGCAATATACCAACAAAAGTATTGGTGGATGTATGATGATGAATGACAATGAATTGATTGACAATGGAAATGAGAGCAGGGACATTGTGTTGGATAATGTTATTAGGGAAGGAGATGAGACTATAAATTAAAGAAGTCAGAGGATCTGTAAACCACCTGTGTATTTAAAAGATTATGGGGGTGATTCTAACCCTGGCGGTCGGTGTTAAAGCGGCGGCCAACCCGCCAACAGGCTGGCGGTAAAAAATATGGAATTCTGACCCTGGCGGGAACCGCCAACACAGACAGCCACTTTAACACTCCGCCCGCCACGGCGGTACAAACAAACATCGCGGCGGTCACCGCCAACAGCCAGGCGGCAGACAATGTACCGCCCACACTATCACAACTCACCAATCCGCCACCTTTTCCGGGGCGGGAGCACCGCCGATAAAAACACGGCGGAAACAGACTACGAACGGGAAAACGCTCACCACTACGCACTCCAGGAGGAAGGAGGACAGCATGGAACCCGAATTAAACATCCTACCTGCTCTCGTCTACCTTCTCATCTACCACGAGTACGAAGTCCGGCGCAGACGACAACGGTGAGTACTGCACCTACGACACACGGGAGAGGGGAGGACGAAAGGTTACGGGCACACACATATGCGACCCCCCCCCCCCCAACTATGTACACACCAATGCAGAGCAACAAGTCACAGTGACACCACCCAAACACCCCTGAAAAATGCTAGGACATAATCAAATTTGGAATAAATATTTATGTACCAAAAAGCTCCTGAAAATTATCGTACAACCATGAAAGATATTCACAAGAAAACAAATGACATACACATCAGTGTATAACTGAAGTAACAAGTCCTGCACATCCTACGAATTCATCATGTCCGTGGGCCAAAGTTTTGAGAAACAAGGGCAAAGCCCACACAGGAGACCTGAGTCCTTTGGAGAGAACACTGCAGGGGCATCAGATGTAAAAACTACAGGCACCTCAGGGGGAAGGGAAGGGGGGGGCACCACAGCCACATGAGTCCACGACACCAGATCCACGAGGAGCCACCATGCCCACTGTACCATCCTGGGGAGTGCAAAACCACAGTCTCTCAATGTCTCTACAGTGGGTGGGCTGCCCACTGTACCATCCTGGGGAGTGCAAAGCCACAGTCTCTCAATGTCACTACAGTGGGTGGGCTGCCCACTGTACCATCCTGGGGAGTGCAAAGCCACAGTCTCTCAATGTCTCTACAGTGGGTGGGCTGCCCACTGTACCATCCTGGGGAGTGCAAAGCCACAGTCTCTCAATGTCACTACAGTGGTCAAGGAGGAGGCATGGTGGGCACAGTGAACCATAAACAGTGATTGAGACGGCGGTGCCCAGCGGAGCGGTGCTTGAGATGAAGGGCCCAGCGGAGCGGTGCTTGAGAAGAAGGGCCCAGCGGAGCGGTGCTTGAGAAGAAGGGCCCAGCGGAGCGGTGCTTTAGATGAAGGGCCCAGCGGAGCGGTGCTTGAGAAGAAGGGCCCAGCGGAGCGGTGCTTGAGACAGCGGGGCCCTCTTCAGCGGTACCTATCCTCACGGCGGGGCCCTCTTCAGCGGTGCTCTTCTGCACCGCGGGCCCTGTTCAGCGGTGCTCTTCTCCACGGCGGGCCCTGTTCAGCGGTGCCTATCTTCACGGCGGGGCCCTGTTCAGCGGTGCTCTTCTCCACGGTGGGCCCTGTTCAGCGGTGCTCTTCTGCACCGCGGGCCCTGTTCAGCGGTGTCTATCTTCACGGCGGGGCCCTGTTCAGCGGTGCTCTTCTGCACCGCGGGCCCTGTTCAGCGGTGCCTATCTTCACGGCGGGGCCCTGTTCAGCGGTGCTCTTCTCCACGGCGGGCCCTGTTCAGCGGTGCTCTTCTCCACGGCGGGCCCTGTTCAGCGGTGCTCTTCTGCACCGCGGGCCCTGTTCAGCAGTGCCTATCTTCACGGCGGGGCCCTGTTCAGCGGTGCTCTTCTCCACGGTGGGCCCTGTTCAGCGGTGCTCTTCTGCACCGCGGGCCTTGTTCAGCGGTGCCTATCTTCACGGCGGGGCCCTGTTCAGCGGTGCTCTTCTCCACGGCGGGCCCTGTTCAGCGGTGCTCTTCTGCACCGCGGGCCCTGTTCAGCGGTGCCTATCTTCACGGCGGGGCCCTGTTCAGCGGTGCTCTTCTGCACCGCGGGCCCTGTTCAGCGGTGCTCTTCTCCACGGCGGGCCCTGTTCAGCGGTGCTCTTCTCCACGGCGGGCCCTGTTCAGGGGTGCTCTTCTGCACCGCGGGCCCTGTTCAGCGGTGCCTATCTTCACGGCGGGGCCCTGTTCAGCGGTGCTCTTCTGCACCGCGGGCCCTGTTCAGCGGTGCTCTTCTCCACGGCGGGCCCTCTTCAGCGGTGCTCTTCTACACCGCGGGCCCTGTTCAGCGGTGCTCTTCTCCACGGCGGGCCCTGTTCAGCGGTGCCTATCTTCACGGCGGGGCCCTGTTCAGCGGTGCTCTTCTCCACGGCGGGCCCTGTTCAGCGGTGCTCTTCTGCACCGCGGGCCCTGTTCAGCGGTGCCTATCTTCACGGCGGGGCCCTGTTCAGCGGTGCTCTTCTGCACCGCGGGCCCTGTTCAGCGGTGCCTATCTTCACGGCGGGGCCCTGTTCAGCGGTGCTCTTCTCCACGGCGGGCCCTGTTCAGCGGTGCTCTTCTGCACCGCGGGCCCTGTTCAGCGGTGCCTATCTTCACGGCGGGGCCCTGTTCAGCGGTGCTCTTCTGCACCACGGGCCCTGTTCAGCGGTGCTCTTCTCCACGGCGGGCCCTGTTCAGCGGTGCTCTTCTGCACCGCGGGCCCTGTTCAGCAGTGCCTATCTTCACGGCGGGGCCCTGTTCAGCGGTGCTCTTCTCCACGGTGGGCCTTGTTCAGCGGTGCTCTTCTGCACCGCGGGCCTTGTTCAGCGGTGCCTATCTTCACGGCGGGGCCCTGTTCAGCGGTGCTCTTCTCCACGGCGGGCCCTGTTCAGCGGTGCTCTTCTGCACCGCGGGCCCTGTTCAGCGGTGCCTATCTTCACGGCGGGGCCCTGTTCAGCGGTGCTCTTCTGCACCGCGGGCCCTGTTCAGCGGTGCTCTTCTCCACGGCGGGCCCTGTTCAGCGGTGCTCTTCTGCACCGCGGGCCCTGTTCAGCGGTGCCTATCTTCACGGCGGGGCCCTGTTCAGCGGTGCTCTTCTGCACCGCGGGCCCTGTTCAGCGGTGCTCTTCTCCACGGCGGGCCCTGTTCAGCGGTGCTCTTCTCCATGGCGGGCCCTGTTCAGCGGTGCTCTTCTGCCCCGCGGGCCCTGTTCAGCGGTGCTCATCCAGCAGGTCAAGTGAGCCAGACCTGGCCTGGACTCCCTGCTCAGTCGCCCTCGGACCGTGACGTTTCTGGACCCTTCGGGGACGGACTCCTGGCCTCCTTAGTGTCCTCCTTCCCAGCTGGGATGTGACATGTGGGGTCCACCTTCTCCGCGCTCCTGCTGCCCTTCCGCTCCTTTGATGGGGCTCTCGGGCCCTTGCCTCCCCTAGATGGTGTGGGTGGTGAAGTGGCCGCACATTGCTCCTTGGGGGCAGCCCTGTCGGTCCTCGCACGGCGGCCCTTGTTTTTGCGGGTCCTCTTGCCGGGGGGGGGGGGCTGGACGTGTCCTTGCTGCTGATCGATGTGTCACTGCTGGCAAAGGGTGGGCTCCAGAACCCATGCACAACAGTGACACCCGAAGCTGGGCTGGTGGTGGCTGCGGTGCTCTTGGGACTCTTTGAAGATGGAGGGGGGAGCTCATCGGAGGGAAAGAGGTCAAGGTTAGCCATGAAAAGTTTTTTAGGGCCAAGGTAAAGGGTAGGAGAAGTGGAGATGGAAGTGGAGGAAGAGGAGGTGGTTGTAGGAGAGTCAGGTGTGCTGTCATTGGGTGAAGGTGCTGGTGCTGTAGGCTGTCGTGAGGTGGATGGCTGTTGGGTGGGTGTCTGCCTGCGTTTGTGTGTCTTGGAAGAGGGGGTGACAGACACAGTGGGAGAGGACACAGGGGACGTGTAAATGGCAGTGGGGGTGGTGACTGCACGAGTGTGGACTGTACTGGAGGGTGAGGTGGTGATGGAAGCACTGGCTGATGTTGGGGTGCATGCAGGTGTGAGTGTAGACGTCACAGGGAGGGAGGAGGGAGACGAGGAGGAGGGGGACACAGGGGTGGCAGTGGCTGTTGGCATGTCTGCATCTGGGTGTTGCTTGGGTGAGTGTTTGTGGGATCTGTGGTGCTTGTGTTTGGATGAGCTGCTCTTGGGTGTTGAGGTGTGTGCAGGCTGGTCTGATGGTGTGGATGGGATAGGCTGAGGAACATGAGACAGAGAAAGGCTGGAGGCAGTAAGAAGAGGGAGGCTGGAAACAGGGACAATGGCTGCCGTCAGTGCTGAGGCCAGAGCAGTGAACGCTCGTTGATGGGCAGCCTGACCCGAATGAATGCCCTCCAGGTACGCATTGCTCTGTTGCACCTCCCTTTGCACACCCTGGATGGCATTCAAAAGGGTCGTCTGCCCAACAATGAGCGTCCTTACCAGGTCAATGAGCTCCGCACTGAGGGCAGCAGGGGCAACAGGGGCAGGGGCTGAGGTGCCTGGGGCAAAGGAGACGCGCGCCTTCCTGGGCGAACGGGCACGGAGCGAAGACTGAGGGGCTGCTGGGAGGGCGGGGCTGGTGCGCTGGGTGGCGGCTGTACCTGTAGAGGCGGGGGGCACGGATGTTGCCGCCACCGCTAGGGAGCTCCCATTCGAGGACGTGTCGCTGTCGCTGCTCTCACCAGCGGTGCCCGTCGTGGTGCTCCCTTCGCCCTCCGGATCACTGGTGCCCTCGGTGTCTGTTCCTGGGCCCACCGGGGCCTTGTGTCCTGCAGCTCCCTCGTGCTCCGATGCCAAATCTCCTCCGCCTGATGATGCTAATGCACACATGCACAAGAAGCTGAAGAGAAAGGGTGGGGGGAGAAAAAAGAAGACCAGGTTGAGTGCATGCAATGTCAACACCGTTGGCGGAGAGGACAGACACAGGAGCCTAATGCACTAAGCCGCGCATTCGGGGTACACTACTCAGTACTACTGACTAGGACAACAGGCCAAGAGACGTCAAACGGGCACATGGGAGATGCTGGACCTTCAATGGCTGTACTTGTCACCCTACAGAGGTGGGGGCCGGAGGCACAGGGCCATGCCTAAGGGAGAGGACTACACTACAGAAAGCGCCCTGGCCTAATGTCACCCACAGCCCTCCTCCCCCACCCAGACGCCTCCACTGCTCAGAAAGATAGGAGAATGTGCTGATACTCACCCCCTTGTGTCTGCTGTGATGTCTTAAAGCGCCCATCCAATTCAGGGTAGGCCACCGCCAGGATCCGGGACATCAGGGGGGTCATGGTGCGACTGGCACCCCTCCTAGGTTGGGAGGCCATCCCCAGCAGTGTTTCTGCGGTCTTCCTTGTTCCGCGGCAGATGTCCTCCCACCTCTTGCGGCAGTGGGTGCCCCGTCTGTTGTGGACCCCCAAGTTCTGGACTTCCTTGGAGATGGCATGCCAAATCTCGATCTTCTGATGGGCGCTGACCTATTTGACATGTACAGGGTGGAAAGGAGGAAATCATCAATGACCTGCATGTTAGATGTGATTGGCCCCCCCCACCAACTTTGCCATATGGCACATGCTCTCATCTGTCGGGCGTTGCACTCCTCATTCGCCCCCCACCCCACCAACTTACATCCACCCAAATCCACACAGGCATAGCCCATTCCATGTGCACCCGGTGTACTCACTTGTTGGTCTGGAGGACCGTAGAGTAGCGCATACTGGGGGAGGACCCCATCCACGAGCTTCTCCAACTCTTCAGACGTGAAGGCAGGGGCCCTTTCCCCAGTCGCAGCAGCCATTGTATCTTCCAGACCGAGGTCACAGCAGCACTTGCAGTATAGGTCCTCTCCTGTGGATGAACAGGTCTCGAGTGATTAATCAGATAGAAAATGGCGGTCACGCCCGTGGCGGTGCGTACCGCGGCGGTGCGTACCGCGACCGCCGGGCGCACATCGTCATTGGCTCCTGAAACCCATAGGCTTCAATGTTAACCAATGCGGCTTTGCGCCGCGGTCTTCGACCGCCTACCGCCACGGTGTGCCCCGCCAGCGCATTGACCTCACATCCCATTGTCCCACTTCACAGGTCAGGCAGCCGCCATTTCAAGGGCCTACATGGCTTAATTTTGACTGCGACACACAGGCCTAGGCCTTGCATTGCCACACATATACGCCTTTCAACCCATTGCCATTCTTTAACTGTGCAAGCTGTCTGTACGTACCTGTGGTTTGGCTGACTCTGTGCTCCATGTTGTCCTTCCTAGGCACCGTCCGCTGGGACTTGCGATGAGAAGGAGGAATCCTCGCATGTACCGACCGCTGGTGGACCTGTCGACAATGGAAGAACGCCATATAATACTTCGATACAGACTTGACCGTGCCACTATCCATGAACTGTGTGCCCAGCTGGAGCCAGCCCTGATGTCCCCCATCCGCCAACCCACAGGGATTCCCCCTCTGGTGCAGGTTTTGTCAGTCCTCCATTTTTTGGCAACTGGGTCATTCCAGACCACAGTGGCCATGTCATCTGGAATGTCTCAGCCTATGTTTTCAAAGATTTTGAGCAGAGTGTTGTCTGCCCTGATGAAACTCATGCGGAGCTACATCATTTTCCCAGAGGAGGGTGACTTGCCTACAGTGAAGGGTGATTTCTATGCCCTTGGACATATCCCCAACATCATTGGTGCCATTGATGGGACCCATGTGGCTTTGGTACCGCCAAAAGACGATGAGCAGGTGTACCGAAACAGAAAAAGTTATCATTCGATGAATGTCCAGGTGGTCTGTTTGGCTGACCAGTACATCTCCCATGTAAATGCCAAGTTCCCAGGGTCAGTGCATGACGTGTATGTGATGCAAAATAGCAGCATCCCCTATGTGATGGAGCAGCTACAGAGACAACGTGTGTGGCTAATAGGTGACTCTAGTTACCCCAACCTGCCTTGGCTACTGACCCCAGTAAGGAATCCCCGGACCAGGGCAGAGGAACGGTACAATGAGGTCCATGGGAGAACTAGGAGGATCATCGAAAGGACCTTTGGCCTCCTGAAGGCCAGGTTTAGGGGCCTGCATATGACTGGGGGATCCCTGATGTACTCACCAAAGAAGGTGTGCCACATCATCGTGGCCTGCTGTATGCTTCACAATCTGGCATTGCGACGTCAGGTTCCTTTCCTGCAGGAGGATGGTGCAGATGGTGGTGTTGAAGCAGCAGTGGAGCCTGCGGAGAGTGAAGAGGAGGAAGACTCAGAGGACGACACAGACAACAGGGACAGAGTAATAGAACAGTATTTCCAGTAGCACACAGGTAATAATCACCCATGCCATTTTACATTTCCTGAAAGCCTCCTGCATCTCAACTTTGTCGATTTCCCCCCAGACCTATAAACATGATGTTTGATTTTCCCTTCCCTTTTCTGTGCTGTATGAGCCACTGCGTGACCTCGGCTTGGTTGGCCCATGGACTAATGCTAAGTTACCTCGGTATGTGTAATTCACAATGTTAATAATACGTAATTGATATGTAATGTGTCATACATTTGTAAATAAGACAGGCTGAGTCCTGATTGATTTCAGTGCAATGTGTGATTTATTATTAGTGCATAGATATTGGTACATGATAGTGAAACAGTGATGGGTGGGGGTGGAGTAATGTCCATGGCGGAGTCCAGTTCTCAGTCTCACAGGTGCATTGTCCATATGCCTGTGGCAGGATGGAGCAGGGGCAGTTCAAGGTTTGACAGGGTGGCAATGTGGAACAGTGGGAGGACTTCAGGGGGTATGTGATGCTGGCGGGGGACTTGACATCCTACTCTGTCGGTTTTTTTGATCTCAGGCTCCTTTTGCGGGGCGGTTGTTGTTCAGCACGAGGTGGGGTTCTGGGGGGCTGTCGTTGTGGTGGGGCCTCCTGTCCACTAGCGCCGGCGGAGGTGGTAGGCTGTTCCTGTTCCTGGCTAGTGACAGGGGCCCTGTGTGATGCCACATGGTCCCGAAACGTGTCCTCTATACGGTTCAGGGCCTGGACTATGCTCCCCATAGCGGTTGAGATGTTGCTGAGTTGGTCGCTGAACCCCATGTAGCGTTGCTCCTGCTGTGCCTGGATCTCCTGGAACCTGGCCAGTACCGTCGCCATCGTCTCTTGTGAGTGGTGGTAGGCTGCCATGATGGTGGTGAGGGCCTCTTGGAGAGTGGGTTCCCTGGGCCTCTCCTCCCCCCCCTGTCGCACAGCAGCCCTCCGAGTTGCCCTGTTTCCCTGGGCCTCTGTCCCCTGGACGGTGTGCCCACTCCCACTGCCCCCAGGTCCCTGTTGTTGTTGGGTTGGTGGGTTACCCTGGGGGCCCTGTAGTGGTAGACACACCGCTGCTTGACCTGTCCTAGAGACAGAGGCATGGACCCGCTGGGTGGGAGCTGTGCTGTTGTTCCCAGAGGGGGTTGGGTCTGCAGTGGCCTGTGTCTCGGTGAGGGGAACCGACTGCCCAGAGGTCCCCGATGGTCCGGGCTGGTCGTCAGGTTCCAGGTCGACAGAGCTGCTGTCATCACTAGGGGCCTGTTCCGGGGTTGGGATGGACATTTCTGGTCCCTCCTGACCGGTGTGTTGTCGTTCGGGTCCTGCATGGGGTAAGAGGGTATGGTTATTGTTTCTGTGTGTGCATTAGCTTGCGTTTTATGGGTGCCCTTGTCCCCCAGTGCTGGCATTCCCTTGGGGGAGGTGTTGTGAGGGTGTTTTGTGGGGGGGGGGTGATGGGTATGTGCAGTGGTCATGCTTAGGTGATGGGTGTCCATAGTTTGGGGGTGGCATGCAGGGGTTGGTGTTGGGTGGGTTGTGCTGGGGAGACATTCTCAGGGAGGATGTGTGCTGGGGGGTTGGGGGTGAGGGTGGGGGTTAGCATGCTGGGGGGGGGTGAAGTGGTTGGCCTTGTACTTACCAGAGTCCATTCCTCCGTGTACTCCAGCGAGGCCATCAGGATGCAGGATGTTGAGTACCTCTTGCTCCCATGTTGTGAATTCGGGTGGAGTGGGTGGGGGTCCCCCGCCAGTCTTCTGCACTGCGATGTTGTGTCGCGAGACCATCGAGCGCACCTTCCCCCGTAGGTCGTTCCATCGTTTGCGGATGTCCTCTCGATTTCTGGGATGCTGTCCCACCGCGTTGACCCTGTCCACGATCCGCTACCAGAGCTCCGCCTTCCTTGCTATGGTGGTGTGCTGGACCTGTGAGCCGAAGAGCTGGGGTTCCACTCTTATGATCTCCTCCACCATGACCCGGAGTTCTTGGTCCGAAAAGCGTGGGTGCCTTTGTGGTGCCATGGGGTGGTGTGTATGAGGTGTGGGGTGGTGTATGTGATGATGTGTGTGTTGGTGTGTCGTGCTTTGTGCTTCTATGTGGTGTGTGTGATGTTGCGGTGTGCCTCTGTGTGTCTGGCTCTCTATTCTCTGATGTGTCTCTCTCTCTCCTTCGTCTCTGGTTTTTGTTGGTAGGGGTTTGTGGGTGATGTGGGTGTGTGTTTTATATCGTATTGGATGTGTGGGAGTGGTGTGTGTATGTGTTTCAGGTGTGTGCCTTTCAAATTGTCCAATGTGGTAGGGGTTTGTAAAGGTGTGTGTATTTTGACCGCGGCGGTGTGTACCGCCAATGGAATACCGCGGTTGATTGACCGCCGCGTGGATTTGCGGGTCATAATGGGATGGGCGTATTTCTGTTGGCGTGGCGGTGGAGGTTTGGTCTTCTCCAGTTTACCGCTGGCCGCTGATGTGGCGGACTGCAGTGGAGGGCGGATTTTCGGAGGTTTTGCAGTTGTGGGTCAGAATGTCTGTGGCGGCTGACCGCGGCCGCGGCGGTATTGTGGCGGCCTTCTGACCGGCGGTAAGCGGCTTTTACCGCCGAGGTCAGAATGACCCCCTATGTTAAGTAATGACTTTTGTGGTATATTTTTATTGGAATATATATGGGTGGAACCATGTATATTCTTTTATTGGTTTATTTTATATTATATTATATATTGTTTTCTCTTAAGTTTCTGTTTATCCTCAGTTTCAACTTAGTTCCTTCATTTCTTTTATGGTTCCTTGGCATTGATGTATTGTATTACTGTAAGGGGAGGAGAGGTGTTATTACTTTAAATGGTATACTTGTGTATATGTAATAAAGAATGTAGGTAAGCATGTATTCTCAGAGTGCCAGTTATATCTTAGCTTGCAGGAGTAAAAGCACGGTTCTCTGCAGACAGAAATAAAGGAAGATGTTGTACCTACTATTTTGGTGTAAGGAGTAATCATTTAAAAAACCCTGCTCTTTAGATACAATATTTTGGTAGTTAGTTGTTAAAAAGGACCTGTTGGCAATGAAACAGGACTCTGGCAACTGGTGGGAACCATTTCTGGCAAATGAGGTGACATTTCTAGAGATGGAGAAAGGTCCTGTGACCATGGAGGAGTCGTCTGGGACAACACACACATAAGTCCATCTGCAAGTGGTATTAGCTGCTGGGCAGTGGGAGCCCAGTGAAGAGGATCGGCAAAGACAAAAAGTCAGCCGCATTGGAAACACTGATGTGCTGAATTTCAATGAAGAGTCCAAAGCATTAGTATAGTTCTATGAAGATAGAAAGAAGTTGCATTAGATCAAGACTTATAAAGCACAGCTAATCATCTGTGAGGGTATCCCTGCTACATGGTATGTGCTGTATTGTAAGCACTGTACAAACATTTAGAAAGTATAAACCACAGAAATACTTTGTAAACTTGTTGTGAGAAAAGCATTAGGGATGAATGCGCAGCTGGATTATCCGGGAAACACTGGTAAACAGCATTTTTGTTTATTTTATTGGGACTATTGTGCAGGCATACTCAGTGTTAATGGATTGCCCTTCAGTGTCAGTTGTCGCACGCTCATGATCCCAGTCTCAAGCAGGTGGTAAGGCATGAGCACTGCCTTCATCGCAATAAGGATTTATGTCAAGCAAAAACTTTGGACAGCGTTGAGATCCTGTCTCATGGTTCAGCAAGACACCATGACGTGCTTATAATTCTGAGGTAAAGGCATTCAGGGCCTCATTTGAGTAACCAGTGCCCACTTGCCAAGCATCCTGATCCACGGCTCCCCCATCAGTGGTGAGAGACAATGCCATGTGCCTACGGTCATCATATATCTAAGGGCACTCATCCAAGATTACCTGGAGAGATAGCTTCTGTTATCGCTATAATTAATGTACATGGCTGGACTTGCAACATCAGGATTTTGGTGAATACTGCACTTGGGTTTTTGCAGTGTCATGACAGAAGTCGAAGAAGGACTTGTTAGCGCGTCTGGTCCTTAGTAAGTAAACTTACAAGGGGACGCGTATAGGTCGATTAATCTTTCAAATCGCATGGGGTATCCTAGTCATGCAGTGACTATTGAATCAATAACTAACATCAATAGTCAAGAAAACACTCAATGAAAACAAACCGTTAAACCATGCTAATCAAAAATAACCACTACTCAGGAAAAGGGTTAACAAGTTTTATTTCCTTATTGCTTACAATTCTAAATCATCTGTTAGATCAACTTTATTCAAATCAACTCTTTATTAAATTCATCAGTTAGAAGACATTGGTGGTCATTACAACCCTGGCGGACGGTGTTAAAGCTGCGGTAATACCGCAAACAGGCCGGCAGACAAAAAAATGGAATTACGACCCTGGCGGAAACCGCCAACAAAGACAGCCACTTTAACACATCGCCCGCCAGGGTGGTACAGACAAACAGCGCGGCGGTCACCGCCAACAGACAGGCGGAAGCCAATGTACTGCCCACACTATCACAACACACCAATCCGCCACCTTTTCCGCTTTTGCAATGGGAAAACGCTCACCTCAACACATCCCACGAGGAACGAGGACTCCATGGACCCGGAACTACAAATCTTACCTGCCCTTGCATTCCTGCTCATCCACGACCAACAGCGACGTAGGCGCATAACATACCAGTGAGTACTGCACCTACGACACGGGGGAGGGGGGAGGCAAAAGTTACGGATACACCTACCAAACACCCCCACCCTCGCATATTACAACATACACACCAATGCAGTCACAAAAATCACAGTAACAACCCACAACACCCCCCCGGAAGAATGCAATGACAAAGCGAATAGCGCCCAAACTTTGTATTTATCCAATATACAACTCATTAAAAAATATACGGATATATATCACGAAATCTGTCAAAAATAAATATACAAAACAAGAAGTAGTGCAGATATGTACACAACAATGTCCGTGCACCAACAGTCCAAAAATGCATGGGTGACGCCCACAATAGATACCTGACCAAAATCCGAGAGAACACTGCCGGGTCATCAGATAGAAACACTACAGGCACCTCAGGGTGAAGGGAAGGGGGGCACCTCAGCCACATGAATGCGAAGCCAGCTCCACAACGGGGCTCCATGCCCATTGATGTATCCTGGGGAGTGCAAAGCCACAGTCTCTCAAGTCTCTACAGTGGGTGGGTTGCCCACTGTGCCACCCTGGGGAGTGCAAAGCCACAGTCTCTCAAGTCACTACAGTGGGTGGTTTGCCCACTGTGCCATCCTGGGGAGTGCAAAGCCACAGTCTCTCAAGTCTCTACAGTGGGTGGGTTGCCCACTGTGCCATCCTGGGGATTGCAAAGCCACAGTCTCTCAAGTCTCTACAGTGGGTGGATTGCCCACTGCCATATCCTGGGGAGTGCAAAGCCACAGTCTCTCAGGTAGATGCAGGTCTCCACTGGTTCTGGAGGGGGACTGGTGCCCAGACTGGATGAGTCTCCCCGTGAAAGTACCTGTCCTGTCACTGTCCCAGCTGCACATGGGAGAACGATGCCTGATGTGCCAGACTATTCATACCCACACGGTCTTTGCCCTGTTCAGCGGTCTTCACCATGGCGGTCTTGGTCTTGTTCAGCGGTGCTTTGCCATGGCTGCCTATGGACTGTTCAGCGGTGGTTTGCCATGGCTGCCTATGGACTGTTCAGCGGTGCTTTACCATGGCTGCCTATGGACTGTTCAGCGGTGCTTTGCCATGGCGGTCTTTGCCCTGTTCAGCGGTCTTCACCATGGCGGTCTTGGCCTTGTTCAGTGGTGCTTTGCCATGGCTGCCTATGGACTGTTCAGCGGTAGCCTAAGATGGCGGTTCAGATACTGACATTGGTGTGTGGCATGACGAACTCCACACTGGACATTGGTGTGTGGCATGAGGATCTCCACACTGGACATTGGTGTGTGGCATGACGTTCCATCATTGCCCAGCAGGGCTGTGAGATTCTGGACCCTCCTGGGCTGTGACTCCGGCGGTTGCGGTGGTCTCCTGACCAGTAACGATACTTGAGCCCTCCTGGGCTATGACTCTGGCAGTGGTCTCCTGACCAGTAATGATACTTGAGCCCTCCTGGGCTATGATTCTGGCGGTGGTCTCCTGACCAGTAACGATACTTGAGCCCTTCTGGGCTATGACTCTGACGGAGGTCTCCTGACCAGTAACGATACTTGAGCCCTCCTGGGCTCTGACTCTGGCGGTGGTCTCCTAACCAGTAACGATTCTTGAGCCCTCCTGGGCTATGACTCTGGCGGTGGTGTCCTGACCAGTAACGAGGGTGCTGGCGGTTGTGTCTGGACCGCCGGAAATGATGGCGTACTTCTCCGCCGTGACACTCACAACAGGTTGGGGAGACTTCCTCAGGACCTTCCCCACCTTCTTTTGAGTTACAGATGACTCACCCATCGCCTTGGATCCCATTTCACTGTTTGTACCACCAGGAGTCTTGACACGGTCCTGTCATCCAATCTCCAATTTCAGAGCCTTCACAGGGGGTGGGCTGACAGTGCCTTGGCTCCGGGTCCTACTGCCTGCCCTGGTGGACGGGGCACTCCAAAAACCTGGAACATGCACCACTGGTACTGGAGGCATTTTGGCTGAGGCGCTACGACGGGACTGATGAATTGGAGGGGGGTGGGGGCAAAAAGGTCAATTTGACATAGGGACAGTTTCTGACGTACACTGGGATGGGTAGTTGGAGGGGCTCTGGGAGTGGAGGAAGAGGAGGTGGTTGTAGGAGGTGTCACTTTAGGTGTTTTGGGTGCAGGTGCAGGTACTGGAGGCTTTCGTGAGGTGGATGGATGTTGGGTGAGTGATTGCCGGCGTTTGTGTACTTTGGGAGGGGGCGTCACAGACACACTGGGAGAGGACACAGGGGACGTGTATATGGCAGTGGAGGTGGTGACTGCAGGTGAGCGGCTTGTGGTGCTGGGTGTCCTGGTGCGAGTCCCAGTGCCTGTAGATGTGGTGCATGCAGGTGTGTGTGTAAACGAGACTGGGAGGGAGGAGGGAGAAGAGGAGGAGGGGGACACAGTGGAGACAGTGGATGTTGCTGTGTCTGTATGGGTCTGATGCTTTGTGAGTGCTTGTGGTGAGTGTGGTGCCTATGTTTGCTTGAGCTACTTTTGGGTGTTGACTTGTGTGAATGCTGGTCTGTAGGTGTGCTTGGGATGGGCTGTGGTACAGCGGATTGGGTCTGGGTGGAGGAAGTTGGAGGGGGGAGGCTGGACACAGGGACAATGGCTGCCATCAGTGCTGAGGCCAGAGATTGCAGGGTTCGCTGAAGGACAGCCTGACCAGAATGAATGCCTTCCAGGAATGCATTACCGTGTTTCAACTCTCGTTCTACACCCTGGATGGCATTCACAATGGTAGACTGCCCAACAGTGAGTGACCTGAGGAGGTCAATGGCCTCCTCACTGAGGGCAGCAGGGGTGACAGGGGCAGGGCCTGAGGTGCCTGGGGCGAAGGTGATGCCCACCTCCTGGGTGAGCGGGCATGGGGCGAACGCTGAGGGGCTGCTGGGAGGGCGGTGCTGGTAGGGGAGGTGGCGGCTGTACCTGTAGAAGTGGGGCGCACAGATGGTGCCGCCGCCACAGGGGAGCTCCCATCGGGGGACAAGTCCGTATCGCTGTTTGGTGATCCTGTGGCCGACGTGAAGCTCCCCTCGCCCTCCGTCCCACTGGTGAAATCAGAGTCTGTGGTGTGGCCCTCCATGGCCATGTGGGATGCAGCTCCCTCGTGCTCCGGTGCCAGTGTACTTCCGCCTGATGATGCTGATGTACAGAAGGATAGAGAGAGCAGAAAAAGGGGTGAGACAGAAGAAAGAGTTTTAGTGCATGGCATACCGCTACCGTTGGCGGACAAGACAAACGCAGCAGCCCCCTGCATTACGCCGTGCTCCTGCCCTCTGCACATGCAATTTCTGGGAAATGGCCTACATGGCAATGGTAGACATCTGCCCACATGGATGGCAAAGGGGCAACTATACATCAATTTGCCTTTTTTTTGAGCTGGGGTAGAGTGCCACATGGCCTACATAACGGAGGGGCCTTGCCTACCTAACTCGCCCTGGCCTAGGGACACCCACAGCCCACCACCCCCACCCACACAGCTCCACAGCACGCAAAGTCCATGCATGAGGTTGAACTCACCCCCTTGTGTCTTCTGTGATGTCCTTAAGCGCCCATCCAACTCCGGGTAGGCCACCGCCAGGATCCGGAACATCAGGGGGGTCATGGTGCGACGGGCACCCCTCCCACTTTGGGAGGCCATCCCCAGCTGAGCCTCCACCGTCTTCTTGCTGCAGCGGCGAATGTCCTCCCATCTCTTACAGCAGTGGGTGCCCCGTCTCTGGTGGGTCTCCAACTCCTGTGCAGTGAAGACAGGGGCCCTTTCCCCAGACGCAGCAGCCATCGTCGCTTCCAGACCGAGGTCACAGCAGCACTAGCAGTGTAGGACCTCTCCTGTCGAAGGTCAGGTATCTAGTGATTGAACAGATAGAAAATGGTGGTGACTTCCGCGGCGGCATCATCACCGCCAGCGCACCTGTTCATTGGCTCCTGGGACCCATAGGGTCCAATGTTAACGAATGCAGCATTGCGCCGCGCTCTACAACCGCCTACCGCGACGGTGTGCAACACCAGCGCAGTTACCCCACAATTCCATTGTCCCATTTTAGAGGTCAGGCAGCTGCCATTTCATGGTCCCACATGGCTTAATTTACTACTGCGTCACACATACCGAGGCCCACACTCAAAACCTTTCCCGGATGGGTTAATTGTCTGGTGTAGTCTTGTGTATGACTGTGGGTACATACCTGGAGGAATGCTGACAGTTTTTTCGCTGTTGTCCTTCTCAGGCACCGTCAGTTGGGACATATTGGAAGATGGCGGAATCCGCTGGTGTACCGACCGCTGGTGGACCTGTTGACAATGGAAGAGCGACATGTCATCGTGACCTACCGGTTTGACGGTGCCACAATCCGAGAACTATGTACCCAGTTGGAGTCTGACCTGATGTCACCAATCCGCCATCCGACTGGAATACCCCCTGACGTGCAGGTGCTGTCAGTGCTCCATTTCTTAGCAAGTGGTTCTTTTCAGACAATAGTGGCCATGGCATCAGGGATGTCCCAGCCTATGTTTTCCAACGTGTTGTCCAGAGTGTTGGGTGCCCTGCTGAAACACGTAAGGAGATACATCATTTTCCCTGAGGTGGCGGATTTGCCTACAGTGAAAGGTGACTTCTATGCCCTTGGACATATCCCCAACGTCATAGGTGCCATTGATGGGACCCATGTAGCTCTGGTCCCCCCGCAGGAATGAACAGGTGTACAGGAACCAGAAGAGTTATCATTCGATGAATGTCCAGATGGTCTGTTTGGCAGACCAGTACATCTCGCAGGTAAATGCAATGTTCCCTGGCTCAGTGCATGACGCCTACATCCTGCGGAATAGCAGCATCCCTGATATGATGGGTGAACTCCAGAGGCACCGTGTATGGCTATTGGGGGACTCTGGTTACCCCAACCTGTCCTGGCTACTGACCCCAGTGAGGAATCCCAGGACCAGGGCAGAGGAACGCTACAATGAGGCCCATGGGCGGACTAGGAGGGTAATCGAGAGGACCTTCGGCCTCCTGAAGGCCAGGTTCAGGTGCCTCCATATGACAGGTGGGTCCCTATTCTACTCACCGAAGAAGGTGTGCGACATCATCATCGCCTGCTCCATGCTCCATAAATTGGCATTGCGATGCCAGGTGCCTTTTCTGCAGGAGGATGATCCAGATGACGGTGTTGTTGCAGCGGGGTAGCCTGGGGAGCCTGTGGACAGTGATGAGGATGAAGCTGATGAAGATGAAAACGACAAAAGGGAGTCAGTCATACAGCAATATTTTCAATGAGACAAAGGTGAGTACAATTTCATGTTTCACATTATATTACATCTCACACGTCTGCCTCTATCCTGTACCTACATTTCACTCCCTATTTGTTAACTGAGTTGTCCCCTTCCATTTCAGTTTCACTAATGTGTTGACCTACGTGTCAACAGCTTGCACCCTTGAAAGGCTTGTGATGTGTGACATAGGTATGTTGACCTTCCAATGGCTAACCTTTTTTAACACTGTAATTGACAATACAAAGTTCACAATCATTGACTGACTCCAATATTATTGAGGTTTCAAGGGTGTTTATTGAAGTGCATAAAAATGTAGGGGGGTTGTGAAATGGGGAGAGGTCTTGGTGGAATAATGTCCATGGCAGAGTCCAGTCTATTAGTCTCACAGGTACATTGCACATCTGGCCATTGGAAGTGGAGCTGGGGCAGTTCCAATCTGGACAGGGTACCAAAGTGGGACAGTTGGGGGACAATCAAGGTAGTCTTATTTGCTGGTGGGGGTCTTGCCATCTTGCTGTGTTCTGTTCCTGGATCTCAGGGCCCGCTTGCGTGGTGGTTGTCCGTCTGCAGGGGGTGGGGTGCTGGTGTGGTGGTCCTGTGGCCGGGCCTCCTGTCCACAAGCCGGCGGAGGTGGTGGGCAGTTCATCGTCCTGGCTAGTGTCAGGGGCCCCTTGGAGTGCTACGGTGTCCCTCAAAGTCTTTTGAATGTCCGTCAGCACCCCTACGATGGTGCCCAGGGCGGAGCCGATGGGCCTGAGCTCCTCCCTGAACCCCAAATATTGCTCCTCCTGCAGGCGCAGGGTCTCCTGCAACTTGTCCAGGACCGTTGCCATCGTCTCCTGGGAGTGGTGGTATGCTCCCATGATGGAGGATAGGGCCTTGTGGAGAGTGGGTTCCCTTGGCCTGTCCTCCCTCTGTCGCACATCAGCCCTCCCAGTTCCCCTGTGTTCCTGTGCCTCCGTCCCCTGAACCGTGTGCCCACTACCACTGCCCCCAGGTCCCTGTTGTTGTTGGGGTGGTGGGTTAGCCTGGGTGCCCTGTAGTGGTGGACACACCGCTGATTGACCTGTCCTGGGTAGGGAGGTATGGGTCCGCTGGGTGGGTGCTGTGCTGGTGTTCCTAGAGGGTGGCAGTTCGGTGTTGGGCTGTGGCTGGGCAAGGGGAACCGACTGTCCTGAGGCCCACGAAGGTCCGGTCTGGTCATCAAGATCCAGTAGGGCAGAGCTGCTGTCGTCACTGTGGGCCTCTTCTGGGGGTGGAGTGGTGTTGTCTGGACCCTCTGGTGTGGTGACGGTCCTTCGGGTTCCTGCAGGGGTATGAGAACATGATTATTGCATGTGTGTGTTTCATGGTGTGCTATGGATGGGTGTGCGTGAACCCCAGTGCAGGCATTCCTGTTTGGGGCTTGTGTGGTGATGGTTGGGGGGTGTTGTGGGTCTGTGCAGTGGGCATGCTTTAGTGATGGGTGTCCATGCTTAGTTGTGTCATGCAGGTCTTGGGGTTGGGATGGGTGGTTGGTGTTATGGGTAGATTAGTGAGGAGTTAGGGTGATAGGGGAGGGTGTGAGGGTTGGGGTGTGTGATAGCATGCAGGTAGGGTGGGGGATATGATAGTGAAGATTAGACTTACCAGTGTCCGTTCCTCCGACGACTCCTCTGAGGCCCTCAGGATGCAAGATGGACAAGACTTGCTCCTCCCATGTTGTTAGTTGTGGGGGAGGAGGTGGGGGTCCGCCGCCAGTCCGCTGTACCGCGATGTGGTGCCTGGATACCGTTGAACGCACCTTCCCCCGTAGGTCGTTCCACCTCTTCCTGATGTCCTCCCTATTTCTTGGGTGCTGTCCCACAGCGTTGACCCTGTCGACTATTCTCTGCCATAGCTCCATCTTCCTGGCTATGGATGTGTACTGTACCTGTGCGCCAAATAGCTGTGGCTCTACCCTGATGATTTCCTCCACCGTGACCCTGAGCTCCTCCTCGGAGAAGCGGGGGTGTCTTTGGCGTGACATGGGGAGGTGTGTGTGATGTGTGGGGTGGTGTATGTGTTGATGAGTGTGGTGGGTGTAGTGGTATGTGGTGTTTTGTGCGTGGATGTTGTGTGGGTGATGGTGTAGTGTGCCTCTGTGTGATGGTGTTATCTATTCTGTGCTGTCTCTCTCTGGCCTTCGTCTCTAATTTGTGGTCGTAGGGGTTTGTGGGTGATGTGAGTGTGTGTTTTATATTGTATTGGATGTGTGGGAGTGGTGTTTGTATGTGTATCAGGTGTGTGTATTTTGAATTGTCCTATGTGCCGGTGTTTTGGAGAGGTGTGTGTATTTTGAGCGCGGCAGTGTGTACCGCCAATGGAATACCGCAGTTGAAAGACCGTCGCGTGGATTCGTGGGTCGTAATAGCATGGGCGTGTTTCTGTTGGCGTGGAGGTGGAGGATTTGTTTCCGCATATTTATCGCTGACCTTTGGTGTGGCGGACTTGTGTGGGTGTCTGAATTTCGGCGGATTCCGTGATGTGTGTCATAATAGCTGTGGCGGTCTCCCGCCGCCGCCGCGCTGTATTGGCGGTCTTCGGCACGGCGGTAAGCGCCCTTTACCGCCAATGTTGTAATGACCCCCATTATCTCCTAAAGAAAACATATGCGACAATGCAGTACCATAAGCTGTGAATACCAGCATTAACAATGTAGTTCAGCAATTAAGTTTGTCAGTCATTTGTCAACGTCAACATCACCCCTAACAACCTACCTAACCAAGACTAGCATTAGCATGGGGGTATTCATGCGAAAACAATTTAGAGAAAATATTAATTTGGAAAAATCTAACCTAAGTGTGAATCTCTATAAACAGCGCAGTTGGTACCTAGAAGAAAAAGCACAAAAATCATCAGTCACATTTTCATAACTACCTATCAAGGATGGATCAGCAACAAGTCAGTCTACGTCTTCAGGTCATCAAGTAGTCAGCTATGGATCAGGCTCACGGAGAATGAGCCCAATATCAGCACCTCGGACAGTGTCTCCTGACATCATCAATTTTCTCCCTGCAGTTCTGATTCTTCACCCCTTGTCATGACTTTTTTTAGGGTCTCCCAGTCCATCACCCTAATTGCTAATTAGTCAGTCGGTGAGCAGATGTGACTTTAACCTATAGTTTTTGTTTACCAAATCTACTGATATTCATAAACTTCAAGTTACACGAAACAAATTGATTCTTCTTGCGATGCCCTCATCATCCGGCCCTTCAGGTATCACAATTGTTGCATAAGGCTCTCCAGTCAGTGCCTCTATTGTTCAAGTCCTGGGAAAGTACATTTAGCCTCCTCTACACGTAATTGTATCAAATTGTCTTCTTCATCTCCTGTCCGTCGGTACACTGCAGAAAATTCTAGCTTAGTAACTTGAACTTCGAACGGGTCAAGGCTGCAGCTCACGATTTCCAGTCCTTTGCAAGGCGTCCAGTGTCTCCATGTTCGGAGTGTGCGAGGCGCAGTGGAACTAGGCCCTTAGTTCAGCTAACTTAATAACACAAAACAGAGGTTATGCGTCTCATTATCACATATTACTACATTTTTCTCATATATTTTGTACATTTTCAGTCATTTTAGTACACATGGTGATCATACCCCGAGGGCACATTTTTCAAACATGCACATTATTTTTCTACAAATAATTTTTCTATGCATTTTCACATTAGTAACAACATATAAATCATTAATAATTTTCTTAATTAGCATATCTGCTTCAACAGTCCCTCCTCTGATGACTAAATATGTCATCACACCTTTCCTCATCATTAAATTTACATTTGTGTTTCTGATGTCTCTTGACTTCTTCTTAAATTTTCTCTATAGATTCTTCTCCTAGGCTGTTCTTCCCTCCTCTGGTCATTTTTTGGATTGCCTTAATTTTATCTTTTGCCATAATTTGCATGTACCCCATAATCCCAATATAGAAACAATAACAATTAATATTCCCTGTACAATTTTCCATAATACCCCATTCCAAATATGACTAAACCAATTGCCCACGGAAGCAAATCCATTTCCAACCTTTTCCCAAACTCCTGGTTCCTTCAATTCTTTCAAATCCTTGATTGAGTTAGTTAAGTTAGTAAGTAAGACTCGTATCTCCTTTTTTGAAGCGTCATAGCTCTATCCCCAGCCAATTCAGTATCTAACAGGAGAATTGCCAGTGTAAAATTTGTCAGCATGTTATCCACAATAGTAGACAACTTTCGTATCTTAATTGCATTCAAAATAGCTCCTGCAGAAGGAATTACTGCACCATAAATATCTCCCACAATTGCAGAAGAGGTTTCCCTCCTCTGTCGCTCCTGATGTAATTCAGTCACTTTCGGAATTTTCTTTAAATCATCTATCTGATAAATTTCAGGGAAAACTATCCCCAAATAGCATGTCCCATACCATCCTCTAGGAAGACGGTAATAAGGATTAAGGCCCTCCTTACAATCCTGGCGGTAAATCCCGCTTTCTGCCGTGCTGAAGACCGCCAACATACCGTTGCGGCGGTGGAATTCCGCTACAGGTATTACGACTCACAGCTCGGAATCCACCACAATACAGACACCCACACAAGTCCACCACACCAAAGGTCAGTGATAAACTGGCAATACCAAAACCCACACTGTCACGCCAACAAGAATACGCCCACACTATCACGACCCACGAATCAACGTGGCAGTCTTTCAACCACGGTAATCCATTGGCGGTACACACCGCCGAGCTCAAAATACACACACATTTACAAAACACAACCACATTGGACAGTTCAAAATATACACACACCTGATACACATACACACACCACACCCACACACCCAATCCAATATAAAGCACACACCCACATCATCCACAAACTCTTACAACCAAAAATTTGAAAGAAGGCCAGAGAGAGAGATTAGCTAACACAACACCAGCATCCACAGACACACAACACCATCCCTTATACAACATCCACGCATCTCAAACAACACACACCAACACATCCCCTCACACATCACAACAGACAGCACCTCACACATCACCCACACCACATCATGGCACCTCAAAGACACCCAAGGTTTTCAGAGGAGGAGCTCAGGGTCATGGTGGAGGAAATCATCTGGGTAGAGCCACAGCTATTTGGATCAAAGGTGCAGCAGACATTCATTGCTAGGAAGATGGAGCTATGGCGGAGAATCGTCGACAGGTTCAACGCAGTGGGACAGCATCCAAGAACACGGGATGACATCAGAAAGAGGTGGAACGACCTACGGAGAAAGGTACGTTCTGTGGTATCTAGACACCAGATTGCTTTACAGAGGACTGGTGGTGGACCCCCACCTCCTGCCCCACAACTAACAACATGGGAGGAGCAAGTCTTGGTGATCATGCATCCTGAGGGCCTCGCAGGAATAGCAGGAGGACTGGACTCTGGTAGGTTAAAGCTTTACTACTTTATCCCCACCTACCTGCGTGCCATCACATGCTCCCACCCTCACCCTCACACCCATCACCCCAACACCCCAAAGATACCCCACTACCACAACCCACACATCCCAAAACCAAGCCCTGCATGTAACACCAATGAATGGACACCCCTCACCAAAGCATGTCCAGTAGAGAGACTTACTCATGCCCCAAAATCACCAATCACACAAGGGCCACAGCAATAATGCAAGCACAGGAGTAGAGGTTAACTCACCCATTGCACAAGATGGCACACACAGATACTAAGATTATGCATTCACACTCCAACAGGACCCATGCCCAACGTCACCGGACAGGAGGTGCCAGACATATCCAGTCCCCCCACAGAGGAGGCCCACAGTGATGACAGCAGCTCTGCACGCCTGGATTAAGATGACCAGCCCGACCCATCAGGGACCTCGGGACAGTCGGTTCCCCTGACACAGTCACAAACCACCACAGAGCCTCCACCCTCAGGAAACACCAGCACAGCACCCACCCAGCGGGCCCATCCCTCTGTCCCCAGGACACGTCAATCAGCAGTGTGTCCACCACTACAGGGAACCCAGGCAAACCCACCAACCCAAGAAAAGCAGGCACCTGGGGGCAGTGGCAGTGGGAACACGGTTCAGGGGACTGAGGCACAGGATAACAGGGAAGCTGGGAGGACTGCTGTGCGACAGGGGGAGGACAGGCCCAGGGAACCGACACTCCATGAGGCACTCTCCAACATCATGGGATCTTACCACCATTCCCAGGAGACCATGGGCACGGTAATGGCCAAGTTTCAGGAGACCCAGCGGCTGCAGGAGGAACAGTACCTGGGGATCAGGGAGGACTTGAAGTCCATTAACACCACCCTGGTCACCATTGCAGGGGTACTGGCAGACCTTGTCAACAGCATGAGGGACATAGTGGCACACCAACGGGCCCCTGACACTAGCCTGGACGATGAACAGCCCTCCACCTCCGCAGGCGCTAGTGACAGGAGGCACCGCCACAGGACCAACAGGCCACCAGCACCCCACCCCCTGCAGAAGGAGAACCAGCCCGCAAACTGTCCCTGAGATCCAGGAACAAGACAGAGAACATTGCCAAGACCCCTGCCAGGAAATAAGACCCCCCTGAATGTGACCCTTCTGTCCCACTTTGTCACCCTGTCCACCTTAAACTGCCATTGCTCCACTTCCTATGCCCTATTGGACAATGCACCTGTGATACAAATAGACTGGACTCTGCCATGGACATTCCTTCACCATCACCCCAGCCCATGTCACAAGCCCCTCCACTTATTTGCACAGAAATAAACACCCTTGAATCACAAAACAATCTGGAGTCAGTTTGTGCTTTCACAAATGTGTAATTGCAAAACCTCTGGAATATAGCAATGTCAATGTAATTGTTCACATACCAATGTTACACAGCTGCAGGGCAGCAGTAAACATAGCAGAGGGCACACATTGGGACCTAGATCTGTGAAATGGAAAGGCAAAGTAACAAGTCAGGGTCCATACACAGAGTGAAAAAGGCAGACTTATGCTAGCTCCAACAATAGTATGAGATGTGTGAAGCAGTTCCATCTTCTTACCTGTGCCCCACTGGAAGTATTGCATGATGATGTTGTTTCTGTTGTCTACATCTTCTTCTTCTGCCTCCTCTTCTTCACAGTCCACAGCTCCACAGCTGCCACAAGACCACCATCAGGCCCATCCTCCTGCAGAAAAGGCACCTGGCGTCGCAAAGCCAGGTTGTGCAACATACAGCAGGCCACGATTATCTGGTACACCTTCTTCGGTGAGTAGTATAGGGCTCCACCTGTAAGATGGATGCACCGGAATCTGGCCTTCAGGAGGCCGCAGGTGCATTCTATAATCCTCCTAGTTCACCCATGTGCCTCATTGTAGCATTCCTCTG
Organism: Pleurodeles waltl; assembly: GCF_031143425.1. Taxonomy (NCBI): domain Eukaryota; kingdom Metazoa; phylum Chordata; class Amphibia; order Caudata; family Salamandridae; genus Pleurodeles; species Pleurodeles waltl. The sequence goes on along the minus strand of NC_090438.1, from coordinate 485,502,080 downwards.
CCCTTGTCCTGGGATTCCTCACTGGGGTCAATAGCCATGACAGGCTGGATTAACCAGAGTCACCTGCAAATATCGAGGGACAACTGTTAGACATCCTCCAAATGTTAGGGAATCTCCCATACCCAGACCCCAAATGAAACTGTGTAGGGACTTTAGGCTCACCTATTAGCCACACACGGTGCCTCTGGAGTTGCCCCATCACATAAGGGATGCTGCTATTCCTCAAAATGTAAGCGTCATGCACTGAGCCAGGATACTTGGCATTCACATGGGGGATGTACTGGTCTGCCCAACACACCATCTGCACATTCATTGAATGGTAGCTTTTCTGGTTTCTGTACACCTGTTCATTCCTGCGGGGGGGTCAAATGCCACATGTGTACCATCAATGGCAGCAATGATGTTGGGGATATGTCCCAGGGCATAGAAGTCACCTTCCACTTGAGGGAAAACGATGTAGCTGCGCATGTGTTTCAGCAGGGTAGACAACACTCTGGACAACACGTTAGAGAACATTGGCTGGGACATCCCTGATACCATGGCCACTATTGTTTGAAAAGACCCACTGGCCAGGAAATGGAGTACAGACAGAACCTGCACTAGAGGGGGGATTCCTGTGGGTTGGCAGATAACTGACATCAGGTCTGGCTCCAACTGGGCACACAGTTCCTGGATTGTAGCACGATCAAGTCTGTAAGTGATAATGATGTGTCTCTCTTCCATTGTCGACAGGTCCACCAGGGGTCTGTACACCGGAGGCTGCCGCCATCTCATCACCTGCCCCAGCAGACGTGCCCTATGGAGGAGAACAGTGAGCAGTGGGTCATCCAACACTAAAGTATCACTATGTGTTTTTTCCAAAAACGTTAGAAATTCGCAATGTGCCTTTATCTGTCCGTATTCCTGGCCTAAATAGGTGTGACGCAGTTTTTTTGCCTGCCATGTGGCCCCCTGAAATGGCGGCTGCCTGACCTGTAAGGTGGGACAAGGGGAAATGAGGTAACTGCTCTGGCGTTGTACACCGTCACGGTAGGCGGTTGAAGACTGCGGCGCAATTCAGCATTGGTTAACATTGGGCCCTATGGGTCCCAGGAGCCAATGACGATGTACGCCGGCGGTGACGGTACGCACCGCCGCGGACGTGGCCACCATTTTCTAACTGTTCCCTCACTTGATACCTGACCTTCAACATGAGAGGTCCTACACTGCAAGTGCTGCTGTCACCTGTGTCTGGAACCGACGATGGCTACAGTTTCTGGGGAAAGGGCCCCTGCCTTCACTTCGGAGGATTTGGAGAAACTAGTGCATGGGGTCCTCCCCCAGTACATGCAACTGTACGGTCCTTCAGACAAACAGGTAAGTACACTGTGAGCATGGTGGATGGCACATGATTGTATAGAGTGTCGTGGATGGAAGAGGGTGGGGAGGGGGGCAGGCCAGCATTTCAGGATAGTGTGTGTGTATGTATGTCTGGCCCTGGGTGGGAAGTGTATAGGCAATGCGTGAGATGAAATGTGCGGGATAGTAACATTCATTCTAACATCACTTTTCCTCTAGGTCAGAGCCCACCAGAAGAAGGCTATTTGGCTATTTGGCGTGCCATCGCCAAGGACGTCCGGACCCTGGGTGTCTACCATAGACGGAGCACCCACTGCCGGAAAAGATGGGAGGGCCTGCGCCGCTGGAGCAAAAAGACGGCGGAGGCCCAGCTGGGGATGGCCTCCCAACGTGGAAGGGGTGCCCTTCACACCATGACCCCCTTGATGTACCGGATCCTGGCGGTGGCCTATCCAGAGCTGGATGGGTGCTTGAGGGCATCACAGCAGCCACAAGGGGGTAAGTACACTCTCATTCAGCTGACTCTGCGCGCTTTACGAGGTGTCTGGCTGGGGGAAGTGGGCTGTGGGTTCCCCTAGGCCAGGCCAAACTTGGTAGGGTAGGTCCCTTGTTAGGCAGGCTCTGTGGCACCCCAACCCCACTAGTGGTAATAGCCATCTACACCTAGTCAGGCTCCTGTGGGTTCCAGGTGTGCAGCAATTGGGCTTAGGCATCGTCCCCAATGGGCATGTGAATTTCCTAAGAACTGTTAGTGCATGGCTTAGTGCATAGGGCTGCTCCCTGTGTGTTGTGTCCGCCAACGGTAGTGGTGTTGCACGCACTGAACATGTGTTTTTCTGTCTCCCGCCCCTTTTTGTTTTGTCACCCTGTTCTTGCGTGCATTAGCATCATCTGGCAGAGGAGCAGTGGCACCGGAGCAGGAGGGAGCTGCATCCCACATGGCCCTAGAGGGTGAAGTAACGGACTCTGAAGGCACCAGTGGAACAGAGGGCGAGGGGAGCTCCAGGACGGAGACAGGAGCATACGCCAGCGACGGCGACTCCTCCTCTGATGGGAGCTCCCTTGCGGTGGCGGGCACATCTGTGCCCACTGCATCAACAGGTACAGCCGCCACACCCCTACCAGCACCGCCCTCCCAGCAGCCCCTCAGCGTGTGTCCCGTGCCTGCTCACCCAGGAGGGTGGGCATCTCCTTCGCCCCAGGCACCTCAGCCCCTGCCCCAGTCAGCCCTGCTGCCCTCAGTGAGGAGGCTATTGACCTCCTGAGATCCCTCACTGTTGGGCAATGTACCATTTTGAATGCCATCCAGGGTGTTGAGAGTCATTTAGAACAAACAAATGCATACCTGGAGGGCCTTCATTCTGGGCAGGCAGCCAAACGGATAGCATTTCAGGCTCTGGCCTCAGCACTGTTGGCAGCCATTGTCCCTGTGTCCAGCCTCCCCCCTCCAACTTCCTCCACCCAGACCCAATCCCCTGTACCTCAGCCTATCCCAAGCACACCATCAGACCAGCATGCACACTCATCAACACACAAGCGTGGACATGGCAAACATGAGCACCACACATCCCACAGGCACTCACACAAGCACCATCACCATGCAGACATAGCAACATCCACTGCCTCCACTGTGTCCCCCTCCTCCACATCCTCCTCCTCCCTCCCTGTCTCATCTCCACTCACACCTGCATGCACTACATCCTCAGCCACTACCTCCATCACCAGCACGCCCATCACGACACACCGTTCATGTGCAATCACCACCCCCACTACCATTCACACATCCCCAGTGTCCTCTCCCAGTGTGTCTGTGAGTCAAAGTACACAAACGCAGGCACACACCCACCCAACAGCCATCCACCTCACAACAGCCTCCGGCCCATGCACCTTCAACCAAATTCAGCAAACGTACACCTCCTACAACCACTACCTCTTCCTCCACCCCCAAACCCCCTCCATCCTCCCATCCCAATGTGTCTAAAAAACTTTTCCTCGCTAACTTTGACCTCTTCCCTTCACCCCCCAGCCTTCCCCTAGTGCCAGGCTTTCCAGGTCCCAGCCCAGCACCTCAGCCATCAAATCCCCAGGCACAGTGGTGCCAGCAACTGCGGTATCATCGAGTGCACCACCCTTCAGGGCTGCCAGTGTGCCACCTACCGAGGCCAAGGACATTCCGCCACCTGCCAAGGTGAAGAAGGTGCCCACATCCCGGAAGGAGAAGCCGCACCTACCAGCAAGCAAGCGCTCCTCCAAGCCAAAAGGGGACAGTGGCAAGACACAAGCGGCAACATCAAAGGTGGGGAAGGGACACAAGCCGAAGAGCAGGTCAGGACAGGGCACGGTGGCTCCGACTGAGGGACTAGAGTCACCCCTTCTGTCAACCACTACACCAACCTGTACGGCGGTGGACACCGCCACCAGCACCGCCACCTGCACCGCCACCAGCACCGCCACCTGCACGTCTGCTGCCTCAGCAACAGTCCCCAGCATCATCCCCTGTGGGCAGCTGTCTGAGACTCCCGGAGATGTCCTGCTGTGTCCCTCAACTGGTGCTGACAGATGCACCACCGCTAGCACCTCTGCCACAGACACCGCCGCAAGCACCGCCACCAGCCCCACAACGTGCTCAGACAGTGCCACCACAGCTGACATGGCTATCATCCCCAGTGGGCAGCCGTGTGAGGCTGGAGGAGACTTCCTGGACCCTGCCCAGCTTCCATGAGGCATGACTCTTATCACTGTTTGCACCTGCAGGTGGCAGGCAAAGCCACAGCAGGGTGGGGTATGTCTCTGCCTCCATGGGGTATCATGCTACCTGTTCCTAGGCAATCTCGTGACACACACACCCATGTGAGGTAATGGGACCAGCCACACTGCATGTGAAGCACTCTGGGCACCAAGCCCCCTCCAGAACCAGTGGAGATTCACATCCACTACCTCAGCCCTTGGCAGGATGAAGCATTCTGGGCACAAAGCCCCCTCCAGAACCAGTGGAGATTCACATCCACTACCTCAGTCCTTGGCAGGATGAGGCACTCTGGGCACAAAGCACCCTCCAGAACCAGTGGAGAAAGACATCCACTACCTCAGTCCTTGGCAGGATGAAGCACTATGGGCATAAAGCCCCCTACAGAACCAGTGGAGATTCACATCCACTACCTCAGTCCTTGGCAGGATGAAGCACTCTGGGCACAAATCCCCCTCCAGAACCAGTGGAGAAAAGCATTCACTTGAGAGACTGTGGCTTTGCACTCCCCAGGATAGAGCAGTGGGCAAACCACCCACTGAAGAGGGCTTGAGAGACTGTGGCTTTGCACTCCCCAGGATAAAGCAGTGGGCAAACCACCCACTGGAAAGACTTGAGAGACAGTGGCTTTGCACTCCCCAGGATACAGCAGTGGGAAAACCACCCACTGGAAAGACTTGTGAGACTGTGGCTTTGCACTCCCCAGGATAGAGAAGTGGGCAAACCACCCACTGGAAAGACTTGAGAGACTGTGGTTTTGCACTCCCCAGGATACAGCAGTGGGCAAACCACCCACTGGAAAGACTTGAGAGACTGTGGCTTTGCACTCCCCAGGATACAGCAGTGGGCATGGCGCCCCCTCGTGCAGCAGTGGCGTTGTGCGTTCATCCGGCTGAGGTGCCCCCCCTCCCCCTGAGGTGCCTGTTTAATTTCGATCTGATGCCCCTGCAGTGTTCTCTCCGTTTCGAGTCAGGTATCTTGTTTTGGCTTTGCCCATGCATTTTGGGACCACTGGTCCATGGACAATGATTGGAACACTATCCGGACTTGTGTAGTTGGTGTACATATTTGTATATACTGATTTTTTAAATTGCACTATCTGATTTTTATTGATTACACTCGTTACAATCATTTCCTTTTGTCCTTGTGTTCTTCCAGGGGGCGAGGGGGTGTATATGTAATGTTGCTGCATGTATTTGTGTGTATGGTGTTGTGGGTGTGGGTGGGGGTGGGGGTGGGGGTGGGGGGGAGTATTGCGTGTTGCATGTGTGTCACTCTCTTTTCCCTCTCACCCTCCCCTGTGTTGTAGGTGCAGTACTCACCGTGGCCGTCTACAGCGTCTGTCCTGCTCCTGATACATCAGAAGGAAGTGCAGCATGGGCAGGACGTGTAGTTTGGGCTCCATGGCTTCCTGGTTCCTCGTTGGGTGTCGAGAGGTGAGTGGTTTCCCTTCTGTGTACTGTTTCCGCCGTGCTTTTGATAGCGTTGGTTACGCCCCGGAAAAGGTGGCGGATAGGCGTGTTGTAATACAGTGGGTGGAACCTTGTGTTCCGCCTGTCTGTTGACGGTTACCGCTGCGGTGTTTGTTTCTACCGCCGTGGCGGTTGGAGGGTTAAAGTGGCTGCCTATGTTGGCGGTTTCCGCCATGGTCGTGATTCCATTTTGTTTTTCCACATGACTGTTGGCGGTATTACCGCTGCTTTAACACTGACCGCCAGGATTGTAATGAGGGCCTAAGTCCTTAAATATAGTAGATTCCAGGAATCACAGGGTCCTGACCATTCAGCATAAAAGTGCATTTACTCTGAAACCAAAACACATGCCTACATTCACTTGTTCCCACAAATAAAGTGTCAGTGTGTGATTTCGGCCTATATATACAAAGCTTCCCTACATGTAATGCATCTAAAGCTCATTTCCCTTGGGTTTTGATAGCAGTGTAAGCATAATCAGTCTTATAAGTCCTTTTCTTCAATCCCTTCTCTAACTTCTCCTTCAATGCCTTCCTTCTATCATTAGTATGCCCTATGAAGCTCTTTTCTAATGGAGTTAGTAAGCAGGTTAGGTTGTTCTTGTGTGCATAAGGAGTTCCAAATGTTAGTGTTGGCTCAAAGAATCCCCTAACTAGTACTATATCATACTCCCTAGCTATTTTACTTAAGTATTGAATAATAGGAACAAAGGAAAACATGACATCATGGTTAGAATAAAAATATTGAATATACTCCTGGTTATAGAATCTGGTTAGTAGCAAACTACAAGTTATGCCATAGGTTAACAGCAGACTATGGTACGTAACCCCTTCTTCCACTGAGGAAGAAATTTGCGTACACACAAGACAATTCGTTGCATCCATCGTCTCAACACACTCACTCAACATCCAATAGAACACATTAGGCGAAAGCTCTCCTTGTGCATTAGTATAGTCATGCAAGTATTTTTCATCTAACTTCAACCTTTGTAAAGCTGTTAGTGTAGTAGTCTCAGAAACAGAGGTAATAATAGTTTCTTTCATTTCATGAACAGACATTCCCACAATCATTATTATGCACATTATTCCACATATAATTGCCACTCCCACATTCAAATACCTACAATATCTAATATTTCTAACGCAGTTATTTAACTCAGCCATGATCTGTAAAGTATCAGAAAGTAGAAATAACTCTTAGTTAAAGTGCAACTGAAAAAATCAAAAATAAAGATAAATAATTATTTCTTGCAGTTCAGTTTCACACATAGGAACCCTTTTCTCCTTTGTCAAAAATCGGTTAGCAGTTTGTCACATCTGGGTTTTCAAATGTCATATCAGTTTATCAATGTCTTTTCTGGTTTATTTCAAGTGTCTTTTCAGATTTCTTCAGATTAGCTCAATAACTCAATCTATTAATCCCTTTCAGGTTGCATCAAAGTACTGATTCGGAACTTCTCTGTCAAAACAAAAGGACATGAACTCGTTTTGCCATTCACTTGTTTCGGCATATGCCCATTCAGGACCTGTGTATCTTTGACTTGCTACTCTCTTTCTTTTTAACCTTCGTTCTCCACTTAATTCTCCTTCACTCAGTTCTTCTCTTCTCGTAGTATCCACTTCTTCTTAAATTGGTTCATTTATGACCAATTATTTCTTCTTCCCAATTCGCGACTCAGGCCAATTGTCTCATTTTCTCGTTCTTTCAGTCAATATTCTCCTCAGAATTTGACTCTTCTCTTTTTCTCTTTCTATAGTGTTTTCTCTTGATGGACCTGCAACCAGTTCAACTTTGACTTTGATCCGTCTCAACTCTCTCACCCTCTTGATCTGGCACTTGCTCAGCTTGCTTTTCAGCACCGTCTGCTTCTGGGAGAACCCCTGCTGTGCTTTTTTCTCCTGCTGTATCCGATGAGTTAGAATCTTGCTCACCCTCCTGTAATTCTTCACTCTCGCCTCTTACAGGGGCGATTGATCCATTTTCCACAAGCTCAGGATCAATCTCAGGATCAGCTCGTTCTTGTTCTGACTCATTTATAGTCACTTGCTTTGCTGTTCTTGGTGCTCTCAAAAACACTTCTTCATGCTCTTGCAGGCTCACCACTCTTTTTGTATGGCTTGCATGTAACCAGTTTGGCAATACTGCACTCTTTACAGCTGTCGTAGTTGTAAGCACCACTTGGTATGGACCTCTCCAACGCGGTTCCTAACAGGTCTTTCGAACGTGTTTTTTGATGACAACCCAATCTCCAGCTCTCTGATTGTGACATGGGTCATGGATGGGTGGGCAGGGTAACTGCCTGGACCTGCTGAGAGAAAGAGCGAACCACATCAGCCAGACCCTTGCAGTAGTCCAACACCATATCATCTGTAATATTTACTAGTGCATTGGCTGGAATTGCTGGCAATCTCATTGCTCTGCCCATGAGGATCTCATAGGACGACAGTCCTGCCTTCCTATCAGGAATATTTCACATCAACCAAAGGTAAGGCATCTGGCCATTTCAAGTTAGTCGCGGCACACATCTTGGCAATTCTTGATTTCAATGTACCATTCATTTGTTCCACTAGTCCTGAAGCTTCTGGGAGATAGCTGCAATGCAACTTCTGCTCAATGTTTAATGCTGCACATAAGAGTTTGATCACTTTGTTATTGAAGTGAGTTCCCTATCGGATTCTAAAGAGATCGGGAATCCGAACCGTGGCATTAACTCTCTAAGCAACAGCTTTGTTACTGTGAGACTGTCATTCCTTTGTGTTGGAAATGCTTCAATCTAATGACTAAAGTCACACACAATCACCAACACGTACTTCAATCCACCACATGCAGGCATCTCAATGAAATCCAACTGCATTCTGCTGAATGGTCCTTCTGCTCTTTCAATGTGGCTCAAATTCACCACTATCCCTTTCCCCACATTTAAATGCTGACAGATTACACATCAATGACATACTGCCTCTGCTGCTTGTCTGAAATTCGGATAAAACCAATCAACCTTAAACAATCTAACCATGGCATCTCTTCTGATATGTGCTTGGCCATGGTAATACCTGGCCATCTGAGTCATCAAACTGTTTGGCAATACCATCTGACCCTCCTCAGAAACCCAAATCTCATCAGGTCCTTGAATGCACTTTAGTCTGACCCAAAGTCGTTTCTCCTCCTTATCTTCATTCTCTTGCAATGTTTTTAATTCTTCCAGTGCATCAATTACTTTTAAAGCAAAACTTGCACAATTATTTTCTTCTTCAGGCATTAATTTCCACTTGTCTTTAAACGATATACAGTTCAAAGCACAAAAGCTTGCGACTTAATCTGCATACCCATTTCCCAATGAAATGTACTCCTGTGTCTTTTGATGTGCACTGCATTTCACCACAACAATTGCTTCAGGTAACTGTACTGCATACAACAACTCTTTTATTCGGTCGCCATTTCTCACTGGTGTACCAGTAGAGGTCATAAAACCTTGCTGCGACCACAACTGGACAAAATCATGAACAATTCCAAATACATATTGACTGTCAGTATAGATTGTGACTGTTAACCTTGCAGAAACATAGCATACTCTAGTAGGAGCTACTGATTCTGCCATTTGTGCAGAGTATACACCTGGAAGCCATGAAGCTTCTAACATGCCTGTAATTGTGCACACTGCATATCCTGCTCTCAGTGTGCCTGTTCCATCTCTGAGGCACGGATCATCAACAAAGACAATTTGGTCATTTTCTTCTAAACGTGTGTCTCTAATATCAGGCCTCGGCTTTGTACACAGTTCAGTTACCTCAATACAATCATGCTCAACATCTTCTTCTTTTTCAATTTCAACAGTATCACTTGGAAGCAATGTTGCTGGATTCAGCACTGTACATCTCTTTAATGTTACATTTGGAGCACGCAATATGCTCGTCTCATACCTTCTCAGTCTTGCACCCGTCAAGTATTGGGTTTTCGTCCTTGTCAGTAAAATCTCAACAGAGTGTGGTACCATTACCGTCACAGGGTATCCCATGACTACCCCCTCACATTGGGAAAGACTTTAACCAACTGCAGCTACTGCGTGCAGGCAACCTGGTAAAGCTGCTGCGACCGGGTCCAAGGTAGCTGAAAAATAAGCTACTGGGCGATAAGCACCTCCATGGATCTGTGTCAACAAGGTGAAAGGTTTTGTGTAATAAGGCATTCCGAACGCTGGAGCTCTGCACAAACTCTCTCTCAATTCAGTGAATGCTTTCATCTGATCTTCATCTAGGGTAATGTGATCTGTAACTTCTTTATGTGTCAACTGCTGCAAAGGTTTAGCAATCTCAGCAAAATTTGGAATCTACTGTCTGCAGTACCGCACCATTCCCAGAAACATCCTGACATCTCTCTGAAAGGTCAGGGGACCTCTCTGCAGAATCATGGTAAGTCTCTCCCTAGAGATTCTCCTTACTCCCTTTTCAATTTGGTGATTTTTGGCAATACTGCAATTTCACAGGTGAAACCTTATGTCCAAATTCTCCTGAATGGTTCAATAGGGCAATTGAATCATGTTTACACTCGTCCCTTGTTCTGTATGCGATTAACAAATCATCAATGTACTGTATTAGAGTCGATTGGTATGGCAATTCCAATGACTCCAAATTCTATTTCAAGATCTGATTAAACAGAGATGGTGACTCTGTATACCGGTGTGGAAGCCTGCACCAGCTGTAGACTCTGTCTAGAAATTTGAAACTAAAAAGAAACTGACTATCCTCATGAAGGGGGACAGAAAACAAAGCTTGTGACAGATCTACCACTGTGAACCACTCTGCATCGCAAGGAATCTGAAACCGTAGAACTGCTGGATTTGGCACCACCGGACAACATTTAACCACCAAATCATTCACTTTTCGCAAGTCCTTCACTACACGCACTTTCCCGCATAGCTTCTTTAAACCCATTATTGGTGAATTACACGGGCTGCTCAATACTTCTTACAAAACTCCTTGTTTTAAAAAGTCTCCAATTATTTGTGCAACTTTCAATAGAACATCTTGTGGCATGTTATACTGTGGAAGCTGCGGAAATACTGCATTTGGCTTCAGAGTGATTTTAATCGGCTCTACTCCCTTGATCAGACCTACTCTTTCCCTGTCAGGTCCCAGACCTCTTCTTTCACTGTTCCCTGCAAGTCTGCATGCAATTCTTTCACAGTAAACATCGGGAAAAATTAAATCAACGGGTATTCTTCGTAGGCATCATTAACCATTATTTCAGTCACCCGTTCTTCCTCATCATCACTATTTGTCTGGACTTCTATCCCAGTATCCGAACAATTAATGGAACATCTTGTCTTACACAGTCAGTCTCTTCACAGTAGAGATACGGGACTTGAATCACACACCACAAATCTATGCAGTCCCTGGTAATTTCCAATTTCGACCTGCACTGATTCTGTGATTGGGTTTGTCAACTGTCTATTTTCCACTCCCACAACTTGAACTGTCCTTCCTGAAAGAGGTAAATTCGGGACTTCTATACTTCTCACTGTAGAGCGTGTGTGTAGGAAGTTGGCTCTGTATATACTATTTCAAACTAAGAAATAGTGTGCACAGAGTCCAGGGATTCCCCTTAGAGGTAAGATAGTGACACAATTAGATAATTCTAATGCTCTATTTTGTGGTAGTGTGGTCGAGCAGTAGGCTTATCAGAGGGTAGTGTTAAGCATTTGTTGTACACACACAGGCAATAAATGAGGAACACACACTCAAAGACTTACTCCAGGCCAATAGGCTTTTATATTGAAAAATATATTTTCTTAGTTTATTTTAAGAACCACAGGTTCAAGATTTACATCAAACACTTAAAATGTAAGGTACTTCACTTAGATACTTTAGGAACTTTGAATGAAAACAATATCATGTACAGTCTTTGTAAAAATGGCAATAAGCTATTTTCAAAGTGGACACAGTGCAAAAATCAACAGTTCCTGGGGAAGGTAAGTAAATGTTAGATTAGGAGGTAAGTAAAACACTTACAAGTCCCAGTTTTGGGGCATAGGCAGCCCACCGTTGGGGGTTCAAGGCAACCCCAAAGTTATCACACCAGTAGCTCAGGGCCAGTCAGGTGCAGAGGTCAAAGAGGTGCCCAAAACACAGAGGCACCTATGGAGAACAGGGGGTGCTCCGGTTCCAGTCTGCCAGCAGGTAAGTACCTGCGTCCTCGGGGGAAGACCAGGAGGGTTTTTTAGAGCACTGGGGGGACACAGGTAGGCACACAAAACACACCCTCAGCAGCACAGGGGCGGCCGGGTGCAGTGTGCAAAGCAGGCGTCAGGTTTCAGGTAGGAAACAATGGAGGGACCCGGGGGTCACTCTAGCGGTGCAGGCAGGCACAGAGGGGGCTTCTCGGGACAGCCACCACCTGGGCTAGGCAGAGGGTCACCTGGGTGAGGTTCGGTTCCTCCAGGTCCTGGGGGCTGCGGGTGCAGTGCTGGTTCCAGGCGTCGGGTCCCTTGTTACAGGCAGTCGCAGTCAGAGGGAGCCTCTGGATTCTCTCTGCAGGCGTCGCTGTGGGGGCTCAGGGGGGTCGTCTCTGGTTACTCACGGGCTCGCAGTCGCCGGGGAGTCCTTCCTGAGGTGTTGGTTCTCTGAAGCTCGAGCCGGGGGCGTCGGGTGCAGAGTGGGAAGTCTCACGCTTCTGGCGGGAAACGTGAAGTCTTTGGAAGTTGCTTCTTTGTTGCAAAGAAGTAGCTGGTTTTGAACAGGGCCGCTGTTCACTGGATTGTCTTGGTCCTTTAGTCCAGGGCAGTCCTCTGAGGCTTCAGAGGTCGCTAGTCCCTGTCGGATGCGTCACTGGAGCAGGTTTTCAAAGTTGGAGACAGGCCGGTAGGGCTGGGGCCAAAGCAGTTGTCGTCTTCCTCCTTCTCTGCAGGCTTGTAGGTCAGTCCTTCTTGTTTCTTCAGGTTGCAGGAATCTGATTTCCTGGGATCTGGGGAGCCCCTAAATACTGAATTTAGGGGTGTGTTTAGGTCTGGGAGGGCAGTTACACCCTCTTTGTGCCTCCTCCTTGTGGGGAGGGGGGCACATCCCTAATCCTATTGGGGGAATCCTCCAAACTCAAGATGGAGGATTTCTCAAAGCAGGAGTCACCTCAGCTCAGGGCACCTTAGGGGCTGTCCTGACTGGTGGGTGACTCCTCCTTGTTTTTCTCATTATCTCCTCCAGCCTTGCCGCCAAAAGTGGGGGCAGTGGCCGGAGGGGTGGGCATCTCCACTAGCTGGGATGCCCTGGGGCACTGTAACAAAAGGGTTGAGCCTTTGAGGCTCACCGCCAGGTGTGACAGTTCCTGCAGGAGGAGGTGAGAAGCATCTCCACCTAGTACAGGCTTTGTTCCTGGCCACAGAGTGACAAAGGCACTCTCCCCATGTGGCCAGCAACATGTCTGGTGTGTGGCAGGCTGGCATAAACTGGTCAGCCTACACTAGAAGTTGGGTAGGTATTCAGGGGGCATCTCTAAGATGCACTCTGGGTGTATGTTACAATAAATTGCACACTGGCATCAGTGTGCATTTATTGTCCTGAGAAGTTTGATACCAAACGTCCCAGTTTTTAGTGTAGCCATTATGGAACTGAGGAGTTTGTGTCTGACAAACTCCCAGACCATATACTCTTATGGCTACCCTGCACTTACAATGTCTAAGGTTTTGCTTAGACACTGTAGGGGCATAGAGCTCATGCACATATGCCCTCACCTGAGGTATAGTGCACCCTGCCTTAGGGCTGTAAGGCCTGCTAGAGGGTGATTTACCTATGCCACAGGCAGTGTGAGGTTGGCATGGCACTCTGAGGGGAGTGCCATGTCGACTTAGTCATTTTCTCCCCACCAGCACACACAAGCTGTAAAGAAGTGTGGATGTGCTGGGTGAGGGGTCCCTAGGGTGGCATAAGACATTCTGCAGCCCTTTGAGACCTTCCCTGGCATCAGGGCCCTTGGTACCAGGGGTACCAGTTACAAGGGACTTACCTGAGTGCCAGGGTTGTGCCAACTGTGGAGACAAAGGTACAGTTTAGGGAAAGAACACTGGTGCTGGGGCCTGGTTAGCAAGGTACCAGCACACTTTCAAATCATAACTTAGGATCAGCAAAGGCAAAAGGCTAGGGGGTAACCATGCCAAGGAGGCATTTCCTTACAGTGTGGCTCCTGTATCCACTAAGAATGAGACCTTGTATCCCATCACCTTTCTCTTCACAAAAGGTCATCTCTGATCCACTTCTAGGGAAGCTGCAAGCATACAAGCGCCTTCATCCGAACTATCACTCATCCATTCTTCATTTATTTCATCCTCACTATAAAATGGAAATTGGTGCACTGTGTTATTACTACTGTCTTGCCTCTGACCTGTGACCTGCTGAGTAAGCATCACCTGTTGCTGCTCCATCGGGGCTTGAGGTATCTGCATTTGCTGTCTAGGTACCATGTGGACCTGCTGCTGTATTGGTTGCAATTGGGTTAATTGTGCACCTGCATTTGCTGCACCGGTAAGAAATTCTCTCCTCGATTCTGAACGTTAGGAATAAATCCTTTAAATCTTGGGACTTTCACAGTTTGAAATGTACTGACATCACCTTGCTGAACAACACCATCCTGCACCATCAACGGACACTCCCGCTTTCAGTATCCCACGTTTCCGCACAAATGACACGGCAACATCTTTTTCATCCCCTGCATGTCATTCTGAACAACTACAGTCCCTAACTCTGGACTACGCATCATGTCAACTCCACGTCCTCTACCTCTCACTTGAGTCTGAAACATAAAAGCTGTCTGCTGCGGCGGCATAGGCGGTACTATGGCTCCCTGCACTCCTGTTTGAGCTGCCTTTATTTGCATTACCATCGCTTTCTCCTTCAACTTTTTCTGTTATAATTTAATCTCGTCCCTACAGTATTTTGCATACTTCAACACCTCATCAATCGGCTTTGCCTGCCTGCAAATTCAATGACTCTTAATCATCTGTCCTACTTCTGGTCTCAACCCTTCGACAAATCTGAACACAAAATGCAACATGTCTTTCGGCTCAATCGCTTCCTTACCACTGTACTCCCTGAATGCTTGTAACAATCTTTCATAATAAGTATGTATTGACTCTTTAGACTCTTGGACCGTTCAGTCAATCCTTTGCCAATCAATATTTTTGGGAGAAATTCTTGTCTTCAGGAACTCGATCACCTGATAATAATTTTTCATTACCTCAGGTGAAGGTGCACCCGTGACCTTATCCCTTTCTGGTTCACTTGTTGGCCAGTCCACTGCTCTCTTACACTCAGCCCATAAGTCAGCTGGTACGATTATCTCCAATAGTGTGTTCAAGTCTTCCCACAGACATTTAGAAAGTTTCACAAATCTCTCTGTTTGCTGATACCACTCAACCGGCTTCTCTCTCAATTTTGGGTAATCATTTGTAAATGACAATATATCACTCCTGTGCCATGGAACATGAACAACCTACCCTCCTGGAATCTCTCGCATCGGAAGCATTTTTACAGATTCTTTTTCTTTGAACTTCCTCAGACCCTTCTTGCGAATCCCGCTTCCACTTATCTTTTTTCTTTATCAAATCAAATCATTAACATTTATAAAGCGCGCTACTCACCCGTGCGGGTCTCAAGGCGCTAGGGGGGAAAGGGGGGGTTATCGCTGCTCGAACAGCCAAGTCTTTAGGAGTCTCCGGAAAGCGGAGTGGTCCTGGGTGGTCCTGAGGCTGGTGGGGAGGGAGTTCCAGGTCTTGGCCGCCAGGAAGGAGAAAGATCTCCCACCCGCCGTGGAGTGGCGGGTGCGAGGGACGGCAGCAAGTGCGAGGCCAGCGGAGCGGAGGGGGCGGGTGGGGACGTAGAAGCTGAGGCGTCTGTTGAGGTATTCCGGTCCCTTGTTGTGGAGGGCTTTGTGTGCGTGGGTGAGAAGACGGAAGGTGATCCTTTTGCTGACTGGGAGCCAATGCAGGTGTCTCAGGTGTGCGGAGATGTGGCTGTTGCGGGGTACGTCGAGGATGAGGCGGGCCGAGGCGTTTTTATCCATCTACCTTCCCACTTCTCTAATGCTCCCCAGATCTGAGCACTCTGCAACAATTCCCTCAAATGTGCCTTCATTCCCGCTGATCTCATGTGCTCGAAATCCTTTGCCTCAAAATCTAATCTGTAACTGCATTTCAAATGCTTCGTTTTCTCAATCTCGATATCATGTTTTTCTGCTAACTGCCAGTTTCTGATGTATTTTACTCACTTCCCTTGTAATCTTTGGGCACAAATACCTCAGTTCTTCTTCAGTATAAGATTCCAGTCTGTTCACACCCATTGTTCCCTCAACCAGTTTGGTTGCTTCTATATTCAACCTCACACAATTTATTTGATCTTCACCCTTGGATGCATTTTGAGGAGTGTTTAGACTGTCTAACCATTTACTCAGCTGCTGAGCTGACAATCCCTGTAATGAAATGTTACTCGCATTTTACACTGGTAACTGTTGCACCACTGTATCTGAAGCTTGCGGTGTCAAATGTTTCAAACTCTGACTCGCATTCAGGCCATTTGCTACATCTGGAAGCGCTACAGGTGGACTAAGATCTATTAAAGGTCTAGATCCATTGAAAGTCTGTCCTGCAGAAGACATCATCTGCACAGGATGACTCACTCCCCTCCTCACGAGACTCTGTGACATTTCATTATGTTCTCCTGCATCTGATTTCTTTTGCGCAAATGAGGGTACAGCTGGACCAAAGTAATTGGTAGCGATATTGCATCTGGAGCTGCCCTAACACTCGCGCCCTGTGGGAATGTTACCCCCATTGCCTGGTTCATGACTGGCATGATATCTGACTGTGTTCCTGTCATTGGTGTAAACTTCGGCAAACTCTGCACCTGTGCTGAAGGCAATAGAATTGGTGTTGGTTCTGTCTGAACTAGCATTGGCTTTGGAAGCACTTGCTCCCTCGGCACTATTATGTTCGAGACTGTTTCAAGAACTGGTACATCTGGATAAATTCTCTGTACCGAAGGTGGATGCATCTGCGCTTGAACCACACTAGTAGTTCCAGCATTAAGTGTACTCTGTACTACCCCTGCTATTTGTCCGCAGTCTGCCTATACTGTTCCCTCAGCTGCCTGTTCTTGTGCTGGAGCAGCTATAGTAGCACTAGTGCCTGGACCCCCTTAATAGGTTGTTAAAGGTGGATGACGGTCTCTTAACAGCTGCATAATGAGATCCTCAACATGGTAATCTTCATCATCAACATAAGACCTTCTCTTTTTCTTTTTCCCTACACTTTCATCCTCTTTAGCGCCATCCTCCTTCTCTGCCTCATCTTTCCTCCATAATGGCAGGAAACAATTTAGCACACTGTAGTTTTTCTGCTCTCCATCTCTTCTGTTCCCAATCCCATCTAGCTTCAGCTAAAGATTTCCCTACACGCTTCATTCTCCTTTTAAACTTCATTTCTTGTTGCTCTCTAGCCAGCAGTTCTCATATCACTAGAGCCTCAAACTGTGCTGGTCTCGGTAACGGCTTCATCTCATATAATGCCATTCGCAACTGGTCCAGAATCCTCAAATTAAATGTCCCATGCTCTGGGAATGCTAAGGACCCTCGCTTCTTGGTTAGCTTACACCACTGCTTCAACCACAAACACAGTGCTACACCTCGCTCCTCCATCACAATGTAAGCCGGAGAATTTTCCGGTGGGGTTGGCTCCCCCACTGATGCCTTAATGTAAGAATCACCCTTCATCGCACTTCTGAATGCCTGATGTCACACTCACACCCAGCGGCTGAAAAAGTCTTGAGGCTCATCCTCCTCAACTCAATTCACACAACTAATGCAAATTATTTGTGAGCACTTACCAAAAAAACAATAAGTAAAACAAACCTGCTGGGTTACTACAGGAAGGGACACTATCACTTCAGAGACCTTACGGATTTTCACTAATGGCTCTTTTGGCTCATGTAGCTATTCCTCTTTCTCAGTCTCCCACATTCGCAAGCAACATTCGACCAGTGACTTTTTGCTCTCAACTGATCAATGGGTCTGTCCTAGTGCACATAGAAGTTGCCAAATCTCAGTCGAAATTTATTTTACTCATTTATCACACTCACCGACTTGTTGACAATGCCTGATCAACCTACTAACCCAGACAGATTATAACATATACCCAATTGTCTCCTACACTTGTCAATATACTCAGGAGTCTTAGACCACGCAAGGTCCGTACATCACCAACAACCACGTGGATACTTTTTGAGCACAACGCACCACACACATGTGAAGTTCGATGACTTCCCTACTCTCATACTACGGAGTACGCACACTCCTACTAACCTCAACTGGAGTACGCAGACTCCCTACTTACCTCACATACATCACAATTCACCTGCGGTTTGCTTAAGCTTGTGCACGCGCAACCTACCAATTTTACACTACCTCAAAACACGCCGAGAGCATACCCAAGTCCACTAACAGGATCTGGGAACGTCATTTCTGGGCTTAAGGGGACATCATCTTGGCTACCATTGCCATTTCAGAAAAACAAAATTCAAACCTCAGAAAAATATGAACAACTAATCCTAACTTAAACTACTACCATAACCAATAATCACCACATAACCAGTTCCCCAAGGAAACTAACCATCATGCCGCTACCAAAAACTGTTAGCGCGCCTGGTCCTTAGTAAGTAAACTTACAAGGGGACGCGTATGGGTCTCTGAATCTTTTGACTCGCATGGAGTATCCTAGTCATGCAGTGACTATTGAATCAATAACTAACGTCCATAATCAGGAAAACACTCTATGAAAACAAAACGTTAAACAATGCTAATCAAAAATAACCACTACTCAGGAAAAGTGTTAACAAGTTTTATTTCCCTATTGCTTACAATTCTAAGTCATCTGTTAGATCAACTTTATGCAAATCAACTCTTTATTAATTCATCAGTTAGAAGACATTGGGGGTTATTCCAACTTTGGAGGAGGTGGTAATCCGTCCCAAATGTGACGGATTTACCACCAGCCGTATTACGAGTTCCATAGGATATAATGGACTCGTAATACGGCTGGTGGTATATCCGTCACTTTACCGTCACTTTTGGGACGGATTACCACTTCCTCCAAAGTTGGAATAACCCCCATTATCTCTTAAAGAATACATATGCGACAATGCAATACCATAAGCTATGAATACCAGCATTAACAATGTAATTCAGCAATTAAGTTTGTCAGTCATTTGTCGCCGTTAACATCACCCCTAACAGCCTACCTAACCCAGATTAGCATTATCATGGGGGTCTTCATGTGAAAACAATTTAGAGAAAACATTAATTTGGAAAAATCTACCTAAGTGTGAATCTCTATAAACAGCGCAGTTGGTACCTAGAAGAAAAGGCACAAAAATCATCAGTCACATTTTCATAGCCAGCTATTTAGGATGGATCAGCAACAAGTCAGTCTTCGTCTTCAGGTCATCAAGTAGTCAGCTACGGATCAGGCTCACGGAGTATGAGCCCAATATCAGCACCTCAGACAGCGTCTCCTGACGTCATAAATTTTCTCCCTGCAGTTCTGATTCTTCACCACTTTTTATTATGGTCTCCCAGTCCATCCCCCTAAATACTAATTGGTCAGTTGGTCAGCAGATATGACTTTAACCTATAGTTTTTGTTTACCGAATCTACTAATTTTCATAAACTTCAAGTTACACAAAACGGATTGGTCCTTCTTGCGATGCCCTCATCATCCGGCCCTTCAGGTATCAAAATTGTTGCATATGGCTCTCCAGTCAGTGCCTCTATTGTTCAAGTCCTGGGAAAGTACATTTAGCTTACTCAACACGTAATTGTATCAAATTGTCTTCATCATCTCTTGTCCGTTGGTACATTGTAGAAAATTCTAGCTAGGTAACTTGAACTTTGAACGGGTCAAGGCTGCAGCTCTCGATTTCCAATCCTTTGCAAGGCGTCCGGTGTCTCCATGTTCAGAGTGAGCGAGACCCAGTGGAACTAGGCCTTTAGTTCAGCTAACTTAATAACACAAAACAGAGGTTATGCATCTCATTATGACATATTGCTACATTTTTCTCATATATTTTCATTCTTTTGCACATTTTCAGTCGCTTTAGTACACATGGGGATCATACCCCGAGGGCACATTTTTCAAACATGCACATTGTTTTTCTACAATTAATTTCTCTATGCATTTTCACATTAGTAACAACATATAAATCATGAATACATTTCTTAATTAGCATATCTGCTTCAACAGACTAAAGGGATGCAAGGTTATGTCATGAAAGATGGGCTACCTGCAAAGACTAGGGATGATTGTGTTACATATACCTTTCAGCTTCATGGGGAAATAGTAAAGAAAGACAATGAGTAATTCTTCCTGTTTGTGGAACGTTTTTTAAGGCCTTCATATGGAGGAAAAGTGGAGTAGTGTTATTTACAGTCGAATGATGCTTTTAGGTTGTGGGCAATGCTATTCATGTGTCCCTTAGTGTCATAGTTTTGCACAGTTTGATGAAAATGACTTCTGTATTTATTGGGAGTGATTTTGCTAAAATTTGAGAATTTAAAAAAAGTTAAAATATGTGATAGCTGGGATACTTATGCCAAGATACCTTTTCGCTTCATGGTGGAACGCTAAATAAAGACAAGGAGTAATCCTTCATGCTTGTGACCATTTTTAAGCCCTTCATTTGGAGGAAAAGAGTAGTGATATTTACAGTCGAGCGATTCAGATATGTGGGAAATGTTATTCATGTGTTTTGCTAATATTTGAGAATTCTTAAAACGTTATAATATGTGATAAATGGGATAATTATGCCAAAAGGGGAGGCAAAGATTTTTAATTGTATGTATTTTTTTGCCACATGTTTATCTTCTGTAGTTTAATATGTTTTTAGAGTATTTGGGAAATATGTCCGGCACGGTTTCAGGTACTGTAAAATTGAACATTACGTTTTAAGTTAAACAGCTAAAATATGATGGTCAAACTGTTCAGACCCCCTCTTATTACCTTTGTAGTGCAGTGGGCATGAACGGTTGACCCATCGCATTAGCAAAGAAAATACTTCTGGTGCAAAAGAAGAAATTCAGCATGCAAGGGCAGCTTCCCTTGCGTTCTATATTTGTTTTTGTTTTTTATACTGTGATGCTCAGCAAGCACAATACAATGACATCACAGTAACAAAAGTGAAAGCAGGTGGCACCATTAGACACCGTCTGCTTTCACTTTATGCAGTGCTTGGGGGGCATACCCCTGCCCTCTTTGTAGCTGGACCTTTCCCTAGTTTGTCGCTGCATGGATATCACCACAGGATTGCAACACCAAACCAAGGTTCTACTCACTAGATACCAGGGATACTTTGGGGAGGAGTGAACCTCCCCCAAACAAATTAGGTACTAGAGTAGGGTGATTGGGAAGGTTACACTGAACAGGCCACCTCTAGGGGGAACAGAAATCCCACTAGGAAACCAGGGATATATAAAAAAAAGGTGGAGCAGCTCACCCTGCCGTTGAGCCATCCTCCCACCCCAACGGGGGCAAAGCAGTCCTTTGTTGTCTTCTAGGCGTTAGAGGGGTGTACCCCGAAGGTGCCCCAAAGTTGGCAGAAAACCAACTAGACATGAAGAAAGTACAAATTAAAAAAGCAAAGAAGGGGTAGCGCAGCCCACCCTGGCATCAGTGCATGCATCTACACCAAAAAGACCCCAACAGTCCTTTTGTCCCCTAGGAAGCAGATTGAAATGATTACCCCAGCCTGCCCCCATGGGGGCACAAAACGCCCACTAGACACCAGGGATAATATAATTTAAAAAATAGAAGGGGTGGCATGTTCAGCAATTAGGCCATGGCTCGACCCCCAAAACAGACCCAGCAGTCTTTCTGTTGGGGCATATTGTGGGGTTAAAGTGGTTCACCCAATCTCTCCCCTTTAGGGGCAGAAAGCCCACTTGGCACAAGCAATTATTCCTTTTAAAAAAAACAATGGGGTTGGGGGTGCCCAGGCATTGGGCTTGACCCTTCCCGTAAAAGGCCCTGCAGTCTCCCTCTGCAGTTTTAATGGGAGAACTGTGGGAACACTGAGTGGTCGAATTGTGTGTATCCTCACAGATTCCAGAATTTTCCCTCACAGAGGCAAAGCCCAAATAGAGCAGCTACATACATCGACAAATTGGATCAATTTGCAAGGAAAATTTTGAAAATAATTTGATGGCTCCACTGTGTTCTTGGACATTTTCTGTTGCAGGTGATAGGCTCAGACACACAAATGCGAGACCATGTTTATTGGTGGAAGTGTGGGAATATACAATAGTAGAAGCTTCCATGCAATTATTAATTGACTTTTTCTCCATTTTTAGATCACAAATTCTCTCTGAATCACATGACTGTATGGGTAACCTAAAATTAAGCGCTGTACGAACAACCTAATTTTTAAACTCAGTATCTTGGAAACATTTAAAAAATGCTTAGAAGCCCTGCATCCCAATTTTTAATTCATTAGATTTTACAATATGAATTGCTGCATGGTCAGTACACAGTTAAATACCTTTATAAGCTATAGCTGAGTTATTGACACTATGGCCCCCATTATGTCACATACACCAAACTACTGTCATCGCAGCTACTTTCCATCCGCCATACCACGATCACTACCAGACTTCCGCCACTGAGAAAGGCAGAAATCCGGCAGTGATCATACTGGCAGGCGGTAGTAAGCTGGCGCTGCTACCACCAGCACCACCACGCCAGTTGAACGTCACCAGTCGTATCATGACCTTCCCGTTCCCTACTGGAAGACCACCTAGAAGAAGGTAAGTTGGGCTTCTGACAGGGGAGGGGGTGTTGTGTGTGTGTGTGTGTGTGTATCTGGTTGTGTGCATGAATGTGTAAGTGTGTGTGTGAATGCGTGTGTGTGTGTAGTGTTGTTTGCGTGGGTGTATGCATGTGTGTGAATGCGTGTAAGAGTGGTAAAGTGAGTGTGTGAGTGTGTAAGAATGTGTGTGAACATGACTGGATGTATGCGTGTATGCCAGTGTGAGTGAGTGGGTGTATCAGTGGTGCGTGTCTGCGGCTGTGTGCGTATATGGGGGGTGAGAGGATCGGAAGGGGGAGTAAGAGGATCGGAAGGGGGTGAAAGGATCGGAAGGGGGAGTTTGAACGGAGGAGGGCAGGGAGGCATCAGGTGGGTGTGGAGGAGGGTGGGGTAGCCACCTACCAGTACCAGGGAAGGAATTCCCTGTCACCGGTAGGGCCTACCGCCGGGGTTTTTGTAATGTTGCTAACGCCACGAACACCATGGTGGAAGGCAGGTTCAAAATGCCCCTGATACCGCCATGGCGGTATGAGTAAAGAAGTGGCGGGTTGGCTGCTGCCAACTCGCCATTCTCATAATGTGGCGTTATGTACCTCCAGCCTGTTGGCGGTACTGCTGCTACATTACCACTCACCGCCGGGGTCATAATGACCCCCTATGTATCATGTGTTTTGAACATCCACCAAACACTGTTTGACTCTGCAACCAGAAGTGTTTGGTGGATGTAAAAGTACATTACTTTTGTAAATCTGCCATTGGGAAAAGAAATTACAGCTGAAAATGATGTGCCCTATTTCTAATATTTTCTGTACCTATTTTTTTTAATTTCAACAATTAGTTTCTTTGGGAAAACTATGACGAATCTACACAATTTTCTTTTCTTTTCCGAAATGTATAGTTTCTGTGTTCACCAGGGACTTTCGTACCTGATTCTACCATAATCTGCATGTATGGGGAAACCACAAAAAATACGAAAAATCAACTAAAACTAAAAACAGGTAGAAAATTGTTTCAGAACTCTGCTGGCTCCGGAAATCTGGCAAGATGGTGATATTAGCACTCCAAACCTTTGATTTATGTCATTTTTAGGAAAGAAAAAATGCTTTATTGCACAACATTTTCTACATTTTGACTATTTCCTTGGATCCCTCCAAGGGGAATCCACAAACCCTGGGATCTGTGGAATCCTATTATGTAGGTAAAAAGGATGCACATTCAGCCTCGACATCTTTTGTAGAAAAATAATTTATGAATCTTTAATTGCAAAGTACCCGAAACTTCACCAAAAGGGCTTAGCACTGGGATGATAGAAGCTTCAGCAGCTAAGGGATTAAGTTTGCAAGGCAGATTTGAGAAGGTTGAAAGTGTCCTCCTGTAAATTGAGCTTGATGTATGTTGTTGACTGAGTGAGTTTTAAATTCAGAAGTGTGAGTGTGGTATGTACACTAATTACCATAAACTAACACAGTAATGCACACTTGATTCATTTTGTAAGAATAGAACACTGCGTTATGATTTACACGTGTGGCCCATGTGTTGCACAAATACCTCTGCAGCAGGTATGTTAACCTACTTACCTCTGTGTCAAAGGGAAGAACAGAGACATTACCATGGGCAGTAAAATGTTCATAGCACAGCACTGAGAGTAGAACTGAAGACAGTAACAGGAGCATTATGGCACCATCACATTTGGTTTAAGAATGGAAGCATCAGGGCTAATTTTAACACATATTATGAAACAGATGAGCAAGAAAATCAGACAACAAAATTGAGTCAATTTAACACAATGTTTAACACAATGTTCTTGCATGCTATTTGTTATTTGCAAAGTATTATTTTACCTAAGTATCATGGTGTTAAACCCAACATCTGTGACATAGTCTCTCCCCTAACATTTTGCCTTCAGACCTCCTGTTTTTCCTGACTTAAATTTTGCTGGCCTTAGGACTCTGGGCAGTTTACCACTGCTAATCAGTGATAAACTGCTTCTGTTCTCTTCCTAAAATATGTTAGATTTGTGTTGGAAATGGCCCTTTTTGCAGGGTCACTCCCAAACTTTTTGCCTTGCTCCACCACTTTTCTGACTTTGGGACTCTGCACGTTACCACTGCTAACCAGTGCATGTGCTCTCTCCTTAAAACATGGTAACATTGGCTTAAACACAATTGAATATTCAATGTACTTATAGGTCCCTAGTAACATGCACTACAGGTACCCAGGGCCTGTAAACTAAATGCTGTTGTGGGCCTGCAACACTGATTGTGTCACCCACTAAAGTAGCCCTTTAACCATGTGTCAGGCCTGCCATTGCAGGGCCTGTCTGTGAAGCTTTACACAGACAGGCCTTTTCCAGGCCCAGACCTCCCCTTTTTATACACACAGGTCAACCCTAAGGTAAGCCCTGGACAACCCAGAGGGCAGGGTGCAATGTATTTGAAAAGCAGGACATGTACTTTTAAGTTTCACATGTCCTGATAGTGAAAACCTTTTTTCATTACAGTGAGTCCTATCTCTCCCATAGGATAACATTGGGATTACCTTATTACATTTTATAAGTATTTCACAATATGGAAGAGATGCGTTATTACAGCTTGGTGTTTGGACAGGGCTTTGGAAAAGATTTTTCTCAGACAAATATGTGGGTAATCATCCTGTGTTTCTGCTATTTTATCACTAGTGTTAGCCGCAAAGAGTTATTTTTATGCACCTGTCTGGTATTCGTGCCATTTTAACATGAATCCGATATCCATTTTATTATATACGTTTTTTATTACACTGTGCTTGTGTTTTTAATGACTTGACAGTGCCTAAATTTGCCTATATGATTGTGCCGGGAGGAGGCTCTCCATGTCAATGTATGCTATCTAAATTATCAAGAAACTGTATTATTATGTAACATCAACCTAGCACTTTAAATTTTTTAATCTTGGGTCGGATAGTTTGCATTTATCTTGATGATGGTATCACCTGGGGAATTTGAATCTGAAACCACCTCATATTGTTTTAAGAGCTTTTAAATATTTGTATTATTCTAACACTATGAAGCAGACGTCTTAGAAACCTTGATATCTAAATGTTAAGTTATGTATTGGGAATAATGGTGGACCATAGTAGGCCATGGCCCATGACTGTTTTTTTAGAATTTGAAGGTTTTAGAGAAGCTATTTTTATTTTAAATTTTATTTTAAGCCAGTGTGAAAGCATAATGGAACTAACGCACCCTCTTTGTACGATTTAATGTGTAGCTTTTATGACCTATGGTCGAATAAAGTATAAATTGGATACAGCTTGGTGTCTCTGGACTCACAATTTAAAATCACAACTTACAGTGAAGTTGAACTTTAATTTGCTGTTCTAAAAAAGTACTCTTTTAGAAAGTTGGCATTTTCTTACTTTTGCCATTTGGTGCCTGCTACCTGTCTATGAATACACATCTAGGGTGGGTGACACCTGGGTTTGTGCAGTCCCTCTAGACAGTCACAAACACGCTTAGGCATGACTTGATTGGCCACCCATCTCCTTCAAGGCCATCCTGGGCACGATGGAAGGGAGGCGCTGGACACAGCCTCACACTTACACCTGAATAGGCTGTGTCCTGTGCCCATACAGAGAGCTTCATAAACCCCTGTAATGAGTCTGGAGCCAGGGCAGGAAGGGAGGAAGGACCTCTCTACACTTCAAGGAGCCTTCTTTGAAGTCTCCCCCACTTCAAAGGCACAACTGGATATAAGTATTGGGTCTCTGTCACCACCACTTCAGTACACTTCTGGCCCTGTGGATACTCTGCTAGAAAGAAGAACTGCTGTGCTGCTACAAGGGCTGCAAATTTGCCGGACTGCTATTCTGCTGACTTCCAGCTTTGCTGTGATGACCTGCTGCCTCTTGCCTGGGAGTGAGAAGAACTGGACTTGCTTCTCTCTACCCAAGAACTCAGAGTGGCTCCAAGGGCCAGCTGACTGGTTTCCTGTTTTCTGATATCTCAGGGACATAAAAGACTTCCAACTTACCTGCTTCGGGACTCTGCCAGATGTGACTCTGCCCTGCGAAGTGGTGCCACCTCAGTCCTGGACCCTTGGATATGAGGCCCAAAGTGCTTCTTCAGTCAACCCACATATCCTCATCAGAACTAGGACATCTTCACCCTTGTGGGGACTGTAACTGGCGCATCTTTGCCTTTAATTGGATCAGAACAGGCACATCCTCCCTCCTTACCGCGTGGAGTGGGCCTGGCGCATTGCCTTCAGGACTAGTGTATCATCCTCAGAACCAACGCATCACCTCAGCTAGACCTCACATCTTCCTCGACGTCAAGCCAACTAGGATCAAGGTACTTTGGTTCAGCAGGCTTAGGTGGGTCCCTGTATTTGTTCCATGATCCATCATGCCCAGCTTGAACTCTTGACTTTGTCCCGTTCCGGCATGACCTGATTTCCTCAGTTGGTGCTTCTTGCTTCTAATATCTTTTCTATAATTTAATCTTTAAAAAATCATAACTCAAGTTCTACCTATTGGATGTTTGTTGTCATGGCCTTGTTTTATTTATTAAATTAAGCTCTATTGTTCTAACAAGGTGTGGCATCTTTTTGTCTGGTGTTTTCACAGTTTTACTGTTTAAAGTGATACACAAATAGTTTACTCATTGCCTGTTAAGTTAGGCCTGACTGCTCTGTGCCAAGCTACCAGAGAGTGATCCCAGGTTAACCTAGGGTGTGTTTGTGACTTACCCTGACTAGGATTGTGGTTCCTGCTTAGAAAGGGTGCATACCTCTGCCAACAAGAAACCCAATTTCAAACAATTGGCTTCTACCCAATTGGCATATTGAATTTATTGTAAGTCCCCAGTAAAGTGGCACTATCTGTGCTGAATCCCTGTGAATGAAATGCTACTAGTGGGCCTGCAGCACTGGTTGTGCCACCCGCTTAAGTAGCATTTTAAACATGCCCCAGGTCTGGCATTGCAGCCTGTGTGTGTAGAGTTTTAAACTGCTATTTCAACCTGGTAAAGTAAACCTTTTGCCAGGGCCAAACCTTCCTCTTTATTAATTAAATGAGTAACCCCATAGGGTAGGCCCCGGACAGTCCAGAGGGCAGGTTGCAATGTATTTAAAAAGTAGGATGTGCACTTTTAAGTGTTATATGTCCTGGTAGTGAAAAACACATATTTGTTTTTGTCTACTGTAAGGCCTATCACAGCAATAGAATAACATTGAAGTTACCTTATTGCATTTTATAAGTGTAATTTCCAGATAGGAACAAGCAACCAGGTCATGTTTGGTATCTCTAGAATCATAATGAAAAATAATAATATATGGTGAAGCCAGATTTCAAATTACAATTCTGAAAATTCCACTTTTATAAAGTTGACATTTTCCTGCTTCAGCCATTTGCTATCTGTAGCCTGTCTCTCGGTTACATAACTGGGCGTAGTTGACAATTGGGCTTTGTGTATACCTCCTAGACAGCCAAACACAATGACGAGTTGAGGTGTGACTGGAAGGGGCATCACTGGCAGGATGACAGGGAGGAGCTGCACCCAGCCCCTCTTACACTTCAATAGGCTGCTCCCTATCTCCACACACACGGTTGCATATCCCCTGTAGTTAGAGTGGAGCCAGGACCAGGATGCAGGGTGCAGGGCACCTGTGCACTTCAAAGGCATGCCTCTAGAGGCTTCTCCACACT
The DNA here is from genome assembly GCF_031143425.1 of Pleurodeles waltl. NCBI lineage: Eukaryota > Metazoa > Chordata > Amphibia > Caudata > Salamandridae > Pleurodeles > Pleurodeles waltl. The sequence goes on along the minus strand of NC_090438.1, from coordinate 485,474,013 downwards.
TCAAAGGCACAACTGGGAATAAATACTGGACCTCAGACACCACTTCTTCAGTACAGTTATTGACCTGTGGGTACTCTGCGAGGAAGGAGGACTACTGAGCTGCTGAAAGGACTGTCAATCTACTGGACTGCTGCTCTGAAGGACTGTTGCCCTTCTGTACTGACTTGCTACCTGCTGCCCTCTTGCCTGGGTGAGAAGAATTGGACTAGCATCCTTTGAACCCAGAGGTACTCCAAGGGCTAGTTGGCTGACCTACTGATTTAAAACTAACAACTTTGCACCTGCGCCTGGACTCTACCATCTGTGAGTCTACCTTGCCAAGTGGTGCCATCCCAATCCTGGAACCTTGGAAGTGGGTTTAAGGTGCTCTGCCAGCCTCTGTGGATCCACTGGAACCGACGCATCTCCTCTACTGCGTGTCCCAAACCCAAGTATAACTGGCAATTCTCTACTGATGCATAGATTAGACCTGTCACAGAGACCTGCCTCACTTGCAACCACTCGGAATCAGTGCTGCGTGGCACATGCTTGGTGTGGGACCTCACATCCCTTGTCTATGACAGTCTCAACGACAATGCCAGACTCCACATAGCAGCCTCTCGTCTCCTTGGAACCGATGTGCACACTCTCCAGGGCCTTAAATTCCACTTCCTTTTGCACTGAAGAGACCTAGGCCTCTATTTATCAATATTTAAGCAACGCAGCAAACCACCTTTCTGCACTTCGTAAAGGGGAGGGAGCAGGAATGTGCTGAATTTAACATTATGCAGCACATTCCTGCTCTCTGGCTGCCCTGGTGCACAAACTGCTGACTAGCACCAACGTAGGTAGGGTTGGTTTTGTGCAGGAAGAAACTCCTTCCTGCACAAAAAAATCCTTAGAGTCATTTTCCTCAATGCAGCCCAGTCAGAAAGAGAAAAAGCCAACGAGACATAAAGATATTTTTCAACTCTGGTGATAAGGCATACAACTGTAATGCAATTCCAGGTCTCCCAGTATTGATAAATGGGGGAGTGTGTCAGAAGGCTTCGGTACACTCACACTCCATCCATGGCATGCCTCCCTGCCTCAGCATAAGCCAAGACAGCAATTGGCACTGCCTTGTATTACTCTAGATTTATCAAGCTATGCAGGGCCATGCGAGGTGGCCTTGGGTGGCTTGGTAAATCTCATTTAAGTTTTGTGTCACTCTTGTGTCCCCTTGCGTGGCACATGGCTGAGATAAAACCTCTTAAATATGGGTCTAAGTGTGCTGAAAAGATGGTCTCATTCACTTAGATCTATATGCCGACGAGTGCTTCTATTTTGGAACAGCTGTAGTTGGTGTATGGCGTCCTCTGGGTGGACAGTGTTCATTGTTTTTATAGTCTAGCAGAGAGTGGATTAAGATATTGACAATGGTCACATGCTAATGGGTTATGATAAATGGGAAAATTATACAGATAATACTAAGTCACTAAGACCAGGCCCTCACTGAAGCAGAGACCTCAGTTTCCAGTGTCAAACTTGAGTCCAAAGTCAGGCCCAGAGTCCGTATTCTCAGGCTAGACTAAGGATGTCAATGCAGGAACCTCTGGGGATGTTCAGGTGGGGCATCTCAAATTGGCGACACCCAACTGAGAAGAAATGTAAAAGGGAGAAATCCTACCAGCTGAGACCTGTCAGATTGAAAATATCTGAACCACTCCAAGAGGCACTCTCCTGACAGCCAATCTAATACAATCACTTGTAGTCAATTGTATTGAAGGCAGCTGGCAGATCTATCAAAGCCATTTCCTTCATACTCGCTCTGCCACAGATCATTCAAGGCAGATTGGACCACTAGCTCGGTGCTGTTATACAGTGCAAAGCTGAGCTAGGTGGCTTCTATAAGCCTGCTGCCCTCCACAAATCCCTGAAGCAAACCCATGTCCATCAGTTCAAGGAGTTTGAGGATAAGGCAATTGTAAAGTTGGCTGAAAGTTATTTAAACTCTGATGGTCCAAAATGTGCCTCTTTGAGGAGGGGAGAAGCTCCTGAAATGTTCCTCTCAGATGCTACATTTCCAGTTTTGTTGAGCCCTACAGTCAGCCTCCTAAAACCAATATGAGAGACACTAGTAGAGAACATGTGGCAAAATGAGAGCTAGCAGCCTTCTCCAGAGGCCAGATTAGGTCAATAAGTATAGCGTACTTCTGGATTCCCCATATAATGTTCCTATTACCACTAACTTACACTGAAGTAGAGGGTTTGAAGAAGGATAATGCTAAAATGAAACTGTTGTTTTCTACAAAGATTCTGAGACATCTTAAATCAGGAGTCTTCGCTTCCATGCCGCGGGCCTCATCTTTATGAGGCAATGAGTCCTCAGAAAGGGACATGGGTGGAGAAGCTGATGAACTTGTCCTTGTTTGTCGTTTATAGGCGCTCTGTATAAATAAATACCTTTACCTACAAATACAGTGGACGCCTGTGAGCACGCACAGGCCGGTGGGCTAAGCTTCAGGTGCTCAGCTACGTGGCATTAATGAAAGGTATTCTCTTGAAGTAGCAGTTGGCGTGATGCGGGTCAATTTCCTCATTGCGATTGGAAACGATGGCTGAAAAAAGGCCAGGAAGGGAAATCTCTTCTAGCCCCTGTGCAATACTAGATTATTCTTACTTGCCTCACAGCTTCCTCAGGTTCAACCTGGCAGTGAGGAGGCTGGAGAGGCACAGCTGTATCTTTAACTGATCGACCCCTTTCTGATGCTGACGTGCATATAAATAGACAAGTGTTGCCACTCAAAATACTTGACACTGCAAGTGACAAATGGCTAGCCAGTGGGGTACCTCAGAATGTAATTGTCAACAACCAAAGCACTGCACGGGTCTGACTCACGACCTCATTCTATTTATGCTGTTCTGTGTGAATGGCACTGCAGCAGAGCAATTACTGAAGTGGTCAATTCCAACGTCTGTCTCTATTATTTTTCCTATTGCATGAGTCTAGTTGACAGTGAAAATCTATCAAGGAAAAGTACCTATCTAACAAAGGGTGTGTGCTATGCACTTGAAATTGTCATTAGTGCCATGAAGCACTGGATATCCAGAAGGGCAGAGACTGGACATAACTTTCTGCTCAAAGAGATGGATGGGCAGCCAGACGGTCTAGGTACCCCTTTTGGTTAAGGACAAGATAGGGAGAATGTAGTCTATAACAAGCTTTGTCAGTGGTAGATGAACCATATAACTGTGAGAGCTCGGTAAATAAGATAAATAAATACATGTAGTGGCTTTTCAGCAGGAAGCAAACGCTATTCACTAATGTGTGACATGTGCTTATAATCATCTCCAGCGTGACACGGTGGACACCATGGATGGGAGGTCTGCATAGAAAGTCCAACCCTGAGTGAATGTAGAATATATTGTCATCTGACAGTTCAACGTCATAACTCTGTTGGCGTATCTTCAATCTGACTAGTAGGTTTGGGGATTCTTGTGCATTTCACATACAAACCACTTTGCTACTAGTGTGAACCACATTTGCATTTGTGTGGACGTTTAGTGAGTGCTACCTTAGTGTATCTGCATCGCAGAGACTAGCAATTAATCAGACACATAATTCAGCTATCAATTATGTTTTTATTTCCTAAACACAAGTTTATTTTTAAAAAGCTGACAGGCTATGTATATTAAGTCATCTTTATATTTATTGGACCGTTGCCGCTCACTAAGTTAGGAATAGAGAACTATTTCTTAATGGTGGCCTCCTAGATTTGAAGTATTCACAATCACATTTTAATAACCTCATTGCTGTGCTTATTTAATTTTTGGAACATGAGGTACTATATATTTGTCCTTTTGTTTTTCAATAATTTAGTGAGAATTCCCGCGGAGTCTAAGATGTGAATTTAATGAACTTAAAATGAATTTCCATTACAAATATGGCAAACTTGGACGGCTTAAACAATGGCTTGCCTTCCTAAATCAGTGATCTATCATTCAAAGCAGGTGCATTAAAGGACCCGCCAGACAGTGCCTATCAATCTTTCTTACAGAAAAAAAGATGCAGAAGAGATGACCAAGAGACCGAAGAGCAAACTGGGAAAGACATCAGCAAATCGAAATGTGAAGCTTAAAACTTTAAGTCAAAGAAGCTGCAGGTGAGAAGAGAGGCACAAGAGTAAGGGTGGGTATTATAGGGAGCCTGTGGAAACTAGAATTGGAGAGGTAACTCTGAAAACCAGGCCTGCATCCTCAGCGCAAACTGTCAACATCATGGATGACTGATGTTATTAAATATCTTACAAGCTCATTTTGTCCTGGAACTTTATTTCTGGAACCAGCAGGAGGCTTTCTTTCAGGAATAGCTGCCGATGCGTAATTTGTTAGAGCACATTGGAAAAAAGTGGAACTAAAATAGGTCACCTCTAGTAGTTCTGGGTGTGAGAACTGCTTCACATGACCCACCGGTTAGTGATATATGTCAGATGAACCGCAGCTAATGTCTCAAGCAAAACCCATTACTGTAAGACAACTTGCTCTTGGTACCCAGCACGTAGTCACCTTCTTTTTCACTCGTTTTTTAACAAGGGTGTGGTTGTAGATGTCATAATCATGACTAGTGACGAAGAACTGTACTAAACTGCCCATAGACACCATATTAAGCACCAATCTTCCTTCCACACATTTACCTAAATTCTAATAATACGTTAAATTATAAATCCATTCGGCACAATCCATTAATAGGTCTTCAAATCAGCTTAACTTACACTTTAAAAAAATGCACAATGTGTTCTGTCCCATTTTTCTGCCGAGGAAAGCAGGAGACTTCATATGAACCACAGCAACGCATGTTTTGATCTCTATCATTCTCTGACCCAGTACCCATTGCCTATTGCATGGCAGAGGTCAGATCTTATTGAAAACCTGAAACCAACTGCTGGTGTCATGATCAGCGCGCCAACTACACATACATTTTTTATCAAACAGCAGAACACTAATAAAGCAATGGTTTCCTCCAAGTTATTTTCACATTAGGTCTAAACCTAACGGACTATCTGAATATAATTTGAATTTTATTCTTCGGCTCAATCTTCAATTCACCCTTCCGAATAATAGATGTCTCCTAATTTGCTCCTTTTTAAATGTTTCATCGTGTTTTCCAGTCCATCACTATTTATCATTTTACTAGTCTGCAATTTCGGAATGGTGTACATATTACTTGAAAGTATTCTGCCAGACTGATTGTGCCTATCAATTTTCTGCAAGAATTCACTATATCCCTTTGCTATTTTTTAAATAAAATACATTCTGGCATCATTTATTCTCCTAATTGGGCTGTGTTTCGGTCTAATATTTTCCTTTTTGTTCCTCCTTTTCAGACGTTCATAATCTGGCTCCTACTCACCCCGATGGGAGAATGCAAACCCATCTTTTTAGTTTTCTGAGAACTATCGATTCCAACCACCAGAGGATTGAAATTAATGTTGTGCATTGAGGAAATGGGGTCCATGGCCAAATCTGGAACGTCATTAAAAAAACATTTGTTTAATAAAACAGTTTTTTTGAGTAGCCCTCAAACTATGAATAGCATTTTAATAATGAAAATACCACTAGAGCCTCAGGCTCATGTGAGGTAACGTCTTAAATTTCTCCCAGTGCTAATTAAAAGAACTAAGCACAGCACTTACTACCAGAGCTTGAGTTTTGTTTAAGTCAAAAGGAAGAGAGGTGGTAGAAACCCAGTAGGTGGAATGCTGTGGGGTAGTGAATATCACGACAGGAATACTATAAACACTGATATAATCGGGTTCTAACAGTCAACCTGAGGTTGTCTAAATGCATCAGTGAGGTAAATGTTTCACTGCTACTTGCTTGCCATGAAATCCAGGTCTGTCTGTCATGTTAACAAACATATCTCTCTGATATACTGAGTGTCACTAAGAGCCACCTATCCCAACCACTAAAGGAACTGTCTGTGTCCTTTTTACACCACAGTCACTACACAATCCTCCAGTGTGCAAGATGCAACTGTCCATTAGTTGAAGCCTTCATCATTTAGATGGCAAACACGCTCCACAGCTGTGGCATGCAGAAATATACACCACCTGAGTCTCAAGCCAGCTATTTGCATGCACTGGCTTAGAACAAACCACAGTCCTAGGGCCTGACTCACAAAAAAGTAACTTGTTAGTAATTTTACTAGTTGTATTACCTTTACTACTTTCAGAATTCACAAAACTCCGAGTGAAAACTTACTACAAAGGTGTAAGTTACATGTCTCCGCCCAAAACCCTCCTTGACCCTTCCTAAATCAGTCTTATTCCTCCCTAATGCCATCCCCTTTCGTTGCAAATCTGCAGTTTTCCCCCATCTGCTCTCTTGCGTCCCTCCCACATTTACTACTATCTATACTTACATGTACAGAGAACCACACATACAAGTACAGGCACACATTACACTTTGTAGTACGTTTTTAAACACTACAAAACGTATATCAAAGTACAGTTTGTGAATCTAGACCATAGTGTCAGGCAAAGCACTGCAAAACGTGGGGAAAAATGGTTTGAAGGGGACACCGGGAAGCATTTCCTGTTGATAGGCGTGAGGATTAATGATGAGCTCACTCTTCAATGCGGTGTTATTCAGCATAAAATAATAGGACGATGCCTCCTACCTGTCTTTAGTCGCTCAGAAGCGAATAAACGCCACGGCTAGGGGCAATTTGGACACACTTTTGTGGGCAGGAATGAGCTTTAACCAAACTTTCAAGGGGATTATGAGTCTTCCAAAAAAGGAATCTGAGAGAAAACGTCACCTCACACACACACACACAAGGGAAATGTTGAACTTTTAATTTTTAGTTTTTTCTTTCTTTGGGAATATCTTTCAAGTTATCTTCATTGGGAAATCTGCTAACATCAAAAGATAACCGCCCTTTCTCTCAAGGTCTTTCAAAACCTAAGGACACTCAAGTACTGAGGTTTCACTTCCTTTGTCTTGGAATAGCAATGTTTATCAAATAATGAAGCCTTTTCTGCATGAAGGTGTTTGTTCAATGCTCTTTTTATCTTCAGCCTGATCACGTTGAGTTCAGAAGTGACAATGGACCATTAGAAAGCTCAGGAAGTTCTACCCTAGCTTGCTCTTTGAAAACTGGCAGCTAAGCACGGGCAAGGTTCTAATTTATTGTCCAGCTCTGTCCTACGAAATGAACATAGCTGCCAAATCTTGCAAGAGTTTAATCACACAAGACTTGGAGAAAAAGAAGTGAGGCACAAAGACCCTCACCAATGCTGCATGTAATGCCTCCTCAACACCCTATGTGATGCCGTAGGCCACAAGAAACAAAATACAGCCCCGCGCTACCAGTTGAGGGTGCAGGGAAGTTGAGCTACTTTGCTGGTGCCAGGCTTTTGCCTTACCCATTTCTTTAAACGATGGGTTAATGAGTGTAGTACACTGCACTGGTTCATGTGGGATGCAGCTAACTTGCTTATTGATCCTTCATTCTCGCATTGGGGGACTGTTAAGAATAGGCTTTTCACTTCAAAGGTTCTTCATAAACCGTTATTAGGTTCATAGCATGTATATCCAACCGCCTGAGGCAGCGAAACAATAGTAACTGACCACATTCAAATCTCCCCCAGTAGCTTGACTCTGCCTGGAATGCTGTGACCTCAAAGTGATTGTCACCCCATTCCATCCATTTGATCTAGTGCAAACCACAACAGGGACTATGGGCCATATGTACAAACACATTTGCCCATAGACACAGAATGGGTAAAACGCTTTGATACATCTGGCCCTATATACTATTGTGGGTCTTGAGCATCAGTGGACTAGTACTTTCACTGCAGGCCTCTCTGATTGAACCCATGGTCATAGGTTTTAATTCCATTAGGTCCACTGAGCCATTCGGAATTTGAGTAACAATAAACATTTTCACCATGCCCCACTTAGGGATAAACATGCCCTTTAGAAATAAGCTAGATATGTTTATGTTATGGTATGCTGCCTCTGACAGTCTCCGGGCAGTGTAAAACCAATACAAATCCAGGACTAAATCCCTGAGCAACAAACAGCTATGAAGCCCCTGTCCAGGGAAACAAAGTCATATGCCTCTGAGAGAGCGTAGTTTAAATAATCCATATTAACCTGAAATGTTTATGAATTAGTGTGTGACAATGCTGCATAGAAAACTGAAATAGTAATTTTGCTTAAAATTAAACGTGCACCTGAAAAGTGACCACGGGGAGTGGCCGCCAATGTATACGTGGACTAATAATGATGACTAAAATGTTTTACGTATTATTATATCGAATAAGTTATACTAATTATTAATAATTGTATTATTGAATTCGTGCTGAAATCCTTGTAGGCCTTAAGTTAGCATGAGCCGAAGCTTAGCTGCCTGGCTCTCATATTAAATTTATTTTTTCCTATCTTGCAGTATGCTGACTCACAAAAGGACACGACCCCGTGTTTTTCTTCAAACTGGAAGACGAATGTAACCATGCTAGATCCGTTCCCATGCATTCTTCATTGCTTGTAGGATGATATTAAAACAAAATGAAACAGTGTAAGATCAATGTAATGTACAAGGTCATTCAAACCGGTAAGGACAATGGAGTTACTGACCAAAAGAAGTTACAGAAGGATGAAATCATACCGGACGTGCCACCTCTGAAGACGTCAATTATGGAGACCAATCAAAGACTTGTAAAATAATATGGGGTGAAGAATAGGTAACCTAATGTGTTTTCTGATAGGTTAAAGATAGTGGGGTATAACAAATGTCCAATAGAATTTTGGGGGAATGTACAACGAAAAAGGGATAAAAACCCATGACACGGGGAGTCAGTGGGAGGGTTAGGGGAATGCTATTGATTTTATCCAGAAACTTTGTCACTCTGTTTGGTGACTTATTGGTTTGTTTAAAACCATCCTCGTCCTTACATTGCCCAATTTACACTTTGCCTCCTTATGAGGGAAGTGCCCCTCTTTTCCCCGGAGCTGAGTCCTGACTGATGGCGTTTGACTGATGTCCTGAAGACGAAGACTGAACCTGTGCGCTGAACTAAACTTTGGAGGGTAACTATGACAATACAATTGTGATTTGTCTGTTTGCTTTTCCTTTCTAGGTACCAACTGCTTACTTTTGACAGAGACCATAGTTGGATGTTTTCCAAATTGATGTTCGAAATTGTTTTGCATGATGCCCAACATGCTAATGCTAATCAGCGGTTAGGACAGGTATTCACTAAACTGACGCAAATAGACAAACGACCGCAACTATGCTTTGTTGAACTGACGCGTTATTGACACCCGGCTAAGTTGATCTATGTTCACGCCGTGTTATGTCTTGATGTTTGTGATTTTCGCCTTAATGAAATCTTATCAAAGTTGCCATATCGTGACTATGCTATTATGTTTCTTGGTTCTGAGATTGACACACCTGCTTTTAGAGTTGTAAGCAATAGGGAATAAAACTCATAAAATTCTACCAAACTGGTGTGGTTATTCATGACTGCAAGGTCATGGGAGTGTTTTGAATCGATTAATGTCTTTGACTAAGATGAAATGCATTGTTGTGATAAATATTGATGACATTATTGACGTATTGATTGACATATTGATTAGCTATCTCATCCTAAGGTGTCTCTCAACTGGGTCAAAAGATTCATTGGCCTAAAACGAGTCCTGATGTGTAATAAATCATCGTAAAGGGTTGCGTTAACAGTTCTGGTAGCAGAGCGACGGTTTGGCCCTTTGGGGCCCTAGGACGGAGAATTAGTGTTTAAATAGTTTTTCTGAGATAATGAAAACTGGAGGTATGATGCGTTTCTAAATTCACCATGACTTTCCTGGGATCTCGGATCCTGCCTTAGTGAGTTGGGGATGTTCTCGGCGTCATAGCATGTGTGGTGTAGGATTTGCGCTTGCTCGGCTTATGCATTTTTGCAGGTGATTTGTGAAACTTATGTGTGTTTAGGCCAGGTAAATGTTGTTTTAGCGGGAGTGGGCGTACTCCACAGTATGAGAGTAGGGAAGTCGGAGTACTTCATGTGAGTGTGTCGCTTTTGTGCTAAAAAATTATCCACGTGGTTGGTTTTTAATGTACGGACCCGTCGTGGTCTAAGACTCCGGAGTATATTGACAAGTGTAGGAGACACTTGGGTTTATGTTGTAATTTGTGCGGTTTAATTAGGTCAAGCGGGCGTGGTTGACAAGTCGAGTTTGAGTCAAAATTGTATGTGTGAAACCTTCGATGGAGATTTGGCGAGTTCTAAAGTGCACTAGGACAATCCATTGACAAGTCGAGAGTAGGATTTGAGGGTCGAATTCTGCTTGCGGGTGCGGGGACTGAGAAGGAGAGAGTAGCGGCCGAGGCTTCAAGTAAAATCTCTGTAAAGTTCTGAAGCGAATGTGTTACCCTTCCTGTAGTAAACCGTCAAATTTGGGTTATTGTTGTTGTTAAAGGTGCTCGCAGTAGTTTGCATTAGTTTGGTGTGAATCCAGTAAGGGGCGGACGAGCCGCAAGACTTTGTCAGCTGCAGTGTGTGAGTGTAACGTCAATGGTGCCGTGCTGAGATAGGTCAGTTGCCGAGAGGGGTCGCGCACGGATTGGCTGCCGTCCGTGAGAGGCAATAGGTTGAGAAAGGTGGGTGAATAGTGTCCTGGGAATTAAAGTAATTTTTTGGGTTAAATAGAAACAAAAGAAAAGACGCAAAGATGAATTTTATCAAAGCTTTTAAAAGCGCTCTGAAAGGAGACGCATACATTATGGCGAGTGAAGGGGAGCCTACACCGCCTGAGGGTACTCTAGCTTATATAGTTATGGAGGAAAAGGGTGTAGCGCCTTGCTTATGGATGAAACAGTGGCACAAATTGACGGAAAAAGAGGGATGTTTAGCATTTCCAGAACAGGGAACATTCAATACGAGAGTCCTAGAGAATTTAAGGTGGATGTTAAGTGTACAGAAGCCACCTCCGAGGCCAGCTCAGTATGAGGCTTTAGCAATTTGGGATTTAATGGCTATTAAACAAACACAAGAAAAATTCCAAAGAAGAATAAAAAGGGCAGAAAAGACTTTAGCGGAAGCTAGATGGGATAATGAGAGCAAAATGTGGAGACGAGTAATAGTTGACGGACTCAAATTGTTTCCAGCAATAGCACAGGGAGATGAGATGTAGGGGAAGAAAGCCACCTGTAAGACAGACAAGGACACTAATAAGCCCAAAGAGACGAAGAGATCTTGGATAGAAGAAGATGACTCAGATGAGGAAGAATTCCTAGATCGTATATTACATGATCGCCCGCCACCTTATGCGATAAGCGACAATGTCCCGCGCACTAGTGGGGATCCTGGGAACCAAATGCAGGAAAAGGGAGTTACTGATACAGTACAGAATAGTGATACCGTTTCGACACAAAGTGGTGTCAGTGTACCCACTGCGCCAGACATGCAGATACAGTTGCAACCTCCACCGCAGATACAGAGAATCTATCCAGACGTCCCAGTACTAGAGACTACTACAAATCTGATAGTGCCGCCAGACCCGATATATACAAAATCGAGGTTAGTTCAAATTGAGTCAACTCCACAACTGCTGCCCCAGCCGCAGCCACAACTGATACCAGGGTATAATCCAGCAGCAGGACCTCCATTAGTACCTGCCCCAGCTTCAGTGAATCAAACTTTTGGAGTTGCTGCTCCACGAAGTTTTGGACCAGGTCAGACACCTGCTGCCATATCGTTACCAATTACTGTTGGTCCACCGGTGCCATTGTATGCACAAGGTAAGCCTGGTATGTGTGATCAGGGAGTAATGACTCAAGAGGTAATAAGAGGAGGGTCCATAGGAACTCCTCAGTTGATGGCCCCAGGAGAGCAATCGGTCGAAAAACCGAGGTCTTTGCTAGACCTTAGCCCGGTTGAAGCACCGTTGGAGGCAATAAGACAGGCAGGACTAGGAGTGCTAACCCCACAGACAATTAGTACGAATGCTTCACAGTCGCCAATGATGCATGCAGGGAACATTTCACTGCAAGGGTTTACGGTACAACAGTTAAATGAGTGGTTAGAAAAAACTTATGCTTCACAAAAGACTACAGTAACTGCAGTAGAACTGGAAAGGTTGGGGAGAGATAAGTACCTGAACTTTGTGAGGTTGGGTGTGGAAGCTGCTGAATTAGTGGAAGGAACAATGGGGGTAAATAGATTAGAGTCATACACTGAAGCAGAATTGAGATATCTGTGCCCTAAAATCACTAAAGAAGTAGGTAAGGTACATCAGAGATTAGCGAACCTGGCAGACAAATACAATATTGATATTGAAAGTACTAAACATTTGAAAAGAAGCTACAGGTTAGATTTTGATTCAAAAGACTTCGAGCATATGAGGTCTGCCGGAATGAAAGTGCATCTAAAGGAAATATTGCAAAGTGCTCAGATCTGGGGAGCATTAGAAAAATGGGAAGGCAGATGGGCCAAGAAAAGAGATAAGGAGAAAAGTGACAGTCCGGGATCAAGTAAAGCTAAAGTTTCACCAGATATGGAATCAGTAAAGATGTTACCCATGACAGAAACAGCTGATGGGGTTCTAATCCATGTACTGTGGTCCAGGGGAGACATCCTATCTTTCACAAATGATTATCCCAGGTTGAGGGAGAAGCCGATTGAGTGGAATCAACAAACAGATAGGTTTGTGAAGCTTGCGAAGTGTCTCTGAGAAGATTTAAATACCTTGTTCGAGATCATCGTTCTGCCCGACTTATGGCTTGAGTGCAAGAGAGGGGTAGACTGGCCGACACAGGAGCCGGCAAGGGATAAGGTGACTGGAGCACCATCCGAGGAGGTGATGAAGTATTATCATAAAGTGTTTGAGTTTTTGAAACAGAAAGTATCACCAAAGGTGACTGATTGGCAGAAAATTGACCGGACCTCACAGGAGGTTAAGGAATCGATACATGCTTACTATGAAAGGTTGTTGAAGGCATTCAAACATTACAGTGGCACTGAAACTATTGAGCCGAAAGACATGAACCATCTCGTGTTCAGATTTGTTGAAGGGCTGAGACCAGAGGTTAGCCAGATGATTAAGAATCATTTGATCTGTTGGCAAGCGAAGCCGATTGATGAGGTATTGCAGTATGCGAAATACTGTAGCAACGAGATTGAGCTGAAGCAGAGAAAGTTAAAGGAAAAAGTGATGGTGATGCAGATAAAGGCTGCGCAGGCAGGTGTACAAGGGAATGGAGTTCAGCAGATGATACAGCAGCAACCGCAAGGTAATAGTGTGTTTCAGGCACAACCAAGAGGTCGAGGTTGAGTTTTTGTGAATCGCGGTCCAGACTTGAATACTGTTGTGGTTCAAAATGATGGACAAGGAATGAAAAAGATGTCTCCATGTCACGCGTGCGGGGGCGTGGGGCATTGGAAGTGGGAATGCCCAAATGTGACACAGGATGGTGTCGTTCAACAAAGCACTAATGTCGGTACATTACAGAATGTGAGAGGTCCAAAATTGAGAAGTCACAATCCGAACTTTAAGAATAACATGGTTCAGATGCAAGGGATACAGCCCATGCAGCAAATGCAAATGCTGCGTGTTCAACAAACACAAATGCAGCAGGTACAACAGCAGGTTCCCATGGTACCTAGACAGCAAATGCAATTACCATTATCTCCAATGGGACAGCAACAGGTGATGCTTCCTCAACAGGTCACAGGTCAAGTAATGAGCCAAAATAATACAGTACAGCAATTCCCATTACGTGGTGAAGATGGAATGAATGATGAATGGTCAGATGACAGTTCAGACAGTGAGGAGTGCAGGCTGGCAGCGTCCCTAGAAGTATATCAGAGGGGACCTTATGTAGAGGGAAAGGTGATGGGACACAAGGTTTCATTCTTGGTTGATACCGGAGCTACACGTTCTACAGTTAGAAGTGCAGAGGTTCCGAAATTGCCACTTTCAGGGCATACCATAAGAGTGGTAGGAGTGGCAAACCAGTATTTGACAAATCAGATCACAGATCCAGTGCAGGTTGAGATTGGCAATTTCCAGGGACTGCATAAGTTTGTGGTTTGCGATTCAAGTCCCGTGTCCCTACTGGGAAGAGACTTACTGTGCAAAACGAAGTGTTCGATTACATGTTCCAATGATGGAATTGAAGTACAGACAAAGAGTGATGGTGAGGGGGACGATGGGCAATTTGCAGAATCAGAAACGGAGACTGCCAATGAAGATTACCCTTTGATAACCTAATTCCCGATGCTTACAGTGACTGACTTACCATCCGAGTTACAGGGAACAGTGACAGAGAAAGTGTGGGACCTGACAGGGAAAGAGGTAGGACTAATAAAAGGAGTAGAACCAGTCAAAGTACAAGTGAAGCCAAATGTAGTGTTTCCCCAGGTGCCACAGTACCACATGATACACGATGACCTCATTCAGGTGTCACAGATAATTGCAGACTTTGTAAAGCAGGGAGTTTTAAAGGAGGTATTGGGCAGCCCATGTAATTCAATAATAATGGGTTTGAAAAAGCCTTGTGGAAAGGTTCGGATTGTACAGGATTTGAGAAAAATAAATGAGATTGTGGTAAAATGTTGTCCCATAGTGCCGAACCCAGCAGTAATCATGTTCCAGGTTCCATGTGATGCAGAATGGTTCACAGTGGTAAACTTGTCGCAGGCATTCTTTTCGGTGCCTCTTCATAAGGACAGCCAATTTCTCTTCAGTTTCAAATTCCTGGATAAGGTGTACAGTTGGTGCAGAATTCCTCATGGGTTTTCTGAGTCACCGTCCATCTTCAATCATATATTGAAGAAGGATTTGGAGTCGTTAGAATTGCCTTTTAGTTTGACTCTAGTGCAGTACATTGACGATTTGCTGATCGCATCCAGAACAAAAGATGACTGTAGGTATGACACAATTGCCTTGCTGAACCATCTGGGTAAGAACGGACATAAAGTGTCCCCAAAGAAGCTGCAGTATTGTCAGAAAGAGGTGAAATACTTGGGACATTTGATTTAGAAAGGGTCCAGGAGAATATCAAATGAAAGAGTGACAGACATACTACAGATGAACCCCCCGACAACAAAGAGAGATGTTAGGATGTTTTTGGGAATGGTGGGCTACTGTCGCCAGTGGATCCCCAACTTTTTGATTATTTCTAAACCATTGATAAAACTGACAGGCAAAGAAATTAAGGATGAACCATACACCATAGCTTTGTCTAGGGAAGAGCTTGAGTCATTTATGGAATTGAGAGATTGCATGTGCAGGGCACCAGCTTTGGGTATGCCTGATAACACGAAGCCTTTTCTTCTGTTTTGTCATGAACGTGATGCTTGTTCTTTGTCTGTCTTAACACAGGTCCATGGAGGTGCAAACCGCCCTGTAGCATATTTTTCAGCTACTCTGGACCCCGTTGCAGCAGCCTTACTGGGTTGTTTGTGCGCAGTTGCAGCAGTTGGTCAAAGCCTCACACAGTGTAAAGGCATTGTGATGGGACATCCCCTAACAGTAATGGTTCCACATTCAGTTGAAATTTTGTTGACTTGAACCAAAACCCAGCACATGACAAATGCCCGACTTACCCGATATGAGACAATCATTTTGGGGTCACCAAATGTCTCACTGAAGCGATGTACTGTATTGAACCCGGCAACTCTAATTCCTATCGAAAATACTGAGATTAATAATGAAGAGGAAGTGGAGCATGACTGTCTTGAGGTAACAGAACTATGTACCAAACCCCGACCTGACATACAAGATACGCAGTTAAAAGAAAATGACTGCATTATGTTTGTTGATGGATCCTGTTTAAGAGACTCAGTTGGAATACTGAAAGCTGGTTATGCAGTGTGTACCATAGCTGGCATTATAGAAGCTTCCTGGCTCGAAAGAGTGTACTCCGCTCAAGTGGCTGAGTTAATTGCCCTTACTAAGGCTTGTCACGCTGCTGAAAACTTGAAAGTCACTATCTATACCGACAGCAGATACAGATTTGGCATTGTACATGATTTTGGCCAATTGTGGTCGCAGAGAGGTTTCATGACCTCTTCTGGCTCTCCAGTTAAAAATGGTGAACAAATCAAGGATTTGTTACATGCGATTCAGTTACCTCTTGAAATTGCCGTGGTGAAATGCAATGCTCATGTTAAATCACAAGATTTTGTGTCAATGGGAAATGGCTATGAAGATCAAGTCGCAAGATTTTGCGCCTTGAACTGTATATCGTTTAAGGATCAGTGGGAACTATTGTCGCAAACTGAAAATGAAACCTGTTTGAACTTTGCATTGAGAGTTGTTGACACATTAGATGAGCTAAAGTCACTGCAGACCCGTGCAAGCAGGGAGGAAAAATGCTTTAGGCAGAGGATGCAATGCGTACAAAGAGCTGATGACTTGTGGGTCTCAGAGGAGGAGAAACTGGTTTTACCAAACAGTCTCTTGTCACAATTTGCAAGGCTTCATCATGGACAGGCACATCTTGGGAGAGATGCAATGATCAGATTATTCAAAATTGACTGGTTCAACCCAAAATTCAGACATGCCGCAGAGGTTACCTATCATAGGTGCATTATCTGTCAACAGATGAATGCGGGAAAAGGAACTGTGGTGACTATGAGCCACATAGGGAGAGCTGGAGGTCCATTTGGCAAGATGCAAATGGATTTTGTTGAAATGCCAATGTGTGGAGGATTGAAGTACGTGTTGGTGATTGTGTGTGTTTTCAGCCACTGGATTGAAGCTTACCCCACACGTAGGAATGACAGTCTCACAGTCGCAAAGCTATTACTTAGAGAGTTAATACCAAGGTTCGGTTTTCCAGTCTCTTTAGAATCAGATAGGGGCAGACACTTCGACAATGAGGTGATTAAGCTCTTGTGTGCTGCATTGGACATTGAACAAAAACTGCATTGTAGTTACCGCCCTGTAGCATCAGGACTAGTAGAATAGATGAATGGTACTTTGAAGTCGAGAATAGCAAAAATGTGTGCAGCCACCAATATGAAATGGCCAGATGCATTGCCCTTAGTGCTAATGTCGATGAGAAATAACCCTGATAAGAAGACAGGACTATCACCCCATGAAATCCTCATGGGAAGAGCTATGAGACTGCCCGCAGTACCTGCAAATGCTCTTGTGAATATCACGGATGATATGGTGTTGGACTACTGCAAAGGTTTGGCTGATGTGGTTCGCTCTTATTCCCACCAGGTGGAGGCCAACACATTGCCACCAATCAGTGATCCAGGTCACAACCTGCAAGCCGGTGACTGGGTGGTTGTCAAGAAGCACGTGAGGAAGTCGTGTTTGGAGCCGCGCTGGAAGGGGCCATATCAAGTAATACTGACGACAACTACTGCTGTGAAATGTGCAGGCGTATCAAACTGGATACATGCCAGTCACCCAAAGAAGGTAACATGTCCGACTGATGAAGAACTTGAAGTTTCCGACTCAGCAACTATAGAGAAGGAAGTATCAGGGCCAGAGAACGGCCAAAGGGGAACTGAGACCGCAGGGGAGCCCACTGAGGACGGCTCAGTCCATCAAACAGTAAACGAGCTCGAGAGAGGAGACAGTGAGCCTATCTCAGTAGAGGCAACAGGAGAACTAAGTCAAGGAGAGGTTCTCCCAGAAGGAGACGGATGCGGGTTAGAGCTTGAACCTGTTACAGACCCAGAAGAAGAAGAAGGGGAAATAGTAGAGAGAGATCAAAGCACACCGGCATCCCCTGAACCAGTTGCAGGTCCGTCAAGAGAAAGCACCATAGCACAAGAGGAGGGTGCTGTTCAGTGTCCTGAAAGGATGAGCAGGAAGAAAACGCATAAGGGTGATAACTGGCCCAGGAAACAAGTTGACAAAGAAAGGGTTGTGTCAGGTGAAACAATAGCGGAAGAAACCGATACCACAAGGATAGAGGATTTGAGTGAAGGAGAATTGTAGAGTAAACGCAGGTTGAAAAGAAAAGAACCGCAAATAGAAGGTACGCAGGTCCTGAATGGGCATATGCAACGACATCTGAATGGCAACAAGAATTCTTAGCATTCTGTTTTGATCGAGAAGTACCAGGCCAATACTACGGTACCTGAAAACAATCAGAGAAAAGAGACTGTGTTAAAACCGAAATTGAAATAGAAAGCTGAAAAGCTGAGAAAGAGACTTATAAATTACTGGATGTGACACTGATAACCTGAATTGACTTTGAAACCCGATTATGACAAGCTGCTAACCTAATTTGACAAAAGGGTCCTGTAGTGAGTGAAACGCTGTAAATACACGCAGAGAGAGAAAGAGAAGAAGAGACTTTGCAGAGAAAAAAAAAAAAGGGCTTTTAAATCGTGCTAGAGTTGATTGTTTATCTTGAATTGTTCTACTATCTGATTCTTTACAGACCATGGTTTATAATAGAGGTAGTAGCAAGAAGGGTAAAGTGTGTGGTTGGTTGAGCCTTATATTAGGTATTGTGTGTGCAATAATAGTTGTGGGTGTGATTGTGGGAATGCCGTGGTTGGATAAAAAAGTAACAAACAATGCTTCAAAACCTGAAACTACAACACTAACACCGTGGGAAAAGTTTGAGCAGGATGCAAAATACTTGCATGAGGGAACTAACTCAAAAGGGGAACTTTCTACTAATGTCTTCTATCGCTTGCTGAATGAGTATGTTGAGACCATGGATGCGAAAAACTGTTATGTGTGCACAAAGATTCCTTCATCAGTACAAGAGGGGATCACCTATCAAAGTCTCCCATTAACCTACGGGATAAGTTGTAGTTTGCTACTAACAAGATTCTATAATCAAGAGCATGTGCAATATTTTTATTCAAATTTGGATGTGGTGTTTTCCTTTGTGCCAGTGATTGAGTTTCTAAACAAGTTAGCTAAGGAACATAGTATAAAATTAGTTAGAGGTTTCTTTGAACCGACACTTACATTTGGGACAGCTTATGCACACCGCAACAATCTGACTTGCTTATTAACACCTGTCGAGAAAAGCTTTTTAGATTACACTGATGATAGACGCAAGGCACTGAAAGAAAGATTAGAAAAGGGGCTAGAAAAACGCACAAATGCAAATGATTATGCTTACACTGCAATAAAGATGCAAGGCAAATTAGCTATAGATGCATTGCTTGTAGGAAGGCTTTGTATATATAGGCCAAAATCTGATCATGACACTTTATTTGTGGGAACGAGTGAATGCAGGCATGTGTTTTTGTTTCAGAGTAAATGGATATTCATGTTAAATGGACAGGGTCCAGCGATCCCTGGGATCTGTTATATCTGTGGACTTAATGCTTATTACCGTCTCCCTAAGGGATGGTATGGGACATGTTACTTGGGGATAGTTTTCCCAAAGATTTACCAGATTGATGACTTAAAGCAAATACCTAAAACATCTGAATTACAACATACTAGACAAAAACGAGAGACAGCGGCTGCTGTCGTTGGTGACATATTTGGAGCCATAATTCCTTCAGTAGGGGTTATTTTAAACTCCATAAAGATTCGAAAGTTGTCTACTATTGTGGATAACATGCTGACAAATTTTACAGAGGCTATACTCCTGATGGATACTGAACTTGCTGCGGAAAGAGCTATGACTCTTCAAAATCGGCTTGCTTTAGACATCCTTTTAGCAAAGAGCGGCGGAGTCTGCAAGATGCTCAACGAGCGTCATTGTTGCTCATATATATACCTGATAATAGTAAAAAGATTAGAGGTATGCTTACTAACCTAACTAAAGATAGTGCAGATTTGAAGGAACCTGGAGTGTGGGAGAAAGTGGGAAAGGGAATTGCCAGAGTAGGGAGCTGGTTTACCAATATATGGAAAGTGGTTCTTGCAAAAATACTAGGGGGTCTATTAATTGTTCTGGCCTGTTTATTAGGTTTATGGGAGCATGCAAAATTTATGATAAACTTAAAAGAAATTGGACAAAGAGAAACAAGAAGAATGAGGAAAGCGAAAGGGAGAAAATGTTTAATGAAATTTGGGAAAGTTCACACAAGGGACAAGATGTTGAAATGCGCATTATGCGCAAGGTGAAAAATTAACAGTAAAAGGTCAAAGGGAAAGGTTTATGTGATGACGAACGTCATCAGAGGAGGGACTGAGAGAGCGTAGTTTAAATAATCTATATAAACCTGAAATGTTTATGAATTAATGTGTGACAATGCTGCATTGAAAACTTAAATAGTAATTTTGCTTAAACGTGCACCTGAAATGTGACCACAGGGAGTGGCCGCCAATGTATACGTGGTCTAATAATGATGACTAAAATGTTTTACGTATTATTATATCGAATAAGTTATACTAATTATTAATAAATGTATTATTGAATTTGTGCTGAAATCCTTGTAGGCCTTAAGTTATATGAGCCGAAGCTTAGCTGCCTGGCTCTCATATTAAATGTATTTTTTCCTATCTTGCAGTATGCTGACTCACAAAAGGACACGACCCCGTGTTTTTCTTCAAACTAGAAGACGAATGTAACCATGCTAGATCTGTTCCCATGCATTCTTCATTGCTTGTAGGATGATATTAAAACAAAATGAAACAGTGTAAGATTAATGTAATGTACAAGGTCATTCAAACCGGTAAGGACAATGGAGTTACTGACCAAAAGATGTTACAGAAGGATGAAATCATACCGGACATGCCACTTCTGAAGACGTCAATTATGGAGACCAATCAAAGACTTGTAAAATAATATGGGGTGAGGAATAGGTAACCTAATGTGTTTTCTGATAGGTTAAAGATAGTGGGGTATAACAAATGTCCAATAGAATTTTGGGGGAATGTACAACGAAAAAGGGATAAAAACCCATGACATGGGGAGTCAGTGTGGTGGGTTAGGGGAAAGCTATTGGTTTTATCCAGAAACTTTGTCACTCTGTTTGGTGACTTATTGGTTTGTTTAAAACCATCCTCGTCCTTAGATTGCCCAATTTACACTTTACCTCCTTATGAGGGAAGTGCCCCTCTTTGCCCCGGAGCTGAGTCCTGTCTGATGGCGTTTGACTGATGCTGAAACATAAGATACACTGTTCCAAAGGAAAAAGAAAGGAGGGGGATACCGTAGAGGGGGTCCGAAATTTTAGGAGCAAGACACCTCACACATCCCGAGGGATGTAATGCTTCATCATCGGAGCTGCTCCTCGTCAGACCGGCGCTGCAATGTCTGACGGGCACCACCCCAAAGGGGGGGGCTCTTTGCCGGAGATCTTTTGTGATAATGAAGCCGTGACCCCAATAATGTGAGAAAGAGTACTGAAGGAGATTAAAGGTAGTGATTAAAATTGGCTCTCAAAAATCAACACCAGGTAACTAATTTATTGGACCCAATGAGAAGAAAAAGGCCAAGATTAAAAATAGTCATATGAGTGAAGCCGAAATAATGATCAGTCACTCTGAATCTGAACAATCGAAATAAGGGTGGGGAACTTCCAAACCATCCCTAGCATGGGTCAACATGTTTCGCATCCTGGTGGTCCGTACGGATCCCGTGATGCTTCGTCAGGACCAAAAAACGACTATAAGTATCTCCTAGGTATGAAGGGGGTCTGGAAAACTATTCACCAAGATTTGTCAAAAAAAGGGAAAAAAAAGATAGGTATCCAGTCACTTACGTTAGTAAAAAAGTCTATTAACCATCGCCCTACAAGTAAAGGTACACAGGTTAATCAGGTCACTAAGCAATATATAATACCAAGGGAGGGAAATGGTGGTGGGGAGCAACCGTGCTGCACTGTGCAAGTGTAAAAAGGTGCTAAATAAATAAAACACAAACGTCTGTAAGTCATCTTAACTCACCAACCCAATTAGGGGAGCGCGCTTCCTAGGACCACATGGACCCTTGGTCGAGCGCGAAAATAATCTGCAGGGAAAGTACGAGACAGATCATATAAATAAAATGTACAATGATTAATTTTCACAGTAATACATCAGGCATGGAGATATGAATCGACACCTAATCCCTATATCGTAAGGCTCACAAAGTTTGTAGAGATAGGGAGTTAGTTAACTTTTGGTAAGATTCTTAGATGAAAGAAGGGCTTTTATGGTAGCAGGTTAAAAATCAAGCCGTCGCTAAAGATTAATGTGGGTGGGGCCAGGTAACTGTAAAATTGTTGAAAGTCCTAAATACATAGAGAACAAACTGCAAGGCATCGATGTGCCGAATTAGCTCAGACTAAGCCGTAGTCAGTAACAGCTGTAATACAGTAAGCAGACAAATCGTTTGACTGATGTCCTGAAGACAAAGACTGAACCTGTGCGCTGAACTAAACTTTGGAGGGTAACTATGACAATACAATTGTGATTTGTCTGTTTGCTTTTCCTTTCTAGGTACCAACTGCTTACTTTTGACAGAGACCATAGTTAGATGTTTTCCAAATTGATGTTCTAAATTGTTTTGCATGAAGCCCAACATGCTAATGCTAATCAGCGGTTAGGACAGGTATTCACTAAACTGACGCAAATAGACAAACGACCGCAACTATGCTTTGTTGAACTGACACGTTATTGACACCCGGCTAAGTTGATCTATGTTCACGCCGTGTTATGTCTTGATGTTTGTGATTTTCGCCTTAATGAAATCTTATCAAAGTTGCCATATCGTGACTCTGATATTATGTTTCTTGGTTCTGAGATTGACACACCACTTTTTAGAGTTGTAAGCAATAGGGAATAATACTCATAAAATTCTACTAAACCGGTGTGGTTATTCATGACTGCAAGGTCATGGGAGTGTTTTGAATCGATTAATGTCTTTGACTAAGGTGGAATGCATTGTTGTGAGAAATATTGATGACATTATTGACGTATTGATTGACATATTGATTAGCTATCTCGTCCTAAGGTGTCTCTCAACTGGGTCAAAGGATTCATTGGCCTAAAACGAGTCCTGATGTGTAATAAATTATCATAAAGGGACGCGTTAACACCTCCAATCATCTCCAGGTCTTAATTCACAATAAAACCATCTCATTAGGTTGCTGAAAGAGCCATCATAGACTTCATTTTCCGGAAAGATATTTCGTTGGAATCTGAGAGAGTAGCCAAACTAGTAGTATTCACAGCCATGCTGTTAGCGATTTTCCTTAACAACTTGGTTTTCCTCAGTGATAAATGTTTGTTTCACCCTCTCCTATTTTTTTACTTTGAAGTTCGGCTTCACCCTCCCCATTTCATTCACCTCAGCCAAACGAAACGCACTTTTCATGGTGTATTTTAGCAAGTATAACAATCTATGTAATATTCAACAGGAACAGTCTTGGTTACCCCAGAGGTCATTCACTGAAATTCATTGAACAACCTTTCAACTTTGCCCTCATCTCAACTATATGGAGAACCCCAGGCACGTGTGCGTCCCGGTAATCAATAAGGTTTCAATCTGCTTCTGTCCTGTTTGTCCCTTTCCACATTTTCTGAAAAAAACACTTATAGTACATCACATCAAATACCTGTAGACTAAATGTAAATGTCCCGGCGCGTTTCTCTGCAGGTTGTGGCTCTTGGAGCCGCTGCTGGACAATAACAGCAGCGTTTCTTTGTAAATGTCCTTTTCTTTACATTTAAATGACAGTTTCCTTGATAGAAGCTATTCTCCGCCATACAGCCAGACTGAGCCATGCCCAACGTGTCACCGTGACATAAAGTTAGTGCTGACAAGATATCGTAAAGCACAACAATTCGCTGTTGGTATATGTTTAGGATCAATACTATTACTCCCATTTATGAATTTTAGGTTTTTCGGTATTGTCCTTCTAATTGGAAGTGCAGTGCAGTGGCACTGAGAGGTTGTGATTCTCACATGCCAAGACCTTCAATTTAAGGTATACCATATGCAGCTCCTTCCATGTACCCCAGTATGACAATGCTTACATTACACTTCCCACTCAAAGATTTCATTTTGTTTCTCTCATGTAAAATGCGTAAGCTCGCCACCCAAGTGTTAGAATAATAATCAATGGGATCAAAAGTGTTGCTTAGATATAATGCTCTACTCATGCACGTAGGCACTAGACTAAGGTGAAAAAATAAATCGTAGTGCTAAAACACATATAAAGAAATATATTCAAAAAATTGGCTGAACCAAGATAAGATTCTTGCAAAAATAATAAAATCGTCAAAATTCACTTCCGAGAGCAAAAACAATATTTTGAATTATCAGCTACCAGACAATATCAAAATGACTAAGGAGAGGCAGTCTGAACAAGACTGTGTTTGTCCAGATGGTTGGTAGCACAAGATCCGGGTCCAGGTTGTTTCAAATCTCATTTACTTTAAATAGCCTGAGTGTTCAAGCTGTATGTCTGAATTACATTGAAAGCATGAGAAGTGCACTTTCAACTGCAGCTTTGCAGCTTCGAGCTTTTGAGCAGTCTGTTCTTAAGTGACTGAACGTAGACTGAGATGGCACTACCACCCTAATAACCTCAGCCAAAAACTCATAGCTCTACCCCTTGAAAGTTTACTCTCTGGCTACAACTAAAATTGAAGGTACAAGGATGAAATGAAGAGCAGACAGTATAAGGAGGGTGATTGTTTGTCAAGTGATACATATCTCCCAGGTCTTTGTGGAATGTTGAGATTCTGGATTTGAGGAATTACAAGAACTTGTGTCAGAGACACTAATTCAGTTAGTTGCGTGTCCATTCAATTACGCTTCAAGGGCAAAAAGCAGGCTGGAATCAGTCCTGAATATTGCTCTTGTTTTTGCAGCATCCAGTGAGGCTTGGCTTAGTGCTTATGCCATTGGTGTGGTGTGCCATAGCCTACATGGTTGGATCCAGCCTTATCTTGGCAGCATGTGGGGAAAGATAGCCAAATCAAATGCAAGTATGAATGTGATTTGTACGTGTCTGTGGAAATGGCAGCAAAGGAATCGACAGCAAAAACTGTGACTGTCCACAAGAAGTGAAATTTGCAGCAATCAGGCAATAGTTGAAGCTTAAGTAAAGCCCACAGGTGCTGCAACAGGAGGAGAGATGGAATATATTTTGCTGTGGTGGACGTTTTTGCAGTCACCTATGAATCTTCTTAAATTTGAAGATCCACTGAGTACTCCAGGAAGAGTACCAGCGGATCACTACCTTGATCACAACGCCTCTTGCTCTATTCAGACTCCTGTCAGTGTTTTCTAAACCTTTCTATTTTTCTCATATGCATGCCTGTCTTTTATACCTCAGAGATCTCAGAGGCAGCCACAAGTTAGCATGTTGATATTATTTACAAAACTAAAGCACACAAAACAAAGAACTCTCCATACACACTGTTTCACCTTCACAATTCATTTGATTTTGAAAAAATATAATAGTGTCTGGTATTGACTAAGATAGAAAAGCCAACACACCAAAAAATGAAGTTGCAGTGTTAGTTAGTGACATTGGCAAAAGAGTGACAACCCCAACACCACTCAATGTCAGATATTGAATATTCATTCCAACTTGTATAAGAATGACATTGTCAAACCTAGTGCCCTGAGACTTACTAGAACGTACGACAGCAGTACCTTGAAGCAACTGTCAGAGGGAATCTTGCTTGTAGTTTCTTAAGACGGAGTTGAGCTTCAACTACTAAGAACATGTTTTTTTCAAGGAGACAGGCAATATCGTATTCTCAAAGAACTCCACATATCAACACAAGGAGAAACCAATGCTTGTTCGTAAATTAGGTGAACCACAGGGCTGCCCTTTTTAGATCTGGCAATAGCCAATAATTTTTTATTTTACTCAAATTACATGTATACTGTGCTTATATAAATAGACTTTTTTTTGTCCATTGGTCTGTTGTGTAATTCACATTTAGCTTCTGTCCATTACAATATAGAATAGGGCAATGGGTCAGCCTACTCCAGCTTGTATCTAAGTTCAGTTTGAGTGACTATATTTTGTTCTGTCACAAGAAGCACATCCACACACAAGGTAGTTTCTTTCAGTGCCAGTGTTTTTGTTTTCACTTTATTATATTTCTTTAATGTTTTTTGTGTTTAGAGCTTGGTATGATAGCAGGATGTTTTTGACATATGCACAGGGCACATTCCAGGCTTTTCAGTTCATGTCTCCTGCTATGCTGTTGTAAATTCCTTTTGGAGTGGCCTTTAGCTCACTGCTGCTATTTCACAGCATATAAGATTGTGTCCCTCGGAAACTGTTCCTTATAAAGCTAGCCTCTTCTAAGGATGCACGCAACAAAATGCTCTTACAACTGCACTTGTGTATGTCATATTAGTATGTATTTTGAGAACCACAGCCTAAATTGTAAACCACTTTTGCACATATGCTATCTATCTATCTATCTATCTATCTATCTATCTATCTATCTATCTATCTATCTATCTATCTATCTATCTATCTATGCAAAACCATTTGCATGTCTGTCTGCCTAACTGTCTTTCTGTTTATCTAATTACCTGTCTATCCATCTACACGACTTTCTGTCAGTCTACCGCTCTATCCATCTGTCTACCTGTCTCTCAACCTGTCAATCTATCTACACATCTACATGGCCACCTGTTTGTCTATTTACCTCTCTGTATATCTATGTTTGTTGGACTGTCTGTCTATCTACATTCTCAACCCTATCTGTCTATCTAACTATGCAATACTATCTATCTATATAACCCTCCCTGTCTTTGCAAGCATCTCTATTTATCCATCTTTACAACCCTTTTTATCTATTTGTAATTAAGATTTACAAAGACATTACAAAAAAGGCATTAGCAAAGCCAACAGGCTGTCAGCCAACACCAGACCGATTGGCTTTTTTTTAGGTCTAAAGTTAGCCAAGACCTTTTGATTTTACTAAAATTATATGTATAACATAGCTATGCGGGCTGTCAACCTGACATCATCAATTAGTCTACTATCATGTCATTCACATTTTTCTTCCAACCACTCCAAAATGCATCATATGATAACAGGTCAACCCACTTCAGGCATTGGTTGACTTCACTAGGAGTTATGGCCTGCTGCCCTTTCACAAGGAGCACATCCACAGGGTGCCATGGACTACTACCGTAATGTGTGCTTTTTGAAGACCAAAAACAATATTTTGCCCTGTAACCGAATATTTGTTTTAGATTGACGTTGGCTCAGCAACTTCCTCCAAAATAAAGTCTTGCAAAAAACATAACAGAATAAAACAAGAACTGCCAAAACCAAAAGGCTGGCGGCTGCATCCAGACCTGTTAGCTTCGCCAATGCTTGTTTTCCCCGAGGCAAGCTGACTGTCAGTCCTCCCGCGAGAAGCGGTGAAGAAACCGTGCTTTTGTCGTATCCAGGCAGGCCTTCAGATACATCAAGGCTGAATATCGAACAGAGGCATGAAAAGCGGCGGTAGGGATTTTATCTGCTGACTCTCTCGTGAGGTACCAGATTCAAAACAGCAATTTGCAAAAGCAATTGGGGAAGAAAGGAAAAACACCATACTCTGCAGGATTTTTCCTGGCTTTGTCGTGTTAGGCTTTTGTGTTTCTGTGATTATGATTAAAACAGAGGAAAGCCACTGAGCAAGCAGTCTGCATTTATTGGGAGTCTTCCCATTTCAGGTTTCTTTATATTTTTTTTACATGCAAGCTGGAGCGTCAGCACAGAAAAAGAAAAAAAGCTTATGTTGAGCATTAACCGTATTTATACTTTTTTAGCGCCGCATTTGCGTCACTTTTTGACGCAAAAGCGGCGCAAACTTGCAAAATACAATTGTATTTTACAAGTTTGCGCCGCTTTTGCGTCAAAAAGCGACGCAAATGCAGCGCTAAAAAAGTATAAATACGGGCCTAAATGCAGGAGAGTTTCTCTTTCTTCCTCCATTTACCTTCTCCCGTGATAAACACATAAATCTTGCCAAAAAGGATAGATTTTTTCATAACTAAGTATTCAATATGCAGTCAAGCTGCTGTGGAATTGTATTCAATACTTTACAGTATGATGAAGCAATCTGCGTTAACTTTAGTGGGAACAGGGGTAGCCAGAGGCTCATTAAAATGAATGGATTGCTGCTAACAATAGCCAGAGTCTGGGATGCTGTAGTTTCCCTGCAAAAATGTGCCCAAATACTAAACGTGCCCTGAAGGGACCACTGATGTCCTTTCCCACTGCCCCTGAGAGATGCCAAACAATGCCTTGAAAACAAGATGGGAAATGCAGATATGTGCCCATTCGTAGAGCCCACAAGCCACTTCGGAATTACCATCAGGCGCTTGAACAGAACGCTTGTAAATAGTCATACGCTTTAAGGCACTCATTACAAATTGCCCGGATCCCCCGATGTTGCAGACAACTCGGCTACTACCCACACTGGAAAATAAGAAGTCCATGGAATGATAGGGGGACTGCCATGTTTCCAGTGGAATTTGTTGTCACTGAAAGCCACAACTTGTTGAGAAAATTGCAGCATAGAATGAGAAATTGTCATTCAAATCAGATTCAGAATTATGTATTCCCACAGTAGTTCCTAGATGGACTCCCTGGATCAGCCCGTAATCCCTATTAATTCCTTACCCTTGGTGATAACAGGAACCCTGACATCATTAACTTTGTATGTGTGGGATTAAAACGCTCTCACAGGAGTACTCATAATGAATGGGTGTATAATTAATGTCAATACAAATTGGAAGTTGGGCTATTTACATTATATGTGGTACCACACTAATGATGGTAGACTTCCGAATGTGGGAGCGCCATGTTACGTACACCATATGGACTTTAGGGACACAGAAAGTTATAATGATCACAAAGGAAGACCCCACTCACAGATTCAGGCCCTCCGCACCAGGGAACTTTTGGCTTTCTTCGATGGGATCGCCGCAAGGACATTGACACTGAACAAGAAGCCACCTTTACAATCTCTGTGCAAAAGTATTTTTTTACTCAAAACATTTTAGTGATTTTAATAAAACTAGAAGAACATAAATAGTCCCTTCCAACATTATGTGTACCAGGCACTATTCTGCTGCCTACCACCTATTATGAGCACTAAGGCCCTATTTTAGAGATTGGTGGACAGGGTAATCTGCACACAAATGGCAAAGTGCCATGTCTGCCACATTCCGGCTGACCATCATATTCCCATTGAAAGCTTACACTGCCGGCCCAGGGGATTTGAGGTAATCAGACTGTCGGGCATATTTAAAGCAAAGGTCTGATCCACCTTTTCTTCTCTTCGAGACCACCTGGAAAAGTAACATTTTTCAGTTTCCACCTAGAACATCGAACAGAGAGCCCAGTGCCAGCTGACACCCAGGGAACACAGAGCACTCTCATCTGTCCTCTTCATCTGGCAGACCCCATCAACACCCAGGTCAGTCTGCACCTTGTTGCTCCCGGACAGTCACTTCTCCTGCGGGGTGACAGGCTCCTTCCCTCTCCCACTAGACAAGTTGGCTTCTAAGTGCTTCAGGTCAGAAAAACAGCTTCTTCCTGCAAGGGAAAGACTTGGGTGATGTCTCCTGACGTTTGGGAAGCTGTCTGACAGATTGACACTAGCTCGGGTTATACAGCAGTCATTTGAGTACTCTGTGTAGCCCTCCCTTCCTTGATCCTAGAGAACTTGGAAGTAGAGCAACAAGTGGGTCACTGGGTCCCACTTTTTTACAGATAAAGTAGATACAAAATGTGGATCCACTGCCTACAGTTTCAGAACTATTTTAGGATCGCTCTACTTTCAAGTGCCTTTTCACGGACACCCTCCAGACACAGCCTTAATACACAGTGATGCTCTTCACAACAGGGTAGTCTCCTGATTGGAGCACTTATAACTGACTCACAAAGAGATGTGAGCTTTCTAGTTCTGTCTGGCATCAGCCACACTGAAGAACGATCAGGGGAAAGAGAAAAGGCTGACATCACCTATGGGCAGGGGTGGCTCCTCCGCTAGGGCGGAGGAGTGTCACCCCCCCACCATCAGCAGGAGCTGCAAAACGTTTATAGTAAGAACATGTTTCTACTATAAAAGTGGGTGGGGCCATGGGCGTGACGGGGACAGAGGGGGAGTGCTCAGCACTCCCCCTCCGTGCACATGCATGTTTGGCCGTCCATCTCGGGCCGGCCAAACACAGATGTGCAGTAGGCTCTCTTCAGCCCCGCACTCTGTTTCCGGGCTGGAGAGGGCAGGCAGAGGCTCCCAGTCTGCCTGGGAGCGCCAATCCTATTGCTGCTTTGAGCAGCGTCAGGATTGGCCTCAGGACAGGCAGGAGCCTATGCCTGCAACAACAGAGCAGAGCAGAGCAGATGGTGCGGTGCGGAGTGGAAAAAAGGTAAGTTTTATTTTTTTGGGGTCCCCTCCCACATGTCACGCTGTCCCGCCCTAACCTGCCCCTTTTTCCTCCTGTGAGCCGCGTCTGCCTAAGGATTCCCTTTTCACCTTAAACAACAGTCTGCAGATGAAACTTTAACCCTCCCTCCTAATGACAGTGCTACAGGAAAACTATTCAGTAGCCATTATCAGTGAAATGTCTAATTCGATTTCTAAAGGAACCTTGTCTCTTATCTCCCTATTCCATACTCTGTATCTCCTTCCTCCTACTACAGGAATCTCCGCAACACATTTCCACTGTCTGGGAAAACAACCTTGCCTCAATGTTGTGCAAAAGTCCAGACCAAGGAGATCCGACAGGCTTCTATTACTATGGCTCACTCATACATATAATGCATGCGCTAAGCTAGCAACATATATAAATATGCACTATATATGCTTAGGATGTTATTGCTAGGGTCTGGGTTACTACAGATAGGCAGAGCCTTCTAAGAGTGGGCCAGTAGGCCTCCACTCCAGTGAAACAGAAAAAAATGGTCTTATCACAACTATGGATTCACAAAACAATGTACACTACCACCACTCCATTATGTTCTAACCCATGACATGACAAGGACGGTCGCCCACTGTCTCCATAACGAAGGCCCACTTGGTGCACCCCTCAGTTCACTTAACAGATTCAGGACCTCACTCACATCAGGGGACATGCCTCAGACTCCATATATTCTTGATTAGTGTGTGATTAGGGCCAAAATCAATAACAGTCCCAGGATCAAAACCCCTTTTAATCTCCTCTATCAGCAGTACACAGCACCTTTAAGCAAGCCTCACAATCTCATTTAGGCAGCGGCGTAACAAAAATTGAGGGCCTTCTGCAAAGTACATGAAGGGTCCCCCTCCCTGGCCCACCACCAACCAGTTTTGATGATCTGGAGCTCAGGACCCCCAGCACTGCGGGTGCTGTGGGGTCTTATGTTATGCTACTGCATTCAGGAGTCAAGAAATAGCAAATCTAGTTTGCCCTCTGGAAACCCTGCTATTTTCCTTCTTATTTTGTGGGAAATAGGCATAACATATCATCGCAACACCCACTGCAGCTGCACCATTGCATTCCCAGGCTTCCCTCCCAATTCACCTGCCAACATCCTCACAAAATTAGTGAAAGACAGTTACAGTTGTTCCCACCCCCTTTGTTGTATGGTTCAGATATAGCATTAGGCTCTCTACATACAGTGAAACAGCAGGTGGTATACGCTCTACATGTATTCCTCTATACATGCCACTGGCCCTTATGATATTAGTGGATGGTTCTATTGTCAAGACAAAGATCAAGGGGTAAAGGGACTACTTCCTCCGAATGTATCTGCTTATTCTGCAATTGTTGGACATTCACATTCCATGAGAATCCTTGCAGTTGGGCTCTTATTTAGCAATAGAATCCAGTGAGTTATGGCCCCTCCACATTCCATTAGCTTCACCACTGCGATCAGGTACATCCAGTTAACAGTGTCAAAGGCCTTCTCGAAGCCAACTGACACCTTTATTGTTACAGGGCTTCTACTAAAGCAGCTTCCAGTATGTGAGAAAGCCTTCCAATATTTGATGTTGTATTGTGCTCTAGGACAAAGCTGCTCTAGTCTAGATTAATATGTTGAGTTAAGTGTTGTATGGCTCTCAATAATGTTGCCTAATATCATGCAATCACTATTTAAGAGTGGTAAAAAGTAAACTGTTGGTGCTGGGTCTGTGCTAAGTTTGGGAATAGAGATGATCAGAGCCTCATTGGTCGTAGGGGCATTTGAGAACAGGACTGTCTAACACGATGCTAATGGGCAAACATATCATTGAAGAAAAGTAGCTATGAGCTTACTTCAAGTCAATAAAATGTTCAGTACAGAAAGAATAAGTACAAATAGGGGTATATTGCAGCAAAGACAGACCGAGATTTGCCTGCACAAGCCTTTGAGTATACAATTATAGCTTCTCTTTATATTTCCCCAACATTGTCTTCACAGAAAGGAGGTACATATTTCAGAACCAAAACACTAGATAGTGGTATTAGCAGGCACATGGCTTTCTCATGAAAAGAGTGCATAAGTCCTTAAGAAAAGATACAACAACAGTGGTTTCAGACTAGGCTGGCTTGATTGAAAATTACTGATTGCCAAGCCAGCCATAAAAACAAGGCCTCTAACAGTTGAATATTGCAATCAAAATGACTACATTTCAAATAACATAGCATTGGTAATTTGTGATATATTCCAGCATAAATTGAATGAATTCACAATATGTTTTATGAAATTTGCTGGCAGTTCATCCGTACCTGCTTTCTTATTAGTCAGTATACCTAGTATCGCAGCCCTAATTTCCTGTTCACCTACTTCCAGATACTCTCTGACTGTCATGGTTAAGTATTGAGCTTCATGGTGGTCTTCCACTTCACCTCTAGCTAGCACTAGTAATTGTAGTACACCTGTTATTTAATGCTGAGAGTTCCCACTTCCTTACTTCCTTCTCCTTATGAGTGCTTGAGATTGGCATGTTCCAGCTCAGTTCGTTTTTACAATCTTGCTAGCAACCTTCCCACTTTATCTCGCTCTGTATGGTCCCTAGTCACATATTGCCTATAGTCTTTTCTTCTCAGATTCTCCAAGGCCTGCATATACTTTTTCATCGTTTTCAGTTTCCTCCTGTTTAGTCATTCTGTGTTATCCCGCTGTCAGCAGGTCCTTCACTGTTTTTATGACAGCTTGAATCTCCCCACACAGTTCTTTTCTACTGCAATGGGTAGTTCTTTTACTGGGTCCCCATACCTCTGTTGGACCCCTTTCACTAGGCCAAGGCATCTGAACCAGAGCCTTCTTTTCCATTAAAATGATGTTTTTAATCTACTGTGGCCTCTGTATACATAGGGTCCCCTAATGCACTACCCTCTAACGTCCAGATAGGCATTGAGGTTACCCCAGTGGAAGGATGATATGGAAGAATTGTGGTCTAACAGTGTCCTACCTTTGCATTCTACCAACTGAACTCCTGTAAGCACTGCTGGATTAGAAAAAAATGTAAACAAAATTACATTGAGTTTGTGGATATGGGAGTATAAGGAAAACTCCTAAAAACACAGATAGCTCCTTTGCCATGGTTCCTGAAGCTCCCGGTTCCTCATCCGGTCACTCAGTGGCCTAGTTGTTTTAACCTCATGGGACGTGTGAAGAGATGGGTGTGACACCATCTACACAGTTAATGCCCTTCAAATTGTCAAGGGTAGTTGTACTACCGTTCTCACACAGGACTGAAAACTGTCTCAGGAACCATCCAGCCAGATTAAACAGCCCATACCGCTCCTCCTATCTACCTCCACCATCAAGTTTGTGAAGGGAACTCCCAGTCTCACTCATACCAAAGCTTCCCTTGCACATGTAAAATAACCCCAATGGGCATGCTGAACCTTCATGGTCTATTGAATCACTAACACTCACAATGTACTAGTCTGATCCAGTTCTGTCAGAACAAGCACATTTTCTCAAAATAATTCCAAACACCAGACCTCTCCAACATAACAGTCGACTTTGTAATTTGGATGCCTGGGTCTCTTTAAACTGAGGTGGGAGGCAAGAGGTATAGCAAATGTGCCTGAATCACCTCCATTGGCCATTCCCTCTGATGATGTCCTACCAACAGCTGTGGTTAGTCATCATCATTTACAGGATACCAGAGCTGTTTCCAGCTCATCTCCCCCTTCTAACTCTCACAACATCCCAGTTCTGTGCAGACTCTTTCGGGTGGCTGTGTTGCAAGTCATTAGCTAGTCACAGGGAAACCTTTGACAGCTTATCTTCTTGTGATGTGTGTTCATATCCTGACTCAGATCTTTTCATCTCAGGGAACGATCTTTTTTTGCCTTCTGAGAACCGTTTCTCCCCACACACTGCTACCACCATGATCATTACTTCCCTTCTAGTTTTTATCTGCCACTCTTCCAGTTTCTTGGCTCTCTGTGTCACAACCTTTTCATCCGCTGTCATTTTAAGGAATGTTGTTCCTGAGTGGGTCCCTTTTCCCTGACCAGACAATGTTTTCATGCAGTTGGTGAAGAACACCCACCTGACAGCTGGTATCACCTTCAGAGGTTCAAGCAACAGTATATATTGTGTTTCTCTCTTTTTTCCCTTTGCCTCCAGAAATGAAGATCCCAGCTGCAGCACCACTGTAACTGAAGAAAATTTACAAATACTATTTCTTACATTGAAGGCACCTACAGTTTGAACTCTATCAGGATTGTATCTTTATTGTGGTAGTGGATGTCTTGCCACCACCAACTGAAGTGGCAGGTTGCCTTGGGGTATTCTCTTAGCTGGTACCCAATGTACCCTTTCAATGGCATAGAATTAGGCAAGCCCTTGAGAGACAACCTCCTGTTCTATCCATGTTCCAAGTATCCAACCTTGTGCATGCCTTCATCTGACAATGGCAGCTCAGTCACTCTAATGTTTTTTTCTTTGAGAGCAGTATCACCGTCCACTGCTCTGTACTCCAGGTGCTGCACCAATTCCTTAATTTCCTAAACTTGCATCTTTGGAGCATCTTCTTCTCACCTCGGGTTCAGAAACTGCAAGCACTCTGGTGAGACATCATCATTATTCCCACCACTAGAGGATGACTAGATCTATGGACTTGGCGAAGAGAGTAGTAGTCAGATTCAATCATAAATCAATGACATACAACCATAAACATTTCTGTACAGCATGACACCATGAACAATTTAACACTAAATCAAACTACAAACCGAATAAAGTTTCAAAGCTTTATTACAATGCCAAAACCAATGTCAATCAATCAATCAATGAATCAGGAATTTGTTAAGCGTACTACTCACCTGTGAGGGTCTCAAGGTGCTGAGGAGGGGGAGGAGAAGAGGGGGAGGTGGTGCTACTGCTCGAACAGCCAGGTCTTAAGGAGTTTCCTGAAGGTAAGGAGGTCTTTGGTCTGGCGCAGGTGGGTGGGAAGAGTGTTCCAAGTTTTGGCGGTGAGGTGCGAGAGTGATCTACCGCTGGTTGTGGTTCTGCAGACGCGTGGGACGGTTGCAAGGGTGAGGTCAGCGGAGCGGAGATGCCGGGTCGGGGTGTAAAAGGGGAGCCGTCTGTTGAGGTATTCTGGTCTGGTGTTGTGCAGTGCTTTGTGAGCGTGTGTGAGGAGTTTGAAGGTGATTTTCTTGTTGACTGGGAGCCAGTGCAGGTCTCTCAGGTGGTCTGTGATGTGGCAATGGTGGGGGATGTCCAGGAAGAGGTGTGCGGAGGTGTTCTCGATGCGGTGCAGCCTATTCTGGAGTTTGGCTGTGGTTCCTTCGTAGAGAGCATTATCGTAGTCCAATTTTCTGCTTACAAGGGCTTGGGTGACTGTTCTTCTGTTTTTGGTGGGTATCCATTTGTAGATCTTTCAGAGAATGCAGACGGTGTTGAAGCAGAAGGAGGAGATGGTGTTGACTTGCTGGGTGATGGATAATGAGGAGTCCAAGATGAATCCTAGGTTGCATGCGTGGTCGGTGGGAGAAGGAGTGGCTCCGGGAGTGGCAGGCCACCAGGAGTCATCCCATGCGGAGGGTGTGGAGCCAAAGATGAGGACTTCCGTCTTATCGGAATTGAGTTTGAGGCAGCTGCTCTTCATCCATTCGGTGATGGCCTTCATTCCTTCGTGGAGGTTGGTCTTGACGGAGTCCTTGGTGAGGGAGAGGATCAGCTGGGTGTTGTTGGTGTATGAGATGATGTTGAGGTTGTGGGATCAGGTGATGTTAGCCAGCGGGGCCATGTAGACGTTGAAGAGGGTCGGGCTGAGGGATGAACCCTCAGGTACACCGCAGATGATTTCGGTGGCCTCCGAGCTGAATGGGGGGAGGCAGCCTCTCTGGGTTCTGCCGGTGCGTAAGGAGGTGACCCAGTCCAGGGCTCTGTCATGGATTCCTGCATTGCTGAGGCGTGAGCGTAGGGTGTGGTGGCAGATAGTGTTGAACGTGGCCGAGAGGTCCAGGAGGATGAGGGGCGTGGTTTTGCCGTTGTCCAGTATGGTTCTGATGTCATCGTTGGTGGCGATGAGGGCGGTTTCGGTACTGTGGTTGCTACGGAATCCGGGTTGGGAAGGGTCCGGGGTGCAGTTCTCCTCGATCAAGCAGACTTTTGCCAGGAAGGGGAGCAGGGAGATAGGCCAGAAGTTGTTGAGGTCCTTTGGGTCCGCCTTGGGTTTTTTGAGGAGGGCGTTGATCTCGGCGTGTTTCTAGCTCTCCGGGAAGGTGGCGGACTCGAAGGAGCTGTTGTTGATCTTCCGTAGTTGGGGTGCATTAACGGAGCTTGCTTTGTTGAGGATGTGGTGAGGGCAGGGGTCAGATGGATAGCCGGAGTGGATGGTGTTCATGATTTTGATGGTGTTGTTGTGGTTGACAGGGGTCCAGGAGAGCAGGAGGTTGGTCGGAGGTGAATATGTGGTGTTGGTGCTTGCCGGGAGGGTCTGGTTGCTGAAGCTGTTGTGGATGTCTGCAATCTTGTGGTGGAAGTAGGAGACTAGGGAGTCACAGAGGTGTTGGGATGGCGGAATGGCGGCGTTGGGGCTGGAGAGTTCCTTCACAACGTTGAATAGCTCCTTGTGGCTGTGTGCGTTGTTGTTGATTAGGTCTTTGAAGGCGGTTCTCTTGGAGGCTCGGATGAGTTGGTGGTGTCTGCGGATGGTGTTTTTGAAGGCTGTGTGGTTGTCCAGAGTCTGATCTTGGAGCCACTTTCTTTCAAGTCTTTGGCAGGTTTGCTTAGATTCGTGGAGGTCAGCAGTAAACCAGAAGGCCTTTTTGTTGATGCGTCTGTTGGAGAGATTCTTGATTGAGATGAGAGTATTGGCACAGGTGTCGACCCATTGCCTGAAGTTGAGGACAGCTGCATCAGTGGTGCCAATGGGTGGGTTCCGGGAGAGGGTCGGGATAAGTTGGTCTTTGGTGACCTTGTTCCAACTGCGATGGTGGATCTGTTGTGGGTGGTGGTGTGTTGTCGGTTTCTTGAAGGAGAAGTGGATGCAGCGGTGATCTGTCCAGTGGAGTTCAGTGGTTTGGCTGAAGGAGACGTGATTTCTGGCGGAGAAAATAGGGTTGAGTGTGTGTCCTGCGGAGTGGGTCGGTATTGTGACGAGCTGTTTGAGGCTGAGGTTGGAGAGGTTGTCGAGCAGGGTGGCAGTGTTGTTGTCGTTGGTGTTCTCATCATGTCACATATATGGTGCGCAAAACTCAGTTATAAACATACAGGAAAACCATTGGCTGACCAAAACGTCTAAAGATATTTAGCCTACTAAACATCAATAGTGTTAAACACTCCAAAAGAATGACATAGATCAGCAAAACCACAATATACACATTAATTTCAGATTTCAAAGCAGATGATGGTAACATCAGTAAATCATCAAAATACAATTTTAACAGTTAATTGCAGAGCTGGGCCTCCCTTTGCTCTAACACGAATTGGGACTTGCTTGTGTGGAAACGATCTAACACATGCTGGCAAAAGCAAAAGCAAGACAAAAAGAATTTGGAAAAAATCATCTAACTATGGCAACTCTCTATAAAAAGTGTTGGTGTAAGTATCTAAGCTGAAAAAAAACAAGAAACCACATTTAATTATACGTCTCCTCACGGGACAGCAGACGGGAATACTTCATCAGACAGAATGTTCACCTTCTCCCGACATCAGTAGACAGCAGCATCAGGACAGTGCAGAACACTGGCTGCACATAGGACAGATCAGCAGTTCAGAATTGGTTAAGCATATTAGTGCTGAATAGAATACAAAATGGGGCAATTAAGACTAAGAAGAAATTCTTCAAAGACTTGGAAAAGAAAGGAGGTGACAGCAACAGACTCAAAGCAGGAGTAGACAGACTGTGGCAGAGATCTGCACAGAATAACTCAAAGCTTCAGTCTCACTATTTAGAAATATGCATGGGCTTCCTGATTGGTCCTGCAGGTGGGCTCATCTTACACACAAGATTTGGTGTCTAATAGTTGTCGATGGCACCATCAAGTTTGCACCTATTCTGCATTTTCACAGCAAAAGTGCCTTGCCATTTCAATGATTTCATACAGTTCTGACAAAATATTACATTTTCTAATTGTTTGTTACTTCAGAATCCTTTCTCACAACACAAAAAATAAAGTAAGCATTTCTCACATACAATTATTAAAGTTCCCTGTCTTGTTCGACAGCTAGAACAAATAGTGTTATATAGTTAACACTGAAATATGTTCTTCACCTTCAATACAATAGCACATTCAACATCATGTTAGGAACCTAGGGAAAATATTCAGGTCAGAGGGAACAGAATAGGCAAGTAATTTTCCTCTACTGCTCTAAGAACAAAACTCTCAGGCCTAGTCAAGCTAAGAAAACCTAAATGCACTTAAATACAATTAACACATATCAATCCTATTGCGCACCTTACAATTAAAGCATATATGCAAAGCAAATTATTTAATTGCAAAAATTATTTACAACATATTAGAACACAATTTAAACATTTATTTATATTTCTGCACACATGTAAATCATGCTAATAAAATTCCTTTAATTCAATATAAGTACAATTAATGCATATTCATTTAATACTTCACTTCTAATATTCATCTAGGAAAATACCTTTTGCAGAATCTCATGTCAGTAATTCACTCAGATGTAAATGCACAATATCGTTCCTGTTAAACGTGATGTCAAAATACAAATGGCAGCCACATTATTTTAAACATGCACATTTTACATTTCCATGTTAATTTCTCTATTAGACATTTAAATTGAAGGTTTGTAAGTCGCCATATGATAACTTCTATGCCACTAATGTATTAGTAAAATAATCTCTATCAGTGGTGTAGGAATCTGACACAAATCCAGCCTTGTAAATCTAGGAATGCATCAGATTCCATAGGTGTTGCGTGGGAACACCCACAGCAACACCCATGGAATGACCCTTGTACGCAGAGTAATGCATGAAAGGGGGGCCATATTTAAAAGGCCATGAAACACCAGACAAGGTGGCTTTGTGTTGTCTTGTAAATATGGGCCAGCATACTGAGCCACCTGAGTGTCACAAAAAAGTGATGCTCCATTGGCCCTAGGGGCTTGTAAATTTGCCCCTATGGTCTGCTAATAGTTAATTCAGAAATCAGCAGTGCCTGCATATAACACAAACTAGCACAGCAGCACACTGCAGTCAATGTTATTGCATACATATGGTTCCTGATGTGGAGTAAGCCAGAAAATGCCTCATCCATTAAATGACTTTCTCATAAATTTCAGGTGTTTCCCCCCCCACAAAGCTCCCAACGAATTTCCTCAAGCTTAGCAATGGACTCTCTCAACCTAATGACACACACACCCAGGCCACTGCCCTTCCCTCCCCTGCCTTCCATTGCCTTCTTGTTCTCATTTGCTCTCTTGTCCAGCTATTTGTACCACAGGCCCTTTTCTCTTCAAAGGTGGTGAGAGGCACTTTCAGGGCACAAACAGCCTTAGAGATGGTTGTAATGTCCTGTGTCTCATGGCTCACTCACCACACTCTTGTGTACTTTTTCGTGGCCGAGCTAGGCTTCTGCTGCTGTTGCTCAGTCCCGGACCCTCTGCCACCACAAACAAGTCTCTGTAGTGCAGTGGGTACTTCAGCACCCCAACACCAATTACCTGTTGATTATGCCCATAATGGTAATCAGCATGACAATGGATCAATCGGCTGGTGATAGCATCTTACTCCATTGCAGGCCACCACTCCCACCAGAGCATTCAGCACACCATGTTTTCGCTTCACCATCTCTTGAGTACTAATTTCTCTCTTCTTACATGGAAACATGGAGTGGTGCATGCACTGCTGTGATGTGTGAACTATGGACATCATTCTTAATATATGAATGCAGAGCCTTTTTTAGCCCCAGCGACAGAGATTAGAGTTTGCACTAGCATAAAGAGGGTTTTGCACCAATTTGCTAACTCAGCGACTGAAGTTCAAACACACATTACCATAATACTCTCTGTGAGTGAAGAGAACTGCTTTCTGTGTGGATGTGCTACTTGTGAAATGGTGCCATGCTGTAACATGTAATGAAGTCAGTCAATGGCTGAAGTGGGCTGATAAATTGCCCCTTAATCCATGCTACAGTAGGTGGAAAAAAAAGGTATTGGTTCACACAGAGATGAAAAGGCAATCAGTCTGGCATTGGCTGCAAGAAGAAAAAAAGAAAGAAAGGAAGAAAGAAAGAAGAAGAAATAAAGAAAGATAAGGATAACTTAATACCGAATAGTTTCAAATAGACACAAACTGATATGCTGTGAAATTACACCTTTCAGAAAAGCAAAACTCCCCAACCGGAATGAAGCATTTTAAGTGCAGTGACTGCCAACTGTACTTTCAGGATTCCTAACAGGATGCGTGCAGCAGCATTCTGGATGATCTGTAGCCGATTTGTCACTGCTTCAACATTCTGGATGATCTGTATCCTGTTTATCAATGCTTTGGGACTTCCCAAATAGAGAGCATTCCCGTAATCAGGGTGGGATAGTCTTGTTCTGTTGTTATCTGCTCATATTTCATCATCTGCACTAGCTGTCTCCTCTATTGAGCATGACGTAGCATCATAGATGTCACTCACTTTCCAGAGGAAGTGACATGCCAGAGATTCACATCCCTCTATCGATGCTGCGGGCCCAGATTCTGGAGTTTCATGCCCCACAAACGTGTTTACTATTTTATATACCTCTGTAGAGGAGCTCCCTGATTGTTTAATCCTTTCTGCTAGGTCTCTTGTCCATACTTTCCGTATTTGATGGTAATATATTTTCCGGGCTGCTTTATAAATTTGTTTCTTTATGTCATCATTATCAACTCTCCCTTCCCTCTCAAGTATTTTACATTCTCTATTTTGGTTGCCTTAGCTCTGGTTAGAACCAGGAGTAGCTCCACAAAGGAACTAGTTCATCTAAGTTCTTTATAACCCGCTTTTTGAACCTTTCATACAGAACAGAGACTTCTTCATCTTTGGTGGAACTCAGGGTTGAATTGGACACTGCCTGCTCCCAAATATCGTTGTCTAACTTGGACCATTGTTGAGAGGCTTTAGAGTAGAGGGAGGTTGGCCATAAGATCTTATCCCAGAGTATAAAGTTGTGTCCGATCACCAGCACCTCTGTTTTCTCCCAGTTAAGCCTTAAACAGCTGACTTTCATCCCTGCAGTAAGCCATATTTCAACTGATAACTAGATGAAAGTTCAGATCCTTTACTGACCTGAAACGTATAATTTTCCAAAAATGGAGCAAGCCACCTTTAGGCTTCCCTGTAATGCCTACCATATCCAGCCTATGCTGCTGATCCACCTTGATCCATAATCATTTCCAGGTCCTCTGTGAACCTTAAAAGAGCTATCTGGGTGCTATAACATGCCCGAAAACTCATTTGGGTCAGGTAGAGAATATTATTAGCTTCTAGATGACCAGTAATCTTTCTATCAATTAGTTTCTCTAAAACTTTGCTCACACCTGGCAGAGAGGAAACAGGTCCATAGTTTCCTATTACCTCCGGATCTAGAATGGATTTTTTCAAATGCAGACCGATGATGGCATGCTTCCAGTCGTTCAGAATGCTACCTTTTTCCAGAGAGAGATTGAACATATTGGCCAACATTACAGCCATAGTCTCACCCCCTTTTAATAAAATGTCAGTTAGGGGTGGGTCAAATGAAGACTGCAACTTCATTGAGGTTCCTACTGTTGTAATATCCTCTTTAGTCAGTAGGACAAAGGTAGAGTCTTGTTCTGTTGTTATCTGCTCCTATTTCATCATCTACACTAGCCGTCTCCTCTATTGAGCATGACAGAGTATCATAGATGTCACTCACTTTCCAGAGGAAGTGAAGTGTCAGAGATTCACATCCGTCTATTGATGCTGAGGGTCCAGATTCTGGAGTTTCATGCCCCACAAACGTGTTTACTATTTTATATACCTCTATAGAGGAGCTCTCACCTCGCCATTGCATACTCTTGAGGCAGGACCGCTTGATTCGTTAAGCCATGTTTCTGTTAGAACCACGGCTATTGTTTCATTTTCTTGTAAAAGACAGAAAATGTCTAATCTGTGCTTAACAAGGGACCTACAACTTACTAAGTACATGTGCCATCTGCATCAGGAAGAGGTGGAACGACCTACAGGGGAAGGTACGTTCCGTTTGCTGCAAGACACCAGCTCGCAGTACAAAGGACTGTTCTCACAACTAACAACATAGGAGGAGCAGGTCTTGGCAATCATGCATCCTGAGGGCCTGGCAGGAGTAGCAGGAGGATTGGACTCTGGTAAGTTAACTCTTTACTACTTTCACCCTCCTACCTGCATGCCATCACATACCCCCAGCCTTACCCTCACTCTCATCACTTCACCACCTCCCACACACCCCACCATCACACCCCACTCATCCCAATGCCAAGCCCTGCATGCCGTACCAATGCTTGGACACCACTCACAGACCTGCATGGACACCTATCACTAAAGCATGCACACTAGAAAGAATCAGCTAACCCACGACATAACAACTCACACAAGGTAAAGCTGCCAGGGCAATGACAACCATAGAGGGCAACCCACCCATGCACAATATGTCACACACAGAAACAATAACACTGCATTTACATCCCCACGGGTATCCCAGCCAATGTCACTGGAGAAGAGGTGCCAGCAACATCCAGTCCCCCCACAGAAGAGGCCCACAGTGATGACAGCGACTCTGCTCACCTGGATCTGGATGTCCAACCTGGCCCATCAGGGACCTCCGGACAGTTGGTTCCCCAGGCACAGTCAGACATCACCACAGAGCCTCCCGCCTCTGAAAACAAGACAACAGCACCCACCCAGCATT
The DNA here is from genome assembly GCF_031143425.1 of Pleurodeles waltl. NCBI lineage: Eukaryota > Metazoa > Chordata > Amphibia > Caudata > Salamandridae > Pleurodeles > Pleurodeles waltl. The sequence goes on along the minus strand of NC_090438.1, from coordinate 485,430,853 downwards.
CCCATACCTCTGTCCCTAGGAAACGTCAATCAGCAGTATATCCACCACTACAGGGACCCCAGGGAACACCATAAACCCAAGACAATCAGGGACCTGGGGTCAGTGGCAGTGGGCACATGGTTCAGGGGACAGAGGCACAGGACAACAGGGAAGCTGGGAGGACTGTTGTGCGCCAGGGGATGGACAGGCCCAGGGAACCAACTCTCCAGGAGGCACTGTCGGTGATCCTGGGAGCATACCAACATTCCCAGGATACGCTGGGCCAGATCTTGGACAACGTGCAGGGGAACAGGCGGCTGCAGGAGGGAGAGTACCAGGGGATCAGGGAGGACTTGATGCATTAACAACACCCTGGTCTCCATTGCAGGGGTGCTGGCAGATATGGACAACATTATGAGGGAGGCAGTGTCACACTAGCGAGCCCCTGCCACTAGCCAGACTACTGAACAGCGCTCCACCTCCACTGCTGCTAGTGAACAGGAGGCCCTGCCACAGGACCAACAGGCCACCAGCACCCCCCCCCCTGCAGAAGCAGAACCACCCCGCAAACGTTCCCTGCGATCCAGGCAGAAGCCAGAGACTATTTCTAAGACGCCCACCAGGAAATAAGACTCTCCTGATTGTCACCCTTGTGTCCCACTCTGTCACCCTGTTCACCTTGAGCTGCCATTGCTTCCCTTCCTATGCCCCCTTGCTACAAATAGACTGGAACTGTACCCTGGACTTTCCTCCATCATCACCTCAGCCCATTGCACTTCTCCCTTTTCTTCATAGCACTGCAATAAACACACTTTGAAAAAATACAAGTATGGAGTATGTCAAATGATTTAAGTATGTATTCGTTTTACAAGGTTTAACCATTGCAATTCACCTGTACAGTAATGTTTACATAGGAAAGACCTGTAGTTGGTTGCAGTGAACACACCAGGAGTGATAGTGGGGCACCAACATCTGCAAAAAGAGTTGCCAGAGGGTACAGTGAGTTCCCATAGAAGTGGGAAATAACAGCCTGCCAGTGACAATGTGAAATAAAAAAATGACAATGAAAAGTGAAGTTACACTGTCTTACCTGTGTGGCATTGGAAGTATTGTCTAATCACTGCAGTTTTGTTGTCCTCATCCTCTGCCTCCTCATCTTCACTGTCCACAGGGTCCACTGCTGGCACACGGCCATCTCCAGCCTCCAAATGACGTCTCAAGGCAACGTTATGCAACATGCAGCATGCCATGATTATCTGGCAAACCTTCTTGGGTGAGTAGCACAGGGATCCACCAGTTAGATGGAGGCACCGAAACCTGTCCTTCAGGAGGCCAAATTTACGTTCAATGATCCTTCTTGTTCACCCATGTGCCTCATTGTAACGTTCCTCAGTCCTTGCCCTGGGATTCCTCACTGGGGCCAGCAGCCATGATAGGTTGGGGTAACGAGAGTCACTTGCAAATATCGAGGGACAACAGTTAGCCATACACTATCCCTAATATGCCAACGCCATACCCACACACCAATATCCACTGGGTGGGAACCAGGGCTCACCAATTAGCCACACCCTGTGCCTCTGTAGTTGGGCAATCACATTTGGGATGCTGCTATTCCTCAGGATAAAGGCATCATGCACCGACCCAGGATACTTAGCATTGATGTGGGAGATGTACTGGTCCGCCAGGCACACCATCTGCACATTCATCGAGTGAAAACGTTTTTGATTTCTGATGACCTGTTCATTTTGCCCGGGGGTGGGACAAATGCAATATGTGTTCCATCAATCGCCCCAATTATGTTGGGGATATGTCCCGTTGCATAGAAGTCACTCTTCACCGTGGCCAAATCCTCTACCTGGGGGAAAACAATGTAGCTGCACATGTGTTTAATCAGGGCAGCCAACACTCTTGTAAGCACTATTGAGAACATTGGCTGTGACATTCTTGCTGCCAAGCCCACTGTCTCTTCGAAAGAACCAGTTGCCAGGAAATGGAGCACTGCTAGAACTTGCACAAGCGGGCGGATACCAGTGGAGTGACGGATAGCAGATATCAGGTCAGGCTCCAGTTGGGCACACAGCTCCGTGATTGTGGCCCTGTCAACTCTGTAAGTGAGGATAATGTGTCTGTCCTCCATTGTTGCCAAGTCCACCAGGGGTCTGTACAGGGGAGGATGTCTCCATCTCCCATTCATCCTCAACGGATACAATCTAAGGGACAAAAGACTGAGGAGCCGGTCATTAACTGTACATTGTAGCCACTACAGTTCAATTCATGATGTGAATTTTATATGTATTAGTGCCATATGTCCTGTATGTACAAATGTGATGTGTAACGCAGTTATGATCCATGCCCTGCACTCCCCTGAAATGGCGTCCGCCTGTCCTGTATGGAGGGACAGGTGGAAGTGAGGTAATTCTGCTGACGTCGTGCGCCGTTGTGGGAAGCGTTTGGCCCATCAGGGACCTCCGGACAGTTGGTTCCCCAGGCACAGTCAGACATCACCACAGAGCCTCCCGCATCTGAAAACAAGACAACAGCACCCACCCAGCATTCCCATACCTCTGTTCCTAGGAAACGTCAATCAGCAGTATATCCACCACTACAGGGACCCCAGGGAACACCATAAACCCAAGACAATCAGGGACCTGGGGTCAGTGGCAGTGGGCACATGGTTCAGTGGACAGAGGCACAGGACAACAGGGAAGCTGGGAGGACTGTTGTGCGCCAGGGGATGGACAGGCCCAGGGAACCAACTCTCCAGGAGGCACTCTCCGTGATCCTGGGAGCATACCAACATTCCCAGGATACGCTGGGCCAGATCTTGGACAACGTGCAGGGGAACAGGCAGCTGCAGGAGGGAGAGTACCAGGGGATCAGGGAGGACTTGATGCATTAACAACACCCTGGTCTCCATTGCAGGGGTGCTGGCAGATATGGACAACATTATGAGGGAGGCAGTGTCACACTAGCGAGCCCCTGCCACTAGCCAGACTACTGAACAGCGCTCCACCTCCACTGCTGCTAGTGAACAGGAGGCCCTGCCACAGGACCAACAGGCCACCAGCACCCCTCCCCCTGCAGAAGCAGAACCACCCCGCAAACGTTCCCTGCGATCCAGGCAGAAGCCATAGACTATTTCTAAGACCCCCACCAGGAAATAAGACTCTCCTGATTGTCACCCTTGTGTCCCACTCTGTCTCCCTGCTCACCTTGAACTGCCATTGCTTCCCTTCCTATGCCCCCTTGCTACAAATAGACTGGAACTATACCCTGGACTTTCCTCCATCATCACCTCAGCCCATTGCACTTCTCCCTTTTCTTCATAGCACTGCAATAAACACACTTTGAAAAAATACAAGTATGGAGTTTGTCAAATGATTTAAGTATGTATTCGTTTTACAAGGTTTAACCATTGCAATTCATCTGTACAGTAATGTTTACATAGGAAAGACCTGTAGTTGGTTGCAGTGAACACAACAGGAGTGATAGTGGGGCACCAACATCTGCAAAAAGAGTTGCCAGAGGGTACAGTGAGTTCCCATAGAAGTGGGAAATAACAGCCTGCCAGTGACAATGTGAAATAAAAAAATGACAATGAAAAGTGAAGTTACACTGTCTTACCTGTGTGGCATTGGAAGTATTGTCTAATCACTGCAGTTCTGTTGTCCTCATCCTCTGCCTCCTCATCTTCACTGTCCACAGGGTCCACTGCTGGCACACGGCCATCTCCAGCCTCCAAATGACGTCTCAAGGCAACGTTATGCAACATGCAGCATGCCACGATTATCTGGCAAACCTTCTTGGGTGAGTAGCACAGGGATCCACCAGTTAGATGGAGGCACCGAAACCTGTCCTTCAGGAGGCCAAATTTACGTTAAATGATCCTTCTTGTTCACCCATGTGCCTCATTGTAACGTTCCTCAGTCCTTGTCCTGGGATTCCTCACTGGGGTCAGCAGCCATGATAGGTTGGGGTAACGAGAGTCACTTGCAAATATCGAGGGACAACAGTTAGCCATACACTATCCCTAATATGCCAACGCCATACCCACACACCAATATCCACTGGGTGGGAACCAGGGCTCACCAATTAGCCACACCCTGTGCCTCTGTAGTTGGGCCATCACATTTGGGATGCTGCTATTCCTCAGGATAAAGGCATCATGCACCGACCCAGGATACTTAGCATTGACGTGGGAGATGTACTGGTCCGCCAGGCACACCATCTGCACATTCATCGAGTGAAAACTTTTTTGATTTCTGAAGACCTGTTCATTTTGCCCGGGGGTGGGACAAATGCAATATGTGTTCCATCAATCGCCCCAATTATGTTGGGGATATGTCCCGTTGCATAGAAGTCAGTCTTCACCGTGGCCAAATCCTCTACCTGGGGGAAAACAATGTAGCTGCACATGTGTTTAATCAGGGCAGCCAACACTCTTGTAAGCACTATTGAGAACATTGGCTGTGACATTCTTGCTGCCAAGCCCACTGTCTCTTCGAAAGAACCAGTTGCCAGGAAATGGAGCACTGCTAGAACTTGCACAAGCGGGCGGATACCAGTGGAGTGACGGATAGCAGATATCAGGTCAGGCTCCAGTTGGGCACACAGCTCCGTGATTGTGGCCCTGTCAACTCTGTAAGTGAGGATAATGTGTCTGTCCTCCATTGTTGCCAAGTCCACCAGGGGTCTGTACACGGGAGGATGTCTCCATCTCCCATTCATCCTCAACGGATACAATCTAAGGGGCAAAAGACTGAGGAGCCGGTCATTAACTGTACATTGTAGCCACTACAGTTCAATTCATGATGTGAATTTTAATATGTATTAGTGCCATATGTCCTGTATGTACAAATGTGATGTGTAACGCAGTTATGATCCATGCCCTGCACCCCCCTGAAATGGCATCCGCCTGTCCTGTATTGAGGGACAGGTGGAAGTGAGGTAATTCTGCTGACGTCGTGCGCCGTTGTGGGAAGCGTTTGGGATCCGCCATCCAACGCCTCATTGGATAATATTGGACCCTATGGGGTACTGTGGCCAATGGCAATGTACGCTGGCGATGACGGTACGCACAGCCGCAGACGTGACTGCCATTTTCTACGTGATTCCTCACTTGCTACCTGACCTTCAACAGGAGAGGACCTATACTGCATGTGCTGCTGTGACCTGTGTCTGGAACCTACCATGGCCAGTGTGACTGGGAAAGGGCCCCTTCCTTCACCTCGGCAGAGTTGGAGAGACTAGTGGATGGGGTCCTACCCCAGTACGGATTGCTGTATGGGCCTCCAGACCAAACAGGTGAGTACACTATGAAGACGATGCATGGGGCATGAATGAATGGAGTGCTCTGTGTGAAGGCCTTGTGTAAGGGGGGGTTGATGGATGGGCCCTGGGCAGCGTGCAGCACGTATGCTGGGCCATGTCTGTGAGAAAGGGGGTGGGAAGGGCTATGATGGGCCATGAGTGTAAAAGCCAGGACGGTCTAACTAATACCTTTCCCTGTGTATATTTCCTCTGCAGGTCAGCACCCATCAAAAGAAGGGTATATGGCGTGCCATCGCCCAGGACTTGTGGATCCTGGGGGTCTACAGCAGGTGGAGCACCCACTGTCGGAAAAGGTGGGAGGACTTGAGACGCTGGGCATGGAAGACGGCGGAGGCCCAGCTGGGGATGGCCTTCCAATGATGAAGGGATGTCCGTCGAACCTTTACCCCCCTGATGGCCGGCATACTGGCAGTGGCCTATCCGGAGTTGGATTGGCGCTTGAGAGCATCACAGCAGCCACAAGGGGGTGAGTACAGTGCCCATCATTACTACTTACACCTGGTGGGGTGGTATCCAGGTGGGGGATGTGTGTCTGTGGGTGCCCCTATGCCAGGCCTGACATTGCAGAGTAGGTCCCATGTTGGGCAGAGATCTGATGTGAAATTCCTCCTACCTAGCTAGTAGGCATCCACTACTGGGCAGGGGTGTATGGGTCCCAGGTATGCTGCAGTTGGTGGTATGTGTCCCTCCCCATGCCCTGGTGACTAGCATTGTTACTGGTTGTGCATTGCATAGCGCGCAGGTCTGTTCCCTGTGTGTGAGGGTGGTGTGTACGCCAACGGTGTTGTTCGTCCACCCATAGACCAAGTGTATCCTTTGCTTGTATCTCCCCCTTTTTTGTTTTGCATTAGCATCATCTGGGGGAGAAGCAGATGCACCTCCATCCCACATGACCCAGGAGGTAGAGTACACCAACGGTGAGGGCATCAGTGGGATGGAGGGTGAAGGGAGCAGCACGGCAGAGACTTGAGTGGACAGTTCAGACACAGATACCTTCTCTGATGGAAGATCCATGGTGGTGGGGGACACCTCTGTGCACACCCCAGCTTCAGGTACAGCCGCCGCACCCCGTACCAGCAGCTCCCTCCCAGCAGCCCCTCAGCGAGTTGCCCGTGCCCACTCACCCAGGAGCGTGGGCATCTTCTTCCCCCAGGCATCTCAGGCCCTGCCCCAGTTAACTCTGCTGCCCTGAGTGAGGAGGCTAGTGATCTCCTGCAATCCATCTCTGTTGGGCAGTTAACCATTGTGAATGCCATCCAGGGGCTGGAAGCCCAAATGCAACAGACCAATGCATTTCAGAGGGCATTCACATTGGCTTGGCAGCCCAACAGAGATCAATCCAGGCTCTGGCCTCCTCTCTTATGGCAGCCATTGTCCCTGTTTCCACCCTCCCCCCTCCAATGTCCTCTACCCAATCCCATTACCCTCAACCCCAACCTATCCCAAGCACACAGGCAGAACACCACATAGGGTAACACACAAGAGTGGTACAGGCAAACACAAGCACCACACCTCATCCCACAGGCACTCACACAAACACCATCCAGATGCAGACATACCAACATACACTGCGTCCACTGTGTCCCCCTCCTCCTCTTCCTCCACCTCCCTCCCAGTTGCATCTACACTCACACCTCCGTGCACTACATCCTCATCCACTACCTCCATCACCAGCACACCTATCAGAACACACACCTCACTGGCAGTCACAACCCCAACAGCCATGCACAGGTCCCCTGTGTCCTCTTCCACTGTGTCTGTGTCCCCTCCTCCCAAAGTACAAAAACACAAGCACTAAGACACCCATCAGCCATCCACCTCACAACAGCATCCAGCCCATGCACCTGCACCCAAACACAGCAGACAGACACCTCCTACAACCTTTCCCTCTTCCTCCACTCCCAGACCTTCTCCCTCTTCACGCCCCAATGTCCCTAAGAAGCTTTTCCTCTCCACCACTGACCTCTTCCCTACTCTCCTGTCCTTCACGTCTGGCTAGGGTGGGTAAAACCCAGGCAAGCACCTCAGCCACCCAGTCCATAGGCCCAGTAGTATCCACAGCAACTCGTGGTGGGAAAGGATCCCGGGCACCAGACAGCCACACGGAAAGGGTGCCTGCCCCAAGTGCTGCCAGGAAGCCATGGGCAGCCATCTGAGGCTGCAGGGGATGGGATGGAGCCTCCCCCGACCACCAGCAGCATCAGCAGCGACACCGCTGAGCAGCCGTCACTGTCAGCGGACAGTCTGTAGTCCTGCATCCATGGGCTGTTGTGCGGCCTGGCCTCTGCAAAACCTCTGGGTATGACACCCACCTAAGAGACTGTGACCTTGCACTCACCATGATCTGCATCATGGGGCTCAATGTCCCCTCCAGAAACAGTGGATATGGCACCCACTCACCCCATTCTCTCCAGGATGAAAATCACAGGGCACGATGCCCCCTCCAAAACCAATGGTAAAGACACCCACTTGAGAGACTGTGGCCTTGCACTCCCCAGGACCAAGCAGTGGGCAAATCACCCACTTGAGATACTGTGGCCTTGTACTCCCCAGGACCAAGCAGTGGGCAAATCACCCACTTGAGAGAATGTGGCCTTGCACTCCCCAGGACCAAGCACAGGGCTTGTTGCTCCCTCCAGGACCAGTGGTGTTGTTCCGTCTGCCAGCGGAGGTGCCCCCCTGTTCCCTGTCCCCCTGAGGTGCCTGCCTATTTTCCAACTGATGCCCCTGCAGTGTTCTCTCTGTGTTGCTGCAGGAGTCAAGTGGGGCCTTGGACTTTGTAATGTGGCCCTGTGGCCCACGCACATTGAGGACAGGGCAGTGTCCCTTAATTTGTACATATGTATATACTTTTAGATTGGATGAACAGATTTCTACTATATTTATATTATTACACTCATCTTGCATTATTCCTGAACGGTACGAGGTAAATATGTTATGTTACTGCATCTGCTTGTGTGTATGGTGTTGGGAGTGAGGGTGTTGCGTGTGTGTGTGTCACTCTGTTTTTTCTACCCCCCCCTGTGTGCTAGGTAGTTGTACTCACCGTGGTCGTCTTCGCCGTCGTTGGTATTCGTGGTGGAGCAGGACGCAGAAAATCATGGGGAAGATCTGCAGTTCAGGATCCATGGCGGCGTGGTTCTTCCCTGCGTCTCCAATGGTGAGTCATTTCTCTTCTGTGCAGTATTTCCACCAAGCTTTTGATGTTGTTGGTACCGCCCCAGAAAAGGTGGCTGATTGGGCTGTCATAACACAGTGGGCGGAACATTGACTTCCGCCTGGCTTTTGGCGGCTACCACAGTGGTGCCTATTGATTCTGCCCTGGAGGTCGGTGTGGTAAAGTGACACGGGGCATCAGTCAACGTCATGGACGTTGACCGGTACAACAAGCTATCTCCCCCACTAGAGCTCAAGCCATGCCGCACAAAGATATATGTGTATGGTGGTGTAGAACCGCTTCCCCTCAGAGGGGCAACAGAGGTTACAGTCGGCAGCAACCGACACTCTACATGTGCAAAATTCCACGTGGCAGAAGGGAAGAAAGGAACGCTTCTAGTACCTGGAACTGATGTTCTTTGCCCGACAGGTGCACGATTCCCATGCTGAAGCGGTGCTGGAGGAGTTCCTGGAGCTCTTCCGTGGACTCTGGAAGCTGAAGGGCAAGCAGTTTCACCTACATGTCGACCCTACCATACACCCCTACTGCGTTGAGACATCGGAGGGTGCAGTTCCCCCTGAGGCCTCAGGTGGAACAAGAACTACGGACCCTTGAAGAGCAGGGGGTAATGGAGAAAGTGACTGGACCGACACCATGGGTTTTGCCTCTCGATATTGCCCCAAAGCCCAAACAGCCCGGAGTGTGGATATGCGCCTCCCCAACAGTGCCATCAAATGGGAGCGCCACATCACACCCACTATGGACGATATTATCGCAGACCTGAATGGGGCTCAATGGTTCACCAAGTTAGACTTGAACTCAGGGTACCAGCAACTGGAGCCAACCCCCGAGAGCCGCAACATCACCACCTTTTCGACACAAGTGGGGCTGCGTCGGTACAGACGATTAAGCTTTGGCGTCTCCTCAGCGCAGGAGATTTTCCAGAACGCAATACAAGAGACAATATCAGGTTTGGCCGGTGTCATCAATCTAAGTATTGACATTTTGATTTTTTCCAACTCTCTGGAAGAACATCATAAACCCCTGTGAGACACCCTACAGCGGCTGTCAGAGGCTGGACTAACACTACACCAAAAGAAGTATGCGTTCTACCGCAACTCTATTGAGTTCTTTGGCTACATTTTTTCAAGGGAAGGACTGAAAGTTGACCCCAAGAAAATGGAAGCCATCAAAGGGGCGTCTATACCTCGCAGTGACACCGAGGTCAGGAGTTTCTTCGGGATGGCGACGTATTGCTGGAGGTTCATCCCCAATCTAGCTACGCTCGCCGATCCCCTCAGGCGGCTCACAAAAGCCAGTACCCCATGGGAGTGGGGTGCGGAGGAGGACAAAGCATTCCGGGCTGTGAAAACAGCCCTGATGGACACGACAGTTATGGCTTATTTTCAAGAGAATTGAGGTGGTGGTGGATGCCAGCCCCGTTGGGCTAAGAGCGGTGCCACTGCAAGAGCAAAGTCATTAGCAGTAGACGCCTGTGGCCTACGCCAGCCGAGCCCACTCAGCAACTGAGATCCGATACACACATATTGAGAGGGAGGCGCTAGCCATTAGGTGGGCTTGTCAGCATTTCCACTTATATATATGTGGAAACAATTTCGGGATGGTCACAAATCACAAGCCATTGGTGTCCCTCTTTGTGGCCTCTGCCAGGCTTGCCCCTCCAAGGATTGAAAGGTAGGCCCTTCTTCTTCAGCCATATTGATTTCATGTTGTCTACTTTCCAGGGGTCAATGATCCAGCGGATTATCCTTCACGCCATCTTCTGCCTCCACGCTCTGAGGAAGAAGTAGAAAAGGAGAATGGACGTATGGAGAGTTTCGTAAGCATGATCGTGAGCATGGCGTGCCCCACGGCTCTGGCGGTGGCTGAGATCACTGACGCCTCAGGCCGAGACACCCTCATAGGCCGAGCAAAGGAGGCGCTATCCCCTGCTCATGGAGACGCTTTCATGTCAAACATCCGTGTTTGACTCCGAAGAACGTCGAGCAATGCAGTAGATGTGGAAGGTGAGGTTGGAGCTCTTAGTGAGTCCCGAGCGCACCCTTCTAAAAGGACGACGTTTGGTGATACCCCCGAGCCTGCAGAGCTGAGTGGTAGAGTTGGCACATCAAGGTCATCAAGGAACTGTGAAGACGAAGGTGCGCCTAAAAGGCAAGGTATGGTTCCCGGGGATGGACACCATGGTGGATGACCTGATATGCAGATGCCATGTGTGCGCCATCACTGCTCAGGATCCTGTCCCTGCTTAAGTCGTGACTGAGTCACCCAGCACTCGACCTTGGTCTTGGATCAGTTTGGAGTTCAGCAGTTTTCCAGATGGCCAGCTGACGACCGTCATAGTTGACTCGTGCACTTGGTTTCCGGTGGTGGAACGGGTGGTGTCCACGGCTTTTAAGCATGTAAGTCCAGTTCTTGAGAAGATGTTCGCTCTTCTAGGTCTGCCAGACGATATACAGACCGACAATGGCCTCACATTCCACGGCCAGGAGTACCATGACTACTTACGCTCGCAGTCCATAACACATCGGAGGATCACCCCTCAATGGCCCCAGGCAAACGGGGATGTAGAACAATTCATGAGGACGATGAATCGCGCCTTACGTATAGGGGTGAGTCAGCAAGAGGATGCTGAACTCTGCTTCTACACCTTCTTAAGGGCCTACCAGCAACTCCACATAGTACCACTGGATGCGCCCCGGCAGCTTCAATGTTCAGCTCTCCACCCAGAGACTGGATACCGGTGGACGGCTGCTGGCAGCCCGTTGCCCTAGATGTGTCCAAGATGCAGGAAAAGAGAGCACTGACCAACGCTAAGGCCAGTGAGAGGAGGAGAGCAAAACATCCTGATCTGCAGGTGGGAGAGTTAGTCATCCTGAAGGATCGCCACCCAGACTGGAAATTCCACACTCCATTTGAGACGGATGTGTAGAGAGTAGAGAAGGTTGAAGGGACCGTGGTGACCGCCGTGAGAGGGGGACGGCAGATGAAGTGGAACATGTTGTGGTTCCGGAAGGTGGTGCCTGGTGAGGGTGACGCCGATGCGGTAAGTGCGGACGAGAAAGGCAGAGGGTTCGAGATAGGTGGTGCCTCGCAACCAGGCTCGCTGCATGAAGGTTCATGAGACAACAAGGTTGGGTACAACCGGGACCCGGAGGGGGCCAGTTCCCCAGACCTGAGGCCATCAAGTGGGTCTGAACTCTGAGGAGGGGGTACCCGGTACCACCTACGGCCCAACCTTAACCCCAGCCAATGGCTGAAGGACTTCCTGTGCTAAACGGAACTGATGTGTCAATTGGATCTCTCTATCTCTCCCTCTCTCTCTTGTTTTCTTTTCCGCTGCTGGATTTCACCTTTTTGGATGTTTATGATGGTATACTAAAACCTGGGGGGATGTAGAGAGCCACTCAGACTCTCCTATGTTTTTGTTGCCCTGCTCCATGACGTGGTACGGTGTCTGGAGTGAGGGCTATATAATAAAGCAGGGCGGGACCCTTGTCGTCTTTTATGCCCGTGTAGCCAACAAAGTGTGTCGGTGTTATTACAACACATGTTCTGCGCATAGCGTGTCATCGCTGTACCCGGGGTCACTGGTTAGCGCCCCTCTACACTGACTAGGTATCTGCAGTTTTCTTGGGATTCTCCATAGGTCGCTTGTGCACCAACCCAATGTTATTAAATATCTATGCGGGGTCTCTGGCAGGGTGTTAGATTGACACAGAACTGATGATATCGCCTGTGACAGCAGCACAAATTGCACGCAGATTTGGACGTGGGTTTAAACATTCCATTTAATTCAAGGCTATTACTTGTGACAGTGCATGAGGTGACTGAGTGATTGGCCTGAGTGTCTGTCAGTCACCTGCATGCATATTTTACTTGTGCTGTGTGGGCGGTGCTCATACTGCTGACAGGGTTTGGCGAGATGAATTGGACCTGTGTGTGAGATCTTATGTATTTTGAGTCAGCGCAGTGCTGAAAGGAGTATGGTGCTTACTGCAGCAATTGAAGAAAATGCACTGGTGAGTTTCAGGTACCAGTTTGTTTTTACAATTTCTCAGTTTGTGGCTGTACAAACCAGCTTAAGCTTGGCAAATGTAATTCAAGACCTAGATGTGAGAAGGTGGTACAGGGCCAGCGACTCACTTCCTTTGTAAGTGTAGAGAGAACTGCATTTTTTCCCACCATGCCTCTTTTATGTCCCCTCGCAAGGTTGTCTACAATGTACAGGAATGCATTCCCTACTGCTAGATAGGTGCAGTGTGCCAGATTTTTCTTAGTTTTGGATAGGGGATCATAGTCTGTAACTGGACACAGGACAATAATTTTTTACTGCTACTCTGAGAGTGGCATTCTTTGTGTATATTTATGTAAATATGTTGACGCATGGAAATGCCAAACTCAATGGGACCTGGTTCACACAGGTAACTTGCACGTTAAGACTTCTGGCTATTCACAAAGGACTTCATTTACAAATGTAACTTACACTTTTGAATAATTTACACTTTTGAGTAAATTTGCTACTTTTTGCTTACTCACTAAATCACACTGCAAGTAACTACTAAAATAAAGCATTGTTAAAGTCAATAGGCCTGGGGTTGTCCACCAGCCTTTTGGCAATTCTTGTTTTGTGTTCTCATGGTTCTTCCAAAACTTTATTTTTTGGGAAGCTGCAGGGTGTCTATCAATCTAAAACAAATGACTAAAGGCAAAAATGTTTTTGTCTCCAAGAAGCACACATTGCCATGGTGCTCCCTGGCACTACTGAAGGGAACTACATTGTATGTGGATGTGGTCATTGTGAAAAGGGAGCATGCTATAACTCATTGCAAAGTCAGCCCATTTAAAAAGTGGGCTGACACATTGCCCCTTTGCTGCATGCTTTAGTGGCCTGGCGAAAAATGTGAATGACACCGCCACAGACAAATGTATGGAGTGTGGATGAAAACCTCTATAGATATGTCATACATATAATTTTCGTAAATGAGAAACATCTTGGCTAAAACAGGCCTAAAAAAGCCAGTCATTCTGCCATTGTCTGTAATCCTCTTGCCTTTGAGAAAGAAGTTCAGCAAAATGGAAGGAAAGAAAGGAGGGAAGAAAGAAACTAAGGAAGGAAGAAAGAAAGAAAAAAGAAACAAAGAAACAAAGAAAGAAGGATATCAAAGGGAAGGGAAGAATGAAGAAAGATAGTACAGAATAAATGTGTTCTGAAGAATTGTCCACCTATAAATTTCCATGCAGAAGAACTGGCATATATTTAGCATGTTCCACTTATGAATGGTGTATTCAAATTTGTGATGATTTCTCAAGGGGGGGTTGCAAATTTACAAGAGAGGGGGTCCAAAATGTGTTCATTTACCAGTAAAAATGATATTATTTTGTGAATCAGCGCAAAGCTAGGCAAACTTGTACCATGATTTTGTTTCTTCTGGTGTGTCAAATTTTATGCAGATCAATCAAAGGGGAGTAAATTTAAATGGTGGGATGGTTACAAAATATGTTATATGCTAATAACTTTAGTGCCTTATCACTGATCTGTATTAATCTTTGGAGGTGTTTTCTTGCTCAGCTTTCTCTTGACATATTACATTTCACACAAGTCTGTCAAGGTGAGAAAGTGTTCAATAGTTAAAAAACTATTCAGTTTTCCATTTAAGTTGGCTCTTGTTCACACATCTGCATGATGTCTGATAGGCTGCTAGCAAGTTGAGATAGTGCAGGAATCTCAAGTTGCAGGCAGATCTGACAATGGTGCACATTTAACACAGAGGTAAAAAATACTTGAATGATAATATTGCTAAACATATATTGGTAGCTATAGCAAGGATTGGTGTGGAATTTAACAGAACCTTAGCTGGTCTACTGTATCCTAGTTTCTGGAATTTCATTCTAATACATCAACTGAGGGCACAGTTCAGGGTGGCACACAACAGTGTTTATTTTCAAATAACTTTCTAACCCACTTCACATTGCCAAACCACAATCTACACAGCCTTCAAACATGCATTGTACTGCCTAGCCTTTAGCCTGGCTCTGTATTTTATTTTTGGGCCTTGCTTTAAAGGGTTCGCAGATCAAACTTTGGTACCTCAGACATGAAATGGACAAAGGAATCTAAAATCTTCTTGTCAATCAATCAATCAGGGATTTGTGAAGCTCACAACTCACCCGTGAGGGTCTCAAGGCACTGAGGGGGGGGGGGGTAGGTGCTGCTACTGCTCGAACTGCCAGGTCTTGAGAAGTTTCCTGAAGGTAAGGAGGTCTTTGGTCTGGCGCAGGTGGGTGGGAAGAGTATTCCACATTTTTGCGGCGAGTTGCGAGAATGACCTACTGCTGGTTGTAGTTCTGCAGACACGTGGGACAGTTGCAAGGGTGAGGTCGGCGGAGTAGAGATGCCAGGTCAGGGTGTAGAAGGAGAGCCGTCTGTTGAGGTATTCTGGTCTTGTCTTGTGCAGTGCTTTGTGGGTGTGGCTGAGGAGTTTGAAGGTGATTCTCTTGTTGGCTGGGAGCCAGTGCAGGTTTCTTAGGTGGTCTGTGATGTGGCAGTGGTGAGGGATGTCCAGGATGAGGTGTGTGGAGGTGTTCTGGATGCGTTGCAGCCTCTTCTGGAGTTTGGCCATGGTTCCTGCGCAGAGGTCATTGCCGTAGTCCAGTTTGCTGCTTTCGATGGCTTGGGTGACTGTTCTTCTGGGTTTGCTGGGTATCCATTTGTAGATCTTTTGGAGCATGCGAAGGGTGTTGAAGCAGGAGGAGGAGATTGCGTTGACTTGCTGGGTCATGGATAATGAGGAATCCAAGATGAATCCTAGGTTGCGTGCGTGGTCGGTAAGAGTTGGAGCGGCTCCTAGTGTGGCAGGCCACCAGGAGTCATCCCATGCGGAGGGGTGGAGCCAAAGATGAGGACTTCCGTCTTGTCGGAATTGAGTTTGAGGCAGCTGCTCTTCATCCATTCAGCCATGGCCTTCATTCCTTCATGGAGGTTGATCTTGGCGCAGTCCTTGTTGAGGAAGAGGATCAGCTGGGTGTCATCGGCGTATGAAATGATGTTGAGGTTGTGGGATCGGGTGATGTTAGAGAGCGGCCCCATGTAGATGTTGAAGAGGGTTGGGCTGAGGGACGATCCCTGGGGTATGTTGCAGATGATTTCAGTGGCCTCCGAGCAGAATGGGGGGAAGCAGACTATCTGGGTTCTGCCGGTGAGAAAGGAGGAGACCCAGTCCAGAGCTCTGTCACAGATTCCTGCATTGCTGAGGCGTGAGCGTAGGGTCTGGTGGCAGACGGTGTCAAACGCAGCCGAGAGGTCCAGGAGGATGAGGGCCACAGTTTCGCGGTTGTCCAGTATGGTTCTGATGTTGTCGGTGGCAGCGATGAGGGCGGTTTCGGTACTGTGGTTGCTGTGGAATCCGGATTGGGAAGGGTCTCCTCGAAGAAGCAAGTTGTCTGTTGACAGCCTTCTCGATGACTTATGCCGGGAAGGGGAGCAGGGAGATAGGTCGGAGGTTCTTGAGGTCCTTTGGGTCCACCTTGGGTTTTTTGAGGAGGGTGTTGACCTTGGCGTCTTTCCAGCTCTCCGGGAAGGTGGCGGACTTGAAGAAGCTGTTGATAATCTTCCATAGTTGGGGTGCGATGACAGAGCTTGCTTTGTTGAGGAAGTGGTGATGGCAGGGGTCAGATAGAGAGCCGGGGTGGATGGTGTTCATGATTTCAATGGTGTCGTTGACGGGGGTCCAGGAGACCAGGAGATTGGTCAGAGGTGAGTCTGTGGTGTTGGTTGTTGCCGGGGGGATCTGGGTGCTGAAGCTGCTGTGGATGTCTGCAATCTTGCGGTGGAAGTAGGAGGCTAGGGAGTCACAGAGGTCTTGGGATGGCAGGATGTCATTGGCGTTGGAGCTGGGGTTGTAGAGTTCCTTCACAACGTTGAAGAGCTCCTTGTGGCTGTGTGTGTGGTTGTTGATTCGGTCTTTGAAGGCGGTTCTCTCGGCAGCTCGGATGAGTTGGTGGTGTCTGCGTATGGTGTTTTTGAAGGCTGTGTGGTTGTACAGAGTCTGATCTTGGCGCCGCTTTCTTTAGAGTCTTCAGCAGTTTTGCTTACATTCGTGGAGGTCGGCGGTAAATCAGAAGGCTTTTCTGTCAGTGCGTCTGTTGGAGGGTTCTTGATTGGGGCGAGAGTATTGGCACAGGTGTCGACCCATTGCCTGAAGTTGCGGGCAGCTGCATCAGTGTCGGTGGTGTCGATGGGTGGGTCCCGGGAGAGGGTGCTATAAGTTGGTCTTAGGTGACCTTGTTCCAACTGCTGTGGGGGATCCGTTGTGGGTGGTGGTGTGTTGTGGGTTTCTTGAAGGAGAAGTGGATGCAGCGGTGATCTGTCCAGTGGAGTTCGGTGGTGTGGCTGAAGGAGACATGATTGCTGGTGGAGAAAATAGGGTTGAGTGTGTGTCCTGTGGAGTGGGTCGGTGTTGTGACGTGCTATTTGAGTCCGAGGTTGGAGAGGTTGTCCAGCAGGGTGGCGGTGTTGTTATCATTGGTGTTCTTGAGGTGGAAGTTTAAGTCCCTGAGGAGTATTTTGTCAGTGGATACGAGAGCGTGCGTGCTGATGATGTCAGTGATGGAGTCGCGGAACTGCTGTTGGGGGCTGGGGGGCCTGTAGACGAGGGTCCCTCCGAGGGTGGTGTTTGGGTCAGTGTGGATCTGGAAGTCGAATGGTTTCTTTTTATTTTTGAACATTATTCTACTGAAACGCTAAACCTTGGTTTGAGCACTGTCTGCACATTAACAGTTCAGTTATCTCTATTGTTTAACCTTTTGAAGCCCACCAACATGTTATTGTGATGCTAATTTCTTAAAAAGGTGAATATATTTACTCCAAAGAAAGTAACACTTCTCTGAGTATAGATTTTCTTTCATTCCAAGATTGGTATACTACCCTTCAGGGTTTCTTTTTGTAACAGTGGGCAACGGTTTTTATAGCAGTTAAAACGGGAACTGATGTTTTTGACCACCTCTTTAAGTGCACCTCCCTTGATGTGTTTGTATTTTAAAAAACACTCACCTGAAAACCAGGAGTTCTGCAGATGCATTGCTGATCTGTCCTCTCCTAAGTGGGTTGTACCTAGTGCTTGTTAGCAATGACAGCTTTCTGGCTACCACCAGCAGGGGGATAGAGTTGAGAAGACAAAAAGAAAACTTCAAAGGTATCTGCCTGTTTCTTGAAGTGATTGTTTCTTCCTAGCACTGGGTTCTTCCTCGTCTGTTTCTCATTCGAATTGCCCTTGCTGATCTTCAGCTGCTTCTGAAAAACAAGCCTGAAGTTATTCTTCTTTTCCAACTATTGAATTGATATTCACAATGAATCCATCAACATCTTATTTTTACTCAGTCAAACTTAAAAAAAACTGCTCTTTAAAGATTTTCACCAAGTACAAATAATGAAATCAAAACACAGATTATCACACTTCTCACTTGATTTTTGAAAATGTTCCTATATTTTCCAAATGTTAATGTAAAACATAATCTTTGCAGATATGAATTGGTTCTTTCACTTTTAGGAAGTTTGATTAGTTTCCTGATGTTTATCTGAATAGTTCAATAGTTCAACAGTAATCAAGGTCTCATAAATCAAACTATGTACTAACCTTTTTGAAACTTCAAAAAAGGCGTTACTTTACAACACTTGTCCTTTTCTTTGGGCTATTTGATGATTGGGGAACAACTCCCCAAGTCACCACCATGTTTTTATTTCAATCAACAGCAGTGGAGGCTCTGCATCAGGATCAATACTAGTCTAAGGGATAGGTTATAGCCAAGCTACCATTGTTGAACTGGGCACAGTATATATACCACCGTGCCCAAGATAGCCACCGAGATTTGGGACCCAAGATCTTGTGACAACTCAAAGGGATGAGTTTTGTGATATCTAGTGAGATCTCATCCCCCAGAAGCAGGAGAGAGAAATGATCTGTAATCTGATAGCTTGATCTTATCTAACTCAATATTCCTACTGCTAGATGTTTACTCATGAAGGGATGGACTCTATTGGAAAGGCTTCTGGCAGATTGAGGGTTTATTTGACACTATGAAAGTGGAATCCTGAGTTAACTTAGGAATGGATGGAATGGGCAGGTGGGCAAGGGATTGATGGTACAGACATCAGCGTAAAACGTTTAATTCAGGAACCAAAGAGCATTAACTGTTTTTTTGGAAAGTTTTGTGCAGGTTTGTCAGACTGTGCCAAAGCTATTAGGAAAAACAAAAAATGACTGTCTAATGAAAACTCAGACCTAGCTGTAACTATACAAGCACAGTAAGGTCCCACTTTAATAATAAATCTTTTCAAGCATCCATGCAATTTATGATACTGTTCATGAAAAAGGGCTGCAGAAAGGAATATTTGAGTTCTCCATTAAAGGTTTATTGTTGAATGCTAAACAGTTCCAAGTGAAAGTTCACAAAACTGGATCACAAAATAGAGCAGAGGCTCAGCCAACACGTGTTTCGCCCCACATGGCGTGTAAGCCAGGGCTTTCTCAAGGCTGTAAAGAAGAATCGAAAAAAAGCTAAGTGTTGAGCTCATTGCCAAATTGGGAGAAAAAGAATCACCGAAAAGTGAAAACCTCAAATAAGTGAGAAAGAGCATGCACCCAATTCACTGGGCTAAATTGAAAAAAAGAAAATATACCAAGTGAATGATAATGGTAATAGCCTCTAATGGTGCAACACAGGTCCATACAATTGTAGTGCTTCGTATTGGAAAGAAAAATGTAACTAAAGAATAAAATAAAATATGAATAGATATTAGAAAAGTGCTCCATGCTTAGTGAAAGATAGACCAAACGATGTGAAAAGTTGTTACTGATTCTAGGAATGAGTATTATTATAATCCGAAAAAGACAAGAGAGGAAGAATTGTGAGTGAATTAAGTGGATATTTAGGTTAACGGTGCCGGCGCTAAATGACAAGATAGCGTGAGAAAATTATATAGTTACGCTGGTTAGTACTGTGCTAGAGGATAAATAACAATATGTGAGAAAAATAGTCACTTATGTGACAGATTGTTAGAACATACCACGTTATTTCAAGTATATTTCTTCAGGCAATTGCCGTAATTTAGGCAGAAAATCTGTCTATGAAATAGGCATGAAACATTATGTGTGGGTCAGATACTATTACAAATAAGCAACATGAAATGTGGAAAATATCCAACTCATTTTCAATTACTAGTTAATGGCCATGGTATATGCTACAACATGAATATAAAGCTTCACTGTAGCATACTTTGTAATTGTCGATAGTATAGAGGAGTTCAAAACCACCTTCGGGAGAGTCTAAACAAGAACTAGTAACTAACAATCAATGGCCAAGATCATCACATCCATGATGTCATCAACTGTGAAAGTATCAATGTGGTGCATATAGTTTGGTGCCCTTGTCATCAAGCCTACATTGGTAGCACTATTCGTCCACTCAAAATCAGGATTCAAGAACATTTTCGCAACATTCAGAAACCGGATGCCAAGGCACCCTTAGTGGAACATTTTAATGAATATCAGCCTCATGAACAAACTTTTACTTTTTGTGGACTTTGACGTATCATATTATCTCCAAGGGAGGGGCAATCTACCACTGCGGTTACGCCAAGAGGGAAGTCGTTTGATAATCAAACATGATACAGTTAACCA
Source organism: Pleurodeles waltl (assembly GCF_031143425.1). Lineage (NCBI taxonomy): Eukaryota > Metazoa > Chordata > Amphibia > Caudata > Salamandridae > Pleurodeles > Pleurodeles waltl. The sequence continues at coordinate 485,410,690 of NC_090438.1, read as the reverse complement.
GGGTCTCAACAAAGACCATGAGTGGCATTATTGTCTGATGTGAAGTGTCAGTCAAGCACTTCTTTCATTTATTTTGTTACTACAAAAGGAGAACTTATGCTTTATTTTAAGCCACCTCATTGCGTTAGATACAAAATATTGATGTATGTTCATGTTTATGTTTCTCTTGTCCCGTGGTTGCTATTAGAGGTTCGATTTTTCTTTCCTTGACCTTACTCATTTCGAATTATTTCTTCTTCAGAGCATCTTTTTTCTTGCTCTAAATACTATTGCATGTATTCTTTGTTTTTGATGCATTTCTTTGCAAAGTTGAGCAACCTGGCGATGGAGGAAATGCATCCCCATGATATGTACAGTTAAAGCAAAAAAAACTACAAAACTATGGTCGTTATTAATATTATGCTCCTTATGGCAATTTTTCCTTAAATCACTTGGTTTATAGTCCTTTTTCTATTTTTTCGGGACCATAGGTTACACCAGTCCTTCAAATTCGGTGGTGTATAAACACTGCAATTTTTTATTTCATTCTTACCTTTATTTTCAATTTTATTTTTCGGTTTACTCTTACCGTTATTTATTCTTACAGTGAAGTATCTCAATAGTTTTATTTAGTCTGCTCGCTTCCTGGTATGTAGATCATTTCCTTACTAAGATGGCGCCGCCAGTACAAAATATTAGATGGCGCGGCTTTCCTCCACGATATTGATGGAGCCTTACCAGGGCTATTTTCTGTAGTCCTTCCTCTATGCTCGCACCTATACTAACGAGGTAGGAACAACTCTAAAAGTATAAAGGTCCTCCGTTCGACACGGCGCCCCCCGAAAAAGAGGCGACGGACGCGAACAAAGTAAAACCTTATTGATTTTTGCTTTTAAGGTGAGAACGCAGACAGTCTTTGATTACAGCTACCTACTAGCGCCTTTTGAGACTCCTTCTGACTATTTGTATGACACTAATACGGGCCTTTTTGCCCACCTATATTATGCCCTAGCTGATATATAATATCATCTTGTTTAGACTCTCCCGAAGGGGGTTTTCAACTCCTCTATACTATCGACAATTACAAAGTATGCTACAGTGAAGCTTTATATTCATGATGTAACATATACCATGGCCATTAACTAGTAATTGAAAATGAGTTGGATATTTTCCACATTTCATGTTGCTTATCTGTAATTGTATCTGACCCACACATAATGTTTCATGCCTATTTCATATACAGATTTTCTGCCTAAATTACGGCAATTTGCCTGAAGAAATATACTTGAAATAACGTGGTACGTTGTAACAATCTGTCACGTAAGTGACTATTTTTCTCACATATTGTTATTTATCCTCTAGCACAGCACCAACCAGCGTAACTATATAATTTTCTCACGCTATCTTGTCAGTTAGCGCCGACACCGTTAACCTAAATATCCGCTTAATTCACTCACAATTCTTCCTCTCTTGTCTTTTTCTGATTATAATAATACTCATTCCTAGAATCAGTAACAACTTTTCACATCGTTTGGTCTATCTTTCACTAAGCATGGAGCACTTTTCTAATATCTATTCATATTTTATTTTATTCTTTAGTTTAATTTTTCTTTCCAATACGAATTACTACAATTGTATGGACCTGTGTTGCACCATTAGAGGCTATTACCATTATCAGTCACTTGGTATATTTTCATTTTTTCAATTTAGCCCAGTGAATTGGGTGCATGGTCTTTCTCACTTATTTGAGGTTTCACTTTTTGATGATTCTTTTTCTCCCAATTTGGCAATGAGCTCAACACTTAGCTTTTTTTCGATTCTTCTTTACAGCCTTGAGAAAGCCCTGGCTTACACGCCATGTGGGGCGAAACACGTGTTGGCTGAGCCTCTGCTTTATTTTGTGATCCAGTTTTGTGAATTTTCACTTGGAACTGTTTAGCATTCAACAATAAACCTTGAATGGAGAACTCAAATATTCCTTTCTGCAGCCCTTTTCATGAACAGTATCATAAATTGCAATTGGATTCTTGAAAAGATTTATTATTAAAGTGGGACCTTAACGTAATCCAGCAACGTTTATTTCACATGGAGGACTAGGGTCCATGTCCTCCGGTTTTAATCTCCCATACATGTGATATGTACTGGCATTTTATACAGGAAGTTATCTTGTTTTTGGACCCTTTCTTGTTGGTGTGACAAACTATACAAGCATAATGGCCTCTTCAGATTCTGCAATAAAAGCACCCAAACATTTTATATAGAGAATATAAAAAAGGTTAAAGGTGTAATAATGGTGCAGTATTGCGATTTTAGGCTTCTGATGGCATTAGACCTGGGCAAAATTTTAATCACATTGAAGTAATCACAGTAATTCTAGTAATTCTGTGTTACTCTCTTTATGCAAAACTTTAAAAAATTATGGGATTACGCCAGATCACATTTATTAGTAATTTGGCATAAAAATCTAACAGCAGGAGAACAACAATAATGAACTTAATGCATGTGAGCAGCTGCTGCTGTTCATCTTCTGGTGCATTTAACTGCAATTTCTTAGTGTAAAATGCATCCTACGGTCCAGGTTGGATAGGTTGGATGCAAGGGTGCATTTTGTGCTAAGAGAATATTGCTAAATGCTGGGTTAGAATCCTCGCATAATTTTGCATGATCATGTGTAATTTTGCTGTGATTTCATATAATTATCCTCCAGTAAATTACAAAAGTTACGCCCTCCCATAGATGACATCCTAAACAGTGAGGTTAGAGGTTTGTAAATGTCACCAGAATCTCAAGATAGCAATATAGGACTATGGCCCTCATTATGACATTGGCAGAAAATCCCATTTACCGCCACACCGACGGCTGCCAACTTACTGCCGCCTTGGCAGACATCCGTTCACCAAATTATGACACACACACACCAATCTGTCAGTATTCCGCCACATACACAAATCCGCCACACCAAAGGTCAGTGATAAACTGGCGTTATCAAAACCCACACTGTTACGCCAAGAGAACTACGCCCACCACATTATGACCCACAAATCACCACGACGGACATTCAACTGCGGTAAACCTTTAGCAGTACATACCGCCGCGCTCACAATGGACACCCATATACAAAACAACACCACATTGGACAATTCAAACAACACACACCTGCCACCCAGACACACACCACACCCACACCACTATAAAGCACACACAACATTACCCACAACCCTTTACAAACAACAATTACTGCTGGGAGATTGACACCAAGACCACTGACACAACTCGAGCCACACAGTATTCACACCTATACACCACTCACGCACTACACATCACACACCCTAACCCATTACCCAACACACCCTCACCAACACACCTCACATAACACCCATGGCACCACAAAGCCACCCCTGCTTCACAGAGCAGGAGCAAAGGGTCATGGTGGAGGAAATTGTCAGGGTAGAGCCGCAGCTGTTTGGAGCACAAGTGCAGCAGATATCTATAGCTAGGAAGATGGAGCTATGGCAGAGAATCGTGGACAAGGTCAACACCGTGGGACATCACCCAAGAACTAGGGATGACATCAGGAAGAGGTGGAACGACCTACGGGGAAGGTACGTTCCCTTGCAGCAAGACATCAGCTCGCGATCCAGAGGACTGGCGGTGGACCCCCACCTCCTCCCCCACAACTTATAGCATGGGAGTAGCAAGTCTTGGCAATACTGCATCCTCAGGGCCTAGCCGGAGTCAGAGGAGGACTGGACTCTGGTAAGTCAAGTCTCTACTACTATCACCCCCTACCTGCATGTCATCACATACCCTCACCCTTACCCTCACCCTCACTCCCATCACTCCATACTTCCCACACATCCCACCATCACATCTCACTCATCCCAATGCAAAGCCCTGCATGCTTTACCAATGCATGGGCACCCCTCACAGCCCTGCATGGACACTCATCACTAAAGCATGCACACTATAGAGAACTAACAATCCCACCATATACTAACATACATAAGTGAAAGCTGCCAGGGCAAATCCAACCAAAGAGGGGAAGCCTCGGATGTACAATATGTCAGACACAGAAACCATAACACATCATTTACATCCCCACAGGTACCCCAGCCAATGTCAGCAGAGAGGAGGTGCCAGCAATGTCCAGTCCCCAACTAAAGAGGCCCACAGTGATGACAGCAACTCTGGTCATCAGGATCTGGATGACCTACCTGGCCCATCAGGGATCACTGGACCGCTGGTTACCCAGGTTCAGTCACACACCACCACAGAGCCTCCCTCATCAGGAAACACCACCACAGCACCCACCCAGCGTACCCATACCTCTGTCTCCAGGACATGTAAATCAGCCTTGTGTCCACCTCTGCAGGGACCCCAGGCCACACCTCGCACATAAGACAATCAGGGACCTGGGGTCAGTGGGCACATGGTTCAGGGGACAGATGCACAGGCCACCAGGGACACTGGGAGGACTGCTGTGCACCAGGGGGAGGACAGGCTCAGGGAACCAACACTCCAGGAGGCTCTTGCAAAGATCCTGGGAGCTTATCAACATTCCCAGGACACGATGGACCAGATCCTGGACAATGTGCAGGAGAACAGGCGGCTGCAGGAGGGACAGTGCCAGGGGATCAGGGAGGACTTGCAGTCCATTAACAACTCCCTCATCTCAATCGCAGGGGTGCTGGCAGACATGGGCAACATTATGAGGAAGGCAGTGTCACACCAGCGGGCCCCTGACACTAGCCAGACATCCGAATAGCCTTCCACTTCCACTGCCGCTAGTGGCCAGGAGGCCCCACCACAGGAACCACAGGCCACCAGCACCCCTCCCCCTGCAGAATGTGAACCACCCCGCAAACGTTCCCTGTGATCCAGACAGAAGCCAGAGACACTTGCCAAGACCCCCGCCAGGAAATGAGACCCTCCTGATTGTCACCCTTGTGTCCCACTCTGTCACCCTGTCCACCTTGAACTGCCATTGCTCCCCTTCCTATGTCCCCATCTACAATGCACCTGTGCTACAAACAGACTGGAACAATTCCCTGGACTTTCCTCCATCATCACCCCATCCCATTGCACTTGCCCCTCCATATATTAGCACTTCGATAAACGCCCTTTGAAAAAAAAACAGTTTTGGAGTATGTCATGTATATCAAATATGTATTCATTGTAACAGGTACAAACATTGCAAATCAACTGTACAGAGAATGAGCAGAGATTAATGACCTGTAGCTGGCTGTAGTGATCACACCAGGAGTATGGGCCTCATTCGGACCCTGGCGGGCGGCGGAAGCCGCCCGCCTGGCGGGAACCGCCAGAAGACCGTACTGCGGTCAAATGACCGCGGCGGTCATTCTGACTTTCCCGCTGGGCCGGCGGGCGACCGCCAGAAGGCCGCCCGCCGGCCCAGCGGGAAAGCCCCTTCAACAATGAAGCCGGCTCCGAATGGAGCCGGCGGAGTTGAAGGGGTGCGAAGGGTGCAGTGGCACCCGTTGCGATTTTCAGTGTCTGCTAGGCAGACACTGAAAATCATTATGGGGCCCTGTTAGGCATGGGCAGTGCAGGGGCCCCCAGGGGCCCCACGACACCCGTTCCCGCCATCCTGGCGGGAAGGGGGTCGGAATCCCCATGGCAGTGCTGCGAGCAGCGCCGCCATGGAGGATTCTTTGGGGCAGGGGTAAACCGGCGGGAAACCGCCGGTTGCCCTTTTCTGACTGCGGCTTTACCGCCGCGGTCAGAATTGCCCATGAAGCACCGCCAGCCTGTTGGCGGTGCTTCCGCGGCACTCTGCCGCCAGGGTCAGAATGAGGCCCTATATGTCAGGTCAGCAACATCTGCAAAATGAATTGCCAGAGGGAACAGTAAGTGGGCATAGAAGTTGAAAATATCAGCATGCCAGTGCCACACAAATTAAAACAAATGTCATTGAAATGTGAAGTAACACTGTCCTGCCTGTGTGTCATTAGAAGTATGTTCGGATCACATATATTCTGTTGTCCTCATCCTCTGCCTCCTCATCCTCACTGTCCACAGGGTCTACTGCTGCCACACGGGCATCTCCAGCCTCCTCCTCCTGCAGGAATGGGACATGGCGTCTGAGGGCCAGGTTATGCAACATGCAGCATGCAACCATTATCTGGCAGACCTTCTTTGGTGAATAGCACAGGGATCCACCTGTTAGATGGAGGCACTGGAACCTGGCCTTCAGGAGGCCAAAGGTCCTTTCAATTATCCTTCTGGTTCGCCCATGTGCCTTATTATAACGTTCTTCTGCCCTTGTCCTGGCATTCCTCACAGGGGTCAGCAGCCATGATGGGTTTGGGTAACCTGAGTCACCTACAAATATTGAGGGATAATATTTAGCCACACACTACCCTTTATGGACCACACCATACCCATATACCAACATAACCAGGGCCCACCTATTAGCCACACCCAGTGCCTCTGTAGCTGGGCCATCACATTTGGGATGCAAAAAAGGGGGGTGGTGTTAGACAGCGGAGAAACTTGGCGCTCAAAGACCCAGACGACACACAATACAATGAATATATATCAATAAGGCAGTGCTCTCATAAGGGAAAACACCCACATCCCTTAATGTGAAGAAACCAAGTTAATCCAACAAAACTGCAAACATAGAGGCACACGCTGAAGTAAATTAGTGCATATCTTCCGTTAATGATTATAGTCCATATAGAAATATCTTGATCATGTAACGATGAACTATCAAAGTCCAAAACACATTGTCATGAGAAAAGTCTGATCTTATAACAAACAGAAACAATACGTTGCAGTTCTTCAGTGTTATTCAACCAGTTTGTAGTTTATTTGTTTCAAACACAAGTCTAGTCCCTCTATGTGTATGGATGTTGGATTCCAAATGTACCACAGCTGTACTACAGCCAACACGTTTTTCGTCTAAGGGAATAACCCCACGACTTCCTCAGGGCAGATGCAATATCAATTTTATAGCCAACTAGTGAGTTCACAAGTCCTATTGGGTGAGCTCCAACATAATGCCCCATGTTGTATTAGCTTCTAAGCGTTGAACAAAGACTGTTGGTGAAATGAATAAATGGAAACCGCGAATAGAGGTTGCAAGTACGCTACCATTTGGGGTGATGCTATTCCTCAGGACAAAGGCATCATGCACTCCATCTGAACATTCATAGAGTGGAAACTCATACGATTCCTGAACACCTGTTCATTCTGACGGGGGGACAAATGCAAAATGTGTTCCATCAATCGCCCCAATTATGTTGGGCATATGTCCCATTGCATAAAACTTGCCCTTCACTGTGGCCAAATCTTCATCCTGGGAGAAAACATTGTAGCTGCATATGTGTTTTATTAGGGCAGACAACACTCTTGTCAACACTATTGAGAACATTGGCTGTGACATTCCTGCTGCCCAGCCCATTGTCACTTGGAAAGAACCAGTTGCCAGGAAATGGAGTACAGATAGCACTTGCACAAGAGGGGGGATACCAGTGGGTGACAGATAGCAGATATCAGATCAGGCTCCAATTAGGAACATAGCTCTGTGATTGTGGCCCTGTCAAGTCTATACATGAGGATAATGTGCCTGTCCTTCAGTGTTGCCAAGTCCACCAGGGGTCTGTATACGGGGGTATGTCTCCATCTCCTATTCATCTGCAGCAGTAGGAATCTAAGGGACAAAAGAGTGAGGATACAGTCACAAACTGAACAATGGAACTACAACAGAACTTTGCATCCTGTAAACATGAAATGGGCCATTGTGATTTGTCCAGTATGTACTAATATCTCCTGTGATGCAGCATTATTCCAGGGCCTACCCCCCCCACCCTGAAATGGCATCCACCTGTCCTGTGTGGCGGGACAGGTGGAAGTAAGGTAATTACGCTGATGTTGTGCGCCGTTGTGGGAGGCGGTCTGGAACTGCCGTGCAACCCCTCATTGGCTAACATTGGGCCCTATGGGTTACAGTGGCCAACGGTGATCTATGCCGGCAGTGACGGTACGCACCGCCGCGGACGTGACTGCCATTTTCTATCTGATTTCACACTTGTTACCTGACCTTCCATAGGAGAGGACCTTGCATGTGCTGCTGTGACCTGTGTCTGGAACCTACCATGGCCCGTGTGATCGGGGAAAGGGCCCCAGCCTTCACTTCTGAGGAGTTGGAGACAGTGGTGGATGGGGTCCTACCCCAGTACGGATTGCTGTATGGGCCTCCAGACCAACAGGTGAGTACACTGTGAGCACGATGCATGTGGCACAAATGCATGGAGTTGTGTATGTGAAGGCCTTGTGTAAGGGGGGTGGGTGGATGTCCTCTTGGCGGCATACAGTTTGTGTGCTGGGCCATGTGTGTGTAAATGGTGATGTGAAGGGGTATGGTGGGCCATATGTGTAACAGGCAGGACTGTTTGTCTAATTCTATTTTCCTGAGTGTATTGCCTCTGCAGGTCAGCGCCCATCAGACGAAGGGTATATGGCATGCCATCGCCATGGAGGTGCGGACCCTGGGGGTCTATGGCAGACAGAGCACCCGTTGTCACAAACGGTGGGAGGACCAGAGATGCTGGGCACGGAAGATGGCATCACAGCAGCCACAAGGGCATGAGTATAGTGCCCATCATTACAAATTACGCATGGTAGGGTGGTATCCGGGTGGGGGATGTTTTGTCAGTGGGAGCCCTTAGGCCAGGCCTGACATTGCAGCGTAGGTCCCCTGGTGGCTAAGGTTCAGAAGGGAAAATCTTGTTACCTAGCTCGTAGGCATCCACTACTGGTCAGGGCTGTGGTGTGTGCCCCTCCCCATGCCTTGGTAGCTAACTATTTCTCTGGTAGTGCAATGCATATTGTGTAGGCCTGTTCCCTGTGTGTGAGGGTGCTGTGTATAACAACGGTGGTGTTGGTGCAGCCATTGACCCAGTGTGTTCTTTGTCTCTTCCCCCCTTTCTCGTTTTGTCATCCTGTCCTTATATGCATTAGCATCATCTGCCGGAGGAGCAGAGACACCGGCGATGGAGGGAGCTGCATCCCACAGGACCCAGGAGGCCACCAACGCTGAGGGCACCAGTGGGACGGAGGATGAGGGGAGCACCACGGCGGAGACTGGAGGGGACAGTTCTGACACAGATACCTCCTCCGATGGAAGCTCCCTGGTGGTGGTGAACACTTCTGTGACCACCCGAGCTACAGGTACAACCGCCACCCCCGTACCAGCACCGCCATCCCAGTAGCCCCTCAGCGAGTTACCCGTGCCCGCTCACCCAGGAGGGTGGGCATCTCCTTCGTCCCAGGCACCTCAGACCCTACCCAGTTAGCCCTGCTGCCCTGAGTGAGGAGGCTATTGACCTCCTGAGATCCATCTGTGTAGGGCAGTCAACCATTGTGATGCCATGCAGGTGCTGGCAGCCCAGATGCACCAATCTAATGCGTTCCTGGAGGGCATTCACACTGGATTGGCGGCCCAACAGAGATCGATTCAGGCTCTGGCCTCCTCTCTGCTGGCAGCCATTGTCCCAGTTTCTACTGTCCCCTCTCCAACTTCCACTGCCCAGTCCCATTCCTCTCAACCCAACCTATCCCAAGCACACATACAGACGAGCATGCACACAAGACAACACCGAAGAGTGTCACAGGCAAACACAAGCCCCACACTTCATCCCACAGGCACTCACACAAACAACATCTAGATGCAGACAGACCAACATCCACTATTTCCACTGTCTACCCCTCCTCCTCCACCACCTCCAACCCAGTTCCTTCCTGCTCACACCTGCATGCACTACATCATCATCCACTACCAGTATCATCACCACACCAAGCAGAACACACACCTCAATGGCAGACACCTCCACAACAGCCATGCACACGTCCCCTGTGTCCTCTCCCACTGTGTCTGTCCCCCCTCCTAACGTACACAAATGCAAGAACTCAGACACCCAACATCCATTCACCTCACAACAGCATACAGGCCATGCACCTGCACCCAAAAGCAGTGGACAGACACCTCCAACAATCACTCCCTCATCCTCCACTCCCATTCCTTCTCCCTCTTCCCACCCCAACGCCCTTATAAAACTGTTCCTATCCACCAGTGACCTCTTCCCTACACCCCCCCGTCCTGCACATATGGGCAGGGTATCACAAACCCAGCCAAGCACATCATCCACACAGTCCACGGGCCAGGTCCTAACTGAACCCCCTTGTGGTGGAAAGAGATCCAGGCCACATGTACTGAATGGGAAGGAGCCAGCCTAAAGGGGAGGGAGACTTCCCATGCCGGTAAGAAGGGCAAGGAGCCTGCACCTGCCCCCTGAATGGCCAAGGAGTCTGCCCCTGCAGGCAGGAAGAGCAAGGAGCCTTCACCAGCAGGCAGGATGGACAAGGAGCCTGCACCAGCAGGCAGGAAGAGCAAGGAGCCTGCACCAGCAGGCAGGAAGAGCAAGGAGTCTGCACCAGCAGGCAGGAAGGGCAAGGAGCCTGGACCAGGAACTGTGACGGAGCCCCCACCACCAACCATGGTTGTGCATCCGTCCGAGGGTGCAGGGGATGGGCAGGAGCCTCCCCTCACCAGCAGCACCACCACTTTGCAGCCATCCGAGGTTGCAGGGGATGGGCAAGAGCCTCCCCCCACCAGCAGCACCAGCACTGTGCAGCCGTTCGAGGTTGCAGGGGATGGGCAGGAGCCTCCTCCCATCAGCAGCACCACAACTGTGCAGCAGTCACCGCTGACGGACGGTATGTAATCCTGCCTCCATGGGCTGTGGGCGGCCTGTTCACTCCAGAACCAGTGGGTAAGACACCCATCTGAGAGACTGTGGCCTATCATTCGCCAGAATCAAGCACAGGGCACGTTGCCCCCTCCAGAACCAGTGGGTTAGACACCCACCTGAGAGACTGTGGCCCATCAATCCCCAGGACCAAGCACAGGGCATCTTGCCCCCTCCAGAACCAGTGGTCTTGTTACATTTCCTGGCTGAGGTGCCCCCCATTCCCTTAGGTACCTGCCTATTTATCAACTGATGCCCCTGCAGTGTTCTCTCCGTGTTGAAGCGGGTGACATGTATGACCTTGGACTATGGCCTGTGGCCGTGTGGCCTACGCAAATTGAGGACTGGGCTGGGTCCCTTTTTCTGTAAGTATGTATATATCTATTATCTTCCCTAGCTTTTTATTTCGACTGTATTGATCTTATTACAAACACTTTTGCGAAATTGTTTTGTCCTTGCATTATTCAGCTGAGCTACGGGGTCATATTGTTTTTTTGAAGCATATGGTTGTGTGTATGGTGTGTGTGTGGGGGGTGTCTGTTGTGCATGTGTGTGTCACTCTCTTTCCCCCCCTTGTGCGCTAGGTGGCTGTACTCACCATCGTCGTCTTTGCTGGCGTTTGTGTTCGTGGTGAAGCAGAACGTAAAATATCATAGGAAAAACATGCAGTTCTGGTTCCATGGCGGTGTGGTTCTTTCTTCTGTCTCCAGTGGTGAGTCCTTTCACTTCTGAGCTCAGTTTCTGCCAGGCTTTTGATGTCGTTGGTACCGCCCCGGAAAAGGTGGCGGTTTGCAGGGTCTTAATATGGGAGGCAGAAAATTGACTTCTGCCTGGCTGTAGGCAGCTACCGCCGTGGTGGCTGTTGTTTCCGCCCTGGCGGTCGGTGTGGTACATTGGCTGTCTTTTGGAGATCTTTCCACCCTGGTTATAATTTGGTGGTAGTTACCGCCAGCCTGTTGGTGGTATTACCGCCACTTTGTCACTGACTGCCAGGGTCGTAATGAGGGCCTATATTACAAATCATACTATGTTATCATGCATTTTATATCACATGTTTGGATAGCTAACTTGAAACAGCTCTTCATAGTGACATTAACAACAAGTCCTAAATAGAATTAGAATGTTTTAAGTTTTGTATACCTTTCATTAATAAATTACTGAAATAAAATGGACAATTGAGAGGGCGAGTGGGCTTTAATGATTCTGTGGCTGTGGTCTTTACTGATGATCATGGATAGACTGTATTTGCCATAAACCTTGCATAATTCGTAGATCTCACAAAGCATGTTCAAATGTGTTGTTGTATAGCCATTTTAGTGATGCCTCTAGGCATCGATATATTTAGCAACTAGGCCTGCTTCTTGTGCCCTTTAGCCCAGTTACATTTTATTTTGATTATTTCAGACTCTGCCACATTCATGGTGCTATTTTATTTTATTTATCTAGTTGTTCTTTCGCCTAGGAAAGCATTAAATTTTTTTAGCAAGACATTCTTTTCACTTTGTGCTTTCCTCAAGGCTGCAGTGAGACAGGGACATTTTCTCAAAACATCAGCTATTTTATTATAAAAGCACTTTTCTGCCCCATGCACGTTAGAGGAAGATTCCGGTCAGATGACCACAACCGCATATATCACGCATAGTGACAGTATGGTGGGACTTTTCTTGTGTTTCACTTTTCTTGGCACGATTTAGCTTCTAGCATGATTCATCATTCTAATGATTGCAGTTCATGCCATTTTATCTAAGACACAGTTGTTTCAATAAATCTTATTGAACCATTTTCTGCCTCTGCTTCTCTTTGCATGTGTGAGACCAATGTAACTGAGGGAAACAGATGAGATTTGATACACCATGATTTCCCTGAGAAGTCATTAGGTCATGTGCCCAGTTGCCATAAATCATCCCTGCTCTTGGGTAGGGATGACAACAACAACAGATGATAGACGGAATGCAGAAAAAATCAAACATTCACCCCCAGTCACAGATCTGGGTTTAACCCATCAGTTTTTTGCTTGCTATGCCATTCCAGTTTGAACACAGCCATATGCAAATCAGTCTTGACCTTGTTCCCCACGGGAACAGTCCAGCCCGAACTGCCAGGCCAGGTCCTACCTGAACCAGAAACAAGCATCCTGGGACCAGTTTCAGGGTATCACCCTTCATCAGCCAGGCTAGCTTGAATCTTGTGGCATAGCAAGCATGGGACCCACTTCTGGGCAAACCACTACAATGTGTGTACCTGGACCATTATCTTCCCCTGACACATCTTAGTTGCTGTTGACTCATGCTCCAGATTTCCATGGGTGTGGCCACAATGCTCGGCTGATGCTCAAACTGTTATTAAAGATTTGCAGTTGTGGCTTTCCACTCACAGCAGGGCCCTGCTTTCGCCTCAAGGGCATTCAGAGACACCAGGCTTCCTTAGGGGTCCAACTGTATTATTCATCTCCATATCATCCCGAGAGAAATAGTATAGTGGAGCAAAGAAACTGTGATTTAAAGCAATCCATAACAGCCAGAATATTAAGCACGGGTAGTAGTTGGCTAAATCACCTGTATGGATTCCAGAGAGCACTTACTAATCTGCCCTGAAGGTCCCTGGGAGGGTGTACCCCATATAAATGCCTGTTCGGAAAAAAAATGTATGTTCCAGATTTTGATGGTCCCAGTGTGGAGGCAGCAGATACACCTTTTGACATAAATGATCTTTCTTGGGATTTGCCGGGGAACATGGCGGCCGCGTGACCTCCACGGTCGGGAGCTCTCTCCGGTTGGCGCGCTGTAAACGACATGCCAGCGCTGCGCCTGGACGCCGCGAGGCTCTGCCGTTCGATGAGCCTCTCTCCTGGTATCAGCCCCCTGCGTGAGGCAGGGCGGGGACAGAGACAAATTCCTTCACTGAGATGCCGAGGCTCAGTGTTTTGTGCATTAGATTCTGGGCAGAGGCTGCCTGCTTCCTTCACCGGGGGAGACGTTGTCTCACCCTTTGCTGCTTGTGGGGACCACATTTTGCAGCTGCTTTTTGCACATCCAGGAAGCAGTTGGAGAAGGAACCCCAGGTCCACAGCAAGCCTTACTCGGTCATCACGGTAGGAGACAATTTGTTTATGACGCCAGTGAAGTTGAGGGCACGGGCATCCAGCAGAGGCCCCCCCACTGGCGCGGAAACAGAAAGATCACTGATGTACAGGGGAGGGTGGAGAGGCCCCCGAAAAGTGGTCATTGGCAATTCAACAGCACCAAATAAGGGGGGGTCCTGTAATAAGAAAGGGCAAGGGAAGGGGGCTACAAAAACCAAAAAAGGGAGTTTCTCCGTACCCCTACCACTTGATATTGAGTCAAAAAAGAGGCACAGTAACAAACTAAGTTACCTCAGTAAAGTTTCCTGCGCCCAAGGCTATTCAACAGAAGAGGGTAGGCTGGTATCCCCCCTTGCACCCTTTTTAAGAAGTATTCCTCGTAGCTCAGAGATGCAGCCCCCACAATCCTCGGAGAATTTTCTTCTTTCCCTGGCCCCTCTGGCCTCTTCCTTTGGGAACGGGAAGCAGGGTGGTGAGAAAGAGGCTGCGCAAGTTCAACCTGTCGAGTGTGGTGGGGTACAGGGCCCTATGTCAATAAAGGCTTTAGAGCCAGGTTCATCCTCTCACAATTCTGTGGGACAGAACCTCCTGATTTCTTTATCAGAGGAGATCAGAGGTAAATTTGAGGTATCTGAACATAACCAAGTAAAAATTAGAGAATCTTGTGCTGCACTGGAAAGTAAACTTAATGCGCTGGTGGAGAGGATGAGTAAATTGGAGACGGCAGTTTCAGAGCAGGAGGCCCGAGTACTGTCCAATTCCCAGGACATTTCCCAGCTGACACATAATGGCAAGATGGTCCAGGAGAAGCTGGAATCTTTGGAGAATAATTTACGGAGGAATTAGGTTATTGAATGTTCCTGAAGGGCTGGAAGGGAATGATATTAAGGCTTACATAATAATGCTGTTTAAGGAATTTCTCCCCACTGTGGATCAGTCAAAGTTGGAAGAAGACATCCAGAGAATTCACCGGGACCCCTTCAGAAGGAAGCTCGACAGGAAGACCCCCCAGGAAAATTCTTGTTAATTTTGGTACTTACCCCGTAAAAGACAAAATTCTATCTGACGCCCTTAAGGCGGGCAGTTTTTCAATGGGTGATTAGTCCTTTCGGATACGCTCGTATCTCTCCAAAGCAACCCTAGATAGGCAGTGGGAATTGGGGAAATATATGCAGGACCTCAGGTCTTATGGCGCCACAGTTCAGATGAGGTTCCCGGTGTTTTTGAAGATTATGTGGAACTATACTATGTACAATATTAGGGAACCTGCGGAAGTTCAGGCATTAATTGAAAAAATGAAGATTTCACGTTGATGGTTTATTTCTTTAAGAAGAGCCGAACGGATTGAGCTCATATGGGTGGTAATAGTCGCCCCATTAGAAGGCAAAGGAGGGGTCCCATGGGTGGTGGTAGGATGGAGTCTACTTGGGACATAGGTCAGTGGTGTTTTTTCACCAGGGATGGGTTATGGGGGTAAACGGGCAATTATGCATATGTTTGAAAATGTCCTCAGTAGTGTGGTATGCAGTCGTGTGAGGGGCTTCCATTATTTATTAAGCTATGTTTTTTTCTTGATAATCTTCCTTTTTTTGATAATGGCTAGTCAGAAGAGGGCTTTGGTGAAATTTCTATCATGGAATGTGAATGGTTTGCGGGTTCCAGGGAGGAGGAGGAGAATTTTTGAGTTCTTAAAAAGGACAGAAGAGGAAGTGATTATCTTACAAGAAACTCATTTATTAGAGTCTGAATTGAATGAGTATCTTAAACATTTGAATTGTGTGGGTTATTGCGCATGTACTAACCAGACATGTGCTGTTAAGGGAGTGGCAATTCTTATCAAAAAGCTGGTAAGCGTGAAGGTTGCAAATGTCAAGAGGATCCTAAGGGCAGGTGGTTGATTGTAGAGGCCGGCTTACATGGAGTCTGGTTTACGATCGCTGGGCATTATGGGCCTAATGTCGATGACCCCTCACCTTTTCAAGATCTTTTTAGCCATTTATTGTTTGCCAAGTATCCGATTGTAGTTGGTGGGGATTTTAATGTTTTATTGAACCCAATGTTAGATAAGTCCACGTTAAGACCAACGGTGAATTCACCTAAAACTCGGTCATGGATAAAACAAGGAATGTTAGATCTTGGTTTGATAGATATTTGGCATCAGAAGGGCAGGGAAGGTCTTAGGTACACATTCAATAACAAGAAGTATGGTCATCGTTCTAGGATTGATTTTTTCCTAATACAGCATCAGTTAAGGGACATGGTAAGATTGGTTAGCCAGGCCCTGGCACATCTTTCAGATCATTCAGCTGTAATAATGCATGTCTCCTTTAATATTCAAGTGTCTACTCCTAGGTGGACAGCTAATCGCGCTCTCTTTTTGGATGAGTTGATTGTGGATGGCTTGAGGAGGGAGACCAATGAATTTTTTTTATTGAATTATGGATCCACCACATTGCAGATTTTGTGGGATGCTTATAAAGCATTTATTAGAGGTAGGCTTGTGGGTTTGGCCACTTATAGCTACAGGGAGGAAATAAATCAGTTAAAACAACTTGAGTTTCAGGTGGCTTCCCTGCAGGAGGCTACATTAAAGGGTGAGGAGAGCCAGTTGGGTTATTTCAATGCTCAGTTAGAATCGGCCAGATCAGAGTTGGGGTTATTTCTCAAGAGGAAAATCAGAAGGGCGTGGGAATGCAGCATGTTTGCCCACTATGAATACAGGGAAGGCTGCGGGAAGCTCTTAGCTTGGAAAACCAAATCAGAGCACTCCAAGAGCATTATTTTTTCAGTCAGATCAGAGGCCATGGGAGCTTTATCCACAGCCGAAACTGAGATAGAGCTTTTTTCAGAATCTTTACACGGAAGACCTGTATTTTTCTGAAACGTCGGCAAGGGCGTATCTGGATGCCCTTTATCTCCGTCAGTTAACAGATATGGATCAAAAACAACTGGTTAGGGAGATAGATTTTGGGGAGGTGAAAGCTGCAATTCAGAATCTAAAGAAGGGGAAGGCCCCAGGCCCAGACGGTCTGCCTAATGAGTTTTATGGTAATCTTTGTGAGGAGTTGGTGCCAATTTTGACAAAGTTATTTAATCTCCTTTTACAGGAAGGGGCTGATATGCCTAAATCTTGGGGTGAGGTGGTTATTAGCCTCCTTCTGAAACCAGGGAAAGATCTGGCCTTTTGCAGTTCGTATAGGCCAATATCTTTGTTGAATTCAGATTATAAGCTTTATACCCATATTTTGTCCAATAGGCTCCAGGGCATGATAAGCAATTTGATCGATGTGGACCAGAAAGGGTTTGTCAGAGGTAGACAATTGCACGAGCTAACTCATGACTTGTTGGGTTCGGTGGATTTGGCGATTTCTGAAAAAAGTTCCCCTATCGGTTCTTACTTTTGACGCGACCAAAGCTTTTGACCGGGTGAATTGGTGTTTTTCATAATGTGTGATGGAGGGTTTTAAGTTGGGTTCAAAATTCACTGTGGCTATTCAGGCTATTTATAAAGACCCGTCCGCCTGTATCTTGATCAACGATAGGATTTCCTCCAGACTTAGGATTCAGAGAGGGACGCGTCAGGGCTGCCCACTGTCTCCTCTTCTTTTTGATTTATATATTGAACCTTTAGAAGCAACAATTAGGGCGGATAGAGAGATTCCTCCTTTTCAATGTTTAGGTTGGGAGAAGAAGATCGCTTTGTATGCTGATGACCTTATGATATATACTGGAGACTTGACATATGTTTTTTCCAGAATTTTACAACATTTAAAGGATTTTGGTGAAGTGTCGGGCTACTCTGTTAACCCCGAGAAAACTGAAATCATGTGTTGGAATACGACCTTCGATAGCCCTCTGGTTAAGCAACAGATTAGATACCTGGGGATTCAAGTTACCCCCAACCTTAATGAATTAGCCAGGTTTAACTTTTGTAGTGTGGTTAGTTTTACGTATTCATTGCGCTTTAGCTTCAGGCTTTAGGCCTTTGTGCACTTTGCCCTGAATATATTTTATTCATTTGCTGACAGCTTAGAGCCTCTGTGCACTTTGCTCTACATGCTTTTTATTAGGCTTCGTACTGTTATTTTTCAAATAGCCAGTTCTACGGTGTTGTTTTTTTATTCATATCACACTGTTTTGCCTACTTCAGCACTGGAGTTCTCCATAACATATTTACTCTGTGCTTCAGTCAAGGATACAGTCTGGTACATTGCCGATAGACGTGGTAAGAGTTTAGACTTGGCATTCCTGCGTAGGGACATTTTGTGATCACAATGACATGTTAGTTATAAAATCACTTCCTTGTCCCAATACACGCAAGAGGGAGATTCCGACCAGGGAACCACAACTAGACGCTGACTGCCTCGTTGCAGATGCTGGACCAAGATCCCAGGTCTTTGCTCAGGTATGAGGGCTGATGTCTCCACAGTGATTCTAATAGGCAAGCTAGAAGCTTAACATGCTGTGCTCTAAATAGAACAAGCAGAGGGAGAGTAGAAACTGTTAGACAATATGATAGCTTTGTTCTTATGTTTTACTCTCCTGGTGACTATTTCAATCCTACTGTGTTGTATCGTTCTGGTTATTGCGGCTCACGCCTTAATATCTAAAATACAGTCGTTTTATTAAAACATAATATAAAACTTATACTGTCTTTGTCATTTGTATATGAGATCATATTGGAAATAAGAGAGTTGGTTTGGATCTGAGTAACCACGACTTCCCTGAGAAGTTCCAAAGATGTCATGCGCTCGACTGCCCAATCATTCCTTCCACATGGGAGAAATGAGGCACTGCTAGTTAGCCGGAGCAAAAACCGGATTTAGGGTGACAGAGTTCTTTACACGTGGGTCAGACTCAGTCCCCCACACCGTTATAGATCCTGCTACCTAGAAATCCAGTAGTCTCATTTAGAATAATGAGAGCCCACGCGACATGGTGCCGCCAACGTTTGGTCTGGCTCTAATGATTAGGTCCGACTGACTCTCTTGGTCTCATATATATTTTGACTCCTCGGTTCCGTATACGGAGACGTCCGTGGGGCTGAGGGTTTCCGCCGCCACGGCATAGGTGCTTCCTATTGCTTAGTGGTTGGTTGTTCAAGCTTGAACTTTGAAAGGAAAAACCCCGATATTGGTGTGCCTTCTCTGACCAGAAGCCGTTTTTTATAAAATGGCGAATCCTAATGTAGTGAACATAGCAATTAATATGCGACATCCGCTCACGGGACATCTGTTGACACATGGACTGACAGTCCAGGGGGGTCCAGTCACTTTTGTGGTGGATGCCCATGCAGCCTATAGAACAGAACTTTTTTATTCTTGGGTCGGATTTCCAGCAGTGGATGGGGGAACAAATACTTTTCACGAATACACAGTTGCGAATGTCCCTGGACAATACAGGGCTTACGCTTATTTAGAAATACCTCTATCTTATCAAGAACACCATAATTGGCTTGATGGCGCCCTCCCACACTCAGTAGCACAAGTTAGGTTAGGTCCACTGAGTAATGATGATCCTACCTGGCCTTTATTGGCTACATATACACCACATCCTGCGGTTGCTCAATTGGCAGTGGTTGAAGTTCGTCGTTTATATACAGAATTAACGGCTACATATAGACGATTAGTTCAGTTTGTCATGCAGACACTAAATACGAATGCAGCGTGTGCTGCTCCAGCGCACCCACAGGCTGTGGTTCCGGGTATTAATCCGGCCACTGTGCACTCAGTTATGGGTAAAGTACCGGCTAAACGAGAGGAGACTCCGTTTTGGCTGGCGCAAAAAATTAATACGCTGGAAGCAGTATTTCCCCATACGGGACCTCAGGATAAACATAGAATTTTGACGATGTGTTTGCCGTACGGGATGGTTCCTCCGGTGGACCTTTGTAATACCTGGGGCACAGTGTTTGCCGCGCTCTACACTACGGCACACGGTACACCGACATTAGCTAATTTACCGGACGTACTTAAACAGATTCAGGATGAATATGGGGCTGCCCCTGCCTTGGATTTGGGCATGCAGTTGCTGGGCAATTTTGCCACAGTTTCTTCTATTAATTTGAGTAATCTCAAAGGAGAGGCAGTAGCACTAGTAGTGCGAATGCGTCTTTGGGATGTTCCGCTGCTTAATCAGGAGCGGGAGCTTCCAAGAATAATAGCGGAAACATATTCTAGTATTGGTCGTGATAGCCTGGGGGCTAGACCACAAAAACCCCAGTTACAGGGTAAAAATAATAAAGACAATGCTAAACAGCAACAACCTGAGGGTTCGAAAAAGCGCTGGGAAAAGAAACAGCAAACACCTAAGAAAGATGGTGGGCAGTCTCCACAACCGGAGACCCCACAGAATAAGTATAATCTCAGGAATAGGGATACTTTGAAGACGCCTGATAGATATCAATATACTGATACATGCCAATCTCGTTCCTTTCAGAACTCCTCGGAAAAGAGAAGTGAGAGAGGTGGGCGGTCAGAGCGGAGGACGGAGTACGTGAAACCGAGACAGGATTCACAACGCTCAGCAGAGGTTTCTATTAAACAAGAAGAGAAACCGCTGCAACAGAAACAGCAATTTAAGAAGAAGAAAGTGGCAGCTGTCTCAGTCAGACATGCCACTCAAGAAGAGAGTTCTCTTGACGAACAAGACATGGGCGTTAGCACTGTTAGACAGCGCGGCAGAGGTCACAATAGTTCGCCGGAGTCTTCTAGAGCATCTGGAGGTGAAAGCAACTGATGACTTCATACAAGTCGAGACGGCGGATATGCGAGTCTCTGATCCTGATAGAGTATATGAAGTGACTCTGCGATTGGAAGGGGACATTGACCGTATTATAAACGCCATTTTTTGGGACCATGTGGTAAAATCATATGATGTTCTGCTGGCCGAACAAGATTGGCCACCTGACTTTGTTCGCGACTGTCCGGTTGGGGAGGAGGTTATTACACCTTCCTTCTCACCACTTGTTCCGAGAGAACTTGCGGAGTCCTATAGTAAATCATGGGCTCTAGCACAAGCTCCCGCCTTGTATAGAAATAATGTGGGGTGGGACAGGCAATCACCTTATCATGTAATTCCAATAAAGGGTGAACCTCAGCCACAACCGCAGTATCCTATCAAATTTGAAGCAAGGGCATCGGTTAGAAAAATTCTTACACAATTGGAGTATCAGGGTGTAATTGAGCCCTGTGTCTCGCCGATGAATAATCCCTTGTTTCCGGTTGCTAAACCGGACCATTCATATAGGATAGTGGTGGATTATAGACATTTGAATAGTCATACACGCACATATGCAATACAGAATTCACACAGCGCAGCGCTTATGAATAATATAGTGCGTAAAAAATACAAGATAACATTGGATATCTCGAATGGATTTTTCTGCCACAATATAGCGCCCGAGAGTCGGGACTATACCTGTTTCAGTGCGTTTGGCTCTCAGAAAAAAATTTGTCGTTTGCCTCAGGGGTATAAGAATAGCCCAGGACTGTTTTCGGCTCGTGTAACTGAAATGCTGCATGAGTTCGACCCTGAAGCGTTATCATATGTCGATGACATATATCTGACAGATGATGAGATTCTGCAACATCTAAGGCGTGTATCGCGCATTGTTGTGGGGTTTGCTGATATTGGCTATAAGTTTAATTTTAAGAAATCAAAGATTGCCTTCCTCAGCGTCATTTTCCTGGGATATGAGTTGTCGAGTGAGGGCAAGAGCCTAGCGCCACATTTTTTGGAGAAATGTGCTTTATTGCAGCCTCCTAATACGGTTCGGAAGCTCCAGTCCTTGTTGGGGTTTCTGAATTTTGGCAGAACTTACATTCCTGAATATGCGACGCGTATAAAGCCCTTATACGAGTTGATTCGCCCGAATTTTTCGAGTAGATTTTGGACGATTGAACATACACACATACTACGAGAATTACAGAGTGATCTCTTAGCAGTTAAACACTTACACACACGGGACAATAAGACACATTTTGTCATCAGGGTGATACCTGGGGCTGTTGGGTTTAGTTATGTCACCTTTAATGAGGGGGAGACAGTCCCGATTGCATACAAGTCTCACTTGTATTCTGCTGCAGAGCAACGTTTTGCACAAACTGAGAAAATTCTCACTGCAGTACAGATGGCTGTTATTAAAGAAAGACCGCTGGCCCAGGGTCAACGCATTGTTGTCGTTTCCCCAATTCCAGCCTTAGAGGCAGTTACAAAAGCGAGTGTTCCAAATTCGAAAGCTTTACACCCGCGATGGATACAATGGGCTACGTCTTTGACAGCCACTGATGTAGATTATGTATTTGACCCTAAACTGCAGACTCAAGAATTTCTTCAATATGAAATTGAATACCCTGTTCCTGCTGGTACGTTGCCTATTGACCAATATCAAGTGGTCATGTATACCGATGGCTCTGCGCAACCAGCGGTTGGTACTAAACAACAGTATTCTGCTGCATGTGCGGTGGTGAGCGGCACTATGGAGGGGGAAGTGTTCTGCCCCCGACATACTTATACTAAAACCTTGGGAGATTGCACGGCACAGCTGGCTGAGCTCAAAGCTCTATTGTTAGCATTGGAGCACGAGGATCCGGCGCTTTTAACCTTGCTGGTCTGTGATTCCTACTACTGTGTGCAGTCTTTCAACGAATATTTACACTATTGGAAGATGAATGGGTTCAGAGATTCTAAAGGCAACACCATTAAGCATAGAATGTTGTGGGGTAAGGTTGCGGATCTGAAGGAAACGCTTCCTAATGTCCATGTTGTACATACACTTGGACACCAGCACGTTGGAATACATGTTGCTGGGAATACTTTGGCTGATGAAGCCGCGAAATCGGCAGTGGCTGTCGCCACTGTGGCCGCAGTGACTCGTTCGAGTTCCAAACCAGACACAGAAATTTCGCCTGCCATAAAGGCTACGGCTGCTGGCACGCCCTTTCCTAAAGGATTTCCTTCAAAATATAGTTACTGCTTGAATGGTGCGCTGAATGCTACTGTTACAATTTCAGGCATTGGTGTACGTGAAATTCCCAATAAAATTGAGAGACCTCGATTAATTTCTGCAGCACATGAGGGGGTGGCTTCTGCACATGCTGGTGTGGCTGCCACGATTTCACTTTTACAGGCTCGTTACTGGTGGCCTGGTCTCTATAAAGAGACGAAGCAATATGTCCTTTGTTGTGACGTTTGTCAACAAATTAAAGCGTCGTCGGCTAGACGCCCCTTCTGATTTCAAATAAACCTTTACAGTGTGTGTACTTGGATCATTGTGGTCCGCTGACACCAGATAGTGCATATAAATATATATTGGTTGGTGTAGATTCGTGCTCCAGATTTGTATGGGTATGGCCACAACGCTCAGCTGACGCTCGCACTGTTATTAAAGATTTGCGCATCTTTGTCGATATATTTGCAGTTGCGGCTTTTCATTCGGACCAGGGCCCTGCTTTTGCCTCTAAGGCATTCAGGGACACCATGGCTTCGTTGGGGGTCCAACTCCAATTCTCGTCTCCATTTCATCCCGAGGGAAATTCTGTCGTGGAGCGTTTAAATCGTGATTTAAAGCAGTCCTTAACGGCCAGAGTTATAGCTACGGGTCGTGGTTGGCTAGCCCACCTATATGGAGTACAGAGAGCACTTAATAACTTGCCTAGAAGGTCACTGGGGGGTCGTACTTCATATGAGTGCCTGTTTGGAACACAAATGTATGCTCCTGATCTAGATGGTCCTGGTGTGGAGGCGGCAGATACGCCCTTTGACATAAATAATCGTGTCACTGTTTTGCAGGATTTACAACAATTCCGTGAAGATAACTCTTCTGCCAGTGCTGCCTCCTCAGGAATTAAGGATGAGCCAGTAACACCTACTGGTTGGATACCCAGGATTGGGGATCTGGTGCGTGAAAAGGTCGCAGTTAAAAAAGAATTTGGTCCTTCTTATCGAGAACCTGTCCCTGTGTTAGGGGTGAGCGGCACGAGAACTGTGATTTTACCGCCGCTGCGAGGGGCCAAAGGAAATCGCTTTGTTTCCATTGATAATGTCAAGTTACAACATGTGGCCGATTCTGCACAGCAGACCAGGAGGGACATCCAGTAGTTCCGGAATCCCTCTCACTACTGGGGAGGAAGTCCCGCTGCAGGTGATTTTCACCGACACTGTTTCCTCTCCGAGCTTGGGGAGGGTGGATGATGATCTTGCGATTGTTCCACCGACGGCGATTAATATGGAATCTTGTGATCAAATTGCTGTACGTTCTACTGACGTTTCTGAACATGTGGTTTATAGCGTGCCACGGCGAGAGCCTCCATCTGCTTCTTTGTTCACAGTTGCACCTTTTGCTAGAACTGCTTCTGGCTGCTTCAACGACGCTGATAATGATGTGTCCGGTTCCTCGTCCTCGATGTCTTCCGCCCACGGTCCACGACGGCTGCTGGGTTGGCTTAAACGCACATATTTTGTTTTTCCTTCGAACTATTTTTGGCTGTTTTTGGCCGTGATGACTATTTTATTATGGTTGGGATTTGTGGTTACTTTTTTTCTGATAATACATGGTCCTTTTCTTCCTGATCGATCTGACATTGAGCACGTGGAGACTGTATTAAAACCGCATTTTTCGTCTCATGTGGTTCGAAGAGACTTGTCCACAGTGAACATTTCTGCTATACCAGTTCCGGATGGAATTGTGTGGGATAAAGTAATGTTTGATATATTTGGTCCCACTGAATTGATTCAAATACCGTATGTCCTCAAATTATCGATGAATGATATTGTTATACCTGGCATTGTTTCTGATGATTGGGATGTGAAGACAGTAGATTCTATGCTTACGGATTTGCAATATTATACTGTCTATGACGATGATGATGCTTACCAGTTTAGAGATAATCATGGTGACATGTTTTGTTACAACTATTATGGACACCACTTTATTCATAAAGCTAGTAGCCCCAAGTCCATGTTTAATTATGTGCAATGGGAACATTGCTCGACTCCTCCACAAGGGAGTTCAAAAACGTATTATGATAAATGTGCATATTTTTCTGGGCATGATCCACGTGATGCTAAGTCCTACTATTTTAAAGTTGCACCGTATTCTAATAAGCAAATGTTATTGACCGATACTAAATTACTGTATTCTAATTTGTTTGTATCTAAACTTTCGGTCGAGGGATATGAATACTGGTTTAAAACTGTTGACTTGAAAAGTGTTTGGGGTTCGAAAAATTGGCAAATGCGAGGCAGGGACACGTTATTTAGAGCATGTATTATCCCTGTGCAGATGATTTTCCTCAATGACACAGTACAACAGACTAGCTGTTTGGGCTTAGCGACAATTAGGGAGTTGACTTTGCCTAGTATACCTGTCCCTTCTAAATTAAAAAATTGGCAGCACTATGTGAATGCTACTTTCAGTGACTTTACACATTGGGTCCAGAATGGTACGCTTAACACTTCATCGTTACATCCAGGCGGGTGGTTATTATGGCCTGTAGACACTAATATGTGTCATCAACGTTTTGTCACCTCTTCAGGGGGGTTCAGGACTAGTAGGGCAGACCCTCGTTACGTTTCACCAGAACATGCTGATATTATAACTACATACAGTGTGGGGAAGCTTTGTCAGCAATGGTTGAAGTCATCCACGCTGGATGCAGTTAAGTCACATCTCACGTTACTGTCTAATGATACTGATTTACAAGATTTTTTGTCAGGTCCCAAAGTACCACGAAAGAAAAGTTTCTTATACGAGGTTTATAATGAGATTTGGAAGCTTTCACAACAAGAGGCTGCAGCCCGGTTGAGGCAGATTGATCAAGAAAATCTGATGCAGACTTTGTCTGTTGTTGATAATGTCATGCATACCCTTTCTGACCGTGTTTACACGATTGACAGCATTGTTTCCTCTGCCATTGACATTATTAAATCGGACATGTCTTCTTTATATCATGGGCAGAGTCAGACGCGGTCCATCATGCAGCTGGGTTGGACTCTTCAGACCTTGAAGGCGGGTCGCGTTCCATGGCAGCACGTTCGTGCCAGAGAGATCTTTATCTCTTTTAATTTGACTCGTCAACAACAACTGATGGCTAAAAAGGAAGCGACATATGTTATGTTAAATATTGAGAAATTAGAGAAACTGCCTTTCATGGTGGCTGAGATTCCGTCAGCTGAATGGTTGATTCATGGGGTTATTAATTTGCCTATCTCTACTTTGCAATTTACTTCGTGTTTGAAGCACATTCCGGTGGGTAGATATGAACTATTGGGAGACAGTTACATACACGAGGTGTGGGACCTTCCCTTTCAGTACAGATGTGTTAATGGTTTGAAGGAGGTTTTTCTTAGCGGCAGAGAATGCAAAGCTTCTGTCAGCCATTCAATGGTTTGTAAACAGCTGTCCTTGCACGGGGCGTGTAAAGCTTCGATTGCTAACTTAGCTTGTTATCTGAAGGGAGTTCCAGTCCTGGTTATTAAAAACACTTTCCAGGTGCTTTCTAACGGCAGTTACATTGTTCTTAACAGCGAACGCTGCTGTGGCATGCGTGCCGGAATAGTTTACATCGTCATTGTCAACAAGGCCGTTACGTGCTGCGGGAATGTGTTGTTTCCCCCCACTCAAATTAGGGAGGTAGCGGACATCTGGCCTCATATTGCTACTTCCAAGGTTGATTTCGACAAGTTGAGTCGGCTAAAAGCTTTATTGTTTCAAAAGCATGTGGCCCTTACATCTGCTAGCGAGACCTACGCACTTCAGGTGGCAAGGTCATCGGCGGAGATACAGTCCCTTTTGAATACTAACTTTCCGAATCACTTCGGTGAACTTGTGGGACGTATATTTAATGCATCCAGCACTGCTGGTATTGCACATTTTTTCAAAGTCGTTGGTGTTGGTTTCGCTCACACCTTCTCTTCCATATTCGGTTTGATACCTTCGGCTATACATTCTATTTTCTGAAGCATTTTTGGGGGTTTCCCGATTACTTTGGCTTTATTGGCTGGAGACTTGCTGTTGTTGCTATTTTTTCGCAATGGCTGTCCCGTCACAACGAGATCCTGTATTGCTGCTCCCGTCAGCGCAGCTGTGTCGTGAACGCATGATGCAGCATTTTGGAGCGACACTCCTGGGACATTTGGAGTGCGACTGGTCTCTGTCATTCAGACCGGTTTTGGATTGTGTGCAAACCGTGTTACGATGCCTTTGGTGCTCGTTTGAACATGCACTGGCTCTCTGTCTCTCATTGCAGCGCCCTCCAATGGTCGATACTGATCTGTTGATGTTCCCGATTAGGGCTCATTCCCAGACTTGTGCACTACGGATGCGCTTGCTTCGTGAGGCAGTTTATGAGATTCCCTTCCTGGAGGAAGATGGTATTGTCTCTTTCATAGGCCCTGCACGGGGTGCCGCCCTGAATGGTTTTGGGGCTTTGGATCACACCTGCTCCATGGTACTTTGTGGCGTGGATCTTCCGATATTGACATATATCGAAGTGGAGGAACTCCTGCGTTCTATTGCTTCTATCTAACGATTGGATTTTTACGAAATTGACACTATATTGAATTTGGCTTTGTGATCACATGTTACCTAAATTTATGACTTTGTTGTCTACTCACCTTGTCGAAATAATTGTTTTAGGTATTGTTTATATTTGGGGCATCCTTTTATATTATTGGAACCACTTGCTACCGACAAGGGGAGGGTGTAGTGTGGTTAGTTTTACGTATTCATTGCGCTTTAGCTTCAGGCTTTAGGCCTTTGTGCACTTTGCCCTGAATATATTTTATTCATTTGCTGACAGCTTAGAGCCTCTGTGCACTTTGCTCTACATGCTTTTTATTAGGCTTCGTACTGTTATTTTTCAAATAGCCAGTTCTACGGTGTTGTTTTTTTATTCATATCACACTGTTTTGTCTACTTCAGCACTGGAGTTCTCCATAACATATTTACTCTGTGCTTCAGTCAAGGATACAGTCTGGTACATTGCCGATAGACGTGGTAAGAGTTTAGACTTGGCATTCCTGCGTAGGGACATTTTGTGATCACGATGACATGTTAGTTATAAAATCACTTCCTTGTCCCAATACACGCAAGAGGGAGATTCCGACCAGGGAACCACAACTAGACGCTGACTGCCTCGTTGCAGATGCTGAACCAAGATCACAGGTCTTTGCTCAGGTATGAGGGCTGATGTCTCCACAGTGATTCTAATAGGCAAGCTAGAAGCTTAACATGCTGTGCTCTAAATAGAACAAGCAGAGGGAGAGTAGAAACTGTTAGACAATATGATAGCTTTGTTCTTATGTTTTACTCTCCTGGTGACTATTTCAATCCTACTGTGTTGTATCGTTCTGGTTATTGTGGCTCACGCCTTAATATCTAAAATACAGTCGTTTTATTAAAACCTAATATAAAACTTATACTGTCTTTGTCATTTGTATATGAGATCATATTGGAAATAAGAGAGTTGGTGTGGATCTGAGTAACCACGACTTCCCTGAGAAGTTCCAAAGATGTCATGCGCTCGGCTGCCCAATCATTCCTTCCACATGGAAGAAATGAGGCACTGCTAGTTAGCCGGAGCAAAAACCGGATTTAGGGTGACAGAGTTCTTTACACGTGGGTCAGACTCAGTCCCCCACACCGTTATAGATCCTGCTACCTAGAAATCCAGTAGTCTCATTTAGAATAATGAGAGCCCACGCGACACTTTGATAAGCTTTGCAAGGAGACTCGTAATTTGCTTAAAACCTGGGCTGGGCTTCCTCTGTCTTTCATAGGAAGAGTTATTGTTCTTAAAATGATTATTCTTCATAAATTTACATTCTTGTTTAACGCCATCCCCCTGGAATTTAAGAAGAGTTGGTTCCAGAAGATGCAAGCTGATTTAACTTTGTTTTTATGGTCTTCTAGAGGGGTTAGGATCACCTGGCAAAAATTGTGTAGGCCCAAGGGAAAAGGGGGTGATTGCAGCTCCAGATTGTTACAAATACTACTTGGCTTTTCATCTGAACAATGTTCGGATTTTGTTACGTGACAGTTCTGAATACGCATCCTTTTGGGGTGCAGTGACTCAAGTGTTTTTAATGGCTGGTAGTTTCTTCCTGTATAAATTTGGTCATCAGAAATTCTTTAAAAAGATTAATCTGAAGATTCTTAAGGAAGCTGCTTGAGTGTGGTGGTTGGTACGCCAAGTATTGGGTATCCATTATTACAGTCCTCGGGCTCCGGTCTGGGATTCTCCCGGTACTCCCGAGCTTCTCTCAGATAAATTGGCTCTTGCATTAAAGGGAGTGACGAGGTGGGGACAAATTTTGGAGGAGACCAAGTTGGTGTCCTGATCAAGGCTTAAGGAGTTAACAGATCATAAGCTTTCAAAGTTCAAATATTTGCAGTTAGTGAGCTGGGCGGCCTCTCTCCAAGAGAAAGAGGGTGTGTATAATTATTGGGAAGAGAAATTATCTTTGGTCTTGGTTCATAAAGAAATCTCTGTCTGGTATCAGGCATTGCTTAATGCTTCTGACTCAGTGGCTTCTCTTCCCGAGAAGAAATGGGGAAGGGTTCTGCCAGACTTAGATATAGTACACACTTGGGAATCCTCATGCTCTATGCTCTGGTCGGTAACTAGATCAGCCGCTTTGAAAAAGAATCACTTGTTTACGATGCACAGGGTCTATTGGTCCCCCCAGAAGTTATCCACTTTAGGGAAGTCAGAAAGAAAGTGTTCACGTTGTGGTGAGCCTAATGCAAATGATATACATATGTTCTGGAGCTGCCCTAACCTATGTGTCTTTTGGTCTTTGATTAATGGTTTTCCTAAACAGTTTATAAGTGTTGAGGTGGTGGTGACCCCCTCTTTAGTGTATTTTGGGGTCTCTCCTGGTTCCCCATGGGAACAGAAGCTCCCCAGGCCATATAAGTGCATGTTGTTTCTTTTGATGCTATTGGCTAGAAAGACAATTAGGTTTAAAGTGGATTATGCTCACACCCCCGAATGTATTTGATTGGTTGTCTTCTACAGATTATTTTTTCTGTTTAGAACGTAGTGGCCCGATGGGTAATAGAGATGAATGCTGGGCCATCTGGGAAACTGCTCGGCAAAATGGAAATACTCTTGGTATATAGTCGCATGATTACTCCTTCTTCTCTCTCTCCTCCCCTCCTGGGCCTGTGGTGTGGTTAATTCCTACAGTCTTCTTTCTCTGATCGTTCTGGAAGGTACTGTTGGTCTGTCATGCCCATGAGTATTGGTCATGTCCGGGAGAGGTGAAGAGCTGTGTCTGCTCAGGTTTGACCCGTTTAAATTGGATCACTTTGCTGGACGCAGGTTGATGACCCTCAAGCAGAGAGGCGGAATTTCTTATGAGGAAAAAAAAAAAAAAAAAAAAAGATCTTTCTTGCAGGACTTAAAACAGTTCTGTGATGACAACGCCTCTGCAAGTACCGCCTGCTTTGGAATAGCAGATGCATCAATAACACCTACCAGCTGGATTCCTAAAGTTTCAGATCTAGTGCGTGAAAAGATTGCAGTGAAAAAGGAGTTTGGCCCTTCCTATCATGCAACGGTTTGAGTCCTGGGAATACACAGTACCGGAACTGTCATTCCAACACCATTTCTAAAGAAATTCGCTTTGTCTCCATTGACAATGTTAAGCTACACAATATGGCCGATCGCGCACAGCAGACCTAGAGGACTCCTGGGTAGTTCCCAAATCCCTCTCACTGCATACCAGGATACTCCTCTACAGGTTTTGAGCAGCAACTCTGACACCTCTCCTAGCTTAGAGAGGGTGGCAAATGATCTTTTATTAGTCCCATTAACTTTTTCTGCGACAAGCAATGTCAACAATATTGAGTGATTCTACTCAAATTCTACACAAACAGATGGAATAGTCTACCATGAACTACCAAGGGAGACTTCTGCCAGCTCCCCTCTTCCAAACATGGCTCCATGTTTTTTACAAACTGCTTCTGGATACTTTGCCGACGTCAATGACACTTTTATCCAATCATCTGCCTCTTCTGCAACAGAACTGTCAAGAGCACGTAAGCTGATAAATTGGCTAAAAATTAACTGATTCATTCTTGCATGGAACTATCTGTGGCTCTTGTTGATTGTACTTGCCTTCCTTCTTTGGATTGGGCTTGTCATTGTCTTTTTCTTGCTAATAAGAGGTCATTATCTTCCTGAATGCTTTACAATTGAACTGGTGGAGGTCCTAAAACCACTTTTTTCTTCCTATGAGTTCTGCAGAGACTTGTCCCTAGGGAACACCTCAGCCATTCCAATTCCTGATGGGATTGTTTGGGATAAAGTACTCTTTGATATATACAGCCCAACAGAGATTATTCAAATTCCATATGTAGTTAAACTTTCCATGAATGATGTCATAACAACTGGAGCTGTTTCTGATGATTGGAATGTAAAAACAGTTGATTCTATGCTATCTGAATTAGAATATTTTACTGTGCTTGAAAGTGAAGATGTCTATCAATCAAAAGAAAATTATGTAGATATATTCTGTTATCATTATTATGGACATGATTACATTCACAGATCAAGTACCTCAAAGACTATATTTAATTACACACAATGGGAGCATTTTCCAACTCCTCCAAAAGGGAGTTTTAAAACATATTCTGAAAGGTTTGCACATTTTTCTCGGTACAATGTTAAAAATGCTAATTCATATTTTTTAATTGCCACTGATGGAAATGCAACATATCTTATTAACTGATATCAAAATGATTTACTATGATTCCATTGTTTCCCGGTTGGCTATAGAAAACTAGGAATATTGTCCGAAGTCGATTAATTTGAAAAGTGTACGGTGAACTAAAAATTGGCAAATAAGGGGAAAGGAAAATTGTATTTAGAGCACGCCTGATACCTGTTCACATGATATTTTTAAATGAAACTGTAATACAGACAAGTTGTTTAGGCTTGGCAAAAATTACAGACTTGAATGTGCCCAGTATCGCTGACCCTGCAAAAGTTTACAAATGGCAAAAATACATTAATGCAACTTAAGTTCAGCTCGATGAATGGGTCCAAAATGGAACATTCAACACATCACTTTCACATCCTGGTGGGTGGTTATTGTGACCAGTGGACACAAATGGTCGTCATGCACATTTTATAAACTCCACAGGGGGTTTAGAACAAATAAGACAGACCCTCGCTATGTGTAATCAGAACATTCGGGTATAGTAACAACATTCAGGCCCTTATTACAAGTCTGGCGGTCCAGGGACCGGCAGACTCGGGGTTGCGGAAGACTGCCCCCAAAGCAACGGTCCGGCCTCCACATTATGACTGTGGCGGAGCTGCCGTGGTCCAACCACCGACACCGCCAGGTTGCCACCAGTCGACAGCCTCGGGGTACCGGCGGTCTAATCCGCTGGAGATTATGAGCCACCTTTCTGCCTGCTTTTAAATGGCAGTTCCACTGCCATGCAAAGGCTGGCAGAGACAGGGTGCGGGGGCCCGATGGGTGCCACTGCACTGCCCATGCACTGGGCGTGCAGTGGACCCCATGAACAGTCCCATCCTGATTTTCACTGCCTGAATTACATGCAGTGAAAAGCGGGAGGACGGGTGCTGTCACACCCGATGCACCACAACATTGCCACCAACTTGATTACTAGCCAGCGTTAATGTTGTGCTGTGTTTCCCGCTTGGACAGCAGTCACAAACTCTGTTTCTGCCTGCTGGCCCAGCGGGAAACTCATAATAGGGCAAGCGAGCAGAATCCCAGAGTGGTGGCTTTCCGTCCTAAAGAGTTTGGCGGTTAGCCTCCACCACCCACCAAACTCAAAATTAGGGCCACATTGTAGGGAAATTATGCCAGCAATGGTTTAAAAGTTCCTCACTAGATGCTGTTTAAGAACACCTCAGTCTCCTGTTGAACAACACAGATTTGCAGGATTTCCTGTTAGGCCCCAGAAGACAATGTAAAAAACACTTCTTATGTGCAGTCTACAATCAAATTTGGAAACTTTCCCAACAAGAAGCATCTGCCCGGTTAAGGCTAATAGATCAGGAACATTTACAGAAAGCATTAGGTGTTGTAGATAATGGGATTAACACCGTGTCCAATCACATTCACACTTTAAACAACATTGTTTCTTCTGCAATAGACATTGTGCAAAGTGACATGTCATTCTTATAGCATGGACAGAGCCAGCTAAGATCCATTATGCAGTTGGGATGGACACTACAAATGCTGGAATCTGGTTGTGTTCCCTGGCTACAAGTTAGCGCAAGGGACATATTTTCAACAGCATAATTTTATGTGCCAGCAACAAATAATGGCTAAGAAAGAAGCGACTTATGTTATGCTAAACACTGAGAAATTAGAAAAGTTGCCTTTTACTGTGGTTGAAATACCATCTGCTGAATGGTTAATACACAGGGTTATTAATCTGCCTATTTCAACACTGCAGTTTACATCCTGCTTGAAACACATTCCAGTAGGCAAATATGAAAGGCTAGGAGAAAGTTACATCCAAGAGGTGTGGGAGCTTCACTTTTCACACAAATGTTTCAATGGCATGAAGGAGGTCTTTCTTAGAAGCAGTTAATGCAAGACTTATGTGAGTCATTTGATAGATTGTAAGCAGCTGTCCTTGCACGGGGTGTGTAACACTTCAGTAGCAAACTTAGCTTGCTATCTGAAGGGAGTTACAGTCCCCTTGATTAGACCTGTGTTCTAGGTACTCTCTAATGAAAGTTATGTGCTTCTTAACAGTGAGAGCTGTTGTTGAATGTGAGCCGGAATTGCTTACGTTGTTTCAGTCTCCCAAATTGTCACTTGTTGCATGTTAGAAAAGGGGTCATTGGTTGGCAGTCAGGTTAGCCCCTGTCCAAGCAAGGACCCTCACTCTAGTCAGGGTAAGTCATACACAATCCAAATTACCCTGTGCCCACCCTCTGGTAGCTTGGCACTGAGCAGTCAGGCTTAACTTAGAAGGCAATATGTAAAGTATTTGTGCAATAAATCATACAATAACACAATATAGCACCACAAAAATACACCACACAGTGTTTAGAAAAATATAAAATATTTATCTGGATATTTGCAGGTCAAAACGATAAAAGATGCAATAAGAAAATGTAAAGATATCACTGGAAAGTGATATAAAGTGTCTTAAGTCTTTTAAAAGCAAACAAAGGGCCTGATTACGACCCTGGCGGTAAAAACCGCCAGGGCGTGGTCCGCGGGTGCACCGCCAACAGGCTGGCGGTACTCCTTTGGGCATTCTGACCGTGGCGGTACAGCCGCGGGCAGAAACGGAAAGTCGGCGGTGTACCGCCGGCTTTCCGCTGCCCAGGGGAATCCTCCATGGCGGCGCAGCTTGCTGCGCCGCCATGGGGATTCCGACCCCCATACCGCCATCCTGTTCCTGGCGGTTTCGGCCGCCAGGAACAGGATGGCGGTATGGGGTGTCGTGGGGCCCCTGGGGGCAATGGCATGGGCACTGCAGGGGCCCCCATAAGAGGGCCCCACTTAGAATTTCAGTGTCTGCTTAGCAGACACTGAAATTCGCGACGGGTGCTACTGCAC
Source organism: Pleurodeles waltl (assembly GCF_031143425.1). Taxonomy (NCBI): domain Eukaryota; kingdom Metazoa; phylum Chordata; class Amphibia; order Caudata; family Salamandridae; genus Pleurodeles; species Pleurodeles waltl. The sequence goes on along the minus strand of NC_090438.1, from coordinate 485,376,289 downwards.
CTGTCGCACCCATTCCACTCCGCCGGCTCCATTCGGAGCCAGCTTCCTCGTGGAAGGGTGTTTCCCGCTGGGCTGGCGGGCGGCCTTTTGGCGGTCGCCCGCCAGCCCAGTGGGAAACCAAGAATGACCGCCGCGGTCTTTTGACCGCGGTACGGTCTTCTGGCGGTTCCCGCTTAGGGCGGCTCCCGCCGCCCGCCAAGCTTGGAATCACCCCCAAAGTCTCTTTGAAGCACAAAGTACCTGGTTTGTTGAGTGAAAAATGTCTGCAAATGGCCACAGAGGAGGAGAGGCATGGAAAACGGGGAGTGTGCGTAGGTTTCACCCCTTCGCACATGGACTTGCGTCGTTATTTTCCACACAGGGAAGACGGTGCATCGATTTCCGGCACGCGGACGGGTCTCCTCGTTGGGTTGCGGGGTTTTCATACGCCCCAGGGTCTGTGCGTGGAATCCTGGGCTTGATGGCCAGCTCTGCGTCGTTCCGGTGGGCGATGCAGGGAAATTTCTCCCTCACTGCAGGCGCTGCGTCGATTTCCCCTCTGGAAGTCGGGCGTCATCGTCCCAGGTCGGCTGTGCGTCGATCCGGTGGGCTGCGTGTCGAAGTTCCGGTCGCACCGCAGGCACCGCATCGATCTTTTCCTTGCGAAGTCGAGCGGCATAGTCCCGGTTCAGCGTGCAGTGAATTTTTCACTGCGGAACAGGCTGTGCGTCTAATTTTCGCCGCACAAGGAGTGGCCTTGATGGTCAGGCCTGCCTGTTGCAGAACCTGAAGCACCTCCTTGAGGTGGACCAGGTGTTCCTCCCAGCTGTCACTGTAGACGACAATGTTGTCCAGGTAGGCTGCGCAGAAGGCATCCTTGCCAGCTAGGATCCCGTTAACCAACCGTTGGAAGGTAGCAGGGGCATTTTTCAACCCAAAGGGCATCACCCAGAATTGGTAGAGGCCCTCAGGTGTGGAAAATGCTGATCTCTCTTTAGCCCCTCAGTCAAGGCGATCTGCCAGTACCCTGATGTGAGATCAAAAGTATGGAGGAATTTGGCAGCGCCTAGCCTGTCTACGAGCTCATCAGCTCGGGGGATGGGGTGAGCGTCAGTCCGTGTGACTGAATTGAGACCCCGGTAGTCCACGCAGAACCTAAGTTCTGGCTTGGCACCGGGGGCAGCAGCCTTGGTTACCAGCACCACAGGGCTGGCCCAGGGACTGCTAGACTTCTCAATAACCCCTAGAGTCAACATTTTGGAGACTTCCTCCTTGATGCTGGCCTTCACCTTGTCTGACAACCGGTAAATTTTGTTCTTTACAGGGGGACTGTCTCCCGTGTCAATATCATGGACACACAAGTGTGTGCATCCAGGGGTGAGAGAAAACAGGGAGGAGTACTGTTCCAGTAACTGGTAGCAGCCCCCTCTCTGGTCTAGGGTCAGGGAGTCAGAGAGAATGACACCCTCCACTGACCCATCACCTTCCTTGGCAGCGAGGAGGTCGGGGAGAGGTTCACTCTCCTCCTACGCCCCGTCATCTGTCACCAGAAGCATGTTGACTTCAGACCTCTCAAAATGAGGCTTCAGTCGGTTGACAAGGAGCACCCTTAGGGGGTTCCTAGGGGATTGGAGATCCACTAGGTAAGTGGCCTCCCCTTTCTGCTCCTTCACTTCAAATGACCAGCAGTCCTGGAGAGCTCTAGGCTCTACTGGCTCCATTACCCACACTTTGTCTCCAGGTTGAAACTCTACCAGGGTGGCCTTCTGGTCATACCAGCGTTTCATTACCTCTTGACTGGCCTCAGGGTTACTTTTGGCCACTTTCCAGAAATGGTGCATCTGGTTTCAAAGGGGGTGCTAACAACAGGAAGTGGAATCAGGGGGGCCTTAACCCTTTTTCCTGTTTTACCACTGGCCTGGCAGGTAGGACAGGACCTATAGAACGTATCTTAGTTTGTCCTCATTCTGGGCCAATAGAACTGGGTGACAAGCCTGGCAAAGGTCTTGTCTTGCCCCAAATGTCCTGCCAGGGGAATGTCGTGAGCCAGTCCCAGAAGGAAGGTCCGGTAACACTGGGGGACCACCAGCGCACGCGCTGCCCCAATGGCCGGAACCTTAGGCTCACTGTAGAGGAGATCATTCTCCCAATATATGTGGTGATCACCAGAGGCTTCACATGCTGCCTGGGCTGAGGCTTGCTTCCTCATGCCCTCTATGGTGGGACATTCCTTCTGCGCCTTGCAGAATTCCTCCCTGGTGGGCCCACCCTCAACTTGCCAGCCAGCAAGCTCAAGTAGGTCACCTAGGACGGCAATGTCTTCCCCAGTTTTAGAGTACCAGAGACCCCCCCACACTCAAAGGGAACCAGAGCTACCGGTAGGTGGCTCTCACGATTGTCGGCGACTGTGACTTGGTGGAATGTATTTGGGATGACCTGCTCTGCTGACACCAGCTGACCCTTGACAGTAGTCATGCTGGCTCCTGTGTCACGCAGAGCCTCCACCCTTTGCCCATTGATGGTGACCCACTGCCTATACTTGGAAGTATTGGCAGGCATGTGGGTTTTTGGCACCATCTCTGCATCCCCCAGGGACACTAGGGTTACCTCTGTCTGCTCCCCAAAACTGACTGGGACCATCTCCTCCCCGAGCGCTATGCTAGCCAACCCAGGTGTCTGCCCTTCTTTGGGGGGCTGTGTCCTCTTGGGACACTTGGAGTCGCCCTCAGAGTGCCCATACTTATTTTACTCTGCACATTGGGGTACAAACCTCCCTGTCTTATGGTCAGTAAAACCTCTCCTTTTGGATTCAGACCGGGACTGGTTACCACTACTCCCTTGGGAACTATTTTGGGGGCCTTTTGAGAACTCCTTGTTTTTAAGTTTTTCTCCCCCCCTCTTTCTTCTGATGGGAACCCTGACCACCTTTGTGGGTGTCCCCCCCAGATACCTTTCTGGACACCCTGGTACCAGTCCAGAGGTCCGCCTCCTCAGCAAGCTTCCTGGGATCAGTCAGCTTACTGTCTACTAGGTGCTGGCGCAACTCTGTAAAACAAATACTGAGCATATGCTCTCTCAGAATCAAATTATACAATCCTGTGTAATCATCTACTTTGCAGCCCCGCACCCATCCATTCAGTGCCTTACTGGAAAAGTCAAAGAAATCTACCCATGTTTCTGTGGACAGCTTGGTGCTGTCCCTGACCTCTGACGGTATTTCTCAGGGGTCAGCCCAAACTTGGCAAGTAAAATGGCTTTCTGAAGTGGGTATGTGTTTTGATCCTTTGTGTCCAATGTGAGAAGTGTGTCCCTCCCCAATGATGGCACATAACTCCACATAGCTGTACCCCATTGCCCTTCAGGAACCTCATGAGCCCTTAGTGCAACTTCATAAGCAGCTAGCCATTTATCTATGTCATCTCCCACCACAAAACTGGGCACCAAATTTTTGGGTATACGAACCTTCTTTTCTCCAGCAGGTCCTGTCTGTATGCTGCCACCATTACTGCTGGATTCAGACTGTTTTGCCTTAAGATCCGGCTCATTGAGACTCAGTTCATGAGCCAACAAAAGTTTATTTTCAGCCAAGGCTCTTCAGCTGCTTATGCTTCTCTCTCTGCCCTTCTTTCCTCCTGTTGAGCCTCAATTTTCAGTCTTGCCATTTGCAATTGGAACTCCCTCTCCTCTCTCCTTTCCTCTGCGATCAGGCCTTGATCAGAGACACTTCTCCCTGGTCTGGAAGGGGGCACAATTGCAGTGGTAACATCACCCACTGATGGCTAAAAATCCTCTGGGGGCCATCTTCTGGCTTCTCCTCCTCAGCATCCTCCTCTAAATGGGCTTCTGCCCAGGCCCTCAGCACCACTTGAAAGTCCTCCTTTCTGGAGGCCCCTTGGGTGGGTACACTCATCTCCTTGCAGAACCCTTTTAGCTGTTTGACAGTATATGTCTCCAACAGGGCTAGGTCAAAATCTCCTGCTTGAGACCCAGCCTGAGACATGTTGAATGAGGATTTAGGTTTAGAAAATTGTCAGGAAAAACAAATTTGCAAAAAGAGATAAAAATCAAGTTGATCTTCAACTGTGGGTAGATAGTGAAATACTTAGCTACTGTATGTCACTGCACAAATACATGTCCTATCATCACTGCTGATCACCAATGTTAGAAATGGGGTCTTTGGGTGGCTGTCAGGTTACCCCCTGTCCAACAAGGACCCTCACTCTAGTCAGGGTAAGTCACACACAATCCAAATTACCCTGTGCCCACCCTCTGGTAGCTTGGCACTGAGCAGTCCGGCTTAACATAGAAGGCAATGTGTAAAGTATTTGTGCAATAAATCATACAATAACACAATATAGCACCACAAAAATACACCACACTGTGTTTAGAAAAATATATAACATTTATCTGGATATTTGCAGGTCAAAACGATAAAAGATGCAATAAGAAAATGTAAAGATATCACTGGAAAGTGATATAAAGTGTCTTAAGTCTTTTAAAAGCAAACAAAGTCTCTTTCAAGCACAAAGTACCTGGTTTGAGTGAAAAATCTCTGCAAATGGCCACAGAGGAGGAGAGGCGTGGAAAACGGGGAGTGTGCGTCGGTTTCGCCCCTTTGCACATGGACTTGCGTCGTTATTTTCCACACAGGGAAGACGGTGCATCGATTTCCGGCACGCGGACGGGTCTCCTCGTCGGGTTGCGGGGTTTTCAGACACCCCAGGGTCTGTGCGTGGAATCCTGGGCTTGATGGCCAGCTCTGCGTCGTTCCGGTGGGCGATGCAGGGAAATTTCTCCCTCACTGCAGGCGCTGCGTCGATTTCCCCTCTGGAAGTCGGGCATCATCGTCCCAGGTCGGCTGTGCGTCGATCCGGTGGGCTGCGTGTCGAAGTTCCGGTCGCACCGCAGGCGCCGCATCGATCTTTTCCTTGCGAAGTCGAGCGGCATTGTCCCGGTTCAGCGTGCGGTGAATTTTTCACCACGGAACAGGCTGTGCGTCGTTTTTGGCAAGCTGTGCGCCTAATTTTCGCCGCACAAGGAGTGGCCTTGATGGTCAGGCCTGCCTGTTGCAGAACCTGAAGCACCTCCTTGAGGTGGACCAGGTGTTCCTCCCAGCTGTCACTGTAGACGACAATGTTGTCCAGGTAGGCTGCGCAGAAGGCATCCTTGCCAGCTAGGATCCCGTTAACCAACCGTTGGAAGGTAGCAGGGGCATTTTTCAACCCAAAGGGCATCACCCAGAATTGGTAGTGGCCCTCAGGTGTGGAAAATGCTGATCTCTCTTTAGCCCCCTCAGTCAAGGTGGTCTGCCAGTACCCTGATGTGAGATCAAAAGTATGGAGGAATTTGGCAGCGCCTAGCCTGTCTACGAGCTCATCAGCTCGGGGGATGGGGTGAACGTCAGTCCGTGTGACTGAATTGAGACCCCGGTAGTCCACGCAGAACCTAAGTTCTGGCTTGGCACTGGGGGCAGCAGCCTTGGGTACCAGCACCACGGGGCTGGCCCAGGGACTGCTAGACTTCTCAATAACCCCTAGAGTCAACATCTTGGAGACTTCCTCCTTGATGCTGGCCTTCACCTTGTCTGACAACCGGTAAATTTTGTTCTTTACAGGGGGACTGTCTCCAGTGTCAATATCATGGACACACAAGTGTGTGCATCCAGGGGTGAGAGAAAACAGGGAGGACTACTGTTCCAGTAACTGTTAGCAGCCCCCTCTCTGGTCTAGGGTCAGGGAGTCAGAGAGAATGACACCCTCCACTGACCCATCACCTTCCTTGGCAGCGAGGAGGTCGGGGAGAGGTTCACTCTCCTCCTACGCCCCTTCATCTGTCACCAGAAGCATGTTGACTTCAGACCTCTCAAAATGAGGCTTCAGTCGGTTGACAAGGAGCACCCTTAGGGGGTTCCTAGGGGATTGGAGGTCCACTAGGTAAGTGGCCTCCCCTTTCTGCTCCTTCACTTCAAATGACCAGCAGTCCTGGAGAGCTCTAGGCTCTACTGGCTCCATTACCCACACTTTGTCTCCAGGTTGAAACTCTACCAGGGTGGCCTTCTGGTCATACCAGCATTTCATTACCTCTTGACTGGCCTCAGGGTTACTTTTGGCCACTTTCCAGAAACAATGCACCTGGTTTCAAAGCGGGTGCCAACAACAGGAAGTGGAATCAGGGGGGCCTTAACCCTTTTTCCTGTTTTACCACTGGCCTGGCAGGTAGGACAGGACCTATAGAACGTATCTTAGTTTGTCCTCATTCTGGGCCAATAGAAGTGGGTGACAAGCCTGGCAAAGGTCTTGTCTTGCCCCAAATGTCCTGCCAGGGGAATGTCGTGAGCCAGTCCCAGTAGGAAGGTCCGGTAACACTGGGGGACCACCAGCGCATGCGCTGCCCCAATGGCCGGAATCTTAGGCTCACTGTAGAGGAGATCATTCTCCCAATATATGTGGTGATCGCCAGAGGCTTCACATGCTGCCTGGGCTGAGGCTTGCTTCCTCATGCCCTCTATGGTGGGACATTCCTTCTGCGCCTTGCAGAATTCCTCCCTGGTGGGCCCACCCTCAACTTGCCAGCCAGAAAGCTCAAGTAGGTCACCTAGGACGGCAATGTCTTCCCCAGTTTTAGAGTACCAGAGACCCCCCCACACTCAAAGGGAACCAGAGCTACCGGTAGGTGGCTCTCACGATTGTCGGTGACTGTGACTTGGTGGAATGTATTTGGGATGACCTGCTCTGCTGACACCAGCTGACCCTTGACAGTAGTCATGCTGGCTCCTGTGTCACGCAGAGCCTCCACCCTTTGCCCATTGATGGTGACCCACTGCCTATACTTGGAAGTATTGGCAGGCATGTGGGTTTTTGGCACCATCTCTGCTTCCCCCAGGGACACTAGGGTTACCTCTGTCTGCTCCCCAAAACTGACTGGGACCATCTCCTCCCCGAGCGCTACGCTAGCCAACCCAGGTGTCTGCCCTCCTTTGGGGGGTTGTGCCCTCTTGGGACACTTGGAGTCGCCCTCAGAGTGCCCATACTTATTGCACTCTGCACATTGGGGTACAAACCTCCCTGTCTTATGGTCAGTAAAACCTCTCCTTTTGGAATCAGACCGGGACTGGTTACCACTACTCCCTTGGGAACTATTTTGGGGGCCTTTTGAGAACTCCTTGTTTTTACGTTTTTCTCCCCCCCTCTTTCTTCTGATGGGAACCCTGACCACCTTTGTGGGTGTCCCCCCCAGATACCTTTCTGGACACCCTGGTACCAGTCCAGAGGTCCGCCTCCTCAGCAAGCTTCCTGGGATCAGTCAGCTTACTGTCTACTAGGTGCTGGCGCAACTCTGTAAAACAAATACTGAGCATATGCTCTCTCAGAATCAAATTATACAATCCTGTGTAATCATCTACTTTGCAGCCCCGCACCCATCCATTCAGTGCCTTACTGGAAAAGTCAAAGAAATCTACCCATGTTTGTGTGGACAGTTTGGTGCTGTCCCTGACCTCTGACGGTATTTCTCAGGGGTCAGCCCAAACTTGGCAAGTAAAATGGCTTTCTGAAGTGGGTATGTGTTTTGATCCTTTGTGTCCAATGTGAGAAGTGTGTCCCTCCCCAATGATGGCACATAACTCCACATAGCTGTACCCCATTGCCGTTCAGGAACCTCATGAGCCCTTAGTGCAACTTCATAAGCAGCTAGCCATTTATCTATGTCATCTCCCACCACAAAACTGGGCACCACATTTTTGGGTATACGAACCTTCTTTTCTCCAGCAGGTCCTGTCTGTATGCTGCCACCATTACTGCTGGATTCAGACTGTTTTGCCTTAAGATCCGGCTCATTGAGACTCAGTTCATGAGCCAACAAAAGTTTATTTTCAGCCAAGGCTCTCTCAGCTGCTTGTGCTTCTCTCTCTGCCCTTCTTTCCTCCTGTTGAGCCTCAATTTTCAGTCTTGCCATTTGCAATTGGAACTCCCTCTCCTCTCTCCTTTCCTCTGCGATCAGGCCTTGATCAGAGACACTTCTCCCTGGTCTGGAAGGGGGCACAATTGCAGTGGTAACATCACCCACTGATGACTAAAAATCCTTTGGGGGCCATCTTCTGGCTCCTCCTCCTCTAAATGGGCTTCTGCCCAGGCCCTCAGCGCCACTTGAAAGTCCTCCTTTCTGGAGGCCACTTGGGTGGGTACACTCATCTCCTTGCAGAACCCTTTTAGCTGTTTGACAGTATATGTCTCCAACAGGGCTAGGTCAAAATCTCCTGCTTGAGACCCAGCCTGAGACATGTTGAATGAGGATTTAGGTTTAGAAAATTGTCTGGAAAAACAAATTTGCAAAAATAGATAAAAATCAAGTTGATCTTCAACTGTGGGTAGGTAGTGAAATACTTAGCTACTGTATGTCACTGCACAAATACAAGTCCTATCCTCACTGCTGATCACCAATGTTAGAAATGGGGTCTTTGGGTGGCTGTCAGGTTACCCCCTGTCCAAGCAAGGACCCTCACTCTAGTCAGGGTAAGTCACACACAATCCAAATTACCCTGTGCCCACCCTCTGGTAGCTTGGCACTGAGCAGTCAGGCTTAACTAAGAAGGCAATGTGTAAAGTATTTGTGCAATAAATCATACAATAACACAATATAGCACCACAAAAAAACACCACACAGTGTTTAGAAAAATATATAATATTTATCTGGATATTTGCAGGTCAAAACGATAAAAGATGCAATAAGAAAATGTAAAGATATCACTGGAAAGTGATATAAAGTGTCTTAAGTCTTTTAAAAGCAAACAAAGTCTCTTTCAAGCACAAAGTACCTGATTTGAGTGAAAAATCTCTGCAAATGGCCGCAGAGGAGGAGATGCGTGGAAAACGGGGAGTGTGCGTCGGTTTCGCCCCTTCGCACACGAACGTGCGTCGTTATTTTCCACGCTGGGAAGATGTTGCGTCGAATTCCGGCGTGCGAACGGGTCTCCTCTTTGTGTTGCGGGGTTTTCAGACGCCCTGGGGTCTGTGCATGGAATCCTGGGCTTGTTGACCAGCTCTGCCTCGTCCGGTGGGCGATGCAGGGAAATTTCTCCCTTACAGCAGGCGATACGTCGATTTCCCCTCTGGAAGTCGGGCGTCATCATCCCAGGTCGGCTGTGCGTCGATCCGGTGGGCCGTGCGTCGAAGTTCCGGTTGCACCGCAGGTGCCGCGTCGATCTTTTCCTTGCAAAGTCGAGCGGCGTCATCCCTGTTCGGAACAGGCTGTGCGTCGTTTTTGGCAAGCTGTGCGTCTAATTTTCGCAGCACAAGGAGTCCACCTGCAAGAGAAAAGTCTTTTTGGTCCTGAGACTTTAGGGAACAGCAGGCAAGCTCTATCCAAGCCCTTGGAGAGCAATTCTGCAGCAAAGCAGGAGAGCAGCAAGACAGCAGGGCAACAGCAAGGCAGAAGTCCTCTGTAGAAAGCAGTCAGATGAGTCCTTTAGGCAGCCAGGCAGTTTTTCTTGTCAGGGTGCAGGTTCTGGTTCAGGTTTCTTCTCCAGGAAGTGTCTGAGGTGGTAGGGCAGAGGCCCTATTTTCATACCCAAATGTGCCTTTGAAGTGGGGGAGACTTCAAAGAGTGGCTTAGAAGTGCACCAGGTCCCCTTTCAGTTCAATCCTGTCTGCCAGGGTCCAAGTAGGGGTTGTGGCAGTCCTTTGTGTGAGAGCAGGCCCTCCACCCTCCCAGCCTAGGAAGACCCATTCAAAATGCAGATGTATGCAATTGAGGCTGAGTACCCTGTGTTTGGGGTGTGTCTGAGTGAATGCACAAGGAGCTGTCAACCAAACCCAGCCAGACGTGGATTGTAAGGCACAGAAAGATTTAAGTGCAGAGAAATGCTCACTTTCTAAAAGTGGCATTTCTAAAATAGTAATATTAAATCCGACTTCACCAGTCAGCAAGATTTTGTATTACCATTCTGGCCGTACTAAATATGGCCTTCCTACTCCTTTCAGATCAGCAGCTAGCACTTCAACAATGTATGAGGGCAGCCCCAATGCTAGCCTATGAATGGAGCAGGCCTCACAGTAGTGTAAAAATGAATTTAGGAGTTTTACCCTAGAAGGACATGCAAACTACACAGGTACATGTCCTGCCTTTTACCCACACAGCACCCTGCTCTAGGGGTTACCTAGGGCACACCTTAGGGGTCACTTATATGTAGAAAAAGGGGAGTTTTAGGCTTGGCAAGTACTTTTAAATGCCAAGTCGAAGTGACAGTGAAACTGCACACACAGGCCTTGCAATGGCAGGCCTGAGACAAGGTTGAGGGGCTACTTAAGTGGGTGGCACAACCAGTGCTGCAGGCCCACTAGTAGCATTTAATCTACAGGCCCTGGGCACATGTAGTGCAATCTACTAGGGACTTATAAGTAAATTAAATAGTCCAATTTGGTGTGATCCAAGGTTATCATGTTTAAAGGGAGAGAGCAAATGCACTTTAGCACTTGTTAGCAGTGGTAAAGTGCACAGAGTCTAAAAACCAGCAAAAACAGTGTCCAACAAGTGGAGGGAGGCAGGCAAAAAGTTAGGGGTGACTACCCTAAGGCTGTCAGGTCTAACATTGCAGGAATGTCATTTTTCCTCCCACACAACAAACAAAAGTAGCAGATATTTAGCCTCACATTGCTACTTCAAATGTGAATTTTGACAAGTTGAGCAGACTAAAGGCTTTATTGTTTCAAAATCATGTGGCACTTACATCTGCACATGAAACCTATGTTCTTCAAGTTGCAAGGTCATCTGCAGAAAAATAGTCCCTTTTAAATATAAACTTTCTGAGACACTTTGATGAACTCCTGGGACGAATATTTAACGCATCCAGTACTACTGGGTTTGCACATTTCTTAAAGGCTGTTGGTTCTGGTTTCTCACACGCTTTCACCTCTATGTTTGGCTTAATATCTTCAGCTGTACACTCAATATTTTTTAGTATTTTGGGGGGATTTCCAGTTACTTTGGCTGTAATAGGTGGGATTTTTAAGTTGCTATTTTTTATTCGCACTGGCTGTCCCTTCACAACAAGGAGGACTGAAAGCACTTCCACAAGCACAACTGTGTTGTGAAGGCATGATGCAGTATTTCAGAGCACCACTCCTGGAAGAACTTGAGTGCAACTGGTCTCTGTCATTCAGACCATTGTGTGCAGCCCATGTTTCAATGCCTCTGGTGCCTTTTCGAATGTGCACTGAAAGTTTGTCTTTCTACGTGGCGGTTACTTTCATTGGACGCTGATCTGCTGATGTTCTCATTCCCAGACATGCACATTGAGGGTGCATTTGCTACGGGATGCTGTATATGACTTGCCCTTCATGGATCATGCAGCTCTTGATTTAACATTCTGCATAACCTGGAATGCTGCTGCCTCAGCTGGAGCTCAGGCTTTAGAACATGAGTGCTCTTTGGTTTTCCTTGGTGACAATTTGGTCACATTACCACCCACTGAAGTAGAACATTTCCTTGCTCCAATTGTGCCGGATGTAATTGGGGATTTTAAAAATGACATTGACTTTTAAATTTGGTTCTATTGGTGCCAGTGCTGACATTTTAAATTGACCCCTTCCAAAATTTCACATGCTCAAGTGTCTTTTAACTTGTCATTATTGACATTTATGTATATATGTTTTAAGGAATAGTATTTTAAGTTATTTTATATTTTTAATATTAGCCGTTTGTATCACCTTTGAACCGACAAGGGGAGGGTGTTATATAGCCATTTTAGTGATGCCTCTAGGCACCTTATTTTAGCAACTAGGTCTGCTGTCTGTGCCCTTTAGCCCATTTACATTTTATTCTGCTTCATTTTTATTATTTCAAAATCGACCACATTCGTGGTGCTGTTTTATTTTCTTTATCTAGTTGTTCTTTCACCTAGGAAAGCATTGCAGTTTTAACAAGACATGCTTTTCACTTTGTGCTTTCCTCAAAGCTGTGCGAGATAGGGTTGCCAACAAGAGTGGTACACTGCATCTTCAACATTCACAGAAACATACACATCCTTACTTGGGAACCTTTTCTGAAAACATCAGCTGTTTTATTATAAAAACACTTTTCTGTCCCATGCACGTTAGAGGGAGATTCCAGCTAGATGGCCGCATGATGATTGACTTTACTACAGCTGCTTGCTGATACTGCATGTTCCCTGGCCTACATGGCGTTTCTCTAGACAACAGGTTTCCTTGCTCAGGTATGGGGGATGATGTCTTCCCAGGGGGAATCCTGAAGGGTGAATTAGGGCACATCATGTTATGCTCTAACATAGCTTAGGTAGGAACCACATATATTATGCATAGTGACAGTATGGTAGGACTTTTCTTGTGTTTCACTTTTCTTGTCACCATTTTTCTTCTAGTGTGTTTCATCATTCTAATTATTGCAATTCATGCCATTTTATCTAAGACGCAGTTGTTTCAATAAATCTTATTGAACCATTTTCTGCCTCTGTTTGTCTTTGCATGTGTGAGACTAATGTAAATGAGAGGAAAGAATGATACCTGATACACCACGATTTCCCTGAGAAGTCATTAGGTCATGTGCCGAGTTGCCACAAATCATCCCTTCTCTTGGACAGAGATGAGGTGCTGCTAGTTGGCCAAAAATGGATTAGGTCGACAGTTGTCATGTGGTGTGGGATTGGACTCAGTCCCCCACAATTCAGGTGATGCTGCCGCCTGAATCCAGCAGCCTCATTAGGATAATGAGAGCCCTGCAACAGTGTGAATATAATATTGCCAGATTATTATTTTTTTTGCCACATAATTTGGATGGGATTCCAACATAAATTGGTCCTCAATCTATATGTGAGGTTGGTTACAATATTTGTAATTGTATCTGTCCCATCAAGTGTGATGTCATGAACATTACATTTCATGTGCAAATTAGGATTTCAATGGTTGTTGTGAGACTTATAAATGGCAGTCCTAATCATAAATATTTCAGTTATTTTTGGTTTTAATTTGCAACCGTAACTGTACTTAAATAGTAGTTTTTAATGTTAATTTTTTATCTATTGTTATGCCCCTTTCAACTGTGAGCCTACACTTTACCTCACTCTTGCAGGTTCCTTTTCAGTCTTGTGTTATCCCTTTGGTATTGTTTTTCTGTCATTCGCTTCTATTATCCCCATTTTCTACATTTCTCTCTCTTGTTTTAGGATGAAGTCTAATGATGGAAAAATAGCTTCTGCCTCCAAAAAAAGAGTAGTGTGGGCCCCACGTGCAACCATCAGCTCACATTAAGCAGTACAGTACATGAATGTGTAGTCATTAACCATTTTGGGTTGGAGTTTTGGGAGCTAGTCAAAGAGTTGCTCCGCATACAAACTGATATCACCACTTCAGTTGCTTGCAAGGGTTTTTTTACGTCTCCCAAACATAATAATCACCTCGTGGATGTGTGCCTATGAATAAAATATTCATCCATGCATGGGGCACATGAAGTAAATGTCTTAGGGGACCTACTACAGGTACAGTGTTATAGGTACTGTGCTACAGGTACGATGTGCTACAGGTATAGCTAATTGGGTGTAAGCTGCTGTTGACAAATAGAAGATTTCTTTATAAATTAAAGAAACTCTTAGAACTTATAGAAATGGTACTAAATGTGCTTTTTCTATAAATCTGTGTTACTTCTATCGAAAACAACCAGAAGAACCAGAAGATATATGGGAGCGTAATACCTTTATTCGCTCTTATTAGGGACTAAGGGCCAGATTTACAAAGGTCTAGTGCCACCAGAGCGAAAATTTTAGTGATGCTCCGGTGGTGCTGTGCAATGCAACCCATTTACCTGGTGACGCTAAGCCACTTTTTTTGGCTTAACGCCACCTTGTAAATGTGGGCTCCTCTAACGCAGATTTTTGCGGCAGAGGGGCGTGCAGTGGGTGTTGCTGTGGGTGTTCCACCGTGTTAGAAATGGGGTCTCTAATTGGCAGCCAGTTTGCACTCTGTCCAAGCAGGAACCCTCACACTAGTCAGGGCAATGGAGATAAACACTTAAGATAAACCCTGCTCACCCCCTCGTAGCTTGGCACACACAGTCAGGCTTATCCCAAGGAAAATGTGTAAAGTATGAGTCCCAACACACACAGTAATACAGTAAAAACACTACAAAATGGACACCACACTAGTTTAGACAAATAGGCAATATTTATCTATAAATATAATTTACTAAAATGACAAAAATCCAACATACACAAGTCAAGATATGAATTTTCAAAAAAATGAGAGTCTTACTCCGTAGAAAACAAAGGAAATGTTTATTTTACACAAAATACCTGGTTTGCGTCAAAAATAAAGCAGCACGTGCAAACGTGCGTCGGAAAAGTCAGTGATATGTTGATTTCTTACTCATAAGTGAGGCCGTGCATTGTTTTCTTCTCCAGTTGGGTCAGCAATGCATAATTTTTCTTCCTCGGAAGAGAGCGATGTGTCAATTTATGGACAGGGCACCTCGGATCTGCACAGGGTCACGATGGATTTGATGCCCAGGGATGATGAATGAAAAATCCGTTTGCACTGTGTTAGAAAACCACGCTACGTGGGGTTTGCATCATTATCAGCAGCCACACAGGGTGTTTTGTGCTTCGTTTCTCCACCACGATGTGTCGCTCTCCCAGACGCAATGCAGATGGACTGCTGATTTCAGCTGCAAAGCTGGTGGCATGTCATTTATCAGCCATGTTGCAGATAGTGCATCAAAAAGTTTCCCGCACGATGTTCTGTGCGTGTATTTCAGCTCTTGTTCTGCCATCTTCACCTTTCAAGGGACTAGGGACTGGATACGGCACCACTTGACAGGGCAGGAGTCTCAGTAGAGAGTCCAAGAGCTGGCAGAGGAAGTCTTTGGTGGCCCTGAGACTTCAAAACAGGAGGCAAGCTCAACTCATGCCCTTGAAGATTCTTCTTCAAGCAGGAATGCACAACAAATCCAGTCTCTGTGCCCTTTCACAGGCAGAAGCAGCAACTGCAAGATAGCCCAAGAAATTACATTCACAGGCAGGGGCAGCACTTCTCCTCAGCTCTTCAGCTTTTCTCCTTGGCAGAGGTTCCTCTTGAATCCAGAAGTGATCTAAAAGTCTGGGGTTTTGTGTCCAATACTTCTACCTCTTTCTGCCTTTGAAGAAGGCAAACTTCAAAGGAAAGTCTCTGTTGTTAAAGGATCCTGCCTTGCTCAGGCCAGGTCCCAGACACAAACAAGGGGGTTGGAGACTGCATTGTGTGAAGGCACGCACAGCCCATTCAGGTGTAAGTGACCACTCCTCCCTCTAATTCAGCACACATGGCTCATCAGGATATGCAGGCTACACCCCAGCTTCCTTTGTCTGACTGTTATACAGGGGCCCATCCTGGGGCCTGCGCCTAAAACCTGGTGCCTACAATCTCTGCTAGCCCCCCTGGGGCCACCACTGTCCCTCCCAGGGGGGGGCAAAGCAGTAACATAAAGGGGCCTAAAACACTACTGGAGCACTCACGCTCCTAGCACAGTGACTGGGGAGATGGACTTACCCTCGCCCCATGTCCTGCTTCTCTGGTGCCCCCTCCTAGTCTGGAGGTACCGTGCACCACTTCCCTGTCGTTGTTGGAGGCCGCGCGTCTCTGGCTGAACACAAGGTGGACGGAGTGAGCCTCCTGGCATGTGCCCCCGCCCAGCTCAGGATCAGGCACGCCGGTCCCTGCTTCAATGGAGGGCTCAGACAAAGGAACCCTCTACTCCTGGCTCGGCCGGCGGCCTTAGTCTCGTGGCTCTGGGCCACAGAGGTGAAATCACCTAAACAGGTGTGTGCCTGTGCCCTGGGGGCACTTTGGATCCTCCTCCCCTGTCCCAGGGGCACCACCAGGAGCACTCCTGCTCCCACCTAGCTTTCTATCCTGCCCCGGGGGTCTGTTTGGACAGCGCGCTTCCAACACGCTCATCGTGCTCAAAACACCCGGGTCAAGGCAGTGATTTCTTCTCAGCGGCAGCAGCGATGCACTCACAAGGCACGATGTGGATCAAGAAAAAGCGCTTCTCCAGGCTCTAGGTTCATGAAAAATAAATCGCTTCCCAAGGTGCTTGGGCCATAACAAAATGAAGCGCTCCCAAGATGCTATGCAAGAAATGAAACTCTCCTCCTGTGCTTCAAGCAGGCAATGGCAGGAGGCAGGTGCCACAGCAACCAGCCCATGGGGGACACAAAGGTGGAGCACAGGGCGGCTGGGCCCAGCACCAGGCCAGTACAAAGGGGATGCAGACAGTGGCAGTTCCTCCAAGTGACCAAGCAGTCACAGGTCAGCACAGCAGCAGCAGTCTGTTAGACCTGACAGCCTAAGGGTAGTCATCCCCAAGCTTTTTGCCTGCCTCCCTACACTTTTCTGACACTTGTTTTGCTGGTTTTATGACTCTCCACACTTAACCACTGCTAAGCAGTGCTAAGGTGCATATGCTCTCTCCCTTAAACATGGTAATATTGGTTCCTACCCAATTGGCATATTTGATTTACTTGTAAGTCCCTACTAAAGTGCACTACATGTGCCCAGGGCCTGTATATTGAATGCTACTAGTGGGTCTGCAGCACTGGTTGTGCCACCCACATAAGTAGCCCCTTAACCATGTCTCAGGCCTGCCATTGCAAGGCCTGTGTGTGCAGTAACACTGCCACTTTGACTTGGCATTTAAAAGTACTTGTCAAGCCCTAAACTCCCCTTTTTCTACACATAAGTCACACCTAATGTAGGCCCTGTGTAACCCATAGGGCAGGGTGCTATGTAGTGGAAAGGCACGACATGTACATGTGTGGTTTATATGTCCTGTTAGTGTAAAACTGCTAAATTGGTTTTCACTACTGTGAGCCCTGCCTCTTTCATAGGATAACATTAGGGTTACCCTCATATACCCTTTGAGTGGTAGATTCTGATCAGAAAGGGGTAACCAGGTCATATTTAGTATGGCCAGAATGGTAATACAAAATCCTGCTTATTGGTGAGGTTGGATTTTTTATTATTACTATTTTAGAAATGCCACTTTTACAAAGTGAGCATTCCCTGCACTTAAAATCCATCTGTGCCTTACAGCCTGTCTCCAATATACATCTGGGCTGGGCTGGTTGACAGCTCCCTTATGCATTTCACCCAGACAACCACAAACACAGGATACTCAGTCACACCTGCACTCATCTGCATATTGAATGGGTCTTCCTGGGCTGGCAGGGTGGAAGGCCTGACACTTACATTTCAAAGACTAGTGGCCTGCCCTCACACAATGGACAGCCAAACCCCCTACTGGGACCTTGTGACACAGACCTGTACTGAAAGAGGATCTTGTGCACTTCAAAACCACTCTTTGAAGTCTCCCCCATTTCAAAGGAATTTTTGGGGTATGTAAACTGGGTCTCTGACCCCACCAAATCAGACACTTCTGGACCTGAACCTGCCACCTGTCAAGAGGATCTGCCTGCCTGCCCAAATGACTCTTCTGGACTGCTTTGCTGTTAAGATCTGCGGCCCTGTTGCCCTCTAACTTTGCAGAGAAGTGCTCTCCAAGAGCTTGGATTGAGCTTGCCTCCTGTCTTCAAGGAAACTCCTTGTTCACAGAAAATCGACCCAGAGCCTTCCAGAAACGACTCACAGCCTGCCTTGCAATGAGAAAATTGTCGCACAGCCAAACCGGAATGAGGCAGCCCGACTTCCCGAGCAAAGATCGATGCAGTGCCTGCATTGCGACTGGAAATTCGGCGCACGGCAATACCGGAGCAACGCACAGTCAAGCCAGAACCATGCAGCCCAACTTCCTGATTAAAGAATCGACGCATCACCTGCTGTGCGACACAAACTTCAATTTGTCACCTACCGGAATAATGCAACGCCTGTGACTTGTTCCTGCAAGCCCAGGATTTTCCTCGCATCATCCCTGGGTGTCAAAAGATCCCCCCATCGCAGTGAGGACCCTAGACTGCACACCAGAAATCGACACAAAGCCCTTAGAGGCGTGGAAAGAGACAAAGCATTGTTTGTGCCGCGTCAGAAAATCCAACACACACCTTATTTTTTCACGAATCTCCTCCTCTGCGGTCTCCGTGCATGGTAATTTTGACACAAACCAGGTACTTTGTGCAAACAAGAGACAACTGTTGATTTCTAATATTTAAGACTCTTTTTTTAACTTGCAAAAGTAATATCTCAACTTGTGCTTATTGAATCTTTATCGGTTTGACCTTAATTTAACCAGATACATATGTTATATTTTTCTAAACCTGTGGGGTGTATTTTTGTGGCGTTTTCACTGTGTTATTGTATAGTTTATTGCACAAGTACTTTACACATTGCCTTCTAAGTTAAGCCTGACTGCTCCATGCCAAACTACCAGAGGGTGGGCACAGGATAATTTATATTGTGTGTAACTTACCCTGACTAGGATTGTGATCCCTATTTGGACAAGGGTGTATACCTCTGCCAACTAGAGACCTCATTTCTAACATTGGTGATCAGCGTTGAGGATAGGACTTGTGTTTGTGCAATGACATACAATAGCTATGTGTACACTACCTACCCACAGTTGAAGGTCAATTTGATTTTTCTCTTTTTTTCTGCAATTGTTTCCTGTTTACCATTTTATTCTAAATCCTAAACAACATGTCCCTGGCTGGGTCTTAAGGAGGAGCTGGAGATTTTGACCCTGCCAAGTTGGAGACATACACTGTTAGCTAGCTGAAAGGCTTCTGCAAGGGGATGGGAGTACCTACCCGGGGTGCCTCCAAGAAGGAGGAGTACCAAAAGATGCTGAGGGCCTGGGAAGAAGACTGTTCACAGGGGAGTGTTGTAGTGGTAGAGTCACAGGATGGCGAACCAGAGGATTTGCCACCAACAGTGGAGGATGACACCCCTGGATTTGTGCCCCCTGCTAAACCAGGGAACAGTGTCTCAAATCACAGCCAGACTGCAGAGGAAAGGAGGAAGGAGAGAGAGTTTCAACTGCAGATGGCCAGGTTAAACATGGAGGCAGAGGAGAGAAAGCAGAAAGAGAGGCTGAGAGAGCAGCCAGACAAGCTGAGGCTGCTGCAGCTGAGAGGGCCTTGACTGAAAAGAAACCCATCTTGGCTCATGAACTGAGTCTTAAGGAGCTGGAGCTCAAGTCTAGGCAGTCTGAGTCTAGCAGTGATGGTGGCAGCATTCATACAGGACCTGCTGGTGACAAAAAGGTTTGTATACCCAAAGATGTGGTGCCAAGTTGTGTGGTGGGAGATGACATTGACTGCTTATGAAGTTGCACTAAGGGCTCATGGCGTTCCTGAAGAGCAATAGGGGGCGGGCTTGTGGAAACACGTGCCAGTACTTGGGGGGAACACATTTCTCACACTAGAGGTTGGGGATCTGAACAAGTATGCCCCTATAAAAGCCATTTTGATTGCCAAATTTGCCTAACCCCTGAAAAGTATCACTAGAAATTCAGAGACAGCACCAAACTCTCCACACAAACTTAGGTAGAATTTTTTTATTTTTCTAACAAGGCAATGAATGGATGCGTGCGGGCAGGAAACTAAATGATTATGTGGGGTTATATAATTTCATCCTGAGAGAGCATATGCTCAGTGTTTGCTTTACAGAGTTGAGACAGCACTTGATTGACAGTATGCTGTCTGATCCTAGGAAGCTTGCTGAGGAGGCGGACCTCTGGGCTAGCACCACAGAGTCCAAAAAGGTGTCTGGGGGGACACCCACAAAGGTGTTCAGGCTTCCCACCAGAAGAAAGGGAGGGGACAAAAAACTTAAAAATAAGGAGTCCTCAAAAGGCCCCCCAAAATAATTCCAAAGGGGATAGTGGTAACCAGTCCCAACCTAATTCTGCAAACAACCCAGGATTCTTTGACCGTATGAAAGGGAGGTTTGTACCCCAATACATAGAGTGCCCCATGTATGGTCACTCCAAGGGCGGCTCCAAGTGTCCAAAGAGGGCACAGCCCCCCACTTGAGACCTAAAAACATTAGAAAACATATGGCAAATCATAAAAACACATTACCATAGAATGCAAGCATAGAATGTCCATAAAAAGAACATTAGACAAAATATGGCAAATTATATGAAAACAGGTTAGCATCACATTTCCATAGGATTCATAAAGAACATGTGCCCATTCAAAGTACCTGTTTTCAGGATGTAGGCACCTCCAGTGCCACGAAGAGTAAAAGGGGGCACACAGCGCTCCTCTGCACCAAAACAGGGACCGTTTTATGGTTGGGGGCAGGACACACCCCCTCTGATTTTATATAGGGGCTCCTCCTGGGGCACGTGCCCAAATCCCAGCACCTACAATCTCTGCAGCACCCCCTACACCCCAGGGCCACCACCAGCCCTCCCGGGGGCAAAGCAGTAACAAAAAGGGGCCCAAAACTCTACTGGAGCATTCACGCTTCTAGCACAATGACTGGAGGAGATGAACTCACCCTCACCCCCGTGTTCTGCTTCTCCAGTGTCCCCTCCTAGTCTGGAGGCACTGTGCACCACTTCCTTGTCATCGTTGGAGGCCGCGCGTTTCCGGATGCACACAGGCAGGGTGGAGTGAGCCTCCTGGCGTGGGACCCCGCCTGACTCAGGATCAGGCACACCGGCCCCTGCCTCAATGGAGGGCTCTGGCAAAGGAACTCCTGGCTGAGCCAGCGTCCTTCGTCTCATGGCTCCGGGACACAGCAGTGAAATCACCTAAACAGGAGCCTGTCTGTGCCCTGGGGACGCTTCATATCGGCCTCCCACTCCCCGGGGGCACCACCAGGAGCACTCCTGCTCCCACCTTTTTTTGTCTTGTGCCCCGGGGGCCCATTTGAACAGTGTGCTTCCGACACCCGGGTCGCGGCTGTAATTTTCTTTTCAGCGGCAGCAGCAACACGCTCACAAGGCACGATGTGGATCAGAAAAAAGCACTTCTCCAGGCGCAAGGTCCATGAACAATTAATCGCTTCCCAAGGCTCTTAGGCCATATCAAAATTGAGCGCTCCCCAGGTGCTATGCAAGAAATTAAGTGCTCCTCCTGCACTTCAAGCAGGCAATGGCAGGGACCACAGCACCCAGCCCCTGGGGGACACAAAGGTGGAGCACAGGTCAGGAGGGCCCAGCACCAGGCCAGCACAAAGGGGATGCAGACAATGGCAGTTCCTCCAAGTGATCAAGCAGGTCACAGATCAGCACAGCAGCAACAGTCCAAGGTGGTTCCTGGTGAGTCCCTCCAGCAGCATTCTGTGTTCAGTTACAAGCAGGTTCAAGGGTCCAGAGTGTCTCCAAATTGTGGGGGAAAATCCCCTGTACTTATACTCAGTTTTGCCAAGGTTTAACAAAAAGGGGGAGATGAGGTTCCAACCAGTTACAACTGGTTCTGGGAGTGTCCCCTCTCACCTTCAGCACAGGCTCCAGACATCAGTTGGGGGTAAACGAGCCCTTTGTGTGAGGCTAGGGCACAGTCTTTACAGATGCAAGTGTGCCCCTCCTTCCCTTCTCTCAGCCCAGGAAGACCATTCAATATTTAGATATATTTCTGTGACACCTCCACCCTCCCTGTGTACAGCCTGTCTGAAAGGTATGCACAAGCCCAACTGTCACTCTGCCCAGACATGGATTGGAGTCAAGCTGCAAAACACCAGAGTCATAAGCACAGGGAAATGCTCACTTTCTAGAAGTGGCATTTCTGTAATTGTCAGACTTTTCATCCTTGGCGTGGTCTCCCTTAACTGTTTGCCTCTGTTCCCCAGGTTATTGATGTGTGCTGGACTCTGATTTTGCTGTTTTTATTACTCTGGGCACTTTACCACTGCTAACCAGTGCTAAAGTGCAAGTGCTCCTGTTTAAAATGTGTATGTAATTGGTTCTCCATGATTGGCATATTTGTTTTACTGTTAAATCCCTAGTAAAGTGCACTAGAGGTGCCCCGGGCCTGTGAATCAAATGTTACTAATGGGCCTGCAACACTGGTTGTGCCACCCACACAAGTAACCCTGTAATCATGTCTCAGACCTGCCACTGCAGTGTCTGTCTGTGTAAATGTGCACTGTAAATTCTACTTGGCAAGTGTACCCACTTGCCAGGCCTAAACCTTCCCTTTTCTTACATGTAAGGCACCCCTAAGGTAGGCCCTAGGTAGCCCCAAGGGCAGGGTGCAGTGTATGGATAAGGTAGGACATATAGTAATGTGGTTTATATGTCCTGACAGTGAAGTACTGCCAATTTCGTTTTTCACTGTTGCAAGGACTGTCTCTCTCATAGGGTAATATAGGGGCTACCTTTAAATATGATTAAAGTGTAGATTCCCCTAGAGAGTAGATGGACATGTGGAGTTTGGGGTCCCTGAACTCACAACTTAAAAATACATCTTTTAGTAAAGTTGGTTTTGAGATTGTGTGTTTGAAAATGACACTTTTAGAAAGTGAGCATTTTCTTGCTTAAACCCTTCTGTGACTCTGCCTTGTTTGTGGATTCCCTGTCTGGGTCAGTTTGACAGTTGGGTTGTTTTTCACCTCACACTAGACAGTGACACAAAGGGGGCTGGGGTGTAGCCTGCATTTCCTAATTAGCCATCTCTGCTAGGAGGGAGGGGTAGAGTGGTCACTTTCATCTGAAAGGACTGTGCCTGCCTTTGACAATGCAGACTCCAACCCCCTGTTGTGTGTCTAAGGCCTTGCCTGGGGAAGGCAGGATTTCACAAGTAGGTGTGAGTCCCCTTTGAAGAAAGGTGACTTCAAAGACTAAAATGGGTATAAGAAGGGCACCCAAATCTACAGACTTTAGAAACACTTCTGGAACCAAGAGGAACCTCTGCCTGGAGAAGAGCTGAATAGCTGAGAAAGAAGTGCTGCCCTGCCTGTGACTGTGCATTGTGGAGCTTTCCTGCAGTGCTGCTTCTGCCAGAGTAAGAGGGCAAAGACTGGACTTTGTGTGCCTTCCATCTTGTGAAGAAATCTCCAAGGGCTTGATTTAGAGCTTGCCTCCTGTTGTTTGAAGTCTCAGGGACAGCAAAGACTTCTCTCTGCCAGCACCTGGAGTCTCTGGAGAGACTCCTGCTCTGACAAGTGGTGCCCTATCCAGTCCCTGGGCCCTTGAAAGGAAAGCTGGTGGAAATCCAAGGAAATCGACTTCGGGCGACTTCGGACGACGCCGCTGCTGAATCCGGTGACGCCGCCTGCACCCGACGCCGTGACCTTCGCTGGAACGCGACGCTCTTCGCAGGCCCGATGCCGCTGCAGCCCTGCTGAAGTCAGCGACTCCGTGGAAGTCGCCGCACCACGTCGTGACCGACGCCGCTCGAAGTGCGCGGATTCAACGCTTCACACAGACGCCGCGATCCCCGACTTCGCGCATCGACTTGTTTTCACTCTTCACCAAAGGTACTGTACTTGGGGGTCTACGCGACTCCGTGTCCGGCGCCACTGGTGTCGGCTTGTTGGGAACGACTCCGTCATGATGCCGTGTTAACACCTCATCGAAGCATTTTTGTTTCTAAGTGCTATTTTTTAGTTTAATCTTTAAAAATTCATAACTTGACTTGTGTATGTTGGATTTTTGTCGTTTTGGTCTTGTTTTGTTTAGATAAATATTTCCTATTTTTCTAAACTGGTGTTGTGTCATTTTGTAGTGTTTTCATTAAGTTACTGTGTGTGTTGGTACAAATACTTTACACCTAGCACTCTGAAGTTAATCCTACTGCTCTGCCAAGCTACCAAGGGGGTAAGCAGGGGTTAGCTGAGGGTGATTCTCTTTTACCCTGACTAGAGTGAGGGTCCTTGCTTGAACAGGGGGTGACCTGACTGTCAACCAAAGACCCCATTTCTAACATTGGTGATCAGCGGTTGGGATTTGGACTTGTATTTGTACTTGACATACAGTAATTAAGTGTACACTACTGTTTGAGTTCAGACCACTCCGTGACCACATACTACTAGTCTTGTGATTTTTGTTTTTTTTCTATTTGGACTGTTTTTGCTCTGCATTCAGTTTCTTTTTTCGCTGATCCTGTGATTGACTTTTCTGGAACTTGATTTGAGAACTTGCTTTTCTGTTTTTGGAACTTTGCACTTTTTTTTAACCTCTCATCATGTCTCAGTCTGGAGATGCCCTAGCTGGAGCTGCTTTTGATTTAGAGAAATTGGAGAGCTACACAGTGGCTCAGTTGAAGCAGTTTTGTAGTAATGTTGGCTGTCCCATTAAGAGCTCATACAGGAAGGATGAGCTGCAAAAGGCGCTGAGGGCTTGGGTGACAGCCAAAGCAGCTGAGGGCCACACAGATGAGGAGCCAGAGGGGGAGGAGGAGTTGCAAGTCACTCACACTGATTTAGTGGGTGGGCCTGTTATGTCTCAGGAGAGAGTCTCCAGGGCAGGTAGCAGTGTGTCCTCCAAGGGTCTGACACCTGAGGAGTTACAGGACAGACAGGCAGAGAGGGAGTACCAATTGGAGCTGAAAAAGCTCAGTATAGAGCTGGAACAGAGAAGGCTGGCCATTGAGGAAAGGAAGTTAGCAATGGCTCATGAGCTCAGTTTAAAAGAGATAGATCAGAGGAGTCATTCCAGTAAGGATGGCGGCAGTAATCCTACAGTGCAGCCTGAGAGAAGGGTACACATCTCAAAAGACCTTGTGAGGGATTATAAGAGGGAGGATGATATCTACTTGTGGTTCAAGGGTTATGAGTCAGCTCTCACATGAACATGGTCCCTGAAGCTCATTGGGGGGCAGCCCTGTGGAAGCATTTTGAGGCAGAGGGGAAGGACACACTCACAGCCTTAGGGGATGCTCAGGGTCTCACCTACCCTGTCATGAAGGAGGCCTTACTCACCAGTTATGGTCTCATCCCTGAGCAGTACTAGGAGAAGTTTAGATCCTACAAGAGAAAGGAATCCCAAACATGGTTGGAATGTGTTAATTCTTTTTGCAGGTCACTGGATGGTTGGGTGAAGGGCAGTAAGGTAAACACGTATGAGGGGCTTTACAATTTAATTGCTTGGGAGCACTTGTACAGTTTATGTTTTCCAGAGCTGCGCCAACACCTCATTGACAGCAAGCTGACTGACCCCAGGAAGCTTGCGCAGGAAGCGGACCGCTGGGAGAGCACCAGGGTCCAAATGAGGTATGGAGGAGACCACGCCAAGGGTGGGCAGGGTCCCTCTCAGAAGAAAGGGGGGGGGTAAGGGCAAACAGGGAGAGTTCTCTAAAGGGCCCCAAACTGATTCACAGGGTAAGGATTCCCAACCCCCCAGTGAAAAGAAGCCATGATTCTCCAAAGGGAAGCGAGTGGCAGGTGGTCCCCCACGTAAGTATTATGCATGTGACCAGTTGGGTCATGTGAGGGGGGACCCCAAATGCCCCAAAAGTACACCGGCACCCACTGGTGCACCGTCCCAGGGTTTGGCCAGTGTAGCGCTTGGGGAGGAGTTGGTTTCAGGTGGGTGGGAACCAGCAGAAATGACCCTTGTCTCACTAGGGGACAGTGAGATGGTCCAGAGAAACCTAGTGCCTGATAACACTAAGAAGTACAGGCAATGGGTGACCATCAATGGACAGAGGGTGGAGGCTCTGAGAGACACAGGAGCCAGTGTGACTACAGTGAGGAGTCACCTGGTGTCTGAAGAGCAGATTGATCCCCGGGTACTTCACCAAGTAGCTGCGGTAGACAACTCTGAACGCCTCTGCAGAGTGGCGCAGGTTCCCTTTCAATGGGGGGGGGTCTCAGGTTCCTGGAAAGTAGCTGTGAGTCCAACCATGCCTGTTGATTGTTTGCTAGGCAACGACCTGGAGGATTCCCCTTGGAAGGAGGTGGAACACAGGTCTCACTTAGAGATGTTGGGTCTGCCTGGGTGGGTATGCGTATCCACCCGGTCTATGGCAGCCAATCAGGGTAGTCAAGAGCCCCTGGAGCCTGAAACAGTGGCCCAGGGGACCGCCAAGAAGAGGAAGGGCAGGGGGCGCGGGAAACCGGCCCCAGAAGTTCCCACGGTCCGGGAGGAGGCGGAGGGTGACGCCCCGGAACCTACAGGGGAGCAGGTGGCTGAACTGGGGGAGGTCCCTGAGCTGTCACAGTGGCAGCAGGAAGGGGGACCCACCAGGGAAGCATTCTGCACAGCGCAGCAGGAGTGCCCTAGTCTTGAGGGGCTGCGGCAGCAGGCTGCAGCCCAGGCGGCTGGCGAGGCGCCAGGTACTCACCTGATTTATTGGGAGGATGGCCTCCTGTGTAGTGAGCATAAGGTTCCTGAGCCTGGGTCAGCTTGTATGCTGGTGGTACCCCAGTGCTTCAGGTCCTTCCTACTGGGTTTGGCTTATGATGTGCCTTTGGCAGGACATCTAGGGCAGGACAAGACCTATAAGAGGCTTGTCTCCCACTTTTACTGGCCCTTGATGCACAAGCAGTCAGCTGCTTATTGTAGGTCTTGTCAGACTTGTCAGGCAAGTGGCAAGAGTGGGGGGAAATGCAAAGCTCCCCTCCAACCTTTACCTATAGTCAGTACCCCCTTTGAACGGGTAGGAATTGACATTGTGGGGCCTCTGGACCCCAAGACAGCCATGGGCAACAGGTTCATCCTGGTCTTGGTGGACCATGCCACAAGGTTCCCAGAAGCCATTCCTCTAAGGACGGTCACTGCCCCCGTGGTGGGACGTGCCTTGATGGGAGTTTTTACCCGCATGGGGTTCCCCAAGGAAGTGGTATCTGATAGAGGTACAAACTTCATATCCACTTATATGAAGTCTCTGTGGAAGGTGTGTGGGGTAACCTACAAGTTCACCACACCGTACCACCCCCAAAGTAATGGTCTGGTTGAGAGATTCAACCGCACCTTGAAAGGCATGATTCAGGGCCTGTCAGAGCCCTTGAGGCGTAAGTGGGACGTCCTCTTGCCATGCCTTCTGTTCGCTTACAGGGAGGTGCCTCAAAAGGGACTTGGCTTTAGCCCCTTTGAGCTCATCTATGGCCACCCTGTGAGGGGACCGCTCAGTCTGGTGAAGGAGGCTTTGGAGAAAGCTCCTAGTAAACCACCCCAGGATGTATTTAGCTACATGCTGGCACTAAGAAACCAGACTGCCCGCTTCAGGAGTCTCGCTCAGGAGAACCTGGAAGCAAGCGAGGAGGATATGAAACGGTGGTACGACCAGAATGCCACTCTGGTTGAGTTTCAGCCTGGACAAAAAGTGTGGGTCATGGCACCAGTGGAGCCTAGGGCTCTCCAAGATAAGTGGACTGGGCCTTTTGAGGTGGTGGAAAGAAAGAGCGAGGTCAGCTATCTGGTAGACTTGCAATCCCCCAGGAACCCTTTGAGGGTCCTACATGTCAACCGCCTCAAACCACACTTTGAGCGAACTGAGCTATCCATGCTCCTAGTGACAGATGACGGGATGGAGGGAGAGAGTGAGCCTCTTCCTGACCTCCTGTCTGCAGGAGAGAAAGATGGGTCTGTGGAGGGAGTGATCCTCTCCTCCTCCCTGACTGAGGAACAGCAGAGGGACTGTCGCCGCGTGTTGGGACAGTTCGCCTCGCTGTTTTCCCTGATCCCAGGAGTCACACACCTGTGCACACATGATGTGGACACTGGGGAAAGTACACCTGTTAAACATAAGGTTTACAGGGTGACTGACAGGGTCAGGGCTTGCATTAAGGAGGAAGTCTCCAAAATGTTAACCCTAGGGGTTATTGAGCACTCCAGCAGTCCTTGGGACAGCCCAGTGGTATTGGTCCCAAAGGCTGCTGCTCCTGGTGCCACTCCGGAACTTAGGTTCTGTGTGGACTACCAGGGTCTCAATGCGGTCAGCAAGACTGACGCACACCCCATCCCCCGAGCTGATGAGCTCATTGATCGGTTAGGAGCTGCCAAGTACCTCAGTACGTTTGATTTAACATCTGGGTACTGGCAGATTGCCTTAACTGAGGGGGCAAAGGAGAGGTCGGAATTCTCTACCCCAGATGGGCACTTCCACTTCAACGTGATGCCCTTTGGGATGAAGAATGCCCCTGCCACCTTTCAGAGGTTGGTCAACCAGGTGTTGGCAGGACTGGATGAGTTCAGTGCCGCCTACCTGGATGACATTGCTGTCTTTAGTTCCACATGGGAGGAACACCTGCAACACCTCTGGAGAGTGTTAGAGGCCCTGCAGAAGGCAGGCCTCACTCTTAAGGTGAGCAAGTGCCAAATAGGGCAGGGTTCTGTGGTGTACTTAGGACACCAGGTGGGGAGTGGCCAGGTGGCACCCCTACAGCCTAAGATTGACACGATTCTGGCTTGGGAGCCTCCCAAGACCCAGACTGAAGTGAGAGCCTTTTTAGGTCTCACAGGATATTACAGAGGTTTGTTAAGGGATATGGTACCATTGTTACCCCCTTAACTGAGTTGACTTCTAAGAAGCAACCCAAGAAAGTGATCTGGACAGAGGCTTGCCAGAACGCTTTTGATGCCCTGAAGGCTGCCATGTGCACAGCACCTGTGCTGAAGGCACCTGACTACTCCAAGGAGTTTGTTGTGCAAACAGATGCCTCAGAGCATGGTATTGGAGCAGTACTCCCACAGCTTAATGAAGAGGGCCTAGATCAACCCGTAGCCTTCATTAGCAGGAGGTTACTACCCAGGAAACGTAGGTGGAGTGCCATAGAACGCGAAGTGTTTGCTGTGGTCTGGGCACTGAAGAAGCTAAGACCCTACTTGTTTGGGACTCACTTCCGAGTTCAGACCGACCACAGGCCCCTCAGATGGTTAATGCAGATGAGGGGTGAGAATCCAAAACTGTTGAGGTGGTCCATTTCCCTATAGGGGATGAACTTTACGGTGGAACATCGTCCTGGTACAGAACACGCCAATGCTGATGGTCTGTCCAGATTCTTCCGCCTTAGTGATGAGAACTCCCATGAGGTTGGGTAGTTGCTCCCCACTTTTAGCTGGGGGGGACACGTGTTAGACTTTTCATCCTTGGCGTGGTCTCCCTTAACTTTTTGCCTCTGTTCCCCAGGTTATTGATGTGTGCTGGACTCTGATTTTGCTGTTTTTATTACTCTGGGCACTTTACCACTGCTAACCAGTGCTAAAATGCAAGTGCTCCTGTTTAAAATGTGTATGTAATTGGTTCTCCATGATTGGCATATTTGTTTTACTGTTAAGTCCCTAGTAAGGTGCACTAGAGGTGCCCAGGGCCTGTAAATCAAATGTTACTAGTGGGCCTGCAGCACTGGTTGTGCCACCCACACAAGTAACCATGTAATCATGTCTCAGACCTGCCACTGCAGTGTCTGTGTGTGTAAATGTGCACTGTAAATTCGACTTGGCAAGTGTACCCACTTGCCAGGCCTAAACCTTCCCTATTCTTACATGTAAGGCACCCCTAAGGTAGGCCCTAGGTAGCCCCAAGGGTAGGGTGCAGTGTATGGATAAGGTAGGACATATAATAATGTGGTTTAAATGTCCTGACAGTGAAATACTGCCAATTTCGTTTTTCACTTTTGCAAGGCGTGTCTCTCTCATAGGATAATATGGGGGGCTACCTTTAAATATGATTAAAGTGTAGATTCCCCTAGAGAGTAGATGGACATGTGGAGTTTGGGGTCCCTGAACTCACAATTTAAAAATACATCTTTTAGTAAAGTTGGTTTTGAGATTGTGTGTTTGAAAATGACACTTTTAGAAAGTGAGCATTTTCTTGCTTAAACCATTCTGTGACTCTGCCTGTTTGTGGATTCCCTGTCTGGGTCAGTTTGACAGTTGGGTTGTTTTTCACCTCACACTAGACAGTGACACAAAGGGGGCTGGGGTGTAGCCTGTAGTTCCTAATTAGCCATCTCTGCTAGGGGAGGGGTGGAGTGGTCACTCTCATCTGAAAGGACTGTGCCTGCCTCTGACAATGCAGACTCCAACCCCCTGGTGTGTGTCTGAGGCCTTGCCTGGGTAAGGCAGGATTTCACAAGTAGGTGTGAGTCCCCTTTGAAGAAAGGTGACTTCAAAGACTAAAATGGGTATAAGAAGGGCACCCAAATCTACAGACTTTAGAAACACTTCTGGAACCAAGAGGAACCTCTGCCTGGAGAAGAGCTGAATAGCTGAGGAAGAAGTGCTGCCCTGCCTGTGACTGTGCTTTGTGGAGCTTTCCTGCAGTGCTGCTTCTGCCAGAGTAAGAGGGCAAAGACTGGACTTTGTGTGCCTTCCATCTTGTGAAGAAATCTCCAAGGGCTTGATTTAGAGCTTGCCTCCTGTTGTTTGAAGTCTCTGGGACAGCAAAGACTTCTCTCTGCCAGCACCTGGAGTCTCGGGAGATACTCCTGCTCTGACAAGTGGTGCCCTATCCAGTCCCTGGGCCCTTGAAAGGAAAGCTGGTGGAAATCCAAGGAAATCGACTTCGGACGACGCCGCTGCTGAATCCGGTGACGCCGCCTGCACCCGACGCCGTGACCTTCGCTGGAACGCGACGCTCTTCGCAGGCCCGACGCCGCTGCAGCCCCACTGAAGTCCGCGACTCCGTGGAAGTCGCCGCACCACGTCGTGACCGACGCCGCTCGAAGTGCGCGGATTCAACGCTTCACACAGATGCCGCGATCCCCGACTTCACGCATCGACTTGTTTTCACCCTTCACCAAAGGTACTGTACTTGGGGGTCATCGCGACTCCGTGTCCGGCGCCGCTGGTGTCGGCTTGTGGGGAACGACTCCGTCACGACGCCGTGTTAACACCTCATCGAAGCATTTTTGTTTCTAAGCGCTATTTTTTAGTTTAATCTTTAAAAATTCATAACTTGACTTGTGTATGTTGGATTTTTGTCGTTTTGGTCTTGTTTTGTTTAGATAAATATTTCCTATTTTTCTAAACTGGTGTTGTGTCATTTTGTAGTGTTTTCATTAAGTTACTGTGTGTGTTGGTACAAATACTTTACACCTAGCACTCTGAAGTTAAGCCTACTGCTCTGCCAAGCTACCAAGGGGGTAAGCAGGGGTTAGCTGAGGGTGATTCTCTTTTACCCTGACTAGAGTGAGGGTCCTTGCTTGAACAGGGGGTAACCTGACTGTCAACCAAAGACCCCATTTCTAACATTAATGATAATAAAAAAAAACACCTACAGCAGTAAGCAGAGTTTCTCACTACCATTACATCCGTACCAAACATGCCTACGCTACCCCTCATAGATCAGACGATACCACCTAGACATAAGGCAGGACATTCCCAATGCAATCCTATGATAAGGCAGCACTCACAGCAGTGAGAAACCAAATAGGCTGTTTGTCACCACTAGCACAGGCTACACAACCATGCACATGTCCTGCCTTCTACATACATAGCACCCTGCCCATAGGGCTAGCTAGGGCCTACCTTAGGGGTGACATAGGTAGTAAAAGGGGAGTTCTGGGCCTTGCAAGTAAATTTAGATGCAGGGTCCCTGTGGCAGTAAACTGCTCATGCAGGCCCTGCACTAGCAGGCCTGAGACAGGTCTGAAAGGCTACTTCAGTGGGTGGCGCAAGCAGCGCTTTAGGACCACTAGTAGCATTTAATTTACAGGCCCTGGGTATAGGGATACCACTGTACAAGGGTAAATTAAATGTGCCAATTAGGTATAAGCCAATCATAGCAACTTTAGAAGGGAGAGCACCTGCACTTTAGCACTAATCAGCAGTGAAAAGGGCTCAGAATCCTTGAGCCAACAGCAAGAGATCAGAAAAAATAGAAGGAAGGAGGCAAAAAGTCTGGGGATGAACTCTCGAAAAGGGCCGGGTCCAACATTCACCAAAAGATGTATTTATAAATTGTGAGATCAGAGACCCCAAACTCCACATTACTTTCTGCTCTTAAAGGGAATCTGTATTTTAAAGTTATTTAAAGGCAGCCCCCATGTTAACCTTTGAGAGAGATAGGCCTTTTAGCAGTAAAAAACGAATTTAGCAGTATTTCACTGTTAAGACATGTGAAACACATCAGTACATGTCCCACCTTCAGCATACACTGCACCCTGCCCATGGAGCAACCGAGGGGTGCCTTACATGTATAAAAAGGGAAAGTTTGGGCCTGGCAAGTGGGTACACTTGCAGGTCGAATTGGCAGTTTAAAACTGCACACACAGACACTGCAGTAGCAGGGCTGAGCCATGGTTACAGGGCTACTAATGTGGGTGGCACAACCAGTGCTGCAGGCCCACTAGTAGCATTTGGTTTACAGGCACTGGGCCCTCTAGTGCACTTTACTAGGGACTTACTAGTAAATCAAATATGCCAATCATGGAAAAGCCAATTACACATACTCTTTATACAGGAGCACTTGTACTTTAGCACTGGTCAGCAGTGGTAAAGTGCCCAGAGTACCAAAGATAGCAAAAACAGAGTACAGCAGACAGTCAAAACATGGGAAGCAGAGGCATTTTGCAGCACACAGAGAAAGAGCAAAAGGCCATGAATGGTTGTTTATGTGCAGTAAACAATCATTCTCCTCAATGCAAACACTATTGCACTATGGTGAAAGGATGCCTACATTGGCGCAGGCTGCTTAATTTAGCACCAGCACAGGGGGAAACGCAGGGGTGAGCCATATTCTTGTAAATAGGGTGCATCCCTGTGTTTCAAAAATGTCTCTGTGCTACCATTTTTGCTGCAGCACCACGCTGCGCCAGTTTTTTGTAGATCTGGCCCTAATTTGTTGATATCTGATTTCTAGACATCTAGGAAATTGAAATGCATTTGTTTGCAAGTTGTGCTATTTTCTTTTCTAGCCCATTGTACCTAACTTGGATGGACTTAAAATGTAGCTTAACTACAAAAAAATGATGAAACATTATGTTCTTCTCATTCTCCAGTTGCAGACAAAACAGTAACATACTTGTGTGGTTTCATTATTATTTTGCTAATCTATTTTAGATTCGATTATTAAAATGATTTTCTGTATTCAATATTTTCATATTCAGATTGTAGTTTACTCTGCAATAAGCTAAATCAAATCTTTTTTACAGTTTTTTTAATGAACGACAAACCATTAACCAAATCTGCCTAACTGAGGACTCGTTGTTTTTATCGCAATATCAATCGTTACTGTCTGGTTAGCGACTGCACCTTTTTCTATAGCAATACAAGTACTTTGTCCTTCCTACATATCGTCATCTACTTCTGGAAAGATGTTAACAAAATGTATTGTTTTATAATTAATATTTCCAGTCCATGCTGGGAATGTCCAAAGACACCTTAAGACTAGTGGGTGTAGCAGAACAAGTTTTGAGGTTATTTTTTCCGGGGGACCGGGGAGCGGGGCTGAAGAATTATTTGTATTTTCGGCAAATATATTTGTACCGGTGTGGCACATTTTCGTATGAACAGACAAACGTTTATATTTGCTCAGGCATACGAAAGAATTCACACATAATTTTTAGAAGAACAACTGAAAACTCGAGACTGTTGAAGATTTCTACGTGTGCCCAGATAAACATTTTTAAACTCCCAAAATACATAAAACTGTGCGTAGAATTATTCATTTTTCTGAGAACTGGAACTTCGGATTTGAGAATAATAATCCAGGGCATATTGCATTTTACAGTCAAATACCTTTAAACCAATGCGTCCTACTACTGATAAATGTTCACAATAAATATAAATGTACTAAACTTTTTCATTATGAGAAACATTCCTCCATATACCCTCTTGTGTGACCACAGGCTAAAGACAAATGGAGCCGCCAATATGAGAATTTAACTAGAACCCGACAAGTAAAGAAAGCACACGATTATTGGGAATTTGGGATTCTCTGTATATTCTCATTAACATCCTGGGAATGATGGGCGGAAACGTTCTCTTTGAGAAGGAAACTAGGCTGCTTCCTGGTTAGATAGGGTTAATATATGAAGGCTGTGGCTGCTGAGCCGCAGCACCTGACGGGTTAAATGAAATAGCAGCGCTCAAATTACTCAAAGTCTGTTCAATAGCCCCCAAAATACGTCAGCGGAAAATACCAAACAGAGCAACAGCACTTTGCAGCTGGCGTGGAGCTGTGTGTGAGTAAATATCTCTACAGAGTGAGGGGCCCCGAGGAGCACTCAGTCCATAACAAGCCGTCCTCATGCCTAGCCAAGCACATCAGTAAGGCAGCCTTGCAGTCAGCGGGAAAGAGAGATTCGGCGTCCCACAGGTGCTCCATCGACAAACTACCCAGTGATCCGGCGTCTGCTCGCGCGCTTAGACGCGGCCTCCCTGGAGATGTGCAACTGCGTGTGAAACATGTTCATCTTTCTTTTTCATGCACTTGACATCAGTGCAGAAAAAACCCTAATCTCTGGAGGCTTGGAAAGGTCGGCCGCAGCTGGGAGGTCAGGGGAGGGAGAAGTGGCGTGAGTGGGCAATGGGGCAGAGCACAGGAGAAGCTGAGAGAGCAGGAGGTGCAGAACATCCAGAGAATGGGCTTTAGGTGACCTGAAACAAATTACAGGAGAGGCTTCTCTCTCTCACATGCGCCACTTTGCAAACAACGGCTTTTTCTTTCGAGGTAAATCCCCTCATATAATTGTTCCTTATGGCCTCTTTCCGATAACCCAAGCACTTTACCCACTTTCTAAAAACCACAAAACCGCATGCTTGAGAACATTTTGAGAGCAGTGACTTATTGGAATTTAAATGGCCATAGTTGATTTATTTTTTAAATACCCACATGGACTGCTCGACATCGTAAAGTAAAGTAATTTCAATATTTTTTTATGAAACTTTCATATTGAACTTGCCAGATAATAGGCATAACTCACTATCTTTATACGATCTTGGTAGCCAAACACTGGCTCGCCTGGGATGCACATGTTATGTCTGCTTTTGGGGTCACCACATTTGTTCCTGTTCTTAACAGGTTCTGTCATTTGGTATCCCAAGGCCCGCTGTTACCAGTCACGATCCCTATCCAGCCCTCTTTCTGATCGATGGGGGTATGCCAGTATCATGTGCCTGACCATAAAATTACTGTCACAACACTGAGGAGTTGGCACCCCCTTTCAGGTCCCCTCTTTTATAAGTATACGTTGTCTGACTCAACTTGCCCAACTAATTATATGGCATCCGAAATGAAGAGGAACATATCCATACCCACAGTGGATAGGTGCAACCCCATCCTCTATGCAGTACCCCGCATTTTCAGGTTGATCAGACTATGGGGGTCATTCCGACCCTGGCGGCCGGCGGTTTGCTGGCGGGAACACCACCAACAGGCTGGCGGTGTCCCGCCAGCAAGTATGACCGTGGCGCAAAAGCCACGGCCATACCGCCGGCCCCTCCATTTTCCCGCCAGGTTTCCGCCTGGCGGTCATAATCCCCAGGGCAGCGGTGCAAGCACCGCTGCCCTGGGGATTATGAGTCCCCGACCGCCAGCCTGTCCGTGGCGGTAGACACCGCCATGGAAAGGCTGGTGGTAAGGGGACGCACAGGGCCCCTGGGGGCCCCTGCACTGCCCATGCACTTGGCATGGGCAGTGCAGGGGCCCCCAGGCGTAGCCCCGTCGCGCATTTCACTGCCCGAATTTCGGGCAGTGAAATGCGCGACGGGTGCTACTGCACTCGCTGCACATCATCATTGCCGCCAGCTCTATTACGAGCCGGCGGCAATGTTGAAGTGCCATTTCCGCTGGGCCAGCGGACGGTAACGCTGTTACCGTCCGCTGGCCCAGCGGAAATGTCGGAATAGGGAGGCATGAATACCGCCGGCAATGGCGGTATTCTGTCTCCCCCAGCCTCGGCGGTCTGGAAAAAAGACCGCCGAGGTCGGAATTACCACCTATGTCCCATAAAATCTAGGCCCATCCTCTTGTAGAAGTTGTATATGGCTAGCTATGTTGTTAGGTTTTATGGATTTTCCACTCCAGGATGTATTCAGCGATGGGGCTTATCAATTCCAGGCCCTGTCCCGCTGCTAGAGCTTTGGCTGATTACTACTCTTCAAGTTACAAAGGCTGAAAAAGCAACCTCTCTACCTTTGTTTTGTGGACTTTAAGTTGACGTTCGACTATGTGCAGTGTAACCTCCTCTGGCAAAAACTGCCTTTCTGTGGCATCCCTGCATATCTTTTAAGAATAATACAGCTGTTATACTCAGACAGGACCTGCAGAGGAAGGGTAATGTGTTATTTCCTGCATTCTGTACTTTGCAGCAACCTTTAGATGGCTCCAGCAACTTGCCCTTGCTAAAAGTAATAGCAGCCAAATTACCACTGAGCATAAACTATGGGATTGAGACACTACAAGGGACAGACGTGACAACTTTGAATGGGATATACACGAAAATCTTGAGGTCACTTTTCTGTCTTTCCCAACATACTTCTCAAGCTCAGATAATACTTGAGTTAACCAAAACATTGTAAGAAAACAAAACTATATTAAAGTATGGAAACAATACAATCCATCACTGAAAACCTGTACTGGACACTGGTCAGTATGAGTTTCACAGCTACATGATGGCCACTCTGCACTCTGGGTTGTTTGGTATCAAACTACTCAGAATGTTAGATCCAAACTGGTTCCAGTATTGGATTTATTGCAAAATGTACCCAGGGGTTCACCTTAGAGGTGCCCCGTGCAAACGCTAACTACCTTGGCATGGTTTCTGGCTGGTCACAATCAGCCTGCCACCACCTGACAGGATTCTGGAACCCTGGGGTGAGAGCCTGTGCTCTGTGTGCCCAGAGAACAAAGTCCTTCCTGGGCAGAGGTGTTACACCTCCTCCCCCAGGAATGTACACAATCCTGCCTATGAGCTTCAAAGGGCTTGCTGCCCTTGAAACTCGACCCCCAGCCCTGCTGCTAGAAGCAGATGGCCGCCCCAATTGCAAACCCCACCTTTTGGTGGGAGCAACAGTGGGAAAATGCACAAAGGACAGGAGGAATGGGCATCCCTAGCTTGCACCACCCCTAAGGAGTTGCATGTGAGGTGACCTCTCCATTTCATTTTCCTCCATTTTGCATGGTAGGAAAATAGCCTATCAGGGATAGGGAAGTGACCTTTACCCACACGAAGTGGTCACATAGTGGGTGTAGCCTCCCTAAGACAGATGACCCATTGG
Organism: Pleurodeles waltl; assembly: GCF_031143425.1. NCBI lineage: Eukaryota > Metazoa > Chordata > Amphibia > Caudata > Salamandridae > Pleurodeles > Pleurodeles waltl. Next base: position 485,339,317 of record NC_090438.1, on the reverse strand, counting down.
TCACTACTAGGTACTCCCCTAAATGCCCACTAAATGCAGTATTTAGTGGGCACCGCTAGACCTGCAGATCAGATTCCAAAGACACAAGAAGACCAGCAGCAGAGAAGACACAAGGCTCGAGAACTGCATTCTTGCTGCACAAGGAAAAAGGCACCAAACCCTGCCTTCTGCACCCAGGACTCGACAATCGCGATGAGGAGTTGCTTTGACCACGGATGGACTCAAAAAAATGCCAGAGGACCTCCACTCTTCTAAAAATCATCGAAGATCTCCCTCCAAGTGAAGGCATCACTCTCCTGCAACAAAGACCAAATAAACAGTTAAGTCCAGTTCACAGATTGGCTGCTGACCAAAGAACCAAACATCACAGCTAGACCAAATTTCACCCAACAAACCGAGAACAAAACCTGCAAGTGTGCCATGTTTGGTGGCACTGCGACCTCCAGCGGCTGAACTTTGCAATAGCCCCATACTGGTCACTCAGCATCTGACACTAGGAAGGAAAGTCCCCTCTGGAATAAAAAAGGACCAGGAGGAAGCCCCAGTTGAGGGACTCCAGAAACCACTGGAGCCACCTACCAGAGTGGCCCTGCTGACTTGCAAGCGACTCTCAACGTGACCTCCCTCCTGCTTCTAAGGGCACCTTTGTGCACAGCTCTTGGCTCATCTATCTGCTCTACACCTGGCCTCCCTGGGCCCTGCACCAGAGAACCACCTGTGCTCTAAGGATCCCCTACCCCTTCTGACCTCTATACTTTAAGGTGATACTCTAGACTCACCTTGAACTCCACCTGTGCATTGCTTTTCCAAGTGGTCCCCCGCTGTGATCCTGCACCAGCTCCAAGGACTTTGCAGCAGCAGTTCCCGACAAAACCGTGAAGTGCCTGAACGCCTTCGGCTCTTGATGACCTCGACCTATATGCAAAAGGAGGCATTGGTATACGCATTGCCTGATTTCTTATGTATTTTTAAAGTTTTCTCCCATTGATGTTGGTGGTGTGTAATTATGTACAAAAAGACTACTTTAGCTAAACTTTGAAAAATCAAAACTTTTAATGATCTTGGTCTTAAATTTTTTATAAAAATCTGAAGTATTTATCTAAATTGGTCTTGAGTTATTCTTTTGAGTGTGTGTCTTAATCTTTTGATAGTGTGAGTAGAACAAATGCTTTGCACTTCTCCAAGATTGGCCTAGCTCCCTGACCAAGCTACCATACAAATTAGAGCATAAGGTGGTCTAGTTTGTACATCTCTAAACCAACTTGTGGTGGCCTGGACTCTTTGCTCAGTGTGCCTGGTTTTGCACACTACATAGAGAGCCAGCATCCTACAATGAATGCCCATATATCAACCCAATCAAACCTATATGGTGCACCCCTTTAACTGATGTAATGCAGTTGTTTAATTAGAAAGCATAAAAACACCTACTGTGCTTTACAGGTCGATGAGTCAACAGACTTACAGGGAGAGCAGAGCCAAGCCAATGGTCTGGCTCTAATCCTACAGCCCTTCTACGAGCCAAGCCATGAAAATATTTGCTATGTAAGTCACACAACAAACATCACATAACTTATGATAAAGTTGTTTCAGAATTAAAGAAAATATATTTCCTTAACATGTGAAGCTTTGACATTGATAAATCACATTACAGCAATGCACCAAGAAGTAATCATTAAATAAAGTGGTAGTTTTTAAACATGAACCATTAGTGCACTAAGAGGCAAGACAATTGTCATGCAAACACTGTACATGAACCATATTATTAGAGAGCCATATTAAAGTCTATCACATCAAGCACAATAGGTTTTTGTACAACTGCTATTTAGAATTCACATAGTTGAAAGGGCTTTTGTATGTGATAATGAAATAAAATATTCACCTAAAATCACAAAAGGTAGGTGGGGAAGGCTGTATTTACCCATGTTTCTGGTTTTACTTTGTGCAAATCAGCCAGTAAATAGGTTTCTATTTATCTTTCCTTATGTTAAATCCTTATTTTCACTTCTGTGCATTCTTCTGAAACTGAACCCAAAGGTATTGGAGATCTTTACACAAGCGTTAGTTACATTACGAAAGGTCACATTCATTGTTTGTAGGTAGGCAGAGATTAAGTGATTTGCCCAGAAACACAGGGTATTGAGCCAATGCAGAGACCTGAATATGGCCAGCAAATCTGGCCATAAATATAACACCACATCTTCAGTAGAGGAGACAGGTAGAAGCCACATGAAAGCCCAGCTCATTATGGTCTTGAGTTTCCAACAGAATCTGGAGGTGAGCCAGAGCCATGCTATAGGCTTGAACTTTCAGTGGCTCACCCACCTCTGCTGTGCCTCTGCATGCTCGAGTTGATTTCTATGATTTGGAAAAGGTGTTGTAGAATCTGTGTCCTTGATTGTTCCCCTATGTTGTTTTGTGTGTTAAGTAGATTGTGTATTTTTTCGCATCTCTGCCACTGCAGCAGGCCTTCATGTCTAGCTGCCAGTGGCAAGGTTTTCTCTGCAACAGATGTCTGTGACATGCTTGTGCCTTGGACATCACTTCCTGCATCATCATGCAGGAGCTTTAGTTCCCAAAAGAACTTACACACCATATACCTCATTCACTGCCTTCCCTCAATGTCAACAGTGGGCCTGCTGACCTTAGTGTTGGTCATTGGCTAAATGGAGAAACTACTACAATGCTGGGTACCTCAATTTCCTCCTCCATTATTAAATAACAGTTGTTCAGGGAACAACTCAATCAAACGTCTAACAAGTTTTAAGATTTCTTAGTTGGCTGGGCCAACTCGTGATTTGGACTTGCCTTGAGTCAGACGACAAATGCTATGGCAAGTTACAGGCACCAATTCCCAAGCACGGCTAGCTGAAAATATACGAATCATGAAGCCAGTCTTTGATTGTTAACTTATCATACGAAACTTGTGCCATAGCGGCCATACAAACATAATGTGGACCTGGTTGTCTACATTCCCAATTGGCAGTCATTGTATCAATGTGCTTAATGGTTAATTGCTTGGATGCAAATGCTTGTTGATCGTGTGTTTTTACAAGAATCAACACCTGCAGCCTAAAATATGGTACCTCTCAATTGTAGTTGCTGCAGTCCATGATGTTAAGGTGTGTGGTCACCATTTTTTTAGTTTTAACTCTTTTAACAGGAGTTAGTGTAACGTATTACTCGTGGTGACGGTGAAACTATGACAAATCCTCTTTGTAGCTTGAAGCCCCAATGAGGGGCCCGGGTGAGAGCAGACGTAGTCTAGTCTCTCCATGGGGACTTTTGGGAGGGAAGTGACGTAGGGAGGGCAGGATTGGGTAAGGGATACGTGGGGGTGGGATGTGGGTGGGATATTTAAGTGTAAGGGGGCAAGGGGACCGGCCTCTTCCGTGCTAACCATCAGCGCGGCGTGAAGTTTGTGACCGATCCCCTGCAGGTAGGTGTCAGGTAGTGTGCTTATTTGTTGCAGCGCCATGGCTCATAGCCATGACGCTGCTGCCGTGCGGGCCATGCATCACCTGCTCGGCGAGGCCGGCCGCTCCAACCTTCTCAGGCCTGGTGTCCTGGACCAGGCCTGGGTCGGGATGACGTGCACGGTGCGTGCAGCCTCCAGAGGCGTTGCTGCTGCGGTGGTCGCATGCACTTTGCCCGAAAGGGCAAAGGGAAGGAAGTCAGCCACGGAGAGGGGACTCAGCGTGTCCTCTCCCCAGGCCCCTTTACAGGCTCCGCAAGGGCTGGAGGCCTCAGCAGCAGTGTTGGAGGGTGGGGGGAGGGAGGGGGTGGGCCCCTCTGACTTAAGGCTGTCTAATTGGGGGGGGCACGCTCAGTGAGGTGATTGCAGCAATGGGGGAGGTGGGCATGTTGACCCAGGACCTGCAAGGCAGGGGGCAGGCAGCTTAGTTTCCGATGGCCACAGAACATCGGGGGCTGGTGAGGACCAGGTTACAGGCCAAAGGGCCGTGCAGGACAATCAGGCAGGCCCCTTTATAGTGGCACAAGTAGAGGAGGCAGGGCCCAGTACAGTTAGGGCCAAAAAGGCCCCCAGCAAGCGCAGGGCCCGGAGTGCAGGTGAGCAGGGCAGAAGGGTGCTGGGTGACAGTTTGTTGGAGCAGGGGGTGGGGGGATGGGCGAGGAGAGGCAAGGGACCTGGCGCCCCTAGGGGCTCACACAGGAGGCACTAGTGACCTAGGCAGCAGGAGGTGCAGGACTGGTCCTCAGTGGACATTGAGGCCAGGATTAGGGAGCAGAGAAATGTTGTACAAGAGATGGAAGATAGATGGGCCCAGTTATGCAAGGACAGGAAAGAGGCGCTAGATAAGGCACGTCACCCCAAACGGAAAGCAGACAAGGCGGAGGTGGGGAATTCTAGGAGCCATGAGGAAGGGTCAAGCACTTGGGTGTGGGTCCCCAGAGAGGTCAGGCAGGAGGCTTGTGCTGCAGGGGGGTCCAGCCGCGTGACGGGCACGAGTGGCGCGAAGAGCTAATGTCAGTAGAAGAGACTGGCAGACCGAAGGAGGTGCCAACGGAGCGCATCACGGCTCCAGGACGTTGGTCTGAAGCACAAGAGGGATCTGCGGCGGCCTTCTCTACACCGCGGGAATGCACTGGGCACAACTATGGTGGACGCCATGAGGGATACGCACGAGAAATGTTGACTGAGACATTGGCTGGGAAAAGTGTGGGGGAGAAAGGTGAGAGTTATGACGAGGTAGAAGTGGAGTTAGGTTATGGGGATGAGTCTGATGATTGGGAAGGAGAGATACGCAAAAGTGAGGGGAGAAGCGAAAGCAAGAGGGGGGAAGGGCGCCAGAGCGGCACAACCCCCTCTTCATATTCTGTTTTACATGAGCAACCAGGCAAAGGGAAGGCGAGGATGGCTACAGGAGGGGAAGAAAGTTTTCGCCTGGCCCAGAAGGTGGCTCACGGGAGGACAACATGGTTGCAAGGTAAAAGAGAATGGTGGTCAGTGTGGGACGATGGCCCAAAGAAGGTTGTGTTGATTACACACAAATCGGTGGGCGTAGGTGATCAGTCTATTCATGACATACCTGGTGTTAGTGCAGCCCAGGTGGGGGACGTCACACAGACGGTTTCGGTTGAGGCCCCAGCGGGGGGCACGGGGGAGACTTTGAAAGAGGTCTGGAAGTATGGTGATGACAAGAGCGGAGAGGGGCTGAGGAAGCAGCTCCCGTATATTGGACTGGCAATATCTTTGGGCTCTCATGTGGCGGGAAAGGCAAAGTCCAGGATTTGGCGCCATGAATATGTAGGTGTTTTCAAGCTATTGCACAGGTACATACAGGTCAAGGAGGGTACTAAGAGGAAGAATGGGAGTTATCACGTACGCCCAGAGGGCTGATTACGATGGATAACTGGACGTCTGCATTTTTTATATATGGCAGTATCTATTGTGAAAAATTTCCAGACAGGGCCATTGCGCTTTTAAAATACGTGGACATTATACAAAAGGCGCAAATGCATTTTGCGGGGTTTGCATGATTGAACTATGATGAGGAATTCAGAGCAAGGGTCAGAGTGAATCCAGACAAGCCCTGGGGGGATGTAGATTCAGAATTGTGGATGCAGTGGATGGCTTCTTCGCACTCTGCTGCATCCACACATATGGCTAGTGGGCTGCCTGTGGCATAAAGCCCTTTCAGGCGCGCCCCGCCCAGGGTGGTGCGGGGCAGGCACTTCCCAGCGACCACAACTGTCTACGTCGTGTGCATGCTGGAACTTCAACAAGGGTTTTTGCTCGAGCCATCCCTGTAAATTCAAGCACAAATGTTCCAATTGTGGGGATAGATACCCGGTCATGCAATGCTTCTCTCTCACAAGTCCAGCAGAACAGTGGAGACCAGCTAGAGATAGAGGGACGCAGGGCGCTCCTGCACCGAAGGGGGCCTACACCCAGTAAGCCATGCACCCCAGGTTGCCTATGTACCCGGACAGGGACATAGCATGCAAGTTAGAATGGGGATTCAAGGAAGGTTTTCAGATAGGGTACCAAGGGCCGAGAGATGAGATGTGCACAAGTGGTTGCAGACAAAATAGTGAAAGAAGTTGCTGAGGCTAGAATTGCAGATCCTTTCTTTGACTGGCCCCTGGATACATTGATGATTTCCCCGCTAGGCGTCGTGCCCAAGAAGAGCAAAGACGAGTTTCGCCTCATTCATCATCTGTCATGGCCAGGAGGGGCAACAGTGAACAATTTCATAGCATAGGAGGACACTAGGGTGGTGTATGCTTCAGTCAACAATGCCATTCGGCTCGTTCAGGGGTGCGGTACAGGGGCGGAGCTTGCTAAATATGACATCAGTGCAGCTTTCTGGCTTTTGCCCATTCACCCGGAAGATTTTTCCTTATTAGGGATGCAATTGGAAGGGGCAATCTATGTAGACAGGGTTCTTCCTATGGGCTGTGCAATTTCATGTGTGCTTTTTGAGGCCTTTAGTACTTTTTTACAGTGGGTCTTTGTGAAGGTGTGTGGACACAAAGAGGTGACACACTATTTGGATGACTTTCTTTTTGTTGGTTGAGAGGGATCCCAGGCCTGTGGCAAGGCTAGCTGGATTTGAAGGCTTAGCCAGCGTGATGGGGGTTCCATTGTCTCCTGAGAAGAATGAAGGTCCAGGCTGTATTCTGACATTTTTGGGGATCAAATTGGACACGGAGGCTTTGATAGCGTGTTTGCCAGCGGGTAAAGTGGTGGAGATCTTGGAATTTTTGAGACAGTTGAGAAGTTTGCACAAGATTGATTTGCACATGGCTCAGCAGCTTTTAGGTTTCCTCAACTTCGCATGCAAGGTGGTGAGAGGGGGTAGGATGTTCTGTAGGAGACTGGGGCTGGCTATGTCGGGGCATCACTACCTCATCATAAGATTCAAGTGTTGGTAGGGCTACGGGAAGACATCAGAGTATTGGAGACCTTTTTTGCAAGCTTCAATGGAGTGTCCATGACCTTTCTTGAGGAGGAAACAAGCTGGCAAGTGCAAATCTTCTCGGATGGAGCAGGGGCCTCAGGTTTCGGTTTGTTTTGGGATGGCACGTGGTGTGCGGAACTGTGGCCAGCGGTTTGGCTGACGCAGGGCAGGAGTATCGCATTTTTGGAATTCTTCCCACTCTTGGTAGCTTTGACGGTCTGGGGTGGTGAACTCACCAACAGAACAGTATTTTTTCATGTAGACAACATGACAGTAGTTGAACTGGTGAACAGACAGAGGGATAAGGACCTGAGGGTTTTGCTTTTGTTGAGATGTTTTATGCTTAGATGTTTATCATTAAACGTTATATTCAAAGCAGAGCATATTCCTGGGGCGATCAACGCCATTGCAGGTTCCCTATCTCGTTCACAGTGGCACTGTTTTCGCAGCTTGGCACCAGGAGCGGAGGCATTCAAGACAGCAGTCCGGCAGACATTTGGGAATGGGGGGGCATGATGGTCATTGAGCTGGTGGAGATGTCTTTAGCAGATGTAACGCAGAGGAATTATCACCTGGCCTGGTTGAAATTTCAGAGTTTTGAGCACTGGGAGGGGGATTTTTGGGGACAGAGTGCGGATATGCTGCAATCTTGCACGTTGCAGTTTTTGTTCTTGATTCAGAAATGTTTATCACCTGCAACAATTGGGGGGAAACTGGCAGGGGTTTCTTTCTATGGAAAACTGTATTTTGGTCGTGACCCGGCATAGGAGGATATCTTGGGTCGCATGTTGAAAGGGTGGGGTTGGGTGTGGGCGGAGAAGTGTAAGGCAGCAAGGGATCCTATTACGTTTGACTTATTGTTAGAACTGCTGCACGTCTTGCCAGTTTGTTGTGTTGACTCCCATGAGCTGGCTTTGTTTCGTTTGTGTATTGTGTGGATGTTTTTTGGAGCCTTTTGGGTGTCAGAGTTGCTGGGATAGGCAAAGGGGTGGGTGTGCAGAAAGGTGATGTTTGTTTGCAGGAAGAACGCTTGGGGATATGGCTTAGAAAGTCCAAAACAGACCAGTTGGGGAAAGGAAAGTGGGAATGGTTAAGTAGAGGGGGAAATGCAGCGGCATGTCCGATTGTTGAGTGGGGCAGCTTTAAGGCGGCATGGCAAAAAACGTACTGCTTTTCAGTTGCTGGCTGTTTTGCTTATGGCATTGAGAAGGATTGGGGGACAGGCGCAGTGTTATGGGACTCAGGCCCTCATTTCGAACCGCCGAGGTACCGCCGCGCTGAAGACCGCCAGTGCAGGCGGTTTTCCGCGCAGCGTATTATGACTGCTGGCAGCCCTCCGTCCTTTTTCGGACGGAGAGCCGCCAGCAGCCATACTGGTGGTCGGCGGGGAAGTGGAGGCTGCTCCACCTCCACCGCCCCGTCATCAGAACACTGCCCACCGAATCACGTTCTATGATTCGGCGTGGCGGTGTTCTGGTGACGGGGTGCTGGCGGCAGAGCAGCCCCCATGGATCCCGTCCCCTCCCGGAGGATCAACAGAAAAGGTAAGTTGATCGTCCGTTAGGGGAGGGGGGGGGTGTTATGTGTTGTGTGCGTGCATGGGGGTGTGCGTGTGAGTATGTAGAGGAGGTGTGTGAGTACGTGTATGCATGCAGGGGTGTGTTGTGTGTATGGGAAATGTGTGCGGGTCGGTATGTGTGCATGTCTGTATGTGTGCGGGTATGTGTTGTTGTAGTGTATGTGTGCGTGTAGGGGTGTGTGTATGTGCATGTTGGGGGTGGGGGCGGGGAGGGGGAGGGGGTGTTTGTATGTGCATGTTGGGTGTGGGGGTGGGGAGGGGGGTCCTGCCACCTTTGGGGGGTGGCATGGGGGTGGGGGGTGTGGGGAGAGGACTAGTGCGGGAGACCCCTATCAGTGCCAGGGAAGGAATTCCCTGGCACTGATAGTGTCTACCGCCATGGATTTCGTGGCGGTTCCAAACCACCTGAAATCAATGGCGGTATGCAGGGTCCTGATACCGCCGGCGGTCTGGTGACGGCCGCCGGGCTGGAGACCGAAGTCTCCAGCCCAGCGGTCATCACTGCCCTGGCGGTCTGAGTGGGGAAGTGGCGGATGACCATGGCGGTAACCGCCATGGTCATAATTCCCTTTTATTTCTGCCGGCCTGTTGGCGGTATTACTGCCATTTCTCCCCTGCCTGCCAGGGTCATAATGAGGCCCTCAGTCTTTTAGGATTGGAGCAGCCACTGCCGTGGCACAGCTGGTTTGGGACTGGCCGGCCATCAGGAGTATAGGGAGGTGGTGGTCATGGTGCTGTGAACGTTATGTGCAGACTTGAGTGGTTGGGGTATAACGGGGGGTAGAAAGAGGGGGATGGGGAAGTGGTATTCTTTTTCTAATATAAGTTTTCTTTGCAGGTTGTGTGGGTGGTCCCACCAAGGGAAAGATGGTCACTTGGTTTGTTGGTCATTCCTTCATCCATTGGGCAGCGAAATACGCAGAAAGGCAGATATACGGAAGTTCTTTGGGATTGTTAAGTGGATGACACAAAGTTTTGTGGTGGGGAAGGAGTGGCATGAGGTGGGGCAATTTGCTACCTTTTCTATAATCGATGGTGCCCAATTGGGGTTGTCCAGACATGCTGTGCTTGCATTTGGGGGGAAATTACTTGGTGAAACTTTCGGTGCTCATCCTACTGCAACATATGCAAAGCGATCGCAAGCTGCTGTGCCAGAAGATGTGTGACACCTGCATAATATGGACGAGTTTGTACCTCAGAGGAAGTGGAGAGGGGCTTTGAAGCATCGGGCCGTGGAAAGAGCTCGGAGGAAACTAAATTGAACAATGAGGGTTTTCTGCGGGCGCATGGGCTCAAAGTGTTGAAACATGATGACATAAAAGAGGAAATGGTCGAATTGTTCAGGTCGGATGGTGTGCACCATTCCAAGCTGGGGAACGCGTACTACCTCACAGAGCTGCGCTTAATGCTGGGAGATTTGTTGGGAGAACGGATGTGGCTCAGAGATAGCGCATAAGCATGCAATGTTGCAGCAGGATCTTTGGTGGGGCAGCAAAACCCCAATTGAGTTTGTGCTGAGTGGCAGTGGATGGGGGAGGGTGGAGAGTCAGATGCAGGCTTGGCCACCCTTCCAGGGGGGGGGGGGGAAACAGGTGAATGATGAGAGCATGGGGCATGCCCGAAGCAGGCAGGAGATGGAAGAAAAAGGATTATGTTGAGTCAATTGAAGTGGGAGATGGATTAACGGAAGCTAATGGAGGGATGAGTGGAAAGAAGACTGGAGAGGTTTTATAAGGATGGGGTGGCGGGGTTTGAACTTTGTTAAACGTTTAGTTCTAATGTTACTGTATACAAGGCAATCCTGTCCTAAATAAATGGTCTTTTACACTTTAAGAACTCTGTGTCACTGACTGTGTCCCTATGAGGGGCCCAGTGGAGAGCAGACGTAACCTAGTCTCTCCACGGGGACTTTCAGGAGGGAGGTGACGTAGGAAGGGCAGGATTGGGCCAGGGGTACATGGGGGTGGGACATGGGTGGGATATTTAAGTGTAAGTGGGTGTGGGGACCGGCCTCTTCTGTGCTAACCGTCAACGCAGCGTGAGGTTTGTGGCCACCCACCCGCCCTGCATTAGATATAACTGTGGTGAGGGTTTGACGTGTTTCTGTGGTGTGGAGTTGGGTGGATGCCAGTTAGGGCAGTTTTGCTGACAGGAGGTGTGACAGTGGATGGGGGGGGCGTTGGCGAGTCAGATGCGGGCTTGGCCACCCTTCCAGGGGGGAAAAAGAAAACAGGTGAAGGATGAGAGCGTGGAGGATGATCAAAGCAGGCAGGGGACGGAGGAAAAAGGAGGATGTGTGAGTCAATTGAAGTGGAAGATGGATGAACGAAAGCTAATGGAGGGATGAGTGAAAAGAAGACTGGAGAGGTTTTATAAGGCTGGGGTTGGGGGGTTTGAACTTGGTTAAACGTCTAGTTATAATGTTACTGTATACAAGGCAATCCTGTCCTAAATAAATGGCCTTTTACACTTTAAGAACTCTGTGTCACTGACTATGTCCCGATGTTCTGCACACTGAAGCGATTGTGTTTTTTGCAGTGCATGCCATTGTGCAGTTTAAATGGCAGCAACTAATTGCTAAGGGGATAATTACTACTCTCTTGTGAAAAATGCACAGGGCAGATCATTTACAGCTGTTGATAGCGTTAATTTGTTTCGAAAGGGCCCAGCAACCATATTCTTGGGTTTTATATGCTAAATGAATGGTTGGATTGATTGAACAGAAAACAAACTCTCTGGCCCTCATTTAGAAATGGTCTGTGGGTGGGTAAGATCTTGCTAAATGTGATGAAAATATTTTTTGATGAGAAAAATGGTATTGCTCCCAGAAAAATTATGTAAAACCACTTCTGAAATCTGTGCCCATTAGTACAAGCAAACATCAGCTTTCTAATTTGGCACCTATATATGAGTTAAAATAAGCGGAAGCAATGCTTTGTCACGTTATTCCACAAACAATTCTACATTTGTGGTAATATTCCGATTACTGGTTCTACTAATACACGTACTATATTGAGGTTATTACCCCTTCGTATGTGCTCCCCATCCCAATAATGAACATTTAAGGTGCCCAGCCCCCAGGAAGCCACTTCCTTCATCCTTAAAAAAAAGACATCCTACAATCTTTCTACCATACCAATGAAAACAACCCTCCAGAACCTCCCCCCCTCCTCCAGACACATTTCCCTTCCAAGCATCCTGCTTCTACTTCACTCAGAGCCCTTCCGGAATGCAGTAAGATTTATCATGAGGTTACTTGTTTGATGTTTTAATTTTTGTTACCTTGTGGATTGGGCAGTGCTAGGGGGTGACTCCCAGCTCATATGCTGAGGTTGGGTGGGGAGTTGGATGAGCCTGCTATAGCGTGCATAGTGATCGCATTCTCTTTGGCTGACTCTTGCCTGTATGGAGCACACAAAATACTCAGAAACGAGGCAACATACTACTTCTGCCTCTGACTATATGAGGAGAATTTCCTTGTCAAGTGTGAGAAAGTAGCCTCTTTCTAGCCTTGTTACCCCCACTTTGGGCCTGTTTGTGAGTGTATGTCAGGGTGTTTTCACTGTCTCACTGGTATCCTGCTTGCCAGGGCCCAGTGCTCATAGTGAAAGCCCTATGTTTTCAGTATGTTTGTTATGTGTCACTGGGACCCTGCTTGTCAGGACCCCAGTGCTCATAAGTTTGTGACCTATAGGTGTGTGTTCCCTGTGTGATGCCTAACTGTCTCACTGAGGCTCTGCTAACCAGAACCTCAGTGGTTATGCTCTCTCTTTACAAATTGTCGCTAACAGGCTAGTGACCAATTTTACCAATTTACATTGGCTTACTGGAACACCCTTATAATTCCCTAGTATATGGTACTGAGGTACCCAGGGTATTGGGGTTCCAGGAGATCCCTATGGGCTGCAGCATTTCTTTTGCCACCCATAGGGAGCTCTGACAATTCTTACACAGGCCTGCCACTGCAGCCTGAGTGAAATAACGTCCACGTTATTTCACAGCCATTTTACACTGCACTTAAGTAACTTATAAGTCACCTATATGTCTAACCTTTACCTGGTAAAGGTTGGGTGCTAAGTTACTTAGTGTGAGGGCACCCTGGCACTAGCCAAGGTGCCCCCACATTGTTCAGGGCCAATTTCCCGGACTTTGTGAGTGCGGGGACACCATTACATGCGTGCACTACATATAGGTCACTACCTATATGTAGCTTCACAATGGTAACTCCGAATATGGCCGTGTAATATGTCTATGATCATGGAATTGTCCCCTCTATACCATCCTGGCATAGTTGGCACAATCCCATGATCCCAGTGGTCTGTAGCACAGACCCTGGTACTGCCAAACTGCCTTTCCTGGGGTTTCACTGCAGCTGCTGCTGCTGCCAACCCCTCAGACAGGCATCTGCCCTCCTGGGGTCCAGCCAGGCCTGGCCCAGGATGGCAGAACAAAGGACTTCCTCTGAGAGAGGGTGTTACACCCTCTCCCTTTGGAAAATGTTGTGAAGGCAGGGGAGGAGTAGCCTCCCCCAGCCTCTGGAAATGCTTTCATGGGCACATTTGGTGCCCATTTCTGCATAAGCCAGTCTACACCGGTTCAGGGACCCCTTAGCCCTGCTCTGGCGCGAAACTGGACAAAGGAAAGGGGAGTGACCACTCCCCTGACCTGTACCTCCCCTGGGAGGTGCCCAGAGCTCCTCCAGTGTGCTCCAGACCTCTGCCATCTTGGAAACAGAGGTGCTGCTGGCTCACTGGACTGCTCTGAGTGGCCAGTGCCATCAGGTGACGTCAGAGACTCCTCCTGATAGGCTCCTGCAGGTGTTGCTAGCCTATCCTCTCTCCTAGGTAGCCAAACCCTCTTTTCTGGCTATTTAGGGTCGCTGTCTCTTGGGATTCCTTAGATAACGAATGCAAGAGCTCATCCGAGTTCCTCTGCATCTCTCTCTTCACCTTCTGCCAAGGAATCGACTGCAGACCGCGCTGGAAGCCTGCAAAACTGCAACATAGTAGCAAAGACGACTACTGCAACTCTGTAACGCTGATCCTGCCGCCTTCTCGACTGTTTTCCTGGTGGTGCATGCTGTGGGGGTAGTCTGCCTCCTCTCTGCACTAGAAGCTCCGAAGAAATCTCCCGTGGGTCGACGGAATCGTCCCCCCTGCAACCGCAGGCACCAAAGAACTGCATCACTGGTACCTTGGGTCTCCTCTCAGCACGACGAGCGAGGTCCCTTGAATCCAGCAACTCTGTCCAAGTGACTCCCACAGTCCAGTGACTCTTCAGTCCAAGTTTGGTGGAGGTAAGTCCTTGCCTCCCCACGCCAAACTGCATTGCTGGGAACCGCGACTTTTGCAGCTACTCCGGCCTCCGTGCACTTCCGGCGGAAATCCTTTGTGCACAGTCCAGCCTGGGTCCACGGCACTCTAACCTGCATTGCACGACCTCCTAAGTTGTTCTCCGGCGACTCCTTTGTGCGACTTCGGGTGAGCACTGTTTCATGCATCCTCGTAGTGCCTGTTTCTGGCACTTCTCTGGGTGCTACCTGCTGCTGAGAGGGCTCCTTGTCTTGCTCGACGTCCCCTCTGTCTCCTGACGCAATTTGCAATATCCTGGTCCCTCCTGGGCCACAGCAGCGTCCAAAAACCCTTACTGCACGATTTGCAGCTACCAAGGCTTGTTGGCAGTCTTTCGGCGGGAAAACACTTCTGCACGACTTTCCACGGCGTGAAGGATCCGTCCTGCAAAGGGGAAGTCTCTAGCCCTTGTCGTTCTTGTAGAAACCTACGCTTCTACTCTCCAGTAGCAGCATCTTTGCATCCACAGCTGGCATTTCCTGGGCATCTGCCCATCTCTGACTTGCTTGTGACTTTTGGACTTGGTCCCCTTTTTCCACAGGTACCCTCGACTGGAAATCCATCGTTGTTGCATTGTTGGTTTGTGTCTTTCCTGCAGAATTCCCCTATCACGACTTCTATGTCCTTTGGGGAACTTTAGTGCACTTTGCACTCACTTTTCAGGGTCTTGGGGTGGGCTATTTTTCTAACCCTTACTATTTTCTAATAGTCCCAGCGACCCTCTACAAGGTCACATAGGTTTGGGGTCCATTCATGGTTCGCATTCCACTTTTGGAGTATATGGTTTGTGTTGCCCCTATCCCTATGTGTCTCCATTGCATCCTATTGTAACTATACATTGTTTGCACTGTTTTCTAATACTATTACTGCATATTTTGGTATTGTGTACATATATCTTGTGTATATTTGCTATCCTCATACTGAGGGTACTCACTGAGATACTTTTGGCATATTGTCATAAAAATAAAGTACCTTTATTTTTAGTATATGTGTGTATTGTGTTTTCTTATGATGTTGTGCATATGACACTAAGTGGTACTGTAGGAGCTTCACTCGTCTCCTAGTTCAGCCTAAGCTGCTCTGCTAAGCTACCATTATCTATCAGCCTATGCTGCTAGACACCCTATACACTAATAAGGGATAACTGGGCCTGGTGCAAGGTGCAAGTACCCCTAGGTACTCACTACAAGCCAGTCCAGCCTCCTACATCAAGGAAAGAGAAGGAATCCTTGATTAAAGAGGCTGTCAATGCTGCATTATAAGAGCCCCAGGACTTTAGACAGAGGCTATCAGTTGGGGCTGATCAAGATCAGGCAGACGTTCTCAAGGGAAATAATGTGAAGGGACAGCAACTATTGGATCTTCTCTCACATATTAGAGAAGCTTCACATTTTGAAGCCAAGCTTGTCTTGCACAACAGAAAGTGGAATTCTTTGCATGCCATATCTCTTCGAAATCAGATTGATTTGCCATTTCATGATGTCATTAAAGACTCATTAAAAGATGTTAAAAACTGAGTTTTCCGAGATTCCTGGGAAAATTAATCTCTTGGAAAACTTTGAGCAGTCTTTTCATCAAACTCCAAAAGTAAATTCTGTTTTAGCAAGCATGGCTTCTTCTTCTTGCCCGGCTTCTGAGGAGGCTTTCATTTCAGATGCAGTTGAAAGAAAAATTTAATCTGCACTTTAAAGATCCTATTCTGCTGCACATTTTTCAATCTGAGTCAGTAAATACACAGATTATGCCTCCCAATCTCTGCTCAAAGATTTTCAAACACTCTTTGATTGTCTTCAAGAGAAGGCTGATCCCACAGAAATCATTTATAAAATGGAATGGTTGTCCCAATTTTTGTCAGTCACATCTTTTCATTCATTATGGTCTTCAGCATCAGCAGTGGGGGCAGCTGTAGGTTATGAAAGGCAATTTTGGTTGAAGCTGTGGAAATTAAAAACCTCCCCATGGGGTGGTATTAATACTTTGCTTTGTCATGGTCCTAAACATTATGTACCGGAACTCAGAGCTCTAGTCCAGAAGTCAATCAACAAGAAATAATGCTTAAGTTATTTAAAACTTCTGTTGAAAAGAAATCCTTTCTTCAGGATTTTCTGCATCCCTTTTGAGGTCGGGTAGGGTTGGAGAGGCACCTTCTCTGTCAAATGCCAACCACAATACATTGAGTTCCAGCAACTCCAAAGCAATGACTTTGGTGGTCATTATGACCCTGGCGGTCTCCTGACCGCCAGGGCAAAGGTGGCGGTTTCACCGCCAACAGGCTGGCGGTGAAAACCGCCACATTATGAGTGTGGCGGGTTGGCCTCTGCAAACCTGCCACATCTCCACACATACTGCCATGGCGGTCGGATGCGCTGGGCCGGAAATGACCATCTCCGACCCAGCGGTCCACAGATGACCACCGGCGGTATTAGGAGCCACCTTTCCACCTGGGTTTCATGGCAATAGCACTGCTACGAAAACCCTGGCAAAAAGGCTGCAGGCGACAGGGAATTTCTTCTCTGTCACCGGTAGTCAAATCCCCCACCCCAGCAAGCACTAAGCCCCCCTAGTCCCCTCCAGATACAGCACCCCCCTCCCTCACCCCCTCCAGGTACAGCATCCCCCTCACCGCATACATGCACACAAACACCCACATGCACCACGCATACACTCATTCACCTACACTTACATACACACATTCACTTACGCATCCATACTCACAATCGCCTCAGCACACATACTCGCATTCAAGTGTGGAAACTGGCTAAGGAATCCATGTTATTATCCCCCCAGGCCTGACCTCATCCTGTGATACTCAATGATGTACAGGCCTAAAAAACATATGCAGAAGGTTGGATGACCTTTAGTATATTAACCCTGACAGGCAGCTTGTAAAGCAAGGCTTGCTTAAAAGAGAAAGCTCATGCGACATGCATTGCTTCATTCGCACAGCAACAGTCAGACATCTCGATGTCAACATAGGTCTGAGGAGATGTTATGAGGAAGCTGGATTGGTGATGCCTTGGAAAGTCCCAACTGTCTGAGAAATGTGAAGGTCACGCTTGTGGTCATCTTGTATCACGCTGCCATCATGAAATGTTATTCTACTGTGATTGGATAGATGTCTAATATATGTGTAATACCATGCATCTCCTGATCAACATCACGCCATGTACTTGATGAAGAAATTATCTTTCAGTTGTTCTGATTGGATGATGTATTTTCACTCTTTTGTGGTTTTCATGCATAAAGATTGTTTTGGAGTTCCGCAATTCAGACTGCTTGGCCTTGGCCTTTCAAGCCACAGTCTCCATGCACGTATTATTAAATATTTCTGCTTGTACCTTAAGGCTGGCTGGTCTCTGGTTTGTTCCTGAGGGCAGATAGAAAAGAAGGCTTCAACATATGGTACAGAATGCGGTGTTTGGATTGACGATCTCCCCTGCCTGGCTCCCAGCTGTTTGGGAGGGCCCCTGGCTCTTGTGGGTTTCCCTGCTATGCTCGGAGTGTCCTCCCTGGAAAGGGTGCCAGTGCTGTGGTGAGTCTTTGTCACTTCCTGGTCCCCTCTGGTTTTGCTTGTCTGCTTTGGTCTGTGTCTCAATAAGTGGGGAGTGGAGTGATAAGGGGTGAAGTTGCTTCTGAGTTTTCCCATCTTCCTCTCCCTGAGCATTGTTTTTTGTTTCTGGCACTTTTTCTGCTCTGCCTTCACTGAGATGGCAGTAGTGCCACTCCTGTTCAGGTGGCTACTCCTGCTTTTCCATTGGTGGCCGTGCGCCACACGTCGGATTCTGGGGTTGTATGCTACTTTCCTTCTTCACTTGTCAATTCCTTAACCCTTTCTTTCTGGGCTAATACTGGTGTTTGTTTCCTCTGCTTCGAGGATGCGAGCAGGTGTCATGTTTTTATGAATGTGTGTAGCCGGTGGGGCTGCAGTGTGGTTTTCTGGACAGCTCGAGGGCTTGTCCAGGGTTGCAGCCTGAGGGGCTGTAACAGTGGAGAGGTCAGCTGGTGGGGCTGAGGCGCGTGTTTTTCCGCGACACCCAGTGGGGTGGTCTCTGGTCACAGCCGGAGGGGTTGTGACTGTTATGTACCCAGCCGGAGGGGCTGGGGGGAAACCTTGCCAGGGGGGCAGTAGTGGTCTGCCCCAGTACAGCAGGCAGGGAATGCGCTGCTTATTTGCCTGTCACCTCCTCGGTTTGGTTCTTCTGTGAACCACTCTTCCGGATGCCTGGTGCCCTGGGGGCCTCCGGATTGTCCCCAGGGACTTTTTCACCCTGGGTACAAGAGGTGGGTGGCGGGAGGGGTATTTAGATTGTTTTATAGTACCTGTGTTTTGCATGTTGCCATATATCACATTGTAGCATTGTGTTGTTTTCCATACTGTTCAGTTTTGAGCGTCTGTTCTATCGTGGTGAGGGCCTCTTTTTGACATTGCAAGGAAACTGACAGTATTGTTACTGTGGCTTTGCGGACATGTGTTGTGCTTTACAATGCCGCCTACATTCTAGTAGCATATGGGATGTCCCTTGAATGTGGGGCTGTCCTGTATGTGGAGGATAATCTAAAAATGAAAAAATGCCTGAACTGAAGAATGGTTTCCTCCACATGGTGAGGGGGCTGATGAGGGCAGGGAAGATTGGAGGACGTAAAAATTAGAGATAATAGGGGCTTGCCAAGCTCTCTTCCTGTGGTGAGTGCACAGTCACGGGAACAAAACATCAATTTTGCTTGAGGACATTTGGGAAATACACTACAGCCTGAGGGCACCACAACAGGGACCAAACACTCTGAGCTGCCTCCACAGCGGCAGGCAGAGACGGAACGTAAAAGCCGCACCCTGGCATGGCGTTTGATGGATGAAGAAGTGAAAAATAAAAGAAAAAAAGTAAGAGACCTTATGAAAGAATTAGACAATTATTATATAGCCAGGGTAAAGAGGAAGTGGCTAACGCCATCAGAAAACATGAACAGAAGTGCAAACAGATATCAAATAAAATGTAAGGGTGTATTGGCAAGAGGCGTGAGGGATCACACAAATTACTATGGAATATGTCCACGCATGCACATCACACACTCAATAACATCAAGATGTGGTAGGAGGTGCTCAGTAATACAAACACACAGCTGGAGAACACAAGACAGTCTCTCGGTATACAAAAAAAAAAAGAAATGTACAGAGTTAAACAGAATAATAGCCATAGGAGGGCTGCTTTGGAAGGATCTGGATACATTGTTTAGCATTATTATACCAAGAGATTTGTGGGAGGATTGTAAGAAAGTGATACACTGGCCTGAAATATGTGACCACTACTGCAATTAATACACTATCACTTGGCACTAGACTAAGTATGGGAAAGGTTTGCAAGTAGACAAGGGATGGTTGTAACATGCTTACACACTGTAGAAAATGTAAGTTCAATTGTTAAGTTATCACAACTGATAAGACACAAGCTTCTGACTTTATTACTTGTTAGTGACTTTAGGTTAAGATCCTCAGGGGGCGTTTCACTGTACAGCTGTGGATAGTGTACAACAGTGGTTCCCAACCTGTGGTTAGTAGGCCCACTGGGGTCAGTGACACATTCCCAGGGGGTCCGCAGGCCTGGCTGGGAGGAAGTCACTTCTCCATCTGGTGCCTCTACAGAAACATGTGTGTGAGTGTTTTTATATTTATTACTTCCTTTCTTCAGCAGGTTTAAAAGCACTGCAAAGATCATTGTACAGCGAAAATAAAAGTGTCAACATAACTCTAGTGATTAATGTACCTGCTGGGGAGGAATGAGAGTTTTGGACAGTGGCAGTTTTGACTGAAAGGTAGTGCAGATGGTTAATATGCCGGCTGCAAAGGATGTGTATCATGCAAAGAACAGTATTTTATGTTGATGGCACAGTGGGTCACTGCTTTTGTCACAGAGATTCTTTAGTTACTGTACAGTTCATAATGGTAATATAGCACAGTGAGCTATGAACTGCAATTAAGGAGCTGCATGCCAACTGCATAGCACAAATTAGAAAGCTGTTTTTTCCCAGTGTTTCATTTTCCTTATGCTACTCAAAAGAACAAAAAGAAAAGGTTTGCCTGTGTAAAAATACATTCTTATTATTAAAGACAACGCTAACGACTGTGTAGTGTTCTGAATGCTGAGTTTGTGCTTCTCCAGACCAAGAACTCTTAGCAAAATGCCTACCAGTGTGGGTGCCATGTGAATCCTACACCTTGTACTCCCCCGTAAAGTGCTCCGACACCCTACTCTGGTATGAGAGGTGCTATAATAAAAAATAATTACATGTGACAAAGAGGATAGGGAGAGATGAGAGTCACTTATGGTTTACTTCCTGTCCCCACCACATATTTATGTGTAAAAGCTTTCTTAGATCTTATGTACCTAAAAAAATAATAACAGAAATAGCCCCAGAAATAATTAAAGAAATTGCCTGAAGGATTCACCTTTCCTAAATAAAATTAAAAAATTGAAAAGTTAGTCGCCGAGATGCAGCACCAACATTCCCAATAAAATGTTTTGATTTTTGCATATTTTTTCAATATAAAAGAATGATATCTTTAGTAATGTTAGTATTTGTTTGGTGTGCACTATTTATTGCGAATTACTGTTTTCATGTTTGAAATTTAAATTGTGCAAATTGCTTGGGGGTCCCCGGCTTCCAGTAATGTTTCAATGGGGGTCCCCAGGAGTCAAAAGGTTGGGAACCACAGGTGTCCAACAAATAAGAACTTTCTTATGTAGGGATTACATTTAAAAATATTTGACCCATGCAAAGGTTGCCAAAGTTCTTACAGTGAACAAATTTAGTCTTGAGGGAACGGAGGATTCATTTGCAGCAATTAACAATATGTTGTCAGGAGTGTGGAATTTTATAAAATGTTTACTTGTCCATGGGACAGTTTGTGTCATCAGTCTACTTGTCCTGTAAAAACACATGCATATTTTCTCCTTCTAAAATGACGTTTACAAATATTGTCCAGGAGTCCGATTTCCTGGTCTGCCTCGGTAAATGCTAACTCATGCATAAAAGCTGTAAATCTGCACCAATGCAAGAACAGATACCATGGGTGCGCTTTGTGATTTTCTTTAAGAATTCTGCCACAAACTGGTTATCACAGACCTTTTGTTATTTGAATTCTGTCTCTCTGTTTATTGACTGGCTTCATTGGTAGCGACACCATTCTGCTCTTCCATACAAAGCATATTGGCACAAAGTAGTTTTGTTCATGCCAGGAACTACTGTTGCAATGTGTGCTTTTAGAGGACGGGAAAAAGAAAAACATATTTTTGCTTTTGCCAATGCTTGTTTATTTTCATTTTGCCCATAACTTTGATGAAAAGGTTACATTGATTTTTCCGTTATAAATATACATTTTGGAAATACCACCATGCATCCGCACATTTTACTAAATGATGCTTCAAAGAAATGGCACCTAAAATTTCATGGTAGTTTAGCAAAATGTTTCTTTACTAGTTACATTGTTTGTGAAGATATTTTGAAAGCAAAGAATAGTAAATTTTGCTTTCGAGCTTCTGCAAATATTTGCATCTGATGAGAGAGCATTCTGGAAGAATTGTGCTGGGCATTTGTTTACGGTAATTCCATACCCCTGGTTGTGTATTTCTTCATAGCTCTATAGAGTACATACAAATAATTTAGTCATGTTCAATGATGGAAGAGATCTAGACATTAACAGAAGAGTTACTATGTGCTGAATTGCAAATAATATCAGGAAATAATAGATATAGAAACATTAGGGTTCTTGTTGGGATGTAGAGTGAGTTAGTTATGTGATAACACTTCTACTAAGGTGTATTGATATTTAAAATAAACATATTAGTGCAGTATTGATAATGACACATGACTTGTTAGTGACAGTGATCGATTTCACTTAATAAGAGGCTAAAAGAAAATAACACAAGTGGATGTTTAAACATCTGCAGTACATGTAGTATGTTGAAGTCATGTGAGCGCAACTAAAGTATCAAAAGGGCAATGAATAAATAAAAATGTAACACATTTGTCACAAATGTATTTTATTTTATAGCAGTAACTGCAATACTGCTTATATTGTATCAGGACAGTAGATCTCTTGTAAATATTAATGGATTCTTTAATGGATCCACCTAATTAATGTGCATTGCACTTTGTACAATGTCTCTAGTTATAGGAATATGTTTTGAACAAAAAAAGTGAATGTGATGTTTTAGGGTAAAACATTCTGGTTACACATATCTTGTAAGATACACAGGGTGAATTCTGCACTCATAGTTCACAAAAAATATGAATATGAAAGGAAATGCATTGATTGACGGAAAAAACTATCTGGTGCAATTATGCAATGTTACAGGTTATGTCTCCTCCACAGGTAAAAGAAGAGTGCGTGGTTTTTTATCCCACATGTATCCACTGACTGGATGGTATCGATCCAATGTTTTTACTGTAATTTTATCTGTGGCATTAACTGATAAGCTCTGGGCACAAATTTACCGTTTATCTGCGAGGTTCCTGCATTAGTTGTGGCAGTTAAGATTACTTTCCCCATTTCTGAAAACCACAGACTCTGGGCATGGCTCCAAGGGCAAAGCCACGGATTGTTGCAATATGTCGCCATGACAGACAAAGTAGAGGTGTGGTGCACACGATGATGGGATAGTGTGCTGGATTTAGCATGATTCTTTGAAGTATGGAATAAAGAATAAATGTACAGCTGAATGTTGATGCCTAATAAGTATTTGGATACTGTTAATTTTAAAGTTTATATGATTTTCTTATACACCCTGGCCGCAGGGATGTATGTATCTACGTATATATATGTGCATATAATTGGCTGCAGGAGGAGTATTTTTCTATCCGTGTTTTTTCCTAGGTATCAGAACATGGACGAGAAGATGTTTTTTCTGTATCCTTCTGTCTATGTTCCATTTTATGTTTTCATAATTAATGGGAGTCTTCCGGGGTACATCTTAATGTGCACAGTGACATGGATTGCCTTCATGTGTTGGCAGATTGCAACTATGGGGGTTATTCTAACTTTGGAGGAGTGTTAATCCGTCCCAAAAGTGACGGTAAAGTGACGGATATACCACCAGCCGTATTACGAGTTCCATAGGATATAATGGACTCGTAATACGGCTGGTGGTAAATCCGTCACTTTTCCGTCACTTTTGGGACGGATTAACACCTCCTCCAAAGTTAGAATAACCCCCTATATATTTTCCATACTGGTTTTGAGTATTGAACATACCTATATAAGGATAGAGTTATTACTACCTTAAGATGTGCTATGTAGTACTGCAATACAGCTATTAGTAATATACTTCTGATGATGAGGGTGCCAAATATAAATTGCATCCTGTTTGTGTTTTTGCACTATGAAAGAGTTTAGCGAAAAGACAACTAACAGATTGAGGGCACCCAGTAAAGACTGGTGTGTGTCCCATGCCCATATTTTATCTTAAAGGAACATCTGCATTTCACAACATCACACTTGTACGAGAAAGGGGAAGTGACTTCTGATGGCGGTGATGCCTGCAAGGTCCCAACCCCTCTAGCATTGATGCAAATATTCTGTGTGTTGAAGGAGAATAATAGGATACAATGCTGTGTTCCAAAAATACTGCCTGTATACAGGTGTAACATGTGTTTTCTCCTGACCTTTGGATTACCATTTGTTTGGTGAAATAGTTTGTGTGAATATTCTACTGTTACTGAGTGTCATTGTTATTTATTTTTTGAGTGCTGATTTACGTTTAAGATGGTACTAGTATATGTGATTAGAAGGGCTTTCCAATAAGATCTATTTGTTCATACTTATTAAATGCCTCAGTGATGGGACTTTAGATACAGGGACAGTAACAAAATATTAATATAATGTTATCAGTAGATCTACAATGGCACTTCCGAATGTATGTCCTGTGTTACACTTACACTATAAGAGAAGGACTTGATGCATTGATTACTCTTGACTATACAATGATGGTTGGCTATTACTATTAACATATGTTTTCCAAATTTATAACTGCATCTTATTTTTTGAAAGTATAATTAGAGAAGTTTATGTTGAGAGTGTGGGGCAGTGATGAGAGGCAGAGAAATTTTATTTCTCTGTACAGATTTATGTCATGTTTCAAGTGGTTACACACAGAGTAGAGAGCTTTTCCCACCACGTACCTCGATTGGGGTTTCCTTTCCTGATTTAAAAAATTTAAATAAGATTTAAAAAAAAGATAACAAGGAAACAAAAACATTTTTAGATGCATATTACCCCTATCTCCACTTTAGCCTCACGTAGTTGAGTTACAGGTTTCCGATGTAGCACATGTATGGTTTGCAGTGATAACGATTGTGCCTTTGATATGTGAATATTACTGTCCTGCCTATATTAGTTGAATAGAATGGTGCTACTAACGGTGATGTTGTATGTTACATGTGTTATGATGATCCAGTTTTTGATATGAGTAACAGCTGACAGGCGGTACAATAGAATGTGGGATTAGGTGTGCGCAAAGAGGAGGAGGTGAAATAATGTATTTAATTTAGTTACCCCATAAACGAGTCAGATATGTCCCTTCATAAGATTTTGTGCATCTGCTGAGCGGTTCTGGATTGATGTACTACCACTTGCTTCATTGGTCAAGAGAGGCACCCTTGACAAAGTTATCAAACTGAGCACCGACTAAAATACTGTTTGACTGGCCTATGAACATGTCTGGTGCTGAGAAGTTATCTGATAGGACATTTTGACTTTGACAGCAGTTTGCATTGCCTTCAGCATTAGGTGCTGCAGGCCCTTCCTGGCTAGACAACACTACCTGGACATGATCTCCAACAGGGAGATTGGGCTTGGGTCACCTGTAAAGTAGGAGGGACTGACCTCCTGGATCCACAGCTCTTACACCAAGAAGGTAGCGGAACATGGACATCCGCAGCAGCAGAAACGAGTGGAACAACTGGTGGACCCACCATCACGGTAGAGTCTCCGCTCAACAAGGGCTGCTCGTGCTGCACGCCTCCAAGAGACCGAGGGTGTAAGCGGGCCCTGTTTGGTTCTAATACAAGGTAATCAAGTTATCCTTTGATGCCACACTGAGGGGGTACCACCGACTGTGGCACAGCTGATTGCCATTCCATGGTACTGTAACTGCAGGCTGTTGGCTCCGGGAATAGGAGCCCTCTACAACTGCAACATTTAAGGATCTCTTTGTCTCCTCCAAAGAGTATAACTGCAAGGACTATGGGCACCGTCAACCTCACCAACTGTCAACTTCAACTTCACAACCTTCATCTCCTGCAGTTCTGGCTAAAAGACCTCAGTAAACCTTCAGTTCTAGAGTACCTGGCCTCCATTCTACAATACCTTTTGCCTCAAGTACTGGTGACCTCTGGGGCAAAATATAAGGTATAGGAAATTTATCATTTTGAAATTCTCTTATGAAATTCAATAAGGCAACGATGTCCGACACCCCTTCAAGGCCCACCAAGAAATAGCCATGGGCACTAGATTTTTTTGTTGTTGTTGTGCCACTTCTCATGGAGTCTGCTGATTTCCCACGGATCACCCTTACTTCGAATAGGAGCATTAAATGACAATGAGACTTTGAACATTAAAACTTTGAACTTCTTTCCCAAATTATCAGTAGAAGTAAGCTCCACAGAAATGAGCAAAGATGCTTTGAGGGACAAAGAAGAATGTTAGAAGAATGTTAAAGTGAAGTATGATGCAAAGCTAAATATATTGTGTCATTTGATGTTTGCGCACACCTGCTCCAACAGTGCTTAGTAAAAAAAAAAAAAAAATACAGAGTAGTACCGTACATCACCTTTACAGCATCAACATTCCATTTCCATTTCCTGTCAAATAAGAGTTGTCATTGATAATAATGCATAATATCAAGTACAGGTGCACTGATCATAATAGGCGGAATGGGTTGTTGTTAGGTTAAGAACAGATTAGTAAGTAGTGGCCCAACTTTGCTTCCCAGATTCCAGGTAGAGGAAACAAATATTTGTTCCTAATTACACACACACACACACACACACACACACACACCAGATAACAACTAAGGTTAATGTCCCATGTACAACATTGCTTACACAAAAAACACATATAGTGATATATCAGGTATCCTCTGAAGTTTGAACAAGAAGTACAAAAGATGACAAAAGACAGCAATAGTAATGATTACCAAGATAGCAACAGCATGCATACCAGACACAATATCCAGACCTAAACACTGATGGGTGGGAGACAGTTCCAGGAGGATTGGGAAAACCATTTCATCATTGATTATCAGAGGAGGGAATGTGGAAACTGGCTAAGGAATCCATGTTATTATCCCCCCAGGCCTGACCTCATCCTGTGATACTCAATGATGTACAGGCCTGAAAAACATATGCAGAAGGTTGGATGACCTTTAGTACATTAACCCTGACAGGCAGCTTGTAAAGCAAGGCTTGCTTAAAAGAGAAAGCTCATGCAACATGCATTGCTTCATTCGCACAGCAACAGACAGACATCTCGATGTCCACATAGGTCTGAGGAGAGGTTATGAGGAAGCTGGATTGGTGACGCCTTGGAAAGTCCCAACTGTCTGAGAAATGTGAAGGTCACGCTTGTGGTCATCTTGTATCACGCTGCCACCATGAAATGTTATTCTACTGTGATTGGATAGATGCCTAATATATGTGTAATACCATGCATCCCCTGATCAACATCACGCCATGTACTTGATGAAGAAATTATCTTTAAGTTGTTCTGATTGGATGATGTATTTTCACCCTTTTGTAGTTTTCATGCATAAAAGATTGTATTGGAGTTCCGCAATTCAGACTGCTTGGCCTTGGCCTTTCAAGCCACAGTCTCCGTGCACGTATTATTAAATATTTCTGCTTGTACCTTAAGGCTGGCTGGTCTCTGGTTTGTTCCTGAGGGCAGATAGAAAAGAAGGCTTCAACACAAGCACCCATACTCACACCCATCTAAACACACATACTAGCACGCAGATAAACACACATTCACCATAACACTCATACATGCATACTCACGCATACACACTTACATGCATACATACACTCACTTCTACATTCAGACACGCATACAACCATGCATACACACTTCATACACACATGCAGACAACACACACACACACACACAACAACCCCACCCTTTCACCCCCTCCCCTATCAGACAAACAACTTACCTGGTCTGAAAGGAGGTCGCCCTGCAGGGAACAGGAAGGGGCGCTTCCACCTCCATCAGGGCACCGCCAGACTGTAATATTGCACATAATACAGCTGGAAGAGTCCTTCTGGCATGGCGGGGCCGGTGGTAGAACCACCCCAGCACCTCCACCCGCCAGCACAACTACTGCTGAATATCCGCCAAAAATGCAGCAAAAATCCAGCAGTACCCGTAATATGGTGGAAGACCACCAAAGACAAAATGAGGGCCTATATGATGGAGAAAGTGTGAGGAAGAGTTTTGGCGTTCTTTCCTTAGTGGAAAGCCCTGGTCACAGGCAATGGGTTCTTTCAATTGTATAGAATGGCCACAACATAAACTTTCATTCTCTTCCTCCAGTTCATCTGTTTCTGTCGACCCAGACTCCATGAGTGAAAACGAAGGGAGATTTGATTATAACTGAGATCCTGAATCTTTTTCAGAAAAAGGCTATTGTTCCCATACCGGGCTCGCAGAAAGGACTTGGATTTTATTCAGGGATCTTCTTAGTTTTAAAGGTGGGTGTAACTTTGAGACCAGTTCTAGACCTAAAGAATCTAAACAAATTTGTTTATGATCCTCCATTCAAAATGATAACTCTGCAAGCGATAATTCCTCTAATTGCTCAAGACGATTTCCTGATAAACCTGGATCTCCAGGACGCATTACTCCAATTTATCACAACAGTTAACCGTTCTTGAGATTTGCCCTGGGAGATCAGTATTTCCAGTTCAAAGAATTGTAATTTGGCCTATCTACTGCCCCTTGTGTATTCACCAAGGTACTGGCTCCACTGGTAATTTCTTTGCATTTACAAGACATACCAATTTTTCTATACCCCAATGATTGACTAATCTCTGATTGTTCTGTTTTTAAGGCACAAAAGAGACTCAACAAAATGTTCCAGATTGAAGGGGTTCATCATCAATTTGAAAAAGTCCAGTCTTCTCCTGTAGCAGCAAAATACTTTTATTGGAGGTTTGTTCGACACCCAGGAGGGATTTTTTTTTTATGGAGAAAAGGAGAATAAACTTGTAATTTCAATTGCAGAGGTTACTGTCATCACCATAAACCACAGTCTGGTCCTGGCTGAGGGGTCTCGTTTGGATGGCGTCTATAAAAACAATAATGTCCTGGTCTCGCCATTATTTAAAACCACTGGTGAATTATCTTCTCTGCGTTTGGTGTCTGCAATCAAAGAACTATGAGTAGATGATTCCAGTTTTGAAGGACATAAAACTAGAATTGCAATGGTGGTTGGATTACCAGGATTTACTGAAGGGTACTCCATTCAAGTATCTGACCTCCACAGTCCTGACAATGGATGTGAGTGCATGTGGTGGGGATACGACTCTGGGAAATATCCAAATAAATAATAATTGGTCTCCATTGGACAAGGAACAACCTTCCAACTAAAATAGTTAATGCCAATTTAATGGGCACTTCAGGTCCTTTCCCAGCACCTGATAGGAAAATCAGTTGTGGTGAGAATAAATCAAGTTGCCCAGAATTACATCAACAGATAGGGAGTGCAAGAAGGTAAAACCCTTACTTCCATTCTCCACCAGATTTATTCCTGGGCAGAGAAGAATGCTCTAAGTACAACATTCCTATATCTTCTGGTGACACAAAATGCTCTAGCAGACAGACTCAGCCAGTACCTCCTTCCTCTCTAGATTATCATCTATCAGGGGAAATATTTTGGGAAATAGTTCCAAGGTTTGGGAGTCCATCTTTCTTTTTGCCTCCCCCAAAAATGCCCTTCTCTCTCAGTTTTGCTCCCAAACTCCCTCCCCTTGCGCGTTGGTGAGGAATACCATGTCAGTTAACTGGCTGAAAGAGATTCCTTATGTCTTTCTTTCAATTACCCTCCTCCTGAAGGTGCTTCAGAAGATTCAGAAGGAAAGGGTTGCAGTTTTTCTGGTGGCCCCATTCTAGCCTCATCGGCTGTGGTTTCCGTTGCTTAAACAAATGTCAGCTGCACAGCCTTTTCATCTTCCTGTTTCTCCTTCTCCTCTCAGAGAAATGGATCTGTCAATAAATGAGCTGATGGATCTAAATCTGATGGTCTGTCTCTGGAGAGGCGATCCCTCCAAATTTTAGGTTGTTTGGCAGAGGTGGCTCCTCAGATACAAACCTCTAGAAAACCCGCTACTATTGCCTTCTATGCCAAGCATTGGAGAGATTTTGATCTTTGGTGTGGTCTTAAGAGTCTGAGGGCTGCAGATTGTAGTCTGTTTCATATTCAGACATTTTTTATAGAGGGTTTTGTGAAAGGGCTGGTGCCTTCAACACCCTTGGCACAATGGGCTTCTATAATGGGTTGTATGCAATCCATTGAAAGTTTAAACCATATAACCCCATTAGTATCTAGATTGCTAACAAGCTTCACAAAGAGGAAACCTGTTGTTCCTATGGCTTGTGTAACCTGGAATCTTTCAGTGGTCTTAGAAAACTCACAGAAGAATCCCTTTGAGCCTTTGTAAACAGCTCCATTATCTTAGTTATCAGTGAAAGTGTCTTTCCTCTTAGCAATAACATCTGCTAAAAGGTTAGGAGAAATGGGGGCATTGGTTATCTCATCTCCTTATCTCAGATTTGTCCCAGACAGGGTAATTCTGAACCCAGATCCTTAATTTAGACCCAAAGTTGAAACAAGTTTTCATATAGATCAGGAGATTGTTTTCCTGGAATTTTCCGATGTTGAAGGCAGTGGAATTCCATCTATCGTGGATGTTAAGAGAGCGTTAGCGATTTATATAAATAGAACTAAGAATTTTAGAATCTCTAGCACTCTTTTAGGTTCCTATCGCTTGGCCAATAAAGGTGAAAAGTTGTCAAGTCCTACTCTCACTTGTTGAGCCAGACAGGCGATTTCACAAGCATCTATTTCTGCAGGTCATTCTGACCCAGGTAAACTTCAGGATCTTTCAACAAGGATGGTTTCCACCTCTTGGGCAGAATCAACAGGGGTTTCTTTATAAGAAATATGTAGAGCTGCCACCTGTTTTACACCTGTTTCACATTATCCTTTACATCTTCTGCAAGAATGTAATATGAATTTTGCATCAGAATTTGGAATACAGCAATGAAGTAATTGTTTAGTTTTTCTTTATAGCTCCTATGAATGAAATCAATAAGGTATTTAACAATTTGTATTGCCATAGTTTGTTCATGGTTAGGTATATCCTCAGGTGTTCAGGATTGGGACAGGGAGCCCAGACAAAGGGGTAATGATTCAACTACTGTTAGGGCGTCTGTCCTTAAAAAGTAAACAAATAGGTCGATGAACCTTTTGACTTGCAATTAAGATGTTCTTACCATAGCTCCAGTACATTATCAATAATCAATACACAATAATCAGTAATCATTAGCAATCAATAAAATCAATAATCAATGGAGTCAGTAATTGTCACACACCATGACCTTTCAGTCATAAATAACCACACCTTTAGTTAAAGTTAAGAATGTTTATTTCCCTATATTAACAATGCTAAGATCATGTAGTTTAATCTCAAAATCAGATGAATCCCACTTTCAGAAGCGGTGGAAGAAACATAATCTAATCAAGGCTTGAACTACGACACATTCTAAAGTTATGGGGCAAGTCAATAACAAAATCAGCTGCGTCAATGTGATAACATACATGAAGTTTAGCAGAGAAATTCATCAAGCATTAGTCCCTTTTATCATAATTTCATTAGTGAGGATCCTTAACTAACATCAGATTAACATCAGCATGTTGGGCTTCATGCAAAACAATTTAGTGACACAAATTTGGAAAAACATCTAACTATGGCTCTATCAAAACAGCGCAGTTGGTACCTAGAAAGATAAGGCAAATATGCATCATAATCACAATTT
Organism: Pleurodeles waltl; assembly: GCF_031143425.1. Classification (NCBI taxonomy): domain Eukaryota; kingdom Metazoa; phylum Chordata; class Amphibia; order Caudata; family Salamandridae; genus Pleurodeles; species Pleurodeles waltl. The sequence goes on along the minus strand of NC_090438.1, from coordinate 485,308,378 downwards.
GGATATACCTCTCCTCATAGTGGATCAGCAAAGCAGAATCAGTCTTCATTCTCGGGACATCAGTCGATCAGCAAGGCATCAGGATTCAGCATCAGAATTTAGGGAAAGCAAAGTCTTTTAGCATTAAAGTTAAGCATGTCTCTTATCAAGACGCAAAGGAAAGTAGTAACCTCTCGGTCAGGAAGAAAATGGGCAATGGGCTGTCTTCTCTCTGTGCAGTGTCGTTAAGTCAAAGTTACCTAAACTACCCCCCCAAATTTATTTTGGTCTGTTAATCATATGTTCACACTCTGTCCAATAAAACTAAGATCCCAAATCTATGAATTCTAATATTTCTCCGTTCACATGTTGATTGGTTGTCTTGCAATACCTTCATCATCCGGCTTGTCAGGTAACAATATTGTTGCAACTTCTACTCTAGTCAGTATCTTCATTGTTCTTGTCCTGGGAAAGTCAGTCTCACACACATTACACATAAAATGTTGCATTAGAAAGAACATCATCTGCTAGCAGTTGGTTCACACAAGAAGCTTCCGTTATGAGCACATTTAAACAATACAATAGAGATTCACAGTTTAACTTTCTTTGTCAGCTATTTTATTAAATGCTAAGAAATACAGCTTTTACATGAGGCCTGGCAAGTAGTCCAAGACACCAGCTAAGTTAAGGCCTAAAATTTATAAAGCTAAAGCTTACTGCATAACACTTAATATGACATATTACTACATTAGTCAAACATATATTCAACATTTCATATTATTAAATCATTGATTAGTACATTTCGTTAACATTGGTGGCCATTCTTCGTAATCACATTTCCAAATGTGTGCATTATTTTTCCAAGTTATTATATTTTCTACACAATTTATTATTCAAAATACATAAACACTCATTAATAATTTTTATTAAAACACCTGTGCTAGCAATCCCTCCTCTGTTGACTAAATATGTCATCACACTATTACCCACAAATTTTTGCACCAGCTAAAATTCTGACAATTTAATCGCTTAATAATGTTGTTTCCCCTTCGATTTTTCCCTGTAAAATGATTCCCTTTTCTTTTCTTCACTCCTCTGATTATTCTTTGACCTTTGTCAATTTAATTATTTGGCATAATTTGCATAATCCCCACATCCCCAATAGACAAACCACAACAATTAATATCCCCTGTAATATTTTCAATAGAATCCCATTCCAAATGTTGCATAGCCAATTTCCCACTGAAGAAAACCCTTTGCCAACCTTTTGCCAAACACCTGGTTCTTTTAATTCTTTCAAATCAGAACTTGCATTAGTCAGATTAGTAAGTAATTCTCTTATCTCTTCACTATTATCTGGTATATATGAACAACAATGCCTAGAATTAATCATTCTACAGACTCCACCACCCTTCACTAAAAGAATGTCTAAAGCAAGGCGATTTTGAAGAGTCATAGCTCTATCAGCAGCTAATTCAGTATCTAGCAGGAGTATGGCTCCAGACAAATGTGTCAGCATGTTATCCACAATAGTAGACAACTTTTGAATCTTTATCAAATTCAGAATGACTCCCACTGAAGGAATCGCTGCTCCAAATATATCTCCCACTAGAGCAGAGGAGGACTCCCTCCTCTGTCTCCTATGATGTAATTCAGTCACTTTCGGAAACTTTTTCAAATCCTCCATTTGATAAATCTTTGGGAACACTATCCCCAAATAGCATGTCCCATACCATCCGCTTGGACGATGGTAATAAGCATTAAGACCACAGATGTAGTAAATCCCTGGAATTGCAGGGTCCCGTCCCTTCAACATAAACGTCCATTTACTCTGAAACAAAAACACATGCCTACATTCACTCTTCCCACAAATAAAGTGTCAGTGCGCGATCTAGGCCTATATATACAAAGTTTCCCTACGTGTTGTGCATCCAACGCTAATTTCCCTTGCGTTTTAATTGCACTATAAGCATAATCATTCTTGTAAGCCCTTTCCTCTAAGCCTTTTTCTAATTTATCCATTAATGCCTTTCTCCTGTCATCTGTGTGACCTAAGAAGCTTTTCTCTAAAGGTGTTATCAAGCAGGTCAAATTATTTCTATGCGCATAAGCTGTGCCAAACGTCAATGTGGGTTAAAAGAAACTTCTAACTATTACTATGTCATTTTCCTTAGCTACTCTACTCCAATACATAATAATAGGAACAAACGAAAACACTACATTGTAATTTGAGTATAAGTACTGTATGTACTCTTGGTTATAAAATCTTGTTAGTAACAAACTACAACTTATCCGTAGGTTAAAGGCAGACTATGATAGGTGAGTCCTTCCTTGACTGATGAAGGAATCTGCGTACACACAAAGCAATTCTTTGCATCCATTGTCTCAACATACTCACTCAATAAACAAAAGAAAACATTAGAAGAAAGTTCTCCCTGTGCATTAGTAACCTCATGCAAATATTTCTCATCAAACCTAAACTTCTCTAATGCCGTTAGTGCAGTAGTTGTTTCAGAAGCAGAAGCATGGTTGGCTTCTCTTTTACCAAGAACAGACATACCCACAATCAACACCACAAACAATATCCCACACATGATCGCCAAACCAATACTCATGTATTTACAGCGTCTAGCATCCCTACCTTGTTGAGTAATGTTACTGATGATCTGTAAAGAATCCGAAAGCAGAAGAAATTTAGAAAAACTTGCAGCAAAAATCAAATATAGGAAACTCTTCTTTTAGCAGTTCAGTTTCACTTCCAGGATCCCTTGTCAAAACCGGTTAGCTGCTTTGTCAAAATCAGGTTTCAAAAGTCAAATCAGGTTATCAACGTCTCTTCCGGTTACCTTCAACAGTCTCCTTCTCAAAAATGTCTCTCAGATTGTTTCAACAGTTCAGTTCATTAGCTTCCTTCATGTGCCAAAATACTGACCCAGAACTTCTCTATCAAAACACAAAGACATAAACTCTTGCTGCCATTCATTCGTAGTTGCGTATGCCCATTCAGGACCTGCGTATCTTCGACTTGTTATTCTCTTTTTTTGCAATTTTCAATCATCATTCATTTCTCCTTGACTTAGATCTTCTCGTCTTGTGGTATCTACTTCTTCTTCGATTGTTGGTTCAACGACCACTTCTTTACCTTTCTCCACTTATGACTCCGCCACTTATCGCATTTCAGTGGACCCTTTGTCAGTGTTCTCTTCAGAGTCAAACTTGAACCTTCTCCTTGTTCTGTGGTGTTTTCTTTTGACGGACCTACAACCGGTTCAGGAGGAGTCATATCACAATGACTTTGATCCACCTCAACTCCTTCCCATTCTGAGCCTGGCAATTGCTCTGTTTGTCTCTCAAGATTGTCTGCTTCTGGGAAAGCCCTCCGCTGACTAGGCTCTCCTACTGCTTCAATTGAGATAGGCTTTTTGTTGCCCTCCTGGAGGTTTCCTCCCTCGTCTCTCATAGGAGTGACTGAACCGTCCTCAACAAGCTCAGATCTGGTCTCAGTTTCTCTTTGTTCTCCTTCTGGCCCTGTGTCTTGTCTCACTGTTGTTGGTACTCTCAACAATGCATCTTCATGATCCAGTGGACATGCCACTTTCTTCGTATGGCTTGCATGAATCGGAATTCCAGCACACTTCACAGCTGTGGTAGTTGTCAAAACTACCTGATAAGGTCCCTTCCAACGAGACTCCAAACACATCTTTCTCACATGCTTTCAGACCACAACCCAGTCCCTAGCTCTGAGGTTGTGTCCTGGGTCATGTATCGGTGGCAGTGTGGTGGCTTCCACCTGCTGAGAGAAAGAGCGAACCACGTTAGCCAGACCTTTGCAGTAATCCATCACCATATCATCTGCAATGTTGACATGTGCATTTGCAGGCACCGCTGGTAACCTTATAACTCTGCCCATGAGGATCTCATGTGGTGACAATCCTGTCTTCCTGTCAGGTGTGTTTCCATTGACATCAACACTAAAGGCAATGCATCAGGCCATTTCAAATTCGAGGACGCACACATCTTTGCAACTCTCGACTTCAATGTACCATTCATCTGTTCCACTAATCCTGATGCTTCAGGGCGGTAACTACAATGCAACTTCTGCTCAATGTTCAAAGCTGCACACAGTAATTTAATTACTTCATTGTTGAAGTGGCTTCCCCTATCTGATTCTAAAGAGATCGGAAATCCGAAACGCAGTATCAGTTCCCTTAGCAGTAGTTTTGCTACTGTGAGACTATCATTTCTTCGTGTAGGGTACGCTTCAATCCAGTGACTAAAGGTGCAGACAATCCCCAACACATATCTCAAAGCTCCACACACAGGCATCTCAATAAAATCCATTTGCATTCTGCTGAATGGACCTCCCGCTCTTCCAATGTGGCTCAAATTAACCACTGTCCCTTACCTGCGTTTAGTTGTTGGCAAATGACACATCGATGGCTTCAGCAACTTGTCCAAACTTAGAGTTGAACCAATCATGTTTGAACAAACAAATCATTGCATCCCTCCCCATATGTGCTTGACCATGATAATACCTCGCCATTTCAGACAACAGGCTATTTGGCAAAACCAACTGACCCTCTTCTGAAACCCACAATTCATCTTGTCTTTGCACACATTTCATTTTGTTTCATGAACGTTTTTCCTCCCTGTCAACATTATTCTGCAACATTTTCAATTCTTCCAACGTGTCAATTATTTTCAATGCATAGCTTGTACAAGTTTCGTCTTCTTCAGGTAACAGTTCCCATTTGTCCTTGAACAATATACAGTTCAATTCGTAAAACCTTGCGACTTGATCCGCATATCCATTTCACAGTGACACATAGGCCCTCATTACAACCCTGGTGGTAGGTGATAAAGCGGTGGTAATACCGCCAACAGGCTGGCAGTAACAAAAATGGAATTATGACCACAGCGGAAATCGCTCAGACAGACAGCCACTTTAACACACCGACCGCCACGGCGGTAGCAACAAGCACCACGGCGGTAACCGCCAACAGCCAGGCGGAAGACAATGTACCACCCACACTATTATGACACACCTGTCCGCCACCTTTTCTGGGGCGGTACCAACGACATCAAAAGCACGACGGAAACAGAACACAAAAGTCAAAGGACTCACCTGTGGAGAGTCAGGGAACAACCACAACGCCATGGAGCCCGAGTTGCACATGTTTCCCAAGCTCGTCTACCTTTTCCTGCTTTACGAACACCAGTGCCGGTGAAGACAACCACAGTGAGTACTGCCGCCTAGCACACAAGGGAGGGGGGAGGAAAAAGAGAGTGACACACACACGCAACACCCCCACCCCCAACACCATACACACAACGAAATGCACAAACACTACATATCCCCCGTACCCCTCAGGAATAAAGCAAGGACAAAATGATTTGAAGAAAGTGAGTGTGATAGGATTAAATAACATGAATAAGTGCATCAAAATACAAACGTATACACATATTTACGAATGGAGGGACACTACCCAGTCCTCAATGACCGTGGGCCACAGGGCCTCAACACATGAACCAAGGCCCCACCTCACTCCTGCAACAACACGGAGAGAACACTGTAGGGGCATCAGGTCGAAAATACACAGGCACCTCAGGGGGATGGGGAATGGGGGGCACCTGAGCCAGAAGATGGTACAACACCACTGGTCCTGGAGGGGGCTACATGCCCATCACTCTGCCCTGGGGAGTGCAAGGCCACAGTCTCTCAAGTGGGTGGGTTGCCCACTGCTTGGTCCTGGGGAGTGCAAGGCCACAGTCTCTCAACTGGGTGGGTTGCCCACTGCTTGGTCCTGGGGAGTGCAAGGCCACAGTCTCTCAAGTGGGTTGTTTGCCCACTTCTTGGCCCTGGGGAGTGCAAGGCCACAGTCTCGCTAGTGGGTGGTTCACCCACTGCTTGGTCCTGGGGAGTGCAAGGTCACAGTCTCTCAAGTAGGTGGGTTGCCCACTGCTTGGTCCTGCGGAGTGCAAGGCCACAGTCTCTCAAGTGGGTAGTTTGCCCACTGCTTGGTCCTGGGGAGTGCAAGGCCACAGTCTCTCTAGTGGGTGGTTTGCCCACTGCTTGGTCCTGGGGAGTGCAAGGCCACAGTCTCTATAGTGGGTAGGCTGCCCACTGCTTGGTCCTGGGAGAGCAAGGCTACAGTCTATCTAGTGATTGGCTTCTCCACTGGTTCTGCAGGGGGTCTTGTGCCCAGTGTGCTTCATCCTGGGATGTACCTTGCCCTTCATTCCTGCAGCTGGTGGTGCCTCCCTTCCCTTCCTAGTCGCAGCTGGAGGTGCCTCCTTGTCCTTCATAGTCACAGCTAGTGGTGCCTCCTTGCCCTTCCTTGATGCACCTGGTGCAGGCACCCTGTCAGTGTTGCTGCCTGGTGCCCGGGATCCTCTCCCACCTGCAGTCAACACTACTGTGGCTGTGGACTGAGTGGCTGAGTTGCTCGCCTGAGTTCTGTCCACCCTAGCCCGACGTGAAGGACGGGGGGAGTGGTAGGGAAGAGGTCAACGGGGGAGGAAAAAAAGCTTCTTAGGGACATTGGGGCGGGAAGAGAGTGAAGGGTTGGGAGTGGAGGAAGAGGAAGTGGTTGTAGGAGGTGTCTGTCTGCTGTGTTTGGGTGCAGGTTCATGGGCTGGATGCTGTTGTGAGGTGGATGGCTGTTGGGTGTCTGAGTGCTTTCGCTTGTGTACTTTGGGAGGAGGGGGCACAGACACAGTGGGAGAGGACACAGGGGATGTCTGCATGGATGTGGGGGTGGTGACTGCCAGTGAGGGGGGTGTAGTGATAGGCGTGATGGTGGTAGTGGATGAGGATGTAGTGCATGCAGGTGTGAGTGTGGGCACTACTGGGAGGGAAGTGAACGACGAGGAAGAGGGGGACACAGTGGAGGCAGTGGATGTTGGTATGTCTGCATCTGGATGGTGTTTGTATGAGTGTCTGTGGGATGATGTGTGGTGCTTGTGCTTGCCTGAACCACTCCTGTGTGTTGTCCTGGGTGCATGCTGGTCTGCCTGTGTGCTTGGGATTGGTTGGAGTTGAGGGGAATGGGATTGGCCAGAGGAGGTTGGAGGGGGGAGGCTAGAAACAGGGACAATGGCTGCCATCAGGGAGGAGGCCAGAGCCTGGGTCGATCTCTGTTGGGGCGCCATGCCATAGTGAATGCCCTCCAGGAATGCATTTGTTTGTTGCAAATGGGCTGCCAGCCCCTGGATGGCATTCACAATGGTTGACTGCCCAACAGAGATGGATCGCAGGAGGTCAATAGCCTCCTCACTCAGGGCAGCAGGGCTAACTGAGGCAGGACCTGAGGTGCCTGGGAAAAGGAGATGCCCACCCTCCTGGGTGAGCGGGCACAGGAAACACTCTGAGGGCGGTGCTGGTGCAGGGGGTGGCGGCTGTACCTGCAGTTGAGGTGGGCACAGAGGTGTCCGCCACCACCAGGGAGCTTCCATCGGAGGAGCAATCACTGTCAGAACTGTCCTCACTAGTCTCCGACCTGGTGCTCTCCTTGTCCTCCGTCCCACTGGTGCCCTCAACGTCAGTGCATTTGGCCTCCTGGGCCCTGTGGAATGCAGCTCTCCCCGTCACTGGTGCCTCTGCTCCTCCGCCAAATGATTCTAATGCACATAAGGACAGGGTGACAAAACACAAAGGGGGAAGAGAGACAAAGGATACCCTTGGTCAATGGTGGCAACAACACCACCGTTGGCGTACTCAACACACACACAGGGAACAGCCTTATGGACTTGGCAATGCACTAACAGTCACAATGCTAGTCACCAGCCCATGGACAGGGATACCTAACCCCAAATGCAGCAAACCTGAGACCCACAGACACCTGCCCAGTAGTGGAGGCTTACTAGCTAGCAGGTTGACATCAGACCCTGCCCAACATGGGCCCTACCCTGCACTGTCCGGCCTGGCCTAGGGGCACCCACAGGCCCACATCCCCCACCCGGATGCCACTCCACAACGTGCAAGTAGTATATTGGGGCACTGTACTCACCCACTTGTGGCTGCTGTGATGCCCCCAAGCGCGCATTCAGCTCCGGATAGGCCACCGCCAGTATGTGGGCCATCAGTGGGGTCAGGGTTCGACGGGCACCCCTTCGTCATTGGGAGGCCATCCCCAGCTGGGCCCAGCGTCTCAGGTCCTCCCACCGTTTCCGACAGTGGGTGCGCACGTCCTTGGCGATGGCACACCAGATACCCTTTTTTTGATGGGCGTTGACCTGCAGAGAAATACACATAGGAAAAGGTATCAGTCAGGCCGTCCTTCCTGTTACACTCATGGCCCACCATAGCCCTCACATCCCCTTACGCACAGACATTGCCCACCATACATGCAGCACGCTGCCCAGGGCCCTTCCACCAACCCCCCTGCATGAGGCCCTCACACACAGCATTCCATGCATTCATGCCCCATTCATCATGCTCACAGTGTACTCACCTGTTGGTCTGGAGGTCCATACAGCATTCGGTACTGGGGTAGGACTCCATCCACCAGTCTCTCCAACTCCGCAGTGGTGAAGGCAGGGGCCCTTTCCCCAGTGACACGAGCCATGGGCGGTTCCAGACATAGGTCACAGCAGCACTTGCAGTGTAGGTCCTCTCCTGTTGAAGGTCAGGTAGCAAGTGAGTGAACAGATAGAAAATGGCGGTCACATCCGCGGCGGTGCATACAGTCACCGCCGGCGTACATCACTATTGGCCACTGTAACCCATAAGGCCCAGTGGAATCCATTGAGGAGTTGCATGGCGGTTCTCGACCACCTCCCGCAACGGCGCACAACGTCAGTGGAATTACCTCATTTCCACCTGTCCCTCCATACAGGACAGGCGGACGACATTTCAGGGGGGGCAGGCCATGGCACCTAACTGCGTCACAGTACACATAGGTACCAATTGGGCCTATACCACAATATACTGTTATAGACACAACATGCAATGCAGTGTAGTGTTTGAAAATATGGAATACTGACCAGCTGCTCACCGTTTGCCCCTAGATTGCAACCGCTGCGGATGAATAGGAGATGGAGAAATCCCCTGTGTACAGGCCCCTGGTGGACTTGGCAACAATGGAGGACAGGCACATTATCCTCACCTATAGACTGGACAGGGCCACAATCACAGAGCTGTGTGCCCTATTGGAACCAGCCCTGATATCTGCTATCCGTCAGCCCACTTGTGCAAGTCCTACCTGTGCTCCATTTCCTGGCAACTGGCTCCTTCCAAGTGACAGTGGGCTTGGCAGCAGGGATGTCTCAGCCAATGTTCTCAAGACTGCTGACCAGAGTGTTGTCTGCCCTGATTAAACACATGTTCAGCTACATTGTTTTCCCCCAGGTGGAGGATTTGGCCTCAGTGAAAGCTGATTTCTATGCAATGGGACATATCCCCAACATAGTTGGGGCTATTGATGGTACACATATTGCATTTGTCTCCCCCCGGAGAAATGAACAGGTGTTCAGAAATCGAAAGAGCTTTCACTCCATGAATATGCAGATAGTGTGTCTCGCGGACCAGTACATCTCCCATGTCAATGCAAAGTATCCTGGGTCTGTGCATGATGCCTTTATCCTGAGGAACAGCAGTATCCCATATATGATGGCTCAACTCCAGAGGCACCGGGTGTGTGGCTAATAGGTGAGCACTGGTTCCCACCCAGTGGATGTTGGTTTATGGGTATGGTGTGGGCCCTAGGGGTTAGTGTGTGTCTAACAGTTGTCTCTTGATATTTGCAGGTGACTCTGGTTACCCCAACCTCTCATGGCTACTAATCCCTGTAAGGAATCCCAGGACAAGGGCAGAGAAACGTTACAGTGAGGCACATGGGCGAACAAGAAGAATAATAGAAAGGATATTCGGCCTCCTGAAGGCCAGGTTTAGTTGCCTCCATCTAACAGGTGGATCCCTGTACTACTCTCCCAAGAAGGTGTGCCAGATCATTGTGGCATGCTGTATGTTGCACAACCTTGCCTTACGTCGCCTGGTGCCTTTTCTGCAGAGGATGAGGCTGGAGATGGGTGTGTGGCAGCAGTGGATCCTGTGGACAGTGAAGATGAGGAGGCAGAGGATGAGTATAAGGACAACAGAAGTGCAATAATACAACAGTACTTCCAATGACACACAGGTAAGACACTGTAATTTCACTTTACATTGACAGTTTTGTGTTTGACATTGTCACTGGCAGGCTGATTTTCCCACTTCTATGGCCACTCACTCTACCCTTTGAAATCTCTATTTGCAGATATTTGTGCCCACTATTGCTCCTGGTGTGTTGACTGCAGCCAACTACAGGTCTTTCCTATGTATACATTACTGTACAGTTATATTGCAGTGCTTAAAGCTTGTTAAATGAATACATGGTTAAATGATTTGACAGACTCCATACTTGTATTTATTCAAATGGTGTTTATTTCAGTGCTAATGATTAGAGGGGGGTGTGCAATGGGCTGGGGTGATGATGGGGGAATGTCCAGGCCAGAGTCCAGTCTATTTGTATCACAGGTGCATTATCCAAGGGGGCATAGGAAGTGGAGCAATGGTTGTTCAAGGTGGACAGAGTGACGGAGTGGGACACAAGGGTGACAATCAGGAGAGTCTTATTTCCTGGTGGGGTCTTGGCAATAGTCTCTGGCTTCTGCCTGGATTGCATGGACTGTTTGCAGGGTGGTTCTCCTTTTGCAGGGGGTGGGGTGCTGGCGGCCTGTTGTTGCTTGTGGCGGGGCCTCCTGTCCAATAGCAGCAGCGAAGGTGGAAGGCTGTTCATTGGTTTGATTAGTGTCAGGGGCCCGGTGGTGTGCCACTGCCTCCCTCATGGTATTGGCAATGTCTGCCAGCACCCCTGCAATGCTGACCAGGGTGATGTTGATGTCCTTCAAGTCCTCCCTGATCCCTAGGTACTGTCCCTCCTGCAGCCGCTAGATCTTCTGCATCTTGTCCAGTATCTGGCCCATCGTCTCCTGGGAATGGTGGTATGCTCCCAGGATGTTGGTGAGTGCCTCCTGGAGAGTCGGTTCCCTGGGCTTGTCATCCCCCGTCGCACAGCAGTCCTCCCAGCTTCCTTGTTGTCCTGTGCCTCTGTCCCCGAACCGTGTACCCACTGCCACTGACCCCAGGTCCCTGATCATCCTGTCTTTGTGTGTGCCCTGGGGTTCCTGTAGTGGTGAACACACTGCTGATTGATTTGTGTTTTGGGGACAGAGGTTTGAGCCCGCTGGGTTGGTACTGTGCTGGTGTTTCCTGAGGGGGAGGCTCTGTGGTGGTATGGGACTGTGCCTGGGTTTCTGACTGTCCAGAGATCCCTGATGGGCCAGGTTGGTCATCCAGATCCAGGCATCCAGAGCTGCTGTCATCACTCTGTGCCTCTTCTGGGGGTGGACTGGATGTTGCTGGCACCTCCTCTCCGGTGACGTTGGGTGGGGGACCTGTGTGGATGTAAATGCAGTGTTTTTGTTTCTGTGTGTGTCATCTTGTGCATGGGTGTGTTGCTCTCTATGGTTGTTATTGCCCTGGCAGTTTCGCCTTTTGTGAGTAGTGATTTTGTGGGCTAGGTGATTCTCACTAATGTGCATGCTTTAGTGATGGGTGTCCATGCAGGTCTGTGATGGGGGGCCGTGCATTGGTGTTACATGCAGGGCTTTGTATTTGGATGAGTGGGTTGTGATGGTGGGGTATGTGGGAGGTGGTGAAGTGATGGGAATGAGTGTAAGGGGTGGGGTATGTGATGGCATGCAGGTGGGGGGGTGATAGTAGTAAAGAGTTGACTTACCAGAGTCCAGTCCTCCTCCTACTCCTGCCAGGCCCTCAGGATGCATGATTGCCAAGACTTGCTCCTCCCATGTTGTTAGTTGTGGGGGAGGAGGTGGGGGTCCACTGGCAGTCCTCTGTACAGCTATTTGGTGTCTTGCTGCTGTGGATCACACCTTCCCCCATAAGTCATTCCACCTCTTCCTGATGACATCCCTTGTTCTGGGGTGCTGTCCCACGGTGTTGACCCTGTCCACGATTCTCCACCATACCTCCATCTTCCTAGCAATGGATGTCTGCTGTACCTGTGATCCGAATAGCTGGGGCTCTATCTGAATGATTTCCTCCACCATGACCCTTAGCTCCTCCTCAGAGAACCTGGGGTGTTGTTGCAGTGTAATGGGTGTAGTGTGAGTGGTGTGGGTGAGGGTGTGTGGGGTACTGTGTTGGGGTGTGTGGTGTAGGGTGCGTGAATGGTGTATAGGTGATGGTGGTGTGTGTCTGTGGTCTTGTCTGTGGTCTTGCTATCTCTCTTGTGGCACTTGTTTGTATTGGTAAGGGGTTGTGGGTAATGTGGGTGTGTGTTTTATAGTGGTGTGGGTGTGTGGGTGTGGTGTGTGTATGTATGTCAGGTGTGTGTTATTCAAATTGTCTAATGTGGTACTGTTTTGTTTGAGTGTGAGAATTTTGAGCGCCAATGGTTTAGCGCCATTGAATGTCCGCCACAGTGATTCGTGGGTCATAATGTGATGGGCATAGTTCTGTTGGCGTAACAGTGTGGGTTTTGACACCACCAGTTTATCACTGACCTTTGGGCTGGCGGACTTGTGTGTGTGGCTGTATAGTGATGGATTGCTATGTGTGGGTCATAATATGGGTGGCGGTAATCCCCTGCGGTGGTGGTATGTTGGCGGCAGTCAGGATGGCGGTAAGCGGTACTTACCGCCAATGTCATAATGAGGGCCATAGTCCTGCGACTTTAGATGTGCACTGCATTTCACCACGGCAATCTTTTCAGGCATTTGAGTAGCATGTAACAATTCTTTAATTCTCTCACCATTTGTCACTGGCGAACCAGAAGAGGTCAGAAAACCTCTCGGTGATCACAACTGACCAAAATCATGGACTATTCCAAATCCATACTGGCTATCCTTATAGATTGTAACTTTCAGCTGAGCAGAGACATGACACACTCTAATAAGGTCTACCAGTTCCGCTACTTGAGCAGAATACACTCCTCGAAGCCAAGAAGCTTCCAGGGTACCTGAAATTGTGCACACAGCATATCCTGCTCCCTGTATTGTCTCTCAGACAAGAACCCTCAACAAAGATAATTTGGTCATTTTCTTCCAATCGGGTGTCTCTAATGTCAGCTCTCTGTTTTGTGCACAAATCAGTTACTTCAAGACAATCATGCTCAACATCTTCCTCTTTTTCAATTTCCGCATTTTCACTCAGAAGTAAGGTTGCATGGTTCAGCACTGTACATCTTTTCAATGATACGTTTCGTGTCCCTAGAATACTCATTTCATATCTAGTCAACCTTGCACCAGTCAAATATTGGGTCTAATTTATTTTTCTCAAATTCTGAACAATCCGAACCTTCCCACAGGGCTTTTTTAAACCCATTATTGGTGAATTACATGGACTGCTTGATACTTCCTTCAGAACCCCTTGCTGTACAAAGTCTGCAAATATCTGAGCTTCTTTCATCAGGACATCTTGCGGCATATGGTACTGCGGAAGTTGAGGAAAAACTGCATTCAGCTTCACAGTAACTTTAACTGACTCAACTCCCTTTATCAAACCTACTTATTTTCCTGTCAAAAACCACACCTTCTCTTTACCGTTCCCTGCAAATCAGGATGAAGCACTTTCACTGTGAACATCGGGAAAGAGTCAATCAAAGGGTACTCCTCATTTGTAGTTTCATATTCTGTTTCTGGGGCTTGTTCCTCCTTCTTCATTACTATTTGTCTGAATATCAATTCCATCGTTTTAACAAATAATCAAACACTTCATTTTACACAGTAAGTCTCTTCCCAGTAGGGATACCGGACATGAATCGCAAACTACAAATTAATGCAATTCCTGAAAGTTGCCAGTCTCAAATTGAACTGGATCTGTAATCAGGTTTGTGAAATACTGGTTTGCTACTCCCACAACTTGTACTGTTCTACCTGAAAGGGACAAATGCGCTTCTCACTGTAGAGCGTGTAGCTCCTGTGTCAACCAAAAATGAAACCTTGTGACTCATAACCTTTCCCTTCACATAGGGTCCTCTTTGATCTACTTCTAAGGAAGTCGCAAGCACACACGACTCCTCATCTGAACTGTCACTCGTCCACTCACCATTTATTTCATTCTCACTGTGTAACGGGAATTGGTGCTCTGTGTTACTATTTCTGTAATGCCTCTGACCTGTGCCTGCTGAGAAAGCATCATTTGTTGCTGCTCCATCAGGGCCTGAGGTATTTGAATTTGCTGTCTAGACACCATGGGAATCTTCCGTTGCATCGGCTGCAACTGTGACATTTGTGCAAAGGGCATTTACACCTGCTGCATGGGCTGAAAATTTTGCACTTGAATCACATTATTCTGAAAATTTGGATTAGGATCCTTTACTATCGGTCCTCTCACAATCTGGAATAAATTGATGTCATTACTCTGCTGAACAACACCTTTCTGCACTTTCATCGGACACTCCCATTTTCAATGTCCCACGGCTCTGCAAATGTGACATGGCAATAGCTTCTTCATTCCCTGCACATCATTCTGAACCACTAAAGTATTTAAGTCTGGACTATGATTCATATTGCCTCCACGACCTCTACGTCTAATCTGAGGCTGAAAAAGTATATTTCCCTGCTGCTGCTGTGGCAACTGCTGTGAAAAACTTCCTTGCACTCCTGTTTGAGCTGCTTTAATCCACGTCATCAACGTCTTCTCTTTCAACTTTTTCTGCTTCAGCTCAATCTCATCGCTACAGTATTTCGCATACTGCAATACCTCATTAATCGGCTTTGCTTGCCAGCAAATCAAATGACTCTTAATCATCTGGCTAATCTCAGGTCTCAATCCTTCCACAAATCTGAACACAAAGTGAAGCATTTCTTTCGCCTCAATTGTCTCTGTACCACTGTAATGCTTGAATGCCTGTAACAATCTCTCATAATACGCATGTATCGACTCCTTTGCTTCCTGAGCTGTCCTGTCGATCCTCTGCCAATCAATATTCTTAGGCGAAATTCTCGATTTCAGAAACTTAATCACCTAATAGTAATATTTAATTACCTCAGGAGACAGTGCACCTGAGGTAATTAATGTCTCTCTCTGGTTCACTTGTTGGCCAGTCTACACTCCTCTTTCACTCGATCCACAAGTCAGCTGGAACCACTATCTCTAGTAATGTGTTCAAGTCTTCCCACAAACACTTTGCAAGCTTTAAGAATCTGTCTGTCTGCTGATCCCATTCTACTGGCTTTTCTCTCAATTTTGGATAATCATTTGTAAATGACAAAATGTCACTTCTGCTCCACGGTACATGAACAAAATTCCCCCCTGCAGTCTCTCTCATTGGTAAAATCTTTACTGGATTCTTATCTTGCTGCACATTGTCAGTCATCTCCAAAGATTCCCTTTTTCTCTTGTCTCTTTTCTTTACCCATCTGCCTTCCCATTTGTCTAATGCTCCCCAGGTCTGAGCACTTTGAAGTAATTCCTTAATGTGTGCCTTCATTCCAGTAGCTCTCATGTGTTCAAAATCTTTCGCCTCAAAATCTAATCTGTAACTCCTATTCAAATGCTTTGTTTTCTCTATTTCTATGCCGTATTTCTCTGTCAAGTCTTCTAATCTCTGATGAACATTGCTCACCTCTCTTGTAATCTTTGGGCACAAATATCTCAATTCTACCTTAGCCTAGCACAATTCAAATACTCCTTTCCTTTAGAGGCACTCTGTGGGGTATTCAGCTTGTCTAACCATTCAGTTAATTGCTGAGCTGTCAATCCTTGCAACAAAATATTACTTGCTTGGACCGGTGGCACCTGCTGTGCAACTGCATTCGGAGTATGCGATGTCAATAATTTCAAACTCTGGCTAACGTTTGGCCCTGTTACCGTATCTGGAAGTGCAACAAATGGACTAAGATCTAGCAATGATCTTGATCCGTCAAACATTTGTCCCACAGGAGCGACTACCTGGACATGTTCATTATGTCCTCCCCTCATTAGGTTCTGGGACATTGTTCCCTGTTCGCCTACAGTCAGCTTCTTCTGTGCGAATAATGGTACTGCTGGACCAAGAGTAATAGGTAGCGATATAGCATCTGGGGCTGCTCTGGTACCTACACTCTGTGGGAGAGTAACTCCCATATTCTGATTCACCATCAGAGTCATATATTACTGTGTCCCTGTCACTGGCGGAAATCTTGGCATTAAATGCGGCTACACCTGGGGCAGTAAAATCGGAGTTGGCTCAGTCTGAACCAATATCGTTCTCGGGAAGACCTGCTCCGTGGGCACCATTAAGTTCAAAGTCGTTTCCATAATGGGCACATCAGGATAAATTCTCTGAACCTGTGCCGGTTGCACCAGGGTCTGCACTACAGGAGTGGTAGGCACATTAAGACCACATTGCACCACATTCTGTGTCAGGCTAGCATTAACCTGCACCGGACTCGCTGTCCAATTAACCTGTGTCGGGGCTGTCGGATCAACACAAGTACTTGGACCACTCTCATGTACTGTATGTGCTGGTGGTCGATCTCTCAATAACTGTGTAGTAAACTCCTCATAGTCCAAGTCCTCCTCCAATGTTGAAGACTTTCTAGCCTCCTCACTCTCGGACGGACTTTTCCTAGTTTTCCTAGTAGCTTTCTTTCTTTCCTTCTCATTTTCCTGGGTAATTGCCGGAAACAATTTCTCCATGCTTTCTGAACACAATCCCATCTAGCCTCCGCTAGAGTCTTTTCTGCCTTTCTCATCCTCCTCTCAAATTCCAGTTGTTGTTGCTGTCTGGCTACTAGCTCTGAAATAGCTAATGCCTCATACTGTGCTGGTCTCAGAAGGGGCTTCGATTCATGTAGCACCATCCGTAAATGCTCCAAAACCCTCAAATTGAACATCCCATTTGTAGGAAACGCTAAGTTCCCATCTTTCTCTGTCAATTTGCACCATCGCTTTAGCCAAAGACATGGCACAACACCCTTCTCTTCCATTACAATGTAAGCTGGTGTACCTTCTGGCAGTGTAGCCTTGCCTACACTTGTTGTATTATACGTATCTCCCCCTAGGGCACTTTTTAACGCTTTGAAAAACGTCATCTTTTTGACCTTTTTGTTATTTGAAATCAAATCAGGAAGTGACTTTTAATCTCAAGATTCCTTTCACCTACAATCTCAACCAATTGCCTCTCACGGATGGCTGCCAATCCATGCGCAGCCATTCTCACTAACCAACCTATCCCAGCATGCCTCCAATGATGTCACACGCACATGTACTGCAGATGACAAAGTCTTGCATCTTGTCCTCCTTCACTCCAATTCACACAAAACTAATGCAAATATTCTGAGCGCTAAACAAAAAAGAAAAACAAATCTGACCCGCAAATTTTACTCCCAACTCATCAATGGGTCTGTCCTGGTGCACATAGAACTCACCAAATCTCAGTCAAAATATTCTTTCACTCACTTTAATTCACGCACTGACTTGTTGACCACGTTAAGTCAAAGTTACCTAAACTACCCCCCCTCCCCCCCCCCAAATCCTTATTGGTCAGTAAATCATATGTTCACACTCTGTCCAATACAAACTATGATCCCAAATCTATGAATTCAAATATTACTCCATTCACATGTCGTTGATTGGTTGTCTTGCAATGTCCTCATCATCCGGCTTGTCAGGTAACAATATTGTTGCAGCTTCTACTCAAGTCAGTATCTTCATTGTTCTTGTCCTGGGAAAGTCAGTCTCACACACATTACACATAAAATGTTGCATTAGCAAGAACATCATCTACTAACAGTCAGTTCACCAGAGAAGCTTCCGTTATGAGCACATTTAAACAATACAATAGAGATTCACAGTTTAACTTGGTCAGCTATTTTATTAAACGCTGAAAAATACAGCTTTTACATGAGGCCTGGCAAGTAGTCCAAGACACTCGCTAAGTTAAGGCCTAAAATTAATAAAGCTAAGGCTGACCGCATAACCCTTAATATGACATATTACTACATTAGTCAAACATATATTCAACATTTCATATTATTAAATCATTGATTAGTACATTTTGTTAACATTGGTGGCCATTCTTCGTAATCACATTTCCAAATGCGTGCATTATTTTGCTACGTTATTATTTTTTCTACACAACTTATTATTAAAAATACATAAACACTCATTAATAATTTTTATTAAAACACCTGCGCTAGCACTACTTACCAGTAATCTTCATTATCCTGAGTCCTGGTGCTTCCCAATCCCACCCTTTTCTCTCTCTTAAGGCATATCGCCAATGCAAATTAGCTTTGTTCTGGCATGGTACCTGGCAGGGACGAGGAGGTTCTTGAGTGTTGTTTTCATTAGTATGATAGAAAGACTGTTGGATGTTTTTTTTTCTTTTTTGAAAGTGTGAAGGAAGTGACTGCCTTCAGGTGGGGTTCCTCAAGTGATCAGGACCGGGACAGGGGGCACTAGGACTCAGGCTAAAGATGAATACCGGTAAGAAATTAAATCATTACTAATAAATGGCCTGATCTTCTCTTAAAGGGGGCATCTGTGTCAAACCTAGCGAAGGCATAAAGGAAACAAAGTGGACTCTGAAATGATCAAATAAAATGTAGAGTTAGAATTGGGCATATTGATGAGAAAATATGCAAAGGTGAGCAAATTCACTTTAGCAACTGAACAGAACAAGAAGCTGCATCCTATAAATAGCTACAAAAGCGCATCTCCACACCAATCGGTTTATTCAAATATTTCTTTCAAGTACGTTTTATTTGTTTTACCGAGGTACTTGTTCTCAAAACAGTTTATTAGATTACTTTACATTACACAAACTCAGCATCGATGTATTTGATATGAAGCTTAAAACTTTCACACATCAAGTGTTATTAACACTTTGATCGGTATAGAAACATTTTCTAGTCTATTTTATGAATAAAAATATGGCAACCATTACATGAGGCAAACCTATATTTGAATTATCAAATGGAAAATGAAGATCAACAAGCTTCCTTGGTACTCTTTGACCTTTTCACAACCTGCGAAATGGTTGACCTCAACATTTTGTTGAAGAGGTGAAAAGGATATGCTGGGTTGTGAGGCTTTAGAATGGTTTAATTATTTATCTCACCATAAAAGCCAGAAAATACAAATTGAACAATTAAAGTTATCACCTGATGTAGGACAAGGTTTACAAACCTTTAATGCTTGGTTTGCATCACAAAAATGTTTTTGTTGTATTTATTTTGTGTCCCAAAATGTTTTTGTATTGAATTTACTTTCCATCCCAAACTTGTTTGTGCTGGACAGTTGCATAGAATTAACACAAAGCAGCATAGAGCATCATTTTGCATTGATCTGTATCCAGGCGTGCGTTCTATGGGTGGTACATGGCGTTCCCATGCAACTGCCCATGGTTTTTGGAACAAAACCTTATCTGCTAACAATAGTGGACAGGGTTTTGCACCTAAAAGTGATGCCACTTTGAAACAGCATGAAAAAGGAGAAATTATTTTATTTATCATAACTCTTCCTATGTTGCACGTGTGCTGCACTGTAAGGCACAAATCCAAAGAGGAAACAGTGCTAAAGCCAGTCAAACTGTAGTATTTGTGATAGCCTGTGCGCCACTGTAGAGGAGAGGTCCGGATAGTGCCATGTTCCTGTGGATGTCGCACTTTCCTGCTCTCTCCCTGTCATACAACGAAGAACAGCAACTCGGGTTGCCACACTGCATTGTGTGACAGGTTGGTAAATCTGAGCCAAAATGTTCTGTGGAGTCACAGAGAGGCATATCAGTCAGTAGGATTATATGCAGAAGGTGGTCAACATTTTAGTGTATTTTGACCACATCAATAATTTGATAAAAGCTTTATTTGTTTGAACAAAACCAAATCAGAAATCCAAATCCTTCCTGATTTGCACTCTTTCAACTGGTTGTTAAGGCCTAGATGCTGTAAAGGCCTGCTGAGTCCCCTTCGTGATTGTTCAAGGAAAAGGTGGTACATCCCAGTAACTTTGGCGTCTCCCCTGCAAAGAACAGTATCCATGAATATTGTCAAGTATCTCCTTAGGAGAATACTACTCGGCTGGAAAAGATAAAATCAGCAAGACATCACCCTCCCTCTGACGTCAGGAAGGTAAAAAAAATAAGTGAACATAGGTGTAGAATCAATAAGAGAATCAAATTGCTTGATACAAAATCGGGAAACAAATAAAATCGAGGGGGGGGGGGGGTGCTACATAAAATAAGAGAACACATTAATTGTGATATATTTTCCTCTTTCGATTGTCTGATGTTACTGGAAACGGTATCTTCATCTTAGATAAGGAACATTGGATAACTTACTATTGAGAGAGTGCCATCTTGGGGCGGGCTAGTTATTAAGGCAAGTTCACACCGCTTTTCAGAAATCCGTGATGTTCTTTTGTTAAATGAAATAAGATAAATCCATGTCAGACGCAGTTCATTTTACATTGGACTCCTCCGTCCTTTAATAAAGATACTCCAAAGCGCTCATGCAACATCCTCCACCAGGTAACCGGGCGATACCAGTGTGGTCTTGGCTGCAGAGCTGCTCAGCCATGAGCTAAGCATAGCGTTCTGGGAACACATTGGCTGGCAGAGCACCGAGCACTTCTTCCTTCCTTGAAAGCTCACAGTTTTTTGTAAGGTCTTCCACTGCTCTTGGCTTAGATTTATAAAACAGACACACACGTTTAGGAACTGCTCCAGAACATGCACAGCAAATAAACATCAATTTTCTATGATTCTAATGACATTTTTTCACTCAAGTAATTGTTAATGTCATGTCTGTCAAACTTGAACTGTCACTCGTATTCCTCACTTTACTATAATCAGACCATCAAACACAGCTTACAAGTGATGAGCAACTTGGACTATTATAGTGCGATCTTCTCTTGACTCCCAAAATCCCTTATCATCAGGCTTTAAAGATTGCAGATTCAGACAACCAGAATCAGCTTGAATTTATGCAGATAGACTCACACTGTTTATTCTTCATGCTCTTCATCTACTATCAATAGAATAAAACAATCAAATGTAAAATGCTCTATGTCATGCATAAATCTTACTGGGACATAGGCCAGAGCTAGCTGCAAAACCAGGTCCCACTTTACATCCAAGTACTCAAGATTTGCATCAACACATTTAACACAAAAAACGATCCTTCCAAACACTCAAGAATCGAGGCAGATATTTACAAGTAAAATGCCTGTAACTCCAGCTTGCAGCCTCAGTCAAATTCAAATTACCTTTTGTTAGACCTGACATGCCTTAGGGTGGTCACCCCTAACTTTTTGCCTGCCTCCCTCCACTTTTTGGACTCTGTTTTTGCTGGCTTTTAGACTCTGCGCACTTTACCACTGCTAACCAGTGCTAAAGTGCATATGCTCTCTCCCTTTAAACATGGTAACTTTGGATCATACCCAATTGGACTATTTAATATACTTATAAGTCCCTAGTAATGTGCACTGTATGTGCCTAGGGCATGTAGATTAAATGCTACTAGTGGGCCTGCAGCACTGGTTGTGCCACCCACTCAAGTAGCCCCTTTACCTTGTCCCAGGCCTGCCATGGCAAGGCCTGTGTGTGCAGTTTCACTGCCACTTCGACTTGGCATTTAAAAGTACTTGCCAAGCCTAAAAGCTCCCCTTTTTCTACACATAAGTCACCTCTAATGTGTGCCCTATGTAACCCCTAGAGCAGGGTGCTGTGTGGGTAAAAGGCAGGACATGTACCTGTGTAGGATACATGTCCTGGTAGTGTAAAACTCCTAAATTCGTTTTTACACTACTGTGAGGCCTGCTCCCTTCATAGGCTAACATTGGGGCTGCCCTCATGCATTGCTGAAGTGGCAGCTGCTGATCTGAAGGGAGTAGGAAGGTCATATTTAGTATGGCCAGAATGGTAATAGAAAATCCTACTTATTGGTAAGGTTGGATTTTATATTACTATTTTAGAAATGCCACTTTTAGAAAGTGAGCATTTAACTGTACTTAAAAGCCATCTGTGCCTAACAGCCTGTCTCCAATCCACATCTGGGCTGGGCTGGTTGACAGCTCCCTTGTGCATTTCACCCAGATAACTATAAACACAGGATACTCGGTCACACCTGCACTCATCCACATACTGAATGGGTTTTCCTGGGCTGGGAGGGTGGAAGGCCTGACACTTACATTTCAAAGGCTAGTGGCCTGCCCTCACAAAATAGACTGCCAAACTCCCTACTGGGACCCTGGCAGACAGACCTGTATTGAAAGGAGACCTTGTGCACTTCAAAACCACACTTTGAAGTCCCCCCCACTTCAAAGGCTTTTGGGTATATAAGCTGGAATTCTGACCCCACCAGTCAGACACTTTTGGACCTGAACCTGCAACCTGTCAAGAGGAACTGCCTGGCTGCCCAAAGGACTCATCTGGACTGCTTTGCCGTGAAAGACTGCTTCCCTGCTGCCCTCTGACTTTGCTGAGAAGTGCTCTCCAAGGGCTCGGATTGAGTTTGCCTCGTGTTTTCTGAAGTCTCAGGGCCAAAAAGACTTCATCTCTTCAAGGAAACTCCTTGTGCGATAGAAATCGATGCACAGCCTGCTGGAAATGATGCACAGCCTGCCCTGCGATGAGGAAATCGCCACCGCACAGCCGAACTGGAAAGATGCAGCCCGACTTCCCGAGCGAAGATCGACGCAGCGCCTGCGTTGCAACCGGAAATTCGATGCACAGCCCTACCGGATCGACGCACAGCCGAGCCAGAATGACGTAGCCCGACTTCCTGAGTGCAGAATCAACGCAGAGCCTGCAGTGTGACAGAAAATTCAATTGTTGCCTACCGGATCGATGCAACACCTGGGATTTCTTCCTGCACGTCTAGGATTTTCCCTGCATCGTCCCTGGGCATCAAAAGATCCCTGCATCGCAGTGAGGAACCAAGACTGCACACTGGAAATTGACGCAAAGCCCTTTGCAGCGTGGAAAGAAACAACAAATCCCCTGTGCCTCTTCGAAAAATCAGACGCACACCTTATTTTTCCACGTATCTAATCCTCTGCAGTCTCCGTGTCTCGTAACTTTGATGAAAACCAGGTACTTTGTGCAAACAAGAGACAACTGTTGATTTCTAGGATTTAAGACTCTTTTTAAACTTGCAAAAGTGATATCTCAACTTGTGCTTATTGAATCTTTATCGTTTTGACCTTAATTTAGCCAGATGAATATCTTATAGTTTTCTAAACCTCTGTGGTGTATTTTGTGGTGTTTTCACTGTGTTACTGTATGATTTATTGCACAAATACTTTACACATTGCCTTCTAAGTTAAGCCTGACTGCTCAGTGCCAAGCTACCAGAGGGCGGGCACAGGATAATTTGGACTGTGTGTGACTTACCCTGATTAGGATGTTGGTCCCTACTTGGACAAGGGTATATACCTCTGCCAACTATAGATCCTATTTCTAACAGTGGGGGTCTCTGTATTCACGTCTTTCATCTTCACAATCATGCTTCTTTTATTGTTCGTTATCTTAATCATTGCAGCTCATGCATATTACAGTAGATTGCAGTCTTTTCAATAAACCTGTTGAAAACTCTCCTGCATCTCTTCATTGCCTCTTTGTGACTGAGACTTATTAATAACGTGAGAAAAGGGTAACTTCTGTTCTACCATGACTCCCCTGAGATGCTGCACTCTAGAGTCCATGCATAAGACTGCCAGAAATCACCTTTTACTGTCTGGGTAATTGGTGAGGTACTGCATGTGAGCCGGGAGGATTGGTCCGACAGTTGCGACTTGTTGTTGTAGGAGTGACTCAGTTGGCTGCAAAATCACTAAACCAGCAGTCTCACCTAGGAGCGAGAGTCCAACTACAACAGCCTGAAGTGATGAATGTCATCCTTACCACCCGATGCCCTCCAACAAAGTCCATTTATGCCAGGCGCTTGAACAGATATGAGGCCTGGTGTTCTATCTACAAACATGACATTTTACAATCAACACTGTCATATGTTCTTTTGTTAATTTTATCTTTGGCCCAGCAAGGCCAAGCAGTAGCCACTATCGAAGGTCATTTGTCGGCCCTTTTACTCTTTTTACATTTGCCAGACCAACTGTTCTTGTTTAAATCACCTTAGGTGATGAGGTTTAAAAAAGATCTGACATGATTTCTCCCAAACAATTAGTAATGCCATAGTACAACCTTAATTTGGTGATGACTTTTCTGATGTGTATGTTTTTTAGCCAATGCATCACTGCTTGCTGCAGCTCCTGAATTGAAAGACTGTCTTCTTAATTTTTATTACTTTAGCTTGTCTCTTGAGGGAGCTTCAGGCATTCTTGGTGCAACAGACCTACTCTACCTTTGTTTTAGACAAACCGGTGCAGAGGACTCTTTTCTATTCTTTTCTTTGGGGGAGGCCCAAGACGTTGTTTTATTCTGACATGGTCGGGCTTGCTGGGAAGAATCTTCCCTTTTAGTGGCCCACAGAGGCCCTTTTACTACAATATTTTTCTTCTAGTCGACTACAGTTATCTGATGCTGCATCTCCACTGTCTTTCAAAAGCGAACATGCGATGGCCTGGCTGAGCCACTGCGTTTTTTCTGAAGCGAGCTGGCTAACAGTTTGGTAACAGTCCTCTACTCCCGCTTTTAATTCATTTTTAATAGCCGCACTTCCTTGTCTTTTAAGAGTTATTAAGGACATTACTAGCAGCATTTCCTTTAATTGGATGCTATGCTAATTGTTTTGATCTGGTGGTGCCATAAACGCTGTTTGCCTCTTTATTGTATACATCTTTATTGGGCATGGGTCTAAGTAGAACAATTTTGAACCACACGTATTGTGAAGTGTAAGCCATAAGCCCATAATGCTGCATGTGGGTCATTTGCATCTAGTGCTTTCCCTGTTAATAAGGAAATTACATTTAAGTAACTACGCTTAGATATCTTTCTATTCTCCCACAGCTGTAAGAGTTTGTGCAATGGGGGAATAGACTTTTGTCTTCCCTTTAGCTGGTCGAGAGAGTGCAAGTGTTTACTGCACAGAGCAGTGTATGTTTTCTCGCCATTGTGTCAAGGAACATACACCTGGCACACTGATCAATGGACGGGGTTGGCTCCTTACCTTGGCGTGTAAGTCACTTTAAGCAGTATATTATGTCATATAGAGTTATAGACACTTTAATGAAAGATGCTCATTTGGTTTTTGACTAAGTGACTGATAGATGGTTGTTTCATTCTCGTGTCTCCTGCAAAGTCTTTCGTCTTGATGATGACCCTTGTTTGAGTTACCGTGTGGGTCGAAACTTCAACAATTTTTAGAGTGGACTAGTTTTGTTAAAAAGATTTAACTAAGGATTCCAGCACTCACTTTTTTGGGTGTTGTTTGCTCTATCTATATGTCGCTACCAGCCATGTGTACATATTCTGTATAGCACCGGCGCGCTATTTAACTTAATCACTTGCACTGCTCTGTTACACCATTAGGAGCATCTGTTATTTGCATACTATTTTAAACCAAATTGAGTGTTTATTTTGAGCAAGATGATTTGTGTTAATACATTTGGTCTAAATGTAACCTATTCCATGTGGGTTTATGTGTAACTATTGCTGTGGAAGTGTAGGGTTATACTTTCCCCTTTTGGACTATTTGTGTTTTTGTTTTTGTTTATCTTGCCCATGTTCCAGGGTTACTGGGTGGCCCCTTACAATTTGCAATATTTTCCACGTTGGACAGTCCATCACCTTGCCAGAGACTCTTTGGCCCCAACCCCTTTAAAGTAAAGGATAAACTTCATCAGTTTGATCCCAAAAGGGCTTTACACTGATTGCACCAAAGACCACTGTATGGATGATCAGCTATTTGTGGGGTTCCCTGGACATAAAGTGGGAACGCTGTGAAGAAGAGGTCTCTACCTAAGTGTACAGATCTATGTATTAACATCTGCTATGCACTAGCTAACTAGCACCCACCAGAATGTATGATAGCCATTTCACCAGGGCTAAGGCTGCTACCACATCATTGGTATGTGGGGGGGTTATGGGGGGTGTCCTTAATATCTACTGGGCTGTGACATGGGCATCAATTCATACTTTCTCAAAACACCACTAACTTGGCAGCGAGATCTGGTGGGAAGGGCATTTTTTCTGCTCAGTTCTGCTGGGGTTTTTTGTCTGAGCCAACTTCTTTGATCCTGTCTCTGAGGAGGTACTGCTTTGGTATCAATTCTAAGCTGAGGAATCTATGGTTAGAAGTATACATCAGAAAAATAAGTTAGTTACCTTTAGTGATGGTGTTTCTGGTGGATACTCTAACTCAGTGGTCTTCAAACTTTTTAATGCTGTGCCCACCTCAATGAGAAAAAAACATTGTCCCCCCACTCTGAATTTTTCACAATTATTCTATTAAATTGGCAATGTTTAAATATGTCTATACATATTTAAACATTGCAGTTAAGTTCTGTTAGTGTTTTAGAAATGTAATCAAATACATGATGCCAAACATGCTATTCTGATCAGGCAGACCTTACTAATGTGTAAAACTATCCACAGTGTCAATATTAGAATTGTGGGTGAGGGTTTTGAAGAGTATTTGGAGTCCCTTCCTTTTTTGCCCCTTACTCCAAGCTTGGTTATAAGTGACAAAACATGCTAATGATGGCGCAGTATAGATCAGTTAACTGCTGCTCATTTCTGTCAACTTAAAACAAAGCCCTGTTATTAGCAGAATGTTTCTTTTGGCCAGACCCTGGCGCCCCTCCTGGGATCACATAAGGCCCCCTCGGGGGGGCCTGCCCCCCAGTTAAAGACCCTTGCTCTAACTGCAGATACCGCACCACTCTTACACTACCATGTACTGTGGAGTGGCCTCTTTTGAACATCCAAAAAGGTCTCATATTACAAGTCAGCACAGTGGTACCAACAGTTGTCCATGTTCTGTACCTGAGGGCACAGAAAAGGAAAAAATAAGAAACTGACATCAGCATTGGCACTTATATGTGGCTCTGCTCAATCACTTCCAGGGATAAGAAACTGACATCAGCAGTGGCACTTACATGTGGCTCTGCTCAATCACTTCCGGGGAGATATTGAGCCAACATGGAACTGCAGGGCACCACCTAACAATGTCACTCTGCTTTAGAGAGTATAGACATCTAGCTGAAACGTTTGCTAAATAAACTATGTTTCCCGGAGTTTTCTGAATTGAAGTTGTTAGAAATGGGGTTTCCCCAAACTCCACATGTCCATCCACTCCCAAAGGGAATCTACACTTTAATCAGATTTAAAGGTAGCCCCCATGTTAACCTTTGAGAGGGACAGGCCTTGCAACATTGAAAAACTAATTTAGCAATATTTCACTGTCACGACATATAAAACACATTACTATGGGGGTCATTATGACCCTGGAGGAAGGCGGAGAAGCGGCGGTAAGACCACCAACAGGCTGGCGGTCTTTTCCTTGTGTATTATGACCATGGTCATCCGCCGGTTCCCCGTTCTGCCCGGCAGGGCAGAGACGACCGCCGGGCTGGAGACCAGGGTCTCCAGCCCGGCGGCCGTCACTATACCGCCGGCGGTATTTGGACCCGGCTGACCACCATGGATTTCATGTGGTTTGAAACCGCCATGAAAACCATGGCGGTAAGCACTATCAGTGCCAGGGAATTCCTTCCCTGGCACTGATAGGGGTCTCCCCCATCCCCCAGCCCCTCTGCCACCCCCAAAGGTGTCAGGACCCCCCTCCCCACCCCGACCCCCAACATAACATCACTCATACACACACAACACGCACGCAGGCACCACCAACACACATACACGCACACACACCGACATACATGCCAACATCCACACACACAGTCAGACATGCACACCACATTCAGACATACACGCACTCATTCCCATACACACAACACCCCTGCAAGCATACACGCACTCACACACCCCCTCTACATACACACACACACACACCCCCATGCACGCAGACAACACACAACACCCCCACCACCCCTCACGGACGATCGACTTACCTGGTCCGACGATCCTCCGGGAGGGGACGGGAGCCATGGGGGCTGGTCCGCCGACACCACACTGCCAACAGAACACCGCCACGCCGAATCACAAATGGAGCAACCTCCACTTCCCCGCCACCCGCCAGTATGGCTTTTGGCGGCTCTCCGTCCGTAAAAGGACAGAGAGCTGCCAACGGTCATAATAGGCCGAGCGGCAAACCGCCACCACCGGCGGTCTTCCGCACGGCGGTCCCTCGGCGGTCTTGAAAAAAGACCGCCGAGGTCAAAATGACCCCCTATATGTCCTCCCTTAACCATACACTGCACCCTGCCTTTGGGGCTACCTAGGGCCTACCTTAGGGGTGTCTGACATGTAAGAAAAGGGAAGGTTTAGGCCTGGCAAGTGGGTACACTTGCCAAGTTGAATTTACAGTTAAAACTGCACACACAGACACTGCAGTGGCAGGTCTGAGACATGATTACAGAGCTACTCATGTGGGTGGCACAATCAGTGCTGCAGGCCCACTAGTAGCATTTGATTTACAGGCCCTGGCACCTCTAGTGCACTTTACTAGGGACTTACTAGTAAATCAAATATGCCAATCATGGATAAACCAATTACATACAATTTACACAGAGAGCATATGCACTTTAGCACTGGTTAGCAGTGGTAATGTGCTCAGAGTTCAAAATCCAACAGCAACAGGTCAGGAACAAATAGAAGGCAGGAGGCAAAAAGATTGGGGATGACCCTGCATAAGCAAAAAAGTCCAACAAACAGGAATAATGCATGCTCTGAACAAAGCTTCCCTACCCTAAATTTGCCAATCTTGTGTTCCCCACTCACTTTTCACATTGTAGCGTAGGCTCTCATTGTTCTAATGAGACTACTGGATTTTGAGAGGCAGAATCGCCTGCAGTGTGGGAGACTGAGTCTGACCCACTACAGGAGACACCTGTCGCCCCAATCCGGGTTTTGCTCCGGCTAACTAGCAGTACCTCATCTCCACCCAAGGGAAGTGATGATTGGGCAGCCGAGCGCATGACATAATTGATTTCTCAGGGAAACCGTGGTCACTCAGGTCTCATCCGTTTCTCTCAGTTACATTAGTCTCACATACACAATGACAAACAGGCAGTATATTTTTCAGTAATGTTTTAATGAAGCGACTGCATCTTAGATAGCAGAGCACAGGCTGCAATAACCAGTATGATACAGCATGACAAGATTAAAATTGTGACAAGGAGAGTAAAGCATAGAAATAACATTACCACATTGTCACTAGAGTCAATAGACTAATTCCTACCTAGGCTCTAATAGAGCACAGCATGTTAAGCTCTAATTCTGCCCTTCAGATTCCCCTGGGAAGACTTCATCCCCCATACCTGAGCAAAGGCCTGAAGTCTGCATCAGCAGCTGTAGCAAAGTAATCAGCAATCAGCATACAGTTGCGGTTCTCTGGCTGGAATCTCTCTCTAACGTGTAAGGGACAGGGAGGTTTTGTTATAATAAAACAGCTGATGTTCTGAGAAAACGTCCCTACATAAGTATGTGTATTTTTCTATGAATGTCAGAGACAAAACTTGTACCATGTTCACTGGCAACCTATCTTACTGCAGCCTACAGAGTGAGCAAGAATGTCTTGTTTGAGAACCAAGTGCTGGCCTAGGCAAAAACAGCTAGATAGAGAAAAATAAAACAAGACAGCAAAAGTGGCTACTGTAAGAATAATAAAACGAAGCTGTATAAAATATATCTAGGTTAAAGTGCAAGCAGCAGGCCTAGTATGTTAAAATAACGTGGATGGAGCTATAACTAAAATGGCTACACAACAACATCTTTAGTGTTCTTCCAGCATTCATAACCTTCAACAGCAAGTCGGGAAACAAAGGAATCTGAATAGATTAATCTGGTTTCGGTCAGCAAAACTTTCCGCATTTTGGATGGTGGTAGTTTGAAAAAACATGACTCTCTATTTGTAGTGTCATGCCCAGAAATGTATGCAAATGTGTCTATATATGTTTAGGGGCTTCCCACAGGTGGAGTAAAATAATGTTTCCACTGTGTGCAATTAAATACTGATCTATGTCTAGTTGCTCGATGCAGGTAGTAATATCCCTAATGATTATAACAGCACATTTCCCCACAATTCACTGTGTTCATATATACATCATCACTTTCAAATTCAGTGTAATCCTGCAGCTCAGCAAGCATAGAATCAACTTTTTTAACACCCCAGGCATCAGAAACAACACCAGGTGTAATTACATCAGTCAATTAAATGTTGAATACATATGGAATTTGGATTACCACAGTAGGCCCGTAAGTATAAAAAGGAACTTTATTCCAAACAATCCCATCTGGAATTGTAACTGTTGAAATGTTCACAAGGGACAAGTCTCTTCGGACAACTGGCCCTCATTACAACCCTGGCGGTTGGTGTAGAAGTGGCGGTAATACCGCCAACAGGCCGGAGGAAAAAAAAATGGAGTTACAAGCAAGGCGGTTACTGCCATGCAAAACTGCCACTTCTACACTTTGACCGCCAGAGTGGTAACGACCGCTGGGCTGGAGACATCGGTCTCCAGGTCGGCGGCCGTCACTAGACCACCGGCGGTATCAGGACCCCGCATACCGCAATGGACTTTGTGGGTTTTGTACCGCCACAAAATCCATGGCGGTAGGCACTATTAGTGCCAGGGAATTCGTTCCCTGGCACTGATAGGGGTCTCCCCCTCCTCCCCTTCCCCAAAGTCCTACCCCCAAACTCACGACCCCCTACCACCCTCCAAAGGTGGCAGGAACCCCTCCCCACCCCCGCCACCCCCACAGAAGCATCCACACACACACCCCCAACTCCCTACATGCACGCTCACACAACTCATACACATACACACAGACATACACACACACATACACGCACACATGCACACAGACATATGCGCACACATTTCCCATACACACAACACACCCCCCGCATGAATACACCCACTCACACAACCCCTCTACACACTCACACGCACACCCCCATGCACGCACACAACACCCCCCCCACCCTCCCCTAACGAACGATCACCTTACCTTGTCCGGTGATCCTCCGGGAGGCAACTGGATCCATGGGAGCTGCTCCGCCGCCAGCACCCCGTCACCAGAAGACTGCCACGCCGAATCCTGGGATGTGATTCGTGGGCGGTGTTCTGATGACGTGGAGGTGGAGCAGCCTCCACTTCACTGCCAGTATGGCTGCTGGCGGCTCTCCATCTGAAAAAGGGTGGAGGGCTGCCAGGAGTCATAATACGCTGGGCGGGAGACAGCCTGCACTGGTGGTCTTCGGCCCGGCGGAACCTCGGCGGTCTTGAAAAAAGACCACCAAGGTCCAAATGAGGGCCTATGTGAGGAAATATATGGTGTTAAAACATTATCCACTGGCTCGACAGAAGAGCATTCAGTAAGATAATGACCATTTATCAAGAAAAAGAAAACAGTCACAAAACTAATCCATAACAGAAATTCAAGCAATGTCAGAAATATCCACAGATAAAACCATGGATAACCAAATAGTTATTTTTA
The DNA here is from genome assembly GCF_031143425.1 of Pleurodeles waltl. Lineage (NCBI taxonomy): Eukaryota > Metazoa > Chordata > Amphibia > Caudata > Salamandridae > Pleurodeles > Pleurodeles waltl. Next base: position 485,276,831 of record NC_090438.1, on the reverse strand, counting down.
AGATGCATGTACACCGTGTGTGTCTCTGAAACTGCTTCAGGTGCAGGTGAAGTTGAAGAAGAGTCATCAATGTTGATGAAGTTACCAGAAGCAGTCTCTGCAAACACAGGAGCCGGTGCAATACTGGTGGGTGGATCCACTTTGTGTGGAGGTTCATAGCAGATGGTGTTGTCAGTTTGTGTTGCATTTGGAGTACAAAACAGACACATCTTGGACAGGTCTTGTCGGTAAAATGAAAGGAGGAATCAGCAGAAGCTCATTCTCCACCCTCCCCCATGTTCGAGGAGTCATTTGTGGCATCATTGTACATGCTGGTGTATTAAGAAGTGTTGTTGTTTCTTCTTTTAAGAGGTATGTCCTGTTGGGTAGTGAGAGGGACCCGGGGACTACCCAAGGGACCTCTGGGTCTACTGTGCAAGATTGGCCACATGTTGCAATTTGATGTTGTCAATGGAGAGAAATCTCTTCCCTTTGGAACCTGGTAGCGGTGGTAGAATGACAGTTCTGATGCCTTGTATTCCCAGGATTAGAACCGGTGCTCTGTAAGTTGGGCCAAATTCCTTCTTCACTGCAATCTTCTCACAAACCAGATCCCCAACTTTACGAATCCAGCCTGTAGAAGTTGTTGGCAAAACCCTTATTCTTAAGGTGGCAGCGTGGATGAGTTATAATCAGGAAATTGTTGAAACGCCTGTAAGACAGTGAGACGTTCGTTTATGTCTGCTACCAATATACCGAGGCCATCTAGATATGGGACATACATAGGAATCCCAAAGAGGACCTCTTAAGGAGTGCATCTCCCCAAGGACCGTCTTGGCAGATTATCCTGTGCTCTCTGGTCCTCATATAGGTGATGAAGCCAACTGTGGCAAGAACCTAATACTCTAGCTGTTAAGGACTGCTTTACGTCACAATTCCTCCTCTCAGAATTACCCGTGGGATGATACGGAGAAAAATAATGGAGTTCAACACCATTGTCCTCATGATGTCCATGAATGCCCTAGAGGCAAAAGCAGGGCCCAGGTCTGAGTGGAATGCTGCAACCACATATGTACCAATATAGACCAGCAAGTCTTTGATAACAGTTCGAGTGCTAGCTGACCGCTGTGGCCATACCCCCAGGAATCTAGAACAAGAATCAACAGTGACTAAAATGTATTTGTATGACCCATTAGGTCGTAAGGAACCACAATGGTCCAGGTACACACACTGTAGTGGCCTGCGGGTGGCGTTTGATATTGGAGCCATTTATTTGCTACGTCTTTTTGTATAGACCTGGCCACCAGAAGTGTTTCGGTAAGAGTGATATTGTGGCCGCAACACCAGCATGAGCAGATGCAACACCTTTCTATGCTGCTTTGATGAGATCTAATCTCTGGTCCTGGTTGGGGATCACTCGATCTCCAACCTCAAGAATTGTCACAAAGGCAAAATTATGTGCATTGATATGATAGAGTACTTAGTAGGGTATGCTTTTGTAACAGGCTTGGCTTCACCTGAAGCTTTCACAGCAGCCTGAATTTCATTATCCAATCTCTTGTGAGAACAAGTCACTGCAGCAACAGAAGCCGAAGCTACTGCGGATTTGGCTGCTTCATCAGCCAGGTGTTTCCAATAACTTGTACTCCTACACGTTGCTGATCCAGTGTATAGACTACATGTGCATCTAGTAGCTTATCCTTAAGATCAGCCACCCTCCCCCACAGAGGTCTGTGTTTTATGGTGTTCCCCTTCAAGTCTCTGAACCTTTTCAGCCGGCAATGATTGAGATAATCATTGTAGGACTGGACACAGTAGTACGTATCACACACAATCAATGTGAGCTGTTCTGGATTGCATGTTCCAGCGCCAAGATAAGAGCTTAAAGCTCAGCCAACTGAGCTGTGCAGTCCCCCAGGGTCTGCGTGTAGGTATTCTGAGGGTGGAAAACACCATCCTTCATCACTCTGCTCACAGCTGCATAAGCGGTTGAGTATTGATGTTTTGTACCTACACCTTTTTTTGTGATGAACCGTCAATGTAAATGACAGTGAAGTATATGTCAAGTGGCAAGATGATAAGAGCTGCGGGGTACTCCTGTTCATATTGGAGAAATTCTTGTGTTTGAAGATTTGGGTCAAAGATGTAATCAACATCAGTGGCAGTCAGTGAGGTTGCTCATTGAATCCAGCGTGGGTGTAATGCTTTAGCGCTAGGTACACTTGTTTTGGTGACAGCCTCTAAAGCTGGCACCGGATAATGACACTAATGTGTTTTACTTGGGCAAGTGGCCTCTCCTTAATGACAGCCATCTGTACAGCAGTCAGATTTTTTTCTGTAGGTGCAAAGTGTTGTTCTGCGTTGGAATATAAGTATGATTTATATGCTATGGGCACGTGTAGCCCTCATTAAGGGTGACATAGGTGAACCCAATTGCACCAGCTATTATTATCATGACCAAATTTGTTTCGCTGTCACATGTGTGTAAGTGTTTTGCTTCTATGATGTCTTGTTGCAATTCTTTAAGGATGCACGTGTGTTCAACTCTCCAGTGTCTGCTTGAGGAATCTGGGCGAATTAAATCATAGAGTGGTTTGATGCGTTGTGCATAATCTGGAATGTAAGTTCTGCCAGCGTTAAAGAAACCAAGTAAAGACTGCAGTTTCTTGATAGTATTGAGTGGTTGGAGTTGAGCACATTTTTCTAACAAGTGCATGGCCAGGCTCTTGCCCTCATTTGATAGCTCATATCCCGGGAACGATAGACTGAGAAAGGCTATTTTAGTTTTCTTCAAATTGAATTTGTAGCCTAGGACTGTGAATCCCTGAATGATCCGATCAACCCTGGCAAGATAAACGTTGAGGTCATCTTCTGTGAGATAGATGTCATCCACATATGCCAATGCCTCGGAATCAATATCATGCAATATTGATGTTACACGGGGTGAGAACAGCCCTGGGCTGTTCTTATAGCCCTGGGTCAAACAACAAAACCCTTTTAGTGAGCCAAATGAGAATGCACTTAGGTCCCAACTTTCATGCGCTAAGTTTTGGCAGAAAAAAACATTGGAAATTTCCAAGGTTTTTTTGTATTTTTTACGCTTTATGTTATTAATTAGTGTAGTGCTGTGTGCATTTTGTATTGCATACGTGTGTGTGTAATTGTTTAGGTGTCTGCGCTCTAAGACTATTCTTTATGAATGGTCTGGTTTTGGAAAGTGAAATAACGGGTTAGTCATTTCAGAGACACTATGATCTATTACTCCCTGGTACTCGAGCTGAGTAAGGATCTCTCTCATTGAAGCTTGAGCCTCATGTTTAACAGGATATTGGGGTTAAGGCTGGGGTATAGACCGATAGGTATTACATGGTAGGGATAATCTCTGTCCCACCCTACGTGTTTGCGGTATAGTGCAATAGTGCAGGTGCCTGCACCAGAGCCAAGTCAACAGCGTAGGCTTTTTTTACCACCTCCGGAAGAAGATCTGAGAAAGAAGGCAAGGTGACATCTTCCCCATGTGGGAGCTTACGGACATGTTTGGGTGGCCAGTCTCTTTCTGCCAATAGGATATCACAATTAGGTTCTTCCCAAAAATGACACTAATGGTGTGCTTTATGTCTCCCTCAATTTGAATCTTTAAATCATTTAGCCTGTGGGGCGGGAGATTGAGATCATTTACAGTCTTGACTGCAAGAAAGTTGTTTGTTGATGTTGCATACAGATGATCTTTAAGACTCTGGCAACAAATTGTGACTTCTGCCGTGCTGTCCAGCAGGGTCACTGCACACGTCTTGTTCCTCAGCAATGTTCTCAAGTTTGCTGGCATATTTAATTGAAATTGCTGCCACCTTTTTCTTTTTAAATTATGGCTTTTGTTGTGGGGCTTTGTCTTCTTTCTTGTCTGAAGACCGCTGTAAGTCTGTATTCTGTTTCACATGGTCAGAATGTTGCACTGACCCACCCACTCTCTCACTACGTCTATTCAGTGTGCCCTGAAAGGAACCAGAGGGACGTGAATCAGTATATGTAAGTAGCCTTTAAAGTTTCTCTATTTTTGAGATTATGTCCCTCATTATGACAATAGCAGTAAATCCTGCTTACCGCCGTGGTGACAACCACCTAGATACAATTGATATTATGACACACACACACACCTAACCGACAGAATACTGCCACAAACACATATCTACCAGACCAAAGGTCAGTGTTAAAGTGTTGATACTACCACCCGTACCGTTACACCAACAAAACAATGCTCACCCGATTATGACCCACGAATCACCATGGTGGACATTCAACAGTGGTAAACCATTGGCGGTACACACAGGCATGGTCTGAATGGCCACCCAAATACAAAACCACACAACATTGGCCAATATCAAAAACAAACACCTGACACTGATACACACGACACACCCACCCACCCACAGCACTATAAAACACACACCCACATTACCCACAACCCTTTACAAACACCAAAAATTGCCACGAGACAGACACAAATATCACAGAGACAACTACACACACACACCACACCTATTCATCTGTCAAACACCCCACATCCCACACCCAACTACATTACTCAACCCCCTCTGCACAACACACACCACACAACACCCATGTCCCCACTAAGGCACCCCCCTTTCACTGATGAGGAGCTGAGGGTCATGGTGGAGGAAATAGTCAGGTCAGAGCCACAGCTTTTTTGGAGCACAGGTACAGCAAATAACTATTGCCAGGAAGATGGAGCTATAGCGGAGGATTGTGGACAGGGTGAATGCAGTGGTACAGCATCCAAGAACAAGGGACGACATCAGGAAGAGGTGGAACGACCTACGGGGGAAGGTACGTTCCGTGGCAGCAAGGCACCTGCTCGCCATCCAGAGGACTGGCGGTGGACCCCCACCTCCTCCCCAACAGCTGACAGCATGGGAGGAGCAAGTCTTGGCAATCCTGCATCCTGAGGGACTCACTGGAGTAGCCAGAGGACTGGACTCTTGTGAGTGAATATTTACTACTTATCACCCCCATACCTGCATGCCATCTCACCCCCTCACCATGACTCCCATCTTTCCACTGCATCCCACACAGTGCACCTACACATGTGACCAACCCCAATGCCAAGCCCTGCATGCCATACCAATACATGGACAGCCCTCCCAGCCCTGCATGTACACCCATCACTAAAGCATGCACAGCATGGAGTACTAACAATCACACAATACATTACCATACACAAATAAAGGTGGTAGGGTAATAGCAACAATAGATGGGAAGGTAGGGATGTAGAATATGTCACAGACATGAAGCATAATACATCCCTCACATCCCCACAGATGCCTCAGCCAATCCCAGTGGCGAGGAGGTGCCACAACTATCCAGCCCCCCAACAGAAGATGCCCCCAATGATGACAGTAACTCTGGACTTCAGGATCTGGATGAACTTCCTGGCCCATCAGGGACCACTGGTCAGTCGGCAACCCCAGCCCACTCCCAGTCCACCACAGAGCCTCACCCCTCAGTATCCAACACCACAGCACCCACCCAACATCCCCACACCTCTGTCCCCAGGGCACATCAATCAGCAGTGTGCCCACCTGTACAGGGACCCCAGTCCACACCTCACACCCAAAACAATCAGATTCCTGGGGTCAGTGGCAGTGGGCTCACCGTTCAGGGGACACAGGCAAAGGGGACAGGCACACTGGGAGGACAGCTGTGCACCAGGGGGAGGACAAGCCCAAAGAACCAACTCCCCAGGAGGCACTCACTAATGTCCTGGGGGCTCACCAACAATCCCAGGACAAGCGGCTGCAGGAGGTACACCATCAGGAGATCAGGGAAGATTTGCAGGCCCTCAACACCACCATGGTTTCCATAGCATGATGGAATGGACAGCACATCAGCAGACCCCCTACCACTAGCCAGTCTATTGACCAGCCCTCCACATCTACTGCAGCTAGTGGACAGGAGGCTGTGCCACAGGCCACCAGCACCCCTCCCCCTGCAGAAGTTGAACCACCCCACAAACATTCCCTGCGACTCAGACAGAAGCCAGAGACACTTGACAAGACCAAGACCACTGCCAGGAAATGAGATCCTCCTGAATGTCCCCCTTGTGTCCCACTCTGTCACCTTGTCCCCTCTTAACTGCCTTTTCTCCCCTTCCTATGGCCCCTTGGATACTGGACCTGTACTACAAACAGACTGGAACAATACCTTGGGCTTACCTCTACCATCACCCCATTCCATTGCCCTTTTCCGTCTATAATTTGCACTAAAATAAACACCCTTGAACACAACGTGAGTGATAGTGTTTTATGTGATGAAAATGTGCAATTATGGAAACAGTCACATCTTGTGCACAATGATCTGAACACTGTGATACCATACAAATAATGACCTGTAGCTGTCTGTAGTCATCACATCAGTACACAGTTGTTATAACACCAACATCTGCAAAATAAGAAGACATAGGTGACAGTAAGTTAAGATGCAAAGGAAGTGAATGCCATCCTGCTACAGCCACACTGAAAACATCAATAGTCACAGGAATGGTCTGTTCCACTGTCTCACCTGTGTGTCATTGGATGTATTGACGTATAACTGATGTTCTGTTGTCCACATCCTCATCCTCTGCCTCCTCATCCTCACTGTCCTCAGGGTCCACTGCTGCCACAGGGGCATTTCAAATCTCCTCCTCCTGCAGATAAGGCACATGTCGTCTGAGGGCCAAGTTGTGCAACATGCAGCATACTACTACTATTTGGCAGACCTTCTTGGGTGAGTAGCACAGTGATCCACCTGTCAGATGGAGACATCTGAACTTGGCCTTCAAGAGGCCGAAGGTACGTTCAGTGATCTGCCTGGTTCGCCCATGTGCATCATTATGCCGATTCTCAGCCCTTGTTATGGCATTCCTCACAGGGGTCAGGAGCCACGATAGGTTTGGGTAGCCAGAGTCACCTGCAAGTATTGAGGGACAAACATTAGCCTTACACAATGGTATGGGGATAACTCCTGAAGGGATACATTGACATGCATTGCGTGGGGACTCAGGCCCACCTATTAGCCACACCCTGTGTATCTGTAGTTGTGCCATCACATTTGGGATGCTGCTATTCCTCAGGACAAAGGGGTCATGCACTGGCCCAGGATATTTGGCAGTGACGTGGGAGATGTACTGGTCAGCCAGGCACACCATTTGGACACTGAGTGAGTGAAAACTCTTCTGATTCCTGAACACCTGTTCATTGTGGCGGGGGGGACAAATGCAATATGTGTTCCGTCAAACGCCCTAATAAGGTTAGGTTTATGTCAAACTCCATAGAATCCTGCCTTCACAGCGGCCAAAACTTTCATCTAGGGGAAAGCAATGTAGCTGCGCATGTGTTTGACCAAGGCAGACAAAACCCATGCCAGCACTATTGAGAACATTGGCTGTGACTCCAACTTCCTGTTCCAAATGGTGGATCTACTTGGAAACTACTCCAGCTTCCACTGACTGACGACCGGAAGCGAAGCGGGACAGCGGAAGCAGAAGCGAAGCACCAGCGTCTCGCGTCTCGCGTCTCGCGTCTCGCGTCTCGCGTCTCACGCACCAGTGTGTTTGTCTGTCGGAGGGGATCCCGTGCGGAGGGGATCCCGTGCAGAGGTGGAGGCAGGGGCCAGGAGCGGGGAGCAGAGGGCAGGCACTGTGCGGGCACGGCGCCTCCGAGAGTCTCTCCTCTTGCTGCGAGCCCGCGAGGAACCAGCGCTAGGATTGCTGTGGTGGCAGCCGGGATCGACCGCGGTGCTCGGGGCTGCAGTGTGATGAGGCTCTGCTGGCGGACCGCAGCCCTTCAGTGAAACCGGGTCGTGCTGCGTGGGGCAGGTCCCGCTGCCTTGTCTCGTGGTTTGATCCTAGCAAGGATTAAACACTACCCTGCCAGTGAGACAGCCCCAGACTGCCAGAACACCGGACTTGCTCTACTGATGTGCTGAGACAGATCAAGGTACTCACCTAAAAATGAAGTTTTGAAAAGCATCTGACCTGCATTTCATATTAGAAGGTGAAGGTGAAGTGCGAAGTGATTGTCTAATCGCCGCAGGTCCTAAAGTCCACCAGAGAAGTGTCTGATCCGGTTCTGGGTGATTGTATTCACATTCAGAAAGTTACAAGAGACGAAAAGAACAGAAGAAAAGCACCTGGAGTGGATGCAACTGAACTTAGTAGCTCCGGCCGGCTGTGAAAGTAGTGAGTAGACCAGGTGCCCTTCACGAGTTGGAAAACAGTGAGACGGAGCAGACTGAGTGAGACGGTGTGAACTAGACGGAGCTGACGCGCTAACAAGGGCGCCGCCGTTGACGCAGACGAGGGCATCCGCTGCCGTGGCGGCCATAGCTATTGCTGTCTAGGCTACCGAGTGGCAGGGTAAGCACAGCTGTGTCAGTCACAGCAGCGGAGTGAGTGCACCAGGGCCACACGGAAGCGGCCCAGCCAGGTCTGGGTGCAGCTTGTGGGCCCTGTGTGCCCCGCTTACCCACCACACCTTCCAACTACGCCTCACGCCTCACCTACCTCCTCACCTACGAAACTTACGAACATTCAGCACTTGGGCACTCACCCCACTCCTGTACGGCGTCGCGTGTACAACTTCACCTATTACTACCTAAACAGAAGGGGTAGTGCTCAGGGCCTACCAGGGCCCACCATTCTCTACAGGTCGCAGTGAGCGCAGCAGTTTTAGCAAACTGCTGCAGAGAGAGTGCACCGGGGTTACACGGAGGCGGCCCGCTAGGTTGGGTGCGGCTTGTGAATCCCCCGGGTTCCCCGCTCACCTGCAGCTGCAAGCCACTGTAATCCTAAACAACAGGAAAAAGCAAATTGCGCGTCTCTTTCACCAGTCCAGGCCAAAAGATAGCCACCATGAGATCGGGGCGACTCAGGACTCTAGCAGAGGGCAAAGTCAAACCTTCAAAACCCCAAAGGAGGGCGCAAGGGAAGGGAAAGTGCCCAGTGAAGCACTCAGTGCCAAGTCCGCAAAGTAGCAGACAGGATCAGCTGGTAACGCCCCTCACTCCGTTTCTGCTCTACTTCAAACAAACAGGACTCACTAACAAAGCGGCCCTTTTTTTTAAAGATCCAGCAGCGGCTTTCTTCTCAAATCCCGACACCGACGTGGGCCTTCCAACCCCACTGATTCCACAACCTCTGAACACGGGGGAGCTGGAGCCCGAGCTGTTAACAAACCCGACACAACAACTAGGGGTAGCCCTCCCCTCTCAGGAAACATCAAAGGACCAAGCTCCTGTAGAGCTTAGTGATCCCCTGTTCCAAGGGCAACAAATCAACTTTAGCTACTTAAGTAGCCCAATAACGCACAAAAAATCGCAAGCAGATAGAATCGTGACTATGGCTCAGGTACATGCCCAGGAGCAGGAAACTTCTCCAGGTGCTCATCTACAGGTTTTAACGGGCAACCCAAGTAACTCCGAGCTACCAATCACTACGGTTAATGCGACAGAGGTACATAATGACACTGGGTATGTGAAACCCCACCAACAATCGACCCCAATCCCGCGGTCTAATTTCAACCCCCAGGGGAACAATGAGAGACTGGACATTGGTTCTGAAGTAATTACAGGATTGGAAGATTCCTGGCTACAGTCGCTCTCTATAACAAATAACAAAGACCTGGGAGAAGCACTGGACTTAAAAACGTTTGATCTAGTGAATCCTAAGGACCAGAAGTCGAGCAATCCTCTGGTGGTAGGGAGCATTAAAAACAGTATTACTACCCACCAACAAGAAAGAACTTTTAACTCGATTACAGAAATTTCTAGCGAGATGTCCAAAACACAATCACTTGTGGAATTAATGGTAAAAAACAACTCGACTGCTTCACCTTCCAACAATATCCCCTCAGAATCCATTAACAGGGAAATTTTATTCAAACATCCCACCCACGCAGGTCACCCTACTTGTGAAATGGGAGATCTAACGCGACTACATACCTCATTGCTGAATGCTCTACATACTTCAACAGCGGTTCTTAACATGCAATCAGATAAATTAGATTTGCAAATGGATCTAATGAAGATAATGGCTACATGCATAGCTGGCATCAATCACAAACTGGACTCGCTGGCCATTCGCCCAACTGAAAAAAATTGCAACCAACAGCATTTTCCTTGTAATTGTGGCCCAATATTAGATAAACTATGTACGTTACCACAAGTCTTAGTAGAGATTCTGCACGTTAAAGCAAGGAAAACCAATGAGGCCATCTCCAGGAACCAAGATACATCTCAAAGGACATCAGACCTTGGAGTAAGCAGCCCAGCAAAAAAAGACGCAAACATTCAGTGCATTAACCCAGTGGTCACAGACGGATCAGATAGATCTCCACAGTCAGAACAAACAGCATCTATCAATTTGGAGAGTATAATTGAACAGCCGGGGCCGGCACTGAAACCCCTAACAAAGAGACAAAAAAAGCGAGTAAGAAAGGCAAGGAAACAAACACGTGCCAAAGCTATTAATGACAATCTATATCCCATATTTTCAACGCTTTGGCAACCGCACAATAGAGCTTTAGGAACCGCAAGCAGTACGCAAACCTCAAATAGCTTCAAAGCCATAAGGGAGGGGGTAGTCACCAGTCCAGAACAACAATTCACTGGTGAGCATCTACTGACTGACTCGCCAATGTCGTTCAAATATAACATGCTACACCCAACATCCCAAGACCAACTGAACGGGCACGCATTGACCACGAGGTTGGCAGCTCCCTGTCAGGGAGACCTAAGGGCAGGAAATTGCACCTACAAGGATAAATCTGAGATCCCTTTAAGTGACCAATAACCAGTGAAGATTCCACCAGAACCACCCTCCTATGCAGCCGTCGCACAAACCACTTCCTCACTTTCGACAATAACCCTTCCGGATAAGACCCAGGGCATCTTGTCGAGCCTCAAATCATCTTCCAGGCAAAGATCGTCAACCCAGGTCAACGTGGGGCAGGTCATAGTTATCCCTGCAGGCACAAAGAACAATAAATTTGCTCCTTTAGCAGACAACTCGCAGTCCAGATTCAATCCTCTCACCAGAGAAACACACCTGTCACACCTGTCACCGACCCTAAATCTCAAACATCCTTCTAGGGAGGTCGCAACTACTCATCATGATGGACGAATAAAGACTAAAGTAATGATTCAAAATACTCAAATAGCCGCAACAGACCTTGAAAATAAAGCCTTTTTAAGCAAACAATCAGGCACGCTCAAAAGGGCCCCAACTAGAAACAATTCGGAAGATGGTCAACGGAACAGGCCTATGCCACACAGTATTATAGATCACTCCCAATCCACCCATGTGATTGAAAATGATGGGGAATCGAGGCAGGTCATTCTAACCCCAGATTATGACTCACGCGGCCAACAAGATAGCCTGAACAGGGGCAACATTCTAAGGCTTTTGGCAGAGCTTCCTTCAACTAAGGAAATCATGTCCCCAGATTTAATATCACTGAAATTCCTCTCCAACACCACTCAGAATGACCGGGAACAAACTCTGACTATGTGGAGAACAAGCGAAATCGCTGCTTCAATTATGGCAGTTAAGCAACAGTTCGAAAACTGGGGTATACGGCTATCACAACCACTATCACGTTATCCTTTTCCCCTATTGTTAAATCTGAAAAGTGAACCAATTAAAAAAACGGAATCACAGGCCCGCAAGCGCGGATGGGGCCCGGATGTTGGGGAAGCGGAACAGCTTCAATCCAAAAGGGGGGAAAAAGATTCAAACACCTCTATTGACCCCCTAGTTGTAGGGAATGGTCTACAAGACAAATGGAGATGGATGGCACGCACCCTAAACTCAAGGAGAAATAATTGACCCACCATACGTAATGCACCAGACACAGATCAAAGGCCGACCGTCACTATTATGTCCTGGAACATTGCGGGAGCAAAAGCAATTATTACAGAAGGACTTACAACAATGCCCAGTTGCAACTACTCGATAATAGTGCTGCAAGAAACATGGCTGGTAGACCCGATAGAACTAGGAGGCTATTCTCTACACTACATTGGCGCTGAAAAATCAAACAAATCAGGCAGGGCAAGCGGTGGTCTAGCCACATACATCTCTACGGCACTTCAGGTTACAACAGAACAGCTGGCCTTCTCATCAACGGACTTACAGGCAATAAAATCAATTTTAGTTGCAACCATCACGCTCCACTAATTATCTTTAACGTCTACGCCCATCCGCGGAAACATCGCAAAGTACTTCTCTTCGAGAAGTTACTACAAAAGGTAGAAGAGATACGGTGCGCTAATCCAGCATGGGACATCTTAGTAACAGGCGACTTTAACAGCAACCTGATATATACTCCAGAACCGGACGAGCAATTGGCAGCAGAAAACGCAATTTGGTCAGTGCTACCACAGTTACCATCAACACATATGAAACTGGATACAAGGGGCAAACAATTGGTCGAGGCCTTAGAACATCTGAGTATGAGGGTGCTAAACGGCAGGGTGAAAGGTGATGTCCCACCCAGCTTTACTCATCATAGTGCAAAATCTGCAACTACAATTGACTATACTGCCGTCTCTCTTCCCCTTCTGGCACATGTTAAAAAATTAAAAATCATACCTACTCTTCACAGTGACCACTCGCTTCAGCACATAGAATTGGCTTGGAACGCTCCGTGTTTTCTTCCAGCCATAAATGAATTAGGTACAGTTGCCTCTGTCAATCTAAACCGCTTGTTCTGGATGGAGTCCTATTTACCACAGCTGTGCAAAAATATAAAAAACCCTGCTTCAATCAACAGCATGCCAAGATCTCTCAGCTGGGGAAGTGTGGGCCAGCTTTCTACAGTTAGTACCATCACTTGGCTCGGCCAGGCGTCAAGCACCAAATCACAACCGGAGGCCACTAACTATCCCACCAAATATCTTAGAATTAAGAAAAGATCTGAGGCGTAAACTCAGATCCACAAAAGATAAACCTCCTACAGAGTCTTTATGTGCCCAAATAAAAACCCTTTGGAAAAATTATAAGAAACAGCTATGGCAAATACGAACCCAAAAGGACGATGATTTCTGGATCAAATTACTTTTCAACTTAAGAAAGGCTAATACTAGAGAATTCTGGATGTCAGTGAACTAAATAGACCGAAAAGCAAGAGTAATAAACTGTACTTCAATTTCAGAAGATAAATGGGTGGATTACCTATTAGACATCTTTTTTAAGCCAACTCCTCCTGTAGAAAATCAGCAACTGAAGGCGTCGCTAAAACCTACAGACCTTCCTCAGAGTGATATGAGATTCAGTGCCAATAAAGTAGCCCAGGTGATCAGAAGGAGCCGTAGGGACGGAGCTCCCGGCCCTAATGGTCTCCCCCAAGCCATATTCAAGGCAGACCTCGATTACTGGTCAGCCACTCTGTCAATATTATATGCTGAAGTCGAACGTAACAGTACCATTCCTGATAGTTGGAAAGGATCCATCATTAATCCTATATACAAAGGAGGCAGCAGGGCAAACCCAGATAGCTACAGGCTGATAGCTCTAATTGACAGTGAGGCCAAATACTTTGCCTCGTTAATCCTAGCTGACCTGCTCTCCTGGTCAAATTCAAATAACTTGGTCCCTATGAATCAAACCGGTTTCCGGAAGGGCTACGGCACATTGACTAACATTCTTGCACTAGGAGATATAGCCAATCGAGCAAAGTGCTTAAAGAAAAATTTACACATATGTTTTGTCGATTTCAAAAGTGCTTTTGATTGTGTGGACAGAACAATTCTCTGGAACAAATTACGAAGTTGGGGTTTGCAAGAACGCATTTTGAGGTGTATAGAATCACTGTATGACAAAACTTGGGTACGAATCAAGGTAACAGACGGCTCAAAAGTTTCCAGGAGAATACCAACAAATATAGGATTAAAGTAAGGCTGCGTGTTGGCCCCGCACCTCTTTAACCTCTTCATGGCAGACTCTCTGTAAAACTAGATGCAACCAACTCACATTCTCCAAGGATGGGAAGTCTGGCTATAACACATCTATTGTATGCGGATGACATTGTTCTGTTAAGCCACACAAAAATAGGGTTGCAACGCCTGGTTACTGCCTTGGGCGAATTTGCAAAGGCAAACAAACTAGAGGTTAATACTTCAAAGACAAAAACAATGTCAATAGGCTGCTCTTTGAATCCTGCAAACAAAATAAAATTGAATGGTTTCACTCTCGATACGATCTGCAGCTACAAATATCTTGGACTTACAGTAGATAATAAGATCAATTTTGTGCCGCAAAATCAGTATATTCTACAGAAGTCCAAAGCCTTGGCGTTCGCTTTCTGCACTCTTGCTAAAAGATTAAAGGGCCCATCATATAAACCACTAATGTTGGTCATGTCGGCTAAACTCCTTCCAGCAATTACATACGGAAGTGCAGCCCAATATGGGAAAGATGCAAGCCTTCTCGAAAGGCAGCAAATAAAAATCTATAAGCAAGTCTTCAATCTTCCTCGCTCTGCTTCCCCTGCACAGATAAGGCTGGAATTTGGTCTAACACAACAGCAGCTCGACAGGAAGGCCCACACAATAAAGATCTGGTACAAAATAAGTAAAAACACTGCCAGCCCTCTAGTAGCAGCACTATGGAGTTCAGTAAATGGCAACCCTAATTCAGTTTGCAACAGATACCTAAACAACTCCTTGCAAGAGACGAAAACAAAGTACCTATGGGATTCCAACATGTCGTATTCCCTTTTGTGTCGAGCAATAAAAAAGGAAATTAGTACCCAATCTTTTCTAGATGATAAAGCTAAACTTGCGCAGTGCTCACACGCCTGGCTGGTAATGCACACTTATACCACCATGGCCCCATCACAATACCTGGCTGAAACTTTCGCACTCCACATCAAGCATCGCTTCCTGACCCTGCGTTTGGGTGCATCTCCTGCTAGAGCGGATCAACCATCGTGAAAGAATAGAGGAGAGACTTCCTGCAGGCTATACAAAGGCCCAAAAGAAGATATGGTTCACCTGATTTGTATTTGTCCAGCCTTAAAAGAAGCCTGCAGACAACTATTAAAACCACTGTTTATGAGAAATGGGACTTGTTCCTGTCGGTCAGCGGTGATGTCAATGTTTGATCCCAATGACGCACAATCAATATGCAAATTCATTAAATTCTTGACTGCACACACCAAAGACGTAAACCTGCCATCCGGGATGCATACCTAACCACGCACTTTCTTTGCATCTTAGAATTAAGAATCTGATTTTAGACCCTCGCATGGTCTCACGGCCAAGGAATTAACGGAATTTTAGAGATGTTTTATCTTTTAAACTGTTGTATTATGAGATGATTGTTATGGTTTTTATTAACTAAACAATAAAGATTTACACATTGGCTGTGACATTCCTGCTGCCAAGCCCACTGTCACTTGGAAAGAACCAGTTGCCAGGAAATGGAGCACTGATAGAACCTGCACAAGAGGGAGATCCCAGTGGGATGGTGGATAGCTGATATCAGATCAGGCTCCAAATGAGCACACAGCTTTGTGATAGTGGCCCTGTCCAGTCTTTAGGTGAGTATTATGTGCCTGTCCTCCAGTGTAGCCAAGTCCACAAGGGGTCTGTACATGGGGTCTTGTCTCCTCCTCCTATTGTTCTGCAGTGGTAGGTATCTAAGAGACACAAGAGTGACTAGGGTGTCACAATTTGAACAATGGAACCACCACCTCAGTGTACATAGAGCATTAATGTGATGGGACAATGGAAATGGCAATGTATGTGCAATTACAGCAATGACACAGTTCTCAATTATCTGAATGTTGTCCACCACCATAAAATGGTGGCCTCCTGTCCTGTATATAGGGACAGGTGGAAGTGAGGTAAATCCGCCAGCGTTGGGCGTCATGGCGGAAGGCGGTCTTGCACCGCCGTGCTTTTCCTCATTGGGTAATATGGGGCTCTATGGAGAACAGTGGCCAATGAGGATCACCTGCGGCGGTGACGGTGTACACCACCGCAGATGTCACCGACATCTTCTGTCTATAACCTCACTTGATTCCTGACTTTCCACAGGATAACACCCACACTGCGTGTGCTGCTTTGACCTGTGTCTGGATCCTGCCATGGCCTGTGTGACCGGGGAAAAGGCCCCTGCCTTCACTTCAAAGGAGTTGGAGCGCTTGGTAGATTGGGTCCTACCCCAGTATGGACCTTTGTATGGGCCTACAGATTAATAGGTGAGTACACCTTTGGCACAATGCATGTGACAAGGTTGCATGGAAATGTGTGTGCAAGCATTGTGTCATTTGGGGGGTGGTATGTCTAGTGGTAGTGTGCATGGTGGGTGCCAAGTGATGTGTGTGCCAATGGAGATGGAAATGGTATTTGTGGCCATTTGTGTGACAGGCTGGATTGTATGTGTAATGGTGTCCTCCTGTCTGTATTACCTCTGCAGGTCAGCGCCCATCAGAAGAAGGGATTGTGGTGTGCCATCGCCAAGGACATGTGGACCCTGGGGGTCTACAGCAGGCGGAGCACCCATTGTGGGAAAAGATGGGAGGACCTGAGACGCTGGGCCCGGAAGACCGCGGAGGCCCAGCTGGGGATGACCTCCCAATGAGGGTGGGAGCCCGTTGGAACCTGACCCTCCGGATGGCCCGCATACTGGCAGTGGCCTACCCAGATCTGGGTGGGCGCTTGAGGGCATCACAACAGCCACAAGGGAGTTAGTACAGTGAGCGTAACAACAATTATTGGTAGGTGGCATGGGATCCTGGTGGTGGATTTCAGTTAGTGGGTGCTCATTAATGCCAGGTCAGACATTGCAGAGTGATCCAGCTCAAGGGAAATGGGTGCATTGCAAAATCTGGTAACCTAGCTAGGTTGCATTCCATATCAGACAGGGCTTATCGGGTCCCAGGAGGGGTGCAGCTGGCAGTGCTTGGCTCTCATCATGCTGTGGCACCTAGCCAATTGAATGCCAGTGCGGTGCATAGTGCACAATCCTGATCCCTGTGTGTGATGGTAATGTGTATGCCAACTGTGGTGTTGGTGCTGTAATTGACCCAGTGCTCCCTTTATCTCCCCCCCCGTTTTTCTTCTGTCATCCTGTCCATGTGTACCTTAGCATCATCTGGCAGAGGAGCAGGGGCACCGGCGACAGAGGGAGCTGCATCCCACAGGATCCAGGAGTCCACCTGACACCGAGGGAACCAGTGGAACGGAGGGCAAGGGGAGCACCACGGCGGAGACAGGAGATGACAACACTGACTCCTCCTCTGATGGAATCTCCCTGGTGGTGGCGGACACCTCTAGGACCACCCCAGCTACAGGTACAGCCGCCACCCCACGTACCAGCAGCACCCTCCTAATAGCACCCTACTGAGTTGCCTGTGCTCGCTCACCCAGGAGGGTGGGCATCTCCTTTGCCTCAGGCACCTCAGGACCTGCCCCAGTGAGTCCTGCTGCCCTCAGTGAGGAGGCTATTGACCTCCTGAGAACCATCTCTGTAGGGCCGTCAACCATTGTGAATGCCATCCAGGGGTTGGCATCCCAGATGCAGCAATGTGATGCATTCCTGGAGGGCATCCACGGTGTATTGGCCAACAGAGATTGTTTCAGGCTCTGGCCTCCTATCTGATGACAGGCAGTGTCCCTGTTCCTACCATCCCCCCACCAACTACTACTTCCCAGTCACTGTCACCTCAACCACAACCCATCCCATGCACACATACAGACAAGCATGTATATAAACATCACATAAGAGTGGCACAGACAAACAAAGGTAGCACACTTCAGGCCACAAGCACTCACACAAACACCAGACAGTTGCACATACAGCAACATCCACTGCCTCCACTGCCTCCCCCTCTTGCTCCTCCTCCTCCCTCACAGTCACATTCGCACTCGCACCTGCATGCACTGCATCAACAGCCACCACCACCATCACCACACCAAGCAGCACACACACCTCACTTGCAGACACCTCCACAACATCCATCCACACGTCCCCTGTGTCCTCTCCCACCCTGTCTGCCCCCCAAGAGACACAGACACACACACTCAGACTCCCAACAGTCATCCACCTCACGTCAGCACACTGCCCAGGCATCTGCACCCAAGTCCAGCAGACGTACACCTCCAACAACCACTCCCTCAACCTCCACTCCCATCCCTCCTCCCTTATCCCACCCCACCGTCCCTAAGAAACTTTTCCTTGCCCAACTTGCCCCCTTCCACCCCCAACCTGCCCATAAGAGCAGGGTCCCAACGACCCAGCCCAGCACCTCAGCCAAACAGTCTGCCAATGCTCCCATCAAATCAACAGCTGCTGGCACGAATGAGCCCCTCCTACTGTGAGCACACCTCTGCCTCAGAAAGGGAGGACTAGGGTGGTGAAACCCAAGGTGCATGAAAGGGGGACAGTGGAGGCATCTCCTAGACGTGGAGGCAGGAAAAGGGAAGGTTCCCATTCCACCACCCAAAAAAGGGAAGGATCCCACTCTACCACCCAAGAAAGGGGAGGATCCCACTCCACCACCCAAAAAAGGGAAGGTTCCCACTCCACCAACAAAGAGAGGCAAGAGGCCCCCTCCACCAGCAAAGGGCAAGGAGCCCTCACCTCCAGCAGAAGCAGGCAGGGTAACACCTCAACCAGCAGTGGGCAAGGAGCCCTCACCTCCAGCTGAGGCAGGCAGGGTAACACCTGCACCAGCAGTGGGCAAGGAGCCCTCACCCCCAGCTGAGGCAGGCAGGGTAACACCTCCACCAGCAGTGGGCAAGGAGCCCTCCCCTCAGCTGAGACACAGCAGCACTCACCTCCAGCAGAGTGCATGTAGGCCACCCTCCAGGGACTGTTGTACAAGGAGCCCCCTCCAGAACAAGAGGGCAAATTCCCCACCTCAGAGACTGTGACCTTGCACCTCCAGCAAAGAGAAATGGGCATGGAGCCCCCTCCGGAACCAGTGGGCAAGTTCCTGACCTCAGAGATTGTGACCTTGCACTCCCCAGCAAACAGAAATGGGCATAGAGCCCCTCCAGAACCAGTGGGCAAGTTCCCCACTTCAGCTGAGGTGCCCCCCACCCCCTTTGCCCCCTAGGTGCCTGCCCATTTCCAACATGATGCCCCTGCACAGTGCAGTGTGGATATTGTCAGGAAACAAGTTGGGGCTTGGAATGTGCCCTGTGGCCATGTGGGCTTTTTGTACTTTTGACTGGCCATTGGCCCTTTCTGGACATTTACTCCTGTTTTTTTCACATAGACAATATGATGGTTGTTGGCATCAAATTACAATATCAGTTAAACCTAAATGTAGTCCTTGCATTATTATAATGTGGATCCTGTGACACTGGTGTTCCGCTGCAGCTGGTTGTTTGTATGCTGTGTGTGTGAATGGTGTGTGTTGTGCTTTTGTGTGTCACTCCCCTTTTCCTCCCTCCCGCCCTTGTGTGCTAGGTGGCTGTAGTCACCTTCGTTGTCTTCGTTGGTGTTGGTATTCCAGGTGGAGCATGGTGTAGAAGAGCATCGGGTAGTTCCGGTTCCATGGTGGCGGTGGTCTTCTCTGTGTCCCTGATGGCGAGTCTTTAGTTTACTTTGCAGTGTTTCCGCTAGGCTTTTGATGGCTTTGGTACCGCCCTGGAAATCATGGCGGTTTGCTTTGTCATAATATGGTGGGTGGTACCTTGCCTTCCACCTGGCTGTTGATGGCTGCCGCCATGGTCAGTGGTGTTAACACCATGGCGCTTGGTGTGGTACATTGGCTGTCTATGGGAATTATCACTGCCATGGTCATAATTTGGTGGTAATTACTGCCAGTCTGATGGCGGTATTACCGCCACTTTAACAGTCACCGCCATTGTTATAGTGACCACCTATATCGCCTTTCGGAGCTCTCCAGATGTGGAGAGTCTGCTCTCTGACTTTGTCTGTCTTTATTGTGTTTTTGTTTATCCCAGCATTTTTTAGAACACTCTTGTGGTTATTTAGTACCTTCCTTAGGGGTGCTACTCAGAATTTCAGGCTTTTTCAGCTTGTCTCCCAAACTATCACATCCTATACCAGTATATGTGTCGGAAATAGTTTTTCGTAGTTGACGCTTCTGTTCCAACTGGGCAATCTCCTTCAGCCTCTGGCGTATAGCCAACGCTACAGCATTCCCTTAAATGTTACTCAATGTTATTGAGGAGACTGTGTCAAAGTTCCGCATCAGTTTCATCCACAAATCTAGGATTGGAGCAGCCTTGTGCTCATTTTGAATTTGTTTCAACACTTCCGGTAATTTGGCAAGTGCTGGGGTACCATGCGTGATGGTATAAATCACAGTGAAGACTGTACCCCATGTGGTGCAGTCATCCACTGAGAGAAGCATTCTGAATGACAGGCACATTGTTATAATTCTTTGTTTATCTTGGGGTCCCGTATGAGGAAATAATGCTTCCAGCTGGTTTGTTTTTTGTGCTATCCAGAACAGAATCTTTTCACATTCTTTGGGAACTTTGCCCATGATAGAATGTATTGTTTGAGTGTTAATCCCAGTAACAACCAATTAATGACCAGCTGGAGCAGCCCGTGCTGGGGTGGTGTCTAAGGCCTGCATAGCAAATTATACTAATTGTCTGTATAGTTGTACCATCTCATTACAAAGTGTGCATACGTCCGTTATATGTAGTGCTTGTACACCATGATGTGGTGTGTATGTGGCAAACATTGGTCCGTCATTACTTAAGGGACCTAATCGCACTGGTTGTATTACATGTGGTAGGGCACCACTGAACCAATTTTGATGTTCTTTATAGGAAAGTGGTATCTCTAGATTCTGATATGCTCGGTACCGCTGCGGTACATTTGATATCTTATATGTGTGGAATGTATATGTTGTCTTATCTTCCTCAGGAAAGGCGACCCAGGAATATAATGTTTCTGTTTGGTAAGCTTTATGAGCTTCCACAATAAATGTGACATCCCTGCCCTCTTCTGTTAAGCCATGGACTATTAGATGTTGTGCTAAAGAGTGTCTGACATTTTCCTGAATGTCTATGGCGTTAGCCATGTTGAATATTGGGTACAAAGAAGGATTATCCCCAAGACCATGCATGTCTCCGTATAATGGTACTTAGGGTACCTGTTGTGTGTGAGACAGAGATATTCAGGATATCCGTAAATTAGTGCCAAAACACATAGTTGGTGGCATTGGTTGTAGTTGGACTCTCGCTCCTAGGCAAGACTGCTGGTTTAGGGATGACAGCACTTTTGTTTGTAGGCGACTCAGTCATTCCTACAAGCCACAACTATCAGCTCACCCCTCCCGGCTCACAAGCAGTACCTCACCAAAACCCCAAACAGTAAAAGATGATTTCTGGCATCCTGCGCGTGGACTCTAGAGTGTGACTTCTCAGGGCAGTGGGGATGGAATGGAAGTTACCCTTTTCTCACATTAGTAATAAGTCTCAGTCACACACAGATAATGAAGAGATGCAGGAGAGGTTTATTGAAAAGACTGCAATCTACAGTAAAATGCATGAGTTGCAATGATTAGGACAACAAACAATAAAAGAAGCATGAGTGTGAAGATGAGAGTCGTGAATAAAAAGATCACAACTTGCAATAAACATGAAGCTCAGAGAGCAAACCCCCTTAGTGCCTTGAGACCCTAACAGGTGAGTAGTTGCACTTATAAACCCTGATTTGATTTGATTTGAAACATGAAATATAAAATCCCTAGCAAGGAGAACCTAATCTCTAACCTAATGAGAGCAGGGTGTGATAAACCTAATCTGCCAGTACCATGTCCATGAGAAGTGCCACCCAACCCTTGTTACCTTGGAATGAGGTCTCTAGGTCAGACTCCACAGGGACACGAAGGCTGAGTTCTGCAGCAAGGTGACGTACAGCATAGATGGCGGAAATGGCATCTGGTATGAATCCCTCTAATAACCTTGTCTGTGTGAGATGTATTTATACAGATCATGTAGGACCGCTGATGCAGGTATGTTCCAAAACAATTGATAAGGAGGCAGACTAGTGGTGGCAATTATGTAAACAATCCCCAACAAGTGTACATTATATTCCTGTCACACGTAAGTGACAAAGGGCCATGATGTAAATACCTGCATACATCACTTGATTATGGCGCTGATGGTGACGCCTCCACAGAGTGGCACTTATAATGCAAACCAAAACATTACTCTAACTATAAACAATAGCAGCCATCTTAACCCCTTCTGTGCCGCGGACGTAGTGGTTACGTCCCGCGGCACAGTGCTGCTGTGCCGAGGAACTACCCACTACGTCCTCGGCACACAGCCCAGAGGGAGCGTTCTCGCTCCCTCTGTGTGCTTCCCCCCCACCCCCCAAAGTCAGGGATGGAAGGGGAAGCCCTTCCCCTTCCACCCCCGACCCCCCCACCCCCCATAATGACGTCAGCGCGCGATCGCGGGCTGACTTCATTATGGGATTCTCGCCGCACAGGAAGCCATTTGCTTCCTGTGCGGCGACGAGTGAAGAGGTGAGTTCCTCTTCCCGGTGGGTGGGGGGTTGGGGCTAAAGAGGCACCGGGGAAAAGAAAAGGCTTTTCCTTTTCCCCGGTGTCTCTTTGAGCATTCCTGCTGCCCGATCGCATTGCGATCGGGCAGCAGGAATGCCCACTAGACACCAGGGATTTGTTTTTTTTTGTTGTACTTTCTGTTTCTGCCTTGCGGGGAGCGGCCCCTTGGGAAAGGGTCGCTCCCCTTTAGGGGGCAATTACTTAGGCCATTTCTGCCCCCCTTGGGGGCAGATCTGGCTACTTTTTAGCCAGAGGGGCAGAAAACACTAGGGTGGTCATTCTGACCCTGGCGGTCTTTGACCGCCAGGGCGGAGGACCGCGGGAGCACCGCCGACAGGCCGGCGGTGCTCCAATGGGGATTCCGACCGCGGCGGTAAAGCCGCGGTCGGACCGGCACCACTGGCGGGGTCCCGCCAGTGTACCGCCGCCCCATTGAATCCTCCGCGGCGGCGCAGCTTGCTGCACCGCCGCGGGGATTCCGACCCCCCCTACCGCCATCCAGATCCCGGCGGTTGGACCGCCGAGATCCGGATGGCGGTAGGGGGGGCCCCTGGGGGCCCCTGCAGTGCCCATGCCACAGGCCCCCGCAACTGCACCCGTCGCACAGCTTCCACTCCGCCGGCTCGATTCCGAGCCGGCTTCATCGTGGAAGCCTCTTTCCCGCTGGGCTGGCTGGCGGTCTGAAGGCGACCGCCCGCCAGCCCAGCGGGAAAGTCAGAATTACCGCCGCGGTCTTTCGACCGCGGAACGGTAACCTGACGGCGGGACTTTGGCGGGCGGCCTC
This sequence comes from Pleurodeles waltl, assembly GCF_031143425.1. Lineage (NCBI taxonomy): Eukaryota > Metazoa > Chordata > Amphibia > Caudata > Salamandridae > Pleurodeles > Pleurodeles waltl. Next base: position 485,253,503 of record NC_090438.1, on the reverse strand, counting down.
CGCCGCCCGCCAAGGTCAGAATGAGGGCCTAGATCACCAGGGATTTATATTGTTGTGTGCATTTATGTGTGGGGGGGGGGTGCCCCCTTGGGCAAGGGGCGCCCCCCCCAAGGGGGCAGAGAACTGTTGGCCTTTTCTGCCCCCCTTGGGGGCAAATCGGCCTATTTTTTTTAGGTCCATCTGTCCCCAAGGGGGGCAGAAGCCACTTAGGCATCAGGGATTGTGTGTGTAGTGGATGGGGGGGGCGCCCCCTTGGGCAAGGGTCGCTCCCCTTTGGGGGACATGTCTTTTAGGGCCATTTCTGCCCCCCTTGAGGGCAGATCAGCCTATTATTTTTAGGCTGATCTGCCCCAAGGGGGGCAGAAACCACTAGAACGCCAGGGATTTTTTTTTATGTGTTTATTTTTGTGGGGGGGCGTCCCCTTGGGCACGGGGCGCCCCCCCAAGGGGGGCATTGACCTGTTGGCCATTTCTGCCCCCCCTGGGGGCAGATGGGCCTATTTTTGTAGGCCCACCTGCCCCCAAGGGGGGCAGAAGCCACTTAGACACCAGGGATAGTGTGTGTGTGTGTGTGTTAGTGGATGGGGGGGGGCCTTGGGCAAGGGTCGCCCCCCACTTTGGGGGCACATGTACCCAGGCCATTTCTGCACCCCTTGGAGACAGATCAGCCTATTATTTTTAGGCTGGTCTGCCCCCAAGGTGGGCAGAAACCACTAGAACGCCAGGGTCTTTCTTTTATTTGTTTATTTTTGTGGGGGGGCGTCCCCTTGGTCACGGGGCGCCCCCCCAAGGGGGACATTGACCTGTTGGCCATTTCTACACCCCCTGGGGGCAGATGGGCCTATTATGTTAGGCCCACTTGCCCCCAAGGGGGGCAGAAGCCACTTAGACACCAGGGATAGTGTGTGTGTGTGTGTTAGTGGATGGGGGGGGCCTTGGGCAAGGGTCGCCCCCCACTTTGGGGGCACATGTACCCAGGCCATTTCTGCACCCCTTGGAGACAGATCAGCCTATTATTTTTAGGCTGGTCTGCCCCCAAGGGGGGCAGAAACCACTAGAACGCCAGGGATTTTCTTTTATTTGTTTATTTTTGTGGGGGGCGTCCCTTTGGTCACGGGGCACCCCCCCAAGGGGGGCATTGACCTGTTGGCCATTTCTACACCCCCTGGGGGCAGATGGGCCTATTTTGTTAGGCCCACCTGCCCCCAAGGGGGGCAGAAGCCACTTAGACACCAGGGATAGTGTGTGTGTGTGTGTTAGTGGATGGGGGGGGGCTTGGGCAAGGGTCGCCCCCCACTTTGGGGGCACATGTACCCAGGCCATTTCTGCACCCCTTGGAGACAGATCAGCCTATTATTTTTAGGCTGGCCTGCCCCCAAGGGGGGCAGAAACCACTAGAACGCCAGGGATTTTCTTTTATTTGTTTATTTTTGTGGGGGGGCGTCCCCTTGGTCACGGGCACCCCCCCAAGGGGGGCATTGACCTGTTGGCCATTTCTACACCCCCTGGGGGCAGATGGGCCTATTTTGTTAGGCCCACCTGCCCCCAAGGGGGGCAGAAGCCACTTAGACACCAGGGATAGTGTGTGTGTGTGTGTGTTAGTGGATGGGGGGGGCCTTGGGCAAGGGTCGCCCCCCACTTTGGGGGCACATGTACCCAGGCCATTTCTGCACCCCTTGGAGACAGATCAGCCTATTATTTTTAGGCTGGCCTGCCCCCAAGGGGGGCAGAAACCACTAGAACGCCAGGGATTTTCTTTTATTTGTTTATTTTTGTGGGGGGGCGTCCCCTTGGTCACGGGGCACCCCCCCCAAGGGGGGCATTGACCTGTTGGCCATTTCTACACCCCCTGGGGGCAGATGGGCCTATTTTGTAAGGCCCACCTGCCCCCAAGGGGGGCAGAAGCCACTTAGACACCAGGGATAGTGTGTGTGTGTATGTGTGTGTTAGTGGATGGGGGGGGCCTTGGACAAGGGTCGCCCCCCACTTTGGGGGCACATGTACCCAGGCCATTTCTGCACCCCTTGGAGACAGATCAGCCTATTATTTTTAGGCTGGTCTGCCCCCATTGGGGGCAGAAACCACTAGAACGCCAGGGATTTTTTTTTATTTGTTTATTTTTGTGGGGGGGCGTCCCCTTGGTCACGGGGCGCCCCCCGAAGGGGGGCATTGACCTGTTTGCCATTTCTACACCCCCTGGGGGCAGATGGGCCTATTTTGTAAGGCCCACCTGCCCCCAAGGGGGGCAGAAGCCACTTAGACACCAGGGATAGTGTGTGTGTGTGTGTGTGTGTTAGTGGATGGGGGGGTGGGCCTTGGGCAAGGGTCGCCCCCCACTTTGGGGGCACATGTACCCAGGCCATTTCTGGACCCCTTGGAGACAGATCAGCCTATTATTTTTAGGCTGGTCTGCCCCCAGGGTGGGCAGAAACCACTAGAACGCCAGGGTTTTTTTTTTATTTGTTTTTTTTTGTGGGGGGGCGTCCCCTTGGTCACGGGGCGCCCCCCCAAGGGGGGCATTGACCTGTTGGCCATTTCTACACCCCCTGGGGTCAGATGGGCCTATTATGTTAGGCCCACCTGCCCCCAAGGGGGGCAGAAGCCACTTAGACACCAGGGATAGTGTGTGTGTGTGTGTGTGTGTGTGTTAGTGGATGGGGGGAGCCTTGGGCAAGGGTCGCCCCCCACTTTGGGGGCACATGTACCCAGGCCATTTCTGCACCCCTTGGAGACAGATCAGCCTATTATATTTAGGCTGGTCTGCCCCCCAGGGGGGCAGAAACCACTAGAACGCCAGGGATTTTTTTTTATTTGTTTATTTTTGTGGGGGGGGCGTCCCCTTGGTCACGGGGCGCCCCCCCAAGGGGGGCATTGACCTGTTGCCCATTTCTACACCCCCTGGGGGCAGATGGGCCTATTTTGTTAGGCCCACCTGCCCCCAAGGGGGGCAGAAGCCACTTAGACACCAGGGATAGTGTGTGTGTGTGTGTGTGTGTTAGTGGATGGTGGGGGCCTTGGGCAAGGGTCGCCCCCCACTTTGGGGGCACATGTACCCAGGCCATTTCTGCACCCCTTGGAGACAGATCAGCCTATTATTTTTAGGCTGGTCTGCCCCCAAGGGGGGCAGAAACCACTAGAACGCCAGGGATTTTTTTTGTATTTGTTTATTTTTGTGGGGGGCGTCCCCTTGGTCACGGGGCGCCCCCCCAAGGGGGCATTGACCTGTTGGCCATTTCTACACCCCCTGGGGGCAGATGGGCCTATTTTCTTAGGCCCACCTGCCCCCAAGGGGGGCAGAAGCCACTTAGGCACCAGGGATAGTGTTGTGTGTGTTTTTTTGTTTTTTTGTTTGTTTGAGGGCTGTCCCCTTTGGCAAGGGTCGCTCTCCATGGGGACACACTACTAAAGGTATTTTCTGGCTTCCTTGGGGTAGACAGGCCTATTCTTTTAGTAGGCCCATCTGCCCCTATGGCAGAATCCACTTAGGCACCAATTTCTAAATGTTTGATGGTGGGGTGTTTGTCAACTGAAGAAGTCTTTGCATTTGTGATAAAAAATGTTTTCCTCCTTTTTGTTCTAGTTCAAAGCTTTTGCTTTATTTGCTGTGGCTCCTTGCGGTTTTGGCGGTGGTTGACCTGCAGTTTGCACAGTTGCATGTTTTAGGTAAGTAAAAACAATTTACTCCAAAGGAGTATTGTTGCAATGCATGAATGACATGTTTGTAGGGGGTGTACTAAATGCAGGATTGTGTGTGAAATTGTCCATAGGTTTGTGCACAATGATATTTGTTTTGTCTTATTTCTAATTTGCCTTTCTTTCTTTATTTTTAGTGGGATATCATTGGTGATTGCTGTGTAGTTGCTGGTGAATCAAGCTTTTTCAGGCAAGTGAGCGGTATAGTTTGTGAGTTTATAACTCTTACTAACAAAGCTACACTTTGTTACTTGTCTTACACAGTGCTGGTTGTTGGTGGTGAATTTGTCCAGTTAATTTTAGCAGGAGAGATTATGGCTAGCCGCAGGATGACCGCTCAGCAGGTGGTTGGTATGCTTTTTGAGTCACAGTCTGATCATGACTATGAGACGGACTCTGCATCTGAGGCAGAGGAGGAAGTCAGAGATTCTGGCAGTGATGTTTCTGTTGGAGGGGAATCTTCTGATGATGAAGCCACACTCAGTGCAGATGAAGGGCCTGTTTTAGAGGAGGACATTGATGTGCCAATAGTGCAGCAACCTGGAGCTGAAAGGTTTCCCGTTATAAGACCTGATGTCTGGGTTGCCCCAAACATGGAGCAGCCAGAGTTGCCTGCCTTTACTGGTCTCCTGGGGTGTAACGCCAATACAGAGAACTTTATGCCTATCAATTTCTTTGAGTTATTCATGGATGATATGTTTTTGGAAGAGATTGTTGAGCAGACTAATTTGTATGCGGAGCAGCATTTGAGGGACAACGCTGCTAGACTTAGGCCACACTCTAGAGCTGCCCAGTGGATTCCCACAAATTTGGAGGAGTTAAAAAAGTTTTTGGGTTTGACTTTTTTGATGGGGTTGATAAGGAAGCCGTCACTGGCTTCGTATTGGTCTACTAGTCCCTTGATGGCAACAGCTATATTTCCAGCGACCATGAGTCGTAATCGGTATTTGCTTCTTCTTAGGATGCTGCATTTTGTTGACAATGCATTAGCCTGGCCACAAGATCACCCAGATTCTGACCGTCTTTTTAAGATTAGGCCTGTACTTGATCATTTTGTAGATCGGTTTTCGGAGGTCTATGTTCCAGGCAAAGAGTTAAGTGTGGACGAGTCTTTGGTCCTCTTCAAGGGTCGTTTGGTTATTAGGCAGTACATTCCTAGCAAAAGGGCACGATATGGAATTAAATTGTATATGCTGTCTGAAAGTAGGACAGGATATGTGTATAGTTTCCATGTGTACACTGGTAGGGATTCCAATATTGACCCCCCTGGTTGTCCTCCCACTTTTGGAGTTACTGAGAAAATTGTGTGGGATCTTGGTAGACGACTGTTCAACAAAGGTCACCATTTGTATGTAGATAACTTCTACACTGGTGTGCAATTGTTCAAGGAATTGTTTAGAGTGGACACAGTTGCTTGTGGCACAATCCGTTCTAACCGGAAAGGCTATCCAAGGGAGCTTGTCTGTAAAAAACTTGAGAGAGGACAGTGCTGTGCCTTGCGGAACGAGGAGCTGCTAGCTTTGAAATTTTCAGACAAGAGGGATGTCTACATGCTAAGTACCATCCATGATGAGAGTACTTCCCCTGTGACTGTTTGGGGCCAGGTTGCTGAAGTGCGCAAACCTGTGTGCATTTTAGATTATAATAAGCACATGGGAGGTGTAGATAGAGTTGACCAGAGGTTGGAACCTTATACTGCTATTCGTAAGTCTTACGTTTGGTATAAGAAGTTAGCACTTCACCTCTTCCACTTAGCAACCTTCAATGCTTTTATTGTGTTTAGGGATAGGTCTCCAGAGTCAAAGATGACATTTGTGAAATTTCAGGAGTCAGTGATAGAGAGCCTTATTGTGGTGGAACAGGCAAGAGTTCCTAGAGAAGCAGTGGTGGAGGATGTGGCTAGATTGAAAGATCGCCACTTTGCTGAGCACATTCCTCCCACACCCAAAAAAGACTTTCCAGCTAAGAAATGTAGAGTGTGTTTTCGAAGAGGTATCCGGAGGGAGTCTCGAATGTACTGCCCGGATTGTCCTTCAAAGCCTGGGCTGTGTGTCGGTGCTTGTTTTAAGAATTACCACACCCAGAAGAATTTCTGGGAACAACCATGAGTGTAAACTCATGTCTGTTTTGTATTTTCATGTGTTTAGTTTCATGGTTAGCATTTCTGTCATGTTCTTAGTTAGAGCTTTTGTGTTTGTAGTTTTGTAATTCTTTCTACTTAGTTAGGGGTGCCTTTGTTAAAAAAAAAAAAAAAAATGATGCCATTGTGTGTGGAGTGGGGCTTGGCTGAGAGTGTACATATTGACTTGCTGTTGGCTACTGCAACACACTGCCAGCCAAACACCAGTCCACACACTCCCATCAGCTGGTGTGATTGTTGTATCAGGCATGTGGGCGTATGTAAGTGATGGGCCCTTGAGTGGCGCTGTCTGTCGATGTGAGTGTTGTAATGTGCTGGGCCCGTGGCTGGCGGTGTGAATGGCCTTGTGTGTGTCATGTATGAAAGTTGTGTGAATGGACTGTAAAGCGGTTGGTGCCTTGTCGCTGCTTTACAGCTCACGAGCTGTGAGTCATTGGTTCAGTTTTTTGCCTTTCAGTTACTAACCGTGCATTTCATTTTTGTGAAAGCTCTTGTTAGTAAAATTTGATCCACTGAACCATCACTCACCCTCGTGCCAAATCCAACCAGTATGTGTGGTAAAAATGACAAAACCTGCTCCGCTGTAATCAGGCGTCGCAGCACACCTGTGACACGCTAGGTGCCTCAGGTGGGACCCCAATGATGAGGCATGCCACCAACTTGGTTGGTGGGTGAAGGGTCTTTTTCACATAACCTAAGTGTGTTTCTTTTCAAAATTTTAGTGTTTGGCACATCACGGACGTATGTGGGCACATCAAAACGATATATTACAAAACTACCTGTGTTTGGGGGGGAGAGGGCACCTATGTTTTTGGTCCTGTGTGCGGCCTTCATCTAGGGAAACCTACCAAACCCAGACATTTTTTAAAACTAGACACCCCAAGGAGTCCAGGGAGGTGCGGCTTGCGTGGATCCCCCAACATTTTCTTACCCAGACTCCTCTGTAAACCTCAAAATGTGCTTAAAAAAGCATATTTTCCTTACTTTTCTTCGTAAGATCACCACTCCAGCACAAAATTCCTACTCCCCAGTGTTCCCCTCAGTCTCCCAAGTAAAATGACACCTCACTTATGTGGGTCCCCAAAGCAGAGTCAGTCTAAAGATGTATAAAAGAATATGTCCTTATAAACTTGCTGTGCTATCCCCTCTATCTCTACAAGTTTTGGGCCTTATTCTGTTGCAGGCACCTGGCCCACCCACACAAGTGAGGTATAATTTTTATCGGGAGACTTGGGGGAACGCTGGGTGGAAGGAAATTTGTGGCTCCACTCAGATTCCAGAACTTTCTGTCACCGAAATGTGTGGAAAATGTGTTTTTTTAGACAGAATTTGAGGTTTGCAAAGGATTCTGGGTAACAGAACCTGGTCAGAGCCACGCAAGTCACCCCATCTTGGATTCCCCTAGGTCTCTAGGTTTAAAAAATGCACAGGTTTGGTAGGTTTCCCTAGGTGCCGGCTGAGCTAGAGGCCAAAATCTACAGGTAGGCACTGTTTTCAATGAAAAAATGTGATGTGTCCACGTTGCGTTTTGGGGTGCCTGCTGTCGCGGGCGCTAGGCCTACCCACACAAGTGAGGTATCATTTTTATCGGGAGACGTGGGGGAACGCTGGGTGGAAGGAAATTTGTGGCTCCTCTCAGATTCCAGAACTTTCTGCCACAGAAATGTGAGGAACATGTGTTTTTTTAGCCAAAATTTGAAGTTTGCAAAGGATTCTGGGTAACAGAACCTGGTCCGAGCCACCCAAGTCACCCCATCTTGGATTCCCCTTGGTCTCTAGTTTTCAGAAATGCACAGGTTTGGTAGGTTTCCCTAGGTGGCGGCTGAGCTACAAGCCAAAATCTACAGGTAGGCACTTTGCAAAAACACCTCTGTTTTCCTTCACAAATTTGGATGTGTCCACGTTGCGCTTTGGGGCGTTTCCTGTCGCGGGCGCTAGGCCTACCCACACAAGTGAGGTATCATTTTTATCGGGAGACGTGGGGGAACGCTGGGTGGAAGGAAATGTGTGGCTCCTCTCAGATTCCAGAACTTTCTGCCACAGAAATGTTAGGAACATGTGTTTTTTTAGCCAAATTTTGAGGTTTGCAAAGGATTCTGGGTAACAGAACCTGGTCCGAGCCACACAAGTCACCCCATCTTGGAATCCCCTAGGTCTCTAGTTTTCAGAAATGCACAGGTTTGGTAGGTTTCCCTAGGTGGCGGCTGAGCTACAGGCCAAAATCTACAGGTAGGCACTTTGCAAAAAACACCTCTGTTTTCATTCAAAAATTTGGCTGTGTCCACGTTGCGCTTTGGGGCATTTCCTGTCACGGGCGCTAGGCCTACGCACACAAGTGAGGTATCATTTTTATCGGGAGACGTGGGGGAACGCTAGGTGGAAGGAAATTCGTGGCTCCTCTGAGATTCCAGAACTTTCTGCCACAGAAATGTGAGGAACATGTGTTTTTTTAGCCAAATGTTGAGGTTTGCAAAGGATTCTGGGTAACAGAACCTGGTCCGAGCCACACAAGTCACCCCATCTTGGATTCCCCTAGGGCTCTAGTTTTCAGAAATGCACAGGTTTAGTAGGTTTCCCTAGGTGGCGGCTGAGCTACAAGCCAAAATCTACAGGTAGGCACTTTGCAAAAAACACGTCTGTTTTCCTTCACAAATTTGGATGTGTCCACGTTGCACTTTGGGGTGTTTTCTGTCGCGGGCGCTAGGCCTACCCACAAAAGTGAGGTATCATTTTTATCGGGAGACGTGGGGGAACGCTGGGTGGAAGGAAATTTGTGGCTCCTCTCAGATTCCAAAACTTTCTGCCACAGAAATGTGAGGAACATGTGTTTTTTTAGCCAAATTTTGAGGTTTGCAAAGGATTCTGGGTAACAGAACCTGGTCCGAGCCACACAAGTGACCCCATCTTGGATTCCCCTAGGTCTCTAGTTTTCAGAAATGCACAGGTTTGGTAGGTTTCCCTAGGTGGCGGCTGAGCTACAGGCCAAAATCTACAGGTAGGCACTTTGCAAAAAACACCTCTGTTTTCCTTCAAACATTTGGCTGTGTCCACGTCGCGCTTTGGGGCATTTCCTGTCACGGGCGCTAGGCCTACGCACACAAGTGAGGTATCATTTTTATCGGGAGACGTGGGGGAACGCTGGGTGGAAGGAAATTCGTGGCTCCTCTCAGATTCCAGAACTTTCTGCCACAGAAATGTGAGGAACATGTGTTTTTTTAGCCAAATTTTGAGGTTTGCAAAGGATTCTGGGTAACAGAACCTGGTCCGAGCCACACAAGTCACCCCATCTTGGATTCCCCTAGGTCTCTAGTTTTCAGAAATGCACAGGTTTGGTAGGTTTCCCTAGGTAGCGGCTGAGCTACAAGCCAAAATCTACAGGTAGGCACTTTGCAAAAAACACCTCTGTTTTCCTTCACAAATTTGGATGTGTCCACGTTGCGCTTTGGGGCGTTTTCTGTCGCGGGCGCTAGGCCTACCCACACAAGTGAGGTATCATTTTTATCGGGAGACGTGGTGGAACGCTGGGTGGAAGGAAATTTGTGGCTCCTCTCAGATTCCAGAACTTTCTGTCACAGAAATGTGAGGAACATGTGTTTTTTTAGCCAAATTTTGAGATTTGCAAAGGATTCTGGGTAACAGAACCTGGTCCGAGCCACACAAGTCACCCCATCTTGGATTCCCCTAGGTCTCTAGTTTTCAGAAATGCACAGGTTTGGTAGGTTTCCCTAGGTGGCGGCTGAGCTAGAGGCCAAAATCTACAGGTAGGCACTTTGCTAAAAACAGCTCTGTTTTCTGTGATGTGTCCACGTTGTGTTTTGGGGCATATCCTGTCGCGGGCGCTAGGCCTACCCACACAAGTGAGGTATCATTTTTATCGGGAGACTTGGGGGAACATAGAATAGCAAAACAAGTGTTATTGCCCCTTGTCTTTCTCTAAATTTTTTCCTTCCAAACGGAAGACAGTGTGTAAAAAAGACATCTATTTGAGAAATGCCCTGTAATTCACATGCTAGTATGGGCACTCAAGAATTCAGAGATGTGCAAATAACCACTGCTTCTCAACACCTTATCTTGTGCCCTTTTTGGAAATACAAAGGTTTTCTTGATAGCTATTTTTTACTCTTTATATTTCAGCAAATGAATTGCTGTATACCCGGCATAGATTGAAAACCCACTGCAGGGTGCAGGTCATTTATTGGCTCTGGGTACCTAGAGTTCTTGATGAACCTATAAGCCCTATATATCCCCGCAACCAGAAGAGTCCAGCAGACGTAACGGTATATTGCTTTCGAAAATCTGACATTGCTGGAAAAAGTTACAGAGTAAAACGTAGAGAAAAATTCATGTTTTTTTCACCTCAATTTCAATATTTTTCTTTTTCAGTTGTTATTTTCTGTAGGAAACCCTTGTAGGATCTACACAAGTTACCCCTTGCTGAATTCGGATTTTTGTCTACTTTTCAAAAATGTTGCGGTTTCTGGGATCCAGCGTTGGTTTCATGCCCATTTCTGTCACTGACTGGAAGGAGGCTGAAAGCACAAAAAATCTTTAAAATGGGGTATGTCCCCGTAAAATGCCAAAATTGTCTTGAAAAATTGGGTTTTCTGATTCAAGTCTGCCTGTTCCTGAAAGCTGGGAAGCTGGTGATTTTATCACCGCAAACCCTTTGTTGATGCCCTTTTCAGGCAAAAAACCACAAGCCTTCTTCTGCAGCCCATTTTTCCCATTTTTTTGAAAAAAACGAAATTTTCACTGTTTTTTGGCTAATTTCTTGGCCTCCTTCTGGGGAACCCACAAAGTCTGGGTACCTCTAGAATCCCTAGGATGTTGGAAAAAAAGGACGCAAATTTGGCGTGGGTAGCTTATGTGAACAAAAAGTTATGAGGGCCTAAGCGCAAACTGCTCCAAATAGCCAAAAAAAGGCTCGGCACAGGAGGGGGAAAAGGCCTGGCAGCGAAGGGGTTAAAAGAAATAATAAAATAATGGACTAAGACAGAGCAAGCTAAGTAGGTTAAAAGTCACTAGGTGACGGTGGCATAGACCTGCAAGCTAAAGGCTAAACTAACCTCCTGATTTGCAACAAAAATGAAATTGGATTCACTAGAAGGCAGTAGATCAGATGCAGTCAACTGCCACCACTCAATATCCACACATGAAGTGTACTTTGTACAGGTTTGGGTGGAGGACCCTTCCCTGCTGCTGCAACAGAAAATCCTCTCAAAGTGGTAGCTGGATCAAAGGTTAGATGCTCATGCCCAGAAGTTCTGAGTAACACACCCTCATTGCCCAATCTGGTGCTACTACAAAGACTTGTTACCACTTGATGCTGATCTTTTTTTTAGAACTCACAGGGGCAGCAGGGGAAGTCGTACAGGAGTCTGGTGCTCCATTCCAGCTGGAATGCCTCTGCTAGTGAGTGCTCTTGTGAGAATCCCAACACACAAAATATTTGACAGTATGCGGTCTCAAAGGGTTCTTACCATTGCTGTTGATGTTCTGCACCACCTTAGGTAGTAGATACTATTTGTGATCTCCCAGTGCCCCCATCCTCAAAGTTTTCTCTCCACTGCCATTGGTGCCCTACGCCACCCCGGATAGTAGATACTATTTACAATTTTCCAGATGCAGTCTGCTTATCCCATCCACTCCTACATTCATGGATCCTACCAGGTGGTTCTCGATTAGGAAAATTACCTGATGCTCTAACCAAATCTAGATGTGCTGATCCTCCTTACACAGGAAAGAGAACACCACTCTGCAAAAGTCCTGTCTTAATGGATAATAGGAAGGCCTTCAGAGCTAGATAAATGGCCTGCAACTCCAACAGATTGTTATGGAGCGGGGCTTCCATGTGATCACTTCCACTAAATGGCCTCCCCAACCCAAAAGTGATGTGTCCATCACCACCGTCAGCTCTAAAAAATCCGCAAAGAGGAAACAGGAGGCTACAGGGTTAAGAAGCCTCAGCACTGCACTAACACCGTCAGCATCTCAATCAACTCAGTCACATTCCTGGACACCCAAAAACACACCACTGTCACACCCTTGCTCAAGAAAGCATCCCCTGATCTAGCCTGACTCTTTAACTACAAGCCCATCTCCCTCCTGCCATACCTGGCTAAAGAACTAGAGAAATTAATCCACTGACACCTCAACCACCTCAGCATCCATCAGCTCCTCAATGCCATGAAGTTCAGATTTAGGCCCAACCTCAGTACAGAAACAGCACTCCTCACTGTCTCACACCAAATCCTCATTGGGCACCTGCATGGGATTGGCATCCAAGGACTTTCTCTCTACTGAATCTGCTCCTTCTTTATGGATAGATCTCAAGCTGTCAGCATGGCATCTCACTCCTTGGATGCCAGAAAACTCATCTGCAGTGTGCCTCATGGTTCATTGTTTAGCCCCACCATTTTCAATGCACACATGATCCCTCTGGCCGCTATCATCTGCGCATACAACATCCTCTCCTGTGCCAACAACACATAACTCATATATTCCTTCTTAGACAAGACCCCCAACACAAGAAACAAGTTCACCGCCTCCATGACCAAAGATGCTAACTGGATGAATGCCAGTTGTCTCAAGCTCAACACAGACAAAACAGAAGTACTGATTATGCACTTTATAGATACACATAACATACCAAAGGTCCAACGTAAGCTGGAGATCCTGCCCTTCTTCAGTGTAAGGAAACAGGGAGAGAAACAACTCTTTCCAAGTCTGGAAACCTTGTGATAGCTCTTTTGCAGCATAAGACTCTCATCTATTGTAACAGAATGGACAGATCCTCCTCTGAAAGTTGATCTGCTGTGTGGGTTAAATTTGTCAGGGCAAAAAGAAAGGGTAGGGCATAGTCATGCTGAATGATGCAGATGTGAATCCCTCCCAAGAACAAAGTGCTGAATCCTGTTCCCCACAAGAGGAGTGTGTGCTGCTAAGGACAAACTAAAGCATCTTGGTGGTTGTTCCTGCAGGGGAAGGGAATTGGGGAGACCAGAGCCTCTCCTGACATGTTTTGCCTGCCAGACCCATGTCCCTGGCCTCAAAAAGACTGGGGTGATTGCTGCATTGGCTATGGAGGCTGTTGGTGCCCATACATCAGCCCCCTGGAGTAGCATTGGAATTTTCTGAACTGATATGGAAGCAGCTCAGCAGAGCCAGGGAGCATGCTGTGACTCTTCCTGTCTTTAAATTGCTCCAAGGAAAAATCTGCATTTGCACTGAAAAGGCATATGCCATCAAAGGGCATATCCATGAAGGAGGCTTGTACATTTCTAGAAAATCCTGTAGAATGCATTCACATTAGGAGCATACGACTGGTGCCAACTGTCCTTCCCTAGCAATAAGTTTCTATTTAGGCCATCATGAACCACATATTTGGCTGTGTCTTATCTACCATGAATTGAAAGAATGGAGAGGCCCTAAGGTCTACCCGGTCGGTTGGAAAGACTTTGCTGGCCATGTCCTAGAAGGCACGTGTAAAGTGACCTAATAAACAGCACTGACCGATCTCAGTGCTAGGCTAGCAGAAGAAAATATAGGGCAGATTTAGGAAAAGTGGCGCTGCACCCAGTGCAGCGTCACTTTCCTTGCACTACTTAGCTCCCCCTACCACCACCATGTGTGTGGCACATTTAAAATAAGTCGCACTATGGGGCAGGCTAGGGGCAGAAGAATTCTTGATGCTATTGAGGCATTCAGGGTTAGCTCCAAAATTTTAGGGCTAACCCTCAACAGTACATGGGGCCCATAGTAACCAATGATGTGCCCCCTTTCAACACCTGCTCTGAGCAGGCGTTAAAAAATGCTGAAAAAAATGGCACAAATAAATCTTTTAGATTTCTTTGCACCATTTTTCGCCCCCCTCAATGGGGGAATGCCCTCCTTGCAAACATTATGCCTGGCGCAGGCATAATGTGGCACAAGGGGTTACAAAATCGCACAGTGCATGCATTGCACCACTTTGTAAATCTGGTGTGGTTATTTTGACCTTGTTGGGTCACGTTAGCGTAAAGAAAAAAATGATGCTAATGTGGCGCAAAGAGATGCTAGGCCCCCTTAAATCTGGGCCTATATGTTTTCTAAATCCCTCAATGAACTGAGGCCTGCTTTGGTAGTTTAAACCACAGCCACCAGGCTTTCTGGAGTAGTATGTTCAGTGAAAAAATCAGGATCACCAGGATCCCATATGTGACACTTGGCTACCTGCCTCTTCACCTATGGGCAGGAAATGGGCTGTAACCAACTGGCCATCCTGGTATTGGAGGGGGCGTTGTTTACGGACGTTGTTTACGGACGTTGTTTATGGACGTTTATTTTAGTCTCTAAGGAAGGCAGCTGCAAATTCTGAGCTTTAGCTGCCTCTTGTGACACTAATGCAAATTATACCATCTCTTCTGTTGGCAGCTCAAGTGGTGAATCAAACACTACTTCTGGGGAGGTTTGACCTTTTTGTCCATGTAAAAGTTGTCATTTGCATAGTGAGGAGAGACAAAACCATCCCCTTTCCCACCACCATCCTCTTCCTCTTTGGGTGTACCCTCTTGGACAATACAATGTTTAGAGTTAGAGCCAAAAAGAAAATGGAGCCTTTCTTGGAGTTTCAGCTCTGATAGAGGCAGTTGGTAAGAGTCACACGTATGACAACTGTTTGTGCTTTTGCAATCTCTTTGGGCAACATCGGTTGATAATGGGCTGAAATCAGTTCATTGCTGGACATCAAAATCAGCACCAGATCCTCTTCTGGTGGGTGCAGGAGTGGATGTCTGTACCAGAGTCAGATTGGGCCCAGAACGGGTCCCAGTAGTCAGATGTCTCTGAAGATGGATTTGATCCCTAAAACCAGAGACACGCCTCATGCAGGTCTGTGACCGACATCTGCTTTCTACAGTCTTGACATGGTTTGACGCCAATTGTTTTAGGAGGGGTTATCATTCCATACCACCCTGGATTAAGCTTGGAACACATCTCATCAGAAGGCTGATAAATTGGCTTCAGTGCTCCCGGTCTGTGTTGCAAGGCTCTGCTTCTTCAATTGCAGGGTGGTATTGAGCTGGTGTGAACCCCACACAACCACATAGAGGCACACATGAGCATTGCTGTAGAAAAATGTGCTGATCCAGTCTGAGGCCGGGGGAATATTCTACAGTGAGAAATCTGGGTTTAGAATTATCCATAAGAAATTCCTGTTTGATGCACCAGTTCCAACACACAGATGGACTCTAGATTCCGTATTTCCAATGTATTCTGAAATGGTTGTTTTTCCCAGTGCCTTGAATTTACCACAGTGAGATATGGTGCTATAGAAAACTCCTAATAAGTAATCTGTTTGTTATCTGGAAGCACTCACCCTCTAGACTCATTGTACCATGAACTACCGTAGCATGATCTAGTGTTTACACCTAGACCCACCCACTACTGCTGTGTGTCATGTTTACCTCCTACCACAATCACTGTCTATAGTCTCATTCATATCACGGTTATCAATGGCAGTTCACACAATCCAGCTGTCCCTTAGGTAAGTGATAAATAATTGTTCTTCTACTGTCATCATGGCCAGAGCATCTGGGCCCCTATACTTTGCATGCAAATGTCGGCCTTCTACATTGTGCCAAGTCTACATTATGATCCACACAAGGTAGCATGTGGTCACTTTACCTTCCTCCTGTTTCCATCACATGGGGCAATAGCATGTACATACTGATAATCCATTACACTGTCAACAACTCAGTCATCAAAGTACAGTGCATAGTTTTCAACATCATGCCCAGGTTAGCACTTTCAAGAATGAACGCAGTGAACCCCTGTGAGAAATTGGGTTGCTGGTTGGGAGGGGTTTGAAGCCTTCTCAAGCAACAGCCACAATCCTTGTCAGGGTGAACCACAAAAGTCACTAAATTAACCTTGCTTAACCCTCTGGTAGCTTGGCGCAAAAGCAGTCAGGCTTAACTTAGAGGCAATGTGTAAAGTATTTATGCAGCACACAAACAGCAATAAAGTAAAAACACAAGAAAAATCCCTCACTAATTTAGAATAGAGTACAATTTGATAAATTATTTGACACCAAAATGACAAAAATCGAATCAGTATAACAAGAGATATGCAATTTCAAAGATTTATGGTAAGTATAGCGCCTAAAAGCACAAAGTGCCACAATTATCTGGTCATGAAAGACCAGGTAAAAGTCACAAGTTCAGGCCGACTGTAATGGAGCATGGGCCAGATACAAGGACCAGGTGAGCCCCACAAAAAAGTTACCATCTAAAGTTCAGTGTGAAGAGATCCGTTTACAGTGGGCAAGGCGGCGAGGAGCAGGGAGAGCATCACAGATGATCATTGATGAGGCACGAAGAGCAGGCAGGGTGTCGTAGACGGTCATCACTGCAGTGTTAAGATCCAGTTGGGCGTCACAGATGGTCATTGCTAGAGCTTTGCGTTGGCTGTAACCACTAGGCTGTCGATGCCACAGCACAAAGTGCAGACCTCGCGTTGACAGTCATCACTGGTGGTCACTGAAGCGCAAAGAGCCGAGTTCACTGGAGCTTAGCAATGGGCGGTTGGTGTGAGTGGCAAGATCTTGGTGCGAATGGGGCATGCTGGTGGTTATGAAGAGCCCAAAACTTCAGGAATACTCCTTTTCTTCTATTAGAAGCCTAACTGATGCCACACGAAGGATCCAGGACCAGGCAGGTGCAGTGCAGCAGGCCAGCTAGGCAGATGCAGGCATGACTTGGAACTGTAGGCCAGTTAACTAGCCCTTAGAGTCACTCAGCTAGCCTTGGATGAAGGGAGTAGTTCCAGTTCTTCTTTTCAGACAGCAGGGCAGGTCTTCTGGCAGCAGGGCAGTCCTTCTGTAGTGTCCATGGGCCAGGAGTGTACCCAAGAATGCCTCTGAGGGTCCCATTTGTTTGTCTGGAGCCCCGTTTCAGGTTGGAGAAACTTTGGGATTGTTCCCCTTAAGAAGTGTATGGAACTTACTGCCACCCTTCCCTGGTCTCAGGCTGTCTGGGGGCACAATAGGCTAGTGTGAAATCCTTTGTTCATGAGCTGAACTAGTGCCATTGAAGTGCACGTGTAGTAGGTGACAGCTCTGCCCCCCCATCAAGTAAGGATGGGCTATCCTGCCAACATCCAGGGCCTCTATTGTGATGGTGTTTGGGAATACATAAAGGCCAACTGCCAGCTACACCTCGGCATGTGACTCAGGATATTGGCTGCTGGAACGAAATGGTTAGGACAAGAAAATGCCAACTTTCTAAAACTGGCGTTTTCAGAATTGTGACTTAAAATTTGACGTTACCATTAAAAATTATGTAAACTACAATTCTTCAGACACCAAACATGAGATCCCTAACTGCTCCCAAACAAAAGTTCTCACTTATTATTAAATGTAATAAGGTAACCCATTGTTATCCTACGGGACAGGTAGGCCTTGCAATAGTGAAAAACTCATTTGAGAGATTTCATTACCAGGACATGTAAAACGTAAAAGTACATGTCCAACTTTTTGAATACAACTCACCCTGCGCTATGAACTATTTAGGGACTTCCCTATGTGTGTACTGAAAAGGAAGGATTGGGCCTGGTAAAAGGTTTATTTTGCTAGGTGGAAATGGCTGTTTAAAACTGCCCACATAGGCTGCAGTGGCAGACCTGATGTATGTTTTAAAGGGCTTATTGAGTGGGTGGCACAGTTAAGTGCTGTAGACCCACAAGTAGCATTTACTTTACAGGCCCTGAGTACATGTAGTGCAATTTTACTAGGGACTTATACGTCAATTAAAAATGCCAGTTGGGTGTAAGCCATTTTTACCATGTTTAAAGGAGAGAGCACAAGCATTTTATCCCTGGTTAGGAGTGGTAGAATTCAGTGAGTCCTAACAGCAAACAAAAACGGTTTTCCGAAAACAGGGAGATTGAAGACAAAAGGCTTGGGGTGGCCGTCCAGAGAGATATAGGCCCAACAAGTACTTACAACTAATTTCACAAATGCAAGTCAAGTTACGTACAGCGTGTGCTTGCCTCTCCTTCCCTCCCAATGCACCACCACAGTCCCCATTTCCCAAACAGCATCTAACCCACTCTCCATTCAAAATAGGTAATATTTTCCAAAAAAGTGATGCTTCTTATTACACCTAGCCAGTTACTAAATAGCTAACGGTACTGTCCTTCCATTTAGCACAGATATCCCAACATGAAGAATGTCCCAAAAAAGACAATCTGGTTACAATGCTAAACCTCATCCCTACTCCAAACGTGTTCTAGGACCTTAGTCACTTTAGGTTTCTAATAGGCGCTAAATAGGATTAAACTACATGGGTGTTAGCTCATGCCACCTTCAAATTTTTAGACTGTTACTTATACACCAATTGCATTTCCAGAAATGACTATCTTATCTTTTTTAAATATTTGGGTGGCCATATTAGAACAGAAAATGCTGGTTTAATGGGAGTGTGTCATTGTAATAATCAATTATTGGGGTCCTTTTGCACAATCTACAAATAGTATTAACTCTAAACACAGAAGCAAGCTACTATCTCTATAGGCTATGCAGGACCGACCCTCTCTTCTCAAAAGTGCACCACAACCTATTAAGCTTTCCCTTTTTCTTTTCTGCCACATATAGAATGCCTCATGTGCTATATATGGGCAGTAAAAAACAAAATAACTTGATTATGTTTACTCTTTCCACCACCATAAATTTTGAAGATCTTGAAATATCCATTAGCAGGAAAATATTTATGTCTACAGTTCATGCTATACAAAATCTACTTGTTAAGGTTCATGGCTTGTGTAGCATTATGGTCCTGATTTAAGAAAAGTGGTGCTGCACCCATAGAGGGGCCCTCTTTATAGTGTGCAAAGCTAGGCACACTATGCAGGGGGTCCAGGCAACCACACATTGGTTTATAGAGGTAAAAACTAGACCACCTAAAGCTTTCATTTTTATGGGAGCTTTGTCGAGCAGTTAGGCTAATCTTGGAGAAGTACAAAGCTTTTTTTGTACTTAAAGTATCAATAAATGAGATCACACACTCAAAAGAATACCTCAAGACTAATTTATCAAAATACTTCTAATTTTATAAACATTTTAAGACCAAGATCAACAGAATCTGGTAAGTACTTTTTAAGTTATGAATAAGGTTTTATGAAAAATAATCTTTTCTAGTGTAATTACGCACCATAGGATTCAATGGAGAAAATACTTTAAAAATGCAGATAAAATCAGGCAATGCGTTTACCAATGTCTTCTTTTGCAGGTATGTTGAGGTCGTCAGGGGCACTATGAACCATCTGGAGAAGTTTTGGTGGCTTTTGGATTCGGCGGGAGCAGCTGCAGGAAGTCGTTGGAGCTGGTGCCAGGGCACTGCAGGTGAACACTTGGAAAAGCACTGCACAAGCGGACTTAAAGGTAATCTGGTGGATCCCTTTGGGGTGTTGAGGTTGCAAGGGGTGGGGGACCCTTAGGACACAGCTGGATCTTTGGTGCAGGGCACAGGGCGGCCGGGTGCAGAGCGAGTTGGTGAGCCAGGAGCTATGCGCAAAGGTGCCCCTAGAAGCAGGAGGTGGGTCTCTTTGAGGGTTGCTTGTAGGTCAACAGAGGCACTTTGGTGAGAGGTCCAGGTGATTCCTGAAGTCCCTCAACTGAGACTTCCTCCTGGTCCTTTTTCAGTCCAAAATGGGCTGTCCTTCTGGGTGTCCGACATGAAGTGACTAGTATCTAGGGCTATTACAAGATCTGGACACTGTAGGGTGCAGTGCCACGAAACATTGCACACTGGCAAGATTTGGCCTCATGATCTGATAGACTAAGTTTGGTTTGGCTGCAGCATCCGGTTCCTTGGCCCACAGCCTGTCAGTGAAGTGGCCTTCACTGGGTCTTTGGTTCCTTGATGTTGTGGAGTGATGCCTTCACTGTGGAGAGAGATCTTTGGCAATTTATGAAGAGTGGAGGTCCTCTGGGGGTTTGTAGAGTCTGTCCAATGTCCAAACAATCCTTCAGCTGTGATAGTCGAGTCCTGGGTGCAGCAGACAGGGGTTCTCGCCTTTTCTTGGTGCAGCAGGACATCAGTTCTCATGTCTTGGGTCTTCTTTGTTGCTGGTCTTCTTTTGTCCTTGAAATCTAATTTCTTAGTCTGGGGGTGCCCACCGAATACTGTATTTCGTGGGCGTTTAAGGGGGTACCTAATAGTGAACAATGAGTCATCTCCCTTAGGGTGGCTACACCCACTAAGTGACCACTCCCTGTGGGCAGAGGTCACTTCCCTACATCTGACTGACTATTTTCCTTCCAAGCAAGATAGAGGAAAATTAAATGGAGGGATCACTTCGCATGCAACACCTTAGGGGTGGTGCAAGCTAGGACTGACCACTCCTTATGTCCTTTGTCTGGTTTCCCACCATTGCCCCCCCCCCACAAGTGAGGGTTAGCAACAGAGGCAGCCATCTCCTGCTAGCACCAGGATTGGGGGTCGATTCAAGTTTGAAGTTCGCTAGCAAGGCAGTGCACATTCCTGAGGGAAGGGGAGTTAGCACTTTCACCCAGGAAAGGCTTTCTTCTGGGTCCCAGGGAGCAAGATCTTCCACTTCAGTGACTCAGAATCTTGTCTGGTGGTGGCCGGCTGGTTGGGACCGGCCAGCAACCATGCCAGGGTAGTTAGCTTTTGCAGGGGGCACCTCTAAGGTGACCCCTGGGTACATTATGTTATAAATCCAATACTGATACCAGTTTCGACTTATCATTCTGAGTTGTTTGATACCGAACAACCCAGGTGTCAGGAATCCCCAAGGTGCCTCCTGCATTATCAGTCAACATCCCCAGGGATTAAGGTTAAATCATATCTCTGTTCTTGGTTAAACCTTCATGTTTCTACGTAAACATAATGTGCTGTGTTACACAACTGGTTTTATAAATGCTTGTTTTACCAATGCTTCTTTGCTACTGTGAGCAGGTGTAGACATGTGCTTCTAATCGGGTGTGGTGTATACATGTGCTTCTAATTTGGTGTGGTGACTCTTCCACATGTGGAAACTCAACTGCTTTCCTGATTGGCTATAAATAGCAGAGTGAAGCATGCCTTCCTGCTTGGCTTTGTTTTGCTTCCTGGTCTCAGCATCTGATTTGGCAGTCTAGCCCCTGCTGGCATCCTCGTATTCAGGACTTTTGAGGCAATTCTTTTCTTCCTTCCTGTACCAGCTGACACCAGGCATTCCTCCAGCACTCCGGAAAAGACTGCAGCTAAGTGACTAGTATTCTCCAGAGAGTTTGTTCTTTGAGCGCCGCGCATTCCTAGAACATCTGGTGTATTTCAGACCTCGTATTTTGGCAGAGTGCTTATCTTGAAGAGACAAATGCATTTCTGAACATTCTACATTATTATTGTAGTTACTTGCCTAAATGTGCTTCAGGAAATCTGCTTGAGCTCAAGTACCACAAAAAGTGACAGTGCAATTTAAAAGAGCATTTACGTGACTTTTCTTTCTCTAATAGCATAACTCTTGGATTTAAATTGTGTCATTCCTGCCTGTGTTTCAGGTTTGAGGCATTTGCTTTTGAAGGGTTTTTCACACACACAGTGAAACCAAACCAAACTGTGCCACCCTAACTGTTTAAACCCGAGGGGACATTTGTATTTCTTGGATTGGTTTTTTTCCTTTTAGTTTAACCCTATGCGTTCAGGAAAGTTGTATGTGATATAATGGATGACCGTGTTTGTCTTTCTTGTGCATGATAAGTGCAACCACAGTTTTAATTGTAGTGTCCAACAGTGAATCTCTGTGAAGCCAGCCCCTAGTGTCGCAGTACTTATTGTTATGGTACTCAGTTTGGGTTTTTGGTAATGCAGTGTTAGTAATTGTGCCAACAGTTATTATTATCATCCAAGAAAAGTGCTGGAGCACCCAGTGTTCTTCTACCGTTCCCGTGCCAATATCAGAAAGACAGATCCAGCTTCAAGGAAGTTGAGTGCACTAACTCTACTATCACTCTGTCAACAACGACCTGCCGCCCGAAGATACAGGGTGCCTGGCTGGACCGGCAAGACGTGGCAGTGTTTTGTCTCTTTCTTTTCCAATCCCCCTTTCCTTTTGGGGCACCTGCTGGGGTTTCTGTGTCTGCCAGGAAGTGCTGAGAGGTGTTCCAGGAGGTCGGGGCATACCATTGCCCCTACAGACATCCTGCTTTTCAGGTGAGTGGCCCCGTCTCGACACAAGGGATCAGTGTAGGAATCAAGTCCTGGGTGCAGCAAACAGGGTTTTGCGCCTTTTCTTGGTGCAGCAGGACTTCAATTCACATGTCTTGGGTCTTCTTTGTTACTGGTCTTCTTTTGTCATTGAAATCTAATTTCTTATTCAAGGGATGCCCACTATATAGTGTACTTAGTGGGTGTTTTAGGGGGGACCTAGTAGTGACCAATGGGTCATCTCCCTTAGGGTGGCTACACCCACTAAGTGACCACTTCCTGTGGGCAGAGGTCACTGCCCTACATCTGATTGACTATTTTCCTTCCAAGAAAGATGGAGGAAAATGAAATGGAGGGGTCACCTTTCATGCAACACCTTAGGGGTGGTGCAAGCAAGGACTGACCACTCCTCCCGTCCTGTGTCTGCTTTCCTGCCGTTGCTCCCACCAAAAATGAGGGTTTGCAACAGAGGCAGCCATCTCCTGCTAGCACCAGGCTTGGGGGTCTAGTTTCAAGTTTGAAGTTCACTAGCAGGGCAGCGCACATTCCTGAGGGAAAGGGTGTTAGCACCTCCACCCAGGAAAGGCTTTCTTCTGGGTCCCAGGGAGCAGGATCTCTCACTTCAGGGATTCAGAATCTTGTCTGGTGGTGGCCGGCTGGTTGGGACCGACCAGCAACCATGCCAGGGTAGTTAGCTTTTGCAGGGGGCACCTCTAAGGTGACCCCTGGGTACATTTTGTAATAAATCCAGTACTGGTACCAGTTTGGACTTATCATTCTGAGCTGTTTGATACTGAACAATCCAGGGTTCAGAGTAGCCATCAAGTCCTGGGTGCAGCAGACAGGGTTTGGCGCCTTTTCTTGGTGCAGCAGGACTTCAGTTTTCATGTCTTGGGTCTTCCTTATTCCTAGTCCTCTTTTGTCCCTGAAATCTAATTTCTTAGTCTAGGGGTTCCCACTGAATACTGTATTTAGTGGGAGTTTTAGGGGGTACCTATTAGTGACCAATGGGTCATCTCCCTTAGGGTGGCTACACCCACTAAGTGACCACTTCCTGTGGGCAGAGGTCACTTCCCTACACCTCATTGACTATTTTCCATCCAAGCAAGATGGAGGAAAATGAAATGGAGGGGTCACCTCTCATGCAACACATTAGGTGTGGTGCAAGCTAGGACTGACCACTCCTCCTGTCCTTCCTCTGGTTTCCCGCCGTTGCTCCCGCCAAAAGTGAGGGTTTGCAACAGAGGCAGCCATCTCCTGCTAGCAGCAGGCTTGGGGGTCGAGTTTCAAGTCTGAATTTCACTAGCAGGGCAGTGCACATTCCTGAGGGAAGGGCTGTTAGCACCTCCACCCAGGAAAGGTTTTTTTCTGGGTCCCAGGGAGAAAGATCTGGTGGTGGCTGGCTGGTTAGGACCGGCCAGCAACCATGCCAGGGTAGTTAGCTTTTGCAGGGTGCACCTCTAAGGTGACCCGTGGGTACATTTTGTAATAAATCCAATACTGGTGCCAGTTTGGACTTCTCATTCTGAGCTGTTTGATACTGAACAACCCAGGGTTCAGAGTAGCCATCAAGTCCTGGGAGAAGCAGACAGGGTTTTGCGCCTTTTCTTGGTGCAGCAGAACTTCAGTTCTCATGTCTTTGGTCTTATTTGTTGCTGGTCTTCTTTTGTCCTTTAAATCAAATTTCATAGTCAAGCGGTGCCCTCTCAATACAGTATTTAGTGGGCATTTTAGGGGGTAACTAGTAGTGACCAATGGGTCATCTCCCTTAGGTTGGTTACACCCACCACGTGACCACTTCGTGTGGGCAGAGGTCACTTCCCTATACCTGATTGACTATTTTCCTTCCAAGCAAGATGGAGGAAAATGAAATGGAGGGGTCACCCCGCATGCAACACCTTACAGGTGGTGCAGGCTAGGACTGACCACTCCTCCTGTCCTTTGTCTGGTTTCCTACCATTGCTCCCGCCAAAGTGAGGGTTTGCAACAGAGGCAGCCATCTCCTGCTAGCACCAGGCATGGGGGTCGAGTTCCGGTTTGAAGTTCGCTAGCAAGGCAGGGCACATTCCTGAGGGAAGGGGTGTTAACACCTCCACCCAGGAATGGCTTTCTTCTGGGTCCCAGGGAACAGGATCTCTCACCTCAGGGACTCAGAATCTTGTCTGGTGGTGGCCGGCTGGTTGGGACCGACCAGCAACCATGCCAGGGTAGTTAGCTTTTGCAGGGGGCACCTCTAAAGTGACCCCTGGGTACATTTTGTAATGAATCCAATACTGGTACCAGTTTGGACTTATCATTCTGTGTTGTTTGATACTGTTAGAAATTGGGTTTTTGGTTGGCAGTCAGGTTAACCCCTGTCCAAGCAAAAGCCCTCACTCTAGTCAGGGTAAGTCACACGCAATCCAAGATTATCCTGTGCCCACCCTCTGGTAGCTTGGCACGAGCAGTCAGGCTTAACTTAGAAGGCAATGTGTAAAGTATTTGTGCAATAAATCATACAATACCACCATATAGCACCACAAAAATACACCACACAGTGTTTAGAAAAATATATAATATTTATCAGGATAACTGTAGGTCAAAACGAATAAAGTTGCAATGTGAATTTGTAGAGATATCACTGAAAAGTGATATAAAGGGCCTGATTACAACTTTGGAGGACGGTGTTAAACCGTCCCAAAAGTGACGGATATACCACCTACCGTATTACGAGTTCCATAGGATATAATGGACTCGTAATACGGTAGGTGGTATATCCGCCACTTTTGGGACGGTTTAACACCGTCCTCCAAAGTTGTAATCAGGCCCAAAGTGTCTTAAGTCTTTAAAAAGCAAACAAAGGCCCTCATTCCGACATTGGCCGGCGGCGGTCGCCGCCGGCCTGTCGGGGGCCGCCAGAATACCGTTCCGCGGTCGAAAGACCGCGGCGGTGATTCTGACTTTCCCGCTGGGCTGGCGTGCGGCCGCCTTCAGGCCGCCCGCCAGCCCAGCGGGAAAGAGGCTTCCACGATGAAGCCGGCTCGGAATCGAGCCGGCGGAGTGGAAGCTGTGCGACGGGTGCAGTTGCACCCGTCGCGTATTTCACTGTCTGCAAAGCAGACAGTGAAATACATTTAGGGGCCCTCTTACGGGGGCCCCTGCAGTGCCCATGCCAGTGGCATGGGCACTGCAGGGGCCCCCAGGGGCCCCGCGACCCCCCCTACCGCCATCCGGTTCCCGGCGGGAGAACCGCCGGGAACTGGATGGCGGTAGGGGGGGTCGGAATCCCCTCAGCGGCGCAGCTAGCTGCGCCGCCTTGGAGGATTCCTATGGGCGGCGGTACACTGGCGGGAGACCGCCAGTGTTGCCGGTCCGACCGCGGCTTTACCGCCGCGGTCGGAATGCCCATTGGAGCACCGCCGGCCTGTCGGCGGTGCTCCCGCGGTCCTCCACCCTGGCGGTTTGAAACCGCCAGGGTCGGAATGAGGGCCAAAGTCTCTTTCAAGCACAAAGTACCTGGCTTGGAGTGGAAAATCTCCTCAGAGGGCCACAGAAGAAGAGATACGTGGAAAAAGGGTGTGTGCGTTGATTACTCCCAGCACACACGGACTTGTGTCGTTATTTTTCACGCGGGGAAGTTGTGCGTCGTTTTCCGGTGCGCGGACAGTCTCTTTCTGTGGATCGCGGGGATTACCAGATGTCCCGGGTCTGTGCGTGGATTTTCCTGCTTGTTTTCCGGCTGCGCGTCGTTCTGCAGGGCTGCGCGTCAAAATTTCGATCTCACGGCAGGCGTCGCATCGATTTCTCCTCTGGAGGTCGGGCGGCGTTGTCCTTGCGAAGCCGTGCGTCGAAGATCCGGTCGTCCCGAAGGCGTCACGTCGATCAGCGTCGGTGTGCGGCGTTTTTCTCGCCACGGAACAAGCTGTGCGTCGAAAATTTCGGCACACGGAGCCTCCAAGTGAAAAAGAGAAGTCGTTTTGGTCCTGAGACTTCAGGGAACAGGAGGCAAGCTCTTTCCAAGCCCTTGGCGAGCACTTTCACAGCCAGACAAGAGTTCAGCAAGGCAGCAGGCCAACAGCAAGGCAGCAGTCCTTTGTAGAAAGCAGACAGGTGAGTCCTCTGAGCAGCCAGGCAGTTCTTCTTGGCAGGATGTAGTTTCTGGTTCAGGTTTCTTCTCCAGCAAGTGTCTGATGAGGTAGGGCAGATGCCCTGTTTTTTACCCAAATGTGCCTTTAAAGTGGGGGAGACTTCAAAGAGTGGCTAAGAAGTGCACCAGGTCCCCTTTCAGTTCAATCCTGTCTGCCAGGGTCCCAGTAGGGGGTGTGGCAGTCCTTTGTGTGAGAGCAGGCCCTCCACCCTCCTAGCCCAGGAAGACCCATTCAAAATGCAGATGTATGCAAGTGAGGCTGAGTACCCTGTGTTTGGGGTGTGTCTGGGTGAATGCACAAGGAGCTGTCAACTAAGCCCAGCCAGACGTGGATTGTAAGGCACAGAAAGATTTAAGTGCAAAGAAATGCTCACTTTCTAAAAGTGGCATTTCTAGAATAGTAATATTAAATCCAACTTCACCAGTCAGCAGGATTTTATATTACCATTCTGGCCATACTAAATATGACCTTCCTACTCCTTTCAGATCAGCAGCTACCACTTCAATACTGTATGAGGGCAGCCCCAATGTTAGCCTATGAAGGGAGCAGGCCTCACAGTAGTGCAAAAACGAATTTAGGAGTTTTACACTACCAGGACATGTAAACTACACAGGCACATGTCCTGCCGTTCACCCACACAGCACCCTGCTCTAGGGGTTACGTAGGGCACACATTAGAGGTGACTAATATGTGGAGAAAGGGGAGGTTTAGGCTTGGCAAGTACTTTTAAATGCCAAGTCGAGGTGACAGTGAAACTGCACACACAGGCCTTGCAGTGGCAGGCCTGAGACAAGGAAAAGGGGCTACTTAAGTGGTTGGCACAACAAGTGCTGCAGGCCCACTAGTAGCATTTAATCTACAGGCCCTAGGCACAGAGAGTGCACATTACTAGGGACTTATAAGTAAATTAAATAGTCCAATCAGGTATGATTCAAGGTTACCATGTTTTAAGGGAGAGAGCATATGCACTTTAGCACTGGTTAGCAGTGGTAAAGTGTGCAGAGTCTAAAAGCCAGCAAAAACAGTGTCCAAAAAGTGGAGGGAGGCAGGCAAAAAGTTAGGGGTGACCACCCTAAGGCTGTCAGGTCTAACATGTGTCCCCCCCAGCTGAAAGTGGGGAGAGCTACCCGACCTCCTGGGAGCTCTCATCGCTAAGTTGGAAGTATCTGGAGAGACCATCAGCATTGGCGTGGTCAACCCCGGGGCGATGTTCCACCGTAAAGTCCATCCCCTGTAGGGAAATGGACCACCTCAAGAGTTTTGGATTCTCACCCCTCATCTGCATGAGCCATCTGAGGGGCCTGTGGTCTGTCTGAACCCGGAAGTGAGTCCCAAACAGGTAGGGTCTTAGCTTCTTCAGTGCCCAGATCACAGCAAAAGCTTCTCTTTCAATAGCACTCCACCTCTGTTCCCGTGGTAATAGGCTTCTGCTAATAAAGACTACTGGTTGGTCTAGGCCCTCCTCATTTAGCTGTGCTAGGACCGCCCCTACGCCATGCTCTGCAGCGTCTGTCTGCACGATAAATTCCTGGGAGTAGTCATGGGCCTTGAGCACGGGGCCGTGCACATGGCTTCCTTCAGGGAGTCAAAGGCTTTCTGACAAGCCTCTGTCCAATTCACCAACCTAGGTTGTTTCTTGGAAGTGAGTTCTGTCAAGGGTGACACAATGGTACCATAGCCCTTGACAAATCTGCGGTAGTATCCGGTGAGGCCTAAAAAGGCTCTCACCTCAGTCTGAGTTCTAGGTGGTTGCCAGGCCTTGATAGTTTCAATCTTGGCCTGGAATGGCTGCACCTTGCCACCACCCACTAGGAGTCCCAAGTACACCACGGAACCCTGCCCAATCTGGCACTTACTAGCCTTGATGGTCAGGCCTGCCTGTTGCAGGGCCTGAAGCACCTCCTTGAGGTGGAGCAGGTGTTCCTCCCAGCTGGAACTTTAGACAGCTATGTCATCCAGGTAGGCTGCACAGAGGGCATCCTTGCCAGCAAGGACCCCATTAACCAACCGTTGGAAGGTGGCGGGCATTTTTCAATCCAAATGGCATCACCCGGAACTGGTAATGGCCATCAGGGGTTGAAAATGCGGATCTCTCTTTAGCCCCCTCAGTCAGGGCGATCTGCCAGTACCCTGAAGTAAGATCAAACGTACTCAGGAACTTGGCAGCGCCCAGCCTGTCAACGAGCTCATCAGCTCGGGGGATGGGGTGAGCATCAGTCCGGGTGACTGAGTTGAGACCCCGGTAGTTCACACAGAACCGGAGTTCTGGCTTCGCACCTGGGGCAGTAGCCTTAGGGACCAACACCACTGGGCTGGCCCAGGGACTACTGGATTTCTCGATAACCCTTAAAGCTAACATCTTGGAGACCTCCTCCTTGATGCTGGCTTTCACCTTATCCGATAACCTGTTAATTTTGTTCTTCACAGGGAGACTGTCACCGGTGTCAATGTCATGAACACAGAGGTGGGTCAGTCCAGGAGTAAGGGAGAACAGGGGGGAGAACTGCTCCAACAGCTCATAGCAATCTCCTTTCTGGTTTAGAGTCAGGGAGTCAGAGAGGATGACCCCTTTCACTGACCCATCACCTTCTTGGGCAGAGAGGAGGTCGGGGAGAGGTTCACTCTCCTCCTCCATTCCTTCATCTGTGACTAGAAGCATGTTGACCTCGGACCTCTCAAAATGAGCCTTTAGCCGGTTGACATGGAGCACCCTTAGGGGGTTCCTAGGGGTTTGGAGGTCCACTAGGTAAGTGGCCTCCCCTTTCCGCTCCTTTACTTTAAGTGGGCCAGACCAGCGGTCCTGGAGAGCTCTAGGCTCTACTGGCTCCATTACCCACACTTTGTCTCCAGGTTGAAACTCTACCAGGGTGGCCTTCTGGTCATACCAGCGTTTCATTACCTCTTGACTGGCCTCAAGGTTACTTTGGGCCTCTTTCCAGAAGCGGGTCATCTGGCTGCGGAGGGCCAACATGTAGCTGACCACATCCTGAGGGGGTGCCTTTGTAGCTCTCTCCAACCCCTCCTTGACAATGCTTAAGGGTCCCCTGACAGGGTACCCATAGAGAAGCTCAAAGGGACTGAACCCCACCCCCCTCTGGGGGACCTCTCGGTAAGCAAAGAGAAGGCATGGTAAGAGGACGTTCCCACTTACGCCTCATGGCCACAGGGAGGCCACCAATCATGCCTTTCAAGGTCTTGTTGAATCTCTCCACAAGACCATTAGATTGGGGGTGATAGGGTGTGGTGAACTTGTAGGTTACACCACACGCATCCCACAGAGACTTCATGTATGCAGACATGAAGTTAGTGCCTCTGTCAGAGTTCTGGTCACCACCGGTGCAGTTACGGTCCTCAGAGGGATTGCCTCTGGGTAACGGGTGGCATGGTCCACCAAAACCAGGATGAAACTGTTGCCTAAGGCAGTTTTGGGGTCCAATGGACCAACAATGTCAATGCCCACCCTTTCAAAGGGGGTGCCAACGACAGGAAGTGGAATCAGGGGGGTTTTAACCCTTTTCCCTGCTTTACCACTGGCCTGTCAGGTAGGACAAGATCTACAGAACTTATCTGAGTTTGTCCTCATTCTGGGCCAATAAAAGTGGGTGACAAGCCTGTCAAAGGTCTTGCCTTGCCCCAAATGTCCTGCCAGGGGAATGTCGTGAGCCAGACCCAGTAGGAAGGTTCGGTAACACTGGGGGACCAAAGGCCGGAACCTTAGGCTCACTGTAGAGGAGATCATTCTCCCAATATATGTGGTGATCGCCAGAGGCTTCACCTGCCGTCTGGTCTGAGGCTTGCTTCCTCAGACCCTCTAGAGTGGGACATTCTTTCTGCGCCTTGCAGAATTCCTCTCTGGTGGGTCCACCCTCAACTTGCCAGCCAGCAAGCTCCGGTAGGTCACCTAAGGTGGCAATGTCTTCCCCAGTTGGCTCGGGAGCCTCCTCCTCAGGAGCCCCGTCAACCACTGCGGGAACTTCTGGTACCGGTTTCCCGCGCCCCTTGCCCCTCCTCTTGGCAGCTCTCTGGGCCATTGTTCCAG
Organism: Pleurodeles waltl; assembly: GCF_031143425.1. Classification (NCBI taxonomy): domain Eukaryota; kingdom Metazoa; phylum Chordata; class Amphibia; order Caudata; family Salamandridae; genus Pleurodeles; species Pleurodeles waltl. The sequence continues at coordinate 485,223,317 of NC_090438.1, read as the reverse complement.
GCTCCAGACGCCCTTGACTTCCCTCTCGGTCAGCCATGGACCGTGTGGTCATGCAGACCCACTCAGGTAACCCTAACATCTCCAGGTGAGATCTGAGCTCCACTTCTTTCCAAGCAGTATGCTCAAGATCATTGCCTAACAGACAATCTACAGGCATGGCAGGACTCACAGCTACTTTCAGAGTACCAGACACCCCCCCCCCACTCAAAGGGAACCAGAGCCACCAGTAGGTGACTCTCACGATTGTCAGCGACTATGACCTGGTGGAATGTTTTAGGGACTATCTGCTCTGTTGACACCAGCTGACTCTTGATAGTAGTCATACTGGCTCCTGTGTCACGCAGAGCCTCCACCTTCTGCCCATCAATGGTGACCCACTGCCTGTACTTGGAAGTATTTTGGGGCATGTGGGCTTTGGGCACCATTTCTCCTTCTCCCAGGGACACTAGGGAAATCTCTACCTGTTCCCCAAAGTTATCTGGGTCCATCTCCCCCCGAGCGCTACACTAGTCAACCCAGGTGTCTGTCAGGTAGTGCACGGTGCTCTCTTGGAGCACTGGGGGTCGCCTTTATAGTGACCATACTGGTAACACTCCATGCATTTGGGGTTGGATTTCCCTGACCTATCGTATGTCCCTGGCTTTTTCCCAAATCTGGAAAAGGAATGGTTGCCACCCCCTCCCTGGGAATTCTTTTGGGGGCCTTTGGAGAGTTCCTTATCTGTAAGTTTATCTCCCCCCTCTTTCTTCTGTTGGGAACCCTGATCACCTTTGTGGGTGTCCCCCCCAGGTACCTTCTTGGACACTCTGGTGCTAACCCAGAGGTCTGCCTCCTCAGCAAGCTTCCTGGGATCAGTCAGCTTACTATCCACTAAGTGCTGGCGCAACTCTGTAAAAGTAGTATTAAGCATATGCTCTCTCAGAATCAAGTCATATAACCCTTTATAATCATCTACTTTGTTGCCCCGCACCCATCCATTCAGTGCCTTACTGGAAAAGTCAAAGAAATCTACCCATGTTTGTGTGGTTTGTTTGGTGCTGTCCCTGAACCTCTGACGGTATCCCTCAGAGGTCAGCCCAAACTTGGCAAGTAAAGTGGCTTTCTGAAGTGGGTATGTGTTTTGATCAGGTTGATCCAATGTGAGAAGTGTGTCCCTCCCCAATGGTGGCACATAACCCCACATAGCTACCCCCCATTGCCCTTCAGGAACCTCATGAGCCCTTAGTGCAACTTCATAAGCAGCTAACCATTTATCTATGTCATCTCCCACCACAAAACTGGGCACCACATTTTTGGGTATACGAACCTTCTTTTCTCCAGCAGGTCCTGTCTGTATGCTGCCACCATTATTGCTGGATTCAGACTGTCTCGCCTTGATCTCCAGCTCCTTGAGACTCAGTTCATGAGCCAACAATAGTTTCTTTTCAGCCAAAGCTCTCTCAGCTTCCACCTGTTTGGCTGCTCTTTCAGCTTCAGCTTGTTTGGCTTCTCTTTCAGCTTCAATTTGTTTGGCTGCTCTTTCAGCCTCAGCTTGCTTGGCTTCTCTCTCAGCCCTTCTTTCCTCCTGTTGAACCTCAATTTACAGTTTTGCCATTTGCAATTGGAACTCCCTTTCCTCTCTCCTTTCCTCTGCGGTCAGGCTTTGCACAGAGACACTGCTCCCTGGTCTGGAAGGGGGCACAATTGCAGTGGTAACATCATCCACAGATAGCCACAAATCCTCTGAAGGGCAATTTTCTGGCTCCTCTTCCTCATCATCCTCTTCTAAATGGGCTTCTGCCCAGGCCCTCAGCGCCACTTGAAAGTCCTCCTTTTTGGAGGCCCCTTGTGTAGGTACCCTCATTGCCCTGCAGAACCCTCTTAGCTGTTTGACCGTATATGTATCCAACAGGACTAGGTCAAAGTCTCCCATTTGAGACCCAGACAGAGACATGTTGAGTGAGGATTTAGTTTTTGAAAATTGTCAGGAAGAAGAAAAACGAAATTTTGCAAAAAGAGATAAAAATCAAGTTGACCTTCAACTGTGGGTAGGTAGTGAAATACTTAGCTACTGTATGTCACTGCACAAACACAAGTCCTATCCTCACCGCTGATCACCAATGTTAGAAATGGGGTTTTTGGTTGGCAGTCAGGTTAACCCCTGTCCAAGCAAAAGCCCTCACTCTAGTCAGGGTAAGTCACACACAATCCAAGATTATCCTGTGCCCACCCTCTGGTAGCTTGGCACGAGCAGTCAGGCTTAACTTGGAAGGCAATGTGTAAAGTATTTGTGCAATAAATCATACAATACCACCATATAGCACCACAAAAATACACCACAGAGTGTTTAGAAAAATATATAATATTTATCAGGATAATTGTAGGTCAAAACGAATAAAGTTGCAATGTGAATTTGTAGATATATCACTGAAAAGTGATATAAAGTGTCTTAAGTCTTTAAAAAGCAAACAAAGTCTCTTTCAAGCACAAAGTACCTGGTTTGGAGTGGAAAATCTCCTCAGAGGGCCACAGAAGAAGAGATACGTGGAAAAAGGGTGTGTGCGTCGATTTCTACCCAGCACACACGGACTCGCGTCGTTATTTTTCACATGGGGATATCGTGCGTCGTTTTCCGGCGCGCGGACAGTCTCTTTCTGTGGATTGCGGGGATTACCAGATGTCCCGGGTCTATGCGTGGATTTTCTTGCTTGTTTTCCGGCTGCGCGTCGAAATTTCGATCACACAGCAGGCGTCGCGTCGATTTCTCCTCTGGAGGTCGGGCGGCGTTGTCCTTGCGAAGCCGTGCGTCGAAGATCCGGTCGTCCCGAAGGCGTCGTGTCGATCAGCGTCGGTGTGCAGCGTTTTTCTCGCCGCAGAACAAGCTGTGCGTCGAAAATTTCGGCGTACTGAGCGTCCAAGTGAAAAAGAGAAGTCTTTTTGGTCCTGAGACTTCAGGGAACAGGAGGCAAGCTCTATCCAAGCCCTTGGAGAGCACTTTCACAGCCAGACAGAGTTCAGCAAGGCAGCAGGCCAACAGCAAGGCAGCAGTCCTTTGTAGAAAGCAGACAGGTGAGTCCTTTGAGCAGCCAGGCAGTTCTTCTTGGCAGGATGTAGTTTCTGGTTAAGGTTTCTTCTCCAGCAAGTGTCTGATGAGGTAGGGCAGAGGCCCTGTTTTATACCCAAATGTGCCTTTGAAGTGGGGGAGACTTCAAAGAGTGGCTAAGAAGTGCACCAGGTCCCCTTTCAGTTCAATCCTGTCTGCCAGGGTCCCAGTAGGGGGTGTGGCAGTCCTTTGTGTGAGAGCAGGCCCTCCACCCTCCCAGCCCAGGAAGACCCACTCAAAATGCAGATGTTTGCAAGTGAGGCTGAGTACCCTGTGTTTGGGGTGTGTCTGAGTGAATGCACAAGGAGCTGTCAACTAAGCCCAGCCAGACGTGGATTGTAAGGCACAGAAAGATTTAAGTGCAAAGAAATCCTCACTTTCTAAAAGTGGCATTTCTAGAATAGTAATATTAAGTCCAACTTCACCAGTCAGCAGGATTTTATATTACCATTCTGGCCATACTAAATATGACCTTCCTACTCCTTTCAGATCAGCAGCTACCACTTCAATACTGTATGTGGGCAGCCCCAATGTTAGCCTATGAAGGGAGCAGGCCTCACAGTAGTGCAAAAACGAATTTAGGAGTTTTACACTACCAGGAAATGTAAACTACACAGGTACATGTCCTGCCTTTCACCCACACAGCACCCTGCTCTAGGGGTTACCTAGGGCACACATTAGAGGTGACTTATATGTGGAGAAAGGGGAGGTTTAGGCTTGGCAAGTACTTTTAAATGCCAAGTCGAGGTGACAGTGAAACTGCACACACAGGCCTTGCGGTGGCAGGCCTGAGACAAGGAAAAGGGGCTACTTAAGTGGTTGGCACAACCAGTGCTGCAGGCCCACTAGTAGCATTTAATCTACAGGCCCTAGGCACAGAGAGTGCACATTACTAGGGACTTATAAGTAAATTAAATAGTCCAATCAGGTATGATTCAAGGTTACCATGTTTTAAGGGAGAGAGCATATGCACTTTAGCACTGGTTAGCAGTGGTAAAGTGCGCAGAGTCTAAAAGCCAGCAAAAACAGTGTCCAAAAAGTGGAGGGAGGCAGGCAAAAAGTTAGGGGTGCCCACCCTAAGGCTGTCAGGTCCAACAGATACCAAACAACCCAGGGTTCAGAGTAGCCATCAAGTTCTGGGTGCAGCAGACAGGGTTTGGCACCTTTTCTTCGTGCAGCAGGACTTCAATTCTCATGTGTTGGGTCTTCTTTGTTCCTAGTCCTCTTTTGTCCTTGAAATCTAATTTCTTAGTCTAGGGGTGCCCACTGAATACTGTATTTAGTGGGCGTTTTAGGAGGTACCTATTACTGACCAATGGGAAACATCCTTTTTTACGACATTTTTTTTACGAAAGTCGTGGTTAACGAAAGCGCAACAGCGCTTTTTTTAACCACGACTCCGTTATTTTGTGCCTTAACTACGTATGTTCTGAACAACATGCGTGGTTAAGGTACAAAGAAGGGAGTTGGCGAAGGAGGACGACGCAGGTGACAAGGGGTCGACTAAGGTAAGTGGTGGGTTTAGGTTTTGGGGAGGGAGTGGGGGGTTAGGGGGTTTTAGGTTTAGGGTTGGGGTTGGGGGGGTGGGGCGTTTTTGGTTTTGGGGAGGGGGTGGGAGTTAGGGGGTTTTAGGTTTTGGGGCGGGGTTGGGGGGTGGGGCGTTTTTGGTTTTGGGCAGGGGGTGGGGGGTTAGGGGGTTTTAGGTTTTGGGGTGGGGTTGGGGGGGTGGGGCGTTTTTGGTTTTGGGGAGGGGGTGGGGGGTTAGGGGGTTTTAGGTTTTGGGGTGGGGTTGGGGGGGCGGGCGTTTTTTGTTTTGGGGAGGGGGTGGGGGGTTAGGGGGTTTTAGGTTTTAGGGTGGGGTTGGGGGGGTGGGGCGTTTTTGGTTTTGGGGAGGGGGTGGGAGGTCAGGGGGTTTTAGGTTTTGGGGTGGGGTTGGGGGAGTGGGGCGTTTTTGGTTTTGGGGAGGGGGTGGGGGGTCAGGGGGTTTTAGGTTTTGGGGTGGGGTTGGGAGGGTGGGGCGTTTTTGGTTTTGGGGAGGGGGAGGGGGTGGGGGTTGGGGGGTTTTAGTTTTTGGGGTGGGGTTGGGGGGGTGGGGTGAGGGATGTAGGGTGAATGGTGCCTATTAGTAATGCTTTTATCAGGAATGCCTTTTCAACGAAATATCGTTGTTAAGGCATTTGTGGTAAAATCATTAGTAGTAAGAACGAGGTCGGTGTTCCGACCTCGTTGTTAAGGCACTAGTTGTTTTCAAAGTCGGTGTTCCGTTGTACAATCGTGGCCAATAGGTCATCTCCCTTAGGGTGGCTACACCCACTAAGTGACCCCTTCATGTGGGCAGAGGTCACTTCCCTATACCTGATTGACTATTTTCCTTCCAAGCAAGATGGAGGAAAATGAAATGGAGGGGCCACCTCTCATGCAACACAATAGGGGTGGTGCAAGCTAGGACTGACCACTCCTCCTGTCCTTTGTCTGGTTTCCTGCCGTTGCTCCCGCCAAAAGTGAGGGTTTGCTCAGAGGCAGCCATCTCCTGCTAGCAGGAGGCTTGGGGGTTGTGTTTCAAGTTTGAAGTTCGGTAGCAGGGCAGTGTACATTCCTGAGGGAAGGGGTGTTAGCACCTCCACCCAGGAAAGGCTTTTCTCTGGTTCCCAGGGAGCAGGTTCTCTCACCTCAGGGACACAGAATCTTGTCTGGTGGTGGCCGGCTGGTTGGGACAGACCAGCAACCAGGACAGGGTAGTTAGATTTTGCAGGGGGCACCTCTAAGGTGACCCCTGGGTACATTTTGTAATAAATCCAATTCTGGTAGCAGTTTGGACTTATCATTCTGAACACAGGCTGTGCACCATGTTGACTTTGTCTTTTATGATTGCATCAGAACAATGCAGTGCTGGGTGCTTCTGGATGCTTGTCCACATAAGTGCTACTGTAGGTTCTTAAACCCATGAGCCAGATAATCAAACGCTAAACTCGGTGAGCAGATATAACTGACAAGTTAGCCCCTTTGTTAGTATTCCTACTGTCGTAAATTAGGGCAACCTGAAAATCACAAATTTAAATATTGCAATGGCAAGTTGACCTTTTCATTATTCAAGAGTGAATAAAAGTGCCATAAACGGATCAATATTGCTACTATTACGCCCTATGTTGATAACAAGAAGTACTTAAAAAATAAAACCGGAACTATGGGTGAGTGCATGCACCAACATTTACAAACAAGCATTTGCAATGCAATAGATCTCGCATTTGCTCGAGTTAGAGCTACTGGCGTTGTAAATACCTAACTGGACTTTTCGTGACGCATACATAGAAAATGAAAAGTAAAACAGTTGACATAAGCGAGCCGATTTAAAGTGCCACAGTTGCCGTGAGCGCGAAGGAGACATATAAAAGGAAAAACGAAAAGTAAACAGTTTACATGATCGAGACAATTCAACGCGCCACGGCTGCCGTGAACTCGGAGACACACAAAATAAAAAATGAAATGCAAAACAGTTTACTTAAGGGAGCCGATTCAAAGCTCCATGGTCGCCATGGACGTGAGCACAAACGAAACGCACAAAAGCAAAAAGAAGTTCGCTCCTAGTCAAACATATCGGCAAAGGTGCAATTATCCATGTAACTGGGTCGGTCCCCAAGGCAGTAACAAAACCGCTCCAAGGAGGAACAATCGATTTTTGAAAGGCAAATCCAGGAACGAGTGAAAGTGATGGGTGTGAGATGGGCATGGTTAAAAACCGACGTAGATACCAACACGTCGGAAAAGCAGCTCTTGATTACTGCTATGCTCGACCTAAAAACGAAAAGGGTTTCACGCTGCAGTTTCTTAGACAAAGGTGGCAACCCTTGGTGCGAGAAATGGCTACATGGTTACCTGGTTTAGAGAGAGGCTCCATGGAGAGGGAATGAGGATGGCTGCCTTATTGAACTGACATTGGCATCAGGAGGCACTTCACCCTCAGAAAAAGCCCATTCACAGGAGAACTCACCCTATATCCAGTTACCACACAAACCCCACAATGTGAGAGTGAAATCATGTACACGGAGAGGTGGGTGGGATAATGGGAAGTGGGGAGGCAGAAGAATTACTGCTCTTACACGGAGGATGAAGTGAGGTCAGTTCCTGATTTGCTTAACTGATGTTAGAGATCCGATGATGTAAGTAAGGTTCTGGTGGTACTGAAAGGACAAAAGCAAAGATTGTAATAGACAACAAGTTCTCTAGGGTGGTAGGGAACCTGAAAACTGAATAGAAGATATGCAAATCTTTAAAAAGCGGAAACACAGAATCAAGCTTTGTATAACGGAAACATTGGCTTGACTCCCACTAAACTTCCGAGGAAGAAATAATTGTCTGCATTAGCAACGGTAGAGGACGAAGGAAAGTCTTGCATAGTGTGAGAATTTTTACTGACCCAGTAACATTTTTTTACCGGCCGATTATTATTATAATGTGCTGGCCCATCCGAAAAAAGTTAATTGGTTGCCGTCAAGATTGTAATTGTTTTTTGTAAGGCTGCACTACACTCTATTGCTCATGGTAAAGTTACCTCTCAAACCAGGGCCAAGTCGTATGAATAATGTAAGGAGCTGTGAGGAACGCAGGCGGACACGAGCTCCCTGACTTCCACCTTATTCCATTACATACTCCGCTTCTGTTGATCTAGGGAGACCTGTCAGGATAGCAGCATCTTTGCGCTCAAGATAATAAAAGGGACTTCACAAAGCAAAACAGGCCCTCGATCGCTCAGAAAACTCACTGGCTATAATCCAAATGTAAGGCTTTAGAGTAGACCATGACGTGACTGTGTATTATATATAATATACAATCCACTATTATAGATGATTACCTGTTGGATATGATTGGACTTTCTTGCAAAAGCCACATGTGAATAGCTATAGAACGTCATGTTCAAGCATATTTTTTTTACTGAATTTCATAGGCCTTTATTTTTTAACAATTCAAAGGTTATTTGTTTGCAAAACGCCTTAATATAGAGAAAATATGTTTACCCTTTGACATTTTTGAACATCGGCATGTAAATTGGTACATTTTAAATACTACTGCAGTTTATTGTCTAAATATCCTAAATAAAAGAGTATAATCCCGTCTCCCGCGGGATTTCAATATCCTCCACTACTCTGGGTTGTTGCAGTGAGGCCTCCACGAAATTAACTCGCGCCAAGCAGCAGCGTGCATAGTGTCAGATCTTTCCTACGGTACTAGGGTATCCAGTTGTTGTTAGAAAAGATCAATCGATATTTTTAATGTATAGTTAGATATACACAGTGCTTTAAGTGGGATGGAAAAGGTGGGTGTCCCAAAAGGGGCGTGGCCATGAAACAACTAGGACTCCTGTAAAAGGGTGTGGCCTCTGTTACAAAGGGTGCGGCCTAATAGAAAGGCACCAGAATCATGTGTTGCACACATTCCTACAGTTCTTTCACAACCTCATTCATAAACAACAATTTCAACCCAAAAAAGTCCCGTCGTTCGGTGTTTCAGTAAAGCAGGATGTTCAAGCCAAGAGTTTATCGCAGTGACATTGTGCCCTCAACTAGAAATGAAAAAAAAGCAAGTATTTGCAAAGCAATGGGTCTCTCATTTGCTTGAGTTACAGCTATTGGCGTTGTAAATTCTTAATTGGACTTTTCTTGCCACATAAATTGGTCAACCTGCCTCATAATTTGGTCTTTTCCTGCCACATAATTCCATTGACCCTGCATATACCTAAAGCACTTCCATTTACCTGATTCCTCTATCTGCAGCCAAAAATGAAAATGTTGCCATCCCTTCCCAGCTAAGTACAGGTAAGTAAAGGTAAGTATTTACCTTTTTTTTTTAAATGCCATAGGGGAAGGCCGGGAGGGGGAACCCCATACATGGCACAGGGTGCAATGGCCATGCCCAGGGGACCCTTGTCCCCTGTGATGGCCATTGGGGTGGTGGGCATGACTCCTGCCTTTTCTAAGGCAGAAGTCATGTGGCATGGTAGGTTTAGCGCCATAAAATGACACTAATCTGGTTAGTCATCTTTTTTTACTCTAACCAGCCTAGCGTCATTTTTTGGTGCTAAACACCCATCTCCCATACCGCCACCCCCACACGGCTAACTTCAATTTTTAATATGGCTCCTGGCTGGCATCCTGGAATGGCGCAACCCAGCGCTATTCTTTTTTACGCAAACCTGCATTAGCGCAGGTTTGCGTAAAGAAGTATAAATCAGGGCCTTAGTTCGCCCAGACTAAAGCATATGGGTGATTGTGCAATAAGCCATGTAACAGGCTCAGCCTACAAGGTGGTAACAATCCAGCCTTAAGACAGGACAAACAAAAGGCATTTACAAACAACATCAAGGGATTTTTGAAAGGCAAGTCCAAGAACAAATGAAAGTGATGGGCGTGAGGTGGGTATGGTTAAATCCCACAGATAGATAACAACATGTTGAAAGACCTAAAAACACACACACATTCAACAGAACTTCAGCTGCCGTGAACATGCTGGTCCAGTAACTGTGGAGAAAGAAGAGTTTTCACAGAATGATTTCTTCTCTGTTTTACATCTCTTCTTTAGTGAGATCAGCTACAAATGTGCCATCAGCCTTTAGCAGCCTATCACTGCTTGGATGTTACATTTAGAGTCTGCGCTCTGCCCACTACATCTCTTGCCCCATGCAGAATCCACAGAGTACTCTTTCAGATAACACTGAGGTGATCATAGCTCCTGATCATGGCTGCATACACAATAAAGCAGCCCCCTCAAAGTTCCAAGGGCCGGGGAAGGGTGGTATCTTCCTGAGGTCAGATATCTTTCCTGCTGAGGATGAGAGCAAAAATAGTGATCCCCATACAGACCAGTATCAGCACCTGGTTTTGAGAACTGCTGGTTTTGAGCACCAACAGGACCGGACCCACTGAAAGCCCTGGACATACATCATCTAGTGTTAAATCACTTTATTTGTCAATAATAAAAACCTTACGGCCTATCACAATCACAGTCTAATTAAATTCAAACATCATATTTGTTTCCCATAAAATATAGAGTGGGCTTTGTGCCTAATGCTTCTAAATTGCTCCCATTCTCGTATTTTTTCCATCCAAGGAGCATTTTCTTCTCACAATGTTTTTATTGGGGTTGTTAGAAATGGGGTTTCTGGGTGGATAGTATACGCACCTGAGCCAGGCATAACCCATCATTATAGTCAGGGCATGTCAGTTACACACCAAAGATAACCTCTGCTCACTCTCTGGTTGCTTGCCGCAGAGCAGACAGCCAATGTGTAAAGCGTTTGTGCAACACAGTCACACAGCAGTACAAAGAATACACCACAAAAGAGACTGCACATAGGACTATGTAAAAATATATATACTATATTGTACAAAAAGCGAGAACAAAATGACATGAATCATAAATACTTTGTACATAATGCAGTTATCCAGATAGTACTCATTATCCTGAACAAGGCTAAGCAAAAATGGCATACATAATATCATTAGTGCATATGATACAAATTAGGCTGATAGGCTAGGGAAAAGGAGATGAATCACAATATATCACCATAAAACCATGTCAGTGAGCTCCGTAAGGAGGGGGAAGGTGGCACTTTGGACGTAGACAGGTGCTTGGGCTCCCACAAAGGATAGTGCTTGACTGTAGTGAGTGACTTCCTTTAACTCTAAAGCATTTTTAGGATTAAAAATGATGTGCTCAGTCTCTTTCCAGAGTATTCTGCTGATCAGGCACATTCCGATCGTGGTCAAGGTTGCATGTTACTGGACTCATAAGTGGCAGAGTCCCATTGTAACGGTGAACAAGGGAAGTCTTTTGATAGCCCTAAGACTTCTCTAATGGTGGGGTAAGCCAACAAGCCATTGGAGAGCACTTGGGGCACAAAGGGAAAGGGAGCAGCAGGTAGGCAGGCCAGCACATAAAGTCATTATGCAGAGTGGCAGTCCCTCCAGCAGCCCAGCGGGCAGCAGGCCAGCACAACAAAGCAAGTAGTCCAAATGGCAGTTGTTCCTGGCATCACAGCAGTCCTGCAGGCAATGTAAATATTGCAGAGCCAGAAGCACCTGGTCACAAGTCCCATCCATCCAGTGTCTAAAAATATGGGGTCAAAGCCCCAGTACTTATACTCAAAAATGCCTTTGATATGGGGGTAACTTCAAAAGAACCCTCAGAGTGCACAAAGATCCTTTTCAGCCCAGCTTTGCCTCCAGATGATCAGTAGAGGGTAAATCAGCTCTTTGTGTGAGGGCAGGGCAAAACCTATTGACATATAAGTGTGAACCACCTCTCTCTCTCCGAGCCCAAGAAGACTGTTAGTATGCAGATGAATGCAGATATTTCCCCTCCCTTGCCCAGTCCTTCCTGTTTTGTGGTTGTCTATAGAGAATGCACAAAGTGTAGCTGTCACCGAGGCCAGACGTGTATTGGAGACAGGCTGCAAAGCACACAGAGTTATAGGCACAGAGAAATGCCCACTAGCTACAAGTGGCATTTCTAAAATAATAATGTGAAATCCAACATCAGCGGCAAGTAGGATTTATCATTACCATTCTAAACATACCCAACATGACAAAGCTACTCCTTTCTGATCAGGAATTACCACTTAAATGTGTATAAGGGAATTCCCAATGCTAAGCTATGAGAGGAGAAGGCCTCATAGTGGTGAAAAATGAAATAGGCTGTTTGTCACAACCAGAACATGCGAGACATAAAAGTACATGTCCTACCTTTTACTTACACAGCACCCTGCCCACAGGGCTACCTAGGGCCTACCTTTGGGGTGACCTATGTGTAATAAAAGGGGAGTTGTAGGCTTGACATGTAGTTTTAAATGCCTAGTAGTTTAAAAGTACCTGTGTACAGTGGCAGGCCGGAGACAGGTTTGAGGAGCTACTTCTGAGGGTAGCCTAATCAGTGCTGCAGGCCACTAGTACCATTTAATTTACAGGCCCTGGGTATCTGGTATACCACTTTAGAAGGGACTTACAAATAAATCAGATATGCCAAACAGGCGTAAACCATCTACACCATGTTTAGAGGGGAGAGCACTTGCACTTTAGCATGGTTAGCAGTGGTAAAGTGCCCAGAGTCCTAAAACCAACAAAAAGAAGGTCAGAAAAATAAGAGGAGGAAGGCAAAAGGTTTGAGGTAGCCCTGCAAAAAAGGGCCAGGCCCAACACAACCCCCTCCAGCCTAAAACCAGGGTAGACTAATCAATACCTTGATGGGCTTCCCTGCTTAGGGCGATAGAACACAGACCTTGGCCCGCTACTGCAGGGGCACATGCCAGATCTACGCCTCTCTGAACCAGGTTGGATCCCTCTATCTATCCTCTCAGGGCCCACTAAGCTAACCCATGGGAAATCCTTCTCCTCATCTGGACCACATCTGTAAGTGCTTAACTTTAATTTCCTCACAGATGCATTCCAGTAGTCATATAGTACTACCATGGCCAACTCTACCCCTTGGGTCTGATTTCTGTACCCAACTGAAGGAAAACTCTGTCCACAAGGACAGCAACCAACACAGGCCACTGACAATGGTTAAGGTCCGAGTTTCTGTCCTCTGTGGCTTCTCAGAGTAAGGGAAGGTAGCCCCAGGTGCATTGCATCCTTCCTCCACTCCACCTCCCACAAGTCCAGGGGTACTATCATGCAACTGGCACTCCAGCCCAATGTCTGTATCCTTGGGCTGGACAGGAGTCAGGATTGAGTCCTTCCTCCCCCGGCCCTTCATTCTGGGGCTCAGTACCCTCCTTTGGGGAGGGGTACCACCAGAACCCAGAACTGGGTGGACACTGGTATTAGTTCCCCCCCACCCCCAAGTTGTCCTGTCACTATGAGGCCAGCCTAAGTGAATGGTTTCCCGGTAAAGACTAGACTCCCCTCCTAGTGCTCCCTCTGGGAACTATTCAGGCTCTGGGTATAGGGCACCCTGGGCCTTTGCCCGCTTCCACCTCTCCTCCTACTTTGAAAAGGGACATGGGATCCTTTACTCACCCCACCGCACTACAACCCTGGGATGGGGGAACCTGAGCCACTCTCTTTAGGATCACTCCCAAATGCCTGTCCAGACCCTCTGGTACTCACCCAGAGGTTTGCCTCCTTTGCAAGTTCCCTGAGGTCAGAGAACTTACACCCCAGCAGGTGCTGGCGTAACCCTGGAAAACGACAGAACGTATGCTCTCTGAAAATCAGATTGTATGGACCTTTAAAATTGTCTACTATTCTACCATTCACTTAACCATCAAATGCTTTGCAAACCTCCTCCACAAATTATTCCCAAGTCTGGTGAGACACTTCCTGGCTGGCCCTGAACCTAAACCTATATTCTTCGTGGGTGAATCCATACTTTCTTCTCAGGATCTCCTTCATTGGGGTGTATCTCTGCCCGCCAACACCCTTCTAAGGCCAGAAGGGCTTCCTTCCCATCATCAGGAATACAACTCCCTGTGCCAGTTCCCCAGTCCTCCTCAGGGATCCTGTGCACCTCTACAGCTTTCTCATACTCATGAAACCACTGATGTATGTCACCCCCCTTCTTGCAGCTAGGCAAAAGTCTGTGGAAGTGTGAATGGTATCTTTAACACTGGACTTGTTAACTTTGCTGACATAACACTGGACTCGCTAACTTTGCTGCCACCATTGGACCCTACTTGCAGTGCTGGTAAGTCCACAAACCTCCTACTACACTCATAGGCCAATTTCCTTTCCTCAAAAGCAAGTTTTTGTCTGGCAAAGGCCCTTTCAGACTCCGCCATTCTCTCTCAGCTAAGGTTCTTTCAACCTCTGCCCTTCTACAGCCAGCTGGGACAGCTGCAACCTCAGGTCCCTCTCAGCCTGTCTATCCTTGAGCTCCTCAAGGGACAGGATGTGGGAGGTGATGCTGTTCCTGGCACTAGACCCAGCAAGGGACCCCTTATCTATGGGGTCCTCTCTCTCTACCGACACTCCTGCCCAGTAATTTTCTCCCTCCTCCTCAAACTCCTCAGAGCCACTGCCCTCTTGAGGTGCTGATTGGGAACCCTCACACTCAGAGTCCTCACTGATCTCAGGGACCTTGTGAGGGGCGGACTGTGCCGACCCGCACATGTCTACAACTTGTGCTGACTCTGCCTATGGCGTCCCGGACGCACCCCGCAGAGCTGGCCTCCCTATTGGTTCCCTGCAGTGTCCGCGGGAAGGAGGGGCCGTTATAAGGACTGTAGGAGTAATGCCGAGAGAGCCGTTCCAGAGGAGGAGAACAGAGGAGCCGACCGACGAAGGGACGACAGGAACGGGAGGAGAACACAAAGAAGCCACAGCGGGAGGTTTCCGGCGTTACAGAGAAGAAGACGGTTCGGAGGAGCCGATACCCTCGCGATCCCGACCCCTGGATAAAGACTGCTGGCCCCGGGGAGCACTCGCCTAGGACCTGCCACGCTTCAGGAGAAGCGTGGCAAAGTCAGGTACGAGATGCAACACTGGGTAAAGGGGAAGGGGAGGGGGGAGGGGAAAAAGGGGTTTGGGGCACGGAAAACACAGGCACGAGCGGGGTGGGGCTAGTGATAGGAAAGGGTAAGGAGGGGAGGTAAAACCAGCACAGTCGAGAACATAAGAAAGAAAGAAGGAGACAGCGAGAGATATGAGCAAAGGAACAAAAGACAGAAGGTGATGAAATAATAGGCCATTCAAGCATACAAGGGCAGAAAGCGAAGGAGATAGCAAGTGCCTAACAGAATCCAGCTCAGAGAAGAAGAGCGGGACAGGGATAACAAAGACATAGGAACGCCCAGGAGAAAAGGAAGAGATAAGAGCCAAAGAACAACAGAGAGGAAAAAGAAAAGAAGTGAGACAGTAAACTGAAGACAAGAAGTGAAACATTAAACTGAAGAAAAGAAGTGAGACATTAGACTGAAGAAAAGAAGTATAGGTAGAGAAGGGATAGAGAGAGAGAGAAAAGACGTGAACCAGTCACTTACCGTACCTCTTCTTCTGTCCCCACATGCTTCCCGAGAGGCCTATTGAAGAGGAAGAGAAAGAAGAAGACAAAATTAACATTCAGACGAGAGAACAATACTACGAGCAAACAACTATATTCCTACCTGCCAAGAAACAAAGCCCACAAAAAACACTCTGTAATTGAACAATAAAATATACGTATCCACAGAAAACGTGAAGCGTGGTGTACTTACTAAGCCACCCTACGACAAAGTGGTGTCAGAAGTGGGATTAGAACCCCAAACATCGTCATTATGGAAGAAAAGACCACAATGGTGGATGTTATAGCACAATTAGCGGAAGGACAACAACACCTCCAATTAATGTGGGAACAACAGATGAAAGACGCTCGAGAAGAACGCGAGGCCCTACAAACAGCCCTTAAGAGCCAAGCCACAATCATCGCTAACAACCAACTAGTCCATGAAACAGCCCTCGGAAAGTTAACGGAAACAATAGCCCACACGAAGGTACATCCTAATGTACCAAGTAGTGTCTTACAAAAATATCAGGAACAGGAAGATCCAGATTCGTTTTTCCTTAACTTTGAGAGAGTGGCGAGCTCGGCTAATTGGCCAGAGGATAAGTGGGGTCAGTATATTGCCCCACTACTGAAGGGACAACTGCAAGCAACTTACCAAGCCATCAATCCTTCAGGTACGCTCCCATATCGAGAAATAAAGAAGACGATCCTAGAGAGAGTGGGACTTGATTGCGAAAGTTATCGGTCCAAATTCAGCCATATGAAGTGGATACCACAGGAGAATCCGCGTACGTTATATTACAGGGTACAACATGCTGCAGGCCGATCCCACCGAGAAGACTCGAGAAGAGATGTTTGATGTGGTTGTATTAGAACAATTTTTAGACGCCCTACCGAACACTACCCGTAATTGGGTTCGCCAACACCCCGGACTGAGCAACGAGACAACCATAGAGCCAGCTAGCGCTTTTCATCAGAGTCCTGATTTTAGAGCAACACCCAGCAGTATCCCTATCCCCTCTCCTGCACGTCCCAGTGTAGGAAAGGGAGCCACCCTAAGACCCTCAGGGACCCACGATCCTGACAGAGTACGGATACCTCATCCTCTGCAATCACCTTTCCCCACAACAGGGCCTCAGTGTTATCACTGCTCAGAGTGGGGGCACCTAGCACGCTATTGCCCACAGAGAAAGGACATGGAAGAACCAATGGGAATAGGAATCACAAAAGGAAGGGTATTTTGGGCTGGAGAAGCCAAACCTACATATACCCTCCCCATTCTTCTCAATGGAAGGGAAAAGGTGGCCTTGGTGGACTCAGGTTGCAGTCAGAGTGTTATACTTCAGGAATTGGTGGAATCTGGTCAAGAAATACCCCAGGCCCAAGTATTGATTGCCTGTGTCCATGGGGACCAGAAATACTATCCGGTGGCGGTCATCTCCTTTCAATGGAGGGGAGAACAAGAAACACTTAAGGTGGGGGTGCTACCCCACCTAGAAGAGGATATCATCATAGGGACTGACTATGCAGCCTTTTCCCTCTTACTGACCAAAGCAGGACATGAACATGTTATGAAAATGTGGTGGAAAGAAGTACCCTATGACGCAGGGGAGATGGGTAGTCAGCAACCTAGAATGCACCTAAGCAAAAGACAGAAAAGATTACAACGACAACAGTACCGGATAAAAGACGGGGGAAAGAGCAAGACGACTCCAGAAGCCATAGGCAAGGTATATACTATAGCCGGATATTTCCGACATAACCAGAGGGACGATCCCTCCTTAAAGAATGCATGGCAACAGGCCTTACAGGACGAGGATCATGGGGTGGGACCGAAATTTCTCATTCAGAACCAACTCTTGTATAGACTTCCTCACTCTACTGACGGTAGACAGAAACAATTACTAGTTCCTAGTAGTCACCGACAACAAGTCCTACAGTTGGCTCATGGGGACCAAGGGGAAGGGCATCTAGGTAGAGAGAAGACAGAGGAGGCAATACTCCGGAGATTCTACTGGCCCAGGGTTTTCGGGGATATACGCAGGTATTGTTCAAACTGCCCGAAATGCCAATTGTATAATCCCACTTCACAACCCCCGGCTCCGTTACAGCCGCTCCCGATTATAGAGACCCCTTTTTCCCAGGTAGGCATGGATATCATCGGCCCTCTCAACCCATCCAGTCGAAGTAGACAGTACGTTCTCGTACTAGTTGATTACGCTACCCGTTATCCTGAGGTTATTCCCCTCCCCAGCATGCACACGAAAGTAATAGCTCAAGCAATGATAGAGTTCTTTTCAAGAGTAGGTTTTCCTAAAGAGATCTTAACCGACCAAGGCACCCCTTTTATGTCCCGCCTAATGGGGTAAGTAAGTAAGACTTTGGGGATAAAACAAATCAGAACATCAGTGTATCATCCACAAACCGATGGTCTTGTGGAACAATATAATAGGACTATTAAATCCTTACTCCGGAAGAGCATTGCAGATGATGGCAGGGATTGGGAAAAAAATTTACCCCTGGTATTGTACGCGATACGTACCCATATTCAATCGTCTCTAGGACATAGTCCGTTCGAACTCCTGTTCGGTCGGCCACCCCGAACTCTGCTCAAAATGATAGCCGAGCAATGGGAAGAGACGGATGATGAGACAAAAGATCTCCTTACATATACCAAAGATTTAAGGGAGAACCTACATCAGGTCTGGGAAAAGGCCCACTCCTGTCTTCGAGAAGCCCAAGATAAACAGAAGAAGGGGTACGACACTAGAAGCGTGCTTCGTACTCTAAACATTGGAGATAAAGCACTGGTTCTCCTTCCCAGCAGTGAGAATAAATTGTTAGCACGGTGGCAGGGACCGTACGAAGTGATAGAACAAATCAGCCTCACGACTTATAAATTAGCCCTCCCACATGGTCACGGTAGGGAGCAGATATATCACTTAAACTTACTTAAAAAATGGCAAGAACCCGTTAGGGCCCAGACAATCCAACATATCACTACTGATAACAGTGAGGATATCCCGTACCCCTCCCTCCCAACCAACCAAGAAGAGTCCAGACCTCAGATCGATACCACACTCCCAGAGCCACAAACAATAACCCTCTTACAGGTCATAAATACTCATAAAGATGTGTTCTCCAAGCAACCCGGACATACCCCATTAGCTGAACACATCATACGCACCAAGAACGAATCTATATCACGACAAAGACCCTACCGTATCCCTGAGGCTAAGAAAGCCCTAATAGAACAAGAAGTCCAAAGTATGTTAAAAGCGGGAATCATAGAACCATCCATCAGCCCATGGTGCTCTTCCGTTGTTTTAGTCCCAAAACCAGATGGGAGTACTCGGTTTTGTGTGGACTATCGAAGAGTAAATGAACTAACCTATTTCGATGCATACCCAATGCCTCGGATTGACGAACTGTTAGAAAGGTTAGGACAAGCCAGGTACATGTCAACCTTAGACTTAACGAAGGGATATTGGCAGATCCCTGTAAAAAAAGAAGACAAGGAAAAGACCGCCTACGCGGCCCCCTCCAGGTTGTACCAATTTACTGTTCTACCCTTTGGGTTACACGGAGCCCCCGCCACCTTCCAAAGACTGATGGATACGGTCCTACGTCCACACCAGTCAAACGCGGCCGCCTATCTCGATGACATAGTGATATATAGCCAAACATGGACTGATCATCTCCATCACTTAAGGGCTATTCTACAAGCGTTGAGGGAAGCCCAGTTAACAGCTAACCCCGAGAAATGTAGACTAGGATTTACATCCATCCGATATTTAGGGTATGTCTTGGGACAGGGGCTAGTCCGTCCACAAATAGAGAAGGTAGAAGCCATTCAACAAATCCCAGTTCCTAAATCAAAAAAAGAAGTACGTGCCTTCCTCGGTCTTGTGGGATACTAAAGAAGGTTCATCACACAATTCTCTACAGTAGCTGAACCTCTAACCAATCTACTCAAAAACACTTCTCCTAAAACATTCTCCTCTTTTTCCGGACCGGCCCTTCATAGTTTTTTTCTTCTCAAAAAGGCCTTAACCACCGATCCGATATTATGCTGTCCAAACTTCCATAACCCTTTCTTCTTACAGACTGATGCATCTGATGTGGGACTAGGGGCGGTGCTCTCGCAAACCCAAGCAGATGGCTCTATTCACCCGGTATTGTACATCAGTAGGAAATTACTCCAGCGGGAAACACACTTCCCCACCATTGAGAAGGAATGCTTGCCCATTAAGTGGGCTATTGAGTCTCTGCGCTTTTATCTCAGTGGCTGAACTTTCACTCTACTTACGGATCATGCACCTCTCACTTGGCTCGCTCGAAACAAGGATACAACCGTTAGGGTTCTAAGATGGTTTCTCTCTTTGCAACCCTTTTCATTCCAGGTCCTCCCCTCCCCAGGGCGCCTCATGCTGAATGCGGATTACCTGTCCCGCCACCCGGCTCCCGAGCGTCACCGACAGCCACTCTCTAGGGGGAGTTCTGTGACGGGCCGGACTGTGCCGACCCGCAAATGTCTACAACTTGTGCTGACTCTGCCCATGGCGTCCAGGATGCACCCCGCAGAGCCGGCCTCCCTATTGGTTCCCTGCAGTGTCCGCGGGAAGGAGGGGCCGTTATAAGGACTGTAGGAGTAATGCCGAGAGAGTCGTTCCAGAGGAGGAGAACAGAGGAGCCGACCGACGAAGGGACAACAGGAACGGGAGGAGAACACGAAGAAGCCACAGCGGGAGGTTTCCGGCGTTACAGAGAAGAAGGCGGTTCGGAGGAGCCGATACCCTCACGATCCCGACCCCTGGATAAAGACTGCTGGCCCCGGGGAGCACTCGCCTAGGACCTGCCACGCTTCAGGAGAAGCGTGGCAAAGTCAGGTACGAGACGCAACACTGGGTAAAGGGGAACGGGGGGGGAAAAAGGGGTTTGGGGCACGGAAAACACGGGCACGAGCGGGGTGGGGCTAGTGATAGGAAAGGGTAAGGAGGTGAGGTAAAACCAGCACAGTCGAGAACATAAGAAAGAAAGAAGGAGACAGCGAGAGATATGAGAAAAGGAACAAAAGACAGAAGGTGATGAAATAATAGGCCACCCAAGCATACAAGGGCAGAAAGCGAAGGAGATAGCAAGTGCCTAACAGAAACCAGCTCAGAGAAGAAGAGCAGGACAGGGATAACAAAGACATAGGCACGCCCAGGAGAAAAGGAAGAGATAAGAGCCAAAGTACAACAGAGAGGAAAAAGAAAAGAAGTGAGACGGTAAACTGAAGACAAGAAGTGAGACATTAAACTGAAGAAAAGAAGTGAGACATTAGACTGAAGAAAAGAAGTATAGGCAGAGAAGGGATAGAGAGAGAGAGAAAAGATGTGAGCCAGTCACTTACCGTACCTCTTCTTCTGTCCCCACATGCTTCCCGAGAGGCCTATTGAAGAGGAAGAGAAAGAAGAAGACGAAATTAACATTCAGATGAGAGAACAATACTACGAGCAAACAACTATATTCCTACCTGCCAAGAAACAAAGGCCACAAAAAACACTCTGTAATTGAACAATAAAATATACGTATCCACAGAAAATGTGAAGCCTGGTGTACTTACTCAGCCACCCTACGACAGACCTCCTCAGTGTCTTCCTCAAAATCACCCCTCAGTCCTCTGTTGAAGCTTTTTCCCAGTGTGCCATTTCAAAATGATTAAGGGCTACCCAAAAGTCCCACAAGGACGATTCCTCACTCACAGCTAGTCCCCTCTCCTTGTAGAAATCATTTAAATCACCCAAACTGCAACACAACAGATCATTGAGATCAAAAGTAGATTCCATTCTGGAAAGGTACAAAAACACTGCTGTAATAACAAGAGTCCCAGGCGTAAGAGATGAAGCAGGAGTAAACAGTAAAAATGACCAAAGAGAACAGGAGAAACAAAACACATAGGACCTCATTATGACATTGGCGGTAAATGCCACTTACTGCCACGCTGACGGCTGCCAACACACCGCTGCCGTAGCGGATATCCGTTCACATATTATGACACACACACACACCAATCCGTCAGTATTCAGCCACATACACAAATCTGCCAGCCCAAAGGTCGGTAATAAACTGGCGGTATCAAAACCCACACCGTTACGCCAACAGAACACCCACCACATTATGACCCACAAATCACCACAGCAGACATTCAACAGTGGTAAACCATAGGCGGTACATAACGCTGCGCACAGAATGGACACCCACATACAAAACAACACCACATTGGAAAATTCAAACAATACACACCTGACACCCATACCCACACCACACCAACAAACTCACACCACTATAAAACACACACCCACATTACCCACAACCCTTTACAAACAATAATTACTGGCAGGAGATTGACACCAAGACCACTGGCACAACTAGAGCCACACACTATTCACACCTAAACAGCACTCACGCACTCCACATCACACACCCCAACATATTACCCAACACACCTTCACCAACACACATCACACAACAATCATGGCACCACAAAGACACCCCCCTTTCACAGAGGAGGAGCTAAGGGTCATGGTGGAGGAAATTGTCAGGGTAGAGCCACAGCTATTTGGAGCATCGGTGCAGCAGACATCAATAGCCGGGAAGATGGAGCTATGGTGGAGAACCGTGGACAGGGTCAATGCAGTGGGACAGCACCCAAGAACTAGAGATGACATCAGGAAGAGGTGGAATGATCTACGGGGGAAGGTACGTTCCATAGCAGCAAGACACCAGCTCACTATCCAGAGGGCTGGCGGTGGACAACCACCTCCTCCCCTACAACTAACAGCATGGAAGGAGCAAGTCTTGGCAATACTGCATCCTAAGGGTCACGCCGGAGTCGGAGGAGGACTGGACTCTGGTAAGTCAACTTTCAACATTTATCACCCCCCCCATACCTGCATGCCATCACATACCCTCACTCCCATCACTCTACTACATCCCACACACTCCACCATCACATCTCAATAATCCAAATGCCAAGCCCTGCATGCTGT
Organism: Pleurodeles waltl; assembly: GCF_031143425.1. Classification (NCBI taxonomy): domain Eukaryota; kingdom Metazoa; phylum Chordata; class Amphibia; order Caudata; family Salamandridae; genus Pleurodeles; species Pleurodeles waltl. Next base: position 485,201,231 of record NC_090438.1, on the reverse strand, counting down.
ACCAATGCGTGGACACCCCTCACAGCCCTGCATGGACACTCATCAATAAAGCATGCACAGCATGGAGAACTAACAATCCCATCATACATCAACATGCAAAAGCGAAAGCTGGCAGGGCAAATCCTACCATACAGGGAAAGCCACGGATGTACAGTATCTCATACACATTACACATCATTTACATCCCTACAGGTACCCCAGCCAATGTCACCGGAGAGGAGGTGCTAGCACTATCCAACTGAAGAGGCCCACAGTGATGACAGCAACTCTGGTCTTCAGGATCTGGATGACCTACCTGGCCCATTAGGGAGCACTGGACAACTGGTTCCCCAAGCCCAGTCACACTCCACCACAGAGTCTCCCCCATCAGGAAACACCACCACAGCACCCACCCAGCGTACCCATACCTCTGTCCCCAGGACACGTCAATCATCAGGGTGTCCACCTCAAGAGGGACCCCAGGGCACACCTCGCCCCCATGACAATCAGGGACCTGGGGTCAGGGCAGTGGGCACACAGTTCAGGGGACAGAGGCACAGCCACCAGGGTCACTGGTAGGACTGCTGTGTGCCAGGGGGAGGACAGGCCCAGGGAACCGACACTCCAGGAGCCACTCTCTGCTGGGAGCCTATCAACATTCCCAGGACACAATGGGCCACATCCTGGACAATGTGCAGGAGAACAGGCAGCTGCAGGAGGGACAGTACCAGGGGATCAGGGAGGACTTGCAGGCCACTGCCACTAGCCAGACATCTGAACAGCCTTCCACCTCTGCTGCCGCTAGTGGCCCGGAGGCCCCGCCACAGGACTCACAGGCCACCAGCACCCCTCCCACTGCAGAAGAAGAACCACCCCGCAAATGTTCCCTGTGATCCAGACAGAAGCCAGAGACACTTGCCAAGACCCCCGCCAGGAAATGACCTCTCCTGATTTTCACCCTTGTGTCCCACTCAGTCACCCTGTCCACCTTAAACTGCCATTGCTCCCCTTCCTATGTCCTCTTGGACAATGCACCGGTGCTACAAGCAGACTGGAACAATACCCTGGACTTTCCTCCATCATCACCCCATCCCATTGCACGTCCCCCTCTATATATTAGTTCTACAATTAACACCCTTTGGAAAAAAAAAAGTGGAGTATGTCATGTATATCAAATATGTATTCATTGAAACAGGTACAAACATTGCAAATCAACTGTACAGAGAATGAGCATAGATTAATGACCTGTAGCTGGCTGTAGTGATCACACCAGGAGTATATGTCAGGTCACCAACATCTGCAAAATGAATTGCCAGAGGGAGCAGTAAGTGGGCATAGAAATGGAAAATATCAGCATGCCATTGCCACACAAATTACAACCAAAGTCATCGAAATGTGAAGCTACACTGTCCTACCTGTGTGTCATTGGAAGTATTGCCGGATCACAGATGTTCTGTTGTCCTCATCCTCTGCCTCCTCATCCTCACTGTCCACAGGGTCTACTGCTGGCACACAGGCACTTCCTGCCTCCTCCTGCAAGAAAGGGACATGGTATCTGAGGGCAGGTTATTCAACATGCAGCATGCCACCACTATCTGGCAGACCTTTTTGGGTGAGTAGCACAGGGAACCACCTGCTAGATGGAAGCACCGGAACCTGGCCTTCAAGAGGCCAAAGGTCCTTTCAATGATCCTACTGGTTCACCCATCTCCCTCATTATAATATTCTTCTGCCCTTGTCCTGGCATTCCTCACAGGGGTCAGCAGCCATGATAGGTTTGGGTAACCAGAGTGGCCTGCAAATTTTGAGGGACAACATTTAGCCACACACTATCCTATATGGTCCACACCATACCCATACACCAACATCTTTTGGGTGGGAACCAGGGCTCACCTATTAGCCACACCCTGTGCCTCTGTAGTTGGCCCATCACATTTGCGATGCTGCTATTCCTCAGGACAAAGGCATCATGCACTGACCTAGGATACTTAGCATCGACGTGAGAGATGTACTGGTCTGCCAAGCACACCATCTGAACATTCATGGAGTGGAAACTCTTACGATTCCTGAACACCTGTTCATTCTCTTGGTGGGGGGGGAGGAGGGGACAAATGCAATATGTGTTCCATCAATTGCCCCAATTATGTTGGGGATATGTCCCATTGCATAAAACTCGGCCTTCACAGTGGCCAAATCCTCAACCTGGGGGAAAACAATGTAGCTGCACATGTGTTTTATCAGGGCAGACAACAGTCTTGTCAGCACGTTTGAGAACATTGGCTGTGACATTCCTGCTGCCAAGCCCACTGTCACTTGGAAAGAACCAGTTGCCAGGAAATGGAGTACTGATAGCACTTGCACAGTAGGGGGATCTCAGTGGGGTGATGGATAGCAGATTGCAGGTCAGGTTCCAACTGGGCACACAGCTCTGTGATTGCTGCCCTGTCAAGCCTATAGGTGAGGATAATGTGCCTGTCTTGCAGTGTTGCCAAGTCCACCAGGAGTCTGTACAAGGGGGTATGTCTCCATCTCCTATTCATCTGCAGCAGTAGGAATCTAAGGGACAAAAGAGTGAGGAGCCGGTCACAAACTGAACAATGGAGCTACAACAGTAGTTTGCATCCTGTAAACATGTAATGGGTCAGTGTGATTTGTCTAGTATGTGCCAATACCTCATGTGACGCAGCATTATTCCAGGGCCTGCCCCCCCCCCTGAAATGGCGTCTGCCTGTCCTGTGTGGAGGGACAGGTGGAAGTAAGGTAATTCCGCTGAAGTTGTGAGCCATTGCGGGAGGCCGTCGGGAACCGCAGTGCAACTCCTCATTGGTTAACATTGGGCCCTATGGGGTACAGTTGCCAATGGTGATCTACGCTGGCAGTGACGGTATGCACTGCCGCAGACGTCACTGCCATTTTCTATCTGATTCCACACTTGCTACCCGACGTTCCATAGGAGAGGACCTAAACTGCATGTGCTGCTCTGACCTGTGTCTGGAACCTACCATGGCCCGTGTGACCGGAGAAAGGGCCCCAGCCTTCACATTGGAAGAGTTGGAGAGACTGGTGGCTGGGGTCCTACCCCAGTACGGACTGCTGTATGGGACTCCAGACCGACAGGTGAGTACACTGTGGGCACAATGCATGTGGCATGAATGCAGGGAGTTGTGTGTGTGCTAAGGCCTCAAGTAAGGGGAGTGGGCGGATGTCCTCTTGGCGGCGTACAGGTTGTGTGCTGGGCCATGTGTGTGACAATGGTGATGGGAACGGGTATGGTGGGCCAAATGTGTAACAGGCAGGACTGTTTGTCTAATGGTATTTTCCTGTGTGTTTTACCTCTGCAGGTCAGCGCCGATCAAAAGAAGGGTATATGGTGTGCCATTGCCAAGGAGGTGCGGACCCTGGGGGTCTATGGCAGACGGAGCACCCACTGTCGCAAATGGAGGGAGGACCTGAGACGCTGGGCACATAAGAAGGCGGAGGCCCAGCTGGGGATAGCCTCCCAATGAGGAAGGGGTGCCCGTCTAATCCTGACCCGCCTGATGGCCCGCATACTGGCGGTGGCCTATCCAGAGCTGGATGGGCGCTTGAGGGCATCACAGCAGCCACAAGGGGGTGAGTACAGTGCCCATCATTACAACGTACGCATGGTAGGGTGGTATCCAGGTGGGGGATGTGTGTCAGTGGGTGCCCCTAGGCCAGGCCTGACAATGCAGCATAGGTCCCCTGTTGGCTAGGGTTCTGAAGGGATAATCCTGCTATCCATCTCGTAAGCATCCGCTACTGGTCAGGGCTGCGTGGGTCCCAAGTGTGCTGCATTTGGCAGTGTGTGCCCCTCCCCATGCCTTGTGGCAATCTTTTTCTCTGGTAGTGCAATGCATAGTGCATAGGGATGTTCTCTGTGTGTGAGTGTGCTGCGTACACCAAAGGTGGTTTTGGTTCAGGCATTGACCCAGTGTCTCCTTTGTCTCTTCCCCCCTTTCTTCTTTTGTCATCCTGTCCTTGTGTGCATTAGCATCATCTGGCGGAGGAGCAGAGGCACCGGCGATGGAGGGAGCTGCATCCCATAGGACCCAGGAGGCAGAGGACAAATGCAATATGTGTTCCATCAATTGCCCCAATTATGTTGGGGATATGTCCCATTGCATAAAACTCGGCCTTCACAGTGGCCAAATCCTCAACCTGGTGGAAAACAATGTAGCTGCACATGTGTTTTATCAGGGCAGACAACACTCTTGTCAGCACGTTTGAGAACATTGGCTGTGACATTCCTGCTGCCAAGCCCACTGTCACTTGGAAAGAACCAGTTGCCAGGAAATGGAGTACTGATAGCACTTGCACAGTAGGGGGATCTCAGTGGGGTGATGGATAGCAGATTGCAGGTCAGGTTCCAACTGGGCACACAGCTCTGTGATTGCTGCCCTGTCAAGCCTATAGGTGAGGATAATGTGCCTGTCTTGCAGTGTTGCCAAGTCCACCAGGAGTCTGTACAAGGGGGTATGTCTCCATCTCCTATTCATCTGCAGCAGTAGGAATCTAAGGGACAAAAGAGTGAGGAGCCGGTCACAAACTGAACAATGGAGCTACAACAGTAGTTTGCATCCTGTAAACATGTAATGGGTCAGTGTGATTTGTCTAGTATGTGCCAATACCTCATGTGACGCAGCATTATTCCAGGGCCTGCCCCCCCCCTGAAATGGCGTCTGCCTGTCCTGTGTGGAGGGACAGGTGGAAGTAAGGTAATTCCGCTGAAGTTGTGAGCCATTGCGGGAGGCCGTCGGGAACCGCAGTGCAACTCCTCATTGGTTAACATTGGGCCCTATGGGGTACAGTTGCCAATGGTGATCTACGCTGGCAGTGACGGTATGCACTGCCGCAGACGTCACTGCAATTTTCTATCTGATTCCACACTTGCTACCCGACGTTCCATAGGAGAGGACCTAAACTGCATGTGCTGCTCTGACCTGTGTCTGGAACCTACCATGGCCCGTGTGACCGGAGAAAGGGCCCCAGCCTTCACATTGGAAGAGTTGGAGAGACTGGTGGATGGGGTCCTACCCCAGTACGGACTGCTGTATGGGACTCCAGACCGACAGGTGAGTACACTGTGGGCACAATGCATGTGGCATGAATGCAGGGAGTTGTGTGTGTGCTAAGGCCTCAAGTAAGGGGAGTGGGCGGATGTCCTCTTGGCGGCGTACAGGTTGTGTGCTGGGCCATGTGTGTGACAATGGTGATGGGAACGGGTATGGTGGGCCAAATGTGTAACAGGCAGGACTGTTTGTCTAATGGTATTTTCCTGTGTGTTTTACCTCTGCAGGTCAGCGCCGATCAAAAGAAGGGTATATGGTGTGCCATTGCCAAGGAGGTGCGGACCCTGGGGGTCTATGGCAGACGGAGCACCCACTGTCGCAAATGGAGGGAGGACCTGAGACGCTGGGCACATAAGACGGCGGAGGCCCAGCTGGGGATAGCCTCCCAATGAGGAAGGGGTGCCCGTCTAATCCTGACCCGCCTGATGGCCCGCATACTGGCGGTGGCCTATCCAGAGCTGGATGGGCGCTTGAGGGCATCACAGCAGCCACAAGGGGGTGAGTACAGTGCCCATCATTACAACGTACGCATGGTAGGGTGGTATCCAGGTGGGGGATGTGTGTCAGTGGGTGCCCCTAGGCCAGGCCTGACAATGCAGCGTAGGTCCCCTGTTGGCTAGGGTTCTGAAGGGATAATCCTGCTATCCATCTCGTAAGCATCCGCTACTGGTCAGGGCTGCGTGGGTCCCAAGTGTGCTGCATTTGGCAGTGTGTGCCCCTCCCCATGCCTTGTGGCAATCTTTTTCTCTGGTAGTGCAATGCATAGTGCATAGGGATGTTCTCTGTGTGTGAGTGTGCTGCGTACACCAAAGGTGGTTTTGGTTCAGGCATTGACCCAGTGTCTCCTTTGTCTCTTCCCCCCTTTCTTCTTTTGTCATCCTGTCCTTGTGTGCATTAGCATCATCTGGCGGAGGAGCAGAGGCACCGGCGATGGAGGGAGCTGCATCCCATAGGACCCAGGAGGCAGAGTCCACCGACGGTGAGGGCACCAGTGGGACGGAGGGTGAGGGGAGCACCACGGTGGAAACTGGAGGGGACACTTCAGACACAGATACCTCCTCTGATAGAAGCTCTCTGGTGGTGGAGGACACTTCTGTGACCACCCCAGCTACAGGTACAGCCGCCACCCCTGTACCAGCACCGCCCTCCCAGCAGCCCCTCAGCAAGTTGCCCGTGCCCGCCCACCCAGGAGGGTGGGCATCTCCTTCGCCCCAGGCACCTCAGGCCCTGCCCCAGTTAGGCCTGCTGCCCTGAGTGAGGAGGCTATTGACCTCCTGAGATCCGTCTCTGTAGGGCAGTCAACCATTGTGAATGCCATCCAGGGGCTGGCAGCCCAGATGCAACAATCTAATGCATTCCTGGAGGGCATTCACACTGGATTGGCGGCCCGGCAGAGATCGATTCAGGCTCTGGCCTCCTCTCTGATGGCAGCCATTGTCCCTGTTTCTACCCTCTCCCCTCCAACTTCCACTGCCCAGTCCCATTCTTCTCAACCCCAACCTATCCCAGGCACACACACAGATGAGCATGCACACACACGACAACACCCAAGAGAGTCACAGGCAAACACAAGCACTACACTTCATCCCACAGGCACTCACACAAACACCATCCAGTTGCAGACACAACAACATCCACTATTTCCACTGTCTCTCCCTCTTCCTCCTCCTCCTACCACCTAGTTACGTCCACACTCATACCTGCATGTACTACATCATCATCCACTACCAGCATCATCACCACACCAAGCAGGACACACACCTCACAGGCAGACACCTCCAAAACATCCATGCACAAATCCCCTGTGTCCTTTCCCACTGTCTCTGTCCCCCCTCCTAAAGTACACAAACGCAAGCACTCAGACACCCAACATCCATCCACCTCACAACATCATACAGACCATGCACCTGCACCCAAATCCAGCAGACAGACACCTCCAGCAACCACTCCCTCATCCTCCACTCCCATTCCTTCTCCCTCTTCCTGCCCAAATGTCCCTAAAAAACTGTTCCTATCTATCATTGACCTCTTCCCTACCCCTCCACCCCCTATCCTGCACGTATGGCCAGGGTATCACGAACCCAGCCAAGCACCTCAGCCACACAGTCCACGGGCCCAGCCCTAACTGCACCCACTCGTGGTGGAAAGGGATCCAGGCCACATGTACGGAAGGGGAAGGATCCTGCACCAGCCAGCCTAAAGGGGAAGGAGCCTGTCCCAGCAGGCAAAAAGGGCAAGGAGCCTGCATCTGCCACCCGAAAGGCCAAGAAGCCTGCACCTGCCACCCAAAAGGCCAAGGAGCCTGCACAGCAAGCAGGAAGGACAAGGAGCCTGCACCAGCAGGTAGGAAGGGCAAGAATCCTGGACCAGCAGCTGTGACGGAGCCCCCATCACCAACCATGGTTGTTCATCCGTCCAAGGGTGCATGGGATGTGCAGGAGCCTCCCCCACCAGCAGCAGCCCCACCACCACTGTGCACCCATCCAAGGGTGCAGGGGATGTGCAGGAGCCGCCCCCCACCAGCATCACCACCACTGTGCAGCCGTCTGAGGGTGCAGGGGATGTGCAGGAGCCCCCGCCCACCAGCAGCACCACCACTGTGCATCCGTTCGAGGGTGCAGGGGATGTGAAGGAGCCTCCCCCCACCAGCACCACCACCACTGTGCAGCCGTCACCGCTGGCGGATGCAATGTAATCCTGCCTCCATGGGCTACTGTGAGGGCTGCCCCCTCCAGAACCAGTGGGCAAGACACCCACTCGACAGACTGTGGCCCATCATTCCCCAGGATCAAGCACAGGGCAGGTTGCCCCCTCCAGAACCTGTGGGCAAGACACCCACTCGACAGACTGTGGCCACTCACTCCCCAGGATCGAGCACAGGGCATGTTGCCCCCTCCAGAACCAGTGGTCTTGTTTCATCTCCCAGCTGAGGTGCCCCTGTCCCCCTGAGATGCCTGCCTATTTACCAACTGATGCTCCTGCAGTGTTCCCTCTGTGATGAATCAGGTGACAAGTGGGACCTTGGACTTTGGCCTGTGACCATGTGGCCCACACAAATTGAGGACTGGGCTGTGTCCCTTTTTCCAGAAGTTTGTATATACCTGTTATATTTCCTAACTTATTATTTCTACTTGTTTTATCTTATTACAAACACTTTGGCGAAATTGCTTTGTTCTTGAATTTTTCTAGCCGATTTTGGGAGGTAACTTGTTTTCTTGGGCAGCTGGTTGTGTGTGTAGGGTGTATGGATGGGGTGTGTGTCTTGTGTATGTGTGTCACTGTCATTTTCCTCCCCCCCTTGTGTGCTAGATGGTTGTACTCATCGTCATCGTCTTCACCAGCGTTTTTGTTCGTCGTGGAGCAGAACGTAGAATATTATCGGAAAAACATGCAGTTCTGGTTCCATGGCAGCGTGGTTCTTCCCTGTGTCTCCAATGGTGAGTCCTTTCACTTCTGTGCAGTGTTTCCGCTAGGCTTTTGATGTTGTTGGTACCGCCCCAGAAAAGGTGGCGGTTTGCAGGGTCAATAATATGTTGGGCGGAACATTGACTTCCGCCTGGCTGTGGGTGGCTACCGCTGTGGTGGTTGTTGTTTCTGCCCTGGTGGTCGCTGTGGTACATTGGCTGTCTTTCAGAGATCTTTCCGCCATGGTCATAATTTGGCGGTAGTTACCGCCAGCCTGTTGGCGGTATTACCACCACTTTATCACCGACCGCCAGGGCCATAATGAGGGCCATAATGGTCTCAGTGCAGATTTGTCATGAAACAATCAGTTACTGTGGTATTACACAAACGCAAGTCCTATCCTCACCGCTGATCACTAATGATCACTACTTCTGTGGGCACCACATTCAGTGCGGAAAGTCCGCTAGTAGTAGGCCCTGGGTATGTGAAATACCACTTTACAAGGGACTTACAAGTAAACCAAGTATGCCAAACATGTTTAAACAAGTTATACCATGTTTAGAGGAGAGAACACATGCGTTTTAGCACTTGTTAACAGTGATAAGGTGCCCAGAGTCCTAAAGCCAACAAAAACAAGGTCATAAAAATAGGAGGATGAAGACAAAACATTTGGGGTAACCTTGCAAAAAGGACCAGGGCCAACAGAGGTGAATCGCTTCCTTCCACTGCTGATGTAAGGACTTGCTTTGCAGTGAGACTATTTTCTCTGCCCCTGTCTGTCAATCCTTGCCCACTTCCTTTCACTTCCCATATTCTTTGTAAAAAAAAAATGAGGCCTTCCAGCACGCACACCCATCCCTAAGAATCCATGCTCCATTTGCACTCACGGGTGGGCTTTTATCTTTGAATCCAAGATGACCTTGAGTCTGCACAACCACAGCCATCTTGGGATGCTTTTGCTTAAAAAAACAGTCCAAGATGGCCAATGTGAATGTACATGCATGTTGCTATCATGGAATGGTTTATAAAGGAATCACATTCCAAGATGATCACAGTACATATATGCATTTTCAACATTCATGGAATGCGTTTTCTATAACTTTAGAAAAGTATATTCCAAGATAGCCACTCAGGAATGTACACGAACTGCAGCTATATGGCGAAAAATAGCACTGGCTAAGCCAATAGGTCTGCACCTCAAAATCATGGGTGAGACCTATTGGTTGGCCAATGCTTTTTGAGTATTGTACTCGTAGTTTCCAAGCCCTCTCTAAGTAGTATGCCATGGCACTTGCTAGCGCGCCTTGTCCTTAGTAAGTAATCTTACAAGGGGACGCGTATAGGTCGATGAATCTTTTGGATCACATAGAGTATCCTAGCCAAGTGGTGACCAGTGAAAAACATCAACAACAATTTCAACCATACGTATAATACTAAAAACTAATCTAATAAGAAAATACCATCACTCACGAGAAGGTTAGTTCGTTTTATTCCCTATTAATTACAAATCTAATCAAAACCTTTATTCAATTGAATCCATGATTAACCAAACTTTATTAGCATCCTGAGCAATAATTCATCACAATTTTATTATTAAGCAAATCAACATTAATCTAGATTTAGCAAATTCATAAACATTGAATAATTCAGCAATGCAAGTCAATCAGTCTAAGTCAAAGTCACCATTAGTCACCCTTGTAATCCTACCTATCTCAGATCAGCATCAGCATGTGGGTCTTCTCAGATTAGCATCAGCATGTGGGTCTTCACGCTAAAACAATTTAGTCAAAACAAATAATTTGGAAAAAATCTAGCTAAAGAGAAAAATCATTTATAAGCAGCGCAGTTGGTACCTAGAAGGAAAAGCACATGTTAGTCAGTGAAGTTATAGCTACCTATCCAAGATAGATCAGAAACAAGTCAGTCTTCGTCTCCAGGTCATGAGTCATCAGCTAGGCTCGGCTCACAGGGAGCAAGTCCAAATTTCAGCACTTCGAACAGCGTCTCCTGACGTCATTGACTTTTGCCTCTCCGTTCTTATTTTTCCTCTTGTGTCATGACTTTTTATTAGGGTCTCAGTCCGTCCCACAATTTGCCAATTGGTCAACCTTATCAGGGGTTATGACTCTAACCTATAGTTTTTGTTTAACACTTGTCTATGTTATTTTGAGAGTCAAGTTCCATTAACATGATTGGTTCTTCTGTCGATGAGAACATCATCCGGCTCTTCAGGTAACGAAATTGTAGCCCCCAGCTCTTAGTTGAGTAGCTCCATTGTTCAAGGCCTGGGAAAGTACATTTAGCCTACTCTACACATAATTGTATCAATTTGTTCTGATCGTCTCCTGCCCGCTGGTGAGTTTGCAGATTTTCTAGCATAGCTCATCACTGAACTCTGTACAGTTCAAGGTCCTTTTCTCCAGTTCCAGTCCTGGCAGCTCATTGCGTCTCCACTTTCAAGCAAGCAAGGCCCAGCGCCGACCAGGCCTCCATTTCGGCTAACTTAAGAATATGAAGCCCCATAAAACATAGGTTATACTAGCAATTATGACATATTAATACATAACTATAAATTTCACATTATTTTAGTACTGTTAACATAATTGGTGACCACTCCCCGTGGGCACATTTTACACATTATACGTTATTTTCAATTATTAGCTTGATTCGTCATTATTTCTCATTAGTATGTATACGAAAATCATTAGAATATTCTCATATTAGCATATCTGCTGCAAAAGTCCCTCCTCTGATGACTAAATATGTCATCACACCTTTCTTCTGTCAATCATTGCAAATTACTTTCAGTTACATTTTGATCTCTTCTGTTTCTATTTTCCCTATAGATCCTTCTTCTGGGCGGTTCTTCCCTCCTCTGATTATTTTGAGCTCTTTTTAATTGAATTTTGTGCCATAATTTACGTGCCCCCATAATCCTAATATAACAATGATCACAATTAATATTCCTTGAACAATTTTCCACAATATCCCACCCCAAATTTGACTAATCCAGTTGCCTAGTGTGACAAATCAATTTCCTACTTTCTCCCAAACTCCTGGTTCCTTCAGCTTCTTTAAATCCTTACTTGCATTAGTTAAATTAGTAAGCAATTCTTTTACTTCTTCCTCATTTGCAGGTATGTACGAACAACAGTGCCTTTCATTAATCATTTTGCAGACTCCTCCGTCTTTCGCCAATATTACGTCTTAAGCAAGCCTGTTTTGAGGCGTCATAGCTCTTTCCGCAACTAACTTAGTGTTTAGTAATAATATAGCTCCTGTAAAGTTAGTTAACATATTATCTACTATAGTTGAAAACGTTCAAATCTTATTTGCGTTTAATATAACTCCTATCAAAGGAATTACTGCTCCGAAAATATCCCCTACTATTGCACAGGCTGTTTCTCTTCTTTGCCTTACTCGGTGTAACTCAGTCATCTTTGGTATTTTCTTTAAATCGTCTATTTGATAAATCTTAGGGAACACTATTCCCACATAACATGTCCCATACCATCCCTTAGGGAGATGGTAATAAGCATTAAGTCCACAAATATAATAGATCCCAGGAATCACAGGGTCGGCACCATTCAACATGAACGTCCATGTACTCTGAGACAAAAACACATGTCTACATTCACTTGTTCCCACAAATAAAGTGTTGGTGCATGACTTTGGCCTGTATATAGAAAGCTTCCCTACATGTAATGCATCTAAAGCTAAATTTCCTTGTGTTTTAATGGCAGTGTAAGCATAATCATTATTGTAAGTCTTTTTCTCTAATCCTTTTTCTAGTTTTTCTTTTAATGCCTTCCCCCTATCATCAGTATGGCCAATGAAGCTCTTTTCCAAAGGAGTTAATAAGCAAGTTAAATTGTTACGATGCGCATAAGCCGTGCCAAAAGTTAGTGTAGACTCAAAGAATCCTCTAACTAATACTATATCATGATCCTTAGCTACCTTACTCAAATATCTAATTATAGGGACAAAGGAAAATACTAGGTCTTAATTAGAGTAGAAATACTGAATATACTTGTGGTTATAGAAACGAGTTAGTAACATACTACAAGTTCTACCGTAAGTCAGAGGTACCGTAAGTAACCCCCACCTCCACAGAGGAAGGTATTTGCGTACACACAAGACAATCCATTGCATCCATCTTTTCTACATATTCACTTAATAAACGATAAAGACGTTAGAAGACAACTCTCCCTTTGCGTTAGTATAATCATGCAAATATTGCTCATCTAATTTACACTTCTCTATAGCTGTTAGTGTAGTAGTTTCATGAACAGATGTAACCTTTGCTTCTTTCATCTCATGAACTGACATTCCCACAATCATTATTATAAACAATATTCCACACACAATCGCCATTCCTACACTCAGATATCTGCAATACCTAATGTTCCTAACGTTATTATCTAAACTAGCCATGATCTGTAAAGAATCAGAAAGCAGAATTTCAACTCCTAATTAATATGCAGCATAAAAATGAAAAATCAAAAATACACTTCTTTCCTTCACGTTTCAACTTCACACGGCAGGACCCCTTTACTTCCTTAGTCAAAATCGGTTAGCAGCTGGTCATCTCCAGGTTTCTAAGTGTCATATCAGGTTTTTAATGTCTTTTCCCAGTAGAATCAATAATCTCAATCCCTCTACTTTGTTTGACAACACAATCTAATGTTTTTCTACTTCAAGTTGCATCAAAATACTGGTTTGGAACTTCTCTATCAAAGCAAAAGGAAATAAACTTGTTCTACCAATCACTTGTTGTGGCGTATGCCCACTCTGGTCCCGCGTATTTCCGACTTGCCAGTCTCTTTCTTTTCAACCTCCTTTCCTCTGTTAGTTCTCCATCACTCAATTCATCTTTGTTTGTGGTGTCTTGTTTTTCCTCTATTGTTTCATTTATTACCAAGTCCTTTTTCTTGCCTATTTGATTCTCAGGCCAATAATCTCATTTTCTTGCTCCTTCTGTCAACAATCTTTTCAAGATCGGACTTGTCATGACCACACAAACTTGCCAAATCAAATCAAAGAAATGCTTGAGAAAAGCAAAGAGATATCCTCAGTGGAGACAGCAAAGCCCAAACTGGAAGAAGGTTTGCAGAGTAATCTTGCGCTTATTTCAAAGGAAGACCCAAGAAGAGAAGATTCAAGATGGCCGTCGTGATTCCTGAAGGTTAGTTACAGTTCTAGTCTTGCAATCGGTTGGTTGCTAGGTTACGAGCTCACCAGCTGGAAGCTTCGCACTTCAACTGAGGTCTGACAGGAATCAGCTGTGTGGAGAGAGAGCGCGCATCAGAGCAGAAACTCCTGTGAGGTAAAATTACTCTTGAAGACTATTTTACAGAAAACGTGATAAATATTGTCAAGGTTTAATCGAGGAGTTTGATAGTAGACCTTTCCAGTTGAGGTTTGGCAAGGCTACAGGGTTTAATGTATGAATAAACCTTATGTTTACAAGGTTCCTGTTTAAGATACCAAAGTCAAAAGAAAAATGAACTTTAACAAGCAAGTATTTACAAATACCAAGGTTATAAACGAAGGCCGAGTTTAACGGAGAAATGAATGTTAACAAGTAAGCATTTACAAATGCAACGGTAATAAACCAAAGTAGAGTTTAAAAGAGAAACAAACTTTAATAAACAAGCATTTACAAATACAAGTTATCGACAGATGTCGAAGTAAGAAAGGAGAAACTAACTTTAATAAACAAGCATTTACAAATACAAGTTATCAACAGATGTCGAAGTAAGAAAGAAGAAACGAACTTTAATAAACAAGCATTTACAAATACAAGTATTGACAGAAGTCAAAATAAGACAGGAGAAACAAACTTTCACAAGCAAGAATTACCAATGCAATAAACGTAATTGAACTCTCTAATGTAAAGTAGAAACCAACTAACATCAGCTGATTTTGAGAACGCATTATCACCAACTCTATATATATATATATATAGCAACATAAAACCAATCTCTAACAAAGGTTGAGAAGTTCTTCCAGAATCAGTAATAAGCATTTTTAAGAAGAGCTTATCATTCATAGAGAGAAGCAAGGCTACAGAGAACTCAGGGTGAGTGAAGAAATAAAAGAATTAAAGAGAATTAAGTGTTAAGAGTAGAAAGAGTAAAACTGATGTTGTATGTCCCTAGTAATTGTGACTGTGACTCTTGCAGGTGCTGCATCCAATCTTAGATGTGAAGAGGCAGACTGAGTACTGACGTTCATCATCTCTGTGGTAGTCTCTCTACAATCCCATTCCCCTTTCCCCCTCCGGGGTACTCAGCACAAAGGATTAAAATTTGTTGTGAGTAGCTCGGGTCGGGACTGAGAAGTTATCTTCTGCTTCTGAGGAAATTGAATTGAAGTATCCTGACAGATTGAAGTGCCTTCACCCTAATTTTAGGAAAAAAACAGATTTCCTCCTGAGCAGAATGGCAGAAGGAATTGATATAAAAGCATTAGCCACCGTTTTGGAAGGGTTACAGAAACAATTAAATAACACCATAGAAGAAACAGTCCAAATAAAACAACGAATAAATGAGTTAGGGAACACCGCTAAATCAAATGAATCTGTGTTTTCACAAATCCCTAGCCCTTCACAGTCTGCAGGTATATCCACTCAAGTAATTCATGCGGTTTCCCCTATTATTCTTTTGGCTCAACCCGAGCGCTTCGGTGGGGATCCAAATAAGGCGCAGATTTTTCTGACCCAGTGCTCATTGCATTTTCTATGTAGACCAGTCATTTTTTCCGAAGACCAGTCCAAAGTGGCATTTATATTGTCTTATCTGACAGGTGATGCGGCCGCATGGTCCATGCCAATAATTTCCAGAAATTATCCTGTTTTATATAATTTTCAAAATTTCAAGGAAGAGTTCTTAAGAATATTTGATCGGCGAACTGCAGCTCAAGCCACTGACAATGAACTATTGGAAATCAGGCAAGGTAATAAAGATCTAGTAGCCTATCTGGCTCATTTCAATAAACTCATTGTAGAGACTGCCTGGCCGGAGTCAAAAAGAGCCGCAATATTTTATCGTGGACTGCGAGATGAATTGAAAGATGCCTTAGCACAAGTTCCAAATAGACCCACCGAAATTTCGGAGTTAATTGATCTTGTGTTACAGATTGACCACTGGTTAACCGAACGAAGAGCAGAAAAGAGAAGAGAATATCTACCATTTCCCCTGAGAATTGATCGTGTAAGAAATGATCATACGAGAGCCGGAAAAGGGATAACGATAGAAGAACCAATGCAAATTGGTTCCATCCGAGGTCCTTTATCTAAGGAAGAAAAGGAGAAAAGAAGAGTGAATCACCTATGTTTATATTGTGGTGCATCTAGGCATTTTGTTAAAAACTGTCCAAGAAACCCAAAGCTCTTCAGTCGGGAAAAGGCCAGCTTCATCAGTAGAGGGAGTTGCCCTGATGAAAGCAGAACCCAAGACAACTCCTTTAGATCAACAAGTGGCAAATACATTACAAATCGCAGCGCCACATTTGGTACAAACAGTATCAGTTAAGACCCTTGAGAAGGAAATTCAAGGGATCTCAGTTATGATAGACTCTGGAGCTACGGGCAACTTCTGTGATATCAAATACGCTCGTAAAATGGGTATTCGATTTATCAAGAAATCTACTTTGGAAGTAGTAAGAGCTGTGGATGGAACCAATCTTTCTTCAGGACCCATTTCCCATGAGACCGAACCAATTCAGATGCAAGGTTTTGGTGGGCATCAGGAGCAGATAATCTTTAATTTGATAGATGCTCCACAATTTCAATTTTGGGTCTGCCCTGGCTTACAGAACATAATCCACAAATTGATTGGAGCAAGAGAACGATCAAGATGAATTCCTCTTACTGCAAAGAGAATTGCTTTCATGATGGAGTGGAAGTGTCCACCAAGTCCCAAGCGGCCTGTTTATCATCACACTCTTCAATGATCTGTGCACTAAAAACAACAGAAATCCCAAAAGAATATGAGGATTTAGTTACCGTTTTTGATGAAAAGGAGGCTGAGAAATTGCCACCACATCGACCCTACGACTGCAAAATTGAACTGGAGCCAGGTGCGATATTGCCATGTAGCAGAATATACGCATTGACCGAAGCAGAGAACCAACATTTAAAGGAGTATTTGGATCAATATCTTGCTAATGGTTTTATTCGTCCTTCTGAATCCCCAGTGTCATCCCCACTATTTTTCATACCAAAGAAGGATGGGGGTCTTCGAACTTGCATTGATTATCGAGCCCTCAATCAGGTTACCATCAAGAATCGATACCCACTGCCTTTAGTGTCAGTTTTATTAGATCAAGTAAAGAATGCTAGAATCTACACCAAATTGGACCTGCGAGGAGCATATCATTTGATACGAGTGGCTTCAGGGGATGAATAGAAAACCGCTTTTCGGACTCGACACGGATTATTTGAATATCAAGTGATGCCTTATGGGTTATGCAATGCTCCCGCTGCCTTCCAGCATTTCGTTAATGATATCTTACGAGAATTCCTCGACCGGATTGCCGTGGTTTATATAGATGACATTTTAATCTTTTCCAACAATCTAGAGGAGCACATTTCCCATGTTCAATCCATCCTCACAAGGTTGCAAGAAAACCATCTCTATGTAAAATTGGAGAAGTGTGCATTTCATGTGGAACGAGTTGAGTTCTTAGAATTCATTTTGTCACCAGAAGGAGTTAGTATGGATCCTACCAACATAAAGACAGTGCAACATTGGCCTTCTCCTTGCAACGTCAAAGAGATCCTGAGTTTCTTGGTGTTCGCTAATTTTTATCGAAGATTCATATCCAATTTTTCTCAAACAGTTACACCCATTACTTGATTGCTGAAGAAAGGAGTGAAGTTTGAGTGGACAAAAGAAGCTGAAAATGCTTTTAATTTTTTGAAGAATTCCTTCGTCTCAGCTCCAATCTTGCTCCACCCCAATCCGGATGAGCCATATTTTATGGAGGCAGATGCTTCAGATGTTGCCATAGGAGGTATCCTTTCCCAGCGTCATAAAGATACAGGTCAATTACATCCAGTGGCCTATTTCTCTCGAAAATTATCACCACCAGAGATAAATTATTCAATTGCGGATAAGGATCTATTGGCAGTCAAAGAAACTTTTCGTGAGTGGAGGCATTACATTTTGTTAGCTAAGCATAAAGTGTCCGTTTACACGGACCACCGAAATTTACTGTTTTTAAAATCAGCTCGAACTCTAACAGCTAGGCAACTGCGTTGGTTTCTATATTTTGCAGACTTTGATTTTGTTATCACTTTCAGACCAGGAAAAGTAAATGGGAAGGCAGATGCTCATCTCGAATTGATACCGGTGCAGTTAAAGAGCCTCCAGAAAAAGAATTGATTATTCCACAAGAGAAGTTCATATCTGCCATATTGTCTGAAGATTTAACCAAAGAAATTCAAGAAAACTTAACACTCGAAGGAATGCTGAAGTGGTCCAAAGAAGGCCAAGGAAGAGAAATCAAAAATGGTTTGCCATACTTTAAAGGTGCACTGTATGTTCCGACTGTGGAGCTGCAAGAAAAAATTCTTCAGGCTTATCATGATGATCAATTGGCTGGACACAAAGGAATTCAAAAAACTCAAAATCTGATTCAACGAGAATTTTGGTGGCCAAAAATGAAAACTCAGATAAGACAATATGTGTCAACTTGTGACAAATGTCAAAGAGGGAAATCAAATAGAACAGCTTCACAAGGTCTGTTAAGACCTTTGCCCACTGCACCCCATGCCTGGCATACTGTTACTATGGATCTTATAGTGGACCTCCCTAGTAGCAAAGGTTTTAACACTATCCTAGTTTTTGTAGACACTTTCACTAAAATGGCGCATTTCATTCCTTTGAAAGAAATCCCTCGAGCCCCACAGGTTGCACAGTTGTTTACACAACACATAGTACGCGCCCATGGTATCCCAAAAATTCTAGTTTCAGACAGGGGGTCCCAATTTGTTTCTCGCTTTTGGAAGGCCTTTAGTAAAAGATTAGGAATTGATTCTCGTTACTCTACCAGTTACCATCCTGAAACCGATGGGCAAACAGAGAGAGTGAATCAAGAGTTAGAACAGTATTTAAGACTCAATTTATTTGATCAAGAGAAGGAATTGCCCGAGTTGATGTGGGCAGCTGAATTTGCTTACAATAATGCTGTTCATTCCACCACTGGGTTCAACCCCTTTTATCTGAACCATGGTAGACATCCTAATGTAATGTTGGGTAAAGAAGATGATTCAGTGCCTGCAGTAGAAGAGATGGTGAGGGATTTGCAGACCACGTTAGTTAGGGCTAGAAAAAACATAATTCAAGCAAAAGATTCATATAAGACTCAGGCTGATAGAAAAAGAAGAGAGAGCCCCATTTATTCGAAAGGAGACACAATTTGGTTATCCACTCGTCATTTACGTCTCAAAGGAAATCGCAAATTTCAGCCACGATTTATAGGCCCATTTAAAGTTGACAAGATGATCAATCCAGTGGCAGTTAAATTGCAGTTGCCAGCTCATCTAAAGATACACCCTGTTTTCCATGTCTCCTTGTTAAAGAACAGTCCTCCAAATTTACGTCAAAACTCCCCTCCAAGTCCTATCCGGATTAGCTCTGCAGAAGAGTGTGAGGTCAATCAAATCTTGGATTCCAAAATCCGTAATGGCAAGCTTTATTATCTAATTGATTGGAAAGGTTATGGTCCAGAGGAACGATCCTGGGAGCCACACGAGTATGTACATGCTTCAAGATTAGTGAGAAACTTTCATAGAACCTACCCAAGCAAACCTAAATTGGAGAACTGTTCCTTGAGGGGGAGTACTGTCATGACCTCACAAACTTGGCAAATCAAATCAAAGAAATGCTTGAGAAAAGCAAAGAGATATCCTCAGTGGGGACAGCAAAGCCCAAATTGGAAGAAGGTTTGCAGAGTAATCTTGCGCTTATTTCAAAGGAAGAATCAAGAAGAGAAGATTCAAGATGGCCGTCGTGAGTCCTGAAGGTTAGTTACAGTTCTAGTCTTGCAACCGGTTGGTTGCTAGGTTACGACCTCACCAGCTGGAAGCTTCGCACTTCAACTGAGATCTGACAGAAATCAGCTGTGTGGAGAGAGAGCACGCTTCAGAGCAGAAACTCCTGTGAGGTAAAATTACTCTTGAAGACTATTTTACAGAAAACGTGATAAATATTGTCAAGGTTTATTCGAGGAGTTTGATAGTAGACCGTTCCAGTGGAGGTTTGGAAAGGCTACAGGGTTTAATGTATGAATAAACCTTATGTTTACAAGGTTCCTGTTTAAGATACCAAAGTCAAAAGAAAAATGAACTTTAACAAGCAAGTATTTACAAATACCAAGGTTATAAACGAAGGCCGAGTTTAACGGAGAAATGAATGTTAACAAGTAAGCATTTACAAATGCAATGGTAATAAACCAAAGTAGAGTTTAAAAGAGAAACAAACTTTAATAAACAAGCATTTACAAATACAAGTTATCGACAGATGTCGAAGTAAGAAAGGAGAAACTAACTTTAATAAACAAGCATTTACAAATACAAGTTATCAACAGATGTCGAAGTAAGAAAGAAGAAACGAACTTTAATAAACAAGCATTTACAAATACAAGTATTGACAGAAGTCAAAATAAGACAGGAGAAACAAACTTTCACAAGCAAGAATTACCAATGCAATAAACGTAATTGAACTCTCTAATGTAAAGTAGAAACCAACTAACATCAGCTGATTTTGAGAACGCATTATCACCAACTATATATATATATATATATATAGCAACATAAAACCAATCTCTAACAAAGGTTGAGAAGTTCTTCCAGAATCAGTAATAAGCATTTTTAAGAAGAGCTTATCATTCATAGAGAGAAGCAAGGCTACAGAGAACTCAGGGTGAGTGAAGAAATAATAGAATTAAAGAGAATTAAGTGTTAAGAGTAGAAAGTGTAAAACTGATGTTGTATGTCCCTAGTAATTGCGACTGTGACTCTTGCAGGTGCTGCATCCAATCTTAGACGTGAAGAGGCAGACTGAGTACTGACGTTCATCATCTCTGTGGCAGTCTCTCTACAATCCCATTCCCCTTTCCCCCTCCGGGGTACTCAGCACAAAGGATTAAAATTCGTTGTGAGTAGCTCGGGTCGGGACTGAGGAGTTATCTTCTGCTTCTGAGGAAATCAAATTGAAGTATCCTGACAGGACTCTTCTCCTTTACCTTGTCAGATGTGCCTTCTCTTGATGGGCCTGCAACGGGTTCAGGAGGAGTCAGATCACTTTTGCTTTGACCTGCCTCGACTCTTTCCCCCTTAGGCTCTGGCACTTGATCTCCTTGTGTTTCAGTCCCTTTTGTTTGCGTTAGTACTTCTCATGTACATGGATCTCTTGTCACCTCTGCTGCATTGCTTTCACATTCTGCTTTTTGATTTTCCACACCCTCGTCTCTCACTGGGGTGATTGACCCTTCTTCCGCCAGTTCTGGGTCCACTTCTGGCTCAATTTGTTCTGCCCCTGGTTCAGGTAGAATTATTTGTTTTGCTGCTGCTGGTGTCCTCCGCAACACTTCTTCATGATCCGGAGGACTCACCACCTTTTTTGTATGGCTTGCATGTATCCAATTAGGCAATCCTGCACACTTTACAGCTGTGGAAGTCGTCAACACCACTTGATATGGACCTCTCCAACGTGGCTCTAGGCAAGTTTTTCGCACATGCTTTTTGATCACGACCCAGTCTCCGGCTCTCAGGTTGTGACCTGGGTCATGGATGGGTGGCAGGGTAACAGCTTGTACCTGCTGAGAAAAAGATCGAACCACATCAGCTAGACCCTTGCAGTAGTCCAACACCATATCATCTGTACTATTGACTAGAGCATTGGCTGGTATTGCTGGCAGTCTCATTGCTCTCCCCATAAGAATCTCGTGTGGGGACAATCCTGTTTTCCTGTCAGGTACATTTCTCATTGACATCAACACTAAAGGCAATGCATCTGGCCATTTCAGGTTTGTAGCAGCACACATTTTGGCAATTCTTGATTTCAGGGTACCCTTCATTTGTTCTACCAACCCTGATACTTCTGGACGATAGCTGCAATGTAGTTTCTGTTCAATGTTCAATGCTGCACATAAGAGTTTAATCACTTCGTTATTGAAGTGTGTTCCCCTATCTGATTCTAAAGAGATCGGAAATCCGAGCCTTGGTATCAGTTCCCTGAGGAGTAGTTTTGCAACAGTGAGACTATCATTTCTACGTCTGGGGTATGCTTCAATCCAATGACTAAACACACACACAATCACCAACATGTACTTCAGTCTACCACATGCAGGCATTTCAATGAAATCCAATTGCATTCTGCTGAATGGTCCTCCTGCTCTTCCAATGTGGCTCAAATTTATCACTGTCCTTTTCCCCACATTCAGTTGCTGACAGATCACACACCTGTGACATACTGCCTCAGCTGCTTGTCTAAATTTCGGATTTAACCAATCAACCTTCAACAATCTGATCATGGTATCCCTTCCAATGTGTGCCTGACCATGGTAATACCGAGCCATCTGAGACAACAGACAATTCGGTAACACCATCTGGCCCTCCTCGGATACCCAGATCTCATCTGGTCTCTGTACACATTTCAGCTTGATCCACAATTTCTTCTCGTCCTTGTCTGCATTTTCTTGCAATGTTTTTAATTCTTCTAAGGTGTCAATTACTTTTAAAGCAAATTTTGCACAACTGTTTTCTTCATCTTGCATTAGTTCCCACTTATCCTTGAATGATATACAGTTCAGGGCACAAAACCTTGCTACCTGATCCGCATATCCATTTCCCAAGGAAACATAGTCTGGTGTTTTCTGGTGTGCACTGCATTTTACTACAGCAATGTCTTCAGGTAACTGTATTGCACATAATAAATCTTTGATTCTGTCACCATTCCGTGCTGGGGTTCCACTGGAGGTCATGAACCCTCTTTAGGACCACAATTGACCAAAATCATGAACAATTCCAAATCCATATTGACTATCTGTGTATATTGTCACTCGCAGTCTGGTAGAGTCATAACATGCTCTAGTAAGAGCTACCAATTCTGCCACTTGTGCTTAATATACACCAGGAAGCCAAGATGCTTCTAGGGTTCCTGTAATAGTACATACAGCATATCCTGCCCTCAATGTGCCTGTTCCATCTTTGAGGCATGAACCATTAACAAAAACAATTTGATCATTTTCTTCTAATTTAGTGTCTCTGATATCAGGTCTAGGCTTTCTGCAAAGGTCTGTCACTTCAAGACAATCATGCTCTATATCTTCCTCTTTTTCAACTTCAACAGTATCACTCGGCAATAATGTTGCTGGATTTTTAAAGTAACATTTAGAGCTCCCAATATGCTCGTCTCATACCTTGTCAGTCGGGCCCCCATCAAATGTTGTGTTTTTGTTCTTGTCAGCAAATTTTCAACAGAATGTGGCACCATTACCGTCACCTGGTATCCCATGACCACCCCTTCACATTGTAAAAGACTTTGACCAACTGCGGCTACTGCTCTCAGACAACCTGGTAAAGATGCTGAAACCTGGTACAAGGTAGCTGAAAAATAGGCTACTGGGCGATAAGCACCTCCATGGACTTGTGTCAAGACAGACAAAGAACAAGCATCAGGTTCATGACATAACAATGTGAAAGGCTTTGTGTAATCAGGCATTCCCAATGCTGGAGCTCTGCACAAACTCTCTCTCAATTCAGTGAAAGCCCTCATTTGATCCTCATCTAGGCTAATGGGATCTGTAACTCCCTTGTGTGTCAACTGCTGTAGGGGTTTTGCAATCTCAGCAAAATTCGGAATCCATTGTCTACAGTATCCCACCATTCCGAGAAACATGCGCACATCCTTCTGGGAAGTCTGGGGATTTCTCTGCAAAATCATTGTAATCCTTTCTCAGGAAATTCTTCTCAGCCCTTTCTCAATTTGATGACCCAAATATTTGACAGACTTCTGGCAATACTGCAACTTCGCAGGTGAGACCTTGTGTCCAAAGTCTCCCAAATGATTTAACAGGGCAATAAAGTCATGCTTACACTCGTCCCTTGTTCTGGATGCAATCAATAAGTCATCAATGTACTGCACAAGAGTCGATTGGCAAGGTAATTCAAATGACTCCAGGTTCTTTTTCAAAATCTGATTAAACAAGGATGGTGACTCCGTATACCCTTGTGGAAGCCTGCACCAGCTGTAAACTTTATCTAAGAATTTTAAACTGAAAAGAAACTGACTATCCTCATGAAGTGGCACTGAAAAGAAAGCTTGTGACAGATCAACCACCGTGAACCACTCTGCCTCGCATGGAATCTGAAACAGTATCACTGCTGGGATGGGCACAATCGGACAACACTTAACCACCATGTCATTCACTTTTCGCAAGTCCTGCACAACTTGTACCTTCCAACAAGGCTTTTTCAATCCCATTATCAGTGAATTACGTGTGCTGCTCAACACTCAACACTCACCCACCCTGTTTCAGTAAATCTCCAATTATCTGTGCCACTTTCATCATCACATCCTGTGCCAGGAAGTTTCGGGAACTCAACATTCGGCTTCAAAGTGATTTTAATAGGTTCCACTCCTTTGATCAATCCCACTTCCTTTCTTGTCAAATCCCAAACTTTCCCTTTTACTGTTCCCTGCAAGTCTGCATGCAACTCCTTCGGTGTGAACATCGGAAAGATTTAAATCAATGGGTTTTCTTCGTAAGCATTATTAAGTACCATGGCTGATGCCTGCTCCTCCTCATCATCACTGTTTGTCTGGACTTCTATCCCTGCATCTGTACAATTTATGGAACATTTGGTCTTGCACAATAAGTCTCTGCCTAACAAAGATACAGGACTTGAGTCGCACACCACAAATCTATGCAGTCCTAAATAATTTCCGATTTCAATTTGGACTGGTTCTGTAATGGGGTTCGTTAACTGCCTATTCTCCACTCTCACAACCTGAACTGTCCTTCCGGAAAGGGGTAAATCTGGTACTTCCATACTCCTCACTGGGGAGCGCGTAGCTCCAGTGTCAACCAGGAACGAGACCGTATGTCCCATTACTTTTCCCTTCACAAAAGGTCCTCTCTGATCTACTTCTAGGGGCGCAGCAAGAATGCAAGCTCCTTCATCTGAACCGTCACTCATCCATTCATCGTTTATTTCATCCTCACTGTGAAATGGGAACTGGTGTACTGTATTGTTACTGTTATCTGGTCTCTGACCTGTGACCTGTTGAGTAAGCATAACTTGTTGCTGCTCCATCGGGGCTTGGGGTATGTGCATTTGCTGTCTAGGCACCATAGAAATCTGCTGCTGTGCTGGTGTTAAAGAAGTAAATTGTGCTTGAGGCACCTGCAACTGTTGTGCAGGCAAGAAATTCTGACCTCGATTTCGAGCATTCGGAACTATGCCCCTCATTCTTGGGACTGTTACAGTTTGAACTGCACCAACATCGCCTTGCTGAACCATTCCTTCCTGCACCATCAATGGGCATTCCCGCTTCCAGTGTCCCACGTTTCCACACAAATGACATGGCAACATATTTTTCATACCCTGCATGTCATTCTGAACAACCACAGTGCTTAGATCCGGACCACGCATCATATCCATCCCACGTCCTCTACCCCTCACTTGAGGTTGAAACGCAATGGCTCTCTGTTGCGGCGGCATTGGCGGCACTAAAGCTCCTTGTACTCCTGATTGTGCTGCCTTAATCTGCATCACCATTGCCTTTTCCTTCAACGTCTTTTGTTTCAATTCAATCTCATCGCTACAATATTTAGCATACTGCAACACCTCATCCATTGGCTTTGCTGCCAACAAATCAAATGATTCTTAATCATCTGCCCTACTTCAGGTCTCAGCCCTTCAACAAATCTGAACACAAAATGCAGCATGTCTTTTGGTTCGACTGCTTCCCTGCCACTGTACTCCTTGAAAGCCTTTAACAATCTTTCATAATAAGTATGTATTGATTCCTTAGTTTCCTGGACTGTCCTGTCAATTCTCTGCCAATCAATGTTTTTCTGAGAAATTCTAGTTTTCAAAAACTCAATCATCTTATAATAATTTTTCATTGCTTCAGGTGATGGTGCACCTGTAACCTTGTTCCTTTCAGGTTCACTCGTTGGCCAGTCTAATGCCCTCTTACATTCGACCCATAAGTCGGCTGGCACAACTATCTCAGATAAGGTATTCAAGTCTTCCCACAAACACTTAGAGTTTCACGAACCTCTCAGTCTGTTGATACCATTCAACTGGCTTCTCTCTCAATTTGGGATAATCATTTGTAAAAGGCAATGGCCATCATTACAACCCTGGCGGTCGGTGTTAAAGCGGCGGTAATACCGCCAACAGGCCGGCAGTAAAAAAAATGGATCACAACCGTGGCGGAAACCACCAACATAGACAGCCACTTTAACACTCCGACCGCCACAGCGGTACAAACAAACAGCGCGGCGGACACCACCAACAGACAGGCGGGAGACAATGTACCACCCACCCTATCACAACAGGCCTATCCGCCACCTTTTCCAGGGCGGAACCAACGCAAACAAAAACACGGCGGAAACAGTACACAGAAGGGAAAACACTCACCTCTCCACACCCCACGAGGAACCAGGACGCCATGGAGCCCGAATTGCAGATACTGCTGATGATGGTCTTCCTCCTCTATCAGGAGCTCCAACGACGGCGGCGATGACCACGGTGAGTACTGCACCTACAACACAGTGGAGGGGGAGGGAAAAGAGAGTGTCACACACACACAACACGCAACACCCCGACCCTCACCCACAACAACATACACACAAATACATGCTGCAACATTACATATACACCCCCCCCCCCCGGAATAACGCAAGGACAAAAGGAAATTATTTGAATGAATGTAATCATGTGAAATATCATTATCAAAGTTCAAAATCCAGTATATACAATTATGTACACCAACTACACAAGTCCGGATAGTGCACCAATCATTGTCCATGGACCACTGGGCTCAAAAAGCATGGGCGAGGCCCACACATAATACCTGACTCCAAACGGAGAGATCACTGGAGGGGCATCAGATAGAAAATATACAGGCACCTCAGGGGAGGGGGAGAGGATGCTCTGCCTGATGAACGCACAACACCACTGCTCCACGAGGGGGCTTAATGCCGACTGCTTTATCCTGGGGAGTGCAAAGCCACAGTCTCTCAAGTCTTTTCAGTGGGTGGTTTGCCCACTGCTTTATCCTGGGGAGTGCAAAGCCACAGTCTCTCAAGTCTCTCCAGTGGGTGGGTTGCCCACTGCTTTATCCTGGGGAGTGCAAAGCCACAGTCTCTCAAGTCTTTTCAGTGGGTGGTTTGCCCACTGCTTTATCCTGGGGAGTGCAAAGCCACAGTCTCTCAAGTCTTTTCAGTGGGTGGTTGTCTCCACTGGTTCTGGAGGGGGCTTTGTGCCCAGAGTGCTTCATCCTGCCAAGGACTGAGGTAGTGGATGTGATACTCCACTGGTTCTGGAGGGGGCTTTGTGCCCAGAGTGCTTCATCCTGCCAAGGACTGAGGTAGTGGATGTGATACTCCACTGGTTCTGGAGGGGGCTTTGTGCCCAGAGTGCTTCATCCTTCCAAGGACTGAGATAGTGGATGTGATACTCCACTGGTTCTGGAGGGGGCTTTGTGCCCAGAGTGCTTCATCCTGCCAAGGACTGAGGTAGTGGATGTATTTCTCCACTTGTTCTGGAGGGGGCTTTGTGCCCAGAGTGCTCCACGTGCAGTGTGGCCGGAACAATACACTTGCCTGGGTGTGTGTACCACGAGATTGCCGAGGTACAGGTAGCATGATACGCCATGGAGGAAGAGACATACCCCACACTGCTGCGGCTTCGCATTCCATATGCCGGTGACAACTGTGATGACAGTGATGCTTCATGGAAGCTGCCCAGGGTCCTGGAACTCACCACCAGCCTCGGACGACTGACCACTGGGGATGGTAGCCATGTCTGCAGTGGTGCCACTGTCTGAAGACGTCGCGGGGCCGCTGGCGGTGCTTGTGGCGGTGTCAGTCGCGGCGGTGCTTGCGGCGGGGTCTGTGGCGGCGGTGCTTGCGGCGGGGTCTGTGGCGGCGGTGCTGGCTGCGGGGTCTGTGGCGGCGGTGCTGGCTGCGGGGTCTGTGGCGGCAGTGCTGGCTGTGGGGTCTGTGGCGGCGGTGCTGGCTGTGGGGTCTGTGGCGGCGGCGCTGGCCGCGGGATCTGTGGCGGCAGTGCTGGCGGCGGGGTCTGTGTTGGCTGTGCTGGCAGCGGGGTCTGTGGCGGTGCAGGTGGCGGTGTTCTCCACCGTACAGGTTGGCGTGGACGTGGACAGAAGGTGTGACACTGGTCCCTCAGTCGGTGCCACCATGCCCTCTCCTGACCTGCCCTTCCGTTTTTGGCCCTTCCCCACCTTTGATGGTGGCGCAGCTGTCTTGCCACTATCCCCTTTCGTTTTCCCTGACCCCTTGGTGGCAGGTGTTTTCAGCTTCTCCCTCCAGGATGTGGGCACCTTTTTCACTTTGGCAGGTGGCGGAATGTCCTTGCCCTCGCTCCGTGGCAGACTGGCAGCCCTGATGGTTGGCGCACTCCATGACCCTGCATTGCTGGCACCACTGTGCCTGGGGATGTGGTGGCTGAGGTGCTGGGCTGGGACCTGGAAAGCCTGGCCCTAGGGGAAGGATGGGGGGGGGGAGGTGTAGGGAAGAGGTCAATGTTAGCCAGGAAAAGTTTGTTAGACACACTGGGACGGGTAGATGGAGGGGGTTTGGGAGTGTAGGAATAGGTAGTGGTTGTAGGAGGTGTACGTCTGCTGAATTTGGATGAAGTTGCATGGGCTGGAGGCTGTTGTGAGGTGGATGGCTGTTGGATGGGTGTGTGCCTGCGTTTGTGTACTTTGGGAGGAGGGCTCACTGACACACTGGGAGAGGACACTGGGGATGGGTGAATGGTAGTGGGGGTGGTGAGTGCACGTGAGCAGTGTGTGGTGATGGGTGTGCTGGAGGTAGTGGCTGAGGATGTAGTGCATGCAGTTGTGAGTGGAGACGAGACTGGGAGTGAGGAGGAAGACGTGGAGGAGGGGACATAGTGGGGGAAGTGGCTGTTGGTATGTGTGCATGGGTATGATGCTTGTGTGAGTGCCTGAGAGGCCCGCCACCGCAAGGGAGCTCCCATCAGAGGAGGAGTCGCTGTTCTCTGCTCCTGTCCCCGCCGTGGAGCTCCCCTCGCCCTCCGTCCCACTGGTGCCTTCAGACTCCATTGTTTCACCCTGTAGGGCCAAGTGGGATGCAGCTCCCTCCTGCTCCGGTGCCAATGCTCCTCTGCCTGATGATGCTATTGCAGACAAGAACAGGGAGACCACAAAAAGCGGGGGGAAGACAGGAGAAAGACATGTTCAGTGCATGCAACACCACTACCGTTGGCAGACACAACAGACACAGCAGCCCTCTGCACTACGCCATGCACTTATAGTTACTAGATTAATCACATGCCCATAGGGTACAAGGCCTAAGCCCGATTGCTGCACACCTGGAAGTCAAAAGAGCCTGACTAGGTGTAGATGGCACTAACCACTAGTGGGGTTGGGGTGCCACAGAGCCTGCCTCACAAGGGACCTTGCCTGCCAAGATCGCCCTGGCCTAGGGGAACCTACTGCCCACCGCCCCCACCCAGACACCTCTTAATGCACGCAGAGTCAGCTGAATGAGAGTGTACTCACCCCCTTGTGGCTGCTGTGATGCCCTGAAGTGCCCATCCAACTCCGGATGCGCCACCGCCAGGATCCGGAACATCAGGGGGGTCATGGTGCGACGGGCACCCCTCCCACGTTGGGAGGCCATCCCCAGCTGGGCCTCCGCCGTCTTCTTGCTCCAGCGGCGCAGGTCCTCCCATCTTTTACGGCAGTGGGTGCTCCGTCTGTGGTGGACCCCCAGGGTCCGGACGTCCTTGGCAATGGCACGCCAAAGAGCCTTCTTCTGATGGGCGCTGATCTAGAGGAATAGTACAGGGGGAAAGAAAATTCTTTACCCATTCGGACCGTCATACTCATTGGCCCACGTTCCCACCCTTGCCCTGATGCACATACACTCACCCTCCGCACATACAGGCCTCAGCCCCCCACCCATGTATCTTCCATCCACACCACTCAAAACAGGCATTGCCCATGCAGCATGCTCACAGTGTACTCACCTGTTTGTCTGGAGGACCGTACGGTTGTGTGTACTGGGGGAGGACCCCATCCACCAGTTTCTCCAACTCCTCTGAAGTGAAGGCAAGGGCCCTTTCCCCAGACACTGTAGCCATCGTCGCTTCCAGACACAGGTCACAGCAGCACTTGCAGTGTAGGTCCTCTCCTATTGAAGGTCAGGTATCAAGTGAGTGAACAGACAGAAAATGGCGGTTACGTCCGCGGCGGTGTGTACCGTCACCTCTGGCGTACATCATCATTGGCTCCTCAGACCCATAGGGTCCAATGTTAACCAATGTTGGATTGCGCCGCGGTCTTCGACCGCCCACCGCGACAGTGTACAACGCCAGCGCAGTTACCTCATATCCCCTTGTCCCACCTTACATGTCAGGCAGCCGCCATTTCAGGGGGCCACATGGCATTAATATTAACTGCGTCACACCAATGTAGGCCTTAAATACACACATTCACATTGCGAATTAATAAATGGGTGCAAATGACATTTTGTGATACCTCAGTGTTGGCTGACTCTCTGCTCGCTGTTCTCCTCCATAGGGCACGTCTGCTGGGGCAGGTGATGAGATGGTGGCATCCTCCGGTGTACAGACAGCTGGTGGACCTGTAACGACAATGGAAGAGAGACACATATTAGTCACCTACAGACTTGATCATGCAACAATCCATGAACTGTGTGCCCAGTTGGAGCCAGACCTGATGTCAGCTATCCGCCATCCCACAGGGATACCCCCTCTAGTGCAGGTCCTGTCAGTACTCCATTTCCCAGCCAATGTTCTCTAACGTGTTGTCCAGAGTGTTGTCTCTCCTGCTGAAACACATGCGCAGCTACATCGTGTTCTCTCAGGTGGAGGATTTGCCCACAGTGAAAGGTGACTTCTATGCCCTGGGACATATCTCCAACATCATTGGTGGCATTGATGGGACACATGTGTCATTGGTACCCCCCCGCAGGAGTGAACAGGTGTACAGAAACCGGAAGAGCTACCATTCTATGAATGTACAGATGGTGTGTTTGGCAGACCAGTACATCTCCCATGTGAATGCCAAATTTCCTGGCTCAGTGCATGACGCACACATTTTGAGGAATAGCAGCGTCCTTTATGTGATGGGGCAACTGCAGAGGCAGCGTGTGTGGCTAATAGGTGAGGACAAGGACCCTATACATTGTGAATAGGTGTCTGGGTATGGGGTTGTCCCTACGGGTTAGTGTGTGTCTAACAGTTGTCCCTCCATATTTGCAGGTGACTCTGGTTACCCCAACCTGTCATGGCAACTGACCCCAGTGAGAAATCCCAGAAATCCCAGGACAAATGCAGAGGAATGCTACAATGAGGCACATGGGCGAACTAGGAGGGTGATTGGACGAACCTTCGGCCTCCTGAAGGCCAGATTCCGGTGCCTCCATATGACAGGTGGTTCTCTCTACTACTCACCAAAGAAGGTGTGCCAGATCATCGTGGCCTGCTGTATGCTGCACAACCTGGCTTTGCGACGACAGGTGCCTTTTCTGCAGGAGGATGGGCCAGATGGTGGTCTTGTGGCAGCTGTGGAGCCTGTGGAAAGTGAAGAAGAGGAGGCAGAAGAAGAGGATATCGACAACAGAAACAACATAATCATGCAATACTTGAGACACAGGTAAGAACATGTCACTGCCTCCCATATCTCATACTATTATTAGAGCTAGCACGAGTCTGTCATTTTGACTCAGTGTATGGACCCTGACTTGTCATTTCACAGATGTGGGTCCCACTTTGTGCCCTCTGCTATATTTCCTCCAAGCCTACAGCTGTGTTACATCGGTATGTGCACAAGTAAATTGACATTGCTATATTCCATGGTTATTGCAATTACACGTTTGTGAAAGCACAGACTGACTCCAGATCGTTTTGTGATTGAAGTGTGTTTATTTCTGTGCAAATAAGTGGAGGGGGTTGTAAAATGGGCAGGGGTAATGGTGGAGGAATGTCCATGGCAGAGTCCAGTCTATTTGTTTCACAGGTGCATTGTCCAAAGGGGCATAGGAAGTGGAGCAATGGCAGTTGAAGGATGGACAGGGTGACAAAGTGGGACAGAAGGGTGACATTCAGGGGGGGTCTCATTTCCTGGCGGGGGTCTTAGCAATGTTCTCTGTCTTGTTCCTGGATCTCAGGGACTTTTTGCGGGGTGTTTCTCCATCTGCAGGGGGTGGGGTGCTGGTGTGATGTTCCTGTGGCGGTGCTTCCTGTCCACTAGCACCGGCGGAGGTGGAGGGCTGTTTATCGTCCAGGCTAGTGTCAGGGGCCCCTTGTTGTGCCACAGTGTCCCTCCTGGTGTTGACAAGGTCTTGCAGCATCCCTGCAATGGTGACCAGGGTGTTGTTTATGGACTTCAGGTCCTCCCTGATCCCCAGATAGTGTTCCTCCTGCAGCCGCTGGGTCTCCTGAAACTTGGCCAGTACCGTTGCCATCGTCTCCTGGGAATGATGGTAAGCTCCCATGATGTAGGAGAGGGCCTCGTGGAGAGTGGGTTCCCTGGGCCTGTCCTCCCCCTGTCGCACAGCAGTCCTCCCAGCTTCCCTGTTTTCCTGTGCCTCAGTCCCCTGAACTGTGTGCCCACTGCCACTGTCCCAGGTCCCTGATTTTCTTGGGTTGGTGGGTTTGACTGGGTTCCCTGTAGTGGTGGACACACTGCTGATTGATGTGTCCTGGGGACAGAGGGATGGGCCAGCTGGGTGGGTGCTGTGGTGGTGTTTCCTGAGGGGGGAGGCTCTGTGGTGGCTTGTGCCAGTGTCAGGGGAACCGACTGTCCTGAGGTCCATGATGGGCCGGGCTGGTCATCTTGATCTAGTTGTGCAGAGCTGCTGTCATCACTGTGGGTCTCTTCTGTGGGGGGGACTGGATATGTCTGGTACCTCCTGTCCGGTGGCATTGGGTTGGGGTCCTGTAGGGGTGTAAAGGCATGATTATTGCATATGTGTGTGCCATCGTGTGCAATGGGTGAGTGACCCTGTACTCCAGTGCTTGCATTCTTGTCTTGGTCCTTGTGTGATATTTGCTTTGGGGTCTGTGTGGGTATCTGTAGTGGACATGCTTTGGTGATGGGTGTCCATGCTTTGGTGTTGCATGCAGGGCTTGGTATTGGGATGGGTAGGTTGTGATAGTGGGGCATATGTGAGGTGTTGGAGTGATGGGGGTGAGGGTGAGGCTGGGAGTATGTGATGGCATACAGGTAGGGTGGGGGGGATGAGGTAGTAAAGAGTTGACTTACCAGAGTCCAGTCCTCCTGCTACTCCTGCGAGGCCCTCAGGATGCAGTATTGCCAAGACCTGCTCCTCCCACGTTGTTAGTTGTGGGGGCTGGGGGGGGTCCACCGCCAGTCCTCTGTACAGCAATCTGGTGTCTGGAGACCACCGAACGCACCTTCCCCCGTAGGTCGTTCCACCTCTTCCTGATGTCATCCCTAGTTCTTGGATGCTGTCCCACTGCGTTGACCCTGTTGACAGTTCTGCACCATAGATCCATCTTTCTTGCAATGGAGGTGTGCTGCACATGTGATCTGAATAGCTGTGGCTCTACCCGGATGATTTCCTCCACCATGACCCTGAGCTCCTCCTCAGAGAACCTGGGGTGTCGGTGAGGTGCCATGATGTGGTGTGGGTGATGTGTAAGGTGGTGTGTGTTGTGATGCGTGAGGGGATGTGTTGTTGTGTGTTGTTTGAGGTGCATGGATGTTGTGTAAGTGATAGTGTTGTGTGTCTGTGGATGCTGGTGTTGTTTATGGTGGTGTCTCTCTCTGGTGTGGTTTCAGATTTCTGGTAGTAAGGGTTTGTGGGTGTGTGTTTTATATTGGATTGGGTGTGTGGGTGTGGTGTGTGTATGTGTATCAGGTGTGTGTATTTCGAATTGTCCAATGTGGTTGCGTTTTGTAAATGTGTGTGTATTTTGAGCGCGGCGGTGTGTACCGGCAATGGATTACCGCGATTGAAAGACCGCCGCGTTGATTCGTGGGTCATGATAGTGTGGGCGTATTCCTGTTGGCGTGACGGTGTCGATTTTGTTATCACTGACCTTTGGTGTGGCGGACTTGTGTGGGTGTCTGTATTATGGCGGATGCTGAGCTGCGGGTCGTAATAGCTGTAGTGGAATTCCGCGCCCGCAGCGGTATTTTGGCGGTCTTCTGCAGGGCGGTAAGCGGCATTTACTGCCAGGGTTGTAATGAGGGCCAATATGTCACTTTGGTGCCATGGGACATGAACAAACTGACCCCCTGGAATCTCTCTCATCAGTAGCATTTTAACCGCTTCTCCTTTCTTTGCACCCTCAGTTTCATCTTGAGAATCTCTTTTTTGTTTCTCTTTTTTCCTTGCCCATCTGCCTTCCCACTTTTCTAATGCTCCCCAAATTTGTGCACTCTGCAGCAAGTCCCTCAAATGTGCTTTCATTCCCGCTGATGTCATGTGTTCAAAATCTTTTGTCTAAAAATTTAATCTGTAACTTCGTCTCAAATGTTTCGTAGTCTTAGGATCAATGTTGTGCTTCTCTGCTACTTCCGCTAATTTCTGGTGTATTTTCCCTACTTCTTTTGTAATCCTTGGGCACAAATACCTCAGCTCCTGTTCAGTGTAGGATTCTTACCTATTCAATCCCATTGTCTCTTCGACTAATTCATTTGCTTCGATATTCAGTCGCACTCGGTTCAACTGATCTTCCCACTTTGAGGCACCTTGTGAGAAATTTAGACTATCCAGCCAGCTAGTTAACTGCTGAGCTGTTAACCCTTGTAATGAGATGTTACTCGCATTAGTCACTGGCAGCTGCTGTGCCCCTGTTCCCAAGGCTTGTGGTGTCCAAAGTCTCAGACTCTGATTTGCATTAGAGACATTTGATGCATCTGACAATGTCACAAGAGGACTAAATCCCGTAGGAGATATGAAGCTCACCCGGACAAGTTCCTGAGGATGATGTTGAGTGTATCGAATCTCCTGCTCCCCTTCTCACTAAACTCTGCAACATCTCTGCCTGTCCCCCTACTTCTGTTTTCTTCTGGGAATATAAAGGTACCGCTGGGCCAACAGTAATCGTCAGTGATATTGCATCTGGGGCTGCTCTAGCACCCGCACCCTGTGTGAGTGATACTCCCATTGCCTGATTCATAACTGGTGCGAGATCTACCGAAGTCCCTGTCAACTGGTTAAACTTCGACATACCCTGTATCTGTGCTGGTGGCAATAACATTGGAGTCGGGTCAGTCTGGACCAACATTGGCTGCGGGTGAACCTGCTGCCTCTGCACTACGATATTTGAAACAGTCTCAAGAGCTGGCACATCTGGGTAAACCCTTGCCACCGAAGGTGTATGTACCTGCGCCTGAGCTACTGCACTCGTTCCTGGAATTGGTGTACTCTGTACTGCCCCTGGTAACTGTCCTCCTTCCGCTTGTACAGCGCCCGTGGCTCCCTGAGATGTTCCAGGAGTAGCAGGAGGGGCTGTAGCACAAGTCCCTGGGCCCCCTGCATAAGTCGTCATAGGTGGAGGTGTATCTCTGTATCTCTCAGCAACTGCGTAATGAGGTCTTCAACATCAGAATCACCATCATCCACGTAGGACTTCTTTCTTTTCTTCTTTTCCTCACTCTCTTCTTCCTTGCTATTATCCCCTTTATCTGACTCATCACTTTCTGTGATCACTGGGAACATCTTAATCTCTTTCAAAGTTGCCATTCTCCATCTCTTTTGTTCCCAATCCCACCTAGCTTCCGCTAGTGACTTTTCTATCTTCTTCACCCTTCTGTTGAACTTCAGCTCTTGCTGTTGTCTGGCCACTAACTCGCAAACTGCTAAAGCCTCAAACTGTGCCGGTCTCGGTAACGGTCTCATGTCATACAATGATAATCGCAACTGGTCCAAAATTCTCAAATTGAACGTTCCATGCTCTGGAAAAGCTAATGTCTCTTGATTCTTAGTCAATGCACTCCATTGCTTTAACCAAAGACACGAAGCTATGCCCCTTTCTGTCATTACGAGATGCGCCGGACTATCATCTGGGGGGGTTGGTTCCCCCATTGACGCTTTGAAATATGATTCACATTTTATCGCACTCTTAAATGCCTTGACAAACTTCATTTTGCCTGTTGTATGTACTACAAATTCAATAAATGAAATTACTTTTGCTCCCAAGATTCCCTTCACCCATTTTCTCAACCAATTGCCTCTCACGGACGGCTGCCAATCCGGTCGCGGCTCTTCTCACTAACCAACCTATCCCAGCGCAGCACACACTGATGTCATACTGCGGCTGACAAAGTCTTGCGGTTCGTCCTCCTCAACTCAATTTCACTCAACTAATGCGATTTATTGCAAGCGTCTTCAGCAAATAATATCTAAAACAAACCTGCTGGTTTACTACAGGAAGGGACACAATCGCTTCAGGGACCTTACGGATTTTCACTAAAGGCACTTTCTAGCTCCTTAGCTATTCCTCTTTCTCAGTCCCCCACATTCGGAAGTAAAATTCGACCCGCAAACTTTACTCTCAACTGATCTCTGAGTCTGTCCTGGTGCACATAGGATTCGCCAAATCTCAGTCGAAGCTTCTTTTATTCATCTAACATTCACTCTGACTCATTGACCAAGCCTGATCAACCTACTAAACCAGAGAGATTACAACATATACCCAAGTGTCTCCTACACTTGTCAATATACTCCGGAGTCTTAGACCACGCAGGGTCTGTACATCACCAACAAGCACATGGACAATTTTTGAGCACAAAGCGCTACACATATATGAAGTTCAACGACTTCCCTACTCTCACACTTTGGAGTATGCACACTCCTACTAACCCTTAACTGGAGTACGCAAACTCCCTACTTACCTCACATACATCAAGATTCTCCTGGGATCTGCTTAAGCCTGTGCAAGCCCAATCTACTATTCTCATACTATTTCAAACAATGCTGGGAAAATACTCAATTTTACCAAGGGGATCCACGATCTGGAAAAGTCATTTCTGGGCTTAAGGGAACATGATCTTTGCTACCATTGCCATACTAGAAAAACAAAATTCAAACCTCATAAACATTCGAACAATTGTACTCAACTTTAAACTACTACCATAACCACTACTCACCACTTAACTAGTTCCCTAAGGAAACTAACCATAAAGCTGCTACCAAAAACTGCTAGCGCCCCTTGTCCTTCGTAAGTAAACTTAAAAGGGGACGCGTATAGGTCGATGAATCTTTTGGATTGCATAGAGTATCCTAGCCAAGTGATGACCAGAGGAACATCAACACTAATTCCAACCAAACATATAATACCAAAAACCTAGTCTAATAAGAAAATACCATTACCCTCAAGAAGGTTAATTTGTTTTATTCCCTATTAGTTACAAATCTAATTAAAACCTTTATTTCGAGAATTCATGGTTAATCAATCTTTATTAGCATCATGAGCAATAATTCATCAGTTTCATTAATAATAGCAAAACGGCATTAATATATGTTGGAAAATTTTAAATCATTGAATAATTCAGCAATGCGAATCAGTCAGTCAAAGTCACCAATGAGTCGCCCTTTGTCAGCCTACCTATCTCAGATTAGCATCAGCATGTGGGTCTTCATGCGAAAAACAATTTAGTCAAAAATCAATAATTTGGAAAAATCTAACTAAGAGAAAAAAACATTTCTAAGCAGCGCAGTTGGTACCTAGAAGGAAAAAGCACACATTAGTCAGTCAACATTTATAGCTACCTATCCAAGATAGATCAGCAACGAGTCAGTCTTCGTCTCCAGGTCATCAGTCATCAGCAAGGCTCGGGCTCTCAAGGAGCAAGCCCAAATTTCAGCACTTCGGACAGCGTCTCCTGGCGTCATCAACTTTCGCCTCTCCACTCTGATTAGCCTTCTCGTGTCATGACTTTTTATTAGAGTCTCTCAGTCCATCCCACAATTTTCTTATATGTTCAACCTTATCTGGAGACATGATTCTAACCTATAGTTTTTGTTTAACACTTGTTTGCGTCGGTTCAAGCATCAAGTTCCATTAATATGATGGGTCCTTCTGTTGATGAGAACATTATCCGTCCCTTCAGGTAACGAAATTGTTGCCCACAGTCTCTTAGTCAGTGGTTCCATTGTTCGAATCCTGGGAAAGTACATTTAGCCTAGTCTACACAAAATTGTATCAATTTGTTCTGATGGTCTCCTGTCTGCTGGTACATTGCAGAAAATTCTAGCAGAGCTCATTTGAACTCTGTACAGTTCAAGGTCCTTTTCTCCAGTTCCAGTCCTCGGCAGCTCATCGCGTCTCCACGTTTGAACAAGCAAGGCCCAGGGCCGACCAGGCCTCTAGTTCGGCTAAGTTAAGGATACGAAGTATCATAAAACATAGGTTATATCATCAGTTATGGCATATTAATACATAATTCTTATAATTTCACATTATTTTAGTACTGTTACTTCCTATCTTCAAAAAAGATCGAATATCATCCACTCACCCCCCTTCTCATCCGAACCCTACCTCACAAAAGCAGGGGTCCCCCAAGGGTCAACTATCTCACCTTTGCTTTTCAACATCTACATGATATCTTTACCAGAACTGATCAATGATTTCCATGTCACATGCTACAACTATGCAGATGACACACAAATACTACTTAAATTAGAATGCCCCAAAAACATTGAAAACTCACAAATCTTCAGTTGCCTCAGAGCCGTTGATCAGTGGATGACCTGGAGCCATCTCAAACTAAATACCTCCAAAACAGAAATACTCATATGTGGTGACTGGAAAAATTATGACCCTCTGTGCGTCTGGCCTGATGATCTCGGATCACCTCCTCAATTATCCAAGGAAGTTAAAACCCTAGGAATCACCATGGATTCCAAGTTAACTATGAATGCCCAAGTAGACAAATTAGCACGCACAAGCTTCATTACCTTAAAGACTTTACGACGCATCTTCCCCCACCTCGGATTTCCACACAAGGTGCAAGCTACTATCTCGCTTGTACTATCCAAACTGGATTATGCCAATAGCCTCTACCATGGATCATCTCTATCTGTTATGAAAAAAACTACAACGTATCCAGAATTCCGCAGCCAGGCTACTATTACATATAAAGGCGCAAGCCCACATCTCCCCTGCCTTGAGAGCACTACACTGGTTACCCGTTGCCAGAAGATGCACTTTCAAGCTGCTTTGTATCACCCACAAAGCTACACATGGAACAGGACCGCTTTTTATCAGAAAGAAAATTACCAAATACATCCAACAAAGAACCCTCCGCTCAAGATTGGCACCCCGCCTTAGAACACCACCATACAAGAAAAAGACTATAGGTGGTACATCCTTCTCCGTCCAAGCAGCCAAACTATGGAATTCATTACCCCCAACTATAAGAGCCACAGATAACTTTCTTGTCTTCAGAAAACTACTCAAGAGTTGGCTCTTTCCTTCATAACCACCTTATTCAAACAACTATGAACTGCATATGCCTATGTTGATAAATATTTTTTCAGATTATGGGGGTGATTCTAACCCTGGCGGTCGGTGTTAAAGCGGCGGCCAACCCGCCAACAGGCTGGCGGTAAAAAATATGGAATTCTGACCCTGGCGGGAACCGCCAACACAGACAGCCACTTTAACACTCCGCCCGCCACGGCGGTACAAACAAACAGCGCGGCGGTCACCGCCAACAGCCAGGCGGCAGACAATGTACCGCCCACCCTATCACAACTCACCAATCCGCCACCTTTTCCGGGGCGGGAGCACCGCCGATAAAAACACGGCGGAAACAGACTACGAACAGGAAAACGCTCACCACTACGCACTCCAGGAGGAAGGAGGACAGCATGGAACCCGAATTAAACATCCTACCTGCTCTCGTCTACCTTCTCATCTACCACGAGTACGAAGT
This sequence comes from Pleurodeles waltl, assembly GCF_031143425.1. Taxonomy (NCBI): domain Eukaryota; kingdom Metazoa; phylum Chordata; class Amphibia; order Caudata; family Salamandridae; genus Pleurodeles; species Pleurodeles waltl. The sequence continues at coordinate 485,161,582 of NC_090438.1, read as the reverse complement.
CCGGCGCAGACGACAACGGTGAGTACTGCACCTACGACACACGGGAGGGGGGAGGACGAAAGGTTACAGGCACACACATATGCGACCCCCCCCCCAACTATGTACACACCAATGCAGAGCAACAAGTCACAGTGACACCACCCAAACACCCCAGAAAAATGCTAGGACATAATCAAATTTGGAATAAATATTTATGTACCAAAAAGCTCCTGAAAAATATCGTACAACCATGAAAGATATTCACAAGAAAACAAATGACATACACATCAGTGTATAACTGAAGTAACAAGTCCTGCACATCCTACGAATTCATCATGTCCGTGGGCCAAAGTTTTGAGAAACAAGGGCAAAGCCCACACAGGAGACCTGAGTCCTTTGGAGAGAACACTGCAGGGGCATCAGATGTAAAAACTACAGGCACCTCAGGGGGAAGGGAAGGGGGGGGCACCACAGCCACATGAGTCCACGACGCCAGATCCACGAGGAGCCACCATGCCCACTGTACCATCCTGGGGAGTGCAAAGCCACAGTCTCTCAATGTCTCTACAGTGGGTGGGCTGCCCACTGTACCATCCTGGGGAGTGCAAAGCCACAGTCTCTCAATGTCTCTACAGTGGGTGGGCAAAGCCACAGTCTCTCAATGTCTCTACAGTGGGTGGGCTGCCCACTGGACCATCCTGGGGAGTGCAAAGCCACAGTCTCTCAATGTCTCTACAGTGGGTGGGCTGCCCACTGGACCATCCTGGGGAGTGCAAAGCCACAGTCTCTCAATGTCTCTACAGTGGGTGGGCTGCCCACTGGACCATCCTGGGGAGTGCAAAGCCACAGTCTCTCAATGTCTCTACAGTGGGTGGGCTGCCCACTGTACCATCCTGGGGAGTGCAAAGCCACAGTCTCTCAATGTCTCTACAGTGGGTGGGCTGCCCACTGTACCATCCTGGGGAGTGCAAAGCCACAGTCTCTCAATGTCTCTACAGTGGGTGGGCTGCCCACTGGACCATCCTGGGGAGTGCAAAGCCACAGTCCATCAGGTGGATGACAGTCTCCACTGGTCAAGGAGGAGGCATGGTGGGCACAGTGAACCATAAACAGTGATTGAGACGGCGGTGCCCAGCGGAGCGGTGCCCAGCGGAGCGGTGCTTGAGAAGAAGGGCCCAGCGGAGCGGTGCTTGAGACGGCGGGGCCCAGCGGAGCGGTGCTTGAGAAGAAGGGCCCAGCGGAGCGGTGCTTGAGAAGAAGGGCCCAGCGGAGCGGTGCTTGAGAAGAAGGGCCCAGCAGAGCGGTGCTTGAGACGGCGGGGCCCAGCGGAGCGGTGCTTGAGAAGAAGGGCCCAGCGGAGCGGTGCTTGAGAAGAAGGGCCCAGCGGAGCGGTGCTTGAGAAGAAGGGCCCAGCGGAGCGGTGCTTGAGATGAAGGGCCCAGCGGAGCGGTGCTTGAGACGGCGGGGCCCAGCGGAGCGGTGCTTGAGATGAAGGGCCCAGCGGAGCGGTGCTTGAGAAGAAGGGCCCAGCGGAGCGGTGCTTGAGATGAAGGGCCCAGCGGAGCGGTGCTTGAGACGGCGGGGCCCAGCGGAGCGGTGCTTGAGAAGAAGGGCCCAGCGGAGCGGTGCTTGAGAAGAAGGGCCCAGCGGAGCGGTGCTTGAGACGGCGGGGCCCAGCGGAGCGGTGCTTGAGAAGAAGGGCCCAGCGGAGCGGTGCTTGAGAAGAAGGGCCCAGCGGAGCGGTGCTTGAGACGGCGGGGCCCAGCGGAGCGGTGCTTGAGATGAAGGGCCCAGCGGAGCGGTGCTTGAGAAGAAGGGCCCAGCGGAGCGGTGCTTGAGATGAAGGGCCCAGCGGAGCGGTGCTTGAGAAGAAGGGCCCAGCGGAGCGGTGCTTGAGATGAAGGGCCCAGCGGAGCGGTGCTTGAGACGGCGGGGCCCTCTTCAGCGGTGCCTATCTTCACGGCGGGCCCTGTTCAGCGGTGCTCTTCTCCACGGCGGGCCCTGTTCAGCAGTGCTCTTCTCCACGGCGGGCCCTCTTCAGCGGTGCTCTTCTCCACGGCGGGCCCTGTTCAGCGGTGCTCCTCTCCACGGCGGGCCCTGTTCAGCGGTGCTCTTCTCCACGGCGGGCCCGGTTCAGCGGTGCTCTTCTGCACGGCGGGCCCTGTTCAGCGGTGCTCTTCTCCACGGCGGGCCCTGTTCAGCGGTGCTCTTCTCCACGGCGGGCCCTGATCAGCGGTGCTCTTCTCCACGGCGGGCCCTGATCAGCGGTGCTCTTCTCCACGGCGGGCCCTGTTCAGCGGTGCTCTTCTCCAAGGCGGGCCCTGTTCAGCGGTGCTCTTCTCCACGGCGGGCCCTCTTCAGCGGTGCTCTTCTCCACGGCGGGCCCTGTTCAGCGGTGCTCTTCTCCACGGCGGGCCCTGTTCAGCGGTGCTCTTCTCCACGGCGGGCCCTCTTCAGCGGTGCTCTTCTGCACGGCGGGGCCCTGTTCAGCGGTGCTCTTCTCCACGGCGGGCCCTGTTCAGCGGTGCTCTTCTCCACGGCGGGCCCTGTTCAGCGGTGCTCTTCTCCACGGCGGGCCCTCTTCAGCGGTGCTCTTCTGCACCGCGGGCCCTGTTCAGCGGTGCTCTTCTCCACGGCGGGCCCTGTTCAGCGGTGCTCTTCTCCACGGCGGGTCCTGTTCAGCGGTGCTCTTCTGCACCGCGGGCCCTGTTCAGCGGTGCTCTTCTCCACGGCGGGCCCTGTTCAGCGGTGCTCTTCTGCCCCGCGGGCCCTGTTCAGCGGTGCTCATCCAGCAGGTCAAGGGAGCCAGACCTGGCCTGGACTCCCTGCTCAGTCGCCCTCGGACCGTGATGTTTCTGGACCCTTCGGGGACAGACTCCTGGCCTCCTTAGTGTCCTCCTTCCCAGCTGGGATGTGACATGTGGGGTCCACCTTCTCGGCGATCCTGCTCCCCTTCCGCTCCTTTGATGGGGCTCTCGGGCCCTTGCCTCCCCTAGATGGTGTGGGTGGTGAAGTGGCCGCACATTGTTCCTTGGGGGCAGCCCTGTCGGTCCTCGCCCGGCGGCCCTTGTTTTTGCGGGTCCTCTTGCCGGGGGGGGGGGGGGCTGGACGTGCCCTTGCTGCTGATCGATGTGTCACTGCTGGCAAAGGGTGGGCTCCAGAACCCATGCACAACAGTGACACCCGAAGCTGGGCTGGTGGTGGCTGCAGTGCTCTTGGGACTCTTTGAAGATGGAGGGGGGAGCTCATCGGAGGGAAAGAGGTCAAGGTTAGCCAGGAAAAGTTTTTTAGGGCCAAGGTAAAGGGTAGGAGAAGTGGAGATGGAAGTGGAGGAAGAGGAGGTGGTTGTAGGAGAGTCAGGTGTGCTGTCATTGGGTGAAGGTGCTGGTGCTGTAGGCTGTCGTGAGGTGGATGGCTGTTGGGTGGGTGGCTGCCTGCGTTTGTGTGTCTTGGAAGAGGGGGTGACAGACACAGTGGGAGAGGACATAGGGGACGTGTAAATGACAGTGGGGGTGGTGACTGCACGAGTGTGGACTGTACTGGAGGGTGAGGTGGTGATGGAAGCACTGGCTGATGTTGGGGTGCATGCAGGTGTGAGTGTAGACGTCACAGGGAGGGAGGAGGGAGACGAGGAGGAGGGGGACACAGGGGTGGCAGTGGCTGTTGGCATGTCTGAATCTGGGTGTTGCTTGGGTGAGTGTTTGTGGGATCTGTGGTGCTTGTGTCTGGAAGAGCTGCTCTTGGGTGTTGAGGTGTGTGCAGGCTGGTCTGATGGTGTGGATGGGATAGGCTGAGGAACAGGAGACAGAGAAAGGCTGGAGGCAGTAAGAAGAGGGAGGCTGGAAACAGGGACAATGGCTGCCGTCAGTGCTGAGGCCAGAGCAGTGAACGCTAGTTGATGGGCAGCCTGACCCGAATGAATGCCCTCCAGGTACGCATTGCTCTGTTGCACCTACCTTTGCACACCCTGGATGGCATTCAAAAGGGTCATCTGCCCAACAATGAGCGTCCTTACCAGGTCAATGAGCTCCGCACTGAGGGCAGCAGGGGCAACAGGGGCAGGGGCTGAGATGCCTGGGGCGAAGGAGACGCGCGCCTTCCTGGGCGAACGGGCACGGAGCGAAGACTGAGGGGCTGCTGGGAGGGTGGGGCTGGTGCGCTGGGTGGCGGCTGTACCTGTAGAGGCGGGGGGCACGGATGTTGCCGCCACCGCTAGGGAGCTCCCATTCGAGGACGTGTCGCTGTTGCTGCTCTCACCAGCGGTCCCCGTCGTGGTGCTCCCCTCGCCCTCCGGATCACTGGTGCCCTCGGTGTCTGTTCCTGGGCCCACCAGGGCCTTGTGTCCTGCAGCTCCCTCGTGCTCCGATGCCAAATCTCCTCCGCCTGATGATGCTAATGCACACATGCACAAGAAGATGAAGAGAAAGGGTGGGGGGAGAAAAAAGAAGACCAGGTTGAGTGCATGCAATGTCAACACCGTTGGCGGAGAGGACAGACACAGGAGCCTATGGCACTAAGCCGCGCATTCGGGGTACACTACTCAGTACAACTGACTAGGACAACAGGCCAAGAGACGTCAAACGCGCACATGGGAGATGCTGGACCTTCAATGGCTGTACTTGTCACCCTACAGAGGTGGGGGCCGGGGGCACAGGGCCATGCCTAAGGGAGAGGACTACACTACAGAAAGCGCCCTGGCCTAATGTCACCCACAGCCCTCCTCCCCCACCCAGACGCCTCCACTGCGCAGAAAGATAGGAGAATGTGCTGATACTCACCCCCTTGTGTCTGCTGTGATGTCTTAAAGCGCCCATCCAATTCAGGGTAGGCCACCGCCAGGATCCGGGACATCAGGGGGGTCATGGTGCGACTGGCACCCCTCCTAGGTTGGGAGGCCATCCCCAGCAGTGTTTCTGCGGTCTTCCTTGTTCCGCGGCGGATGTCCTCCCACCTCTTGCGGCAGTGGGTGCCCCGTCTGTTGTGGACCCCCAAGTTCCGGACTTCCTTGGCGATGGCACGCCAAATCTCGATCTTCTGATGGGCGCTGACCTATTTGACATGTACAGGGTGGAAAGGAGGAAATCATCAATGACCTGCATGTTAGATGTAATTGGCCCCCCCCACCAACTTTGCCATATGGCACATGCTCTCATCTGTCGGGCGTTGCACTCCTCATTCGCCCCCCACCCCACCAACTTACATCCACCCCAATCCACACAGGCATAGCCCATTCCATGTGCACCCGGTGTACTCACTTGTTGGTCTGGAGGACCGTAGAGTAGCGCATACTGGGGGAGGACCCCATCCACGAGCTTCTCCAACTCTTCAGACGTGAAGGCAGGGGCCCTTTCCCCAGTCGCAGCAGCCATTGTATCTTCCAGACCGAGGTCACAGCAGCACTTGCAGTGTAGGTCCTCTCCTGTGGATGATCAGGTCTCGAGTGATTAATCAGATAGAAAATGGCGGTCACGCCCGCGGCGGTGCGTACCGCGGCGGTGCGTACCGCCGGCGCACATCGTCATTGGCTCCTGAAACCCATAGGCTTCAATGTTAACCAATGCGGCTTTTCGCCGCGGTCTTCGACCGCCTACCGCCACGGTGTGCCCTGCCAGCGCATTGACCTCACATCCCATTGTCCCACTTCACAGGTCAGGCAGCCGCCATTTCAAGGGCCTACATGGCTTAATTTTGACTGCGACACACAGGCCTAGGCCTTGCATTGCCACACATACACGCCTTTCAACCCATTGCCATTCTTTAACTGTGCAAGCTGTCTGTACGTACCTGTGGTTTGCCTGACTCTGTGCTCCATGTTGTCCTTCCTAGGCACCGTCCGCTGGGACTTGCGATGAGAATGAGGAATCCTCGCGTGTACCGACCGCTGGTGGACCTGTCGACAATGGAAGAACGCCATATAATACTTCGATACAGACTTGACCGTGCCACTATCCATGAACTGTGTGCCCAGCTGGAGCCAGCCCTGATGTCCCCCATCCGCCAACCCACAGGGATTCCCCCTCTGGTGCAGGTTTTGTCAGTCCTCCATTTTTTGGCAAGTGGGTCATTCCAGACCACAGTGGCCATGTCATCTGGAATGTCTCAGCCTATGTTTTCTAAGATTTTGAGCAGAGTGTTGTCTGCCCTGATGAAACTCATGCGGAGCTACATCATTTTCCCAGAGGAGGGTGACTTGCCTACAGTGAAGGGTGATTTCTATACCCTTGGACATATCCCCAACATCATTGGTGCCATTGATGGGACCCATGTGGCTTTGGTACCCCCAAAAGACGATGAGCAGGTGTACAGAAACAGAAAGAGTTATCATTCAATGAATGTCCAGGTGGTCTGTTTGGCTGACCAGTACATCTCCCATGTAAATGCCAAGTTCCCAGGGTCAGTGCATGACGCGTATGTGATGCGAAATAGCAGCATCCCCTATGTGATGGAGCAGCTACAGAGACAACGTGTGTGGCTAATAGGTGACTCTGGTTACCCCAACCTGCCTTGGCTACTGACCCCAGTAAGGAATCCCCGGACCAGGGCAGAGGAACGGTACAATGAGGCCCATGGGCGAACTAGGAGGATCATCGAAAGGACCTTTGGCCTCCTGAAGGCCAGGTTTAGGTGCCTGCATATGACTGGGGGATCCCTGATGTACTCACCAAAGAAGGTGTGCCACATCATCGTGGCCTGCTGTATGCTTCACAATCTGGCATTGCGACGTCAGGTTCCTTTCCTGCAGGAGGATGGTGCAGATGGTGGTGTTGAAGCAGCTGTGGAGCCTGCGGAGAGTGAAGAGGAGGAAGACTCAGAGGACGACACAGACAACAGGGACAGAGTAATAGAACAGTATTTCCAGTAGCACACAGGTAATAATCACCCATGCCATTTTACATTTCCTGAAAGCCTCCTGCATCTCAACTTTGTCGATTTCCCCCCAGACCTATAAACATGATGTTTGATTTTCCCTTCCCTTTTCTGTGCTGTATGAGCCACTGCGTGACCTCGGCTTGGTTGGCCCATGGACTAATGCTAAGTTACCTCGGTATGTGTAATTCACAATGTTAATTATACGTAATTGATATGTAATGTGTCATACATTTGTAAATAAGACAGGCTGAGTCCTGATTGATTTCAGTGCAATGTGTGATTTATTATTAGTGCATAGATATTGGTACATGATAGTGAAACAGTGATGGGTGGGGGTGGAGTAATGTCCATGGCGGAGTCCAGTTCTCAGTCTCACAGGTGCATTGTCCATATGCCTGTGGCAGGATGGAGCAGGGGCAGTTCTAGGTTGGACAGGGTGGCAATGTGGAACAGTGGGAGGACTTCAGGGGGTATGTGATGCTGGCGGGGGACTTGACATCCTACTCTGTCGTTTTTTTTTATCTCAGGCTCCTTTTGCGGGGCGGTTGTTGTTCAGCAGGAGGTGGGGTTCTGGTGGGCTGTCGTTGTGGTGGGGCCTCCTGTCCACTAGCGCCGGCGGAGGTGGTAGGCTGTTCCTGTTTCTGGCTAGTGACAGGGGCCCTGTGTGATGCCACATGGTCCCGAAACGTGTCCTCTATACGGTTCAGGGCCTGGACTATGCTCCCCATAGCGGTTGAGATGTTGCTGAGTTGGTCGCTGAACCCCATGTAGCGTTGCTCCTGCTGTGCCTGGATCTCCTGGAACCTGGCCAGTACCGTCGCCATCGTCTCTTGTGAGCGGTGGTAGGCTGCCATGATGGTGGTGAGGGACTCTTGGAGAGTGGGTTCCCTGGGCCTCTCCTCCCCCCCCTGTCGCACAGCAGCCCTCCGAGTTGCCCTGTTTCCCTGGGCCTCTGTCCCCTGGACGGTGTGCCCACTCCCACTGCCCCCAGGTCCCTGTTGTTGTTGGGTTGGTGGGTTACCCTGGGGGCCCTGTAGTGGTAGACACACCGCTGCTTGACCTGTCCTAGAGACAGAGGCATGGGCCCGCTGGGTGGGAGCTGTGCTGTTGTTCCCAGAGGGGGTTGGGTCTGCAGTGGCCTGTGTCTGGGTGAGGGGAACCGACTGCCCAGAGGTCCCCGATGGTCCGGGCTGGTCGTCAGGTTCCAGGTCGACAGAGCTGCTGTCATCACTAGGGGCCTGTTCCGGGGGTGGGATGGACATTTCTGGTCCCTCCTGACCGGTGTGTTGTCGTTCGGGTCCTGCATGGGGTAAGAGGGTATGGTTATTGTTTCTGTGTGTGCATTAGCTTGCGTTTTATGGGTGCCCTTGTCCCCCAGTGCTGGCATTCCCTTGGGGGAGGTGTTGTGAGGGTGTTTTGTGGGGGGGGTGATAGGTATGTGCAGTGGTCATGCTTAGGTGATGGGTGTCCATAGTTTGGGGGTGGCATGCAGGGGTTGGTGTTGGGTGGGTTGTGCTGGGGAGACATTCTCAGGGAGGATGTGTGCTGGGGGGTTGGGGGTGAGGGTGGGGGTTAGCATGCTGGGGGGGGGGTGAAGTGGTTGGCCTTGTACTTACCAGAGTCCATTCCTCCATGTACTCCAGCGAGGCCATCGGGATGCAGGATGTTGAGTACCTCTTGCTCCTATGTTGTGAATTCGGGTGGAGTGGGTGGGGGTCCCCCGCCAGTCTTCTGCACTGCGAAGTTGTGTCGCGAGACCATCGAGCGCACCTTCCCCCGTAGGTCGTTCCATCGTTTGCGGATGTCCTCTCGATTTCTGGGATGCTGTCCCACCGCGTTGACCCTGTCCACGATCCGCTGCCAGAGCTCCGCCTTCCTTGCTATGGTGGTGTGCTGGACCTGTGAGCCGAAGAGCTGGGGTTCCACTCTTATGATCTCCTCCACCATGACCCGGAGTTCTTGGTCCGAAAAGCGTGGGTGCCTTTGTGGTGCCATGGGGTGGTGTGTATGAGGTGTGGGGTGGTGTATGTGATGATGTGTGTGTTGGTGTGTGGTGCTTTGTGCTTCTATGTGGTGTGTGTGATGTTGCGGTGTGCCTCTGTGTGTCTGGCTCTCTATTCTCTGATGTGTCTCTCTCTCTCCTTCGTCTCTGGTTTTTGTTGGTAGGGGTTTGTGGGTGATGTGGGTGTGTGTTTTATATGGTATTGGATGTGTGGGAGTGGTGTGTGTATGTGTTTCAGGTGTGTGCCTTTCAAATTGTCCAATGTGGTAGGGGTTTGTAAAGGTGTGTGTATTTTGACCGCGGCAGTGTGTACCGCCAATGGAATACCGCGGTTGAATGACCGCTGCGTGGATTTGCGGGTCATAATGGGATGGGCGTATTTCTGTTGGCGTGGCGGTGGAGGTTTGGTCTTCTCCAGTTTACCGCTGGCCGCTGATGTGGCGGACTGCAGTGGAGGGCGGATTTTCGGAGGTTTTGCAGTTGTGGGTCAGAATGTCCGTGGCGGCTGACCGCGGCCGCGGCGGTATTGTGGCGGCCTTCTGACCGGCGGTAAGCGGCTTTTACCGCCGAGGTCAGAATGACCCCCTATATGTATATTTCTATTTATTTATAGTTTCTTTAGAAAATATGTATTGCTACTATGTCATAACAATAAAATTCACACACACTCTTTAAACCTGTTTGACTAAGTATTTTTTACCCATGATTCTAATTATGTATTGTATGTGCATATGTGTGTGTATTCATGTGTGCGTATATATGTTTATGTATGTATGTGTATATGTTGTTTCTGTGCTTGGCATGTTCGTGGATCATTGCATTGCTCCTGGGTGGGTTGTTATACTGGATATCTATGAATTCCTGCTCTCATCTTATCACACTTATCTACTCATCACTCTTATGTCATGTCTCTATCAAACTATCCTCCATTCTCACTCTGACTCATCCCAAATCCCTTCTACCACTTTCATCTCCTAAATATCTCTGCCTAAGCTCTTCCCTCCGCTTCCACATCTAACTCACCAAACCTCACTCTACTACTGTGACCTCCCACACAACCCTACTAAATTCTCCTGCATTTATCTCACCCTGCTACTATGCTCTCCCTAACCCTTCCACATACTCTTCCCCCTCCACCCCCCTTTACTCATCCCAAGCCTTTGGGTTGAGTAAATGAAGGATATACTCCCAATTAACACTTCTGGATTTCTTTCCTCCTCCACCACTCCATTACTCCAGTCAATCTAACTAACAAACTCTCATATCCGCGGCTCAAATTAACTCATAATAATACTAAAACTGTACTCATTATTTAACGATACTAATCCATCACTAATTCTTGTTGGCTTCCAGAGTAGCGTGCTACTCATCGAAAAGCGCTTCAACGCCTCGTCAGGGGTAGTAAGCGCTATATAAATACGATTACAATACAATACAATACAATAAATGGCGACCACTCCGCATGGGCACATTTTACTAATGGCTAGTTATTTTCAATCATTAGTTTCGTTTGTCATTATTTCCCATTAGTATGCATACGCAAATCTTTCTCATTCTCATATTAGCATATCTGCTGCAACAAGCCCCTGAAGGGAGCCACTAACATGGAGAAGAACCGATGATAGAAGGTATCAGATAGGAGAATTTTGGAACTGGGGCCCTTCCGAGTATTGATAACAGCCCAGGTAATAATTGAAGCATAAATTCTGTTTGGAGACACTGGTGTCAAGGTCACTGAATGAAATAAAGAAGGAGAACCCCACGATAGAAAATTGTAGAGGGGTCTACTTCAGCTAGAGATGTACAAGTGCCACAGGGATCTTCATCAGGGACACTGTAGCAAAGCAGTCGGGGTCTTGGAAAAACGTCACAAAGTTAAAGATGTGTTATTCTTTCAGTGAGTGCTTTAAATATTCTTACGTAAAACCTATGGAACCAAGCAGCATTCGTCTTATATAGTGACACCCTGAAAGCAGCAGCATAGATATCAAAGTAATAAACCCTTGAGAAGTGTATGTGATAGAAGTTCAACCACTAGCTGATGGGCCTTCCCACCACCCGCCCACCTGCTATGAGCTCTTTTTGGCTATTTGGGCTATTTCGCGCTTAGGTCCCCATGACGTTGTGTGCACATAAGCTATCAACACCAACTTTGCGTCCTTTTCTTTCAACATTCTCAGGATGGTAATGGTATCCAGAGTTTGTGGGTTCCCTTTGGAGGAGACCAAGAAATTTGCCAAAATACAGCTAAAAGGTATGTTTTTTTAAAAGAATGGAAAAAAGTGCTGCAGATGAAAGCATCTGTTTTTGTCCCTGCAAATGGCATCATCAAAGGGTTTGCAGTGCTAAAATCACCATCTTCCCAGCTTTCAGGAACAGGCAGACTTGAATCAGAAAGCCTAATTTTTCAACACAGTTGTGGCACTTTTTCTGGAACATACCCCATTTTTACTATTTTTTGTGCTTTCAGCCTCCTTCCAGATAGTGACAGAAATGGGTGTGAAACCAATGGTGGATCCCAGACAGCTAAACATTTCTAAAAAGTAGACAAAATTCTGAATTCAAGGGGTCATTTGTGTAGATCCTTTAAGATTTTCCTACAGAAAATAACAGTTGAAATAAAAAAATATTGAAATTGAGTTAAAAAACAGGCATTTCTGTCCACGTTTTCTTCTGTAACTTGTTCCAGCTATGGCACATTTTTTAAAGCAATACACTGTTATGTCTGCTGGATGCTTCTGGTTGCAAGGATATATAGGGCTTGTACATTCATCAAGATCCCTAGGTACCCAGAGCCAATAAATGAGCTGCACCTGATAATGGGTTTTCATTGTAGACCGGGTATACAGCAATTAATTTGGTAAAATATAAAGAGTGAAAAATAGGCATCAAGGAAACCTTTGTATTTCCAAAATGGGTACAAGATAAGGAGTTAAGAAAACGAATTGTGATGTCAGTGAGCTTCTCGGCACACTGACGTCACAGAGGGGTGGGTGGGAGGTCAGGGGGAGACACAGAAGGTCTTCTATGTCTCCAGAGGGTATTTTAATTTTTTTTTAAATCCTCCGGTGCAACGATTTTGTAAACCCCTCCCTGGTGTCGGCCACTGGTCGTGACCCACACCAGAAAGGACAACACGTTCAAGCTCGTTAGAGGATTCCTAACGACAGAGAAGCTACATATCACTGTGGAAATCAGTTCAGCATGGTATTATGTGCAAAGCAAGGAGGCAAACAAATCCCTAAAAGAAGTCAAAACAACACTAGGGTAAAGAAAAACATAAATGTAGAAGAAACAAGAGAGACAAAACAGTGAAAAAAGCTATTTTCAATCTACAAAAGGTATCCCAATAGAGATGTAAAAACGGATTCCATGGGAGCAACATTGTGATACAAAAATAGCATATATTGCAACACCTGAGAAAAGTTAGCATGTACCAAGATGCAGACAAACATAATAATGTATACACATCCAGATTCACCTGGGTGCATGAAAATCATGTAGTAAGTAGTGTGAAGGAGCTTTCCTGGTAAACACCACAACTCGTAATCCCAATTGGGCCAGTTATTCCCTTTACCGGCTGCATCAGGATTACCATGTGAACTTGCCTCAGAGGCAAGGCAGTAGAGATAGGCATAGGGGGCATTGCCATTTTGAATCATAGCCCAAATTATGTTATCTTAAATTGTCAGTTGGCCACAACTTATACAATGATCATGGAGGCTAATTGACAACTACCTTTGAGATTCAGTAATAGTGACATATATAAAAGAGGCATAGGTTAATTTTGGAAAGGGAAGTTGGGAAGGGCAAAAAGGTGCTGTGAGAGAGTTTTAACGCAGTCACGTGTGGCCAATTAATTGCAGGCTCCTCAGGCCTCAATAGAATAGGAGCAGCAATAAAGTAAAAAATGGGAGGTAGTACTCCCCCTTTGGGAAAACAGCAAGGATTTTCTACCTCAGAAAGTGCTGTGGAAAGTCCAGGCACTGAGAGCACACCTACGGGCATTACAAATGAACAGAGGCAAACACATGGTGCTGCGGGTAGGACTGATGTTTTATGAAAAAAGTGATTAATGTAGATGATTTACTTACCAAGTAAGTTGTTGCAAGCAAGTTGCAGTATAAAGCAATCCGTTGAAGGATAAAGAAAAATGGTTTTACAGATCGGTCCGTATCTAAAGATGATTACATTAAATTAGATTTGTTGTGGGGTTTCTACAGCTTCTTTCATATCACATCCCCAGTCTTGGCATGCCAAGGTTTGCTCCTAGATAGGTAGATGTAGTACTGTGATGATTACTTTGATGATATCATACATTCTGGTGCTGAGGTATGAGTAGGAACATTCTTAGAATGTTGATATCGGAAGTGTTGGACAGTTATTGTATGAACTGAAGATGCTCTGGATGTTCGCTGGCTGTGCTGCTCCACAACCATGTAGCTTCTACTAATAAACGAGCACTTATCTCCATCCCGTGGTCAGAGTGCTTACTACAGGATTTTTGGCGACGAGGTAGCTACACGCACAGACCTATGCGTGGTTTATTTGAGAAATTATTTCCAATTTTGTACAGAAAGATTTATGTGGTACATGCAGTGGAGTTAAGCACAGAACAGTAGCACCCTGGATTTGCTTGCTTTTCTGATTGTCAGCTTGTGGAAACTATTGTAATCGGATAATTCAGCAGTGTATAGTTGAGACTGCAATAGTCATAAATGAGCCCGCAGTGGATGCAGAACGGTGAAGAAGGAATGTGGAGCGAGGAAGGATCTCATATCTTACCATCATTTGCTTATTTTTGGCAATATTACATTTTGTGAAAAAAAATGCGAGGATTTATGATGAGGAATACGCTATGCCACGTCATCACATGTGACATACAGACATTTTACTATTCTGCCTGATCCTGCCTGTTTGTGACGTTATCTTCATACATCGTCTGAGGAGTGAGGTGTTTCTGGTTGTAGCGCCACATCATTGCGTTTTATGTGCAGACCTATGCTGCCGGACTCTGCCTGTTTGAGATGCCTTTCTGTATGCCGTCCTAAAAGTGAGGGGTTCACGTTTGACGCTGCCTGACTTGTGTGCATCACAGTGCACCGGTCATCTCCTGAGCTCCGTCAGTCACGGTGCGAATCGTGGTAATTCGCATATCTAATCAACGATATCAATGAATTTTTTTCAACAACAATATGTTCTATTTCTATATGGCTGACGGTGCTTACTTCTGCTTTAACAGAGCGGATCGCTGTGATTTGCACACCATACTATTTTTACTTAAATACTGTGTTTTTGTTTTCTCACAGCGTGGATCATGGTGATTCGCATACCTTGCTTCGCACACCATACTATATTTATTTATATACTGTGTTCTTTTTTTTAATTCACAGCACAGATCATGGTGATTCACACACCTTACTATATTATCTAATAGAAAAAGGATTCAAACAGCGCTCGTATATTATAAATAGATGTTTTAACATTAAGCATGTCTAATATTCAAGAGGTTTCACCACCAGCATTTTGAGATACGCCAAGTGAACCTCCTGTTAAGTGGGATGTATGGTTTGATGCATTTGAAATTTATTTAGGTGCTATAGGAGCCTTAAGATTTAGTGCAGAAAGAAAAAAAATCTTCTTCTTCATTCTTTAGGGCTTGAAGGTATATCTGTCTACAAACACCTACCTGATAGACCTGTACATGAGGTTGATAATGCTTTAGATGAATATGAAACATCTGTTTTGAAATTGAATAATAGGTTTGCCAAGCATCCAAGTCTTATAGTCTTGAGACATACATTTAAAAAAAAAAAAAAAAATGAAGGAGAGGATGTGGAGTCATACGTTTCATTAATACGTAGACTTAATTCTGTTTGTATTTTTGAAAATTCTACAGACCAACGTATTAGAGATCAGTTTGTGTGTTAATTTAAAGACAAACAAATTAGGCAAAAAGTATTAGCCATGAGTAATACAACTCTTGAAGAGACCATCAAGGTGGCAAAAATTATTGAGATTTCACAAGTCTCCTTAAAGGAGCTTGATGATAACTCAATTGAAATGCTGTGCAGAAGGGGACAAGATCAAAGAAAAGCTTTAACTCAGGGTTCATCAATACCAATTTGTGCTTTCGGTATGGTAACGCTCCACATGCAAAAGGGGGGAAGTGTCCAACAGTTAATGTTTCTTCTAACTATTGTAAAAAAAATTGGGCATTTTGCTAAAGTGTGTTAAAAAAAAGGGCACAAAAGAAATTGCCAGTTTGTTTTGTGGAATCCGAGAACGAATCAGAGCCTGAAATTGTTTCTGTGGTTGATGATGCTAAACAAGAACATTTTCGTAAGGATTGTGTTGGCCCTATCATAGAAATAAAAGTTGGGGACAATGTTCTTAAATTACTAGTTGATTTGGGTTCTAGAATCACCATGATCACACAATCTTTATTCAATGAAACATGAGGTGATAGACCTTTGATGCCACCTGATCATTCTCCTTTCTCATATGAAGGTCGTAGAAGTGAACGTTTGGGCTACATTGAGGATTATTTAGAATTCAAAGGTAGAAGAATCAGAGGTAAAATATATGTTGCTGTCAAAGGACTTGACATCTTGGGGTGGTTTCAAGAGAGCTTATTTGGCATCGTATTGAAACCTGGAGCAAAAAAAGAGGTTCTAGTAGTGGTTTGTGAGGGGAAAAGTCAAAAATGGAAGGTCAGATTTCCTTCTGTGTTCACAAATCATTTAGGTACATTTGTGGGTTCAAACAAAGCATCAAAATCAAGGAAGGGGCTGTTCCCACCAAACACAAACTCAGGAGGGTTCCTTTCAGTATTAGTGAAGAATTAGAAAAGCAACTTATGAAGTTGTGCGAAAATGGCATTATTGAGCCCATTGAGTTCTCATTATGGCTGTCGCCATTGGTTGTAGCTCACAAAAGGGATGGACAATTAAGGGTATGTTTTGATCTTAGGTCCTTGAACAAGGAAAATTGGGTAGACTCACACCCACTACCAATGATCAGTGATCTTTTTTCATGTCTAAGGGGTGCCAAAATGTTTTCTAAACTCGATCTTGCCAGTGCTCCTCATCAGGTTAAACTTCATCCTCATTCATGTAATTTCACTGTGTTCATTTCTCATATAGGAACATTTCAATATCAACGCATGCCTTTCAGCTTGGCCTCCATGGCTTTAGGCTTTCAAAGAGTCATGTATAACTTGCTTAAAGAGATTGATGGTGTACTTGTGTTTCAGGATGATGTTCTGGTCTTTGCTAATAATAAAGAAGCTCATGAAGCAATTCTCCAAAAAGTAATAAGCATTTTTCAAAAACAAGGAGTGGTACTGAAGACAGAAAAGTGTACGTTTGGGTGCACAGAAGTGCAGTACTTGGGAAACGTGATTTCAGCAGAAGGGATCAAATCAAGACCATCTTTAGTTGATGCAATTACCATGGTTCCTCCAATTACAGACAAGACAGGGGTTAAATCTTCACGTGGAGCCAGATGTATGAAACTTTTTAGCACTCGCAAACGGTGCGAATCGCAAAAATCGGCCGTTTGCGAGTGCAAAAAAGTGGTCTGCGATGCATGAAATGCATTCGCAGACCAAAAATAAGAAATCGCAAGAATTGCGATTTTTTGCGTTGCGACCTGGTTTTGCGAGTCGCAATTTGCCATTCGGTATTTCCAGTAGGAAATTGCGAGGTGCAAATTGCAAGTCGCAAAATCCAAGTCGCAAAGAGGTGCATCAAAAAATCGCAAATTGCGATTTTTCGCAGAATGGCATTTTGCACATGCAAAATACCACTAACTGAAACCAGGTGGTAACCAGGTGCAACCTATATAAAGAGGCCCAGAATGCCTCAGACTCTTTTCCACAATGGCTGCACTCTACGTCATGGCGAGGAGAATGAGGATCTTGGCAGGTTTGAGGAGAGGGAGGAGGAGACAGGAGCGCATTTTCAGAGTGTGCATCACACTATTTAACCTGACAGAGGAGGAAATATATGAGAGGTATAGGTTGAACTCAGCCATGATACTTGATCTGATAGCTGAGCTACAACCCATACTGCAGCGCAGAACACTAAGGACTCACATCATCCCCACCCATGTGCAGGTATTATGCTCCCTCCACCTACTCGCCTCAGGGAGCTATCAAGGGGTCATAGCAGCAGCGGGAGGGGTCTCACAGAGTACCCTCTCCAGATTTTTCAATGCATTTATCAACGCCATGCTGAGCAAACTACACCAGTACATCAGATTCCCCAACACCCCACAGGAAATACAGCAGACAAAAATTGAATTTGACCAGATAGCACAGTTTCCCCACGTCCTAGGTGCCATAGATGGGACACATGTGGCAATCTGTCCACCATCCGCCACAGAGTATGTGTACCGCAACCGGAAATACCAACTTTCAATGAATATACAGGTGATATGCAATGCCTCCTACATCATTACTGATCTCATGGCCAGGTACCCAGGGAGCACACATGATTCGTACATCTTTCGCCACAGCGGGATTCACACAAGACTGTTAGCTGGGGAGTTTGGTGAAGGATATCTACTAGGTATTGTCCCTCCATACAATGGCGCATTGATGGCATGCAGATGTCAGATGGCCCACTTCTTATCATACCCTCTGTCCCTTCCAGGAGACAGTGCCTATGCAGTGCGCACCTACACGATGACACCCTACCTCAATCCTGCAACACCTGCTGAACGGAGATAGAATGCAGCACACAGGGCAGCCCGCAATGTGGTGGAGCGCACATTTGGACTGCTGAAGAGTCGCTTCCGGTGCCTCCACAAAAGTGGAGGGGCACTACAGTACAGTCCAGAGACGACATGTAGAATAGTGGCTACTTGTGCTATCTTGCACAATATAGCTACCACCAGGGGCATACCTGTAGAAATATGTGATACTGAATCTGATGAGGATGATGATCCCATACCACCCCTACATCCAGCAGACAGGACCAGTGCAGCAGAGGGAAGGCAAAGGCATGCCGACATCACACACAACCATTTCAGATGTGAGTATAAATGACAGAAATCCTCTGACAACTGTACCTGTAGTGAAATAAATTTATTACCTTAATTCAGGTAATGTTCGTGTGAGGAATTGAAAAAAAAGGCTAAGTGAGAAACTAGAAACAAAGAAGGACCTGAGTAATGCACTATTACGTCATAGTGAAAACATAAGTCCACTGGCAGCAACAGTCATTTTTTGCGGCCACGCACACCACTCGGGTGCCCAGTTACCTCACTGGCACCTCTATTGTCCGCCTCAGTGGCAGTGCTGTGCCTGGCACTGCGCCGTCTGGTGTCCAATGCTGGTACAGCTACACTGCTTAGGCTGGAACTGTCCTCAGTGTCCCCCAGTGCAAGCTCACTCGGTGTGGCTGACCTCTGTCCCATTATGTGGTCGATCACATTGGTGATCTGTACCAGTCCATTCGCAACGTCCCTGCTGCTGTGTGCTGCTTCCACTTGTGCAGCCACTGCACGACGGGCAATCAGTGCAGTTGCATTTGCCACCCTGTTCGATGAATGACAGAAGCTGCCAAACATGTTCCTAAATCTGCGCTCCTGTCTGCGCTGGCTCACCCTCTCATGGCGCAGCTCCTGGCACAGTTCACGGACAGCACTTGCGAGGTCTCTGGTGTCCTGTGATGCCTGCACCTGTCCCTCAAGCAGCTGTTCTATGTTGGCATTGAGGGACTCAAGCTGGCGATGCAGGCCCACCATGTTGCTGTTATGTTGGCGTGAATTCTTTTGTAACCCCAGGATCCTCTTGTTTTGTAGGCGCTGCTGCTGCAACATAGCAGCTTCCAGCCCACCAAATAAGGAGGGACCCTCACCTGCCTCATGCTGCTGTGCCCCGGAATTTGTCGCCATCCTGCGGTTTGCTGTGGTCTGCTGACACCTGACCTCCTGCATCTGGCTGCGCCTCCCTGTTGGTGATGGGGAAATTGGCCCTTCCTGCTGCTCATCTGAGTCTTGGCTGAGCTCTGGCAGTGGCAGTGCCTTGGGCCTGCGTCGGACAGACGCAATGGTGAGAGACCCACTGGTGTTGGAATCGGAGGCCGGATGGGTGTCAGTGTCGCCTACGCGTGCTGATGCTGTGGCTGCTGGGCCTGGCCCACCTGCAACGACAATATGCAGCATGTCAGTTATGTTTGTTACAATTACGGTCACACAATGGTAATAAAGGTACAGGTACTTCTCTACACTGTGTTGTGTGTGTTGTGTTCCTCTGGGTGTCACTCTACTTACATTGCATGTGCTACTTTCAGCTCTGGGTTGTGGACTGCCACTCCCATAATGCATTGTTGTGATGCTTCTAAGATGTGGACTGGACTACTTCTCACAATGTTTAACATTACTTGCTAATTCCTAAGGGACATTTGTGCATACACATATGGGGTTACAAATCAATATTGCACTTACCTTGGCTGGTACTTGGTGTGCCGGAGGTGTCTATCTCTGTGACCCCTGTCACAGCTTCAGGGAGGAGTGTGGACTCGACTTGGTATGGATGGTGCCTCTGTGGGTGGACCGCCTCCTGTGCCCCTGGCCTCCTGCAGTCTCCTTGCCACCCTCTCCTTCGCACGGGACCGCAGGTCATACCACCTCTTCTTAATTTTTTCTACGGAGCGCTGTGCCACTCCAATTTCGCAGATTTTTGATTGGATATCCTTTTCTCACTCTCAGGCACCTGGAGTGAGCTTTTTCCAAAAAGGCGGTCACGGCTCCTAACCACCTCCTCTGTCAGCACCTCAAGCTCCTGCTCGCTGAATTTGAGCTTGCGTTTTCTTTCTCCCTTCTCCTGTGCTTGGGCTGAGGTGTCCATCCTTGCTCAGGTGTGCTGGCTCCTTTAGAGTGCTGCTCTGTGTGGCTGGGCTGCTCTCTCTCAGGATGCTGGTTTGGGTGTGGCACCTGAAACTGCCTTGGGATGACTCATTTCCTGCTTGTGATGTCATCAGGCTCCTCCAGGTGTGCTTTCTCGAAACTTCTCGCAATTTGCGTTTTTTTACCGAATCGCAAATAAAGTCCCAATTTGCGAAAATGCAAATTGCGATTCGGTAAATAGGCCTCGCAAACCACAAATAGCGATTTTTAAGAAATCGCTAATTCCGAATCGCAATTTTGTTACAGGGCCAATTGCGACTCGGAAATAGCGATTTCTGAAAAAACGCTATTTGCGATTCGCAAGGCCATTTTTTCATACATATGGCCCGTGGTTTATGTGACTTTTACTCCAGATACATTGCAGACTTCGCTACCAAGGTGCGTCCTATTACCAATTTGTTAAAGAAAGGAATAAAGTTTGTGTGGGGGAACTAGTATATGAAAGCATTTGAAAAAAATAAAGTGATGCTAGGTCAGAGTGGAGCTCTCAAACCTTTTGACCCCAAACAGTCCTGCTGAATTACTATTGATGCCAGGCAAGTAGGTCTAGGCGCTATGTTAACACAAGAGGTTGAAGGCTCTGAAAGTACAGTGCCTTTTGCATCTAAGATGCTCACAGAAGCTGAACTTTAATATTCTGTTAACGAGAAGGAACTATTAGCGTGTGTAGGGGCCTTTGAAACGTTTAGATCATATATTTGGAAAGGCGTTTCCAGTTGTTAACTGATCATAAACCCTTAGTCAGTATACTGGACAGTAGAGTGAATAAGTGCTGTACCCTAGAATTCTGAGGTTAGTCTCAAATCTTTTACAGTATCAGTTTGATATTGACTATGTTACAGGAGGAAAGAATGGAAGAACTGACTATTTGTCACGTTTTCCACAAAAGAAAGAAGATGAGGAAGT
The DNA here is from genome assembly GCF_031143425.1 of Pleurodeles waltl. Taxonomy (NCBI): domain Eukaryota; kingdom Metazoa; phylum Chordata; class Amphibia; order Caudata; family Salamandridae; genus Pleurodeles; species Pleurodeles waltl. Next base: position 485,140,908 of record NC_090438.1, on the reverse strand, counting down.
AGAATAAATTTTTCTTATCTGGTGGAGGAAGATTGCGAAGATTGTATGGTAGCAGCTTTGGATGTCCCTGATCTGAGGAGATGCACAGAGAATGAATGGATGCTTGCTATGACAGATGACGATATTTTGCAACAAGTTTGCGAAATGGTTAGAAATGTTGTCTCCATTGTTGCAACCTTACTGTGAAGTAAGTAGTGAGATTTCTATTGAAGATGGAATGTTATTACGTACGGATAAGATTATTCCACCATATTCAGAGTAGATATTATGCAGAAGGCACATGAGGGCCATTTGGCTATGTCCCTTACCAAACGTTCTATTCGAGAAACATCTTGGTTGCCAAGAATGGATGTGGAGGTGGAGGAGGTAATTGACAATTGTTGTGTTTGTGGATCAGCTGATAAAAGTTTGAAAGTGGTCACATCTCCTCTTATGTCCATTGAGTGTCCAGACAGGCCATGGGAAAAGTTAGGGATTGATGTTATGGTAACTTATGATGTGTTATCTTGTGGTAATAAATACATTTTGTCATTGTTGGATTATGCATCTAAATGGCCTGAGATTAAAATGGTTAAGGAATTTACCACTAGAGTAGTAGTTAACTTCCTTAAAGAAACGTTTATGAGAGAAGGTTTCCCAGAGACTCTCATTTCAGAACTACACCTCACGTATCTAGAAAAGTCTCTCCTTTTGAGTTATTAAGGGGATGAATGGCAATCAAAAGCTTTAGACCACTGTGGATGGCAAAGTGGTTAAAACAAATTGTGATGTGACAAGTTTGATGCAGATGGTAAGAGAAAACACAAATCAAATTCAACAAAAACAATAGAAATGGTATGACACCAGAAAGGATGTCAAATTAACACCTTTACAAGTTGGAAATATGGTTCGTATTAGGTCACCAATACATGCAAAAAAGGGGAAGAGCAAATTTGGGAGACCTGTTAGAGTTGAAAGAGGTCATTGGTGGAATCTTAATAAAGTTATAGAGGTAAAAAGGTTGCTGTCAGGCTGGTGATCCATAATTTGAACAAGTTGGTGAAGAAAATGATGAGGGTGAGAGAAATAATAATGAGAAAAGGAGGCAGAGTTTAGGAAAGATAGGCCCTCATTACAACCCTGGCAGTTGGTGTTAAAGTGGAGGTAATACCACCAATAGGTCGGCGGTAATTACTGCCAAATTATGACCATGGCGGAAAGATCACCGATAGACAGCCAATGTACCACACCGACCGCCAGGGCAGAAACAACAGCCACCACAGCGGAAGCCACCTACAGCCAGGCAGAAGTCAATGTTCCGCCCACCATATTATGACCAGACATCAAAAGCCTGGAGGAAACTGAGCTCAGAAGGAAAAGGACTCACCATTGGAGATACAGGGAACAACCACACCACCATGGAACCCGAGTTGCATGTCTTCCCCATGATCTTCTACGTGCTGCTCCACCAGGAACACCAACGCTGGCGAAGATGACGATGGTGAGTACAGCCACCTAGCACACAAGGGATGGGGGAGGAAAAAGAGAATGAAACACACATGCACCACACACCTCCAACACCATAAACACAATCAGCTGCATTACAAAAACATTTTTACCCCGTAACTCGGATGAATAATGCAAGGACAAAACAATTTTGAAAAGATGAATGTAATGAGAGCAACACATCAAGAAAAATAAGTTAGGCAAGATAATAGATATATACATATGTACACAAAAAGGGACACAGCCCAGTCCACAATGTTCGTAGGCCATATGTCCACAGGCCAAAGTCCAAGGCCACACATGTCACCTGCCTCAACACGGAGAGAACACTGCAGAGGCATCAGTTGGCAAATAGGCAGGCACCTCAGGGGGACGGGGGCACCTCAGCCGGGAGATGGAAAAAGACCACTGGTTCTGGAGGGGGCAACATGCCCTGTGCTTGGTCCTGGGGAGTGCAAGGCCACAGTCTCTTGAGTGGGTGACTTGCCCACTTGCTCTGGAGGGGACAACATGCCCTGTGCTTTGTCCTGGGGAGTGCAAGGCCACAGTCTCTGGAGTGGGTGACTTGATCACTGGTTCTGGAGGGGGCCTCGTGCCCTTTGCGCTTGATCCTGGGGAGTTCTAGGTATGTGGGTGTCTTACCCACTGGTTCTGGAGGGGGCCTTGTGCCCTGTGCTCTTGATTCTGGGGAGTTCTGGGTATGTGGGTGTCTTACCCACTGGTTCTGGAGGGGGCCCCGTGCCCTGTGCTCTTGATCCTGGGGAGTTCTGGGTATGTGGGTGTCTTACCCACTGGTTCTGGGGGGGGCCTCATGCCCTGTGCTCTTCATCCTGGGGAGTGCAAGGTCACAGTCTCTCAGGTGGATGTCATACTCACTGGATTTGCATGGGGCAGGCCCGCACAGCAGCCTATGGAGGCAGGATTACATACCGTCCACCGGCGGTGACACAGCTGCTCACTGGAGGTGGTGGTGCTGCTGGTAGGGGGAAGCTCCTGCCCATCCCCTGCAACCTTGGATGGCTGCTCACTGGAGGTGGTGGTGCTGCTGGGGGGGAGGCTCCTAGCCATTCCCTGCAACCTCAGATGGCTACTCATTGGATGTGGTGGTGCTGCTGGGGGGGAGGCTCCTGTCCATCCCCTGCAACCTCGGACGGCTGCTCACTGGAGGTGGTGGTGCTGTTGGGGGGGAGTCTCCAGCCCATCCCCTGCAACCTTGGATGGCTGCTCACTGGAGGTGGTAGTGCTGCTGGGGGGGAAGCTCCTACCCATCCCGTGCAACCTCGGACAGCTGCACAACCATGGTTGGTGGTGGGGGCTCCATCACAGTTCCTGTTCCAGGCCCCTTGCTCTTCCTGCCTGCTGGTTTGTCTTCCTGGCAACTGGGGCAGGCTCCTTTCCCTTCTTGGCAGCTGCTGGGGCAAGCTCATTGCTCTTTCTGGCAGCTGGAGCAGGCTTCTTTCCCTTCTTGCCTGCCTGGGCAGGCTCCCTGCTCTTTCTGGCAGCAGGGGCAGGCTCCTTTCCCTTGAGGCTGCCTGGTGCAGGCTCCTTCACCTTCAGGTCATGTGGCCTGGATCCTTTTCCACCACGAGTGGGTGTGGTGATGACTGGGCCCGTGGACTGGGTGGCTGGGGTGCTTGCCTGGGTTCTTCCCACCCTCATCATACGTGCAGGATGGGAAGGAGGAGTAGGGAAGAGGTCAGTGGTGGATAGGAACAGTTTTTTAGGGACATTGGGGCGGGAAGAGGGTTGTTGGATGTAGCTGTCTGCTATTTTTGGGTGCAGGTGCATGGGCTGGATGCTGTTGTGAGGTGGATGGCTGTTGGGTGTCTGAGTGCTTGCGCTTGTGTACCTTGGGGGGGGACAGACAGAGTGGGAGAGGACACAGGGGACGTGGGCATGACTGTTGTGGAGGTGTCTGCCAGTGAGGTGTGTGTTCTGCTTGGTGTGGTGATGATGCTGGTAGTGGCTGATGATGTAGTGCATGCAGGTGTGAGTGTGGATGGAACTGGGAGGGAGGTGGTGGAGGAGGAGGGGTAGACAGTGGAAATAGTGGATGTTGGTGTGTTTGCATCTTGATGGTGTTTGTGTGAGTGCCTATGTGATGAAGTGTGGTGCTTGTGTTTGCCTGTACCACTCTTGTGTGTTGTCTTGTGGGCATGCTTGTCTGCCTGTATGCTTGGGATAGGTTGGGGTTGAGGAGAATGGGACTGGGAAGAGGAAGTTGGAGGGGGGAGGGTGGAAACAGGGACAATGGCTGCCATCAGAGAGGAGGCCAGAGCCCGGTTCGATCTCTGTTGGGCTGCCAATCCAGTGTGAATGCCCTCCAGGAATGCATTAGTCTATTGCATCAGGGCTGCCAGCCCCTGGATGGCATTCACAATGGTTGACTGCCCTACAGAGGTGGACATCAGGAGGTCAATAGCCTCCTCAGTCAGGGAAGCAGGGCTAACTGGGGCAGGGCCTGAGGTGCCTGGGGCAAAGGAGATGCCCACCCTCCTGGGTGAGCGGGCACAGGCAACTCGATGAGGGGCTGCTGGGAGGGCAGTGCTGGTACGGGGTGTGGCAGCTGTACCTGTAGCTGGGGTGGTCACAGAAGTGTCCGCCACCACCAGGGAGCTTCCATCTGAGGAGGTATCTGTGTCAGAACTGTCCCCTCCAGTCTTTGCTGTGGTGCTCCCCTCACCCTCCGTCTCACTGGTGCCCTCAGAGTCGGTAGACTCTGCCTCCTGGGTCCTGTGGGATGCAGCTCCCTCCGTCGCCGGTGCCTCTGCTCCTCTGCCAGATGATGCTAATGCACATAAGGACAGGGTGACAAAACAATAAGGGGAGGAAAAAAACAAAGGATACATTTGCTTAATGGCTGCACCAACACCAACATTGACGTACACAGCACACACAGGGAACAGCCCTACACAATATGCCAGAGCACTTCCAGAGAAACAGTTAGCAGCCAAAGCATGGGGAGGGGCACACGCCGCCAAATGCAGCACACATGGGGCCCATGCAACCCTGACCAGTAGTGGATGCCTACGAGCTGGGTTGCAAGATTTTCCCTTCTGAACCCTAGCCACCAGGGGACCTACGCTGCAATGTCAGGCCTGGCCTAGGGGCACCCACTGACACACATCCCCCACCCGGATACCACCCGACCATGTGTAAGTTGTAATGACGGGCACTTTACTCACCCCCTTGTGGCTGTTGTGATGCCCTCAAGTGCCCATCCAGCTCAGGATAGGCCACTGCCAGTATGCAGGGCATCAGGGGGGTCAGGGTTCGACGGGCACCCCTTCCTTGTTGGGAGGCCATCCCCAGCTGGGCCTCCACCGTCTTCCGTGCCTAGCCTCTCAGGTCCTCCCACCCCAGGGTCCACAACATCCTTGGCGATGGCACACCATATACCCTTCTTTTGATGGGTGCTGACCTGCAGAGGAAATACACACAGGAAAATTGAATTAGTCACAGTCCTGCCTGTTACACTTATGGCCCACCATACCCCTTCAACTCACCATTTACACACACATGGCCCAGCACACAACCAATACGCCGCCAAGAGTACAGCCACCCATCCCCCTTACACGAGGCCTTCACACACACCACTCCATGCATTCATGCCACATGCATTGTGATCACAGTGTATTCACCTGTTGGTCTGGAGGCCCATACAGCAGTCCGTACTGGGGTAGGACCCCATCCACCAGTCTCTCCAACTCCGCCGAAGTGAAGGCTGGGGCCCATTCCCCAGTCACACCGGCCATGGTAGGTTCCAGACACAGGTCACAGCAGCACATGTAGTGTAGGTCCTCTCCTGTTGAAGATCAGGTAGCAAGTGAGGGATGAGATAGAAAATGACAGTCACGTCCGTGGTGGTGCATACCGTCACCACCAGCATTGATCACCATTGGCCACTGTAACCCACAGGGCCCAATGTTAACCAATGAGGAGTTGCACAGCGGTTCCCAACTGCCTCCCGCAACGAAACACAACGTCAGCGGAATTACCTCACTTCCACCTGTCCTTACACACAGGACTGGCAGATGCTATTTCGGGGGGGGTGCAGGCCCTGGATAATTGCTGGGTCACTGGTGAAATTAGGACATACTGGACAAATCACACTTACCCATTACAAGTTTTCAGCATGCAAAGTTCAGTTGTAGCTCCATTGTTCAGTTTGTGACCGCCTCCTCAATCTTTTGACCCATAGATTGCTACCGCTGCGGATGAATAGGAGATGGAGGCATACCCCCGTGTACAGACCCCTGGTGCACTTAGCAACAATGGAGGACAGGCACATTATCCTCACTTATAGATTTGACAGGGCCACATTCTCAGAGCTGTGTGCCCCATTGGAGATTGACCTGATATCTGGTATCCGTCACCCCACTGGGATCCCCACTCTTGTGCAAGTTCTATCAGTGCTCCATTTCCTGGCAACTGGTTCTTTCCAAGTGACAGTGGGCTTGGCAGCAGGAATGTCACAGCCATTGTTCTCAATAGTGCTAGCAAAAGTGCTGTCTGCCCTGATTAAACACATGTGTAGCTACATTGTATTTCCCCATGTTGAAGATTTGGCCACAGTGAAGGCCGAGTTCTATGCAATGGGACATATCCCCAACATCATTGGGGCGATTGATGGAACACATATTGCATTTGTTCCCCCCACCAGATGAACAGGTGTTCAGAAATCGTAAGAGTTTCCACTCTATAAATGTTCAGATGGTGTGCTTGGCAGACCAGTACATCTCCCACATCAATGCTAAGTATCCTGGGTCAGTGCATGATGCCTTTGTCCTGAGGAATAGCAGCATCCCAAATGTGATGGCCCAACTACAGAGGCACAGGGTGTGGCTAATAGGTGAGCCCTGGTTCCCACCCAGTATATGTTAGTGTATGGTTATGGTGTGGGCCATATGGGACAGTGTGTGGCTAAATGTTGTCCCTCAAAATTTGCAGTTGACTCTGGTTACCCAAACCTATCATGGCTGCTGACCCCTGTGAGGAATGCCAGGACAAGGGCAGAGAAACGTTACAATGAGGCACATGGGCGAACAAGAAGAATAATAGAAAGGATATTCGGCCTCCTGAAGGCAAGGTTTAGTTGCCTCCATCTAACAGGTGGATCCCTGTACTACTCTCCCAAGAAGGTCTGCCAGATAGTAGTGGCATGCTGCATGTTGCACAACCTTGCCCTGAGACGCCATGTGCCTTTTCTGCAGGAGGAGGAGGCTGGAGATGCCCTTGTGGCAGCAGTGGACTCTGTGGACAGTGAGGATGAGGAGGCAGAGGATGAGGATGAGGACAACAGAACATCAGTGATCAGACAATACTTCCAATGACACACAGGTAAGACAGTGTTACTTCACATTTCAATGACATTTGTTTGAATTTCTGTGGCACTGGCATGCTGTTATTTCCCACTTCTATGCCCACCTACTATACCCTCTGGCAATTCATTTTGCAGATGTTGGTGACCTCACATGCTCCTGGTGTGATCACTGCAGCCAGCTACAGGTCATTAATCTATGTTCATTTTCTGTACAGTTGAATTGCAATGTTTGTACCTGTTTAAATGAATACATACTTGAAAAATGTAAATTTCTCCAAACCTCTTTTTTGCCAAGGGTGTTTATTGAAGTGCTAATATATTGAAGGGGAAGTGCAATGGGATGGGGTGATGATAAAGGATAGTCCAAAGTATTGGTCCAGTCTGTTTGTAGCAGAGGTGCATTGTAAAGGGGGACATAGGAAGGGGAGCAATGGCAGTTCAAGGTGGACAGGGTGACAGAGTGGGACACAAGGGTGACAATCAGGAGAGTCTCATTTCCTGGTGGGGGTCCCTGATTGTCATCGGTATGAGGTGTGGCCTGGGGTCCCTGTAGAGGTGGACACACTTCTGATTGACGTGTCCTGGGGACAGAGGTATGGGTAGGCTGGGTGAGTCCTGTGGTGTTGTTTCCTGATGGGGGAAGCATTGTGGTGGTGTGTGACTGGGTCTGGGTAACCAGCCGTCCAGAGGTCCCTGATTGGCCAGGTTGGTTATCCAGATCCTGAAGACCATAGTTGCTGACATCACTGTGGGCCTCTTCTGTTGGGGGACTGGATAGTGTTGGCACCTCCTCTCTGCTGACATTGGCTGGGGTACCTGTGGGGATGTAAATGATGTGTTATGGTTTCTGTGTCTGACATATTGTGCATCTGTGGATTGCCCTCTTTGGTTGGATTTGCCCTGGCAGCTTTCACCTGTGTACGTTGATGTAGGGTGGGATGATTAGTTCTCTATGGTGTGCATGCTTTAGTGATGAGTGTCCATGCAGGTCTGTGAGTGGTGTCCATGCATTGTTAGAGCATGTAGGGCTTGGCATTGGGATGAGTGGGACGTGAGGGTGGGGTGTGTGGGACATGGTGGAGTGATAAGAGTGAGGGTGGGGGTATGTGACGGCATGCAGGTAGGGGGGTAGTAGTAGTAGAGAGTTGACTTACCAGAGTCCAGTGCTCCTTCTACTCCAGCCAGGCCCTCAGGATGCAGGATTGCCAAGACTTGCTCCTCCCATGCTGTTAGTTGTGGGGGAGGAGGTGGGGGTCCACCGCCAGTCCTCTGTACAGCGAGTTAGTGTCTTGCTGTAATAGAACGTACCTTCCCCCGTAGGTTGTTCCACGTCTTCCTGATGTCAACCCTAGTTCTTGGGTGCTGTCCTACGGCGCTGACCCTGTCCACGATTCTTTGCTGTAGCTCCATCTTCCTAGCTATCGATATCTGCTGCACCTGTGCTCCACATAGTTGTGGCGCTACCCTGACAATTTCCTCCACCATGATCCGTAGCTCCTCCTCTGTGAAGCGGGGGTGTCTTTGTGGTCCCATGGGTGTTGCTTGAGGTGTGTGGGTGAGGGTGTGTTGGGTAATGTGTTGGGGTGTGTGATGTGGGGTGCGTAAGTGGTGTTTAGGTGTGAGTAGTGTGTGGCTCTGGTTGTGTCTGTGGTCTTGATGTCTCTCTGCTGGCATTGGTTTGAATTGTGAAGGGTTGTGGGTACTGTGGGTGTGTGTTTTATAGTGGTGTGGGTGTGGTATGTGTATGGGTGCCAGGTGTGTGTTGTTTGAATTGTCCAATGTGGTGTTGTTTTGTTTGTGGGTGTCTATTTTGAGTGAGGCGGTATGTACTGCCAATGGTTTACCGCCGTCGAATGTCCGCCGTGGTGATTCGTGGGTCATAATGTGGTGGGCGTTGTTCTGTTCGTGTAACGGTGTGGGTTTTGATACCACCAGTTTATCACTGACCTTTGGTGTAGCGGACTTGTATATGTGGCTGAATACTGACGGATTGGTGTATGTGTGCAATAATATGGTGAACGGATATCCGCCGCGTTAAGTTGGCAGCAGTCAGCGTGGCAGTAAGTGAAATTTACCGCCAATGTCATAATGAGGGCCATAGTTATTCCGATGAGATATTGTGAATGAATTTTTACTGATACATTTTGCTATATATTTATATACAATTTTATATTAATTTCTTGCTATATTTTTCTCTTCTCTTCTCTTCTCTGTTGATGTTATGTTAAGTGAATTTTTACTGTTTTTTTTGTATGAAGAAGGGAAGATGTGTAGTAGTGTGATGATTACTGTGATGATGTAATATCTTCTGGTGCTTTGCTGTGAGTAGGAGCATTCTTAGAATGTTGATATTGGAAGAGTTTGACAGTTATTGTATGAACTAAAGTTGCTCTGGATGTTCGCTGGCTGTGCTGTCCCACAACCGTGTAGCTTCTACTAATAAACTAGCACTTATCTTCATCCCGTGGTCAGAGTACTTACTACAGTAGGCTAGCTGCTATCATGATAAAAATCCATCCAACACTTTTATGTTTTTGCAGGCTCCTCAATTTCACAAGCACAGAGATTCTTAAGACAGATCAGAGGGACGTTAGCATGTAAGTGATTTAATTGGATGGGGGCACCCAATGAGATCCGATTGAATACATTTGTTTTACTCCGAAAACCAGGAGAGTTGATGGACCTAGATGACCCTGAATATTATCAGAACACTCAACTTTTCTTCTTGATAGAGTGATGTCAAACTGGTACAGATAAGTAATGATGGGGCATATTTAAGAAAAGTGGTGCTACACACAGTGCAGCGCCTTTTTTCTTGCACCCTTTAGCACCCCCTGCTAAAGCAGGCATTAAATGTGAAAGAAAAAATGACGCAAGTAAATTTGTTAGATATCCTTGTACCATTGTTTTCAGCCCCCCTAATGGGGGAATGCCCCCTTTGCATACATTATGCCTGGCACAGGTATAATGTAGCACAAAGGGTTACAAAGTGGCACAATGGATGCATTGCCCCACTTTGTAAATATGGTGTGGTGTTTTTGGCCTTCTAACACCACATTAGCATCACAAATTGATGCTAATATGGAGTTAGCATGGCACTAGGGGCTCTTAAATATGCCCCAGTGTTTTTTAGATGAAGCTATGGATGGAAACCGATTTACTGTGAATGGTCCCTTCTCAGCACAACAGGAATTCAAGGTCTCCACTGTGGCATGGCCTTTGATGATAGTGTTAAACTCAGTGTAAGGAACGGTTTCACTACCTTTTGCTTGTATATTTTATATATATATATATATATATATATATATATATATATATATATATATACGTACGTATACGTATATATATATATATATATATATATATATATATATATGTATATACATATCTTTAAAAAAACAAAGGTTGCAGGGATGTTATAGTTAGGTTCTGACCTTACTCACGCAAAACCAGAGAAATTCAGCAGTTCTAGTTAGAGTTATTTCAAGTAACTAGAACTCGCGGCCTAAGGTAACCATAACTAGCGTCCCTGCCATGCACAATTTTTTCTTTAATATTTGACATCTAATGTTTCATTGATATGTTTATTGATGTTGCCTGAGTGCTATAATATCTGGGATAATTAGCAGTGCACAGCGAGACCGCTCGTTATAGTAACCTTAGGCTGCAAGTTATAGTTACTATGGCCCTCATTATGACATTGGCGGTAAGTTACCCATATTATGACACACACATAGCAATCCGTCACTATACAGCCACGCATACAAGTATGCCAGTCCAAAGGTAGGTGATAAACTGGCAGTATCCAAACCCACACAAATACTCCAACAGAACCACGCCCACAATATTATGACCCACGAATTCCCGTGGCAGACATTCAATGGCGCTAAACCATTGGTGGTACATACCGCCATGCTCAAAATACACACACACATACAAAACAACACCACATTGATCAATTCAAACTACACACACCAAACATGCATACACAAACCACACCCACACACCCACACCACTATAAAACACACACCAACATTACCCAAAACCCTTTACAACTAGAAAGAATTGCCAACAGAGAGAGATACAGCAAGAGCACCCACATAACCAGAGCCACATAACACCATTACCCATACACCATCCATGCACCTTACATCACACACCCCAACACATCACCCCACACACCCTCATCCACACCACTCACACTACACCGATGGCACCACAACGACACCCCAGGTTCTCAGAGGAGGAGCTAAGGGTCATGGTGGAGGAAATCATCTGAGTAGAGCCACAGCTATTCGGATCACAGGTGCAGCAGACATCCATCGCTAGGAAGATGGAGATATGGCCGAGAATCATGGACAGGGTCAACGCCGTGGGACAGCACCCAAGAACCAGGGATGACATCAGGAAGAGGTGGAACGACCTACGGGGGAAGGTGCATTCCGTAGCAGCAAGACACCAAATAGCTGTACAGAAGACTGGCGGTGGACCCCCACCTCCTCCCCCACAACTAATAACATGGGAGGAGCAAGTCTTGGCATTATGCATCCTGAGGGCCTGGCAGGAGTAGGAGGAGGAGTGGACTCTGGTAAGTCAACTCTTTACTACTATCCCCCCCTACCTGCATGCCATCACATACTCCACCCTTACCCTCACTCCCATCACTCCACCACCTCCCACACACCCCACCATCACAACCCACCCATCCCAATGCCAAGCCCTGCATGTAACACCAACGCATGGACACCACACACTGATCTGCATGGACAACTATCACCACTGCATGTACACTAGAGACAATCACCTAGCCCACCAAATAACAACTCACACAAAGGCTAATCTTTCAAGGCAATAACAACCATAGAGGGCAACACACCCTTGCACAAGATGTCACACGCAGAAACAATAACACTGCATTTACATCCCCACAGGTCCCCAAGTTCACGTCACCGGAGAAGAGGTGCCAGCAACATCCAGTCCCCCACAGAAGAGGCCCACAGTGATGAATGCAGCTCTGCTCGCCTGGATCTATATGACCAACCTGGCCCATCAGGGACCTCCAGACAGTCGGTTACCCAGGCACAGTCCCATAACACCACAGAGCCTCCCCCTTCAGGAAACACCAGCACAGCACCCACCCAGCGAGCCCCTACCTCTGTCCCCAGGACACGTCAATCAGCAGTGTGTCCACCACTACAGGGACCCCAGGCCACCCCACAAATACAGGACTATCTGGGGTCAGTGGCAGTGGGTACACAGTTCAGGGGACAGAGGCACAGGACAAAAGGGAAGCCGGGAGGACTGCTGTGCAACAGGGGGAGGACAGGCCCAGGGAACCGTCTCTCCAGGAGGCACTAACCGCGATCCTGGGAGCATACCACCATTCTCAGAAGACAATGGGCCAGATACTGGACAAGATGCAGGAGAACCAGCGGCTGCAGGAGGGACAGTATCTGGGGATCAGGGAAGATTTGAAGGACATCAACACCACCCTGGTCTCCATTGCAGGGGTGCTGGGAGACACGGGCAACACCATGAGGGAGGCAGTGGCACACCACCGGGCCTCTACCACTAGCCAAACCGATGAACAGCCCTCCACCTCCGCTTCCGCTACTGGACAGGAGGCCCCGCCACAGGACCAACAGGCCCAACCCCCCTGCAGAAGGAGAACCACCCCGCAAACGTTCCCTGTGATCCAGGCAAAAGCCAGAGACTATTGCCAAGACCCCCGGCAAGAAATAAGACTATCCTGATTGTCACACTTGTGCCCAACCTGTCACCCTGTCCACCTTGAACTGCCATTGCTCCACTTCCTATACCCCCATGGACAATGCACCTGTGATACAAATAGACTGGACTCTATCCTGGACTTTCCTCCACCATCACCCAAGCCCATTGCACATCCCCCTCTACTTCTTAGCACTTAAATAAACATCCTTTGAAAAAATACAAGTATGGAGTATGTCAAATGATTTAAGTATGTATTAATTTAACAAGGTTCAAACATTGCAATTCAACTATACAGTAATGTATACATAGGAATGACCTGTAGTTGGCTGCAGTCAACACACCAGGAGCGAGAGTGGGGCACATATATCTGCACATAGAGATGCCAAACGGTACAGTGAGTGGCCATAGAAGTGGGAAAATCAGCCTGCCACTGACAAGGTCAATCACAAAACTGTCAATTAAATCTTAAGTTACACTGTCTTACCTGTGTGTCATTGGAAGTATTGACGTATGACTGCACTTCTGTTGTCCTCATCCTCATTCTCTGCCTCCTCTTCTTGACTGTCCACAGGGTCCACTGCTGGCACACAGCCATCTCCAGCCTCATCCTCCTGCAGAAAAGGCACCTGGCAATGTAAGGCAAGGTTGTGCAACATACAGCATGCCACGATGATCTGGCAGACCTTCTTGGGTGAGTAGCACAGGGAACCACCTGTTAGATGGAGGCAACAAAACCTGGCCTTCAGGAGGCCGAATGTCCTCTCTACAATTCTTCTTGTTCGCCCCTGTGCCTCATTGTAACATTCCTCTGCCCTGTCCTGGGATTCCTCACAGGGGTCAGTAGCCATGAGAGGTTGGGGTAACCAGAGTCACCTGCAAATATCGAGGGACAACTGTTAGCCACACACTAACCTTTAGGGCCCACACCATACCCATACACCAACATCCACTGGGTGGGAACCAGGACTCACCTATTAGCCACACCCTGTGTCTCTGGAGTTGATCCATCACATATGGGATGCTGCTATTCCTCATGATAAAGGCATCATGCACAGACCCAGGATACTTTGCATTGACATGGGAGATGTACTGGTACGCCAGGCACACTATCTGCACATTCATGGAGTGAAAGCTCTTTCGATTTCTGAACACTTGTTCATTTCTCGGGGGGGGAACAAATGCAATATGTGTACCATCAATTGCCCCTATGGTGTTGGGGATATGTGCCATTGCATAGAAATCAGCTTTCACTGTGGCCAAATCCTGCTCCTGGGGAAAATGATGTAACGGCACATGTGTTTAATCAGGGCAGACAACACTCTGGTCAGCACTATTAAGAACATTGGCTGAGACATTCCTGCTGCCAAGCCCACTGTAACCTGGAAAGAACCAGTTGCCAGGAAATGGAGAACTGATAGCACTTGCACAAGAGGGGGTATCCCAGTGGGGTGACGGAAAGCAGATATCAGGTCAGGCTCCAATTGGGCACACAGCTCTGTGATTGTGGCCCTGTCCAGTCTATAGGTGAGGATAATGTGCCTGTCCTCCAGTGTAGCCAAGTCCACCAGGGGTCTGTTCATAGGGGTATGTCTCCATCGCCTATTCATCCGCAGTGGTAGGCATCTAAGGGACAAAAGAGTGAGGAGGCTGTCACAAACTGAACAATGGAGCCACAACAGTAGTCTGCAATCTGTAAACATGTTATGGGACAGTGTAATTTGTAAAGTATGTGCCTATTTATCCTGTGACGCAGCATTATTCCATAGGCCTGCCCCCCCCCTGAACTGACATCCGCCTGTCCTGTGTGGAGGGACAGGTGGAAGTGAGGTAATGCCACTGACGTTGTGCGTCGTGGCGGGAGGTGGTCGCGTACCACCTTGCAATTCCTTATTGGTTATAATTGGTCCCTATGGGGTACAGTGGCCAATGGTGATCTATACCGGTGGTGACGGTATGCATCGCCGCGGACGTGACCACCATTTTCTATCTGATTCCTCACTTGTTTCCTGACCTTCCTACGAGAGGACTGTTAGAAATGGGGTTTTTGGTTGGCAGTTAGGTTGCCCTCTGTCCAAGCAAGAACCCTCACTCTAGTCAGGGTAAGTCACACACAATCCAAAATCAGCCTGTGCTCACCCTCCGGTAGCTTGGCACGAGCAGTCAGGCTTAACTTAGAAGGCAATGTGTAAAGCATTTGTGCAATAAATCATACAACACCATAGCATAACACCACAAAAATACACCACACAGTATTTAGAAAAATATATAATATTTATCTGGGTATCTTCAGGTCAAAACGATCAAAGTTGCAATATGAATTTGTAAAGATATCACTGAAAAGTGATATAAAGTGTCTTAAGTCTTTAGAAGGTAAACAGAGTCTCTTTCAAACACAAAGTACCTGGTTTCTGGTGGAAAATCTCCTCAGAGGGCCACAAAGGAAGAGGTGCGTGGAAAAAGGGTGTGTGCGTCGATTTCTCCCCAGCACACACGGACTTGCGTCGTTATTTTCCACGCGGGGAAGTCGGGCGTCGTTTTCCTGCGCGCGGACAGTCTCTTTCTGTGGGTCGCGGGGATTACCAGATGTCCCGGGTCTGTGCGTGGATTTTCCTGCTTGTTTTCCGGCTGCGCGTCGTTCTGCGGGGCTGCGCGTCGAAGTTTCGATCTCACGGCAGGCGTCGCGTCGATTTCTCCTGCGGAGTCGAGCGGCGTTGTCCTTGCGAGGCCGTGCGTCAAAGTTTTGATCTCACTGCAGGCGTCGCGTCGATTTCTCCTGCGGAGTCGGGCGGCGTTGTCCTTGCGAGGCCGTGCGTCAAAGTTTTGATCTCACGGCAGGCGTCGCGTCGATTTCTCCTGCGGAGTCGGGCGGCGTTGTCCTTGCGAGGCCGTGCGTCAAAGTTTTGATCTCACGGCAGGCGTCGCGTCGATTTCTCCCGGGAAGTCGGGCAGCGTTTTTCTTGCCGCGGAACAAGCTGTGCGTCGAAAAGTTCGGCGCACGGAGCGTCCAAGAGGAAGAGTGAAGTCTTTTTGGTCCTGAGACTTCAGGGAACAGGAGGCAAGCTCTATCCAAGCCCTTGGAGAGCACTTTCACAGCCAGACAAGAGTACAGCAAGGCAGCAGGGCAAGAGCAAGGCAGCAGTCCTTTGTAGAAAGCAGTCCGGTGAGTCCTTTAGGCAGCCAGGCAGTTCTTCTTGGAAGGATGCAGGTTCTGGTTCAGGTTTCTTCTCCAGCAAGTGTCTCATGAGGTAGGGCAGAGGCCCTGTTTTATACCCAAATGTGCCTTTGAAGTGGGGGAGACTTCAAAGAGTGGCTAAGAAGTGCACCAGGTCCCCTTTCAGTTCAATCCTGTCTGCCAGGGTCCCAGTAGGGGGTGTGGCAGTCCTTTGTGTGAGGGCAGGCCCTCCACCCTCCCAGCCCAGGAAGACCCATTCAAAATGCAGATGTATGCAAGTGAGGCTGAGTACCCTGTGTTTGGGGTGTGTCTGAGTGAATGCACAAGGAGCTGTCAACTAAACCTAGCCAGACGTGGATTGAAGGGCACAACAAGATTTTAGTGCAAAGAAATGCTCACTTTCTAAAAGTGGCATTTCTAGAATAGTAATATTAAATCCGACTTCACCAGTCAGCAGGATTTTGTATTACCATTCTGGCCATACTAAATATGACCTTCCTGCTCCTTTCAGATCAGCAGCTGCCACTTCAACAGTGTATGAGGGCAGCCCCAATGTTAGCCTATGAAAGGAGCAGGCCTCACAGTAGTGTAAAAGCAAATTTAGGAGTTTCACACTACCAGGACATATAACTACACAGGTACATGTCCTGCCTTTTACCTACACAGCACCCTGCTCTAGGGGTTACCTAGGGCACACATTAGGGATGACTTATATGTAGTAAAAGGGGAGTTCTAGGCTTGGCAAGTACTTTTAAATGCCAAGTCGAAGTGGCAGTGAAACTGCACACACAGGCCTTGCAATGGCAGGCCTGAGACAGGGTTAAGGGGCTACTGAGGTGGGTGGCACAACCAGTGCTGCAGGCCCACTAGTAGCATTTAATCTACCTGCCCTAGGCACATGTAGTGCACTCTACCAGGGACTTACAAGTAAATTAAATAGTCAATCATGGATAAACCAATCAGTAGTATAATTTACCCAGAGAGCATATGCACTTTAGCACTGGTTAGCAGTGGTAAAGTGCCCAGAGGTCAAAAGCCAACAACAACAGGTCAGAAAAAATAGGAGGAAGGAGGCAAAACGTTTGGGGATGTCCCTGTCAAAAAGCCAGGTCCAACATGACCCCCTACCAGCCTAAAGCCAGGGGAGAACAATCACTATCCTGATGTACTTCCCTGTTTGAGGCAACAGAACAAGGACCCAGGCCCACAACAGCAGGGGCATGCTCCAGTTCTTCGCCTTCCTGACTCCAATTGGATCACTCTGTCCATACTCTCAGGGCCCACTAAGCCAACCCATGGGGAACCTTTCTCCTTACCTGCGGATCCCATCTGTGCAGCACCTAACCTTACTTTGCTCACAGATGTATCCCAGGAGCAGGTTAGTACCACCATGACCAACACAGTGGTGTTGCCCACTCTACCCCTGGGGTGTGACACTTGTCCCCTCCCCAGGGATAACTCTGTCCACCCGGACAGCAAGCCACAGTGATTACTGACAGCTGCCAGGGATGAGAGCCAGGCCCCAGGCCTCTCAAAGCTCTCCAACCACTGTGGCTGTGGAGAGTGGGGGGTGGTAGCCCCAGGTGCTGGGCACCCTTTAACCACTCTCCCTTCCACCAGGTCAGGGATGACAGCCTGAACCTGGTCCTCCCCTCTGGGGCTTTGTACCCTCCCTCCTGGAGCGGTACCCCCAGAGTCCAACATGGTCAGGGTGCTTACAGAAGTCACCCTGTACCATTCCTCCACCAGTGCAGGGCTGTTAACCTGCAACTGGCCCTCCAACCTGGGGCCTGTACCTTCAGGTTGGACTAGGGCCCGGGGTGAGGCTTCCCTCCCCCTGCCCTCCCTTCTGGGGTCCAGCACCCTCCAACTAGGAGTGGCCTCCTCAGAAGACAACATGGTAGGGGCACTGATATCAGTAGCCCCTCCCTCCAGGTCCGGGGGGACACCCTGAACCTGGTCTTCCAACCCAGGGTCTGTACCCTCAGACTGGATCACTGCCTGGCAAACCAGGACTTCCTGGGGGGCACACCTACCCCCCACCAGGTCAGAGTTTAACCTCTGCACCTGACCATTCAACTCAGAGTCACCACCCTGAAGTTGAACAATTGCCTGGCACGCCAGGACTTCCTGGAGGGCACACTGACCCTCCACCAGGTCAGAGTTTAACCTCTGCACCTGACCATTCAACTCAGAGTCACCACCCTGAAGTTGAACAATTGCCTGGCACGCCAGGACTTCCTGGAGGGCACACTGACCCTCCACCAGGTCAGAGTTTAACCTCTGAACTTGGCCATTCAACTCAGAGTCACCACCCTGAAGTTGAACAATTGCCTGGCACGCCAGGACTTCCTGGAGGGCACACTGACCCTCCACCAGGTCAGAGTTTAACCTCCGAACTGGGCCATTCAAATCAGAGTCATCACCCTGAAGTTTAATAATTGCCTGGCGCACCAGGACTTTCTGGGAGGCACACCTACCTCCCACCAGGTCAGAGTTTAACCTCTGAGCCTGGTTCCCCAACCCAGGGTCACCACCCTGAGGTTGGGCAATTGCCTGGCACGCCAGGACTTTCTGGGGGGCACACCTACCCCCCACCAGGTCAGAGTTTAACCTCTGAACCTGGTCATCCAACCCAGAGTCAACACCCTGAGGTTGGACAATTGCCTGGCACAGCAGGGCTTCTTGGGAGGCACACCTACCTCCCACCAGGTCAGAGTTTAACCTCTGAACCTGGGTATCCAACCCAGAATCACCACCCTGAGGTTGAACAATTGCCTGGCACGCCAGGACTTTCTGGGGGGCACACCTACCCCCCACCAGGTCAGAGTTTAACCTCTGAACCCGGTTATCCAACCCAGAGTCAGCACTCTGAGGTTGAACAATTGCCTGGCACGCCAGGACTTTCTGGGGGGCACACCTACCCCCCACCAGGTCAGAGTTTAACCTCTGAACCCGGTTATCCAACCCAGAGTCAGCACTCTGAGGTTGGACCACTGCCTGGTACACCAGGACTTTCTGGGGGGCACGCCTACCCCCCAACAGGTCAGAGCTTATCCCCTGAACCTGGTTAGCCAACCCAGAGTCACCACCCTGAGGTTGAACCATTGCCTGGCACGCCAGGACTTTCTGGGGGGCACACCTACCCCCCGCCAGGTCAGAGTTTAACCTCTGAACCTGGTCATCTAACCCAGAGTCAACACCCTGAGGTTGGACAATTGCCTGGCACAGCAGGACTTCTTGGGAGGCACATCTACCTCCCGCCAGGTCAGAGTTTAACCTCTGAACCTGGGTATCCAACCCAGAGTCACCACCCTGAGGTTCAATCTTTGCCTGGCATGCCAGGACTTCCTGGGGGGCACTCTTACCCCCCACAAGGGACACAACGTCCCCAAGGGCCACACAAGAGTCTGGTTGGCGCAGGTCTCCCGACCTCTGCCCATCCGGCAGAGTCTGGGTTTCCCCCAAACCAGAAACGGTTTCACCTGGGTCATTCCTGGGGGGCTCTGCTCTCAGAGCTGTCCCCTGACTCTCAAGGTCCTCAACTGGGGTCTGCAACCCCCTCTCAACCCTATGTCTGGACTTCTGCACCCCCTCACTATGAGGGGTACTGCCAGACACCAGAACTGTTGGGATGCTGGCTACAGTCACCCCCCCAAGTTCTTCTGACACTGCGGGGCTTCCCTCAAAAGGTGGCCCTACGGTACAGGCCAGGCTTCCCTCCTGGTGTTCCCTCATGGAACCCTCTTGAACCTGGGACCTACCTGGGACACTACAATCCTTTCCCACCACACTCGGTTGGGAACCACCTAGACCACTCCCTTCAGGAGCACCCCCAAATGCCTCTTCAGACTCTCTGGTACTCACCCAGAAGTCTGCCTCCATTGTAAGCTCCCTGGGGTCAGAGAACTCACACTCCACCTGGTGTTGGCGTAGCTCTGGAAAATAAGGACCAGACATATGCTCTCCAGCAATTACATCACTCTGCCCTTCACATGTATTAACCACAGTACCCTTCACCCAACCACCCAGTAACTCAACCTTGGAAAAGCACTCTACTTCGCCCTCCTGAGACTGGTGAGACAGTATCTGTCTGTCCCTGACACTCAACCCAAACTCTTCTGGGATGTCTCTACACTCTATATCCAGGACGTCCACCAGGGGGGAACCCTTTTCTCTGTCACTCTCTGCTAGAGTCAGTAAAGTGTCCCTCCCCCCAGTAGGAATATGACTCCCTGTGCCAGTTCCCCAATCCTTCTCAGGGACCCTGTGCATAACGGGAACTACCTCATACCCTTGAACCGCCTGGGGTGTGTCAACTCCCTTCTTCAAGTTGGGCACCACATCTCTGGGCTTGTGCCCTTCTTCAGCAGTACTGGATGCAAGATTTTTGCTGCCACCATCTGAACTGGACTCAGCCCTTCCGGCCTCCAGTTTCAGCTCTTTACAGCTCAGCTCTTGAGCTGCAATCTTTTCTTCTTCCAGGGCTAAGAGACTTGCTGCCTCAGCCCTTTCAAGCTGCTCATCTAGCTCTTCTAGACACCGCTCTAGAGCTAGGAGCCATTCATCTCCCACTGGTTCTCTTTCCTCATCTGAGTAGTCTTCCTCCTCATGTGAGCAGTCTTCCTCCTCATGTGAGTAGTCCTCCTCCTCATCTGAGGGGTACTTAGTCATTTGGTTTCTTGCTGCCTCTCTCTCTGCCCATCTTTCCTCCCCCCAGACTATGTAGTGATGGAGCATCTCCGCCTTAGTAGATCTCCTTGCTACAGGAAGGCCCCATTTTCTGCAAAGCTTCCTTAGGTCAGCCTTAGTGAGATGGTCCGTACGAACAAAGAATGAGTAGGTACACAATCCCATTTTGATAAGATCTTATCAGCAAAAACCAAAATCCAAAGTCCAAAATATCAATAGTATATCCAGGGGGACATCAGAGAACCAAGAGCCAAAAAAGATGAAAAATCAAGTTGACCTTCAACTGTGGGTAGGTAATGAAATACTTAGCTACTGTATGTCACTGCACAAACACAAGTCCTATCCTCACCGCTGATCACCAATGTTAGAAATGGGGTTTTTGGTTGGCAGTTAGGTTGCCCTCTGTCCAAGCAAGAACCCTCACTCTAGTCAGGGTAAATCACACACAATCCAAAATCAGCCTGTGCTCACCCTCCGGTAGCTTGGCACGAGCAGTCAGGCTTAACTTAGAAGGCAATGTGTAAAGCATTTGTGCAATAAATCATACAACACCATAGCATAACACCACAAAAATACACCACACAGTATTTAGAAAAATATATAATATTTATCTGGGTATCTTCAGGTCAAAACGATCAAAGTTTCAATATGAATTTGTAAAGATATCACTGAAAAGTGATATAAAGTGTCTTAAGTCTTTAGAAAGTAAACAGAGTCTCTTTCAAACACAAAGTACCTGGTTTCTGGTGGAAAATCTCCTCAGAGGGCCAC
Organism: Pleurodeles waltl; assembly: GCF_031143425.1. Lineage (NCBI taxonomy): Eukaryota > Metazoa > Chordata > Amphibia > Caudata > Salamandridae > Pleurodeles > Pleurodeles waltl. The sequence continues at coordinate 485,119,735 of NC_090438.1, read as the reverse complement.
AAAGGAAGAGGTGCGTGGAAAAAGGGTGTGTGCGTCGATTTCTCCCCAGCACACACGGACTTGCGTCGTTATTTTCCACGCGGGGAAGTCGGGCGTCGTTTTCCTGCGCGCGGACAGTCTCTTTCTGTGGGTCGCGGGGATAACCAGATGTCCCGGGTCTGTCCGTGAATTTTCCTGCTTGTTTTCCGGCTGTGCGTCGTTCTGCGGGGCTGCGCGTCGAAGTTTCGATCTCACGGCAGGCGTCGCGTCGATTTCTCCTGCGGAGTCGGTCGGCGTTGTCCTTGCGAGGCCGTGCGTCAAAGTTTTGATCTCACGGCAGGCGTCGCGTCGATTTCTCCTGCGGAGTCGGGCGGCGTTGTCCTTGCGAGGCCGTGCGTCAAAGTTTTGATCTCACGGCAGGCATCGCGTCGATTTCTCCTGCGGAGTCGGGCGGCGTTGTCCTTGCGAGGCCGTGCGTCAAAGTTTTGATCTCACGGCAGGCGTCGCGTCGATTTCTCCCGGGAAGTCGGGCGGCGTTTTTCTTGCCGCGGAACAAGCTGTGCGTCGAAAAGTTCGGCGCACGGAGCGTCCAAGAGGAAGAGTGAAGTCTTTTTGGTCCTGAGACTTCAGGGAACAGGAGGCAAGCTCTATCCAAGCCCTTGGAGAGCACTTTTACAGCCAGGCAAGAGTTCAGCAAGGCAGCAGGCCAACAGCAAGGCAGCAGTCCTTTGTAGAAAAGCAGACAGGTGAGTCCTTTGAGCAGCCAGGCAGTTCTTCTTGGCAGGATGTAGTTTCTGGATCAGGTTTCTTCTCCAGCAAGTGTCTGATGAGGTAGGGCAGAGGCCCTGTTTTATACTAAGTTGTGCCTTTGAAGTGGGGGTGACTTCAAAGAGTCTCTAAGAAATGCACCAAGTTCCCTTTCAGCTCAATCCTGTCTGCCAGAGTCCCAGTAGGGGGTGTGGCAGTCCTTTGTGTGAGGGCAGGCCCTCCACCCTCCCAGCCCAGGAAGACCCATTCAAAATGCAGATGTATGCAAGTGAGGCTGAGTACCCTGTGTTTGGGGTGTGTCTGAGTGAATGCACAAGGAGCTGTCAACTAAACCTAGCCAGACGTGGATTGAAGGGCACAACAAGATTTTAGTGCAAAGAAATGCTCACTTTCTAAAAGTGGCATTTCTAGAATAGTAATATTAAATCCGACTTCACCAGTCAGCAGGATTTTGTATTACCATTCTGGCCATACTAAATATGACCTTCCTGCTTCTTTCAGATCAGCAGCTGCCACTTCAACAGTGTATGAGGGCAGCCCCAATGTTAGCCTATGAAAGGAGCAGGCCTCACAGTAGTGTAAAAGCGAATTTAGGAGTTTCACACTACCAGGACATATAACTACACAGGTACATGTCCTGCCTTTTACCTACACAGCACCCTGCTCTAGGGGTTACCTAGGGCACACATTAGGGATGACTTATATGTAGTAAAAGGGGAGTTCTAGGCTTGGCAAGTTTTTAAATGCCAAGTCGAAGTGGCAGTGAAACTGCACACACAGGCCTTGCAATGGCAGGCCTGAGACAGGGTTAAGGGGCTACTGAGGTGGGTGGCACAACCAGTGCTGCAGGCCCACTAGTAGCATTTAATCTACCTGCCCTAGGCACATGTAGTGCACTCTACCAGGGACTTACAAGTAAATTAAATAGTCAATCATGGATAAACCAATCAGTAGTACAATTTACCCAGAGAGCATATGCACTTTAGCACTGGTTAGCAGTGGTAAAGTGCCCAGAGGTCAAAAGCCAACAACAACAGGTCAGAAAAAATAGGAGGAAGGAGGCAAAAAGTTTGGGGATGTCCCTGTCAAAAAGCCAGGTCCAACAAGGACCTACACTGCTTGTGCTGCTGTGACCTGCGTCTGGAACCTACCATGGCCCGTGTGACCGGGGAAAGGGCCCCAGCCTTCACTTCAGAGGAATTGGAGAGACTGGTGGATGGGGTCCTACCCCAGTACGGACTGCTGTATGGGCCTCCAGACCAACAGGTGAGTAAACTGTCGGCACAATGCATGTGACATGAATGCATGGAGGTGTGTGTGAAGGCATTGTGTAAGGAGTGATGGATGTCCACTTTGCTGGGCACACGTTGAGTGCTGGGCTATGTGTGTGCCAATAGTGATGGAAACTGCTATGGTGGGTTATTCGTGTTACTGGCTGGACTGTTTGTCTAATAGTGTTCTCCTGTCTGTATTGCCTCTGCAGGTCAGTGCCCATCAAAAGAAGGGTATATGGTGTTCTATCGCCAAGGCGGTGCAGACCCTGGGGGTCTATGGCAGACGGACCACCCACTGTCACAAACAGTGGGAGGACCTGAGACACTGGGCACAGAAGACTGCGGAGGCCCAGCTGGGGATGGCCTCCCAATGATGAAGGGGTGCTCGTCGGAACCTGAGCCTCCTTATGACCCGCACACTGGTGGTGACCTATTCAGAGCTAGATGGGCGCTTGAGGGCATCACAGCAACCACAAGGGGGAGAGTACAGTGGCCATCATTGATTCGACCGGCTGGAGGGGTGGCATCTGGGTGGTGGGTGAGTGTCAGTGGGTGCCCCTAGGCCAGGCCAGACATAGCAGCGTAGGTCTTCTAGTGGCTAAGGATCTGAAGGGGAAATACTGCCTACCTAGCTTGTTAGCATCCACTAGTGGTCAAGGCTGTGTGGGTCCCAGGTGTGCTGCAGTTGTCGGTGTGGGCTCCGGTGAGGACAATACAGACTCTGATACCTCCTCCGATGATAGCTACCTGGTGGTGGCGGACATTTCTGTGACCACCCCAGCTACAGGTACTGCCGCCACCCCGTACCAGCACCGCCCTCCCAGCAGCCCCTCAGTGAGCCCATGCCCGCTCACCCAGGAGGGTGGGCATCTCCTTCACCCGAGGCACCTCAGGCCCTGCCCCAGTGAGCCCTGCTGCCCTGAGTGAGGAGGCTATTGACCTCCTGAGATCCATCTCTGTAGGGCAATCAACCACTGTGAATGCCATCCAGGGGCTGGCAGCCCCGATTCAGCAATCTAATGCATTCCTGGAGGGCATTCACAGTGGATTGGCGGCCCAACAGAGATCGATCCAGGCTCTGGCCTCCTCTCTGATGGCAGCCATTGTCCCTGTTTCTACCGTCCCCCCTCCAACTTCCACTTCCCAGTCCCATTCTCCTCAACCCCAACCCATCCCAAGCACACAGCCAGATGAGCATGCACACAAGACAACACCCAAGAGTGTCACCGGCAAACACAAGCACCACACTTCATCCCACAGGCACTCACACAAACACCATTCAGTTGAAGACACAACAACATGCACTGTTTCCACTGTCTCCCCCTCCTCCTCCTCCTCACCCTCCTTCTCCACCTCCCACCCAGTTACTTCCACACTCACACCTGCATGCACTACATCATCATCCACTACCTGCATCATCACCACACCAAGCAGAACACACACCTCACTGGCAGACACCGCCACAACATACATGCACTCGTCCCCTGTGTCCTCTCCCACTGTGTCTGTCCCCCCTCCTAAAGTACAAAAACGCAAGCACTCAGACACCCAACAGCCATCCACCTCACAACAGCATACAACCCATGCACCTGCACCCAAATCCAGCAGACAAACACCTCCAACAACCACTCCCTCATCCTCCACTCCCATTACTTCTCCCTCTTCCCACCCCAATGTCCCTAAAAAGCTTTTCCTTTCCACAATTGACCTCTTCCCTACCCCCCGTCCTGCACGTATGGCCAGGGTATCAAGGACCCAGCCAAGCACCTCAGCCAAACAGTCCATGGGCCCAGTTTCAGCAGCACCTACTCGTGGTGGAAAGGATTCTAGGCCACAAATACTGAAGGGGAAGGAGCCTGCACCAACCAGCAAGAAGGGGAAGGAGTCTGCACCAGCAGCTGCACAGCCCCCACAGCCAGCAGTGGTTGTGCAGCCGTCAGAGAATGCAGGGACTGAGCAGGAGCCTCCCCCTACCACCACCCCAATGCAGCCATCGGTCGGTGCATGGGCTGAGCAGGAGCCTCCCACAATCACCACCACAGTGCAGCCATCGTAGGGTGCAGGGGCTGAGCAGGAGCCTCCCCCAACCACCACCACAGTGCAGCTATCGGACGGTGCAGGGGCTGAGCAGAAGCCTCCCCCAATCACCACAACAGTGCAGCCATCGGAGGGTGCAGGAGCTGAGCAGGAGCCTCCCACAACCACCACCACAGTGCAGCCATCGGAGGGTGCAGGGGCTGAGCAGGAGCCTTCCACGCCCACCACCACAGTGCAGCCATCAGAGGGTGCAGGGGCTGAGCAGGAGCCTCCCACAGCCACCACCACAATACAGCCATCACTGCCGGCGGACGCCATATGATCCAGCCTCCATGGGCTGTTGTATGGCCTGCCACCACCACAACCAGTGGGCAAGACACCCACTAGAGTGACTGCGGCCTTGCACTCCCAGGCCAAAGTAATGGGCATGTTACCCCCTCCAGAACCAGTGGGAAAACACCCACTCCAGAGACTGTGGCCCATCACTCCCCAGGACAAAGCACAGGGACTGATGCACCCCTCCCCAGAACCAGTGGGAAAGACACCCACTCCAGAGACTATGGCCTTGCACGCCCCAGGACAAAGCAATGGCCATGTTGTCCCTCCAGAACCAGTGGGAAGGACACCCACTCCAGAGACGGTGGCTCATCACTCCCCAGGACCAAGCACAGGGCATGTTTCCCCCTCCATAACCAGTGGGAAAGACACCCACTCCAGAGACTGTGGCCCACCACTCCTCAGGACCAAGCACAGGGCATGTTGCCCCCTCCAGAACCAGTGGGAAAGACTCCCACTCCAGAGACTGTGGCCCATCACTCCCCAGGACCAAGCACAGGGCATGTTGCCCCCACCAGAACCAGTGGGAAAGACACCTACTCCAGAGACTGTGGCCCATCACTCCCAAGGACCACGCACAGGGCATGTTGGCCCCTCCAGAACCAGTGGGAAAGACACCCACTCCAGACATGGTGACCTTGCACTCCCCAGGACCAAGCACACGGCATGTTGCCCCCTCCAGAACCAGTGGGAAAGACACCCACTCCAGAGACTGTGGCCCATCACTCCCCAGGACCAAGTACAGGGCATATTGCCCCCTCCAGAACCAGTGGGAAAGACACCCACTCCAGAGAGTGTGGCCCATCACTCCCCAGGACCAAGTACAGGGCATGTTGCCCCCTCCAGAAACAGTGGGAAAGACACCCACTCCAGAGACTGTGGCCTTGCACTCCCCAGGACAAAGCAATGGGCATGTTGTCCCCTCCAGAACCAGTGGGCAAGTCACCCACTTGAGAGACTGTGGCCTTGCACTCCCCAGGACAAAGCAATGGGCATGTTGCCCCCTCCAGAACCAGTGGGCAAGTCACCCACTTGAGAGACTGTGGCCTTGCACTCCCCAGGACAAAGCAATGGGCATGTTTCCGCATCCGGCTGAGGTCTCCCCCCACAGAGGTGCCTGCCTATTTGCCAACTGATGCCCCAGTAGTGTTCTCTCTGTATTGGTGCAGGGATCAAGTGGGGCCTTGGACTTTGCCCTGTGGCCATGTGGCCCCTGAGTACTGTGGACTGGGCAGTGTTCCTTTTTTGTACGTTTGTACATATGTGTTGTATTGCCACATCGACTTATTATTTTTTATGTTGATTTTATTACAATCACTTTCGTCAATTCCTGTTGTCCTTGCATTATTCAGCCAATTATCGGGGACAAATTGTTTTCTTGTGCAGCTGCTTGTGTGTATGGCGTGTGTGTGTGGAGTGTGTTGTGCATGTGTGTGTCACTCTCATTTCCCCCCCTCCCTTGTGTGCTAGGCGGCTGTACTCAGCGTCGTCTACGCCGGCGTTGGCGTTCGTGGTGGAGCATGATGTAGAGGATCATCGGAAAGACTTGCAGTTCTGGTTTTATGGCAGCATGGTTGTTCCCTGTGTCTCCAATGGTGATTCCTTTGACTTCTGTGCTCTGTTTCCACTAGTCTTTTGATGGCGTTGGTACCACCACGGAAAAGGTGGCAGTTTGCTATGTCGTAATATGGTGGGCGGAAGTTTGTCTTCCGCCTGGCTGTAGGCGGCTACTGCAGTGGTGGCTGTTATTTCTGCCATGGCGGTCAGTGTGGTACATTGGCTGTCTTTTGGAGATATCAATACCATGGTCATAATTTGGTGGAACTTACAGCCAGCCTGTTGGCGGTATTACCACCACTTTATCACCAACCGCCAGGGTCGTAATGAGGGCCTATATCTCTTTGTATGTTTTTAGCTATTGATTTTAGACCATGTGTTTAAATGGGATTTTTTAATCTAGTTTTTATACTTTTAGTCCAGAGCATTTTTAGCATTTGGATTCATTCACCTTTGGTGGAGGCAAGTTATGGCATCATACTTGTTACGGCAATGGGGAGGGTGTAGTGAGTCCTAGTTTGTTTTAATGGGATACAGGAGTTAGCTCAGCCTTAGGCTTCTCGACTCGTGCCCCCTTCACCTAGTGACTTTTACCCTACTTAGCTTGCTCTGTTTTAGCACATTTATCTAGTTAAATCTTTTAAGATGGCTGCCTTGTTTTTAGTTAGGCCCATGTTTTAGTTTACGTAATCAGTGCCACTGCGCTAAGGCGTCAATATCAAGCGACAAAGATAAACAAACAGTAGTTGTTCACATTAGGTACTTTCCCTCTTCACGCTTTCGAGGGAATTGTTCATGTGAATTACCGTGCCGTCCCAAGCATGTCATATTATCTATTGTTTGGGAACAGACCTACGTCAGGGGTCCAAGAAGATCTGTATAAATACTCCTCACTTAGATAGTTAGAGGGATTCAAACCAGATGCCGTCGCTGCTATCGATGCGGCACGTCGCCTTGACGCTGACCCAGTCTTCATGTCCCGCAGCAGTCTGAGAAAGAGACCTCATTCCAAGGTAACAAGGGTTGAGGGGCTCTTCTCATGGACATGGTACTGGAAGATTAGGTTTAACATACCTAGCTCTCTTTTAGGTTAGAGGTTAGGTACGTTATGCTAGGGTATTAGGACATATTTCACATCTCATGTCATTACATGTTCTTGCAGGATGGTGGCGGTCTTTGTATTAATGACTCTTGTCTTTATCATTCTGTTTCTTGCACTGTTCATTATCCTAATCATTGCAGCCCATGCAACTTATCGCAGATTGCAGCTTTGCTAAATAAAACCTATTGAAACTTTACTGCATCTTCTTCATTGCCTTTGTTTGATTGAGACATTGAGTTCATGTGAGAAAGGGGTAATCTCCGTTTACCCGCAACACTCCCTGAGATGTCAGACTCTTGAGTCCATGCGTAAAGGCTGCCACAAATCACCTTTTACTGTTTTTGGTGAGGTGCTACTTGTGAGCCGGGAGGTTTGGGACAATAGTTGCGATTTGTTGTAGAACTGGCATAGTCGCATACAAACATAAGTACAGTCATCCTTAAACCAGCAGTCTTGCCTAGAGCAAGAGTCAAAACTACAACACCTGTGCACTTTTCGAAACTAGACATCTAGGGGAATCCAGGATGGGGAGACTTGTGGGGCTCTCAACATGCTCTGTTACCCAGAATCCTTTGCAAACCTCAAAATGTGGCAAAACAACACTTTTTCCTTACATTTCGGTGACAGAAAGTTCTGGAATCTGAGAGGAGCCACAAATTTCCTTTCACCCAGCATTCCGCCAGGTCTCCTGATAAAAATGGTACCTCACTTGTGCAGGTAGGCCTAGTGCCCACGACAGAAAATGCCCCAAAGCACAAAGCGGACACATCACATTTTCCCAAAGAAAACAGACCTGTTTTTTGCAAAGTGCCTAGCTGTGGATTTTGGCCTCTAGCTCAGCCGGCAACAAGGAAAACGTAGCTAACCTGGACATTTCTAAAAACTAGACACCTAGGTGTACTCAGGATTGGGTAACTTGTGGTGCTCTCACCAGGTTCTGTTACCCAGAACCCTTAGCAAACCTCAAAATTTAGCAAAACAAAATCTTTTTCCTCTCATTTCGGTGATAGAAAGTTCTGGAATCTGAGAGGAGACACAAATTTACTTCCAGCCAGCATTCCCCCAAGTCTCCTGATAAAAATGGCAACTAACGTCTGTGGGTGGGCCTAGTGCCCGTGACAGGAAATGCCCCAAAACACAACGTGGACACTCACATTTTCCCAAAGAAAACTGACCTGTTTTTTACAAAGTGCCTAGCTATAGATTTTGGCCTCTAGCTCAGCCGGCACCTAGGAAAACCTAGCAAACCTGGACATTTCTGAAAACTAGACACCTAGGGGAACCCAGGATGAGGTAACTTGTGGTGCCCTCACCAGGTTCTGTTACCCAGAATCCTTAGCAAACCTAAAAATTTGGTGCTGTAAAGTTCTGGAATCTGGGGGAGCCACAAACATCCTTCTACCCAGTGGTCCCCCAGTTGTTCCAATAAAAATGGTACCTTACTTGTGTGGGTAGGCCTAGTGCCAGTGACAGAAAATGCCCCAAAACATTATGTGGACACATCAAAATGATCAAATACAAAACTACCTGTTTTTGCGGGGGCACTTCGTTTTTGGTCCTGGGCTCAGCAGCCATCTAGGTAAACCTACCAAACCCAAACATTTCTGAAAACTAGACACCCAAAGGAGTCCAGGGAGGTGTGACTTGCGTGAATCACACAGTGTTTTCTTTCCCAGAATCCTCAGCAAACCACAAATTTAGCTAAAAAATCACATTTTTCCCACATTTCTATGTGGATCACCACACTGGCACAAATTTCCTACTACCCAACGTTCCCCTCAGTCTCCCAGTAAAAATGATACCTATCTTGTGTCAGTGGGCCAAGTGCCTGTGACAAGGAAGAGCCAAAAACATGTCGCAAATGAGGGGAAACCAAAGCTGGTCAAAAGGGCAGTTTGAAAAAAAAACTTTTTAGACTGACAAAGGGGGCAGAATTATTATCGGTAAAGATGCGAAAAATGCTGGGTGGTAGGAATTTTGTGGATTCCTGCAGATTCCGGAAGGTTCTATCACAAAAATGTGGGAAAAATATGTGATTTCAAGCAAAGTTGGATGTTTGAGGGGCATTGTGGGTAAGAAAATGGTGTGGGGTGCATGTGAACGACACCACCCTTGACTCACCCAGATGTTTAGTTTTCAGATGTGTCTAGGTCTCGAAGATTTTTCTACATGGCAAGATCCCAAAGTCCAAAAAGTGCAGCCCTCACTATTCCAAGTGGGATGATTTTGAGAGTTAGACAAGCTCTCATGGCCCAAATGTAAAACTAAAACCCAAAATAATGAAATGTCCTCTTGCTTGCCATGGGATAAGATGTTTTAGTGTGCAGGGGAGAGCTGAAAGATTGTTACCCCCTTCAGTTGGGGTGAGGGCATAACCATGCCCATACCGGTTGGTAGCCACCACTGCACTATTTATTATTTTTATTTTAATTCCCTGGCATCTAATAGGTTTTCTGCCCCCAGGGAGTGGATCAGGGGTAATTGCCCCATCTGCCCACCGGTGGGCAGAACAATGTTGTCCCCATTTATTTGCGGAGGTGTTATGGCCATGCCCCCACCCTCTTTTAAAAACAAAAATCTTCCCCGGTCTCTGCTAGCCTGTCTGCCCCCCCCGGGGGCAGATGGGATTTCCAAAAATAGGCCGATCTGCCCCCAAGGGGTGCAGAAATGGCCAACAATAATGTGCCCCCATGGGGAGCGACCCTTGCCCAAGGGGCTAACCCCCAAACAACACACACACACACCAATCCCTGGTGCATAAGTGGTTTCTGCCCCCCCTGGGGGCACATCAGCCTAATAGAAGTAGGCCGATCTGTCCCCAAGGGGGCTGAAATGTCCTAAAATAAATTTGCCCCCCAGGACAGCGACCCTTGCCTAAGAGGTCCCTCCCCATCTGTAAAAAAAAAATTTTTAAATCCCTGGTGCCTAGTGGTAAATAGGGGGGCAGAAATGGCTTAAAAATAATTTGCCCCCCTTGCCTAAGGAGTCGCTCCCCTCCTGTAAAAAGAAAAGTACACAATCCGTGGCGTTTAGAGGTTTCTGCACCCCTTGGGGCAGATCGGCCTAATTCCTAATTCCAGTAGGCTGATCTGCCTCCAGGGGGGGAGAAAATGCCTTTAAAAAAATTGCCCCCTACGGAGAAACCCTTGCTCAATGGGTTGCTCCCCTTATAAGTATAAATAAAAAACAACAAAATCCCTGGTGTCTAGTGGGCATTTCTGCAGCCCGATTGCTTCACGATCGGGCTGTAGAAATGCTCAGAGAGATATCAAAGGAAAGGAAAGGCCTTTCCTTTACTTTGGTGCCTCTCCTACTCCTAGCCTGTGATCGGAAGAGAAATGCTTTTGCATTTCTCTTCCAATCCGTGCTGGAAGCTGAGCGGCCTCTGATCGTGCACTGACATCATCAGAGGTCACTAGGGGGATCCGGGGGTGGAAGGGGAAATGATTCCCCTTCCATCCCTGCCCATGGGACGTGGGTGCGAGGCCTGGGGGGGAGTGCTGGCGCTTCCACTGAGGCCCTATACCTGGACGAGGTGGTTACGTCCCTGGTGCTTGAGTGCCACGGCAGCGGACATAACCACCTCGCCCCAGGCACCCGAGGGGTTAAAGGTTTTGCCGCTGCCATTGCTGGCGAGGGCGAAGCTCCTTCGCCCTAATGGTAGAGCTGCCCCTGAAAAGTCTTCCTTGGGTTCCTTTGGGCCACAGTGCCAGAACTGTTCCAACCTTGGAATAAATTAATGTAAGCAAAATTCCGTTTGCACAAATTTTTGGTCTAGAATCTTTACTCATTTCTTTGTTATGTATGCTGGAGACCATTTAAAATAAAGTGTGTGAATGATTTTGATTATTGTTTATGTATTTGCTCATTTTTCTTTTTATGTGCTCCATGGCCCATGCGGCTTGGAACATGCTGTATAAATAATTTTATTAAGAATTAAATTAAATACATTTCTGGGGAATTTACCAGAGTGACACGATCCAGGCCCAAAAGTTTGAGCTGAGGTTTGTTAAAGTGCTTTATAAAGTTTGCAGCCATATTACGCATTCATGGTTTTCCATTTTCAAATTGAAAAGAAGGTTTGGCTGAAAGATTCTAAATGACTATTGTAAATTAATCCTTAGGATTAAGTAATTGAGTAATTTGTTATCTGCTTAACACACAGCAAAAACATTGACGAATTACTGCACATATGTGTGAAGGCACAGTCTGAGCCTTGAGGTAACCTTGCCAAGATACTGAAGAGATGCCTCTCGCACTGCCAGTGTCTGTGCAAGAACGTCCCCGACATGTATTTGGTAAGGGGAGCGAAACTGTAAGCGGGTCAGACCTTATTAAGTAAACTTACAAGGGTGACCCGTATAGACCGATGGAACTTTTGAATGCTGTTCGAGTAGTTCCCACCATATAACCCCGTACCAATACAAATCAATAGCAATAACAATCAATGACTTCAATAACCAATAGGAGTCAGTAATTTCCACACACCATGACCGCTCGGCCATGAATAACCACACCTTTATGTAAAAGTTAGAATGTTTATTTCCCTATATTAACCCCTTGGGTGCCCTGGACGTAACAGTTACGTCCTGGGCTGCACCGCTCGGGTGCCCAGGACGTAACCATTGCGTCCAGATAGGGGCCCACGGGGGAAGCGCTCCCCCCAGGGGCCTGGCACCCCCCTCACCTGGGCAGGTATGGAAGGGGAATCACTTCCCCTTCCACCCCCACCCTCTCTAATCCCCCTGTGGCATCTGATGATGTCAGCGAGCAATGCTTTTGCATTTCCCCTCCAATCATGTGGAGGGGCCGAGAAAGGCATTAAAGGAAAGGAAAGGTTTTTCCTTTCCTTTGATGTCTTTCTCATAATTTCTGCTGCACGATGCAATCGCCATTTCTGCCTGCCCTGAGGGCAGATCGGCCTGTTATAATTAGGCGGATCTGCCCTCGGGGGGCAGAAACCGCTAGGCACCAGGGATAAAAAAAAATGTTGTTTCTTTTTTTTATGTATGAGGGGAGTGAGCCTTTAGGCAAGGGTCGCTCCCTTGGGGGAAAATTTACTTTTAGGCCATTTCTGCCCCCCTTGGGGGCAGAACGGCCTATTTTTATTAGGCCAATCTGAAACCACTAGACACCAGGGAGTTTTGTTTTTTATTTATGTTTATACATAAGGGGAGCGGCCCCTTGGGCAAGGGCCACTCCCCAGGGGGGCAAAATATTTTTAGGCCTTTTCTGCCCCCCCCCCAGGGCAGATCAGCCTATTATAATTAGGCTGATCTGTCATCAGTGGGGGCAGAAACCCCTTGACACCAGGGATATATTTTTTTTATGTTTACTTTTTTTTTATATATATGGGGAGTGACCCCTTAGACAAGGGTCGCTCTCCTGGGGGGCAAATTGTCTTTAGGCCATTTGTGCCCCTTTGGGGGCGAATTGGCCTATTTGTTAGGCCAACCTGTCCCCAAGGGGGGCAGAAACCACTAGACACCAGGGATTTTCTTGCATCAATTTCACGCAAGGGGAGCGACCCATTAGGCAAGTGTCATTCCCCTGGGGGCAAATTTATTTTAGGCCATTTCTGTCCCCCTTGTGGGCAGATAGGCCTATTTTTCTTAGGCCAGTCTGTCCCCAAGGGGGGCAGAAACCACTAGGTACGAGGGTTTTTTTTTGCGCCAATTTCACAAAAGGGGAGTGATCCCTTAGGCAAGAGTTACTCCCCCGGGGGGGGGGCAAATTTATTTGAGGTCATTTCTGCTCCCCTTGGGGGCAGATCGGCCTATTCCTATTAGGGCCAGAAACCACTTAGGTACCAGGGATTGGTGTGTGTGTATGTGTGTGTTTTGTTTGTGGGGATGCCCCTTGGGCAATGGTCGCTCTCCTTGGGGGCACATTACTGTTGCCCATATCTGCCCCCATTGGGGACAGATCGGCCTATTTTTGGAAGGCCCATTTGCCCCTAAGACGGGCAGAGAGCCCACCAGACAACAGGGAAGATTTTCTTTCCAAAATAAGAGGGTGGGGGTATGGCTATACCCCCACCCCAAATAAATGGGGCCAAAGTTGTTCTGCCCACTTGTGGGCAGATGAGGCAAGTACCCCCGATCCACACCCCGGGGGCAGAAAGTTTAATAGATGCCAGGGAATAAAAAATAAAAAAAATTGTGGGGTGGTGGCTACCAACCAGTATGGGCCTGGTTATGCTCCCACCCCAACTGAAGGGGGTAACGGTCTTTCAGCTATCCCCCCGCACATTAAAACATCTTATCCCACGGCAAGCAAGAGAACATTTGATTATTTTGGGTTTTGGTTTTACATTTGGGCCATGAGAGCTTGGCTAACTCTCAAAATCGTTTTTTAGACTTTGGGACGCTGCCATGTAGAAAAATCCACAAGACCTAGACACATCTGAAAATGAAACATCTGGGTGACTCCAGGGTGGTGTGCTTCACATGCACCGAGCCATTTTCTTACCCAAAATGCCCTGCAAACCTCCAACTTTTCTGGAAATCACACATTTTTCCCGCATTTTTGTGATGGAACCTTCCGGAATCTGCAGGAATCCACAAAAATTCTACCACCCAACATTGTCTAATCTATACTTGTCAGCCTAAAAATGTTTTTTTTTCAAACTGCCCTTTTGGACCCACTTTGGTTCCCCCTCAATTAAGACATGTTTTTGGCTCTTACCTGTCACAGGCACTTGGCCCACCTACACAAGTGAGGTATCATTTTTACCGGGAGACTGAGGGGAACGTTGGATGGTAGGAACTTTGTCCCAGTGCAGTGATCTCACACAGAAATGTGGGGAAAATGTGATTTTTTTGCTAAATAGAAGGTTTGCTGAGGATTCTGGGTAAGAAGACATTGGGGGATCCACGCAAGTCACACCTCCCTGGACTCCCTCGGGTGTCTAGTTTTCAGAAATGTCTGGGTTTGGTAAGTTTCCTGTTAGAAATGGGGTCTTTGGTTGACAGTCAGGTTACCCCCTGTTCAAGCAAGGACCCTCGCTCTAGTCAATGTAAAAGAGAATCACCCTCAGCTAACCCCTGCTTACCCCTTGGTAGCTTGGCAGAGCAGTAGGCTTAACTTCAGAGTGCTAGGTATAAAGTAACTTAATGAAAACACTACAAAATGACACAACACCGGTTTAGAAAAATAGGAAATATGTATCTAAACAAAACAAGACTAAATCCAACATACACAAGCCAAGTTATGAATTTTTAAAGATTAACACTCAAAAATAGCGCTTAAAAACACAAAATGCTTCGATGAGGTGTTAACACGGTGTCGTGACAGAGTCGTTACCAACAATCCGACACCAGCGGCGCCGGGCACGGAGTCGCGTAGACCCCCCAGGTACAGTACCTTGGTGAAGAAATGAAAACGATCCGGTGCGCGAAGTCGTAGATCACGGCGTCTGTTCGAAACATTGAATCCGCGCACTTCGAGCGGCGTCGGTCACGACGTGGTGTGGCGACTTCCACGGAGGCTGTAGCGATGTCGGGCCTGCAAAGATCACAGAGTCGGGTGCAGGCGGCATCACCGGATTCAGCAGCGGCGTAGGTCCAAAGTCATCCGATGTCGATTTCCTTGGATTTTCACCAGCTTTCCTTTCAAGGGCCCAGGGACTGGATAGGGCACCACTTGTAAGAGCAGGAGTCTCTCCAGAGACTCCAGGTGCTGGCAGAGAGAAGTCTTTGCTGTACCTGAGACTTCAAACAACAGGAGGCAAGCTCTAAATCAAGCCCTTGGAGATTTCTTCACAAGATGGAAGGCACACAAAGTACAGTTTTGGCCCTCTTACTCTGGCAGAAGCAGCAACTGCAGGATAGCTCCACAACGCACAGTCACAGGCAGGGCGGCTCTTCTTCCTCAGCTCTTCATCTCTTCTCCAGGCAGAGGTTCCTCTTGTTTCCAGAAGTGTTCTAAAGTCTGTGGTTTTGGGTGCCCTTCTTATACCCAATTTCTCCTTTGAAGTAGGCCTATTTCAAAGTAAAGTCTCTTTTGAATGTGAAATCCTGCCTTGCCCAGGCCAGGCCCCAGACACCCACCAGGGGGTCGGAGACTGCATTGTGTGAGGACAGGCACAGCCCTTTCAGGTGTAAGTGACCACTCTTCCCTCCTAGCACAGATGGCTCATCAGGAAATGCAGACTACACCCCAGCTCCCTTTGTTTTACTGTCTGGTGTGAGGTGCAACCAGCCCAACTGTCAAACTGACCCAGACAGGGAATCCACAAACAGGCAGTCGCAGAAATGGTATAAGCAGGAAAATGCTCACTTTCTAAAAGTGGCATTTTCAAACACACAATGTTAAAATCAACTTTACTAAAAGATGTATTTTTAAATTGTGAGCTCAGAGACCCGAAACTCCACATGTCCATCCGCTCCCAAAGGGAATCTACACTTTAATCAGATTTAAAGGTAGCCCCCATGTTAACCTATGAGAGGGACAGGCCTTGCAACTGCGAAAAACGAATTTAGCAATATTTCACTGTCAGGACATATAAAACATATTACTATATGTCCTACCTTAACCATACACTGCACCCTGCCCTTGGGGCTACCTAGGGCCTACCTTAGGGGTGTCTGACATGTAAGAAAAGGGAAGGTTTAGGCCTGGCAAGTGGATACACTTGCCAAGTCGAATTTACAGTTAAAAACGCACACACAGACACTGCAGTGGCAGGTCTGAGACATGATTACAGAGCTACTTATGTGGGTGGCACAACCAGTGCTGCAGGCCCACTAGTAGCATTTGATTTACAGGCCCTGGCACCTCTAGTACACTTTACTAGGGACTTACTAGTAAATCAAATATGCCAATCATGGATAAACCAATTACCTTTTATAAAGGAGCACTTGCACTTTAGCACTGGTTAGCAGTGGTAAAGTGCCCAGAGTAACAAAAACAGTAAAATCAGAGTCCAGCACACATCAACAACCTGGGGAACAGAGGCAAAAAATTAAGGGAGACCACGCCAAGGATGAAAAAGTCTAACATTTCCCTAGATGGCTGCTGAGCCCAGGACAAAAAACGCAGGAGCCCCGCACCCCCTGCAAAAACAGGTAGTTTTGTATTTGATCATTTTGTTTGTGTCCAGATAATGTTTTGGGGCATTTCCTTTCACGGGCACTAGGCCTACCCACACAGGTAAGGTACCATTTTTATCTGAAGACTTGGGGGAATGCTGGGTGGAAGGAAATTTGTGGCTCCTCTCAGATTCCAGAACTTTCTGTCACCGAAATGTGAGGAAAAAGTGTTTTTTTGGCAAAATTTTGAGGTTTGCAAAGGATTCTGGGTAACAGAACCGGGTGAGAGCCCAACAAGGCACCCCATCTTGGATTCTCCTAGGTGTCTAATTTTCAAAAATGCGCAGGTTTGGTAGGTTTCGCTAGGTGCAGCTGAGCTAGAGGCCAAAATCCACAGCTAAGCACTTTGCAAAAAACAGGTCTGTTTTCTTTAGGAGAATGTGATGTGTCCATGTTGTGTTTCCTGTCGCGAGCATTAGGCCTACCCACGTAAGCGAGGTACCATTTTTATCGGGAGACTTAGGGGAACACAGAATAGCAAAACAGGTGTTATTGCCCCTTGTCTTTCTCTACATTTTTTCCTTCCAAATGTAAGACAGTGTGTAAAAAAGACGTCTATTTGAGAAATGCCCTGTAATTCACATGCTAGTATGGGCACCCCGGAATTCAGAGATGTGCAAATAACCACTGCTTCTCAACACTTTATCTTGCGCCCATTTTGGAAATTCAAAGGTTTTCTTGATACCTAATGTTCACGCATTATATTTCAGCAAATGAATTGCTGCATACCTGGTATAGAATGAAAACCCATTGCAAGGTGCAGCTCATTTATTGGCTAAGGGTACCTAGGGTTCTTGATGAACCTACAAGCCCTATATATCCCCACAACAAGAAGAGTCCAGCAGACGTAACAGTATATTGCTTTAAAAAAATCTGACATTGCAGGAAAAAGTTACAGAGTAAAACGTTGAGGAAAATGGCTGTTTTTATCACCTCGATTTCAATATTTTTTTTATTTCCGCTGTTATTTTCTGTAGGAAACCCTTGTAGGATCTACACAAATTACCCCTTGTTGAATTCAGAATTTTGTCAACTTTACAGAAATATTCAGCTTTTTGGGATCCAGCATTGGTTTCACACCCATTTCTGTCACTTCCTGGAAGGAGGCTGAAAGCACAAAAAATAGTAAAAATGGGGTATGTCCTAGTAAAATGCCAAAATTGTGTTGAAAAATTGGGTTTTCTGATTCAAGTCTGCCTGTTCCTGAAAGCTGGGAAGCTGGTGATTTTAGCACCGCAAACCCTTTGCTGATGCCACAAGCCTTCTTCTACATCCCTTTTTTCCCATTTTTAAAAAAAATAATGAAATTTTTGCTGTATTTTGGCTAATTTCTTCGTCTCCTTCAGGGGAACCCACAAAGTCTGGGTACCTCTAGAATCCCTAGGATGTTGGAAAAAAAGGACGCAAATTTGGCGTGGGTAGCTTATGTGGATAAAAGTTATGAGGGCCTAAGCGCGAACTGCCCCAAATAGCCAAGAAAAGGCCTGGCACCTGAGGGGAAAAGACCTGCAGCGAAGGGGTTAACAATGCTAATGTCACATAACTTAGTCTCAATATCAAATGTTAAACATACAAAAACAATACTGGCTGACCAAAGCGGCGAAAGAATTGCAATCTAATCAAAGCTTGAGCTACTACACATTCTAAAGTTACAGTAAAAATTAATAGCATGAATAACTGTGCAAGCGATATAGCATACATTTAGGTTCAGCAAAGAAAATACATCAACTATTATTCCATGTAGCAAACTTCATCAGTGAGAACCCTAACTAACATCAGATTAGAATAGCATGTTTGGACTTCATGCAAAACAATTTAGTCACACAAATTTGGAAAACATCTAACTATGGCTCTATCAAAATTAGTGGTTGATACCTAGAAACAAAAGCAAATACAGATAACAATCAGAAACATCGTCTTATACCTGGCCTCAATATGGTATAATCTCAACATTTTACATTAACAAGCCATTAATAAGTGCACTTCGTGAACATTGGCAGCCACTCAGATGGGCGCAACTTGAAACGTATGCATTATTTTTCTCTAAGTTAATACATTTTCTACGCAAATTCAACACTCAAAATACATGAATATTCATTAATAAAATTCAGCGTTAACAATCCCTCCTCTTATGACTAAATGTGTCATCACACTAAATCTTCCCACACACATTTTTGCTTCAGCTTAACATTCTGTCATCTTTATCACCTTAAATCTTTGTTCCCTTTTTGAACTTTCACTAAACAAATCATACCTTTTCATTTCTTCCCTCCTCTGATCATTTTTTATTTTCTTCAATTTAATCATTCTACACAATTTACTTATTCCCCATGCTCCAATCATGCAAATCACAATAATCAATATTCCTTGTATTATTTTCAATACTATCCCTTTCCCAATGTTGCTGAGCCAATTTCCCACTGAAACAAATCCATTGCCAACTTTCTTCCAAACACCTGTTCTTTCAACTCTTTCAAATCAGCACTCTCATTAGTCAGATTAGTAAGTAAGCTTCTAATTTCTTTACTATTATCAGGAATATACGAGCAGCAATGCCTCGAATTAAGCATTTTGCAAACTCTGCTATCCTTTGCTAAAAGAATGTCTAACACAAGGTTGTTCTGAAGAATCATAGAAGTTACTGCAGGCATTTCTGTATCCATTAGGATCATTGCTCCTGAAAAAATTGTCAACATGTTATCCCCAATAGTAGACAACTTTCGAATCTTTATAGAATTTAGAACAACTCCTACTGAAGGAATCATTGCCCCAAATATATATCCTACTATACCAGAAGGAGACTTTCTCCTTTTTCTACTGTGATGTAACTCAGTCAATTTTGGTGATCTTTTCAGGTCATCAAGTTGGAATATTTTAGGGAATACTATCCCTAAGTAACGTGCCATACCATCCTCGGACAACAGTAATAAGCATTAGGTCCACCAATGTAATATGTACCAGGAATCGCTAGATCCTGTCCATTCAACATAAATGTCCATTTACTCTGGAACAAAAACACATGCTTACATTCATTCGTTCCTACAAATAAAGTGTCAGTGCGAGATTTTAGTCTATACACACTAAGCTTCCCTATGTGTTGCACATCTAAAGCTAATTTCCCTTGTGTTTTTATTTCACTAAAAGCATATTCATTTCTAAAAGTCCTTTTCTCTAAACCCTTTTCTAACTTCTCCTTTAATGCCTTTCTCCTGTCACCTCTCTGATCTAAGAAGCTCTTTTCTAATGGCGTAGGCAAGCATGTCAGATTATTCTTGTGCGCATATGCTGTCGCAAAATTTAATGTGGGTTCAATGAAACCCCTTACTAATACTGTCATTGTCCTTAGCTACTCTACTCAGATGTCTAATTATGGGGACAAATGAAAACACAACCTCGTGGTTTGAATAAAAATATTGAATGTGCTCCTGGCAGTAGAATCTTATTAGTAACAGACTACAACTTATCCCATAAATAAGGAGCAAACTATGATAGGCAACTTCTTCCTCAACTGTTGAATGAATATGTGTACACACATAACTGTTCCTCGCATCCATTGTCTCAACTTACTCACTCAATAAGCTATAGAAGATATTAGAAGAAAGTTCTCCTTGAGCATTGGCTATGTGCAGGTACTACTCATCTAACATAAACCTATCGCTGTTAATGCAGTAGTTGTCTCTAAAGCTGACGTATGATTGGCTTTACTCTTGTCAAGCACAGTCATACCCACAATCAATATCACACACAATATCACACATACAATTGCCAAACCAATACTCATGTATTTACAGCACCTGTTCTTCCTACTCTGCTGGCTAATGTTACTCATGATCTGTAAAGAATCAGAAAGTAGAAGAAACAATTTAGTAATTATGCACCAAAAATCAAAAACAAAAACCTTCTTTCAGCAGTTATTTTCAGCTTTCAGTCTCACCTCCAGGATCCTTTGTCAAAATCAGTTTAGCAGCTTGTCAAATCAGGTTATCAAAGTCTTTTCTAGTTACTTTCAACAGTTTATTTTTCTTTCTACTTTTTCTCAATTTGAAATTTCTACAGATCAGTTCAGTGATTTCCTTCAAGTGCCAAAATATTGACCTGGAATGTCTCAATCACAACAAAAAGACAAAAATGATCTTTGCCATTCCCTTCTAGTCATATCTACTTCTTTCTTGATTGTTGTCACAACAACTTCTTTCCTTCTATTTGTTTGTGACTCTGGCCACTTATCTCCTTTCAGTGGACCTTTGGTCAATGTTCTTCTCAGTGTTGAACTTGAAACTTCTTTTTGCTCTGCAGGATTTTCTCTTGACGGACCTGGAACTGGGTCAGGAGAAGTCAGAACACATTGGCTTTGATCCGCCTCAACTCCTTCCCCCTTGGGGTATGGGATTTGTTCTGTTTGTCTCTCAAAATTGTATATTTCAGGGAGAGCCCTCCTTTCACCAGACTCTCCTGCTGCCTCAATCGATATTGGCTCACTATCACTCTCCTGGAGGTCTTCTCCTTCGTCTCTCACAGGAGTGACTGAACCATTCTCAATTCTCTCAGATCCGGTCTCAGTTCCTCTTTCTTCTCTTTCCAGCTCTGAGGTTTGTCTGGTCATTGTTGGTACTCTCAACAACTCCTCTTCATTGTCCAAAGGACATGCCACTTTTCTTGTATGACTTGTGTGTATCCAGTTCGTAACTCCAGCACACTTCACAGCTGTGGTAATGATCAGCACTACCTGGAAAGGGCATTTCAACCGAGGTTCCAAACGCATCTTCCTCACATGTTTTCAGACCACAACCCAGTCACCCGCTCTCAGGTTGTGCCCTTGATCTTGGGACAATTGCAGTGTGGTGGATTTCACTTGCTGAGAGAAAGAGCGAAACACATCAGCCAGACCTTTGCAGAAGTTCAACACCATATCATCTGTTATGTTCACACGAGCATTTGCAGGAAGGCTGGCAACCTCATTGCCCTGCCCATGAGGATCTCGTGTGGTGACAATCCTGTTTTCCTGTTGGGTGTGTTTCTCATTGTCATCAGAACTAACAGCAGTGCGTCTGGCCATTTCAGATTTGTGGACGCACACATTTTCACCATTCTTGATTTCAAGGTACCAGTCATCTGTTCCACTAGTCCTGATGCTTCAGAGCGGTAACTACAATGCAACTTCTGCTCAATGTTTAAGGCTGCACATAGTAATTTAATTACTTAATTGTTTAAGTGACTTCCTCTGTCTGATTCTAAAGAGATCAGAAACCCAAAACATGGTATCAGTTCCCTAAGTAGTAGTTTCGCTACTGTGAGGCTGTCATTTCTCTGTGTAGGGTACGCTTTAATCCAATGACAAAAGATGCAGACAATCACCAACACATATCTCAATCCTCCACACACAGGCATCTCAATAAAATCCATTTGCATTCTGCTGAATGGACCTCCTGCTCTTCTAATGTGGCTCAAATTAACCACTGTCCCTTTTCCCTTGTTCATTTGTTGACAAATGACGCAACAATGGCAAACTGCTTTAGGCACTTGTCTAAACCTCGGATTGAGCCAATTTTGCTTAAAGCTGCAAATCATGGCATCCCTCCCAACATGTGCTTGACCATGATAATACCTAGCCATTTGAGACAACAAACTGTTCGGTAAGACCAACTGACCCCCTTCTGAAACCCGCAATTCATCCTGTTGCTGTTCACATTTCATTTTGCTCCATGATTGTTTTCCTTCTGCAGTGTTCTCAATTCTTCCAATGTATCTATCACATGCAATGCATAGCTTGGTCATGTTTCATCTTCTTTGGTTAATAATTCCCAGTTATCCTTGAACGATATACAGTTCAATGTGCAAAACCTTGCGACTTGATCCACATATCCATTCCCCATTGACACAAAATCTTGCGATTTCAGATGTGCACTGCATTTCACCACAGCAATCTTTTCAGGCAGCTGGATAGCTTGCAACAAATCTCAAATTCTCTCCCCATTTCTCAATGGTGAACCAGAAGAGTTCATGAAAGCACTCTCTGACCACAATTGGCCAAAGTCATGGACTATTCCAAGTCCATACTGGCTATCTGTATAGATGGTAACTTTAAGCTGAGCAGAAACATGGCACGCTCTAGTTAGGGCTACCAGTTTCCCTACTTGTGCAGAATATACTCCTCAAAGCCAGGACGCTTCCACTATACCAGTAATTGTGCACACGGCATATCCTGCTCTCAGTACTTCTGTATTGTCTCTTAGTCAGGAACCATGAACAAAGATAATTTGGTCATTTTCATCCAATCGGGTGTCTCTAATACCAGGTCTCGGTTTTGTGCACAGATCAGTTACTTCAAGACAATCATGCTCAATGTCTTCCAACTTTTCAAGTTCAACATTTTCATTTGGAAGTCAGGTTGCCGGGTTAAGCACTTTACATCTTTTAAATGACACATTTGGTGACCCTAGAATGCTCGTTTCATAACGCGTCACCTGTCAGGTACTGGGTTTTTGTTCTGGTAAATAAAACTTCAACTCAGTGAGGCACCATTGTGGTTAAAGGGTGTTCCATCACAATACGATTGGGTCGTATTATGCGACTGGGTCCAAAGTAGCTGAAAAATATGCTACTGGGCGGTTTACACCTCCATGGACCTGCGTCAAGACAGACAAAGAGCATGCATCACGCTCATGACAAAACAACGTGAAGGACTTAGTGTAGGCACGCATTCCCAAAGCTGGAGCTTTGCACAAACTCTCTCTCAACTCAGAAAACGCTTTCATGGAAGCTTGTTCTAACAATAGGGGATCAGTGACTTCTTTTTGAGTCAACTTCTGCAATGGTTTGGAAATGACTGAAAAATTGGGAATCCATTGGCGACAATAGCCTACCATCCCTAGGAACATCCTGTCATCCCTCTGTGTGGCTGGGGGACTCATCTGCAGTATGGCTGTGATCCTTTCTCTGGAAATTTTCCTTATTCCTTTCTCAATCTGATGACCCAAGAATTTCAACTCTTTCTGACAGTATTGCAAATTAAGTGGAGACACTTTATGCCCATTCTTTCCCAAATGGTTCAGCAAGGCAATTGTGTGATACTTGCACTCTTCCTTTGTTTTGGATGGAATCAGCAAATTATCAATGTACTGTACCAATGTCGATTGGAAAGGCAAGTCCAACAACTCCAAATTATTTTTCAAGATCTGATTGAATATGGAAGGTGACTCAGAAATCCCTTGAGGAATTCAACACCAACAGTAAACTCGGTCTAAAAATTTTAAACAAAAGAGAAATCGACTATCCTCGTGAAGAGGCACAGAAAAGAAGGCTTGTGACAAGTCTTTTACTGGGAACCATTCAACACCACATAGGATTTGGAACAGAATGATGGTTGGATTTGGCACCACGGGGTAACATTGGATCACAATGTCATTTATTTTTCTCAAATCCTGGACAATTGGAACTTTCCTACAGGGCTTTTTCAATCCTCTTATCAGTGAATTACGGGCTGCTCAACACTTCTTTCAAGACCCCTTGGTTTACAAATTCTGCAATTATGTGAGCACCTTCATAAGAGTGTCCTGTGGCATGTGGTACTGGGGAATCCGAGGAAAAACTGCGTTCGGGTTTACAAGAACTCTACTGGTTCAACTCCCTTTATGAGGCCAATCTCTTTCCCTGTCAAATCCCACACCTTTTCTTTAACCGTTCCCTGTAAATCAGGAGGAAGCTCCTTCACAGCGAATTCTGGAAAGAAATTAATCAGGGGGTACTCTTCATTTATCGTCTCACACTCTGGGGGTCATTTTGACCCTGGCGGTACGAGACCGCCAGGGCTAAAATGACGGAAGCACCACCAACAGGCTGGCGGGGCTTCCTGGCCTATTTCGACCGCGGTGGAAGCACCTTCGTCGCACCGCCGGGGCCGGCGGTATTCCGCCAGATTTGCCCCAGCGGTGATTATCCACCTGGGCAGCGCTGCTAGCAGCGCTGCCCAGGGGATTACGAGTCCCCGACCGCCAGCCTTTTTCTGGCGGTCTGAACCGCCAGGAAAAGGCTGGCGGTACGGGGAGTTGTGGGGCCCCTGGGGGCCCCTGCACTGCCCATGCCACTGGCATGGGCAGTGCAGGGGCCCCCTGACAGGGCTCCATGTGGCTTTTCACTGTCTGCTATGCAGACAGTGAAAAGCGCGACGGGTGCAACTGCACCCGTCGCACGGCCGCAACACCGCAGGCTCCATTTGGAGCCGGCTCCCATGTTGCGGCCCACATCCCCGCTGGGCCGGTGGGCGGAAACTCGGCTCAGCGGGGATGTCCAAATGGGCACTGCTGGAGTGTGGCCGCATTGACGGCCGCCCGGCGGTTACAGCTTGGCGGCCGGCGGTAGCCGCCCGCCAAAGTTGTAATGACCCCCTCTGTCTCTGAAGCTGGGTCATCCTCATCATTGCTATTCGTCTGTATCTCGATTCCATCGTTTGAACAAGTAATCGAGTACCTGGTTTTACACATCAAGTCCCTCCCCAATAGGGATACCGGACTCGAATCACAGACTACGAATTTGTGCAGTCTTTGTCAATTGGGCATCAGTTCGATCAGCGAGACGTCCGGATTCAGCATTAAAGTTCAGAAGAAGCAAAGTCTCTTCATGCAGTTCAGTAAAGAATAGAACTAAACGTTCAAGACAGTTAAGAAGAATATCGCGGAATGCCCCTTCTCCTCTCGGTGCAGTCTGGGTAAGTTAGATTTCCTAAACCTACTTCCTGTGTCCTTATTGATCAAAGTATCACATGTTTACACCTAGTCCAATGAAAATAAAACCCCAAATCTAAAGTTTAACTAGTACACGGTTCACATGTCGATGATTGGCTCCTCTTCCCTCACTCCCATCATTCGGCTTGTCAGGTATTAATGTTGTTGGAGCTTATACTCCAGTCAGTGCATCCATTGTCTTCTCCTGGGAAGGTCAGTCTTACACATACTACGATATACAATGTATCCCTAGCTAGTACAGCATCTTCTAGCAAGCAGTTTCTCGTGTGAACGAACTTCAGCTACGAGCACATGGTCAGTACAGTAGAAAATCACAATTTAATTCTCTAAGCAGCCAATTTATAAAACGCCTAAGAAAATGCAGCTTGACATGAGGCCGTGCAACTAGGCCAAGACCTCGCTCAGTTAAGGCCTACGATTAATAAAGCTAATTAATATGACATATTACTACATCAATCAAATATAAGCTCAACATTTTACATTAACAAGCCATTAATAACTGCACTTTGTGAATATTGACGGCCACTCAGGTGGGTGCACCTTCAAACGCATGCATTTTTTTTCTCTAATATATTTTATACGCAAATTCAACACTCAAAATACATGTATATTTATTAGTAAAATTCAGTGTTAACAAAACCACACATTGTTGGTGAAGTTTGTGATCCCCTCCTCCCTTCTCTCCCATCCTCCCCCGTAGCCCAGCATTTCTATGCAACTTAGGTCTCTTCGTTCAAGTACATGCTTCAGTAATACAAAGCATGAAAGCAAAACTGCGCCTTCAAGTGTCTGTGACCACACCTCATGCAAATGGGGTAAGTACTTCATTATGAATGCAGACACTCTTCAAGTGTAAGCTCGCATTCAGGACTACAAATAGGCGTTGGGCCACTTCCCTAGCACCATTCTGAGTCCCAAGCTTGACTGTTACTCCACGAGTCTGTTTATGGTGGGAACTCAGTCGCGGTGATCTCATGCATGGTAAAAGTCACTTGGGAGCACGGGCTTAATTTACACGCTGTCTAAGCGACGGTGGTTTCGGGCGGTTTTATCATCCAGTCTTGTTTCATCGTTAAATGCTGATGTCCTTTCTTTCATGCGAAAACGAAATGTAATTTTGCTTGAGAAATACAAATCCATTCATTGCCGGAAGTTGGTCACTCTAATTAATCGTGTTGCTAGTTTGTTTGCATTCAAACTGGGTGTAGGAACAGCTGGGGGGTCTTAACGGGGTCATGCACTGATAACCTCTCAGTCCCAGCGTCTTGTGTGGGACATGCAGGGTTAACTATCAGGGGACTTCAGTGCATTTGCGGGTTCATTTGTGAAATTAATTCTGGAGTCAGCAGCTGCTGCTTTGAGGGAAGAAAGTGCTGATGGCAAAATCTGCCTGTTTGATTTATGAGGCCTCAGGTAAGCACGCAGACAAACTGGGAAGAACTGATTTTGTTTAGAAACTGGTAAAAGCATAATTTGAAGTCGGATCATTTTATACCTCACTTGGAAGAGGTCCTGCTGCATTCCCAAGCTTTATACAGAGCAGCATTTTTGTAAAAGCTGTTGAGAACTGTTTGACCCCCATCCGCCGAGCGCAGTGTCCGTTTTTATTTCCGGAACAAGTGGAACATACAACATTGGAAGATACAATGCCAGCCATCAGCTGACGTTTCCAAGTGAGGAGCTTCGGACGCTACCGTGTCCGCTGACATCTATTGCGATGCAATATGTTGACAAGTCTATCAGCGTATTATTTACAGTAAAAAGCATGCACTACAGCTATGCCCTGGGGGCACTGGTGGTTCGGGGTGTTTTAACTATGCAAGTCTGTCCATGTCTCCTGCAAGTGCTAGTATTTTGATGCTTCCCAGAAAAGGCATATCAATTACCCCATATAGTCGATCAAAGGGTGACTTGCTATTCTAACTCCAGTGGTCCGATATTTGGGGAAAGTGTTTGTTTTTGGGGTTGCCATACTTTAGGCTAATGGGGAAAGCAAAAGACAACCCTGTCAGTGTTCATGGGTGAAGTAATTTCACAAGCACAACAGAGACTATAGAGCACATTACAGGTGGGAAGCCTACAAATATGTAACACCACGAGGAGTATGTTCGATCCTAGTTATGGTTGTGATGGTTATGTAATAAAAACAAAATGATAGTAAAATATCAAATAATAGGATGTCCAGAATTTTAAAACGAAAAACCGGGACATTTCACAAAGATAGAAGAAGGACTACAACTTTACTTCAATCGAGCGCCCAGAATGACAGCACTCATCAGCTTAGAATTACAGAAGAGGCACTAAGAACATAAATGAAATGCAAGTGCTAAGGCCAGTACCATGCCTGTTCATTAAACAGCTTCCTGATTACACATGCTAACTAAATCTGCTTTGGGAAACTAAAAAAATTACCTTCCACCGTTTTCCAGCGACCATCCCAAACAACCAGGACATGATCTAAATTTCCCAAAGTCTGCCGGGACAGCTGGCAAAAAACCGAGACTGTCCTGGCAAATCCGGGACACCTGCTCACCCTAATATAAGGACACCATAATTTGTCATCCCTGTGCCAAGGGCTTCGCAGAGTAGCCTAATGGACTTAATAAACCTTCGAACCGGAGACAGGCTCTTTCAGTGACCAAATTTGTAGAAAACTCTTAAGGAGCTTTACTTTATCCATTCTTCATTTGTACCTCTATCCGATCTTCTTTAACAATCTCCTTTCAGTTATTTTTTCATACCCCCCTCCTTTAGCTCACTAACTTCTCTCCTTCCTTGCTTCCATCTTCCTCACCTGCCTCACTCTCACTCCCTGCCTTTCATCCTTAACTTTGCCAACACTCCTTCCTTCCTTAATTCATTCTTTCTTTCCATTCATCGCCAATTAATTTGTACCTTCTGCCCCTCCTTCCTTCACCTCGACCTCACTCACCCTAATCATTGCTGCTTTCTTTTCTCCAGACAATGAAAAATAAGCAGTAATCATCTGTGGCACATAACCCACTCACAAAGAACAAACCCACAAGAAAGCACAACAGAACGTATTACCTGCTCTTCCACCTGAAAAAGATAAACCCTTCCTTTCAAAAACTGATTACAGAACACATTGAAAAACATGGTCTCCTTCTACCTGGACGAAGGTAACCCTCCGCTCATGGCTTAACCACACACACTCTAACACCCCCCCAAAGACATTTTACTAGCTGTATACAAAAAAGTTATGAATGGAATGCTTGAATTAATCTCAGCCACTGGTAATTACTCAGGACAGCATTCCAGTCCAACTTCCGTCTACCCCGAGTAATTACCAGTGACAGAGATCAATTCAAGCATTCTATCCATCACTTTTTGTATACTTCGGAGTGTCGCCTCAGTCGGATGGGTATGCCCAGACTTGGGTCCCGTGTACACTGTGCCACTGGAACCAAGCTGTACCTGGCTGATGAGTTCTAATAAGTTCAACCCGAAACTGGTCCTGGGTTGCTGATGTTCTGGTTCAGGGAGGACATGGCTTGGCAGTTTGAATTGGACTGTTCCCATTGGAGCAGTGTCAAGACTGATTTACATGTGGCTGAGTCCAAACTGAGGTTACATGGGTGCAAAATACCAAAGGATTTTGATTCGGCCTGCAAGAAAGTGCTTTACTAGTTCAGGGAGGGTGAAACCACATTCAACCAGCAACCATAACTTCTGTCATGGTGAAATCACAAGTAACCCCAGCTTAACCTGTAGAGACAACCTACAGACATGTAAAGTATTAATGTAGCACTTCAAACAGTAAAAAAGTGAAAACACAACACAGAAAATTCCACACTAATTCAGAAAAATGGAGAAAAAGTTAATAAATTATTTGAGATCAAAACAACACAAATCTAATCAGTAAAACCAGAGGTATGCAATTTTAAAGATTTAAATGAGAATAGTGCCTAAAAGCACAAGTCTTCAGCTGTGATTATCTGGTCGTGCAGGACCAGGACAAAGTCACAAGTTCAGGCTACCCATGATGGAGCGCCTGCCGGATACAGGGAACAAGTTAGGCCTGCTGAACAAAGTACCTTATATTCTGGTTGCAAAGTGTTGCAAGAACAAGCAACAAGGATACATTAAGCAGCTGTGGATCTGAGGAAGCAGACAATGAGACTTGAGAGGAAGGTCCTGGTGCAGAGGATGCTGTTGATGAAGGCTTGCAATGAGAACTCCTGCATCGGAGAAGCATCACAGTGGTAGCTCTCATGTGAGGTCCTGTATCAAGGATGAGACACACAGTGGCGGTTCTGATGCAGAGCTGAGAGGGGATGCATCATGCTGCATTGGTCTGACCAGAGGCTGCAGTTGGGATCTGTTAGAATTTAGGTTTCTGGTTGGCAAAGGTACGCACTCTGTCCAAGCAAGAACCACAACCCTAGTCTGAGTAAGTTAGATACACACTGAAAGTTAACCTGTGCTCACCATCTGGTAGCTTGGCACAGAGCAGTCAGGCTTAACCGCAGAGGCAAGTATTTGTGTACCACTTTAAACAGTAACACAGTGAAAACACCCCAAAAGTACTCCATACCACGTTAGAAAATAGATTATATTTTTATGAGCACAAGATCAAAACGACAAAAATCCAATAAATAGAAGTTGATATATTAAGTTAAAAAAAATAAAGGTGCAAATAGCTCTTAGAAACAGTAAGTATCTATTGGGATATCTGGTCGCCCTGGACCTGGACAAAGTTAAGAGTATAGTCTGCCTGTGATGGAGCGCTGGCTGGCTACAGGACCCATGCAGGACCCGCTGAGCAATAGTACCTTAATCCTTGTGGCAACATGAGATGCATCAGTGATCTCATGCAGTTGGGGTGTTGCGCCAGATTTCTCCATGCAGCTGTGGCAATGCCTCAGTTCAGAATGCAATGCACTGGGTTAATCAACACTGTAGGGCCAATGTGTTGATCTTCTTCATGCAGTAGCAGCAATGTGTTGGTTCCGAAGCGGTGCTTCTTGAGGCGATGCAGCGGTTCCGAGGGCGATGTGCTGGTCCCTGCAAAAGCCATGATTTGTCAATCCTGTTGTCATATCAGGTGATACATCAGCCCGATCGGTGCAACAGCATCAATGCACACTTCAAACAGTAACACAGTGAAAACACCACAAAAGGCTCCATACCAGGTCAGAAAATAGATTATATTTTTAAGACCAAAACAACAAAAATCCAATAAATAGAAGTTGAGATATGATTTTTTAAAGAATAAAGGTGCACATGTGTTTAGAAGCAACAAGCACCTATTGGGATATCTAGTCGCACTGGACCAAGACAAAGTCAAGAGTTTAGGCTGCCCTTGATGGAGTGTTGGCTGGCTACAGGACCTACACAGGGCCCGCTGAGCAACAGTACCCTAATCCTTGGCACAGCACAAGATGTGTCGGTGATCCCATGCAGCTGGGGTGTTGCACCGGATTTCTCCATGCAACTTCAGCAATGTATCAGTTCCGAATGCAATGTACTAGGTTAATCCATGCTGGAGGGGCAATGCGTTGATCTACTCCATGCAGTGGTGGCAATGCGTTGGTTCCGAAGCAGTGCTTCCTGAGGCGATGCAGCAGTTCCGAGGGCAATGTGCTTGTCCCTGCAGCAGCAGTGATGCATCAGAGGTGATTTTACAACAGGTGATACATCAATTCTGATCAGTGCAACAGAGTTGATGCACAGTTTCTGACAGATACAGCACTTTATACTCACTTCCAAGGGCCCTGGATTGGATTAGCACCATGTGGCAGAGCAAGACTTGCAGCAAGCAAAGTCCAGGTGAAGTTTGTAGATGGAAGGAAAGTCTTTGATGTCCCTGAGACTTCAGAACAGGAGGGAAGCCAGCAAGCCCTTGGAGTCACTTTGGTTCTGAGATGTACACATGCAGGTCCAGTCCTTCTTCCTCGCAGACAAGAGGGCAGCAGGTCTGCTCAGCAAAGCAGGAGTCCAGCAGAGCACCAGCTCAGCAGAGTGGCAGTCCTTGTAGCAGCACAGCAGTCCTTCTTCCTGGCAGAGCATCCTCAGCTCCAGTAGTCTATTGAGTTGGTAGGGCTAGAGGTCCAGTTCTTATACCCACTTATGCTTTTGAAGTAGGGGAGACTTCAAAGAAGGGTCTTTGTAGTGCACATAGGCCCTCACTTCCAGCCCTGGCTCCAGACTAACTACAGGGGGGTATGCAGATCCTTGTGTGTGGTAGGACACAACCTTTCCAGGTGTGTTAGCCCTTCCCTCCCATTCTCTCCAGGATGGCCCATCAGGAGGTCGATAGCTTATCAGTCACACCTAAACTCCCTTTGTGTATGGATGTCTAGAGGGAATGCACATGCTCAGCTGTCACCTCACCCCAGGTGTATACTGGAGACAGGCAGTAGGCATAAAATGGCTAAAGTAAGAAAATGCCAACATTTTAAAAGAGGCATTTTCCGAACTGCAATAAAATCTGACTTCACCATAAGTTGTGTTTTTAAATTGTGAGTTCAGAGACACCAAACTTGACAAAATATATCTTTCAGATTGTGAATCACACTTATAAGATGTAATAAGGAAACCCAATGGTATCCTATGGGAAAGATAGGCCTTGCAGTAGTGAAAAACTAATTTGGGGGTTTTCACTACCAGGGCATGTAACACTTAAATGCACATGTCTTGCCTTTTAAATACATTGCACCCTTCCCTGTGGGTCACATAGGACTAAATTCAGAGGCACTTTATATGTATAAAAAGGGAAGGTTTAGGCCTGGCAAGAGGTTCATATTGCCAGGTCAAAATGTCAAAGCAGAATGGCACACACAGGCTCTGCAAAGGCAGGCACGAGACATTTTCAAGGGGCTACTTAAGTGGGTGACAGAATCAGTGCTGCAGGCCCACTAGTAGCATTGAATGTACAGGCCCTGGGCACAGGTAGTGCACATTACTAGGGACTTATAAGTTAATTAAATATGCCAATTGGGTATGGGCCAATGTTGCCATGTTTTAGGGGATATAGCACAAACACTTTGGCACTGGTTAGCAGTGGTAAAGTGCACAGAGTCTTAAAGCCAGCAGAAAGGAGGTCAGAAAATAAAGAGAGGCAGGCCAAAAGTTGGGGGCAGACTACCTAATGCTGCCAGGTCTAACTAGATGGCAGAGCGCCTTCAGGCTCATTTCCAAGGGTCCTTGACTGGAGTAGCACCTCTTGTAGGGAAAGATTCACAGCAGGGGCTGGGTGCTGGGTTAAATGTGGTTGGAGCCTTTCCTGTCCCTGAGGCTCTGATCTGGAGGCCAGCCAACTGAGGGCCCACTATTTATACTCCATTTCAGCTTTGAAATAGGAGAAGGTTCTGGAGGTATCCACCCCAGAGGTGTTTGGAGTTTACTACCTCCCTGCCCTCACCCAAGCTTGTCTGAGGGCACTAAAGACTAGTGTGAAACCCTTTGTGAGTGTCCTGAAGCAGAGCCTTTGTGATTGTCAAGTGTGGTATATGACAGCTCTGCCTCCTTAAGAAATCAGAAATGGCCCACCCTGCCAACACCTATTCACCCTTTCTCTCACCGTCTGGGACAATACACAAAGACCAATTGCCAGCTACACATAGTCACATGAACCAGGATACAGACTGCAGATACCAAATGGTTGGAAAAAGATGCCAACTTTCTAAAAGTGGCATTTTCAGAATTGTGACTTAAAATACGTCTTTACCACTTATGACATTTTTTAAAATTACAACACTTTAGACACCAAACTAAAACTCCCTACCTGCTTCCAATTTAGAGTTATTACTTATTAAATGTAATAATGTAACTCCAAAGTTATTTAATGGGAGAGGTAGACCTTGCTGTAGTGAAAAACAAATTTAAGAGTTTTTCGCTACAGGGACATGTAAATCTTAAAAGTACCTGCCCAGTTTTTTAAATACAACACACAATGCCCTATGGATTGTTTAGGCACTACCCTAGGGGTGATGTTTATGTATTAGAAAGAAAGGTTTAGGCCTTGCAAAAGGCTCATTTCGCCAAGTGGAAATGGCAGTTTAGAACTGCACACACACAGACTGCAATGGCAGGCCTGAGAGATGGTTTAAAGGGATACTTGAGTGGGTGACACAGTAAGTGCTGCAGACCCATGAGTATCACAGGCTGTATAACTGGGTACTTATAAGTCAATTAAATGTACTACGTGGGTGTCAGCCAAATTTACCATGTTTAAAAGAGAAAGTACGAACGCTTTAGCACTGGTTAGTGGTGGTAAAGTGTGCAGAATCCTAAAAGCCAGCAAAAATGGGTTCAGAAAACAGGAGGATGAAGTTTAGGGATGACCTTTCTGAAATGGCCAAGCCCAACTCAGCTAGAGTAATTAGTTGTGGCTGAGATTATTTCATGCATTCCACCCATCACTTTTGTATACTTGTGTGTGTTGCCCTAATTGGGATGAGTATGCCCAGCCAGGGGTCCCTTGTACACTTTGCCACTGGAACCAAGCTATATGTGGCTGATGAGCTGTAATAGGAGTGAAACTGGTCCTGGGTTGCTTGTGTTCTGGTTCAGGGAGGACCTCATCTGGCAGTTTCGGCTCAACTGTTGCTATTAAAGCAGGGTCAAGACTGATTTGCATATGACTTGGTCCAATATGAGGTGGCATAGTGTAAAAAATCCTGATGGAATGGGATGTGGTCTGAGTAATTACCATTGTCTGAGATTAATCCAAGCATGCCATCCATCACTGTATGAATACAGCAGTATCTTACTAGCTGTGGCACTGCCTATCAAGTTTTTGCAGAAATTTGACCATGTTGCTGCAACCCTTCAAGAATTACATTGGCTCCTCCTAAAGGTCAGCATAATCTTTAAATGTGAGTATCACATACAACATCATTCAAAATGATACCCCAGTTTTGCCATACCAGGAGGCAGGATATTGCCAGTCTAGAAACAACGGTTTGTAAGAAAGAAAAATAACTAAAGGCATGTCTTCTTTGCTACCAACATCAATTGCTACATAACTCCTGCTATTCAGAAAATAATTATTCCTCCTGTCTGCTCTCCTACTCTCTTCTCCTTTCCTTTCCTCATCTCCCTTCTACTGTCATCCCTCCCGAGACACTCCAATACCAGAAATTATAAATTTTAGGTAAGCACAAGAACTCAATGGCACTTGATGGTGGGCAGTTGGAATTAACGGCAAGTCAAAAGAATTGTGTTTTGACAATGACTGGATATCACAATAAACCTTCGTATTTGAACACCAACACACAGCTAGAGGGTAGCTTCAAGTTCAAAATGACAAACCAAGGTTACTATTAACATGAACTATGTTATAAGAGTGTATTGATAAGTAACAGTCAGAAACCTGCTTACATGACAGAAGAGATAGAAAGGTCACAGTTTAACGTACATAATAGCCTTTCCTGCAAGTTAACGATAGTGGCAGTTTAAGGGGTGCTGGCATTAAGGTAGAAGAGTTTGAGGATAGTGTTAATATACCCCATAAACATGAAAAGCAAAATGCTAAACAAAAATGCGCACAATTGTTAAGCATCAGCAAGAGATTTACAGTGTGTCCTAATGAGTTGAACAACCCATTGACCAGAGAGTTTTCTTACAGCCATGTGTTATACAACATCTCAACCATGTTCATGGTAAAAACATTCAGAAGCTCTGGCTTATTTGGGTTTGATGGTCCACCTGTTTTATTCAGAACTGAATGAATCATCATGGTGTCCCGATGGCTCCACCAGTGGAAATATTCTGCTGGCAGCCCAAAGGTGTTCGGACCATCATTCCAAGTATCTTAGAACATACACCCTATTTAGAGCAGTTGGTCCGACCTACTTTTGTTCCCGTTTGGGATTGCCAGGATCAACCTAGTTTGAGAGTTTGTTTCTGAAAAACAACATGTTTGCTGAGTGGCTGCACGGAATGTGGTGGCCGCTTAGCAAACATACAATGCTTTCAGGTGGTGGTTCCACTGAAAATATAGAGATCTCAGTGAGGCAAGTGGAGAACTCTAAATATGGATGGCTGCAGTCTGCATAGCGGTGGAGCACATGCCTCTGCTGCTATGGCAGAAGGCAGCACTGCCCAACAACTCTAAATGAGGGCATGCTGGAACTGACAAACTTAGGGTGGTCTTCTCCCAACATTTGCCCGCCTCCCTCCATTTTTCTGATCAAATTTTTGCTAGTATTAGAACTCTGCACACTTTACCACTGTTGACCAGTGCTAAAGTGCTCTCTCCCTTAAACATGGTGACATTGGCTCATACCCAATTGGCATATTTAATTTACCTATGGGTCCCTAGTAAAGTGCACTAGATGTCACCAGGGCCTGTAACCTAAATGCTACTAGTGAGTCTGCAGCACTGATTGTGCCACCCATTTAAGTAGCACTGTAAACATGTCTCAGGCCATTGCAAGGCTTGTGTGTGCTGTTTTACTGCCACTTCGACTTGGCATTTAAAACTACTTGCCAAACATTAAATACTCCTTTTCTTACATATAAGTCACCCCTAAGGTAGGCCCTAGGTAACCCATAGGGCAGGGTGCTATGTAGGTAAAAGGCAGGACATGTACTTATACATTTTAGATGTCCTGGTAGTGAAAAACTCCCCAAATCGTTTTTCCACAACTGGGAAGTCCGCTCCTCTCAAAGGCCAGCATTGGAAATTCCTTTATATACATTTCAGTGGTAAAGTCTGATCTGAGTGGAGTATACTTGTCATGTTTGGTATGGTTGGAACGGTAGTAAGACATCCTACTTACTGGTGAAGCTGGATTTTATATTACTATATAAGAAATGTCACTTTAGAAAATAAAAACAACAGATGTTGGATGGAATGCAGAACACATCAAACATTCCCCCCCAGTCACAGATCTGGGTTTAATCCTTAAGTTTTTTTTGTTTGCCATGCTATTCTAGTTTGGCCCCAGCCATATGCAAATCAGTCTTGAGCCTGTCCCCCCGGTAACAGTCCAGCCCAAACTGCCAGGCCAGGTCCTCCCTGGACCAGAAAAAAAGCATCCTGGGATCGGTTTCAGAGTATCACCCTTCATCAGCCGGACTAGCTTGAATCTGGTGGCATAGCAAGCACGGGACTGACGTCTGGGCATACTCTTCCCACTTGGGGTGACAAATGCAAAAACAACAGATGATAGGCGTAATGCAGAGGTAATCAAACATTTACTCCCAGTCACAGATCTGGGTTTAATCCATCAGTTTGTTTGTTTGCCATGCCATTGCAGTGTGGACCCAGCCATATGCAAATCAGTCTTGATCCTGTTCTCTATGAGAACAGTCCAGCCCAAACTGCCAGGCCAGGTCTTCCCTGGACCGGTCTCACGGTATCACCCTTCATTAGCCAGTGTAGCTTGAATCTGGTGGCATAGCAAACACGGGACCCACGTCTGGACATACGCTTCCCACTTCAGGTGACAAACCCAAAAACAACAGATGGTGGACGGAATGCAGAGCAAATTAAACATTCGCCCCCAGTCACAGATCTGGGTTTAATCCATCAGTTTTTTGTGTTTGCCATGCCATTTCAGTTTGGTCCCAGCCATATGCAAATCAGTCTTGATCCTGTTCCCCATGGGAATGGTCCAGCCCGAACTGCCAGGCCAAGTCCTCCCTGGACCAGAAAAAAGCATCCTGGGACCAGTTTCAGGGTATCAACCTTCATCAGCCAGGCTAGCTTGAATCTGGGGGCATAGCAAGCACGGGTCCCACATCTGGGCATACCATTCCCACTTGGGGTGACAAATGCAAAAACAACAGATGATGGACGGAATGCAAAGCAAATCAAACATTCACCCCCAGTCACAGATCTGGGTTTAATCCATCAGGTTTTTTTTTGCCATGTCATTCCAGTTTGGACCCAGACAAATGCAAATCAGTCTTGACCCTGTTCCCCATGTGAACAGTCCAGCCCAAACTTTTAGGCCAGGTCCTCCCTGGACCAGAAAAAAAAGCATCCTGGGACCGGTTTCAGGGTATCACCATTCATCAGCCAGACTAGCTTGAATCTGGTGGCATTGCAAGCACAGAACCCATGTCTGGGCATACCCTTCCCACTTGGGGCAACACATGCAAAACCAACAGATGATGGACGCAATGCAGAGCAAATCAAACACTCACCCCAGTCACAGATCTGGGTTTAATCCATCAGGTTTTTTGTTTGCCATGCCATTCGAGTTTGGACCCAGCCAATGCAAATCAGT
The DNA here is from genome assembly GCF_031143425.1 of Pleurodeles waltl. Taxonomy (NCBI): domain Eukaryota; kingdom Metazoa; phylum Chordata; class Amphibia; order Caudata; family Salamandridae; genus Pleurodeles; species Pleurodeles waltl. Next base: position 485,082,646 of record NC_090438.1, on the reverse strand, counting down.
CTTGACCCTGCTCCCCATGTGAACAGTCCAGCCCGAACTGCCAGGCCAGGTCCTCCCTGTGACATTTCATTGTGTGCCCTAAGTGGCTAGGGTATGCCCAGATGTGGGTCCCTTGCTTGCTGCACCACTGGATTCAAGCTAGCCTGGCTGATGAAGGGTGTTACCCTGAAACTAGTCCCAGGATGCTTGAATCCTCTCCAGAGAGGACCTAGCCTGGCAGTTCGGGCTGGACTGCTCAAATTGGGAGCAGGGTCAAGACTGATTTGCATATAGCTGGGTCCAAACTGGGGTGGCATGGCAAGCAAAATAACACTGGATTGAAGCCAGATCTGTGACTGGGGGTGAGTGTTTGAAAAGTTTCAACACTCCATGCATAATTTTATTTTGTGATAGTGACTTTTACAAAGTAGGCATTTCCCTGCACTTACTGCTCTCTGTGCCATACAGCCTATCTTCTATCCACGTCTGGTCTGTGCTGGTTGACTGCTCCCTATGTGCATTCCATCCAGACAGTCATAACTACAGGATACTCAGCTGCATCTGCATTCATCTGCATACAGATTGGTTTCCGTAGGGAGGAAGGTTGGAGGGGCTTTCACTTACACTTCAAAGGCCAGTAGCCTGCCATTACACAAAGGACTGATAACCCCCCACGGGGCTCCTGGCAGACAGGGCTGGGTTGAAAGGGGAACTGGTGCACTTAAAAACCACTCTTTGAAGTTTCCCACACTTCAAATGCACTTTTGGGTATATACACTGGGCATCTGACCCCACCGAATCAGACACTTCTACAAATGGACTTTGTCAGAGGGAGTGCCTGGCTGCCCAAAGGACTCAAATTGACTGCTTTACTGGAAGGACTGCTGCCCTTCTTGTTGCCCTGCTGCCTCCTGGCCCCTGACTCTGCTGGAAGGACTCTGCCTTCCCCACAACTGCTCTCCAAGGGCTTTGATTGAGCTTGCCTCCTGTTCTGTAGTTTCATTGCCACAAAGACTTCACCGAGAAGAAAATCCCTGTGTGTCAGACAATCGACGCAGCTCTTGCCTCATGGCTGAAAAATGGCCACATCACCTACTAGAACGATGCAGCGCCTGCTCCTTCTTACTAGCACATCAAGGATTATCAATTCACCATCCCTGGGTGTCAAAATATCCCCACATTTTAGTGAGGAACCAAGGCGGTATTCCTGAAAATCGATACATGACCTTGCAGCGTTGAAATAAATGACACACCTTAAAATCTGATGCCGCACCTTATTTTTCAATGCATCTCCTCTGCGCCCCCTGTGCGTCGTTATTTTGGACACATCCCAGGTACTGTGTGTTACAAGGATACAACCACTAGATCATAAGGATTGAGACTCATTTAAACCTTTAAAAAGTAATATCTTGAATTGTGCATATTGGATCTTTTGTCGTTTTGGTCATATTTTATTCAGATAAATATTATCTATTTTCCTAAACTGGTGTGGAGTACTTTTTGTGGTGTTTTCACTGTGTTACTGTATGAGTTATTGCACAAATACGTTACACACTGCCTTATGAGTTAAGCCTGCCTGCTCTATGCCAAGCTACCAGAGGGTGAGCACAGGATAATTTAGTTGTGCAGTGACTTACCCTGACTAGTATTGTGGTCCCTACTTGGACAAGGATGTATGCCTCTGCCAACTAGAGACTAAGGGGGTCATTCCAACCCTGGCGGTCAGTGATAAAGCGGCGGCCAACCCGCCAACAGGCTGGCGGTCAAAAAAATGGAATTCTGACCCTGGCGGGAACCGCCAACACAGCCCGCCACTTTAACACTCCGACCGCCACGGCGGGACAGACAAACAGCGCGGCGGTCACCGCCAACAGGCAGGCGGCAGACAATGTACCACCCACAGTATCACAACTCACCAATCTGCCACCTTTTCCGGGGCGGGAGCCCCGCCGATAAAAACACGGCGGAAACAGACTACGAACGGGAAAACGCTCACCTCTATACACTCCACGAGGACGGAGGACAGCATGGAACCCGAATTAAACATCCTACCAGCTCTTGTCTACCTGCTCATCTACCACGAGTACGAACTCCGGCGCAGAAGACAACGGTGAGTACTGCACCTACGACACAGGGGAGGGGGAAGGACGAAAGGTTACGGGCACACACATAGGCCCCCCCCAACTATCAACATACCAATGCAGAGCAACAACTGAGTGACACCCCCCCAAACCCCCCTGAAAAATGCAAAGACATAATAACATTTTAAATTAAATTTATGTATAAATTAGGTTCATTGAAGTCATGGAAAATTATTGTTATGAAATATCAAAGCAAAAATCATGAACAGTGCGAAAACTATGTACAAAGTCAATAAGTCCTGCTCAGTGTGTCAAATATCCACAGTCCGTGGGCCAATGTCTACCAAACACATGGGCAAAGCCCACACAGGAGACCTGAGTCCGTTGGAGAGAACACTGCTGGGGCATCGGATGACAAAACTACAGGCACCTCAGGGGGAAGTGAAGGGGGGGCACCTCAGCCACAGGAGTCCATGACGCCAGAACCACGAAGGGGCCACCATGCCCACTGTGCCATCCTGGGGAGTGCAAAGCCACAGTCCATCAGGTGGATTACAGACTCCACTGGTCATGGAGGAGGCAGGGTGCCCAGAGTGCAGAGTGAACACTAGCTCGACACAGAACCGGCACTGTCAATGGGCCAGCGGTGCTTGAGATGAAGGGCCCAGCGGAGCGGTGCTTGAGACGGCGGGGCCCAGCGGAGCGGTGCTTGACAGGAAGGGCCCAGCGGAGCAGTGCTTGAGATGAAGGGCCCAGCGGAGCGGTGCTTGAGATGAAGGGCCCAGCGGAGCAGTGCTTGACAGGAAGGGCCCAGCGGAGCGGTGCTTGACAGGAAGGGCCCAGCGGAGCGGTGCTTGAGATGAAGGGCCCAGCGGAGCGGTGCTTGAGACGGCGGGGCCCAGCGGAGCGGTGCTTGACAGGAAGGGCCCAGCGGAGCGGTGCTTGACAGGAAGGGCCGAGCGGAGCGGTGCTTGACAGGAAGGGCCCAGCGGAGCGGTGCTTGACAGGAAGGGCCCAGCGGAGCGGTGCTTGAGATGAAGGGCCCAGCGGAGCGGTGCTTGAGACGGCGGGGCCCAGCGGAGCGGTGCTTGACAGGAAGGGCCGAGCGGAGCGGTGCTTGACAGGAAGGGCCCAGCGGAGCGTTGCTTGACAGGAAGGGCCCAGGGGAGCGGTGCTTGAGACGGCGGGGCCCAGCGGAGCGGTGCTTGACAGGAAGGGCCCAGCGGAGCGGTGCTTGACAGGAAGGGCCCCGCGGAGCGGTGCTTGACAGGAAGGGCCCAGCGGAGCGGTGCTTGAGATGAAGGGCCCAGCGGAGCGGTGCTTGAGATGAAGGGCCCAGCGGAGCGGTGCTTGAGACGGCGGGGCCCAGCGGAGCGATGCTTGACAGGAAGGGCCCAGCGGAGCGGTGCTTGAGACGGCGGGGCCCAGCAGAGCGGTGCTTGACAGGAAGGGCCCAGCGGAGCGGTGCTTGACAGGAAGGGCCCAGCGGAGCGGTGCTTGAGACGGCGGGGCCCAGCGGAGCGGTGCTTGACAGGAAGGGCCCAGCGGAGCGGTGCGTGACAGGAAGGGCCCAGCGGAGCGGTGCTTGACAGGAAGGGCCCAGCGGAGCGGTGCTTGAGACGGCGGGGCCCAGCGGAGCGGTGCTTGACAGGAAGGGCCCAGCGGAGCAGTGCTTGAGACGGCGGGGCCCAGCGGAGCGGTGCTTGACAGGAAGGGCCCAGCGGAGCGGTGCTTGAGACGACGGGGCCCTGTTCAGCGGTGTCTATCTTCACGGCGGGGCCCTGTTCAGCGGTGCCGATCTTCACGGCGGGGCCCTGTTCAGCGGTGCCGATCTTCACGGCGGGGCCCTATTCAGCGGTGCCTGTCTTCACGGCGGGGCCCTGTTCAGCGGTGCCTGTCTTCACGGCGGGGCCCTGTTCAGCGGTGCCTGTCTTCACGGCGGGGCCCTGTTCAGCGGTGCCTTTCTTCACGGCGGGGCCCTGTTCAGCGGTGCCTTTCTTCACGGCGGGGCCCTGTTCAGCGGTGCCTGTCTTCACGGCGGGGCCCTGTTCAGCGGTGCCTGTCATCACGGCGGGGCCCTGTTCAGCGGTGCCTTTCTTCTCGGCGGGGCCCTGTTCAGCGGTGCCTGTCTTCACAGCGGGGCCCTGTTCAGCTGTGCCTGTCTTCACGGCGGGGCCCTGTTCAGCGGTGCCTTTCTTCACGGCGGGGCCCTGTTCAGCGGTGCCTTTCTTCTCGGCGGGGCCCTGTTCAGCGGTGCATATCTTCTCGGCGGGCCCTGTTCAGCGGTGCCTTTCTTCATGGCGGGGCCCTGTTCAGCGGTGCCTTTCTTCACGGCGGGGCCCTGTTCAGCGGTGCATATCTTCTCGGCGGGGCCCTGTTCAGCGGTGCCTTTCTTCACGGCGGGGCCCTGTTCAGCGGTGCCTTTTTTCACGGCGGGGCCCTGTTCAGCGGTGCCTATCTTCACGGCGGGGCCCTGTTCAGCGGTGCCTGTCTTCACGGCGGGGCCCTGTTCAGCGGTGCCTTTCTTCACGGCGGGGCCCTGTTCAGCGGTGCCTTTCTTCACGGCGGGGCCCTGTTCAGCGGTGCCTGTCTTCACGGCGGGGCCCAGTTCAGCGGTGCCTTTCTTGTCTATCAAGGGAGCCAGACCTGGCCAGGACTCCCTGCTTATTCGCCCTCCGACCGTGCAGTTGCTGGACCCTCCTGTGACAGAGTCCTGGGCCCGTGGGTGTCCTCCGTCACACCCGGGATGGGGCTTGTGGGGCCCTCCTGGTCCGCTCCCCTGCTGGCTGACTTCTCCGCCCTGCTGCCCTTGCCCTCCTTCGATGAGGCTCTCTGGCCCTTGCCTGCCCTTGATGTTGTGGCAGGTGACGGGCCACGACTTTGCTCCTTGGGGGCAGCCGTGTCAGCCTTCTCACGGCGGGCCTTGGTTTTACGGGTTCTCTTTCCAGGGGGGGGGGCTGGCTGTTCCCTTGCTGCTGGCCAATGTATCTGTGCTGGGAAAGGGTGGACTCCAAAACCCGTGCACAATGGTCAGACTTGATGCAGGGCTGGTGGTGGCTGAGGTGCTCTTAGGACTCTTACCAGATGGAGGGGGTGGGTCAGTGACTGGAACGAGCTCAAGGTTGGAAAGGAACTGCACTTGGGAAGGACAGGGACGGGTAGGTGTAGTGGGTTTGGGAGTGGAGGAAGAGGATGTGGTTGTAGGAGAGTCAAGTGTGCTGTCTTTGGGTGCAGGTGCTTGTGACGGAGGCTGTGGTGAGGTGGATGGCTGTTGGGTGGGTGGCTGCCTGCGTTTGTGTGTTTTGGAAGAGGGGGTGACAGACACAGTGGGAGAGGACACAGGGGACATGTAAATGGCAGTGGGGGTGGTGACTGCACGTGTGCGGACTGTACTGGAGGGTGTGGTGGTGATGGAAGTACTGGCTGATGGTGGTGTGCATGCAGGTGTGAGTGGAGACGTCACAGGGAGGGGGGAGGGAGACGAGGAGGAGGGGGACACAGAGGTGGTAGTGACTGTTGCCATGGCTGCATCTGGATGTTGCTTGGGTGAATGCTTGTGGGATCTGTGGTGCTTATGTCTGGATGAGCTGCCCTTGGGTGTTGAGGTGTGTGCAGGCTGGTCTGATGGTGTGGATGGGATAGGCTGAGGAACAGGAGACTGGGAGACGGTGGAGGCAATTAGAAGAGGGAGGCTGGAAACAGGGACAATGGCTGCCGTCAGTGCTGAGGCCAGAGCATTGAACGATCGTTGATGGGCAGCCTGACCCGAATGAATGCCCTCCAGGTATGCATTGCTCCGATGCACCTCCCTCTCTACCCCCTGGATGGCATTCAAAAGGGTAGACTGCCCAACAATGATGGTCTGTAGGAGGTCAATGACCTCCTCACTGAGGGAAGCAGGGGTAACTGGGGCAGGGCCTGAGGTGCCTGGGGCGAAGGAGATGCCTGCCTTCTTGGGCGAGCGGGCACGGAGCGAAGGCTGAGGGGCTGCTGGGAGGGCGGAGCTGGTGCGCTGGGTGGCGGCTGTACCTGTTGAGGCGGGGGGCACGGATGTTGCCGCCACCGCTAGGGAGCTCCCTTCCGAGGACGTGTCAGTGTCGCTGGTGTCACCACGGTTCCCCGTTGTGGAGCTCCCCTCGCCCTCCGTATCACTGGTGACCTCGGTGTCTGTAGCATGGCCCACCGGGGCCTTGTGAGTTGCAGCTCCCTCGTGCTCCGATGCCAATTCTCCTCCGCCTGATGATGCTAATGCACACATGCACAAGAAGATGAAGAAAAAGGGTGGGGGGAGAAATAAAGACAGGTTGAGTGCATGCATTGTCAACACCGTTGTCGGAGAGGACAGACACAGGAGACTCCAGCACTACGCCGCGCAATCGGGGTACACTACTCAGTACTTGTGACTAGGCCTACAGGTCTATGGACAACAAATGCACACATGGGTGATGCTGGACCATGGATTGCTGTACTTGGCACCCTACAGAGGTGGGGGGCGGGGGCACAGGGCCATGCCTAAAGGAGGGGACTACACTACAGAAAGCGCCCAGGCCTAATGTCACCCACAGCCCTCCTCCCCCACCCAGGCACCTCCACTGCGCGTAAAGATAGCAGAATGTGCTGGTACTCACCCCCTTGTGTCTGCTGTGATGTCCTCACGCGCCCATCCAAATCGGGGTAGGCCACCGCCAGGATCCGGGACATCAGGGGGGTCAAGGTACGACTGGCACCCCTCCTACGTTGGGAGGCCATCCCCAGCATTGACTCGGCGGTCTTCCTGGTCCCGCGGCGGATGTCCTCCCACCTCTTTCGGCAGTGGGTGCCCCGTCTGTTGTGGACCCCCAGGGCCCGGACTTCCTTGGCGATGGCACGCCAAATGTCGACTTTCTGATGGGCGCTGACCTATTTGACATGTACAGGGTGGGAAAGGAATTTTCAACATTTTTCTGCATGTTAGATGTGATTGCCCCCCCCTCCCCAACCCTGCCATGTGGCACATGCTCTCATCTGTCGTGCCTTGCACTCCTCATTCGCTCCCCACCCCACCATCTTACATCCACCATACACAACCCAGGCATAGCCCATTCAACGTGCACCCAGTGTACTTACCTGTTGGTCTGGAGGACCATAGAGTAGCGCATACTGGGGCAGGACCCCATCCACAAGTTTCTCCAACTCTTCTGAAGTGAAGGCAGGGGCCCTTTCCCCAGTCGCAGCAGCCATTGTCTCTTCCAGACCGAGGTCACAGCAGCACTTGCAGTATAGGTCCTCTCCTGTGGATGGTCAGGTCTCGAGTGGTTAAGCAGATAGAAAATGGCGGTCACGCCCGCGGCGGTGCGTACCGCCGCGGTGCGTACCGCGACCGCCGGCGCACATCGTCATTGGCTCCTGAGACCCATAGGGTGCAATGTTAACCAATGCGCCTTCGCACTGCGGTCTTCGACCGCCTACCGCCACGGTGTGCCACGCCAGCGCGTTGACCTCATATCCCACTGTCACACTTCTCAGGTCAGGCAGCCGCCATTACAAGGGCCCACATGGCTTAATTGCTACTGCGTCACACAGGCCTAGGCCTTGCATTGCCACTCATACAAGCCTTTCAATGCATAGCGATTTGTGTACTGTGCAAGCTGGGTGAACATGCCTGTGGGTTGCTTGACTCTGTGCTCCATGTTGTCCTTCCTAGGCACCGTCCGCTGGGACTTGCGAGGAGAAGGATGAATCCTCCCGTGTACCGACCGCTGGTGGACCTGTCGACAATGGAAGAACAACATATTATTCTTCGATACCGACTTGACCGAGCCACTATACATGAACTGTGTGCCCAGCTGGTGCCTGACCTGATGTCCCCCATCCGCCAACCCACAGGGATTCCCCCTCTGGTGCAGGTTCTGTCAGTACTCCATTTTTTGGCAAGTGGGTCTTTTCAGACAACAGTGGCCATGTCATCAGGGATGTCTCAGCCTATGTTTTCTAAGGTTTTGTCCATAGTGTTGTCTGCCCTGATGAAATACATGCGGAGATACATTGTTTTCCCTGAGGAGGGTGATTTGGCCACTGTGAAGGGTGATTTCTATGCCCTTGGACATATCCCCAACATCATTGGTGCCATTGATGGGACCCATGTGGCTTTAGTACCCCCAAAAGACAATGAGCAGGTGTACAGAAATAGAAAAAATTACCATTCGATGAATGTCCAGGTGGTCTGTTTGGCTGACCAGTACATCTCCCATCTAAATGCCAAGTTCCCTGGGTCAGTGCATGACGCGTATGTCATGCGAAATAGCAGCATCCCTTATGTGATGGAACAGCTACAGAGACACCCTGTGTGGCTAATAGGTGACTCTGGTTACCCCAACCTGCCTTGGCTATTGACCCCAGTGAGGAATCCCTGGACCAGGGCAGAGGAACGCTACAATGAGGCACATGGGCGAACTAGGAGGATTATAGAACGGACCTTCAGGGTCCTGAAGGCCAGGTTTAGGTGCCTGCATATGACAGGTGGATCCCTAATGTACTCACCAAAGAAGGTGTGTCATATCATCGTGGCCTGCTGTATGCTTCACAATCTTGCATTGCGACGCCAGGTGCCTTTCCTGCAGGAGGATGGTCCAGATGGTGGTGTTGTAGCAGCTGTGGAGCCTGTGGAGAGTGAAGAGGAGGAAGACGACGGGGACGACACGGACAACAGGGACACAGTTATACAACAGTATTTTCAGTAGCACACAGGTGAGAATCACCCACGCCATTTTACATTTACTTCTGCCCTCCTGCATCTCTACTTTCTGTGTTTCCCCCCAGTTCCTTTTAACTGATTTTTGACTTTCCCTTCCCTTTTCAGAGCTGTATGACCCACAGCGTGACTGCTGCTTTGTTTGCCCATGGACTAATGCTTATAGACATTGGTATGTTGTCATCACAATGTGACTGAACATTATTGCACCGTTATGTGTAATACATTTGTAAAGAATACAAGCAGACTCCTGATTTTTGAAGTGCAATTGGTGATTTATTTTAAGTGCTGCATATGGGTCCATGATAGTAAAACAGTGATGGGTGGGGGTGGAGTAATGTCCATGGCAGAGTCCAGTTCTCAGTCGCACAGGTGCATTGTCCATATGCCTGTGGAAGGATGGAGCAGGGGCAGTCCAAGGTTGGACAGGGTGACAATGTGGGACAGTGGGATGACATCAGGGGGTATCTTATGCTGGCGGGGGTCTTGGCATCCTACTCTGTCTTCTTGTGTGATCTCAGGTTCCGCTTGCGGGGTGGTTGATCTTCAGCAGGAGGTGGGGTTCTGGTGGCCTGTCGTTGTGTGGGGGCCTCCTGTCCACTAGCGCCGGCAGAGGTGGTAGGCTGTTCGTGGTCCGGGCTAGTGACAGGGGCCCTTTGGGGTGCCACATGGTCCCGCAATGTGGTGACTATCTGGTTGAGGGCCAGGACGATGGTCCCCATTGCGGAACCGATGCTCCTGAGTTCGTCTCTGAACCCCATGTACCGTTCCTCCTGCTGTGCCTGGATCTCCTGGAACCTGGCCAGTACCGTCGCCATCATCTCCTGGGAGTGGTGGTATGCTCCCATGATGGTGGTGAGGGCCTCTTGGAGAGTGGGTTCCCTGGGCCGGTCCACCCCCTCTCGCACAGCAGCCCTCCCAGTTCCCCTGTTTCCCCGGGCCTCTGTCCCCTGGACGGTGTGCCCACTACCACTGCCCCCAGGTCCCTGTTGTTGTTGGGGTGGTGGGTCAGCCTGGGTGCCCTGTAGTGGCGGACACACCGCTGATTGACGCGTCCTGGAGACAAAGGCATGGGCCCGCTGGGTGGGAGCTGTGCTGGTATTCCCAGAGGGGGTTGGGTCTGCTGTGGCCTGTGTCTGTGTGTGGGGAACCGACTGTCCAGAGGTCCCCGATGGTCCGCGCTGGTCATCAGGTTCTAGGTCGACAGAGCTGCTGTCATTACTGGGGGCCTGTTCTGGGGGCGGGATGGACAAATCGGGACTCTCCTGGCCGGTGTGTTGGCGTTCGGGCCCTGCAGGGGTAAAAGAGTATGGTTATTGCTTTTGTGTGTGCCATGGTGTGCGATTTGTGGGTGCCCTTGTCCCCCAGTGCTGGCATTCCCTTGTGGGAGGAGTTGTGAGGGTGGTTTGTGGGGGGGGATGGGTATGTGCAGTGGTCATGCTTAGGTGATGGGTGTCCATGGTTTGTGTTGGCATTCAGGGATTGGTGTTGTGTTGGGTGGGTTGTGCTGGTGAGACATTGGCAGGGAGGATGTGTGCTGGGGGTTTGGGGGTGAGGGTGGGGGTGTGGGTTGGCATGCTGGTGGTTGGGGGGGGTAAGGTAGTTGAGATTAGACTTACCAGAGTCCATTCCTCTGCCTACTCCAGCGAGGCCCTCAGGATGCAGGATGTTCAAGACCTCTTGCTCCCATGCTGTGAATTCAGGTGGAGTGGGTGGGGGTCCGCCGCCAGTCTTCTGCACAGCGATGTTGTGTCTTGACACCATCGACCGCACCTTCCCCCCTAGGTCGTTCCAGCGCTTTCGAATGTCTTCCCGGTTTCTGGGATGCTGTCCCACAGCGTTGACCCTGTCGACGATCCTTTGCCATAGCTCCGCCTTCCTGGCTATTGTGGTGTGCTGCACCTGTGTGGCGAATAGCTGGGGCTCTACCCTAATTATTTCCTCCACCATGACCCTGAGTTCTTGGTCCAAGAACCTGGGGTGTCTTTGGGGTGCCATGGGGTGGTGTGGGGTGGTGTTTGTGGTGATGAGTGTGGTGTGTGTGGTGGTGTGTGGTGTTTTGTGCGTGGATGTAGTGTGGGTGATGATGTTGTGTTCCTGTGTGTGTTGGGGTTTTCGATAGCTGTGCTCTCTCTCTCTCTCTCGCCTTCTCTCCGAATTTCTAGTAGTGGGGGTTTGTGGGTGATGTGGGTGTGTGTTTTATAGTTGATTGGATGTGTGGGAGTGTTGTTTGTATGTGTTTCAGGTGTGTGTATTTCAAATTGTCCAATGTGGCTGTGTTTTGGAGCTGGGTGTGTACTTTGAGCGCGGCGGTGTGTACCGCCAATGGAATACCGCGGTTGAAAGACCGCTGCGTGGATTCGTGGGTCGTAATGGCATGGGTGTGTTTGTGTTGGCGTGACGGTGGAGGTTTGGTCATCTCCAGTTTATCGCTGACCGCTGATGAGGCGGCCTTCCGTGGATGTCGGGTTTTTGGCGGCTTGGCAGTTGTGGGTCAGAATGACTGTGGCGGTTTACCACGGACGCGGCGGTAGAATGGCGGTCTTCTGACTGGCGGTAAGAGCCTTTTACCGCCGAGGTCAGAATGACCCCCTAAATTTCTAACATGTCCCTTGTTCCCTTTTGCTTACTTCATACCTCTCTCCATTAACTCACTCGCTCACCGCTCTTCAATACTCCACCCTTTTCTCCCACCTTCATTCAATCATCCTTTACATGTGTCCTGCCTCTCATTGTTCATTTCATCCATCCTTTCTTCCTTCCTTTGTTCATGGATTCCTTATTTTCTTTCCTTCCTTTATTCCTTATACCCTACCCTTACTAAGGCTATGATTTGGCCTAAGCAATGTGGATAAAATATTGAAATGGGTAAGAGAGAAGATCAATGTGAGAAATAAGAGTTTATTTTGTGGTCGCCCCATTTGTTGCTGAATTTTATTGCTGGTTTTTAGACTGCGCACTCCAGCATTGCTGTCCAGCTCCAAGTGTAAGTACTCTGACCCCTAAAACATGCAAAAATACACTAATCTCAATAGGCTTATTTAACGTTTCTACAGGGCAATAGTACAGGGTGTGGAAACACACCTATGACATGAACAGTTAAATGTCACCTGTGGACTTCAGCCCTTATTGTGCCATCCACTATTTTGACAAATAAAAACATGGCTTCAAGCCTACCATTGTAGTCTGACCGCTGCATTGTAAAACCTGGAGTATGACCTATCAAAGTATCCATTTTTAAAAGTTAAAAACCTACCTTTTCAATATTAGTAAGTCAGCTCTATGTATGAATTTTAGATCACGTGGTAGGGTGCATGGTATTAAAATGTGGGACATGTAGAACATAAATGTTACCATGTGCCCACAGTGACAATGCACTAGCAAGCTTAGCTGTCCTATATAGAAAACCAGAATACAGGTTAAAATATTAATCCTGCTATCTTGGGAATCGGAAAAACTTTAAAAATATTTAAATAACTATTTTAAAAGGTATTAAACATCAAATTCAGTGGTGAAATTTACTTTTTAATAAATATTACAGAAAGGTAACTTAAAAAAATTACTCTCTACCTATCTGAATTGCCAGAAAGCTAATTTGCATCAGATTCTACCAACTGCCAACCTGTGCTCAAGCCTCTCAATAGATGCAAAATTGTTGTGAAATGCCTCCCAGGAGCAAACCTTAGACTGCCCAGAATGTACAGAAATTACTCCTTTGAAATGAACAGAATTTTTAGAGTCGGGGCTTAGGGAATCCTGTTGATACCACATGGTCAAATCCTGCCTGACATGTCTGTCGAGCCACATGTAACACCTAGGGTGCGCTTGAAAGGAAGAGAACAAAATGGCAAACAATTCTTGTAAATTCCTTGTCTGGTTGCTGAATGACCCTGCTTTTGTCTTACCAGACATCTACCTCTAGGTTTGTTGTGGCTGCAGTGCCTGCTTCAAACTGTATTTTAGTGTTAGATGTGGAAGGACACTAGTGATTTATCTATGACACTCTCATACACCCCCAGTCATCAGAGCCCTAGTTTAGTGTGGTCTAAGGCTTTCACCATCTTGAAAAATCCCTGCCACAGGGCATTTTCAGCCTATTTGCAGGAAGGTAGACAGGAACAGCTGAAGAAATGACTAGGGTTTCCCTCTGGCACTTTTACCCCATTGGTTAGGGAGTGCCTAGTTGTCAACCCCACCTACTGGTTGGTGCAAGCATAAATGTGGAACATTCATCAGAACACTGCTGGATTTGCGAATGGATGTGAGAAGAACCTGAGTAGGTTGGAACCGCTTCCACATGAAATCCAAGGATAAAGGATCTCCAATTATCATAAGGCGGCTCCAGGAACATAAAAACCTGAAGAGGACATTCTTGTGAAGAGTCCCAGCTGACCAGTGGCTACTGGACTCAGCTGGACTTTACTGTTGCCCTCAGCCTGACAGCCTGAAATTCTTTAACTGCTCCCCCTGAGGTTCTTGGGGCATTGTAAGTGTACTCCTATAGTTGTTTGAGCACCAAATGGAGTTTGGGTACATTTTCATAAATTATGCTTCACAGCTTCAAGGGGACCAACAGCAAAAAGATCCAACTGGCAGTTCCACAGTGTCAGATTGAATTTCAGGTTTGTCCTGCATAGAGAAGAGTTTTTCCTGAGATGAACAACAAAGTCCCTTTCAGAGAAGAACTTAGAATCCTTTTCAAACTTCCCTAATTCCAGGCCCTTGTAGAGTCAATCCATTTGGTGTATCTGACCATGTGCACCATCACAGTTAGCCTTAAATCATGCCTAGGTCCTTGTCTCTAATGTCCATTGCCTACTATTGGCACTTTGTGCTTTTTGGCACTATATTCTATCTTTAAACAATTCATATTGCTGGTTTACCTTATTGGATTTTTGCAGTGTTTGTGTCATTTTGCTTATTGCATTTTTCTCTTTTTATATAATTTGTAGTGGTAATTGTATTGTTTTGTGTTTTCAACTTTTTAACTGTTTTGGTTCTTCTAAGTGGTTAACATGTTTTCTCTAAGTTAAGCCTGTCTGCTGTGTGCCATAACTACTAGGGGTTGAACTCATGTTTAATGTATGGACACGTACGACTGGACCTAACAAGTTAGTGACTTTAATACTTGTGGTGGACACAAATACAAACCAATTAATAATTCACTTTCTCACATTGATATTCAACAGCGGGATCCAGGACTTGTGTTTAGCATTACCTCTCAGTTTTAAAAATTGAAATTAAAAATCCCTTAATTTATTGAAAAAAAAGATTTTGATTTTTAATTGGCATTTGGTCTTCGATTCGGTCATTTTCTTTTTAAAAAACAAATATTTTTTCGTCAATTTTTTTAACCTTAAGTTTAATGGAACCTGGAGGTGGATCTGGCTACCCTAGCTAATCTTATTATGGTGGAGATGAATGCAATGTGCAAAGCAAGGAAGCTTAAGATGGGCCTGAAAGCCAGGAAGGCAGGCTACAAGATTTCCCTCAGAGACTGGAGGAGGCCCGCCAAGAACAGAACACCTCTTAGGATGAGATGGATGGAGAGCCAGTGCAAGAAGGGAGTACCTCTCAAAGAGCAGAATCACCTGTGTTTTCCAAGGTTTGAAGCAGTGCGTCCTCTGGCAGCATGACCCCGTCAGAGCTATAAGCTCACAAGCTGGAGTTAGCATACTGGAACGCCGAGAAATAATTATAGCTACAGCTGGCGGCACTAGATCTAGAAGAAAAACAAGCAGCTCAAGCTCTGGAAGAGAAGAGGTTGGTTCTAAAGGAGAAGTTGGCTTCAGAGTCAAGGTAGGACCTGTAGAGTCCTATGAAGATAGTGGCAGCAATGGTGAAGTATCTGGTAGGGGATGACATTGACAAATGGTTTGTCTCTCATGGAAGGGCATTTGGAAAGTACAGGATTGATGAGCAGCACCTGGTAGACTTATTGTGCAAGCTGGTACCAACACTGGGGGGATACACTCTTGACTCTAGAAGAAGGCAAAGCTGACTCACAGATACATATTGAAGAGACTCTAGTGCAGAAGTTTAGTCTTACACATGAAGAGTACTGGGCGAAGTACAGTGACATGCACAAAGAATCATGACAATCCTGGGCTGATTTTATGGGCATTTCTTTAAAGGCACTGGAAGGCTGGTTGAAGAGCAACACAGTAGATACTTATGATGGGCTATACAATTTGATTATGATAGAGCACATCTTGATTAGTTGTTCTTCAGAGTTCAACTAGAATTAGCTGACTGATCCCAGGAAGTTTGGAAGGGCATATGATGTATGGGTATGCACTAGGGTGCCCAAAAGATCCCAGGAGGTGATCCCAAGAAGGGGAGGGGGGCAGGCCTGCACCAGGGAAAGGAAGGGAGCAACAGGTATCAAATAGAAAGCTCCTTGGGGCTCCAAATATTTGTAAGTAGGAACCCATTGGAAAGAAACCCTTTGAGAGGGGTATATACTTTGACCAGTTGCAGCCCGGACACAGAAACAGAGGTTTTGTCACAGCTCCGTGGGCTACCTGGGCTAGATTCACCATGATGGTAGAAAGCTGAATACTCCAGCTCAATATCTGCCAGGACAGGTCTGCGGGGTAATCCAGACCCATGGGCAGGAATCTGTCTGCCCATGGCCTTGGTATCCTTATAGTGGGAGAGGGTACGTGACCAGAGGAGGTTACTTGTTGGTTCCTTCATGCCTATAGATGCTATCCTTAGCGTTGAGCTCATATAAGTCAGAAAAGAGCCAGAAGGAGCAGCTGCCCAGGGTGCCCCAAAAACACAGTTTTCTGGGGGTGCTGCCCTAAGATTAGTGTACAGAGGCCCTGGAGAATATTGAGGGAGTTGTAGGAGGTGGATGCCCTCCCCAGTGGGGAGACCAGAGGGCACTGGTACCTGTTCTGGCAAGAGAAGACCCCCCAAGGCTGGCACTGATAAGTCCACTTCTAGTCTGGAGGTTCAGCCTGCACTGTCACATCAACAGGAGACAGGAGACCTGAGCCAAACAGACTCCTACAATTCAAAGAGAAAACACAAAATGTAATGGGAAAATAGAAGAAATCACACACTTACGCTTCTATCTAGACCATAGGACATGTTAATGAACAAATGTTTATTAAATGAGAAGGCTTCACTGACATATTGTGGTATGCTTTATCATTGGCAACCTCATCCCACATCAATCATATGATACTTCCAAGGCAGACTCAAACTCACTAAGAGGTAATTCTTGATAAAGCTTAAGCTGGACAATGATCGGATTCAGTTTTAAAAGTACCCTAGGGAATACCTAATGGAATTACCTCTATTAGTAGGTACGCCAGGTATGGTTAAGAAAACATATGATGGGTGACTATGGGTACAAGGACCCTGACATCCCCTAAAGGGCAAAGATGTTTCTGCCCACACATGTGCCAATAGGCTTTTGGGGAACAGTCATCAGAGCTTGTATGGATCCTTCAAACTGACAACTGTTTTATTATTCTCTCATCAAAAATAAAATTTCCTACTTCCACAAATGGTGTATATGGGATGCCCAGCTTGGGTGTTTGATGTGTTAATGGTCTGGGTGGAGGAAGACATCTCCTGTAGTCACATATTTGTGCCAGGTGCTTCTCCAAAGCCAGCCGTAATCGTATGGTATCCGACAAGACACAGAAAGAGTGTGTCACCCTTGAGGGAGACTGTGGGTCCGCCCTAGAACTCCTAGACTGACAGGCCCATGCTCAATCTCAGGGTACAGACCCTAAGATGGTAGAACTGAGATTGGAAGAAGGGTGTCCGAAACCTGAGGTCGTATCCCCCCCACTCCAAAAAACCTAAAAGTACAAATGTATATCAGGGGTAAGCAGGCGACTCCTTGCGAGCCCAACGACTGGAAGTGAGGCCTTTTCCAGGCATAAAATTGGAGCATCCCCCTGTCAATGGATGGCTAATGGTCTGGTTCCTGCCACTAACAGCTGTCAGTGGCCTTTGCTGGTTGCTTGCCTTTTAGACAGAGCTGGCCCTCACTTGTGAGTAGAAGCCTGACCTAAGAGGCAGTATATGCCACATAACCTTGTTGGTCATGATGATCCTATTTACTTGATATGAAGCCTCTGTGGGCTATGGTATCTCTATGGTCTGCAGATGAGAAGGGTCCACATTGACTAGGTTAGTGGCTGGAGCTCAGCTTGACAGAGTGACAGTACAGTCAAAAGTAGAACTTGAGAGTAGGTCCAAAACTGCTGTCATGGTCCGACTTCCCACAGAGGGCGGACTTAGGATGTTAGGCTGTAATAGACCCTGCTAATGCAGAGGGCTTTTCCACATGCTGCTTAAAACAATGAAAACATCCAAGGAGAAGGGCTTCTTCTCTTTTAATCTAGGGAAGGCCTGTGTGAGAAAAGGTCCCTCTTTTGTGGTCACTCCAATCTTTTCCTAAATGTGGGGATTAAGTGGCTGGAGCTGTTCCTTCTGAAGCCTAATGGGATACTATGCCTCTTCTATGGTGACCCACACCTTCATGCACTCCCCTTGACCTAGCATTACCTCTTCAGTGCAGGCAGAAGGTGCTATGACACCTGGTATGTTGGAGTTTCCTTACGAGGGACCCCCCTTCCATGGCGGGATACATGGATGCCACGAGTCTGGAACGTAGGACCTCATTGGCCTGTCAAAGCTGGGGGATATCTGGAACTTGACATGCATTAAACCTTTCCAGCAGCTTTCACGTGAATTTGATCTCTTGAACTCCCAGTTCAGACCAACTAGTCCAGTTGCCAGAGTTTAATCCTCTTGTGGCCAAACAAACAATTGAACCCCTAGCCAAGAAGAGGATATCAAGAATCTACAAATCACGAATTGCTAAAATCCCAGGATTATTTAATGGGCTCCATTTGAGCTGGGCGAGGATGTGCAAAGCTTGGACTTGAAGAGTGGGTGTGAGTGCAGATGGCTCCTCTGATATTGGCAGTTTCAAGCAGACTCTTTCATATCCACTTCAACTACTTTCACATAGTATACTACCACCCAGCATCTCTCTCATGGATGGGCCATGTCCTGAGTCAAGCTTGCCTCAAGGATGGGCCATGCCCTGAGTCCAGCTTGCCTCAATGCAGTGATCCAGAATCCACAATTATCCATAGGATATGGAAAGGCACCCTGATTTCTAGGTACTAGAACATGATTCACCACCTGCTGGGAACTGGTGGTTGCCCGGATTTTCCCCCAAATTCACTCTCTTGGGAATTATGGCAGTCTGGGGAGTTCAGTTCAATCACAAGTGTAAGTAGGGTGGTGCTACTCATGGCAAAGAGGGACAGTGCTAGAAGAGGGATGGAGATGCATGTCCTGCAGGGCAGGATGGATCTAGGGCATGGATTGAGTTCCTCAGCTGAAGAAACAGTTTACAGAGTTAAAAGCTGCACCAGCTAGTGTGGGAGCATTAGGGGACCATGGCATAAATGGGTGATGAAAATATTAACCCCTGAGGCATATCACCATGAGCCAAGAGAAAACCATCCTTCTTCTTTGAGACAGTAATTCATTTCAGAACATTGGTTGAATTGTACGTTATGGGTTTCTTTCCTGCAGCACGTTGATAGTTTGTGTTTTAGAGGTCACACGATTGTGAAAACTGCAATAAAATTAGATATATAAAAAAGAAAACAATAGAGTTAATTTAGAGTTTGCAGGTGTAGGGCAGACAGCAAGTATTGAGAATTGTCTATCTCTTCTATTTTGAATATGGCAGACAGGACACCCTCAAGTTTTCGCTGGATGTCCCACATACAACAAGCTGTATTTAAACCTCAAGGCCTGCCTTCAAGTTTGGCAGCATGTGTAGCTGCCATAAATTAGTGGTCCTGCCGATGCATGAAACTTGTGGCTCCCATGGCCTCTTTTGAGTAGGGGGAAGGTCAGGTTTACACTGGGGGGGTCTCAGCAGCCTCTGCCAGTGTAAACGTCTGACTTGCCAGAGGTCCACCAGAAGCATAAACTTCTGACATGCTGGATCATCCAGTTCAGAGCAACCAGGTAGCAGTGACAGTGGTTCCACCATGTTTAGGGCAGAACGATTGTCACTCATTTTCCCTACTATGTCTACCATGCGAGGCATGATGTTGCAACATTTCAGCTCTTTGAAGGTAGTCGTGGCTTCACAACACAAAGTTTTGCCCTAGGCAAGCAGGGATCCCTCAATCCAATGGATGATTATCCACCAGGATGGAAGAGGCCATAGTGTCTGGCGCCCTATAGGGCCTGAAAATCACCTGCCAAGGTAGAAATGACTCCAAAAGTCTGTGTCAAAGAGCCATGTGGCAGGTAGGAAGATCCATAACTAAATTGATGAGAAGACAGTGTATGATTTTTAAATCACTGCTGTTTTGCAAGCTTAGGATCATTATTTTCAAGGTACATAGTCTTCTGTTTAATGGGATTTAGATGAACTGCCACCAGTCTGTTCGAAGGTCACATCTAGCTTCTAGTGAAGCCCATGCAGGCTGATGAGGAAAATAATATGCCATCAGATCCGTGTACATTACATTACAAGTTTTTGGTGCTAATCAAATGAGTTGGTACGTATATCTCCTTCAAGGGAGCCAAAATGCCTTAAAACACTTCACAGCAAGGCAATAGACTTGTTCATACACGATTGAAATAGAGTATGAGCAAAATTTCAGAAGTCCTAGTCTAGCTGTTTTTTTAAATTATGAATGGTCGGTTCTGACAAGCTTGCTGTCTTGGCAACGGCACACTATTCCTCTCCCAGATTTCCCTTAAGGTTGCCTGTTTCACTTCTGGTAGTGACACTGGAGTGTCGAGGCAAAATTTACAAAAATGCATGAAGTGCATCAAGTGCAACATGTCAGAGCAACCAAAAAAAACAGATAATAAATACGGCACTAAACTGTTCAAAATAATTTTAATAAATAAGCTATTACTGAGCAAACTATGTTGAAAACAGGGTGAAACAGACTAAGACCATGTACACCAGGCTCCCCCTCAGTGTATTTAGAGTCTTCAAAAAAGGGGACGCACCCAACCAAAGGAATACCTTCATTATGCCATAGGTGTTGTGGTACTATTGTTTAGCTTGATATGATATATATTGCTTCTCTGGTGAGGATGTTGTAGAAAAGTTCCGAAATATTTTCAGAGCTGTAGTAGGTTTCATAAACTTTATACTCAGCACTACTATGCTAAGCTCTGTTAGCAAAATTGATGCAGACATATCTACAATCCCAAAGCACCCCACAGATCAAGTAGGAAATTCCTCCAGAAAAGCAGCGCTCCATTTAGATTCATAAGATCCTCCTGAACCATCTCCTAAGACGTAAGGACTAGAATGTCCTCAGGCAGTTCACTCCATTCAAAGTTCAAAGAAGTTTACATAGTCCTTGTGTTCAGGACCCTTGCAGCTTCCCAGCTCATAGCTCATTGACAGTAGATAATCTTCCCAGGAAAGACAAATCCAAATGGCCCTGTGGACAGCAGCTGGAAATTGGCTTCCATTGTACTCTTGAGCAAAGTAATGGACACAACAAGGAGCACAATACCTTTCCTATGCTTCTTTGACAGACAATATTCTTGCAGTATGCATGGAAATATCCACTTCAACAGTACTGCAACTGGTTTTGATGTGCCGGTGGCTAATTAGTAGTTCCTAAAAAGGAAACCAGCATACTATTTTTGGGTGAGCCTAATTTGTGAAAAGCTGCCAGAAAACTCTATGCCTAGTTTTATCATAAAATGATCCAGTTTGTATGGCTGGTGGCACCCAAGTAGGATTCAAGAGGTTCATGTCAACGATATCACTCATGGAAAGAGCCAATTCGTCTCAGCTATGGAAGTCACACATGTTCAGTAGCAATAAGGTCAGCTCTCATCCCCTTTTCCCAGGTATTGTAAGAGTACATTTCTAAGATTAGTAGCAGATGTCCCTCGAGGAAGACATCCAAAAGCTGAAACTAGCTCTGTAGCATACATACAAAGTAGAAACAAAAAATGCTTTAGCTAAGGAATGCATTCCACTAGGATACTGTGGTTGGATTAGATCAATTTACTTTGGGTGTAACATTATTTGCCTTTACAAGGGAATTTCAAAACTATACTAGCCTCAGGCCTCTTTTGGGCTCCAACATAAGCCTTGTAATAAGTACTCCATTCCTCCTGTGAAGCTCCTGGGGTGTGACTAATATACAAGCCATTCATGTAAGTCCATAATTTTGCTTTGAGAGTAGGCCTATATTTCACAGAGATGTATTTTCTTTCACTAGTGTTTTGAAATATGATCCACAAAGATCATGTTTCTGTTTTTTTCCAATTATGACAGCGGTGTTTCTATCAAAAAGTGCATCATTTCCGAGGGTTCCTTGCCACCCTGTTTCCATTACTGTAAAATTCTACCTCACATTCTCACAGTCACATTAGCCATGGTCATTCATTTGACCAGCTAAATACAACGATAACTTTACTATCTCAGTGCTGTAATCTGTTGTGATTCCTGGTGGCTCACCTGAAATACTGGCTTTCTTTGTAATGAGGAAGGAAGGATGGTTCCTTGAAACCCACACAGGGTTTTAGGAACTTGGTGCTTCTCTCAGGATAATCCAAGAGAGTCATTGAATAACATAAAAAAGTATGTTACCTCAAAGTCTATATGTACAAAGGTTTCCAACAAAATTACCTGAGAGATACTATGGTATCTGGATTCCACCCCTTCTGGTGTTGACTGACCTATTCCTTCTTACACCCACCTTTTAACTTCCTGTCTCTTTACTTCAGCATTAACATAATAATGATGCTATCACAGGAGCTGAAGAGGAGCTGAACACTGACTGGCTTAAAATTTGGAGCTTGCAGAGTGTTCCTGTATATATCTCTTACATTGTATTGACAAATTCCAGCAAACCTGCTGCTGCATTGTAAAGAGTCTGTTGTAACCAGATGTTGTTGTGATGCATAGTCTTCATGGTTATGTAGTTTTCTGCTGCTCTGACAGTTTGTGTGATGTGTTGGAATGTTGATTAGTGCTTGAATGGGGAGAGTGTCAGTTGGTGAGAGTGGGCTGAGGAGTAGGATGCTGCTCCTGGTGGGCCTTTACCCATTTATGTAATTACTGGTAACTTGTAACCTAAGAGACTTTGGGATGATTATTAGGCTGGCAGTTCAAGGACCGCCAGACTCACGATGGTGGTCAAACCACTGCACTCCAGGCAGTATGACTGCCATATTGTGACCCTGATGGTAGAATCTGGTTTCCGGTGGGCAGGAGGTGGTCGAGGTTGTACTCAGCCACAGCAGCAGTGCTGATCACAACCCACTTACCGCCAGCCTTTCCATGGCAGGGACTCTGCCATGGAAAGGTTGGTGGTAAGCCAGTGCTGGGGGCCACAAAGGGGCCACTACACTGCCTATGGCATGGACAGTGCAGGGGCCCCACTGCTTAGCACTGTCGGAATGTGCCATGGATAGGCCAGCGGAAACACAGCGCAGGGATCCACTGGGGATCCCCTGCCCAGCACCCTCAGAATGTGCACTGTCAGACAGTGCCCATTCCGAGGGTGTTGGGGTGCTACAGTATTGACCTCGCCTCCCTTAAGGAAGCTGAGGTCAATACTGTAGCACTGTTCCCGTCGGTCAACCTGGCAGGAATGTCATAGTACAATGTTCCCGCCGGTCAGTCCAGTGGGAATGTTGTAATACAATAAGGGGGGGAAACGACACCAGCATGGGACCACCAATGACGTAATGAGGCCCTTAATTTTAAGAATCTACATCCAAACCAATGTAACTGGCTACTTCACTTCCTGCCTACAAGAGAGTTATCTTTCAATTACAGGGGGCCTCAGACCCTCACAGGTACTGAGAGTTCTAGAAAACTATGAAATAAATAATTTACTATGGGTCCAAATCGCTTAGATTTCTTTGCAGCATTTTTTCAGCACCCCTAACGGAGGACCGCCCCCTTTGCATAGAGCATGCCTGGCACAAGCATAACGTAGCGCAAAGGGTCACAAAGTGGTGCAATGCATGCATTGCGCCACTTCATAAATTTAGCGTGCCGATTTTGGCCTCATTGGGCCACATTAGCGTTTTTTTTTAAATGACGTTAATGTGGTGCAAGGAGGCACTAGGGGCTCTTAAAGATGCCCCTGACTGATTTGCATTTAAAAGCTCCTAAAAGATTGAACTGTGAGTGGTATTTGTATGTACATTGGGGCATATTTACAAGCTCCTAGTGCCACCTTGCAAAGCTCTAACATCATTTTTTTTACACTAAGGCAGCGTTAAGCAGGCCTTTCTCCCACACCGTATTTACAAAGTTGCACTACTTTGTAAACCCTTGAATTACATTATGACTGCACCAGGCATAATGCATGCAAGGGGGACATTCCAACACAGGGAGGCCCGAAAAAATGGAGCAGTGAATTTTACTACATTTCACTGCACCATTTTATCCATCATTTTTAATGCCTGCTCAGAGCAGACGTTAAAATGGCACAACCATTTTAATCAATGGGCCTCCCTGTGCTTTGCTGCAGTAGTGTCAACATTGTTTAAGCTAGTGCAGCAAAGTGCCACAATAGCATAACAAATGTTGATGCTATTGTCCTATCGACTGCCATGGTGTGCCGTATTGTAAATGCAGGACCGATTAGGTGGGGCAGGGGCGGCGCAAGAAAAGTGGCACATTGGGACCAAAGCACCACTTTCTTGTAAATATGCCCCCAAGTATATAAAGGAATTTAAAGCCTTTATAGCATCAGTCTTTTCTCCCTCAACCCCCGTGTTCGTCAGTTTAGCTACGCTTCAGCAACAAATCATCCTTCTTGTTCTTCGATGTCCTGACATTAAGGAAGCAAAGATGTAGTTCCTAAGTTCCTATAGTTACAAGATGATATGGATGTGTGTAGCCTGTACCGTTTTACACTTCGTTTTTTGATTGTGTACTGCTTCTTCAAACATTTAACTGAAAAAGGATGCAGCATTGAGGCACTCCATAAGGAACAGATATAGGGTGCAAAGGGACCCACGGGTAGAGTGTGCAGTACAGCTATTATGATTTGATTTATTTGGTATCCTTGATTTTGCAAAATTAGGAGACATTTTTCTGGAAAGTGACAAAATGAATTTAGGACCCTTGGCCAACCACATCCTCAGGGGGTGGGAGTGGCCCTAGAGTCAAACCTGCTTTAAGAAGCTAAGGGCCATATGTATGAACACATTTTCCCATAGACACAAAATGGGTAAAACCCTTTGATACATCTGGCCCTAAGTGACCTGTCAGAACCAGAATGCAGGCATTTTTGCTGTTTAGCACGCAGAGTGTGGTTTTGATTAATTGCAATGGGCTGTATATGTCTGGTTGATTCGTGGCCAGTAGTCTGATTTGTTGGACATATTTTGTTGGATTTCTGTTTAGGAAGGTTAGAATAACCGTAACATAAAGCCTAATATGCTGTAATCAGTGCTTCAATTTACAACTCTGTAATGGATCTCCCGATGTCCAGAATTCTTTATTCGTCTCCTGGGCCCCAATCTCAGATTCAAGATCAGTAGGGTTTGAGTTGTACCATCACCAATTTTCACAGTCAATCCCCAGACACTACCCTCTAGGCATTCACCATAACTGCATCAGGAACTGTCACCCGAGACAATCAGGACACAAAGTATTCCAAAAGCCATTAGTAAACAGAGATGATCTGCTTTCAAACTAAGGCAAAAACTTCTGTAAAAAATATTGTAGAATAATCTCCAGATCATATTTAGCTTCTCATCATCATTTTTAATGTGCCCGGTTTATCACCCAAATAATAGTCAATGCAAACCGACTGGGTACTTTATAATTTATCATCTAATGCCTCTATAGTGGCAGAAAAACTCCCTTAATAAATATCAAACAGACCGTTTGAACTCGAAGTTTACAACAATTTCATGGGTGGCAGTGGTTCAGTTTGACAAAGGTCAGGGTTAAAGTATGTCTGCTCTGTCAGCCCTGAGCTTACCATTCACCATATATTCAACCATAATGTTCACACCTGCACCAGGTATTGCAGTGCTACCAATCTGTAGATATGATGTTCCATAAAGTACTCCTGTGGATCCCGTAACAGCAAATGCCATCATGCATGTTCTTCTCACCCCAACAAATGTAACAGTCCTATGGCAAATAAACAGAAATGACTCTAGATATCAATTGTGGTCTGACTGCCTTATCCTGAGTGGTCAGACCACCATAATATGATGCTGGCCTGTCAGATTGCCACAGGACCACCACCACTGCCAGAATCCTGGATCCCGAAGCACTTGAAGAGGTGAAAGCCGTGTTCAAGCTGATCACGACTTGCCTTTCCGCCGGCCTTGCCAAGGTGGGGACACCGCCATGAAAAGGCCAGCCAAAAGGCAGAGACGGGGCCACATGGGGCCCCTGCACCATAAATGCCCACGTCATCGGCAGTGCAGAGGCCCCCCTGTCAGCACAGTCGGAATGCGCACTGTCTGCAATTGCAACAGTGTGCTTTCTGACTGTCCTACCAGCATAGACAGTGCGGCAGCATTGGCCTGGGCTCTCACTTGGAGCCGAAGCCAATGCCGCCACACTGTCTCTGCAGGCCGGTCCCACGGGGAACTCATAATAGGACGGTTGGGGGTGATAGCGCGTCCAGTCTTTATAAATTACCAACACTTGGACACGCTGAAGGTCGGTGAACCTTTTAACCGAGTTGGGTTTTCCTCATCCAAGAATAGCCGGATCACTCCAATCAATAAACAATAACCATTTATAATCAATAACCAATACTCAATTAATAGATCAAACAATGCATTAAAATCAATAACAATCGGTATTTTGACGCACCATAACCTTTCAGTCATGAGTAACCACACCAGTTTATTTGAAGTTAATGAATTTATTCCCCTATATTAACAAAGCTAGCATGATATAAGTGAATCTCAAAATCAAATGATATATGTATACGAACATTACTAGCTGTCCATAACGGCAGAAGAAAGGCAATCTACGCAAAATCTCAATTATATTGCACTCGGTTATAGCAATGCAAATCACTAATATAAGTAACTGAATTTGACTAATTGCATACATCGGTCAGCATAACAAGACTTCAATTTAGCATGGTGCATCAGATGTATACCTCGACTAGCCTCTAATTAGCATTGGCATGTGGGGCTTCATGCAAAACGAATTTAGTCAACACAAATTTAGAAAACTTCTAGCTTGGGCCCTATCAAAATGAGCAGTTGGTACCTAGGAAGGAAAACACAATGCATAATACAATTATCCTTTCATATTTACCAAATACAATCAGCATTCAAGGAAAAGTCTTCGTCCCTCAGGTATCGGTTCGATCAGCATGGGGCAGATTTCAAATGGGGCAAAGTTGAGGGCAAGTTTCCTTGCGGCAGCAAGGAGAATGGGGCAAGAGTTACTGCATAGGCAAAACGGGGCAACATTAAAGTTAAAGTCTCCAGGGCGAGAATTCTTTAAAGTCTCTTTCTCTGCGACAGAGAAAAGGCATCAAGAGGTCGCTCTAAAATGGCTTCTTGAATCTTGCTTCAAAATGGCATCGTAGAAAATGGCTGACTTCTCTTTGTCCGGTGGGTTTAAGTAAGAAACAATCCAAATTCTTCAGGGTCTTCCATTGGAGGGTTCATAGGGTGGCTTCAATTTGACCAATGAATAGTGTCTTTCTCCTAGTACTCATTTATGCATACATTGTCCTTGGAACCTTGGAACACAAGTTGCAACAAGGTTTGGCAATTATTTCGGTATCAGTGCTTTTATTGTCCGCACCTGCAGGAGCTGACCTTGCATCAAAAGGGATGCAACCAGCCTAGCACGAAACCTTGAGATAAGTGTATTAGTCATTTCTACTGGAAAAATACAACCTTTAATATGAAATAATATATCTTTTTTAGTGCAAGTGAAAACCACGCAGTTAAATTTGAGACCAGGCAACTAGGCCAAAGCCTCTGCTAAATTTAAGCTAAGCATAAAACAGTTTCAACAAGAAATCATAGAATACATTTGCAATTATGACAGATTACTACATTTGCTGATTCTTCATGATTAATTAAGCCCGTTTATAATAATGGCGAACTACTCCGTGGGCACAATTCCCCACGTACATTATTTTTCTTTGCTAAAATCACACTACCTTATACGATTTTGATTATATGATATATGAATATTTGTAAGACCTTCTTTTCTGCGTCATCAATCCCTCCTCTGATGACTAATTATGTCATCACATCAAATCTTCCCACAAATTTTATCCCATTAAAATTTTGTTTTAGTAATTTGGCACTTCAGTCAATTCCCTCTTTCTTTTCGTTCCTTTATATTTTTCTCTGTATATTTCTACCATTTTGTTTTGTTCTTTCTCTTCTCTTTTCCTTTTGTTTCTTGTTTTCAATATTTTAATAGCTTTCCATATTCCCCAAATACCCAATAAGCAAATTAATAATATTAATATTCCTTTTACTATTTTCAGTAATAGTCCGTTCCAAATGTTGCTGAGCCAATTTCCCACAGAAGCAAATCCCTTTCCAACCTTCTCCCATACTCCTGGTTCTTTCAATTCTTTCAAATCTGTACTCTCGTTAGTTAAATTTGTAAGCATTTTTCTAATTTGCCCACTGTTGTCTGGAATATAAGAACAACAGTGACGTGCACCAAGCATTTTGCAAACGCCGCCATCCTTTGCTAAAAGAATGTCTAAAGCAAGCCGATTTTGAAGAGTCATAGCTCTTTCTGCAGCAAGTTCAGCATCCATCAGGATTATAGCTCCTGAGAATTTTGTCAACATGTTATCCACGATAGTAGACAACTTTCGTATTTTGATTGAATTCAATATGACTCCTACTGAAGGAATCATTGCTCCAAATATATCTCCTACCACACCAGAAGCTGTCTCCCTTTTCTGAACATGATGTGATTCAGACAGCTTTGGAAGCTTCTTCAAGTCGTCTAGTTGATAAATCTTTGGAAATACTATTCCCAAATAACACCTCCCATACCATCCCTTTGGGAGACGATAATAGGCATTGAGTCCACAGATATAATATACCCCTGGAATAACTGGGTCTAGGCCATTTAACATGAACGTCCATTTAGCTTGAAACAAAAACGTATGTTTACATTCACTCGTTCCCACAAAGATTGTGTCGTAATATGATTTAGGTCTATATACACAGAGCCTCCCTACGTGTATTGCATCTAAAGCTAGTTTGCCTTGTGTCTTTATCGCGGCAAAAGCATAATTATCTACAGATGTCCTCTTGTGTAATTCCCTTTCTAATTTGTCCTTCCCCTCCTTCCTCCTATCGTCAGTGTGATCTAAAAAACTTTTCTCCATCGGTGAAAGCAAGCATGTAAGGTTTTCTCTGTGGGCGTGAGCTGTGTGAAAAGGAGACAATGGCTCAAAGAAACCCCTCATTAATTTTATATAATAATCTCTTGCTACTTTACTCAGGTACGCAATTATGGGGGTATATGCAAATACAACATCATGATTGGAATAAAAGTGGTGAATATACTCCTGGCCATAAAATCTGGTCATCAATAAACTACATGAAATGCCATACGTAAGGGGCATGCTATGATATGTCACTCCTTCCTTTACTGAGGTAGGTATTTGTGTGCACACATAACAATCTTTCGCATCCATTGTCTCAACATACTCATTCAGCAAGCGATAGAAAACGTTGGAGGAGAGCTCTTTCTTATCGTGTAAATATTTCTCGTCTTGTTCGAGCTTCTGATGAAGAGTTAGTTCAGTAGTAGGTTTAGAAGTAGAAGCATCATTCGCGTCTCTCTCATTCTTCCCATGCATTCCAAGAACTATTGCTATAATTATTAGTACACATGCAGTTATTAGACATATACACATGTATTTACAACATTTCATTTTGTGTCCTTTTGTAGTGTAGCCCGTCATGATCTATATAGAATCAGAAAGTTGAAGACACTTTACCAAATCAGGTTTGCAGATGTATATCTATATAAAGCTGAACGAGTTCAATGTTCACACAGTTTTCTTTAGCAGCTTAGTCTCTTATCGGTTTAGCAGCTTTGTCTCAAGATCGGTTTCAAAGTCAATCAAGTTAACAATGTCTTATCCGGTTAAAAGTCAATCAGGTTGTCAATGTCTTATTCGGTAATGTTCATGGAATTTTCATTTCTCATGTGCCAAAGTGACGTTCTTCTTCTTCGTTCTCAAGACTGAGAGATAGGAATTCGTCTGACCAATCGTTAGCGGCTATGTATGCCCACTCAGGACCAGAATATCTTCTGCTCGGTATTCTTTTCCTCTTCAATTTTGCATCACCTTTTGATTCTCTCTTGCTGACGCCTTGTTCTTTGGCTGTGTCCTTTTCTTCACTTGGTGATGTTATTGCGACAGACACTTCTTTTCTTTTCTCCTTCAACTTTGGCTCTTCACCTTCTTTTAATATTTCTTTAGTCCTTGATCCCACTGGCGATCTGCTTTGTCTTCTTTTCGCACTGTTTTCACCTGACGGACCTGCAACCGGTTCTGGAAGAGGTTGAACTATTTCACTCTGTCTCGCCTTCTTTTCTTCCCCTAGGAGGTCAATCGGGTTTTCCTTTTCTTTTCCTGTATCGTCTGCTTCTGGGAAAGCCCTCCTCTGATCAGACTCTCCTTCTTCTTCACCTGTCGCAGGCTCTTCGTCACCTTCAGGATCTTTATCACTTTCTGATGTTTCTCCTCCGACCTCCTCAAATGGGTCAGCTGCTTCTTCTTCAGAAAATATTTCTCCTTCTTCTATTTCTGCTTGTTCGCCTCCAGATTCTCTTTGTCTTGTCTCGGTACCTGGTACTTCCCTGCCAGTTGCTGGTAATTTCAGCCCTTTGACTTCCTCTTCTGTGGGGCACGTCACCCTTTTCATGTGACTGGCGTGAATCCAGTTGGGAACTCCTGCACACTTCACAGCGGTGGTAGTTGTCAGAATCACTTGGAAAGGTCCTTTCCAACGGGGTTCCAGACACCACTTCCTCATGTGTTTCTTTATTACG
The DNA here is from genome assembly GCF_031143425.1 of Pleurodeles waltl. NCBI lineage: Eukaryota > Metazoa > Chordata > Amphibia > Caudata > Salamandridae > Pleurodeles > Pleurodeles waltl. The sequence goes on along the minus strand of NC_090438.1, from coordinate 485,052,813 downwards.
ACCCAGTCACCTGCTTTCAGGGCGTGTCCTGGACCTTGGATCGGTGGCAAGGTGGTTGCCTCCACCTGGTGAGAAAAAGAGCGGACCACATCAGCTTGACCTTTGCAGTAGCCCAATACCATATCATCGGTAATATTTACAAGTGCATTTGCAGGAATGGCTGGAAGTCTCATGGCTCTGCCCATGAGGATTTCATGTGGTGACAGTCCAGTTTTTCTATCAGGTGTGTTTCTCATTGACATTAACACCAAAGGCAACGTGTCAGGCCATTTCAGGTTTGTGGATGCACATATTTTCGCCACTCTCGATTTCAATGTGCCATTCATTTGCTCCACTAGTCCCGATGCTTCAGGGCGGTAGCTACACTGCAATTTTTGTTCAATGTTCAGTGCTGCACACAGTAATTTGATTACTTCGTTATTGAAGTGACTTCCCCTATCTGACTCTAAAGAGATCGGGAATCCGAAACGTGGTATTAGTTCTCTCAAGAGTAGTTTAGCAACTGTGAGACTGTCATTTCTGCGTGTAGGGTATGCTTCAATCCAGTGACTAAAAATACACACAATCACCAACACATACTTCAGGCCTGCATGCATAGGCATCTCAATGAAATCCATTTGCATCCTGCTGAATGGCCCACATGCTCTTCCAATGTGGCTCAAATTTACTACTGTTCCCTTCCCTGCGTTCATTTGTTGGCAAATGACGCAAACATGGCAAACTGCTTCAGCAACTTGGCGGAATTTAGGATTAAACCAATCAATTTTGAATAGCCTAATCATGGCATCCCTTCCAAGATGGGCTTGTCCATGATACAATCTGGCTAGCTGCGTTAAAAGACTGTCTGGCAGAACCAACCTCCCTTCACTTGAAACCCACAAATCATCTGGTTTCTTTATGCATTGTAGTTTGCTCCATGAGAATTTCTCATCCTTACTGACATTATTTTGTAGGAGTTTCAATTCTTCAATTGTATCTACAACTTTTAAGGCAAAGGTTTCATTTGGTTCAAGTTCTGGCTCATTTATCAGGTTCCATTAGTCTCTGAGCAATATACAGTTCAATGCGCAAAACCTTGCGACTTGATCTGCATATCCATTTCCCAAAGAAACGAAGTCTTGTGATTTCGAGTGTGCACTGCATTTTACCACTGCCACTTCCCCTGGTAACTGGATGGCATGTAACAGTTCTCTTATTCTTTCACCATTTTTCACTGGTGATCCTGAAGAGGTCATAAAACCTCTTTGCGACCACAATTGTTCAAACTCATGCACTATTCTAAATCCGTACTGACTGTCAGTGTAAGTGGTGACTTTCATTAATGCGGATAGCTGGCAAGCTCTGGTGAGGGCTATTAGTTCCGCTACCTGTGCAGAGTAAACTCCTTGAAGCCAAGATGCTTCCAGAACACCTGTTATCGTACAGACGGCATATCCTGCTTTCAATATTCCTAGTGCATCTCTTAAACATGAACTATCAACAAAAATAATTTGATCATTTTCTTCCAATGGGGTGTCTTTGATATCAGGTCTTGGCTTTGTACAACATTCAGTCACCTGAAGACTGTTGTGCTCGATGTCTTCAGCGTTCTCAATTTTGACATTTTCACTGGGAAACAAAGTTGCTGGATTCAGCGTAGTGCACCTTTTCAGCTGCACATTGGGTGACCCCAAAATGATTGTCTCATACCTTGTAAGCCTAGCACCGGTCATGTGCTGTGTTCGGGAACGTGTCAAAAGTATTTCGACTGAGTGGGGGACCATGACTGTCAAAGGATGTCCCATCACTATTCCGTCGCTCTGATTTAGGCTTATACCAACTGCTGCTACAGCACGCAAGCATCCCGGGAAGGCTGCTGCGACTGGATCCAAAGTAGCTGAAAAATATGCCACTGGTCTGTTTATGCCACCATGGGCTTGAGTCAAGACAGACAAGGAACATGCATCACGTTCATGACAAAACAATGTAAAAGGCTTTGTGTAATCAGGCATACCTAAATATGTAGCTCTGCACATGCATTCCTTTAATTCAACAAAAGCATCCATTTCATCTCATTTCAACACTATTTCATCCAGCGCTTCTTTCTGGGTCAGTTTCAACAAAGGTTTGTCTAGAGCCGAGAAATTGGGAATCCATTGGTGACAGTAGCTCACCATTCCCAAAAACTTCCTCACCTCTCTTCTCGTCTTTGGTGGACTCAATTGAAGTACACTTGTTATTCTCTCTTTCATAATTCTTCTCGACCTTTTCTCTGTTTGGTGAACCAAATATTTCACTTTCTTCTGACAGAACTGTAATTTTGAAGGAGACACTTTGTGTCCATTCCTTCCCAAGTGGTTCAATAGGGCAATAGTGTCAACCGTACAGTCATTCTCTGTCTTGGATGCGATTAGTAAATCATCAATATACTGTACCAAGGTTGATTCAAATGGTAATTCCAATGATTCAAAATCTTTCTTTAGGATCTGATTGAATAATGATGGTGACTCCGAAAACCCTTGAGGAATTCGACACCAACTGTAGACTCTGTCTAGGAATTTGAAGCAAAAGAGAAATTGGCTGTCCTCATGAAGAGGCACAGAAAAGAATGCTTGTGACAAGTCGATGACTGAAAACCACTCTGCATCACAGGGAATTTGAAACATTATCACAGCTGGATTTGGTACCACGGGACAACATTTGACTATTATGTCATTTATTTTTCTCAAATCCTGAACAATTCGGACCTTTCCACTCGGTTTTATTAATCCCATGATTGGTGAATTACATGGACTACTTAATACTTCTTTCAGTACTCCCTGTTTCACAAACTCATCAATGAGTTGGGCGACGTTTATGAGAGTGTCTTGTGACATATGGTATTGTGGAGTCTGAGGAAAATTTGCATTGGGTTTTACAGTCACTTTCACTGGTTCTGCTCCTTTAACCAAGCCTAGTTCTTCCCCTGTCATGTTCCACACTTCCTTTCCAACTGTTTCCTGTAATTCTGTAGGAATATCTGCTTCAGTGAGCATTGGATAAAGATTAATCAGGGGATACTCTTCATCAACAGTTTCCACTTCGTCTCCTCCTAAACTGTCCTCTTCTTCCTCCTCACTGTTTGTCTGTATTTTAATTCCATCGTTTGAGCACATAATCGAACATCCCAACTTGCACAGCAATTCTCTCCCTAAAAGGGATATTGGACTCGACAAACTTATGCGACCCTTGATAGTTACCAATCCTGACTTGCACTGGATCTGTGATTGGGTTTGTCAGATATCTATTTGCTACTCCCACTACTTGAACCGTTCTCCCTGAAAGTGGCAAGTTTGGTACTTCGATACTTCTGACTGTAGAGCGTGTAGCTCCTGTGTCAACCAAGAATGAAACACTATGACCCATAACTCGTCCTTCCACATTTGGTCCTTTTTGATCAACTTCTAAGGATGCTGCAAGCACACAATTTCCCTCCTCATCTGAACTTTCACTCTCCCACACATTGTTTATTCCATTTTCACTGTGTAACAGGAATTGGTGTACTGTGTCATTTTGATTCACTCCTTGACCCGTGACCTGTTGAGGAAGCATTACTTGTTGCTTATTCATTGGTGCTAAGGGTATTTGCATTTGCTGATTAGGTACCATGGGAAACTGCTGTTGCATTGGCTGCAACTGGGCCATTTGCACACAGGGCATATGCACCTGCTGTGGTTGTATGGGTTGTAAACCCTGCATCTGATTCACATTATTTTGAAAATTTGGATTTGGACCCCTCATTTTCGGTCCTCTCATATTCTGAAATGAATTGACATCATTGTTTTGCTGACGTGCACCTTACTGCACCAACATTGGGCACTCCTGTTTCCAATGCCCGACGATTCCGCACGTGTGACACAGCATTACCTTCTTCATTGCCTGTATACCATTTGGAATCATAACAGTATTTAAATCAGGACCATTATTCACAAAACCTCCTCGGCCTCTGCCACTCATCTGTGGCTGAAACATAGCATTTCCCTGTTGTTGCTGCTGCGGCAACTGTTGTTGAAAACCTTGCAAACTTTGCAAACCTGTCTGGGCTGCTCTAAGCTGCATTACCATCACCTTTTCCTTCAACTTTTTCTGCTTCGTCTCAATCTCATCACTGCAGTATTTTGCATAATTCAACACCTCATCGATCGACTTTAACTGCCAACAAATCAGATGCATTTTAATCATCTGGCTGAGTTCGGGTCTCAATCCTTCCACAAATCTGAACACAAAATGGAGCATGTCCTTTGGCTCAATCGTTTCCGTGCCACTGTAATTTTTAAATGCTTTCAACAATCTCTCATAGTATGCATGTATCGACTCTTTAACTTCTTGTGCTGCTCTGTCAATTCTCTGCCAATCTACATTTTTCGACGCAACCTTTGTTTTCAAATGTTCAATCACCTTGTGGTACAAACTCATCACCGTAGGTGATGGTGTACCTGTGTCCCTATCTCTTTCCGGTTCACTTGTTGGCCACCCTACGGCCCTTTTACAATCTTCCCACAAATCTGCCGGAACCACGATTTCGAACAATGCATTTAGGTCTTCCCAAAGACATTTTGCGAGTTTCACAAATCTATCTGTTTGTTGATACCATTCGATCGGTTTCTCTCTTAATTTTGGGAAATCATCCGTATAGGACTGAATATCGCACCTGTGCCATGGTACATGTACAAGTTTTCCCCCTGCCGTTTCTCTCATTGGCAACATAGTTATCAGATCATCATTCTGTTGTACTTTCTCATTCCGGTCTGGGGTACTTTCTTTCTTCTTGTCCTTTTTCTTAACCCACCTGCTCTCCCACTTATCTAGACATCTCCAAACCTGCACGCTTTGCAGTATCTCTTTAAGGTATGTTTTCATTCCTGCAGATCTCATGTGTTCAAAGTCTTTTGTCTCAAAGTCTAACCTGTAACTTCTGCTCAAGTGTTTGGTTTTACCTATGTCGACTTGGTTTCTGTCTGCAATTTCTTGTAACCTTTTATGTATGTTGCTTACTTCTCTTGTAATTCTAGGGCACATGTATCTCAGCTCTTCTTCTGTGTATGATTCTAACCTGTTCAGACCCACTGTTCCCTCTACTAGTTCGTCTGCTTCCATGCCCAATCTTATCTTATTCAAATATTCTTCTCCCTTTCCGCTGGGTGTACTCTGTTGGGAGTTCAGGCTGTTCAACCATTGTGTTAACTGTTCCGCGTTCAGTCCAATCAATGTAGCACTCACATCGACTGCTACTGATGGTTTCTGTAACGTTTCTGTTTTTGAGGTTAGCGGTACTACTAGTGGTAGACCTGACCTTACCACAGTTGACGGAACACAAGCTGGAATTGGACTAAATTCCAACAAAGACCCAGATCTATTTGGCAGTGTTCCTACCGGGGTTGTTTCTGGGGTATTTTCTATGCATCTCCTCCCTGTCTCATTTTGTGTCATTACCCCTTGGTCGCATGCATTCAGCTTTGCCTGTATATACAATGGCACTGGCGGACCTACAGTGATAGGCAAGGATATTGCATCCGGATTCTGTCTGTTCCCCGAATTCTGTGGCATGTTCATTCCCACATTATGATTCATCATTGCTGGCATATCTAACTGGTTTTCTGCTATTTGAGTGTACCTCGGCACTTCTTGCATCTGCTTCTGAGGCATCAAAATTTGTGTTAATTCAGCTTGAATTAATGTCGGTCTTTGATAATTCTGTCCTCCCTGCGCCATTAAACTAGAAGTCATTTCTAAATTATGCTAATCATAATAGCGCCTTTGAACCTGTGGCTGGTAATCATTGACAGGTTACAATTTAAGCATGTCGGGATATATTCTCTGAACTTGTGGTATTTCTAATGTAAAAGGCATGTCGGAACTACTCTGCCTCTGCGGTATTCTCAAATTCGGTGTTACAGTACCCTGTACTGGTTCTGGAGGGGCAGTACTAGTGCTTGGGCCATTTTCGCTTTCCACATATGGTGGCAGGCGGTCATTTAGCAATTGCATAATGAACCCCTCATCGTCTGACTCGTCTGACCTTTTCGAATTTCTTGTTTTCTTTATCTCTAGACTGACTCCTATTTGTTTTATAGGTAGCTTTCCTTCCTTCCGTCTCCGCTTCGTCAGTAATTGCTGGAAACAATTTAATTCCCTGCAATACGTCCGATCTCCAAACCTTTTGAGTACTATCCCATCTAGCATCCGCCAGTGTCTTTTCTACTTTTCTCACTCTTGTCTCGAATTTCTTTTGTTGTTGATTTCTAGCCATTAGCTCCCAAATTGCTAATGCTTCAAATTGTGCTGGTCTTGGAGGTACTTTCATGTCGTATAGTGCGAATCTTAGGTTCTCCAAAACTCTCAAATTAAACGACCCATGGATAGGGAACGCTACACTTCCATGCTTTTCTGTTAATTTACACCATTGCTTTAGCCAAAGACATGGTGCGACACTCTTTTCTTCAATCACGATGTGAGCTGGTGTACCTTAAGGCGGTGTTTCCTCTCCTACATTTGCTTTAATATATACATCTCCCCTCAAGGCACTCTTAAATGCTTTGAAAAATTTCATCTTTCCGTCTTTTATTTTCCTTAAAAAGTGTAATTAATAAGTGACTTTAATTCCCGGAATACTCTTCGCTTGCCTTTCCCCTCCAATTGCGCTTCACGGACTGTGTCCAATCCGTGCGCGACCCTTCTCGCCAACCAACCTATCCCAGCGCGGCTCCTAGTGACGTCACACCAATCACACACCGCGGCTGACAAAGTCTTGCGGCGTGTCCTCCTTCATTCAGCTTCACTCAAAACTAATTTCTGCAATATATCGCGAGCACTAACCAAAAAAGAAGAAAACAAATCTGTCGGTTTACTACAGAAAGGGTAATACAATCTCTTCAGAAACCTTAGGGATTTTTCACTAGCCTCTGCAGTTATTCCATCTTTCTCGGTTTCCCACTTTCGCAAGCAACATTTGACCCGCAAATTTTACTCTCAACTGATCAATGAACTATTCTAGCGCGCCTTAGAATTCGTCAAATCTCAAAGTCGAAAATTTTCTTTCATTCCTCAATATTCATACTGACTCGTTGACCACGCCCGATCAACCTATTAAACCGAACAGATTACAACATCAATCAAGTGTCTCATACACTTTTCAACATACTCCGGAGTCTCTTGACCTCGCAGGGCCCGTCTCAACATCAACAACCACGTGGACAATTTTTCCTGCACAAAGCGCTACACACATGTGAAGTTCGACGACTTCCCTACTCTCACACTTTGGAGTACCACTCCTCTAAAATTTCAATTGGAGTTCGTAACCCCCTAAAATCCTTACAACCTTCACAATTCATCTGCGGCATAAGCTTTGCAAGCGCGAAACCCTAACTTCATTCATACCGTCACTAGAAACGCCGAAACCATTCTCACACCTCCATTTCCTCCATTGGGAATTTAGGGCATCATCATCTCTCCAACTTGTTTTATCAAAGAAAATTCTAACTTGACTCCGCCTATTGTTCGGATGGGGTCCCAAAGGGCCAAACCATCAATCTCTGCTACCATCTACTGATAGCGCGTCCAGTCTTTATAAATTACCTACACTTGGACACGCTGGAGGTCGGTGAACCTTTTAACCGAGTTGGGTTTTCCTCATCCAAAATAGCCGGATCACTCCAATCAATAATCAATAACCATTTATAATCAATAACCAATACTCAATTAATAGATCAAACAATGCATTAAAATCAATAACAATCGGTATTTTGACGCACCATAACCTTTCAGTCATGAGTAACCACACCAGTTTATTTGAAGTTAATGAATTTATTTCCCTATATTAACAAAGCTAGCATGATATAAGTGAATCTCAAAATCAAATGATATATGTATACGAACATTATTAGCTGTCCATAACGGCGGAAGAAACGCAATCTACGCAAAATCTGAATTATAATGCACTCGGTTATAGCAATGCAAATCACTAATATAAGTAACTGCATTTGACTAATTCATACATCGGTCAGCATAACAAGACTTCAATTTAGCATGGTGCATCAGATGTACACCTCGACTAGCCTCTAATTAGCACTGGCATGTGGGGCTTCATGCAACACAAATTTAGAAAACTTCTAGCTTGGGCCCTATCAAAATAAGCAGTTGGTACCTAGGAAGGAAAACACAATGCATAATACAATTATCCTTTCATATTTACCAAATACAATCAGCATTCAAGGAAAAGTCTTCGTCCCTCAGGTATCGGTTCGATCAGCATGGGGCAGATTTCAAATGGGGCAAAGTTAAGGGCAAGTTTCCTTGCGGCAGCAAGGAGAATGGGGCAAGAGTTACTGCATAGGCAAAACGGGGCAACATTAAAGTTAAAGTCTTTAGGGCGAGAATTCTTTAAAGTCTCTTTCTCTGCGACAGAGAAAAGGCATCAAGAGGTCGCTCTAAAATGGCTTCTTGAATCTTGCTTCAAAATGGCATCGTAGAAAATGGCTGACTTCTCTTTGTCCGGTGGGTTTAAGTAAGAAACAATCCAAATTCTTCAGGGTCTTCCATTGGAGGGTTCATAGGGTGGCTTCAATTTGACCAATGAATAGTGTCTTTCTCCTAGTACTCATTTATGCATACATTGTCCTTGGAACACAAGTTGCAACAAAGTTTGCCAATTATTTTGGTATCAGTGCTTTTATTGTCCGCACCTGCAGGAGCTGACCTTGCATCAAAAGGGATGCAACCAGCCTAGCACGAAACCTTGAGATAAGTGTATTAGTCATTTCTACTGGAAAAATACAACCTTTAAAATGAAATACTAAATCTTTGTTAGTGCAAGTGAAAACCACGCAGTTAAATTTGAGACCAGGCAACTAGGCCAAAGCCTCTGCTAAATTTAAGCTAAGCATAAAACAGTTTCAACAAGAAATCATAGAATACATTTGCAATTATGACGGATTACTACATTTGCTGATTCTTCATGATTAATTAAGCCCGTTTATAATAATGGCGAACTACTCCGTGGGCACAATTCCTCACGTACATTATTTTTCTTTGCTAAAATCACACTACCTTATACGATTTTGATTATATGATATATTAATATTTGTGAGACCTTCTTTTCTGCGTCATCAGGGGCTGCCGGCTTGGCAGCATTCTTCCAACTGTCATCTTGGTGCTCCAACAGTTGAACTGCCAAGATCATAATCAGGACCATAGTTTCCTTTTTTTATCAACACTTATTAAGCATTTCTGAATTATAAGGGTTCAACGCATTGCCAGTGTGTCAAAGATTAGGTACATTAAGCTGAAATCTATTTCAGACCCAGAGGAAGTAATGCTAATCTGCCTTTGCCCTCTCTGGTGTGACAATAAGAGCCCATGAACGATGGTATCCCCTGGACACACCCAAGCAAGGAAAAGGGAAATGGGAATCAAGCGAGATAGGACGGGTCTGACACTTGTTCTCGTCATCATTATCTCTGACGAGTTTCTTTACAAATGTTGTACCCTTGTCTTCCCCTCGTGTTTGCTTCTGGAAATATCTTACTGCTAAACCTGAAAGAGCCTGAATACTACAGTGGTTCATTACACAAGCGTTTCCACACTTGACAGCAAATAAAATCGTAGCTACTCCCTCAGCTAAGTGAGCATCTGCTTGATTCATCCTTAAAGTTCACTTCATAAGCATTACTTCACCATGCCACTGCGTTAACAGTTCGCCTTAGGCTCTCACGTTTGGCTGGTTGCATATGCATGTTGAATGCATACAGGCTCCCACATTACCGTGAGTTCTATACTAATAAACACTTGGTTGTGTGTGATGGCATTTATGTTACATCACAGAAATACTACTGTCTGTCTTTTTTTGCTTCCGACTTGCTTTTCAACTTTTACCTCTCAGTCTTCTTTCCAATGACAAACTGCGAGTGTCAATTTTCCAAATCATTCTCCTTTTTTAATCATATGCATAGTCACTGACCTTGTGTGTTAACCCTTGTTTCTTTTTTTCAGGCACCTTTTTCAATATCTTGCATATGGGGGCCATCGTGGAGTTCTCTGAACTAGGTGATTTCGAGGGATCAAGCAAGTGCTAATTAAGTGAGGTAAACCTACACCTACCTATTACTTACTTTGTCGTTATTTTGGGGCTCGATATTTTGCCCATGATTTTAAAATAGCAAGATATTACTTGATCATATTTTGACTGGATACCCTTAAGAAGAAGCAGAGAGTGTCCTTTGATTCTTTTGATTCAGGCTCCCTCAAGCTATTGGCTTTCTTGTGTTTTTCATTGGTTGCCATTCCTTGAATTGTCTGTCCATCAATGCCACAGCGTTTTGAGGATGTCTGTATTGTCCCATTCGCGTTCCCATTAGATTATGGCCCTCTTTTAGGCTGCAGATGGGACATGTAACTTGAGACCCAAAGTGTGTTCTTTAATGTGTTTCCTTTGTTGACACAACATTTTATTTTCAGATATATGTTGTTTTTTTATTTTTTATTAAGGAAGTGCTTGCTTGTTTGGATGCCTTTGTTTATCTTAAAGGCACAGTGCTTCCATTTACTTCCCTTGCATGTTGGGGAGAGAGCAGGACAGCACCATATCTACAAAGGTATGGCAGTGCTTCTACTGCCATTCCCTGAACAAGCAGACTTTCTTGTTGCTTAACTCTGCACTCCCTGATTTGCTTTGGTGTCCAAAGGTGTCTGTGTGAGTCCAGCATAGGTTTTGTACTGGAAGGGTGCCCTTCCAGTCCAAGTACTATGCTCAGACATAACTTCATACATTTACAAATTTCTATTTGTGCTGTACTGTATGGCATGCAAGCAAAGTTAGAAAAGGTAGCACCACTTTTCTCCCTCTTTGCACCTGCCTCAAAGAGGAATTCATTATTGATGAAAAGCCCTGTCCACAAGTTAGTAGATAGGGCTCTGCATCATAAACCGTGGCTAGTTGCAAGGGAAAACCAATGTACAAGCCATGGGATGCCCCCGTGCACAGCGTAGAAATGAAGCACTACTCTGCATACTTTCCAGTAGCAAGGTGCATCATTTTTGGCAATTTTGTACATGTCAAAATGTTGAAAAATGTGTACCTTCATTTTCTATCCCTTTTTCAGAATGCACATCTTTGAGAGCACAGCTTAACCTGTATAATGCATACAATTCAGCAAAGGGTCCCTATTCTGAGCTTCCACATCTGTGCAGCCTAAACTTTGGCATCATTATGGGATTTTCTTTCCAGGACAGCTAGGGCATCACATACAAAGGAGCAAAACTACTATTAAGCACTTCCCTTATCAAAAAGCCAGACCTGTTGGGTTTGCCAGTCCATCTGCCCTTTGTATTTATTTTCACCGTTGCACCACAGTGCAGTGATGAACATGCCTTGTTTCAGAACTACACTCATGAAGAGATAGATTATGTTGTACTGTTCCTTTGGAGACTTGTTGATAGCTATACCATTTCTTAAATGCCTTCTGCACTACTCACAGTCTCAAGCCACAGAAAGTGGCCCATTGCAAACGACAGGGCATTTGTCAACCAGTATAGCCTGATACAGAAGGCTATTATACCATTATAACATTTCACCTGTTGAGAGCAAAATGTTTTAAATTTAATAGGGGGAACTAATGTATTAGAACTAGGAACACACTAGGAAAAGTGATTGAAAGCCAATCTTGGAGTCTTGTGTATAAACATACTAATCATAAAAATGGTTGCAGTTTGTGACCAATATTAATTTTTTTGAATGAACCCAATTAGTATTAGGTCAGTTTTCATTGAAATGTGGCACTGGTTGCTTGGACCACACTCTATTCCCCCTGAAACGTTTACTTCACTTCAGAAAGGGGAAGTAGTCTAAAGGTGTCACCTCTCCGTTTGTGAATCAGTTACCACCCCATCTTGTTGGTCAATAACGTTTTGTTTGAATATGGATAAGAACTACAACTTGGAAGGGACTCCCAGCGTAGATTCCTTCCAAATTGTGATTCATAATTCATTTCTAAATCCATTTTAGAAATCGGTGAAATGTTACTGGCTCCTAAAATGTGTTTAATACAAAACAACAAATTTAGCAAATCACAGGTTTGCGAGCACTTACATGTTTACTACATCCGGCCCCTAGATAATTACCAAAGGCACTGCATTCACTGGATTCACTGCATGTTACCTTACTGCTCTGATGCACTCTTTTCAAGTTTTCTGTCGTACTAAGGCAGTAACATCTCTGAAAGTTGATTGCAGTAATAAACGTCAGGGCTATGAGCCATGATGGACCTCGAAGCTTTGGCATTAGCAGTCTGACCATGCCAGAGCACAGGCAGAGGAGGAATCACGCACGGATTATCCCTAGAGACTCTTTCTAACCACTTCGAAGAAAAATAATCCTTTTACTTTGGAACGTCTAATTAATGAATATCGGGCGAGATCTTTTTCCTCCTCTAGGGACTTGCACGGTTTAATCTGTTGGGAGATGGATGCATTACTTGTGGAAATGCTGCGTCATTCCTTTTGGGAGACATCCCTTATTTCTGTGACTAGTCATTTGAGCGCAAATTGTTTATTATCAGACGCTCTTTTCATATGCCGGGAAATAGGCGGATTAGTTTAAATTGGCTTTATAATATTTTTTGGGGGGGAAATCTCTTAGTCTTGAAAACTTATCTCGAAGGAAAGTAAATGTGAAAGGGTAATGGACGAAGTATTCCTGCTGACTGCTCTTTTCTATTTGGCTGCAGCACGATTGTTTTTTTCTTTCATTGCAGTAAAACAAAAAAAACATTCTGTGAGCATCGTGCAGAAAAAAGGTCACTCACCAGAAGGGTTTCAGCGCACCACACAACGCCGTTGTGCTGAGAGATCTTTCTCAGCATTGACGTATGAAAGTAGTGAGCAGAGACTGAACAGCAATTGGCGCGCTTTTGTTTTAAAAAATATCAGTCTACATTAAAGTGGTCGGAATGGCAGCCAGTCTAAAAATAATTTTTTCCTCCTGGTTTCTGGGTAGTAATTTCATTGTCTACTTTCTGCTGATTTTACCTTCAAAATGATGTGTTGTGAGGGATGGAAAAGAGGATACGCTGAAATTCAAGACACCAATAATAAAATGTTTCAACATCATGCCATGTTGCACATGTTTTCTAAGTGAGTCTCTTTCTCAATGGCATACGATTAATTACAGCAGTTCCACCTTAGTAACATATTCACCAAGATGAAATATTAAATGATTTGTTGTAGAAATAAAGAATCTGGTGTGATTGGAAATTATTTTTTCAGTCTAGACGAGACACAGACTGATGTAATAAAAAATGTAATAATACACACAGATGCATAGGTAGATACATACATAGAGGGGCTTTGGATCACCTCTTTTAATCGATTAAGTATGTTCAAAAAGTCATTGATATTTTAGTTCCATCCATCCATTCGCTCTCTTGCACTGTGCATTTTGCCTGATCAGTCGTGCTCATCTGTCTGGGAAGAAGTGTACTTCCACACCATGCTTTTAGGGCACACAAAGGGATAAAGGGGATCATTTTGACCTCAGCGGTCTTTTTTAAAGACTGCTGAGGGACCGCCGTGCGGAAGACCGCCAGTGGTGGCGGTTTGCCACTGGGCCTATTATGACCGTTGGCAGCTCTCCGTCCTTTTACGGACGGAGAGCCGCCAACAGCCACACTGGCGGGAGGCAGGGAAGTGGAGGTTGCTTCACCTCCACCGCCACGCCAACAGAACACCGCCCAGCGAATCACATCCTGTGATTCGCCGTGGCGGTGTTCTGTTGGCGGTGTGGTGTCGGCGGAGCTGCCCCAATGGCTCCTGTCCCCTCCCGGAGGATCGTCGGACCAGGTAAGTCGATCGTCCGTGAGGGGAGGGGGGTGGGGGGGTGTTGTGTGGGTGCATGGGGGTGTGCGTGTGTGTATGTAGAGGGGGTGTGTGAGTGCGTGTATGCATGCAGGGGTGTTGTGTGTATGGGAATGAGTGCATGTATGTCTGTGGGTATGTCTGTATAGATGTGTGCATGTATGTTTGAATGTGGGTGTGCGTGTATGACTGTGTGTGTGGATGTAGGCATGTATGTCGGCGTGTGTGCATGTAAGTGTGTAGGTGGTGCCTGCGTGCGTGTCGTGTGGGTATGGGTGAAGTGATGTTGGGGGTCGGGGTGGGGAGGGGGGCCCTGCCACCTTTGGGGGGTGGCAGGGGTGGTGGGGGGGGTAGGGGAGGGAATAAGGGTGGGGGTGGGGGGTGGGGGAGACCCCTATCTGTGCCAGGGAAGGAATTCCCTGGCACTGATAGTGCTTACCGGCATGGATTTCATGGAGGTTCAAACCGCTGGAAATCCACAGCGGTAAGCCGGGTCCAAATACCGCCGGCGGTATAGTGACGGCCGCCGGGCTGGAGAAGCAGGTCTCCAGCCCGGCGGGCGGAACGGAGAACAGGCGGATGACCATGGCGGTAACCGCCATGGTCATAATTCCACAAAGTAAGACCGCCAGCCTGTTGACGGTCTTACCGCCGGTTCTCCGCCTTCCGCCAGGGTCATAATGACCCCCAAAGTGTTGTAGTAATTGTGGGAGAGACAACAGGGATTATCTGGGAAACATGAAATACTTACTATTAAAAGAGAGGGGTGTAGGAAAATCAAGGGGTTTAAGGAATATCAACTGGCTTGCACAAATGTGCGAGCCAGTTGATATTCACAAAATACACACTTAAATCTACTTCAGTAATGTTAACTGCTGGATAGAGTCAAATGTACACAAACTAACAAATGGAGTAGGTCCAGTACCAAACATAGCCAGTCACTGAAACTGCAGCATAATATCACTGAAATAAATGTAGGAAAGGAACAACACGCACAACATGAAGGAAATTTTAGGGAAATAAAAATAAAAATATATTTGTCCAAAATAATTAACTAACGAAATATATGTAAAATATAAACAAATCTGAAACATATAGACCAGTGGTTCCCAACCTTTTGACTTCTGTGGACCCCCACTTTATCATTAAAGGAACCCAGGGACCCCCACTGAATCGTCATTGGAATCCGGGGACCCCCACTGAGTCATTTCTGGAAACATGGGCCCTAATTTGTCAATATTTGTTAATATTTTTTAATTTTCTAAGCAGTTGTGGACCCCCTGAGAAGGCTTCACGGATCCCCAGGGGTCCCCGGACCACAGGTTGGGAACCACTGATATAGAATTTTTTTTATAAACAATATGAACTGTAATTTATGCTATAAGTAAAATAAATCTCATACTGCTGCAAGGCAACATTCAGCACAACTGCAAATGCAAGGTCCAATGGAGTTAACAATTAGGATTAAACCACAGCCACAAACAGGATTTCATTCTCATATGAACCAGTCACACACACTTCTGGTCATATAGGAAAGCAACATACAGCCAATCCTTTCATCATGTTGTGACTATTTTTTTATGTGCCCCTCATTTTAAGGAAGAGCTATCTGAGGAGGAGAGAGGGTATTTGCGGGAAAAGGATCACCATTGCTGCTATGCCCGAGGAAGCAATCATTGCGAGCTACTGTTTCTCCCATGAAGTGATTCTTGACATGGATGCAGACTCGGAGCATCACCACCCAGGTGCCCCAGTTTATCGCCATGCCACAGTCACAGATAGAAAGGCAACTGATTGCAAGGCAATTCTATGCAATTGCACTCATTCTTTGGCTATTAAGTGACTTTGATTGCAGTCATGTGGTACTCCTGCTGTCCTTTCACAGGGAACACTATTTGTGCAACAGACACTGCTGGCAGTCTATCAACTTCCAAGCTCTGAGCGATGCCAAGGGCTGTCTCACCAATGTATATAATGCATTTCCTTGAAGCACACACAACAGATTTGTATTTTGTCAGCCTCCTTTTGCGTGTCAGTTTGCTGCTGGTAATTTCAGTGACATGTGGCTAATAGGTAAGTGGAACTAATGCACACTAGCACTGGATGAGTATCTGGGGAATGGCATCTCCAGCATAGTCTCTGCCAGATCTCAATAGCCACACAGAACTTTCAGTGCATCCATTTATAAATTTTCTGTGTCAGAAACCCCTTTCAGAGAGCCATAGGGCAAGTAGGAGGTACTGGGTCCAACCAAGGGGTTTGAAGATTTTCACTACTGATGCTTACAATGGATCCTGAGCTACTGGGCTAAGTACCCATTCAGCGCTTGACTCTCAGTCATAACATAGATCTAGTAGCACAAGGCGTCTCAGCGGGGACGTAGATACTGGGGGATAAACACAGGCTAACAACTCAAAGTATGTTCAATAGCAGCAATAAATGACTGCCCAGTCAAATACTCACTTTTATGAAAAAAGGAGTATTTATATGTGAACAAAAATTAAAATACGGCATAAACAAACATCACATAAAGCTCGCTGACATCAGGATTCTACTGGTAAATAGGGAGAGCCCTGAGTCGCACTTCCCTCTCTCTAATGAATTGGTTATTTCCATTCAATCTAGGCTACATTCAGGTTAGGTACCACTAGTAATCTGAGTCTCAGAAGCCCCACTTTGAATCTTTCAAAGTCAAATCCGTACCAGAGACCAAAGTGCTGTGCAGCAGAACAAGTTCCCCTGGGGCCTTCTAGCCCTACAAGCAGCCTTAACTGCTCCTGCCGGGGTTGGGCCTCTGGAGTTTTTGGGAGTGTTTCACTCATCAGCATCACAGAGAGCTGCAGTGGCTGCTGTTGTTGAGTAGCACTCGTGGCTCTGCAGGTGCAGCCTCTGTGGATCTGAGACGCTTCCTCCCATAAGACAATAAATTCCTCTTATCCTTCCCACAAGTGGGTGGTTGATTGCTCTGATTTCAATCCTCAGACGAGGGTTCTGACCCACACAGGTCATCACGATGGCCTCTCCTCTTGACAACAGCTTGAACCAGGCAATGGGCCTTGGACTTTCCAGTGGCCACCTCTGGCATATCGGGTCACTGACCTCAGACCTAATGCGGGCAACGGTCCAATCTGCACAGCAGTACCTCTTCCCAGTGGGCCCCTCTGGCAGACAGGGTCATCAACATCATTCCACACACAGGCTATGCCCCGATCAGCATTGCCGTTGTCTTCAGAGCAGCCACCTCTGGCACATGTGATTCCCAGCTTCACTCTGAACATGAGCTATGGCCAAACTGGCACAGCAATAATCTTCCTAACAGTCCCCTCTGGCGTATGGGATCACTGACTTCACTCTGCACACAGGCTAAGGCTTGACAATTATACCTATCATAGCTAGCTTCACAGCAGTTCCTTCTGGCATATGGGGCCATTGACTTCAACCTGCACATGGACAACAATCCAATCAATGCAGAGGCAGTATACTCACTCCTTGCTACAGGGATCCACTTGCCAGGTCCCCCCTCTGGATTTTGCTCTCTCCACACACGCTCCTACTCTTCACTGAGCACTCTGGTCTTGGCAAGCAGGCAGGCACTGGTGCTCCAGGCTACAGGGTCAGGAGGTCTTGGATTTCCCTGGGTGATAGCCCCTCACCCAAATGGGATACTTGCAGGCCTTAGCCAATAGCCTGGGTCTCAGACAGAAGTTTTGGAGGGTTTCTCCTCCTCACAGAGTCAAACTGGCTGCCTGACAGTTGACAATTTTTGGGGCCTTGAGCTCCTTTTCCTATAGTACATTCCCAGACACTAAATGTGACTTAGCATCCAAATCTATGAAGTTTGTGATGGGGTTTACCTCCGTTGGAAGAACCCACTTTTCTGTCTGGCCCTTCCTCCAGAAAGCAGTCTGTCACAGCAGAAGTTACTCTAAATCTGATAGTCCTTCAGCACAAGCAATGGAAGTGACTAGAGGTACACACCTGGTTATAAGTCACAGTGCTATGTGCAACAAAAGGTTAACCCAGGATCCCAGCCAACTCTTTTGGGGTCTATTATCAGCCCCATCTCCTTCTTGAGATGTGCACAGGCGAGCACAGGCGTGCACAGGTGTCTCCCCGGTGACCTCCCTCCGAATCAAAAAGCACTCCTTGAAGTGCACTGAAGAGCCAGGCTCTCTTTTCTCCGTTGTGTGTCACACCCAGCTCACAGGAATGAAGCAACCCACAAATCTGTCTGGGGGATTCTTCTACCTTCTCATGTTCCTCCAGTCAGCCCCAGGTTTCTAAAAATGGAACCCAGAATCTTCCATTTATTTTACCATTCATAGCCACTCATACACCAAGCAGATGCATATGCCAACACACACACACACTGCACAGTGCTACATTCTAACTTGATATAGGCCAAGGGTGAGTTAAAGATACAGAAGCAAAACTCTACATGTGTGAGCCTGTATGTCTCACACCAGTGACACAGATAGAAAAAGATAGAAAAAGCCTGTTGATCTCCACATGGTATGTTGCCACCACCTCTCTTGTACTACTTAACCCCTGGCAAAGGTGATAACCTTCCACCACTATGAGGGTAGCCCTATCGGCACCCCTTCTGGTCCAACAGGACTGCAATCCTTGAGACAGGCCTATGTTATGACACACACGCATTTTCTGTGTTCGCCTATCACAACAATGATCAGCACCAGGGATCAAGACATCATTACAGCTGGGTCACTTAGCACCACGTGAAGAACTTTTACATCCTAGAAATGTGTTACATTTGTAAGGAAATTACTTTATAAATATCTCAAGGCTTTGTTGCAGGTGATGCTGGGTGTGCCTTCTCAACCTATCTTCTCACACCTTTCTGACATCCAACCAGACCGCCTCAACAGAGGGAACACATGTGTACACAAGGTATCATTGAATTTTTTTTGTATCCTTAAATAGTGTTATAGATGTCTCAGCCATACAGAGGAAGGTAGCCCTTTACTTCCCAAAAGTTGTGCACAAGATTATTGCAACCTGTTAATTGTTGCACAACAGCGGCATGTGATGGGGCTTACCTATAGTCCTTTCTCCGAACTACAAGCATCCAGGTTCCTGGGGAGGGATAAAGAACAAAGGTCAGCATTGTCAGGTATGTTAACAACTGATGTTCTCATTTTTCACTTGAAGGGCTATTCCTCTGGTAGGAATGTGTCCAGCCAATGATGAATGATGGATTTTGGCCTCATTTACATATGAGGCAACAGTTATGTCTAACCATGTCCTCAAATTAGCAGGCCTCAATGCAATATGCATTCTCTAACACATCTATTTTCTCAGTATGGCATTCATTCTTTTCATATTAGTACAGTCACCAGCCACATACAATACATATTTTTCCCTGCAAATGTTTTGTAGCATTTTGTCATTCTTACATTCATTGCAAATACAATTTTACAGAGCTATCTCTTCCTCCGCTATGTCTATGGACATCTTCATGCACTGGGTCAAGAATTTTGTGCGGGGTAGGGGAGGGGAGAATCACAAGTCTATTGGCAGAGATCTCTGTCTACTGCAAAAAAGGATATGACACTCAGGAACTGAAAATAGCCCAATACTGTGCCAGCCATTCTTCACAACAGGATCCTCCTCTGACTTTTTTCTAGTTTAGCAATGAAGAATTAA
This sequence comes from Pleurodeles waltl, assembly GCF_031143425.1. Taxonomy (NCBI): domain Eukaryota; kingdom Metazoa; phylum Chordata; class Amphibia; order Caudata; family Salamandridae; genus Pleurodeles; species Pleurodeles waltl. The sequence continues at coordinate 485,033,286 of NC_090438.1, read as the reverse complement.
AGATAAATTGCAATCTGCAGAGGAAAGAACTGCCACAAAAAGTGTGAGGACCTCAAATGCTGGACATGTCTGAAGTCACAAGATGAGCTGACGGTATTCTCCCAGCCACAAATACAGGACCCGTGAATTACACCACTGCTTAGAAGAGGCATGAAAGCAGCCTAGCTGAACGTCCATGTTTAAAAGGAGGCATCTGAGCAGAATAATATCATATTATAGATGCTTTTTTTTTTTAAAGTTTTGTTAAGCCATGCCTACCGTTTACTGTGTCTTGATTATGTCCAGTTTGTCTGTACCATAGATCATCCTACCAAATGATCTGAGGAATTAAATAATATTTTGTTTTTACAATGTAATACTTTTTCAATAGATGTTTAGGGTCCGATGGAAAATGTGTTCACAAACTCGAACTTTATAATTCGAAAATGCAGCTAATACTTGAAATCCTTTAATGAATCATTGTAATATGCCTTACTTGAAATGTGTGTTTTGTGCATAATCCTTATGTTTTGCCTATTTTTACTTTTTATGATGCTATAAGTACATTTTGCATGATGGACAACATACATAGGTGGCTTAATTTTATCGTCTGAAAAACACGATGTTCCTCAGTAATTGTTAAACACACTATGACTACTTCCGATATTCGATCATCACATAGAAAGAATGTAGACATTGTTGGTCTACACCATCATTGAACACCATTTGACCAATCACTCATGTCTAAATTCCTGTTTGCAAACATAATTGTTCCAGTTATTCTTGTAATCCCACATGCAATAGTTTCATTTTACCATGTTTTCGAGAGATGAATAACACATTTTATTGTGATGTTACATGTGCTTCGGATACATACTACATGGTGATAAACAAACCAGACAGGTAATTTTGCCATTCTAGTGTTTCCATGGGAAGCAGTAAGCATCTAGGACGTCTGACTGCTGAGCTGGAAGAGTTTATATGAACCAATCAAAATCACAGTGGCATAATCTAAGAAAGATGTTCTGCATTGTGGGCCTGGTGCCTGGTTTTAAGATTTTCAAATCAGGGTAGAAGCTGGTTTCCAATTTTGGGCTCCAAACAACCAGCATTAAAATTAGTAGGTGTGAATTGTATAACTGAATAGACAAGTAGAGTAGAGTGCTTTGAGATGGCAATATTTATCACATTGAATGTCAATGTCTTCTTCATAAGTAATTGTATGTCGATGAAGTTTGAGCATATGAACTCATAATTTCTTTATATTTTCTCCATTTCTTTTCAGTGCAAGGAGCTGGCAAAGCAAAATGAAAGCAGGGCCTGGAGCAAGGATCATCCTGTGAATGCCTTGGCTGATAGCCAGTCACAATATATTAATACCACCACTGAGGAAGAGGACTCAATCAACAGTAGGGAGAGGGAACCTGCTATGGAGACTCCTATGCTCTGCTGCGAAAAGATTCTGGGATACATGCAACAAAATGTCCTACGAACACAGCACAGGAAGTATAAAAATCATTTTGCATACCTTGACCCTAAAAAGTGATCAATAAATTAATCATATAACAAGAGGTGAAAAAACATAAAGAAAAACATATGCAAGAGGCAGTTCTTTGCAAAACATAAATGATTGTATTAAAAGATCTATAATATATACATCATGTTTGAAATACAATGGTATGGCTCCTTAGGTTCAAACAGAGTGCTCAATAGAAGTGCTTGTGAAAAAGTAGGCAAGGAAAAGCTGAAAGAAGATCAAAGAATAAACAATTATAATTCTCTCAGCAGTGCTGAAGAACCACTGCATACTGCCTGTCCATAGTCACAATATGGTAAAAGTACATCCATTGAATAAGGGGGGCTGCCTAAGTCACTATTTCTCCTCCTGAGGATATAGGGTTCAGTCGAGGCCGAAAAAAGATGCTGTTGATGTTTCATTAGGACAAAGCAGTGAATTAAAAGTACAGCCTATGAAATAGAAAAACTAATCTAAGTGAAGATTATTAATGCATAATTTGAAATTGAATGTGTTCTCATCTGTATGCACAACCCTTCACCTGGGCTATGTGCACCATATCCTCCTCTATCATGAACATGCAAACAATATATGTAGCGGAGGCAATGTGGCTCCTCATCTGCATCAATTCTGTGAAGTCAAAAGATACCCAATCAATGCAGCATCTCACACATGACAGGAGAATAATAATCCTATCTAATCGAGGTGACCTGCCTGGCCTGATGATGATATATGTAATTAAATGGACACACTGACGCGCAGCTTTTGCTCCGTGGACCCTGTACTATGTTGCGGCACCAAGAGAGAGAAGGCTGATTTACTCAGGAGGCCTCTGTCTCACCACAGAGGATACAAAGGTATCTGTCAGTTTCGGTGAGCAGTTCTGCCCCCTTTCTTTGAACATTTTGGGAGCCACATTACCTAGTTGGATTTTGTCCACAGTTTGTATTTTCTTTCTTTTTGCAGTGGCAATTTTGAAAGGGTATGTAACCTCAATACAGTATTAAAACGTACACACCAATGAGGTGCAGGGTTTGCTTCGGGGACCATGTAGTGTGTTGCTGTGTCAGGAAAGAGAGGGCAACTATGTTGCAAGAGCAGTAAGCGGAGGGCATCATGGTCCATTCTTTTCTGTTTATGATTAAGCAGGGTGCTTGTGCAGAGCAACATTTTAACTTGGGAATGCTTTTCCACAGTTGATTGGCTAATTTAATCAGAAGGCACTCTCTCACCATAGAGGATATAAAGTTATCCGTTCTTTTCAGTGAGTAGTTCTGCCCCTTTTTTGAATGTTTTTGAGAGACACAAACTAGTTGGATTTTATCCACAGTCTTTCTTTTTTTCTTTTTGTAATGGCAATTGTGGAAAGGGAATGTAAACTTGATACATCATTTCCTGAAGTTCAGACATTGTTTTTAAGGTGAGCCAATTTTTGAGTAGAATTTGTTTTGTCCTGTCGTGTGTGAGATGCTATATTGATTGGGCTTCCTTTGACTTCACAGAATTGGTTAATACCTGCAGATGACAAGCCACATTGCCTCCGCTGCATATATTGTTTAAGTGTCCATGATTGAGGAGGATACAGTCCACATACTCCAGGTGAGGGATTGTGCATACAGGAGAAAACACATTCAACATCAAACTATGCATTAATAATCATTATTAGATTGGTTTTGATCTTTTATAGGTTGCCCCTTTAATTTACTATTTTGTCCTTATGAAGACCCGCCTCTAATACTTTAATTGGCTTCTTGTATTTTAGAGTCAAACGTTGACAGCATCTTTTTTCAGCCTGTACTGAACCCAATATCCTCAGAATATGAAATAGTGACTCAGGTGGCCACCCTCATTAAATGGATTAACTGTTACCTTATTGTGACTGTGGACAGGTTGTATGCAGTGGGTCTTGAGCACTGCTGCCAGAATTTGAATTGTTTATACTTTAATCTTCTTTCAGCTTTTCCTTACCTACCTTTTCACAAGCACTTCTCTTAAGCACCCTGTTTTAACACAAAGGAGCAACCACTGTATTTCAAATCTCAGGTATATACTATAGAACTTTAAATACAATGTAATTGTTTTGCATTGAGCTGCCTCTTGCATATGTTTTTCTTTATGTTTTCTCTTCTGTTGTTATATGATGATTGATTTATTGATCACTTTTTAAGCTCTATGTATGCAAATTGATTTGTTTACTTCATGTGCTGTGTGTGTAGGAGCATTTTGTTGCATGTATCACAGTAGACCCAGTTCCGTCACCATGTTGGGTTACCCCATTGATTTGTTATGGCGAAAAGACTCTGTGCAGATGCTGGGTGGAAGCTGTTGAGCACAATAAGGTGGGAAGAAGTGGTTATTAGGGTGACAATAGGACTCCTCATGGCCCTAAAGAGGTTCTTAAGGTGGTATCCTAGTAGCAGGCCCCAACATAATCTGAGCTACAGGCTTCTGCTGCAATCCTCCAAAGGCCCCTTAATGATGGACCCTTTAGCTGTCCCCCCGGCTAAACTTCCTTCTCCTGAAAGTGCCTGTGAGGAAAAGAAGCAAATGAGGAAAGCATTTCCCACAGATAGACAAGAGCCCTTGTGTATTCCCCTGTCATGAGAATGTCACAATGGCTGCTTTCAAGGTAGCTATGAGGGACGTGGTTGCTGGTCAACTAGTGATCACTCAGGGAGCAAATGAGTTAAGTAGTCAGAAGCTCCTCTCTGGGACACAATGGATGACTAGCATAAAGCACTATGGGCCAAATATACAAAAGAATTTTGAATGGGCAAATCCTGTGATTCACAAGATAAATAGGTCTGCAACTACAAAATCCCTATTTGTTATGTACAAAACCCTATGAGGTTCAAACGGTTTTCCAATTTGTAAATGGGTTTTGTGACACATACAGATTCAAAATTTGGAAGGGGTATGAAAGTGGTATTCCTTCCAATTTGCAGTTCACTAATCTGTGTAGCAATGGTGTAGGATCACAGTTCCATTCACAAAACACTGGCCACTTACCAACTCCTCAAAAGAGATAGCAACTCAGGACCTCATTATTACTTTGGCGGTCAGAATACTCTGACTGCCAAAGCTGCGGGTAGGAGGCAGCCATGATACCATGTGCCTCCCTCCCCGTCTTATTACGATTTTCCCACCAGGCTGACCAGCGGGAACATCGTATGACGATGTTCCCAGTGCTACGGTATTGGCCATACCATAGCGCACTAGCACCATCGGAATGCGCACTGTCTGCAAAGCAGACCGTGCACATTCCAAGGATGCTGGGCAGGGGGGCCCCTGCCCATACCATGAGTATGGGCAGTGCATGCCCCCGTGATCCCTGCACTGTGTTTCCACCAGCCTTTCCAGGGTTGGTGGAAGCAGCAGTCGTGATCAGCATGGCAGCACTTCAGTTCAGATCCTCCATTGCTGACCATAAGTTTGCCCTCCTTCAGCTCATCAGGAACCTTGTTCCCAGCGGTGACCGCGGTCCCCTGGCAGTCCAACCCCAGGGTCTTAATGAGGCGATCGGACCACCTGGAGTGCAGCGGTCCTACCGTCACTGCAGAACTAGCGGTCTCAAGATCGCAGCCTCGTAATGAGCACCTTATTCGCGAAAGGGTGATACATTTTCTGGATCTTTCAGAACACAGCCTGGGTATAGGCTTTCCACGGGCACTAAGGACTTTGGGCCAGATGTATCAAAGGCTTTTACCCATTCTATGTCTATGGAAAAATGTTTTAGTACATATGGCCCTTTGTCACTGTCCCAATCCAAGACAGAAAGCCAGTTGAAATGCTACCACCCTGCAGTATTTGAGTGAGGGGCATTTCCGGTAATGATCAATTTCCGTGAAATATCACAGGTGTGATATATGAAACCCCTACCCTCTTTCATGAGAGAAGAGCACACTACAAACACTAGGAAATAATGGATATATTTTACATATATATCTTAAAATTCAAATCCTATTCTAGTGCACACAATATGCGTAGTACTATAATAATAAGACTGAATAGTAGCTACAGAGATTATTTGAAGCGTGTAGAGCAGAAAATATTCAACAAATGCAACATATGGAATGTATAATTTTACATCAATCCCACCCTCATAAATTTGGCCTACTAAACTAAAATTAACACCAAAGGGAAAGCCTACTTTGAGTATCAAAGTTGATTCACACCCCCATGCCTGCTTTGAAAAATGAGAATACGGTTCAATATAATAGTGTCATCTGCTATTCTTGTCTGCTTTGGAAGGCAACCTGAGAAGCCCAGCAAGTAAAAGCTGAGAACACCTCCCAGTAGCCTTCAGGAAAAGTAGGTGATGTGTTTTTGCATTGCCCGTCTTGTCTCATTGTTCTGGCACAAAGTTCCTTTCTACTCCTTTACACGCTGTTCCCAACTTATATGACGTTAACTTATAACTGATGAAACTTTCAGAATAAACAATTAGCAGGTCAAGGCCTGATGTCCTTTAATTATTTTCATTCTGTAAGACCACACCATAATAATAATAATATTAATAATAAATGAGAAATGCCATTATCAGTTTATTTGAAACCTTGTTCAGGACTCAATAAAAATTATTTAGAACAGAAAGTTCAATTCAGATTAAATACTGTGAATATTCTCCAGCAGACTTGATTATCACATTGTAAATAATAATGACAATAACAAGCATGCATTCTATATTTGTCACTTCTGTCTAAACAATCAAACTATGCAGCTTTAAAAGGGGAATACATAGAAGAGAAAACCCAGATAATTATAACATGCCCAGAATGATAAAAAATATATTTGTGATGAATATATTTGTGTGCATATTCAAGAGTATACATATGTTGGAATTAATTGTTGTAATCTAAGCAATACTTATGCACCCCAAGCAAGACAAATGATAATGATGTATAATTGATTTGTGTCTAATTGTATGCAGCGTTTAGATTTTGAGATTACTTTCAGATTTGTCTTGTTTTATTTATTTGTTGTATTATATAGTGCAGGGTAACACCTACCAGGTTCTAGTGCACTGCATACGGCATGGTGAAACATGCAGGACTATTCACAAAGGTAACATACACTTATGAGTAATTTACATGTGTAAAATTCTCTCAAACTTTCAGTTAATTTTGTTACTATGTGCTATTCACATACTGCCAGTGTAAAGTTACTCAGAATCAGGTGGGTGACTGCTCCTCTCTAACCCTTCTTAAATCTCTCCTTACTCCTCCCAAAACCGCTCTGATTTAGCCCCTTTCTTAGCAACTGCCCCTGGTCCCTCCTACATTCACTAATATGTAACAAACTGACGTGTGAGGATCTCCCTATAGCAAAGATTAAGGATGTGGAGGAGGAGAGTTGCACTCATAGAATCATGGATAGCATTTTGTAGTACTAGAGTAGTACTATTGTAGTATTAAAAAACTACAATACTAGTTCAATAGTATCAGTTTTCTAGTACTAAAAGTTATATAGTAATGTAGTGCTAAAAGTTCTAAAAAATTCAATTTTTAAATAGGAAAACAACATTTGTCATCAAAGGTACAGGGGTAATAGTGCTGTAATAAAATCTTTATGTATATATAACACAGAGAACAACAAATCTTTGCACATTGGGTGATAGAATTAGAAGAGGCACAAGTAAACAGTTGGGTAATCACTGTGAATACAAATAAGAAGGGAACACGGTGAGCCTTTCCCCCCACAAGTTTAGAAAAGTTCAAGAGTACATCACGAGACAAAAAATCAAATGTTTCTTGTCTGTGACAGCTTTCCGTGGAATAGAAGAGTAAAGGTGAAGTATTCACCAATCTGGGCATAAAAGTAAGTTGAAAAGAAAAAAGTCAACCATTTGTTCACCAGTCATCAATCTGTCATAACTTCCATTATTTTAGGAGAATAGTTAATGATACCAAAACAATGCTATGCATTTAATGAACAGTAGAACAAGTAATCAATGTAATAATAAGATTGATAGTATACAATGAAAGGGCTGATGTGTACATAATAGTACATAATAGGAGAACAAAGAATCAAATAAACAGTACAGTGGTAATCAATATTCCAAGAGCGATGGTTGTAACTCTAGCAGACGTCTCATTCTTCGCATTTGTGAGTGCAGAATATAAAATTACAATAAATAAAGTCAATCAAAGGGCCTGCATCACATTCGGAACATCATGAATGCATCAAAAATTGAAGAAAATCCCACTAAAAGAGGAAGGAGCAATAACAATGAATGAACAAGAGGCACGAGACTATGAAATCAAACAATGAAGCCAATGATTAAAAAAGAGCCAAAAAGAAATTCCCGGAAGACATTTAGAATGCAGAAAATATTAAGGTGGTTAGCATGGGAGCAGTAACAACGAATACAGAAATCAAGAGAACATAGAGGCAGATTAAGGTGTTTGAGGGATCAAAGTTTTTAGAGTGATTTTTTAAAGATAGTTAAGGGGCATTTTTCATATGAATAGGGAGTCAGCTCCAAGTTGTGAGTGCATTGATGAGAGGGATCTCTTTAAAATCGTGAGAAGTGGACATGAGTCTTTTTCCTGTGCATTGAAGTGTCTACAAGCCTCCAGCTATAGATAGCTTTTAAATAAGATTTCCTGGAGTGTTGAGGTTCAAGGGTTTGTCAATGAGGCATGCAGTTTGCATGGACAATCATGCTTCAGGTGGGAGCAACCTTACAGTGGGTAGAAGTGATACGATTCAATTTTTGGTGTTATTCGGGAGACAAGCTGCAGAAAATTGACCATCTTTTTGGGGAACAATTTTGTTTTTTGAAAAGCCAGTGATGTGGGCTGGACCATAATCTGGTCAGAAAACTACCATGATCACAACTGCTTGTTGAGTTCATTTCAGGGATGTGTTTTAAAATTCTGAGCTTTCAAAGTACCACTCTTGCAAAAAAGCATCGACTGAATGTGTCATGTGTGCAACAAGTTCAAATCAAGAAGGAATCCTATATTTTTGCAAGGGAGGCTTGTTTAGGGGTAATGTTATGGGAAGAATTGGATTTTATTATTTTTATAAATATTTTAATGTTACTTCACTTTGTTTCTTTTTTTAAATTGTAGTTTGTTGTTTAAAGTTATTCTTCCATGTGTTTTAGTTTTTTACTTTTAATTTTTTTAGTTGTCAATAGCTGGTGCCGTTGAGGATGCATGTAAACTCTTCTTCGTTCATAGGAACTGCCTACTATCTTCAGAGGCAGTGCCAGATGCCAGTCTAGCAGTGTTCCAGAAAATAATATCCATCAGGAAGGGAAACACTGGAGACCAAAAAAACCTTCTAACTATCCAGGCCAACTAGCAAGGCAAAGAGCAGGAAAATAGGCATGAACTGGAAAAGAAGTATCGTCCAATCTGCCTCCTCTTAGGAGACCTGGTGTCAGATCCTCTCTTGGAGGGCCATGGGGCAAGCAGGAGCTACTGGGCTCAATTGTGGTCGAGCCTTTATACTCCTGATGTCCTGGGGCCCGTCCTCCTATGGGTGGTGAGTAACTGGGCCAAGTACCCCTTCAGCTCTTGACTGTCAGTGGTAGGAAAGTCCAAGGCTTCTCAAGGGAAGGAAGACACAGGGGAAAGGGATACAGGCTTACAACTCAAAATATATTCAAGAGCAGCAATAAATGATTGCCCAGACAAATACTTGCTCCCTCCAAGTGCTTTACTCTTCATCACTGCGCATTTTGGTCTTGGCAAGCAGGAAGGCACTGGTGACCCAAGGTCAGTTGGTCTTTGATTTCCCTTGGTGACACCCCCTTACCCTACTGAGAGACTAGCAGGGCTTAGTCCCCAGTCCTGGTCACAGGTGGAAGTGTTGAAGATATTCTCCTCATACAGCCTGACTGTCTTCTTGGCAATTGACAGTTTTGGGGACTTCAAGCTCTCCTTCTTGTAGTCCATTTACAGACACCAAATGTGATTTAGGGTCTGCATCTTTAAAGTTTGTATTGGGGGCTCTGCATCCCTTTGAAATGTCCATTCTCCCGCCTCGCCACTCTTCCAGAAAACAGTCTGTCATAGCAGACCCCACATCTGATAGTCCCATAGCACAGGCCATGGGGTTGACTAGCAGTTCACATCTGGATGTCTGTCACAGTGATATGGACATCAAAAGGTTAAGCTAGGGTCCCAGACTTCTCTTTATGATAATCTTTTTAGTATGATCTCTGTCTTGAGATGTGCTCAAGCCCCTCTGCAGTTATCTTTCATTGAATTTAAGAACACCCTTTCAAGTGTACTGAACAGCCTGGCTCTCCTTCCTCCAGTGTGTGTCCCACCCAGGTCACATGGATGCAGTAATCCACAAATCTGTCTGGGGGATTACTCATGCTCCTCCAGTCAGCCCTGGGTCTCCCAAAATAGAACTTATAATCTTCCATGTATTGTACTATTCACAGGCGCACACACACCCAGCACATGAATACAACAACACACATGCCTCACAGTGCTACATACTGAGGGGCATATTTATAACAAAGTGATGCAGCGCAGTGAAGCACGTCACCTTACTGCGCTGCACTGCATCACAGGTAAAGGTTAGGAATGCACCGTATTTAAAAGAATACAGCACATTCCTGTCTTTGTCCCTGCACTGGTGCCATTTTAGCTGCCTAGCACCAACCACCCCAGGCACCCTTGCACCAAGGTGCAAGGGTGCCTGTGTTGTAAAGGGGGGATTGTTTTGTGCACATTTTTCTCTTTCTATGTGCACTGAAGAACGTCTCTTCACTTCTACTGATCATTACATGGTATGTTGCCACCCCTGTGCTAATGCTACTTAACTCCTGGCAAAGGTAGTCACCTTTCACCATTATGAGACTAGCGCATTGGACACCCTTCTCAGTCCAACAAGACTGCATTCTGTGAGACTAGCCTATGTCATGGCACACACATGATTAGTGTTCAGCCATGACAACAAAAATCAGCACCAGGGACCTAAACATCGCTGAAGCTGAGGCACTCAGGGCAAGGTGAACATCTGTCACCAGAAAAGGGACTTTTCCGTTCCAACACCTTGTTTATGGGGACATTTAAAAAAAATGTTTTAATCTAAAAGGGAGCATAAACTTGTTCAGCTGGTTATCAATGAACTATCACAAGGTCTCTACTGCTTGCAGTCAATAAGACCCTGGAGCTTCTCTTTATAGTAGTGCATCACAGCAGGAGGCGGCAGAACAAGGAAGCCATGGCAGTTTAGGGCAAAACTCCTACATTAGTAAGTTATTTTTAAAATGTATTCTTAATGGTTTAGTAATTACATAGTTTATTTTCATTTTTGTATATAATTTATACTAGCTGTACATGTTTATATTGTTTTAATACATATTTTAATAGTTGATGTTTTTACAAAATAATGTTTATTAATGTATTTATTGTGTATTTGAATTCATAATTACATCAAATGTATCTATAGCATTTTTAAAGGTCATTTAAAGTTAAATGTATATGTCTGAATGTATTTCTTTTAAAGTTATTAAACGATTGTTCTTTTTTTTAATTATAATTTTATAAATGTATCACTTTTTAAAAATAATTTAATTACTTAAATAGGTACTAATTGTTAGATATACTTATAGACAAATTTACCTAAATATGTGATACTTTGGTCCATGTTTTTTTTGTAGTCTATTCTTGTAGTTTACATTACAAGCAAGTGAAGTGGATATTTTTGACCTCTACAGTTTTACTGTGAAATTTTTGTATCGTGATAATTTTGTGGTCAATATTCTGTCAGATGTGCTGAGAATGATACTCGTTTGCGCTGGGCAGGCAGGGAAGTATTTGCATTAGCGTTTGTCTAAAGCAAATCTGGTACCCCCATAATGTCTGCTGCCTATTAGTACTGCTCGACGTGCTTGGGTGGTGAGGATTTAGTTAATGTAATCCCTGAGATACCACTCATAATTCTAACTATTGACAAATAAGGAGCTATACATATTTGTGTCATATATATATATATATATATATATATATATATATATATATATATATATATATATATAAATATATACAGATAGATAGATAGATATCATGAGTCTTTGTTTGCTGCAAAGATTCATCAATACACGCACATGTATATGGCACTACGCAACTACGCATGCATACAAATAGGGGAAGACGGTGCTGTCAGCAGTGGCCATGTTTTTTTCCTTTTTCGCCAATGTTACACAGCATCATCAAAAATAATTTTGCTTTCTTCTGATGCGCCCTTGCAGTACAGCATCGGTAAGAAAAAAAAACCTTTGCAACGCTTATAAGGGATACATATATTTGTTAGAAGGCGATATACTCTAATTAAGGCTGTGGCATAATCCCTCATTTTACGCACAGTGGACACACCTTGGACCGGTAAGGTGCTTTTCCGAGACGACAAAATGTAATTAGGTTTACTATTCACTAGGGCTAATAAGCTCTGACCTCCTTGTACTGCTTTCATAGTAATGCAGTACAATTCTACATTTCTTTAGGTTTAACTAATCTCGAACCTGCCCTTTCCTCCCCTTTCTTTTCACAGCACAGGCTCACGCACAGCCCTCTGGGCCCTTCACCGATGTCATTTAACAGTTACTTGTTCGCGGGTTCTTCCGCCTCAGGCTTGCTCAGCAGTGACATTCGGCCAGTCTAAGCTGAGCTGCAGCCTCGAACACTTTCTGCACCACAAATGTCGTTCTTGATGAAAATATTTCGGAGTGTGGAGTAAGTGAGGACAAAGGTTGAGTAATATAAATTGTCGTGTTCCAGCACATCAATGAATACCACTAAAATGTGGAGGTCACTGGTTATGCTTTTTGGTCAAACTGCATACTTATCAAAGCATGTCCTTTATTAAAGTTTATGTTCTGCTGCCTTGCGGATTTCTCCAGAAAAATTGATGGCAATTCATTTGTGCCTTACACTTGCCCTCCGTCCTCTCTTGGAAGGATGCATTGACATTGCCCTACATGCTGAGCGCTGGATGTTTTAATAGCTGGCTTTTTGTATGGGTTGATATAGTAACTACAGGAGTCAGCATAACTACAATTTACAGATAGTAAGACTGATGTGGGCAAATATTCAAGTCGCCCACATTTACAAAAGGCATTCAGTCGGCCTTGGTGTCGCAATCCCACCAGGCTGCCTGCCTGAAGGTGCTGACAGGGAAACATTTAAGTTCACTGTCACCTGAAGAAGAGGGTGAAAAAAACACCTCTATTCCCCGTGCCGCTTACTCAGCTGCCTCCACTGAAGTAGACATTTTGGCTGGCTAGACTCCTCCACTTGCTATGCTGGAGGGGAGAGTAAATCCATTAGTTTATGTTTTTCTACTTTTTCTTTGGTGGATTAGGCTTCCTTCTCAGCAAAGCAAAGGGCATAAGAAGTAAGGCCAGCCATGTCTGGAGGAGGAGGAAGATCCACTGCAGAATGGAGCTGTTTTTGTCACCCTATATTCTTGGTGAGAGGAGGTTCCCCTTTTCCTCATTTTAACCAGTGCTTTCCCTTAATGAGTGGGGCTCACAGCACCGGGAGCCAGCAGAACAGAATGATCATGCTTTGAGCCTAAAAAAAACAGAAGCTGTGCCTGGCAAAGTGAGCATTCTGATTGGTATCACAGTTCAAAGATTTATTTTCAGTCAAAGATATTTGGCCTGAATGCCCCTGCCAGCTACAACCAAAGCACGCACAAACATGTCTTTCTTAAGTCCTCATTACGAATGGCTCATTCTTTTACACTCCCTGTACAAACTACACTTTGACCAGGAATCAAGCCTCGCAAATTTCCCCAGGTAAATATCAATAGGAAAAACAGGCTGAATTTTGCTAGGGGAAAATGCCCAGTAAACATTGGAACATGCCTAAAGCACCAAAATCTGCATGTTATTCCCTATTTTAAAGGTCACATCGTGTAGTAGGCGATAATTATTGCACCTTTCAAATTGCGATCTCAGGGGTCTGAGATTTTAAAAGGTGCAATAATAATCTCCTTACCAGATGGGTCAGTCGTAATGAGGGCCTAAGTGAACCATTTTTAGGTTGAGGGCACAGGTGCTCTGAGTATTGTGGGCTTTTAACCCCTTCGCTGCCAGGCCTTCCCCCCCCCCCCTCAAGAGCCAGGCCTTTTTTTGGTTATTTGGGGCAGTTCGTGCTTAGGCCCTCTTAACTTTTTGTCCACATAAGCTACCCACGACAAATTTGCGTCCTGTTTTTCCAACATCCTAGGAATTCTAGAGGTACCCAGAGTTTGTGGGTTCCCCTGGAGGAGACCAAGAAATTAGCCAAAATACAGCTAAAATTTCGTTTTAAAAAAAAACAAATTGGAAAAAATGGCTGCAGAAGAAAGCACGTGTTTTTTCCCTGAAAATGGCATCAACAAAGAGTTTGATGTGCTACAATCACCATCTACCCTGCTTTTAGGACCAGGCAGACTTGAATCAGAAAACTACATTTTTCAACACAATTTTGGCATTTTACTGGGACATACCCCATTTTTACTATTGTTTGTGCTTTCAGCCTCCTTCCAGTTAGTGACAGAAATGGGTATGAAACCAATGCTGGAACCTGGACAGCTAAACATTTCTGAAAAGTAGACACAATTCTGAATTCAGCAAGGGGTCATTTGTGTAGATCCACTAAGTTTTTCCTACAGAAAGTAACAGCTAAAATAAAACAATATTGAAATTGAGGTGGAAAAAAGAGCCATTTCTATCCATATTTTGTTCTATACCGTTTTCCAGCTACAGCAGATTTTAGAAAGTAGTATACCGTTACGTCTGCTGGACTCTTCTGGTTGCCAGGATATATAGGGCTTATAGGTCCATCAAGAACCATAAGTACCCAGAGCCAATAAAGGAGCTGCACTTTGCAATGGGTTTTCATTGTGTACCGGGTATACAGCAATTTATTTGTTGAAATATAAAGAGTGAAAAATAGGTATCAAGGAAGACTTTGTATTTCCACAATGGGCACAATATAAGGTGTTGAGAAGCAGTGGTTATTTGCACATCTCTGAATTCTGGGGTCCCCATACTAGCATGTGAATTACAGGTCATTTCTCAAACAGATGTCTAAATTGGGCAAAAAAACACCTTTTCCTCACATTGTGGTGATAGAAAGTTCTGCAATCTAAGAGAAATCACAAATTTCCTTCCACCCAGCACTCCCCCAAGTCTCCTGATAAAAATAGGACCTCACTTGTGTGGGTAGGCCTAGTGCCCATGACAGGAAATGCCCCAAAACGCAATATGGTCACAGCACATTTTCCCAAAGAAAACTGAGCTGTTTTTTCCAAAGTGCCTAGCTGTGGATTTTGGCCTCTAGCTTATCGGGCACCTAGGAAAGCCTAGCAAAGCTGTACATTTCTGAAAATTAGACACCTAGGGAAACCCAGGATGGAGTAACTTGTGGCTTTCTCACCAGGTTCTGTTACCCAGAATCCTTAGCAAACCTCAGAATTTGGCAAAATAAACACTTTTTCCTCACATTTCGGTGCTGCAAAGTTCTGGAATCTGAGGGGAGCCACAAACTTTCTTCTACCAATCATTTCCCCACGTCTCCCGATAAAAATGTTACCTCACTTGTTTGGCTAGGTCTAATGCCCGCGACAGGAAAAGCAACATGGACACGTCACATTTTCCCAAAGAAAACTGACCTGTTTTTTGCAAAGTGCCTAGCTGTGGATTTTGGCCTCTAGCTCAGCCGGCACCTAGAGAAACCTACCAAACCTGTGTATTTTTTAAAACTAGACACCTAGGGAAATCCAGGATGGGGTGACTTGTGAGGCTCTCCACAGGTTCTGTTACCCAGAATCCTTTGCAAACCTCAAAATTGGGCAAAAAAAAAAAACACTTTTTCCTCACATTTCGGTGCTGCAAAGTTCTGGCATCTGAGGTCAGCCACAAACATTCTTCTACCAAGCATTCCCCCACATCTCCCGATAAAAATGGTTCCTCACTTGTGTGGGTAGGCCTAGTGCCTGCGACAGGAAATGCCCCAAAACACAACATGGACATATCACATTTTCCCAAAGAAAACTGACCTGTTTTTTGCAAAGTGCCTAGCAGTGGATTTTGGCCTCTAGCACATCCGGCACCTAGGAAAACCTAGCAAACCTGGACATTTCTGAAAACTAGACACGTAGGGAAACCCAGGATGGAGTAACTTGTGGCTCTCTCACCAGGTTCTGTTACCCGGAATCCTTAGCAAACCTCAAAATTTGGCAAAATAAACACATTTTCCTCACATTTCGGTGCTGCAAAGTTCTGGAATCTGAGGGCAGCCACAAACTTTCTTCTACCATGCATTGCCCCATGTCTCCCGATAAAAATGGTTCCTCACTTGTGTAGGTAGGTCTAGTGCCTGTGTCAGGAAATGTGCCAAAACACTATGTGGACACATCAAAGTTATCAAATACAAACCTACCTGTTTTTGCAATGGGACACCTGTGTTTTAGTCCTGGGCTCAGCAGCCATTTAGGGAAACCTACCAAACCCAAACATTTCTGAAAATTAGGCACCCAAGGGAGTCAAGGGAGGTGTGGCTTGTGTGGATCCCCAGTGTTTTCTTACCCAGAATCCTCAGCAAACCTAAAATTTAGCTAAAAAAATCACATTTTCCCACATTTCTGTATTGGATCACTGTACCGGCACAAATTACCTACCACCCAACGTTCCCTTCAGTGCTTAAAAAAAACCTGATATCTCAGTTGTGTAGGTGGGCCAAGTGCCTGTGACAGGGAAGAGACAAAAACATGTCAAAATTGAGGGGGAACCAAAGCAGGTCCAAAAGGGCAGTTTGAAAAAAATGTTTTTAGGCTGACAAGTGGGGTAGATTTTTTATCAGTATAGATGCAACAATTCTGGGTGGTAGGAATTTTGTGGAATCCTGCAGATTCCGGAGGGTTCCATCACAAAAATTTGGGAAAAATGTGTGATTTCAAGCAAAGTTGGAGGTTTCCAGGGATTCCGGGTAAGAAAATGGTGCAAGGTGCATGTGAAGCACACCACCATGGACTCACCCAGATGTTTAGTTTTCAGATGTGTCTAGGTCTCGTTGATTTTTCTGCATGGCAGCGTCCCAAAGTCAAAAAAGTGCAGCCCTCACTATTCCAAGTGGGCCGATTTTGAGAGTTAGACAAGCTCTTGTGGCCCAAATGTGAACCCAAAACCCAAAATATTCAAATAGCCTCTTGCTTGCCGTGGGATAAGATGTTTTAGTGTGCGAGTAGAGTTGAAAGACTGTCACTCCCTTCAGTTGGGGTGGGGGCATAACTATGCCCATACTGGTTGGTAGCCACCACCTCACTGTTTTTATTTTAATCCCCTGGCATCTAGTAGGCTTTCTGTCCCTCCTGGGAGTGAATCAGGGGTAATTGCCCCGTCTGCCCCCCGATGGGCAGAACACCTTTGTCCCCATTTATTTGGGGTGGGGGTATGGCCATACCGCCAACCTCTTTTTTAGTAAAAAAAATCTTCTCTGGTGTCGGGTGGGCTTTCAGCCCCCCTTTGGGACCAAAAATAGGCCAATCTGCCCCCCAGTGGGGCAGAAATGGCCAACAGTAATGTGCTCCCATAGGGAGCAACCCTTGCCCATGGGGCCGCCCCCATACAAAACACACACACACATGCCAATCCCTGGTGCCTGAGTGGTCTAATAGATAGGTCTAGTAGAAATAGGCCGATCTGCCCCCAAGGGGGGCAGAAATGGCCTAAAATAAATTTTCTCCCTAGGGGAGCAACCTTTGCCTAAGGGGTCGCTCCCCATCTGTAAAAAATAAAAAAAATAAAAAAATCCCAGGTGCCCTGTGGTTTCTCAGCCTAAATAAAATAGGCCGATCTGCCCCCAAGGGGGGCAGCAATGGCCAAAAATAAATTTGCTCCTCCCAGGGGATCGACCCTTGCCCAAGGGGTTGCTCTCCTTGTGTGAAATTGGCGCAAAAAAAATATCCCTGGTGTCTAGTTGTTTCTGCCCTCCTTGGGGGCAGATTGGCCTAAGAAAATTAGACAGATGGCCTAAAATAAAATTGCGACCCCCCGGGGTGCGACCCTTGCCTAAGGGGTCGCTCCCCATTAGTAAAAAAATAAAAATATATAAATCCCTGGTGCCTAGTGGTTTCTGCCCCCTTGGGGGCAGATCAGCTTAATAGAAATATGCCAATCTGCCCCCAATAGGGGCAGAAATGGCTTAAAATAAATTTGCCCCCCAGGGGAACGACCCTTGCCTGAGGGGTCACTCCCTTTGCATGAAATTGACATAAACATAAAAAGTCTCTGGTGTCTAGTGTTTTCTGCCTCCCTTGGGGTCAGATTGGCCTAGTAAAAATAGGCCAATCTGCCAGCAAGGGGGACAGAAATGGCCCAAAAACTATTTGCCCCCTTGGGGAGCGACCCTTGCCTAAGGAGTCGCTCCCCACATCTAAAAAATAATAAAAAGATATGTCCCTTGTGTCTAGTGGCTTCTGCCTCCCCCCCCCCCAGATCAGCCTAATTAAAATAGGCTGATCTGCCACCCGGGGGGGGGGAGCAGAAAAGACCTAATAATAAATTGCCCCCCTGGGGATCGACCCTTTTTCTAAGGGGTCACTCCCCTTATGAGTAAACATAAGACAAACAAACATAAACAAAAAATCCCTGGTGTCTAGTGGGCATTTCTGCAGCAAGATTGCTTCACGATCGGGCTGCAACCATTTTGGGCAGCAAGTTCAAGAAATGGATGAAACAGATGATGAATCTATTAATGTGCTAATCAAACTAACATCAACAAGTACATTTGTAAACTCTATTATAAAAGAATAAAACATAAAGCCCTGTCAAACTGTAAATAGGAGAAATGTAGGGAGAAGCTGTGGTTGAAAGACAAACCACCACTTTCTGAAGTAATTTTGGTGGCAAACGGTGTAGAACACATAATGAAATGTGTGGAGGAAATAAAGAAAAGTAATCCAGGGAAAGAAGTGGTAAATACAATGGTTGAACATAAGTCAGACAGTAAAGTAGAGAGTAACATGAGTTTAAAAGGCAATGCTTTAGATGTGGTTGATGGAGTAAAGATTGAAATGCAGCCCTGAGTAATTATTGCTAAGTGAGATTAACTCAAGCATTCCATTCATCACTTTGTTATTTTTTATTATGATGCCTTAAATAGGATGGGTATGCCCCGACTTGAGTCCTGTGCTCACTATGACACTGGAACCAAGCTGCTTCCAACTGAAAAAGCCCAAATAGGCTAATACTGGCTTTGGTTTTTTTGTGTTCCAGTTCAGATAGAACCTGTCTTGGCAGTTGCCTGTTCCTATGGGAGGGCGGCCAGGGCTTGTTTGCCTAGAGTTAGGTATAATCTGCGATGGTATTGTGGGCAAAAAAAACAATTAACTCTAACACAGCTCTGAGTAATTACCACTGGCTGAGACTAATTCAAGCATTCCTCCAATCACATTTTTTTCATTTAAGCTGTAAGTGCGATAGGTACGCCCTGACTTCGGTCCCATTCTCACTGTGTCATTGGAACTGATTTGCACCAACAGAAGAGGCCCAGATAGGCTGAAACTGTTCTTGGCTGTCTTGTGTTCCAGTTCATCAAGGACATGCCTTGCCAATTTGGACTGGCCTGTTCCTTTTAGCTCAGGACGAAGGCTGAATAGCATATGGCTGGGTATATTCTGAGGTGGCATGGTGGGCAAACAAATGATGGTCTGTGATGCAGCCCCAATTAACAGTGGCTTAGATTAGTTTAAGCACTCCACCCATTACTTTATTCATTTTGTATTACTTAGTACTAAGTGTAATAGGTTTGCCCTGACATTGCTCTTGTGCTCACTGTGCCACTGGATTCAAGCTGGTCCAACTGAAAAGGCCCATATAGGTTGAAACTGGTCTTGGGTTGCTTGTGTTCCAGTTCAGAGAAGGCCTGGGTTGGTAGTTCATCCTGTGTCCTGTTCCTATTGGAGCTGGACCACAGCTGATTTGCAAATGGCTGGGTATAATCTGAGGTGAGATGCTGAGTAAAAAATGATGGACCGGGATTTGGCCCTAAATAATTACCAGTGGCTTTGATTAATTCAAGCATTCAATCAATTGCTTTTTTTGTATTTTTTGTTTCTAGACCATGGCTATGGAAAGTACGTCAAATAAATATAAAGTCTTTAAAGTTTTTATGTGCCTGTAGTCTAAACCACAGATAGGTATTGCCCATGCACAACATTTATATATAATATTTCAACCATACAGTCAAGTATAGGGATTCCATTACTGCTGGGGGAAACCAGTAAATAAAAAATATTTGACAAGTTCAAAAAAAGTGATTTCAATCTGTTTATATAAAGTAAACTGGCAGGAATATAAGTGCTAATCTAAGAAAAGTATGTGTGGGAAATTGTGTAATAACCCCCTCTACTTAGAACAGCATGAGTAGAGGGCGTATCACAAGTATACCGGCAATTCATTTGTGAGTTGAAACAAGTACTCAAGTCACTTTTCTAGTGGAAGTTGGCATTTTATTTGCAGGCCCTGGGTACTTATATACTAGGGATGTTCAGGTAAATTAAAAATGCCAATTAGTAGTATTACCATTTTTGACATGTGTAAAGTGTTAGAGCACATGCACTGATGACCTACTTAGTAGAGCCCCAGTGCACAGAGTCAATACACCAGCAGCATCAGTCCACAAAAATGGGGGTGATGATGCAACAAGAGGCATTTTCTTA
Source organism: Pleurodeles waltl (assembly GCF_031143425.1). NCBI lineage: Eukaryota > Metazoa > Chordata > Amphibia > Caudata > Salamandridae > Pleurodeles > Pleurodeles waltl. The sequence goes on along the minus strand of NC_090438.1, from coordinate 485,013,110 downwards.
CAGCATTTAAAACTCACAACTAAAAAAAGGTAAATGTCAAGATAACCCTTACACATGACGAATTAATGTGAAAACCTTTTTCAAAGGTGTCTGACAACTGTCTCACCCAGTGTCCTTTTTCTCAACACTGTGTTCGGGTCATCTAATTAGCGCTTGTGCTTTGCTGGCAAACATTTGATCCCATACGAATGCCTAAATTTAAATTAAACTCTCTTCTCTTGACAAAAATCAAATGTCCACGTGGTGTCCAGTTGCTTCTCATTTTATATGCCAGGCATAGCTAACATGGGAGCAATGGCATTTTAGTGTCGAAACAGCAACAAAGGAACCCAGATAAGTAAGTAATAGAATAACGAAGCACACCAGTGAACACACATTAAAATGCCAATCAAGGGAACCTAAAATTATCAGGCGGAGTAAGGATTTCATGGGGACAGGAAGGCGTTGAAAAGTGTAAACAAGTGCATCAATGAATAAAGCTTTAGAAGAATAACCAAATATGCTCACACATATCATATTTATATTGTTTAGTGGTAGAAACAAAAAGCAGCTCCAGCGTCACCAAGCCAAAGTAAGGAAAGTGAAATTGTCATATGGCTTTTTGTCGAAGTCTCTTGGAAGGAAGCAATCAGCCACCATGGGCTGCAAAAGCGAATGGTGAATTTACAGTTTCACAGAAAACAAATCCTCTAATGGGTTGGACCCGGGTGCCACACTTGGGCCACTAAACACCCGCAACTGGAAATGCAGGAAATATCGCTAAAAAGTACAACAAATTGTGGGAAGATTCAGCACAGATCTTCACACACAATTTTGTGGAATATAAAAAGGAACATTTAGATTACTGCTGTGAAGTGCTGGTGGTGTTTGTGCTCTTCCTAAAACACCAGGTATGATCGTCTGCACACTCAGCCTGCAGAGAGGAGCAGGGTCCCTTCCAGTGCTTAATTTGTGCTTGTTGTTTCCGGTGCTTATTTGTGAGGGCCGGGGCTTATTCTTCTGCCTCAAGCATTTGCTGCGAGCAAAAGACACATATGGGAAAGACGGAAGAAGGAAAAACGAAAAAGCGTCATAAAGGGAGAAAGTAGAAAGTTGCAGGATGAGCTGAAGGGGCAGGGGTGGCCGTAAATGGATTTAAGAGGCCCGAGACGGCTTCAGGATTACGCTGCCTCAGTATTCAGTGCTGGCAGATTTAATTACAGCAGCCTCGTGTTTAAGAGAAGGGCTTTGAGCACCCGCACCTCTTTATTTACAAATTAAGCACTGGTCCCTTCGTAACCAAGGTTTGACATAGTTGTAAGTCTTTAAAAGTGAAAATTCTAGCTCATTAGTTCCCGATTGTCAGTACCATGTTACTTTGGAGATGTTGGAAAATGGGTTATTGGTAGGGCAGGTAGGTACCTACACCTAGCCACAAGCCACAAACCTCCACAAAAGTACAGTTAGGTCTCAGTAAATTAATCCCAGCTCTACCCTTGGTAGCTTGGCATCGAGCGTCAAGGCTTAACTTAGGAGACAAAGTGTAAAGCATTCAAATATCACAAAACAGTAATTAAATAAAACACAGGAAACAGTTTAAAAATCCAAAACCAATTTATAAAAATAGCTTATATTTTTATCTTTAAAATGACACAAAAACGATTAAAATCGGTTCAGGGGAACCGGAGATATGAATTTTTAAAGTATTATTATTTTCTAGCGCATAGAAACAAAAAGCGCCAATCGGGTCATCTGGTTGCACCAGGACCGGGACAAAGTCAAACTTTCAGGCCGACCGCGATGGAGCCCTGCTCGGATACAGGTCGCGGGAAGCCTCGGTTAAAAAGTTACCTTCTGACTTAGTCTTTATTTTGAAGTTTTTCTTCACCGGGACGAACCTGCCAGTTGGATCCGACCTCCTGGAGCCCTTGTCCGGATACGCGAAGTCGGTTTCCTCGGTGGTGATTTCTACCTTCGGACTTAGTCGTCTTTTCGAGATGAAAATCCTTCGACCGGGGTAAACCTGGATCTTGATCCGACGTCCGTGGAGCCCTTCTCGGATACGATGGCTGGAAGGTCCCGGTCAACTTTTTACGTTCGGACTTAGTCTTTTTTTCGGATGTTTTTCTTGACCGGGACGAACCACGAAGTCAGGCCGGGTCGCGGTTGAGGCAAGCCGGCTAGAATTTCCGCGTAGAGTCGGTCACTTTATGGAGCTTTTTTCTAAAATTTCTCCAATCTTTTCCAAACTTCTGGGGCTTCACCCAGATGTTCTTTTAAGGTTCTTTTGGGGTCCACAGCTCACCCCAAGGGTCCAGAAGTTCTGTGATGGTCCTTGGGAAGTGCGGACTTCAACTCCCAGAGTGCACCTGGCGCAAACTCCTTTTTGGCCACTGGGCAGTGGTCAGCTGGTCACTTTTTCAGGAGTTGGTGCAGGGGACTCTGGTTAGCAATTTTTCACCTGTAGCAAACAGGGAGTCCCTCCTTGAACCAGTGGAAGCCAGGCAAAGTCCTTCTTGTGGTGAAGCCCAAGTGTGCAGCTGGTGCAGTCTTTCTGAGTGCAGGGTCCAGGTGCAGGCCAGGGGTCCAGCAGGGCAGTCCTTCTTCTCCTTGTAGTTCCTTCTTCTTGAAATTTGGTGGGGATCTGAGGCGTGGGTGCCGGTCTGCCAGTTTTATCCTTGCTCCTGGGTGAAAAGCAGGGGGGCCCTGGTCCTCCAATCAGGGACAGGGTCGTCCCCCTGTGATGACCACTTCCTGGGAAGTGTGGCAAAAATCCATCCCAGAAGGCAATAGTCTCTAAAAATCCAAAATGGATGAATCTGATTTTTGGAGGAGAGATCTGGCTGAGCCCACCCACTGGTGTGGCTAAAAATCATAAACACACCCCTCTCCTGCCCTCTCCTAATCTAATCAAGGGGGCACCTAGCTGTCTGGGGTTGCAGGATGTGGGGGTGTTGCTGGGTGCTCCAGATGTCCTTCTCTGCCTTTGAAGACCAGTTTGGCAGCCCTCCCCTTCCTGCTTCCCCATCTGCTGAGGGGAGATTCTCTCCCCCAAGCACATTCCTTTGTGTAAAGTCAGGCCACTTCACACCTCATTAAAGTAGCCTGGCAGAAGCTGCTGCAGGCTGGCCAATCAGAGCACAGCAGCAAAAACAATGCAGAGCTGAAATTGGCAACTTTTTAGGTAAAGTCTAAACTTTTTACCTGCACTAGTTATATTAAATCCAACAACTGGAAGTTGTGGGATTTATTATAACAATCAATTTGATACCAAATTCTTGGTATGTAACATTTAAGGAGACTTTAAAATTTAAAATAAAGTCTGCCCATTCTAGCCTATGAAGGCCATTTACTTCAATGAGGGAAAAACGAATTTGGCTGTTTTTACCTCACCAGGGCTTATAAATCTATTTTTATAAAGTCCCTGCTTATAGTTACATGGCACCCAGCCCTAGGGGCACATAGGGCACACCTTAGGGGTGACTTATATGTAAAAATAAGGTAGTTTAAGACTTTGGAAGTACCTTTAATTCCAAAGTCGAATTTGCATATAACTTTAATTTAAAAGCAGCCAGCAAGGCAGGCTTGCTTTTAAAATGACACTGGGCACCTCAGCAATGCACCTAGGTGTGCACCACCTATGCTGTGGTCCCTAAACCTACATGCCCTACCATATACTAGGGACTTATAGGTAGGTTAACTTAGCCAATTATAATTAGCCTAATTTGCATATCCATTTTACACAGAGCACAGGCCCTGGGACTGGTTAGCAGTACCCAGGGCACCATCAGAGTCAGGAAAACACCAGCATAAAGTGGAAAATGGGGGCAAAAAGTTAGGGGGCCTCTGCAATCAGCCCCAGTTTCTCACACAACCCCCCCCCAGCCCACACGCCCAGGAGACTCAGCCCAACCCTGGGAGAGTCTTCCTGGCTTGTTAGGCGAGGAAGACAGTGAAGAAAACTGGCTGTCCCTTTGCAGGGCCTACTCTGCCTTACATCCTCCTGTCAGGGTCTCTCCCTCTGGGTAGTGAACCCACCCCAACAATGAAAGGACCCATTTCAAACTGAAACTTCCCTCTAGGGGGGTCTTCCTCCTCTCTCTCTGCCAACTTGGGTAGTGAGGTGCCCACCTCCCCTACTCCTAACTTTGCTAGGGCAACACCTAGCTTACCCAAAGAGGTCACCCAACACTTGAGCAACCCCACCATGACCAATAGGGTCAGGGGGCCTACTTTGCTATTGGCCCTGGGGTCTGCCTCCCAGGCCAAGTACAGTGCTGCCAGGAAGGCTAGCACCCAGCAGAGGCTACTGACAGCTGTCAGTACCCAGAACCACACCCTAAGCTCTCCACTGACAGGTGGCTGAGCTGCTTTAGGGGCATCTTTGGGGTCCTGGTACCCCTCTTGCTGTCTAGAGTGGGGGGCTACCACCTCCTGTGGCAGACACCCTCCTTCCACTCTCCCTTCTGTCAGTGCAGGGGCAACACCCTGCATCTGGACAGCTGCCTGACTACTCAGGACTTCCTTGGGGTCAGGTGAGGCCTCACCAGTGCCAACATTGGGCTCCCCCCTTACTGGGGCAGAGGGCCCTTGGCTCCTTGGAACTCTCTTTAAGAGTGGCCTACCCTTCCTTTTCTTCTTTCCTTTTCTTGGGGACCCCTGTCTCCTAACTGTAGGGACTGACTCCCCAGGACTTTGGGTAGGGGGGGCGCCCTGGGCGACCACCCCATCTGTGACCAGACTCACCTCTGGGAGGTCATTGCCCAGGATACAATCTAGGGGAAGGTCAGCACTGACTACCACCCTAATCCAGTCAAGGATACCCTCCCTCTCTAGGGGCACTATGGCTACAGGTTTGGAGGTGACCTCCCCTGTGGCTATCCTGACTTTCTTTGTCTTTCCTGGGACATACATGTCTGGGGTCACTAACCGGTCACTCACTGCAGTGTGACTGGCACAGGTGTCTCTCAGGCCAGTGGTAGGGATCCCATTCACTTGAATGTGGTGGAAGTGCCTACTCCCACCCTCAGGGATCACCAGCTTACCATCTGGTCCTGTCTCCCAGCACAATGCTAGGAGGACTTCATCATCTGAGGAATCCTCCTCTATGGCTACACTGGACAGCCCAGTGCTAACCACTTTCTTTGGACAGGCTGCATCTCCTCTGAAGTGACCTGTCTGCTGACAGTCAAAGCAAGCCCTACTGTCCAAGAGCTTTTTTAACCCTGGGTCTCCCTGTCTCTGCATGTCAGAGTGGGAGTGGGATTTACTCTCCTCCTTTTTAGGGTTCTGGGGTACAGAGGGAGTCTCTGTGGTGGGCTTACCACCTCCCTCCTTAGGTTTTTGGGGACCTGTCCCCCCCTTCTTGGAGTCTCCCCCCTGGGACTTGACAACCACCCTGGTTCTCAACCACTCATCAGCTGCCTCCCCTAGCTCTCTAGGGTTGGTCAGCTTAGAGTCCACTAGATGCTGGCGTAACCTTTCTTGGATACAATTGGTCAAGATGTGCTCTCTCATGATCAGATTGTATAACCCCTCATAAGTATTTACTTTGTTGCCAATAATCCAGCCCTCTAGTGCCTTTAGGGAGGTGTCCACAAAGTCAACCCAAGACTGGGTACTGACCTTCTGGGTGTCCCTGAACTTCATTCTATATTGCTCTGGGGTCAGACCAAACTTCTTGACTAAGCACCTCTTCATACTAGGGTATGAATCTGCCTCCTCCCCCCTTAAGGTCAGAAGCCTATCCCTCCCTGAGTTGGGGACCAACTCCCACAAAAGGGAACCCCAGTATTGAGGCTTAACCCTTCTCATTTGGAGTGCCCTCTCAAAGGCCCCTAGCCACTTATCTATGTCATCCCCCTCTATATAAGCAGGAACTACCCCCTTGGGTAATCTGGGGCAAACTCCCCCACCCATGGACACCTCAGCTTCTTTATCGCTGCTTCCATCTCTTTTTTCTTTGTATGCCCACTTTTTCTTCTCTAGGGCCAGCTTCTCTGCTTCCAAAGCTATGTAGGCTAGCTGGGCTTCCAGCTCTCTTTCCCTGATGGATGGGTTCTCTCCTCCTGAAAGGACCCTCTTCCTACCACTAGCTTTGGGTCTGCCCCTAGTGACTGTGTCCAGTGAGGACCGTTCCTCCTCTTCCTCACTTGGGGTCTGATGCCTTTCCTCCCCTGACTGGTTAGAGTTAGCATCATCCTCTTTTGGTTCCTCCTCTGGAGCTTCCTCTGTCTCTACCTCTTGGGCCTCAGCCCATGCTGTCAGGGATTTAATCAGGATTTCCTTCCTGAGATTAGTGGTTGCAGGCAACCCCCTCTCAATACACAACCCCCTAAGCTGGACTACTGTCAGTGTGGGTAGGCTAGCCAGATCAAGCTCCATGGTTCCCTAGTTTTGTGTCAACAAAAACTTTTTGCAAAAATTGGAAACAAGAATTTAGAAAAATTACAAAAATTCAATAATTGAAATTAATCCAAATTAATTTAAAAAAAATTAAAAATTAAAAATTAAAAACAATTTTTGCACTAGGACAATTTAAAGGATTTTTAATTTGTTTTATCTAAAACTGTAACGTGATATTGAACACAAGTACAGGATCCCGTCGCTGCTTCCAATTATGTTGGAAAATGGGTTATTGGTAGGGCAGGTAGGTACCTACACCTAGCCACAAGCCACAAACCTCCACAAAAGTACAGTTAGGTCTCAGTAAATTAATCCCAGCTCTACCCTTGGTAGCTTGGCATCGAGCGTCAAGGCTTAACTTAGGAGACAAAGTGTAAAGCATTCAAATATCACAAAACAGTAATTAAATAAAACACAGGAAACAGTTTAAAAATCCAAAACCAATTTATAAAAATAGCTTATATTTTTATCTTTAAAATGACACAAAAACGATTAAAATCGGTTCAGGGGAACCGGAGATATGAATTTTTAAAGTATTATTATTTTCTAGCGCATAGAAACAAAAAGCGCCAATCGGGTCATCTGGTTGCACCAGGACCGGGACAAAGTCAAACTTTCAGGCCGACCGCGATGGAGCCCTGCTCGGATACAGGTCGCGGGAAGCCTCGGTTAAAAAGTTACCTTCTGACTTAGTCTTTATTTTGAAGTTTTTCTTCACCGGGACGAACCTGCCAGTTGGATCCGACCTCCTGGAGCCCTTGTCCGGATACGCGAAGTCGGTTTCCTCGGTGGTGATTTCTACCTTCGGACTTAGTCGTCTTTTCGAGATGAAAATCCTTCGACCGGGGTAAACCTGGATCTTGATCCGACGTCCGTGGAGCCCTTCTCGGATACGATGGCTGGAAGGTTCCGGTCAACTTTTTACGTTCGGACTTAGTCTTTTTTTCGGATGTTTTTCTTGACCGGGACGAACCACGAAGTCAGGCCGGGTCGCGGTTGAGGCAAGCCGGCTAGAATTTCCGCGTCGAGTCGGTCACTTTATGGAGCTTTTTTCTAAAATTTCTCCAATCTTTTCCAAACTTCTGGGGCTTCACCCAGATGTTCTTTTAAGGTTCTTTTGGGGTCCACAGCTCACCCCAAGGGTCCAGAAGTTCTGTGATGGTCCTTGGGAAGTGCGGACTTCAACTCCCAGAGTGCACCTGGCGCAAACTCCTTTTTGGCCACTGGGCAGTGGTCAGCTGGTCACTTTTTCAGGAGTTGGTGCAGGGGACTCTGGTTAGCAATTTTTCACCTGTAGCAAACAGGGAGTCCCTCCTTGAACCAGTGGAAGCCAGGCAAAGTCCTTCTTGTGGTGAAGCCCAAGTGTGCAGCTGGTGCAGTCTTTCTGAGTGCAGGGTCCAGGTGCAGGCCAGGGGTCCAGCAGGGCAGTCCTTCTTCTCCTTGTAGTTCCTTCTTCTTGAAATTTGGTGGGGATCTGAGGCGTGGGTGCCGGTCTGTCAGTTTTATCCTTGCTCCTGGGTGAAAAGCAGGGGGGCCCTGGTCCTCCAATCAGGGACAGGGTCGTCCCCCTGTGATGACCACTTCCTGGGAAGTGTGGCAAAAATCCATCCCAGAAGGCAATAGTCTCTAAAAATCCAAAATGGATGAATCTGATTTTTGGAGGAGAGATCTGGCTGAGCCCACCCACTGGTGTGGCTAAAAATCATAAACACACCCCTCTCCTGCCCTCTCCTAATCTAATCAAGGGGGCACCTAGCTGTCTGGGGTTGCAGGATGTGGGGGTGTTGCTGGGTGCTCCAGATGTCCTTCTCTGCCTTTGAAGACCAGTTTGGCAGCCCTCCCCCTTCCTGCTTCCCCATCTGCTGAGGGGAGATTCTCTCCCCCAAGCACATTCCTTTGTGTAAAGTCAGGCCACTTCACACCTCATTAAAGTAGCCTGGCAGAAGCTGCTGCAGGCTGGCCAATCAGAGCACAGCAGCAAAAACAATGCAGAGCTGAAATTGGCAACTTTTTAGGTAAAGTCTAAACTTTTTACCTGCACTAGTTATATTAAATCCAACAACTGGAAGTTGTGGGATTTATTATAACAATCAATTTGATACCAAATTCTTGGTATGTAACATTTAAGGAGACTTTAAAATTTAAAATAAAGTCTGCCCATTCTAGCCTATGAAGGCCATTTACTTCAATGAGGGAAAAACGAATTTGGCTGTTTTTACCTCACCAGGGCTTATAAATCTATTTTTATAAAGTCCCTGCTTATAGTTACATGGCACCCAGCCCTAGGGGCACATAGGGCACACCTTAGGGGTGACTTATATGTAAAAATAAGGTAGTTTAAGACTTTGGAAGTACCTTTAATTCCAAAGTCGAATTTGCATATAACTTTAATTTAAAAGCAGCCAGCAAGGCAGGCTTGCTTTTAAAATGACACTGGGCACCTCAGCAATGCACCTAGGTGTGCACCACCTATGCTGTGGTCCCTAAACCTACATGCCCTACCATATACTAGGGACTTATAGGTAGGTTAACTTAGCCAATTATAATTAGCCTAATTTGCATATCCATTTTACACAGAGCACAGGCCCTGGGACTGGTTAGCAGTACCCAGGGCACCATCAGAGTCAGGAAAACACCAGCATAAAGTGGAAAATGGGGGCAAAAAGTTAGGGGGCCTCTGCAATCAGCCCCAGTTTCTCACAGGAGATATTGGGCTTAGATACATAATGTATGTACGTAGATTGGAAATTGCAGGTTCTGGTTCCACGTCTTCCATTAGACCAGCCTAGTGCATTTTTTCAAATACAACGCTGCTTTGTAAAATTGCGTAAACGGATGATAAATGCTCCTTAAGAAAATTAGGGCCTTCACTTTCCTTCTGGGCATAGTCAAGAATTCTCTTTTGATGCTTCCAGAAGAAAGTTCTGTTCTGCATCAATAGATTTTACATAGACTTTCTTTTGTATATTCTATAGTGACTCATTTGTGAACTTTGTCTTTTTACTATTTTGCCTTTTCCACTCAAACCTGCAGTTTCACAGTAATATATGTAGGTTGGTAATGGTGAATTGGCATTTGTTGACATTGTAGATGTTATTGATCTTTTATCAATAATTTCTACTTGCTTGTGTGTGCATGCAACCTCACACTAAACCCAGGTCTTCTGACTTTGCCAGTGCTTGTTATCACTCCTCTTGTTAAAACAGGCTCCGCTGCTGCACTCCATGAGCAAGGCTAGATTTTAAATGTTTAACAGATTATTTACTACACTCTTCTTAATATTCCTAAAATCATGTATATCCTTCAACTGTATGTAGTTAGAGATTAATATTGAATGGCGCTGTGCGGTCTACGATAAAAATGTAAGATTCCCTGCACATGTGCACCCAGCTATCTTGAGCACAGGAACAGGGGATTATGGAGGACATGGTTAGTTGTTGCTCCTTAAATGTAGGCTTTGGTCCCCTTGAGCCCCTTACAATCAGCAATCCAACCCCACACTGACCTCCAACCCCCATCACGAGACGGTTCTTGGGGTGTGCATGTCCAAATTGTGGTAGGTCACTCCAGATGCCTCAACATGATGTCTGCATGTGCGTCCAAGGCTTTCGCTTGGAAAGGTGGAAAGGCAGTCTGTGATTAACAAATAGGGGTGGGAGTAACTTGCATAATTCCATGTAGTGTAATCATTCAGAATTACCTCTTCCGTGACATCAGACTTGAATTACGCAAGAACAGTAATTCTGCAATTAGCACTAATTCTTAGCTCAAAAATGACCTGTTGGATCCAAAATGGATGCAAGGATGCATTTTGCACTAAAACCAGAGCTAAATGCAGCAGAACATAAATTGCTTGCACAAGCGGCTGCTCGCTCTTGATAGAGCCGGAACGTGGTAACAATTTACCTGCGTTCGGATGCTCTTTAGGTCGATGAATCTTTTGGCTAAGTGGGAACTCTCTGTACTCTTAATTGATCAATCACCTCTTATCGATAATCAATAACGAACGTAAGCAACACCTTGAACAACATAACACTTAACAATTAATCCAGAATACATTTCGGCGAACCCTGACCTTTCAGCCAGGAATAACCACACCAGTTTATTGCAAAGTTAGTGAATTTATTTCCCTATATTAACAAAGCTAGCACAATATAAATGTGTCTCAACACCAAATGATAAACATAAATGAACATTAATAGCTGTCCATATCGTCGAAACAAGTGTAATCTATGTAGCATTTGAATCACAAGGCATTCGATAGTGGCAATGCAAAGCACTAATACGATAATCTGTAATGGGCTAATTGCGTACATTTAGTCAGCATAACAAGATCTCCAATTGCATCGTGTGACATATGGAATCCTCGTCTAACCTCAAATTAGCATCAGCATGTGGGACTTCATGCAAAAACAATTTGGCAACATCAATTTAGAAAACTCCTAGCTAGGGCCCTTATCAAAATCAGCAGTTGGTTACCTAAAAGAAACACAATGCAATTTTACAATTTCCTTTCATATTTACCAATTCCAATCAGCAATCAATGAAGTCTTCGTCTCACAGGTATCGTTTCTCGATCAGCATGGGACGGGACAAAGGGGCAGGGGTGAGCGGGGCAATTGCCTCACAGCGGCAAGTTAAGGCTACTACTTCATGCAAAGGGACAAATCAAAGTTAAAGTCTCTAGGGCAAGAATCATTAAAGTCTCTTTCTCTCGACTAGAGAAAGCATCAAAGTCTCTCAAATGGCGTCGCAGCAAAATGGGTCATAGTAGCTACGAAGTCAAAATGGCGGGATGTCCGAAGATAGAGAGAGAGCTTCCCTCTCGTGCACCTGGGTTTTATAGACAACAATTCAAGTCCTGTAGGGTCTCCATTGGTGGGTTCATAGGTTAGCTTCAAATTGACCAATCAAAAACGACAGTTCTCAAGCTTTTACTTAAGCATACATTATCCTTGGAGATGGGTACGCAATTTGCAACATTGTTTCTCGATTAGCTTACTCTCAGAGGCTCCATTGTCCGCACCTGCAAGCCGACCTTGAATTTAAGAGAAAATATGCCATGCTGGCATCAACTATAAGATAAGCATGCGAGCAGTCTCTGTGGAAAAGTACAGCTTCAAGCAGAAATACACGTTTAATAGTACAGTGGAAAAATACGAACGTTTAAACCGTGAGACCAGGCAACTAGGCCAAAGCCTCCGCTAAAGTAATGCTAAGCTAAGGCATTTCAAATAAGCAAAATCGTAGCACACGTTTATGATTATGCCGAATTAGTGCATTTCTAATACACCACGTTATATAAAGCACGCGTATAAATGATGGCAAACTACTCTGAGGGCACATTTTGTCCCCGTACAATCTTTATTAGTTCGGTTAATGTCACACATGATTATTTCAGCACTACGTTTATGCGTTAATAAATCAAAACCTTCATTTTCTGCTTCATCAATCCCTCCTCTGATGACTACTTGTCATCACACAAATTTAGCCCACAAATTTTATCTCATTAAAATTCTGTTAGCTCCCTTTTCCTTTTAGTTCCCCTAGTTTGCTCTTTGTATTCTTCTGCCATTCTTTTCATTATTTTCTCCTCCTTTCTTCTTTTAATTCTCTCCATAATCATTATTATTCCCCTTTTTATTCCCCAAATTCCAAATACACAAATTATCACTATTAATATCCCTTCTATTATTTTCAATAATATTCCATTCCAAATTCCCCCAATCCAATGTCCCACTGAAGCAAGTCCCTTTCCAACCTTCTCCCACACTCCTGGTTCTTTCAGTTCCTTCAAATCTGCACTTTCTTTTGTTAGATTAGCAAGCATAGTTTTAATCTTCACACTATTATCGGGTATATAGGTGCAGCAGTGACGTGCACCAATCATTTTGCAAACGCCTCCATCCTTTGCTAAAAGAATGTCTAAAGCAAGCCTATTTTGAAGAGTCATAGCTCTTTCCGCTGCAAGTTCAGCATCCATCAGGATTATAGCACCTGAAAACTTTGTCAGCATGTTATCCACTATAGTAGACAACTTCCTTATTTTGATGGAATTCAGCACAACTCCCAATGAAGGAGTCATGGCTCCAAATATATCACCTACCACAGCAGCTGCGGTCTCTCTTTTCTGGATACGGTGTGATCCAGGTGTCTTTTTAATCATCGATATGTCATCCAGTTGATAAACCTTCGGAAACACTATACCCAAATAACATCTTCCCCACCATCCCTTTGGAAGACGATAATAGGCATTATGCCCACAAATGTAATACACCCCTGGAATGACAGGGTCAAGTCCGTCCATCATGAATGTCCATTTGGCCTTAAAAATAAACGTATGTTTGCATTCACTCGCTCCTACAAAAATATTGTCATAGTAAGATTCACCTCGATATATACAAAACTTCCCTACATGCCAAGCATCTAAAGCTATTTTCCCTTGTGTCTTTATAGCAGCAAAATCATAATTATCTACTGAAGTCCTCTTATGCAGTTCTTTTTCTAATTTCGCCTTCATTTGAGCCCTTCTATCATCTGTGCGATCTAAAAAACTTATTTCTACAGCAGAGACGGAGCAAGTAAGGTTCTCCCTATGAGCATGAGCCGTTTCAAAAGGTTGCATTGGCTCGAAAAAATCCCTCATAATTTTGTAATCCCAATATTTTGCAGTCTCGCTTAGCTGAGCTATTATAGGAACATAAGCAAAGGTAACATCATAATTTGAGAAAAAATACTGTATGTTAGATTGACCATAAAACCTAGACATTACTATACTACATGTAATTCCATATGTAAGAGGCATGTGGTGATAAGTCACCCCTTCCTTTACTGATGTCGGTATCTGGGTACACACATAACAATCTTTCGCATCCATAGTCTCAACATACTCTGTTAGTAAGCGATAGAAAACGTTATACGAAAGCTCTTTCTTATCATGCAAGAGCCTCTCATCCATTGCTAGTCTTTTCAATGGTGTTAGTTCAGTGACAGTAACAGGAACAATAGTAGAAGCAGTAATAGTCTCATTCTCACCCTTTCCATGCATTCCAAACACAATTGCCATTATTATTAGTACACATGTTAGTACTAAGCCTATACACACGTATTTACAATACTTCTTTCTATTGTTTTGCATAGCGTACCCAGGCATGATCTGTATAGAATCACAGAGCTAGAAGCACCTATAAAAGAAACTACTTAGCAATTCAGTTACAAAGCTGAACGAGCACAATGTTCACACCGTCTTCTTCAAAAGGCCAGTCACTTTTCGGTTAGCAGCATTTGTCTCAATTCGGTTTAGCAATGTCTCAGCTGGTTGTTTATCTCACGTTAGATTGCAGCAAGCAATGCCATTTACTTCCGTTTCAATCAACAGAGTCTATGAAACTTTTTTTTTCTATTTGTATCTCTTCTTCTTCTTCGTTCTCGATGCTTAGAGATACAAACTCATCAGTCCAATCTTCATTGACTGCATATGCCCATTCAGGACCGGAATACCTCTTGTTTGGTATCCTTTTCCTTTTCAATTTTGCTTCTCTCTTTGATTCTGCTTCGCTGGCACTCTCCTCCTTCGCCAAGTCCTTTTCTTCACTTGACGATTGTTCCACAACAGTCACTTCCTTTCTTTTCTCTTTCACTTTCGGCCTTCCTCCTTCGTTCAAACCTTCTTTACCCTTTTCTTTTATCGGTGAGATACTTAGTCTTCTTTTTGCACCGTGTCCGTTTGATGGACCTGCGATCTTTTCTGTAGAGGTTTGAACTCTCTCGTTCTGCTCTTCTTTGTCCCCACCTTCAGGGGAATCGGTCACGTTCTCTTTTTCCTTTTCTGTATCGTCTGTTTCTGGGAAAGCCCCCTTCTGCTCAGGCTCTCCTGCTTTCTCACTCTCTTCGAGCCCTTCGTCACCGTTACTTTCTTCAGGCTCTGTATCACTTTCAGCTGCTTCAGGTTCCTTGTCACCTTCAGCTGCTTCAGGCTTTTTGCTACCCTCAGCTGCTTCAGGCTCTTTGTCACCTGCAGCTTCGTCGTCGCTGTCTGAACTTTCTCCTTGGTCTTCCCCAAGTGAGTCGGACTCTTCGTTCTCCAATAATATCTCTTTTTCTCCTGCTGTTGCTTGTTCGCTTTCAGTTCGCTTGTGTTCTGTCTCAACACTCGGCACCGTTTTATCAGGCACTGGTAGTTTCAGCGCTTCAACTTCCTCATCTGTGGGACACAGCACCTTCTTTGTATGACTGGCGTGAATCCAGTTGGGAACCCCCGCACACTTCACAGCAGTAGTTGTTGTCAGGATCACTTGGAAAGGGCCTTTCCAACGGGGTTCCAGACACGACTTCCTCACGTGCTTCTTTATCACGACCCAGTCACCTGCTTTCAGTGCGTGTCCTGGACCTTGGATCGGTGGCAAGGTGGTCGCTTCCACCTGGTGAGAGAAAGAGCGAACCACATCAGCCAGACCTTTGCAGTAGTCTAACACCATATCATCTGTAATATTCAAAAGCATGTTTGCGGGAACTGCAGGAAGTCTCATAGCCCTGCCCATGAGAATTTCGTGCGGAGACAATCCAGTTTTTCTATCCGGAGTGTTTCTCATTGACATTAGCACTAAGGGCAATGCGTCAGGCCATTTCAAATTTGTTGATGCACATATTTTTGCCATTCTCGATTTCAGCGTACCATTCATCTGCTCCACCAGTCCTGATGCCTCAGGGCGATAGCTACAGTGCAGCTTTTGCTCAATGTTCAGTGCTTCGCAAAGTAACTTCATCACCTCGTTATTGAAGTGACTTCCCCTATCTGATTCTAAAGAGATCGGGAATCCGAAACGTGGTATTAACTCCCTCAATAATAGCTTGGCAACTGTAAGACTGTCATTTCTACGTGTGGGGTATGCCTCAATCCAATGACTAAAAATGCACACAATCACCAACACATACCTTAAACCTCCATGCACAGGCATCTCAATGAAGTCCATCTGCATTCGGCTAAAAGGACCGCTTGCCCTACCAATGTGGCTCGCGTTCACAACTGTTCCCTTTCCTGGGTTCATCTGTTGGCAAGTGACACATCGATGGCAAACTGCTTCCGCAGCTTGGCGAAATCTGGGGTTAAACCAATCAGTTTTGAACAATCTTATCATGGCATCTCTCCCTAGGTGAGCTTGCCCATGATAGAACCGCGCAAGCTGTGATAAGAGACTATTTGGCAAAACAAATTTTCCCTCATGTGAAACCCATAGCTCGTCTTGTCTTTTTATGCATTGTGATTTAATCCAGGAATCTCTTTCATCCTCCCTGACATTACTTTGTAGTGCTTTTAGTTCTTCTATTGTATCTACGACCTTCAAGGCAAATGCTTCAGCTGGTTCGAGTTCTGGTTCACTTATTGTATTCCAATCATCCCTTAACAATATACAGTTCAAGGCACAAAATCTTGCGACTTGATCTGCATAGGCGTTTCCCAGAGACACATAGTCCTGTCCTTTCGTGTGAGCACTGCACTTTACCACTGCAACTTCAGCTGGTACTTGAATGGCATGTAACAATTCCCTTATTCTCTCCCCATTTTTCACTGGGGATCCTGAAGAAGTCAGGAAACCTCTCTGTGACCACAGTTGTCCAAAGTCATGCACAATCCCAAACCCGTATTGGCTATCAGTGTAAATGGTGACTTTCATCAATGCAGACAATTGACATGCTCTAGTAAGGGCTACAAGTTCTGCTACTTGTGCAGAATAGACTCCTTGGAGCCATCCCGCTTCCAAGACCCCTGTTACAGTACATACAGCATATCCTGCTTTCAAAATTCCCACCCCATCTCTTAGACATGAACCATCAACAAAAAGAATTTGGTCATTTTCATCAAGTTTTGTATCCTTGATGTCCGGTCGGGGTTTTGTGCAAAATTCAGTCACCTGAAGGCAGTCATGCTCGACGTCTTCAGCGTTCTCAATTTCAGCATTTTCTCCAGGAAGCAAGGTAGCTGGATTCAACGTAGTGCACCTTTTCAGCTGCACATTCGGTGAGCCCAGAATAGTCGTTTCATACCTTGTGAGTCTTGCTCCAGTCATGTGCTGCGTTCGGGAGCGGGTCAAAAGTATCTCAACTGAGTGAGGGACCATGACTGTTACTGGGTGTCCCATCACTATTCCTTCACTCTGAGTGAGGCTGATACCAACTGCTGCTACGGCGCGCAAACACCCTGGGAGTGCTGCTGCAACCGGATCCAGAGTAGCTGAAAAATACGCTACTGGTCTGTTTACGCCACCATGGGTTTGAGTCAAGACAGACAAAGAACATGCATCACGTTCATGGCAAAACAATGTGAAAGGCTTTGTGTAATCAGGCATACCTAAAGCTGGAGCCCTGCACATGCATTCCTTTAATTCAACAAAAGCATCCATCTCATCCCCTTTCAGTTCGATCTGATCCAAGGCATCCTTCTGGGTCAATTTCAGTAAAGGCTTTGCTAGAGACGAGAAGTTGGGAATCCACTGGCGACAGTATCCCACCATTCCCAAAAACTTCCTCACCTCCTTCCTTGTCTTTGGTGGACTCATTTGAAGTACACTGGTAATTCTTTCCTTCATTATTTTCCGTGACCCTTTCTCTATCTGTTGACCCAAGTATTTCACTTTCTTCTGACAGAACTGCAGTTTGGAAGGAGACACCTTGTGTCCATTCCCTCCCAAATGGTTCAACAGAGCAATGGTATCGGCTGTGCAGCCACTTTCCATTTTTGATGCAACCAGTAAGTCATCAATGTACTGTACTAGGGTTGACTCGAATGGCAATTCTAACTCTTCCAAGTCTTTCTTTAGAACCTGATTGAATATGGACGGTGACTCAGAGAACCCTTGAGGAATTCGACACCAACTGTATACTCTGTCTAGGAATTTGAAACAAAAGAGGAATTGGCTGTCCTCATGAAGAGGCACAGAAAAGAATGCTTGTGACAAATCGATGACTGAGAACCATTCAGCATCACAAGGGACTTGAAACATTATCACAGCTGGATTCGGTACGACAGGGCAGCACTTGATTATGATGTCATTTATTTTCCTCAAATCCTGTACAAGTCGGACTTTCCCACTTGGCTTTATTAGTCCCATTATCGGTGAATTACATGGGCTGCTTAATACTTCTTTCAGTACTCCCTGCTTCACGAACTCGTCAATAAGTTGGGCAACTTTCATGAGGGTATCTTGTGGCATGTGGTATTGTGGGGTCTGGGGAAAGATCGCATTGGGCTTTACCATCACTTTTACTGGTTCTACTCCTTTCATCAATCCCACCTCTTTCCCTGTCATGTCCCACACTTTCTTTCCGACTGTTTCCCGTAGTTCTGCTGGGATATCTTCTTCAGTTATCATTGGTAAAAGACAAATCAGAGGATACTCTTCGTCAACTGTTTCTATCTCATCCCCCTCTACACTGTCCTCGTCTTCCCCATCATTGCTCGTCTCTATTGTTATTCCTTCGTTTGAACACATGATCGAGCAACCCAATTTACACAATAGGTCTCTTCCTAACAGTGCTATCGGGCTTGAGTCACACACCACAAACTGATGTACCCCTTGATAGTTACCAATGTTGACTGGTATCGGATCTGTTATTGGGTTCGTCAGATGCCTGTTTGCTACTCCCACCACTTGAACTGTCCTCCCTGAGAGTGGCAAATTTGGTACTTCACTGCTCTTAACAGTTGAACGTGTGGCTCCCGTGTCAACCAAGAATGAAACACGATGACCCATTACTCTTCCTTCTACGTATGGACCCTTTTGATCAACTTCTAGGGATGCCGCAAGCACACAATCTCCTTCCTCCTCTGAGCTTTCACTCTCCCATACATTGTTTATTCCACTCTCACTGTGTAATGGGAACTGTTGTACTGTGCCGTTTGTGCTCATTACCTGACCCGTTACCTGTGGAGGAACCATCATTTGCTGCTGACTCATTGGTGCCAAAGGTATTTGCATTTGCTGATTAGGTACCAAAGGTAACTGCTGCTGCATCGGCTGCATTTGCGTCATCTGCACACGGGGCATCTGCATCTGCTGCGGCTGCATAGGTTGTAATCCCTGCAATTGATTTATAGTCTGAAAATTTGGGTTTGGACCTCTCATTTTCGGTCCTCTCATTGTCTGAAATGCATTGACATCATTGTTTTGCTGACCAACACCTACACCTGCACCTGTACCTTCCTGCACCACCATCGGACACTCGCGTTTCCAATGACCTACGTTTCCGCACGCGTGACACAGCATCACTTTCTTCATTGCCTGCACACCTGTCACAACAGTGTTCAAATCCGGACCATTATTCACAAAACCTCCTCTACCTCTGCCTCTGCCCTGTGGCTGAAACGCCATGTTTCCTTGCGACTGCGGCTGCTGTTGCTGAAACACCATGCCTCCCTGCAACTGCGGCTGCTGTTGCGGTATCTGCTGTTGGAACCCTTGCATCCCTGGCAACCCTTGCAGTCCCTGCAGACCTTGCAAGCCTGTCTGAGCCGCCTTAAGCTGCATCATCATCACCTTCTCTTTCAGCTTTTTCTGTTTCACCTCAATTTCGTCGCTACAGTATTTCGCATAAGTCAAGACTTCATCAATCGGTTTCGACTGCCAGCAGATCAAATGTGATTTTATCATCTGACTTATATCTGGTCTCAGCCCTTCCACAAATCTGAACACAAAATGAAGCATATCTTTCGCCTCTATTGCTTCTGTGCCACTGTAATTCTTGAACGCCTTCAACAATCTCTCATAGTAACTATGAATCGATTCTTTAGCCTCTTGGGCAGTTCGATCAATTTTCTGCCAATCCACATTTTTGGCGGCAACCTTCGTCTTCAAATGTTCGATCACCTTATAGTACAGACACATCACCATAGGTGATGGCGCACCCGTCTCTCTGTCTCTCTCTGGTTCACTTGTCGGCCAACCTACAGCTCTTTTGCAATCCTCCCACAAATCTGCCGGAACCACAATCTCGAATAAAGTGTTCAGGTCTTCCCAGAGACATTTGGCAAGCTTTACAAACCTATCAGTCTGTTGATACCATTCAATCGGCTTCTCCCTCAGTTTGGGAAAATCATTCGTAAAAGACTGAATATCACTCCTGTGCCATGGTACATGTACTAGCTT
Source organism: Pleurodeles waltl (assembly GCF_031143425.1). Lineage (NCBI taxonomy): Eukaryota > Metazoa > Chordata > Amphibia > Caudata > Salamandridae > Pleurodeles > Pleurodeles waltl. Next base: position 484,993,584 of record NC_090438.1, on the reverse strand, counting down.
TCCCCCTGCTGTCTCCCTCATTGGTAACATAGTTACTGTATCACTGCTCTGTGGTCTTTTCTCATTGTGTTCTGTAACACTGTCCCTCCTCTTGTCCTTCCTCTTTACCCATCTGCTTTCCCACTTGTCTAAGCACCTCCACACTTGGGCACTCTGCAACAATTCTCTAAGGTGTGCCTTCATGCCTGCTGATCTCATGTGTTCAAAATCTGTGGTCCCAAAATCCAACCTATAGCTCCTGCTCAAGTGCTTCGTCTTGCCTATGTCAATCCCGTTCCTGTCTGCTACTTCCTGCAAACTTTTATGTACCTTGTTTACCTCTTTCGTGATCTTTGGACATAGATACCTCAACTCCTCTTCCGTGTAGGATTCTAACCTGTTCACACCCATATTCCCTTCCACCAATTCTTGTGCTTCCATGTTCAGCCTCATCCTGCTCAAGTAATCGTCTCCTTTCCCACTGTCTGAACTTTGTGTGGAATTTAAACTGTTGAACCATTGTGTCAGCTGTTGCGCATTTACCCCCATCAGTGTAGCATTCACATCGACTGCCATCGATGGTTGCGGCAACTTTTCAGTGTTCGATGTTAATGGTATTATCAGTGGGGGGCTCGACCTCACCAGTGTCGATTGAGCGCATACGGGACTAAACTCCATCAAGGACCCCGACCCAGTTGGCTGAGCCGCTATCGGAGTTATCCCTGGAATGTTTTCTATGCACCTTCTTTCTGTCCCATTCTGCAGCATCTGTCCCTGACTGCTCATACCTAAGTTGGGCTGACTATACAAGGGTACCACTGGACCTACAGTAATGGGCAGTGATATTGCATCTGGATTCTGTCCATTTCCCATATTCTGAGGCATGTTCATCCCCATATTATGGGCCATCATTGCCGGCATGCCCATCTGACTCCCCGTCATTTGAGCATGAACACTTCCTCCCTGCATCTGCTTTTGAGGCATCATAAACTGAGTTGATTCAGCTTGTGCCATTGTTGGGTTGTAACCATTCTGTACGCCCCTTACGGTTGGATCTAGAATCATTCCTCCACTGTTATCACTGCTGTAGTACCCTGACATCTGCGGCTGATAGTGTTCTGCTGGTTTCAACACGGGCACATCTGGATACATTCTCCTGATCTGCGGTATCTGTGGGGTGAGCAGTAAGCTCGGATCCTTAGATCCCGATGGTGCTCCTGTATTCTGGGTTTCCTTGTTCTGTACCGATGCCGGAGGGGCAGAACTGGTACTTGGACCTTGTCCATTCTCTGCATAAGGTGGTGGACGGTCGTTCAGCAACTCCATTATCAATTCCTCATCCTCTAGCTCCTCTTCTTTTCTCAACTTTTCCTCGTCCTCTCTGTCCTTGGAACACTTCCTGTCTGTCTTACAGGTAGCTTTCTTACCTGTCTCCTCTTCATCTTTAGTAATTGCGGGGAACAATTTTATTCCCTGCAATACGTCTGACCTCCACACCTTCTGTGCATTATCCCACCTAGCATCCGCTAGTGTCTTTTCTACCTTCCTCATCCTTGTTTCAAACTTGTTTTTCTGTTGCTGTCTGGCCATCAGTTCCCAAATTGCTAGAGCCTCAAACTGTGCTGGCCTTGGAGGCACCTTCATGTCGTACATCGTGAATCTCAAATTCTCTAAAATCTTTATATTGAATGTCCCGTATATCGGGAACGCTACGCTCCCATGTTTCTCTGTCAACTTATGCCATTGCTTTAGCCAAAGGCACGGAGCTACCCCCTTTTCTTCCATTACAATGTAAGCCGGTGTACCCTCGGGCGGCGTCTCCTCTCCTACGTTCGCTTTGATGTAAGACTCCCCCTTCATTGCGCTCCTAAATGCTTTAAAGAATTTCATTTTCTCGTCTTCTATTTTCACAAAGTTTATAACCAATATTTGACTTCAATTCCACAAAACTTTAACCAATAGGTAACCTTTAATTGCACAAATTTGTAATCAATAGGTGACTTTAATTCCCGGAATACTCTTCACCTGCCTTTCCCCTTCCAATCGAGTCCCACGGACTGCGTCCAATCCGTGCGCGACCCTTCTCTCCAACCAACCTATCCCAGCGCGGCTCTTAGTGACGTCACACTCACACACACTGCGGCTGACAAAGCCTCGCGGCTAATCCTCCTTCACTCAGTTCCTCCCGTAACAGCTTTTGCATGTATCGCGAGCTACCAAAAAATAAAACAGATCTGTCGGTTTACTACAGGAAGGGTAACACAATCGCTTCAGGACCTTAGGGACTTTTCACTAACCTCGACCACTATTCGATCTCTTTCACCAGCCTCGGCCGCTATTCGGTCTTTCTCAGTCCCCACATTCGCAAGCAAATCTGACCCGCAGACCTACTCTCAACTTGTCAATGATCTGTTCTAGTGCACTTAGAATCTTGTCAAAGCCCGAAGTCGAAGTTCCTATCACTCCCTAACACACGTACCCACTCGTTGACCACGCCCGATCAACCTACTAAACCGCCCAGACCACAACATGGATCAACATACTCCGGAGTCTCTTGACCTCGCAGGGCCCGTCTCAACAACAACAACCACGTGGACCTTTTTATGCACAAAGCGCCAGACGCACATGAAGTTCGACGACTTCCCTACTCTCACACTCGGAGCCGCACCTCCGTTACTCTATGAAGTTCGACGACTTCTCTACTTCTACACTCGGAGTCGCACCTCCGCTATCCTTAAAAGAAAATCCTCGCAACCTTTTCACACACTCTGCGGCAATAAGCTGTGCAAGCGCAAAACCCTAACTTCACTCATACCATCACTAGTACTGCCAGCGCTGTTTCCACATCTCCGTTCTTTCCATTCGCAAGCTCCGAGATCCCGGGAAAGTCGCGGTGGACCTAGCCCATCATCATCTTGTCAATTATTTTCATCCAAGAAAATCTAATTCAACTTTTCGAATGAGGCCTCAAAATGCGTAACCCTTAATTCGACACCATGTACTTTAGGAGTACAGGGTCCCAAAAGACGTAACCGTCCTCTGCTACCATCTACTGATAGAGACGGAACGTGGTAACAATTTACCTGCGTTCGGATGCTCTTTAGGTCGATGAATCTTTTGGCTAAGTGGGAACTCTCTGTACTCTTAATTGATCAATCACCTCTTATCGATAATCAATAACGAACGTAAGCAACACCTTGAACAACATAACACTTAACAATTAATCCAGAATACATTTCGGCGAACCCTGACCTTTCAGCCAGGAATAACCACACCAGTTTATTGCAAAGTTAGTGAATTTATTTCCCTATATTAACAAAGCTAGCACAATATAAATGTGTCTCAACACCAAATGATAAACATAAATGAACATTAATAGCTGTCCATATCGTCGAAACAAGTGTAATCTATGTAGCATTTGAATCACAAGGCATTCGATAGTGGCAATGCAAAGCACTAATACGATAATCTGTAATGGGCTAATTGCGTACATTTAGTCAGCATAACAAGATCTCCAATTGCATCGTGTGACATATGGAATCCTCGTCTAACCTCAAATTAGCATCAGCATGTGGGACTTCATGCAAAAACAATTTGGCAACATCAATTTAGAAAACTCCTAGCTAGGGCCCTTATCAAAATCAGCAGTTGGTTACCTAAAAGAAACACAATGCAATTTTACAATTTCCTTTCATATTTACCAATTCCAATCAGCAATCAATGAAGTCTTCGTCTCACAGGTATCGTTTCTCGATCAGCATGGGACGGGACAAAGGGGCAGGGGTGAGCGGGGCAATTGCCTCACAGCGGCAAGTTAAGGCTACTACTTCATGCAAAGGGACAAATCAAAGTTAAAGTCTCTAGGGCAAGAATCATTAAAGTCTCTTTCTCTCGACTAGAGAAAGCATCAAAGTCTCTCAAATGGCGTCGCAGCAAAATGGGTCATAGTAGCTACGAAGTCAAAATGGCGGGATGTCCGAAGATAGAGAGAGAGCTTCCCTCTCGTGCACCTGGGTTTTATAGACAACAATTCAAGTCCTGTAGGGTCTCCATTGGTGGGTTCATAGGTTAGCTTCAAATTGACCAATCAAAAACGACAGTTCTCAAGCTTTTACTTAAGCATACATTATCCTTGGAGATGGGTACGCAATTTGCAACATTGTTTCTCGATTAGCTTACTCTCAGAGGCTCCATTGTCCGCACCTGCAAGCCGACCTTGAATTTAAGAGAAAATATGCCATGCTGGCACCAACTATAAGATAAGCATGCGAGCAGTCTCTGTGGAAAAGTACAGCTTCAAGCAGAAATACACGTTTAATAGTACAGTGGAAAAATACGAACGTTTAAACCGTGAGACCAGGCAACTAGGCCAAAGCCTCCGCTAAAGTAATGCTAAGCTAAGGCATTTCAAATAAGCAAAATCGTAGCACACGTTTATGATTATGCCGAATTAGTGCATTTCTAATACACCACGTTATATAAAGCACGCGTATAAATGATGGCAAACTACTCTGAGGGCACATTTTGTCCCCGTACAATCTTTATTAGTTCGGTTAATGTCACACATGATTATTTCAGCACTACGTTTATGCGTTAATAAATCAAAACCTTCATTTTCTGCTTCATCACTCTCACTAAATGTGCTCTCGCTATAGGATTTGTTTTCCCCAAATAAGTCTTAGTTTCATAAATTGGTGTAATAGCATAATTATTGGTAATTCTGTGTCTCGGACTAACACAGAATTACCTAAATTACTCCGATTACTCTGGCGTAATAAAAAATCTGCCCAGGTTTACTAAAAATCCATTCCCTATTCCTAGTACCGCTAAATGGGTTGCCGAAATGCAAATGTTGGCTTCAATGTGATGTGCCTGTAGGCATTAAAACCGAAATACGTTTTTTGTATGAGGGTTAGTCCCTGCAACCCCAGACTTTAGTATGAAGTAGGAGCAATATTCTCAGATTTTGTTTAAGATGTTCACACTTTCTTGCATTGCCTAATATAGTTTAACTATTCAGCAAAGCAAGTAAGATCCTGAGACCTGACTTTATTTAACATTTGCCTATTGGGATGAAAAGTTCAAAAGGTGTAAACTTTTTTTTCTTAAATCCAATGGTGTGAAAATCTTATATACACTGTTGTCACATTTTAGAGGTGTTGAGCAGGAGGTGTGAGCCATATATCTCTCTATTCTTAGAATAACATTTGGAAGACAATATTTATTACGTGTTTTCTCTAACTGACTTCCTTTTAAGAGGGGGCTTTTTCGAACCTAGCCTCTTGCCAAGGTTTCCAGACAGATGCTTCCTGAAGGAAAATAAATGTAATTTTAAAGCACATCGAGCTATTATTTTGATTGAGGTACTGTGTTAACAAAGCCGCGATGACAAGTGTTTAAATGGTCCTTTCTTGAATTTCAAGATAACAGTATTTCGAACAAAGTGTTTTATTATGATGTAACCTATTGCTCAAAGTCCAAGTGAACACTCAGATTAGTGGACATTTTACTGCATTCGTAATTTCTTAAATATAAACACTGCAGATCAGTTAATTATTATATATGTGTATTGCAAACGTTGATGTAACATTTGCCTTTGTTATTCGCTTTTACCATGTTGGCTTGGTGGCGCGTTTTCTCCAAAGGCTAAACTGTTTTGTAAGTGGTATGGAATGAGGCTTCTGAAATTCAAATGCAAGATGTGTCACATTTGCATCTACCTTAGAGAGTGCAGCAGGCTATTTTTCTTATGGGTGGAAGTAGAGCGCACCGATACTCTCATGTGCAGATTGACAGGCTCATTGATTTACTTGTCTGGCTTACTTCTCGAAATGAAACGGCCATCTTGAAATGGTACCTTTTGCTAAGCACTGCTTCATAACCATCCGAGTGTAATGAAAGAGGAACATTCTTGTAAGAAAGTAGAAACCTCACACACGCGGCCTGGGTCTTTTTCCGATGGCATAGACAGTACTGTTTGTTATAATGTTACTTGTAAAGGCTTCGGTCCTGAACGTTTATTCTTTTAACATTTTTTCACAGAATAGACTTAGGGCCAGATGTATCAAACATTTTTGCGATCCATTTGCAATTGCAAAAATGCGCTTTGGTATGTAACAAGTCCAATTTGCGATTCGATAACTTGTTACCGAATCGCAAATTGGATTTACGACTACATACCGATTTGAATTAGGAAGGGGTGTGTCAAGGCCATCCCTTCCTAATACCGAATCGCAGAGGTACGTATGATTGTTTTGTGACCGTGAATGCGGTCGCAAAACAATCTCAGTTACCGCCTATTTCAAGTAGGTGTGAACTCATTCGCAAAGGGGAAGGGGTCCCTACGGGCCCTGAGCCCAGCAGGCCACCATCCCTGTGATTGTATCCATTCGCAATGGCTCGCAAATTGCAACCTACCTGATGAATATTGATGAGGTAGGTCCATTTGCGAGCCCTTGCGAATCACAGTATGAAACTCCTGGAGTTTTGTACATTCCAATAGCGATTACTTACTTGTGACTCGCAAAAAAAACACAATTAGGTAATCGCTATTGAATAAAATGATACATCTGGCCCATAGTGTCAAGAAAATAAAATGTCGGAAGAACTTAAATTTACGATCAATAAAAAATATATATACGTTATAATGATAATCAGTGGCTCACAACCAAGCATGTTGCTTGAAAAATATGCTGTTGGTGGTCCGGAGTGCCATTACCTTTTATCTTTTACAGTAATCTGTTGGCTTATTAGCTGTGGAAATGCTAGCCACTTGTTAGTGTTAGGAACATCGAGTGAGTGTCTGCCTAATCTATTTCTAGAATCAAAGTGTGCTTTCCCTTATTATATGCATTCAGAGTGTTGTTAATTGTTGTTAATCACTCAGGGCTATTTTTAACTTGTTCTTTTAAGTCTTTTTATCCCCGTTTGTAATTCGGAAAGTATAAAGCATTTTTAACTTGTTTTGTAAGTCCTTTTATCCTTTACAACGTGGTAGGCATTTTTCTTTACCGAGCTGCCTCTGGTTTTATTACGTATTCCCAGTAGGGTGTGTGGGCCTGTTCGAGCCCTCCCCCTAACTTCCAGGGACTCGCCATCTTGGGGGTATACAGGTTAGCAGTCTAGCTGCTAACCTGTGGTTACAGGAGGCCCATACTGGCTCCTATTTAGTTAGCTGAAATGCGGCCGCGCAGCGGGTGCGCCGCTGGCATGTCGAAGACGCGCATAAGGCAAGCCCGTCTGCGCCCGTCTGCGCCCATTCAGGCCTGGGGGCCAGAGACTATGCCTCTCACCGGCCTCAGAAGGACCCTATTTCTTACTCGTCTTATACACTTCGTGCCTTGGAAGGCAAGCAGAAGTATAAACACAGGATGATGATGTCCCCCAGCAGGTTAGAAGGCTGGAGATGTGTCCATTGCCAATGGCCTCCTAGGCCAGATACTGATTTCACCTCTCCTCAACCCTCTCTCTGTCCACCCCAAGCAATACCAGAGCTTCATAAAAAAAAAAACCTTCTGACACCAACATTATGACTTATGCCTTGATTAATGCGTGCTCATTGATTAAGCATAGGATTGACATTTTTGACTTAATCAATCAGGATAATTTGGATTGTCTGTTTATTATGGAAACCTGGGCTAAGGCAGATTCATGCCCTGATTTCATGGCAGCTACCCCCCCTGGATACTCGTTTTTAAAATTGGATAGAACTACGGGGAGAGGGGGTGGACTGGCACTGATTTTTAGAACTACTCTTTACTGCTGCTGGGAACCTCTAAAGATGTTGTCAGCATTTTGCGAGGGGGCACAGTTTAAAATCTGTCAGAGAAATGTTACTGTCCTTGATGGACTGTTAATTTACAGACCCCCATGGCCTTACTCCACTTTTTTACTACATTGGCCACCCATTATGGAGCCATTAACTATGAATCCCAGATCTATAATTCTGGGGGATTTTAATATTCATTTTGATGATAGGCAGGATCCCCACGTTACTGATTTTCTTGATCTTTTGGGAGTCTTTGACTGGATTTTTAAAGTTACATCAGCCACTCATAGGGCTGGTCATATACTTGATGGAATATTTGCTCGCAATAATTACTTTGTTATTACAGGTAATAGGGCTGCTCACCATCTTCTCAGCTTTAGACAGACTAACCAATTGGTCTGTCAGTCTGCTAACCCACCACCCCTGAAGCCAGTTAGGCACTGGAACAGCATTAAAGTGTCCCAACTAAGTCCTGCATTGGCATCAGGCTGGAAAGTTGCAGAGGATCTTCCTCTACCGTCCTCAGAGAGATTTGATCAGGGAATTAGAATAGCCATGGACCAGCTGACCCCTTGTAAACAACCACTGCTCTTGGGGAGGAAAAGGCCAATTGCCCATGGTTTACGAGTGATCTTAAAAACTGGCAAAGGAAATAACATCAACAAGAACGGAAATGGAGGTTAGATCCGACTCCCACAGAAAAGACTAAACTTAGAACTACCCTTAGTCTGTATAAAAACGCCATTAATACTGCTAAAATTGATTACTACTCAAGTAGTATTGAGAAAGCCATTAATACTCCTAGAGAACATTTTAGAATAGTACGCTCTCTCACTACCTCTAACATTTCTACAGACTTGGAGTATTCTCAAGATTTCTGCAATAAGGTGGCAGAGTATTTTGAAAATAAGATTTTCCACATCCAGGTGGATTTTCCACAATCTGTGGACATATGTGAGTTACATGAACCTTCAAATAATTTCATAAGAGATGATAACCTTACATTGACAAACTTTCAGCCCCTTGGCTCAGGGAAGATTAAAAAGCTTATGACAACCATTAAATCTGGGTCCCCTAATGACCCCTGACCACCTCACTTTTTACAGCTTGTCCCGGAATTAGTTTCTATCAATCAATCAATCAGTCGCATTTATAAAGCGCGCTACTCACCCGTAAGGGTCTCAAGGCGCTGTGGGGGGGGGGTCAATGCTCGAAGAGCCAGGTCTTGAGCTGCCGTCTGAAGTGAAGGTGGTCTTGTATGGCGCAAAGGTGGCTGGGAAGGGAGTTCCAGGTCTTCGCTGCTAGGTAAGAGAAGGACCTGCCTCCGGCAGTGGCTTTGCGAATGCGTGGTACGGCTGCCAGGGCTTGTCCGGTCGAGCGTAGGGTGCGAGGAGGAGTGTAGAAGGAGATGCGGTGGTTGATGAGTTCTGGTCCGCGGTTGTGCAGGGCTTTGTGTGCGTGGGTGAGGAGTCTGAAGGTTATCCTCTTGTTGACTGGGAGCCAGTGGAGTTTCCTCAGGTGTCCGGAGATGTGGTTGTGGCGGGGTATGTTCAGGATAAGTCGTGCAGCAGCGTTCTGGATTCGTTGAAGTTTCCTCTGCAGCTTGATGGTGATGCCGGCGTACAGAGCGTTCCCATAGTCCAAGCGACTGGTGACGAGGGCGTGGGTGACGGTCTTCCTGGTGTCGGTGGGGATCCAGCGGAAGATCTTGCGGAGCATGCGGAGGGTGTTGAAGCATGCTGAGGTCACCGAGTTGACCTGTCTGGTCATGGAGAGGGAAGAGTCCAGGATGAAACCGAGGTTGCGTGCGTGGTCGGTGGGTTGGGGAGTGCTGCCTAGGGCGGGAGGCCACCAGGAGTCGTCCCAGGCGGTAGGTGTAGGGCCGAGGATGAGGACCTCCGTTTTCTCTGTATTCAGTTTAAGCCGGCTGTCTGTCATCCAGTTCGCTACTTCCTTCATGCCTTCGTGTAGTCTGGTTCTTGCTGAGGTGGGGTCGTTGGTGAGGGATAGGATGAGCTGGGTGTCGTCTGCGTAGGATATGAGGTTGAGTCCGTGTTTGCGTGCGATGTTCGCCAGGGGGGTCATGTAGATGTTGAAGAGGGTGGGGCTGAGGGAGGATCCCTGGGGGACGCCGCAGATGATCTCCGTAGCCGTGGATCTGAAGGGGGGGAGGCGGACTCTCTGAGTTCTTCCGGAGAGGAAGGAGGTGATCCATTCCAGGGCCTTGCCTCTGATGCCGGCGTTGCTTAGGCGACGTATCAGGGTGCGGTGGCAGACCGTGTCGAATGCTGCAGAGAGGTCCAGGAGTATGAGGGCCACGGTTTCTCCTTTGTCGGTCAGGGATCTGATGTCGTCCGTGGCTGTGATGAGGGCGGTCTCGGTGCTGTGGTTAGCTCTGAAGCCGAACTGTGAGGGGTCGAGTGAGTCGTTGGTTTCCAGGGCGGTGGTGAGTTGAGCGTTGACGATTTTCTCGATCACTTTGGCGGGGAACGGTAGGAGCGAGATGGGCCGGAAGTTTTTGAGTTCAGTGGGGTCTGCTGTTGGTTTCTTTAGGAGGGCGTTCAGTTCAGCGTGCTTCCAGTTCTCCTGGAAGGTGGCGGTGGAAAAAGATGTGTTGATGACGTCTCGGAGGTGGGGTGCGATGATGTTGTCGGCTTTGTTGAAGATGTGGTGCGGACAGGGGTCGGATGGTGATCCTGAGTGGATGGAGTTCATGACGCGGGTGGTTTCCTCAGTGGAGGTTGGGTTCCAGGTGTGGATGGTGGTGTTGTCGGTGGCGGGTTCCGGTGGAGGGTTCGAGTTGGTTGTGGTGAAGCTGTTGTAGATGTCGGTGATCTTGTGGTGGAAGAAAGCTGCGAGGGAGTCGCAGAGGTCCTGTGAGGGAGGGATGGAGTTGTTTTCGGCGTCGGGGTTGGAGAGCTCTTTGACGATGCCAAATAGTTCCTTGCTGTTGTGGGCGTTGCTGTCTAGTCTGTTCTGGAAGGCTGATTTTCGTGCTGCGCGGAGGAGTTGGTGGTGTTTGCGGGTGGCGTTTTTGAGAGCAGACATGTTTTCGTCGGTCTGGTTGAGGCGCCAAGTCTTCTCGAGGGTGCGGCATTCTTTTTTGGAGTCCTTGAGGTCGGGGGTAAACCAGGAATTTTTCTTGTGGCTGTTTCTGTTTGCTTGGGTCTTCAGGGGGGCCAGGAGGTTGGCGCAGTCTGAGATCCAGCTCGTGAGATTGTTGGCGGCTTCGTTGGGGTCTGTAGTGCTGGTGGGTGGGTTCTGAGAGAGGGTCGATGTGAGTTGTTCCGAGGAGATTCGGTTCCACTGTCTTCTTGGTGGTTGTTGGGCGTGGTGGTGTACGTTGGTTTTCTTGAAGCTGAAGTGGACACAGCTGTGGTCTGTCCAGGAGAGTACAGTGGTGTGGCTGAAAGAGATGTGTTTGCTGGAGGAGAAGATGGGGTCCAGAGTGTGTCCGGCGTAGTGGGTGGGGGTGTTGACTAGTTGTTTCAGTCCCAGGTTGGCGAGGTTGTCCAATAAGGCGGTGGTGTTGTTGTCGGTGCGATTCTCCAGGTGGAAGTTGAGGTCCCCTAGGAGGATGTAGTTGGTGGACGGGAGTGCGTGTGGGCTGATGAATCCTGCGATGTCTTCGCTGAACTTTGTGCGTGGTCCTGGTGGTCTGTATATGAGGGTGCCTCTGAGGGTGGTCTTGGGGTCGCTGTTGATTGAGAAGTGGAGGTGCTCGGCGTCGGGCAGTGAGTTGTCGGTGTAGGTTGAGATGCGGATGGAGCTCTTGTGGGCGATGGCGATGCCTCCTCCGGTGCGGTTGGTGCGGTCTTTCCTGATGATTTTGTAGCCGTCGGGGATGGCTATGGCGATGTCGGGTGCCGAGGAGGGGTTCATCCAGGTCTCGGTGAGGAAGGCGATGTCCGGGTTTGTAGAGTCGATGAGGTTCCACAGTTCGATGACGTGCCTGTGGACGGATCTGGTGTTGACCAGGATGCAGTTGAGGTTGTTTCTGGGCGAGTCGTTCCTGTTGGGTGTAGTGTGAGTTCGTAGGCAGGTGAAATGGCAGTTGCGGCAGGTGAAGGGTCCGTGGGTCCGCTTCGGGGTGGCGCGGCAGCAGGCCGGCGTGCGGCCGGGGTTGAGAGCGGTGAGGAAGGCGGAGTTGTGGGTCAGGCGGGGGAGGTGGGGGTCGCGGGGGCCAGGGGTTGTGGCGCTAGGCGCGGTCCAGGCGCGGACGGGCGCAGACGGGCTTGCCTTAGGCGCGCCAGAGGCGCGCCCGCTGCGCGGCCTCGCAGCGGCCGCCATTTAAGGGTAGCCGGGGAGGAGGGGTCAGCTGGGAGGCGGGAGGCGGGCGGGCGGGGGAATCTGGAGGCGGGAAAAAGAAAAAAGCAGCGAAAAAGGCGGCAAAAGAACGGCGGCAAAAAACGGCGAGAAGGCCAGGTAAAACTCTAAAGGGAGGGGCTGAGAATGAGGAAGAACGGCAGGAGGGGGCACACGGCACTCAGGGGGACACGCACGGGATACACGGGAAAAAAGGAGGATTCCGGTCAGTCAGTCAGCACAAGCACTCGGGGTACACGGGTAAAGAGGGGGCACACTCGCACACACTCACAGGATGAGAACGGTGAGGAGGGCAGTCAGGGACTGGTGGCGCTGCGTGAGCAGGGGAGCGACCTACCCGAGGGTCAGTGGTCGCTACCTCTGCCTCGCAGCGGCCGCCATTTAAGGGTAGCCGGGGAGGAGGGGTCAGCTGGGAGGCGGGAGGCGGGCGGGCGGGGGAATCTGGAGGCGGGAAAAAGAAAAAAGCAGCGAAAAAGGCGGCAAAAGAACGGCGGCAAAAAACGGCGAGAAGGCCAGGTAAAACTCTAAAGGGAGGGGCTGAGAATGAGGAAGAACGGCAGGAGGGGGCACACGGCACTCAGGGGGACACGCACGGGATACACGGGAAAAAAGGAGGATTCCGGTCAGTCAGTCAGCACAAGCACTTGGGGTACACGGGTAAAGAGGGGGCACACTCGCACACACTCACAGGATGAGAAGGGTGAGGAGGGCAGTCAGGGACTGGTGGCGCTGCGTGAGCAGGGGAGCGACCTACCCGAGGGTCAGTGGTCGCTACCTCTGCCTCGCAGCGGCCACCATTTAAGGGAAGCCGGGGAGGAGGGGTCAGCTGGGAGGCGGGGGAATCTGGAGGCGGGAAAAAGAAAAAGCAGAGAAAAAGGCGGCAAAAGAACGGCGGCAAAAAACAGCGAGAAGGCCAGGTAAAACTCTAAAGGGAGGGGCTGAGAATGAGGAAGAACGGCAGGAGGGGGCACACGGCACTCAGGGGGACACGCACGGGATACACGGGAAAAAAGGAGGATTCCGGTCAGTCAGTCAGCACAAGCACTCGGGGTACACGGGTAAAGAGGGGGCACACTCGCACACACTCACAGGATGAGAACGGTGAGGAGGGCAGTCAGGGACTGGTGGCGCTGCGTGAGCAGGGGAGCGACCTACCCGAGGGTCAGTGGTCGCTACCTCTGCCTCGCAGCGGCCGCCATTTAAGGGTAGCCGGGGAGGAGGGGTCAGCTGGGAGGCGGGAGGCGGGCGGGCGGGGGAATCTGGAGGCGGGAAAAAGAAAAAGCAGCGAAAAAGGCGGCAAAAGAACGGCGGCAAAAAACGGCGAGAAGGCCAGGTAAAACTCTAAAGGGTGGGGCTGAGAATGAGGAAGAACGGCGGGAGGGGGCACACGGCACTCAGGGGGACACGCACGGGATACACGGGAAAAAAGGAGGATTCCGGTCAGTCAGTCAGCACAAGCACTCGGGGTACACGGGTAAAGAGGGGGCACACTCGCACACACTCACAGGATGAGAACGGTGAGGAGGGCAGTCAGGGACTGGTGGCGCTGCGTGAGCAGGGGAGCGACCTACCCGAGGGTCAGTGGTCGCTACCTCTGCCTCGCAGCAGCCGCCATTTAAGGGTAGCCGGGGAGGAGGGGTCAGCTGGGAGGCGGGAGGCGGGCGGGCGGGGGAATCTGGAGGCGGGAAAAAGAAAAAGCAGCGAAAAAGGCGGCAAAAGAACGGCGGCAAAAAACGGCGAGAAGGCCAGGTAAAACTCTAAAGGGAGGGGCTGAGAATGAGGAAGAACGGCAGGAGGGGGCACACGGCACTCAGGGGGACACGCACGGGATACACGGGAAAAAAGGAGGATTCCGGTCAGTCAGTCAGCACAAGCACTCGGGGTACACGGGTAAAGAGGGGGCACACTCGCACACACTCACAGGATGAGAACGGTGAGGAGGGCAGTCAGGGACTGGTGGCACTGCGTGAGCAGGGGAGCGACCTACCGGAGGGTCAGTGGTCGCTACCTCTGCCTCGCAGCGGCCGCCATTTAAGGGTAGCCGGGGAGGAGGGGTCAGCTGGGAGGCGGGAGGCGGGCGGGCGGGCGGGGGAATCTGGAGGCGGGAAAAAGAAAAAGCAGCGAAAAAGGCGGCAAAAGAACGGCGGCAAAAAACGGCGAGAAGGCCAGGTAAAACTCTAAAGGGAGGGGCTGAGAATGAGGAAGAACGGCAGGAGGGGGCACATGGCACTCAGGGGGACACGCACAGGATACACGGGAAAAAAGGAGGATTCCGGTCAGTCAGTCAGCACAAGCACTCGGGGTACACGGGTAAAGAGGGGGCACACTCGCACACACTCACAGGATGAGAACGGTGAGGAGGGCAGTCAGGGACTGGTGGCGCTGCGTGAGCAGGGGAGCGAACTACCCGAGGGTCAGTGGTCGCTACCTCTGCCTCGCAGCGGCCGCCATTTAAGGGTAGCCGGGGAGGAGGGGTCAGCTGGGAGGCGGGAGGCGGGCGGGCGGGGGAATCTGGAGGCGGGAAAAAGAAAAAAGCAGCGAAAAAGGCGGCAAAAGAACGGCGGCAAAAAACTGCGAGAAGGCCAGGTAAAACTCTAAAGGGAGGGGCTGAGAATGAGGAAGAACGGCAGGAGGGGGCACACGGCACTCAGGGGGACACGCACGGGATACACGGGAAAAAAGGAGGATTCCGGTCAGTCAGTCAGCACAAGCACTCGGGGTACACGGGTAAAGAGGGGGCACACTCGCACACACTCACAGGATGAGAACGGTGAGGAGGGCAGTCAGGGACTGGTGGCACTGCGTGAGCAGGGGAGCGACCTACCCGAGGGTCAGTGGTCGCTACCTCTGCCTCGCAGCGGCCGCCATTTAAGGGTAGCCGGGGAGGAGGGGTCAGCTGGGAGGCGGGAGGCGGGCGGGCGGGGGAATCTGGAGGCGGGAAAAAGAAAAAAGCAGCGAAAAAGGTGGCAAAAGAACGGCGGCAAAAAACGGCGAGAAGGCCAGGTAAAACTCTAAAGGGAGGGGCTGAGAATGAGGAGGAACGGCAGGAGGGGGCACACGGCACTCAGGGGGACACGCACGGGATACACGGGAAAAAAGGAGGATTCCGGTCAGTCAGTCAGCACAAGCACTCGGGGTACACGGGTAAAGAGGGGGCACACTCGCACACACTCACAGGATGAGAACGGTGAGGAGGGCAGTCAGGGACTGGTGGCACTGCGTGAGCAGGGGAGCGACCTACCGGAGGGTCAGTGGTCGCTACCTCTGCCTCGCAGCGGCCGCCATTTAAGGGTAGCCGGGGAGGAGGGGTCAGCTGGGAGGCGGGAGGCGGGCGGGCGGGCGGGGGAATCTGGAGGCGGGAAAAAGAAAAAGCAGCGAAAAAGGCGGCAAAAGAACGGCGGCAAAAAACGGCGAGAAGGCCAGGTAAAACTCTAAAGGGAGGGGCTGAGAATGAGGAAGAACGGCAGGAGGGGGCACATGGCACTCAGGGGGACACGCACAGGATACACGGGAAAAAAGGAGGATTCCGGTCAGTCAGTCACCACAAGCACTCGGGGTACACGGGTAAAGAGGGGGCACACTCGCACACACTCACAGGATGAGAACGGTGAGGAGGGCAGTCAGGGACTGGTGGCGCTGCGTGAGCAGGGGAGCGAACTACCCGAGGGTCAGTGGTCGCTACCTCTGCCTCGCAGCGGCCGCCATTTAAGGGTAGCCGGGGAGGAGGGGTCAGCTGGGAGGCGGGAGGCGGGCGGGCGGGGGAATCTGGAGGCGGGAAAAAGAAAAAAGCAGCGAAAAAGGCGGCAAAAGAACGGCGGCAAAAAACTGCGAGAAGGCCAGGTAAAACTCTAAAGGGAGGGGCTGAGAATGAGGAAGAACGGCAGGAGGGGGCACACGGCACTCAGGGGGACACGCACGGGATACACGGGAAAAAAGGAGGATTCCGGTCAGTCAGTCAGCACAAGCACTCGGGGTACACGGGTAAAGAGGGGGCACACTCGCACACACTCACAGGATGAGAACGGTGAGGAGGGCAGTCAGGGACTGGTGGCACTGCGTGAGCAGGGGAGCGACCTACCCGAGGGTCAGTGGTCGCTACCTCTGCCTCGCAGCGGCCGCCATTTAAGGGTAGCCGGGGAGGAGGGGTCAGCTAGGAGGCGGGAGGCGGGCGGGCAGGGGAATCTGGAGGCGGGAAAAAGAAAAAGCAGCGAAAAAGGCGGCAAAAGAACGGCGGCAAAAAACGGCGAGAAGGCCAGGTAAAACTCTAAAGGGAGGGGCTGAGAATGAGGAAGAACGGCGGGAGGGGGCACACGGCACTCAGGGGGACACGCACGGGATACACGGGAAAAAAGGAGGATTCCGGTCAGTCAGTCAGCACAAGCACTCGGGGTACACGGGTAAAGAGGGGGCACACTCGCACACACTCACAGGATGAGAACGGTGAGGAGGGCAGTCAGGGACTGGTGGCGCTGCGTGAGCAGGGGAACGACCTACCCGAGGGTCAGTGGTCGCTACCTCTGCCTCGCAGCGGCCGCCATTTAAGGGTAGCCGGGGAGGAGGGGTCAACTGGGAGGCGGGAGGCGGGCGGGCGGGGGAATCTGGAGGCGGGAAAAAGAAAAAGCAGCGAAAAAGGCGGCAAAAGAACGGCGGCAAAAAACGGCGAGAAGGCCAGGTCAAACTCTAAAGGGAGGGGCTGAGAATGAGGAAGAACGGCAGGAGGGGGCACACGGCACTCAGGGGGACACGCACGGGATACACGGGAAAAAAGGAGGATTCCGGTCAGTCAGTCAGCACAAGCACTCGGGGTACACGGGTAAAGAGGGGGCACACTCGCACACACTCACAGGATGACAACGGAGGAGGGCAGTCAGGGACTGGTGGCGCTGCGTGAGCAGGGGAGCGACCTACCCGAGGGTCAGTGGTCGCTACCTCTGCCTCGCAGCGGCCGCCATTTAAGGGTAGCCGGGGAGGAGGGGTCAGCTGGGAGGCGGGAGGCGGGCGGGCGGGGGAATCTGGAGGCGGGAAAAAGAAAAAAGCAGCGAAAAAGGCGGCAAAAGAACGGCGGCAAAAAACGGCGAGAAGGCCAGGTAAAACTCTAAAGGGAGGGGCTGAGAATGAGGAAGAACGGCAGGAGGGGGCACACGGCACTCAGGGGGACACGCACGGGATACACGGGAAAAAAGGAGGATTCCGGTCAGTCAGTCAGCACAAGCACTCGGGGTACACATGTAAAGAGGGGGCACACTTGCACACACTCACAGGATGAGAGTGGTGAGGAGGGCAGTCAGGGACTGGTGGCGCTGCGTGAGCAGGGGAGCGACCTACCCGAGGGTCAGTGGTCGCTACCTCTGCCTCGCAGCGGCCGCCATTTAAGGGTAGCCGGGGAGGAGGGGTCAGCTGGGAGGCGGGAGGCGGGCAGGCGGGGGAATCTGGAGGCGGGAAAAAGAAAAAGCAGCGAAAAAGGCGGCAAAAGAACGGCGGCAAAAAACGGCGAGAAGGCCAGGTAAAACTCTAAAGGGAGGGGCTGAGAATGAGGAAGAACGGCAGGAGGGGGCACACGGCACTCAGGGGGACACGCACGGGATACACGGGAAAAAAGGAGGATTCCGGTCAGTCAGTCAGCACAAGCACTCGGGGTACACGGGTAAAGAGGGGGCACACTCGCACACACTCACAGAATAAGAACGGTAAGGAGAGCAGTCAGGGACTGGTGGCGCTGCGTGAGCAGGGGAGCGACCTACCCGAGGGTCAGTGGTCGCTACCTCTGCCTCGCAGCGGCCGCCATTTAAGGGTAGCCGGGGAGAAGGGGTCAGCTGGGAGGCGGGAGGCGGGCGGGCGGGGGAATCTGGAGGCGGGAAAAAGAAAAAAGCAGCGAAAAAGGCGGCAAAAGAACGGCGGCACGAAACGGCGAGAAGGCCAGGTAAAACTCTAAAGGGAGGGGCTGAGAATGAGGAAGAACGGCAGGAGGGGGCACACGGCACTCAGGGGGACACGCACAGAATACACGGGAAAAAAGGAGGATTCCGGTCAGTCATTCAGCACAAGCACTCGGGGTACACGGGTAAAGAGGGGGCACACTCGCACACACTCACAGGATGAGAACGGTGAGGAGGGCAGTCAGGGACTGGTGGCGCTGCGTGAGCCATGGAGCGACCTACCCGAGGGTCAGTGGTCCCTACCTCTGCCTCGCAGCGGCCGCCATTTATGGGTAGCCGGGGAGGAGGGGTCAGCTGGGAGGCGGGAGGCGGGCGGGCGGGGGAATCTGGAGGCGGGAAAAAGAAAAAAGCAGCGAAAAAGGCGGCAAAAGAACGGCGGCAAAAAACGGCGAGAAGGCCAGGTAAAACTCTAAAGGGAGGGGCTGAGAATGAGGAAGAACGGCAGGAGGGGGCACACGGCACTCAGGGGGACACGCACGGGATACACGGGAAAAAAGGAGGATTCCGGTCAGTCAGTCAGCACAAGCACTCGGGGTACACGGGTAAAGAGGGGGCACACTCGCACACACTCACAGGATGAGAACGGTGAGGAGGGCAGTCAGGGACTGGTGGCGCTGCGTGAGCAGGGGAGCGACCTACCCGAGGGTCAGTGGTCGCTACCTCTGCCTCGCAGCGGCCGCCATTTAAGGGTAGTCGGGGAGGAGGGGTCAGCAGGGAGGCGGGAGGCGGGCGGGCGGGGGAATCTGGAGGCGGGAAAAAGAAAAAAGCAGCGAAAAAGGCGGCAAAAGAACGGCGGCAAAAAACGGCGAGAAGGTCAGGTAAAACTCTAAAGGGAGGGGCTGAGAATGAGGAAGAACGGCAGGAGGGGGCACACGGCACTCAGGGGGACACGCACGGGATACACGGGAAAAAAGGAGGATTCCGGTCAGTCAGTCAGCACAAGCACTCGGGGTACACGGGTAAAGAGGGGGCACACTCGCACACACTCACAGGATGAGAACGGTGAGGAGGGCAGTCAGGGACTGGTGGCACTGCGTGAGCAGGGGAGCGACCTACCGGAGGGTCAGTGGTCGCTACCTCTGCCTCGCAGCGGCCGCCATTTAAGGGTAGCCGGGGAGGAGGGGTCAGCTGGGAGGCGGGAGGCGGGCGGGCGGGCGGGGGAATCTGGAGGCGGGAAAAAGAAAAAGCAGCGAAAAAGGCGGCAAAAGAACGGCGGCAAAAAACGGCGAGAAGGCCAGGTAAAACTCTAAAGGGAGGGGCTGAGAATGAGGAAGAACGGCAGGAGGGGGCACATGGCACTCAGGGGGACACGCACAGGATACACGGGAAAAAAGGAGGATTCCGGTCAGTCAGTCAGCACAAGCACTCGGGGTACACGGGTAAAGAGGGGGCACACTCGCACACACTCACAGGATGAGAACGGTGAGGAGGGCAGTCAGGGACTGGTGGCGCTGCGTGAGCAGGGGAGCGAACTACCCGAGGGTCAGTGGTCGCTACCTCTGCCTCGCAGCGGCCGCCATTTAAGGGTAGCCGGGGAGGAGGGGTCAGCTGGGAGGCGGGAGGCGGGCGGGCGGGGGAATCTGGAGGCGGGAAAAAGAAAAAAGCAGCGAAAAAGGCGGCAAAAGAACGGCGGCAAAAAACTGCGAGAAGGCCAGGTAAAACTCTAAAGGGAGGGGCTGAGAATGAGGAAGAACGGCAGGAGGGGGCACACGGCACTCAGGGGGACACGCACGGGATACACGGGAAAAAAGGAGGATTCCGGTCAGTCAGTCAGCACAAGCACTCGGGGTACACGGGTAAAGAGGGGGCACACTCGCACACACTCACAGGATGAGAACGGTGAGGAGGGCAGTCAGGGACTGGTGGCACTGCGTGAGCAGGGGAGCGACCTACCCGAGGGTCAGTGGTCGCTACCTCTGCCTCGCAGCGGCCGCCATTTAAGGGTAGCCGGGGAGGAGGGGTCAGCTAGGAGGCGGGAGGCGGGCGGGCAGGGGAATCTGGAGGCGGGAAAAAGAAAAAGCAGCGAAAAAGGCGGCAAAAGAACGGCGGCAAAAAACGGCGAGAAGGCCAGGTAAAACTCTAAAGGGAGGGGCTGAGAATGAGGAAGAACGGCGGGAGGGGGCACACGGCACTCAGGGGGACACGCACGGGATACACGGGAAAAAAGGAGGATTCCGGTCAGTCAGTCAGCACAAGCACTCGGGGTACACGGGTAAAGAGGGGGCACACTCGCACACACTCACAGGATGAGAACGGTGAGGAGGGCAGTCAGGGACTGGTGGCGCTGCGTGAGCAGGGGAACGACCTACCCGAGGGTCAGTGGTCGCTACCTCTGCCTCGCAGCGGCCGCCATTTAAGGGTAGCCGGGGAGGAGGGGTCAACTGGGAGGCGGGAGGCGGGCGGGCGGGGGAATCTGGAGGCGGGAAAAAGAAAAAGCAGCGAAAAAGGCGGCAAAAGAACGGCGGCAAAAAACGGCGAGAAGGCCAGGTCAAACTCTAAAGGGAGGGGCTGAGAATGAGGAAGAACGGCAGGAGGGGGCACACGGCACTCAGGGGGACACGCACGGGATACACGGGAAAAAAGGAGGATTCCGGTCAGTCAGTCAGCACAAGCACTCGGGGTACACGGGTAAAGAGGGGGCACACTCGCACACACTCACAGGATGACAACGGAGGAGGGCAGTCAGGGACTGGTGGCGCTGCGTGAGCAGGGGAGCGACCTACCCGAGGGTCAGTGGTCGCTACCTCTGCCTCGCAGCGGCCGCCATTTAAGGGTAGCCGGGGAGGAGGGGTCAGCTGGGAGGCGGGAGGCGGGCGGGCGGGGGAATCTGGAGGCGGGAAAAAGAAAAAAGCAGCGAAAAAGGCGGCAAAAGAACGGCGGCAAAAAACGGCGAGAAGGCCAGGTAAAACTCTAAAGGGAGGGGCTGAGAATGAGGAAGAACGGCAGGAGGGGGCACACGGCACTCAGGGGGACACGCACGGGATACACGGGAAAAAAGGAGGATTCCGGTCAGTCAGTCAGCACAAGCACTCGGGGTACACATGTAAAGAGGGGGCACACTTGCACACACTCACAGGATGAGAGTGGTGAGGAGGGCAGTCAGGGACTGGTGGCGCTGCGTGAGCAGGGGAACGACCTACCCGAGGGTCAGTGGTCGCTACCTCTGCCTCGCAGCGGCCGCCATTTAAGGGTAGCCGGGGAGGAGGGGTCAGCTGGGAGGCGGGAGGCGGGCAGGCGGGGGAATCTGGAGGCGGGAAAAAGAAAAAGCAGCGAAAAAGGCGGCAAAAGAACGGCGGCAAAAAACGGCGAGAAGGCCAGGTAAAACTCTAAAGGGAGGGGCTGAGAATGAGGAAGAACGGCAGGAGGGGGCACACGGCACTCAGGGGGACACGCACGGGATACACGGGAAAAAAGGAGGATTCCG
Organism: Pleurodeles waltl; assembly: GCF_031143425.1. NCBI lineage: Eukaryota > Metazoa > Chordata > Amphibia > Caudata > Salamandridae > Pleurodeles > Pleurodeles waltl. Next base: position 484,972,151 of record NC_090438.1, on the reverse strand, counting down.
GTCAGTCAGTCAGCACAAGCACTCGGGGTACACGGGTAAAGAGGGGGCACACTCGCACACACTCACAGGATGAGAACGGTAAGGAGAGCAGTCAGGGACTGGTGGCGCTGCGTGAGCAGGGGAGCGACCTACCCGAGGGTCAGTGGTCGCTACCTCTGCCTCGCAGCGGCCGCCATTTAAGGGTAGCCGGGGAGAAGGGGTCAGCTGGGAGGCGGGAGGCGGGCGGGCGGGGGAATCTGGAGGCGGGAAAAAGAAAAAAGCAGCGAAAAAGGCGGCAAAAGAACGGCGGCACGAAACGGCGAGAAGGCCAGGTAAAACTCTAAAGGGAGGGGCTGAGAATGAGGAAGAACGGCAGGAGGGGGCACACGGCACTCAGGGGGACACGCACAGAATACACGGGAAAAAAGGAGGATTCCGGTCAGTCATTCAGCACAAGCACTCGGGGTACACGGGTAAAGAGGGGGCACACTCGCACACACTCACAGGATGAGAACGGTGAGGAGGGCAGTCAGGGACTGGTGGCGCTGCGTGAGCCATGGAGCGACCTACCCGAGGGTCAGTGGTCCCTACCTCTGCCTCGCAGCGGCCGCCATTTATGGGTAGCCGGGGAGGAGGGGTCAGCTGGGAGGCGGGAGGCGGGCGGGCGGGGGAATCTGGAGGCGGGAAAAAGAAAAAAGCAGCGAAAAAGGCGGCAAAAGAACGGCGGCAAAAAACGGCGAGAAGGCCAGGTAAAACTCTAAAGGGAGGGGCTGAGAATGAGGAAGAACGGCAGGAGGGGGCACACGGCACTCAGGGGGACACGCACGGGATACACGGGAAAAAAGGAGGATTCCGGTCAGTCAGTCAGCACAAGCACTCCGGGTACACGGGTAAAGAGGGGGCACACTCGCACACACTCACAGGATGAGAACGGTGAGGAGGGCAGTCAGGGACTGGTGGCGCTGCGTGAGAAGGGGAGCGACCTACCCGAGGGTCAGTGGTCGCTACCTCTGCCTCGCAGCGGCCGCCATTTAAGGGTAGCCGTGGAGGAGGGGTCAGCTTGGAGGCGGGAGGCGGGCGGGCGGGGGAATCTGGAGGCGGGAAAAAGAAAAAGCAGCGAAAAAGGCGGCAAAAGAACGGCGGCAAAAAACGGCGAGAAGGCCAGGTAAAACTCTAAAGGGAGGGGCTGAGAATGAGGAAGAACGGCAGGAGGGGGCACACGGCACTCAGGGGGACACGCACGGGATACACGGGAAAAAAGGAGGATTCCGGTCAGTCAGTCAGCACAAGCACTCGGGGTACACGGGTAAAGAGGGGGCACACTCGCACACACTCACAGGATGAGAACGTTGAGGAGGGCAGTCAGGGACTGGTGGCGCTGCGTGAGCAGGGGAGCGACCTACCCGAGGGTCAGTGGTCGCTACCTCTGCCTCGCAGCGGCCGCCATTGAAGGGTAGCCGGGGAGGAGGGGTCAGCTGGGAGGCGGGAGGCGGGCGGGCGGGGGAATCTGGAGGCGGGAAAAAGAAAAAGCAGCGAAAAAGGCGGCAAAAGAACGGCGGCAAACAACGGCGAGAAGGCCAGGTAAAACTCTAAAGGGAGGGGCTGAGAATGAGGAAGAACGGCAGGAGGGGGCACACGGCACTCAGGAGGACACGCACGGGATACACGGGAAAAAAGGAGGATTCCGGTCAGTCAGTCAGCACAAGCACTCGGGGTACACGGGTAAAGAGGGGGCACACTCGCACACACTCACAGGATGAGAACGGTGAGGAGGGCAGTCAGGGACTGGTGGCGCTGCGTGAGCAGGGGAGCGACCTACCCGAGGGTCAGTGGTCGCTACCTCTGCCTCGCAGCGGCCGCCATTGAAGGGTAGCCGGGGAGGAGGGGTCAGCTGGGAGGCGGGAGGCGGGCGGGCGGGGGAATCTGGAGGCGGGAAAAAGAAAAAGCAGCGAAAAAGGCGGCAAAAGAACGGCGGCAAAAAACAGCGAGAAGGCCAGGTAAAACTCTAAAGGGAGGGGCTGAGAATGAGGAAGAACGGCAGGAGGGGGCACACAGCACTCAGGGGGACACGCACGGGATACACGGGAAAAAAGGAGGATTCCGGTCAGTCAGTCAGCACAAGCACTCGGGGTACACGGGTAAAGAGGGGGCACACTCGCACACACTCACAGGATGAGAACGGTGAGGAGGGCAGTCAGGGACTGGTGGTGCTGCGTGAGCAGGGGAGCGACCTACCCGAGGGTCAGTGGTCGCTACCTCTGCCTCGCAGCGGCCGCCATTTAAGGGTAGCCGGGGAGGAGGGGTCAGCTGGGAGGCGGGAGGCGGGCGGGCGGGGGAATCTGGAGGCGGGAAAAAGAAAAAAGCAGCGAAAAAGGCGGCAAAAGAACGGCGGCAAAAAACGGCGAGAAGGCCAGGTAAAACTCTAAAGGGAGGGGCTGAGAATGAGGAGGAACGGCAGGAGGGGGCACACGGCACTCAGGGGGACACGCACGGGATACACGGGAAAAAAGGAGGATTCCGGTCAGTCAGTCAGCACAAGCACTCGGGGTACACGGGTAAAGAGGGGGCACACTCGCACACACTCACAGGATGAGAACGGTGAGGAGGGCAGTCAGGGACTGGTGGCGCTGCGTGAGCAGGGGAGCGACCTACCCGAGGGTCAGTGGTCGCTACCTCTGCCTCGCAGCGGCCGCCATTTAAGGGTAGCCGGGGAGGAGGGGTCAGCTGGGAGGCGGGAGGCGGGCGGGGGAATCTGGAGGCGGGAAAAAGAAAAAAGCAGCGAAAAAGGCGGCAAAAGAACGGCGGCAAAAAACGGCGAGAAGGCCAGGTAAAACTCTAAAGGGAGGGGCTGAGAATGAGGAAGAACGGCAGGAGGGGGCACACGGCACTCAGGGGGACACGCACGGGATACACGGGAAAAAAGGAGGATTCCGGTCAGTCAGTCAGCACAAGCACTCGGGGTACACGGGTAAAGAGGGGGCACACTTGCACACACTCACAGGATGAGAGTGGTGAGGAGGGCAGTCAGGGACTGGTGGCGCTGCGTGAGCAGGGGAGCGACCTACCCGAGGGTCAGTGGTCGCTACCTCTGCCTCGCAGCGGCCGCCATTTAAGGGTAGCCGGGGAGGAGGGGTCAGCTGGGAGGCGGGAGGCGGGCGGGCGGGGGAATCTGGAGGCGGGAAAAAGAAAAAAGCAGCGAAAAAGGCGGCAAAAGAACGGCGGCAAAAAACGGCGAGAAGGCCAGGTAAAACTCTAAAGGGAGGGGCTGAGAATGAGGAGGAACGGCAGGAGGGGGCACACGGCACTCAGGGGGACACGCACGGGATACACGGGAAAAAAGGAGGATTCCGGTCAGTCAGTCAGCACAAGCACTCGGGGTACACGGGTAAAGAGGGGGCACACTCGCACACACTCACAGGATGAGAACGGTGAGGAGGGCAGTCAGGGACTGGTGGCGCTGCGTGAGCAGGGGAGCGACCTACCCGAGGGTCAGTGGTCGCTACCTCTGCCTCGCAGCGGCCGCCATTTAAGGGTAGCCGGGGAGGAGGGGTCAGCTGGGAGGCGGGAGGCGGGCGGGCGGGGGAATCTGGAGGTGGGAAAAAGAAAAAAGCAGCGAAAAAGGCGGCAAAAGAACGGCGGCAAAAAACGGCGAGAAGGCCAGGTAAAACTCTAAAGGGAGGGGCTGAGAATGAGGAAGAACGGCAGGAGGGGGCACACGGCACTCAGGGGGACACGCACGGGATACACGGGAAAAAAGGAGGATTCCGGTCAGTCAGTCAGCACAAGCACTCGGGGTACACGGGTAAAGAGGGGGCACACTTGCACACACTCACAGGATGAGAGTGGTGAGGAGGGCAGTCAGGGACTGGTGGCGCTGCGTGAGCAGGGGAGCGACCTACCCGAGGGTCAGTGGTCGCTACCTCTGCCTCGCAGCGGCCGCCATTTAAGGGTAGCCGGGGAGGAGGGGTCAGCTGGGAGGCGGGAGGCGGGCGGGCGGGGGAATCTGGAGGCGGGAAAAAGAAAAAGCAGCGAAAAAGGCGTCAAAAGAACGGCGGCAAAAAACGGCGAGAAGGCCAGGTAAAACTCTAAAGGGAGGGGCTGAGAATGAGGAAGAACGGCAGGAGGGGGCACACGACACTCAGGGGGACACGCACGGGATACACGGGAAAAAAGGAGGATTCCGGTCAGTCAGTCAGCACAAGCACTCGGGGTACACGGGTAAAGAGGGGGCACACTCGCACACACTCACAGGATGAGAACGGTGAGGAGGGCAGTCAGGGACTGGTGGCGCTGCGTGAGCAGGGGAGCGACCTACCCGAGGGTCAGTGGTACCTTCTACTGCTCTTGTCCCCATTATTCAGGAGGTCCTGACCTCGGGGGCGTTCCCTTCCTCTTGGAAGGAGGCGATGGTGATTTCCTTGAAATAGAAAGCAGATGGCAAAGCTAACGACCTGAATAATCTAAGGCCCATTGCCTTACTGCCTTTCCAATCTAAGATCTTCAAAAAACATATCAATGAAGAACTAGCTCAGTTCCTTCAAGACTCTGGCAGTCTAGATCCCACTCAACATGGTTTTAGAAAGAACCATAGCACTGAATCTGCTCTTGTCTCCACTTCAGATACGATTCGGAAACTAGTTGATGGGGGAATTGGCACTATCTTAGTGCTTTTAGATTTGTCAGCAGCATTTGATACCATCTCCCCTCAAATTATGAGGCATCGCCTACACCAGGCTGGCATTAGGGGCACAGCTTTAGACATTCTGAAGACTTTTCTTGAAAACAGATTTACTATAGTAACTTGCAGGGACTTAAAAGCTCCAGCATACCAGCTGCCTTGCGGGGTACCTCAGGGTTCTTCACTCAGCCCCACCCTATTTAATCTGTACATGGCTCCTTTGGCCAGACTGATTCGCTCATTTGGCTTTCTGACCTCTTCTTACGCGGATGATACCCAACTGATCATCCCTATTCATGTGATTTGGGAAGAAGTCGCCGACCGTTTCCACCAATGTATGTGTGAGATTAATAGATGGATGGGCATGAACTGGCTCAAAATGAACGGTGACAAAATGGAAATTCTTCTTTTTGGGCCTAGTAAAACTTTATGGAGCATTCGCTGGTGGACATCAGTATGTGGAGATCTTCCAGCTCCGATTGATTCTACTAAGAATCTGGGGGTCATCTTTGACACTGCTTTATCCTTTAAACCACAGGTAAATTTTATCACTAAAACCTGTTTTTGGATACTGAAAACTTTGAGAAAAATATTTCCCTATCTACAGGAGAATCTCCGAATAATGGTATCTCTTGCTCTAGTTATCTCAAAATAGATTATTGCAATGCCCTTTTTCTTAACTCTGACAAGTTGTCACTTAGCAAACTTCAACTGATCCAGAATACTTCAGCTCGCTTAACACTCAATCTCCCCTGTTCCACTTCGGCCAGTGCCACTTTGAGGCAACTTCATTGGTTGCCTGTGAAGAAACTTATTGCCTTCAAGACAATGTGCTTAACACGTAAAGCTCTATATACCAGCAGCCCAGATCTTGTGAATTCGGGGCTTTGCTGGTATATTCCTAGCCATCAGTTTAGATCTGCTGACTCCAATTTGGCTTTCATACCACAGACTCGGAGGGCCAGATGGGGTGATAATGCATTTACAGTGGCTGCAGCTAACTATTGGAACACGCTCCCTCCTATGCTGAGGAAAGAACACAGGGGGTCATTCTAACCCTGGCGGTCGGTGATAAAGCGGCAGCCAACCCGCCAACAGGCAGGCGGTCCAAAAAATGCAATTCTGACCCTGGCGGGAACCGCCAACACAGCCCGCCACTTTAACACTCCAACCGCCACGGCGGGACCGACAAACAGCGCGGCGGTCACCGCCAACAGGCAGGCGGCAGACAATGTACCGCCCACCCTATAACAACTCACCAATCCGCCACCTTTTCCGGGGCGGGAGCCCCGCCGATAAAAACCAGCCGGAAACAGACTACGAACGGGAAAACGCTCACCTATACACACTCCACGAGGAAGGAGGACAGCATGGAGCCCGAATTACACATCCTACCGGCTATTGTCTACCTGCTCATCTACCAGGAGTACGAACGCCGGCGCAGACGACAACGGTGAGTACTGCACCTACGACACAGGGGAGGGGGGAGGAGGAAAGGTTACGTGCACACACATACGCGATACACCCACCCCCCCAATACCTACACACCAATGCAGAGCAACAAGTCAGAGTGACACTCCCCAAACCCCCCGGAAGAATGCAAAGACATAATTAAAATGAAGTTTAAAATTTATGTTTAAAATAGGTTCATTGAAGTCATGGTAAATATGCCATATGAAATATACAAAAGAAATAATGAACATAGTGCAAAGTATAAACATAGTCAATAAGTCCTGCACAGTCCGTTAAATATCCATAGTCCGTGGGCCAATGTGTACAAACACATGGGCAAAGCCCACACAGGAGACCGGATATCATTGGAGAGAACACTGCAGGGGCATCAGATGATAAAACAACAGGCACCTCAGGGGGAAGGGAAAGGGGGGCACCTCAGCCACATGAGTCCACGACGCCAGATCCACGAGGGGCTGGTGGACTCCAATAGCCCTGCACTATGGTGATACTAGATGCAGGGCTGGTGGTGGCTGAGGTGCTCTTTGGACTCTTACCAGATGGAGGGGGTGGGTCAGGTGATGCAAAGAGGTTAATTTTGGAGAGGAAAAGTTTTTTAGGAGCAATGGGAAGGGTAGGTGCAGTGGGTATGGGAGTGGAGGAAGAGGATGTGGTTGTAGGAGAGTCATGTGTGCTGTCTTTGGGTGCAGGTGCTTGGGCTGGAGGCTGTCGTGATGTGGATGGCTGTTGGGTGGGTGGCTGCCTGCGTTTGTGTGGTTTGAAAGAGGGGGTGACAGACACAGTGGGAGAGGACACAGGGGACGTGTAAATGGCAGTGGGGGTGGTGACTGCACGTGTGCTGACTGTAATGGAGGGTGTGCTGGTGTTGGAAGTACTGGCTGATGGTGGTGTGCATGCAGGTGTGAGTGGAGACGTCACAGGGAGGGAGGAGGGAGACGAGGAGGAGGGGGACACAAAGGTGGTAGTGACTGTTGGCATGTCTGCATCTGGATGTTGTTAGTGTGAATGCTTGTGGGATCTGTGGTGCTTATGTCTGGATGAGCTGCCCTTGGGTGTTGAGGTGTGTGCAGGCTGGTCTGATGGTGTGGATGGGATAGGCTGAGGAACAGGAGACTGGGACTGGGTGGAGGGAGTTAGAAGAGGGAGGCTGGAGACAGGGACAATGGCTGCCGTCAGTGCTGAGGCCAGAGCGTTGAACGATCGCTGATGGGCAGCCTGACCCGAATAAATGCCCTCCAGGTATGCATTGCTCCGATGCACCTCCCTTTCTACACCCTGGATGGCATTCAAAAGGGTAGACTGCCCAACAATGATGGTCTGGAGGAGGTCAATGACCTCCTCACTGAGGGCAGCAGGGGTAACTGGGGCAGGGCCTGAGGTGCCTGGGGCGAAGGAGATGCCCACCTTCCTGGGTGAGCGGGCACGGAGCGAAGGCTGAGGGGCTGCTGGGAGGGCGGGGCTGGTGCGCTGGGTGGCGGCTGTACCTGTCGTGGCGGTGGGCACGGATGTTGCCGCCACCGCAAGGGAGCTCCCTTCCGAGGACATGTCGGTGACGCTGACGTCTCCACGGGTCCCCGTTGTGGAGCTCACTGGTGAACTCGGAGTCGGTTGCATGGCCCTCCGGGGCCATGTGAGATGCAGCTCCCTCTTGCGCCGATGCCACTTCTCCTCCGCCTGATGATGCTAATGCACACATGCACAGGAAGAAAAAGAAAATGGGTGGGGGGGCGAAATGAAGACAGGTTGAGTGCATGCATTGGCAACACCGTTGGCAGGGAGGACAGACACAGAAGCCCCCTGCACTACGCTGCGCAATCGGGGTACACTACTCAGTTCTTGTGACTAGGCCTACAGGTCTATGGACGACAAATGCACACATGGGTAATGCAGGACCATGGATAGCTGTACTTGGCACCCTACAGAGGTGGGGGGCGGGGGCACAGGGCCATGCCTAATGGAGGGGACTAGCCTACAGAAAGCGCCCAGGCCTTGAGTTACCCACAGCCCTCCTCCCCAACCCAGACACCTCCACTGCGCGCAAAGATAGCAGAATGTGCTGATACTCACCCCCTTGTGTCTGCTGTGATGACCTCACGCGCCCATCCAAATCGGGGTAGGCCACCGCCAGGATCCGGGACATCAGGGGGGTCAATTGGCGGCTGGCACCCCTCCTACGTTGGGAGGCCATCCCCAGCAGAGACTCGGCGGTCTTTCTGGTCCTGTGGTGGATGTCCTCCCACCTCTTTCGGCAGTGGGTGCCCCGTCTGTTGTGGACCCCCAGGGCCCGGACGTCCTTGGCGATGGCACGCCAAATGTCGATCTTCTGATGGGCGCTGACCTATTTGACATGTACAGGGTGGGAAAGGAAATATCATCACTTTTCTGCATGGTAGATGTGAGTGGCCCCCCCTCCCCAACCTTGCCATGTGGCACATGTTCCCATCTGTCGTGCGTTGCACTCCTCATTCGCTCCCCTCCCCACCATCTTACATACACCCCACTCAGCACAGGCATAGCCCATTCAGCGTGCACCCTGTGTACTAACCTGTTGGTCTGGAGGACCGTAGAGTAGCGCATACTGGGGGAGGACCCCATCAACAAGTTTCTCCAATTCTTCGGAAGTGAAGGCAGGGGCCCTTTCCCCAGTCGCAGCAGCCATTGTATCTCCCAGACCGAGGTCACAGCAGCACTTGCAGTATAGGTCCTCTCCTGTGGATGATCAGGTCTCGAGTGATTAATCAGATAGAAAATGGCGGTCACGCCCGCGGCGGTGCGTACCGCGGCGGTGCGTACCGTGACTGCCGGCGCACATCGTCATTGGCTCCTGAGACCCATAGGGTTCAATGTTAACCAATGCTGCTTTGCGCCGCGGTCTTCGACCGCCTACCGCCACGGTGTGCCACGCTAGCTCAGTGACCTCACATCCCACTGTCACACTTCACAGGTCAGGCAGCCGCCATTTCAAGGGCTCACATGGCATGATTTCTACTGCGTCACACAGGCATAGGCCTTGCATTGCCACTCATACAAGCCGTTCCATGCATAGCGATTCGTGTACTGTGCAAGCTGTGTGAACGAACCTATGGGTTGCTTGACTCTGTGCTCCATGTTGTCCTTCCTAGGCACCGTCCGCTGGGACTTGCGAGGAGAAGGATGAATCCTCCCGTGTACCGACCACTGGTGGACCTGTCGACAATGGAAGAACGACATATCATACTTACATACCGGCTTGACAGAGCAACTATACATGAACTATGTGCCCAGCTGGAGCCAGACCTGATGTCCCCCATCCGCCAACCCACAGGGATTCCCCCTCTGGTGCAGGTTCTGTCAGTACTCCATTTTTTGGCAAGTGGGTCGTTTCAGACAACAGTGGCCACATCATCTGGGATGTCTCAGCCTATGTTTTCTAAGGTTTTGTCCAGAGTGTTGTCTGCCCTGATGAAATACATGCAGAGCTACATTGTTTTCCCTGAGGTGGGCGAATTGGCTACAGTGAAGGATGATTTCTATGCCCTTGGACATATCCCCAACATCATTGGGGCCATTGATGGGACCCATGTGGCTTTGGTTCCCCCCAAAGACAGTGAGCAGGTGTACCGAAACAGAAAAAGTTATCATTCGATGAATGTCCAGGTGGTCTGTTTGGCTGACCAGTACATCTCCCATGTAAATGCCAAGTTCTCTGGGTCAGTGCATGACGCGTATGTCATGCGAAATAGCAGCATCCCTTACGTGATGGAACAGCTACAGAGACACCGTGTGTGGCTAATTGGTGACTCTGGGTAACCCAACATGTCGTGGCTACTGACCCCAGTGAGGAATCCCCGGACCAGGGCAGAGAAACGGTACAATGAGGCCCATGGGCGATCTAGGAGGATCATAGAAAGGATCTTCGGGGTCCTGAAGGCCAGGTTTAGGTGCCTGCATATGACAGGGGGATCCCTCATGTACTCACCAAAGAAGGTGTGCCAGATCATCGTGGCCTGCTGTATGCTTCACAATCTTGCATTGCGACGCCAGGTGCCTTTTCTGCAGGAGGATGGTCCAGATGGTGGTGTTGTTGCAGCTGTGGAGCCTGTGGAGAGTGAAGAGGAGGAAGACGACGGGGACGACACGGACAACAGGGATACAGTCATACAACAATACTTTCAGTAGCACACAGGTAAGAAACAGCCACCCCAATTTACATTTACTTAAGGCCTCATGCGTCTTCACTGTCTGTGTTTCCCCCCAGTTCCTGTTAACTGATTTGTTACTTTCCCTTCCCTTTTCAGAGCTGTATGACCCACTGCCTGACTTCAGCTTTGTTTGCCCATGGACTAAAGCTGATTGAAATTGGTATGTTGTCATCACAAAGTAACTGGACATTATTGAACCATTATGTGTAATACATTTGTTAAGAATACAAGCAGACTCCTGTTTATTTAAGTGGAATAAGTGATTTATTTTAAGTGCTAGATATAGGTAAATGATTGGGAAGCGGGGATGGGTGGGGGTGGAGTAATGTCCATGGCAGAGTCCAGTTCTCAGTCGCACAGGTGCATTGTCCATATGCCTGTGGAAGGATGGAGCAGGGGCAGTTCAAGGTTGGACAGGGTGACAATGTGGGACAGTGGGATGACATCAGGGGTTATCTTAGGCTGGCGGGGTCTTGCAATCCTACTCTGTCTTCTTGTGAGATCTCAGGTTCCGCTTGCGGGGTGGTTCTTCTTCTGCAGGAGGTGGGGTTCTGGTGGCCTGTCGTTGTGTGGGGGCCTCCTGTCCACTGGCGCCGGCGGAGGTGGTAGGCTGTTCCTGGCCTGGGCTAGTTACAGTGGCCCTTTGGGGTGCCACATGGTCCCGCAATGTGGTGACGATCTGGGTAAGGGCCAGGACGATGGTCCCCATTGCGGAACCGATGTTCCTCAGTTCCTCCCTGAACCCCATGTACCGTTCCTCCTGAAGTTCCTGGATCTCCTGGAACCGGGCCAGTACCGTCGCCATCGTCTCCTGGGAGCGGTGGTATGCTCCCATGATGGAGGAGAGGGCCTCTTGGAGAGTCGGTTCCCCGGGCCTGTCCCCCCCTGTCGCACAGCAGCCCTCCCAGTTCCCCTGTGTTCCTGGGCCTCTGTCCCCTGGCCGGTGTGCCCACTACCACTGCCCCCAGGTCCCTGTTGTTGTTGGGGTGGTGGGTCAACCTGGGTGCCCTGTAGTGGTGGACACACCGCTGATTTACGTGCCCTGGAGACAGAGGCATGGGCCCGCTGGGTGGGAGCTGTGCTGGTGTTCCCAGAGGGGGTTGGGTCTGGTGTAGCCTGTGGCTGTCTGTGGGGAACCGACTGTCCAGAGGTCCCCGATGGGCCGGGCTGGTCGTCTGGCTCCAGGGAGACAGAGCTGCTGTCATCGCTGGGGGCCTCTTCTGGGGGAGGGATGGACATCTCTGGACCCTCCGTGGCGGTGTGATGGCGTTCGGGTCCTGCAGGGGTATAAAGGTATGGTTATTGCTTCTGTGTGTGGGATTTCGTGTGATGGGTGGGTGTCTGTGTACCCATGTGCAGGCATTTCCTTGTGGGGGCTTTTGTGAGGGTGGCTTGTGGGGGTGATGTGTGTGTGCAGTGGGCATGCTTTGGTGATGGGTGTCCATGCTTTGGGGTCGCATGCAGGGCTTGGTGTTGGGATGGGTGGGTTGTGATGGTGAGGCTTTTGCTAGGGGTTGGTGTGATGGGGGAGGGGGGGAGGGCGGGGTATGATTTGGCATTCAGGTGGGGTGGGGGTGGGAAGCAGTAGTGAAGATTTGCCTTACCAGAGTCGATTCCTCCGCCTACTCCAGCGAGGCCCTCAGGATGCAGGATGTGCAAGACTTCCTCCTCCCACGCGGTAAATTCTGGGGGAGTAGGTGGGGGTCCGCCGCCAGTCTTCTGCACCGCTATGTTGTGCCTTGATACCATGGAACGCACCTTCCCCCGTAGGTTGTTCCATCTCTTCCTGATGTCCTCCCGATTGCGTGGCTGCTGTCCCACCGCGTTAACCCTGTCCACTATCCTTTGCCATAGCTCCATCTTCCTGGCAATTGTGGTGTGCTGCACCTGTGCCCCGAAGAGCTGGGGCTCTACACGGACTATTTCCTCCACCATGACCCTGAGTTCGGCGTCACTGAACCTGGGGTGTCTTTGGGGTGCCATGGGGTGGTGTGGTTGAGGTGTGGGGTGGCGTTTGTGGTGATGAGTGTGGTGCGTGTGATGGTGTGTGGTGTTTGGTGCGTGGATTCTGTGTGGGTGATGGTGTTGTGTGCCTCTGTGTTGTGGATTCTCGATTCTGTGCTCTGTCTCTAGCCTTCGTCAATGATTTCGGGTCGTACGGGCTTGTGGGTGATGTGGGTGTGTGTTTTATATTGTGTTGGGTGTGTGGGAGTGGTGTTAGTATGTGTATCAGGTGTGTGTATTTCGAACTGACCAATGTGGCTGAGTTTTCTATGGGTGTGTGTATTTTGACCGCAGCGGTGTGTACCGCCAATGGAATACCGCGTTTGAAAGACCGCCGCGTGGATTTGTGGGTCGGAATGGTATGGGCGTATTTCTGTTGGCGTGACGGTGGAGGTTTGGTCAGCGCCATTTTTTCACTGACCTTTGGTGTGGCGGATTATTGAGGATGTCGGGTTTTCGGCGGTTTGGCAGTTGCGGGTCAGAATGACCGTGGCGGTTTACCGCGGCGGTGTTATGGCGGCCTTCTGGCCGGCGGTAAGCGCCATTTACCGCCGAGGTCAGAATGACCCCCACAATCTCTTGGCCTTCAGAAAGAAGCTAAAGACCTGGCTTTTTCCGCAGTAGTTTTGGTCTCTTCTCCTCTTCTGCCTTGTCCTTTGGCTCACTCACATTTTTGTTCCTAGCGCTTCGATGCGTATGCCGGAATGCGCTCTATAAATGCAAAATACAACACAATACAATACAATACTTGTTCAATGGCTGCAGGGAAAAGATAACACTTCTGGCTCTATGTCTGCCTCTGTTATCAGTGAACAGTTTTTAGGTTTGGGCTGATTTCTGAATGACATCATTGCAAATATCTAAACATGTATGCGGCTCAGAGGACAATTTCTGTGATACCTCTTGTTATTGGCTGTTTGGTGTATCATTTCCCTTCTTATGGAGTGCTTGTATTGTGATGCATAAGGGACTATTTCAGATGTCAAAACTACAATGAATCATCAAAAAACAAATCTTTTATCTAATGCACATATTTACCAAAAGCAATCTTTTTTTTTTTTTTTCACTGCAGTAGACAGTAAGCATACAGCACATACAGCAACAGTGTCTGTTTCCGTCACGCTCATTCATGCACAGACATACAGAGCACAAGCACACTACAGGCAATAGTGGTCAAAGCTTATACATGCATTCATACACAAACATTCAACAACAATGGAAGCTTCCATCGTACTACAACAGTATTCTAAAGATGAAGGGAAACAAATCAGCTAACGACTAGGCATGTGTCACTGTCTGTTCTGTTAGCTCTGCATCTCTAGAGTGTGTGTTTCTGTGGAACCCCAGAGTATTTGAGTCTTTGCAAAGGCTATAAGTCACACACTTACCTACTTTAACCGCTTCGCTGCCAGGCCTTTTCCCCGCCTGTGCCAGCTGTTTCTTTGGCTATTTGGGGCAGTTAGCGCTTAGGCCCTCATAACATTTTGTCCATATAAGCTACCCATGCCAAATTTGCGTCCTTTTTTAACAACATCCTAGGGATTCCAGGGGTACTCAGACTTTGTGGGTTTCCCTGAAGGAGACCAAGGAATTATCCAAAATACAGCAAAAATGTCATTGTTTTCAAAAAATTGGTAAAAAGGGCTGCAGAAGGCTTGTGGTTTTTTCCCTGAAAATGGCATCAACAAAGGGTTTGCTATGCTAAAATCACCAGCTTCCAACAATTGGCCAACAGTTCTATGCCCTCCTTGTGGGGGCGACCCTTGCCCCAGGGCGCGCCCCCCACAGAAATACACAAATAAAAAGAATTCCTGGCGTTCCAGTGGTTTCTGCCCCCCTTGGGGGCAGATCAGCCTAAAATTAATAGGCCGATCTGCCACCAAGGGGTGCAGAAATGGCCATAAAACATATGCCCCCCAAAGGGGAGAGAGAGACCCTTGCCTAAGGGGCCTCTCCCCGACACACAAACAGCACATAAAAACAAAAAAAAGAAAATCCCTGGCGTCTAGTGGGCATTCCTGCTGCCCGATCGTGATACGATCGGGCCCCAGGAATGCTCAAAAAGACATCAGGGGAAAGGAAAATCCTTTCCTTTCCCCCAATGCCTCTTTGTGTGAAACCCCCAAACCGCCGGAGGAGAAACTTACCTGTTTCTCTGTGATTAGGCTGAAGGAAATGGCTTCCAGCGCGACCGGCACCCTCTAGCACTGACGTCATTAGGGAAGTGGGGGGGCTGGGGGTGGAAGGGAAAGGGATTTCCCTTCCATCTCAACTTTGGGGGGGTGGGAGGGAAGCCCACAGAGGGAGCGCTAGCGCTCACTCCAAGCTCCTGTGCCAGGACGTAATGGTTATGTTCTCGGCACGGGAGCACTGTGTCGGCGGACGTAACCATTACGTCCCCGGCACAGAAGCGGTTAATGTATGTGGCGTATTCAGGGAGGAGTGCACATGCATTGCACATCATTTACATAGTTAGCTAGAGCTAGTGCCATATCCAGGCCATTGAAGACGAGCATGCAGGTGCCTTATCAATGGCCCCAACCTGATGGGAAATTTCGATAATTTTCTCAGAAATGGCTTGTCACTAGTGGAAAAGGAGTTACCAAATGGCAACATATATTTTAGCTTGGGGCACTAAAAATCTTTGTCACTCGTGGGACATCTAACTATGGCAAAGCTAACAGGTCTCACAATAATAGGCTAATTCATGCAATTAGCCTTTATGCATGCCTATGTTTCTGTGTTAACACATCAAAGCCAGACCCATTGGCTCTGTCAATTCTTGTTATCTACTGGGAACATGTGAAAACTGCCTAAGGAAAAAAGAATGGAAAACAGTGTGGTACATGTGGTCACATTAGAGCTCAGTTACAAAACTGTAAACTTGAACAGAAGTCACTGGTCCATGGCTAGACTGCCTATTTAAGCAGGGAGCTATTTCCCAGGTGGCTGCTTTATCAGAGGATGGTCCTGGTACATCAAGGGCTGTTGGAGGCTTTCAGCAGCTCTTGTGGTAGCCAGACCAACTGTAAATCTACGAGGGACTGAACATCCAGACAAAATAATTAAAAAGCAAAAAAGTGAACAAGCATTGGCAATGCCAACAGGTCTGGTTTCAAAGGAAATTTGTATGGTAATGTGAAGCATTACAAGTATTTAGCTTGGGAAGGAAAATGTATTTGTATGGAAACAGAAAACTATAGAACACTATTGCTGTAGCTTAAAAGGCCAGGTGACAGTTGCACTTTCAAGCCAGACCTAAAAATCCACGTAGGTTAACCCCTTAGGTTCAACCGTTGGCTAATGGCCAACGGCTGCAATCCCTTCCCAGTGCATCTGTCAGACATTGGCCGAGGGTTAGAAGGCTCATCTTTGGCTTTGCACCAGAGGATTTCCTTTTTTTATCCGGAGGCTTGGAAAGAGCTTCCCAAGCAGCTTGAGCTTTTTTTTTTGTTTGTAATGATCAATCAATCAACCATAGCATCTGCAAAGCACGCAATATCACCCCTAAGGGTATCTGGGCGCTGAGGGTGCCATGTCTCAATCAAAAAGCCACATCTTGAGTCTCCTTCAGAAGTCTACCAAGGAGGGAGCTGTTCATAGGTGGAGGGTCAGGCTGTTCCAGGACTTGGCTGCTGTGTAGGAGAAGGAGTGGCCTCTGCTGTGGCTGCACTGGATGCGGGTGTGTGTGAGTTTTAGTGAGACTGAAGTTATCTTGCTAGATGTAGAAGCTCATTCAATGGTTGATGTAGGATGGCCCTAGGTGTGGAGAGCCTTGTATGCACTTGTGAAGATTTTGAATTGCCATCTTTTCTGGACTGGGAGCCAATGGAGGTTCCTGAGGTGTGGGGTGATACTTGAGTGCTTGGGGATGTTGAGGATGAGTCTGGCTGTGGTGTTCTGTAGAGTCTGGAGTCTTTTAAGTTGCTGGGAGGATACTCCAGTGCAGAGAGTGTTGCCGTAGTTAAGGCGGCTAGTGACCAGGGCGTGCGTGATTGTCTTTCTGGTCTCAGTAGGGATCCATTTGAAGATTTGGCAGAGCATATGGAGGATGTAGGAGCAGGACAAGGCAAATTAGTTTACTTGTCAATTCATGAATAGTTGGCATTCAAAGATGATGCTGAGGTTTTGTGCGTGGTCTAATGGAGAGGGTGTTGGTCAGAGTTCTGCTGGCCACCAGCTGCAGTGCCATACAGAGGTGTTCTTCCCGAAGATCAGGACTTCCTTTTTGTTGGTGTTTAGTTTGAGGCAGCTGTTTTTCATCCTTGTTGATACATTGGTCATGGCTTTGTGGAAGTTGGCTTTGACATTGTGGGGGTCTTCGGAGAGTGAGGGGATTAGTTGAGTGTCATCGGCGTAGGAGACTATGTTGAGTCCGTAGATTATGATGATGTCTGCAAGGGGGGCCATGTAGATGTTGAACAGGGTTGGGCTGAGGGTGGATCCTTGGGGTAGAAGTGAAGGGAAGAAGCCAGATGCTCTGCATGTGGCTTGAGAGGAAAGAGGGGACTCACTTGAGGGCATCTTGTTGAATGCCTGTGTTGTGGAGTCTGTTGAGGAGAGTGTGGTGGGAGACTGTATTGAACGTTGTGGAGAGGTCCAGAAGGATTAGAGTTGCTGACTCTTCTCGGTCGATGAGGATTCTGCTGCTGTTCGTGGCAGCAATCAGTGCAGTCTCCGTGCTGTGCTTGGCACAGAATCCTGATTGTGAGATGCTGAGAAGATGGTTTTGTTCAAGGTAGTTACTGAGCTGTTGGTTGATGGCTTTCTCGAGCACTTTGGCCAGGAAGGGGAGCAGGGAGATCAGTGTGTAGTTTTTGAGGTCGCTAGGGTCGGTGGAGGGTTTCTTTAGGAAGATTTTGACCTCTGTGCACTTCCATTAGTCTGGGAAGGTTGCTGTGGAGATGGAGGTGTGGAGGATGCGGGTTAGTTCCATGCTAATAGTGTTGGTTCTGAGGTTGAAAAGCCGTTGGGCGCAGGGGCCGGTGGTTGCCTCAGAGTGGATGGATGACATGATGACTGCAGTGATTTGTGTGATAATCGGAGACCAGGAGGTTATCATGTGGCTGGTGTTCCCTGCTTGAGAGATGTTTTCTAGGCTGGAGGGTCAAAATTGTTGTATATGGTGGTGAACTTGCTGTGGAAGTGGACTGAGAGGGTGTCGCAGAGACCCTGGGATGGGTGGATTGTAGTATCTTTGGCTAATAGGTTAAAGAATTCCTTGATGATTCTGAAGAGTTCTTTCGTGTGGCTGGCTGCAGTGTCGATGGGGACAGCGATTGCTGCTCTTTTTGCTGCCTTGGCATTGGCCTATGCTCTCCTCATCCAATGGCCCAATGGACTTTCTTCACCACCAAGGGAAGGATAGGGGTATTCACTCCCAATCTCAACCCTCTCCCAGGGGGCAGAAGGCACACTAAACACTGTGGATTTCAAAATGTTGCCAAAACAAACAAAAGGAGGTGGTGGACTACCCTAACATCAAACCATTCCCCTGTCTCTGAAGGGGAAACATTGTCTTTATGGCTTCTTGGGGGCAGATAGGAAGTTTGTGCCAATTGATGAGGTTGCCCCAGGTTGGATTTTTTTGCTTATGCAGGGTCATCCCCAATCTTTTTGCCTCCTGCCTCCTATGTTTTTTCTGACCTGTTGCTGTTGGTTTTTTAACTCTGAGCACTTTACCACTGCTAACAAGTGCTAAAGTGCATGTGCTCTCTGTGTAAATTGTACTGTTGATTGGTTTATCCATGATTGGCATATTTTATGTACTAGTAATTACTTAGTAAAATGGACTGGAGGTGCCAGGGCCTGTAAATCAAATGCTACTAGTGGGCCTACAGCACTGGTTGTGCCACCCACATAAGTAGCTCTGTAATCATGTCTCAGACCTGCCATTGTAGTGTCTGTGTGTGCAGTTTTAACTGTAAATTCGACTTGGCAAGTGTGCCCACTTGCCAAGCCTAAACCTTCCCTTTTCGTACATGTCAGACACCCCTAAGATAGGCCCTAGATAGCCCCAAGGGCAGGGTGCAGTGTATGGTTAAGGTAGGACATATACTAATGTGTTTTATATGTCCTGACAGTGAAATATTGCTATATTCGTTTTTCACTATTGCAAGGCCTGTCCCTCTCATGGGTTAACATGGGGGCTACCTTTAAATCCGATTAAAGTGTAGATTCCCTTTGGGAGTAGATGGACATGTGGAGTTTGGGGTCTCTGAGCTCAAAAAATACATCTTTTAGTAAAGTTGATTTTAAGATTGTATGTTCGAAAATGCCACTTTTAGAAAGTGAGCATTTTCTAGCTTATACAGTTTCTGTGACTCTGCCTGTTTGTGGTTTCCCTGTCTGGGTCAGTTTGACAGTTGTGCTGGTTGCACCTCACACTAGGGGGCTACCTTAAAATCTGATTAAAGTGTAGATTCCCTTTGGGAGCGGATGGACATGTGGAGTTTCGGGTCTCTGAGCTCACAATTTAAAAATACATATTTTAGTAAAGTTGATTTTAAGAATGTATGTTTGCAAATTGCCACTTTTAGAAAGTGAGCCTTTTCTTGCTTATACAGTTTCTGTGACTCTGCCTGTTTGTGGATTCCCTGTCTGGGTCAGTTTGACAGTTGTGCTGGTTGCACCTCACACTAGAGAGTGACACAAAGGGAGCTGGGGTGTAGTCTGCATTTCCTGATGAGCCATCTGTGCTAGGAGGGTGGGGAGGAGTGGTCACTTACACCTGAAAAGGGCTGTGCCTGTCCTCACACAATGCAGTCTCTGACCCCCTGGTGAGTGTCTGGGGCCTGGCCTGGGCAAGGCAGGGTTTCACATTCAAAGTGACTTTACTTTGAAGTGGGCCTACTTCAAAGGAGACATTGGGGGTCATTACAACCCTGGCGGACGGTGTTAAAGCGACGGTAAGACCGCCAACAGGTTGGCGGTCTTTTTTTGAGGATTATGACCATGGCGGTTACCGCCATGGTCATCCGCCGCTTCTCCGTTCCGCCCACCAGGGCGGAGACGACCGCCGGGCTGGAGACCTGGGTCTCCAGCCCGGCGGCCGTGACAATACCGCCGCCGGTATTTTGACCCGGCTTACCGCCGTGGAATTCCAGCGGTAGGAACCGCCATGAAATCCATGGTGGTAAGCACTATCAGTGCCAGTAGGGGTCTCCCCCACCCCCCAACCCCACCCCAACTCCCTCCCCTACCCCCCACAACACCTGCCACCCCCCAAAGGTGGCAGGACCCCCCCTCCCCACCCTGACCCCGACATTACCTTACACATACACACCCGAAACGCACGCAGGCACCACCAACACACATACACACACACACACCGACATACATGCCAACATCCACACACACAGACACGCACACCCACATTCAAACATACACGCACACATCCATACAGACATACCTACAGACATATACGCACTCATTCCCAAAACACGCAACACCCCCGCAAGCATACACGCACTCACACACCCCCTCTACACACACAGACGCACACCCCCATGCACCCACACAACACACAACAACCGACACCCCCCTCCCCTAACGGACAATCGACTTACCTGTTCCGTCGATCCTCCGGGAGGGGACAGGAGCCATGGGGGCAGCTCCGCCAACACCACACCGCCAGCAGAACACCGACACGCCGAATCACAGGACGTGATTCGCTGGGCGGTGTTCTGTTGGCGTGGCGGTGGAGGTGGAGCAACCTCCACTTCCCCGCCGCCCATCACTATGGCTGTTGGCGGCTCTCCGTCGGAAAAATGACAGAGAGCTGCCAACAGTCATAATAAGCCGAGCAGAAACCCGCCACCACTGGCGGTCTTCAGCACGGCGGTCCCTCGGCGGTCTTGTAAAAAGACTGCCGAGGTTGTAATGACCCCCATTGGGTATAAGAAGGGCACCCAAAACCACAGACTTTAGATCACTTCTGGACATCAAGAGGCACTTCTGCCTGGAGAAGAGCTGAGGAGAAGTGCTGCCCTGCCTGTGATTGTGCTTTGTGGAGCTATCCTGCAGTTGCTGCTTCTGCCAGAGTAAGAGGGAAAAGACTGGACTTTGCTGTCCCTGAGACTTTAAACAACAGGAGGCAAGCTCTAAATGAAGCCCTTGGAGATTTCTTCAAAAGATGGAAGGCACACAAAGACTTCTCTCTGCCAGCACCTGGAGTCTCTGGAGAGACTCCTGCTCTGACAAGTGGTGTCCTATCCAGTCACTGGGCCCTTGAAAGGAAAGCTGGTGAAAATCCAAGGAAATCGACTTCGGACGACTTCGGACCGACGCCGCTGCTGAATCCGGTGATGCCACCTGCAACTGACTCAGTGATCTTCGCTGGAACGCGACGACCTTCGCAGGCCCGATGCCGCTGCAGCCCCGCTGAAGTCCGCAACTCCGTGGAAGTCGCTGCACCACCTCGTGACCAACGCCGCTCGAAGTGCGCGGATTCTACGTTTCGCACAGATGCCGCAATCCCCAACTTCGCGCATCGACTTGTTTTCACTCTTAACCAAAGGTACTGGACTTGGGGGTCTCCGCGACTCCGTGTCCAGCGTCGCTGGTATCGGCTTGTTGGGAACGACTCCGTCACGACGCTGTGTTAACACCTCATCGAAGCATTTTGTGTTTCTGAGCGCTATTTTTGGGTTTAATCTTTAAAAATTCATAACTTGACTTGTGTATGTTGGATTTTTGTTGTTTTGGTCTTGTTTTGTTTAGATAAATATTTCCTATTTTCTGAAACCTGTGTTGTGTCATTTTGTACTGTTCTCATTAAGTTGCTGTGTGTGTTGGTACAAATACTTTACACCTAGCACTCTGAAGTTAAGCCTACTGCTCTGCCAAGCTACCAAGAGGGTAAGCAGGGGTTAGCTGAGGGTGATTCTCTTTTACCCTGACTAGAGTGAGGGTCTTTGCTTGAATAGGGGGTAACCTGACTGTCAACCAAAGACCCCATTTCTAACATTGGTGATCAGCGGTTGGGATTTGGACTTGTATTTGTACTTGACAGACAGTGATTAAATGTACACTACTGTTTTGAGTTCAGACCACTACGTGACCACATGCTACTTGTGTTGTGATTCTGCTCTTTGTTCTCTGATGTCCTCCTGGAAATATTGCTAATATTTTTGGACTTTGGTTTTGGGTTGGTAAGCCTTTGCAGAATGGCAGTCAATTTCTGGCACCTATTTATGTATAAAAAGTGGCAGCTTAAAGCATTCTGCATGGAAAGGGGACTGGCTGTGAACAAGAAATCCAGAAGGTAGGACCTTGAGTCAGCCCTGTTTCAGTATGAGTTGTAACGTTGTCAGGCAACAGCACCAAATCAGTCTGAGGAGGAGGACTACTCTAAGGAGGAGGGCAGTGGCCCTGAGGAGGGAACAGAAAGAGATGATTGGCTCCTAGCTCAAATCCGGAATCTGGAAGAGCCTGAAGCAGAGCTTGAGAGGGCTGAGGAGAAGAGAGCCTTAGCCCTGGAAAAAGAAAGGATTGCAGCTCAAGAGATGAGCTGTGAAAAGCTGAAGCTGGAAGCCATAAGGGCTGAGTCCAGTTCAGATGGTGGTAGCAACATTCTTGTATCCAGTACTGCTGAAGAAGTGCACATGCCCAGAGATGTGGTGCCCTACTTGAAGGAGGGAGTTAACACACACCAGGAGGTTCAGGGGTATGAAGTTGCTCCAGTGATGCACAGGGTCCCTGAGGTGGATGGGGAACTGGCATATGGAGTCATATTCCTAGTGATAGAAGGGACACTCTACGGACTCTATGTGAGAGTGACAGGGAGAGGAGTTCCCTCAGGTAGAAGTTCTGATTATGGAGTGCGAAGGCATCCCAGAAGAGTGTGGGTTGAGTGTCAGGGACAGTCAGGCACTGTCTCACCAGTCTCAGGAGGGTGATGTGGGGTTCTTTTTCAAAGCAGAGTCACTTAATGGTTGGGTGAAGGGTAGTTTGGTTAATTCATGTGAGGGGCTGAGCAATGTAATTGCTGGAGAGCATATGTCTAGTCCTTATTTTCCAGAGCTACGCCAACACCAGGTGGAGTGTGAGGTCTCTGACCCCAGGGAACTTACACTGGAGGCAGACCTCTGGGTGAGTACCAGAGAGTCCGAAGAGGCATTTGGGGGTGCTCCTGAGAGGAGTGGTCTAGGTATTTCCCAACAAGGTGAGGTAGGGAAGGATTGTAGTATCCCATGTAGGTCCCAGTGTAGTGGGATGGGTGAGGGACCCCATGTCCAGTCTCAGAGGAGATGGAATGGGCTGTGGCCCAAGGTACTCGAGATCCGGTCCCAGGTCCTGGAGGGTTCCATGAGGGAACACCAGGAGGGGAGCCTAGCCTGTACCATAGGGCCATCTGTTGAGGGAGACCCCACAGTGTCAGGAGAACTTGTGGGGGCGGCTGTAGTCAGCATCCCACCAGTTCTGGTGTCTGGCAGTACCACTCCTAGTGAGGGGTGCAGAAGTCCAGACAGAGGGTTGAGAGGGGTTGTGGACCCCAGTGGAGAATCTGGAGGGTCAGGGGTCAGCTCTGAGAGCAGAGCCCCCCAGGAATGACCTTGGTGAGACCATTTCTGGGTTGGGGGGAATCCAGACTCTGTCAGATGGGCAGAGGTCAGGAGACCTGTGCCAACCAGACTCTTGTGTGGTCCTTGGGGACAGTGTGTCCTTTAAAGGGGGGAAGTGTGCCCCCCTGGAAGTCCTGGTGTGCCAGGCAATGGTTCAACCGCAGGGTGGTGACTCTGGGTTGAATGATCAGGTTCAGGGGGCAAACTCTGACCTGGTGGGGGGTAGGTATGCCCCCCAGGATGTCCTGGGTTGCCAGGCAGTGGTCCAGTCTGAGGGTACAGACCATGGACTGGAGGATCAGGTGCAGGGGGTAAACCATGACCTGAAAGGGAGAGTGGTGTGCCCAATCACCCCCCCCCCCGGTGTGATTTCAAGGGATACTCTCCCTGAGAGGGAGTGAAGAACCCTGAGGGGAAGGGGAGAGAGAGACTCTCCTGACCCCAGTGCAATCTAAGGGTACAAACCCTGGATTGATAGGCCAGCTTCAGGGTGTCTCTCCTGGCCTGGAGGAAGGGGCTACTGCTAACAGTGCCCCTACCATGTTGTTTCTGGGGGGGCACTCCTAGTTGGGGGGTGCAGGACCCCAGAAGGGAGGGCAGGGGGAGGGAAGCCTCCCTTCCGGCCCTGGTCCAACCTGAAGGTACAGACCCCAGGTTGGAGGACCAGTTGCAGGTTAACAGCCCTGCACTGGTGGAAGAATTGTGCAGGACTGCCTCTACAAGCACCCTGACAATTTTTGACTCTGGGGGTGCCTCTCCTGGAGGGAGGGTACAGAGCCCCAGAGGGGAGGACCAGGGTCAGGTTGTCATCCCTGACCTGGTGGAAGGGAGAGTGGTCAAAGGGTGCCAGGCACCTGGGGCTACCACCCCCCACTCTCCAGTCACAGTGTTTGGAGAGGCCTGAGGTTGGGCTCTCATCCCTGACAGTTGTCAGGGGTCACCGTGGCTTGCTTTCCTGGTGGACAGAGTTGCCCCTGGGGGGGTGGGGGTGGGGCGAGAGTCACACCTGGGGGTGGAGTGGGCAACACCACTGTGTTGGCCCTGGTGGTACTATCTGCCCATTGGGATACATCTGTGACCAAGGTAAAGTTAGGTGCTGCACAGATGGTATCTGCAGATGTAGAGAAGGGTTCCCCATGGGTTAGCTTAGTGGGCCCTGAGAGTATGGACAAAGGGATCCAACTGGAGTCAGGAAGGCGTAGAACTGGAACATGCTCCTGCTGTTGTGGTCCTGGGTCCTTGTTCTATCGCCCCAATCAGGGAAGTACATCAAGGTATTGATTGTTCTCCCCTGGATTTAGGCTGGTAGGGGGTCGTGTTGGACTTTTTTGCTTATGCAGGGTCATCCCCAATCTATTTGACTCCTGCCTCCTATTTTTTTATGACCTGTTGCTTTTGGTGTTTGAACTCTGAGCACTTTACCACTGCTAACCAGTGCTAAAGTGCATATGCTCTCTGTGTAAATTGTATTGTTGATTGGTTTATCCATGATTGGCATATTTGATTTACTAGTAAGTCCCTAGTAAAGGGTCTGTAGATCAAATGCTACTTGTGGGCCTACATCCCTGGTTGTGCCACCCACATAAGTAACTCTGTAATCATGTCTCAGACCTGCCATTGCAGTGTCTGTGTGTGCAGTTTTAACTGTAAATTCAACTTGGCAAGTGTACCCACTTGCCAAGCCCAAACCTTCCCTTTTCTTACATGCCAGACACCCCTAAGGTAGGCCCTAGGTAGCCCCAAGGGCAGAGTGCAATGTATGGTTAAGGTAGGACATATAGTAATGTGTTTTATATGTCCTGACAGTGAAATATTGCTAAATTCGTTTTTCACTGTTGCAAGGCCTGTCCCTCTCATAGGTTAACATGGGGGCTACCTTTAAATCCGATTAAAGTGTAGATTCCCTTTGGGAGTAGATGGACATGTGGAGTTTGGGGTCTCTGAGCTCACAATTTAAAAATACATCTTTTAGTAAAGTTGATTTTAAGATTGTATGTTCGAAAATGCCACTTTTAGAAAGTAAGCATTTTCTTGCATATACAGTTTCTGTGACTCTGCCTGTTTGTGGTTTCCCTGTCTGGGTCAGTTTGACAGTTGTGCTGGTTGCACCTCACACTAGACAGTGACACAAAGGGAGCTGGGGTGTAGTCTGCATTTCCTGATGAGCCATCTGTGCTAGGAGGGAGGAGAGGAGTGGTCACTTACACCTGAAAGGGCTGTGCCTGTCCTCACACAATGCAGTCTCCGACCCCCTGGTGAGTGTCTGGGGCCTGGCCTGGGCAAGGCAGGATTTCACATTCAAAAGAGACTTTACTTTGAAGTAGGCCTACTTCAAAGGGGAAGTTGGATATAAGAAGGGCACCCAAAACCACAGATTTGAGATCACTTCTGGACATCAAGAGGAACCTCTGCCTGGAGAAGAGCTGAAGAGCTGAGGAGAAGTGCTGCCCTGCCTGTGACTGTGCTTTCTGGAGCTATCCTGCAGTTGCTGCTTCTGCCAGAGTAAGAGGGCAAAGACTGGACTTTCTGTGCCTTCCATCTTGTGAAGAAATCTCCAAGGGCTTGATTTAGAGCTTGCCTCCTGTTGTTTGAAGTCTCAGGGACAGCAAAGACTTCTCTCTGCAGCACCTGAAGTCTCTGGAGAGACTCCTGCTCTGACAAGTGGTGCCCTATCCAGGCCCTGGGCCCTTGAAAGGAAAGCTGGTGGAAATCCAAGGAAATTGACTTCGGACGACTTCGGACCAATGCCGCTGCTGAATCCGGTGACGCCGCCTGCAACCGACTCTGTGATCTTCGCTGTAACGCGACGACCTTTGCAGGCCCGATGCCGCTGCAGGCCCGCTGAAGTCCGTGACTCCGTGGAAGTCGCCGCACCACGTCGTGACCGACGCCACTCGAAGTGGCGGATTCAACGTCTCGCACAGACGCCGCGATCCCCGACTTCGCGCATCGACTTGTTTTCACTCTTCACCAAAGGTACTGTACTTGGGAGTCTACGCGACTCCATGTCCGGCTCCGCTGGTGTTGGCTTGTTAGGAACAACTCCGTCACAACGCTGTGTTAACACCTCATCGAAACATTTTGTGTTTCTAAGCACTATTTTGGGGTTTAATCTTTAAAAATTTATAATTTGACTTGTGTATGTCGGATTTTTGTTGTTTTGGTCTTGTTTTGTTTAGATAAATATTTCATATTTTGCGAAACCTGTGTTTTGTCATTTTGTAGTGTTTTCATTAAGTTGCTGTGTGTTGGTACAAATACTTTACACCTAGCACTCTGAAGTTAAGCCTACTGCTCTGCCAAGCCACCAAGGGGGTAAGCAGGGGTTAGCTGAGGGTGATTCTCTTTTGCCCTGACTACAGTGAGGGTCCTTGTTTGAACAGGGGGTAACCTGACTGTCAACCAAAGACCCTATTTCTAACACCCCAGATCTGTCTCCTAGGGGGTAGAAAGCCCACTAAATGTCAGTAATTTTGCATGTAGGGCAAAAGAAAGGGTTGTGACTACGACAGGAATGGATCAAACTGAGGTCAATGGGAGCCCTTGCAAGGGAACTCCCATTGACCGCAGGTTGATCAATTCATGTTGCATGCACTGAACCCAGCTACACAAGTGGTGCAATGTTTTTACCAGCACATGTAGGGTAACTCTGGGTGGTAGGAATTTTGTGGTTTCCTCCTGTTTTCGGATGTTTTCATCACAGAAATGCAAGGAGAATGTGTGATTTCAGAAAAGTGTAAGGTTTGCAGGACAATGTGGGTAGGAAAACCTCATGGGATCCACACAAGGCACACCACCATGTAATCCTCTACTTTCAAATATGTCTGTGGTTCATATGTGTGTGTGTGTGGCATCATGGCTTGGCCCCAAATACCACAGCTACCCCTGTTTTTAGTTAAAGTTTGTGGTTTGCATTGGATTCTGGGTAAAAACATACCTGGTGAGAGCCACACCAGTCACCCCATCCTGGATACGCCCAGGTGTCTAGTTTTGAAACAAAAGTACAGGTTTGCTAGGTATCTCTAGATGCCGCTTGAGCTAGGGCCCAAAATCCACAGCTGCCCACTTTGCAAAAAATGTCAGTTTTGAATGGAAAAATGTGATGTATCCATATTGCGTTTTGGGCCATTTCCTGTCACGGTAACTAGGCCTACCTACACAAGTAAGGTACGGAGACTTGGGGAAACACTGGGTGGAAGGAAGCTTGTGGCTCCCCACAGATTCCAGAACATTCTAACACTGAAATATGACAAAATTGTCTTTTTAGTCAAAGTTTGACGTTTGGAAGGGATTCTGGGTAAAAACAAAAAAACTGGTGAGAGCCATACAAGTCCCCCACCCTGTATTTCCCCAGGTGTCTAGTTTTAAAAAATTAACACATTTGCTAGGTACCCATGGGTGCCGGCTTAGCTAGGGCCAAAAACCCACAGCTATCGACTTTGCAAAAAAGGATCAATTTTAAGTGGAAAAATGTGATGTATCATCTTTGATTTTGGGCAATTTCCTGTCATGGGCACTAGGCCTGCTCACACAAGTGAGGTATAATTTTTTACAGGAGACTTGGGGAAATGCTGGGTGGAAGAAAGTTAGTGGATCCTTGCAGATTCCAGAACTTTCCATCACAGAAATGTGAAGAGAATGTGTTTTTTTAGTTTGAGTTTTGCAAGGGTAAGCAAACTTGGTGAGAGTCATGCAAGACACCCCACCCTGGATTCCCCCAGGTGTTTAATTACCAAAACTGTGCAAGATAACTAGGTTTCGCCAGCTGCCAGCTGAGCTGGGTCCAAATTCCACAGCTAGTCACATTGGAAAATGGGGTCCATTTTAGTAAAAAAATGTGATGCGTCTATTTTGTGTTTTGGGCGGTTTCCTATCACGGGTACTAGGCCCATCGACACAAGTGAGAAAACAGTTTTATTTGGAAAACATGTGGGAGCATAGAAGAGTAGAACATTTATTATTACCAACTGGATTTCACTGCATTTATGCCTTCCAAATGTAAGCCAGCATGCACGAAAGAAGACATTTAAAAAAAACATACACTCTAAATCATATGCTAGTACAGACACAAACAAAATCAAGGATGTATAATTATCCAATGCTCCTAAACTCCTTATCTTGTACCTATTTCAGAAATATGTAGGTTTCCTTGATATCAATTTTTTACTTTACATATAATGACAAAAAGTTACAGATTAAAATGTTGTCATAAATCGCCTTTTTCCTACTCATGTTCAATATTTATTTATTTCTACAGTTAGTTTCTTGGGGGATCAACACATATGACCCCTTGCTGAATTCAAAATGTTGTCTACTCTGCAGAAATCTGTAGCTTTTAAGGATCACCCATGGGTTTCACACTGTTTTCCACCACAAACTAGAAACAGGTTGAGTGCACAAAAAATAAGAAAAATGGGCATCCCTTTGAAAAATGGCAAAACTGTGGTAAAATAAAATGATTTTTTATTCAGCTCTGCATGTTCCTGGAAGCTGTGAAGATGGTGACTTTAGCACAGCAAACTAAAGAATTCCAGAAATGTCAGGAGAGTCTAAATTGCCCCACAGCCTTATATTCATTATTTTTCACAAGCACTTACCCTTGTTCCATCTTCAATCAGACAGCATGTGTAGAGCACAGCACTGTCACCCCTGGGATATAAGGGCTCTGAGGTGCAAGGTCTCCTTCAAAAAGACAGGTCTTGAGTTTCTTTCTGAAGTTTGCAAGGGAGGATGCAGTTCAAAGATGGAGGGGCAGGTTGTTCCAGGTCTTTGTGGTGATGTAGAAAAAGGAACAGCCACCGCTGCAGCTGCAACTGATGCTGGGGTGTTCGCAAGGGCTAGCGAGGAGAAGGGCATGTATCTGGTGGATGAATATAAGTTTAGTCGTTGGTTGATGTAAGCTGGACCTTGATCGTGTGGGGCTTTGTAGGCATGCATGAGGATCTTGAACTGGCATCTCTGCTGGCTGGGGAGCCAGTGGAGGTTTCTGAGGTGGGGGTGATTAGGGTCCATTTGGGGAGGTTCAGGATGAGTCTGGCTGCAGCATTCTGTATGGTTTGGAGTCTTTTGAGAAGCTAGTTGTGGATGCCAGAGTAGAGTGTGTTTCCATAGTCAAGGAGGCTGGTGACAAGGGTCTGGGTGACAGTCTTTATAGTGTTGACAGGGATTTTTCTGAAGATTCTGCAAAGCGTGTGCAAGGTGTGGAAGCAGGAGGAGGTGACTTTGTTGATTTGTTGTTTAATGGTCAGTTCGCTCTCAAGGATGATGCTTAGGTTGTGTGCGTGGTCTGTTGGCATGGGTGTAGGTCCGAGTTCAGCTGGCCACCAGCTTTGGCCCCATATGGATGTGTTTTTCCTGAAGATCAGTACTTCTGTCTTGTCAGAGTTGAGTTTAAGGCAATTGGCTCTCAGCCAGTTGGCTACATTGGTCATGGTGTTACAGAAGTTTGTTCTGGTGGTTGAGGGTTCTTCGGCTGAGCAAGAAAATAAGTTGTGTGTCATCTGCATAAGAAATTATGTTGAGACCGTGGTATCTGATGATGTCTGCGAGGGGGGTCATGTAGGTGTTGAAGAGTTTGAGGCTGAGGGATGATCCTTGGGGTATTCTGTCCATGCTGTTCTTGGGTTCAGAGGTGACAGGAGGAAGCTGGATGCTGTGTGTAAATCCTGTAAGTAAGGAGGTGATTCATTTGAGGGTGTTTTGTTGTATGCAGACGTTGTAGAGTCTATTGATGAGGTATGATTGGAAATGCAGCTGAGAGGTCAAGGAGGGTCAGGATTGTAGTCTCCCCATGTTCGAGGAGGGTTCTGATGTCGTTGTGGCTGCAATCAGTGTAGTCTCTGTGCTGTGGTTAGCTCGGAATTCTGATTGGGAGGTGTCAAGCAGGTTGTTTTCTTCCAGGTATTCGGTGAGCTGTTAGTTGATGGCCTTCTAGAGTACTTTGGCAGGGTAAGAGAGCAGAGAGATCGGTCGGCAATTTTTGAATGCGCTGGGATCAGAGGAGGATTTCTTTAGGAGAGGTATGATCTCTCCATGTCTCCATCTTTTCAGGAAGGCTGCGGTGGTGATGGAAGGTTAGAGGATGCTGGTAAGCTCTGCCTGATTTGTTTGGTTCTGAGGTTCATAAAATGGTGGGGGCATCGGTCAGAGGGTGCTCCAGAGTGGATGGACGAAATGATGGCCGTGGTGGTCTGTGTGGTGAGCAGGGACCATATGGTGATTGTTTGGCTGGTATGTGTTGGTTGGCCGAGGCTGTTGAGGTTGAGAGATCTGTGTTGGGGGTCAAGGTTGTTGTAGATTATGCACTCTTGCTGTAGAAATAGTCTGAAAGGGTGTCACAGAGTTCTTGGAAGGTGTGGATTGTGTTCTCTGTGGCAGCCAGGTTGGAGTATTCCTTGACTATTTTGAATAGTTCTTTTGTGTGGTTGGCTGCTGTATCAATGCGGGCTGTGATGGCTGCTCTCATGGCTTCCTTAATGCGCAGGTAGTAATTAGTGAGGGCTGCTTTGTTGAGCGGCTGTATCGGAAGGGTTCCTGGTGGAGCACCATTGTTTCCTGAGTTGGTAGCAGCTGCGCTTGATGGTTCTGAGCTCTGAGGTATACAAGCTTGCTTGTTTTGAGCTTTTTGTTGGTTCCTTCTGGCTTCATCTGGCGCTTTTGGAGATCCAGGTAGAGAAGTTCTGGGCGGCCTGTTCTAGGACTGATGAAGCTTTTGGTTGGGTGGTGCTGAGGGCCTGAGTCCACTGTGTCCTTGTTAACTTGCCCCAGCTGCAGTGGGAGGATGATTGGCGATGGTACACTTTGTTCCAGAGATGGTGAAGCGAACAATAGTTTGGTAGGACCAAGTGAGTTTCATGACATAGCTGAATTTGACTCTGTCACTGGAGCTGAAAATGAGGTTGAGTGTGTGTCCAGCTTTGTGTGTGGGTTCGGTGAGCAGTTGGGTGAGGCAGATGTTGTACATGTTCTCCAGGAGAGTGGTAGAGTTAGTGTTATTGACGTGGAAATTGAGGTTGCCAAGTTGGATGTAATGATTTGAGTCAATGGTTAGGGGGACGATGAGGTTGGACATGCTGTCGCAGAAGGCTGATCGATGTCCCAGGGGTCTGTATACGAGGGTGCATCTTAGCGTTGTCTTGGCATTGGTCTGTAGTTGGAAGTTGAGGTGTTCCATGAAAGGTGTGGGCTTGCCATCAGTGGTGATGTTTCGGATGGTTTTCTTGAAGATGATGGCAATGCCTCGACCGTGTTTGTTGGTGCAGTCTTGTTGTATCATCTTGCAACCTTTGGGTGTTGCAATGGCGATGTCGGGGTTTGAGGAGGGACTGAGCCAAGTTTTGGTGATGAAGGCTATGTTGGAGGAGAGAGTGGTGATGGTGTCCCAGACTTCTGTGACATGTTTGCAGAGGGATCAGGCATTGAGCAGGATGCACTTGAGCATTTCTGGGTTGTTTGTGGTGTTCCTAACAGATGTGGTGCGGGATCCATGTGGACTGGCAATCTTGTATTGCAGTAGAACCGGCAATGTTGGCAGGTGAAATGTCCTTTGGTTGCTGGTGGGGAGGATGTGCAGCAGTTGCTGTTGTGTTGTCCGGGATCCAGGGCCAGGAGCTCCTCTGCAGTATAGCGGTGGTTAGCAAGAGGGCCAGGGTTCCTGGCATTAGGTGCGATTTGGGCAAGGTCTGGGCAAGGATGGCACAAATGGGTTTGACATTGGTGTGTCAGCGGTCCACTCGCTGCCTGGCGGATGCTGTGTGGCCGCACTGCACCCTCCATTACGTACATCCTGGGGGTGAGGAAGGTGCTGGGTGTCGGGAGAAGGGAGAAGGGAAATGGTGAGAAGTGGTCTGGAAGCAGACGGGAAGCGACACAGTCAAAGAGTAGAAATAAAAAGGACAATGAGAGAAAAAGACAAGCAGGTAAAGATAAAACAGAGTGCAAAAAACAAGCCGAAGGCATTAAGCAAACAGACAAGGCAAAAACAGAGAGCAAGAAATGATCGGAAAAGGCAAAAACAGATGGCAATGGGCAAAAAAATTGCAAAACAGAGAGCAGAAAAACAAGCAGAAAAGGCAAAAAACAGAGGACGGAAAGTGATAAAAGCAGTAAGAGTGTAGTGCACGGAGAGCAGACTGCATGCAAGCTGGCCAGGAGATCTGTTGCAGGGGGAGCGGGCATAGAGACCTTGGAATTATTACTGCTTTAAATTACATTTGCATTCCTATATTGGATTTGCTCCAGGAGATATAATGTAGCAATGTAGACATATAATGTACCAGGTATCTAACTTGTTGAACTCAGCTCTGCTTTACACATTAAAAGTTTGTCACATGATTATACAACTCTTGCAGTCATGATAGGCAGCCTAAAAAACACAGCCTTTCTTGGTGTATGTGCATTTGAGTAACAGAGAAAAAAGAAAAAGTTTAGTTTAGTTTTAAGGATTTATAAAGCGCGTAGTGACCCGAAGGCATCCCAGCGCTAAACCTAACCTGACCAGTGCTAGCAATAGGAGAATTCAGAGAGCTAACTACAGAAAAGAATGGTCTTAAGTTTTTTTCTAAAAAGCAGTTCTGAGTGTTCATGACGGAGTTCAGAGGGAAGATCATTCCAGAGACGAGCGGCCTTGGTGGAGAAGGAGTTGGCCCCCCAGGCTCTCTTAGACCGCAAGATGGTCACAAGTCGAGAGGAGGAGGACCTTAGACTTCGAGAGGGGACATAAAGATATAGCCGCTTTCTAAAGAACATTGGACCCTTATCTTGCAGGGCTCTGTGAACAATGCATAGGGTCTTGAAATAAATACGCTGCTTAATAGGGAGCCAGTGAAGTATGGAAAAAGCAGGCTTAGCGGATAAATGTCTGGGAAGATTGACAAGAAGCCTGGCAGCTGCATTCTGGACTGTTTGCAGGCTTTTTATGACATAAGCCGGGGCGCTGAGAAAAAGTGAGTTCCCATAGTCCAGACGGGAAAGGATCAGAGTTTGAACAAGGATTCTTCTGGCCATAGGGGGAAGAAGATTAAAGATTTTCCTAAGGACTCTTAAAATGCCAACGCATGTAGAGGAAACTCTTTTTGCTTGATAATCCATGGTCAGGCGAGAATCCACCCAAAAACCAAGGCTTTTTACCTGGTCCTTGGGAGGAGGAAGATTGTTGAAGGCCTCAGAGTATAGTGAAAGGGGAGGGGCTGGGGGGGCATTGCCTAGTACAATGACTTCTGACTTTCCATCATTAAATTTAAGCTTAGACTGGATCATCCAAACTCCAATGTCTTTCATACAACACGAAAGGTTGGCCGCCGACGAATCCTCAGAACTAGATAGTGACACCACAAGTTGAGTATCGTCGGCATAGGTGACCAAAGACAGATTGTAGGGAGCGATCACTTTAGCCAGCGGGGATAGATAAACATTAAAAAGAGTTGGACTCAGGGAGGAGCCCTGAGGAACTCCACAAGTCAATGGAAAGATATAAGAGAAGTAGGCTCGATCCAGGACTTGAAAAGATCTACCTTTGACGAAAGCGGACAGCCAGGACAATGCTAGGCCTCCTATCCCTAATTCAGAGAGCCTACAGCAGAGAAGGTTGTGATCCACCGTATCAAAAGCTGCGCTGAGATCAAGTAGAATCATGGCTACATGAGACCCTTGGTCCAGAAGTTGCCGGGCTGACTCCGTCACTGTAAGGAGGGCTGACTCCGTGCTATGATGGGCTCTGAAACCCATTTGAGTGGGGTGAAGGAGTTCATGGCTCTCTAAGTAGCTGGTTAATTGGTGGTTAACATGTTTCTCCAGAATTTTTGTTGAAATGGGAAGGAGAGCAATGGGTCTATAATTCTCTAACAGAGATGGGTTCAATTTCGTTTTTTTAAAAAGAGGCTTAATGATGGCATGCTTAAAAAGAGGGGGGAGGAAACCTAAGGATAGGGAATGATTCAGTATTTTTGTAAGGGGAGGTACAATAATATCTGAAACTCGCGAGAGGATGGAAGGAGGGGCGGGGTCTAGGGGGGAGCCCGATTTAATTTGAAGAAGAAGGTTGGTAGTAGCGGTGTCAGTGAGAGGTACAAAAGCGGTTAATGTGCTTCCGGAGAGGGAGAGATCCATCGTTTGGTACTCTACTGTACCTGGGGGAGGAGAAGAAGGGAACCCAGAGTATATCTTGATGACTTTGTCATTAAAGTGAGATGCCAGAAGATTACTGTATTCAGTGGAGGGCTCTG
Source organism: Pleurodeles waltl (assembly GCF_031143425.1). Classification (NCBI taxonomy): domain Eukaryota; kingdom Metazoa; phylum Chordata; class Amphibia; order Caudata; family Salamandridae; genus Pleurodeles; species Pleurodeles waltl. Next base: position 484,938,049 of record NC_090438.1, on the reverse strand, counting down.
TGGGAGGAGAGGGCATAGGAGTTATGGTTAATTCCTTAAAAATCTGAAAAATTTCCTTTTGTGAACAGGAGGAGTTTTCTATTCTTATTCCATAGTAAGAGGACTGGGCGGCTTTAATGTTTTGGTGGTAGAGTCTGACAGATTGCCTATATATTTCTCTTTCGGTGGGACTGTAATTCTTTCTCCAAGATCTTTCTAACCTTTTGCACTTTTTTCTTAATTCTAACAGACAAGGTGAGAACCAAGGTTTAGCCTTATGGGGGGGCTTGTTAGATCTTAATTTGATGGGCAGAATACTATCCAAAGAGGAGGAGATCCACTCATTAAATAAATCTGCGGAGGTGGAGGGGCTGCTGACCCCAAAGGAGGTCTGGAGAGCAGCGCGCCATTCCCCAAGAGCCAATTTTGACCAAATGCGACCAAAGGTTAAGGAGGTAGACGGCACATCTGGAGTAACCTTATAAGGGAAAGAGAAAGATAAAAGGCAATGATCCGTCCAGGTTAGGGGCTGGGACGGCAGGGTGGTAAGAACAGGGAGATTACTGAATAGGAGGTCCAGCGTATGGCCTTTGGTATGGGTAGGTCCTATTACGTGTTGAGTTAAATCAAGCGCAGAGAGGGACGCAAGTAGAGACCTGGCGTGCGTACAGTTTTCATTATCAAGGTGGATGTTAAAATCCCCAAGAATAGTAAAGTTAGGGGATTTACAGATAAGACTAGCTGCGACTTCCGGTAAGGAATCTAAAAAACGAGTGCAAGGTCCTGGGGGTCGGTAGAGAAGCATACCGGAAAAGGTAAAAGTGGGGGAGAGATAGAGAGAGAAAATTAAGCTTTCACACTCCGGGATATCAGAGGGGAAGGTGGTACACCGAAAGGTATTTTTGTAGATAATGGCTATACCACCACCTCTTCCATAGAGTCGATCTACATGCGCCATAGAGTAGGTGGAGGGTAGAAAATCGCAGATATCTACTGCTGAGTCATTGCCCAACCAGGTTTCGGTAAGAAACTAGGCGTCAGGGGAAAGATCTTCTATGAGGGTATATATGTGAAGGGAGTGCGCTGGTAAAGAACGACAGTTGAGGAGCAATATGTTGCTCGTTTGGGATGGGGGGGAGAAGGGGGGTGAAACAGCCTTAGAGGAACTAGGGCAGGCCGGGCAGAAAGAAGAGGCATAGGACCCAGGCGGTACTGAGAGAGGTGGGACAGATCCTGCCCCTCTGAGTGCGTAAAGCTGCAAGGGAGAGTAGACTAACCTGTCTGTAGTAAAAAGAGCAGCATTTCTGGGCTCTGGGCGCTTCAGGGCGCGGACGGGCACAGACGGGCTTGCCTTTGGCGCGCCTTCGGCACGCCAGCGGCGCGCCCGCTGCGCGGCCGGCGTCCTTCCGGCATTAAATGAGCCGGGGGAGCCGAACGAGGCTCAGGAGCCTAAAAACAACTAGACCGCTAACAAAGATGGCGGTCTAGTCGGTCCCAACCAGGAAGTAGGGAGGAGAGAAAAAAACAAGCAACCGGGGACCACTGAACACGGGCCCCGAGGTTGCTATGAGGTAGAAAACCAAGTTATACTCTCAGAGACACATACAGAAACAAGGATGTGCCCCCAATACATGTGAATCCAGCAAAGAAGGAAATATTCGTTTTATCCAGTCCCTTATATTTTAAAAAGAATTTCCCCCCCAAAAAAGAGTGAAAGCCAAAAAATGACCTTCAGAGGTTAAAAAGCCCAACAAACAATTTTAAAACATTCGTTTCTTAAAATTTTAAAAGATGCTTACACGATCAAATCAGGTGCCAGGCCGGCGTCCTTCCGGCATTAAATGAGCCGGGGGAGCCGAACGAGGCTCAGGCTCAGGAGCCTAAAAACAACTAGACCGCTAACAAAAATGGCGGTCTAGTCGGTCCCAACCAGGAAGTAGGGAGGAGAGAAAAAAACAAGCAACCGGGGACCACTGAACACGGGCCCCGAGGTTGCTATGAGGTAGAAAACCAAGTTATACCCCCAGAGACACACACAGAAACAAGGATGTGCCCCCAATACATGTGAATCCAGCAAAGAAGGAAATATTCGTTTTTTCCAGTCCCTTATATTTTAAAAATAATTTCCCCCCAAAAAAAGAGTGAAAGCCAAAAAATTACCTTCAGAGGTTAAAAAGCCCAACAAACAATTTAAAAACATTCGTTTCTAAAAAATTTAAAAGATGCTTACACGATCAAATCAGGTGCCAGGCCGGCGTCCTTCCGGCATTAAATGAGCCGGGGGAGCCGAACGAGGCTCAGGAGCCTAAAAACAACTAGACCGCTAACAAAAATGGCGGTATAGTCGGTCCCAACCAGGAAGTAGGGAGGAGAGAAAAAAACAAGCAACTGGGGACCACTGAACACGGGCCCGAGGTTGCTATGAGGTAGAAAACCAAGTTATACCCCCAGAGACACACACAGAAACAAGGATGTGCCCCCAATACATGTGAATCCAGCAAAGAAGGAAATATTCGAAAAAGAGATGGAAAGTGCTTGTATGAAACAGTAGCTGAGAAAAAAAGAGAGGGCATGAAAAAGAAAAGGTTGCATATGACAGAGGATTAGGTGTGGGAGAGAGAAGGCAAATATACAGTGCACCAGAAGAATCAGTTTCAGGAGTTTACAAGTGAAAAGAGGATTGGAGGCAGGGTAAAGTGTGTAAGAGAAATATGAGGTTGTGACAGTGTGTGAGATGAGAGTGAGGGAAAATATTGTGTGTGTGAGAAGTGAGCTAGCAAAACGAATCAGAGGAGGGAGCGAGAGAGAGTGGGTGAGAAAGCAGGGTATCAGGGGATGAACAGATATGGAGGCCTGCAAAAAGAGTGAGATAGGATGATGAGAGAAAAAGGCTTATAAGCTAGGAAAAGGAAGGTGAGGGTGTTGAAGAATGTGTGTGGAAAGAAGGAGTATGAAATATATAAAAAGGTACAAATGAGCTGAGGTGAGAGAAAGAGTGAATGTTCCAACCTATAGAAAGGACTATGGCAATTTTTCTGGAAGGCATTCATTGGTGGGTGCCTAGGGTTTCTTCATCAAGGATATCACATTACTAATACAAGAACCTACTGTGACACTATTTTAAGTAATAGAATTCACAGAAAAATGTGCCTTCAACTATTTTGCAAGTAAAGTGTTGGAAGAACATACATGAAAAATTGGGTGGAAAATTAGAAGTGTGACAGAGTAGGTGAGATGTTAACTGAATTTTGTGATGCTTGGTAAATATTTGAGATTATTAAATGTGTTATAACATTCTGGGCCTCATTATGGGCCAGATGTATGAAAGCATTTTGCATTCGCAAACGGTGCGAATACCCTTTTGCGAATGCAAAATGCCATTTCAGAATGTATGAAATACATTCTGAACGCAATTTTAAGGAATCGCTAAAATAGCGATTCCTTAAAATTGCGACCCTGTTTAGAGAGTCACAAATTGCGACTCTCTAAATTAGAAATCGCAAATAAGGATTCCTTATTTGCGATTCCTTAGCACATGTATGAAGCAATTCCTAAATGCAATTTTGGCATTTAGGAATCGCTAATTACCACCAAGTTGATCTTGGTGGTAACCATGTGCAAAATGTAAAAATGCATTTAAAATGCATTTTGAAATTGTACATGTAAAGCACACATGCCCTTTTGGCATGTGTGCACCTTACATGTCCCCCCAATTTTTTTTGGGGTGCAGCAGAGGGGGCCTTAGGCCCCCAGCACCCTGGGGGTTTTGCATTTCCAAAATTGCAATTTCTGGTTCAGAAATCGCAATTTTGGAAATGCAAAAAATTCGCAGATACGGGCCAACAGGCCCATAGGTGCGAATGGGGCCTGTATCGCAATTTGCAATTCGGTAATAGCATTTGCGATTTTTAAGAAATCGCTATTTCCGAATCGCAAAAGGCTTCGATGATACATCGATACATCTGGCCCTATGACCTTGGCGGCCTGCGGTAAGCTGCCGGTAACACTGCCAACAGGCTGGCGGTGTTCTGCTTTCAGCTCATAATCCCGAGGGGACCGCCAGCCTGGCTACGGCGGTACACACCGCCATGGAAAGGCTGGCGTTAAAGGGCACTTGGGGTGCCCCTGGGGGCCTCTGCACTGCCCATGGACTTGGCATGGGCAGTGCAGGGGCCCCCAGGCATGGCCACGTTGCGCATTTCACTGCCCGAATTTCGGGCACTGAAATGCGCCACAGGTGCTACTGCACCCGCTGCACATCACCATTGCCGCCGGCTCTATTCCGAGCCGGCAGCAATGTTGATGTGACTTTTCCGCTGGGGCAGCGGACGGTAACACTGTTACCGTCTGCTGGCCCATCGGAAAAGTCGTAATAGGGAGCCAGAAATACCGCCAGCACTGGCAGTATTCTGACTCCCGCAGCCTCGGCGGTCTTTTGAAAAGAGTGCCGAGGTTGTAATGAGGGCCTATATGTTTTGTTTATTTTTAATAGAAATAGAAAACTATATTTTTAGTTTGTTCGTTTTTTGTTTGTTACATTGTTTTTAGTTAAATTTTTTGAGATTTTTTCATTTTTATATTTTTATATTGTTGGTATTCATTGATAATATTTAATCATGCATTTTGGTAAAATTTAAAATAGTTGGTTGATATAACTGAATATGATTATCAGTTTGTTTAATTATTGCATGTATTCAATTGTAAAAATAAATACATTATTTTTTTAAATGTAATAATTTTAGTTTTAAGGAGTAATTTTATAATTTTAGTTGGGGAAATTCATGCCTTTTTTAATATTTGATAATTACATTTTGTGAAAGAATGTTACTTTTTTACTTTATTTAAAAAAAAACATTTTTAAGTATTGGTGACTTTATATTTATAATTATAGTTTTTTATTGCCATTTTTTGTATGCATGATTTTTATTTATGTAGTTTTATATTTATTGAGTGTGTCTGTGTTTGTTTTGTTTTTGTTATTAGTGTTATTTATTCATAATTATTTTTTGTTTGCTTTTGTTTGTGAGCATAGTTCTTGGAGACACCCTTCCAAAGCAACACACTTTCCCCCAAATGCCTACGTTTGGGCTGGGAATATTTAATGTGATGCTCTCAAAGCCCAACACTTTCTCCGCTCTGCCTAATTTAGGTGTTGGAATAATAAGTCTGACCCTCTCTGTCTAAAAGTCCAATAATTTACCTAATGTGGTTAAATATGGAGTGGGAATAGACAAGCTGACCATCCCTAAGTCCAGCACTTTATCCAATGTAGCTATGTTTGGAGTGGGACTACTAAATCTCAATGCCCCAAAGTTCATCATTTTCCCCAATGTGGTTAAGTTTGGAATGTGAGTAGTAAAGTTGACATCCCAGCCTGCAAAGTCCAACATTTTCTCCAATGTTGCCATGTTTGACATGGAAATAGTAAATCTGAACACCCTAAACACCATGGGGCATATTTACAAGCCCCATAGCGCAGGTCAGTGCAGCACGTTACCTTGCTGCCCTGCCCTACGTCACATGGAAAGGGCAGGAATGTGGCATATCTACAGGACACAGCACATTTCTGTCCTCTCTACCTGCGCTGGCACACAATTGGCTGCCTAGCGTCGCCGTAGGAACCCTTGCACCATGGCCCAAGGATGTCTGTGATGCAGACATGATTGTTTCTGTGCAGGAAGGGACACCTTCCTGCACAAATAGAATCCATGGAGGCTTTTTCCTCTTTCTATGTGTGCTGCAGAATGCAGCACACATAGAAAAAGGAAAAAACAAGGAGAAATAAAGATATTTCTCCTCGTTGCGCCTCCCCTGGGGAGTCCTAAGATTTTTATGCATTCCCAGGTTTACAATGCCTTGTAAATCTGGAAAAAAAAACACCACAACGCCCATAGAAAGCCTTCCTGATGCAGTGTAAGGCAACTCAGTGACTTGCGGTGCATTGCCTTATACCATATTTACAAAGCCATAAAAAGCCATAGCCTTGTAGATATGGGCTGGCACTATGCAGTGCTGTTTTGTCGCAAAAAGTGAGGCACCAGCGGCGCACGGGGCTTGTAAGTAAGCCTCCACAACTTTTCCAAATGTTAAGTTTGGAATGGAACTAATACATTTGAACCTCCCCAAACTCCAGCACTTTAACAACTGGAGTAAAGATTGGAGGGATAATAGTAAGTCTGATGCCACCTAAGACAAAAAACTTTCTCCAGTGTGGTTTTGTTTTGGAATGGTAATAGTAAATCTGAACAGCACCCATTGCCCTCTACAACATCGAACACAGTCCCCACTTTGTTTAAGTGTGGAGGGAGAGTAGTGAATTTGACCTCCCCAAAGTTAAAAATGTTCCCACACGTTGTTATGTTTGGAGTGCGAATAGTAAGTCAGACACCCAAAAGTCCAACACTCTCCCCAATGTGGTGAAGTTTAGCGTTGGACTAATAAATGTGACCCACTAAATGTCCAGCACTTTCTTGAATGTTGTTAAGTTTGGAGTGGAAATATGAAATCTAATTTGATCTTTTTAAAGTTTTACTAATTCTTTATACTTTGAATTCTGCAGTGTTAATACTTATAGTATTTGTTTTCTACAAGTGTTTGATTATTCATTTCTCTACTACAGAAGTATAATTTTATAAAGTTCTTGTTATGCACATTTTTAATAACTTTTTCATTTATACCATTGTTATCATTGTTATTATATGTTTTAATAATAACAACTATATGATAACGTTGCTTATTAACAACAAAAACTGTGTTTGTGAAAATAAATATTTTATCCATAATTCAATTTGAGTGTGCCTACATTTTTATTTATCACATTTTTTAATGTTGCAATCTGCAACAAAAGAGCTGCACTGATGAGTTGATTTCAGTATTAACTTTGTGCTCACACACTGTGATGTGATGTAAACAGTGAGATGGGACTGCTTTCTTAGCCAGTTATCAAGGTCCCGTAGAACCAAAATGCATCAGGAATTTGTTTGCTGTGTAATCACAAAATGAACACTGAAATAGACTTGGGAGTGGGGCTCCTTTGTTGTAGATTGTTACATTTGAAGATCTGGTAATTAATAATGGTTTAAAGCTTTAGACCACATTTTTTAATACATTTTTATTGGTAGTTATATAATTTTAATTAAAATGTGTACAGTAATTTTTAACACACACACATATGTATATATACACGCACACATATACATATTCACATTTTTTAATACATTATATTTTCAAAAGTACTGTAAAAATTGTGAGAAATTGTTATTTTATATATACGTGTTTTACATTTATACACATATTTCAATAAGCAACTGTTTACAGTGGGAGCAGTAAAATACACCGATCAGTGTCCAACATTTACTCCAACATTACTAAGGGCCTAATTATGAGTCTGGCGGTTTGACCGCCACATTACGACCCTGGTGGTCCGACCGCCAGGGTTCACCGTCTCTGCCGGAATCGATGATCCCGATGGGCTGGCGGCAGGTTGCAATCAGCCAGGGCAACGCTGCATACCAAGCCGGCAACCAAGCTGCTGCCACTTTCCCATTGGGTTGCATGGCAGAAGCCTTGTTTTTTTTCCCGGCAACCCAGTGGGAAACTCATAAGTGGGCGGACAGGGAGGACACCATGACAGTGATGGCCACCATGTTGGGAGATTGGAATGGGAATAAAATATCTGATCTGCCCTACCAAAGACCAACACTTTCTTTAATGTAGATATGTTTGAAGTGGGAGTAGTAAATTTGTACACCGAGACCCCTAAAATTCAACACTCTCCAATTTTAATATTGTCAAATTTGTTAGAATTGGTCTTTATTTTATATGTATTTATTTTATATTTATATATACATTTATGTATACATTTATATATATATATATATATATATATATATATATATATATATATATATATATTATATATATATATATTATATATATATTTTTTTTTCTATATATTTCAACAAGCAAAGTTTGAGAGTGGGAGTAGTAAAACAGAGTGCCCTGCGTCCAACATTTTCCCCAATGTGGCAATGTTTGGAATGTGAATAATAAATCTTACCTTCCTCTGGGAAGGCCAACAATTTCCCTATTGTGAATACGTTTGAAGTGGAAGTAGTAAATTCAAACCCCTTATCCCTCAAATTCAACACTCTCCAATGTGGCTATGTTTGAAGAGGGAATAGTAAATTACAACTCCCTTAATTCCAACATGTTTTACAATTTTGCAATATTTGGATACGGAATATGCAAATATGACACCCCCTCTGCCCTCAAGGCCAACACTTTTTCAACGTTATTGAGTATCAAGTGAAAATAGTAAGTTTGACCCTCCCCAGAGTCCAACGCATTCCCTAATTTGGTAATGTTTGGAGGAGGAATAGTAAATCTGACACTCATAAAGTCCAACACTTTCCCCAGTGTGGTTATGTTAAGAGATGGAAAAATAAATCTGACACTTCCAATGTCTAACATTATCCCCACTGAGGTTAGGTTTGGCTTTGGAATAGTAAATTTGGCCTCTACAAAGTCCAACACATTTCGCAATGTGGCTAAGTTTGGAGTGTGAATAGTATATCTGACCCTCCCAAAGACCAACACTTTTCTCATTGTGGCTAAGGGCCCCATTAAGAGTTTAGTAGTCCCACTGTGGCACTGCCAAACATGCTGGAAGGACGTGTCCCCCCGCCATATTACAATGTTGCTACCAGTCTGACCGGCGGGAACATTGCAATAGAACGTTCCCACCATCCAGACCGACAGGAACAGTTCTACGAAATAGCACTCTAGTCCCTAAAGGGAGCAGAGTGCTATCTCCTAGCACAGAGGGGGATGACCAACACTCTCGGAATGCACACTATGAGGATGGGTAGTGCAGGGCCCCCCCAGAACACCCTCACTGCCAGCCTTTCCACGGTGGTCAGACCACCATGGAAAGGCTGGGGGTGAGGGGAGTTGTAATCTGCCAGGAGGTGCTAAGTTCAGCCCTGGCTGAGTACAACTCTGACTGCTGTCATGCCGTTGGGAACCATGTTCCCAGCAGGGGCTACGGACCCCTGGTGGGTCCACCCACCAGGGTTAATTGGTTGGCCAGTCCGACTGTCAACGCAAGTGTAGCAGTCTTCGGACTGCCACACTCGCAATGAAGCCCTAGGTTTGTAACGAAATAAACCCCTGAAGATCCAACACCTTTCTCAATGTAGTAGTAGTGCTTATAGTAAGTTATCATATAAACACATGCAGGTTATACATGTTTTTATTAATGTATGGTTGTGTCTAATGCTTTTCTGCTGTGATGTGTTTTATAAGAGGCTTGTAAATGTTGATTGGGTGAGTTAAAATGTGTTTACATTACAGCATTTTTTCAGATATCAAAGTTTATGGTTAATCTAGATGCATTTTGTTTTTAAAGAAAATGTTTGGAGTGAATTCCTGGATTGCTGCATTTGTACTGGATGTTTTCTTTTGGTTGGTATTTTTGCCTTTTTTGATCGCTTTTTAATCAATAGCTTTTTCAAATTGTTTTGGAACATCATTTCGCTTATTAGACCTCAGCTATGAAATAATGTTATATTTTATTTATTTATGTTTTTGGGTGGTTAATTTCTGAAAATTATGTTTATTAGACTATTATGTATTTAAGTGCCTTTTTAGTGTGTTACTTTATTTGTATTGGTAATAGAAAAGAGCTTGCTTAGTATATTTATTTTTAAATATTTAATGTTGCATTATTTAATTACCACTCTGAACAATGGTGTTTTGAATATTTTTTAGACTGATATTTAAAATGTGTTTAATATTATTTGTTATTACTTTTAATAAAGTGCGTGCTTTTGGGATATTTTACATTGTGCTTTTGTCTAGTGTTATGATTTTAAAGTAGGGTTCTTGCTATTGACTCTGGATATGTTAGGGCTTTGTTGTTAGGAAAGAGTTTCCCAACAACAACCATTAAGGAGTGGAGTGGTTTCTTCCAACTGTTACTTGGAAGGAATTATGTCACGTTTCCGCTGTATTATCGGCCTTTTCTTCTTTGCAAATAGCGCAGTTGGGGATATTCCACCATGAAATGTGATACTTGGGTTGGTGTCTGTTTCCAGATCTGTGCAATCGACCAAATCCAAATTCTTCAAAATAATCCATTAGTGGGCTACATTTCTTTCAGGCAATTGGTAACTGGGGGATTCAATTAGCATGTCATAATGTTCAGTGACATGTTATGAAGACATATGCAAAAGCTATTAGTTTTTTGTTAATTTCATGGGCAATTGTCTAGGTAAATTTCATATTGTATATTCAGGTTGGATTTTTTTAGGTGCCTCCATATACTTTTGTTGAAATGATAGTCACACCAGTGAATTGCAGTGTGTTGTTGGTTTTTAGTAGAGTGGAAATCATTGCATGTCCAAAATTTATAATGATGTTTTGAGGGTTATAGTTGTTAGTTTGTTGTTTTATATGTGTTAACTTTTCATCGAAAGTTGTGCTTTGTCTGTTAGATTACAGTGCACACAATAATGGGATGGTTGTGTTTTCATACTGACCTTGTATCGTGTCTATTTGATTGAATGGTGGAGGGCATGACTTAAATCTGTCATTCATCATCCATGTGTTAAATTGTCTTAACTTTGGTGTATTGTTAGTATCATAAATTATAATTCTTTTATCGTTCTTGAGGTTGTCAAACAGTACAAAGGTGGTGTTTTTGTGTGTGATTAGTAAATGTTGGTGAATGTCTATTTCTTCATATTTTGCATGTGATGCTAGTTTTTCCTTTGATGTTATATTTGTTCTGGTAATTAATCTTTTTAGGTTTAATATGCCAGGGAGTTGGACTGTAGTCTGTTCAGGGACATTTGGAGTTCATCATCATCATCAAAAAAGCTTTTTACGGTTTTAGCAAACCATAAAAGCTAACAAAAATACAAACAATAAAAAGAAAAAAAACAAGCAGTACATCCTACTCACATTTTGTTTGACTTAAAATTAAAGTGACAGAGTACAATGAAAAAGACGGTTTTAATAAAGATACATTTTATATAAAATACAGTGTTATGAGGGGGTAGCTATTTCCCCAAAATGTCCTAGCCTTTCTTACGACAGTTAAAAATCTGTTTAATAATCTTAATACTGGTCTCAAAAAACAGCTACATTGTGCTTTGTACAACTCACAAAAAAAGAACAAATGGAGTTGTGCTTAAGGTGTTCTGTTATTACAAGGATATGGCAACAATTTGTTGTTGTAGAACACATATAAGGGGTAAGACACAAAGAAATGCGCTATTCCAAGTCTAAATCTAACCAAGTGAAACCTGTACTTACGAGGTATTTTGAGCAAATAGCATTCAATGTCTGGAGTAGTACTCAGAGGGAGATATCATTTGACTGTCCTGTTCTTCATGTCAGCTATCCATCTATTCTTGCTAAAAACTTTAACCTCTTAAATGCGGGCGTCGGCCACTGGCCGACGCCCACACACCCTCCCTGGTGCGGGTCACGACCAGTGGCCGACACCAGGAAGGGCATTAATAAATCCTCGGGTGCGTCGCACCCGAGGATTTTTTTTTTTTTTTTTTTTCCCCCCCGGGAGACACGGAAGCTACCGTGTCTCCCCCCGCCCCCCACCCGCCCCTTTGTGACGTCAGCGCGCCGCGAGGCGCGCTGACGTTGCAAAGGTGTTTTCCCCATGAAAGCAGGAAGCAGCCTTGCGGCCGCTTCCTGCTTTCATGGGGAAAACGGCCTTTTTCACGTTCGGGAAGGCCTCGTAAGAAAGGGGAGAGTCTCCCCTTTCTTACGAGGCCTTCCTGAAAGTGTTTCCTGGCCCCCGATCGCAGCACAGCTGCGATCGGGGGCCAGGAAACACTTTCAGGAAGGCCTCGTAAGAAAGGGGAGACACTCCCCTTTCTTACGAGGCCTTCCTGAAAGTGTTTCCTGGCCCCCGGTCGCAGCTGTGCTGCGATCGGGGGCCAGGAAACACTTTCAGGTTTCCTGGCTCCCCCGATCGCAGCACAGCTGCGATCGGGGGGGTCAGGAAACATTTTGAAAAGGCCTCGTAAGAAAGGGGAGACTCTCCCCTTTCTTACGAGGCCTTCTGAAACTGTTTCTGGCCCCCGATCGCAGCTGTGCTGCGATCGGGGGCCAGAAACAGTTTCAGAAGGCCTCGTAAGAAAGGGGAGAGTCTCCCCTTTCTTATGAGGCCTTCTGAAACGGTTTCCTGGCCCCCGATCGCAGCACAGCTGCGATCGGGGGCCAGGAAACCCCACTAGACACCAGGGATTTCACTTTTGGGGGGCAGCCCCCCCCCGGAAAACGGGCCGCCCCCCCCCGGATAATTTTCCTAAAAAAATAAAAAGGTAGGTGCCCCCTGGGGAGGGGGGGGGGCGCGATCGCACCCCCCCCCCCCCCCAAGGGGATTTTTTTTTTTTTTCAAAAAAAAAATAAAATAAAAAAAAAAATGAAATGACAGGGGGTCGCCCGTGGGCAGGGTGACCCCCTGTGGGGGCAATTTTTTTTTTAGATGTTGTAGGGTTTCCCTGGGGGCCATTTTGGCCCCCAAGGAAACCATACAACAACTAAAAAAAAATATATGTATATATCTATATATATATATCTATGTAGATAGATATATCTAGGTACATGGATATATCTATAGATATATCTATGTAGATATATATTTATATATATATATATAGGTAGATCTGTATCAAAGAGATTTATAAAGCGCGCTACTCACCTGTGAGGGTCTCAAGGCGCTGGGAGGGGATACGGGGGGGAGGGAAAGGGGCTAGGAGGTTCACTGTTCAAAAAGCCAGGTTTTGAGGCCCTTCCTGAAAAGAAGTAGGTTTTGGGTCTTGCGAATGTGGGTTGTGAGTGCGTTCCATGTTTTGGGTGCAATGTAGGAGAAGGATCTGCCCCCGGTGGTGGTGTGTTTGATGCGGGGGTCAGAGGCGAGAGAGAGGTCAGCTGAACGGACGTTTCGTGTGGGGGTGTGGAAGGTGACTCTCGTTGAGGTAGGCAGGGCCTGTGTTGTGGATTGATTTGTGTGTGAGGATGAGGATCTTGAAGGTGATCCTTTTGTCAATGGGGAGCCAGTGGAGGGATTTGAGGTGTGGAGAGATGTGTTCGTGTCGGTGGAGGTCGAGGATGAGTCGTGCTGCTGAGTTCTGGATGCGTGTAGTTTGCACTTGAGTTTTAGAGTGGTGCCGGCGTAGAGGGCGTTTCTGTAATCAAGCCTGCTGCTGATGAGTGCGTGAGTGACAGTTTTTCTGGTCTCTGTGGGGATCCATTTTAATGTTTTTCAGTATACGGAGTTTGTTGAAGCATGAGGAGGTAAGAGCGTTGATTTGTTGGGTCATAGAGAGGGAGGAGTCTAGGATGATGCTGAGGTTGCGTGCGTAGTTGGCGGGGGTGGGTGCAGGGCCTAGCGTGGTGGGCCACCATGGGGGGTCCCAGGTTTTTTTGGTGAGGGCCAAAGAGGATTATTTCGGTTTTGCTTGAGTTGAGTTTCAGGTGGTTGGCTGTCATATATACATCACTTTTGTCAATATGTGTGTGGTTTCCCTGGGGGGAAAAGGGTCCGACTTGTCTAGTGGCAGTTTTAGTGCCATAAAGAAGCGCAGAAGGTTTATATGCCTACTGCAAAGAGCACATCTGTATTTTATGTAAATAGCTGAGTACATTAGTAAAGTCTATGGAGAGATGAAGGGCACTTTTGCTGGGTGGTAATGAGGGAATCCGAGGAGGAGGGAGTGGGAGCACCAATAATGATTGTTGGACTGGGCGCAGGAGGTGCTAAAGACTGTGACGAATGGTATGTGACAAGGTGTTTTTTGAGTGTCTTGAAAGTACGTGCTGATTGAGGGAAGAAGCGCAGGTAAGGTGGCCTCTACTGTTGCACGTATCTCACACACACCATCGATTTTGTGACTGTCTACGTAGGCTAGTGTTTTAGAGCAACAGTTTAGCCAATAGCAGAGATGGCATCTTGATGGATGACTGCTGCCTGCACTCGGGTTATAGAGGACCGCTCTGACATAGGATCAGAGACTGAGACATCAGATACTGAGACAGCATCTGAGGGATAGGACAATGGCGCAGACTCTGGGAGTGATTTTTCAGTCAGAGGAGTCCCATTCGAAAACTCCTCTTCAGTACATTATGAGGGAGGTGATGAGGACAGTCCTGCTGTCCCTTCGCAAGCTGTTCGTGCAACTGGGTAATAGTGGGTTAGGCCAACCCAGAGAGCAGGTGAATGCGGCAGCAAGCAGAGAGAGAGTGCTCTCTTGGGAGCTCACCAATTTAGTTCAGCCCCAAATTCCACCACCCAAATCATATTGTGGAGACATCAAAATTGTCTATGGCAAAACAAACTGGTTTTGTAAGGCAGGCACCTGTGTTTTTGGTCCTGGATTCGGCGGCCATATAGAGAAACACACTAAACCCAAACATTTCTGGAAACTAGACATTCGGGGGAGTCCACAGAGGTGTGACTTGTGTGGATTCCCCAAAGTTTTCTTACCCAGAATACCCTGCAAAGCTGAAATGTTGAGAAAAAACTCTATTTTTCTCGCATTTCTGTCACACAAACTACAGGAATATGCTGGGATCCACAACATTCCTACCACCCAGTGACTCCTCACCTGTCCTGATAAAAACACTACCCCACTTGAGTGCCTACACCTAGTGCCTGTGTCAGGAATGGATCACCACAGGGTCAACAGCTGCCTCACGTAAGGACCAACATTGACCGTTGTGTGATCTATTCCTGTCGCAGGCACCAGGCCTAACCACACAAGTGAGGTATCATATTTATCGGGAGACTTGGGGGAACGCTGGGTGGAAGGAAATTTGTGGCTCCCCTCAGATTCCAGAACTTTCTGTCACCGAAATGTGTGGAAAACGTGGTATTTTAGCCACATTTTGAGGTTTGCAAAGGATTCTGGGTAACAGAACCTGGTCCGAGCCCCACAAGTCACTTCATCTTGGATTCCCCTGGGTTTCTAGTTTACAAAAATGTGCTGGTTTGCTAGGTTTCCCCAGGTGCCGGCTGAGCTAGAGGCCAAAATCCACAGGTAGGCACTGTTTTCTATGAAAAAATGTGATGTGTCCACGTTCTGTTTTGGGGCATTTTCTGTCGCGGGCGCTAGGCCTACCCACACAAGTGAGGTATCATTTTTATCGGGAGACTTAGGGGAACGCCGGGTGGAAGGAAATTTGTGGCTCCTCTCAGATTCCAGAACTTTCTGTCACCGAAATGTGAGGAAAACTTGTTTTTTTAGCCACTTTTTGAGGTTTGCAAAGGATTGTGGGTAACAGAACCTGGTCCGAGCCCCGCGAGTCACCCCTCCTTGTATTGCCCTAGGTCTCTAGTTTTCAGAAATGCACAGGTTTGGTAGGTTTCCCTAGGTGCCGGCTGAGCTAGAGGCCAAAATCTACAGGTAGGCACTTCTCAAAAAACACCTCTGTTTTCTTCCAAAAATTTTGATGTGTCCACGTTGCGCTTTGGGGCGTTTCCTGTCGCGGGCGCTAGGCCTACCCACACAAGTGAGGTATCATTTTTATCGGGAGACTTGGGGGAACGCCGGGTGGAAGGAAATTTGTGGCTCCTCTCAGATTCCAGAACTTTCTGTCACCGAAATCTGAGGAAAACTTGGTTTTTTAGCCACTTTTTGAGGTTTGCAAAGGATTCTGGGTAACAGAACCTGGTCCGAGCCCCGCGAGTCACCCCTCCTTGGATTGCCCTAGGTCTCTAGTTTTCAAAAATGCACAGGTTTGGTAGGTTTCCCTAGGTGCCGGCTGAGCTACAGGCCAAAATCTACAGGTAGGCACTTCTCAAAAAACACCTCTGTTTTCTTCCAAAAATTTTGATGTGTCCACGTTGCGCTTTGGGGCGTTTCCTGTCGCGGGCGCTAGGCCAACCCACACAAGTGAGGTATCATTTTTATCGGGAGACTTGGGGGAACGCCGGGTGGAAGGAAATTTGTGGCTCCTCTCAGATTCCAGAACTTTCTGTCACCGAAATCTGAGGAAAACTTGTTTTTTTAGCCACTTTTTGAGGTTTGCAAAGGATTCTGGGTAACAGAACCTGGTCCGAGCCCCGCAAGTCACCCCTCCTTGGATTGCCCTAGGTCTCTAGTTTTCAGAAATGCACAGGTTTGGTAGGTTTCCCTAGGTGCCGGCTGAGCTAGAGGCCAAAATCTACAGGTAGGCACTTCTCAAAAAACACCTCTGTTTTCTTCCAAAAATGTTGATGTGTCCACGTTGCGCTTTGGGGCGTTTCCTGTCGCGGGCGCTAGGCCTACCCACACAAGTGAGGTATCATTTTTATCGGGAGACTTGGGGGAACGCCGGGTGGAAGGAAATTTGTGGCTCCTCTCAGATTCCAGAACTTTCTGTCACCGAAATCTGAGGAAAACTTGTTTTTTTAGCCACTTTTTGAGGTTTGCAAAGGATTCTGGGTAACAGAACCTGGTCCGAGCCCCGCGAGTCACCCCTCCTTGGATTGCCCTAGGTCTCTAGTTTTCAGAAATGCACAGGTTTGGTAGGTTTCCCTAGGTGCCGGCTGAGCTAGAGGCCAAAATCTACAGGTAGGCACTTCTCAAAAAACACCTCTGTTTTCTTCCAAAAATTTTGATGTGTCCACGTTGCGCTTTGGGGCGTTTCCTGTCGCGGGCGCTAGGCCTACCCACACAAGTGAGGTATCATTTTTATCGGGAGACTTGGGGGAACGCCGAGTGGAAGGAAATTTGTGGCTCCTCTCAGATTCCAGAACTTTCTGTCACCGAAATCTGAGGAAAACTTGTTTTTTTAGCCACTTTTTGAGGTTTGCAAAGGATTCTGGGTAACAGAACCTGGTCCGAGCCCCACGAGTCACCCCTCCTTGGATTGCCCTAGGTCTCTAGTTTTCAGAAATGCACAGGTTTGGTAGGTTTCCCTAGGTGCCGGCTGAGCTACAGGCCAAAATCTACAGGTAGGCACTTCTCAAAAAACACCTCTGTTTTCTTCCCAAAATTTTGATGTGTCCACGTTGCGCTTTGGGGCGTTTCCTGTCGCGGGCGCTAGGCCTACCCACACAAGTGAGGTATCATTTTTATCGGGAGACTTGGGGGAACGCCGAGTGGAAGGAAATTTGTGGCTCCTCTCAGATTCCAGAACTTTCTGTCACCGAAATCTGAGGAAAACTTGTTTTTTTAGCCACTTTTTGAGGTTTGCAAAGGATTCTGGGTAACAGAACCTGGTCCGAGCCCCGCGAGTCACCCCTCCTTGGATTGCCCTAGGTCTCTAGTTTTCAGAAATGCACAGGTTTGGTAGGTTTCCCTAGGTGCCGGCTGAGCTAGAGGCCAAAATCTACAGGTAGGCACTTCTCAAAAAACACCTCTGTTTTCTTTCAAAAAGTTTGATGTGTCCACGTTGCGCTTTGGGGCGTTTCCTGTCGCGGGCGCTAGGCCTACCCACACAAGTGAGGTATCATTTTTATCGGGAGACTTGGGGGAACGCCGAGTGGAAGGAAATTTGTGGCTCCTCTCAGATTCCAGAACTTTCTGTCACCGAAATCTGAGGAAAACTTGTTTTTTTAGCCACTTTTTGAGGTTTGCAAAGGATTCTGGGTAACAGAAACTGGTCCGAGCCCCGCGAGTCACCCCTCCTTGGATTGCCCTAGGTCTCTAGTTTTCAGAAATGCACAGGTTTGGTAGGTTTCCCTAGGTGCCGGCTGAGCTACAGGCCAAAATCTACAGGTAGGCACTTCTCAAAAAACACCTCTGTTTTCTTCCCAAAATTTTGATGTGTCCACGTTGCGCTTTGGGGCGTTTCCTGTCGCGGGCGCTAGGCCTACCCACACAAGTGAGGTATCATTTTTATCGGGAGACTTGGGGGAACGCCGGGTGGAATGAAATTTGTGGCTCCTCTCAGATTCCAGAACTTTCTGTCACCGAAATGTGAGGAAAACTTGTTTTTTTAGCCACTTTTTGAGGTTTGCAAAGGATTCTGGGTAACAGTACCTGGTCCGAGCCCCGCAAGTCACCCCTCCTTGGATTCCCCTAGGTCTCTAGTTTTCAGAAATGCACAGGTTTGGTAGGTTTCCCTATGTGCCGGCTGAGCTAGAGGCCAAAATCTACAGGTAGGCACTTTGGAAAAAACAGCTGTGTTTTCTAAAAAAAAAATAGGATGTGTCCATGTTGTGTTTTTGGGGCATTTCCTGTCGCGGGCACTAGGCCTACCCACACAAGTGAGGTATAATTTTTATCGGGAGACTTGGGGGAACACAGAATAGCAAAACAAGTGTTATTGCCCCTTATCTTTCTCTACATTTTTTCCTTCCAAATATAAGAGAGTGTGTAAAAAAGACGTCTATTTGAGAAATGCCCTGCAATTCACATGCTAGTATGGGCACCTCGGAATTCAGCGATGTGCAAATAACCACTGCTCCTCAAAACCTTATCTTGATCCCATTTTGGAAATGCAAAGGTTTTCTTGATACCTCTTTTTCACTCTTCATATTTCAGCAAATGAATTGCTGTATACCCAGTATAGAATGAAAACCAACTGCAGGGTGCAGCTTATTTATTGGCTCTGGGTACCTAGGGTTCTTGATGAACCTACAAGCCCTTTATATCCCCGCAACCAGAAGAGTCCAGCAGACAAAACGGTATATTGCTTTCAGAAATCTGACATCGCAGGAAAAAGTTACAGAGTAAAACATAAAGAAAAATGGCTGTTGTTTTCAGCTCAATTTCAATATTTTTTTATTTCAGCTTTTATTTTCTGTAGGAAAACCTTGTAGGATCTACACAAATGACCCCTTGCTGAATTCAGAATTTTGTCTAGTTTTCAGAAATGTTTAGCATTCCGGGATCCAGCATTGGTTCCACACCCATTCCTGTCACTAACTGGAAGGAGGCTGAAAGCACCAAATATAGTAGAAATGGGGTATGTCCCAGTAAAATGCCAAATTTGTGTTGAAAAATTCGGTTTTCTGATTCAAGTCTGCCCGTTCCTGAAAGGTGGGAAGATAGTGATTTCAGCACCAGAAACCCTTGGTTGATGGCATTTTCAGGGAAAAAACCACAAGCCTTCTTCGGCAGCCCTTTTTTCCCATTTTTTTGGAAAAAACAAAATTTTCACTGTATTTTGGCTATTTTCTTGGTCTCCTCCAGGGGAAACCACCAACTCTGGGTACCATTAGAATCCCTAGGATGTTGGGAAAAAAGGACGCAAAGTTGGCGTGGTTAGCTTATGTGGACAAAAAGTTATGAAGCCCTAAGCGCGAACTACCCCAAATAGCCAAAAAAGGGCTCAGCACTGGGGGGGGAAAGGCCCAGCAGCTAAGGGGTTAATAGTGCACTATTTACTATAAATATGTCCAATCGTCTATTCAAAAAGATCCTTCTTGTTAATTGCACAGAGATCCTCTCTGACATGCGAAAGCCACTTGATTTTATTGACCTCTGCCAGTCTAAGGCAATCAGGAATCCCTGACTTGGGATAGGGCTGCTTCTTGTCTAAAGCATACTGACAGCAAGAGCAAAGTAGATGCTAGTCTCAATGTATCCCCCCAAAACTGAAGACCTAACTGTTTGTGAGCGATTATTGCTGGGACGCTATTAGGGAGGGACAGCATTTTGCGTATGAACCTATTTTTGCATGTTTATAAATTAGAATGCTGCATATATCCCCAAACACCCACTCCATAAGAAGCAACTCATACTGATTTTGTTTCAAATATTGTAAACACAACATCCAAAGGCATGGCCCCCAGCTTGGGAGCAAGCTTAAACAGGGAAGCTATGGATTGTTCAAACTGAGTGACAATTGGAGTTATATTTTTAAGTGTTGTTCCTGTGAGCTCTTGGGAGCTCATACTTGCCTCTTCAATGTCCTGTAGAACATACCTCACTTCTATTTCCATACTTGTAATTGTAATTGTATTGATGTAGCACTCATTACCCCTGACGAGTTGTTGAAGCTCTCTGGGGAGAGCAGCACGCTATTCAAGAACCCAGGTTAATGGTTAATCCATTGTTAAATGTCGGTTACTGCAATTAATCATGTTTTTTCAGGAACACATTTGCATGCATTTACTCCAGTTACTTTGTGATAGACTGTATTATTTCCAGTTAGATGTGATCATTAGTGGGGACTATGTACTTGACCTTTTAATGGTTGGTGAGATAGACAGGCTAATGGACATGGTGTATGTTAGAAAAGTCAGTGATCTACGAAATAAGGTGAAAGCCTTCTGCAGAATTACAATGAGAGAGAACAAGGCACATAGGTGTGAGACTAGGAGGAGGCTGGAGTAAGAAACAGAAGGCACATGGAGCATGGACGGTAAGAAGAGGGTCACTCTGAAGACAAAAATTAGAGAAATCAAAAAGCAGTAAGTTAAGGTCAACTTTTCATGCAAAGGTTAGGAGGATAATGGGAGAAGGCTATTTGATGTATGTTGCTTTTTCCAACATTGTATCTGTGGGTTTAGAGTATAAAAAATATATATCAATTATTTTAAAATATAATTCTTTATAATATTTCTTTTGACATTTTTAGAATGTGGCTGTACATTTTTACTTGGATGCTGTCTTTACTTCATTTGTTTTTTACATTTTTGTTTTACAGGGCTGTTTACTGCTGTTTTTGGTGGCAGTTGCTATTTGTTACAGTCTGTTGACAGGTAGAGATAGATTAGGTGCACCTTTTTATGCTAGGTATTAATTGGGAAAATTACACTTAATTTGATTGGTTATTTGGAGAGTAGACTTTTAACCATTTTCCATAATTGGTGTTGTTGTAGTAAAAGTAATGTATATTATTGTTATTTGCACTTATGTATATAGTTATTGTAATTTTAATTGCTTTTATTTCGATAATATTGATTTATCAGTGTTCGATTTTGTGGTTTTTGTGGTTCTTGTTTCTGTAGTTTTAATTTAGTGATGATTTTTGTACTGCTTTATTTTGTTCAACATTGTTCTATCGTAGATATAGGGGGTTATTCTAACTTTGGAGGAGTGTTAATCCGTCCCAAAAGTGACGGTAAAGTGACGGATATACCACCAGCCGTATTACGAGTTCCATAGGATATAATGGACTCGTAATACGGCTGGTGGTAAATCCGTCACTTTTCCGTCACTTTTGGGACGGATTAACACCTCCTCCAAAGTTAGAATAACCCCCATAGTTTTCAACAAACCTTTTGTTGTTGATATTTGTGTTTGTACTGCTTAAGTATATAGTCACAATATTTATTCTATTGATAATTTGTTGGTGACATGTTGATTTTTTACATTGTTTTCTTGATATAGTGTCATACGAATGAGAAAGGCAGGTACAAGGAAAGGGTGTAAGTGATGTGACGGTAAATGAAGAACGTGAGCACATATGAAATTGAAACCAGACAGAGGAGAAGATAGAGATTGAAAGAAAGAGAAATGATAACTGGGAACATGAATATGAGATGGGAGAAAGAAAAGGAGAATGGTTATGGATGATGAAAGGAACGACGGGGAGAGTGGGAAAAATAAGGGACAGAATTCTGGAGGCTAGTCTCTCATTGCATCCCCTTTCAGGACAAATGTGAAGGAATGGAAAGGCTTCTAGACTCTCAGATTTAAAACTCTGTAGAAAATGTGAGTTTGTCTTGCTACCTGAATAGCATGGACTAATGCCAGTCATGTTTAAGATACTTTGATTCGCCAGACCTGTCAGCGAGTTCAAGTAAAGTTGACTGTTTGTATCAGCTTACTTAGGGTTAAGGTATATTAACAAAGCTGGCATATCAGACTACGGACATACTGTAATCAAGGTACATCTGCTCAGGCCTGCTTATACACTGACATCCCAATTCTCAGACATACATAGGTGTATCAAGGTGCACCTCTATACTTAATTACACTTTACACCACTATTCGGCACCTGGGACTTCAGCAGGGTGCACAATAAGTGTATATTTTGACTTTCAAAATGAACTGATATGCCAGTCCTAGGATAGCCTCAGAGTTTGATCTGCACCATATCCTGACATTCCAAAACTAAGACATTTTTCAGGGGTCGTGAACTGCATCTCTATATTGACTTGCATCCTTATCCAAAGCCAGCTGCCCTTTAAAAATATATATATATATATCATATTCAAATAGGAGTCTGCTCTTTGTTGTATTTTTTCACTCATAGTAATTTACCATCTCTCTTTATCCTTGCTCTGGTATCTGGTACCATTACCCCATCATCTAATTGCTTACTGATGGCTTGATTTCCTATCATTTCTATCCCTCTCTGTCAACATTACCCCATTATTTATTTTATTTTCTGTCGCTCTACCACTGCACTGCTATTTTCTCCCCTTCCAATATTTCTCCACCTCAAGCAGAAGCCCACTACAGAATGATAACTTTATACTTGGCTACATTCGTAAACATGGAAAAAATGTGCTTGTCCAGCTGTAGCACACCAACCTCTGTGCACCAAAAGCTCAGACACTGAGCAATCCCTGCTCCACTGTCACTGCACATGTTGATGCAGTTTGTTATTTTCTGCTTCTGCTATCTTATTTTTAATAACCATAACCTGTATATTTGATTTCATTAAGAAATTGTCCAAGATAAAAAGCCTCTTTGACTCACCCCTCTGCTGGCCCAGCAAGTCAGGTGGACTTTTGGCATTCAAAGTGCAATCTGACAACTGGTTATACATCATTCTCAGAGTTCTGAACTGCAGGTTAATCAATGGTTAATAGGTCAAGTAGGAGGGAGGTCAGAGATGGCCTTTTAAATGCAGATTCTTACATCATATTGCAAATGGTCAAAATGCTGTTAAGAAACTTAGGCCCAAAGTTAATAAGGGCCTGGCACCACCTAGCGCCACATTAGCATAATTTCTTTATGCTAATGTGCTGTTAGGTTGGCAAAAACGCAGTGCCAAATTTACAAAGTGGTACAATGCACGCATTGCGCCACTTTGTAAACCCTTGCGCCACGTTATGCCTGTGCCAGGCATAATGTATTCAAGGGGGGCCTTCCTCCATTAGGAGACCTAGAAAAATGGTGCAGTGGAATCTAAGAGATTCCACTGCACTATTTTACTCGTAATTTTTAACGCCTGCTCAGTGCAGGCATTAAATTAAGGCACACCATTGTTTATAATGGCCCTCTATGTACTTTGCAGGATTAGTGTAAACTTTTTTGGCGCTAATCCTGCAAAGTACCACAATAGTGTCTGAAAGTATGACCCTATTGATCCTAAAGTGTGCCATGGTGTGCCTTATCATTACTACAGCACACACATGGTGGCATTAGGGGGCACAATGGGGCGCAAGAGAAGTGGTACTTCATGTAATGAAGCGTCACTTTTCTTAAATCTGGGCCTTATTTTATTGGATTTCCAGATTACAGATATATCAAAGAACATGGCAGGTGCTTCACATTCCTCCATATCAGCAAGGATTGAGTTATAAGCTCGATCAAGTATGTTAGTTTCTCATACCATTCATAGAAGCAACAGAATTTAGATCCCTGCTTAAGCCGGAGGCAGTCAATGGAACTATGAAAAAGCAAGTTATCAAGAGGCAGGTCAAACTAACAACAAGATAACAATATTTTAAACTATAAACCTGCCTTGTTAGAGTGAAGGGGTGCTAGGGACAGAGCCATAGTTATAGTGAGAGGTATATGCTGTGTGGGGAGTTAGACACATCTTATCGAGCTCAATGGGAAAGTCTCCCTTTGCTACGGGTGTTATAGTTTGGAAGGTGCTGGTTACAACCAGGCATTATCACTTGGAATAAGAGTTTCAGGAGGTTTCTGACTGTTCTGCATCATCCTACTGAATGTGTAATCTTCCCTATATGCTGCAGATTGTCCAGTATTTTTGTCCAGGACACTGCCCAGCTCCCTGGTTGCAACCCCTTATCTGCTTCCCTTTCCAGTGCCACTTTCTCGCAGCTGGCTCATTTTTGGAGTATTGTCCACTGTCAACTGGCCTTTAGCAAGGATTAACGCCATATCCACAAACCTGGTCCAGACTGCACCTGTTTTAGGATGGGTAAACCACCCCAAGAGGACAGGTTCAGGTGATGTGAGAAGCAGGTGTTTTAATGCCATTGATAGCGCTTCCATCACCATATTCATGTGGGGGGGTGAGGATCGGGCACTCTCAGATCATATGGTGGAATGCAGTGGAAAGGTTAAACATAAGCTTACTATATGAAGCCACATGATATGGGCACCATGTTCCAGTTCCTCTGTTGTGATATACAACTTTAGCCCAATTGATTTTCTTAGGTCAGTCTTGCGGCTCCTCGAAAGCTCTGGTGTTCTTATATGAATGTCCTGGCTGGAAACCTGGCCACATATTTACAGGTGGCCTGCGCCGCCGGTGCGTCACTTTTTGTGATGTGCAGGCTGCACACCAATATCTACAAGGCCACACAAAGCCACTTTGCATGGCTCTACATTGCCTTGTAGATATGGAGTAGGACAAAGCAGCACAAGTCACTTTGTTGTCTTACTTTGCACCAGGGAGGCATTTCCATAGGTGCTGCATGGGTGTTCCCACATAACACCTATGGATTTTGACCTATTCCTAGATTTACAAGGTTTTGTAAACCTGGGAATGCATCAAAAGCCTGCCCCTCCCCAGGGGTGGAGTAAGAGTGGTGCAACGGGGAGAAATAACTTGATTTCTTCCTGCTTTTTCCTCTTTCTTTGTGCTCTGTATTCAGCAACATACATTGAAGTAGAAACACGCCTCCATTGATTGTTTTTGTGCAGGAATGTGTCCCTTCCTGCACAAAAACAATCATCCCCACAAGGCAGGCACTTTGCTCCATGGTGCAAGGGTTCCTGCGTTGGCACATGGCAGCAATTTGTGTGCCAGCTCAGGGAAGAGGATAGAAATGCTCCCTATCTTGTAGACACAGCGCATAACTGCCCTTTCCTGGTGGCGCATGGTGGCACAGCAAGTCATGTGCTGAGCAGCCCTGCATCATGGGCCTTGTAAATATGGCCCCTGAGGTCCCTGATGACATGGGTTCATCAAGTAACCGCAGGCAAATATTAATACTCCTCTTAAACAAAGCAACATCATAAAAGTCTTATTGTCCAGAATAAAGGCAGCCTTCTTTGGTTTTGTTTTGTTTTTGGACATTGCCCCACTGTGGGACCAACCCCTCTTGTTTACTATGTGTAGCAGAGGCAGCCGAGAGTTTCTGAAGAGAAACAATTGAAAAAAAACAATGTGTGTCACCCCTATGCATGATTTTTAAAGGTGTTTTTTCAGTTATAACATGATTTATTTTCTAATTACATATCATTAAGCTTGCTTACCTGATATATTGACATTTTAATAAATCAACATACCAGGGCACGGATAAAGTTTGTAAATATAGTAGGCAATGACAAAATGGACAGCAATAAAATTTGATAGGTAGGCAGAAGGGCAAATTAGTCCACCTAGCCAACCAAATGTACTTGTATAGCTGTGGGAAACGGAAGTAAGTTAGCAAGGTTAATAGTGATTAGTAGGAAGAATTTGCCTCTAATTGACAATAGTCTTTTTCATAGCTGCAGAGTTAACAGTTCTTCCAGCTACACCTCGAAAGCTCAAGATGTGGGGGCAGATTCATCAAAATTTCACACAACACAGCAAAACAATTTGGTGCGCTAGACTGAGTGAACCTGTGAGAGTAGAAATGTGCCATATCTACTAGGATATGGCACATTTCTTCAGTCTCCTAGTGCTAGCACACTGGTGGCTTGTGGCTGCCTAGCACCAAAGGAAGCACCCTTGTGCCATGGTGCACAGGTGACTGCATTACAAGAGGGATTGTTTTGGTGGAGGAAGGATTATTTTTCTTTTTTGGTATGTGATGCAGAATGCATCACACATAGAAAAAGGAAGTAAGTAGGAGAAACAAAGATATTTCCCCTCTATGCACATGGGTCTGGGAAGCATAGCATTTTGACACATTCTCAGGTTTACAACTGTAGGAAGCTGGCTCTGTATGCACTATTTCAAAGTAAGGAATAGTATGCACAGAGTCCAAGGGTTCCCCTTAGAGGTAAGATAGTGGCAAAAAGAGATAATACTAATGCTCTATTTTGTGGTAGTGTGGTCGAGCAGTAGGCTTATCAAAGGAGTAGTGTTAAGCATTTGTTGTACATACACACAGGCAATAAATGAGGAACACACACTCAGAGACAAATCCAGCCAATAGGTTTTGTTATAGAAAAATATATTTTCTTAGTTTATTTTAAGAACCACAGGTTCAAATTCTACATGTAATATCTCATTTGAAAGGTATTGCAGGTAAGTACTTTAGGAACTTTGAATCATTACATTAGCATGTATACTTTCTACATGAAACACAATAAGCTGTTTTAAAAGTGGACACAGTGCAATTTTCACAGTTCCTGGGGGAGGTAAGTTTTTGTTAGTTTTGTCAGGTAAGTAAATCACTTACAAGTCTCAGGTTTGGGTCCAAGGTAGCCCACCGTTGGGGGTTCAGAGCAACCCCAAAGTTACCACACCAGCAGCTCAGGGCCGGTCAGGTGCAGAGGTCAAAGAGGTGCCCAAAATGCATAGGCTTCAATGGAGAGAAGGGGGTGCCCCGGTTCCGGTCTGCCAGCAGGTAAGTACCCGCGTCTTCGGAGGGCAGACCAGGGGGGTTTTGTAGGGCACCGGGGGGACACAAGTTCACACAAAAAGTACACCCTCAGCGGCACTGGGGCGGCCGGGTCCAGTGTAGAAACCAGCGTCGGGTTTTCAATGTAAATCAACGAGAGATCAAGGGATCTCTTCAGCGTTGCAGGCAGGCAAGGGGAGGGGCTCCTCGGGGTAGCCACCACCTGGGCAAGGGAGAGGGCCTCCTGGGGGTCACTCCTGCACAGGAGTTCCGTTCCTTTCGGTGCTGGGGGCTGCGGGTGCAGAGTCTTTTCCAGCCGTCGGGAAATGGAGTTCAGGCAGTGGCGGTCAGGGGGAGCCTCGGGATTCCCTCTGCAGGCGTCACTGTGGGGGCTCAGGGGGGACAACTTTGGTTACTCACGGTCTCAGAGTCGCCGGAGGGTCCTCCCTGAGGTGTTGGTTCTCCACCAGTCGAGTCGGGGTCGCCGGGTGCAGTGTTGCAAGTCTCACGCTTCTTGCGGGGAGTTGCAGGGGTCTTTAAGTCTGCTCCTTGAAACAAAGTTGCAGTTCTTTTGGAGCAGTGCCGCTGTCCTCGGGAGTTTCTTGTCTTTCTTGAAGCAGGGCAGTCCTCAGAGGATTCAGAGGTCGCTGGTCCCTTGGAAAGCGTCGCTGGAGCAGGGTTCTTTGGAAGGCAGGAGACAGGCCGGTAGGACTGGGGCCAAAGCAGTTGATGTCTTCTGTTCTTCCTCTGCAGGGGTTTTTCAGCTCAGCAGTCTTCTTCTTCTTGTAGTTTCAGGAATCTAAATTCTTAGGTTCAGGGAAGCCCTTAAATACTAAATTTAAGGGCGTGTTTAGGTCTGGGGGGTTAGTAGCCAATGGCTACTAGCCCTGAGGGTGGGTACACCCTCTTTGTGCCTCCTCCCAAGGGGAGGGGGTCACATCCCTAATCCTATTGGGGGAATCCTCCATCTGCAAGATGGAGGATTTCTAAAAGTTAGAGTCACTTCAGCTCAGGACACCTTAGGGGCTGTCCTGACTGGCCAGTGACTCCTCCTTGTTATTCTCATTATTTTCTCCGGCCTTGCCGCCAAAAGTGGGGGCCGTGGCCGGAGGGGGCGGGCAACTCCACTAGCTGGAGTGTCCTGCGGTGCTGGCACAAAAGGGGTGAGCCTTTGAGGCTCACCGCCAGGTGTGACAGCTCCTGTCTGGGGGAGGTGTTAGCATCTCCACCCAGTGCAGGCTTTGTTACTGGCCTCAGAGTGACAAAGGCACTCTCCCCATGGGGCCAGCAACATGTCTCGGTTGTGGCAGGCTGCTGGAACCAGTCAGCCTACACAGATAGTCGGTTAAGGTTTCAGGGGGCACCTCTAAGGTGCCCTCTGGGGTGTATTTTACAATAAAATGTACACTGGCATCAGTGTGAATTTATTGTGCTGAGAAGTTTGATACCAAACTTCCCAGTTTTCAGTGTAGCCATTATGGTGCTGTGGAGTTCGTGTAAAACAGACTCCCAGACCATATACTCTTATGGCTACCCTGCACTTACAATGTCTAAGGTATTGCTTAGGCACTGTAGGGGCACAGTGCTCATGCACTGGTGCCCTCACCTATGGTATAGTGCACCCTGCCTCAGGGCTGTAAGGCCTACTAGAGGGGTGACTTATCTATACCTGCATAGGCAGTGAGAGGCTGGCATGGCACCCTGAGGGGAGTGCCATGTCGACTTACTCGTTTTGTTCTCACCAGCACACACAAGCTGGCAAGCAGTGTGTCTGTGCTGAGTGAGGGGTCTCCAGGGTGGCATAAGACATGCTGCAGCCCTTAGAGACCTTCCTTGGCATCAGGGCCCTTGGTACCAGGGGTACCACTTACAAGGGACTTATCTGGATGCCAGGGTGTGCCAATTGTGGAATCAAAAGTACAGGTTAGGGAAAGAACACTGGTGCTGGGGCCTGGTTAGCAGACCTCAGCACACTTTCAATTCAAAACATAGCATCAGCAAAGGCAAAAAGTCAGGGGGTAACCATGCCAAGGAGGCATTTCCTTACAACAACTCTTCATAAATCTGGGGATTTCACCTGGGGGCAAATCCATGGGTTTCAGCATGGGTACACCCATACTCCATCCATGGAACGCCTCCCTGCTACAAGGTAATGCAAGGCAGCTAAATGCGCAGCCTTGTTTTACCTTGTATTTGCTAAATCATGCAGAGCCATTCAAGGTGGTGTTGCGTAGCTTAGTAAATTTCAGTTAAGGGCTTGCATTGTCCTTGCATCACTTTGCGTTATGGAAGTGTAACGTAAGCCCTTAGTAAATCTGCCCCCTGTTGTCAAGCTATAGTCGAGTAATAATAGTCTGAGCAACTGCAAACAAATTGTATGTTTATGAAGGATCAATAAATCTTTGGATTTCTATAGAAGGTTTCAACCTATCTTCATTATATCCAAATACAATCCACTTTAAGTCAAACTGTAGTTTTTGATTGAAAATATCCGCTAGAAAATTGTAACACTTTTCCAAACTCTAATGATGGACATACTGCTAACAAGTGAAGGTGAGCAGCTGCTTCTGCTCGACATCGGAGACTGTGGATGACTTTATCACCAACATTACTTTTTGTATCAGGAATACTGTATATACATTTCTAAAAAAAATATTAACATCAAAAGTTTGTGCCGAAGATGTATGAGGCACATTTTATACAAACTAGTTTGGCCTCTATATGTAATGAAGGAAACAGTAATCTTTTATAATCAATCATGGTAAGCATGTACTGTGCTAATCAATGATTGCAACATATTTGGTGAATAGACATACATTAGTGTGTTAAACATCTTAAATCGAAATCAATGATCATTACTCAATGATCATCAACCACATTGTTGAAAAATTACAACTTAGCACTGACTGTGGTAAAAACTGTGTCAAGAACTGAGGCATATAGCAATCACTTCTTTCAAAATATTAAATACATTAAACTTTTGTAATTTGTGTTCTCAGCTTGTACTCAAATGATTGATGAGTTAAATAAATGTGGCAGTACATGGATATTTAAAAATATTTTAGAACCTGATAACTGAAGATGAAGAAGAGGGAGGTATAATTTTTTTCAAAATTGTATTTCACGAATTATACACCCATTCACTTTAATATCAGTCCCTGACTTCTAAAACATAGGACAAAATAATCTGTGCTTTTGTTTAAGCCTTTGCTTCCTAATTGTAGAGGGAAGACCACAAACAAAATGGAGCCTATCTGAGCTTTCATTTAATCCCATTTAGATTTTTTCTATGTCTTTTTGTGTTTTCAGCCTCCAGCAGTGTTGTTGAGGCATTTTTTTATAGGATTACAAGTTGCAGGGTCTCATTAGGATATGGACTGGGGCATCAAATGTGAAATTTGAAGATACTGGTAGTGGTGTAAAAATTGTACAGTTCCTCTGCTGAGTTGAATATGCCTCTGATGTCTCCAAGTGCTTACATGTTCCCCTTTCCTACTGGAATGTTGGGTGTGCACTGTAATGTGCCCTCTAAAGAGTCTCGGGAGAGACAATGTAGCGAGAACCGCTAATGGTGATGCCAGTACAGCTTGAGTTCTCCTTCAACTTATCAGATGTTGTAAACATGCATGATGATGTTCTATTGCGAGGGTGTCAAAATCAAATATTCGTGGTGGAAAAAGCAATCTTTATTAGGTAGATTATGTGACACTATTTCTTTGGAGTAATGTTGACATTCTTTTAATCATCCCTCTGTCACCACTATAACTACATCTGCCTCACTGTCCACTAATGTTCCATAAATTTTGGATAAGAGTGTTTAAAAAAAAATTGTGCATAGTTTGATCAGCCAATGATTTTGTTGGGAGTTTTTGACCAGTGGTTTGAAAAATGACAAATACGTCAAATTGGAACAACTGACTTTGAAATGTATCTTGCCATTGCATTATTTATTTAAAAGTCCTATATTCATTGATCAAATTGACCATTTTAGAATCATTTATGAGCTCCTGCAAGGCCTTGGAAGACATAGTAAATATTGATGGAAAGCAGGGGTTATTCCAGACAAGAACTCTTACTAGTATTTGTCATAGATACTTTTTTCTGAGTGATGTCATTCCAAAAATAGCACAGAATGAACAGGGTTTTTAACAGCATCACACTAAAATACTTTGGTAAATCAAACTTATAGAGAAGTCAATTTTCATGTTCAGGGTATGTGAGAATTGATGATTCATAGAAAAATCTCAGTCATTGCTTTGTGTTGTTCCTGTCAAATATTGTATCCTCAATAGCTGAGTTGCCATTTATTAACGTTTGACGTTACTGCAGCATAGCCCCCGTTTCGATATTGATTGAGATACCTATTTATCTGAAAAAGTTTGTACAAATTAGTAAGTGTTATTCAAGTAGCTTGTGTTTGAAGGTCGAGTTTGAAATTATTGTTGTTGCATGTTTAAAGCTACACAATAACTTTTGCAAAACATATATTGAAATATAATTTATTCTTCCAGTTATAGAAATGTAAATGTGTTTGTGTAAATGAAGCAGTTTCACAATAATATTTAGGTGTAGACCACGAATAAATTGGTAAATTGCTGGACGATTAGTAGGGGTTCTGGTGCTAAGAAAGAGACAATTGGAATTAATAGCTATTAATTCAATTTTATCTTGATTCATTTTATAGCCAGAGATCCTTCTAGAATTGTTAATGACCTCTGATATTAAAATCATTTGGGTCCTAGCATTTGATGTGATAACTACTGTGTCATCTGCATACAATTTCTATTGATGTAACCTGGTGTCCTATTTAAAAAATTGAGACCTATGCAAGTCTAACCTGAATTACTAATGGCTCAATATATAGAGCAAATAGCCCCGGCGAGAGGGGGTACCTCAGTCATGTTCCAAATTGAACCTTTATTTTCTTAAATTGGCTATCTTTTACTGACATACATGTCACTCTTTCCAGGTATAACAGAATCAAAGATTTATTAACTATCAGATCAATGTTGTATCTGTGTGGTACCTTCCTTTAGTATGTCAAGCTCACTAAATCAAACACCTTTCCAGCATCGACTGCAATATCTGAGATTTGTTTATTATAGATAGTAGCATATACAGTTGCTGTAGACATGGTTTCCAATATCAACCTGCAGCATAATATCTTGTTTTTCACAGAGGATCAAAGTTTAAATGACTATATAATCTAGCAAAAATAGTTGCACACATTTTAAAATTTCATTTCTTTGGAGAAATCATTCTATTTGATCAGAGCTCAGTCTTATCTATGTTACCTTCCCTAAAAATGAATATGTTTGCTTCCTGACATTTTCTCAAAGTGTTGCCGGGTTTTGAATGTTAATAAGGAGCAGTAATTGTTTAGCGACGCTTGAGGAGACGGTTTTGTGTACTTAAATTTTCCATTTTTCAGGTCTCTAGGTGGGTCCATGACTTAGTTCTCTTCTATTTCCTTCTCTAACTCTTGTGATCAGCATCTATAAATTGACAGTCCCCCAAATGTATATTGTGTTCTTTATACAGATGGTCATAAAATAATTCAAATACAGAGATAATATTATTTTTGCTCTTGCTAATAAGCAACTTATATTTGCTAAGGCGTTTTAATTGAATACTATTTTGTTTGACACCAAGCTTGTTCTTCAATTTACATTGTAAAGTTTTTTGATCCTTAATTAATTTTATTTTTATCAATGCAGAATAATGGATATTAATGGTGTGATTAATGGTGATTTATGAAGCTGATAAGATGGTTTTAAAAAGTAGTGCAGTGTGGATTAGGACTTATCTCAGCACCTCCTGTAGGTCTCACAGTAGGAGTTTGTCATGATTTAATACAGTGGTTTGCATGTCAAAATATTGGGGGTCATTACGATGTTGGTGGTACCATAACGCCATGTTGATGGTCATACCGTCAACAGGCTGGCAGAAAATACCGCCAAATTGTGACCATGGCAGTATTCACAACAGAATACAGCCAATCCACCACTGGCACCACCAGTACGGTCAGACTGCCACAAATGGATTGAGGCACCCTCAGGCTGGTGGAGACCATGTTACCGTCAGACAGATTACGAAGTTGCACACTGCCAAGGTTTCAGCCGCGGTCGCACCACCACAGAAACCCTGGTGGAAACCAACATTAGAAAAGGAGACACCCACCTTCAGGAAGCCATACTCGTCTGGAGCCTCCCTGGAACCTGAACTACACGAGTTCCTGCTGCTTCTGCTCACCCAACGACTCCAGAACCAGTGTCCATGATGACGGCAGTGACCGTGAGTACACACACTTACTTGTCACTGTCGGATAATGCCTATGTCACGACGCACACACAACATACACATCCAGAACGGGTGGCGAAGGTGACATATAAATGTACTCCTACACTGACACGCACATTCAAACACAAACTCAGGACACACACCATGGCCAACACACACTACCAAAACACATACCGAGTCACAGACACACATCACCGGCACTGTCAAACACAACAACACACAACACCAGCAAAGTACACAATAACAAAACAACTGTAATGTGTTCAGCTACTACATCGTCACAGAAGGTACAGTGCGAAAGCAAACAGCATGCAACCAAAGCCAAGTACCAGGAAACAGTCAGTACCTACCCCCTTGTGGCTGCTGTGCTGCCCTCAAACTCAAATTCACCTCAGGATAGGCCACAGCCAAAATGTGGGCCATTAGGGGGGTCAGGGTCTGATGGGCACCCCACCCTCCTTTGAAGGACATCCCCAGCTGGGCCTCCACGGTCTTCTGGGTCCAGCGTCTCAGGTCCTCCCACCCCCAATGTCTACACTTGCTTGGTGATGGCACGCCAGATCCCCTTCTTCTAATGGCCGTTCACCTGCATGGATGACACAGACAAAAATAGTCCATTACTGGTTTGGGGACATGGATCAGTGTTCGTTTGGAATAATTACAGAGCTGTAGCTGTGTTTTGCCTTGCTTGCCGTTGTGGTGTGCCATTTTGTATTGCTGTCATTGCCATGTACTGGTCCTCAATAGTACTTTGTAGTTGGTGCACGTAGTGCAATAGTCATACATGCATGAAATGTGAAGTTATGTGCACATTGCAGGTTTTAGCATTAATGGGTTGGTGCATTGTGGGAGTTGTAGTAATAGGATTAGCCTGTGATATCCGTGCCCTTGCCAGGGGCTGTGAGGGCAGTAGGGCTGTGAGGAGTGGTGGCATGCAGGAGAGGGGCATTGAGTGATTAGCAGGTAGGTATAGTGAGACATTCAGTGAATTATGGGGTATTTGGGTAGTGAGGAAGCATGCAGGACATGACAATGTGTAACACGGATGTAGTGGGTACTTACCAGACTCCAATCCCCCAGGTATTCCAGTCAGGCCCTCAGGATGCAGTAGCTCCAAGACCTTCTCCTCCCAAGATGTGAACTGTGGGGGAGGAGGTGCGGACCCATCACCAGTCTTGCACACGGCTATTTGGTGTCTCGATGCCATGGAACGCACCTTTCCCCATATGTCATTCAGCGTCTTCCTGATGCCATCCCTTGTTCATGGATGGCTGTCCACTGGTTTGACCCTGTCGACTATTCTTTCCAATAACTCAATTTTCCTGGTGATTTATGTTAGCTGGACCTGTGCTCCAAACTTTTGTGGCTCTACCCTGACAATTTCATCCACCATGGCCCTTAAATCATCGTCTGTGAATCGTGAGTGCTTTTGTGGATCATGGTGTGAGGAGGTGTTGTGAATGTAAGAGGGCTGTGTTAGGTCAATTATGGGGTGTAGGTGGTGCGCTGTGATGGATGGACAGTTGTAGCAGAATGTGTGTGCTCATTATGTGTATATTGAGTTTGTTTAGTTGATGTGTGATGCATGTGATGTGTGTGTGCCTATAGTGTTAGGGTGCCCTTTCTGTGTATGTGCCTACTTTCTATGTCTCTGTATGGTGTTTTAGTTGTAAAAGATTGTGGGTTGTGTGTTATGTAGTGGTGTGTGTGAGTATAATGGGTGTGTGGATGTGTGTCAGGTGTGGGGTATTCAAACTGTCCAATGTGGCGTTGTATGCTGTCAGTGGTGGTTTCTGATCACAATGGATCGCACCACCAATTTTTTACCGCCATGGAAGAACCGCTGTGCTGATTTGTGAGTCATAATCTGGTGGGCAGATTTGTGTCAGAATGACGGTGCTGGTGGTGGAACCATCTCTTTACCGCCCGCCAATGTCCTGCGGTTTTGGAAATTTGGCCGTTTTTTGCCGGTCTTCACAGTGTGGG
Source organism: Pleurodeles waltl (assembly GCF_031143425.1). Classification (NCBI taxonomy): domain Eukaryota; kingdom Metazoa; phylum Chordata; class Amphibia; order Caudata; family Salamandridae; genus Pleurodeles; species Pleurodeles waltl. The sequence continues at coordinate 484,903,173 of NC_090438.1, read as the reverse complement.
TCATAATACTGTGGTTGTATGACCGCCAACATGGTGAGCTTTTGGCTGGCTCCACTGCGGCTGTCTTGCCAAAAGACAGCCAAGATCGTAACGAGGCCCATTGTGTGGGAAACATCAGTGTGCCAAAACATCATAGCCTAAATGTCGAGGACAAAAATAATATGAAGGTAAGCATTTATAGGTAAGAATAGATTTGCTGTTCTTAGCTACACATCTACATACCTTGATGATATACATGGATGTAATTTTGAAAGCAAGACAAGATTAAAAGGGAGTAAGGGCCTGATTTGGATATTAACTGAAGAGTTACTCAGTCACAATTATGAAGGATATCCTATCCCCAAAATCTAAATTCCATAGGATATAATGGTATAATTGTATGATATATTTTGGCAGATGGGATATCTGTCACCATTGTGATTGAGTAACTCATCTATCAAAATCTAAATCAGACCCTAAGCTAGCTTTTTTTACTTCATGTAAAACAAAATTGAGACCTATTGTTTAAAAAAAAAGAACAAAAAAATTAATAATTCAGGAATGCTGTGTAAGACATGGATTGTAAGGCCTAAACAGTAAACTCTGCCTTAAACACAGATATAACAAAAGCATTGTGGGGACCCCACAAAATATCAAATGCCTCCTAAATAGTGAGGAAAGACATTTTCCAAGGATTTCACTATTGCTTAGTTCTTCAAGTGACATAGAAAGAAACAGTGAGTCACATATACTTCACTTTGCAAAAGCCAGGTTTATAGACTTCCTGAAAGATTGGGGCAGAGAACTTGTGCATAAGGGAAAATCATTTAGGGCCCATTAGGCCTAGGAAGAAAATTGTAGGTTGGCCAAGGAGATGGAGGAAAAAGGACATCCTGTTCCATGAACGTAGAGATGTCTGCTGGCCCGCAGACATCTCTTAAAATTGGCTGGTACTGCTGTCACACTAGATACTGTCAATATAGTACAGTGTGACGGGTTAGTCCATCAAACAGGTCAGCCATCCATCAAACTTTTACATCATTTTGCATTGTTCAAAAACAAACTTCCAAAAATTAAAACTAAAAGTAACTATAGTAAAATTAATGACCACGCACCATGGGACTTTTCTTCCATGGTGTGAGGATCACTATTTTATTTTTACTGTCCCTCATTACCAAGATTTACATGGCGGCAATGGGTAGCAAAAAAAAGCCATCCAACTGTGTACTCTAAATTGGGCTAATAGCTAACCTCCAACGACCTGTGCATTTTAAGGCTATCAGAGGAGTGTGTCAGTGATGGAATCAGAGCAAGCTTTTTCATCAACCTACTTAAGGTCCGCCCAGCCCTATATCAGGTGGGCAGACAGTCAGTTTGGCAGAGAGAGCCCTCTGACGCCATTGAGACAGAATACACTCTTGGCCAAACTCTAAATCACAGTTTTAGTACTGCTAACACTAGCAAATTCAATGGTGAACTTGCCCAATACAATTCACTACATACTAGAACCAGTTTTACTAAAATGTCATGCAGCACAGTAAAGCATCCAATGGAGTAGCTGGAAAAATAAAGCATCCCCTACTTTCAACCATATCCTAAAAAGTGCTGCACAAGTGAGTGATATGAGTAACCCTGGCACTCAATCAGGTGTTGTCATCTTTTGTATCTTCATTGCTTATATTCTGTTTTCTGACTTTTTCCTCCTTTAGCCATCATTCATCAGTTGTTCTGTTTCTTCATCCAACAATCGATCAAGCCATATATCTATTTCTTAATCAATCCTTTCTTCCTTCTTTCCTTCCTTCTTTCCTTCCTTCTTTCCTTCCTTCCACCCTTCCTTCATCCTTCCAGCTATCATTTTCTCCAACTATTCACTCATCTCTGCATCTATCCAGAATCATCCATCTATCCATATTTTTCGCTATTTATTCATCCTTCTTCCATCCATCCCTCTCTCCATCCATCCATCCTTCCCGCCATGTATCCAACTTCCCCGCATCTGTTCATCCAGCTCTGTCTCCATCCATCCATCTCTCCAACTATCCTCATTTATCTTTCATGTCTTCTTGGCTCTATGTTACACAGAACTGCTCAGTGACACCAACCCTCCACTAAAGCTGCCAAGCTTGAGAGGTTAATGATGCCTCTGGGAACATCCAAACTTGTGAATCTGCAATGTGCTAAGGGGAAAAGACTGCTCAGAGTCACATCTATGAAGATAGGCGTGATACTGATGTCATCTCCTGTGCTGGCACACCAATTGCTGCCTTATACAAAACACAGTCTTATTGTGCAAAGTAGAGTGTGCAATGTTTTTCATTAGATTTATACGGAGACTTACTGTTGCAGTATAAATACCTGTACACAGACAACTGCAGAAGGGTCAGATGCATTGGATGTGTTCTGTGCACACAGCACACATAAAATATCTCATAATGGGGGATAAATCAGCACATCCTCTTTAGTGTGCTTGTTACCACATTGCATTATTTTAGGAGTAAAGTGCAGTCTGGCTAGCTTAATGGATCAATCTTTATGTCAGAACCTATAGGTGTTTGTGTTGATCTGCCCTAGTAATACAAACATATATGTAAAAAAAGAAAAAATAGGATTTCATTGTCTTGATGGGAGCACTGGAGGATCATATTTGTGAAGCAGATTGAGGATCAGCGTATAAGTGATTGGGGAGGCAGGAGAAAAGCAGCAGTCAAAGAAGCAAGCAACATGGAGGGTGGGGAAGAAGCAAACAAGGGAGAAAAAGCACACAGAAGCAAGAGTAGAAGCACACTAGTGAGAGTGCAACAAAGTGTGGAGGGGGAGGAAAGGCAACCAGGTGAGGGAGAGCAACAAGGAGTGCAGGGGGAAAGAGAAGCACATGAGGAAGACAGCGGGAAAACACATGCACTCTCATGGAGAGCTTAACTACAATTAAAAAAAAGTTCCCTAAAAGTGAGCAGTGGAAAAATAGAAGTCTGCCATTAAGAAGAAATTGTAAGGAAGCTATGCTCCAGGCAAAGGACAAACACAAAACTGACAAGCTGGGACAAGAAAAGAAGCAAGAAAATAAGGGTGACAATAAACCAATCAATAGAGGTATTTGGTGGGCTTTGAGCCCATGTAAATTCTTGGTAAGCTCACTATAGGTCTGTAGCAACCAGACAGCTTGTGCTGTCTAGTAGGCTCATCTTAGAAATGATCATCACCAAGAATTAGGTCAGACAAGAATTAGGGACTAGTGGCTCTTTACTGCTTCCAATTGAAACACAATACAAACAATCTAAATAAGACAATGACTTAGCATGAATGTAAAAAGACTTTTGAGAGTAGGGTGGATAGAAAAGGCTAAAGCAAATCAGCTATTCTAAAAAACATAGCAATCAGAAAATATGTAGCAAGAATTGTACTAACATTAGGAATACTAAAAAGTGAAAACAATTTAAGCATGATGAAGATTATAGTGGAGAATTGAGGAAAATTTCACAAACCTAATCAAACAGATGCAAAAAGTGATGCGGAACAACAACAGGGACATGGTTTTTCCAATCTCCCAAGCAATATGAGTGCTAAAATCTTTCTAAGAAGCACTAAAGAAGCATAGTGCAAAATCTAGAGTCACAAATGTATGTCTGAAGCTTATTTAGACATTCTAAAACTCAATCAGGAAATATTTGATGCTACTAATCAACTGGAAATAGAGCAAGAATAAATAACTTGTACAATGTTGAGTGTAATTATTTCACTCTGTAACATGAAATGTAATGCATAATAATAAAATGCATAGCTTGGTGGGAAGTGGACGCTGTACAGGAGTTCCTGGATTAATCAGAGCCCCAAAAGCTACATTAAACAGTTAAGGGCTTAGTAGTGTTCTTGTCTACTTTGATAATGGTTAGATACCTTGTTACCTTGTACAGTAAAATACACTAATTGAATAATGCTTTAACAGCTATCTTTCCAATAGGGTTAGATTGATGAAGTAATGGATTTTTACAGGTGAGTATTTAAATCTCATTTTAGGATGCGCTAAATTGAGATCACAAGGTCATGGTGATTCAGGAGGCTTGTTTCACTTTCCAATCAAGCAATAGATGTTCACACGTGGAGTGGTGGGTTAAAACTGTAAAAAAAATGGATAATCACCAAATATCACCCTAAGCCATGAAAATAAATTGACAAATATATTGAAAATACAATGCTAGAAAATGAATTGAATTAATGCCTAGATTAAAGGATTGAAATACAGGTCAAAATCATAAATTATTCCCCTACAGGAAAATCCACTTAACAGCAATAGTATTAAATTATTGAACAAATCTTGGCTTGAACAACCCAGTTTCTCTTCCACTGAGAGTAAACTAAGAGGGTTGAAATGAGTATTAAAAGAAAAGCCAGAATTACAATTTTTAAACCTGGCCTGGTCCATTGGAAGCTGTGTTGTAACCTGACTTGAAATATAGGAACAAAATAAATGTATAGTTAGTAATACATATAATCCCCAGTCAATGCGATCCCACATCTCTACTTAGGATGACCAATGAACTGGCAATCTGACACGGACAGTATATTCTGGGCAGAGTGCTATAACTGCTTCACTTGATAAATCAGTCTATCAGTCCCAAATTTAGATAAACAATAAACACTTGTCCATGTAATCTCAGTTTTAGACAGTGGTGTAACAAACTGCAAGGTAATGTGATGGGAAACCACACCCTCACTTTGCTGTTGGATGTGTGCAAATAACTTACTTCTTACGCCAGAGACCTACTGCAATAGGTCTGTCTGCTCCCTCAGTCAGACGAGGCCTGCCTTTCTGCGACTTTAAGATGAAAACAACTTATCTATGTCTAATTCACTGCATAACTGAGGAGTTTCAACCTCACAGAAATGCACCCCACACACTACCTAAGGATTAGAAATAAAAACTTCTGACATCTTAGCCCATCTTGATGTGGCAACAGCAACTGCAGCTATTATTGTGCTGTTTTTAATTGTATTTTGTTGAGGTCAGGTAGAGCCCCCCTTTAAAAATATAAACCATGGTGGCCCCTTAGCACCACAGACACTACGGAAGGCTTTGTTACACTCCTGGTTTTAGATTTAGTTCACATATGCCAACGTTTATATCCAGTGATTCCTAGATATGCATGTTTTCCTCATAAACTTAAACAGTTTGCAACAATTGATTACTTCATTACGTTTAGAAAGTTAAAGAACAGCTCTGCTAAGAGAAATGTAGTGCCTTGAGGTATGTCAGGTCTCAAGAATATCATCATGTATATTGCACTGGTTTCTTTTGATGGCATGCTAGACCTTAATGTTACTAGACAAAGGAGATGTAATGCCAGAATATGAGGAAAGAACTCAACTTATTTCACGAGTAATATTGATTATATAGGCATTGGTATTGTCTGGAATATCTGTAGACTTAAAAGTCTAGTCAATACTAAGTTCGACTCATGAAAAACAGAAGTGTGGATATAAAAAAAATTGAAGACACAATAACATATTTGGATCAACTCATTCTATACACAAACACCTACGCGTTTCAACTCTGAAGACTCTGGATTAAAAACTGTTAATTTTCAGAAGAAACAGAGTGCAGTGGTTTTTCTTGTTTTGGAACCATAAATGAGGAGGATTGGTCTACCTCCTACCACCTCCTAGCACTAGCACCGGCAGCTTGACTGCACCACGTCTGATTTATGACCATTTGTTTCAAATATATATATAAATAAATACATATATACACATATATACAGATACACACATACATATATATATATATATATACACAAACACATATATCTATATTATCCAGATGGTCTCAAGAAGATTTTTGGAAGGCGCACTCCACTGCCGGTGACGGAGACCACCCTCGAATAAATGGTAATATCAAAGTTATTCACCGCACCCCAGGAGGTTTACAAAAATCCTGCTTTATTCAATATTACAGCAACCACCGACACGTTTCAACTCATTACAAGTCTTGCTCATGGTTCACCGAGTTGAAAACGCATCGGTGGTTGCTGTAATATTGAATAAAGCAGGATTTATGTCAACCTCCTGGAGTGCGGTGAATATCCTTGATCTTAACACACATATATATACACACACACACATACATAAATAGCTATATCTATATTTACTGAAAAAATACAAAGGTTACAGGGACGTTACAGTTAGGAAATAGAATTGCAAAAAACAGAGAAATTCACCTGTTATAGTTAGACTTATCTCAAGTAACTATAGCTCAAGCCCTATAACTCGCACCACGCCATGTACTGTTTTTTCATATATTTTTTTACTGCAAATATTACATTGGCATTTTCAATGATGTTATAAAAAATGTCATGAATGCCTTAATTTGTAGGTTAATTAGCAGTGCATGGCGAGGGCAATTTCTCAGCAAAATTATTTTTACAAAAATGCTTTTTTGCTCTGACGTGGTCCCTCTGGGATTCCAGCACGAGAGCTAAGGGGTCAGGGTGTCTTAAATCTGGCCTCTTTTCTTTCTTAATGCTTTTCTTATGGGACTCGGCTCAAGCCGAGTCCCAAGATGGCTGCCAACACGTCCTGGTTTGAAGTGTTGGCAGCCAATCAGAGCTATGCATTTTCCTGCACAAGCTTGTCTTTTTTCGCTAATCATTGCAAAGGATCTGCTTCCCTAGATATACAAATTTATTTTCTCTTTAATTTCTCCAAAACTACTGAACGTATTTTTACCAAATAAGCAAAAGCGTAATCTGCATACTGAAAGCTAGCTTTCTGCCTGATTTGGTGTCATTTCGTCCAGCGGTTCAGTCTGTAGTCGTGTCTAAAGGTACTATGGGAATTATCATGGGAAATGTAACTTTTTTGACCCCCCCTGTTTTTCTCAGCCTCCGCTTGCCAGATCACCCCAAAACCTTCCATGCACAACAGGAATTACCGGGCCACGTTTCTTGGAAAATTTGGTAAAGATTTGTCAAACGGCGCCAAAGATATAGGCAAGTCCAAAAACATTTTGCTATGGAAACATGGCCCTAACTATAACTACTTAGTGATATATATATATATATGTATATATATATATATATATATAGAGAGAGATATATATATATATATATATATAGAGAGAGATAGAGACAGAGCTATATATATAGAGAGAGATATAGATATATTGATTAGAGATAGAGATATATAAACCTAGTGGCCACTAGGTAGTTAAAATTAACACATCATTTCAATAGAATTTCTTTTTGTTGTTTTGATAATAACTTTGCCACCGTTGGATGAATCTTCACAAACATTTTCAAGAAAACATGATTGGCACTTCAGTGTCTTTCTGGAAAGTTTTGGGGTGATCTGTCACGCGGGGGCGGAGAAAAAGCTTTTTCCCATAGGAATTTTGAACAGTGATAGAGCCCAAACCACTGGAAGGATTCACACCAAATTTGGCAGAAAGGTAGCCCTTGGTCCTGAAAGCGCCCTTTTTTGTGATTTGGTGTAAATCTGTTCAGTAGTTTTAGAGAAATTAAAGAAAATCCAGATATGTATATATAGAGACACGAAGGATTCTTGTCCCCTTCCAATCTCGTGTTGAGATCGGATTGTCCGCAAACTTTTCAGCAAGAAAGTGTGGCAGCCATCTTGGGACTTGGCTTCAGCCAAATGCCAGAAAAAAGGTAAAAATTAAGAAAAGGGGCCAGGGTACGGACACCCTGACCCCTTAGCTCTGGTGGTGGGGTCCTAGAGGGACACCCCCGGGGCTAAAAAGCACTTTTTAAAGAAAATGTTGCTGCAAATTCACGACGGGGTTCCCAATCAAGGCAAAAATGTTTGAAAAAAAGAAAGCCTGGGAGCCTGCACTTCGCACCAGCTCCCCTGCAGCCCCGGGGTTTAAATCTAATTCAATTTGTGGGGGGGGGGTGCGTGGCCTACCCGCAGCCCTAGCGGAATAAATTGATTGTGGGGAGCCACATGCCCCCCCACAGCCCTGGGGACCACCACCTCTCCGGAGCTACAAAAAAGTAAAGGGGGGCTGTTTTGGACCCCCACATTCCCAGGGACCACCACCTCCACGTGGCTATACTCATTGGAGGGGGGCCGTGTGGCACCCCTCATGAGCCACAGAAGGCCCTGGGGACCACCACCCACCAGTGCCAGCTCCTCCTATGTCCCAGGGTGCCCACCCCGGGACATAGCTGTTTAGTAACACTGGTGCAGAAAGAAGAGCATGATTATTCCTATTGTGCCCCAACTACCATAATTATTTTAGAAGTAAGGGGATGGGAAGTACATGTAAGGAAATTTGAAGAACACACATAAGGAGGGAGTATCTGGCGAATAACATTCTTGCATCCAAGAGTGAACCTTTTTTCCACCTTGTTTTGTAGTTATTTTAAAATATCAGCAGCTATGCAACTGCTGTCTCCCCTTCAGTGTGCTAATGTTCTGAAGGAGAGAAGAAACAAAAAACGCAGAAGTAGTAATGGTAGTGAACGTACCTAATGAAACAGTCACTCAAGTCTGCTGGCTTTGTAAAGATATCTTAAGCTCTCCAAGGTATCTATGTAAATCAGTTCGTGGACATACTGTGAAAGCTGAGCAAAAATGCAAGCTATATAAAACGACAAATAAAAATATATCACTTTATTACAATAAAATAAAATATTTTTAAAATATATAGCACAAAAAACATAATTGTAAATTTGACAGTAAATAAAAAATGGAAAGTAACATTTAAATACCATACATCTACTGTAGGTTTATGGCTCTTTCTCATTGCTCCTCATTCAATGTTGAGTACAAATGTATCATTTATTTCAACAACATTAACGAGACACAAGAAATTAATCCACAATGGTCGTCTGAGAATTTAAGAGGATAAAATATTTTTCAGGGAAATCAAGGCATTTATTTATGCGCTTGGATGATGTTTTACTCTACAAATATATGAATTATATGTCGAAGATATATATGCCCCCAGATAATTTTATATTCTAACAATATGCATATTATATGATAGATATATAAATGTGTGAAATGAAGAAGGTGGCTGTAGTCATTGTGACCCCCTGAAACACATTCATGATATTGTGGATTCATTGCTTGTCTCACGTTAATGTTGTTGAAATTAATGATTGTTACGTGCCCAACACTGAATGAGGAGCCATAAGAAAGAGTCCTGAAAATACAGTAAATGTATGGTGTTAAAATGTTATCTTCCATTGTTTATGTATTGTCCTATTTATGCATATTTAAAGACATTTTTAAAATATATGTGTTATTCTTTATTAAAGTGATATTTTTTTGTATGTATTTTTGTATAGCTTGTATTTTTGATTTCGAGCCTCATTATGAGTGTGGAGGTCCGAGGAACACTCGTGCTTACGGTTGGACCTCCGTACTCCAGGAGGTCCAACCGCACAATTTCAACTTTGGGGGGTGGACCCACCTAAAGACTGTCATCCCCACCAAGATCATAGATCCCAGTGGGTTGAGGGTGGTGGGGCTTATAACTGGCCACTGCAAGGCTGAACTCAGTGCTGAGTGGCTGATTACAACCCCACTTTGTGCCAGGCTTTTCATGGCAGAAACCCCGCCATGAAAAGGCTGGTGGAAAGCCAGTGCTGGGGGCCACAAAGGGGCTCCTGCACTGCCAATGCCCAGGGCATGGGCAGTGCAGGCCCCCCTCCTATCCAGCACCATCAGAAAGCATGCTGTTTGCTGTGCAGACAGTTAGCACCCTCTGTGCTATGTTATAGGACTCAGATCCCATAAGAGAGCTGAGTCCTATGCTGTAGCACTGTTCCCACCGGACTGACCACCAGGAACGCTCCATTACAATGTTCCCACCGGGAAAATTGTAAGAGGACAAGGGGGGGCGCCACCAGTATGATGGTGGTGACTTCACTGCAGCATTGACGGTCTGCTGGTCCGACTGCCAATGTCATAATCATGCCTTTAGTTTTTTTGACTTATGAAACTTGCCCACTTGGTATAAGGGGTACTCTCTTTTATTCTTTAGTAGTCTAACATTTCCTACACCTTCCACTATCCAAATTTATTTTTTAAAACCCAAATTCTAGTGTGGTATACCACCCCTCTCCCTCACCACCTTTTAAGCCATCCTTCCCAGCTGTCTGTTATTGGCAACCCTAGGATACACTGGAGAAATAACCTATTTCTTACTGTTTACTAATACAGTAGCACTGGTTAGCTGAATATTACAAATATTTTAATTCCGTGTGTAACTGTAAACTCAACATTTTAAACCAAGCTTTAATTGCATTCCGTTCTAACACCTACATCACACTTCTGAGAAGTCCTTTTGGAGCCAAAAGGGTTCCATCAGAAAACTCACAGGACACTACATCTCCCCCTCTGTTTTATAAGAGTTCTGTCACCTCTCCTATCATCTTTCAGGACCTGTGTGATACCAAAGTACTTCAAAGTTCTCCAGTCATTGACATGTGTTATGGCATAGTGCTTAGCAGCTGCATAACTTGTGTCACGATGTTGTATAGCTCTTATGTGCTCAAGTATTCTTATTCTGAAGGGACAGATCGTGCTTCCCACATAATATAGCCCACACTCACACTCTATAATGTAGACTACATACTGGCTGTTGCACGTAATCCTCTGCTCTATGTTTAACTCTCTGCCTTTATAATCAGAAAAAGTTATTAGATGTTTGCCAACCCTGTAGAGTTTGCAGTTGCTGCAGTGTTTTTTTTCCCAAGTCTGTCTTTTAGGGAGCACACTTTCTTGCACATCACTTGGGGTCTGGGGCCCATTAGCTGTGCAATATTTTCATCACTCCTTAGGATGTTCCAATGTTTTCTGAAGATTATCATAATTTCTCTGCTATGCTTGCTATATCGAATCAAGCATAAGTTTCCCTCATTCTGCATTTTTTTTAAAGAGTTAATCATGAAAGTTTGGTCTCGGTCCTTGATTTGGCTCTTCTGGCTTCTTCCTCAATGTGAGCCACAGGGTAGCCTCTCCGATAGACTCTCCTCTACACATCCTCAAATTGGGACTCCAACTCCCCATCATTAGAACAATTGTGTCTAGTGTGCAAAAACGGAATGCTCCTAAGAAAGGCCTTAGGATGAAAACTGGTTCCATGTAACACGCTGTTCACAGAGGTTGGCTTTCTATACATTGTGGTTTCCAATATATTAATTTCAATATGTATGTGAACATCTAGCAATTCAATCTGTGCATCATCTATGCATTACGTAAATTTCAAAACACATTTATTATTGTTCAGTAGATTGAAGTACATGATTAATTCTTCTCGAGTCCCATCCCAAATCAGGAATAGATCATCAATGTACTGAAACCTAACTACAATTTTGGAGAGGTACTGTTCATAATTGTCATGCCAGGCAATCTCCCTCTCCCATCAGCCCATGGTGAGATTGGCATAGCGGGAGAGAAGGAAACCTACATCTCAGTGTTGTACATTTTCTGGTACAGTTGGTGGTTAAACAGAAAGATGTTGTTGTTCAGACACCGTTCTATCATTTCCAAGAGCATTGCAGCAAGCTTGGTTTCTTTGATGTTCCTTTGCCTTAAGAAATAACCCACTGCTTGGATGCCTGTATCATGCCGGATTGACGTATATAGTGATACTACATAAAAGCGACTAGAAAATAGTTTTCTTGCCGGTCTCTATTGAGTATCACCCTCAGAAAATCACCAGTGTCTTTGATGCAGGATGTCAGAGTGGTCACTACTGGGGCATGAAGTAAATAGTTGGCATGATAGGACTGATCACTAGTAAATATTGGTACTTTTACTCATTGATTAATATTTCCTCGTGCCATTTCTTCTATTTGCTATTTAGTGTGCGGAACATATTGTCAGTTGGGTTGGCACCTAACTTCTTATAACTGCTATTGTCTTGCAGTTGTCAATACGCCTCCTTCATGTATTCTTGTATGTCCAGAATGACTTTGTTGCTTCCTTTGTCGGCCGTCTTAAAAATTTGGGAATGATTTGTGATTAGATGGTCTAGTGCTTTCGTCTCTGCAATGGTTGAATTTCCTTTCCTCTGCGGTTCACAATTATTGGTCAACTTCATCAAATCAGTGATCACTAATTTACAGAAAATATAAAATTTAAAGATCGGACAAAATTTAAATTTTGGTTTGAAATGGCTTTGCTTATGGTCATTGATATATCTAAGTGTTCTAATACCTGCGTAGCTGTACGTTCATCATCATCAAAATCCTGCATGAGATTGAAGAGTAATTTGACGTCTGGTATCTGATCAGTGGCAAGTCTGGAGTTTATATGTGGGCCGGAGGCATGTTCTGGCTTTGGCACCTGTTTGGCAAAGTATTGTGCAAGTTTTATTTTTCTTAATAATTTGTAGGTGTCTATTTTTGTTACCACCATGTCAATCTCACGTTCAGGACAGAAGCAAATGACTTGTTTTAATAGCATTTGTTCCTCCTCTGTCAAATGGTAGCTTGACAGGTTTACCACTACATTTTCCTCCAATTTGTTAGTCTTGTTCATTTCTTCTGTCTGTTTCAAAGAGGATAGCTTCTTTTTCCCATGTCCTCTTCTGATCTTTCTGTGACCTGTTGTTTTTCTTGCTTGGCATCTACTTCGGCTGCGTCCTCAGCCCCTCCCTTTTGAGGTCTGCTGATCCAAATTCATGAGTTGCATTTCTTCCAGTAGGGTTGCTTTCACCCTTGTCTCAGAGATTCCTTCCCCTTCACCAAGATCTGTGTCAGATTTACTTATTAATTCAGGAGCTGCTGGTAGTTTGATTTTTGAATCCGAGGTGTATTGTTTTTTCATTGCCTCAATTAGCTTTGCAAAGGTGTATATTGTTCCATTCCTATAGTCTTGTTCGTCCTCCATAAATTTCCACTGTTTACAAGTATATAGCTGGTATTTTTTTAATATAAGAAAACACCATTGTGCTTACCCCACCAAGGCAGGAGGGTCCCAGGAGCCCATCCTTGTGGCCTGGGATGCGGCGGAAGGCAGCCACCACTGCACATGTCTACCTGCTGATGCGGGCAGACACAAAAAAGGACTACAGGCTCCTGTGGCTGCATGCAGGAGTGCTGGTGGTGTGAGGAGCCAGAGAAGGCAGCCGAGGGTGGGCTCCCGGTCCTGCCCTCCAAGGAGACCAATCTCTGGAGTGCCTGGGTGGGACTGGGAACCTCCATCAAAGAAATGGGAAAACGCAGCACAAGGCTGCATTATAAAAAAAAAGCAAATAAGAAAGAAAACCTTGTTGCCGCTTTCCCTGATGCAGTGGGAGAGTCCCTGCTATAATATGCACAGATTCACGGCAAATTTGCTCCATAATGCTTTGGGGGGCCCTCTCTTTTCTTTAATATGCATTTTTGCCCATAATTCAGCCTGTTGTGGTTCTAGGACGATGGGACCACCACCAAATTGTTCAGCGGAATGTACTCTTGTTCCTCTGATCATTTTCTCGGTCCACACCCCAAGTTGGGGGACCCCAAAACAATCACCTTCCCTGCTTTTGCATGCAGTGTCAAGCTCTCCCATGGCTGGAGGTTTTGTTCTACAGATGTGAATAGTTTGCACTCTGGGTCCTTGTGTCTGGTAGCTTTTTAGAAGACCTAGAAGGGCTAGAAACGTGTAATGCACTGTGTATGTGGTTAGGCCCTCTAGGGGATGATTGTATAGTACACTGCAATGCTTTTTCATTATGTTGTTTTATTGTGATGCCCTCTAGTGGTTGTTCTGACCATTGCAGTTACTGCCAAGTAAAAAAAAGAATGCACACAGTTTTTTCCTGATAAACTTTGTATTGGGTTTTCATGATGATTGGATATGTTTTTATTGAGTCATTATTATCACAATAATTAATGCCAAAGTAATATGGTAATCACACAATGACTGTTGAAACTAACTTGCTATGTTTGGGTGACCCCTCTAGATGGTCACCAATGATTACACAAGTTCATCTATAGTATGTTCCATCTGCCAATGTATATTTGTAAATAATTGCATAGTATTTAGTAGTGTGTGCATAATAAATGTACTTCTCTTTTTTCTAAAGAACATTTCCTGACTGGATAATCATTTATTGAGTGTTATTATTACGTGACAGTGATTGGTGATTACTAGCTCATGCCTCCTCCCTTGAGTAGGCCTTAGACTGTTTTGCTACCCTTTGAGAGTCAAATGCATCAATGAGGTGTTTAGTTCTCACTGAGGACAATTGAGAAACTATTGTGCCTGCTACACAATTAATAACCCAATTTCCAACAGTTTCTCAAGAGTTGCACGCTGTACTGCTTTCTTTAGTGTACTCATAAAACTCTCAACAAGTCCATTGGCCTGCAACCACAAAGGTGTACTCTTTCGATGTTTTATATTCAGATGCTCCAGGAATTCTTTGCATTCTCGACTGCTAAAAGGCGGACGATTGTCAGACTTCAAAATGGCTGGAATGCCCCATGTCACAAAGATTCCATCTAGTCTCTCAATGACTCATTTGTGAATTGTGGATGAGAGATCTTCGACTAATGGAAAAGGTGAGTATTTATCCACAGTCAGCACCAGGTGATGTCCTTTATTGAGTGGACCCGAAAATTCCATGGCTATTTGCTTCCATGCATGCTTAGGGAGTTCAGACATATTCAGTGGATGTTGAATAATATGTGCAGAAAAGCAGTTGCATAGATAACAGGGCTTGAGTTCTTTTTCATCTCTCTCGTCTGAATGAAAAAAAAAAACTCAATCTCAGAGAGCTCTTTTAGTGGCAATGATACCACAATGTTCTTCATGAGCCACTCCAGTTATGTTCTGTTGCAGACTCTCCGGAATCAGGATTCTTGACCCTAACAGTATGACTCCCTCCTGAGTTATGGACAGTTCATCTTTGACATTTCTGTATTTTTGATATTCACCATCATTGGTGAGGGGACGAGTGTGTCAGTTCCATGACTGATGTGTAATGATGTCTTTTAACTTCAGCATGTCACTATCCTGGATCAAGGCAGTGATAATCTGGGCTAGCACCAGGCATATTTGATTTTGCAATGACGTTAATGTTGATGCACCGCTGTCAATAATGAAAGGTACCGAACAACCATTTATTTTCAATGTAACCTGTGGACAGTGTTTGTATGATTTTGGTGCTCTGGAATGTTGACTTTTCTTTGGCTGACATTTTTCTTCAAATGCACACTGATGTGCGGTAAACATCAATATGGCACAGACATCTTCTCATTCACTTGGAATTGAGGTGTAAGAACTGTTTAATTATAATTTTGATGATGAATGACTTTGTTCAATGTCGATTTGCCTCAACTGATGTTGCTGCTTGGCCTTGTGGGCGTGGTTTGCTTCTGAAACGTTCTAGTGGCCATTTTGTCTTTGAGCAATGATGCTCTTACTTTTTCCTTTGCTTTACAAACTGTCACAAAATGCTTCTCGTTCCCATGGCCTTCACATACTTGTCAAATGGAGGGCCATTTACCCTTCATGTAGAAATGAAAATACTCATCTAAAGAATAATTTCTTTCTACATGTAGACATCACTTTGTGTCCTTCAGTCTCTTGCTTTGTCTTACTTTTTACACTCATGACTGATTCACTTTGGGCACCTCCAGCCTCCATGTCAGCAGCTCGTCTTTGAGTAGGCTCTTCAGCTCTGGGAGTTTCTCTCAGCATTCGTCATCTGAATGAATCCATCAATAACTCAAAAGATGCATAGCTTCTTCATCATTACATTTATTGAACTTACAGTGTTTGATGAGTGTATTGAGTCTCTTCACAAATTCATTGATGGTTTCACCAAAATTTTGGGGTTCTTGACTGAAAATGTATCTTGCGAAATTATAAATTCAAAGCTTCTTCAATCCGATGTTCTGTGACATCTTTATCAGTTCTTTGCATTTTTTTATGACTTCTTTCACACCAGCATCATTCTTGAGATACTTGATAATCTTTCCGTTATCACTTTCTTCAAGTGCATCAATGAAATCATCAAATGTTTCTATCCAAGCAGTCCATTGAAGACTAATATTTTGCTTTTTGGCAGTATCAAAAGGTGGTGGGGGTTTTAAGAATGTGACAGCATTGTAGAGTTGTGTGGAGCTTACTGGTGTTGAAGGTAATGTGTTCTTTGATGTTGTGTGGTGATCATGGTTATGCAAACCTTGTCTAAGGTCCATTGATGTGATAGCCTCAGGATTGTCTTCAACATTACTTGAAATTGTAGATTCTTTCTTAGCTGCCATTTGAAAATTTTCACTATTCCAAATGTCACTTTTGCCTCTTTATTTGTTGAAGCCCTATGAAGTTATTCTGAGCCCCACTCAACACATTTCTGGGCACACCACTTTTTGGGTTGGAGCCCTCAGTAGACACAACCATGGGCACTTCTTCTTGAGCCACTGCACAGAGTGCTGTGGTACAATGACTCTCTTTAGTGGATTCAGTAAGTTATTTAGTTCTCCTTTTCTAAATTTCAGTTTGTCCTTCTTGACACCTGGTAGATCTCGGCCTTCCAGCATTTCTTTTCACAGTGTTTTTTGGCAAGTCATGATTATCTTTGACTGTGCTTTGTAAACCTGGTTTTATCCACCTTCAGTGTTAATGCTCCTTATAGTGTACAATTTTATCTTGCGTGGCAGTGTGGTACCATCATGTATGGCCTGACCAGCAGGTTCTCAGCCAATGATGTGTAGATTCTTTGCAATGCTTACATTGTCTACAAATGCTTAACAGCGGCTGCGCTTTCACTCCACAGGTATGAAGAGTTGATTCCGTACTTCGACAGCACCACATGTGGCATGCACAAGCAGTATGCTTGGACTATGGCAAACTCTCTAAAAGAGCACAATCACTCTTTGGGTTACTTATCCCCTATCTCGTTGCCTGTTGTAGCATCCTCCCCAGCCTGGATCCCGCCAATGACTATGCCGCACACGGATCTGTATATTACACATCTTTATTCTTCTGTGTATTAATGCAAACTCAAATTCTAAATCAAGCCTCCATTTTATGCTGCTGTAACACCTAAGTCACACTTTTAAGAAGACTATTCAGAACCAAAAGGGCTTCATCATAAAACCCACAAGACACTACAATGGGAAGATAGTAACCTCACAAAATAATTAATAAAATGACTGGCATGTGTGTCATGCTGCATCACATGATGAAATCTGATGAGCTTTTTGTACAAGAATATATCCTTTGCATCTGTTTTATTTGTGTATGACAGGACACAGACACTAGGAAAAAATACACAAGATCAAGTATACTCTCAAACAGATGTTGGAAATTAGACCATCATGAAAATGATGTTTTTCCAGATGAAAATTTGACTAAGCATAAACTCGGGAAGCAAAGTGTCAATTATGAAGGAAAATTATGTTTATTACACACAGCTTTGCAGACAAAGATGGAGGGACAAAAATAAATGCTAAAAGAAATAGCACAAATAAAACATTATTTATTTCATGATATCATGTTTCCCAACTATTTAACACAAAAGCAGGAACTTCTCACTAGGCAGCACTTTGAAGGGGCCATACGATGAATGATTTCACAAACTTTCTACAGCAGATATCAAATAAAGGGACTTTCTGCAATACATATTATTGAAGCTTGTTAGAGCTGCAGGATGAGGTAAATAAAGAGAACGGCTTTTTCTCTGTAGTGGATGACAGATTAAGATCCACATTTCTGAACCTCTCTGCCGCACTTGAAATGACCCCTTGCCAGTCCTTATATTAGAGTCAACCTCTAGAGTTTTAGCACATTAAAATTTTTTGTTCATATAGGGACATGATCACTTTCAGTTATAGCCCAAATTCAGATGTAATCCATTTTATTTACGTGACCCTGACTGAACTCAAAAGTTAACCATTGTACACAAAATCTTGCTGTAATCCAATCTTGACTATAATTTGCCCTTGAAAGTAACATTTTTAAACAATTTGAGCGTTCAAAATTCGGGCTTTATCTGTTAAATGTGTTGCCTACTGCGGGCTGCGTGAGCGCATCCCTTGCATGGAAAAGCATCATCACGGCTAGCCCGGTATTAGACTTACTTGCAATCATGTATTATCCCGGGGGAGCCAATTCCATAACGAGGCGAGCGGTGATATCAAAGCTGCAGTTTATTTAATCAACTTCTCCTGGGAGCAAGAGAGAAAACAGGAATTAGCAACAAGAAAATTAACTACTGGTCTCTGGTCTCCAACACTTATATGTTGAAGACTAACAAATAAAGCATTTCTTCAATGAATCAGCGTCGCCTGGGAGACTATTTCTAAGGATGTGTCTCAAGAATGCTAATCCATCTGGGTCTACCTTCGTTAGTCTTAATGTTATATATGTGAAAATCCCTTAATCCGTTTACAGCCAGGCCTGAAAGCAAGCTTGTGTCTTGGAACATTATAATAGAATAACAGACCATGAACACCCCAAAAGATACATTCTGACCGTTTAATTATATTTGACCATTTTTTTAATTTTAATGTTTTATAACATTCTCTGTGATAGTGAGAGTGAAAACACTAAGCATTTATTCACTCTTTCACCATTCACTTAAAAGTATTCTTGTGAATAGGAGCAACTGGATTGGGACTGTTGGACCTCCTTGGGGCACCCTTGGCCTTCATTTAGAGAAGGTTGAAGCGTGATAAAACAATGTACTATGTGTGTGTCAGTAAGATTTATATGCAATTCAATTCAATATAAGTGGTGTGTTTTTACGCATCAAAAATGCAGCAGTTTCACATCACACCACAAAAACAACTTGCCAGTTAGCACCAGTAAAAAATGCAAGGGCGCACATTTCTCAAGAAGTGACACAGTGCAGCACAGCAAGTCACCTTGCTCTGCTGCGCTATGTGACCGGCAAAGGGTAGGAATGCACTGTATCTATTATTAAACTGCACATTCCTGTCTTTTCCCAGCGCTGGTTAGAAATGTACTGCCTAGCGCCAATGCAGGCACTCTAGCATCATGGCGCAAGAGCGCCTGCTTTGTAAGCAGGATTCTTTTTGTGGTGGAAGGAACCTTCCTGCACAAAAATAATCCCCTGAGGCATTTTTCTGTTTCTGTGTGTGCTGTACAATACAGCATACAAAAAAGAGAGAAAAACTAGGAGAAATGAACATCTTTCTCCTCTGTATATCTCACCTAGGGAGGAGTAGCAGTTTTGGCTCATTCCAAAGTGTACCACTTAGGCTAAAGTTGGGAATACGTCAAAATCCAAGAGTGTTGCATAGGAAAACCCATGCACCACCCATGGAACACCTTTGTGGGGCAGAATAAGCACAACACAGCGATTTGTGCTGAATTGCATTGGTCTAGATTTATCAAGCCACTCTGGGCCACGCAAGGTGGCCTTGCATGGCTTGATTAATCACATTTTAAGGGTTGTGTCGCTTTTGCACTCTATTGCATGGTGCAAGATGCAACACTTTATACATTTGATCCTAAATTTGTACCTGTACATGTGGGTAAAACATGCAGGAACACCGCTTTTGAATGTTAATTTCTGTTTAGTGCTAGATTTGAGGGAATATTCTGATTTCGCAAATGAGAAGCGAGGGTGGGATTTAAACAAAGAAAATTTATTAGTGTCATAATGGTGAAAATAACAAATAATATTTAATGAATATTATTTTGGTACATTAATCACAAATGTTAACCAAGGAAAAGCATGTTGCATATGCCCTCTTTTGAGGTCCACAGGCTAGATTTCCCTAGTGGTCATACAGCTTTGTGTGTCAAAAAGGTCGAAGCCTGGCAAGGATGTTACGAGAAAAGGGACAGCCCTCATACCTTGCAACCTGGGCCATAACTGCAAATACAACTTACAGTGTGTTCTTCTGAATTTATTTGTTAACAATTAATTATTTGAATAGCATGATTAATGTATCCCTGCTCAAAAATATGAACGTCTAATAGCATATGCAGATTTCCTTTTAGGGACTTCACTCTGGTCACTGGTTAAACTATTATAAGTAAAACATAAGGTACTATGGTAAAAGGTAAAGTGATAAAGGGGATGACACACTGTTTAGTTAATTGTGGCAGAGGAATGAATGTGTATATAAACAGTGGACAAATCAAACTGCGACAGTTCAGGATTTAGTCCAGAGAGATCTGGCTGAAATTTTTAATGAACCGACAACATGAGTTATAACATAATGTATGTCTAAGAGAGCGTTGCTTTAAGAAAGAACAGTCAAAATCCAAAGTTGGTGACATAGTTCTCGACCCTTAGATAGTTCTTTTGAAGAATTACTTAGGGAAGAGGGCAGCCTTTGTTACAGCCCCATAAGTGAAGTTGGTAGCCGGTACCCTCACCCAGTAATGCAAGCTCCCTTTAGTACAATCTAAAAAAAGTATGAGCGCCAACAATTCTAACCTTCTTCAATATCCACTCAAATAATACACCCAAGAACCTCCTAGTATTGTCTCCTTATCCACCACCGTCCCATTAAAGTCTCTTTAAAATCAATGATGAGAAGAAGGATGCATCATTCCTCTAGCTGCGAACTACCCTTTCTGAACAGCTTCAGGATAACTGGAGGTGATAGGTGATTCAAGAATTGCCATCATGGAAAAAAGATACAAGAAGAGAGCCAAGTTGTACATTTACATTTCTTGTTATAAGGTAAGCCTTGAACCATTTTAAAAGAAATATTAGATGAAAGCTAGACAGCTGTGACAACGCTCATGATTTTTAGTTTTGGCTTGGATATTGACTCTAGAGAAACGCATTTACAGCCAGCCCATCTCAAGGGGTCGAAAAACAGACTCAAACTACATTGACTGCTATAAGGAGACACAAAATATGTCAACTACAATCATACCTCAATAATTGCATTAACATTATTAAACATAAAAAACACTTTTAGGTAAAACAATTATTTGAAAGAAACATTGCATACAAATGTTGGACATAAAAATAAATATATTTCAACACAAAATATTTATAATTCACCCCAATAAAATATATAACTACATTTATAACAATATGCCAAAATAAATTGGCATAAACTACAAACATATATACAACAATATAAATATACACACATATAAATCTATCAGACTACATATCAAACACTTTAAATAAGACCTAAATTAGCGTTTACCATCGAAGGACATAACTGATGCAAAAAAATCAAACAAAAACTAAACTAGATAATAAAATTAAACTATAAACAACCTTAACCAATAAAATCAGGCAAAATTTCAATCAACAATATAAAAGGCATATACAATTTAATCAACTAAATACTTTAAAAAAGACTGATGCTGCAAGATGAGGAAACTGCCAGAATCTCTGACCAGACTCTTGAAAAAGAAATACATATATCTTGACCGCTACCTAACCAAGTAAGTAAAACTCAAATAAAAAATGTAAACTGACAAATATTTTACAAAACACTCTCCAACTTCTATCTCTTTACATATATTTGCTAAAAGAAAAGTGATTACCTGCCAGGAAAAAACACCTGTCATAAACCAGCGAAAAGATATAACAAACAAAGTATACATAAATTAATAAAAAATATAAATTCACCTGAAAAGTGGGTAAAAATAAAGCTAACCACCTTAACCTCTACAAACTTCCAACAGATGAACATTTGAATGAAACTGATGCTTTTTTTCCAACAGAAAAGAGATAGTATCTGCTCCACATTACAACACTCCCAACTGAAAAGCTGCAAAACAGTGCAAAGCTTTTAAAAGGAACATAGATGTAAGTATAAATAACAGAAGCAGTTGCATAATTGTATATGTAAACTTTAAAAAGTATTAATTTATACTATTACACTACTTTCAGATAAAATGACTGAAAGAAAGAGCTAAATATATAACATCCCACATAAGAAAGCAGTTACTAGGGGCCTCATTACGAGTTTGGAGGTCGGACCGCCAGATCGCTAGGTTGGAGGCCCTGAAAAGACCGCCATGATGACAGTCTTTCTGAATGCCCTATTGCGAATTACACAGGCAGGACCGCCAACCAAAAAAGGCAGACTGGCAGCGGCGCAGAGGCCTTGAAATAAGCCGTCCGACCTCCACCGCCAACAGCACAGCGACTAACCACTGATTGTATTACAAGCACACATTCGTCATGGCAGACCCCCATGGCGGTCAGCCAACGGCGGTCCAAACCATGGCGGTCCGCAGTCAGCAAAGTAAAACACAACTGCACATTTGATGAATTTGAAAACAACACAGCTTGCACACATTCCCACACTGGACACACCTGCAAAAAACACTGTAAAACATTCCTCTTCACACACCACAATCCTTTGCATTTACAGCGCCAAACACAGAAGCCATAGCACCTTTTTTTGTAGGATACATAGATTAGGCACCCCTTTTTTCACCATCCCATTGAACACCTTGCACACACTTTTGACCAATAACACCCTTTTGCACTTCCCCTGTTTAGTAAGTCAGTGTCACCTTTTTTTTGCACCGTGGCACGTCTAAAAATCCATGTTTCTCAGGAGATGAGTTAAGAGTCATGGTGGATGAAATTATAAGAGTAGAGCCACAATTGTTTGGAGCACAAGTCTAGTCTACTCCTCTCAGCAGAAAATGGAAATGTGGGACAGTATAGTCAACAGAGTGAATGCTGTAGGCACCACCCTGCACACAAGGGAGGACATTAGGCGGAGATGGAACAACCTCAGGGGCAAGTCCGTTCCCTTGTCTCCAGGCACCAGCTCCAGGCCAAGAGGACTGGCAGTGCCCCTTTTAGTGCCCCATTACATCTCTTTCTATGGGAGGAGGATCTCTTGGCCATCCTGCATCCTGGGGGCTTGACAGGTATGCCTGGGGGAGTGGAGTCTGATGAGTCACAACACTAAAAATTTCACCAAAATGCTATGTCATGCATGCCCACAGCTCACCTTTTGCCACTTTTAGTGTAATTCCATTCACTGGCCCAGTGTCCACCAGTCCAAAGACCTCTATTTGGCAACTCACATGTGAAGTGTACTTACTAGGGGAGATTACATTTGCATAGTGTGTGTAGTATAAGGATTGGCATGACTACAACTCCCAGCAGGCATTAGTCCTGTAACTAGAAACTTTAGCACAGTGGACACATGCTACAATACATCTGCTAGTAAACTCTCAATTGAAGTGTACGCACTTGGGGGCAGAACATTGGTCACATGTGTGTACAGGAGAGAGTGACATGACTGTGGCTCACAGGAGGCACTGTGTCAGCCACTCCAAACAACAGAACAGTGGTCACTTGTCTAAAGACCACTGTCTGGCAACTCCCAATGTAAGTTTACTCAGCTGGGAGGATACCATTTGTCAAATGTGGGACATAGAGGGAGTGACATGACAACTAATGCCAGGAAGGCCCTGTGTCTGTAAAACCAACTACCAGGACAGTGTTCTTTTGTCCAAATACCATTGTTTGGTAACTCTCAAATGAAGTGGACTCACCTGGAAAGACAATATTTGCTTAGTGTGTTTAGTACAGAAAGTTACATGACTGCAACTCCCAGGAGGCCCCGTACCTGTAACTTCGAACACCAGACCAGTATACTCTTGTCCAAGGCCCCTGTGTCTTAACTCTCAATGAAGTGTACCCACCTGGGAGGATACCATTGTCAAGTGTGTGTAATACAGGGAGTTACATGACTGCTACTCCCAGGAGGCTCTCTTACTGTCACTCCAACCACTAGCCCAGGGTCCTCTTCTCCTAAGACTTGTGTTTGGTAACTTAAATGAAGTGTACTTACCTGGGGGGATAAAATTTGTATAGTGTGTAGTACAGGGACTGACATGACTTCTAAGGCCAAGAGACACTGTTTCTGTGACCCCAAGAACCAGCACAGTGTTCTCTTCTCCAAAGAACCCTGTTTGGCAACTCAATTCCAAATTAATTTTCACTCACCTGGGGGGAAGACATTTGTCAAGTATTGGAGAGTAGCGAGAGTGACCTGACTGCAACTCCCAGCAGGCCCTGTTTCTATAACTCCAAACACCAGCACAGTATTCTCTTCTCCAAAGACCCCTGTTTGGCAACTCAATCCCAAACGAACTTTACTGACTGGGGGGATAACATTTGTCAAGTACTGGAGAGTAGTGAGAGTGACCTGACTTCAATTCTCAGGAGGAGGATATTTGTATGATGTGTGTAGTACAAGGAGTTACATGACTGAAAAGCCCGGATGCAGAGAGAACACCAGCACAGCGTTCTTTTATCCAAAGACACCTTTGTCTCAACTCTCTATTGGAGTGTATTCACCTGGGAAGATGATATTTGTATAGTTAGTGTAGTACAGGGAGTGGCATGACTGCTAAGGCCAGGAGGCTCTGTCTCTTCAAATCTAATCACAAGCCCAGTTTTCCCATGCCTAGATACCCCTGTGTTTAAACTCTCAAATGAATTTCACTTATCTGAGAGGATAACATTTGCATTGCAGTGGGAAGCAGAGGAAGTGAATGGAATGCTAAGCCCAATAGGCCCTGTGTCTCTAACTCCAACCACAAAAACAATGTTCACTAGCCCAAATCCATCTATTTATGAACTCGAAATTGAGGTTTGCGCAGCTGGGAGGATACCATTTGCTAAGTGTGTAGAGCATTGGGAGAGACCTGACTGCAACTCCCAGGAACCACTGTTTCTCTAACTCCAAACACCAGAACAGTGTTCACTGCTAGCACCAGGGAGGGACTCAGATACAGATCATGCTCAAATCAGAGATATGCCTGGCCACCCTGCTCCATCTTGACCTGCTAACCCAAGATGAAACTAATGAGCGTAGGAGGACACCTTACCCAGAGTGTAAAATGATATTCCCAAAGGCCTCAAGATGCATAACCAGAATGGTACTGGCAGCAGACATATTCACACTGCACTGACCACATGGTTACTCCAGTCAGATATATAACAAACTCCTGGGTCTGCCTAAATCACAATCAGCTAGGCCTCAAAATGGGCAAAGCCATATCTAGCCTAGACACTGTTTTGCCCGCACTGGTGGCAAGATGCCATTTTCAGTCCATCCTTCCAAGGGCTAGTGATCTGCACATCTTAGCAGCTGCTTGACTCAGATGGAATTGGCGTTCTTCACAAATGGCAGGTCATGCAATCAATACCATGGGTACTTGCCACAATAAGATTAACTGTAAAATATCTTTGTACAAGGTCTATGCTTTATGTTACACTAAATTGTTGGAGGTAGCTGTCATAATACAACCAGTGACATTGTATCTTTCACATCAACAGGTCGAGCTGCCTCTGGGCACACAGAGAGCACAAAAGAGACTGTCACAACCCCCCTGGATGAAGCCCTCAGTGAAGAAGACACTCCTGGACATCTGGACGTGGAGATTGTTCTGTTCCATCTGGGCAACCTGGTCAGACACCAACAGTGAGTCTTACAGTGGCCACACCAACACCTCCTAACTCGGTTTCCTCTACATCACAGGAAACCATTCACCCCTGAACCTGTGTTCTGAGCACAGTGTCCTACATCTCGTGCCCCCAGTCCTGGATCCTGAGTTGCAGTGCAACATTTCCAACAGTGATGGTCCAGGAACCAGTGGGAGAGGGCACCATAGGGCTAGGGCACAGGACCATAGGGCAGGGTATGTGGGAGGGATGCTGTGGGCCAATGGGGTGAGTCCACTATGGCTGCTCCTGGCCAGGACACCATCAGCCAAGTCTTGGGGTCTATCAGTACTCCCAAGGCGTGATGGGTCAGGTCTTGACTTAACTCCAGGAAATCGAGTAAGCACAGAGGGACATCCATAGGGATATGGATGAACAGTGGGAGGCTCACAATACTAACATGGCCTCCCTAACAGGGGTGATGAGGAACATTAACACCACCCTAAGAAGGGCCCTACAACACCACTTTACCCTTTCCTTTGGTGAATCAACACCAGGCCCTTCTTCATTGGTAGAATCAAAAATTGGAGGGATTGGGAGAGATAATGGTCCAGTGTAGAGTCTGCAATGTCTGACGGGCACACCCCAAAGGGGGGCTCTTTGCTGGAGATCTTTTTCACGATGATGCCTTGACCCCCAGAAGGTGGGTTCAGAAAGGTAGAAGAGAAAGGAATCAGTAGAGTAAAATTAGCTCACAACCCTGATCACAGAATAACTGATTTATTAGTCCATCCAGGGTATGGGCCAAGATTAAAAGTAGTAGGGAGAGTGCACCCGAAACAATGATCAGGTACTCTTAATCAAATTCGTTTAAATCTTAGGAAGGTCAGGCACTACCACACCTTTCCTGAAACTTGGGTCGACATGTTTCGCGTCTGTGTGGTCCAGCCGGATCCTCTGACGCTTCTTCAGGACCAAAAACAACATAAACTTCTCCTACCATGAATAAATGAAAAGGAAGGCTCCTATAACTTACAACCTGTTAGTCATAGTATCTCCAGTCACTTACATAAAGTCCAAAATTGTATAGAACTTACTAATCCTACACGTTGCCCTGCAACCAAATGCACAAAAGTCACTTGTGAGGCTCAATAAAAATTAGTTAATAACAATTCAACAATGGTTTTATGCAACACATGCGAATCTGTGAACATTCAGGTGATAGTGCGAAAAGTGCCACACTGGTGGAAATGTGTCGAAAAGGAAGAAAGGAAAAGTGCTTACCCCCCTAATTTGAGGAACGCACTTCATGGGATAGCTGAGGCCAATGGTCGGCCGACAAAATTACTAATGATTGAGTAGACAAAGAGAGGTACAGTCTTAGTTATAACACATTCAGATATTGATAGCAGTGATATACTAACAACAAAGCCGAAGGTCAGGTATATATCAGTCTTAAAAAGACTCAAGAGGAAAACATTTAACTCAGGTCATCCATATTAGTATAATCTACATTAAAGAGAAACAAGGAAAGCTTGTGGAGTTTACAAGTACCATATCGTAGTGATTCAATAAAGTATGTAGAATTTACTGAAAAAAGGTCACTGTATGACGTGTGACGCGTATTGACTAACTCCAGTTTCTAAAATAAAAACGCTAATTATGGGCGTGCATATCAGTATACACATCCGTAAGCGTCGTGATAATGGATAGCAAATTGGCCGGTACAATCGTGTCAGTACAATCCAAAAAGTAAAGTCAAAGGGGTCAGGATAGCGCTAAAGGTGCACATCCCCAGACTATCGTCAAGCACTTACTTGTGACTGCAGCAAACCGCGCGGGGTAACCTACCCCTCGCCATGCTCCCGAATGAGTGGGCACGGCCGCAGTTGTTGCTGATTAAAGAGAGGTCCAGCGGAAATGCAAGCGTCGTCCTGACGTCCCCGTTGCTAAGCAACGTGTTCCAAACCCAGCTGGCGAAAAGAAAGACTAGTATGGAAACAGAAAAAAGCCTCATAGTTGCGAGAAGCGAAGAGAAAAGGAATGGAACCGAGGTTACACGGTCATTCGGCTCAATTAGAACAGCTAGGTCCGCCTCAAAAAAACACAACATTCAAGGCATGAGTGTGCAAGTAGCAAAAAAAAAAGGAAATTTAGGAATACAAATAAATAAAAAAACGACAGTGTTGAATCATACACACAAAAAGTAGTCTGTGGCACTCAAAAATAGAATGTAGAAGAGTCTCAAACGAGTGTTGGTCAAAACATCAGCATCAGGCAGGAGCAAGGGAATATCCAATAGTGTCCCAACTGTCCTAGTCACGGGTAATACCACATGGGGGGTGGGGGCATGGAACCATAGTATACTAGTTCTAGCTCCAATAGAAGTGAACCCGGTCAAGAATAGCGGCCAAAACAATGGCCGGTGATCATATTACACCAAGCCGTAGGGGTAGTCATCGCTGTAGTCATTGCTGTAGTAGGCGAACCCAAGGAATATCGTCATTCAGACCCCTCACATGGGTTTTCAATCTGTACACCCAGCGTTGTTCAAGTTCCAGTCTGAAGAACCACCCACCACATATCATCTGGGCTATGATTGACCTCCAAATAGTGTATGCTAAGCTTGGTGGTAGCACGACGGCATCTGATGTTACTGCAATGCTCGTTGATTCTCAGTTTGACTGCCCTAGTAGTCATGCCTACATAGCGTAACTCGCAAGGACATGTAATCAAATAGATACAATTGCGAGTGTTGCAGTTAGTATGTCTCATTAATCGCCATGTGCCTATTGGTTCAAGTTCCAAGGTGTCCGTGCGTTTCGCTAAGTTACATATATTGCAACTGCCACAGGGAAAATGCCCTACAACTGGAGGAAGATCCCAAAGGGCTCGTTGCCTGGGAAATCCAGCACGCACACGAGGGCGTGTGTGCACCAGTATGTCTTTTATATTGGTAGTCCTCTTAAAAGCAAAGAGAGGCTTCGAAAAACCCTCTCCGCCGCTGCACAAAATCGCCCATCGTTTATTGACCGCTTTCTTAATAGAATTTGACAGGGGGGTAAATGTGGACACACAAGTCAACCTTGTTCCAGTGGAACGAGGGATTGCCGTGAGTAGTGCCTCCCTAACGCAATACTTGGCCCGCTTGTAGGCAGTGTTAACCACACAACCAGGGTAGTGACGTTCATTTAGTTTAGTAGCGAGTTCCTTGGCTTGAGATTCATAAGAAGAAAGATTACTATAATTACGGCGTAGCCGAAGGAATTGACCAAAAGGGAGATTCTCTCTAAGCGCTCGTGGATGGTGACTCTCAAAAAGAAGCAAAATATTTCGATCAGTAGGTTTGTGGTACGTACAGGTCTTCAATTTGCCACCATCTATAATGATCAATAGATCCAAAAAAGGAATCTGAGTTGTCGAAACCGAAGAAGTGAATTTCAAAAAAGGGTCTAAGCTATTAATCCACAAAGTAAATCCTTCTACATCTGAAAGCGGACCCTGCCAGACGATCAAAATATCGTCTATATATCGTCTCCACAGTTTAATGTTGTCAAAGTAAGGATTGGTGTGTGGCAATATAAAATGCTTCTCAAAGTCGTACATGTATAAACACGCTAAGCTGGGGGCAAAGGTACTCCCCATCGGCGTACCTCGAATCTGATGGAAAATGAGCTCTTCAAATTGAAAATAATTTACTTTCATGGCTAGAGAGGCACAGTGCATTATGAAATGGACAGGAGTGACTCTCTCAGATCTAGTAGAGAGGAGAGCCGACTCAACTACTCTCAGTGTGGCCTCTTGCGGAATGTTGGTATATAACGCTTCCACATCTAAAGTAATGAGTGCATGTATGTGAACGGTCGTATTGATTAATTCAATCAGATTGAGGACATCTTTAGTGTCCTTCAGATAAGTGGCTGAGTCACGTACAATAGGTTGTAGAAAATGGTCGCAAAAAGTGGATAAAGTTTCAAGTACAGACCCTATCCCTGACACAATCGGGCGACCGGGGGGCGGGATCTTCCCTTTATGAATCTTGGGAAGGCAGCAGAAGTAGGGAATACGGGGATTCGTGGTCATCAAAAATTCAGCTTCTTTCTAAGAAATCCACTAGTTGTTGGAAGCCTCTTCTAACATCCCTCGTATTTCAGTTTGTAGTCTTGCGGTAGGATCTTGAGTAATCTGAACGTAGTATGTGGAATCTCCTAATAGTCGTAAGCACTCATGCCTGTAGTCCACTGTATTCATAACCACTATTGCGCCGCCCTTGTCTGCTGGTTTGATCACTATGTTAGTATCATTTTCCAAAGCCTTCAAGGCATCCTTCTTTCTGTTGGATAGGTTGACGAAACCACGTCTAGGGCGAAGCTTAGTGCCATTGGTGCCAGACACTGAAAGGAAGGCCCTGCCAGAGGAACAAGCCTCAGACACCCCTTCCTCTATAGCAGCAGATTCCACCACACAAGCGGGGATGTCCAATGAAGAATCCAGGAGGTGCAGATGGCAAGACACCTGCCACTGCCAGCAAGTGACCTATTCCTAAAGGAACACCTTTGTGTGCCACACATTCACTCTATGGACTGATCCTGAACTACCCACCTGTTTCAATGGAAGTAGTACCCTGGACTTTGGACTCCCAATGGTGTGACATCTACCCCAGTTAATTCACTCACCATGACTGACACCTTCACTTCAATATTTTTCTTCTTTTAGGTCCAAATTTTATTTACTGCATCAGCGCTGTAATACATTCACCCATCACAAACTAGTCGTCTGCTTGCTTAAGTTCAACATTTTGCTATGGAGAGATGTGAGACCATGTGAAACATATGATGAAGATGCAACCTACTTGTGCAAGGAGCGATATGTTACAGGTACACAGTGCCCTGTTCAGGATTACAACCATTACGTACAAACACATAAGTACAAGTGTAAGATTGTGTGACTCATACTGATTCAAAGTACATATTCCAGGGTACAGCCCCCTAGACCACGGAAGGGAGGGATTTGTCAGACACTGTCCTGTAGCATGGGCAAACATTAAAGTGGATGATGTTAGCAGCTTGAGCCTTTTCACATACCACGCCGAAGTAATCCAAGCTCACATAGTCCAATATATAGACAGATGGCAGTACAACAGTCTCTTATCACAGGCCCATCCGAATCCAATGACCATGTCTCTGGTCTCTGGTGGTATGACACAAACTTATGTCAGTGTTGTGACACAGGCACTGTGGCCTGCAATGACGAAACACATCTACAGCTACATACAGGTCATACAGGAAGAGTGTTTAGCCAATGTGATGGGTGAATGGCTTGTTCGCAATCTGTGACTACATATTTCATGCCCACATGATGACACACATGATGCAATTGGCCCAACACAGCACACAAAACAAGTCCAATGTGCACTTTAGACCTTTCACCCAAACACTGTGCAAGCAGCCTTGGCACAGGTCTTATACACCCCAAGTCTGTGGCATTACCTGGAACAATCTATGTCCACATTTGCATGTCAGAACAGCATCAGATACTGAAATTCCCACATGAGGATGTCATAATAAAGGCACCTATACAAGGACAAAACAAGGCGTATAGGCTTGTAAACATACCTATCACACAAATCACGTGGCAAGCTACTGGATATTTAAGTACATTGAAACTGACACTAACAAAGCAACATCATCAAGGTGGGGACATGTCAAAGGTGCTTTCTCCAGGCAGCCTTTGGCTGAATATAGCAGAGTAAAAGCTCCCTAGTTGTTGCTAAAACACTCTGCTCCACACATTCTCACAACTACAGTTCAATGGACATTCACAGTCATTACAACTCATGACATACTTACACTCATGAGAAGTAGCTGTTGATGAGATATTCCCGCAAGTCAGCTCCTTCCTGTTCACCACTGTGAGGATGCCAAGCAAGTGAGGATGACAGTGGTGAGCAGGAAGGAGCTGACTTGCACGAAGATCTCATCAACAGCTACTTCTCATGAGTGTAAGTATGTTGTGTGATGTAATGATTCACTTGGCATTTCAGGATTCTCACGCAGTGGCACTGCAGGCTCCCCCTCCTCTAGGATGTACCGGATGTCGCTCCGCAGGGCCATGTTGTGGAGCATGCAGCATGCCACAGTGATCTTACACACTTTCCCGGGTGAGTAGAGGAGGGCTGTACCAGTCTGGTAAAGACACCTAAATCTGGCCTTCAGGAGCCCAAAAGCCCACTCCACTACCTATCTTGTTGTTATATGGGCCTTATTGAGGCATACTTCCCCTGGTGTAGTTGGATTCCTCACTGGCATCAACAATCTAAGACAGCTCGGATATGTGGAGTCTCCTGTTAAGGAATGGCACATAGGTGAAACAATGAGTCACTCACTTTATGATTGTAGCACCAGACATTGCACACACAGGACAGATGTGACTTACCAACCAGCCAGGCCCTCTCAAGGTACAGTAGTGACATCATCTGGGGTATGGTGCTGTTCTACATTATGAAGGAATCATGGTCTGAACACGGAAAACAGGCACAGACATATGAAATGTATAGATCGGACAAACAAACAACTTGCATGTTGATGGAATGGAAGTTCTCTCCTTTGCAATACACTTGTTTGTTGGCCTGCAGTGGGACCAATCCAACATGTGTGCCATCAATGGCCCCACCACATGTGGGATGCGTGAAATCCATAAGTCAGCCTATTTATGGGCTCAATCCACACATCAGGGGAAACCGGAATTAGCTGTCCAGGTGTTTCAACATTGCTAAGAAGACATCCTTCAACACCAGACTGAACATAGGCTGGGACATGCCAGCAGGTAGGGCCTCTGTATGTTGGAAGGACCCTGTGGCTAGGAAGTGCAATACTGAAATAACTTGTGCAATGGGTGGTATGCTGGTTGGATAGCTAATAGCTAACTAATAGCTGGCATCAGATCTGGCTCCAACTGATGGCATAAGTCCAATATTGTTTGCCTATTCAGAGGGTAGAGCAGTATGATGTGTTGTTCTTCTGTGGTCTAAAGGTCTGGCAGTGGACGGTAGACCGGAGGTTGTGGCATCCTCCCTCTCCGCAGGTACCTATGTATGACAAGACATAATTTTTAGTCAGTGTCCACAGCGGCAAACATGTTGAATCTCAATGATATCATGTGACAATGCATTTCTGATTGGATAGGCATGGCACCCAGCACACATCACAGCTGCAAATAACACAAGGGTCATGTTAGAAATGGAGTCTTTGGTTAGCAGTCAGGTTACCCCCTGTCCAAGCAAGGACCCTCGCTCTAGTCAGTGTAAAGGAGAATCACCCTTGGTTAACCCCAGCTCACCCCCTTGGTAGCTTGGCACAAGCAGGCAGGCTTAACTTCAGAAGAAATGTGTAAAGTATTTGTACCAACACACACAGTAATTCAGTGAAAACACTACAAAATGACCCAACACCGGTTTAAAAAATAGAGAATGTATATCTAAACAAAACAAGACCAAAACTACAAACATCCAACATATACAAGTCAAGTTATGAATTTTCAAAGAATAAAAGTCTTGATCCTTAGAAAACAGTGAGAAGGTGGTCAGTGCTCAAAAATCCCTGGGTAGTATTAAAATAAAGCCACATGGGCTAGTGTGTGTCAAAAAAGGCCAGCGATGCGTTGACTTCTCACTCGCAAGCGAGACCGCACGTCTTTCCTTCTCTGGCCGGGTCGGCGGGCGTCATTTCTCCTCTCCCGCTAGATAGTGATGCGTTGATCCTGATGGGCACCTTGGGTCCAGGCAGGCTTTGCATTGTTTTTCTACTCCCACCGATGTTGCGTTGAAAATCTTGTCGCGCAGTATCACAAAACCACACTGTGTGGGGTTTGTGTCGTCATCAACCTCTGTTAGCGGGTGTTGCGCATCGTTTCTCCAGCAGCGTTGCATCGATCTTCCAGCTGTGATGAAGGTGGAGCGTTGATTTCATCCACGAAGCCAGCGGAGTGTCGTTTATTAGCCACGTCACGGAAGGTGCGTCGAAAAATTCCCCGCATGGCAGTCTGTGCATGGATTTTCTGTGTTTGTCTGCCAGCTTCACCTTTCAAGGGCCCAGGAATTGGATAGGGAACCACTTGGCAGGACAGGAGTCTCAGCAGAGAGTCCAGGTGCTGGCAGGGGAAGTCTTTGATGGCCCTGAGACTTCAACAACAGGAAGCAAGCTCAGTTCAAGACCTTGGAGATTCTTCTCAAGCAGAAATGCACAACAAAGTCCAGTCTTTGTCCCCTTTTACAGGCAGAAGCAGCAACTGCAGGATAGCCCTACAAAGCATAGGCACAGGCAGGGGCAGCACTTCTCCTCAGCTCTTCAGCTCTTCTCCTTGGCAGAGATTCCTCTTGATTCCAGAAGTGATCTAATTTTCAGGGGTTTTGGGTGCTCTTCTTATACCCCTTTCTGCCTTTGAAGTAGGCCTACTTCAAAGAGAAGTCTCTATTGCTTTTAAGATCCTGCCTTGCCCAGGGCCCAGACACAGATCAGGGGGTTGGAGACTGCATTGTGGGATGGCAGGCACAGCCCTTTCAGGTGTAAAGGACCACTCCTCCCCTCCTTCCCAGCACAGATGGCTCATCAGGATAAGCAGGCTACACCCAGCTCACTTTGTGTCACTGTCTAGAGAGAGGTGCAAACAGCTCTACTGTCAAACTGGCCCATACAGGGAATCCACAAACAGGCAGTCACAGAATGGTTTAAGCAAGAAAATGCCTACTTTCTAATAATGACATTTTCAAACACACTAAAAACCAACTTGGCGGATGCCTGTCCTACTCCACTGGATATTAGGAACCACCCGCGTCCACCAGCGGAAGTCATCATGGCAGTAGGTGGTTGCAACCATGGCAGACACAGCCATAGGCTAAAGCTGTTACCAGTGGCGGTCGCGGGCCAATGGCTGTGTCTGCCCCGTACGTGACCACCAAGCTCTGCAGATTCACTCACTTGACTTCGGACACTGCTGACAGCAACACCTCCACAACCTGAGTTGCTGTGTGCTGCCTCCTATAGCAGTCATGCCACTGCAGATTATAGGGCCCCTGGTTTCTCACCAGATGAGCTGGAGAGGCTGGTATCTGAGGTCCTACCAACGCATGGGCAGCTCTATGGCTCACCAGAGGAGCAGGTGAGCCACTCATGTACACAGTTTTCTCTGTACGTCACCATCCTTTCCATCCTCAAAGGCTAGAATGTGCCCATGTGTGCTAGTTTGGTTTTTTGTGTGCCTGTAGTTGCGGTTGGTGTGGCATCTATGGGATGTAGAATGTGCAGGTACTGGTGGCCAGTGCCATATGTTAATTTCAGTCACATTGTGTTGTGTGAGGTTTTTGGGGTCCTAGATCACCCTTTTGTTGGATGCACATAACTAGGTAAGGAGACATTACTGCCACCCAGTGCCATATCTTTCTTCATGATTGCTGTGAATCTCAGACATATATCGACATGACAGCATGAGCATGTGGTATGAGTCATTTGAGAGTCATGTGAGTAATGTGTATAGTGCCACAGATCTTACAAGTCACTTCTGAACTTGCTAAATTGTTGTGTGCAAGGCATAGCATGAGTCACTCTGCCCTTTAAGTTGCCACACTCACCTCAGGCCAATTGGTGTTGGCTACATGATGTACTGTCATGGTTGGAAGTGATCGGAATAGAGTGTCATGTAGGTTAGGTCAGCTCAGCCTGTAGAGACCAGGGCCTGTTCGATGTATCTCCCAGTATGGGACCTAGTCTAGGCTGCGGTAGAGTCACTATTGCTATGCAACTGTGGCACTGTGTCCATTTCCTGTACCTCATCAGATCCTGCCATGTGGCCAATATGATGCTCTGGTGGCAAAAACCTACTCTGAATACCTCATTCCTTTGACTAGATTAGGAATGGTACAGAAGTAAATCATTATTTTAGTCGATGTGTGCATTTAGCATCATTGTCAATGTGTGTCTCAGACTTATGACACATCCCTTATTCCCACAGCTCTGTTATCACCTTTACACAGGTCATATTTGTCCTGTACAGGCATAATGTATTAGTGACAGTCCCACAAAGCAGACAGTGTGTTGATTCTTGGGAATCCATGATGTGTGACTCAGTAGCTTGGTCACATTGCAGGAACTGTTCAATGCATGCCTTTGTTTGTTGGATGCTATCTCTGTAGGACAGACACATGTGCCCAAAGAAGTGTTCTGTGGTATAGGTTTATACTACAGAACCCCGCCCCCTGAGTGGCATGAGCCTGCATTTGTCATTCCACATGTCCACAAATGAACAAGGAAGACACTTTCTGTATGCACAATGGCAGCCCCGTGATTGTTGCTCCTGTAATGTTGAAGTTTGTACTCTGGCAGTTGCTGTAGGTACTGTATGCAGTGAGTCATGCTCACAGAGTGTGAATGTGTTCATCCATTAATACCTAAGGTGTTTACCCTTCAGAAGCAACATAGGTGTGTAGTGTGACAGTGTGGCTCACATCGCAGCACAGATTGCTAGAGCATGGGCTACCTGATGTCAGCCAGCTTGCTTAGTCATTGTAGGTCATGATCAGGGTAGTGGGTTAGTCTGCAGATGCAAATACATATGTCTGCAGTCAGGTCCCAGTACTTATTGGCTTGTATGTTTCACATTTGGGGAGTGTTAACACATAGAAAAGACCTAGCTTGGACTTACTGGCATGTATGTGAATCAACTATTTGTGATAAAACTTGTGATTGTAACCTCTTGATTTGTCTTTTTCATCCTTGCAGGTCACCTCTTATCAGGAAAAGGGAATATGGAGAGCCATTGATAAAAAGGTGCAGACCCTGGGGGTCCACAGCCCGCAGAGCACCAACTGTTGGAAGAGGTGGGAGGACCTGAAACGCTACTCCCGGAAGATTGCAGAGGCCCAGCTGGGGATGTCCTCCCAATGTGGGCTGGGTGCCCATCAGACCATGACCACCCTAATGGACCGCATTCTGGCAGTAGCCTACCAAGACCTTGATGGGCTTTGGAGGACAGTGTAGCAGCACAAGGGGGTGAGTATAGGGCATATTCCTGCCTGTCACATTGCCAAGTGAATGTGTTAATTTCTGACAGCTCCCCCTGATGATTAGGGAATGAGACACAGGTAACGCAGTAGATGAGTGATAGTTTGTGTAGAGATGTCATGTTTTGTATTCTGATGTGCCTTGCCTATTGGCCCAGGTACATAGGACACAACTGTGTACAATCCACAAACAACTTGCTCTCCAGAAACAACATATGGCTGTTTACAGTGATCAATCAAAAAATATTTGTTGTTGCAGAGGTTGTAAATTCTAATCAACAGACCACTACTCCTCAGTGTTACAGGCCAAAGGTAAGTAAGTCATGGATCACTGTACTCAGCCGTGTTTCTGGTGAAATGAGTATTTTGGAATCTGCCACCCAGAGGCTAGTTGTTGTCAGCGTATGAAGGGTGCTGGTGCTGGTGCCTCACTACTGTCTATAAGGTGAAGATGGCCATCATACATATAACAGAGCATACATTGTTATTTGGGTGCAGCTACAGATCAAAACTTGCCCTTGGTAAGTGGGGAATGTCCATTGACAACAGTAACTGAGTTCTGCTCCATGGGGCAAAGCTTTGAGGGAAATGAGGTCTCCTGTTAAATCAATGGTTACTGTGATTGCACAACTTCAGCCATGCAATTGTAGCTATCTGAGATCTTGATTTTTATTTTGTGGGCAACTGTTGACACTTCATATGGCAAGCATATGGTATGGCATGTATGGCATGTATGGGGCATTTAGGTGGAGTTTGTTGCTGTGGCCTACTTGATATCATGGTAATGTTTTCTAATCAGAACTGTTGTTAAGGTGTGATTAGGGACATGTGATGACCCTATTTTGTTTTGTATTTGCAGCATCAGCACGAGGAAGCAAAGGAGACAGGGAACAGCTAAGTGGGGATTCATCTGGCCACAGGACCTTGGGCAAGCCCTCATGGACACAGAGGGACCCAGTGGCCTGGAGTGTGAGGGGAGTGGCACAGGGGAGACCGGAATATCATCTTCATCATCAGATTCTTCCTCTAGTGGATATGCCATAGTGGTGAGGGACCCATCGGGCATGCATCCTGTGGTAAGTACTCTGACCGCGGAATGAAGATAAGTACTGGTTTCTTAGTAGAGGCTACACGGTTGTGGAGCAGCACAGCCAGCGAACAACTAGGGAATGTTCAGTTCATACAAAAACTGTCCAACACTTCCAATATCAACATTCTAAGAATGTTTCTACTCACAACCCAGCACCAGAATGTATTACATCACCACATCAATAATCAAAGTACTACACACTTGTACCATCTTTGTCTACCACCCCCTGTTCTATCACCGTCCTCCCTCAGTTGGCTGTGCCCATTCAGCCACAAGGGTAGTTTTCTCCTTTGCTGCAGGAACCTCTGCCCCAGCCCCTGTTACCCCTGCTGCCCTCAGTGAGGAGGCTATTGAGCTTCTGAAAAGTATCTCTGTGGGTCAGATGGGCATTTTGAGTTCCATCCATGGATTGGCAACTCATCTTCAGCAGAGGAATGCATTCCTGGATGGCATTCTTGGAACAATGTCTGGACTATAGAGATCTTTTCAGGCTCTGGCCTCCACACTGATGGCAGCCACCCTCCAAACCCCTCCACCTCCCTCTTCCCAATCCAAATTCCCCATTCCCCTAACTACCTCAAGCACACAGATCGATCTGCATGCACACATCTCAATACACAAGAGCAGAACACACAGACATAAGCACGACAAAAAAACACTGGCATGCAAGCAAACAACAGACACCCACAACACATAAGTCACCACTTCCCCAGACACCCCTACTGTTGTACACACGACATCAAGCATACCCACAGGCACCACTACAACAGCAACAACAGTCAGTGACTTACCCACCACACCCAGCAAACCCACAGACACCACCTAAAGAGACACACATACATCCTTCACATCCAGCATACCCACAGACACTACCCCCACAGACACACATACATACACCACATCCCGCAGATAGCATCCCAACAGCCACACACATCCACCACTCCATCCCCAGCACCTCCACCTCCCATCCCCCAAAGACACACAAACGCACACACTCGCCCAGGAAACAGACACCATGCAAACACAGGAATACCGCCCACACGCAAACACCCATGACATCCACACCGACACAACAGACAATCACTCCCTCGACCTCCAAATCCCCACCCCTTCTGCTGACTGCCCTGCATACCAAATAAAGTTTTTATGTTTGACCTTGACCTTCCTCCATTCCCTCCAACCCCGTCCCAAACCCAAAAGGCTCTAATCCATCTACCAAACCCTCCCTTCTACCTCCAAGGCATCCCCTGTCACCCCTGCCCCCCAAGAAGAAGTCAACCCTGAGGTACCTGCCTGCCCATTTGATGCCCCTTCCTGTGGAGGTTCCCTGGCAGTTAGGAGTCAAGTGACATTACAGTGATGTGCTTGTGCATTCTAAAATGGACTGACCAACAGTCTTGGACTTTTCAAATTTCTATATAAATAAACCCAAGTTGTTCTTTTGGGTACACATTTGTCCTGCAATTCCTTTTCTACATTTATATTTTTCCTGAGTGACTTGTGTTGTCTGCCTGTAGTTCTGTGTGTTTCAGCCTGCTTGCTGATCCATTTTCTGTTGTTCGCAGTATCTGACATTTTAGGTAGTGATGGATGTGGATATAAATGTAATAGTGGTGTCATGGCATTGTGCACTGTTTGGTATGGTAAGTATTTCCCCTTTTGTTGTCCAATGTGAGCATGTATGATGTTAGACCTGTCTCCCTGATATGCATTATGCATTCATCTAATGTGTGGCAGCTTGAGTTTTATTTGTGCAGACATGGAATGCTTTGAATTGTGCTACTTTTGTTTGCATTTGACTGTGCATGTGTCCATTTTGCTGTGTGTACATTGCAGCTACTTCATGTAGAGGTACGTCCCATACAGTTGGGGTTGTATGTGCTTTGTTGACTTGCACTTCTACATTGTGCAGATAGGCATGCCATTTGGATCTAGTGCGGTTTGTCTCAGAGATAGCTGAAGGGGCAGTTCCTGTGCAACTGTTGTTGAAGGGGCATATGCAAAGTGATATGTGTCCCACTGCAGCCTCCTTCCCTGAGTGTCCCTGATGCCCGAATCACTATTGTGGAGATATTGCTTGCTTAGTGTTTTTTCTATATTTGTCTCTGTGTATTGTGCATCCCTTTGTCCTTCCATTGTGTTGCAATGTGGGTGATGTGTGTGTCCATCGAGGACTGTTTACTGTGAGTGGTGTTTGTGCTCCATGCAACATCCATACATATGTGTGTTGAATGTGATGGCAGTCCATGGCATGTGACGGATGTGAGTGTGTGAGTTGTACTTGTAGATGTGATGATGGTGTTGATGGTGTTGGGGTTGTAGGTGTTGTGTGAGACAATTTTGTGTATACTTCACTGTCCCTGTGCGCAGGCGTGTGTTTTTGTGTAGTGTTGTGGTGCAGTGTGAGTGAGCTGCCCAAAGGGGACATTTTGTGATTGTGATTGTGTTGTCCTTTGTGTCTGCTTCCGATTGTGAAGACAATGAGACATGTACTTGTGCTTGTATTGTGACCCCCATATGATGTGGTTGACGGCGCAACAATCTATTGTTGAGCTGCATGACACAGGTAGGTGTGTGTACTTATGGGCGGTTGCATCCACGGCGGCGTGGATTTTGAGCATCTTCGAGGATCAGCAGCAGGACCTGTGTCTTGAGCTCTATGGTGGCACCAGACATGTAAGGCTGCCTGCAGGTGAGTGTCACCCTTTATACTGCCCTTTTTCGCCTGCTGAGACATGGTGGTTAAACTGCTACAGTCATATTGGCTGTGTGCAACTTCATAATGTGTCTGTCGAAAACACTGTCTCCGCCGGCCTGTTTGTTCTGCCTCGTAAGCACTGTGGTCTGTGCTGTCTGGCAGTGCCAGTGGGACCGCAGGGATCTTTGCTTCATTGGCCTGCATGGCTCAGAATATGGTGGTCTAAATGCCAAGCCAACGGCGATCAGACCACCAATACCACCAT
The DNA here is from genome assembly GCF_031143425.1 of Pleurodeles waltl. Classification (NCBI taxonomy): domain Eukaryota; kingdom Metazoa; phylum Chordata; class Amphibia; order Caudata; family Salamandridae; genus Pleurodeles; species Pleurodeles waltl. Next base: position 484,862,752 of record NC_090438.1, on the reverse strand, counting down.
GGCAGTCCATAGACCATCAAAGTCATAATGAGGCTCTAAGTCACACAGTTTACACTCACAAGCAAGAAAGTATGTTGAAGGAAAATGTGAATTGGAAATGTACCAAATATTATTCAAATGTGAGCTATGGTCGAGCCACTACAAACGTTGATGTTGTAATTCATGTAAGGGGATGTAACAGCCATCCACATGCAACAGAAATAGATGCAGGGAGGTACTGCAGGATATAAGAGAGGCACACACTAGTTACCAGGAATCCACCATCACAATTCTAAAACATATACTTCCTCAAGTTCCCAAACACATTGCAGGCCAATTACCACCTATACAGACTTTAAATAAACCTACCAGTGTTGCTCTCCTACCTCTAGAAGATACCAAGACAAAAAAATATCTGAACATTTAACAATGACACAAATGGAGGAACCTTTCCGGCTATATGACAACCTAAACAATGATAAACAAATCCTAATATTTTTCACAGCAGATAGCGTACTAAAACTAAGCCATTCCCGAACCTGGGTGAGAGATGGGACCTTCAAAATGTGTCTGAAACCATTCACTCAGATACACACCATACATAGGGAATATCACCACACAAAAACCCCTTTTATACATGCCCTGCTGCCAAATAAACAAAGCTGCACTTACTGCAAACTCTTAAACCACAAATAACTACTACCCACCCACCCCCAGACTTTAAACAAGCCATGATTTAAACCATTCAAAAACTGTATCCTCTCACAGCCATACAAGCTATTTACCAATATTTCAATCAAAGCATATGGACACACCTGTAGCAACCTGCACTAAATTTAGGTAATCCAATTTACCTTTTAAATAAAATAATGATAGCAGTAGCTTATGTACCAGTCACAGGGGTATCTAACTACTACAGTTGTCTACCGGAAAGCCCTTTCTACCAGCAAAACAAAGACAAACTAAGCGCCCTAATGGAATACTTTGGCAGACTGCATTGCTGTGTACACAGACACTAACCCAAAATTCAAACACCATAGTGGAATGTCTATGACAGCACATTGACAGAGGAAGCCAAAACAAACAATACAGTGGAAGGATGGCACAATGCCTTCCAATCGATACTAGGCAGAACCCAACCTACACTCTATAAGTTTATAGAAGCATTACAAAATGTGCAAAGCTACCAACAACTATGAATGGAGCAATCTGTAACCCTAATTCCACTTAAACCAAAAGAATGTACGACATACTACAATTTAAGGAAAAACTCTTTATAAACCACAAAGGAGTACATTACATACAAATAATAGCCAAAATCATATTATAAAATTAATATTAACCTTCAAAATTCTCCAAAAATTATAGCATACTATTAACCAACATAAAACTATTTTTTTCTACAAATAAAAAACATTATGGGCCTAATTACATGTTCAGCAGATGGGAAGACCCTTCTGCCGATATTTCAAATAGGAGGTTGTCTCCTTACTGTTGACATCCCTGCTGGACCTATTCTGACTTTTCCGCTGGGCTGACTGGATGAAACCAGGTTTTTGGCTGTCAGCCCAGCGAGCGAGTGGTGGCAACATTGTCACTGGCTCATAATTGAGCTTGCAGCAATGCTGCTGCTTGCAAGGTGCACCAGCACCCTCACAATGCACACCTTCTGCATAGCATAGTAGACAGTGAGCATTGGAAGGGTGCTGGGCAGGGGGGCCCCTGCACTGCCATGCCAAGTGCAAGGGCAGTGCAGGCCCCACCCTGGCCAGTGGGAGTCCACTGGTGTGCCCTAGAATGGGGCCCTAGAGTGCTTGCATGCTCCCTCAGATGTTGTTCTGCAAGCAAATTTATTTGCTTCACAATTTGCTCAAAAAAAAAGATGGACGTAGTCTACTGACAAAAAGTTGGTCATATCGACTTTACATCCAGTATCACCAGTAAAAGGTGGAATTTGAGGATGAACTAAATTGGGGGGCTGCCAAGAGAGCACTCTGTCTTTGCTTGCCGCCACACACACTTTCTCTCTGGGTTGGGCTAGGCCACTGTTGTCTTGCTGCACAGACTGTGCTTGTGAAAGGACAGCACGACTGTCCTCATCATCTCCCTCAAAATTACTGGAAGAGGCGTTTTCGGATGGGACTCTGTCGACTGAAAAGTCACTCCCAGATTCTGCTCCACTGTCCTTTCCCTCAAATGCTGTCTCCATATGTGCTGTCTCAGTCCCTGATCCTGCCTCAGAGCTGTCCACCATAATCCGAGTTATGTTCAGCAGCAGTCATTCAACGGGACGCCTTCTTTGTTACTGGCTATTTCAGGGTAAAGATGGTGACAAAATTGCTAGTGGGTGTGTGGGTGATTTGTGCAACAGTAAATGTCATTCACCTTACCTTCGCTTCTTGCCTCGATCAGCAGCATCTCTGAAGACACTGAAAAAAACCAAAAAATGACACACTTTTACTTCACCTTGTCACATAACCATCATTACAGTCTTTAGCGCTGGTGGTGCCCAGTTCGACAAGCTTTTTTGCCACTCCTCCTCCCATGACCTCCACCTAGGATTCCCTCACTACCACCCAGCAAAATTGCCCTTCATCTCACGATAGCCTCTCTCGCACATACATTTCATTTGTTTTAAAGCACAGGTAATGGCTAGCTTTACTAATCCACTCAGCAATTCACATAAAATACAGATCAGTTTTTTTGCAGCAGGCAAATATTTTATGGTGTCAAAACTGCCACTAGACAAAAGTCTGATCTTTTCTCTAGCAGGAACATAAGCACAAGTGTTATCTTTACATTTTTATTGCTACCTAAAAGATATATATATATATATATATATATATATATATATATATATATATATATATATATATATATATATATATATATATATTTAATACCTCTCTCTCTCTCTCTCTCTCTCTCTCTCTATATATATATATATATATTCCAAAACAACGTTGTTTTGGAATATTTCATTGAGGGATCGGCTTGCCCTTGGTTTGAGCACCGGCACTTGGAGCGCGGCGCCATTAACTGAGCCGCTTTGTTTTTGAAAAAAAAAAATATATATATATATATATCTATATGTATATAAAGCTGTGTGGTTTTCCTGGGGGGCGATTGTGGCCTCCAGTGAAACCAAACAACTATGAAAAAACACATTTGCCCCCCCCCCGAGGGAGTCAGCCCTGCTCACGGACGACCCCCTGTCAATTGAAAAAAAAAATCTAATTTTTGACAAATTGGGGAGGGTGGTTCGCCCCACCCAGGGGTAAACAAACATTTTTCTTTCAAAAATTGCCACCGGGTGGGATGGGGGGATGGCCCATTCCAATGGGGGTCGACCCCCCCAAGTGTAATCCCTGGTGTCTAGTGTGGTTTCCTGGCAGTGGATCGTGGTGCGGTTGCAATCCACAGCCACAAAACCCTTTCAGGAAGGCCTTGTTTTAAAGGGGAGAGTCTACCCTTTCAAACAAGGCCTTCATGAAAGGTGAGGAGGCCCAGAGTAGAAAGTGGCCTTACCTGCTGCTTCCTGCTTCGGTGGCGAAAACAAACTGAGATGTCAGCAATGGATGGGGGGGACACAGAAGCTCTTCAGTGTCTCCCAAGGGGTATTTAAAGAAAAAATACTCCGGTGCAAAACACAAGAGGGTTTTAAAACCCCCTCCCTGGTGTCAGCCAGTGGCCATGGCCCGTACCAGGAAGGATGTGCCTGTCTCAGCCATTGGCAGACCCATGTACTAATGGGGTTAATATTCAGAAACGCCCTCCCTGCAAGATGGGCGTGTGATGTAGCTGATGTTGAGGGGGTTAGAATTCAGCACTTCTATCATAATGACTGTGGGAAAGCCTTGAACTCCTTAATTTTTAAGTATGATTTTACACTTTTGGAAAGTAGCATGTGGATATTAGTGAACTGATTCCTTCATTTATTATAAAGATGCACATACTGTTATCGACCATGCTTTGATTTCTTCCACTGCTAGGGAGTAAGTTTGTTCCACTAATATCATCCCAACAGCGGTGAGTGACCACATCCCAATAGTTATTTCTTTGACAATACATGTCAACGATATCAAAGTAACTGCATGCTTCACAAATGTTGTCCCAATTAGGCCTACGGGTCTTCAAATTACGGGGCCTCTTTACGAGTCTGGAGGTCTTCAGACACCAGACTCGAAGTGGCAGTAGGACCGCTGCTACTTAGACTGTCCGACGGCCATATTATGACTTTGGCGGTCGGACTGCTGAAGGACCGCTGTCCCCCACCGGGAACATGGTTCCTGATGGCATGACAGCTGTCGGGCTTGTAATCAGCCATGGCGGTGCTGAACTCAATGATGGTACTGATTACGACCCCCTTTCCTCCAGCCTTTTCATAGTTGGAACCCCACCATGAAAAGGCAGGTGAAAAGGTAGTGCAGGGGTCCCCTGCCCAGCACTGTCAGAAGGCACACTTTCTGAGGATGCTGATCAGCCCCCTCTGTGCTACGAGATAGCACTCGCCTCCTTTAAGGGAGACGAGTGGAATCTCGTAACATTGTTTTTGCCAGGCCAGGATGGCAGAAACCTTGCAATGGGGGGAGGGGGGTGCCAATGCCATGACATCCTCCCTGTGAGTTTGGCAGTCATGAGTTGGGACCGCCAATCTCGCAATGAGCCCATAAGTGGGTAGGGATCAGTCTATGTACAATTTTGTGGGCAATATTAACTATAAATTGAGCTACTGTTTAGACGAGTGGGTGGACCATGATGGGATACTGAATGCCTTTGGGGAGATTACTAGGTCACTGACTTCATTGCTTACACGACCCTTAAGATCAGGGAGTACAGGAAATCAGGGTTGGATTGATCATTCGTGCACCCAGGCATCTAAACTTGTAAGGGATGCCCTTCACACCTCTCCTAGGGATTATTCAGCTATTAAGTACCTGTGCAAGAACTACAAGCAGCAAGAGGGTATTACAAGAGGAGGCCTAGCCCAATTTGGTTCAGGACGCTGAGGCATAGGCTTCGGCGTTATTTTAGAGCACAGTAAATGCCCCTTTCGTAACAGATGACTCCTTGCCTGAACTCACTTTATTGGCCCCCTGTGAAACATGGGTCACCCATTTCTTGTCTATTTTTGACTCCTATATTGAGGACACGTCATCAGCAATGGGCAAAGGAGAACTGCGTAAGCCTCAGACTCCTTTGTACATTACTCTGAAGGAGGTTCTTCTTGATATAGATATGTGTGCAGTGTGGGGGGAGGTGCCAGGACCAGATGGGGTACCAGTTGATGTGCTCAAAGACTTGGAGGAGTTACAGAGTCCCATTTTGACCAGGCTACTCCTGGACTCATCAGCCAAATTGATGGGGAAAGTCCTTCTACAGAGACTGGAGGAGTGGGCTGACAGGAATTCTATCATAGCAGAGATACAATTTGGGTTTAGGAGAGGTTGGGGGACAGTGGGGCAATGTACGAACCTTGAATTACTTATAAGGAAGTACACTATAGCTAAGACTGGATCCCTCCACTTATGTTTGCCAACCTAAGTAGCACTTTTGATTTGATAGACCATTTGAGTCTTTGGTCTACCTTGATTTCTCAGGGCACCAGAGGAATATAATTAGCTTTCTTGCACGATTATATGAAAATCTGTTGGTCACGGTTCGGTATGGCCCTAATGAGGAATGTTCCCCTCTATTTAAGATTAAGAGGGGAATTAAACAGGGGTGTGTTTTGGCACCATTCCTGTTTTCACTTTTTATTAATACGGTTGATGGTACCATTCAGACCTTGCAGGCTGACACACACCTATTGTTGGTTCCAGTTTTATTGTATGCCGACAACACTGTCCTGCTATCAAGGATGCCCATTGCTCTACAGAAAGTGATGGGTACTTTTGGGAATTTTATGGAAGCTAGGAAAATGAAGATTAATAAGGCAAAAACTTTTATGATAGTCTGCGGGGGGAAAAGTGCAGAAGCGCAGGACCTTTTACATTGAGAGTTCACCACATTTAAGTGTTAACATTTTTTGTTATCTAGGGATTTTATTTGCTAATAATGGATCTTGGACACAACAGGTTTTAAAATGCCCAGATGACAATGAGTTGAATCTATGAGAGAGTATTTATGTTATCCCATAAAATTTGTAGTCGTCCAGATAAGGACATGGTTGAAATATATAAGGCAAGAGGATTGTCAACTGCTACTGGGAGAGGCCTGTGGGGCAGCCCACCTAGCAAACGCTTTCAGGAGGAAGAGACCTGCTTCCTTATTCATCTGCTTTGTGTACCTGCCTCTGCCTCCTCCGTATAGTCCATAAGGAGGCTGGGTTGCACTTTATGGAGGACTCACTAGCTTTAAACCTTTTATTACTTCAGCAGTCTATCTGGGCAAAAACAGAAACAAGTTTTATTAAATCCATTATTTTAAACTGCCTATCCCTAGATCATGCTTGTAAAATCCCTGGGCTGTCATACATAAATGGACCTTTTTATCCATTGTTCAATTCATTTGTTTTGAGCTAACCCCAAAAAAAACTTTTCCATAGAGAAGAACGTAATAAAGACTTCCCATATTTATACTTTTTTAGTGCCGCTTTTGCGCCACTTTTTGACGCAAAAGCGGCGCGAACTTACAAAATACAGGCCCATATTTATCCTTTTTGACGCAAAACTGCGCCAACGCAGTTTTGCGTCAAAAAAATTAGCGCCGGCTAACGCCATTCTGAAGCACCATGCGGGCGCCGTATTTATTGAATGACGTTAGCCGGCGTTAGCCGGCGTTAGCCGCCGGCGCTGTCTGGTGTGCATTAAAAAAAACGACGTACACCGGGCAGCGCCGGCGTAGGGGGAAAATGGCGTATGGGCATCCAGAAATGGTGCAAGTCAGGCTGAGGCAAAAAAATCGCCACAACCCGATTTGCGCCATTTTATTTACGACGCCCATCCCCCATAGAAATGACTCCTGTCTTAGCAAAGACAGGAGTCATGCCCCCTTGCCCAATGGCCATGCCCAGGGGACTTCTGTCCCCTGGGCATGGTCATTGGGCATAGTGGCATGTAGGGGGGCACAAATCAGGCCCCCCTATGCCACAAAAAAAAAAAATATATACTTACCTGGACTTACCTTAATGTCCCTGGGGTGGGTCCCTCCATCCTTGGGTGTCCTCCTGGGGTGGGCAAGGGTGCCAGGGGGTGTCCCTGGGGGTAGGGGAGGGCACCTCTGGGCTCATTCTGAGCCCACAGGTCCCTTAACGCCTGCCCTGACCCAGGCGCTAAAATCCGGCGCAAATGCGGGTTTGTTAGACCCACCCACTCCCGGGCGTCATTTTTGCCCGGTGTATAAATACGACGCATATGCATCACAGTCATTTTTTAAGACGGGAACGCCTACCTTGCATATCATTAACGCAAGGAAGGTGTTCACGCAAAAAAATGACGCTAACTCCATGAACTTTGGCGCTAGACGCGTCTAACGCCAAAGTATAAATATGGAGTTAGTTTTGCGTCGAATTTGCGTCGAAAAAAACGACGCAAATTCGGCACAAACGGAGTATAAATATGCCCCAGGCATTTTTTTGCGTGAACACCTTCCTTGCGTTAATGATATGCAAGGTAGGCGTTCCCGTCTTAAAAAATGACTGCGATGCATATGCGTCGTATTTATACTCCCGGGCAAAAATGACGCCCGGGAGTGGGCGGGTCTAACAAACCCGCATTTGCGCCGGATTTTAGCGCCTGGGTCAGGTCAGGCGTTAAGGGACCTGTGGGCTCAGAATGAGCCCAGAGGTGCCCTCCCCTGCGCAAAAAAATGACCCTAACTCCATGAACTTTGGCGCTAGACGCGTCTAACGCCAAAGTATAAATATGGAGTTAGTTTTGCGTCGAATTTGCGTCGAAAAAAACGACGCAAATTCGGCGCAAACGGAGTATAAATATGCCCCACAATTGGGGCATATTTATACTCCGTTTGCGCCGAATTTGCGTCGTTTTTTTCGACGCAAATTCGACGCAAAACTAACTCCATATTTATACTTTGGCGTTAGACGCGTCTAGCGCCAAAGTTCGTGGAGTTAGCGTCATTTTTTTGCGTGAACACCTTCCTTGCGTTAATGATATGCAAGGTAGGCGTTCCCGTCTTAAAAAATGACTGCGATGCATATGCGTCGTATTTATACTCCCGGGCAAAAATGACGCCCGGGAGTGGGCGGGTCTAACAAACCCGCATTTGCGCCGGATTTTAGCGCCTGGGTCAGGGCAGGCGTTAAGGGACCTGTGGGCTCAGAATGAGCCCAGAGGTGCCCTCCCCTGCCCCCAGGGACACCCCCTGCCACCCTTGCCCACCCCAGGAGGACACCCAAGGATGGAGGGACCCACCCCAGGGACATTAAGGTAAGTCCAAGTAAGTATTTTTTTATTTTTTTTGTGGCATAGGGGGGCCTGATTTGTGCCCCCCTACATGCCACTATGCCCAATGACCATGCCCAGGGGACAGAAGTCCCCTGGGCATGGCCATTGGGCAAGGGGGCATGACTCCTGTCTTTGCTAAGACAGGAGTCATTTCTATGGGGGATGGGCGTCGTAAAAAAAATGGCGCAAATCGGGTTGTGGCGATTTTTTTGCCTCAGCCTGACTTGCACCATTTCTGGACGCCCATACGCCATTTTCCCCCTACGCCGGCGCTGCCCGGTGTACGTCGTTTTTTTTAACGCACACCAGACAGCGCCGGCGGCTAACGTCATTCAATAAATACGGCGCCCGCATGGCGCTTCAGAATGGCGTTAGCCGGCGCTAATTTTTTTGACGCAAAACTGCGTTGGTGCAGTTTTGCGTCAAAAAGTATAAATATGGGCCAATTGTATTTTGTAAGTTTGCGCCGTTTTTGCGTCAAAAAGCAGCTCTAAAACGGCGCTAAAAAAGTATAAATATGGGCGAAAACTACAGAGAGGAAGGTAGAGTGTGGGAGGTTCTAGGAAGCATACATTTGTTTCATATGTATTGAACGATCTGTATGAAGGATGTCAATCGTATCTGACCTTGGTGACTACCATTCAGCATCATTTTGTTTTAACCAGACAGTGGCTGGGCACCGTAAATCGTTTAGTTGCCTTACCTGACATGAAAAAACGGCCATTAGTCACGACTCCCTGTCCTTGGGAAGGCATAATGACATAAAGCACACAGCGCTTTATTTTATTTTGTGGTTTTTATGAGGGTCTGATGAGACATTATTTAAAACCAATTTTCCTCGCACAGATCCTCAAGGCATATAAAAATGCCTAACATTACTTATTTGCACTTGGAAGCCTCTGGTATGTTTCAATACTGCACTTCATATATGGGGCGTTATGTATTTTAGGGAAAGCATTGCACAGTAGAGAGCATTAACAGGAGTGTTCTAATAGTTTTAACTTCTTTTATTGCACGTGTTTTAATGTTTTATATTCATTGGTGATGTGTTTTATGTACTTCTATGGTCATTGCAAGTGTGTCGAATAAAGGCCCATATTTATACTTTTTTTGTGCCGCATTTGTGTCATCTTTTGACGCGAAAGCAGCGCAAACTCACAAAATATAATTGTATTTTTTAAGTTTGCGCCGCTTTTGCATGAAAAAATAACGCAAATGTGGCACAAAAAAAAGTATAACTATGGGCCAAAGTATTGAAGTGAATCAAAAAATTAATAAATAGCAGATAAATATACAACAAAATAAAAATGTGTACATCGTAATTAATACATATTCATATTATTGTCATATTATACTAAACAAGATTTCAAAAACATTTCAAATAAATGTTAATATAAGAATAGCATTTGCCCAAAGATGTTTTTACATTTACATTATAATTATAAGCATAAAAAATGTAATATTTTAATTTCAATAAATGTTCTCATTGTTTTTTCGAATTTTTGGTTTTTCAAATTCAATTTATTTCACATTATTAAATTAACGTTGATATTGTTATTTTTCATCAATGTGTTCCAATTTTATTATGTATTTTTACATTTACAATTCAATAATATTTGTTTAATTTAATATAATTATTATTAATATATATAAATAGATATACATATTGAAAGTTATAATAATATTTTATATAATAAAATGTTTAATGTAACAAAAGAAATGTACACATTTTCCTTACGAATTTCCATATCATTAAAATATTAGCCAATAAATTTAAACCAAATTATCCACTTTTTTAAAAACTCCCCATCCTTATCCCTTAAAAATCCAAAATCCCTTCAGTTAATCTGGAATTCAGCAGAGTGGGTACTGGTTGTAAAACGCTGGAACATATCTTTCAAAAGCTCTGCCAGATCCACTGGCTTACAGTCATGAAGCAAGTCCAGTTTATGGGGCTGATTATGAGTTTGGCGGGTGGAAACTTCTGTCCGCCAGACTCCCGATGGGGTGGTTGCCATGGTGCTGGCAATTTCCCCACTGGCCCGATTACAGTTTTCTCACTGGGCTGACTGGGAGGTCAGCCCAGTTAGAAAGGTGAGACAGCATTGTCCCCGGCTCATAATAGAGCTAGCGGCAATGCTGCCACACGCAGGGGGCACCAGCACCCTGAACATGCACTCTGTCTCCATAGCAGGCAGTGCACATTTCGAGGGTGCTGGGCAGGGGGATCGCTGCACTGCCCATGCCTGGGCAGGGGAGGGCCCCCCCCCTGCGGCCCCCTGGACTTATTCTCCGCCAGCCACAGGTTATAATCAGCAGGGCGGTGCTCATTTCAGCGCTGCCCTGGCTGATTAGAACCAGATCCACCATCAGTCAGTCCGGATCACTGATCCTGGAGGGATCAGTGGTAGGTTTGCAGGTCTGCCTGCCAACCTCTTAATGTGGGGTCGGACCGCCACAGCTGCAGTGGTCCGACAGCCAGCATGAGGCTGGTGGTCTTTGGACCGCCAGCCACATAATAAGACCCTAAATATTTACAAATATTGCATAAGAAAATGTACTCCAAAATTCTATTTTTTCTTGCCAAATTCAAGTGGCACTTTTATAGCAATCTCTTAGGCCAACAAATTCATACTTTTTGCATATTCTTTTATCCCACAACGTTTCTACCAAAGATCAGGCTGTTTCTTTTGCAGGAGCTAGGCTATGGAATTCTCTGCCTTTACATCTCTGCTCCCAACTGTCTCTTTTACCGGTTAGTAAAGACCTAAACCCTGGCACTTTTCTAAATAATTCAGTTGTGTCTTTTATCTACATAAGATTGTATGTTATGTCTCACCTCTAAGAATCTCAGGCAATAGTATCCTTTAAAAGACCATAACTTACAAAGATGGTGCAGTTCCAGGTGAACAAGTTGAGGTTCCTTGAGATCAGGCTAACAGTGCCCGTGCACCTTTTTGTTGAGGTACATGATCATTGTAAACCACAAGATCAAGTATACTGCCTGAAAACTGTCCCAACATAAGCTAATGGCTGAGGGTACCTACTAAGTATGCACCTAAAAGAAACGACTTTTCCATCAGCTCATCATCAGTGTAAGGTAGAAAGTTGTTGGTATATTGCCCATGAGAATCTTCAGTCTCCTCAGTTTGTAGAGAAAGAGCTTTGTGCACAAGTTCAAAGTGCACTAAATTCCTGGGGAAAGTGTTGATGTCCGTGGTTACAAATCTAGAATACTGCCAGGGGGCTATTGCAGTGTTTTGTGCATGTACAGGTTCAGTGCCATCCTTACATGATCCAACAATATCAACAGGCATTAGAATTTCTTCTGGAAGTACCAGGTAAGAACAGTATGCATGCAGAATATTATTTAGCAGAGTTGGGTGGCTGTTGACGATGGGCCACATGAAGAGGTTTCACAAACTCAGTTGATACTTGGTGGTGCTGTACTGAGCTAGAGGCTAGAGGTTTTCATCTATCTGTTGACTTTGGTCATGTAGGAAGAGAAATTGTCCCTCATATAGACCTCAGGGCTGAGTGTCCCATGTACAATTGTATATATAAATAAACAATAAATGCCCTCAGTTGGGTGTTATAATGTGTGTCAAACATGCACTATTGGAAGCTGGCTCCTCCATGATGCTATCCAACCCCGATGTTGATCAATATTTCCATTGCATCCTTAAACCTATCGGATTTCCAATGCTTTATTTCTCTGTTGTAAAACTGGATCTAAGAACCAACTTCTGAAACTACTAGATTTGGAGCACTTGGATTTGCCTTTTGCAGAGCACTTTTAAGGAAATCAGGGGCGTCTTGCACCTCAATGGGTAAATCATATCCCAGAGCCATCCACTTTAAACAGGTACTCCTGGGCTTTGCAAAATGTTGTTTTCTACTATGACACAATCAGAATTGTGACAAAATTGCCCACTTCATTCAAATGACCAACCAATTTTTTTTAACATAAATATCATCAACGTTAGACACTGAGGGCTTGATTACAACTTTGGAGGAAGGTGTTAATCCGTCCCAAAAGTGACGGATATACCACCAGCCGTATTACGAGTCCATTATATCCTATGGAACTCGTAATACGGCTGGTGGTATATCCGTCACATTTGGGACGGATTAACACCTCCTCCAAAGTTGTAATCAGGCCCTGAGTCAGAGATCCTTTTAGGAGCTTAATTATTCTTGAGGCCAGTACCCCTTTTTGTGGTCTGGGCACAATACACTTTGAGAAGAACCCATTAACAATGTCAGTTGTTTTATATTTCTTTCTGGTTAGCTGTGTCATGGGTTCCATGCTATGTTTTGTACAGGATACGTTTAATATTGAGAGTTGAGGTTTTTATAGTTAAATGTAATCTCTGAAACGTATGGAGTTTAAATAACAGGAGCATTGGGGGCTTTATTGATCACTGACATGAAATGATTATACAACATATAACAGCTCATTCAAATATTTGAATCAATGTTTTTTTGCTTCTGCTTTAGAGTATATTTTCACTGGCATTAAAGTTCATTGCTCGAGGAATAACATGGAAATGCGCTCCTGTCCAAAGCAACCTGATTTTTATAAAGGGAATGAGCTAGTTGTGAAGATCATGTTGCTGCATGTAAGATAGAAAAGGCCTGTGAAATTTAAATTTTTAATGGTGCCTGTTACCAGTGTCTTCACTATTGGAAGTATCAATCACAAATGAAGGGGCAGTGACTTTCTGCGAACATTACATTATACGTTTCAGATTGGCATTTTTTGCCCAGAAGCACTGGGGCTTGAGCGAAGCCTGAAATCCAAATCTGGGTCTCTCCTCATCTCTAGCCACTGGGCCACATCTCTTCACCAATGAGTATAAATTCAACATTTGTATTGTTCATGCTATGTCTTCTTCAGTTTGGATTTTTGTGTGACAACTTCATTCAGATGCCCTTCTGGTGTTTCCACCTATGTATATTTATGTCATATGCATGTGAAAAGGGACCAGCGATCCTTGAGGAATACCAGTGGCTGCTGCTGTAAATGCCAAAGGTGGGGTTGGAGGACAACAGGGACGGGAAAACAATTTTTTTTTTTTTTAAATGCACCTAGCTTTCCCGCCGTCTCTTGCTGCCTTGCGCTCCTCTGCTCCTGATGATTGGTGTACCAGCATTCACTGGGACACCAGCACAGGCTTCCCAGGAATCCTAGCATTGCTTTCATGCTAAACCTAGCATGAAAGCAGCACCAGGGTTGGTCTGAGGGGGTCAGACTGTCGCTCAGACACAAACCTGGGGCCTGTGCAGTTTCTACAGCCCGGCTGTATACACAACTGGGCTGGAGAAACCTAATTGCGCATGTGTGTTTGGCCGGCCTAAGACAAGGTGCACTCTCTCCTCATCCCTCCTCCATCATCCTGTGGCCCAGACCCGCCCCTCCCTTCACATGCTGGCTGACCCAGCAGATGAAAAATAAAATGATAGTGGAACTATTGTTTTATTTTTCATCTCCTGGCTCCTGGCCAGGGGGGTGACACTCCTCCGCCATTGCAGAGGAGCCGCCCTGAAGAATACTTTGATTTCTGCAGCAGTGTCTACCAATACTGTTGCCCACTCCCCAATCTTCAGAAGAACTCTCTTTCTGTGAGGCATTCTGTTTCTTATTTGCCTTTACTTTCTTCTTTTGGAAATGCAACTTCTGTCCTGAACTGTGTTTCTCCCAAATACATGGATATTCCTTCACCATGTTTCAGCAATTCCCTTTGTCATATGCTTTGCTTTGGGAAGACTGTTTGTGTCTGAATGGTCACTTATTCAATTGGTATTTGTGTGAGCATCTTCAATGTCCTTGATCCTGTGAAGATTGAGGAGAACACTCAACAGAATATCCCATGTGATACCCGCTTTGCACTCTTATTTGCAATATGATGTTGGCTTATTGCCGCAAGACCTACGTCTATTCTCAGAGCTGCATTTCTTAGATGTCTTCTATTCCTGTTTCTTCACTCTTGAAATGCCCTAAGGTATGTTTAGAATTTTTAACTGCGATTTATTAGAGCTCATTTATAGGGTGTCCCTTCTCATGGAAGTGGACAACTGAGGTATAATATTAGGCAATTTTATGTGTTTTTAGATCTTATGTGGTAGCAGTGTACCTCAGGTGTATGGTGAGAAGGGCAGTATTACTATTACCTAGAACTCTCTCTTTGGCATCTACATCATTGATTAATTTCGTACCAGGATTTACCCTGGGAGATGCATAATTTTAATTTTGAGTTTGTTTAAGCACTTCAATATGCTTGCAAACCCACGTTGTCATATTCGAGCCATAACTATCACGAATCACACAGTAATAATCATGTGCATGTTTTGTGTTGGAGAGTGAGGGTATTCACTATCTAACCAATGGTTTTTTTGAGCTATCCAAAAAGCAACTTTGTCTTTTCTGCCTGAATAGGAGTCCATTATGGACGTTACATTTATAGATTAATTGTTGGAGTCTGCTGTACGGTGTGGTGTGTTTTAGAGCTAAGGAAGGACGCATAGTTGTGTGCATGGCTACTGGGGTGTCAGAACCTCCATTTCAAGCTGTTTGTTAATGTGGCAGTAATATAGGGAGGTCTTCCACGCATGCATAGTGATTGATTCCGATGGTAAACTGATGTCGTTCATAGGCTTAAAACGTGTTGGCAGTGCAATTCATTCCTAGTTTTACACACAAACTATTCTAGGACAGCAAATCCCCTAAGGCTAAGAGAGGTGGCCATTTTGGAACTCGCACTATGAAAAGGGTCCTCATCCTAAATTTCATTCTTGGTATTCTGGCGGGTTTCAATTAAGGTGGGTACTCTTTGAATACCCACGGAGAGATTTAAAGATGCAGAATACTAAAATGTGTGCGAGTCAAAAAATGTAGCATGTTATGCAATCTTGTAAGGGGCGTGGTGACGATCATATTTTCATATTTCTGTTACTGCACGAAGTGTGAATTTGAAAGGAAAATCTGAACTTGCAGACTTCATTTAGTTTTTGGTGATTATTTAAAAGAGAACATTGAATTATATTGTTTACTTTCCATTTAGAAGGATAATTATATTTCTGAAAACACATGGGGGGTCATTCTGACCATGGCGGTCACCGACCGCCAGGGCCAAAGACCGCGGAAGCACCGCCAACAGGCTGGCGGTGCTTCCTGGGCCATTCTGACCGCGGCGGTAAAGCCGCGGTCAGAAAAGGGGAACCGGCGGTTTCCCGCCGGTTTACCCCTGGCCCAGGGAATCCTCCATGCAGGCACTGCTTGCAGCGCCGCCATGGGGATTCCGACCCCCTTCCCGCCATCCCGTTCCTGGCGGTATTTACCGCCAGGAACAGGATGGCGGGAATGGGTGTCGTGGGGCCCCTGGGGGCCCCTGCACTGCCCATGCCACTGGCATGGGCAGTGCAGGGGCCCCCTAACAGGGCCCCATAATGATTTTCAGTGTCTGCAAAGCAGACACTGAAAATCGCGACGGGTGCCACTGCACCCGTCACACCCCAGCAACTCCGCCGGCTCAATTCGGAGCCGGCTTCATTGTTGCTGGGTCTTTCCCGCTGGGCGGGCGGGCGGCCTTTTGGCGGTCGCCCGCCCGCCCAGCGGGAAAGTCAGAATGACCGCCGCGGTCATTGGACCGCGGTGCGGTCTTTTGGTGGCCTCTGCCCGGCAGGCGGCGCCCGCCACCCGCCGGGGTTGGAATGACCCCCATGATGTTTTTCTAGAACGTTCTACTTGATGGCATATAGGTGACTATTACTATGACAATTTGTTTTCCAACAAAAAACTATGTGGCCTTGCCAGTATTTCCGATATATTGAATGTTGAGAGTTAAAGACATGCATTATTTGGCTGAAGTAAAAGCCTCAAATTATTTCTGTGTGTTGTGAAAGTAACAAGCTCAGAGTCAGATTATTACTTGGAGGCCAAAGAAAGGACTTAGAACTTTTAAATTAATAACATTAAAACATAAAGTCTCACGGTAAGGTTGGAGATCAATGAATGCTGACACAAAGGTAAGTTAACCTTGTTGACAGTCAATGATAAATATCGTAACACATGATTTTGGAATCCAATTCCTTCCTATTATTCAAAGTCTTATGGTGATTCAAGTACAAAAAGGTTTGGAGCAATAGGAGTCTCTCCAAAAAAGGTCTTCTCTGTTGATTGCAAGTTAGTGATTTCTGCCACGTACAATAATTATTTTTCTCTTGTTTCAAATCTCCTTCCTGGTTCCCCCCATCTGGCCATTCTGATACTCTATGATGTTACACCAACGAGTCAGAACTGCCTGAAGGTGATTTAAAATACGTATTGTACTTATCTTGAGGAATGTGAGGGGGTTGTTTGGTAAAAACTGCCTGGAAATATTTTTCTGGATTTGGGTGTACCCTATTGTGTGAGAACAGTTAGTAACCCATATAGGCTCAGTTGCTTTGTGACCCACTGTTGAACAAGGCAACTGGCAACTGCTGGCTGTGAGCAGATAGTAACCCATTATGGGGCTCTGTTGTTTGATCCCCCCTGCTGAGCAATGCATCTGGCAACCTCTCATTTTTGGGAGTTCTTAGAGGAATTAAGCATGGGAGATGTTAGCGAATTTCACATTAGTAGCAATTATAAGAGCTTTGTGGACACAATCGTATTAGTTGCATAGTATAGGTATGACAATATGCACACTTAACATTGATGGATCCACAGTCTTATAACTGAGATACCTCGTGAAAATACACAATGTATGGTTGTTCTGGAAGTGGTCTTCATATGTTCTCAATCTTCTTGTCATTGTCATGAAAAGCATAAATGACCCAACCTATCTTAGTGGCCTTAGCAAGAAACATTCAATCAGGCATCATAATAGAGGTTTCACACAGAGACATTCCTAAACTTAGCAGTTGTTTTAACTTTGTTGGCCCATTTGACACTTTGGTATTCCAAGGGAGAATTCTCCCCATCACCACACGTAAATGGAAGTCAGAAGTATAGGCCGGTATAATAATAGTGGTCAATTTATGCAGTGCTTCCATTACTTTAGCTTGAAAAGCAGATAGTTTGTGGCTTTTCCATGATATATGGCACAGTATTCAACAGCTATGCAATCTAGTTGGTGTCATGATCACTTCAAACTCTACCGGGAAACAATATCACTTATACACAGTATTAAGTGGAATCTGTGATTGATAAATCATGTAATTGAAATATCCTGTCATGATTATTGGTTCTTTTCTACTCTTATCTATTCATTCAAATTGATTCTTGCTATTCAGTCTAAGAGCAGACTTATTATCCAAAGCCTACACTCTTCAGATTACAGTGGATGGCAGTCTTTACTCCCTGAGGTCTTTGCAAATACTAACTAACATTAGCTGTCACATGGGTTGCGGTTCAGTGTTCTAAATTGACCCTTCTTTATTAATGAGTTAGTGACAGACAATGTTAACATTAAAGCCCAGAATTACACAGGTGTCTCACAACACAGTGCAGTAACCAAAGTTGCTGTGCTGCACTGCGCGAGAGAGCAAAAAAGCATCGTCTCTAAATAGATATAACCCCATCGTACTCTCTCTAGCGCTGGCGCACAATCAGGCCTACTAGCCACACACACACATTCCTTGGCACTATAGTGAAAAGGCATCTGCTTCATGGCTATCATAGGTTTTGTACTGGATGAGTATCCTTTCAGAACAAAATACTGTCCTTAGACCAACTTTAAAACATTTCCCATTGCGGATGTGTGCTATACAGCGCAGCACACATGAAATGTGGAAAAAATTTGGAGAAATAAAAGGATTTCTTTTTTAAGCTTGATTCAAAGTGGAATTATTTTTGGTGCAAAACACTGTCCACTATTGATAGTAAATAGTGGTTTGCATCAAAACCATTGATAGTTGCATGGAAATGCCTATGTGCAACCCATTGAATGCCCACTTGTTACAAAGTAACACAAAGCAGAGCTTGCATTACTTTGAGGCAAACACAAGGGGGGAGGGAGCACACTGCCTCTCATCCCAGCACATTTCACCCCATTGCATCCTGGTAAATTCAGTACGCTTACTTCAAAGTTTCATTAGTTTTTCACCAAAGTTGGTGCCGATAGTGCTGTTATCTCTAGATGAGCGTTTCTGGATTTAGCCCTTCATCAGCAGAGAGCAGAAGTAGCAGAGAGCACTGAAAAGTCATCTGAGGTTGCTGAAATGCTACCCAAGTGTTCACAGGTCACAGTACCACTCCACAGCAAAACAGGTGCATCCCAGGTGAGGATGTCAGTTTCTTGGCTCAGAGAGCCTTTTAAACACAAAGAGGAGGAAGCACACTGCCTCTCATCTCAGCACAGTTCACCCTATTGCATCCTAGTAAATACAGTACGCTTATTTCAAAGTTGCTGTAGTTTTTCAACCAAAGTTGATGTAGATAGTGCTGTTATCTCTAGACATGTGGTCCTATGTTTATCCTTTCATCAATGGAGAGCAGACGTAGTAGACAGCAGAGAAAGGTCATCTGGTGTTGCTGAAATGCTGCCCAAGTCTTCACAGGTCACTGTACGATTCCATAGGCACAAGTGCATCTCAGCTCACTGGCTCATGGTAGCCCACTAAAAACAAGGGGTAGGGAGCACAATACCTCTCATCCTGGGACAGTACACCCCATTGAACCCTGGTAAATTCAGTATGCTTACTTCAAAGTTGCCGTAGTTTTTCACCAAAGTTGGTGCAAATAGTGCTGATATCTCTAGACATGTGTTTCTGGGTTTAGCCCTTCATCAGTGGCAACTTTTCAGCACAAAATAAGTTTTGCATTGGACAGTAAATAAAAAACATGCTTTGCACATTTTTACATCACTTTTGTGATGTAAACACCGCACTAAATGTTTGTAAATGTGGACCTGATAGTATTGAATCCTTACAAAGGATTTTATTTGCTTTTCTTGATAGGTGTATCCATTAATTCAGAAACCTACATCTCGCCAGTTTTCATATGACTTTCTATCAAGTGCTTTTAAATAACGAATGGACCTGAAACAGAAAACTTCAACAGTTTCCATTAAGTTGAATGTGGAGCACACAGCCTCTCATCCCAGTACAGTTCACCCCCATTGCATCCTGGTAAATGCAGTACGCTTACTTAAAAGTTGCTGTCGTTTTTCACCAAAGTCGGTGCAAATAGTGTTGTTGTCTTTAGACACGTGCTTCTATGCTTAGCCCTTCATCAGTGGCAAATTTCCAGCACAAAATAAGTTTTCCACTGGAAAATAAATTAAAAACATGTTTCTCGCTGGTTTACATCACTTCTGTGATGTAAACCAGCACTAAGGGGCATATTTATACTCAGCTTGCACTGAAATACCTCTAACCAGCTCCTTTTTTGGTGCCAAACCCCCTTCTCCCATACCGCCACTCCCACTGGCTAACGTCAATTTTGTTACACTAGCCCACCCTTTGCACCAGATTGCGCAATTCCATTAATATGGCACCTGGCTGGCGCCCTGGAATCGTGCAAGCCGGCGCTATACTTTTTGACGCAAAATTGCATTAGTGCAGTTTTGCATCAAAAAGTATAAAGATGGGCCTAAATGTTTGTAAATCTGGACCTGTCAGTATTGAATTCCTGAAAGGATTTAATTTGTTTTTCTTAATAGATGTATCCATTAATCAGCAACCTACAGCTCACCAGTTTTCATATGACTTTCTCTCAAGTTCTTGTAAGAAGCTAATGGAGCAGAAATACTCAAACAGAAAACTCTGTCAGTTTCTAATAAGTTGAATGTGGACATGAAGTTGCAGTGCTGTTAAAAAGTGCAAAGGCCTTGCAACTTCATGGCCACAAAGACAGACACAAACCTCTCAAAACTTTCAGTTGTATATTTTGCTCATTGTTGCAGCATGGAAACAGCAGCTATTCAGGTTCTTGACAACACCCTGAAAATGAAAGGCAAGGGGGAGACAAGGCTTCTGGTTATCTTGACATCTTGGCACCCTGCAATAGGGCTGTTGATTTCCAAGCTTTTCATTTAAACACTTTCCACCAGCATGGGTATAATGGAACAGGAGTTCTAAGATGTCCAAATACACCTGGTAAAATCTAGTCCTCTCCCCACCAAATAAAGAAATCAGTCAAGGTTCTATACCTGCCGCAATGATTTTGATTCTCCTAATTGTACCTTTAGTTGTACATCTTGGTCCGCAAGAAATCATCCCACACCAGTATGCTAACAAAAGACGTCTGTACCTCAAAGTGCTATTCTCTGATGAAATAAAGTGCCTCAACACCTAATGGGCATTTACTCACCATGAATATCCACAGATGTGTGATCTGTTACCATGCCATCATTGTAAGTTTGCGCCACTTTTGCAACAAAAAATTATGCAAATGCAGCACACAAAAAGTATAAATATGGGACGTAGTTTCTACTATTCTCAAATATTTACTATCAGTAAAACATGTATTTGTCATGCATTGCAAAGTCAGTAAAAATGATTACAAGTGTTAAAAAAATGGCAACATCGTTAATGGTTTAAAAAGGAGACAACTTCCATTTAAAAAGAGTCTGTTGTTTCCAGTGTCCCTTGTTTTTTTTTTACAGTACTTTAAGTATCAAGTGTGAGAGATCATTTGGACCATGTATCTTGTTTATTTATGTCACTCAGGGCTTCTGCACTTGATACCTAGACAATTCAATTTAGAAGGCTTCATTCTTGAAAGGAAAATTGTTCAGGCTCAAGAATACCGTTTTTCGATGTACAAATTAGGTTGTGTGTTTTAACCATGTGGAATGTTGGCCAAACCTTTTATCAGAAATGCATACATTTTATAAAACACATCTGCAAAAATGTGTTTGTTGTGTTTAAGGCCTCAGTGACAGCTTGTATAGAAGGTTGTACTGGAAGTTGATTAAACAATTTTCAAATCATAGTGTGTCATTCATTTAATAATACTGGATAAATACAAAGAAAATTTAATAATGTTTCCTTTGTAGCTCCACATAGCTTACAACTATTGCCAAGATGGAAGGCAGTCCAGGGTTGAGCCAGAACTGTGTTGTAAACATTTGCTGTTTATTAACTGAGGAAAAACAGATGTCAAATTAGGGTTGCGGTTTAAGGGAGGTGGATGCATTTAATATTTGCCATCCATGTCTGCATTTTGCTACTGTGTCTTTATACTTAATCATGTTTACATAAACGGCTATTCAGGGATTCTTTAAAGCCCGTGTTTGATGGCGACTGTGAACATAGGTCACCAGCATGTAAGGTGACCACTGATTCCTCCATGTAGCGTTGATGGGGAGTCGCCATATTAGATGTACTAATCTTGTGCTACGTAAGAGAACCTAAAGTGTGCGTTTGAGCTAATCAAAGCCTGTGACTTGTCTAAATGTCTTCTTGCCAGGACTTGTTTGGCTAGGCCAAGCTCAAGGCTAACTTGGGCCTGTAAGGTGTATTTTGGGAGTCTGAAGATGGACCTTTACCTTTTAGTTATTAAAAGGACCAGTAACATAGCATGTTTGCCCATCATTATTTCACTTCCATATGTGATGGAGAAAAGCTATTTAGCAACCATTTCTTTTTGTAATGCACACCACAGTGTTTTCGATAGCGTGAGAAATGCTGTTGTCATTACTGCAGCTTTTTTCAGTTTAAAAAGATTTACTAAAATATTGAAGAAAGGTGCAAGGGCAGCAATAAAATCATGAAACGAGCAAGGACAATATCAATATCAGTAAAGCATATTATATAAAACAATTAACTTGAAAAGTAACCATATGAAACTAAAGCTTTTTATAATTTTATGGGTAAGTAAGGAAAAAGGATAACAAGAAAAAGGAAGGAAAAAGAGAAGGAGAAGAGAAGGAGAACACAAGAATAAAAGTGTGAAGACCAGAAATCGGAGAAGGAAATAAAAGTATGAAGTAATAGTGCTAGGCATAGCGGAATGAGGGACAATCACTGTAAGTAATAGAACAATAACAAGGTCAGAAAAGTTCAAGGTGGTTGTTGGACTTTTTGCCTTACCCAGGGTCATCCCCAGTCTTTTTGCCTCCTTCCTCCTGGTTTTTCTGACCTCTCAATTTGGCTCTAGGACTCTGAGCACTTTATCACTGCTGACCAGTGCTAAAGTGCAGGTGCTCTCCCATCTAAAGTTGGTATGATTGGCTTATACCTAATTGGCATATTTAATTTACCTATAAGTCCCTTGTACAGTGGTATCCCTATACCCAGGGCCCGTAAATTAAATGCTACTAGTGGGCCTGCAGCGCTGCTTGTGCCGTCCACTGAAGTAGACTTTCAAACCTGTCTCAGGCCTGCTAGCGCAGGACCTGTGTGCGCAGTTTTCTGCCACAGGGACCTGGCATCTAAATTTACTTATCAACAAAGAGAGGGATCGGGAGAATTGAAGGTCCAGTGTACGTACTCCCAATGCGGATAATTGACACAAAAAGGTACACTGTTCCTAACTCTAGGGGGACAATTAAAGTTTCAGGAGCAAGAGCCCTCACACACTCAAATGAGTGTCATGCTTCATCATCGGGAAGCTCCTCGTCAGACCGGCTGGTGCAATATCTGACGGGCTCCCCTTTCGGGGGCTCTTTGCCGGAGATCTTTTTAAATGTCACAGGTGGCTGCCGTGAAGTTCACAGAGGTCAGACACTCATTATGGCAGGAGAGTGAAAGAATTTAAGATTGATTAGAAACCCCTAAACAAATCTTAGTTTACTGGTTATACGAAAAAGGGGTAACGATCAGGATTAAAAACATACAAAAGTGGAAAAAGAGGATAATGCTCAACCACTTTGGAAAAGCCTGGAGTACTGGGAAATATCACCTAACCCCAGAGGTGTGGTCAACATGTTTCGCTAATGCTTCATCAGGACCTTCATTAAACTAGACTTCTCCTGGCTATGTAGAAAAAGAAAAAAAGGAAGACACTGTCTCACTTATATGTGTAAATAGGTAGCAGTCACTTACATCAGTGTAAACTGTCTCGTCAAGAATCTGAATCAAAAAAGGTCGCCCATCCCTCTTCGTGTAGGGGGCCCCTTGGGGAGTAACACGAACCGGCCTATTGCTTTTGTAGCAAGGCGTCCTCGTATGGAGTCACCTACCCATCGCGTACTATCCCCGGGGACGCCTTGCTACAAAAGCAATAGGCCGGTTCGTGTTACTCCCCAAGGGGCCCCCTACACGAAGAGGGATGGGCGACCTTTTTTGATTCAGATTCTTGACGAGACAGTTTACACTGATGTAAGTGACTGCTACCTATTTACACATATAAGTGAGATAGTGTCTTCCTTTTTTTCTTTTTCTACATAGCCAGGAGAAGTCTAGTTTAATGAAGGTCCTGATGAAGCATTAGCGAAACATGTTGACCACACCTCTGGGGTTAGGTGATATTTCCCAGTACTCCAGGCTTTTCCAAAGTGGTTGAGCATTATCCTCTTTTTCCACTTTTGTATGTTTTTAATCCTGATCGTTACCCCTTTTTCGTATAACCAGTAAACTAAGATTTGTTTAGGGGTTTCTAATCAATCTTAAATTCTTTCACTCTCCTGCCATAATGAGTGTCTGACCTCTGTGAACTTAACGGCAGCCACCTGTGACATTTAAAAAGATCTCCGGCAAAGAGCCCCCGAAAGGGGAGCCCGTCAGATATTGCACCAGCCGGTCTGACGAGGAGCTTCCCGATGATGAAGCATGACACTCATTTGAGTGTGTGAGGGCTCTTGCTCCTGAAACTTTAATTGTCCCCCTAGAGTTAGGAACAGTGTACCTTTTTGTGTCATCTAAATTTACTTGCCAGGCCCAGAACTCCCCTTTTACTACATGTAAGTCACCCCTAAGGTATGCCCTAGCTAGCCCTATGGGCAGGGTGCCATGTATGTAGAAGGCAGGACACGTGCCAGGTTGCGTGGCCTGTCCTGGTAGGGACAAACAGCCTAACTTGATGTCTCACTGCTGTGAGTGCTGCCTTCTCATAAGATTGCATTAGAAATGCCCTGCCATATGTGTAAGGGGTATTGTCTGATTTATGAGGGGTGGCGAAGGCATGTTTGGTATGGTTGTGATAGTGATAATAAATGCTGCTTACTGGTGTGGGTGCATTTTTTACTACTATCACAGAAATGCCACTTCAAGAAAGTGCACATTTATCTGTGCTTATGACTCTGGTGTTTTGCAGCTTGACTCCAATCCATGTCTGGGCAGAGTGACAGTTGGGGCTTTGTGCATACTTTTCAGACAGCCTGTACACAGGGAGGGTGGACGTGTCACAGAGGTGCATCTGCATACTGAATAGTCTTCCTGGGCTGAGAGAAGGGAGAGGTGGGGCACACCTACATTTGTAAAGGCTGTGCCCTGGCCTCTCACAATAGGGTTGTTTACCCCCCACTGATGTTTGGAGCCTGTGCTGAAGGGGAGAGGGGCACTCCCAGAACCAGTTGTAACTGGCTGGACCCTCCTCTCCCTACTATTGCAAAACATTGTAAGGACTGAGTATAAGTACAGGGGAATTTTCCCCACAATTTGGAGACGCTTGAAACATCCTGGAACTGGACACAGAAACGCTGGAAGGGATCACCAGGGACAGCCATGGACTACTGCTGCTGTGCTGACCTGTGACCTGCTGGTCACTGTGAAGGACTTGCCACTTGCTGCATTTTTCTTTGTAATGGCCTATTGCTGGGCCCCTCCACCTGTGGGCCTTTTCTTTGGTCTCTGTCGCCCAGGAGCAGGGTGCTGTGGGCCCTGCCCCCTGTCGCCTTGTGAAGCACGAAGGAGTGCTTCAACACTTGCCAAAACTAGCGCTGCACCTTTAAAATACTTAAAGCGCTGTGATTGTGCGCTTTTGCTGGCCGAAATAAATCACCGCTGTGACCCGGGCTGTGTGGTTGCTAAGTCCCGGTGCTTTCCCGTGCCCCCAGGGGACCAGAAGAATCCTTGTTGTGGTTTATCTGGAGCTCGAGCACTGGCAGGCCCCGACTTTGGTGCCTGCCTCTTTCTCGACGGCCAGGCAGGCTGCCGCATATAGCTGGACGGAGGGAAGGAAACCTCATCGGAGGTTCCCTCCGGCCCCAACGAGGCTGTCCTTCCTCCATGACCGCGGGCAGGGTGGAAGCCTCGCCGGAGGCCCCCTGCACTGCCGGTCATTAGTTTGGTCCTTGTGTGGGCCAGTATTGAGCTTTTGGTCCCCCCCTTTTGTGGAGGGCCAGTTAAGGCCCGGGGGGAGCCCTACAATGACCGCGGGTCCCAAGAGGGGCCCGACCTTGAAGCGGAGGGGGTGCGTGGCACCTCCCTCCTCCTAGCCCTTACAGGATTGTGGCCCCTCTTGTGAGGGCCGGTGGAGGCCCAGAGGGGCCCCTAGTGATCGCAGGCCCCAAGAGGGGGCCGTTAGGAGTATAGAGGGGGTGCGTGCCGCGCCCCTCTCACCCACAATTGTCAGGGAGGCCCCCACATTGCGCAGAAGAGCGATGGGGGCCCCTTCTTTGTTCTTCTAGGCACTGGAGGTGCCAGCTCCATCAAACCAGGTACTTTTAGAGGACTAATATATTTATAATCCAAGTTCTGCCTAAAGACTTTGCTGATTAATTTATATTGCCTGCCTGTTTGATGATGCTTTTACATACGTGTGCAAATGTTCCTTTTATGGACATGACTTGCTAATATGTTTTTCTAACTTGCCATATGTTTTCTAATGTCCCTACTATGGGCGTTCTATGATATTCTTATGACAAGTGCTTTGGTGTAATAACGTGTTTCCTGACTACTGCTTATGTTGCAGAATACTGAGTAACCTGTGTGTTATGTGTGACTACTGCTAGTTTGCAAAGTAACTAATGTGTAACGTTCTGACAACTGCTAAGGTAGCAGGATAGTACTGATATGTGATGTTTGGTCTGATAATTGCGTTGTGTATAATACAGTATATTTTCATTTAATCTGGTGTTGTGTTTCCTTTGTGGTAGGGATATTGCGTCACGTGTGTTATCTGTGTTGTGCAAACGCTTTACCCATTGCCTCTGGGATAGGCCTGACTGCTCGTGCCAAGTTATCAATGGGGTGAGCAGTGGTTATCTTGGACGTGTAACTCCCTTGCCCTGACTAGAGTGGGTAGGTTCTGTCTGGCTGAGGTGTATACCCTAGCCAACCAGAAACCCAATTTTTAACAGTGGTTGAAAGTTCTCAGCAATAACAGTAGAGATACTAAGAGTCTTTTTAGAAACATCATGCAAATAACTTGTTATTGGAAACCAAAATATTTCCATATTGACCACAATAACTGAGGATCCCATAAATGAATGGTCTAATCTATGATGATAACATACTGCATACTACCATGCTTTAAAATAAATATTTGAGGCACTTTTCCACTTAATCACACATTTTTGAAAGCAGTAGCCAATAAAAGGTCAAGCAATTCATTATGAAATAAGTACGTATCAGTAGGGTCAACTAGGCTGCCTGAAAATGTGGAAAAGATTTGAAAAGAGAATTGAGTATAAATATCTAGCTGGATTTGTCTCTAAACTGTATACCAGGATGCTAAGGTAGAGGGGCACTAGAAAAGCATGTGAAAAAGATTGCTATTAGAATGAGTGCAAGACCAACAGGTGATACGGTCGCCCCCGCAAAAAAGATCTGAAATGCACATACTACCTCAGACACTCCAAGACTTCCAGTCATTTGGTCTGTAGTGAAATTTAATACATTATTGTTCCACAAGGGCATGTAGAAAAAGGTTGTGGTAGATAAAGAGTTGGATGGAGACAATGACGATAGTAACGAGTAGGTATGCTTAAACGTGAAGGGCCTTATTTATGGCCAAGTGGCGCAGTGCACAGCAGCAAGTCACCTTGCTGCATTGCATTGCATCACAGGGAAAGGGCAGGAATTCATCACATTTATCCAAATACTGCACATTTCTGTCTTTCCCCAGTGCTGGTGCACAATGGGCTCCCTAGTGGCAACTCAGGCACATTTGCACCATGATTCAAGGGTGCCTCCATTGAATCTAGGATTGCTTTGTGCATAAAGGGAGACCTACCTGTACCTGTACAAAAACAATCCTGTGAGGCTTTTTCCTCTTTCTTTGTGTACTGCAGGATTTGCATTCCCAGGTCTACTGCTTCTGGTAAATCTGGGAATACATCAGAATCTATGGATGTTTTATTGGAACACCCACGCAACACCCATGGAACACCTCCCTGCCACAGAGTAAGGCAACACAGTGACTTTCACTGTGTTGGTTTATTCAAGGAGTATGAAACCACTCAGGGCCATGCAAGGTGGCCTTGCATGCCTTTCTAAATCTAATTTTTAAGTTGAGTCGTGCATCCACCATGTTACATGATGCAGGTGCGACACAACTGGGGTCATAAATATGGCCCTCAGTCATTAGCTATCAAGAGTTTTGAGGAAAAAGAAACAACTCCAGGAATAGAGAAGGATGAAAGCAGTGATTCTTCAAGAAGTGCTGTGTTGTAACTATTAAGAAGCTTGATAAAGACAAAATGCTTTATAGTATTGATGAAAATTGGGAAAAATAACCCTTTCCTCCCATTTAGGTTTTCTAAACATCATTAACAAATTGTGGGACTTTGTTCTTTTTCATAAAAAAGTAGTTGAAGTGAGACAAGCTTCTTGAAATATAGGAGTGGGATTCTAACCGGTATCAAAGATATGGTATAAAGGATAATGGGTGAGATCATTAACTTAATAGCATCTAAATGACCCCACCAGGATAGAAATAAAGGCTTCCGACTAGAAAGTAATGAGTTGGATTTAGAAATAGCTTCTTGTAGATTAAGTAGGACTGTCTCTGTGATGTATTTAGAGAACCAGACCAAAATACTTGAACCTAAAAAGGGACCAAGAAAAACCTGAAGATAGAAACAATTGTGTAGTGCAGTATTTATTTAAAGGAAGGACTTCAGTCGTGTCAAAGGTAATTTCATAGCAGGAGACAGATGAGAAAATTCAGCTAAGAGAATTGGCAATTAAATATCAGGTTTAGATATCAGAAGTAAAATGTCATAAGCATAGGCTGCAAATTCTAAATGGTGGTTCCCATACTGAAAGCCCAATATTAAAGAGTTATTCTGGATACGAGAGAGAAAAGACTCTAAAGCAAGACAATATAAAAGAGGAGAAAGAGGGCATCATTGACGGATGCCTCTTTGGAATGGGAAATAGGGATACGCCTTACCATTTACAATCACAAAAGCTCTAGAAGATTTATATAATAAGGATATAAGAGAGATAAAGTGAAGACCAAACCCATGCCAGTACAAAGCTGGGACCATAAAATCCCATCCTAATCTATCAAAGGCTTTTTTGGCATCAATCATGATTGCTGCAATGAAGTAGAGCAAAATATTAGCATTACCAAGAACATAAAAAATAAGCATGCATTCTCTGAGAAAATTCTACCTGTAATAAATCCTGATTACTCTTCCCAATTAGCCTAGGTACGAATGAATCTAAGCGTAAGGTTAATATTTTTACATAGATTTTGCAATCAACATTAACAAGAGAGATGGGGCAATACTTCTTACAATGGGTAGGGTCTTTACCCTCCTTATGTATGAGACAATTATATGCTTCCTGAAATGTGCCTGAGACAGAATCAAAGAGATAAACAATGGGACTAATTGCCATAATCATGGTACTAAAAGATCAGAGAAAATATGTATTTTATCCAATCGAGAAGCCATCTGGTCCAGGTGATTTGCCTTTCGTAATCATGGAAATAGTGTGGGTATCATCTTGTACTGAGATATCTATACCTACAGGAGAGTTATCTGTAACTTTATTGCTAAGATAGCAAGAGCCCTCCAAATAATTATCAATGTCAACTTGTTGGGACATACCTTCTTGAGTATATAGACTGAAAAGACTTAGCAATAGGCCACTGACCCCCCACTAGGTCCAGTCAAGGTCTCACTAAATTAATCCTGGCTCAACCTTTGGTAGCTTGGCAATGAGCAGTTAGGCGTACCTTAGGAGACAGGTGTGTAAAGCATTTAATCTAAAAAAAACAGAAAATAGGTAAAACACAAAATACAATAAAAACCCAACACTACAGTATAAAAATAAATTATATTTTTGTTTTTAAAATGACACCAAAGTGACAAAAATCCAATAAAGGGAACCAGAGATATGAATTTTTAAAGATTATGGCCCTCATTATGACTTTGGTGGTCTTTTCTTAAGGCTGCTAAAGACACGGGTGCCAGACGACTGCCAGTGCCGGCAGTCTTCTGCCCGCCATATAATGGGTACTGCCGTATTTCCGCCACTCTTTGGGCGGAAATCCGGCAGTAGCCATGCTGGCGGACGGTGGCACTCTGGCGTTGCTGCCACCTGCACCGTCCCACCAGTCTGACACTGCCAGCCATATAAAGACGATTAATACGGCCTGGCAGTGTCCTGATGGTGGGGTGCTGCTGATGGTAGCAGCGCCCCTTCCCGTTCCCTGCCGGATGACTTCCTCACTGGACAAGGTAAGTCGGGTGTCTGACAGGGGAGAGGGTGGGAGAGTGAGGGGTGTTGTGTGTGGTGTCTGCCTGTGTGTATGAATGTGTGTGTGCATGTGTGAAAACATCTGTGAGTGTTGTGGTGTATGCATGGTTGTATGCGGGTGAGTGAATGAGTGTATGAATGTTGCAGTGAGTGCGTCTGCATGTCAGTGTGTATGCGTGTGAGTATGTTTGTATGGATGCGTGTCAGTATGTGTGAGTGAATGCGTGCCTGAATGCATCAGTATGTGTGAGTGAATGCGTGTCAGTATGTGTGAGGGAATGCGTGTATGGATGAGTTTGAGTATGTGTGAGTGAATGCGTGTACCGATGAGTGTGAGTGGATGTGTGTCTGAAAGTGGGGGTGAAAGGGTGTATATGTGGTGCGTGTGGGTGTATGCGGGGATGGGGTGGAGGGTGCTAGGTGTGTCAGGGCGCTATGTGTGTATGGGGCAGAGGAGCTCTATGTGTGTTGGGTGATGGAGGGGTCAGGTGCTTGCTTGGGGGGGCCATCTACTGGTGACGTGGATTTTCCTCCCTGTCACCGGTAGCCCTACCGCCATGGTTTTTGTGGCAGTGCTAATGCCTCCGGCGGTCTGCTGTGGACCGTCAGGTCAGAAATGTACATCTCTGGCCTGGCGATTAATACTGCCATGGCGGTATGAGTTGAGATGCGGCGGGTTGGCAGCAGCCAACCCGCCACACTAATAATGTGGCAGGATTCACTGCCAGCCTGTTAGCAGCGATACTGCCACATTTACTGTGGCAGTCAAAAGACCACCAGGGTCTTATTGAGGGCCTAAATGTTTTCTAACACTTAGAAATCACAAGTGCTAATCTGGACATCTGGTCACACTTGATGGGGGCAAAGTCAAAAGCTGACAGCAACCGCAATGGAGCCCTGCTCAGCTAAACTGAGCGGGAGGCCTTTGTTAAAGCTTTATCTTCATACTTAGTCGTTTTCATGAAGCTTTTTCCTAGACCAGGATGAAGTCACAAGTTGAGGCCGACCTCGCTGGAGCCCTCTTCGGATACACGTCTCGGGAAGCCTCAATCCAGGTTCCTATGTTCAGACTGAGAAACTTTTGCGGGATGGAAATCTTCATCCGGGATCAAGACGAAAAGTTGAAGCCAACCTTGATAGAACCCTCCTCGGATACACTGGGGGGAAAGCCTCGGTCAAGCTTTTATCTTTGGACATAGAAAAGTTTTTGGAGCTTTTCTTCCTCAGAGTTGAACGACTCTCCTCAGTAAGCTGATTTCAATGCAATGTAGTTGAATTGCCTTTCCACGAGCCCCCGGTCAAATCCTGGAAGTCTGTGGCTCTGGAGCTTTTCAGTGATTGAACCTGCAAGTCAGGCCAGGTCGGGGTTGATGCTGGCCAGCTTGACTCACGACATCAGGTCGATCCACTTATGGAGCTTTTTTCCAAAGTTGCTCCAACCTTCTGGATCTTCTTCCACAAGTACTTTTAAGGTCCATTAGGTGTCCACAACTCATCCCAAGGTTCCAGAAGCTCTGAGTTGCTCCTAAGGGGTTAGGACTCCAACTCCCACAATGCAATTGCTCTAAATCTTAAAATGACCATTGGTCAGCTGGGCTATGTCTGTAGGACTTGGTGCAGGGGCCTTTGGTCAGCTCCTTTCTACCTGTAGCTTACAGGAAGTCCCTCCTTAGAGTAGAAGAAGCCAGGCAAAGTCCTTTACTTGGTGAAGCTCAAAGTGTGCAGCTGAGTGCAGTGTCCAGGTGCAGGCAAGTGGTCCTGCAGTGCAGTCTTTCTTCTTCTTGTCTTGTTCCAGTAGGGATCTGAAGTGGGGTACACCTCTGCCATATTTATCCTTGCTCCTGGCTTGCCATGTAGGGGGTGCTCCTATCCAATCACATGCAGGCCACTACCCTCTTGAATGACCACTTCTTGGGAAGTGTGGCAAAAATTGATCCCAGGGAGCAACATTCCTCCAAAATCCAAAATGGCGAAGATTCAATCTTAGAATTTAAATCTGGCTGAGTCCACCCACTGGTGTGGCTAGGTTTCCCTTAACACATCCCTTTCCAGCCCTCTCTTAATCTAATCAAGGGGCACCTGATTGTCTGGGGCTGCATGACATGGGGGAAGTACAGTTGCTGTCCCAAATGTCCTTCCCTCCTTCGAAGTCCAGTTTGGCTGCTTTCCCCCCCATTCTGTTCTACCATCTGCTGAAGCAGATCTCCTCCCAACAGATGTTTCCTTTGTTTCAGCCCAGGCCATTTCACACCTCATCAAGTCAGCCTGGCTTAGGCTGCCAGAAGATGACCAATCAGAGAAGTGCACTACAGGGCTGAAGGTGGTAAATTTTAGCAAGAATTCTAAAACTCTTTCAAGGGATATGTTATAATATATTCAACAGTGTCAAGTTGTTGGATTTATTATACCTTTTTATTCAATACTAAGCTTGCCTTATTTAGATCCTTCCTGTGGAAAATAAGGCTTATTATTTTAAAATAAAGTCTCTCAATGTTAGCCTATGAAGCTCATTCACTACAATGGGGAAAATGAATTTGGCTTTTTTTCCCTCTCCAAGGCTTATAAAACATCTTTTATAAAGTCCCTGCTTATAGTTACAGTGTACCCAACATCGGGGATTCTCAAGGGGTGACGTATATATAAAATTAAGGTAGCTTAGAACTTTGGAATTACTTTTAATACCAAAGTTGAAATTGGACTTAACTTTAACTTAAAAGTAGTCCACAAGGCATGCCTCCTTTAAAATGACATTGGGTACCACAGCGTACACTTATGAGTGTACTATCTATGCTGGGGTCCCTAAACCTACATGCCCTACCCTTTACTAAGGATGTGTAGGTAGGTTGGTACAGCCAATTATAGTTGGCCTAATTTGTATATTCCATTTTACACAGAGCACTGGCCCTAGGACTGGTTAGCAGTGCCCATGGCACAATCAGAGTCAGTAACCACCCGTATCAGCCAAAAGGTTTGGGGGTTGCCAGGGCAAAAAGGAAGACTTTCCTGCAGTTATGTTATGGTAATTTAATTTATAGAGCAAATAGCTGCGCCAGCAATGGGGCTTCCCAGCGCTGACCACCGAACTAGAGAACCACCAAGAGAGCACCAAAGGGAATCAAACCTCTTAATAGATGAAAAGCCAGGTTTTGAGCTTTTTCCTGAGGTCAAAATGATTCTGGATATGTCATAGCTCGAGGGACAAACTGTTTCAGAGGGCGGGAGCCAAAACTCAAAAAGATAGGCTAGCTACAAGTTTCCTGTGGAACCGGGGACTAACCGCCAGATTTAGCTTGGTTGAACAAAGTGCTCAGGTTGGGAGATAAGGTTGCATAAGATGAGCCATGCTAAGAGCTTTAACTTGAATTTGCCGCTCTAAAGGAAGCCAATGGAGCTTGTGAAGAAGCCCTGCAGTAGAGCAAAATGTCTGGAGGGAAAAAAAGAATCAGGCCACTGCCTTTTGGGCTGACTGTAGCCTTTATAAGATAGATTTCTTGCAACCTAGGTGGAGGACATTACAGTAGTCTAGGCTGGATAAAATAAAAGATTGAATAATCATCCTGCAAATATCAGGTTGAAATAGGCCAATGATAGGTTTCAGCCTTCTCAGAAGACCAAAACAACACTACTTTTAAATAACATGCTGGAGGCAGCAAGTGTGGAGACCTCATTAAAAAGCAGCTTTGCTCTAATCAGGTCTTGCAATATCATTTTAGATGTAAATTAATAAAATTGGCACTCATGCCTTAGTAGATGCTAGCAAATCATTATGTTGTTTGAGAAAAAGTTTATTGTTCCTAACTACATAGTCGATTATGAATCCATGAGCAGTAACTTTAAAAGTGTCCCACAGCAATGAAGTAGAGAGAGTGGGATCATTATGGATTGCAAAAAACTCATGTACTAATAAAGTAAAATCAGCAGTGAAGACACAGTTTTCCAAAAAAAGAGTTATTGAATCACCATCTGACATTTGATTTGCTAATAGAAACTATGTCCAAATCAGTAATGATCAGGCAATGATCTGAAATCAGAATGGACCCAATTTCCGGAAGACAACATTTTGCAATAAACTTTTTCTTAGAAAGAAAAAAGATATGATCCAGTCTAGACAAAAAAACATCACTGAAGAGTAAAATGTATAATCTTGGGAAGTGGGGTGAAAATCAAGGTTACCCAGGACATAGTTGAGAAAAACTACTTATGCATTTGGTTTAACAGGAGATTGACAGTCGATAAAAGGGTCCATAATGTGATTACAGCCACCTCCCAGGAGCAAATAATTATCCATACATTGCATACATTTAATTCCACATCAGTCCATCAAGCTGTGCAGGAGAATAACATCAAAGAATATCATCAAAGAAATGTTGCTATTATGTAATTTAACCATTAGCCACATATCTTCTTTATCTTTATCTTGGCCTAAACCAGTAATATGTAATCTCTTGGTGCAAATAATAATTACACCATTTTACTTATTGAGGGCAGGGGAGACAAGAACAAAACACATCCAGTGCTTTTTAAGTTTCTGAGCCTCAAGCTCAGCTAGGTGTGGCTCCTGTAGGGGAACTTTATCTTGATTAAATGTAACTAAATGAGAGAGAACTCTCTGATCCTTTGTGAGATTAATAAAACCTTTTACATTCAGTGAAATAACTCTGATGGATATAAATTGGGGAAAAAAATGATAATGCATGAGGTCTTCATTAATATTCAATAAAAAAGAGTACATTAAAGATGAGGGAAATCAAAGGCAAAGATAGAAACACAAAACAAAAAGAAAAGAGAAAGAAAAGGATAGGAGAGCATAGATAGGAAAAGGGGAAATATGATCAAAGCAAAGAAGACAGTACGTTTCAAACAAGTGATGACTGAAAAAACATACCTGCCTAGAAGGAGAAAAAGAGGTGGGGGCGGAAGCAACACTGTAGGAACCTAGCCATGATCAGGGAGCAATGCCTGTCACAGGTAATATGTATAATAGGACAAACGAGGACGAATGAGGACTTTCATAATAATGAATACACCTGTGACAGAACAAAAGAAGAAAAATTAAAAACATCAAATGGACAATCCTGCAATAAAACAACCAAAAAAATCATAGGTCATTAAGAAAAGTGTCTGCATATCCTTAAAGCTGCAAAAGATAAAACAAATAAGTCAGAAACAACAACAACAGGAGGGTTGTGATGTATCCAGAACCTCACTCAAATGATTGTTAAGAAACTTCTGTTGCACAGAGGGGTCCTCAAAGGGTATACTCTTGTCTGTATAAGTAACCTTAAAAATACAAAGACGGTACAACCCATAAGAAGCTTCAAGAGCATGAAATGAGGGGCGAAGGTCAAAAAATCATTACAACGATAACTCCTGACCCGGGCAACATCTTGTGTAAGGAAAATGTTCCTACCAGACTACATCACTTGTTTCTTAGCCTTTGCAGCATTGAGTACTTTGTGAAGGTCTGTAAATGCCAGAAATAAGATAATAATGCCGTTGGGGCTAAAAGAAGGAGAAGTAGAACTAATATGTTGACCTAATTGGCATGCTCATTGGATACCTAATATGAAGGAAGGTGGTGAGTGATCCAGTTGAGGTAAAAAAAACTCACCCTCAATTTCTTCTGGAAGGCCATAAATGTATAGGTTATTTCATCTATTCCTATTTTCCAAGTCTTCTGACTGCCACTTTAGCTGAGAAACCACCTTTTCCAACACAGTTATTTTATACATATCATCTTGAATGGCAGTGAATCACTGGCCCACTGGTTGTTGCAGAAGATGAATTAAGCGACTTAGGAGAGGGAAATGATGTCACAAGCTTCAGAACAGCAGAAAGAAGCAGCACACCAGAAGCTTGACTAGTCACCATTTTATGCAAACAAGGTGCAGAACGCAGGAGTGCCTTTGGTGCTGAGATCTTTAGATTTTATTCTTTCAATCTTTTCCAAACAAGAAAACTGATAAAAAAGTGAGAGAATGGATGCATCACAGAGGTGGAAAAGCAGCAATTAATAAATATAGCCAAAGGGTGCTAAAAGCACTATTGGTAGAAAAGAGACATATGTTCCAAGTAAAAGAGTAAGTAGCCTCACCAATTAATAGGCTTGTGACAGTCTTGGTAAAGCAAGTTTATTCTGCAATTACAGTTGCAATAACAAAGAAAGCAGGTAGGTTGCAGTGGAGTACGTGAGAAAAAGGGAGACGTCTATGCTATCCCCACAGCTCTGACATTGTGAGGAAATGGCCACCACTCCTGGAATCTTTGACAAAGTAACAGCCCTTCAGATAATTATTTTAAGAAGAGCACTAGGATTAGGAAGGATTACAGCTCACTCCCTCAACAACAAGAAGATGCCACCACACTTTCCCATCCTTCCTGAGCTTAAAGGTAGCTCTGGCATAATTTAAAAATAGGACACAATGCATAGCTCAATGTCTAGGCAATTACCTTCTGTGTGGCCAAGGTACGCCTCCACAGTTACCGCAGCTTTTAACTTGATCATCTGGTTGTGTTCAATATACAAGCTGTGTTATCAATTGTGACTTCTAAGTGTTTATACTTGCTTTCATTTGTATGTTTTGGCCATTTATACTGCATGAAGAAGGGATATTGATTGTGTTTCCTATTTAAAGCGTACTGGTTTTGCTGAGGTTACTGACCAATGTGGATTTCGAAGTGAAAGTATGCAAAGTGTCAAGAAGTCTCTGGAGGTCTACCCTTGTCTAACTAGGTAAAAGGAGGTCGCCCGCATATGGTAAGTTTGAAATTGACCAACCCCTCATTTTTGGGAGGCACATGTTAACCTCATCTAGTTTGGCCGACAGATCTGAGATATAAACGTTGAACAGAAGGAGGGCAAACTCACACCCCTGCTTAAGTCCAGACTCAATATGATTTTTTTGAGATAGTTTACTGCCATCTCCTAGTTTTAAGCAAAGCCAGGTATTAGTATAAAGATGTTGAATAGCTCTCAGTCATTTTGAAGGAATTCTGAAGGTTTGCTATAAAACGTGTCTGGATACACAGTCAAAAGAAGTTTTGAAATTGGCAAAACATACTGTAAAAAAGAGTTGATTTAGTTAAAAAGGATCTCTTCATGCAAATTAATAGAGCAAGTAAATTAGAGAAGGTACTGTACCCTGGGCAGAACCCTTTTTGGTTCAAAGGAATGATCTTAGACCTGCCAGCCTCAGGGTGGCCCTTCCCCAAACTTCTTACCTTCCTCCTCCTCTTTTTGCTGACCTCATTTTCACAGGCCCTAGGATACTGAGCACTTTACCACTGCTAACCACTGCTAATGTGCACATTTCTTCTTTAAAGCATGGTAAAATTAGCCTATACCCAATTGGCATATTTAATTTATTTATAAGTCCAGAGAAAATTGGTACTATGTGTAAGTAGGGCCTGTAAATTAAATGCTACTAATGGGCCTACAGCATTAATTGTGCCACATGCTTTAGTAGCCCTTGCAAACATGTCTCATGCCTGCCATAGCAACCTAGCCTAGACCCAGAGCAGGGAAAGCAGGACACCTGTGCATTTCAAAGGGAAACCTCCAGAAGCGCCTCCCACTTCAAAGGTAAAAGTCGATATAAATACTGGACCTCAGACACCAGCTCTTTGGCACACTTGTGGATACACTGCCAGTAAGTAGGACTATTGTGCTCCGGAGTGGACACCATTCGGCTGGATTGCTTCCCCGAATGAACTGCTGTCTTGCTAAGTTACCTGCTGCCTGCTGCCCTCTTGTGTGAGTGACATGTGCTGGGCCTGCATCTGTTGAACACAGGTTCTTAAAGTGATGCCAAGGGCTAGTTGGCTGGCCTCCTGACTGATGCTTCAGAGACAGAAGGGTCCAACAACCTCGAATACAGCACCTGGACCTGGCCAAGGGATTCAATTCCAATCCTAAACACTTGGAAGTGGGCCTAAGGTGCTCTGCCAGCCTCTGTGGATCCAGTGGAACCAATGCATCTTTTCAGCAGCATGGCACAACCCTGAGCAGAACCAATGCATCGCTGCTGCTGTGTGGTTTGGACATGTCACAAAGACTGGCATCACCTTCACAGACTTCTTCGGAACTGCCACTGCACGATGCATCCTCTGCACAGGTTCTCATATCCCTTATCAACGGCGAATTCGTGATGACATATTCCACATTGCAGCCTCATAGCTCCTCAGAACTGACACATCGCTCTGACTACACGTTGCATCCTCCACACTGGATTTTGCATCACAGTTCCTCATCACTTGGATCATCGACAATGCAGGACCTCTCACCACAAATCCTCTGCATCTCGGAACTGATGCATTGCTTCGGCTGTGCGACACATCTCCAACTCAGATCCACGCAACATTCTGCAAACCGGGATTTAAGATACTCTGACCTGCAGGCCTACCTGGGACCCTGTAGCCATTCCACTCCCCACTGCTGTCAGCCTGAACTTGTGAATTTGTCCCCATCCAGCGCAACCAGATATCTACAGTTCCGCTTTTTGGTGGTATTTTTACTGAAACATTTAAAACTGAAGATCTCTGTTTCTTCGCATTGGATTTTTGCTGTTTTGGTCAAGTTTAAATTAATACGAGTTTGGAGGTCCAACCACCAGACCACTGAGGTGGCGGTCCCAAAAAGACTGCTATGCCAGCGGTCTCCAGAATGCCATATTACAATGTATGGCTGCCTGCCAACTGTGCAGCAGCCTGCAATCCTGGGGGTGCACACTCTGTCGCTGGAACAGCCACAGGGAGCCACCGAGCCGATCACAAAAACACAGTCAGCGTGGCGGTCTCCTTCCAGCGGTTAGCTGATGGCGGTCTGCTGCTGTGGTACACATTCAGCGAAGCAACAGACAAGTGCTAATTGGATGGATTCAACAACAATACAGCTGACATACATTGTCCACACCTGCAAATCACATTATAAAACACACCCCTTCCCTGACCATGACCCTCTGCCTCTACACAGCAGCAGTGCAAAAAGGAGACCAGAGACCACCATTTTTTCATCATTGATAGAAAAGGCACCCCTTTTTCACCATCCAATTTAACACCTTTCAAGCACTTTTGCCCATTTACTCCCTATATCATTTTTTTGGTTAAGTAAGTCTCTGTCACTCACTTTAATTTACATCACGTCCCAAAAATCCCCATTTTTCTGAAGATGATTTGAGAGTCATGGAGGGTGAAATGATAATAGTAGAGACACAATTGTTTGGAGCCTAAGTCCAGCATACTCCTCTCAGTAGGAAAAGAGAAATGTGGCAAAGGATAGTCAACAGGGTGAATCTGTAGGCTCCACCCTGTGCACAGAAGAGGACATTAGAAAGAGGTGGAATGACCTGACGAGGAAGGTGCAGTCCCTGTCCTCCAGGCAACCCATGGAGACCAATAAGACAGGTGATGGTCTTCCCAGTGTCCCATTACAATTATTTTCCTGGGAGGAGAAGGTCTTGGCCATTCTGCATCTTGAGGGCTTGACAGGCATAGCTGGAAGAGCTGAGTCTGGTAAGTTACAACACAAAAACTGTCACAAATCTTTAATGTCCTGTATGTTCATACCTCACCTTTTGCCACTGTGTTATTCATCTACGTTCCCATCATGCAATACCCAGAGTAGGACAGATGTAAGCTTGTCACTGTGCATTGTCATACATAACATCACATGTATCAATCCCCATTACATGCCATATGTTGGAATGGGGTCTGTAAGTGTTTCAATATCAAAAGATCACCCCAGGACCTATCGTATGTGTCAATATGTAAATGTATGGTCCAACTTAACTGTGGTGTGGCAACAGATATGAAAGACTAAGCATTTGACAAGTGTAAGGAAGCACAAAGAGTGACATGACTACAACTACCAGAAGGCCCTGGTTCAGTACCTCAAACCAACAGGCCTTTCTTGTCCAAATACACCTGTGTGCCATATCTTAAATTATGTTCACTCACATGGGAGTGAGCAATCTACACATCATGCTCAACTCAGAGATGTGTCTGTCTACCTAGCTTGCTCTTGTCCTGGTATCCCAAAATAAAACTATTATGGACAGGATTGACACCATACCAGCTTTGTACATCAAGTATTCCTAAGGCATTAAAATGCTTAATCAGATTGGTAGTGGCAGTTAACATATTGACTCAGTACTGCTCATCTGATGGCTACAGCTCCATATAAAACAAACCTGTGTGTTCACCTGTACCTCACACAACTAGGCCTTGGAATGGTGACATACACATGTTCCTTCACCACTGTGTTGGCTTAACTGTTTCTAAGATGAAATGTCATGTTCATTCCCTCATCTAAAAGTGGAACTAATCAGCACATCTAATGTGCTGCTTGAGTCTAATAGTTTCTGCAAGCTCCA
This sequence comes from Pleurodeles waltl, assembly GCF_031143425.1. Lineage (NCBI taxonomy): Eukaryota > Metazoa > Chordata > Amphibia > Caudata > Salamandridae > Pleurodeles > Pleurodeles waltl. Next base: position 484,822,470 of record NC_090438.1, on the reverse strand, counting down.
CACTTGTCATGTCAACAACTTTAATGCCATGGAAACATAGCACAACCAGCAGACCTACCACTTAAGATTATCCAAGGTATCTACTTATAGTGACACACAACCTTTAATTGTAGTTTACACACTTCAACCAATAACAATGAACTCTAATTCTCAACAGGTCAAGCTGTTGACCAGACATTGTCCACTGACCAGACTCCCAACCCACCTCTGGGTGAAGCCCTCAGTGATGACGACACTCCTGGAAATGTGGACATGGAGGATGGTCCTGGCCCTTTTGGGCAGCCAGGACAAGAATGTGCTCCCCTCCTTGTATACCTAGCACAGTTGCTACCATCTTGTTCCCCCCAGTCCGGATCCTGAGGTGTAAATCAACAATCCTGACACTGAGGGTCCTGGACCTAGTTAGAGAGGGCACCCAGTGCCAAGGGCACAGGCTCATGGGGTAGGGTCCATGGGAGGGATGTTGTAGGCTGGCACATTGAGGCCACTGGTACCACTTACGACCAGGATACCAACAGCCAAGTCTCTCATGATTCCCAAGGTGTAATGGGCCAGGTGCTAACCAAACTCTTGGGAACTCAAGAAGCTCAAGAGGGACATGAACCAACATATGGAGACCCGTAACTCCAAAAGGGGTGCTGAGGGACATCCATACAATTCTGAGTAGGGCTTTTCCACCACCATCCACCCCTTTATGCAGGCCAACTACATCAAGACCAAGTACATGTGCCTCTTCAGCAGCTGAACACCCAGACAGGGATGTTCACGTAAAAATCCAGGAGGTGCGGATGGCAAGACACCCACCACTGCCAGCAAGAAGCCTCATCTTTAAAGTCCTCCTTTGTGTGTCACATATTCACTCTGTGGACTGTTCCTGAACCTCTTTCCTTTTCTGATGGGAAGAGTACTCCGGATTTCGGACTTCTCATGGTATGGCATCTACTCCTATGATTTCATTCAACATGACTGACCCCTTCACATTTCATTTATGTTACTCTTTTGGCACAAGTTTGTTTTCAGCCTTAGCACTGTAATGAATTTACCAGTCACAAAGTCTTTGTCTGCTGTCTTAAGTTTAGCAATGTAGATATGTAAAAATATGTAAACCATACAATGAAAAAACAAGCTGCTTGTGGAAGCAGGGATGTGGTGCATGTTTAGCTCAGGATAACAACCATGCCATTCCAACACATACATGCAAGTGTCTCATCTAAGAGGATTACATTGATCTGATCATAGGCTGTCAAGATGTAAGAAACATAGAAAATCATATGTTTGATTCATACTGTGTAAGTGATCATATTTACAAGTACAGACCTCCAGAACATGGAAGGAAAGGATATATCAGACATTGTCCTGCAGATTAGACAAAAATGAATTTGGTTGATGTCATCAGATGGAGCCATACCACCTACCTCACAAAAAGGAAAAGCAAGACTCAGAAAGGTGGCAGTGCAACAGTTTCTGATCACAGAGTCATTACAATCCAGTGCTTCTGCATCTGGTAGTATGACACAAACAAATGTCAGTAATGTGCCACAGGCACGTTGGCCTACAATGATGAAACACATTAACAGCTAAATACAGTTCATACAAAAAGAGTATTTAGCCAGTGTGTAGGGAAACTAACATGAATTAGGCCTACAAATATATTTTGTCTGAGCACATGATGACACACATTATGCATCAGGGCCACCAAATGACAAGGAACAAGTCCAATGGAGTCTTCTAAACTTCCATCCTATCAGTGAGCAAGCTGACTTGGCACATGTTTTGTACATCCAAAGTCTGTGACATACATTCATAGGAAAAATCCATCTCCACTACATATGTCTGAACAGCATCATATACCTGCCAATATTACTACTCTGAAATATCCCAATGAAGATGTCATGGTGAAGGTACCTGAACAAATGCAAAAACAAGGAGTATGGTTATGAAAACGTGCATATGACAGTTCACAGAGCAGACATCTGGAGAACGGGGTCCATTTTATAAATCTCACACAGACAAAGCAACATCCCCAACATGATTGTGTCAAAAGCTTCCTCATCAGACACACTTTGCCAGTATTTGCAAGTGCTTCAGCTTCCAACCTTTTCCAACAAATATATTCTTCACATCATCTCAACAAGAGTTCACTCTAGAGTCCAAGCTATGACATCTCATGGCATACTTACACTCATTATAAGCTGTTCATTAGTTCCTGCCACAAGTCAGCTCCTTCCCCTCCACCACTATCATCTTCATTTTGCATTTCTGGATTCTCACCCGGTGGCACCGCAGGCTCCCCCTTCTCTGGGATGTGAGGGATATTCCTTTTCATGGTGATGTTATGGAGCATGCAGCATGCCACAGTAATTTGACACCCCATCCCGGGTGAGTAGAGGAGGGCTCCCCCAGTATTGTCCAGACATTGAATTCTGGCCTTCAAGAGCCAAAAAGCCTGCTCAATTAGCCGTGTGTTCTTCCATGGGCCTCATTGAAGTGGGCTTCCCTGGCGTAGTTGGATTCCTCAGCAGTGTTAATAACCAAGGATGGTTGGAATATGCTGACTCGCCATTTTGTAATGAGACATAAGTGCCACAATGAGTCACACACTTCCTGATTGCAGTACCTGACATTGCACACTCAAGATCAGGACAGATGTAACTCTCAACAAGCCAGGCCATCTCCGGTTGCTTTTGTGACATCAGCTAGGGTATGGTACTGTTCTGCATAACAAAGGAATCATGGGCTGAACCTGGGAACTTGGTACAGACATTTGAAATATACAGATCTGACAAGCAGACAACATGCACAACAAAGTCCAGTCTTTGTCCCCTTTCACCAAGCATAAGCAGCAACTGCAGGATACCTCCACAAAGCACAGTCACAGTGGCGGGGCAGCACTTCTCCTCAGCTCTTCAGCTCTTCTCCAGGCAGAGGTTCCTCTTGATGTCCTGTAGTGATCTAAAGTCTGTTGTTTTGGGTACCCTTCTGATACCCATTTTGGCCTTTGAAGTAGGCTTCCTTCAAAGGAAAGTCTCTCTTGTTTGTGAAATCCTGCCTTGCCCAGGCCAGGCCCCAGACACACACCAGGGGGTTGGAGACTACATTGTGTGAGGGCAGGCACAGCCCTTTCAGGTGTGAGTGACCACTCCTTCCCTCTCTCCTAGCACAGATGGCTCTTCGGGATATGCAGGCAACACTACAGCTCCCTTTGTGTCACTGTCTAGAGAGAGATGCAAACAGCCCAACTGTCAAACTGACCCAGGCAGGGAATCCACAAACAGGCAGAGTCACAGAATGGTTTCAGCAAGAAAATGCTCACTTTCTAAAAGTGGCATTTTCAAACACACAATCTTAAAATCAACTTTACTAAAAGATGTATTTTTAAATTGTGAGCTCAGAGACTTCAACCTCAACATGTCTATCCGCTCCAAAGGGAATCTATACTTTAATCATATTTAAAGGCAGCCCCCAAGTTAACCTATGAGAGGGATAGGCCTTGCAACAGTGAAAGACGAATTTGGCAGTATTTCACTGTTAGGACATATAAAACACATTAGTATATGTTCTACCTTGAACATACACAGCACCCTGCCCATGGGGCTACCTAGGGCCTACCTTAGGGGTGTCTTACATGTAAGAAAAGGCAATGTTGTTGCCTGGCAAGTGGGTACACTTGCCAAATCGAATTAGCAGTTTAAAACTGCACACACAGACACTGTAGTGGCAGGTATGAGACATGAATACGGGGCTACTGATGTGGGTGGCACAACCAGCGCTGCAGGCCCACTAGTAGCATTTGATTTACAGGCCCTGGGCACCTCTAGTGCACTGTACGAGGGACTGAAAAGTAAATCAAATATGCCAATCATGGAAAGCCAATTACATACACATTTTATACAGGAGCACCTGCACTTTAGCAGTGGATAGCAGCAGTAAAGTGCCCAGAGTAACAAAAACAGCAAAAACAGAGTCCAACACACATCAACAACCTGGGAAACAGAAGCAAAAATTTAGAGGAGCCCACGCCAATGATGTCAAGTCTAACAAAGGGGACGAATGCTGTTTATCCCTGGTGGTTGTTACGGATCTACCCTGAATTATTTCCACCTCATTACTGGACCTCCACCTAGTCTTGTATTGTTTTCCCCCAGATATATTTTGTGCAGCTACTTCAAGGGGACACTGCCACTTTATTTGAGCCCCAGCTGGCGATAACATTGTTAACTGGCTTTCGGTGAGTTCCTCTGTTCAATAACGATGGTTTCGCTAAAATTGATGGATAATGTTGCGCTGCGCAGCGCGTTCTCAGGACGCGGCACGCCCCGAGTCTTCTTTGTACAGCGCGAGGCCCCAGATATTATTTCGGGCCTCGCTCTGCCTTCTGTTGTGTCCCTGTTCTCCCCTGACCCCTCCTTACCTGTTTCTTTTTCTTTCTTCTTCTTCTTTTTCTTCTTTACTTTTTCGAGGCATTTTCTGTCCTTTTTTTATGTCTTTCCCCCTTCCCATGTTACCTTTTTCTTCCCAGCATTCCTTGGTCCCTATTTTCTATGGTTCCTGTTCTATTCTATCCTATGTACTTTTTCCCTATCTAAAATGGTGTCTTTTTACTTCCTGTTTCTTGGTATATAAGGGCTCTGTTTTCTCCCTTTCCTTGCGCTGCATCACTTTCTGCTCAGATTGTGTCTTCGCTCCTGATTCTTAGCCTTCGGTTCTGAATCTTTTCAATTTTGCATTTACCTGCATTTTGTTCCTGTTTGATTCCTGGTTTTGTTTTCGTTTCAGGAATCCATTTTTTGGAGGTTTTTTCCCCTTTATTGGGGTTTTTTCCCTCTGGCACTAATTCTAAAGAGCACGGTCTGTTCTTGGCGTTTCCACTGCCTGCAGCACCGTGGCTACTAGAAAGAGTCACCCTTTTCTGGGCCAAAGCCGAACCCTCAAGACCTACGCCACTAGATCTGCGGTTTCCAGGCGCCAGCAGCACGTGAGTCGTGACAGAATGCAGCGCCAAACCATTCCGATATCTTCTGATACTTTGGCTGACACAGTGGCGGCGGCTGCAGATCCTGATTCATCTTTTTTGACTACTATTCAACAACAAGCTCAGGAATTGCAACAATTGCGCAACGAGAATGTGGTCTTACGACAGGCTTTGGCCCTCCGCAGTGGCGATGTTCCGGCTATCTCCGCCTCAACGCCTCGCTTCTCTGGTGAACCAACTAAACTGCGTGAATTCCTGGATGCATTAACGGTTTACTTCGCCTTCAGACCTACCCAATTCTCTCATGACAGGACAAAGGTGGGATATCTTATTAGTGCATTATCCGGTCCTGCCTTGGCCTGGGCAACCCCGATGGTGTCATCCAACGATCCAGTATTGTCGGACTATTCTGCCTTCGTGACCCGCTTCAAACAAATGTTTAGTCGCCCAGGATTGGAAGCCTCGGCAGAGGAAGCATTATGTGATATCCAGCAAGGTTCCCAGGATGTCCTCCGATATATTACACGTTTCCGTCAATTAGCGGCAGAGACCACTTGGGTGGAGCGTACCCTGGTAACTTTATTTCGCAGAGGACTTAAGGAAGAAATTAAGGATGAATTAGTACATTCCACCAGAGTTGAAGATCTTCGTGGCCTCATGGATCAAGCACTTTCCATCGAGTATCGTCTTCAAGAACGACGAATGGAGAAGAGAAGGAGTAGAGGAGCGTCTCAGCCAAGCTCTTCACGGATGTATCCACCTCATCCTGAGGAATCTCGTCCTCCTGCTAAAGATGTAGAAGGGGAACCCATGCAAGTGGATACTGCTCGAGGGCCACTCTCTGCTAGTGAGAAGGAAGACAGACGGAAGAAGGGATTGCTTCGTACATGTCCTGTACGTCCACCTAGACCCTTGGGAAACGCCACCTCCCGTCCTCTGTAAGAAGGGAGGGGACGGGATCATCGGCTATACCTTCTATCAGCTCATTCAACGACAATACAACTTACTTGTTCGTGTTACCAGTCATATTACAACTACCTGATGGCCGCCAAGAAAGAACTATGGCATTATTGGATTGTGGTGCTAGTGGGATATACATGGATAAGACATGGGCCACTAATCTGCAAATTCACACTCAACCCAAAGACATTCCTGAACAAGTACACACCGTGGATGGATCTTTAATATCCTCAGGTCCAGTCGATACTACGACCTTGATGTTAAATTTACAGTTTGGTAATCATCAAGAACACCTGTCTTTTGATCTCATTTCATCTCCCAACCATACCATTATTCTCGGAATTCCATGGTTTACTAGACATAACCCATATGTGAACTGGGTAACCCGGACAATTTCTTTATCCTCACAGTTTTGTCAAGAAAATTGCTTTGCTTCCGATAAATATTGGTCACCAAACAGATTAACACCTATGAAGAGTACTACGGAATATTCCATCAACACTGTCCAAGGGGTTCCTGAACATTATTTAGAGTTCCAAGACGTGTTTCAAAAACAATCCAGACCTGTATTACCTCCACATCGAGAGTACGATTGTGCTATTCCTTTGGAACCTGGAACAGTCGTTCCCTTTGGGAGGATGTATTCTCTCACGGAACCTGAAAAGGAAGTTCTTAAGGAGTATCTGGAGGAAAATGTACAGGGTGGTCTCATTGTTCCATCATCTTCTCCAGCAGGGGCTCCTCTCTTTTTTGTACCTAAGAAGACCAAAGATCTTTGTCCTTGCATAGACTTTCGAGGCCTAAACAAGATAACTATAAAGGATCGTTATCCTTTGCCCCTCATTAAGGATATTTTAGAGGCAGTCAGAGGGGCTCAACGTTTTACCAAGTTGGATCTTCGGGGAGCTTACCACCTTTTACGTATAAAAGAAGGAGACGAGTGGAAAACAGCATTCAGGACACCGTTCGGTCATTTTGAATATAAAGTCATGCCCTTTGGTCTTACGAACGCTCCTGCTATATTTCAAAGGTTTATGGACTCAATATTTTCCGATCTCTTGAACCAGACACTCGTAATCTACTTGGACGACATCCTTATTTTTTCCAGACACCCCGAACTCCATTCTTCTCATGTGAAACAAGTCCTTCACAGACTCCGAGCACATCAACTATTCTGTAAACCCGAAAAGTGTGAGTTCGATAAGATGGAAGTCAAATATCTGGGTTATCATTTAAGTTCCACCGGCATAGCTATGGACCTAGAAAAGGTACAAGCAATTCTAGAGTGGCCTTCTCCCTCTTCTATCAAAGAAACACAATGGCCCTCATTCTGACCTTGGCGGTCGGCGGAGAGGCGGCGGTCGGACCGCGAACAGACCGGCGGTCAGAAAAATGGCATTCTGACCGCGGCGGTCACCGCCGCGATCGACCGCCACTTCCCCACTCCGACCGCCACGGCGGTCATGACCGCCGGGCTGGAGTTTGCGCACTCCGGCCCGGCGGTCGTCCCAAGACCGCCAACGGTATCATGACCCTGCCTACCGCCGCGGTTTCTTGCGGTCGGGAACCGCCATGCGAACCATGGCGGTAAGCACTATCGGGGCCAGGGAATTCCTTCCCTGGCACTGATAGGGGTCTCCCCCACCCCCCACTACCCACCCGAGTCCCCCCCCCACACCCTCCACCCCCCTGCCACCCCCCAGAGGTGGTACGAACCCCCTCCCCACCCCCACCCCGACATGCACATACATGCACCCCGACATGCACACACCCCCAACATGCACATATACACACCCCCTACACACACATACACAACGGGGACACATACCGCACACATACATGCAGACATGCGCACCTGCCGAACAGCACACATTACCCATAGACACAGCAGCACCACCCGCCCGCATACACGCACTCACACACCCCCTCTACACACTCACACGCACACCCCCATGCACGCCCACATCACACAACACCCCCCCCTCCCCCCCCCTCACGGACGGTCAACTTACCTTGTGCGTTGGTCCTCCGGGAGGCGACGGGAGCCATGGGGAGGTGACCGCCAACAGAACACCGCCAACAGAAGACCGCCACACAGATATGTGGGTCGTAATTCTGTGGGCGGTGTTCTGCTGGCGTGGCGGTGGAGGTTGACCAGTCTCCACTTTTCCGCCGACCGCCAGTGTGGCTGCTGGCGGTTTCCCGTCGGAACGCTCCCAGCGATCGGAATGCGCACAGCGGCATACCGCCGCGGTCGGCGGTCTTCACCGCGGCGGTAACTCGGCGGTCTCGCGAAAAGACCGCCAAGGTCAGAATGAGGGCCAATGTTTCCTAGGATTAGCAAATTTTTACCGACAGTTCATTCAAGACTTTGCTAAACAGACCAGCCATATAACCCATACCTTAAAGAAGGAAAATCTAAAACAGGGGTTTGTCTGGACCAAGGCGGCTGAAACAGCTTTTCAAGAATTAAAGAAGGCATTCACTCAAGCTCCCATCTTGAGACATCCAGATACCAATAAACAGTTTATCGTAGTTACCGATGCGTCCGAAAAAGCTATTGGAGCAGTCTTGCTTCAACTTCAAGAAGATGATGGTCTTGAACATCCTGTTTTCTATTTGTCCCATATTCTCTCTTCAGCTGAACAACATTACTCTGTACTAGAAAGAGAGTTGTTAGCTCTGAAGACAGCCTGCATCGAATGGAGACAGTTTCTGATGGGATCCAAGGAGCCTTTCGAGGCGAGAACAGATCACCGTAATCTGCAATGTCTACGTAATTTTGTATGCCAAAATAGTCGCCAGGCGCGTTGGGCCTTTTTCTTTAGTCAGTATGACTTTTACATCACCTATATTCCTGGATCTCAAAACATTCTGGCTGATGCTCTGTCTCGACGCTATCCAGATTGTACTCCTTCCCCATCTCAGTTTCTACTGGAGCCTAGTAAGATCATTGGAGTTGCTCAATCTTTTCTGGATGAGGTACAACTGGAGTATTCCAGCCTGTCTAATAGCGAAATAGAGAAATTAAGAACCTTTTTATGCAAGAAAGAAGGATTCTTTTTTCATCAGAAGCTGTTATTCCTCCCTACTAACAGAGTGCGAGACAAAGCATTACAGATGTGCCATGATTCACCGGTTGCTGGACATAGAGGTATTAAGGCCACACAAGAACTTCTTTCGCGATCTTTCTGGTGGCCTACCTGGAAATCAGATGTCGAAAGATATGTTCAGGCTTGTCCCATATGTGCCCAAGTCAAGATCCCCCGTAGCAGACCTGCAGGATTACTACAGCCTTTGCCAGTTCCACCAACGCCATGGCATACTATTTCCACTGACTTTATGTGTTCACTTCCGCCAACAGCTGGAAACCAGGTTATCATGGTCACTGTTGATTCTTTCACTAAGATGGCCCACTTTACTGCTCTAAAGAAATTACCAACATCCCAAGAATTGAGCCAGATATTTATCGACCATATTTTCCGTCTCCATGGACTTCCACATACCATTGTGTCTGACAGGGGTCCCCAGTATATTTCCCGGTTTTGGAAACTTTTTGCAAGACACTGAATATCAATATAGCACTATCATCCGGTTTCCATCCTCAGACCAATGGACAAACTGAGCGTTTGAATCAAGGACTAGAACAATACCTTCATTGTTTTTGTAATTCCACCCAAAGCAACTGGAACACTTATCTTCCTATTGCTGAATATTCCTACAACAATTCTGTCCATAGTGCCTCCAAGGTCACTCCCTTTTTCTGTTCCTATGGCTATCATCCGACCTCTTTTCCTACTGCTCCTCAATCTACCTCTCCTCTGCCTGCCATTACATCTTTTTCCAAACGTCTCCTGCAACTCCATAAGCTAATTAGATCTAATTTATTGCACACTAAGAGATATATGAAGAAGATCGCTGATAAGAAACGTGGACCCACTCCTGATTATCACCCTCAGGATAAAGTCTGGCTTTCTTCCAAATTCTTGCCCTCTCGCCTTTCTCTGAATAAGTTCACGCCTCGCTATTATGGGCCTTTTCGTATTCTTCAGTTGCTCAATCCTGTCACTGTTCGTCTTCGCTTGCCTCATACTTGGAAAATTCATCCGGTCTTTCATGTATCCCAACTCAAACCTTATGTCCCTGATCCTTTCTCTCGTCAGTTTCCTTGTCCTCCTCCTGTGTTGGTGAATGATGTCCCTGAATATGAGGTTCAAGAAATTTGTGACTCTCGCCTTTTTCACCGGCGTCTTCAGTATTTGATTCACTGGAAGGGTTATCCTCTTAGTGAATGCTCTTGGGAAGATGCTTCTTCTGTTCACGCCCCTCTTTTGATTTCTCGTTTTCATCGTTTGTTTCCCTTCAAACCTAGACCTTCGGGGGGGGACCTACTGTTGCGCCGCGTGGTGCGGCGCGAGCCGAGCATTCGGCTCGCGCCGCGCAGCGCGTTCTCAGGACGCGGCGCGCCCCGAGTCTTCTTTGTACAGCGCGAGGCCCCAGATATTATTTCGGGCCTCGCTCTGCCTTCTGTTGTGTCCCTGTTCTCCCCTGACCCCTCCTTACCTGTTTCTTTTTCTTTCTTCTTCTTCTTTTTCTTCTTTACTTTTTCGAGGCATTTTCTGTCCTTTTTTTATGTCTTTCCCCCTTCCCATGTTACCTTTTTCTTCCCAGCATTCCTTGGTCCCTATTTTCTATGGTTCCTGTTCTATTCTATCCTATGTACTTTTTCCCTATCTAAAATGGTGTCTTTTTACTTCCTGTTGGTCACTTCCTGTTTCTTGGTATATAAGGGCTCTGTTTTCTCCCTTTCCTTGCGCTGCATCACTTTCTGCTCAGATTGTGTCTTCGCTCCTGATTCTTAGCCTTCGGTTCTGAATCTTTTCAATTTTGCATTTACCTGCATTTTGTTCCTGTTTGATTCCTGGTTTTGTTTTCGTTTCAGGAATCCATTTTTTGGAGGTTTTTTCCCCTTTATTGGGGTTTTTTCCCTCTGGCACTAATTCTAAAGGGCACGGTCTGTTCTTGGCGTTTCCACTGCCTGCAGCACCGTGGCTACTAGAAAGAGTCGCCCTTTTCTGGGCCAAAGCCGAACCCTCAAGACCTACGCCACTAGATCTGCGGTTTCCAGGCGCCAGCAGCACGTGAGTCGTGACAGATAAGCATTTTCATGAAATATTGTAGTCTTTATGTCACATTGGTATAGTATGTTTCTGATTTCAAAGACTGTCTTTGCAGTTTCAGAGGAGATGAATTCTAGCTATCGGTGGTTCTGTCAACTGCGCACATCTAGGTTTTAGGAATTAATGGGAGACGAGGTCTGTAGTCTCCATAGATTTTATACTGTGAAAGCATTTAAGTAATTTTACTAAGTTGCCACAATTTAAAGTGTTGTGTCTCCCATTTGACTTGTCTTCAGGCACAAACAGTAACTTTGGTGAGAAGAGCTTAGCAGGGGTCTTACTCTGATCGTTTCTTGTGAGTGTGACTAGATCTTGATTAAACACATAGGTTGACGAGATTGCAAGGCATCCTTTGACAACAGGGTTTTGTTGAGGCACTGGCAGTTTCAGTACATTGGTGTCATTTATAGCTTTTATAGGCCGACTGCCTACAGTGTGTTGGTGGCCCTCCTTATTGGTTGTCATTGCCAGAGCTGCTATTATGATATTTCGAGGTGCTTGGACTGGCTATTATTCTCATAACCATGGGCTCATGTTCAGTTATTTCACGCAGAGTGCTGTAGTGTTCACTGTCAATATTAGCCTACTGACTGATACTGGTCAATTAGTTCCGGCCTATATTTCATATATCTTTATAAGATCGACTTTGTGCACACAACTGGTCGGAAACGTCTGAATCCCCCTTGTGCTATATTTAACATTCTTGTTATCCTCTTTTATAGGTAAATCCTCTAAAGACACGTCGAAATATGTTAGGTAGGGAGAAATAAAACCACCTTTACTAATCGTAGCAACATACACATTACAGGACAATGAATAAGATAACAGAAGTTGCATATATGTCGAACCCACATCAGTAGAAGTAGAAAGAAAAGTGCACATAGAACATTTCTTAAGTTTCATATTGTTACACATTTTTTATCATTCTAGTGTAGATATTATTTTGAAATTCACTCTATGCTGTACCGTTATATTTTAATTAATCTCAAATATAAGTTAATTCAATATTGATAGGAACATACCCCATCAAAATTAGTGAGCTAAAAACTGATAATAATATCAATATAATTACTACCCCTACAATTTTACAGCCTATGCTGTCCCCATCTTCTAATTAAGACAAAAAGAGTATTGCAAAATTCCAAAAATGAGGAAATAAATAGTTTATTTAAAACAATAAGCTTCTTCTTCCTTTCTTCTTCTCTTTTTAAAACAATAATTAAAATTAAGAAAGCAAAAATAATCTTCCTATTTGAGATTTTCAGTAGTTCATTTCAGATCAGTTTCTATCTTGTTCAACACTATCTCTCACTTTAACTTTTTCTTGATAGTTTCTTTGTTATCCCAAGTTGGTTATTCTTTTTCTGTCATTACTTCACTTTCATAAAACATTCAAACTTATATTTACAAGGATTCACTAGATTGCAATTTCTAATTTTAATTCTTCTTCTTTTTCTGATACCATAGCTAAATAAGCCATTCGAGTGAAGCATTTGTTTTGTTTCGAAAGTTCCTTCTTGTTGCTCTTTTGTCCACCTGTGATTCACTCTCACTAGTTCCAGAGTCTAAGGCCCATATTTATACTTTTTATAGCGCCACATTAGCGTCATTTTTTGACGCAAAAGCGGCACAAACTTACAAAATACAACTGTATTTTGTAAGTTAGCGCCGCTTTTGAGTCAAAAAGCAGCGTAAATGCGGCGCTAAAAAAAGAATAAATATGGGCCTAAGTGTTTTAGGCCTTTGTAGCTGTTCTGCCTCACATTGCTTCCTTTTGGAAGTTCTTGTCCAAGAAATATCTTCTTCAGCTTTTTGTGTTCACCAACAGTCTTTGCCAAGGTTTCTTTAATTATAAAGGGACTTTGACTTGAATTTTATCTTTGATCAGTCTTGTCTACACAGCTTGTTACCAATTTCTTTCTCGCTCTGTAGGTTATTGTGACTCATATTGTCAACTGTAATTTCTCATTAATAGGATCAGCCACTACTTACCCTCCACTCATGCTTTTGACTCTTACAAGGTGTTAACGCGTCCCTTTATGACTAATTTATTCACTCTGGGACTCGTTTTAGGCCAATGAATCTTTTGACCCGGATTGATGACACCTTAGGACGAGATAACTGATCAACATGTCAATCAATATGTCAATAACGTCATCAATATTCACCATAACAAGACAATTCAGATTAATCAATGACATTAATAAGACTCAGAAACCACCATGACCTTTCAGTCATGAATAACCACACCAGTTTAGTACGATTTTGTGATGTTTATTCCCTATTGATTACAATTCTACTAGTAAGTTTATTAGTCTCAAAACCAAGAAACACATTAGCATAGTCACAATATGGCAACTCTGATAAGATTTCATCAAAGCAAGGATCACAAATATTAGAACATAGCACGACGTCAACATAGGTTTACCTTAGCAGAGTATCATTAGCGCATTATTCACAAAGCATAGGTTCAGTCATTTGTCTATTTGTGTCCGTTTAATGAACCCCTTAACTAACCTCAAATTAGTGACCATGGCGGTGATATCTCCCAGAGACAGACAATGTATCACACCAACCGCCAGGAAGGAAACAACAGCCACCACGGTGGTAGCTGCCAACCACCAGGCGGAAGTCAAAGTTCCGTCCACCATATTTTGACCCTGCAATCTGCCACCTTTTTTGGGGCAGTTCCAACTCCAACAAAAGCCTGGCGGAAACATAGCACAGAAGTGAAAGGACTCACCATTGGAGACACAGGAAAGAATCACGCCGCCATGGAACCCGAACAGCAAGTTTTTCTGATGATCTTCTACGTGAACACCAATGCCGGCGAAGATGACGACGGTGAGTATAGCCGTCTAGCACTCAAGGGAGGGTGGGGAAAATGAGAGTGACAAACACATGCACCAGACACACACACACCATACACACAACCAGCTGCACTACAAAAACAATTTGACCCCAAAAATCGGCAGAATAACGCAAGGACAACAGGAATTCACGAAAGTGTTTGTAATCAGATCAGCATCAAAACTAATAATCCAATTTGGCAATGAAACAGATATGTACTCATGTACAAAAAAGGGACACTGCCCAGTCCAAAGTTCAAAGGGCCAACATGGCCACACAGCACAGTCAAAGGCCCAACTCGAATCCTGAGCACATCTGGATAGAACACTGCAGGGTCATCAGTTTGCAAATAGGCAGGCACCTCAGGGGACAGAGAGGGCACCTCAGCTGGATGCGGGAACAAGCCCATTGGTTCTGGAGAAGGCAACATGCCCATTGCTTTGTCCTGAGGAGTGCAAGGCCACAGTCTCTCAAGTGGGTGATTTGGACACTGGTTCTGGAGGAGGCAACATGCCCATTGCTTTGTCCTGGGGAGTGCAAGGCCACAGTCTCTCAAGTGGGTGTTTTGCCCACTGGTTCCGGAGGAGGCAGCCTGCACAGTAGCCCCTGGAGGGAGGACTACATGGCATCTGCCGGCACTGATGGCTGCATGGTGGTGGTGGTTGGGGAGGCTCCTGGGCAGCGCCTGCACTCACTGATGGCTGCATGGTCGTGGTGGTTGGAGGAGGCTCCTGGGCAGCCCCAGCACTCACTGATGGCTGCACATCCATGGCTGGTGGTGGGGGCCCTGTGACAGCTGCTGGTGGTGGTGGTGTTTGCCTGACAGCTTCTGCTGGTGTAGAGTGCCTCTTGCCCTCCTGTTCATGGTTCGGGGATCCCTTACCCTTCCTGGAAGGGGTGGATGGCCTCTTACCCCCTCTGCCTGGTGGTGCAGGCTCCTTCCCCTTCTTCACAGCTGGTGCAGGCTCCTTCCCCTTCTTCACAGCTGGTGCAAGCTCCTTCCCCTTTTTAACAGCTGGTGCAGGCTCCTTCCCTTTCTTCACAGCTGGTGCAGACTCCTTCCCCTTCTTCACAGCTGGTGCAGGCTCATTCCCCTTCCTCATATCTGATGCCGAACTCTTCCCTTTCACCCCAGGTGGTGCTGGCTCCTTCCCCTTCAGTGTTGTTGGTCTTGTATCCCCACCACCATGAGTAGGTGGTGCTACCAGTGTCCCCGTGGACTGTTTGGCTGAGGTGCTGGGCTGTGTCCTTGGTACCCTGCCCATACGTGCAGGATGGAGGGAGGGGTAGGGAAGAGGTCAATCTGTGAGTGCCTGTGGGATGAAGGGTGGTGCTTGTGTTTGCCTGTGCTACTCTTGTGTGTTGTCTTGTGTGCATGCTCGTCTGTCTGTGTGCTTGGGATGGGTTGGGGTTGAGGAGAATGGGACTGGGAAGTGGAAGTTGGAGGGGGTACAGTTGAAACAGGGACAATGGCTGCCATCAGAGAGGAGTCCAGAGCCTGAATCGATCTCTGTTGGGCCGCCAATCCACCATGAAGGCCCTCCAGAATTGCATTGCATTTCTGCATCTGGAATGCCAGCCCCTGTATGGCATTCACAATGGTTGACTGCCCTACAGAGATGGATCTCAGGAGGTCAATAGCCTCCTCACTCAGGGCACCAGGGCTCACTGGGGCTGGGCCTGAGGTGCCTGGGGCAAAGGAGATGCCCACCCTCCTGGGTAAGCGGGCACAGCAACTCACTGAGGAGCTACTGGGAGGGCGATCCTGTTACGGAGGTGGCGGCTGTACCTGCAGCTGGGGTGGTCACAGAGGTGTCCACCACCACCAGGGAGCTCCCATCGGAGGAGGTATCAGAGTCTGTGTTGTCCCCTCCAGTCTCCACCGTGGTGTTCCCCTCGCCCTCCATCCCATTGGTTCCCTCGGCGTTGGTGGACTCTGCCTCCAGGGTCCTGTGGAATGCAGCTCCCTCTGTTGCAGGTGCCTCTGCTCCTCCACCAGATGATGCTAATGCACATAAGGACAGGATGACAAAACAAGAAAGGGGGGAGAGAGACAAATGATACACTGGGTCAATGACTGCACAAGCACCACCGTTGGCGTACACAGCACTTTCACACACAGGGAACAGGCCTACGCACTATGCATTACACTACCAGTGAAATGGCTAGTCACCAAGGCATGAGGAGGAGCATACGCCGCCAACTGCAGCACACCGGGAATCCACACAGCCCTGCCTAGAAGTGAAAACTAACAAGCTAGGATACCTGTATTTTCCATGCAATCCTTAGCCTTCAGAGGACCTACGCTGCTATGTCTGGCCTGGCCTTAGGGGCACCCACTAACACACAACCACCACCCGGATACCGGCCCACCAGACATAAGTTGTAATGATAGCCACTGTACTCACCCCCTTGTGGATGCTGTGATGCCCTCACGCACCCACCCAGCTCAGGGTAGGCCACCGCCAGTATGCAGGCCTTCAGGGGGGGTCAGGATCCGAAGAGCACCCCTTCATCGTTGGTAGTTCATCCCCAGATGGGCCTCTGTGGTCTTCTGTGCCCAGTGTCTCAGGTCCTCCCACCATTTCTGACAGTGGGTGCTCCGTCTGCCATAGACCTCCAGGGTTCGCACCTCCTTGGTGATGGCACACTATAATCCCTTCTTTTGATGGGCGCTGACCTGCAGAGGTAATACATACAGGAGAACTCCATTAAACGAACAGTCCAGCCTGTCACACACGTGGCCCACCATACCCAATCCCATCTAAATTGCAAAACACATAGTCCAGCCCACAACATGTACACCACTAAGAGGAAATTCAGCCACCCACCCTTACATGATGCCTTCACACTCAACTCCATGCATTCATGCCACATGCATTGTGCCCACAGTGTACTCACCTGTTGGTCTGGACCCCCATACAGCTGTCCGTACTGGGGTAGGACCCCATCCACCAATCGCTCCAGCTCCTCCGAAGTGAAGGTTGGGTCCCCTTCCCTGGTCACACGGGCCATGGTAGGTTCCAGACACAGGTCACAGCAGCACATGCAGTGTAGGTCCTCTCCTGTGGAAGGTCAGGAAACAAGTGAGGAATGTGAATTAAAATGGCGGTCATGTCCACGGCGGTGTATACCGTCACCGCCGGCGTAGGTCCCAACTGGCCACTGTAACCCATAGGGCCCAATATTATCCAATGAGGAATTGCACGGCCGTTCACGACCACCTACCGCCATGGCGCACAACGTCGGTAGAATTACCTCACTTCTACCTGTCACTCCACATAGGACAGGCGGTCACCATTTCAGGGGGGGTGAACAGGCCTATTGATAATTGATGCATCACAGGATTAAAAGCACATACTTTAAAATGCCACTGTCCCAAAACATGATTTCACGATGTTGACTGCTGTTGTGGTATAGTTGTTCCAATTGTGACAGCCTACTCACTCTTCTGTCCCTTAGATACCTACCACTGCGGATGAATAGGAGATGGAGACATACCCCAGTGTACAGACCCATGGTGGACTTGGCTACACTGGAGGACAGGCACATAATACTCACCTATAGACTGGACAGGGCCACAATCAGAGAGCTGTGTGCCCAGTTGGAGCCTGACCTGATCTCAGCTATCTGTCATCTGACTGCGATTCCCCCTCTTGTGCAAGTTCTATCAGTGTTCCATTTCCTGGCAACTGGTTCTTTCCAAGTGACAGTGGGCTTGGCAGCAGGAATTTCACAGCCAATGTTCTCTGTAGTGATGGCAAGAGTCTTGTCTTCCCTGATAAAACACATGTGCAGCTCCATTGCTTTCCCCCAGGTGGAAGATTTGGCCACTGTGAAGGCCATGTTTTATGCAATGAGACATATCCCCAATTTAATTGGGGCGATTGACGGAACACATATTGCGGTTTCTCCCCCCACCCGGCAAAATTAACAGGTGTACAGGAATTGTAAGAGTTTCCACTCCATGAATGTGCAGATGGTGTGCCTGGCGGACCAGTACATCTCCCACATCAATGCTAAGTATCCTGGATCGGTGTATGATGCATTTTTCCTAAGGAATAGCAGCATCCCAAATGTGATGGCCCAACTACAGAGACACAGGGTGTGGCTAATAGGTGAGCCTTGGTCTCCACCCAGTGTATGTTGGTGCATGCCTATGCTGTTGGACAAATAGGATAGTGTGTGGCTAAATGTTGTCCCTCAATATTTGCAGGTGACTCTGATTATCCCAACCTATTGTGGCTGCTGACCCCTGTGAGGAATGCCAGGACAAGGGCAGAAGAATGTTATAATGAGGCACATTGGCGAACAAGAAGGATAATTGAGAGAACTTTCCGCCTCCTGAAGGCCAGGTTCAGGTGCCTCCATCTCACAGTTGGATCCCTGTGCTACTCACTCAAGAAGGTCTGCCAGATAGTAGTAGCATGCTGTATGTTGCACAACCTGGCACTCAGACGGCATGTACCTTTTATGTAGGAGGAGGAGACTGGAGATGCCCCTGTGGCAGCAGTGGACCCTGAGAACAGTGAGGATGAGGAGGCAGAGGATGAGGATGTGGACAACAGAACATTAGTGATCCGTCAGTACTTCCAGTGACACACAGGTGAGACAGTGCAACTTCACATTTCTATGACTATTGTTCTATTCTGTGTAGCATTGGCATGCTGGCATTACCCACTTATTTCCCCTACTTCCTGTTACCTATGGAGTTTCATTTTACAGATGCTGGTGATATGACAACAATGACCTGATGTGATCACAACAGCCAGCAACAGGTCATTCATTCTATACTCTTGCTATGCACAGTTCATTTGCAATGCTTGTAGCTGTTTCAATAAAATAACATTGCAATACATGAAATACTAGTAGCCGAGTTGTATCCAAGGGTGCTAAAACATTGAGGGGAAAGTGCAATGGAATGGGGTGATGATGGAGGAAAGTCCAGGGTATTGTTCCAGTCTGTTTGTAGCACAGGTGCAGTGGCCAAGGGGGACATAGGAAGGGAAGCTATGGCAGTTCAAGGTGGACAATGTGACTGAGTGCGACACAAGGGGGACAATCAGGAGAGTCTCATTTCCTGGCGGTGGTCTTGGCAAGTGTCTCTGGCTTCTGTCTGGGTCGCAGGGAACATTTGCGGAGTGGTTCACCTTCTCCAGGGGGAGGGATGCTGGTGGCCTGTGGGTCCTGTGCCGGGGCCTCCTGGCCACTAGCAGCAGCAGAAGTGGAGGGCTGTTCAGTTGACTGGTTAGTGGTAGGGGCCCGCTGGTGTGCTGTTGCCTCCCTCATGATGTTGGCCACATCTGCCAGCACCCCTGCTATGGAGATCAGGGTGGTGTTGATGGCCTGCAAGTCCTTCCTGATCCCCTTATACTGTCCCTCCTGCAGCCGCCTGTTCTCCTGCACGTTGTCTAGGATCTGGCCCATCGTGTCCTGAGAATATTGGTAGGCTCCCAAGGTCTCGGAGAGTGCCTCCTGGAGAGTCGGTTCCCTGGGCCTGTCCTCCCCCTGGCGCACAGCAGTCCTCCCAGTGTCCCTGTTGGCCTGTGCCTCTGTCCCCTGAACCGTGTGCCCACTGCCACTGACCCCAGGTCCGTGATTGTCTTGTGGGTGAGGCGTGGCCTAGTGTCCCTGTACAGGTGGGCACCCTGCTGATTGACGTGTCCTGGGGACAGAGGTGTGGGTGCTGTGGTGTTGGTTCCTGATGGAGGAGGCTCTGTGGTGGTCTGTGAGTGGCCATGAGTGACCGACTGTCCAGTGGTTCCTGATGGGCAGGTAGTCCGTCCAGAGCCAGAAGTCCAGAGTTACTGTCGTCACTGGGGGCCTATTCTGTTGGGGGACTGGATAGTGGTGGCACCTCCTCACCTGTGGGGATGTAAATAATGTGTTATGCTTCAAGTGTATGACATTTGTACTTCTGTAACTTCCCCTCTAGGGTTGGTGTTACCCTGCCGGCTTTTGCTTGTGTATGGTGGTGTATTGTTGGATTGTTAGTTTTCCTATGCTGTGCATGCTTTAGTGATGGGTGTCCATGCAGGGCTGGGAGGGGTGTCCATGCATTGGTATAGCATGCAGGGCTTGGCATTGGGATTAATGAGGTGTTGGTAGAATGTGTGGGATGTAGTGGAGTGATGGGAGTGAGGGTGAAGGTGTGAGATGGCATGCAGGTAGAGGGGGTGATGATTAGTAAATGTTGACTTACCAGTGTCCAGTCCTCCGGCTACTCCAGCGAATCCCTCAGGATGCAGTATTGCCAGTACTTGCTCCTCCCATGCTTAAGCTGTGGGGGAGGAGGTGGGGTTCCACTGCCAGTCCTCTGTATGGCTAGCTGGTGTCCTGCTGCTGTGGAACGTACATTCCCCCGTAGGTCGTTCCACCTCTTCCTGATGTCGTCCCTTGTTCTTGGGTGCTGTCCCACGGCATTGACCCTGTCCATGATTCTCCACCATAGCTCCATCTTCTTGCTATAGATATCTGCTGTACCTGTGCTCCAAAGAGCTGTAGCTGAACCCGGACAATTTCCTCTACCATGACCCTTAACTCCTCAGTGAAACGGGGGTGCCTTTGTGGTGCCATGGGTGTTGTGTGATGTGTGTTGGTGAGGGTGTGTTGGGTAATGTGGTGGGGTGTGTGATGTGGAGTGTGTGAGGGATGTATGGATATAAGTGGTGTGTGTGTCTAGTTGTCTTTGTGCTCTTCTTCTCAGTCTCCTAGTGGCAATTGGTGTTTGTGAGGGGTTGTGGGTAATGTGGGTGTGTGTTTTATAGTGGTGTGTGGGTGTGGTGTGAGTATGAGTGTCAGGTGTTGCGTATTTGGTGTTGGCCAATATAGTGTTGTTTTGTATGTGGGTGTCCATTCTGAGCACGGCTGTATATACCGCCAATGGTTTACCGCCGTTGAATGTCCACCGTGGTGATTTGTGGGTCATAATGTGGTGGGCGTTGTTTTGTTGGCGTAATGATATGGGTTTTGGTACTGCCAGTTTACCACTGACCTTTGGTCTGGCGGATTTGTGTATGTGGCTGCATTTTGTCAGATTGGTGTGTGTGTCATAATATGGTGAACTGATATCGCCAGCGCGGCGGTAAGTTGGAGGCCATCAACGTGGCGGTAAGCAGGATTTCCAATGTCATAATGAGGGCCAAAGTCTGTTGGGTCATTTCAAACCAGTTGAAGCAGACTAGCCAGTTTTTTAGAATTCCACTAATCCTCTCTACTACACCTGCAAATTGTGGATAATAACTTCAGTGAAAATTTTGGGTGATCTGTAACTCTGTACAGATTATGTGCGAAATGTCTTTTTTAAAATGAGATCCACAACAAGTCTCAATAGATGTTGGGAGTCCATAATAAGAAATTAACTCCTTCAACAACTACTTGGCAACTGTAAGGCTATCTAATTTACTGGTGAGGTAAGCTTCAACTCATTTAGAAAACAAACAGATAATTATTAATATGTACATCAAGCCATTGAAAACTGGCATCCCAACAAAGTCTCCTTGGAGTCTTGTAAATGGGCCTATTGATTTGCAAATATAATTCATCACTGTTAAGATCTTCTTTACTTGATTATTTCTTTGGCAAACCAAATATCTAATGCAAATGTGTCCAGCACCGTTTCTAAATCCTGTGTTTCCCCAATATTTCTTAAAAATGTGTAATATGCTGTCCCTACCTGCATGGGTCTGTTCATACAGGAATTTACCTATGGGTTACAACACTGAATCTGAAAGGACATTTTTAAGCTCAGCATTGCTATAAAAGTCCTGGTCATTTTTCTTGTAACCCAATTTTTCCCATTTTATTTTCTCATCTACTGAAGCTTCCCCGTGGAGGTCTCTCAACTCACTCAAATAATTTTGGATTGAACTCATAAATAAACAATTCACATTTTCATAATTTTGGATAGTACTTAATCTTGATTTCTTGCACAACTGTCTCATCTTGTTATGCACCTTTCCAGCCTTCTGGGCAACACACTTGATCTCCACATTTCCCTTTGGATGTTGTGTTGTTTACAAAAAAATCCAGTGTGTATGCACTGCTTTTTATGGGAACTCCAGAATGTGTCATGAAGCCATTCTGTGAACTTAGTTGTCCAAAGTCATGGCCATGCCAAAACTATACTGGTTGTATGAATACATTTTCACATTCAAGGTTTCTGACAAACAACAAGCTCTTGCCAATGAGACCAATTCTGCCACTAGTGCTGAAGTTGTTTGTCAGAAAAGTAGCTTCCAAAGTCTCAGAAATGGAGACTTACTGCATAGACAGCTCTAAGTGTTCCATATTGGTCTCTTACATCATGAACAGGGCCAGATCAGCCATTTCCAAAGGAGGTCCTTTAATGTCTGGTCTTGGTTTCATACATAACGCAGTAACTTCTATGCAGTCATGTTCTGTTTCATCACCAAGTTATCATTCTCATCAATTTCCCTGTCTGCAAAACTTCTGTCTGAAATAGGAAGAAGTGTTGCTGGGTTGAAGGTACTAAACTTTTTTTTAGAGATGTTTTCACTTGCAACACTGACTTTCTCATACTACGTCAACCTGCTATTTGTTATGTGCTCCACCAAGTGCAATTACAATTAAAGTATGCCTTCAGTATACCTTCACTTTGTTCAATAGCAACACAAATAGCAACTGATTTCAAACAGCTTGAAAGACATACAACTATGGGATCAAATACAGTTGATAAATATGCTATGGACCTCATCAACCCACCATGCTTTCGGGTAAGGATCGATAATGCCCTTCTACTCGTACCATGACTGTTGGATGAAAGAGTCCTCTGCATGTATGCATGTGTATCTCTGTCAGACTCTTACCAGACTCTTTTTGCAGGGGTGAAATGGAGATGATGAAAATTCTTAACCTCCCTTCAGGTCTAGCAGGCCAAGTATTATCGATCATTCCCGACCTACTCCGACAAAGGGAGAGCCAGAGTGTCACTTCAGGATTTCTGAATCATCTTGACTTTCACAGCATCTAGAAAAGAAACAGGAATTGTTTTAGAACTAAATAATCATGGATGGGAGCTAACTATGTTGTAAAAAGGCTACTCTTTGAATTACCCAATGCCCCTTATTCTTTTTTACGGTTCTGATGCTATTAATTGTGTTTGACCAATGAATTTGTGTTTCACCATTGCGCATATTAGTTGTTCGATGTTCACCAGTAGCACATTACGGGGGTCATTACAACATTGGCGGTAAAAGCCGCTTACCGCCGTGCAGAAGACCGCCAATACACCGCCGTGGCCGCGGAATTCCGCCACAGCTATTATGACCCACATTTCTGAATCCGACAAAATTCAGACACCCACACAACTCCGCCACACCAAAGGTCAGTGTTAAACTGGCGAAAACAAATCCTCCACCTCCATGCCAACAGAAACATGCCCATGCTATTACGATCCACGAATCCACGTGGCGGTCTTTCAACCGCGGAATTCCATTGGCGGTACACACTGCCATGCTCAAAATACACAAACATCTCCAAAACACCACCACATTGGACAATTCCAAATACACACACCTGATACACATACAAACTACACTCCCACACACCCATTACAATATAAAACACACACCCACATCACCCACAAACCCCTACGAGCAAAAATTAGTCACGAAGGCCAGAGAGACAGCACTGATTAGACAATCCCACCACACAGAGGCACACAACACCATCACACACACAACATCCACGTACAAAACACCACACACCACTACACATCACCACACTCATCACCACATACACCACCCCACACATCACACACACCACCCCATGGCACGCCAAAGACACCCCCGCTTTTCCGAGGAGGAGCTCAGGGTCATGGTGGAGGAAATCGTACGGGTAGAGCCACAGCTATTTGGCTCACAGGTGCAGCACAGATCCATAGCCAGGAAGATGGAGATATGGCGCAGAATAGTCGACAGGGTCAACACTGTGGGACAGCACCCAAGAAATCGGGAGGACATCAGGAAGAGGTGGAACGACCTACGGGGGAAGGTGCGTTCAACGGTCTCCAGGCACAACATCGCGGTTCAGCGGACTGGCGGCGGACCCACACCTCCTCCCCCACAACTAACAACATGGGAGGGGCAAGTCTTGACCATCATGCATCCTGAGGGCCTCAGAGGAGTCGGTGGAGGAATGGACACTGGTAAGTCAAATCTTAAATATATCCCCCACCCTACCTGCATGCTATCACACATCCCCACCCTCACCCCCTCACCTATCACTACAACTCCTCACTAATGTACTAATAACACAAACCACACATCCCAACAACAAGCCCTGCATGACACAACTAAGCATGGACACCCAGCACTAAAGCATGGCCACTGCACATACCCATAACAACCCCATAACCATCATCACACAAGCCCCCACACAGGAATGCTTGCACTGGGGTACACACACACCCACCAATTGCACACCATCACACACACACATGCAATAATCATGCTCTTATGCCCCTGCAGGATCACGAAGGACCGTCACCACACCGGAGGGTCAAGACATCTCCACTCCACCCACAGAAGAGGCCCACAGTGACGATAGCAGCTCTGCCCTACTGGAGCCTGATGACCAGCCCGGACCATCGTGGGCCTCGGGACAGTCGGTTCCCCTTGCACAGGCACAGCCCAACACTGACCTTCCACCCTCTGGTAACACCAGTACAGCACCCACCCAGCGGGCCCAAACCTCCGTACCCAGGACAGGTCAATCAGCTGTGTGTCCACCACTACAGGGAACCCAGGATAACCCACCACCCCAACAACAACAGGGACCTGGGGGCAGTGGTAGTGGGCAAACGGTCCAGGGGACGGAGGCCCAGGAACACAGGGGAACTGGGAGGGCTGCTTTGCGACAGGGGGCGGACAGGCCAAGGGAACCCACTCTCCACGAGGCCCTCTCCTCCATCATGGGAGCATACCACCACTCCCAGGAGACGATGGCGACGGTCCTGGTCAAGTTTCAGGAGACCCAGCGCCTGCAGGAGGAACAGTATTTGGGGTTCAGGGAGGAGCTCAGGCCCATCAGCTCCGCCTTGGGCACCATCGTAGGGGTGCTGAAGGACATACAGCAGACCATGAGGGACACCGTGGCACTCCAAGGGGCCCCTGACACTAGCATGGACGATGAACTGCCCACCACCTCTGCCGGTGCTAGTGGACAGGACGCCCCGCCACAGGACCACCACACCAGCACCCTACCCCCTGCAGCCAGACAACCACCACGCAAGCGGTCCCTGAGATCCAGGAACAGGACAGAGCAAGATGGCAAGACCCCCACCAGGAAATGAGACCACCCTGATTGTCCCCCTACTGTCCCACTTTGTTATCCTGTCCATACTTAAACTGCCCCAGCTCCACTTCCTATCCCCATATGGGCAGTGCACCTGTGAGACTAATAGACTGGACTCTGCCATGGACATTCCTCCACCATCATCCATCACCATTTTACAACCCCCCTCCATTTTTGAGCACTTAAATAAACACCCTTGAACCACAAAACAATCTGGAGTCAGTCTATGATTTGGTAAAATGTATTATCAATGACAGTGTCAAAATGCGTTTTTAGTTGTAAAGGCAACATACCAATGTCACACATCACAAGTCCTTGAAGGATGCATGCCGATGACACACGTTGGTAACCACACCTGTGAAACCGTAATGGAAAGGAACAACTCAGTTATCAAATAATCCCATGAAATTACACACAGGATAGAGGAAGACGTGTGACAGTGAATGTAATGGTAAAAATGAAAATGTTCTCACCTGTGTGTCACTGGAAATTTTGCTGTATGACTGACTCCCTGTTGTCGTTGTCTTCTTCCTCAGCTTCCTCCTCATCACTGTCCACAGGCTCCACAGGCTCCACAGCTGCCACAACACCGTCATCTGGACCATCCTCCTGCAGAAAAGGCACCTGGCGTCGCAAAGCAAGATTGTGAAGCATCGAGCAGGCGATGATGATCTGGCACACCTTCTTCGGTGAGTAGAATATGGAACCACCTGTCATATGGAGGCACCTGAACCTGGCCTTAAGGAGGCCGAAGGTGCGTTCGATCACCCTCCTAGTCCGCCCATGGGCCTCATTCTAGCGTTCCTCTGCCCTGGTCCTGGGATTCCTCACTGGGGCCAATAGCCAGGACAGGTTGCGGTAACCAGAGTCCCCTAATAGCCACACACGGTGCCTCTGGAGTTGACCCATCATATCAGGGATGCTGCTATTCTGCAGGA
Organism: Pleurodeles waltl; assembly: GCF_031143425.1. Classification (NCBI taxonomy): domain Eukaryota; kingdom Metazoa; phylum Chordata; class Amphibia; order Caudata; family Salamandridae; genus Pleurodeles; species Pleurodeles waltl. The sequence continues at coordinate 484,796,254 of NC_090438.1, read as the reverse complement.
TGTAGGCGTCATGCACTGAGCCAGGGAACATAGCATTAACCTGGGAGATGTACTGGTCTGCCAAACATACCATCTGTACATTCATCGAATGATAACTCTTCCGGTTCCTGCACACCTGTTCACTCCTGTGGGGGGGGACCAGAGCTACATGGGTCCCATCAATAGCACCTATGATGTTGGGGATATGTCCAAGGGCATAGAAATCACCTTTCACTGTAGCTAAATCTTCAACCTCAGGGAAAATGATGTATCTCCTTACGTGTTTCAGCAGGGCAGACAACACTCTGGACAGCACGTTGGAAAACATAGGCTGGGACATCCCTGATGCCATGGCCACTGTTGTCTGAAAAGACCCACTTGCAAGGAAATGGAGCACTGACAGCACCTGCACGTCAGGGGGGATTCCAGTGGGATGGCGGATTGGTGACATCAGGTCTGGCTCCAACTGGTTACATAGTTCCTGGATTGTGGCACGGTCAAACCTGTATGTGACGATTAAATGTCGCTCCTCCATTGTCAACAGGTCCACCAGCAGTCGGTACACCGGAGGATTCCGCCATCTTCTCAAATGTACCAGCTGACGGCGCCTAGCAAGGACAACAGCGAAGATCGAGTCAATTTTTTTCAAGGTACGTACCCACAGTTACACAGAAGACCACACCAAACACAAAACCCTTCCTGTATGTGTGTTGAGTGTAGGCCTAGCTATGTGTGACGCAGCAGTAAATGAAGCCATGTGGGCCCCTGAAATGGCGGCTGCCTGACCTCTAAACTGGGACAATGGGATTGTGGGGTAACTGCACTGGCGTTGTACACCGTCGCGGTAGGCAGTCGTAGACCGTGGCGCAATGCTGCATTGGTTAACATTGGACCCTATGGGTTCCAGGAGCAATGAACAAGTGCGCCGGCGGTGATGATACGCACCGCCGCGGACGTCACCGCCATTTTCTATCTGTTCAATCACTAGATACCTGATCTTCGACAGGAGAGGACCTACACTGCAAGTGCTGCTGTGACATCGGTCTGGAAGCGACGATGGCTGCTGCGTCTGGGGAAAGGGCCCCTGCCTTCACTGCTCAGGAGTTGGAGAAACTGGTAGACGGGGTCCTCCCCTAGTACACGCCACTCTACGGTCCTCCAGACCAACAGGTTAAAACACAGGTAGCACGTTGTATGGGCTAGGCCTGGGTGTAAGAGGGAAGGGGGCAGAGTTCAGGGAACATGAATGCATGTGAATGAATGTGCCACATGGCTAGGGTAGGGAGGGGGGCCACTCACATCGACAGTGCAGTTGTTAATGACTTTGCTTCTTCCCTTGTGCATGCCATGTAGGTCAGCACCCAGCAGAAGAAGGACATTTGGCGTGCCATCGCCAAGGGCGTCCGGACCCTGGGGGTCCACCAGAGACGGGGCACCCACTGCCGATGGGAGGACATTCGCCACTGGAGCAAGAAGACGACGGAGGCTCAGCTGGGGATGTCCTCCCAACGTGGGAGGGGTGCCCGTCGCCCCATGACCCCCCTGATGTTCAGGATCCTGGCGGTGGCCTACCCTGAGTTGAATGGGCGCTTGAGGGCATCACAGCAGACACAAGGGGGTGAGTACTCTCTCATTCTGCGGACTTTGCGCGCAGTGGAGGGGTCTGGGTGGGGGAGGAGGTTTGTGGGTGTACCTAGGCCAGGCAGAAATACGTAGACTAGGCCCCTCCATAATGCAGGCCATGTGGCACACTACCCCATCGCAGTAGAGTATATAAGTAAGTACAGGTATAGATGCCCCTGTGGCATCCATGTGTGCAGATGTCCACCATAGCCATGTAGGCCAGATCCCAGAAATTGCATCGGCAGAGGCCAGGAGCACAGCGTAGTGCAGGGGGCTGCTGTGTCTGTATTGTCCGCCAACGGTAGCGGTATGCCATGCACTCAACCTGTCTTTCTTCTGTCTCCCCCCCCTTTTTGTGCTCTCCCTGTTCTTTTGTGCATCAGCATCAGCATCATCAGGCAGAGGTACAGTGGAACCGGAGCACGAGGGAGCTGCATCCCACATAGCCATGGAGGGCCACACCACGGACTCAGAATGCACCAGTGGGACGGAGGGCGAGGGGAGCTTCACGTCGGCCACCGGATCACCAACCAGCGACACGGACTCGTCCGCCGATGGGAGCTCCCTTGTGGTGGCGGCACCATCTGTGCGCCCCACTTCTAAAGGTACAGCCGCCACCTCCCCTACCAGCACCGCCCTCCCAGCAGCCCCTCAGCGTTCACCCCGTGCCTGCTCACCCAGGAGGGTGGGCATCACCTTCGCCCCAGGCACCTCAGGCCCTGCCCCAGTCACCCCTGCTGCCCTCAGTGAGGAGGCCATTGACCTCCTCAGGTCACTCACTGTTGGGCAGTCTACCATTGTGAATGCCATCCAGGGTGTAGAAAGGGAGTTGCAGCACGGTAATGCATTCCTGGAGGGCATTCATTCTGGTCAGGCTGTCCTTCAGCGAACCCTGCAATCTCTGGCCTCAGCACTGATGGCAGCCATTGTCCCTGTGTCTAGCCTCCCCCCTCCAACCTCCTCCACCCAGACCCAATCCCCTGTACCCCAGCCCATCCCAAGCACACCTACAGACCAGCATGCACACACGTCAACACACAAGGGAAGGTCAGGCAAACATAGGCACCACACAACCCACAGGCACACACACAAGCATCACCCACATGCAGACACAGCAACATCCACTGCCTCCACTGTGTCCCCCTCCTCCTCGTCTCCCTCCTCCCTCCCGGTCTCGTCTACACTCTCACTTGCATGCACTACATCTACAGGCACCAGGAGTCGCACCAGAACGCCCAGCACCACACCCCGCTCACCTGCAATTACCACCTCCACTCCCATTTACACGTCCCCTGTGTCCTCTCCCAGTGTGTCTGTGACGCCCCCTCCTAAAGTACACAAACGCGGGTACCCACACACCCAATATCCATCCACCTCACGACAGCCTCCAGTACCTGCACCCAAAACACCTAAAGTGACACCTCCTACAATCACCTCCTCTTCCTCCATTCCCAGACCCCGTCCAACTACCCATCCCAGTGTTCGTCAGAAACTGTCCCTCTGTAAAGTTGACCTTTTTGCCCACCCCCCCCTCCAATTCATCAGTCCCGTCGTAGCGCCTCAGCCAAAAAGCTTCCAATACCAGTGGTGCCTGTTCAAGGTGTGTGGAGTGCACCGGCCACCAGGGCAGGCAGTGTGACCCGGAGCCAAGGCACTGGCAGCCCACCCCCTGTAAAGGCTCTGAAATTGGAAAGTGGCCGACGGGACCCTGTGAAGACTCCTGGAGGCAAAACAACTCACAGGGGTCCCAGGGGGATTGCAGAGTCAGCTGTGACTCCTCCAAAGGTGGGGAAGGGCCAGAGAAAGTCTGCACAGCCTGGTGTGAGCATCACGGCGGAGAAGGGCGGCATCCTTCCCGGCGGTCGGGACGCCACCGCCAGCACCGTCGTCACTGGTCCGGAGACCACCGTCAGAGTCATTGCCCAGGAGGGCCCAAGTATTGTCACTGGTCCGGAGACCACCGCCAGAGTCATTGCCCAGGAGGGCCCAAGTAACGTCACTGGTCAGTAGACCACCGCCACCGCCGGAGTCAGTGCCCAGGAGAGCCCAAGTATCGTCACTGGTCCGAAGACCACCGCCACCGCCAGAGTCATTGCCCAGGAGGGCCCAAGTATCGTCACTGGTCAGGAGACCACCGCCCCTGCCGGAGTCAGTTCCCAGGAGGGCCCAAGTATCGTCACTGGTCAGGAGACCACCGCCTCCGCCAGAGTCAGTGCCCAGGAGGGCCCAAGTATCGTCACTGGTCCGAAGGCCACCGCCAGAGTCATTGCCCAGGAGGGCCCAAGTATTGTCACTGGTCAGGAGACCACCGCCGGAGTCAGTGCCCAGGAGGGCCCAAGTATCTTCACTGGTCAGGAGACCACTGCCACCGCCGGAGTCAGAGCCCAGGAGGGCCCAAGTATCGTCACTGGTCCGAAGACCACCGCCACCGCCAGAGTCATTGCCCAGGAGGGCCCAAGTATTGTCACTGGTCAGGAGACCACCGCCGGAGTCAGTGCCCAGGAGGGCCCAAGTATCGTCACTGGTCCGAAGACCACCGCCACCGCCAGAGTCATTGCCCAGGAGGGCCCAAGTATCGTCACTGGTCAGGAGACCACCGCCACCGCCGGAGTAAGTGCCCTGGATGGCCCCGGCTGCCACAGCCCCGCTAGGCAATGAGGGAATGTCATGCCACACACCAATGCCCAGTCCAGAACCGCCATGGCAAAGCACCGCTGAACAGTCCAGAACCGCCATGGCAAAGCACCGCTGAACAGTCCAGAACCGCCATGGCAAAGCACCGCTGAACAGTCCAGAACCGCCATGGCAAAGCACCACTGAACAGTCCAGAGACCGCCATGGCAAAGCACCGCTGAACAGTCCATAACCGCCATGGCAATGCACCGCTGAACAGTCCAGAACCGCCATGGCAAAGCACCGCTGAACAGTCCAGAGACCGCCATGGCAAAGCACCGCTGAACAGTCCAGAACCGCCATGGCAAAGCACCGCTGAACAGTCCAGAACCGCCATGGCAAAGCACCACTGAACAGTCAAGAGACCCCCATGGCAAAGCACCGCTGAACAGCCCAGAACCACCATGGCAAAGCACCGCTGAACAGCCCAGAACCGCCATGGCAAAGCACCGCTGAACAGTCCAGAACCGCCATGGCAAAGCACCGCTGAACAGTCCAGAGACCACCATGGCAAAGCACCGCTGAACAGTCCAGAACCGCCATGGCAAAGCACCGCTGAACAGTCCAGAACCGCCATGGCAAAGCACCGCTGAACAGTCCAGAACCGCCATGGCAAAGCACCGCTGAACAGCCCAGAACCACCATGGCAAAGCACCGCTGAACAGTCCAGAGACCGCCATGGCAAAGCACCGCTGAACAGGGCATGCACCGGGGAAGAATGAAAAGGCCGCCACATCAAGCATCGTTATCCCATGTGCAGCTGGGACAGTGAGGGGACAGGAACTTTCACGGGGAGACTAATCCAGTCTGGGCACCAGTCCCCCTCCAGAACCAGTGGAGAACAGCATCCACTACCTCAGTCCTTAACAGGATGAAGCACTCTGGGCACCAGTCCTCCTCCAGAACCAGTGGAGAACAGCATCCACTACCTCAGTCCTTAACAGGATGAAGCACTCTGGGCACCAGTCCCCCTCCAGAACCAGTGGAGAACAGCATCCACTACCTCAGTCCTTAACAGGATGAAGCACTCTGGGCACGAGTCCCCCTCCAGAACCAGTGGAGAACAGCATCCACTACCTCAGTCCTTAACAGGATTAAGCACTCTGGGCACCAGTCCCCCTCCAGAACCAGTGGAGACTGTCATCCACTTGAGAGACTGTGGCTTTGCACTCCCCAGGATTGAACAGTGGGCAACCCACCCACTGTAGAGACTTGTGAGACTGTGGCTTTGCACTCCCCAGGATTGAACAGTGGGCAAGCCACCCACTGTAGAGACTTGTGAGACTGTGGCTTTGCACTCCCCAGGATTGAACAGTGGGCAACCCACCCACTGTAGAGACTTGAGAGACTGTGGCTTTGCACTCCCCAGGATGGTACAGTGGGCAAACCACCCACTGTAGAGACTTGAGAGACTGTGGCTTTGCACTCCCCAGGATGGTACAGTGGGCAAACCACCCACTGTAGAGACTTGAGAGACTGTGGCTTTGCACTCCCCAGGATACATCGATGGGCATGGAGCCCCGTCGTGGATCTGGCTTTGCACTCATCCGGCTGAGGTGCCCCCCTTCCCTTCCCCCTGAGGTGCCTGTAGTATTTCTATCTGATGCCCCGGCAGTGTTCTCTCCGTTTGTGGACAGGTATCTTTTGTGGGCCTCACCCATGCATTTTTGGACTAGTGGTGCACAGACATTGATATATGCATATCTGCACTACTTCTCGTAATGTATATACTTTTGAATGATTTTATAATATATCTGTATATTTTTGAGACATGTATATTGATACATTACAATGTTTGAACTGATTTCGTTTTGTCTTTGCATTCTTCTGGAGGGTTTGTGGGTTGTTACTGTGATTTTTGTGAATGCATTGGTGTGTGTGTTGTAATATGCGAGGTTGGGGGTGTTTCGTGTGTGTCCCCCTAACTTTTGCCTCCCCCCTCCGCTATGTCGTAGGTGCAGTACTCACCGTTGTCTTCGCCGGCGTCGGCGTTGCTCTTCGTAGATGAGTAGGAATACAAGGGCCGGTAGGATTTGTAATTCCGGCTCCATGGAGTCCTCCTTCCTCGTGGGATGTGTTCAGGTGAGCGTTTTCCCATTGCAGTAACTGTTTCCGCCGTGTTTTTATCCACGGTGAATCCGCCCCGGAAAAGCTGGGCTGGGGCTGGCGGTCCTTCATTGGGCAGCTGGGCTGTGGCTGCCGGGGCCCTCCTGGGCAGCTGGGATGTGGCTGGCGGTGGCCTCCTGGGCACTGACTCTGGCGGTGGCCTCCTGGCCAGTGACGATCGGGCTGCCCTCCTGGGCACAGACTCTGGTGGTGGCCTCCTGGCCAGTGATGATCGGGCTAGCCTCCTGGGCACTGACTCTGGCGGTGGCCTCCTGGCCAGTGACGATCGGGCTGCCCTCCTGGGCACAGACTCTGGTGGTGGCCTCCTGGCCAGTGACGATCGGGCTGCCCTCCTGGGCACAGACTCTGGCGGTGGCCTCCTGGCCAGTGACGATCGGGCTGCCCTCCTGGGCACTGACTCTGGCGGTGGCCTCCTGGCCAGTGACGATTGGGCTGGCGGTGGCCTCCTGGGCAGCGGGGATGATGGCGGTCTTCTCCGCCGTGCTGCTCCTCCCAGACTTTGGAGATTTCTTCTGCCCCTTCCCCACCTTGGGAGGAGTCACAGCTGAGTTGACACTCCCCCCGGGACCCTTGTGAGTGGCTTTGCTGGCTGGAGTCTTTACCCTCTCCCGCCGGGCACTGTCCAACTTCTGGTGCTTCACAGGTGGGGGACTGGCTGTGCTGTGGCTCCATGTCACACTGGCTGTCCTGGTGGACGGTGCACTCCACATACCTGTAACAACAGGCAACAGTGGAGGAAGAGGTAGTGGTTGTAGGAGGTGTACGTTTGGTGACTTTGGATGAAGGTGCATGCGCTGGAGGCTGTCGTGAGGTGGATGGCTGTTGGGTGGGTGTGTGCCTGTGTTTGTGTATCTTGGGAGGGGGCGTCACAGACACACTGGGAGAGGACACAGGGGACGTGTAAATGGGAGTGGGGGTGGTGAGTGCACGTGAGCGTGGTGTGGTGGTGGGTGTGCCTGTGCGGGACATAGTGGCTGTAGAGGTAGTGCATGCAGGTGAGAGTGTAGACGACACTGGGAGGGAGGAGGGAGACGAGGAGGAGGGGGACACAGTGGAGGCAGTGGATGTTGCTGTGTCTGCATGTGTGAGATGCTTGCGTGAGTGCCTGTGGGATGTGTGGTGCTTATGTTTGCCTGAGCTTCCCTTGTGTGTTGACGTGTGTGCATGCTGGTCTGATGGTGTGCTTGGGATAGGCTGGGGTACAGGGGATTGGGTCTGGGTGGAGGAAGTTGGAGGGGGGAGGCTAGACACAGGGACAATGGCTGCCATCAGTGCTGAGGCCAGAGTTTGCAGGGTTCGATGAAGGGCAGCCTGGCCAGAATGAATGCCCTCCAGGAATGCATTTGTGTGTTGCAATTCCCTTTCTACACCCTGGATGGCATTCAAAATGGTAGACTGCCCAACAGTGAGTGACCTGAGGAGGTCAATGGCCTCCTCACTGAGGGCAGCAGAGGTGACAGGGGCAGGGGCTCAGGTGCCTGGGGCGAAGGTGATGCCCACCCTCCTGGGTGATTGAGCACGGGGCGAAGGCTGAGGGGCTGCTGGGAGGGCGGTGCTGGTAGGGGGGGTGGCGGCTTTACCTGTGGAAGTGGGGGGCACAGATTTTGCCGCCACCACAAGGGAGCTCCCATTGGAGGACGAGTCTGTGTCGCTGGTTGCTGATCCTGTGACCGCGTGAAGCTCCCCTCGCCCTCCGTCCCACTGGTGTATTCCAAGTCTGTGGTGTGGCCCTCCATGGCCATGTGGGATGCAGCTCCCTCGTGCTCCGGTGCCACTGTACCTCCGCCTGATGATGCTGATGCACACAAGAACAGGGAGACCACAAAAAGGGGGGGGACGACAGTAGAAAGACAGGTTGAGTGCATGGCTTACCGTTTCCGTTGGCGGACAATACAGACACAGAAGCCCCCTGCACTACGCCGCGCTGTTGGGCTCTACAGATGCAATTCCTGGGATATGTCCTACATGGCTACAGTCGACATCTGCACACATAGATGACACAGGGGCATGTATACCTGTACTTGGCACTCTACAGAGGTGGGGTGGGGTGCCACATGGCCTGCATTACGGAGGGGCCTAGCCTACGTAACTCGCCCTGGCCTAGGGAAACCCACAGCCCTCTTCCCCCACCCAGACACCTTCACTGCGCGCAAAGTCCGCTGAGTGTTGTTGTACTCACCCCCTTGTGTCTGCTGTGATGCCCTCAAGCACCCATCCAACTCCGGGTAGGCCACCGACAGGATCCGGAACATCAGGGGGGTCATGGTTCGATGGGCACCTCTCCTACGTTGGGAGGCCATCCCCAGCTGAGCCTCTGCCGTCTTCTTGCTCCAGCGGTGAATGTCCTCCCATCTTTTCCAGCAGTGGGTGCTCTGTCTGTGGTGGACCCCCAGGGTCCGGACGTCCTTGGCGATGGCACGCCAAATATCCTTCTTCTGGTGACCTACATGAAATGTACAGGGGAAGAAGAGAAGTCATTACCAACTGCACCGTCGAAGTGAGTGGCCCACATCCCTATCCTTGCCATGTGGCACATGCATTCACAGTCCTACATGCACGCAGAACTGTGCCCCCTTCCTTCTTACAACCAGCCCTCTCCACACAGGCATAGCCCATACAACATGCTCCCTGTGTACTTACCTGTTGGTCTGGAGGACCGTAGAGTAGCATGTACTGGGGGAGGACACCGTCCACGAGCTTCTCCAACTCCTGTGCAGTGAAGGCATGGGCCCTTTCCCCAGACGTCCACAAGCTTCTCCAACTCCTCCGCAGTGAAGGAAGGGGCCCTTTCCCCAGACGCACAAGCCATTGTCTCTTCCAGACCGAGGTCACAGCAGCACTTGCAGTGTAGGTCCTCTCCTGTTGAAGATCAGATATCGAGTGATTAAACAGTTAGAAAATGGCGGTCACGTCCACGGCAGTCACGTCCGCGGCGGTGCGTACCATCACCGCCGGCGTACATCGTCATTGGCTCCTGGGACCCATAGGGTCCAATTTTAACCAATGCAGCATTGCGCCGCGGTCTCCGACCGCCTACCGCTATGGTGTACAACGCCAGCGCAGTTACCTCACATCCCATTGTCCCACTTTAGAGGTCAGGCAGCCGCCATTTCAGGGGCCCACATGGCCTGATTCACAACTGCGTCACACAGACCTAGGCCTTGTCGCACAACACAAATACAGGCCAGATTCTGGGGGTTATTCTAACTTTGGAGGAGTGTTAATCCGTCCCAAAAGTGACGGTAAAGTGACGGATATACCACCAGCCGTATTACGAGTTCCATAGGATATAATGGACTCGTAATACGGCTGGTGGTAAATCCATCACTTTTCCGTCACTTTTGGGACGGATTAACACCTCCTCCAAAGTTAGAATAACCCCCTCTGTGTATGAATGGTGTTCTATGTAGACTGTGGGTACATACCTCTGAGTTGTTTGACTCTGTGGTCGCTGTTGTCCTTCCTAGGCACCGTCCGCTGGGACATGTGAGGAGATGGCGGAATCCTCCGGTGTACCGACCGCTGTTGGACCTGTTGACAATGGAGGAGCGACATTTGATCATCACCTACAGGTGTGACCGTGCCACAATCCAGGAACTGTGTACCCAGTTGGAGCCAGACCTGATGTCAGCAATCCGCCATCCCACAGGGATCCCCCCTCAAGTGCAGGTACTATCAGTGCTCCATTTCCTTGCAAGTGGGTAATTTCAAACAACAGTGGCCATGGCATCAGGGATGTCCCAGCCTATGTTTTCCAACGTGTTGTCCAGAGTGTTGTCTACCCTTCTGAAACACATGCGGAGCTATCTTGTTTTCCCTCAGGTGGAGGATTTGGCTACAGTTAAAGGTGACTTCTATGCCCTTGGACATATCCCCAACATCATGGGTGCCATTGATGGGACCCATGTAGCTCTGGTCCCCCCCCACAGGAGTGAGCAGGTGTACAGGAACCGGAAGAGTTATCATTCGATGAATGTACAGATGGTATGTTTGGCAGACCAGTACATCTCCCAGGTAAATGCTATGTTCCCTGGCATGACGCCTACATCCTGCGGAATAGCAGCATCCCTTATGTGATGGGTGTAGGAAAGTCCTTTTTTTTGCCTGATCACCCCCACTCTTTCTGGATAGGTACTGGTGGTTACTGACTCTTGGCTGTGCCCTAGGTACTGCTTACCAGTCCCAGGGCCAGTGCTCTGTGTAAAATGGATATGCAAATTAGGCTAATTATAATTGGCTAAGTTAACCTACCTATAAGTCCCTAGTATATGGTAGGGCATGTAGGTTTAGGGACCACAGCATAGGTGGTGCACACCTAGGTGCATTGCTGAGGTGCCCAGTGTCATTTTAAAAGCAAGCCTGCCTTGCTGGCTGCTTTTAAATTAAAGTTATATGCAAATTCGACTTTGGAATTAAAGGTACTTCCAAAGTCTTAAACTACCTTATTTTTACATATAAGTCACCCCTAAGGTGTGCCCTATGTGCCCCTAGGGCTGGGTGCCATGTAACTATAAGCAGGGACTTTATAAAAATAGATTTATAAGCCCTGGTGAGGTAAAAACAGCCACATTCGTTTTTCCCTCATTGAAGTAAATGGCCTTCATAGGCTAGAATGGGCAGACTTTATTTTAAATTTTAAAGTCTCCTTAAATGTTGCATACCAAGAATTTGGTATCAAATTAATTGTTGTAATAAATCCTACAACTTCCAGTTGTTGGATTTAATATAACTAGTTCAGGTAAAAAGTTTAGACTTTACCTAAAAAGTTGCCAATTTCAGCTCTGCTTTGTTTTTGCTGCTGTGCTCTGATTGGCCAGCCTGCAGCAGCTTCTGCCAGGCTGCCTTGATGAGGTGTGAAGTGGCCAGACTTCACACAAAGGAATGTGCTTGGGGGAGAGAATCTCCCCTCAGCAGATGGTGAGGCAGGAAGGGGGAGGGCTGCCAAACTGGTCTTCAAAGGCAGAGAAGGACATTTGCAGCACCCAGCAACACCCCCACATCCTGCAACCCCAGACAGCTAGGTGCCCCCTTGATTAGATTAGGAGAGGGCAGGAGAGGGGTGTGTTTATGATTTTTAGCCACACCAGTGGGTGGGCTCAGCCAGATGTAACCTCCAAAAATCAGATTCATCCATGTTGGATTTTTTGAGACTGTTGCCTTCTGGGATGGATTTTTGCCACACTTCCCAGGAAGTGGTCATCACAGGGGGACGACCCTGTCCCTGATTGGAGAACCAGGGCCCCCCTGCTTTTCACCCAGGAGCAAGGATAAAACTGGCAGACCTGCACCCACACCTCAGATCCCCTCCAGAATTCAACAAGAAAGGAACTAAAGAAGAAGAAGGACTGCCCTGCTGGACCCCTGGCCTGCACCTGGAACCTGCACTCAGAAGGACTGCACCAGCTGCACACTTGGGCTTCACCACAAGAAGGACTTTGCCTGGCTTCAACTGGTTCAAGGAGGGACTCCCTGTTTGCTACAGGTGAAAAATTGCTATCCAGAGTCCCCTGCACCAACTCCTGAAAAAGTGACCAGCTGACCACTGTCCAGTGGCCAAAAAGGAGTTTGCGCCAGGTGCATTCTGGGAGTTGAAGTCCGCACTTCCCAAGGACCATCACAGAACTTCTGGACCCTTGGGGTGAGCTGTGGACCCCAAAAGAACCTTAAAAGAACATCTGGGTGAAGCCCCAGAAGTTTGGAAAAGATTGGAGAATTTTTGAAAAAAAGCTCCATAAAGTGACCGACCCGACGCGGAAATTCTAGCCGGCTTGCCTCAACCGCGACCCAGCCTGACTTCGTGGTTCGTCCCGGTAAAGAAAAACATCCAAAAAAGAGACTAAGGCCCTCATTCTGACCTTGGCGGGCGGCGGAGGCCGCCCGCCAAAGTCCCGCCGTCAGGTTACCGTTCCGCGGTCGAAAGACCGCGGCGGTAATTCTGACTTTCCCGCTGGGCTGGCGGGCGGTCTCCTTCAGACCGCCAGCCAGCCCAGCGGGAAAGAGGCTTCCACGATGAAGCCGGCTCGGAATCGAGCCGGCGGAGTGGAAGCTGTGCGACGGGTGCAGTTGCACCCGTCGCGTATTTCACTGTCTGCGCAGCAGACAGTGAAATACATTTAGGGACCTCTTACGGGGGCCCCTGCAATGCCCATGCCAGTGGCATGGGCACTGCAGGGGCCCCCAGGGGCCCCGCGACCCCCCCTACCGCCATCCGGATCTCGGCGGTCCGACCGCCGGGATCTGGATGGCGGTAGGGGGGGTCAGAATCCCCGCGGCGGTGCAGCAAGCTGCGCCGCCGCGGAGGATTCAATGGGGCCGCGGTACACTGGCGGGACCCCGCCAGTGGTGCCGGTCCGACCGCGGCTTTACCGCCGCGGTCGGAATCCCCATTGAAGCACCGCCGGCTTGTCGGCGGTGCTCCCGCGGTCCTCCGCCCTGGCGGTCAAAGACCGCCAGGGTCAGAATGAGGGCCTAAGTCCGAACGTAAAAAGTTGACCGGGACCTTCCAGCCATCGTATCCGAGAAGGGCTCCACGGACGTCGGATCAAGATCCAGGTTTACCCCGGTCGAAGGATTTTCATCTCGAAAAAACGACTAAGTCCGAAGGTAAAAATCACCACCGAGGAAACCGACTTCGCGTATCCGGACAAGGGCTCCAGGAGGTCGGATCCAACTGGCAGGTTCGTCCCGGGGAAGAAAAACATCAAAAAAAGAGACTAAGTCAGAAGGTAACTTTTTAACCGAGGCCTCCCGCGACTTGTAGCCGAGCAGGGCTCCATCGCGGTCGGCCTGAAAGTTTGACTTTGCCCCGGTCCTGGTGCAACCAGATGACCCGATTGGCGCTTTTTGTTTCTAAGCGCTAGAAAATAATAATACTTTAAAAATTCATATCTCCGGTTCCCCTGAACCGATTTTAATCGTTTTTGTGTCATTTTAAAGATAAAAATATAAGCTATTTTTATAAATTGGTTTTGGATTTTTAAACTGTTTCCTGTGTTTTATTTAATTACTGTTTTGTGATATTTGAATGCTTTACACTTTGTCTCCTAAGTTAAGCCTTAACGCTCGTTGCCAAGCTACCAAGGGTTGAGCTGGGATTAATTTACTGAGACCTAACTGTACCTACGAGGAGGTTAGTGGCTTGTTGCTAGGTGTAGGTACCTACCTGCCCTACCAATAACCCATTTTCCAACATAATTGGAAGCAGCGACGGGATCCTGTACTTGTGTTCAATATCACGTTACAGTTTTAGGTAAAACAAATTAAAAATCCTTTAAATTGTCCTAGTGCAAAAATTGTTTTTAATTTTTAATTTTAATTTTTTTTATTAATTTGGATTAATTTCAATTATTTAATTTTTGTAATTTTTCTAAATTCTTGTTTCCAATTTTTGCAAAAAGTTTTTGTTGACACAAAACTAGGGAACCATGGAGCTTGATCTGGCTAGCCTACCCACACTGACAGTAGTCCAGCTTAGGGGGTTGTGTATTGAGGGAGGGTTGCCTGCAACCGCTGATCTCAGGAAGCAAATCCTGATTAAATCCCTGACAGCATGGGCTGAGGCCCAAGAGGTAGAGACAGAGGAAGCTCCAGAGGAGGAAGAAAAAGGGGAAGATGCTAACTCTAACCACTCAGGGGAGGGAAGGCATCCGAGCCTAAGTGAGGAAGAGGAGGAACGGTCCTCAGTGGATACAGTCACTAGGGCCAGACCCAAAGCTAGTGGTAGGAAGGGGGTCCTTTCAGGAGGAGAGAACCCATCCATCAGGGAAAGAGAGCTGGAAGCCCAGCTAGCCTACATAGCTTTGGAAGCAGATTAGCTTGCCCTAGAAAAGAAAAAGTGGGCAAGCAAAGAAAAAAAAGATGGAAGCAGCAAGAAAGAAACTGAGGTGTCCCTGGGTGGGGGTTTTGCCCCCAGATTACCCAAAGGGGTGGTTCCTGCCTATGTAGAGGGGGATGACATAGATAAGTGGCTGGGGGCCTTTGAGAGGGCCCTCCAGATGAGGAAAGTCAAGCCTCAGTACTGGGGTTCACTCCTTTGGGAGTTAGTTCCCAACTCTGGGAGGGATAGGCTCCTAACCATGAGTGGGGAGGATGCAGACTCATACCCCAGTATGAAGAGTTGCTTGACTAAAAAGTTTGGTCTAACCCCAGAGCAGTATAGGCTTAAGTTTAGGGACACCCAAAAGACAAGCACCCAGTCCTGGGTGGACTTTGTGGACATTTCAGTAAAAGCACTGGAGGGCTGGATACAGGGCAACAGGGTAAGTACCTTTGAGGGGCTGTACAATTTGATTATGAGGGAGCACCTTCTAACTAATTGTGTCCAAGAGAGGCTCCGCCAGTATCTAGTAGACTCTAGGTTGACCAACCCCAGAGAGCTGTGGGAGGCAGCAGATGACTGGTTAAGAACTAGGGTTAACCAGAAACCCCCAGGGGGTGATCAGAAAAAGGGAGGACATGGTTCTTCTCAGGGGAAGAACCAGGGGAAAGATGACAAAAAACCCAAAGAGTCCTCACAAGAGTCCCCAAAAACTTCTCAGGGAGGGGGAGCCCCGAGCCAATTCACTTTTAAAGGGAAAGGGTATCAGGGAAAGAATTATGATCCTGCTAAAGCAGGAAAGTTTCAGGAGCTTGCTAAGGCCGGCAAGTGTTTTGACTGTCATCAGCCAGGACATAAAAGAGGAGATGCTATCTGCACCAAGAAGCCCCCCACTGGTGGGCAATCCCAGGGGATTGCTAGTGTAGGGTTGGGGGTGGAAGTTGGCCCAGGGGTGGAATCAGGGTACACTGAGGTCACCTTAGTATCCGTGGGTGGGGTGGACATTGCAACTATGGCCACCTTACCTCCCATCATGGAGAGGTATAGGCAGAGGCCTAAAGTCAATGGGACTGAAGTGGAAGCTCTGAGAGATACAGGAGCCAGTGTGACAATGGTCGCAGAAAAGCTGGTTTCTCCAGAGCAGGTCTTACCTGGTGTCTTCCACCAGGTGACTTATGCAGATACCAGAACCAAACTCCATCCCATGGCTATGGTGAGTCTGGAATGGGGAGGTGTGACTGGCCCTAAAAAAGTAGCTGTAGCTCCTGCCCTCCCAGTAGAGTGTCTACTGGGGAATGATCTTGAAGCATCTGAGTGGTCAGAAGTGGAAAGAAGGGTCCATGCACAGTTGCTGGACCTCCCTGAATGGGTGTGTGCTGTGACCAGGTCACAGGCGGCACAACAGGGGAATGCTGGACACTTGGACCCTGGAACAATGGGTCAAGCCTCCAAGAAAAAGAGAAAAGGCACTGGGTCTGGCTTGCCAGCCCCAACAAGTACAGAGGGTCAGGAAGAATCCAACCCTGAGGGGGAGGATCTGAACTCTGAGGGAGGGACACCTTCCCTGCAAACTCTGCCTGACTTGGCAGAACTGCAAGGGGCAGGTGGGCCCACCAGAGAAGAGTTGTGCCAGGGACAAGGAGAGTGTCCCACTCTTGAGGGCCTGAGGCAGACTGCTGCCAGGCAAGAACAAGGGGATACCAGTGGTACCCACAAGGTTTACTGGGAGGATGGAGTTCTCTACACTGAGGCAAGGGCCCTTAAAGAAGGGGCTACTAGGAGAGTAGTGGTCCCCCAAAAGTATAGAGAATTCCTCCTTACCTTAAGCCATGATATCCCCTTAGCTGGTCATTTGGGACAGACCAAGACCTGGAGCAGGCTGGTCAACCATTTTTATTGGCCCGAAATGTCAGAAAAAGTCAGGGAGTTTTGCAGCTCCTGTGTCACCTGTCAAGCCAGTGGCAAGACAGGGGGCAAGCCAAAGGCTCCCTTGATTCCACTGCCAGTGGTTGGGACTCCCTTTGAGAGGGTGGGATTGACATTGTTGGTCCCCTAGACCCACCAACTGCTTCAGGTAACAGGTACATTGTGGTGGTAGTGGACCATGCCACCAGGTACCCTGAGGCAATACCCCTCCGGACAGTCACTGCACCCACAGTGGCTAGGGCCCTACTTGGTGTGTTCACCAGAGTGGGATTCCCAAAGGAGGTGGTCTCAGATAGGGGCACAAACTTTATGTCAGCCTATCTGAAAGCCTTGTGGGAGGAGTGTGGTGTTACTTATAAGTTCAGCACACCCTACCATCCACAGAACAATGGTCTGGTGGAAAGATTCAATAAGACCCTGAAGGGCATGATCATGGGTTTGTCTGACAAACTCAGGAGGAGATGGGATGTCCTCCTCCCATGCCTGCTGTTTGCCTACAGGGAGGTGCCACAGAAGGGGGTTGGATTCAGCCCCTTTGAGTTACTGTTTGGGCACCCTGTAAGAGGCCCATTGTGCTTGGTGAGAGAGTCTTGGGAAAAGCCTCTCAAGGAATCCAAGGAGAATGTGCTGGATTATGTACTAGGCCTGCGGTCTCGCATGGCTGAGTATATGAAGAAGGCAAGCAGAAACCTGGAGGCCAGTCAGGAGCTCATGAAGCTCTGGCATGATCAAAAGGCTACCATGCCTGAGTATCACCCAGGACAGCTGGTGTGGGTTTTGGAGCCCATGGCTCCTAGGGCACTACAGGCCAAATGGACTGGGCCCTATCCAATCCTAGAGAAAAAAGGTG
Source organism: Pleurodeles waltl (assembly GCF_031143425.1). Lineage (NCBI taxonomy): Eukaryota > Metazoa > Chordata > Amphibia > Caudata > Salamandridae > Pleurodeles > Pleurodeles waltl. The sequence goes on along the minus strand of NC_090438.1, from coordinate 484,779,260 downwards.
AGGTCACCTACTTGGTGGACCTTGGCACCCCCAGGAATCCTCACAGGATCCTACATGTAAACAGGATGAAACCCCACCAGGACAGGGCAGACATGACCATGCTGATGGTCACTGATGAAGGGAAGGAGGAGGAGGGTGAACCTCTGCCAGACATCCTGTCCTCAAAGGCAAAAGATGGGTCAGTGGAGGGAGTGGTACTCTCTCCCAAATTGACAGATCAGCAACAACAAGACTGTAAGCAAGTCTTGGGACAGTTTGCTAGTCTGTTCTCCCTGACCCCTGGACTCACCAATTGGTGTGTCCATGATGTTGACACTGGTGACAGCTTGCCTGTCAAGAACAAGCTGTACAGGCTGTCTGACCAGGTCAAGGCCAACATCAAAGCTGAAGTGGCTAAGATGTTGGACCTGAAGGTAATTGAGCCCTCTGATAGTCCTTGGTCCAGTCCAGTGGTACTGGTGCCCAAATCTAATCCCCAAGGTGGGAAGAAAGAATTAAGATTCTGTGTGGACTACAGAGGTCTAAATGCAGTCACTAGGACTGATGCTCACCCCATACCTAGAGCTGATGAGCTCATTGACAGGTTGGGGGCTGCCAAATTCCTGAGCACATTTGATCTGACCTCAGGATATTGGCAGATTGCCTTAAGTCCAAGAGCTAAGGAGAGGTCAGCATTTTCCACACCAGAGGGCCACTTTCAGTTCAAGGTGATGCCCTTCGGGATGAAAAATGCTCCTGCCACCTTCCAACGGTTGGTGAATAGAGTCCTGTCTGGGTTGGAATCTTTTAGTGCAGCTTATCTAGATGATATAGCTGTATTTAGTTCCACCTGGAGGGACCACCTGGTCCACCTGAAGGAAGTGCTTCAGGCCCTGCTTCAAGCAGGCCTGACTATCAAGGCAAGCAAGTGCCAGATAGGGCAAAGTTCTGTTGTGTACCTGGGCCACCTTGTTGGTGGAGGCCATGTACAACCTCTCCAGCCCAAGATCCAGACTATCCTGGATTGGGAGGCTCCAAAAACCCAGACTCAGGTCAGGGCCTTTCTTGGCCTGACTGGGTATTACAGGAGGTTTGTTCAGAATTTTGGGACCATAGTGGCCCCTCTAACTGAGCTTACCTCCAAGAAACAACCCAAGAAGGTCATTTGGACCCCAGAGTGTCAGAAAGCTTTTGACACCCTAAAACAGGCTATGTGTTCAGCACCAGTGTTACTGGCCCCTGACTATAGCAAGGAGTTTGTAGTGCAAACAGATGCTTCAGAGGAAGGGATTGGGGCAGTGTTAGCACAAGTTAATGAAGAGGGCCATGATCACCCAGTTGCCTTCATCAGCAGGCGACTACTCCCCAGAGAGAAAAAATGGAGTGCCATTGAGAGGGAGGCCTTTGCTGTGGTTTGGTCCCTGAAGAAGTTGAGGCCTTACTTGTTTGGCACTCACTTCCGTGTACAAACTGACCACAGACCTCTCAGATGGTTGATGCAGATGAGGGGGGAGAACCCAAAACTGTTAAGGTGGTCCATTTCCCTACAGGGGATGGACTTCACAGTGGAGCACAGACCTGGGACTGCTCATGCCAATGCAGATGGCCTTTCCAGGTTTTTCCACTTAGCTGATGAGGACTACCAGGGTGTAGGTTAGTACCCATCACCTTTCATCTGGGGGGGGCAGTGTAGGAAAGTCCTTTTTTTTGCCTGATCACCCCCACTCTTTCTGGATAGGTACTGGTGGTTACTGACTCTTGGCTGTGCCCTGGGTACTGCTTACCAGTCCCAGGGCCAGTGCTCTGTGTAAAATGGATATGCAAATTAGGCTAATTATAATTGGCTAAGTTAACCTACCTATAAGTCCCTAGTATATGGTAGGGCATGTAGGTTTAGGGACCACAGCATAGGTGGTGCACACCTAGGTGCATTGCTGAGGTGCCCAGTGTCATTTTAAAAGCAAGCCTGCCTTGCTGGCTGCTTTTAAATTAAAGTTATATGCAAATTCGACTTTGGAATTAAAGGTACTTCCAAAGTCTTAAACTACCTTATTTTTACATATAAGTCACCCCTAAGGTGTGCCCTATGTGCCCCTAGGGCTGGGTGCCATGTAACTATAAGCAGGGACTTTATAAAAATAGATTTATAAGCCCTGGTGAGGTAAAAACAGCCAAATTCGTTTTTCCCTCATCGAAGTAAATGGCCTTCGTAGGCTAGAATGGGCAGACTTTATTTTAAATTTTAAAGTCTCCTTAAATGTTACATACCAAGAATTTGGTTTCAAATTGATTGTTATAATAAATCCCACAACTTCCAGTTGTTGGATTTAATATAACCAGTTCAGGTAAAAAGTTTAGACTTTACCTAAAAAGTTGCCAATTTCAGCTCTGCATTGTTTTTGCTGCTGTGCTCTGATTGGCCAGCCTGCAGCAGCTTCTGCCAGGCTACTTTAATGAGGTGTGAAGTGGCCTGGCTTCACACAAAGGAATGTGCTTGGGGGAGAGAATCTCCCCTCAGCAGATGGTGAGGCAGGAAGGGGGAGGGCTGCCAAACTGGTCTTCAAAGGCAGAGAAGGACATCTGGAGCACCCAGCAACACCCCCACATCCTGCAACCCCAGACAGCTAGGTGCCCCCTTGATTAGATTAGGAGAGGGCAGGAGAGGGGTGTGTTTATGATTTTTAGCCACACCAGTGGGTGGGCTCAGCCAGATCTCTCCTCCAAAAATCAGATTCATCCATTTTGGATTTTTAGAGACTGTTGCCTTCTGGGATGGATTTTTGCCACACTTCCCAGGAAGTGGTCATCACAGGGGGCCGACCCTGCACTCAGAAGGACTGCACCAGCTGCACACTTGGGCTTCACCACAAGAAGGACTTTGCCTGGCTTCAACTGGTTCAAGGAGGGACTCCCTGTTTGCTACAGGTGAAAAATTGCTATCCAGAGTCCCCTGCACCAACTCCTGAAAAAGTGACCAGCTGACCACTGTCCAGTGGCCAAAAAGGAGTTTGTGCCAGGTGCATTCTGGGAGTTGAAGTCCGCACTTCCCAAGGACCATCACAGAACTTCTGGACCCTTGGGGTGAGCTGTGGACCCCAAAAGAACCTTAAAAGAACATCTGGGTGAAGCCCCAGAAGTTTGGAAAAGATTGGAGAATTTTTGAAAAAAAGCTCCATAAAGTGACCGAACCGACGCGGAAATTCTAGCCGGCTTGCCTCAACCACGACCCGGCCTGACTTCGTGGTTCGTCCCGGTAAAGAAAAACATCCAAAAAAGAGACTAAGTCAGAAGGTAACTTTTTAACCGAGGCCTCCCGCGACTTGTAGCCGGGCTCCATCGCGGTCGGCCTGAAAGTTTGACTTTGCCCCGGTCCTGGTGCAACCAGATGACCCGATTGGCGCTTTTTGTTTCTAAGCGCTAGAAAATAATAATACTTTAAAAATTCATATCTCCGGTTCCCCTGAACCGATTTTAATCGTTTTTGTGTCATTTTAAAGATAAAAATATAAGCTATTTTTAGAAATTGGTTTTGGATTTTTAAACTGTTTCCTGTGTTTTATTTAATTACTGTTTTGTGATATTTGAATGCTTTACACTTTGTCTCCTAAGTTAAGCCTTAACGCTCTTTGCCAAGCTACCAAGGGTTGAGCTGGGATTAATTTACTGAGACCTAACTGTACCTACGTGGAGGTTAGTGGCTTGTTGCTAGGTGTAGGTACCTACCTGCCCTACCAATAACCCATTTTCCAACAATGGGTCAACTCCAGAGGCACAGGGTGTGGCTATTAGGGGACTCTGGTTACCCCAACCTGTCATGGCTACTGACCCCAGTGAGGAATCCCAGGACCAGTGCAGAGGAACGCTACAATGAGGCCCATGGGCAGACTAGGAGGGTGATCGAACGTACCTTCGGCCTCCTGAAGGCCAGGTTCAGGTGCCTCCATATGACAGGTGGTTCCCTATTCTACTCACCAAGGAAGGTGTGCCAGATCATCGTGGCCTGCTGTATGCTTCACAATCTGGCTTTGCGACGACAGGTGCCTTTTCTGCAGGAGGATGGTCCAGATGACGGTGTTGTGGCCTGTGGACAGTGATGAGGAGGAAGCAGAGGAAGAAGAAATTGACAACAGGGACTCAGTTATCCAGCAATATTTCCAGTGACACACAGGTGAGAACACATTCCTGCCTACTACAAGTACTTTCACACTTCTACCTCTATCCTGTCTGTCGATTTCAACCAGTATATGGTAACTGAGTTGTACATTTCCATTACGGTTTCACAGGTGTGGTTACCAACGTGTGTCATCTGCATACATTCCTCATGGACTTCAGATGTGTGGCATAGGTATGTTGACATTCCATTTGAAACAGCATTTTGTCACTGTCACTGCTAAGACAAATTTTCAAAATCACAGACTGACTCCAGATTGTTTTGTGCTTCAAGGGTGTTTATTGAAGTGCTAAATATTGGAGGGGAGTGCTAAAATGGTGAGGGGTGGTGGTGGAGGAATGTCCATGGCAGAGTCCAGTCTATTAGTCTCACAGGTGCACTGCCCATATGGGCATAGGAAGTGGAGCTGGGGCAGTTCCAATATGGACAGGGTTACAAAGTGAGACAGTGGGATGACAATCAGGGTGGTCTCATTTCTTGGCGTGGGTCTTGGCATCGTGCTCTGTCCTGTTCCTGGATCTCAGGGACCGCTTGCGGGATGGTTCTCCGTCTGCAGGGGGTGGGGTGCTGGTGTGGTGGTCCTGTGGCGGTGCCTCCTGTCCACTAGCGCCGCGGAGGTGGTGGGCAGTTCTTTGTCCATGCTAGTGTCAGGGGCCCCTTGGAGTGCCACAGTGTCCCTCCTGGTGTGAAGTATCTCCTTCAGGACCCCTACGATGGTGCCCAGGGCGGTGCTGATGGTTCTGAGTTCCTCCCTGAACCCCAAATACTGTTCCTCCTGCATGCGCTGGGTCTCCTGAAACTTGGCCAGGACCGTTCCCATCGTCTCCTGGCAGTGGTGGTATGCTCCCATGATGGAGGAGAGGGCCTTGTGGAGAGTGGGTTCCCTTGGCCTGTCAGCCCCCTGTCGCACAGCAGCCCTCCCAGTTCCCCTGTGTTCCTGGGCCTCTGTCCCCTGGACCGTGTGCCCACTGTCACTGCCCCAAGGTCCCTGTTGTTGTTGGGGTGGTAGGTTATCCTGGGTTCCCTGTAGTGGTGGACACACAGCTGATTGACGTGTCCTGGGTACGGAGGTATGGGCCCGCTGGGTGGGTGCTGTGCTGGTGTTACCAGAGGGTGGAAGGTCTGTGGTGGCCTGTGACTGGGTGTGGGGAACCGACTGTCCCGAGGCCCACGATGGTCCGGGCTGGTCATCTGGATCCAGTTGGACAGAGCTGCTGTCATCACTGTGGGCCTCTTCTGTGGGTGGGGTGGAGATGTCTGGGCCCTCCTGTCTGATGACGTTGGGTAGTGGTCCTGCAGGGGTGTAAAAGCATGATTATTGCATCTGTGTGTGTCATGGTGTGCAATGGGTGGGTGACCGTGTACTCCAGTGCTAGCATTCCTGTGTGGGGGCTTGTGTGATGATGGGTGAGGGGGGTGTTATGGGTATGTGCAGTGGGCATGCTTTAGTGATGGGTGTCCATGCTTTGTTGTGTCATGCAGGGCTTGGTGTTGGGATGGGTGGTTTGTTTTAGTAGTACATATGTGAGGAGTTGGAGTGATAGGGGAGGGGGTGAGGGTGGGGGTCTGTGATAGCATGCAGGTAGGGTGGGGGATATGATAATTAAGATTTGACTTACCATAGTCCATTCCTCCACCGACTCCTGCGAGGCCCTCAGGATGCATAATAGTCAAGACCTGCCCCTCCCATGTTGTTAGTTGTGGGGGAGGAGGTGGGGGACCGCCGACAGTCCGCTGTACCGCGATGTTGTGTCTGGAGACCACGGAACGCACCTTCCCCATTAGGTCGTTCCACCTCTTGCTGATGTCGTCCCGATTTCTTGGGTGCTGTCCCACTGCGTTGAACCTGTCGACTATTCTTCGCCATAGCTCCATCTTCCTAGCTATGGAGGTGTGCTGCACCTGTGATCCAAATAGCTGTGGCTCTACCCGTACGATGTCCTCCACCATGACCCTGAGCTGGTGGGGTTGTCTATGCTGTGCAGTCTCTCTGGCCTTCGTCTAAATTTTTTGTCGTAGGGGTTTGTGGGTGATGTGGGTGTGTGTTTTATATAGTATTGATTGTGTGGGAATGGTGTGTGTATGTGTATCAGGTGTGTGTCTTTCGAATTGTCCAATGTGGTGGTGTTTTGGAGATGTGTGTGTATTTTGAGCGCAGCGGTGTGTACCGCCAATGGAATACCGCGGTTGAAAGACCGCCGCGTGGATTCGTGGGTTGTGATAGCATGGGCGTGTTTTTGTTGGCGTGACGTTCGAGGTTTTTTTTTCGCCAGTTTATCACTGACCTTTGGTGTGGCGGACTTGTGTGGGTGTCTGATTTTTGGCGGATTTCAGGATGTGTGTCATAATAGCTGTGGCGGATTTCTGCGGCCACGGCGGTGTGTTGGCGGTCTTCTGCACGGCGGTAAGCGGCTTTTACCGCCAATGTTGTAATGACCCCGTAAATGTTGTGTTCAGTTTAGCTGCCTATTGGTTTTGACATGGCATTAGACATTACATTCTGTATTCATTTTAGCTGCCTATTGGCTTTGACATGGCATTAGCCATTACATTCTGTATTCAGTTTAGCTGCCTATTGGCTTTGACATGACATTAGACATTACATTTGATATTTAGGTTAGCTGCCTATTGGCTTTAACATGGGGTTAGACATTGCAGTTGAGACATTGCAGATGAGCTGTGTTTTTCCAAGCTGTGTTTTTCCACATGGTAGACCAAGCTGTTTTCTTCACACCAGACCTTAGCTGATAAGAGCACGTAGATTTTGTGTTTACCTCGCAATCCAGTCTGAGAACGAGTGAGCTCAGGAGAATTGGCCACTCTCCAAGTTTCTTCGGTTCTCACACTGAGTTTGCTTTTAAGGATGGCTCTGGACTACAGTAGGGGTAGATTGAATCTGCTTGACTTCAGACAGGAATGGAGACGTCAGTTGCCTGTCTCCCGTTTGGGTAGAAAATCTTTTTCTCGCAGTTGACCGAAGTCATCAACTTGCAGACCCCAGAAAGATGAAGCTGAATATAGGCCCTACTTTGACAGCCTTGCCCTACGGTGATGAATTTTGACTTTTATGCTTTGCTTTGAAGTTATGCTATAATATAATGTATTTGCTGTGTACATTGCAACTGAGAAGTACTTTGATATATTTTGCTTTCATTGCTGTGACTACTTTTGAACGTGTGCTTCCAATCTACTAATTTCACAATAAATGTCTTCTTGAAACTCAGAAGTGCATTCCAGAGAGGTTCTGTAAGCTCGGTTATGAGATAAGAGCAGGAAAGCAGAACAACAGTGCACTGATATTCCCAGTCATGCATTTGCTATATTTTACAAAGACAAGAACTACAAAGAAAAGTTCCTAATAACCCAGCAATAAATATATATATATATATATGTATATATATATATATATATACATATCAATGTAATGGTCTGCTGTCCTGATCTCTCTAACACATACCTTACATGTTTTGTAATGAGTAGTGACTTCTAGTTTATCCTAATTCACAAATGCTCACATCAAGTAACAAAAATCCATCTCCTTCTGGAGTACATAAAGGCTCAAACAAATATATCCTTTGTGGAATCTCTAATGCAGATCTAAACCAAATATAAGAGTGTTGCAAGTGATCAGTTTCCTTGTTTGGCAATCTTGAGGACATTCACATTATAGTCATTAATATTAGGCACTTTTCTGTTTGTTTGTTTTTTCTTTCAGACTTAACTGTAGCCAGATACATCAACACTTTCCATCCACAAGCCCAACAGATAAGTATCTATGTAATATAATGCAAAAGCCCTCAAAGTGTTACCCAAATTGAAGAGATTGCCACTTGAAATTGAAGTTGTTTGCTTTTATTTTTTAGGTAACTGGAGCCTCCTAAGTGAATCCCAAGAAGAGAAGCCAGCCCGACGGACCAAACGTCTAAAAGGGCAAACCTCATGTTAATACATCAAGAGCAGGGATCACTGAATACCAAAGCTGCAGTACGCAGGATGCAGGAGGAGGACGCTGGAAAAGCAGGACAGAGGATCAGTACGTCAGGAAAGCTGGATGCAGGAGCAGGATGCCGGAGCAGCATGCCAAAAAGAAGCAGGTAACTCCAAACAGACTTTCGCAATGATGAGCAGTCATTCACAGTGCATTGCGCAGCTTTAAAGGCTACATGCTCCACCTATTAAAGGGACGCGTGGTCAAGGTGCCATGTTTGCAGTGTGCCTGACAATTCCTGCCCTGAGTGCCCGACTGTCCTGTTGTCTCAATCCCTAATTCTGATTTTTGTTGCCATAGGCAAACACAGATCATACATGTGCACCAAGACATAGGCCTTTCTTATGGATTGTGGTCATGTTGGACAAGGAGAGGCACCCAAAGCACCACCGTCTTAGTCATGGAAGGCTACCACCTAACCAAAGAGTTAAGTAGGACAAGCATGGGGGTGTCAGCATACCATGTGGTGATCAGTAGGAGTGAACTGTTCCTTTTTTCACTTTGTCACTTGAGTGAGGCCCACCGGCTCAATCACTTTTTAAAGTTCTTCTGCTGTGTGCTGCTGTCTGCTGTGTACAGTACAGGGATCTGTGGTTAGTGCAGGTACTGAGTACATGTAAGCCTGCGAGGAATACATTACATGTGAGATGTAATGCTGTGCAGTGTGTGCTCAATTAAAGCATGTGCTGGGTGTATGTGGGCTAGAGAGAAGTTTGATACACGAAGGGTGAAGTACTGTGCAGCATGCAAATGGTGAGTGTGTGCTGACAGTGTGTTTGTTTGCAAATATGGTACAATGCAGACAAGCTGCAGTACGGAACAGTGTGCGCAAGTTGAATGTGGGTGCTGAATGTATGTGTGTAAGTGCTGGCACAATACACAGAGGTAATGGTACTGGACATTGTGCACTGGACACATACACTGAGTGCAAGTGTGCCTGTAATGGTACATTTCATGGAGAGCACTGGGTTCCATTTTAGGAATCCATAGTCTGCCTGGTGAATACATGAGGAGTAGAGGAATCACCTCAGACAGATTTATGTATTGCTGCATTCCTGTGAGCTGGGTAAGATACTCTGGAGGAAGGGAAAGAGGGACTGCCCCTTTACACTTCAAAAAGGGTGCTCTATGATTCAGTGATAGATCACAAGTAAGGGGCATGAACACATCTCAGGAAGGAGATGGAGCTGACCAGGGAATCATAAACAGCAGTGCTGGGAGCCCAGGATTAGCTTTTTTATGCATGTATCATTGTGGCTGAAATCCAGGTGTGAACTCTAGATTCTCTCACGGCTTGTGTTGTGGGTATATCAACTTTGGAGGCTTTCCTTCTATGATAGACACCCTTTTAAGATGAAAGAAGAGACAGAAGATTATGCACTTCAAAAGAAGGGTACCTCCAACATAAAACCTCAAAGCTCCAGATCCTAAATCACATTTGGTGTCTGGAAATGTACTACAAAATAGGGTAGGTTCAGACCCCAAAATGTGTCATCTGCTAAGCAGCTAGATGTGCTGTGTAAGAAGGGGAATCTCTGTAAGACTTCTGCCTGCAACCTAGATTGGGGGCCAAGGCATGCAGGTCTGCCTGCTGGGTTAGGGAACACAACACATGAATACCAAGACCACATGCTCTAGAGCCTGGAACACTAGCACCTGCATGCTTGCCAAAACCAGTTTGCCCTGTGAGTTATAGGAAAGCATTGGAGGGAGCAAGATCCAGTTGAGGGCCCTACTGAGAGGACTCCCTGTGAGAGGTGTGAGGATACAGCTGTGCATTGATCAGACTGTTGGTTGTCCATGTTCAGGATTGATTTGGTGACCACTGTACACCAGGAGAGGGCCACCATGGACTGTGCTGTGAATCGAGCATTGTTCAGGGAGAACCAAGCCCTTACAGCCTTGTTGTGCTGACGCCAAAAGCCAGAGGGGGCCACAGTTGAAGTAATTGTGTGATTAGTGTGCCAGGACTCAGGAATGCCTTAGTGGTGATCCCCATATGCCAAGAGTGGCTGCCAGTACTAACTTGCCAAAGACGTTCAAGCCATTGCCTGGGATAACAGTGAAGCTAAGACCAGTGAGTCAAGCCCAGCACATCGAGATCTGCCCCTGAATGAATTACTGAGGACCTTGGAGGACACCAAGGATGGCGTTGCACCCTGCTGAGCTATGGAGTCTATGCAGACTGAGAGCATCTCTAATCACTTTGGAAAAATATGAATCCTCGCTTGGAAGATAGCCCGTGTCTGCCAGGTGCTTCAGCGTGTGCCACAAGTAGTCTGACTTCACCAACCAGGATCAGGGACCTTGATGACACTTTGAATGATTTTGTGCTGTAGGAGAGGGTAAGACTTGAATCAGGCCGGTGGGCCCCGGGGGACTCACTGCTGAAGGTGTTGCAGCAAAATAGACACATTTAACTAATCTTAAGAGTAAAAAATGGAACTCTTGAATGTGGCCTGCCAGTAAGTATTCCCTGAATGAGGCCAAAAGTAAATAGGGAATAACCCTGACCATATTACAAGGAAGAGAGTGGGACAGAGATTTTCCTGACAAACTCTAGAACCCCGTTCTCAATGGGAATGTGTTGTTGCTTCGTACAAAAGCAAGTATTTGATTGGGCATTGATTTATTGATATTACAGAGTGCACTTTGAGTTATGAGTCACGTTCACTAATCTGTTTCTACACTTCCCCTCACCCCGAAGAAGCCTATGACTGCTTCTTCACAGCTACCACTGAGAATCAAGAACGGAAGGGGTACTTGGCCCAGTTGTTCAGGATCCATAGAGGGTCAGGGCCCAGGATATCTGGAGTAAAAGTCTCAACCACCATCATTGGGCCCAGTAGCCCCTGTATGCTCTGTGAAAGGGGTTCTGGCAATAGGCAACAAGCAGTGGGGCATTTAGGAGTCAAAATATAGAGGTTGCAGTAGCCATTTCTAATCTGCACCACTAAAACTGTCCATTTGTTTCTTCTACGCTCAAAGATGACATGCATAGGCAATTGAGAACACAGGGTTGAGCATTGAACTCAGCACCATGTCCGTAGATCAAATTGATGTAGGTACAGAGGGTTGAGGATTCCCAGGAGAAGGGAAAGAGAGGTCCTTGTTAAGTTCATTAGCGACCAGCTTCAGATACTGGCTGAAAGGGAGGAAGCTGTAGTTGACTCTGAGGTGGGACCCTGGTAGGAACCCAGGAAGAGAACTCTATGTATTCAGATGATAAGATCACCTTAGCACGGATATATCCCAGACACAAGCCAAGTGTGTCCCCAATGCAATTTCCAGAGTTTCAACAAGACACTCACCACCATTTAATTTCTAGAATACCTCAGGCATGTACACCACCTCATATTTATAGGGTATCACTGTCACCACTTAAAGGAATAAATCCCTTGGGTGGGTTCAGTATAGCAGAGACCCTGAGCCTGCACTTCAGAAAGATAAGGCTGAAGAAGATAAAAAGGCCCAAGAGTTTCAGAGTGAGAAGCTAAGACTAGCTCACCTGGAACAAACGGAGAGGCGATGAAAGAAGAGACAGGAAGAAAGGGCCCCGGAAGAGAAATTGTGAGAAAGAGAGGACAAAGAGAGAGAAATGGGGTGAAACAGAAGGAGTGGCGGGATAAACATAAGGAAATGAAGGGGAGCTGGAAAGAGAAAGGAAAGCCCTTAAGAGAATCAAACTTAGGATTGCAGCAATAGCAACTCCATCTGGGATAAGTGACTTTACTTCAAGCTCAGGTCAGGTTATGTCCAATGTTCCAAACAATCTTGTGATTATGTATGTGACTGGGATATTTTTTTATGCTTTGTGAGCTTTGAGGTCAGTTTAAGGCACAGGCCTTAAATGAGGTGTCTAAGGCATCTGCCTTAATGGGACTCATGTCATTGGAAGGGACAGCCATCATTGAAAGGACGCCTGTGGTAGAGCAGATGGTCTATCAGAGACTAAAGGAAGTTCTCATTAAGTGGTTTGGGCTGACGCCAGTCAAAACCATGCAAAGATTCTGTGACTGCAAGAGAGTGGATGATGTTCCATTAGAGACTTGGATTCATGGTGGATTGTGTGATTGGAATGAGTGGGAAAAGGGTGAAATGTCTTTCTGTCCCTTAACCAATGGATGGTGACAGAGTGACTCAAGGAGGAGTGCTCTATTCACTTAGGCAATACCTGTCTGATCTGACAGAAAGGATCCAAAAAAACTTGCAGTGTTAGCTGATAAGTGATTAGCTAACAGGGTTCACAAAGGGGTAGAGAAGCACTGTTCTAAGCCAAAAGGGGAGAAGAACTGGAGGGTAAGGGGCAGGATAATTCTCATGGGACTCAAGGAGGTCCAGAAAGCATGGGAAAGGTAATGGAAAATCTGGGACCGAGCATCATGAGAAGGAAAGGCAAGGAACCCTTCCACGTCCAAAGTGGTGACTTATTTTAAGTGGCACAAGGTGGGACACTACAAAAGACATTGACAAGAGAAGGAACTTGACCCAGCGATACCTGTGATAGCAAGCATTTTACATGTGACTGAAGGTACCATAGAGGGACCAGTTGCACTCAACCTAGTAACCATGGACATTTTGGAAAAGGGCTGATACTCTGAAGAACATTCATTTTAAGACAATGGGATTTGTGCAGGACGGTAGTATCAATGGAAGACAAAGTACCTGCTCTCAGGGATACTGTAGCCTGCTGCACTATGGTAGAGGGTAAATACCTTAAGTCTGAAGGCATACTACCTAGAACCAAGAGTATAGGTTTGGTAGCCAGCGGAAAGAGCATGGAGAATCCGCTTTTTGATTTGCTGCATAGTGACATGAAGGATTGCACTGTGGAAGGGGTTCAATAACCCCCTGAGTTAATACCTGAGCAGCAGAGAGAGTGTAGAGAGGTTTTGGGAAGGTTTCCTAAACTCTTCTTGACCCCTGTCTATGTGCATGACATAGACACAGGTGACAGAAACTGCTAGTGAAGGGCAGAAGGTACACAATGTCTGACCAGGTACAGGGAGACATTAAGGTAGAAGTTGCCAAAGTGCTGGAACTGGCAGTCATTGACAGACCTCGCCGTTATTAATCTGATTCCATGGTTCTAGTACCAAAGTAGTGCCAAAGTAAGGGTCGACTGAGTTGCTGTTATGTGTGGGTTACCAAACCCTCAATGAGGTAACCAAAACTGATGCCCATCCAATGTCAAGAGCAGATGAGCTTGTGGATTGGTTAGGTGTTTGTCACCTTGGATCTGACCAGTGGATATTCGCAGATTTCTTTGGCACTAAATGCTGAGGAGAAGACAGCATTTTCAATGCCAGAGGGGCTGTATCAGTTTAGAGTGAAGCCATTTGGGCTAAAGAATGCTCCTGCCACTATTCAGTCTCTGGTGAACTCTGTTAATGCAGGGTTAGAAGAGTTCTATGATGCCTACTTAAATGACATTGCACTGTTCAGCAGTTCATGGAATGACCACCAGAGGCATCTGGAACAGGTGTTGCCAAAGATACAGGAGGCAAAACTGACCACTAAGGCAACTTAGGGGCAGATTTATGGAAAGTGGTGCTGCACCCAATGCAGCACCACTTAAATGCGCCCGTAGCACCTCCCTACTGCCACCATGTGTGCACTGTATTTAAAATACGGCGCACCATGCTATTGATGTACTCTGCAGGAGTAGCGCCAATATTTTGTATGTAGGGCCCTATTATAAAGAATGTAAGGCCCCTTTTAACGCTTCCTCTTGAGCAGGCATTAAAAGTGGTGTACAAAATGCCATAAGGAAATCACATAGATTTCCTTACGCCATTCTTCCAACTTCCCTGACGGGGGAACTCCCCCTTTGCATACATTATGCCTGGCGCAGGCAAAATGTAGTGCAAAGGGTTATCGAGTGGTGCAATGCATACATTGCACCACTCTGTAAATAGAGAGAGGATTTTGGCCTCGTTGGGCCACATTAGCGTCAAAATAAATTATGTTAATGCGGTGCAAGGTGGTGCTAGGGGCCTATAAATAGGCCCCTAAGTGTCAGGTGGGGCAGTCCTCTGTAATCTACCTTGGGCATGAGTCCGGGAATAGGAAGATATGCCCTTGGATGCCAAGATTCAGTCTTTGATGGAGTGGGAGGTGACTTCTACCCAGATTGAAGTGAGGGCCTTTTTATGACTCACCTGATATTACGGGAAGCTTTGTGACAATCTATGGAAGTAGAGTTGCCCCATTGACTTCTTTAACCTCTGAGAAGGAGCACAGCACTGCAGAGTGTCAAAAGCCATTTGAGGAACTGAAGAGGAGGTCTTGAATTAAAAGATCATTTAGGAAATTATCCTTCTTATCAGAACCACTGATATGACTTCCTACCTCATTTGCTTAGTTTTGTTATCTGTGTCTTTAACTATGGCAGAATAGACTGTTACACCTTCCATTATACACTCCCTCCAACATTTTTCCACCATTTATTCTCCAGCCACTGTCTGAATTAATGCTTTACCTGCTTCAATATTTTCTTTCTCTCTTTCTCTTTCGTCGTTATGTCTCATTTATTTAGTGCCTCAAACTGTGTGGGCCTAGGCATCGGCTGCATGTCATTCGTAGTTGACTTTATGAAACCCAGCTTTCTATTGTTATTGTTAAAGATACCCTCTAAATGGACACTTTTGTCAGATTTGGTGTATTCATGCCATTCAGAAAAAGTACATGTGTAAAATCCAAAGTCCAAATCATTTCACATGCAGGCGCCCCCTCAGCAGGTATTTTCTGACCATCAAAGGCAAGTACAACAGAAACGTAACTTTTTTTCAATACATTCCTGTTAGACTTTTCATCCTTGGTGTGGTCTCCCTTAACTTTTTGCCTCTGTTCCCCAGGTTGTTGATGTGTGCTGGACTCTGATTTTACTGTTTTTGTTACTCTGGACACTTTACCACTGCTAACCAGTGCTAAAGTGCAAGTGCTCCTTTACAAAATGTGTATGTAATTGGCTTATCCATGATTGGCATATTTGATTTATTAGTAAGTCCCTAGTACAGTGCACTAGAGGTGCCCAGGGCCTGTAAATCAAATGCTACTAGTGGGCCTGCAGCACTGGTTGTGCCACCCACATAAGTAGCTCTGTAATCATGTCTCAGACCTGCCATTGCAGTGTCTGTGTGTGCAGTTTTAACTGTAGATTCGACTTGGCAAGTGTACCCACTTGCCAGGCCTAAACCTTCCCTTTTCTTACATGTCACACACCCCTAAGGTAGGCCCTAGGTAGCCCCAAGGGCAGGGTGCAGTGTATGGTTAAGGTAGGACATATAGTAATGTGTTTTATATGTCCTGACAGTGAAATATTGCTAAATTCGTTTTTCACTGTTGCAAGGCCTGTCCCTCTCATAGGTTAACATGGGGACTACCTTTAAATCTTATTAAAGTGTAGATTTCCTTTGGGAGCGGATGGACATGTGGAGTTTGGGGTCTCTGAGCTCACAATTTAAAAATACAACTTTTAGTAAAGTTGATTTTAAGATTGTGTGTTTGAAAATGCCACTTTTAGAAAGTGGGCATTTTCTTGCTTATACCATTTCAGTGAATCTGCCTGTTTGTGGATTCCCTGTCTGGGTCAGTTTGACAGTTGGGCTGGTTGCACCCCCCACTAGACAGTGACACAATGGGAGCTGGGGTGTAGCCTGCATATCTTGATGAGCCATCTGTGCTAGGAGTGAGGGGAGGAGTGGTCACTCACACCTCAAAGGGCTGTGCCTGCCCTCACACAATGTAGTCTCCAACCCCCTGGTGAGTGTCTGGGGCCTGGCCTGGGCAAGGCAGGATTTCACATTCAAAGGAGACTTTAATTTCAAGTAGGCCTACTTCAAAGGAGAAATTGGGTATAAGAAGGGCACCCAAAACCACAGACTTTAGAAACCCTTCTGGAAACAAGAGGAACCTCTGCCTGGAGAAGAGCTGATGAGCTGAGGAAGAAGAGCTGCCCTGCATGTGACTGTGCTTTGTGGAGCTATCCTGCAGTTGTTGCTTCTGCCAGAGAAAGAGGGCAAAGACTGGACTTTGTGTGCCTTCCATCTTGAGAAGAAATCTCCAAGGGCTTGATTTAGAGTTTGCCTCCTGTTGTTTGAAGTCTAAGGGACAGCAAAGACTTCTCACTGCCAGCACCTGGAGTCTCTGGAGAGACTCCTACTCTGCCCTGTGGTGCCCATCCAGTTCCTCTGGGACCCTGAAAGGAGAAGCTGGCAGCCTAAAGACAAGGAAATCCACGCACAGAGCGCCGTACGAGGAAAAGATTGATGCAACTCCAATCTGCAGCTGAAGAAACAACGCGCCAGTGGCTCCGCAGCTGAGAAACGACGCTCGCAGGAAACGCAACTGAAGAATCGACGCACGGAGCAGGAGAAACGACGCGCAGCACCCCTGACGGAGGCTGGGAGATTACAACCCGCGCTGTGGGGTTTTCGGATCATTGTGCGGCTGGATTTCTGACTCAAGTACCGATGTGCATGGAAAAACACACAAGGCCTGCCCAGACCCAAGAGTGCTGACTGGATTGATGCATCGCTCTCCTGCAGAGAGAAGAAACAGCATGCCTGACCCGGCAAAAGGAGAAACGACGCACGGTCCCCCTCGTGAGTGGAATCAACGCATCACAAGCCCTTTTTGACACGCACTCGCCCGTGTGCGGTTATTTTACACGCACCCAAGGGACTTTTTCAGGCTGACAGCATTAGTGTGTGTTTAAAACTACTTAAAGACTCTTTTTGCATTTTTATTGATAACTTGACTTGTGTATTGTGGACTTTTGTCGTTTTGGTCTTGTTTTGTTTAGATGAATATTTCCTCTGTTGTGTCATATTGTACTGTTTTCATTAAGTTACTGTGTGTGTTGGTACACATACTTTAGACCTACCACTCTGAAGTTAAGCCTACTGCTCTGCCAAGCTACCCAGGGGGTAAGCAGGGGTTGGCTGAGGGTGATTCTCTTTTACCCTGATTAGAGTGAGGGTCCTTGCTTGAACAGGGGGTAACCTGACTGTCAGCCAAAGACCCCTTTCTAACAATTCCCCATTATTTCTGCTCAACATCAGAAATCACAATAAATGAACTAGCGAACAACAACCACTCCCAGCGTGGTTCTGTCAAAGGTCAACCTGTTACAGCACAGCTCTATCAGGAATCAACCAATGACAGTATTCTTTTGTGGAGACATCTCACCAGTTCCAATGTGGCTCCCTGGTTGACTAACCAATAACAGCAAAACTTCATTGTGAACAGGAAACCAATTGTAGAACCTTTCTGAATCGGTTTCAAAATAAATGGATCCCTTATCTGCTCAAACGAAATAAAAATAAAGAGTAAGTCAAAGTGAGGCAAAACTCTTAACTGATAGAAATCAGAGGAACAATAAAAACAGCACTTTTCACAGTAATGTTTATAGTCTCAATTCCCAATAGACATATTCCCATGAAGCAGCAATCTGCCCTTGCTAATATACTCACTCCTGTGCACTTAGCAGTGGGGTACACCAACCCAAATTAAACACACAATCCTGGAAAAAAACTACTTAGCTCAGAAACCCATGTCCATGCTAATGTGGTGCCTCACACTACATACTACCCTCTGGAGATAAGTAACACAATATCTGGAGATCTTGCATTTTGATTATTCCAAAAACCATATCAACCAATAAACACATTGGTTCACAAATATGAATAATGCATTAACACAAAAGTGATCAACCAACCAATCGAACACTCAACATTGCATATCCAAACATCTCACATAAAGCATAGCAATTCATACCTCAAACCCATCTAGATACTCCAAAAATACATACATCACCCACAAACCAGTGCACCCTTTTCATACTTACACTCCAAATGATACAGGAATTCACTGCAAATCACTCCTCCAGAAACTCTAGCACTGGAGTCTCTTGCAGAGTTCCAGAATAATAGACTATTCTCCTAGAATGGGAACCAGGGACTAGAAAAACCCTTATGGGCATCCAATATAAGAGGAGGTGCTCTTTGAAACACAATCATCCTCTGCAATCAATTTGTGGAAGCAGAACCCTGTACTTCAATAATTAGGACACCCCCAAAATTCAGGCCTCCCAAAGGTAATCCTGCTCCTGGTTGATTTTGCACAAAAAGGCACCTTCCTCAATATGATTTAGCACAGTAGCAAAATAAATCTTTGAGACTACTCAATAATTGAGGTCTAGCTCAGAGGTAAGTTAAAGGGTTTTCTTACAAACAAAACTCTCAAAATCAAGTGGTACAGAATAAATGCCACAAAGGCTTAAATGCAGAGTTACACAGTGGTAGAAATTGGGCTTCTAGTTGGCAGAGGTATGCACCCTGTACAAGCAGGAACCACACTCCTAGTCAGGTAGGTCATAACACACTCTAAATTAACCGGTGCTCACCCACTAGTAGCGTGGCACACAGCAATCAGGCTTAACTTAAAAGGCAATGTGGTAAATATTTGTGCAACACTTCAAACGGAAAAACAGTGAAAACACCACCCAAAAAGATACCATGCCTTGTTAGACCTTAATTTAATGAACAAAACAAGACCAAAAGGACAATAAAATAATAAATAGAAGATAAGATATGATTTTTTTAAAGATTAAACCTATGTGTAGTGCTTAAATGCATAAAGAGCCAGCTGGGGCTATTTGGTCATACTAGAGCAGGTTAAATCCAAATGTTACAGCTGACCGCGGTGAAGTGTTGATCGGATACAATTCCAGACAAGTCCTGCTGAAGTTTTATCCTCTCAAGTATTGAGTCACGAGTCCTGTTCGGAGGGAAGAAGTTTGCCATAAGCAAGGAGAGCATTGCTGTCAGTGGACCTTTGGTGCAAAGATTCAGCCGGGCATTGCGAATGGGCAGTCTGGAGCCTTGAGGCCATGAGCGGCAATGCTTGCTGTGCAAAGCAACAAACTTGCGGTGGCTTGCATTGATTCTTTGGGTAAGTGTTGCGATTACAGTGCTAGCGGCACCGTTCATGGTTGCGAAGAGCCTAAAAGCTTGCTTACAGGAGTCAAAAAACACTTCTAAGGGCCCAGAAGCTGACAGGCATCTTGTGGGGGTCAGGAGCTTGTTGAAGATGGGTCCAGGAGCTGCGGAGAGCCTGTTATGTCCCTGAAGCTAGGATGAGGATGCCAGCAGACTAGCCTTTTTTGTTACCCTGGGGTCCTGGGTATAAGATGGAGGGTTGTAGGTCCAGTTCCCCTTCTCAGGGCAAGAGGGTAGCAGGTTCGGCCCAGTAAAGCGAGAGTCCAGCAGAGTAGCAGCTCATCAGAGTGCCAAACCTTTTAGCAGAACAGCAGTCCTTCTTCCCGGCACAGTATCCACAGGCCCAGAAGTGTACTAAATTGGTGGTGTCTGAGGTCCAGTATTTATACTTTGGTGCCTTGTTTCTGAAAGGTGGGAGAAGCTTCTAGAATGTGGCTTTAGCCCTTTCCTCCCTTGCCCTGGCTCAAAGTTGGCTCACAGCTGGCTGGAGTGACAATACAGGGTTGTTAGAACTATTGTGAGAAGACAGGGCACAACCTATTCAGGTGTAAGTGGGGCTGTGCTAAGCTCTGCCCCATCAACCCAGTTAATGGCCCATCAGGTCCTAACAAGTCATACATAACCTCCCATTTCATGTGCTTGTCTAAAGGGGATACACAAAGCCCAGCTGTCACCCCTACACAGACCTGTATTAGAGACAGGTTGCAGGTACACAGGGCTGAGAAAAGTAAAATGCCAACTCTCTAAAAGTGGCATTTTCAAAATTGTAACAATAAATCCGACTTTACCACTAAACAGGATTTATCATTACAATTCCACAACTACTAAACATGACAGATCTACCCCTTCCCAATCAGGAATTACAGCTTATTAAATGTAATAAGGAAACCCCAATGTTATCCTTGGAGTGAGATGGGGTCACGGTACTGAAAAACAAATTTGAACGTTTTTCACTACCAGAACATGCAAAACTTAGAATTATATGTCCTGCCTTTTAATTACATAGTGCCCTGCCCTATCAGCTACTTAAGGCCTACCTTGGGGTATGCTTATATATAAGAAGAAGGGGAATTTAAGGCTTGGCAATGGGTTTTAAATGCCAAGTTGACATGACAGTGTAACACTGCAGTCAGGCTGCATTGGGACATGTTTAAAGGGCTATTTAAGTGGATTGCACAAGCAGTGCTGTAGGCCCACTAGCAGCATTTAATTTACAGGTCCTTGGCACATGTAGTGCACTATCCTAGGTTCCTATAAGTAAATTAAATATTTCAATTGAGTATATGCAAATCAAACCATTTTTAAAGGAGCAAGCACAAGTACTTTAGAACTGGTTGTTAGTGGTAAAGTGCACAGAGTCCTAAGGCCAACAAAAACAAATTCCTCAAAAAGTGGAAGGAAAAAGGCAAAAAGCTTGTGTGTGACCCTGCAGAGAGGGCCATTTCCAACAAACAGATTACTTAAAATCTGAAATAATTCTGAATTGAGCATCCAAAATCAGAAAAGAAATGTACAGCATCCTTCATAAGAAAAATAAGTGTTCTAAAATCTGTCTGTGAGAATTACAAGAAAGTCGGACAGCATCTCTAGTAATAAGGGAAAATGTTCTAGCTCACCCCCAAAATTCAGGGGCTCTCATATACAATTCTTGCATAACAAATTAGTAAAACAGCAAACTCCTCATAGCATGATTGCTATTAGCAACTCTCTCTGCAAATGAGGATAGTCTACATCACTTTCTAAATTCATAAGCACTTTTCTACTCTTAAGTAAGCATCCAGCATCTTCCATGTTATTGCTATTCAGAGACGTTCAGACTAATATGAAACATTTAGACAATTAACTTTTACACTGATGAATAAAGCTAGGATCAGCAACTTGTCTTCATTCTGCAGAGCAATAGGGAGAGAAGGTGCATTATGGGACTAGATGGAAGAGGGTGAATACAGGACTGAAAACATCTTCAGAACAGCATCCAATCAATCCAAGATGGAGTTTCATGCAAAAATGTGGCACAACTAAATCATGCTAATGAACACACTTCTCAATGTTGTATTAAACTTGTTTCACCTGCAATCATATTAACTCAGCATTTGCATATTTGATCTCACATAAAATCAATATTCATCATCATCATCATTAATTGACATGAAAATATAAACCTAGTAAAATGTCACTACAAAGGTACCTGCATGACTGAGTAGCAACTCCTGTACATATATAGCACAAACCTAGACAAAAGGCAGTGGAGCATTGCACACTATCAAAGGAAATAATATAATCAGTGAGTAGTAGCTGGGTTCAGAAGTGAACTGTTACTACATTGCTACTACATTGTGAAAGGGATACATCTTCAACTTTTTCTTAAATTGTAGCAGGGTTGGGACAGTGTTCATGGACTTGTGGATATTTTTCAGATATGGGTACACAGATTGAGAAAGGCTGTTCTTTTTTCTTTGTTACATTTCTTTTCTGCCAGTCTGGTGCTGTGGCGTGAGCCAGCAAATTAAGCGAGTGGTGTTCCACGAAGATGTGGATCCTGTGATCATATTTCTTCAGGCCCTGGATGAGAAGTTATGCACACTGTAGGATGCCTTTAGAGGGTGCTCGGGAAGAGTCTTGGAAGTCAATAAGCAGGAGGTTGTCACTATTACATGTGAGAGCATGAGGGCTTGAACAGCAGTTCTGGAGTTGCTTTCTGGAACAAATGGTTTCACTTTCTTAGGCAGAGATAGCTTCTATTTCCTGGTGACTTTGTTGTACCTGTTGAACCTTTCCTCTACATTTTCTTCCGTGGTGATATTTCTGTGCTTCTGAACATTTAATCTCATTATCAATTTTACTTTAGATTTGCAACACTTTGCTTTTAAATATGGATAGTCTACATGATTTGTAAGATCTTTCATTACTCATTCGTAACTGCTTGATTAGTTTGATAAACCTATCACCATACATATTTCCTTGAAAATTTTCCTCAAATCTGGGTTAGGCTTCTAATGGTCAGCAAAGGTTATTGATATAATTGTTTCCTTTTGTGTTAATCCTATCCTGACCTTCTGTGTGCTCAATTACAGCTCACATCAAGACTGTGGCCTCTCTTCAAACATGCCAGCAACTACAAGGGAATTGATACTGTATGAGAAAGGGGCAGGGCCCTCTGTGCTTTTCTCCTTGGTGTGACAAGATTGACGGCCATTTGTGCTAGCTTTATTAAATTTCCTATATTGGAGTTTAGTAAAGTGCTGAAAACCACCTTGCGGTTATATCAGAGCTTTATGGGTCAAGTACATAGTTGAGGGGAAAAGAGGCCCTCATTACAACCCTGGTGGTAAATCTCGCTTACCGTCGTGCCGACAGCTGCCAACATACCGTGACCGCGGCGGTATTCTGCTACGGGTATTATGACCCACACAGAGAAGACCGCCACAATACAGACACCCACACAAGTCTGCCACACCAAAGGTCAGTGATAAACTGGTGATAGCAAAACCCACACCTTCACGCCAACAGGAATACACCCACAGTACCACGATCCACAATTCACTGCGGCGGTCTCTCAACCGTGGGAAACCATTGGCGGTACACACCGCTGCGCTCAAAATACACACATACAAACAAAACTACACCACATTGGACAATGCAAACTACACACACCTGACACACATACACATACCACAACCTCACACTCATACCACTACAAAACACACTCACACATTACCCACAAACCTTTCAACGAACAAATCAGAACAAGCAGAGAGAGAAAAGCAAAGAGCACACCTTCACCCAGAGGCACAGAACACCATCACTCATACATCATCCACGCACATCACATAACACATCACAACACAGCACCCTACACATCACCTCACACATATCACTCACACCACATCCTGGCACCTCAAAGACACCCCAGGTTTTCTGAGGAAGAGCTAAGGGTCATGGTGGAAGAAATCATCCGGGTAGAGCCACAGCTGTTCGGTTCACAGGTGCAGCAGACCTCCATTGCAAGGAAGATGGAGCTATGGCAGAGAATCGTCGACAGGGTCAGCGCCGGTGGACAGCATCCAAGAACCAGGGATGACATCAGGAAGAGGTGGAATGACCTATGGGGGAAGGTGCGTTCCGTGGTGTCAAGACACCAGATAGCAGTACAGAGGACTGGCGGTGGACCCCCACCTCCTCCCCCACAACTAACAACATGAGAGGAGCAAGTCTTAACGTTCATGCATCCTGAGGGCCTTGCAGGAGTAGCAGGAGGACTGGACTCTGGTAAGTCATATCTTTACCACTATATCCCCCCACCCTACCTGCATGCCCTCACTAACTCCTACCCCTACCCTCAGCCCCATCACTCCACCACCTCACATATACCCCACTATCACAACCCACACATCCCAATACCAAGCCCTGCATGCAGCACCAATACATGGACACCCATCACACACCTGCATGGACCCCCATCACCACAGCATGCACACTAGAGAGACTCACTCACCCCACACAATCAGCAATCACACAAGGCCAAGGTGACAGGGAAAGCGCAATTCCATTAGGGAAACATACCCATTGCACAAGATGGGACACACAGATACAATAACAATGCATTTGCATCCCAACAGGACCCCTACCCAACGTCACCGGACAGGAGGTGCCAGCAACATCCAGTACCCCCACAGAAGAGGCCCACAGTGATGACAGCAGCTCTGCACGCCTGGATCAGGATGACCAGCCTGGCCCATCTGGGACCTCTGGACAGTTGGTTCCCCTGCCACAGTCCCAAACCACCACAGAGCCTCCCCCCTCAGGAACCACCGGCAGAGCACCCACCCAGCGGGCACATGCCTCTGTCCCCAGGACATGATAATCAGCAGTGTGTCCACCACTACAGGGACCCCAGGCAACCCCACAAACCCAGGACGATCAGGGAGCTGGGGTCAGTGGCAGTGGGCACATGGTTCAGAGGCACAGGACAACAGAAAAGCTGGGAGGACTGCTGTGCAACAGGGGGAGGACAGGCCCAGGGAAAGCACTCTCTACGAGGCACTCTCCAACATCATGGGAGCATACCACCATTCCCAGGAGACCATGGGCATGGTACTGGCCAAGTTTTAGGAGACCCAGCGGCTGCAAGAGGGACAGTACATGGGGATCAGGAATGATCTCACCAAAATCTACACCATCCTGGTCACCATAGCAGGGGTGCTGGCTGATATGGGCAAGACCATGAGGGAGGCAGTGGCTCAACAAAGGGCCCCTGACACTAGCCAAACCGAGGAACAGCATTCCGCCTCCGCCGGCGCTAGTTGACAGGAGGCACCGCAACAGGACCAACAGGCCACCAGCACCCCACCCCTTGCAGAAGGAGAACCACCCTGCAAACGGTCCCTGCGATCCAGGCAGAAGACAGAGAACATTGCAAAGACCCCCACCAGGAAATAGGACCCGCCTGATTGTCACCCTTCTGTCCCACTATGTCACCCTGTCCACCTTGAACTGCCATTGCTCCCCTTCCTATGCCCCATTGGACAATGCACCTGTGATACCAAGAGACTGGACTCTACCATGGACCTTCCTCCACCATCACCCCAGCCCCTTGCACATACCCCTATACCCATTAGCACCTAAATAAACACCCTTTAATCAAATACCAATCTGGAGTCAGTCTGATGATTCACAAATGTATTACTACAACATTACCAAATAATTACAAGGTATATGTTCATTTACGCATACCAATGTATGACGGTTGTTGGGCAGCAGTACACATAGCAGAAGGCAGAATGGGGTACACAGATCTGAAAAAAGGAAATCCAAAGGGTACAGTCAGTGACCATAGAGTGAGGTTAAGAGGCTGCCATGTACAATGTCCTAAAGTAAACTGATATGTGAAGAGGAGTTCCAGTGTCTTACCTGTGTGTCACTGGAAGTACTGCAGGATGATATTTGTTCTGTTGTCAATATCTACTTCCTCTGCCTCCTCTTCCTCACTGTCCACAGGCTCCACGGCTGCCACAAGGCCATCACAGGCTCATCCTCCAGCAGAAAAGGCACCTCGCGTCTCAATGCCAGGTTGTGCAACATACAGCATGCCACAATAATCTGGCACACCTTCATGGGTGAGTAGTACAGGAAGCCACCTGTCAGATGGAGGCACTGGAATCTGGCCTTCAGGAGGCCGAATGTCCTCTCAATAATACACCTAGTTTGTCCATGTGCCTCATTGTAGCGTTCCTCTGCCCTTGTCCTGGCATTCCTCACTGGGGTCAGTAGCCATGAGAGGTTGCGGTAAGCAGAGTCACCTGCAAATTTTGAGGGATACCTTTTAGACACACACTAACCCTCAGGGACTCCACATACCCAGACACCTATTCATACTGTGTGGGGACCTTGGGCTCACCTATTAGCCACACCCGGTGCCTCTGGAGTTGGCCCATCACATAAGGGATGCTGCTATTCCTCAAGACATAGGCGTCATGCACAGAGCCAGGATACTTGGCATTCACATGGGAGATGTACTGGTACGACAAACACACCATTTGCACATTCATCGAATGGTAGCTTTTTCTATTTTTGTTCACTTGTTCATTTCTGCAGGGGGGGGGACAAATGCCACATGTGCCCATCAGTGTCACCAATGATGTTGGCGATATGTCCCAGGGCATAGAAGTCAGCTTCCACTGTGGCCAAATCCTCCACCTGGGGGAACACGATGTAGCTGCGCATGTGTTTCAGCAGGGCAGACAACACCCTGCTCAACACATTTGAGAACATTGGCTGAGACATCCCAGATGCCATGGCCACTGTAGTTTGGAAGGAGCCACTTGCCAGGAAATGGAGCACTGACAGGACCTGCACAAGAGGGGGTATACTTGTGGGCTGGCGGATAGCTGACATCAGGTCTGGCTCCAATTGGGCACACAGTTCTTGGATTATGGCACTATCAAGTCTGTATGTGATTATGATGTGTCTGTCTTCCATTGTCGACAGGTCCACCAGGGGTCTGTACACCGGAGGATGCCGCCATCTCATCATCTGCCTCAGCGGTTGTAGCCTATGGAGGAGAACGGTGAGCAGAAAGTCATTTACCACATAGATAGCACAACTGTGTCTGAACTAATGTTACAGAATCCGTGTGTGAAATCGTGAGTCCTTAGATGTGCCAATATGTGCTGTGATGCAGTTAGGTGCCATGCCATGTGCACCCCTGAAATGGCGGCTGCCTGACTTGTGAGGAGGGACAAGGGGAAATGAGGTAACTGCGCTGGTGTTGTGCAGCATCGCAGTAGGCGGTTGAAGACTGCCGTGCAACTCCGCATTGGTTATCATTGGGCCGTATGGGTCAGAGGAGCCAATGGCGATGTACGCCGGCGGTGACGGTACGTACCGCCTCGGACGTGACTGCCATTTTCTATCTCTTCACTCACTTGATACCTGACCATCAACAGGAGAGGACCTACACTGCAAGTGCTGCTGTGACCTGAGTCTGGAAGCGACAATGGCTACAGTGTCTGGGGAAAGGGCCCCGGCCTTCACTGGGTCGCACCATGACCCCCCTGAGGTTCTGCATCCTGGCGGTGGCCTATCCACAGTTGAATGGGCACTTGAGGGCATCACAGCAGCCACAAAAGGAGTGAGTACAGTTTCAGAAAGCTGACTTTGTGCGGTTTAGGAACTAGCTGGGTGGGGGGTGTGGGCTTTGGGTGCCCCTAGGCCAGGGCAATCATGCCAGGGTAGGTTCTATGTTTGCAGGCTATGAAGCACCCCTACTCCAATGGTACAATTGGGCAGCTACTAGTGTGCAGGGTCCTGTGGGTGTCAGGTGTGCATGTGCTGGCGTTAGGCAATGTACCCCATGAGGTGGTGACTACCATAGTGACCGGTTAGGCAAGGCCTAATGTATAGGGAAGATCAGTATGTGTTGTGTCCGCCAACAGTAGTGGTGTTGCTGGCATTGACCATGTGTGTCCTCTGTCTTTCCCCCCTTCTTGTTTTGTCACCCTGTCCTTGTGTGCATTAGCATCATCTGGCAGAGGAGCTGAGGCACTGGCGACTGAGGGAGCTGCATCCCACATGGCCCATGAGGGTGAATCCACAGAGGATGAAGGCATCAGTGGGACGGAGGGCGAGGGGAGTTCCACAACGGGGACAGGAGGGGATACTAGTGACAGCGACTCCTCCTCAGATGTATTCTCCCTGGCAGTGGCGGACACCTCTGTGCCCACCCCAACAACAGGTACAGCCGCCACCCCCCCTACCAGCACCGCCCTCCCAGCAGCCCCTCAGCGTGTTTCCATGCCCGCTCACCCAGGAGGGTGGGCATCACCTTCGCCCAAGGCACTTAAGGCCCTGCCCCAGTCAGCCCTGCTGCCCTCAGTGAGGAGGCTATTGACCTCCTGAGATCCCTCACTATTAGGCAGTCAACCATTCTGAATGCCATCAAGGGTGTCGAGAGGCATTTGCAGCAAACAAATGCATACCTGGAGGGCATTCATTCTGGCGTGGCAGCCCAACAGAGAGCATTTCAGGCTCTGGCCTCAGCACTGATGGCAGCCTTTGTCCCTGTGTCCAGCATCCCCCCTCCAACTTCCACTACCCCGACCCAATCCCCTCTACCTTAACCTATCCCAAGCACACCTTCAGACCAGCATGCATACACATCAACACACAAAAGTGGCTCAGGAAAACATAAGCACCACACATCATCACACAGGCACTCACACAAGCACCATACCCATGCACACATACCAACATCCACTTCTTCCACTGTGTCCCCTCCTCCATGTCGTCCACTTCCCTCCCAGTCTCGTCTCCACTCACACCTGCATGCACTACTCAGCAGACGTGCACATCCTACAACCACTACCTCTTCCTCCACTCCCACACCCCCTCCATCTTCCCGTCCCAGTGTGTCAATTTCCTAGCTAACATTAACCTCTTCCCTACACCTCCCCCCCGTCCTTCCCCTAGGGCCAGGATGTCTAGATCCCAGTCCAGCACCTCAGCCACCAAATCTGCGTCTGCTGTGATCCCTGCAAGTCCGGGTGGATCGAAGGGGGCACACGTCAGAGCTGCCAGTGTGCCACCTACAGATGTGAAGGAACACCCAATTCCATCACCTGCCAAGGTCAAGAAGGGGCCGGCATCCAGCAGGGGAAAGTCGCACCACCCAGCCAGCAAGGCCTCATCCAAACACAGAGAAGACAGTGCCAAGGTCCCAGCAGCGACTGCCAAGGTGGGGAAGGGACACAAGACAAAGGGCAAGTCACCTCAGGTCACGATGCCTCCTGGTGAGGGGCTGGTGACCACCATTTCCTCAGAGATGCCAGTGACCTGTACCACGGTCACCAACACCGCAACACCCGCCACCTGCACCGCCACTGCCACAACGTCAGTCTGCAGCATCCTCCCCAAGGATCAGCCACATGTTGCTGCCGGAGACGGTCTGGTGTCTCCCTCCACCACTACAGACACCTGCACCACAGGCAGTACCACAACATCTCCGCCGCAGCCACTGCCACAGCCACCGCCACCTGCACCACCATCTGCACCGCCACATGCCCAGCCGGTGCCACTATATCGGATGTCAACAGCATCCCCAGTGGGCAGCCGTCCGAGGCTGCAGGTGACGTCCTGGACCCTGGACACGCCACTTGAGGAACCACCACCAGCACTGGCACTACCAGCAGTTTGCAGCATAAGTCGCCGCAGGATGGAGTGTGGCTCTGCCTCCATGGAGTATCATGCTACCTGTTCCATGTACATCTCGTGGCTCAGACACCCAGGTGAGAGGATGTTAACTGACACACCCCAGGTGCAGCATCACTGGGCACAATGCCCCCTCCAGAACCAGTGGGGAGATGCATCCACTCCCCCTATCCTTGGCAGGATCAAGCACTCTGGGCACAATTCCTCCTCCAGAACCAGTGGAGAGATACATCCACTCCCCCTATCCTTGGCAGGATCAAGCACTCTGGGCAGAATGCCCCCTCCAGAAACAGTGCAAGACGCCATCCACTTGAGAGACTGCGGCTTTGCACTCCCCAGGACTAAGCAGTGGGCAAACCACCCACTTGAGAGACTTGTGAGACTGTGGCTTTGCACTCCCCAGGACCAAGCAGTGGGCAAACCACCCACTTGAGAGACCTGTGAGACTGTGGCTTTGCACTTCCCTGGACCAAGCAGTGGGCAACCCACCCACTTGGAGACTTGTGGGACTGTGGCTTTGCACTCTCCAGGACCAAGCAGTGGGCAAACCACCCACTTGAGAGACTTGTGAGACTGTGGCTTTGCACTCCCCAGGACCAGGCAGTGGGCATGGAGCCCCCTCGAGGGGCAGTGGCGTTGTAGCATCTTCCAGCTGAGGTGCCCCCCCTCCCCCTACGGTGCCTGTGTTTTTTCGACCTGATGCCCCTGCAGTGTTCTCTCCATTTTGAGGCAGGTGTCATGTGTGGGCTTCGCCCATGCTTTTTGGGACCACTGGTCCACGGACATTTACAAGGGGCAGTGTACGGCCTTGTGTATATGATGTAAATATTTGTATATACTGATTATTGAAATTTCTATTGCTATATCTGAATGTTCCAATATAACAATGGTTAGACTCATTTCCTTTCGTCCTTGCGTTCTTCCAGGGGGTGATGGGGTGTATCAGTAATGTTGTTGGATGTGTAAGTGTGTATGTTGTTGTGGATGAGGGCAGGGGTGTTGTGTGCCGCGTGTGTGTGTGTCACTCTCTTTTCCCGCCCCCACTCCCCTGTGTGCTAGGTGCAGTACTCACAGTCGTCGCCACTGCCACCTTCTTTCTGCTTCCTGGTGTATGAGAAGATACACCAACATGGGGAAGATCTGCAATTCGGGCTCCATGGCATCCTGGTTCTTTGTGGAGTGTCAAAAGGTGAGTGGTTCCCTTTCAATGTACTGCTTACGCCATGGTTTTGATGTCGTTAGTACCGCCCCAGAAAAGCTGGCGGATTGGCCTCTCATAATAGGGTGGGTGGTACATTGTCCTCCGCCTGTGTGTTGGCGGCGACTGCTGCGGTGTTTGTTGCTACCGCCATGGCGGTCGGAGTGTTAAAGTGGCTGTCTATGTTGGCAGTTTCCGCCGTTGTCGTGATCCCATTTTTTTTACCGCCAGCCTGTTGGCGGTGTCACTGCCGCTTTAACACCGACCGCCAGGGTTGTAATGAGAGCCTGAATCTAAATCTATATTCACTTAGCAGAAATATGTACTAAGCTTATCTAATCCATTATAAACGCAACTTTCTAAAAAAAGATGATAAAGTCATAAAGAAGAGCCAATGATGCCAGGAATGACCCAGGTTGTGGGTAATTTGTTTGTTGTCGTGTGCACCAAGCTGCAAAGGTGTTGTGTTGTGACTGTAGTGTTGCTAGTGCTTTCATTGTGAAGACATGGAATGTATCTTTTTTGTTCGTCATGTAATTTCTTAACTGTGTAGTTGGTCATACCTTGTTTGCTTTGAATATACATTTTTTATTGCAATACACGTGTGACAGGTTTTTTTGCCATTTCTGTGAATGCCATGTGATGTGTTTGTTCTCAGGTATCTTGAGTGGTAAAGGTGCTTTTCGAATAATTTTGATTTTTATGCACTTACAACTGTGTTCATGCATTTCGGGTTTTGTAGAGATGGATAATTTTATTGTCAGACTCCCCTAATTAGCAGATGTTATGATAATGATTTATTTTTACCAATTTGGGGGTATATGTATGAAACTCCCGAATTGTGATTTCCAATTTGAAATGTATGAAATAATTTGCGGTTAAATTAGTGAATCAGTATTCATTTGGTTTGCTATTTAGGAAATTGTAAATAGCAATTACCTAATTAGCTAATGGACTCAGAAATAGGGAATGATACTTCTGCTCCTTTCTGATGACATCACATGCAGGAAGTAGTTCACCAGTAAACCTTGGAGAGGATTGTTGCTGGAAGTATGTATGAGAATCCATTCTCTAGCTCCCTTAGGGTTTGCCATCCAACCCTAAGGTTCCTGAAAATGTCAAGAAAGGATACAGACAAGGAGGCTGGGGCCAGAAAATGAAAAAATGGGAAAAGAACTCGGGATATGTACCGAGGATGTATCTCCCACCATGACAAATTATTCGGAAAAGCCTCTCTTGCCGTGCCATAGTCTCAAAACAAAATATGTAAGACAATGCAGCCAAAGATTAATGCAGCGAGATTCACACAAAGATCCCATTAAGAAAATCCATAAAAGATGGCATGACCCCATATCCAGGACAAAGGTAAAGGTAACAAGCCATCTTACTGAGACCAGAGCAACAGGAGGAGGTCCACCCACTGCTCCACCTGCCACTACTCTTGACAAACTTGTGGAAACAACTTTGGAACCAGAGTCGGTGGAAGGCTTTGGCACAGTTGACACATCAGAGATTTCCAGTACCTCTTAAGGTAAGTTAACTACAAGATTCTAATGGCAACACCAAATCCTAAATTAGGCTTTCAATACGCACATTAAATATAGCTTAGGAATGTGTAAATGTGTGTGTATCAAACAACAAACATGTATAATTTATGGCCCACACATACATTTCTGTGAAACTAAATTACCCTTGCACATTCATGGTGCATCATGGGAAATGTAGTACATTTACTTTAGGCTGATGTAATTTTTCCAAAGTTTATTTTTGCAACACAACAAAATTAAACATACATAACTTAGTCATGGTAGAGAAAATTATAATGATTCCATTTTCAACCAGATATCCATGCCCATGAGAGTGATGTGTCAGAAGGTGAGGGATTGAGGATTCCCAAATGCAGCTTGATGAGCCACTGGATGACACAATCACCCAATAGCACCAATCAGCCCCACAGTGCATGTATACCCACAGCCAGCAAAAGTAATGGGGGCAAGGAACACAAGTAATTTGATCCAGGAACCTGTAGTCCGGCCAAGAGAACCGTGAGGAAGATGTGCAAGTCAATCTTGCCTTGTGGCCAGTAACTACAGCCCAAGTAAACTGTGAAAGTGGTGACGGCTCCTAAAATTTGGGGGGGGGGGTTTGCTGGCTTGAAGGCATCAATGGTCAAAGTTCAGCAACTGCAACAGAAGGAAATAAAGCTGATCAACCACAAATATACAAATATTGAAGAGTAGTGCCACAGGATTAGAACATTTTGCAAAAAATATTTGCAAAAATCTTATCTGATAATATACAGAACATGAATGCAGAGATTTACAATTTCACTGAAGCTATGTATAACGCAGATGAAGGGAACATCAACAGTATGCCAGCATTGATGAATTGACAAGGACAATTAACAGACCCGCAATTGTGACATCTGTGTTGTCAAAGCCTATTGTCAACCACTAAGTTGTGATGTGGCCCGTGGACTGATACAAATACTGAATACTGTAGTGACATTACAAACCACTCAGTAGGTGCCAGCCAGGTAGTACATCCTGAGAGTGATGACCACTCTAGTGTCAGTAGCATTTCTGTCAGTGACACAATGAGTGTGCATGAAACTAGTCATCACAGTGCTAGAGGTGTAAATGTGAGTGCCATCACTTCTGTTCATGAGAAGCACAATTCATAGCCTGAAATCCTCATGTTTTTTTTTTCCTGTGTGTCTGTACTCATATGGCAAACTATATTCAAATCTAATTGTGAAATGATGTCATGTAATTTAGAATGTTTACGTTCCTAGTAAAACAAAACAATAATGTTTGGTTTATGTTTACCTGGATACATGCCTATGAGTTTGATTTAATAATAGTGTATCAATAGTTCCCTTACCTAGAAAAATAATGATCAGTTACGGTAGCATGGCGTCTTAGACCCTCTGCTGCTCCTAATGCATCATGTTAAATATGTGGCAGTAGATGTTCTTCCTCATCATGAGTTCAGAGTCAGATACTGCAACTGGTAAGCCTCTGCAAGCAGCTACATTTTAGAGAATTACACATGTGGCTACAATCTTGTAACAGATTTCTGGAGAGCACAGTAAGACACCACCACTCATGTGCAGGCTTCTTAATCTACCTTTGAGTATTCCAAGTGTGAGTTCAATCACACATCTGGTTTTCCTATGTGCTACATTACAGACACGCTCACTGTGTGTGGATGGATTCATATATGGAGTCATTATCTATGAACGTAGGGCATATGCACCATCACCCGTCATAGTAACGTATAGTTGTACACATCATAGTTGAAATGTTAATGTCTTTCAATTGCACTCACAATGGAACACAGGCTTATTACCTAAAATATATGCGTCTTCAAATTCTCCACTTTGTAGCCTTCCATGAATGTGTCTGAGTCTGAATATGAATGAATTGTGTGTCCTTCGTGTAAACATGCTACTATGTCTGTAATGACATTTTTTGCAGCACACACCACTTTTATGTTCATAAAATGAGATGAGTATTTTTCCTTTTGGGGAGTAGATAATGAATGGCGGCGTGTGGGCAGATTGACATGTGTCCCACCTACATATCTTATAACTTTGGGAACTTTAGCTAGGCGATAAAATTGGAGCTTGGTTGTATGCAGTTCCTGTTCATTTCTAGGGAGACATTTATAGGTGTTGATTCACATTAACAAAGCATCAAGTAATGCATGGAAAAACAGCGACTGTGAACACACCACTAGCTACTGCAATCACACATTGATAGCTACCAGATGCTCGTAGATGCAACCTGCATAACACGTGTGCATGAGTGAGCAACGACTTACTGCATAAGGTCTGTCTCTCAAGGTAGGGCTTTACATCAGCAATTAGATCATAGATTACTGCACTACGTAGGCTATACTTTCTGTATATCTCTTCCTCTGTTTTTTTTTTCTTTTTAATTGACCCTCAGTGCTAAGATTCTCACCTGTCATCTCCTTCTTCTTTGTAAACCAGCCAAAATCCTTATTCTCCTTGCCATGACATACAGAGCAGCCATTTTGGGAAATGCAGATCCATTCTGGTGCACTTTATACAGTTTGCACATGATTACAACCTGCGTCAAGGTGGTGGTAACTTGCATGTGAAATTTTCTGTTTTTGTGACTATTCTCCATTTGCGACTTTAATTAACATACGAATAGC
Organism: Pleurodeles waltl; assembly: GCF_031143425.1. NCBI lineage: Eukaryota > Metazoa > Chordata > Amphibia > Caudata > Salamandridae > Pleurodeles > Pleurodeles waltl. Next base: position 484,745,031 of record NC_090438.1, on the reverse strand, counting down.
GATTCGCAAATTATACATTTGTGATTTGCTATTTGGAGTCGGTAAATTGTCGGTTGGTGATAAAGAGAGCATTAATGTGCCTGCATCCTGTCTGGACTGTGTGGTAAATGCTGTGGAATACAAGAGTACTGGAAACGATATCAGGTCAGTAGTGATTGTGCGCTGTGAAAATGAGCTGCATTAATCAAAGCGTAACTCTAGAATATGTTAACAGTGCATAAATGATGAGGGAGAACATCTAACTGTGAAAAGTGCTGAGCCACAAAATACTGAAACTTGAAAAATTGAGAGACTTTCAGTCACACAAGGCTGATTTAATTAAATGTCAGACACTTAGCAACGTTATCGTTTTTAACAACTGATGAAAGTGGCGACAAGGATGAGTTCTCGCGGATCCCAGATAAACTTTGCAGAAACAGAAAGGCGTGCACAACGCTGTGTTAGAAGGCACACTGTAGGAGCTCGAGGCCACCCCGGCTCTACTCAAAACGTAATGTAAGCTACATGGATTCTGCTGCAGGAACACTTTACTTACTTCATCAAATATCTGCCTTGCAAGAAGATTCCATGTAAGAAATATGACTGAAACTGAATTAAGTGGGAACTACGTATGAATCTATTTTACGTATATACACACTGATTATTTTGTACTTCTTCAACTCCAGAATTTCTTGAGTTATACCTACTTGTGTGTACTGTTGGTACTATTGGTGTACAGAGTGTGACGCCATGGGACCTATGTCTTTGACACATTTCTCTTAATGAGCCACGCTTCGTCCATGCGCACATGTACCACTTACTCTAAGCAGGTGCTAAGTGTGTTGTGATTTGGGCGCCTTATTGCATCTGTAAGGTAGTAAAACATAGATTTGGATCTGGTCCGCGTGAAATGAGGGCGAGTGGCGAGCAGCTCTTTAATATCATCGGAGTAAAGATATGCACACTGCGAAACTTCAGGTAGATTAAAAAAACGTAAAGCGCCAAAACATTTTCGTCTACCAAGAGGTTTGCAAAATACCAGAACAAGGGATTTTGTATATTGCGTGGCAGCAGCACATTCATTTGAAAGACAAGGACAAAAACTGTCACTGGAATAGCTGGAGGACATTGTAATGTATAAAAATTAATTAGAGATGCTTTCAGTCACGGGAGACTGATTTGATTTTTTGCAACTGTTTTGGAACAATGACGTGTTCAGCCGCGGGGGAACAGGAAAAAAATTGCAGAAATATCTAAAAACATCTAGGGTATAAAAAGATTTTTCTTACCGTTCACCTTTTATACACATACATACACACACACTAGAATTTCCCCCTCCCCCCCCAAAAAAGAAGATACTGTTAATTTCTTGGAGCAGGTGCTATCATATTAAGTCAAAATATATTCTCCATTTTTGATTCCCTGAAGAAAAAAAAAGTGTACTTCAAGGACTACAAACGGACAGCCCATGCCCGGGTGAGGAGCCTGCTTGACTGCTTCCTGTGTTGGACAAACTCTGTCACAGCAGCTTTAGTATGAAGAACATACAACCCTTGCAAAGCAAGAAAAGGCATACTGTGGTAAAAGGGAAACTATGGCATGCCCAAGCAGGGACCTAAAGAAAAAAGTTATACATTTTATGTTGGTGCATTTCATATCGCGCATCGCTGCTAAGAGGAGGCAATTAAACTTGCATGTGTCCAAGGGCCATGGGGCCAGATGTATCAAAGGGTTTTACCCATTCTGTGTCTATGGGAAATAGTCTTCATACTTATGGCCCCATATGTACAAAACATTTGCGAATTGGTATTCGGTCGCAAACTAAATACTGGTCTCAAAAACTATGAAACTGGTACGCATGAAATGCGTTCGCAGCCCTAAATTTAACATGTCGAAAGTTAAACGCTTCGACAATTTACAGACTCTAAGTAGCAAATCATAAATTTATCATTTGCGAATAACTGGCACCATCGCAATTATGAGCACAGTAGGAATACTGCTGCAGAGTGGTATTCCACATGGAGCTTTAAGGTGTTGCGAGAAAGTAAAGATTGTGGTGAAATGCAAAGGAAAAGCATTACTGAATTGGCTCAGTAAATCAAAAACCTTCTGCAAGAAATTGGATTGTTGCTGTCAATACCTTTGTCAGGGTGATCTCTCAAAGTCACTAAATTAACATGAGTTTAACCCCCTGGTAGCTATGGTACAGGATAGGCAATGTGTAAAGTATGCAGCACCAAAACAATAAAGCGAGTGGGTCAGTGCACTAATGTCTCCACTGTAGGGCCCTGTGCTTGACTTCCTGGTCACAGGTTCAAATCCTGGAGGATCAACTCAGCTCTTCATCATTCTGCAGTTGATAAAATGAGTACCATTCCACTGGGTAACAATAAATGTCTGTTATTCAGTTACTTGATACCCCTGTGTTATATGTGCTCTTTGTAAGTACATGTTATGGTATGTTAGTAATGAAGGTGCAATGGAAAAAAATAACCGTCAAAAACCAAATTAGAAAAATTGAGTAAATTATAATAAACAAAATGCGAAAAATTCAATATGGGAAGCAGGAGACAAGCTTTTCAAAGTTTTAAGTAGGAATAACATCAAGAAGCACAAAGTGCCAATAATAGTCAATGGTCTTAGTAGACTAGGGGCCAGATGTATGAATCTGGCCCATTGCGATTCGGTAATTGCGATTTTTAAGAAATCGCAATTACCGACTCGCAAAGGGCCATGTATCACATTTGCGATTAGGTAATTGCGATTTCTTAAAAATCGCAAATGCAATTACCGAATCGCAAATTGCGATACTGGCCCCAGTCTCTGAAACAGAAATCGCAATTTGGGAAATGCAAAATGCCAGGGTGCTGGGGGCCTAAGGCCCCCTCTCCTGCACCCCAATTTTTTTTTTTTCCATGTAAAGTACACACATGCCACAAGGGCATGTGTGCTTCACATATTAAATTTAAAAATGCAGTTTTACTGCATTTTTTAATTTTGCACCATGTTACCACCTGGTTGCAGACAATGGTATTTTGCATGTGCAAAATACCATTCTGCGAAAAATCGCAATTTGCGTTTTTTTGCAGAATTGCCTTGCGACCTGGATTTTGCAAATCGCAAATTTGCGATTTTTTGCAGAATTGCCTTGCGACCTGGATTTTGCAAATCGCAAAATGCGATTCGCAAAATCCAGGTCGCAACGCAGAAAATCGAAATTTTTGCGATTTTCATTTTGTGGTCTGCGAATGCCTTTGATGCATTGCAGACCACGATTTTGCACTCGCAAACGGCCGATTTCGTAGTTTGCGAGTGCAAAATCATTTGATACATCTGGCCCTAGGAGCAATTGGAGGCTTGCCACAGTGGAGCTTGGGCCGGGTACTCCAAACAGGTTTGTCCTGGACAAAGATGCTATCTTCTGACTTAGACCTTTTAGTCCCAGTCCACCACAGGAATACTCTAAAGCACCTTGTGGCCTCAGGGGAGGTACTTAGAGACTGTCAGGGTGCCAGACAGAGGCGAACAACAGGGTTTAATCCAGTGGCCACTGGTTTTAGCTTATTGCATCCCTACAGCTTGAACAGGAGGGCACCCTTTTGTCCCTTGGAGTCCACTTCTTTGTCCTGGGTACAAGCGGGAAGAAGTCTGTTAAAGAGGGCCTCTGGTCACAGCAGGATGTTTTAATTACTTTATTCAGTTCAGTAGTACAGGCAAACAGCCACCACACATAAACATCTGCTTTTTCTCCTCGTCTCTCTGTTCTCTCATGTTGCTCAGCTACATTCCTTTTCTGGGATGCACTCAAGAATCTATTAAGTGCATCACAGTTAAAGGGACATTACAACACATCTTCCCCTTAGCTAACATGTAAAACTGATAAAAAAAGATATATAATTAAATATACATTCAGCAATGAAACATAAGATGGATTCTAACGGAGATGCCTATATGTACTTATTTCCTCTAAAATAATAAAAAAAAATCATATAAGCAAAACCTAAATAAGGATTGTACTAGTATGCTAAATCTAATCCTCACATTAACAAAATATGAGATCCTCAGAGATATTACACAAAGGCCCTCATTACGACCCTGGCGGTGAGTGATAAAGTGGCGATAATACCACCAACAGGCTGGTGGTAAGTACTGCCAAATTATGACCATGGCGGTAATAACTCCCATAGACAGCCAATGTACAACACCAACTGCCATGGCGGAAACAACAGTCACCACAGCGGTAGGCGTCAACAGCCAGACGGGGGACAAAGTACTGCCCACCATATTATGATACAGGAAACCGCCACCTTTTGCGGGGCGGTACCAATGCCATCAAAAGCCTGGCGGAATCAGAGCTCAGAAGTGAAAGGACTCACCATTGGAGACACAGGGAAGAACCACACCGCCATGGAACCCAAACTGCAAGTCTTGCCGATGACCTTCTACGTCATGCTCCACCTGGGACACCAACGCCGGTGAAGATGATGACGGTGAGTACAGCCATCTAGCACAAAAGGGAGGGTGGGAGGAAAATGAGAGTGATACACACATGCACAACACACACCCGACACACACACACCATACACACAACCAGCTGCACACGTAAACCAATGGCACATGACACACGACATAACAAAACACGGACCATAATGCTGGATTAACGACAATGTATTAGCATAGTTAAATCCACCACACAAACCAAATATATACAAATGTCCATAAAGGGCCACTGCCCAGTCCAAAGTCATGAGGGCACACAAGGCCGCAGGGCACAGTCCGAGGCCCAATCTGTTTCCTGACACAGCCGGAGAGAACACTGCAGGGGCATCATTTTGCAAATGGGAAGGCACCTCAGCGGGATGGGGGTGCACCTCTGCCGAATACGGGAATGTCCCCACTGGTTCTGGATGGGGCAACATGCCCATTGCTTTGTCCTGAGGAGTGCAAGGCCACAGTCTCTCAAGTGGGTGACTTGCCCACTGGTTCTGGAGGGGGCAACATGCCCATTGCTTTGTCCTGGGGAGTGCAAGGCCACAGTCTCTCAAGTGGGAGACTTCCCCACTGGTTGTAGATGGGGCAACATGCCCATTGCTTTTGTCCTGGGGAGTGCAAGGCCACAGTCTCTCAAGTGGGTGACTTGCCCACTGGTTCTGGAGGGGGAAACATGCCCATTGCTTTGTCCTGGGGAGTGCAAGGCCACAGTCTCTCAAGTGGGTGACTTGCCCACTGGTTCTAGATGGGGAACATGCCCATTGCTTTGTCCTGGGGAGTGCAAGGCCACAGTCTCTCAAGTAGGTGACTTGCCCACTGGTTCTGAAGGGGGCAGCCCGCACATCAGCCCCTGGACGGTGGCCTATATGGCGCCTACTGATGGTGATGGCTGCATTGCAGTGGTGGTTAGAGGAACCTCCTGGGCAGCCCCTGCACTGTCCTATGGCTGCATTGTGGTGGTGGTTGGATGAGCCTCCTGGGCAGCTCCTGCACTGTCCGATAGCTGCATTGTGGTGGTGGTTGGAGGAGCCTCCTGGGCAGCGCCTGCACTCCCGGATGGCTGCATTGTGGTGGTGGTTGGAGGAGCCTCCTGGCAGCCCCTGCACTGTCCGATAGCTACATTGTGGTGGTGGTTGAAGAAGCCTCCTGGGCAGCCTCTGCACTCCCTGATGGCTGCATTGTGGTGGTGGTTGGAGGAGCCCCCTGGGCAGACCCTGCACTCCCTGATTGCTGCACTTCCACAGCTGGTGGTGGGGGCCCTGTGACAGCTGGTGGTGGTGTTAGCCTGACAGCTTCCGCTGGCGTAGAGTGCCTCATCTCCTCCTGACCATGGGTTGTGGATCCCTTACTCTTCCTGGCAGGAGTGGATGGGCTCTTCCTCTCTCTGCCTGGTGGTGCAGGCTCTTTCTCCTTCCTCACAGCTGGTGCAGGCCCCTTCCCCTTCTTCACAGCTGGTGCAGGCCCCTTCACACTCTTCCCTGGTGGTGCAGGATTCTTAACATTCTTCCCTGGTGGTGCAGGACTCTTCACACTCTTCCCTGGTGGTGCAGGCCTCTTCCCCTTCTTCCCTGGTGGTTGTGGCTCCTTCCCCTTCTGTGTTGTAGGTCTGGTATCCTTACCACCACGAGTAGGTGGTGATACCACTGTCCCTGTGGACTGCTTGGCTGAGGTGCTGGGCTTTGTCCTTGGTACCCTGCCCATACGTGCAGGACGGGGTGGGGGAGGGATAGAGAAGAGATCAATTTGGGAAAGGAAAAGATTTTTAGGGGTTTGGGGTGGGAGGAGGGAGGAGTAATGGGAGTGGAGGATGAGGGAGTGGTTGTTGGAGGTGTATGTCTGCTGGAGTTGGGTGCAGGTGCGTGGGCTGCATGCTGATGTGAGGTGGATGGCTGTTGGGTGTCTGAGTGCTTGCGTTTGTGTCCTTTAGGAGGCGGGGATAGACATGGTGGGAGAGGACACAGGGGACGAGTGCATGATTGTTGTGGAAGTGTCTGCCAGTGAGGTGTGTGTTCTGCTTGGTGTGGTGATGCTGATAGTGGATGTAGATGTAGTGCATGCAGGTGTGAGTGTGGACGTGACTGGGAGGGAAGTGGAGGAGAAGGAAGAGGGGGAGAGAGTGGAGGCAGTGGATGTTGTTGTGTCAGTGCCTGTGGGATGAAGTGTGGTGCTTGTGTTTGCCTGTGCCACTCTTGTGTGTTGCCTTGTGTGCATGCTTGTCTGTATGTGTGCCTGGGATGGGTTGTGGTTGAGGGGAGTGGGACTTGGACTGGGAAGTGGGAGTTGGAGTTGGAGGTGGGACGGTAGAAACAGGGACAATGGCTGCCAACAGAGAGGAGGCCAGAGCCTGAATCGATTTCTGTTGGGCCGCCAGTCCACTGTGAATGCCGTCCAGGAATGCATTGCATTGCTGCATTTGGGATGCCAGCTCCTGGATGGCATTCAAAATGGTTGACTGCCCTACAGAGATGGACCTCAGGAGGTCAATAGCCTCCTCACTGAGGTCAGAAGGGCTCACTGGGGCAGGGCCTGAGGTGCCTGGGGCGAAGGAGATGCCCACCCTCCTGGGTGAGCGGGCATGGGCAACTCGCTGAGGGGCTACTTGGAGGGCGGTGCTGGCACGGGGGAGCTGGCTGTACCTGCAGCTGGGGTGGTCACAGAGGTGTCTGCCACCACCAGGGAGCTCCCATCGTAGGAGGTATCAGAGTCTGTGTTGTCCCCTACAGTCTCCATCGTGGTGCTCCCCTTGCCCTCCGTCCCACTGGTTCCCTCGGTGTTGGTGGACTCTGCCTCCAGGGTCCTGTGGGATGTAGCTCTCTCTGTCACCGGTGCCCCGCTCCTCCATCAGATGATGCTAATGCACACAAGGACAGGATGACAAAACATGAAAGGGGGGGAGAGACAAAGGATACACTGGGTCAATGACTGCACCAACACCACCGTTGGCGTACACAGCATGCTCACACACAGGGAACAGGCCTCCGCAATATGCATTGCATTACCAGTGATATGGCTAGTCACCAAGGCATGATGAGGAGCACACACCGCCAACTGCAGCACACCTAGGACCCACGATGCCCTGCCTGAAAGTGACTACTAACAAGCTAGTTTCCCTGTATTTGCCATGCAACCATTACCCTTTAGAGGACCCACGCTGCAATGTCTGGCCTGGCCGTAGGGGGACCCGCTAACACACAACCACCACCTGGATACCACCCCAGCAACCAAATTTTGAAATGAAACTCACTGTACTCACCCCCTTGTGGCTGCTGTGATTCCCTCAAGCGTCCATCCAGCTCAGGGTACGCCACCGACAGTATGCGGGCCATCAGGGGGGTCAAGGTCCGATGGCACCCCTTCCTCATTGGAAGGTCATCCCCAGCTGGGCCTCCGTGGTCTTCCGTGCCCAGCATCTCAGGTCCTCCCACCGTTTCCAACAGTGTGTTTTCCGCCTGCCATAGACCCCCAGGGTCCGCGCATCCTTGGCGATGGCACGCAATATTCCCTTCTTTTGATGGGCACTAACCTGCAGAGGCAATAAAGACAGGAGAACACCATTAAACTAACAGTCCAGGCTGTCACACACATAGCCCACCATACCCGTTTCCATCACCATTGGCACACCCATTGCCCAGCGCACAACATGTACACCACCAACAGATAATCCCCCCACCTTACACAATGCCTTCACACACATCTCCATGCATCCATGCCACATCCATTGTGCCCACAGTGTACTCACCTCTTGGTCTGGAGGCCCATACCACAGTCCGTATTGGGGTAGGACCCCAGCCACCAGCTCCAGCTCCTCTGAAGTGAAGGATGGGGCCCTTTGCCTGGTCACACGGGCCATGGTAGCTTCCAGACACAGGTCACAGCAGCACATGCAGTGTAGGTTTTCTCCTGTTGAAGGTCAGGAAACAAGTGAGGAATGATTTAGAAAATGGCAGTCACGTCCGCAGGGGTGTACACTGTCACCGCCGGCGTACATCCCCATTGGTCACTGTACTCCACAGGGCCCAATATTATCCAATGAGGAATTGCCCGGTAGTTCACGACCGCCTACCGCCACAATGCCCAACATCAGCGGAATTGCCTCTCTTCCACCCGTCCCTCCACACAGGACAGGCGTTTGCCATTTCAGGGGGGTGTTGAACAGGCCTATCGATAATTGCTGCGTCACAGGAGAAATAGGCACATACTTTGAAATTTACACTGTCCCAATACCTAATTGCATGATGTGGACTGCTGTTGTGGTTTAGTTGTTCAAGTTATGGCAGCCTACTCACTCTTGTGTCCCTTAGATACCTACCACTGCGGATGAATAGGAGATGGAAACATATCCCCGTGTACAGATCTCTGGTGGACTTAGCTACACTGGAGGACAGGCACATTATACTCACCTATGGACTGGACAGGGCCACAATCACAGAGCTGTGTGCCCAGTTGGAGCCTGACCTGATATCAGCTATCCGTCATCCCACTGGGGTCCCCCTCTTGGTCAAGTTCTATCAGTGCTCCATGTCCTGGCAACTGGTTCTTTCCAAGTGACGGTGGGCTTGGCAGCAGGAATGTCACAGCCAATGTTCTCAATCGTGTTGGCTAGAGTCTTGTCTGCCCTGGTAAAACCTATGTGCAGCTATATTGCTTTCCCCCAGATGGAAGATTTGGACACAGTGAAGGCCAGATTCTATGCAATGGGACATATCCCCAATATTATTGGTGCGATTGACTGGACACATAATGCGTTTGTCCCCCCACCAGAATGAACAGGTGTACAGGAATCATAGAGTTTCCACTCCATGAATGTGCAGGTGGTGTGCCTGGCGGACCAGTACATCTCCCATGTCAATGCTAAATATCCTGGGTCAGTGCATGATGCCTTTGTTCTGAGGAACAGCAGCATCCCAAATGTGATGGGCCAACTACAAAAGCACACAGTGGGGCTTATAGGTGAGCCTTGGTCCCTACCCGGTGTATGTTGGTGTATGTCTCTGATGTTAACCTAATATGATAGTGTGTGGTTAAATGTTGTCCCTCAATGCCTGCAGGTGACTCTGGCTAACCAAACCTATCATGGCTGCTGACCCCTATGAGAAATGCCACGACAAGGGCTGAAGAACATTATAATGAGGACCATGGGCGAACCAGAAGGCTCATTGAGAGGACCTTTGGCCTCCTGAAGGCCATGTTCAGGTGCCTCCATCTGACAGGTGGATCCCTGTGCTACTCACCCAAGAAGGTCTGCCAGATAGTAGTGGCATGCTGCATGTTACACAAACTGGCCCTCAGATGCCATGTACCTTTTCTGCAGGAGGAGGTGACTGGAGATGCCTCTGTGGCAGCAGTGGACCCTGTGGACAGTGAGGATGAGGAGGCAGAGGATGAGGATGTGGACAACAGAACATCAGTTATCCATCAGTATTTCCAGTGACATACAGGTGAGACAGTGCAACTTCACATTTCTATGACTATCGGTGTATTGTGTGTGGCTGTGGCATGCTGGCATTACCCACTTGTTACCTCTGCTTACTGTCATCTATGGATTATCATTTTACAGATGTTGGTAATATGGCAACAATGTCCTGATGTGATCACTACAGCCAGCTACAGGCCATTCTTTCTATGATCTAACTATGTACAGTTCATTTGTAATGGATGTAGCTGTTTCCATCAATACAATTTTTCAATACATAAAATACTAGTAGTCAATTTTCTTTCATGGGTGTTTATTGAAGTGATAAGAAATAGAGGGGAAAGTGCAATGGAACGGGGTGTTGATGGAGGAAAGTCCAGGGTATTGTTCCAGTCTGTTTGTACCACAGGTGCAGTGTCCAACGGGCCATAGGAAGGGGAGCAATGGCAGTTCAAGGTAGACAATTTGACTGAGTGGGACACAAGGGGGACAATCAGGAGAGTCTCATTTCCTGGCAGTGGTCTTGGCAAGTGTCTCCGGCTTCTGTCTGGGTCGCAGGGAACGTTTGCGAGGTGGTTCACCTTCTGCAGGGGGAGTGGTGCTGGTGGCTTGTGGGTCCTGTGGCAGGGCCTCCTGCCCACTAGTGGCAGCAGAAACGGAGAGCTGGTCAATAGACTGGCTACTGGTAGGGGCCCGCTGGTGTACTGTTGCCACCCTCATGATGTTGGACATGTCTGCCAGCACCCCTGCTATGGAGATCAGGGTGTTGTTAATGGCCTGCAAGTCCTCCCTGATCCCCTGATACTGACCCTCTTGCAGCCGCCTGTTCTCCTGCACGTTGTCTAGGATCTGGCCCATCGTGTCCTGGAAATGTTGGTAGGCTCCCAGGATCTTGGAGAGTGCCTCCTGGAGAGTAGGTTCCTTGATCCTGCCCTCCCCCTGGCACACAGCAGTCCTCCCAGTTTCCCTGTTGGCCTGTGCCCCTGTCCCCTTAACAGTGTGCCCACTGCCACTGACCCCAGGGTCCCTGATTGCCTTGGGGGCGAGATGTGGCCTGGGGTCCCTGTACAGTGGGCACACTGCTGATTGACATGTCCTGGGGACAGAGGTTTGGGCACTCTGGTTGGGTGCTGTGGTGTTGGATCCTGATAGGGAGGCTCTGTGGTGGTCTGTGAATGGGCTTGGGTGACCGTCTGTCCAGTGGTCCCCGATGGGCTAGGTAGGTCATTCAGATCCAGAAGTCCAGAGTTACTGTCATCACCGGGGGCCTCTTCTGTTGGGGGACTGGATAGTGGTGGCACCTCCTCTCCACTGGTGTTGGCTGGGGTACCTGTGGGGATGTAAGTAATGTATAATGCTTCAAGTGTATGACATTTGTACTTCCCTAGCTTCCTCTCTATGGTTGGTGTTACCCTGCCAGTTTTTGCTTTTGTATAGTGATGTATTGTGGGATTGTTAGTTTCCCTATGCTATGCATGCTTTAGTGATGGGTGTCCATGCAGGACTGGGAGGGGTGTCCATGCATTGGCATGGCATGCAGGGCTTGGCATTGGGGTTGGTGAGATGCGTGGGTGCAGTGTGTGGGGTGGAGTGATGGGAGTGAGGGTGTGGGTGTGGGTGAGAGATGGCATGCAGGTATTAGGGGGTGATAGGTAGTAAATATTGACTTACCAATGTCTAGTCCTCTGGCTACTCCAGCGAGTCCCTCAGGATGCAGTATTGCCAGTACTTGCTCCTCCCATGTTGTGAGCTGTGAAGTGGGGGTCCACCGCCAGTCCTCTGTATGGCGAGCTGGTGCCTTGCTGCAATGGAACGTACCTTCCCCCGTTGGTCGTTCCACCTCTTCCTGATGTTGTCCCTTGTTCTTGGGTGCTGTCTCACAGCATTGACCCTGTCCACAATTCTCCACCATAGCTCCATCTTCCTTGCCATGGATATCTGTTGTACCTCTGCTCCATAGAGCTGTGGTTCTACCCTGACAATTTCCTCCACCATGACTCTTAACTCCTCCTCAATGAAACAGGGGCACCTTTGTGGTGCCATGGGTGTTGTGTGATGTGTGTTGGTGAGGGTGTGTTGGGTAATGTGGTGGCGTGTGTGATGTCGAGTGCTTGAGGGGTGTATGGGTGTAAGTGGTGTGTGTGTCTAGTTGTCTTTGTGCTCTTCTTCTCAGTCTCCTGGTGGCAATTGGTGTTTGTTAGGGGTTGTGGGTAATGTGGGTGTGTGTTTTATAGTGGTGTTGGTGTGTGGGTGTGGTGTGTATATGGGTGTCAGGTGTGTTTATTTGGTATTTGCCAATTTTGTGTTGTTTTGTATGTGGGTGTCCATTCAGTGTGCGGCGGTATGTACCGCCAATGGTTTACCGCCGTTGAATGTCCGCCGTGGTGATTCGTGGGTCATAATGTGATGGGCGTTGTTTTGTTGGCATAATGGTATGAGTTTTGGGACCGCCACTTTATCACTGGCCTTTGGTCTGGCGGATTTGTCTATGTGGCTGTATTCTGGCGGATTGGGGTGTGTGTATCATAATATGGTGAACGGATATCCGCCACTGCGGCGGTATGTTGGCGGCTGTCAGCGTGGCAGTAAGCGGCATTTACCGCCAATGTCATAATGAGGGCCATAGTCTTTAAGGTACATAGGCTTCCTTTTTATGCAAACCTCTCTGTGTGATACATTTGTTTCAAAATCATGACTGATTTCCCTTCTATTTTCCAGACCAACAGAATGTTAGTTGGCATCTGTCACTTTAAAGTTACAATTGTATTTGGCTAATCTTGACATACTCCATACTTCTCCATTCTCCAATACTACAACACTTTTCCTGATTTCCTTGATTCAAAATGGCACTGTAAACTTAGACTCCCCTTTAGATGACCACCTTGTTTTTTTCACAAGTACCATCTCCCCTAGTCTCCAGTACGTGGCAACAGCACTATGCTTAAAATCAAATTGTTCCTTATATCTACTTTGGTAGGCAAACACCTTACTCCTGTTGAAACTTACTTTTTAATTCTTCCATTCTAACCATTTAGGATTCAATTTGAATCCTGCTACACGTCCTCTCATACAATGAAATGGAGATTCATTTGTGACGGTGCTGGTAGTGGTCCTATGAGGCCATAGCTTTTCACTCAGCACCCTTTTAAGAGTTGTTATATTCATTATAGCTAACTGAGCACTGTCCCTTATTAGTCCATTCATTTTCTCACCAAGGCAATTGGCTTGAGAAGCATATAATGCTGTGCATTGATGTTCAATAGACAAATCCCCTAAAAACCCTTCCATCTCATTGGACACAAATTGAATACCATTATCTGTGACTATTATTTTAGGAATTCGTTCAGAAGCAAATACATTTTTCAAAACTTCTATGACAGCCCTTGTAGTAACTGAACTAGTGCAACAAGCAGCCACCTGTTTCGACCTATAATCTACAAGTACCATTAGATATTTGTCATTGTTTAAACCAGGGTTCATCTGGTACCTCTATGGGAGAAAAGGGTGCTACCCTTAGCACCTCAGTTTTATCACTGTTTGCACACAACCAACAGTCACTTACCAAATGTTCAGCTTCTTTGTCAGGACCTGGCCACCAATACATTTCTCTTATCCTTGCTTTAGTTACATTTCTACCTAAGTGTCCCTTATGTGCTAGATTAATTATTTTCTCTTGGACGGTATTACACAATCTCCTTTAAAAATCTGATCATCAATCACACTTAGTTCATCTTTCACTCCCCAGAATTGTTGTAACTCTACATCCAAACTCTTCCATTCAGGCCAACCTCCAATTATCATGCGTCTTACTTCCACTAGATTGGCATCTTTCTCATTTTCTTTGTCCCATTCTTCCTGACATAGGGCTTATTCCATCCCCGACATCACAGGAATCCTCTTTTCTAAATCACCATTTCCTTCAACTGGCAATCTGGAAAGACAGTCTGCTGTCACATTCCTAAGTCCTGGTAGATACTCAATTTTAAAATTTAATTCCATTACACTCTCCACCCACCTTGTAATTCTAGCAGTAGCTCTTTCCGACCCTTTACTCGTAAACACTTGCACTGAAGGCTTGTGATCAGACCTTAAGACAAAAGGCAGACCCCACAAAAATAATTTAAAATGATGGATAGCCCATACACACGCGAGTGCGTCCCGTTCTATGACAGAATATTTTTCTTCTGCTCTCTTCAAGGAGCGAAAGCCAAATGCTATCACTTTTTCCTCATCATTGTCGATTTGAGTCATCACTGCTCCCAGACCATTGAGGCTGGCATCTGTGGTCAGAATCGTTTTCCTAGTAACATCAAAATGGTTGAAAATAAACATATCTCCTATTACTTCTTTCATATTCACAAACGCTTCCTCACACTCATTAGACCACACAAATTTGCTTCCTTTCTTAAGCAATATCCTTAAGGGCAAGACAATGCTGGTAAAACTCTAATAAACCTTGAATAATATTCTGCCAATCCAAGTAAAGAACAAACCCCATCCTTGTCAACAGTGGATGGTGCTCTGATAATGGATTCCATCAAACTCATTTTGGGTTTTATGCCTTCCCCTGAAATAATGTGTCCTAAGTACGTTACTGAGTTCACCCTAAATTGACACTTCTCTCTTTTCACTGTGAATCCACTGTCTGTCAATTTATTTAAAACCTTCCTTAGAATGAGATCATGAGCTCCTTCATTTTCTCCATACACTAGGATGTCATCTTGAAAAAATAATACATTTTCCACTCCATCAAGAACTTTCTTAATTAATCTTTGAAAGCACGCTGCTGTTGACGCTAAACTAAATGGTAGTCTTTTGAATCTGAAAGCCCCCAGTGGTGTTACAAAAAATGTAAGATGTCGAGAGTTTTTATGTAACATCACTTGGTGCTATGCTGTAGAAAGATCCATTACACTGAAAACGTTTGCTCCTTTAAGCATGGATAATGTTTTTGCTACATTGGGTAATGGCTAATGATCTATCCAAGTGCATTATTTTAAGTCTCTTAAGTCAACGCACATTCTTATCTTAGTGGCATTATCCTTTGTCCCAGCACCACTGGGGCGAATCATTCTGAAAATTACATTTCTTCTGTGACATCTAGTTCCTTGAGTTTGTTTAAATCCTGTTCCAAGAGGCTTAACTTAAGGTTTGGTACCTTCTTTACTTTATAAACCACAGGTTTGGCACTATTCTTGAGAATTATTCTATGCTCAAAGTTCCTAAATACTCCTAGTTTGTCAGTAAATACATCAGGAAATTATTTTATTACATCCTCTCCACCACCTGCATTTTCTATCAGCATGACCTAATCAGTGGCATTAGGGATTAGGATAATATCCAAATTCTTCTGATGTCGCCAGCCCAACAGGTTGTCACCTCTCTTGGCAACATAGACTTTTCCCTACTGTTTCCCGGCCTTTTTTAATGGATTTTCATTATAGTGTATCCAATAAGATCAATTTTGACTCCTCTGTATTCTCCCAGATTAATATCAGGTTCCATCAATTGTATATTCTCTTTTCCAAATATACGTTCCAAGTTTTTATCACCTGTTAATGTATAAGGTGATCCCAAGCCTGCTAAAACTGTGACATTACTGCCATCAATTGTAATTTGATATTCAGGCATTTTTACACAACCGACATCCACGTTGTCATCATGTATTTCATTTGTGTCCTGTGATGTACATTATACAGTATGTTGATGGATTTCTGGTTAACCTTCAATGTTGCTTACTGTCATACTCTTGCATACTTTTATAATATGTCCTTTTTCCCCACATACTTTGCATGTTAAATTTATGGCAAAACACAAAGGGCTACTTAATAAGTGATTCGGGTTGCCACGCCTATAATATTTAATCCTGAAATGTTCTTTGGAATTTTTTATTGGCTTCCCTTTATTTCTTTCCTCACTCTGAATTTTTGGTGCTGGTCATTTCCACCTTATTAATTATACTGTCATCCTACTCTTCAATTGTGTTCACTTGAAAATCATTTGCATTGGTGGGTTTTTCCCTCATTTCTTTAACCCAGTTTGTCGTGTGCTCCATTCCCTATACAATCTCCAATGCTTCTTTCACCGTTGGGTTTTTCGCAAGTAGCTTCTCTTGGACTCTCAGATTCTAAGTGCAACGAACTAACTGGTCTCTGATTAATGAGTCTGTCAAATCTGCAAAATCACATGTACGTGCTAAACTCTTAAGTGATGCTATATAGTTTCCAACTTTTTCTATTTTTCCTTGGATTCTGGAAAATAACTTGTGTCTTTCCAAGACAACATTGATTTTTGGCCCAAAATGTTTCTGTTGGTTCACCTTCTGTAGTTCCTATAGGAATTTCATCAAGACTTTCATTTATATTACGACCTTCAATCCCTAAATTATGTTATAGTGCACCTTGTTTTCTTGCTGGTGAAAATATTTCTCCACCTTTTGTAATTAAGTAGGACTCCAGCATTTATTTCCATCTCTTCCAAGGTAGTATTGACTCTCCTGCATCTGAGAAAAACTGTGGAGGTGGTAGCATGCTTCCTGCTGCCACAGTTGAGGTAAGTAGTAATGATAGAATATGTAAAAACAATGAATAATACAATAAATATATTTTATACTTTTTTCCTCTCTGTAGTTGCTGTGCTATTTTATATCATTTATTTATTATATATCCATTCCTTACTACTTTTTTCTGTGTGTGCACAGGTTGACAGTAAAACTGTATTGTATGCGCGTTGATTAATTCTTCCTTGGGGAATTAGGCTTCATTCTTCTGACGTACATGCCCTTCGTTGTGTAATTCCTTATTGTTTTTTCCCCCCTGTGTACACTGTCTGACAGTAAATCTGTAGCGCATGCGCATTGACTAATTCTTCCTTGGGGAATTAGACTGACGCATGCGTGCTTCATTGGGAACTCTGCTGGGAACACACACTAAAATGCCTCACAGTACATGAAAATGGCAGTTATAATGGTAAGAACCGGAATGAATGCTCCATCTAATCAGTTCTTCAAAGAACAAATGTCAATGATTCTCGCATTGCAGAGAAAAGCAGCCGCCTGAGATGTTAACTTTTCATTCATATTTGAATCTCATGAAGTTCTGCTGAATGTTGCTCAATGCACACGTGCTCACCTTAAAGACAATATACTGCATGGGTGAACAAGTTAAAACGTAATTAGGTCCGTGCTGCCTGGTTATTTCACTGATATTTCCAAAATGATTAACTCACCAGCTGAAGCAGAAAATGATTGATAAACTGTAGTCTTGTAAATCCGCACTGGTTCAATTCACTGGTGCAGTTCACAAGTGGTCGATGAAACAACTCGTCGCCAATGTTAAGGAGGGTCTCTGGTCACAGTAGGATGTTACATTACAACAAAGTCCAGTCCTTCATGGCTCCTCTCAAGTCACACACAGCAGGTTCAGGCCTTTTCTTTTCTCCCTCTGGTCCAGAAGTGCTCTGAAGTGTGGGCTTGGGGTTACCATATACATGGGTGGCATGAGTTAGTGTGTGGGAATGACCCCTGAGCATTCCATAACCAATGGGGTAAAAGTTCCCATGGCCAACTTTGCCAATGTGGGCATTTTCAAAATGAAGGAAATCTTGGCCACACTAAACTGGGGCTCTGAGTTTTGGGTGTGTGTGTGAGGAATGTACTTTGGTAATCCTAGTGTCCTACCACATCTACCTCTACAATCCTTTTAGAGGCACGCGCTGTATCCACAATAAACCCAGATACAGAAGTCTGGTCGGACAAAGGCAGGGTTTGGTAGACACCAGACTGTGGATACACAGAAATTGTCTTGGCATTCTGTTTCATTCCTTTTAAGTGTGCTCCAAATGTTCTATGTAAAACCCAGAGACACACGTCTGGTAGGAAAGAAGCAGTGGTTTCCAGCAACCAGACAGTGGATACACAGGAATTCATTTGACATTCTGTTTTCTTCCTTTGAATGCACTCTAGCAGACCTGTCAAGCAGGATTTGACACTCCAACAGGATTTGACACTATAATGTCAAAAAGGATGCCCACAGCCCACACCCCTACATATTCTGTGAAGATCACTGGAGGCATCTCTGTCCATTCAGGTCAGCCTATTGTTTGCTCTCAAGAGGCATTTCACACATTTTCACACCTGTTTAAATGTCAGTTAGTGGCTGAGAGAAGCTGGAGATCAAATGCAAATTAGCCACCAGGTACCTCAGATAGGGAAAAGGTAACGTTCTAAAAGTTAATTTCTCCTAATATGTATTAAAATCCAACTTCTCCTTTGAATTTGATAAACTATCAAAAACAGTTGTTTAATTATATTTCTACCTACTCCCATTTCTAACATACAGTATTAAGATTTTAATCTGTACTGTGTTTTTTTACATAAAGCATCTGGGCTGGCCACAGTGAAAAATAGTTTTGAGTGCTAGTCAATGAAAGAATATTTTTACGTTAAATGTCTACATACCATACTTTTAAATACCATGTGTCCTGCCTTGAATGCAACAAGGCTACAAAGGGATGATGTATTATTATTTAAAAGAGAGGTTTGACCTGTCAAAAGGGTATATTTTGACAGGTCAATAGCAGTTTTTACAGTGCTAGAGTTGAGCTATACAGGGTAGGCCTGAAGCCTTGTTTGCACTGCCATTGTAGTTGATGGCACAATAGGAGCTGCTGTCTACTGGCGTCATTTAAATTCAAGGGCCTGGGGTCACTTTGTGCCATATACGGTTTTTCAGGGAAGTGAACTATGCCACTTAGGAACATGCCAATCCAACCATGTTTAAAGGGAGAGCAAAGGCACTTTACTACTGGTAGCAGTGGTAAAGTGCACAGGATTCTACAGCCAGGGCAAATTAATGGTCAAGCAAAAGGTGAAAAATCCTGGGTGACCAAGCAGAAAGGGCAGATTTTGTATACCTGCAAAATCCTTAAAAACAGCAAAATATGAAACACATGCAACCTCAGGATGCTCTGGTTTTGGATTGCAGGCTGCACTCCTAACAGCATAGTTTACAATTTAGGTACTTTAACCCCTACGGTGCCTTGGACGAGGTGATCTCGTCCAAGGCACCCGGGAACCGGTGCCTTGGATGAGATCACCTCGTCCTGCACCCGGGAACCTGGTGCTCCCCCCATGTGCCCCCCACCCACACCCCCCGGTCGTGTATGGAAGGGGAATCCCTTCCCCTTCCACCCGACCCCCCGTGGCGTCAGCGCGCATCGTGTGCTGATTGTCACAGATGTCTCCTCCTTCACGCTGGATGCTCAGCTTCCAGCGCGCTCGGAAGAGAAATGCAAAGCATTTCTCTTCCGATCACGTGGAGGAGGCCGAGAGAGGCTTCAAAGGGAAGGAAATGTATTTCCTTCCCTTTGAATTCTCTCTCAGCGTTTCAAAAGCCGGATTGTAAAGCAATCCGGCTTTTGAAACGCCCACTAGACACCAGGGATTTATTTTGAAAACGGAAATTGGCATAAGGGAGCGACCCCTTGGGCAAGGGTCGCTCCCAGGGGGGGAATTTTTTTTAAGGCCTTTTCTGCCCCAGGGGGGGCAGAAACCTCTAGGCACCAGGGATCATTTTCTTTTTTTTTTCTTTTTTTTTTTTAGGTGGGGAGCGACCCCTTAGGCAAGGGTCGCTCCCCTAGGGGGAAAATTACATTTAGGCCATTTTGGGGGCAGATTGGCCTATTTTTATGAGCCCAATCTGCCCCCAAGGGGGACAGAAACCACTAGACACCAGGGAGTTTTGTTTTTATTTGGAAATTGGCATAAGGGAGCGACCCCTTGGGCAAGGGACGCTCCCAGGGGGACATTTTTTTTTAAGGCCCCGCAGACCGGCCTTTTGGGCCCATGGGGGGCAGAAACCTCTAGGCACCAGGGATAATTTTTTTTTTTTTAGGCAAGGGTCGTTCCCCTGGGGGGGCAAATTTATTTTAGGCCATTTCTGCCCCCCTGGGGGGCAGATCAGCCTATTTTAATTAGGGGGGCAGAAACCACTAGGCACCGGGGATTTTTGTTGTTGTTGTTGTTTTACAGATGGCGAGCGACCCCTTAGGCAAGGGTTGCTCCCCTGGAGCGGCAAATTGTATTTAGGCCATTTCTGCTGCCTTTGGGGGCCGATCGGCCGATTTTAGGTCAATCTGCCCCCAAAGGGGGTAGAAACCACTAGGCAGCGGGGATCTTTTTTTTTGCGCCAATGTCACGCAAGGGGAGTGACCCCGTAGGCACGGTTCGCTCCCGGGAGGGGCTAGGGGGTGGGGGTGGGGCAAATTTATTTTAGGCCATTTCTGATTTCTGCCACCCTGGGGGCAGATACCTCTAGGCGCCAGGGCACATTTTTTTTTGTGTGTGTTTTTTTTGTTTGTTTGTTTTTTTAGAGATGGGGAGCGACCCATTAGGCAAGGGTCACTCCCTGGGCGGGCAAATTGTATTTAGACCATTTCTGCCCCCCTTGGGGGCAGATCGGCCGATTTTAGCCGGCAGAAACCACTAGGCACCGGGGATTTTTTTTTTGCGCCAATGTCACGCAAGGGGAGCGACCCCGTAGGCAAGGGTCGCTCTAGGGGAGAGGGATGGGGGGAATTTATTTTAGGCCATTTCTGCCACCCTGGAGGGAAGATCGGCCTATTGTTATTGGGCTGATCAGCCCCCAGGGGGGGCAGAAACCTCTAGGCATCAGGGCTAATTTATTTTGTGTGTTTTTTTTGTTTGTTAGTTTTTTTAGAGATGGAGAGCGACCCATTAGGCAAGGGTCGCTCCCCTGGGGGGCAAATTGTATTTAGACCATTTCTGTCCCCCTTGGGGGCAAATCGGCCGATTTTAGGTCAATCTGCCCCCAAGGGGGGCAGAAACAACTAGGCACCGGGGATCTTTTTTTTTGCGCCAATGTCACGCAGGGGGAGCGACCCGTAGGCAAAGGTCGCTCCCCAGGGGTGTGGGGGGCATATTTATTTTAGGCCATTTCTGCCCCCCCTGGGGCCGGCTGAGCTAGAGGCCAAAATCCAGAGGTAGGCACTTTGTTAAAAACACCTCTGTTTTCTGTGAAAAAATTTGATGTATCCACGTTGTGTTTTGGGGCATTTCCTGTTGCGGGCGCTAGGCCTACCCACACAAGTGAGGTATCATTTTTATCGGGAGACTTGGGGGAACGCTGTGTGGAAGGAAATTTGTGACTCCTTTCAGATTCCAGAACTTTCTATCACCGAAATGTGAGGAAAATGTGTTTTGTTAGCCAAAGTTTGAGGTTTGCAAAGGATTCTGGGTAACATAACCTGGTCAGAGCCCCACAAGTCACCCCATCTTGGATTCCCCTAGGTCTCTAGTTTTAAAAAATGCACAGGTTCTGTAGGTTTCCCTAGGTGCCGGCTGAGCTAGAGGCCAAAACCTACAGGTAGGCACTTTGCAAAAAACACCTCTGTTTTCTGTCAAAAAATGTGATGTGTCCATGTTGTGTTTTGGGGCATTTCGTGTCGCGGGCGCTAGGCCTACCCACACAAGTGAGGTATCATTTTTATCGGGAGACTTGGGGGAACACTGTGTGGAAGGAAAGTTGTGGCTCCTCTCAGATTACAGAACTTTCTGTCACCGAAATGTGAGGAAAATGTGTTTTTTTAGCCAAATTTTGAGGTTTGCAAATGATTCTGGGTAACAGAACCTGGTCAGAGCCCCACAAGTCACCCCATCTTGGATTCCCCTAGGTCTCTAGTTTTAAAAAATGCACAGGTTTGGTAGGTTTCCCTAGGTGCCGGCTGAGCTAGAGGCCAAAATCTACAGGTAGGCACTTTGCAAAAAAACACCTCTGTTTTCTGTCAAAAAATTTGATGTGTCCATGTTGTGTTTTGGGGCATTTCCTGTCGCGGGCGCTAGGCCTACCCACACAAGTGAGGTAGCGTTTTTATCGGGAGACTTGGGGGAACACTGGGTGGAAGGAAATTTGTGGCTCCTCTCAGATTCCAGAACTTTCTGCCACCGAAATGTGAGGAAAACGTGTTTGTTTAGCTAAAGTTTGAGGTTTGCAAAGGATTCTGGGTAACATAACCTGGTCAGAGCCCCACAAGTCACCCCATCTTGGATTCCCCTAGGTCTCTAGTTTAAAAAAATGCACAGGTTCTGTAGGTTTCCCTAGGTGCCGGCTGAGCTAGAGGCCAAAATCTACAGGTAGGCACTTTGCAAAAAACACCTCTGTTTTCTGTCAAAAAATGTGATGTGTCCACGTTGTGTTTTGGGGCATTTCCTGTCGCGGGCGCTAGGCCTACCCACACAAGTGAAGTATCATTTTTATCGGGAGACTTGGGGGAACGCTGCGTGGAAGGAAAGTTATGGCTCCTCTCAGATTCCAGAACTTTCTGTCACCGAAATGTGAGGAAAATGTGTTTGTTTAGCCAAATTTGGAGGTTTGCAAATGATTCTGGGTAACAGAACCTGGTCAGAGCCCCACAAGTCACCCCATCTTGGATTCCCCTAGGTCTCTAGTTTTCAAAAATGCACAGGTTTGGTAGGTTTCCCTAGGTGCCGGCTGAGCTAGAGGTCAAAATCGACAGGTAGGCACTTTGCAAAAAACACCTCCGTTTTCTGTCAAAAAATGGGATGTGTCCATGTTGTGTTTTGGGACATTTCCTGTCGCGGGCGCTAGGCCTACCCACACAAGTGAGGTATCATTTTTATCGGGAGACTTGGGGGAACATAGAATAGCAAAACAAGTGATTAACACTTGTCTTTCTCTACATTTTTTCCTTCCAAATATAAGAGAGTGTGTAAAAAAGAAGTCTATTTGAGAAATGCCCTGAAATTCACATGCTAGTATGGGCACCGCGAAATTCAGAGATGTGCAAATAACCACTGCTCCTCAACACCTTATCTTGTGCCCATTTTGAAAATACAAAGATTTTCTTGATAGCTCTTTTTCACTCTTTATATTTCAGCAAATGAATTGCTGTATACCCGTTAGAGAATGAAAACCCACTGCAGGGTGCAGCTCATTTATTGGTTCTGGGTACCTAGGGTTCTTGATGAACCTATAAGCCCTATATATCCCTGCAACCAGAAGAGTCCAGCAGACGTAACGGTATATTGCTTTCAAAAATCTGACATTGCACGAAAAAGTTACAGAGTAAAACGTAGAGAAAAATTGCTGTTTTTTTAACCTCAATTTCAATTATTTTTTTCCAGTTGTTATTTTCTGTAGGAAACCCTTGTAGGATCTACACAAATTACCCCTTGCTGAATTCAGAATTTTGTCTACTTTTCAGAAATGTTTAGGTTTCTGGGATCCAGCATTGGTTTCATGCCCATTTCTGTCACTGACTAGAAGGAGGCTGAAAGTACCAAAAATCGTAAAAATGGGGTATGTGCTAGTAAAATGCCAAAATTGTGTTGAAAAATTGGGTTTTCTGATTCAAGTCTGCCTGTTCCTGAAAGCTGGGAAGCTGTTGATTTTAGCACCGCAAACTCTTTGTTGATGCCATTTTCAGGGAAAAAATCACAAGCCTTCTCCTGCAGCCACTTTTTCCCATTTTTTTTAAAAAAACCGAAATTTTCACTGTATTTTGGCTAATTTCTTGGCCTCCTTCAGGGGAACCCACAAAGTCTTGGTACCTCTAGAATCCCTAGGATGTTGGAAAAAAAGGACGCAAATTTGGCTTGGCTAGCTTATGTGGACAAAAGTTTATGAGGGCCTAAGCGCAAACTGCCCCAAATAGCAAAAAAAAAGACCTGGCCCAGGAGGGGGAAAAGGCCTGGCAGCGAAGGGGTTAAATTACTATTTCACTTAAATGGAGACATGCTTGGGAATGATAGGTTTTCTGTTTGATAATGAACTTGTGCCAAAAACCCTCAAATCTTACCTGTGCAAGCTCTTGGACATTGAGATCACCCTAAGAAGACATACAAGCTGCTAGTGGTATAGGTTTCAAAGAAAAGATGTTGTTACTTTTACAGGTGCAATGGCCTTTATACACACTCCTGAAACTCTGAGAATAACAGATGCCACAGTATTCACTTTCATTCAAACCATTTGTGTTTATACAAGACACTTGGATCAAGTGACTCTATTTAGTGTTTCTGCAGGAGAAAAATTGAAATTGGAAAAAAGTTGTGTTACATTCCTCAGAAGTAACCGTTGCTAAAAATGAAAAAGTTCTCTCTAACCCAGTGATAACTTGATTACATTTACTTTAATGATTCTCTGTTTATATATGTAGGCACTAGATTCATACTACAAAGCACAAAAATGACAGTAATGACCTAATACCTAAATGTACTACACCAGTGAAAGTTCACAACCAAGCAAAAACATTTTTTTTCTTTAACAAAACTAAAAGTCCCATGCGCTACTACCCTTAAGGTCTCACTGATAAGAAAGCGTCCAAATAACTCCAAAAAACACACAGCAAAGCGGAGCATCATCAAAGTGTACTGTCTATATGTGTGATGTAAGTGGCCAGACATCCAAAAAATAGAAAAAATGGAGGTCTGTCATTTATTTATGATCCAAAGTCCATTCAAAATACTTGAGCTAATGTTTGTTTTTCACAACAGTTTTTTCTTCTTCATACAGGAAATTCTCAGTCCACCCCAACAAGTTTTGTCCAATGCAATACACTTCACTAGGGCTGCAACAAACATGCTAAAAAAAACCAATAAATAAAAACATATAAAAAAGCTTAAGACTTCTTAAAAACTATAAGCCCACCCAACACAATTTGGTTCATCTACTACCATGTAAGTAATAAATTTGCTAATTAACAAAAATCATAATTATCCAAATTTTAAATCCTATAAAACACTCTGTAGTGACAATATTTAATCAAAACCACCGGTATCTACTAAAATCAAACAATACTGCACAACATATCTGTTAGAAATGGGTTCTCTAGCTGGCAGTCAGTTTACACCCTGTCCAAGTTGGGACCCTCACTCTAGTCAGGATAAGGGGGATACATAGCTCAGATAACTCCTGCTCACCACTTGGTAGCTTGGCACAAGCACTCAGGCTTATATCAGAGACAATGTGCAAAGTATCTGCTCCAACACATACAGTAACACAGTGAAAACACCACAAAAAGACTCCACACCAGTTTAGAAAAATAGCCAATATTTATCTAAATCAAACAAGACCAAAACAACATAAAATCCAACATACACAAGTAAAGACATCAAATTTTAAAGTAAAAAGAGTCTTAATCCATAAGAATCAATGGATACCTTGTTTTAGCACAAAGTAGCTGGTATTTATCAAAAATAAACCTGCACGGGCGAGGGTGCATCAGAAAAGGAGGCCATACGTCGATTCTTTCTCTGCCGGGTAAGCGATGCGTCGATTCATTCCTCGCGGGGATGAGATACAGCAATCTCCGGATGAGCAACCTTGGGTCTGTGCAGTGATGTTAAAGATTTGACGGCCAGGGATGATGCGTGAAAAATCCGGATGCATGGCAACGATGAATCTGCGATGAGCTGGCGAGTTTTCAGCCACATGCAGGCACTGCATCGTTTTTTCTGCTGCTTGGCTCCGGTGCGTGGATTTTGTCTCAGGTTTTACCAGCTTCTCCTTCCAAGGGCCCAGGGACTGGAGTGGTACTACTTGGCAAATCTGGGGTTTCAGCAAGAGAGCCCAGGCACTTGCAGATAAAGCCTTTGTTGCAGGCCAACCCAGCAAAGCACACACAGCAAAGGGGCAGTACTCTTCCTCACAGTTCTTCAGCTCTTCTCCTTGACAGAGGTCCTCTTGATCCAGAAGTGTTCTAAAATAGTAGGGTAAGCAGGCCAATACTAATACTCATTTCTACCCTTGAAGTAGGAAAACTCCAAAGGAAAGTCTTTGTAGTGCGCAAGACCCTGACTCTCCCTATCCTGGCCCCAGACACACTCTAGGGAGTTGGAGACTGCTTTGTGCAATGATAAGTACAGCCCTATTCAGGTGCAAGTGTCAGCTCCTCTTTCCACTCTAGCCCAGGAAGACTCATCAGGATATGCAGGACACACCTCAGCTCCCTTTGTGTGACTGGCTAGTGTGAATTCACAAACAGTCCAACTGTAAGTCTGATCCAGACATGAATTCAGCAGCCAATCAGAGGCACAGAATGGTAAAGCAAGAAAATGCCCACTTTCTAAAAGTGGCATTTTCTAACAGGAAATCTAAAGAACAACTTTACCAAAAGATGTATTTTTAAATTGTGAGTTCAGAGACCCCAAACTCCAGATCTCCATCTGCTCTCAACGGGAAACTGCACTTAACATATGTTTCAAGGCAATTCCCTTGTTAACCTATTGGAGGGATAGGCAGTGCCATTTAGCAGTATTTCACTATCACAGCATGTAAAACACACTAGTATACGGCCTACCTTTTAAATACACTACACCCTGCCCATTGGGCCTACCTTAGAGGTGACTTACATGTAGTAAAAGGGAAGGTTTGGGCCTAGCAAGTGGGTACGCTTGCCAGTTCCAACTGGCAGTTCAAGACTGCACACACAGACGCTGCAATAGCATGTCTGAGCCATGTTTACAGTGCTAGTCATGCAGGTGTCACAATCAGTGCTACAGGCCTACTAGTAGCATTTGATTTAAAGGCCCTGGGCACCTCTGGTGCACTTTACTAGGGACTTACTGGTAAATCGAATATACCAATCATGGATAAACCAATCACTAATACAATTTAGACAGAGTGTGTATACACGTTAGCACTGGGTAGCAGTGGTAAAGTGCCCAGAGTCCTACAGACACCAAAAACAGGTCAGAAGAAATAGGAGGAAGGAGGCAGAATGTTTGGGGATGACCGTGCAAAAAGGGCCAGGTCCAACAATAGCCACTTAAAACAAACGTAGTTACTATGAATAATTCAATTTAAAAAATAATCGGTCCTTCATTCTCCTTGTCTCACATCTTTCACATGAAATGTCATTTGCAATGATCAGCCAGTTATTTCAACAATGGAAACATAAAGATGCAGGAATAATAAATGTGTCCTATATCTTTATGAAGATAGATAAGTATTACCTCAATATATACATCTTTTGGTCAAAATAAAAATGTTTTAAACACATCATGCTTAATACCCCACATTTCAATATGAATTTGCATAATACCTGAGGGTTTGAAACTTGATCTTAGCAAGAACAGGACAACAGTAAACCCTAACATGCTCCCCATGTTTTTCAACCACTACTTAATCTTAATACAGCAAGAAAGTTCCCATATTATCACCCCCTTAAATTAAAGGGTATCGAATCACATCTCCAGAAATATTCCTACTTAAATTTTAGGTTGTCATGAAAATATAAATTCTCTCAATCTTGTCTCGTCAATCAATAAGCGTCGTCCACTCTCCTTAAATCTAAAAATAACACCACCCCATTCAATCACTATTATCCTGATTTTTTAAAACATTTTTATATATGTATGTATATATATATATATCCTAACTTCAAACAGTGCTAACACTCCACCTAGTATATCTGAATAAAAAGTTAAATTATATCCACCTACAATAACAATCGAATTCAATACATTTTTATAAGCTTGCCAATGTGGGTCCATACTGCGCATCAGCTATAGGAATATTCAAATATTGTTTCATTTTATGACAACACCCGTGTCATCTGTTTGAAGTTAGGGTGTACATATATATATCTATTGCAAGTTTGATGTACAGCTTTGTCATGTTGATGGAGCTGTCAGTCAAACTTACAATGCATTTCCAGGAACCACCATGAAGTCAGTTCCTGGAAATGCAAGAGATGTCTGCAGGGGCAGCTGACATCACTAAATATGGTGCCATATAAAGCAAAGTGCCATTGTCACGGTGGGAGTAAAGTACTCCACCATGATGATGATATTTACTCCGTCCACTAAAATATAAATCAGCCCTTGAGTTCCTTATTCTTTCATCCAACTCATCTCCGAAGTCAGTCAATGAATTGCTAGCCTCAACCAACTTCCTAGACAGCCACAACTCTATCTCCCAAATGGCAAAGTCTCTAGGCTTCACTTTCGACAGGGACAGACTTTCAAGGAACTGGCGCAGCATGGCACGGTGCCAAAATTGGCATCTCCACGCTTTGTCAGCTCTGAAACGCAGAGATACACCGTATTTACAAAAATACGGTGCACTCCCTGTGTTTCCCCTAGTGGTGGTGCTACATTTAGCTGCCAGCACCAACGCAGACATGCTTGCACTATGGTGCAAGGATGTCCGCGTTGAAGGAAATAATTGTTTATGTGGAGGAAGGTGTCCCTTGCTGCATATAAACAATCTGCAATGGCGATTTGGCACTTCAATGTGTGCTGCAGAATGCAGCACACATAGAAGTAGCAAAGTGTCATTTTTTTTTTTGTGTGTCCTCATTAATAAACCCCATTGTCTGAGAGGCCCATCAAATGAACCTCTAGGATTCAATTCCTTCCAATTAATTTGCCATGTGGGACTATCAGATATGGGGCAGTCCAAGTCACAGTGCTGGGTTAACCCTCTGGAGCACTACAGCACCATGCTCCTTTGTGCTTAATCATGAATAATCATCGGACAAGCACTATTTCCGTGCATACCAATCTATTAATGGGACCCAAAACTCCAACCTCTTCCCACTACAGCCCTTCCCCTTAGTGTAATGGGCCCAAACTCCAACCTCTTCCCACTACAGCCCTTCCCCTTAGTGTCACACATTAAACTATACATTAAAGAGTCTTTCCATTCCACAAACATTGGGGGTGTTTGGCTGGTCCATTTCCTACATATCTCTCTTCTGTCCAGCAGTATCATATAGAACAACAACTTGGCACTGTCCTTTTTAACCCTCTTACCCTGTATACAACCAAAAATAATCAGATTATAATTAATTGATAATATCTTATTAATACAGTCACCAATCTCTGTCCAAAACCGGCTTAAAGAGGACATTCCACAAACATATGCAAGTCATCTGCAGAATCCAGACCGCATTTCCGACAACTAACCTTATTACCAGACTTCACTCTTGTTAACTTTCTTTCCGGGAGTCCAGAACACACTATGAATTATAAACAAATGATTCCTTCTTAGACATGCTGGTTTAACTGTGAAATACCACATTGCTATGGATACTTACCATAATTCTGTAATCTGTACTCTGGGAGATAATCTTTCCAAATGTCCTCGGACATAAGAAATTCTCCATCTTTCGTATCTAAAAGTGTCCAATACCAACTCAATAGTTCTTTTTTGTTCATAATGCCTTTCTGAAGTAATTTTTCAACTGCATTAGAACCACCCACTCCCCCACGGCTCTCTTTCACCCAACTCCTTATTTGCAAATACTTACATTTTGAAAAACGTTCTCCTGTGTCTCTTACAAGATCTTCATAGGAAACCAAACCCTCCTCCGTACGCAATTGGCCCCATTGCAAAAACTCAGCCTCTCTCAGAGAAACAGCTAAAGCATCCTTGAACCATTCTGGCGAATCCAGTGAATTCCATATAGGGGCATGCTTGCTATAATACGGTAAATTTGTGGCCTTCATTACCTCATACCAAACTTTTGCTGTATCCAACAATACTCTGAGCCTCACTTTCTTAAATAAAATTGGATCTCCAAATGTGTACAAGAAGGCCCCCTCCACAACCCTCTCAAATTTCATCATAGCTTCCAAAATCTGCCCCAATTCCGAGATTGTGTACCCACCAAAAGCCTTCTTCATACTTTTAATGAAGGTTGCCCATGCATGGAGTTGTAAGTCCAGTAAACCTAGTTCCCCCTTCTCTCTCCTCTGCCTCAACTTTTTCCATGCTATACGTGCTCCCCTATTGCCCCATTGTAACAGGTTCTTTATCCCGAGTGGAAGGGATATTGGATTAAGACGACTGACGCATTTTCAAGGGGTTAACTAATTTATTTCTGTTACGTTTATAAGGTAAACTTATCTTCTTCTCAGAATACCAGACTTGGTATAGTCTCTAAATGCAAATAATAAATCCCTTGTTTATTTATTTTCTCTTCCAGGGTTCGAACAAGGGTCCTGGTGGGGTCTGGTCCGGCTTTAAGAGGGTTCTGCTCCTCCCGTGTGACAGCGGCCCAGGTATCCAAAAATAAGGAAGAAAAGAAAAGAAAAACAGGTAAGTGGGGTTTTAAGAAGTAGGTAGGATTATTTGGGTTTAGTAGGGGGGTGGGGGAATAGGTAGGAGTGCAGGTAGGTGAGGGATACTTTTTATCACGTCCTCCTCCTTGCCCCAAGTGCCTTTGTGGAGCTCCCCTTCTTGTGGTGGTAATTATTTAGGGTTGGGTTTCGTGCGGTTAGAAGGTACACTTGGTTCCCCTTTTTACACTGTCTCACCCCCCTGATAGGACGTCAGCCCCCTCCCCTTGGCCCTCCGTAGTCCCAGTAACCACCCGAAGCCCCAGTCCCACTTGGGGTACGACCGTACCTCTGTAGGCCACGCCCCTCCAGGGACACGGCCGGCTGCCTGACGGTCTCCCGACTTCACTGACCCAGGGGCGGGAGGCTCCCTGCTTATTGCTCTTCCTTCACGGTGCTCGTCTGCTTCACGGGGACTCGCTCCGTTGTGGTGTGCGTTTTGCCGTTCGTCTTGCTCTCCCCCTGTTCTCAGCGTGTCCCAGTCCTTCGCGTCTCCCTTTGCTGCGGCGGCGTCCCGATCCTCCGCGTCTCTCCTTGCTGCGGCGGCGTCCGTCCATTTAAATTTCCCTCCGACGTACATGACGTTTGACGTCATGTAGTCCCGAGCTCCTCGGGTGCCCCCGGGGGATCCCTCGTCAGTTTCCTCGCTTTCATGCAAACCGATGTCAGAAGACGTCCGGTTACACCCATATAAAACTACTAATCTGACTTTGGAATTTATTCAACCTTTCTTTATCAAATCTCAAAGGAAGTGCATTAAAAATAAAAAGCATTTTCGGTAGAATCATCATTTTAACCAAATTGGCCCTTCCTAAAATAACCAGGGGTAAATTAGCCCAGCTCTTCATTTGTTTACAGGACTCAGTCATAACTCTATCAAGAATTCTTTCTGCGATCTTCCCCACCTCATGTGTTATCATAACGCCCAAATATTTCAACTCTCTGCTAACCTTAACGTTCCCCTCAGGCATATGCTCAGCCATATTCCAAGACATAGCTTCCGTTTTATCCCTATTCACCACATACCCCGCTATCCTCCCAAATTCCAGTATCAGTTCGTCCAAAACCGGCAAGGATTGCTTTAAATTACTTGTATTAACCATCAGATCATCTGCATAAAGGACTACTTTCCTATGCCAATTCCCACACTGAAACAGCAGTATCACCAACTCACTTCTAATCTTACAAGCCAAAGGTTCTATGTCTAAGTTAAATAATAGGGGGGATAATGGGCATCCTTGTCTTGTTCCCCTCTCAATCATAAAGGAGCGAGTTAAGACGCCATTAACCAAAATTCTTGCCAATGGATTCCGATATATCAACCTCAATATCCTTGTAAACCTTCTCCCCAGATTAAGAGACTCACAAAGAGTGATCATATAAGTCCAATTCACCGTATCAAATGCTTTCACAGCATCAATCATCACCACCGCTAAAGGAACTTTACATGTACTAGCCAAATTTATTGCCCCTATCAAACTTTGAGTTAACTCATGAAGGTATCTACCCTTTATAAACCCCTTCTGATCTACCTGGATCAATTTCTCTAGGACCCTACCTATTCTTTTCACAACAATTTTCGCAATAATTTTATAGTCACTATTCAGTAATGAAATTGGCCTATATGAGTCACACCTCGTGGGATCTTTTCCAGGTTTTAATATTAAAGTAATCATTGCCTCCCTCCAAGAGGGAGGCAGCGCTGCCCCTTCCATACAAATGCTATCACATAGCCCTGTAAAAACATTACTTGTGCTATCACCCAGAATTTTATAAACTTCAAGCGGTAGGCCATCTGGACCTGCTGCCTTCCCCGATTTACCAGAGCCGATCACTTCTTCCACTTCAGCTCAACTAATTCCTTTATTCCGAATTTCTCTATCATCATCACCTAGGGCCATGAGATCTACTCCTTTCAACCAATTGTGAACCAACCCTGGAGTTATATCTACCCTCCCTGAGTAAAGTTTTTGAAAATTACCTCTAAAACACTCTCCTATTTCCTCATTTTCTCTGCAAATTTCCCCTACACTGTTTCCCTGAATTTCCCACCTTATTTCTGATCTGCTTTGATTTTATTTGCCGAGTTAATATTTTCCCACAATTTTCTCCATATTCAAAAAATTTCACATCTTTATTTAACTCTATTATCTTAGTTCAATTACAAGTTCATTTCAAAATTCTTGGAGAACCTTAGCTAATCTTTCCAAATCTTCCTCCTGACCCTTTCTACTTATTATCTCCTTTTCAACTAATTGGATGCGCTCTTCTAGAATGCTAATCTTGTTCATATATGTTCTCCTCTTAAAAGAAGGTGCTCTAATCAATCTACCTCTCAGAAAGGCTTTAAAGGCATCCCAAACCATCTATGGTGAAGACGAACCAGCATTTAGCTTAAAAAATTCTTCTGTATCCTTTTTCAAACCTACTACAATAGTTTCATCTAAAAGGAGAGTTATATCTAACGTCCACCTGTACCTTATTCCCTCTGAGCATAAAACTCACACTCACTGCTGAATGATCTGATAGGTGCACTTCAACATGGGAAATCTTTTCAACACTCTCTCTCACCCTCCCATCCACCAACACATAATCAATCCTTGATTGATGTTTATCCTTTTTATTGTTATATGTGTATCCCCGCCTTAATCCCATCGTCTCCCTCCAAATGTTGTGCAACCCAAAGTGGGACACCATATTAATCACCTGAGATCGCATCTTCTTGTTACCTTTTTACCTCCTCCCTTTTGACCTATCTAAATCATAGTTTAATACTATATTAAAGTCTCATGCCCAAATTATGGGGTCTATAAACTGTAGCAATTGATGAAACAAATGTTGCAGAGGCTGAACATCGTCCGTTTTCAGACCATAATAACCCACTAATGTAAACAACTGATTAAAAGCCCACAGCTTACCTATCGCCCACCTACCCGCTTTATCCACTGGTCCTCCCTGGAAAGAAATTTCTGGGTGATTTTTTCACTTATTCAGCCACCCCTTTACTACTCCCGTCCTGAGTAGAGCTTAAAATATGTTGGATCCACCAATGTGGCTTAAACAACTTAATACACTCCTCCCCAGATCGCTGCGTTTCTTGCAAAATGATCACCATAGCTTGGGCATCCCTGCAATACTGTATTAATCTCTTCTGCCTGCCCCTTACGCCATTACCATTCCAAGATAAAAGTCTTAATTCGTTACCCTTCATTTTTTATTTCTAGCACACTCGTAGACTGTCCAACAACCCTCGGAGTTAACGAAGATCTTCCATTGTCTCACATATATATAGTTGAGGACAGAATTTTTTTTTTGTTTTTTCCCCCATGCTCCCTACCCTGTACATCCTTCCACTCTTCCTACCCCCCCACACACCCCTACAGTCCCTCACTCCAACCTCCATTCCCCTGAGAGAACCCACCCTATCTCCACCCAGGCGAAGCTACCCTGGGAGGCTCCTCCCGGTCCTGGTCCATATAATCCACAAAAATACCTTGCTCCTTAACCCGAAAGTTGATATTCCTTGTCCATAGTCTTAATCAGACCATCTATCTCTCTAACATCACTAAACGTATACATTTTATTTGCCATCACCCTCAAGGAGGCAGGGAATTTCAGTTGGCCCGTGGCCCCTAATCTCTTCAAAACATCAATTCTTTTCCCTAGCTCCCATTGTTTATTTAACATTACACTAGATAGGTCTGATCTGATCTCAAAATTAACACCCTCAGCTGTCAGGGGCGTTTTCTTCAGTGCTGACACTAAAATGCGCTCTTTAATGGTGTAAGTATGAAAGTAAACCAGAATCTTTCTAGGTTTGTCTCTATTGGGGGGGTTTTCTGAACGGGTCTCTGTGCACTCTTTGAATGTCCTTTGCCAGGTCTTCTTCTTCATCCTCAATCTGTATTGTTTGATTATACAAACCACCAAGCTCTTCAGATCCCCTCCTTCCAAACCTTCAGGAACTTTTAAAAACCTCAAATAATTCCTCCTCATATTATTCTCCATTAATTTGAGCTTTAATAGCACCTTTTTCTCCCCTACTTTCATTTGTTGGATTGCCTCAGCATTGTTCTCCATGCCTCTCTTCAACTCACTGACTTCTAATTCCAGGGCCGCTGTACGTTCTGCAAGATCATCGAATTTCAGCCTGAGAGCTTCACATAGCCCTCTTATCTCTTTCTTATTGGAATTTGAGGTTTCAAAACTACCCCTGACCTCCACTGCTAAATCGCGTATCATTCCTGCTATAGACTGTGTGAGGGGCTCTTCTGACACAGTCTGCTCTGAGGGGGTTGCAGCCTCCTTCTGCTGTGAGCCACCATCTCCACCCTGCCTGTCCCCCTTTCCTAAGTCTTGCTCCTGACTGGTGGAGGTCCTTTCTGAAAAGTTCATCTCAACCTCTTGGCTTGAAACCCCGTTATTATTACTCTGAACCTGGTTCTCCTCCACTAACAGCTGAAATCTGTTGGGGGAGGACTCAATTTGGGGTACTTGAATATCCACTAACCTCCTAACTGGAGTTAGGACAAAGTTCCCGTGATCTTCTTCCTCCATCTCCCTCTCCCTCTCCTGAGTGCCAGGAAGGACTTTAAAATAAGTCCGTACAGACGGGGGGTGAGCCTTGGCTGCATCAGGGATGACGAAACCTGCAAGACTATGAACTCCATCCACTCCGGATCCCCATCAAACCCCTGCCCACACCACATCTTTAACAAAGCAGACACAGCCATTGCACCACACCTACGGAAAGCCATCAACATCTCCTTCAAAACTGCAAGATTCCCAGAAAGCTTGAAACACGCCGAAATCAAAGCCCTTCTCAAGAAACCAAAGGCGGACCCCAAAGACCTGAAAAACTTCTGGCCCATCTCTCTGCTCCCTTTCCCGGCAAAGGGCATCGAGAAAATTGTCAACACTCAGCTCACTCGGTACCTCGAAGACAACAACATCCTCAACCCCTCCCAGTCCGGCTTCAGACGCAACCACAGCACCAAAACCGCCCTCCTCACCGCCACAGACGACATCAGAAGCCACCTCGACAATGGAGAAACATCAGCCCTCATCCTCCTAGACCTATCAGCCGCCTTTGACACCGTCTGTCACCACACCCTAAAATCCCGCCTCCACGCAGCAGGAATCCAGGACCAGGCCCTCGAATGGACCGCATCCTTCCTCGCCGGCAGAACGCAAAGAGTCTGCCTCCCCCCGTACCAATCCAAAGCCTTCAACATCATCTGCGGCGTACCCCAGGGCTCATCCCTCAGACCAACGCTGTTCAACATCTACATGGCCCCCCTCGCACAAGTGGCCCGTCAGCACAACCTCAACATCATCTCCTACGCCGACGACACCCAACTCATCCACTCCCTCACCAATGACCCGCACACCGCCAAAACCAACCTCCACTAGGGACTAAAAGCCATCGCCGACTGGATGAGAGACAGCCGGCTAAAACTGAACTCGGACAAAAAAGAGGTCCTCATCCTTTGGCGCACCCCCTCCGCCTGGGACAACTCATGGTGGCCGACCACGCTGGGTCCCCCACCGACACCCACCGACAGCGCACGAAACCTTGGCTTCACCCTCAACTCCTCACTCTCCATGTCAAAGCAGGTCAGCGCCATCTCCTCCTCCTGCTACAACACCCTCCGCATGCTTCGCAGAGTTTACAAATGGATCCCAACAGAAACAAGAAAAACAGTAACCCAGGCCCTCGTCAGCAGCAGACTCGACTACGGCAATGCCCTCTACACCGGTATCCCATCCAAACTCCTACAACGCCTCCAACGCATCCAAAATACCTCCGTCCGACTCATCCTCAACATCCCTCGCCCCCACCTAAGAATCCTTCACTGGCTCCCCGTCAACAAGAGGATCACCTTCAAGCTCCTCACCCACACACACAAGGCAATCCACAACACCGGACCAACATACCTGAACAACAGACTCAGCTTCTACACCCCCACCCGGCATCTCCGCTCCGCAAACCTCGCCCTCGCCTCCATCCCCCGCATCTGGCGCAAATCTTCCAGCAGCAGATCATTCTCGTACCTGGCCACCAAGACCTGGAACACCCTCCCGTCGGATCTACGACAGACCCAGGCCATTCTTTCCTTCAGAAAACTCCTCAAGACATGGCTCTTCGAGCAGTAGCAGCACCCTCCCTCCCCCCCCCCAGCGTCTTGAAACCCTCACGGGTATGTAGCGCGCTTTACAAATTGATTGATTGATTGATTGATTGGCTTCTTAGGAACAGTTTTAGTAGGTCTTAAGTCCAACAAATCCTCCCCTGTAGGCCTGCTATTATCACTGTCTTGAGTCTCCTGCGTATCCACAGGGATTTTACTAGGTTTCCAATTTTTCTGAGAAGGGGGCCCCATATGGGGGACCAAATTCCCTTTTAAACTAGGACTTCTCTTTCCACCTCTTAGGGAATAGGTCTGGTCCCCTTTCTTCCCAACTCCTCATCCTCTCCTCTTGCCTTGATTTCGATCCCTCGGGCTTTGCATGCTAATATTGTTTTTATTTCCATCCCTGAGGGGGAGATCAGAAATATTAGTCACTTTCCCCTTCAAAATCGAATTACCTCTCTCAAAAATGATGCTTGTACAGGGGTCACAATTCCCCTGAGACTCCCTACCTTCCAGCAGCTTCAGCATCCTCTCCACGAGTATAGGACTTGTGCTGGCTCTTCCCTTATTGCCCTGGAGGGGAATCCTGGCAGCGCCACGCCTAGCGCATTGTAGCTCCAAAGCGGCCCGCATTCAGATCGTGGGACAAAAACTTGACATCACCCTCCTTCCAGGGCAGGTAAGCTATGCCCCTATTTCCTCCACAGCAAGCAGCAAGGAGCAGTCAATCCGGGTAAGGAGTGCGGTGCGCGTCACACAGCATTTTCATACGGAGCCATTCCAGGGAGCCCTCCGCGACCCGCGTTAGCCAGTCGCCATGTTCTCTGTGAACAGGAGTGTATGACAAAGTGTCATTATTGAATGATTGTTTATGTGCAGGAAGGGACACCTTCCTGCACATAAACAATCATTCATGGCATTTTGCTCTTTCTAACATGGAAAAAGCAAAAATTAGGAGAAATAAAAGTATTTCTCCTCGTTGCGCGATGGTAACACCACCTCTAGGGTGGCATTTGTTTTTGGCGCTGCCTCAGATTCACGATTCCTTGTTAATCTGAGGCAGCGTCAAAAGCAATTGGTGTTGCAGTGAAATGACCACAGCAACACCCATTTCATACCCCTCTACCGCAGAAAACTGTGTCAGAGGGGCCCATATTTACAAGGTGGCGTTAAGCCACAAAAAGTGGCTTAGCGCTGCCTTGTAAATATGGTACAGTGCCCAGCGCCGCTGCAGCATCACAAAAAGTGACATCCTGGTGGTGCTAGGGGCTTGTAAATATGCCCATAAATGTCTTAGTCCACATCAAGGTGATAACCAGATCAGGCAACTACCAACTCAAACTCATTTGAGGCATCACAAGTTTTACTACCAACCCAGGACCTGAAAATGGTTATTCATGCTTTGGTCCTATCCAGATTTGACTATGAGAATGCTATTGTTGGAAATTGGGGTGTGAAACCCTACTCAAGTAGCAATCACAATCTTTGTCAGTTTGAGACATAGACAAACCTCAAATTAACCTGTGTTCAACCTTCTTGTAGCTTGGCTCAGAAGCAACCAAGCTTTTCTAAGAGGCAATATGTAAAGTATTTACTGAGCACTTCTAATATTATGTTGATTTTTATAGCACACTAACAGTGCACTAATCACCCAAGAGGGTATCCAAGTGCTTGGACAGGTGTGGAGGTGTGTGGCCCCACTGGTGCTCATATGAAGAGCCAGGCCTTCAGCTTCTTCCGGAATTAATGATGTGAGGAGAAGGCTCTGAT
Organism: Pleurodeles waltl; assembly: GCF_031143425.1. Taxonomy (NCBI): domain Eukaryota; kingdom Metazoa; phylum Chordata; class Amphibia; order Caudata; family Salamandridae; genus Pleurodeles; species Pleurodeles waltl. Next base: position 484,707,143 of record NC_090438.1, on the reverse strand, counting down.
GCATTGAGGGAGGTCTCTCCATGCCTTGGGTTTGATGTAGGAGAATGAGGAACCGCCAGTTTTACTTTTGTGGATGCAGGGAATGTGTGCAAGTGACAGTGAGGCAGAACATTGGTTTCTGGTGGGTTGGTGAAGTTGTATGTGGCTGTTCAGGTATTCTGGTCATGTGTTGTGTAGGGCTTCGTATGCATACAAGAGATGTTTGTTTTGCTTGCAAATGGAGAGCCAGTGAAGCTTTCTGAGTGGGGGGTGTGAAGTGGGTGCGGTGTGGGAGGTTGAGCATGAGTCTTGTAGAGTTCTTCTGGATGGTCTGAAGTCTGTGTAACAGTTGTTTGGAGATTTAAACATTATTAAAGTGTAAATGCAACAGAAGAAAAATCCAATACCAATTTAGAAAAATAGAATAAAATTTAATACAATATTGGATGCCAGACAACAAAAATCCAATCAGCTTTACAGTTTAGTTCTGACAGCCTTAAGGTGGTCTTCCCTCCATCTTTGTGCCTTCCTCCTCCACTTTTTTGACCTCATTTTTGCTTACTTTAGGACTTTACCACTGCTACCAAGTGCTAAAGTGCTTGTGCTCTCTCCCCTAAACATGGTAATGCTGGCTTATCCCTAATCAGCATATTTAATGTATATATATGTTCCTAGTAAAGGTCACTACATGTACCCAGAGACTGTAAACTAAATGCTACTTGTGGGCCTGCAGCGCTAATTCAGCCACCCACCTAAGTAGCCCTTTAACCATGTCTCAGGCCTGTCATTGCAGAGCCTGTGTGTGCAGTTATACACTGCCATGTCGACCTGGCAAAATAACCCTTTTGCCAAGTCCAAACCTTCCTTTTTTATAGATATAAGTTATCCCTAGGGTAGGGACTGCACAACCCAGAGGGTAGAGTGCACTGTATGTAAAAGGCAGGACATATATTTTTGAGATTTACATGTCTTGGTAGTGAAAACTACCAACATTGTTTTTCACTCCAATCAAGGCCTATCTCTCCCATAGGATAACATTGGGATTACCTTATTTCAAGTTATAAATATAATTCACAATCTGGAAGATATAAGTTTTTCTAGTTTGGTGTCTCTGGAATCACCAATTAAAATCACAATTTATGGTGAAGCCAGATTTATAATTCTGAAAATGCCAGTTTTTAGAACGTTGACATTTTATTAGTTTAGCCACTTGTTGTCTACTGCCTGTCTCTGATCACGTGTCTGAAGTTGGTGACAGCTGTGCATTGTGTATACCCCCTAGACAGCCACACATAATGGCAGCTTATGTGTGACTTAATGGGCCTTGATGGGCCATCCTGACAGAATAGGAGGGAGAAGCTGGCTGCAGCCTCACACTTACACCAGAGTAGGCTGTGTCCTGTCCCCACACAAAGGGCTGAACAACACCCTGTAGTGAGTCTGGAGCCAGGGCAGGAAGGGCATGATCTCTGTGCACTTCAAAGGCCTGTTTTTGAAGTCTCCCCTACTTCAAAGGCCAAACTGGCTATGCATACTGAACCTCTGACCCCACCAACTCAGTACACTTCTGGACCTGTGACTACTCTGCCCGGAAGAAGGACTGCTGTCCTGCTGAAGGGATGCAACTGTAAAGGACTGCTGCTTTGCTGGACTCCTGCCTTGCTGTGCTGCACTGCTGCCTGCTGTTCCCTGACTGTATCGGAAGCCTCAAAGATATAAAAGGTTTCCAACCAAACCACTGCTTCACCTGAAATCTGCCATCTATGAGTCTGCCCTGCCAAGTGGTGCAACCCCAGTTCTGGACCCTTGGAAGTGCTGGTTAATGTGGATATCAGTTAAATATTGATTTACAAGATCAGATTTACCATCTCATCAAGGGAGAAACCCCTGCATCACAGACGAACAGACCTTGGACTTGGATGAGATGAACCAGGAGCTGCATATCAATCAATTAGTCATCACAGTTTAATTATTAGTTTCTCTTTTAAAGTCAATATTGAGAGTTGGTGTGAGTGCAGATGTTGTATTTTAAATCATTTAGTCAATTAAATATTTATTGAAACACCATAAGTAATCACCAATCAATTAGCAAATCAATACATTCAAATAGCATCATAGCAAAAGCATAAAGCAAAGTCCAATAAAGGGAAAGTCCCTAATCTAAAGCTCAAAAATGGAACTGGAATAGGCGAGAAAATGTGTCAGTTAGAACCCATAAAGGGCTCTAAAGAGAGATGTTAACTTTTCACATTTCTAACCTAGATCAATTTTACAAACAGCAGAATCAGCTTTTCAAGACTAAACTGTGTAAATGTGACTGACTACTGATCTTCACTTGCTTTTAAAATAGTGCATTTATCAAAAAAGGCCTACATGTTAATTCTACCCTTTTTTGCATCAATTATCATAATTTTAAAACACATTCCCAACTCTCCAGTCTGATGTTTTCTAATCACCACAAATTCTTCACAGATAAAATCATTAAAGGTCACTCTCATATTCAGTAAGTGGATTCCCTTTCTCTTCAAACTTTCAGTTTACTTCAGCTTTTTATACTCTCTGTTGATGTGATCATTTAATTTCAAATCTCACCTTATTTGTCTCTTTCTCTTTCTCTGTTCTTTCTTTACTCCCAAATAATTTTGATTTCTTTGTAAACTCCTAATGAAGTCAAGAAACAAACTCCAAAAATTAATGTTGGCACTAATTTGTCTTTGAAGATCCCTCTTCCTGCTGTTGTAAACCAATTACCAATTGCAAAAACTTATTTGCCAAAACTCTGTAGCATGCTAGCAGTTTCTAATTCAGGTTTCAAGTCAGTAATGTTATTTATGTATTCTAGAATTTTTGTACTCTCATCTGGGATGTAAGTGCAGCCATGATAAGCTTTCAGCATCTTTCACATTCCGACTTTGTCTGTGAGTAAAATGCCTAATGGCAAACGATTTTGCAAAACTATTGATCTGATTGCCACTCATTCTGTGTTAACCACTAATAAAGCTCCAGAAATACTGGTTGCTAGTTTGTCCGCTAATTATGAAAGCTTTCTAATCTTTCTATCATTTAGAATTGCTCCTACAGATGGAGTGATTGCTCCAAAAATGTCTCCCATTAAATGGGTTCCATCACTAATACTACACATGTATCTGTGTGCTGGTGTCTGTCAAAGCATCTATACTATTTGCATGATACATCTTTGGAAAAAGCAAAGCTAGGTAACAAATAACCTCACAGTCAGCAGGTAACTTGAAATAAGCATCTTGTCTACAAATTACGAAAATAAACTCCTGGAATAACTGCATGCATTGCACCACTTTGTAAATATGGAGCGCTGTTTTTGGCCTTTTAATGCCACGTTAGCGTAAAAAAATGATGCTAATTTAGCGTTAGAATGGCATTAGGGGCTCTTTAATATGCCCCTTGGTTCTTTCTCCTGAAAACACAGATCTTTCACTTTTGTCTAATTTCAATATTCGGTAAACCATTTTTCTTCCATATTCATCTTTATCCTTTTTAGAAACGTTTTTTTTTAAATACCTTCATCTCTGTTTTTTACTGTGTGCAGTGTGTGATCTCCTTTCTTATTCCATCATGTCTTTTCTAATGGTCTCCTTAAACATGTCAAATTGTTTTTGTATGCCTTAACAGTATCTATAGGAAAGAATGGTTTGAAATAATGCCAAGCTGTTTCCATCTCTTTTGCATGTGGGTGTAATTTCATGCTCTTCAGCAAAGGCACTTTTGAAAGAATCATGTCAAAGTTAGAATTGTAATATTTGTAATGCTGTTGTCTATAAACTAAGCAAAATACTGCATGTAATATCATATGACAAAGGGATGTATTGATATGTCACCTTCCCCATAGCAGATGAAGATAACTGAGCACATGCATAACAATCCTTTGCATCTATAACTTGTGTATATTCTTGACCTAATCTAGAATAAACATTAATTGAATACTCTGCTTTCATGTAATCTAGAAATTAGGTTTTTAAGCTATCTTCATTCATGTCTTGTACAGATGTCATGTTAGTGAATGAAAATCCAGATTTATTTTTTTCTGGTGTGAAGTGAATTACCAATAATAATGCTATCTCTAATAATACTAAAATTATAAATGTGACTACCATAATAATCTTGCATATAGTTCTAGCTAGAAAACATGTTTATCTAAAATCAGATCTTTGTGATGGAAAGTGTAACAGTAAAAATGTAAATCAGTTTCTTTTCAAGTTAGTTGTTACAAAAACAGTTTCAAAATGTGTCTTTTTCTCTTTTAGTTCAGTTAGTTCTTTCAACATTATTTACAGCAATCTTAGTATAGTCTTCCTTAACCCTACTACATCTTCCTCTGAAATGTTATCCCTCCTCTTCAATTGCAGCATAGGGAACTCTTCTTCATTCTTTTTGTCTAGCAAAGTATTCATTTTTATTGCAGTCTAGAAAGTTCATTGAATTGATTTTTTTCAAACAGTTTTGTTCCTTTCAAAATCTTTTCAGCAGCATTTTCGCTTACAGATTCAATATGATCTCTAGGTCATTTGACAAGTTTTTTATTCAAATCATGCAAGTCTGATATTGGAACATTCAGCACTTGGTTCCCATAGTAAGTCCATTCAGGTGCAGAATACCTCTGACAAGGTACTCTCACTATTTTTGATTTCCTTGGTATTTGTTGTTTTTCCCCTTCTGTGTCACTCATACCTCTTGCCTCTGTCTCCTCAGCAATTGTTGGCAGTATGTGTTCAATTGATGCATTTGATCTCAATTTCTTTTGACTTTAGGCTCTTAGCCATACAGCATGGTGAGTGACACTTCTTAACTCAGTACTTGTCCCCTCTCCTGGATCCTCTTGTCGCTCTGGTGCTGCTTCAACTGTCACTTCAGGATAAACTCTTGTTTCACTTTCTTCTTCACAGAATGTTTCAATGCCAATCTATGAAATATCAGGAAACCGGATTGTTTCAGATGTCTGCAATTCTTTTCCCCTTATTTCTCTTTGCTATTGTGCTTCGTGCGGTATTACTCCTTGTTCATGTGCAACTTATGATGGTACATTCACTGGTGCTCTTGGTTATGTCTCAAAGAACACTTTTTCTTCATGAGGAACTCTGGGTATGTGATGGATGAACCCAGCTTGGCACACTGACACATTTAAGAGCAGTATTTAGGATTAAAATCACCTGCTGGGGGCCCTTGCACCTCAGTTCCAGACAGGACTTTCTTACTTGTTTTTAAATCAGTACCCAGCCACCACCCAGGGTTCAAGCTATGGCTCAATAACACCAAAGACAAAGCATCAGGCCATTTCAGTGAAGTGGATGTACAGGCTTTCGCCAACCTTGACTTTATGGTTCCATTTATCTTCTCAACTATCCCAGAAGCCTCTGAGCCATAACTACAATGCAACTTCTCTTCCACTCATAATGCTGCACACAACATTCTAAGGACCTCATTATGAACATTATTAAAAAGAGTTCCACAATCTGATTCCAGAGAAACTGGCATTCCATACCTGGGTATTAACTACAGTGAGACTGACATTTTTCCATGTTGAGTAGGCTTCCACACATTGCGAAAAAATACACAATATAACCAGTATGTAGTGAGCTTGTTGCAAACAGCCATTTCAATAAAGTCAATCTGCATCCTGTTGAAGGAACCACTTGATCTCCCTACATGACTCCGCATAACTGGTGTTCTTTCCCCACATTCATCTGTTGACAAGTTATACAGCAGTAACAAAGTTCTTCTACTAGCATCCTGAATCTTGGGTTGAATCAGTTCAGTCTAAAAGACCACTCCATTGCACCCCTTCCTAAATGTGTGGAACCATGGAAATGTTAGGTCAAAAGGCTCTCTGGTAACATTGCGTACCCATCTGCTGAAATACAAATGTCATTTGCATCTTTTCCACACCCAGCTGTGAACCACCTGTGTTGTTCCACCTCTGAAATATTTTTCTGTAATCTCTTCATCCCATGTATCAGCAATACAATGAAACTACAGTGTTCTCTTCAGATTCATTTGTGAATGTTCTATTAAATGTTCAGGCCATAAATGTGCAACCTCACCAGAATATCTGTTGCCAACCATGACATATTCATTTTTACTTCTGCAAGTTTAATAACTGCAAATTTCAGCTGGAAGCTGTAACGCTTCCAACAATTCCCTTACATGCTCACTATTTCTAGTAGGTGATCCAGAGGAAGCCATGAAACCACTTTGTGACCATAACTGTCACACCAAAGCCATACTGAGTTTTTGTAAAGTAGTCACTTTCATTTGTGCCGTTAAACTGCAGGCTCTGGTAAGAGCAAAGCACTCTGCAACTTGTGCTGAGGTACCATCTCAAAGCCATGAAGCTTCTACAGTTTTGTGAATGGTACTAATAGCATAAGCTGGACACCTTTGTTGGCCCTCAGACATGACCCATCCACAAAAATTTCATATTCAGGCTCCATCAATGGTTCATCTTATAAACTCAGACCATATGTCTGTGACACCTAGACAATCATGGTCAAAGTCTTCATTTAAGTCATGCTCAGACAGTGGTAGTAGTCTACTTGGATTTAATGTCTGACACCTTTATAATATTACATTATCAGAAGCAAGTATTTTCTGCTCATATCTTGCAAATCACAAGTTGGTCATAACAGTTGAAGTATGTCCCATGATTATATTTTCAAACCTCTCTATGCTGATACAGACAGCTGCCACTGATTTGAGACAACCAGACAGCCCTGAGGTAATGGTGTCAAGTGTAATTGAAATGTCCACCACACGTCTTCTTACATCACCATGAATTTAAGTAAGCTGAAAGAGCACAGCCCTTCCTCTCACTGCAAAACAATGTAAACATTTTACCTCAATGTGGCATTCCCAGTGCCGGGGCACGACAGAGACTTTTTTCTCAGCTGTAGGAAAGCTCCCAAGCAACTGTTGTCCCATGGAAGCCGATCAGGCACAACTTTGTCTGGCAACCTCAGTAAAGGCTTAGCCACTAGGGAAAACTGTATACACTGTCTACAGTAGCCAACAGTACGTTCCCAGAAACATTCAGATTTCTCCCTGCATTTCTGTTGGGTTCATTCCCAGAATGGCTTCTAACCTCTCCTGTGACACCTTTCTTGTTACTTTTTCAGTGATATGTCTAAAGTATTGGATTTCTTTTTGGAAATATTGCAATTTGCTTAGGGACAATTTATGTCCATTTTCAACTGGAGGATTAAGCGGTGCAGTGGTATTGTGTTTGCAAGCTTCTTTTGTGCTCAGTGACATAAGTAGGTACTTGATGTTTTGAACAAGAACTGAATCACAAGGCATCTGAAGAGATTTATCTTCAAAATCTGATTTAAGATAGAAGGACTTTCTGTACACACTTGTGGAACTCAACACCATGCCACAACTCTCTCTCAAAACATGAACCAGAATCGGAATTGGCTATCCTTGTGCAAGGGTATGGAAATGAAAGCCTGGCAAAGGTCCACAACTATGAATCATTCTGCAGAGCACAGAATTTGAAAAAGAATAGTGGCTGGATTCAGTAGCACTGGACAACATGAATCAACTATGTCATTGTCTTCAACTTAGCAATATCATCAACAGAATGTGGATGAATCGGAACTCCTTGACCTCTACCCTGTGTAACAACCTTACCTCCTTGAACACCTTGCAATCCAGCTTAAAACCCAATTCATTCCATGTCATTCTGAAAACCGACACTTTGCACTGCACCAACATTTCCTGCCAATGTCTGATTCTGAAAATGTTTCTGTGCCATCTTTGTCTGGCCCAACATAAACTTCTTCTTAAGCTTCCTTTGCTTCATCTCCTCTTCATTATTGCAATACTTTGAGTATTACAGAGTATCATCCAATGATTGTGTCTGCCAACAAACCACATTCTGCTGTATTTGCTGACTAATCTCAGGTCTCAACTCGATAACAAACTGTGCAATAGAGAATGCCAAATCATTTGGTTCAAGATGGGTTTGACATGGGTGTTGCTGAAATGCTTTCAACAATCTTTGATAATACTGATTCACTGGATCGTTCACCTCCTGTTGAATTCTGTTCAGCCTTACAGAGTCCAAATTCTTTAGAGGACCTTTACCTTTCAAGAATGTAAACATCTCATTGTATCTCTCCATCACAATAGATGATGGTGCATTAGTATGAGAATGTCTTGGTGGCTCTGAACTTGCCAATAAACAGCTATTGCAGCAATTCTGCAATGTTTTGATTCTGTTCCATATGCATCAGATTCTCGTTAGCCCATCTCCCAAACTCAGCGCGGCTCTGTACACAAACCAATCGATAACTGCATGGCTTTTCATACAGCTTAAACAATCTCAGGACGGAGTTTCACACCAACTGACCAATCCCAGTTTGGCACCATAGGACTTCTTTTGAATTAAATAATTTTCTCAGCATGTTAGCTTTATCAAAAGTTTAACATGTCACATTTCAAATCTAGATCAACTTTGCAAACTGCAGAATCAGCTTCTCAAGCAAAGTAAATGTGAAAGTGTGACTAACCACTGCTCTTCACCTGCATATAAAGTATTGCATTCATCCTCAATGGCCTACATGTTAATTCTATGAGTTTTGCATTAATGTTAATTATCATTATTTTAAAATGTGTTCTCGGAACTGAGGCATAAGGTGCTTGCTTCAGCAGCACCAACTCATCTCAGCCATTGCATGGGCAGAACTGGTGCATCTCTGCTGTTGAATGGAAAAAATTGGTGCAGCGCATGTGGAATGAGCACTGCAGTGTTTTCTTCAGTGCGAGATCCCTGCAGCCCCGTTGATGACAGCCTTGATGGCAACGCAGAACTCTGCATTGCAACCACTGCGTTCATCGGAATCAGTACATCTCCTCAATGTCGACACAGCCAGCCAGCACCCCAGCTCCATCGCAACTCACAACTGACACATTGCCACAAGCTCCATGGGGAACTTTGACGCATCTCCTCTACTGTGTGGGGGAAATGGATGTACCCCCTATGCGGTGTGGTTCAGAAACAACACAATGCCCCCACACCAGGATTTTAAAGTACTTTGGTTCAGTGGACCCAACGGGGTCCCTGCAGCCAGCCTGCTCTCTATCACAGTTGGTGTGACCTTTTGACTTTGTCCTGGTCTGGTGCGACCAGATATTCCCAGTTGAGACATCGTTCTTGTAAGTGCTATTTTACAGTTTATTCTTTAAAAATTCATATCTTAAGTTCTACTTATTGGAATTGTGTTGCTTTGGTCTTGTTTTATTTATAAAATGTTGCTCTGTTTTTTCTAACCTGGTGTGTAATCTTTGTGTGGTGCTTTCACTTTTTACTATTAGAAATGTTGCACAAATACTTTACACGCTGCCTCTAAGTTAAGCCTGACTGACTGCTCTGTGCCAAGCTACTAGAGGGTGAACAAAGGTTAAACTGGGGTTTGCTTGATACTTAATCTGACTAGGATTGTGTTTGCTACTTGACTAAGGTTAACAGCCCAGTCAACCAACAGCCTATTTTCCAACAAGTAGATATGCAGTTGTAAAGATTTAAGTGAAAACAGTGCTTAGAAGCACAAAACACCAACTATGGTTATCTGGTTGCACCAGACTGGGACACAGTCACATGTTCAGGCTGTCTGCAGTGAAGAAAGGGTTTGATATAAGAGCTAAGTTAGGCTCGCTGAACAGAGTACCTTTAATCATGGTTGCAGAGGGATGCGAAGTCCCACATCTAGGATGCTTCACACATCAGCTATGAAGTGAGGCCTTGCGGTAGAAATGCGTTGTGCAGCGGCAGTTCCAATGGGGTGTTGGAGGTGATGCAAAGGCCAATGAGGAGGTGCATCATGCAGTGGTGAGCCCAAGGGGCTGTGGGCTGCGATGCAGAGTCTTGCAAGGCGATGTGTTGCACAGCATTGGTTCTGCTAGGACCACAGCTGGGCTGACAGAGTACCTTCAGGCCCACTTCCAACGGTCTAGGACTGGGGTGACACCACTTGTGGGGTAGGACTCACACCAGACAGGATTCCAGTGCTGGGTTCATGCTGGTTGAAGCCTTTTCCCTCCCTGAGGCATTGATCATGAGGCCAACCAACTCACCCTTGGAATCACTCTAGTGGTCCTGGGTTCATGATGCAAGTCCAGTTCTTCCCTCAGGCAGCTAGGTAGCCGGTAGCAGTGCAGCAGGGCAACAGAGTAGCAGTCCTCCTTGCAGTGCAGCACAACAGTCCTTCTAAGTCTTTCACATGTCCAGAGATGTACTGAAGAGTTAGGTCTGAGGGTTCAATATTTATATCTGGTGTTCAATTTGAAGTAGGAGAAGGTTCTAGAGATTTTTCCTTTAAAGTCCCTGAAATACCCTGCCTCTGGTGTCCTGGCTCCAAGCTGGCTACAAGAACTATACAGTGCTGACAAGTCCTTTGTGTAAAGGCAGACACAGGGAGGCGCCCAGCTCTGCCTCCCTCATCCTGCCAGTTGATGGGCCATTCCAGGCACTCCTAATTCTGCTATTGTGTGGCTGTGTGGGAGGAATAAACTAAGTCCATCTGCTAACTATACCCAGTCATGTGACCCAGGAATGAGCTGCAGGCACCAAATGGTTAGAGCAGGAAAATGTCAACTTTCTAAAAGTGGCATTTTCCAAATTGTAACTTAAAATCTGACTTTACCATTAAAGAGCAAACATGGCATTCCTTAACTTCTTCCAATTGTAAGTTATCCCTTATTAACTGTAATAAGTTAACCCAATGTTACTCTTTGGGACAAGTAGGCCTTGAGTAGTAAAAAACGATTGTAAGAGTGTTTCACTACCAGGACATGTAAAACTTAAAAGTACATATCCAACTTAATAAATCCATTGCAACCTGTCCTTTGGGCTATACATATTATACATACAAGGCACCCCTAGGGGTGCCTTATATGTATTAAAAAGGAAGATGTAGGCCTGGCAAGAGGTTTATCTTGCCAGGTTGAAATTATAGTTTAAAACTGCGCACACATGTTGCAATGGCAGGCATGAGACATGTTTAAAAGGGCTACTGAAGTGGGTGACACAAGCCTAGGGTACATGTAGTACCAATTTACTAGGGACTTACAAGGAAAATAAATGTGCCAATTGGGTTTAAGTAAATTTTAGCATGTTTAAGGGAGAGAGTACAAGCACTTTAGCACCAGTTAGAAGTGGTAAAGTGTGCTGAGTCCTAAAAGTCAACAAAACACGTTCAGGAAACAGTTATACTAGCCAGAATCCACAAAACACATGTCTCCATTGCAAGCTTCAATTCGTTCCACTGCTTGCCTGGTCTCTGGTGTGGATCGATCAAACCACATCACCCCAATCCTATTCTCCCTAAACTGGCTGCCTGTTGAAGGAAGAATCATGTTTAAAATTGCCTGCTTAGTTCACAAAGTCATCCATTCTGATCAATTGCATTACCTAGCTGAAAACATTTGAAGTACTGCAGCATCTCTCAACAGTTGAGAAGATGCATGGACTCACTACTATTTGAAATCCTAGCCTTTGGGAAAAAACTGACTTTTAACCAGTTCAGTTTCTGGATTGTCCCCCAGACTTTTGAACTTGATTCCCCCTTCTGGAATTTGGATTCCCCAACCACTATCCAAACAACAATTCAAAGTATTCCTCCTTGCTGAGCACCTACCTAACCACAACACTGCCAAACAAGCATAAAGGTCTAGAAACCTGGGTATATAGGTTTGCACATGTGATCTAGCCTCCCCCACATTAGACAGGAGACAAACATTGAACAAGACAGCAGTCTACATGACCATGCTCACGCCCTCTCCACCCAAAGACTAGACATGATTTGTGTGTATATATCTGCCTGCACTACTGCCAAATGTACTTTTTTGATATAACCAAGCAAGCTCTCTTCTTAATAGGTAAGACGTTGCTATATGAGTACAGCTCTGATGTCTTCTCATGCTAAAGACTACTTGTACTCTTATTCTTTCCCAAATTCGTTATTGTTTGCTGTGCTATGTAAAGTATTCTGACGCTCTGGGCATACTTCACACTTTTTACAAACTAAATAAATAAGTTATAAAAAAGAGTGTGGTGTGCTTCTGATTGGGAAAATCAAATCCCCTCCTCTCCTCTCCCAGCATTAATGTTCCTGTCCATTAACACTCAAAACTTCAGAGTTCACTTCTGAAATGATCTAAAACTGTTCACCCTTATCATCTCAACAGGCACATATGCATGCTACCAGCTCATAAATATCTGCAAAATCAATATCGACATTACCTTACTTTTAGCTAAAATGCTTATATGGTGCTCCGCAAACTTGCCTCTGCAATAGCCTGCTCTTAGGACTGTCCCCGTATTGATTTCAGTCACTCAATTTTATCCTCTGATATCCATTTAAACTCTGGCTATAAGTGTCCACTTTCCCCACCAAATAGTAAGCTGGGTGACTCACCTTGCAAGATCCTGATCTTGGTTTTTATTCGGTTCAGCAGTTTTGTTCTCCTACTTCAACCACAGTCTGACAATCTGACACAAACCCTCCACCAGCTCACTGTCCCTAAACTCCCTGTTGCCTGAATTGTGATGTTCTTGCAATTGACTGTTGCTGACTACTGAACTGGAATGGCAGCATCTGAGCAATCAGGGCTGCATGTGATAAAGTATTAACAATGTTCAATATGCCTTTTCACACATGATTTTACAGACTGATAAGAAGTAATTACATTTCAAGCAAATTAAATATGATGTATAGAAATGAAGTCCAAATATCTGTCAAAATGTCTTGAAAAATATGGATGACATCTGTGTCACTCAATTGTGCTTCCTGTGGCATATTTTCTCCCCACAGGTTCTGCAACACCTATTCCAGCTAAGGTGATACTCATTTATTGTAATTGCAGTATTGTTTTACTCACAAAAAACGCTCCATGATGCAGATGTAAAATTATTATTTATAACCATATCTTCTGTTTGTACACTGGTTATTCACATGAAGAAGGTCTGAATGGCATTAGCATAGGAGATGTGGAAAATAACAAAACCCTTTCACTTATCATTGATCTACAACTCCTGAACACAGCTCTCTTTAGGGAAAAATACATTTTATTTTCACTTTTTCCTCCCAGTCTACACGGTCTCCCAGTGCTGTACCTTAGGACTCTGGACACTTTCCCACTGTCTGGAAGCAAGGACGAGAGCACCCCGTCCAACCTACAATAGTGTAGGAAGGGAGGACATGGCTGGAGCACTGCCCCCCGGCTGGTCCTGTGCAATATGCGTACTAGATACCTGAAGGGGAGGCAGCCCTGGTTGCCAAGGGGAATTCTGGTGCATGCCCCCATTGGCAACCCAGTTGGCCGCGTCCGAGACCTGACTGAGTAGGCCTGCGGGCACCTGCACGCAGGATACTGAACTTGTGATGGGAACTAGACCAGAGTAGGCTCTACACTATCTACGGAGGGCCCCAGTAGAGGGGTCAGTGTTCAGTGTGGAGCCGTGAGGGCACATCCCGAAAATTAGGGGTGGGCTCTCTAGGGGAAATCCATACCAAGAGGGAGTCAGACAGATCCCAAAGTGGGGAGCTGGTCCCCTGATACATTGCCATAGACCATGAGCATCGACCGCCTGTGTGGGCAGCGTGGAGATGCAGGCACAGGTGCTCCCTGAGTAGGGAGACCACGCTGGCCAGCATGTGTGGGACCATCCATGGTTGGACTCAGAGTGTGCCTCAGGCTTGGAGAGTCGGGTAAAGTACGGGCCTGGTGCAGCTGGCTCATACCAGCATACCCATGCGTTGGAGACCCCCTGTGTGGGGCACTGGCACAGTAGCCCAGAAGATGCCTAACTACAGCTGGGCACCATACGACTCAAGATCCTAGGAGCTTGGAACACTTTCCCTCTGCCAATACAGAGTGAAAGTTCCCACGTCACCCATATGAGTTAGAAACTAGCACAGTTACCCGTGTGCAGCTTTGAGTACCTGGGCCGGGTCAGGTATGAATGGGAGTTGGCCTCTTCAACCCAGGCATCCATGTCTATGACCGGGTGGGGTGGTTCCTATGTAAATGCACCCATGGCCGAAGTGACCATGACGCGTGTATTTGCACATGATTATTCATGATAGGAACGGAGTCTGAGAGTTCAGGCCGATCAAGGTTCATGAGCACCATGGTGGTGGCTGTAGCCAAAGTGTCACCTGCCTTGGCAGGTTGGGGAATGCGCTAGTGCATAAGTGGTCGGGAAGTGCCGAACACCCATGCATGTTCACACTGCCCATGAGAGCTACTCTATCTATACTGTCAAGTGGGACACCAAGACTTATTAAGTCCGGTTGCAATAAGAGATTGCAGGAGAGGAGCCTCATAATGTTTTATATTGTTGGACTCAGGATGACAGGCCCAAGCCGTTGATAACGGTAGCTTTGTCATCCCCGGCCAGGAAGTGCCACTTCTAGGAAGTGGTCATTTCTAGGCACTGGAACTGGTTCTGGTGCCCAGTAAATTAGGCTTCATTCCATACATCCCGGGGGAAGCGCACATCTCCACATTCTCCAGATGATGCCTTTAAAACTCAGGAATCCAGAACAACACATCCCTGCTATTTGGGGCCTGTTGAGATAGATAGGGGGAGAGGTTGTGACACTTGGCCTCCCAAAGCCAGAGCCTAGCACCCTTAAAGATAAAGATCTGCATTCTAGGACCCCTTGGCAGACTTGGAGGAAATTTAGGGGAGATAATCTGTGGTTCACAGGAATACTCTTCGAACCAGCCCCATTTAAAAGGTTTTACTAACTATAAGTAGGGGTACTCAAAGTCTGCAACTTAGAGTACCATCAACCAGTGCTTCTCAGAGGAATCTGGTTGCCCAGGAGGATAACTGTCCAAGGATGGGGATCTACGCACCCTTCTTGATTAGAGACAGGCCTGAGGCTGATTGCCTGCTATGTGGCATCCTGAAGTGGCTCTCCAAGTGCAGGTCGGCTGCCCTCTGTTCCCTGCGGAGGTCTCAGGGACATCAAAGACGTCCTGAGAGAGACCTACATTGTGATTGGTAATATCTGGAGAGCGGTGCCCTCTATGCGTACATTGTGCCAGACTCCACCTGGCAGAATCAGTGTGCGCGTGGACAAAGAACTTAGGGCCCAATTACGAGTTTGGTGGCTGGACCGCCAAGGCTACAGTCCAGAAAAGACCTCAGAGTAGACGGTTTCCAGCCTGCTGTATTACAATGTGACCGCTGGCCCAGCGATGGTGTATCTGATGGCGGTGGACCAGCAGGGGATGTGGTCAGCAATACAAGGTGTATTTTTACATTTTTGTCAATGCAGGTGTGTACATTTTAACCAAAAGGTACACATATGCATGACACGTGTTAAAGTACTTTCTGCATGTACCATTCCATTGCTGGAGTCTGGGCCATATATGCCCAGTCCAGTCAATGGCAGAAAAATGCAAATTGTACTTACCTGTATTTTGTGGAATTTGGTAGATGTGAAGTTGCTGCTGTGAATGGGAGCCCTGGACAAAGGTGTCCACGTCGGAAACTAAAGTGGAAAGAAGGAAATGGGGAACTAGTACCTCATTTCCGTCAGTTCCACCAACTCAAAGCAGACGGTCTCCCCACCACAGTTGGATCGAGGGAACAGTACATCGTAATGTGGATGGTGGTACCCTTGTCTATACTGCCCTGTAGCAACTGTTTCTCCCCAGTCGCCATCATGGCGTTCGGCGGATAGCCAGTGGTGTCGGCGAGATTCCAACGATCCCTAGTTCAGTAATACACCAACATCGTAATTCGGGGTTTCTGTCGCCACCATGACTGCAGTGACTAGACCACCAAACTTGTAATCGGGCCCTAAGTCTGCAGACCGGGCACACCAGGTGAGGGGTAGCAATGTACTGCTTGTGCTACTGGTATGTGGCCCTTCACCAATGGGACCACTACAACCTGAGACAGCCTGTGAAGTGAACGGATCACTGTTGTGGGACCCTGCTGGGGGCTCTTTGAGGTTGAGTGAGAAGCATTTTTCTTTTGTGACCCTCTGCTGCATGCTCATTGTGTGCTGTGCCCGTTCATAAGTTGGAGCCTGCGGAGGTGTGGGTATGGCCCGAGGAGTGCTTTACGTGGCCTACTATTGCACGTCTGAACTTGTGTCTAGTGTGTTTTTCTGGATAGTCCAGTACTGCTAGGGTCATAGAGTACTGGGCAGAGTTCCTCAACCCAGAGGGATAGGGAAACCAAGTCCTGAGTGGAACCAGAAGGTCTGGTGCGGTTCAAGTCATCACTCCCCATCGAGGGGGTACAATGCTAGGAGTTGGTTGAAGAAACCTTGTGCCGTCCGGGAACCCCGAGTCATCGGGAGTACGGCACTGAGCACTTTCTACATGGGGATCAAACCTGTCTTGGGCCACTTGAAGTTTACGGGCATCAGACAGGTTGTCTCCAATCCAGAGACACTGACCTGATAATTTGTTGTGTGCAACCTGAATTGTCGAGGGTGGGTCGAGTCAACACACTCCGCTGGCAGCTCTCCATTTGGGAGGTGCTGGGTTTGGTTACTATTTGGTAACACTGGATTGTCTGGAAGGGCTAGGTGCCTCTGAATCTAACGGTTGGCCCTGGTGACCATCCTCCCGTGTTTTGCAGTCCTCTGAATGAACCTCCTATTCGGAGCCTGAACAGCTCCTCCTTAATTGTTTACTGGCTGATGTCTTTCCGGTCCCCCACCTTGACCTCAACACCTGGGGAGTTGTGATTAGCCGTGAGCTGCTGGGTATCCAGGGGAAACTGAATACAACCTTTGGGGTTGAGGTGGAGCGAGGTTTATTGGGGGCTGGTTGGCTGGTGGAGGGTTGGTTGGGAGCCGAAGGGTGTGCCAGCGCATGGGCATCCACTTGCCAGTTGTCAGAGCTTTGCATTAAGGTGCTGGAAGCAAGTGCATGCAAGAGTTTGTGAGTGTACCAGTGACAACTGATACCCGGGGCCCGTATCTAGGCATGGGGTGGATGTGAGTGAGTGAGTCTGAGCAAGAACGAGTGAGTGCTGGGGCAGCACTTTGGTGTTGCTGGGTAATCGGGCTCTGGCAGGGAGTTCATAAGGTTGACATCACATTTTACCCACACGGCTGAGGCCGTGGGTCCAAGTGGGAGTGTGACTATACTGTGATGTACATTGCGCTGCTACTGTGAGCCCCGAGGCGAAGCCTGGATTGCACATGTTACACTGATGGTAACGGGAGGGTTGTGGGAAAGGAATGAATGGTTTCCTCAAATGTATATACAGTGATCAATGTTTAGCATGGTGGGGTCTAATATCATGTGTTGCATTGTTCATTGAGATTCACTCCCAAATGTACATTGCATATTGTGCATAAACCCAGGGAAAATAGTACCTAGACCTGAAATCCGTAAGATACAAATCTCAGGTGAGGAAAAACATCACCCACTACTGACTAGTGCACAATCCAACAGCGCCCTGTTCCTCTGCCACTGGAATAAAAATGTGCAGATGTCCACCCGGTGCAATGTGATCCTGGGAGGCTGATAGTGGTGCGCCAGAAGGATTAACCGCAGAGAGCAAGAGAGAAGTGAAGACAATGTAGGGCCTGAAAGAGAAAGAAGGAATGGGAGCTCGGCCTATTAAAATCGAAGTTGGCAGAAAGATAAAGATGGGGTGTAGATAGAAGAGGTAGAGATAATGAAAAGTAGGGGAGAGAGAAGAAATGCGGAAAACTGGGTAAACGGGAGCAAAGAGAGAAGAAAAGACGATAAGAGGAGGAAGGAGGTAGAATGAGAGGAAGAAGAGGGTATAAAGTGAGACAGAGGTCCTGACTAAAGCAATGCCAATGCAAATGTATGTTTGGAGAAATCATAATGGCAAGAAAAAATGCTGTATATCCTGTAGCCACACGCAGAACTCCGGGTGTTATGAATCAATTCCTACGGATTGGAGAATACCCGTCGGGACCCATTTTTCCTGGACAAATTCAAATCGAATTTCCCAATTCATGTGAATTACTGCTCCAGTTTACCACCTGATGGTAATGGGAGGCTCGTTCAAGGTGGGGAGAGCAGCAGGGGGCAGGCGAACCCGTTATCTAACAGGGTAGAGTGCAAGCCGTGCCATGCGCTGAAGGAACGTCAGATTGTGATTGCACTGGCCAGGTGCAAAACACCGGGCTAGTTGTGAGTGGAGTGATACTCCACCCAGGGATATCATTCTGGCCTGTAATGAGCGACCAAGTGGAAGGGGAAAGGGAATAGGAAGAAGAGAGTCAAAAACAAGAACTAGATCAGAAGAGAGAGGGGTGAAGATAGGAAGCAGATAGGAGAGACAGCTTAGTAAGGAACTCGAGACCCATACTAGATGTGTCTTTATCACTGCTGCAGTAGGAGCCATGCCAACGGTTCCCAGGGGCTAGAGTGCCCCCCTGAAATCCTACTGCCTTTTAATACCGAGCTGGAAGATTAGTGGGCCCGTTTTTAGGCCTGGCGTTAGACAATACCTTTTCTGTTTTTTAATATGAATATGTATGCCGTCCATACTATTTACAGGGGCTTTCAGTCAGCATCTTCATAAATCGGCCTGCTCCAGTGTCATTCGCATGTTGGCTCTGCCTCCCACGCCATACAGCATGGGCCACAGGGTCCACACACTTCAGCAACTGACTTACCTGCTTCTGAGCGAAGCAGTCTTCTCTTGCACAGTGTACACATCGGCAAAATAAGCAATCCCTTTCAGTGCCTGCAATTACCGGTGGAATGTGTTATTTTACATATACAATACGTAGATGTTTTTGTATTAGAGACAGTGCTTGTTTTATACATTGTATGCTTTTACAGAAGAAAAAAAATCACAACCAAAATAAGCATTGGCAAAACCAAAATCTCAGCAGCCAACACCAAACAAATTGACTGTGCCAGTGCTTGTTTTTGCTTTCTTTAAAGGCAATGACACCTTTGATGCAAAGTCTCACATCGCTTCCTCTATTTTCTTACCCCACCCTTACACCAGCCACTCACATTCTGGTGCAAGTAACTATCTACGCCCTATTAAGACAATGCACGAATAAAATTGATTTTTAATTGCATAATTATGCATGTTTAAAATGTTTGAAGAATTTACATAGGTAAAATCTACTTAATGAAATTATTGTAAAATTGTGCTACAGTCGCTTTTCATGTAACATTATGTTTCCTTGGATTTGTTTTGATAGAAGTATAATGAGCCTGGAAATTACTCTTTTTTTAAACAATTTGGCTCCAAATTTTTAACTATTTAGTAAGGAGGAACTACAGCCCACGGTATAGGAACCCCGAGGTGGGACAAGTGGATTTGTAACATATTTCTTCCAATCAGTATTTAGAAATCAGTTAATTAGGCTTCTCCACACCCGCTGAAACAATAAAAGATATATTTACTACAAGCACACATAAATATACATGAATGAAGTGTTAGTTGAGGCAATGCCGGAGTACAAAATTATGCCCCATGGGAACGCGGAGCCGTATTTCATGAGAAAGTCGCGGCGTCTTTGAAGAAGAAGACATCTGCTCTTGAACCAAGGAATCTTCACTAGGGGACAGTTGCAAGCTTCTGGATGAAATGTTTTCCAGGACATATGCCCTTGGGGCGACCAGTGAGTGGAAGTGCTATCATTTTCAACAACCCTTCTTGTCACTGCCCTCTGTATCTTGGCAGTGCTGAATCTGCTGTGTACTTCATTATTGTGGCCTTGAGATAGTCTCTGCGGAATGTGCCAATGCCTGCTGTCGAATGTCATCTCTCTGATTAAGAGAGAGAGTGCGCGTGCGTGCGTGTGTGTGGGCTCTGATGGCACCAAACAAGTGAAGCAAGTGAGTCCGATCATTCACAGAAGAGCTCATTGTCTCTCCCATACAAGCATCCACCCATTCACCGTTTTATTCACCCGCTGATATCCATCTGTTTACCTTTACATTCTGTCATCCATTCATTGTTTCAGCCATCATTCAGTCTTTTACCATCAATCCATCCATCCGTTCATCCATCTTTTCACTCTTTCACCCAGCCAGCCTTTCACATATCCTTTCTACCAGCAACACATCCTTTCACCAATGCACCCCTTCTCCTAACCTTTCACCCACCCAGGCATCCTTTCTCCCATCCACCTTTTCACTCATCCTTTCACCTTCCCATGCATTCTTTCACCCAACTGCCTTTTCATCCACCCATGCATCTTTTCATCCATCCAACCAATCACTCATCTTTTCACCCACCTACACATCTTTTCACCCTTTCACCCATCCCTTCACCTACTCGTAAGTCCTTTCACTCATCCACTGTTTCACCCACCAACGCACCCTTTCACCAATCCACCTTTTCATCCATCCTTTCACCCATCCACCCATTATTTCACCCATCCACCCCTCTTCCTTTTTGACCTACCATCCTTCTATCTCTTTTCTATCAACCCATTTTTCTTAGCATTAAGTATGAGCTTTTGTTTGTCAGTTGCATACAGAAGAGGCCCATAACGAAGTGTGTGTGGCGGAATAAGATTCTTTTAAAATTCCTGAGTCACTGCGCCCCTTTTAACCATTCTTGCGTAATGTGTAACGCGAGCTCCTCGGTGATCTCTTCTGACACATGCAGCACCGTGTCAGTAACAGCTCACAGCCCTTTACTCTACCAGCAAGCAACAGGCCATCCTAAAAAGAATTCCCTATGCCCAGCCAATAAGTCAGTAGAGGGATCGCATGGCTTCCACGGGGCCCCGGACAAGATATATTTTGCGGCCACCTGTTGTAACAAGTCTGAATGATATTACCAGTTTTCTGCTTATTAAAGCCTGTATAATGCGGAACAAACTTTCAGAAATGGGTTTCACACAAAACAATTGAAATATGTCTTTTCAGCGGCTCAAAAGTTCTAAAGATGACATTGGGCAAAGAGACAAGAGACAGATGTAAAGGTAGGTGGAGACAAAGAAAGTTTGAGATATAGAAATAGGCAGAGGTGAGCTAAAGAGAAAGTTTACTTTCTCAATGGGCCCCTCAGAAGCTAGGGGCCCTGGTAATTGCCCACTTTACTCATGCCTTAAAAAGTCTCTTGCCGAGAAATGATAAAACTAAATGACCTAAACAGCACCTACAAGCTCCGACAAGACCTGCGGCCACACCATTAGATCCCATGACCCATCAACCAATCAGTTATGATACAACTTCTATTGTAATAAACAAAAGTACTGCAAATACACTACATTGCTACTGATAACCCAACCAGATTCCAGTCAATGTTGGAATTCTCAAAACCAGGGTGGACAGATAGGTTCTACGAAGCCATACTATCTGTCTAGCACAGCATAACACATTGATATTAGAAGCTGTCTCTCTCCAGCTAAACTGTATCCCGTCCCGCTAAAGATCTTTCATCTTGATTGCCTCACTGCTCTGTGTGGTGTTGCGGGGTGTCAGTGGCGCGCCGGCTCCATTATCATAATGCACGCATGTAATTAGACTCCGCACACCAGTTGTCGTTGTTAAACAGGCCCCGGCTACACTGCAGTTACATCGCATGCACTAAGACCACACCTGAGGGGCCACACCTCCTTTTATTACCTCATACCCACGTGACCCATGGGTCATTTCAATACAGTAATATACCAGAGGGGCCATGAGAAAACACCCCTCTTACTGTGCTCTCTTTGGTAGTGGTCGCGACACTGTTACGTCACGGGCGCAACACTACATCCCTCCAAAAGCACAAAACAAAAGAATAAAGTTCAAACAGTGTTATCTTGTAAGACAAAACGTTCAGACAAGATAATCTCACAAACAAGTCGAGGAAGTGGGGTTTCTCCTCAACGTGTACCTTGACTCTTCAGTTCTCTTTGAGGGCGACAGGGCGTTGTCACAGCTGGCACCGTGGTTACCCTCGTGATCCAGGGACTCGGGACCACCACTCACAGGCTCACTCATTGGCCTAGGCCCTCTCGGTAGGTCATCATCTGAGACCTCATCTCCATCAGACGAGACAGGGTTACTGGCCATCTCTGCTTCAGTGTTAGATGCTTGGGGATAGAACCTTTTGAAGTGGGAAATGTTTTGGGCAACTTGTTCTGTTGCTCGCTGAGCAATTATTGAGGAGCCTTGTCGCTGAGATACAATCCACTGGCGATCTTCATATGGTGCTCAGAACTTCCTGCCTGGGAACCTGTCCTTCAGGAGACCCCAGTCTCCCACTTGCAAGTCTGAAAGGCGAGATCGCCGCCGAACACTGGCTCGGTCATCGAAGCGCTTTCTTTTGAGTTACTCCTTGGTTCTGTCAACTATTTCCAGAGTCCAAGATTCATGGTGGGGAATAACATCCGTGACAACTCGCCCCATAGAAAGGTGAATCAGGGCAAACCCAGTTGTAGAGTGGGGTGTCTGACGGTAATCTCTCAGGAATGAATACACTGCAAGTTCTGGCATTTCATGTTTCACAACAGCGATTCGTACTACTTTGTTCAGCGTTCGCATGAACCGTTCTACTTCCCTATTGGCTTGTGGCCATCGTGATGTTATTTTTTGGTGTTTGACGGGAAGGGATGTAAGGTATTCGGCAAATTCCTTTCCTTGAAAAGGTGGACCGTTATCAGTTCTGATC
Organism: Pleurodeles waltl; assembly: GCF_031143425.1. Classification (NCBI taxonomy): domain Eukaryota; kingdom Metazoa; phylum Chordata; class Amphibia; order Caudata; family Salamandridae; genus Pleurodeles; species Pleurodeles waltl. The sequence continues at coordinate 484,684,543 of NC_090438.1, read as the reverse complement.
GCTTGTAGCACTCCATGAGTAGCAAGTATCTTTTCTAATTTCGGTATTACCTCCTTCGCTGGTAGAGATTGAACAACCTCTACCTCTGGGTATCGAGAGAAATCGTCAATCAGTACCATCATATGCTTTCCATCTAGAAGGCTCCCAAAATCAAGGGTGGCTGCAACCCAAGGTCTTGTGGGTCCTTCTTCAGTTTCTATGGGGACTGGCACACTTTGCTCTCCTGTTACTTGACACCAATGGCAGGAGCGCACTAGCTCTTCAACTTTCAGATCCATCATTGGGAACCATTCCTTAGTTCTCAATCAACTCTTCATCTTAACCATACCTTGATGGCCAACGTACGCTAGTTGAACCGCTCTTTCGTCAGACTGGTAGGGATTACCAGCCGATGTCCTCGGAGGAGACAGCCTTCACCACTAACAGTCAACTCTTGACAGATGCAGTATAGGGCTCCCATAATGGTGTGCGCGTCAGGTGTGAGGCTATGCCATTGGTTCTGCATTGCATATGCCTGAGTTTCCATTGCCCGCATGGCTCGTTGTAGGTTTTCGTCCTGAGCTGTGGCCTGTTGGATAGCTTCAACTGAGATGGGTCGAAGTCTGGACCTTTCCATTATGCACCGGACATATTCTTCTATTTCCTAAGCCTCACTTTCTTCAGTGAGGGTTGCTGGTCTCGAATGCCTGGATAGATAATCTGCTGGATTGCTCTGGCCTGGGCGATACTCCACTTTACGGTTGTACTCCTGCAGCCATAGCATCCATTTCTCAATGCGAGGAGGTGGCTTAGAAGCAGTGCAATTAAAGAGTGGGATCAGTGGCTTGTGGTCAGTCATGATAGTGAACGGGTGGCCATATACATAGAGGTGAAAATGCTTGCACCGGCCAATGTATAGCAAGTGATTCTTGTTCAATCTGTGAGTATCTTTGTTCTGTGTCCGATAATGATCTGCTGGCATATGCCACTGGAGCCCACTCGTCTTCTCGCAGTTTCTGTAGGAGTATGGCTCCTAGCCCTGTTGGGCTGGCATCCACAGCTATGGTGGTGTCCTTCCTAGGGTCAAAATATCGCAGGGTCGTGTCTGCCGACAAAGCATCTTTAGTTGTCTGGCATGCATCCTCTTGGGCCGGACCCCAGGAACACAACGTGTTGGCTTTGGTCAAGTCTCTTAGTGGTTGTGTGAGGGACGTAAGGTCTCTGATGAATCTCCTACATTAGTTCACCATACCTAGAAAGCTACGGACTTCAGTCTAGTTGGTGGGCTGGGGAGCATCCTTGATATCTGCAACGTTGTCAGGGTCCGGTCAACCCCCTCCAAAGAGAATACATAGCCGAAGAATTTCAATTTATCCTTCAGGAATTCACATTTCTCTTGGTGGAGAGTTAGACCAGATTCTTGGATGCATTGAAGGACTTTTTTCAGTTGAGCATGGTGTTCTGGAATAGTTTTGGCATAAATCAAAATGTCGTCCCTAACATTGATGACTCCAGGTAAGTCTATCAGCAGCTCCCGAATCGTGTTCTGAAACACCTCTGCCATGCTAGAAATCTAAAAATTCAGCCTCTGGTAGCATCAAAGTCCCACATGAGAACGACATGATATATCTTGACTCTTCTGCTAAGACTAGTTGGTGATACCCTGACCAAAGGTCTAATTTCGAGAACCAGCCGGCCTCGCTCAGTTCCCTGATGAAGTCATTGATGGTAGGAGTCAAATGGCATTCTTTTTTGATCGCAGAATTGAGCAATTTCATGTCTATACAGATTCTGACCTCTCCTGGTTATTTTGGTTTCCTAGCCACTGCAATCAGTGACACCCATGGTGTTGGACCCTTTACCTTTTCAATAATGCCCGCAGCCTCCAGTTTCTCTAGTTCTCTTTCCACCAGAGGCTGGAGGTGGAAGGAAACCCGTCTATGGCGGAGGGCTGCAGGTTGGCACTGGTCTATGTGGAGGGTGATTTCTTTGGATTTGAGGCACCCTATTCCTTCCAATACTTGAGGACTCGAGAATGTCACTGACTGATTCAACATAGACACCAAGTGTGAAGGTTACGATACCTAGAGCTCCAGCCGTGTGACATTGCAGCAGTGTGCGCTGACCCTCTTCTGCCACGTCTACGTAGGCCTCTACTTCATGTGGTCCATGACAGATGGGAGATTGGAATCTGCCTCTCATTGTGAGTGGCTGAGCTAGTCCATAGGCAAATACTCAGACATGGGTCGGCGTCAGGGGTGGTCTCGGCTGCAAGCTTTGATATGTGGCCTCGGCCATGACATTGATTGACGCTCCAGTCTCTGCTATAGCTGCCACTGGGCATCCTGCTATGATTACTTTGCACTTAGGTAGCCGTTCATGTTTCTGGGTGCAGTGCTGATCGTGAAGATTGAGTGCACTGTTTGTGTTTCGTCCTCATCATCGTTCCTGTCACTGCTTGAGCTTGAACTTCGAGGGCCGTGTTCACAGTAGTTCAAAGTGGTGTGCTCTTCGTCAGCCTGCACACTTTGATGAAGTGGTTTGGTTAGCCGCACCCTGCACATGTTTGTCCTTTGACAGGGCAGGATGATAAGGCGTGTGGTGGTCCTCCACATGGTCTGCATATTCTCTGTGACAGCGTTTGTTTCCTTTTTAGGCCTGTAGGGTGTGGGCGTTAAAACGGCTACCTGCTCTATTTTGCCAGGGCTCTGGAGTGCTGTCTCCATGTGTGAAGCTCTCGCTTTCGACAGTTCTTTTGTTCTTCCCATCGTCAATATGTCTGCTAGGGATCGCCCTGACTCCTCTAAGATTCTATCTCTTAGTTTCGCTGACGCATACCCTTGGATAATTTGCCCTCGAATTTCATCGTTTTCATTTTGGAAGTTGCATGTGGTGGCCAACTCTTTTAGTCTCATGTAAAACGTGTCACTGGACTTCCCTGGGTTTTGCTGTGCATGCCGGAATATAAACCTCTCATAGTCTACATTGACCATGGGTTCAAAATGAGCTGTGACGGCTGCGATGAGGGTCAGGTGTGTTTTTGGCATTGCTTCCGCAATTGTTTTTGATATTCTATATATATCTTTCCCTCCTAGGTGCAGTAGCATGCCTCTCTTTTGGATATCTTCAATTTTCATGGCTTCAAAGAAGAGCAATACTCTCTTGACCCAGTCTTTCCACCTGGCTGCCTGTGCTTATGGGGCACCCTCCACTATGAATGGTTCTATATGGGGTATGGTATTCATCTTGTGTTTCTCCTTTCCTCTTTTTTTTGTTTCATTTATTCAAATTTTCTTTTGGACCCGCCCTGTTTCTTTAGCAGCTGAGTGCACAGCTCAAAATTGGGAGTCACTCCTACTTGGGCTGGTCAGTGGGCAGGAGGGAGCAGCACAATTCACATCCTAGAGGGGAGGTGGCAGCACTAAACAGGTGAGATACTGTCCCTTTAAGAAACTCTGAGGCCGGGGTGGGCGGTGCCTCATCTGACTCACCGGCACCTTTGTTCATTCACGCTGCTTCCCCGAAGCTGGGGAAAGCCTTCAGCCATGGGGAGGAACTTAATCATCGTGTTGCCATGGAGAGGCAATGCTCCTAGTGTCACCACGTGACCGGCAGCACCATTCGACCGGCACGGGCACCGCACGCCAAGAAGCAAGGCAAGCGGCCGCCGAGTTGTAAGAGCGCAGGTAAGCACCCTCGTCACCAGTGTGGTGTTGCAGGGTGTCAGGGGCGCGCCGGCTCCATTATCATAATGCGCGCATGTAATTAGACTCCGCACTCTAGTTGTTGTTGTTAAACAGGCCCCGGCTACATGGGCGTGCTCCGGTGCTGCAGTTACATTGCATGTACTAAGACCACGCCCGAGGGGCCGCACCTCCTTTTATTACCTCATACCCACGTGACCCATGGGTCATTTCAATACAGTTATATATCAAAGGGCTCATGAGAAAACACCACTCTTTCTGGGCTCTCTTTGGTAGTGGTCACGACACCGTTATGTCATGGGCACGACAGTACATCCTGGAACACCCTCTGTAACGAGCTAAAAGCTGCCTTCATACATCCTTGTTGTTGTTGACTAATTAGGTTTCAAACTATCTCACATGAACAATAAGGTTATATACATTTTTGGTTCCAAAGTACCTTTCTTGCTGGAACAACATTCATGAAAAAATCCCATGAGAAAATCAGTTCAAATCAAATAGATGTAAGGCTACCCAGAAGCTCCATGGGGCAGTCAACAGGTGAGTGAGTAAAAGATTGCTGCCGATGTGTTCACTTAATCATGCTCGCAGGTACACTTGATGGAAGGATTAGGTACCAAAGCAAAGTTGCTAAATCTTGTGAGAATGAAGTGGGATTCGGAAGGTGACATGAGACGGGAGACAACAGAGCAAAAAAAGAATGAGGGAAGATGAAAGCAACAGTTTGTATTTGAAAGGAAGTTCAATCTTTGAGCGATAGCCCAAGCTGTTTGTTCATAAGAAGGAGTTGTTGAGATTGAATACCTCTGCATAGTCCTGGTGCATTATCTGGACAGCGTCTCTGTCCACCCCTCCCTAACGAGCTCAATAATCCTGCTGGTAAACTGTAGACAATTCATTTAGCTCTGCATTTTTGTTGTCATAAGAACAGGAGGGTACTTAAAGGTTACTGGTAGGAAATTCACCTTTTCTACATGATCATCCCACATCATTAGACTGTTTCTGGACATTACGTTTGCCTGTTCTACGACTTTGTGCACTGTGATCCAGTATTCAATGCAACAGTGCATATCTTTTTGTAAAATTGTTTGCACCAGATTGGGTTATTTAACTGCCCAGAAGGCTAATGTAGGTTGGTGCAAAAATTGCACCAATAGTATTGAAGGTAAATGTCATACGTGAGCAGAGGCGTGTTACACCACCAACACAAATTACAAAAATATATGGCTCCAGCAGAGAGCATATTTGTTCAGTTTAAAATTACAATAAGAAACCATGGCAAGTAACAGTGCCTTTGCATGCAGAAAACACGCTTATGTGTTAGCTAGGTCACTCCTAAAGTGCTGTGCAAGCACGCAAAGCTGGGTGGTTAGTGCATAAAAGTGGGATGTGCTAAATATTAGGAAATGTATGCTGGTAACAGACGATAGTTACAAATACTGGCTTCAGCAATTGCTACAAAGAGACGGGGTGCCTGAAAACATGACCTGAGGGCAGGAGTGACTAGGGAGGCTTTCTGCAGGTGTAATAACTCACTGAGATGTAGGTATTTTCATTTTTCTATCTATGCAAAACCTAAAGAAAGTTCTTGGGCATACCCGTAAAGGGTTTGTACTTGCTGGGCAAAACAAATCCAAGGTTTGTCTTGCTTGAAGCTCTTTGGAGTGAAGAAAAAGGCTTCCGCATAACCTTGTGGTAGAGGTACCTGCCTCATGGAGTCCTGACAGGTGATATCTTCCAGTCTTGCTCTGCTAGGTGATTTTGATTTTGAGAACCTAAAAAGTGACTTAGGGCCAGATGTAGCGAGTCGCAAACGTCTCGCAGCGCTATTTGCGACCTGCAAAATGCGAAATGGGATGTTCAAATCCCATTTCGGAGTACCAAATAGCGATGCGACTTATTACCGACTCGCAAAAATTGCGACCTGATTTTGTGACCCACAATTAGGAAGTCGCAAATTGCGAGTCACTAACCGTACGCAAAAGCCAGTCGCAAATTGCGACTAGTCACAAAAAGCCCGTTTTGCACTCCCAGATTACCACTGATTCAGAGCAGGTGGTAAGCAGAACCAAAGTATAAAAGGAGACCCTGAAGTCATCTGGGCTACTCAAAATGGCTGCACTATATGTGATGGAGGAAGAGAGTCCAGGCTGCGCAGCAGAGGCGGAGGACGCAGATACAGAAGAGGATATACCAAACCAGGCAGACACTATTTAAACAAACTGAGGAGGAGATATATGAGAAATACAGACTGAGCAGCGCTGTTATCTTAGAGATAATTGAACTGCTGAAACCTCAGCTTGAACGCCAGACAATGCACGGCTGCGCCATCCCCACACATGTGCTATGCTCACTGCACCTCTTGGCCTCTGGGAGCTATCAGGGGGTTATTGCTGTGGCAGGTAGGGTATCCCAAAGTGCACTATCAAGATTCTTCAGACGTTTCCTACATGCCATACTCGCACACATGTCCAGATATATATACCTTCCCAGGAATGAGGCAGAAATGAACAGCACCAAGTTGGACTTCTACAGAATTGCCAACTTCCTCCATGTAATAGGGTGTGTGGACGGGACACATATACCAATTTACCCACCTGCAAATCTGGAATGTGTGTTCCTCAATAGGAAATGTACCCACTCACTGAACATCCAGTTGGTAAGTGACGCCCATAATGTCATTACTGACATCGTGGCTAAATATCCAGGGAGTACACATGATGCATACATATTCAGGCACAGTGGGATACACCAATGCCTAGAACGTGGGGAGTTTGGAGAAGGATATTTATTAGGTACTGGGGAGTACACTCTGAAGCCTTACACACATGTCACTGCATAACCCTGTGATACCCTGCTAAATATGCCTGGCAATCAGAATGAGAGGCAATACAACATTGCACATCGGCGGACCAGAGCTGTCATAGAGAGGACGTTCGGCTTGTTGAAGTCACGATTCCGATGCCTGCACAAAAGTGGAGGAGCACTTCAGTATGCCCCAGAAACAGCATGCAAGATAGTTGCCACCTGTGCCATCCTACACAACATTGCCACCAGACGTGGGCTATATCCCACCGCTGAAGACACAGATTTGGAGGATGAGGAGCAAGAGCTACCACACAGACAGCCTGGGGATAGAAGCATCTCAATGGAGGGCAGACAGAGACAGAACCACATTGCAACTCACTACGTTACGTAGCAACCGTGACAACAGTCACTAATGTAAGACACACATAGCCAAGTTGTGTGGTCAAACAAACTAACCCTTTTCTTGCAGGACTATAATGTTTAAATAATTGTTAACTATACTACAGTATGCAAAAAACTAGTGTAATCTGACACATTATGTCCATGTGCCTCTGTAACAGTAAGTATCAGTAGCTCACAGCCTACGACTGCGGCCACCGTGACTCACTCCAGCTTGGTCCCCTGAGCCCTGCCGTGCACTGCTACTCCGCAACACACGGGCATCAGTGGCAGACACACTACTCACACTGGAGACCTCTTCACTGTCCTGCGGGGTAACCCCAATGCCCCTTGCAGCCTGTCTGGTCTCCAGCAGATCCAGCACATGGCTGATGCGGCCAAGTCCTCATGCCACATCTCCTGCAAAATGCCCCAGTTCCAGTTGCAGGTTGACAGTGCGCCTTGACAGGCAGATTGTATTGGTTGCCAGGCGCCATATGGACACACCTAGCCTGTCTAAACGGGCAGCAGTGGTGCGCTCCCTGCGCCGTGACTGTGCCCTGTCAGCCACCAGTTCCCTGACCAAATTGTCAATGGAGGTAGTCAGGTTACCCAAGTGAGTGTTCATTGTTGTGAACTGGTTGTCCACATTTGCCAGCCCATGGGTGATAGTGGTCGCAGTCGTGAGAGGTTACGGTTTATGAACCTCATTTGTCTATTTTGCAGGCGCTGACTCTGCAATAAGGATGCCTCAATTCCCACAAAATCCTCATCGGACACATCCTCCTTACGCACAGAACGCAGTGTGCATCGTCGTCTACGCACCGCGCCTGATGATCCATGTGTTTGGCTATCCATAGGCATTGGCCCTGGTGTCCCAATGGCTGCCTCCATACCCGGAGCAGGATAGGCCATGGTCTCCTGTGCCGATTGAACGGGTGGTGTTGTCCTGCACTCCCCTGCGGTGTCTTTGGCAGCCTCCTCCTGTGTGCCTGTGTGTCTGTTCCATGATCCTCTCCCTGCACAGTGGTGCTGATGGGGGACCTTGTGGGAGACCTGTGGGACATAGGGGATACACTGTCAGTATTGCACTTATGTTTGATGCCTCAAAATAAACATTTGCCTATATTTGGACTACTGTACTACATTGCCCATAATGCACTGTTCAATAGGTTGCTAAACTGTGAATGGAGCTACTCTGGAAGTGCCTGCTGATGTGTACTGTGATTGTATGCATAGTGTATAGGCTGGTGTAAATGCATTTATTTTGGTACTTACTATTTGTTGTTCCTGGTGCAGAACTGTCTTTGTCTCCCAAGCCCAGTACAGCGTCCGGCTCCAGAGTTGTCTCCACCATGGTTTCTATTGCTGTAGGGGGTGGAACAGTAGATGGCCCTCCTCCAGTGCCATGCATCTCCCTCATGCGCTCTGCACCCTCTCCTTGGTCCTGGAGTGAAGGTCATACCACCTTTTGTGGATTTCATCCAGGGTGCGGTGGCTGACACCAATGGCATTGATCTTGTTCTGGATGTCCTGCCAGATCTTCTTTTTTGGCTGTCAGGGACACTCATTGTTGCCTTGCCAAATAATTCTTCATGGTGCAGGCATCACTCCTCGGTCAGCACCTTCAGCTTCTTCTCAGAAAACTTAATTTTGCGTTTTCTGCCTCCACTGGGTGTCTCCTTGTCCTGTGTAGCCATTGTTGCTGCAGCTCCTCTCACCTGGGTGTGGCTCTGCAGTTTGGGCTGGGTGGGCTCCTTCCTCCTCCCTATTCCATGTGGTTACTTCCTGGTTCTGATGTCATCACTCAGAACTAGGAAGTGGGTATTTCAAAATTTTAATTCCACCTGCATGCAATTTGCGAGTCAGTCGCAATTTGCGACACCGGACCACACCCTTTGGGCAATTTGCGAAGTCGCAAAATGCGGTGCGACTCCGCTGCGATTCGCTATTTGGAATAGCGATTTTTACTGGAATATCGTTTTGCGAGTCGGAAATAGCGATTCGCAAGGAGTTGCTATTTCCGACTCGCAATTTTTTGCGTTCCTACATCTGGCCCTTAGTGCCTGATTTAACCTTTCGCAGATGGGTACTCTGCCATCATCTTGACAGATATCTTGTCCATTAGGGTATAATGTACCTATAATTAGGTGGGTGGGATATATGTTATATTAGTGCCATGCTCTAAATAAGGTCGCATGTCTGAAAGTGAAACTTTGAACCTGGGTAAGATAGCAAAACTACTCCACTGGAAAAAATGACGTTAGCAGCTGCAAAGTTTGTTTTGTCTCAGTCAGAGATTTTTGTGCCAAAACTGAGGACTTCATTAGGAGTTTGTTGATGACACTACTGACTTTCAAGAGGGCCCGGCCATCTTTAGCTTCCTTCCTTATCCACTGGAGGGAAACTTTGGCCAGTACGACCTGTTTGGCTTGCCCCCACTTCATCATGATCAGAGCGAAATCACACCTAGGATCCAATCATCCATGAGCTGTGGCTTCTGATTGCCATTGGAATTTTCTATTTGTTTTTTTGCATGAAAACCTTATAAAATCATATCACCAGTTCCTCATATCAAATTGTGACTGTTTTTAGTGTCTTTTTCCTAACCTTTTCTTGACTTCTGAACATTTGGCTGAGATGTTTTTTTGTGTTGTGTTCTTACTTGAAAATAGTTTGCTATGGCTTTAACTTAACATGCAAATCTCTCTTAAATTGCTAGCTGCTTGTGCCTTTGCTGCCAGGGGGCTGAGCAGAGATTCTCTTAGAACTGTTTTGAGACCTAACCAGATTGTCCTTATTAGGTGGTCGGGCCACTCGTTCCAAGTTAATAACCCCATTTCTGACAATTCCCTTTTGTGAGAGGGACTACAGTCCTCTCTACGCAGAGTGGTGGTAGCATGTTTCTAGTCAGGCACACAGGCTTCCTGTACCCATGTGAGGGGACTACATCCAGCTCTCCGTGTAAAAAGCCTGTTCTGTCTTTATCAATGGGGGTCATTGAGCTTCATCATCACTGGAATATTTATAAAGGATGCCTATACATGTGCATTGTGTTTGGGGGGTTGAGTGTGATGTTGCATAAATGTTATTGCTACCCCTGAAGTCACAATGATCATCCATGGCTGACAATCTTTGCATTTTGTTGACAGAAGTACTAATAGATTTGTTGGAAAGTGGCGCACTGAAAGCTATATTAATGTGCATTCACTTTAGGTTACTAGACAGAACTGCTGTGGTATACCCTTTAAACTTCATGTTTATTCAGTTAATTAAACTACATGTGAATCTTCATGATGTTAATTACTAGTTTTCATTTAAACGATAATAGATTTCAATGAGAACTGCTTTAAATGTTACAAGTGAAGTTGAGAATTGCAGTTCTGGACTATACTTAGTGTAATGTACTGACAGAGTTATTTCATTTTAAATCTACTGTAACATGAACATTGACAAAGCTTATTAATGTTGAATTTATAATTGTAAATATTATATATGTTCATTATTTGCATAAATGAAAGTGCCATATTTATTCACTTTGTTTAGCCTATGCGAGGCCTGCAAGGCCCTGTTTCCTGACTGTATGGAAAAATGTTTAGTCATTCTTGCTAACATGTCTTTATTTTCAGACTTTGTTCCCATGAAAGGCTAGCTTTGAAACAGATGCTCTATTGTTTTACACATATTGAGCCTGAGAAACTAACCTTGAGCACAGTACATCCAGGAACTTTGGAACCAGAGTATGTATACATCTGTTTCAACCCACACGGATGAACTAAAATGGATGTCTTCTACCTACAGATCTCACCACCCTTACCCTTTATTGCAAAGCTTTGCTGAGACACAGAAATTTTCCCCTGACCCCAGGAAGAAGACTCTTGAACAAGCTTCTGACATGCTGACGCTGTCTTCTATTACCTACTTTTTGCCCACCTTGGTTGGTAATGTTTTCCCCCCCCAGAGGTAATTTTTCCAAAATATTTTTGTACTTTTCCTTTTTACATTTTTGCCTGCATTTGCTCAGCCCAGCACATGGTAACCTTGTCTTGCTAATCTGCAGGGATTTCCCTTGTCCTAGCTAAATGAGCTTAGATGATATATGCATGAAAGAATTGAACAGCACTTGTTTTCTGTACATCCAATAATTTTCATATATTTGATATTGCTTTTGTTGACTGTTTAGTCCTATTGATGTTAGTTTGTTTTAATCTTTTGCGTTACCTTGGTCAACCAATGGTGATTCTTTATAACTTTGTTTTGAGAATTGTCTACATGACTTTGAACTTGCAATAAAACCCCTTGACTATTCTTGACTAGTGCTTACTTAGTGTGGCCACAAGGGTAATATTGTAATTCTAAATTGATTTGTTGCAAAATTCGGCTGCCTTATGTTTCCTCACCCTCATGCTAGGTGAAAAATGTGTTTACCTCGTTTAAAGCATAATCTTGAGTAGTTACTGTCCAATAGTTCATTCTGAAGATTGATTAAGTTCCAGCGGTATTCCTCTGAAGTGGATGTGTGAGTATTAATAGGGTTTGCACTTGTGTTGCTTTGGCCTGAGATTGTGGTAAAGGTTGATGTTGTGAAGTGTTTTGCGGAGTTTTTGGACTTGTGTAGTTGTGTCACTTAATGCTAAGAAGCATTTGTTGCTGTTGAATGGATCCACCGTAGCCTATGATCCCAGGATAACACGCAAGTGTAGAAGACACTTGGTTAATTTATTGTCTGCAGTAAGGTGCTTGTAGTAAAATGTCATAAACGGTGCCAATAGTTTTCCTTGAGTGAATGTGGGTTGGTTGGTATTAGGTGAATCCTGAGCGCACATAGAGGATCTTTGTCAACTGGAGTGAGATTTTCTGGACAAGTCTCATTCGCTGTTTAATTGAGAAAGCATAGTCAGAAAGTGTAGCTCTGTATTGCTTTGAAGTGTTTGGTTACCCTATCCTGTAGTGGGCAGACAGGTTGTTGGTTTTTAGCTCACAATATCTTTTATAAGGTTTGTGTGAAAGCGATTGTGTGAGAGACAATTGCAAAGGAGGGTGCATTGCTGCAAGGAGTATGATTGACGTCATTGTGTGCCACGCTGGTATAGGTTGGTTGGTGTGAAGCCGCACTTGTATTGGTGGACCCCGTCACAAAGTATCACGCTGCTATTGGTTCAGAACACTGAGAAAAGAATTGTGATAACAAAGATACCTGCTGATTCAAACAAAAAGCTGATTGTGAATTATTGAATTTCATTGAAAATCAAGTTCTGTAAAGGATTGAAAAGTCTGATTAAAGGAGTTGTATTTATTCCAGTTAGAGAGGGAATATGGACCCCACCCGAAGGTACTCCAGGTCATTATGTTTTGTCTGAAAAAGGTCTTCATGCATGTTCATGGCTTGAGCAATAGCATACGGCTAATGAGAAAGAAGGCACATTATTATTTCCTCACTATGGAACATTTAATTTAAGAATCATTGAGAGCCTGAGGCGAGTACTTTATGAAATGAAACTGCATCCAAGACCCACACAATTTGAAGCTCTTAATACTTGGGAACACATGGCTCATCAGAAACAGAGAGATAAGTATGAGAGTAGAATGAAGAAAGAATTAAGGACAGTTGCAAAAGCAAGATGGGATAGTCAGCAAAAAGCGTGAAGAGCAGGTATCACTGAAGGAGCTAGGCTGTATCCAGCCTTATTAGTGATGAAGGAGAAAGCACCAGAAGAAAGACTATGAAAAATACAGATAACACCGAGCAGTCAACAGATGCTGAAAAAAAGACTGAGGCTTATGAGAGAGAGATTTGGATGATTAATTTATAAATCAGTTATTGTTAAATCATCCACCTCCATACAATTCCAAGCCGATAGGAACAACAAATGAGATACCTAGAATTGGTGCTTTTGATGTGCTGTTTGCACCAGTTGAATAGACCCTAAACCAAACAGTACCAGTTTCAGATGTGAGTTCAGTAGGACAGACTTCTAATGTAAATCAAACAGTTCAGAGTTTTAGCACAAATCAGTCAGTTTAGAGTTCTAGCCCAAATCAGCCAGCCCAGCGTTCCAATTTGAGTCAGTCTGTGCAAAGTTTCAGATCACAACCGCCTGTGCAAAAGTTCAGTCAAAATCAGCCCATGCAGAATTAAAATGCAAATCAGACAGGACAAGGCTCAAATACCATTTTGACAGGACATAGCATAGGAATGGTAGTTCCGCAGAATCTAATGATGAACCCAGATGCTTTGACAGTCCTAGGGACGACAGGTCCTGTTGTTCCTTTGTATGCTCCAGGCATGACTTGGAATGATCCGCACATGTTAAATGTAGTGAATGTTCAGAATGTTCAGAATGTCCTGAATGCCCCAGTTGCATCAGACAGTGCACAGGGATTTGTGAGCCCAAATGGTTCAGAAATGAATTTTCTTCCAAGAACATTGACACCTACATGGATTTCAGATCCGACTTCATTGACAAGTCAGACTGGATATACCCCTGATATGAGGTTTTCTCAGAGATCTTCATGAAATTGTGTGCCCAGAACAGAGTCTCCTAAGCAAATCGACTATAGTACCCTAAATAGAAGGTTACCCATTAATACAACAGAAGGCATGTCTATTGCAAGTACCTAGCATCAATCAATTGCAGGTCATCCAAGAGCAGAAATGTTACAGGATAATCCAATACATTTATGAGACTTTACTGCCCAGCAACTGAATGAGTGGCTGAATAATTTGAGTTCTGAAGGTGCACCAGGATGAATGAGTTCCATTGCAAGAGCAGAACACATTTCAGAAAGAGATAGACCATTGGGTATATCCAGATTGAAATTAGAATTAAATTAAATGATATTGGGAAATGTGGACACAGTTCACTTAGAGATTTACACTAAAAATGAGTTGAGGTTTGTATGCAAATACATTACAAAGCGAGCAGGTCAAGCCTCGATAGACTAGCTGAATTAGCCCAGAGATATGATGTTGATTTGGAGAAATCAAAATCTTTGAAGAGAATTTACAGAGTTGACTATACTGACAAGGATATATTGAACACAAGACTTCCAGGAATGAGATTTCAGATCAGGGAATTGATTACTTACATTTTGAAATGGGGAACCTTAGACAAGTGGGAAGGAAGATGGGCAAAGAAAAGAGATCAGAAGAAAATGAGAAAAGATTTGCCTCCGACAGGAGCAAGTCAGAGTGAGGGAAATATGAAGATGCTTCCCATTAGAGAAATTCCTAGTGGAGGATATGATCATCTTCCTTGGTGTATAAGTGATATTTTGTCCTTCGCAATTGATTATCAAATTGAGAGAAAAAACAATGGAGTGGTATAAGCAGACAGAAAGATTTGTGAAACTTTCAAAATGCCTGTGGGAAAATTAGAATACAGTTTTAGACACTGTGGTTCTGAATGATTTATGGAATGAGTGTAAGGTTGCTGGCGATTGGCCTGACAGTGAACCTCCAAGAGATCCAGTGACAAATGCTCCATCTGAAAAGGTAAGGAAAGAGTATCAGAAAGTGATTGGCTTTTTAAAAAACAAGGTATACCCTAACAACATTGATTTGCTGAGAACTGACCGGACAACTCAGGAATCTAAGGAGTTGTTAAAGTCCTATTATGAGAAATTGTTGCAGGCTTTCAAGCTTTTCATTGGTACTGAAACCATAGAAGCGGTAAAATGTAGATCATTTTGTGTTCAGATTTATGCAGGGAATTAAGCCAGACATAAGTAACATAATTTAGCAGCACTTGATTTGTTGGAAGAACAAGGTGATTGATGAAATCCTGTGATATGCAAGTTATTGCAGTGATGAACTGGAATTAAAGGACACACATCTCAGATAACCCCTGCGTACCCCCTTGGTAGCTTGTACAAGCAGTCAGGTTTATCCCAGAGGCAATATGTAAAGTATTTGTACCTACACACAGTAACACAGGAAAAACACCACAAAAGTATTCCACACCTGTTAGAAAAATAGCCAATATGTATCTGAGTAACACAGGACCAAAACAACAAAAATCTAACATACGCAGATATCAATTTTAAAGGTTTCAATGAGTCTTAATCCATATGAATCAATGATGGTATCTGTTTAGCACAAAGTATGTGGGATGTGTCGATTTGTTTGCCATGGCACACTAGTGTGTGGATTTTCTCCTTTAGGTTACCAGTTTACCCTTCCAAGGGCCCAGGGACTGCAGTTGGCACCACTTGGCAAGTCAGGACTCTCAGAACAAGAGCCCAAGCACTGGCAGGTGAAGTCTTTGACAGCCCTGAGACGTCTTAACAGGAGACAAGCTCAGTTGAAGCCCTTGGTAACCCTTGGAAACCCTTGGAAAGCAGAATGTAGAAAGCAAAGTCCAGACTTTTCCATCCCAGGACAGAATCAGCAAGCAGCAGGCCAGCACAACAAAGCAACAGGCAGAGTGGCAGTCCCTCCTATGGCATCCAGCTCTTTTTCCTGGCAGAATGACCTCAGTACAGAAGTGTTCTAACTTTGTGGGGTCAGAGGTTCAGTGCTTATACTTATTTCTGCCTTTGAAGTAGGCAAACTCCAAAGAAAAGTCTTTGTAGTACATAAGACCCTGTCCTTCCTGCCTTGGCCCCAGACACACTCCAGAGGGTTGGACCCTGCTTTGTGTAAGGACGGACACAGCCCTATTCAGGTTTATCAGCTCCTCTCACCACTCTATCTCAGAAAGGCTCATTGGGATATGCAGGGCACACCTCAGCTCCCTTTGTGTGACTGTCTAGAGTGAATTCACAAACAACCCAACTGTCATCCTGACCCAGACCTGTTTTCCACAGAGAGGCAGAGACACAGAATAGTTAAGCAAGAAAATGTCCACTTTCTAAAAACTGAATTTTCAAACTTACAATTCAAAAACCAACTTCCCCCAAAGTTTTATTTTAATTATGAGTTCAGTGACCACAAACTCCATATCCCTATCTGTTCTTTAATGGGACATCACACTTCAAAGATATTTCAAGGTAATTCCTATGTTACCCTATGGGAGAGCTAGACCTTGCAATAGTGTAAAACAAATTTAGCAGTATTTCACTATCAGGATATATAAAACACACCAGTACATGTCCTAACTTTACAATGCAGTGCATTCTGCACATTGGGTTACCTTGGGCATACTTTAGAGGTGACTTACATGTAGTAAAAGGGAAGGTTTGGGCATCGCAAGTGGGTGCACTTGCCAGGTCGAAATGGCAGTATAACACTGCACACACAGACACTGCAATGGCACGCCTGAGACATGCTTGCAGGGCTACTCATGTGGGTGGCACAATCAGTGCTGCAGGTCCATTAGTAGCATTTGATATACAGGGCCTGGTCACATCTGGTGCATTATACAAGAGACTTACTAGTAAATCAAGTATGCCATTCATGGACTAACCAATTACCAATACATTTTAGACAGAACGCATATGTAATTTAGCAGTGGTAAAGTGCCTAGAGTCCTAAAGCCAACAAAACAGGTCAGAAACAATAGGAGAAAGAAGGCAAAACATTTGGATATAATCCTGTAAAAAGTGCCACGTCCAGCAAGAGCATGCTGTGTTTCTGAATAGCTTAAGCTGACAAATTTCTCCTAGAGTCAGTATGGCTTTGCTGTTGTTCGTGACTTTGGACAGTTGTTGTCAGAGAAGCTTTCTAACCTCTTCTGGCTCACCAATTCGTAATGGGAATAAAGTTTATAATTTGTTTAATATATTATAGTTGCCTGCCGAAATTGTGGTTGTAAAGTGCTCTGCACACTGCAAAGCCACTGATTATGTAACTCTCGGCAACAACCACGCTGATGAGGTGTCAAGATACTGTGCCTTGACTTTTACTGCCTTTAATAGAGAGTACTCTTATGAGTCAAATAATAAGACAAGTTATAATCTTCTATTAACTGCTACAGATACCTGAAAGGAATTTAAGATGTTGCAGCAAGAAGAGTCTAAGGAGGAACAGCAAGGTTGGGTTAGAGTAGGTTGTGTCAAGAGAGATGGGGATGATGTTTGGGTTTCAAGTGATGAAAAAGTTGTGATGCCCAATAGTTTGTTGCCTCCTATGGCTAGGCATTACCATGGACTGGCTCATGTTGATCGTGATGCTATGATTAGAACATTCAGACAGTCTTGGTTCAACCTCTGATTCTGATTGATATCAGAGACCATATATCAAAGATGTTTCACATATCAGCAGATGAATATAGGTAAACGTACAGCAGTCACACAGGAGTCATATAGACAGGTCATGAGGACCTTTTAGCAGGATGCAGCTTGGTTTTATTGAGCTTCCCACATGCAACGGACTGAGATATGTCTTGGTTATTGTATGCATTTTTTCTTGTTGTGTTGAAGCTTACCCGACAATGAGAAATGACAGTCTTACAGTAGCAAAGCTGTGACTTAGAGATCTGATACCTCGGTTCGGCCTCCCGACTTCTCTAGTCAGACCAAGGGGCACACTTCAACAGTGATGTCCCAAAAATATGATGTGCGGCATTACAGATTGAGTAATGACTACATTGCAGTTACAGACCTGAAACTTCTTGATTGGTGGAGCAGGTTAATGGAACTTTGAAGTTCTGATTGGCAAAAGTGTGTGCTTCCAACTCTCTGAAATGGCCTGATGCATTGCTTCTTGATTTTATAGTTTTGCACAGTACTCCAGACAGAAAGACTGGCCTGTCTCTGCATGAGTTTATGATGGGTGGTGTCATGAAATTGCCAGATGTACCTGCAAATGAGCTTGTGAACATCACAGATGACTTGGTACTGGATTATTGCAAAGGGCTAGCTGATGCTGTTTATTCTGTGTCTCATCTGGTTGGAGAAACTACAGTTCACCTGCAGCAGGAGCTCTGCAATGACCTGTGCCCAGGTGACTATAACAAGGTGAAGAAGCATGTGAGGAAGTCCTGCTTAGAACCGTGTTGGAAGGAGCCCCACCAGGCCATGTTTGTGACCACAACATCTGTGAAGTGTGCTGGCCCTACTTGGCTACATGCTAGCCCCACTTGCAAAGTTCCAGATCCCCCAGAGGATACAGCACATGTCCCTGAAGGTTCAGTTACAGTGAGTCAGAGGAATCAGGTTAGTCAACCTGTTGGGGATGTGCAGGTGGCTGATACAACACAATAAATGTCTAAGTGAGTCAACAACAGTGGTTGGTACAGAAGGGTTGAGACAGAAACAGTTGGCTCCACAAAGCTCAGATGCTGACGAAGGACCTAGTGCTGTAGCAATCCAAGTTGTACCTGGAGACACATGATTAAATGAGAAAGCTATGCCAGTAGTCTAAGTGCCCTGAACAATTCCAGAAGAAACCAAATAATCTGGTCAGAGTGACAGTGATACAGATAAATCAATAGCTCGGAGATTCAAGAGAAGAAGAATTCCTAGTCTGCAGCACCTGAATGGACATACTTTTCAGAAAATGACTGGTAGAAAGAATTTACTTTAAAAATGTGTATCTAGTTGAACATTCTTGGGTTTGTTCTTGTGGCAGAACTGTACTTTGAAATTTCATTGTCACTTGATGAACTGAGAAATTATAACCTGGATGTGTTTATTGGTGATTTTTTAACTGTGCATTTATTAGAGACATTTGAATTTTTATTAGAGGCTTTTTGAACATTTGCTAGAGAAAATCTGATGAACTTTCTAGAAGATCAAGAAGATTTTTGCAATTAACATTTGAACTTTTCTGAAGAAAAAAAAATCGTTTTAGTTTATTTTGTTCTTGATATTTGCTTTGCTCACACTCACAAATAAAAACAAGCATTGGCAATGTCAATAGGCTTCAGCAATTGGAGATTGATTGTATTTGGCAACAGGGTTGGCGTGGGAAACGAGAGGGAGGTGGGGGTGGTGAATGGGATGGTAAGTGCGTGTGTGAAAAACCGTTGGCCCACAAACACAGGGCAAGAAACAAGCAGCAGATGGGCAGAGAGGCTCAAACAGAGGGCAGGAAACTGGCAGAGAGGCATAAACAGTGGGCAAGAAACAAGCAGGGAGGCATAAACAGAGGGCAAGAAACGGGCAGAGTGTCACAAATAGATGGTGAGAAATGAGCAGAAAGGCACAAACAGTGCAAGAAGCGAGCAGAGAGGCAGTAACAGAGGGCAAGAAATGAGCAGAAAACGGGAAGAAAGGCACAAACAGAGGGCTAGAAAAAAGCAGAGAGGCACAAACGGAGGGCAAGAAACAAGCAGTAAGGCACAAACAGAGGGCAAGAAACGGACAGAGGTCACAGAGGGAAGAAACAAACAGAAAACAAGCAGAGGGGCACAAACAGAGGGCAATAAATAGGGCAGAGAGGCACAAATGGGGCAAGAAATGAGCAGAAAATGGGCATAAAGGCACAAAAAGAAAGCAAGAAACGGGCAGAGAGGCACAAACAGAGGGCTATAAATGAGCAGACAACTGGCTGAAAGGCACAGAGGGCAAGAAATGAGCAAAAAGGCACAAACAGAGGGCAAGAAATGAGCCAAAAAACACAAGACGACAGCAAGAAACAGGCAGTAAGGCACAAACAGAGGGCAAGACACAAGCAGAAAACAGGCAGAGAGGCACCAACATAGGGCAGGAAACAGGCTGAGAGGCGCAAACAGAGGGCAAGAAATTAGCAGAAAGGCAGAAATTGAGGGGAAGAAATTAGCAGAAAACGGACAGGGAGGCACAAACAGAGGGCAAGAAGCGGACATAAAGGCACAGCTGCCCGTCTCAGGTGTAGCTATTAATCCAGGTAATGCCTTACCACACCTAGCCTGGCACAGGCCATATGCAGGCAAGAAACGAGCAGAAAGGCACAAACAGAGGGCAAGAAAAGAGCAGAAAGGCACCAATAGAGGACAAGAAATGGGCTGAGAGGCACAAATAGAGGACAGGAAACGAGCAGAAAGGTAGAAACAGAAGGCAAGAAATGAGAAGAAAACGGACAGAGAGGCACAAACAGAGGACAACAAAACAGACAGAGAGGCACAGCTGTTCGACTTATAATCCAGGTAAGGCCCTACTAACCACAGGCCGGCACAGGCCTTCTGCGGGCTGCAGCAGTTAGGATCCAAGCCACCATTATAATGAGCAGCATGCCCATGCCGCCCCTAGGGCACTAAGCCAGACACCAGTGCCCAAAATGTTTCTGTTGTCCTGTGGCACATTGATGTATCACAGCACCATGTATGTACCGCCTCCCACCAACAAGCAGCATTGGTGGCATTCTGCCTCAGTCAGGATCTCACACAGCTGGGCCAGATTGTGCGCCCGAGTCCTTGGTACTTGTCCCACCACGCCCCCATCTATCAGCATATCAGGGTCCCCAGCAGGGTACTGCACCCCTTCCCGCAGGCACTCCATTTCCAAGATTACTGTGCCACATGAATCCACTGCCTCAGCATTCCCCGCCTGCAGGGGACATCAACTGTCTGGGCAGACCCATACAGCTGCAGAGCAGTGGTCAACTGTGCAGGGTAAAACGGTAATGTTAAATATCAAAGCCTACGCAGAAAAGAAGACAGCCATATAAAACAAACCAAGAGACAGGAACACTAGAGCTCCTACTGTGTGACGGGACTGGTCACCCATTGAAAACAAAATAAACGAGCGACAGGAACAATAGTATTCCTAATATGTGGTGGGATCAGTCATCCATTGAAACCAAAAAAAATAAGTAGTCTTGAAACAATGGCAACAAAATGGCCACTACGTAAGTAAACAGTAGTTGGTGGGTGCTCTCGTGGAGGGCTAAGCAGTGGAAACAGCATGACTTAAGCATGTCCTAGACGAATGGAGATACTGCAAAATGGAGCAATGATGGTGCCAGCAAATATGAAGGCTATGGCTGGGCTGAAGCCCATGATGTGGAAACAGCATGTTTCAGGTCAAGACAATGCATGCACACTGTCTAGAGCCGAGACTTAAAAAGGACTGAAAGAGATATTTTACCTTCTTCAATTTGCATTTTTTCATTTTATACATTTAGAATTTAGATTTTTGAGGTTTTGGTCTGAAATTGGAGAACTCATGGAGTCAAATAGAAATTACAGTAGTAAATATAAGTACTTATGTGTAGGAGTGTTAGTTGTAACAGTTATAATGATTATACTGTTGCTTGTTGGATTGAATTTAGCCACACCTATTAGTTCACAGAAAGTTACATTCACAAGTGCCCCAAGTTATGCAAGCCCAATGGTAAACCAAAAGTCCTTGTTTATTGAGAAAGAATTACATGCAGATGGCTTCAGAAGTGATTTGTCTACAAATGTATATTACAAATTGTTAAACGAACATGTGTACCACAGAAGTTAAAGAATGTTACATCTGTACCCAGTTGCCATCAGTAAGTGAGGGAATCACTTATCATGGTATCCCGTTGACAAATGGAATCTCCTGTAGTTTGTTGCTGACTCTTTTGTATCAGCAAGAGTATTTCCAGTATTAATTTTCACATTATGACCTTGTTTTTTCAAATGTCCCCATAATGAAACATTTGAGTGGCATTGCCAGAGTGAAAAACATTGACACAGTGGGAGGATCTTTTTAACCTACCTTGACATTTGGTACAGTCTATGCCCATAGAAGTAATCTGACCAGTATTCCCAACCCAGTAGAAAATAAATGGTTTGGACAAGTTAAAGACACAAGAAGAGCAATGAAGATTAAGGTAGAAAAAGGAGCAATACTACATAGATGGGGTAGAGATGAAGAAACCCATTCACTTTCAGGGAGTCTGGGTGCCCTTGACTTACATTGGCAACATGTAGGGAAGCTGTGTGTATATAGGCCTGAATCAAAATCTGACACACAATTTGTAGGGACTAGTAAATGTAGGCATGTGTTTTTTTTTAAGAGTGTTTGGTCATTCGTGTGAACTGGACAAGACCCCGCCATACCTGGTGTTTATTTCATCTGTGGGAAAAATGTTTATTATAAGCTACCCAAAGGATGAAATGGAACATGTTATCTAGGAGTAATCTTTCCAAAGATTTATGATGTTGAGCATTTCAATGATTCTGTTTGGGTTGAGAAGTCAAACACTAAAGTTAAAAGCGGTGCCACTGCTTCAGAGCTTTTAGAAGATATTTGTGGTGCCATTATTCTATCTATAGGTGTTATCCTGAATGATCACAACATATGAAAGTTGTCAATGATAGTAGATAAGCTATCTACAGATACAGCAGGTGCATTCTTATTAGTAGACACAGAAATAGTTGCTGTTTGATCAATGGCTTCACAAAATAATCATGCATTACACATTGTTCTTGCACAAAAAGGGCAGAGTTTGCAAAATGTTGCAGGTTCATCAATGCTGTGCATACTTAACTGTCAATAGTAAGGAGCTGAGAAAGTATTTTGCAAATATGACAAGCCTGGAAAGGATATGAAGGAGTTAAAAGCAACAGGTGCCTGGGAAGCAATAGCTATCCTGAGACCTATATTGATAATAGCCCTGTGTGCCTTAGTTGCAGTTGGTCTCTACAAATTGTTCAAGAAGCTGAAAGAAATGAGAGCAAAGAGAGGAAAGAGAAAGAAAGAGACTGAGATGGAGACTAGAAGTAGTATATACTGTAGTGACTTACAGTAGTTAGAGGAGTCTAAAGGTTTTTTCCTAGAACGGCCTTAAAGATTTTGACATGACTCATTGAAAATGAGAGATTGTATTGTGATGTGATGGCTTGAACCACCACCAGAGGGGAAATTGATGTGGCATAAGTGTTATTGCTACCCCTTACATCACAGTGATCATCTAAATGTGACAATCTTTGCATTTTGTGAATTGAAGTACTAATAGATTTGCTCTAAAGTGATGCACTGAAAGCTATATCAATGTGCATTCATCATAGGTTACTAGACTAAACTGTGGTGGTATTTCAAGTTCATTTTTAATCAATTAATTCAACTGTATGTGAATCTTCATAATGTTAATTACTAGTTAGCAATGATAGTATAATAGAAAATTACATGCAGAAGATGAGAAGTTGAGAATTTCAGTTCTGCACTATACTTCATGCAATGTATTAACAGAGGTATTTTGTTTTTAATCTACTGTAATTTGAACACTAACAAAGCTTAATCATGTTGAGTTTATAATTTTAAATGTTATATGTGTATTATTATTTGGATAAATGTAGGTGCATTATTAATTCACTTGCTTAGCCTAAGTGGAGCCTGCAAGGCCCTGTTTCCTGAAAGTGTGGAAAAATGTTTAATCATTCTTGTTAACATGTCACTCTTTTCAGACTTTGTTCCCATGAAATGCTAGCTTGGTAATAGGTGCTCCATGTTTTACACACAGTGAGCCTGAGAAACTAATCTTGAGGACAGTACATCCAGGAACTGTGAAACCAGACTACGTATACATTTGTGTGAGCTGAGATGGATGCCTTCTACATGTTGGCTGTGGGAATCTTCACTGACGTTGCAGTTCCATACCACATGATTGACTATGATTGGACAGTTACACCTTCTGCGTCATGTGAAGTTCTTGGATGCACTATGAATATTAATATACCGTTCCCCAGGGGACTTTGATCAGCCTTCTCACACTTCTCTTTTTGCTGGACCCCTCAACTTTGAGAGGTACAGACCTCTTTACCATTACCCTTTATTACAAAGCTTTCCTGAGACTTAGAAATGTTCCCCTGTCCCCAAGAGGAAGACTCTTGATCGAGCTTCTAACATGCTGATGCTTTCCCCTTTTATCTACTTTTTGCCGACCTTGGTCAGTCAACTTTTGCACCACATGTCATTCTTCCCAATTTTTTTTTTTACTTTTCTTTTTTACCTTTTTGTCTACATGTGTTAACCTTGGCTTGCTAATCTGTAGAGCTTCCCCTAAGCTTAGATGATTGAAAATTGCCTTTATGCTTACAAGAACGAGGGGCGTGGCCAAGATGGTGGCCGCATAAGACTCTCATAAATGAGCTCCGCGCGGGGCCCTAGCAAAATCCTGCAAAATCAAGCAATAAAGGAATCCAATATACACAGGGAGGCCCTGAGAATGCGTAAAACAAGGCAACACAGATCGATGGTCCCAGCGGGGGTGTAAATTGAAGTATCGACCCTCATACGGCATCCGCATCAGAACCTGCAAAAACAAGATGGCGACCCGACCAGCACGGCTCCCGATCTCCAGCTGAACTTAAGGCCGGATTTCCATCGGCAGTTCAGGGGCCAGCCTGTCAAAGTTGAAAAGCGTGAGTCCCCGAGAAACGCACCGGCGTGTGCGTGACCTACTGTCCCGGTGACAGATGGAGGTCCCCCGAGGCATCGGACCTCCGTTGAGAAGAGACGAGGCGCTTCTGAGGCCAAGCCTTTAGCCTTTAGAACAGAGGGCCTCCTTCACCAACGGCACTTACCTGCGCCAAATAAAGGCCCACTGAATACCCGGCTCGGTACGGGGCACCCAGGAGGGGCTACGACTTGGGAACACTGCAGACTGCATAATGATGAGCAACACGGCCTGCTGAGGTGCTGCGCTGCTTGCCTTACCTCCTCTCTCCTTGGTTGACGGCACATGCTGTTGCCGAATTGAGGCCCACTGCACACCCGGCCCAGCACAAACACCCAGGGCGGGCTGCGCCCCAAAGGCGCTGTGGATCGCACAGTGGCTCCCCGTGAAATGCACTGGCGTGTGTGCGACTCACTGTCCTGGCGACAGACGGAGGTCCCCCGAGGCATCGGCCTCCGTCGTGAAGAAACGTGGCGATTCTGAGGCCAAGACCAACGCGGTAGGTGCACAGCGTTTGGGGAGAAGGAGGCACACGTCCCAAAAGACATCCCACCCCATATAACCTTTCGAACAGAGGGCCTCCCTCACCAATGGCACATACCTGCTCCAAATAAAGGCCCACTGAATACCCAGCCCGGTACGGGGCACCCAGGAGGGGCTGCGACTTGGGAACACGACGGACTTCGCAATGATGAGCAGCATGACCTGCTGAGGCACTGCTTGCCTTACCTCCTCTCTCCTCGGTTGACAGCACGTGCCGGTGCCGAGCTGAGGCCCACTGAACACCCGACCAGCACAAAGCATCCAGGGCAGGCTGCGCCCCAGAGACGCTGCGGATCGCCCAACGCAGAGTAACACGTCTCGTTAAAGTGCTGTAACTACATTCTAGGAACACTCGTTGAACTGTGGGTATAGAAGTCGTCACTTTACTACCTGCCTGGAAGCTATCCTCGTGACCACTCCCGGCACTGGTTTCAGCTGGACAGTGTCGGATCACAACATTGGAATAACATCCTGTGCGGAACCAGCTGAGCGGTAACTGACACACCCCTCGTTGATCTGAAGGACACACCCCTCGTTGATCTGAAGGACACAGCGAGACACCCAGGGAGTCCCACAACCCTATTAGCTGCAACATCATAGACGAGAGCACAACGAGACACTCACTTGCAGTGGATTAACAACAAAGATCAAAGCACACAGGTATAATTCTCTCGCTCACAGCCACCATGAGGAAATCGCGCCCCAGTAAAGCTACCAATGAACTCATGGCCACAATAGACAATGACTCTTCGGAATCACTGTCGCAAACCGGACAGTATCGACAACTGGAAAATACATTACAGTGCCATTCTGAAAAATTCGAGACAATTCTGCATGCTATATTGGATACAAAAACCTCACTAGAAACCAAGATTGACACAGTCTCAATGGAAGTCAATTTATTGAGAACAGATCATCGTAAACTCACAGAACGAGTTACTCAGACGGAAGCGATCACTCAGACTGTACACCCAACCTTTCAATCACTATAAACAAAAGTAACAGCCATGCAGGAAGAACTGAATGTCCTTTATCGCAGAGCGGAAGATGTGGAAGGACGCTCGAGACGAAACAATATCCGTTTCAATGGATTCCCCGAACGCTCTGAACAGTCTAATGCAGAGGTGTTCCTGGAAAAGTGGCTCAAATCCACGGTACTTCACGAGAACGTCCAGCCTTTGTTCTCCATCGAGAGGGCCCACGAATACCGGGTCGACCACCTAAAGCAGGTGCCCCTCTGTGCCCGCTCATAGCTCGCTTCTTGAACTTCCACGACCGAGACCTGATCCTACAATTATTCCGTACCCTGGCACTTCGAAAATACATCAATAACAGCATACCCAGATTATACAATGGAGGTCCAACGGAAAAAGAGATCGTTCATGGCAGTTAAACAACGCCTCCGTACTTTACAAATCAAATACGCCCTTCTCTACCCAGCAAAGCTTAAAGTCATAGACCAGGAGACAATCCATGTCTTTAAATCACCTGAGGACGTATGGACCTGGCTCCACGCAAAAGGCCTGGTGATGACTACAGAAGAAGAGAAGGAGACAGATACATGGATCACACCGAAACCGAGACGTCGCCACAGGAAACCAGCTAAAATCCACCCAAATCAAGAACAAGTGGTAGCGGAACGCGATCAAGCAGTAGCGGCAGCCATACGCTACTGTAAGAACCCCTTTAACACCCTTCACTCAGAGCACGCACAAACCTCGGGATCGGACTCCGGCACTGAGATCTCGGAGACTGGCAGCATTAAAGCACCACATATCACGCCTGGCTCAGTGGATGACATTATTTAACAGACAATAGCAAGCCGAATGACGTGGTATTCCACCACCATTCATGTACTTTATCACAGAACTCCCGGACACCCTGGTGGACACTGCTTAAGTTAATCCTCCCTTCTTTATTCATCAACCATGCAGGTCCCTACAAAGGGGTACATTCTCACTAACGCTTGTCCGCACCCCACCAAGATGTACCCTTGGACACGTTGTTCAATGAGACATAGAGACACTTGTTATTTGTTATTGGATTAACACATATTGGGCGGTACAACATATAGTTGCAGCCCGGGTGGGAATGTTTTTACTGTTGGGTTTTTTTTCTCTTAATTTTGTATTTGTTTCACCATGCTCTTTAATATGCATTCTTGTATGTCAATGCAGCCCGAAACATGGGGTCACATCCCCGCAGCTGCTCATACATACATACGCTCTCGAACATACGAGGGGCACATATGCTGTACAGTCTGTAGCACTCTGCTTAAGCATTAAGGAACGATGCCTCACGCACAACGACAGACTCAAACCCAGAAATACAGAAACATGACTTGGAATGTCAGAGGTATGGCAACATACATTAAACGATATAAAATACATTCATATCTCAAACGGCACAGAGTACATATTGCATTGCTCAAAGAAACGCATCTCACGACAGCTGATTTAACAAAAGTACGATCTCACTGGCAAGGTCAAACATATGGTACTGTTACATCAGCATTCGCTAAAGGTGTCCTAATATGGTTGGCCCCCGGTTTCCCTTCGTCCTCACCTCTCAGACAAAAGATAAAGAGGGTAGATACGTGATATTGGAGGGTAGGTTGGACGGCACACCCATCAATCTAGTGGCTGTTTACACTCCATAGAATAATCAGATTCCATTTATAGATTCCCTCACAGCGGCTCTGTTTAATGACCCACTTGCACCTACGATCTGGGGTGGAGACTTCAACTGCATTATGGATCCACAATTAGATCGATCTCACCCCCCAATATCGTCAGCCCCCGGTCTGAGAAACAACCGCCACCTCCGGACCTGGAGTACACACATGGGACTAACGGATATATGGCGTTTGAATCATCCTCAAGACCGCGAATACTCATTTTATTCGCCGGTACACGACCTCCACACCAGGATAGATATATTATTTAGCACCACCCATACTGGCCCCCTTCTGCATCACGCAGAATATCTTGCAAAAACACATTCTGACCACAACCCACTAACGACACTTATGTCTTGGGGTATACCACGGCCTGCTATACCTACCTGGCGCCTACAAACAGAGGCACTGCTAGACCCCCCGTTCCGTGAATCACCGTCAGACACTATCCGGCAATGTTTCCTAACAAATGCCGACACTACCTCCTCCCGTGAAACAGAATGGGAAACACATAAAGTGGTAATTCGTGGGCACTGTATGACCACAACTTGGGGAGTAAAGCAGCAATTAACTTGCGATCTTATTAAGCTTGAACATGACCTACATCAAGAAGAAATACGCGCTGCGACATCCTCCGGGTCCCCCACACAATTATGCCAACTTAGACGTCGCAGACACAAAACAGAATCCACTCTGAATCGCTATGACTACCGCACATGAATGGCTTTACAACACGCCCAGGGAGATAGATCGGGTAAGGTGCTAGCTTGGCTTCTCCGAGAAGTAAATCACAAAACACCAGCAATGGCCATCCTGTTGCCAGATGGACGCATGGCCACGTCACAACCCACAATAAATGATGCATTTCGCACCTACTATCAGCGGCTTTATGAACGCCCAGGTGACTTGAATATGGAGAGAGCACATAGCTTTTTGAAAGGGGTACACCTCCCTAAATTGTTGGAAACACAATGTAATACTATAGAAGAGCCAATACAACTAGAAGAATTAGCAGCCGCGGTCAAGCAAATGGCACGTGGCAAGACTCCAAGCACCGATGGCTTACCTATCGAATACTATGCCTCATATCCATCTACCCTCTATCCACGATTGATGGAAGTCAACCAAGAGGCATTCCAGTGGGGCTCCTTGCCACGCTCCATGAGAGAGGCTCTTATAGTAGTGCTACCTAAACCAGGACGCAATACGACTGATGTAAAATCATACCGCACTTTATCGCTACTTAACCTAGACTGTAAGATTCTGGGTAAGATAATTGCGAACCGTCTGTTACCTGTGATGCATTCTTTGGTGCACTATGATCAGACCAGCTTTATACCAAACTGCACTATATTTATAAACATCAGACGTCTTCTACACTTAATGCACAGTACACCGAAGGAAGATATGGACCGTATAGCGCTCTCTCTGGATATAGAGAAGGCCTTCGATATGCTGGGAAGGGACTTCTTATTTGCTTGTCTGGAAAAAATGGGATTTGGGCCTCACTTGTTGCGCTGGGTTAAGACGTTATATGGGGAACCACTAGCAAGAGTAAAAACTGGTAGGGTAATATTAAACTGCTTTAATATACAACGTGGCACACGGCAGGGCTGCCCCCTATTGCCGCTGCTGTTTGCTTTGGCAATGGAGCCCCTGGCGTGCTATCTACGCTCCAAGGCCGAAGCCTGTGGCATATGGAACTCCCAGAGACTCCACGCTCCCTGAAGTTGAACACCTACTCTCGCTTTTTGGCACACCCTCAGGACTCCAGGTTAACTGGCCTAAATCATGTGTTTTCCCTTTAGTATTATGTCCTCCCACTAAACGTTTTGCCGCGAACAATACACGACTACAATGGCAATACGACACTTTCAAATATTTAGGAGTATACATATACCACTCGATCAAAGACCTACTGGATGTCAATCTCACCAAAGTGCTAACATCTGCCCGTATATCCCTCAACTTCTGGAAATCACTACCCTTATCCCCAATGGGCAGAATAGCGATATCTAAAATGTTAATTCTACCCCGGTTATTATACTGCTTCTCAGCTCTACCTGTGGTGGTGCCACGTGCCTTCTTCAAAATGCTAAATAGTCTATTATCAGACTTAATATGGGGAGACAAACGCCGCAGAGTAGCATTATCTGTACTAAAGAGACCGCTCTGTGAAGGTGGCCTGGGCGCCCCACACTTTGAGTCTTACTATGCAGCTGCTCACCTGCAATGGCCAACCCCGTGGTTGATCTCTCCACTGCACCCAGAGATACGCGATATGACAGACCAACTGGGCACTACAACACTATACACATGGCTGACTGGCACTACGGTGGGTGGTTCTGTCATGACCCCACTGCTAAAAACAGCACACACACTATGGCATCATTACTTATATCATAAACACTCGCCCACTCCATACTCTCCAGCAATAATGCTGTGGGATGCACCTGGAATATCACAGAGTATACCAGCCCAAACACGAGCACTGTGGGTAGATAAGGGCATTAAACGAATGGAACACCTTTTTTCTAATGGTGTACTCAAATCCTTCCAGGATACGATTGCTGAATACAACATCGCGCCAGGACAGTTCATCACCTACCACATCATAATACAAAGCATACGTCACATGTGGGGTCCAGGAAATACGGAACCACCTACGTCTCCAGTTTTACATGCCATACTATCAGCGACGACAACCAAACGCATTATCTCATCCCTATACACAGCACTTTGTGCACAAAATAATACCCCACTACATACAACGCATGAAAAATGGAACACGGTGCTACCAAATCCACTGACAACACCAGAATGAAATCTGGCACTACGCTCAGTAAAGGAGATTTTCACAATGCCAGATTTAAATGTACTCAATTTAATTACATACACCAAGCATACTTAGACCCTCAACGGCTCAACCGTATGTACCCAACACATGAACCCGTTTGCCCAAGATGCGCCACATCCCCAGTAGGATTCTATCATATGGTATGGGAAATCCCGAATTTACAAACGACTTGGCACACAATCATTGCAATAATTACCGAAATAACTGATTATACCCTACCTGTGACACCTTCCTTCTGCCTGCTAAACATTCGAAAAAAAAAAAAAAAAGACAAATATCTCTACAAGTTCATAGAATTAGCACTTGTGCTATTTAAGCGCAGGATAGCCATGGCATGGAAATCCCAAGCACCTTCATCACCATCGCAGTGGTTGAGAGACCTTCTGCTATGATCCAAGGCAGAAGACCATCACTTACAATGGCTCCGGACACAGGGCATAACAAACTCAGGGATGGACTATTGGGAATCATTGGTTCTGAAGGTAGAAGCAAAAAATGATCTACACCCCACCGTGAGTAGAGCCCCTCTCCCTGGCAGTCACACGTAATCCCTACATATGAACACCTACACCCTATATAACTACACACATATACAAAATACAGAATGCAAATGGAAATGGGCTCGATCACAGAACCTGCTACTCACACCACGATCTGGGATGTATTTTTTGGTTATACACACGATATAGCATGACAAATGAATAATGTAATATATGCATGGTGACTGTTTAAATTTCTTTTTTTTTGTGTTTTTCTTGTTGTTTTTCTTTCTTTTCTCTTTCTCTGTTCCATTCTATTTGCAATTCAACTCTGAATATATGTCATTTCCTCTCCTTTTTCGCCTCGCCGAAACAGGTTACAGTTTTGTTAACACAAAAAACAAAAAGGAGAAAGGAAATGTGTCATTGAAAACCCGGCAACCTTACTTCCAAATGAAAATGTTGAAATTTGAAAAGATGGAAGATGTTGAGCATGATTGTCTTGAAGTAACTGATTTGTGCACAAAACCGAGACCTGATATTAGAGACACCCGATTGGAAGAGAATGACCAAATTATCTTTATTGATGGCTCTTGTCTGAGAGACAATGCAGTGACACTTAGAGCAGGATACGCAGTGTGCACAATTACTTGTATTCTAGAAGCTTCTTGGTTTCGAGGAGTGTATTCTGCCCAAGTATCGGAACTGGTAGCCCTTACTAGAGCGCGACATGTTTCTGCTTAGCTGAAAGTTACAATCTATACCGATAGCCAGTATGGATTTGGAATAGTCCATGATTTTGGCCAGTTGTGGTCACAGAGAGGTTTAATGACCTCTTCTGGTACACCAGTGAGAAATGGTGAGAGAATTAAAGGATTGTTACATGCTAATCAAATGCCTGAAAAGATTGCCATGGTGAAATGCAGTGCACATCTGAAGTTGCAGGACTTCGTATCATTGGGAAATGGATATGCGGATCAAATCACAAGGTTTTGTGCATTGAACTGTATATCGTTCAAAGATAAGTGGGAACTGTTACCTGAGGAAGATGAAACATGTGCAAGTTTTGCATTGGAAGTAATTGACATTTTGGAGGAATTGAAGATGTTGCACAATAAAGTTGACAGGGAAGAGAAACGTTCATGGAGTAAAATGAAATGTGTGCAAAGACAAGATCAATTGTGGGTTTCAGGAAAGAGGGTCAATTGGTTCTTCCCAAGCAGTCTGTTGTCTCAAATGGCTTGGTATTATCATGGTCAAGCAAAAGTTGGGAGGGATGCCATGGTTCCGTTGTTCAAACATACAACCCAAGGTTTAGACAGGTTGCTGAAGCAGTTTACCATCATTGTGTCATTTGCCAACAATTGAATGTGGGGAAAGGGACAGTGGTTAATTTGAGACACATTGGAAGAGCAGGAGGTCCATTCAGCAGAATGCAGATGGATTTTATTGAGATGACTGTGTGTGGAGGTTTTTCATATGTGTTGTTGATTGTTTGCATTTTTAGTCACTGGATTGAAGCTACTGCTTAGTGAACTGATACCACATTTCGGGATTCCGATCTCTTTAGAATCAGATAGGGGAAGTCACTTCAACAATGAAGTAATTAAATTACTGTGTGCATGTTAGAAATTGGGTCTTTGGTTGGCAGTCAGGTTACCCCCTGTCCAAGCAAGGACCCTCACTCTAGTCAGGGTAAAAGAGAATCACCCTCTGCTCACCCCTGCTTAGCCCTTTAGTAGTTTGGCACGAGCAGTAGGCTTAACTTCAGAGTGCTAGGTGTAAAAAATGCGTACCAACACACACAGTAACTTAATGAAAACACTACAAAATGACACAACACAGGTTTAGAAAGATAGAAAATATTTACCTAAACAAAACAGGACCTAAACGACAAAAATCCACAATACGCAAGTCAAGATATCAATTAAAAAGCAAAAAGAGTCTTCATGTAGGTTTAAACACACACTAACACTGTTAGCGTGAAAATGTACCTTGGGTGCATCAAAAATAACCCCACACGGGCGAGTGTGTGTCAAAAAGGGCTTGTGATGCATCGATTTCACTCACGAGCGAGACCTTGCGTCGTTTCTCCTTTCGTCGGGTTGGGGCGCATAATTTCTTCTCTCCGCAGGACAGAAATGCGTCGATCCAGTCAGCACTCTCGGGTCCAGACAGGCCTTGCATTGTTTTTACATGCCCAGCAGTACTTGGGTATAAAATCCAGCCCCACGTTGATCCGAAAACCACGCAGCGTAGGTTGCGATCTCACCAGCCCCGTCAGCGATGCTGCGTGTCGTTTCTCCAGCTCTGTGCTTTGATTCTTCGGTCGCGTTGCAGGCGAGCATCGATTTTCAAATGAGAAGCCGGCGGCGTGTCGATTTTTCAGCCGCAGATCGGAGTTGCGTCGTTTTTTCCACCACACGGCGTTCTGTGTGTGGATTTCTTCCTCTTAGGCTGCCAGCTTCTCCTTTCAGGGTCCCAGGAACAGGATGGGCACCACACGGCAGAGTAGGAGTCTCTCCAGAGACTCCAGGTGCTGGCAGAGAGAAGTCTTTGCTGTCCCTGATACTTCAAACGACAGGAGGCAAGCTCTAAATCAAGCCCTTGGAGATCTTCACAAGACGGAAGGCACACAAAGTGCTGTCTTTGCCCTCTTACTCTGGCTGTAACAGCAACTGCAGGATAGCTACACAAAGCACAGTCACAGGCAGGGCAGCTCTTCTTCCTCAGATCATCAGCTCTTCTCCAGGCAGAGGTTCCTCTTGGTTTCCAGAAGTGTTTTAAAGTCTGTAGTTTTGGGTGCCCTTCTTAAACCCGATTTATCCTTTAAAGTAGGCCTACTTCAAAGCAAAGTCTCTTTTGAATGTGAAATCCTGCCTTGCCCAGGCCAGGCCCCAGACACTCACCAGGGGGTTGGAGACTGCATTGTGTGAGGGCAGGCACAGCCCTTTCAGGTGTGAGTGACCACTCCTCCCCCTCCCTCCTAGCACAGATGGCTCATCAGGAATGCAAACTACACCCCAGCTCCCTTTGTGTCACTGTCTAGTGTGAGGTGCAATCAGCCCAACTGTCAAACTGACCCAGACAGGGAATCCACAAACAGGCCGAGTCACAGAAATAGTATAAGCAAAAAAATGCCCCTTTCTAAAAGTGGCATTTTCAAACACACAATCTTAAAATCAACTTTACTAAAAGATGTATTTTTACATTGTGATCTCAGAGACCCCAAACTCCACATGTCCATCTGCTCCCAAAGGGAATCTACACTTTAATCAGATTTAAAATTAGCCTCCATGTTAACCTATGGGAGGGACAGGCCTTGCAACAGTGAAAAGCGAATTTAGCAATATTTCAGGACATATAAAACACATTACTATGGCCCTCATTACAACCCTGGCAGTCCAAGACCGCCAGGGCTGTTTTGGCTGAAGCACCGCCAACAGGCTGGCGGTGCTTCAGAGGGGATTACAACCGCAGCGGTAGCGCCGCGGTCGCACCGCCGGGGCCTACGGTTTACCGCCAAATTTGCCACGGCGGTGATAATACGCCTGAGCAGCACTGCTTGCAGCGCTGCCCAGGGGATTACGAGTCCCCCTACCGCCAGCCTTTTCCTGGCGGTTTGAACCACCAGGAAAAGGCTGGCAGTACTGGGAGTCACTGGGCCCCTGGGGGCCCCTGCACTGCCCATGCCACTGGCATGGGCAGTGCAGGGGCCCCCTGACAGGGCCCCATGCACTGCAGACAGTGAAAAGCACGACGGGTGCAACTGCACCCGTCGCGCGGCCGCAACACCGCCGGCTCCATTTGGAGCCGGCTCCTATGTTGCGCCCGAGATCCCTGCTGGGCCGGCGGGCGGAAACCAGGTTTCCGCCCGCAGGCCCAGTGGGGATCTCATAATGACCTCTGCGGGGGTGCGGCTGCATTGGCGGCCGCCCGGCGATCAGGTCTTGGCGGGCGGCTGTAGCCGCCCGCCAAGGTCATAATGAGGGCCAATATGTCCTACCTTAACCATACACTGCACCCTGCCCTTGGGACTACCTAGGGCCTACCTTAGGTGTGTCTGACATGTAAGAAAAGGGAAGGTTTAGGCCTCGCAAGTGTGTACACTTGCCAAGTCAAATTTACATTTATAACTGCCCACAAAGACATTGCAATGGCAGGTCTGAGACATGATTACAGAGCTACTTGTGTGGGTGGCACAACCAGTGCTGCAGGCCCACTAATAGCATTTGATTTACAGGCCCTGGCACCTCTAGTGCACTCTAGTAGGAACTTACTATTTAATCAAATATGGCAATCATTGATAAGCCAATTACATACACATTTTGTAAAGGAGCACTTGCACTTTAGCACTGGTTAGCAGTGGCAAAGTGCCCAAAGTAACAAAAACAGCAAAATCAGAGTCCAACATACATCAACAACCTGGCAAACAGAGGCAAAAAGTTAAGGGAGACCACACCAAGGATGAAAAGTCTAACAGTGCAGCATTGAACATTCAGCAGAAGTTACATTGTAGTTTCTGCCCTGAAGCATCAGGACTAGTGAAACAAATGAATGGTACCTTGAAGTCAAGAATTGCAAAGATGTATGCGTCCATCAATTTAAAATGGCCTGACGCATTGCCTTTCGTTTTGATGTCAATGAGAAAGACACCTGACAGGAAGACAAGATTGTCGCCGCATGAGATCCTTATGGGTCGAGCCATGAGGTTACTAGCGGTGCCTGCAAATGCACTTGTCAACATTACAGATGATATGGTGTTGGACTACTGCAAAGGTCTCGCTGATGTGGTTCGCTCTTTCTCTCAGCAGGTGGAAGCTACCACACTGCCACCGATCCATGACCCAGGGCACAACCAGAGAGCCAGACACTGGGTTGTGGTCCGGAAACAAGTGACGAAAACGTGTTTGGAGCCTTGTTGGAAAGGACCATTCCAGGTAGTTCTGACAACTACCACAGCTGTGAAGTGCGCTGGAATTCCGAACTGTATCCATGCCAGTCACA
Source organism: Pleurodeles waltl (assembly GCF_031143425.1). NCBI lineage: Eukaryota > Metazoa > Chordata > Amphibia > Caudata > Salamandridae > Pleurodeles > Pleurodeles waltl. Next base: position 484,648,875 of record NC_090438.1, on the reverse strand, counting down.
CGAAGAAAGTGGCTTGTCCACTGGATCATGAAGAAGAGTTGTTGAGAGTACCAATAACAGCAGAACAAGTCTCAGGGCCGGAAAGAGAACAAAGAGGAACTGAGACCAAATCTGACCCCGCTGAGGACAGTTCAGTCACTCCTGTGAGAGACAAAAGAGAAGACTTCCAGGAGGGTGACGGAGAGCCTATCCCAATTGAGGCAGCAGCAGAACCAGGTCATAGGAGGGCTTTCCCAGAAGCAGATGATCTTGAGAGACAAACAGAGCAATTGCCAGACCCCAAGGGGAAAGGAGTTGAGGCGGATCAAAGTCACTGTGGTTGGACTCCACCTGAACCAGTTGCAGGTCCATCAAGAGAAAACACTGCAGAACAAGGGGAAGTTTCAAGTTCGACTCTGAAGAGAACACTGACAAAGGGTCCACTGAAAGAAGCTAAGTGGCCAGAGTCGCAAGGAAAGGGAAAATAAGTGGTTGTTGAAACAACAATCAAGGAAGAAGTAAATACAACAAGGAGAGAAGATCTAAGTGAAGGAGAATTGAATGGCAATCAAAAATTGAAAAGAAAGAGAATAGAAAGTCGAAGATACACAGATCCTGAATGGGCGTACGCAACTAAAAGTGAATGACGGCAAGAATATTCATCTTTTTGTTTTGATAGAGACATTCCGGGTCAATATTTTGGCACTTGAAGGAAGCTGATGAACTGAACTGCTGGTAAAATCTGAGAGAACATTTTTGGAAAAGGGACTATTGAAGGTAACCGGAGAAAACTTTGATAACCTTATTTGACTTTTGAAACCTGATTTTGACATGCTGCTTACCAATTTTGACAAGGGATCTTGGAAGTGAAACTGAGAACTGTAAATAACTGCTGAAAGGAGGGTTTGTTTGTTTTGATTTTTGCTGCAGTTTTTCTAAATTTTCTTCTGCCTTCTGATTCTGTACAGATCATGAGTAACATTATCCAGCAGGGTAGGAATATCAGGCGCTGTAAATACATGAGTATTGGTTTGGCAATTATGTGTGGGATGTTGTTTGTGTTATTGATTGTGAGTATGTCTGTTCTTGATAAGAGTGAAGTCAACCATACTTCTGCTTTTGAGACAACTACTGTCCTAACAGCAATAGAGAAGTTTAGGTTAGATGAGAAATATTTGCATGAGGGTACTAATGCGCAAGGAGAACTTTCTTCTAATGCCTTCTATCGCTTATTGAGTGGGTATGTTGAGACGATGGATGCGAGGAATTGCTATGTGTGTACGCAGATACCTTCATCAGTAGCGTAAGAAGTTACGTACCATAGTTTGCCACTAACATATGGAATAAGTTGTAGTTTGCTACTAACAAGATTTTATAACCAGGAGTACATTCAGTACTTTTACTCAAATTATGATGTGGTGTTTTCATTTGTCCCTATAATTAGGTGTTCGAGTAGAGTAGCTAGGGATAATGACATAGTAATAGAGGTTTCTCTGAACCTACATTGACATTTGGCACAGCTTATGCACACCGCAACAATTTAACATGCTTGCTTACACCTTTAGAGAAGTGCTTCGAGGATCACACAGATGACAGGAGAAAGGCGTTGAAGGGGAAGTTGGAAAAAGGCTTAGAGGAAAGGACTTACAGGAATGATTATGCAGATAGTGCCATTAAAAAGTAAGGGAAATTAGCTTTAGATGTGCAACATGTAGGGAAACTTTGTATGTATAGGCCTAGATCACACACTGACACTTTGTTTGTGGGAACAAGTGAATGTAAGCGTGTTTTTGTTTCAGAGTAAATGGAAGTTTATGTTGAATGAACAGGACCCAGCGATTCCTGGGATTTATTACATCTGTGGTCCTTATGCTCATTACCGTCTTACAAGAGGATGGCATGAGATATGTTACTTGGGGATAGTTTTCCCAAAGATTTTTCAAATGAAAGATTTGAAGAAGCTTCCGAAAGTGACTGAATTACATCATATGAGACAGAGGAGGGAGTCTCCTTCTGGTATAGTGGGAGATATATTTGGGGCAATGTTTCCTTCAGTGGGAGTTGTTTTGAATTCATTAAAGATTCAAAAGTTGTCTACTATTGTAGATAACATGCTGACAAATTTTTCAGGGGCCATACTCCTGATAGATACTGAATTAGCTGCTGAAAGAGCTATGACTCTTCAGAATCATCTTGCTTTAGACATTCTTTTAGCGAAGGATGGCAGAGTTTGTAGAATGATTAATTCTAGGCATTGTTGCTCATTTATTCCTGATAATAGTAAAGAAATAAGAGAATTATTTACTAATCTGACTAATGAAAGTGCTGTTTCAAAAGAATTGAAAGAACCAGGTGTTTGGGAAAAGGTTGCCAAAGGTTTTGCTTCAGTGGAAAATTGGTTCAGCAACATTTGGAATGGGACTCTATTGAAAGTCTTGCAGGGGATATTAATTATTGTGGTTTGCATGATTGGAATATGGATAATGTGTAAATTATGCAAAAGAATTAAATTGAAGAAGACATAGAATAATCAGAGGATGGAAGACAAGAAAAGGGAAAAATTGTTTTGGGAAAATTCAAAAAGGGAACAAAAGTATAAAGGGATTGATTTGACAGAATTTTAGCTGATGCAAACAATTGTGGGTGGTAGTTAGTAAGATAACACATTTAGGCCCTCATTACAACCCTGGTGGTAAATGCCGCCTACCACCATGCTGACGGCCACTAACATACTGTGACTGTGGCGGTATTCGGCTACGGGTATTATGACCCACACTGAGAAATCTGCCATAATACAGACACCCACACAAGTCCGCCAGACCAAAGGTCAGTGATAAATTGGTGGTACCAAAACCCACACTTTTACCCCAACAGGAATCCGCCCTTAGTATCAGGACTCACGAATCACTGCTGCGGTCTTTCAACCACGGTAAACCATTGGCTGTACAAACCGCTGCGCTCAAAATACACACACACTTACAAAACTACATCACATTGGACAATTCAAAGTACACACACCTGACACACATACACATACCACACCCACACACCCACACCACTATAATACACACACCCACATTACCCACAACCCTTTCAACAACAAAAAAGATTGCCAACAGAGAGAGACACAAGCCTGGAGCACCCACTCAATCTGAGCCACGGAACACCATCAACAATACACCATCCACGCACCTCACAGCACACACCACAACACATCACCCCACACATCCTCACACATATCACTCACATCACATCCATGGCACCCAAAGACACCCCAGGTTTTCAGAGGAGGAGCTAAGGGTCATGGTGGAGGAAATCATCCGGGCAGAGCCACAGCTATTCGGATCGCAGGTACAGCAGACTTCCATTGCAAGGAAGATGGAGCTATGGCGGAGGATCGTGGACAGGGTCAATGCCGTGGGACAGCATCCAAGAACAAGGGAAGAGGTGGAACGGCCTACGGGGGAAGGTGCGTTCAGTGGTTGCAAGACACCAGGTAGCTGCACAGAGGACTGGCGGTGGACCCCCATCTCCTCCCCCACAACTAACAACATGGGAGGAGCAAGTCTTGGCAATAATGCATCCTGAGGGCCTCGCAGGAGTAGCAGGAGGACTGGACTCAGGTAAGTCAAATCTTTACTACTATATCCCCCACCCTACCTGCATGCCATCACAAACTCCTACCCTTACCCTCACCCCATCACTCCACCACCTCACATATACCCCACTATCACAACCCACCCATCTCAAAATCAAGCCCTGCATGTAACACCAATCAATGAACCCCCATCACAGACCTGCATGGACACCCTTCACCACAGCATGCCCAGTAGAGAGACACACCCAGCCCACAAAATCCCCACTCACACAAGGCCAGGCTGACATGGAAATCACAATCATACAGGGAAACACACCCATGCACATGATGGCCCACGCAGATACAATAACACTGTATTTGCATCCCCATAGGACCCCCACACAACGTCACTAGAGAGGAGTTGCCAGCAACATCCAGTCAATCAATCAATCAATCAGAGAATTTATAAAGCGCACTATGTACCCGTCAGGGTTTCGAGGCGCTGGGGGAGGGGGGTGCGGCTAGCGTTCGAAGAGCCAAGTCTTGAGGAGTCTCCTGAAAGTGAGGAGGTCCTGGGTCTGGCGTAGTGAGGTGGGGAGGGAGTTCCAGGTCTTGGTGGCGAGGAAGGAGAAGGATCTGCCGCCAGAGGTCTTGCGCTGGATTCGGGGGACGATGGCGAGGGCGCGGTTGGCAGAGCGGAGATGACGTGTGGGGGCGTAGAAGTTGAGTCTGGTGTTGAGGTAGGTGGTTCCGGTGTTGTGTAGCGCCCTGTGAGCGTGTGTGAGGAGTTTGAAGGTGATCCTTTTTTCCACAGGGAGCCAGTGGAGGTCCACCAGGTGGGGGGAGATGTGACATCGGCGGGGTATGTCGAGGATCAGGCGGGCGGATGCGTTCTGGATGCGCTGGAGTCGTTTGATGTCTTTAGTTGGGATGCCTGTGTAGAGTGCGTTGCCGTAGTCAAGTCTGCTACTGACGAGGGCTTGAGTAACCGTCTTTCTGGTTCCTGTTGGAATCCACTTGAAGATCCTGCCGAGCATGCGGAGGGTGTTGAAACAGGAGGAGGAGACGGCGTTGACCTGTTTGGACATGGTGAGAGCGGAGTCGAGGATGAAGCCGAGGTTTCTTGCGTGGCTGGCAGGGGTGGGTGGGGGGCCGGGGGCTGTGGGCCGCCAGGAGTCGTTCCAGGCCGAGGGGGTGCGTCCGAGGATGAGGACTTCCGTCTTGTCGGAGTTGAGCTTCAGGCGGCTGTTGTTCATCCACTCTGCGATGGATTTCAGTCCCTCGTGGAGGTTGGTTTTGGCGGTGAGCGGGTCTTTGGTCAGGGAGAGGACGAGCTGGGTGTCGTCGGCGTAGGAGATGATGCTGAGGTTGTGTTGACGGGCCAGTTGTGCGAGGGGGGCCATGTAGACGTTGAACAGCGTTGGGCTAAGAGAGGAGCCTTGGGGGACGCCGCAGATGAGGTTGGTGGCTTTGGAGCGGAAAGGGGAGAGTCGGACTCTCTGGGTTCTGTCGGAGAGGAAGGATGAGATCCAGTTGAGGGCTTTGTCTTGGATGCCGGCTTCTTGGAGACGGGTTAGTAGGGTGCCCATAGTGATGAAAGCAGCTCTGCACACCTGGATAACGATGACCAACCTGGCCCATCAGGGACCTCTGGACAGTCGGTTACCCTGCCACAGCCCCAACCCACCATAGAGTCTCCCCCCTCTGGAAAGACCACCACAGCCCCCACCCAGCGGGCCCATGCCACTGTCCCCAGGACATGTCAATCAACAGTGTGTCCACCAGTACAGGGACCTCAGGCAACCCCACAAACACAGGACGATCAGGGACTTGGGGTCAGTGGCAGTGGGAACACGGTTCAGGGGACAGAGGCACAGGAAACAGGGAAACTGGGAGGAATGCTGTGAGACAGGGGGAGGACAGGCCCAGGGAACCCACTCTCCAGGAGGCACTCTCCAACATCCTGGGAGCATACCACCATTCCCAGGAAACCATGGGCCAGATACTGTACAGGTTACAGGAGACCCAGCGGCTGCAGGAGGGACAGTACCTGGGGATCAGGGAGTACCTCAAAAACATCTACACCATCCTGGTCACCATTGCTGGGGTGCTGGCAGACATGGGCAAGACCATGAGGGAGGCAGTGGCACACCAACGGGCCCCTGACACCACTGAAGAACAGCCCTTCACCTCCGCCAGTGCTAGTGGACAGGATGCCCCACCACAGGACAAACAGGCCACCAGCACCCCAGCCCCTGCAGAAGGAGAACCTCCCCACAAACGGTCCCTGCGATCCACGCAGAAGCCAGAGATCATTGCCAAGACCCCGCCAGGAAATAGGACTCTCCTGATTGTCACCCTTCCGTCCCACTCTGTCACCCTGTCCACCTTGAACTGCCATTACTTCCCTTCCTATGCCCCACTGGACAATGCACCTGTGATACCAAGAGACTGGACTCTAACTGGACATTTCTCCACCATCAACCCAGCCCATTGCACATCCCCCTCTACGTATGAGCACTTAAATAAACATCCTTGGAACAAATACATATCTGGAGTCTGTCAAATGATTGAATTATGTATTAGTACAACATACTGAAAACATTGCAAGTCATTTCTACAGTTATTTATACAGTGGTATGACCTTTAGTGGGCAGCAGTAAACATACCAGGAGCCAGAGTGGGCCACAGAGATCTGAAAATAGAGATGCCAAAGGGTACAGTAAGTGGCCATAGACATAGGGAAATCAGGCTGCCATGTACAATGTCCAACAGAAAACTGAAAGGTAAAGTGAAGTTACAGTGTCTTACCTGTGTGTCACTAGAAGTACTGCTGTATTATATAACTTCTGTTGTCCACATCTTCTTCCTCTGCCTCCTCTTCCTCACTGTCCACAGGCTCCACCGCTGCCACAAGACCATCTCCAGGCTCATCCTCCTGCAGAAAAGGAACCTGGTGTCTCCAGGCCAGGTTGTGCAACATGCAACGATGATCTGGCACACCTTCTTGGGTGAATAGTACAGGGATCCGCCTGTCAGATGGAGGCACCGGAACCTGGTCTTCAGGAGGCCAAAGGTTCTTTGGATCCTCCGTGTTCGCCCATGTGCCTCATTGTAACGTTTCTCTGCCCTTGTCCCGGGATTCCTCACTTGGGTCAGTAGCCATGAGAGGTTGGGGTAACCAGAGTCACCTGCAAATATCGAGGGATACCTGTTAGACACACATCAACCCTTAGGGACAACCCCATACCTAGACACCATTTATACTGGGTGGGGACCTTGGGCTTACCTATTAGCCACAACCGGTGCCTCTGGAGTTGGCCCATCACATATGGGATGCTGCTATTCCTCAAGATAAAGGCGTCATGCACTGAGCCAGGATATTTGGCATTCACATGGGAGATGTAATGGTCCACCAAACACACCATCTGCACATTCATAGAGTGATAGCTTTTTCTATTCCTGAACACAAAGCCCCCTCCAGAACCAGTGGAGATATGCATCCACTCACCCTATCCTTGGCAGAATGAAGCACACTGGGCACAAAGCCCCCTCCAGAACCAGTGGAAGAAGGCATCCACTCACCCTATCCTTGGCAGGATGAAGCACACCGGGCACAAAGCCCAGAACCAGAGGAAGAAGGCATCCACTCACCCTATCCTTGGCAGGATGAAGCACACTGAGCACAAAGCCCCCTCAGAACCAGTGGAGATATGCATCCACTCACCCTATCCTTGGCAGGATGAAGCACACTGGGCACAAAGCACTCTCCAGAACCAGTGGAAAACCAGCACCCACTAGAGAGACTGTGGCCTTGTACTCTCCAGGACCAAGCAGTGGGCAAACCACCCACTTGAGAGACTGTGGCTTTGCACGCCCCAGGACCAAGCAGTGGGCAAAGCACCCACTTGAGAGACTGTGGCCTTGCACTCTGCAGGACATCGCTGTGGGCATGGAGCCCCCTCCAGGAGCAGTGCCCTTTTACCATCTTCCGGCTGAGGTGCAACCCCTTCACCCACCCCCTGAAGTGCCTGTGTGTTTTCCACCTGATGCCCCTGCAGTGTTCTCTCCGTATTGAGACAGGTGTCAAGTGTGGGCTTGGCCAATGAGTTTTGGCCCAGTGGCCCACGGACATTTTGAGTGGACAATGTACCGCCTTATGTACATATTGTATATTTTTGTAAATACTGTTTTTAAAATTCTTATGTATATCTAACTATTTCTAAAATATCACTGAGTTGACTCTATTCCTTTTGTCCTTGCGTCCTTCCAGGAGGTTACAGGGTGTAAATGTAATGTTGATGCATGTGTTTGTGTGTATTGTGTTGTGGGTGAGGGTGGGGGTGTTGCGTGTGTGTGTCACTCTCTTTTTCCTCCCCCCTTCCCCCTCCCCTGTGTACTAGGTGCAGTACTCACCGTGGTTGTCGCCGACGTTGGTACACCTGGTAGATGAGGAGGTAGACCAGCATGGGGAGGACCTGCAGCTCGGGCTCCATGGCATCCTGGTTCTTAGTTGAGTGTCAAGAGGTGAGTGGTTTCCCTTCCAAGTACTGTTTCTGCCGTGCTTTTGATGGTGTTGGTACCATCCCGGAAAAGCTGGCGGATGGGCGGGTAGTGATGGGGTGGGCGGTACATTGACTTCTGCCTGTCTGTTGGCGGTTACCGCCGCGGTGTTTGTTGCTACCACAGTGGCGGTCAGAGTGTTAAAGTGGCTGTATGTTTTGGCGGTTTCCGCCGTGGTCGTAATCCCATTTTTTAAGCGCCGGCCTGTTGGCGGTATCACTGCCGCTTTAGCACCAACCACCAGGGTTGTAATGAGGGCCTTAGTCATTGGAGGAGGGATTGCTACCGCAGGTGTTTTACTAAAAATTATTAATAGGTGTTCATGTATTATGAGTAATGTATTTGTGTTGAAAACATAATAACTTAGAAAAATAATGAACGAATTGGAAAATGTGATCACGATGAGTGGCCGTCAAGGTTCACGAAGTGTACTGACTAATAGTTATTAATATGAAATGTTGAGCATATGTTTGACTAATGTAGTTATATGTCACATTAAGGGTTATGCATTATGTATTAGCTTTATTAATTGTAGGCCTTCACTTAGCGAAGGTCTTGGCCTAGTTGCCCGGCCTCATGTCAAACTGTATTTCTTAACGTTTAATAAATGGCTGTCTTAGAGAGTTAAACTGTGATTTTCCATAGTAGTTTAAATGTGCTTGTAGCTGGATAGTTTTCTCATGAAAACTGGCAGCTAGAAGATGCTGTTCTTGCTAAATGTAACAATTTGTATGTAACATGTGAGAGACTGACTTTCTCAGGAGGAGAACAATGGAGACACTGACTGGAGTAGAAGCTGCAACAATATTGTTACCTGACGAGCCGGATGATGAGAACATTGCAGGAAAAAACAATCAGCGACATGTGAACGGAGTAGTGGAGAATTCATAGATTTGAAGTTTTAGTTTTATTGGACAAAGTGTGAATATGCGATCCCTTGACCAATAGGGATTTGGGAAGTAGTTTTAGGGAATTTAACTTAACAGGACTGCACTGAGAAGAGACAAGCATTTTCCCATTTGCTATTTAGCTCATTCTTGCCCATTTTCCATCTTGACAAAAGACATGCTTAACCGTAATGCTTAAAGGCTTTGCGTTTTCTGAACTTTGATGCTGAATCCTAATGCCTTGCTGATCGACTGATGTCCTGATGACGAAGACTATCTTAGCTTTCTGATTCAATTGAGGAGAGGTATTATTATACCCATGTGTCTGCTATGCCTATTTGCTTTTTCTTTCTAAATATCAACCGCACTGCTTTGATGGAGCCATAGTTAGATGATTTCTAAATTTTGTTACTAAATTGTTTTGCATGAAGCCCAACATGCCAATGCCAATCTGGTGTTAGTTAAGCTTCCTTACTCTGCCAATAGGGAATGATGGTTGATGAATTTCTCTGCTGAATCTAAGTGTATGTGAGATCGCTTGAGCCATTGTTCATATTATTAATTTGCACCATAACCTTAGAATGTGTAATAGTTCAAGCTTTCATTAGTTTGGAGTTCTTCCGTCGATTTGGACAGTCAGTGTTCTTTCTGCACGTGTATCATTTGATTTGAGATTAATTTACATGACGTTAGCATTGTTAATATAGGGAAATAAATATTCTAAATTTTACTAAAAGGTGTGGTTATTCATGACTGAAAGTTAATGGTGTGTGACAATTACTGACTCCAACGATTATTAATGTAATTGATTATTGTTGATAATTGATATTGTTTATGAATTGGTGATTATTGATCTGCATGTACTGGAGTTATGGTGGGATCATCTTAATTGCAAGTCCAAAGGTTCATCGACCTATTTGCATACCCTTGTAAGTTTACTTATTAAGGCCAGACGCGCTAACACTGCCTAGTTAAAACTATTAATGTGTTTCAATACAAAGCCTTGTGCATAGTAAGCAATTAAATGGTATGCAATTGACCTGTGATGGCCTTATGAAGTACAAAAAATGTAGGTCCAGTTAAAAAGTTGCAGATGAAGAATCACATGGGATGTCTGGGGTGTATTTGCTGCTCCCTGTATAGGATTTCTTGCCACTAAAGTTCCTTTCAAGCGTTACAAAGCAATATGTGTGCTTTCATGAAGAGGAATGAGTCACCTTTCTACAACATGATGCCACATTTTGATGTTTCTGTAATTTGGTATTGTAAATTACCTTTTCATTGTCCCACGCTTAATACATGTTTAACCCTTTAATAAAATGTTTAACCCTTTACTAAAGGCACTTCTTTTAGCATTGAAGAATGTTTTGTTCATCCCAATACTCTGTAAGGTGTATGTTACCTCTCAATTAAGAGATTCACAATATTTATGGACTTGGCCATGTTACATCAACATCAATATTACTATGATATATTTTTTAATTAAAATGGGTCATAGCATTCTGTGGATCCCACAGAGGTACCGCAACAACATTTGTAACATGGAGTGCGAACTTCCTGCTGTAGCCTGAAGGGTCAGATATCAGATAGTGCATGGAGTGGTAGCAGTGGATAACAGTTAGATATTTGAAGGGGGATAAGAATAGAAAATTGTCAGGGTTGTGGGAAGCATGCAGTTAGGAAAGGAGAGTGGAGAGAGGTTGCTAGTTATGGAACATACAGTGGTGTAAGAATGGCAAGTGATGGAAGGTGGGAGAAGAAGGCCAAGGGGAGATAAAATACTGCAGATGTGAGAAGTTAATAAAGTTAGAAGGAAGAAGTATTCATGCAAGAGAGACCGAATCAAAGAAGTGGGATGAGATATGGTGGAGGCAGCGGTGACAATAGAGAAACTGTAAAAATAGTGAATGAGCAAATGAGAAAAAGCAAGAAATGATATGGGGACCATAGGAGATGGGATATTACATAGCTGGAGTGGGAAGAAGTAAAAATATAATATTAAGAGACCAGATAAAATGAGAGTAGAGTCACAAAAATGTGAGGTTACTTAAGAAGAATAGATCAGGAAGGCGAAAAATGAGGTGGGTAGAGAAAAATAGACAAGCTGGTGTGAGAAGTTAAGAAATACCTCTCATTTGGACATCCAAGCCACTGATGTTAGCAGCACATACATTTGCCTGTCTTTGGTGAATGTAGACAATGCCACAGTGCACAGAGAACCTTCATTGCCACAAACAGAAAACATTAGACAGAACATTGTTTGTAATCTTTAGTGGTCACTAGTGATCAGTGCTCTGAATTCCTGAATACAGCAAGCAAGTGCTAATGGTTTCCGAGGGCGAGAATTGTATTGTTTAGACGGTGGCTTTTGCGAATGCTAGTCCGAAAGGTTATTGATTTGCTTTGCCATGCTTTAAGAGTACTTCCTTTTAATTCTATAGAGTAAGGAGATGGTCTTTTCAGCTGGCAAAGGCGTAACCTATATTATATAAGACAAGTAAGTGTCCTTTGCTCGATCATTGATTAGACATTGTTTATTCTTGAGAAGAAGAAACAACATATGACTAAATTCTATTGGTGCTTATTTATATTTGTTTACATTTTAAATATTTTCAACATAAACATACAAACACTAGCCTCACTGATCAAACATTAAGGTCCTCATAATGAAGATGGCAGCAGTCACTGCCGACCGCCGTGGCGACGCTGAACAAAAGACTGCCAGTGGCAGTGAACTGCACACCGCCGTATAATGACACCAAAAAGTAAAACCTCAAAAAATCCTGCAACCTCCACCCACTGCCAGGGCCTATGACGGCGGAAAGGCAGTACACCCCACCCCGCCAACGCCATGCAGACAAATCCTCCTCCCACCAAATAATGATGCACAAATCACCGTGGTGGATAGTGGATGCTGAAGAACCATTGGCGGTACGGACCGCCACGGCCAGCTGTGGGACCCAATAACAACAAATGCACACATTGGCAAGTTTGTAACCCACACACCTGACACACATCCACAACACTATAAAACACTCACATACACACCCCAACAATCCTTTGCATCACCAATAGCATGAATGAGACTGACAACATGCATACACTGAACACAACATAACAAAACACACACACAAATACACCACAAAATCCCATACATTCCCCAAACACCATCACAAGCCACACACCCAACCACACAACAGCACCCTCACCAATACACACACCACACCCACAACACACACCATGGCACCCCCTAAGCACCCCCGCTTCACAAATAGGGAGCTAAGGACCATGGTGGACGAAATACTCAAGGTCGAGCCAGAACTATTCGTGGCACCGGTGCAGCAGACAACCATCGGCAGGAAGATGGAGTTATGGCAGACGATTGTCAACAAGGTCAATGCAGTGGGAAACCATTCACGCACAAGAGACGACATCCGCAATGAGGTGGAACGACCTGCACGAGAAGGTGAGGTCAATGGCATCCAGGCACGACAGTGCGGTACGGAAGACCCCTGACTACACCGGCTGGGAGGAGAAGGTACTGGTTATCCTGCACCCGAAGGGCCTCACTGGACTCATTGGAGGACTGTACTCGGGTAAGTCAACTACAATACCTTAACAGTCACCCCACCTATAATGCATGCAGCACTCCACCCACCTCACTAACACCAAGACCACATCCCCACCCAGTCCACAACACCCACATCCAGTTACCCTGCTTGTCCACAATCACACTAACAGGCCCCTATCCTGCCTCCTGTGCACAGTCACCTACCCCTGCAAGGATTCATAGTGGCACTACAGCACCCACAATGCACCTCCACCCCCCACACAAAATGAAAAGATAATTACACGAAAGAACTCTGCATGGCACGACAGAGGAATAAAAGTGCAAAATAGGGCAGAGCTGTGCATCCGTTTCCGAATAAGTACATCATACATACATGTCCATTCTCCCCCACAGGCACCACCACCCATGCCACCCGGACGGAAAGGCCAAGGAGGGCCAGTGCCTCACACGGAGACAGAGACCCCACTCAGGAGACTGGAGAGGGATGTTTGGAAAGCGAGTAATGCCCTGGCCCATCACACAGTCCCACCCAGGATACCACTGACAGCCCTACCACCCACCCACCACCATCAGCTCTGGCCAAACGACCCCACACCAGTGTCTCTAGACTGGTGGCCTGCATGTACAGAGGCCAGAGTCTCCACCCACCAACAGGCAGGATGATGAAGGCCCCATTGCAAGTGGGACTGCCAGACCTGTGCAGGGGACACAGGTACAGGGGGCAAGGGCAGGTGGAAGGGCATCAGTGGCCCAAGGTGGGGGCCAAAGGATGGGTGCTGCAGCCCAGGAGGTGATATCTGAGGTCCTAGGAGCATACCGCCATACCCAAGACAGGATGGGCCAGATCCTGGCCACCCTGGAGCAGAATCAAAGGCTGCAGATAGCACACCACCAAGGGGACATGGAGCAATGGAAACAGCTCAATGCCACCATGGCCACCATTGCAGGTGTGTTACAGCACCACTAACCTAGCCAGCCTAAGACCTCCACCCACCTGCAAGCCCCTAACACTAGCCAGGACACTGCCCTGCCATCTACATCTGCAGAAGCTATTGGACTGGTGGCACTGCCAGAGGACACACAGGAGACCAGCACCCCTACCTCTGCAGCCACGTCCAGTCACTCAAACGTGCCCTCAGACCCAGACATGCCACTGGAACACCAGCCAAGGCCAAGGCTAAGAAGTGACCCTGCCCTGAACTGTCTCCCTTGTGTGCCATTGTGCTACCTTGTTGACCTGCCACTACCAACACACCATCTACCAAGGGACAAATGGACCAAAACCCAGTGCCACCAACAGCTGAGCCCATGTACCAGAGTATGGATATGCACCATAAGCCCACTCCCTATCACTGTACAACGATATTCTAAATTTGTGTCACTCAATAAAAACACATATGCACCAAATTATATGTTCCTCAGCATTATGAGTTAAAAATTGTGAGTGTGTATGCATTAGCCAGTGAATTTCATATTTGTACCTTTATTGCAGAAGGGGATCCCATGCACTGTAGTGTCTGAAGTAAGTCACAATGTACACAATATTGGGTTCCCTGGCCCATGCCACTTCAGTACTCAGTTAACAGTGTCAATTACTATAGACACCGCATCACCAATTACGAGTCAGACTGAAACTATGCAGTGAAGACAACAGCAACATTGAACAGTACCTCATAGTCACTGGAAGTATAGGCATATCAGCTGGTTCATGGAATTGACATCTTCCCCCTTCTTCCTCACCATCACCCTCATCCCCTCTCGGAGGTTGCTGGGCAGGTTGGACAGCACCCTCCTCCTCTAGAAGGGGGATAGCTTTCCTCACAGTCACGTTGTGCAGTATGCAGCATGCCACCACTATCCTACACACCTTGTCAGGGACATAGCACAGGGATCCCCCAGAGAGATGGAGATAACGAAATCTAGCCTTCAGGAGATCTATAGTGCGCTCAATCACCCTCCTAGTCTGTCTATGGGCCTCATTATAATTCTGCATCTCTGCATCTGTCCTGGGATTCCTCACAGGTGTTAGGAGGCAATGCAAGTTGGGTTAGCCAGAATCACCTGTAAAAGTTGACGTAAACTGGGCCATAATGAACTGACTGCACGTACATATTGGCTGGCTGTCACCTATGTACAGTAGCATTGTCATACACACTCACCTATCAGCCATCCTCTGTCCCCTTGTAGTTGTCCCATCAAGTGTGGTACACTGCTGTTTCTCATGAAAAAGGAATCATGGACTGATCCTGGGAACCTAGTATTGGTATGTGATATGTGCTGGTCAGCAGTACACACCAATTGTATATTCATGGATTGGCAGTTCTTTCGATTCCTGTACACCTGTTCATTCACTCTTGGCGGTATGTGAGCAATGTGGGTTCCATCAATGGCACCTATCACATGGGGGATGTTAGCAAAGGCATAAAATCCAGACTTGATGGCAGGAAGTTCAGCCCTTTGGGGGAACTGGACATATATCTGCATGTGTTGGACGAATGCATCCAGGAATTTTGACAGGATGAGGCTAAACATTGGCTGTGAGAACCCTGCACCCATGCCCACTTTCACCTGAAATGAGCCCCGTAGCCAAAAAATGGATTACACATAGCACTTGCACTTCAGTAGGGATGACATGCTGATTCCGATTAACCAGTTTCAGTACAGGATCCAGTAAAGCACATACGTCATGGATTGTAGCACGATTGAGTCTGTAGGTGACAATGATGTGACGTTCATCCATGGATTCCAAATCAACCAGAGGTCTGTACACAGATAGGGCCCTCCCTCGCCATATGGGTCTGTACCTATGAGGGAGAAAAGAACACATATGAAGGGCACACATACACCTGCTACACATGATGTTAACATATCAACTGATGTGCGGCATGTAGGTTACACACACAGATGCTATGTATTAGTACACCGTCAGGCATATGTGTGCAGAGTCAACTCTATTGTAATGGCATCCCAGGGTGGACACATTACCAATGATGGGTGCATGTGAGGATCAGAAACTCATGTCACCAAGCGACTAAGGTCGGAGACTTGGAGGCCCTGAATGGGGCCCCTGGCCAGGATATGATAACGTTGTGGTAGCAAAATGGCAGCATCCTGTCATCCAGGTCTGAGGGAGTGGAAGTGACATCATTCCATTGGCAGTAGTCATCATGGCGGAAGGCTGTGTTCAGTGCCGTGCACCTAATCATTGGATTACATGGTTGTCAATGGGGAACCTAGGCATATCATGACCACCGCTGGCGGTGACGGTACACATGGCCGCAGAACGTATGCCATGTCATCGGACCCTTGCCACTTGACTCCTGATTCCCGTGCAGGGCAGTACTCCCCTGAGTGTGCTGCTGTGTCCTCACTTTGGTCCCTGAAATGGCATGAGTCACAGGGGAACAGGCCCGGCCTTCACCACGGAGGAGCTGGAGAAGCTGGTGGACGGGGTCCTACCCCTGTATGCCATGTTGTATGGGTGACCAGAGGAGCAGGTGAGTAGGCGTCTGTCTTCCTTGCATGTGTGTTCGATTTGTGACTGCCCAGCCGTAGACTGTCTGACATATACTGTATGTAAGTTGGTAACATGACTTCGTAAAATGTCCATTCCATAGGGGACGACATGTCATCTGTATTAGGAGCACATATATTGACGTCTGTTTTTCTGCTCTGTGTGTCCCATGCAGGTCAGAGCCCATCAGAAGAGAGGACTGTGGAAAGCCATCGCCAATGAATGAGGACAGTGGGGGTCTACAACTGGTGGAGCACCCACTGCAGGAAGCGGTGGGAGGACCTGAGGCGCTGGGCCAGGAAGACCTGTGAGGCCCAGCTGGGGAAGGCCTCCCAACGGGGAAGGGGTGCCCGTCGGACCCTGACCCCCCTAATGGCCTGCATTCTGGCGGTGGCCTATCTGGATTTGGATGGGCGCTTGAAAGCAGCACAGCAGCCACAAGGGGGTGAGTACCAACACTATTGTAATACTTCTTTGATGGATGTGTTTGAGTGCTGTGGTATGTATGCTGTCTAGTGCCAGGCACTCCGACAAGTGTGTTCCTGCAGTCCTGCCCCCTCATAGACCCGGGGATGGTGTGAGGGCATGTTTAGCCCGTCCAATTAGGCACATAAGGGGGTCACCTTTCTGTAGTCTTGGGTGCTTTGTGGGCTCATTGACTAGTGGGTGAATTCGCTGGGCATGGGCCGTGTTTCCTGTGGGTAATGTGATGCATTCTGGGGTAGTGGCCACTAGTCAGGGGCACAGTCATGACTATTGTTGTAGGTGCTGCCTGTGGGTGTGTGACCTGGATGGGAGTGTGTGTGAGCCAGGGATGTACATTCATTCAGGTATTTACAGAGTTCTCCCATGTTTTGTCTCTCCACCCCTCTGCTCTTGTGTCCTTTGTGTACATCAGCATCATCTGGCGAGGGAGCAGTGGCACCGGCGAGTGGGGATGCAGCGGCCCACAGTTCCAAGGAGGCAGAGTCGGCGGACACCAAGGGGACCACTAGGTTGGAGGGTGAGGGGAGTATCACGGGGGAGGCAACTACCACTGCTGGCAGTGACTCTGATACCTCCTCCAATGCAGCTCCCTGGTGGTGGTGGACCCTGCTAGGCCCACCCATTCTATGTCATCTTCCGCCACCCCCCATACCATCACCGCCCTCCCAGTTGCTCCCCACCCAGTTGCCTGTGCCTGCTCACCCAGGAGGTTGGGTGTCTCCTTCGCCCCAGGCACCTCATCCCCTCCCCCAGTCAGCCCTGCTGCCCTCACGGAGGAGGCTATTGACCTCCTGAGAACCATCTCTGTAGGGCAGACAACCATCGTGAATGCCATGGGGCTAGCAACCCAGATGCAGCAATGCAATGCATACCTGGAAGTCATTCACGGTGCCATGTCTGCCTACAGAGATGTTTTCAGGCTCTGGCCTCCTCTTTGAGGGCAGCCAGTGTCCCTGGTCTT
The DNA here is from genome assembly GCF_031143425.1 of Pleurodeles waltl. Lineage (NCBI taxonomy): Eukaryota > Metazoa > Chordata > Amphibia > Caudata > Salamandridae > Pleurodeles > Pleurodeles waltl. Next base: position 484,631,337 of record NC_090438.1, on the reverse strand, counting down.
TCTGTCCCCCCTCCCACTACCTCTATCCCTTCCAGCACCCCTCTCCCTTCACCCATCCCAAGCACACATCCAGACAGCCATGCACACAGATCAACACAGAAGAAGCACACAGAGAAACACAAGCACCACACTTCCCACCACAGGCATGCACACACCCAACATACCAAAGCAGAGACAACAACATCCACTTCCCCCACTGTGTCAACCTCTCCCGCCTCCCTGTCTGTCACCTCACAATGCACACCCACAAGCACTGCACCCTCAGTCACTGCTGCTGCCCCCATTCTTGCAGTCACCACAACAGCTGACATCCAGACATGCACCCCAAATACCACACCTGCACTCACCACAACTACATTAACAGACACTTGCAGCACACTCACCAAACCTGCAGACACCCAGACAACATCCATGTACACTAGCAGCCTGTCTTGTCCCACTGTTTCCACCCCCTCCTAAAACACTCAAACATTTGCAGACATACACACAACACACATCCACCACACACCAGCATATTTACAGGCACCTGCATCCATGTCCGTCACACCTACACCTGGTACAAGCACTCCCTCAACCTCCACTCCCAGACCTGCACCCAAATCCCACCCAACTGTCCCCGTGTTGACCTGTTTGAACCCACTGGCCCACCCCGACTCGTCCCTAAACGTGCCCATCTCCTTGCCAGTCCACTACCTCCATGCCCAAGAGCACCCCAGTCTGCCCTTCCCATTCCTTTGCCCCTTACCCAGGGAGGAAGAAGCCCCATGTTGCCCCCGGTCCCTCTGCCACCCCCCGGTCCAAGCCCACTCCCCCTCCTTTCAAGGGCAAGCCCAAACCCTCTCCACCTCCCAAACCTAAGCCCAAGCCCCCCTTCCAGACGTAAGTCCCCACCCCCACTACCCCCTGCCCCTCTTCCCTGAGGTGCCTGGCTGCCCCATTGATATACCTTTACAGTGGAGTACCCTATGCACATGTGGGAGTCAAGTCAGGCCTATTTTGGCTCTTCATGGTATTTATGATGGACTGGAAAATGGCCTCATTTGGACATTACATTTTTCTCTTTACATTCAACTTTGAGTGCCCACTGGTGCTGTTGGCACAATATAGTGACGTTGTCCATCGTTTCACTGTGGGGGCGTGGTGTGTACATGTGTGTACTTTGGTGCAGGTCTTTGCTGCCTTGTGTCGGGTAAGTACATCTTGTTCTGGTGTGTATGGTGTGGAATGGTCGGAGGGGTTGGGAGTGCGTTGCAGGGTGGGTGGGGTGGGTGTGTAACTGTGCCCTTCCTTCCCACGTGTACTAGGTTGCGGTACTTACCGTCATCGTCTTCGTCGGTGGTCACGGTCGTGGAGGTATATGGCAAGGAGCAGCACAGGTATTATTTCCAACTCTATCTCCATGTCTGCGTCCGCGTGTTGTGTGTGCCTCCAGTGAGTGTTTCTTTTTATCTTGTTTGTTTCCGCCACGGCGGTCTTGTGCTTCATTATTTGTTGGGCAGGTGGATCCTTTCCGCCGGCCTGTGGGCGGCCTCCTCCGTCCTCATCACCACTCCAATGATGGTGGTATGTGGATGGACTGCTACTTGTTTCTCATGTGCTTCATGTTTTTTGGCGGTCCGGAGCGTTACCGCCACCGGCGTTTGTCGCCAGGTTCATATTGACCACCTAAGTGTTGTTTTTGAATTATTTTAACAGTATTAATAAGTATATTATGAATCTTATAGCAGTCCCCGTGGTGATACCTAACACTCCACCCATTGTCAGATGATCATTAACATATTGAAAAATATATCTACTGCCAAAATACTATTTCTAAAGTCAGCCTGATCTTAGGCGTAAGACAAAATAATTGTTAAATCCTTCACTCTTATCCCTACGTGTAATGAACTACCTCTCTACTGAGCATCTGTCTTTGATGTGAATATATTTTGGTGCAGCTACTCTGAATCTTAATGATATTATATTTTTACACCACTCTCTCAATTTTCGTAAATCAGCGTCCTTCAACCAGATAATGGACACAGAAATTTTGCTTAAGTTTTCATCAGTTGTATGCCCCTATTCTTCCTTATCAGTATCCATTTTAATCATTTAATCATTGCCAAATTGTTGGAAAAGGCCTTTCTGCCCCAAACTTTTTGCCTTCCTCCTTCTCTTTTTCTGACCTCATTTTTGCTGGCTTTAGGACTCTGAGCACTTTACCACTACTAATCAGTGCTAAAGTGCATGTGCTCTCTCCTTAAAACATGGTGACCTTGGCTCATAACCAATTGGCCTATTTAATTTACTTGTAAATCCCTAGTCAAGTGCACTACATGTGCCCAGGGCCTGTAAAATAAATGGTACTAGTGGGCTGCAGCACTGGTTGTGCCACCCACTTAAGTAGCCCCTTAACCATGTCTCAGGTCTGCCATTGCAAGGTAGCCTGCCCTCACACAAATGACTACCACACCCCCTAGTGGGACCCTGGCAGACAGGATGGAACTGAAAGGGGTACTTGTGCACTTCTAAGCCACTCTTTGAAGTCTCCCCCACTTCAAAGGCACATTTGGGTATTTAAGCAGGGTCTCTGACCCTACCAACTCAGACACTTCTTGACAAGGCACTCTTGTCACAGACACTTCCTGGAGAAGAGAACCTGAACCTGCAACCTGCCAAGAAGAACTGCCTGGCTCCCCAAAGGACTCACCTGACTGCTTTCTGAGAAGTACTGCTGCCTTGCTGTTGCCCTGCTGCCTTGCTGCTCTCTGGCTGTGCTGAGAAGTGCTCTATAAGGGCTTGGATAGAGCTTGCCTCCTGTTCCCTGAAGCCTCAGAAACAAAAAGACTTCATTCCTGCAAGAAGAACTCCCTGTGCAGCAGAAATCAGCGCACAGAAAATGACACACAGCCTGCATCACAGTGAAAAATTCACCGCACGCCGAACCAGAACGATGCAGCCTGGCTTCGCAAGGAGAAGATCGACGCAGCGCCAGCATAGCAACTGGAAATTCGACCCATGGCCCACTGGATCAACGCACAGCCGAGCCTGAACGACGCAGCCCGACTTCCTGAGAGGAATCGATGCAGCGCCTGCCGTGCGGTAGAAATTTCCACGTAACACTGTGACTTCGTCCTGTCAGCGCCAGATTTCAACGCATCTTTCCTGGGGTATCCAAAAACCCCGCAACCCAAAGAGGATCCAAGACAGAGCGCTGGAAATCGACGCAAAGCCTTCCCTGAGTGAAAAATAAACAATGCATCGCCGTGTGCGGCCCGAGAATTCATCGCACACCTCCCTGTTTTCCACGCATCTCCTCCTCTGCAGTTCCTTGCAGAGATTTTGAACGCAAACCAGGTATTTTGTGCTTGCAAGAGACATTTATTGCTTTTAAGGGACTAAAGACACTTTATATCATTTTTACAGTGATATCTCAAGATATACTTATTGCATCTTAATCGTTTTGACCTGCATGTTACCAGATAAATATTATATATTTTTCTAAACACTAAGTGGTGTATTTTTGTGGTGTTCTACTGTGTTATTGCATGATTTATTGCACAAATACTTTACACATTTCCTTCTAAGTTAAGACTGACTGCTCAGTGCCAAGCTACCAGAGGGCGGGCACAGGATCATTTTGATTGTGTGTGACTTACCCTGACTAGGGTGAGGGTCCTTGCTTGGACAGGGGGTAACCTGACTGCCAACCAAAGACCCCATTTCTAACACAAATTTACTGCAGAGTTCCACAATGTGTCTGCCCATTTGCACTTGTGTGAACGCTGCCACAGTGTTGGAAGGCGGGTTATTAGTAGAGGTAAGTACACTCCTATCACTAGCAATAAGGCAACCAACCACAATAAGGTCCAGTCAAGGTCTCAATACACTAGCCCCTGGGTCAACCCCTTGTAGCTGGCGACAAGCAGGCAGACTTAACTTGGGAGACAGGTGTGTTGAGCATTCAAATACACCAATACAGTAAATAAAAAACAACACACAATAAAAAGCTCTCACCAATTTAGACAAATAGTAATTATTTTTATCTTTAAAATGATACCAAAATTAATAAAACACACTGTAGGGAACTGGAGAAATGAATTTTTAAAGATGAAATAAACAATATGTGCTTCCTAGTGCTTAGAATCCAATAGTGCCAACAGGGGATAGCTGGTCGGTTTGACTGGGACCAAGTCACAGTTTGAGGCTGACCACGTTGGAGCCCTGCTCTGATACACTGAGCGGGAGGCCTCAGTTAAACGTTTACCTTCGGACTAAGTCGTTTTTTCTGGAGCTTTTTCTATGGTCATCGGGCAATGCTCCTTGTGAGGATGGTGTCTGATGCAAAGTATTTAGCTTTGGCCCGGTCAAATGCTGGAAGTCTTGTTGACTAGAAAAACTCTGGAGCTTCAGGGGTTGAACTTGAAATTCAGGCCGGCTTGCAGTTCGGCCAGCAACGGGTCAGTCACCTTTGGAGCTTTTTCACAAAAGTTCTCCAATCTTTTCCAAACTTCTGGATCTCTTTCCAGAAGTTCTCTGTTGAGTCTCAAAGTGTCCAAAACACAAATCGAAGGGTCTAGAAGCTCTGAGATGATGTTTGGAAGGTTGGGACTGCAATTCCCACAGTGCCCCTGGCTAAATCCTTAAAAGTCCACTGGATGCACTCCAGGGGGGGTCTTGTTGAGGGAGATGTTGCTTGTAAGCACTGGTAACCAGTTGCTTTCAGGGAGTCCACTCCTTAATCCTTTTTAGAAGCAAGGTAAAGTCCTCAGGGCTGTAATTCCCAGTGTGCAGCAGGAGCAGTCCTTCAGAGAGCAGTCCTTTGTGGTGCAGACCACCAGGGTTCCTGCAGGGCAGTTCTTCGTCTCCTTGTAGTTTAAGGCAGCAGATCTGAATTGCTGTGCAGCTCTCACATATTTATTCACTGGTCTGTGGGTAAGCAGGGTGACACTAAAAGCATGATCTCTTCCTCCAAAGTTTAGCATATTCTTGTCCCACAATGTCCTGCACTTTAAAAATCCAAGATAGTGGATTTCGCTCCATAAAAGTAAGACCTGGCTATGCCAACCTACTGGTGTTACTTATTTCCATTGACACTCCCCCTTCAGACCATCTGCAAATTCCATACCTTGGCCTGCCATCTATCTTGTGGGTACAGGGTGAGGAGGTAAGTCTGGCTGGCATTCCTTTCTGTCCTGTTTTCTTTGAAGCCCAGTTTGATTCACCCAGACCCCTTTCAGGCCTGTGCTCTAAAGCTGCAGAGCTCCCCCTACCACATAACCTCTGCTCTATGCAGGCCACGGATCACCTCATCAAAGAAGCGTGGTTAATCCTGTTAAGGCGGACCAATCAGAAGACGCTGCTAGAAGGCTACATTTTATAACTTATTTTCTGTAATAGTTGTGACACATTCAATAGCCAAAAATTGTTGGATTTGTTAGGACCAATATTTTGAGTCCTTAAATGATGTTTCTAGCTCCCTCCTGGCAATATTTATACTTAAATAAAATAGTCTTAGCCTTTGGAGCTACGTATCTACAATGGAGAAAAAAAACGAAATAGGCAGGGTTTCCCTCACCAGAGGATATACTAAACATCTTTCATAATGTCCCTGCTTATAGTCACATGGGATACCTAGGCACCCCTGGGACACTGACGGGAGACCTTAGGGGTTCTTATATGTACAAATATGGCAGATTACCACTTTGGAAGTTCCTGTAATTCCAAAGTCGAATTTGCACACATTTTACTTTTTAAAGACAGTTTGCAATGGAGGGCTGCCTTTAAAAATTACAGCGGGCAACACAGCAGTGTACATTCCAGTGCAGGAAATCTACTGGGCCTTTAAAACTCCCTGCCCTATTACATACTAGAGACTCGAACCTCCCTGCCCTATTATATTATAGGTAGCATGAATACTCCTTGCCATATTATATACTAGGAACTTACAGTTTTCTGTCATTGCCAATTATAATTATACATAATACCATATACCTTTTTCATCTGAGCACTGGCCCTGGTTAGCAGAGCCCAGGGCACAGTCATGGTCAATTACTACCAGTATCAGTCAAAAGAAATGGGGGTGATCATGCTAAAAGGATGATTGTAGATTATCATACTCAGTACGGTAGGAATGTAATAGATCCAGGCTGCAGTATGCTAACCCTTGTTTTTAGAACTCTCAGTCAGAAGTCTCACAGATCTATGAAATTCACATCTCCAAAATTTGCAACATAAGCCATTGTGCATGTATATGGTTTTTATATAGCAAGAATCTGGTTAAAAGGCAGCATGGTGTTGTACATGGTTAAAGACAACCATAAAGTCAATGAGTAATAGAATAGGAAGCTGTGTTGTGGCTGATTAATGCAGTGTGATGTAGTGGTCTTTACAGTAGTGAGTCCTCAATCTTTCCTACATTGTAGACGTGTTGGGGTGTGTGCTAATGGATACTGCTCTGTTGTTATAGATCCTTTGTGAATAGACTGAAAAGGACTGCCATCTTGATTTTATTCTTTTTTACAGTGCTTAGTCTGCAATCTGTTTGTGTCATGACTCTGGGTGTGGCAAGAACCACCAAAGGAGGAGTTGATGGTCCTGATTGCTTTGTAAATGATGCATCTGCTTTCGAAGATGTGTGGACTGGCTAAGAGAGCCAATGGAGTTCCATCAGGATGGGGGTAATGTGATTATATTTCTTTAGGGCCTGGATCAGATGAGCTGCAGCATCTAGGATGCCCGTAAGGAGTCCCTGTGTGGATTCTGAGAGGCCACGGAATAGGATATTACCACCATCCAGATGCAAGAACTTGAGGCATGACCTAAATCCCTTTGTGGAATTTACAAAGCAATGGAACTTGTCATTTGCTCTGTAAAAAAAAAAGAGTAATGCAAAGCAGTACATTTTGCTGCCTTGAGTTACTTCTCATCAGGTAGGTGTTCCCTGGGTGGTGTATGGGTGTTTCTGGGCATTCATCCACTGATGTTTATGCAAACCCATATCTATATCAGCAAAGACTTGTAGACATGGGTTTGAACCAAAATATATTTATTTCTCCTTGTCATTTCCACTTTGCATGTCTATGAAACATTCAAAGAAGAAAAAGCCTCTTATTCTAGTTTTAGTGCTGGAAGGCACCGCTTCCTGCAAAGTAACTATCCTGACCCTCACTCAGACACCCTTGTACTGTTGTATAAGGGTGTCTGCATTTGCCCTATGCAGCCACAAGTGCACCAGCAAATGAAGAGAGCAGAACAGTGCCATTATTGAAAGATATTGCAAAGACCAGCTCTCTTCCATTCATGCAATGTCCACAGCAACTTCACTTGTTGCACTGCATTTTGTGAACTCTTGTGTGAAAATATGTCTCTTAGTAGCTGCAGACTACACTAAATTTGCCCTCCAATATGCTTACTTTATAGTAAACGGATAAATTGCAAGAATGATTGTGTATAAAATATGTTTTATTAGCATATTAAAGTAAATGCCGTCTCTATGTGTTTTTAGTATTTTATAATGTAAAGGAGACCATGCATGGAAGATGGTTTCTTGCTTGGTTTACTTCAGTTTTTTTGTAACGATTTTAACCAATCATCCAAATAAAAATAACTTACTAACTTAAAAAGGGGGAGCCCGAGAGCCCGACAGCAAGATGCCCACCACCCAGGGAGGGTCTGCTAGCCAAAGACAATTCCTCTTTATTTATCCTTAATATTTGAGGGCATCGGTGCCCGCTTCGAGGTGGTAATTCTTCTGTTTACCCTCTACAGCAGGGATATATACTTATTTCCAATCCTCATTGCTCCTGTGGCCCGTGACAGCACTCTTACTGACAGGGCCACGCTGTGAGTGATGGGACAGGCCTGCCTCGTGGCTTGGCCTTGGCTGAGGACGGTGAGGGAAGCACCTGCCCCCCCATGTAGTTCGACTGGGGGTCTTCTGCCCCTACGACTTGATCCCTGTGCCCCCACTGGAGTAGGGAGGGGATACAATGCCATCACAGCTTGTCAGATTAGAGGGCCTTGCTGGGCCACTGGAGGCTGACATTTGGTTGGAGGAGCCCCGCCCACTGATCTCGCATTCAATGCATGGCCATCTGGAGGCAATGGCCCCACTGCATATGTACAACTAGCTGTGACCCCTCTCTGAGGGGGGTGGAGGACAAGTAAAGTGGGCGCCTGGGCAGCAGGCTTTCCCAGGGACTCCTGCGGGCCTCGGAGATGGACGGCTAACCCCATTGGGACTTCGGTCATCTGAAGGACCGCATGACTTATGAGGGGTGGCTTGTTTGGGGGCCAGAGGTGCCTGCCTGGGGCTTGTGGGCACCCACCAACTTGCTCTCATTGGCCTTCCCTGGTGCCCCATTACTGCACTCTGTGGCCATTGTTGTTTTTGACCATTGTTGACCTCGGACTGAGGCTCATTCATGAAGTGCCTCAACACTCTTTGCCTCTGTTGGCTGGCTGTACTTTGACTGCCCTTGGTGGTGGGTGCATTTCTGTGTTGGCCTGCTCGTGCCCCTCGTGGAGTCTACAGGGAGAGGTGGGGCCTACATGACTGTGCTTCACTGCTGGGCTGCTTGTTTCCCCTCTCTCCCCTGATGTTCATATTGGAGATGGTTGCAAGCCTACATAGCTTGCCGACCTCAGTGGACATACATATTGGAGGAACAGTCGGTCTGCTCATGCCCCTCCCCGCCCTGCTGGAGGGCTCTCGGGGGAAAGGCGGGAACCATCCTTAAATCCTTAGCCTCCTGACTGTTTACTTCCACTTGCAGACCACTTGCTTGTATGTCAACTATTGCTGTGGCCATGGAAACAAGGCAGACCAAGATCACCTTTGGGCATCGTGGGTAGGCTGGGGGCTCAGAGAGGCCTCCTGCAGATTCTTGTAAGGATCTCCATGATGATGAAACTTCCTCCCAGGATCCGACCATTCGAGCTATGTTTCCTGACGTTCAGGCTGCAAGGCATGACCTTCTACCGGTCAAACACTCAATGATGAAAACAGACACCTCCTACTCATGCATATCCAGCCAGATTGAGAATTTGGCACAGAGGCAAAACTAATCACTTCTCCGACCCTAAGTCTGCTGCCAAATTGGTTAAGACCCTACCAAAGTCTGGAGGTTGCTCACTGGATGACCATGGTGCTGGACATGATCTGTTTGATGGCAATGATCGACATTTGCTGGTAAACTTAGTGGTCAGAGACTAATTGTCCCATTATGTGTCTTCTGTTGTTTGGATTGTCTGCCTATGGCTGGGGTACTGACCCTCTGAACTGCTCTTCTTTGGCCACTTGAACTAATCTTCTGGGTCAGGAGATGTTGGGCTTCTGGTTCGCCCCTGAGGGATGATCCCATTTTGATATTATTACTGCCTCCTTTTTCGATGGTTTTTGGGCTGCTGTTCAGGATATAGCCTGTTGTACTGTTCCACCTCCCTCCCCCTGGCACTGCACTCAAGCTCTCCTTGTCTTTTCTGCACTTCAGGTGTCTGGATGCAGCACTAGTGTTTGTGAAAAATGCTCCACACTGCATGATACATAATATTACTTGTTTTACTTGGGCTATCAGGGGCATTAATAACGTGCGCATGGCCCAGCTGGGGGTTGCATATCTCCAGTGTTATAACGTAGATATATTCTTCCTCCAGGAATTACATCTTACTGAGACCACAAAGTCACTCTTGTGCGCAGGCTGGATGTCACACTGCACTCTATTCAAATTACCATTTATTATTTGAAAAGGCCTTCCTTGGTGCATGCAAAGGGTGTTATCTGACCACCCCAGTGCCTCTACATACACTTAGCTAGCACTCTATGCCACCAACACGTTCGTCTTCTATCAGTTTATTGTCCCAATGTTGATAGCTCTAATTTCTTTGCAGAGATATGGTTCTGAGAGAAAACACTGGATCTAGGGGTGCTTCTCTGGGGTGAGGATTTTAAAGTTGTGCTGGATCCTGACATTGATCGACATGGAGCTGCCTGCTTGCCGCATCTGGCATCTGCCTCCCTGCTGCTCTCCCTCATAGAAGATAATCACCTAGTTGATCTCTGGTTTTCACAAAACCAACTTGCTAAAGAGGGCACACATATCACTGTAGCCCACAATACTTGGTCCCTTATTGACTTTTGGTTGGCCACTCGAGATTTTGATTCTGGGGCCCATAGGGTAGAGAAGTGCCCATGGCCACTATCCAATCACGCTCCTGTCTGTGTGGAGTTACGCTTCCCAGACAGAACTGCACGTATTCGCATGGCGGCTCCCATCTGGGACCCTCAGGGATCAGGTCTTTCATGAGGAAATACGTGAGGCCATAGTTGACTTCTTTGAGAATAATGGGCTGCCAATCAAGTGCCCTTCCAATATCTGGGAGGCATTTAAAGTGGTCCTTAGGGAAGTTTGCATTGCAAAGCAATCGGGTATCTTAAGGACACTCCGTAAGGAGTTATCTGTTCTTGAGATCGGAATCCATTACTTAGAACAGGAATATTTTGCCTGTAACAATCTCACCCTCCTCACAACTATTAGATCCCAACTTGACAAGTTTGAGGTGGCGGCACAGCGAGAGATCTGCTATCTTGGGCTCCAGGCCCAAGCATAGTGGTGTGGTGATGGCAACTGGGCAGATAAGACGCTGGGTGGCTTGCTGCGTAGGACATGGGCAAGCGATCATGTGGTAGAACTAGAGGATTAGCAGGCACATTTACATGTAGGCACGGAAGCAGTCCACCAGGTGATGACATCGTGTTACTCCACACTTTACACTGCCACGCAACCCAGTTAATCTGATGCCCTTACGGCCTATTTGACTCACTCCAACTGCAGTGACTTGATGATGAGCACACGCAGTTCCTAGATGCACCAATTTCAGTACAAGACATCAAAGAAATACCCGGAGATAAGACACTGATGGTGATGGTTTTACTGTCGCCATTTATGAGGAGTACGCCCGGCTCTTGCCACCCCATTGGTTATAAATGTATTCAGAATCACTGCCTACAGGGGTTCTCCCCCCTTCATTGTGCGAGGCACTTATTGTGACCAATTTGAAACCACACAAAGACCTGCATAAATGTGAATCCTACTGTTCATGCTTTACGATAAACACAGAGAATAAAATATTTGCCAAATTGGTCGCCTACTGCCGATCATTGCTCACCCGGACTAGTCTGGGTTTGTGCCTGGCAGGTCCACATTGCACAACCTGCATACCTACTTTGCTAATGCTCAAATGAAGACCCAACTTCTAGCGCCACTGTGGTGCTTCTTGATGCCACTAAGGCATTTGATTCACAGGAATGGTCCTACCTTTTTGCCCTTCTAGCCGGGTTTGGCATCAGCTCCAAGTTCCTACGCCTCGTCTGGCTCCTCTACGAGAAGCTTATAGCTCAACTGCACCTGAAAGGTATGATCTCTGCCCCATTTCTAGTGATGAGGGGCACCCGTCAGGGCTGCCCTTTGTCACCTATTTTGTTTGCTCTAGCTATGGAGCCACTTGCGGCGCACACATAAAGAGGCCTGGCTTGCAACCCTACATCTGTTCTGGTCTCGATGTATGCTGATGTCACACTCTACTTAAAGAACCTATAGGACAACCTGGATGTTTTGATCTGGGAATTCATTCAATTTGGGAGCCTTTCTGACATTATGATTAATTGTGAAAAATCTATTATTTTCCATTGACAAATGCTACCACCGTATATGAGTCTGAATTCCCACTCTGTTTGAAGAAGGGTCCAGTGTGATCTGGCTGAGCAGGGAAACTGATGTGGTATGGTGTGAAAATTATGGATGGGCGATTGCCTGGTTGGAGGCTTGACTGGTGTGGTGGCACTCTCTGCCACTGTCCTTAACAGACAGGCTAACTATTGCCAAAATGGTAGTGCTCCCTATATTTGTTTGTTAATTTACCGCTCCCCTTTTCATGCATTTTCTGCAGCCGACTGCTCTCCTGTCTCATTTCACTTGCCTGGGCTGGACGTCAGCCTAGAGCGGTCCAGGACTCTATTTGCCCATTTGAACAGGGGGGAATTGCAGCCCCTGAAATGGACCTTTATTATAGCTGTGCTCAAGTGCTTTTCATGCACTACTGGGTACACCCTATTGTGTACCAACCACACACTGCCCCTGAATACGATCATATATTCCTGAGCCCCCTGCCCACAACATTGTACCTCTCTCCATGCTGACCGAGACCTTGAGTAGATACGGTTGCTAATATGGTGTGGGCATGGGATGAACTCCGGCAAAAGGCTTGGGTGGACCTTCTGTTCGTGCCAGCTATCCAGCTTCTTGTCCATCCCTCTCTGCCGGGTTCTGAGGATGGGTGCTCTTGTGTGCGGCATTGTGATCGTACTAATATAGGTGTGTTGTCCCCAGATAGCACCTTCATTGATCCTGAATAGGCACTAGAGAATAATGCTGATTCGTTCCTGCACAGGTTACTTTACTATCAATGATGTGCTGCTGTCTGTTGTAGTCATAATTCTTTCTCGCTGACCTCTGCAACACTTCAGGCTCTTGAAATGCTCCTGACAAATTCCCATTCGTGCCACTTAATTAACAAACTACACACCTTGATGCAGGTGATGCTTCAGGCAGATGTTGCCAGATCCTGGACGGCATGGAAGGCTGACCTTGGCTTGACTCTCACAGATGACCAATGGAAGTATTGCTGCACCCAATCCTGTGCCCTTTCTCCAAACTACCGATTTTGACTTATTCACTTTAAATTTCTACACCACTTATAGAACAGACTAGGTCTGAGAGAGGATGATTGTTGTTTGCGATGCATGGCACCGCATGCGGATTTTATACATTTGCCATGGCACTGCGCTGCGGTATAGACATTTTGGGCCGAACTCTTTGAGATAATTGATGAATTGATTGGTCATAGTGTACAGAGGTCGCCACTGGTGGCGTCTTTGGGCTATGTTAAGAATGTCTCAGATGAGGGGCGCATGCTTGTGGAAATGCTACATATCCTAGCAAAATGCTGCATTGCAAGGTGCTGGTGAAGACGTAGATCACCATGTAAAATTGACTGTCTACCTGATGCTGTTTATTGTCAAGAACAACTGCAAGCTTACTGGGATTTGATGCCAGCTGGTTTGCAACCTCTGAAATTCAAGTTCCTGCTGGAGCTCAACCTTAGTTCATCCGTTGATAGCTCCCAGGAGAGTCTTCTTGGCTCTGGGGCTGATGGGTAGCCCCACCGCAACTGCTGTGAGTGACTTTTGTGACAGACTTGTCTGTACTGGCACAGGACATCAGATTCTGCACTTCTAGATGCTTATGATTCTGCGCTTGAGCTCCCGCTCCTCCTCTCTGCCCTCTCCCCCTTTTTCCTGCCAGTGCTATACCTATACCTTGCTGGATTATGTCTTATATTACTTGAACCACACTATTGCTTTTACTGTATGGCATTGACTGCCCTGTTCTACTGTTTGACATGTATGTCATTTATAAAAACTCAATAAATAAACATTAAAAAAGTACTTAAAATCTTGTACGATAGGCTAAGTAAGTGGCATATGTGGGGTATGATTCACAAAAGTAAAAACAGACTTTTGATCTAAGTTTAGACCAAAAGTCCAATGTCACAAACCCAGTCAGAAGAACCGGAGATGTGCAGTTTTAAAGATTTAGGTAAAACAGTGCCTCAAAATGCAACTGTGAATATCTGGTCACGCTGGACTGGGACAAATTCAGGTTGACCCGATTGAATGCGAGCTAAATACATGACCAAGTTAGGCCCACTGAATAAAGTACATTAAATCCTGCTTTGCAGAACATTGCGAGATCCTACGTCGAGGATGTGTTGCGCTTCGCCGGTTCTGAGGGAGCCACTAAACTGTGATGCAGAGTCCTGCATCATCATAAAGGATGCTGTTGACAAGGTGCTGGCACTTCAAGGGTCTGCATCAAGGGTATTTTGTGCAGTGGCAGTTCTGAGGAGACTGTAGGCTGCGATGTGGAATCAAGCATCTGAGATCTGTCGCACTGCAGTGGTGCTGATCTCAGATGCCAGGAGATGCATTGTGCTGCATCGGTTTTGCTTACTAGACCACCACTGGGCTGGCAGAGCACATTCAGGCTCACTTCCAATGGTCCAGGATTGGGGTGATACCTCTTGTGGAGCAAACCTCACAACAAGTGGAGTCTAGGTGCTGGGTTCAAGATGGTTGGATCCTTTTCTGCCCCTGAGGCTCTGATCAGAAGGCCAGCCAGCTAGCCCTTGTAGTCACTCTGGTGGTTTTGAGATCAAGATGAAGCTCTAGTCCTTTTTCTCAGGAAGAAGGGCAGCCCTTCTTGGAGAGCAGCACAGAAGGCCGCCTGAGTCTTCCATAGGTCCTCAGTCCTACTGATGAGTTGGGTCTCAGGGTCCATTATTTATATCTGGTGCCAGCTTTGAAGCAGGAGAAGGTACTGGAGAAATCCAACCCTAGATTTGTTTGGATTTTACTACCTTCCTGCCCTGGCCCCGCTTGTCTGGTGTCAAACCGTTTGTGAGTGTCCCCAGGCAAAGCCTTGGTGATGTTAAAGTGTGGTAGGTGACAGCTGGGCCCCATCATCAAGTTAGAGGTGGCCTTCCTGGAAGATCGAAATGGCATTTAAAACTGCTCACATAGGCTGCAATGGCAGGCCTGAGGCATGTTTAGTAGGATACTTAAGTGGATGGCATAATCAGTGCTGCAGGACCACTAGTAGCATGTAATGTACAGGCCCTGGGTACATCTAGTTCAACTTTTCTAGGAACTAACAAAAAAAATTAAATGTGCCAAATAGGTCCTACAAGCCAACAAAAACTGTTTCAGAAGACAAGAGAGTGAAGGAAAAAAGTTTGGGGCTGGCCCTGAAGAAAGGGCCAAGTCCAATGACTTCTGTATATGGTATATTAAACAGGAAGTTGCTGTGGTAAAGATTATGCAACTATACAAGAGCATTGAGTCATGTTGTTCTTAAGCCACTCAATTCATGGCTTTTCCTATTAAGGATACATATGTGATTGTCACTACCTAAACTTACCAGGCATTCAGAAGTAATATCTAATCATGAAACTCCAGAATCCAATATGACAGTCTTTGTTTAGCCTATTTTGCTGGGGCAGCGTCATCACAAGTCAGGTACAACCGACATTTGATTGACATTGCTTTAGCCTACATTGGCCTACTGTGAAATGTAGCCTGGTGACACAACTGCTGCTCTAGATATCTATATATTGTTTGCAGGAGCCAGATATTTTGTTAGCATAATCTCCTTGCTACAGAGGTCTACAAATAACCCAACCAGCACTACTGTGAATCTGAAATGATCCATTATAGCCTTCCATGTCACAGAGGGTTGCATAACAGAATACTTATCTTTCAAAAATGATTTACTGTCTAGATTTCCACTTAGGATCCATCACCTTGAACCAAACATTGTGGAAACCATAAGCAAGGCATCTAGGCACAATTGCTGCAGCAGTAAAATGTTTAAAACACACAGTTTGCCACTAGTTTCCCAAAATGTTCATGATGGATATGCTCCAAGCTCTCTATAAAGTGATTTTAAAATAGTGGTGACTTAAATTAAAACTTCACTTGGTTGGTTTGAATTAGGAAAATACAAACTTAACAAAGTAGACAAAGTTTCCGAAATGTATGTGAGGTACGGTTTGTTTTGGGCCTTCCAGGTGTGATGATTTCCTGATGCAGAATGCCCCTTGTAGGACATCCACCAGCAAAATGATTTTGAGTGTGAGGCTGGACATCCACCACCTTGAGGTGCGGGAGCGATGACTCTGAGCTGAAGCTTCTTATTTTTTTTTTAAATCACCTCGATTCGTTTTGCTTTGCACAAAGCTTGAACAGTTTAGAAAATATACAAAGCTGCAAGTCAGACTATACACTCTTTTAATTTAAATCCCATCTAATTAATAGGAAATAAAGTTGGATTGTGGTAAGTTGATTGAGCGTGCTTAATATCTACTTTAAAAAATCCCCAGATGCCTTCACACTGAATCACATGGTGTGCATCAAAATGTCAAAACCAGAATATCGATGGCACAGAATATTGAGGACAGAATGCCGTATCTAAAATATCAACAATTAAGTCAGTATAGCTTTTCTACACATCCCTTCACATATATATACCTACACAATATGTATATCTTCAAGGTATGTAGATATGGAGTTAGGAGTAGTAATTCTAAACGTCCTGGATATACCCTTACCTTTCAATATTCTGTCCTTGATATTCTTGTACTGCAATATTCTTGGGGTCAATAATTAGCCATTACGGCTTTAGCACAGCTGAGGGCCATGCCCCCTTAAAATATACTCCTGGATACAGACCTGACTCCATTTATTCTAAAAAAAGTAACAGTTAGGTAATATTTATTACAATGGGCCATCTTCCTTCATATGCTCACTGTCTATTTTATCTTTTCACCCTGTGCTTGGGTAATTCTTGCATGATCTGTTGTTGCAACAATATTGTAGCCAACTTCTCACAAATGGGTTTCCTCCTGCGCCAACGTGTTTTAACTCTTGTAGGATACTTCTATGTTTCAGTGATCAGTTAGTGCCTACAAACGAATCCAAAGGAAACTGTTGTAGAAAAAAATGTAAGCCAACTACAGGCCTCCTATGTTCTCAATCCTAAATTACAGTGACATACTTCTAATACCTCACCATAACCTCCACAAACTGCATAATGTGGCAGTCACATGATTAAAATCGCAATACCCAACAGTTTCTCTCTCAATTAATGTACTCATTTACTGTAATTTGCTCGCTCATTCACCCAATATATAAATACACACACACACACACACACACATATATATTTATTCACTGAAAAAATCAAAGGTTAAAGAAAAGATATAGTTAGGTGTAATAAAAATATCTGTTTTCGTTTACAAGAACCTTAGACATTCACTGAAAAAAACTAAGGTTAAAGTAACGTTATTGTTAGGTGAATTTCTCAGTGATAACATTAATGCTTTGAACTAAAAAAACACAGAAATTCAGCAGTTATAGTTAGCAGCACTAACTATAACTTGCAAGCCGCCATGCACTGATTCGCATATGACATCACTCATGACATGTACTATGACATCATTTATAACAACCCTGATGACATCAATGATGTCACAGAATGTCATCAATGATTTTTTTAAATAAGAATTAACTATCTGCTCGTCACAGTACTTATCTCTTACACACTTTCATTCAAAAAACTCCAAAACAAGCACCACAATATCTATTCCTACTAAAAGAATGCATTGTGAACTCACCTACTCATTTTTACTATTCATGATCCTGCTAGAGTCCCATGAGCTCGTAAAAATTAGTTAACAACAATATACATTTATAATCTTCATAGTAGTTATCCCTTAGACACTTCTTCTCTAAATTCATTCAGGGGGACAGCATGCCCTTTTGCTGCCCCCTTATACCGCCAAATTTCAAAGCAAACAGTAATGGTGGCCTTTTAATTTATAACATTTCAACAGCCAATCAGAGCACTCACGAGACTCAGTGTTGCCTCTTGCTCCCGCGAGAGTGTGAAGGCTAACAGAACCAAATACCTGATGGTGATAATCCGGCTTTTTTTTTCAAGGATCATGGAGGCATGTCTGCATCCAATTGTTGCACGGCATTGGGTTTTATTCTGCCCACCATCTTGGAGAGGCTATCCTGCCTTTCACTTAAACCTTCCAGGTTTAAAACCCCAAAGGTTTAGGTGTATGTAGGAGGCTGGCCTGGCTTATAGTGGGTACCTTGTGGTACTTACACCTTGTGCCAGGTCCAGTTATCCCTCATTAGTAGATTAGAAGTGTAGCACTATATCATAAGAAAACACAATACTCAGACTTACAAAAAATAAAGGTACTTTATTTTAGTGACAATATGCCAAAAGTATCTCAGAGGATATACTCTCTTAGGAGGTAAGTAAAATACACAAAATATACACACACAACCAAAATCAGGTAAGTAAACACTTAGAAAAGTAGTGCAAACACTGTAGAATAAAATATAATGCAATAGGAGAAAATAGGCCTAGGGGCAACACAAACCATATGCTCCAAAAGCGGAATGTGAACCACGAATGGAACCCAGGCCTAGTGTAGTGTGTAGCGTATCACTGGGAGTGTAAGAAAACACTAAGGGTGGCCAAGATACCCCACCCCAAGACCCTGAAAAGTAGGAGTAAAGTGGCCCTACTACCCCAGAAAGACAGTGAAGTCAAGATAGGGGGTTCTGCAAAGACAACAACTGACTGCAAAGCACTGAAGACGGGTTCCTGGACCTGAGGACCTGTAAAGGAAGGGGACCAAGTCCAAGAGTCACACAAGTGTCCGGGGGGCAGGAGCCCTCTAAACCCCGGATGAAGGTGAAAAAAGGGCTGCCTCTGGGTGGAAGAAGCCGAAGATTCTGCAACAACGGAAGGTGCCAGGAACTTCTCCTTTGGTCAGAAGATGTCCCACGGCATGCTGGAGGATGCAAAGTTGTTTCCATGCAGAAAGACCACAAACAAGCCTGGCTAGCTGCAAGAGTTGGGGTTGAACGTTTTGGGTGCTGCCAGGGCCCAGGAAGGACCAGGAGGTTGCCCCATGGAGGAGGAGACAGAGGGGGCGCTCAGCAATACGGAGAGCCCATGCAGAAGCAGGCAGCACCCACAGAAGCACCTGATCAGGCGTTCAGAAGATCTGAGCATGACGGTCAACTCAGCACAACTAAAGAGGGTCCCACGAAGTCAGGATGGACAATGCAGGACGGAGTGCTGGCAACCTGGGCTAGGCTGTGCACGAAGGAAGTCTTGCAAAAGTGCACAGAAGCCCGAGCAGCTGCAGTTCACGCAGTACACAGGATTAATGTCTGGCGTGGGGAGGCAAGGACTTACCTCCACCAAATTTGGACAGAGGGGCCGCTGGACTGTCGGGGACACTTGGACCCAGCTCCTGTGTTCCAGGGACCATGCTCGTCAAGATGCGAGGGGACCCAGAGGACCAGTGATGCAGAAGTTTGGTGCCTGCATTGGCAGGGGGAAGATTCCGTCGACCCACAGAAGATTTCTTCTTGGCTTCCAGTGCAGGGTGAAGGCAGAGAGCCCTCAGAGCATGCACCACCAGGAAACAGTCGAGAAAGCTGGCAGGATGAGGCGCTACAATGTTGCTGGTAGTCTTCTTGCTACTCTGTTGCGGTTTAACAGGCGTCCTGGAGCCGTCAGCGGTCGATCCTTGGCAGAAGTCAAAGAGGGAAGTGCAGAGGAGCTCTGGTGAGCTCTTGCATTCGTTATCTGGTGAGATACTCCCAGGAGAGACCCTAAATAGCCATCAGAGGAGGATTGGCTACAGAGAAAGGTAAGCACCTATCAGGAGGTGTCTCTGACGTCACCTGCTGGCACTGGCCACTCAGAGGTGTCCATTGTGCCCTCACACCTCTGCGTCCATGATGGCAGAGGTCTAGGACACACTGGAGGAGCTCTGGGCACCTCCCCTGGGAGGTGCTGCTCAGGGGAGTGGTCACTCCCCTTTCCTTTGTCCAGTTTCACACCAGAGCAGGGCTGGGGGGATCCCTGAACCGGTGTAGACTGGCTTATGCAAGGAGGGCACCATCTGTGCCCTTCAAAGCATTTCCAGAGGCCAGGAAAGGTTACTCCTCTCAGGCCCTTCACACCTATTTCCAAAGGGAGAGGGTGTAACACCCTCTCTCAGAGGAAATCCTTTGTTCTGCCTTCCTGGGACTGGGCTGCCCAGGCCCCAGGGGGGCAGAATCCTGTCTGAGGGTTGGCAGCAGTGGTAGCTGCAGAGAAAACCCCGGAAAGTTAGTTTGGCAGTACCCGGGCTCTATGCTGGAGCCCCGGGGTGCATGGAATTGTCCCCCCAATACCAGAATTATAGACATGTTACATGGCCATGTTCGGAGTTACCATGGTGATGCTACATATAGGTATTGACCTATATGTAGTGCACGCGTGTAATGGTGTCCCCGCACTCACAAAGTCTAGGGAAATTGCCCTGAACAATGTGGGGGCACCTTGGCTAGTGCCAGGGTGCCCTCACACTAAGTAACGTTGCACCTAACCTTCACTAAGTGAAGGTTAGACATATAGGTGGCTTATAAGTTACTTAAGTGCAGTGTAAAATGGCTGTGAAATAAGGTGGACGTTATTTCAATCAGGCTGAAGTGGCAGTCCTGTGTAAGAATTGTCTGAGCTCCCTATGGGTGACAAAAGAAATACTACAGCCTATAGGGATCTCCTGGAACCCCAATACCCTGGGTACCTAGGTACCATATACTAGGGAATTATAAGGGTGTTCTAGTGTGCCAATCAGAATGGTAAAATTAGTCACTAGCCTGCAGTGACAATTTTAAAAGCAGAGAGAGCATAAACACTGAGGTTCTGGTTAGCAGAGCCTCAGTGATACAGTTAGACACCACACAGGGAACACATATAGACCACAAACGTATGAGCACTGGGGTCCTGGCTAGCAGGATTCCAGTGACACATATCAAACATACTGACAACATAGGGTTTTCACTATGAGCACTGGGCCCTGGCTAGCAGGATCCCAGTGAGACAGTAAAAACACCCTGACATATACTCACAGACAGGCCAAAGGTGGGGGTAACAAGGCTAGAAAGAGGCTACCTTCCTACAGTGTATACATGCAGGTCTCAATGGAGCCTCTGTTCTAATACTAAGAACTGTTCCTAAAAGCCTCCTATGTGGCAACTCCATGACCGCACCTGTATTTAATTGATGTATGGCATAGAGTGTTCCTATCCGACTTTAGTCACTGTCTTGGAGAGACTATTCTCCCTCTTGGATATTTGTTCCCAGCATAGAAAAACATAAACACTGGTACATGCATGATAATGTTTCTAAAATGTGCCATACATTAAGGGGCATATTTAAGAGCCCCTAAAGCCACCTTGCCCACATTAGCGTAGTTTTTTTTTTACCCTAATGTGGCCCAACAAGGCCAAAATCACTGCACCATATTTACAAAGTGATACAATGCATGCATTGCACCACTTTGTTACCCTTTGCACTACATTATGCTTACACCAGGCATAAGGTATGCAAAGGGGGCGTTCCCCTGTTAGGGGGGCTGAAAAATGGCGCAAAGAAATCCAAGACATTTCTTGGATTTTCAAGCTCAGTGCAGGCGTTAAAAGGAGGATTACAATGGGCCTCTAGGTGCTTTGCAGGATTAGCATCAAGATTGTTGACATTAATCCTGCAAAAAGCCAGAGTAGCGTAAAAAATTCTGATGCTAATCCCCTAACTAGCGCCATGCTGAGCCATATTTTAAATAAGGTGCACACATGGTGGTGTTAGGGGGTGCTAAGGGGAGCAATAAAAAGTGTGCCGCATTGTGTGCAGCTCCACTTTTCTTAAATATACCCCTTAATGCTACAAGCCTCAAATAGGCCTTTACCACAATCATGGGAATCGTTCCTAAAGACATAAATAATTCATATTCCTAAAAGTGCCATATTGGAGTCAGGCGAACTCCTAAAATAAATAAAATCAGCAATTCTTGGGTCCTCGTTATGTATGGGAAACCATACTGCTTACCTCCACTCTAAGAGCACAAATTTAATCTAATCATCAATAATAAATTCAGTTTTTTCCGTCCTAATTAATGGGTGCTAAACTTAGACACAAAAACCTTTGCAGGTTTTTCTCATAGCTCCTCTATGTTTTGCTTCTATCTTTTCTTTTACAAACCAGCAAATATATTTATCAATTTATTTCTTCTCAAAAAAATCCTGAACCAATGGGTCTCCTCCCTTCCTCGTTCTGATGGCATATTTATGTTCATTAATCAAGATCAGTATTTCCGGACTAGTTTTCCCTACATACCCCTTCTCCCATGGGCAGATAAGTAGATACACTACATTTTTGCTTCTACAGTTAGTGAAAAATGTTGTCTCATATTTCACTCCATGACACGAAACCCTATCATCCCCTATACACGATTGGCAGAAATTACAACCATTTCTGCCTATAAACGCCTACTCTCCATATCCTCAACCTCTTCATATTTACACTGAGGATGTAGCCATGATACCTAGTGGGATCACTTAACACAAAGTAATCAATTCAAACAAACTACACAAAGAAGTAATATCGTATTTCTAAGTAAGAGTTTTGAAACTAAGGAAAATTAGTCCTGCTGTGCCTTAATCCTATTTTACTAATCTTTCAGACATCTGGACATTAACAATATTGAATTATCATACTATAATATTGAGTGGAATCTGGATTCTTGATACTTTGATTTAAGACTGGACATTGTCAGCATATGAGTATTCACCTTTAAGAAAGGTAAAATACTAGTGAAACTAAAGGTAGACTACATTTACCCTCCAAATGCAAATAAAATGTTTCTTTACGGGTTGTTATCTGTGATGGACTGTTAGACCTGTCAGCCTTAGGGTAGTCTTACCTCAATCTTTTAATCTTTTTGCCTGTTTGCCTCACACTTTTTCTGTATCTTGTTGTTGGTTTATGGTGCTGAGCACTTTACCCCTGGTGATCAGTGCTAAAGTGCAGGTGCTTCTCCCCTATACATGATTGGTGTATACACAATTGCCAAATTTAACTTGCTTATAAGTCACTTGTAAAGTTGTATGTCTCATACCCAGGGCCTGTAAAATTAAATGCTACTAGTGGGCCTGCAGCACTGATTGTGCAACCTGCTTCAGTAGCCTTAAGCATGTCTCAGGCCTGCCACTGTAGAACCTGTGTGCAATTTCACTGTTGTTTCGACTTGGCATTTAAAACATTGGACAAATATTAAACTCCTATTTTATTATATATGCCACACCTAAGGTAGACCCTTGGTAGCCTATGGGGTGGGTTGCTATGTAAGTAAATGTAGAACATCTTGTTTTTAGTTTTACATATCCTAGTAGTGAAAAACTCTCAAAGTCGTTTTTCACTACTGTGAGGTCTACTCCTGTCATAGGCCACCATTGGGAATTCCTTAATACAGTTTTAGCTTCTAATTCCTTATCAGAAAGGAGTAGCTTTGTCATGATTCATTTCTTAGGAATGGTAATGGTAAGTCCTCTGTACTGGTGAAGTTGGATTTAACATTACTGTTTTGAAATGCCACTTTTAAAAAGTGGGCATTTCTCTGCTCTTAATGCTCTGTGTGCCTTGCAGCCAGTCCCCAATACACATTTGGGGTAGTAGACAGCTACACTTTGTGCATTCCCTCTCGACAGACAAAAACACAGGAAGAGTGGGTGTGACAGAGAACTCATCTGCATTTATCTGCACTCTGATAGTTCTCCCTGGTTGGGAAGAGGGAGGAGGAGCTGACTTACACTTCAATAGGAAGTGTCCTCTGTCCCACACAAATGGCTGATTACCCCTTACTGACAGTCTGGATCCAGGGCTGGGATGAAAGAGGACCTGTACACTTCAAAGAGCTGCTAAGAAGGATCACTACTGGACCTGTGAAGAACTCTGCCAGGAGTAAGGACTAATATTTTACAAGGATTGCCAGTCTGCTTGATTGACTGTTCTTGAGGGACAGCTTCACTGCTTTGCTGAGCTGCCCCTGCTGCCTGCCGATCTATGCCCTGTTAAGGGCAAGGATTTGACCCATCTCACTTGAACCCAGAGTGACTCCAAGGGCTTGCTGGCTTGGTGACACAATGCCAATCCGAAGACATCTCTGCACGGCTTGATGGTGACATATCTATTTGACTGCATGGATCGAACTGACTCATCGAGTATTCGACGCCAACACTTGCTCCATCCAAGGTACTTTTTCAGTGGGCTCTAAGTGAGTTCTGTAGCCATCCTGCCCTCCACCATGGTCAGTCTGAACTTTGGATTTTCTCTGGTCTAGCGAACCTTATGTAACCTTTTAGCACTATTGAATTCTAAGCACTGTTTTTAGATTTAATATTTAGCAATTCAATTTTGATTTCTACCTATTAGATTTTTGTCATTTCAGTCTTGTTTTACTCTGATAAATATTTGCTATTTTTGCTAAAGCTGTGTGGAGTCTTTTGCAATGTTTTCATTATGTGCAGGTGAGTGTATTGCACAAATACTTTACACATTGCCTCTTAAGTGAAGCCTGCCTGCTTTTTGCCAAGCTACCAGAGGGTGAGCTGAGATTAATTTAAAGTGTGTATCTGACTTACTCAAACTAGGACCGTGATCCTTTCTTGAACAGGTTGCATACCTCTGCTAACTAGAGACTGAGGGGCATATTTACAATCCTCTCTGTGCTGCTGGAATGCACTTTTAGTGATGGTCCAGCAACGCACACTTCAGGGTCATATTTACAAGGCCACGTTAAGCCACACTGCGTGGCCTTTAATGGCCTTCTAAATATGGACTGAGTCAATGCAACGTAAGTGGCTTCGTTGACTCACCCTGTTACACTGAGGCATGCCATGGGCATTACAGTCGGTGTTCCCACATAACACCATGGCATTTTGCACATTCACAGACTTATGAGATTTCATAAACCTGGGAATGCCTCAAAAGCATGTGCCTCCCTAGAGGAGACGTAGGGAAGGTGCAATGAGGAGAAATACTTTTATTTCTCCTTGTTTTTCCTTCGTCTGTTTGTGCTGCATTCTGCATAGAAAGAGGAAAACGCCTCTTGTGATTTTTTTGTGCAGAAAGGAGTCCATTCCTGTACAAAAACAATTATCCCTGCAATGCACACACCCTTGCACCATGGTTACAACTATTTGCATCTCTATTATGTTAACTACAGGCCAGTTGTTATCAACTCAAGTCATGCCGAAGGGTAACGATTTGAACCTAGCTGTGATCTATTCAGGGAAATTCGATGCGTTCCTTAATGGTTAATTAACAAGGGAAAATTACTTGAGCAAATCCTGTGAGGACTTAGTTCTAGGCTTAATGGTTTGTGGTAGCTAAACTCTTATTACAAAAAACAAGGACTAGGTAAAAAGATAGACGTGATCACCCAATTATGTCCAATTACCACTTGCATGCTCTGTGCTAGGATTTCGCTTTTCAAAACATATGGAATGATACGTCCTTAAGCCTCAATATTATTAGGAAATATGAGATGATTTGGTATATAATTGGTTTTGGGATATCCCCTATTCAATGAAACATGCTTATTGGTCTAATTCGAGGATGAGTTCGAAGAGAGGTCTCTGACTTCGTTAAAACATTGTTTCTAACTGGCTGTATGGTGGTTTATTTGTATGTGAAGCAATTTTATGTCAAGACCGGAGGCTCTATTATGCATTATTTTCTTACTTTATTTAAACAGCAGCAGTCAAGAACTACAGCTCCCAGATGGACTACCAACAGGCTAGCCAATGGGAGTTAAAAGGAGTCAAACGTAGGACCAATAAGGGAACACCATCAACCATAGAGTCTACCCTTGACTGCAAGCAGCCCTCTTTTCTTGCTGCTCGCAGTCAAGATAAGTACTCTTTCATAGTCTCTCCGTTTCTGTGTTAATGAATATATTCGTAAATTGCTTTAATGTTTTAATCTTTATTGTTTTAGGTTGATAGTTTAATACTGCTTCGTTTTGCAGCATTTCGTGTTTTTCTTGACCCCACCCTCCCTCCCTTTCAGGTCGCCTCGCGCTCTTACTGTTCTGTACCCGCTGCGCGTTTCGAATTCTGTCTGCCGCATTCTTTCTTGTCAGCTCGCTACCCTTTATCGCACGTCTGACTTCGCGGGAGGTCCGCTCTTCTCTTCAGGCGACGCTCCACTTTCCCGGCCTGTCAACGCACAACCCTTTATTCGCGCGTCTGACCCGGTGGGAGGTCCGCTCTCTTCGCAGTAGGCGACGCCCCTCATTGCCGGCTCCTCTCAGCTGCTCGGCGCGTGGTTTCCACTGTGGTCCGAGCGCAAATTTGAGGGTGCGGCTCGCTACTGCTCCACTTCCTGCTTCTGCTCTACCCTCGGGGAGCGTTTATTCACCGCAGACACTGCATTTCAGTCTTTAACCCTTTCCAGCCCAGGATTTTTGTTAAAGAGTTTACAGCTTTGTTCTCAGTGGGTTATAGCACTCTGTTACATGCTTATTGATTTTTAAAAGTGCTTTTATTTTTTCAATGGATTCTGACAATTCCCCAGTCATGCCGGATATTAACGAGGATGAGGAAGTTTTCAAACAGGATTTAAATATATTCATCCAATCCTCAGTGAAACATGCCTTACAGGCGTCCATGGAGAAAATTTCTAAAAACATAGAAAACACATTAAAGTCCATGGTGTCGAATTCTCTGGCCCATTCTGCAGGGGAAGGCAGAAAACATAAGCAGGCTTCGGTCAAACCTGCTAAAGGCGCTCAATTGGACAGTGAGGTTGCCTCACACCAGACTGAGGACTTGATTCCTCCCAGGCCTCCTGTGAAGGAGGGGAATATTACAAAGAAGTTTTCTTCTTCGCAGTTAAAACGCAAATTTAAATCAAAACATATTGATGCGCCAAAAAAGATTATTGTTTCAAAAGTTTTGGACACTGATGATGAGGATATGGATGATTTGTCCCAATCTGACAATCCTGATGACATTTTACTTCCATCCTCACCTCCCTCTAAATGCCCTAAACTTTCTTTGAGTAATTCTTTGCCCAACATAGTTGATTCAGAGGGCGTCCCTATGTTTCACCCTGCTCTGATACAACATCCTAACTCTACCGAATGGATTACATTTCATCCTGGCTGCATCTCCCTCTGGATAAACAAACACGGGCGAAATTGAAATCAGAATGCCCTATGCCCTCCTTGGAATCCAACATAACCGCCACTCCTACTATCGATCAGTCCCTCATTACCTTTTTTTCAAAATTTGGCATGGACCCACGCAAGGGGGTCGATAAAGCCTGGAAGACTTGCCAGGACAAACTCCTGGACGTGGTGGGTCCCCTGGCTCGCATTTTTGATTTAGCGGAAGCAGCTAGACTGGAGGATACTCCAATTGATCCGTTGAATCTATCTCTTTGGACCCAAAGAGCTTTCTGCCTTTTAGGTAACACCAATTCAGCGATTATCCATGAGAGACGTAAGGGTCTTCTGTTGAAATTGGATCCCAAACTGGCTATTATGGCCCCTTTGGATCCCGGTATCCAGGCAGACGGCAAGCTATTTGGTGACACTTTTATCAAAGATCTCAGCCGCTATGTATCCACCTTTTCATCTTTAGATAAGGCCCAACAATCCATTAAAAAGGTTTTTAATCAGCGTGCTTTTGCACAGGCCGGTAGAGGCAGGAGCCGCTTTACCGGCCGTGCGTACCGAAACCAGGGCGCAAGAGGCTCCTTCAATTCCTACAATTATTACACACAGGAGTTTAAGCCACAGTTCTATCCGCAACGATCAAGAGGCTTCCGTAACCGTGGATAACGTTACGTCAAAGCAAAAACA
Organism: Pleurodeles waltl; assembly: GCF_031143425.1. NCBI lineage: Eukaryota > Metazoa > Chordata > Amphibia > Caudata > Salamandridae > Pleurodeles > Pleurodeles waltl. Next base: position 484,603,953 of record NC_090438.1, on the reverse strand, counting down.
ACAAGTGATGGACGGAATGCTGAACATTGTCAAACATTCACCCCCAGTACAGTGATCTGGGCCTAAATCTATCGTTTTTTTGCTGCCCATTCCATTCCAGTTTGGACCCAGCCATATGCAAATCAGTCTTGACCCTGTTCCCCATGGGAGCAGTCCAGCCCGAACTGCTAGGCCAGGTCTTCCCTGGACTGGAAACAAGCATCCTGGGACCGGTTTCGGGGTTTCACCCCTCATCAGCCAGGCTAGCTTGAATCCAGTGGCATGGGAAGCACGGGACCCACGTCTGGGCATACCCTTCCCACTTAGGGCGACAAAGCAAAAACAACAAGTGATGGACGGAATGCTGAACATTGTCAAACATTCACCCCCAGTACAGTGATCTGGGCCTAAATCCATCGTTTTTTTGCTGCCCATGCCATTCCAGTTTGGACCCAGCCATATGCAAATCAGTCTTGACCCTGTTCCCCATAGGAACAGTCCAGCCCGAACTGCTAGGCCAGGTCTTCCCTGGACTGGAAACAAGCATCCTGGGACCGGTTTCGGGGTTTCACCCCTCATCAGCCAGGCTAGCTTGAATCCAGTGGCATGGGAAGCACGGGACCCATGTCTGGGCATACCCTTCCCACTTAGGGCGACAAAGCAAAAACAACAAGTGATGGACGGAATGCTGAACATTGTCAAACATTCACCCCCAGTACAGTGATCTGGGCCTAAATCCATCATTTTTTTGCTGCCCATGCCATTCCAGTTTGGAACCAGCCATATGCAAATCAGTCTTGACCCTGTTCCCCATGAGAACAGTCCAGCCCGAACTGCTAGGCCAGGTCTTCCCTGGACTGGAAACAAGCATCCTGGGACCGGTTTCGGGGTTTCACCCCTCATCAGCCAGGCTAGCTTGAATCCAGTGGCATGGGAAGCATGGGACCCACGTCTGGGCATAACCTTCCCACTTAGGGCGACAAAGCAAAAACAACAAGTGATGGACGGAATGCTGAACATTGTCAAACATTCACCCCAGTACAGTGATCTGGGCCTAAATCCATCGTTTTTTGCTGCCCATGCCATTCCAGTTTGGACCCAGCCATATGCAAATCAGTCTTGACCCTGTTCCCCATGGGAACAGTCTAGCCCGAACTGCTAGGCCAGGTCTTCCCTGGACTGGAAACAAGCATCCTGGGACCGGTTTCGGGGTTTCACCCCTCATCAGCCAGTCCGAAACCGGTCCCAGGATGCTTGTTTCCGGTCCAGTGAGGACCTGGCTTGGCAGTTCGGTCTGGACTGTTCCCATGAGGAACAGGGTCAAGACTGATTTGCATATGGCTGGGTCCAAACTGGGGTGGCATGGTGAGCAAAAGAACGATGGATTAAACCCAGATCTATGACTGGGGGTGAGTGTTTGACAATGTTCAGCATTCCGTCCATCACTTGTTGTTTTTGCTTTGTCGCCCTAAGTGGGAAGGGTATGCCCAGACGTGGGTCCCGTGCTTCCCATGCCACTGGATTCAAGCTAGCCTGGCTGATGAGGGGTGAAACCCCGAAACCGGTCCCAGGATGCTTGTTTCCGGTCCAGTGAGGACCTGGCTTGGCAGTTCGGTCTGGACTGTTCCCATGAGGAACAGGGTCAAGACTGATTTGCATATGGCTGGGTCCAAACCTGGGTGGCATGGTGAGCAAAAGAACGATGGATTAAACCCAGATCTATGACTCGGGGTGAGTGTTTGACAATGTTCAGCATTCCGTACATCACTTGTTGTTTTTGCTTTGTCGCCCTAAGTGGGAAGGGTATGCCCAGACGTGGGTCCCGTGCTTCCCATGCCACTGGATTCAAGCTAGCATGCCACTGGATTCAAGATAGCCTGGCTGATGAGGGGTGAAACCCCGAAACCGGTCCCAGGATGCTTGTTTCCGGTCCATGAGGACCTGGCTTGGCAGTTCGGTCTGGACTGTTCCCATGAGGAACAGGGTCAAGACTGATTTGCATATGGCTGGGTCCAAACTTGGGTGGCATGGTGAGCAAAAGAACGATGGATTAAATCCAGATCTATGACTGGGGGTGAGTGTTTGACAATGTTCAGCATTCCGTCCATCACTTGTTGTTTTTGCTTTGTTGCCCTAAGTGGGAAGGGTATGCCCAGACGTGGGTCCTGTGCTTCCCATGCCACTGGATTCAAGCTAGCCTGGCTGATGAGGGGTGAAACCCCGAAACCGGTCCCAGGATGCTTGTTTCCGGTCCAGTGAGGACCTGGCTTGGCAGTTCGGTCTGGACTGTTCCCATGAGGAACAGGGTCAAGACTGATTTGCATATGGCTGGGTCCAAACTGGGGTGGCATGGTGAGCAAAAGAACGATGGATTAAACCCAGATCTATGACTGGGGGTGAGTGTTTGACAATGTTCAGCATTCCGTCCATCACTTGTTGTTTTTGCTTTAACGTTACGTCAAACCAGCCAATACACAAGGTAATCCAAATTTCTGGCCTTCCCGTAGGCGGACGGTTACATTATTTCCTTCCAAAATGGAGGTCAATTTCATCAGACCCGTGGGTTTTAAGCACAGTGCAAGGCTATTACATCGAACTCTTCTCCCCTCCTTTTCAGTCCCATCTTCCCCCTCCTCCAAGATTCTCTCTTGCAATGTCCTCTCTCATTTCTTCAGAGATTCAATTGCTCTTGGACAAAAACAGGATCCAGCCTTGCCTTCCCAATTCCTCCGGTTTCATCAGTTCCCTTTTTGTTCGTTCACAAGAAGAACAAAAAACTCAGACCGGTTATCAATCTCCAATCTTTCAATCAATATGTGGTGTACCGGCACTTCAAGATGGAAACTATTCTCCATCTCAGGGATATTCTTCTTCAATACGACTGGCTGGTCAGATTAGATGTCCTGGACGCTTACCTCACCATCCCAATTCATCCTGCTCACAGGAAATTCTTGCAGTTCCAATGGAGGTCAAAAACGTATCAGTTTTCCTCTCTTCCTTTTGGCCTTTCTTCGGCACCTTGGTGTTTCACGAAACTGTTGAAACCCGATGTTGCGTATCTCAGGTCCCTAGGTATCAGACTTATAATTTATCTCAACGACATTCTTATTATGCATCAGAATGCGTCTAACCTTCTCTCTCACCTCCAAACAAGGCCTTCACTCTTCACCGACCTAGGTTTCCTTATAAATCAAGAAAAATCGATGGTCGTACCTTCCCAACAAATAGAATTTCTTGGGTTCCAAATAGACTCGGTCTCAGCCACCCTTCTCCTTCCTCCTGCCAAGGTTTCCGCAATCAGAAGAGAACTTTCTCTCACGCTTCAAAAAGACCAAATCTCTCTCAGGTCTTTAGCAAGGGTCGTAGGTCTTCTCTCCTCTTCAATTCAGGCCATTTTTCCAGGCCCGCTCCATTACCGTGCTCTACAGCGACTGAAAATCCTGCACCTTTGCAGAGGTTTGGCATTTTCCGACCTCGTGTCGATAGACGACGAATCTCGGATGGAAATTCAGTGGTGGATATCCCATTTAGAAGCCTGGAACGGCAGGTCCATCTTCCCCTCTGTGCCCGATCTTGTATTAGAATCAGATGCAAGTCTCACGGGCTGGGGCGCCCGTTGTGGTTCGATCTCGACTGGCGGTATATGGTCCATAGATGAGTCAATATTGCATATAAACTGTTTAGAGCTTCTTGCAGGCTCCTTTGCAATCAAAAGTTTTAAAAAAAACAGGGCCCGGTGCTCCATCCTTCTCCGCATGGACAACATATCCGCAGTACGATACATCAACCATCTGGGGGGCACCAGATCCAGACCCCTTGCTCTTCTAGCCAAGAGCCTTTGGGAATTTTGTCTGTCCCACAAATTCTCCCTTCTGGCCGAATACCTCCCAGGTGCTTTGAATTCCACAGCAGATTGGCATTCCCGTCATCTCAAGGATACAAGCGATTGGAAGCTGCATCTGTCAGTTTTCCAACAGCTCGTGGACAAATGGGGTCCCTTTCACATCGATCTCTTTGCGTCACAGCTCAATTCGCAACTTCCACTATTCTTCAGCTGGCGCCCCGATCCCTTGGCCACCGCTACGGACGGTTTCCTCCAAGATTGGTCCCAATCTCTCAATTACGCCTTCCCTCCTTTCATCTTAATCAACAGGGTGCTCGCCCAGGTCAGACGTCAAAAGGCATTTCTGGTCCTTGTAGTCCCTTTCTGGCAATCTCAGGTCTGATTTCCTCCCCTCCTCGAACTAACTATGGACTTCCCCATTCTCCTCCCGGTGTTCCCCTCTCTCCTTCTAGACCCATTCAGATCTCCCCACAATCTAGTCCTCAGTGATTCATGAACCCTTTCAGCTTGGAAGATCTCCGGTTGCCCCAACATATCTTCCCTATTTCGGCAGAGGCTTCAGAACTCATTTGCAATGCCTGGGCTCCTGGCACAAGACGAGCCTACAGATCAGCATGGGCTCTTTGGTCAGGCTGGTGTGTGGGAAAATGTGCTGATCCCTTTTCAGAGGATCTAAATCTAATTATAAATTTTTTAGCTGCGCAAGCTAGTGCAGGTAAGTCTTATCGAACCATAAACCTCTATAGATCTGCCATTTCTATGCACCACTGTTATTTCGACAGTAGACCAGTTGGGGAACATCCTTTAATCTGTCGACTCTTAAAGGGAGTCAAATTGTCCAAACCTCCATCCTCCAAGTTTCCCATACTTGGGATGTTTCTTTAGTGTTGAATTTGTTCCTTAATTGGTCAGACAATTCAGTCCTTTCTTTAAAAATGCTTTCTGCCAAACTCACTATGTTGTTGTGCTTGATTTCCATAAAACGAGTTTCCAGTGTTAAGTCTCTGGGCGTGTCTTCCCGCCAGTTCATGCCTACAGGTGTGCTATTCATATTTCCAAACATAATAAAACCAATCTTCATTCTGTTTTCTATCCTTTTTTGCCTGACAAACCAAAACTCTGTGTGGGTCTTTGTTTAAAGGAGTATGAAAAAAGAACCCATAACCTGAGAATGTCCTCATCCAACCAATTGTTAAACTCCTTTCGTAAGCCCGATAAACCAGTTTCTTCAACCTCCTTGGCCCATTGGGTTAAATGGGTTATGTCCCTAGCGGGTATTGATGTTTCCACTTTCGGAGCCCATTCCACTAGGGGAGCCATGGCTTCCAAGGCCTTCTCACTGGGTTCCATTTTGGAGGACATTCTCAGGTCGGCCGATTGGTCTAACATTACTGTTTTTAGGACTTTTTACTGTAAACCTGTTAGAACTGCAACTTCCTTGGTTAAAGACACGGAGGCGAACATTATCCCACCGCTGTTTCTACTAACATGTATTTTTTCTTTCCCTCCCAGCGACTCCTGCATTACCTCCATCATCGGGATAATTTCAGTTACTCCAATTCTACTCTTGTCAGAACAGGACTTCAGGATTCATCTACCCGGGATCATCACGACCCCCATATTACTCCGTCATTTTCTGGGATGGTTGCCCCCGTTCAGAACTTCTTCTCCGTATCTCTCGCCTTGGCAATTTTAGGACTTATTTACCCTTTGTTTCATAACTCTGTTTAATCTGCTCGCTCAAGAAAAGAGGGCTGCTTGCAGTCAAGGGTAGACTCTATGGTTCATGGTGTTCCCTTATTGGTCCTACGTTTGACTCCTTTTAACTCCCATTGGCTAGCCTGTTGCTAGTCCATCTGGGAGCTGTAGTTCTTGACTGCTGCTGTTTAAATAAAGTAAGAAAAGAATGCATAATATTTGCCTCCTGTCTTTAATAAAATTAAGACTTTCCGTCATAAATTACTAGGAAAATCTACATTTCATGTTCCATTTGCCTCGATGGTTATTTAGTTTTTTGCGCAGCAGGTTTTTGTTTCTGAAGATTATAATTGCCGAATCCTCTGGCTCGAACTTTGAAAACCACGTCAATGGCATGAAGCATAGAATTTATTTGCAGTTTTTTTATTGTGGCATCTGGAGTCATATTCATATTTCAAATATTCTTATTGTAGCCTATGAGGCAAGTCTGACTTTATCGCACAGCCAGTCTATCCCGAGCCACTGGTTTTAGTGACAGCCTATTTAAAAAAAAAATGCTAAATTGTGTTAACTGGCCCTACGGAAGTTAAACAAACTATTTACACTCTTGTCTCAATAATACATTTTTTATAGTCTTATGGGCATGCTGATAAATCTCTGGTAGCTCCTTACCTGCAAAGTATGAGACAATGCAGACGTCTGCAGCATACCGAGCCATTGTAAAGGACAGCAGCTTAGACTATTCAATAGACAAAGCAGACAGCTTGTTGTCATCCATCTTCTGCTCACTATCCAAATGGCTCATTATGCAGGTGACAAGGCTTCTCTAGTTACTTCCACATATGATGTATCATGGGGTTAGCAAATAACCCATTGGAGAACACTGTATGGTATTAAGGATGTTGTCCTTTTACAAATGAGCATGTCCTGACTAGATGACTCCTAAATGTAAAACACGAATGTTTTCGTCACACCTGTTCATGTGAATTAGGATAAGGCCGCATCCTCATTGTCTTGTTGTTCTAGAAGGCATATGATGGATTGTTTTTCAATATGTATAAGCGCAACGTTCATCTTTCCCTGCAGTGTGAGATACTAGGGTCGCAAACACTGCAGCCTTTTCTAGACTTCGTCCCTATGTAAGTCATCCCTTCCAGACATTTTGTGCCCACACATTGAAAGCGTCTGAAGTCGGAAGCCAACTCAATGTTTCACATTTGTTTTTACTTAAGCATTATTTTTGAGTTACGCCTTTTATAGTGCAGCATATCATTTGCAGGAAGCTGTGCAAGATATTATACGCGCTGTAAATAAGTTAACTACAAATGCCCACGCTAGTACCAAACTGAATTCTGACCAACTTAGCACTCCTAAATCTCTAATGTACTCCAGAGAAATAGCTCAGCAAGCTTGCAAGAAGTTTTACACAACATTTAGCATTCTGTCACAATAACGTACGCAACAAGCATAAGTTTAACTTATGTATAGTGCATGCACATATGCAACAGGCACACAGCTTCCACGCACATATTGGCATGTATGAAATACACATGCAAATATGCAGAACGCAAAATGCCAATCGATACCCAAGCACAAAGTTAAACAGACACCCATGCTCACAGACCTACAGCCTCCCAAGCCATACTGTCAACAATAAACAGAGACCGGGAGCATATTCTATGCTACGGAGGGCCCTTGAATACCGTTTTATGCTGATCTAAGGCAACCGTAAGGCACTACATCCAATAGGAGAGTAGAAAGAAAGTAATAAGAGAGGGAATGAAGAAAATCCCCGTGGACGGAAAGAAAGTATCGTCCCCAAAATATAGTAGATGAGACTCTTGTGAAGAGCTAGGAATGGTAGATTGTGAAAGGGTTGCCAGTGCAAGTCAGTGAGAGCCACTGTACACTTATCCATAAACCAACACAAAGACTGACACACACACAGGAAATCAATATTCAGGCTTCTATTTAGTCGCATACAATATATAACCAGACAAGACCCAAGCAGGCACACATACGGTAGGGGAACAAATGGACAGTAAGTGCAGTGCACGTGAATACGTGTGTAAGTTTCATGTGTTCTTAAACTTTATAACCTCGCAGACCAAATTCAGTTTAAGGCATAGGTAAAATTAGTATCAATGCCTAATCAATCCTTGAATTAGCATAAAGGAACCATTTATTCTGGGTGATGGAATATCTCAATTCCCATGCCCAATCAATCATTTCCTTCTTTGGAACAACCACCCGCTGTAACAATACATGCTTACGCCATGCTTGGCGTCTTTGCAATAACTAAACATGTGCAGCACTGCACTTCAGCATAAGCACTTCTTTAAAACTAACATATGACACACCTAGGTATGTCAGATTGTTTCTACTACACCAAATATTGTACAATCAGCCCTGAACGTTCCCATCACAAATCATTGCTATCAAAAGCAGTGATTAACTGAAGCACAGTCCATAACCCCAATGGTACACTGATATGTTAAATGAGACCCCTGGCTAACAACATGCTGCCCAGTGTAAAATGAACTAGTTAACTGATGATTCACTTATTTCTACATTCCGTGTCTTTACATTTTCAAGATGAAAAGTTAAAAAAGAACGCTGCAATTAAATTCAAATTGTTTTACTGCACTTAAAAACAACTTAGGGGCAGAATTAAGAGCCCCGAGCACCTTCTTGAGCCACATTGGAGTAATTTTTTTTTTTACGCTAATGTGTCCCAACGAGGCAAAAATCGCTGTACCAAATTTACAAAGTGAAGCAATGCATGTATTGTGCCACTTTGTAACTCTGCACTACATTATGCCTGTGCCAGGCATAATGTATGCAAAGGGGGCATAACCTCATTAGGGGAGCTGAAAAAATGGTGCAAAGAAATCTAGGAGATTTCTTTGTGTCATATTTTTTTGGCACTTTTTACACCTGCTCAGAGCACCGGGACATATCTGTTGGCTGTGGCTTGGCTGCAGCTTTGAGGAGCAATTTGAGGGCTCCCTCGCGGTCCCAGAAAGCTCATAAAGGGCTTTAAAAAATGTAAAAGTCACACATTCCTCATAGCTCAGTTTGAAGGTTGCAGACCTTCACGCTGAGCTTTAGGGGTCTGGGTCCAGCTGGACTCATTTCCTATTTTTTTTAAATAAAAAAATATTTTATTTAAAATAATACATACATTTTTTCATTTTAAATTGAACACACATATCACATTTTAACTAATGACATATTAAAGCCTAAAAAAACTCCATCTCTTTCCCTCTCATTTTCCTTCTCTCCTTCTCTCCTTCAAGCAATTTCTCCCACTCAGAAACCTACTCACTGACTCACACTCAGATACTCACGCAACCACTCACAGACCTACTCACACCCTCATTCACCTACTCACAGATGCGCACACACACTGACTCACCCACTAAAACACTGATTACGCACTCTCACACTCAGACAGAGAATGTGACAGACATTCTCACCCCCAGATACACCCTCTCACATTTATTCTCACACCAAGAAAGGCCAGGGCCAACTCCCGCCGGGCACTGTCAAAGGCCCATGTACAGCATGGGGTTGAGTGGTGCTAACGTGCCACGGAATCCTAGTTATTATCAATTCTGAATAGTGGATTCTGTGCTATAGGACGATGGATCTAAGCAACATAGGTTTGAGGGGATGTCACCAATGGGAGCTGTGAGGATCAACAACATCAATAGCATTCAATAGTATAAAGCTTCAGTCAATAACTACACCGGTTTAGTAAGAAGAAGTCATATATTTATTTACCTAAATTAACAATGCTAATGTCACGAAAATAACTCTTAAACACAAATGATAAGCATATAAGATCAATAGCAGTTGGTTAAAGCATTGTTTATATCTCAATTTGATTAATGCAATCAAACAAATTATCTCCAAAAGAATTACACTTATTAATAATACAAAAATGGTAATAATGGCAAAGTATACATTAGTTCAGCACTAAATGATCTCAAAACAAAACGTGAGCATTTCAAGATTAATTCCTTTGCTAACCACAAATTAGCATCAAAATGTTGGGCTTCATGTGAAATGAATTTAGCAACACAAATTTAGAAAACGTCTAACTTGGTTAGAATATGAAAAAATACTAATAATGTGCAGCAATTAAATCATTAGTTGCAGCTGTTACCTGGAAAGCAAAAGAGACACAATTCACATTTAATAACATACAATACCACAAAGTTAGTAACAGCAAATGGTCTGCTTCAGCTTGAGGACACCATCAGTCATGTCATCAGAAGATTTGGGCCTAACAGCAGCTAGTCTCGAACCATCAGACTCGAACCCCGACTGCTCGGAAAATCTAAAATCTCTCTCTGTCAAGAAGTCTCTCCCAGATAGTTCTACCCAGGTTGTTATACCAATTTCTAATAAACTCCTGATTGGTCAGTCTATGGGGTGGTTTCATTTCAACCAATCGACAACTAAATTGATGACCTAAAACTCAACAAATCTACGCTAACTATAACATTTTCTTCCACAGTATCTTTGCTTCTTCCGTCTCGTTTGGAAGTCCATTGACTAATTGCCTCTTAAGTATCTTGTTCTCAGGAAGAAACTTTTACAGTTTCCATTCACTTCCATCCTCGAGGAAAGACCAGATATTAGTAACATTCTCAAACAATAGGACATTTCAACTTATTCAATGCTCAGTTAATACACAACCTTATAAGACATAACGCTGCAACCCATCAGCAAAGCTTGATGATCAGTTACTAGCATAAAAGGCTTTGCATACAGGAATACATGTGAATGTTCACAAGCCCATTCCACAGCCAAGCTTTCTTTCTCAGATTGTGAGTAAGCACGTTCTGTTTGGGACAAATGTCTATTATAATAGGCCACAATGTGCCATTGAGCATTTGGGGGTCCACTATGCTGTGCAAGGACAGCACCTAACCCGACCGGGCTAGCGTTGACTACAACCTCTGTATAAAACTTTGGATTGAAGTAAGCCATTTCAGTAGTGTTAGACTTGGCATCCTTGGCGTGGTCTCCCCTAACATTTTGCCTCTGTTTCCCCAGGTTGTTGATGTGTGCTGGACTCTGTTTTTGCTGTTTTTAATACTCTGGGCACTTTACCACTGCATTCCAGTGCTAAAGTGCAAGTGCTCCTATGTAAAATGTATGTATAATTGGCTTACCATGATTGGCATATTTGATTTACTAGTAAATCTATAGTACAGTGCACTAGAGGTGCCCAGGGCCTCTAGCTTAAATGCTACTAGTGGGCCTGCAGCACTGGTTGTGCCACCCACATTAGTAGCCCTGTAAACATGGCTCAGACTTGCCACTGCAGTGTCTGAGTGTGCAGTTTTAAACTGCCAATTCGACTTGGCAAGTGTACCCACTTGCCAGGCCTAAACCTTCCCTTTTCTTACATGTAAGGCACCCCAAAGGTAGGCCCTAGGTAGCCCCATGGGCATGGTTCAGTGTGTATATGGTAGGACACATACTAATGTGTTTTATGTGTCCTAACAGTGAAATACTGCCAAATATGTTTTTTGCAAGGGCTGTCTCTCTCATAGGTTAACATGGGGGCTGCCTTTAAATATTATTAAAGTGCAGATTCCCGTTGGGAGCAGATATAAATATGGGGTTTAGGATCTCTGAACTCACAATTTAAAAATACATCTTGTGGTAAAGGTTGTTTTTAGACTGTGTGTTTGACAATGCCACTTTTAGAAAGTACGCATTTTCTTGATTAAACCATTCTGACTCTGCCTGTTTGTGAAATCCCTGTTTGGGCCAGTTTGACAGATGGGCTGTTTGCACCTCTCTCTAGACAGTGACACAAAGGGAGCTGTGGTGTAGCCTGCATATCCCGATGAGCCATCTGTGCTAGGAGGGAGCGGAGGAGTGGTCACTCACACCTGAAAGGGCTGTGCCTGCCCTCAGACAATGCAGTCTCCAACCACCTGGTGTGTGTCTGGGGTCTGCCTGGGCAAGGCAGGATCATACAAACAAGAAAGACTTTCCTTTGAAGTTTGCCAACTTCAAAGGCAAAAAAAGGGGTATAAGTAGTGGACCCAAAATCCCTGAAGATTAAATCACTTCTGGAAACAAGAGGAACCTCTGCCGGGAAGAAGAGTTGAAGAGCTGAGGAGAAGTGCTGCCCCTGCCTGTAACTGTGCTTTGTTGGGCTATCCTGCAGTTGCTGCTTCTGCCTGTGAAAAGGAACAAAGACTGGACTTTGTTGTGCATTCCTGCTTGAGAAGCATCTCCAAGGGCTTGAACTGAGCTTCCCTCCTGTTGTTGAAGTCTGAGGGACATCAAAGACTTCCCCTGTCAGCACCTGGACTCTCTGCTGAGACTCCTGCCTGCTAAGTGGTGCCTTATCCAGTCCCCTGGCCCTTGAAAGGTAAAGTTGGCAGACAAGAACTGAAAATCCACACACAGAACGCTATTCAGGGAAATTTATGACGCACTTTCACAATGCAGCAGATAAACGACGCGCTGCCAGCTTCGTAGCTGAAATCAATGCTCCACTTGCATCGCGGCTGGGAAATCAACACATTGTGGCTGGCAAACCAATGTGCAATACCAGCTTACTGAGGCTGATAACGACGCAAACCCAACGCAGAGTGGGTTTCTGATACCGTGCAACCGGATTTTCCATGCATCATCCCTGGGCATCGAAGTCAACCCGACTCTGCCTGGATCTGAGGTGCCCCGTCCAGCAATCTAAGCATCACTCGCTTGCGAGGGAGAAAAATGACACATAGCCAACCCGATTGGCGGAGGAAATGACGCACAGCCTCACTTGCGAGTAAGGCTTTGACGCACCGCTGACTTTTCCGATGCACATGCACATGCTTTATTTTTGACACTAACCAGGTACTTTGCGTAACAGCAGCATTCTCATAGTTTTCTAAGGATTAAGACTCTTATTCTTCTGAAAATTCATATCTTGACTTGTGTGTGTTGGATTTTTGTCATTTTGGTCTTGTGTTGTTTAGATAAATATTACCTATTTTTCTAAACCTGTGTTTTGTCATTTTGTAGTGGTTCACTGTATTACTGTGTGTGCTGGTACAAATACTTCACACATTGCTTCTGAAGTTAAGCCTGCCTGCTCCTGCCAAGCCTCTAAGGGGGTGAGCGGGTATTAACTAAGTGTGATTCTCCTTTATCCTGACTAGAGTGAGGGTCCTTGCTTAGACAGGGGTAACCGGACTGCCAACCAAAGACCCAATTTCTAACAAGTAGCATTTCCAATGTTGTATTTGATTCACTTGAAACTTCTCTCCCATTCTTGTGCCCATTAAAAGGAAACATTTTTCTTCATCATCTCTCGTAATGGAACACTAACAATTGCAAAGCTGTGTAAGTACCTTGAACAGTAACTGGCTATGCCAAGAAAAGAATGTACCATTGAAAAATCTTGTGGGGGATGAGTATTTGACAGAGCTTTTATTTTTGCAGGATCAGGCGTCATACTCCCCATCAGAAAAGATATGGCCAAATACTTTTAAGTTTTGTGTTGCTGAACTCACACTTGTCTGCAATCAAAGTCAAATCTACATCACTGAGTAAACTCTCTATAACTCTATTGTGCTCCTTGTGTGTAGCTCTGAAAACTAATATATCATTGCTATAATTGAATGCATTCACAACAGGCTGTGTGATCTGTCAAATGACATCTTGAAAAAGTTCTGCAGCTGATGACACACCAAAACTAAGAGCCTCATTCCAAGTTTGGTGGTTGGACAGCTGGTCGGACAGCCAGACAGCCAAGTTGGTGGTCCCAAGGAGACCGCCATGTTGGCGGTTTTCCAGACCACCCTATTGTGAGTTACACAGACAAGACTGCTGACTACCAAGCAAAAAAGGCATATCGGCAGTGGTCCAGAGGTCCGGAAATAGGCGGTGCAAACTCCAGCACAAACAGCCCCGCGACCAACTACTGACTGTATTACAAGTACAAAGTCACAGTGGTAGGTACCCGTGGCATTCAGCCAATGGTGGTCCAAACCACGGTGGACTGGCTGTGGTCACCAAAGTAATACACAACCACACATTGGATGGATGTGAAAACAACACAGCTGACACACATTGTCACACTGGACACACCTGCAAAGGATGTTATAAACCACACTCCTTCCCACACCACAATCCTCTGCATTTTCATAGCAAGAGCCAGCAAGACAGAGTGCATAAAAAATTAAACTCCAAAGAATAGGCACCCCTTCAATTTTTTTTCAACATCCTATACCACACCCTGCACACACTTTTATCCAGTCACACCCTTTTGCACTTCCCCTCTTTAGTAAGTCATTGTCACCTGTAATATTTGTTTTCAAACATGGCACTTCTTAAAAATCCACGTTTCACTGATGACAAGTTAAGAGTCATGGTGGATGAAATCATAGGAGTAGAGCCACAATTGTTCAGAGCCCAAGTTCAGCACACTGATCTCTTTAGGAAAATGGAAATGATGGCTAGGATAGTCGACAGAGTGAATGCTGTAGGCCCTACCTTGCGCACAAAGGAGGACATCAGGAAGAGGTGGAACAACTTCAGGGGGCAAGGTCCTTTCCTTGGTCTCCAGGCACTAGCTGCAGGACAAGAAGGCTGGCGGTAGCACTCCCACTCCTCCCTTATGACTCCATCCCTGGGAGGAGAAGGTCTTACCTGTCCTGCATCCTGAGGGCTTGACAGTAATACCCGAAGGAGTGGAGTCTGATACGTTACAACAACAGAAAATGTCACCAAAATATTATGTCATGCATGCTCACTGCTCACCTTTTGTCACCTTCACTGTCACTCCACTCACTAGCCCAGTGTCTACCTGTCCAAAGACTCCCTGTCTGGCATCTCACAACTGAAGTAGTCTCATCTGGATGAACAACATCTGTGTATGTGTGTGTAGTACAGGGACTGACATGACTATAACGCCCAGCAGGCACTGTCCCTGTAACTCCAAAAACCAGACCAGCGCCCTCTGCTCTAAAGGCCCTGTTTGTCAACTCCCAATTGAACTACACTCACCTGGGAGGATACAATTTGAGTAGGGTATGTAGTACAGGGATTGTCATTACTACTAAGGCCAGGAGCCACTGTTCCTGTAACTCCAAAAGCCAGACCAGTGTTCTCGGCCCCAAAGACCCTTGTTTGTCAGCTCCTATTTGAAGTGTACTCACCTGTGAGGATAACATGTGTATAGTATGTGTGTTACAGGGACTGACATGACTGCTAAGGCCTGGAAGCACTGTTACTGTTACTCCACTTAGCCAGCCCAGTGTCCTCTGTCCCAAAGACCCCTGTTTGTCAGCTCCCAATTGAAGTGTACTCACCTGGGAGGTCAACATGTGTATAGTGTGTGTTGTACAAGGATTAACATGACTACAACTCCTAGGAGGCACTGTTTCTGTAACTCCAGGCACCAGACTAGTGGTCACTGGCTCAAAAATATATGTTACAGAACTCTCAATTGAAGTGTGTTCACTAGGGGGACAACATTGCTCAGGTGTGTTTTCTAGAGTGAGTGACATGACTGCAACTCACAGCAGCCCCTGTATCTTTAACTCTAAACACCAGCACAGTGTTCTCTTCTCCAAAGACCACTGGTTGTCAGTTACAAAATTAAGTTTATTTACTTGGGGGGATAACGTTTGTCAAGTATTGAGGAGAAGTGAGCGTGACAGGACTGCAACTGCCAGCAGGCACTGTTCCTCCAACTCCAAACACCAGATCGGTGTTCTCTCCTCAAAAGTCCCCTGTGTCTCAACTCTCTATTGAAGTGTACTCACCTGGGATGAAACCGTTTGTAAGGTGTGTGTAGTAAAGGGAGTTACATGACTGCTGATGCCAGGAGTTCCTGTTTCTAGAAAACCAAACACCAACACAGTGTTCTCTTGTCCAAGGACTCCTGTCTCTTAACTCTTAATTGAACTGTACTGACCTGTGAGGATACCATTTGTAAAGTGTGTGTAGTACAGGGAGTTACATGACAACTAATGCCAGGAGGCCCTGTTTCTAGAAAACCAAAAAACGACACTTTGTTCTCTTTTCTAAGGACCCCTGTGTGTTAACTCTCATTTGAAGTGTACTGACCTGTGAGGATACCATTTGTACAGTGTGTGTAGTACAGGGCGTTGTATGACTTCAACTCACAGGAGGGTCTCTTACCGTCATTCCCACCACCAGTCCAGTGTACTCTTCTCCAAAGGCTCATGTTTGGGAATACAAATAAGACATGTACTCACCAGGGGATGACATTTCTCAAGTGTATGAATTAGAGGGAGTGACATGACTGCTAAGGCCAGGAGACTGTGTCCCTCCAAGCCCAGTGTCCTTCCAAACAAAAGCCCAGTGTACACTTGTCCAAATACCCTTGCTCGTTAACCCACAATGTAAGTTCACTCTCCTGGGAGGATCACATTTGTCTACTGTTGGAAACCAGTGGGAATGACCTGAATGTAAAGCCCAAATGGACCCTGTTTTGCTAACTCTAATCACCAGCCCAGGGTCCACTTGCCCCAATGCATCTGTTAGGGAACTCACAAAGGAAGTTTACTCACCTAGGATGATAATATTTGGCTAGTGTTGGGAACTAGGAGAGTGACCTGAATACAACTCCCAGGAGGCACTGTTCAAGTGACTCCAAATAGCAGAAAAGTAGTCACTTGTCCAAAAATCCTTGCCTGATCACTCTCAAATTATGTTTACTCACCGGGGAGGGACTAAGATACAGATAATGCTCAACTCAGATGTGGCTGGCCACTAAGCTCAATCTTGAACTGCGAGTCCAAGATAAAACTATTGAGGACAGAAAGGGCAGCTCACCCAGTGTGCAATATAAATGAACAACAAGGCCTCAGGATGCATCACCAGAATGGTATTGGCTGCAGACACATTTATAACGCACAGACCACATGATGGCTTCAATCACATATACAACAAACTCCTGGGTCAGCCTGCATAACAATCAACTGGGCTTTAAAATGGTCAAAGCCACATCCTGCCCAGCCACTGTTTTGCCTAGACTGGTGGCAAGATGTAATTCTCTGCCCATTCTCCCAAGTGCTAATGAACTGCTAAATACAGCAGCTGCTTGACTTAAATAGAATTAGCATGCTTCCCAAATGTCAGGTCAATAGCATGAGTACCTGTCAAAATGGGATAACCTGTAAATCAACTATGTACCCAGGCTTTGCAAAATGTCACTGTAAACCTTTAGAGGTAGATATCACAATACAACCAATAACATTGTATCTTTCACATCAACAGGGCAAGTTGCCTCTGGGCACACAGAGGCCACAGACAAAACTGCCACTACCCCCCGGATGAAGCACTCAGTGAAGACAAAACCCCTGAACGTCTGGACATGGAGGATGGTTTAAGCCCATCTGGACAACCTGGTCAGACCCCTGCAGTGAGTCTCACTGTGGCCACATCAAGACCTCCCATCCCGGTTGCCTCAACCTCACATGCAGCCATTTGCCCCCCAACCTGTGTCCCTAGAACAGTTGCAACTATCTTGTGCCCCCCAGTCCAGGATCCTGAGTTGTAGCACAACACCTTAGATGGTCCTAGAACCAGTAGTAGCGGCCACCCTGTGACAAGGGCAAAGGCCCATGGGGGTAGGGTGCATGGGAAGCATGTTGTGGACCACCGGGGTGAGGCCACTGGGTATGCCCATGGTCAAGACACCATCAGCCAAGTCTTTGCGGTCTATCAGGAGTCCCAAGGCATGATGAGCCTGTCGCTTTCAAAACTCCAGGAGATGAAGCAGCTGCAGGGGGACATTGATTGGGCTATGCTTCAACAGTGGGAGGCCACCAATACCTACCTGGCCTCCCTAACTGGGGTATTGAGGGACATTAGCAGTACCCTGATCAGGGATTGTCAGCAACACTCTACCCCTTCCTTTGGCAAAGCAACACCAGGCCCTTCTTCATCAGTGCCAGCCACTGGAAGGGAGGCCCGCCCAGACACCCCTTGCTCTGTAGCAGCAGCTCCCCCTCACAAATGTGGGGGCATCCAGCTAAGAATCCAGGAGGTGCAGATGGCCAGATGCCGACTACTGCCAGCAGGTGACCACTTCCTGAAGGAACTCCTTTGTGTGCCACATATTCACTCTGTTGACTGTTCTTCAACCATTTTACATTTCCTATGGGAGGAGTACATTGGATTTCCACTGCTGTGGCATCTACTACAATGATTTCATTCACTATGACTGAATCCTTCACTTTTCTGTTCCATCATGTCCTGTACAAATTCACAAAAAATACCACTGATCACAAAGTTTGTGTCTGCTTGCTTCTGTTTCAATTGTTGCTATGTAGAGATGTATGTCAATGTGAAGCAAATGATGAAGATACAAGATACTAGTGCAAAGAGGGATGTGTTACAGGTACAGTGTCCTGCTAAGCATTACAACCAAAACACACAAGCACATTGGTACAAGTGTCTGGACACACCAAGCATTTTATTTCACTGTACAGCACATGGGCTGTCCATATGTCTGGACAGTCACAGCAAAGAATGGCTGACTCATATTGTGTCAAGGTAGATATATGGGGGTAGAGTCCCCCAGACCACAGGAGAATGGGCCTTGTCAGACATTGTTCTGTATGCATAGGCCAACATAGAAGTGAATGGTGTCACCATCTTACACCTTCTCACATACCAAAACCAAGTAAGCCAACATCACATAAACCAAGATGCAGACAGAGGGCAGTACAACAGTCCCTGATCACAGGCCCATCATAATCCAATGACCAAGCATCTGGTGGTAGGACACAAACATATGTCAATGTTGTGGCACAGGCACTTTGGCCTGCAGTGATGAAACATATCTACAGCTACATACAGGTCACACAAGAAAAGTGTTTAGCTTATCTGAAGGGTGAATGCCTGGTTTGCACTTAATGACAACATATGTCATGCCCACATAAACACAAACATAATGCAATTGGTCCATCGCAGAACAAAAAGAAGTATATTGTGCACTTTCAGACCTTCCACCCAAACACTGTTCAAGCTGCCTTGGCATAGGTCTCATACACCCAAAATCGGTGACCTACATTACCTGGAAAAATCCATGCCCACTTCCAATGTCAGAAAACATCAGATACCTGCCAATGTCACAACTCTGAAATATCCACATACGGATGTCATGACGAAGGTGCCTGTACAAAGACAAATCAAGGAGTACAGATTTGAAAACATATCTATTACACAAATCACATAGCAAGCATCTGGAAATTAGGTCACATTGCAATGAGACTGACACAAACAAAGCAGCAACATCAAGGTGGGGATATGTCAAAGACTAACTCTTCAAGCACACTTTGGCTGAATATTGCAGAGCATTAGCTCCCTAGTGTTTGGCCTAAACACTCTACTCCTCACATTCTTACAAACTACAGTTCTTCATACATTCACAACATCACACGACATATTTCCACTCAAGAAAAGTAGTTGTTGATGATATCTTCCAGCAAGTCAGCTCCTTCCTCTTCACTATTGTCATCCTCACTTGGCATTTCAGGAGGCTCACCTGGTGACACTGCAGGCTCCCCCTTCTCTGGGATGTATGAGATATTCCTCCGCAGGGCAATGTTGTGAGCATGCAGCAGGCCACAGTAATCTGACACACTTTACCGGGTGAGTAGAGGAGGGCTCCACCAGTCCGGTTCAGACACCTAAATCTGGCCTTCAGGAGCCATAAAGCCCGCTCCACTTGATCTTCCATGGGTCTCATTGAAGCAGACTTCTCCTGGCATAGTTGAATTCCTGATTGGCGTCAACAACCAAGGATAGCTTGGATATGCAGAGTCTCCTGTTAAGGAATGCGACATATGTACAACTATGAGTCCCTCTTATCAGAATCATTGCAACAGACATTGCACACATACAAATAGGACAATGTGACTTACCATCCGTCCAGTCCCTCTCTGGGTACAGTCGTGACATCAGCTGGGAGATAGTGCTGTTCCGCATGATGAAGGCATCATAGACTGAACCTGGATAATGGGCACAAAACCTGTGAAATGTAGAGGTCTGCCAAGATAAAACTTGAACGTTGATGGAATGGAAGTTCTTTCTGTTGCAGTATACTTGTTCATTGATATGCGGTGGGACCAAGACAACATGTGTGCCATCAATAGCCCCACCACGTGTGGGATGCATGCAAAACCATAAAAGTCAGCCTTCAGATGGGCTAAATCTTCACATCAGGGAAACTGGATATAGCTTTCAAACTGTTTCAATATTGATGAGAGGACATCCTTCAACACCAGACTGAACACAGGTTGGGACACTGTCTGTTGGAAGGACCCTTTGGCTAGGAAGTGCAACGCTGACATGACTTGTACAATGGGTGGTATGCTGATTGGATAACTAATAGCTGGCATCAGATCTGGCTCCAACTGACAACATAAGTCCACTATTGTTCACCGATTCAGACAGTAAAGGAGGATTATATGTCTTGCTTCCATGGCCTGTAGGTCTGGCAGTAAATGGTAGTCAGGTGGCTGTCTCATCCTCCCTCTCCCTGGGTATCTGTTTATGACAAGAAATGAGATCTCACGTTAGTTATTGTGTCCACAGCAACATAGATGATACATGTCAAAGATAATATGTGACAATACAATTTAGAAGGGATGAACATGGCAAACAGTACACATCACAGATGCTAATGACACAAGGATCACGTTACCCCCTTGGTTTGCCACGTGTACACATCATGTATCTGGACCTAAATCAAAATTGTGCATCACAAATGCCACTTGGAATGTGACTGGATGTCCCAAGCAAAAAAAAGACCATTGACAGGGGTGGACTGTTCCCCACTGTAAATTGCCATCTGTGCTCTGCAACGTAATACAATGGTGTTTGAGTAGTAGGACCAACATGACAAGACAAGAAAAGAAGTTTTAGGAGCTCAAAACAAAATTTGACACAGTTTTTAAAGGCCAATCCCGCATTTCAGGCCTCTAAAATGGCAGCTGCCTGAAGTACTCTCCTGGACAATAGGAACCGCCCGTGTTCACCAGCGGAAGTAGTCATGGTGGTAGGTGGTTGAAACCGCAGCAGACACAGCCATAGGCTAACCTTGTTGCCAGTAGCAGCTGCAGGCCAATGCCTGTGTCCGCCACGTATGTGACAGACATCACCGCCATGTTCTGCAAAATCCCTCACTTGACTCCTGATACTGCTGCCAGCAACACCTCCGCTACGGAGTTGCGGTGTAGCGCATCTGGGAGCAATCATACCATGTCCAGCAGGTGATAGGGCCCCTTTCTTCTCATCAGAGGAGGTGGAGAGGCTGAGGTCCTACCCCTGTATTAACAGTTTTGTGATACACCATGAGCACAGTTTACTGTGTACTTCACCATCCTTTCCCTCCTCACAGACTAAATTGTGCCCATGTGTGCCAGATTCAATATTCATGTGTCCGTGGGTGCAGACTGTGTGGAATCAATGGGAAATTCAATGTGCAGGTATTTGTGACCAATGCCATACGTTGAGTTCATTCACATTGTGGTATGTGTTGTTTTTATGTTCCCTAATCCACCTTGTGTTGGATGCACAGAACTAGGTAAGGTGACATTACAGCCATCCACTGACATCTCTTTCCTCATGAATGTTGTATATGTGAGACAACATGTATGTCCATGACAGCATGAGCTAAGTATGCATGCTGCAGGTGTCAGTTGTAAGTAATGGGAGCTATATGTATGTTGCCACAGAGATTTATTCACACATCTGCCCTTACTAGACTGTTGTTTGTAAGGCATGGCATCACTCTCTCTGCCCTTCAGGTTGGCACACACACCACATGCCAATTTGCTGTTGACTACATGATGTACTGTAATGCATGGAAGTGATGGGAATATGGTGTCATATAGGTTATGTTTGATCAGCCTACAGAAACCGGTGCCTGTCACATATATCTTCCAGTATGGGTCCTAGTCTAGGCTGGGGGAGTCACTGTGGCTATTCAACTGTGCCAGTGTGCCCACTCCCTGTACCCCTGCAGATCCTGTCATGTGGCCAATATGGCTCTGTTGTAATATAATACCCAGAATGCCTCATTCCTATGGTCAGATTGAGAATTGGTACAGGGTGGGTTACTGATCTGTGACAGATATGCACTTAGCATCATTGCCAATGTGTGTCTTTGACTCCTGACAGGTCTCTTACTCCCACAGCCCTGTTTTCACCTTCATAGAAGTCATATTTTTCCTGTGCAGCCTCATTAGATAACAGGCATTACCACAATGCAGACAGTGTGATGATATATGACTCAATAGCTTGGTCGCATAGCAGAAACTGGACAATGCACGCCTTTGTTTGCTGGATCTGTGTAGGATGGACACATATTTCCAAAAGTGTATTCTGTGGTACAGGTGCATAACACAAAACCCCACCCCCTGAAGAGGCATGAGTCGTCATTTGTTATTGCAAATGTCCAAACGTGGACAGGCTAGACACTTTCTGTACCCACCATGGCAGTCCCTTCATTTTCACCCATGTGTGATGTTTGAGTTTGTACCCTAGCAGTAGCCTGTAGGGACTGTATGCAGAGAGTCATTCTAGTAGAGTGTAAATGTGTTGGTCCATTCCTGCCTAAGAAGTCTATCTTTCAGAAGCCACAGAGATTTGATGTGTCTCATAGTGGCTCACATCTCAGTCACGCTACTAAAGCATGTCCCACAAGATGTCAGTAAGCCTGTCTAATCATTGTAGGGCCTGAGCAGGGTGGTGGGTTGCTCTGCAGGTGGGGAAATATATGTCTGTAGTCATGGCCCTGTACCTATTGGCTTTTTATGTGTCACACTTGGGGAGTATTGACAAAATGGGAAAGTTGGAGCTTGATATAACTG
Organism: Pleurodeles waltl; assembly: GCF_031143425.1. Taxonomy (NCBI): domain Eukaryota; kingdom Metazoa; phylum Chordata; class Amphibia; order Caudata; family Salamandridae; genus Pleurodeles; species Pleurodeles waltl. The sequence continues at coordinate 484,581,552 of NC_090438.1, read as the reverse complement.
ACAAGTATGTGACTCAACCATTTGTGATGAAACCTTTGATCATGCTCTCATGATTTGCCTTTGCATCCATGCAGATCAATGCCCATCAAAAGAAAGGGATATAGAGAGCCATTGCTAGGAAGGTGCGGACCCTGGGGGTCCACAGCCAGCGGAGCACCCACTGCAGAAAAAGGTGGGAGGACCTGAGACACTGGTCCTAGAAAATCAAGAAGGCCCAGCTGGGCCTGTCCTCCCAATGTGAGCAGGGTTCCCATCAGATCATGAACTCCCCTAATGGCCCGCATTATTGCTCTGGCATGTCTGAAGCTTGATGGGTGTTTGAGGACAGCACAGTAGCCACAAGGGGGTGAGTACGGGGCATATTCATGCCTGCCACATTGCCAAGTGATTGAGCGAGGTTCTGACTGCTCCCCCTGACAATTAGGGATGAACCATGTATTACACAGTAGATGAGAGTTTGCTTGTGTTGACATGTCATGTGTTTTATACTGATGTGCCTTGCCTATTGTACCAGGGACCTAGGACAAAACTGGGTAGAATCCAAAAAAACACCTGCTCTGGAAGGACCATAGATGGCTGTGTACAGTTAATAATCATGTAGTGTTTGTTGTTGTAGTGTGTGTATTTTCTATGCAACAGGCCACTACTCCTCAGTTTCCAGGCCAATGGTAAGTAGGTGATGGATCACTGACCTCTGCCATGTGTTTGTGCAAATGTGTATTGTGGCATCTTCCACTCAGAAGCTTGTTTCCTTCAGTGTATGATGTGTGCTGGTGCCTCACTGCAGTATGTAATGTGATGGTGTCCAACATACATGTGACAAAGCTTACATTGTTTTTTGGATGCAACTATAGATCCCTTATTCCATTTCCACTGACATAAATTATATGTGACATCACTGTTGCAAACATTCCTTGTGTCTACATGTCAGCATATGTCCCTTTCTCTTTAGAAAACATTTGTAAGTTACAGTTTCATGCATGATCTATCTATGTGGAGGTGATGATGTCTGTATTTCCTCACATATATGTGCATGACAAATTGTTTGTGGAATTGTACATTTACAATGGGGTTATATTTCAAGTTGTTTCACATACATGAGTTAGTCACCATTGTGTATTGTCTAAAACATTCCCTCATGCATCATAGTATGTCATTTAGCATGTACAACTGCATGAGCAATGAGGGACATGACAGTTAGACCTACAGTTTAGGGCCACAATGTGAATAGCTATGACCTTGATGTGGAATTAGGTGGAAAAATACACTGCACATCTCTACTGGTTAAGGTATGTGCCCGGACTGTTGGCATATATCATGGACTGACTTGCAGTTTTGTTTCGGACACATGTGTTTGGGTACAGGCATTCACCCACAGACAGGCATTTGACTTTGCATGACCAAGATGGGGGCAGTGATGTAGCTTCCCATTGGGTGACAGGTTGAGGGACTTCTGCAAGTCCTTGCAACTTCTGTGTCTCTCCAACATGCAAAAGACCAATGGCTTCTACTAAAGCACTCAGAAACTGTCATTGTGAGGGGCACCAGACATTTAGTGGTAATTACACAGGGTTTTGCTCATTCATTCTGATGTGTGTTTTGGGGACATCTCTCCCTGTCATATTATACGTGATGTCTACAGTGTTCATTTCCATGCAACGTGTAGCCTAAGTAACATTGATACTTCCTCCTTGACTCTACTGGGACAAATATCACTTGGTGAAGTGTCAATTGTTGATATGTTTCCGCTGTGACATGGGTATTTCCATGTCATCTCCAGGCTTTGTACTTTTCTCATCACCATGACTGAATTTTGGGGCATCATTTCTTATTGTTGTGTCATTATATATGTGCCAAATAGAAGTGTGCATGACCTTGTGTGGGATCTGTGAAATGGACTTTGCATTGGCCTACTATTGTATGCCAATAGGTGACTGATGTTTGCTCCATGGGGCAAAGTTTTGTTTGAGGGTGACGAGGTCTCCTAGTTGTTGAAAGGTTATTGTGATTGTACAGATTCAGCCATGCAATAGTAGTTGTCTGAGATCCAGAATTTACTGTGAGCAACTGTTGAGAATTCAGATGGCATGCATGCATATGGTATTGCATTGTATGGGCCACTTAGGTGGAGTTTATTTCTGGGGCCTACTTGACATCATGGTAATGTTTGCTAATCATAGCTGTTGTTAAAGTTTGACCATGGACATGTGATGACTGCATTCCTCTTTGCCTTGGCAGCATCAGCGCAGGCAAGCAGAGGAGACAGGGCAGAGCTGAATGGGGAAGCATCTGGCCACAAGACTTCGGGTCAAGACACCACTGACACAGAAGGAGCCAGTGGCACGGAGGGCAAGGGGAGTGCCACGGGGCGTACCAGATCTACATCCTCAACATCATTAGATTCTTTCTCCAGTGGCCACTCACTATTGGTGGCAGACCGATCAGGACATCCCCCTGTACCATCCTTATCCACCACCCCACATTGTATCAACACCCTCCCTATTGCTCCCCACCAAGTTGGACGTGCCTGCTCGCCCAAGGGGGGGGTGTCTCCTTGGTCACAGGCACCTCCACCACAGCCCCTGATACTCCTGCTGCTCTCAGTGAGGAGGCTATTGACCTCCTGAGAAGATATCTGTGGGTCAGTCATCCATTGTGAATGCCATCCAGCGATTGTCTACCCACCTACAACAAATCAGTGCATTGCTAGAAGGCATTCATGGTGCAATGGTTGGCCTACAGAGATATTTTCATGCTCTGGCCTCCTCACTGACGCCAGCCAGTCAACCCAACCTACCGTCCCCCCTCCAACTCCCTCTTCCCAATCCAAATCTCCCCTTCCCCTATCTACCCAAAGCACATAGACAGATCCACAGGCATCCACATCAATAGCCTAGAGGAGCACACACAAACACAAGCAGCACAAAACACTCTGGCACGCACACAAACAACAGCCACCCACAGACACAGAACAGTCACAACTTCCCTGGACACCCCTCCTACCCCCAGCATCACACACACAACATCCAGCATCCCCACAGGCACCACACCAACCATCAGTGACACCCACCACATCCATCATACCCACAGACACCACCCCAGCAGACCCCCAGACATCCACCGACAGACATGACAACTACAGACACACAGACATCCACTACATCGAGCCAAACTGCAGTCACCACTGCAACAGACACACACACATCCACCACTCTATGCCCTGGCACCTCCACCTCCCGTACCACCAAGGCACACAAACGTCTCACTCACCCTCCCAACAGACACCAACGACACACAAGCATACCGCTCAGAAGCACGCATCCATGACAACCACACAAACACAGCCCACAACCACTCCCTCAACCTCCAAATCCCGACCCCCTTGTGATGACTGTCCCCAAGACAGTTTTTTGTTTGACCTGGACCTTTCCTCTGTTGCCTCCACCCCATCCCAATCCCAAGAGGCCCTGACCCAGTCCCTAACCCCTCCCTTCCACCTCTCATGCCTCCCCCACACCCACCTTGCAAGCACCCATACCCCTCACCCCCAAGAAGAAGCCCACCCCTTCAAAAAAAGAAGACCACCCCTCCCAAGCCCAACACCAACCCCCCTCCATAATCCGCCACAGTTAACGGATAATCTCTGAGGTGCCTACATGCCCCCTTGATGCCCTTTCCTGTGGAGGTTCCCTGGCAGTTAAGGAATCAAGCCTGAGCACAGTGATGTGCATGAACATTTGATCATGGACTGGCCAATGGCCTTAGGTGTTTTACATTTTCTTAAAAAATAAACCCAAACAGTTGTTTTATTGGGTACACCTTTGTCCTGCAATTCCTTTTCTACCTTTATGTTGTTCCTGAGTGATTTGTGTTTAAGCTACAGTTGTGCAAGTTTCAGCCTGCTTGCTGATCCATGTGCTGTTTGCAGTATGTGACTTTGTGGGCAGTGCTGGTGTCCCCCAGGACAGGTGAATATGTTAAGTGTATGGAAATGTGGTGGTAAATGCAATGGTGCTGTCATGGGATTGTGCACTGTTTCTTCAGATAAGTATTTCATCTTGTGTTGTCTAATGTAAGCATCTATAGTGTTAGATGTGTCCCCCTGATTTGGCTTATGTATTCATCTGATGTGTGTCAGCTTGTGTTGCGCCGCTGCGTGCGGCACGAGCCGAACATTCGGCTCGCAGCACGCGGTCCTCAGACGCGACGCGCCCCCAGTCTGCTGTGTACTTTAAGAGGCCCCAAATTGGGCTTGGGGCCTCGTTCTTTTTCTGTGCACCGCATGTTTAGGCATGTCTGACCCCCCACTCACCTGTTCTTTTCTTCTCTTTTCTTCCTTTCTTTGGACATCTGGTTGCGCCTTCCTTTATGTTTTTTCCTCCTTCCCATGTTTCCTTTCTCTTCCCAGCATTCCCTGTTCCCTATTCTCTATGGTTCTTAGTCCATTCTATTCTATGTGCTTTTCCCTATCTAAGATGGTGTCCTTTTACTTCCTGTTGGTCGTTTCCTGTTTGTTGGCATTTAAGGGCTGTAATTCTTTCTCTCCTTGCGCTGCAACACTTTCTGCTTGGATGGTGTCTTCGCTCCTGCTTCCTTGTATTCCTGTGCTGGTTCTCGTCAGTTCAGAATATTTTTTCCTGTATTTGCTCTTGCGGATACCTCTTCTTTTTTGTTCCTGTTGTAGGAACATATCTTTGTGTAGGTTTTTTCCCCTTTCAGGGTTTTTTTCCCTCTGGCGCTACTTCTGAGGCACACAGCCTGCTCTTGGTGTACCCATTGCCTGCAGCACCGTGGCTACCAGAAAGAGTCACCCCTACTTGGGCCAAGGCCGAACATTCAAGAACAGGATCCACGCCACTCGCTCTGCGGCCTCCAGGGTAAAGCAGAACGTAAGTCGTGACATTAAGGCATTAAGGCCACACAAGAACTACTCTTGCGATCTTTCTGGTGGCCTACCTGGAAATCAGATGTCGAAAGATACGTTCAGGCTTGTCCCATATGTGCTCAAGTAAAGATTTCCCGTACCCGACCTGCAGGATTACTACAACCATTACCTGTTCCACCGGCTCCCTGGCACACCATTTCTACTGATTTTATGTGTTCATTACCTCCATCAGCAAGAAACTGGGTTATCATGGTCACCATAGATTCCTTTACTAAGATGGCTCACTTCACTGCTCTGAAAAAACTACCTCATTCCCAAGAACTAAGTCAGATATGTATCCATCATATTTTCCGTCTCCATGGACTTCCACACAACATTGTATCTGACAGGGGACCTCAGTACATCTCCCGGTTTTGGAAACATTTTTGTAGGACACTGAATATCAACATAGCACTTTCATTGGGTTTCCATCCTCAAACCAATGGACAGACTGAGCGTCTCAACCAAGGATTGGAGCAGTACCTTTGCTGCTTTTGTAATTCCACTCAGAGCAACTGGAACACTTACCTCCCTATCGCTGAATTCTCTTACAATAACTCTGTCCATAGTGCCTCCAAGGTCACTCCTTTTTTCTGTTCTTATGGCTATCATCCTACCTCTTTTCCTACTACTCCTCAGTCTACCTCTTCTCTTCCTGCTGTTACTTCATTCTCCAGATGACTTTTACAGATCCATAGATTGATTCGCTCTAACTTGTTGAACACCAAAAGATACATGAAGAGAATAGCAGACAAGAAACGGAGGGATGCTCCAGAATATCACCTTCAGGATAAAGTCTGGCTTTCGTCAAAATTTCTACCTTTACGCCTTTCTCAGAATAAGTTCACACCTTGTTACTATGGTCCTTTCCGAATCCTTCAGCTGATTAATCTCTGTTTTCACTTGCCTCGTACCTGGAGGATTCACCCGGTCTTTCATGTTTCTCAGCTCAAACCCTATGTACCTGATCCTTACTCTCGTCAGTTTCCCTGTCCTCCTCCTGTGTTAGTGGATGATGTACCTGAATATGAGGTACAGGAGATTTGTGATTCTCGTATCTTTCACAGACGTCTTCAGTACTTGATTCATTGGAAGGGTTACCCTCTCAGTGAATGCTCTTGGGAAGATGCATCTTCTGTTCACACACCTCTTCTGATTCGTCATTTTCCCCGCTTGTTTCCGCACAAACCTGGGCCTTCGGGGAGGGGACCTACTGTTGCGCCGCTGCATGTGTCACGAGCCGAACATTCGGCTTCTGCCGCAGCACGCGGTCCTCAGACACGATTCCCCCAGTCTGCTGTGTACTTTAAGAGGCCACAAATTTGGCATGGGGCCTCGTTCTTTTTCTGTGCACTGCGTGTTTAGGCATGTCTGACCCCCCCACTCACCTGTTCTTTTCTTTTCTTCTCTTTTCTTTTCTTCTTTTCTTTGGACATCTGGTTGTGCCTTCCTTTATGTTTTTTCCCCCTTCCCATGTTACCTTTCTCTTCCCAGCATTCCTTGTTCCCTATTCTCTATGGTTCCTAGTCCATTCTGTTCTATGTGCTTTTCCCTATCTAAGATGGTGTCCTTTTACTTCCTGTTGGTCGTTTCCTGTTTGTTGGTATTTAAGGGCTGTGATTCTTTCTCTCCTTGCGCTGCAACACTTTCTGCTTGGATGGTGTCTTCGCTCCTGCTTCCTTGTATTCCTGTGCTGGTTCTCGTCAGTTTAGAATATTTTTTCCTGTATTTGCTCTTGCTGATACCTCTTCTTTTTAGTTCCTGTTGTAGGAACATATCTTTGTGAAGGTTTTTTCCCCTTTCAGGGTTTTTTTCCCTCTGGCGCTACTTCTGAGGGACACTGCCTGCTCTTGGCATACCCATTGCCTGCAGCACTGTGGCTACCAGAAAGAGTCGCCCCTACTTGGGCCAAGGCCGAACATTCAAGAACAGGATCCACGCCACTCGCTCTGCGGCCTCCAGGGTAAAGCAGCACATAAGTTGTGACAGCTTGATATTTGTTTGTGCATACATAGAGTGTCTTCAGTTGTGCTAACTCTGTTTGCAATTGACTGTGCATGTGCCCATTTAGGTGTGTATCCCTTGTAACGGGTACCTGTAGAGGTATGTCACATGCAGTTGGAGTTGCATATGCTTTGTTGACTACCACTTCCACATTGTGCAAAAGGTCATGACATAGTACTGTTTCTCCCTGTGACACATGAAGGGCCTGTTCCTGTGCACATGTTGTTTGAGGGATCTGTGCAAAATTATCTTTGTCCAAGTGTAACCTCTTTTCCTGAGTGTTCCTGATGCCCCCATCCCTATTGTGCAGGTATTGTTATCATAGAGCACTTTGTCTATTTGTTTATTTAAATCAAGACTAGAAAAGCCCTTTGCACCTTTTAACTATGTTATCATGTCAGCAATGTGTGGACTTGGATGTTATTCTTATTCAATTGCCTTGTTTGCCTGACATATGTCAATGCAAATGTGTGCAGCTCCTTCACTTTTTGGGCACTACTACTATGGAAGACACTCATGGTGTTGGACCAGTGGAACACTTAATAATATCATGCTTAAGTAACAATTCAAGTTATTTTTTAACAGCTTCTTGTAAATGGCAAGCAATTTGTCTATGTCTCTGCGCAACAGGATGGGCATTCTTATTAATATGCTTTTATTTTCATAGTCTTAAGTTTCCCAAACCATGAAACAACAAAGGGAATTGACTTACTATTTTGTGATGAGCATTCATGTTGTAATCCCGAGAAATCAGTCCCAAATCAGCAGCTGTGTTGAAACTGAGTAAATAGGCTCTTGACACTGTACCTTGAAATACATGGATTGGTGCTTGTACCTTAATTTTCTCTACTTTAACTGTCGGTACAAATGAACCTTGAACTTTATGGGTGTTGATGCAGCCCACATATATACTTTAATCTTCAATAGCGTAAGCCATGATAAGGGAGATAATTCATTGCATTTCTCTTCAGGCATTACGTTTATTGAACCACTACTGTTGATAATGAAAGGTACTGAACAACCATTATTTTCAATGTAATTTTTAGACAGTGTTTGAATGATTTTGCTGTTTTGTCATGTCAACTTTTCTTTGACTGACATTTTTCTTCACATGCGACTAGCTCGACATGCACATATTCTTTGAGGTACACATCGACATGGCACAATCACTTTCTTCACTTTCACTTGTTATTGAGACGGGTGTACTGTTTGACGATGATTTAGAAGATGTTCCACTTTGTTTAGTATCAATTTGCCTCAACTGATGTCACTGTTTCACCTTCTGGACATGCGTCGAACATTGTTGCTCGGACATTCTGTTGGCCATTTTGTATTCTGTACTTTTTTACACACTATCACAAAATGTTTTTCTTTCCTATGGCCTCTACATATCTAATGGTGGGACACATTGCTTCATGTGGAAACAAAAACCTACAATTAAAACAAAACCTCTTTCTACATGTATACATCACATTGGGCCTGATTTAGAACTTGGGGACCAAGTTACTCGGTTACTCCTTCACAATGGTGATGGATATCCTGTCTGCCGAAATGTAAATCCCAATCTATCCAACAGTTGTGATGGAGCGACTAGTCCGCTGAGTTCTAAATCAGACCCTTTGTGTCCTCCAGTCTTTTCCTTTGGATTATTTTTCACACTCATGACTGACTCCCTCTGGGCACATCCAGCCTCCATGTTAGCATCTTGTCCCTCAGCACTTGCCTCAGCTCTGGCAGCCATAAACACTCGCTCCAGGCTAAGGGTCTGATTTAAATATCTGCAGATCGGTTACTCCCTAATAACTTTGACGGATATCCTGTCTGCTGAAATCTAATTCCCATATAATGTAATGGGTTTTAGATTTCAGCAGAAAGGATAACTTTAAGATGCATAGCTTCTTTATCATTCAACTCATTGAACTTACAGTGTGTGATGAGCGCATAGAGTCTTTCCACAAATGCATCAATAATTTCACCAGCTTTTTATTCTTCTTAACAGAGAATGTATTATTAATAATCAATGTTTGATATGGAATTGAAATTAAGATTTAAAGCATTGTGTGACTTAATTATCAGTTCTCTGCCTTTTCTTCATGACTTCTTTCACACTATCACCAACAAGATTTTTGAGATACTTGATAATCTTTCTGTTTTCAGTCTCTTCAAGTGCATCAATAAAATCTTCAATTGTTTATATCCAAGCAGTCCATTCATCACTAATATTTTACTTTTTGGCAGTATTGAAAGAGGGGGTGGTCTCTGGAAGCCGGCAGTATTACAACTGTTCATGGGAGTGGCTGCCATTGAGGGTGAAGCACTTTCAGATGCTATCGGCTGTCCCTAAGAATCTGCATTATCACTGAGGCCTTATGATGGATTGGCCAACGGGTCATCCAGGACAGTCTTTGGAGTTTTGACTTCTAGGTCTCCATTGGAGTCTTGTCACTTCTGGAGACCTCTGAAGGTGTTCTGAGCCACCACCTGGCAGCTTTGGTGGTGTGCCACTTCAGGTAGTGGACAACCCAGTAAGCAAAACCTTAGTGCTTCTTCTTGGGTCTCCCCATCAGATGCGAAGGTTGTAACGCCCAACTTAGAAAGACTCTAGTAAGTGTAACATCAGTATGCTTCCTTTTTTACTTGTTCTGTCAACCAGCGCATTTATTTGCAATCTTATGTGGTAAATTATGATTGTCTTTGACTGCACTTTGTCAACCTGGTTGTAACCTCCTTCAGCATTAACACTCCGAATAATGGATAACTTTATTTTGTGTGGCAGTGCAGTACCTTTTAGTATGATCTTGATCATAGTTTCTTGACCAGCGATGCATAGACTTCACAGTGAAGCTTTCTTTATGTCCAAACGCTTCATAACAGCTGGAGTCGCTCTTTGACTCCACATACACCAACTGTCAACTCAGCACTTTGAGGAAGGCATGCATGAGCAGTTTTCTTGGACCACTGCAAACTCTCTGGGAGAGCACTGTCTTTCTTTGGGTTACTTATCCAGTATCTTGTCACCAGTTGTAGCGCCCTCCCCAACCTGGGTACCCGCAAGGGCTACACCAGACACAGAGCTGTAAATCACACGTCTTTATTCCTCTGCATGTACCTGTGAACTCCTGCATTTTAAACCAAGCTTTCATTACATTCCTTTCTAATGATTACATCAGACTGCTACAGAGTCCGTTCGGAGCAATAGGGTTCTGTTATAAAACTTACAAGACACTATAGGAAAGAATGAAAAGCCCATTCTTTTTTAACTTACTGTGAAAGACTGTTTCTGATCAAAGCAGGGTAGCTCCAGGACACTCCTTTGTAGTATCTGTGTGCTCTATAATTTGGTTTAATTGATTCACCCATTCATTCAGTCTGAGAAAATGTAATTTTGCACTTGTCAGTCAGGGCAAATGCCAAAGTTATTTTTCCAGGCACCAATACAAAAATGTTTAGACACCATTGCAAACCTGTTCATATGGCAGGGCAATACTTGATGTTGTACCACCTCTGTCAGTGTTCCTGTTTGAAAAATGCTTAAAATGAGATTACCACCATTTGAAAACAGGAAAAGGAAATTACCATAAAATGATAATAAAAAAGAAAGAGAAAAGGTAACAACATAATAAACACAATGGGCATCAGTATAACCATAGAAAAAAGCTATCTGTGTATGAATATGAGAACAAATAAATATAATGTAAATAAATCTTAGGCTTAAAACAGTACGTTAAGGCAAAAAAAACTGTTTGTTATTGTCTGCTGCTAAGGTTTTGTATCACCAAGGACCTCCAGCTGCATGCCGAGAGGTGACTTTCACATCCCAAGGGAGATCACCAGTACAAAATCCATCTGTGGTGACATCAGCCCTATTTACCTGGGAGCTGTCCTTGCTGAGTCAGGCAACGCATTTTCGCAGATACAAGAGTGTTTGTCCAGCTCTCTTAAAGTACAGTGAATGTGGAGAACAGAAAGCAGTCAACAGCAACAAAATAATGTTGTTTTAGGTTATGCTCTTGGGATTACCTGGAACGCCCCCTTTCCCCAGTCCTCCACACCCTCTCTGGTGTCGCAGTCTGTTGTACATATATTTTTTGAAGGAGGACAAGCCGAGAGCATATTACATTAATGGGGATGTACTCCACAACAAACTCCAAACACGACGGCATTCTCCAATGGTGGCACACACTTCAACATGACGAGATTTCCCTCTCACTCGCCCCCTTATCCTTCCCAAATTCTCTCAAATTCAACTTACAGGACCACTTTTGTAAAAAGTAATCAATTCACAATCTAGATTACTTACAATTGCTACCAGTGTGCTAAATATAACTAACAGAAAACTGCTTTCTCAGGGTGAATGTGAGAAGGCAAACAGTATTATAGGAGTACAGAAGTAAGATTCACAACTCTTTAATTAAGAATAACACAACACTTCATAGGAAAATCAATTTTTGCATTGTTGATACGATTCCACTCTGACAAATTTGCATCACAGTTTGGAAAAGCACAGACGAATAGTGACTTTCATCATGCCATGTCTGGTTAGATTGGTCCAGAACAGCCAAAATTATAAGGGGAATCCCTAAGAAAGTGAGTTCTGTTTTAACTTGAAAATTGTTATGAGCAGTGAAAAGGAACAATTAGCAGAATGAAAACACGCCGATTTGGCAGGCAGGATAGCCTACCTACGTTCCGAGCCTTTCACTGTTTTGCTGTACTTTTCTTCAACTGTTTTAAGTTATAAGCAAAGAATAAGTGGTGACTGAACATGTGTGTGTTCTATACACATTCTTTAACTGCTATCGAACATCAGAAAAATTAAAAAATTAAAAGTAGCATTCTGAATAGTGATTTTAGAATTGAGCTACTCGTTGACGGGGTGTGAGCCTTGGTCAAGCAGGAACCACAATCCTAGTCAGGGAAAGGCAAGAACTTGTTCTGAATCCCCTGGTAGCTTGGCACCGAGCAGTCCGGCTTAATTTAGAGGTAATTTGTAAAGTGTTTGAACAACACTTTAAACAGCAAAACAGTGAAAACACCACACAAAAGTACCCACACCAGGTTAGTTAAATAGAGCTTAATTTAATAAATAAAACAAGACCAAAATGACAAACTCAAATCAGTAGAACCAGAGTTGTGAATTTTTAAAGAATGAACTGCAATCTAGCACCTAAAAGCGTAAAGTGGCAACTGTAGCTATTGGGTCACGCTGGACCAGGTCAAAGTCAAAAGTTTAGGCCGACTGCAATGGAGCGCAGGTTGGATACAGACCTAGATTAGTGCAGCTGAAGTTTTACCTTCTCAAGTTTTTTGACAAGAGCCCTGTTTGCTCTGGAGAGGATTGTGAAAAGCAAGGAGAGTACCACAGGCCATAGTTGGTGAGGTGCGAAGAGAAGGCCGAGCATCGCGGATGGGTGGGCTGGACCTACCCGTTAGTGGGCAATCAATGCTTGCTGTGCGAAGAGACGGGCTGACAGTGGTTCACTCTGAATTTCGGTGCAAGCAGCATGGTACCGGTACGAACCAGCCCATTTGCGGTCGTGATGAGCCCAAAAGATTGATTTCAAGAGCCACACAAAAGGCCCAGGACCTGAAAGGTACCATGGGTGTCAGGAACCTGCTGCTGCTGAGTCCAGGAACTGGTTGGGGAGCCTTTAATGTCCCTGGCAGTTAGATAAGCCTCCATAAATGATTTCTATCCTTTAAAGTATGTTAAATTCACATAACATAAACTTGCAGTAGGATGGACCTGCCAAGTTTTTCTATAGAACTGCATGCAAATGTATGAGCTTGCATGTAGTAATTCCTCGTTAGCATTCATTAGGTGAATAAAAGATTATAGCAGAAGTTAGTGCTTTCCATCCCAAGCTGTACACAGATCCTGAGACTATTCACCGTATGTGACTCTCCACAGTTTCATGAATCAGGAACTCCAGTTCTCCCGTAAGTCACTGTATCTTGAACCATTTAACAATCGTGGCCCTTTATTTCTCTTACACTTTGAATCGAAAACCGCTCCCTTCTTTCATTTTGTGAATCTTCGACTTATACTTTCCTTAGAGAAGAACTATGCACTGATGGAAAGAACAATTTTCCATACTTCCTTATGGATCTTTTGATGTATAGGCATCCAATTGACTGTATTTTATGTATGCAACAGTTCAAAAGAAATTGTATCAATGGTGTGTGTGTGGAGCTCCTCTAAGTGCAGTAGAATGTCGTGGAGGGTGTGTGCTACAAATGACTGCGGTCATGCAGAAATCTATTTTGAAAAGCTGCACAAGACTAGTATTCAATGTGGAGTAGAGGCCCAGACAGCAATGAGAAATCCATGGTTTCTCCAGAACATTCCTGGTGTTCATTGTAGTGCTTCAAGGGGCGTGGCACTAGGCCCTGATCGCTAAGATCGCTAAACATAATCAGCAGTGACTTAGGCCTTAATTTGTATCACTACTGTCATCCATGGTGGGCACTTCACTTTGTTTTGTTGGCTGGTTTCCGATTTGGCCTGAGGAAGATCTCCCAGCAAGGATTCATCCAATGACAAACAGATCCTATGAAGCACACCCTCCTTTTTTAGTGGCACCTTCCTCACACCACTGCCTCTTTGATAAGGAATTGATACGTGCCCACCACATACTACAACCCTCAGCTAGGCATGGTCAGGTGCATTGGAGCCCCTACCCCAAGCCAGAAACCACAAGCCTTGCCTGCAAGAGACTGGGAAGACATACAAAAAGGTACACAGCAAGCAAAAAGACATTGCAGGGAAATATTTTGGGCACAGCACTTTTCTATCTAACCACAAACACTGGGGAGAGATAGATGGTGAACCCAATACCCACCGTTCTGTCCCTTTCTTCTCTGGAGAGGCCAACATGTTATGACCTGCACTAGGTCTAAGTAAACTAGTACTTCACATAAGGGACAGGCACAAATCAGAATTAGCCTATCCTGGTACAGTAATTGCAGTATTACCAACTAAACCAAATCAATACGCTCTGAAATTTATCTACAACACTGTGTTGTGTGTTAAAAGTAAACTACTTTTTTTCTAAGTTAAAGCACTGGTTGGACAATTAGCATTGACTGAATATATATGTTTTATTGAGTTCTGAGTCTCTTCTGCATACCTCCTCCCTGAGTAAGACTTGGAATGCTTGACTTTGTTACCCTTAGAGTTGAGTGCTAAAGTGATACACAGCTTTGTGCTTTGTCCTAATGTAAAGCCCCAGGACCACAATCTGAGCTGAGTAACCCATGTTTGCCCAGTACTCTGAAAAATATTTCCCCACAGGTGAACAGATGATTGTGGAAAATTAATGCAAATAAGAAGAATTATGAGGTTATGAGATTTATGAATAAAATAGATTGCTCCCTTCAGACCAAATCACAGTTCTCCCTCATCAGTAAGTTTGCTATGCCATACTATCCCATTAGACAGTCCCACCAAAACCTAGCAATTATTTTACCCCAAAGGTGTATTTTTAGTTCTACCCTTAGACCATTATTATTGGGCTATGCAGTATAAGCCCTTGACTCCATGGCTCGAATTTCTTGACTAGCACTAATTAATTTCCTCTCCTTTAAGTTCCTTCCCCCCAGTGGCCCTCATTTAATTTATTCTGACCTCAGCCACTATTTTATGTTCACTCTTTTATGTCCCTTCTTCCACAACTGAAATATTCTTTGCCCACCCACTCATCCAGTCATTCCTTCCTCGTTCATTTCTTCTTCCTTTGTTCACCTTCTCTCTCTTTTACTTCCCTCTGGTCCCTTCTCTCCCAGTGGTCCTTTATATGCTCTGGCACTACAGGCATTCACATATGGTGTACGCTGGTGCTGAGCGCCACTTATTAACCCACTGAATAAATGTACAGATACACTGATGCCATAAGTAAGAGAAAGGGCAAAGGATGAACCTTAAATAGTGTGCAAAAATACATTAAGACTGCTTCTCCCCACCCTCCTGCCAAGGCATTCTTCCTCATTTATTTGTCGTATTCTCCCTTAGCATAACTTCCCCTTTTATTCTACTCCAAGAAACCCTTCAAAATCATTAACTTCCTTCCATCTGTTCCTTCTCAATTTTGACATCTGAGTCTTAAAATGAAGACCCAGATGATCTCTCCACTGCTGTGTATTTCGGCTTGTGCTATATATTTAAGCATATATGAATATATTACCTGCCGGTTATAAGTTTGCAGCACAATATGACTGACTTGGACCCTCATCCTCTCATGTTGGGAGCCAAATTTAGTTGTGTATAGTGCTTGAACTATTAAAACTACATCTGCAAACACAAAATGAAAACCAAGTAGTTCTCATTCTCAATCTTTTCCCTCCCTAGGACCTTCCTTTTTCCTTCATTCTGCCTTCCCAGCATTAGACCCCCTTCAATCAGCTCTTCTCATTCTTTCTCAGTTTTACACATCCTCTCATACCTTCTTTTGTCCACCATTCTGTTCCTCAGTGCTTGTAGTCCCTCAGACCTTCTACCTACTTTCCCTTTAATTTATTCTCTTTGTTTTCTCTACTGCCTTCTTTAGATTTCCTCCACAAAGTCAGTGTTCATCTTTTTACTCACCACTGCTCTTGTTCCTTCCTTTCCACCCCTCAGATCCCATCATTCTTTATATCCACTGAGGTTTCACTCTCCTTGTCTTCCCCTTAGTCTTCATACCTACTTTTTCTGGCCCCTGGGCTATACCCTGCATTTCATCACATCCCATCTCACATGTTTTCTCTCTTTTGCATTTCTTTACTCTTCTCCCACCCCTTGCTCAGACAAAGAGGTTGAATTGCCTGTGGTACAATCCACATCCTGATTGTACCTTCCTGATTTCATCAACCCCTAGAACAAGTTCCTATGTGATCACCTGTCTCTCACAGTAGAGGGCGGTGTAAGACGACTGGCATGAATTAGCCAAGTCTCCTGGCAGTCCAACGAAGGTCCTTCTAACTGTAGTTCAGGCAGCTCTGTAGCAACGGTTTCAGTGATGTAAAGCCAGCAATAAAAATAGGTCATCTGCAAGGGGCTTTATTTGGACACTATGGCCTTCATTATGAGTCTGGCAATCTCATGATCACCAGACTCGTGGTGGCAGTTCCACCGCCAACAGGCTGGCAGAAGGACTGTCATATTACAATAATGGTAAAGCCGCCACGGTCATACCACTGACACCGCCAGGCTGCTGCCAGTCGGCAGCCTAGCGGCCCCAGTGGTTATAATCTGCCAGGGCAGCGCTGCAAGCAGCACTGCCCTGGGGATTATGAGTCCCCATACCGCCAGCCTTTAGGCTGGCAGAATGGGGGCTTTAGGGGGCCCCTGTACTGCCCATGCACTTGGCAAATGCAGTGCAGGGGCCCCCATGCACAGCTCTGTTGCGCATTCCACTGCCTGAATTATGGGCAGTGGAATGCACAACAGGTGCTGCAGCACCCACCGCATTGCTACATTGGCGCTGGCTCCATTAGGAGCCAGCGTCAATGTTAAGGCCCTGTTCACTGCAGTGAACCTCTTAATAGGGCCAACGGTGTTCAGGCCGCACAGGCGACCTGAAGGTGGAACGAGTTTGGCGGGCGGCCTCTGCCACCCGCCAAACTTGTAATGAGGGCCAATGTCGTGGGCCAGTCACACTTTTGGGTCCAGGGCCACTGTATGGGCTGAACTAATGAAAGCAAACCTCAGAGCTCTGGTTTTCCTAACTTTATATTTCCAAGCCACTCTGCTACAGTGTTGCAGCTTGAAGAAGTAGTGATATAGCAAAGATGCTAAAGGGCCCTAATGCAAACAAGTAAAGTGAGCTGTCCAATCCCAGATGAAGTTACTGAAAATACATCCATTGGAGTGGAAAGGGCCACTTGTCTGTGCTTTACTCATTCAAAGGGCTGATTGATGGATCGGCACTATGTGTGAGTGTATTCAAGAGGAGAGCCCTACAATTAACATAGCGATTATTCTCAAAACAAAGAAAATCCACTCAGGACAGTTCACACAAGACAGGATTCAAAATACAAGCTATGCAGGTTTATTATCAATTAATTTTCAATATAGAAGGCTAATGGCAAATCATATCAAAATGCAAATGAATGTAAAATATCATTGGTAGCAGAAACTAAACCCTAATCTAAGTAAATGGCCTGCACCTGTTACCGTCTAGCACAATGCAAATCAGAAATCAAGGAGCAATTGTCATCAGGACTGCCCAGAAAGGAAGGAGAGAACCTGAAAATCATTCTAAATACAGAATGATAAACAGACTATTATGAGAACTGCCTCTATGGGAATTGGGAAGGAGTCCTCGCATGTCCCCAAAATGATGATCCTTTACACATTTTTAGACATCGAAACTGTGCAATCACTGTGGTCTGACAGAGAAAGTTACATATCACAGCCAGTACCTAAACGGGAAATACATCACATGGTAGTATTTACCCTAAATCTAATGAATATCTTGCATTATAGCTTGCACAGAAAAAAATTCTACAGTCACAATGTGAACAGCATCTCTGTTTCAGAGGAAGCAATGAAATGGGCTTCAATTTGTATAAATTTGAAATATCTGTCCTGTCCAGGAGCATCAGGCACATAAAACACTACATTTTATAAAGATTACAGTGCAAGCAAGGCAATTGTATAATTGAATAAAGAGTGAAGGTCAAAACTGAAGCTCCACCGTGCATGGGCAGGGAAGGATAAGATGAGTTTGTCCAATGCTAGAAACCACACACATTTAAAATGTGGTATTCTGAAAAGGCCAGTTGCCCTAGGACCTACCTCTTGTCAAACTAAACATTTTTGTTTTATGCACTGTAGAAACATCTCATTTGTAACTTTTTAGTTTTAATATGTCAAATTATTGACTGTGAAATCTGCGCCCACACCCTCAAATCCCTTCCCCCAACTGCCTCTCTATTTGCTGTATTATAAGGGGGATTTTCATCATAAGCTGTAGAAAGGCTATGACCATAATAATATGTGCACCCAACAGACTTAGGCCCTGATTACAATTTGTAACCGCCGCGCAGCCACCAATGCGGCCGCACTCCCACGGTGGCCATTTCGACATCCCCGCTGTGCCGGCGGGCGGAAACCGAGTTTCTGCCCAGCGGGGATGACGGCCGCAACATGGGAGCTGGCTCCAAATGGAGCCGGCAGTGTTGCGGCGGTGCAACGGGAGCAGTTGCACCCGTCGCGCTTTTCACCGTCTGCTATGCAGACAGTCAAAAGCTTAATGGGGCTGTGCCAGGGGGCCCCTGGCATGGGCAGTGCAGGGGCCCCCAGAGGCCCCGCGACTCCCCTTTCCACCAGCCTTTTCATGGAGGTTTCTACCGCCATGAAAAGGCTGCCGGGAGGAGGACTCGTAATCCCCTCGGCAGCGCTGCAAACAGCGCTGCCCTGGAGGATTGAATCAGCCGAGACCAACGTGGCGGAAGACCGCCGGTCCCGGCGGTGCGACCGTGGCGCTTCCACTGCAGTCGTAATGTGCGAGTTTACACCGCCAGCCTGTTGGCGGTGCAACCTCCAGAACAGCCCTGGCGGTCTTTGACTGTAATGAGGCCCTTAATTGAGACACCACATGTTCAGCAGGTCCCTTTTGCTGTCATGACCACAAGTATGCATCTGTTTTCAAGGCTCCAAGAAGAGAAGTTTCATTAGCACTGTAAAAGGTAAACTAGGTTCAGGAGGCCTGGCTTCACTCTCTTTGTAGCACTGTCATTGCACCACCTTCTGAGACGATGAGTCGCAAGGACACGGCCGGTGGCAGAAACATCTTCCTCTTAATGGTTGTATGTCGGAACAATGCATCCATTGCAACGCATGCCGTTACCACACGTCCATTACAACAAGAATGCCATTACCACGCGTTACCTTTAACACGCAGGCCTTTACAACGAATTACATTGTAAAAGCATGTATGCTAAAGGCATATGCATGGTAACACTTGCCCGCAACCTCTGCCTTGACTCCTAGACGAGGTTCTTGATGCGAATCCCCCTGACTGCCACCATTTTAGAAACTACCCTTCCCCTGCCCTAAGTCCTAATGTCAGACCCCAGTGTGACCCCCACCCTTCTAAAAACTACCCAACCCCTGCGCTAAGCCCTAAAACCATACCCCAGTGTGACCTCCAACTCCCACCCTTCTAAAAACTACCTGACACCTGCCTTAAGCCCTAAGACCATATCCCAGCACAACCCCTCACTGGCCCCCCCAGCCCTTCTAAAAACTATCCGCCCCCTCCCAAAAACAGTATGCCCTCTACTCTAAGCCCTAAACCTGCTCCCGCCCCTCCCTGAACCCTAAACTAGTACCTCCCACCCCCCTGTGCCAAGCCTGAAAACCATCGCCTCTTTCAAAACAGTATCCCCCATTCAAAGCCTACACCTGCCCCCGCCCCCCATCCTGGACCTTAAACCAGTACCCCATCCTAAGCCCTTAAATCGTCCTCCCGCACCAAGCCTGAAAACCATCCCCCTGCCCTAAAACAGTATTCCCCCACTCCAAGCCCTGAACCTGCCCCGCCCCCACCCTGAACCCAGAACCAGTACACCCCTACCTCCTGCCTTGAGCCGTAAAATCATCCCCCACCCCAAAACAGTATTTCCCACCGGCCAAGCCCTAAAACAGGTCAGCCCAATCCCCCTTTCCTCACTCATTAAATGAAGAGTCAGCTCCTCTGAGGCACCCCACAGATTGTTTTGAGGAAACAGAAGGATCTCTCTGTTTCGTCTAATGACACCAGTAGCCTTTACCATCATTACCATGCATAGCCCTTACCATGCAAACCATTACAAGATAATTTGTTGAAATGGTATGTGTGGTAAAGGCTATTGGTGGTAATGACGCATGCGTTGTAACGCATGCGTTGTAAAAGCCTAGTCGGGGAAACAGCTGCATTGTAATGGCTGTTTCCCCTAAATGATATTCATGGGTGGTGGGTTCTAGGACACCCACCCTTATCCAAGATTAGGGAGTGTTCTGTGTACACACACACACACCTTGCCTGATCATGTAGATCTCTTTAAGTCCTACCTTCAAGGTTGGAAGGGATATAAAAACAAGATCCCTTTCAACACCAAACATCCTGAAATGACCATAATTGTGGGGGATGCAAACCTTGGGAGGGGTATTTATGCCCAACATTGGCCAGAATCAGTAAGAAGCGGAAAGGCCATTATTTCAAATCTATTTTTACTGGGACTGTTAACAGCTACCACAGTGTTAAATTACGCTCCGAGGTTTGGACAATGAGCAAGAGAATTATTTGCCCAACAGTCTGAACCAAGAGCGTGGGAGGGAGTGGGGTGAAATTCCTTCTTGTTACCTTTTGTTTTTCATCCATCTGGTCCATAGAGACATGCCTGTCCCAAGCCCCCAACTGTCTCACCTCTTTCAACAGTGCCCACTTTCAACCGTGCCCAAGGGCAGAAGGAGGGTTATTTTGCTGTATAAATGTTCTTAAGACTCAGCTAACAGCAACTTGAATTCCTTTTTGGAATTGCAAATAGGGTTCTCATACAGCTGTCTAAGTTGTCCTTGAATCACAAAAATTAAGGACAGGGGAGAACCAGGAAAGCTAGTTTCTGGCCTTGTGTCCTGTTTGTAATATTGAAAGGGCAACGACCCAATATCAGCTACCCTAGTCTGCTTTGCCTTATAAAACCTATGGTGAAAGGGGAACAGGACTACCTCATACCATTTTCACAATTGAAAACAGGACACTTGGCTTACAGAGTGGGCTACCAAAAGACCATTTTTAAGGTACAACTCCCCACCCCCGATCCTTTGCAAGACATGAGAATTTTCTAGTTACCCTCTCGACCCTTGTGCAAAGCTAGGGAAAGCTGGAAATATCTTCAATGGGTGGTTGAAATTTCCAGTAGACATTTTGAAATTTGGAGGGTACATATATCAGTTGCTCTGTCGGGTTTCTCCTCCTTACAGAGCAATGACATAGTACTATGAAAAATAAGGAAAAAAGGTGGACTTTTAAAAATCTCTCTTAATGTTTGCAAACACATTTTTGCTCCTTACTTTGTGACAATAATGTTCTGTGGAGAAGGAATGTCCTTTAGAGCAATGGCAGCTGATTACTGGCTGGGAGAATTCACACTTATTGCTGCCTTGTGGCATTGATGAACATTATGCAAGAGGCCATTTAACACTCTGTTCTGCATGGTGCCAAAAAAGCTCCATGCCTGGGTCAGTTTATGCTTCTTATTGACAATGGGCTTAAACCTTTATTTCTCTTTGGAGATGATGATGTTCACTAATTGAGTGACAACTATGCACATCAGTTTTGAGTCTCATTATTGCTTGATATCACTGATATTTGTTACTGCCTGGGGCCATTGATAATTATTAATCATTGGACTACTTATGTTTTTTTATTGTTGTGTCTATAATACCTTATCAATGCTTGAGGACATTGCATTGATTACTAGCATGGGAAATACCAATGGATCTTACTACCTGGATATATTGATAATCATTCCTGGCTCGGAGAGTTGAGGGACATTTTTCCATGAAAACATTTAGACCCTGATCTATACTTTTTTTGCGGTGCAAACTTACAAAATACAATTGTATAACGTACGTTTGTGCCGCTTTTGCGTCAGTAAATGATGGTAATGCGGCGCAAAAAAAGTATAAATCAGGGCCTTAGTTGTTGTAATTGCCCATTCTTGCTGGCAATATTGGCTGTTATTAACCTCTCTGTATTTATGGGCTTAAGTCGCAGATGAGGGCACAGACACATATTGACAGGAGAGTAATTGAGAGTAGGTTTTTTTGAGGGCAGAGGTTGACCGCCAGTCACGATGGAAGCCTGAAGCTGGAGCTCCACGTGTTGTCGGACACTTTTCTCTGACAACGGAACCCTTTTGTTCTTTCAATCATGGAAATGAGCAGCTGACATAATTCTGTGACTTCAGGAGAACACGGGCATCCGTTCAACAACCTGCCTATATTCATTTAAAGGTTCTCCTCATGCCCGCTCGTGTTTCCCTCATCGCGGCAGCCAATTTGAATTAAACAATTGCTTCTCATCCTCACCCGGTCATGAATACATTGTGCATTGAACAGGTTTTACTTTACAATGCTTACACTCTGAGCAGTACACAAGGCTACGTTTACTCAATGTACATGCTTTGTTTGTATCTCACTTCTTACTTTTGGCATTAGTTTAATAATATTGGCTCTGACTTAAAAATGTAAAGGATTTTCTCAGTTTCTAATCAACATTTTCTTCAGTCTATGGGTAATTCATACCTCAAAAATATTGTGGTTTAGAATTTATCATCATTTTTCGTCTCCAGTGCCTCCTCTGACCTTTAAAAAATTTGAAGTTATTCTTGTTGATTCTGTTCTACTCTACTGTGTTGACTTAGAAGCACTGTCTATGCAAGTGGATATATGCATCCTATGGGACAATCACATCAATTCACCAGCTCTTCTCAGCGATTGACATCCTCTACAAAAAAGTATTGCTATTTTCAAAGTCAGTCGCTGGCTCTTTAATACCCAGTTCTTCAACATCTAAGATGTCTTCCTCATCTGCATCCTCTTCGACAGCTGCTCAAACCAATTCTATGTCTGCACATGAAAGGATCACACAGGATCCACCTTCTCCTGTTAAATCAACTTCACCTATTCCATTAGAACTTCTGTTGGATGAAATATGTGCACTCCATACATTTGTTGAGGAAATCAATTCTAGGATTCAAAATCTGGATGATAAATGGTCCCAAATGGAAATGAGAATATCAGTATTGGAACAACGTATTTGTGATGTACAGGATGAGGCAACCAAGATCTCTGTTTTGGAAAAGTAAGTAGCAAATCTGAAAGCACATGCTGAAAACTTGTAAAATAGAAATCAATGTAATAACCTTCATGTTTATGATATACCGGAGGGTCTTGAAGGAACTGGCCCATTCTCTTTCTTTGCTTCCTTTGTACCTCAGTCAGTAGGTTTGCCACCCTCCACCGTCTTTAATATTCAAAGAGCTCATTGATTAGGACAGGGTCCCTCAACACAATTCTTCCTTACTGAAACCCAGAGGAATGATCATCTTCTTTCTTGAATTCACTGATTTATCAAAAGTTCTCAATGTTTGGCAGGGCAGCAAAATTTCAATTTTTCAGGATGTCTCAAAAGCCACAGCAGCCAGACAAAAAGAATTTCTGGATCTTCGTTCACAACTGTGCTCTTTAGGAGCTCGCTTTGGCTTATTTCACCCCTGCCTTTTCAAAGTGACTTACAGAATAAAACATTTTGTTATACATCTCATGCGGATCTTATAATTTATTTTACCTTCATACCACTAGCTCTATGGATATGTCAGGCCCCTCCACAAAATGACTGATAATCTACATTTTCAATAAATTTTTTCATTACATATCTTTGTTTGGTATGTTTTGCATAATTCTTCTTATGTAATTGTACTTGCCTTCATTTTGCAGATATTGATTAACCTCTTAATTTCCACAGGTTCATGTTGTCTCCTGTATTGTTCCCTTTTCTGTACCATTCATCTGTTGATGTCTGCTCCCTCGATGTGCCTTCTTCAGCCTATGCCGTCATCGACCCCATCTTATTGTCCATCCTTACCAAGTATGTTTTACAGTCGTCAATGCTTGACATGTACTGTCTCTTCTTTTCTGATACTCTTCCTTTCTTCTTCTTCCCCTTTCTTTCTCTATTCTTTTGCTCTTTTCTTATCCTTACATAGTTTCTCTATTTCTGCAACATTTGTTGTTCCTGAAGACCTCTCTTCTATTTTTATTGCTATATGTTGTACCATTCAGAGTTGTTTCATGGAATGTCAAAGGTTTTTTTAATCCGATAAAACAACTGGGAGTTTTGCCACATGTAGCTAAATGCACATCTTTCTCCTTCAAGAAGCTCACCTGTCTGAACAAGAAGCATTGAAACGTAAACAAGGACGGGTGGGCTCTGTTTTTGGGTCTCCTGCTGTTGCAAAGAAAAATGGGGTAATACTTCTATGTCATAAGAAACTTAAATTCAGTATTACATCCCAGGTGCCTGATTTGGAAGGCAGATGGCTGTTTGTTAAACTACTGGTAATGATGTACCCTTAACCATTGGTAATGTTTATGGTCCTATGCAGTCAGATGACTTATTATGGCCTAATATTACCAAAACCCGTTTGTAATATGATGATAATTTCTTTATTTTAGAGGGTGATTGTAATCAAATAATTGATCCTTCTGTAGATGATCAAACTCCAGTTAAAGTTCTACCCCACAAAATGCACAAACAATGTCAGTCATTTATTACTCAACATCTCTTTGTGGATTCTTGGAGACTATGTACCCCTACCAACAGAGAGTTTTCCTTTTTCTGTCCCACTCATGATTCTTTGTCTAGATTAGATCATATATTTATATCTAAAATGCTCTCCCAAAACCTCACTGGTTCTATATTGAGCCCATACTAATTTCTGATCATGCTCCTGTTAATACAGATTTTGATTGATTCCCGGTGCATCCCGGCTCTAACAATTGGAGATTCAATAATTCCCTCTTACTCGATCCTGCCTTTTCCTCTTCCTTTATTATTTTTTAGGATGATTTCTTTTTAATATTCATGTGATTTCTGACATCTCGCCTCAATTGCTATGGGATACTTTTAAAGTTGTCATATTATTGATTTTATTTCCAAAAAGAAAAAAATATATAATAAACAACATCAATCTCTCCTGGCTAAAAATAAGGCTCTAGAGCACTAATAGTATTCCTCTTGTGCTGCACCACTTTTATCCGAACTTATTTGGGCGAAATTGCACTTTAATAAAATTTCTACAGAAAGGGCATCTTCTGTATTACTCTGTAGTAGTGCTAGTTCTTATGTTGGCCGTAATAAAGTCAGTAAACTTTTTGTCTCACTACCAAAGGATTCTGAAACAACTGCATAAACTTGACTCTATAACAACCAATACAGGGGAATTTGTTTTTAAGGATGGTGATATGTTGAATGAGTTTTTTAAGTACTATCAAACTCTTTACTCTCCTGAATCGCTGTCCCCCATATCTCGAATCGATGAATACTTAAAGAACTTTACAAATCCTGTCCATGGCATGACAGACTTATCTTCCTTAGAAACTGATATTTCTCCTAAAGAAATCCTTCATGTTCTCCAATCTCTGAAAAAGTGTAAGACTCCAGGGACGGATGGTTTTACAGTTGAATTTTTTCTACACTTTTCTAAGATTCTGCTCTTTATACTCTTACATCTTTTTCAATTAATTGCAAATTCTGGATCTGCTAGTGGTACGTTTCAGGAAGCTATTATTTGTCTGATTTTTAAGGAAGGCAAAGATTTATCTCTATGTAAATATTAAGGACTGATTTCTTTGGTTAATGTTGATTACACATTCTTTGCCAAAAATTGTTAGCATTGCGACTAGACCCATATCTACCAGTAATAATAGGTAAAGAGCAGTCTGGATTTATCAAAGGTAGATTAGCATCTGATAACTCTAGATTATTTTTTAATATTTTGAATAAAGCGTCTGCTCTCTCATATTCCCTCACAGCAATTTCTATAGATGCAGAGAAAGCGTTTGACCTTATGTACTGGTCCTTTTTATTAAAATCTCTATCTTGGCATGGTTTGGGCCCTCGCTTCATCTCTCTTATTTCTCTTCTTTATCATTCTCCTAAGGCGTCGGTCCTAGTCAATGGTAAACTTTCCCATTATTTTCCTTTACAGTGTGGTGTTCGTCTGGGTTGTCCTTTATCCTTCCTTTTTTTCATTTTCGCTCTTGAGCCCTTTCTAACCCGGATTCAAAATTATACTACAATTGAGGGATTTCGCTACAGGACTAAGCACTTGAAACTTTCAGTTTACGCGGATGATATTCTCCTCTTCATTTCTAATCCTGAGCATTCTGTAATTGTATTGTTTCATGAAATAGCTCAGTTTTTCTTGGTTTCGGGATATAAGATAAACTCAGACAAAACTGAAATATTTCCACTAACTAAATATTGTTTTAGACACGTGTTTAATAATACGGATTATCACTGGAACGCAACTAAAATTAATCTTGCACCTCACGTGGTGGGGCTGTCTTGATTTTATCAAAATGATAATCTTACCTATTGTATTATATAATTAATCCATGATACCTATTAATGTCCTGGCTTCATTGGTTATCGCTGCTCGAACAGCCAGGTCTTTAGAAGTCTCCGGAAAGCGGAGTGGTCCTGGGTGGTCCTGAGGCTGGTGGGGAGGGAGTTCCAGGTCTTGGCCGCCAGGAAGGAGAAAGATCTCCCACCCGCCGTGGAGCGTCGGATGCGAGGGACGGCGGCGAGTGCGAGGCCAGAGGAGCGGAGGGGGCGGGTGGGGACGTAGAAGTTGAGCCGTCTGTTGAGGTATTCCGGTCCCTTGTCGTGGAGGGCTTTGTGTGCGTGGGTGAGAAGTCGGAAGGTGATCCTTTTGCTGACTGGGAGCCAATGCAGGTGTCTCAGGTGTGCGGAGATGTGGCTGTTGCGGGGTACGTCGAGGATGAGGCGGGCTGAGGCGTTTTGAATGCGTTGCAGGCGATTTTGGAGTTTGGCGGTGGTCCCAGCGTAGAGGGTGTTGCCGTAGTCCAGGCGGCTCGTGACGAGGGCGTGGGTCACGGTTTTTCTGGTGTCGGCGGGGATCCAGCGGAAGATCTTGCGGAGCATGCGGAGGGTGAGGAAGCAGGCGGAGGACACGGCGTTGACTTGCTTGGTCATGGTGAGAAGGGGGTCCAAGATGAAGCCGAGGTTGCGGGCGTGGTCTGCGGGGGTCGGTGCGGTGCCGAGGGCCGTGGGCCACCAGGAGTCGTCCCAGGCGGACGGGGTGTTGCCGAGGATGAGGACTTCAGTTTTTTCAGAGTTCAGCTTTAGGCGGCTGAGCCTCATCCAATCTGCGACGTCCTTCATACCCTCTTGTAGGTTGGTCTTGGCGCTGGCGGGGTCCTTGGTGAGGGAGAGTATAAGTTGGGTGTCGTCGGCGTAGGAGGTGATGATGATGTCGTGCTTGCGTACGATGTTAGCGAGGGGGCTCATGTAGACATTGAAGAGTGTCGGGCTGAGTGATGAGCCTTGAGGTACGCCGCAGATGATCTCAGTGGGTTCTGAGCGAAACGGAGGGAGGTAGACTCTTTGGGAGCGGTTTACGAGGAAGGAGGCGATCCAGTCCAGGGCCTGGTCTTGGATCCCGGTGGAGCGGAGGCGGGTGATTAGGGTGCGGTGACAGACGGTGTCAAAGGCAGCCGAGAGGTCGAGATCTCATTTTCTTTGGAATAATAAAACCTCTTGTCTTCCTCTTATTATTCTGGGAAGGACTAAGCAGGAGGGTGGAGTTAATTCACCTGATTTCCGGTTATATCATAAAGCTTTCTGCCAAAACCAAGTTTCTTGATTGATTTCGGGAGTGCATTCTCCATTTGCTCCATTATGGCTAGATATTGAACACAATTTTCTTCTTCTGTTCCCCTTCAGAAAAGTGTTATCCTTTTCTTCTAATACCTTGACCACATCCTCTCCACTTCTTAAACATACTTTTAACCTATTAAAATCTTATTTTCAAACTCAGACTACATCTTGTGCCTCTTTCTTACATTCCTCTCTGTGGTATAAAAACCTCATCACTCTTAATACCAAATCCTTATTGGAAATCTTGGAGATGAAAAGGTATAGAATGGGCAGAAGATTTGATTCCTAATGGTATTCCTCTTTCCTTCTCAAAATTTCAACACTCATTTAATTCTCTTGCTTCTTTTTTACCTAAATATCCTTTTCTCCCAAATATTCTTCTTGATATTTTTTTATTCATTACCAATTATTCCTTTTTCATCTCAATCCTCTCTTTCTTCCATTTTTACATCTATCCGAAAAGTGTCTCCTATTTACAAACCTCTTCGTTCTCCTAGTATGTCAAGACTTAAAACTAAGGTTGAACTCTGACGGGAACTGGATTTGGGATGTACCTGGAGTATCTCCTTCCGGAATAAAATATGGGATAGAATACATAAAATATCCAGAACGGCCTCTACTTCACAATTTTTTCTTTCTATACCATAGACTTTATTATACCACTTCTAGCATTGATAAATTCTCCACCTCAAATACCCAGTGTTGGTCATGTCCTCACCCTAATGGAGACCTAATGCACCTACTGTTTCACTGCCCCCCAACTGTTGTGTTTTAGGAAAAGGTTTGGTCCCAAATTTCCTCCATTTTCCATCTACATTGCAAATTACTTCCCTTGACGCTTTTTCTAGGTAGCCTGTCTGAGAAACTTAACTGATGCTTTTCTAATTTTAAGTTATTAGATTTAATGATAGCTGTGGCCTTTCAACAAATCACCTGTATTTGGAAATCTGTGTCCAATATATCCTATAAAGCATGGTTGAATAACATATGCCACTATCACAAGTTAGGCACTGCCTTTGCTAAATTATATAGTCCTACTGCTAACAGAGATTTATATTGGTTACTGTTAACTTCATTTTTGGATGCTGTTGTTCATAAAGTTAATACTATTTCATCTGAAAACTTTAAAACCACAGTAATATATTTAATTCTCTGTTGTTCTTTTTCAATGTTGATAAATATTAGATGATTATGTATTATTATCCTCTTTCACATTATAATGAATACAGTTATCTTACATAGGTCTTCCTCTTCTTTTTCCTCCCTTTCCCTTTCCTTTTTTATTCCCTAATTCTCTTAAAAATGTTAAGCAGCTTTCTCCTATTACTTACAACTGGCAAGCTTAATTTATCTTTGATTATTTTGTCTATTGTTCTTCTATGTTTTACTAGTTTAACTATTTATTGTTCTCAATTAAAGCTGATTTACCTAAAAAAAAAAAGTTTGTTTTGTCCTGCATGTGAGGCAAATAAGGCTATTAGCATTCCTCCACATACATCTAAAATAGGGGATGCTGTGGGACCATGAACCACCTGCCTCCTAATGTGTTCCAGCCTACTGCAGCTTCTTGTGCATCTTCTAATTGAGCTGCTGTACACAGATAGCTAACTGGACTTATTCCATTGTTTCTGGTAATAAGAAGCCCATTCGACCAAGGGAAATATAAAATATATGTTTGTCTTTTTCTACTTTTCTTTGGCAGATTGATCTTCCCTTCACCAAAAGCAAAAGGGGTAGCCCTGACAGTCATCTGTGTAACAGCAGCTCAATTAGAAGAGTCAGAGAGAGTGTCAAGGGTGGATGGACCAGTATTTATCCCTCAAACATTCAGATGAAAGGCTGCTCATACTTGACCAGTGCTCCTTATTTGCCCATATTGTGGACGTTGGGAGATGGCTAGCCACTCCCTAATCAAACTTGAAATTTTAAGTTTAACTAGCAAAGAAAGCATTCTGATTGGGTGACCAGCTCCCAGCATTCTACATCGAGTGCTAATGTTCATTAGTCCATTGGAAACATTCACTTGGTCACTGATTATTTGTTTAGTGCAGGGTGCCATTGTCATTAGGGTCAATAAAGCTCCTTACCGACTGGGGGCATTAAAGCTTATTAACACAGCTGTCATTTATGATTAGGTCAATAACAATGAGAAAGAGAGAGGCCATTAAACTCTGTTGCTTCTTGAGACGCCCAATAGTGCATGGGCAGAAAAATAAATAAATAAATAATAACCTGGACCAACTGCAGCTTTGAATCTGATAACCCTGATAAACCTTATGTTTTGTACCCATGCTTAATTGATAGTTATCCTGATAAGCCTTTGGTCCTAATTAAGAGTTTGGCGCACAGGCTTTCCCGTCTGCCAACCTCCAGACAGGGTGACTGCCCACTTCGAGGCTATCACCCCGCCGCCAGAGTCATTAAGACTTTCCCGCTAGATTTGTGGGTGGAAAGCTCAGTTTCCTCCTGCTGGCCTAGTGGGAAAAAGGCTACAGAATTGTCTCCAGCTTGTAATCCAGCCAGCTACAATGCTGTAGCCCACAGGGTGCTTAGCAGTCAGTGAACATTGTGAGGGTGCTTGGCAGGGGGGGCCCTGCACTGCCCATGCCTAGTGCATTGGTAGTGCAGGGCTCCCCCTGTGGCCCCCTGCACCTGTTCTCCGCCAGCTTTTTCATGGCAGTGCTGCCGCCATGAAAAGTCAGGCGGAGAACGAGGTCGTAATCCACAGGGCAGCCACAGTCAGGCCGCCGAGATCATGGATCCTGGCGGTGCTGGTGTTCTGACCGCCAGGGTTGTAATGTGTCAGTCAGACAACCGCAAC
Organism: Pleurodeles waltl; assembly: GCF_031143425.1. Taxonomy (NCBI): domain Eukaryota; kingdom Metazoa; phylum Chordata; class Amphibia; order Caudata; family Salamandridae; genus Pleurodeles; species Pleurodeles waltl. Next base: position 484,551,368 of record NC_090438.1, on the reverse strand, counting down.
TACGAGTGTGGCGGTCTGAAGACCGCCAAACTCGTAATGAGGCCCTTTGTCTCTCTCTTTCACTTTTTCTCTCACATGCTTCATTTTTTCCAAATTCAATAAGTGATATTCCTATGATTTTTAACACATGCCCCAATGAAGGAAAATATAAAGGTACATTTTTCTGAACTCTCATTCTGCTTTTTGATTTTTAGGTTGAGCCGACCAAACAATTTAACTGTCTGGTAGCAAAACACATTTTCTGTATTTATAAAGTACATAGAGGGATTTGCATCCTACCTATTGCTTACCATTCGTCATCTTTACTGTCACTCTCATTTGCCTGAATCTTATTCGATGACTTTCCTTTTCCTTCTTAAGTCTGTCTTTCCACTACTCACTTTTAGGGAGCTACTTTTTTCTTTTTTCTTAAGTTCACTATGAAAGTGCACATGCTTTCCAGCTGTCTCTGAAGTGTGCTCCTTTTCTTCACCACTCTAGGTGTTTCTCTCTCTCCTGAGTGCTTCTTTCATGCTCACCTCTGTGATGCACTTGGGTGCTTCTCCCCCCCCACATTGCTTTTTTGCCTGTGTGCTTCTCTAACCAGCTCCATGATGCACTCTCTTTCTCCCATTTGCTTTGAACCCACCATGCTCCTCATTTCTCTCATTCTTGCCTGCTTGCTCTTCTCTGCGTGTGCTCTACGTGTTGCTTCTGCCCTCATGTGACACCCGTGATTTGCCCCACTCACGTTAAAAAAATGCTTTTGCAAATTTTTTTCTTTTTATTTGCCGATCCAACTCGGATTAGTAAATAAAAAGACAAAAAAGCACTTGTGTAATTTTGTAGGTACATGCATGAGTAGTTCACATGCCTACAAAAGGATACAGACAGCCATGTCAGAGGCTTTTTAAAATTTTTCTTTAACCATGCTGCAAAGCATGCTAAAAGATATCACTAACAGCCATTGGCAAAGCCGAAAGGGGTTCAGAGGTGAGAACTGTTGGCTTTGCCAATGCTAGTTTATTCTGGGACTCCTACGTTACGCCAACAGAACAATGCCCATCACATTATGACCCACGAGTCACCACGGCGGACATTCAACGGCAATAAACCATTGGCGGTACATACCGCCGCGCTCACAATGGACATCCACAAACAAAATAACACCACATTGGACAATTCAAACAACACACAACTGACACCCACACCACTATAAAACACACACCCACAGTACCCACAACCCTTTACGAATACCAATAAGTGCCACCAGACTGACACCAAGACCACTGCAACAACTAGACACACACATCACATACACCCATACATCCCTCACATACCCACTTCACACACCGAACACAGTACGCAACACACCCTCACCAACACACATCACATAACACCCATGGCACCACAAAGGCACCCCTGTTTTACTGAGGAGAAGTTAAGGGTCATGGTGGAGGAAATCGTCAGGGTAGAGCCACTGCTACTTGGAGCACAGGTGCAGCAAATATCAATAGCCAGGAAAATGGAGCTATGGCGGAGAATCGTGGACAGGGTCAACGCTGTGGGACAGCACCCAAGAACAAGGGATGACATCAAGAAGAGGTGGAATGACCTACGGAGGAAGGTACGTTCCATCGCAGCAAGACACCAGCTCGCTATCCAAAGGACTGGCGGTGGACCCCCACCTCCTCCCCCACAACTCACAGCACAGGAGGAGCAAGTCTTGGTAATACTGCATCCTGAGGGCCTGGCCGGAGTCAGAGGAGGACTGAACTCTGGTAAGTCAACTTCCATCAATTATCATCCCCCATACCTGCATGCCATCACATACCCTCACCCTCACTCCCATCTCTCCATTCCATCCCACACACTCCACCATCATATCACACTAATTCCAATGCCAAGCCCTGCATGTGTACCTATGCATGAACACCCCTCACAGCCCTGCATGGACACTCATCACTAAAGCATGCACAGCATAGGGAAACTAACAATCCCACCATACACCAACATACACAAGTAAAAGCTGGCAGGGCAACATCAACCATAGAGGGGAAGCCAGGGATGTACAATATGTCATACACATGAACCATAATACATCATTAACACCCCCACAGATACCCCTGCCAATGTCACTGGAGAGGAGGTGCCAGCACTATCCAGTCCCCCAACACAAGAGGCCCACAGTGATGACAGTAACTATGGTCTTCAGGATCTGGATAATCTACCTGGCCCATCAGGGACCACTGGACAGCTGGTTACCCAAGCCCAGTCACAGACCACCACAGAGCCTCCCCCATCAGGAAACAACATCACAGCACCCACCCAGCATACCCAAACCTCTGTCCCCAGGACACGTCAATCAGCAGTGTGCCCACCTGTACAGGGACCCCAGGCTACAACTCGCACACAAGACAATCAGGGACCTGGGGTCAGTGGCAGTGGGCACAAGGTTCAGGGGACAGAGGCACAGGCCAACAGGGAAACTGAGAGGATTGCTGTGTGCAGGGGGAGGACAGGACTAAGGAAGCGACTCTCCAGGGGGCGCTCTCTGAGATCCTGGGAGCCTACCAACATTCCCAGGACATGATGGGCCAAATCCTAGACAACGTGCAAGAGAACAGGCAGCTGCAGGAGGGACAGTATCAGGGGATCAGGGAGGACTTGCAGGCCATCAACAGCACCCTGATCTGCATGGGGAAGATCAGGAACGTAAAGCTACATACCCCTGTTGTTACAAGTTTACCATATACACTGGACACAAAAAACTTCTTTTCTCTTCTAAAATCCAATATGGAAACACCTGATATACTGTAACAGGAATTACCTCCTTCATGCTCCTCATTTCCTCCTGTGGGTTCTTCTAAACAATCCTCTAAAATCCCTACCACAGCTTCGCTACTGACGAACAAATGGGCCAAAAATGTCCTCCATCTCCTGTCAAACCTATTAATTCTGTTTCTCTTAAATTTATTTTGGATAAGATTAGTGCCCTGAAACATTTTATGGAAGAAAACCAATACAAAACTCCAACGACTCCATGATAAATGGTCTCTGATAGACGTCAGGATTACAAGTATGGAACACCAGATGAGTACTATTATTGTCACTGCTCAGGAAGTTACACAACTCAAAGCAGAAGTAACACATATTAAAAAGGTGACGCAGGAGTTAAAAAGTTGCAATCAACGTGACAATCTCCACATTTATGGTCTTCCCGAGGATACGAAGGCTCCCAACCTATCTCCTTATTCAGTCTTTTATTCCCATAATTTTGGAGCTACCTGAATCTACCTGATTAAACATACAGCGAGCCCATAGACTTGGTCATCCATCTTAACATACAGCTCCATTGCAAAAACCGCGGGGTTGTTATCTTGTTTCTAGAATATCAAGATCTTCTCACAGTAATTAAAGCAGCTAAGAATAGAGGATGTATCACCTGATCAGGAAACTGACTATTTTTTTACTCAAGACTTAGCGAAAGCCACAGTGGATAGATGGAAAAGATTTCTGGACATACGTCCAGCTTTGCGTTCCCTAGGAGCCAGATTTGGCCCTTTTCAGCCATGCTTCTTTAAAGTAACATACAATAACAAAATGATGACGTGTGAAGATCCTTCTATGTTGCAGAAAGTTATAGATACCTGTAAAACTGAAACAATTGACACCTCTAAATGTTCACATACTTGAATACGTTATTTTACACTTTCTTCATGTCTCCTGTAGTTTATATTCTTTAATATACTTGTTAGCCCACCATTTGATTATATGTTTATTTTTGTATTTCATTTGTTTATTCTATTAGGTATCATAATATATTTCATTTTCTCTGTGCCTTAGGTAATTCTCACTTTCATATGTTTTAAGATTTTATATATAATCTCATACCCATGGTCTCGATACCTCCCCTCCTGGCTGCCTCTTAATCCCAGTTTATGTCATCTTCCCTTCTGTGGTCCCACTATCCCCAAATCCTTTTTCTTGATATATCATATGTCTTTTGTCTTATTTAGCATTTGCTATTATGCTTATTTTTGCTTCCTCTTCATATTCTCTTTCCTCCCTTTATGCCTCACCTGCTTTTCTCATACTTCTACATTTATTCATAGCTCTCAGCTTTTCTAGAATCAGTATATAAACTCTAATTATCCTTTTTCTAACACAATCTCATTTTTAGCAGTACCTTTCTTTTATATCTTGTATATAGTTCTATCTTTTTCTCAAAAACTGAACCTGCTTTCTTGTCATTGTTCATATGTGGAGTATGTTATTTTTAATGTAATGATTTCTATATGACTTTACGTATTATTACTTGGAGTGTAAAAGGATTAGGTTCACCAATTAAAAGACAGAGAGTTCTAACTCATTTAGTTAAATTAAATGCTGATATTGGTTAATTGCAAGAAAGTTATGTTACTGAACTGGAGTCCAACAAACTTGTACGCAATGGGGTGGGACATGCATTCTTTTTACCAGGTAGTGGGAAATGTAAAGGAGTTCTAACTCTTTGTAATAAAACTTTAGATGTGACAAGAATCAGATCAAGACGGTTGTTGGCTTTTAATGAAATTAACAGTCAATAAGATTCCAATATCCATCCTTAACATATATGCCACCATGCAAGTTAACAAATATCCTGGCCCACAATTATTCACAACCTAATGACTATTTCTGATGACTTGGATTTTTGGAGGTAATTGTAACCTTATCATAGACACATTTCTGGAACTCTTCTCCAAATGTTCTTTAGTCCCATCCTCTATGCATAACCAATTTACTATAACCATCAAAATAAACATCTCTCATTGACTCATGGAGAATTTGCAACACGTTTACACCTGTGCATTCATCTCAGTCCAGAATTAACCACATTTTTATTTCCAAATCTTTGTCCCAACATATTTTATGAGCTGAAATAGGTACCATTTACATTTCTGATCATGCTCCTATTATTGTAGATCTAGACCTTTTTCCTCTTCCTCCAAAAATGAGGCATTGGCATTTCAATACATCTCTTTTGTTAGATACCACCTTCTTACAGTGTTTTGACCCCAACATAACAGAGATTGTTTCCTTTGAACAATTCACCAGATCTATCTTTCCAAATCATTTGGGATGCATTCAAGGCTGCCTCCAGAGATTTTATCATTACTTACGTATCCACTGAAAGGAAAAAGGAAAATAAATTAAAGAAAAGAGCTAAACCTCATCAAACATATTAAATCCTTAGAAGATTCTTATTTTATGACTGAATCTAGATCCTGTTTCGATAAATTTATCAAAGCTAAATTTGACTTCAATAACTTTCAACATAGGAAGCTGCCTCTTATTTTCTTAAAACGATTGCAAAGTATTAAGGAGGTTGAAATAAGACAGGTACACTTTTAGGAAGCTCTCTTAAAATGAAAATAGAACGCACCAAAATCGATACTATTTTACAGAGTGATTCCACTCCTCTCTCTAAATAAAATTATATCTTTTTTGAGCTTGCCATTTACTATCAGAAAATCTATACACATGAAACAGATCTTTTACAAATTGACATTCAGTAATATCTCTCTTCCATACGCAAAGAATTTGATTCATCCATAGAATTATCTTTAATGGATGATGAAATTTCACTTTAAAACATTTGCAACACTATCAATTCTATTAAAAAAGGCATATCTCCTGGACCCTATGGATTTCTATTGAATTATATCTTCATTTGTCTAAAGCATTAGAGGCAGATTTAAGAAAAATGGCACTGCACCCCTTAGCGCCCCCTCCCTCCACCATGTGTGCCATATTTAAAATACGGTGCACCACGTCACAGGGTGAGTGGCAATAGCATAAGTTTTTGTGATGCTATTGATGTACTCTGCAGGAGTAGCGCCAACATTTTGGCGCTACTCCTGCGGAGTACATAAGGGCCCATTATAAATAATGGTATGCTTCCTTTTAATGCCTGCTCTGAGCAGGTGTTTAAAGTGCGGCAAAAAATGGTGCAAGGAAATCTCTTACATTTCCTTGCGACATTTTTTCAGCACCCCTAACGGGGGAACGCCCCCCTTACATACATTATGCCTGGCACAGGAATAATGTGGCACAAGGGTTTACAAAGTGACGCAATACATGCATTGCACCACTTTGTAAATATGGCAAGGGGAAAATGCCACTTTAGCGCAGCCTTACTGTAAACAGATTAAGCTATAGCAGCACTAAGGAGGCGCTAGGGGCTCTTAAATCTACCCCTTACTTCCTAAATTACTTCAGTCATTCACTTTCTTTGCTTCTTGTAACTATGCTACAAGGATATTTCAAGAAGCTTTAATTTGCATTATTCCAAAAGCTAATAAAGACCCTAAATATGTAAAAACTGCAGACGCAATTTGGATTATGATTTCTTTGCAGCAATTCAAGCATTACACCTTGATCCTATTCTCCCAAACTTAATTGGCCAGAATCAAACTGGTTTCGTTAAAGGTATTCAACTTTCTGATCACACCAGACTCTTATTTGATGTCTTGAGTAAATCCAAAGCTTATAAACATTCTTTAGCTGCTATCTTCTTAGATGCTGAGAAAGCTTTTGAGCGAATGCATTGGAATTCCCTATTTTCTACCTTCTCATAGTTTGGTTTTGGACAAAAAATGAATTAAACTTGTATCACTTTTATAATCTTCTCCCACAGCCTATATTTTTGCTAATGATGCCATCTCTTCTCTGCTTCATTTGCATACAGGTGTGGGTCAGAGTTGTCCCCTATCACCTCTTCTTTCGTTTTATTCTTGCTTTAGAACCCGTCCTATCCAAATTTTAACAACTTATAAGGTTATCCATACAGAGATAATCATATTAAATTCTACGTTTATGTCAATGATATTCTTTTGCATACAGCTTTACCTGATTTACAACCATTTTTAGAGACTTTCCACTTGTGCCTCTCTTTCAGATTACAAACCTAATTCTGACAAATGTGAGATTCCTCGCAACAAATATATTCTTTCAAACATAAACACTCCCTTTCATGCTTTTCTTGGAATTCCTTAAACATTAAGGCCCATATTTATACTTTTTTAGCGCCGCATTTGCGTCATTTTTTGACGCAAAATCGACGCAAACTTACAAAACACAATTGTATTTTGTAAGTTTACGCCGATTTTGCATAAAAAAACAACACAAATGCGGCACTAAAAAAGTATAAATATGGGCCTAAATACTTAGGTATCTGGTTCACAAACTCATTCAAAGATACTATTTCACTTAATTCTACTACACTACTCTCAACGTTATCTACTACTACTTCTCAATGGAGTCCACTTTTTCTCTCATGGTGGGGTAGACTAGACTCTATTAAAAATGATGCTAGTTCCCACAATTCTCTTTTATCATTCCACAATCCCTGTCACTCTCCCATTTTCTGTTTTTGAATGAATATATGCTATCCTCACTAAGTTGTTATGGAATAATAAAAACCATGTATATCTCTCTCCAGATTGCAATGCAATAAACAGCAAGGAGGAGTTAATTTTCCCCACTTCAAATCTTATCAACTGCTTCCTTTTTGAAACAGTCAATTATCTATCTCGATAATTCCACAATAATAAAGTTCCTCTTGTGGATAGATTTGGAATTATTTTTCTTAAAGCAATTTTCTTTTTTAGAATTTCTATATTTTACCCAACATCCCACTTAATGTCACATCCTATTCTTAAAAATGCTAGTACATTATTATGACCAATTTATATTTCTCCTCTGTCAACCGTGGACAAATTTATTCAATCTTCGATATGGTCCAATAAACTTATTAAAATAAGGAAAATAATTATTTTTGGCAAATCTTAAAGGGACAAAGGTGTACTATGGACTCATCAATTAATTCATAATAACTCACCTATTTTCTTTTCACAAGCCCAATCCCTCTTTCATTTTCCTAACTCATATAAAACACATTTCAATTTCTCATCTCCTCTAGCTCTACTATATACTCTTTGCTTCAACAAACACCCATTTCCCCCTCCTCTAGTTCCACAATCCAACCATTGTTGATAACCACCCATACAGCCTCCTGCATTTATACGTGCATTACTTCCCACCTAGAGATCGACACACAACAACTCTTGAATTACAATGGGTAGTAAATCTCCACACTTCTTTTTCTCCCTTTTTGTGGATTAGAATGTGGGTAAAAATCCGCAAAGCATCCTGTGCGACCAACACAACTTAAACTTTATCTTTTATTTACAATTGTCTTTTACTTACAGTTTTCTTGCATAAGTTTGACTCTACTACTCCCTCCACATGTTGGTCCTGTGATACTTCTAATGCTGATATTAAACATATTTTATTTGAATGCCCTACTGCTTATCAATTCTAGTTACAAGTTTGGAAACAAATTAATTCAATTTTTCATACACATATATCTTTTTCCAATACTAACTTATTCTTGAGTAATCTTTCAGATGACTGACATGGTTGTACTTTCAATATAAACATTGTAGATGTGTTAATTGCTGTTGCTTTTCGACAAATTACCAAAAGCTGGAAATATGCTCTTCATATTTCATTTCAGGGATGGTGGTATTGTGTGTGCTACCATCATATGCTAGACAGAGGTTATCTTACACTGTCCCAGTGTCTCTAGCTATTAAGTGTAATACTCTTTGGTCTCCAGTAACTATTTTCCTAGACTACTCTGCTTGAATCAGTATCATTCACCAACCCTTAACTGAAGAAGTACCCAAACCTCCTTGAGTTCACTACCCTTGTGTTTGTTTTTATATGTTAAAGGTAATGTGCTGCCTATTTACCTACTTTCTCCTATATACTCTTCAGCATCTGAATTTTGCTCTAATTTAAAAATAAAACCGTAATTTGATTGCATGAGCGGTTTTAGGGGCATATTTATACTCTGTCTGTGCCAAATGTGCTTCAAACGTTTTGACCCACATTCGGCGCAAACCTTGCACCATATTTATACTATGACGCCCAACCCCACAAACGTCAAAATTCCTCCGTCTGCGTCCTTTTCTGGATGTGGGAAACCACCTTGCGTTAATGACATGCAAGGTAGGCGTTCCCGTCCAAAAAATGACTTCAACACCCATGCACCATATTTATCCTACCAGGCAAAAATCCTGCACGGCCGCGAAGCGGAGTCGGAAAATGACGCACAGCACGATTTGCATAAAAAAATAACGCCTGGTTCAGGGCAGGCATTAAAATGGGGCACACACACCAGTACTTAAGGAAAACACAAAGAAGCAGCAGCAGAGCTCCAAAAGGAAGACATGGAGGTGCTATTCATCCAGCATGCACGAAGGCTCAGAGCACAGGACCAACACCAGCAGCTTCCACCACACCAGCAGGGACCCCAAAGGCAACGCAGAAGGCAGGAGAGGATATTCCGGACCAGGCAACCCTTCAGGGACTCAGGCAACAAGACATCATCCAAGGGTACAGACTCAACTGGCAAGCCATTGAGCAGCTGCTGCGCAACATTGAGCCACAGTTGGCACCCAGCTTGCAGACACCCCACATCATTCCACCAGAGACCAAGCTGCTAGCTGTCCTCCACATGTTGGCAAGTGGCTTGTTTCAAACCACTGGTGCCCTGGTTGCCGGGATCTCACAGCCCTCATTCTCTGCCTTCCTCCCCAAGGTATTGGATGCCATCATCTCCCTCACACCCCGCCACATCAGCTTCCCCAACACATAGCAGAAGCAGCAAGAGACCAAACAGGGCTTCTACCAAATCAACGGCTTCCCACACGTGCTTGGTGCCATTAACTGCACACATGTACGCATTGTGCCACCTGCTGCAACCGAACATCTATACCGCAACAGGAAGCACACACACTCCATCAATGTGCAGGCCATTGTGGATCACCGGGGATTGATCACCAACATCGTGGCAAAGTATCCTGGGAGTGTGCATGATTCATTCATCTTCCGCCACTGCACCATCAATCAACACTTCCAGGATGGACGATATGGCAATGGCCTACTTGTTGGCAAGTACAGAAACCTACTTACGTACACACAGCACAGCAACCCTGTAGGACACACAACACATACACCACTACATTGACACGTGGCCAGGAAGACAAGGAGGTTGTGACACAGCTAGGCATGTTTGGTATCCTCACCCAATTGGATACACACCTAGGGACAAATGACAGATGAAAATAACAACAGATGACACTCCAGAGACACAAGGGACCAATTTAAAACCACACAGTGACAATGAAATGGCCTTAACTGCCAGTACAACTTGGAAGATTAATCTTACAATATCACATCAATAACCCTCAATCACACACCCTTTCAAACAATATGTACAGTGTAAGGGGTATGCAATGTGTTTCGCTGCAGGCATAAGACCATGACACACATAGCATGATGATGATGACTCTAATGAACGGGACATGGAATCATTGAGTCTGTACCAATATCTCACATCACTCCTGCTCTGACATTGCCCACTACCAATAATCAAGTGGACTGTGCTAAGAACACATATTGATGTGACAATATTGAAAGTGCACATTCCTACACATACGGTTTGAGACAATTACACATATACACAACAGATGTACAGGCATATGGACCTTTTGACACTCAAACCGTCAACCCCACAACCAAGTTAGCCAGCTGAACTGGACCAGGTTCAGTAATGTAGGTACACGTTTGAACATGAGTCAATTCAGTAAGGGCAGATAGATAGGTCTGCAGAGAACTTGTCACACATGGGATATTTGTGCATTGTCAATTGTCAACACGTCAGTGCTGCAAACTTATGGAAATGTGTTGTACAATGTCACCTAGCCAAATCAAAGGGCCTCACTGATGTTTAACAAATTCTATTGCATTTGTTAAATTGGATGGGATGTCCAGGCCATATAGACGCAACCATGTTACCATTACTGTGGAATTGATTCTGTGTATGGAAGTATCATGTCACCACCAGTTAAGACACATGGACACCTCTTTCACATGACATATTGCATGGGAGTACACAATGTACTGCAAGTCTACAAAAATACTGCTGACATCCGGTCAATCAGCCAAACACCAGTTCAGATAATGAAACATTCCAATGCCGATAGTACATCCTAGAAGCCTAGGATTCCACACAGTAACACAAACACAGATGAGTCACAGACTACTCAAGAGAACAACTGCCATGCAAAGTGATAATCATGGTGCAAGCAACATCAACATTTTCTCACTCCTTTTCTCTTTCAGCTGATCAGGGGTATGGGATCCAGCCATGGATCATGACCCCATTTGCAAACCCAAGCACAGCATCAGAGCGTGCCTATAATGATGCACATCGGAGGACACGAACCATAGTCGAGAGGACCTTTGGCATCCTGAAGTCAAGATTCAGGTGCCTCGACATCACCGGAGGCAGCCTCCTATACTCAGCTGAAATGGTCTGCAAGATCATTTTGACCTGTGCCATCCTGCACAACATTTGTGTAAGGAGGACCATTCCTCACTATGAACCAGACCCACAAATGGCTGAAGAGGAGGAAGAGGAGGATGCTGTCCATCAACATGAGGGGGACCATCCAAACACTGCAGCAGGATTGTGTCGGAGACAACACATTGTACAAAACGTCTTTTAACTACAGTCACCATCACCACTGTCTTACCATATGTCATTAAACACCTATTCTAATCACTGTATCATGGTCTGGGTAATCATTTATGCATCACATTATCCCTAAGATTCATAATCAGAGTGTAGCCTCATGGCAGATGTACAGATTAGGATACTGAAAAATCCACATCATATTTGATGGGTATAAATGTACACCCAACTTCACACACACTGTAAATTACATATATCCTGAACATTTCACATTTGAAGGGCAATATCAGAGGACCACAGCTATGGCACACATACATGTTGGCAACATGGTTCATTGCAGCATATGGCACACAACTAAGACACGATAATTCATAAGGTAGTGGATGTGCTATTGCATTGGTAACAGGAATGTATGACCAGACCCTTGACAGCAGTAAGTGTGACATCAGCTATTTCTGCAAGGAGTATGTAGGACAAGAAGTCCATGTAAGCTGCAAATGGATAGCACAAGTGCCCCAGGTATGACTAGCATTGCTCACAAGACATCCCTTGCACATGCCATCCCAGGTCATAAGTCCTGCCCCTGCCATGTTTTCAGTCTCTCCCCACCCTTTTCTAGGGGGCCCTGGAAATGGACTATTTGTACCCAGATAATCCTTCATCTACACACACCCAGAATCACATTCTGACTCCAGTGTGCTTCCCTCTTTAGTATGGCATGCCATAGTCATAGTTCATCTATCTGAATGGACTTCCGGTTAGATAATGCACTGCCTGGTCGTCTGTAGGACCTGTAAACACCTGTCCATTGCTTCCCATGTGAAAAACACCGTTGGCCCTTTGAACTTGGTTCTCACCTACAGGACTTGTGAGAGGTTGAAGCTGCACACACCTGTGAGCACTTCCATGCAGACCAGCCATTTAAACCTGCACTGCCCTTGCTGCTGCCTGGAACGGCATAGAAGCTGCCATTATATGTATATTCCTGTCATGCATTGCCGTATAAATTGCTTGTGTAACACAGGCCTTGGGTTATTGTGTAACATTGCAGCACACAGGACAAATACAGTTTTCATTTTCCACAGTGTTGTTCCAGCTTTGACCAGTCTCAGTCTGCTCACTGTGTATTTGCCTTGTTCATGTTAGTTCCTGACAGAGCCCCCAACCTGTTAGCCTGATTGATTCCTGTCTTTCTGTTACCATAAAGATTCCATGTGGCTACTTTTGTCTCATAGTTGCTTTCCATGTCCTCACTTTCCTCCTGGGGTATTGTGTCAGGTAGATCTACAATGAATACTCAAATACACTGTATAGCGTAATCAGTTTACTTGTCGTATCATGGTGTGGGACATATCTTCAAAAAGCCTAATCATGGCCCATCCCTTGTCTGGGTTTCATGAATGCATGAGTGACAAATAGTGACAGTGTACCATGGCTGTATGCATGGATTGGGTATGGTGCCTCCAGACAAACATGGGGCTTGCGTGGTGAATAGCTGTTGGATTAATCAGCACAGAGGCACTGATGTTCCCGGCTGCAGTGGGAATTTTAAAGGCCAGCCTAGGTACAAATGTTGTGAGGAAACCTGCCGGTTTTAAATTGCTGATCCACTAACTTTGTGAGCACACCAAGGTTGCCCTGTGGTCAGTCTCATAAAACTTCTGCAATGCCATAGCTGGACTATCCCCATGTGTGTTCTCAATTCATCTTTGGTATTCGTTCAATTCAGCTGTGAAGGATACTTTGTTAATGCAGGGAATGGCTCCACAGGCTCATGACTAGACCTGCAAGTAACTGTGACAACATGGACCCCAATAATGACACAGGGTACACATGGCCACACACTTGAACTGGATAGCTTTGTACAATTAAACACTGGACATATGTGAACACATGCTGCTTGGTCTGCTGGTCCTCCACTGCCACAAGAGGAACATAGGTCATTTTATATGACTCAAACTGTGGAGTGACATTACATTTGTGGATTGTTTTTGGGACTCTGTGTCACAAACACTGTACAGACATAGCTTTTTCAAATGCCTGACTCATGGGTAGTATACAAACAAATGACCAGGAAGTGGAATCCAACATTCCAGGACATGTGATGGCTTAGTCTTGTAACATTGCCATGATCAACCGTCCTCTATCTATCCTGTGCATGGTTTGACATGGGAGATGCTTTTGTCCCAATATTCAGGGAAGTTCACACAGCATTTGTTGCTACTGGTATGACAAACACATTTCCTTACTCATTTCCACACTGAATAGCATCTGATGGTTACCCACATTGACAACACATGCATACAACTGCATTTATGAAAACACGTCTTTGTGATGCTCACACAGTGGGACAACTAAAATTGAAATAGCCAATTCACAGACATTGACACACAGGCAATGAGTTACTGTATTAAGTTGCATGGCCTTGCTATCCTCTATTGACGCACAACCTGCTCAAACTGGGTAATACCAATTTGTATTCCAAAAGTTTGGGTATCTATTGTGTCAGTGAAGAGTGCAAATCCGGTACAACAACTAGACTATCATGGTCCACAGTAGTGTGATCTGCCACATGTGCCCAAACACTGGAATGCACAGTGTAGGAGCAAACAGCCTATCTCTGTATAGTTACAGCTCTCATGTACTATACAAATGTGAGAAGTGACCCAAACCCAGTAAAAGACATAACTTTTGATGCATACGCGTCAGAAAAATGACACTCACAGCCATGATACATCCATTGGCCCGAGCGGTAATTCCCACACTGTACCCCATGAAATTGGTTACCAATGAAAATTATTTGGAAATATGGATGCAGGGTAATTTCTAAGCATGTGTGTAAAAAAAAAAATTACGCACAGACTGTAAGTGTTATAATATTTTGACACATCATAATAAAAACGCACCGCATTTGAGGCAGGAAGTGAGGTAATAGGATATCCTGTTCACAGAATTAGTACAGTGGGTGTACTTTCACTTTCACTTTGCAGCTGTGATTTTTCTTGACTGTGTGGCTGAGTTTGGACTTGTCTCTCTGTGAATATTGTGAATTTCTCTCCTATGTGCTCTTTATATTGTCTTTTGGTGTTTTCTAAGTGTCTGTGGTATCTTGTGTAAGTATATTTTTTGGTATTTCTGGTGTCTAATTTTGTCTTTGTACTGTTGGGAGTCTGTTGTGGGTCTTGTTAGTTTGGGGATAGTTGGGCTGTTTTAGGGTTATTTACATTTCATTTCCCTCTCCTCCTTTCCCTTCATTATCCTCTGTACCCCTTAATTCCCTTATCATTTCAGCCATGTTGGGTAGGCCACGTCTAGGTGGAATGGGTGAGGAGGAGGTGGGGGGATTCATTTGGCTGGTGTGCCACTTCCTCCCATTGATGATCGAAGCAGGTGGCAGGGTGATACAGGGGTATCACACAGAGGCGAGGAGACTCCGGTGGTCAAAGGTCCTGTACCATCTGCGACGCGTCTACAACACACCGTGCAACGACCACCAACTAAAGCACCGTTGGGCTGACCTTGTTGCCAGGGAGCAAGACCTGCTGGACCACCTGGGAATTGTGATTGGTGGCCCTGTTGGTGAGTACAATTCAGAGTAATGTGCACATTTAAATGTTCTGTAGTGACAGTAGCAGATTTGTTGATATGCTCTAGGCAATGTATTTGGACATGTGGAATGCAAGTTAAACAAACAGTGGCCCTGAGTTATACAATAATTGCTACACATTACCGTCATTTGTTGACGCAGAAGCTGCACTAAGTTACAAAACACAACTGGAGCCTGTAAATTAGTGCTGCCTTCACGCCAATAGATGATGCAAATGTGGCTCTAACATATGTTTTAGCCATGGTCTGTGAGTGTACCAGGCAAGACATGTTTTTCACCAGATAATTTCAAGAATTAATGTGTTCCCCAATTATTTCTAATAAGTGTCTGAACTGTACTCTGCCCATATGTACCAAGTTATTTCTAACCTCAGGTAATATCTTAGGCTGATATTTTGACTTGGCTGTGCTGCAATTAAATTAGGAATGGATGCCAAAGTAATGCACACAGGTTCATATCTAGATGTTTCGTGCTACTTTCCATAGCTGTAGCATATCAAATGAAGCAAATGATACAAATTGAGGGATAACAGCTGTCCATGGCCCTCTTTTCTTTGTACCTGTGTGTTTTACATTGGTCTTGGGCACAATAGCTGGAACAGAGCTAATGCATTTGCCATCTGTGTTACTCTATAGCCATGAACTTCTCATAAGTTATGGGATCATCATGGGATACCTGACGTTGGGGAATGTATGGTCACAATGTATTACGTGCATGACGTCGTGCAAGGGACCCCTGACCAATTCTATCATACATATGAAGTTCCCTAATACTTTGCTAGTTTTGTTTGGTACACCCCTGCTGATCTAGTGCAGCATATGTTCAATAACTAACTTCCCAGTATGGAGGCTATCACAGACATGGGTGTATGCTAGGATCAGAAGACCAGCATTCCTGTGACTGCTGCCATTCCGAAGGTACATACAAATTGAAACCTACATCATCATAATTGACACAGTGGTACATTTGCTAAACCATGTATTAATAATATGACAGTGTCAGTTTGCTGTATACCTGCTGATCTACCAACTTGGCAAATGTAAGATGATGAATGTGGCTCACTGTGATTTCCAAAGCCCAAAATGGGTACACAGGGCAATGAGTGACACATTTCAGGTGCAATGACTACACCTGTGCCCATGCAGTCTGTCATGGATGACCATAATATACACTGTCAGCATATATCTCCTTGTTGTATCAAAATATTAAAACTGGTCAATCCATGGCTTGCCTCAAATTGTCACCAATTAACGCACAGGATCTCTGTCATTATGGTGTCATAGGGGGCATATGTGGCTCAGGGTACATGTTTCATGTAGCATATGTAACCTACACACAACACAGGCCCTACATGTAAGGGACCATAGAAAGCATGATAAATCATTACCTTAAATCAACCCACAGGTGCGTCACACAGTAATGATTGTCCCTTGATGCACAAGCTACAATACCTGAGTGACTGGTATTGCAGTGCTCCAGGAAAGTGGCTTTGCATGTCTCTCATTACTACAAATGATGAGAGGAGTACACTCCATAAATGAGTTTGCAACCAATTGATGGAGCATGGTTGTCACCACATGATAGTTAGGGCCACTGCATGTGTGCAGATATGTGTGTATCACTCACTGGAGTGACCGCGTCTGTACATGTTTGCAGTGGTATGTCTGTTGGAGTATCATCATGCCTGAGAGGCTGGAGTTTCAGATTTAATGTTACACACAGTAATTCTATTTGAAAGTGTTGTACAGTGCACAGACAGTGAGCACATTTCTCCCTTCCATGCTTTACAGGTGGACCTGCCCCCTACACATCGGAGAAGTGGCTCAATTTGCGGACCCAGACATATCCAGTAAGTGTTGATATTTCAGTTCTGTGTTGTGTTTGCAGCTGTTGTGTGATTGACTCCTGTGTGTTGGACACATAGCAAGGTATGATGTGCTGGCAAATGATCTGATATGTTACTTGACTGGAGTTTCACTTTTTTCCGTCTTTGAGTTGGACAATCAGTAGCGTTTAGTCATATTTTGGGATTGTAGTGCAGCCCTGAAGGCATGGCCATGTGAAGAGGGTGACATTTGTTTTTGAAATTTTTATAAAGAAAAATTAGCAGAGGCCCATATTCATGATTTAGTCAGCAAGGCAGACCCTGAATCTCACAGAATAGGGATGCCAAAGTCTTACCCACAGACGTGAGCCCCCCTGTTCACTAATGAACATGTTCAACTGTCTTTGACTTCCTAGCAGCATCTAGCTCCACATGTTGTGCTACGTGTATGTGGCACTTGAGTACAATGTTATAGGTGTGCATGCAGCTCATGGCCAGATGTCTGCTTGCATCTATCTGCTTTTTGTAAGACAGGTATTAGTGGTATTAAATGATGTTGACAATTGTCTGCATTTACAAACATAAATGTGGATGGGATTGTCCAAGGTTTGGGTCTATCCTAGTTGGACATCCTCCTTGCCTGTGGTGGACTGCACAAACCCATGTACAGCTGTCCAAAGCTTCCTGGGTGTTTGAAAGTATGTGTTGCTGGTCCATCCCACCCCGAGGCACAGGCTTAGGGTTATGAAATATGTACCTAGGTGTGATGATCCAAGTTTAGTACACAGACATGTAAATCTGTAAATCACTTGTCCAAACCTAGGATACCCACTCTTGATCAGCAACTGCATTCCATCCTGGCAATTCCATTTACAAATCACAGATCTTGTGGCCCTTGATTATCATCCAGAAGATAGTCATTAGTTTGCTGTCACATGTGGAGGACTTGCAGCATTTGTTACGTGACTAATGGCTGAACAATGATGCATAGGTCATTTAAGTTGGTACACATCTTTTAGAGCATTTCTGTGCTGTTAGATAGGACATGTGTAAGCTGCGTTGGCATGCACTTCCTCAGGGAGAATCTGTGATCTGTATGGTGATATGGCCTGTTTCAGCTACATTAGATGTATTGTCTGATTCTCATCTGTAGCTATATCACACAATGAAGTACCTAATGTTTGGCTTTATCTTTTTTAACAGCAGCCAATATGGCTGCCAGCCAGATACATGAGTTTCAGCGCCGGGAGATGCATTAACGCCACATTCTGGATGTGGAGTCTGGGTTCCGCCACATGGCACAGCATTATTGCCATGAAAGAGCCTCAGGAGTGCAGAGGGCATTTGCCCAAGGGGGCCCTTAGGTGTCCACAACAGCCGCCAGCACCAGCACCACCACTACCACCCAGGTGGCACCAAGGATATCAGCCAGCATTGCAGGACCATCAACTTCCACTGCTCCAGGACCACTGACAGCAGCATCACACATCAACAACTGGCACTCAGACCACCCCTGCTGCAGTCATTGACCCTGCAGATTTCAGAGTGGTGCAACGTGACATGCAACGTACGTTGCGGAGACTGGACAGGCTGCAGCAGGAGGTGTCACAAATTAATAAGAGGGTGCGTGCCATAAAGAAGACCGTGCGGAGGGCGAACTTGTGACAATTATACCCTCTGCAATGAATCCCTCCGCTCCCTCCTCTTTCCTGGTTCTTTTAATTAGTGGGTTTAGGGGGATTAGTGTTAGGTTAGAATAGGCTGTTAGTTTAGTTAATAGTAGTGGGTTGGGGGTGGGGTTATGCTATTTTTAAATATTATTTTATTATGTGTGTGTTGGATGATGTTGGGGTTTCAGTGTTTTAAAAAAAGAAAAAAAAGGAAATTCATAAAAATATAAACATACAAAAAAATATATTTGTTTAGTATAAGATAGTATGTGTTTAGGTTAGTATATGTTGTCCTCCATGTGTTCCATCTTATAAGGGGGGGGGGTTGATGTTTAGAGTGTTTAGTTAAATGTGATAAGTAAGTTTAGCTTAGGTTAGTTAGGGCCAGTTGTGGGTAGTGTGTAGTTAGGATGGATTAGGTTAGTTAAGGTGTTTCCCCTGGTTTTATTATCCTTTTTTACTGTTAAATAAATATTTAGGTACTCCTTTACAGTATGTGTCATATGTTTGGGGATCAGGGCCTTGGCATGGGTGAACAGTGTCTCTTTAGTATTTGCATTTGTGTCCTATTCTGCAACCAAATCCCAATTGTGCTGTCACATTGGCAGCTACACCAGAGCTACTTTGCTAAGAATCTGACATCCATTGCAGCCACCACTCAAGGTTACTATGGATCCCAATGTGTTGTTAATGTTTGATGTATGTTTTCAATCTCACATACTTTGGGACCAGATTTGGTATTGAGGACACTGTGTTACGTCTGCCTGCAGCCTGATGTTCAAGTGAAGCCTTATAAGGTGAGTGATGGTATAATCTCAAGTAGTATAGTATATATGACTCACACCTATAACTTGTTACATTGTACAGCCAGGTTACTTATTTGTATGCTCATACACATCCATTCCTGCTGTATGGTGTGTGTGGAAAGAATTGTGACAAATGTCACATACGTAAAGATTGTCTAGTACAATAATTTGAAGGCAATATTTTCCGGCTTAGACAACCCTTGAAGAAGACTTATTCTGTCCAACACAGCATTTTACTGTATAGTTTTGAGTTACCTTAGAATTAACCTTCATGAAGGGTAGATGATGGTACAATCCAGACCACAGTGCATAGTCATCAGCCCACATGCTTTCAGGGCAGTTGTATTGACATTCTATGGGCATTGACAAGAGGCAAACATCCCTAATCTCCCTCACGGTTGATGTGTCACATTACACAGAGACAAAGTGGTTGTGTAAGTGCTATTTATTTTAAAGTGCTGTTGTGCTAAATTTACATTGTCCATGATTGTGAGTCCATTAGTGTGACACCTTCCATTGTGATCCTACACAAGTGCAAAATGACATGTCATTGGACATGCTGGGGTGAAGTGTCATACAGTGCAGAGGGACATGATTTGCCAATGAGTTATTGAGAGACAATCACAGGGCATTGTGACAAGGTAAACAGTGGGGTGGAGAACAGTGGTTGAGAGCAGCTGTTGCAAGACTGGCAGGTTACAAAGCACAGGACCTTGGTTATAAGTGGCCATGTGGCAGGGACTAGTGCTACCGGGTACTCTTACAGGAGAAGGTGATCTGTTCCACGTCTTCATCTTCTAATGTGCATGTTGTCTCCTCTGTCCTTGGTGGTGGTGGGTGTGAAGGGGCAACACACACCTCAGTGTTTGAAGATATGGAGTCAGACATCCCGGTAGCTGCCAACTGTGGGGCTATTAAGGGCAGTCCTGCAGCAAGGAGGAGTAGCTGGTTCTTAAGAATAGCAGCCACATCACTGTGGTAGGCAGCCAGGTTGGCCCTGAGGGGGTCAATATTGCATTCGTGCACGCGTTGAAAGGTTTGTTGTTGGAGGTGTTGTGTCAACTCTCTTACAGCTGTGCTGATTTCCTTCACACTTTTTTCAAGTTCTTGCTAGATTGATGTTCGCCCTTGCATGGCTGCTGCCTGTTCTGCAGTTGACATCATGCACAAATGCTCCCCCTCTAGGCTGGCTGCCATATTTTCCATCCCCACCCGCACCTCCTTGGCCAGCTCCGGCTGTACTCCAACTACAGTTCTCTCAAAGCTGGTGCCAGTGTCGTCAGAGTCCTCAGCTGGATTGGAGCAGGCAGGTTGTACAATTGGGCTGGTGGGTGGGTCCTCTGTGATGGCTGCTGTATCTGTGCTCCTCCTTGCAACTGAAGGTGGGGTCTGGAGGGTTCCAAGGACATCTTGGAGGGTCTGCTGGCTGATGTTTTTCAGCTCGTCATCAATGTCATCAGGAAAGTCCCGGACAAGCATATCCCCAGGTGAGCCATCGTCCACTTCAATGAGATATTGTACAATTAGTGTGTCTGTGTTGTGGCATTTGTAATGTGACGTGCCTGCCTTCCTATTAGTTGCACATTGTGATATTGGTTCCCGTTCATTGTTCCTGTCTATAATATTAGCATTCTCCTAGGCCTCTGCCCCACCTGCATGTCACATGTAGTGTGGTCAGTTTGGGGACTTGTCAGCATCACATCCTCTAGGTATTGGTTCTGGAAAATTGTATATTACCACCTACTCAACCCTCCATCTACTTCCATTCTCATGGTGAGGTCTTGCACTGGCTGTGGGTGTTCTGATGGCACTTGCACCACACTTAACAATCTGGAACTGAGCCACTCTCTGATATTTCACAAAAACTACAACGTATCCAGAATTCCGCAGCCAGGCTACTATTACATGTAAAGCCGCAAGCCCACATCTCCCCTGCCTTGAGAGCACTACACTGGTTACCCGTTGCCAGAAGATGCACTTTCAAGCTGCTTTGTATCACCCACAAAGCTATACATGGAACAGGACCGCTTTTTATCAAAAACAAAATGACCAAATACATCCAACAATGAAACCTCCGCTCAAGATTGGCACCCCGCCTTAGAACACCACCATACAAGAAAAAGACTATAGGTGGTACATCCTTCTCCATTCAAGCAGCCAAACTATGGAATTCATTACCCCCAACTATAAGAGCCACAGATAACTTTCTTGTCTTCAGAAAACTACTCAAGAGTTGGCTCTTTCCTTCATAACCACTATTTTCAAACAACTATGGACTGCATATGCCTATGTTGATAAATATGTTTTTCAGATTATGTGTATATTTCTAGTTATGTATAGTTCTTTAGAAAATGTGTATTGCTACAATGTCATAACAATAAAATACACACACACTCTTTAAACCTGTTTGACTAAGTATATTTTACCCATGGTTCTAATTATGTATTGTATGTGCATATGTGTGTGTATTCATGTGTGTTTGTATGTGTGTGTGTATGTGTGTATGTATATATATATATATATATATATATATATATATATATGTGTGTTTATATGTTGTTTCTGTGCTTGGCATGTTCATAGGTCATTGAATGGCTCCTGGGTGGGTTGTTATACTAGATATCTATGAATTCCTGCTCTCATCTTATCACACTTATCTACCCATCATCATATGTCATGTCTCTATCAAACTATCCTCCATTCTCACTCTGACTCATCCCAAATCCATTCTACTACTTTCATCTCCTAAATAACTCTGCCTAAGCTCTTCCCTCCGCTTCCACCAAACCTCACTCTACTACTGTGACCTCCCACACAACCCTACTAAATTCTCCTGCATTTATCTCACCCTACTACTATGCTCTCCCTAACCCTTCCACATACTCTTCCCTCCTCCATCCCCCTTTACTCATCCCAAGCCTTTGGGTTGAGTAAATGAAGGATATACTCCCAATTAACACTTCTGGATTTCTTTCCTGCTCCACCCCTCCGTTACTCCAGGCAATCTAACTAACAAACTCTCATATCCGCGGCTCAAATTAATTCATAATAATACTAAATCTGTACTCATTACTTCCCAATACTAATTCATCACTAATTCTTGTTTGGTTCCAGTGTAGCGTGCTACTCACCAAAAAGCGCTTCGACGCCTCGTCAGGGGTAGTAAGCGCTATATAAATATGATTACAATACAATACAATACAATATGTCCTCCCCCTCAATGATGTTGTCTGAGCAGTATAACATTTGGGATGTTGCATGGTGTCAAAGGAGCTATTGTGACCCAGGCACAGGGTGGACCCTGACATATGCAGCATGGGTAGGACATTAGTGCTGTGTACCTCATAATGTTTCTGACAATGGCTGATGTTTGTAGCAACTATGGACATTTACATTTGACAGGATTAGCACATTTGTATTGATTTCAGGGGATTAATAACATTGTCATCCTGAACCCTCTAATTTGGGTGTGTTTGATCCATGGGCACGTAACTGCCATTAGCTACTTGACCTGTACACACAGCAGAGGTGGTAGTGACAACTGTTGTCAATATTACATTCCACTTGGGGATATGGCCTGATACTATTAATTGAGCCCTAGTTCATGTAGGGAGAATAGCAGCTGCTGTGTGACAGCAGGCCAGTTTTACGTTGTACCCTACCCTCCTGGACTGGCTTTACCTTTCCAACATCCTTGGCATGACAGCATACCCCCATGCAAAGGTTGTTGGTGTAGTGTAGTACTGTGCCCCAGGTTTCCTCTGAACAACCCATGCCCCCGTGCCTTGCCTCTTTACCCATGCCACTCCCTGAATATCATGACTTACATGCATTGTGTAGTAGGTATGTCCACCCCCCCTGCTTGCAGTTAACATTTGTGCATTTTAATTCCCCATGCGACTTACCCTGCATCTGTGTTGTATCCTGGTAGTCTGCACTGTCCTGTCCTTCAATCCCTGTGACGATCTCCTCAGGGATGACAGCTGCCACCATCTCCTCCATGTGGTCCAGGGCCTCCTTTGGTGCTGGACTCCCACCTCCAGTCTGCAGTGCTGCCTTCCTGTTCCCGGCCATCTTTTCCTTTGTCCTGCGCTTGCAGTCATGCCAGCGTTTCTTACACTTGATGACTGTTCTCCGTACTTCTGCCACACTGTTTACCTTGTCAACAATTTGTTGCCATATTGCCTCTCTCCTACTAATTGGCAATTTAGAGATGACAAAAAGTTGGTGCTGGTATTCCGTCACCTCTTTCACCAGAATTTCCTGCTCCCCTGCACTGAACCGACACTTTCTTTTCTTCTTCTCCCTCTCCTGGGTCTTGTGTGGGTCCTCCTGGCTGTTTCCTGGTCTGTTGTCATCTTTCTGGGGTCTGTCCAAGCATCTGGGATCCATTTTGGCTCTCCTTAGGACATTTTGCAGTGTTTGCACTGCTATTGCGTCAAAAAAGGCACGTATCTGGTTTGCGACGTCGTAAACTGGCTCACAGTCATTTTTGCCGCGTTAACGTTGTTTTTCTTTACGACGTGACGCATTGGTTCGAGTAAAAAAAAATGACTCGCACCTGTGGTTTCCACCGCCGTGCGTCAAAGTATAAATTTGACGCCCGAGTGGCACAAAGAAATGGCGTTAGCCGGCGGTAAATGTTTTGACGCAAAACTGCGTCACTGCAGTTTTGCGTCAAAAAGTAGAAATATGGCCCTTAATTTTCCCCCATCTTTCTTTCCTATATACTTGCATAGTTATAAATATTCTGTTATAATTTTCCATATTGCTCACTTGTATTCATTATGCTGTTTATTACTCATATTGTGAATACTTTCTGTATATTTCTTACTTTTTTGCTCAATAAACCTCACTTTCAAGTTGAGACTATTGTTTCTTACAAGAAGGGCTTTAAATAAGATTTGAAAAGTCTGGGATTTCTAAAAGGAAGCATAACCACGAATCATTTCCAAAAGGTGTGAACTATGAAATTGCAGGAATGGCTTAAAACATGTTAACTAAAATATATGCTTTCCTTACCATAGTCCCCAAACACTATTTTGGTGCTTCTCTGTAAACTTTCTCTTATTGCATTCAGACATATTGCACAGTAACTGGCATACACTTAAAACAAGCCACACCTATTGCCTATGCTTGTGTTAACGCGTCCCTTTATGATAATTTATTACACATCAGGACTCGTTTTAGGCCAATGAATCTTTTGACCCAGTTGAGAGACACCTTAGGACGAGATAGCTAATCAATATATCAATCAATACGTCAATAATGTCATCAATATTTATCATGATAATACATTTCACTTTAGCCAAAGTCATTAATCAATTCAAGATTCTACCATGACCTTGCAGCCATGAATAACCACACCAGTTTAGTAGAATTTTATAAGTTTTATTCCCTATTAATTACAGTCTAAAAGCAGATGCATTAATCTCAACACCAAGAAACATAATAGCATGGTCACAATATGGCAACTTTGGTAAGATTTAATTAAAGCAAGAATCACAAACATCAGAACATAACACGGCGTGAACATAGATCAAATTCAACAGAGTGTCAATAACGCGTCAGTTCAACAAAGCATAGTATTGGTCGTTTGTCTATTTGCGTCAATTTTGGTGAACACCTGTCCTAACCAGTGATTAGCATTCTCATGTTGGGCTTCATGCGAAACAATTTAGAACACTAATTTGGAAAACATCTAACTAAGGTCTCTGTCGAAATAAGCAGTTGGTACCTAGAAAGGAAAAGCAAACAGACAAATCACAAATGCATTGTCATAATTACCCTCCAAGGTTTAGGTCAGCACACAGGTTCAGTCTTCGTCTTCAGGACATCAGTCAATTCACCATCAGTCAGAACTCAGCTCCGGGGCATAAGGGCACTTCCCTCATAAGGAGGTAAAGTGTAAAATGGACGAATCTAAGGGCGAGGATGGTTTTAAATAAAGCAACAAGTCACCACGCAGAGTGACAAAGTTTCTGGATAAATTCAGTAGCATTCCCTACCTAATTCCCTATACTCCCTGTGACATGGGTTTTTATCCCTTTTTAGTTGTACATTCCCCCACAATTTTATTGGACATTTGTTATACCCCACTATCTTTAACCTATCAGAAAACTCATTAGGTCACCTAACTCTTCACCCCATATTATTTTACAAGTCTTTGATTGGTCCCCATAATTGACGTCTTCAGAGGTGGCACGTCCGGTATGATTTCATCTTTCTGTAATTCTTTGCACATCTTTGGTCAGTAACTTCATTGTCTTCACCGGTTTGAATGACCTTGTACATTACATTAATCTACATTGTTTCATTTCATTTATTCTACAAACAAGGAAAAGGGCTATGAGAACGGATCTAACATGATTACATTCGTCTTCTAGTTTGAAGAAAAAGAACATACGGGTCGTGTCCTTTTATGAGTCAGCACACTGTAAAATAGAAAAATACATTTAATACGAGAGCCAGGCAGCTAAGCTTCGGTTCATACCAACTTAAGGTCTATGAGGATTTCAGCACAGATTCAATAATGCAAACATTATTTAAACATAATATAAACATTTTAGTCATCATTATTGGTCTACGTATACATTGACGGCCACTCCCCGTGGTCACATTTCAGGTGCACGTTTTAAGCAAAATCACTATTATAGTTTTCTATGCAGCATTGTCACACATTAATTCATAAACATTTCATGTTAATATATATTATATAAGCTACGCTCTCTCAGTCCTTCCTCTGATGACGTTCTTCATCACACAAACCTTTCCCTTTGACCTTTCACTTTTAATTTTTCACTTTGCGCATAATGCGCATTTCAACATCTTGTCCCTTATGTGAACTCTCCCAAATTTCATTAAACATTTCTCCCTTTCGTTTTGTTCATTCCTTTTACTCCTCTTTGTCCAATCTCGTTTAATTTTGTCATTTATTTTGCAGGCTCCCCATAAAACTAATAGACAGGCCAGAACAATTAATAGACCCCCTAATATTTTTGCAAGTACCCCATTCCAAATATTGCTAAACCAGCTCCCTACTCTGGCAATTCCTTTTCCCAATCCCTCCCACACTCCAGGTTCCTTCAAATCCTTCAAATCTGCACTATCTTTAGTTAGGTTAGTAAGCATACCTCTAATCTTTTTACTATTATCAGGTATATATGAGCAACAATGACGCTCGTTGAGCATCTTGCAGACTCCACCACTCTTTGCTAAATGAATGTCTAAAGCAAGCCGTTTTTTGAAGAGTCATAGCTCTTTCCGCAGCAAGTTCAGTATCCATCAGGAGTATAGCCCCTGTAAAATTTATCAGCATGTTATCCACAATAGTAGACAACTTTTGAATCTTCATGGAGTTTAAAATAACCCCTACCGAAGGAATTATGGCTCCAAATGTGTCACCAACGACAGCAGCCGCTGTCTCTCGTTTTTGTCTAGCATGTTGTAATTCAGACGTTTTAGGTATTTGCTTTAAGTCATCAATCTGGTAAATCTTTGGGAAAACGATTCCCAAATAACATGTCCCATACCATCCCTTAGGAAGACGGTAATAAGCATTAAGTCCACAGATATAATAGATCCCAGGGATCGCTGGATCCTGTCCATTCAACATGAATGTCCATTTACTCTGAAACAAAAACACATGCCTGCATTCACTCGTTCCCACAAATAAAGTGTCATATTCAGATTTCGGCCTATATATACAAGCCTTCCTACATGCAATGCATCTATAGCTAATTTGCCTTGCATCTTTATTGCGATGTAAGCATAATTATTTGCATATGTGCGTTTCTCTTTCCCCTTTTCTAATCTCTCTTTCAATGCTTTGCGTCTATCATCAGTGTGATCTAAGAAACTTTTCTCTACAGGTGTCAATAAGCAAGTCAGATTGTTGCGGTGTGCATAAGCTGTCCCAAATGTAAGCGTTGGTTCAAAGAAACCTCTAACTAGTTTTATACTATGCTCTTTAGCTAATTTGTTCGGAAACTCAATCACAGGCACAAAAGAAAACACCACATCCAAATTAGAATACAAATATTGCACATGCTCCTGATTATAGAATCTTGTTAGTAGCAAGCTACAACTTATCCCATACGTTAATGGAAGGCTATGGTAGGTGACCCCTTCTTTCACTGATGAAAGAATCTTTGTGCACACGTAACAATTTTTCGCATCCATGGTTTCAACATACTCATTCAGCAAACGATAGAAGACATTAGTAGAAAGTTCCCCCTTTTGGTTAGTTCCCTCATGCAAGTGTTTTGTATCCTGCTCAAACTTTTCCCACGGTGTTAGTATTGTAGTCTCAGGTTTTGAAGCTTTCTTATCCATCCACGGCATTCCCACAATCACACCTACAATTATTATTGCACACACAATACCTAGTATAAGACTTAACCAACCACACACCTTACCCCTTTTGTTACTACCTCTATTATAAGCCATGTCTGTAAAGAATCAGATAGCAGAGCAATAATCAACTTAAGGACGATAAAAACTCTCTTTTCTTTTTTTTTTTTTTCTTCTTGATGCAAAAGTCTCTTTCTCTCTGTGTGTATTTACAGCGTTTCACTCACTCCAGGAACCTTTTGTCAAATCAGGTTAGCAGCTTGTCCTAATCGGGTTTTCAAAGTCAATTCAGGTTATCAGTGTCACATCCGGTAGTTTGTAAGTCTCCTTCTCAGCGTTTCAGCTTTTAATTTCAAATTTTAGTTTTAATAAAGTATTTTTCTTTGATGAATTTCAGGTACCGTAGTATTGGCCAGGTACTTCTCGATCAAAACAGAACGCTAAGAATTCTTGTTGCCATTCAGATGTTGTTGCATATGCCCATTCAGGACCTGCGTACCTTATATTTGCAGTTCTTTTCCTTTTCAATCTGCGTTCGCCTTGCAATTCTCCTTCACTTAGATCCTCTATTCAGGATGTATCAGTTTCTTCTGTTATTGTTTCACCTGGTGCGACCCTTTCTTTCGCAGACTGCTTCTCTGGCCAGTTATCTCCCTTATGCGTCTTTTTCCTGCTTGCCCTTTCAGGACGCTGAACAGCACCCTCCTCTTGTGCTATGGTGTTTTCTCTTGATGGACCTGCAACTGGCTCAGGGGATGCCAGTGTACTTTGATCTCTTTCTACTATTTCCCCTTCTTCTTCTGGATCTGTAACAGGTTCAAGCTCTAACCCGTATCGGTCTGCTTCTGGGAGAACCTCTCCTTGATTTAGTTCTCCTGCTGCTTCTACTGAGATAGGCACATTGTCACCTCTCTCGAACTTGTTTACTGTTTGAGGGACTAGGCTGTTCTCAGTGGGCTCTCCTGCAGTCTCAGTTCCCTCTTGGCTATTTTCAGGCCTTGAGACTTCCCTCTCTGGAACTGTTGAGTCGGAAACTTCAAGTTCCTCATCAGTTGGACACGTTACCTTCTTTGTGTGACTGGCATGTATCCAGTTTGGAACGCCTGCACATTTCACAGCAGTGGTTGTTGTCAATATCACTTCCTTCCAGCGCGGCTCCAAACACGACTTTCTCACGTGCTTCTTGACAACCACCCAGTCACCGGCTTGCAGGGTGTGACCTGGATCACTGATCGGTGGCAATGTGTTAGCTTCCACCTGGTGAGAAAAAGAGCGAACCACATCAGCCAAACCTTTGCAGTAGTCCAACACCATATCATCTGTGATATTCACAAGAGCATTGGCAGGTACTGCGGGCAGCCTCATTGCTCTACCCATAAGGATCTCAAGGGGTGATAGTCCTGTCTTCTTATCAGGGGTGTTTCTCATCGACCTCAGCACTAAGGGCAATGCATCTGGCCATTTCATATTGGTAGCTGCACACATTTTTGCCATTCTCGACTTCAAGGTACCATTCATTTGTTCTACTAGTCCTGATGCTTCAGGGCGGTAGCTACAATGCAGCTTCTGTTCAATATCTAATGCGGCACACAAGAGCTTAATCAACTCATTGTCAAAGTGTCTGCCCCTATCTGATTCTATAGAGACTGGAAACCCGAACCTGGGTATTAGTTCCCTAAGCAGCAGCTTTGCAACTGTGAGACTGTCATTTCTACGTGTGGGGTAAGCTTCAATCCAATGACTGAAAACACACACAATCACCAACACGTACTTCAATCCTCCACAAACAGGCATTTCAATGAAATCCATTTGCATCTTGCTAAATGGACCGCCAGCTCTCCCTATGTGGCTCAGAGTTACCACAGTCCCTTTTCCGGCATTCATCTTTTGACAGATGATGCATCTATGACAAGTAACCTCTGCGGCATGTCTGAATTTTGGGTTAAACCAATCAATCTTGAATGACCTGATCATTGCATCTCTTCCAAGATGTGCCTGTCCATGGTAAAGCCTCGCAAATTGCAACAGAAGGCTATTTGGCAAAACCAGTTTTCCTTCCTCTGAGACGCACAAGTCATCAGCTCTTTGTACGCATTGCATTCTCTGCCAGAAGCGTATTTCCTCTTTGCTAGCACGACCCTGTAGTGTTTTTAGCTCATCTAGTGTATCAACCACCCTTAATGCAAGGTTCAAACATGTGTCATTTTCTGTTTGCGGTAACAATTCCCACTGATCCTTGAACGATATACAGTTCAATGCACAAAATCTTGCAACTTGATCTGCATAGCCGTTTCCCATAGACACAACCCGCCCGCCATGCGGTTACCGCCGAATGACCGCACCGCGGTCAAAAGACCGCGGCGGTCATTCCAACTGTCCCGCTGGGCCGGCGGGCAGCCGCCAATAGGCCGTCCGCCGGCCCAGCGGGAAAGCCCCTGCAACGAGGAAGCCGGCTCCGAATGGAGCCGGCGGAGTTGCAGGGGTGCGACGGGTGCAGTGGCACCCGTCGCGATTTTCACTGTCTGCAAAGCAGACAGTGAAAATCTTTGTGGGGCCCTGTTAGGGGGCCCCTGCACTGCCCATGGCATGGGCAGTGCAGGGGCCCCCAGGGGCCCCACGGCACCCGTTCCCGCCATCCTGGTTCTGGCGGTGGACACCGCCAGAAACAGGCTGGCAGGAAGGGGGTCGGAATCCCCATGGCGGTGCTGCAAGCAGCGCCGCCATGGCGGATTCCCTGGGCCAGGGGAAAACCGGTGGGAAACCGCCGGTTCCCCTTTTCTGACCGCGGCTTTACCGCCACGTTCAGAATAGCCCAGGAAGCACCGCCAGCCTGTTGGCGGTGCTTCCGCCGCCCTCCGCCATGGTGGTCATGGACCGCCAGGGTCGGAATGACCCCCAAAGTCTTGTGACTTAACATGAGCATTGCATTTCACCACGGCAATTTCAAGAGGTAACTGAATAGCATGTAACAAATCCTTAATTTGTTCACCATTTTTCGCAGGAGAACCAGAAGAGGTCATGAAACCTCTCTGTGACCACAATTGGCCAAACTCATGTACAATTCCAAATCCGTATCTGCTGTCGGTATAGATAGTGACTCTCAGATTTTCAGCTGCATGGCATGCCTTAGTAAGGGCAATTAATTCTGCCACTTGTGCGGAATACACTATTTCGAGCCAGGAAGCTTCGATGATACCAGCTATAGTACACACAGCGTAACCAGCTCTCAGCATTCCGAGTGAATCTCTCAAACAGGATCCATCAACAAACATAATGCAGTCATTTTCTTTTAACTGCATATCTTGAATATCAGGTTGGGGCTTGGTACATAGTTCTGTTACCTCAAGACAGTCATGCTCCACTTCCTCTTCATTATTAATCTCGGTACTCTCAACAGGAAGTAGAGTTGCCGGGTTTAATACAGTACATTGCTTCAGTGAAACATTAGGCGACCCCAAAATGATTGTCTCATATCTGGTAAGTCGGGCATTAGTCATGTGCTGGGTTTTGGTTCGAGTCAACAAAATTTCAACTGAATATAGAACCATTACTGTCAATGGATGTCCCATCACTATGCCTTCACACTGCGTGAGGCTGTGACCAACTGCTGCAACTGCGCACAAACAACCCGGTAAGGCTGCTGTGACGGGGTCCAAGGTAGCTGAAAAATATGCTACAGGGCGATTTGCACCTCCATGGACCTGTGTTAAGACAGACAAAGAACAAGCATCACGTTCATGACAAAACAGTAGAAAAGGTTTCGTGTAATCAGGCATACCCAAAGCTGGTGCCCTGCGCATGCACTCTCTCAATTCCATGAATGACTCAAGCTCTTCTTTGGATAGGGTTATGGTGTACGGTTCATCCTTAATTTCTTTGCCTGTTAGCTTTATCAATGGTTTTGAGATAATTGAGAAGTTGGGTATCCACTGACGACAGTAGCCCACCATTCCCAAAAACATCCTGACATCTCTCTTTGTTGTTGGGGGGTTCATTTGCAAAATGGCTGTCACCCTTTCCTTCGATATTCTCCTGGACCCTCTCTCAATCAAGTGTCCTAAGTATTTCACCTCTTTCTGACAGTATTGCAGCTTCTTTGGCGACACTTTATGTCCGTTCTTTCCCAAATGATTCAATAAGGCAACTGTGTCATATTTACAGTCATCTTTTGTCCTAGACGCAATCAGTAAGTCATCAATGTACTGTACTAGGGTCGAATTGAAAGGCAGTACTAAGGATTCTAAATCCTTTTTCAATATCTGATTGAAGATGGACGGTGACTCAGAAAACCCTTGAGGAATTCTGCACCAACTGTACACCTTGTCCAGGAATTTGAAACTGAATAAAAACTGGCTGTCCTCATGAAGAGGCACCGAAAAGAAGGCTTGTGACAAACCTGCAACGGTGAACCATTCAGCATCGCACGGAACCTGAAACATGATTACTGCTGGATTTGGCACTATAGGGCAACACTTCACCACAATCTCGTTTATTTTTCTCAAGTCCTGCACAATTCGAACCTTCCCACAAGGCTTTTTCAGACCCATTATCGGTGAATTACATGGGCTGCTCAATACTTCTTTCAGGACTCCTTGTTTTACAAAGTCTGCGATTATTTGTGACACCTGAATAAGGACATCTTGTGCCATGTGGTACTGCGGCACCTGGGGAAACACTGCATTTGGCTTTACTTGTACTTTAACTGGTTCCACTCCTTTTATCAGTCCCACTTCTTTTCCTGTCAAATCCCACACTTTCTCTGTCACTGTTCCCTGTAATTCAGCTGGTAAGTCAGTCACTGTAAGCATCGGGAATAATATTATCAAAGGGTAATCTTCATTTGCGGTTTCGGCTTCCGACTCTGAGAACTGACCATCATCCCCTTCATCATCACTGTTTGTCTGTACCTCAATTCCATCATTGGAACAAGTAATCAAGCATTTCGTCTTACACAGCAAGTCTCTTCCCAGTAGGGACATGGGACTTGAATCACAGACTACAAACTTATGCAGTCCCTGGAAGTTGCCAATCTCAACTTGCACCGGATCCGTAATGGTTTGCTACTCCGACCACTTTTAAGGTATGCCCCGAAAGTGGCAATTTCGGAACCTCTGCACTCCTAACTGTGGAGCGTGTAGCTCCAGTATCAACCAAGAATAAAACCTTGTGACCCATTACCTTCCCTTCTACATAGGGTCCCCTCTGATCTACTTCTAGGGACGCTGCAAGCCTGCACTCTTCACTGTCTGAACTGTCATCCGACCATTCCTCATTCATTTCATCTTCACCACGCAATGGGAATTGCTGTACTGTATTATTTTGGCTCATCACTTGACCTGTGACCTGCTGAGGAAGCATCACCTGTTGCTGTCCCATTGGAGCCATTGGTAGTTGCATTTGCTGTCTAGGTACCATGGGAAGCTGCTGTTGTACTTGCTGCATTTGCGCTGGCTGGACACGCAGCATTTGCAATTGCTGTATGGGCTGTAACCCTTGCATTTGAACCATGTTATTTTGAAAGTTCGGCTTTTGATTTCTCAATTTTGGACCTCTCATATTTTGCAATGTACCGACATTAGTGTTTTGTTGAACGACACCATCCTGCACCACATTTGGGCATTCCCGCTTCCAATGCCCCACGCCCCGCACGCGTGACATGGTGACATCCTTTTCATCCCTTGTACATCATTTTGAACTACAACAGTATTCAAGTCTGGACCGCGATTCACAAAACCTCGACCTCGGCCTCTCGGTTGCGCCTGAATCACACCATTCCCTTGCGGTTGCTGTTGTATCATCTGCTGAATTCCATTTCCCTGCATACCTGCCTGTGCAGCCCTTATCTGCATCACCATCACTTTCTCCTTCAACTTTTTCTGCTTCAACTCAATCTCGTCACTACAATATTTCTCATACTGCAACACCTCATCAATCGGCTTCGCTTGCCAACAGATCAAATGATTCTTAATCATCTGGCTAACCTCTGGTCTCAGCCCTTCAACAAATCTGAACACGAGATGGTTCATGTCTTTCGGCTCAATGGTCTCAGTACCACTGTAATGTTTGAATGCCTTCAACAACTTCTCATAATAAGCATGTATTGATTCCTTAACCTCCTGTGAGGTCCGGTCAATTTTCTGCCAATCAGTCACTTTCGGCAACACTTTTTGCTTCAAAAACTCAATTACTTTGTGATAGTACTTCATCACCTCCTCAGAGGGTGCTCCGGTCACCTTATCCCTTGCCGGCTCCTGCGTCGGCCAGTCTACCCCTCACTTGCACTCAAGCCAGAAGTCGGGCGGAACAATGATCTCAAACAAGGTATTCAGGTCTTCCCAGAGAAACTTCGCAAGCTTCACAAACCTATCTGTTTGTTGGTACCACTCCATCGGTTTCTCCCTCAACCTGGGATTATCATTTGTGAAAGATAGGATGTCTCCCCTGGACCACGGTACATGAATTAGAACCCCACCAGCTGTTTCTCTCATTGGTAGCATCTTTACTGATTCCTTATCTGGTGAAGCTTTAGCTTTACTCGATCCCGGACTGTCACCTTTCTCCTTATCTCTTTTCTTTGCCCATCTGCCTTCCCACTTTTCTAAGGCTCCCCAGATCTGAGCACTTTGCAATATTTCCCTCTGATGTGCTTTCATTCCGGCAGACCTCATATGCTCGAAGTCTTTTGAGTCAAAGTCTAACCTGTAACTTCTTTTCAAATGTTTAGTATTCCCAATGTCAATATTGTATTTTTCTGCCAGGTTCGCTAATTTCTGATGTACCTTACCTACTTCTTTAGTAAACTTAGGGCACAGATATCTCAATTCTGCTTCGGTGTATGACTCTAATCTGTTTACCCCCATTGTTCCTTCCACTAATTCAGCAGCTTCTACGCCAAATCTCACAAAGTTCAGATACTCATCTTTCCCTAACCTTTCCGGTTCCACTGCAGTTACTGTAGTCTTTTGCGAGGCATAGGTCTTCTCTAACCACTCATTTAACTGTTGTACCATAAAACCTTGCAGTGAAATGTTCCCTGCATACATCATTGGCGACTGTGAAGCATTCGTACTTATCGTTTGTGGGGTTAACATTCCTAGCCCTGCCTGTCTCATTGCCTCCAACGGTGCTTCAGCTGGGCTAAGGTTTAACAAAGACCTCGGTTTTTCAACCGCTTGCTCTCCTGGGGCCATTAACTGGGGAGTTCCTATGGACCCTCCTCTTATTACATCTTGGGTCATTACTCCCTGATCACATACACTAGGCTTACCTTGTGCATACAATGGCACCGGTGGACCAACAGTAATCGGCAATGATATTGCAGCTGGTGTCTGACCTGGTCCCAAACCTCGTGGAGCAGCAACTCCAAAAGTCTGATCCAGTGAAGCTGGGGCAGGTATTAAAGGAGGTCCTGCTGCTGGG
Source organism: Pleurodeles waltl (assembly GCF_031143425.1). Classification (NCBI taxonomy): domain Eukaryota; kingdom Metazoa; phylum Chordata; class Amphibia; order Caudata; family Salamandridae; genus Pleurodeles; species Pleurodeles waltl. Next base: position 484,516,123 of record NC_090438.1, on the reverse strand, counting down.
TTATATCCCGGTATCAGTTGTGGCTGCGGCTGAGGCAGCAACTGCTGAGTTGGCTCAATCTGCACTAACCTCGACTTTGTATATATCGGGTCTGGTGGCACTATCAGATTTGTAGTAGTCTCTAGTACTGGGACGTCTGGATAGATCCTCTGTATCTGCGGTGGAGGTTGCAACTGTATCTGCATGTCTGGCGCAGTGGGTACACTGACACCATTCTGTATCAAACCCGTATCACTAGTCTGTACTGTATCAGTAACTCCCTTCTCCTGCGTCTGGTTCCCAGGATCTGCACTAGTGCTTGGGACATTGTCGCTTACCGTATAAGGTGGTGGACGATCATGTAATATTCGATTTAGAAATTCTTTGTTATCTGAATCATCTTCTTCTTCCCAAGATCTCTTAGTTTCTTTAGGCTTACTAGAGTCTTTGTCTGTTTTACATGTGGCTTTCTTTCCCTGTGCCTCATCCCCCTGTGTTATTGCTGGGAACAATTTTAATCCATCAACTATTCCCCGTCTCCACATTTTGCTTTCATTATCCCACCTAGCTTCCGCTAAAGTCTTTTCTGCCCTTTTTATTCTTCTTTGGAATTTTTCTTGTCTCTGTTTAATAGCCATTAGATCCCAAATTGCTAAAGCCTCATACTGGGCTGGCCTCGGAGGTGGCTTCTGAACACTTAACATCCTCCTTAAATTCTCTAGAACTTTCGTATTGAACGTTCCGTGTTCTGGGAACGCCAAACATCCCTCTTTTTCTGTCAATTTGCGCCACTGTTTCATCCATAAACAAGGTGCGACACCTTTTTCCTCCATGACTATGTAAGCTGGAGTACCCTCAGGCGGTGTAGGCTCCCCTTCACTCGCCATAATGTATGTGTCTCCTTTCAGAGCACTCTTAAAAGCTTTGACAAAATTCATCTTTGCGTCTTTTCTTTTGTTTGTATATTATCAAAATGTGACTTTAATTCCCAGGACACTCTTCACCCACCTTTCTCAATCTATTGTCTCTCACGGACAGCAGCCAATCCGTGCGCGACCCCCCTCGACAACTGACCTATCTCAGCCTCGGCCACTGCTCTCTCCTTCTCAGGTTCCCGCATCCACAAGCAGAATTCAACCTGCAAATCCTACTCTCGACTTGTCAATGGTTCGTTCTAGTGCACTTTAGAACTTGCCAAATCTCCATCGAAGGTTTCACACATACAATTTGACTCAAACTCGACTTGCCAACCACGCCCGATTTACCTATTTAAACCGCACAAATTACAACATAAACCCAAGTGTCTCCTACACTTGTCAATATACTCCGGAGTCTTAGACCACGACGGGTCAGTACATGAACAACCAACCACGTGGATCATTTTGAGCACAAAGTGCCACACTCATATGAAGTACGCCGACTTCCCTACTCTCATACTGCGGAGTACGCCCACTCCTACTAAAACAACATTGAACTGACCTAGATACACACGAACTTCACAAATCACCTGCGAAATGCATAGGCTGAGCAAGGGCAAATTCTACACCACGCATGCTATGATGCCAAGAACATTCCCAACTCACTTAGGCAGGCTCAGAGATCCCGGGAAAGTCATTGTGAATTTAGAAACACATCATACCTCCAATTTGCATTATCTCAGAAAAACTGTCTAAACAATAATTCTCCGTCCTAGGGCCCCAAAGGGCCAAACCGTCGCTCTGCTACCAGAACTGTTAACGCGTTTCTTTATGATAATTTATTACACATCAGGACTCGTTTTCGGCCAATGAATCTTTTGACCCAGTTGAGAGACACCTTAGGACGAGATAGCTAATCAATATTTCAATCAATACATCAATAATGTCATCAATATTTATCAAGATAATGCATTTCACTTTAGTCAAAGTCATTAATCAATTCAAGATTCTACCATGACCTTGCAGCCATGAATAACCACACCAGTTTAGTAGAATTTTATAAGTTTTATTCCCTATTAATTACAGTCTAAAAGCAGATGCATTAATCTCAACACCAAGAAACATAATAGCATGGTCACGATATGGCAACTTTGGTAAGATTTCATTAAAGCAAGAATCACAAACATCAGAACATAACACGGCGTGAACATAGATCAAATTCAACAGAGTGTCAATAACGCGTCAGTTCAACAAAGCATAGTCTTGGTCGTTTGTCTATTTGCGTCAATTTTGGTGAACACCTGTCCTAACCACTCATTAGCATTCGCATGTTGGGCTTCATGCAAAACAATTTAGAACACTAATTTGGAAAACATCTAACTAAGGTCTCTGTTGAAATAAGCAGTTGGTACCTAGAAAGGAAAAGCAAACAGACAAATCACAAATGCATTGTCATAATTACCCTCCAAGGTTTAGGTCAGCACACAGGTTCAGTCTTCGTCTTCAGGACATCAGTCAATTCACCATCAGTCAGATCTCAGCTCCGGGGAATAAGGGCACTTCCCTCATAAGGAGGTAAAGTGTAAAATGGACAAATCTAAGGGCGAGGATGGTTTTAAATAAAGCAACAAGTCACCACGCAGAGTGACAACGTTTCTGGATAAATTCAATAGCATTCCCTACCTAATTCCCTCGACTCCCCGTGACATGGGTTTTTATCCCTTTTTAGTTGTACATTCCCCCAAAATGTTATTGGACATTTGTTATACCCCACTATCTTTAACTTATCAGAAAACTCATTAGGTCACCTAACTCTTCACCCCACATTATTTTACAAGTCTTTGATTGGTCCCCATAATTGACGTCTTCAGAGGTGGCACGCCCCGTATGATTTCATTTTTCTGTAATTCTTTGCACATCTTTGGTCAGTAACTTCATTGTCTTCACCGGTTTGAATGACCTTGTACATTACATTAATCTACATTGTTTCATTTCATTTATTCTACAAACAAGGAAAAAGGCTATGAGAACGGATCTAACATGATTACATTCGTCTTCTAGTTTGAAGTAAAAGAACATACGGTCGTGTCCTTTTATGAGTCAGCACACTGTAAAATAGAAAAATACATTTAATACGAGAGCCAGGCAGCTAAGCTTCGGCTCATGCCAACTTAAGGCCTATGGGGATTTCAGCACAGATTCAATAATGCAATCATTAGTATAAACTTATTTAAACATAATATAAACATTTTAGTCATCATTATTGGTCTACGTATACATTGGTGGCCACTCCCCGTGGTCACATTTCAGGTGCACGTTTTAAGCAAAATCACTATTATAGTTTTCTATGCAGCATTGTCACACATTAATTCATACACATTTCACGTTAATATATATTATATAAGCTACGCTCTCTCACTTGTTAGCAATAGCTGATAATTAACAACAGTGATTTTGCTGTGAATAAAATGAAATAAAAATGTTTCAATTGTGAAAATATAGGACTGTGAGTTAAACATTACCAAGGTCTCTGGAAGGTGTAGTAGCCTTCAAGATGTCTCAATCACTCCTGGTCATTTCTTCACACCACTCTTGGCTCTCTTACACCCTTTTCTCCCCACATCTTTCTGAAATCCTCCATCTGCATATCTCACACCTCACCTCTTTCCTCTTCAGCACCCTCTCCAGTAGAAGAGTTATGGACACCTTTGTGAACTGTCTCCACCTTATCTGAGCCACCAAAGAACTGATGTATCAGGGTAAACAGTTTTCTGCTGTGAATTGAGCATTTTTATTTGGAACACAATTTTATTAAGGGCACAGACAGGCAGGGGTTTCCTGGGGAGAAATAATGCTTCTAGGTACTGTGGCATGGTTACTTCATTTGCTGATTCTGAATTCAAAGACTTTTCCACCAATGTATTTTTTTAAAAGTGTAGTCTAAAATTGAAGGCCCAGCATTTTCAAATGCTATTGGTAGAATGAGAGGATGCATCATATTCTCCCCTAGAACACCATGCACGTCCATAAAGGCCAGGATTTGCAAAGACCATGGGTAGGTCAGAAATTTGCTCCTATGATTATGTACATGCTTCGAGATAATTTATGATTTTCAAAGGGGCTTTGGCACGTTGTTGCCCATTTTGGCATTTCCACCACTACCACACACTTAATTGGAAGATCTGAGAGAGTGTTGATCCATTTGTAATGCTTTTATAGCCCCTTGGGAAGTAACAAAACACAATTAACAGCCATCTAATATTAATGTGTTCTTTAATACAAAGGCTTAAGAAATGAAACTGTATATTAAATACATAACTATAAAAACGAGAAGACGTGTACAGAATTGTTAGTGCTCATTTTCCTCCTTCCACTCATATTACCACAAGGCCATGCAGAGTCTGCATTCGACCTTGTACAAAACAAAGCAAAACAAAACAAAGCAAAACAAAAGAAATCAAGTCCAACACGAAAAATACAACTAGCTGCTTTCAATGAGATGCTCGGAAGAGCTCGGTCTCAGCGTGGTAAATATGGCAGAGCAGTGCGCAATGTGACTGGAGCCATGAATAAACAGGCCCAGATTAGCTCGCCCTTTGACCTCAAGACACCTGTCAAGATTCATACAAAGATGATGCGTGACCAACCATTCAGTCCGTGCTGGAATTCATTTCAGTGTTCACCCATCCTTCAGTTTCCTCACATATTATATTTTCAAAGCATGTTGTGGTGGGGGTGGGGATTGGGGTTGGAAGAGGCATGCATTTCCGAAGTGGTGACTCATTGTCAGAAAAACTTGATTGCTTTTACTCCGTTCCTGAGAGCATGCCAAAGGACGCTGCTGATCCTGAATAGAGGCAATCTTTGCTCTCTGTAGGAGATGGTGCTCCCTGCAGAATTCACGCAATGGTAGCAAACTCCTGTAAATCTGACTTTTTTTAAAATGCACAGTACACATTCATCTACCTAACGTAGAACTGTAATACATTTTGTGGTGAGCTTTTAAAAAATGTTCTGTTTCTGAGAGCTCCCAGATTTCCCACTAGCCTGGCAGTTGGAGCTTTAGAGACAGTTATTCAACTATTATAGAAGCACGTAACCCCAGTCTTGGAATTTTGAGGTGGCCTCGACCCTCTCATAAGCACGGCTTTAGACCAGACCTTACTGCAGTGCTGTTCAGATTTCCATTTGTCACACAGTATTAACCCGACTTTCTCGCCATCAGCGGAACTGCTGGTTTTGCCGACATGTATGGTGCTTTCCACAGGTATGCTAAACATTTTTGATTTTTTTTTTTTTACCATAGCACGTGTTGAAATGTTGCCCGTTTATGTGCTGAGCTAGAGTGGGGAGTGGAGAGATTTCACTGTGGCGCTCCCCATAAATCCCTATGCTTAGAACAGTCCGTGCTTCATGTTGGGCACTCCTGCACGCCATCTGAGACATAGTGCTCTGCAAAGAGACACCACCTCAGTCTGATATAGAGGAGGTGGTTTCCACGTCTAAAGGGGAATTGGAAAACTTAATTAAAGAAACTATGAATGCTGCCTTGGCGGAATCTCAAGACAAAAGGCCAAAACTCAACAGTGATGCTGACAAAGACGAAAATGAAGGGCCCAAAGGAAATTATGTGCAGAAGCAGCAGTTGGGGGAACACCAATCAATCAATCATTCAGTAGATCTGTAGAACGCTTCTTGTCACCCTTGAAGGTATCCAGGCGCTGACAGGGTCAAGTTGATTAGCCGAGTAGCCAGGTCTTTAGGTCTTCTGGAAGAGATGGGGAGGTCCAGAGATGAAAGGCTAGTCCATTCCATGTCTTCACTGCTAGGTAGGAGAAGGAGCGACCTCGGCATCTGCTACATCAGATGTGGGGGTGAGGGTTAGAGAAAGGGAAGCAGAGCAGAGGTGTCTGGTGGGGCTGATGGAAGTTCAGGTGGTGGTTCAAGTAAGCAGGTCCGCAGTTGTGTAGGGCCTTGTATGCATGGGATCTTTCTGTACAGAGAGCCAGTGGAGTTCCCTGAGGTAGGGGATGATATAGGTTTGTCTAGGGAGATCCAGGATGAGTCTGGTTATGGCACTCTGTATAGTAAGTAGTCATAGAAGGAGGTGAGCTGCGATCCTTAGGTAGAGAACTTTGCCGTAGTCCAGTTGGCTGGAGATGAGGGCATGGGTGATGGTCCGTCTTAATCTTTGGGTTAGCCAATAGAATATCTTATTAAGCATGCAGAGGATGAAGAAGCAGGATGATGAGATGGAGTTGACCTGAGTCGTCATGGTTAGCTTGTTGTCCTGACTTAAGGATAAGGGCCACATGCACCAACGTTTGGTTTTGCGAGTCGCAAATTGCGAGTCGCAAAACCGAATGTTGTATAGTGTCAATTACACTATTAGCAATTCGCAATAATCATGAGGTGGGCATTTGCGACCCCCTTGGGAATGGCAGCCTTCACAGGGATGGTGGCCTGCTGGAGACAACAGACCACCATGTCTGTGACTGCTTTTAAATAAAGCAGTTTTTGTTTAAAGGAAAACGAGATGCATTTCAAAATCAAAAAATGAAATGTTTTTGTTCTATTTTTTCAGAGCAGGCAGTGGTCTGCAGGACCACTGCCATCTCTGAAAAAATGTTTTCACTGACATTCACAAAGTGGAAGGGGTCCCATGAGGACCCCTTCCCGTTTGCGAATGGGTTATCACCAGTGTGACACTGGTGCTAACTGCGATTGTTTTGCGACCGCATTTGCGGTCACAAAACAATCATACATAGGACTGCGAGTCGCAATTAGGAAGAGAACACCCCTTCCCAATTGCAAGTTGCAATCCCTTTTTGCGATTCAGTAAAAAGTTTACCGAATTGCAAAAATCGGTTTGAACATGGGGAAGTGCATTGTAAAGGTTGCAAACAGCCCGATTCGCTGTTTGCGATGTGCAAAAGCCTTCGTACTTGTGGCCCTAAGTTCCTAGCATAGTCAGTGGGGGTAGGAGTAGGTCCAAGTTCTGATGGCCACTAGGATGCATCGAATGGGGAGCTTTTGTTTTTGAAGATCAGTACCTCTGTCTTGTCCATGTTGAGCTTCAGGCAGTTCATCCAGGTATACACATAAAAGAGGTTCTCAAACTTCAAGAAAGTCCTCAACAGCAAGATGATGATTTTTTTGTATAAGTACACTACATCAAGGATAGATGATTCATCTTTCCTTGATGTAGTAATGAATTTATTACTCAAAGAGTGGAGAAGTTTCATCCCTGAAAACATTATCAAAAAGATACTCATTAAAACACTTTCAAGAGAACTTTTCACAGGTTTCTAAAGTCAGTTTAGTATTAGCCATCATGAATTCATTCTCCTCTCTGGCATCTGAAGAAGTGTCTAATACAGAGGTTGTGAAATTAATGATTGAATTGTCATTTACAGGTCATATTTGGCAGCACGTTTCTCTGTTAGGGATGAAATGTACACAGTTTATGTGTCTCAAGGCGTATTGAAAAATGTCCAGTCTGATTACGAGTTGTGCGGTTAATTCCATCTGGATGTAAGAACATTGAACACATTTATCCTTTGCCCATCCTTATTAATGATAACACGGCAAAACATATTTAGCAATTTTTTTTTTGTAAGAATGGACTTGTAAGACTCATAATTCCAAGCACCAATACATAAAGAGAGCAGTATTTGATGTCTGCCCTGGATGATCAATACTACCAGTTCAGAGCATTCCCCGTCTGTCTTTCCACTTCTCCAAGAGTAAAAGTATTGGCTCCTGTTGGGGCTGCTTTACAATAACAATGGGTTCCGATCTTTCCTTTATTTTGATGAATGGCTCATTGTTAATTCTTCTTTCTTTAAGGCTGAATCAAGTCTGAACAAGATTTGCAACTGCCTGGGCCCCCTGGGCTCAATTATCAATTGACAGAAATCCAATATGATTGCAGAACAGAAGAAAACATTTACCAGGGCACCGTTCCACACTCAGAAGGGACACGATTTTCTGACTGAGATAAGAAGAGTTAATCTGCAAGTGCAATTCGAGGAGGTATTATTGCTTCCACAGGTATCAGCCAAGGATTGGTTGAAAGTTCAAGGGGTGCTGTCGTCTACAACTGTGGTGGTCACAGCCACATAATGCCACTGGTTGCACATCTTCTGGGTGTAGTTGTCAGTTAGACTGGTTGCTCATCTTCTGTCCTCTGGAGTCCAGAGACGTTGATCTTATGATGCTGATATTGAGCAAAGTAGAACAAGACTTACAGTGGTGGTGGATTCCACAAAAGCTATGGGAGGGAGTTTGCTTGAATGATCCAGTCCTAGCAGTAGTGACCACAAATGGAAGTTTTTTGGGTTAGAGGACAACTCTATGGAATATTCATCTGAAACAGGGCTGGTCTTAGTAAAAGAGAATACAATCCTTCTCACTTTTGATGTGCTGTGCATCCTGTTTGCCTTGCTGCAAACTATGCCACTTTACACCGTTCCACAGAAAATCCAAAATGGCACAGAACTTCAGTCCTTGCAGGAAGTCTGTGTTCCAGTCAGGGATACTTTCTTTCTATCGCTCCTCTGTGTATTTATATATCTCAACCTCTATTTTTTTCTGTGTCTGCATCTACATCAGACTCAGTCTCTCTTTGCACACCAACATCTACAGTATTCTTGGGGCCCACAAAAATATATATTTCAAATGTTTTGTGTGGCCCTGTTTCTGAAAGTTTGTTTAGCATGGTGCAGGTTTGAATTACCAGGAAATGGGGAATGAAATTCAAACTTCGAAGTTGTTCCGAACAGGTGTCCTCAAAAAAGTCTTGCTAGGGAGACTGGAAATCAACAAGACAACACTGAGTGCTGGTGTGAGTTTACCTAGGTAAGAACCAGAAATTTTCTGTCTTAGAACTCAGGAAGTACTCGTTGTCAGTCGTCACTTGTTAATTTACAGACTTGAATCTTTTACTTAAATATAGGTTTTGTTGATTTGCACCTTTTTCACAGCTTTGTTTCTTTCATGAGCATCTGAAATCTGCAAGCATAAACCATCTTACTGTTATTAAATCACCCTGTGCCACCTTCAGCTATCTACCATGCAGGCTGCTTGGAATTATCATATGCAATGGTGAGGAGTTGGTTAGGAATGGTCCCTGTTGGACTTTTTAGTTTAGGCAGGGTCATCCCCAATCTTTTTGCCTCCTGCCTCCTATTTTGTCTGACCTGTTGCTGTTGGCTTTTGAACTCTGAGCACTTTACCACTGCTAACTAGTGCTAAAGTGCATATGCTCTCTGTGTAAATTGTATGTAATTGGTTTATCCATGATTGGCATATTTGATTTACTAGTAAGTCCCTAGTAAAGTGCACTAGAGGTGCCAGGGCCTGTAAGTCAAATGCTACTAGTGGGTCTGCAGCACTGGTTGTGCCACCCACATAAGTAGCTCTGTAATCACGTCTCAGACCTGCCACTGCAGTGTCTGTGTGTGCAGATTTAACTGTAAATTCGACTTGGCAAGTGTACCCACTTGCCAGGCCTAAACCTTCCCTTTTCTTACTGTAGTGAATCCTAGTTTGTTTTAACGGGTTAACAGGAGTTAGCTTAGCCGTAGGCTTGTAAACTCGTGCCCCCGTCACCCAGTGACTTTTAACCTACTTAGCTTGATCTGGCTTAGTCCATTTAATTATTTATTTCCTTTAAAATGGCGGCCTTGTTTATAGTCAGGCCACTTGTTATGGGTTCTATTATCAGTGTCACTGCGCCAAGGCGTCAAGATCAAGCACGAAAGACAAACATACAGTAGGCATTCACACTTAGGGATTTTCCCTCTCTATACTTTCGAGGGATTGTTGATATTAATTGCCGTCCCAAGCATGCCTGTTATCTATTGTTATGAATAACACTTATGTCAGGGGACCTTGTAGATCTGTATAAATACAACACACTTTTAGACAGATAATGAGAGGGATTCCGACCAGAGGGCATTGCCACCATCGCTGATACCGATGCTGAAGTCATCTTGACACTGATCCAGTCTTCGTGTCCCTGCGGAGTCTGAGATAGAGACCTCATTCCAAGGTAACGAGGGTTGGGGGCTCCTCTCATGGACACGGTTTTGGCAGATTAGGTTTAACGAACCCAGCTCTTCCTTTTTAGGTAGGAGGTTAGTACTACTCTCCTTAGGGTATTAGGGCTTATTCCATCTTTTAAATATACATATATTTCTTTCATATATTGCATAATGGTGAGGGTCTTTATAACAATGACTCTCCTCTTTACAATACTGTTGCTTGGTAGATTCATTATCCTAATCATTGCAGTTCATGCAACTTATCACAAATTGCAGTTATGTTGAATAAAAACTATTGTAACTTTACTGCATCTGTGTTATTGCCTTTGTTTGTATGAGACATAACAAATCTGTGAGAAAAGGGTCATTTCCGTTTAACCGCGACAACCCTGAGATATTGTATTTTGAGTCCATGCGTAAGCGACTGCTACAAATCACCTTTTACTATTGTGTTTCTGGTGAGGTACTGCTAGTAAGCCGGTAAGGTTTGGACAACAGTTACAAATAGTTGTAGGAAGAGACTTAGTCACCTACAAACGAAAGTACTGTCATCCTGAGACCAGCAGTCTTGCTCAGAGCAAGAGTCCAAACTACGACATGGCGCCACCAACGATGGTGTTTAGGCACTAATTTACGGTTACCCTGATTATCGCTGTCTCACAGACAACAGGTACCCTCAGTACCATTATACGGAGACGTCCGTGGTCTTTGGGAGAATCCTCCTCAGCCAAACAGGTAACTCCTAAATAGGCTGTAGGTTGTTCGAGCTCGAACTCACAAAAGGAAAAAATTCCCCTATTTTGGTGTTCCGCTTCTCTAAACAACTATGGCTAATACCATAGACATTCCTGTGAATGCTAGACATGCACTTACACAACATTTATTAGCACATGGCCTTACAGAAGAGGGTGGGGAAGTTACTTTGATTATAGAAGCAACTGAAGCATACCAAACGGAAACATTTTACTGTTGGGTTGCCTTTCCTGAGGCTGACCAACGAACGCACACATTTCACACTTATGACATTGCGGACGTACCCGTAAGGTACGAAGCATACCAGTATCATGAAATATCGCTCACATATCAGGAGCATCAAAACTGGTTTGAAGGCGCCCTACCACATATACTGCGATGAGTGAGGCTAGGTCCTTTAAGTAATGAAGGGCCTACGTGGCCCATGTTTGCCACATATACACCTCACCCAGGCATACAGACTATGCCGCTTGTAGATTTAAGGATATTATATAATGAATTAGTGGCATTATATAGACGATTGGTCCAGTTCGTAATGCGAACAATAAACACTACACCAGCGCGTCCAGCACCGCCAGTAGCTGGTGGATATCAATTGGCTACTGGGATTAATCCACAAACGGTGCATACCATTATGGGTAAAGTGCCCTCGGATCGAGAAAAAATACCGTTCTGGATTGCTCAGAAAACAAATCAGCTGGAAGCTGTGTTCCCCCATACGGGGCCACAGGAGAAACATAGATTGCTCACTATGTGCTTGCCATTCGGGATGGTTCCATCGGTTGATGAATGTGCCACTTGGGGTACAGTCTTTGCTGCCGTTTATACTACCACGCATGGTACCCCTACACTGGCCAATTTGCCGGAAGTGTTGAAACAAATACAAAATGAGCATGGGGCTGCACCGGCCCTAGATCTGGGGATGAAATTGATGCGTAACTTTGACGCCGTCTCCTCGATAATATTAAGTAATATTAAAGGGGAAGCAGTAGCACTGGCGATACGCCAGCGTCTCCGGGAAACTCCACACCAGGAACAAGAGAGACAGCTACCGAAAATAATATCTGATACCTATACTAGTATAGGACGGGATGGGCTGGGAGCCAAACCTAAAAAATTGGACATACCGAGTACCACCCATAAGGAAAATACAAGGCAAGCACTAGAGGGGTCTAAAAAACGCTGGGACAAACAAAAGGATTTCAAGGATAGGAGAAATAAAAGAGCTGATTCTCCGCATCCAGAGTACTCCGACAGGAGATATAATTTCAGGAATAGGGATAACATTAGAACTCCAGACAGATATACTGATTCACGTCCTTCTTGTTCCTTTCAGGACGCACTGGATAAACGTAGCGAGAGAGGGGGCCGTCAAGATCGACGTCCGGAATACTTGAAAGAAAAGAAAGACTCGCTGCAGTCTACCATTAAAAAAGAAGAAAAGACTCCTCAGCAGAAGCCACAATTTAAAAAGAAGAAAGTGGCAGCACTGACAGTTAAAAATGCCAGTACTATTGAGAACACTGTTGAGGAACAAGAGGTGGGCAGTGACTCTGTTGGACAGCGCGGCAGAGGTCACGATATGTCGCCAGAGTCTGAAAGATCATCTGGATGCGACAGCAACTAGCGATTACATCGCAGTTGAAACGGCGGATGGCCGCGTACTTCCACCCGATCGGGTTTTTGATTTAACAATTCAGATAGAGGGAGACGTGGAACGCATTATTAGTGTAATATTTTGGGATGAACTTACTAGTGATATCCTGTTGGCCGAGAGAGACTGGCCACCTGAACATGTCCGCATGCTCCCACATGGGGAAGATGTCATTTTGCCTTCTTTCTCCGATCTTGTTCCGGAGACAGACAAACAAGCATATGCTGCTGAATGGGCTTTAGCACAGGCACCTGCATTATACAGTAATCATGTAGGATGGGACAAGGACATGTTATTCCCGTTCAGTCTACACCACACCCGCAGCCACAATACCCTGTTAAACATGAAGCAAAAGCTCCAGTGACGGAGATACTGTCACAACTTGAATACCAGGGAGTAATTGAGCCCTGTACATCGGCAATGAATAATCCGCTATTTCCCGTTGCGAAACCTGATCATTCATATAGAATAGTGGTTGATTATAGGCACTTGAATAGTCATGCACGCACTTATGCTATACAAAATTCACACAGCACAGCGCTAATTAATAATATAGTGCGTAAAAAATACAAAACTACATTGGATATATCTAATGGTTTTTTCTGCCAGAATTTAGCACATGAAAGTAGAGACCTAAGTGCATTTTCCTATGGTTCTCAGAAACGCTTTTGTCGTTTACCACAAGGCTATAAAACAGCCCAGGACTGTTTTCGGCCCGTGTCACATCAATCTTACAGGAGCTTGATTCCGAGGCATTATCATATGTGGATGATATCTATCTCACTGATGACACCCTTGACATTCATCTTGCCAGGGTCGATCGGATAATTTTGGGATTTGCCACCTTCGGATATAAATTTAATTTTAAGAAAAGCAAGATAGCATTTCTTAGTGTATTGTTCCTAGGATATGAACTATCAAACGAGGGGAAGAGCCTGGCCCTGCACTTCCTAGAGAAGTGTGCTCAGCTACAGCCTCCGAACACGCTTAAGAAATTGCAGTCATCACTGGGTTTCTTTAATTTTGGCAGAACATATATTCCAGATTATGCTGAACGCGTAAAGCCACTATATGACTTAATTCAGCCCAATTATTCTAGCAGGCGATGGACAATTGAACACACACACATCCTAAGGGACATACAACGAGACATGCTAGAAGCTAGACATTTGTACACACGGGACAATAAAACGAATTTGGTTATCAGAATAATAGCTGGTGCCCTATGATTTACCTATGTCACCTTTAATGAGGGTGACACAGTGCCAATAGCATTCAAATCACATTTGTACTCCAATGCAGAAAAACGTTTTGCTCCTACTGAAAAAATTCTGACGGCAGTTCAGATTGCCATCATAAAGGAGAGACCGCTTGCCCAGGGGAAACGCATTGTTGTTGTCTCCCCGGTTCCGGCCTTAGAGGCTGTCACTAAAGTGAGCGTTCCTAACGCTAAGGCATTGCATCCACGCTGGATTCAATGGGCAACATCTCTGACCGCCACTGATGTTGATTATGTGTTTGACCCAAGGCTTCAGACACAAGAATTTCTCCAGTATGAACAAGAGTACCCCGCTCCCTTACATATATTGCCAATAGACAGTTATGATACAATCATTTATACTGACGGATCGGCAGTACCGGCTGTGGGTACTAAACATCAATACTCGGCAGCTTGCGCAGCCGTGTGCGGGGTAATGGAAGACGGAGTTTTTCATCCTCATAAAACATACACTCAGACCTTAGGGGACTGCACAGCCCAGTTGGCCGAGCTTAAGGCTCTTCTTCTAGCGCTCGAACATTCAGAGCCAGGAACACAGACTTTGATCGTCTGTCATTCGTATTACTGCGTCCAGTCATACAATGAATACCTCAATCATTGGATACTGAACGGGTTTAGAGATTCTAAAGGGAACACCATTAAACACAAAATATTGTGGGGAAGGGTGGCTGATCTTAAGGATAAGCTGCCATGTGTCCATGTAGTTCATACATTGGAGCACCAACGTGTAGTAATACATGTTGCCGGTAATACATTGGCTGACGAAGCAGCCAAAGCTTCAGTAGCTACGGCTTCTGTGGCTGCAGTGACTCGTTCTCGGACGAGGTTGGATAATGAAATACTGATTGCCGTTAAAGCCTCGGCTGCAGGCAAGCCCCTTCTGAAAGGATACCCTACGAACTATACATATCATATCAGTGCACAGAATGTTGCTTTTGCAACAATTCCTGATGTTGGTGATCGAGTGATCCCAAATGAAGACCAAAGATTGGAACTGATTACAGCTGCACATGAGGGTGTCGCTTCTGCACATGCTGGTATACAGGCCACTATCACCATTCTACAACAACGGTACTGGTGGCCTGGTCTATGCAGACGGACTAAACAGTATGTCCTTTGCTGTGACATTTGTCAGCAGATGAAGGGCTCGAATATCAGACGCCCTCCGCAGACATCTCTCTTAGTGTCAGACAAACCACTCCATTGTGTGTACCTGGACCATTGTGGTCCTTTGCAACCTGATGGTGCATACAAATACATTTTAGTGGCTGTAGATTCCTGTTCTAGATTCCTGTGGGTATGGCCACAGCGGTCGGCTGACGCCCGGACTGTTATAAAAGATTTGCTGATCTTTATCGGTACATATGCGGTTGCAGCATTCCATTCGGACCAGGGCCCTGCATTTGCCTCTAAGGCTTTCAGGGACACCATGAGGATGATGGGTGTTGAACTCCATTACTCCTCACCATACCATCCCGAGGGAAATTCGGTCGTGGAGAGGTGGAATCGTGATCTAAAGCAGTCCTTAACAGCTCGAGTATTAGGTTCAGGCCGCAGTTGGTTACATCACCTATATGGGGTCCAGAGAGCACTGAATAATCTGCCAAGACGGTCCTTGAGGGGAAAGTCTCCATATGAGGTTCTCTTTGGGACAACTATGTATGTTCCCGATCTTGATGCCCCTGGTATGGTGGCAGCAGAAACACCATTTGACATAAAAGAACGTCTCGCTGTTTTACAGGAGCTTCAACAATTCCGTGATGATAAATCATCTGCAAGCGCTGCCACCTTGGGAATAAGGGATTTGGCGAAAACTTCGACTGGCTGGATTCCTAGCGTTGGGGATCTGGTTTGTGAGAAGATCGCTGTGAAAAAAGAGTTTGGTCCAGAATACAGAGCACCTGTACCGGTCTTGGGAATAAAAGGCACCAGGACTGTCATCCGTCCGCCATTGTCTGGTTCCAAATCAAACAGATTCATCTCCATTGATGACATTAAATTACACCATGTGGCCGATTCTTCACAGTAGACCAGGAGGTCCCTTGGGTGGTTCCCGATCCCCTCTCACTACCCAACAGGACATCCCTCTACATAGTAGGATGACCATCGCTACTACTGACTATGCAACTATGTCAGCTGCTGTTCCAGACACTTCCTCAACCATGGGGAGGGCAGAAAATGAACTTTTGTTGGTTCCTGTAACAACTTCAGAGAACACACCGCTACAGGATTTGGCTGTATTTTACACGAACACTTCCACGACTGGTAACGTCATCTATCATGAACCTCCACGAACAGTGGATGGGAATTCGATGAGTCCTGTGTTTGTGGAGACTTCCTCTGGCTATTTTGTGGATATTGATAATTTTTCTTCAGATTCATCCTCAACTGAGACTGACAAACTTTCCAGAGGTAGCAAGTTCTATCAATGGCTTAAAAATAACTATTTGATATATCCATGGAACTATCTCTGGTTCTGTTTGACATTTATTGCATTGTTTTTATGGATTGGTTTTGTGACTGTTTTCTTTTTACTAATTAATGGTCACTATATTGCTGATCGCTCCTCAGTGGAGCCTGTTGATGTAATTTTAACACCGCATCATTCATCACATAAGGTCCGACGTGATTTGTCCCCTGTCAATATTACAGCTATTCCAATTTCTGATGGGATTGTTTGGGACAAAGTTCCGTTCGATATATACGGGCCTACAGAGATAATTCAAATACCATACGTGTTCAAAATTTCTATGTCTGATGTTATTACACCTAATGTTGTCTCTGATGATGGTGATGTCCAAACAGTGGATTCCATGCTAACTGAAATGAAGGACTACTCCGCTTTTGGAAGTGATGATGTATATGATTTTACAATTAATTATGGTGAAATGTTCTGCTATAATAATTGGGGACATCACTACCTGCACCGTGCAACTAGATATAGGCCTCTTTTTAACTACACACAATGGGAACATTGTTCAACACCACGGGTGGGGAGTCCAAAGTATTACAGTGACAAATTCACATACTTTTCTGGGCATGATACAACGAAAGCTGAATCTTATTATTTTAAATTACCTAAGACACACATTAGAAAACTGTTGCTAACAGATACAAAACTGATTAATTCAGATCCCTTTGTTTCCCGACTTTCGATTGAGGGTTATGAATATTGGAAGGACACTATCGATTTTAAGAGTGTATGGGGGACGCAAGATTGGCAGATACAGGGTAGGGAGGCTTTGTTTCGAGCTTGCTTAATTCCTGTGCAAATGATTTTTTTAAATGACACTGTTGAGCAGACATCATGCCTGGGATTAGCTAAAATAAAGGATCTAAACACACCCAGTGTATCCCTACACCGATAAAATGTAAAGATTGGCAACACTTTCTAAATGTTTCTGAGGAAAGGCTGGATGCATTGGTTAAGGCTGGTGACTATAATTCTTCATTTTCCAGTCCCGGGGGATGGTTGGTATGGCCCACCGATACTGATGAGTGTCAAAGGCGTTTTTTGAACTCTTCAGGGTTTTTTTCCATTCATAGACCAGACCCTCGCTTTTTGTAAGGTCAGCATGCTGGTATAATTACAACTTACAGTGTGGGCAAGCTGTGCCAACAATGGGTACAAATGAACACCTTAACAGCGGTGAAACAACACCTGAATACTCTTTCTGACAGTATAGACCTACAAGATTTCCTATTAGGCCCTAGAAAGCAACGCTCGAAACGGTTTTTATATGCCATGTATAATGAAATTTGGAAACTTTCTCAAATTGAGGCTGCTGCACGTTTACGGCAACTTGATAAAGAGAATTTGGAAAACACATTGGCTGTTGTCGACAATGGCATGAACACGCTATCCAACAGGATTTATTCCCTGTCGAATATAGTGTCATCTGCTATTGATATCACTCAGACTGATTTGTCTCGGTTATATCATGGGCAAACACAGCTGCGTTCCATCATGCAGCTGAGTTGGGCATTACAGACGCTGAAAAGTGGCCACATTCCATGGAAATACCTTAATGGGAGTGAACTATTTGCTGCCTTTAATTTTTCCAGGGAACAAGTGACAATGGCTAAAAGAGAGGCTCGTTTCACCTTGCTTCAAGTAGAAAAATTAGATAAGTTGCCCTTCACGGTAGCAGAGAGTCCTTCAACTATCTGGCTCTTACACAGCATTATTAATTTACCGTTTTCAACGTTTCGTTTCTCAAGCTGTCTGAAACATCTTGCAGTGGGACGATATGAACGGCTAGGAGATAGCTTTATTAAGGAAGAGTGGGAGTTGCCCTTTGAGTATCGATGTCTGAACGGCGAACAAGAGGTCTTTCTTAGCGGAAGTGAATGTGAGACTACTGTTCGTCATTCCATGATATGCAAACAGGTGTCTCTTCACGGTCTTTGCAATGCGGGGGTCGCGAATTTGGCCTGTTTTCTGAAGGGTACTCCCGTCCCCTTGATTCGTTCAGTGTTTCATGTTCTTTCTAATGGGAGTTATGTTCTTCTGAGCGATGACAGCTGTTGCGGCTTGCGACCTGGAATTGCCTACGCAATCTCAGTCACGAAGGTCGTTACGTGTTGTGGCCATGTTTTGTTTCCCCCCACACAAGAGATACAAGTATCTGAAATGTGGCCCCACATTGATACTATTAATGTGAACTATGACAAGTTGAGTAGACTGAAGGCGCTATTGTTTCAGAAACAGGTCGCCTTGACATCCGCAAAAGAGACGTATGCTCTCCAGGTTGCGAGATCATCAGCCGAGATACAATCCCTTTTAAATACCGATTTCCCCAAACACTTTGGAGAGTTGGTGTCCAAAATATTCAATGCTTCAAGCACAACTGGGATTGTTCATTTCTTTAAGGCTGTCGGGTCTGGTTTCGTGTCCATCTTCCAGACTGTCTTCGGAGTCATCCCATCAGCCATCCATTCACTCTTTTCCAGTGTGTTTGGTGGCTTTCCAATTATTTTGGCTTTAATTGGCGGAGTACTACTGCTATTTGTTCTGATTCGCGGTGGTTGTTTTTTTCCAGCGACACAGAGTAATGGAGCCGCTCCCGTCAACGCCGCTGTGCCGTGAACGCATGGTTCGGATCTTCGGTACACCTTTGCTGGTGGAACTGGAATTTGACTGGTCATTGTCATTCCGGCCTCTACTGTGGTGCGTACAACCGGTGTTCCGCTGCATATGGTGTCTCTTTGAACATCCGCCTATGGTCTGTCTTGCTGTTGCACCGACATCTCCTGTGGACCACGAACTGCTGATGTCCCCGATGAGGGTTCATACACGGTCATGCCCCTTGAGACTGAGGTTGCTCCGCGAGGCCACCTATGAGCCTTCTGTTATTCGATCTAACATGGATGAGTACACTACAGCGAGTGTTGATACACCGATGACTATGGCTCACTTCTGCTCTGTGGATCCGTTTGTCTGTCCAGCTCTCGATTTCACTTCAGACGATGTTGACTCATTTTTGAGATCCTTGAATGGTGACTTCGATGACATTCTTCAAGATCCTGCATATAGCACATAATTTGATGAATTCGCTTGCCAGTTCCCGATTCTAATCAAAGAAGCAATTATACTAAAAGTTTGCTATACTTGTCATGGTTGATATTAAAGACTCTGAAATGTTTTTTAGAAACAAATTTTATAACACAGCATTTATTTTTTCGTTAAGTTTTTTGGCTTTTTAGTTCAGTAGCAGCTTTTTAGCGATTAGGGTTTTCTTTACCTTCATCATACGTGTTACGGCAATGGGGAGGGTGTAGTGAATCCTAGTTTGTTTTAACGGGTTAACAGGAGATAGCATAGCCGTAGGCTTGTAAACTCGTGCCCCCGTCACCCAGTGACTTTTAACCTACTTAGCTTGCTCTGGCTTAGTCCATTTAATTATTTATTTCCTTTAAAATGGCAGCCTTGTTTATAGTCAGGCCACTTGTTATGGGTTCTATTATCAGTGTCACTGCGCCAAGGCGTCAAGATCAAGCACGAAAGACAAACATACAGTAGGCATTCACACTTAGGGATTTTCCCTCTCTATACTTTCGAGGGATTGTTGATATTAATTGCCGTCCCAAGCATGCCTGTTATCTATTGTTATGAATAACACTTATGTCAGGGGACCTTGTAGATCTGTATAAATACAACACACTTTTAGACAGATAATGAGAGGGATTCCGACCAGAGGGCATCGCCACCATCGCTGATACCGATGCTGCAGTCATCTTGACACTGATCCAGTCTTCGTGTCCCTGCGGAGTCTGAGATAGAGACCTCATTCCAAGGTAACGAGGGTTGGGGGCTCCTCTCATGGACACGGTTTTGGCAGATTAGGTTTAACGAACCCAGCTCTTCCTTTATAGGTAGGAGGTTAGACCTACTCTCCTTAGGGTATTAGGGCTTATTCCATCTTTTACATATACATATATTTCTTTCATATATTGCATAATGGTGGGGGTCTTTATAACAATGACTCTCCTCTTTACAATACTGTTGCTTGGTATATTCATTATCCTAATCATTGCAGTTCATGCAACTTATCACAAATTGCAGTTATAACTTGTAGTATAACTTTACTGCATCTGTGTTATTGCCTTTGTTTGTATGAGACATAACAAATCTGTGAGAAAAGGGTAATTTCCGTTTAACCACGACAACCCTGAGATATTGTATTTTGAGTCCATGCGTAAGCGACTGCTACAAATCACCTTTTACTATTGTGTTTTTGGTGAGGTACTGCTAGTAAGCCGGTAAGGTTTGGACAACAGTTACAAATAGTTGTAGGAAGAGACTTAGGGGGTGATTCTGATTCTGGCGGGCGGCGGAGGCCGCCCGCCAGAATTCCGCCCTCCATTATACCGCTCCGCGGTCAGAAGACCGCGGAGGGTATTATGAGTTTTTCCCTGGGCTGGCGGGCGGTCTCCAAAAGACCGCCCGCCAGCCCAGGGAAAAACTCCCTTCCCACGAGGATGCCGGCTCGTAATCGAGCCGGCAGAGTGGGAAGGTGCGACGGGTGCAGTGGCACCCGTCGCGTATTTCAGTGTCTGCAAGGCAGACACTGAAATACTTTGCGGGGCCCTCTTATGGGGGCCCCTGCCGTGCCCATGCCATTGGCATGGGCACGGCAGGGGCCCCCAGGGGCCCCGCGACCCCCCCTACCGCCATCCTGTTAATGGCGGCTTTCCCGCCATGAACAGGATGGCGGTAGGGGGGGTCAGAATCCCCTCGGCGGCGCAGCGAGCTGCGCCGCCTTGGAGAATTCTTAGGGGCAGCGGAAAACCGGCGGGAGACCGCCGGTTTTCCTGCACTGACCGCGGCCAAAGCGCCGCGGTCAGAATGCCCTGCGGGGCACCGCCGGCCTGTCGGCGGTGCTCCCGCCGACCCTGGCCCCGGCGGTCTAAGACCGCCGGGGTCAGAATCACCCCCTTAGTCACCTACAAACAAAAGTACTGTAATCCTGAGACCAGCAGTCTTGCTCAGAGCAAGAGTCCAAACTACGACAGACACCCCTAAGGTAGGCCCTAGGTAGCCCCAAGGGGTGCAGTGTATGGTTAAGGTAGGACATATAGTAATGTGGTTTCTATGTCCTGACAGTGAAATATTGCTCAATTTGTTTTTCACTGTTGCAAGGCCTGTCCCTCTCATAAGTTAACATGGGGGCTACCTTTAAATCTGATTAAAGTGTAGATTCCCTTTGGGAGTGGATGGACATGTGGAATTTGGGGTCTCTGAGCTTACAATTTAAAAATACATCTTTTAGTAAAGTTGATTTTAAGATTGTGTGTTTGAAAATGCCACTTTTAGAAAGTGAGCATTTTCTTGCTTATATCATTTCTGTGACTCTGCCAGTTTGGGATTCCCTTTCTGGGTCAGTTTGACAGTTGGGCTGGTTGCACCTCACACTAGACAGTGACACAAAAGGAGCTGGGGTGTAGCCTGCATATCCTGATGAGCCATCTGTGCTAGAAGGGAGGGGAGGAGTGGTCACTCACACCTGAAAGGGCTGTGCCTGCCCTCACACAATGCAGTCTCCAACCCCCTGGTGAGTATCTGGGGCCTGGCCTGGGCAAGGCAGGATTTCACATTCCAAATAGACTTTACTTTGAAGTGGGTCTACTTCAAAGGAGAAATTGGGTATAAGAAGGGCACCCAAAACCACAGACTGTAGAAACACTTCTGGAACCAAGAGGAACCTCTGCCTGGAGAAGAGCTGAATAGCTGAGGAAGAAGAGCTGCCCTGCCTGTGACTGTGCTTTGTGGAGCTATCCTGCAGTTGCTGCTTCTGCAGAGTAAGAGGGCAAAGACTGGACTTTGTGTGCCTTCCATCTTGAGAAGAAATCTCCAAGGGCTTGATCTAGAGCTTGCCTCCTGTTATTTGAAGTCTCAGGGACAGCAAAGACTTCTCTCTGCCAGCACCTGGAGTCTCTGGAGAGACTCCTACTCTGCCCTGTGGGACCATGAAAGGAGAAGCTGGAAGCCTAAAGACAAGGAAATCCACGCACAGAGCGCCGTGCGGGGAAAAGATTGACGCAAATCTGATCTGTGGCTGAAAAAACGACGCGCCGCCGGCTCCGCAGCTGAGAAACGACGCTCGCAGGAAACGCAACCGAAGAATCGATGCACGGAGCAGGAGAAACGATGCGCAGCATTGCTGACGGAGGCTGGGAGATCACAACCTGCGCTGTGGGGTTTTCGGATCATCGTCCGGCTGAATTTCCGAATCACGTACCGCCGTGCGGAGTTATTTTTGACGCACACCCGCCCGTGCAGGGTTATTTTTGACGCACACCAGGTACAATTTCACGCTAGCAGCGCTAGTGTGTGTTTAAAACTACTTAATGACTCTTTTTGCAGATTTATTGATAACTTGACTTGTGTATGGTGGATTTTTGTTGTTTTGGTCTTGTTTAGTTTAGATGAATATTTCCTATTTTTCTAAACTGGTGTTGTGTCATTTTGTAGTGTTTTCATTAAGTTACTGTGGGGGTCATTCTGACCCTGACGGGCGGCCAAAAGACCGCCCGCCAGCCCAGGGAAAAACTCCCTTCCCACGAGGATGCCGGCTCGTAATCGAGCCGGCGGAGTGGGAAGGTGCGACGGGTGCTGTTGCACACGTCGCGTATTTCACTGTCTGCCAAGCAGACAGTGAAATACTTGTAGGGGCCCTCTTACGGGGGCTCCTGCAGTGCCCATGCCAGTGGCATGGGCACTGCAGGGGCCCCCAGGGGCCCCGCGACCCCCCCTACCGCCATCCGGTTCCCGGCGGGCGGACCGCCGGGAACTGGATGGCGGTAGGGGGGGTCGGAATCCCCTCGGCGGCGCAGCTAGCTGCGCCGCCTTGGAGGATTCCAAAGGGCGGCGGTACACTGGCGGGAGACCGCCAGTGTTGCCGGTCCGACCGCGGCTTTACCGCCGCGGTCGGAATGCCCTTGGGAGCACCGCCGGCCTGTCGGCGGTGCTCCCGCGGTCCTCCAACCCGGCGGTCATTGACCGCCAGGGTTGGAATGACCCCCTGTGTGTGTTGGTACAAATACTTTACACCTAGCACTCTGAAGTTAAGCCTACTGCTCTGCCAAGCTACCAAGGGCATAGGCAGGGGTTAGCTGAGGGTGATTCTCTTTTACCCTGACTAGAGTGAGGGTCCTTGCTTGAACAGGGAGTAACCTGACTGTCAACCAAAGACCCCATTTCTAACAGTCTCTCACCAACTACTAACAACGTCTTGCATTCCATGTTTTAAACATACATTAAAAGCTCACTTCTAAACCTTAAACACTCTTTAAGTGGACCACTGCCGCGCCCTCTTCCTCACAATCCCAGTTTAAAATCACCCTTTACTGCACCCCTCTGCCCATGAATTATGAAATGTATCTCGATAATACTCTGAATGTGCTGTCTTGTCAAAATCTGAACACCAAAAAGCTCTGTATCATGAATTAATATCAACATCAACTCCCACCTGACAGTTTTCCATTACTAATTGTATTTTTGAAGTGGGTGTTAGTATCCAGAAAATTCTTTTTAGCATCTTCAGGCGATGGAAGCTTATTTTTACCATATTGGTTATTTGTGCTCCCATTAACAAATAGTTTTTATCTAGTATATCTCCCATGTTTTTTAATTTTGCTCCTGAGATGGTAATTTTTCAAGTTATTCTGGTCACATTTCAATCAGAAGCGTTATTTTTCAGGCACCTTCTATCAAGATTTCTATTTTGCTTGATGTAATGTAATGTTATGTTATGTTATGTTATGTTATGTTATGTTATGTTATGTTATGTTATGCTAAGGTATGTTATATGACTTTTATTACACACAGTATCACATAGGGTTTTAGCAGGTTCAACTAAGTATCAATTACTTAACTGAAGGGGAAACTTACAACTGTATTATGAAGGGAAAGCCTGCCAAAAAGCAGAAAGTGAATGTCAAAGTCACTAAGTTAACTTGAGCCCATGCCACTGGTAGCTAGAACACAGAGCAGATAGGCTCAGCTTAGGAGAATGTGTATAGTATTTATGCAGTACCAAACCAGTAATAAAGTCAAAACACCAAACAATAAAGATACCAAATGATATAAGAGTTCAATTTAATAAACAAAATGCCATTAAAATGACAAGAATTAATTAAGGGGAACTGGAGATATGACTTTTTCAATTTTTAAGTAAAAAGAGCACCAAAAAGCACACAGTACCAATGACAGTCTTTAGAAATGGTTGAATGGGACCTAGACAAGAACTCAGGCAGACCGCAATTGACAGCAGGCCGGATGCATCGGGCAAGTTTGGATCCGTCAAAGATTTGAACTTCTGACCTACATTTTTTTATGGAGCTCAAAATCATCCAGCCAGGTAAGCCTGAAGCTGCATCTGAATACATTGCATTGAAATAGGATACCTTTGCCATGAGATCCCACTGAAGAGGTCTGAGAAATCCATACATTTTCAAACTTCTAACTTTTCGAGGATTTCTAAAGCAGCTCCTCTGGGTCACTTCTAAAGCTCCCAGGACCTCAGGAACAGCATTTATGGACCAGGACTCACTTCAGCGGATGCCACCAGCAAGGTCCAGTTGGTAATGCCCACTTGAGGAGAAAGGCCTCTCACAGCTTATTGTGTCCCAGTAGTTACACTAGTCAGCCAACTGATCGTTGGAGTCAACTTCTTTGTCCTGATTGCAAGAGGGAGCAGGCTCAGTGGTATATGGCTCCTTTCAGGTCTCATACAGCAAATCCAGTGATCCTCTGATCTTCTGCAGGTCCAGAAGGTGTTCTGTGAAGGGTTCTAAGCAGGGCCTCATTCATGGCTTGTACTAGCCAGTGGATGGGGGTGACTCCTAGACATGCCCTAAGCAATGGATAAAAAGTTTCCCAGGGTCAACCCTTCCTACTTTTGCAGTCACCCCTTTCACCATACTGCAAACTAACACTTTGTTAGACACGTTAGCTTCAGGGTCGTCTTCCACCAACTTTTTGTCTGTTTCCCAAATTGCTTTGCTGAATTTCATTTTTGTTGGCCTTAGGACAATTTGTCAATGAGCATATTTAACTTACTTATAAATACCTTGTAGAATGATATACCATAAACCCAGGTCCTGTACATTAAATGTTACTAGTGGGCCTGCAACACTCATTGTGCAACCAACTTAAAATAGCACCTTAAAACATGTTCCAGTGAGCCATTGCAGCCTGAATGCAGTTGAAACTGCCAATTGAACTTGGGAACGAATCAGCATTTCATGTTTGGTATCTATGAAATTGTAATTAGAAATCCTCTTTAATGCTAAAGTTGAATTTTAACCCCTTGAGTGCCCTTGATGTTAGGGTTACGTCCTGGGCAGCACCGCTCAGATGCCCAGGACGTAACAGTTACGTCCAGACAGGGGCCCATGGGGAAAGCGCTAGCGCTCCCCCTGGGGGCCTGCCACCCCCTCCCCTGGGCAGGTATGGGGGGGGAACCACTTCGACTTCCACCCCCAACCCCCTGACCCCTGTGGCGTCTGATGACGTCAGCGTGCGATTGCTCGCTGACCTCATCAGAGGCTCCCCTGAGCTTCCAGCACAGATCAGAGGAGAAATACAAAAGCATTTCTCAGACTATCACGTGGAGGGGGCGAGAGAGGCATGAAAGGAGAGGAAAGGCCTTCCCTCTTCTTTTATGTCTCTCTCTGCATTTCTGCTGCCCGATCACAAAACATCGGGCAGCAGAAATGCCCCTGAGGCACCAGGGAAACTGTTTTCTCATAAGGGGAGCGGCCCCTTGGGCAAGGGCCGCTCTCCAGGCGGGCAAAATATTTTTAGGCCTTTTCTGCCCCCAGGGGGGCAGAAACCCCTAGACACCAGGGATATATATTTTTTTATGTTTACTTTTTTTTAGATATATGGGCTACCCCTTAGGCAAGGGTCGCTCCCATGAGTGGCAAATTGTATTTAGGCCATTTCTGCCCCCCTGGGGTGCAGATCAGCCTATTTTTATTAGGCCAATCTGCCCCCAAGTGGGGCAGAAACCATTAGACACCAGGGTTTTTTTTTGTCAGTTTCATGTGAGGGAAGCAACTCCTTAGGCAAGGGTCGCTCCCCTGGGGGGCAAATTTGTTGTAGGCCACTTCTGCCCCACTTGGGGGCAGATCAGCCTATTGTAATTAGGCTAACCCCCCAAGGTGGGCAGAAAACCCTAGACACCAGGGATTTTTTGTTGCTGTTTATTTTATTTTTTTATATGTGGGGAGCGACCCCTTAGGCAAGGGTCATTCCCCTGGGGGGGGGCAAATTTATTTTAGGCAATTTCTGGCCTCCTTGGGGGCAGATTGGCCTATTTTTATTAGGCCGATCTGCCCCCCAGGGGGCGGAGAATCCACTAGGCACCAGGGATTTTTTTTGGCACCAATTTCACAGAAGGGGATCGACCGTTAGGCAAGGGTCGCTCCCTTAGGGGGGAAAGGTTATTTTAGGCCATTTCTGCTTCCCTTGGAGCAGATCAGCCTATTTCTATTAGGCTGATCTGCCCTCGGGGGGGCAGAAACCACTTAGGCACCAGGGATTGGTGTGTGACTGTATGTGTGTGTTTTGTTTGGAGGGGCAACCCCTTGGGCAAGGGTCACTCACCATGGGGGGCACATTACTGTTGGCCATATCTGACCCCAAGGAGGGGCAGAAAGCCCACCAGAGATCTGGGAAGATTTTTTTTCCAAATAAGAGGGTGTGGGTATGGCCATACAGCCACCCCAAATAAATGGGGCCAAAGTTGTTCTGCCCACCGGTGGGCAGATGGGGTAATTACCCCTGATCCACTCCCCGGGGGGCAGAAAGCATACTAGATGCCAGGGAATACATTTTTTTTTAAAATGTGGGGTGGTGGCTGCCAACCACTACAGGCCTGGTTATGCCTCCACCTCAACTGAAGGGGGTAACAGTCTTTCAGCTCTCCCCCTGCACACTAAAACATCTTATCCAGGTCAAGCAAGAGGACATTTGATTATTTTGGGTTTTGGTTTTACATTTGGGCAATGAGAGCTTGGCTAACTCTCAAAATCGCCCCACTTGGACTGGTGAGGGCTTTACTTTTTGGTCTTTGGGACGCTGCCAAGAAGAAAAATCCACAAGACCTAGACACATCTGAAAACTGATCATCTGGGTGATTCCAGGGTGGTGTGCTTCAAATGCACCCCGCGCAATTTTCTTACTCACAATGACCTGCAAACCTCCAACTTTGCTGGAAATCACAAATTTTTCCCACATTTTTGTGATGGAACCTTCCGGAGTCTGCAGGAATCCACAAAATTTCTACCACCCAGCGATAAAAATTCTGCTGCACTTGTCAGCCTAAATTTTTTTTTTTCCAAACTGCCCTTTTGGTTCCCCGTCAATTTCGACATGTTTTTGGCTCTTCCCTATCACAGGAACTTGGCCTACCTACACAATTGAGGTATCATTTTTACCAGGAGATTGAGGGGAACCTTGGGTGGTAGGAAATTTGTCCTCATGCAGTGATCCTGCACAGAAATGTGGGAAAAATTTGATTTTTTTAGCTAAATTTGACTCCCTGGACTCCCTCGTATGCCTAGTTTTCAGAAATGTCTGGGTTTGGTAGGTTTCCCTAGATGGCTGCTGAGCCCAGGACCAAAAACGCAGGTGTCCCCCTCCCCACAAAAATAGGTAGTTCTCTATTTGATCATTTTGATGTCTCCAGATAGTGTTTTGGGGCATTTCCTTTTGCGGGCACTAGGCCTACCCACACAAGTGAGGTACCATTTTTATCAAGAGACTTGGGGGATTGTTGGATGGAAGGAAATTTGTGGCTCCTCTCAGATTCCAAAACTTTCTGTCACCAAAATGTGAGGAGAAAGTGTTTTTTTGGCCATATTTTTAGGATTGCAAAGGATTCTGGGTAACAGATCCTGCTGAGAGCCCCACATGTCACCCCATCTTGGATTTCCCTAGGTGTCTAGTTTTCAAAACTGCACAGGTTTGGTAGGTTTCCCTAGGTGCCGGCTGAGCTAGAGGCCAAAATCCACAGCTAGACACTTTCCAAAAAACACCTCTGTTTTCTTTGGGAAAATGTGATGTGTCCATGTTGTGTTTTGGGGCATTTCCTGTCACGGGCGCTAGGCCTACACACACAAGTGAGGTACCATTTTTATCGAGACACTTGGGAGAACGCTGAGTGGAAAGGATTCTGGGTAACAGAATCTGGTGAGAGTTCCACAAGTCACCGCATCTTAGATTCTCCTAGGTGTCTAGTTTTAAAAAATTTGCAGGTTTGGTAGGTTTCCCTACGGGCCGGCTGAGCCATCGGGCAAAATCTACAGCTAGGCACTTTGTAAAAAAACACATCAGATTTCAATGTAAAAATGTGATGTGTCCATGTTGCGTTTCCTGTCGCGAGCATGAGGCCTACCCACGCAAGTGAGGTACCATTTTTATCGGGAGACCTGAGGGAACACAGAATTGTAAAACAAGTGTTATTGCCTCTTGTCTTTCTTTTACATTTTTTCCTTCCAAATGTAAGACTGTGTTTTAAAAAGACATCTATTTGAGAAATGACCTGTAATTCACATGCTAGTATGGGCACCCCGGAATTCAGAGATATGCAAATAACCACTGCTTCTCAACACCTTATCTTATGCCCATTTTGGAAATACAAAGGTTTTCTTGATAACTATTTTTCACACTTTATATTTCAGCAAATTAATTGCTGTCTACCCGGTATAGAATGAAAACCCATTGCCAGGTGCAGCTCATTTATTGGCTCTGGGTGCATAGGGCTCTTGATGAACCTACAAGCCCTATATATACCCACAACCAGAAGAGTCCAGCAGACGTAACAGTATATTGCTTTAAAAAATCTGACATTGCAGGAAAAAGTTACAGAGTAAAACGTTGAGAAAATGGGTGTTTTTTTCACCTCAATTTCAATATTTTTTTATTTCAGCTGTTATTTCTGTAGGAAAACCTTGTAGAATCTACACAAATTACCCCTTGCTGGCTTCAGATTGTTGTCTACTTTTCAGAAATGTTCAGCTTTCTGGGATCCAGCATTGGTTTCATACCCATTTCTGTCACTAACTTGAAGGAGGCTGAAAGCACAAAAAATAGTAAAAATGGGGTATGTCCCAGTAAAATGCCCAAATTGTATTGAAAAATTGGGTTTTCTGATTCAAGTTTGCCTGTTCCTGAAAGCTGGGAAGCTGGTGATTTCAGCACCAGAAACCCTTTGTTGATGCCATTTTCAGCGGAAAAAACACAAGCCTTCTTCTGAAGCCCTTTTTTCCCATTTCTTGAACAAAAAGGAGTTTTCACTGTATTTTGGCTAATTTCTTGGTCTCCTTCAGGGGAACCCACAAAGTCTGGGTACCTCTAGAATTCCTAGGATGTTGGAAAAAAAGGACGCAAATTTGGCATGGTAGCTTATGTGAACAAAATGTTATGAGGGCCTAAGTGCAAACTGCCCCAAATAGCCAAAAAAAGGCCTAGCACCTGAGGGGGAAAAGGCCTGGCAGTGAAGGGGATCAAATACAATTTTGAAAATGCCACTTTTAAAAAGTTGGCATTTTCCTGCCCTTAGTTATTTGGTGTCTGCAGCCTGTCCTAGGTCACATATCTGGGTGTAGGTGTCAGACTTTGTGAATTTATTTCAGGTAGTCACACAATAGTGGGATTAGGTGTGCCTGAATATGCCTTCTCCTGCCAGGATGGGGGGAGCTGGGCACAGCCCCACGTGCAAATGAATCGGCTGTGCTCTGCCTTCACACATAAGGCTTGACACCACTGCATTGTTCCAGCAGCCATTTGGAGCCAGGGCAGAGGAGTCAGAAAATACCAAGCATTTCAAAGGGAAACCTCTAGAAATGTCTCCTACTTCAAAGAATGCACCAGTCATAAAAAATAGGGCCCTCAGACCACCTCTTCTGTTCACTTTCTGGACCTGCAAAAGGACTCTCAGAGGACTGACTGTTGCTGTGCCCTACTGTATTCTCCACAAAACCGCTTTGCCTACACCTACAAGGACTGCTTTTCTGCATGAAGCCTGTCTTAAACTCTCAGAGGCCTGCCCTGCTGCTTGAGCCCTGCTTCTTCACCTGAACCCAGGCCTACCAGAGTGTCTCAAAGGGATAGTTTGCTGGTCTCTTATTCAAAGTTATAGGAACAAAAAACAGGCTCCTACCATTTTGAACACATACCTGGACTCAAACTGAGTGAGTCCTAACCCTCCAAATGGTGCTCCTTCAGTCCTAGACCCTTGGTGGTAGTGCTAAAGGTGCCCAAAACTTGGAACATTTTGGGCTAAAAACTGCTCTGAGAACCGAAGGAAGAGTGGGACCAACTTGCTAATTTTATCAGCCCTGGTGCATCAACGGTTGGCCTGACTTTGTGGCTGCTTCTGCTGCATTCTTCTCCGCAGCAGCAAATCCTGTTCAGCCTCCTGCTTTGTCCTGCTGGAGACTTTCAACTTCCAAAAAAGTGACTACATCTAAACATAGAAATCTTCAATCTTCAAGAAGACTTTATTTAGCGGCTCCCCGATGCTCCTTCCTCAGACAACGCCTGCAGCCTTGCCCCGCTGAACTTTACCTTTGCAGAACATTTTTTTCAAGAATTTCTTCTAAGTCAAAAGGTAAGCACCGGCCAGATCTAATTCACTTCTTGTATCTGACTCCCACTCCATCATGGTCAGCCAAATTTTTCAACTTTGACCCCGTCTTGCACAATTAGATGTCTTCAGTTGGTGCTTTGATCTTTTAGGCACTAGTTTTTACTAAAAACCTTTAAACAAACCATACCTCTAGCTCTACTGATTGGATTTTATCATTTTGGTGACTAGTGATTTATCAAAATTGACTGAATTTTTCTAAATTGGTGTGGACTTTATCATGTGTTGTGTTTTCACTTTATAACAGCTTGTGTGCTGCATCAATCAATCAATCAGATATTTGTAGAGCATGCTACTCACCCGCTAGGGTCTCAAGGTGCTGCATAATACTTACACATTGCCTCTAAGTCAAGCCTGACCACTTTTTCTGCCAAGCTACCCAGGGTGACGCACAGGTTAATTTAGTGACTTTTCTGGTTCACCCTGGCAGGGATTGTAATTGTTGCTTGACCAGGGCTCACATTCCAGTCAACCAACAACCTAATTTTCTCACACAGGCATTGCACCACTCTAAAGAAACTCCAAGCTTGTACAGACATTCTGCCTTTGGAAGGAGCTTGTTTGCCAGTCAGGGGAGTGTTTACGGAAAGGAGCATTTTCCTTCTTCCCAGCTACCAAAAACAGTTTCTGCTACTAGCCCCCCTCCCAATGGGCTGGTACCCACCTGCCTACCTTGGGCCTAAAAAACAAAGAGTATTCTTTCCCTAGATCTCCCCTTACACTAAACTATGAGTGAACAGGCTTCATCTATGTCCCTTTTGCAGATAATGATGTTCCTGGAACCTCTCCAGCTGCCTTTCTATTTGCATCACACTCTCTATCCCAGTCCATCCTACAACCAGCCCTAAGCCATTGTTCAGCTCTTGGAGCAGTTTTCACAACTCTTTATGGTCAAAAAAGATCTGGGCAGTCGCTGGCAAGCTATTGAATTTCCATGTTTCTGCAGTACTCCTGCTGTACTCCTGTGGGACCCCTACAACCAATGGAAAATTTGAGGCCGATCGCGATGGAGCCCTGCTCGGCCTGAGTCAAAGTTTTACCTTCAGACTTAGGGCCTCATTATGAAAATGGTGGTCCAGACCGCCATGCCGGCAGCGGCGGTAATTACCACCACCGGCATGGCGGTCTGGACCACCATATTATTTACAAGGGAAGACCGCCACAGGCAGCTCTCCGCCACCGCCAGGCTTCTGCCGACAGCAGCACCACCCTCCGGATAGAGAACCCTTGTTCCTCCAGCCTTCCCCTGGCGGTTTCCCCCGCCAGGGAAGGGCTGGCGGAAAGGTTGCTCTGGGGCCCCCCTGAGTGCCCCTGCACTTGGCATGGGCAGTGCAGGGGCCCCCGTGCACAGCCCGTCACGCAGGTCACTGCCCGATTTACGGGCAGTGATCTGCGCGACGGGTGTTGCTGCACCCACCGCACTGCGGCATTGACGACGGCTCCATGTGGAGGCGTCGGTAATGTCCTGGCCCAGCATTCCGTTGGGCTGGCTAGCGGAAACACTGTTTCTGCCCGCCAGCCCTGTAGAATGTATATTACAGGGCCAGAGGGGTCTTCTAGGGGCTGGCGTTCTATGTTTAGACCGCCAGCATGAACACGGCGGGGAATCCCGCCGTGTTCATAATGAGCCCCTTAGTCTTTTTTTTCAGGATAAGTTTCTCACCTGGGATCCGACCTCCTTGGAGCCCTCTTCGAAAAGGCATTGCAGGATACCTTGGTAACGAATTCTACCTTCGTGCTTAGTCGATTTTTCAGGACGGAAATCTTCATCCGGGCCGAACTTGAAATTGGATCCGACATGCCTGGAACCCTCCTTGGAAACACTGCGCGGGAGCGCTTGGACAACTGTTTATGTTTGGACTTTGTCACCTTTTTGGAGCTTTTTCTCTCTGACGTCAGATGACCCTCCACAGCAAGCTGATTTCGAGTCAATGTCATCAGATTGCCTTTATAGGAGCCCCCGATGAAATCCTGGAAGTCTGGGGCTCCGGAGCTTTTCAGCTGGATGAATCTGTAAGTTAAGCCAGGTCGTGGTCGACGTAAGCCTGCTTGACTCACAACGTCGGGTCGGTCCCTTTATGGAGCTTTTTACCAAAAGTTCTCCAATCTCCTCCATTCTTCTACATCTTCTTCCAGAAGGCCTTTGAAGGTCCTTTCGAAGTCTACAACTCACTCCAAGGTTCCAGAAGCTCTGAGTTGTCCTTGGGGGTTAGGACTCCTACTCCTAGAATGCATCTGGCTCAAACTCAAAAATGACCACTAGCAAACAGGGAGTCCCTTCTTGAAGCAGTTGAAGACTGGCAAAATGTGAAGCCAAAGTTTGCAGCTGATGCAGTCCTTCAGAGTACAGTGTCCAGGTTAGGGGGCCGGCAGGGCAGGCCTTCTTCTTCTTGTCTTGTTCCTTGTAGGGATCTGAGGTGTGGGTGCAGCTCTGGGGTAGAAAGCAAGGAGGGCCTCTTGACCAATCACATGCAGGCCACCTTCTTGGATAACCACTTCCTGAGAAGTGTGGCCAAAATCAATCCCAGGGAGCAACGTTCCTCAAAAATCCAAAATCACAGAAATTCAATCTTGGAGGTTAGATCTGGCTGAACCCACCCACTGGTGTGGCTAAGTTCCCTTAACACACCCCTCTCAGGCCTTCTCCTAATCTAATAATAGGGGAACCTGGCTATCTGGGTTTGCAGGAAATATGAGCCGTCCAGAGCTGCCCCAAATGTCCTTCCCTCCTTTGAAGTCCAGTTTGGCTGCTCTGCCCCATCCTGTTTCACCATCTGCTGAGGCATAACTCCTCCACCAGGCACTTCCTTTGTCCTCAGCCGAGGCCACTTCATAGCTCATCCAGGCAGCCTAGCCAAGCTGCCAGAGGCTGGCCAAACAAAGAAGGGCACTACAGGGCTGAAGTTGGGAACTTTCAGGTAGAGTTCTAAAACTCTTTCCCAGAGTAAGGTATATTAAATTCAACAATGGCAGGTTGTTGGATGTATTAGAACAATAAGTTTGATACCAAACTTTAAATATTTAACCTTTTTGGAGACTTTGTTAATTAAAAATAAAGCCTCCCTATGTTAGCCTATGGAGCCTATTCACTACAGTGGGGGAAAACAAATTTGGCTATTTTTCTATCATCAGGGCTTATGAAACATATTTTATAAAGTCCATGGTTGTATTTACTTAGCACCCAGCTCTAGGGGCACATAGGGTGCACCCTTTGGGCAACTTATATGTAAAATTAAGTTTTTTTAAGACTTTGGAATTACTTTTAATTCCAAAGTCGAATTTGGGGTTACATTTATTTTGAAAGCAGCTAGCAAAGCAGGCCTGCTTTTAAAATGACACTGGGCACCACAGCAGTACATCTATGGGATTACTATCTACGCTGGGGTTCCTAAACCTTAATGCCCTATCATATACTAGGGACTTATAGGTAGCTTTAAAAGAGCCAATTATAATTAGCCTAATTTGCATATCTATTTTACACAGGGCACTGGCCCTGGGACTGGTTAGCAGTACCCAGGGAACAGCCAAGAGCCAGTAACCACCAATATCTGTCCAAAAGATTTGGAGTGGCCAGGCAAAAAGGAGGACTTTCGTACAGGCACCTATGGAACTTGGCTGTCTAAATGAACTGTGCTTTCCATTAACAGCTGTATATGGGGCAAAGGCTGTGTGTAGTAAGAACTCGATCACATAAGAGGACTTTAGTGTCTGGAAGGAGCAAACAGTTGTGTACAGAGCAAACACTCTGTACTATGTGCTTGACCACCTATGGTGACACGGGTGTCCCAATGGAGTGGGCTCCCTTTGAAGAGTTCTGCACAAACTGAAGGGTGTGTATAGAAACAGCTTGGCCACCCAATGGGGCATGGGTGTCTGGAGGGAATGGACTTTCCATGGAGAGTGCTGTACAAGGCAAAGAGTGTACTTAGTAGCAGCTTGGCCAACTATTAGGGCTTGGTTGCCTGGAAGGAGTGGGATCTCTGTGAAAACATCTGCACAAGGCATAGGCTGTGCAGTGTAGGGGCTTGGGTATCTGGAAGCAGTAGGCTCTCCATGAAGCCTTCTGCACAAAGGTGAAAGAGGTGTGTAGGAGGGGCTTCACTACTCATGTCTCACTGAGTGTACGTTAGAGGTTGGATACCCACAAATGACCTGGGCAGGGCGAAAGGTGTACATAGTAGGGACCACCTACTGGGATTTTGGTGTTTGAAGAGAGTGGGCTCTCCGTGAAGACTCCTGCACAAGGTGTAGGTTAAGTGTTGTATGGGCTTGGCTTCCCATATTTCATTGACTGTGCATGAGACATCGCCAAACAGCAAAAGTGTCTGGTGCATGGTGAAGGATGTGTGTAGTAGTTACTTGGCCACCTAAGGGGTCTTGGTTGTCTGGAGGGAGTGCAAAAGGTTGCATGGGGGAAATGCATTTTGGGACACCTCATTTTTCTTGGTCCCCACTTGACAGATCACCCTGAAACTTTCTAGGAAGGAGGTGAGGCGGATTAACTTTTTTTGGAAAGTTTGAGAAGATTTCTCAAAAGGCACAAAACTTAGTGGGAAAGACAAAAAAACATAAACATAACTCGGTGTAGATGACTGTGCTAATCCAGTGTTTAAAATCTTTGCTAGAAAAAACAACATTTTGAGGTGAGCAGGTTGAGAGTGTTGCTGGTGTAGCAGAGAGCTCTATA
This sequence comes from Pleurodeles waltl, assembly GCF_031143425.1. Taxonomy (NCBI): domain Eukaryota; kingdom Metazoa; phylum Chordata; class Amphibia; order Caudata; family Salamandridae; genus Pleurodeles; species Pleurodeles waltl. The sequence goes on along the minus strand of NC_090438.1, from coordinate 484,480,648 downwards.
AAGCAGCTGCTCTGGACCGAAACTGTGGAACTATCCATGATAGACCCAGGGAGGTGGCGGTTCCGGGGCTGCAAGAGGGCCAGGTGGTCCCCCACATTTAATTTTATATTAGCCCCAGGAAGGTAGTGGCCCCCGGGGGTCTGGACACCCCCCGTATTGACCATTTCAATGCCCTCGGGACCCTGCCCATATGATGCTTCATTTAAACAAGAACGGGAGACCTTGCTTTTTAATAAAATATTCAGCGGGTCTGCTGCGACTCATCAAATGTATTTTTTAAAATGTTTTTTTGCTCTGTGGGAGTCCCTCTGGGACCTGAGCACCAGAGCTAAGGGGTCATGGTGTACATATCCTGGCCCCTTTTCTTTTTTCAATCTATTTTCCCTGTTGGAGTGTTGGCAGCTAATCAGATCTCAGCATGAGATCAGGATGATTCACGGAGCCTTCGCGTCACTATAAATACAATTTTTTTTTTCTTCCGTTTCTCAAAAACTACTGAATGCATTTATATCAATTAACAAAAAGGGCTCCTTGTGGACCAAGCCTAATTTTGTGTAATCCCGTCCAGTGGTTTGGGGGCTTTTCCTGTTCAAAATGTGTTGTGGTCTTGGCTAGACTCTGACATCATTGACCAATGATGTCAGAGAATGGAAGGGAGACGTCCTGAGGATTCTCGGAGGGACGGTTGGGGAGAGAAGGAAGAAGCAAGTAAGCAGCAGGACTGTTGTGGATGCTGTATAATAAAGACTTAACCAACAAGTCTTGGATCCGTGGATTTACTTCATTGTAACAGTGGCGACGAGGTGTTACAGCATCCACCGAACCTGGCGTGTGATAGACTGTCGGCTGGGCTTCTATCAAGATCTTACATTTGAGAAGAGGAGCTGTGTTGATTTCAGCGTTATCCTGATGTTTTGAGTGCTCCTGTGTGGCAGTAATAGGAGCTGTCATTTTAGGGTTTTGAAACTGTGTCGAGTGCGCCACAGGCTTGTGCGCATTGTGAATTTGTTGAGCTGCGACGGACGAAAAGAAAAGGTATTTGGCCGTTTTTTTTTTTTTTTTAAGCTCAGCTGCTGATTCCTCTATAGATATGTAGTCTAATCTAGTAAGAATAGGGCCAGCATGATATGAAAAGGCCTGTGGACCTACGGAGTCCTGTGCAGGAAAGTGCTCTTTGATGGATTGAACTTTCTTGAAAATGGAAGACAGAAAGCTCTTCACATAAATCAATAGAGTGGTATGGAACATTCTTAGCTGCATTTGAAGAAAGGCATGAGTTAACAATTTTGAACAACTCACGAGGTTTATTGGATATTAACATTTTAAAAATTTCCCCTGCTGTGTGGCAACAGTTGTTTTAAGCGCGTGCTGGGCGGAATTGTAGCGACGCTCGAACGCGCGCCGAAGTTCAAAGAAGAAGCAGGAATCTTACCATTGCACGCGTTCAGCAGCATTTCAAGACTCTGTTTTGGCAACGTGACACGACGCTTTCCAACACTTGTTTTCACCTTATTACATCGCGAGACTGGCGCGAATGTCAGATCTCGTGTGTTTTACAGCTTGACAGTGTCTAGACTGCTAACTCATTGTTTTCAGTGGAAAAAAAAAAAAAACGTATTTTCATATACTTTGTTTCCTGGTAATGTTGTATGTAGTAAAATAGAAAGATGTCAATATGTGAATAATATAGTATTCTTGATCTCAGTATTTAGAGTTTTTGAACATTTCATTGTATTGCTATTTATTTATTGATCTATTTTCTTATTTATCTGATTTATCTTGAAGCATATTTTCTACACTATGTCTCATATGGCTACTCTCAGTTTGGCCCAACCACCACAATTTTTATCTGAACGTGGGGAACCTGTGTTACCGTGGAAAAAATGGTTTAACCTTTTTGAATCTTACTTGATTGGCATTGGTGGTGAAAAATTTTCGCCAGCAAGGAAACAAGGAATTCTTCTGCATAATTTAGGTATTGAAGGGAGGAATATCTATGACAGCCTTGATCCAATTATGATTGGCACTGCAGATGGCGATCCTAGGGATGTATATGATATGTCAATCATGATATTGAAGAAACATTTTGATACCCGAATAAATGTAGTCATGGAAAGACATAAATTCTTCATGAGAACACAAGCTAGAGATGAAAGAGTGGGAAATTACGTTGCTTCTCTAAAAACACTAGCACAGACTTGTGATTTTGCTGGTTTAACTGACTCTCTTATCAGGGATCAACTGGTAAGATGTACCAATAATCCTAGAGTGCAAGAAAAGTTATTAGCGAAAAATCCCTCTCTAGAAGAGGCTGTTGCTATTGTGGAGAGTTTGGAGCATGCTGCTTCCTGGGTCAAGGAAATGAAGAACACCACTTCGAACTGTTTAGCTGACTTTCCGGTTAATCCGGCGGTAGCTAAAATTTCCACCCAAGAAGGTTTACAAGAGAGGAATATCATACAAAGACCAGTGGCAAGTCATCTAAAAGGGGGCAGCGACATGCCCAAAGAGCCCAAACTTAAATGTTATAAATGTGGCAGTTCTGGACATTTAGCAAACAATCCGAGATGTTTTGCTAGGAATGTCAACTGCAGGAATTGTGGAAAGAAAGGACATTTAGCTAAAGTTTGCAAAAATTTAAAGATAAATGTAATAGATGAAGCAATGTCAAGTCAACAATTGATCTTAAATGTGAAGTGTCCTGATACTACGAGTAGTGACACCAAGTTAGTGATGCCAAAATGTGATATAGAGATTGATGGTAAGGTTGTTCCTGTCCTTGCAGATTCAGGATCTCCTTTTACCTTAATAGGTGATAAAAACTGGGAGACAATTTTTGGTAATGACCACATTGAACTTTTCCCTCCAGACATTAACCCCATAGGCTATGGTGGACAGAGAATTGATTTATTTGGCTATTCATTGATGACAATCAAATTCAAGGGACGTGAAACTGTAGGGAAAATTTATGTGGCCAAACGAGGAGATAACTTGTTGGGGTGGAGACATCAAAAAGATCTGGGCATTATTCTCGACCCAAATTCCCCTGAACAAGTTCTTTCTATATCTCATATAGGAAGTGATGATTCAATTGTGAACGAATTTCCTGAAGTGTTCAGTGACAAATTAGGGGTGTTGGCAGATTTCAAGCATAAGATTATTTTGAAATCTTCTGCCAAACCAGTAGTACATAAAGTAAGGAAAGTGCCCCATTTGATGTTGTCTCCGTTGCAGAATGAGCTTAACAGGCTGCTGAGTTTGGGAGTTATAGAAGAAATTGAAGCTTCGGAATGGTTGGCTCCCATTGTTTTAGTCCCCAAGGACAATGGTTCTAAAATTAGAATGTGTGTGGACTTGAGAGGTCTCAACCAGTGCATATGGGTAGACCGTCAACCTTTGCCAAATATTAATGAAACTTTAACCATGCTTTCACAAGCCAAGGTATTTAGTGTGTTTGATTTATCTGCGGCCTACCATCAAATTTTGCTTCATGAAGACTCAAGACACTTAACTTCTTTTGTTACGCCTTTGGGAGCTTTTAGGTTTATTAGGATGCCTTTTGGCTTAGCTTCGGCTGCTGCATGTTTCCAAAGAATAATGAAAGAAGTGCTTAAGGGTTTGAGTTCTGTCTTATTCTTCCAAGATGATATGCTGATTTATAGTAAAGATGAAGAGGAGCATGATATTGTTCTCAGAGCAGTTTTGAGGAGATTAAAGGATAAAGGGTTAACATTAAAAAAAGAAAAGTGCAAGTTCAAGGTTGGAACAGTTTCTTATCTAGGGCACACCATATCTGGTGATGGTATTAAACCTAAAGTGACATTGGCAAAATCTATCATATCAATGCCTACTCCTTCTGACAGAGATCAAGTGCGCTCATTTCTTGGTTTAGCAGAATACTACTCGAAGTTCATTAGAAACTTTGCGAGTGTGGTACAACCTTTAAGAGCTATGCTAAAGAAAGGTGTGGATTTTGTGTGGACCTCGGAGTGTGAGGAGGCATTTGACATTGTTAAATCCAGAATTGGAGAGATGCCTACTCTGGGTCATTTTGATACCAAGAGAAGAACTTTGCTGTCTACGGATGCTAGCCTGAAGGGTTTGGGTGCAGTCCTCTCACAGTTGGTTGATGGTGAAGAGAAAGTGGTGGCTTTTGCTTCTCGATCTCTTAGAGAGGCAGAAGTCCGCTATTCAGTAATAGAGCGGGAAGCTTTAGCATGCAATTGGGCAGTTAATCACTTTAAGTACTATCTATGGGGGTTACCCTTTGTACTTAGAAGTGATCACAGACCTTTAGTGCAGATGTTTTCATGCCGTAATATAGAAAACACAACTCCACGTATCAAACGTTGGGTAGAAGATTTGTTGGAATATAATTTTCATGTAGAATACCTACCAGGAAAGGAAAACATTCCAGCAGATTTCCTTTCTAGATTACCTTTGACGGACTGTACTACGGATGATCAGATTCCAATTTTGTGGATTAAAGAACCAGCTATTGATAAGGAAGGATGGGAGTCAGAATGTGAACGAGACACTGTTCGCATGCTAATTTGTGAATATGTTGTGAAGGGTTGGCCTGATTTGTGTAACTGTCCGGATGGTGTTAAACCGTTCTGGAATGTCAAAGATGAATTGAGTATTGTTGGAAATGATCTCTACAGATGTGATAGGTTGGTTCCTCCAATTGGATTGTATGAGAAACTGATCAATTTAGCTCATGAGGGACATTTAGGCAGGAATTTAACCAAAGCCAGTGTCAGAGAATGCTATTGGTGGCCAGGCCTTGATAGACAAGTTGAAGCAGTTGTAAAAAATTGTATATATTGTGCAAGGAGTGATAAATCCAAGAGTGTAGGAACTGCTCCTTTATCCCCGGTCCGTGTTCCTGATGAACCGTGGTGCAAACTTGGATTAGATATTGTGGGACCGTTTGAAACTTTACCTCACAATGAGAAATTTGCAATTGTGTTAGTTGACTATATGTCCAAGTGGGTCACTGCTAGTTGTGTGAGTGCTATTACCACTAAAGTTGTCATAGAGTTCTTAACTGATGTCTTTGCATGTGAGGGTATTCCAAAAGTGATTGTCACTGATAATGGTGTGCAATTTATCTCATCGGAAATGAAGAATTTTCTTAACAATTTAGCTATCTCTCATTTTCGCACTGCTTTATATTCCCCCCAGGCCAATGGGTTAGTTGAAAAAATGAACCAGTTGGTAGTAGCTAGTGCACAGACAGCTATGGACAAAGGTATTCCTTTAAAAACGGTCCTCAGGGAGAAGTTGTGGGCCCACAGGAATGCTCCTAATGCCGTTACTGGTATGTCTCCTTTTAGAATATTGAGAGGTAGATTGGCGGGTTCTAAACTTAATCCTCCGTGGTTGTTAGCTGATAAGGAGATTGGGGATTCACTGGATGGTAAAGATGTATTCCGACACAAAGTTATTGCAAATCAAGCAAAATATAAGAAAGCATTTGATGTGAAACATGGTGCTCATCAAAGGTTTTGGCATGTAGGTGACATGGTATATGTTAAGAAACCTTTTTGGTCAAGGAAAGGGACGTTTAAGTTTATGGGACCGAAGAAGATTGTGCAAGTGAGAAGGAATGTTGTTGTTCTGGAAGGGGGTGATGTGTGGAGCATGTCGCGTTTAGCCAAATGTGAGAATGTTGGACCAATGACTGAGGGAATGTGCAAGGAGGAAAATATTGGTGGATCTGATCCTGATGAGAAGATTAGAAGGAGTGTAAGAAATAAAACAACTCCCAAATACTTAGAGGATTTTACATGTTAAAGAGGCTCTTTGTGTGTGTGATTACATATTTGATCATTTTGGAATATTCCATTTTTATTTCCATTGCATTAGCTTTAGTTACATTTTTGACAAATGAGTTTACTATATATTGTCCTTTTTTTTTTAATGGTTTTGCATTGTGTTAACTTTCTTTGTTTCCCTTCCATTGTATTCTTTTTTTTATCAATGTGTTATAACGTTATTGTAATATGGATAAGTTAAGTTTACTGTTTTTATGGGAAGAAGATGTGTTGTGGTCTTGGCTAGACTCTGACATCATTGACCAATGATGTCAGAGAATGGAAGGGAGACGTCCTGAGGATTCTCGGAGGGACGGTTGGGGAGAGAAGGAAGAAGCAAGTAAGCAGCAGGACTGTTGTGGATGCTGTATAATAAAGACTTAACCAACAAGTCTTGGATCCGTGGATTTACTTCATTGTAACAAAATCCTTATGGAAAAAATCATGGGGATAAAGTGTTTGGGGACCCCCCACATTTTCTCGGCCCCGCTTGACAAATCACCCCAAACTTTCCAACTTTCCCGACAACATTTAAAGTGAGCATCATATTTTTTGGGTGAACATTTTGTGAAAATTCATCAAACGGTGCCAAAGTTAAGAGCAAAACTAAAAACTCTTTTTCTATAGAAACTAGGTCCTAACCATAACTACCTAGTGGTGACCACAACTAGTTTATATATATATATATATATATATATATATATATATATATATATATATTCACTTAAAAAACCAAAGGTTGCAGGGATGTTTTAGCTCGACTTACACTTTAAACGTACTAAACCAATAGTTCCCAACCTTTTGACTTCTGTGGACACACACTTTATCATTCCTGGATCCCAGGACCCCCCACTGAATCATTATTGGAATCCGGGGACCCCCTGCTGACTCAATACTAAAAGCTGGGGACTTGTGGCCAGATGTATCAAAAAACCCTTTTGAGATTCAGTAATAATGATTTTTAAGAAATCGCTATTTCGGAGTCGCAAAATGGTATGTATCATATTTGCGATTCGGTAATAGCGATTTCTTAAAAATCGCAAATGCTATTACCGAATCGCAAATTGCGATACCGGCCCCATTCGCACCTATGGGCCTGTAGGCCCATATTTGTGAATTTTTTGCATTTCCCAAATTGCAAATTCTTCACTGGAATTCGCAATTTTGGGAAATACAAACCCCAGGGTGCTGGGGGCCTAAGGCCCCCACTGCTGCACCCCAATAATTTTTTCAAAGACATGTAAGGCACACACGTGCCAAAGGGGCATGTGTGCGTTACATGTCAATTTTAAAAATAAATTTTTAATGCATTTTTTAAATTTGCACATAGCGATTCCTTAACGCCCAATTTGCATTAAGGAATTGCTTGTTACATGTGGTTTAGAAATCACAAATAAGGATTCCTTATTTGCGATTTCTTATTTAGAGAATCGCAATTTGTGATTCTCTAAATGGGGTAGCAATTTTAAGGAATCGCTATTTTAGCGATTCCTTAAAATTGCGTTGCGAATGCCTTTCATACATACTGAAAGGCATTTTTGCATTCGCAAACGGCCATTCGCACCGTTTGCGAATGTACAAATGGTTGATACATCTGGCCCTTAATCTGTTGACATTATTTCTTTTTCTAAGCAGTTGCGGGCCCCCTGATGAGGCTTTGCGGACCCCCAGGGTTACCCGGACCACAGGTTGTGAACCGCTGTACTAAACCATAGAAATTCACCAGTTATAGTTAGAATTACCTCAAGTAACTGTAACTCATGCCCTAAGGTAACTATAACTCGCACACCAGCCATGCACAGTTTTTTCATCAAATATGTTATTGCAAATATTACATTGATATTATCAATGATATTATCAAAGATGTTGTGAGTGCCATTATTTGTGGGGTAATTCCCAGCACATGGTGAGAGTGTGAGTTACAGTTACCTTAGGGCACGAGTTACAGTTACTTGAGGTAACTCTAACAAGAACTGGTGAATTTCTATGTTTTTGTATGTTTAAAATATGAGCCTAGCTAAAAAAGGCCCTGTAACCTTTGGTCTTTTCAGTGAATTTCTATGTTTTTTTAACATATAGAAATTTTCATTACTATACGTTTATCCAACCACCACCACCCATGCCGGCCCCCTAAAAGCACCCAACCTTACACCATGCTCGGCCTTCGCTTGCGCGCATCAGAGGTTTTCCGTAAGACTTGGTCTGCAGCCAGACTCTGCAGCCAACCCCCTAACCCCCAGCCCCATGCTGTGCACAGACCTTTAGCCGTGCACAGTGGAAGTTGGTCGCGGCCTCTCTTGGTGTTAGAATAGGTGTATGAGGATGCATCTGGGGGTGAAAGGGGCAGTGAGAGTGTCTGGGGTTAGAGTGCGCAGATCAGTGTTTTAGTGGGTGTATCAGTGTGTGCACATGTCTGTGTGAGAGTCTAAATGGGTGTGTGAGCCGGTGCATGGCTATCTGAGTGGATCTGTGTGTGGGTGCGTGAGGGTCTGGCAGGACTGTGAGTGGGTTTGTGAGTAGGTGCGTGAGTGTCCGAATGGGTCTGTGAGTGGGAGCGTAGGCATCTGAGTGGGTGTGTGAGTGAGAGAAATTGATTGAAAGAGAGACAGAGAAAGAAAGAGACAAGGAGGGAGATTTTTGGTGGATGATATACTTAGAATGAGATATTTATGTACAATTTAAAATAAAAAATATATCTTTCATTTTTTTTAATTAAAATAATTTGTACTTGTAAAAAACAAATTTAATAAAAAGAGGGAACCGAGTCCTGCTGGACTCCAATCCTGAGTGCTCAGTGTGAAGGTCTGTGACCTTCACACTGAGCTGTTGCTTGCGTTTTTTTCCCCAGCCCTTTATGGGCTATATGGGACGGCGATGGAGCCCTCAAGGGCATCCCCTGTGGTTCCTACATATATATTTATTCATTTTTTTTTTTTTTTTGTAATTTTTCAAAATGCCCTTTACGGGCTATCTGGCACCGCGTGGTAAGCCTCAAGGCTTACCTCACAGTTCCATTGCTTCAGCAAGCAAGGAGCTGCTTTTAACACCAGCTCCCTGCTTGCTGAAGCATTTCATCTCTGTTCCCAGCACGCATGCAGGGGACAGTGATGAAAGCTTTGGTTTTTGACAGCGGACCTTATTGACAGGTCCAGCTGCCGAAAAATAAATTGTTTGCTGTGGCTTGGCGTCCACAGCTATTTCCTGGGGGCGGGCACACTAGGACATAGCAGGAGCCAGATCTGTCAGTCCCCAGGGCCATGAATGGCTCCTGGAGGGGGGTCATGTGGCCCCCTTTCAACATGTTACAAGCCTCAGTGTGGTGGTGGTCCCCAGGGCAGTGGTGGGCCAGGACCCCCCACCCCGGCATTATTCTGCAAATGACCCCGGCACTTAGCCCACAAGGGGGCTTTAAAATGACGTAAAATCCTTTGTGTCCCTATATATACAAATTTGTTTTCCCCCTAATTTCTCAAAAACAACTGAACGAATTTATATGAAAACAAAAAGGGTTGCTTTCTGGACCACCTTTACGTCCAATTTTGTGTAATTCCAACCAGTAGTTTTGGAGCTATCACTGTTCAAAATCCCTATGGAAGAATTAATGGGGAAAATGTGATTTGCCTCCCCCCCCCCTTTTTCTTACCCCACTTAGGGACAGATCACCCCAAAACTTTCCAGACATTAGCTGACCTGATTGGCAATGTTTTTTGGAAAGTTTCATAAAGATTCGTCAAGCGGCACCAAAGATAGGCAAGTTAAAAAACGCTTTATATACAGAAACTAGGTCCTAACTACAACTAGGTAATATATGTATATATAACATTTTTAAACATAGAATTAGCACAGTGCCATTCACTCCGAGCTGTAAAATGACAAAAACCTTTTACCACTCAAGACACAGTATTACAGATATGGATTGGTAAAATGCCATCCAAGCCAGCCTAGAATGAATAAAAGCAACCCCAACACAATGACCCGTACATGAACCGCCATCGTGAGGACTGAGCAGTATCAGGAAAAGAGTGGATTTTGCAAAATATTTATATATATATATATATATATATATATATATATATATATATATATATATATATATATATATACAACCCAAATGGTCTAAGATAGCCAGGCACTCAACTGCTGGTGCACGTGTATATATATATATTAGATTGAGGTCTCTCTTGGTACAGAAAGGAGGTGGGGTAGGTCTCTCAATAATATAAGTAGTACATCCCTAACAAATAGATTGCAGGATGTTCCCCCATGTACAAAGGAAGGACAGGCAAAACTTTGGCTCCAGTCACCATAGAGGATTTCTTTGAAATCCTGGAGGGAAGATTAAGGCCTGGGATGGCAGATTTTGCCTCAGAGAGGGAGATGCTTCGTGCAAACACTGTAGATTGCCCCAGAGTACTGTGCAAAGGGTCTGACAAAGAGTGGGCTGTTGCCGGGAAGTATCACTTAGGATTATGTAGCACCACTGGGCAGGGTCGGTGGCTGTCATATTCTAGAAATCTCTAGCATCACTGATAGTTTTCAATAAATGTTTATTTGTTTTTGAAACCAGAATCAGCTTTACAGATTCACAGACAGCCACTTCCAGCCAGCAGTCTTTGATATATCAGCAGCAACAAATTACAAAACAAGTTACTATCCCTTTCTCACCCTCTCTTTTTTGCATCTACCCTTCTTGCCTGTCCCTCACCATTCTCATGTTCCTGTCAATGTACACAGTCTTTATTAGGTTTTGGGAACATTTCTCCTTCGGTATATCTTGTTAATCCCAGTACAGGTAGTCTTCACTGTAATTAAACTATGTAGAGCGCTCTTAGCTGTTTTAGGCATCTGACCACTCTAAAGTCAATAAAGAGATAGATCACTAATGTACACTGAGGGCCCCATTAAGAGTTTGGCAGTCCCACCATGGGACCGCCAAACGTGCGGGGAGGATACCCCCAGAAACATTGCAGTACGTGGTCCAACAGTGCTACGACATTGGTCTTGGCTCCCTATATAGTAGCACTTGAGCACCTTGGAATGCGCACTGTTTGCAAAGCAGTGCACAGTCTGACGGTGCTGGGCAGGGGGGCCCCTTCACTGCCCATGTCCTGGGCATGGGCAATGCAGGTGCTCTCCTTTGGCCCACAGCACTTGCTTTGTACTATCTTTTCCATGGTGGGGTCCCTGCCATGGAAAGGCTGGCAGAAAGCTGAGTTGAAATCAGCCAGGCGGCACAGAGTTCAACGGCGCTCTGGCTGATTACAACTCAGGACGCTGTCACCACGTCAGGAACCATGTTCCTGGCGGGGACAGCGGTCTTTAGGTGGTCCGCCCCCCAGGGTTGTAATGTGACAGTCAGACTGCCTGGGGTGCAGTAGTACTACTGTGACCGCGAGTGTGGCTGTCCTCAGAATGCCACACTCGTAATGAGGCCCGTCTTTTCTTTGCTGAGGACGTAACTTGTGTTGGAGTATGATCTTTGAAATTAATACTAACATGAAAAGCTTGCAATATATTCTGTAATGATGCGGCATAGAAAATGTGTTAACGTAGAAAATAATGCACGCGTTAGAAATGTGCCCACGGGGAGTGGCCACCAATGTGTACGAGGACTAATGAGACTACTTAATGATGAATTAATAATGTACTAATGTATGGTTTGTATTAGCGTATCTTCATTAGAGTCATGTATTAGGGGTTTGTCAACTTAAATTACTAGGCCTTAGTTAGCAAGGGTCTGGGCGTAACTGCCTGGTCTCATATTAAACTGTGTTTTTCTAACGTGCAATGTGCTGCTTTCCTGAAGAACACTTTTCCGGAAGCTAGAGATATGTGTGTGTAGCCGTAGTAAATTCTTTCTCATGCTACCTGACTTGCTCAAGGAGACATTCTTGTCGAATATAACAGTGTAATTCGTAACAGGTGCAAGGCTGCCTAGACTAGGAGAAGACAATGGGACTACTGACTGGAGCGTGAAGTGTAACTTTTCTTTCCTAACATTCCACCTGATGAAGACGTCAACATTGTGGGCCAATCAACTGCATGAGAACCGTGTCTTGTGGAAAATTCTAGTGAGGTGCGTGGAAAATTATTGGACAGATGCACCAAAATTGATCCAATGAGGAATTAAGGGCTAGTTCGACAGTTTTGATATAACAGCGTGACCCGAAGAGAAATTGCCCATTACTGGAAATTCCATGAGCTATACTTTGCCATTATTCTTTGAGACTTTTCTGTTCTGATATCTTAACCATTGTTGGACTTTTTTGCTTATGCAGGGTCATCCCGAATCTTTTAGCCTCCTGCCTCCTATTTTTTCTGACCTGTCGCTGTTGGTTTTTGAACTCTGAGCACTTTACTACTGCTAACCAGTGCTAAAGTGCATATGCTCTCTGTGTAAATTGTATGTAATTGGTTTATCCATGATTGGCATATTTGATTTACTAGTAAGTCCCTAGTAAAGTGCACTAGAGGTGCCAGGGCCTGTAAATCAAATGCTACTAGTGGGCATGCAGCACTGGTTGTGCCACCCACATAGGTATCTCTGTAATCATGTCTCAGACCTGCCATTGCAGTGTCTGTGTGTGCAGTTTTAACTGTAAATTCGACTTGGCAAGTGTACCCACTTGCCAGGCCTAAACCTTCCCTTTTCTTATATGTCAGACACCACTAAGGTAGGCCCTAGGTAGCCCCAAGGGCAGGGTGCAGTGTATGGTTAAGGTAGGACATATAGTAATGTGTTTTATATGTCCTGACAGTGAAACATTGCTAAATTCGTTTTTCACTGTTGCAAGGCCTGTCCCTCTCATAGGTTAACATGGGGGCTACCTTTAAATCTGAGTAAAGTGTAGATTCCCTTTGGGAGCGGATGGACATGTGGAGTTTGGGGTCTCTGAGCTCACAATTTAAAAATACATCTTTTAGTAAAGTTGATTTTAAGATTGTGCGTTTGAAAATGTCACTTTTAGAAAGTGAGCATTTTCTTGCTTATACCATTTCTGTGACTCTGCCTGTTTGTGGATTCCCTGTCTGGGTCAGTTTGACAGTTGGGCTGGTTGCACCTCACACTAGACAGTGACACAAAAGGAGCTGGGGTGTAGTCTGCATTTCCTGATGAGCCATCTGTGCTAGGAGGGAGGGGAGGAGTGGTCACTTACACCTGAAAGGGCTGTGCCTGTCCTCACACAATGCAGTCTCCGACCCCCTGGTGAGTGTCTGGGGCCTGGCCTGGGCAAGGCAGGATTTCACATTCAAAAGAGACTTTACTTTGAAGTAGGCATACTTCAAAGGAGAAATTGGGTATAAGAAGGGCACCCAAAACCACAGACTGTAGAAACACTTCTGGAACCAAGAGGAACCTCTGCCTGGAGAAGAGCTGAATAGCTGAGGAAGAAGTGCTGCCCTGCCTGTGACTGTGCTTTGTGGAGCTTTCCTGCAGTGCTGCTTCTGACAGAGTAAGAGGGCAAAAACTGGACTTTGATTGCCTTCCATCTTGTGAAGAAATCTCCAAGGGCTTGATTTAGAGCTTGCCTCCTGTTGTTTGAAGTCTCAGGGACAGCAAAGACTTCTCTCTGCCAGCACCTGGAGTCTCTGGAGAGACTCCTGCTCTGACAAGTGGTGCCCTATCCAGTCCCTGGGCCCTTGAAAGGAAAGCTGGTGGAAATCCAAGGAAATCGACTTCGGACGACTCTGGACCGATGCAGCTGCTGAATCCGGGGACGCCGCCTGCACACGACGCCGTGACCTTCGCTGGAACGCGTCGCTCTTCACAGGCCCGCCCCGCTGAAGTCCGCGACTCCATGGAAGTCACCGCACCACGTCGTGACCGACGCCGCTCGAAGTGCGCGGATTCAACGTTTCGCACAGATGCCACGATCCCCGACTTCGCGCATCGGCTTGTTTTCACTCTTCACCAAAGGTACTGTACTTGGGGGTCTACGTGACTCCGTGTCCGGCGCCGCTGGTGTCGGCTTGTTGGGAACGAGTCCGTCACGATGCCGTGTTAACCCCTCATCGAAGCATTTTTGTTTCTAAGCGCTATTTTTGAGTTTAATCTTTAAAAATTCATAACTTGACTTGTGTATGTCGGATTTTTGTCGTTTTGGTCTTGTTTTGTTTAGATAAATATTTCCTATTCTTCTAAACTGGTGTTGTGTCATTTTGTAGTGTTTCCATTGAATTACTGTGTGTGTTGGTACAAATACTTTACACCTAGCACTCTGAAGTTAAGCCTACTGCTCTGCCAAGCTACCAAGGGGGTAAGCAGGGGTTAGCTGAGGGTGATTCTCTTTTACCCTGACTAGAGTGAGGGTCCTTGTTGAACAGGGGGTAACCTGACTGTCAACCAAAGACCCCATTTCTAACATTGGTGATCAGCGGTTGGGATTTGGACTTGTATTTGTACTTGACATACAGTGATTGAGTGTACACTACTGTTTGAGTTCAGACCACTACGTGACCACATACTACTTGTTTGGTGATCTTTTGCTTTTTCTCTTAAGGACTCCTTTTTGTTCTACTTCCATGATTTTGCTGATCCCTTGACGGATTCTTTTTACTTCATTGGGAACTTATTTTCTGCCTTTGGAACTTTGCACTTGTGACCATCATGTCTCAATCTGGAGATGCACCAGCTGGAGCTGTGTTTGAAATAGAGAAACTGTAGGAGTACTCAGTTGCTCAATTGAAACAGTTCCTTAAAGATCTTGACTGTCCCACTGAGAGCTCCACCAGGGAGGGGGAGCTGCAAAAGGCACAGAGGGCCTGGGAGACAGTCAAGGAGGCTGGGGGGCACACAGAGGAGGAGAATGTGGGTGGGGAAGTGCAGAGGATACACAGTGGTGTAGTGGAGGTACCTGTTATGCCTGGGGGGAGGGTCCCCAGGAGGGGTAGCAGGGTGTGATCCAAGGGTCTGACTCCTGAAGAGTTACAGGACAGACAGGCAGAGAAGGCTCACCGGTTGAGGCTCAAGGAGTTGATGATGCAAAGGGAGAAGGAGTTGGAAGAAAGGAGGAGGGACTTAGAGATCAAAAAGTGGATTTGGGCTTATGAGCTCAAAATGAAGGAGCTGGAAGTCATAAGGGCTGAGTCCAGCTGGAATGGTGGCAGCAACAATTATATATCTAGTGCTGCTGAAGAAGTGCACATGCCCAGAGATGTGGTGCCCTACTTGAAGGAGGGAGTTAACACACACCAGGAGGTTCAGGGGTATAAGGTAGCTCTAGTGATGCACAGGGTCCCTGAGGTGGATTGGGGAACTGCCATGGGGAGTCATATTCCTACTGGTGGGAGGGACACTCTACTGACTCTAGGTGAGAGTGACAGGGAGAGGGGTTCCCCCAGGTAGAAGTCCTGGTTATGGAGTGTGAAGACATCCCAGAAGAGTGTGGGTCAGGGACAGTCAGGTACTGTCTCACCAGTCTCAGGAGGGTGATGTGGGGTGCTTTTTCAAAGCAGAGTCACTGGATGGTTGGGTGAAGGGTACTTTGGTTAATTCATGTGAGGGGCTGAGTGATGTAATTGCTGGAGAGCATATGTCTAGTCCTTATTTTCCAGAGCTACGCCAACACCAGGTCGAGTGTGAGTTATCTGACCCCAGGGAGCTTACAATGGAGGCAGACTTCTGGGTGAGTACCAGAGAGTCTGAAGAGGCATTTGGGGGTGCTCCTGAGAGGAGTGGTCTAGGTAGTTCCCAACCAGGTGAGGTAGGGAAGGATTGTAGTGTCCCAGGTAGGTCCCAGTGTAGTGGGATGGGTGAGGGACCCCATGTCCAGTCTCAGAGGAGAGGGAATGGGGATGGGTTGAGGCCCAAGGTGCCCGAGATCCGGTCACAGGTCCTGGAGGGTTCCATGAGGGAACACCAGGAGGGGAGCCTAGCCTGTACTATAGGGCTATCTGTTGAGGGAGACCCCACAGTGTCAGGAGAACTTGGGGGGGTGTCTGTAGCCAGCGTCCCACCAGTTCAGGTGTCTGGCAGTACCACTCCTAGTGAGGGGGTGCAGAAGTCCAGACAGAGGGTTGAGAGGGGGTTGCGGACCCCAGTGGAGAACCTGGAGGGTCAGGGGTCAGCTCTGAGAGCAGAGCCCCCCATGAATGACCTTGGTGAGACCATTTCTGGGTTGGGGGGAATCCATACTCTGTCAGATGGGCAAAGGTCAGGAGGCCTGCGCCAGCCAGACTCTTGTGTGGCCCTTGGGGATGGTGTGTCCCTTAAGGGGGGTGAGTGTGCCCCCCTAGAAGTCCTGGTGTGCCAGGCAATGGTTCAACTGCAGGGGGGTGACTCTGGGTTGGATGACCAGGTTCAGAGGGTAAACTCTGACCTGGTGGGGGGTAGGTATGCCCCCCAGAAAGTCCTGGGTTGCCAGGCGGTGGTCCAGTCTGTGGGTACAGACCCTGGACTGGAGGATCAGGTTCAGGGTGTCCCCCCTGACCTGGAGGAAGGGGCTACTGCTAACAGTGCCCATCCCATGTTGTCTTCTGAGGGGGCCACTCCTAATTGGGGGGTGCAGGACCCCAGAAGGGAGGGCAGGGGAGGGAAGCCTCACCCCTGGCACAACCTGAAGGTACAGACCCAAGGTTGGCGGACCAGTTGCAGGTTAACAGCCCTGCACTGGTGGAAGAATTGTGCAGGACTGCTTCTACAAGCACCCTGACAGTTTTTGACTCTGGGGGTGTCGCTTCTGCAGGGAGGGTACAGAGCCCCAGAGGGGAGGACCAGGGTCAGGTTGTCATCCCTGACCTGGTGGAAGAGAAAGTGGTCAAAGGGTGCCAGGCACCTGGGGCTACCGCCCCCCACTCTCCGCAGTCACAGTGGTTGGAGAGGCCTGAGGTCGGGCTCTCATCCCTGACAGTTGTCCCGGGCCACCGTGGCTTGCTGTCCTGGTGGACAGAGTTGCCCCTGGGGGGGGGGGGGGGGGGAGAGTCATACCCCGGGGGTGGAGTGGGCAACACCACTGTGTTGGACCTGGTGGTACTATCTGCCCATTGTGATACATCTGTGAGCAAAGTAAAGTTAGGTGCTGCACAGATGGTGTCTGCAGATGTGGAGAAGGGTTCCCCATGGGTTTGCTTAGTGGGCCCTGAGAGTATGGACAGAGGGATCCAACTGGAGTCAGGAAGGCGTAGAACTGGAACATGCCCCTGCTGTTGTGGGCCTGGGTCCTTGTTCTATCGCACCAATCAGGGAAGTACATCAAGGTATTGATTGTTCTCCCCTGGCTTTAGGCTGGTAGGGGGTCGTGTTGGACTTTTTTGCTTATGCAGGTTCATCCCGAATCTTTTTGCCTCCTGCCTCCTATTTTTTCTGACCTGCCGCTGTTGGTTTTTTAACTTTGAGCACTTTACTACTGCTAACCAGTGCTAAAGTGCATATGCTCTCTGTGTAAATTGTATGTAATTGATTTATCCATGATTGGCATATTTGATTTACTAGTAAGTCCCTAGTAAAGTGCACTAGAGGTGCCAGGGCCTGTAAATCAAATGCTACTAGTGGGCCTGCAGCACTGGTTGTGCCACCCACATAGGTAGCTCTGTAATCATGTCTCAGACCTGCCACTGCAGTGTCTGTGTGTGCAGTTTTAACTGTAAATTCGACTTGGCAAGTGTACCCACTTGCCAGGCCTAAACCTTCCCTTTTCTTACATGTCAGACACCCCTAAGGTAGGCCCTAGGTAGCCCCAAGGGCAGGGTGCAGTGTATGGTTAAGGTAGGACATATAGTAATGTGTTTTATATGTCCTGACAGTGAAACATTGCTAAATTTGTTTTTCACTGTTGCAAGGCCTGTCCCTCTCATAGGTTAACATGGGGGCTACCTTTAAATCTGATTAAAGTGTAGATTCCCTTTGGGAGCGGATGGACATGTGGAGTTTGGGGTCTCTGAGCTCACAATTTAAAAATACATCTTTTAGTAAAGTTGATTTTAAGATTGTGCGTTTGAAAATGCCACTTTTAGAAAGTGAGCATTTTCTTGCTTATACCATTTCTGTGACTCTGCCTGTTTGTGGATTCCCTGTCTGGGTCAGTTTGACAGTTGGGCTGGTTGCACCTCACACTAGACAGTGACACAAAAGAAGCTGGGGTGTAGTCTGCATTTCCTGATGAGCCATCTGTGCTAGGAGGGAGGGGAGGAGTGGTCACTTACACCTGAAAGGGCTGTGCCTGTCCTCACACAATGCAGTCTCCGACCCCCTGGTGAGTCTCTGGGGCCTGGCCTGGGCAAGGCAGGATTTCACATTCAAAAGAGACTTTACTTTGAAGTAGGCCTACTTCAAAGGAGAAATTGGGTATAAGAAGGGCACCCAAAACCACAGACTTTAGAAACACTTCTGGAACCAAGAGGAACCTCTGCCTGGAGAAGAGCTGAATAGCTGAAGAAGAAGTGCTGCCCTGCCTGTGACTGTGCTTTGTGGAGCTTTCCTGCAGTGCTACTTCTGACAGAGTAAGAGGGCAAAAACTGGACTTTGATTGCCTTCCATCTTGTGAAGAAATCTCCAAGGGCTTGATTTAGAGCTTGCCTCCTGTTGTTTGAAGTCTCAGGGACAGCAAAGACTTCTCTCTGCCAGCACCTGGAGTCTAGGGGGAGACTCCTACTCTGCCCTGTGGTGCCCATCCAGTTCCTGGGACCGTGAAAGGAGAAGCTGGCAGCCTAAGAGGAAGAAATCCACGCACAGAACGCCGTGATGGGAAAAGATCGATGCAACTCCGATCTGCGGCAGGGAAATTGACACGCTGCCGGCTTTGTGTCTGAAAATCGACGCTCGTCTGTAACGCAACCGAAGAATCGACCCACGCAGCTGGAGAAACGACACACAGCATCTCTGATGGAGGCTGGTGAGATCGCAACCCTGTGGTTTTTGGATCATCGTTCGGCTGGATTTCCAATGCAAACACCGCTGGGCGTGTAAAAACAACGCAAGGCCTGCCTGGACCCGAGAGTGCTGACCGGATCGATGCATCGCTGTCCTGTGGAGAGAAGAAATGATGCACCCCAACCCGATGAAAGGAGAAACAATGCAAGGTCTCGCTCGTGAGTGGAATCGACACATTGCAAGCCCATCTTGACACACACTTGCCCGTGCGGGGTTATTTTTGACGCACCCAAGGTACATTTTCATGCTAACAGTGTTAGTGTGTGTTTAAAACTACATGAAGATTCTTTTTGCTTTTTAATTGATAATTTGACTGGTTTATTGCGTATTTTTGTCATTTTGGTCTTGTTTTGTTTAGATAAATATTTCCTATTTTTCTAAACCTGTGTTGTGTCATTTTGTAGTGTTTTCATTGAGTTACTGTGTGTGTTGGTACAAATACTTTGCACCTAGCACTCTGAAGTTAAGCCTACTGCTCGTGCCAAGCTACCAATGGGGTAAGCAGTGGTTAGCTGAGGGTGATTCTCTTTTACCCTGACTAGAGTGAGGGTCATTGCTTGGACGTGAGTAACCTGACTACCAACCAAAGACCCCATTTCTAACAGACCCATTCACAAAAGCGGAGATACAAAGGGCCCAAAGAATTATAGGTTGATTAACCTATTGGATATTAGAGAACAATTGTTGGCAAAAATTACATTAGGCAGGCTGAAAGAATGGGACGAACTGAATTATATTGTGCCACCAGAACAGGGGGCTTCAGGGAACATCATTCAAATATTGACCACTGCTTTTGAGATGAAATGATCCAAAATGCCATGTGTGATTCTTACTTAAACTGCCTTTTAGAACTTGAGTCATCCTTCATTTCACAAAGCTTCACATTTTGCCCATTCAGAACAAATTCTCAAAGCAGTCTCTAAAATAAATCTGTCTATCTTTAATCATGCCTTCCTTCTTATGTGCTCACGCAATCTCTAGTGTGTTGGTTCAGATCCCCAGGATCAAGGGTGACATATGGGGTTGTATGATGTTACAATGTATCCCTTTAGCATGCCAGTCTTTCCTATGCATATACCTTTAGCACGCATGTCTCTACCATGCATGCCTTCACCAAGAACATACATTGGATTATATTAAAGTAAACATTACCACACAGACATTTACAACAGAAACCTTAACAATGCTATTCTTTCTTTTTAGTGACAAAAACTGAAACAAATATGGGATATGGGAAGTAAATATAAATATATTTAAATAGACAAATTAATTCTAGTTTCCCATGTCATATGTTTTTGCAACCTTTTTATGTAACATTTTTATGGCATCCGCCAGGCCAGCAGGAACCTGGCGGCTCCATTGCAGCCGGCCCATAACTGAGCCAACAGCAATGCTGCTGCCGCAGGGTGCACCAGCACCCGCGCACTGCTCACTGTCTGCACAGCAGACAGTGAATAATGTGAGGGTGCTGGGTAGGAGGACCTCTGCACCGCCCATGCCCCCTGCACCTGTTCTCTGCCAGTCTTTTCATGGCAGTAAAGTCAACATGAAAAGACTGGTGGAAAACAAGGTCGTAATCAGAAGCACCACCCTTGCTGAATCCTACCTCCGTGACCACCAGCCCGTCTGGCTCATGGATCCCGGCAGTGATGGCTGTCCCCTGGTGATCTGACTGCCAAGGTCTTAATGTGGTAGTCGGACTGCCACAGCAGTGGTGGTCTTGACCAACAACGCGAGGCTGGTGGTCCTAACACCGCCAGCCCCTCAATGAGGTCCATAGTTTACAACACTCATTTCAATGTAAATTATTGTTTCTGCATAAAACACATATACAAAGAGGTGTCTGCCATTTTGTAGTCAGTGGTACACTATGTTCTGACTGGAGTTTAGAGAAGTGACAAATACTGGGAAATAGTGCCATCTATTTATGAAAGTAAGTATAGCTTACACAATTTTTTTGTAAATAAATCCCAAGTTATATCATGTGAATAGAACTTAATTACTTTTTTTAAACAATTACAGACATTAATTCAGTCAATTTTCAAAATCACACAGAGTTTGTGAACCTTTCCAAAGTACACAATAATTTTAGTTAAAGTACAAGAATATTTAGCTTTTTCCGTAAAAATTTAATGATACTATTTCCTCAATAGTGACAATGTTCAATAAATAATAATAAAAATTAATATAGTCAGAGAAGGAACTGGTCAGTTGCTAGGGGACAGATTTGCTATTTGAAATCTGCCAATTGTTACCACAGGGATGGTGCAGAACAGTGGCTGGGGGCCAGATCCAGTATTCTAACTCCACCAAGTGTTACCTGAGGGAATGTGCTGGACAGTGGCTGGATGGGGAAGATTTACTATTCTGATCCCACCAAGTGTTAAACCAGGAAAGGCGCTGGACAGTGGATGGGGCAGATTTACTATGCTACCTCTGTCAAGGGTTACCACAGAGAAGGTGCTGAACAGTGACTGGGTAAAGTATGCAAACAACAGGAGAAAACCCATAACCCCAGTTGAAACCTAGGTAGATAATGGTAACACTTAACAATGTCTCAGTAGGTAATATGTTTATTTGAGAAATCAAAATTTAAATTAAAAAAGAGACAAGTAGCTCAGTGTTATAAATTATGAAAATAGTATTATTATTTAAATAATAGAAGAAGAAAAAACAGCATCACAGATTCAACATATAGTGCATGGATTCAAAGGTGAACACATAGGGCCTCATTACGACTTTGGAGGTCTTTTTGGATGACCGCAGCGGTGGTGGCTGCCAAAAAATCGCCATGTTGGCAGTCATCCGACCGCTGTATTAAGAGTAACACAGTAAAGACCACCAAAAAACAGCCCAAAATTCAAGACCCCAGGACACTGGAGGGTAGGAAAGTGGCAGTTCCACCACCATCACTGCCACCCCGACAAAAATCCACCCACCAGATTATGAACCACAAATCAGCACAGTGGTTCTTCCACAGTGATAACCCATTGGCGGTGCGAACCACCTCGGTAAAAACCACATCAGGCAGAACAACACACCACATTGGATAGTTTCAATATCCCACCCCTGACACACATCCATACAGCCGACACAACTACTCTCTGCACTATGAAACACACCCCAACACAGCCCATAATCCTTTGAAACAGAACGCAACTCACAACCAGACACCAGCAAAGAAATTATAACTAGCTAAACAACCCATGGCCAACCCTACACATTACACTCAGCACACATATCACACTTGTACAACGTACAGAACACACAATTAACAAAATCACACAATACACATCAACCGTCACTCACTCACATCACAGCACCAAAACATCACCATGAACATTATTCATCCTTCTAATCACTTCCTCACTGCCTTTACCAACACTACAGTGTCCCTATTAAAACACCCATGTTTCACTGATGAGGAGTTGAGGGTAATGGTGGATGAAATTGTCAGGGCAGAGCCACAAATGTTTGGAGCACAGGTCCGACAAACATCAATGGCCAGGAAAATGGAGTTGTGGCACAGGATAGTCAACAGGGTCAACTCAGTAGGCAGCCATCTGCGCACAGGGGGCGACATCAGGTAGAGGTGGAACGACCTAAGGGAAAGGTCCATTCCATGGCATCACACCACCAGATCGCCATGCACAAGACTGGCAGTGGGCCCCCACTTCCTTGTTCACATCATGGGAGGAGAAGGTCTTGGACATACTCGAATACTTGGGGGACTGGAGTCTGGTAAGTACCTAGAACAGTCATGTCTCACCACTGTGTTGTCCTACATGCCTCCTCACCACCCAAATACTCCCTAATTAACTAAATTACCCTCCGCACCGCCCACCTATTCATCTAATTCCCCTCTCCTGCATGCCACTACTCCACCCAGCCAAACTGCCCCACAGCCTTTAGCAATGGCATGTTAATGACTGGCAAATCAAATCCCTACGACTTCCAGAATGCACTAAGACTATTTTTGAAACACCTTGCATCTGCACAACACATCTCATTTCATGCATGTACAACTAAAGTACTAGCTACACCATCTAGATTGACCTAGTGAGGACCAGTACATGTCAGTGACAAAAATGCAATGGCACACTCACAATAGCATACAAAACAACATTCAGCTACAGCTGAGTGACCATTCCTAATGGGTGCAAATCAAAGATCCCAAGCCAGAAATAGACTGAACTGGTCTGGAAAGTCAAATGGCTGAGTCAACGCATATGCAAAACATCTAGACAAGGGACTTTAATCCTTGCATACTCACATACTGTGTTCCCACCAGGACACAACTGTGTATTGTACAGCTACAATTTGTGAAATCTAGCAAGCCTCACAAATCACTATGTAACAGAGGTGGGCAGTCATGTCAGTTATAAGACAATAACAGAACTCAGCTGCTCTGCAATCTGCACCAAACCTGTATGACATCTCCCAACATTGAGTATCGCAATCAAGTCACAGAGTAGTAGGTACAAAAAAAGGTATGCTGTGCAGCATCTGTCAATGTCATTGTTGGGAATCTTGTAGAGCCACTGTCATGCATCTCATTAAGAGGTAAACTAACACACATTCAAAGCTGAACTCTGTGTCTCACTCCCTTCACAGGTACCCCAGCTACCCAGTGATTGCCACAATGGAGACGATACCAGACACTGCCAGTCCCTCTCAGGATGAAGGCTCCAGTGTGGACAACACCCCTGGATGTCTGGACAACAACAAACAGCCTGACCCATCTGGGACACCTGGTCAGTCAACGACTCCCAGCCTTACCCTGCCCACATCAACCCCCCCATGGTGCAACCACATCACAAGCAACCATTCGCCCCCCAACCTGTCTCCCAAGGCCAGTTCAATCAGTTGTGTGCACCACAGTACAGGGACCTGAGTCGAACCTTGACACCCCTGACAATGAAGGCCCTGTTACCACTGAGAGTGGGCACACCGTGCCAGGGGCACAGCTACTTGGGGTATGGTGCATGGAAGGAATTCTGTGAAGCAGAGGGTGGGGCCTCAAAGGGACTCCACTGACCAGGAAACCATCTCCCAAGTCCAGGGAGCATATCAAACTCCCAGGGCAGGATGGGCCAAATTATCACCATGTTGGGAGAGAACAAGGAAGTTATGCAGTAGTGGCAGGCACATAATACCACCATGGCTACCACTGCAGGGGTGCTGAGGGACATCAATACCACCCTCATAGGTTCCTCAACACACCGTCAGGCCCCTTCCACTGGCAACCTAACATCTGTCCCATCTACATCTGCAGCAGCTACTGGAATGGAGGCCCTGCCAGGGGAACCACAAGGGAGGGGTACCCGTCAGACCCTGACCCCCCCTAATGGCACACATTTTGGTGGTGGCCTACCCTGAGGTGGATGGGCATTTAAGGGCAGCACAACAGCCACAAGGAGGTAAGTACTGACTGTATCCTTGTACTTGGCTCTGGTTGTATCATGTTTGCAGTCACACTGTAGCAGCTGTGACAATGTTGTAGGTGCTACATGCATGTAGATTAGTGGGAATACTTAGTACCCACATTGCCTGACTACTAGATGTAGATCTGGCGTTCATGGTTTGCTATGTGTATGTTTATTTCCCCTGTGTCATGACTTTTGTATGACTGCATAGGGAGATGCTCAGATGACAATGCCACATGTGTGACTCTACCCAGCCATTTCTATCGTTGTAAGCTGCTGTTTCATCCTACCCATAGAGTATGTCCGGGTCCATCCTTCAGCAGCTGATGTGGGCAGTTTGGACAGGAATTGGTATTGAATGACTACTAATTTCTAGGTTAAATGGTTTAGCTGTACTACAATTTCTAAAGCAGGTGTTGTTGTGGGATATGTTGTCAGTGCAACAGCAGTTGTTTAGTTCCATGTGTACATATCTCTTCAGTGGGATATGTGTGTTGTCTGGACTCAGCTACAGGTAATCACATGTCAGGAAAGGTGTGAGTGGTGTTGCTTTACTCATGTACACATGGGGTGGAACTGTAACAGGATGTATGTTAGGTGCCCTATGAAGTATTTCATGGCTGGTCTTACACTGCAGTCAGTGATTGTCAGTGGATGTCTCATGTGTGCTATGTAGCCCACTGTAGTTGCACATGCATGTATGAAGTGATATGGTGTATCTGTGTTCAGTGTCTGCAGAGGTTCCCCTGGAACTTGGTACATGTAGTGACATGGCTGTTCTCCAGACATGTATTATACATATTAGATGTCACCTATACAAAAGTGCATCATGTTGTGGCTACATCAGTGATTGTTTCCAATATGACATATATGTATAGAGGGTTCAGCCAGACATGTGATTAGAATGGCAGGTGTTGTGTGGTCTATGAATTATCATGGGACACTACTTATGGACATGGAGGGGTCAGGTGTAGATTCAGAACATGCATGTTAAGTTGTGATCAGTAAACTGTTTTTCCTAAAGGTTATAGGAGTATGGAGAGTTCTGATCCACATAAGAACAGATTTTCTGCTTCAGTCAGGGAGTGAGGAGTATGCTGACATAGCTTTACAGGTGCTTTCTTGGAATGCTGCAGTCATGCTACCTCATTTGGATTATGATGTGGGTGAGAGGGAAGACATGAAGGGGTGGATAGGAGTAACATGTTGTGTCATGATGTAGGTTATGTGGGTTACTAGATGACATAGCCTAGCCAGGAGATGTATAACTACAGTTGTCCTTGTTCTAATGTGTGTATGTGAAGAATGTGATGACCCTTTCTCTCTCTCTCCCTCTCTATCTCTCCCTCCCTCTCTCTCTAATTGTGTGCATCAGCGTCGCAGGCGAAGGAAATGGGGCACAGGCGAGTGGAGATGCTTTTGGCCATGGACCCACAGTGCTGATGCCACTGACAGTGAGGGACCTAGTGGCCCTGAGGGTGAGAAGAGTGTCACGGAGGAGACCAGATCTTCCGCTTCATCATCCTCAGAACCCTACTCCAGTGGACACTCCCTGGCATACCCTTCTGGGACCACCCCAGCACCATCTTTGTCTGCCACTCCCCTTATTACCACCACCCTCCCTGTAGTTCTCAACCCAGTTGCCCGGGCCTGCTCACCCAGCAGAGTGGGCATCTCCCTCTCTGCAGGCACCTCTGCTCCTGCCCCTGCCAGCCGTGCTGCCCTCAGTGAGGAGGCTATTGACTTCCTGAGGTCAATCTCTGTGGGTCAGTCAACTATCATGCATGCCATCCAGGGTCTGGCAACTCAAGTCCAGTAGAACAATGCATTCCTGGAGGGCATTCACAGTGCACTGGCTGGCCTACAGAGATCATTTCAGGCTCTGGCCTCCACACTGATGGCAGCCAGTCAGCCTTTGTCTTCCATCCCACCTCCAGCTTCCTCTTCCCGATCCCGTTCCCCTCTTCCCTGTCCCAGCCAAAGCACACAGACAAACAAACTTGCATCCACCTCAGCATCAGAGGGTATCGCTGACAGCCCCAAGCACCACAAGACCCCACCACTGGCATGCACACAGACAACACCCACCTACATACTCTAACACTCACTACCTGCAGTGACTCCCCTGCCACCCCCACCTTCACAGACACTACACCGGACACACCAGCAGACACTGCATCACATTCACCGATACAGCCACAACTTCTATCCCACCCACAGTCACCACAATAGCAGACCCACAGACATTCACCCCAGTCACTACATCCCCAGACACCACAACCACAGACACGCCTACATGCAGCACATCCACCATACCTGCAGTCCCTACCCCAACAGACAGTCACCCATCCACCATGGAATCTCCCAGCCCCTCTACCCCCTCCTTCTAAAACTCATAAACACCCACACTCATCCACCCAACTGACACCCAGCACACACAAGCATACCTCACACACACATGAACCCAAGGCATCCACCAAAACACCTCTTACAACCACTCTCTCTCCCTCCACTTCCAGACCCTTTTCCCATGACTGTCACTGTGGGTCGAATACATTTTTCCTCTCAGAGTTTAACCTTTTCCCTACTCCTCTCCCACCCTGTGTGCCCCCCATAAGATCTGTGTCCTTCTCCAAGTCCAGCTCTTCCACCTCCAAGGCCTCCCCTCACCCCCAAGAAGTCGACTCCTCCCAAGTGTTCCCAGCTCCTCCCTAAGCCTCAACCTAAGCCTCTCCCTCCCAACCCCAAGAATCCACTTCCCAAACTGAAAGCTAAACCTTCCCCTCCAACCCCATTCCCTGAGGTGCCTGCCTACCCCCTTGATGCCCCTACCTCTGAAGGTTGTATGGCAGTCAGGAGTCAAGTAGGGGCACTGGAATGTGCCATATGTGCCTGTAGTACAGATGCATATGGACTTGCCTATGGCACCTCATCATGTACATAGTTCTGTATTTATTTATATTTATATCTTGCCATACACCTCGGCCAACCAGTTGTTGGTTCCAAGGTCAGATTTTTGTCCTGCCTTTCTTTCCTTATGGCTGTTTTGGTCTTGGCTGATTTAGTTTATGTGTGGTATGTTTTGTGTATGTGGTGGTTGTGCTACCAGTTGTGTCTGGCCAGCATGTGTGGGTGTGTGCATTGCATATGTCCGACTGTGATGGCTGTGTATTCTGTGATGGGCATGTATGAGTTTGGGATATGGATTAATGTTGATATTGTGTGTTATGATTGTGTTGATATGTGTTATTTAAAGTGTTGGGTGCCCTTGTGTGGTTGTACTGTGTGTGTTGATTATTATGTCAGATCCATTGTGATGTGTGTTGGTGGCATATGACGTATGGATGTGGGATTGTGTGTGTTAGTTCTCCATTGTTGTTAGGTTGTGGTGTATGCATGATCTGTCAAGCGGAGGTGTGTATTGTGGATGAGTGACAGTGCTTTCAAGGTGTTGCGGTTGTGGTAGTTTTGTGTCATTTGGTTGTGTTGTGTGTTGTAGTGTTTGACTGTGCTGGTGCTGTATATCTGGGGGTTTGGTGTGTGTTTTGGTCGTAGTGTGTGTACTATGTATGTGCGTGTGTGTATGTTTCTCACAGTTGCTGTTGTCATCATCACCACTGGTTCCGGAGTCGTTGGGCGAGCAGGTGCAGTGAGAAAACATGTAGCTCATGTTCCATGGCAGCTCAAGACAGGTACGTGTTCCTGAAGGTGAGTGTCTCCTTTTACAGAATTGGTTTCTACTAGGCTTTCCGTAGTAGTGCAACCATGGCGGAATCTTTAGCGGTGTGCAGCCTCGTAATCTGTCCAGCTGGAACATGCTCTCTGCCGGCCTGAAGGTGGCTGTCCTTGTCTGTGGCAGCCTGATGGCACTGGCGGTGCCGGCGGTGGATTGGCTGTATTCTGTTGGGAAGACTGTTAAGGTAATAATTTAGCGGTCTTCCCCACCAGCCTGTTGGCGGTACGACTGCCAGTGCCAACATGGCGGTTCTGAGACCACCAAACTTGTAATGCCCCACATAGTGCTTGTGCAGGGTGGAACGTGAACAGCTAAAAAGTGGGAAAGACAATAAATCACATGCAAATATATATATACAGCACTGTGGCAAAATAATTATTTTGTAGGTATCAAGCATGAGAAGAGAGATGAAGGGACTTGAATCATCATGTGACCCTAGTGAATTGGGGTGATCATCAGGACAGACATGTACAAGGGTGAATGGTTGCTGTTAAGAAACCACATAGGGGTAATAATGAGGATTATCATACAGATAAAAACATTAAGGTTCAATCAAGAAAAGCGTTTCACACAGTAATTCCTGTAATATTCATATATTTGAATATCAGATGATAAAAGCCAACCCGGAGCAATTCCTAACCCTTTGGGGAATGAGGAAAATTGAGGTCCCAATAAACCATCCTAGGTGTGTGCCAGCCGGTCATACAGGAAAACAAGGAGCTACAGCTAAAATTAATAACTCAGAGTATAATGAGGACGGGCTCACCTAATGTCTCACCTAATGTCAGCTCTGCAAGGCACAACTAAAGGGGAAACCGGTCTGGAAAAGACAATGCTTAGCATACATGCTGATAAGAAGATGCCCAGGGGTTGTCACACATAGCAGAAAGCTTGTTGCCTAGGACAGAGAAAAAATATAATATCAAAAAAGGGACCAAAAAGAAATACTGCATTAAAGCACTTGGTGGACTACAGTCAACCAACTCATCACTGGAAAACTCAGTCCAGGAAGGCTGACGAATATACTCAAACCCAGTACAATAATCACTGGTGTTTGCATCATTGCAGAAGGGCAGGAAAGAGGAGCTAATCAATGTAGGAAGTAAAATTGAGACTGGGAAGTGCTCTCAAAGGGAAAAGAAATTCACCAGGGAAAAACTGTTTCCTCCGACTGTGGTGAGCGTCCCGCAAGTTTGAAGTCAGAGCATCCAAGACCAAGGGGAGGGGCTGAAATTAATATCTGCATGTACGAATGTGGCAGACTTCTGAAATGCAATATGTACCCAATGGGACCCTGCGCGGACTCCTGGGGGTAACCAAGAGTGAATCTGTACTTCGTGTAGAAGAATGGCCGAACATGGGCAGGAAAAACGTGTAAAAGAATTCACGTGTAGGGACGTGTTATCCCAAACTGAGAAGGTGAAACAACTTATGGATCAAAAGGAAGAAAGCAAAATATAAGCCTGTGTGGAACGTAATGAAGTGAAAAAATCAGGTAGGTCAAAAAGGAAAAAAAAAATGGGTCAATAAAGGGGAGAAACCATAGGGTTATGAAAAAGATTCCAAGGTGGCGATAATGAATAACAACTAGGGAATACATATGTGTTTAGTCACAAGATAAATAATTCAAAAAATGTTTAAAAAGCAGGTCTCAGTGTAGGGGTATCTAAAAAGGGCTTACATTCTAGTCCTGGAAAAGTGACGCAAATCAACAACATCAAGATCTTACCATTATTTTACAAGTTTAACAGGGGTAAATAAGATACTTCATTCAGGACAGTTATGCCATTAGAAACTGCAAAAACAAGGAAACAGAGAGAAGTAGAGAAAACAAGGATTAAATAGACCCTATTTTAAGATACATCAAGAAAACAAATTATTTCTCACACATTAATTATGTTGCTCCACTCATCAATACTATTCAGACCCTTCCTAACAGTGACAGCAGTTGTGAAAAGTCTCCTCCACCTGTGGGGAGAAAGGGCTGGTCTATCCCCTGCCACGTGAAGTCATTTTCTGTGTGGTTCATGGATATAAACGTGGCTGGGGGCATATTTCATATTTTGACTCCATCAAGTGTTTCCTCAGGTACCAGTCAGTGGCTGGTGGAAGATTTACTATTCTAACTCCATCAAGTGTTACCTCAGGAAAGGTGCTGGATAGTAGAAAGATGAGAACCCACATTCATCAATTGAGTCAAAGTCGTCTTTAATTAGAACTTTATAAGTCCAATTGAAGGCAAAAAACATAAGGTGCGTCGAATGACGAGAGATGTGAGAAGACAAATCCAATAAATCCAAAGAACATTAGGTAGATTACAACAGCCGACACGTGTTTCGCCCCCTATGGTAGTTTCACCTGGGGCTTTTTCAAGGCAATATAGTATTCTTGGTCATTCATCACTTCAACATTTAGTCATTGGTCCCACTGGTATTTAAGAAGAATGGTTCAACAGCAAATACAGCAAATAATCCCTAAAGAGAAAGTGCTTGATCCTACTCTGACATTAACATCCCCCCAAACTTACAGTTTCTTGTACTAACAAACCTTTTCTACTCTCTGATAAGAAGAACTCTCTAAAATGAATATTAATCTTTGGTACAGTACATAACACAGTAACCCTAAAGAATTACAAAATGTGGATGATGGATGGAATTTTTAAATCAACTTCCCATCCATCCACCCATATTTATGCTATTCATGCAATCATCAAAAATGCTACCAACCCATTCATTTATGACTTACATCCTGACAAACAATTGTCAACTTGCACTAAATAGTGAAATGTTGCAAAATTTGAAATAGTGAATAAAAGTCCTAGGAAAATAATAAGTGACTTTGAAATGCAAACGATTGATAGAATTACTAAAATGTATCCAAACACTCAAATACAGGAACTTCGTTTTACACTTTCCCAGGCATATTGGTGAAAAATTATAAAAACATCCTTAGCTAAGGATTATTGGCATCATTATGAGTTTGGCGGTCCTGGAACCACCAGGAGATCGCCACCACCGTTGGGAGATCCTAATGGGTTGGCTGTGGTGAAAGTCCTTGTCAGCCACTACAGTGCACATGAAAAGGCTGGCAGAAAGGAAGATTCGGGGCCACGGGGGGTCCCTGCCCTGCCCACAACCATCTACCCCTGTCAGCACCCACGGAATGCGAACATTCTGCTATGGCAGACAGTGCGCATTCCGAGGGTGCTGTGCATTCCAAGGGTGCTGTGTGCAACGACATTGACCTTGGCTCCCTCATGCCGCAGCACTGTTTCTGCCAGTCAGCCCAGCAGAAACATTGTAATATGACATGGGGAGGCTGCCAGCTTGAATTCCGCCTCCCCCACCATATGGGAGTTTGGGCAGTTTAACCACCGAACTCACAATGAGGCCCTGTATGTTAAAAAAACAAACTCAAATATGAACTCAAAAAAACGAACTGCATTGTGTTTTGTACATCCTGAATGTATGGATGACCTCTACACTTCAATTATACACTCAGAATATTTTGCCCAAAACAAGGAAAAATGTATCCCACTTCTCAATTGCTTTGAAGACACATGGATTAAATATCTAAGCAGGTCTTGTCACAGAAGGAAAACAGGGTTTCCTATTGAATGGTAGAACTGTTTCTCAATCTGCTTAGTGGAAGGGAATGATGTCAGAAAAGCTATTGGCCAAAATGTGTCAATTTTCAATAATGGGAGCTCAGACTACCTTAACAATATTGCATACATATTACCCTACTAACCGCTACCTTCTAAAATCACACTCCTGTTTTGATTGTACAAACTAATTTAATTGACATTTTTTAAATTATTTTTGAAATGTTGCATTTTTTTCACTTCCCACCTGTTGTGTTTTTTCAACTCTTGGTGATATTTTTAGAAACTTTTCACCAAAAGTCTCAAGTGATTGAAAATTTCAGAAAGTTTGATTGTTATCCAAACAACCCTTCAAAAAAAAAAAAAAAGCAATAAATTTTTCACGTTGCATTCTTCATAGATCCAGAAATAACATAATACAAATACCACACTACCCAAAAACTGTATTAAAAAATAAAATAAAAATCAAATTCAATTCCTAAATGAATTACATACTCAATCAGAAAAGTCATTTAAAGATTCAGAGCCTCATTACGAGTGTGGCGGTCCGAGGACAGACACGAGCACTGACAGTCAGTCCGCCACACTCCGGGCACTGCAACTGCCCAATTACAACCCTGTCGGGAGAAACCACCAGGGGACAATCGTCCCAGCGGGGGACATGGTTCCTGATGGCATGATGGGAATCAGAGTTGTACTCAGCCAGGATGGCGTTCAACTCAGCGCCACCTGGCTTATTACAACTCCCCTCACCACCAGTCTTTCCATGGTGGTTTCACTGACATGGAAAGGCTGGCAGTGAGGGTATGCTGGGGTCAACAAGGGTCCCCTGCAATCCCCATGACCATGGCAAGGGCAGTGCAGGACCCTCCCTGCCCAGCACCGTCAGGATGCACATTCTCTGCTTTGCAGACCGTGCACATTCCAAGGGTGCTGGTCGGCCCCCTTTGTGTGTCGGCTCCTTTAAGGATCCTGCTGGTCTGACCGGCGGGAATGCTCTATTGCAATGTTCTCACTGGTCAGACCGGCTGGAACATTGCAATAGGGCGGGGGACACCACCAACATGGCAGTGGTGTCCTCCCTGTGAGTTTGGTGGTCCCGCAGTAGGACTGCCAAACTTGTAATGAGATCATCAGAGTTTTTCTTCAAAAGTGTTCTTTTTTGTTCCAAAATTGAACAAAGTTAAAAAACATGCCACGCAAATAATGAAAATGTTGCCTTTATTTCAAATAGCTTAAAAAAATGTTTTCATAATTTTTGTCTCTTTTTCAAAACCTATGTTTAGAAAAAACACAACCGTCCGTATATGGGCATGTGAACACAACCTGTATTAAAGATTCAGAGCCTCATTACGAGTGTGGCGGTCCGAGGACAGACACGAGCACTGACAGTCAGTCCGCCACACTCCGGGCACTGCAACTGCCCAATTACAACCCTGTCGGAAGAAACCACCAGGGGACCATCGTCCCAGCGGGGAACATGGTTCCCGATGGCATGATGGGAATCAGAGTTGTACTCAGCCAGGATGGCGTTCAACTCAGCGCCACCTGGCTTATTGCAACTCCCCTCACCACCAGTCTTTCCATGGTGGTTTCACTGACATGGAAAGGCTGGCAGTGAGGGTGTGCTGGGGCATGTGAACACAACCTGTATTGGGATGTAAGACATTTTGTCTGCATGGGCAGTGCAGGGGCCCCCAGGGGCCCCACGACTCCCCTTCCCGCCAGTCTTTCCATGGCGGTCTCTACCGCCATGGACAGGCTGGCGGGAAGGCGAGTCGTAATCTTCTGGGCAGCGCTGCAAGCAGCGCTGCCCTGGCAGATTAAAACCGCCGGGACAACAATGGCGGGAAACCGCCGGGACAACAATGGCGGGAAACCGCCGGGACAACAATGGCGGGTCGTAATACGCCAGATTGTACCGCCAGCCTGTTGGCGGTACAATCGCCAAAACAGCCCTGGCGGTCTTTGACCGCCAGGGTTGTAATGAGGCCCATAGTCCCTTGTGCACTATCGGACCACGCAGCAGTTGCCCTCACACTTAGAGCCCCCCTCGAACATGCCAGGTCCCACCCGTGGCGCCTGCGACCCACACTTCTGATGAGGCCGGAGGTGGTCTCCCAGATCTCCAAAGCTATTTCCACTTTCCTGGAATTTAATGACACGACCGACACCCCACTACCCCTTTTGTGGGATGCTCTGAAGGCGGTGATTGGAGGAGAGTTTATAGGGATCTCCCCAGCAGATAATAAACTCAGATGTGAGAAAAGGGCTCAACTGCAGCAGCAGGTGAAGGAGCTCGAAACAATACACAAGAGGACAGGGGCCCAAGGGTCTGGAGACAACTCAACGCAGCCCGGCTACAACTTGCGGGGATCAACTTGCACAGGGCGGCCCAGCACTTGCAACACTCCTATTATATGGGCAGCAACAGATGCGGCCGCCTCTTGGTCAACAGACTTAGGGCTCAGCACCAGAAGGCAGAAGTGACATCAATTAGACTCCCGGGGGGGACCGGTGGTCACGAGCGATGCACAGATCAACTCGTCCTTCCGTGACTTTTATCGGGACTTGTACTCGGCACAGCGGGCTGATCCTGGGCCCTCACTCCATTATCTGGAACAGGCCCGCACGGCTAAACTGATGCCGGAAGAGGCCGCCCCTCTTGAGGCTCCCATCCACCTGGAGGAGGTCATTTCAGCAATAGCCTGACTTGAGGCCTCGAAGTCCCCTGGGCCAGATGGATTTTCTGGAGCCTTTTACAAGGCGTTTTGTTCTAGCATGGCTCCCATCTTGACCCGACTCTTCAACAACATCAGGGTACCAGGGGACCTGCCTCCATCTATGCTGGACACGGCCATAGTGTTCATCCAGAAAAGGACCCGGAGGAGTGTGGTTCCTACAGGCCTCTTTCACTACTAAATGTCACTTTTAAGCTCCTGATGGGCATACTTGCGACCCATCTAAACCCACTGATGCCTGGCCTGGCCTGGTGGACCTTGACCAGGTGCGCTTTATCCCGGGCGACAGTGTGGAGACAACACGAAACATCTTCTGCATACGGTGGACAAGGCACAACGCATGGGTGGCACTCAATGTTGCTTAGCATAGACGCCGAAAAAGTGTTCGACCATGTCCAGTGGTCACACCTCCACGCAATGCTTGGACACGTCAGCCTGGGGCTCGATTTCAGGCCTGGATAGAGGGAGCATACAGCAAGCCGAGGGCTTTGGTTAGGGTCAACAGGGTGTCATCCGCTCCTTTCTTGGTGGGCCGCAGGACCCGACAGGGATGCCCGCTGTCCCCCCTGCTCTTCGCTCTATACATGGAACCTTTTGTGCAAAGAGTGCGGGATAGACGGGAGGTTACCGGGGTCAGATTCGGAGGGGAAGCGTACATGATTGCGCTTTACACGGATTACGTTGTGGTGACACTCGACGACCCGGTGAGGTCCCTTCCGGTCTTTCTAGAGGAGGTAGATGCTTTCGGAGTGGTATCAGGCTTCCGGGTGAATCTCTTGAAGTCCTGGGCGCTTGACATAGCACTACCAGGGAGACGCTGGATAAGCTGACACAGCGCTATCCCTTTCAATGGGAGGAGAGCTCCATCCCTTACCTGGGCCTCCAGGTGGCCCGAACGGTGACGGAGACTGCCTCTATCAACTACCGGCTCCTTCTGCGGGGAGTCAGAGCCCACCTCATGGAGTGGCAACGCTATCCCATCTCGTGGACTGGCAGAATAGCGGCCATTAAAATGTCAATCCTCCCCAGGGCCCTCTTCCTTTTTCACACCCTGCCGGCAAAGCCTCCATCCGGCTCCCTTCAGACACTGCAGAGAGAAATTAACCGCTTTATGTGGGGGGGTAGGAGGCCTAGATTGGCTGGTGCCCTGGTGGCACAGGCCCCGGTGAGGGCGGGCCTGGGAGTTCCAGATGTGCAACAGTATTATAGGGCCACACAACTCTGATACCTGGTGGAATGGTCCAGATCGGAATCGGACAAACACTGGTTATTTATGGATCAGGCTATGGCAGGCGCTCCTTTGTGGGGGATCCTGTTCCTCCCCCGCCGTCATTGGCCAGGGGGTTTATATTTGTCACCAGAGTCACAATGAAGGTGTGGGACTAGGCAAATCGATCGGGCGACTTGACCTTCTTCCCGTCCCCCTTGACGCCCATAGTGGGGAACTCAGACTTTTTTCTGGGCCCGGACTGCCGCGCCTACCGTAACTGGACAATCTCTGGCTGTCGCTCGGTCGGGCATCCGTTCGACGAGCAGGGCATCCTTTCATTTGAAGACCTTAGAAGGTCCCAGTCTCTCCCAGAGATGGAGAGAATGCGTTACCTCCAGATCAGGTGGAAAATGCACCCTTCGATCAGGGAGAAGGCTTGCCACCCCCTCACACAGTACGGAAAATGGTTGTTGACCAGGAAAACAGACAAACACATTATATCGGATCTGTATGATCTACTGCAGCATGCGGTTCCAATTCCTAGCATCGCGGTATGGACTCATTGGGAGGCTGAGCTGGGGAGATTCTTGACACCGGAGGAGTTGGAGGCGATTCACTACAGGGCACACCACACAGCGTGCTGCACCACGAGCATGGAGACTGAGATAAAGATAACCACTTATTGGTACCTTACCCCAGCTAGACTTCACCAAATTGACGGCACACGGTCACCTCTCTGCTGAAGGGGGTGCGACACTATGGGCACACTGACCCACTTACTGTGGGAGTGTCCGAAGGTGGCTGGGTACTTGGAGGGGGTCCTACATGACATCGACACTCACATGAACACCCAACTTCCATGCTCTCCGGCCTATATTCTATTTGGTCTTCCGAAGCCCCTGACATTCCCGCTCAAGTCCATACGGGGTCGACAGATAGGCTTGGCGCTGGGGGCGGCTCTCCAACATATACTGACACACTGGAGAACGTCTCGAATTCCTACACAGCTCGGGTGATTATGGCTGATCCTAGGGATGGAGAGGATCTCCTTATCTCTTTCACCGCAGGGGGACTCCTTTAGAGAGCTATGGCACCCATTTCTGACGTTGCTTTCTGGTGAGTTTAGGGAACTGACATGTCCCAAGTTCTTGCGACTTCTTCAATTAAAAGAATAGGGGTCCCTTTGTGCAGGGGGACAGGGAACCTTGTGACTCCAACCCCTATCCGATGGCCACGACTACAGGCTTGCGCTCCGGGGGGGGGGGGAGGTGGAGGTTAAGGGGGGAACCGGCCTGTTGCCAGATTCTAGTTGGGGATTGTTGGGCACTGCGTTGCCCATCTGTACCTTCATCCCTTTTCCCCTGTTCCCTTTTCCGGTCTCAATTTTCAATAAAGAAATTTGAACAATAAAACTATGGCGGTCATTCTGACCCTGGCGGTTGAAAACCGCCAGGGCAGAGTGCCGCGGAAGCACCGCCAACAGGCTGGCGGTGCTTCATGGCCAATTTTGACCGCGGCGGTAAAGCCGCGGTCAGAAAAGGGCAACCGGTGGTTTCCCGCCGGTTTACCCCTGCCCCAAAGAATCCTCCATGGCGGTGCTGCTCGCAGCACCGCCATGAGGATTCCGACTCCCTTCCCGCCATCCTGGTCCTGGCGGTAAAAACCACCAGGAACAGGATGGCGGGAACGGGTGTCGTGGGGCCCCTGGGGGCCCCTGCACTGCCCATGCCACAGGCATGGGCAGTGCAGGGGCCCCCTAACAGGGCCCCATAATGATTTTCAGTGTCTGCCTAGCAGACACTGAAAATCGCGACGGGTGCCACTGCACCCGTCGCACCCCTTCAACTCCGCCGGCTCCATTCGGAGCCGGCTTCATTGTTGAAGGGGCTTTCCCGCTGGGCCGGCGGGCTGCCTTCTGGCGGTCGCCCGCCGGCCCAGCGGGAAAGTCAGAATGACCGCCGCGGTCATTTGACCGC
Source organism: Pleurodeles waltl (assembly GCF_031143425.1). Taxonomy (NCBI): domain Eukaryota; kingdom Metazoa; phylum Chordata; class Amphibia; order Caudata; family Salamandridae; genus Pleurodeles; species Pleurodeles waltl. Next base: position 484,443,268 of record NC_090438.1, on the reverse strand, counting down.
GGTACGGTCTTCTGGCGATTCCCGCCAGGCGGGCGGCTTCCGCAGCCCACCAGGGTCGGAAGGACCCCCTATATGTTAAAGACCAAAGATGACTTAGTAAATACCAGAAAAAAACAACTGCTAGCATTATCATTTTCTATTTTGATTCAAGGCATCTGTATAAATGAAATATCAATAATGAGACACAAAATAAATTGTAGCGGAGAACAGGAATATTTAAAACAAGAAACAGAAAACATAATTTGTCTACGTAATAGAGGATATCCAGTAAAAATTCTAGTTGAATCTGTCAATAAAGTTAAAATATTCAGTCATATACACTTCTACAAGATAATGAAAAACTACCCAAATGTAAAAAAGGAACAGATAATATTAAATTTGTCACTATATTCTGTGCAGAAAATAAGAAGATTTATGACAATTTACCTAAACATTGGCTATTCTCCAAATTGACAAAGATCTGGGTGGTTTAATCCCAGGTTGCTCATTAGTGACTTACGGAAGAGCTGAGATGCTCAAAATATACTAAGTCCCAATGATATGATGCTCTTTATGAAGAGAAATACACCTAATTTGTTAATGAAGAAACCATCAGCTGTATATGCCAGAGATATATGATGGACAAAGTAATGACTTTTAATAATTATGATAATTAAAAAAATGTAACCATTAAAAGTTTGATTAACTGAAACAAAATGTTCTGCAGTTATATGGCGATGTGCATATGTGCTAAACAATAAGTGGGCTCCATGACACACCCATTGAAACAAAGATGGAAGGGACATATAAATGTAGTTAGAAATATTGATAGAAGGTCATATTAAACTTGCACCTTGCGGAAAAATTGTTGAAATCAATAAGATTAAAATCTTAGTTATAGACCACATACAAATCCACCATAGAGGGGGAGATAGAGAACATAAATTTAGGGCTCCCGGGTTTTATGGTATTTATTTTCTGTCATTTCTGTCTGTATTTATCAATATTTATTTTAAATTAAGCAGGAAACTAGTAAATTTGCACACTTATTAACCAATAAATGTACATCAATACTTGAATACCTATCGGAATTAACATGGGAAACAGAACATTTTTTTAGCTCCCTTTTTCTCAGTCCCCACTTGATGGATCACCCTGAAACTTTCCATGTGCGCCAAGAATCCCCTGGCCACTTTTTGGGGAAATTTTCGTGAAGATTCGTCAAACAGTGCCAAAGACATTGGCAAGTCAAAAAACACTTTTTCTATGGAAACTAGGTGATATATATATATATATATATATATATATATATAAATAACCATAACCTAATGGCATGGCAGTCGCCAGTACGTAGTTATAGTTAGGACCTAGTTTCCACGAAAAAGCGTTTTTTGACTTGCCTATATTTTTGGCACTGCTTGACAAATCTTCACAAAATTTTCCCAACAAAGTGCCCCCTAAAATTTTGCTGTGCATGGAAAGTTTCGAGGTGATCCATTGAGTGGGTGCCGAGAAAAAGAAGGGGTCAAAAATGTGTATTTCCCATTTTAATTCCTATAAAGATTTTAGACACGACTACAGCCCGACCTGCTGGATGGCATTAAACCAAATTTGGCAGGAAGTTAGCTCTTGGTCCGGAAAGAGTGTCTTTTGCTATTTAGTGCACATCTGTTTTAGGAGAATTAGAGGAAATCAAAATTTGTATATCTAGGGTTGTGACAAATTCCGAAATACTGACGACCTCATGCACAGATCTGATTGGTTGCCAACACTTCAGCCGAGTCTCAAAAATAAATGTTAAAAAAAAGAAAAAGGGGCAGGGTAACTTTTCCCTACCCCACTAGCCTTGGTGCAGGGGTCCCCCAGGGACCCCCAGGGCTGAAAAGCATTTAGAAAAACAAAACACACAAAAATCTCAACTATTTGCAAATTTCGAGCTTGCTTTAATTTTTGCCCCCAGGTGGGCCAGGTCCCAGGGCCATTGTCATAAAATAGGAGGAGGGTTCAACGTAGCCCCCCTCCTAGGGATTATTAAAGTCCTGGAAACCACCACCTCCCCAGGATACTGCTAATTAAGTAACCTACCTGGGGCAAAAGATCTTAAATAAATGTGGGGGAGCCTGCGCCACCCCCCATGGCTGCGGGGATCATCATCTCCCCAAGGATCAAAGTAAATAATGTAGGGGGCTCATCGTGGTGACCACCACCTCCCCAGGCAATATACTAGTAACTATTCGGGGGCCCACACAGCGCCCACAGCCCCAGGGACCGCCACCTCCACAGGGCAATTTATATGATTTATGGGTGGGCCACATGTCCCCCACACTCTGGGGACAGCCACCTCCCCAGGGCTCAAATAAAATTATTAATGGGGTCCATCACCAACTCTGGGGACAGCCACCTCACCTGGGCTAGAGGAAACATTGGAGGGGGCCGCAAGATCCCCCTCGTGGAGCCATTGATGGCCCTGAGGTCAGCTACCACCCAGGGCCAGCTTCTGCTAACTTCCGAGGAGCCCACCAGCCGGTCTTACCGCCAAATTAAAAGATGACGGACGGACAACCAAATGCATTACGAGGGTGCTGATACCCCCTGAGGGCAGCAGATTTGCCTCCGCCTCGTAAATGAGCCGTCACTTTCCGCTGGGCTGACGGGGGAAACTTCTGACACCGTCAGCCCAGTGGGAAAATGGTAATGGGGCTGGTGGGGAGGCCACCAGTAAGGTGGCAACCTCCCCGTCAAAAGTTCAGCGGATGGGTCTTCCCATCTGCTGAAATCGTAATCGGCCCCATAGTCTTACAGAGACATTATGGACATGTTTCTTTACTCCCTATTGCACCAAGTAGGATGATGGGGATTAGGGAAGGGGGCCTTGTTGGCGGTTGGTGCTTGGGGTAGCGAGGCTCTATCGTTGTAGAAACAGGAGTCAAAATGAGGTGAGTGACAATAGAATTGGAAATAACAACTGCTTGAACTAATTTTCCACAGAGGGGTGGTTGGGTAACCTCTGTAGTTCTTATTGCAGAATGTACAGCCCCAGTATCAAGCAAGAAATTTACAAGACACCTGTTTACTATCTACATAAGGGCCTTTTTGATGAACTTGGAGCATAGGAACCTGCAAGTACTCACTCCGCCTCAGGCAGTACTATCGCTTATAACTGGGGCCCATCAGAGCCCCTGATGTAGCAGACAAACAGGGAAATGCATCATTCAATATGGACACTGGATGTCTTGCAGAGATCATGGAAGGGGAGGGGTCAGCAGACTGAACTGAGTTGGTGCTGAAGCTAAGGGAACAGGAGCAGCTGGAAGGCCTGAGCAACTGGTAGTACAAGTGGGACAGACTGGCTCTGTAGAATCCCCCCTTTCCGATCTCCGGGCACTCGTCTCTCCAGTGCCTCAGCCTACTAATCTTGAAGCATACATCTGGGTGCCTTCCACTGACACCCCAGTATTTGCCCCTCCTCTTACAAAGGCCACTAAGCCTCTTTCTCCTTCCCTCCCCTGAGTTGTTCTTGCTGCATGCCCATCCCCATCATCCCCATCACCTGTGGGGCAGGTGGTGCCTGTTGGAAGAATGCTGTTTGCACTATCATCAACTTATTCATATCCTTCTTCCATTTCCAATCAAAATATTCACTACAATACAATGCACATGACAACATTCCCTCTATTATTTTAGCATTCCAGCACATCACAGTCTGCTACATTTGGATCCTAATATCAGGCTGCAGCACCATCACAAAAGCTGACAGGGCAACGCCATTCCCTGTTGGGTAGCTTCTCTATTCCACTGCCACTCTCTTATGAAAATCTTGCACACTCTTGTCCTTTTTTGCATAGTTTGCATAATCGTTGACCAAAGTATACATTGAAGTGCCACCTTGCCTCACGTATAACATTAGCTCCATATACTTTTGTGTTACTATCGATGAAGACTGAAACTTGGGACCCACATGGTGTGGCTCCACTTCAGGCCACTATGCAGACACCTTACACCTGTTTCACAAGTCTTTGAGTACTACAATAGAAAACAATATATCCAAGTTTGACCACAACAATTCTGACAATTTTGTTGTTCTCTCTAACTCGGCATATCACTTCTTTGAGATTTCCGTAAACTCAAGAATTTTTAAGTAAATTACCACAAATCAAATCTGGTCCATGACCCATGAATATGCACTGGTTTCCTCTCTCAGTGGAAACTCTGGTTCTGCCCATTCAAGTAAATGCATCTCTGTAATATCAGTTTCATCATCAGACCGTATTGCCTGATTCTCTGAACCCCCATTTACACCATTATTTCTTCATTCCTTCCACATCCTCCCACTTTCCTATTTTCTCCAACAGAATCTCAAACCAATGCTCCAACATCACTAACTTTTCTTTCTCTTTTCTCCTTTGTTAAATTGTAGCAAATATGACAAGTGTGTCTCTTTTTTCTTCAGACACATTCTCAATTTCTACACTTCAGTAAGAAGGTGGTGATACGCTGCCCTTGCCCAACCAGTGGCCTTTGCTATGAATTCAACAAATTAATCTCCACTTAAACCTTATGCTGGCTCTTTCTTCTGCCCAGTGATACAATAGAGTAAGTGTTCCCTTTTCTCCTCCACAAATGTTTCCACTGACTGTTTAGGCTCATAGGGAGGAGGAGGAAAATGAGCATTCATGTCAGAGTCACCAGATCCTCGGGGTCTGTGCACGTTCCCAACACGTCCACCACTGAACAGCTCCAAGACTCTGATAGATAAATCACAGAGACTGAGAGAGTTCAAGAGGGGAAGAAGGGATTAGGAAGGGAACAGCTGGGAAGGAGACCTGTAGTAAGAAAAAGGTTAGAACACACAATAAGAAAATTATATCTCCTGAAATCAATACTAGACTATGATTCTAAGCCTAGTCACTCTAAAAACATGAACAATCTAAGAGTTAAGTTTAAAATGACTAAGTTTCAAGATGGCCGGATACCTGTAGGGGAATCAAGATGAATTAAATTAAAACTTTCTTATTCAAGTACTTTCCTTTACATGAGAATCAGAAAAACATTCTGACTAAATTTTAAACCAGTCATATAAATCCTGTTTTTAGAATGTATACTAGGACCATACAATATTGCATCTAGAAACTCTGGCCTTCTGTGTACTCTTAAAATGTTTCAACACAAATTGCGCATATTGCAGATATATATATATAGTAAACACCATAAAAGGATTGTGCACCATGAATAACACAATATACATTCAGGAAACAAATCACATAACTTGTCAACTCGAATATTACATAATAAATATCTTAGAATAGTGGCATACAAATAACCAACATGAATTAAACTCGAGGAGAGAATCGTGCGTCTTGCCAATTCGAGTGTCACCATGTAAAATACCAAGAAATGGTAGCACGCAATGAATATCAAAATCAAATCATCATTAATCGAATCGCGCGTCTTGCCGATTCGTAAAACACGATGTAAATGTCAAGAAATAACAGCTCACAATAAATAACAAGATCAAAGTACAATGAAACGAATCGCGCTTCTTTTGCCGATTCTTAAGCCACCATGTAAATGTCAAGAAATGGTAGCGCGCAATAAACAACAAAGTTAAATCCTCATGAAACGAGTTGCGCGTCTTGCCAATTCGTAAAACGTCATGTAAATGTCAAGAAATAGTAGCGCGCAATGGACAACAATGTTTAAACACCATAAAACAAATCGCGCGTCTTGCCGATTCTCAAGCCACCATGCCAATGCCAAGAAATGGTAGCACGCAATAAACAACAAAGTCAAACCTTTATGAAACAAATCGCGCGTCTTGCCTATTTGTAAACTACCATATAAATGTAAAGAAATGGTAGCGCGCAAGTAATCTGTTACTCATTTAAGAATTAAACCAAGAATATGAAAATTCTCAATAACGGTGTCGGGATAATCCAACCACCGTCTTACCGCCTGGAACAGTGATCACCAATGAAGGATGAAGGGCAGAAGACTGGAAGATCCAAATAGGCTGCCGGGACAGGAGCTCAGGAAGAAGCTGCTGCTCTGCACCGGGACCTCTGAATAGTGAGCACTGGGAGTTGGGCTGGCTCTCTTTTATAGAGTCTTGGCCGAGCCCAGAACCACGCCCAGGCATGTTGCAGGGAAAGTCTCTGGAAGGCCCTGGAAAGGGACCACACCCTAACACACTCTGAAAACCTGCAGCAATACATTGCAAAGGAACAGTATTTGTAAGCATATTAAAAATAAGTTTTCAGGATTGAACTCTGCAATGCAAAAGGTTAAACCACAACATATCAGCACAATGCATAAATTACATTGTTTTGAGAGTGCTGGGTTCTTGCATTTTTGTCGCCAATAGAGCCGGTACTGCTCTGGTGTTGACAATTCAACAAAATTTCAGTAATATAATCTTCATCTTCTTCGAGCCCCTCAGGGGCCAATGTACCACTAACGAAGGATACAATTCAGTTTCTTCCACAGCATCCTCTTGCCAGCCCTCATTTGCATCTGCAGAGCTTTCTTTCTTATGCCAGCCAGCACCCTACACACCTGTACCTTTACTGTGCTCTCATTTGCTTTTTTGCCACATGGTCCTCCCACTCATTAAGTGCCTTCACCTCTACAGGTCAAATAGGTTTCTTACACTCAGTCATGCATTTCAGCAAATATTACAAGTGTTTAACCTCAAATTAACCATTTTCACAAAATTGCTACTGTAAGTCATTTTTGGTAACCTCATGCCATTTTTTCCAACCATAGACAAGTATGCATACCAACCTTTATCAACATTTAACATGGTAGTGTTTCATCGGGGGCAGTGGCGGCTCTGCCTCACCTAACCTGTCTTTAGTGCTAGACTTATCCATCACTTCAGGTGGGGATCTGCCACTCAAATACATAGAAGAGTGCCACAACTCCGAAAACATTTCCGCTCTCACAACCTCTAAGGGAGAAACCTGGCACAGTTTGTCTAACATCCCTGCCTGTGAGATTACCTGGAAAAGCACACCAGCCTATAACCTGTTGTCAACATGTGCCTGAAATGCCTACCCTACGCATTGGACAGATTCACTCATACCCCAGTAGATGAAACCTTCTTTCACTGGAAGAAAACCAAACACGCTTTTTCTTCACCAGTCTGCTCTTCTACATTCATTCCATGGTGACTGAAAAAGGAAGAAAAACATGGCAAGCCATTCACCTCTCACAGGTGACCTGACTGCGGTCCATCTATTTATTCCTAAGACACCCTCTAGTTCCCACTCCCTGCCATATGCCTCTTGTCATTCTCAAAGAACTACCAAGGTTATGCACGTGCCACTTACCAATGCAGACAAGACAGGCCGACAAGCAAAGGTCAGAATATAAGAGAAACATCCCTCTATTTGTCATGTTTTTCACTTCTGCTAGGATCACTGCAACTTGGCTGCGGCTGGTCCTCTCATCTGAAGATGAGAATCAACGGTTTGCCCAACATTCTCCATCAAACTATCAATAGCAAGTTCCTAATAAAAACATGAATCAGAAGGATTGTTATTTGACCGCAAATTGTATCCAGGTGAATGACACACACTGAGGTGATGTTCAACCAATGTCTGACCCACAAACTCTAAGCCTAGTTAGATATACCCTCCCTCAGCAATGAAAGTTTTGTTTCCAAGCAATGAAGAAAGTTTTGCATTAATCAAATTTGTTATTAGTCATTGCTGGTACAATTGATAACATTAGAAAAACAGTGTATTCCTCTCACTGCTCAACCATCTCTTACGTCATTGGCTCCTGAATGCCCAGTGACTGGTGGATCTGTATGATGAAGGTGCCTCCTTAACTTCCTCAAGATGTCAGAATAAATAGGAAAACAAGGTTATACCTTTCTTATAACAACTACCTTGCCCATAAGACTAAGTAAGGTAGATTGCTCTAATGTCCCACTTCCCTCCAAATTATTGGTAACTTTTTATCGAATCCCCTTAGATAATGCCCTTTGCCCTAGTAAAAATGATTGGCTTAACCATGAAATCCAAAGGACACAGAGTAAACTTGTGGCTGTTAACAAATGTACATCCTTGGAGGCCAAGAGATAGCAGTCCATAGGGCTCTATATTAAGAAAAAGATTGTAGTATTACAAATGGCTAATCATGGAGAGAGATTTGAAAGCTATGTGACATCTACAGTCTATGCTACTAAGTGAATAAGAGCTTGGACCCAGAATGTCACATTGTAGAGAATGTTTGGCTCCACCCCTTGTCTCTACTTCATATTGATAAAGGAGCAGCTGAAGGATGCTGGTTTCATACCTAGAGTTGAGGAAGATTGTCTTTTATGGGGATGACAACAATAATTAAGGGAGTACCATTTAAAGAAAACTAAGACAAACCCCAAGAGCTGACCTGTTCCTTAATGTTTTCATTTACTGTCGACAAAGCTCTTTAGGTTATTCCATTGACCAATATATTTACCATTGTATCTGCCTGCAGATATCCACTCCACTTCAGGAAAATATCTGCCTATTGAACAAGGAGAAAATATAACACTGGTCAGAAGCCAATTTCAACTGAGATGGGGATCATTTTGCTAGTCAATGAAGTTTATGAAGTATCTGACTATAAGGAGAGGGAGGCTATTTTAAGCCTTTCAAAATCTCAGAACATGATTAAATTTTGTGGACTGTGCCATCCTTTAAGAAACACTTCAGAAGGCGAGTCTCAGTGGAGGACTTTTTGAGGACATCTTTAATCTGTAAAAGATTAGTACTATTTATGCCCATTGGCGTGACTGGAGAGGAAGCACAACCATTAGTGTTACAAATGAGGTTAAGAAGGGATGTTTTATGACCCAGTTATTTTTCCATTTGTTTGTCAATGATAACAGCCAGGACCTAAGAAGTAGTAACCGTGACTGCTGTATTGATAGCGGCAAGTTCCCTTTCTCTTTTAAGAACATGCCATAGTCCTTTGAGCAAAGACAGAGAACTCAATTCATGAGCTTCATCAGTTGAGAACTATTGTAAATGAAAAAAGATGAAGCCTGTGACCCGAAATGTAAAATCCTTATATTGGGCAAAAAGTACCTCCTGAAGAAATTGTTCCAACTGGATGTCAAGTGTCCCAACTGTAGCAGACATGAAACCTGGGCTAAGCAAGTTGATAAAAGCAAGTCCATCTTATCGAACACTTCTGATGTTACACATGCGGTTGAAAAAAATGGGTAAGTTCCCCTTTCAGCACCCCTGGAAACAGATTTTTCCAGCTTTAAGGAGCAAATCTGAGGGGACCCTCAAACTGCGGCCATTATTAGCTTATGAGATTGTTTTAGGCAGGGTGATCAACTTTCCTATGCCTCTCTTTTACAGTTTTACAGAGACTAACAATTGCGTTGGGTGATCAAAACATTCTCCACGTGCTGCTATCCAGTCTGTTTTATTTTAGTCAAGGCTAGAAAAAAGTCTCTTCAATTACCCTGAGAGGCCCATATCCGGTGTTGGATTTTAATTATTGGCCAAGATTTGGGCTGTCCCCAACAGTATCTCAAAAGCTACATTTCAGACAAAAAAGAACATAATGACACAAATTGCATGCCCAGTCTCCATGCATCATGAAGTGGCAATTGGCAGGGAGAAGAATCTCAACTAGATGACTTCTCCAGTAATGAGAGATTTGTATTTGAAATTTAGATTAGGTACTATTTTTTTCAGGATGAGAAACAATTTCTTTGTAGATTCCAGATATTTACCACTTTGAGGAAATATTGTTTATAGCAAATTTGCCTTTCCTGCAGGGTCACCCCAGATTATAGGTCTTTTTCTGGGTAAACTCTTCTTTTGGTATTCGGTCTTTATAGCCTGTGAAAATGGTAATCATTGTCCCAGAGTGTGTACTTTGGCCCTAAAATGGCAATGGTAAAATTTGCCTCGCCTACTTGGTCTATTTAACTGTGTTGTAAGGCCAAAGAAGATGGCATGGAAACTGCACCTATTATCTTGAGGTTAAATGTCATATGAGGGCTGTATGGTACTTACACCACTCACATATATATCAAGCATATATGTCTGCCAGGAGCACCACTGTTCTCTGACTAGGCTGCATTTTATGTGCACTGTAGTGACACCCAGGAGAGAAACATGCCTTTCAAAACAGAAAAAAAGCTTATTTTATATATTTATAAGTTACTCCTAAAGTGTCAACAACAATCCTTGACCACACATTATCAAATAAAGTTAAAAAAAATAAAAGTTTTTGATTCCAGTACTGTCATGTATCCAATCTTTAATTGCCTCTCTGCCCACTGCCTATTGCTTTGTTGCCCACTGCTGACACATGTTTTATCACTTGGGCGTCTTGACCCACAACCTCCTCAAGGCTCAAAACTCCAAATAATTCACTTGTGAATTATTATTATCTCATTTCAGTCCAAGAAATAAAATAGACCCACCTCAATAATGCTTATTTCACTGCCATTATCGTGCTCTAATTCACAAGCAAGAAAAAAACAGTCCTAAAGCTATTAGCACCCAAAATAGTATTATCAATCTACCCCCACAGAAACTCTCAAAACGCCATGTGTAAGCAGTGTCAGGCAACACGCAGCGAGTACACCACATGGACTCCTAAAGTGTGTCTTGAAAGCTCATATGGCAGGTAGTCATTATATGAAACTATGGCACAGTAGTTGTTGTGCTTAATTAGCTGTTACAGTGAAATAAAATCCAACAGCTATTTCACTGTGTAGGACTAGATAGACTATTCCCTGTACAGGCCTAGATGGGATTATAATATTTATTTCTCATCTCTGGTGGGAAAAATGCTAATATAATGATTCAAAGTATTTCCTATTTAATTTTCAAAATCTGATTTAATGTTGAAATCTGATTTTTGATAGCTGAAGTGGACAAGTAACTTTGTAAAATGTGTACTTTGGACAGCCAGAACCAGAATTAAAAACATTTCTCCTGCACCTTTATTGATGAAGTATACATACTTGCCATCAAGAGTTAACCCTCTGGCTTAGTGAGCAATAGCCTGCCTCCGATCCCCTTAAGGGAAAGTGGATGTTCACTGCTCACCACTTAGTAGGAATTAGATATTTGGAAATGGCAAGTAACCTTTGCCCAATACAAAGAGATATTCACGACTACCTCTTTTGACTTAGAGATACCTAGGAGGGCTTCTCCTATTCACTATCAAACTGTTTGCCTCCAGTCAGAGTACGGGAGAGAGCCAGATTTGCCTTTCAGTTTGGAGGAGAGCTAATCTAAATAGGAGAGTAGTTAAGGAGCAAAAAAGGCCTATCATTCAAGAACTTCTAAAATGTGGTTTTATACATTCTTCTCAGTCCCCAGTTTCTTTGTCCTCAATGTTTTGTCTCAAAGAATGGGGAAGAGCTATGAACTTGCATTGATTATAGGGCCCTCAAATGTGTGATGATCAACAACAGATATTTTCTACCCCTCATCTGATCTTTACTGGATCAAGTGAAAAGGCCACTATCTTTAACAAGCTTGATCTTAGCAGGCCTAATATTTGGTATGAGCTAGAAAAGGGGAAGAGTTGAAGCCCACCTTCTGTATTAGGTTCCGTTTATTTCAGCCTTTAGTGATTCCGTTTGACCTCTTTAGTGCTCCTCCAGCTTTCAAAGCTTAATTAATGATGTACTGCATGACTTTGTTGATGCTTACGTTGTGGTGAATAATAATGATATCCTGATTTTCTCAAATACATTGGAAGAACATGTGGGCCATGTTAAAATTATCTTGACTAAACTAAGGGAACATCAGTTGTTTGCAAAATTAGAAAAGTGGGTTTTCCATGTGAAGGGGGTTGAGTTTGTGGCATTCATTAGCTCAGCAAAAGGAATACAAATTGACCCCAATAAGGTAGAGGCCATTCAAAATTGGAAATTACCTCAAACAGTCAAAGATGTGCAAAGCTTTTTGAGGTTTGCTGACTTTTATAGGAGATTTATCAGTCAGTTTTCTGATTTGGTCTCTCCAATTACCGGACTCTTGAAGAAAAGGTTAGGTTCCACTGGACTGAAGAGGCTAAAAAGGTTTTAAAGACCCTGGAAAAGCAGTATATCATGGGCCCTGTCTTTAGACACCCAGATTTCTCTCAACCTTCTAATGTTGAAGCAGATGTGTCACAAACAGCTTGTAGTGAGGCCCTCTTGGTCCCACGTTGCTTCTCCATTTTAGCTTCATTTTATATTTTACTCTTTGCATGTTTTAGCTGACATCTCTTTTAGCAGTGACATGTTGCACATTTAGGCCTGCATGATTTATTCGAAGAATAAGTTAGTGTGAGAAAGTAGCCTCTTTCTAGCCTTATAAACCCCACTTTTGGCCTGTTTGTGAGTATACGTCAGGGTGTTTTTACTGTCTCACTGGGATCCTGCTAGCCAGGGCCCAGTGCTCATAGTGAAAGCCCTATGTTGTCAGTATGTTTGTTATGTGTCACTGGGACCCTGCTAGCCAGGACCCCAGTGCTCATAAGATTCTGGCCTACATGTGTTCCCTGTGTGATGCCTAACTGTCTCACTGAGGCTTTGCTAACCAGAACCTCAGTGGTTATGCTCTCTCTCAGCTTTGCAAATTTGTCACTAACAGGCTAGTGACTAAATTTACCAATTCACATTGGTATACTGGTACACCCGTATAATTCCCTAGTATATGGTACTGAGGTACCCAGGGTATTGGGGTTCCAGGAGATCCCAATGGGCTGCAGCATTTTTTTTGCCACCCATAGGGAGCTCTGACAATTCTTACACAGGCCTGCCAGGGCAGCCTGAGTGAAATAACGTCCACGTTATTTCACAGCCATTTACCACAGCACATAAGTAACTTATAAGTCACCTATATGTCTAACCTTCACCTGGTGAAGGTTGGGTGCAAAGTTACTTAGTGTGTGGGCACCCTGGCACTAGTCAAGGTGCCCCCACATCGTTCAGGGCAAATTCCCCAGACTTTGTGAGTGCGGGGACACCATTACACGCGTGCACTATACATAGGTCACTACCTATGTATTGCGTCACAATGGTAACTCCGAACATGGCCATGTAACATGTCTAAGATCATGGAAGTGTCACCCCAATGCCATTTTGGCATTCGGGGGACAATTCCATGATCCCCTGGGTCTCTAGCACAGTACCCGGGTACTGCCAAACTGCCTTTCCGGGGTCTCCACTGCAGCTGCTGCTGCCAACCCATCAGACAGGTTTCTGCCCTCCTGGGGTCCAGGCAGCCCTGGCCCAGGAAGGCAGAACAAAGGATTTCCTCTGAGAGAGGGTGTCACACCCTCTCCCTTTGGAAATAGGTGTGAAAGCTGGGGAGGAGTAGCCTCCCCCAGCCTCTGGAAATGCTTTGATGGGCACAGATGGTGCCCATCTCTGCATAAGCCAGTCTACACCGGTTCAGGGATCCCCCAGCCCTGCTCTGGCGCGAAACTGGACAAAGGAAAGGGGAGTGATCACTCCCCTGACCTGCACCTCCCAGGGGAGGTGCCCAGAGCTCCTCCAATGTGTCCCAGACCTCTGCCATCTTGGATTTAGAGGTGCTGGGGGCACACTGGACTGCTCTGAGTGGCCAGTGCCAGCAGGTGATGTCAGAGACTCCTTCTGATAGGCTCTTACCTGTCTTGGTAGCCAATCCTCCTTTGATGGTAGCCAAACCTCCTTTTCTGGCTATTTAGGGTCTCTGCTTAGGCGAATTCTTTAGATAACGAATGCAAGAGCTCACCAGACTTCCTCTGCATCTCCCTCTTCACCTTCTGCCAAAGGATCGACCGCTGACTGCTCAGGACGCCTGCAAAACCGCAACAAAGTATCAAGACGACTACTAGCAACCTTGTATCGCCTCATCCTGCCGGCTTTCTCGACTGTTTCCAGGTGGTGCATGCTCTGGGGGTAGCCTGCCTCCTCCCTGCACCAGGAGCTCTGAAGAAATCTCCCGTGGGTCGACGGAATCTTCCCCCTGCTAACGCAGGCACCAAAAGACTGCATCACTGGTCCTCTGGGTCCCCTCTCAGCCTGATGAGCGTGGTCCCTGGAACTCAGCAACTCTGTCCAAGTGACTCCCACAGTCCAGTGACTCTTCAGTCCAAGTTTGGTGGAGGTAAGTCTTTGCTTCCCCACGCTAGACTGCATTGCTGGGTAAAGTGTGATTTGCAGCTGCTCCGGCTCCTGTGCACTCTTCCAGGATTTCCTTCATGCACAACCAAGCCGGGGTCCCCAACACTCTATCCTGCAGTGCACAACCTTCTGAGTTGTCCTCCGGCATCGTGGGACTCCCTTTTGTGACTTCGCATGGACTCCAGTTCACTCTTCTTCCAAGTGCCTGTTCAGGTACTTCTGCGGGTGCTGCCTGCTTCTGTGAGGGCTCCCTGAGTTGCTGGGTGCCCCCTCTGTCTCCTCCTCTAAGTGGCGACATCCTGGTCCCTCCTGGGCCACAGCAGCACCCAAAAACCTCTATGCGACCCTTGCAGCTAGCAAGGCTTGTTTGCAGTTTTTCTGCATGGGAACACTTCTGCAAGCTTCATCGCGACGTGGGACATCCGCCTTCCAAAGGAGAAGTCCCTAGTCCTCTTCTTTCTTGCAGAACTCCAAGCTTCTTCCATCCGGTGGCAGCTTCCTTGCACCCTCAGCTGGCTTTTCCTGGGCTCCTGCCCAGTCTCGACACTGTCGCGACTATTGGACTTGGTCCCCTTGTCTTACAAGTACTCAGGTCTGGAAATCCACTTTTGTTGCATTGCTGGTGTTTGTTCTTCCTGCAGAATCCCCCTATCACGACTTCTGTGCTCTCTGGGGGTAGTAGGTGCACTTTACACCTACCTTTCAGGGTCTTGGGGTGGGCTATTTTTCTAACCCTTACTGTTTTCTTACAGTCCCAGCGACCCTCTACAAGCTCACATAGGTTTGGGGTCCATCCGTGGTTCGCATTCCACTTTTGGAGTATATGGTTTGTGTTGCTGCTATTGCAATCTATTGTAATTCTACACTGTTTGCCTTACTTTTCTTGCTATTACTTACCTAAGTTTGGTTTGTGTACATATATCTTGTGTATATAACTTATCCTCATACTGAGGGTACTCACTGATATACTTTTGGCATATTGTCATAAAAAGAAAGTTCCTTTATTTTTAGTACTTCTGTGTATTGTGTTTTCTTACGATATTGTGCATATGACACCAGTGGTAAAGTAGGAGCTTTACATGTCTCCTAGTTCAGCCGAAGTTGCTTTGCCATAACTACCTTCTATCAGCCTAAGCTGCTAGAAACACCTCTTCTACACTAATAAGGGATAACTGGACCTGGCACAAGGGGTAAGTACCACTACAAGCCAGGCCAGCCTCCTACAGTTAGTCTTTCTCTATATACATTCAGTACATTCTACTCAAGCATAGGAACACAGTACTAGATATCCTAGTGATTGTGCTGCTGATCCAGCTCCAGCTTCTAATGCCAAGACATATCATTGCATCAGAGCTGTGCCTCTAACGCAGTGTGGCTTTGATTACATAAATGATGCACTGACCCGGAAAGGGTAGAGGGGAACTCCAGCCATGACTGTCCTGGGACGAAGGATGTATTCAACATGCAGCTCTATTGGCAGAGATCTTTCAGTCTGCAGACAAGGATAGCCTTCTATGCTATGAACGAGTTTCCTGGTTCAGTTTTCCAGGTAAGAAGGCTAAGGCTAACCTCTTAGATCGGGCAAAGGCGGGGAGTACACCCACTATGCTCTTAGTATATGCTTAGTGATTGGTAGAAATATCTAGAAATCATTTGTCAAAGTTGGATTGTTTATTCTTTCCACCATGTTCATAATGCTGGTAACTTTGCTTTGTTTCATCTGCCTATTTATCGCAGCTCACTCTCTCTATGCAAGACTACGATTGTTTCAATAAATGTATTGAAAACGTATTTCTTATTTTTCTTTTGCTTTGCCTGGGCATGCATGAGTGAGACAACAAAATGGTAACATATGTTTCCACAAATTCTTTGGGAGCCAGAGTGTCATGTTTAGGTTGCTGTAATCATCTACCACCCTGGTAAGATTGGGGGTTTGTGGGAGGCACTGTGAGCTAGCCAGGAATTGGGACAACAGTCTTTGATGGTTTAGATTGACTCAGTCCCACAATTCTGAAGTTCTGTTAGCCTAGCACGCAGACCTATAATTTTGGTAGGACCATATAACAAGCTGTGGGAGGGATATTATTACAAAGGCATTCTGTTATCGTTCAGATGCATCTGGTAACCTATTACTCTCAGAAACTGAGTCCTGCCAATCTTGCTGGTGATCAAGTATGCTTTTGAAGAATGGAGACATTGGCCCTCATTACAACATTGGCGGTAAAAGCCGCTTACCGCCGTGCAGAAGACCGCCAACACACCGCCTCAGCCGCGGAATTCCGCCACAGCTATTATGACTCACAGTTCGGAATCCGCCAAAATTCAGACACCCAGACAAGTCCACCATACCAAAGGTCAGTGATAAACTGGCGATAACAAAACCGACACCGTCACGCCAACAGAAATACGCACACACTATCACGACCCGCGAATCCACGAGGCGGTCTTTCAACCGTGGTATTCCATTGGCGGTACACACCGCCGCACTCAAAATACACGCACATTTACAAAACACAGCCACATTGGACAATTCCAAATACACACACCTGATACACATACACACACCACTCCCACACACCCAATACAATATAAAACACACACCCACATCACCCACAAACCCCTACTACCAAAAATTCTGAAAGAAGGCCAGAGAGAGACAGCACTAGCAAGAACAACAGCATCCACAGGCACACAACACCATCACCCAAAGAACTTCCACGCACCTCACACAACACACCACTACATATCAGCACACTTATCACCACACACTCCACCCCACACATCACCTACACCACCCCATGGCACGGCAAAGACACACCAGGTTCTCGGAGGAGGAGCTCAGGGTCATGGTGGAGGAAATTGTCCGGGTAGAGCCACAGCTATTCGGATCACAGGTGCAGCACACCTCCATTGCAAGGAAGATGGAGCTATGGCGAAGAATCGTGGACAGGGTAAACGCAGTGGGACAGCACCCAAGAAATCAGGATGACATCAGGAAGAGGTGGAACGACCTACGGGGGAAGGTGCGTTCCGTGGTCTCAAGACACCACCTGGCGGTTCAGCGGACTGGCGGTGGACCCCCACCTCCTCCCCCACAACTAACAACATGGGAGGAGCAGGTCTTGGCGATTCTGCATCCTGAGGGCCTCGCAGGAGTAGGTGGAGGAATGGACTCTGGTAAGTCAAATCTTAACTATTACATCCCCCACCCTACCTGCATGCCAGCACATACCCCCACCCTCACCCTCATCACTCTAAATCCTCACAAATGTCCCTACATCACAAACCACACATCCTAACACCAAGCCCTGCATGCAACAACAAAGCATGGACACCCATCACCAAAGCATGCCCACTGCACATACCCATACAACCCCCTAAACCATCATCACACAAGGTTCCACACAGGAATGCAAGCACTGGGGTACACGGTCACCCACCCATTGCACACCATGGCACACACAGATACAATAATCATGCTTTTACACCCCTGAGGGACCCCTACCCAACGTCACCGGACAGGAGGGTGTACACACATGTCCATACCACCAACAGAAGAGGCCCACAGTGATGACAGCACCTCTGTCCATCTGGATTTAGATGACCATCTGGGACCTCTGGACAGTCGGTTCCCCTGACACAGTCACAGGCCACTACAGACTTTCGCCCCTCTGGAAACACCAGCACAGCACCCACCCAGAGGGCCCATACCTCCGTCCCCAGGACACGTCAATCAGCAGTGTGTCCACCACTACAGGAAACCCAGGCTAACCCACCACCCCAACAACAACAGGGACCTGGGGGCAGTGGCAGTGGGCACACGGTCCAGGGGATGGAGGCCCAGGAACACAGGGGAACTGGGAGGGCTGCTGTGCGACAGGGGGCGGACAGGCCAAGGGAACCCACTCTCCACAAGGCCCTCTCCTCCATCATGGGAGCCTACCACCACTCCCAGGAGACGATGGCAACGGTACTGGCCAAGTTTCAGGAGACCCAGCGCCTGCAGGAGGAACAGTATGTGGGCTTCAGGGAGGAACTCAGAACCATCAGCTCCACCCTGGGCACCATCGTAGGGGTGCTGAAGGAACTCGTGAACACCAGGAGGGACACTGTGGCACTACAAGGGGCCCCTGACACTAGCATGGACGATGAACTGCCCACCACCTCCGCTGGCGCTAGTGGACAGGACGCCCGCCACAGGATCACCACACCAGCACCCCACCCCCTGCAGAGGGAGAACCACCCCGCAAACGGTCCCTGAGATCCAGGACAAAGACAGAGCACGATGCCAAGACCCCCGCCAAGAAATGAGACCACCCTGATTGTCATCCTACTGTCCCACTTTGTCACCCTGTCCATACTTAAACTGCCACAGCTCCACTTCCTATGCCCATATGGGCAATGCACCTGTGAGACTAATAGACTGGACTCTGCCATGGACATTCCTCCGCCATCACCCCTCACCATTTTACTACCCCCTCCAATATTGAGCACTTAAATAAACACACTTAGAGCACAAAACAATCTGGAGTCTGTCTATTAGCAATTACAGTGACAAAATGCTCTTACAATTGTAAAGTCAACATACCTATGTCACACAGCTCTAGTCCATGAGGAATCTAAGCAGATGTCACACAGTGGGACCCACATCTGTGAAATCGTAAGGGAAAGTGACAACTCAGTGCCAACACACTGGGTGAAAAGGACAGACAGTAGAGAGGTAGTAGTGTTAAAGTACATGTAGTAGGCAGGTCTGTACTCTTACCTGTGTCTCACTGGAAATATTGCTGGATCACTGAGTCCCTGTTGTTCATGTCTTCTTCCTCTGCTTCCTCGTCTTCACTGTCCACCCGCTCCACAGCTGCCACAACACTGCCATCTGGACCATCCTCCTGCAGAAAAGGCACCTGTCGTCGCAAAGCCAAGTTGTGAAGCATACAGCAGGCCACGATGATCTGGCAGACCTTCTTTGATGAGTAGAATAGGGATCCACCTGTCATATGGAGGCACCGGAACCTGGCCTTCAGGAGGCCGAAGGTCCGCTCGATCACCCTCCTAGTTCGCCCATGGGCCTCATTCTAGCGTTCCTCTGCCCTTGTCCTGGGATTCCTCACTGGGGTCAGTAGCCATGACAGGTTGGGGTAACCAGAGTCACCTGCAAATGGCGAGGGACAACTGTTAGACACCCACTAACCTGTAGGGATATCCCCAGACCCAGACAACCATTCCCACTGTCTTGCTCCCAGGTGCTCACCTAATAGCCACACATGGTGCCTCTGGAGTTGACCCATTGCATAAAGGATGCTGCTATTCTGCAGGATGTAGGCGTCATGCACTGAGCCATGGAACATGGCATTCACATGGGAGATGTACTGGTCGGCCAAACATACCATCTGTACATTCATTGAATGATAACTCTTCCTGTTTCTGTACACCTGTTCACTCCTGTGGGGGGGGGAGGGGCAAAGCCACATGGGTCCCATCAATGGCACCTATGATGTTGGGGATATGTCCCAGGGCATAGAAATCACCTTTCACTGTAGGCAAATCCTCCACCTGAGGGAAAACGATGTAGCTCCGCATGTGTTTCAGAAGGGCAGACAACACTCTGGACAACACGTTGGAAAACATAGGCTGGGACATCCCTGATGATATGGCCACTGTTGTTTGAAATGACCTACTTGCAAGGAAATGGAGCACTGACAGCACCTGCACTTGAGGGGGGATTCCTGTGGGATGGCGGATTGCTGACATCAGGTCTGGCTCCAACTGGGTACACAGTTCCTGGATTGTGGCACGGTCAAGCCTGTATGTGATAATCAAATGTCGCTCCTTCATTGTCGACAGGTCCACCAATGGTCGGTACACCGGAGGATGCCGCCATCTCCTCACATGTCCCAGCGGACGGTGCCTATGAAGGACAACAGCAAGCACAGAGTCAAACAACTCAGAGGTACGTACCCACAGTTTACACAGAACACCATTCATACACAAAAGGTGGCCTGTATGTGTGTTGAGTCTAGGCCTAGGTATGTGTGACGCAGTTGAAAATTAATCCATGTGGGCCCCTGAAATGGCGGCTTCCTGACCTCTAAAGTGGGACAATGGGATGTGAGGTAACTGCGCTGGCGTTGTACACCGTCGCGGCAGGCGGTCGAAGACCGCGGCGCAATGCTGCATTGGTTAGCATTGGACCCTATGGGTCCCAGGAGCCAATGACGATGTACGCCGGCGGTGACGGTACGCACCGCCGCGGACGTGACCGCCATTTTCTATCTGTTCAATCACTCAATACCTGATCTTCGACAGGAGAGGACCTACACTGCAAGTGCTGCTGTGACCTCGGTCTGAAAGAGACAATGGCTTGAGTGTCTGGGGAAAGGGCCCCTGCCTTCACATCGGAGGAGTTGGAGAAACTTGTGGATGGGGTCCTCCCCCAGTACACGCTACTCGACGGTCCTCCAGACAAACAGATAAGTACACTGGGAGCATGCTGTACGGGCTATGCCTGTGTGGAGAGGGCTGGATGTAAGAAGGAAGGGGGGAGAGTGCGGCATGCATGAAACGACAGTGAATGCATGTGCCACATGGCAAGGGTAGGGATGGGGGCCAATCACTTTGACGGTGCAGTTGGTAATAACTTACTCTTCCCCCTGTACATTTCATGTAGGTCAGCACCCACCAGAAAAAACATATTTGGCGTGCCATCGCCAAGGACGTCTGGACCCTGGGGGTCTACCACAGACGGAGCACACACTGCCTGAAAAGATGGGAGGACATTCTCTGCTGGAGCAAGAAGACGGCGGGGGCTCAGCTGGGGATGGCCTCCCAACGTGGGAGGGGTGCCCGTCGCACCATGACCCCCCTGATGTTCAGGATCCTGGTGGTGGCCTACCCGGAGTTGGATGGGCGCCTGAGGGCATCACAGCAGACACAAGGGGGTGAGTACACTCTCATTCTGCTGACTTTGCGTGCAGTGGAGGGGTCTGGGTGGGGGAGGTGGGCTGTGGGTTTCCCTAGGCCAGGGCGAGTTCCGTAGGCAAGGTCCCTCTGTAAGGCAGGCCATGTGGCACCCCACCCCACCTCTGTAGAGTGCCAAATACACCTAGTCATGCCCCTGTGTCATCTATGTGTGCAGATGTCGTCCATAGCCTTGTAGGGCATTTCCCAGGAATTGAACAGTGGAGCCCAAGAGCGCGGCGTAGTGCAGGGGGCTTCTGTGTCTGTCGTGTCGGCCAACGGTAGCGGTAATGCATGCACTCAACATGTCTTTCTTCTGTCGTCCCCCCCCTTTTTGTGGTCTCCCTGTTCTTGTGTGCATTAGCATCATCAGGCGGAGGAGCAGTGGCACCGGAGCACCAGGGGGCTGCATCCTACATAGCCATGGAGGGCCACACTATGCACTCGAACTTCACCAGTGGGACGGAGGGCGAGGGGAGCTCCACGTCGGGGACAGGAGCTTAGACTAGTGACACGGACTCGTCCTCTGATGGGAGCTCCCTTGTGGTGGCGGCAACATCTGTGCCCCCCCCATCTACAGGTACAGCCGCCCCCCCACTTCCAGCACTGCCCTCCCAGCAGCCCCTCAGCCTTCGCCCCGTGCTCGCTCACCCGGGAGGGTGGGCATCACCTTCGCCCCAGGCACCTCGGGCCCTGCCCCAGTCACCCCTGCTGCCCTCAGTGAGGAGCGGAATGCGGAACCAATCAAACATTCACCCCCAGTCACAGATCTGGGTTTAATCCATCCATTATTTTGCTCACCATGCCACCCCAGTTTGAACCCAGCCATATGCAAATCAGTCTTGACCCTGTTCCTCATGGGAACAGTCCAGCCCGAACTGCCAGGCCAGGTTCTCCCTGGACCGGAAACAAGCATCCTGGGACCGGTTTCGGGTTTCACCCCTCATCAGCCAGGCTAGCTTGAATCCAGTGGCACAGTGAGCCCGGGACCCACGTCTGGGCATTCCCGGCGCACTTAGGGTGGCAAAAGCAAAGCAAAACTCAACGCTGTGGGATAGCGTAACTGGATGGACGGAATGCAGAACCAATCAAACATTCACCCCCAGTCACAGATCTGGGTTTAATCCATCCATTATTTTGCTCACTATGCCACCCCAGTTTGAACCCAGCCATATGCAAATCAGTCTTGACCCTGTTCCTCATGGGAACAGTCCAGCCCGAACTGCCAGGCCAGGTTCTCCCTGGACTGGAAACAAGCATCCTGGGACCGCCGGGACCCACGTCTGGGCATTCCCGGCGCACTTAGGGCGGCAAAAGCAAAGCAAAACTCAACGCTGTGGGATAGCGTAACTGGATGGACGGAATGCGGAACCAATCAAACATTCACCCCCAGTCACAGATCTGGGTTTAATCCATCCATTATTTTGCTCACCATGCCACCCCAGTTTGAACCCAGCCATATGCAAATCAGTCTTGACCCTGTTCCTCATGGGAACAGTCCAGCCCGAACTGCCAGGCCAGGTTCTCCCTGGACCGGAAACAAGCATCCTGGGACCGGTTTCGGGGTTTCACCCCTCATCAGCCAGGCTAGCTTGAATCCAGTGGCACAGTGAGCCCGGGACCCACGTCTGGGCATTCCCGGCGCACTTAGGGCGGCAAAAGCAAAGCAAAACTCAACGCTGTGGGATAGCGTAACTGGATGGACGGAATGCGGAACCAATCAAACATTCACCCCCAGTCACAGATCTGGGTTTAATCCATCCATTATTTTGCTCACCATGCCACCCCAGTTTGAACCCAGCCATATGCAAATCAGTCTTGACCCTGTTCCTCATGGGAACAGTCCAGCCCGAACTGCCAGGCCAGGTTCTCCCTGGACCGGAAACAAGCATCCTGGGACCGGTTTCGGGGTTTAACCCCTCATCAGCCAGGCTAGCTTGAATCCAGTGGCACAGTGAGCCCGGGTCCCACGTCTGGGCATTCCCGGCGCACTTAGGGCGGCAAAAGCAAAGCAAAACTCAACGCTGTGGGATAGCGTAACTGGATGGACGGAATGCGGAACCAATCAAACATTCACCCCCAGTCACAGATCTGGGTTTAATCCATCCATTATTTTGCTCACCATGCCACCCCAGTTTGAACCCAGCCATATGCAAATCAGTCTTGACCCTGTTCCTCATGGGAACAGTCCAGCCCGAACTGCCAGGCCAGGTTCTCCCTGGACCGGAAACAAGTATCCTGGGACCGGTTTCGGGGTTTCACCCCTCATCCGCCAGGCTAGCTTGAATCCAGTGGCACAGTGAGCCCGGGACCCACGTCTGGGCATTCCCGGCGCACTTAGGGCGGCAAAAGCAAAGCAAAACTCCTCAGGTCCCTCACTGTTGGGCAGTCTACCATTTTGAATGCCATCCAGGGTGTAGAAAGGCAGTTGCAACAAACAAATGCATTCCTGGAAGGCATTCATTCTGGTCAGGCGGCCCTTCAGCTAGCTTTTCAGACTCTGGCCTCAGCACTGATGGCAGCCATTGTCCCTGTGTCTAGCCTCCCCCCTCCATCTTCCTCCACCCCGACCCAATCCCCTGTACCTCAGCCTATCCCAAGCACACCTACAGACCAGCATGCACACACCTCAACACACAAGGGAAGCTCAGGCAAACATAAGCACCACACATCCCACAGGCACTCACGCAAGCATCACACAATGCAGACACACCAACATCCACTGCCTCCACTGTGTCCCCCTCCTCCTCGTCTCCCTCCTCCCTCCCAGTCTCGTCTACACTCACACCCGCATGCACTACCTCTACAGCCACTACGTCCCTCTCCAGCACACCCACCACCACACCCCGCTCACCTGCAGTCACCACCCCCACTACCATTCACACGTCCCCTGTGTCCTCTCCCAGTGTGTCTGTGACGCCCCCTCCCAAGATACACAAACGCAGGCACACACCCACCCAACAGCCATC
Source organism: Pleurodeles waltl (assembly GCF_031143425.1). Taxonomy (NCBI): domain Eukaryota; kingdom Metazoa; phylum Chordata; class Amphibia; order Caudata; family Salamandridae; genus Pleurodeles; species Pleurodeles waltl. The sequence goes on along the minus strand of NC_090438.1, from coordinate 484,419,235 downwards.
CACCTCACGACAGCCTCCAGCGCATGCACCTTCACCCAAAGTCAGCAAACTAACACCTCCTACAACCACCACCTCTTCCTCCACTCCCAAACCCCCTCCAGCTACCCATCCCAGTGTGTCAAAAAAACTTTTCCTGTCCAACCTTGACCTCTTTCCCACACCTCCCCCACCCCATCCGTCTCCTAGGTCCCGAACTAGCACCTCAGCCACAACATCTCTGGGACCAGTGGTGCCTGTAGTCACCGGAATCTGGAGTGCACTGGCCACCAGGGCAGCCAGTGTGACACGGAGCCACAGCACAGACAGTCCCCCACCTGTGAAGCATCAGAAGTTGGCCAGTGCCCGGCGGGAGAGGGGGAAGACTCCTGCCACCAAAGCCGCTCCCAGGGGTCCCGGTGGGAGTGTGGACTCAGCTGTGACACCCTCCAAGGTGGGGAAGGGCCACAAGAAACCAGGAAAGTCTGGGAAGAGCAGCACGGCGGAGAAGACCGCCATCATCCCCGCTGCCCAGGAGGCCACCTCCAGCCCAGCTGGCAAGGACAGGACCGCCAGCACAAGCCCAGCTGCCCAGGACAGGACCGCCAGCACAAGCCCAGCTGCCCAGGACAGGACCGCCAGCACAAGCCCAGCTGCCCAGGACAGGACCGCCAGCACAAGCCCACATGCCCAGGAGTCCACCACCAGCAAAAGCCCTGCTGGGCCATGAAGGACCGCCAGCAGCTGAGTCCCTGCAATGGAGACCGCCGCCTCAAGCCCCGCTGCACAGGGAACCGCCATCTCAAGCACCGCTGAACAGGGCACCGCCGTCTCAAGCACCACTGTACAGGGCACCGCCGTCTCAAGCACCGCTGAACAGGGCACCGCCGTCTCAAGCACCGCTGGCCCATGAACGGCAAGGGCACTGACGCAACTGAGTCCGTCACGGGGTGAATGATGCACTCTGGGCACCATGCCCCCTCCAGAACCAGTGGAGACTGTCATCCACTACCTCTGTCCTTAGCGGGATGAAGCACTCTAGGCATGAATCCCCCTCCAGAACCAGTGGAGTATCACATCCACTACCTCTGTCCTTGGCAGGATGAAGCACTCTGGGCACAAAGCCCCTTCCAGAACCAGTGGAGACTGTCATCCACTACCTCTGTCCTTAGCAGGATGAAGCGCTCTGGGCACAAAGCCCCCTCCAGAACCAGTGGAGACTGTCATCCACTACCTCTGTCCTTAGCAGGATGAAGCACTCTGGGCACAAAGCCCCCTCCAGAACCAGTGGAGTATCACATCCACTACCTCTGTCCTTGGCAGAATGAAGCACTCTGGGCACAAAGCCCCCTCCAGAACCAGTGGAGACTGTCATCCACTACCTCTGTCCTTAGCAGGATGAGGCACTCTGGGCACAAAGCCCCCTCCAGAACCAGTGGAGACTGTACTCCACTACCTCTGTCCTTAGCAGGATGAACCACTCTGGGCACCATGCCCCCTCCAGAACCAGTGGAGTATCACATCCACTACCTCTGTCCTTGGCAGGATGAAGCACTCTGGGCACAAGGCCCCCTCCAGAACCAGTGGAGACTTTCATCCACCCACTGTAGAGACTTGAGAGACTATGGCTTTGCACTCCCCAGGATTGAACAGTGGGCAACCTACCCACTGTAGAGACTTGTGAGACTGTGGCTTTACACTCCCCAGGATTGAACAGTGGGCAAACCACCCACTGTAGAGACTTGTGAGACTGTGGCTTTGCACTCCCCAGGATTGAACAGTGGGCAAACCACCCACTGTACAGACTTGTGAGACTGTGGCTTTGCAGTCCCCAGGATTGAACAGTGGGCAAACCACCCACTGGAGAGACTTGTGAGACTGTGGCTTTGCACTCCCCAGGATTGAACAGTGGGCAAACCACCCACTGTACAGACTTGTGAGACTGTGGCTTTGCAGTCCCCAGGATTGAACAGTGGGCAAACCACCCACTGGAGAGACTTGTGAGACTTTGGCTTTGCACTCCCCAGTACTGAACAGTAGGCATGTGGCCCACTCGTGGATTTGGCGTTGTGCACTCAAGCGGCTGAGGTGCCCCCCATTTCCCTCACCCTGAGGTGCCTGTTTAGTTGCTCTCTGATGCCCCTGCAGTGTTCTCTCCGTCATGGTCGGGGATCTTGTGTGGGCCTCGCCCATACCGTGTGGTCCCAGTGTTCCACTGACTTTATTAGAGCACTACCTGGACTACTATGCTTGGTATATATTTTGTACATGGTGTATAGATTATGTTTCTGCCTACTTGCTTTTAATATATTACAATGGTTACACTCATTTTCTATTGTCTTTGCATTCTTCCAGGGGGTTTGGGGGGTGTAACTGTGATGTATTGATATGCATTAGTGTGTGTGTTGTGGTGGGTGAGGGTGGGGGTGTTGCGTGTTGCGTGTCCCTGTTTTTTCCCTCCCCCCTCCCCTGTGTCGTAGGTGCAGTACTCACCGTGGTCTTCACCGCCGGCGTTCGTGCTCCTGGTAGAGGAACAGGAAGACTATTGCAGGTAGAATTTGGAGTTCCGGATCCATGGCGTCCTCGTTATTCGTGGGGTGTGTAGAGGTGAGCGTTTTTCCTTCGGGATTCCTGTTTCCGCCGTGTTTTTATCCACGGTGAATCCGCCCCGGAAAAGGTGGCGGATTTGCCTGTCATAATAGTGTGGGCAGTACATTGTCTCCCGCCTGTCTGTTGGCGGTGACCGACGCGCTGTTTGTTTGTACCGCCGTGGCGGTCGGAGTGTTAAAGTGGCTGTCTTTGTTGGCGGTTTCCGCCACGGTCGTAATTGCTAATTTTTTACCACCGGCCTGTTGGCGGTCTTACCGCCGCTTTAACACCGACCGCCAGGGTTGTAATGACCACCATTATCTTCTGGGGGCACAACTTACTGTAACCATCCTTACTGATCATCATAAGCCATTCCTTACATCAGCTGCAGCCTTATTGTCCCATCAGTTATGATGGACTAAATTTTTAGCAGAATTTTTTGCAGATTACCATTTTGTAAGAACTTTTCAATCACGCAGAAAGAATGGAAATGCAGATGCTCTCTCACAGTGTGGTCATGAACTACAAGAAAGAAATCATGATACCAGCAGAAAAAACATTATGTGTGGTCACAACTTTGGATTTTTTAATGACAGTACTACATTAACAAGGAACAGAGAATAGTAAAAGAATAATACAAAAATATAACAGTGAAATGAAAGAGCAATTATATTACATAAGAGGGGGTTTATCTCTACCAACTCAAGATTTGAAAGATCAAGCACTAGATTGGGGTTATAATCACAAGTTAGCTGGTCATCCAGGTGAAAAAAACTGTGGACGTGCTACAAAGGCATTTTTAGTGTCCCACTACGGTAAAAGACACACAAAAATGTGTCGCTACTTGCACCGCCTGTGCTCAGAATAAGCAGGATCATGCTGGACCTGTGGGTTGTTGATGCCTATTCCAGTTCCTTCCCGGCCATGGCATATGGTACCTTTAGACTTTATCGTTGAGCTACCAAGAACCCCAAAGGGGTTCAATACAATCCTGGTCACCTGACAAAAATTACACATTTTACCCCATTGAAGGGACTCCTGTCAGCTAAAAAAATTAGCTGACATTTTCACACAAATTATTGTCTGCTTATACAGAGTTCTATCTACGCTTATTTCTGACGGGGGTTCTCAGTTTAACTCCCATTTTTGGAAAGCTGTATGTGAACTTATGGATATAGAAATATTTTTGTCTAGCCACCATCATCAGACTGATGGTTAGATAGAGGGGATGAATCATTGTTTGCAGCAACATATTTGGTGACAATTATTACATGGTAATTCATACTGGAATTAAGTGCTATTGATCTCTGAATTTAAATATAACACCACTGTAAATTAATCTTTGGGTTGTTCTCTTTTCTTTTGAACTTACTGTTTCCACCTTAAAATGTTGGACTGTGAAAACATACACCTAAGATTGTCCCTGCAGCTCATGAATTTCAAGAGCTCTTGACTAGAATACATCAGAATGCATATGAGAACACATAGCATGCTATGGATAGATATAAGAGATATATCGAGAAACATAGAACCCCAGAAAAAGTTTATGCGGTTGGTGTTTCAGTGTGGCTATCCATTAATATTTTTGATAATTGGAAGGAATACATTTCAACCAAAGGTTGTGAGACCATTTAAAGTATGTAAGATGATTAACCCAGGAGCCTTGAAATTAGACTTACCAGCTTCTTTAAAGGTTCATCCTGTTTTTCATGTATCCCTGGTGAAGCCACTTGTGGAAGGAACTAGACTAGACTAGACCATTGCTCTACCACCTATTGGCATTGGGGATGATTTGGAATATGAAGGGAGAGCAAATTTTGGACCCTAAAGGGGTAAGAGGACAAATTTACTATCTTATAGATTGGAAAGGTTGTGGGCTGGAAAGCCAATCTTGGGAACCTGCTGGTCACATACATGAACCCTTATTGGTAAATAGATTTCATTTGCCTTACCCAGACAAACCAAAGCTAATGGGAGGATCTTTGGAGGGGATGTACTGTATCAGGCGTGTGGCGCAGCCAACATGGCCCAAGAAGGGACAGGCCAATGCGGAGAATGCATTCTAACCTCACTCGGCCCTCTGTATCGGTCCAACCTAGTAGACATCTTGCGAGACAAGCTTGGAGCTTCCAGATGCAATTAAGCATGCGCTCTGGAGCCCATGAACAAATTCCTGAATTGTGTTTAAATAAAAAAAGCAAAATTACCTGATTTGTCACTCACCTGAATTTCAGTGCCATCTATGTTTGTGGCAGCAACTTCCTTTCGGTCAGGTGCTTCCCTGCTGCTTTTCTCCTGCAAAACAAGAAAATCATTTACCAATAGCAATCCATTTCTTCCATCTTACGGTAAGACGTATGCTTCAGTTTTTACCAACAGTCACTCATTACCCTGTTCATGGTCTCATGTTGCAATTCTTCAAAGATCCTCAGCTCTAGACTCTATAGAATCAGCTTGTGACCTAAAAGATAAAAAACAAAGAAAGAAAGAGGCTTTGCATATCTAAAGAAGCTTTAGATTACAAACATATTTAAAGACTTTATTTTCAGTATTGTACTCTTGTTTTTTAACCTCATTTCTCCTTTGGAATATATAAAGGACTAAAATGTGTCTAAATCAGTTTACTTTTTGTTCACCTTTGTTACTCTATGCGTAGGAATGTAGTAATTCCTTTGAGTACAGGTTCTGACATGCTACACTTATTCTCTGAAGGGGCAGGTTTGTAGAGTGGAATAAAGTGTTATAAATGTATGTATAATGAGATTGTCCTTACTTTTGTTCCTTTAGGATCACAGCCATTAAGCATTCCAGAGATATCGTTTTTAGGGTCGCGCATGCGTATTGCTAGCGAGACGCTTTAGGTATTAGAAAAGGGCTCGGAGCCCCGTCAACGTCACGTGAGTGTCTTTCATTGGCAAGTTGGCTTGCCTGTTAGAATCCGCTTCTTTTGATTAGTGGAAGGCACGCATATGTCATGCCTTTTCTGGTGGTTAGCCCTCCTCGGGCGCAGCGACCAAGTACAGAAAGCATGTGAGGCTCGCTGGGTTTGTGGACTACTTTTTCTCTATTTTCACAGCGCGATCTCACTGGGCAGAAGTCGAGCGCTTTACATACTATCGACCTTGTTACACAGTTAATTGCACTTTTGCCGGTTACGTTCATAATTGCACTTTTGCCGATAGGTATTATTACGTGTGAACTGTAGCAGCGCGATCACGCTGTTTTTTTCTTTTAATGCAAGAAAAATCTGGTTGGGAGTTTACAACTGTGAACAGCTGTAACTCCGACAAATGCGAGACCCTAGTGCATTGCAAATGCTTGTTTAAAGTGTTGTGGGGCTCCAGTGGGGAAAGAGGGACATTTGGTTAAGAGCTTATGGTTGTGTTGTAAACGTTTCAACAATTGTTTACAGAGAGAAATAGAGACTGAGAAGGAGTATGTGTTAACTTTGTATTTTCTAGCCCCACTGATGCGTAGGAGGTTGAGAAACAATTCTGAACTTTAGCACACATCCCATGTGGACCCAGAATTTTCATATGTGTTTTTTTTTTCTTTCATTCCCCTTACCTTAGGGTTGTTTTGCCTTGGGGAGTGATATACTCCTCCAGTGATAGCAGGGCTTGGGAGGTAAGGGAAATTGGCTTATGGATTCTCATCTCGCCCCTAAAAGACCTAACTCTACCAGTTGTTGTTGGTTGCGTGCAACTGTGACAATGAATGCTGATTTCTGCCATCCTGGAACAGGGGCTTCTGGATAAATCTACAATAAGACACAGCAATAAAATAGCTAGGATTGGTTTGTAGAATTTCTCCAGTCACTGGTTAGTGCACAGAATAAAGCTGACACTTCAACCACCACATTGTCAGATCATTATTGAATATGAGAAGACACAATTTGAAGAAGAAAGCCCTGGTGGGTGAATACTACGGACTCCTGCTGGAAAAAAGGGACACCCTCAAAAACTAAAAGGATCAAGGACTCAAGAACATCTTTAACTGGAACTGTTCTCCATGGACCAAGTGGTTGAACTTCTTTTACCTGTTTTAGGGACACAAAAAGCAGAAGGACTTCTGACTTTAACAGGGCCCAGCCAGCCACGGACGACTGGATCATGCAGAAGACTGGGCAGGGGAGAGACCTGGTGTGCAGAGGCCTGCCCTAAGTAGTTGGGGATGTAGGACTGACCAGAAGCAACTTTCTACAAGTTGAAGACAATGTTTGCAGGTCAAATCTTTGATTAGAGTGACTCTCTTGGTGCGTCAGGCTTCCACTCCATTGTGGTCAGCATAAAATTGTACCTCGGCCCCAGTTCACCATGAAATGCTCTTTATTGATAGCACTTTATTTTTTGGGGGTGTTTATGTGCTATAAACCATCAAAAATTCATATATCTATTCTTCGTAAGTAATTTTTATGATCTTTTTGAACATTGATTCAACCCTCCATTTTGACAAATTGGTTTGAGAATTTGATTGTGTTGTTTTCTTGACTATGAAATTGCTTGTATTGTGTGGGTGAGGTGTACTCCTAAAGTCCTACACCTCTAAAGACACCTCAGTAGCACACCCACAGGTGGGTAGATAGGAGACCGTGTTAAATCTCAATTTGATTAACCATTGTGTTCCAGAAACAAAGTAGAAAATCAGCACATTAAAGCTACAGTCAAATAAGAAAGGAATGACTCAAAAAGTGAGTTCCAGGGCAGAATTAGAAAGTTTAGAATAGCGTGATACAGAAATTGTAAACTGCAGGTGATTAAATCCATTGCCATAAAGGCTCTCAGTGACAGGGCAATACTGTATAATGAGCAAAACCAATAAAATTTGAAGTCTCAAATGAGCAGCAAAATTAGTATGAAACTGGACAACATCACTAGAAGCATAAAAAAGGTCACTGACTCATCCCCAAATTCCAGGGTTTATATAGGAAATCTTCTCATAGATAAGCATGAAAAGTGCAGAATCAACATCTTGTTAGCAGAGAAATTAATTTTCAAAAATCAGAATATTGGATTAAAAAGTGTCATACAGCTTTACCACCTAAGCTCTATTCCACTAGATAATAACTGGGTCAGCCCTCTTGAAGCAAATGTCATCTTGGGGTGTCAAAACTAAACTAGTTACAAAAACAACAGTGACCAGACCAAATACCTCCTTACCTTCAGGAAACTTCTCAAGACCTGCCTGTTCAAGAAGTAGCAGCACCCCTCCCTTCCCACCTCCACCCCAGCGCCTTGAGACCCTCACGGGTGAGTAATGCGCTTTACAAATTCCTGATTGATTGACTGATTGACTGATTTAAATTAATGCCATACGGCATGCAGGTGGAAGACCCTTGGAAAAAAAGATACATCACTGAGCTCATGCTAGAGAAACTTCTTCAAGGACAGTGTAATTTGGAAATAAACAAACCTCACTTGCTTGATAATAATATTAAACAGAGCACGAACATGATCAGACATCCATTTTGAACAAGATGGTGTTGAGACATGGCTGAGGCCTAGTAGCATAAGTCAAGAAAATGCACATTGACCAATTGGATTCAGAGGACAGCTCCATGCCGTCCTCCGCACAAGTCCTCGTATGCTGAGGATGGCTCTGTGCTAACCTTGCACCTGAGGCAGGAAATCCCTTTGGTGTGGGCACCAGAGGGATTTCTTTTTGCTAAAATCAGCCTCGGGAGCTGAGGAAGAGCTTACCCTGCACCAAAGGCTGTTTGTTTGTTTTCACTGAAAAGACTATAAGCGCGCATGGTTCATTGACATTATTACAGTGAAAACGAAAGTGAAATGAGCCGATCGGCTCCTCTAACGTTCACTGCATCAGTGCTCAGGAGACTACCTCAGCCTCCCGAGCACCAATTGAGATGGTAGGATTATCACTGAAAAGAGGAGAATCTCCCCTTTCCAAAGGTAGGGGGCTACTCAAGCAGGGTCAACGCACTAGGCCCCAGGGAGATAGGGTACAGTCTCTTAGGCAAGGGCAGGTGCTCCTCCCACCACAGGGAATCTTTCAGCCTTTGTGCCCCCTGGGGGGGTGAATGGGAACAATACCCCTATCTGCTCCTGGGGGGAGGGGCTGCCCAGAATGGACATGACAATGCCTGCATCCCATAAAAATGGTGAAACAGCCTTTCTGTCCCTCTAGGGAGCAGACAGGGCAATTACTGCCATCTGCTCCCCTAGAGGGAAGAAAGCCCACTACACCAGAGATTACTTTTTAATATATTTGTAGGGGTTGGGGCTGCCCAACATGGGCATGGCCATGTCCCAAACACCATAGAAATGGAAAAATACTATTTCTTCCCCCCAGGGGCCAGATGGGGAAGTTACCCATTTCTGTACCCCCGGGGGGGGGGGCACAAAGCCAACTAGACACAAGGGGTCACTTTTTTTCATAGAATTGTTGGGTTGGGGCTGCCTGGCATGGCAATTCTCCACCCCATAAAAATGGGGAGACAGTATTTCTACCCTCAAAGGGCAGAGTGGGGTAATTACCTTTATCTGCTCACCCAGGGGGCAAAAAGCCCGCTAGAAGCCAGGATTTTGTTTTATTATATAGGGATGAGGGCTGCCCAGCACGGGCATGGCTATGCCCCAAATCCCAACTTAATGGGACACCAGTCTTTCTGCCCCCTTGGGAACAGATGGGGTAATTACTCCTAATCTGCCACCAGGGGGCAGAAAGCCCACTGTATGGCAGCAATATATATTATTTATAAAATAATGGGGTGTGTCTTTCCCAGCCTAACATCAGGCCCCACCCTCACCCCTAAAATCTTAACAGTCTTTCTGCTTCACTCAAGACTAAAGCATCCCATCGCAATGGGAAGCAAGAGGACATTTGATTCTTTTTTTTTTTTTTTTTACAAATGAGCAATGAGTGTTCAGCTAACTTCCAGTATCATCCCACTTGTAATGGTGAACTGTTTCACGTTTTGGGCTTGGGTTGGCTGCCACCTCAAAATACTTACCAGACCCAGAATGTTCTGAAAGCTAGACATCTGTGAGAGTCCGGGGTTGTGTTTCGCATGCATCTCACACCATTTTCTTACCCACAATGCCTTGCAAACCTCAAACATGACCTAAATAAACATGTTTTCTTCACATTTCTGTGGGGAAAACTTCTGGAATCTGTGAGAAGCCATAACTTCCTATCTTACAGCATTCATCTAAGTCTCCTGATAAAAATTGTACATCACTTGTGTGGATGGACCAAGAGGCCCTGACACAAGTCCCTAAAGTGCTACATGGAGGGATCAGCAATAGGGGTAGCTGTGAGATTTGGGGTCATGCTCAGCCACAAGCCATGGAAACTTAGCAACCACAGACATTTTTGAAAAGTAGACAGCCAGTGAATTCCAGGGTGGAGTGCCTTGTGTGAATCCCATGAGGTTTTCCTACTCACAATACCCTGCAAACCTCAAACTTAGCCTGAAATCACACATTTTTTCAACATTTCTGTGATGAAAACATCCGGAATCAACTTCAGGAATCCACAAAGTTTCTACCACCCAGCATTGCCCCACTTCTGCCGATAAAAACACTGCACCACTTGTGTGATTGGGCCTACTGCCAGCAACAGGAATGGATCCAACTGAGGTCAATAGGAGTCCCTACAAAAGGGCTCCCATTATCTTTGATTTGATCCTTTCCAATCGCTGGCACGTGGCCCACCCACACAAATGGAGCAGCATTTTTATAAGCACACGTGGGGCAATGCTGAGTGAAAGAAATTTTGTGGATTTCTGGATATTCCAGAAGTTTCCATCACAGAAATGTGAGGAACATGTTTGATTTTAGGCAAAGGTTGAGGTTTGCAAGGTATTGTGGGTAAAGACACCTCATGGGATCCATGCAAGCCATGGGATCCGTCCTGGATTTCCCTAGGAGTCTAGTTTTCAAAAATGTACAGGTTTGTTAGTTTTCCCAAGATGCCGGCTGAGCTATGTCCCAAAATCCACAGCTACCCACTTTGCAAAAAACAGGTCAGTTTTGAGTTGAAAAACGTGATGTATCCATGTTGCGTTTTGGGCCTTTTCATGTAGTGGGCAATAGGTCTATCCACACAAGTGAGGTACCATTTTTATCAGAAAACATAGGGGAATGCTTGGTGGGAGGATGTTTGTGGCTCACCTCAGGCTCCAGAACATTCCATCATAGAAATTTGAGGAAAATGTTTTCTTTTAGTCAATGTTTAAGGTTTGCAAGGGATTCTGGCAAAACAAGCTGGTAAGAACCATGCAAGTTACCCCATCCTGGATTCCCCTAGGTATCTACAGATTTACTAGGCTTCCCTAGTTGCTGGCTGAGTTAGGACCCAAACTCCACAGCTATCATTTTACAAAAAATGGGTCAGTTGTGAGTGAAAAAAATGTGATGTATCCATGTTGCATTTTTAGGCCATTTCCTTTCGGGGAAACTAGGCCTACCCCCATAAGTGGGGTACCGTTTTTATAAGAAGACTTAGGGGAATAATGAGTGGAAGGATGTTTGCGGCTCCCTGCGGATTCCAGAACTTTCCATCACAGAAATATGAGGGAAATGTTTTCTTAGTCAAAGTTTTAGGTTTGCAAGTGATTCTGGGTATAACAACCTTGTGAGAGCCATGCAAGTCAACCCATCCTAGACTCCTCTAGGAGTTTAGTTTTAAAAAATGTACAGAATTGCTAGGTTTCCCCGGATGCCAGCTGAGCTATGGCTTAAAATCCACTGCTAGGCACATTGCAAAAAATGGGTCAGTTTTCAGTGGAATAATGCATATTGTGTTTTGAACCATTTGCTGTTGTGACCTCCAAGCCTATCCACACACATGAAGTACCATTGTTATCAGAAGACTTAGAAGAATGTTGGGTGGAAGGATGTTTGTGGCGCCTACACATCCCAGAACTTTTCATCACAAAAATATGAGGAAAATTTGCTTTTTTATCGAAGTTTGGGGTTTGCAAGGGATTCTGGGTAAAAAAATATCTTGGTGAGATTCATGCAAGTCAGGCCACCCTGGATACCCTTTCGATGTCTATGTTAGAAACTGGGCATCTAGTTGGCAGAGATTTGCACCCTGTCCAAGTAGGGACTGCAATCCTAGTCAGTGTCAGTCAGATATGCACCCTGTATTAGCCTGTGCTTAGAGCAGTCAAGCTTAATTTAGGAGGCAATGTGCAAAGTATTTGTGCAACACTTAATTACAGTAACACAGTAAAAGTCACTACAAAAAGACTTCACATCAGTTTAGAAGAATAGGGAATATTTATTGGAGTAAAAAAACAAAAAACAAAACAACAAAAATCCAATAAGTAGAAATCGAGATATGAATTTTTAAAGATTTAGGGGGTCATTACAACATTGCCGGTAAAAGGCGCTTACCGCCGTGCAGAAGACCGCAAAAACAGAGCCGCGGAATTCCACCACAGCTATTATGACTCACATCTCAGAATCCGCCAAAACTCAGACACCCACACAAGTCCGCCACACCAAAGGTCAGTGTTAAACTGGCGAAAACAAAACCTCCACCTCCACGCCAACAGAAACACGCCCATGCTATTACGACCCACGAATCCACGCGGCGGTCTTTCAACCGCGGTATTCCATTGGCGGTACACACCGCCGCGCTCAAAATACACACACATCTCCAAAACACCGCCACATTGGACAATTCCAAATACACACACCCAACACAATATAAAACACACACCCACATCACCCACAAACCCCTACGACCACAAATTATTGACGAAGGCCAGAGAGAGAGCACAGAATAGACAATACTACCACACAGAGGTACACAACACCATCACCCACACAACATCCACGCACAAAACACCACACACCACTACACATCACTACACTCATCACCACATACACCACCTCACACATCACACACACCACCCCATGGCACGCCAAAGACACCCCCGCTTTTCTGAGGAGGAGCTCAAGGTCATGGTGGAGGAAATCGTACGGGTAGAGCCACAGCTATTTGGATCACAGGTGCAGCACACCTCCATAGCCAGGAAGATGGAGCTATGGTGCAGAATCGTCGACAGGGTCAACGTTGTGGGACAACACCCAAGAAATCGGGAGGACATCAGGAAGAGGTGGAACGACCTACGGGGAAGGTGCGTTCAGCGATCTCCAGGCACAACATCGCGGTGCAGCGGACTGGCGGCGGACCCCCACCTCCTCCCCCACAACTAACAACATGGGAGGAGCAAGTCTTGACAATCATGCATCCAGAGGGCCTCGGAGGAGTCGGTGGAGGAATGGACACTGGTAAGTCAAATCTCAACTATCATATCCCCCCCCTACCTGCATGCTATCACACACCCCCACCCTCACCCCCTCCCCTATCACTCAAACTCCTCACTAATGTACTAAGACACAAACCACACATCCCAGCAACAAGCCCTGCATGACACAACTAAGCATGGTCACCCCTCACCAAAGCACGCTCACTGCACATACCCAGAACAACCCCCTAACCATCATCACACAAGCCCCACACAGGAATGCTAGCACTGGGGTACACGCTCACAAACCCATTGCACACCATGACACACACACATGCAATAATCATGCTCTTATGCCCCTGCAGGATCACGAAGGACCGTCACCACACCGGAGGGTCTAGACATCTCCACTCCACCCACAGAAGAGGCCCACAGTGACGATAGCAGCTCCGCCCTACTGGAGCCTGATGACCAGCCCGGACCATCGTGGGCCTCGGGACAGTCGGTTCCCCTTGCACAGGCACAGCCCAACACTGACCTTCCACCCTCTGGTAACACCAGCACAGCACCCACCCAGCGGGCCCAAACCTCCGTACCCAGGACAGGTAAATCAGCTGTGTGTCCACCATTACAGGGAACCCAGGATAACCCACCACCCCAACAACAACAGGGACCTGGGGGCAGTGGTAGTGGGCACACGGTCCAGGGGACGGAGGAACAGGAACACAGGGGAACTGGGAGGGCTGCTGTGCGACAGGGGGCGGACAGGCCAAGGGAACCCACTCTCCACGAGGCCCTATCCTCCATCATGGTAGCATACCACCACTCCCAGGAGACGATGGCGACGGTCCTGGTCAAGTTTCAGGAGACCCAGCGCCTGCAGGAGGAACAATATTTGGGCTTCAGGGAGGAGCTCAGGACCATCAGCTCCGCCCTGGGCACCATCGTAGGGGTGCTGAAGGACATACAGCAGACCTTGAGGGACACCGTGGCACTCCAAGGGGCCCCTGACACTAGCCAGGACGATGAACTGCCCACCACCTCCGCCGGCGCTAGTGGACAGGACGCCCCGCCACAGGACCACCACACCAGCACCCCACCCCCTGCAGACGGACAACCACCACGCAAGCGGTCCCTGAGATCCAGGAACAGGGCAGAGCAAGATGGCAAGATCCCCGCCAGCAAATGAGAGCACCCTGTATGTCCCCCCACCGTCCCACTTTGTTACCCTGTCCATACTTTAACTGCCCCACCTCCACTTCCTATGCCCAGATGGGCAGTGCACCTGTGAGACTAATAGACTGGACTCTGCCATGGACATTCCTCCACCATCACCCATCACCATTTTACAACCCCCTCCATTTTTGAGCACTTTAATAAACACCCTTGAACCACAAAACATTCTGGAGTCAGTCTATGATTTTGTCAAATGTATTATCAATGACAGTGTCAAAATGCTTTTTTGGTTGTTAAGGCAACATACCAATGTCACACATCACAAGTCCTTGGAGGATGCATGCAGATGACACACGTTGGTAACCACACCTGTGAAACCGTAATGGAAAGGAACAACTCAGTTACCAAATAATCCCGTTAAATTACACACAGGATAGAGTAAGACGTGTGACAGTGAATGTAATGTTAAAAATGAAATGTTCTCACCTGTGTGTCACTGGAAATATTGCTGTATGACTGACTCCCTGTTGTCGTTGTCTTCTTCCTCAGCTTCCTCCTCATCACTGTCCACAGGCTCCACAGGCTCCACAGCTGCCACAACACCATCATCTGGAACATCCTCCAGCAGAAAAGGCACCTGGCGTCGCAAAGCAAGATTGTGAAGCATTGAGCAGGCGATGATGATCTGGCACACCTTCCTTGGTGAGTAGAATAGGGAACCACCTGTCATATGGAGGCACCTGAACCTGGCCTTCAGGAGGCTGAAGGTGCGTTTGATCACCCTCCTAGTCCGCCCATGGGCCTCATTGTAGCGTTCCTCTGCCCTGGTACTGGGATTCCTCACTGGGGTCAATAGCCAGGAAAGGTTGGGGTAACCAGAGTCCCATAATAGCAACACACTGTGCCTCTGGAGTTGACACATCATATCAGGGATGCTGCTATTCCGCAGGATGTAGGCGTCATGCACTGAGCCAGGGAACATAGCATTTACCTGGGAGATGTACTGGTCTGCCAAACAGACCATCTGTACATTCATCGAATGAAAACTCTTCCGGTTCCTGTACACCTGTTCACTCCTGTGGGGGGGGACCAGAGCTACATGGGTCCCATCAATAGCACCTATGACGTTGGGGATATGTCCAAGGGCATAGAAGTCACCTTTCACTGTAGCCAAATCTTCCACCTCAGGGAAAATGATGTATCTCCTTACGTGTTTCAACAGGGCAGACAACACTCTGGACAGCACGTTGGAAAACATAGGCTGGGACATCCCTGATGCCATGGCCACTGTTGTCTGAAAAGACCCACTTGCAAGGAAATGGAGCACTGACAGCACCTGCACATCAGGGGTGATTCCTGTGGGATGGCGGATTGGTGACATCAGGTCTGGCTCCAAATGGGTACATAGTTCCTGGATAGTGGCACGGTCAAACCTGTAGGTGACGATTAAATGTCGCTCCTCCATTGTCAACAGGTCCACCAGCGGTCGGTACACCGGAGGATTCCGCCATCTTCTCAATTGTCCCAAATGACGGTGCCTAGGAAGGACAACAGCGAGGATCGAGTCAACTTTTTTCCAGGTATGTACCCACAGTTACACAGAACACGACACCAAACACAAGACCCTTCCTGTATGTGTGTTGAGTATAGGCCTAGCTATGTGTGACGCAGAAGTAAATGATGCCATGTGGGCCCCTGAAATGGGGAGCCTGACCTCTAAACTGGGACAATGGGATTGTGGGGTAACTGCGTTGGCGTTGCACACCGTCGCGGTAGGCGCAATGCTGCATTGGTTAACATTGGACCCTATGGGTCCCAGGAGCCAATGAGGAATTGCGCCGGTGGTGATGATACGCACCGCTGCGGACGTCACAGCTGCGGACATCACCGCCATTTTCTATCTGTTCAATCACTAGATACCTGATCTTCGACAGGAGAGGACCTACACTGCAAGTGCTGCTGTGACCTCGGTCTGGAAGCGACGATGGCTGCTGCGTCTGGGGAAAGGGCCCCTGCCTTCACTGCTCAGGAGTTGGAGAAACTGGTAGACGGGGTCCTCCCCCGGTACACGCTACTCTACGGTCCTCCAGACCAACAGGTAAGTACACTGGGAGCACGTTGTATGGGCTAGGCCTGGGTGGAGAGGGCTGGTTGGAAGAGGGAAGGGGGCAGAGCTCAGGGAACATTAATGCATGTGAATGAATGTGCCACATGGCTAGGGTAGGGAGGGGGGCCACGCACATTGATGGTGCGGTTGTTAATGACTTCTCTTCTTCCCTTGTGCATGTCATGTAGGTCAGCGCCCACCAGAAGAAGGACATTTGGCGTGCCATCGCCAAGGACGTCCGGACCCTGAGGGTCCACCAGAGACGGGGCACCCACTGCTGTAAACGATGGGAGGACATTCGCCGCTGGAGCAAGAAGACGGCGGAGGCTCAGCTGGGGATGGCCTCCCAACGTGAGGCCCCATGACCCCCCTGATGTTCAGGATCCTGGCGGTGGCCTACCCTGAGTTGGATGGGCTCTTGAGGGCATCACAGTAGACACAAGGGGGTGAGTACAACATCATTCTGTGGACTTTGCGCGCAGTGGAGGGGTCTGGGTGGGGGAGGAGTCCTGTGGGTGTACCTAGGCCAGGCAGACATAGGTAGACTAGGCCCCTCCGTAATGCAGGCCATGTGGCTCCCTACCCCGCCGCAGTAGAGTGCCAAGTACAGGTATAGGTGCCCCTGTGGCATCCATGTGTGCAGAGGTCCACCATAGCCATGTAGGCCAGATCCCAGGAATTGCATCTGTAGAGGCCAGGAGCACGGCGTAGTGCAGGGGGCTGCTGTGTCTGTAGTGTCCGCCAACGGTCACGGTATGCCATGCACTCAACCTGTTGTTCTTCTGTCTCCCCCCCCCCCTTTTTGTGCTCTCCATGTTCTTTTGTGCATCAGCATCATCAGGCGGAGGTACAGTGGCACCGGAGCACGAGGGAGCTGCATCCCACATGGCCTTGGAGGGCCACACCACGGACTCTGAATACACCAGTGGGACGGAGGGCGAGGGGAGCTTCACGTCCGCCACCGGATCACCAACCAGCGACACGGACTCATCGACGATGGGAGCTCCCTTGTGGTGGCGGCACCATCTGTGCGCCCCACTTCTACAGGTACAGCCGCCACCTCCCCTACCAGCACCGCCCTCCCAGCAGCCCCTCAGCGTTCGCCCCGTGCCCGCTCACCCAGGAGGGTGGGCATCACCTTCGCCCCAGGCACCTCAGGCCCTGCCCCAGTCACCCCTGCTGCCCTCAGTGAGGAGGCCATTGACCTCCTCAGGTCACTCACTGTTGGGCAGTCTACCATTGTGAATGCCATCCAGGGTGTAGAAAGGGAGTTGCAACACGGTAATGCATTCCTGGAGGGCATTCATTCTGGTCAGGCTGCCCTTCAGCGAACCCTGCAATCTCTGGCCTCAGCACTGATGGCAGCCATTGTCCCTGTGTCTAGCCTCCCCCCTCTAACCTCCTCCACCCAGACCCAATCCCCTGGACCCCAGCCTATCCCAAGCACACCATCTGACCAGCATGCACACACCTCTACACACAAAAGTAGCTCAGGCAAACATAGGCACCACACAACCCACAGGCACACACGCAAGCATCACCCACGTGCAGACACAGCAACATCCACTGCCTCCACTGTGTCCCCCTCCTCGTCGTCTCCATCCTCCCTCCCAGTCTCGTCTACATTCACACCTGCATGCACTACATCTACAGGCACCAGGACTCGCACCAGAACACCCAGCACCACACCCCGCTCACCTGCACTCACCACCTCCACTCCCATTTACACGTCCCCTGTGTCCTCTCCCAGTGTGTCTGTGACGCCCCCTCCCAAAGTACACAAACGCAGGCACCCACATACCCAACATCCATCCACCTCACTACAGCCTCCAGTACCTGCACCCAAAACACCTAAAGTGACACCTCCTACAACCACCTCCTCTTCCTCCACTCCCAGACCCCCTCCAACTACCCATCCCACTGTTCGTCAGAAACTGTCCCTGTGTAAAGTTGACCTTTTTGCCCCCCCCTCCAATTCATCAGTCCCGTCGTAGCGCCTCAGCCAAAAAGCCTCCAATACCAGTGGTGCCTGTTCAAGGTGTGTGGAGTGCACCGGCCACCAGGACTGGCAGTGTGACCCGGGGCCAAGGCACTGGCAGCCCACCCCCTGTAAAGGCTTTAAAATTGGAAAGTGGCCGACGGGACTCTGTGAAGACTCCTGGAGGCAAAACAACTCACAGGGGCTCCAGGGGGATTGCAGAGTCAGCTGTGACTCCTCCAAAGGTGGGGAAGGGCCAGAGGAAGTCTGCACAGCCTAGTGTGAGCAGCACAGCGGAGAAGGGCGGCATCCTTCCCGGCGGTCGGGACGCCACCGCCAGCACCGTCGTCACTGGTCAGGAGACCACCGCCAGAGTCAGTGCCCAGGAGGGCCCAAGTATTGTCACTGGTCAGGAGACCACCGCCGGAGTCAGTGCCCAGGAGGGCCCAAGTATCGTCACTGGTCAGGAGGCCACCGCCGGAGTCAGTGCCCAGGAGGGCCCAAGTATCGTCACTGGTCAGGAGACCACCGCCGGAGTCAGTGCCCAGGAGGGCCCAAGTATCGTCACTGGTCAGGAGACCACCGCCGGAGTCAGTGCCCAGGAGGGCCCAAGTATCGTCACTGGTCAGGAGACCACCGCCACCGCCGGAGTCAGTGCCCAGGAGGGCCCAAGTATCATCACTGGTCAGGAGACCACCGCCAGAGTCAGTGCCCAGGAGGGCCCCGGCTGCCACAGCCCCGCTGGGCAATGAGGGAACATCATGCCACACACCAATGCCCAGTCCAGAACCAGCATGTTAAAGCACCGCTGAACAGTCCATACACCGCCATGGCAAAGCACCGCTGAACAGTCCAGAGACCGCCATGGCAAAGCACCGCTGAACAGTCCAGAGACCGCCATGTTAAAGCACCGCTGAACAGTCCAGACACCGCCATGGCAAAGCACCGCTGAACAGTCCAGAGACCGCCATGGCAAAGCACCGCTGAACAGTCCAGAGACCGCCATGGCAAAGCACCGCTGAACAGTCCAGAACCGCCATGGCAATGCACCGCTGAACAGTCCAGAGACCGCCATGGCAAAGCACCGCTGAACAGTCCAGAACCGCCACGGCAAAGCACCGCTGAACAGTCCAGAACCGCCATGGCAAAGCACCGCTGAACAGGGCATGCACCGGGGAAGAATGAAATGTCTGCCACATCAAGCATCGTTATCCCATGTGCAGGTGGGACAGGGACGGTACAGGAACTTCCACGGGGAGACTAATCCAGTCTAGGCACCAGTCCCCCTCCAGAACCAGTGGAGGCTGTTATCTACTTTGGAAACTGTGGCTTTGCACTCCCCAGGATGGAATAGTGGGCAACCCACCCACTGTAGAGACTTGAGAGACTGTGGCTTTGCACTCACCAGGATGGAATAGTGGGCAACCCACCCACTGTAGAGACTTGAAAGACTGTGGCTTTGCACTCCCCAGGATGGAATAGTGGGCAACCCACCCACTGTAGAGACTTGAGAGACTGTGGCTTTGCACTCCCCAGGATGGAACAGTGGGCATGGAGCCCCGTCGTGGATCTGGCTTTGCACTCCTCCAGCTGAGGTGCCCCCCCTTCCCTTCCCCCTGAGGTGCCTGTAGTATTTCTATCTGATGCCCCGGCAGTGTTCTCTCCGTGTGTGGACAGGTATCTTTTGTGGGCCTCGCCCATGCATTTTTGGACTAGTGGTGCACGGACATTTATATGTGCATATCTGCACTACTTCTCGGAATGTATATACTTTTGTATGGTTTGCTAATATATCTGTATATTTTTGAGACATGCATATTGATACATTACAGTGTTTGGACAGATTTCGTTTTGTCTTTGCTTTCTTCCGGGGGGGTTGTGGGTTGTTACTGTGCTGTTTGGACATGCATTGGTGTGTGTGTTGTAATATGCGAGGGTGGGGTGGGGGTGGGGGTGTTGCGTGTGTCTCCCCCTAACTTTTGCCTCCCCCCTCTCCTATGTGATAGGTGCAGTACTCACCGTTGTCGTTGCCGGCGCAGGCGTTGGTCTTCGTAGATGAGTAGGAATACAAGGGCCGGTAGGATTTGGAGTTCCGGCTCAATGGAGTCCTCCTTCCTCGTGGGATGTGTTCAGGTGAGCGTTTTCCCATAGCAGAAACTGTTTCCGCTGTGTTTTTATCCACGGAGAATCCGCCCCGGAAAAGGTGGCGGATTGGCGGGTTGTGATACTATGGGCGGTACATTGTCTTTCGCCTGTCTGTTGGCGGTGACCGCCGCGCTGCTTGCCTGTACCGCCGTGGCGGGCGGTGTGTTAAAGTGGCTGTCTATGTTGGCGGTTTCCACCACGGTCATAATTCCCTTTTTTTTCCCCGCCGGCCTGTTTGCGGTATTACCGCCGCTTTAACACCGTCAGCCAGGGTTGTAATGACCCCCTAAATGTGAAAACAGTGCTTAGAAGTCACTAGGGGTTAAAAGGTTACTTGAGGTTGTGAGGGACTGATGCAAATCCATAATCCAGGCTGACTGTAAAGGGGGGTAGGCTGGCTACAGAACCCATCCAGGGTCCACTGAAACAGTACCTTTGATGGAGCAATGCGTCAACAGTGAGGGCATGATGCTTCCATATTTCTACCACACTCTGGGCACTGCATCACTGTCGGGCTCCATAGAAGTGAATGCGATGCATCATCATCAGGCAATGCAGAGCATCATCATCAGGCTGGGCAGTCTGCGAATGCTCTGTTGTCTGGTAGCCGTTGCATCACCTTCGATGAGCGATGCGCAGATTTCTTCCTGCAGTGGAGCGTTGCATCCCTTTCTGCAGGTTTTAGCTGCAAACCATACTTCTGAGGCCCAGGACTGGAGAGGGGCACCTCAGACAAGGGTCGGACTCACAGATGGCCAGCAGCACCAGGAGAGTTGCAAGCAGTGTTTGATATCCCTGAGACTGCAGAAAACTGGGGCCAAGCCACCAACCCTTTGGACATTTCTTGGGTTAAAAGGATGTAGAGATCAAGTCCAGTCCTTCTCAATGGAGGCAAGAAGCAGCAGGCAGCAGGCCAACACAGCAAAGCAAATAGCAAAGTGGTAGTCCCTCCTACAGCACAGCACGCAGTAGGCCAACACAGCAATGCGGTTGCAGAGTGGCAGACTCTTCTGGCATCACATTAGTCCTTCTTCCTGGCAGGGTGTCCTTGGTTCCAGTGAGATCTAATTTCCGGTGGTCAAGTACTTATACTCGAATGTACCTTTGAAGTGAGGGAGACTTCAAAGAGGCCTATGAAGATCACAAGGTCCCTGCCCTCCTAGACTCCAGACACCCTACAGGGGGTTAAGCAGTCCTTTGGAGTGAGGAGAGCCACAGCCCTATTGAGGTGTATCTAGCCCAGGAAGACACATCAGCCTGTGATGGGACATCATGATGCAAATGTCACACCCAAGCTCCCTTTGTATGTGACTATCTAGCGGGAATGCTCAAAGCCCAGCTGTCAACAACCCCAGATGTGTATTCAGAGACAGACAGAGGCATAGAATAGTTAAAGTAAGGAAATGCCAACTTTCTAAAAATGGCATTTTGAGACTTACAATTTAAAATCCGACTTAACCATAAGTTGTGATTTTGAATTGTGAGTCTAGAGACACCAAACTCCAAATCCCCTTCTGTGCCCAGGACGTAATGGTTACGTCCTGAGGCACAGTGCTTGTGTGCCCAGGACGTAACCATTACGTCCTGGGCACAGAGCCCAGAGGGAGCGCTAGCGCTCCCTCTGTGGGGTTCCCCCTCCAGCCCCCCAAGGCAGGGATGGAAGGGGAAGCCCTTCCCCTTCCACCCCCGATCCCCCCACCCTCCCTGTGATGTCAGCGCGCGATCGCGTGCTGATTGTCACAAGGCCTCCTCCTGAGCTTCCAGCGCGATCAGAAGAGAAATGCAAAAGCATTTCTCTTCCGATCACGTGGAGGAGGCCGAGAGACTTCAAAGGGAAGGAAATGTATTTCCTTCCCTCTGAAGTCTCTCTCAGCGTTTTAGCAGCCATGCTAAAACGCCCACTAGACACCAGGGATTTTTTTTTTGTAAATGAAATTGGCATGAGGGTGCGACCCCTTGGGCAAGGGTCGCTCCCCTGGGGGCTTAGGGGGGCAAATTTATTTTAGGCCATTTCTGCCCCTCCTGGGGCCGGCTGAGCTAGAGGCCAAAATCCACAGGTAGGCACTTTGCAAAAAACACCTCTGTTTTCTGTGAAAAAATGTGATGTGTTCACGTTGTGTTTTGGGCCATTTCCTTTCGTGGGCGCTAGGCCTACTCACACAAGTGAGGTACCATTTTTATCGGGAGACTTGGGGGAACGCTGGGTGGAAGGAAATTTGTGGCTCCTCTCAGATTCCAGAACTTTCTGTCACCGAAATGAGAGGAAAAAGTGTTTTTTTGGTCAAATTTGGAGGTTTGCAAAGGATTCCGGGTAACAGAACCTGGTCAGAGCCTCACAAGTCACCCCATCTTGGATTCCCCTAGGTGTCTAGTTTTCAAAAATGGGCTGGTTTGCTAGGTTTTCCCAGGTGCCGGCTGAGCTAGAGGCCAAAATCCACAGGTAGGCACTTTGTAAAAAATACCTCTGTTTTCTGTGAAAAAATTTGATGTGTCCACGTTGTGTTTTGGGCCATTTCCTTTCGTGGGCGCTAGGCCTACCCATACCAGTGAGGTGCCATTTTTATCGGGAGACTTGGGGGAACGCTGGGTGGAAGGAAATTTGTGGCTCCTCTCAGATTCCAGAACTTTCTGTCACCGAAATGAGAGGAAAAAGTGTTTTTTTGGTCAAAGTTTGAGGTTTGCAAAGGATTCTGGGTAACAGAACCTGGTCAGAGCCCCCCAAGTCACCCCATCTTGGATTCCCCTAGGTGTCTAGTTTTCAAAAATGCGCTGCTTTGCTAGGTTTCCCTAGGTGCCGGCTGAGCTAGAGGCCAAAATCCACAGGTAGGCACTTTGCAAAAAACACCTCTGTTTTCTATGAAAAAATGTGATGTGTCCATGTTGTGTTTTGGGCCATTTCCTTTCGTGGGCGCTAGGCCTCCCCATACAAGTGAGGTACCTTTTTGATCGGGAGACTTGGGGGAACGCTGGGTGGGGGGAAATTTGTGGCTCCTCTCAGATTCCAGAACTTTCTGTCACCGAAATGAGAGGAAAAAGTGTTTTTTTGGTCAGATTTTGAGGTTTGCAAAGGATTCTGGGTAACAGAACCTGGTCAGAGCGCCACAAGTCACCCCGTCTTGGATTCCCCTAGGTGTCTAGTTTTCAGAAATGCGTTGGTTTGCTAGGTTTCCCCAGGTGCTGGCTGAGCTAGAGGCCAAAATCCACAGGTAGGCACTCTGCAAAAAACACCTCTGTTTTCTGTGAAAAAATGTGATGTGTCCACTTTGTGTTTTGAGCCATTTCCTTTTGTGGGCGCTAGGCCTACTCACACAAGTGAGGTACCATTTTTATCGGGAGACTTGGGGGAACACAGAATAGTAAAACAAGTGCTATTGCCCCTTGTCTTTCTCTACATTTTTTCCTTCCAAATGGAAGGCAGTGTGTAAAAAAGACGTCTATTTGAGAAATGCCCTGTAATTCACATGCTAGTATGGGCACCCTGGAATTCAGAGATGCGCAAATAACCACTGCTTCCCAACACCTTATCTTGTGGCCATTTTGGAAATACAAAGGTTTTCTTGATACCTATTTTTCACTTTTTATATTTCAGCAAATTAATTGCTGTATACCCGGTATAGAATAAAAACCCATTGCAAGGTGCAGCTCATTTATTGGCTCTGGGTACCTAGAGTTCTTGATGAACCTACAAGCCCTATATATTCCCGCAACCAGAAGAGTCCAGCTGACGTAACGGTATATTGCTTTCAAAAATCTGACATCGCAGGAAAAAGTTACAGAGTAAAACGTGGAGAGAAAGTGCTGTTTTTTCCACCTCAATTTCAATATTTTTTTTATTTCAGCTGTTATTTGCTGTAGGAAACACTTGTAGGATGTACACAAATGACCCCTTGCTGATTTCAGAATGTTGTCTACTTTTCAGCAATGTTTAGCTTTCTGGGATCCAGCATTGGTTTCTCACCCATTTTGGTCACTAACTGGAAGGAGGCTGAAAGCACAAAAAATAGTAAAAATGGGGTATGTCCCAGTAAAATGTCAAAATTGTTTTTAAAAATTGGGTTTTCCAATTCAAGTCTGCCTGTTACTGAAAGCTGGGAAGATGGTGATCTTGCCACCGCAAACCCTTTGTTGATGCCATTTTCAGGGAAAAAACCACGAGCTGCCTTCTGCAGCCATTTTTTCCTATTTAAAAAAAAAAAACATTCACTGTATTTTGGCTAATTTCTTGGTCTCCTTCAGAGGAACCCATAAAGTCTGGGTACCTCTAGAATCCCTAGGATGTTGGAAAAAAAGGACGCAAATTTGGCGTGGGTAGCTTATGTGAACAAAAAGTTATGAGGGCCTAAGCGAGAAGAACTGCCCCAAAAAAAGTCTCGCCACAGGAGGGGGAAAAGGCCTGGCAGCGAAGGGGTTAATTCTCTGAAATTACATGTAAAATATGTTTTAAGGTCATTCCTATGCTATCCTATGAGAGAGGCAGGCCTTGCAATAGTGAAAAATGACTTTAGGAGTTTTTCACTATTTGGTCATGTTAAACTTAAAAATGCACATCCAACTTTTTCAATACACTGCACACAGCCTTTGGGGCTAACTAGGGCCTACTTAGTGGTGACTTACATGTCTTAAAAAGAAAGGTTTGGGTCTGGCAAAGGAATAGATTTGCTATGTTGAAATGGCAGTTTAAAACGGTATATACAGGCTCTGAAATGGCAGGCCTGAGACACGTTTGAATGGCTACTGTACGGGTGGCACAATCAGCACTACAAGCCCACTAGTATCATCTAATTTACAGGCCCTGAGGACACATAGTGCACTTTACTAAGGATTTACAAGTAAATTAAATATGCCAAATATGGAAAAGCTAATGCTACCATGTTTAGTGTGCAGAGTACCTGCACCTTAGCACTGGTCTGGGCAGCAGTGACAAAGGGCCGTATTTATACTTTTTGGCGCACAACTGCGCCAACGCAGTTGTGCGTCAAAAAATTTCACGCCGGGTAACGCCATTCCAAAGCGCCATGCGGGCGCCTTATTTATGGAATGACGTTAGCCGGCGGAGCTGACTGGTGTGCGTCAAAAAAAATGACCCACACCAGGCAGCGCCGGCGTAGGGGAAAATGGAGCTTGGGCGTCAAAGGATGGGGCAAGTCGGTCTGAGGCAAAAAATCTGCCTCAACCCGATTAGCGCCATTTTTTTGGACTCCCACCCTCCATTGACATGACTCCTGTCTTAGCAAAGACAGGAGTCATGCCCCCTTGCCCATTGGCCATGCCCAGGGGACTTCTGTCCCCTGGGCATGGTCATTGGGCATAGTGGCATGTAGGGGGGCACAAATCAGGCCCCCCTGTGCCACAAAATAAAAAAAATAATAATACTTACCTGAACTTACCTTAAGTTCCTGGGATGGGTCCCTCCATCCTTGGGCGTCCTCCTGGGGTGGGCAAGGGTGGCAGGGGGTGTCCCTGGGGGCATGGGAGGGCACCTCTGGGCCCCTTCTGAGCCCACAGGTCCCTTAACGCCTGCCCTGACCAGGCGTTAAAAAATGACGCAAAAGCGGCTGGACGTCATTTTTTTTGACCCACCCACTCCCGGGCGTCATTTTTGCCTGGGAGTATAAATACGGCGCACATGCCTCGGAGTCATTTTTTAGACGGGAACGCCTACCTTGCATATCATTAACGCAAGGAAGGTGTCCACGCTAAAAAATGACGCAAACTCCAAGATCTTTGGCGCTAGACGGGTCTAACGCCAAAGTATAAATATGGAGTTAGTTTTGCATCGGATTTGCATTAAAAAAAAAATGCAAATCCGGCGCCAACAGAGTATAAATATGCCCCAAAGTGCCCAGAATCCTAAAAGCCAGCAAAAATGAGTCAGAACAGGAAGTCAGGGTGCAAAACGTTAGGGGGAACCACACCAAGGATGCCAGGTATAACATGTGTTCCACCCAGCTGAAAGTGGAGACAGCTACCCAACCCTATGAGAGTTCTTTTCACTAAGGCAGAAGAACCTGAAGAGACCATCAGGATTGGTGTAGTCTGTTCCAGGGCAGTATTCTACCGTAAAGTCGATTCCCTGTAGGGAGATGGACCACCTTAAAGGTTTGGATTCTTACCCCTCATCTGCATTAACAATCTGAGGGGCCTGTGGTCTGTCTGAAACCAGAAGTGAGTGCCAAACAAGTATGACCTTACCTTCTTTAGTGCCTATACCACAGCAAAGCTTTCCCTTTCAATCGCGCTCCACCTCTGTTCCCTGGAAAGTAGCTTCCTACTGATGAAAACTACTGGTTGATTTAGGCTCTTTTCATTTAGCTGTGAGAGCACAGCCTCTATTTTATGCTCTGAGACATCCGTCTGATCAACAAAGTCTTTGGAGAAATCTGGGGCCCTGAGCACGGGTGCTTTGGGGGTTCGAAAGCTTTCTGGCACACCTTAATCCAGTTTACATGACATGGCTGCTTCTTGGAAGTCAGCTCTGTCAAGGGGGCAACAATGGTGCTCTATCTCTTAATGAATCTCCTGTAATATCCAGTGAGGCCAAGAAGCCTCTCACTTCAGTCTGGGTCTTTTGGGGTTTCCAAGCTAGAGTGGTGTGAATATTGTGTTGCAAGGGTTGCACCTTACCACCCCTACCTGGTGTCCCAAGTAGACTATAGAACCCTGCCCTATCTGGCACTTACTGGCCTTGATAGTTAGATGTACCCCCGGAAGAACCTAAAGCACTTCCCTTGAGTGGCACAGGTGGTCCTCCCAGCTAGAACTGAAGGCAGCAATGTTGTCTAAATGTGTGGCACTGATGTTCTCCAGTCCAGCTAGGACTTGATTTACCAAACTCTGGAAGGTGGCAGGGGATTCTTTAACCCAAAGGGCATGACTCTGAACTGGAAGTGCTCTTCTGGTGCAGAGAATCTGCCAGCATCCAAACATTAGGTCAAGCTTGCTGAGAATCTTAGCAGCTCCAAGCCGATCTAACAGCTTGTTGGACCTCGCGCTTTTACAGGGTCATTCCCCAAACTTTTTGCCTTTTTCCTCCTTATTTTTCTGACTTTGTGACTCTGAGCACTTTTTCACTGCTATCAGTGCTAAAGAGCATGTGCTCTCCCTTGTAAACTTGGTATGATTGGCTTATATCTAATTGGCATATTTAATGTACCTATAAGTCCCTTGTAAAGTGGTATCCCTATACCCAGGGCCTGTAAATTAAATGCTACTAGTGGGCCTTCACCGCTGCTTGCGACACCCACTGAAGTAGCCTTTCAACCCTGTCTCAGGCATGCTAGCTCAGGGCCTGGGTGCACAATTTTCTGCCACAGGGACCTGGCATCTAAATTTCCTTGCCATGCCCAGAACTCCCCTTTTATTACATATAAGTCACCTCTAAGGTATGCCCTAGCTAGCCCTATGGGCAGGGTGCCATGTATGTAGAGAGCAGGACATGTGCCTAGTAATGTGGCCTGTCATGGTAGTGACAAACAGCCTATTTGGTTTCTCACTGCTGTGAGTGCTGCCTTCCCATAGGATTGCATTGGAAATGCCCTGCCTTAAGTGTAAGGGGTATTGTCTCATTTATGAGGGGTAGCATAGGAATGTTTGTTATGGTTGTAATGGTGGTGAGAAATGCTGCTTACTGGTGTAGGTGGATTTTTTATTATCAATACAGAAATGCCACTTCTAGAAAGTGAGCATCTCTCTGTGCTTATGACTCTGGGTTTTTGCAGCTTGACTCCAATCAACATCTGGGCAGAGTGACAGTTGGGCTTTGTGATTACTTTTCAGGCAGCCTGCACACAGGGATGGTGGAGGTGTCACAGAGGTGCATCTACATACTGAATAGTCTTCCTGGGCTGAGAAAAGGGAGAGGCGGGGCACACCTGCATTAGTAAAGGCTGTGCCCTGGCCTCACACAATAGTGTTGTTTACCCCCAACTGATGTTTGGAGCCTGTGCTGCAGGAGAGAGGGGGCACTCCCAGGACCAGTTGTAAGTGGCTGGAACCTCCTCTCCCCTTCTTTTGTAAAACACACTGTAAACTGAGTATAAGTACAAGGGGATTTTCCCCACAATTTAGACATTCTTGGGACTCTAGAGACTTACTTGAAACTGGACACAGGACGCTGCTAAATGGACTCGTCAGGACCCACCTTGGACTGGTGCTTCTGTGCGGACCTGTGACCTGCCTGGTCACTAGGAGGAACTGCTACCATCTACATCCCTTGTGCTGACCTGTTATTGAGGCCCGGTAGCCCTGGGCTATCCTCTTCTGTCTCCAGGGGCAGGGTGCTGTGGCCCCTGACCCCTGCAACCATCCAGTACGAGGAGTGCTAATTTGTTCATTTGTAGTGCCTGGAGAGCGCTTTCCTGTGCCCCCCCTTTGTGCTTCTTAGCGCAGGTCCGTGAGGGAGACTCACCTCCGCAAAACGGGCTAATTTTAGTTGTCACCAGCCCTCATAAGCGCTTTTCTGCCGCCAAAATCATTGGCACAACCCGGGCTGAAGGAATGTCCCCCTGAGCTTTAAAAGTGCATTGTTGCCGTGCTGAAATTCACAGCCGAAACCAGGGAGGCTGCCTCCCTAAGCGCAAGTGCTGCGCTGCCCCTGGGGCCCCCGGGGCCTCCCTGATTTCACATAAGGAGCGAGCGCGCTCCTATCGTGCCCCCAGGGCAAAACGTGCTCGGCAGAGCGCCCCCGGGGCACAAGCAGGCACCTGCTTTGGTGCCTGCACACCACCATGGCCTGAAAGGGCCAAAAGTCAAGACGGAAACGTTGAGCGGAGAAGGAAGCCTTGTCCGAGGCTCCCGCCGCACCGGAGTCCCTTTTGGCCCTTGGAACCAAAAGGGGGGAAAAGGAGCCTCATCGGAGGCTCCCCTTGCCCCAATGAAGCCCTCATTTTGGCCCCTAGAGATCGTGGGTGAGACAGAAGACTCGACAGAGGCCCCCCGGACTGCAGGTCTCATTTTTTGCCCCCCACTGTGGCCCTTGGTGTTATTAGGGCCTTATTTCGCCCCCTCCCCTTGTCGGAGGACCAGTGAAGGCCCAGGGGGCCCCCCAAGGATTGTGGGCCCCAGGAAGGGCCCATTATAAACATCAGAAAGGGTGTATACTGCCCCTCTCCCCCGGGAGCAACATGTGGTCTTCATTTAGCGCACAAGAGCACCGAGGGCCCCACCTTCATCTTCAAGGCACTAAGAATGCCTTTTCCTCAGGAAACAGGTACTTTTGGGACGTATTAGGGGCTTATGAGCTTAGTATGGACATTGGGGGTGTTATATGTTACCGACCTATTTTTTTTTATGATGTCCCATGTATATGCTGGTGTACCTTTTATGGACAAGACATACTGATATGTGTTTTATGACTTGCCATAGGTTTTTATAATGCTCTTAGTATAGGCATTTATTATATTCCATGACAAGTGAATTTATTTATTTACTGTGAATCCTGACTACAGCTTATGCTGCAGAATCCTGAGTACTTACGTGTTCTAATGTGACTACTGCTTATTCTTGCAGAGTATTAGTAACCTGTTTAATGTTATGACAACTGCTAAGGTAGCAGGATATTTTGACATGTAATGTTTGCTCTAATTATGGTTTGTGCAATACAGTTTATTTTTACGTATCTAGGTGTTGTGTTTACTTTGTGGAGTACATATTGCGTTACGTGTGTTGTGTTTGTTATGTAAACGCTTTACACATTTCCTCTGGGTTAGGCCTGACTGCTCGTGCCAAGGTACCAAGGGGGTGAGCAGGGGTTATCTTAGAAGTGTAACTCCCTTGCCCTGACTAGAGTGGGTGGGTTCTGCCTGGCTTAGGTGCATACCCTAGCCAACCATAAACCTACCTTCTAACATAGCTCTTCAGCGCTGGGGATGAGGTTTGCATCAGTCCTGGTGACTGCATTGAGCCCACAGTAGTCCACACAGAACCGGAGTACAGGTGTGACACCTGGTGGGGCAGCCTTGGGGACCAGCACCACTGGGATAGACCAAGGGCTGTTGTAGAGCTCAATAAACCCAAGTGCCCAACATCTTGGAGACCACCTCCTTGATGGTAGCTCTTACCTTATCAGACAACCTGTAAATGTTATCCTTTTCAGTGGACTATCCCCAGTGTGAAAATCATGGGTGCACTTTGTAGTGAGCCCTGGGGAAAGAGAGAATAAAGTGGCAAACTGCCCCAATAACTGGCTGCAGTCTCTCTGTTAATCTAGGGTCGGTGTAGGGGATAGGCAGACACCCTCCACTGACCCATCCTGCTCTTTGGTAGACAGAAGTTCAAGGAGAGGTTCACTCTCCTCTTCCACCCTATCATCAGTTACCAAGAGCATGGTCACCTCTGACCTCTCAAAGTGGGGCTTGAGGCAATTCACATGCAGAACCCTCAAGGAGTTTCTATGAGTTTTGAGGTCCACCAGATAGGTGACATCACTCTTCCACTCCTTAACCCGTCGGGCCCAGAACAGTGGTCTCGCAGAGCATGGGACCCCATGACCTACACTTTTTGGCTTATTAGCCGCTGTGCACTTTAATCAAGTTACATTTTGATCAGCATTGCTTTATTTTTCTAGCAACAGCCACATTTGTGGTGCTGTTTTATTTTCTTTATCTCATTGTACTTTCACCTAGGAAAGCATCACGTTAGTAGGACATTTATTTCACTTTGTGCTTTCTCCAAGGCTTCAGTCAGATAGGGTTGCCGATAAACGTGGTATGCTGTGTCACCAACATTCACAGAAACACACGCACTCATACTTGGGGACCGTTTCTCAGAATGTCAGATGTTTTATTATACATTCACCCCTTTGTCCCAGACATGTTAGAGGGTGATTCCAGCCAGATGAACACGACTGTATGCTGATTGTTTCGCTGCTTCTACTTGTGTGGACGGCCAAACCCTATCCACATGGGGACGGTGTCTCTCTAGACTACAGGCTTCTTCCTCCAGGTATGAGGGATGAGGTACCCCAGAGGGGAAACCCGAAGGGCAGATTAAACTCATTACGCTGTGCTCAAACATAGTGTAGGTAGGTGAAATATATATATTACTCCTAGTGACAGTATGGCAGGACTGTTATTGTGTTTTACTCTGTTAGTCACATGCTTGCTTTTTTTGTGTTTTATCATCCTAGTTATTGCAATACATGCCTTCTAATCTAAGATGCAGTTACTTCAATAAATCCTTATTGAACTATATTCTGCCTCTGTTGTTTTTGTCTGTATGAGACTTTGGTAGCTAGGAGAAAGGGATGGGATCTGATTGACCACAATTCCCCTGAGGAGTCTTTCTTGTCATGCGTCCAGTTGCCACAGTCATCTCGACCAGAGATGAGGCGCTGCTAGTTAGCCAGAGAAGCCAGCTTTGGCCGACAGGCGTCATGTGGTGTGGAATTATACTTAGTAGCCACAATCCATGTGATCCTGTCTCCCAAATCCAATAGCCTCATTAGCATAATGAGAACCTACACGACATGGCGCCACCAACCTTTGGTCAAGCACTAATCTTCCGATCCTCCTGAGTATCTCTGTCTCATTTAAGGCTAAAGACACCTCGATACTATATACAGAGACGTCTGTGGTATTAAGGATTCCTATCCGCTAAATATGTAGTACCTAACTTGAACTGTAGGTTGTTCAAGCTTGAACCCTAAAAAGACCAATCCCCACTTGGTGTCCTTATCTCTGAACATACATCTGCCATTAAAATGGCGAACCAACAACAGGTAGCAATTGCAGGAAATTTGCGACCACCCCTCACTGCACATTCATTGGCTAATGGCCTAACGGCCCAAGGGGGTCCAGTTACATTTGTAGTTGAGGCTCATGCACCCTATAGAATAGAAATGTTTTACTCTTGGGTCACTTTTCCAGCAGTAGATGGGAACACAAATGCATTTCACCCCTACAGACCTGTAAACATACCTGCACAATACAGAGCTTATACTTATTTAGAAATACCTTTATCTTATCAAGACCATAATAACTGGCTTGATGGTGCCCTATCACATACAATATTACATGTTAGGTTAGGTCCTCTGAGCAATGAAGGCCTGACCTGGCTTTATTGGCCACATATACACCATACCCTGATGCAGCAATCTTAGCGGTGGCTGAGGTACGCCACCTTTACGTAGAGCTCACGACGATTTGCAGACTGTTAGTATAGTTTGTTATGCAAACATTAAATACTAACCCAGCACGTGCTGCCCCAGTGGAACAAAACGCAGTCACGCCAGGCATTAACCTTGCGACTGAACATTCGATCATGGGTAAGGTACCCACCAAGCGGGAGGAAATTCCATTTTGGTTTGTTCAAAAAATAAGTGAGCTGGAAGCAGTTTTTCCTCACACAAGACCTCAGGACAAACATAGAATTCACACTATGTGCTTGCCATTCGGAAAGGTTTCCACAGTTGATAACTGGAATACACAGGGCGCAGTAATTTCCACGCTCTATACTACCGCACACGGTACACCAACACTTGCCAACCTTCCGGAGGTGTTAAAACAAATTCAAGATGAATACGGGGCTGCCCTGGCCCTGGTTTTGGGGATGCAACTAAAGGGCAATTTTGCCAAGGAATCCTCAATCATATTAAGTAACCTTAAAGGGGAAGCAGTTGCACCAGCAGTGCACATGTGGCTCCGGGATGTTCCTGTACAGGCTCAAGAACATGAGCTACCAAACATTATTTCACAGACCTATTCTAGTATTGGTCGAGTTAGTCTGTGTACCAGACCGATTAAACCACAATTTCATGGCAGATCTAATAAAGATACTACCAAGTAGTCAACTGAATGTTCTAAAAACGCCGGAATAAAAAATAACAAACACCTAAAAAAGAAAGGGGAGAATCTCTGCACATGGAGACCCCACAAAATAGGTATAACCTTAGAAAAAGGGATAATATAAAAACACCTGACAGATATCAATATACTGATACACGCCAATCTCGATCCTTTTAGTTCTCACTGGGAAAATGCAGTGAGAGGGGTGGGCGGTCAGAGCAGTGAATTTAGTACGTGAAACCGAGAAAGGACTCACATCACTCGTCAATCCGGCATGCTACTCAAGAAGAGGGCTTTACTAAAAAACAGGAAATGGGCACTGGCACTGCTCAACAGTGCAGCAAAGGTCACAATAGTTCACCAGGATCTTCTAGAGCATCGGGAGGTGAAAGCAACTGATGACTTCTTACAAGTTGAGACTGTGGGCATGAGTGTCTGCACACCCAATAGGGTGTACCAAATAACTATTCAGTTAGAAGGAGACATTGACCGTAGGATAGACGCCATCTTTTGGGACCGCGTCGTCTCTATTTATGATATTTTGCTGGCTGAAAATGATTGGCCGCCAGAATTCATCTGCAATCTCCCTTATGGAGAGGATGTGATTGAAAAATCCTTTGTGCCCCTTGTTCCCAGAAAGCTCGCTGAAATGCATGCCATTGATTGGGCAGTGGTGCAAGCACCTGTGTTATCTCGCAATCACGTAGGGTGGGACAAAGATTCCCCCTACCACGTAATACCAATAAAATCCCAATCCCAACCTCAATCTCAATACCCAATAAACTATGATGCCAAAGCACCTGTGAGGGAAATCCTCAACCAATTGGGTACCAGGGTGTCATTGAACCCTTGGACTCATCTATGAACAATCCATTATTTCCAGTCGCTAAACCTGACCATTCATATAGAATAGTCTTAGACTATAGACATTTTAACAGTCATACAAAAATATTTGCCATACAAAATGCACACATTACAGCACTTATGAACAATTTAGTGCGCAAAAAATACAAGACGACCCTAGATATCTCCAACAGGTTTTACTGCCAAAACCTAGCACCTGAAAGTAAGGACTTAACAAGCTTTAGCGCCATTGGCTCTCAGAAAAAAATTCTGCAGACTCCCACAAGGGTACCAGAACAGCCCAGGACTCTTCTCAGTTCGTGTAACATCTATTCTACACGACATTGACCTCACAGATGACGACTTCGTGCAACATTTAAGATGGGTAGCCCTCATTGTTGTGGGATTTGCCGAAATCGGCTATAAATTCAACTGAAAAAAAAAAAAAATAGCCTTCCTTAGTGTCCTGTTTTTGGGATTCGAATTGTCAGATGAAGGCAGGAGCCTGGCGCCCCAATTTTTAGAAAAATGCACGCGCTTACAACCTCCAAACACAATTAAAAAGCTCCAGTCAGTGTTGGGCTTTTTACATTTTGGCAAAACATATATTCCAGATTATGCACAATGCAATAAACCATTGTACAAATTAATACGTCCTACCTTTACCAGCAAATTTTAGACAGTCAAACATACACGCATTCTAAAAGCTTTGCAAAAAGAGATGCTTTAAGCAAAACACTTGCATACAAGGGACAATAACAACATTTGGTAATTAGAGTAATTGCTGGTGCCATTGGTTTCACCTATTTGACATATTCAATGAGGGTGAGATCGTACCAATTCCATACAAGCCACACTTGCACTCCACAGCTGAACAACGCTTTGCTTCCACTGAGAAAACCCTCACTGCTGTCCAGATGGCGGTCCTTAATGAGAGACCTCTTGCCCAGGGGAAGCACATTATTGTCATGTCCCCCATTCCAGCCCTAGAGGCTGTTACCAAAGCGAGCGTTCCAAAAGCTAAAGCATTACAATTACATTGGATTCAATGGGCAACGTTTCTGACGGCCATTGATGTTGATTATGTTTTTTACTCCAATTTGCAGACCCAAAAATTCTTACAATATGAATTTGAGTATCCAGTTCCAGCAAATACATTGCCTATTAAACAATATCATAGAATTTTGTAAACTGATAGTTCAGCCCAACCAGCAATAGGCGCAAAACATCAATACTCTGCTGCTTGTGCAGTCATGAATGGTTACATGAAGGATGGTAAGTTTCATCCACAAAATACGTACACGCAGACTCTAGGAGATTGCACTGCACAACTTGCAGAGCTTAAGGCTCTGGTGAGGGCACTGGAACATACGGATCCGGAGCAGATGACATTGATTGTCTGTGATTCATACTATTGTGTCTAGTCCTTCAATGAACATCTGCATTACTGGCGCCAAAATGGGTTCAGAGATTCAAAAAGCAATACCGTTCAACACAGATTACTGTGGGGGAAAGTAGTGGAGCTGACAGAAACACTACCTAATGTCCCTGTTGTGCATACACTAGGACATCAGCGTGTTGGACTACACGTTGAAGGCAAAACTCTGGCTGATGAAGCAGCCAAATCAGCAGTAGCCCTGGCTTCTGTTGCTGCAGTAACTCGTTCTAAGCTAAAAGTGGATGATGAAACACTGGCAGCCATGAATGCTTCGCTTGACAGCACACCTTTGCCTAAAACCTACCCTGCTAAATATTCCTACCGGATGGGAGGCATGTTTGACGCAGAAGTTAAAATATCAGGCATAGGAGTTCGAGTGATTCCCAATAAAGACCTAAAATCTGAGTTAGTAAAAGTAGCGCATGAGGGAGTTGCTTCTGCTCATGCTGGTGTGGCGGCTACAATTTCAATATTACAATCACGCTATTGGTGGCCAGGTCTCTACAAACAGACCAAGCAGTTTGTCCTTTGTTGTGACATGTTCTAGCAACTAAAAGGATCCATTGTGAAATGCCCACCGCAGACACCCCTCCTAATTTCCAACAAACCTTTACAATGTGTTCTTGGACCATTGTGGTCTCCTAATACCAGATAGTGCATACAAATACATCCTAGTTGCTGTTGACTCATGCTCCAGATTTCTATGGGTTTAGCCACAACGCTCAGCTGATGCTTGAACTATTAGTAAAGATTTGCAAGTCTTTATCAGCACATATGCTTTTGCAGCTTTCCACTCGGACAGGGGGCCTGCTTTTGCCTCAAGGACTAACAGAGACACCATGGCTTCTTTAGGGGTCCAACTGCATTGCTGGTCTTCATTTCATCCCGAGGAAAATAGTGTCCTGGAGCAACAAAACTGAGATTTAAAGCAATCTCTAACAGCTAGAGTATTAGGCACGGGTCGTGTTTGGCTTACACACCTATATGGAATCCGGAGAGCACTTAATAATCTGCCCAGAAGGTCCCTGGGCGTACATCATACGAATGCCTCTTTGGAACTCAAATGTATGTTCCAGATCTTGATGGTCCTGGCTTGGAGGAGGCGGATACACCCTTTGATGTAAATGAATGTGTCACTGTCTTGCAGGACTTACAACAGTTCCGTGATGACAATGCATGTGCCACTGCTGCCTCCTGGGAATATACTGTACCAGAATTGTGATTCTATCACCATTGCCTGGCTCTAAAGAAAATCGCTTTGTCTCCATCGACAATGTCAAGTTAAACCATGTGCTCGATCCTGCACAGCAGACCTAGAGGACTTCTGGGCAGGGCCCAAATCCCTCCCACTACAGACCAGATGTTCTCCTACAAGTCTTCAACAGCAACGTTGACACCTCTCCAGCCTTGGGGAGAGTGGAAAATGAGCTTTTATTGGTTCTACTTACAAATACTACTACAATTAGCAATGATAATAATGAGCAATTTCTTACAAATTCTACACAAACGGATGTCATAATTTACTATGAACTACCAGGGAAGTATTCTGCAAGTTCTCCCCTTCAAAACACAGCTCCAGTTTTTGCACGAACAGATTCTGGTTATTTTGTTGACGTTAACAACACTTTCAGTGACACATCTGCCTCTACTGCAACAGAACTGTCAAGAGCATGTAAGCCGATACATTGGCTAATAATGAACTATTTCATTCGACAATAAATTTATCTATGGCTCTTGTTGACTGTACTTGCCTTCCTCCTGTGGATTGGGTTCGTAATTCTTTTCTTTTTCCTTATGCATGGTAATTTTCTTCCTGAAGGCTCTACAATTGAACTGGTGGATGAGGTCCTAAAAAAACATTTTTCATCACACAAAATTCACAGAGACTTGTCCCTAGTGAAAATTACAGCCATACCCATTCCTGATGGGACTGTTTGGGATAAAGTATTATTCGACATAATTAGGCCCACTGAGGTCATTGAAATACCATATGTATTGAAACTCTCTATGACAGATGTAATCACACCTGGAGTGGTTTCTGATGTTTGGGATGTGAAATCTGTTGATGCTGTGATATTTTATCTAAAGTATTATACATTATTTGAAAATGAAGATGTGTACCAGTTTAAAGGATATTATAGAGATATATTCAGTTATAATTATTATGGACATTATTTCATTCACAGAGCAAGTAACCCAAAGATTATTTTTATATATACACAATGGGAACACTGCCCGACTCTGCCAGTGGGCAGTTCTAAAACACATATTGAAACATTTGCATATTTTTCAGGGCACAATGTTAAAAATGCTGAGTCATATTATTTTAAACTTCCAGAAAGTATAAGTCAACATGTTTTATTGACATACACACAATTGCTTTATTCTTATTCCTTTGTCTCCCAATTGGCTATACAAGGCTATGAGTACTGGTTGAAGTCAATTGACTTAAAGAGTGTGTGGGGAACAAAAAATTGGCAAATTAGAGGAATAGAAGCTTCATTCAGAGCCTGTATGATTCCTGTTCAAATGATATTTTTAAATGAAACAGTGCACCAAACCAGTTGATTAGGCTTAGCAAACATCAAAGAATTAAATGCACCCAGCACTCCCGCCCCTGCAAAATTTCACAAATGGCAAAAGTAAATAAATGCATCTGAAGATCAGCTCAATGAATGGGTCCAGAATGGAACATATAATACGTCATTTTCACATCCTGGTGGGTGGTAATTGTTGCCTGTACACACCAATGGGTGCCATATGCGTTTTGTTAATTCCTCAGGGGTTTTAGAATGAATAAGACAGACCCTCGCTATGTGTCCTTGGAACATTCAGATATAGTGATAACATATAGTATAGGGAAACTATGCCAGCAGTGGTTGAAAGGTTTCTCACTGGATGCTGTAAAAGAACATCTTACTCTCCTGTCCAAAAACACAGAGTCACAGGATTTCCTGTTAGGCCCCAGAAGACAATACAGAAAACCCTTTGTATATGCTGCATATAATGAAATATGGAAGTTTTCTCAACAAGAAGTGGCCGCCCGGTCAAGGCAAATAGATCAGGAAAATTTACAGAAAGCTTTAGCCATTGTAGATAATGGGATTAACACCTTGTTTGACCAAATATACACTTTGAATAACATTGTATCCTTTGCAATAGCTATAGTACAGAGTGATGTATCATTTTTAAAACATGGACAAAGCCAGCTAAGATCCATTATGCAATTAGGTTAGACACTACAAACATTAAAAGCAGGTCGCGGTCCCTGGCAACATGTGAGCGCAAGGGAGACTTTTTACACATTTGATTTAAAGCGACAGCAACACATAATGGCTAAGAAAGAAGCAACATAGGTCTTGTTGAATATTGAAAAATTAGAAAAGTTCCCTTATACTGTGGCTGAAATACCATCTGCTGAATGGCTAATACATGGGGTTATATATCTGCCCATTTCAACACTTCAATTTACATCCTATTTGAAACACATTCCAGTGGGCAGATATGAAAGGCTGGGAGATAGTTACATACATGAGGTGTGGGAGCTTCCTTTCTCGTACAAACGGTT
The DNA here is from genome assembly GCF_031143425.1 of Pleurodeles waltl. Taxonomy (NCBI): domain Eukaryota; kingdom Metazoa; phylum Chordata; class Amphibia; order Caudata; family Salamandridae; genus Pleurodeles; species Pleurodeles waltl. Next base: position 484,380,408 of record NC_090438.1, on the reverse strand, counting down.
CAATGGCATGAAAGAGGTCTTTCTTAGTGGTAGTGAATGTGAAACTTCTGTGAGCCATTCAATGGTTTGTAAACAGCTGTCCTTGCACGGGCATGTACTGCCTCTGTGGCAAATTTGGCTTGTTATCTGAAAGGAGTGCCAGTCCCCTTGATTAGACCTGCATTCCTGGTGCTCTCAAATGATAGCTATGTGATCTTTAACAGTGACAGCTGTTGTGGAATGCGATCTGGAACAGCTTATGTCATTTTGGGTCTCCCAAATTGTTGCGTGCTACAGGAACGTCCTTTTTCCCCCTGCAAAGTTTCAAGGAGTAGCAGATGTTTGGCTTCATATTGCTATATCTTATGTGAATTTTGACAAGTTGAGCAGACTAAAGGCTTTAATGTTTCAAAAAAATGTGGCGCTTACATCTGCATGTGAGACCTATGCGCTTCACGTTGGGAGGTCATCAGCGGATACTCAGTCCCTTCTAACTACAAACTTTCCTAGACACTTTGGTGAACTTGTGGGATGAATATTTAATGCTATTGGAATCGCCCACTTTTTAAGGCTGTTGGTTCTGGTTTTATTCACACCTTCTCCTCTATATCCGGTTTAACACCATCAGCAATACATTCAATATTTTCGAGTATTTTAGAGGGACTTCTGATTACTTTGGCTATAATAGGTGGCATTTTGCTGTTGCTATTTTTTCTGTGTAATGGCTGTCCTGTCACAGCAAGGAGTATCTAAAGCGCTACCGTCAGCACAACTGTGTTGTGAACGCATGATGCAGTATTTTGGAGCACCTGTCCAGGAACAACTGGAGTGTGACTGGTCTTTGTCATTCCGACCGGTTTTGGATTGTGTGCAGCCCATGATTTGATGCCTCTAGTGCCTCTTTGAATGTGCACTGGCAGTTTGTCTTTATACACGGCATTACTCTCATTGGACGCTGATCTGTTGATGTTCTCAATGAGGGCTCATTATCAGACATGCGCGTTGAGGGTGCGTTTGCTACAGGAAGCCGATTATGAGTTGCCTTTTGTGGATTCCACGACACTTAACTCTGTGGAGGGCATGACATGGAATGCTGCTGCCTCAGCTGGAGCTCAGGCTTTGGAACATGAGTGCTCTGTGGCGTTCCTTAGATATGATCTGGATATTTTACCACCTACCGAGGTAGAACATCTCCTGGCTTCAATTGACCCGGATGTAATTGGTGATTTCCAAAGTGACACGGACTATTGAATTTGGTTTTTTTTTCATCACTTGTTCAAATTGTCCTTTTCCTGCCCTGGTGTCTCTTAACTTGTCTATATTGACATATATGTTCTTTTATTAGCGTAAGAGCTTGTTAGATTTCTTTTATCTTGAGCTTTTAAACCACCTTTGACCGGCAAGGGGAGGGTGTTGTTTAGCTATTTTAGCCATGTTTTAGACATGAGGTTTTAGCTTACTAGGCCTGCCACTGTGCACTTTAATTGAGTTACATTTATCTCTTTGTACTTTCTCCCTGGAAAGCATCACGTTCTTAGTAGGACATTTATTTCACTGTGTGCTTTCTCCAAGGCTACAGTCAGATGGAGTTGCCGACAAACGTGGTATGCTGTGTCTCCAACATTCACAGAAACACACACGCTTAAACGTGGGGACCATTTCTTAGAATGTCAGATGTTTTATTATAAAATCACCCCTTTGTCCCAGACACATTAGAAAGAGATTCCAGACAGATGACCACAACTGTATGCTGATTGTTTCACTGTAACTACTTGTGTAGACGGCCGAACCTCGATCCACATGGGGAAGGTGTCTTTCTAGGCTTCTTCCTCCAGGTATGAGGGATGATGTACCCCCATGGGGGGAAACCCAAAGGTCAGGTTAAGCTTATTACGCTGTGCTCAAACATAGTGTAGGTAGGAGAAATATATATATTACTCCTAGTGACAGTATGGCAGGACTATTCTTGTGTTTTACTCTGTCAGTCACATGCTGGCTTTTATTGTGTGTTTTATCATCGTAGTTATTGCAATACATGCCTTTTTATCAAGGATGCAGTTACTTCAATAAATTCTTATTGAACTATGTTCTGCCTCTGTTGTTTTTGCCTGGATGAGACTTTGGTAACTAAGAGAAAGCGATGTGATCTGATTGACTACCATTCCCCTGAGGAGTCTTTCTTGTCATGCGCCCGGTTGCCACAATCATCTTGGCCAAGAGATGAGACATTGCTAGTTAGCCGGAGAACCTGGATTAGACCGACAGGCATCATGTGGTGTGGAATTATACTTAGTAGCCATAATCCATGTGATCTTGTCTCCCAAATCCAGTAGGCTCATTAGCATAATGAGAACCTACACAACATTTGGTTCTCTTAAGCGGGCTTCCTGAAGCTCGCTGTCTGGTTGTGGAGGCCCAGCATGTAGCTGACCACATCCTGGGGGACTCTTGCGGGTGCTTTCACCTAGCCCTCTGTCGCCAGCGTGAAAGGCCCTCTTAGGGTACCCCTACAGAAGTTCAAAGGGGCTGTAGCCAACTCCCTTCTGCGGTACCTCCCTGAAGGTGAATAACAGGCATGGCAGGAGGACATGGGTGCCTCATGGGTTTGGATAGACCCAAAATAATGCCTTCATGGTTAAACCTTTCAACCAACCCATTGGTTTGGGGGTGGTAAGGGGTGGTGAATTTATAAGTCAGTCACACTCCTTCCTCATGGCCTTCATGTAATGGGAGATTAACTTTATCCTAGACAGATTCCACCTCTTTGGGAAACCCACATGAGTAAAGATCCCCATAAGTGCCCTGGCCATGACGGGAGCAGTCACTGTTCTCAAAGGGATGCTCCTGGGTGTGGTCTACCTACACCATAACAAATCTGTTTCCCATGGTTGTCTTGGGCTCCAGAGGCCCTACAATGTTGATACCCACCTGCTCAAAAGGGGTGCCAACGAATGATAAAGGTTGCATGGGGGCCTTGCACTTCCCCCTAACTTGCCACTTGCCTGGCAGGTAGAACTGGACCTAGAGGATGCAGCAGAGTTCTTGCTCATTTGGGGCAAATAGAAGTGGGTGAAAAGCCTGTCAAAGGTCTTGTCCTGCCCTGAATGATTTGCCAGTGGCACATCATGAGCCAAACCCAGTAGGAAGAATGTGTAGTACTGGGGAACCACCAAACACCCATGTTGCACCACGCTCAGAATCCTTAGGTTCACTATAGAGGAGACCATTCTCTGAGTATATCAGGTGCTCGTCGTAGGTGTCACCAGCAGCCTGGACCTCAACCGGCTGCTGAAGGCCCACAAGAATAGGTCACTCTCTCTATGCCTTGCAGAGTTCCTCCCTGGTGGGGCCCCCTTCCTGCTGCCAATAGGATAGCTCAGGTATGTTTTCAAGTTCAGCTATGTCTTGCCCTTTAGGTACTGCAACATTACCCTCTAGGTTAGCTTCTTCCAGGACCGGAGGAATCTCAGGAGTGGGATTTGCACACACCCACTCAGTTAACCACATCATCTCCAAATGTGACCTAAGGTCCACCTCTTTACAGATGGTGTTCTCCAGATCATTGCCCAGCAGAAAATCCATAGGTGTGGAATCGCATTTTACAGTTCTTAGGTATGCTAGGCCTAATGGCCCCTGTGATACACAATGACAATCTCTGCACAGACCTATCATTAAGGAAAGAGGCCTACAAATGTAATTCGCTACTGCTAGGAACGCATTATGTTGCAAGGCTTGCTCTCTGAACAGCCATCATGAAATATCATCGTCATTGCATGCTAGCTGAAGCAATCTCCCTTCTGGAAAGTACCAGTCTGAGTACGTGATGTTCTCAAGTTCTCAAGTTCTGTCACAAGATGGACCATGTGATATTAGGCACGTAGGCCACCTTGTGTAAAATCCTTGTCTATGCTTTTTATTACTATATATGGTGTGATAGGAAGAACCACCTTCAGCCATAATGGAGAAATAATCATACGTCAATCATACGTCAATGTCAAGAACCAATAGAACGTCGAATTATGTTTGTGGTTTAATACTATAAAAGATCGTGTATTACTTCCTTTATTCAGGCTGTTCGTGTACAACTAGTACCGAGCATCCTCCATGTACATGTCTTTCTATCTCTAATAAATTCTTTATGTTTACCTAGAAGAGCTGGCTAACGGTCGTTTGTATCCTGGATGGGTGCTGAATAATTTGGCTTCTACATTTGGTGGAAAGAATGCGGTCTCGTTCAGCGGATGACTCCCTTCAGCCCAGCTCCTGCTTCGGTCGGGCCTACTACTGAACAATTGGACAAGGCCCCTCCTGTGACGCAGGCTTGGGCTGTCGTGAGTATCTATTGCTGCCTCGTGATCCTGCTCTCGCTGTTTGCTTTCTTGTATTTTAAGTGTAAGTGATCACGAGACGGGAAGGTAACTGAGTTGTTTGGTTAATGTGTTTCCTGCATAGTGTTGGTGATGGATTTATGGTTAATATATATATATATATACCGTACCCCTTAGCCTGCTCTTCTTTATCATAGCATTTTTTCTCTGTCTCCAGTGACATGCCAAGGGCATTTCTTCCTCTGTTGCGGGCTCCTCTAATACAGTGTTGTGCAACCTTTTTACCGCCGGGGACCGGTAAATGTTTGATCATTTTTCCGTGGCCCGCTTGTCCCATTGTGTGACAAGCGGGCCACGGAAAAATTATCAAACATTTACCGTCCGCCACAGTGGGGCGGCCCGGTGCCGATTGATCCACGGACCGGCACCGGTCTGCGGCCCGGGGGTTGGGGAACACTGCTCTAATACACCTCGTGAAAACATTCAGATGGTTAACTATAGCCGTTCGCCGGCTGCTGGCCTTCTGTGTTAATTCAGTCCTTCCATTGTATTACACCATTTCCTTCCTCCCTGCGCTACAGCTGTATAATTAGATTAGCTTCCTGTATTTCATGTAGCTTGTTACTGTTAAAAACGAAGTCCGAGGAATAGAGGCAACTAGCGGTGTTGCTTCAGAACACAGCGTGAGTCGCTGTTTCAAGTCCCCAGCCGGAGGGGCTGGGGCGGATAACTCTGGTCAGAGAGGGTGTTGTAGGCGCCAACCCCAGGTTAAAAGGGCGTTGCCCAGATGTGGAATGGTAGTGGTCCATTCCAGAACAACTGGCAGGTGGTGCCAGGGTCTATGTGTCTATGTGTATGAGAATGGTAGTGGTCCATTTAAGAGGAACTGGCAGGTGGTGCCAGGGTCCGTGTGTATCGGAATGATAGTGGTTCATTCCAGTATCGGAATGATAGTGGTTCATTCCAGTGGAGCAGGCAGGCGGTGCCAAGCTCTGTTTGTCGTGTTAGCCAATTATTATGTTATCTGTTTCCAGTGATATTGCAGCTCTTTGAACTATGCCTATGACATATTGAACTATTGGCTACTCATGTAAAATAGTGTGAACTATAGATGCTGATTTCATTACGTGTGTGTGTGTGTGAAAGTGGTTTTTGATCTATGAATGCGTGTGTGTGTGAAAGTGGTTTTTGATCTATGAATACGTGTGTGTGCGAAAGTGGTTTTTGATTCGTGAAGGAAGGGTTCACCACAAGGTGGGGTACTGTGATTTATTTTGACTGCATGCATTTGCGCTTTAGGATAGGAATTTTTTGAAAATTTAAGACTAGGTGGGTGGACTCATGGGCGACATAATACCGATTTTTATGACAATTGACTGATTTAATCTGCCAAAATCCCACAGTACAAACACCACCCTGCGCTCACTACATATTGATACAAGGGGTGGGAGTAGGATCACCCCACAGGGCAAGTTGTACTGTGACCCTTGTCTATGGTTCTGCCGTCACATGTGGTTGCCTGACTTGTTCACCGCTATTGCATTATCTGTGTGTCACTGGCCACGGATCTGGTCCAGTTTACAATATCATACAGCCGCACCCTGCCCCAGGGCAGGAAAGCAAGGGTGTGATATTCGTATCTTTCCCTCCTGACTATTCTGTCATCTCTTGATTCGTCCCAAAGGACGCCAGTGTGGACGCCGTCACTAGCACCTTGGGTACTGTCTGTTTTCAAACTTTGTGTGCGCTAAGGTGGACATGGCTGGCTGAATTGTGGTACGATTGCAGAACGGCTTCCTGCTTTTACTAATAACTGATTGCTGTTGGCAGGGAGAAGCACCGTGCGTGAATGCACTCAATGTTATCCCCTCTGTGTCACAGGGTATGAGTGGTGTAAAGAACACACCAACATCCTACTGTTTTGTGGAGCGATTGTAATTGTCTTTGTGTTATGTAACAAAAGGCTAGGGTAAGACAGTCATGGGGAACCCTCTCAGTAAAGACAAACTGGACACACAGCAACCTAGCCCCCCTAAGGACAGTCCAGCATATCAAGTAGCTACTAAGGAAGGCTTACATGCACTATTGTTCTTAGGAAAATGGCATAAATTGACAGCTAAAAGACCAGACTTGCAGTTTCCTATTACTGGCACCTATGACATGAATAAAATAACATACCTGAGACAGATGTTTACTCTCAAGGGACTCAAGACAAGGGGTTTAGAATGGGACGCTTTCTTCGCATGGACTTCCTGTTTAAAAGAATTACGGATGACCAGCGATGTGAAAAATAAAGTACATAAAACATTGCTGGAATGGAAGAATGAGGGCTGTGAGAAGAATAAGAGGAGTGAAAAAAGGGAAGAGTGGAGAGAGAAAAGATTGGTGGTGTTGGGTACATTCCCGTGTGTTCCTGTGGTAAGTGCACAACCACAGGAAGAAAGGGAAAAGGGAATGATAGAGGAGGAGGTTGAAGTCCCACTCATTGAAGACCTCCTAACAGGGAGACTAAGTAGAACAGAAGCGCGGGCGGAGGAGCCAGCGCAGACAGCAACAAAAACAACAGTAACACAACCCCAGGAGCTATCACTGGCACAGAAAAAGGCAGAGACAAATGAAGCATGCCAAGTGGCACTGAGGTTGATAAGAGAGGAAGTGACAAAATTAGAATTAGATGGGTTAAATGAGCATGAAATATTGGAGGAAGTGAAAAATGAAGTGGTACATATGGCATTAAAATTGGATAAAGAAAATGAAAAACTAAAGGAAAAAGTAGAAAAGAGAAATAAAAAGATTAACTTACTGAAGACACAGTGTAAACAGCAGTTTCAGGATACAATGCTAGATGAGGTTAGAAGCGTAACAGACCTGCAGGAAATAATATGGGATATATGTGTTTTCACTCACAAAACCAAACACAACTCCAAAATGTTAGAAGCAGCGCAAAATGAGGATACAAATGGAGGAAGGAGAAGAAATAACTTATCAGGAAACATGTCACAAGGAGGGACGCCTAGTAGCTCCCCCAGCATGTCAAGAAAAACACCCAGTAGCTCCCCTGGTATGCAAAGAAAATAAAAAAAATTAAAATCAGATGGGAAATTGTGTAAGTCTTTAATGAAAGACCTGGTAGATGGGAGGCAAAAGTTGGTGGACTTAAAGGACGAACTGACTAGGGCATACAGGGAAGAACTGGTGACCTTAGCACGCACAGAATTAATGACCAGGGGCCCACAAGTACACCAGAAATATACACAACAAATGGCAAAAGATCTGCTTGCAGAACACCATTGGGACACCTCGCGAATGAGCTTTACTAATGAGGAACTTAAAGGGTGGGAGGATGAAAAATTGTACGAAACGTTGCAAAATGCTATACTAAAGTTACAAAATTGGGACACACTGCTACAAGGGCTAAATACAGCGCAGATACTACTATACTATTAGAGGAACAGAAAAAGATAGTGCACCAGATGCCTCTGAGAGAGGTGCCCACAGCTACAATAGGGGAAGAAGGCCACGTAACAACATACGTCTACGTACCATGGCTTCGCAGTGACCTGTATGCCTTCACCAAGGACTACCCGAAACTACGTGAAGAGCCACAGAAATGGTACACAGAGTTGAACAGGATAGTGGCAATGGGGGAATTTCTGTGGAAGGATTTAAACATGCTGTTCAGCATAATAATACCACGGGATCTCTGGGAGGATTGTAAGAAAGTGGTACAATGGCCAACGGAGGAACCAGAAAGGGTTAAAGGAGGGGCACCAGGAAAAGCAGTGGAGAAAGCAAGAGAGAGGGTAATTAAATATATAAAAGAAAAAGTACCAGAGGAAAAGACAGATTGGTCAAAAATAATACATACAAAACAAGAAAAGAATGAAAGTGTAACAAGTTACTATGACCGGTTACTCCAGGTGTACCAACAGAGCAGCGGGATGAAGAACCCACTAGGAGAGGCGATGCCAGCATTTGTAACTAACTTTGTATATGGATTACAGCAACCCATACAAAGTCACTTACAAACTTCACTTATGTGCTGGCAACAAGAACCAATTGACAAAGTGTTAGCAGCAGCTAGGTACTGCGCTGATTACCAGGAAAACATGCAAAAAACAGAGGAAGAAAAGGTAAAAAAGGATAAGGTGAAACTTATGGTGGCACAGGAAAGGTTTTACAACAACAGCCAGGGAAGGGGTAGAGGAAGAGGAAGGGGCAGGGGATGAGGGGAAAGGGTACCTTTCACGCCCCCGCCAGGCACTACCTGTTTCCACTGCAACCAACAAGGACACTGGAAAGCAGATTGCCCACAGCTAGCTGGAGGGCAAGGGGGCAGAGGGCAACAGAGGCAGCAGCAGGAAATAGCACTACCACCCCCACCCTACACCAACAACGCATACGATGCCTACCCTTATGAACAGGCATGCGCTGGGTGGGGCACGCATCAAGACACACCACAAGCACCACAAAGAGGACACGGGTTTCCTCCTCCTCCCCCAGAGGCAAACTTCATGGGACCGGTATTATCAGTAGATCAAGCCGGCCCCTACGTGGAGGGGACGGTGATGAGCAAAACAGTGCCATTCCTAGTAGATACTGGGGCCACTAGATCAATGCTGAGAGCCTCCAATATACCAAATGCACCACTATCAGAAATACAAATCACAGCAGTAGGGATGACAGGGCAACCCATGGACGAATTCCTTACACAGCCACTGACACTCAAGGTAGGTCCTATCACCGTTAACCACCAATTCATCTTCACCAGATACTGCCCTGAAAATTTGCTAGGAAGGGACCTCCTATGCAAGCTACAGTGTACCATTAGATGCTCACCGGAAGGCATCTTCCTGGAAAGTAAGGAGAATGGGATAACATTACAGGCATTCACCCATTGCATCACAGTCAAGCAGGAACAGTCACACACTCTTCCCCCTGAACTACAAGAAGTGGTCCCCAATGAGGTATGGGCGAAGGGACCGAATGATGTAGGAAGAATTCTGGACTACCCACCAGTAAAAGTGTTGCTGCGCCCTGGTGCAAAGTTACCGCAGGTACCACAATACAAATTGGCAAAGGAAGGAGAGGAGGGTATAGCTCCAGTAATAGAAGATCTCTTGAGACAAGGAATATTGCGGGAAACTAGAAGTAGCCCATGCAACACTCCGATACTCCCTGTGAAAAAGGCAGCACAGGGCCCAATGGAGCCACGATATACAGGTTTACTCAGGACCTTAGAGAACTTAACATGGCAGTAGTACCATCATTCCCAGTAGTTCCAAACCCAGCGACCATATTGTCAAATATTCCAAGTACAGCCACCCACTTCACCATCCTAGATCTCAGCAATGCGTTCTTCTCAGTGCCTCTACACGAGGATTCCCAAGATCTTTTTACGTTCTCATTCAGATCGAGAAGTCTCAAGTGGACACGTCTGCCTCAAGGCTTCTGTGATTCCCTTTCAGTCTTCTCGGACGCTCTGAGGTCAGACCTTGCATCACTACATCTACCGGGAGGATCTACCCTGATACAGTACATTGATGACTTGTTATTGGCCTCCCCATCGTGGACGGCTTGCGTCCAAGACACGGTGGCTCTACTGTGCCATCTAGCAAGGAAGGGACATAAGGTCTCCCAAAAGAAGTTGCAGTTCTGTTAGGAAAAAGTGAAATACCTGGGACACGAGCTGTCCCAGGGAGTTAGGAAATTGCTGCCTGATAGGATAGCCACCATGACACAACACCCAAGACCAAAGACACAAACAGAGGTTCGTGCATTCCTGGGGGTGGCAGGCTACTGTAGACACTGGATACCAAACTTCTCCCTGATTGCAAGACCACTGTTAAACTTAACTCACAAAGATGTGCCTGACAAGGTACCCTGGCCGGAACAATGTGAGGAGGCCTTCCAAGAGTTGAAGAAAGAATTGTGTGCCGCACCAGCACTAGGTCTCCCTGACTACACCAAGGACTTTCACTTGTTCTGTCATGAAAAGGGGGGCTGCTCACTAGGGGTCCTAGCACAAAAACACGGTACCTACTACCGCCCGGTGGCTTGCTATTCAGCCACCCTAGATCCAGTGGCAGCAGGTCTTCCCCCATGTTTAAGAGCAGTAGCAGCAGCAGCCCTCGCAGTAGAACAATCACAGAACATTGTCTTAGCACACACATTAATATTACATGTTCCCCATGCAGTAGACACGTTACTTACCACCACCAAGACGCAGCACCTGACAAACGCCCGCCTCTCACGCTATGAGCTAACACTGCTTGCGCCACATATTAAAATAAAGAGGTGCACTACTCTGAACCCCTCCTGCCTGCTACCAACAGAAAGAGATCACGATGACCCGACAATAGACAATTCCTTCCATGATTGTGTTGCAGCAACAGAGAGACATACTAAAGTTAGGCCAGATTTGAGAGACACCCCATTCCCCGAGGCAGAAGGCGATCTATTTGTCGATGGTTCATGCATCAGAGACCACACTGGAACAGTACAGGCCGCCTATGCTGTAGGAACGGCTAGGAGGTTACTAAAAGGAGGGAGGTTACCATCAGTAACAAGCGCTCAAGCGGCAGAACTGATAGCACTGACTAGAGCATGCAGATTGGCAGCAGGACGGACAGCAAACATCTACACAGACAGTCAATATGCATTTGGTGTCACACATGACTTTGGTCAGCTGTGGGCAATGAGGGGGTTCCTCACCTCAGCAGGCCAACGGATACAACATGCATCACTGATAGTTGACCTGCTACAAGCTTTACTGATGCCCAAGAAAGTGGCGATTGTAAAATGCGCAGCACACACCTCAGCAAAGGATTACGTTTCAATGGGAAACGCATTTATTGACAAGAAAGTACGAAAAATTGCACTTCGTGGGTGTGAATACGAAATGGTTCAGGTAACGCCTGACATAAGAAGTAAAGAGGAAAACACACACTTTGACCCAAAAAGCGCACAGCTACCGGCACAAGGAAAGGAATGTGCAGAATGGGAGGGGGCAGGTTGTAAGAAAAATGAAGAAGGCATTTGGGTGGGACCAAACGGGAAGATATGCTTGCCTTCCCTGGCCCCTCACATGTGGGAAGGGATGGAATGATACCACTGTTTTCACAGTGCTGGTTCAACCAAAAATTCAGACAATGTGCAGAACAGTTGTGTAAAAGGTGTACTGTGTGTGCACAATATAACACAGGAAAGGCCACCCCAACAGCAACAGGCCACTTTCCACCACCGCACGGACCTTTCGAAAGTCTCCAAATGGATTTCATTGAAATGCCTCCGGTGAATAAAATAAGATACGTTCTGGTAATAGTGTGCATGTTCAGCAAATGGGTCGAGGCATACCCAAAAAAAATTGTGATGCACAAACTGTCGCAAAGTGTTTATTAAAAGAGCTGGTACCGCGTTTTGGGGTGCCGACTCTTTTAAGTTCTGACAATGGACCAGGATTCATTTCCCAGGTTATTCAGGGCCTTTGCAAAGGCCTGGGAATAACACAGAAGTTACAATGTGCATATCATCCACCAGCAGCGGGAGCTGTGGAAAGAAAGAACGGGGTACTGAAAAATAAGATAGGAAAAATATGTGTAGTGACAGAGTTATCATGGATAGATGCACTCCCATTGGCACTCCTTGCCATGAGGAGCACACCTGACCGCGTCACAAAACTGAGCCCCTATGAAATTATTTTTGGTTGCCCCATGAACATACCAGGACACATGTCAGTTGCCCCATTGGCTATAACTGATGATCTCTTGTTACAATACTGTAAAAAAATAACTGAGACACTCCGTTATCTTCACCGCCAGGTGTTGCAGGACTTATCAGAAGAAGGTACACCACCGGAACACGGACTGCATCCTGGAGACTGGGTGTGGGTAAAGGCCCACACCAGACGTCACTGCCTTCAACCACGGTGGAAGGGACCATACCAAGTACTGTTGGCAACAGCCACAGCAGTCAAGTGTGAGGGCATCACATCCTGGGTCCATACCTCACACACCAAGAAGGCCGCTGGACCAAAGGACGACCAGCCGCCAACAAAGTTGCCGATGAGAGTAATGCCACCTTCACCACAGCGGTACAACCTTCGTTCAACAAGCGCCACCAGCCAACACTGACGGAACTGCTCGTGCTACACTCCCACAGGAGTCGGAGAGTGTAAGCGTGTTCCCCAGTACACCAGAAAATTGTTTTGGGACTGCTCGTGCTGCAACCCCACAGGAGTCAGAGGGTGCAAGCGGGTCCTTCAAGACACCAGGATACTCTTTCAGAACTGCTCGTGCTACTCTCCACAGGAGTCGGAGAGTCAAGTGAGCTCACTTAAGTATTAAAGACAGCAGGATATAAACAAACAGAATACTAAAAGTCAGCAAGAAAAATTTGCACCGAGAGGTACAGATCCCAGTCCTACGGAAGCGGACGGTCAATAGGATCGGTGCGGCTTGTAGCCCCATTGGGAGGTGCCTCTTCCAATTAGGAATACAGCAAAAATAGGACAAAAGGGCCATCCCTTGGGTCAGTGGACTATCGCACCCAACTCCCTTAGAACTGGACATTGGGATTCATCCCTTTATACTCTGCATAACTACAAGTGTCAAATAGCATTCGACGTCGCCCCGAAAATATACCGAAGGAATAGACTACTCGTGTGGCACTCCTACAGGAATAAGGAGGTACCAAAGGTTACATACCAATAGAACTGGTTTCAAGTGCTAGCCACATCCGACCACACCCTATAAGGCGACATGGATTTCAGATTACAACGTAAGAAAAAGGAGAAGAAGAAGTGGCCCGTGGTGGTCACAGCATTACTCACCCCGGTAGCAGCTATAATAATAACAATGATCCTGATAGTATATAAAAACGACATACATATTCCATGGCTCGACCAGGAACACTACATCCCCAAAAGTGGCCACGGTGAAGGAGCAACCAGTGGTGAGAACAACAATAACTCAAAACAACATGAGAGGGTGGAGGATAAAACAAAATGGGTGAAATATACAAAATGGAAAGAAGATGGAGAAGATTATAAGGACAATACATTTGTGCAAATGGTATCAATGTACAAAGAACTAGCAAATGTGTCTGATTGTTATATCTGTACCCACCTACCGACCACTAGCCAGGAGAAAATAAATTACACTCAGATGCCCCTCACAGAATTCGTGGCATGTAACATATTAGATAATATGTTAGGGGGAAATTTAAAAGAAATGAGAACAAGGAAAAGGGAAAAGGAGAAAAAATAAACATAGGAGAAATAAAAACATGGGTGATGAGGAGAAAAAGGGATGACTATGGTTTGGATGACGAACCTTATGTAGGAGATATGTAAGAAAAATTGGTAGAAAAAGTGTCAAATAAATTGAAGGAAGAAGATAGAAGGAGAAGAAAGAAGTGTAGGAGATTAGATCCGAAGAAAGGAGAAGAGAATTTATTGAATGCATTTACAACAGAAAGAGGGAAGGGATCATGGCTCAGAACAACGAATACCATGCCTGGCCATAGATACAGAAATAAAGGCACCATGGTGTTTCAAATACTTAAGAGGTAACGCAGACACTAGCAAAAACGGAATTGATGTGGGACATAGTATTTGCAATACAACATTGAGCCTGGACTACAAAAGAAATGACACAACAGGCTTGTCCATAGGCCTGACACCTCCCAAAGGAATATTTATTATATGTGGGACATCGGCATTTTTTAAATTGCCAGCAGGATGGCAAGGTACCTGCTACCTAGCATTCGTGCCACCAAAAATGGCGCATAGAACAGAATTACAGAAGGGGGAAAAGAGAACACTTGGCAGGGTGCGCAGGAAGAGGACACCAACATGGGTGGATGAGGTAATAGCAATAGAGGGGATCATAGTGATGCCATTAGGGATGGCACACTCACAATATGAAATTCACAGATTGGCCCAATTAGTGGAAGGGCTAGCCAGCAACACCGCAGCAGCTTTAGGGAACATCACTGAGGAACTCACAGACATGAGGGCAGTTGTAATCCAGAATAGGCGTGCGCTAGACACCATCCTGGCAAAAGAGGGAGGGGTCTGTGCAGTGATCCATCAGGAATGCTGCGTGTATATACCGGATAACAGTGGGAATATAAGAAAGGAAATAGAGGACATAAAGAAGGTAGAAGAAGGAGCTGGGAAAGTGGCATATGGGACAGACGTTGGAGGAATGCTGAATGGAATAGCAGCATGGTTCAGGGGTTTGGGTACCTGGTTAGTAGAGGTACTAGTGATAGGGATCATGGCACTGATAACGCTATGTGTGCTCATACCAGTTTGTCCATCCTTGCTGGCACTACTCTTGAGAAAAACTTGTCACCAGAAACACACACATTATCAAAGAAAAAGATATAAGGATGACAACAGGGACGAGCAAGAGGTAGAAATGAGAGCAATACACCATGACCCTTAGATTTGTCATTGAGTATCAGAGGGCGCAATGTGGAATCGCATTTTACAGTTCTTAGGTATGCTAGGCCTAATGGCCCCTGTGATACACAATGACAATCTCTGCACAGGCCTATCATTAAGGAAAGAGGCCTAAAAATGTAATTCTCTACTGCTAGGAACGCATTATGTTGCAAGGCTTGCTCTCTGAACAGCCACCATGAAATATCATCGTCAAAGCATGCTAGCTGAAGCAATCTCCCTTCTGGAAAGTACCAGTCTGAGTACATGATGTTCTCAAGTTCTGTCACAAGATGGACCATGTGATATTAGGCACGTAGGCCACCTTGTGTAAAATCCTTGTCTATGCTTTTTATTACTATATGTGGTGTGATAGGAAGAACCACCTTCAGTCATAATGGAGAAATAATCATACGTCAATCATACGTCAATGTCAAGAACCAATAGAACGTAGAATCATGTTTGTGGTTTAATACTATAAAAGATTGTGTATTACTTCCTTTATTCAGGCTGTTCGTGTACAACTAGTACCGAGCATCCTCCATGTACATGTCTTTCTATCGCTAATAAATTCTTTATGTTTACCTAGAAGAGCTGGCTAACGGTCGTTTGTATCCTGGATGGGTGCTGAATAATTTGGCTTCTACACAGGCATGTAGAGACTCACAGCTCCCTTCAGCAGACCTGGGACACTTCCCTCAATCAAAGGGAACCGGAGCCACTGGGTAGTGGCTCTTATGGTTGTCAGCACCAAATACTTGGTGGAACATGTCAGGGACTATCTGCTCTGAAGGCACCATATGACAACTGACAGTGTCATGCTGGCTCCTGTGTCTCTCAGAGCCTCCACCCTCTGCATATTGATGGACACCCACGGACGATACTTTTGAGTATTGTCTGGCACATGGGTTTCTGGACCACCTCTCCATCACCCAGTGACACAAGAGTTAACTGCACTTCCTCCCCAGCACTATCTAGGATCATCTTCTCCCCAAGAGCTTCACTAGCCAACACCAGTGACTGCCCACCAGTGGGGGGCTGTGCCCACTTGAGACACTTGGTATCTCCCTTATAGTGCCCTTCCTGTTGACATTCAAAGCACTTCACAGGAGCCTTCCCTGCAGACTTGTTCTCAGGGAACCCCTTTTTCTTTTTCAGAGAAGGGGGAATGGAACCCTGTCCCGCAGAACTAATTCGGCACCCTTTGGAGAACTCCTTATTATTTCTGTTCTTCCCCATTTCTTCCAGTGAGAACCCTGCCCACCTTTGGCATGATCTTCCCTTCCTTCAGACTGCACAAGTTGAGTTGTGGCAAGTCTGTTTTGTGTCCCATTGGGAGGATTTTTCTGTAGTGATGTCTGGTGGTGAACCCAAGAGAAGATTCCTGCAATTTGGCAGTGTACTTCCAGACCAGGAGGCTGTGTGAGGCCCGTAGTTTTGGGGCCTGATTGTTTGAGGAATCTCTAGTGCACTTTTATCAACAGTATATATTATTGTTTGCTTTTCCCAGTGTTCCTTGAGGCAAGAGGATAGTGTGAAGAACGTGTGAGGTCATTTGGCTTGGAGCCTATATGTGCCAAAAATTCTAGGTGGTTTCTTTTCATCGTTTCAGCAGGCCCTCTCTTTTTGGAGTCTAGAATACGTGCTACCGCATGAGGTATAGGATATAGCTACAGGGTTGTCCCAAGCTGTGGACATGCCATTTCCCATAGATTGAATGTTTCTTTTTAAGGTTTATTCAGGCCCTCCTGATTTGATTTAACATTATACTTGCGCACTGAAGAAGACATCCCACAGGTATCTGCGGTCTTCACCGAAACGCACATCAGCGCTGGTGCAGAGGCCCCGTTAGGATCACAACATTGAAAGTGGATTTATCTACAGAGTGCATTGGACTATATAATTGAGGAAGTGTACCACCATATTGATTGATATTGTGATTAGACACACATTTGTATTGAGTACCGGTTTGGTTCATACATTATGTTGCTGACAATCAACTAAGTTTATTGCATATTTGTTTTTTATTTTAATTTTACACATTGTGTGTAATCAATAGAAGCTATCACAGTGTTGTTGTGACCCATGGGACCTACTTAACCTTTAGGAGGTGTTTTATGAGAGTCTATGTAGTATGTATGTAGTATGGATGGTGCATGGTAAGGTGTGGTGAGTGTGCATTCATTTTATTTAACATAAGCAGGTTTTTTTGTGTGGGGGGAAGAGGTTCCGTTGAACCCTTTGGATATACATGTGCAAGAACTTAGGCAGAATTTTTTTTCAAGCTCAATGAAAGATTTATTCCTGCACCAGTGGGAGGTGTTATGTTGCAGTATATTAAATGATTTAGGTAACCACAATAAATTACAGAAAATTTTATATATTTGTTGATTTGTTTTTTGATGATTGACAGGCTTGGCTCCTATAATTATCAGCTATAATAGTGTGATTATTTGTGTCTGCAGAAATGTATTTGTGTGCTAGGCTTTCGCTTGGTCTGCAGCCTAATATGATACTATATAGGGGCCCTCTTAGTTTTTGATTTGTTATTTCCCTCATGTACCTTCTTGGAGACCCGGTTGCTAACCCAGTTGTCCACCTCCTTGGCAAGCTCTCTCGGGTCAGTGAGCTTGCTGTCATCAAGGTGCTGGTGCAGATCTGGAAAGCAAAGAGTGAACAGGTGCTCTGTTAGCAAACAAATTATAGAACCTCTGATAATCCTTTACTTCACCACCCCTCACCCAACCATCCAGTGGCTTGCAAAAAAATATATACATATTCTATCCAGGTCTGGTGTGAAAGCTTTTCCAAGGCTTTTCCAACGCTTTTCCAAACCCTTTTGCTGGTATCTCTCTGGGGTCAGACCAAACTTCCAGGCCAGAGCCTCCTTCTTGGTGGGATATCAGGTCCTGTTCCCCCCCTGGCAGGGCTACAAGAGCAACGCTCCCTAGGAAGATGTCCCTCACTAGGGAGGTGTCCCCACAAACCAGCCCCCCAATCTGCTTCAGAGACCTTGTGCATGCATAGGGCAATCTCATATGCCTCCAACCATCTGTCAATGTCATCTCCCACACAAAATCAGACACCAGATTCTTGGGTATGTGTACCTTGAAAGACACAGTAGTATTGCTGCCACCATCCCTACTGGTCTCAACCTGCCTGGCCTTGATGTCCAGCTCCTTCAGGCTCAACTCCTATGCTAACAGCTTCAGCTCTTCACAGCTCAGCTCTTGAGCTGCAATCCTTTCTTTTTCCAGGGCTAATGCTCTCTTCTCCTCAGCTCTCCCAAGCTCTGCTTCTAGCTCTTCCAGACTATGGATTCGAGTTAGGAGCCAAACATCTCTTTCTGTTCTCTCCTCAGGGCCACTGCCCTCCTCCTCAGAGTAGTTCTCCTCCTCAGAGTAGTTGAAACAGGGCTGACTCAAGATCCTCCTTTTGGATTTCTTGTTCACAGCCAGACCCCTTTCCATGCAGAATGCTTTAAGCTGCCACTTTTTAATAGATAAATAGGTGCCAGAAATTGACTTCCATTCTGCAAAGGCTTTACAACCAAAAACCAGAGTCCAAAGAAATTAGCAATATTTCCAGGAGGACATCAGAGAACAAAAAGCTGAATCACAAGACAAGTAGTATGTGGTCATGTAGTGGTCTGAACTCAAAACAGTAGTGTACACTTAAATACTGTATGTCAAGTACAAATACAAGTCCAAATCCCAACCACTGATCACCAATGTTAGAAATTGGGTCTTTGGTTGACAGTCAGGTTACCCCCTTTTCAAGCAAGGACCCTCACTCTAGTCAGGGTAAAAGAGAATCACCCTCAGCTAACCACTGCTTACCCCCTAGGTAGCTTGGCAGAGCAGTAGGCTTAACTTTAGAGTGCTAGGTGTAAAGTATGTGTACCAACACACACAGTAACTTAATGAAAACACTACAAAATGACACAACACTGGTTTAGAAAAATAGGAAATATTTATCTAAACAAAACAAGACCAAAATGACAAAAATCCACAACACACAAGTCATGAATTTTTAAAGATTAAATTCAAAAATAGCGCTTAGAAAGACAAAATGCTTCGATGAGGTGTTAACACGGCGTCGTGACAGAGTCCTTCCCAAAAATCTGACACCAACGGCACCGGCCAAGGAGTCACGCAGACCCCCGGGTACAGTACCTTGGGGGAGAATGAAAACAAGCTGATGCGTGAAGTCGGGGATCACGGCGTCTGTGCGAAAAGGTGAATCCGCGCACTTCGAGTGGTGTCGGTGACGATGTGGTGCGGTGACTTCCACGGAGTCGCAGACTTTGGTGGGGCTGCAGCGGTGTCAAGCCTGCGAAGGTCATCGCGTTCCAGCGAAGATCGCGGAGTCAGGTGCAGGCGGCGTCTCCGGATTCAGCAGCGGCGTCAGTCTGGAGTCGTCCGAAGTCGATTTCCATGAATTTTCACCAGCTTTTCCTTTCAAGGGCCCAGGGACTGGAAAGGGCACCATTTGTAAGGGCAGGAGTCTCAGCAGAGAGTCCAGGTGCTGGTAAGGAAAGTCTTTGATGGCCCTGAGACTTCAGAACAGGGGGCAAGCTCAGTCCAAGCCCTGGGAGAGTCCTTCTCAAGCAGGAATATACCACAAACTCCAGTCTTTGTCTCCTTTCACAGGCAGAAGCAGCAACTGTAGGATAGCGCTACAAAGCACAGTCACAGGCAGGGCAGCTCTTCTTCCTCAGTTCTTTAGCTCTTCTCCAGGCAGAAGTTCCTCTTGTTTCCAGAAGGGTTTTCTAAAGTCTGTGGTTTTGGGCGCCCTTTTTATACCCAATTTCTCCTTTGAAGTAGGCCTACTTCAAAGTAAAGTCTCTTTTGAATGTGAAATCCTACCTTGCCCAGGTCAGGCCCCAGACACTCTCCAGGGGGTTGGAGACTGCATTGTGTGAGGGAAGGCACAGCCCTTTCAGGTGTAAGTGACCACTCCTGCCCTCCCTCCTAGCACAGATGGCTCATCAGGAAATGCAGACTACACCCCAGCTCCCTTTGTGTCACTGTCTAGTGTGAGGTGCAACCAGACCAACTGTTAAACTGACCCAGGCAGGGAATCCACAAACAGGCAGAGTCACAGAAATGGTATAAGCAAGAAAATGCTCGCTTTCTAAAAGTGGCATTTTCAAACACAATCTCAAAATCAACTTTACTAAAAGATGTATTATTAAATTGTGAGCTCAGAGACCCCAAACTCCACATGTCCACCCACTCCCAAAAGGAATCTACACTTTAATCAGATTTAAAGGTAGCCCCCATGTTAACCTATGAGAGGGGCAGGCCTTGCAACAGTGAAAAACGAATTTAGCAATATTTCACTGTCAGGACATATAAAACAAATTACTATGGGGGTCATTACAACATTGGCGGTAAAAGGCGCTTACCGCCGTGCAGAAGACCGTCAATACACCGCCGCGACCGCGGAATCCCGCCACAGCTATTATGACCCACATCTCGGAATCTGCCGAAATTCAGACACCCACACAAGTCCGCCACAACAAAGGTCAGTGTTAAACTGGCGAAAACAAAACCTCCACCTCCACGCCAACAGAAACACGCCCATGCTATTACGACCCACGAATCCACCGCCATGCTCAAAATACACACACATCTCC
Organism: Pleurodeles waltl; assembly: GCF_031143425.1. Classification (NCBI taxonomy): domain Eukaryota; kingdom Metazoa; phylum Chordata; class Amphibia; order Caudata; family Salamandridae; genus Pleurodeles; species Pleurodeles waltl. Next base: position 484,360,013 of record NC_090438.1, on the reverse strand, counting down.
AAAACACCGCCACATTGGACAATTCCAAATACACACACCTGATACACATACAAACAACACTCCCACACACCCAACACGATATAAAACACACACCCACATCACCCACAAACCCCTACGACAAAAAAATAGAGACAAAGGCCAGAGAGAGAGCACAGAATAGACAACCCCACCACACAGAGGCACACAACACCATCACCCACACAACATCCACGCACAAAACACCACACACCACTACACATCACCACACTCATCAGCACATACACCACCCCACACATCACCTACACCACCCCATGTCACGCCAAAGACACCCCCGGTTTTCCGAGGAGGAGCTCAGGGTCATGGTGGAGGAAATCCTACGGGTAGAGCCACAGCTATTTGGCTCACAGGTGCAGCACACATCCATAGCCAGGAAGATGGAGCTATGGGACAGAATCGTAGACAGGGTCAACGCTGTGGGACAGCATCCAAGAAATCGGGAGGACATCAGGAAGAGGTGGAACGACCTATGGGGGAAGGTGCGTTCAGCGGTCGCCAGGCACAACATTGCGGTTCAGCGGACTGGCGGCGGACCCCCACCTCCTCCCCCACAACTAACAACATGGGAGGAGCAAGTCTTGACCATCATGCATCCAGAGGGCCTCGGAGGAGTCGGTGGAGGAATGGACACTGGTAAGTCAAATCTTAAATATCATATCCCCCACCCTACCTGCAATGCTATCACACCCCCCCACCCTCACACCCTCCCCTATCACTCCAACTCCTCACTAATGTACTAATAACACAAACCACACATCCCAACACCAAGCCCTCAATGACACAACTAAGCATGGTCACCCCTCACCAAAGCATGCTCACTGCACATACCCAGAACACCCCCCCAACCATCATCACACAAGCCCCCCCACAGGAATACTTGCACTGGTGTACACGGTGAGCCACCCATTCCACACCATGACACACACACATGCAATAATCATGCACTTATGCCCCTGCAGGATCACGAAGGACCGTCACCACACCGGAGGGTCCAGACAACTCCACTCCACCCACAGAAGAGGCCCATAGTGACGATAGCAGCTCTGTCCTACTGAATCCTGATGACCAGCCCAGACCATCGTGGGCCTCGGGACAGTCGGTTCCCCTTGTACAGGCACAGCCCAACACTGACCTTCCACCCTCTGGTAACACCAGCACAGCACCCACCCAGTGGGCCCATACCTCCCTACCCAGGACACGTCAATCAGCGGTGTGTCCACCACTACAGGGAACCCAGGATAACCCACCACCCCAACAACAACAGCGACCTGGGGGCAGTGGTAGTGGCACACGGTCCAGGGGACGGAGGCACAGGAACACAGGGGAACTGGGAGGGCTGCTGTGCGACAGGGGGCGGACAGGCCAAGGGAACCCACTCTCCACGAGGCCCTATCCTCCATCATGGGAGCATACCACCACTCCCAGGAGACGATGGCGACGGTCCTGGCCAAGTTTCAGGACACCCAGCGCCTGCAGGACGAACAGTAATTGGGGTTAAGGGAGGAGCTCAGGACCATCAGCTCTGCAGTGGGCACCATCGTAGGGGTGCTGAAGGACATACAGCAGACCTTGAGGGACACCGTGGCACTCCAAGGGGCCCCTGACACTAGCATGGACGATGAACTGCCCACCACCTCTGCCGCTGCTAGTGGACAGGACGCCCCGCCACAGGACCACCACACCAGCACCCCACCCCCTGCAGACGGACAACCACCACGCAAGCGGTCCCTGAGATCCAGGAACAGGACAGAGCAAGATGGCAAGACCCCCGCCAGGAAATGAGACCACCCTGATTGTCCTCCCACTGTCCGACTTTGTTACCCTGTCCATACTTTAACTGCCCCAGCTCCACTTCCTTTGCCCATATGGCCAGTGTACCTGTGTGACCAATGGACTGGACTCTGCCATGGACGTTCCTCCACCGTCCCCCATCACCATAGTACAACCCTCCTCCATTTTTGAGCACTTCAATAAACACCCTTGAACCACCAAAAAATCTGGAGTCAGTCTGTGATTTGGTAAAATGTATTATCATTGACAGTGTCAAAATGCGTTTCTAGTTGTAAAGCCAACATACCTATGTCACACATCACAAGTCCTTGAAGGATGCAAGCAGATAACACACGTTGGTAACCACACCTGCGAAACCGTAATGGAAAGGTACAACTCAGTTACCAAATAATGCTATGAAATTACACACAGGATAGAGGAAGACGTGTGACAGTGAATGTAATGGTAAAAATGAAAATGTTCTCACCTGTGTGTCACTGGAAATATTGCTGTATGACTGACTCCCTGTTGTCGTTGTCTTCTTCCTCAGCTTCCTCCTCATCACTGTCCACAGGCTCCACAGGCTCCACAGCTGCCACAACACCGTCATCTGGACCATCCTCCTGCAGAAAAGGCACCTGGCGTCGCAAAGCAAGATTGTGAAGCATCGAGCAGGCGATGATGATCTGGCACACCTTCTTCGGTGAGTTGAATAGGGAACCACCTGTCATATGGAGGCACCTGAACCTGGCCTTCAGGAGGCCGACGGTGCGTTCGATCACCCTCCTAGTCTGCCCATGGGCCTCATTGTAGCGTTCCTCTGCCCTGGTCCTGGGATTCCTCACTGGGGTCAGTAGCCAGGACAGGTTGGGGTAACCAGAGTCCCCTAATAGCCACACACGGTGCCTCTGGAGTTGACCCATCATATAAGGGATGCTGCTATTGCGCAGGATGTATGCGTCATGCACTGAGCCAGGGAACATAGCATTTACCTGGGAGATGTACTGGTCTGCCAAACATACCATCTGTACATTCATGGAATTATAACTCTTCCGGTTCCTGTACACCTGTTCACTCCTGTGGGGCGGGACCAGAGCTACATGGGTCCCATCAATAGCACCTATGATGTTGGAGATGTGTCCAAGGGCATAGAAGTCACCTTTTACTGTAGCCAAATCCTCCACCTCAGGGAAAATGATGTAGCTCCTCACGTGTTTCAGCAGGGCACCCAACACTCTGGACAACACGTTGGAAAACATAGGCTGGGACATCCCTGATGCCATGGCCACTGTTGTCTGAAAAGACCCACTTGCAAGGAAATGGAGCACTGACAGCACCTAAACGTCAGGGGGGATTCCAGTGGGATGGCGGATTGGTGACATCAGGTCAGGCTCCAACTGGGTACATAGTTCCTGGATAGTGGCACGGTCAAACCTGTAGGTGATGATTAAATGTCGCTCCTCCATTGTCAATAGGTCCACCAGCGGTCCACCGGAGGATTCAGCCATCTTCTCAATTGTCCCAGCTGACGGTGCCTGGGAAGGACAACAGCGACCACATAGTCAACAAATTTTCAGGTATGTACCCACAGATACACAGAACACAACACCAAACACAAAACCATTCCTGTATGTGTGTTGAGTGTAGGCCTAGCTATGTGTGACGCAGAAGTAAATGAAGCCATGTGTGCCCCTGAAATGGCGGCTGCCTGACCTCTAAACTGGGACAATGGTATTGTGAGGTAACTGCGCTGGTGTTGCACACCGTCGCGGTAGGCGATGGTAGACCGCGGCGCAATGCAGCATTGGTTAACATTGGACCCTCTGGGTCCCAGGAGCCAATGAACAAGTGCGCCAGCATTGATGATACGCTCCGCCGCGGACGTCACTGCCGCGGAATTCACTGCCATTTTCTATCTATTCAATCACTCGATACCTGACCTTCGACAGGAGAGGACCTACACTGCAAGTGCTGCTGTGACCTCGATCTGGAAGCGACAATGGCTGCTGCGTCTGGGGAAAGGGCCCCTGCCTTCACTGCTCAGGAGTTGGAGAAACTAGTAGACGGGGTTCTCCCCCAGTACACGCTACTCTACGGTCCTCCAGACCAACAGGTAAGTACACTGGGAGCACGTTGTATGGGCTAGGCCTGGGTGGACAGGGCTGGTTGTAAGAGGGAAGGGGGCAGAGTTCATGGAACATGAATGCATGTGAATGCATGTGCCACATGGCAAGGGTAGGGAGAGGGGACACTTACATCGACGGTGCAGTTGGTAATGACTTCTCTTCTTCCCTTGTGCATGTCATGTAGGTCAGCGCCCACCAGAAGAAGGACATTTGGCGTGCCATCGCCAAGGAAGTCCGGACCCTGGGGGCCCACCAGAGACGGGTCACTCACTGCCGGAAAAGATGGGAGGACATTCGCCGCTGTAGCAAGACGGCGGAGGCTCAGTTGGCGATGGCCTCCCAACGTGGGAGGGGTGCCCGTCGCACCATGACCCCCCTGATGTTCCGGATCCTGGCGGTGGCCTACCCTGAGTTGGATGGGCGCTTGAGGGCATCACAGCAGACACAAGGGGGTGAGTACACTATCATTCTGGGGACCTTGCGCGCAGTTGAGGGGTCTAGGTGTGGAAGGAGGGCTGTGGGTTTCCCTAGGCCATGGCGACTTCCATAGGCTAGGCCCCTCCGTAATGCAGGCCATGTGGCACTCCACCCCACCGCAGTAGAGTGGCAAGTACAGGTATACATGCCCCTGTGGCATCCATGTGTGCAGATGTCCACCATAGCCATGTAGTCCATATCCCAGGAATTGCATCTGTAGAGGCCAGGAGCACGGCGTAGTGCAGGGGGCTGCTGTGTCTGTATTGTCCGCCAACGGTAGCGGTATGCCATGCACTCAACCTGTCCTTCTTCTGTCGTCTCCCCCCCCCTTTTTCTGCTCTCCCTGTTCTTTTGTGCATCAGCATCATCAGGCGGAGGTACAGTGGCACCGGAGCACGAGGGAGCTGCATCCCACATGGCCATGGAGGGCCACACCACAGACTCAGAATGCACCAGTGGGACGGAGGGCGAGGGGAGCTTCACGTCAGGCACCGGATCACCAACCAGCGACACGGACTCGTCCACCGATGGGAGCTCCCTTGGGGTGGCGGCACCATCTGTGCCCCCCACTTCTACAGGTACAGCCGCCACCTCCCCTACCAGCACCGCCCTCCCAGCAGCCCCTCAGCGTTCGCCCCGTGCCCGCTCACCCAGGAGGGTGGGCATCACCTTCGCCCCAGGCACCTCAGGCCCTGCCCCAGTCAGCCCTGCTGCCCTCAGTGAGGAGGCCATTGACCTCCTCAGGTCACTCACTGTTGGGCAGTCTACCATTGTGAATGCCATCCAGGGTGTAGAAAGGGAGTTGCAACACGGTAATGCATTTCTGGAGGGCATTCATTCTGGTCAGGCTGCCCTTCAGCGAACCCTGCAATCTCTGGCCTCAGCACTGATGGCAGCCATTGTCCCTGTGTCTAGCCTCCCCCCTCCAACTTCCTCCACCCAGACCCAATCCCCTGTACCCCAGCCCATCCCAAGCACACCATCAGACCAGCATGCACACACCTCAACACACAAAAGTAGCTCAGGCAAACATAGGCACCACACATCCCACAGGCACTCACACAAGCATCACACACATACAGACACAGCAACATTCCCCTCCTCATCGTCTCCCTCCTCCCTCCCAGTGTCATCTACACTCTCACCTGCATGCACTACATCTACAGGCACTAGGACTCGCACCAGAACACCCAGCACCACACCCCGCTCACCTGCACTCACCACCCCCACTCCCATTTACACGTCCCCTGTGTCCTCTCCCAGTGTGTCTGTGACGCCCCCTCCAAAAGTACACAAACGCGGGCACCCACACACCCAACATCCATCCACCTCACGACAGCCTCCAGTACCTGCACCTACACCCAAAACACCTAAAGTGACACCTCCTACAACCACCTCCTCTTCCTCCACTCCCAGACCCCCTCCAGCTACCCATCCCAGTGTTCGTCAGAAACTGTCCCTCTGCAAAGTTGACCTTTTTGCCCCCACCCCCACCCCTCCAATTCATCAGTCCCGTCGTAGCGCCTCAGCCAAAAAGCCTCCAGTACCAGTGGTGCGTGTTCAAGGTGTGTGGAGTGCACCGGCCACCAGGGCAGGCAGTGTGACACAGAGCCAAGGCACTGCCAGTCCACCCCCTGTAAAGGCTCTGAAGTTGGAAAGTGGCCGACGGGACCGGCTGAAGACTCCTGGAGGCAAAACAACTCACAGGGGTCCCAGGGGGATTGCAGAGTCAGCTGTGACTCCTCCAAAGGTGGGGAAGGGCCAGAAGAAGTCTGCACAGCCTGGTGTAAGCATCACGGCGGAGAAGGGCGGCATCCTTCCCGGCGGCCGGGACGCCACCGCCAGCACCATCGTCACTGGTCATGAGACCACCGCCATAGGCATTGCCCAGGAGGGCCCAAGTATCGTCACTGGTCAGGAGACCACCGCCAGAGTCATTGCCCAGGAGGGCCCAAGTATTGTCACTGGTCAGGAGACCACCGCCAGAGTCATTGCCCAGGAGGGCACAAGTATCGTCACTGGTCAGGAGACCACCGCCATAGGCATTGCTCAGGAGGGCCCCGGCAGCCACAGCCCCGCTGGGCAATGAGGGACCGTCATGCCACACACCAATGCCCAGTCCAGAGACCGCCATGGCAAAGCACCGCTGAACAGGGCAAGCACCGCTGAACAGGGCAAAGACCGCCATGGCAAACACCGCTGAACAGGGCATGCACCGCTGAACAGGGCAAGCACCGCTGAACAGGGCAAAGACCGCCATTGCAAAGCACCTCTGAACAGGGCATGCACCGCTGAACAGGGCAAGCACCGCTTAAGAGGGCAAAGACCGCCATGGCACAGCACCGCTGAACAGGCCAAGCACCGCTGGACAGGGCAAAGACCGCCATGGCAAGCACCGCTGAACATGGCGAACACCGCTGAACAGGGCATGCACCGCTGAACAGGGCAAGCACCGCTGAACAGGGCAAAGACCGCCATGGCAAAGCACCGCTGAACAGGCCAAGCACCGCTGAACAGGGCAAAGACCGCCATGGCAAGCACCGCTGAACATGGCAAACACCGCTGAACAGGGCATGCACCGCTGAACAGGGCAAGCACCGCTGAACAGTCCAGAGACCGCCATGGCAAAGCACCGCTGAACAGGGCAAGCACCGCTGAACAGGGCATGCACCGCAGAAGAAGGAAAAGACCGCCACATCAAGCATCGTTATCCCATGTGCAGCTGGGACTGTGACGGGACAGGAACTGTCACGGGGAGACTAATCCAGTCTGGACACCAGTCCCCCTCCAGAACCAGTGGAGAGATCCATCCACTACCTCTGTCCTTCACAGGATGAAACACTCTGGGCACAAGTCCCCCTCCAGAACCAGTGGAGGCTGTTATGTACTTGTGAGACTGTGGCTTTGCACTCCCCAGGATGAAGCAGTGGGCAAACCACCCACTGTAGAGACTTGAGAGACTGTGGCTTTGCACTCCCCAGGATGGTACAGTGGGCAAACCACCCACTGTAGAGACTTGAGAGACTGTGGCTTTGCACTCCCCAGGATTTAACAGTGGGCAAACCACCCACTGTAGAGACTTGAGAGACTGTGGCTTTGCACTCCTCAGGATACATCAATGGGCATGGAGCCCCGTCGTGGATGTGGCGTGGTGCTGTAATCCGGCTGAGGTGCCCCCCCTTCCCTTCCCCCTGAGGTGCCTGTTGTTTTTCTCTCTGATGCCCCGGCAGTGTTCTCTCCGTTTGTGGACAGGTATCTTGTGTGGGCCTCGCCCATGCATTTTTGGCCTAGTGGTGCACGGACATTGAGATGTGCATATCTGCACTACTTCTCGTACTGTATATACCTTTGTGTGAGTTTATATATATCTGTATATAATTGACACATGTATATTGATACATTACAATGTTTGAACTGATTTCGTTTGGTCTTTGCATTCATCCGGGGGGGTTGGGGGTTGTTACTGTGATGTTTGTAATTGCATTGGTGTGTGTGTTGTAATATGCAAGGGTGGGGGTGGGGGTGGGGGTGTTGCGTGTGTGTCCCCCTGACTTTTGCCTCCCCTATGTCGTAGGTGCAGTACTCACCGTTGTCTTCGCCGCCGCTGGTCTTCGTAGATGAGTAGGAAGAGAAGGGCAGGTAGGATTTGTAATTCCGGCTCCATGGTGTCCTCCCTCCTCGTGGGATGTGTTAAGGTGAGCATTTTCCCATTGCAGAATCTGTTTCCGCCGTGTTTTCATCCACGGTGAATCCGCCCCGGAAAAGGTGGCGGATTGGCGGGTTGTGATACTATGGGCGGTACATTGTCTTCCGCCTGTCTGTTGGCGGTGACCGCCGCGCTGCTTGTCTGTACCGCCGTGGCGGTCGGAGTGTTAAAGTGGCTGTCTTTGTTGGCGGTTTCTGCCACGGTCATGATTCCCTTTTTTTGTCCGCCGGCCTGTTGCCGGTATTACCGCACCTTTAACACCATCCGCCTGGGTTGAAATGACCACCTATATGTCCTACCTTAACCATACACTGCACCCTGCCCTTGGGGCTACCTAGGGCCTACCTTCGGGTGTCTGACATGTAAGAAAAGGGAAGGTTTAGGCCTGGCAAGTGGGTGCACTTGCCAAGTCGAATTCACATTTAAAACTGCACACACAGACACTGCAATGGCAGGTCTGAGACATGATTACAGAGCTACTTATGTGGGTGGCACAACCAGTGCTGCAGGCCCACTAGTAGCATTTGATTTACAGGCCCTGGCACCTCCAGTGCACTTTACTAGGGACTTACTAGTAAATCAAATATGCCAATCATGGATAAGCCAATTACATACACATTTTGTAAAGGAGCACTTGCACTTTAGCACTGGTTAGCAAAAAACAGTAAAATCAGAGTCCAGTACACATCAACAACCTGGGGAACAGAGGCAAAAAGTTAAGGGAGACCATGCCAAGGATGAAAAGTCTAACATGTGTCCCCCCCAGCTGAAAGTGGGGAGCAACTACCCAACCACATGGGAGTTCTCATCACTAAGGCGGTAGAACCTGGACAGACCATCAGCATTGGCGTGCTCTGTACCAGGACGGAGTTCCACCGTAAAGTCCATCCCCTGTAGGGAAATGGACCACCTCACAAGTTTTGGATTATCACCCCTCATCTGCATTAACCATCTGAGGGGCCTGTGGTCGGTCTGAACTCGGAAGTGAGTCCCAAACAAGTAGGTTCTTAGCTTCTTCAGTGCCCAGACCACAGCAAATGCTTCACATTCTATTACACTCCACCTACGTTCCCTGAGTAGTAACCTCCTGCTAATGAAGGCTACGGGTTGATCTAGGCCCTCCTCATTAAGCTGTGAGAGTACTGCTCCAATACCATGCTCTGAGGCGTCTGTTTGCACAACAAACTCCTTGGAGTAGTCAGGTGCCTTCAGCACAGGTGCTGTGCACATGGCAGCCTTCAGGGCATCAAAAGTGTTCTGGCAAGCCTCTGTTCAGATCACTTTCCTGGGTTGCTTCTTAGAAGTCAACTCAGTTAAGGGGGTAACAATGGTACCATATCCCTTAACAAACCTCCTGTAATATCCTATGAGACCTAAAAAGGCTCTCACTTCAGTCTGGGTCTTGGGAGGCTCTCAAGCCAGAATAGTGTCAATCTTAGGCTGTAGGGGTGCCACTTGGCCACTCCCCACCTGGTGTCCTAAGTACACCACAGAACCCTGCCCTATTTGGCACTTGCTAGCCTTAATAGTGAGGCCTGCCTTCTGCAGGGCCTCTAACACTCTCCAGAGATGTTGCAGGTGTTGCTTCCATGTGGAACTAAACACAGCAATGTCATCCAGGTAGGCGGCACTGAACTCACCCAGTCCTGCCAACAGCTGGTTGACCAACCTCTGAAAGGTGGCAGGGGCATTCTTCATTCCAAATGGCATCACTTTAAATTTAAAGTGGCCATCAGGTGTAGAGAATGCTGACCTCTCTTGGCCCCCTCAGTTAAGGCAATCTGCCAGTACCCAGATGTTAAATCAAACGTACTGAGGTACTTGGCAGCACCTAACCGGTCAATGAGCTCATCAGCTCGGGGGATGGGGTGTGCATCAGTCTTGCTGACCGCATTGAGTCCCCGGTAGTCCACACAGAACCTGAGTTCTGGAGTGGCACCAGGTGCAGCAGCCTTTGAGACCAATACCACTGGGCTGACCCAAGGACTGCTGGAGTGCTCAATTACCCCTAGGGTAAGCATTTTGGATACCTCATCCTTGATGCATGCCCTGACCCTGTCAGTCACCCTGTAAACTTTCTGTTTAATAGATGTACTGTCCCCAGTGTCCACATCATGTGTGCACAGGTGTGTGACTCCTGGGATCAGGGAAAACAGTGAGGAAAACTGTCCCAACACGTGGCGACAGTCACCTTGCTGCTCCTCAGTCAGGGAGGGGGAGAGGATTACTCCCTCCACTGACCCATCTTTTTTTCTGCAGACAGGAGGTCAGGAAGAGGCTCACTCTCCTCTTCTACCCCATCATCTGTCGCAAGGAGCATGGATAGTTCAGTCCGCTCAAAGTGAGGTTTGAGGCGGTTGACATGCAGGACCCTTAAGGGGTTCCTTGGAGACCGCAAGTCCACCAGGTAGGTGACTTCTCTCTTGCACTCCACCACCTCAAATGGCCCAGTCCACTTATCCTGGAGCACCCTAGGCTCCACTGGTGCCATCACCCACACTTTTTGTCCAGGTTGAAACTCGACCAGAGTGGCATTCTGGTCATACCAGCGTTTCATGTCCTCCTGGCTTGCTTCCAGATTCTCCTGAGCGAGACTCCTGAAGCGGGCAGTCTGGTTTCTCAAATCCAGCATGTAACTGAATACATCCCGGGGGGGGTTTACTAGGAGCTTTCTCCAAAGCTTCCTTAACCAGACTCAAAGGTCCCCTCTCAGGGTGGCCATAAATCAGCTCAAAGGGACTAATCCCAAGTCCCTTTTGAGACACCTCCCTGTAGGCGAACAAAAGGTATGGCAAGAGGACATCCCACTTCTACCTCAAGGGCTCTGACAGGCCCATGATCATGCCATTCAAGGTGCGGTTGAATCTCTCAACCAGACCATTACTTTGGGGGTGGTAAGGGGTGGTGAACTTGTAGGTTACCCCACACTCCTTCCACAGAGACTTCATATACCTGGATATGAAGTTGGTACCCCTATCAGATACCACTTCCTTGGGGAACCCCATGCGGGTAAAAAACCCCATCAAAGCACGAGGGGAAGTGTTTGATCTCAAAGAAATGGCTTCTGGGTACCGGGTGGCATGGTCCACCAAGACCAGGATAAACCTGTTGCCCATGGCTGTCTTGGGATCCAGAGGCCCCACAATGTCAATGCCTACCCTCTCAAAGGGAGTACTGATAACGGGCAAAGGCTGGAGGGGAGTTTTACATTTCCTCCCACTCTTGCCACTTGCCTGACAAGTCGGACAAGACCTGCAATGTGCATCTGAGTGACTGCGCATTAGGGGCCAGTAAAAGTGGGTGACAAGCCTCTCAAAGGTCTTGTCCCACCCCAAATGTCCAGCTAAAGGCACATCATGAGCCCCCCGTAGGAAGGCCCTGAAGCACTGGGGTACCACCAGCACACAGGCTGACCCAGGCTCAGGAACCTTAGGCTTGCTATACAGGAGGTCATCCTCTGTCAACACCAGGGCAGTGCGCGCTCTATTGGCGACTAGAATGCAAAAACCCAGCACTCTCAAAACAACGTAATTTATGCATTGTGCTGATATGTTGTTGTTTAACCTTTTGCATTGCAGAGTTTAATCCTGAAGACTTATTTTTTATGTGTTTACAAATACTGTTCATTTGCAATGTATTGCTGCAGGCTTTCAGAGTGTGTTAGGGTGTGGTCCCTTTCCAGGGCCTTCCAGAGACTTTCCCTGCAGCATGCCTGGGTGTGGTTGTGGGCTGGGCCAAGGCTCTATAAAAGGGAGCCAGCCCAGCTCCAAGTGCTCACTATTCAGAGGTCCCGGTGCAGAGCAGCAGCTACTTCCTGAGCTCCTGTCCCGGTGGCCTACTTGATCTTCCAGGCCTCTGCCCTTCATTCTTCATTCGTGGTCCTTGTTCTGGGCGGTAAGACGGTGGTTGGGCTGACCTCCCGACGCCGTTATCGAGAACTTTCATATTCTTGGCCTAATTCTTTAATGATTAACAGATTACTTTGCGCGCTACCATTTCTTGACATTTGCATGGTGGCTTGCGAATTGGCATGACGCGCGATTCGTTTCATGCTGATTTGATCTTGTTAGTTATTGCGCGCTACAATTTCTTGACATTTGTATGGTGGCTTGCGAATCGGCAAGACGCGCGATTCGTTTCATGATGATTTGACTTTGTTATTCATTGCGCGCTACCATTTCTTGACATTTACATGGTGGCTTAAGAATCGACAAAAGACGCGCAATTCGTTTCATGGTGCTTTAATCTTGTTATTCATTGCGCGCTGTTATTTTTTGGCATTTACATCGTGGCTTACGAATCGCAAGACGAGGGATTCGTTTAATGGTGATTTAAACTTGATATTCATTGCGTGCTACCATTTCTTGACATTTTACATGGTGGCACTCGAATCGGCAAGACGCACGATTCTCTCTTCGAGCTTAATTCATGTTGTTCATTGTATGCCATTTATTCTAAGACATTTATTAGGTAATATTCGAGTTGACAAGTTGTGTGATTTGTTTCCTGAATCCATATTGTGTTATTCATGGTGCACAATCCTTTTATGGTGTTTACTATATATATAAAAATGTGCAATGTGCGCAATTCGTGTTGAAACATTTCAAGAGAACACAGAAGACCAGAGTTTCTAGATGCAATATTGCATGGTCCTAGTATGCATTCTCAAAAAAGGATTCATATGACTGGTTTAGAACTTATTCAGAATGTTTTTTCCTGATTCTCATGTAAAGAAAAGTACTTGAATTTGAAAGTTTCATTTAATCCATCTTGATTCCCTTACAGGTATCCGGCCATCTTGAAACTTAGCTATTTTAAGCCTAATTCTTAGGTTGTTCATGTTTTCAGAATGACTAGGCTTAGAGTCATATTCTAGTATTGATTTCATGAGATGTAATTTTCATATTGTGTCTTTTAACCTTTTTCTTACTACAGGTCTCCTTCCCATCTGTCCCCTTCCTAATCTCCTCTTCCCCTCTTGAACTCTCTTAGCCTCTGTGATTTATCTATCAGAGTCTTGGAGTTGTTCAGTGGCGGACGTGTTGGGAACGTGCGCAGACCCCGAGGATCTGGTGACTCTGACAATCCTCCCAATAAATCAGGTGTGATCCTGGCTCCTTGCTGGCTGCCTGTTCTGCAGCCTGCTGCCGCAAACCTTTCAAGGTAGGGCATGTCTTCTGTGCTGCACAGAATGCTTCCCTGGTGGGCCCCCCTTCCTTCTGCCACTGTGACAGCTCATGGACCTCCCCCAGGTCAGCCACCTGTTTCCCTGTAGGCTCTGGGGCGTCACCCTCAGGCTCCGCCTCCTCCCGGACCGTGGGAACTTCTGGGGCCGGTTTCCCACACCCCCTGCCCTTCCTCTTCTTGGCGGTCCCCTGGGCCACTGTTTCAGGCTCCAGGGGCTCTTGATTACCCTGATGGGCTGTCATTGACCGGGTGGATACACAAACCAACCCAGACAGACCCAACATCTCCAAGTGAGACCTGTGTTCCACCTCCTTCCAAGGGGAATCCTCCAGGTCATTGCCTAGCAAACAATCAACAGGCATGGTTGGACTCACAGCTACCTTCAAGGAACCTGAGACCCCCCCCATTCAAAGGGAACCTGCGCCACTCTGCACAGGGGCTCTGAGTTGTCCACTGCAACTACTTGGTGAAGTACCTGGGGATCTATCTGCTCTTCAGACACCAGCTGACTCCTCACTGTAGTCATACTGGCTCCTGTGTCTCTCAGAGCCTCCACCCTCTGTCCATTAATGGTCACCCACTGCCTGTACTTCTTAGTGTTTTCAGGCACTAGGGTTCTCTGGACCATCTCACTGTCCCCTAGTGAGACAAGGGTCATCTCAGCTGGTTCCCACCCACCTGAAACCAACTCCTCCCCAAGCGCTACACTGGCTAAACCCTGGGACGGTGCACCAGTGGGTGCCGGTGTACTTTTGGGGCATTTGGGGTCCCCCCTCACATGACCCACCTGGTCACATGCGTAGCACTTACGTGGCGGACCACCTGCCACTTGCTTCCCTTTGGAGAACCATGGCTTCTTTTCAGTGGGGGGTTGGGAATCCTTACCCTGGGAATCAGTTTGGGGCCCTTTAGAGAACTCACCCTGTTTACCCTTACTCCCCCCCCCCCTTTCTTCTGAGAGGGACCCTTTCTACCCTTGGCGTGGTCTCCTCCAAACCTCTTTTGGACCCTGGTGCTCTCCCAGCGGTCCGCTTCCTGCGCAAGCTTCCTGGGGTCAGTTAGCTTGCTGTCAATCAGGTGCTGGTGCAGCTCTGGAAAACATGAACTGTACAAGTGCTCCCAAGCAATCAGATTGTAAAGCCCCTCATACGTAGTTACCTCACTGCCCTTCACCCAACCATCCAGTGACCTGCAATAAGAATCAACACATTCCAACCATGTTTGGGATTCCTTCTTCTTGTAGGACCTAAACTTATCCTTGTACTGCTCAGGGGTAAGACCATACCTTGTAAGCAAGGCATCCTTCAGGCTAGAGTTGGTGAGATTATGAGCATCCCCTAAGGCTGTCAGTGTATCCCTCCCCTCTACCTCAAAGTGTTTCCACAGACCCGCCTCCCAATGAGCTTCAGGGACCAGGTTCATGTGGAGAGCAGACTCATACCCCTTGAACAACAAGTATATGTCATCCTCCCTCTTGTAATCTTTCACAAGGTCTTTAGGAATGTGCACCCTCCTCTCAGGCTGCACTGTAGGGTTGCTGCCACCATCTCTACTGGACTGGCTTCTATGATCCATCTCTCTCAAGCTAAGCTCATGAGCCATCACTAACTTCCTCTCCTCAAGGACTAGCCTTCTCTGCTCCAATTGGTACTCCCTTTCTGCCTGTCTGTCCTGTAACTCCTCAGGTGTCAGACCCTTAGATGAGACACTGCTACCTGCCCTGGAGACCTTCTCCCCAGACATAACAGGCCTACCCACAATACCATTGTGTACGGAACACTTTTCCTCTTCCTCCTCATCTTCCTCATCCTCTGTGTGCCCTTCAGTGCTCTTGGCTGTCACCCAGGCCCTTAGCGCCTTTTGCAGCTCCTCCTTCCTGGATGAGCTCTTGATGGGCCAGTCAAAACTTTTACAGAATTGCTTCAACTGAGCCTTGGTATAACTCTCCAATTTCTCAAGGTCAAAGTCAGCTCCAACTGATGCATCTCCAGCTTGGGACATGATGAAGGTTCAAAAACAAGTGCAAAGTTCTAAAGGCAGAAAAACAAGTTCTCAAATGAATTTCCAAAGAAAGTCAATCAAGGAATCAGCAAAAAAATTGAAGTAGAACAAAAACAGTCCCAAAGAGAAATCTTTGGATACATGCTCTGGTCGAACATCATAGCAGGCCAGGAAAGATAGCGGCCATTGCTGGCCACAACAGGCTCAGGCACAGCTGTCTCAAAAATGTTGTTTGCTTTCCTCACTGAGTCCCCAGATAGCAGTAAAAACAAAGAATTGTGGTCAATATCCAATCGAGTATTGACTATCATATTGTCTAAAAGACCGCACAATCTAATAAGATGTAATCAATAACACTTGAATAGTTACCGCTCTTAAAAGTTTTAGCCATCCCAGGATAAGTTGCTGTGCGGCCATTGAAGGTTCTTAAACCCCAACTAACCATCAACGACACTATTTTAAGGGCAGTGGCTGAGCAATTTCTGCAATGTATCCCAGCCATAGGGAGAATATTCCACAGTTCATCCTCAGTGTCAGTGACCTCTTTCAGGAGTAGGGAAGGCTCAAAATTAGTATTAAAATTACCCGCCAATATGATCTTTACATCCGTATTGATTTTTTCTAATAACTCCTCTAATAGGAGTAAGGTTGAGGCCTCATTACTCCCTGTTCCCCGTTGTACATCGATATTAATAAAAGCAATGCGTATGTCAGAGCGAAAAGTTAAGATGAAGCCCAAAATAGCAGGTGAATCTTGCACAATCTTGCGGTGGCTGGGTATGTCATTCTTTAACAGTATCAACAAACCACCACTAGCCCTCCTAAATTTGTGGGGTGGTTTATCCTCTATGCTGTAAGAATGTAGCCATCAATGAGTATTTTTTCTGTGGCCCAAGTCT
Source organism: Pleurodeles waltl (assembly GCF_031143425.1). NCBI lineage: Eukaryota > Metazoa > Chordata > Amphibia > Caudata > Salamandridae > Pleurodeles > Pleurodeles waltl. The sequence goes on along the minus strand of NC_090438.1, from coordinate 484,343,811 downwards.
CTTGGAGCATACAAATATCACAATTCTCTATGTGAGATAACCATTCAGTGTCAAGTAATTTATGTTTGATTCCAGCTAAATTCTATAACAACAGTGTGAGCTGGCTGATGGAGGTGACATTTGCTCCCCTTCTCAGGTTACTACCCAAATTAAGGTCAGCCTGTTGTAATTGTTTGTTTGTAGATTCTCCTAGTTGGGTGGGGCTCCCAGGGGCACTTTGTAGCGCAACCTCTTGTAATACAAATGTGTGGTTCATTGTAAGCCCCCCCTTGTGAGCCTCAAGAAATACTAGGGCTCCTTTGTCGACTGTTAGCTCGCTATTAATAATGTCAGAGTAGCCAATGGGGCAATCATCAAAACTGAATCCCTCCTCAGGCAAGCCCTCAATGTTAGTCCTTATCATCTTGCGGATGGGTAAACAAGAGTTGACTTCTGGGTCAACCCCTGTACACAGTCAGTCAACTTCATCAAGGGAAGCGGGATCATGGGAAATTATACTTAAATCATGGTAAAATTGTTCCTGTTGTGCACACAATATGGCATTCCCTTTGCATTTTTCTCCTGGCCCAATCTCAAGAGGGAGCAGTTTCAGGCCAATTACTGATGATTTACTTTTCCCGAGGAGACAGGTGCGTTGATAAAAGTTTATAAGATTGTTAAAGGCCGGTACTAGATCTCAACTGCACTGTGATGTAATCATTAGTTGCCTGTTTGGGTAGAAATCTCTCTGCATACCTTATGTCATACCTTATTAAAGACAAGCAACTAGGTTGGTTCCTGAGCCAAAATGTGACTTTGTTAATCAGGGACTCAGTGTTCTCATAACAGCCCTCTTTTAATTTGGGCACCTGAGTTAGGTAAATCAGGTCCCTGCAATCTGCAAGATCAGATGATTTCTTCCGACCGGGACATACTGTTCTTCTAGATAGTAAATTTGCAGGTCAAAATTTTGTTTTAGGCTTGAGCAGTCTGAAGAATTCATTTTCACTGGATAGCCATGGGTGCCTGAGTTGCCACTGGCTTTGGTACAAGCTTTTGCCCTCCCCACAGGATGTAAGTTTGACTTTGGGCCAACTTTTTTATTTGTCATCGCAGAAACCATCCCAGGAATATGGCTAGTACCTGGGTAGAGGGCATCCTGGATTCTCCTCGGGCTGGCACCTTGCTATTGGAGTCATTGCAGCTGCCCCGACATTGGCATCTGCACTCTTCCAGTTTTGCGGACAGGTTATCCATCCTTCTAACTAGTGTAACAACCAGTGATTTTAGTTAATTTAATTCATGGTTTTGAGGCGTACAATCCGTAGTGTGCTATGTTACTGCTTTGTAAGGTTTGTCCCCATCACTAATGGGTATGATAGTACTGTCGGACATAGCCAAAGCAGAGAACCTATTTGAACAGGGTATTATCTTGTTAATTGTTACAGGTGGAGAGAGGGGAATACTGGGTGGGGCTTTATCAACATTAGAGACCTCAGCTACTTCAACTACTTCAGTCAAAACGCAGGGGTTGTTGGCGCTGGGCAACAACGGGGCTCCAGCACCGGCTAGAGCGCATCTTGCAGTGTTCCTTGATTTAATTAACATATCATGGGCCTTATTGCAAGCCCCACTTCTTGTCCCTTTGGTCGATTTACCATTTAGCAGTGATTCAACCTCCCCAATAAGGTTGTCAATGTCTAAAAGCGTGCTTGCATCAGCACTCAAGGAAGGCCTCTGGGTTTTGAGTCGTGTTAACTTCCTTGATTTTTTGGCGCTGCTTGCTTATGGCTCTACATCCCCTGCCTTGTGCTTTCCCATATTTGCCACCCATGTTCCTACAGCTCTACTCTTATGCTGACTGCTCACTAGTTATATAGCCTTTAGGCCTTGTAACTTCCTCACAGCCAGAGGACTCTGGTTGCTAGGATATGTAAGTAAGTTCAGACTCCCCCGTGGGAGGTCAAAATCAGCCATAGAGTAAGCAAAAATCACCAGGTCCTCGAGCCAAGGAATTAATATAGTGGGCCCAGCCCAGCCTCGTATGGCCACAGACGGTTGATGACAGGCCCAGTCTTGGCCCGGGTGCGTTCCGGGCGCGTCCCTCTCAGCAGGAGTACAGCGTTCTTCATGTAGTTCCTCCGGGTGTGGAAATGGCAGTTGGCGTCTCTCCTTGCCGCTCGATGTTATGATCAAAGTAGTGCGGCCCCCCGGGCTCGTCAGCAGGTGGTACAGCATTTTTTATGAAGCGCCTCTGGCTGCGGAAATGGCAGTGGGCGTCTCCCCTTGCTGCTTGGTGTTATGGTTAAAGTAGTGCGCTCCCCCAGGCTGGTCAGCAGGTGTCCCGCACAGCAGGAGTACATCGTTCTTTATGAACCGCGTCCGGGCGCGGAAATGACAGTGGGCATCTCCCCTTGCTGCTTGGTGCTCTGGTCAAAGTAGTGCGGCCCCCCAGGCTGGTCAGCAGGTGTCCCTTTGTCTTGTCTGCCATGCATACTCCTATCTTTGGGGAACGTACTGGTTGTAAAAAAAAAAACAAAATGTATATATATAACATAATATCTTGCAACATTAATGATGAGATATGTGAAATTTATGAGATAATAATTTTAGGATTTAGTGAGCCAGGAAATATCCATTGACTCATCTCTACTTGTTTCAAGAAAAGTCTTCAGTTGATTTGAATACCCATATGTGGTTGTTTTATTCTTGGAGGTGACTTTGAAGAAGCAAGGGGGAAGAGCTCAAAATAAGTGCCAAGAAAAGCAAAGCATCAGTCTCATGCTCAAGAAGGCTTTTTGCCTGTCTGCAGGACTTTTTGATAACCTTGGGAGACATAAAGTTTGTGTCCTGACCACAAATTGCTTTTTATCTGTTTGGTTGAAGAAATTATTTGAATTAGTTCTGTATGCTCCAGAAAAAAAGCAAATGACTCCTCTGAGTTTGTGGGAAGTAAAAGCAGTTGCAAGAGAGTGTCTTAACCTATGGGCTTGTTGAATGTTCAATGGACATACAACTGGCCAACCTGGGAGCTTAGGAAGAAAGGATTTAAAGAACTTAATAGATTATGTGCCCTCTGCACCTTCAGGAAGACCATAAACACATAGATTATTTTTTTCTGTTGCGAGTTTCAAGGTCTTCAACATGTTTTTGTATAATGAGGAGCGGTGTTTGAAGAGTGTTTACTTTGAGTGAGGTTTTGTTGAAACTTATAAGTTGCTGTTCCACTGTGAAGTCTTTTTTCCATGTGAGACCATCTGTCACTTAGAATTTGTAGTTTGTTTTCTCCATAAAGGGGAGCAAGGCCCTGATCTCTTCAGTAGATCCATTGACACACTGTAAGGAGACTTTGTAGAGGAGGGTGGGTCTTTTTTAAGTGTCTTAGTTGACACCTGCCCTGCGTTGAGTATCAGAGGGATTGGGATAGAGGAAGCAGAAGAGGAAAAAGTATTATCTCTGTGTAAAGGGGAAGACGAGTCTTCCATTGTGACAGTGTGTAGCGTCCCAGAGAAGCACTTAATATATCTAACAGGACAATTCTTGAGGGGTAATTTGAGTTTCTTAATATGCCCACATACAGGTGTAGTCTGAGGGTATGAAGACAGTATGTTTTCAAATAAGGTTGCACCCCAAGAGTTTTACCGGAGAGTAGGTGTGAGGCCAAAAAATAGTGTAGGGTACTACTTCTGAACAGAATGATGAAAATTTGTAAAAACGTTTGAGGGTTTATAAGAAAGATATGGACTGAAGAAAAAAAGGTTATGCAGTAACAGTAAATTCAGAAGTATCTTATTCAGTGTAGCAGAAGAAATAGTGTTCAGTCAGGAAATCTCCCATAAGAGGTAGGCAGGCAGTTTAAAGCAAGAATATCTGCTGGAAGTTGGCAGTTTTTAGATAACAACAAATAAAAAAGATGTTAGCGCTTCTGAGGTAATGAATTGCACTGCTGGTAACAAGAAGTTGCTGGTCTCCACATAGAGATAAAGGCTGCTAAATAGGGCTACGCTGCATAGCAAGCACTACTGTATGAAGAAATTCAGGTGCAGCCGGTGGAGACTGCTGTCACATTGGTGCCTCCAGTGCTGTCCTGCGGAGTGTCACTCGGGTGTCGCCATCTTTCTTGGGTGCCAAGCCATGCCCCCCTTCTGGGACCCTCCACGCAGGAATCGCACACTCCTGTCTGAGGGGATATACAGGCTGTATGGTATGTGATTCTTTAAGTACTTTTGGGTAATTGAATCACTTTGTTGTACTGTGTCCCCTCGATGTTGACGTTTATATTTTGTAAGCCTACGATTTAAGTCATGTTGTATTGCTGTTCTTCATATATATTTCTGTCACTGCAACTTTTATTGTATTTTCTTTGGTAACTGAAGAAGCCAAAAAAGAGTAGTGTGATAATTGATGTTTTTAGCTGGTATTCGGGTATCAAATGATAAATTTTCATTTACCATGTAAGTCTGATATTGGCTCCATGTATTACTTGGGGCAAAAAAACGACTTTGAGAATAATCTCAGAAGATTAACCTTGGACTCAGAAATCCAGTCCTCTAAACCTTAGTTTTGTTTCCAAAGTTCCTAAACATCTAATTTCTGGAAATATGAGGCAAGTATCAAATTATATTTGATTCCACCAACAAAAGGGATGGAGGAAAGGGAGATTCGGCCAATAAGGAACATTAGAGAGGGATTTAAACAGAATAAAGAATCTCGTGCCCCAATGTACATATGTCATAAAGAATAAATCTACCACAGATGGGTAACTGTTTTTTTTTCACATCGAGGAAATGTAATTCTCTTACATACATTCTATTCGTACGGGCAGGTGTTAGAAGTATGCAGAGCATCTTCTATTAAAAAAAAAAAAAGATTTTCAAACTGTTGTTAAGCATGTGCTCATTCAATGTAATGCTTACCAGCTAGCAACATGACTTCGACAGACTGCCCCAGCTGATTGAACTGGTCAAATTTCTTCTGTTATTGTGTTTCTGATATGTTCACTACACGGTGACCTACTCTTCCAGAAATTACTATGTTACTCATCTCTATCATCAACGTATCAAATCACAGTGGATAAACGATCATGTGTAAAGTTGACAGACGAACATCTCTTGATGACTTCCTCTCATAGCAGACCTGACCACTGGCAAATGGAAAAGAGGGTGGCTATGGCATCGCAGACTGCTCCGGCGATGCTGGTGAGGAGGAGCCGGACGGGGTGCGTGGATCTGAGCATCGCCGCCCGGTGGGGCACGTGGGGTGTTGCTCGGTGCGGGGATTCCGGGTTCGGGGCTGACGCCGGGTAGTTCAGGGGTGGGGAATCTGCAGCTGGATAGTCTTTACCAGATAATGCATTACCGAAGGTAAGGAACTGGTTTATTAGTGGGAAAGGAGTGCGTCGGAGGGCTTTAATGGAGGTGATTAAAATAGGCATCTTTAAGTTAGAAGACGTGATAGACCAAGGTTGAATTTAATCTTTTGAAGAACTCCAAAAAAAAGTTTAACTTGTGCAAAAAACAGACTTAAGAACACAAAGGCCATCATTCTGATAGTCGACGGAGTACTGGAATCTGGCTCAAATACTGTTTTTCTGATCATGTATTCTGAGTAATCCAGTATCAATTCAATTCAAAGAAGCTTTATTGCGGCTACAAGAGCCAAAAAAGCGCGAGCAGTAATAAATACAAATAAATGCACATGATAAAATAAAATTGCAGGTAAATATGGTGATAAAAGGGAATAAAATATAAATAAAAATTAAAATGGAATAAAAATGAGATAGAATAAAATGGAATGAAATTAGATAAAATGAAATGAAGTGAAATGCACTCTGCAGGATGTTGGGACAGTCTTATTTGGAGTCTTTGTCCAGGAGAGTTTTCCCTCTAATAAGCCAACTAGCTCCGAGGAATTTGGCGATAGCGATCACTAGCATTGGCCTGGTGTCTGATCTAAGGATTCGCAGAGCTAGCGCAGAGCAGCGTGCTCCCAGTAGTCTGCATGCCGGGGCCAGCCATTTCCTACGGGGGGCAGTATACGCGGGGCATGCAAAAAAGGAGGTGAGGGAGATTCTCCACGGGGGCTTTGCAAGCAGGGCATGCGGTGGATTCGTTGTGTGACCAGCTGCTGGTGAAAAGTCTTAATGGGAGTGTTCCAATGCGGAGCTGGAAGTACAGTTTCCTTTCCCTTGGGGCCGTGATTAGGTCCCAAAAAGTTTCGTACTTGCATGACTCTTTTAGGTTGGCAAAGTCACAAGATAATGTAGTGTGGAGTGCAGCCCGAGTGTCTTCGTTGTTGGCCCTTTGCCAGTAAAGTTTCTTTAGTTCGCTTTTTGAGGGAAAGACTGACGTGGCTGGTGAGTTCCAGAGATCATCGAGCCCGATAGAGTGGAGTAAATCCTTGATGGATCGTAGCCAGGGGATTCTGTGCAGGTGGTCGGCCTTTAGGATGACCTGTAGAGCTTCGGTGAAGATGACAAGTTCCGGAGTGGTCCAGAGACGCCGCCAGTACAGCAGAGGTCGCAGGCGGGCTTTGTGACCAATGCGTTTGATGCCGAGGTCCTTGAAAAGAGGGAACAGTGGGGTGCTTAGCGGAAGGGACACAAGGTTTCTTAAGAAGTTGTTTTCAGCGGTGGTTAGGTCTTGGGTTTTGGTATAACCCCAAAGTTCAGCCCCGTAGAGCGCTGAGGAAACTGCCTGGGCTTCGTATAATTGTAATGCTGGGCGAATTGGTTTTGTGTGTGAGAGGTGGAAGTTTTTTAGTAGAGCCCCAGTTGTTTGTCTTAATTTAAGGGCTTGTTTTCCTATGTGTGGCTTCCAGGACATGTTGTCAGTGAGTGTTATGCCCAGGTAGCTGAAAATGCCCACCTTCTCGAGTGAGGAGCCCTCTAAAGTAAATTTCCCTTTGAAAGATCTGTGGGGATTAAGGGTCATTAGTTTGGTTTTCGTTGCGTTGATTTCGAGTCCCTGGGATGAACAGAAATGCTCGAAGCACGCAAGGAGTTTCCTTAGACCACTAGGGGTTTTAGATATCAGAAGAGTGTCATCGGCAAAGAGTAAGACTGGGATTTTTTGTGTGCCAAGTGAAGGTGCGTCAGCCTGCAGTCTGAGGAGGGAGGGGACAATTTCGTTGATGTACAGGGAAAAGAGGGTCGGGGCAAGTACGCAACCTTGCCGCACACCCCTAGAGACGTGGATTCTATCGGTAAGTTGGCCCTTGTTGCCCCACCTGACTTGTGCGTAGTTGTCCTCGTGGAGTCGTATCAAAATGGCAAGGATGTGTTCCGGGATTCCCATCCGAGAGAGAGTGACCCACAGTTTGTTGCGAGGTACTAGGTCAAAAGCAGATTTGAGGTCCACGAAAGCTACATAAAGGCTGCCTTTACCGATGAACACTGTTTTCCAATATAGTAATAGGAATCTGAGGGCTTGATCAGTGGTGGAAATCTTCTTTCGGAAACCGGCTTGGAGGGGCCTAAGGATATCGTGGTCAATTATCCATTCTTCTATCTTCCCTAGGAGGCAGTGGCAGAAGACTTTTTGGACACAGTCAATTAGACTAATGGGTCTATAGTTACAGGGAAGAGATCTGTCGCCCTTTTTAAAGATTGGAATAACAATGGCCGCTTTCCAAGAGTCGGGAATTGGCGCCCCAGATGCTATTGCGTTAGCTAGAATGGTGAGATATCTTGACCAGGATGCTAGGTCTGTTGAGAATAGGTCTGCTGGGACGCAGTCTGAACCAGGGGCCCTGCCGTGTTTTAGAGTGCTTAGAGAGTAAGTTATATCACTTTGGGAGAACAACAGGGGTGCTGCGGTGGTTGGTGCTAACGAGTGAAATAGGAGGGGGCCCGTACAAACAGAGGTGGGGCTATCATGATCAGGGGAGTACAGACTACTAAAGTGGGCTATCCAGTCTCTTGGGGCAATATTGGTTGTGATGTCCAAACCACTGGTTTCTGGGCCTCGCGCTGCCAGGGACCAGAACAGACTATAATTTCTCTCGCGCACAGCGTCGCTGAGTGATGTCCACCATTTGCTATCTTGATCACGCTTGGCTATGCATATTGCAGATTTATAGGACTTCCTAGCTACGCGGATGGCGATGGGGTCCTTGGATTTAATGGCTTGAACTAGGCGCTTGTTTAGGGACCGGCACGTTTTGTTGAACCAGCGGTGCCTGGCTTTGGGTCGTTTGTCGTCGTGGGCTGGGGGTGCTGAGAAGTGGGTTGCGATATCCCTAAAGCAGGAGGTGTGGATTGAGCTAATTTCCTGGTGGGGTGTTGCAGAACCTGCCTCTAGGTCCCTTAGTGTGGATTTTAGGGTGTTGTTGGCAGCATTGATGAGTGCGGGCCGGGCCACAATGCAGTAATCTTGCACACCTGTTACTTTTTCTTTGCACAGCTTTTGTCTGGTAATACCGTCTGAGTTTTGCATGTTTAAAAAGGGGAAAACCTGAAGAAATCTGGTTCCTCTCTTGTGACTAGGTTACACAACTTGACATAATTAACAATCCCATGCAAGAATATGAATAGTGACAACCAACACCAGTGCTTAGGCAATGTTGTCCAAGAATGTCATACCATGCTGAAATGCCTTCTGTTGAGTGATGATTTAACATCGTTATGCCAGGGTTGGTTCTGATTAGTCCAAGGATGCCCACAATAACCCAGGAGTTGGAACCCCGCCTTAACTTGGAGCATGGTTCACGATTGTCAGGGTACAGTCACCAATATGTCAATGGTGCTTGTCTTATAAAAATAATTACACCACTCTGCCAGGAATGGTCACCGTTGACCTAGAGATTAACTTGATTGAGAATGGGATTAGCAGATGCTCTCGTGATTTCAGATGTAAAGGATTGCTCCTGGTGAGGGGGACAACACCAGGAGCAGATGTACCCCAGTCTGGGTAGGTTAGCATAAGTGTCCACGTGTGAACACGCCCAAACTCATGCAAGTGGAATACTAGTCACCGCCCATGCTCTGGCCCCTGCTTTCGTACATTTCCTATAGACTGCGGGCCATCCTCCGCCTGCGCAGCAGCTGCCACACTGTGATTCTTTGAAGCACACTCAGTTTGTATGTCAGCATAGGATCCTGAAATTCAAATTTGCTTGGCTGACTGTCAGTCTCAAAGGTTTAGAGACCCCTGAACTAGGTGAAAAAAAATGTATTTTCTATAATTATATTCCTTTACCATATATTCCCTTACTATGTATTTACATATCTATTTATTACTCTAGTCCTACTGTACTAGAGAGAAACGAAATAAAAATAAAATAAAATCTATTAAAAATTTCAAATTATAAATAAGTAAATTAAAAAAATATATATTCATAATAATAATGAGTAAATTAAATAAAAATAATGAAAAATGTATATATATATATATATAAAATTAAAATGAAAAAATATTATATTTTTACTCTCTTGTAAGCTTTACTTTGTCTACCCATCACCATATGTCATGCCTCTATCAATCTGTCCTCCATCCCCACTCTGACTCATCCCAAACCCATTCTACTACTTTCATCTCCTAAATAACCCTGCCTAAGCTCTTCCCTCCTCTTCCACATGTAACTCACCCAAACCTCAGTTTACTACCATGATCTCCCGAACAACCCTACTAAATTCTATCTCATTTACCTCACCTTTGACTCATCCAAAACCCCTCCTGCTACTATGATCTCCCTAACCCTTTCCACAGACTCTTTTCTCCTCCATCCCCCCTTTACTCATCCCAAGCCTCATCCTATTACTATAAACTCCCAATTAACACTTCTGGATTCTTCCCTCCTCCACCCCTCCAGTCAATCCAACTAACAAACTCACATATCTGCGGCTCTAACTCACAATAATACTAAAACCGTACTCTTATTTCCCTATACTAATCCACCACAAATTCTTTTTGAGTTCCGGAATAGTGCGCTACTCGCCGAAAAGCGCTTTGACAACTCGTCACGGGTAGTAGGCGCTATATAAAATACTATTATAATACAATTACATTACAATTCCTGGTGCTCCCAGTGCACGTACACTGGAGGTTGGGACCATGGAAGAGGGGCGGGGTTGTGGAGAATTTGTTTCCACCTATAGAAACATACAGGCGCACCAGTGCTGTATTGAACATCTGTACATTATCCCACTTTGCTCTGGGTATTGCCTATCAAGAGAAGAGAAGTGAGGGTTCCGGCAGGTAACGGTTCGGTACCTTGCTGCGTTCAGCCAGCCTGCCGCTAGCCTGTGCTCAGGGCTCAGGAATGATGGGAAGGGTTGAGTGCTTAGAAAAATGCCAAAAGTATGAAAATCTTAGCATTTACCATTTTGCCGAAAGATTTCTAGGGAAGACCGACAACCAAAACATCTATTATGTTGTCATTGTTCGCAATGTGGACCCCGGGGCCGTGTTGCTGATACAAAAGAGGGTGTAGTTTACCATGCAAAACTAACGAAGCGGCTGCTTACTCGACAACCGGATGCAGTTCACAGCGTTGTTCAGAGGTAAGACGCGCTCTATCCCTGCTACTACACACAATAAATACAATTCATGTTAATTTACCAAAAGGAGAGACAAGCCGTCGTGCACTGGCACTGGCCTGAAGAAAGCTTCTTAAGAAGCGGACACGTACTATCTTTTCCCTCCCTCACTATCGCCCTACTCCGTTCCTTCTCCACGTTAGTGCCTTCGCCTTCTGCTTCTGAGGCACGGCATTCTTTGCCTGCCTTTCAGACTGAACGAGTGCGCGCGAACCTCTGAAGTGCCGAGCCGCCCAGGCAAACGTTGAGGTCACGCATGTGTGTCCCCCCCAAGGAAGAAAGGACAGAGCAGAAACCCAGAGCGCACGGAATTGCTACTTTTCATGTCCAACAAGATGTGCACATAATTCAGAATCTGCTAGAAGGAAAATTATATTTTTTTTGCTAGTGCTATCACTTTTTTTTTCTAACTCAGATTAAGCCATTGTTCTTCCATGCTTTAGAAAACCCGAGCAAGCATTTGTCACCTTGGAATGCAATATGCTCAGCGTAGGCCATATCACTATTTGCATTTTATCATAGGATGCAGACTTCTTTTTTTCCGACTCACAGTAATTGAATAAAAAGGAGGGAACGGTAATGAACATTCTCAATAACAAAATGCCAAGGACAACAATGAAAACATATATTTTCCACCTTCTTAGAGCATTCCTTTCGAAACTCTGTCTCACCTATCAAATAGCAATTTTGCGTCTGTCTGACACAGTAGATTTCATTAAAACCTAGCAAGGAGGCACGGAACAGAGCAAAAAAATGATTACATGCCATGTTGTTCTGAAGAAAATGTTTATTTTTTATCCGGCCGAGAAGACCTGCGCGTTCACTATACTTGCAATTATAAAGAGCGCCCTCTGGTGACATTACCACAGTTTGACCTCCTGCCACTCGAACTAATGATTTCCTCCCAGAGATGATTGCTTCTGAAGCCATAAGTTATGAATACGAGTATGAAGGAACAAACTAAGTTAGTGATCATCATAAAGTGTACAATATTAAATGACATAGAAGCAATCAATGTATTATATGCTTTATATAAGTAAAGATCTGTTTTTAAGGATACTGCTGTAACCTTGTGAAGAGGGATTGGCATGGGCATCCACCATGATACTTTGTGATATTAGTTTATCTATATATCATCTTCCTGTTCAGTGAATTTAAATGTAATCAATAAACCAACAAATTATGCCATATAGTGGTTGTAACCTTAACCAGGACTTTTACTACTCATGCACTAGTCTGGGTACATACATAATGCTTAGCAAAAAAACATCTATGCAGGAATGGCAGCCCATCAGAGGCGCTCACTCAGCCACAGCTGCAGTAGTAGTACTATTCGGAGAACCAGTGTAAGCAATCCACCTCTGCACATATCCTTTTGCTGAACCGCACATGATAGTGTTCACTGGCTTCTGTCTTCTCTCTGGGTTTATTTCAGTGCATTGTGTCAGTCCTGAGTCTTCATTAGGCTACCGGAAGTGTTACAAGTGACAGTGATTGCTAGTTTGTCAGTGAGAGAGCACTAAATGTCAACCATAAGCTTGAAGAAATAGTGGTTATAGGATGGGATGCTTTAGTTGATGAAGCAAGTACCTTCATTGGGCTACAAGGAAACCCCTTCCCCTGAATTTTCACCACAACTCTTCTAATGCAGCTCAACTCCTCACCTCCAACCAATATATTATTACAGTGTCCGGTTACCGCAGTACCAATTCTGGCCTTTAGCATCCTGTTACACCAGACCCAGAGATAACACATATACAGCTCATCACTTTCTTCCTAGAGTGCGCCCAGATCTACCATTACTGGGATCTACACCAAGAAATTCCAACACACTTCCATTTAACAGGGCCGACCAGGCTGGAGAATATCCGCATCCAATGAAAAGCATTGGATTGGAGCCCCTCTGTGCTATTTTGCCGACACCATCTCATTATCACCTTTTACCGCCACACCTTGCAATTCCATATGGACGTCCCAAGGCTGATCCGTCTCTTCTCTTCTATTCAACACATACCTCAGTCCTTTGCCTGCTCTGATTCAATTCTTCAGTCTATCTTGGAACAACTATGCCCACAACTCACAGATCGCATTCACATTTGAGAATCTCACACACCATGCATAATGACAATGGAAGACTAGATGACTATGAACAACCTTAAATTCAATCCAGAACTTACCGCAGATATATGTTTAAATGTGACAACTAATCACACATTTGGCCTTCAAGTTTTAAATGCGTTCCTGCAAACAAACAAAACTTAAAGCATGTTGGATGTAAACTTTACTCTGTAGCCATAAATAGGGCTCCCTCACAGATATGAAAAAACAACGTATCTTATGCTCTCCCTCTACTGAGCTACGACGATTAACCGTACTAGAGACTCAAGAAATCTATTCTATAAAAGACCTACACACCTCAGAAGGGAGGTTACTCCCAAACTTGAAAGCCTGAAACCATGTCACAAGCGCCCCCGTGACCTTGTACTGGCTCTCCCAGCCTCACCAAATTGTGTTCAAAGTATTGTGCATAACGCACAGAGCTCTGTATTGAATAGGACCAACATTAATTTGGCAACAATTAAAAAAATAGCACAAGGATGACAAGTCCATCTGGTATGACACACTCTTTCAGTTGAAAGTGTAATGCTTAAAAAAATCTGATAGTTTTCACAATACAAGCCAGAAAACTATAGAACTCCCTCTCCAACCAGATAGACTAGACCCTCCACCCCTTGCTTTTCAGAAGGCAGTAAAAACCCGGATCTCCAAATTTTCGGCTGTTAAGTGGCACCGAAAAACGTCCAAGAAAATACTCATCAACTAAGAAATTAGTGTCCCACCAAGATAATTGGGATAATTATATCTTCCAGACAAGATCTCATCAACTTTCAAATAAAGAAAGCTTGAAGAAGCACAATCTATCCCTCTGAAAGACAGAAGATGACCCTCCACACTGCCACCTTTGTCGTAACATAACCATGTGTCATGACCTCACGTATCTCATGTTCAAGACACATCATAACTTAATGTTCCAGCACTAAGGTGCATAGCTAGCTCTGGCAACGTACCACGACTCGGTCCTGTAGCATTTCCTGTTATCTGAGGACACGTTATTCTGCCACTGGTGAAGATAAGTCTGCTATAGATTTTTTCATACCCTCTGCAAACTTACCTCCTGCGCCCCACCACTTCACAGTAAACTAAGACCTGTATGGTGAAAAAACGTATTAGAAGGTGGAGAATTGTGTGGTCCAAAAGGTTTGAAGACATTTGCATTAATTAAATAAACCCTTTCATACTCAACACGGTTTGCAAAAGCATAATTTCCTACAATTTTCTTCTTACTTCTTAACCTCCAATATGACGCCACTAAGGTGCTTCTAAACACTGACACGCCACAGTGCGAGTGCTGCCTGTTTATGGAGCGGTGTGTCTAGTGAAAAGCGTACAACTGAGCTTACAATAACATATGTATCAAGAGGCTGAGTATCTTAATTAGTGGTCTGTGTGTACACTGTGGTAGTGTGCTTCGCCGTTTATTGATCAACACAATTCCTTTTTATTGTGTAATATGTATTTAAATTGTAACTTTTACCACTTGCCATGTGCAACATTTCTGTCCGGTGGTATAGCATGAATGTCATGGACATGTAATAAAGTGGATTATTATTTGGTGACAGTTGCCACTTCAAGGAAAAATAACACCAGCAGGTTAATGTGAACGAAAAAGTCACTAAATTAACTTGCGATCAACCCCCTGGTAGCTATGGCACACAGCAGAGAGGCTTAATTGAGGACAATGTGTAAAGTATTTAGTCAGCACCAAAGCAGTAATAAAGTCAAAACAACAAATACTAAAAGTCCCAAACCGAATTAGGAAAATAAAGTAAAAGTAAGTCAACTAACTGACACCACAATGACAAAAAGAGAATCAAATATAGGGAACTAGAGATATGATTATTTTTTACGTTTTAACTGAAAATAGTGCCAAAAAGCCCTAGGTGCCAATGCTACTTTATGGAAGCAGTAGTCTGGGACCTAGATGTGATTTCAGGCCAACCACAACGAAGCACAGGTCTGATTCAGCAAGTGGGGTTGCCCGTTACAAAGATTTAACCTTCTGACTTAGTCTTTTTTATGGCGCTCAAAATCCTTCAGCAGGGCAAGCCTGAAGCTGTATCCAAGTTCCACGCATTGAAATAATACACCTTTGCTGAGAGGTCCTGCTGATGGCTCTGGATTTCCTGGAAGCCCAAACACTTTTTAAATCTCAACTTTTCAGGGTTTCTGGAGCAGCTCCTTGGGACACTTCTAAGGCTCCCAGGACCTCCGGCAAAGCACTTAGGGCCAAGACACACTCTAGCAGATGCCATCATCAAGGTTCAGTTCAGGAACAGTTGGTACTGGTCAACTGATCTCTTGCAGCTGGTTGTGCCCCTGCAGTCAAGCAGGAAGTCACCCAGCCAGACTCTTGAGCCCACTTCTTTGCAATGGGTACCAGAGGGAGCAGGTTCAGTCCTTTAGTGCTCCTTTCAGGTCACAGACAGCAGGTCCAGTCTTCTAATCTCCCACCGGTCCAGGATGTATTCTACAGAGGATTCCTTTTGGTGCCACATTTATGGTTGGCACTAACTAGTGAATGGTGGTAACTCCTGGGCACTCCCTAATTAGTAGGGGAAAAGAACAAATACTAAAAGTCCCAAACCGAATTAGGAAAATAGAGTAAAAGTAAGTCAACTAACTGACACCACAATGACAAAAAGAAAATCAAATATAGGGAACTAGAGATATGATTTTTTTTTTACGTTTTAACTGAAAATAGTGCCAAAAAGCCCTAAGTGCCAATGCTACTTTATGGAAGCAGTAGTCTGGGAACTAGATGTGATTTCAGGCCAACCACAATGAAGCACAGGTCTGATTCACAGACAGCAGGTCTAGTCTTCTAATCTACAGAGGATTCCTTGTGGTGCCACATTTATGGTTGGCACGAACTAGTGAATGATGGTAACTCCTGGGCACTCCCTAACTAGTAGGGGAAAAGTTCCTGGGTGCAACCCAACCCATTCTCGCAACACATCCTGTTGGGCTTACAGCAAACAATCCCATAGTGCACCTCACTTCTAAAATCCAAGATGGAGGAAACATTTATCTCTTGTGCCGAACCTTTGCGTCCACCCAGAGGTACAGCCAGGGAAATGAACAGTCCACTACTCTGTGCCAATCCAAACTGGTTCAGAGGTAGCTTCCCTCGCAAAGGGGTTGAAGCTAGCTTGGCAAATGTGGCACTGAATAACAAAGGCTTACCCCCCTCCAGGTCTCTCCTTATACCAAACTATGAATGGGCAGGTATCACGTCTGTCCCTTTCAACTTATAAATACGTTTCTGGGCCTACCCAAACTGTCCTTCCTGAACTGATAGGGAACATATCAGTGGCGGCCAATCCTTTAGGGCAGAGGGGCCACCCCCCCACCTTTTGCCCCTCTTGAAGAGTGTCTGTCAGGCTGAACAAAGGCCAGCCTGACAGACACTCTCCATGTTCAGGTCAGGCAGCCAGGAGTGAGACATGTGCGATTTGCGCAGACTCCTGGCTGCCTGAGCTGAACTTTGCTGGGCTGAGGAGGTCACAGCTCCTGTGGGTGTGACCTCCTTGGCTCAGCAAAGGTGCCTCAAGGCCCTCCCCTGGGTGACGAGGAAAGCATCACCCATTGACACTCGAGCTGGGCGCTTCAGGTTTAAGCTCTGAAGCACCCAGGGTGAGTGTCAATCAGTGACACTTCGTCACAGAGTGGGGTGGGGTCAGCAGTCTCACTGACCCCATCCCACTCTGTGAAGAGACTGGGACTGCTGTCTTCCCTCATTGGCTGACCTAAGCCAGCCAATGAGGGAAGGCAGCTGTCCCAACCCTCCTGGGACCTGGAGGCTGAAGGTAAGTGTGTGGTGTGTGTATGTGTGTGATGTTTTAAATTGAATGTTTGGTGCACACGTGCATGTTGAGTGTTATGAGTGTTGTTAATGGATGTGAGAGTGTGTGTGAAAGAATGAGTGTGTGTGATATTTTAAAATGAATGTTTGGTGCATGCGTGCATGTTTGAATGTTATGAGTGTTATGAGTGTTAATGGGTGTGCGTGCATGCATGCGTGTGTGTGTGAAAGAATGAGTGTGTGAGATGTTTTAAAATGAATGTTTGGTGTTTGCGTGCATGTTTGAATGGTATGAGTGTTGTTAATGAACGTGCGTGCGTGCCTGTGTGTGAAAGAATGTGTGTTTGTGTGTGTGTGTGTGTGTGTGTGTGTGCGTGCTTCCCGTCCGCCCCTCTCCCTCCTAAAGCTGCCGGCCGCCACTGGATCATATGCCACTCACCCAGTCCATCCTGCCACTAAGCCTAAACCGTTGTTTTGCTGTAGGAAAGCTTTTCAGACCTCATTAAGGTAAGGCACTTGCTGGGCCGCTGCTGACAGGCTAATGCAAATTAGGCTCCAGGAGCTTCAGGCAGAGAAAAGGTAACTAACGAAAAACTACAGTTCACAAACTGTTTTGAAAACTCTAGCTTCAAAGAACTGGACAATTAATAGTATGAAAGATAATACTTAAATGCCCATTTAGGTGTTTCCTGTAAAAAGTTAGGATTAAGGTTTATAAACTATACTTTGACATTTTTCTAGAATCCATGTGCAGCCCTGCCAGTAAAAACAGCTGTTGGAGGCTAGTGACTGGAGAAATAGTCCAACTTTAAATTCACACGTGGCACTTTTAAATATCAGGCGTCCTACTTTGTGGACAACAAGGTGTACTTAAGGGTACCTTATTTACATATAAAAGCAGAGTTTCAGCCTACCAAAACTGTTATTTTGACAGCAGTTTTTAGGGTGCTGTAGTCAGTCTGGGAAACGTCCTGAACAACGCATTGGAAACAATGCAAACATTTCCCACGCAAGCAGAAGGACGCTTGCCAGAACAACGCAATGATTTTTCTCTGCATTAACCTAACATGTGCTGAGCTACGCAGATGCATGCTGAAGGCAGAGAAAAAGAGAGTGAATCGGGAAAGGACACGGTCAGGTAAGTGGGGTGGGTTGGGGTAGTTTTTAGTAGTGGGGGTTGGGATACTTTTTTTTTTTTTTTTTAAATATATGGGGTGGAGGGGCCAGGGTAGTTTTGTTTTTAGGAGCAGGGGCGGGGGTTGGTTGTTTTTAGGGCAGGTGGGGGGGGGGGTCGAGGATGGTTTTAGGGCTCAGGGTGGGTGGGGGGGGGTGTCAGGATAGTTTTGTTTTTAGGGTGGGGGGTCGGGGAAGGTTCTAGGGCTCATGGTGGGTGGGAGTGTTGGAGTAGTTTTGTTTTTAGGGTTGAGTGTGGGGGGCCATGGTAATTTAAACATTAGGGGTGGGGTACTTTTGGGCCTTAGGGTGGGTGGGGGGGTGGCATGCTAGAACCATGCATGCCATTCCCACACATGCCTTTGCTAGGCATGCTTTTACAACAAAAAATAATTGTACAGGCATGCGTGGAAACAACAAAGTCGCTGTTCTGACTGCATTGTTCAGGCATCCGTAGTTCTCGCATGAGATGTTCTGTCATATAACCAGTCAGTCTACATGTGGTAGGCCTGAAACCATGTTTAACAGGCCAATCGTATAGATGGAACCATAGGTGCTACATTCGTCAGATAGCATTTAACTTCCAGGCACTGGGCGTATTTCCTACACTGCATACTAGGAATTTATAGTCATACTAGGGATTTATAGGCAAGTTCAATATGTTAATCAGGCATAAGGGGGATCACAGGCACATTACTCCTGTTCAGCAGGGGTAAAGTGGGCAGAATAAAAAAACTAAAAAATAAAAACATCCAAAATGCAGTCAAGAAAAAAGGCAAAAAATCTGGAGTGACCAATCAGAAAAGGTGTATTTGTTACAAACACTAAACTAAGCAATCAAAATGTGCCCTTAATCTCCCAGATCTCTATTAAAAGACAGCCATAGTTGGAGTTCAGAGGGGACTCTAACCCCTGGGTACCAAATGCCACTGCACGTACTGCACCAATGATATTGAAACCGCTCTCGGAGTCTCCGAGTACCTCATTTAGCCTATCTTCCTCTCTCCTCCCAATCTCTAGCCCTCTCTCCTCTCATCTCCTTCTTCCATTTGACACTCTCTCCTCTTGTATTTTCTATTCCCTTCCACACCAGTTGGGAGCTGATTACAAGTAGGGCAGACTGGTATCCCTGAGAGGGCTACAGCTACGTCCAATTACAATAGGTTCAGTGTTCCTTCATCCAATCCGTGCAGCACGATCCCTTCAATGACACAAGGGAGCATAAGATGCTCTTCCATATCAGTCCTTAGGCTCTTTTGCCCCTTATGCCCTCCCTTCACCAAACTGGCCTCCCATCTACCAGCTCCATATATATGGCAACAGTAATTCATACAGGAGCTCTGATTCTTAGCATACCTTGGCCAATTCTGGAGCTCCAATTGATGTAAAGCCCATATTCACTCAGACAGCTGCTCTGGCAATACACAGATT
The DNA here is from genome assembly GCF_031143425.1 of Pleurodeles waltl. Lineage (NCBI taxonomy): Eukaryota > Metazoa > Chordata > Amphibia > Caudata > Salamandridae > Pleurodeles > Pleurodeles waltl. The sequence continues at coordinate 484,324,768 of NC_090438.1, read as the reverse complement.
TCAAGATTTACTTTGGAAGAATGCCTGTTTGGAACTTGACAATATATTAGTGTTAGACCTGACAGTCTTAGGGTGGTCACTCCTAACTTTTTGCTTGCCTCCCTTCACATTTTAGATACTGTTTTTGCTGGTTTTAAGACTCTCCACACTTTACCACTGCTAACCCATGCTAAAGTGCATATGCTCTCCCCCTTTAAACATAGTAACATTGGATCGTACCCAATTGGATTATTTAATTTACTTATAAATCCCTAGTAAGGTGCACTAAATGTGCCCAGGGCCTGAAGATTAAATGCTACTAGTGGGCCTGCAGCACTGATTGTGCCATCCACTTATGTAGCTCCTTATCCTTGTCTCAGGCCTGCCACTGCAAGGCCTGTGTGTGCAGTTTCACTGCCAATATGACTTGGCATTTAAAAGTACTTGCCAAGCCTAAAACACCCCTTCTTCTACATATAAGTCACCCCTAAGGTATGCCCTAGGTAACCCACAGGGCAGGGTGCTGTGTAGGCAAAAGGCAGGACATGTACCTATGTAGTTTACGTGTCCTGGTAGTGTAAAGCTCCTCAATTCGTTTTTACACTGCTGTGAGGCCTGCTCCCTTCATAGGCTAACATTGGGGCTACCCTCATATACTCTTGTGTGGTAGCTGCTGTTCTGAAAGGAGTAGGAAGGTCATATTTAGTATGGCCAGAATGGTGATACAAAACCCTGCTGACTGGTGAAGTTAAATTTAATATTACTATTTTAGAAATACCACTTTTAGAAAGTGAGCATTTCTCTGCACTTAAATCCTTCTGTGCCTTACAATCCACGTCTGGCTGGGTTTAGTTGACAGCTCCCTTGTGCATTCACTCAGACACACCTCAAACACTTGATACTCAGCCTCACTTGCATACATCTGCATTTTGAATGGGTCTTCCTGGGCTGGGAGGGTGAAGGGCCTGACACTTGCATGTCAAAGGACAGTAGCCTGCCCTCACATAAAGGACTGCCAGACCCCCCACTGGGACCCTGGCAGACAGGATTGAACTGAAAGGGTACCTGGTGCACTTCTAACCCACCCTTTGACGTCTCCCCCAATCCAAAGGCACATTTAGGGATTTAAACAGGGTGTAGGAAGTTGGCTCTGTATGCACTATTTCAAAGTAAGGAATAGTATGCACAGAGTCCAAGGGTTCCCCTTAGAGGTAAGATAGTGGCAAAAAGAGATAATACTAATGCTCTATTTTGTGGTAGTGTGGTCGAGCAGTAGGCTTATCCAAGGAGTAGTGTTAAGCATTTGTTGTACATACACACAGGCAATAAATGAGGAACACACACTCAGAGACAAATCCAGCCAATAGGTTTTGTTATAGAAAAATATATTTTCTTAGTTTATTTTAAGAACCACAGGTTCAAATTCTACATGTAATATCTCATTTGAAAGGTATTGCAGGTACGTACTTCAGGAACTTTAAATCATTACATTAGCATGTATACTTTTTACATAAAACACAATAAGCTGTTTTAAAAGTGGACACAGTGCAATTTTCACAGTTCCTGGGGGAGGTAAGTTTTTGTTAGTTTTTGTCAGGTAAGTAAATCACTTACAAGTCTCAGGTTTGGGTCCAAGGTAGCCCACCGTTGGGGGTTCAGAGCAACCCCAAAGTTACCACACCAGCAGCTCAGGGCCGGTCAGGGGCAGAGGTCAAAGAGGTGCCCAAAACGCATAGGCTTCAATGGAGAGAAGGGGGTGCCCCGGTTCCGGTCTACCAGCAGGTAAGTACCCGCGTCTTCGGAGGGCAGACCAGGGGGGTTTTGTAGGGCACCGGGGGGAACACAAGTTCACTCAAAAGTACACCCTCAGCGGCACTGGGGCGGCCGGGTGCAGTGTAGAAACAAGCGTCGGGTTTTCAAGGTAAATCAATGAGAGATCAAGGGATCTCTTCAGCGTTGCAGGCAGGCAAGGGGGGGCTCCTCGGGGTAGACACCACCTGGGCAAGGGAGAGGGCCTCCTGGGGGTCACTCCTGCACAGGAGTTCCGTTCCTTTAGGTGCTGGGGGCTGCGGGTGCAGGGTCTTTTCCAGCCGTCGGGAAATGGAGTTCAGGCAGTCGCGGTCAGGGGGAGCCTCGGGATTCCCTCTGCAGGCGTCGCTGTGAGGGCTCAGGGGGGACAACTTTGGTTACTCACGGTCTCGGAGTCGCCGGAGGGTCCTCCCTGAGGTGTTGGTTCTCCACCAGTCGAGTCGGGGTCGCCGGGTGCAGTGTTGCAAGTCTCACGCTTCTTGCGGGGAGTTGCAGGGGTCTTTAAATCTGCTCCTTGAGACAAAGTTGCAGTTCTTTTGGAGCAGTGCCGCTGTCCTCGGGAGTTTCTTGTCTTTCTCGAAGTCGGGCAGTCCTCAGAGGATTCAGAGGTCGCTGGTCCCATGGAAAGCGTCGCTGGAGCAGGTTTCTTTCGAAGGCAGGAGACAGGCCGGTAAGTCTGGGGCCAAAGCAGTTGGTGTCTTCTGTTCTTCCTCTGCAGGGGTTTTTCAGCTCAGCAGTCTTCTTCTTCTTGTAGGTTTCAGGAATCTAAATTCTTAGGTTCAGGGGAGCCCTTAAATACTAAATTTAAGGGCGTGTTTAGGTCTGGGGGGTTAGTAGCCAATGGCTACTAGCCCTGAGGGTGGGTACACCCTCTTTGTGCCTCCTCCCAAGGGGAGGGGGTCACATCCCTAATCCTATTGGGGAATCCTCCATCTGCAAGATGGAGGATTTCTAAAAGTTAGAGTCACTTCAGCTCAGGACACCTTAGGGGCTGTCCTGACTGGCCAGTGACTCCTCCTTGTTATTCTCATTATTTTCTCCAGCCTTGCCGCCAAAAGTGGGGGCCGTGGCCGGAGGGGGCGGGCAACTCCACTAGCTGGAGTGTCCTGTGGTGCTGGCACAAAGGGGTGAGCCTTTGAGGCTCACCGCCAGGTGTGACAGCTCCTGCTTGGGGGAGGTGTTAGCATCTCCACCCAGTGCAGGCTTTGTTACTGGCCTCAGAGTGACAAAGGCACTCTCCCCATGGGGCCAGCAACATGTCTCGGTTGTGGCAGGCTGCTGGAACTAGTCAGCCTACACAGATAGTCGGTTAAGGTTTCAGGGGGCACCTCTAAGGTGCCCTCTGGGGTGTATTTCACAATAAAATGTACACTGGCATCAGTGTGCATTTATTGTGCTGAGAAGTTTGATACCAAACTTCCCAGTTTTCAGTGTAGCCATTATGGTGCTGTGGAGTCCGTGTTTGACAGACTCCCAGACCATATACTCTTATGGCTACCCTGCACTTACAATGTCTAAGGTTTGGCTTAGACACTGTAGGGGCACAGTACTCATGTACTGGTGCCCTCACCTATGGTATAGTGCACCCTGCCTTAGGGCTGTAAGGCCTACTAGAGGGGTGACTTATCTATACTGCATAGGCAGTGTGAGGTTGGCATGGCACCCTGAGGGGAGTGCCATGTCGACTTACTCGTTTTGTTCTCACCAGCACACACAAGCTGGTAAGCAGTGTGTCTGTGCTGAGTGAGGGGTCCCCAGGGTGGCATAAGATATGCTACAGCCCTTCGAGACCTTCCCTGGCATCAGGGCCCTTGGTACCAGGGGTACCAGTTACAAGGGACTTCCCTGGATGCCAGGGTGTGCCAATTGTGGAATCAAAAGTACAGGTTAGGGAAAGAACACTGGTGCTGGGGCCTGGTTAGCAGGCCTCAGCACACTTTCAATTCAAAACATAGCATCGGCAAAGGCAAAAAGTCAGGGGGTAACCATGCCAAGGAGGCATTTCCTTACATAACCCCCCCCCAAACGAAAGAGGATGAGACTAACCTTTCCCAAGAGAGTCTTCATTTTCTAAGTGGAAGAACCTGGAAAGGCCATCTGCATTGGCATGGGCAGTCCCAGGTCTGTGTTCCACTATAAAGTCCATTCCCTGTAGGGAGATGGACCACCTCAACAGTTTTGGATTTTCACCTTTCATTTGCATCAGCCATCTGAGAGGTCTGTGGTCAGTCTGAACTAGGAAGTGAGTACCAAAGAGGTATGGTCTCAGCTTCTTCAGGGACCAAACCACAGCAAAGGCCTCCCTCTCAATGGCACTCCAACGCTGCTCCCTGGGGAGTAACCTCCTGCTAATGAAAGCAACAGGCTGGTCAAGGCCATCATCATTTGTTTGGGACAAAACTGCCCCTATCCCATGTTCAGAGGCATCTGTTTGCACAATGAACTGCTTGGAGTAATCTGGGGCTTTTAGAACTGGTGCTGTGCACATAGCTTGTTTCAGGGTGTCAAAGGCCTGTTGGCATTCTACAGTCCAGTTTACTTTCTTGGGCATTTTCTTGGAGGTGAGTTCTGTGAGGGCTGTCACAATGGATCCATATCCCTTCACAAACCTCCTATAGTACCCAGTCAAGCCAAGGAATGCCCTGACTTGGGTCTGGGTTTTTGGAGCTGCCCAGTCCAGAATAGTCTGGATCTTAGGCTGGAGTGGCTGAACTTGGCCTCCACCTACAAGGTGTCCCAAGTAAACCACAGTTCCCTGCCCTATCTGGCATTTGGATGCCTTGATAGAGAGGCCTGCAGATTGCAGAGCCTTCAAAACCTTCTTCAGGTGGACCAGGTGATCCTGCCAGTTGGAGCTAAAGACAGCAATATCATCAAGATAAGCTGCACTAAAGGACTCCAACCCAGCAAGGACTTGATTCACCAACCTTTGGAAGGTGGCAGGGGCATTCTTTAAACCAAAGGGCATAACAGTAAACTGATAATGCCCATCAGGTGTGGAGAATGCTGTTTTCTCTTTTGCTCCAGGTGCCATTTTGATTTGCCAGTACCCTGCTGTTAAGTCAAAGGTACTTAAGAATTTGTCAGCACCTAATTTGTCAATCAGCTCGTCAGCTCTAGGAATGGGATGGGCATCTGTCTTGGTGACAGAGTTAAGTCCTCTGTAGTCCACACAAAACCTCATCTCTCTCTTTCCTTCTTTGGTGTGAGGTTTGGGGACTAAGACCACTGGGCTAGCCCAGGGGCTGTCAGAGTACTCAATTACTCCCAATTCCAGCATCTTGTGGACTTCCACCTTGATGTTTCCTTAACTTGATCAGACTGTCTGAAGATTTTGTTTTTGACAGGCATGCTGTCTCCTGTGTCCACATCATGGGTACACAGGTGTGTCTGACCAGGGGTTAGGGAAAAGAGCTCAGCAAACTGTTGTAGGACCCTCCTACAGTCAGCTTGCTGTTGGCCAGAGAGGGTGTCTGAATAGATCACTCCATCTACTGAGCCATCTTTAGGGTCTGATGAGAGGAGATCAGGGAGAGGCTCACTCTCAGCTTCCTGGTCCTCATCTGTTACCATCAACAGATTCACATCAGCCCTGTCATGGAAGAGTTTTAGGCGGTTTACATGGATCACCCTCTTGGGGCTCCTGCTTGTGCCTAGGTCCACCAGGTAGGTGACCTGACTCTTCTTTTCCAGGATTGGGTAAGGGCCACTCCATTTGTCCTGAAGTGCCCTGGGAGCCACAGGCTCCAAAACCCATACTTTCTGCCCTGGTTGAAGTTCAACCAGTGCAGCCTTTTGGTCATACCAACACTTCTGGAGCTGTTGGCTGGCCTCAAGGTTTTTGCTTGCCTTTTTTGCATGTACTCTGCCATCCTTGAGCGAAGGCCAAGTACATAGTCCACTATGTCTTGTTTAGGCTCATGAAGAGGTCTCTCCCAGCCTTCCTTCACAAGAGCTAGTGGTCCCCTTACAGGGTGGCCAAACAGAAGTTCAAAGGGTGAGAACCCTACTCCCTTCTGAGGCACCTCTCTGTAAGCGAAAAGCAGACATGGCAGGAGGACATCCCATCTCCTTTTGAGTTTTTCTGGGAGCCCCATGATCATGCCCTTTAATGTCTTGTTGAATCTCTCAACAAGGCCATTAGTTTGTGGATGATATGGTGTAGTGAATTTATAAGTCACTCCACATTCATTCCACATGTGTTTTAGGTATGCTGACATGAAGTTGGTACCTCTGTCAGACACCACCTCCTTAGGGAAGCCCACTCTGGTAAAGATACCAATGAGGGCCTTGGCTACTGCAGGGGCAGTAGTCGACCTAAGGGGAATAGCTTCAGGATACCTAGTAGCATGATCCACTACTACTAGGATGTACATATTTCCTGAGGCTGTGGGAGGTTCCAGTGGACCCACTATGTCCACACCCACTCTTTCAAAGGGGACCCCCACCACTGGAAGTGGAATGAGGGGGGCCTTTGGATGTCCACCTGTCTTACCACTGGCTTGACAGGTGGGACAGGAGGTGCAAAACTCCTTAACCTTCTGGGACATGTTGGGCCAGTAGAAGTGGTTGACTAACCTCTCCCACGTCTTGGTTTGTCCCAAATGCCCAGCAAGGGGAATATCATGGGCTAAGGTCAGAATAAACTCTCTGAACCCCTGAGGCACTACCACTCTCCTAGTGGCACCAGGTTTGGGATCTCTTGCCTCAGTGTACAGGAGTCCATCTTCCCAATAGACCCTATGTGTTCCATTTTTCTTGCCTTTGGACTCTTCAGCAGCTTGCTGCCTAAGGCCTTCAAGAGAGGGACAGGTTTCTTGTCCCTTACACAACTCTTCCCTTGAGTGTCCCCCTGGGCCCAAGAGCTCAACCCGATAAGGTTCCAGCTCCATAGGCTCAGTTCCCTCAGAGGGCAGAACTTCTTCCTGGGAAGAGAGGCTCTCTTTTTTTTGTTGTGTTGCAGCTGGTTTCCCAGCTGACTTTCCTTTTCTCTTGGTAGGCTGGGCCTTTCTTCCAGACTCCAGCTCTACTTTTTCACCCTGTGCCTTGCACTGTGCCCTTGTTTTGACACACACCAGTTCAGGGATACCCAGCATGGCTGCATGGGTTTTCAGTTCTACCTCAGCCCATGCTGAGGACTCCAGGTCATTTCCAAGCAAACAGTCTACTGGGATATTTGAGGAGACCACCACCTGTTTCAGGCCATTGACCCCTCCCCACTCTAAAGTTACCATAGCCATGGGATGTACTTTAGTCTGATTGTCAGCGTTGGTGACTGGATAAGTTTGTCCAGCCAGGTATTGGCCAGGGGAAACCAGTTTCTCTGTCACCATAGTGACACTGGCACCTGTATCCCTCAGGCCCTCTACACTTGTCCCATTTATTAAGAGCTGCTGCCTGTATTTTTGCATGTTAGGGGGCCAGGCAGCCAGTGTGGCTAAATCCACCCCACCCTCAGAGACTAATGTAGCTTCAGTGTGACACCTGATTTGCTCTGGGCACACTGTTGATCCCACCTGGAGACTGGCCATTCCAGTTTTAGCTGGAGTGGAGTTAGAAGTGGTATCTTTCTTGGGACAGGCCTTGTCTCCAGTTTGGTGTCCAGGCTGACTACAGCTACGACACCAGGCCTTTTTGGGATCAAAGTTTTTACCCTTGTACCCAGAATTGTTTTGTGAAGAGGCTCTGGGCCCACCCTCCTGTGCAGGTTTTTGGGGGCCTGTAGAAGACTCTTTACTATTTTTGTTTTTGGCTGTCTCACCACCTTTCCCCTGGGGAGGTTTTGTGACCCCTTTCTTTTGGTCACCCCCTGTGGAAGTTTTGGACACCCTAGTCTTGACCCAATGGTCCGCCTTCTTTCCCAATTCTTGGAGAGAAATTGGTCCTAGGTCTACCAGATGCTGATGCAGTTTATCATTGAAACAATTACTTAATAGGTGTTCTTTCACAAATAAATTGTACAGCCCATCATAATTACTTACACCACTGCCTTGAATCCAACCATCTAGTGTTTTTACTGAGTAGTCTACAAAGTCAACCCAGGTCTGGCTCGAGGATTTTTGAGCCCCCCTGAATCTAATCCTATACTCCTCAGTGGAGAATCCAAAGCCCTCAATCAGGGTACCCTTCATGAGGTCATAAGATTCTGCATCTTTTCCAGAGAGTGTGAGGAGTCTATCCCTACACTTTCCTGTGAACATTTCCCAAAGGAGAGCACCCCAGTGAGATTTGTTCACTTTTCTGGTTACACAAGCCCTCTCAAAAGCTGTGAACCATTTGGTGATGTCATCACCATCTTCATATTTAGTTACAATCCCTTTAGGGATTTTCAACATGTCAGGAGAATCTCTGACCCTATTTATGTTGCTGCCACCATTGATGGGTCCTAGGCCCATCTCTTGTCTTTCCCTTTCTATGGCTAGGATCTGTCTTTCCAAAGCCAATCTTTTGGCCATCATGGCTAACTGGATGTCCTCTTCACTGGAGTTATCCTCAGTGATTTCAGAGAGGTTTGTCCCTCCTGTGAGGGAACCAGCATCTCCGACTATGATTTGTGGAGTCAGGGCTTGAGAGGCCCTGTCGTCCCTAGATAGGACTGGTAGGGGGGAATCACCCTCCAAGTCACTATCATCATCCTCTGAGTTGCCATCCTCAGAGGGGTTGGCCTTTTCAAACTCTGCCAACAGCTCCTGGAGCTGTAGTTTGGAAGGTCTGGGGCCCATTACTATTTTCTTTATTTTACAGAGTGACCTTAGCTCCCTCATCTTAAGATGGAGGTAAGGTGTGGTGTCGAGTTCCACCACATTCATCTCGGCACTAGACATTATGCTTCTAAAAGTTGGAATACTTTTTAAGAATCTAAAGACTAGTTCTAGAATCTAATTCAAACTTTTACCAAACTTTTAAACTCTAAAAGAAATGCTAAACAGGATCTAACACAAGGCCCTAGCAGGTCTTTTAAGAATTTAGAAAAAATAGTTCAAATTGCAAAAACAATTTCTAATGACAATTTTTGGAATTTGTCGTGTGATCAGGTATTGGCTGAGTAGTCCAGCAAATGCAAAGTCTTGTACCCCACCGCTGATCCACCAATGTAGGAAGTTGGCTCTGTATGCACTATTTCAAAGTAAGGAATAGTATGCACAGAGTCCAAGGGTTCCCCTTAGAGGTAAGATAGTGGCAAAAAGAGATAATACTAATGCTCTATTTTGTGGTAGTGTGGTCGAGCAGTAGGCTTATCCAAGGAGTAGTGTTAAGCATTTGTTGTACATACACACAGGCAATAAATGAGGAACACACACTCAGAGACAAATCCAGCCAATAGGTTTTGTTATAGAAAAATATATTTTCTTAGTTTATTTTAAGAACCACAGGTTCAAATTCTACATGTAATATCTCATTTGAAAGGTATTGCAGGTAAGTACTTCATGAACTTTAAATCATTACATTAGCATGTATACTTTTTACATAAAACACAATAAGCTGTTTTAAAAGTGGACACAGTGCAATTTTCACAGTTCCTGGGGGAGGTAAGTTTTTGTTAGTTTTTGTCAGGTAAGTAAATCACTTACAAGTCTCAGGTTTGGGTCCAAGGTAGCCCACCGTTGGGGGTTCAGAGCAACCCCAAAGTTACCACACCAGCAGCTCAGGGCCGGTCAGGTGCAGAGGTCAAAGAGGTGCCCAAAACGCATAGGCTTCAATGGAGAGAAGGGGGTGCCCCGGTTCCGGTCTACCAGCAGGTAAGTACCCGCGTCTTCGGAGGGCAGACCAGGGGGGTTTTGTAGGGCACCGGGGGGGACACAAGTTCACACAAAAGTACACCCTCAGCGGCACTGGGGCGGCCGGGTGCAGTGTAGAAACAAGCGTCGGGTTTTCAAGGTAAATCAATGAGAGATCAAGGGATCTCTTCAGCGATGCAGGCAGGCAAGGGGGGGGGCTCCTCGGGGTAGCCACCACCTGGGCAAGGGAGAGGACCTCCTGGGGGTCACTCCTGCACAGGAGTTTCGTTCCTTTAGGTGCTGGGGGCTGCGGGTGCAGGGTCTTTTCCAGCCGTCGGGAAATGGAGTTCAGGCAGTCGCGGTCAGGGGGAGCCTCGGGATTCCCTCTGCAGGCGTCGCTGTGGGAGCTCAGGTGGGACAACTTTGGTTACTCACGGTCTCGGAGTCGCCGGAGGGTCCTCCCTGAGGTGTTGGTTCTCCACCAGTCGAGTCGGGGTCGCCGGGTGCAGTGTTGCAAGTCTCACGCTTCTTGCGGGGAGTTGCAGGGGTCTTTAAATCTGCTCCTTGAGACAAAGTTGCAGTTCTTTTGGAGCAGTGCCGCTGTCCTCGGGAGTTTCTTGTCTTTCTCGAAGTCGGGCAGTCCTCAGAGGATTCAGAGGTCGCTGGTCCCATGGAAAGCGTCGCTGGAGCAGGTTTCTTTCGAAGGCAGGAGACAGGCCGGTAAGTCTGGGGCCAAAGCAGTTGGTGTCTTCTGTTCTTCCTCTGCAGGGGTTTTTCAGCTCAGCAGTCTTCTTCTTCTTGTAGGTTTCAGGAATCTAAATTCTTAGGTTCGGGGGAGCCCTTAAATACTAAATTTAAGGGTGTGTTTAGGTCTGGGGGGTTAGTAGCCAATGGCTACTAGCCCTGAGGGTGGGTACACCCTCTTTGTGCCTCCTCCCAAGGGGAGGGGGTCATGACAAAGGCACTCTCCCCATGGGGCCAGCAACATGTCTCGGTTGTGGCAGGCTGCTGGAACTAGTCAGCCTACACAGATAGTCGGTTAAGGTTTCAGGGGGCACCTCTAAGGTGCCCTCTGGGGTGTATTTCACAATAAAATGTACACTGGCATCAGTGTGCATTTATTGTGCTGAGAAGTTTGATACCAAACTTCCCAGTTTTCAGTGTAGCCATTATGGTGCTGTGGAGTCCGTGTTTGACAGACTCCCAGACCATATACTCTTATGGCTACCCTGCACTTACAATGTCTAAGGTTTGGCTTAGACACTGTAGGGGCACAGTACTCATGTACTGGTGCCCTCACCTATGGTATAGTGCACCCTGCCTTAGGGCTGTAAGGCCTACTAGAGGGGTGACTTATCTATACTGCATAGGCAGTGTGAGGTTGGCATGGCACCCTGAGGGGAGTGCCATGTCGACTTACTCGTTTTGTTCTCACCAGCACACACAAGCTGGTAAGCAGTGTGTCTGTGCTGAGTGAGGGGTCCCCAGGGTGGCATAAGATATGCTGCAGCCCTTCGAGACCTTCCCTGGCATCAGGGCCCTTGGTACCAGGGGTACCAGTTACAAGGGACTTACCTGGATGCCAGGGTGTGCCAATTGTGGAATCAAAAGTACAGGTTAGGGAAAGAACACTGGTGCTGGGGGCCTGGTTAGCAGGCCTCAGCACACTTTCAATTCAAAACATAGCATCAGCAAAGGCAAAAAGTCAGGGGGTATCCATGCCAAGAAGGCATTTCCTTACACAGGGTCTCTGCCGCTACCAACTCAGACACTTCCTGGAGAAGAGAACCTGGACCAGACCTTGCATCCTGCCAAGAAAAACTGCCTGGCTGCCCAAAGGACTCACCTGTCTGCTGTCTGTGAAGGACTGCTGCCTTGCTGTTGCCCTGCTGCTCTCTGGCTGTGGTGAAGAGGGCTCTCCAAGAGCTTGAATAGAGCTTGCCTCCTGTTCCCTGAAGTCTCAGGACCAAAAATACTTCATGTCTACAAGAAGGACTCCTTGTGCAGCAAAAATCGTCGCACAGCCTGCCAGAAACGACGCACAGCCTGCACCGCTGTGAAAAATTCACTGCACGCCAAACTGTAACGACGCAGACCAACTTCGCAACGAGAAGATTGACGCAGCGCCAGCGTAGCAACCGGAAATTCAACACACGGCCCACTGGATCGGCACACAGCCGAGCTGGAACGACGCAGCCCGACTTCCAGAGAGGAATCGAGGCAGCGTCTGGCATGCGGTAGAAATTCTAACGCAACGCCCACCGGATCAACGCAGCTCCTGTGACTTCATCCTGTCAGCTCCGGAAATCGATGCATCGTCCCCGGGGCGTCTGAAAACCCCGCAACCTGAAGAGGATACATGACGGAGCGCCGGAAATTGACACACAGCCGTCCCTGCGTGAAAACTAAATGACGCATCGCCATGTGTGGCCCGAGAAATCGGCGCACACCCCCTTGTTTTCCACGCTTCTCCTCCTCTGCGGCTCTTTGCGGATATTTTGAACGCAAACCAGGTACTTTGTGCTTGAAAGAGACATTTATTGCTTTTAAAAGACTAAATACTGTGTTATTGCATGATTTATTGTACAAAAACTTTACACATTGCCTTCTAAGTTAAGCCTGACTGCTCAGTGCCAAGATACCAGAGGATGGACACAGGATCATTTGGATTGTGTGCGCCTTACGCAGACTAGAGGGAGGGTCCTTGCCTGGGCAGGGGGTAACCTGACTGCCAACCAAAGACCCCATTTCTAATAGTGAGCAATGGCAGGGGACATCCTGCAAGTCCAATGCTACTATACAGTTGCTTGGGCCAAGAGAAGACAGAACGTGAGGCAATGTGAGCATCTTAAATGTCTACTTTTGATGAAATAGTTGAGGGACCACAGGTCTAGGATAGGATGAAGGCTTCCATCCTTCTTCGGCACCAGAAAGTAGCAGGAATAGAAAACACAACCTACTTCTGACATCAACACTCTCTTTATAGCGCCATTGGCCAAGAGAGCCACAACTTCCTTGCGGAGAAGCGAGAGACGATCCTCTGTCAACCTGTCTTGAGATGGTGGCATTGGTGGGGATAGTCACAAAGGAGAGGGAGTAGCCCCTTCAGACTATCTGCCAAACACATCTTTCGATGTTATGGACTGCCAGTAAAACAGGTGATGGCAGATCCTGCCGCCAACTGCATGCCTGTGATGGCATAAGGGCAGATTAGGAGGGTCTGTAGGCTTTAGCTGCGGGGGCGGGCAGACCTGACCCCTGGCTGCCTGATCCACGAGGCCTGTGGATACCATGCCCTCAGCCACACAGGGGTTATGGCACATGCCCAGCATGTTGGCTGGGTGTGTATTGATGCTGTTGGTAGCCCCTTCAATAGCCATGAGAGTGGCAAAAAGTGGACTGGGCGTGTCATAGGGCTGAAGAGAAGCCTAAGGATTGGACTATCTTTAAAATGTGCAAGCGCTGCATCTGCTTTGTTTCCAAGGAGACGGGATCCATCAAAGGGAATGCCCATTACATAAGATGTGACATTGCCAGAAAAGCCAATAGTACAAAACCAGGCATGGTGCCTAAGGCCCACCATCATAGAAACCGCTCTGCCCAGCAACTCAGTTGTGTGGAGTCAACAGTGAATTGTGAACGTTGTTGCACCTCTCCCATCTGCCACAGCTTGGGAGAGCAGGTCCTGGGCCTCCTCCGGGACTGTAGACAGCACTTGCACAAACTTATCCCACAGAGCATGGGACTAGTGGCCCAAAGGCATGCAGTGTTCACAGGCCAGAATGCCAGGCTAGTAGAAGAAAACATCTTCTTACCAAGGGTCTCCAGCCTCTTGGATTCCGTATCTGTTGAAGTGGTAGGGAATGCACTAGGGTTAACATGGGAGGTGAAAGCCTAGACCACCAAACTAGCAGGGTGGGGTGTTAAGTGAGGAAACTTGGCCCCTTGGGGTGAGGAGGTGGCGATGGGCGATTATACTATTCACAGGAGTTGCTCCCACGTCTCGTCAGCCGAGGATGCAGAAAACTCAAAGCACACTTTTGATTTCTTCTTCTTCATATGGAGGGACTTACCTGAATGTCTGAATAATTTGGAGTGGGATGAAGACCTAGGACTCTGCGACCAGTCCTGGGACAACCCTCATAATGGGACCTCGAATGGCACAGTATTACTCGACATGCCACTATCAGCTTGAGGGAGCGCTCCCTCAAAGTCTTGGGATGCATGGAGCAGCAGTCGGAGAATGACTTTGGGTAGTGGGTGAACTCAAGGCAAGATATGGATCCATCACCATTATCGGCTGGTGATAGGTGCTGCATAGCTTGAAGCCGGCCTAAGATGACATCCTGTCATACCAGGAGGAAAACCTAAAACAAAAGTGATAAAACATCATAAAAAACGCAGCCAAAAAGTGACTGAAGGGTTAGTGCTTCCTGGATTTGCGCTGGCTGGTGCGGAAAGAAAAGAACTGACGTCAGCACCTCTGGGTGTCACCTATATATGTGCCGCAGACAACGCTTCTGGACAGGATGACACAGACAACACACATGGAGCAGATCAACACCACCTACTGGTGCACAGGAGTACTGCTCATGAAAAATCTTCCAGCTCCAGTCTGATGCCTGGGAATCTTCAGCTAGGAGTCTCGATCAGATATGGGAGTAGCAGTATCTCACAGTCTAGTTATATACAGTCTGGTGGATAAAACTAACACATATGACAGCCTCTGGTTCTCTTTCTTTCCAACAAACTAATGCCCAATGCAATCCAATTGATTTTTGCTGGCTCATGAAGGATTCTGTTAGGCCTCCTCCTTACTGGCTACTAGCTCCACAAAAGACACATAGGTGTAACGTTGTAAACCTGTTCCACTCTGATCAGGAGAGCTTGAGACACCAGTATTCTTCCACAGTTATCAATTACTCACTCCACCTTAGCTGTCACACTTGCGATCATGACTTTCAAGCAACACAGATTGTACAATTGCGCATATATATAGTGTTTACTGAAATACTTGTAAACATATTGTTAAAAGAAATTCAATAATGTCCAGGTATGAAGACCACATACTGCCTTTTTAGCTTAAATTATACATAAGACCTGTGAGAAAATGCTCCTTTTTGCATGGTCACCACCATTTTGTATTGAATGTTATTGCTGGTGTTTTTGTCTTTGTGCACTGGGACACTACTAACCAGGTACCAGTGCATGTGCTGTGACCCGTAAAACATATTGAATTGGCTAATTCCTAACTGGCATTATTACATTTCCTACAAGCCCCTAGTATATGGTACACCCCGGACATGGAAAGCTAAATGTCACCTAAGGACTATATAGCACTACTGTATGACTAGGCAAACTTTACTTCAGGCCTGCTTCAGCAGCCTGACAGATGCAGTTTAAAACTGCAATTTTACCTGTCAAAATAAACCTGTTTGATATTAGAAAACCTTCCTTTTACGTATCAATCAGCTGCCCCTACGTAGGCCTTGTAGTCCACAAGGCAGGATACATTTTAAAAGTAGGGCATGTAGACATTTAAAGTTAACATATCCTTCCAGCGACTGGCACCTAAAAGCTAGCTTCACTATAGCAAGGCTGGCTGTTCTATAGAGGAATAGTGGGACACTCCATTAAATTTAATTAATGCTATCTGCGGGTGTAAATTTCATTGTTGGACTTTTAACATTAACGCAAAGTCCAATTCATTGGTAGAGTTAGACTTTTAATAAATATGAAGTACAACAGACTTTTAAAAAAATTACCTTTCCACTGCCTTAAGCCTCGGAAGGCTAATTTTCATTAGCCGCCTGCTGCAGCCATATGAGTGTTCAAGCCTGAATGAGGTGTGAAAACCGGTCTGAGAGCAGGTATAAAGACCTGGTGTGGGGAGGTGATTTTGTTCCTTTTGCAGTATGACCATTTGGAGAGTGTAGGAACTTGATCCAACTTCAAAGGGGCCTCCCATGTCACAAGGGGATATCATATGACACATACACAGGCCCCTTCTTTGTTCCCCAGTCAGGCAGGCTGCAATCCCAATAGGAATAGAATTGCTCCCAGAACTGGTTTGAAGTGACCACAGAAGAGAAGCTGCTTGTTTCCCTGGCCACACCTCCGGGGTGGGAACACAGGCTCTGCACAAGAGGAGAAGGATTTCACCATTTTAGATTTAAGCACAGGTACACTGTGGGATTGTTTGCAGTAAGGCACACATGGCCAGCTCCAAAAGTGGATAGGTTTACTCATGGGAAATCTTTTCCTATTGGTTAAGAGGAAATCAGGAGTCACCCACACCCACAACCTACTGTTAGGCGTAAGTATGGCATCCCCTGACACCCTCTTCAGAACACTCTGGACTTGAAGAAGAAAAGAAGAAGGACTGCACCACTTGCTGGAGACCTGTAAGGGCACCTGAAGGGCCAAACCTGCCCTGACTTGTACCCAGGACAAAGAAGTAGACTCCAAGGGTCAATTTGCTAACCTGCTGTTACAGGGCCACACCAATCTACAAGAAGCATTTCCCTGAAGAGAACAGCTGACCAATTCCAACTGGACATGCCCTGGACTCTACTGGTGGCTTCTGCTGGAGTAAGCCTTGATGTCCAAGTGCTGTTCCTGAGGTCCTGAGACCTATGGCTGTGTCAAAGTAAACCTACCAAACAGATTTGACTAAGGTGAGTTGTAGCTGGGCTGAAGATTCAGGTTTCTTTACTTTGAGCTTTTCCACAGCAACAAATCTGTTTAGTGGGCTGTCACGTAAAGACATACAGCACTGTGGAAACCTCTTCAGCTATAGCTTGCAGCCTTGCCCTGCTGGAGGAATCTGAGCTCCAAAAAAGCGACTACGTAAGAACGTGTCAAACTTGACAAGACGAGGGCTCAAAAAATATCCAGCCTGTGAGAGGATGTATCTGGGCATGAATTGTCAATGTTCCCGCCCAGAGCTTTTCTTGTCAAAACCAATAGTTTCACCTGGACCTCATCGAACTGCTATCTGACGATGAGGAGCCCTTTTCCGATACATGCATTGTCCTGCTGAAGGATTTTGACATCTGTTTTCAATACTAAGGTGCTGACTAAAGTTTGGGCAGATGGCTCGTTGTTCCACCAGGGGGATGTACTAAATTATTCCATTGACCTGTTGGAGGGAACATGCACCATATTTTTTAAATGACCACCAAGCTGGAGGTCGGTTATAATGCATTGGCAGGAACCACTGTCAAAACGGTTCCCGTCAATGCATTTTTCTGTTTGATGCAGGGCTTCATCAGCAGAATGGAACCCTGTACAAAACAGGTCCTTTTTTACATTTTGAAAACAAAATCCTAAAATAGGATTTCTTTTAAAAAAATGCAGTGCTCTCCGCACCATGGGGGCCCTCTCCCACAGCAAAGGGAGCATTTAGCAGTTTTCACTGCCCCTTACCACAAGGGTTTTCCTGGCAGTGACAGTCAGTGGACACTGACCTGTAATTCCACCCATCTAAATTAGGTTGGCAGAATGACAGGTCAGCCTCTGCCGGCCCTTACTCTACAGGGCTGTCAGAGAGAATGAATCACAGCAAAGACAGACTAGTCTCCACCATGATTACCCTAAGGTCTGCCCATAATGAATTCAGCAAGTGGACCACATCCTTGGCAGCAAGGATGCTCCATCAGCACGGTGTATCCTTGCTGCCGAAAAATAAATTGGGCCCTAAGCCTAAGGTAAATTTTCCAACGAGGTTGAACCTCTTTGCTGTATCCGACCTGAGCTCCATCACAGCAACTAATTGACCCACATTGTCTTTTAATGCTTTTTTGGTGCTATTTTTATTTAAAACAATAAAAATCCAACCCATGGTTCCCTTAATTTGACTTTTGTAATTTTGGTGTCTGTTTATTAAATTATCTTCTATTTTTAGAAATAGGAGTGGGATTTTATTATGTTGTGTTTTCAAGCTTTTAACTGTTTTGGTACTTCTAAATGCTTTACACAGTTTCATAAGCTAAGCATGTGTGCTCTGTGCCATAGTTACCACGGGTTGAGCTCGGGTTTAAATTACTGATACCTTTTACAGACCTAAGAACCTAACATGATAATGACATTATTACTTGTGGTGGACTTCCACTGACAACTAATGAACAAGTTATTTACTCTCAGTAATGCATTATCTGTTAGAGTCTATCTAGCCACAGGTTTTTTTACCTTAGAATATTCCCCAGGTGTCAGACTGAATCTGGAATTTCATGAATAGTACCTCTGTGGGCTGGTAGGTGGTATTGAATGCCTCTGTATCTGCATTGTCTACTCCATATGTGATGTGTGTGGTGCATGTATAGGAGCTATCCCACTATGCTGGAGTTTGTGACTATTTCTGTGCCAGAACCACAGAGCCACGTCAGTATTTTTGACCAGTGTGCATAATCTATGGTCCTACAAGGACCATGCTAGATGGAAAAGTCCAGTTCACAGAAAGAGAGTGATGCAAGAGTCAGTATGGAATCTGCAGCTAGATAGTCTCTACAGGTGCTACAGAACATCTTTATCTGATAGACTTCTAGCTGGAGATCCCTTCCCATGCGATATATACCAAAGCAATAGCTCCCAGAAGGAAGGCCTGCGAGCTGACTCAGACCAAAAAGTCCTGGATGACCGAATGGTCCAAGTGTCCACCATGACTGACCTGACTGTCAAGGCAGTAGTGTTTGATAAACATGTGCAAGGATGCCCTGTAGTAGTCTGATAGATGTCAAGGACATAAGTTCCACGAGCCAAGGCAGTAGATGCAGCTTTGACACTGGTGGAATGAGACTCCAAGTCCTCACTGGGTTACTTCTTGGATAATGCAGAGCAGATCTTGATGCCGAGTACAGTCCATTGGGAGATGATACGTTTTTGCACAGCTTTCCTCTTTGTCATTCCAGTGAAGCCTACACAGAGATAATCATCCATGTGCTGTTCTTTGGTGCGATCCATATACAGGGACAGTGCCTTTTACGGTCGAGAAGGTAGAGTCTTTCGTCCTCCTTGGAGGGGTGAGGTGGAATGAAGAAGGTTCACAGCATGATGTTTTGACCACCATGGAGAGGTGTCACCACCTTCAATAACAACAAAAAAAGACTTGCTAGCAGAACCATTTTGTCTGGGAAGAGGCTGGTGTATGGAGGGTGAAAAGAAAGAGCCTGTAGCTTGCTGACTCTCCTGAAGGATGTGATGGCCACCAAGAAGACTTGATCATCAGAAGTCATGGAGGGCAGCTACTCATGAGCGTAAAGGGGGAACATATCAAATAGGTTGAAACAAAATTAAGATCCCATTGGAGCATAACATAAGGTTTGGTGGAAACGTGCTGAGGAACTTTCAGAAAATGTGTCACAACAGATGACAAATAAAAAGGGTTCTTCCAGAAACTGCACAAAAAACCCCAGAAATGACTGAAAGATACCCCTTCACTGTGCTTAGAGCAAAGCCTTGATGGGCTAAGGACAAAACATTACAAGTCAATTTGTTTTTCAGCTCACCAGGCCACAAACGTGTGTCAATTGCAAGCGTATAACGTTTTTATTGATGGAGACCTGCTTGCCAAGATGACCTCAAAGACTTTGGGAGGAAGGTTGAAGAACTTCAACTGTTGCCGCTCAGTCTCCAAGATGGAGAGTTTGTAGGTTTGGGGGTAGAACCCTCCCCTGTTGTTGTGAAAAATATTCAACAAAGTTAAAAAAAAGGCCAATCAAAGAATGACTGTGGGATAGCTCTTCTCCGAATCACAGCTATTTCTGGCACAGAAAGAAAAGAACCAATGTTGCTGTGCATTTGTGGCGCTTATATACGAACTGCAACGTCATTTCCGGAGCAGACAACGCCCACGACAGACACGGAGATGATCAACCACCTACTGACGTGCAGGGGTACTGCTCACAAAAAATCTTCCAGATCCAATCTGACACCTTGGGAAAATTCACAGGTAAGGAATCTGCAGCTAGAAGTCTCTAACTGATATTCTAGCTTAGCAGATTGGTCAGTATCACCATTTCTAATGAACTATCACACATCTGCATCTTAGTTGAATTTTCTGGCTGGGTCCCCACAGTAATCAGTTCTTATGGATGGTCTTAATTTGCTGGGTAAAAGACACTGTCAGCTGATAGTACAGAAATTATCTTCTTCCCATTCTGTCGGCTCATGATGACTTTCAGATCTGGCTAATAATCATAGCTTGTATACTTTGGACTAGCCCCCCAAAACAGACTTAAAGGCAACATTGATATTAGCAACTTCACATTTGAGTTTTGAACCTTTTGATGGTTTCAAAATGTTGTGGTCAAGTTCTTCAAGTGGCACTATAGCTTTAATGCCCCATTTTAGGAGCATTTTGCCAGGAAGAAATATATTTTACAAACTGGATGAGGAGCAGATTTTCTGTGATTTCTTTTCTAGACCTCACATTTTGTTTAAAGAATTTTGTGGAAAAAATATCTTGTGAAGAGATCCTTATAAAGATTTGATTTTCAAAATGTTTCTCCTGTTTATAATATAAATAATAATATCCTGAGAACCCTTTAGTTATTAAGGAAAATGCAGAGAATAATAATAGTATGTTCTTGAATTGATTTGTCAGATGCACCTTTCGTCCAAACAGCGGGTACAGTTAGCTTATTGGAAGATTTTTTGACCTGGTATAAACCAGAGCCTTCTCATTTGGACTGTCCATAACCAAATCAGTGGAAAACATTCTTCCAAGATCTGACTCATCATTTATCTCTATTTTGTCCCTTACGTTAGGAGTACTTTTTGCATCATAGGCTACAGAACCACCTTGCATGGGAGATAATTAAGATGTACCAAAGGATTTTGCATTTGCACACAGTGCAAATCTGTAAATTCCACTGTTTGCGAGTGCAAAAATAGCCTTTCACAATCTATGAAAGGCACTACAGTCCCATTTTAGGGCATCACAAAGTTTTGCAATGCCCTAAAATTGAGACTCCAAAAAGGAATAGGAACAAATGGAGATGCAATCCCTAATAGCAATTCCTCAATAGTGATAGCAAATTTAAAAAAAAACAATATTTGGGAATCACTATTTTGTTACATAGCATTTTGAATACAGTAAATAGCTATTCTTAAAATTTGCTATTTAGGGAACGCAAAATGTGAGTTTGATACATCTGGCCCATAGTCTCCCCAAATTGCACCTGACAAACTTCTAGGTCTGAAATCCTCTGCATCTAAGTTTGGAAAAGTCAGGGCTCTCTTCTTTATTAGAACAGGTTTGTGTAATTCCTGTTTTAAGGAGGGCACCTTCTAGTCATAAGTCTTCTAGGAAGGTCTGCCATCCTCTTGAGTCTCCGAATTACAAGAAGTCTCCAATTGTTTGTGTTGTTTTCTACGGTCCTCAGAGTTTATGTTGCCAAAGTTAGTAATCAATAAATTAGTGTAGGAAGCTGGCTCTTTATATGGTGCACTAAAATGAAGTACACCATGCGGAGAGTCCAGAGGATCCCCAATTGGTTGACAAAGATAAGTGTGGATAGTACAGAGGCTCTTTTTTGTGGTAGTGTGGGCGAACAGGTAGGCTTATTAGGTGGCACTACAAACCATTTGTTGTACTCACAGAAGCAATAAATGAGGCACACACTCAGAGAATAAATATGAGACCAATTTAGAAAAAATAACACTTTTTTTCCATTTGTTTTGAAACAAAAAGAAAATGTAAGAGTAATTACTGCTTTTGTTATTATTTCTTACAGGTAAGTAAAGAGTTCAAACATGTGGGCCTTTATGAACACTGCAATCTTATGGTAGGAATAGTCAATAATGCATTAAAGTAAGTACAGTCGGTTTCATGGGTTCACGTTCTGGGTCTAGAAATGTAGAGGCCCTAAGTCCACAGTACTATCAGCAATTCGTTGGGAGCTCCCCAAATTCCACCAGGAGCAGGGTGCTGGTGAGGATGTAGCTGGGCACTCTATGGAGAAGGGGGTGGGGGCACTTGGATATAGGCTGTAAAGGGGGAGAAGCCCAAGAGCTCCCAAACGGAGGCTTAGGTTGCCAGGGGTTTCAGAACAAGGGGGCACTGCCGGCTCTTCAGGACCCGGGCCAGGCAGCTTGGTGTAGAGTGGATAGGGGAGCTGGGCCCTATGCACCAAGATGCTCCTCGCAGTCAGGGCCAACAGCTGGCAGGTGCAAAATCAAGACTGAGGGTCCCTCACGATGTTAGTCCTAATGGTTCTGACGTCCCATGAGGGCCACTTGGTCCTGGTGCAGTGGGAATCTAGAATGGACCCTCACTGTTGGTGCTTGATGCAGGGTGTCAGTTCCGGTTGGTCCTGGTGTCATCACTCTTAATGGTGGGGACAGTTCTAGCCCTCCAGACCACAGGCACCTCCTCTTGGTTTTTTGTGGTGTTGTTTGGGGCTGGGGCGCTTCAAGGCGGTGGACCGGTCTCTGCTTTTCGGTGCCTGAAGATTGCAGAGAAGGAGCTCCTCTACTCCAAGAGAGACAGGTAGCGATTTTCGGGATGATGGCAGGATACCCAAGGCTTTGGTAGTTCTCCAGCTTTTCAGGACGAGTCACTCTATCGCGATTGTCGAGAGAGGTGCGGACAGGCAGGGTTTCAGGTCAAAAAGTCCACAGCTCTTCTGCTGTTCTCGCCAGGCAGTGACTCTTCTTCGTCCTTCTTCTCTTAATCCATTGAGTTCCTGGGTTCACAGGTGCCACCTAAATACTCAATTTAGGTATGTTACAAGGAGTGCCAGGCAGCAGCCAATGGGTTGCTCATCTTTAGGGTGACTGCCTCCTCTATATGACCACTTTTGCTGTGAAGTGGGCATAACCTTGACCATAGAATATTAACTCCATCCAAAATAAGATGGAGGAATTGGAAAAGTGGTGTCCACTTCAGCTTGTACACTTTAAGGGTGGGACTGGCATGAAGTGGGCACACCTCCTAAACGTACTAATTTCCTCACCTGTCTTGCTGCTAAGAAGTGGGGTCAAGACAGGGGGGTGGTCTTCTCCTCCATCTGGAGAGACCTGGGTGGCATAACAAAGGCGGCTGGCCCTTTGAAGCTTCCTGCCCTGGAAGCTTCTTGCCTGGAAGAGGTGATAACATTTCTGCCCAGAGCAGGCTTTGTTCCTGGCCTCCGAGAGCGCTGGCTCTCACTCACGAGGTCACAAAATCTGTCTAGAGAGGCTGTGCTTGTTCAGACCAGTCAGTCAACACACTAGCAGTTGATTAGGTTTCAGAGGGCAAAGGTGCGCTCTGGCTGCATGTATTAATAAATCCATCACTGGATTCAGTAAGGGTTTATTAATATGAGATGTTTGATAACAAACATCCCTATGTTCAGAGAAGTATTCATATAGTTGCGGAACACGTATTGGCCAGTGTCTAGCACATGTACTTAAAATGGCTTCCCTGTCCACTAACTATGTCTAAGAATCGACAAATACATAGTAGGTGCATATCTGCTCATGCATGTATGTCCACACGTGTGATATAATGCACCTTGCCTTAGGGCTATAGGCCTGCTGTAGGGGTGACTTACAAATATCACATGCAGTGACAGAGGACCTGGCATGCGGAGATGTGTGACAATTTGTGTTTTCACTTGTCTGCACCAAGACAAGCAGCCTGCGATGGCAGCACTGTGTGTATTTGGTGAGAAGTCCCTGAGGGTGGCACAATTCGTGCTGCAGCCCTTAGGGGGCCTTTCTGTATTACCTCAGGCTCATGGTACCATTTACCAGGGACTTACAGAGAGTGCTAAAGCTTATGTCAACTGGGATAAACACCTGTACTGGGGACCTGGTTAGCAGAAACTCAGGCAAAATCACATCAGATACCAGGCAAAAAGTGGGGGCTAACCATGCCAAAAAAGAGTGCTTTCCCACAATTAGACAGTAGAGCTTTGTGCAGTCAGAATTCGTATGAGCATGGAACTTGTAGTTGTCACAAAAGTTAATCACAGACCCACTGCAAGATTTGCCTGTTAATTCTGCATCAGACACAATGGTAGTAGCTGGTAAAGAACACTGATTTTTTGTTGTTTTGTATCCTCTGTAGTTAACAATCTAGATTTTTCAAGAGCACCTTTTTATCTTGGTGTTATTTCATATGCTAATAAGAAACAGGGGCTGCCCATTTAACCACCTGGAACAAGGGGGCATCAAGAGAGAACAGATTAGTCCAAGCAGAAACACTCAATTAATATAACTTAGCAGTTATGATTTTCTGACATAATACAGACAAAATAAATACCAGCCACAAATTCACCTTAGGTTATGCCTGACAAATCATACAACTGATTGATAAATTACAAAAATCAAATTTATGGGCTCGATTGCCTATCGAATCTGGCACCATGTCCTCCATTATGCACATTCTTCTATCAACTCTCTTCAATTAAAACACCATATCCTTTAAGGCCACTGCTGTTTGAGCATTCATTTTTGACACTGGCGTTTTAGACGCAATCAGAGACTCGAGTTCTACCCACTGCTCTCATTTTCTCATGACAGCACTGGCTGGGTCGGTGGCGTTGCTGCTATTCTGGCCTCCTAAACATTAGAACTCAAAGTGTCTTCCTTGGTGGAAGAGTTAATAGCGAAATCCATATAACTATTGGTTGGCATGGGATGGAAAACTGAGGTACAAGTATTCCTCAAAGCAACATTCTCTGTGTCTAGGTTAAGCAAACCACCCATTATATTTTCGCCTGAACAGACATCAGCTAAATGATGGGAAAAGGAAGTCCCTGCCCCTAGAAATCGGTTCGCAGAGCAGGGAGGATGGGTCGATCAGTACCAGATTAGGTGTTACAGAAGGTAAGTTACTATCCCCTGAGGTGGGTCTGCAAACCAATGTCAAAGAAAAACCTGCAGGACTAAACAGGCAAAGTACAGATCTGACTGTCCAGGCAGTAGTGATGTCCACGTTGCTGCCTGACAGATGTCCAGGGCTGGAACGCTGCTTGCTAACGCAGTGGTCACAGCTTTAGCTCTGGTGGAATGAGCTTGCAAGCCCTCACGAGGTTGCAGTTTGTCCAGTGCGTAGCAGATCCTAATGCAAAGTACAAACCATCTGGAGATGGTCCACTTCTGCACAGCCTGACCTTTCTTCGCACCCACATACCCCATGAAGAGTTTGTCACACCCAGAACTCTTGTACGATCAAAGTACAATGCCAACATTTTATTTGGGTCCAGTGGTGCAGTCTATATTCTTCCTTAGAAGGATGTGGGAATGTATAAAAAAACAGGCAAGATGAAAGAGTGGCCTTCATGAAAAGATGTGACCACTTTTGGTAGAAAAGAGGCTCTAGTGTGAGGCACCACTTTGTCAGGATAGATGGAGGGGTAGGGCGGCTTAGATGATAAGTCCTCCAGCTCACTCTGCAGGCAGATGTAATAGCCGCAAGGAAGGCTGTTTTCAATGTGGGACGTCTGAGGGGATAGCTCTGAAGAGGCTCGAGAGGAGCACACATAAAAAAAAAAAATCCCACTGGGGCATAATGAATGGAGACGAAGGGAAGAGATGAGTAAGGCCTTTGGAGGAACCTATGTATAATAGGGGACTTGAACAAAGAAGGTTGATCAGGCAACCAAAAGAATGCAGAAATGGAACATAAATAGCCCTTCAGAGTGCCCAAAGCACAGTCCTGCTGGGCAAGTGAAAGAATAAACAGTAGAAATTCAGAAAGAGGGACAGAAAGGGGAACAAAAGACTTGTTTGGCACAATGCCACAAACTGTTTCCAATGACAGGCGTATACGGTTTTGATGGAGGGCTGCCCAACTGCCAAGATGATGTCATAGACTTAAGGAGGAAAGTCCAAAGCTGTCAACTGTTGCAGCTCAAGCTCCACGCAAAAAGGTGGAGTGTGGACAGGTTTAGATGTCCGGAACTCAATGAGACAGCCTCTAACTCAGCGGGCCCCAAAGGTGCACCAGTAGGGTAGGACTTGCCAAAAATGTGGTGCGTTGCTTCATAATTTATTTATTTTTGTTGTTGAGTGGGGATGCTCTGGCTCCAGGAACTTTGGGGAGGTGCGAAGGCGGCCCAGGCACTGGTTCCAAATAATGAGGTCTAGAACGCTGATGCTCCATCATTGTGTCGGCCGACGGATGAAGAGAAGTTGAAGAGCACTTTGATGTCTTACTTTTTTTCTTGTGCTTCAACTGACCCGCTCACCCCAGGGACTTGGAGTGGGATGACTACTTTGGACTCTGTGACCCGTCCAGGTACCTTCCTCTCGACTGAGACTTCAGCCTGCCGGAGTTGTGTGCCGGGTTATTATCAACTTTAGGGACTGCTCCCTCAAAGTCTTCAGATGCATGACATGGCATTTGGAGCACGACTTCAAGTTGTGGTCACGCTATAGACACCACATGCATGCAAGGTGCAGACCTGTCACGGACATCGCCCGATGACAGGAACCGCAGGGCTTGAATCCAGCCTTCGTAGGCGACATCTCCTGACACACCAGGAGTGATCTAAAAAATGAATTTGAAAGTCTAAAAAGACCAGTCAAAAAAACTACTTAGGGGTAGCTCCCTTAGGGTCAGCGCTGGGTTGTGCAGAAAATACAAAACGGAGGTCGACAGGCCTTAGTGGCGCTTATATAGGGATTGCAACATCATTTCTGGCATGAACAAAGTACATTGAGCTGACTGATGCCACCTATTGCGGGTGCACGGTTACTGCTCACGGAAACCTTCCCGATACAGTCCGATGCCTGGGTAGAATTAAAAGGTAAGGAATCAAGCTAGAAGTCTCAATCAGGTAACAATTTTTATCTTGGCTCTGTCCATACCCTCGGATGTAGAGCCCCCACATAATTTGCAAAACTAGTGTGTAGATTTCCAGATTGGGGCTTTTCTAGATTGGAAAGCAGACCACTCCACAGAACGGGGTGGAAGGAGTACGGTGAGAAATCTGCAGTTAGATAATCTTTCCGATCTTGGTCTACACTGTCAGACGTGAAATTACAGTATAGCAGCTTGCAGCCTTCCAGATTTGGCTTCTTATTAATTGGCTGAATGAGGTAATTCCACGGAATGCAGAGGATGGGTGACAAATGAATGGTTAAGTAGAGTCACTATCAGAAAAGGAGGTACCGAAGGTAACTTGCTCTTCTGATTCAGATATATCCCCTTAGGGATAGATACCAAAGCAGTGCTTCCCCATGGAGGTGGATTTGCAGAATGGCTCAGATCAAAGTCCTGCAGGATTAAGCGAGCAAAATCTCTTCCCGTCAGACTTAGCTGACAGAGCAGTAGTGCTTCATGAACATGAGGACCGATGTCCATGTCGTAGGCAGAAAGATGTCAATGACAGGCACTCTGCATACTACATAGTGGTAGCAGCCTTGGCTCTGGTGGAATGGGCTCTCATCCCATCTGGAAGTTACTCCTTGGATGATGCAGAGCAGATCCTAATGCAGGGGACTATCCATGTTGACAAAGTCCTTGTCTGCACTGCCTTGCTTTGATTCATCCCAGAGAACACCACAAAGAGCTGATGATCCAGCAAATATTCTTTGGTGTGATCTATGTAAAAGTTTAAAGTTCTTTTAGGGTGCAGCCAATCGAATGTCTCCTCCAGGGGTGCAGGTCGGGGTGAGGAGGGATAAGGTTGGAAGAGTGATGAATTGTTCAATCTGACAAGCCAAAATAACTTAGGCAAAAAGTTTGCCTTGGTCCGCAGTACCACTGTCTGAGAAAAAAAAAAAAAGTGATGTAAGATGGATGCACCAAAAGAACTTTGAGCTCACTCAGATGAGCTGAGGTGGCAGTGACCTGGAATACAGTCTTCAAAATCAGGATATATAATGAACAGCTGTACACAAGTTCAAAAGGCAGGTGCACGAGGAACCAAATTAATATCCCTCTCTGGCACCACAAAGGCTTTGGGAGAAATAAATGAGTCAAACCTTTCAAACATCTCTTCACAAAGAGTGATTTGAACATAGCACGTTGGCCCAGCAAATATAAAAAGGCCAAAAGGGTCACATTTAACCTTTAATAGTTAATTCAGTTTTGAGACATTCTGCAGATCCTGAGCTACAAGCAGTCATTGCCCTCATTGGCTACTTTAAGGGCGGTCATTTTTTAGGTCCTAATGGCAATGACCATATGTCAGAATATGCCTAATATCAGTAGCTGACAAGAACAGCACAAGGGCCCTTCCCTTCCCCCAAAGACAGAGATGGATGCAGCGGTATGAGGACAGGAAGCTGTCTCTTTCTTATTTGGAACAATCTGCACCTTGCTGGCGTTATGTAGGAGAGCTTCTCCACCTGGCTTATTTCCCACTTGAAGTGGTTTATAGCAGACTAGGTCTGTTACTAAATTGTTAGTATTATTATTATTATTATTATGCCACAACTGCGGGACTGCCGCTACCTCAGCCAGTCCTCTTAAATTATAGACACCACCACCACTCTGTCTCGACTCTCCTCACTATATAAAAAGACCACTGGTACCTAGAAAGATTTAGAAGGTAATGTCTTCAGCTGGAGGAATCTTACAGACTTGGGGTATCATACACATGTCTTGGCTCCAGTGCCCGGGGGTCCAGCTCTCGCTTCTTGCTACTATTGTCAGGGGCCACAAGCCACGCTGGCCTTTGCAGTCAGGACTTTACCCTCACCTGCACCAGTTTCCTGGCCAACCCACATTTGCTGCATGCCTTGTGATGGCTCCCCATCAGGAGTAACCAGGCTAGCGGAAAGCTCAGGATCCAGATGAAGGAAGGTGGCCTAGCAATATTCAGAGCTGGGACTCTGAACCCAGAGGGCAGGAGCAATCTGGCTGCTTCTGGGATCCTCGCTGATGCTGGTGTCGACATACAGGCATCAATCTACTCAATAAACAAGTTACTTACATTCGGTATTGCCTTTTCTGGTGGATACATTAGCTACCTCTGGATTCCTCACCTAAAGAATTTTCCCCACGCGCCAGCATTTGATGGAAATTTTTCTTCTAGCTCTGCATGTCGACGATGACGTCACAATTGCCTGACTCCAACGCGACGTCATATGATGTCATCCAGGCAATAAGAGGTCGATGTGCAGTCGTCAGTTATCACCATTTTTTACGTGCCTTTGAGGCGAACAGGAGAACATGGACACTAGAGATGTGATACGAATACATCAAACTTATATACCAACATTTATTTCCACTAATATGAAACATAACCAATAGAAATAAACAATCCACTGCATACAATCCTACAAAACGAAATTTACGCAGAAATATATACATGTCCTTTTTTTATATATATATATATATATATATATATATATATATATATATATATATATATACACACACATAAACAAATAGATACACATATATAAATCAGTGCATCAGTATATACATATGTACAACAAACGGGTACTCACCCAAGGAATTCTTGGTAAGACCAGTCAGGCAACAGAGAGGCGGGTGGGACCGTGAGGAATCCACAGGTAGCTAATGTATCTACCAGAAAAGGCGTACCCGAAGGTAAGTAACTTGTTCTTCTGATGGATACAACTACCTGTGGATTCCTCACCTAAAGAATAGAGTCCCAAAGCAGTACTGCACTCGGTGGTGGGTGCCTGAATGGTCAAACCAAGAAATCCTGCAGCACTGAGCGTGCAAAATGGCCATCCCTCCTAACTTCAGAGTCCAAACAATAATGCTTGGCAAAAGTGTGGAGGGATGCCCAAGTTGCCGCCTTGTAGATGTCAACCACAGGAACACCTCTAGCTAAGGCTGATGAAGCCGCCTTAGCCCTAGTGGAATGGGCTCGTAGCCCCACAGGAGGTTCCTTTTTGCTAAAGAATAACACAATTTGATGCAAAGAATGACCCACCTGGAAAGTGTTCTCTTGTGGACAGCTTTGCCTTTTCTCTTCCCCACGTAACCAACGAAGGGCTGATCTTCCTGTCTGAACTCCCTCGTCCTGTCGACGAAGAAGCTCAACGCTCTTCTTGGGTCAAGTCGGTGAAGCCTCTCTTCCTCCTTGGATGGATGAGGAGGATAGAAGGAAGAAGGAGTGATAGACTGTCCTAAATGAAAGGGTGTAACAACCTCCGGTAAGAAAGCCGCCTTGGTCCTTAACACCACTTTGTCCCTGTAAAAGGAAGTATATGTGGGTTCCAACGAAGAGCCTGGAGCTCACTTACTCTTCTAGCAGATGTTATAGCAACCAGAAAAACAGTTTTTAAAACCAAAAGCCTCAATGGACAAGAAGGCATCTGTTCAAACAGTGAACCCATAAGAAAGGTTAACACTAAGTTCAAATCCAACTGTGGCATAACGAATGCAGTGGGCGGAAACTTGTTAGTGAGACCCTTAATGAACCTCAAAACAAGTGGGGACTTAAACAGGGAGGGTTGGTCTTGAAGGCACAGAAAGGCCGACAGCGCAGATAAATAACCCTTAACAGTGGCAACTGCACAACCCTTCTGCGCCAGGGATAACGCAAACGACAGTATGTCAGATAAGTGGGCACAAAAGGGATCAATTTGATTCTCTCCACACCACCTCACAAATTTAGCGCACCTGCTTGCATAGATAGATTTGGTGGAGTGTCGCCTGGCTGATAATATAACTTCCACCACTTCAGGTGGGAGAGAAAAAGTACTCCGATTGCCGCGTTCAATCTCCAGGTATGTAGGTGCAGGCTCTGGAGGTGGTGGTGTAGAACCTGCGACTGCAAGAGGAGGTCTGCCCTGTAAGGGAGACGGAGTGGAGGGCACAGAGAGAGTTGGAGGAGGTCCCAATACCATAACCTTCTTGGCCAACCTGGAGCTATTAAGATGACTTAGGCCCGGTCTTGGCGGATCTTCCTCAAGACTCGAGGAATCAAGGGTATGGGGGGGGGAAACGCGTAAAGCAACTGACCCTTCCAGGACATCTGAAACGCGTCCCCTAAAGCTCCTTGCATCGGATACTGGAGGCTGCAGAATGACGGGCAGTGTGCGTTCTCCCGAGTGGCAAAATGATCTATCTGTGGATACCCCGACACCTGGAAGATGTAAAGGACCAGGTCCGGATGAAGACGCCACTCGTGATCGGTCGAGATACGCTGAATGAGACTGTCCGCACGCACGTTCAGCACTCCGGCCAAATGGTTTCCTACCAATCAAATCCGATGGTCCTGAACCCAGGACCAGAGTCGAAGAGCTTCTCTGCAGAGAAGGTACGACCCCACTCCTCCCTGTTTGTTTATATACCTCATCACGGTAGTGTTGTCCGTCAGGACTTGAACCGACCAACCGCGAAGGGAAGGGAGGAAGGCCTTGAGAGCCAGACGTATTGCCCGCAATTCGAACAGATTGATGTGAAACCTCTATTCCACTGGAGACCAACGACCTTTAACCTCCAGGTCCCCCAGATGAGCTCCCCACCCTAGAGTGGAGGCATCCATTATAACTGTGGCCACTGGAGGTGGCAGCGAGAACGGCTTTCCTTGAGAAAGGTTGCCGTCTGCAGCCCACCCTTGGAGATCCCCTGCAGCATCTCTGGAGATCTTTATTGATTCCTCGAGATCTCCTTTGTGTTGAAACCACTGCCTGCGGATGCACCACTGAAGAGCCCCGATGTGCCAGCGTGCATTAGTGACCAGCAGAATGCAAGAAGCGAACAGACCAAGCAGACGAAGGACCTTGAGGACTGGAACGACCGCTCCATTCTGGAACATTGGAATCAACACCTGAATGTCCTGAATCCGCTGCGGCGGAGGAAAGCCCCGATTCAATGTTGTGTCCAGTACTGCCCCTATGAACAGGAGGCGCTGAGAGGGCTCCAGGTGAGATTTGGGCACATTCACCGAAAAGCCCAGATCGAACAACAATTGAGTTGTCGACTGCAGGTGACGCCGCAGGAGCTCTGGAGACTTGGCATTGATCAACCAATCGTCCAGATAAGGGAATACTGCTATCCCCCTTCATCTGAGCACTGCTACAACCATCGCCATCACCTTCGTGAAGACTTAAGTTGCTGAAGTAAAACCAAACAGAAGGACCACAAACTGATAGTTTTGCGACCTCACCACAAACCGGAGATACTTCCTGTGCGTCTTGAGAATCGGGATATGAAAGTAAGCATCCTGCAAGTCGACAGACACCATTCAATCTCCTTTGTTCAACGCCAAAAGAACCTGTGCTAGGGTCAGCATTTTGAACTTCTGCTTGAGGAACCAATTCAAAATCCTCAGGTCCAGGATTGGCCTCAACCGACCATCCTTTTTGGGGATCAGGAAATATCTTGAATAACAGCCCTGACCCCTCTCCTGCTCTGGAACCAACTCTACTGCACCTTTTGACAAAAGGATTAGCACTTCCTGTTGTAGTAAACGAAGATGGTCTTCCGAACAGAAGGATGGGCGGGGAGGGATGGCAGGGGGAAACTCCCGAAAGGGAAGAGTATAACCTTTCCCCATAATATCGGTAACCCAGGAGTCCGATGTTATTGACTCCAACATGTGAAGAAATTGAGACAGTCTCCCCCTTACAGGAGATGCATGTAAAGGGAGTGATGGAGGACTAAGGCTGCTTTCCTTGCTGCACCCCTCTGGAGGAAGAGGCAGAGTGCTGCTGGGTGGCCCCTCTAGTACGAACTCTACCCCTGCCTCTGAATAATCTATAAGGGTGAGCTGCCGAAGGTTGATGACCTGCTGCCTGGAATCTCTCTCAAAAGGAAGAGCCACGCCCAAACCCACTAAACTCCTAAACGATCTTAAGGAAGTGGAGGTGGATGCTTGCAGTCCCAAAGATCTTGCCGTGGCCCTAGTCTCCTTGAACCGCTCCAAGGCAGAGTCAGATTTTGCCCCAAATAGTTTATCCCCATCAAAGGGCAGGTCGAGTAGGGTTGTCTGCACATCGGGAGAGAATCCTGAAGACCTTAGCCAGGCATGTCGTCGTGTCGCTATGGACGTGCCCATAGCCCTGGCCACAGAGTCCGATGTGTCAAGCCCAGATTGAATAACCTGGGTCGCCGCTGCCTGAGCGTCCGCCAAAAGGTTAAGCACCTCCTGAGGCAATGCAGAGTGTGTCTTGGCCTCGTCCATGAGAGCATAAACGTACCTTTCCAGGATACAGGTAGCATTTGTAGACTTGAGGGCCATGCTACATGAAGAGAACACCTTAGCAGATTGGTCCATTCTCTTGGAAATCCTGTCTGCGGGAACCCCTGGAAAAGTTCCCAGAGCAGAGCGAGAGGAGCATGAAGCCTGCACTACCAAACTCTCCGGAGTCGGGTGTCTGGACAAGAACGCTGGATCTCCAGGAGCGACTGATACCTCCTCGCCACAGACCTGTTTACTGCCGTCGAAGTCACAGGCTTCTTCCCAACATCCATTATCTGGTCAATAAGCGCCTCATTAAACAGAAGAAGGGGCTCTGCCACAGCTGGTGAAGAATGCAAAACCTCAGTGAGAATGTTTGTCTTAACCTCCGCAGCTAGAAGAGGAAGGTCAAGAAAATCCCCCGCCTTCCTGACCATCGAAGGGAAAGAGGCAGCCTCCTCAGTGTACTCCCCCGGAGAAGCCAAGTCCCACTCCGGAGAAGTGTCCACACCGCTAGCCGTGTCCAAGCCTTGCAGGTCTCCCAGTGGCTCCACAATCTCACCCTCCTCCAAGAGCTGCTTCTCATACTCCTGCTCCTCTAGTAGTCTCAGAGCCAACCTCCTGGAGAGGAGCCTGGATTCAATCCCTGGCATTGATAAGGCATCAGCCGACGTTGAAGACCTCGGACGGCGTCGACCATCGGTTTCATCCGACGCCAGATCCATCGGCGCCGTAGGCTTCTTCAGAGTAGATTGAAGCTGCGGTGAACTCACAGGCGCCGGGGCAGTAGACATCCTTGGCGTCACCGGTCTCCTAGGCGACGCCCTTGGTACCGGCACAGAACCAGCACTTCCCGAAGGAAGGAAAGGTATGAAGGGCATCGGTCTGTATGAAGCTGGACCACCCATGCCATAGGCCAATGGACCCGAAGGTCATGAACACCTCCCGGTGCATTGGTCGCAAAGATGTTGAACATCGCATTAAGAAATGCGGCAGGGTCTGTGTCTGGCGCCGGGAACGCCGGATAACCTTGCGGAGCCGGTGTTGGCTCGGGCATCTCCATCTGCGCCAGAGAGACCTTCGGCTCCTGGTGAGGATTGACTTTGAAGACCGACAGAGAAGATATCGGAGAAGTTGGAGTCGTCGGAGGAGTCACAGTTGGACTAACTTTCCAAGTTATTCGAAGCCGAACAGACGGCGACCTCGAGCGGGAACGGTCCTTACTTGACCGGCGCCGTGATTCATGCCGGCGTCGAGAGTCTTGATGCCGCCTGTGAGATTTCGAGGTCTTGGAAGAAAACTCACGGTGATGTTTCTCCTTCTTCTTAGACCTTGCCGGGAACAACTTGGCCTCCCGCTCCTTAAGAGACTTCGGATTCATGCGCTGACATGAACCGCACGCTTCGAGTTCCTGGTCAGAGCTCAGACACCACAAACAATTCTCGTGTGGGTCTGTGACCGACATTCGACCTCCGCATTCCCTACAGGGTTTAAAACCCGACTTCCTTGGCTGCGACATTGTTACACACGAAGTGAAACAGTAGCTCCCTGGTAGCCTTGAAGAAAAAAACATTACTCGAAAGCACGGAAAAAAAAGAACTGACGTCTGCACGTCGACGAGGACCTCTTATTGCCTGGATGACGTCATACGGCGTCGCGTGGGAGTCGGGCAATTGTGACGTCATCGTCGACGTGCAGAGCTAGAAGAAAAATTTCCGTTGAATGCTGGCGCGTGGGGAAAATTCTTTAGGTGAGGAAACCACAGGTAGTTGTATCCATCAGAAAGTTCACTTTCTCCAATAGCCAGAAAAGTGAGTGCCCCACAGACACGTCATGGTAATGTACACACACACACACACACACACACACACACACACACACACTGGACCTACATGGCCTCCTATGACCGTCTATCTCTACTCAGTCTTGCAAATTCACATAGTAACACTATGCTAGGAAACAAGAGGGATAGCAACAGCCAGAGTGAAGTCACTTGAGTTTGGGGCTGCAGGGGGCAGAGTGAAAGTGCGTGATCTGTGTGCATGAGCAGCTGAAGAGAGAAGGAGTTGGGTCCACAAGTGAGACAGACAAGTGCCTCATTTTTTATGGAAATGAGTGTACATGTAGGCATGTGTTTCTTTAAGTGTGTATACAATTGTGCAAATGCATATACATTGGTATCTGTATGTCTGAGTCTCATTGAGTCCCTCCCTTGAAGCCATGTCTGTCACGTCAGACGGCGCGAGCCGTACATTCGGCTCAGGCTGCTGCATGTGGCCCTCAGACACGCCGCGCCCCCAGTCTCCTCTGCACTATCCGAGGCCCCAAATTGGGCCTGGGGCCTTGTTTCTTTATAGCGCGGCGCGCCTGCAAACTCACATAGCCTCCCCCACTCACCTGTTATTGTTGTCCTTCTTTTCTGTCGCCCTCGTTTGTTCTTCCCTTTATGTTTTTTCCTTTTCCCCCCTCTCTTCTCAGCATGCATTGGTTTCCTACTCACTATGGTCCCTTGTCCATCACTTTCTATGCATCTTTCCCTATCCAATATGGTGTCCTTACACTTCCTGCTGGCCGCTTCCTGTTTTATGGGTATTTAAGGGCTGTGATTCTTGTTCTCCTTGCGCTGCAACACTTTGTTTGGATGGTGTCTTCGCTCCTTCTCCCTTGTGTCAGATACTGGTTACGTTTTGTTCCAGTGTTTTTTTTGTTCATTTTCGGTCTTGTATCCTACGTATTGATTTTTGCTTTTGTTGAAGGAAATTCCTTTTTGAGGTTTTTTCCCTTTTTCAGGGTTTTTTCCCTCTAGCACTACTTCTGAAGGACACAGACTGCCCTTGGCGTTCCTATCGCCTGCAGCACCGTGGCTACCAGAAAGAGTCGCCCCTACCTGGGCCAAGGCAGGACGTTCAAGAACAAGAACCTAGTCACTCGTTCAGTGGACTCGAGGCTCAAGCACCGTGTAAGTCGTGACAATGTCATGGTGTCACATACTAAACAATGTCACCAAATGTATCTGATATCACTCGTTCTGAGGGATTTATCAAATCAAATGCTACTCATTCTCGACATATTTGGTCTACTAGATCTAAACATAGTAGAATAGCAGTCACTCAACACCACTGACATAATTATGGCCTTCCTTTACACAATGTTCACTACTTGTGGCATAATAATAGTCATGATGGACAATGTGGGCACTGCTTTATTGTGTCCAGTCCTGGCACAATGGTGGCCCATGAATAATGTTGGCTGATGCAGGCATATTATATTATAGGCATCATTAGGAATTTGATGACTATTCCTGACATGTGATGGCAATGCATGGACATGTAACACAGACTGAGCCTGACTCACACCTTTGGGTAAGTTTGCTACTTTTTTTGTATTCACAAATTCCAAATTACTACTACTAAAAAAAACAAGCATTTGCAATGCAATACGTCTCGTGCTTGCTTGAGTAAGAGGTATTTGCATGGTATATTCCGGACTGGACATTTCTTGCCACATAAATTTAAAATAAAAAGTAAAACAGAAGTTTGCTCGCAGTCAAACGTATTACTGACAAAAATGCAATTATCCATGCAACAGGGTCCATTTGATGCAAAGCGCTCGACTTCTGCCCAGCGAGATCGTACTGCGTAGGACATAAATAAAAAAGGTAGTCCAGAAACCATACGGAAAACACGGAGCCTTTGATGTTTTCAGTAGTTGGCCAGTGCGATCGAGGGGGGCTAAACACCGGAAAAGGCATGACGTATGCATGCCTTCCACTAATTAAATCAATCAAATTTTAAAAGGCAAGCTCACAAACCAACCAAACTCATGGGCGTGCGGTCGGTGTGGTTACAAGCCCATAGAGAGATTACAGCAGGGACAGAGCATTTTGATTATTTCTATTCATTATTTTAATAATTGTTTATGCACATTAACAAATTATTTTGTCCTTCAGGTTGGAATATATTCTTTAGTAGTAACTTAACACTCTGAGGTTGGAATACCGAAAAATAGTAAAGTAACAAAAAAGTGTATACATACTCAA
Source organism: Pleurodeles waltl (assembly GCF_031143425.1). Lineage (NCBI taxonomy): Eukaryota > Metazoa > Chordata > Amphibia > Caudata > Salamandridae > Pleurodeles > Pleurodeles waltl. Next base: position 484,288,178 of record NC_090438.1, on the reverse strand, counting down.
AAGTCTAAACTCCTTTGGACCAATATGTCCATGTGAGATATTTTGTACAAATAAGCACTTGATTAAAAAAAAACAAAAAAAAAACAAAAAAAACACACTAGCTGATGATTTAACTATTTATTTACTAAAAATGAAAACTGTTTTTTTGAGGGTAAAATTAGTTTTTTCCTCAGAAAGAAAGGTTTTTCTTTGGGGAACATTGCTTACCCAAATATAAAATGTGTTTTTAGAATGTGATGCACTGATGTTTAAAGACCAAATGGTTGTATTTCCTAAATAAATGTAATGCTGATATTTGAATGATAATTCATGCTGAGTTGAGGGATGAATGGCTGTGGTTACGTCCTTTCGGCAAGTATGCACTTGTTGCTACGGCTGTTTAAATCATTTGTTGAACGAAGGATTTTCGTATTAATAAAGCTTTTCGTGGCATTATTACTATGGTAATAATGCCTACGGATTATTTTAATAGTGATTTTAATTACATTTTAGTAGCTCTGGAATGAGCTTCCCTGACCAGAAGTAGCTCTCATTATACAAACGGTTACAGGCTCCTGATTTTAAGTATTAAGAATATCATTTAGAAGTGACTAAGCCTGTCAGTAAAAGTGACAAGATAATATTAATTTCTGGAAAAAGTGAAAACTGATCAAAACGTTTCTCCAGATGAGAAATTATATTAAAAGTCTACATCAAAAGCGTCATACAAGGCAATAAAAAACTTTGTGTAAAATGTGTTCTAACTATTCTTCTTCGTTTTGCACCATCAGTGTATGTGGACAGTGATTTCACTGCACCCTTTGCGTTGCATATGACCTCTTTACTTATATACTTATTGCTCCTAATTTTCCACATACCCTGTTAGCAGACTGACAGAGTAAAGAGGCACGAAGTCCTAAACTGAGAGAGATCTCACTCTCAGGACCACAAATATGTAACGTTTAAAAGCAATGAAGTTCATTGTACAGCTTTTCATGTCTGATGCAAGCAAAAATAATCATCTTGAATGCAAAACAAAAAAAAAACACTTTATTGTTGCAAAAGGAACGACCGAACTTAAATCGAATGGTTTTTTTTGTTGATTTTCCAACGTATAAAAGTTTTTGCCATGAATTATTAACCATAACTTCAAAAGAGAGGTAATCAGAACTAATCAAAGGCAATTCGAAAGCTGCGCTCCTGGTCTTTGCGCCGGTTATCGCAGACTTTTGTTACTTCTTCCACCTTTCTCTGCAGCAGTGCTGTAGGATAGAAAAATATCAATGTATGGCGGGAAAATAAATAAGGAAAATTCAGGGTTTAATTTTTATCTTTTTGTTTACTAGTCAACAGGACACATAGGAATAACACAGTAATCAGACAATTAATGTATATAATGAGAAATAAAGAAGACTGAGGAAACAATTTTCCAAGCATTCTGCACTTGAACAAATTCACAATAATAATTTTAACATGTGCCAACTGTGCTCTGTGTATGTGTGTAAACTACACATGCACACGCATCTTTCCTCGGCCCAATTTGCACACAAATTCCATCGCATACCTTATTTTGGGAGGGATGCACTGATATCGGTGCCAGGCATGCCTCCTGTCCCCCAGAACAGCAGTCCTGATCTTCTGCAGGGGTCCCATCCGGGAAGCTGCATCTCACGTAGGACAGAAATATCCACTTTCATACCATACTCCGTGCAGCACAGGTTATGATATCATAACGGAAGTAATTTACATTTCTACGCCTAACTTTTAGGTTGAAACCTGATTATTTCTATTGACAAATATGTCCCTTTAAGACCGTACATGTAAAAGTGCTCCAGTGTATGATCTTGGCGAAGTTTCACAGTGGTGACTATGCGTTGTGACAAAAGTGATAATGAGGATTGAAGTGACAACTCACGAATATGAAAAATACTTGGCTTTGTGTAAGTTTGGAGAGAGGCAATCATCACTTTCATAATATGGGTGATGAAAATGTTCATTTCTACAGTGCAAGCAAATATATTTAAGCTAATTGTAGCTCTCATGCGCCCAGTCAGTTACAATAGAAGATTTTGTTTAGGCGAATGAATATTATTTATACCAAAACTGAAAAGTGTGCACTGACGACGAAAATGAGTGTATTTTCAGAACTCTTGAGATGATGTTAGGAGAAATATGGCTGAATTCCCAAAATAATTTTAAAGCTGATAATTGAACTATAATCATGTGGCGCTGGGGAGACATTACTAATATGATTACATTAGTGCCACAAGCATTGCAGTTATGCTGTTATGTATTACCTATGTAAAGGAATTCCAAATTAGCAACCCTGCTTGGTGCGCTAAAGTAATCACTGCTTGTAATCTTCAATAGGGTGACTGCTAACATAATCCTGTCTAATGTGGTCACTATTACAACACAAATAATATTAGTAGCTTGGGATAATTTTCATTTAACATAGGTTGCGCTGGTTGCAGGGGAATATATATATTTACAACACTTAAAAAAACAAAGTTTAGAGGGATTTTATAGTTAGGTTCTGAAATTATTCACACAGAACCAAAGGAATTCAGCAGTTATAGTTAAGAGTTATTTCAAGTTACAATAACTTGCTGCCTATGGTAACTATAACTCTTGCCCCTGCCATGCACAGTGTTTTCTTCAATAATTTGACTTCTTATGTTTCATTGATATTTTTATTGACATTATAAAAATTGTCATGAGCCTGTAATATCTGGGGTAATTACCAGGGCATGATGAGGGCAGAAGTTGTAAGTAGGTAAGGAATAGTTTTCAAACATGAATTTTGAAAGATTCATGCTTGCACCCACCCTGTCAATGTCAATAATGAACTAGAAAGCAAGTCAGTGCACCCCTTGGAATGCATGGGCTGCTATTCAAAATGGACAACAGTTTAGTAAAATCAAATGTTGGAGAAGTTTCCTGGAGGTGTGTATTTCAAAAATCGTATTATCTGTAGTTTGACAAATCTTTATTTGATTATAAAAATATAATCTGAATAGAATGAAGACACTATATAAAAGTTTTAAAATACAAGTTAAATTCATGGATAATCACCAAGTCCTTGGGCCCAAATTGTTCACCAGAAGGGCTATATACTGGACATTTTAAGATGATCTCAATAGGATTATGGTCACTATGCTCCTTATCCTTGACCCCTCTAGACACCACAAGACTATGAAGGCTCCAGGACACGAAAATATAATCAATCACTGACCTATGACCCCAGCCTACAAAAGTTGTCAACGGAAGTCAGGCTGAAGTGTGAAAATCTGAATTCTGGGACAGCCAGTGACCCACTTTATTCTTCAATGGGCCGTGGATTCCTCAGCACTATGCAGCAAACAAGGAACGTTTAACAAAAAAAGCAACATAGGGCAGCACCCTGGGGGCAGGTGTAGCATACTACTGCTCTCCTCCTTCAAATTGGGTTCACATCTTCCCACAAGTGGTGGGCATGTGCGACTTGAGAAACTCCAAAGGCTCCTGGGGTCAGCAGGGGACGGCGCAGAATCCAGACTGGTAATAACATACGTGCCAACAACCCCTCGAGAGGGCTCAGCTGGAGACTTCGGTGAACCCTTAACATTTGAGGATAATAGTTGACTCGCAACATCCCCCCTCACTAGAGCTTGAATTAGCGATACGACCACTCAAAGTACAGGAGGTATACATGTTAGCCAAATCTGCAACCTTCGCCTCTAGCGCCTGCAGTTTATCTTTTAAGGGGGACAAACAGGCTTCAATGATCTCCGTAACTTGAGTTACAAACACAGGCATAATAAGTTCGACAAGCTCCTTAAAATCCAGCATAGACATATTGCCAACCGCTTGAGGCACGGATCAGCAGTCATCATCAGGACACAAGGAGTCCCTCAAAGGTGTTCTCCTAGATTGTTGCTTCCTCTTAACAGCAGGGTTAGCTGTGATGTCGGAGAATAAGGCTTGCTCCGTGACAATATGGCTCTGAATTCGTCAGTTGGCTGAGGTATCAAAGCCAAAGTTTCCAGCTGCTGTATACCCCATACCGGGGTCCCTCTCTCCATTAGCACCAACAAAGAGGGGATGAACAGGGGCTGATTTATATTCACAGAGGTTGAAAGACAAGTGTCACTCGGCCAGATCGATCTCTTTAGAAATCACCACGACAGCCCAAGCTAAATGGGAGTCCAGCGTGGTACTTGGTGGGCCATGTGGCAGAACAACTGCATCCTTACATCCCAGGTTCTTTCTCTTGACCATGAAAGCTGAAATAATTGCAAATAACCAAAAGGATTCTATAGGACCTTTGCCCCAGGGAAGAGTTCAGAGAGCAAAATTTAACAACAGAGCAGCTTCTTATCCTAAAGTAGCGGACCAAGGAGGCTTGCCTAGCCTCTTCTGGGGGATGATGGGTATAGACGGGTCCGGTCTATGCCCGCAGACACGCCCTGCACAGTGGGACCCGCTAAGTTGTTTTATGGCGTGTAGTGCAAACATGATGCGGCTCCTGTCACTGGGGTGCTGGAGTCTGCAGTCTTTCAAGGTACCCTGGTCCTGTCAGAAAACGGTGCATAAGGGTGGCTGCTGAGAAGATAAACCTCACTTAGTTAAGTTAGGAGAGTCCCTAGCCGCACCGCCACCACCACATGCGCACTCCACAGAACAGCATTGCCAAAGCCAGTAGATTTCCCCTATGCAAAATCTTTTGTCAATATTTTGTTTTAATGTTGCAGATCACTAAAATAAAGATGTGAAGCAATGGAAAGAACTGCCGATTTGGGGAACCAGGTAGGAGTCTTGGTGTTGGAATCATCATGTGATCTGAACCAAATCATATAATCTCCCAAGTGCCAAAGGAAGTGTCTGTGTGCAATATAACTGGTGCTCTTATAAAATGCTGAAATACTTTGAAGAACTTTTAAGTACTTTTGATAAACTTGTACTGTAAAAAAGGTGATCCGTACACTTTTAAAGCTGTGCCAGTGTCCTAGGTGAGGAGAAGAAGCTTGCAAGGGAAGAAGCCTGTGAGGGGAGAGAGTAAGGGTCAGGATCTCTGGCCACAGCAGTGTAGGAGGTGGCGCTTATACTGTGTGACAGGGAGCACTGGAACGGCAGATAGATAGTAGGAAGCAAGGAGATATCAGCCGTAGCTGGTTCCGAATTGGCAGCCGTAGTACAATATTGTAATAATCTGTGTTCAGTGGGTTTCCTAGACCTTTTGTCCCATGTACCACTGCACCTGCTGCACCATTCAAATCATGACTCAAGTGCCTGCAAGTTAATTGCACTTCTGACTGCTTGTTATTAAGTAGTAAAATACAGCAATAATCTGTGTTTAGTTAGTTTCTCAGACCTTTTGACCCCTGTGCCACTGCACCTGCTGCACCATTCAAATCATGGAACTAGCTGCTGACTTGGGCAACCGCGTCTGAGTCTCGGCATCTGCTCAACATCCTGTGATCCTGGCACTTCTGACTACTGGTTTAGTAGTAAAATACAGCAACAATCTGTGCTCAGTGGGTTTCCTAGAGCTTTTACCCCGTGCCACTGCACTTGCTGTGCCATTAAAACAATGCCCCCAGTGCCTGTAAGGTAATTGCACTTAACTGCTTGTGTAGTAGCAAAATATAGCAAAAATCCATATGTATTGGGTTTCCAAGAGCTTTTGGCCCTTGTGCCACTGCACCTGCTGCACAATTTAAATCAAGACCTTAGTGCTTGCAAGGACAAGTGAGGAAATTGTTTATATCCAGTACTATAGGTGTTCCAAAAAGGCACAGGTGCAGACGGAACACATAATTATTGTGTGGCTGAACAGAAACACAAAAGCTTTCATTAAAAAGTGCTTTTAAACGTATCCAACTCTCAAAAACTAGTTTCCACAGATGTCATAAATAAAACAAATGCCTTGCAAATCAAAGTGAAAACCAAGCATTGTTAAATTGTTACTGTGAAAAGATCTTATCCTGTGCTTGACAGTGAATGGGCCATTAACAGTGTAAATTGTGCAAGATCACCATATGTTAGGCTGAAGCTGAGACTGAAATGCGGTTTTGTACTTTGGTCCTAAAAAGGCAGTTTCACAAATTAAATGGATTCACCAAAGAAGAGGAATTTTGCAAAATAAGTATTAAATATGAAAAACTCCCTGTAGAAATTCCAAAAATGTATTTCATTCACATGTAGTGTAGTCGGCAAGCTTCCTCATGAACTTTGCATGTGTCCCCTGTTGTAAATAGGCAACATTTATGTACAAGTTAATGGACGTGAAGGAAACCAAGCATCAAGTGTATCCTGCACACTTAACTTTCAGGCCACTTTCATTTGTAAAGACATTTTGCATAAAATGTGTTAAATATGAAAAAGTCTGCAAAAATTCCTTTTGAGATGCCCATGTTTAAAATAAGATAAAATAAAAAAGGGCACAAGCAGGCTCGATGAAGAAGGTATGCTGATTTCTTCTTTAGTGTAAACACACTCAGTTTGAAATCAGCCGAATCAAAATAAACACCAGATTCCCTCAAACACACAACTTAGCATATGAACTCGGTCTCCGAATGTTCAGCAAACATGACTGTATAAGAACAAGATTTAGATGCCTGTTTAGTAAAGAAAAACAAGTACGTGGAAGAATACTGTAAACACAGGTTTGGAATGGTGAGGAGCGAACTTGAGGAGCTGGGGAGCCTAAAGGAAATAAAGCCATCAAAGCGAAAGCCACAAACCACAAAATCAATGGCAAACAACAGGGAGAACGCATTCCCAGGTCCACTTTGTGAAATTCCCAAAGATGTATTTTGCATACTACACAGCTGCGCAGTATGCTGGGCTGCAAGCCAAAGACAGCACTCAGCCTCATGGTGGACTTTTGGGCTACCTTAAAGGGACTGGGTGCATAATGCAGTTAGTCATAGTGCAGATCATAAACGGATCATAATGGATGCATAATGCAGCTCGTCATAGTGCAGATCATAAAGATGCCTCCAACAGTGTCCCTACTGAGAGTCCCTGGGGCCCTCACATCCTCCCCTGGAAACCAATTATGAGGTGGCAGAGTGCATAATTGAGCCAACTTCTTGTCTTGGTGGTACAGGGTCAACACATAACTTAATGGTCTCCTACCTCCTTGCCTGTGCACCTGTATCTAGAATATGGCATATGCACTCTGGCAAAAGCATTCCTTCATTTGGAAACAGCCACACCCTCCTATGAAAATAAGCCAACATGCACTGTGCACTGGGTAGGCATTAACTGGCCACCGCACACAATACAGATGGGACCGCACAAGCATCTGTAATGCCAATGGGTTCTGGAGCACAAAACAGACACACAAACCCAAGACGCTCTTGGGCCTCCTCAATAATATGGTCGCAGTTTTATACAGAAGCTATGAATTTTGTCTAGAAATCAAGATCTGCACAAATTATACAAATATAAAATCCTCTGTAATTTATAGATTCTGTTACAAGGTAGGAGCCCCTCACTTCCCTCAGCGGCTGTCTAGGAGAGCGTGAGGAAAATGTGGGTATTATCATGGAGTTGTAAAAAAGTAAATCTTCCAAGTGTTCTCATACAGAAACGACTCAGCAGAAAGTATGTACTCCCTCTGTAAGATCCTTGGATTCTCAGTGCCCGGTTTTTAGGCATGTATGGGATTTGACTTGGTTAAGGAGGTTGCACAGGTATTCACCCAGATGAGATGCAGGAGGCAGATTTAAAAAGAAGTCTAGCAAGAATTCTGGTTTGTGGCTCCCGTCTTCTGGATGTAGATAAGAATGCAATACCCGTACAGAAAAAAACAAAATCTTTCAACGCCTGCATACCTTAAGAAATCTGAGTGGATGGCTGTTTAGGAAAGACAATGCATAAAATGAGAAAATAAGAATTTGTGATGCAAACATTTGCAAACGATGACACTTGTCTTCAGCTTTAACACATAAGTTTGCTCACCCGAAAATCAACCAATATATATGTTCCATCATGTCACCTGGGTTTAAGAACAGCAAGTGCTTGTGGATTTTGTTTGGATTTCTGGTTCCTAAAAAGGCCATTCCAGATGGAGTGCAATCGCCTATTTTCTGAAGTCAGTCAAGAAAAATGGCTATTAGGTAACACTGTCGACATACAAAGCTTTGTTCCCTCGGGAAACCCATCAAACCCATATATTTTTAATATCTGCATCAATGGACAAATCTTGCTCACAATGATTAGTTGGCTGGGAGACCAAGAAGCTATGGCGCATTTTAGATTTACTGCAAAGTTCTTGAAAATCTTCACTGACAATTTGTAGTAAAAAAAATCCTAATACAAACGGATTAAAAACATTGCAACTAAGATTTTGCTTCAGCCTCTTTCTTGCTGGATGATGACGGAAAATATGCAACAGTTATGCATGTCAAGTGTTCCTACCCTCGAAGTGGCTGAGAAAATGTCTGGGCACACCCCTTTCACTAACATTTCCAGGCAGTAGGGAGCCTTACTGAATTGTTGGTTCCACTGAGGTTTCAAGTCAACACATAACTACAAACATGCCGGGGTCTTGGCTAACTAATGAATAGAATTAAGACACCTTACCCATTGCTAGATTGCTTAGGTCTGAAAGAACACACGTGGTCTATATTTCCATATCGTCTTGGGCTTGTTTCCTCAAAATACAAAGGACTAGGTCAATGTAAAACCTACGTAACTATTAGGAGGTGGCCAGAAACACCCACTACATTAAACATCTTACATATCTGCAACACCCAGGTGATTAGAGCAAATAAGTTGGAAGGTGCACATTCTAACACATGTTTATGTGTTTCTAAGGCCTAAGAGACGTATGGCATTTCCACAGGCATTCCAATGTAATTATCTGGGTCTTTTCAATACAGGAATACAGGGCAAGGAATAGTGCACTTGCAGGTTAGGGTGAATCCAAATTTCATTTTGCAACATTCAGTATGCAGGATCCCACCACCTGTTTCACAACAAAGCTGTCAACAAATGCAAAGAAACCTAACGTTTTTCAATTCAATCTCCCTATGGGTTTGAGGTAAAATGTATCCATAATAATAAGAAACAGCATTGCCATAGCCAATAGGTTTCGCCTATGCAAAATCTATTGAAGAGGGCACATTGAATGAATCAGAAAGTGGGACGAGAGGGAAAACTATTGCCTCTTTGAGTATGGGTAGTTTGCAGATGGATGGATGTGTATATGGAAAATGATACATATCAGTGGGGTGAGTATTGCAGCTATATGCGTTGTAGATGCACACACATACTGTGACACTCCTGCCAATTAGTTTTGGGTTTGGAACACGGGCTGTTTCTTTGAAGGATGAATTTTATTGTCAGAGTGACTCATAAGCCCTCTCATGAAACCCACAAGGCACATGGGCAAAGACTCTACCTCTTAGGGTCTTATTTAACATGACACTACCTCACTGGGGAGGAAAGAGAGTAGATTAATCTGTGGGATGATCACGTATCTACCACCATAATGAAAATGTCACTTACCCAGTGTACATCTGTTCGTGGCATCAGTCGCAGTAGATTCGCATGTTCTGCAATAGCTCGCCATCTGGTGTTGGGCCGGAGTGTTACAAGTTGTTTTTCTTCGAAGAAGTCTTTCGAGTCACGGGACCGAGTGACTCCTCCTTTTGTCTCCATTGCGCATGGGCGTCGACTCCATCTTCGATTGTTTTTCCCCCGCAGAGGGTGAGGTAGGAGTTGAATTGTAGTAATAGTGCCCATGCAATGGAGTGACTAGGTATGCACCTATTTAAGGTTGAGATGATACATACATAAATAATTGAAGGTAACTTCCAAACTGCTACAGGCTCCCGGGGAGGCGGGTGGGCACATGCGAATCTACTGCGACTGATGCCACGAACAGATGTACACTGGGTAAGTGACATTTTCAGTTCGATGGCATCTGTCGCTGTAGATACGCATGTTCTGCATAGACTAGTAAGCAGTTATTTCTCCAAAAGCGGTGGATCAGCCTGTAGGAGTGGAAGTAGTCTGAAATAATGTTCTTAATACAGCTTGACCTACTGTGGCTTGTTGTGCGGATAACACGTCTACACAGTAGTGCTTGGTGAATGTGTGAGGCGTAGACCATGTGGCTGCCTTACATATTTCTTGCATTGGGATGTTTCCTAGAAAGGCCATGGTAGCACCTTTCTTTCTGGTTGAGTGTGCCCTTGGTGTAATGGGCAGCTGTCGTTTAGCTTTAAGGTAGCAGATTTGGATGCATTTAACTATCCATCTGGCTATACCTTGTTTTGAAATTGGGTTTCCTGCGTGAGGTTTTTGAAATGCAATAAAGAGTTGTTTAGTCTTTCTGATGTTTTTTGTTCTGTCAATGTAATACATTAATGCTCTTTTGACATCTAATGTATGTAGTGCCCTTTCAGCTACGGTATCTGGCTGTGGAAAGAACACTGGAAGTTCCACTGTTTGATTTAGATGGAACGGTGAAATAACCTTTGGCAAAAATTTAGGATTGGTCCTTAGGACGACTTTATTTTTGTGTAGTTGTATAAAAGGTTCCTGTACAGTAAATGCCTGAATCTCGCTTACTCTTCTTAGGGAAGTAATGGCGATGAGAAATGCCACCTTCCAGGTTAGGAACTGTATTTCGCAGGAGTGCATGGGTTCAAAAGGTGGACCCATAAGTCTAGTTAGGACAACATTTAGGTTCCATGAAGGAACAGGTAGTGTTCTTGGTGGTATAATTCTCCTAAGGCCCTCCATGAATGCTTTAATGACTGGTATTTTATATAGGGAAGTTGAATAGGTAGTTTGCAGGTATGCAGATATTGCTGCAAGGTGAATCTTAATGGAAGAGAAAGCTAGGTTAGATTTTTGTAAGTGAAGCAAGTAACCCACTACATGTTCTGGAGTTGTGTGTAATGGTTGTATTTGATTAATATGGCAGTAGCAAACAAACCTCTTCCATTTACTTGCATAGCAGTGCCTGGTGGATGGCCTTCTTGCTTGTTTTATGACTTCCATACATTCTTGGGTAAGTTGTAAGTGCCCGAATTCTAGGATTTCAGGAGCCAGATTGCTAGATTCAGCGATGCTGGATCTGGGTGTCTGATCTTTTGGTTGTGCTGTGTCAACAGATCTGGCCTGTTGGGCAATTTGATGCAGGGTACCACTGATAGGTCTAGCAGCGTTGTGTACCAGGGTTGCCTTGCCCAAGTTGGTGCTATCAATATGAGTTTGAGTTTGCTTTGACTGAGTTTGTTTACCAGGTAAGGAAGGAGAGGGAGAGGAGGAAAAGCGTAAGCAAATATCCCTGACCAGTTCATCCATAGGGCATTGCCTTGGGATTGTTTGTGTGGGTATCTGGATGCGAAGTTTTGGCATTTTGCGTTCTCCCTTGTCGCAAACAAGTCTATCTGAGGTGTTCCCCAGAGTTTGAAATAAGTGTTCAGAATTTGGGGGTGAATTTCCCATTCGTGGACCTGTTGGTGATCTCGAGAGAGATTGTCTGCGAGTTGATTTTGTATCCCTGGTATAAACTGTGCAATTAGGCGAATTTGGTTGTGAATTGCCCAATGCCAAATTTTTTGTGCTAGCAGGCTTAACTGCGTGGAGTGCGTCCCCCCCTGCTTGTTTAGATAATACATTGTTGTCATGTTGTCTGTTTTGACGAGAATGTATTTGTGAACTATTATTGGTTGGAAAGCTTTTAGTGCTTGAAAAACTGCCAGAAGTTCTAGGTGATTGATATGCAGTTTTGTTTGATGTACGTTCCATTGTCCTTGTATGCTGTGTTGACCGAGGTGTGCTCCCCACCCGGTCATGGAAGCATCTGTTGTTATTACGTATTGTGGCACTGGGTCTTGGAAAGGCCGCCCCTTGTTTAAATTTATGTTGTTCCACCACAGAAGCGAGAGGTAAGTTTGGCGGTCTATTAACACCAGATCTAGAAGGTGACCCTGTGCTTGAGACCACTGTGATGCTAGGCATTGTTGTAAGGGCCTCATGTGCAGTCTTGCGTTTGGGACAATGGCTATGCATGATGACATCATGCCTAGGAGTTGTAATACCATCTTTGCTTGTATCTTTTGTGTTGGATACATGCGTTGTATGATGGTGTTGAAATTTTGAATTCTTTGTGGACTTGGAGTGGCTACTCCTTTTGATGTGTCTATTATGGCTCCCAGGTATTGTTGTACCCTGCGTGGCAGAATTTTGGATTTTGTGAAATTGACGGTGAACCCTAGTTTGAAGAGGGTTTGTATGATATGATTTGTGTGATTTGAGCACTCTATTAACGAATGGGCCTTGATTAGCCAGTCGTCTAGATATGGGAACACATGTATCTGCTGCCTTCTTATGTGTGCTGCGACTACCGCTAGACATTTGGTAAAGACTCTTGGTGCGGTTGTTAATCCGAAAGGCAGTACCTTGAATTGGTAATGTATTCCTTTGAATACAAACCTTAGGTATTTCCTGTGCGATGGGTGTATTGGTATATGGAAATAAGCATCCTTGAGGTCTAAAGTTGCCATGTAGTCGTGCAGTTTTAGCAATGGCAATACTTCTTGTAGTGTGACCATGTGGAAGTGGTCTGATTTGATGAAAGTGTTCACTACTCTGAGGTCTAGGATTGGTCTCAGTGTTTTGTCCTTCTTTGGTATCAGAAAGTACAGTGAGTAAACTCCTGTGTTTATTTGTGTGTTTGGCACTAATTCGATTGCATTCTTTTGCAATAGTGCCTGCACTTCTATCTCCAGGAGATTGGAATGGTGTGTTGTTAAATTTTGTGCTTTTGGTGGTATGTTTGGAGGGAATTGTAGAAATTCTATGCAATAACCATGTTGGATAATCGCTAGAACCCAAGTGTCTGTAGTGATTTCCTCCCATGCTTTGTAATAATGACCTATTCTTCCCCCCACTGGTGTTGTGTGGAGGGGGTGAGTGACCTGTGAGTCACTGTTTAGTAGTAGGGGCTTTGGGGCTTTGAAATCTTCCTCTATTTCTAGGGAATTGCCCTCCTCTATATTGTCCCCGAAAACCTCCTCTATACTGTCCCTGGTAACTGGACGGTGTGGCTTGTGAGGTGCTGGCTTGTGTGCTTTGACCTCGAAACCCCCCTCGAAAGGGCGTTTTACGGAATGTGCTGTAATTCCCTCTGCTCTGCGGGGAGTAGAGTGCGCCCATGGCTTTGGCAGTGTCCGTATCTTTTTTGAGTTTCTCAATCGCTGTGTCCACTTCTGGACCGAACAGTTCTTTTTCATTAAAAGGCATATTGAGAACTGCTTGTTGAATCTCTGGTTTAAATCCAGACGTTCGGAGCCATGCATGCCTTCTGATAGTTACAGATGTATTAATTGTCCGTGCAGCTGTATCTGCAGCGTCCATGGAGGAGCGGATCTGGTTGTTGGAAATGGTCTGTCCTTCTTCGACCACTTGCTTTGCCCTATTTTGTAAGTCCTTGGGCAGATGTTCAATGAGATGTTGCATCTCGTCCCAGTGGGCTCTGTCATAGCGCGCAAGTAGTGCCTGGGAGTTCGCGATGCGCCACTGGTTTGCAGCTTGTGCTGCGACTCTCTTACCAGCTGCATCGAACTTGCGGCTTTCTTTATCTGGGGGTGGTGCATCTCCAGATGTGTGGGAGTTGGCCCTTTTCCTAGCTGCTCCGACAACAACAGAGTCTGGTGGCAGCTGTGTAGTGATGAAAACCGGGTCCGTAGGAGGCGGCTTATACTTTTTTTCCACCCTTGGTGTGATTGCCCTACTCTTGACCGGCTCCTTAAATATGTCTTTTGCGTGCCGGAGCATACCAGGGAGCATAGGCAGGCTTTGGTATGAGCTGTGGGTGGAGGAGAGTGTGTTGAATAAGAAATCATCCTCGACCTGTTCTGAGTGGAGGCTTACGTGGTGAAATTGTGCTGCTCTAGCCACCACCTGAGAGTACGCGGTGCTGTCTCCTGGTGGAGATGGCTTTGTAGGGTATGCCTCCGGGCTGTTATCTGACACTGGGGCATCGTATAGGTCCCATGCGTCCTGATCTTGGTCACCCTGGCTCATGGTGGTGTGAGCTGGGGAGTGTGATGGAGTTTGTGCTGGTGAAACGTCAATCACGGGCGGAGGAGAGGGTGGTGGTGTAACTCTTTTCACCACTTTTGGTTGTGGTGTTTGTTCCGTCTGGAACTCCAACCTCCTCTTTCTCCTAATGGGGGGAAGGGTGCTTATTTTTCCTGTCCCCTGCTGAATGAAGATACGCTTTTGCGTATGGTCCACATCAGTTGCTTGTAGCTCTTCCTCAAACCTATGCTTCTGCATTTGGGAGGTTAGCGAGTGCTCTTCTGTATAAGAGCCTGAAGCTGGGTTGCTTGCAGTTTGTTTCGGCATGGAAACTTTGTCTGCGTGTTTTTTCGGCTCCGAGGTGACTTTTTTCTTTTTCGGGGCCGAAACCTCTCGGCGTCGATCTGTTTCGGTGCCGCTGTCTCGGCGTCGAGCCGTGTCCACACCGGCATCTCGGTGTCGAGGCTTGTCTCCAGCACTTTCTCGGTCCCGAGAAGGCTGCGTGCCGGTGTCTCGACCGGAGTCGGACGATCTCGGCACTGTTTGGGCCTTTTTCGGTGCCGACGGTCGGTCACCGAATTTATGGGTTGAGCCATGGCCTGGTGGCAGTGGCGTCCCCTGGGCCTTGTAAATGTTTCTCTGTGTGGTTTTCGACGTCTTACTCACGGTTTGTGTATCGTCGAATCCTTCGGAGTCCGAGTCTTGGATCGAGAAGGTACCTTCCTCTTCCTGTTCCTCGAACTCCCGTTGGGCTGTCGGTGCGGACGCCATCTGAAGTCTTCTGGCTCGACGGTCTCGGAGTGTTTTTCGGGACCGGAACGCACGACAGGCCTCGCAGGTGTCTTCGCTGTGCTCAGGTGACAGGCACAGGTTGCAGACCAAGTGTTGGTCTGTGTAGGGGTATTTATTGTGGCATTTGGGGCAGAAACGAAACGGGGTCCGTTCCATCGGCGTTCTTCAGCACGCGGTCGGGCCGACCAGGCCCCGACGGAGGATCGAAAAACTACCCCGAAGGGCACCGGAGCTCTTCGATCTTCGATGCGGTGTTGAATGTAAGTACGCCGATCCCGAACGCAACAATACCGACGAAAATCTTCCGAAATTAGCTAATTTTCCGTTCCGAAACTCGGAGCGACAGGAACACGTCCGAACCCGATGGCGGAAAAAAAACAATCGAAGATGGAGTCGACGCCCATGCGCAATGGAGACAAAAGGAGGAGTCACTCGGTCCCGTGACTCGAAAGACTTCTTCGAAGAAAAACAACTTGTAACACTCCGGCCCAACACCAGATGGCAAGCTATTGCAGAACATGCGTATCTACAGCGACAGATGCCATCGAACACACTGTTACAAAAGGAAGGGTTTCTTCTGATGGATACATCTTTCAGCAGATTACTCATTGTATGAGTGAGTCCTGTAACACTTCCCTCCCTGAGAGATGGGACTGAGTAGTGGGGTATAATCAAGAAAATCATGCACCAACTCAGCTTTGGCAATGTACCCTTCAACATATGCTTGAGATACGAGGTAGCACTTGGGAAAAGTATACAAAGATGACCATGTAGCCACCTAAGAGATGTCAGAAACAGTGGAGTCTCTGGAGACAGACGTGTAGGGAGCTATGGCTCTAGTGGAATGGGCACAAGTGAGCACTGGAGAGTCTTTCTTGGCTAGGACATAGTACATTTTGAAACAGAGGAAGACTCCACATGAAATTATGCACCTGATCACCAGCAAGCCCTTTTTAGCTTCACCAGAGTCCACAGGAGTCGATCATCCATCCTGTTCTGACAAGTAGGGTCGATATCATAAAACACCATGGGGGTCATTCCGACCCTGGCGGTCATGGACCGCCAGGGCCGGGGACCGCGGATGCACCGCCAACAGGCTGGCGGTGCATCCAGGCCAATTCTGACCGCGGCGGTAACGCCGCGGTCAGAAAAGGGAAACCGGCGGTTTCCCGCCGGTTTTCCCCTTGCCTGAGGAATCCTCCATGGCGGCGCTGCAGGCAGCGCCGCCATGGGGATTCTGACCCCCTTACTGCCAGGAACAGGATAGCGGTAACGGGTGTCGTGGGGCCCCTGGGGGCCCCTGCAGTGCCCATGCCAATTGCATGGGCACTGCAGGGGCCCCCTAACAGGGCCCCACTAAGATTTTCAGTGTCTGCCAAGCAGACACTGAAAATCGCGACGGGTGCCACTGCACCCGTCGCACGCCTTCAACTCCGCCGGCTCCATTCGGAGCCGGCTTCCTCGTTGAAGGCGCTTTCCCGCTGGGCTGGCGGGCGGCCTTCTGGCGGTCGCCCGCCAGCCCAGCGGGAAAGCCAGAATGGCCGCCGCGGTCATTTGACCGCGGTGCGGTCATTCGGCACCCCCCATATGTCCTGAAGAATCTTCACAATATGAATGAGGCCAATTTGCAGTACCTCTCAGTAAGGTGAGATTGATGTGGCACAGCTTGACAAAGTACCAGCCACTGCATGCTGAGATGTGAGGCAGTAGTGCTTAGCAAATTTATGCAAAATAACTAAGGAGCTGCCTGTCACATCAGTAACCGAGACACCACTGGAGAGAAACATTGAGGCAGCCATGACTCCAGTGGCTTTGCCCTCTGGAGTCTCTCTCTTGACTAGGGCATAGCAGATTATGATACACAGAGGACAGCTCAGTGCCAAACGGTGCACCTGGTCAACTATCAACTCCTTGCGCTTTTAAACTTCACCAAATCTTACAAATACTTAATCATCTACCCCGTCCTTCCAAGTGCAGTCAATAAGACAACCCATGTTTGTGGTCCAGTCTGTGCAGCTGCTCCTCTTCTCTCATTCGATGTGGAAGAAGGAAGAAAGATGAAAACGTAATAGACTGTGCCATTTGCATTACAGAGACCACATTGGGTAAAAAAAAGATGGGCAGGCACGAAAAAAATCATTTATGCAAGAAGAAGCTATTAGGGGGTGTGAAAGTAAGGTACAATGCAAATCAGAAAATGTTGCAAAGATTACATTATAAAGGGTTGATTCCCTCTGACATACACAAATAACAAAAGTTGGGATTTGATTTAGAGCTTGGCAGATAGGACGGATATACCGTCTGTCGAAGTGCAATTCCATTATAGCCTAAGGAGATTGTAATACAGCAGACGAGATATCCGTCACTTTTGTGACCGAATAACCCATCCACCAAACTCTAAATCAGGCCCTTAGTCTAGTGTCCTGATATTGTAGCACGCTTCCTTGATGCCAAGCCAATGTCTGCAAAGTCATCAGGAAAATAAAAGGACTAACTAGAACCACTTAATCTCTATGCATGCAGCATCTGGAGACTGGAGTGGACGATTTGATCAATGCTAAGACTTTTACCTCTGGGACTGAGGCATAAGCTGATAAGTATTCTCTGAAGGAAAAAGGGTGTGTCACGCGGGAGGATAGGATGGGAAGGGCATTGACCGGGTGGATCAGCTGAAGGAGCCAGAAGTCTGGCATGATCAGTTCCCACTGAATGATGCAATGAAAGACAAGCCCCCCTACTCTATCAATCAATGTATCAGGATCTATAAAGCGGCTAATCACCCTAAAGTGTATCCAGGCGCTTGAAGGTCCCGGAGGCTTATATGAACAGCCAGGTCTTGAGGGCCATTCGGAATTCCAGAAGTGAGGTGATAGTCCGGAGATGCCCCAGGAGGCTGTTTCAGTTTATGCTGCAATGTGAGAGAAGGAGAGTCCTCCACTTATGCTTCAGCAGATGCAGGGAGTAGGGGTAAGTGAAAGGGAGGCAGAGCATAGTGGTTAATGTATGTAGGGTCAGTAGCTTGAATTGGCATCTCTTCTGAGACAGTGGAGTTGCCGGAGGTGGGGTGTGATGTGGGTTCGTCGGGGAAAGACCGAGGATGAGTCTGGCTGCGGCGTTGGTCTGAAGTCTCTGTGGGAGGTGAGCGGCGATTCCTACGTAGATGGCGTCGCCATAATCTAGTCGGCTGATCATGAGGGCCTGTGTCACAGTGCGTTTTGAGTGTGGGGGTAGCCACTTGAAGATCTTACGTAGCATTCGCAAATGTGATTTCATGGTGTGCTTGTTGTCAATGAAGATTGTGAGGTTTCTGGCATGGTCGGGTGGAGTAGGTACAGGTCCTAGGTCTGATGGCCACCAGGAGTAGTTCCATGAGTTTCTGTTCTTGCCAAAGATCAGTATTCCGTCTTGTCTGTGTTCAGCTGCAGTCGGTTGTTCTTCATCCAGTCAGCGAATCTTGTCATTCATCTGTGGAAGTTGGTTCTGGTGGTGGAGGGGTAAGTGAGAGGATGAGTTGGGTGTTGTCAGCGTAGGAAATTATGTTGAGACCCTGGGATCTGATGATGTTGGCCATCGGGGTCATATATATGCGCTGGGCTGAGGGGTGAGCTCTGGGGGACACCGCAAGTGATCTCCGTGGGTCCAGAGGTGAAAGGTGAGAGGTGGATCCTCTGGGTTGTTCCGGTAAGAGGTAATGCATCTAAGCGCGTCCCTTTGGATGCCGATGTGGAGGAGCCTTTTGATCAGCATGTGGTGGGATAGGGTGTTGAAGGCTGCTGAGAGGTTGAGAAGGATCAAAGCTGATCTTTCTCCTCGGTCAAGGAGGGTTCGGATGTCATCAGTGGCTGCTTTACCCCATCAGAAAATGATATAGTGATGTGCGACAAGTTAGAGTTGGTTTGGAGGTGGTCGAGCCACAGAGAATGGTGGGGACTGGATCTGAAGCTGCTGATGCCTCCTATATTCCCTCCTGCCTTGAAAGGAACGTACATTTGCTGTAGCATTTGAAAGGGTTGAGAAGGCTGCCCCTGAGAAGTATGCACAGCCCTCGAATAATCACAGAACTTCTGATAGAATTTGTGGAATTGCCATGCAAGGGAAGCTTAGGAAGTGGGCCAACACCTTGTTGTTCTTTGAATGTTCCAAGGAGTGAGCAGTTTTCTTCCCTAAAAGCAGCTATGAGTGTAGTCAAGATGCTACATGAACATACAGCGAAATGCATTTAAGCATATCAACAGTGACTAACAGCCATATTCATAATCCAGGCAACCCTCCATGGCCTGTTTTGATGCATCTAGATGATCACTCACCACATCAGAAAGTGACAAATAGCTTCTTCATCTATTCTGGCATAAAAGCTGTAAATGTTGCCACTTCCGATAATTCAGGTACATATCAGCTCAAAATGCAAGTGGCATTAGCCATACTGAGAGCCAAACTGCCTGACTGGAAAAAACTGGTCAAGCCTACCAGTTTAGCAGGAGAAAACTAAAAACACAAAGACACAGCCTGATGAAAGTAAATGGAAAGAACGACAATGCAGGACCACGAACCATTTCAGTGCTTCCAATCAACACCTAACTGCCACAGTGTGGATAGAGATTCTTTAAATGTTTCTTCATTATCTATCCAGAGTATCTTATAAGTGTTTAAAACAGCTCATACCTGAATTTTGATCAATCCACTGCAGCGAGTCCATATGTGCATTTAAAATCTTGCAGATCTGTTGAAGCTTAAAAAAAGAAAAAGAACTGTTTATTTTTTTTAAAGAACGGATGTCCGACACCACCAGTCCATACGTATGTATTAAATTACAATCATTATCTTCTAATTTGCAGATCATTCTCAAAACAGACAAACTGGCATTAGGGGGCATTCCTTTGAAATCAGTCTAAATTCAAATGGCAATAACAAAAAAAAAAAACAAGTTGCTTGAAACCTAAATCATCATTAATCAACACTGTATAGCACAACATATGTTTTGGTTTCCGAAACAACCCGAAATAGAAAACTCTTTTCAAATATACACCAAACTAAACACGCACTTTGTTCATTATTTAAAGAAAAGCATTGGTCAAGCAACTTTGCTAATATGTAAATGTTTGTTTAATTTCCTGTGGTGCTCATCTGCTGTCTTAGCACTGCAAAGCGAGGACAGACCTAAAAAAAATGTAAAACCACCTCACAAGGTGGCAACTGTGTATGGAATATTTTTTTTTCATGCAAAAGAAAATCCATCCATTACATACGCATGCTCCAATATATACACCGTGCCTGCACATTCACGGTTTCCCACTTGGAATAGGTAGTTAATGTTTTCAGTAAAATCATTCTAAGATTGCTGTAGTATAAGTGCATGTAAATGCAGGTGTCCGTTGGTAATTTGTTTCCCTTTAATTTATTTTTTAAATTACCATTCAAGATGGTGGACTGCCATCTTTGAATGGTAAATTTAAAAAAAAAAAAAATAGAAAAAGAACAAAGAAACTTGTGAGTATATTGCCACGCAAAATAGAGGCCAAGTACTAGAATGCAGCTGTGAAAGCAGAGAATGGCTGGCGTGCGAGAACTGGAGGAAAGCTGACATGCACATGGGCACAAAAGAGAGAAGCAGGGCCTGGCTGCCAGGCCCTCTCAAAAATAGTTTTTAAAAAACAAAAAAAAAAAGCAATAAAAAAGTTGGGATATGGAGCAGGTGAAGATGTGATGAACAGGACCAAAAGCGAGAGGCCAGTTGCAGTGTTTGCTGCTGCCGGGCCCTTGCAAAAGCACTAACAAAAAAAACCAATACATTAATAAGTAAAATTGAGCGGGGGACAGGGTCTAGAGCACAGTAAGTGATGCCCTATGAAGGAGTACAGGAAACATTCTTAAAAAAATTAGTCTCCTTTTGGTCATCAATGGAAGTCAAATCAGCCAATCAAAATAATGGCAAAGAAGCTTTGATCCGGGGGTGGAACAAACACAAGAATATAGAGGAAAGCTTTTGAAAAAGGAACAGGGAACAAAGGAGAACAATAAACCTATCCAAATACCTGCAGAGGGCTGACCAAAAGCCCTTTTTATGTGGGTCGAGACCTAAAAAGGGTGACATACTAAAAGTTCAAAGTCACTCCTTAGAAAAGTAGCTTTATACTCGTACTACTACTATGACTGGATTTCCTAACCAATTTTGACAACCATTAGTCTAGGTCTACACAAATCACACACTTCATCATCCTACCTTCTTCCTGACATATCGATTAAACACCAAACTACCCTAGCCTCAAGTCATCCAATTTCCAAAGGTCAATATCAAACACTACAACAAACCCTCTTGGCACCAATGCTACATCCTTGAACCCACAGAACACTCACTCAATATGCAATAAAACCGATTACATTACTGAACGTATTGATACTCACCTTAACTCCGCACACATTCCAGTAAACACTGTAACTTTGATTGTTTAAGTACCACATTAGAGACTCTTTATACTGAACGTTATACTTTTTCACATCAGCATAAGCAACTAAAAATGTGAAAGGATATTACTCACATTTAGCAAGTCACTTACAACCACATCCAACCATTCCCACTCTTCAATCTCCTACATCCTCTTTCAAAACCATTTCATCACAACTACCCCTCATTTTTAATACTTCTTTTGTCACCAATTATAAGCTAGCTAGAGACACTGGGATATTCCTTGATAACCTTGATTCCACAAAATTCACTATCGCTCAGAAACCTCGCTCATCACTGTAGTAACTTTAACCATAATCTAAACAGCCAAGCACATCCAAATGTCTTAAGATCATGGACATGTAGGTAGATCCCACATGTTAGGTTTTTCTTACAAAAAGGGCCGCAAAAATTGCACCCATTTTGGAAGGGAGCCAGCCTGTCCTGAATCCTGTGGGTTCTCTTGCTAACAGGACCCGTGTGTCTCCAAAATAGGCTAGCTGTCTTTCAAGATGGCCGCCGTTTTTGCGGCCCTTTTTGTTCTATTTGCGGTCACTTGACAAGTTGAACATAGGTTGTACGTTTTCAAAGGTCCTCCTCCCCACTTTCGGTGCTCTAGGACCCTTTTCCAGGACTTGGACCGTAGCTGATGCCCGATTTTCCAGCAATGCCCACTCTGACGAAGGACTAATGGAGCACGGTCTGCTTTTGACTGGGTCACTAAGAGCCTGTTGACCAGTTTTGTGCTCTGTGACTGGATCATTTAAGGAATGCCTCACGCATGGAATACCTTGAGAGTAGGCTACGTTTTTGGGCTTACTTTCTTCTTTTACAGGCCTCAGGAGACCAACATACTTTGCCTATTTTTAATTTTTAAACCTGCCCTTTCTTTACTCGACATTTGTGCACACCTGTTTCCAGGTTAGCAAAATTGGATTTGACCTGGTTTGATGAACACACAAGCCGGTGGCGGTACGTGCAGCTCGTATTTTTTTGCAGATGTGCTTCTCGATATCTACAGGGTTACTAGGTATTGGTTTCTTTCCCTCCTTCATGTGCTCCACTTTGGGCCCTATTGGCTTCCATTTGATGTGTATGCACTTTGGTTTGTGGACTTGTTTTCAGTGCATTTTTCCTTTCCCACATAGTACCTCTGGTTCTCAGGCAGCTGTCTATGGGGTGATCCTTGGGACAGAGGCTATAATGCTTTTAAGCAGGTTTGCTACTGGTCTGGTTTGTTAAAACTCAAGGGGTTTCTCTAGCATTGAGTATTTTGTGAACACATTTTTAAACACATTTCTTGGATATTTACTTCCGGGTTGCCTATTAGGTACTTCTCTCTCCTACGGTCCTGCAGAGGCCTGCAACTAACAAGGGCCGAAACGCATCGACCTTTTATTCAGGAGGGGTTGCTTGAATCTTTAGCAATACCAATAAGAATTTTTTGGAACACATCTGCAATAAAAAAGTATCTCCCTGATGTGTGCCCCGATGCAACTATCTCCTATGTGGATTGTTTTATATACTGGCGATTACAACCACAC
Organism: Pleurodeles waltl; assembly: GCF_031143425.1. Classification (NCBI taxonomy): domain Eukaryota; kingdom Metazoa; phylum Chordata; class Amphibia; order Caudata; family Salamandridae; genus Pleurodeles; species Pleurodeles waltl. Next base: position 484,265,387 of record NC_090438.1, on the reverse strand, counting down.
CTTTTTGGATTTTAAGGATGATTGGAGTACAATCTCAATGAACTGAAATTGTTTAACAACTGTTTTTGTTTGTCTGCGTTGTGTACTTATGTGTTCTATGTTATTTAAAGCTGAATGATGTCTCTATGTGTTAGATGATTTACCTTTTTCATTTTAGACTATTGCATTATTCTGATGAGGTATAATTAAATCAGTTCTAAAAATTAATTGTTTTTGCATTGACTAATGCAGGTATTCACTGACGTATTAATGGTGATATAATCTTTCCCTACTACTAACTACACCTTTTACATATAATTATAATATTCCAGAGGCATCAGACTAGATCTATAAAATTTTGAGCAGTACCTCTGTGCATCAGTAGGCGGTGCCAATCAGCTCTGCCTCACCGTCAGTGGTGTCATCCGGACTGGACTCGATGTGCACAATGCCTATATAGGCACTACCCCAGTGCGCTAACACAAGTTTCTTTTCGTGACATTTTTGCCCCAGAAGTAAGGAGTCACAATAGAAAACGGATGGACCAGTGTGCAAACACTTAGGGCCACTGGGACTGTCTAGATGGAAGGAGCCGTTTGCAGACGCAGGGAAGATCAGTGAGGAACATGAGGCTAGACGGTCTTTAGCAGATAAAGCGTTATCGAAGGTAAGTAACTCGTTAACCTGATAGACTTCTAGCGGAAGACTCCTTACCTTAGAATAGATACCCAAGCAATAACTCTTCAGAGTAGGGTCTGGGAACACATTCGGCCAAGAAGTCCTGGAGGACCAAACGTGCAAAGTGCCTGTCGGCACAGATCTGCCTACCCGGTGTTCTTTGATGCGATCAATGTAAAATTGCAAAGTTCTTTTTGGATCCAATCAATTAACTCATTTCTCCTTTATAGAAGGGTGAGGCACAGCAAAGAAAGTAGGTAGTGTGATATTCTGCTCGACATGGAGAGGCGTCACCACCTTTGGCAAGAAACAGGCATGGGTGCGGAGGACCTGTGTGGAAAAAAGTTGGCATAAGGAGGGTGCACAGAGCGAGCCTGAGGCTCATCGCCCTCCTACCCTAAGTAACAGCCACCAAGGAGATTGTTTTAATGGTCAATAGACGTAGAGGATATCTGTGCATGGGCGAGCACAACAAAAATGTTAAAATCAAATTAATATCGCATTGGGGCCAAATGAAGGGTTTTGGGGGAACTTATGTTGGAGTCCTTTTTTGAAAACAGGATACTGTTGGTCTCCTGAACAGGGAGGGCTTATTGGGCAGCCATAAGAAAGTCAATATGACCAAAAGATACCCTTTAACTGTACCCAAAGCAAAGCCTTGCTGGGCTAATGATAAAACAAACAAGACCTTGCACAAAAGTGCAGCGAGGGGATCAACTGGTTTTGCAGTGCACTAAGCTACAAAGTTGTCCCAAAGAAAGGAGTATACTGTTTTAGTTGAGGGATGCCTGGCTGCCAGAATGACAAAGCAGATTTCTGCAGAAAGGTCAAAGACTGTCAGCTGCTGTTGCTCAATTTCTATGCATGAAGTCTAAGCATGCACAGGCTTGGGTGCAGAACCCTGTCCTGTTGCTGCAACAGGAAATCCTCCCAGATGGGCAGTCTGATCGAGGACTGATGATCATGCCCAGAAGTTTGGGATACCATAATCCCAGTGCTCAATCTGGAGCCAAATGACTGGATTGTGCCTAGTAGTTCCGGATCTTTCTTTGCAACTCTGGGAAGGAGTGGAATAGCTGGGAAGGTGTACAGGAGACCTGAATCCCGCCCATGATGAAATGAGTCTCTGAGCGAGAACCACCTTGAAAATTCAAGCACATAGAAGTGCTGACATTCACATTATCGGCAGTGCTGAACAGGTCTAACCAAGCTTCCCCTTCCCAGCTGTGGAAGACATCTTGTACCACCTCTGGATGGAGACGTGTTTAAACAGACCACCAGGTGTTGTACAATCAGAAAAATGAAATGTCCCAGTATGCCAGGCATGTCCAGAGGCACAGAGCTTCTGGCACAGGGTCCATACCTCCACTAAACCGGTTTGTTGCAGCACCACATGGCAGTAGTGTTATCCTTGAACACCTGAACTAGCCATCCCTTGATAGAATGGCTGATAGCCATCAATGTCAAACAGATCATTTTCAACTCTAACAAGTTGAAATGAAGCTAAGATTCAATCCAGATACAAGAGACCTCCGATCTCCACCTCTCCAGTATGGCTCCCCAACCCAGAAGTGACACATCTGTCACCACTGTAAGCTGTGGGTGGTGAAGACAGAGGGGTCTATAGCTTAACCCATCGCTATTTGTCAGCCATCACTGCAGATCTTTAGCAATTTACTCCAATATCTGGACAAAATGGGATAGATTTCCCTAGGTGTAACTGCGTTGAATAATTTGAAGCACCTTTTAGTCCAAGGTGATGGACTGCCTTCGGAGTAGGTGGTGCTTGATCCAGTCGCTGACTGGTTGCCCGTGATCATGAGAGGTCATATCAAAGGGGTTTGGAGGCTGTGGCTGCCAAGGGGGTGGCAGAATGGGCAGATTGCTGGCCTTGGGTCCCACAAGGCTTGTGGGACCCGTGTTTGCTGCCAATACATGAGTAGGGTGTCTGTTGGCCATTGCGACTGGGCAGAAATTGATATGGTTGGTAGGCTCCAATATAGCCACGGAAGGGACGATATAGTGGATCTGGCACAAGGCCATGGGGAGTTCCAGCGACTGGGCAGTGACCCTGCTGTCCTTAAAGCACTCAAGTGCCAAATCTGCTTTATCACCAAAAATGTGAGTGCAACCAAATAGCAAGTCCATAAGGGATGCCTAGACACCCCCCATAAAGTCAGAAGACCTCAGCCTGGCATGGTACCAGAGTGCAATTGATGAAGCAATTGCTCTGCCCAGAAAGTCGTATCCAGTCTGCAGCATATGGTGAACTTTAGTGTGTCCCTCCTATCATCAACAGCCTGAGTCACGACGGCGCGGACCTCCTCTGAGCCCATGGGTGGCACTTGCACAACCGAATCCCAAACTGTGTGGGGATATCGGTCTAAGAGACACGCAATGTTCACCAATGGCCGCACAGCCTCTTCGATTCACTATCTGCTGGTGTGGTAAGGAATGCATCAGGGTTGCCTTTGAACATGAGGCATGAACAACCAGAGTCCCAAGGGCAGGGTGCTGGGTGTGGAAAGCTGAGTCTATAGGAGCAGGGTGATTGGGTGGGCACTCGACCTGTGCACAGGAAGCCCTGTACAAGGCTTAGCACATGCCCTAAGCAGGATATTAGCGAGGGCCTAATTAAAAGTGAAGAGAGGTTCTATGGAACAAGTCCCATCTTAAGCATCTTAATATTAAGATGTTCGTCTGGACTGCCAAAGACAGCGTGAGGTCCAGGACCTCAGCTGCCCTCCTCACCACCATAACAAATGAAGTCCCTTCCTCCATAGCCACACTAAAAGGAGAGACCAGGCAATATACGGGGAGGTGTTCAATCAACTTTAAACACCAGTTCCTAATACTAGTCATCCTTGGGCACATCCATGGGGCTGAGATAACCATAAGAATTCTCAGCTTCTCCCCGATCATTCTCCCCACAAGGTCTATGGAAAAAAGAGTTAGCACTGTCGAAAAGGCCATGTTCCATCCGGAGTCCACACCAGGCAATGCCAGTATGGATCTGTAGCAGAGTCTGATATAACAATGGGATAAGCGCTGCCATGGGGCAACAGCATCACTGGAATAAGCCGCAGGGAAGGTCACCACCTCAAGGCCGGAGCCGATCCAGGAACGATGCAAAGGGTCTGACTGGCGCAGAGGGCAAACATGTCTGCAGGAATCCAGTGTGGGCACCTGCTGAACCCGTGAGGCACAAAGGTGCTTCGGAGGTCTCAGTCCAACCAAATATGAGGTGCACAGGCTCATAAAACTCCTTTAACTGGGTGGGGTCTCTCTGGCTCCAGACAGGCTTCGCAGCTATTGTGTGGGAGCAGGGCCTAGATCAGTGGCATAGTTCTCGAAGACTTGGACTGACTGGTGCAGCGAAGGTAAAGATCTCTTCAGCTTCTTAAACTTATTGGATTTCTTTTCAACTTACCTGACGACTTCAAGAGTGATGACAAACGCTGGGAACAGCTCGGTGAGCAGGCCCAGGACTATCGGATGAGCAGGAGCTTCAGGGAACACTCCCGAACTGCCTTAGGATTTGTGGAACAGTAGTCTTGGCAGGACTTGGAGTTGTGACCCAGCTCCAGGTGCCGAGGCAAACCAGGTGGCAATCTCTCTGTGACAGGAACCACAGGGTTTAAACACCACAGGTTTGTTAGGGGAACATCCCTATTTGCACACTGGAAGGAAAAGCTCAAAAGCTTTTAACAAAAAGTTGAAAAAAATAGTACAAACAATTAAACTGCAGTAGATCTCTCCGGATCTGCGCTGATGCCACGGAAAGAGAAGAACTGACATCAGCGTGCTGGAGTGGCACCTATATAGGCACTGTGTCGCATCCAAGGTGGAGTAGATCGATGCCACCTATCGGAGTGCAGTGGTACGGCTCAAGATTTTCCAGATTCAGTTTGATGTCTGAGGAACATTTTTAGGTAAGAAATCAGAGGCTAGAAGTATCGATCAGCTATTATTTTTTGATTAATGCCTTCATCTTAAAAATAAGACTGTAATAGGATTTGTGTCTATACAATTTTTAATATTGCACTGCCACTCCTTGTATTTTTCTCTCACAGAACACCCAAGGCTGACTCCCCCTGCAGGGATGCGGACCAAGCAATTGCCAGTGGCTGAGATTAATCGAGATCAATTCAGGCATACCACCCATCACATTGTTGTTTTTGCATTTGCCGCCCTAAGTGCACAGAGAATGCCCAGAAGTGGGCCCCGGGCTCACTGTGCCACTGGAACCAAGCTATACCTGGCTGAAGAGCCCTAACTAGGGCAAAACCGGTTCTAGCTTGTTTGGGTTTAGGTTCAGGGAGGACCTGACCTGGCCTGGCAGTTCGGGCTGTACTGTTTCCATGAGGTGCACAGTCAAGACTGATTTGCATTTGCTTGGGTCCAAACTGAAATGGCATGGTAGGCAAAAAAAATAATGGAATGGGATGAGGCCCGAGCGGTAGCCAGAGGCTGAGATTAATTCAAGCATTCCATCCATTACCTTTTTGTTTTTGTACTCACACTAAAAAAGCACAGTCCAACACTTAATTAATGTTTAAATATGATTCTGATTTTGGGTAATAACTAGTTTCTCTCAGACTACTTTCAAGTTACAAAACTAACAATCACATGTTAAATACATTACAGACAGTCCTTGGTACATACAAAGAACATTTCTCCAATAACATATTCACCAGACATTCAACAAGTCTGGGGATAACAATAACACCACTATTACAATCTTGCCACAAATGGTCATATTCAAACAGCATATGCTATAAAGATAGAAAGAACCCCCCTCACGATCACATGCAGAGAGCATCAAAACTGTATAATTATAACAGCACTGACAAATCAACTGCAATATTATGCACCACACCAATATACACACTAGAAAGGCACAGATAAAACTACAAAAACATAGCACAACCTCAGATGACATATGACACAACTGAGTTGTGACTGATGCATATAGTATTACGGCTAAACTAGAATTGGTGTTTTTCACTTTTTTGGCAGTTTTTGTATCTTTAGCTCATGTCTCATTCCAACACCTAACTAGAACATCACTTCAACCTTCCGTGAATTAGGCTTTTTAATGTAAGCTAAGGTCTTAAAACTAAATCGAATTTTAATGCCAATTTAACCTTTTTTTCCAAATGAGTTGTTTTTTAGCGTATTCAATCCTGGACCAATGGTAAAACCCTAGTGTGCACAACATTTGAGTGTGTGCAGAGGGAACTAGCCATGGGGCCTGACTTTTGGCATTGCCCTGCTCGCGACCCCTGATGTACAACAAATCCCAGCAGAGTGCATGGCTTTTGGTCGTGCATAGCGGAAGTCGGCCGCATGAACTGTTCTTCGGTCAGACCCTCCACTCAAACCCCAACGTTCGGCCAAGCAATGCAGCGCAGGAACCCCCAACCTCTGGGGCCAGGCACATTTTGTAGGCAGGGGCCCTCACACTGAGCAAATTTTGGCCCCAGGGACCCGACCCTTGGTGTATTTTTATTTTAGTGGAGGGGGTAGGAGGATTCCTTCCCTGGACTTACTTTGGGCACAGGGACCCCATTTCCTGGGGCTTAGCACCCTTTTAAATGGGGAAAGGGACATGCAGACCCCGCCTTCCAGGCCAAAATCGGATCTGGGGCCCAGCCAATTGCTAAAGAAGCAAGCAATTTTGACCCCGGGACCCTATACCCCGGGGCACAGCTGAAAAATGGTGATTGCCCTGCTGCCCACACAGGACACCCACCATAATCTCACTGAGAAACAAAGGTGCACGGGGCACCAGTTGGCTACACATGCTGCTCCCTGCGGGCAGGAGTTATATTCAGATCTGCAGGAAACGGAGTTAATAAAAATAAAAAAAAACTTGCAGCCGATCCTCTGCGAATACACTGCAAAATTAAAAAATGTCCTACCCTACCCCCATGTGTTTTCTGGCATTTTTTCCTGGGACTCGGCAGAGTCTCAAGATGGCTGCCAACATTTTCTGGTTGAAGTGGGGGCAGCCAATCAGATCTCGGCATGGGATCTGTCAGATCCGAAGACCTGCTGCATCTCAGGATATAAAGATAATTTTTTTTTCTTTAATAACTCCAAAACTACTGAACGGGGTTACACCAAATTACAAAAAGCACTCTTTTTGGACTATAATCTAGCTTTCTGACAAATTTGGTGAAATTCCGTTAAGTAGTATGGGATGTAGTCGTATCTAAAATTTCTATAGGAAATTGCACAGGGACATGTTTTGGGACCCCCTTTTTAGCTCGAGCATAGCAGCGACATGTTGTAATCTATTCTGTGGGCTTTAACCACTCCCATTTCACACCCATCACTTTTATTCGTTCCTGGGCCTATCCTTCAGAAATCCCTTGATTTTGTTGTCAAATGCTTTACGTTTGTCCCGCCCGCTTTGTTACTGCCTTGGAGATGAGCCGTTACATGGATGTTCACAAATATGATTCTCTTTGAAATTCTGCCCCAACATTACTCACTTGATTGTTCCTAGATGCTACCCTGCCTGAGCGTGATGTGTGTCATCTACTGTGTTCAAAGTGTTGGGTGCCTACTGGAACTCCATTTATTTCTCAGGTGCGGTAGGTGAGTGGCAGTGTGCCTTATATACCAAGTGCTTGCAGGTTTTTTTTTTACTTTTTTTTTTTGTCCTCCTAAGAAATCCCACCTCACTGCATAAGGATCCTGCATATGTTTCCCCAGCTCCCACTGCCTGTTCAGCGTTACTTTAGAGAGTTAAGAGCGTATCCTAAAAGACCAGTCACCCATTGAAAAACTGCCCGCCTTGAGGGCCTCTGACAACATTTTCTCTTTGATGGAATAAGTGCCAAAATAGACCAGAATTTTCCTAGGTGTCTTCCTATCGGGCTTTCTTCTGAAAGGGTCACAATGGATTCTCTGAATGTCTTCTTCCAACTTTGAATGATCCATAGAGGGAAAAAATTATTTAAAAACGTCATTACGTAAGGCTTTATGTTATCCCCTTCCAGCCCTTCGGGGACATTCAATAACCTAACATTATTCCTCCGCAAATTATTCTCCAAAGATCCTAACTTCTCCTGAAGCACCTCGCCCTTGCGTGTCCGCTGGGAGATGTCTTGGTAATTAGAAAACACTTGGGCCTCTTGCTCTGAAACAGCCATCTCCAATTTGCTCATCCTCTCTGTCAACGCATTAAGTTTGCATTCTAGTGCAGCACATGGTTCTCTAATTTTTGCTTGATTATGCTCAGATACCTCAAATTTACCCCTAATCTCTTCTGTTAAAGATACCAGGAGGTTCTGCACAGCAAAGTCTTGATAAGAGGATGGGCCCGGCACTACTATCTTCATGTAATTGGGGCACTGTACCCCACCATTCTCTGCGGTAGAGCTTGTGCTGTCTCTGTCACTAGCCAGTTCCCCATGCCCAAGGGGAGAGACCAGGGAGGGAGGAGAATTTTCAAAGATTTGTGAGGATTGCATCTCAGAACCACAAGTAATTCTTCTCAGAAAGGGCGCAAGGTGAGATGCCAACCTGCCTATTTCTGTTAAGTGAACTTGAAAGCTAGAAATTTTACAGGGGTTACCCAGTTCACTGCTGTGCCTCCTTGATAATTTAGCGCCAGGCTGCGGAGGTACAGTGAGAGCCTTTCTTGGGCTTTATTAACCCCTTCCCTTGTCCTTTCTTATTACAAAGCCCTTCCTGACCAGAAACGATAGAATCCCCCTTCCCTGAGGAATGCTGCTGCTTCCGCGCCTGTGATTGGCCTTTGCTAGCTCCCCGGGCCCTTAACTGCACTGGCGACATACGCAGATTGTCTCCTACCGTGATGGGCGAGAAAACCTTGTCGTGGATTTGAGATCTCTTCCTCACGTCTCTCCTCAAGACACAAAAAAACGCTGCAATATGTGGCCCCCAGAAGCGGCACAAAGCGAGAGCACGTCTCCACTGGTGCAGGGCCTGAACAGCCTCTGCCCAGGGACTGACACTCGGCGTCTCTATCAAGCCGTTCACCTCCGCGCTCCGCCCTGCAACACGCAGAGGGCTAGGGCAGCGAGGAAGGCTCATCAACCAGGAAGACCCTCACACCGTTCACGCACAGCTAGAGAGTCTTTCTCTGTGCACACGCCGACTGGAAACAGGAAGCTCCCGACCGCGGAGCTACGCGGCTGTCATGTTCCCGTCCCATCAAAGTGATCAGGTTTTTTTTACTCTTGACTCTTAGGAGTCTGGGCTGTTGCTGGTTGCAGCATGTCAAAGGCACATTGTAGAGGAAACAGTAATGGATGGAGTCGTGCCTAAACATTATACACATTTACACAATGATGAATCCTTGCTGCTGTCTTACAGACACAAAGATATTGTGTGACCCATTAACAAATAGCCAAGGTTAAAAGTATAACACTCAACACATGATTTATGAGGTATTCCAGTTCCTCTACTGGCAGTAGTTAAGGTGCTTTAGGTTGAGGAGATGCTTGCCTGCTTTTCGGACAGAAGCTACTATGACACTCCCAAGTTATGCACAGAGTGCACGTTTTATCTGTGCATATTTTTCAGCCCAATCAATCAGGATTTTTGTTAAAGTTACTGAGAAAATACTCCTTCACAGCTCAGAAGAAAACCAAGTGTTTATGTGCCCTGGCAGAACTGGGAACAAGATAGAAATGTACTTGAGTGCTGTTCCTGGAATATCATTCAACAAAATTGTAAAAGCAGTACCATGCATCCAGTAGGGAGAAGCAAAGCCAATAGTGACATCTACTGGCTTTGCCAGCAGTTTTTAGCCATGCTGCTATGTAGCATAGCTTAAAGTAAATAAATTGCTAGAACGCCTCCAGTGTTGACTGTGTCATAGTACTTTTTTCCCCTTAAAGCCTTATTGTGCAGCAGCCAGCATTGCTGTGTAACATGTCTTAAAAAACTGACAAAACCAATACAAGTTGCACAGACTAAACCTATCGGCTTTCCAATGCTTGTTTGCTATACGAGAATGATTTCACTGACATGTGTGTTTAAGTTTTTAAGCAAGGTTTCATTAAAATAAACCCATCGTTGAACAAATTATTGAGTTTCTTACAAGGATTCTAAAACATTTTTGCTAAGGGATCATGTACTCAGTATCATTAAATAACAGCAGATTATACTGGCCAAGCAAAAAATTAGTTTTCATGGCAGTACTGTTAGCTGACTTATGTAACTGAAACTTAGTTGCCACAGTGTTACTGTAAAGTTTGGACCACTTGCGAACTAATCTGAAAGTCAAATTAGTTGAGTATCTGAGCTGAACAAAGGGCCAGCCAAACACTAGGCCTTAGTGATCAGTCCAACGTACAGCAAATGCTGGTGAGGTCAAACAGAGGTCACTGTCACTACAAATGATGTCAAGCATATACCATTCTTTGTTAACAGGAAAAGTATTAGTTTCATTAAAATTGAACAAGGATAATGATTCTCAAAGTCCCCTGAATGGCATTCAGGGGGAACATCAAATGTCACTTAAAATCAACAAATTGAGCATTTTTCAACTTAATCAATGATAAATTGTTTAGGAAAGAAATCAGTCAAAGAACCGTAACCCAAGACAACTACCAGGTGGTGTGTAACATAAAAACAGAGGATAGATTTATTTTATTGGGTCGGCAATTTTCATCTGAGGCAGGGTGAAAACCTTCCAAAATTTTCTCGCATTTTATAGATCGTTTAAAAATCATAGCTTGACCTCCAACTTGTCTCTCCTCCCAGGAAGCAACAGTTATATGATTGCCAGGAGGCAGTAAGTCCTCCAGCATGGACACACAGTCATCCTTTATCTTAGCCTCAGTTAGGCATCAAAGGTCCAGTCCTTTCTCCAAAATCAGGTCAGTGAGGTTATAGCATTTTTAACAACTGAAAAGCATTAATTAGGATGCCATGAATAACTTTTTAGCAGGAGGGATATAGGTGATTGAAGTATGCAGTTGGTGTACAATTTTACCTTCTGGTATACAGGTCTCCAACAGGAGTTAATTTACATTGTTCTATGGATTGGTAGTATATTAGAGACCTAGTCAAATATGTCAGATGCAAGTAGCAGCATCCCTGGAAGAGAGAAACCAGAAATGCTATTCAGCAGATACACCACAGTTAATTAAACCCTTTACACAGGAACACTAGCCCTTTATTGAATGCAGTTTGAAAAATAAAGCACTTTTTGACAGCCAATATGACGCTACTGACTGCTTATTCTTGATCTGGTGAGACATGATTAAAGAGTTAACCTGGCAGCACTCTGCAGCCTTTTTGTCAAGTAGCCAATGATTGTTTCTCTAGTCCCTCGGTTTGTTTCCATGGCCTTTATAACTTCACATCTACAATTAACTATTAGCAATGATATTGTATATGCAATGCATTCCGTTCCTTCCCCACTTGAAGCCACAAAAAACAGTAATAATAGAAGTATATAAACCTTACTGGCATCTCTTGGCCAAACACATAAATTGCTTAGTCCCACTTCATCATTTGAGTGATGCTCATAGAACTACCATCAACAAAGGTTATGTTCTGAGAAAATTCATCAGAAGCATGCCCACTCCTCGTCCCTGGATTTCTCACAGAATTCAATAAAACAAATGAAAACTAAAATGTGAGTTCTCCTCCATGAATTGACGGAAATTAAAAGTCAACTTATAGTTGAGTCTAACAAACCTTATACCCCCTTACAAGCGCTATGAGCTCAACCTAATCCATTTACTTCTTTATGATGTCACAGTAACAGCTTACTCACATTATGAAAAAAGTGCTACAGGTCCTCCTCATGCACCTCACCTCCTACCCCATAATCACACTTTCAAACTATCCATTTTAACATCCCCAACATCCCCATCTAAGTTAATTTCCATACTCTAGATGGGTAACCACTTCTGATCTGTTCATTCCTCAAGATTCCACTCTACAATCAATTTTTATGCGATGAAAACTACACTCAAGTCTTTAAATCAAAAAAGGTAGAATCTTTTAAGAGAAATACAGCTGGCCCTCAAATCCAGTCAATTACCATGCCACCTCACACGTCTGTCTTATAAAAGGTCAAACGCTACACAGAAGGAGTAATATATTATACAGCTAACTTTATCTCATACAGGTAATAGTCCCTGAAGAATCACAAAACAGTCCACGGCTCTCCTCCTATCTCTTAGATAAATCTTTGTATGTCTTGGTGTTTATCACTGTCCTTTATATACTCTCAGTTGGAGTTCCCCAAGGTACCAACATTTCTCCCATTACAACACATCTCTAGGTGACACTATCACAACCTTTTGCATGGTTTATAAATTGATGATATACAAGTCATCTCTTTTCACCCCCAGTCTAAAATCTCTGTGTAATTTGTAACTTGGTGTTAATTCATACCCTATGCTAAAACAATTTACTTTCCTATAAATTCAGCACCTACTCTTCTTTTTATCCCCATACTATATGCATCCGAAACTCCCATCCCGAACACTATAGGTCAGAAACCTTGGTATAATCCTTCATTGTGCTATAATCCACTGAAAGGGCTGCCAGATACATCAAATACTCCACATAAGTGTAAAGAAATGGCTCCCTGTTGCAGTTACCCCCCACTTTTTGCCTGATACTGATGCTGACTTGACTAAGAAGTGTGCTGGGACCCTGCTAACCAGGCCCCAGCACCAGTGTTCCTTCACCTAAAATGTACCATTGTATCCACAATTGGCACACCCTGGCATTCAGATAAGTCCCTTGTAACTGGTACTTCTAGTACCAAGGGCCCTGATGCCAAGGAAGGTCTCTAAGGGCTGCAGCATGTCTTATGCCACCCTAGAGACCCCTCACTCAGCACAGACACACTGCTTACAAGCCTGTGTGTGCTAGTGAGAACAAAATGAGTAAGTCGACATGGCACTCCCCTCAGGGTGCCATGCCAGCCTCTCACTGCCTATGCAGTATAGGTAAGACACCCCTCTAGCAGGCCTTACAGCCCTAAGGCAGGGTGCACTATACCATAGGTGAGGGTACCAGTGCATGAGCATGGTACCCCTACAGTGTCTAAACAAAACCTTAGACATTGTAAGTGCAGGGTAGCCATAAGAGTATATGGTCTGGGAGTCTGTCAAACACGAACTCCACAGCACCATAATGGCTACACTGAAAACTGGGAAGTTTGGTATCAAACTTCTCAGCACAATAAATGCACACTGATGCCAGTGTACATTTTATTGTAAAATACACCCCAGAGGGCACCTTAGAGGTGCCCCCTGAAACTTAACCGACTGTCTGTGTAGGCTGACTAGTTCCAGCAGCCTGCCACACCAGAGACATGTTGCTGGCCCCATGGGGAGAGTGCCTTTGTCACTCTGAGGCCAGTAACAAAGCCTGCACTGGGTGGAGATGCTAACACCTCCCCCAGGCAGGAACTGTGACACCTGGCGGTGAGCCTCAAAGGCTCACCCCTTTGTCACAGCCCAGCAGGGCACTCCAGCTTAGTGGAGTTGCCCGCCCCCTCCGGCCACGGCCCCCACTTTTGGCGGCAAGGCTGGAGGGAACAAAGAAAGCAACAAGGAGGAGTCACTGGCCAGTCAGGACAGCCCCTAAGGTGTCCTGAGCTGAAGTGACTCTAACTTTTAGAAATTCTCCATCTTGCAGATGGAGGATTCCCCCAATAGGGTTAGGATTGTGACCCCCTCCCCTTGGGAGGAGGCACAAAGAGGGTGTACCCACCCTCAGGGCTAGTAGCCATTGGCTACTAACCCCCCAGACCTAAACACGCCATTAAATTTAGTATTTAAGGGCTACCCTGAACCCTAGAAAATCAGATTCCTGCAAACTACAAGAAGAAGGACTGCCTAGCTGAAAACCCCTGCAGAGGAAGACCAGAAGACGACAACTGCCTTGGCTCCAGAAACTCACCGGCCTGTCTCCTGCCTTCCAAAGATCCTGCTCCAGCGACGCCTTCCAAAGGGACCAGCGACCTCGACATCCTCTGAGGACTGCCCCTGCTTCGAAAAGACAAGAAACTCCCGAGGACAGCGGACCTGCTCCAAGAAAGGCTGCAACTTTGTTTCCAGCAGCCTTGAAAGAACCCTGCAAGCTCCCCGCAAGAAGCGTGAGACTTGCAACACTGCACCCGGCGACCCCGACTCGGCTGGTGGAGATCCAACACCTCAGGAGGGACCCCAGGACTACTCTGATACTGTGAGTACCAAAACCTGTCCCCGCTGAGCCCCCACAGCGCCGCCTGCAGAGGGAATCCCGAGGCTTCCCCTGACCGCGACTCTTTGAATCCAAAGTCCCGACGCCTGGGAGAGACCCTGCACCCGCAGCCCCCAGGACCTGAAGGACCGGACTTTCACTGGAGAAGTGACCCCCAGGAGTCCCTCTCCCTTGCCCAAGTGGAGGTTTCCCCGAGGAATCCCCCCCTTGCCTGCCTGCAGCGCTGAAGAGATCCCGAGATCTCTCATAGACTAACATTGCGAACCCGACGCCTGTTTCTACACTGCACCCGGCCGCCCCCGCGCTGCTGAGGGTGAAATTTCTGTGTGGGCTTGTGTCCCCCCCGGTGCCCTACAAAACACCCCTGGTCTGCCCTCCGAAGACGCGGGTACTTACCTGCAAGCAGACCGGAACCGGGGCACCCCCTTCTCTCCATTCTAGCCTATGTGTTTTGGGCACCACTTTGAACTCTGCACCTGACCGGCCCTGAGCTGCTGGTGTGGTGACTTTGGGGTTGCTCTGAACCCCCAACGGTGGGCTACCTTGGACCAAGAACTGAACCCTGTAAGTGTCTTACTTACCTGGTAAAACTAACAAAAACTTACCTCCCCCAGGAACTGTGAAAATTGCACTAAGTGTCCACTTTTAAAACAGCTATTTGTCAATAACTTGAAAAGTATACATGCAATTTTTATGATTTAAAGTTCCTAAAGTACTTACCTGCAATACCTTTCGAATGAGATATTACATGTAGAAATTGAACCTGTGGTTCTTAAAATAAACTAAGAAAAGATATTTTTCTATACAAAAACCTATTGGCTGGATTTGTCTCTGAGTGTGTGTACCTCATTTATTGTCTATGTGTATGTACAACAAATGCTTAACACTACTCCTTGGATAAGCCTACTGCTCGACCACACTACCACAAAATAGAGCATTAGTATTATCTATTTTTTACCACTATTTTACCTCTAAGGGGAACCCTTGGACTCTGTGCATGCTATTCCTTACTTTGAAATAGCACATACAGAGCCAACGTCCTACATTGGTGGATCAGCGGTGGGGTACAAGACTTTGCATTTGCTGGACTACTCAGCCAATACCTGATCACACGACAAATTCCAAAATTGTCATTAGAAATTCATTTTTGCAATTTGAAATTTTTCTAAATTCTTAAAAGTCCTGCTAGGGCCTTGTGTGTTAAGTCCCTGTTTAGCATTGTCTTTTAGAGTTTAAAAGTTTGTTAAAGGTTTGAAATTAGATTCTAGAAACAGTTTTAGATTCTTTAAAAAGTCTTCCAACTTTTAGCAAAATAATGTCTGATACAGAGATGAATGTGGTGGAACTCGACACCACACCTTACCTCCATCTTAAGACGAGGGAGCTAAGGTCTCTCTGTAATATAAAGAAAATAACCATTGGCTCCAGACCTACCAAAATTCAGCTCCAGGAGCTGTTGGCAGAGTTTGAAAAAGCCAACCCCTCTGAGGATGACTTCACAGAGGAAGAAATTAGTGACTTGGAGGGCAATTCCCCCCTTCCAGTCCTAAATAGGGAGACCAGGGCCTCTCAAGCCCTGTCTCCAAAAATGATAGTCAGAAATGTTGCTTATCTCACAGGAGGGTCCAGCATTTCTGAAATCACTGAGGATGCTCTCAGTGAGGATGACCCCCTGTTAGCCAGGATGGTCAAAAGATTGGCTTTGGAAAAGCAGCTCCTAGCCATAGAAAGGGAAAGAAAAGAGATGGGCCTAGGTCCCATCAATGGTGGCAGCAACTTAAATAGGGTCAGAGATTCTCCTGACATCCTAAAAATCCCCAAAGGGATTGTAACAAAATATGAAGATGGTGATGACATCACCAAATGGTTCACAGCTTTTGAGAGGGCTTGTGTAACCAGAAAAGTGAACAGATCTCACTGGGGTGCTCTCCTTTGGGAAATGTTCACTGGAAAGTGTAGGGATAGACTCCTCACACTCTCTGGAAAAGATGCAGAATCTTATGACCTCATGAAGGGTACCCTGATTGAGGGCTTTGGATTCTCCACTGAGGAGTATAGAATTAGATTCAGGGGGGCTCAAAAATCCTCGAGCCAGACCTGGGTTGATTTTGTAGACTACTCAGTAAAAGCACTAGATGGTTGGTTAACTGGAAATGAAGTGTGTGACTATGTTGGGCTTTATAATTTGTTTATGAAAGAACACATTTTAAGTAACTGCTTCAATGAAAAGTTGCATCAGTATCTGGTAGACCTAGGTCCAATTTCTCCCCAAGAATTGGGAAAGAAGGCAGACCACTGGGTCAAGACTAGGGTAACCAAAACTTCCACTGGGGGTGACCAAAAGAAAGGGGTTACAAAAACTCCCCAGGAGAAAGTGGGTAACACTAGAAACAAAGAAAAAGAGTCCTCTGTAGGCCCCCAAAAACCAGAACAGGTGGGTGGGCCCCAAGACACAACCCAAAACAAAGGTGGGTACCAGGGTAAGAACTGGGATGCCACTAAGGCATGGTGCCACAACTGTAAACAGTCTGGGCACCACACCAAGGACACTTCTTGTCCCAAAAACAAACCCCAGAACAAAATTCCAGGGGTAACCAGTATAGCCATGGGAGATGACTCCTCAGATGAGGAGGTCTTCATAGCCTTCAACTGGAAACAGGGCCCAACAGGTGAGTTGGAGATTCCAGAGGGAAGTAGACACTTCCACCACCTACTGGTGAATGGAATCCCAACCACTGCCCTGAGAGACACTTGTGCCAGTCACACTATTGTGCATGACAGGCTGGTGCTCTCAAACCAGTACATCCCAGGTGAGACTGCCAAGGTAAGAGTTAGCCTAGACAGGGTCACTAAGAGGCCTGTGGCTTTAGTACCCATAGAAGTGGGTGGCACTCTTAGCTGGAGAAGGGTAGTAGTCAGTACAGACCTCCCCCTTGATTGTCTCCTTGGAAATGACTACCCAGAGGTTAGTCAGAGCCCAAGAGAGGAACTGGTCCAGTGCCCGTCCTCTCCCAAGGATTCTGGAAGTCCTGCCTCTGCAGTAAATGCAAGCAGGCCCCAGAAGAAGAAGAAAAGAAAACAGAGTAGGAAGGGTGGACAACCTTTAGCCAAGGTTACAGCAAGCCAAGGAGATTCTGCTCCAGTAGGGGAGAACTCCAAAAATGGCCCTGATAAAGTCCAACCTGACCCACAAGAAGTCCTGGCTAGTCAGGCAACTGTTAAACCTGAGTCGGTGGCTCCTCAGCTAACAGAAGAAAGAGTGGAAGAAGGGTGTTTACTACAAGATGTGGTAACCCCCCACTCTAATACAGCAGACAGGCAACCTGAACCCAAAGAGGCCTGTAACTTAGCCCCTTCCCTTTTAGGTGAAGAGCTAAAGGTGTGGTTCTGGGCACTGACAGCTGTCAGTGGCCTCTGCTGGGTGTTAGCCTTTATGGCTGCACTATCCTTAGCATGGTGGTCTGACCCCATGCCAAATAGCAAGTTAGGCCCCCTGACCCTATTGGTCATGGTGGGGTTACTCCAGCTCTGGGTAACCTCTCTGGGTAAGCTAGGGGTAACCCTGGCCAAGATAAGGTTAGCAGAGGTGGATACCTCTAAGACCAAAATAGAAAGAATGGGTGGAGACATTGAAGAGGCAGACAAGAGGCAATTCAGACTAGGTCCTATCACTGTGGAAGTAGGTCAGTTCCCCAAAGGGAATGACCTGAACAGAAGGATGTAAGGCAGAGTAGGCCCTGCAACTAACCAGCCTATTTCTCCTACTCTTCCTCGCCTGACAGACTAGGAAGACTCTCCCAGCTTGGGCTGAGTCTCCTGGCCTGTGGGCTGGGGGGGGCTTGTGTAAAGAAATGGCTCCCTGTTGCAGTTACCCCCCACTTTTTGCCTGATACTGATGCTGACTTGACTAAGAAGTGTGCTGGGACCCTGCTAACCAGGCCCCAGCACCAGTGTTCCTTCACCTAAAATGTACCATTGTATCCACAATTGGCACACCCTGGCATTCAGATAAGTCCCTTGTAACTGGTACTTCTAGTACCAAGGGCCCTGATGCCAAGGAAGGTCTCTAAGGGCTGCAGCATGTCTTATGCCACCCTAGAGACCCCTCACTCAGCACAGACACACTGCTTACAAGCCTGTGTGTGCTAGTGAGAACAAAATGAGTAAGTCGACATGGCACTCCCCTCAGGGTGCCATGCCAGCCTCTCACTGCCTATGCAGTATAGGTAAGACACCCCTCTAGCAGGCCTTACAGCCCTAAGGCAGGGTGCACTATACCATAGGTGAGGGTACCAGTGCATGAGCATGGTACCCCTACAGTGTCTAAACAAAACCTTAGACATTGTAAGTGCAGGGTAGCCATAAGAGTATATGGTCTGGGAGTCTGTCAAACACGAACTCCACAGCACCATAATGGCTACACTGAAAACTGGGAAGTTTGGTATCAAACTTCTCAGCACAATAAATGCACACTGATGCCAGTGTACATTTTATTGTAAAATACACCCCAGAGGGCACCTTAGAGGTGCCCCCTGAAACTTAACCGACTGTCTGTGTAGGCTGACTAGTTCCAGCAGCCTGCCACACCAGAGACATGTTGCTGGCCCCATGGGGAGAGTGCCTTTGTCACTCTGAGGCCAGTAACAAAGCCTGCACTGGGTGGAGATGCTAACACCTCCCCCAGGCAGGAACTGTGACACCTGGCGGTGAGCCTCAAAGGCTCACCCCTTTGTCACAGCCCAGCAGGGCACTCCAGCTTAGTGGAGTTGCCCGCCCCCTCCGGCCACGGCCCCCACTTTTGGCGGCAAGGCTGGAGGGGACAAAGAAAGCAACAAGGAGGAGTCACTGGCCAGTCAGGACAGCCCCTAAGGTGTCCTGAGCTGAAGTGACTCTAACTTTTAGAAATTCTCCATCTTGCAGATGGAGGATTCCCCCAATAGGGTTAGGATTGTGACCCCCTCCCCTTGGGAGGAGGCACAAAGAGGGTGTACCCACCCTCAGGGCTAGTAGCCATTGGCTACTAACCCCCCAGACCTAAACACGCCCTTAAATTTAGTATTTAAGGGCTACCCTGAACCCTAGAAAATCAGATTCCTGCAAACTACAAGAAGAAGGACTGCCTAGCTGAAAACCCCTGCAGAGGAAGACCAGAAGACGACAACTGCCTTGGCTCCAGAAACTCACCGGCCTGTCTCCTGCCTTCCAAAGATCCTGCTCCAGCGACGCCTTCCAAAGGGACCAGCGACCTCGACATCCTCTGAGGACTGCCCCTGCTTCGAAAAGACAAGAAACTCCCGAGGACAGCGGACCTGCTCCAAGAAAGGCTGCAACTTTGTTTCCAGCAGCCTTGAAAGAACCCTGCAAGCTCCCCGCAAGAAGCGTGAGACTTGCAACACTGCACCCGGCGACCCCGACTCGGCTGGTGGAGATCCAACACCTCAGGAGGGACCCCAGGACTACTCTGATACTGTGAGTACCAAAACCTGTCCCCCCTGAGCCCCCACAGCGCCGCCTGCAGAGGGAATCCCGAGGCTTCCCCTGACCGCGACTCTTTGAATCCAAAGTCCCGACGCCTGGGAGAGACCCTGCACCCGCAGCCCCCAGGACCTGAAGGACCGGACTTTCACTGGAGGAGTGACCCCCAGGAGTCCCTCTCCCTTGCCCAAGTGGAGGTTTCCCCGAGGAATCCCCCCCTTGCCTGCCTGCAGCGCTGAAGAGATCCCGAGATCTCTCATAGACTAACATTGCGAACCCGACGCCTGTTTCTACACTGCACCCGGCCGCCCCCGCGCTGCTGAGGGTGAAATTTCTGTGTGGGCTTGTGTCCCCCCCGGTGCCCTACAAAACCCCCCTGGTCTGCCCTCCGAAGACACGGGTACTTACCTGCAAGCAGACCGGAACCGGGGCACCCCCTTCTCTCCATTCTAGCCTATGTGTTTTGGGCACCACTTTGAACTCTGCACCTGACCGGCCCTGAGCTGCTGGTGTGGTGACTTTGGGGTTGCTCTGAACCCCCAACGGTGGGCTACCTTGGACCAAGAACTGAACCCTGTAAGTGTCTTACTTACCTGGTAAAACTAACAAAAACTTACCTCCCCCAGGAACTGTGAAAATTGCACTAAGTGTCCACTTTTAAAACAGCTATTTGTCAATAACTTGAAAAGTATACATGCAATTTTTATGATTTAAAGTTCCTAAAGTACTTACCTGCAATACCTTTCGAATGAGATATTACATGTAGAAATTGAACCTGTGGTTCTTAAAATAAACTAAGAAAATATATTTTTCTATACAAAAACCTATTGGCTGGATTTGTCTCTGAGTGTGTGTACCTCATTTATTGTCTATGTGTATGTACAACAAATGCTTAACACTACTCCTTGGATAAGCCTACTGCTCGACCACACTACCACAAAATAGAGCATTAGTATTATCTATTTTTTACCACTATTTTACCTCTAAGGGGAACCCTTGGACTCTGTGCATGCTATTCCTTACTTTGAAATAGCACATACAGAGCCAACTTCCTACAATAAGCAAAAGCAAAAAGTTACTAACCTTTAACTACAGTTCTCCAATATCCATCTCTTTCACAGTTTCACAGATTCACATGCTTATATATTTACTCATCATCAAAGTGGAAATCCCACAATAACCTTCAAATAGCAAAGGCATTGGCAGTACCACTTTAAGAGCCCTCTCAGCCCTTCGGGAAAGACTTTGGGAAAGACTAAAGACAGAAACCTCAGCCAATGAGGTGAAAGTGCTCTGAACCCTACTTCCCTTAGAGGACGTGGTGAGTCTTGACAGGGAGAGGAGTGTGTCAGAGGAACCTGCAAAGGACACAAATGTTAGAGAACTGTAGTTACATATAAGTAACTCTCTCCTTTTCCAGCACTGGATCTTTCATAAATCCAAGTGCTTGCAACAGAATAGTGAGCAGTAAGATAATGTATGCATTTGTCCAAGGGTCTCAACTTATTGAAAAAGAAGTAGCAGCACTGCTTGCCCCTCCGTTGAGTCTCAGGCAATAGTGCCTCATAAAGGTGGCAGCCCAGCATGTTGACAGAGGCATTCCTGCACAGAGAGCTGCTGACATCACCAAACTTCAAGTAGATTGCACTTTCACCGCAATGTGAAGCTGTCGTCCAGTCCTGGAATGACAGACCAAGATAGTTCCAGCTACCATCATAAAATATCTTTCTTGTAAAGCACTTAACTCTTCTCTTAATGCAAGTCATCTGACTTTCTGAACTTCTTTGTCCTTTTCAGTTTACAGCACCTGCGATCATCTAGAGAATGTAGAGCTCCTTGGGTGCACTGCAAGGGCTATAAAAGAAAGATTTAAGCACCACTGCGTCATTCCATTGGAACTGAGAAAGCGCCTTCAGAATAAAGTGTGGGATGGTCTGTAAAATCTTTTGCTACTGAAAAATTAGTGAAAAGGTTCTCTGATTAGGATTATGTGAATTTCATTACTTCTGCTTGCAGAGGTTAGTTCCTAAGGAGCATCACTTTCCACTTGGTGGATGGGTTCAGGACTCTTTATGAGCTGGCACAGCTCTGTGTTAAGGTCCCATCTCACCGAAAGGCAGCATACAGGCAGGAATACTATCAAGAGAACTTTAATGCATTGCTTAAATATTCTGTGATACCAAGGGGGCAGCTGGCTAGAAGAGCGAAGAAATCACAAAGTGGCTGTTATATTAATACTGAAGGACAAATATTTGAATCCTTACTGAGCTAGTTCCAAGAAATCCATTAACAACTTCACGAGGGTGAATGTCTTATGATCAACACCTCATTCAAAATCATTTCTATTTCAATTTGTAGGAGGCGCTGGTAGATCGTGGACTTTCCTAGGCCAAGATTCCCTGCAGTTTAGAAGGATGCCTAGATGTGAGAATTTGTTTTATGTTTAGGAGCATGCCTGATAATTTCAGCAATCTTTGATCGTGATGGACGATCTCGCTGTGGGGCTGAGTCTCGAATCGAATGAGAAGGTCTGGGTGACAGTATTTGTAGGGGTGATGCAGAGGCAGAGTTAAACCACAAGATTTCCTTTTCGACTTCACAATAACTTTCAGGAACAGGGAAACAGTGGGAGAGCATATGCAAAGGTCGTGAACCATGCTAATGAATAAGCATTTCCACCCCAAGATTTAGCTTGACAATTCTACTTGTGGAGAACTGGGATTTTGTTTTGTTAGTATTTGTCGCAAGGAGCTGGGGTTAACCCCAATCATGAATACTTTCTGCTGTAGTATGTAACTGAGTTCCCTCTTATGGCACATTGTCACAATCCGGCTGAGAGAGTCTGTCTTTTCAATGTGGGTTCCAGGTACATATCCTGCTGCCTTTGTCGATATGCTATGGCAGATTGCCAATTTCTATAAATGGTCTTCTAATGACAGTCATTGAGACGTTGTTCTTCCCTGCCTGTTAAGATAAAACATCAAGGTGATATTGTCCACACAGAAGAGAATGCCTGTACTTCAGATTCCGAAGGATTGTAAGCCTTGGGTTATAGTCCAGAGTTTCAGTACACAGATATGCAACAGAAATCTTTTTGGAGATTCTCGGTTTTCAGCAATCATTTCTTGTGGAGTGCTCCCCAAATAGCCACAGATGCATCTGTAGTAATCACAAAATGAATTCTGCTGTCCAGGAATGAGAGACATATAGTAGTATTTTGTCCTAGGGTCTATCATTGCCATTTCTGTCTCATTCTAGCTGTAACAATGGATTCAATGCCATGTGCAGTATCACCGAGAAGAAGGAATCACTCTAACTCGTGACTCGAAAGACTTTCTTTGAAGAAAAACAGCTTCACACATCAAACCCAACACCAGATGACAGAAGTACACAGAGCATGTGTATCTACAGTTGAACATACCTCAATCATGTATTTATAGCGGCCACTAGAGGGAGCAGTACTCAGTGCACACTTACCTCACTCGCTGGAGAATGAGTCTTTTACTAATAGGTGAGTGTGCCACTAAAGCAGAGGTCTTCAAACTGGGGGACGGGGTGGGGTGGTCCCCCCTAGGGGGCCTCCTCAAGTGATCCAATGGTGGCACCAGGCTCTGGCTAATAGAAGCATTATGCAGATAACAACGCTTTGTTTTAAGTAGAAAACATTTATTGCATTTTTAAAAAGGTATCAGAACTTAACTACAATGTTTAAATCAGTCTAGACAAATTTAAATATTGCCAACTTAATAGAATAATTGTGAAAAATTCAGGTGGGAGAGTTGAATATTATTTTATTTTGTTTCTGGGGAGGGTGACGGGGGGGGGGACGACATTAAAAAAGTTTGAAACCCACTGCACTAAAGTGATACTGCCACAGCCTGCTGCGTTTTCTTTATGCTATTTTAAACTTACCACATGTATATATAAAACATCCAGTGCTGGAGAATTAGCTCCTACGTTTATTTGCACAACTCCAAAACACTATCATTGTCACCTGTCCTCAAACTACTTATTCTAATCTGTTGCTTATCACTGAACAAAGTTCTTAACTTCACAGATCAGTTAGCTGAAAAAAAACAACAACAAAAAACACAGAATCAGGCTATTCATTTCGGTTTCCAATCCTACTATTTGCTTACCCCCTATTGATCCAATATTGATATACTCTAAATGATCACAAGATATGGACCCCGTAGTCCCCATGTGCTAGGTCATATTGCACACCCTCTACTCAGTTAAACTACATTATCTCCGAGACCCCATTTTTTAAGCTGTCCCTAAGGCCCAACTCCTCGAATTAGATAGCGGCAGCAACTAATCACTCTCCTCCTGTGCACTCAATGCCCTCTTCATCGTAATACCCATATTGAAGTACACATGTCAAATGTTTTTATACTTCTGTATCTGCCCTTATAGCAATTCCATAATTATCTTACCAATCAAACTTTTAATGACCTATTACTGCTCACAATAAATAAATGAATGATCTGTGTTTCAAAGACATACAACGAAACTAAAGACATGAGGGTTGATCCATTGTTTAGGATTCTTACTGCTTATTGATGCAGGACCCATGTTCAGAGCAGCTGTGCTCTCTAAAAGATTTATTTTTAAAAATACAGATGAACAGCAAATTGAATGACCTTTAGGCCACTATGCAGGTTTTAAAAATCTGTCGGTATCTGGCACGCTGTATTACAGCTAAGGATGAAACTTTGTGAGAAGCTACCCACTGACTAGATATTAAGAGCCATTTACAGTACCTGGCTATGAATATCAGTTGGCACAGATAGCCAGAATTGTGAATGTGCCATGGCTTTACTGTTAACCTTGCAAGACTTGAAATGTTCCAATGCATTAACGAGTTTAAGTAACCTTAAGGAGTAATTAGCATCAATATCCTCTTGCAGTGATACACGTCAGTGGCTTGATTGAATGTCAAAAGGAAGTGCTGAACATTAATGTTCCATGGCAATAAAGAGGGCCAGTGCACTCTGTTGTTAGACTGTAATGGCAATGTATTGCCTTAGGCAGTAAGGGGCAATAATGCAGCCAGATATTGGCTCCAGACAGTAATGAAAAGAAATATTGCCAGAAAGTGATAAGTCTTTCCAGCAGTAGGAAAAGCCAATGGTCCCACCTATTAGTGAAGCATTGCGCATCAAGGATTTCATGCAGAAATGGACATAAATGGTGACAAGCAATGAGAACATAAAATGCCATCCACATTACTGAATATTAGTGAGCCTCAATGGCATCAAGCAGTAAATAGAATGATGTCTATACAGTCAAGCTAGCATGGCTGATAAAGAGTGATACACTGAAACTGGTCCTAGGATGCTTGTTTCCAGTCCAGAGAGGACCTGGCTTGGCAGTTCAGGCTGGACTGTTCCCATGGGGAGCAAGGTCAAGAATGATTTGCCTATGATTGAGTCCAAACTGGAATGGCATGGATAGCAAAAAAACGATGGCTTTAGGGTCAGATCTCTGAACTGGGGTGAATGTTTGACATTGTTCAGCATTCCGTCCAGCACTTGTTCTTTTTGCATACAGTAATGAGACCCATTAGTGCCACACAGTAATGAGAATCAAAACTAGTAGCTTTCGCATCTATCAATATCTTGAGCATCATTGACACATACATAGCTGTTAATGGTCACAGAGACCCAGTGAGATATGGAAAACAAAATGGTGCCTAGCAATAATGAGCCAGATTAAGTTTAAGGATCACTAATGCTGGGGCCACTGAATGTCACTAAGCAATAATCATTGATGTTGGCACACCAGTGCAATGTATGTATTAAACTTCAGTGATGCCACTGAGTGCTGGAAGTGGTATTTAACATCCTAACTTATTCTTTCTCAAGTTAGAGGTTTTTGTATTCTGGACTCCTTATATTCAGGAGTCATAAGTCACTGGGTGAAATAACTTGCTTAGAGTGACACCATGCATCATGGGAAATGTAGAAGAATTGTGCTGGCATCTAGGCACAGTATACTGAATTCTGCCCTGTAACAAACAAAACATTTTATATCTTACACTTGTATTCCTTAAGTTATGCAGCCCCCTAATAAGCAGGAAAAAATGATTACTCCCGGTAGGTCTCTTCGTTAACAACTATAGTTCTGTGCAGCATTTCACTCCATATAAGCAGCAGCATAATAAATTATCGTACTGCCACTCTTTATCCATCTCACTTCCTACCCTTTTTAATACAACACATTATTGTAATACCTTTTGTAAGGAGGCACCCAAGTGCAAATTCAGTTTTGTTCCCATAAGCATCCTGGCATACTTACAGGGTCACTTGTATCTGCAGGTCCTCCAGACGTATTAAGGTGTTCAATGATGTCCTTAAGATCTTGGGCCATACGCTTCAGCTGAGCATCAATGTTTTCTGCTAGTTTATAGCTGTACAAGAGAGCAGTTTGTTAAAATTGCTTCTATACCATTATTTATAACAGTGTTCTCCCTAATAGTTTCTAGAAATGCAGGGGGGTTAGAATTTTGTCAGCTGCCACTGTGGACTGTAAATGTCATGCACTACAACACCTCTAAAGAGACCTTTAAGAAGTACTATTTACAAATTACATGAAAGGTAAATATGAAAATCATCTATTTATCACTTTAAGCACGTAAAGCATTTAAATATCCAAAATGTTTAAAGATAAAAAAGATGTGTGAATATAGTGTAGATGTACGGCAGCTCATTCTTGGAGATGTCCATAATATGGAGCTTCAGCGTTACACACAATGCACATTTAGAACTGGTGACAACCATTGCAGCTCATAAGTGGAAAACAAATTCTACACTGGAACATTACAACGTTTCAAGTGACGGGTGATAAAAGGGTTCAGTTTCCCCTAAAACTTATCACATTTAATAACAAATCAGTGTGATGCAATTAGAGGCACCGATTTATGGTAGGGATAATCTCTATGAATCTCCCATTCTAAAATGGGCAACCAAAATTACACCAAGCTTTTAGTTTATAACCAAGGAGACAAAAGTTGGGTGGAGAGGGACACAGTGATTAAAAGGAGAGCGACTTTGTTTCTGCTCTCAAAAGATTAACTAAATTGCTCATTGGACACACCATATTACATTTTAAGTCTTTTGTAACAAACAAGTGGTTTAGAGCTTTTTGAAAGCAAGTTGTTACTATTTCAGAAGGAGCTCCTTAATGATTGGGTACCCCACTTTCTCAAGACAGTCTTCTATTTGAGGTCTACAGTGCAGATAATTTTAAACAAGGATAGCTGAGGGGATAAAAGGAAACTGTTTAATCCATTGAAGTGAATTTCCCCAAAACACTGTAGTAATGAATTTCGAGAGGCTTGCTTACGTTTTCTCGCGCTCCTCGTCAGCATGCTGAAGGTAGATTGTCCCACTTTGCTCTTTTACGGATTCCTCTAGGGGTGTTAGAAGGTCCTCCAGCTCTTTCTGCTGTGAAAGAATAAAGTCTAGCTCCTGGTCCAACCTAAAAACAAAATCACCAATGGAACACAGGCTTTACTGTGTTTCTGGAGAAACTACATAACACATTGGTGACTGAAAATATCAAAACGTTTTGTGCAAATCAAAATTCAAGGAGCAGTGAGTATTACACCTTATTACCGAAACATGCTGCTTGGGAATGGATATTGATACGGTCAGAAGAGTCAATATCTTGAGCAGCTTTCTTCAACCTCTGCAAGAAGAGTTCATTCACAGTCTTTGTTAGACTACATGAAGTTCATATGCTAACTTGACCAATAGTCACAAGTTTCCAAACACTCATTAATGCCCAATCAAATTAAAGCCAAAAGCTCACACCGTGGAAGTGTAGAATTGCGGTCCTCTGTGACATCTGAGACTACAACAGTTTAAGCAAATTGGATAAAGACATGCTCAAGAACCTGGTCAAAGTGATCTCAGCTACTTAGTCCAAAAATTACAAGTTCCATACATGCTATAAATACTGACTGCTGCGTTCTTTTGTTGATCTTGAAGAAAGGGAGGGTAAAAAGGTCTATCCATTGCATTATCTACCATTACATCACAAAATCATGACAGTACACAAATTGGTCTGAACACAAATTGGTTACACCCTTAGAGTTATGTAGTAACAAGGCAGAATCCAGATCATATACATTGAGAAGAAAACCTGCAAACAGACATCTATTTACCATACCTCTTTTGATCAAGCTTCACCTTTTCAACCTCCCGGTGTAAAGTAGTAATCTGCAAAAATATAAACGTTTACTGGTAAGAGACTTTAAAAAGTGCTGAGTACTTTTTTTTTTGACTCTACACAATTTCAAACTCAAGCAAGTTGTCAGTGTTTGCAAGTCAAAACATGATAGAGCCATCAGTAAGTTACACAACAAGGAGTGCTTAACCTAGCCCCTGACCAACATTCAAAAACTGTTGCCAGTGGCACTTAATCACCTTTTCTCCGTTCTCGATTAACGTCCTGTCCCATGCATTGACCTGGGTGGCCTGGTGTAGAAAGTGCTTCTCTTGGTCCTCCAGTTCTAAGCTCCACTTATTAATAAGACTTTCAAGCTGGGCGTATGTCATCACAGGAGGAGCACTGCATAAAGAAATAACCCGTCACAGTTGGAAAAGGTACTCAAATTAATGCATCACTTTACAGAGTTGTGGAACTTATCAACTATTTCATACCCAGTAAATGCATATACACATAACTCAATTTAAAAAACATTAGCACAAAAAAATACTATGTGACTTTCATGTGACTTTTACACATGCTTTAAAGGTTTGTGGTTCTTGGATGTACATAAAGCTTTGATGAATAACAGACACAATAATTATGTTTCGTTCCTGATTCTATTTCGTTTCCAGTCTGGTATGTCGGATTCTTTAAAAAAAAAAAAAAAAAAACTATCTAATTGTGTTCAAGTTAAGGTATCAATCCAGCCGTTTAATAGAGAAATCCAGATGTAATTGAGGACAATATGCCAAAACATTCTGAATTCTTTCTAAGAAACAGATGCGCAGATTATGCTTTCTCTTTCCGTCTTACTTGACACACCCTAGCCTAGACAGTCATGTTCAGCTAACAACCCACAATCCTTAGGGAAATTAACTTCAAAACATGCTACAAAAGCCAGAAATCCAGGATCATTTACTCACAAAATGTCCATTGCATTCTTCATTGTGTTCACCAAACAAAGTGAAAATTAAGAATGGAAATCAGGAACTAAAAGGAAATAAATAAGGACTTATCTCTTCCACAGCCAAAAAATTGCCCCTCCTCCTACTCACTTCTCCATGGCACAATGTAGGTCCACAAAACTGTGTCACTTTTAATCGGTGTCTGCAAATCCTTTGAATTAAAATGGAAGCACTCAATATTCAGCCAGGATGCCGCTTGTTGGCCTTCTGTGGCAAGAGACTTGCCTCCAACTCCTATTCCATGAAAGCACCTGGTGCATGCAGTTTAATCCTCTCCTCAAGCTACAGGACTTTTTCTCTCTGCGATCACTCAGATCATTCAGCCTTCTGGATTTGTAGGTCTGTGGTGGCGGACTGGATGAGTTAGAGCTCTCTAAAGCACAACACTGATAAAAATTAAGTCCCGATTGTGGATAGTAGCCCCTGCACTGTGTAAGTCAGTTGGAGAATCTCATCCTTGGTCAGTCACCACAGTCCACAAACTCAGGCTTCCTTTTCCAGCAAGGCTCTGCCTTCAGATCAGCAATCTGTTCAAATTCTTTTGTCCACTAAAAAATCTGGCCTACTGCAAAGACTTCTAAGAATCCAAAACGCAGTAGCCAGTCATGTATGTGTGACCGTATCATTCCACTCTGAGAATAGCACTGAATACCTGGGGTCAGGAGGTCCTCTATCAACCCAGTCCATATTTTCCACAGTACCACCTACCACAAAGCTCCATCTTTTATGCATGCAAAACTTCAATGAAATTTGCTTAATACAAGCAACCGTTCTGCACTGGCACTGATATGGACTATCCAGACTTACGAGAAGTCATATTCGTGGAGTCCCTTTCTCCCGGCAGGCAGAAAAACTACAAAGCATTCTTGTAGCAAGGACAAAAAACGCCCAAGGCTAGCTGGAAATAAGTAAAGTGTTAAAGACCTAGCTCTTCCTCAAAATATAATAAAAGGTCATATCTGCACACGAACCAGACCCAGTTTTCCACATAAGGATGGTACGCGTGACCATGTTTGTAGCATTCTCTCATTCCCCTTCGCTACAGTCTCAGAAGTGCAGCTACACAATCACAGCAACAGCATAAAATCAAGCTTCTGCTCATCATGCAGAACAACAAAACACTTTGCACAAAGACCACATGAGCAAACCATGCACGCAAATCATACACTTCCAACTATTCACGACTTATGGCTAAGTATTCTGCTTCACCTCTCTACTTTGGTTCAGTACACTACAAACACCTCATACACAGCTGCCTGTGACACAGTAAGAGCACCAATGTGGCCATGCAAAACACCAAAACTCGTACCAAAAAAGCCACATTGCAAACCCACACCCCTCAAGCAAGGCGCATAATATGGTGCTGTATGCTATCTATCTCGTGAATGTGATTTGACACTCATGATTGATATACAAGCTCCGTAAACAGAATACAAATATATGCATTATACAGATCAACAGCAAAATACCAATGTAGAAAGGTTTAATATCTATGTAGGTTTTCCATATAACCTCAAAAAGAATTTCATGAAAAAACTGATCCCTAGAATAAATTCTCTTTCCAGTAATTCTATACACTAAAAGGCAATAAAATTTCCACTTACCTAGGTACATTTGATATTGTGGTGGTAGTAGTCGCAGCACCAGCCGTACTAGAGGTGCCCATTGAGGTTAATGGTTTAATTCCCAGTGTGAAGCCGGTACTGGGGATAGCGCTGGTGCCTGTGAGACAAGATTTTAAATTATCACACACAGTTCCCTCCATTGTATTCTGCACCAAGGTATTTACTTACAACAATCCCTATCCATTGAGATTTACTCAAGGTAAGCCCTACAGTTCCCCCCTTTGCACAAAGAATCTATGACTTTCCAATCAATAGGACTTCTATGACATGCTTGCTTTTCATTAAGCAATAAAGGCAAGTGAACTCATTGCGTTTTTTCCATCAGCACAGTAGTCTCTGAAATTCAGCCACTAAACTAACCTGGAACGGGTGACTTGCAAGATTTGGGAAAGTGAAGAGTGGTGAAATTGTGCTAGTGTTGGCTCAGCTAAAACCCAAATATAGAGAAACTAATATGAAGTTTGCAAATATGTCTCTTCCGCTTTTTTTTTTACATACTCTTTTTAAAAAAAAAAAAACTTAACAGCACAATCTCACTTGGGCTCACAACAGATGCAAAATGTCGAAACGTTCCTTCATCAAATGTACCTAAAAAAACTATTCTAAGGAATAAAAAAGAATCAAGTATACAAAATTTAGAAATGTTTGCTTACCCCCAAAAGTGCATTATATAGGTCAGAAAAATAAATCCATTTTAACACCGCACTAGGACTGCAAAAAACCCACAAATCTCTCTAACAACACTTGAACGCTAAATCCTTTTAGTGAAGCCCTTCCAAAACATAAGTATAAACCCCATTTCCCGCAGCGTTACAGGAGAAGCCTATCCTATAAATAGTACAATATAATTATATCACTACTCACTGGCAGTACTGACAGCAGCAGCAGTTGTTGTAGTTGTTCCAAGGGGCTTATAGCCAAAGCCGAGGCCAGTTGTTGCAATTCCAAGTCCAGTAGAGGTTGTACCAACTGCAAAAATACAACACATGTAAGCTTCGTCTTGTTTCCTGCATAAGATGGCAGCTTTCTTCAGAGTTACTTACGGGCCAACGAAAGCTGCACTGAATTTTATCTATAAAGGATAAACTTAGTCACAGTTCAACGGACAGCTACCTTCTGTGGAAAGCATGTTGGTGTGACTGCACTCCCCTTCTCTTGTGCTGCAGACCCTTGAGTGAGTGAATTATACTGCACACTGTGCCAGTGTAAAGTTGTGGGGAAAGAAAGTTTAGAGAATTCTAGCAGAGAAAAAGACTAGTTTGGCAGGGAGGAATGAACAGTGATTCCAAGGTACATATGATGTTCTGGGAGACAAAGATGTTGCACAGAAAAACACAGATGAATCATGACAAAAATAAATGTGATACAGCAACAGCAGATTGGAGACAAAGAAGAACAAAGACAGAAAAAAAACAGTACCCGAATACCCTTAGGAAAAGGTGGTGAGTAAATGAAGATGTATATTTTCTTCATTATCAAGGAAAGACGTTTTTGGCAGATGGCTGCAATCACTAACAGTTATTTTGCCAAAAAAACATGCGAGTTTCAATGAAGTGGTTGTTCAAAAAGAAAAGAAAAAAAAAAAAAAAAAAGAAGAAGGAGCAGGCCCCCTATTTGACAACCCACCTTGCCAAAGGTTGAATGCTAGGAGTCCCTAATCCACCACCTTGGTTTAGTATTAGCCAGGGGGCGAGTCTGTATGTCACAACCACCACTTTGCTCAGGGACACAGGAGTGTTATTTTCATTCTCTCACACTCCTTCTGAATATTCAGAACAAGGAAGGGAAAGAAAAAAAAAAGTTAGGCTTAATTGTATTAACCCACCTTATATAAAGAAAGGGGGCATTAGATACCTTGCCCTATAAGTCTTGTTATTTTTGTGCTCAATCTAACTTTGCCAAAGGCTAAGCTAGTATGTGTAGTGTTCCTTATACCTCCACCCATATAACGCCTGACTATATCTTTCATTATTAGACTAGCCCCATCTCACCTCTGAGTGGGGGTAGTGGATGGAGGCACCACCTCCTTGGCTGGGGGCTATATACAGTTGGGTTATGTTACTTGCACCCCTTCACCTTCCCCTAAGAGGTTCGTTTTTGGTACTGCTTTGCCTTGCCAAAGGGTGGGATATTGTGAGCAAATGTAGCTCCAACTTGGTTCTGATGCTAGATGTATTCTCCTCCTCCTCATGTCTTCTCTAAGGGTCAAGAGTGACACAAAACTAACTCTGTGTGATCAAATAATCTATCTATGTTTCACGTTCAAGATTCATTAGTGCAGCATAAATTGTGATGTAAATAAAATCCTTCAGTTCAATTCTAACACTTTGTGGCTTCTGAGGGATGCCTACAGAGAGTTCTTTGCACCCCCATCATTGCCTAACACCTTTAGGCATTTACTACTGCTCACACACATTTTATTGCCTACGGGTGAGAGGGTATTGCATGAAATGAAAAGGGGTAGGGACCAGCTGCCCCACCGTCTATTCAGAATCGCAGAACAAGCTCTGGGCAGCTTGGATCTACTCTGGTTTTCCCTGGCATGTAAAATTGTGCATGCCATGAAGTAAAGGGCCAGTCATCAGCTTATCCACTGCAGTCTTGTCAAATGCAAAACAATACAGGAGCACTTGGGGGCTGCCTTGTGCTTTTGTTTTACTTGTTACCCCCCCCCATGCTCTTGTGCATGGCAAAAGTGGCATAGGAACAATACATACCCCTTTCTTGGGCAAAGTCGGAGTTCTCAAATCTTGCACATTTTGCCAATGCATGAGGTGTCACTTAGAGATGTGGTACAAATATTCAACCCCATGCACCTTGGGAAGGTAAGGGAATTCTTTTCTAAATCTGCTGTAGCTCTAATGCATGGCGAAGCAACAGAGGCCAATAATTATCACCCCTCTGACACCCTTGGACAAGGCAGGTGGGTGCAATGATTAATTCCTTTCCATCCCCCACACCACACGGAGGCAGCAGGGAAAGGACATCAGAGTAGCTGTAAGTTGTTATATTCTTTGCATTTTATTTTTACTCATCTTGGCCATTAACAAGGTGGAAGCAGGCCCTAAGCAGGGAAGGCAGGAACATCAACTCCTGGCCTTTAATAAGGTGGGGTTCTATATCCATAAACACCAGGATCAAGTGTGCCTCCTTGGCTTGTCACCAAGGCAAGGGAATGCTTATTTTGTTCACCTGACTGTGTATGTCTGGGACCTGTGCCCAAGGCTTTACCTTCTATGCATCATGCACAATCGGCTGTCTGACCGTACTGCTTTCACTTTTTGTTTTTCCTCACAATATGTATGCACAACGGGTAGGTGAGGGACCGCGTTTTAAGAATGATGGTCCTTTTGGCCAATTCGCACCAAATCTGTCATGTTGAATGTTTGTTTAAAGAAAGCTGTTCCCCCTGTTGCAAAAATGGGATTTCCTATCTGGTAACTACAAAAGCAAAAGCAAACCGCTGGACGGAATTACACCAAATATGAAAGAAAAGTAGCTCTTGATCCAAAAAGTGCCCTTTTTAATTTGGTACGAATCCATTCAGTAGTTTTTGAGATATGAAAATAAAAACAAAATTGTTTATCTAGAGATGTGCAAACCCTCCCGATCTCGTGCAGAGATCCGACTGCCTGCCAAAACTTCAACCAGTAGAGCTGGCAACCATTGTGAAACTCTGCTTCAAAAACAAAAAACAAAAAAAAGGAGCCTGGGTACGTTTACCCTAACTACCCACCCTTGGTGCAGGGGAAAGCATTAAAAAAAAAAAAAAAAAAAAGAAAAATCACAAAGAAAGTCACAAATATTTCTGATTCTCGACAAAGATTTTTTTTTTTAAAGTTCCTGATTTTTGCATACTCCTTTCACTCTATTCAAGAAAAAGATGTTGTCCTCTGGTGTAAGTAGATAAGAAAGAGTTGAGCTGGGAGCTTCCTCGCTGGAAAGTCCCAAGGCAAAGGCACTAAAGAGGGAGAAGCCTACTCCCTTAACTACATGGCTTTATGATCAATAGCTTTTCCTTAAACTCTTTTCAAAAAATAAATTTTGTCCTCTGGTGTCAGTAAACAGGAAGAGTAGAGCTGGGAACTACCTCTCTGGAAAGTCCCAAAACAAAGGCACCAAAGTGGGAGAAGCTTTCCCCCTTAACCTCACGGCTTTATAATCAATAGCTTTTCCTTTCTTTTGGTTATAACTTTGTTGATTACCTAATTTCTCAGCTTCTCTCCTTCCGTCGCTGGCAGTGCCTAGAAGCCCTCAGCTAGTAGCGTGCTGTATAAAAATAATTTTCATTTCATACCTCTAAACCTTTTGAGGGTAACACTGCTGGGGCAGAATGGATAAAGATAGGGACATGGATCACTCCTGCATTACAAAGCAAAGGGATCTTCTGTATTGCATGCTCCACACCACAGAATCTAGTACACAACAAAGGTCATGAAGACACCCTACAATTCACATTACATTCAGGAAGGCTGTCTCCGAGGTCCATCCTATGTTTAGAAAATCAAAAACGATTCAATGATGTCATACTTAAATACAGTAAATACACCCTATGCACATTCTAGTCCACATTGACAATAATCCATACCTGTACCACCTATGTTCCATATGCATAAGTGAGTGACCCGACTGAAGGAGGCAGACCAATCTGAGAAAAGGGGAGGAAAAAGGACAACTTCCCCAGGGAGATGACAGGGGGAAAAAAACTGTTCTTTCACTATAATTTGTTTCTGCCACCACTGGCAGTCCTCCACTGCCTGGTGAGTTGACAGTAGTCAAGCTCACTAATATTAGGCACAAGTAATGTGTCCCTCCACGATACAGACCTCAGCTGTGGGTTGCACTATGTGTCACAGTTGGCCCCCAGTGTAGACGCTCAACTTCAACGTGGACAGAGCCCCCCCCCAAAAAAAAAACAATAAAGAAAATCAAAGAGTCATTAGAAACACGCAATTGGAAATGCCGGGTCGGGTGTACTTTTTTTCCAAGCTATTCAAGTGAGCTTTACCATATCAACAAGGACAAAAAAGCAAGAATAAAAAAAGGACATTAAAAGCACTGTCAAAAATAAAGTATCAGGTCAACAGCCCTAACATAAAAACAGAATACTTTTAAGGTGGATGTGCACGTGTTCAGGAAAAATTCCATTATGCACAATGCAAGAGAGACAATAACTGTGGTGGATTAACCCACTTTCCCATTGATTACTTGAAGCTGATGAGGCACCAAAAAAGCGGACGTTATGCCAGAGTAAACAAGCATTTGCAATGCAATGGGTCTTACGTTTGCTCAAGTTAAAGCTATTAGCGTTGTAAATTCCTGGACTTTTCTTGCCACTTAAATTGAAAATGAAAAGTAAAACAGAAATAAGTGAGCAGATTCAAAGCACCATGGCTGCCATGAACATGAGCGTGAAGGAGACACAAAAAAGGGGGGGAAACGTTTTCTCGCAGTCAAACATATCAGCAAACGTGCAATTGTCCAGGGTCAATGGCTAAGGCTGTAACAGAATCGCCCAAAGGAGGGGGAAAAATGTAAAGCATTTACCAATGATGATAAAGGATTTTTAAAGGCAAGCCCATGAACGAGTGATCATGATGGGCGAGCGGTGGGCGTGGTTAAAAGCCAACACGGATTACAAAAATAAAAAATAAAAAAATAAAATATCCAGACACCACATCTTTTGAGGGGGAAAGCAACGTAACAGGCACATTGTAGACATGAGAATCTACCTGCAAACCGCTAACCACCCCTCTAAACATCATCTTCCATGACAATTGAAGGTTAAAAAGGTCTTTGATAATAGCATCTCACATTAAATATACAACATTTTTAGCTGATGGAAACAGCATGGAAAACGGCATCTTTGCAACATCCCAAACAATGGTGAAAACAAAAACATGACACAAAAATTTAAAATATGTAGAAGGGGGACTTACGTGACAACCCAGTAGAAGTACTGGAAGGTCCTACTGTGGCAGTGGGTGTGGCTGTGGAGCTTGCGATTGAGGAAAACAGAGAAGGCCCTGAAGATGCAAGGAGGGAAGCTAGTGCTGTGGCAGGTGCAGTCGTTGAAGCAGCTGCACTCGTAGATGCTGCCACTGCAGCTGGGAAGAGCAGAACAAAATACACAACATGATTTACTGCAATGGAGGTCACCACCCCACAATACTCTGGACTATTCGATCCTCTGTAACATAGAATCAATTGAACAGGCATATTCTGTATTAGAGGCTTGGTAACCCTACACATATCTGTTGGTCCAGCAGATCGCACAGCCTGATGGCACAACTGAGGTGGAAACTATTATTAAGAAATTAAGGTCTAAAGGGAAGGCAAGACCTATAGATCTGTTGTAGTTTTGGGTTCCAGAGTAAATGGAAGTTGGCTTTGAAACTCCTAGTGAGCAGTTCAGTGATCTTTGTTTCTACAGTACATACCTGTAATTACATTCAACCCGGATCGATTAGCTTTAGCGACACATATAAAACTAAAGGTTTTGGTTTTCTCAGTAGAGGCAACTGTAGAAAGTGACGTTACAAATCTGGAGAATACTTAAAAAGAACTCAAATGTGCTTTCTTTTTCTAGGAACAAGAAATCACCAACAATGAAGCAACACCTTTGTCCACAAAGAGCTCATTTACAGCATTATTTTGACAATCTAGAACAGCGATTCTTAACCGGTGGTCCCCAGACACCAGGATTTCCATGACACCTACTCAGTGGTTCCACGACTGTTTACAGAATTAAACAGTATTTGCAGATTAATAGGAGTACATATACTTAAAAAGCTAAATGGAAAAAGTTTATAACGCTCTGTAAATGTGAAGAAATTGGAGGGTAAAAATTCAATTGGTATCCTTTTCTTGACTGGTGGGAACTGCACAAGTACTCCAATCAGAATCTAGTATGAAGGATTGGCAGACTCAACTGAAGCAGTCATATACACTGACAGAAACAAAGCATGCATTAGGAGTAAAAAAAGACAAAGTGATATGCTAGCGTCTGGAATATCACTTTGGCTTTTAGAAATAAGTACACTTAGAAATTTCCATTTTAAGTTTTGATTTTCGCATCTTTGGGAATTAAATACAATTTTTCATCATCTGTCTATCGGGTTGACGTACTTATTTCTATAATTTTGTGTACGGACTTGAAATTCAAATCATAGAAATTGCTTATGTGGGGGTCCCCTTCTTCCAGTAGTGATACATTGGGGTACACAAGCGGCAAAACGTTTAGAAAGGCTGATCTAGAGACCTAAGTGAAGGCTGAAATGCAGATTATGATCAAACAGGTGAAAGGTTATAAGTAGCAAGAGAAAAAAATACAGACAGATAACTGAACCAGAGTATCTTCCAGGGACTGTCACTTATGAAAATTACAAATCAAATATAAAGACCTGAAAATATGGGTTGGTCAAATCATCACCATTTGATATACTTCTTTATAACCTAGTTGTAAATAATTGAAAGTATGCCCCTTTAACTAAAGATTTAAAAGTGGGTTCCCCCAAAGTAGAAAAGAGCACTCAGAATTACTGTGAAGACACTAAAATGCAAGACAAGCCTACAGCTGTACAGGGAGCCCCACAATTCAGAGTGGCTGATACCCAGGGATTAAATGAAAGTGTGGATGAGCCATCTGTAATGGGCTGGCTTCTCATTCCCAGTTGGCTCCAGTTTTTTAAGTTGCCTCGAGAAATCAGGGGCAAAACGGCAAATGACAAAAAAGGTTCAAATGCAGATTCCCCTGATAATGTACTCCTTAAGAGGTGTTGAATAACTTTACCAAGGGAAGGGTAGCATGGTACTATGGAAGTCAAGGTTAGTGCTTGTCCAGTGGTTACTGTTGGTTTCTGGATATTGCTGTGTTTAGACTTGTGATCTCAAAGAACTGTTCCATTAATTTACTCCTGATTTTGCAATAAATTAACTTAATACACGTTAAGTGAAGGAGGCCATGCCATAATAACCTGCTGGTAGAATATAGAGTTTATCAGGTAACACCCTATTTGTCTTTACGAGTATTGTAATAACTGAAGCCCTCTCCCTGCAGACATTACCACACACTAGAGTCAAAATGTGTATGCTTCGGATTTATAACATCCGAAGAACGCAGATATCCCCCTGACTTCACATACCCTTGTGTTTTCTAAACCTAATTTGCTCGCGTTATACCTTAGAATCCGTCAAGGCATAGGGATATAATATATTAGATGCTATAAATCCCATTTAGCATTAAGACAGGGAGAAGTGATCATGTATTGATTTGCTGTATTCCAGTACCCCTCACACAGGAATTATTCAATATGTGAAAATGTTACAAGCAATTACAACTTAGGAAATGGAGGAACAAATTAAATCGGCTTTGCCTGTGCAGCTCGTACTAGAGTACACCTGAGGTGTCAAACTGTACTAAAGAGAAGGCTCTAGAATAAGGTTTTTGGTTCTGGCATTTCAAGGCCTTGCAACCAAACAAAGTCTAGTGACCACTGGGTGGAGGGGAGACGGCCTACAATCAAATGCAATCTTATGGAGTGCTATGGCTCCTCCAAACTCTAGGAGCACATGGCCAGTGGAAGGGCACTGGCAAGTGACATATTGCAGTGCTTGGTCCATGCTCTGCTCCTTGGCACACACACACAAAGGGAAAGTGGAACCAGCTCCTGATGACCAATGAGAAACAAGAGTGATGATGAAGCCAATCAATGGTATTTAATGGGTGGCGTTCCAAGCCCTTTATTTGCAAACAAAATGGCTCTCAAGCAACAATGCATGAGCTGTCCGAGGCAAGATCTGAAAACCATCACGATTAGCCAACTGACTACTTCGCATGCTATAGGTTATGAGAACAAAGCTGACAAATGAGAGCAAGCAGATGCAGATTAGTGTAATGTGTTTCAGTTCCATTACTTGTAATGGCAATTAATAAAAGAAAAACATCAACCAATATCGGAACAAAAATACCGGCATTAATAAATTTGTTGCTTCACCCCATCTTCAGACTAAAGAAAATATATACACTTCCAGAAGACCACTAGAGACATTGTGGATTAGCACTAAAAGCCTTTAAATTTGTCTTAGAACCCATATGTGATCATATCCTCCATCATTTCAACATATATAAACTTCAATCAACCAAAATTCCAAAAATGTTTTCAGGGCATCTTCCCCACCCCGCTTCCAGCTGTTCAGAGAAGGCATCATACAGTATATTTTCAGACATAAATGTGTAAATGAAATCAGATTAAACTTCTGCTAAACTCACCAGTCCTACAAAAACATTACTGTACCTGAAGGTTTCGCGCCAAACGTCAAGCCTGGTCCTTGGCCGGGGTAGGCAGGCAGTGCTCCTGAAGGAGCTGCAGCAGCCTGTAATACTGCTAGGGGCTGCATGCCAAATCCTAACCCAAAGACAATAAAGTATTAAGGGTAATTTTAATATGTTACATACAATGGAAAAACAGTATTATATCCCAACAACAGTAAAAATATGTGACATGAATAGGTAGGTGTGTAATATCAAAACTATAGCTCTATGCGAATCAGTTAGCTGGTTTTCAAAATCCCTGAAGGAATTTAAAATGCCAAGATAGACAAATACCGAAAATGCCTCACGTTGAAGAGAGAAATAAACAAATATCCCTCTATTAAAGTTACAAAATTGTTTCATTGTGAAAGCTTTGCAGGATGCTACATCCAACCACATTCCCATCTTGCAGTTGACACACTAAACCTCTATGCTCCTTTTCATGAGTTCACCAGAAACATCCGAGTTGGTACGGAATCCAGACATAACTGTCAGTGAGTTTAACATTGATACCTATCAACTGCTACATATACTTATACATATTGTTCTAAAACGTTTGGTTACACCAATAGTAAGAATATTAAAATTTGATAAATACACTTCAAAATCTTGTAATTTGGAAATCTGAGTTCTAATCCTGGCTCTGGGCCTCACTAAAACAACTAGGCAGTCTAGGATAAAATCACTTCACACATCTATTTTTCTTGAGTTATCAATGTGTAAAAGTGGTAAACATTGTGCTGTCCTGTACTACCTCAACTACAGATATTTTCAGGTCTGGCCTCAAAACAGATTTAGTTGTCTTGCAAGTCTCATGCTTGTCAAACAAATCAAGCAAAAATAGTTATATATAGGGGCTTTCAACCAATAGTAATTTATCACTTATCGATTGACCGGTCACTCAAATTATACTCCCTCCAACCCCAGCAGAAGGTATAGATCAATCGAGCAACAGACCAGCCCATTCCAGCCACTGTATACTTTCACTCTGAGTGACTGCAGTTTGCCCCTATATATCTACACATACACCTAAGAAATACTTCCTTCACAACAGAACTTGTTATACACTATATTCTCTATTCTCTAGAGTAGCTAGAGTATAGATGTATACTTTTAGGTTGAAGCCACTTTCCCCACAACAAGGTTTGAGATTGACATCTTTAACATTTGTATTTGACTTGAAACAGACAGTTCTCTAGTAACTACTTCAGCAATTGCAGCTTTTCAAAAGAATTTTCTCCAATACTGGAGTGTTGCTGGTCAGCTAGATAGAGTACAAAACAAACACATACCCATTCCCAATAACACCGTGAGGGTGCACAAAGTCGTTCAGGAAACGCGCCTGTTCCTATTAACTGGTGCTGTAGAGGCAGAAAGGAAAACACTCCTCCTTCTCTTAACTTAGCGGATGACCATAAAGAAAACACTCCTCCTCCTTACACACCAGTAGCGTCATTTCAAGCAAAGATTTGCTAGTTTATGCAGACCATAACACCGACCTAAGAACAAACAGCCTAAATGCACTTTTACTTACCAGTGAATAAAAGTTTCTATAGGATTTCTACTATTTTAGAAATCAAGAAATGTTTTACTCATTATGAACCAACTTTGGCAAATAATTAAAGCTGTACAAAACAAGCACAAATGAATAAAATAGCAAAAGTGTATATACAAATTTATATATCAAAGCCACAGCCCCTCAATACACAGGTATTTGAAATAGCTGCATATGACTTCAACAGCAACTCTATAACTGCAGCTTCATAGAAGAATGTCAATGTTTTTGCTGCATAGGAACATCTAGTAACGACTTGTGGAACCATAACTACACATAATAATTTCAATGCCTTTCCATTTGACTCCATAGGAATACTTAGTAATGACTTGTGGAACCGCAGCTTTATGTAAAAATTTCAATGCCTAGAAATGACTAGCGCAATTACTGCTTCAAATAAGAATTTCAATGTTTTTGCATTTGCTTTGTGAGAGATACCTAGTTACGACTTGTGGAACTGCACTTTTATGAAATAACAGGTTTTCTTTTGATGTTTGATCTGAAAAAGACTAGTGGAACTGCAGCTTCATTAAAAAATTATAATGCTTTAACATTTGACTCGAGGGGGACACCTAGTAACGCCTTGTGGAACTGCATCTTCATGTAAGAATTTCAATGCTTTTCATTTGACTTGTGAGGGACACCTAGTAGCATTTAGAGGAACTGCAGCTTCATGAAAGAATTTCAATGCTTTTGCATTTGACTCTATAACGACAACTAGTTACAGTGGAACTGCAGCTTCATATAGGAATTTCAATGCTTCTGCACATGACATGAGAGGGACACCTCGTAACGAATTGTGGAACGGCACCTTCAAGTAAGCATTTTTGTGCTTTTGCATGTTATTTGAGAAGGACTACGTAGTAATGATTTGTTGAACTGCTCCTTCATTCAAGAATATAAATGCTGTTGCATTTGACTTGAGAGGGGCATCTTGTAAGGACTGATGTTACTGTAGCTTTGTGAAAGAATTTCAATGCTGTTGTATCTGACTCAAGAGTAAACTCTAATAATGCTTTGAGGAACAGCAGCCCTGGGAAAGAATTTTGAAGAGTTAGCATCTAACTTGAGAGGGTCTCTAGTTAGGACTTTGGGAATTGCAGGTTTATGAATGACATATATATTATAAATAAATAAATAAATAAATAAATGCATGCATAAGTAAGTGCATATATAAATAAAAGGATCTTTCCCTCACACATCTCAATCTACTGGCTTGCATTTTCTTGTTCTTACCACAGCCCACAAAATAAGGCAGTGGGGATTTTACTGTGACATAAATATAGTCCCATTAAAAAAAAAACAACTTCCTAACAATACGGTTGAAGGCACGTTACTTAGCAAAAGGAGATATATATGTTTTTTGTTGAAGCCACACCCCCTCTACTTTATGAAGTACATTAAAAGCAGTTGCATCTTACTCAAGAGGGAAATGTAGTTAGAAAGTGAGTTGTTAAGATGTTATTCCCAGCTTGAGACGGATATCTAGGAAATTTTTGGAGGACTGCAGTCTTGCTAAAGATTTCACCCTGGGTTGTTGAGAAGGTCATCTAGTAATTATTTGGGGTGTTATAGCTATGTGAAAGGCCAGACGATTGGACTTGTCAATGCTTTTTTTTATGGCGAGTCTATATTTCATTGTCAGTCAGATCTTATGTTATACCCTCTAAAAAGGGCACTTTTTTTTTTTTTTTTAACACGTAGATATATAAGCGCTGCTTATCAGAAAGCATTCTAATCGCACCTTAAACTCATGCCTCCTAGATAGGTGAATAAAGTTCATATTTTTCTCATGCCAGCTTGCACAGCAAATGGGGTTTTATTGCCTAGCAACAGCTCCATTTAGCCTCTTTGACAGCACACTTTAATGGAGCTTGCTGCAAACCAAAGCACAGCCACAAGCATTAAGCACCATCAGTAGTGTCTGAGGAGAAAAAAAGCCTACGAAACCTATTCATGTGAATTAACTGGGGGTGAACAGAGTTAAGACCTACTTCGCTTCATTTTGACTGCACTGACTGACCTGGTTTATAACTTTAGTACAAGTCAGACCTTTGCTAATGCTTCAGTCTACATGCTCTAGTGGACATCATCGCACTTTAATATGCTCCAGTTACAATAAAATAACATAAGTACAGTGCTAAACTGGTTGCAAGTTATACTGAGAGATACCCATAGCATCTTCAAAATGTTCATACTTATATAAACAAAACAAGTACCACCATGGATGGGTATAGACAAAAGTCAATATGGATGGTACCACACTGGGAGAGAAGATACATCTTGAGGCCGGGAATCTGTAGGCATGTGTGGTGTTTTTAGTAAAGAGGCAAAGTGGAGACCTGCAAGGGGGGCTTAGAAAGTAAACAAGCAGGGACAGGCTGAGCATGGACCAGAGAGAGCAGGTGGCTAAACTTCAAAAACCAAGTGAATTGTTGGTAAGTGTACATAAAGGTAGCGGCAAAAGTAAGGCCTCTAAATATGTTAGAGAACTCCTGTCTGAACACTCTGAAACAGTCTCTCAGGGGAGAAGGAGATACCATCCCCAAAACTTGACCAGAGCTGGACAGAGATAATTTGCTATCTTAATGTATTTGCGCAAAGTGAAGGAATGTTTCCAGAAGACGTCCTGATGCTACAGGAACTACCACGGCAAGATACAATGAGTTGGCAAGTCACACAGTCAGAACTTTGGAATTTGTACAGATTGTGGGAACAACGTCTATAAAAATATCACATATCACAAAAACATTATCATACTAGGAAGGTTTTGCGCCAAGTGTCAAACCTGGGTATCAGCTGAAGTAGAAGGATCCCGCAGGGCCAACATGTAATTTAGGGCCGATTAAGAGTGCCACATAATTTGAGACACAGGTC
Source organism: Pleurodeles waltl (assembly GCF_031143425.1). Taxonomy (NCBI): domain Eukaryota; kingdom Metazoa; phylum Chordata; class Amphibia; order Caudata; family Salamandridae; genus Pleurodeles; species Pleurodeles waltl. Next base: position 484,221,485 of record NC_090438.1, on the reverse strand, counting down.
AAGAGTAAAAATTATTCACAGCAGGCCATCAAGGCTGAGAACCTGGGATGAGAGCTGGGCACAGTGGGTACAGCAGCCGTTCCTGCTGAAGACCGCCAGGGGTACATAAAACACCAAGTAACAGCTCGTTGGGCTAGGACCTGTTGAGAGAAAGTAGGATCTGTACTGGTTCGGACATGTACTCAAGACAGTAATTTGCAGTGGGCTACTCTTGATAAACAAATTCATAGTAGGCAAATACAAGAAGGTAAAAGAAGTAAGAGACATGCTGAATCACCAGAACTACAAGGGAGGTATTAAAGATTTTTTTAAAGCAAATAAAAAAAAAATTAGCTTCAAATTATCAGTTTAGAAAAAGTGCAAACAAGAATATGGGGGTGGGGGGGAATGACAAACTGGAAGGTACATTAAATGACCTGCAAACATCAGTGGATTGAATTTAGGCAAAGCAGGAATAAACAGCCCACCATTAGGAGGACCTAGAAAATAGGCCTGCAACAAAATAACAACCACAAATTGGGGATATCACATGTTGCAAAAAGAGACATTCAGCGGTATGAAGAGCATCTGCTTCACCTCACTCTCCTGAAACCTAGACGTTTAAGTTGAACAAGCTGCATGCTGTATCTCCTTCCTGCCTCCCACCAAAATCCTCAAAACAGAAAATAATTTTGAGGAGAAGACTATAAATAAAATAAGGAGAGACAGACAGCTTCCCAATACGGCTGTACTGCGTGCACACAGTCTATCAATCAGTCGATTTATAGAATGCTGCTTCTCACCAGATAGTGTATCCAGGCACTTTCAGGCCAGAGGTTCAGTTGAATAGCCAGGTGGTGAGTGGTTTCTGGAATTCTGGCAAAGAAGGGGAGGTCTGGAGCTGCAAAGGGAGGTCAGTCTATGTTCTTGCTGCTAGGTAGGCGAAACAGCGTTTTCCACCTCTGCTTTAGCAGATGCAGGGAGTGTGGGTGAGAGATAGTAATGCAGAGCACAGTTGCCTAAATGGCTGGTGGAAACTCAGGCTGCGATGATCTAGGCGGGGCCTTGGTTGTGTAGAGCCTTGTATGCGTGGAACAGCTGCCTGAAGAAGCATCTCTTCTGTACTAGGAGCCAGTGGAGTTCTCTGAGGTGAGGGGTGAAGTAGGTTAATCAAAGGAGGTTGAGGACGAATCTGGCTGCAGTGCTCTGTAAGGTCTGAAGTTTAACTAGGACGTGAACAGTAATCCCTGATTAGCGAGTGTTGCCACAGTCCAGTCAGCTGGTGATAAGTGCCTGTGTGATGATGCATTTTGTGTCCTGGTGAGGTCATCTGAAGCTTTTTCGTAGCATGCACAGGGTGAATACGCAGGCAGGGAAGACAACACTGATCTGGGACTTCATGGTCAGTTGCAGTTCAAGATGATGCAGACATTTCTGGTGTGGTTGGTCGGAGTGGGAGAGGGTCCTAGTTCCCAAGGCCATCAGGAAGCGTTTATGGGGGTGGTGGTGTTACAGAAGATCAGTACTTCTGTTTTGTCCGTGTTGCGCTTCAGGCGGTTGTCCTTCATCCAATTGGCAAAGTTGGTTCTGGCAGTTGTGGGGTGTTTGGAGAGGGTGAGTTGAACGTTGTCTCCTTAGGATATGATGTTGAGTCTGAGGGATTTGACAATGTTGGCTAGGTGGGTCATGTTGAAAAGGGTGAGGCTAAAGTACAAGAATTGCTCTATTGCCCCGCTATGGAGTGATGTCTGGATGTGATCAATGTTGCTTCACCCCCTCCCCGAACCCAGGAAGCTTAATTTGGTGAAAGGTGGATTTGACCTCTGCTATCACTCGAGAATTGAGGTAGAGGTTGCATTATCGATAACACCGACGTTTATAACATTGGTATTGACTGAAAAAGGGCCTTAAAATCTAACTGATTCATTCTTTTTTAGCAACAGGGGTTTGAAGACTGTTTGTTTACAACTGTTTTGGCCCACTCATCAGGACCTTTTGTGAGGTTTATGAATTTATTTGCATCTAAATGTTTATTTTTGCGCTATAGGAAGTGCAAGATGAGGTTATATGGTTTTACAAGAGTCATCATTGGTGTATTGTAAATGATGGGGGGGGGAGAGGCAGAGAAGAAGAGTCTTGGAGGATCCTTAATGTCATTAGGTTGGGGTTTAGACTCCGGTTTACACTTTTTGGGATCTATCTATGTAGAGAAATGGCTCCCTGTTGCAATTACCCCCCACTTTTTGCCTGATACTGATGCTGACTTGACTGAGAAGTGTGCTGGGACCATGCTAACCAGGCCCCAGCACCAGTGTTCTTTCACCTAAAATGTACCATTGTCTCCAAAATTGGCACAACCCTGGCACCCAGGTAAGTCCCTTGTAACTGGTACCCCTGGTACCAAGGGCCCTGATGCCAGGGAAGGTCTCTAAGGGTTGCAGCATGTCTTATGCCACCCTAGGGACCCCTCACTCAGCACAAACACACTGCTTGCCAGCTTGTGTGTGCTGGTGGGAAGAAAATGACTAAGTTGACATGGCACTCCCCTCAGGGTGCAATGCCAACCTCACACTGCCTGTGGCATAGGTAAGTCACCCCTCTAGCAGGCCTCACAGCCCTAAGGCAGGGTGCACTATACCACAGGTGAGGGCATAGGTGCAGGAGCACTATGCCCCTACAGTGTCTAAGCAAAACCTTAGACATTGTAAGTGCAGGGTAGCCATGAGAGTATATTGCCTGGGAGTCTGTCAAAGACGAACTCCACAGCTCCATAATGGCTACACTGAATACTGGGAAGTTTGGTATCAAACTTCTCAGAATTATAAACCCACACCAATGCCAGTGTTGGATTTATTAAAAAATGCACACAGAGGGCATCTTAGAGATACCCCCTGTATTTTACCCAATTGTTCAGTGCAGGACTGACTGGTCTGTGCCAGCCTGTTGCTGAGAGATGAGTTTCTGACCCCATGTGGTGAGGGCCTTTGTGCTCTCTGGGGACAGAAACAAAGCCTGCTCTGGGTGGAGGTGCTTCACACCTCCCCCCTGCAGGAACTGTAACACCTAGCAGTGAGCCTCAAAGGCTCAGGCTTCGTGTTACAATGGGCACTCCAGCTAGTGGGGATGCCCGCCCCCTGGACACAGCTTCCACTTTTGGCGGCAAGTCCAGGAGAGATAATGAGAAAAACAAAGAGGAGTCACTGGCCAGTCAGGACAGCCCCTAAGGTGTCCTGAGCTGAGGTGACTGACTTTTAGAAATCCCCCATCTTGCAGATGGAGGATTCCCCCAATAGGATTAGGGATGTGCCCCCCTCCCCTCAGGGAGGAGACACAAAGAGGGTGTAGCCACCCTCAGGGCTAGTAGCCATTGGCTACTAACCCCCCAGACATAAACACACCCCTAAATCGAGTATTTAGGGGCTTCCAGAACCCAGCAAGATAGATTCCTGCAACCTAAGAAGAAGAGGACTGCTAAGCTGAAAAACCCTGCAGAGAAGACGGAGACACCAACTGCTTTGGCCCCAGCTCTACCGGCCTGTCTCCCCACTTCTAAAGACACTGCTCCAGCAACGCTTTCCACAGGGACCAGCGACCTCTGAATCCTCAGAGGACTGCCCTGCATCTAGAAGGACCACGAACTCCCGAGGACAGCGGCTCTGTTCCCCAAAGACTGCAACTTTGCAACAAAGAAGAAACTTTGAAACATACACGTTTCCCGCCGGAAGCGTGAGACTTTGCACTCTGCACCGGACGCCCCCGGCTCGGCTTGTGGAGAACCAACACCACAGGGAGGACTCCCCGGTGACTACGAGACCGTGAGTAGCCAGAGTTGACCCCCCTGACCCCCCACAGCGACGCCTGCAGAGGGAATTCCGAAGCTCCCCCTGACCGCGACTGCCTGTTTCAAAGACCCGACACCTGATAAAGGTACTGCGTCCGCAGACCCCCATGACCTGAAGGATCCGACCTCCAGTACAGGAGCGACCCCCAGGTGGCCCTCTCCCTTGCCCAGGTGGTGGCTACCCCGAGGAGCCCCCCCCCCCCCTCACCTGCATCGCTGAAGAGACCCCTTGGTCTCCCATTGCTTTCTTTTGAAAACCCGACGCTTGTTTACACACTGCACCCGGCCGCCCCGTGCCGCTGAGGGTGTACTTTCTGTGTGGACTTGTGACCCCCCCCTGGTGCTCTACAAAACCCCCCTGGTCTGCCCTCCGAAGACGCAGGTACTTACCTGCTGGCAGACTGGAACCGGGGCACCCCCTTCTCCATTGAAGCCTATGCGTTTTGGGCACCACTTTGACGTCTGCACCTGACCGTCCCTGAGCTGCTGGTGTGGTAACTTTGGGGTTGCTCTGAACCCCCAACTGTGGGCTACCTTGGACCCAAACTTGAACCCTGTAGGTGGTTTTCTTACCTGCAAAAACTAACAAACTCTTACCTCCCCCAGGAACTGTTGAAAATTGCACTGTCTAGTTTTAAAATAGCTATATGTCATTTATGTGAAAACTGTATATGCTATTTTGCTAATTCAAAGTTCCTAAAGTACCTACCTGAAATACCTTTCATTTGAAGTATTACATGTAAATCTGGAACCTGTGGTTCTTAAAATAAACTAAGAAAATATATTTTTCTATACAAAAACCTATTGGCCTGGAATTGTCTCCGAGTGTGTGTTCCTCATTTATTGCCTGTGTGTGTACAACAAATGCTTAACACTACTCCTTTGATAAGCCTACTGCTCGACCACACTACCACAAAATAGAGCATTAGAATTATCTCTTTTTGCCACTATCTTACCTCTAAGGGGAACCCTTGCACTCTGTGCATACTATTCCTTACTTTGAAATAGTGTATACAGAGCCAACTTCCTACAATCTACAAATGGGGATTTGAACTATTTTATGAAATGGTTTGAAACTTGTGCACCAACTGAAGGCAGTGCTGATGGATGTTGTGCACTGTATCGAAGATGGAAGAGAGGTCTAGAGGAATTACCAAGGTAGGCAATTCCTGGGTTCGCTCTAGGATGTAATTGCAGATGTTGACCAGCTCTACTTCTGTGTTGTGTTTGTGGTGGAATCAAGGCTGGTAGGTCTCTAGAATAGGATTAGTTTTTAAGTGTGTTTGCATTTCAGCATCTTCATTGGTTCCTGGATACTGGCCAGTCATGGTGTTTGGGTCTACTCAGTTAAGGGTAGCTTTTAGAGTAGTGGGGTGACACTATGACTCACAAAATCTGATTTGCAAGTAGTTGGTATATTTTATTTAAACTTTATTAACCATTCTTCTGTCAAACTAATACATTCCCAGGCGCTGGGAGAAGGAGGTCCTCGTCAATCTAATATATATAAATAAATACATGTTATAAAATATTTTTTGGTCTCACATTCCCACAATAGTGTCTGGCACTAAAGTAGCTACTTAGTGTGTGGATGTGCTTGTTGTGAAAAAAAGTATGCCATAACTCACAGTTAAGTCAGCCAATGGCTGAAATGGACTGACCTACTGCTGCAGAGTGGAGGGCAAAGCAAGTGAAAGAAGCATATGAATAACCCAAAAAGACTAATGGATAAAGCCTGGCTGAAAAGGTTGTATACATAACTGTATAAATCCAGAAGCTCTTGGCTAACACGAGAGCTAAAAAAGCTAATCTGTCAGGTGATGGCTGCCAGCCTTTTCTGTAATGTTTTTGTAATTCTTTATTACAAATAAAGAGGCTTGATAGGTAGATTAATAGATAGATACAGAGGTTTGCACATATAGAGGGGCTTTCAAAGATTAAAAGATAGAGAAGCTTGCACAGATAGATTAACAGATAGAGAGGCTTGTATAGGAGACAGGTTAATAGGTAGAGAGGTAAAACCTCCGACCGGGTCAAACCTTGTTGGTGTAGCTGACCTGCAATTTATCGCAGTTGACCTGAAACTGCACCTCAGTCCTGGTCTACTGTGACCAATGACCACCACTGGTGCTTTGCAGTTTTTGGGGCTATATTCACTTGAGCATTACAAATTAGTATCTCTTGTTCCCCTTATTTTATTGTCAGCATTTTGGTGCCATTTTGTTCATTGAATCATTCCCCTTTTATCTAAATTGGGGGGGGGGTTTCAACTTTTTAATTGTATCGGTACTTCTAAACGCTTTACATATTTCCCTACGTTTAGCCTATCTGCTCTGTGCCATAACTACCAGGGGTTGAGCTCAGATTTAAATTAATGAATTTTTTAACTGGCCCTAACAGGATGGTGACCTTATTGGTTGTGGTGGACCACCAACCTTCTCAGTTTATAATTCACTTTCTCACAGTAACACAGTAAAAACAAAAACACTGGCACTAAAGAGAACTACCTCGTGTGTGGATGTTAAAGAGTGAAGTTAGCCAGTGGTGGAAGTAAGCAGACCCATTGACCCAGGCTGCATGCTGTAGTGTGCAGAAGCAAAAGGTTAATGACACACAAGGCCAATGGATGAAGAGGGAAGGCTGAAAGCATCCTGAAGTATGTATATCATATATAGCATTTTAGTAAAATCCTAGGGTACTGGCTAACATCAGACCTAAAAGGATCCAACTCTGCCACAAAACAATACAAGTTTAAATTAAAATGACTTTTATTGCACTACTTCCTAAGGCCAGGGGACTGAATGTCAATTAGACAGCCCACTATCCAATCTCCATTTCTATAATGGAAGTATTGCTAACAGTTATAACCCAGGTTAAACTAATATGGAAAGCTATAGGGCCTGTTTCAGAACTTGACAGATGGAATACTCTGTCAAAATGTGACGGATATCCCGTCCGCCATATTACGATCTCCACAGGATATAATGGGATCGTAATATGGCGGATAGGATATCCGTCACTTTGTAACGGAGTATTGCATCTGCCAAGTTATAAACCCGATCCTCTGACTTGTTTTCTGGTTGACATGGGGCAGGAACAACTCTCGTTTAAACAGCGTATTAGGGCCGGTCCTAACCTCGGATCATACCTCGTGGGTATGAGTCCACACTACGGTGTACCTTACAATAAATGGGGTACTTGATCACCGACCATTGTAACCTTGGGCGATATAATTTTGCTTCAATGTTTTCAGAAGCATCAACCATGTTCACCAACTAGATTGCCTGACTAAAGTCCTTGTGAGAAACAGAATTTTAAGTCCTATATATGCGTTATTATCTTTCTTACTTTGTCCTATGGAACTGTGAAAACAATTTATCAAAGTGAATGCCTCAGTGTTGAAGCTGCCCTACAGCAATACATGTTATCACCAAAACTGCTAATACAGCGCTTAGTACACACAGTAGGCTACAAGAAACAGAAGGTATCCATCTTCCAAGTGCGAGTGGAGCTTAACCTGTGATGGCGGCTTTTCACCTCTGTGTTTCTAATGCATTTTCATGCCTCGGGACATTATGACACATTCAAGGTGGTTTTTGAAAGCTACAGGGCAAAAAGGAATAACTATTTCTGGAAAACCAGCGGCGAGTACGCGTTTTATTGAAAGGCACTACGTCAATTCCCTGGGGCTTGGTATTTAACACAGCGAGGAAACAGCCATGCTTCTTCTTGTATACAATTCAAGTACAATTTCCAGAGCACTCTAAAAGGATGGTTTTCTGGCAAAAAAAACTCAAGTAAAATAATGCAAATAAACCCGACACTATCCGCGCATGGCAACGATGTTTACACGTAAGCTCTTTTTTTTTACTCCCACTGCTTAGCCTTTATTCATGTCAGCTGGCGCTCAATTCTAGCATCGTCATTTTGACGTAAATATACACAGGGGGTACATTGAGAAATAAAATGTTAGCTTCTATTTTTAGAATAAGTTAAGCAAAAATGTCAAAAACCGAACAGTATTATGTTTTAAAAAGCGAGCTTGGACTGTTATGACTTTTGCAAGGACAAAGAAAATCTTATCCTTTTTTTTTTTTTTGTAAACGCCCACACAGTATCCTGATAAACGGTAGCTATCGCCATTGATTAGAAACGGATTATATTTTGAAGTGCTTCGTGACTTTTTCGTCCTGGATATTAATTTGCGGTTTATTTACAAATGTATTAGGAGGTGCTGTCCCGGCAAACTTACGAACAGAACTACAAAATAAATAGCCTAGTGAATAGCTACAGTGCAACCATAACAAAGTGAGATACGCTTTTCTTTGCTAGTGAAGCAAACTTATGAACATACACCCCGAATATGGTGTCTCTCAGTTCTAGTCGTCTTATTCCTCGTTGTGGATGTGTAATATGCACAACACGAAATGGCAAACCCCAAGATCTGGCTTTTTGTTCGGGGAGGGGTGTGGTAACAAATTAAAAACGTTTGTTTGTTGCCACCAGCAGTTCTAGAAAGGAAAGCCAATGACTAAGTAACACGCTGTGCTACAACACGGAAGACTGCTAAACGGTACCCCTAAAGAGGGTCATGAAAAGAAGTCAGAAGATCAGGTTTGCATTTCAAGTGGTGAAGTTACAAGACATATAGAGTTATAATATGTACTGTCTAGTACATACTTGTGCCAAAATGGTTATTCATTTTTAGCACTTTTTTGAGGGGGGGGGGGGGGGGGGGTAGCCTCTGAGCATGCATTTCTTTACTTTGTGATCAAACAACAGCTTTAAACCAAACAACAAATATTTTATGCACAAGGGAGATCGGTTAACTGCACTGTATGTCTGAAAGGCAAGACTTTCAAAAAGTACACAAAAGCTACAAATCAACTATAAGACATTTGTCTTGTCAGCAATGTAAATCTATAAAGGTAAATAGACTCAACCAATCAATCAATATATGCAATGAAGCGCACTACGTACCCGTTAGGGTTTCAAGGCGCTAAAGGGGGGGGCTGCGGTTTAATGACACAACTATGGTCTAATAAAAGCACTACTTAATGCCCATGCCTAATGAAAACACCGACAGAGAAACTAACCATCCTCAAAGTGACACAGCATTGTTTGGCAGCTCATCCGAGCTACGACAAAGCCAGACCAGCATCGCTAAAGCCAATTGCTCTCTGCACTCCGAGATGTATTGGCGTTACCCAAGGTATTGTCTTTTAGCTATGTGTTATAGAGTAGCTAACAGATGCCGGAGTGACCACTGGTGAGAATATGACTGAACGAGTAACACCATGAGAGCTACCCTGCGTTTGATCTTTCAAAATATTAGAAGCATTAGCTTGCCTTGCATTAAAGACGCCTTGCGTGAGGACCGGAATGTGAACCCTTTAAAAGGAAAATAACTTGCAGGCACATCTAATCAAAGATTAGCCGGGACCTAAAGAGTGGACGCTAGCAGCCGCCTATATAAAACGAATAGGCCTATGAGAGATCTGTTGGCTTTATAAATGTGTGGGTTTTTTAAGCCATGTACAATCATGGCTGAAATTAAATAAAAACACGATAGGATGAGGTGAATGCTGACCATGTAATTTTTGTATTTTTATTTTTTTACTTTGACTTTGAACTACGCTGCACAGCATCCGCACTGCTGGACAACATGGCACAAAATGTCAAGGCCAAATAGCTGTATTTTATAGCTTTGTCAATGTTTTTAAGCCACGTTGTGTTTTTCTAAAACAAAAATGAACATATCCAATAGATCTCACATTGGCAAGACCCATTAGCTTCATCATTTTTGTTTTGTTTTTCTGATGATGTTCAACATTGTCAGTACCTATTTTTTTTCTTCTTTTTGCTGCTGTTGACCAGCATTGGCAAAGAACACCAACAAACTTGAAAGCAAGACCTACTGGCTCTGCCAATGTGTGTTTCTTTAGTGGGTGAATGAAAGATCACTGGAAGATCAGTTGTTTAGCCATTATCAAATGCTGTAGATCCTCAATAGAGCCCCATCCGTTTGGCCCAGAAAACAGGAGAACTTCAAAATGTCCATATGCATGATAGACTAGTTGTAAAACATGATCTGCCACAGCAGCACCCAAAGGCATCATGATCCACTGCATCAAAGAAAATACATTTTCAATATGTTTTAGCCATGCTATGTAGCAAGCAACACTGTGATGCCAGTGCATCTGTGGCAGACAGGATCACATGCTTGGAACAGAGGTAAACTTGTTAATTGAGACTGCGTACCGCCAGGGGAAGGCTACCTCCTACAAGCACTGAGCCAGATTACGATCGAGCATCATGTGCCAGGGAAAGGACAGTTTACCTCAAGTAGATACTAGTGGAGTTCCTGTTCACTGTGAGCCAGAAGGCCTAGTGTCCTGTGCCACGCAGATAGATGTCTGCCTCTCCGAGTGCCGGCCACTAAGGAAAGACCTTCTCACACACCAGATTCACAGCTGAAGGCCTGCTTTTACCAAATGTCATGTCCGGAGGTTTCAGCTGTGAGAATTCCTCTCCCAAGTACATTTGAACCCCTCACTCATCTCGTGCCCAGATGCACAAATACCTTGAAACGCTTTAATACACGCATTCTAGATAGCAGGGATGGCAGCGAGGAAGACAAGTCACAAACAGCGGCTCGGTTTACAGAGCGATCAATCTGATAGAGCCTCAAACATTGTTTATTAAGGAGAGGAAGAAAACACGTTATTGGGATCGTTTAGGAACAGTGGAACAAGTGTGATATTAACGTATTATATTTCACACAAGTGGCGAAAATATGCATTTCCATTGGAACTGAATTTATTAGGTCAGGTTAACCGTACCAGACGGCAAAAGCTGTCTTATTACAAAAGACCTACTGTCAGCTTTTCAAGGGCTTAAAGCCTGTCTATCGCTTACCGTTTGCGTCCTTCTCATTTAAAGACTTGTTTAGCTTCTATTTGACCCTCAATTGGTGCACTGTGTCTATAACATGAATACCAAAACAACCCGAGGACCAACAGTCACATCGTTCACAAAAAAGCCAAATCAGCAGAAGACCACCTTTAATGGACTGTAGGCCACATTTAATGGATTGTTACAAGGATCTTTCTAGGACTTCTGAATACATTCAGTTAACTTGCTGTCCTAAACGAACTTGTCAATAGCTGGCGATCATGGGCAACAATAAAATAACAGTTTCTTTATTGACTATCCATTTTAAATATGCTTTTACTACCAACATTAAAATAAATCTTAAATAATATTATAAAGACTCCTAGTAGTGAACATTTACACCACCTTGAATTCTAAGCGAGTTTGCGAATCTCAAATAATCAACAAAACTGATATATAAAGAAAAAAAAAGACCAGGTGAAGAAAGTTAATTGGACAGTCTTTATGAAATCTAAACCCATATTTTTACTTTTTTTGTGCCGCATTTGCGCCATTTTTTGACGCAAAAGCAGCGTAAACTTACATTTTGTAAGTTTGCGCCGCTTTTGCGTCCAAAAATGACGCAAATGCGGCACAAAAAAGTATAAATATAGGCCCTAGTATTCTATCAAGTACAGTGAATACTAAACAACATAAAGGAGATACAAATCAGTCATACAACCTCAACAAAAGTTCAGATTTTCTTATATTTATTTTCATTTTCCTGAAACAATCTTCTCGTTCACAGAACAAAGCAAGACTTGCCATATTTAATCTAAGACTTCGACATACTGGTTGGGTTGAACAAAAAAATCATATAGAGGATACGAGAGTATAGTTAAAATAACGCTGAATTTAACAGTGAAGAATGTCTTACTCAACAGAAAAATAAACTGCAAAAACAAACAACTAATAATACAGAGGAGGTGTCAGAGTGAGAGAACTGAGTGATGCGGCGTGTAATGAGGAGCGGGGCCACCAGGCGGGTCACGGTCAGCCTCCAATCTCCTCCTGTCTTCCACGATCGTGGGCGGCCACACTACCCTGCTACCCTGCATTCACACCCAGCTTCAGAGGTCTATCAACCTGCAGACAGCAGCTGCTGGCCGCTAACTCGCTGTCACTGCTTGTCCTGCCTGTGGAGGAGGGGGCAGAAAGCCGAAGTGGGCCTGCCCGCAGTGGTCAGAGTAGCCAGAGCGGCAGGGCGCAGGGCAACAAAGCATTCGGCTGCAGCGCCACACATCGCACGGCCGGGGTTAGGCCGGGGTAGCTTATACACATTACAGCATCCACTACTGCAATGCTCCTACAATCAGCCTTACCACCACTAGCACTCATAATTAACTCACTCCAAACCGGAATGCAGGGAAACAGGAACATAGTAATGCAAAGCAATACAGTAATCAGTTGGTGTATTGGTAACAGGAGGCGGAGCCAGGGCCTTTAGATGGTATAGCACTGAGCAGCAGCGGTGGAAGGAAAGGTCGCGCTCTTTGCAGCACCTTCATTCATGGTCTCAGTACAACTCTGGAGCACTCCAGCCCAGTTCAGCCTAGAGTTAGGCGTCAATTCAAAATGAGGATTTGATACTCGGGTCCTGGGGCATAGGTTCCCTAGAAGCATGCTCGTGGAGCCTTAATGGGGGAGTGTTTGGGCCTGTGTAGAGTCCATTAAGGTGCTTGAACGACACTGAAGAGCTTTTCGGACCACTGTCCCAGAACCATAATTGAGGTTGCGCAGCAACATTGAGTATTATCAAGCACCATAAAGCACCATTAGCACAACTAGGGCATTGATTTAGTGGAAAGAGAATAGACCCCATAGGAGTACAGCCTCAACCCCTCCCTGATCAAGGAACTCAGGAAGGCTGATATACTTGCATGACTGCAAGTGCCTATGCAATCAAATTAAGAAGAGGACGGACTATGGTGCCAGCTGGAAAATCCCACACAGAGTGTTCATTCAGAGGAGAACAGCAAGAATGACCAAAAGCAAAATGTGCACAAGGAAAATGGGATGAATGGGACAAAAACAAATGGGAAGAAGATGACTGGTCACTTAGGAGATATAGCATGTGAGGAGGCCACCACCACTCATTAAGAGCAGACGATTAGGGAAAATTACAACGGTCAGCGTATAATAAAGAAGGGAGTAAACAAGGAAGAAAAAAACATGACTGAGTATTTCCCCAAAGCACATAAGGGAAATCAATCCATGGATAGTATGGACTTCTCTTCAGGATCACCCATCTTTGCAACAATGGAAGTACCTAATTACACCAATTTAATAAGCTCCCAATTTGACCACCAAAATGGTACTAGGAGAAGGCAGATTCAATCATGTTCAAAGATGGGATAATCACTAAGAATCATTGAGCTTTATTCAGCCTTAAAGGAGTACACAGGTCCTGTAGACCATCGGAAACTGACCCAAGAAGGGCCAGAGCTAGATATATTTAGGCATACAGCAGGTTCCCCTGCTCTAATGAAGGGGATGACAACTGTCCACGTGAACCTGGGGAATTCGGAGCAATCAGCAATGGAAAAACAACTAGCAGAAACACAGGACTGCCAACAAGAAAGACACTGGGAAGTCCACTGCTAGAGAGAGAGAGAAGGTCCAACATCAAGGGCAATTAAACAAGGGACAGCTAAAGGATATGCAATAAGAAAACCGGTGTGACTGCACCATTTCAATGAGCTGTGACTCCACAATCAACCAAGATAAATTACTAACTTTCATAAATTCCACCTTGATGGCATGTGCTAAATGCATTCACATGGCGATCACACAAACTGGAAATTCAAATAGAAGCAAATAAGCAATAGCCCTCAGTATAGTAAACATGGCCAAGAAATTAGACAACATCGACAAAAGGGTAACATCCAATGAATGCTCAGAAACTGTGGAGAAATTACGGACCTTACCAGAAGTACTCACAACAATGGTAACATATTTGGAAATCCTCAACTGGCCATAAGCCATAACTGCAGAAACAATGGAGACAAATGGAGCAGAGAAGGCCAGCCCCGAAATACAAACAGAAGTGCAAACGGTAAAATTAGTCCTACAACCTCCATCAAAGTCGGATGAAAGTGGTTAGAAACCGAGAAAGCTTGACCCATAATTATAGCTTACAGTATGGAAAACCAACTTGGGTTGACAGATGAAGATCTGAAACTTCCACCAAGGGAGGAGAGGTCAGCAAGCCTGGCCAACAAACCATCAACAAGACGAGGAAAAGCTAATTTTAAAAAATGGAAAACAAATGCTCAATGGAGCAGAGAACAGCTCTGCCAGGACATGAAAGGACCAACAGGTTCACCAAAACAGAGTGACAAAGATAAACTGAATGACAATTTTTATCCAATATTTCAAATAAACAAGATCCACACTCACAACCACGAGCCCACTGTGCTTAGAGAACCAGCCACAATGGAAAACGCAATAACCCAGACTTAAGCAAAAGTCCTGCAACATGACAGGCCTGGCAACTCCTATTTAGGATCTACAGAGCAGGACCAAGACTCCCCTGAGAATCACCATGAAGGACTATATAGCCAAAAACGTGCTGCAAGAGAGTTCATAGAGGAAACAGCGAGCAGAGAAACAGAAGCTGTTGCCATCCTCCGGGTTTTGGTGGTTACAGGGGTTGGCTTTCGGTCGTGCATGGTGTAAGATTGGGTGGTTGCAGGGCCTGCACCAGGTGTGCCCAGGGCCTGTAAATTAAATGCTAATAGTGGGCCAGCAGCACTGATTGTGGCACCCACGAGTAGCCCTGCAAACATGTCTCAGGCCTGCACTGCAGCGCATATGTGTGCAGGTTTTAAACTGTTCACATACACAATGCACCCACTTGCCAGGCCAAAACCTTTCCTTTTACTACACCTAAAGTAGGCCCAAGGCAGCCCTGTAGGCAGGATGCATTTAAAAGGTAGGACATGCAGCTGTGTGCTTTACGTGTCTTGATAGTGAAATACCTCTAAATTTGTTTTTCACTATTGCATGGCCAATCTCTCCCATATTATAACATAGGAACTGCTTTTATCTTTCAAGTGTAACTTCCCATTGGGAGCAGATAGAGATACTCAGTCTGGGGTCTCTTAACTCACAATTTAAAAATGAAACCTTTAGTGATGTTGGTTTTTGGACTGTAAGTTTGAAAAAGTCACTTTTAGAAAGTGGACATTTTCTTACGTAACCAATTCATGCCTCTTTCTGTCTGTGGAACACACATCTGGGTCAGGATGACAGTTGGGCTGTTTGTGTATTCATTCTAGACAGCCACACCAAGGGAGCTGAGGTGTGCCCTGCACATCCTGATGGCCCATCGCCAGGCTGATGAGTCTTCCTGACCTAGAGTAGTGGGAGAAGCGGACACTTGCACCTAAATAGGTTTGTGCCTGTCCATACACAAAGCAGTCTCCAACTGTCTGGACAGTCTGGGGCCAGGGCAGGGAAAGGCAGGATCATGTGCACTACAAAGACTTCTCTTTGAGGGTTGCCTAATTCAAAGACAGAAACGGGTAAATGTACTGGACCTCTGACACCACAGTTAGAATCCTTCTGGACAGAGGACTCTCTGCCAGGAATAAAAGCAGGATGCTGCGGGAGGGACTACCATTCTGCCTGTTGCTTTGCTGTCCTGCTGCTTCTGTCCTGGGAGTGAAAGGAGTGGACTTTGCTTTATTCACCCTGCTTCCAAAGGTTCTGCAAGGGCTTGGACCAAGCTTGCCTCCTGTTAAAAAGTCTCAGGGATACCAAAGACATAATTTGCCAGCACCTAGATTCTTTTGCTAAGAGTCCTGACCTTCCAAGTGGTGCCAAATTCAGTGAGTTCTGGTGCAACAAAGAGGAAACCAAGCGCATCAACTCCAGAGCGACTTTGGAATTGGCGCTGCGGTCTGACCTCGTGCTACTGCTTGCACCAGAGTTGTGGTTCCTGCATTGCTAATTACCCCACAAAATACTTCACTCATGACATCTTTGATAACATAATTGATAATATCAATGTAACTTTTATAGTACAATATTTAGCAGAAAACTGTGCATGGCAGGGGAGGGTTGTGCAAGGCTGGTGAGAGGGAAGTGGACTGTCAGGGCTACTATGAAGCAACACACAAAGAGATGATGGGTAGAGCGCTAAAAATTTAAAAACACTCACTCTAGTCACTCCATTACTCTTTTGCTCTCCATACCACCCCAGTTTGGACCCAGCCGTATGTAAATCAGTCTTGACCATGCTCCCTATGGGAACAGTCCAGCCGGAACTGCCAAGACAGGTTATCCCTGGACCAGAAACAAGCAACCTGGGACAAGGATAATTATGAAAAGCATTTCTCCTCCAATTGGCGAAGTAAACTGAGCTTCCAGTGCAGAGGGGCAGGCCTCTGATGAGGTCAGCGCTTGATCGTGCGCTGACCTCAGAAGCTACAGAGGGGTCAAGAGGGGGGTGGGAGAAGGGGAAGCGATTCCCCTTTCATCACTGCCCAGGGGAGGTGGGTGCGAGACCCCCGTGGGGAGTGCTAGCACTTCCCCTGAGTGCCCCTACTTGGACTTAACGGTTATGTCCTGGGCACCCGAGCGGTGCTGCCCAGGACATAACCGCTGCGTCCAAGGCACCCAAGGGGTTAAATGAAAGAATACTTGATCAGATCAGAGCTATGCTGTTGCAAAACATTATACTATGAAACATATGAATGACTGGAGTAGCATGAAGTTCTTTGGCATAGCTCAGGCTATCAATGAATGTGGAGTGACAAAACCCTTAAAATATAGCAATTGGAGAGCAGATATAGTATCTGATTATGTACCAACTTGCCTCGTGGGTTGAACACGGATGAAAGAACTTAACGTTCACTTTTAAATGGACCACTAGCAGCATTTTTAGTTGTGATAATTTAGCTCCTTTTCCCCTTGGGGAAGTGTGACTTTAAAACCTGATTGTTGGAGATTGTGCTTTATTTCAAATGTCTGGAATACGTAGTAGGATGAATTAACAATATAGAGAGTAGTGATAGGAGGATACCATGTTCAAAGCATGATACAAATAAGGGAAAAGTGGAAGGAGCATAGGAAGTAGTCAACACATGATAGAACTACAGTATGCATAATGGCCCATGGCGATGAATGATATGTTTGGTGGTGGGCACTCAGCTTCATTGATATGGGATAAAGAAGTTGGTCTGGGGGACACTTGTGACAAATGACAGTCACTGGACACAGACCGTAGGATGGTTCTCTGTAGCCAGATAATCACATATATCCCCCGATGATTTCAGGCACTCAGCCTTGAATGAAATGTCGATATGACTTTAGACACGATCAAGTAACCACATATCGAATAAGAGGCCTTATCCATGATTAGCTGCTACATCGATATCACTGTTCGATATGTAACAATTAACCAGAACATATAAACATGCATGTTAATTGTTCAGATTTCGTATGGTGCTTCAAGACAGAATAGTACATTATCTCACAACTATCATGCTCCTGGTAATGTTACAGGAATTGATAGTCTTACCATCTTCTAAAATTATGGAGATTGCAAGTAAATTTCAAACATAGGCTACTTCCAACTGCAGCATTTGGTTACTCACCATGACTAATGAGATGTTTTTTTTCCTTAAAAACTCAGACAACTTCACTGTGTATGTAAATTTTATGGTATAGCTATACCATCATGTTTTATTTAGATTTTGCTTGTGTATAGATATTGTTTAATTAGTACACTGTTAGCGTTCTCATGTGGAACAATAAGATCCAGAATGCCTCATGGTCGGCGGTATGGATCAGGTGTATATAGTGAGAAAAAGTGGAAGAACTCAGTGTGAGCCTTCGGCCATGCACAGCATAGATTGGCCACAGGTCCTGGCCAACCCCTATAACCACCCAACCTCAAAAGCATGGTTGGCAGCAGGGCCTGGCCTATGGCCAACAACTATAACAACCAATGACCCCTCCACTTCCCACACTGATCTTGGACCCGGGACCCCAGCCCCCAGGGCCCACCTGGCGAATCTCAGCCCTGGAGACCTTATTTACTAGGGTCCAGCCATGTCACCTGGGTGCCCCCGAGAGCACCATGTCACAGTGTATGGAACTGTGGGAGGGGGGCTGAAGGCCCCAGTGGTCCCAGGTGGCTTCTGTGAGAGCCGGCATTGCTGTCACAGAGAGGGAGCAGCTAAACATGCAGCTCCGTCTCTGTGGGAGCAGTAGTTTCCTTTGTTTCCTGCCTGCATCTCCGTAGGCAGGGAAAGAGAGGAAACTCTGATTGCAGGGAGGGAGAGCGTGTTTGCTCTGACTTGGTGGGAGCTGTCAGGGTGCCCCCCTACGCTTTACATTTACTTGAATCCCTGGGGAGGTGGCGGTCCTTGGGGCTGAACAGAGGGCGGGGGAGGTGAAGGGGGGGAAGTCACGGAACCCCACCTCGCATTTAACATTGTAATAACACATTCTTTTTACTTGTAGCGGCCCTGTGCAATACATTTACTTGAAGGCCCTGGTAAGTGGCGGTCCATGGGGCTGCGGGGGAGGGGGCCAGGCACCCCCCACATTTTCTTTACTTGTAGCCCCAAGGAGGTGGCAGTCTCTGGGGCTGTGGAGTGGGGTGCCCCCCCATGCATTTCATTACATTTACTTGAAACCCCTGGGAGGTTATGGTACTTGGGTGGTTTCGGGGGGTAGTACAGTCAGGCAGACCCCACCTTGCATTCAAATTGTAATTTCCCTGGGACCTCGTCGTCCACCCGGGGGCTGAATTTAAACAAGCTAGCAATTTTTCAGCAGCTCCATTGTGTCTCCCGCCTAATTATTATTTATTTTTTTAAATGCATTTTTGCTCCTGGGTGGGAGGTGGGACGGAGAGTACTTCTGGGACCCCAGCACCAGAGCTAAGGGATCAAGGAGTCCCTACCCTGGCCCCTTTTCTTATTTTTTCATCTTTTTTTCTGGGGCTCGCCAAGTCCCAATAATGCTGCCAACACTTTCATGTAGAAGTGCTGTCAGCCACTCAGATCTCAGCACAAGATAGGGAGGGTTCGCGGAGCCTTCGCGTCCTTTTTTAATAATTTTTTTTTTTTCTTCAATTACTCAAAACTACTGAAGAGATTTACACCAAATAACAAAGAGGTTGCTTTCTGGACCAATAGCTACCTTTCTGCCAAATTTGGTATAATTCCGTTCAGTGGTTCGGGCTCTATTCCTGTTCAAAATCCCTATGGAAAAATGCATAGGGAAAATTAGTTCTGAAAGCTACCTCCCCTCTTTTCTCTGCCCCTACTGGACAGATCACCCGAAACCTTCCAGACAGACATTAAAAGTGAGTGTCATATTTTTCTGGAAAATTCGGCGATAATTTAATCTAATGGAGGCAAAGTTATTAGCAAAACAAAAACGCTTTTTCTATAGAAACTAGGCCCTAACTATAACTACCTAGCGGCGATGGCCACTAGGTAATATACACACACACACACCGGGACTGTGGTCCCTTTATTAATGGATTGGGTGGGCATAACTAAAAATAATTTAAAAAATAACTATGCAGGTAGGGGTAGTTTAAGGATTATAATGGTCCTATGACACTCAATCTACCTTTGACAACATGTTTCTATCCTATTCTCATCAGGACAAACAGTGCCACTGTCCCAGTATTCATTTCAAACTGCTTCATATTGGAAGCCCTGGTGCCAATATGTCAATTGCATTGTAAAACAAGAAGGCCACTTGCCTGTGTGAGAATTGAAGCTCACTGAACGGAATCAGTGAATCTGCCGGTAGCAACACATGTTTTCTTTTGACACAAGATTCAATAATCCGAAGTGAAGCACAAGTAATATAATACATCTTTATATATGCATGCAAGCACTGCCTACTGCTAGCCATGATTTAAAACACGGACTGAACTAAAGTAATAACAACAAACCGGTGACCGCCCGCCTACGGCCACCTGTACACACTCACATATTAATCTTGCAGGTGATCGCTCTATACCATGCAAACATAAAACGCACTTACGAGTCAGGGTTCATGACTGTTGAGCAAAAGCCAAGCATATAAATTAGCCCAGTAGGTGACCGTTCTTAACGATGTATTAATACACAACAATGGTGCGCCGTGACAAAGTGCCCGTTCTCCACATTTTAGTGAAACGTCAACAGGTGCGGACAGAGGGGGTCGGCGCTGTAGTCACACTCTACTCACACATAAAAAAAATTAAAAAAACACACACACACAAAAAATGGGAAATGAGAAGTCCAACACTAAACCTGGTACTCCGTGGCTCAAAAGGTACTCAGTATTAGAATACCTCCAGGCCCAAATGGCCTGCTAGGAGGAATATTCACAGAGGACTCTACTTTTTGGGCCAGGGTTCTCTTCCCACTGTTTTTAGCATGCAGAAATGAATGCAGAAGTCCCCGATTCATGGAGAGGGTTGCTGCTTCACCCAATATTCAAAAAAGGCGATAAAACTGATCCAAAAAAACACAAACTAAATCGCCCTCCTGGACATCGAGCTGAAAGCATAAGCAAACACATTGACAGAATTAACTAAATAGATTGAACAACAAGAGATACTGCCCTTTTATCCAACTGGCCTTCTTAAAGGAGGAATAACTACTGACAACATGGTTGCCTCTTATCCTATGTCATGCAGCAAGTCTCGGGCAAAAACAACATTCCAGTGTTTGATTGCTTTGTAGATTACTCTGCCGTGTCTGAAAGGGTAGCCTGCAACAACCTCTGAAAGAAACCCCAAAATTGGTCAATCCCGGATAGCCTCCCAATCTCCACCATCTCTCCTTACAGTGGGACGTGGGCTAATGCTGTGCCAAGCTCCTCGGAATCATGCACTTCTAAAGCCCCTTTGACACGATTGCTGAGGAATGAATAAAGGTCTGGTTGTCTAAGAAGGGAAAAGCTGATAAGTTATGGGCCAAGCTTCTTTACTCTTCAAAACAAAACGATCACAGGAAATTTTGGAAGCTAATAAACAAACTTGATAAGGGTCCTAGACATAGGACATCAAACAACTCTAATATAAGCAAGGAAGAATGGGTGAACTTCCTAAGAGACCATTTCAAAGAAAGAACGGACACCACTTCCAGCCTGGGATCTCATCCAAACCCATTTGAAATAGAGCATACTGACAACAACACTCCGGATATCCTAGAATACCCTAATGTGATGCTGGAAATAAACTATTGAGAATTCACATAACAGCTATGTACCAGGCCCCAATGGAATCCCGCCATACCTCCTGACAGAAAAAATGACAATCGGGGAGGCTTTTTCATCTCCATGTTGAACCACATATTGCTGACTGGTAACACTTCAAAACGTTGAAGAGGATCTCTCATAGATCGATTTTCAAAGGTGGGAGAGCCGTACTGCCAAACACCTATCGCTTGATAGCACTGCTAGATGTGGACCTTAAAAGCTTTTCAACTCTACTTTTGAAAGACCTCTGAGAGGGGGGCAATGGAGGCAAGAAGGTTGCCAATGACCCATACAGGGTTCTCCAAGAAGAAGGGGAACTTTCTAATTTAATGGCTGTGGGCCTTATAATGAAAAGAGAGCAACACTCACGCCCCACTGTTTATGTGCTTTGTGGAGTTCAAGGTGGCCTTTGATTGTGTCCCAAGGGGGCAGTACTGGGAAAAGTTACAACATTGGGGCATCCCGCCACAGCTCTGAAGAGCAATCCAGCTGTTATATTCAAGAACCTGGGTAAAGATCAAGGTAGGGGATGGCCAGAATTTGTCCAGAGACATTATAACATCTCTAGGGTTAAAGCTAAGGTGTGTTTCAGTCCCACTGCTGTTTAATCGGTTTATTTTGGATTTATCGCCATCACCTGCCTAAGTGGTGTCCCATGCACCGAGCCTAGGCAGCCAAGATCTGTGCAACAGTTTATATGCCGATGACCTGTTATTGCTAAGTAACACTGAGTAGGTCTGCAAAGACTAATCAACAGGTTAGCAGAGCATTCAACAAAATATCAGATGGAAATCAAATCTGAAAAAGACCAGAGTTATACCTTTAAACCGCCAAATTTCAAAACCTGGCAAATGGTTCTTCAATGGGTCAACTATCGAGGAAACATCAGCATATACATATCTAGGACTCAAACTAGATTCAAGGAAGTCTTCTGTCACACAAAAAAGGCTATTATAGCCAAAGCAGATGCGCTAAACTTTGCTTTTTCGAACTTAAGGAAAAACCTGTGAAGACAAAACCTAAAGGCACCAATTATGGTGATAAAATCAAAACTGATCCCCACTTTATTGTATGGACAGGAGATAATCCTAGAGGAAGACGCTGACATTCAGGAGAAGCTTATATTATGAACGTACAAACACAGGTAAGACTAGAGTTCTCTCTGGCAAAGCAATCACTGGCCACAGAAGAGGCTTTCATAGGATACTGCCATCATTTGAGGAATGCCCCCAAAGACACACAGGTACACCTTGCCTGGGGTGAAATTAATCTTGAACGGGGGAAAAAAGACACTTCACCGTATACTTGCAGAATAGTATAGAAAATCTTGGTCTTTCAGACTTACAGCAACTGAATGCAAGTGATTTAATTTTGAAGAAAGTTTTGAATAAATGTATGCAGCAGAAAAGTCGCCTGGAGGATGAAATGTTAGTGGCAAAACCAGAGTATGGATGATTGGTGATAAATTCCTATGAAACTCACAAGGAACAACCCTACTTTGATTCAGCTCTTTCTTTAACCACCAAGAAGGAACTCATGAAAATGCGTTCTGGCCTCCTCCCAACGTTAGAGTTTACCCCTAAATGGCAGATTAGGGGGTAAATGGAGGACAAACTGTGCGGCCTGTGCCATCAGTCGTAAGAAACATTTACGCATATACTATGTCTATGTCCAAAGCTCGAAGGGCCCTGCTGCGTAAATAATTTTTGGCCTCGGGGGAAAGAACCTGTATGTCGGCAGCGATAGGGGCCTTAAACCCACAAAATCTTATACTGAAATTTCGGCTGGTGCAGTTTTCAGCACATTTTAATAATTACATAAAATTATTACCGGGGGTCTAACGAGGGGTATTGTGAACAGGGAATCAAAGTTTTTTTTTTTTCCTTTCATCAACGGCTTCTAAAGGATAAATTAGAATCACCCCCACCCCCTTATTGCTATCAAACAAAATCCCTACTAGCTGGGCTGCATAGGTTGGTTGGCATTGTTACCTACATCATTGTGACGTATACATATGGTCGGGCTGCTAGAGGCAGAGTGCGAAGAATATTGACGCTTTTCCCGACCACCCAGGCCTTCTAGCCCTGGGCATCAGAGTTTGTTCAAAGGCCCAACAAGCTCACAGAAGATGCCGGTTTTTGTAGTGAAGTAGTCCATTTTTATGTAATGTGCTTTTTGCACAATTAGCTGCGTTTTGCTGTGCATGTAATGTTTGCACAATGCACCTTTTCTTTTCTTTTATTTTTTTTTACATGGGTTGGGTGTTCAGTCAGGCTATGAGAGGCTTGGCACCCTCATTTTTCACCATTAAATTATGCTCCTTTTGCACCAGTGATCAGGTGAGAACAGGATGAAATGATGGTTTAGTTAACGGAAATTTGTAGTCTCATAAAAGATTGTATGAACCTACATATCTTTGAATCAGTATGTGTATGTCAACCCCTAACGGTACTGCCAAATGTTGAGGTAACTTCTTTTTAGATATTAGACGAGAACATGTAGATACTATTGCCGAATGCTCATGCCTAATCATGTGACACTTTTAGCCTTTTACTGACTGTATGATTTTAAGACTACTGATTTGTGTTTAGGGTTTTAATCAACTAATAAACTAAAATTTCACCCTGGTTAGTGTAAAACTTGCAGGGGAATGGTCTCTTCAAAAATCTACACGAACCGCGGTTTAAAACAAGGATGTGTCCTTATCCCAACACGTTTTCATCTATACACAGCAGATTTGGGGAAGGTGCCGCAGAAAGCAAATCAAGTAACCCCGAAAATAGGTCAGAAGGAAGTGTATTTAATGTAAAATGCAGATGACCTGCTATTGATCTACCACACATAAACAGGTCTTCAGAAAGGGCGTCATGCATTACACACTTATAATGAATGAACTTAACACCCGGACTGTTCACCCAAACAAGACCAAAGAGCTGATATTTGGATGCTACGCATGGCAGACATCGCAAAGATGGAGACTAAACCCCAGACAACAGAAACCGCAAGAAACTGTAATTACCTCAGGGACAGTTCAGTGAAACTGGGAAGGTAACAGTACAACAGCACAACATGAAAACAAAGGGCTAGGTGCCCATATATGCACTCTGCACGCCCAACGTAAAACTACATAGCCCAACGACCGCGGCGATCAGGAGGGTCATTAAGGCAACGTTTCTGTCCACAGCGGGCTATGCACAACAGGCATTCCCAGGGCAATGCAAGACTCACTTAGAGAAAAGTCAATGTCAGTGGTATAAGCGCATCTTCCGGTTACTTCCACACACACGCATTAGCTTCAAATGATTCGAGTTCGGCCTTACCGAGCAAAAACACAAATGCAGGGGTATGCATGCACAGCGTTATTATCGCTTCATGAATGCTCCAGCAAGCTCCATGAATGTGGCACTAAAGCTGATATATACATGCAAAGAACAACCACTGGAGCATCTATCTGTACACAGCAGTTGAGAATCTACATCTGGCTAAATAGAACTGGAAAACCGAAGGTATAAGCTACATGGCTCTAAAAATCTCAGTAAATAAACGAGTACATCAGCTAGCACAGGAAGCCAACATTGCCGGGCTCATGGAAAAGCAAAGATAGGCAGCACTTAAAATATCTTATCAGATCCACAAAATACAGCCATACCCAAGCCAAGCCTTGGCCAAGTACTACCTGAAAGAGATCCTGCGGGCCAGACTGGTATCCCTCCTGATAAAAACATTAAACATGTCTTGGAAATCCCTACCTGCCAATAGACGATGCAACTATAGAAAAGAAACATTACTACATCTCATATGCGTCTGTCCAGTTCTGCAACAGACAAACTACTAAAACTAATTATTTTGCCCAAGCGGCAACTGTTCTTTGTAACAGCACCACACCCTCGGATTGGGCAATTTGGAAAATTTATGCTGGCGGCCAGAACCTGTTTGAAAGAAGCCACTCCATCTAACAAGGATTAAAACTAGAAACCGGATTGATCTATATTGAAGACTTAGCATTTCAACTTGCTATTTTGCACGTCTAATATATTAGGACATGGATGAATTGAGGGGAAAGTCGGGTTCTCTGTGCAGCTTTTATGCACAAGGTCCTATTGGTAAACAAGGTGGTAAAGATTTATTTTTTAATACTTATTTATGTTTTTAAGCTTCAGGTCTGGCTTGAATTGTTGGTGAAGGAAGGGCAGTTTAAGCAGGCCTTTGAACATGGTGTTTTTTGGTAAACAAGGTGGTAACGGCTGTTTTAACCCTCGCTGTGTTTGTGCTTTAACTATGAACAATCTTGGTGTTCCGCCCAGTCTATGCTCAACACAGACTTCAAGATTTTAGCAACCAGTCTCTTTCCCAAAATGCAGACCCTAGTACAGGAAGACCAAAATGGCTTCATACTACAACGTAGCATGCTGCTCAACCTTAGGAGACTCTGCCTCATTCTCTGCCACCCAGACGTTCCAGAAGCACCAGATGCAATGCAATGTCTGTAGACCTTGAAAAAGCTTTTGATTCGCTTAGGTGGGACTTTCTGTTGAAAGTAATGTGCAAATGGTTATAGGGAGGATTGGATAAGGTGAGCGGTTCTCCTGTATGCTGAACTGACAGCACAAGTGAAGGCTGGGACTGTCATCTCCATAGCTTTTGGAGTGTTTAGGAATACGAGACAGGGGTGCCTGCTGTCGCCCCTAGTGTTTGCCCTTTGCTATCGCGCCATTGGTTGAACTATTTTGGGAGAGAGAATTGAAGATGGGATAAAGCTAGAGGGACACACACGTTATCTCATTATACGCCGATGACCTTCTCCTGTATTTAGCCACTGGCATGACTGGGTCTAGAGATGCGATGCACCATAAAGAAACCTTTGGGGCTCTATCCAGCCTAAAAGTCAACCGGACCAAGATGTGCCTGTTCTCATGTGCCCCAGGAGCCCCCAAACTGCCTGATTTCCCTATGAGGCTAACATGATCACACACAACCCTTAGATATCTAGGCATACAAATCTATCATCCTATAGACAATCTGTGGGAGGGTAACGTGGGGCAAGCCAGGCGCTCCCTCAGATCTTACATTTCCTTTTGGAGGTTCTTGAGGTTGCACCTTCAGACCTGAATATCAGTCTTCAAGATGGTGCTGCTGCTGCACTTTTTGTACCTTTTTTTTTACTAACCTCCCTATTAAAACTGTGTTGGCGTGGTTCCGACAGACGCCCTCCTGCGCAAACTGATCTGGGATGGCCGATGCCATAGAATATTGTTGTCAGTACTAAGAAGGGGTGGCCTCAGCACCCCGACTTTGAATTGGACTATCTGGCACAACCCCAGTGGGTGGCCAGGTGGCTAGATGGCATACACAGGGGTGCCTCAGACCCTCTTGGCCTAATGCCACATCAGGAATTACTACTGGGTAGACTACCATGCCCAGACTTACCAGTCGTGAGATAAAGTGTCTTACTCCAAGTGGCACTATACAGTTGGGGCTGCTAAAGTAAGAACACAGTGAGCGCCACTATATGCACCAAATCTACCGCTGGTGGGATTGCGCCCAAGGTATAGGGTAGACAGCTTTACCCTGACTCAACTGAGGAGCTGGACAGAGGCTGGGATATTAACAGTGGGCGAATGCTTTTCATCGGGTGTCTTTCTGCCACTAGATAACCTGACTGAGCAATATGCTCTGCCTCAAGGCCAAGTTTTGACGTACGAGGTACTGATAAGCACATACGCAGATTTATGGGGAAAGGGGAGAGAAGAGCCCCGCAGCATGCAGTGCTTCAACTACTGCTTACATTAGGCTCAGTAAGATGGCAGGTGACATGGCTTTACATATCTCTATTAGAGATGAGTCAGAAACCACTGACACCACTTAGAAACAGATGGGAAATCCTTCTAAATTGTGAAGTAACAGACAGAACCTGGGACAGGATTCTAACCTACCCACATAGAATCCCCCTTAATACGAGACTTAAACACATGCAATTCAACATATTACACATGACATGCCCCCACAGGCTGCATGTAATATTTGGTGGAGAACCTGGGATATGCCCCAGATGCCACCTGCCAGATGCAGACTTTGGCCAGGTGATGGGGGAATGCCAAACCCTACAGGGTTACTGGAATTTAGTTTTGCTCCATTTCAATGAGACACTGGGACACCCTCTCCCCTGTACCATAGAGATATGCCTGCTTGGAGAATTCTCTAGACCCAAGAAGTGCAAAATTGGCTCTAGATTCTTAGATGTGGCACTTGCCTGGACTAGGCGTAGAATCACACTGTACTGGAAGTCTGGGGTGAGACCATCAATGGAAGCCTGGGTTAGCGATGTTACCCTGTGGTCCAGAGTGGAGGAAAGCCTCTTGAAACGAGAAGATGCTTGTGGACTCTGGAGACGCCCCATGACAGGCCTATGGACCGAGGTGCTAGAGAGCTGGGAGGACACAAGGTCAGAACACAGTGAGTCAGATGGAGAAAATGTAGAAACAACCGCACCCAGCACAAGATGAGACACCAAATACTAAATCGACTACGCCCCCCCCTCCAATCCCCTTTACTTAAGTTGCATCAGATACATACACCAATGACAAGGTCAAGCACACATGAGAACTAGGCACACCCACACCATCTCCCGATAGAATTATACTTCAAGATAACCTCCAGCAGACTGCTTTAGAGACTACCCGTTGTTATATTTTCATTTTTGTTTTCATTTTCTCTTTTTTTATAATTTACTTCCCCTTCAGGACATTTATATGATATATAGTTGTATATGAGGGTTATCATGGTTCGAAGAGGCCCGTAGTTCTGCACGTTAAGGCCTGCACAGGCAGACAGAGACATACCATATACCAAACAGGCAAGGTTCCAGATCACACAACTGGACCCATTTATGTAAGCTTATGCAATGAACCCTGAATTAGAACGAATCTAACTTTTGCCTACTGTCAATGTTCCCACCGGTGAATGCAAAAACTATTGTATAATTATATACTGTAAGATATGATGCAAATAAAAAAATAAAAAAAAATAAAAACTATGAAGAAAACAATCTTCATTTTGGCCATTTTTAAGGCCAACGACATGGCTGATTAAAGTAGAAAGTCCGACACTCAAGGCAGCCCAGAGCACAAAGGTATTTCTAGTAAACAATGGGTCAACAGATTATTATAGTTTTTTTTTTTAAAGAAGAATTATTATAAGACAAAAAATAACTATTCACTTCTGTTAGTGTGCTGAAAAGTTATGCTATGATTATAATGTTGGAAATTTGAAATGATTTTAGTAATCTCGCAAAAAAGATTTATTCATTCATTGTTAGAAATGAGGCAATTAATTTTGTTGGGGGCACCAGCCTCAACTCCATTCCTCCTAACTGGTTCGGTCAAAACGCTGTTCTGAGGAAATCTCTGCTCATCCCCTAGAAGCTTTGGCACACACAGCAGGCAATCCCCAGAGATGTATGTGCTAAGTTTCAGGGGTACCAGCAGGGTTAGAGCAAAGAACACAACAAAATAACATTTTCAGATCTCTTTGGACTAATAAAGAGTTTAATTTACAAAAGACAACAAGATCAGCAAAACAGGCTGAGGAAGAACAGAGATATTACATTTTAAAGTTATAATACAAAAAGGGACAAGAAAAGGCAAGCACGAAGGGTGGTGGGGGGGGGGGGGGGGGAGCTCATAGTGGAGTGAGGCCTAGGTGAATTGTAGGCCATCCTTCTTCTAGCCTAACAGAGGAGGTAGGATTGATATTCAACAGGACCTTCTTCAGCTGGCATCCTCCAAAGTTAAGGAATGTTCTGAGCTGGTGGTGACGGATATTTGATTTATTGACTAATGAGTTTATACAGTGCTAAACAGTTACATCCAGAAGGAAGTGTTCCAGCAGTAAATCAAAAAGCTCATCTGATCAAGAAAATAATGTAAAATGTCAATTTCAATGATCAAGGCCTGGTCTTGTAGATTATTAGAAAAATACTTTTTTCGTTAGGTTCCAGATTTACCCTTTGCAACCTCCAGTGACTAGAGGAACTCTACCACCCAAATCGTAATAATTTCCTTGCAGTCCCCCATCTCCTTTTGCAGCACACTTCTTTCCCTTACTGTAAAATTGCAGAGGAACCCCTATTTTAAGATGGCAGGACCCAGCTGCCAACAGGCAGGCCTGTCATCAGCTTCTTGGCCACTCCTTTAGCTAACAGGGTCAAACCGTTTTCTCTCCTACTGTGGCTGGAGCACAAATGTCAACGAGGGCTGTGGGCATAAAAAGAACATAAAAGAAGGAAATGCCAAAGTAGGCCTCAAGTCAAAATGCTAAAGCTGAACATAGTTCTGCCACTTGTTCCTGCTCACTTTCAGATCGCTAATTCCTGCTATGTTGTCAGCAGTTAACACCCATTGGCCTTTTCTAGGCCCAGAGGCTAGCTATCACCCTCTAAGCCAGGGTAGTTAAATGTCACTGTAAAGGATCTGTATTAAGGCTCTGGGGTGTCATAACTGGTAAAATCAGTTTTAAGCCAGTTCTAGCTTAGGCAGCCTAACGTACATTTTTACAAAGTAGTAACTTTCCTGCTTCTGGTATAAAAAAATATAAGTCCAATCTTAGAAACTAAGCATAGAATAATTTTGAAGCATCTTTCTAGCCCGTCCTTAGACAAAGGTGGAAATACAGATTTAACTCCACCTAGACATATAACTAGTGAAACATCAAGCCAGGCTTACAATATGAAATAGCTTTTGCCTTTTATTTCAATGTGAGGACACACTAACCACAATGTGTAATGTGTCCTATTTTGACATATTAGCTTCTGCCTTGTGGGCTTACATAAGGGTGACTTAAGCAGGGATGTGGAATTCCTATCACCCGACGCCCGGGACAAATTGTTTGGGGTCAAGGGCAACACGTTTTCATGTTTATTTTGTCCTCGGGACAAGTAGGCCCTTTGGCTGCCAGTTTACAGAGAAGGGACTGTCTGCAGTTGAGGTAATATGTGTGTCAATAAGCTAATGGTGCTCGAACATATATTTATGGTTCATTATTGAAAAGCCTTTATTATTAGGGTGAGTGCTGTATAAAACGTTTTAAGGTTGCACTGCACTACTGACAGTGGTTCCAAAAAAAAAGAAAAAAAAAAAAAAAGTGTACACACATTTGAAAAGTTTGACAATATGAAGCTAAGTTATTTAATTCTCCCAGAAAGCTGTCGGATTACATGCAAATGTTTGCAGAAGCTTGTGAGCAAGAGTGATGATCCTTTGCTTTCAAAATAAAATGTTTAGAAAAAAAATGCAGGTAGTAAAAAAAACCTATCTCTACTATGACATTTTAGGTGCTATTTCTTTGAAGTGTCATTTAGTAAAATGTTTTGATGCATGCTAGTATTTTCAAAAAATATTCCTAATGGAAAATCAATGTAACATTTTCAACAAGATTATGAGAAGCATGAAAATAAACACGCAATGGCAAATGCATGTCTTGTTTTGATGTGGATTTTTTAACACTATTGTTGTGGGAGCCGTCAGACATTCACCATTTTAATGAACACTGGCAAAAAGCAAAAAAAAGATTAAACCTTTTGGTCTCAAAAAGCACACATTGCCACTAGTGGTGTAACAAAGTTCCTATGGTGCAGGGAGATCCCTCTAAAGGGACCCCCTCAGCAAAACAATTGCCCTATGTAGGTCTGGAGTGGGGGGAGGGGGCTCCAGTTTTGTTACGCCACTGATAGCCACAGTAGTTCCTGGCACTGAAAAAAAAAAAAAAAAAATACTAATTTGGGCGCCAATATTCTCCTTGCGGAACACCAGAATGCGATCACTCACAGTAAAGCCAGGCAATAGATAGATAAACAGAATACAAATAAAAACAAAATGTCTTGCTTAACGCCAGACCTAATTAGGGACCCAATTCTTAAAGAAAGTGACAAAAGTTCACCCATGCTATATGTATTTAAATTAGTGGCTTTCATGAATTCACAAGAACTTAGCGAGGTAGAAAACAAAATTGTACTCCTAGAAAATATCTGTGAACTGTACTTTAACACAAGCGCTTATGCATGTGTAGATATGCTCATGCGAAAATCTATTAAGCGTTTACAAGTTCACGTTGACTCCAACCACTTTTTTCCCCAATCCTGGAAGAACTTCCTCTTCTACCATTGTCAGGAGTAAATTTCCAACCTCTCTCAGTATGGGGAAAGATCAGAGAAAAACTAGTGAACATCCTTAAAACATGCAAGTTAGTAGGTTTGCAGACTCAAAGGCATTCCAGCCCTGGAAATTTTGCTTACTGCTTCCTCCAGCCCCAGTACGTAGATCTATGGAAAGGTAGCAAAATACAGAAATTGCAATAGTAAGGATTATAATTGCAAGTATTCAAGTCCTGCTATAGTATTTGCCCTGGCATGATCAGAGAGGCTATTATCAAAGCTCTTACAGAATGAGATTACTGCCATAATTTGTCACTGCACTATTTGGCACCAGAGAGAAAAGTATATTTTTTTATGGATCAAATCTGTTTATTGGTATTTAACATACATGAACCAAATACAAAGCTCTGTGCCTACATCCAAATCGTCCGGCTGTCAAAATGTAGCCGTATCCCTTGCCACACACGTCAAGGGACGGTCCACCAGTGAATATTGGTTGACATAATTAGATGTACTTCCTCCACCCAACCGCCTCGCCTCGCCCCGCCCTTAGGGGCCTATAGCCGTGGCATAGATAGCAAGACAGTCCGGTCCAAGGAAGAGCTGAAAACCAAAAAATCTACGGGAACACAAAATGCATAACTGTGCTTCCCCGCGCCTCCCACCGCAGTACCAACCACCCCCCCCCATCCCTCCCTATCGCCGGTCCCCTAAGGATAGACCTCCGCACCCAGCCCCCTCCCCTCTTCGCCGGCCAACCTCCCATCATCCAGTGTCTCACATTAGCCCCAGAACCTTTAAATATGCCGGGCAAGTCAATTCGTTTAATTCTGTGGACAAAATCTGAATGAACGGTCTCCATAGAGTACAGATGTCTCCCGCCCTCTGCCTGGACGCCAGTGTTAATTTCTCCATTGCCAGGTTGAACCATAGTTTATGAAGCCAGGAGGTATAAGTTGGGAGCCTGTCCGATCCCCAGAGAGCTAGGAACGCCTGCAGCGCAGCTTTAAGGGACCAGGACCATCTTCCGCCCTCTCTGTGAGCGAAGAGGGAAGGTGAGAGGATTGGGTAAGCCCAGAATAACATATGACGGCAATCTAAGGATCTCTGTCTGGAATAGTCTATGTCGTCTAGGATGCTCTTCCAGTATCTCTTTAACTTGGGGCAATGACAATGCAGGTGTATAAGTGTGCCTGTGTTGCCGCAACCCCTCCAGCAAGGGCCAGATTTAGAGGGATCCCACGGCTTCACCCTTGCCGGGGTATAGTACCAGTAGGTAGCCAGCTAATAGGCCGTTTCTATCCCTGACGTGTTGTAAGCTGTGTGATGCGCTCTATAATGGATATTTTCCCATTCTTCCCCTGTCAGCTCCCTCCCCAGCTCTTCGTCCCATCTCCTCTGCCCCTTGGACTTAGTCGGCCGCTCTTCCCCCTGCAAAAGTCTATACAGTTCCGATATCACCCGCTTATCATCTTTCTTTACCAGAAGCCATTTCTCGAACGGTGTAAGCGGTCTGTCTACCAAAGGCCTATTCGCCGGTTGGAGGGCCCAGTGCCGAACCTGGTAGTACATCAGCCTGTTTGCCTCCGTAAGCCCATAAGTCTCCCTCATCTGGTCAAAAGGAATTACTCCCTCTGCATCAAATATGCTCCCAACCCTTTTGCAGCCCCTTTCATACCAGCGGCGAAAATGCTCCACCTGTAGACCTGGGACAAAGTCGGGGTTCTCACAGATCGGTGACATGGGAGATGGGAAGGCCGTCAGACCATGCTTCCTCGCCACCACATCCCACACCCAGAGCGTCGTACCCGTAACCGGAGAAGAATAAAGCCCCGGCGCTCTGTGCCTACGCCGAAGCCAGGGCTTCTTCCAAATATGAGACCCAGCGACCGCTTGGTCCATAAAGCACCAGTGCTTTTCGGTGAGCGGACGACTCCACTACAGCAGAAATCGCAGCTGGGCGGCTTGAAAGTACCTCAGCAGGCAAGAGACGGCCAGTCCCCCTCCTCCTTAGGACGGTACAAAGCATGCCGCGGAATCCACGCAGGTTTCCCATCCCATATAAATTTCAGGATCGCTGACTGGAGTGTTGCTATAGTGTGTGGCGGCGGAGTCAGAGGGAGCATTTGAAGCACAAAAAGTATGCGCAGCAATACTGTCATCTTGACCACAGAGACCCTGCCGAACCAAGATAGCTTCTGTTTCCCCCATTTCCCTAGGTCCCTCAAAATCTCCCTAGAGAGGGAAGTGTAGTTCAGGCTAGACATCCTCGCCGCCGAAGTTGCCAAAGCAATGCCCAGGTAAGGTACATGTGACGCTGACCATATAAAGTGATATCGAGACCTTAAGCCCTCCTCATGCTCTGGAAGGGTTGACAAACTTAAGACTTGAGATTTCTGTGTATTCACTTTGAACCCTGAGACCCCGCTAACAGTGCTAAAGGCATTCATGAGGGCAGGCAGCGAGACCATGGGATCCGCCACAGTGAGAATCACATAATCCGCATATAAACTAATGAGGTGATGGTCTCCCCCAAATTTGACACCGGAGATGTGGGGATCATCACAAAGGCGAGAGGCTCCATGTAAAGCGCAAACAACAGAGGGGAGATCGGACACCACTGCCGTGTCCCACGCCCTATTGGAAACGGCAAATACAGAGTCCCATTTACTCAGACCGTGGCCTTAGGTGCACGGTAAATGCATTGAATCCAGGACCTGTACGTCGGACCCACCCCAAAGTGCTCCAGCACCTGGAAAAGATAGGGCCAGTGTACCCTATTAAACTCTTTCTCCGCGTCAATGGAGAGGAGGAGCGCCTCTCTATGAGATCTGTTAGTTTTATCTATTAAGTGTAGGAGCCGCTCCGTATTGTCCCCGCACTGTCGAGGGGGTATGAAGCCCACCTGGTCCGGGTCTATGAGTCCAGGCATAAAGGGATTAAGGGGCTGCGGCAGGATGCCGTGAATAACTTGGCGTCTATGTTTAGGAGCGAGATGGGACGGTTGGAACCACATTCCTCTGGGTTCTTCCCCGGCTTATGAATGACCGTGATGGTGGCCCCCATCGTGCTGGGCGTGAGGGTTCCGGTCACCAGAAAGGAGTTAAAGAGCCGCACCAGGAGCGGAGCCAGCTCTGGACAGAAAGTTTTATAGAAAAGCGCAGTGAAGCTGTCCGGGCCAGGCGACTTCCCAACCGTTAGGCGGGAGATCACCTCATCAATCCTTATGAGCTGGTCCAAAGCGGTCACATCCTGCTCACGGAGTGGGACAATTAGACAGTCTGCGAGATAGGAGGAAGGTTCTGCATCGTTCCCCGTGTCCGCTGCATACAACTCTCTATAAAAGTCAGCAAACAACTCAGCCATTTGCACATCGATCCGTACCTCACCCCAAGAAGGGGATCGCACCTTCTTTATAGCAGTGGCTGATCGCTGAGCCCTCAGGTTGTGGGCAAGGAGTTTCCCCACAGCGGTTACCCCCTATATAGTATTTATGTTTAAGCCATAATACCGCATACTCCGTCCTGTCCCAATCCAGCTGTTTCAGCTGATGACGCGCCTTCTCCAATTCCCTCCACACTCTGGGAGCGCCAGTATGCTTGTAGGAGCGCTCTAATGCCAACTTTCTGTTCTAATACCGCTCTCTGCTCTCTCCTAGATTTATTTTCCTTGGCCGAGAGTGATGTCACCTCTCCGCGTACGACTACTTTCAGTGCCTCCCAAAGTGTCTCTAGGCTAGTCCTCCCATTGTCACTGTGACTAAGGTAATCTAGGATTGCACGTCGCAGCGTCTCTTCCGCCACCCGGCTCTGCAGTATGGTGTCCCTAAAGCGCCAACCCAGGATCCCGACTCGCCCCCATCAAGGCGGACCACTAACGTAATAGGGGATCTGTCAGTGCTCGAGGCTCAATCGCGGTCTCCCTGATTCGGGAAGTAAACTCTGAGGAGGCTAAGAAGAAGTCTATACATGTTTAAGTCTTGGAGGAGGCCGAGTAGAATGAGTAGTCCCGGAGAGTCGGGTGCGCCCTCCTCCAGATCACAATCAGGCAGCCACTGTCGCCCCCGCCGGAGTCAGCGCCCCTGTCTGCCCACATCGGTGTCCGGAGCGATCCAGCTCATTGTCCATGACCAGGTTGAAGTCCCCCCCCTACAAGTATAGCCCTCTCCGGTGTAGTAAGCATTAGGGATATGGCCTGCCTCATGAATGTTTCTTGCTGTGCGTTGGGGGCATATAATGTGGCAATAGTGAAGTGGAATGACTCAACGCGCACCCTAATGGCCAAGAACCTACCTCTAATTTCATATATCTTGGCGACTACCTCCCCAGGAAAGGCCCTCGATATTAAGATCGCCACCCCGGCATGCTTCGTAGGAGCAGAGGACCAAAACTGCTGGGGAAACCACCTCGAGCGCATACGATATGTATCTTTAGATAATAAGTGCGTCTCCTGTAGGAGGCAGATGTGGCTCTCAGATCTCTCAAGGGCAGAGAGGATCACCAACCTCTTTGCAGGACTATTAAGCCCCCGGACATTAAGGCCATTTAAGGGACATGAGTGATTAAACGGGTAGCGCGCCTTAGGCGAGGACCCCCCACCAAGGGGCAGGAGCCAAGGTTGGCCCAGGGGTGGCCCACACAAATAAGAACAGTGATCTAGACAAGGGCACATAGGAATTTCAGGGGAAGCATAACAACATAAAACAAAGGCGCACAACAGGTGCATATTTAACACACACAAGTCCTCTATCGTACGTTGAAAAAGACGCAAGAGCCAGACAGGGATCGAGAACACCTCACAAGGTCGTCACTTGGCATCCAGCGACCCCACCGCCCAGGCCAGTCTCCAGCAGCTTCACTACTTGTTCTAAAAATGACCCCAGACCACTGCAGTGACACTCGGGGGCTATCCACTTTTAGGCACTGGTCCCTGCTGCAACTCTGTTCAGTACAGATTGTCTCTCCAGCGCTTGTTCGGTCGAGGACGGCCTCGGTTGCTTCCTCTTCTTCTCTTTCCGTCGCCATCGCGGGCGGTCCTCAGCAGCGGGCTCCGCTCCTTCTCTTCCAGGTGTAGGATCCTGCGCGCCTCCTGCAGTGATTTCACCTGACGCAGCTGGTCCTCCCACCCCCCCCCCCCAGAGGAACACAAGGCGGAAGGGGTGACCCCAAGTGTAAGGCGTAGAGTTCGCTCAGAGGTGCGCTGTAATGGGCTTAAGTTCTCTTCGCCTCTGCAATGTCTGCAGTGAAAGGTCCTGGAATAGCTGAAGCGTGTGCCCTCTGAACTGGACCTGAGGGAGGTTTCGCGTTCTCTGCAGGATGCTTTCTTTAGTCATAAAATTATGCACACACGCTAAGATGTCAGGAGGGCGCTCACTGGCTCCCCCATCTGACCTGCTCCGTGGACCCGATCCAATGCGATTTCTGGCGTGTCATCCGGGCACAAGGTGGAGCAGAACAGCGCCATAACAAACCCTCTAATATCTTCTCCTTCCGCCCCGGCCGGGGCTCCCCTAATACGTATGTTATGCCACCTAGAGCGGTTTTCTAAGTCCTCCGTCGCATCTGCAGGAGCTGCTGTTGAACTGGAAGACGCAGGACCTCCTGTTGCAGTTGTTCCACTTCTTCCCCCTGGGAGATCTCGCTATCTTCTATATTTGCCACCCTTTCCCCTAGCGACGTAATGTCCGCACGTAGCTCCGTCATCTCCTGGGAAATGTCTCTCCACAGCTCCTGCAGATCCATGCTAAGCGAGTCAAACAAGGAGGTAAGAAAACCTTTTGTGACTGGGGCCCCACCTTCGTCCTCCACCTCACCCCGGTCCTCAGGCCCTCTTGCTAGGGGGGCCCCCCTCAGCAGGCTTGCCCTGCGCTGGATGAGATCTTGTCAACATCTCCCTCACCGACTGGTCCCTTTTCGGCTTAGAGGATGCCATTGGAATTCAGCTCACCAGTCGTCGCAAGGACCAGCGCAGCACCCGTCACGGTCCACAATGTGGCACAACAAACTGACTCCCCTGCCAGGTCACCACCTCTCACTGGGGCAGTCCGCTCCTGCCCTATGCACTCGCTCCGGCCAGGGACGAACGCCCGTCCCCACCTCCTCCTCTCCTTCAGGGCCGAATTAGCAGGACCCCTCTCCGTTACGTGGCCCTACTAAGGCCCAGCTCCAACGAGCAATGTTCTCCCAGGCCGCCGCTGGCCCGCTCACACCGCGGGCCGGACTTCCCGCCGAGCCAAGGTCCCACTCTCACTCCCGTGCTCCGCAGGGCCCTCGCTCCTCAGAATTCGGGGGTGGGAGTCAGGGGAACTCTGTCTCCCCCTCAACAGCTCTGCGGGGGTCACAAACCAGCCCCCCAGGCAGCGGACGGCCTCCACAGGCCTCAGAAGGCTGAGGCCACGTGTCACTTATTTTCGGTTGTGCCCCCACACCCCCCCCGGCCCCGTACCTCCGCGGCCCAACAGCCGCCGCCGGCTCCTTATTGCCCGCTGCGCTGATCCGTGCCTTATTGGGCTCGACACCAGCCTCCAACCACGAGGCCGCTCCGCGTGACCGGAGCTTCCGTCTGCGGCCCGGGCCTAAGCAGGCTCCCAGCCCGACAGCCCCTCCTGGGCCACCGGACGCTCGCCCAACCGCTCCGCTCTGCCCCAGTGTCTTCCTGGCGCCTCTCGACCATTGGGGGCGCCCTCACTGATGGGGGCCCGGGACCGCCAAGCAGCGGCAGAGCTTGCAGACACACGTCTGCTCACGCCGCCATCTTGGCCACGCCCCATGTATATTTTTTTACAGGAAAAGTAGATTTAAGAAGCAACCTGTTCCCTAGACAAGTAGATATGTTATTAAATTCTACACCCCTGCTTATGTATTTATAAAAAAGTATATATATATTTTTTTTCTCTCCATGAAAAAACCTTTTCCCCTGCCAAGTATCACTGAAGTGAATTTAAACTGCAGACTAGCCAGAGAACAGACAAATAGGTTTTTGTCACAAATATGGTGTGCTATAAATGTACACTGTAGGCTACATATGATTTTTAACTTTCCATACCACAGATCCACTTTAGGGACCTTTTGCAATGGACTTTGAATGAAGTTACACATTCCTCATAGGGAGTTTCAAAGTTCTGCACGTTTTAGAGGGGAACCACAGACTCTTTACTACTTTTCTGCAGTGTTAAAGTGTACAGAATCAAAAAAAGTCAGCAAAAATAGCATCCAGAAAAAGAATAGAAAAAATCTGAGGTGACCATGCAGAAAGTGGAGAATTGTTCAACTAGGCAAATACTATTGAATCACATTAATATTAATAATAATGGATATTCCAAGCAAGGAGCAAAATCTCAATGCCTCGAAGCCAACCACTATCTACAAGCTATAGGTGACAGAAGGAAACACCATATTGAAATAATTAACATGAGATGCAGTGCAAACTTATCTAAATGTTGTATTGGCAAACGACTGGCAATGTGTGTATAAATATGTTTTTGCCATGGAATTTAAATAAATCTGGCCCATTCACTTGTTATTTGAAGAAACTATACTAATAATCCGACATTCACACAATTGGTAGTACAGCACAAAGGTCAAACTTTAGTTTATTACTACTGTACCATAAACCTAACATTAGAAAACCATAGACTACCTCAAACATTGCATGTAACAATCACTTGGGAAAACAAACACTCAGAAGGATCCCTCAAAAGTCACAGGGCCTCTTCATTGTGATTGCACCACACAGCACAGATTTAACACCTTGAATCCTGGATTTTGTTGAATATCTTTTGGTAAAACAAGTACAGATGAAATATGCCAGGGCTTAAACCATACAGTGAGATGAGTAGATTATTATACGCTATGTATTACCATTGTTGAGCTAAGGGAGAGGTGTCATAACCCATTTGAGGCTTTGCCTCTAGCGACTCTTAACCACTTTCCACATTCAACAATAGTACTAAATATCATACTACACCCTACATATCTGTAGATACATTACATTTTTAGCACTGTACTTTTCCTCAGACTTTAGGAACTTCTACTTTTCCATAGGTCTTTATTTTGAGATCCACCCTTAAACATTGATAGTGGTCTCAAATGCCACCTTCACAGCTGCTCCATAAAGAAAGTGAGAGAAATACACAGGTGTTTATTTTTGATATGTAACCAACTAACCAACTAAATGTTTACAATTATGCTTCAGTATGTGTCACCTAACATTTTGGACTAGGCAAAAATAAACCTTTTTAATGTTTAATTTGTTTTGCTGCTAGGCACGTAATCATAGGTACCAAGAGGGGAATTCAGCGCAGCCACACAGCTTTCCTAACACATTAATATTTTTAGCTTAAAATCAGTGTTTTTATGTTTTACAGCAGCAATCATTTTACAAACATTTTTTGGTCAGATGCGTTGTTAGAGTGATGACACCCAAAGATTCAGACTTGTACATGGTGCAGAAGGAATGTAACCTATTGTTTGGGAAACTGAAGAGCTATCATTTTCTACAAAAGAAGAAGAATACTAGAGAAGTAAGCATGCTTCTGGGTGAACAACAATTATCATTAGAGAAATCAATAATTAAAATAAATAAAAAAACAATCTTTAGAAACAAATACCATAGAACCAGTGTCAGTTAATATAAAACTTAATCTGCAACAAAGCCGTTCAATTCTCTATCATGGCATCTTCATTAAAATTCATCCACATTAAAATATCTCTGTACAAATGTGGGATCCCACAATACCTCAGAGGAAAACAAGTCTTTCAGGCAATGCCAATTGTCAGATGTGTTATTAATTTGGGACGGAGGTACCTCTACCGACTTACTAACCACAATGTATTTGTAAGAGAATCTCTGCTTACAGCTTGTGGCTATGGTGCAAACAGCAGGCAACTAGGCAGAGAATTGTGTGCTGATTTTAGCATATTGGCAGTATCAAACCGTATTAAAGTTAAGAACACAAAACTAAATTGTAAAACCA
Organism: Pleurodeles waltl; assembly: GCF_031143425.1. Lineage (NCBI taxonomy): Eukaryota > Metazoa > Chordata > Amphibia > Caudata > Salamandridae > Pleurodeles > Pleurodeles waltl. The sequence goes on along the minus strand of NC_090438.1, from coordinate 484,181,390 downwards.
GTTTAAAATTAAAAAATATAAGCTTAATGAGCAAAATAACAAGAACACAAAAGAGTTAACAATTAGATATGGCACATGCAAAAAGCACCATGTAGGAAGGTGGCCTGGTGTGTGGTGGGTACCCAAAGTACTTACACCTTATACAAGGTCCAGGTATCCTCTCTTAGTGAAGTTTAGGCAGTGTCTAGAAACCAGACTCTCTAGAGGTAGCTGTGGATGAGCACCCAAGGCTTATCTAGGAGACATGCAAAGCTCATGCAATACCACTGTAGTCACACAACACTTACAGACATGAAAGAAAACACTCAGTGTACAAAAATAAAAAGGTACTTTATTTTTGGAACACAATACCGCAAATTATTAGAAGGGCAACACTGAAATAGGAGGTAAGTAATACACTAATCAGAAGTGGGCATAGAAAATGTTAGAAAACAGTGCAAAATAGTAATAACCGATAGTGACCCTAGGGGGAGCCCAAACCATGTACTAAATAAATGGATTGCGAACACAAGACCCCCACCTAGGTAAGTAAAATGTGAAGAGGGGAGTTGGGAGTACTAGAAAACCAGAGGTAAATAACACAGTACCCCATCAGCAACCAGGAAAGCAGGAGTAAAACCCTGGATTTCCCCCAAACCACCCAAAAGGCAGAAAAAGAAGACACCCAGACAAGACTGCAAGAAACCAGCAGTGGATTCCTGAAGAAGACCTGTGGAGAGAGGACCAAGTCCAAGAATCACAGTGGAGTCCAGGAGGAGTAGGAGCGATTACCCACCCAGCTGAACTTGCAGGAGTTGGTAGACGGTGATAAAGAACAGGTCAGCGCTGTAGCCCTGGAGCAGAAGAGTTCCTGATGGATGCAGAAGATGTCCCACGCTAGAGTGAAGATCGCAGACCGGTGTTGGTGCAGGAATTCCACAAACAGGCTTTGGCAAAGGAAAACTCGCAGTTAGTGCAAAAGTGGTGCTGCCAGGGACCAGCAAGGTCCAGGACTCAACCCAGGAGGGGGAGTCACAAGGGACCTTGAGCGGCGCAGGAGTCCACAGGCGCAGAGGAAGCACCCACTAGAGTCCGACAGGACGCGGACACAGAATTCGTAGAAGGAGCCCACGCAGCACTACAGGAAGGGATCCCACACCGCAGGAGAACCACACAGAGGGCTGTGCGTTGCAGGAAGGAGTGCTGGGGACTGGAGCTACATGTCACCTGAAGATCCGTTGGAGGAGATGCAAACAAGCCTTGGCAGCTGCAAGAGACACTGTGTAGAGGGGTACTGTTCTGCGTGGAAAGGCAAAGGCTTACCTCCACCGAAGTTGGACAGCTGGCAGAGAGGACCAAGAGGACTACTCTGGACCACCACATGTGATGCAGGATCCATGCAGCTCAAGATGAGAGGAGATCTATGCAGCTGGGTTGCAGTAGGTGCCTGCGGATGCAGAGGAGTGACTCCTTCACTCAAAGGGAGATTCCTTCGTGCTTCTTGGTGCAGACAGACTGAAGACTTGCCGCACTCAGAGGATGCAGTCAGGGAAATGTTGCAGTTGCTGGAAGGAGCCGGAGAAACAATGTTCTAGAGCAGAATCATCACTGCAGCAGTAGATTGTAGGTTCCTGTGAAGTTCAGTTGCAGTTCCAGTGGCCAGAAGACAAAGTAAATGTTGCAGAGGATTCCTGCTGGAGTCTTGCACGTCGAATCTGAGGACCCAAACAAAAGAGAGAGACCCTAAATAGTCCTGAAAGGGGGACTGTTCATCTTGCCAGGTAGCAGCTATCAGGAGGGTGCTCTGAGATCACCTGCCTGGCCACTCAGATGCTCCCAGAGTTCTCTGCCAACCTTGGAAACAAGGTAACAGAACCTAGAGACCCTCTGGAGGAGCTCTGGACACCACCCCTGGGGTAATGATGGAAAGGGGAGTGGTCACTCCCCTTTCCATTGTCCAGTTTCGTGCCAAAGCGTGGACTGGGGGTTTCTGCACAAGTATGGACTGGTTTCTGCACAGAGGGCACCAAATGTGCCCCTCAAAACATACCAGTGGCCTTAGAAGGCTACCACTCCCAAGCCAGTCACATCTATTTTCGAAAGAGAGAAGGCGTTACCTCCCTCTCCCAAACTAAATTCTTTGTTCTGCCTTCCTGGGCTTGACCAGATCAAGCAGCAGGAGGGCAGAAACTTGTCTGAGGGCTGGCAGCAGCTTTGCTGCCCGGAAACCCTGTAAGACTAGTGGTAGGAATGCTGGGGGTCCTCTAAGGATCCCAAGAGTGCATGGAATCATACTTCCAATACTCGCAACAGCATTGGGGTAGGATTCAGACATGTTTGCTACCCAACACGCCCAGGTTCAGAGTTACCATTATGTAGATGGACTTGGGTAGTGACTTATGTCCAGTACACATGTAAAATGGTGTTCCAGCACTCAAAGTCCAGGAAAATGGGTATGGAGTTTGTAGGAGCACCTCTGCTAGTGCAGGGGTGCCCTCTCACACAGGTACCTTCACCCTGCCCTCTGGGCTAGGAGGGCCTGCCATAGGGGTGACTTACAGTGACCTGGTGCAGTAACCTGTAGCGAAAATGGGTACATGCACCTGTTTTCACGCAGACTGCAATGGCAGGCCTGCAGAACCCTTTGCATGGGCTTCCTATGGGTGGCAGAATAACTGCTGCAGCCCATAAGGATCCCCTGGTACCCCAGTGCCCTGGTGTAGGAAGCTGGCTTTGCATATACTATTTCAAAGTAAGAAATAGTGTGCACAGAGTCCAAGGGTTCCCCTTAGAGGTAAGATAGCGGCAAAAAGAGATAATTCTAATGCTTTATTTTGTGGTAGTGTGGTCGAGCAGTAGGCTTATCAGAGAGTAGTGTTAAGCATTTGTTGTAAACACACAGGCAATAATTGAGGAACACACACTCAAAGACTTACTCCAGGCCAATAGGTTTTTATATAGAAAAATATATTTTCTTAGTTTCAAGATTTACAAGTAATACTTCAAATGAAAGGTATTTCACTCAGGTATTCTAGGAACTTTGAATAATCACAATATCATGTACAGTTTTGACAAAAATGGCAATAAGCTATTTTTAAAGTGGACATAGTGCAAAAATCAACAGTTCCTAGGGGAGGTAAGTAAATGTTAAGTTCACAGGTAAGTAAAACACTTACAGGGTTCAAAGTTCGGTCCAAGGTAGCCCACCGTTGGGGGTTCAAGGCAACCCCAAAGTTACCACACCAGCAGCTCAGCGCCGGTCAGGTGCAGAGGTCAAAGAGGTGCCCAAAACACATAGGCTTCACTGGAAACAGGGGTGCCCTGGTTCCAGTCTGCCAGCAGGTAAGTACCCGCGTCCTCGGAGGGCAGACCAGGGGGGTTTTGTAGGGCACTGGGGTGGGGGGGGGGGGGGGGGCACAAGCAGGCACAGAAAGTACACCCTCAGCGGCACAGGGGAGGCCGGGTGCAGAGTGCAAACAGGCGTCGGGTTTTGTATTGAATCAATGGGGAGACCCGGCAGTCTCTTCAACGATGCAGGCAGGTAAGGGGGGGGGGCTCCTCAGGGTAGCCACCACCTGGGCTATGCAGAGGTTCGCCTGGGAGTCGCTCCAGCACTGGAGTTCGGTTCCTTCAGGTCCTGGGGGCTGCGGGTGCAGTGTTGGTTCCAGGCAGTCAGGGGGAGCCTCTGGATTTCCTTTGCAGGTGTCGCTGTGGGGTCTCAGGGGGGTCGTCTCTGGTTACTCACAGGCTTGCAGTCGCCGGGGAGTCCTCCATGAGGTGTTTGTTTTCTGCAAGTCGAGTCGGGGGCATCGGGTGCAGAGTGGGAAGTCTCACGCTTCCGGCGGGAAACGTGGAGTCTTTAAAGTTGCTTCTTTGTTGCAGATGGTTGAACAGAGCCGCTGTTCACTGGAGCTTCTTGGTCCTTTGGGTGCAGGGCAATCCTCTGAGGCTTCAGAGGTTGCTGGTCCCTGTTGGATGCATCGCTGTTGCAGTTTTCGACAAAGTAGGGAGACAGGCTGGTGGGGCTGAGACCAAATCAGTTGTCGTCTCCGTCTTCACTGCAGGGCTTCAGGTCAGCAGTCCTTCTTCTTTAGGTTGCAGGAATATAGTTTCCTAGGTTCTGTGGGCCCCTAAATACTGAATTTAGGGGGGTGTTTAGGTCTGTGAGGGCAGTAGCCAATGGCTACTCTCCTTGAGGGTGGCTACACCCTCTTTGTGCCTCCTCCCTGTGGGGAGGGGGGCACATCCTTAATCCTATTTGGGTAATCCTCCATCCACAAGATGGAGGATTTCTAAAAGTAAGAGTCACCTCAGCTCAGGACACCTTAGGGGCTGTCCTGACTGGGGGTGACTCCTCCTTTTTTTTCTCATTATCTCCTCCAGCCTTGCTGCCAAAAGTGGGGGCAGTGGCCGGAGGGGCAGGCATCTCCACTAGCTGGGATGCCCGGGGCACTGTAACAAAAGCGGTGAGCCTTTGAGGCTCACCGCCAGGTGTTACAGTTCCTGCAGGGGGAGGTGAGAAGCACCTCCACCCAGTACAGGCTTTGTTCCTGGCCACAGAGTGACAAAGGCACTCTCCCCATGTGGCCAGCAACATGTCTGGTGTGTGGCAGGCTGGCAAAAACCAGTCAGCCTACACTGGAAGTCGGGTGTGTTTTCAGGGGGCATCTCTGAGATGCCCTCTGGGTGTATTTTTCAATAAAGTGCACACTGGCATCAGTGTGCATTTATTGTTCTGAGAAGTTTGATACCAAACGTCCCAGTTTTCAGTGTAGCCATTATGGCGCTGTGGAGTTCGTGTTTGACAGACTCCCAGACCATATACTCATATGGCTACCCTGCACTTACAATGTCTAAGGTTTGGCTTAGAGACTGTAGGGGCATAGTGCTCATGCACTTATGCCCTCACCTGTGGTGTAGTGCACCCTGCCTTAGGGCTGTAAAGCCTGCTAGAGGCGTGACTTACCTATGCCACAGGCAGTGTGGGGTTGGCATGGCACCCTGAGGGGACTGCCATGTCGACTTAGTCATTTTCTCCCATCAGCACATACAAGCTGTGAAGCAGTGTGTATGTGCTGAGTGAGGGGTCCCTAGGGTGGCATAAGACATGCTGCAGCTCTTAGAGACCTTCCCTGGCATCAGGGCCCTTGGTACCAGGGGTACCAATTACAAGGGACTTACCTGAGTGCCAGGGTTGTGCCAACTGTGGAGACAAAGGTACAGTTTAGGGAAAGAACACTGGTGCTGGGGCATGGTTAGCAGGGTCCTAGCACACTTTCAAATCATAACTTAGCATCAGCAAAGGCAAAAGGTCAGGGGGTAACCATGCCAAGGAGGCATTTCCTTACACAACCCCTCCGCCAAACGAAAGAGGATGAGACTAACCTTTCCCAAGAGAGTCTTCATTTTCTAAGTGGAAGAACCTGGAAAGGCCATCAGCATTGGCATGGGCAGTCCCAGGTCTGTGTTCCACTATAAAGTCCATTCCCTGTAGGGATATGGACCACCTCAACAGTTTAGGGTTTTCTCCTTTCATTTGCATTAGCCATCTGAGAGGTCTGTGGTCAGTTTGAACTATGAAGTGAGTACCAAAAAGGTGTGGTCTCAACTTCTTCAGGGACCAGACCACAGCAAAGGCCTCCCTCTCAATGGCACTCCAATGCTGCTCCCTGGGGAGTAACCTCCTGCTAATGAAAGCAACAGGCTGGTCAAGGCCATCATCATTGGTTTGGGACAGGACTGCCCCTATCCCATGTTCAGAGGCATCAGTCTGCACAATGAACTGCTTGGAGTAATCTGGAGCTTTTGGAACTGGTGCTGTGCACATAGCTTGCTTCAGGGTGTCAAAGGTCTGTTGGCATTCTGCAGTCCAGTTTACCTTCTTGTGCATTTTCTTAGAGGTAAGTTCTGTGAGGGGTGTCACTATGGATCCATATCCCTTCACAAACCTCCTATAGTAACCAGTCAAGCCAAGGAATGCCCTGACTTGAGTCTGGGTTTTTGGAGCTACCCAGTCCAGAATAGTCTGGATTGTGGGTTGGAGTGGCTGAACTTGGCCTCCACCTGCAAGGTGCCCCAAGTAGACCACAGTACCCTGCCCTATCTGACATTTAGATGCCTTTATAGAGAGGCCTGCTGCTTGCAGGGCCTGCAAAACCTTCTTCAGGTGGACCAGGTGATCCTGCCAGCTGGAGCTTAAGACAGCAATATCATCAAGATAAGCTGCACTAAAGGACTCCAAGCCAGCAAGGACTTGATTCACCAACCTTTGGATGGTGGCAGGGGCGTTCTTTAAGCCAAAGGGCATCACAGTGAACTGATAGTGCCAATTAGGTGTAGAGACTGCTGTTTTCTCTTTTGCTCCTGGTGCCATTTTTATTTGCCAGTACCCTGCTGTCAAGTCAAAGGTACTTAAGTATCTGGCAGCACCCACTTTGTCAATTAACTCATCTGCTCTTGTGATGGGATGAGCATCTGTCTTGGTGACACAATTAAGCCCTCTGTAGTCCACACAGAACCTCATCTCTCTCTTGCCATCTTTGGTGTGAAGTTTGGGGACTAAGACCACTGGGCTAGCTCAGAGTTCTCAATTTCTCCCAACTCCAGCATCTTGTGGACCTCCACTTTGATGCTTTCCTTAACTTGATCATCCTGTCTAAAAATGTTGTTTTTAACAGGCATGCTGTCTCCTGTGTCCACATCATGGGTACACAGGTGTGTCTGACCAGGGGTTAGGGAAAAGAGCTCAGCAAACTGTTGTATGACTTTCCTACAGTCAGCTTGCTGTTGGCCAGAGAGGGTGTCTGAGTAGACCACTCCATCTACTGAGCCATCTTTAGGGGGAGAGGCGATCAGGGAGAGGTTCACTCTCAGCTTCCTGGTCCTCATCTGTAACCATTAACATGTTTACATCTGCCCTGTCATGAAAGTTTGAGGCAGTTTACATGGATCACCCTTTTGGGGGGTCCTGCTAGGGCCTAGGTCTACCAGGTAGGTGACCTGACTCTCCCTCTCTAGCACTGGGTAAGGGCCACTCCATCTGTCCTGAAGTGCCCTGAGAGCCACAGGCTCCAGAACCCAGACTTTCTGCCCTGGCTGAAATTCAACCATAGCAGCCTTTTGGTCATACCACATCTTCTGGAGTTGTTGGCTGGCCTCAAGGTTTTTACTTGCCTTTTCCATGTACTCTGCCATCCTGGAACGTAGGCCTAATACATAGTCCACTATATCTTGCTTAGGCTCATGAAGAGGTCTCTCCCTGTCACGACTTACGTGCTGCCTTAACCTGGAGTCCGCATAACGAGTGGCGAGGATCTTGTTCCTGAATGCTCAGCCTCGGCCCAGGTAGGGGTGACTCTTTCTGGTAACCACGGTGCTGCAGGCAATGGAAACGCTAAGAGCAGGCTGTGTCCCTCAGAAGTAGTGCCAGAGGGAAAAACCCATGAAAGGGGAAAAAACCTCCAAAAAGGAAAGGTTCCTAAAACAGGAACAAAATGAATAGGGAAATACAGGAGCAAAGGTACAGGAAAAAAACACTGGAACAGATGAGTCAGTAAAGAATACAAGGAAGCAGGAGTGAAGACACATTCCAAACAGAAAGTGTTGCAGCGCAAGGAGAGAAAGAATCACAGCCCTTAACTACCAATCAACAGGAAGCGACCAACAGGAAGTATAAGGACACCATATTAGATAGGGAAAAACACATAGAATAAAATGGACAGGGGCCATAGAGAGTAGGGAACAAGGAATGCTGGGAAGAGAGGGGTAATATGAGAAAAGGAAAAGACATAAAGGAAGGCACAACAATACAACAGAAAAGGAAGAAGAAAAGAAGAAGAACAGGTGAGTGGGGGAGGTCAGACCTGCCTGGAAGCACGTCGCGCTAAAAAAAGAACGAGGCCCCATGGCCAATTTGGGGCCTCGAAATGTGCACAGCAGGCTGGGGACGCGGCGCGTCTTCAGACCGCGTGGCGCGGCCCGAATGTTCAGCTTGTGCCGCGCGCGGCGGCGCGACACTCCCAGCCTTCTTTCACAAGAGCTAGTGGTCCCCTTACAGGATGGCCAAACAGAAGTTCAAAGGGGGAAAACCCTACTCCCTTCTGAGGCACCTCTCTGAAGGTGAAAAGCAGACAAGGCAAGAGGACATCCCATCTCCTTTTGAGCTTTTCAGGGAGCCCCATGATCATGCCCTTCAATGTCTTGTTAAACCTTTCAACAAGGCAATTGGTTTGTGGATGGTATGGTGTGGTGATCTTGTAAGTCACCCGACACTCATTCCACATGTGTTTAAGGTATGCTGACATGAAGTTGGTACCTCTGTCAGAAACCACCTCCTTAGGAAATCCCACTCTGGTAAAAATACCAATGAGTTCTTTGGCTACTGCAGGGGTACCTAGTAGCATGATCCACTACTACTAGGATATACTGATTCCCTGATGTTGTGGGAGGTTCAAGTGGACACACTATATCCATTCCCACTCTGTCAAAGAGGACCCCCACCACTGGAAGTGGAATGAGAGGGGCCTTTGGATGGCCACCTGTCTTACCACTGGCTTGACAGGTGGCATAGGAGACACAAAACTCCTTGACCTTCTGGGACATGTTGGGCCAATAGAAGTGGTTGACTAACCTCTCCCATATCTTGGTTTGTCCCAAATGCCCAGCAAGTGGAATGTCATGGGAAAAGGTCAGAATGAACTCCCTAAACTCCTGATTCACTACCACTCTCCTAGTGGCACCAGGTTTGAGATCTCTTGCCTCAGTGTAAACGAGTCCATCTTCCCAATAGACCCTGTGGGTTCCACTGACATTTCCTTTTGTTTCCTCAGTAGCTTGCTGCCTAAGGCCTTTAAGAGAGGGACAGGTTTCTTGCCCCTTACGCAGCTGTTCCCTTGTGGGTCCCCCTGGGCCCAAGAGCTCAACCTGATAAGGTTCCAACTCCATAGGCTCAGTTCCCTCAGGGGATAGAACTTCTTCCTGAGAAGAGAGGTTCTTTTTCTTTTGCTGTGTTGAAGCTGGTTCCCCAGTCTTCTTTCCTTTTCTCTTGGAGGGTTGGGCCATTATTCCAGACCCCAACACCTCTTTTTCACCCTGAGCCTTGCACTGTGCCCTTGTCTTGACACACCAGTTCAGGGATACCCAGCATGGCTGCATGGGTTTTGAGTTCTACCTCAGCCCATGCGGAGGACTCCAGGTCATTTCCAAGCAAACAGTCTACTGGGATAGCAGAGGAGACTACCACCTGTTTCAGGCAAGTGACCCCTCCCCATTCTAAAGTTACCATAGCCATGGGATGTACTTTAGTCTGATTGTCAGCGTTAGTGACTGGATAAGTTTGTCCACTCAGGTATTGTCCTGGGGAAACCAGTTTGTTGGTCACCATTGGGACACTGGCACCTGTATCCCTCAGGGCTTCTACACTAATCCCATTAATAAACAGTTTCTGCCTGTATTTTTGCATATTAGGGGGGCCAGGCAGCTAGTGTGGCTAAGTTGACCCCACCCTCAGAGACTAATGTAGCTTCAGTGTGAACCCCGATTTGCTCTGGGCACACCGTTGATCCCACCTGGAGACTGGCTATTCCAGTGCTAACCGGAGTAGTAGTAGAAATGGAACCTTTCTTGGGACAGGCCTTGTCTCCAGTTTGGTGTCCCTGCTGATTACAGCTACGACACCAGGCCTTTTTGGGATCAAAGATGTTTCAACACTCTTCCCCTGGGGAGTCTTTGTGACCCCTTTCTTTTGGTCACCCCCTGTGGAAGTCTTGGTCACCCTAGTCTTGACCCAATGGTCTGCCTTCTTTCCCAATTTTTGGGGAGAAACTGGACCTAGGTGTACCAGATGCTGATGCAGTTTTTCATTGACACAATTACTTAAAAGGTGTTCTTTCATAAACAGATCGTACAGCCCTTCATAATCATATACACCACTGCCATTAATACAACCATCCAGTGTTTTGACTGAGAAGTCAACAAAATCAACCCAGGTATGGCTCGAGGATTTTTTAGCCCCCTTGAACCTAATCCTGTACTCCTCAGTTGAGAATCCAAAGCCCTCAATCAGGGTAGCCTTAATGAGGTCATAGGATTCTGCGTTTTTTCCAGAGAGTGTGAGGAGTCTATCCCTACACTTTCCAGTGAACATTTCCCAAAGGAGAGCTCCCCATTGAGATCTGTTTACTTGTCTGGTTGCACAATCCCTCTCAAAAGCTGTGAACCATTTGGTGATATCATCACCATCTTCATATTTTGTTACAATCCCTTTGAGCATTTTTAGCATGTCAGTAGTTTCTCTGACCCTATTTAAGTTGCTGCCACCATTGTTGGGAGCTAAGCCCATCTCTTGTCTTTCCCTTTCTATGGATAGGAGCTGTTTCTCCAAAGCCAGGTCATCTTCATTGAGGCTGCCCTCAATGCTTCTAGAGTTGCTGGACTCCCCTGTGGGAAAAAGAGCATCTCTGACTATCACTTGTGGAGTCAGGGTTTGAGAAACCCTGGTCTCCCTAACTAGGACAGGAGGGGGGGAAATTATCCTCCAGGTCACTAGCTTCCCCCTATGTAAGGTTGTCTTGAAAGGGTTGTCTCTAGCAAACTCTGCCAAAAGCTCCTGGAGCTGTACTTTGGTAGGGTTTGAACCAGTTTTTATCTTTTAGATTTTACAGAGAGACCTTAACTCGGACATCCTAAGATGCAGGTAAGGGACGAGGTTGGGCTCCACCACCATCTCATCTGTACTAGACATTATTTCTCTAAAAGTTGGGATACTTTTTAAGAATCTAAAACTATCTCTAGAACTTAATCCAACCTTTTACAAAACTTTTAAACTCTAAAAGAAATGCTAACCAGAACACACACAAGGCCCTAGCAGGACTTTTACAAATTTAGAAAAATAGCTCAAATTTCAAAAATCAGTTTCTAATGACAATTTTTGGAATTTAGTTGTGCGATCAGGTATTGGCTGAGTAGTCCAGCAAATGCAAAATCTTGTACCTCACCACTGATCCACCAATGTAGGAAGTTGGCTCTGTATATACTATTTCAAAGTAAGAAATAGTGTGCCCAGAGTCCAAGGGTTCCCCTTAGAGGTAAGATAGTGGCAAAAAGAGATAATTCTAATGCTCTATTTTGTGGTAGTGTGGTCGAGCAGTAGGCTTATCAGAGGGTAGTGTTAAGCATTTGTTGTACACACACAGGCAATAAATGAGGAACACACACTCAAAGACATATTCCAGGCCAATAGGATTTTATATAGAAAAATATATTTTCTTAGTTTATTTTAAGAACCACAGGTTCAAGATTTACAAGTAATACTTCAAATGAAAGGTATTTCACTCAGGTATTCTAGGAACTTTGAATAATCACAATAGCATGTACAGTTTTGACAAAATGACAATAAGATATTTTAAAAGTGGACACAGAGCAAAAATCAACAGTTCCTGGGGGAGGTAAGTAAATGTTAAGTTCACAGGTAAGTAAATCACTTACAGGGTTCAAAGTTGGGTCCAAGGTAGCCCACCGTTGGGCGTTCAGGGTAATCCCAAAGTTACCACACTAGCAGCTCAGGGCCGGTCAGGTGCAGATGTCAAAGAGGTGCCCAAAACACATAGGCTTCAATGGAAACAGGGGTGCCCCGGTTCCAGTCTGCCGGCAGGTAAGTACCCGCGTCCTCGGAGGGCAGACCAGGGGGGCTTTGTAGGGCACTTTGGGGGAGGGGGGGGGGGGGGGGGGGCGGGGGAGGTTAAGACACACAAGCAGGCACAGAAAGTACACCCTCAGGGGCACAGGGGCAGCCGGGTGCAGAGTGCAAACAGGCGTCAGGTTTTGTATTGGAATCAATGGGGAGACCCGGGGGTCTCTTCAACGATGCAGGCAGGTACAGGGGGGCTCCTCGGGGTAGCCACCACCTGGGCTAGGCAGAGGGTCACCTGGGGGTCGCTCCTGCACTGGAGTTCGGTTCCTTTAGGTCCTGAGGGCTGCGGATGCAGTGTTGGTTCCAGGCGTCAGGTTCCTTGTTACAGGCAGTCGCGGTCAGGGGGAGCCTCTGGATTTCCTCTGCAGGAGTCGCTGTGGGGGATCAAGGGGGTCGTCTCTGGTTACTCACGGGCTCGCAGTTGCCGGGGTTTCCACAGGTCAAGCCGGGGGCGTCGGGTGCAGAGTGGAAAGTCTCACGCTTCCGGCGGGAAACGTGGAGTCTTTAAAGTTGCTTCTTAGTTGCAGATGGTTGAACAGAGCCGCTGTTCACGGGAGCTTCTTGGTCCTTTGGGTGCAGGGCAATCCTCTGAGGCTTCAGAGGTCGCTGGTCCCTGTTGGATGCATCGCTGTTGTAGTTTTCGTCGAAGTAGGGGGACAGGCCGGTGGGGCTGGGACCAAATCAGTTGTCGTCTCCGTCTTCACTGCAGGGCTTCAGGTCAGCAGTCCTTCTTCTTTAGGTTGCAGGAATATAGTTTCCTAGGTTCTGTGGGCCCCTAAATACTGAATTTAGGGGGGTGTTTAGGTCTGTGAGGGCAGTAGCCAATGGCTACTCTCCTTGAGGGTGGCTACACCCTCTTTGTGCCTCCTCCCTGTGGGGAGGGGGGCACATCCTTAATCCTATTTGGGTAATCCTCCATCCACAAGATGGAGGATTTCTAAAAGTAAGAGTCACCTCAGCTCAGGACACCTTAGGGGCTGTCCTGACTGGGGGTGACTCCTCCTTGTTTTTCTCATTATCTCCTCCAGCCTTGCTGCCAAAAGTGGGAGCAGTGGCCGGAGGGGCAGGCATCTCCACTAGCTGGAATGCCCTGGGGCACTGTAACAAAAGGGGTGAGCCTTTGAGGCTCACCCCCAGGTGTTACAGTTCCTGCAGGGGGAGGTGAGAAGCACCTCCACCCAGTACAGGCTTTGTTCCTGGCCACAGAGTGACAAAGGCACTCTCTCCATGTGGCCAGCAACATGTCTGGTGTGTGGCAGGCTGGCAAAAACTAGTCAGCCTACACTGGAAGTCGGGTCTGTTTTCAGGGGGCATCTCTAAGATGCCCTCTGGGTGTACTTTTCAATAAAGTGCACACTGGCATCAGTGTGCATTTATTGTGCTGACGAGTTTGATACCAAACGTCCCACTTTCCAGTGTAGCCATTATGGTGCTGTGGAGTTCCTGTTTGACAGACTCCCAAACTGGCTACCCTGCACTTACAATGTCTAAGGTTTGGCTTAGACACTGTAGGGGCATAGTGCTCATGCACTTATGCCCTCACCTGTAGTGTAGTGCACCCTGCCTTAGGGCTGTAAGGCCTGCTAGAGGGGTGACTTACCTATCCCACAGGCAGTGTGAGGTTGGCATGGCACTCTGAGGGGAGTGCCATGTCGACTTAGTCATTTTCTCCCCATCAGCACACACAAGCTGTGAAGCAGTGTGTATGTGTTGAGTGAGGGGTCCCTAGGGTGGCATAAAACATGCTGCAGCCCTTAGAGACCTTCCCTGGCATCAGGGCCCTTGGTACCAGGGGTACCAGTTACAAGGGACTTCCCGGAGTGCCAGGGTTGTGCCAATTGTGGAGACAAAGGTACAGTTTAGGGAAAGAACACTGGTGCTGGGGCCTGGTTAGCAGGGTCCCAGCACACTTTCAAATCTTAACTTAGCATCAGCAAAGATAAAAAATCATGCGGTAACCATGCCAAGGAGGCATTTCCTTACATCTGTGTACCATATACTAGGGACTTACACAGGGAACCAGATGTGGGGTAAAAAAGGTTCCAGCAACAAAGTTTAAAAGGAGACAGCACAATCACTGGAGTCCTGGTTGGCAGGATCCCAGTGAACACAGTCAAACACACTGGCAAACAGGCAAAAAGTGGGGGTAACAACACTATAAGGAGGCTACTTTCCTACACACCATGAAAAGTCAAAGCACCAATTAGTGTCAATGTTCACAGTGGACAGGAGCTAGGCATTTTTTCAATTCGACCACACTGGGGGCAAGGGTATGGAAAGCCAAAAGGAGATCACATGTCAAAGCTTCTAGTTCTTAAAATTCCCCAGTAGCGCAATGCAGAATCCTCACGAAGGTGGTAAGGATCCCTTGAAATCAGATATGAAGCTTAGAGTTTTGTTGTCATAAGTTTTGTGTGAGGCGAAGTCTGATTCGTAACTGCTGCAGTCTCTTTGCAGCTACTTGCTCTGGGCTCAATTTTACCTTCCAACCACTTATTTGGTTCTTAGGTTCTCAAAAGCCTGAAGACAGCAAGGCTGATCGTTGTAGTTGGGCAGTACTCCAAGAGGCCAGATACCCTCACCGACAGGTACAGCTGAAGCCTTTTTCTTTACAGCAAAAAGCTCAGAGCAGGACAAACCTAAAAGTTTTGCCTGTTAATTCTATACCCTTCATGGGATAACATCCCCAATTCTTCAGAAAAATTCTTAATGGTAAAAAAAAGCCCCGAAATCCAAATACCATCCGCTCTTTGGAGGGGTAAACACAAAGAGCTTCTTTCTCTCACACTGCTTTCCATGGACAAAGAAGAAGTACGAGAATGAGCTATCCACAACAAAAGAAGAAATAAACCACATCCCCAACTCGTGTTCATTTCTCATGTCTGAGTAATGGGAGGATAGTTACGATCTGAGCTGCACCTCACAACTCCAAACTCCAGAAATACTGGATTGGCCTGTAAGGATAGCTATGAAAGAGAGAAAGGCAGTGGTATTTGCCCTAAAGCCCCCGTTATAGTCCCACCTATTCCGGAGAAAGACCTGGGAAGATAAACGAAAACCAAGGATTCCTAATCGATGGCAGGCTGGGACTGAAAGTGATGAACAAGGGTTACGTGGCTGTATCACGTTCACTACTACAGGGCCACAAAATACAGAATAGCTCCATCCTACCAGATGATCCAGCTGACCAGTCATGAGTGGTCTGCACTGGACCTTGTAGGAGCAGTGGATAAAAAGAGAATCTGTGTTAAGCATTAAGTAATGTTTTCGATATCTGAAAACAGGGATTCACTCCTGGTTCTTCTGCTATGCCTATGATGTAACATGCGACATCACATGCTTATCAATGAGGCAGCCTCGAAGTTAGCAGCAGGTCACACAACTTTACCCAAATGGGAGCAGGCACCAGCAAACGCCCTTCCCCCTACTCTAGCACCATGGGAGACAGAAAGAAATGTAACATTTGTGAGTCCAGCTGCAAAACTTCATAATCTTTTCATTATACACGTAATATATATACACACACACACACACTTAAGTGCAGTTAAGGGGTTAATTAAATATCCGCTTGATTGCTAATATACAGAAAAGGGTGATTTAAAAAACATAAGACTAGGGCAAATTCTCATTCAATGTTACCTCTGTAATGTTTGGCAACAACAAAAGCTACAGTTTTAAACAAAAACATCCTCCTTCTACAGCTAGAAAAATGTGTCACTTGCTAGCTACACCATCTACATAAATGTTTTCCTTTATGCATGCAAGTTCTCTTCTTTGAGATTCTGGCAATATTTATGGGGTTCTGATCCCAGGGGACCCCTCAAACAGCATAGCTGTTGCTTTGCAGGGCCACTCTCAGGGCTTCAACAGGGTCCATCCACCCTCCACATCTGCTCCACAGGCCTTGGCAAGCAGCAATAATTATTATAGGTTTTGGATGGTTCCCAAACCTGGGAGCGACTCCTAAAGTACTCCCCATTTCAAGTAAGTCCAGTGGCCTAATGTCTCTGGGGTTCTCATGTTTACTAATTTTGGATATGTAAGCAAACATAATGAAGATGAAGACCGAAATGTGTGACCACAGGAGACAGTTTGTGTTCACTAGTAGAGCAAGTTATGTAGTTAAGGTTGACCTCAGCAAACCATAACTTTTTTTGTGAGGATGGCGATTGCAAAATGATGGAGAATAAATGTTGCTTACAAAGAATAACATGGGCAATACAGCTCTACCTCTTCATCCTCTACTGTTCCTTTATCTTGAGAACCTGTCTGAGGAAACAAACAAATAAACCATCCACAGCAGTCCCCCAGAGGATGAGCATATCAAGCTTCATTTTAAAATGTGAGCTATGGAATATCAATTTCAAACATTATATATATATATATATATATATATGGAAAATGTCACTTACCCAGTGTACATCTGTACGTGGCATGTTGCGCTGCAGATTCACATGCTGTGCACTGTTCCTGCCATCTAGTGTTGGGCTCGGAGTGTTACAAGTGGTTTTTCTTCGAAGAAGTCTTTTCGAGTCACGGGAACGAGTGACTCCTCCTTTTCGGCTCCATTGCGCACGGGCGTTGACTCCATCTTAGATTGTTTTCCCCGCAAACGGTGAGGTAGGAGTTTTTGAAGTAAGGATACTAGAGGTGCCCATGCCATGGAGTAGATATGTATGTACATAGTGTGTAGTAAAGTAATATTTATTTACATATTTACAATTTACATGCAACTAAAACGGCTACAGGCTCCCGGGGAGGTGGGAGGGCGCATGTGAATCTGCAGCGCAACATGCCACGAACAGATGTACACTGGGTAAGTGACATTTTCCGTTCAATGGCATGTGTAGCTGCAGATACACATGCTGTGCATAGACTACAAAGCAGTAATCTCCCCAAAAGCAGTGGTTAGCCTGTAGGAGTTGAAGTTGTCTGAAATAATGTTCTTAGTACAGCCTGTCCTACTGTGGCTTGTTGTGTTGCTAAAACATTTACACAGTAATGCTTAGTAAATGTATGGGGCGTAGACCAGGTGGCTGCTTTACAGATCTCTGTCATTGGTATATTACCAAGAAAAGCCATTGTGGCGCCTTTCTTTCTAGTGGAGTGTGCCCTTGGAGTAATGGGTAATTCTCTTTTAGCTTTAAGGTAGCAGGTCTGAAGGCATTTGACTATCCATCTGGCAATGCCCTGTTTGGATACAGGGTTACCGGCATGTGGTTTTTGAAAAGCTACAAACAATTGTTTTGGTTTACGAAACTGTTTTGTTCTGTCAATGTAATACATTAGCGCTCTTTTAATGTCTAATGTATGCAATGCCCTTTCTGCTACTGAGTCTGGCTGTGGAAAGAAGACTGGGCGTTCCACAGTTTGGTTTAGATGAAAAGGTGATATGACCTTTGGTAAGAATTGTGGATTTGTATGGAGAACCACCTTATGTTTATGTATTTGTATAAAGGGTTCTTGAATAGTTGACGCCTGTATTTAGCTAAATCTTCGAAGTGAAGTGATGGCTATTAGAAAGGCTACTTTCCAAGTCAAAAATTGTATTTGACAAGAATGCATGGGTTTAAATGGTGGGCCCATGAGTCGTGTTATTACAATATTAAGATTCCACAAAGGTACTGGTGGTGTCCTTAGGGGTATGATTCTTTTTAATCCTTCCATAAAGGCTTTAATAACTGGGATTCTAAAAAGCGATTTTTAATGTTTAATCTGCAGATAAGCAGATATTGCAGTGAGATGGATTTTAATGGAAGAGAAGGCTAGAGTGGACTTTTGTAAGTGTAGTAAATAACTTGCAATGTTTTGTGTGGAGGCGTTTAATGGCATCATTTGATTAGCCTGGCAGTAGCAGACAAACCTTTTCCATTTGTTAGCTTAACAATGTCTTGTTGTGGGTTTTCTTGCTTGTTTAATGACCTCCATACACTCTTTGAAAAGGGTTAAATATCCAAATTCTAAGACTTCAGGAGCCAAATTGCTAGGTTGAGCGATGCTAGATTCGGGTGTCTGATCTGTTGGTTGTGTTGTGTTAACAGATCTGGTCTGTTTGGTAGTTTGATGTGGGGTACCACAGATAGGTCCAACAGTGTGGTGTACCAGGGTTGACGTGCCCACGTTGGTGCTATAAGTATTAGTTTGAGTATGTTTTGACTCAGTTTGTTGACCAGATAAGGAATGAGCGGGAGAGGGGGGAAAAGCGTAAGCAAATATCCCTGACCAGCTGATCCACAGAGCATTGCCCTTGGACTGAGGGTGTGGGTATCTGGACGCAAAGTTTTGGCATTTTGCGTTTTCTTTTGTTGCAAACAGATCTATGTTTGATGTCCCCCAGCGGTGGAAGTGATGTTGTAGAATCTGGGGATGTATTTCCCACTCGCAAGTTTGCTGGTGAGCTCGACTGAGATTGTCGGCTGATTGTGAATGCCTGGTATATATTGTGCTATTAGGCGCATGTTGTTGTGAATTGCCCAATGCCAATTTTTTTGTGCTAAGAGACACAGCTATGACGAGTGTCCCCCCCGTTTGTTTAGATAATACATTGTTGTCATATTGTCTGTTTTTACAAGAATGTGTTTGTGGGCTAGAAGGGGTTGAAAGGCTTTTAGTGCTAAAAAGACTGCTAACAGTTCTAAGTGATTTGTGTGAAGTTGTTTTTGCCGATTGTCCCACTGACCTTGTATGCTGTGATTGTTGAGGTGTGCTCCCTACCCAATCATGGATGCGTCTGTTGTGATAATGGCGTGAGGCACTGGGTCGTGAAAAGGCCGCCCCCTGTTTAAATTTACAGGGTTCCACCATTGAAGCGAAGAGTGTGTTTTGCGGTCTATCAACACTAGATCTTGGAGTTGACCCTGTGCCCATTGTTTTTCTAGGCACTGTTGTAAGGGCCGCATGTGTAGCCTTGAGGTTGGGACAATAGCTATGCATGAGGACATCATGCCTAGTAGTTTCATCACAAACCTGAACGTGTAGTGTTGGTTTGGTTGCATGCTTGTTTTTATATTTTGAAACGACTGAACTCTTTGTGGACTTGAGTGGCAGTTGCTCTTTGTGTGTTGAGTGTTGCTCCCAAGTATTGTTGTATTTGGGATGGTTGTAAATGAGATTTTTGGTAATTTATAGCAAACCCTAGTTTGTGTAGACTATCTAGTACGTATTGCGTGGGAACGTGACATTGTCGTTGAGTGTTGGCTTTTATTAGCCAATCGTCTAGATATGGGAATACGTGCATGTGAGGTCTCCTTATATGAGCTGCTACCACAGCTAGGCATTTTCTAAATACCCTGTGGGCTGTTTTTATTCTGAACGGCAACACCTTGAATTGGTAATGTTTGCCATGTATTACAAACCTGAGCTATTTACTGTGAGATGGATGGATGGGTATGTGAAAATACGCATCCTTGAGATCCAGTGTTGTCATGTATTCCCCTTGTTTTAGTAAGGGGACTACGTCCTGAAGTGTTACCATGTTGAAATTATCTGATTTTATGAAGAGATTCAGTGTTCTGAGATATAAGATAGGTCTTAACGTTTTGTCTTTTTGGGATAAGGAAATACAGGGAGTAAACGCCTGTTCCTTTCTGGTGATAGGGTACTAAGCTCTATGGCTTGTTTTGCTAGCAGTGCTTGGACCTCTATTTGTAATAGGTCTAAGTGTTGTTGAGACATTTTGTGTGGTTTTGGGGGAACATCTGGAGGGAATGTTGTGAACTCTATGCAGTAACCATGTTGGATAATTGATAGGACCCACGTGTCTGTGGTAATGTGTGTCCAATTGTGGTTGTATTTGGTTAATCTCCCCCCCCACCGGTGATCTGTTGGGGAAGTGTGACATTTAAGTCACTGCTTGCTAGGGCTTGGTTTGGAAGGCTGGAATTTCCCCTATTCCTCTTGGGAACTGTCCTCTGTAGGAACCACAAAACCCCCCTCTCTGGTACTGAGACCAGTAGGTGGGTTTTGTTTGGGAGGTGGATGGTTCTGATGGCTGTTGTCTAAACTCTCCCCTAAACTGTGGTTTCCTAAATGTTCCTCTGTATTGTGAGGAGTAGAGCGCGCCCATGGCTTTGGCCGTGTCCGTGTCTTTTTTCATTTTTTCGATTGCTGTATCTACTTCTGGCCCAAATAGCTGGTGTTGATTAAACGGCATATTCAATACCGCCTGTTGTATCTCTGGTTTAAACCCAGAACTTCGCAGCCGTGCATGCCTTCTAATTGTTACTGCTGTATTGACAGTCCGTGCCGCTGTATCAGCAGAGTCTAGGGCAGACCGGATTTGGTTGTTTGATATGGCCTGTCCTTTTTCGACCACTTGTTGGGCACGTTTTTGGTGTTCTTTGGGCAAGTGCTGGATGATGTCTCGCATCTCGTCCCAGTGCGCCCTGTCGTAGCGGGCAAGTAGGGCTTGTGAGTTGGCAATTCGCCACTGATTGGCTGCTTGTGATGCCACTCTGTTCCCTGCAGCGTCAAATTTTCTACTTTCCTTATCAGAGGGTGGCGCATCTCCTGATGATTGTGAATTTGCCAGTTTCCTTGCAGCCCCCAAAACCACCGAGTCCGGAGGGAGCTGTTGAGTAATAAACACTGGGTCTGAAGGGGGCGTTTTTTATTTCTTTTCGACCCTTGGCGTGATGGCTCTCCCTTTTACAGGTTCTTGGAAGACCTGTTGTGCGTGTTTAAGCATGCCCGGTAACATTGGTAAACTTTGGTACGATGCATGCGTGGATGCCAGAGTGTTAAACAGGAAGTCATCCTCTACCTGTTCCGAGTGCATTGTTACGTTGTGAAATGTTGCTGCTCTGGCCAGTACCTGCGTGTAGGACGTACTGTCCTCTGGCGGTGAAGGTTTTGTTGGATAACACTCTGGGCTGTTGTCCAATATAGGTGGGTCGTATAGATCCCAGGGGTCTGCATCATCTTGAGTCATCCCAGCATGTGTGGGTGACTGTGCCATTGGTGTACCCACTGGTGACAACTGTGGTGACTGCAGTGGGGATGTTTGTGGTGAGAAATGTGGTGGTGGTGACTTTTCTCTAACCACTTTGGCTTTTGGTTGCATTTCAATCTCGTGAAAAGCCAGTTTTCTTTTTGACTTGAGGTGAGGGATGGTTTGTATCTTCCCTGTGTCTTTCTGGATTTGTAACCTTTGCTGAGTTTGGTCATGTTGTTCTAAATCCAGTTCCTGCTCAAATCTGTGCCTTTCTTTGAGCTGCAGAGACAGCCCTTGTTCTTCAGTGTAGGAAGAACGTTTATGCTCCGAAGCCGATTTTTTCGGTACCGAAATTCCCACTGAAATTGTCTTTTCAGGTTCCGATAAGCTCTTTCGAGGCTTGTTTGACTCGATACCGACTCTTTTCGGTGCCGGTTTCTCGACCGGAGACGGAAGTCTTCGGCAAATCTTTGGCCTTTTCTGGTGCCGATGTTACTTGGTCACCTTCTTTTCTGTGGGTTGAGCCGTGGCCTTCTGGCAGTGGCGTCCCCGTGGCCTTTAGTTTTTTGGTGTGACCTTGGGTGTGGGACGGGGCAGGTGTACTCACTTTTTGCGCCGCCGAAGGTCGATCACCGTCGGATTCATCAGAGTCCGATCCCTGAATGGATATCCGCATCTCTTCTTCCTCGACGTCGAGATGTTGTTTCGGCTTCGACGCCACCTGTAGTCATCTTGCGCGTCGATCCCTTAAGGGATTCTTGGATCGAAACGCTCGGCAGGCCTCACACGTATCCTCTGTGTTCGGGTGATAAACACAGGTTACAGACCCGATGCTGGTCTGTATAAGGATACTTGGCTTGACACTTGGGACAGAAACGGAAGGGGGTCCGGTCCATTAGTCTTTGACGACGGGTGTGGTCGGGCCGACCAGGCCTTGGTGAAGTGCGGAAGCCCCGAAGGGCCGCCGAAGCGGTCTTGTTGTCCGTGCTGATGTGATGAAACTAAACCGGTACCGAACATAAACCGTAACGAATTTCGATGATTTTCTACTTTTCCCGATTCAAATTACGGAGCGAAGAGGAACACGTCCGAACCCGATGGCGGAAAGAAAACAATCTAAGATGGAGTCGATGCCCATGCGCAATGGGGCCAAAAAGGAGGAGTAACTCGGTTCTGTGACTCAAAAAGACTTCTTAGAAGAAAAACAACTTGTAACACTCCGAGCCCAACACTAGATGGCAGGAACAGTGCACAGCATGTGTATCTGCAGCTACACAGGCCATCGAACATTATTATATATATTTGTGTGAACCTTGTAAACACACTACAAAACAAATGAGAAAAAGGCACTGTGGATACTTACCTGTGGACTGCCCTCCAAGACTGAAAGTAGCTGCTGGCTGAGCACTCGATGGGCCTGTAGAAGCTGGGGTAGGGACGCCAAAGGATAAGCCTGTTGCAGTTGCTGGCTGAGCTGCAGTACTAGTGGCAGTCATTCCAAAACCAGAAGGGTTCCCCGACATCGCACTTGAGAAAGAAAAGCCTCCTGTTGCAGCTGGCGGGGCACCAGGCTGGGTGGTGGCAGCAGGGGCACCAAAAGAAAAGCCAGTGGGAGCAGTGGTCTGACTGGCCTGCATTGTGCTGGGTGCTGCATTGCTGGAGAGTCCAAAACCACCTAGAGGTGCAGCGGGCTGTGAGGCATTGGTACCTCCCAAATTCAATTTAGGAGTATTTGTCCTAAAGAAATAAAAATCTAATCAATGTATATTTGGCACTCCATACATTGTTTCCCACATATAGCCATTATAAAGTGTTTCAAATCTGCCTCAACATTATGCACACTCAGATTACAAAGTATTAGAATCATATATAGTTTGTCTCAACTCAACGTACTGAACTAGGAAGTGATGCAGTAGCTCAAACTAGATAAGTATGCAGAAACGCCAAAGAGGTTTGGTCACAAGAACTTATTTCACATTAAGCAGAGTTCTTTATATAACAGCTCTACAACACATGGTAATAATTATTCAAGGCATCACATTCACAATTGCTCTGCTCAAGCAACAACATGGGTGTTATAAATTTTTGCCCTAGCACAAGATCCAATATGAACATTAGAACCAACAATGCTTAAATTCTTACTGTTATTTATGCAAACAAGTAACCAGATTATATTTCCATTTCACTGAACCTTAAGTGGATTACAAGGCAAAACGCTTGTTGATGTATAGGTGAAGCCGCCTGTATTACATGTATATAACATTACTGTGGCACACGTTTGACAAATTTAGACAATTATGTAAAACATACATTATGTACATTGATTCGACATATGTCTCTGTATATTCCTTAGCAGGTCAAAGTTGTGAGTCCAAATTAATCCACAGAAAAAACAAGTTCCATATTGACTTCCTAGTCCAGTCTTATTTAAGGAATATACAGAGACATATGAATCATGAGTGGAGATGTGATGGATATATTTTTTGGATTCAAATTTTGAATTCAAGACAGATGTAAGATTTATTTAGTGGGACTTTCGCTATAGTTGATAATATTTGAATAATGCCTTGATCACTTCAATGTCGAATCAATGTAGATAATGTATGTTTTACAAAATTGTCTAAATTTGTCAAACGTGTGCCACAGTAATGTTATATGTTAAACTGGTTGATTAGTTAATCCATGCAGGGGATTTAGGGTGTGATCCCTACTGGAGTGCGCCGTTGGGGTTATATGAGTTTAAATAACATAATTCGGGATACTTGGTGCGCCACCTCTCCCTCATCAACACACCCTTTTTCTGGCAATATGACTTTATTACATTAGGTTGGAAACTAGATCTATTTTAGTTAATTGAGGTATTTCTTAATTGACCGCCCAAAATGAAAAGTAAGATAACTCTCCCTCAAATCAACCACTAATTAATTAGAAATGTGTCTTTGAAACAGTTATCGCTGTTCAGGTCAGAGCAAGGCATACATATCAACAAACAAGAAACTGCATTGGGTAAACCATGGCTTTAAAAATGAAATTACAACATAACATATTTTACAATAAAGTCTCTAGTGTTTGATACATATAAAAGAATGAATATTTTGCTGTTAAATATGGTGGTTCTTCGACACTGGCCACGATGCAGAGTTGACGAGAGCCCATGGTTATGGCATGCCTAGGCTATTGTATTATTGTTCATACTGGTCTTCCTGCAAAAACGTATTTCTTGACATTATTGTTTCAGTGCATTTAAATATGATATGCACATTTCTCTCAAGGAATCCAGTCCGCTCACCCCAAGCTGCCACGGATAAGCCTAAGATCCCTCACAGAAATCTGCTTCTTATTATAGGGGTTAGACTTTAAGTTTGTGATAGCTCAGACACTGCTTACATCAAGAGTGAAAACTTTCCAAACCCCTTAATTACCAATTAATAATTGTCAAGAATACAATTAAAATACTACTGACAGAAATAGAGAGGATCTTCCACAATCTAGAAGAGTTTAGTTATGCTATATTAATCAGTCTTCGCTCACTTTCTGCCTGGCTTTTGAACACAGAGTGAAAGCAATAGTTAAATAGGAGATGAGAACAGTTTGTAATAAACGAGTCAAATAATATAACAAGTAAGGTGCAACAAACTAATTGTAGAACATTTTTCTGACAAAACATGGTCCAGTGCAGTGCTGTAAGAGTCTGAAAAGCATGTTATCTAAAGTACCAATCATCTTAGGAGGGCGTGATGTGTCCACTGGTACAGAACGTTTGAGTACATAAATAAATATTCTATAACTGAAGCAGAAAATGTGTCAAATTCTGCTCCTGTGTATGAGCTATTAATTAGAAAATGGTGCAAATGAATGTCACCCAATATTGGAAGGATTCACAATTTTAATTGACGAACACATATGGAGTTCAACTCCAACCTCTGCTATCTGATTAACAGTTTTACCAGAAGTGTGATTGGGTGCCCAACTAAGGGTCTTAATGAGCAGCCTAATGTCTTTGCACAACCAGCGTGAGAAGTTATTTTTCCACTATCCCATCCCTCAACCTTAAGAATTTATAATGATGAGCAATGTTTGGTTTCAGCTGGCCTACCACATGCCAAACCTTCTTCCCACAATATAGCGCACATAGAATTTTATCCACAGACCTCAAACTTCAGATAAGTAAATTTGCTTTCCAAGCTTGGTTGCATAATGTAGGTTCATATAAGATAGAAAAGGTATTGAGACTCACTGCAAATGTGTCCATATTTCTTTAAAAAATAAAACACAAAAAAACAGATAGGCTGGTGCACACTCGGGACAACTATGTGGCAATACACATGCAGCTGATGAGTGTGGGCAAGGTAAAGGCAGTCTTTCTGCATATTCATCTACAAGAACAAAAAGTGTGTGCCTGCTGTGGGAACCAATATCGAAAAAGCCATAATTTTCAAGGGACTGGGTGAGCACGTTCATATTCTTCACTGAGTCAAAATTCCCATGAAAATGTTTTGTTCTTCACATGTACAATTTGCAGTTCTTACCCAAAAGAGAATCCTCCTCCTGTTGAAGCTGGTGTAGACGTCGCTGGAGTGCCGAAACTGAATCCAGGGGTTGATGTGGCTGCAGCAGGAGTAGACATAGAGAAGAGACCTGCAGGTTGAGATGTGGTAGCATTCTGTGTCGGTGTTCCAAAACTGATCCCTCCTGCTGCACCAGATGGAGCAAAGGAAAAGCCCCCTGTTGGAACACTGGCCGTTGTCTTTGGAGTACCAAAACTGAACCCTCCTCCTGTACCCCCTGTACCACCAAAATTAAATCCACTCATCTTGCACGACTCTGGAAAAAGTGAAACAGTTTAGATACACAGCTGAATTTATAAACTGTATAATTAATTTTATCTGACATTTTCCATAATATTTCACCAGATGGTAAACAGCTACGTTTTCTGCATGGAACAATGAAATGCTTGGCATCAAGATTACCTTCCAGAATGTACTTCCTCTCTCCTTGTCTGTAATCGCCAAGTCAAGAAATCGAGATTGGACCATCATGTTCTCGCCTTGTCAAGGACATGCACCAACAGAAATTGCAAGCTACTGATAATATTTTACATGCATGCTCTGTAAACGTTAATTGCATTCAAATTGATGTTACCTTTATAAAATTGAGACATTAGTACCATTTCAAGCGCTTTTCCTATTCTAATATGCACCACTGTAGGACCACAGAAAGGATTTTTTTCTACTAAAATGGCATTTATTCAGTAGCTGTAGACCAATGGTAGTAGACCTGGCAATGCTGAAATAATTTGTCTTCTATTCCATTACCAATGCCTCTATTGATATACTTAATATGCTAAGTAAATACACTATAGCTGAAAGATTGTACTAATGTATATAGAACACAAAGAAGATGGGGTTTTTTCTTGGTGCTTAATAACAGGTGTCAATTTATATGCAACTGAATGGTCTCTATTTACTGCATTAAATACATTTGTAATAGCCATGCAGAAATTCAAACTTACAACCGACTAAACCATCCCACCGGAATAGTAAATCGGTATATTCACAAACAGATAAAGTATGGGGGGCAATACCACCATCTTTGTTACCGATATATGAGCCACCAGAGACATTTTCAGGGATCTCCAAAAGACAATATTGCTTTTTATGGAACGATATGCTCTACCCAGATTACCCTCACATACATCTTCCATGGTGTGATAAATTTGAATACCAAGGAATCAAATGGAGGAGGTCTCCAAACTGATCCAAATCAGACACTTCTTGATCTACAACTGGACTCTGTCCGAGGGACTGCTTGGCTGCCCAAAGGACTCACCTGGACTGCTTTTGCTGGAAGGACTGCTGCCCGGCTTGTTGCCTTGCTGATGTCTGACCCCTGAATCTGCTGGAAGATCTCTGCCTTCCTCCACAAGTACTCTCCAAGGGCTTGGATTGAGCTTGCCTCCTGTTCTGAGGTCTTGGGGCTATCAAAGTCTTCACCAAAGAGAAGAAAATCCAGCATGTAAAAAAAATTTAAAAAATTGATGCAACACCAGCAAAATTTGATGCAATGTCTGCCGGATCGATGCAGCGCCTGTTGCCTCTGCTCAACACATCGTCCCTGGACATCAAAATATCCCCGCATCGCAGTGCGGACCCAACGCTGTGCTCCTTTGCCACGCCTGGGAGATGCAGGGGGGGTGGGCGGTGAGGTAACAGACGATTTGCTCTTTATGTTTTGACGCATGTCCACCTCTGAGACCCCCTGCACATTGTTATTTTTGTCT
The DNA here is from genome assembly GCF_031143425.1 of Pleurodeles waltl. Classification (NCBI taxonomy): domain Eukaryota; kingdom Metazoa; phylum Chordata; class Amphibia; order Caudata; family Salamandridae; genus Pleurodeles; species Pleurodeles waltl. The sequence goes on along the minus strand of NC_090438.1, from coordinate 484,154,510 downwards.
CATCCCGGGTACTGTGTGTTAAAAGGATACAACCACTGATGCTGAAGGATTGAGACTCATAAAAGTGATATCTTGACTTGTTCATATTGGATTTTTAGCATTCTGATCTTATTTTATTCAGATAACTATTTTCCTAAACTGGTGTGGAGTACTTTCTGAGGAGTTTCCACTGTGTTACTGTACGAGATGTAGCAAAGATAGTTTACACACTGCCTTCCAAGTTAAGCCTGCTTGCTCTGTGCCAATCTACTATAGGGTGAGCACAGAATATTTTAGGTTGTGTTGTTACCTACCCTGATTGGGACTGTGGTCCCTACTTGGACAGGGTGCATACTTCTGCCAGACAGAGACCCAATTTCTAACACCCCCTATGAGTATGAGGAGATTGACTCACGGGTGAGGGCGTAGCCAAGAAAATGGTGGGTTAAAGGTGCCCTAGTGGGGCTCCGGCCTGACACGTTCTTATCCTGCATTAACCCTGTGTCTCCGGACGCAATTGACCCTCACAAATCCTGCAATCTTGTTCCATGCAGCCACTTTACCAATTACCGCTGAGCAAAGCAAAGCAGATGGTCACACAGCTGAAATGTAGTTCCAGTACAGTGAAGTGATCTGCACTAAGATGGCAGACGCTGGGAACGGACTGCGGCAATGCAGAAGTTACCCCAGGGACCTGACTTGTGGAGGGGAGGAGACACACTCCAGTTAAGCAGGTGTGACACCCCATGAGACCTCCTCCCCCTTCCTGCACCTCTGCTGGAACGTAGCAGACTGGGGTCTTAATGTCAGCAGCAGCATGGCTGGGAGTGCCTGGGACTGATCACTGCGGCAACAAGTCTGCCAGGGAAGGGGCTGGCAACCCAGAAGGGTGAGATCTCCCAAAAAGTGGTGGCGGTGCAGTGAGTATTTACACAAAGAGGAAAGCTGCTTCAGCCGGGCCTGCACAAGTGCGCTGAAAACCCCTGAGGGATGACAGGCCTGCTGGACGCAGCAAATAACACAGCCTGCGTGGAGCAGTGCCCAATAACATAGCAGCCGCCTAACCAAAACAGCGAGAGCACTCCTGTACTTTGTGCTTGCAACGTGCCCCTGGGTTTCTGACTGAGAGACACACTCAGCCCCACCAGACAACCATGCAGCACTTCCTTCCTTCCCCTCCATCCCCCCTGCTGGACTGTCATTTGCGGAGGCCTACTCTACTCCTTCGATGAATTAGAGGTAGAGGTGGCTGCGACTACCTGCTGTGGGTGCCGAGGTGGTGACTAGAGCAAAAACACCTCCTTATCGATCTTGGTGCCCATGTAGGGGAGAGGCAGCAGAAGAGACCGGCTTGTGGTGACACATGCCCAATGCAGCAGTGACAATTACCCAGAGGAAGCCCGGAGGACCGCAATGAATAGGCAGGAGATACTAAGGTATGGACGGAAGTGGCTGGGTGGCAGCAATCGTCTGGTGGACTTTAAATGAATCAAACAAAGGGAATCAGCTCCCACCGGATAGAAACACTTGCTAGGGTATACAGGGACTGGCATCATAGGTTGGATGCAGCGAAGAACGCCGCACCGGGCGCATTGCTTCGTCTTGTGGAATTTGGTGCCACCCCTGCCCGCTGCCGTGTTCTGACATTCCTGACTCAACAAATCTAGGGTGTGAACATTGCCTTGTGCCCTGGAGGGCGACCGAGGCTTGTGGACTGTAACAGCCTTCACAAATACTCGCACTGAAGGCTTGGAACCCAGTAGGCCAGACTGGATGCTGCCCAGCACCAACTACGCTTTAATGCCTGTAGTGACTGGGGTCACCTGACTGCTCCCTGAACACACTCTGGGAGGTTACTTCTTGATCCCACCTCAGCTGATAGCCTTAAAAAGACCCAGGCCATAGAGAGACTTCTGACCACTTGCCCACACCAACCCGCCAAGCTGCCACCCACCAGACCCTCCATGACAGAGACTACGTTTATACCACTTTCAAGGCACTATGGCCACGGATAAGGAAGCAAAATCATCCTATCAGGGTAAGATTGATAAATATGCCAGAGTGGCTGATTCCGTCCCGAGTGATGATACAACTCCCCTGGGACCAGACAATGCAGCACTATTACATGCCATCAATCAATCAATCAAGGGCTGCACTGGAATCAAGAACTGGAGAGGTCAGACTGAAGTCTCACTTCTGAGACAGGACCTTCACAATGTAGTGGAGGAAAGAATATGTGAAATGGAAGACACCACCCAAGCCATGGGTAAAGACCTGACAGACAATAAGGCTGTCACCAAAGACCTGCTGTGGAGAGTCAATGATGCTGAAAATCGGGTGAGACGTAGCAATTGAAGGCGGGTGGGGTTCCCAGAAGTGAGTGAGGGAACTAACATGTCTGACTTCTTGAGCAACTGGTTCTGGACCACCTTCCCTGTAGCCACCTTCCCCACCTAGTTTGTTATAGAAAGGGCCCATAGAGTGCTGGCGGTCAGGCCACCGCTGTGTGCTTCACTGGTTGCAATAATAGCTTGGTTCCTGAATTCTAAAGACTGGGACGCAGTATTCCAGGAAGCCGGACGCTTGGGTGAAATCTAATTCGAATCCTCCACAATACGAATGTTCTGTAACTATTCCTGCGAAGTCCAGAAGCGGCACATCTCTTTCAACGCGATGAAGGCAAAACTTCGTACCCTACAAATGCAATATATGTTACTTTTCCCTGCAAAGCTAAAAGTGCTCTATAAGGGAATATTCTACTTCCTTATCACACCAGAAGAGGCCTGGATCTGGCTGGAAGATAGGCTGCAGCTCTGAACCCGAACAATAGCCACCAGGCCTAAACAAATATCTACTCACACATTTTGCTATGGTGAGTCAGATTTTATCAGGTCAGGTTGAGCTACTTTTAACACCTACTGGTCCATTCTGGGGATTGAAATTAAGCTGGGAAGGAACAGGTGTTCTGTTCCTTCTGAAGATAAATGAGCAATAAAGATGCCTATAAATCTTGACACATTTGCTGTCTGTTCAAAGACAGAGGTCAAAAGTCAGTGTCTTTTTACTAACTGTTTCTTATACTGGAAAATAGGGTTTACATTTTTCTCTTATTACTATTAGAGATTTTTGCAAAGTCTGACAATCATTATAAAACAAATGGCTGTAAAAATGTCAGTTGTTTTTTTCCGAACACAACACTTAAACATCTTGTAAATTAATAGTACAAGCATTTCTAAATATATCAGGAATTAAGAAAATATTTTTTGTAATTCACAAATATGATGCAAACAAAGATTTAAATAGGAGCAAAATAAATCAGACCACATTACTTGGTGATGTGAAAATAACAAATACTTGCAGAAACTTGTTTTCCAAACATTATACAGTGTATAGTTTTATCTGTAAAACCGCCTGTCTGTGGAAAATGCTGTGGTAATTTCAATGGAAAACATGCCAACTGCAAATAAATGTCCTATCACTTAATGCTTCAGGTTTGTATTTAATAAAAGTGATAGACTTAAACATGATTTGAGTAACATTCCTACCCCTACTCTCATGACAATGCGGCTAGTGAACTAAGAGGCAAGTGAGCGGTCATGTGCATCCTGTATGTGGGTACATCTGTACTGTATATAGAGCAAACAGTTAGTCTGTAACATCAACCAAAAATGTTTTTTGTAAAGCAGATATGCTGATTTGCATATTTGAAGGTGCTCTCATATGTGATTAAAAAGAAAATGGCGGCTCCGTGAATTAAAATGTTTGCCCAGGCTCACATAATTTGAAACCAGTTTATGGGTCAAGAACATTATAATTAAGTCGAGTAGATTTTAAGACACTAGACCTTCAGGTCTAGTAACATTTTTATGCTTTTTCTAGGCCTGGCCATGGAAGATACGGCTGGGAGGAAAGATCCTGGGGCACAGCCAAAAGAACGGCCCACCAAGTGGAAGCATATAGACCACACTGGCAAGCCCGCTGACAGATCTCATGCACAACGGATTGGGGAGGCAAACGCGAGACATTCATTATCAGACTTGGAATGCGACGGGGAATGGAGGGGAAGCCAACTCTCCTTGCCTGGGGGAGAAAACAAGAATGTCCAGCATCCTGCTGAAAATGAACCAAGTTGTGACATGATCAGACCAACTCTGGATCCTGTAGAGATGCAGGAAAACAGTGATGTACTGGCAGACTCTTAAGATGAGGGGTTGATTTGTTAGTCTGGGGACGGTGCAGGCCATACCCCGTCCAATCGCTACCGCAGTGCGAGTGTGACTCTAGAGAGGTGACCTTTTATCTCACCCTGTAACTAGAGATATATTACCAGTGTAGTGTCTGAAGAGAGACTGGTGTATGCATGATTTGCTGTGTGGGTGTATGTTGAGAGGGACTGCGGTCATTGTCATATTATTACTCAATACTGAATGCAGCCCGAACTGAAAGTGAATGGGTGACGAGTGTGGGGAGTCCGTTAGTGTGAGTGTTGCCCTTTGAAAATGAGTGGGCTCTGCTGTTGAAGTTATTGTCCAACATCGGATGGGTGTCTCCCTCGTTGTCCCAGAGACGGGCAGAACCAAACTGTGAGAGGGATCTTCTTTTTACCCCATGTTTTAATTACACATTTAATTACATAAAAATAGTTTGGGATAGGGAGGGTGTTAGAAATGGGGTCTTTGGTTGGCAGTCTGTTTACCCCATGTTCAAGCAAGGATTCTCACTCTAGTCAGGGTAAAAGAGAATCACCCTCAGCTAACCCCTGCTTACCCCCTTTGTAGTTTGGCACTAGCAGTAGGCTTAACTTCAGAGTGCTAGGTCTAAAGTATTTGTACCAACACAAACAGTAACTTAATGAAAACACTACAAAATGACAACACAGGTTTAGTAAAATAGAGAATATTTATCTAAACAAAACAAGACCAAAACGACAAAAATCCACAATACACAAGTCATCAATTAAAGAGCAAAAAGAGTCTTCATGTAGTTTTAAAACACACACTAACATTGTTAGCGTAAAAATGTACCTTGGGTGCATCAAACCTAACCCTGCACGGACGAGTGGGAGTCAAAAAGGGCTTGCGATGTGTCAATTTCACTCACGAACGAGACCTTGTGTCGCTTCTCCTTTTGCCAGGTTGGCCGTGTTGTTTCTTCTCTCGGCAGGACAGCGATGCATCGATCCAGTTATCACTCTCGGTCCGTGCAGGCCTTGCGTTGTTTTTACATGCCCAACAGTGTCTGCGGCAGAAATCCAGCCGCACGATGATCCGAAAACCACACAGCGCTGCGATGCTGCACGCCGTTTCCCCAGCTCTGTGTTCGGTCGCGTTGCAGGCGAGCACCACTTTTCAGTGGCGAAGCCAGAGCCGCGTTGATTTTTCAGCAACAGATCAGAGTCACGTCGATCTTTTCTCCGCATGGGGTTCTGTGCATGGATTTCTTCCTCTTAGGCTGCCAGCGTCCCCTTTCCGGGTCCCAGGAACTGGATGGGCACCACTTGGCAGAGTAGGAGTCTCTCCAGAGACTTCAGGTGCTGGCAGAGAGAAGTCTTTGCTGTCCCTGAGACTTCAAACAACAGGAGGCAAGCTCTAAATCAAGCCCTTGGAGATCTTCACAAGATGGAAGGCACACAAAGTCCAGTCTTTGCCCTCTTACTCTGGCAGAAGCAGCAAATGCAGGATAGCTCCACAACGCACAGTCACAGGCAAGGCAGCTCTTCTTCCTCAGCTCTTCTCCAGGCAGAGGTTCCTCTTGTTTCCAGAAGGGTTTTCTAAAGTCTGTGGTTTTGGGTGCCCTTCTTATACCCGATTTCTCCTTTGAAGTAGGCCTACTTCAAAGTAAAGTCTCTTTTGAATGTGAAATCCTACCTTGCCCAGTCCAGTCCCCAGACACTCACCAGCGGGTTGGAGACTGCAATATGTGAGGGCAGGCACATCCCTTTCAGGTGTAAGTGACCACTCCTTCCCTCCCTCCTGAGCACAGATGGCTCATCAGGAAATGCAGATTACACCCCAGCTCCCTTTGTGTCACTGTCTAGTGTGAGGTGCAACCAGCCCAACTGTCAAACTGACCCAGAAAGAGAATCAACAAACAGGGGGGTGGTCCCATTGTTCCAAGACCAACACAGGCTGAGTTATGAGCAAAAATGTTTGCCGCAAATATTAAGTATGTTGACTGCAATGTTCAGAAACGACCCTAAGAATCCCACCTAAGCACCTTTTTTCATGAAAAGCCTCTCCCTCCCATGGAGAAATCTACCTGTTGTTTCCAGTAAATAATTACGATTAACATTAATTTTCTAAAGTGAAGAAGAGGAACAGGAAAGGACATTTATATGGTATTTAAACGTTGAAATGCGCTGCGATTGGACTATGTTTGGAGTCTGATACTATGGGTCTCATTGAACATGTACTCTTTATTTTTGTATTTGAATGGGCTGAATTAATAAAGTGAATAAAGTTATACACAATCCTCTCTTCGGTGTCCCGAACAGAAAACTGTGCTTTCCGTTACCAAGGAATTTGTTCATTCTGCCACTTCGTAATATCAACAGCTATTTAATTTGAGCAGGGCTGCGTGAGGTACGTTCCGCCGGATCCCATGAGGCATTCTCTCTCTAAGAAAGATCCCTGTGTGCAATAATCATCAAGATATGTGTCACGCTTTACAGATAAAATGAAAGTAAACATGATTGTCTGGGGCTGCAAGACCTAACTTGAAAGTCAAACCCGGCGTTACGAGTAGCCATAAGCCGCCACCATTTCCACTAGAATGTGGTAACTCCCCAGATAAACAAGGTTATTCACTAGAGCACATCGGCAAGTTACAGAAGCAGACAAATTAACCAAGAATGGCAGAACATTATTGCAAGGAGAAAGCAGCAATCGCCACAAAAATTACAGCAATTAAACCACGGCCAATAAACAACAGACATCTCAAGATTCCTCTCTTACCTGCTGCCCCTCAGTTTTAGACACGTGACTAGGCTCTAGTTCCTGTACCCCGGTATTATTACGCGCGCCGTAAGAGGAGGAGACACTGCGCAGTCTCCTGACACTACGCACGCGCAACTGCAAACCGAGAGGCCAGAAGCACTCTTGGTGTAGTCGTCCCTGCTATGCCCTAAATTTATGCTTCAAACAGAGCACCTCGCGCTGCAGAGACACCCCGCGTTTTTTTCACATGATGTACTTAAGCGAAGGCTTGGGGCGGAGAGAATCGTTAACGTACAAGAAATATATTTTAGACTCAGAAAACACTGATGCCTGTCCCTAAGATGGTTGACTTCACACAACATGGTTTTTCTCACTGTTGTGGCAGGACGATTACATTGATAAGTGGCAGCCATTTGTACAAGTAAAGTTGTTACCTTTGCAATCCTTTAGAAGTTCTTATCCGAGGCAACTACTCTATAATGAATTCACTTTCTTAAGAGGAACGTATGGCGTGCAATTTTCGGGATTGCATTCTACTATATACTGATGGGAACTTGTGAAAATAAAATTTCAATTAAGTTAATAAATATAAGCTACAGGTACAGCTATGAGAGAATAGCTGATAATTACATAAATAGGGATCACGTACTTTTCCTGCCGGTTTGTATTTACCCTTCTCCTTATGAATACTATAGACTTGACCGACTTTTCATATGTCCGCCTTGACGTCTGTTCTGTGGGCGGAGCGTGCGCCCAATGTGTCGGCGCTCCTGCCTTTATGATGACATAAATTAACTCTGTTGATGCTTCGCGATACCATGGTGACGGATAAACGCACTCAGAGTTCACGTTTGACAAACAGTTGAGCAGAAACGGCATGCAAAACGGGTAGCGCTTTTACAGGGGAAGCGGAACAGAGGAGACCTCTGCAACGGACAGGAGGGTTGCTTCAATCAATCTAATACTTTTCGACTCCTAAAAGGTCAGACAGAGGCAAATAATTTCAGTTGGCTAGAGATGAAACGTCGAAGCTGTGTGATTTTTTGTTTTTTTTTGTTTTCAGTAGTCTGGAAAGATTTATGGCTCAAAATAATGAGGTTATAGTTTACTCACAGAATCGCACAGAGAAAACTCAAATTCCTCTAGGGGTGTTGGGAAGCGGCATTGGGGTCGTTCTTTCTTAGTCCCTTACTCCCAGAAACGTTTAAAAGTACCAAATTGTTCATTTCAATGCCCCACTCTTCACCTCGATAGGATGAGTTTTGACGGGGTTTTTATGACTGTCTTATTGGGCAAGCGCGGATTTGGGATTGTTCTCGCAGTCCCCAAGAAAACTTTAAGAAATGGTATCCAAACGGCACATTTTTCTTTTAACGGTGTTTCCCTGGAAACTGTATGGAGTGCCATATGTGTTAATTACACGCAGTTCAACAAGTTATGCGTGTAATTTCACATGGCATATATTTTTTCAAAATGTGTATTGTGCCAGCATGATGCTGTTTACATACACACACTGCAGCACAGACAGTCGCCGTGTACGGGCTGCACACTTCACCGTTCATGTATTGTAACACCACCCCCCCCCCCCCCCCCCCCCCAAAAACAGCAGATGCTTTAGTTGCGCACACAGTGCATAGCACTACATCTCTCGTGTATTATATCCCCCCCTCGGACATACACCCAGTATGTCCGAGGGGGGACCACTATATCTATCTATGCTATATCTCTGTACCACACCTTTCCCAGGCTCACCTACATCTAGTGCAGAGTCAGTACGGTACGGTGCAGCACTCCACATCTACTTGATGTAGGCGGTGGTTGAAGTGCATTTAAAAAAGTATGGGAACTGTGATGCTGCATATGCAGCTATCCGATGGTGAAAGACCAAAAAAACTTACTGAATATTGTTTTGTAACGACACCTCAGACCCCTCCCCTTTCTATGCAGCATCACTCCACACCATCAGATAGCTGCATATAAAATAGCATCTTTGTGTATTTGGAGGGCCACAGAATCTTGGTTGGAGCAGTAAAAATACACTTCACTATCCTCTTCTGCACCAACCAAGATTCTGTGGCCCTCCAAATACACAAAGACCTCTGCAGCATATTAACTAATGGAGGCTTCATAATATATATAGTGCATTTCCCAGTCTGTTAGCTTCAGTTTCACAGCACAGGAGACTCATTGCATGACGTTTCAGCGGAAGCATTTAAAATATAGAAATTAACCGTTCCAGGACGGTTGTCCGATTACAAGAAGTAGGGGTAAGGTTTCTTATAAATCAGGAAAGTAGGGGCACATCGTGCCCATCCTATCCTGCCCACTTTCACCACTGGATGTAAGCTAACAGTGAGTTAAGGACACATCAACATACCTTTTAAAAAGGTTAGTGAGCCTGTAGACCTCACTCCAGTGACACAGTGAAAAGGACCTGCTCATTGCTGCTGATCACCACCCAGTATGCTGCCCCCACTACTCTCATGCAGCTTAACTCTGGGTTAAGGAAGTAGCCTTCCACCACTGTGAGGGTAGCGCTTTGTGCATCCGTCTCAGTCCAACAAGACTTGTCTGTGAAGCAGGCCTATGTAATAAAGCATACGCATGATGTATGTTTACCTACAACACAAAATCAGCGTTAGCGAGCCAGACAACAGTACACTGGCGCACTCACATTAGGGGTACACGCCTTTAGCCATGCAGAGGACTTTTCCATCACAAAGGACACCTCTTCCAGATCAGAAAACCCATCATCAACTCCTAACCTGAAGAGTTTGGGTGGTGAGATTGGTTAAACTGGCAGGGAAGTCCCTCAGCATTCCCGTGGCTCAATCCTTTTCTTTGTGTTTTACTTCAAAGTCCAACCCTTTCAAATACATAAACCATCTCACCAATTCGGGATTCTATTCCTTCATAGCTGTCAACCATTTAAGGGGCTTATGAAAGGGGCTAAGCAAATATGGGCAGGACTTACTCAAGGCCCACACTGTGGCAAAGCACTCCTTCTCAATAGCCTCTCAGTTCTGCTCCCTGGGTAGTAATCTTCTAATAAAAGCTACCGGGTGCTCTCTACTTTTGTCATCCAGCTGAGCTAACCCCACTGCAACACCTTTGTTATACGCATGTATCTATAAAAGGAAAGACTGTTAGGCTCTTACAGTCCTGGTGCAGTGCACAGTGCCTTCTTCAGATCCTCAAATTACTTTTGACACTCTGCAGTCCATATTGCCTTTCTGGGCTGCTTCCTAGAGATCAAAACCATCAATTGGACAACTATACTTCCATAGTTGGCCACAAAGGTGGAACTTCTCACTCCCTCTCAGCCTGTATTTTGTTATCCAGTGCGTGAATCTTCCCATTCCCCACCTCATCCCAAGTTAGACTGCAGAGGACTGCCCCACCTGACACTCAGTTGCCTTGGTGGTCAGTTTCAACTACTGTATCCTTGTCGACACCTGTCCAAGGTGCCACAGGTGGTACTTCCACGAATTGCTGAACCCCTCAGTATGATCCTAATAGGCCTCCTGCATCTCTCTCATATAAGAAGAGATAAAGTTGGTCCATCAGTTGGAAATTACCATCATTGGAAATCTGACCCTAGAAAGAATACCTAGGAGGCCTCTTTGTACCTCCTTTGCGGACATGCTCCTCAGAGGTACAGCTTAAGGGTACCTGGTGGTGTGATACCCCACAGCCAAGATGTACTTGTTGCCTGACTGTGAAGGGTGGGGTGTTAAATTGACCAATTATATCTATTTCTACCTGTTGAAATGAAATGCCTTCAACTGGTAGAAGCACTATTGGTGCCTTAGTCTTCCCTTCTGTCTCACCTCTCATCTGGGAAACTGGACAGGTCCTACAGAACCTCTGTGTATCTCTACACATTTCTGGCTAGTAGAACAGAGGGTTTAGCCTAAGCTGGGTTTCTCTAATTTCCAAGTGTCCTGCTAAGGGCACCTCATGGGCTGGTGACAATCGAAAGTTTCTGTGCAGCAAGAGAACCCCTAGCTTCCTGCTACTTCCTGGTTCAGGATTTACTGGTTCACTATAAGGTAGACCATCTTCTCAGGCAACATAGTGTTTTCTGACCACTCCCTTGATCCAGGGCTTCCTTCAAGAGTCCTAGAAGCATAGGGCGCTTTTCTTGTGCTTTGCAGTAGGACTTCCAGCAGCTTACGAACCATGCAGCTCTGGAAGCTCAATACCGAAAAATACAGAAGTCCTCATCTTTGGGAACAACACCTTGCCATGGACTGACACATGGTGGCCCGCAGTGCTCGGAACCCTCTCCTACCACAACAGACCACGCTGCAACCTTGGTATCATCCTGGATAGCAAGCTATTCACGTGGAAACAAGTTGACGCAGTGTCATCCGTTTAGTTCCACACCTTCGCATGCTCCACAAGATCTTCAGGTGGTTCCCAGCAGACATCAGAAGAAGGTCACTCAGGCCATCATCAACAAAGGCCTGGACTATGGAAACACTCTCTACGTATGAATCTCAGCACGCCTCTGAAAAGACTCCAGACAATACAGAATTCAGTGGCAAGACTCCTACTCAACCTCCCCAGAAGGACTCGTATCCCACACATCTCAAAAACTACACTGGCTCCTTATTCAGAAGAGATGTCAGTTCAAGATGCTGACCCACTCCTACAAGGACCTGCACAATGAAGGACCGGCATACTTTAACAAATGCCTGACCTTCCACCAACTGATCAGACACCTATGATAAACTTCCTCTCCCTCACAGATACCCCACAGATCCATTGAGGTAACAGTGGAGGATGCTCCTTCTTGCTTCTGGCAGCATAGGCCTGGAACAATGTCCCCAAGCACCTCAGAACCACACAGCCACTCCAGCGATTCAGAAGAGAGCTAAAGACCTGGATGTTCGAATAATCATTCCTCCACACAGCAGCATTCCGTCCAGTGCCTTGAGACTCTCATGGGTAATTTACAGCACTTTATAAATGTTTGTTTGATTGGAAGCGACCCAGACTCCAGCAAATGGTTCGATTCTGGAGCCTCATCCTTCCCTCCCTCTGAAGTAGAAGCTATGACCTCCACCACCACTGCCTTTCCGGAATCTTCCCTTTTCTGAAAACCAGCTTGTTCTGGTCCCTCAACCTGAGACTTATGTGCAGTCTGTGCTCTGGTTAACACAGCTGACACTGTCCAAACCATAAAGGCTTCTAGTCCTGGCTCCAAGCCAAGGACAGTTTAATCATTACCCAAGACACTTACAGCTCCTTGCTTTTCCCTTACCCTAGTACCAATCATTGCCTCCTTGCCATTGAGCTCGACCTCAACCCTGGCAAGCATACTCCATGCCCTCTCCACTGGCTCTAATCCTGTATCCTTGGTTCCAGGAAGTATCTCCTCAGGCGTAAGGTACTTCCTCTCAACTAAAGTATGGAAGATTCTAGTATCCCTCAGGGCAGGCACTTACCTCCTATTGATACTAACGTCCTGCACAAATCCCAGTGTGTTTAGAATGAATTTACTTCAGAGCATCTGTCCCTTTCTCCGTTTCCTAAAGTTACTAGGTTGAGTGCAACTGGTTTCTTTCAGGTACAGCCTCCCACGTGTAAAATGCTTGTTATCACAGGTGTTGCTGGGTCAAGTTCCTTTTCTTGACAGTCTCTCTTGTAGTATCCTACCTTGTGGCATTTAAAACAAGCCACCACCTTGGACTAAGAGTGGCTTCGTTGCCTCCCCTTCTCATGATGCTCCTTTCTGTATACACCATTACCATTCCCATTTTTCCTGGGCTCTCTTGTCCCATGAGAATTACCCTGGCCCTTACCCTCTGGTTTAAAACCAGTCTGTGGAGAGCTCTTTCCCCCTTTTGGATTAGAACTGTGCTGCTCCAGGCCTGTGGGAACCCTGTTAGCTAACCATTTATCAGCTAACACTGTAAGTTTTGTTGGATCCCTGTCTGTCAGATCAGGCAGGTATTGCCTGATGTTGGATGATTTGGATTTAGCACTCCTTGAATCTCTCTGTCACCATCCACTGGTTAAGAAACTGAACATCTTTGGGTTTCACCCCTCTTAAACATACATTCCAATCATGCAACACACCATAAATTCAACTCTCAAATGAAACACCATCCGCTCTCTCTCAGTGTAAGGAAATGCCTCCTTGACATGGTTACCCCCTGACTTTTTGCCTTTGCTGATGGCAAGTTATGATTTGAAAGTGTTCTGAGGCCTGCTAACCAGGCCCCAGCATCAGTGTTCTTTCCCTAAAACTGTACCTTTGTCTCCACAATTGGCACACCCTGGCATCCAGGTAAGTCCCTTGTAACTGGTACCTGAGGTACCAAGGGCCCTGATGCCAGGGAAGGTCTCTAAGGGCTGCAGCATGTCTTATGCCACCCTGGGGACCCCTCACTCAGCAGAGACACACTGCTTGCCAGCTTGTGTGTGCTGGTGGGGAGAAAATGACTAAGTCGACATGGCACTCCCCTCAGGGTGCCATGCCAACCTCACACTGCCCATGGCATAGATAAGTCACCCCTCTAGCAGGCCTTACAGCCCTAAGGCAGGGTGCACTATACCATAGGTGAGGGCATAGGTGCATGAGCACTATGCCCCTACAGGGTCTAAGCAAAACCTTATACATTGTAAGTGCAGGGTAGCCATAAAAGTATATGGTCTGGGAGTCTGTTTTGCACGAACTCCACAGCACCATAATGGCTACACTGAAAACTGGGAAGTTTGGTATCAAACTTCTCAGCACAATAAATGCACACTGATGCCAGTGTACATTGTATTGTGAAATAGAGATGCCCCTGAAAACATACCCAACTTCCAGTGTGGGCTGACTAGTTTTGCCAGCCTGCCACACACCAGACATGTTGCTGGCCACATGGGGAGAGTGCCTTTGTCACTCTGTGGCTAGTAACAAAGCCTGTACTGGGTGGACATGCTTCTCACCTCCCCCTGCAGGAACTGTAACACCTGGCAGTGAGCCTCAAAGGCTCACCCCCTTTGTTACAGTGCCACAGGGCATTCCAGCTAGTGGAGATGCCCGCCCCCTCCGGCCACGGCCCCACTTTTGCCGGCAAGGCCGGAGGAGATAATAAGAAAAACAAGGAGGAGTCACTGGCCAGTCAGGACAACCCCTAAGGTGTCTTGAGCTGAGGTGACTCTGACTTTTAGAAATCCTCCATCTTGCAGATGGAGGATTCCCCCAATAGGATTAGGGATGTGCCCCCCTCCCCTCAGGGAGGAGGCACAAACGAGGGTGTAGCCACCCTCAGGGCTAGTAGACATTGGCTACTAACCCCCAGACCTAAACACACCCCTAAATTGAGTATTTAGGGCCCCCCAGAACCTAGGAAAACAGATTCCTGCAACCTGAAGATGAAGAAGGACTGCTGACCTGAAGCCCTGCAGAGAAGACGGAGACACCAACTGCTTTGGCCCCAGCCCTACCGGCCTGTCTTCCCCACTTCAAGAAAAACTGCAACAGCGACGCGTCCCCCAGGGTCCAGCGACCTCCTGAAGCCTCAGAGGACTACCCTGCATCTAAAAGGACCAAGAACTCTCGAGGACAGCGGCCCTGTTCCACAAAGACTGAAACTTGCAACTAAGAAACAACTTTTAAAGGACTCTACGTTTCCCGCTGGAAGCGTGAGACTTTCCACTCTGCACCCGACTCCCCCTGGCTTGACCTGCGGAGAAACAACACTACAGGGAGGACTCCCCGTCGTCTGAGAGCCCGTGAGTAGCCTGAGTTGACCCCCCTGAGCCCCCACAGCGACGCCTGCAGAGGGAATCCAGAGGCTCCCCCTGACCATGACTGCCTGCTTCAAAGAACCCGACGCCTGGTAAAGACACTACACCCGCAGCCCCCAGGACCCGAAGGATTCGACCTCCAGTGCAGAAGTGACCCCCAGGTGGCCCTCTCCCTTGCCCAGGTGGTGGCTGCCCCGAGGAGCCCCCCCCCCCCTTGCCTGCCTGCTTCGCTGAAGAGACCCCTGGGTCTCCCATTGAAACCTATTGCAAACCCGACGCCTGTTTGCACTCTGCACCCGGCCGCCCCCGTGCCGCTGAGGGTGTACTTTTGTGCTGACTTGTGTATCCCCCCCCCCCCGGTGCCCTGCTGGCAGACTGGAACCGGGTCACCCCCTTCTCCATTGAAGCCTATGCGTTTTGGGCACCACTTTGACCTCTGCACCTGACTGGCCCTGAGCTGCTGGTGTGCTAACTTTGGGGTTGCCCTGAACCCCCAACGGTGGGCTACCTTGGACCCAACTTTGAACCCTGTAGGTGGTTTACTTACCTGCAAAACTAACCAATACTTACCTCCCCCAGGAACTGTTGAAATTTGCACTGTCTAGTTTTTAAATAGCTTATTGCCATTTTTTGCCAAAACTGTACATGCTATTTTGCTGAACCAAAGTTCCTATGATACCTGAGTGAAGTACCTTTCATTTAAAGTATTGATTGTAAATCTTGAACCTGTGGTTCTTAAAATAAACTAAGAAAATATATTTTTCTATATAAAAACCTATTGGCCTGGAATTGTCTTTGAGTGTGTGTTCCTCATTTATTGCCTGTGTGTGTACATCAAATGCTTAACACTACCCTCTGATAAGCCTACTGCTCGACCACACTACCACAAAATAGAGCATTAGAATTATCTACTTTTGCCACTATCTTACCTCTAAGAGGAACCCTTGGACTCTGTGCATGCTATTTCTTACTTTGAAATAGTACATACAGAGCCAACTTCCTACATACAGTCACTGAATCTCTGCAGGTATTGAACTAGCTTCAGCCCATACTGCCTAATGAGAGCTTCTTTCATTCGCTGATAGACCATCTGATCTGCCACAGACATCCTCCCAATGACGGCTGTCCCTTCCAATGCAACTGCCTCAGACACCTCATTTGAGACTTTCATCTTACAAATGACCTTAAAGCTCACAAACTATTCCAAAATATCCTGACCTTCCACATAAACATGCACAAGATATTTTAGAACTTTAGCCACAACCTAGCCAGAACTGGAAGTAGAGTCACTTATCCAAGATGGAGTTGTCATTGCTGCCATCCTAAGTTTTTCTCTCTCAAGGGCTAACTTTTTTTCCAGTTCTCTCTTCTTTTCCTCCTGTTTCTTGTCCCATTCTCTGTTTTTCTCCCCTTCCCCTTCTTTCTTGTAAGTTTTGATCCCTGGCCCATGCTTCCTGTTTCTTCTGTCTCCTCTCCTCTTGCTCCAAGTGAGCTAGTCTTCTTCCTCTCCAACTCTGGCTTTCTTATCTTCCTCAACCTTGGCTTTCTGAAGGGCCAAATGCAAGCCCGGGGCTCTCTGCTAGATTCAACCCACCGAAGGAATTTACTCCTGGGATTGAGAACAGTGCTCTGCTAGCAATTTAAGGTGGTGTACACACCTGAGATATTCTAGAAACTAAAGTGGTGATTGTCTTGGTGAAACTGTGGAACATACATTAGCGGGCACACTCACCATGTATCTGGGATATATTTGTGCTAAGGGGATCCTAGAGCCTGAATTCCCACTGCTCTTTTCTTGGGTTCCTACCATGGTTCCCTACCCAGAGTCAACTACAGCCGAATCCCTTTCACCCAGTATCTCAATCCGGTCCCTAATTAAATTAGCAAGCACTTCTCTGTTCCTACTCCTTGGAATAAAGCACACACAGTATTATCAATGTTCAGTCAAATACTCGCTTTCATAAGAAAAAAAATATTTTATTTAGAGCACTACACATGCAAAGCAATTACAACATTCATTAGCAACAGCACCCCTTGAGGTCTGGGCTCTAGCTTTTTGTCCAACCCTCTACCTTGTAACATGTTCTGGCTTATTCCCCATTCACCGGTGGCAGCATTCAAAGAATGCTTATTAGTAGGCTGTAGTCAAGTATTGCTTTTCTTTGACTCATTAGGAACCTAGTCACAAGTACTTTTGGTGCGGCAGCACTGTCAGTAGTAAGTCCCCTGTTTTGCTTCACTGCTGACCGAGCTGAAATACACACCTCTTAATCTAGGAAATACATTAATTAAAACACTTTGCGAGGCTCGTAAAGGAAGGTCAGTACAACTGAAAGTGCACGTTTAAAATGTATGCAACAATAAAATGAAAACATGTACAAAGAATCTTCAATCTATAAACAGCAAATATATATGTGCAAAAATACATATATATATATATATATATATATATATATATATATATATATATACACACAATGCAAAGCAAATAATTAGTAAAAATTCATCACCATGGGGCACAGTTGCTCCTTCATCTTTCTCTCAGTAGCTTCAAGCTGTAGACCCCCAAGATTGACTGTCAGAAGAAAGAGAGCTCTACACTCACAGGAGATGTCAGGCATTGATGTCTCACCACTGACTGAGGTCTCTGAATCTCCCAACCGTCAATCCTGTGTCTCTTATATACCCTAAACAAGCCAGAGAGGAGATTTATAGAACCCCCCCCCCCTCACTGCGCAATATGTTATTTGAAAATTCTGGCTACTTCAGGTAAGTTTTTAAAAGAACATGTTGGAATTGGCCAAAATCCCCAGGTGCCCTCTCTGAAAACAAAAACGTTCCTTGCTGTACCATATACATCATCCCAGTACATTCTTATCTGCCTAAGCCCTTGGAGAGAAAGAGCATGCAGACATGCAGAATAAAAACATGAGCAAAAAGCACATTGCATAACATGGGCATGGAAAAATTGTTGCAGCTTTTAACGTGACGGTGGCTAATGCTAAAATAAAGTCGGTAGGCAAAAATAAAACTGGTGGTCACTAATGTGACAGTGTGCTGTTAGGCTAAGTGCAACATGGAGCCAGTGGTCAAAACACAAATATCATTACACTTTACCCTTTTGACCAATGACTCCCATACCCTATAGTCCTAAAATCAACTTTCTCTTTTCTTTTAAAACATTACAAGCAAATTAGGTATGCATTGTACACAGCAACATAATGAAATGACAAGAGCAATCTCTATAAAGCAATAGACGTGTGATTCATATTTTTAACCGTTAGACATGCTAACTTATTGATCATTCAGGTATTATGAACAGCTAAATCTATAATGGGAAGACTTAAGCTTATATATTCTGATTGGGATAATAATTGAATGTCTTAATCACAGTCTTCACTTAATTTAATAGTGTCTCTAGGATAACAAGTATGTATAGAGTTAGATGGAAACATCATGAGTCCTAATCACATGGAGGTACACAGTCCACCTGTAATGTTTGCTAGAAAGTAGGTAAAAGTGAGGTTCCCACACAAGAAAAGACAACTGGCAACTTAAACATGCTTAATGGGACTGGCAGCAGTCACCAGGTGATAACGAGGCATGTGGTTGGTTCCATTAAAATTGCAATCAAACAAGTTGATAGGACATCCATGGTACTTTGCATTAGTCCCATGCAGGACTTTGATCTGTGAAGCACAACTTGCGCCAAATGGATCCATATGTTTTGCCCTTCAGATACAGCAGGGGTGTTGCGCAACGTGATCGATCAATCAGGTTGAAGTTGGGGGTGTTGGGTCCCTCACGGACCCACATGCACACACCCGAAGGGAGACGACACAGCACACACATGGTCAGAGGCAAGCTGTAGTATGATCTGTAAAATAAACTAGGATCATCTTTCTTGCAAATAACATTTGTTAGCTGGGATGTGCTCCCATTTTCCCTTTCCTAGTTTCATGATCAGCAGGACAGGCCCTTGGCTATAATGTCTGCAGGTGCAGGAGGTCCATTTGGGAATTTCACCCACACTTTAGCACCAAGGTTTTTGTCAGTTGAATCAAAATCTCCCTCTCCACATACTGTCAGAAGGGCTGGGGCAGTCTCCTTCCTCACCAATCCCCCATACGCTGGAATTATGACAAGTTGGGCAATTTTGTAAGCATGTAGGTCAAGACCTGCAGATTCTGGTGTGGCTCTGTAAGGAGCTGAAACTCCTGGTTGGGTTTCCCAGTACATGATGGTGTTGGTGGCCACATATGATTGAATCAGGGGTGTTTCAGCATTTTGTAATGGGCTGTTATTCAGAATCTGGAGGGCTCCATTTACATTCTCTCTCCAGTTTTTCAAAGTCCCATCAGATAATTTTTTAGTCCAGAATTCCAGGGGCACCCTTGTTCTTCCCTGCTTTTGCCACCTGATCCAATTTACATATTGTCCCTGGACAGTTACATGCAACTCAGTGTCTCCTTCCTGCACTGGCCACAAGTCTAAAGCCTGTTGAATTGCTTCTTTTGGCAAATCATACGCAGTCTGCTGCTTTTCACCCCATTCAAACTCATGTTTTTTTCTTGTCACTTTCTACCAGAGGGTTAAGATTTGTCTCAAATGAGGGACATACTGTCTCCAAAAATCAAGCAATCCCATGAATCGCTGTGTCTTTTGCTTAGCGCGGGGAGTGGCAAACTCCAAAGTCTTTTGTTTCGCATGTAGCAACACCTCTCTATGTCCTTGATTCCACTGAATCCCTAGGAACTTAACATTTTGAGAAGGTCCCTGTGTCTTGTCTGAATTAATCATCCACATTTTACTCTGCAAACATTGCACAACCCGCTGCATGAATATATCTTTAATTTCCTTAACGTCTTGCTGAGTGTAATCTTCTAAAGAATGCATTTCAACTCCTGCCAAATACTGTGGGTTACGCTTTGTTATTTCTGTACATACTGGCTGAGTACGAACTACGTTCTGCTCCTCTGGCTCACCCTGGCCCCCACTTTTTTAAGTTCTACATCACTAGAGTTTTAAAATATCAGCTGTCCCTGTGACGGCTTGGTAGATATCAGCCTTATCTTGTAATAACATATTCTTACAAGACAGAATAGTTACAGTATTTGTTATGTCAACAAGTTGTTTTTCTAATTTCAGATTTTCATATTCTAACTGCTTGCACCTCTCATTCATTTTATTGTGAGCAGAGAGGAGTATCCAACCCCTCCTGTCAAGAAAACATGGTTATCATTCTGTTCAAAAAGCACCTTTTTTAAACATATAAGAACATTCACCAATTTTGTTTTACCTAGGTACCCGTCCCAAAATTCGGAAAGTCCTGATACATGCACACGCTCCTCTTAGTCCAGGAAATACATTTAATAAATCACTCTGAGAAGCTTGTAAAGGAAGGTCAGTACAACTGAAAGTGCACGTTTAAAATGTGTGCAACAATAACATGAAAACATGTACAAAGAATCTTCAATCTATAAACAGCAAATATATATGCAAAAATACAAATACCTCTATAGATGTGTATATATATTCATACACAATGCAAAGCAAATAATTAGTAAAAATTAATCACCATGGGGCACAGTTGCTCCCTCATCTTTCTATCAGTAGCTTTAAGCCGTAGACCCCCAAGATCGACTGCCAGGAGAAAGAGAGATCTACCCTCACGGCAGATGTCGGGCATTGCCGTCTCATTCCTGACTGAGGTCTTTGAATTTCCCCACTGTCAATCCTGGGTCTCTTCTGTGCCTTAAACAAGCCAGAGAGGAGATTTCTAGACCTTACCCCCCCTCACTCTGCAATTTGTTATTAAAAAATGCTGGCTACTTCAGTTCAGTTTTGAAAGGAGCATGTTGGAATTGGCCAAAATCCCAAGGTGCCCTCTCTCAAAACAAAACTGCCGTACCATAAACATCATCCTAGTCCATTCTCATCTGCCTAAGCCCTTGGTGAGAAAGAACACGCAGACACGCAGAATAAAAACATGAGCAAAAAGCACATTGCATGACATGGGCATGGAAAAATACTTTCAGCTTTTAACGTGACTGTGTTGCTGGCTTCCCTGTGATTGAAGATGCTCCCAGCCTGCGAAGATGTGATAAGTTAATCCTCCCTACACTGGGGTTGAGAAGAAGTCCAATCCTTCAGCTCCCAACTGGAGCCCAGCGAGGATATGCCCTTGTATGCAGCATTCTCCACAGTCCTGTAGGGTCAGTCTGTGGCAGTTCTCCCAGTGTAGGCTCTACCTCCTGAACACTGCCTGTCTTTCCTCAGGCAACAGCCCAAAACGTCCTGGAAACATCATTGCCGGGAGTCTTTTCTGGCATATGGGTTTGCCGAGGTACTTTACATGTTAAATGCTGACTGCTGAGGCAACCGCCTCCACTTTGGGGGTAACACATATTGACGCTTTCGAAGTAGTAATTTCAACAGTGGCCCTCACTGACATACAGGGTCACTGCAAGTCAGTGGTACTGGTTTAGCAAGTCCTGTATGGTGCAAAACAAACTGCTCACTCCACAGTGGCCCTCTCCTGGTTTATGGGGGGGGTCAACGACTCAACACTGCACAGGGGCAATTACCCCATTGGTGCACAGCATTACCTCACTCAGTAAGCCCTCTTGTAGGGTTCTTCATTGGACCTCACTCCTTTCAATGCTCTCCTCCTCCTCACAGTTTTCAAGCAGGCAAATGCTGGTGCTCTCGGGCAGGTGATCTTGGTTTTCATTGGTTGATGTTCTCTCACCCAGTAGGGAGACTTACAGACATTTGCCCCTAGTCCTGGTCCCAGGCAGAAGTCTTGCCAACATTCATCTTCTCACACAGACCGCCTAACTACTTGGCAGATGGCAAAGTTTGGGGTCTCCACCTCCCCTTCTTAGAGTCCATTTCCAGACACCAAAATGTGATGTTACATTTTATGTAGGAGTTCTATTTCCATTGAAGTGTCTGCTTCTCTCTTTCTTCTTTCCTTTTGAAAGGATATGTCTGTCACAGCAGGCAAGCCTCCTAAGCTGATTGGCCCACAATGGAATTCATGAGAGTAACTATAGTTCACACCTGGATGTCGGCCACAGTGATATGTGCATCAAAAGGTTAATCCTGGGCTTCCAACCCTATTCTTTATGATTCCCTTATCAGCCTTGTATCCTTCCAGAGATATGTCCACCACCCTTCCTTGTGATCTATGACTGAATCAAAGAACATCCTTTTGAAGCTTGAAGGGAGAGACCATTCCTCCCTTCAATCAGTGTGTGTCCCACTGAGCTCACAGGAATGCGGCAATACACAAATCTTTCTCTCTTGTGGGATTCCTGCACTCCTAAAGTATTCACTAGGAAGGCCTGGGCTTCCTAAAATGTAACCCAAACTGCTCTTTGTTATGTACCCTTTTAGGCACACATGAGCTCAGTGTACATTCACAGCACATTTATTGACCATCACTGTTACTGCACATACATTCGGCACACACATTCAGTCTGCACACACTGTACAGTAAAGTAGCTTTTTTGTACCGTAGTAGGGTGTGCTATTTACAAACACATACTTTGAACACACACACTCAACATGTGCATGCTGCACAACACTTCATCCTTCATGTATTGTACTTCACAGAAGCACACAAACAAACAGCACATGTTTTCTTTGGGCACGCACTGCATAGAACTAAATGTGTCATGTATTGTATTCCTTGCATACACCCAATACATGATGCACTAACCACACATTTTCTGCACAGTACTGCTCTATTCCTGTACCATATCCTTCCCAGATAAACATATATTTAAAAAAATATATATTTTATTAAGTTTTCATTGCGGATCATATTACAATAATTCTGTGTTTTCAATATTTGGATTCAATTGATCAGCTTTAACATTTACATTTAAGCGTAACAAAACAACATAACTTAGGTCTTATTGTATCTCTCAGTATATTTGTCTGCTGCGATTAGTTGTTGGGTCTTGTAGTGCAGTACTTGCAATATTTAACCATTTAGCAACTTGGCTACATACTTCTCTGCTGTAACATATTCTGCTTGTGATGGTCTGGGTGGCTAAATTGGTGTCTTTTTTTTTTAGTGTGTGGTGTGGCTATAGTTGTTGTTCGTGTTCTAGTTATTTACTAGTCACGTGATTTCCGCTGTGGAGACAGACAGAGTGTGGGTGTTGGTGCCCTTTCTACTAGTATGTCGAGGCTCGTCCGTTCCTCTGTTGTGTTGGAGGTGGTCAGGATCTATCTTACTGCTGGTAGTGTATTATTGTCCAGTTCATGGTGTTCACTCATCATTCTTAGCCTCTCGTTTGGATACTAATGTTTCCCAGGTTTCGCATCCTGTGTGTGTTTGGCCCTCCCCAGCTAATTTTCGTAGTACCTGGTATTCTGTACGGGTCCAGCACAGTGTAAGGGCGCGCCATGCTTTCAAATCTGGTGCTCTGGGCGCTTTCCAATTCATGGCTATCAATCTTTTGTACATTACGTACGCTAAATCTACAAACTCCTTCCCAGGTACACATACATCTAATGTAAAGTCACTACTCCTGTGCTGCGCAGCACTCCAAATCTATCTGATGTAGGCCAAGAGTAAGTTAAACACACAGAAGCAGAACTTTTAAAAAGGTGAGTGAGCCTGTAGACCTCACGCCAGTGACATAGGGTAAAAAGGACTACTGATCACTAGACAGTATGCTGCCACCAATGCGCATGTGCTGTTTAACTCTTGGTGAAGGTGGTAGTCTGCGACCACCATAAGGATAACTATTTGAGTTTCCCTCCAGGTCCAACAAGACAGCAATCTGTGAAACAGGCCTATGTCATGGCGCATGTATGATCCATGTTTACCTGTGGCAAAAATATCTGCATTAGAGATCCAAACAGTATACTGGGGTACTAATGGCAGGGGTACACATTTTATGCAGATGACTTTTCTGTCCCAACGTTCCTTCTGCTTGCTTTTATGCTGGCCTCCTTTCCACTGATAAGTAGATACTCAGGGGGTCATTCCAACCCTGGCGGTCGGTGTTAAAGCGGTGGCTAACCCGCCAACAGGCGGGCGGTAAAAAAAAATGGAATTCCGACCCTGGCGGAAACCGCCAACAGAGACCGCCACTTTAACACTCCGACCGCCACGGCGGTACAAACAAACAGTGCGGTGGTCACCGCCAACAGACAGGCGGGAGACAATGTACCGCCCACCCTATCACAACCCACCAATCCGCCACCTTTTCCGGGGCGGTAGCCCCGCCGATAAAAACACGGCGGAAACAGACATTTCAAACGGAAAACTCTCACCTCAACACATCCCACGAGCGAGCAATCTGGACAGCATGGAACACATACTGCCAGCTATTGTATTCCTGCTCCTCTACCAGGAGCATGAACGCCGGCGCAGAAGACAACGGTGAGTACTGCACCTACGATACAGGGGAGGCAAAAAATTACGGGGACACACATACGCGACACACCCACCCCCACCCTCACCCACTACAACACACACATCATTGCATAGCAATACATCACAGTTACCCCCCCCCCCCCAAACCCCCTGGAAGAATGCAAATACAAAAGAAATTGATTATGAAATTTGGATTATATTGTAAGGCTGAGTAAAAAATATATCAAACATCTATAACTACATATATAAAATGTCCTGTCCGAATTGTGTATCAACCATTGTTCGTGGGCCACTGGGCCAAAACACATGGGCAAAGCCCACACAGGATACCTGACTCCAATGGAGAGAACACTGCAGGGGCATCAGATAGCAAAACTACAGGCACCTCAGGGGGAAGGGAAGGGGGGGCACCTCAGCCACATGAGTCCATGACGCCAGATCCACGAGGGGCCTCCATGGCCACTGTTCAATCCTGGGGAGTGCAAAGCCACAGTCTCTCAAGTCTCCACAGTGGGTGGGTTGCCCACTGTGCCATCCTGGGGAGTGCAAAGCCACAGTCTCTCAAGTCTCTACAGTGGGTGGGTTGCCCACTGTGCCATCCTGGGGAGTGCAAAGCCACAGTCTCTCAAGTCTCTACAGTGGGTGGGTTCCCCACTGTGCCATCCTGGGGAGTGCAAAGCCGCAGTCTCACAAGTGGATGACAGACTCCACTGGTTCTGGAGGAGACATGGTGCCCAGAGTGCTTCGTGCAGCCCTGCCCGACACAGATGCGGGCCTGCCCCTTCTGCCAATGTGCCAGCGGTGCTTGAGACTGCGGTGCCCAGCGGAGCGGTGCTTGAGATGAAGGGCCCAGCGGAGCGGTGCTTGAGATGAAGGGCCCAGCGGAGCGGTGCTTGAGATGAAGGGCCCAGCGGAGCGGTGCTTGAGACGGCGGTGCCCAGCGGAGCGGTGCTTGAGACGGCGGTGCCCAGCGGAGCGGTGCTTGAGACGGCGGTGCCCAGCGGAGCGGTGCTTGAGATGAAGGGCCCAGCGGAGCGGTGCTTGAGACGCCGGTGCCCAGCGGAGCGGTGCTTGAGACGCCGGTGCCCAGCGGAGCGGTGCTTGAGATGAAGGGCCCAGCGGAGCGGTGCTTGAGATGAAGGGCCCAGCGGAGCGGTGCTTGCGACGGCGGTGCCCTGTTCAGCGGTTCTTGACTTGAAGGGCCCTGTTCAGCGGTGCTTGAGATGAGTGTCCAGGTCAGCAGATCCTGCCATGCCATGGATGTCACTCGCCACCTGACATGTGGCTGGCGGGGCCTTCCTGCCCATCTGTCTTTTCGCTTGCGGGGCCCTCCTGTGCTGCAGTACCGGGCCTGTGGGTGTCCTCCTGAACACCTGGAATGGGGCTGGTGGGGCCCTCTTGGGCAGCTGGCCTGCTGCCGGACTTGTCGGGCGTGCTGCCCTTGCCACCCTTCCCTGCTCGTTTGTGGCCCTTTCCTCCCTTTGGCGGTGTGCCAGGTGGCACCCCACTTCCTGACGGAGCCAGGATAGGGATTTTGGAGCCTGCATTCTTTGGCCTTTCGTGCCGGGCACTGGCAATCTTTGTTTTTTTTTCCGGGGGTGGGCTGGCTGTGTCTTGGCTCCTAGCCGAACTAGCTGGCCTTGAGGGTGGGGGACTCCAAAGTCCTTGGACTATTGTCTTTGTAGGTCCTGGTTTTGTGGTGGCTGAGGTGCTGATTGCAGTCTTATGAGATGGACGGGGTGGGGGAGTTGTTGGAAAGAGGTCAAGCTTGGAAAGGAAAAGCAATTTTGAAAGAGAGGGACGGGTAGGTGTAGTGGGTATGGGAGTGGAGGAAGAGGATGTGGTTGTAGGAGAGTGAAGGCTGGTGTCTTTGGGT
Organism: Pleurodeles waltl; assembly: GCF_031143425.1. Classification (NCBI taxonomy): domain Eukaryota; kingdom Metazoa; phylum Chordata; class Amphibia; order Caudata; family Salamandridae; genus Pleurodeles; species Pleurodeles waltl. The sequence goes on along the minus strand of NC_090438.1, from coordinate 484,128,571 downwards.
GCAGGTGCTTGGGCTGGAGGCTGTCGTGAGGTGGATGGCTGCCTGCGTTTGTGTAGCTTGGAAGAGGGGGTGACAGACACACTGGGAGAGGACACAGGGGACGTGTAAATGGTAGTGGGGGTGGTGACTGCACGTGTGCGGAGTGTTCTGGTGGGTGTGCTGGTGATGGACGTAGTGGCTGAAGATGTTGTGCATGCAAGTGTGAGTGGAGACGTCACAGGGAGGGAGGAGGAGGACACAGAGGAGGCAGTGGCTGTTGGTATGTCTGCATGTGGATGTTGCTTGTGTGATGTGTGGTGCTTATGTCTGGATGAGCTTCCCTTGGGTGTTGAGGTGTGTGCAGGCTGGTCTGATGGTGTGTCTGGGATAGGCAGAGGAACAGGGGTTTGGGTCTGGGTGGAGGAAGTTAGAGGGGGGAGGCTAGAGACAGAGACAATGGCTGCCGTCAGTGCTGAGGCCAGAGCGTTGAACGATCGCTGATGGCAGCCTGACCAGAATGAATGCCCTCCAGGTATGCATTACTCCGGTGCACCTCCCTCTCTACACCCTGGATGGCATTCAAAAGGGTAGACTGCCCAACAATGAGCGTCCTCAGGAGGTCAATGACCTCCTCACTGAGGGCAGCAGGGGTGACTGGGGCAGGGCCTGAGGTGCCTGGGGCGAAGGAGATGCCCACCTTCCTGGGTGAGCGGGCACGGGGTGAACGCTGAGGGGCTGCTGGGAGGGCGGTGCTGGTGCGCTGGGTGGCGGCTGTACCTGTTGTTGCGGGGGGCACGGATGTTGCCGCCACCACAAGGGAGCTCCCTTCCGAGGACGAGTCTGTGTCGCTGGTGTCAGCACGTGTCCCCGATGTGGAGCTCCCTCGCCCTCCGTCCCACTGGTGTACTCCGGGTCCGTTGCATGGCCCTCCAGGGCCATGTGGGATGCAGCTCCCTCGTGCTCCGATGCCACTTCTCCTCCGCCTGATGATGCTAATGCACACATGAACAGGAAGACCACAAAAAAAGGGTGGGGGGGAGAAATAAAGACATGTTGAGTGCATGCATGGGCGACACCGTTGGCTGAGAGGACAGACACAGAAGCCCCCTGCACTACGCCACGCACTTGGGGTTCACTACTCAATCCGTGGGTCATGGTCTACAAGCCTATGGACGACAACTGCACACATAGATGACACAGGGCCATGAATAGCAGTACTAGGCACCCTACAGAGGTGGGGGCACAGGGCCATGCCTTACGGAGGGGCCTAGCCTACAGAAATCGCCCTGGCCTAGGGAGACCCACAGCCCTCATCCCCCACCCAGACACCTCCACTGCGCGCAAAGATAGCAGAATGTGCTTGTACTCACCCCCTTGTGTCTGCTGTGATGTCCTCACGCGCCCATCCAAATCGGGGTAGGCCACCGACAGGATCCGGGACATCAGGGGGGTCAAAGTACGACTGGCACCCCTCCTACGTTGGGAGGCCATCCCCAGCTGTGCCTCCGCCGTCTTTCTGCTCCAGCGTTGGATGTCCTCCCACCTCTTTCGGCAGTGGGTGCCCCGTCTGTTGTAGACCCCCACGGTCCGGACATCCTTGGCGATGGCACGCCAAATAGCGACTTTCTGGTGGGCGCTGACCTATGTGACATGTATTGTATAGGGGGAGAACAAAAATCATCACCTTCTGCATGCTCGATGTGAGTGGCCCCCCATCCCCACCCTTGCCATGTGGCACATGCTCACATCTGCCGTTAGATGCATGCCTCAATCGCTCCCCTCCCCACCATCTTTCATTCACCCCACTCAACACAAGCATTGGCCACAAAGCATGGTCCCAGTGTACTTACCTGTTGGTCTGGAGGACCGTAGAGTAACGCATACTGGGGAGGACCCCATCCACGAGTTTATCCAATTCTTCAGAAGTGAAGGCAGGGGCCCTTTCCCCAGTCGCAGCAGCCATTGTCCCTTCCAGACCGAGGTCACAGCAGCACTTGCAGTATAGGTCCTCTCCTGTGGAAGATCAGGTATCGAGTGATTAAGCAGATAGAAAATGGCAGTCACGCCCGCGGCAGTGCGTACCGCGGCGGTGCGTACCGCGACCGCCGGCGCACATCGTCATTGGCTCCTGAAACCCATAGGGTTCAATGTTAACCAATGCGGCTTTGCGCCGCGGTCTTCGACCGCCTACCGCCACGGTGTGCCACGCCAGCGCATTGACCTCACATCCCACTGTCGCACTTCACAGCTCAGCAGCCGCCATTTCAAGGGCCCACATGCCTTAATTTGTACTACGTCACACATACCTAGGCCTTGCATCAACACTCATACAAGCCATTCCATGCATTGAGAATCGTGTTCTGTGCAAGCTGTGGGAACGTACCTGTGGGTTGATTGACTCTGTGCTCGCTGTTGTCCTTCCTAGGCACCGTCCGCTGGGACATGCGAGGAGATGGAGGAATCTTCCCGTGTCGAGACCGCTGGTGGACCTGTCGACAATGGAGGAACGACATGTCATGCTGACATACAGGCTTGACCGAGCCACTATACAGGAACTGTGTGCCCAGCTGGAGCCAGACCCGATGTCACCCATCCGCCAACCCACAGGGATCCCCCCTCTAGTGCAGGTGATGTCAGTGCTCCATTTCCTGGCAAGTGGGTCATTTCAAACAACAGTGGCCATATCATCAGGGATGTCCCAGCCTATGTTTTCCAAGGTGTTGTCCAGAGTGTTGTCTGCACTGCTCAAACACATGCGGAGCTACATAGTTTTCCCTGAGGTGGGGGATTTGCCTACTGTGAAGGGTGATTTCTATGCCCTTGGACATATCCCTAACATCATAGGTGCCATTGATGGGACACATGTTGCTTTGGTCCCCCCCAGCAGGAGTGAACAGGTGTACAGGAACAGGAAGAGTTATTATTCCATGAATATCCAGGTGGTCTGTTTGGCAGACCAGTACATCTCCCATGTTAATGCCAGTGCATGACGCCTACATCCTGCGGAATAGCAGCATCCCGTATGTGATGGGTCAACTCCAGAGGCACCGGGTGTGGCTATTAGGGGACTCTGGTTACCCCAACCTTTCCTGGCTATTGACCCCAGTGAGGAATCCCAGGACCAGGGCAGAGGAACGGTACAATGAGGCCCATGGGAGAACTAGGAGGGTGATCGAGCGAACCTTTGGCCTCCTGAAGGCCAGGTTTAGGTGCCTCCATATGACAGGTGGATCCCTAATGTACTCACCAAAGAAGGTGTGCCAGATCATCGTGGCCTGCTGTATGCTTCACAACCTGGCTTTGCGACGCTAGGTGCCTTTTCTGCAGGAGGATGGTCCAGATGGTGGTGGTGTAGCAGCTGTGGAGCCTGTGGAGAGTGAAGAGGAGGAAGCCGAAGAGGACGACATAGAGAACAGGAACACAGTAATAGAGCAGTATTTTCAATGACACACAGGTAAGAGTACACACCGGCATATTACATTTACTTAAAGACTCCTACCTCTCTACTGTCTGACTTTTTCCCCCAGTGTATGGTAACTGTGTTGTGACTTTCCCTTCCGTTTTCAGATATGTGGGCCCCACTGCGTGACTTCTGCTTTGATTCCCCATGGACTACAGCTGTGTGACAGCGGTTTGTTGGCATCACAATGTGAATGAACATTTTGGCACGGTCATGTCTAATACATTTGTTCAAAATCACAGCCAGACTCCAGATTGTTTTGTGCAACAAGTCTGTTTATTAAAGTGCTCTAAATTGGATGGGTGGTTGCAATTCGGTGAGGGTGATGTTGGAGGATTGTCCATGGCAGAGTCCAGACTATCAGTATCACAGGTGCATTGTCCAAATACCTGTGGGAAGTGGAGCAGGGGAGGTTTAAAGTTGGACAGGGTGACAATGTGGGACAGTGGGATGACAATCAGGGAGGTATCCTTTCCTGGCGGGGGTCTTGACATCTTACTCTGTCTTCTTCCTGGATCTCAGGGCCCGCTTGTGGGGTGGTTCTCCTTCTGCAGGGGGTGGGGTTCTGGTGGCCTGTTGGTCTTGTTTCGGGGCCTCCTGTCCACTAGCGCCGGCAGAGGTGGTAGGCAGTTCTTGGTCCATGCTAGTGTCAGGGGCCCTTTGTGGTGCCACAGTGTCCCGCAATGTGGTGACTACCTGATTCAGGGGCACTACGATGGTACCCATTGCGGAACTGATGTTTCTGAGTTCCTCCCTGAACCCCATATACTGTTGCTCCTGCAGAAGCTGGATCTCCTGAAACCTGGCCAGGACCGTCGCCATCGTCTCCTGGGAGTGGTGGTATGCTCCCATGATGGAGGAGAGGGCCTCGTGGAGCGTGGGTTCCCTGGGCCTGTCCCCCCCCTGTAGCACAGCAGCCCTCCCAGTTCCCCTGTTTCCCTGGGCCTCTGTCCCCTGGACCGTGTGCCCACTACCACTGCCCCCAGGTCCCTGTTGTTGTTGGGGTGTTGGGTTAGCCTGGGTTCCCTGTAGTGGTGGACACACCGCTGATTGACGTGTCCTGGGGACAGAGGTATGGGCCCACTGGGTGGGTGCTGTTGTTCCCAGAGGGGGGAAGGTCTGCTGTGGTCTGTGGCTGCCTGAGGGGAACCGACTGTCCCGAGGTCCCCAATGGACCGGGGTGGTCTACTAAATCCAGGGAGACAGAGCTGCTGTCCTCACTGTGGGCCTCTTCTGGGGGTGGAGTGGACATTTTTGGACCCTCCTGCACGGTGACGTGGAGTTCGGGTCCTGCAGGGGTACAAAAGTATGATTATTGCATCTGTGTGTGCCATAGTGTGCAATGGGTGGGTGCAGGGCCAGGTTTTTGGATGGGTGGGTTGTGATGGTGAGACATTTGCAAGGAGTAGGTGTGATGGGGGTGGGGGTGAGGGTGGGGGTATAAGTTGGCATGCTGGTGGGGTGGGGGGGATGAAGTAGTGAAGATTTGACTTACCAGAGTCCATTCCTCCAGATACTCCTGCGAGGCCCTCAGGATGCAGGAGGTTTAAGACTTGCTCCTCCCATGCTGTAAATTCTGGGGGAGTAGGTGGGGGTCCGCCGCCAGTCTTCTGCACCGCGATGTTGTGCCTGGATACCATGGAACGCACCTTCCCCCGTAGGTCGTTCCACCTCTTCCTGATGTCGTCCCTATTTCTTGGGTGCTGTCCCACAGCGTTGACCCTGTCGACTATTCTGCTCCATAGCTCCATCTTCCTGGCAATGGTGGTGTGCTGCACCTGTGTCCCGAACAGCTGTGGCTCTACTCGTACAATTTCCTCCACCATGACCCGGAGTTCATCATCAGAAAACCTGGGGTGTCTTTGAGGTGCCATGGGGTGGTTTGGGTGATGTGGGGGGTGGAGTGTGTGGTGATGAGTGTGGTGATATGTAGTGGTGTGTGGTGTTTTGTGCGTGGATGTTGTGTGGGTGATGGTGTTGTGTGCCTGTGGCTGCTAGTTTGTAGATGGTGGTGTCTCTCTCTGGCCTTCTGTCGCAATTGTGGTCGTAAGGGTTTGTGGGTGTGTGTTTTATATTGTAATGGGTGTGTGGGAGTGGTGTGTGTATGTGCATCAGGTGTGTGTATTTGGAATTGTCCAATGTGGCTGTGTTTTGTAAGTGTGTGTGTATTTTGAGCGCGGCGGTGTGTACCGCCAATGGAATACCGCGGTTGAAAGACCGCCGCGTGGATTCGTGTGTCGTGATAGTGTGGGCGTATTTCTGTTGGCGTGACGGTGGAGGTTTGGTCATCGCCAGTTTATCGCTGGCCTTTGGTGTGGCGGACTTTTGTGGATGTCGGGATTTTAGCGGTTTACCTCTTGTGGGTCAGAATGACCGTGGCGGTTTGCCGCGGCGGTGTTATGGCGGTCTTCTGTCTGGCGGTAAGCGCCTTTTACCGCCGAGGTTGGAATGACCCCCTGAGTCATATAACTAAGAGTGTATTTGGAAGTGGCAGCATAATTAATGAGTAGTTAGACAAACCTCCCAATCTGGATGTAGATAGCAAATCTAAACAAATTTTACAGGATTCTACCTCGATGTGGATGGCCAGTATCCACCTTGTCTGACCTCCCCATCAGTCATTATCCCTTGAGCCAATGCTTCTCCCAACAGAAAAAGTCACCAAGTAGGTCAGAAACACGTTTCCCATTCCCCAGGGATGTCACTTTAAACAACCTGTCACACGATACTAATGGTGAAATCACCAATCTTAAATCCCTGTTTTGCCTTTTCTGCTCAAGGTGGGTAGCCAGGTAGACATGAACTATCAATCAATCAAAGAATGTATAAATTGCGCTACTCACCTGTGAGGGTCTCAAGGTGCTTGTGGGGGAGGGGGTAGGAGGGTTACTGTTCGAACAACCATGTTTTGATGTTTTTTCTGAAGAGCAGGAGGTCTTTGGTTTTGTGGAGGTTGGTGGGGAGGGAGTTCCAGGTTTTGGGGGCGAGGTAGGAGAAGGACCTGCCTCCTGTGGTGGTGCATTGGATGCGGGGGACTGTGGCTAGGATGGTGTTGACTGATCGGAGGTTGCGGTTGGGAGTGTGAAAGTTCACTCTTTTGTTGAGGTATGTTGGGCCGGTGTTGTGGAGGGATTTGTGTGCGTGGATGAGGATCTTGAATGTGATTCTCTTGTTTATGGGGAGCCAGTGAAGGGTTTTGAGGTGTGGTGAGATTCGTTTGTGGCAGGGGAGGCCAAGGACGAGGCGCTCTGCTGTGTTCTGGAGTTTGCGTTTGAGTGTGGTGCCGGTGTAGAGGGCGTTACCGTAGTCTAGTCTGCTGCTGATGAGTGTATGGGTGACTGTCTTCCTGGTCGCTGGGGGAATCCATTTGAAGGATTTTTTTTTTAGAGTGCGGAGTGTGAGGAAGCAGGAGGAGGCAAGTGCATTGATTTGCTGTGTCATGGAGAGGGAGGGGTCCAGGATGATGCCGAGGTTGCATGTGTGGTTTGCGGGGTGGGTGCAGACCCTAGGGCGCTGGGCCACCAGGAGTCGTCCCATATGGTTTTGTTGGGGCCGAAGATGATGATCTCGGTTTTGTTAGAGTTGAGCTTGAGGTGATTAGTTGTCAACCAGTTGGCAGTGTCGAGGAGAGCTGCGTATAGGTTGGTTTTGGCTGTGGTGGGGTTGCGGGTGAGGGAGAGGATGAGTTGGGTGTCATCTGCGTAGGAGAGGATAGTGATTCCGTGTGATCGGAGGATGTTGGCTAGGGGGAATCATGTAAATGTTGAAGAGTGTGGGGCTGAGAGAGGACCCTTGGGGGACTCTGCAGATGATCTTGTTGGTGGTGGAGTGGAAAGGTGGGAGGCGGACTTTCTGGGTCCGGTCCGTGAGGAAGGTGAGCCAGTCTAAGGCTTTGTGGCGGATTCCTATGTTGTGGAGACAGTGTCAAAGGCTGCGGAGAGGTCTAGGAGGATGAGTGCAACAGTCTCGCCTTTGTCGACTTTGGTCCTGCTGTCATCAGTGCATGCAATGAGGGCGGTTTCCGTGCTGTGGTTCATGCGGAACCCGGATTGTGAGGGGTCAAGAGTGTTTTCTTCGAGGTAGTGGGATAGGGATAGATGTGTGTTGACTAGTTTCTCTGCGACCTTGGCAGGAAACGGGAGGAGGGAGATGGAGCGATTGGTGGAGAGGATCTCTGCGACGGCTTTGTTTTTTTTTTGGGGAGAGCTGTGATTTCCGCGTGCTTCCAGGGGTCTGGGTAGGAGTCGAAGGAGGAGTTGATTATGTTGTGGAGTATTGGGACGATGGTTGGGCTGGCTTTGTTGTAGATGCGATGTGGGCAGGGGTCTTTGGGTGATCCGGAGCGGATGGAGTTCATGGTTTTTTCGGTGTCTTGGTGTGTGGTGGGGGCCCAGGTGGTGAGTGTGGTGGGGGGATCATGAGTGGGGGTTGAGTTGGGTGAGTGGGGGGTGTGTGTGGTATGAAGCTGTTGTTCATGTCCAGGATTTTGTGGTGGAAGTGGTTGGAGAGGGCGTCACATAGGGGCTGTGTGTGTGAAGGGTCTATGTTGCTGGCTTTGGGTTTGGCTAGTTCATTAATGATGGTGAAGAGTTCTTTGCTGTTTTGGGAGTTTTTGTCAAGGCGTGTCTTGTAGTGGTCTCCTTTGGCGGTGCGTATGAGTTGGTGATGGGTGCGAATGGTGGCTTTGAGGGTGGAGAAGTTGGTTGTAGAGGGTTCTTGTCGCCATATTTTCTCCGCATGGCGGCATTTGCGATTGGAGTCTTGGAGTTCGGGGTGAACCATGGGGTGTTCTTGATGTTGCGGGTGGCGATGTGTTTTCTGAGGGGGGGCTAGTGTGTCTGCGCAGGTGGTGATCCATTTTGAGAGGTTGTGGGCTCCTGTGTTGGGGTTGTTGGTGTGGAGGGGGGTGTTTGTGAGCCAGTTGGGAGTTTAGGTGTTCTGTGGGGATTTTGTCCCACATGCGGTAGGGCGTGGTGTGTTGATGGTGGTGTGTGGGGAGTTTGGCGAAGGAGAAGTGGACGCAGTGGTGGTCAGTCCAGAGGAGTTCGGGGTGTGGGTGTAGGCTATGTGTTGGCTTGAGGTAAAAATTGCGTCGACCGTGTGTCCTGCTGAGTGGATGGGTGCGGTGACCAGTTGTTTGAGTCCGAGGTTGTCCATGAGGGAGGTAGAGTTGTGGTCTTGTAGGTTCTCCAGGTGAAAGTTGAAATCACTGAGGAGGATGTAGTCTGTGGAGGTGAGGGCGTGCGAGCTGACGATGTTGGGTGAGTGTGATGTGATGAGGTCCCAGAGTTCTATGGCTTGTTTGTGGAGGGAGCGGGTGTTGAGGAGCAGGCAGTTGAGGCTGTTGTGGTGGGTGGCGTTGGTGTGGTGCATGAGGGTATTGTTGCGGGGTGTGTTCTGGTTGTGGGGTGGTGTGCTGCTGGGCTTGTTGGTGAGGTGGGGGCAGAGCAGGTGTGTGTAGCGTTGGGGGGTTTTGTGTGTGTTGTCGGGGGGGTCGCTGTGGTGTGGTGTGTGGTGTGAGGGAGGAGGAGCAGGAAAAATGACGGGTGTGGCAGGTGAAGGGGCCATGAGTGTGTGTGGGGCTGGAAAGGATGCAGGTGGGGCGTGAGCCTGGGTTGAGTGAGTGGATGATGAGGGGGGAGTAGTCTTGTCTGCGAGGGCCAGGGGGACTGGCGCTGGGCGCGGTCTTGGCACGGACGGGCGCAGACGTCCGTGCTGCGGCTTCCATAAATGGGGGGAGGGAGTGGCAGCTGGGAGGAGGGAGGGCTGGACGAATGGGAAGGCTAGGTGGATGGGGCCGCAGAGGACGTAGCGGTTGGGGAATCAGGAGCGGAGAGTAGGAGACAAAGGAAATGGAACGGTGAGGTGGAGAGGGGAGGGGGCGCAGGAGACGCAGCGGCTGGGAATCAGGAGCGGAGAGGGGGAGGTGGGAGGGGCCGTAGGGGACGCAGCGGCTGGGGAATCAGGAGTGGAGACAAAGGAAATGGAACAGTGAGGTGGAGGGGGGAGGTGGGAGGGGCCGCAGTGCTGGTCTGGCCACTTCTCACTGTGCATCTCTTGGAGTGGATAGGCTAATAGAAACCAAGGCATTGACCACACAGTAAATGTCAACAACAGAAAGATCAGCAGATGTGGCTGTGTAAGAATGGTGCGCACTTCCAATATGTCTGCCAAAATAGATGGTTGAAGTTTATGCTGAGAAAGTCATTATTCGTGAGGAAGAGTGCTCCAGTGGTACCACACCCAGCCACAAGGTGTGAGGGTCGTTACCTATGTAGGTCACAGTCCATTTAAGTAAAACAGAAAACCACGGCACATCTCAAGGTCACAGTATAAGCCATTTATTCCTTGGTGATTGTAGCAAGAGTGTTGGTGACCTGATCCAACGAAGTACACTGGGTAGGTGATTTCTAGGTCAAATACAGTTTTTCGTACTCATAAGAGAACAAACAAGTAATTGTTGGTCCAATACAGTTTTTTTTGTGATTGAAAGAAAACAGCTGACACGTGTTTCGTCACACTGGACTTTTTCAAGGCTTTCGCAGATTAGAGGTATTGATTGTGTTATTATACTCCAGTGGTCATGAATGTAGACCAGATATGTGTGGTATATCAAGCGTTAGAAGGGAGTCCGAAGACCATGATACGTCTGTTGCCGGTCTCCCGTTACCCCTGCTTATGGATCGCGTCGCATCTGAATGGAACGGTGAGGTGGAGGGGGGAGGGGCCGCAGGGGACGCAGCGGCTGGGAATTAGGAGCGGAGAGGTGGAGGGGGAGGTGGGAGGGGCCGCAGGGGACGCAGCGGCTGGGGAATCAGGAGCGGAGACAAAGGAAATGGAACAGTGAGGTGGAGGGGGGAGGTGGGAGGGGCCGCAGTGCTGGTCTGGCCACTTCTCACTGTGCATCTCTTGCAGTGGATAGGCTAATAAAAACCAAGGCAATGACCACACAGTAAATGTGTTAGGGGTTTCTCCCCTCAGCAGGAGCATCCCAGGTCATTGATCCTGTAGTGGATTCTGGGGAGCCCGAGTGCGCCTGGAGGATTCTCCTGTAAGAATTGCCTAATTTTCCCTCTTGAAAGTGAAAGGGAGGTTGTTGCACTTTGTCCATAGTTGTCAATCCTTCATCAGGCATGCATGAGTACTACAGACTGGTTAGACCTAGAATGTGAACTAGTGACTGAGGAAATGGTTACAGTGGAAGAGAAGGGCACCATTATCAATTGTCATGTCCACCTGAGAGGTTTACTCAGCAGCATTTTCCTAGTGAGAAAGTTCAAGTGACATTGGGCCTGATGTGGAGGCCGGGGGTAGCACCGCCAACAGGCTGGCGGTGCTACATGGGCAATTCTGACCACGGCGGGAAAGCCGCGGTCAGAAAAGGGCAACCGGCGGTTTCCCGCCGGTTTACCCCTGCCCAGAAGAATCCTCCATGGCGGCGTGGGGATTCCGACCCACTTCCCGCCAGCCTGGTTCTGGCGGTTTTAACCGTCAGAACCTGGCTGGCGGGAACGGTTGTCTTGGGGCCCCTGGGGGCCCCTGCAGTGCCCATGCCAGTGGCATGGGCACTGCAGGGGCCCCCTAACAGGGCCCCACAAAGATTTTCAGTGTCTGCATAGCAGACACTGAATATCGCGACTGGTGCAACTGCACCCGTCGCACCCCAGCAAATCCGCCGGCTCCATTCATTGAAGATCGCCCGCCGGCCCAGCGGGAAAGTTAAAATGGTCCCCGCGGTCATTTGACCGCGGGGCGGTGTTTGGGCGGTTTCCGCCCGGCGGGCGGCGCCCGCCGCCCACCGGGGACGGAATGACCCCCATTGTCTTGAAATCAGCCTCAATGAATTAAAAAAGTGGCCGCTCTTCTGACACTTCATGCTGTAAGTTATTCACCTCTTGATTCTGCATACATAGAAATAAAATTGTGAGATTGGACCTGTATGACACACACCTGATTGTTCCCTTTTCTCAGAGGAGACCTGCTAATCATTTATTTGGAGGACATTCTCATTATGGAACAGTGCCCAAACAAATTGTAGGAGCAGGGCAAAGCCTGATAGTTGGACATAGGTAACCTGCCAGTTTTAAACTGCGTACTTGACGTGTCAAAATACCTTTTTTTGACAAGCCTTAACCTTACTTTTCAATATTAATAAGTCACCCACATGTAGGCCTTATTACACATAAAAGCAGCATGCAGATATTTAAAAGTAGGGCATGTGGAAACTGTTATTGAAAATGTCCTTACAGTGAAACATACCCCAAAATGATTTGCTAGAAAAGTAATTCTTCTATTCTTTTGTATTGTAATTTAACACCCTCGCTAATGAGGAAGTCGAAGTTTAAATTATTACTTTAGAAATGCCACGCTTAGACTGTTGACGTTTTTCTGCTTAAAGGTTCTTGGAATTTCCAGCTTCCTGAGCTGGTGATGCTCTCCCACTGGTAAATGCGTATTGGAGCCAGAACATGCTCAAAAAGGCCTTGGGTATAGAGGCGAGTGGGTCTTCCTGACAGGAGAGGAGTTGGCCCCTGCCCCGATTACACTTCATAGGGTCTTTCTCCAGCTCACACAAGATCAATTTAACTCATTTATCCAGGGAGGGTGGATGTGTTGAAGCCTTCTTCTCATACTTCTCCTTGGCCTGGGGACCTCATCCCCTGGGCTAGCGTTAACTAAAAGAGGGCCCTGCACCCAATTCATGGCCCCCGAAGACAGAGACTAGGTGCCGGATCCCCATCACCGGGACCAAGGAGCAACACAGACTGCTCTGTCCATGAGCAGGGTCCATAAATGAAGATTGATCCAACTGGGTAGAAGCTGGAGAAGCTGCTGCCAGCTCCTGCAGTCTTGTAGGAAGGTGCCCGGGGAACCGACTGGCAAGAACAGGAGGGGGCTTTCCGAGCTGCTCCCACCAGTAAAAAGGCTTGGGGTTCCTGGGAGGGCACAGAGCACCCCACTTCAAAAGAAGACATGGAGGGCAGAGCCCTGCACCGCAGGAAACTGCTGCTGTTGGAGCCAATGTTAAAATATCTACACCTCCAGTGAGGGAGAACCCCATAATTTTCCACTATAACTTATATAGGTTTCACAGTTCGAAAGTACATCTCACATTCCACTTTTACATTTCATCCTGTACTCATTACAAGCCTGCTAATGACAACAATCCTTCTGATCTGCATGACCCCTGGTGATGTAAAGGATTTTTCTGATGGATTCAACTACCTGGGGATTCCTCACCTCATGAATTCTCCCAATGCGCCAGGATTCAACGGAGATGCTTTCCTAGCTATCCATGTCGACAAGGACGCCACAATTACACCGTTACGCTCGCAACTCTGTTTGTCATCGGGGCTATAAGAAGTCCTTGCCGGCGGGGTGACGTCAGTTCCCTTTTTTCAGCTCCTTCGATGCTAACCTTTTTTTACCTCTCCGTTGTATCTCAGCTGAATAGAGGGAATTCTTTTGTAGTTGTTCTATGTCGCCACTGAAGAAATCCGGGTTTAACTTTGTGGCGAGTGCAGCGGCCGTATGTCGGTGACTGATCCTCACAAGAATTGCCTCTGTTGTTTGAGCTCAGATCATGATGTGGCAGGCTTCCCGTCCTGCCAACGCATGAACCCGAAGGCTCTAAAAGAGAGGGAGGCAAAACTCTTTTTATCAAAGGCTAAGAAAGAGAAAAGAGGTTGACGAAGATCGAGGACTTGGGACACTTTGTCGCACAGGTAATCGAGGTCTCCCAAGAAGTGACGTCGACGACACGAGTCACGGCGCCGGTCATCCATAGATTGGTTGGAATCTTTGTCTTAGAGATCACGCACTGCATGACTTGGGAAGTCAGCCCCACTGTGACTCCAAACCGCAGTCATCTGAGGCATCTCCGGCGCCAACTTTGATTGAGATCTTGTAGTCGCCAGCGACTCCAACAACTGTTTTTTTTTTTTTTTCCCCTGCATCCTCCCAAGGTCAGGAGTTTGGGGCTCAGGCGACAGATCCAGCCGAGTCACTGCAAGGGGAATCCTGCCTTTCCGGCTCCGGGAGCGGATCCTTCTTTGTTCCTGAATGCTGTGTTTAGCATTTTTAATAGGGCAATGGTCCCCTTTGGTGCATCTTCTGGTCCCATTTGTCTGTTGTATTTTAAGGTGGGGTTGCCAGCGCCGTATAAGCAGGCTCCATTTATGCCCTTTTTACCAGCAACACCTTTCGATGGTACTGGCACGACGCCGAGGATGTCACCTCTACCCCAGATGACAGCGTCGCCGGTTTCCGATAGATCTCGACACTCTACTCTGGCACAGAGTGTGGATTCGGCTCCTCCTCCACCAGTCTTGCCCTCTACTTTAAGGGTGTCATCGACGTCGATGAATTCTCTATTGACACCACGCTTGGAGTCTAGGCTAAGGTCTAGAAAGAAGGCCTTAGGACTTCTGTAAGAGCAGCAGTATCTAGAGGAACAACAACAACAGTTGGAAGAAGGAGAAATTCCTGGGCCTTTGTATGATTTCCAGGAATTAGATACTGCTAGTTGGTTGGATACATTCCCTGAGTGGGAGCTTTTATCCCCTGGAGGTGAACTCTTGGCAGAAGCTACTATCTACCATGGGGTGATTAGGAAGGCAGCAGAATTTTTGGACTTGCCACTGCCTGTGTCAGAGTTAAAAAACAACATTCTGACAGAGGTTCTTCATCCATCAGCTTCCTCTTCAGCACTCCTTCTCCCCTTCAATGATGCTCTGACAGAGCCTATATTAGAAATATGGAAGAAACCGGTCACTACATCTGCGGTTTCAAAGACTGTAGCCAAAAGGTATAAAGTTGCTCCAGGTGATCCACAATTTCTGTCCCAACACCGGAAGGCTTGGTGGTGCAACCTTCTTGTTCTTCACGGTCGGCTCCGGGATCATTCCCTAGAACACCATCTAATTGGGAGTCCAAGCGCATGGAGCAGTCTGCAAAGAAATGCTTCTCCTCAGGAAGCATGGCCTTAAAATCACTGAATGATGTGTACTGGGGAGATATATCTATACCCTAATGGATACTGCGAAGGAGGTTGTCCCTAAATTGCCGCAGGAAGTTCAGGAATGTTTAAGTGAACTGTTGCAGGACAGTCAAGCGCAGCTAAGCAGTTGATTCAGTCCGGTCTGGGCACTGCAGACTGAGTTGCTGGAGCCATGGGGACTTCCATTGCGACTAGGAGGCATGCTTTGCTCCGAGGTTCTGGTTTTTCATCTGATGTGCAGGTCACGTTGATGGACCTCCCAGTTGGTGATGCAAGACTGTTTGGGGCAAAGAAGGACTCAGCCCTGGAAAGGTTCAAGGACAGCAGAGCCACTGCAAAATCTTTGGGCCTTCAGTCTTCTTCATCCACGTCCTTCAGATCTTTCAGAAGATTCAGAGGGTTTGGCTGTGGGTCATCCTTTTGTGGAATACAACAGTCCCATGTCCAGCAGCCTACCATCCCCTTCTACAGGTCCTATAGGGGCTGTGGGAGCATTGGAATGCGAGTAGCCACACAGCCTCCCTCCTCATCCTCTGGGGGAATCCAGTCAGGGAAGCAGCGCTAGTTCTCACTCCATTTACCATTATGCCCTACCCGTAGGGGGAGGGCTGTTACCTTTTCTCCATGAGTAGGAGTTAATACCATCGGACTCTTGGGTGTTGAGCATAGTGGGAAACAGTTATGCTTTTCCCTTTTGGGAGTCTCATCTTCCATGACCTCCCCATCATTTTGTTCAGAAGAGCATCTCCTGTTGCAAAGGTGCAAAGCCTTTTGTTAAAAGGTGCAGTGGAGTTGGTTCCGGAGCAGGAAAGGGGTCAGGGATGTTATTCAAGATATTTCGTGATTCCCAAGAAGGATGGTCGATTGAGGCCTATCTTGGATCTGAGGATTTTGAATTGGTTTGTCAAACAGGAAAAGTTCAAAATACTGACCCTAGCACAGGTGCTTCTTGCGTTGAACAAGGAGGACTGGATGGTGTCTATCAACTTTGAGGATGCTTATTTTCATATCCCTATTCTGAAGTCACACAGGAACTATCTCCGGTTCATGGTAGGGTCGCAGCACTACCAGTTTGCGGTCTTTCCTTTTGGTCTTAGTTCTGCACCTCGAGTCTTCACGAAGGTGATGGCAGTGGTTGCAGTGGAACTCAGAAGGAAGGGAATATCTGGATTCCCTTACCTAAATGATTGGCTGATCAAAGCCGAATCCCCAGAGTTTGTGCTGCATCATTTGCAGGTGATAACCCAGTTGTTGTTCAACCTGGGTTTTACAGTAAACGTGCCCCAGTCTCACCTAGAGTCCTCTAAACGCCTCCTGTTCATAGCAGCAGTACTGGGCACAACGATGAATCGGGCCTACGCTCCTCCACAGAGGATTTAGGACATTCAGGCAATGATTCCGATATATCGAAAGGGAGTGACTGTTCCAACCCTCAAGGTCCTACGTCTGCTCGTTCTCTTGGCTTCCTGCATTTTGTTGGTCACTTGCGCACGTTTGTGCATGAGGGCTCTCCAGTAGTGCCTCCGTAAGCAGTGGTTTCAACACAAAGGGTATCTTGAGGCTTCAATAATTATCTCCATAGACGCTGCAGTGTATCTACAATGGTGGACTGTGGATGGCAACCTCTCTCGAGGAAGGCCATTTTGTCTTCTACCTTCGGTGACCACAGTCATAATGGATGCTTCCACTCTAGGGTGAGGAACTCATCTGGGGGACCTGGAGAGCAAAGGCCTTTAGTCTCCAATAGAACAGATGTTTCACATCAATCTGTTGGAATTGCGGGCGATACGTCTGGCTCTCAAGGCCTTCCTCCCATCCATTTGTGGTCGTTTGGTACGAGTCTTAACAGACAACACTACCGCAATGTGGTACATCAACAAGCAGGAAGGAGTAGGGTCATACCTTCTCTGTAGAGAGACTCTGCGGCTCTGGTCCTGAGCACAGGACCATCAGATTTGCGTAGTAGCAAACCATCTGGATGGAGGTCCCAACGTACTTGTGGACAGTCTCAGTCAGCACTTTTTGGCCGATCACGAGTGGCATCTCCATCCGGACGTGGTTCTTCACGTCTTCCGGATGTAGGGAGCACCTCAGATAGACCTGTTTGCCACTCACGAACGCTCACTGCTCACTGTTCTGCAGCCTCCAGTATCCGATGCAGGGGAGGTTGGGGGACGCGTTTCACCTGACCTGGGGCGACTAACTGCTTTACGCATTTCCTCCCATACCCTTGATTCCTCGAGTTCTGAGGAAGATTCACCAAGATTGGGCCCAAGTCATATTAATAGCCCCGGATTGGCCAAGAAGGGTGTGGTACACATACCTTCTTCAACTCTTACTGTGCCCTCCGCTCCATCTCCCTCACAGGGCAGACCTCCTCTCGCAGTTGCAGGTGCAGGTTCTACACCCCCACCTCCAGAGCCTGCACCTACATGCTTGGAGATTGAACAGGCAATCTGAGTTCTTTATCTCTCCCTCCAGAAGTGGTGGATGTTATCTTATCGGCCAGGCGACACTCCACCAAGACTGTCTATGCCAGTAGATGGGCAAAATGTGTTACTTGGTGTGGAGAGAGACAAATTGATCCCTTAAAGACCCATTTATCTAATATTTTGCAGGTTGCTCTTTCCTTAGCACAGAAAGGTTGCGTAGTTGCAACAGTGAAAGGCTATTTATCGGCACTGACAATTTTTCTTTGTCTACTTGATCAACCCTCTTTATTTAAGTCCTCTATAGTTTTTAGGTCGAAACGCGTTGGTGGTGATGGTTAGTGTTATACATGACTGAATTAAAAAGCATACAACCTTTCCTGGAGTGCAGCATTACAATTGCGACTTATTATGGCTCCGATGACGTCAGACGGAGTCGCAAGCAGAGCCATGTAATTGTGACGTCCTCGTCGATGTGGAGACCTAGGAAAAAAAATTCTGTTGAATGCTGGCGCATTGGGAGAATTCATAAGGTGAGGAATCCACAGGTGGCGACTGTATCTACCACAAAAAGCGTTTCCGAAGGTAAGTAACTTGTTCTTTTGGTGACAGGGAAGCCTCATGCCTTTCCGTCACCCTCATATGTCATTATGAACATTTAGGGAGAGATGTGGTCTTGTGAGACTGCAGACTTTTGAATCCACAGGACTTTAGTTCTAATACCGACCTTGACAACTGGTGGAAAACTTTGCAACTTGATTTAAAATCTACACTATAGAAATAACAATACATTCGAAAAATCCACATACACTTATGAAATACATAAGTCAGAGACCTAACAGGCTCTAGTTTTTAATAATTCACTCTGGACCATCACGGTTTTTTGACACAGAGCCTTCCGCATTGCTTTATAGTACAAGTGGTCCAGTTCATACAAACTCTCTGAGCCACTCCTGCCTCACTTTGGTGCCAAACCAGGTGGTGATGGCCCCACTCCCAGTTATTTTGCTGTTGCCATGTGCTTTTCTGTTCTCTTTGCTGGAATAACGTCTATATGGGGATACCATTTCTGTATGATTAACGTCTGTAAGGGCCCTACTTTCTCTTCATAGATGGGCGCTGTACTTATAGCTTAAACTGGGTTCACGATCTCCATCCCTGTTTCACCTCGGCGCACCTGCTGTATTCCAGGCTGTTAGTTTCAGTGACATAGGACTCAAGATCCATAGACTAGTGTCTCTGGCGCGCCCTAAGTCACTGTGGATAAAAAAAATGGATTAGATTGCAGCCCCCTGATTGAGCCAGTGACTTCCTGGTAGGAATACCAAGCACACTTAATTTAGTAAAGTTAAACACTAAACATAATGCTGTTGGTCTCGTATTGCAAGTTACCACAGCCTCTAGCAAAATATCTGAGCAAATTCCGGTTTCATCGTTTAGAAGAATAGCATGGTAGTTTTAAAGGTTGTTCCCCTGATGACTGAATCCATCATTAATTGTACTTTAGGATGCTCTTGGAGCTAGATGGTTGTGGATTAGTCTAACAATTCACTAACTCGTTTCAAATTCTGCATGATTTTTTATCATTCTTTGTGGTTGTGGATAAATACTATTTAGTTATATTCTGTTTAATTGTTTTCTCATTCTGTGTGGCTAAAATTCAGAATGCCGCCTCCACTTTGTTGGTTTCTTAACACATTGGTTGCGGATTGTAGAATAGGTGCAAATGCCTTTATGGAAACAGCATTGCTAGTGGAAACAGTATGTTTCTCACAGGTGTACTGCTCACAGTGGTAGAATGTCAAGCTTGCCCAATATCATAAAGTGTTTTCTATAGTAACTTGGTTTATCATGGCAAAGAAATATCAGGGTTTCGGGTTTAATTACCTATAGCCTCCAGAAAGGACAACAATCTAAGCTGCAGACATCCATCTCCCATAAAATAGCTGACAAAAGGGAAATTAAGTACTTTCATCAGGTGTGTTTTAGAAGCATGGGAATATTAATTCCGTCCTCCCCTAGCAAATTCTTGTTACTTGCCTCTGGTGAAGCAGTCATTTAGCTTACAAACCATGTATGTGTACACATTTTCCATTTTCGAATCCTTGCAAAAGTGAACTAATACATGCAATACGAATTAGTCCTTCCTAAACCCCGTAGAAATTGTTAATTGAAATTTAATTTATGTTATTGCTGTCCTTTTAAGTGCATTGTTCTGGTACTAAGAATGTGTCTGGTTACCTAACTAGGAAAGGAGTTACACTTGAACACCTGGCGCTTTGAAAGAGTTAGAGGATCCTATTCTGGATATTACCAGAAACAAATCCAAATCTGAACTGAAAGCATCTTTTGTAAAAGCCGTAATCGGAACTAAACATTCACATATCCTCTGCAGTCTTATAATACTAAAGGGGAGAAATAAAAGAGAAAAAGAAGCGCTCACAAAAGTACCAATATGAAGTAAACATAGAACAGAGTATTATAGCGTTGGTGCTCCAGGCCTCGGAGGAATCTCCCCAACCCCCATAAACTGTGAAAAACACAGCTATAATTACTAAATACTAAAGACTTGGGCACTCAATAATATATAACAATGTAGTATTAGAAGCAAATCTAACAAACACAGTAAAGTAAATCAATGATTAATAGTCCAATCGCTGAAAAGGTTTAAATTAATACAGTCCAGCAAAATTCGAGTTGATTGACGAATCCATCCTTTAATGAAACAGTGAAACAAACACCAACCCCAGCCAACACGTTTTTCGTCGTGGGAGTGGGTACTCCCCGTGACTTTGTCAAGGCTGTAAAGAACCCAAAATATGAAATATATGTAAATTATAAATATAAGATAGCAAAACATATCAACACATGTTTTGTATATCTGAAATTAGTAAACAACGCAAAAACTAAAGCAACCCACAGGACATGGGTTATCAAATATGCAATAATTTAAAATTGAGATCTAAATCCATAAATTAATTTTATAGCAAATGTCATAGCAAATAATTCCATGGTGAAAATCGCATCCATCTCAGCCCAGTGTGACGAGAGAGAAAGGAAAACCAAGGCAACACCCACAATCAACCACATACCAGTGAAAAAGAAAACTGCTAAGCTCTATAATAAAATAAGTGTAAACGACAACTACACATAACTCATCCCAGTGTCACCAAAATAGTAATATACTATAAACCGATAAACAGTCTCTCCAAATCGTGAAAGACCCAGTGAAAATTATCATACCTCGATTCAAATAAGAAACACGCTTAGTACTGTAAACTCCCAATAAACATGTGCCGAATCACCCATTTACGGCCACCCGGCCATGTCGACGTAAAGTTGTAACTGTATATACATGGCATCTCTGACAAAACAAGTAATATCGAAAAATCAATCAACACAAAGAAAACAAGTTACACTAAGTATTACATTCTAGATATAATTCCTGTATAGCACCAGTATTAATAGTATATTTACCTGATCCATGTATGCATATCCTATAAAAGACCGGAGCCGCGTTTAGCAGTTCCGATCATAACAGCCATTATGTGAAACCCGACTGCATTGAATTACGTCATTAAATAGCTACCTGCTGAGCCGGCGCGCGTTTAGCTAACAAGAAAGCGCGACTCGTAAATACACGTTCCAAAATGCTGGCCGATTACGGGCGCCATCTTGGAAAAATGAAATTCATCCAAATACTGCCACTAATATACCAGATCAAATCAAATTGCTACCACTACTTAAAATCAAAACATCAATCAAAATTCCAATATGTTACACACACAACCAATATGACCATATAATATCCCATGAAGGTATGTCATTATTCAGTCAATAGTTCAAAAAATCCAAAATTCACAAAACAAATGTGCCATAGTTCCCATCTCTCCTGTAAAACCCGGCTGAGATGGAACAATATAAACAATTAATAATATTGTCCTCTGAAAATAATCATGACAAGTGAGTGATAATACAACGTAGGCAAATGGAGAAGGCTATGCAATGCACAATTATTTTATGTACAGTTAAACTTAATCATACATGATCAAAGTACATTGCATGCTAATTATCTAATACATAGGTTATCCTAAGCACAAATAATTATTATTTCCATAAAACATAATGTTTAACGACACCGAGAAGACCCATAAATTAATAAAAAATAACTCAATAATATATAGTTCCTACAATCACTTAACATCCATCTAGAAAATATTCCATCTCATAATTTGAATTAAGCCCCATTTCTACCGCTCTAAGTTTGAGAATCCATTGACATTCCCTTTTCCTTAATTGTAACTCCCTATTTCCACCACGTGGATTAACTCCAACTGTCTCAAAACCAAAAAATTCAAAGGTCCATCTGTCCGTCTGATTCGGACATTGACTCATGTGTGTGATAATGGGATAACGCTCATCTCGATAAGTAAGAGCTCTATAGTGCTCACCAATTCTGACTTTCAGGGGTCTGATAGTACTGCCAATATAATACAACCCACATTTGCAAATTATCATATATATCGTAAAACAACTGTCACAAGTAATGTGGGTAGTAATAGGGAATTTGTCTCCCATCAAACTAGCAAAGTTGGTAATACCTGACTTGCTAAGCTTACACATACCACACCGGCCACATTTAAAAAATCCCTTATTGTGGGTAGTGAGCCAATTGTCATGTGACGAAACCTTAGGGTAACTTGGACACAAGATATTCTTGAGAGTTCTACCCCTACGAAAAGTAAACAGAGGTGAATCTGATAAAAGATCCTTGAGAGTTATGTCTGCCTGAAGTATATGCCAGAACCTCTTCATACATCTGCGTAGAGCCATTGAAGCAGGAGTGTAGTCGACCACACATCTAATATGTTTGTCCGAAACTATATTTCTGTGCTTTAGGGTATCTGCCCTGGAAATACGCATAATCTTATCACAAGCTTTATCCAAAACCCCTGTGGGATATCCCCTTGATTTGAATCTGGCTGTAATATCACGAACATTCTCAACAAAATCCGACTCAACACTACAGTTTCTTCTAGCACGTATCAACTCCCCATAGGGAATAGAAAAGATTTGATGGCGTGGATGTGCACTGTTAGCATGAAGAATTGAATTGCAGGCTGTACTTTTTCTATGCAACCGGCTTTCTATTTTATCTTGAAGGATAAAAAATTCCACATCAAGAAATGTAATATTGGTACTACTGTATTCCCAAGTAAATCTGATATTAAAATGATTGGAATTTAAAAACTCAACAAACTCATTTAGTTGAGTAACATTTCCCGTCCAAATCATGATGACATCATCGATATAACGACCCCAAAAGAGTATATGTGAATTCCATGTTTGTGCTTCTGAACCCCACACAAGTTCATGTTCGAAATATCCCATAAACAGGTTCGCATATGATGGAGAAAAGCGAGATCCCATAGCTACACCCCTCTTTTGACGAAACCATTTATTGTTAAATAGAAAAAAATTATTATCCAAGATCAATCTGATCATCTCCAACACCATAGTAGTATGTCCATATACACTGGCCGACTGACTGTGTAAAAAATAACGTAAAGCTATCATACCTAAATCATCATCAATGCTAGTATATAATGAGGTTACATCTAACGTCACTAAAATCATACCCTGTTCCCAAGTAATATCACCCAAGATACCCAAAATATGTTTGGTATCCTTGATGTACGAGGGGAGATTACTAACAAAAGGCTGTAAGAATATGTCTACATATTCAGACAATCTCTCTGTCGGACCACCCAATCCCGATACAATAGGTCTGCCCGGAGGTGAACGAGCATCCTTATGAATTTTAGGTAACGTATACAGACAGGGAAATTTAGGTCTACGTACCAATAAATATAGGTACTCATCTTCCCTAAGTAACCGTTGATCCAAGTAAGCTTTTAAAAATTTATTGATCTTATTTGAAAGAGCTGGTATCGGATTATAATGAATTTGCTCATAACAATCAGGATCCTCCAATTGTCTACAAATTTCTAAATTATAGTCTCGGGTGTTCATCACCACAATATTACCGCCTTTATCTGCCTCCCTTTATAATAATATCCTCACGAGTACATAGGCTTTTCAGGCACTCCAATTGGTTCTGAGTCAAATTATTATGCTGCTTCCGATAGTGAGCCTTGTTACTATGTTCAGCCTTCAAAAGGTCCTGCCACACCAATTTGAAAAAAGTGTCAACGCTGTTACCTCCACTCAGTGGGTATCCACCTGGATCTAGATTTTAAACCACTTGCTCTAGTCTCTGGTACCACATCCAAATCTTCCAAAATCTTCGTAACCTGCAGTCTTATAACCAGGAGTAAAATAAGTAATGCTAGGTTTTGTTGTTTACTATTAATCTTTTAAATATGTACTGCAACATATCCAAGGCATGTAAATATTGAAGTAAAATAATAAACGAAAAACTTACTTTTCACTTCAACAGTGAGAAAATTCTACCACAAAAATACTATAAATCAACTAAACATAAATGTTGTGTTAACTCTTTATCGTATTTTGTTGTATTTACACGAAAGTAGTTTCCCATTGTGATCATCCCTTCTTTAAGGCAAGTTACCTAAAAAAAAATCTTCCATTGCCCAAAACTGTCTTTTCCTTTTTGTGTTGCAACTTTGCCAGTATGTGTGCATTTTGCTTGCCAGTGCTGTTTCGAAGGCCAATTTCCCGTGTTTAACTATTTTTTTTAATAGAAAAGCATCCTTTTTGTTTTACATAGTAGTATTTTTTTGCCTTTGCAGTTTCCTTTCTCATCTGTGCCTCTAAATCATAAAGTTCAAATCTCTGTCCTATTCTACTACTCACAAATTCACTCCTCCCTCTTCTGCTGAATTTAATTGTGAAAATGTGATTAACGCTTAATTTTACTAACTTTATTTCATTGAGTTGAGTGGATCTTTATTTATGTCACTTGACATTTTTGTAGTACTTTTTTTTTTTTTGTACAACACCCATTAAAAGTCTAATTAACAAAACTCTTTCTGCTGGCCAGTCAGTATCCATTCTGTTGGTGTCAAAGAGATTCAAGAGTCATCACTAGCTTATGTTTACAAAATTAACCCGTTTGCCTCTTCATATAGTTCCTTGCTTCTATATCAATCAGTCTGTAACTATTGCAGGTTCTTGTCCCTCTATACCACAAACACATATTTTGTTAAATATTTTGAATATTCTCTTTCACTGCCCCTGATATTTGGTCAAAATGTAAAAGAGAATTTGTGAACAATGAACGCTAGATAAACTATTGTATTGCATATATCCGAGTTTGCAAATAAACCCCATGAAGGGCAAAGGTTTCAGCCCCAAGATCTAAGGTAATTTCATCTGTGTTGTTCAGAAGTGCTTGCTCAACATCTGTGTACAAGTAGTTTTTTTTTCTCCTACAATGTAGATGTAGTGTTATACACAGCACTTTACAATGTTTATTCATAAATATTATGGGCCTGATTATGAGCTTGGCGGTCCGTGGACCATGATGCGTCGGTCTGATCGCCATCGGCTTGGTGGTCGGAACAACATATTACGATGCATGCGGTCCGTTAGAGGAAAGACAGCCGCGTCCTGTTGGCAAGGCCAGGGAGCGCAGACCGCCACAGTGGTGAGGCAGGCTCCACAGGCCAACAGAGGCAGTGTTTCCGCTGGATACATTATGATGTTGTCTACCACCAACGTGACCGTGGCAGTCCAACCACCACGTCCCAGCAGGCGGAAACCGAGAGTATAAAGGAAGCACCACACCTGTAGACAGCGTTGCAAGTCCTGTACTGCCAAGGAGCCCATCACACACTTCTGGCGCCGCTGTTGCTCATAGATGGAGCCCGAAATCCATGCCGCCTTGGATGCAACTGATGGCAAATACACACATCTACCTATGTCATAAAGCACAACAACAGATCGTCACGCCGTCATCCACATGATATTGGGCTTACGCTACGGACACCAAGTCCACTTGACATAGTGTCCCGAGTCGGAGTCATTAACAAAGAATGGCACATAAACCGCTTGGTTGGGGTGGGGTCCGATTTGATATGGGTGGGTTTGGAAGGGGGGCTTTTTCTTCAGAGAGGTGGTCTTCTTTTTTTGGTAGGGAGGGGTATCAGTGCTTGCGAGGGGAAGGTGTGATGGGGAGGGCTTTGATGTGGAAGGGATAGATTGGGATGTGGGTGGGGGGGGCTCTCTCTGGTTTGGGAGGAGGGTTGGAGGCAATAGGGGAAAGGGCAAGGTCAAAGAGGAAACACTCCTTGGGAAAATGGGTATAGTCGTCAGAAGAGGTTGGGGATTTGGAGGTGGAAGCGGTGGTCTTATCTGTGGGTGTTGATGCCTTGGGTGTGTGCATGTGTGAGGCATTGCTTGTGTTTGGGTGGTGTCTGTTGCATATGTGAGTGTGTGTGTTTTCATGTCTTGGGGGCTGTGAGGTGGAGGTGCTGGTGGTGATGTCTGTAGGTACAGTGGATGATGTGGATTTCTATGTGTGTTGGGGTGCTGTCTGGGTATGGTAGATGTGGTGGATGTGTCGGTGTGCTGGGGTGGAGCCTGGAGGTATGGTTGATGTGGTAATGTGTCTGTGGGTGTTGTGGTGGTGTCTGGTGGTATAGTGTCAGAGGTATGTGGGTCCGTGGGTTGAGCTGTTGTCTGGGTGTATGGTGGATGTGTCACTGTCTGTTGAGGTGGTGTCACATGGTGGGTGTGTGTGGGCCAGTGGGAGTGGTGGAGGTGTCTGTTGAAAGAGTGGCTGATGTGGTGCCTGTGGGTGAATGTGGAGTGCCTGCGTGTCAGTGTGTCTTCCAGTGCTTGTGTCAATGTGTGCTGCTTGTGTTGAGGTGGGTGCATGCGGATGTGTCTGTGTGCTTGGGACAGGTAGCAGAATAGGGAATGTTGATTGGGAAGAGGGAGCTGGTGGAGGGAGATTTGTGGGGGGTGGATGGCTGCTGTCAGTGAGGAGGCCAGGGCCTATAAAGATCTTTGAAGGCCAGACTTATCACTATGAATGCCTTCCAGGAAAGCATTTGTCTGCTGAAGTTTCCAAAACACTGACATATGCTTTTTTCATACCACCAGATGCATGAGCATTGGGTTCTATTGGGCCCTGTGATCTGGAACTATTGCACTGCCATCTGTCTAAATCTTGGATTACTTTGGTGTGGTATGTGATAGGGCTCAAGCTGGTGGCCTCAACCACTTCCATGTTTGTCTATTCTACAGCACAGTGTCTGGGAAATCCTTTTCTTCCGTTTTCTGGAGGTCTGTACCTGTAAATATGTTCATTTACTCAGTCTGAGTCAATCATTTTTGATTTCCAATAGTTTTGACATGTTGACAGCCTATGTGCTGAACTGTGCGATAAAATGTTTAGTTTGACCAGATACTTGTTTCTATGAGTTTGTGTCGGATGGTTGTAATCCTGACCTGAAAACTATGTACATGCAACATATACCATCTTGAACAAGTACCTTGGATCATCACCATATGGTTCACAAGGTCTGACACATCTACATGGCTAAATATGAAATCAAAATCAGCAGACAATGAGTTGGTGATGGGTGATGTTATTGTGAAGCTACGACTAACGGAAAATATATGTGACATGACTTAACCAAAAAAAGAAATGTGAAAGGGTCAGTCATGGTGAATGAAGTCATTGGAGTAGATGCCATACCATTGGAAGTTCAAAGTCCAGAGTACTACTCTCATTGGAAATGGAACGTAGTTCAGGATCAGTCCACACAGTGAATGTGAGACACACAAAGGAGGTCCTTAAGGAAGAGGGTTATTGCTGGCAGTGGTGGGTGTCTTGCTATCTGCACCTCCTGGATTCTTTGCTGGACGTCCCTGCTTGCAGGGTGGGGGGGGGGAGATTAGCTGCTACAGAGGCATGGGTGTCTTTGGCTCATTGTTCCTCTGGCAGGGCCTCCCTTCCTCTGTCACCGATGTTGATCGGCCAGCTGTTGATGAGCCAAAGGTAGGGGAAGATTGGTTTCAAAAAGCCCTGCTCGGGGTTGTGTGTATGTTCCTCAACAGCCCTGTTAGTGAGGCCATGTTGGAATTGTGGGCTTCCATTTGTTCACACATGTCTCTCTGTAGCCGGATTTCCTGGAGTTCAGTCAACACCTGGTCCATCATTCCTTGGGACTCCTGATAGACACCCCAAGACGTGGCTGATGGTGTTGTGGCCAAGAGAAGCCTCAGTG
The DNA here is from genome assembly GCF_031143425.1 of Pleurodeles waltl. Classification (NCBI taxonomy): domain Eukaryota; kingdom Metazoa; phylum Chordata; class Amphibia; order Caudata; family Salamandridae; genus Pleurodeles; species Pleurodeles waltl. The sequence continues at coordinate 484,101,484 of NC_090438.1, read as the reverse complement.
GGCTTCCCCCGCTGGCCCAAAGCATCCCTCCCATGCTTCCTACCCCCACAGGCCTGTGCCTTTGGCACATGGTGTCCTCTCCAACTTGGTCCTGGATCCTCAGTGTCCGCATTGTTAAGCTGCACCTCAGGATCTAGGACTAGGTGGCACAAGATGGTGGAAACTGTACTAGGTACACAGGTTGGGGGGGCAAACGGTTTCCTGTGATGTTGAAGCAACATGGCTGGGAGGTGACATTGTAGGCACAGTGAGACTCACTGTTGCTGTTTGACCAGGTTGCCCAGATGGGCCAGAACCGTCTTCCCTGTCCACAAGTCCAGGAGTGTTGTCATCACTGAGGGCTTCATCTAGGGTGGTAGTGGTAGTTTTTTCTGTGGCCTCAGTGTGCCCTGTAGCAGATCCACCTGTTGATGAAAAACGTACATTGTTACTGGTTGATTGGTGACCTCTACGTCCAATGGTTTTGTGTTACAGTAAGCAGGGACATTGAACAAAGTTAAGTTGTAGGTAATCCAATTGTGCCAAGTAACCATGGAATTGGGTGATTTGACATGATGTGTGAACATGCCAAACTATTTTTGACTCAAGCAGCAGATAAGATGTGCATGTCAGTTGCACTTTGGAAGAAGGCCTGAAAAAGACATCTTACCACCAGTGCAGCCAACACAGTGGCGAGGCAACATGTATCTTTGACCATTTGGTGGCCTAGTTGAGTGGGATGGAGGCAAACCCAGGACTTTGTTGTATATGTGACTGGAGTCATCATGTGCACAGTGCTTTATCAATGGGTCGGCTGCCAATACCAATCTGCTGATGCATCTTGAGGCCTTAGGAACACTTGTTGTACACACTAGGTAAGGTGTCATTCCTGTCCTCAATAGTTTCATCTTGGTTAGCAATTCAAGATGGAGCTAAGTAGACAGACACATCTCTGAGTTAAGCATGATCCGTATCTTGGTCACTCCCAGGTGAGTAAACTTCAATTGAGAGTTATCAAGCAAGGGTAGTTGGACAAGTGACCACTGGGCTGGCTGGTGTATGGAGTTACTGAAACAGGGCCTTCTGGGAGTTACAGTCAGGTCACTCTCTCTACTCCCCAGCACTTGACAAATGCTTGGTATTACATGTCTGTATGCAGGCTGCATTTAGGTTTGAGCATACATTTACATTTTGGGACATACAATGAATCCTGAAATGTTTGTTTGGTATTGTGAGATTTAGCCTTGACAGTGTTAAATCTCAGATACTCTGGATATTGAATGTTGGTGAGGTACGTGAACAAGACAGTGGCAAAAGCTGAGCTGTGAGCATGCATGACATGGCAATTTTGTGACAGTTTTTGCATTGTAACAGACTCCACTCCCCCAGGTATTCCTTTCAAACCCTCAGGTCAGGATGCAAGATGGGCAACACCTTATCTCCTAGGAAAAGAGTCTTAACAGGGTACTGGGAGGGCCACCGCCTGTCTTCTTGGCCTCCTGCTGGTGTCTGGAGACCAGGGAACGGAGCTTACCCCTGAGGTCGTTCCATCACTTCCTAATGTCCTCCTTTGTGCGCAGTGTGGTACCTACCGCATTCACTCTATCGACTATCATTTCCCACATTTCTACTTTTCTACTGAGAGAAGTGTGCTGGACTTGAGCTCTGAACAATTTTGGCTGTACTCTAGTGATTTCATCCACCATGACTCTCAAATCATCCCCTGAAAATTGTGTGTTTATTTTTTTAGATGTGACATGACTGAAAATTTAAGGGGATGAAAGTGACTAACTAAACAAGACAAGTTAATATGGGGGAAAAATGTTACGATGTGTGTGAAAGGTGTAAAATGGGATGGAAAAGATAGCGCTGCCTTATGAGAAAAAAAGTAAAAGAAATGATGTGTGGTCTGTCATGCTGTCATGCTGTGCTGCAGTGGAAATGAAAAGGATTGTGGTCTGTGAAGGGGTGTTTTTTTTGTAGTGTCTTTTGCAGGTGTGTCCACTTGGCCAATGTGTGTCAGCTATGCTGTTTTTGAATTAATCCTATGTGCACTTGTCTGTTACTTGGCTGAACGTGGACTGCGGTGGTTGACAGCCTTTGGTTGACCGCCACGAGGAGAACGCCATGGCGACTGTGTTTGTAATAGGCTCAGTGATTGGCCATGGCGCTGATGGCACTGTAGGTCAGACCTCCTACATCCAAGCCTCTGCTTTGCTGGCTGTCTGCCTTTTTTGCTTGGTGGACAGCAGTCCTGCCTATATGAATCCTAATACAGTGGTCTAGAGACCGCCGGCGCAGCAGTCTTTTTGGGACTGCCAACATGGCAGTCTGGGTGGTCCGACTGCCAGACTCGTAATCAGGCACGATGTCTTTACCACATGTTGGTGCTGATATGGAAGACTTTACAAATGTGAATTACTAAAAAAGTTAACTAACTAGATGAAAATTACCTATAAACCCATTTCATGAATCTTATTACAACTACTTCTTCTGTTCAGATACTCAAGTAAGCTTAATTAGCTTTATCTTTTAAAAGACATTTTATATTTTTAGTCCACATTTTAAAGAAAATTAGCAAACATACATTTAATTAAAATGGAATTGGAACGCTGAATAAGTAAACGTTGAGCAGTAAGGTTAGGTCAACAACTGTGCATATTGTGTATCAGCATGCTTGCTCTCTCTACTCCTTGTGATTAACAGTGTTCTCAGCATTGGTGCCTCTAGGAAGCAGGGTGGTTAGAGACCTTTACTATTGGTCACAAACATTTTTAGCTTAGATCCGCCTCTTGTTTGTGATAAATTCGAAGTGTTCAAACCTTAAACTAACAGAGCACAATCCACAAATCTAAATGTACTCATATAGGTTAACACTTAAAGTAAAATTTCTGGAACTCTGACAGGTATAGACTTCCAGGAGTACTCCTATTTCCCAAAGTCAGTTATATCACTAGGGGGAAAATCTCCATTAGTAAATCAAGAGGAAATGTGCTTCTGCACTGAAACATATTTTGTTTTGCTTCTCAGCTGGGAAAATGTTTTTTCTTCTACAAAAAAATCACCCATCTTCAGCCCAATTACATTTGAGGATGTCCTCTTCCCATTACAAACCTGGAAAGGCTATTGCGCCTTCCTTTGACAAAACCAGTTTTATGTGTGTTTCCATACTAGGAAATAACCTTACTAGACTAAAAAGGTATGGTACGAATGGTAGTTGCATTTGGAATTTACACCCATTCTGCAATGCCTCCTTTTCTACTCCTCACCTTTGCCTGAAATTGCAGTGGTGAAACGTCCACTGTCCTTTTGCACTTTAATTAAGTGTGCTTTGCACTTCAAAATTTTCACTAATCCTTATGTTATAAGTCAAAAGGAGGAATTTTGAATTGCAAATGGCTTTTTTGCATTTCACATTATATTCAGAAGAAATGGTGAATAGGACCCTTTTTTTTGCAAAGGTTAGCAGTTTATATTCAAATGTGTGTTTAATGTAAGTGCACTAAGCTTTCATTAAGCTCATACATCAACTTTTGTTGTTTCTACAGTTTGTGCACAGGTGAAAGACCAGGATGGACATGGACAGCATGCACTCAGTCTCTTCACTGCAAGCTCTTTCTAAATTGCTGACTCTCGAGCAGGAAGGCGAGGATGAACAATTTGATAGTAAGGTATATATCCTTATTTAAGAAATTTGTGTCAACATAAGCAGAATATCTTCACATTTATTTATACTGTCAATTGTAATTATGATTCATTTTAATGACTTTGAGAGGCATTTCAGATTTGTAGAGCCACACAACCTAGACAAGGAAACCAATGTAGCATGAAGGGCTAAGGTAGGTTGTAAATGGATTTGTTAATCAAGTTCCTGTCCTCCTAGAGATGCCACGTTCAGTGGCTTTTTTTGAGGCCCTGAAGATGTCAGTGCCCAGCTCATATAACTACTCTGAACCTCACAACAGACGGTGATCTTGACTCAAAACGTCACACAATCATGCCACAGATTCAGAACTTCACTGAAAGGCCATAGCTGCTCTTCATGTCTCTTTCCAGTTCTTAGTTGTAGACAGTGCCCTCAGTTTTTCTCAAGGTTCACATGGGTAAAGGCGCCCGGAAGTTAACACTGTCTTCTGCTTTGTGATACACTAATGAATGTAAAATTTTCTAGCTATCGTGAATGAAAGTTTCAATTCTATTAAGGACATGGAGGCAACGATCTTGCTTAACTCTTCCTTTATTTTCTACTCAGCAGCCTTAAACAATTGGTAACTTTAATGTTTTCAAACACTACAAATCCCATAATTCTTTGCAACAACCAGAAAACAACCATAGAGATACAGCCGCATAAATATGGTAGTCAGAAGGCTCTTTGTCTTTCTTTGAGCATACAGACTGACCCAAGTGTCTTTCAGAAGTATTGTTTTTATTCCGATCCTGTGAAGGAAGAACACAGACCAGAAAGGATAAATGTATGGATATCTGAACAGTTGCCCATAACAATCCATAAGTAGAAATCAAATGGACCATTAAGAACAGTATGTAATGTAAAAGTAATCAAGAACAGTACGTATTGTAAAGGTGTAAACACAACCCATCACAAATCAATAAACAGGTATGACATAGCAGATACAGAGCAAACAGATATATACTTATTCCAACGGCAAGGATTTGACAAAGTATCAGGAGGGTGAAAATCAAGAAAACGGATCAGGAAGGATAATCCTAGCCTCTATGTCCGTAATAGAATTAAAACTCCTTCGCAATAGCTAGGACATTTTACATTCTATGTCAGGACTGGAGGCTCAACCTATGCTACTTTACAGCTGATTGACTACAAGAACAGCCATGCTGAGAAACTAGCTTAAAGTAAAAATATCCTGACTGTAGATTCTGAAGACTGCTGCTTTGAGGATATCCTTGAGTCTGCCTCCCAAAGAAAAATCTTTCCAGGCTGTAGGACCCCTTGTAGAGTGGGTGCCAAAAGAAGGATGCATCAATCCCCCGCTTCCTGAAGAACCCATCTGGCCCAATAAGCAATGGTAGGAGATGGAACTAGTTTAAAGGGCTTTTTGAGTGAGAGGAACAACTGAGTCATCCCTGCTGGGTGATATTCTTCTGTCATATTCTCATAAGGCCACCTCCATTTTGTGAGCCTCAGCATCTTCCCTGTGTCCTAAAACAGCCCAGTGTTCAAGGATGGCTAAAAGACCTATGTAAAGAGCCCCCAGACTTTTCTGGGTAAATAATATTTGTTCAAAAGTGTTTTTTCAGCTACCCGTGCCTGTTTTACTGTGGTCTCTCTGTGTTTCAGGCAGCTTGGCCTTTTAAAGTGTTGGTTTTTTTAAATTTTGTTTTTGCCGTGGCTGTGTGAATTACCTTTCTAGTTTGTGGCACATGACTTCATAACCCCCCCCTCCCCTTTTCTAAGTAAAAAGGCTACATACATCTTGCAGAGTGTGTTTTTTAGGAGACTGTTTAATCTGTTTCTGTGATTTAAATTGTGTCTAGAAACGGTCTGCTCCCCCTTTTTTTTTTTGCCTTAAAAAAGCCACATTTCTGAGCGCGCGGCAATCAGTATTCCAGTGTTTGTCTTTTAAACAATCTCTCCCTTACCTGGAAAGTAGACTCTGCTAGCTTGGAAGTGTGGATTCAGCCTGTCTGTATCCAAGGAGATTCTGAATAGAGCAGCAGCTGCCTCCTCCCTGGCCACAGGGACTGGACTTCAGTTAACTTGCTCCTTATATAAGTTTCTATTGGTTGTTGCATATGTTGTTGTGATAGGTTGTTGGGATCTGGTCATTCCATTGGTTGCTGGCTCCAGGGCTGGGGCTGTGATTGGTGGATAGGGCTGAACTTCTGATAGGTTGCTGTGTTTTAGGGCTGGGGCTGTGATTGGTGGTCAGGATTAGGGGTATGATTGGTGATTAGGGCTGGGTATACCATTAGTTGTTTGAATCAGGGTTAGAAATTGGATTGGTTATGGTTAGGACCTGGTTCCTATTGGCCAGTAGGGCTACTTAAGCCTAGGACTCAGCGCGTCTCAGCCTGGGCGTCGAGGCAAAGGGTGGAGAGGACAAGGGCAGTTGCCTGTTCAGGACTGGTAGGGCCTAGGGCCTAGCTCCTAGGGCCAGAAATGCGGCCCAATTCACTATGGACCAGGATTGAGTTCAGTCCCTACACATCCATCAACATGCAAACACATTCTCTGCAAAGACATCCAACTCATGCATCACAAACTGACCGCAGACAGATTGCAATGTCCCATCACCCAACACGATACCCATTATACAACACATATGCACATATCCTCCACAACTACAACAGTCAAACACCTGCATTCTCACAACAAACACTACTCTGTCCACTCCCACTAACACAACCTGCCATCACCCACACGACACAAAACCACAGTATAAATTTCTCTGTCTTCCAGATATACCCTCTCTGCTCATACTAACCAACAACACTATCCGCTGTTTGCTCCACACAGACCACCTTTCATCATAACAATGCCCAAACCAAGCCTTCCAACACACAATCTACAAACACCCTTCCCCTCTCTTCACCAATTACACACAACCATACAATCCACACATTTCACTCCACCACACGTATTACCTCTTCCAGGCATCGCAACTACCACTAGCTCCCCTAACAAACACATCCATCACCTCTTACACACCTCGTACATTCATCTCCAAAATACATCAACACCCCATCTAACACTCTAATTCTACTCACCAACACTATTTCACATACAAATCCCTCACCAAAAACAACTACACCAATATCCCCTTTCACTATTCCATAAAAACAATACAGACCACACACATCAGCACATCAAATCAACACAAACTTTAATTACGCTTATCATCACACCCACTCCCACCTCAGGGCTACACAAAGAATACAAGTCCCATCCTATCTTTACCCCTACTTCCTCACTGTTTACAAACACCTACCACAAGCACCCCAACCCAGCAACTTTCATTCAATCTCCTTCCTCCATTGCACAATTTAGAGCCTTACATCATGATCCACATGCTCCTCCACCACCCCAACTCATACTCCATCCACACTAAACAGACGTAAACAAAATAAACATGCCACTCTTGTCTATTACATAATAAGACTACCCTACAAAAAACAGTACACGCTTCATGTCTCTCTCAGCCACCAAATCCACCACCCACACACACAGACCCAACAAAATGCCTCCTTAACCTGCTGGAAGAGGAACACCATATTGAAAAGCAAGACTATTGTGAGCCTCAAACAGTTATCAGAACTAACAACACTCCTGCTTCAAGCTCATATTATACTACTTACCCTTCTCCTAAACAAAACAACACTACCACTAACACAACTTTTCTAAACTGCTACCTCATAAATGCTCAATCACTCTAAAAGCAACAAGCACCACTTCTACGACCTGCTCACAGACACACAACCGAACTTACTATTCATAACTGAATCCTGGTTGGGAGATGACATGGCCCCAGTGTTGCAGGAAGCCCTTCCTCCGGGCTATCAAACCATCACACAAAACCGTATAGGCAAGAGAGGAGGTGGACTAGCTATTATATTGAAACAGTCAATGAACCTCAGTAAAACAGACAACATCTCCATACAAGGTTGTGAAGCCCTCCTCACTAGATGCCACCCTACTCCAACTTCCTCCTGCAACTTTCTCCTCCTTTACAGACCTCCACCTAACAACTCCACATTCCCAGATGCTTTTCTAGATACAGTCTCAAACCTTATTACTCTATACTCCAACCTACGCATTCTTGGGGATCTAAACATTTGGTTTGACAAACCCAATATGCCCCATCCAAAAGCTATCACCTCTGGCCTAGTCGCATTGAACCTACATCAGATTGTACACAATCCCACACACATCGCTGGACACATCCTAGATGTCATTTTTGCTAAGCCTGAACTAGGTACCATTCATTGCATCACGCCAGTCACTTGGTCAGACCACCATTTGATATCTTTCCGATATAAAACTCCACAAATCAACACACCCCACAACTACTTACATACATGCACCTATCCACCATGGAGAAAACTCAATTTTGATGACTTAGAAACACAACTAACAGCCAACACAGATCTAGATACAATTAATTGTGTTCCAAAACTTTATGAATGGCTACAGGAAGCTTTTCATATCCTAATACCACTCAGAAAAACTAAACACAACAAAAGAAAACCAACACCTTGGAGAAACACAGAACTTAAAAAGATAAAGCAACAAATCTGAAAGTTGCAGTGGACCTGGCTCAAAACAAACAGTCAAGACAAACTTTAGCTACACAAACTTAACAGAATATACAAATCATCAGCCAAAAAGGCTAAAAAAAAGGTACTACTCAGACAGAATTAAAAATGCTAAATCTACAGCCAAGGAATTTTGTAAAATTCTCAATTAATTTCGAAAAACCTACATGCATGGAAGGAAGTCATCCCACTACTCAAGATTTCACAAACAAATTGGCAACTCACTACACAACCAAGGCAGACACATTGGACTCCTATTTAAAACAGAAGAAAACCAACAGCACCAACCCCTTTCCTAAAATACCCTCTAAGAATAAACCAACCCAGCCTCTACAGTCCTTCCAACAAATATCCCAAGGTGAATTTATGGATTTGGTCAAAGCAAGCAGACCTTCCGGTTGCCCTTCTGACCCTTCAAGAACATTCTTCGATCTTCTTCTTCTGCCACACCTGTAAGAAGAATCATCAACAACTCTTTAACTACAGGAACTTTTCCTGTAGACCTGAAAAAGGCATACATATGACCGTTATTAAAGAAAACAAACCTAGACCCGCAAGACCCCAACAACTGCAGACCAATCACAAATGGACCTTTCCTGGGCAAATTGATAGAAAGAGCAGCATTTGCCCAGATGTCACAATTCATTGAAGACAATACTATACTTTCAGACTTCCAAACTGGTTTCCGCCCAGGAAGAGGCCCTGAATCGGCAATCATAGCAATCTGGAATGATCTTAAAAACACAATCGACCGCAATGGGTTTGCTGCACTATTTCTCTTCGACCTCTCGGCTGCCTTTGATACTGTTGACCATGACACCCTAATTCAAAGACTCCACGAAGCCGGCATATAAGGGACTGCTCTCAACTGGATTACTTCCTATCTTCAAAAAATATCTAATATCATCCACTCGCCGCCCTTCTCGTCTAAACCCTGACTCACAAAAGCAGGGGTCCCCCAAGGATCAATCATCTCACCTTTTGCTTTTCAGCATCTACATGATCTCATTACCAGAACTGATCAATGATTTTCATCTCATATGCTACAACTATGCAGATGACACACAAATACTACTTAAATTAGAATGCCCCAAAAACATTGAAAACTCAGAAATCTTCAGTTGCCTCAGAGCCGTTGATCAGTGGATGACCTGGAGCCATCTCAAAGTAAATATCTCCAAAACAGAAATACTCGTATGTGGTGACTGGAAAAGTTATGACCCTCTGTGCGTCTGGCCTGACAGTCTTGGACCACCTCCTCAATTATCCAAGGAAGTTATAAACCTTGGAATCACCATCGATTCCAAGTTAACTATAAATGCCCAAGTGGACAAATTAGCATGAACAAGCTTCATCACCTTGAAGACTTTACAACGCATCTTCCCCCACCTCGGATTTCCACACAAGGTACAAGCTACTATCTCGCTTGTACTATCCAAACTGGATTATGCCAATGGCCTGTACCATGGATCATCTCTATCTGTTATGAAAAAATTACAACGTATTTAGAACTCTGCAGCCAGGCTACTATTACATGTAAAGCCGCAAGCCCACATCTCCTCTGCCTTGAGAGCATTACACTGGTTACCCGTTGCCAGAAGATGCACTTTCAAGCTGCTTTGTATCACCCACAAAGCTATACATGGAACAGGACCGTTTTTTATCAGAAACAAAATAACCAAATACATCCAACAAAGAAACCTCCGCTTAAAATTTGGCACCCCGCCTTAGAACACCACCATACAAGAAAAAGACTACAAGTGTCACATCCTTCTACTTTCAAGCAGCCAAACTATGGAATTAATTACCCCCAGAAAACTACTCAAGAGTTGTCTCTTTCCTTCATAACCACCATATTCAAACAACTATGGACTGCATATGCCTATGTTGATAAATATAATCAGAAAAAAATGTCTATTTCCAGTTATGTATAGTTCTTTAGAAAATATGTATCACTACTATGCCATAACAATAAAAAACACACACACTCTTTAAACCTGTTTGACTAAGTATATTTACCCATGGTTCTAATTATATATTGTATGTACATATGTGTGTGCATGTGTGTGTATTTATGTGTGTGTGTGTGTGTGTGTGTGTGTGTGTGTGTGTGTATATATATATATATATATATATATATATATATATATATATATATATATATATATATATATATTTCTGATGGATACACCTACCTGTGGATTCCTCACCTAAAGAATTCTCCCCTTGCGCCAGCTTCAACGGAAATTTCTTCTAGCCCCTCACGTTGACGATGACGTCACAATAGCCCGACTCCACACGACACTGTATGACATCATCTAGGCAATAAGAAGCCCTCGTCGACGTGCAGACGTCAGTTCCATTTTTTCCGTGCCTTCGAATAACGGTTTTTCTTCGAGGCTAACAGGGAGCTACAGTTGCGCATCTGTAGTTACAATGTCACAGCCAAGAAAATCTGGCTTTAAACCTTGTAACCAGTGTGGGGGTCGGATGTCGGTCACTGACCCCCATGAAAATTGTTTATGGAGCCTTAGTTCCGACCATGAGGTCGAGTCATGTGGTTCCTGCCAATGCATGAACCCTAGGGCGCTTAAAGAAAGAGAGGCTAAATTATTCCTAGCCGGTTCCAAGAAGGGGAAGGAAAGGCGACATCAGAGAGAGTCTTCTTCGAAGACTCATCGTCGCCATGGAGACTCTCGGCGTCGTCACGACTCTCGGCGCCGATCAAGTAGAGGTCGGTCCTGGTCCAGATCCAGATCTCCATCTGCTCGGTGCCGTCCGACGTGGGATATTAGCTCGACCGTCACTCCTCCGCCTCCTACGACTCCGGCTTCTCCGACTTCACCTTTGTCAGTGTTTGAAGTCGAGCCTCTTCAAGAACTGGTGGCTTCTCCGGGGCAGGAAATGCCTGGTCCATCATCGGCTTCTATGCCGGTGCCGACTCCGCAAGCATATCCAGCTTTCCCGGCGCTGGGTACGGATCCTGCGGCATTTTTAAAAAATGCTATGTTCAATATTTTTTCCACCATGGCGCCTAGTGGAGGGCATGCGGGTCCGTCAGGCCCTTTGGCTTTTAATTTGGGTGCTCCGGCTCCTTACAAGCCAACACCCTTCATGCCATTTTTGCCTTCTGGAGCCGCTAAGGCACCGATGCCCTTGGTGTCGCCCAGGAGACCTGTGACGCCTACAACGTCCGGCGTTGGATGGATCCGAAGAGCGGTACCGGCGAAGATCTTCGGCGTCAGCCGACGCCGGGACTCGAATCCAGGCTTCAGTCCAGAAGACTGGCTTTTACGCCTCCTGGAGGAGGAGGAATATAGCAGACAACATCTGGAGGAAAGCGAAATCTTAGAGCCTTCAGGTGATTTTCAGGGCCTGGATACTGCAAGTGGTATTGACATTTCCCCTGAATGGGATTTGGCTTCCCCTGGGGAGTATACTGAAGAGGCTGCCTCTTTCATATAGTAATAAGGAAGGCTGCAGACTTTTTAGATCTTCCTCTTCCGGCTGCTGAGGTGAAAAGGAACCTTTGACTGAAGTGCTGCATCCGGCTTCAGTGGTGGTGGAGCCTCTCTTGCCCTTCAATGAGGCTCTCCTGGACCCTATCAAGGACATTTGGAGAAAGCCTGTGACTTCTACAGCTGTCAACAGGGCAGTAGCAAGGCGCTATCGTGCGGCTCCAGGTGACCCGGATTTCCTCTCAAAACATCCAACTCCGGAGAGTTTGGTTGTTCAGGCATCGTGCTCCTCCCAGTCATCTCCTGGTTTGTTCCCCGGGACCCCTGCGGACAGGGAGTCGAAGAAAATGGACCACGCAGCGAAGAAGGCCTTTTCTTCATGCAGCATGGCCTTGAAGTCGACCAATGCAACTTGCATTTTGGGACGTTACATTCATGCCCTTATGGAGGAAGCGAAAGGTCATCCTAACTTGCCACAAGAAGTGTTGCATTTACTAACGGACGCTCAAGCAGTGGCGACCCAGGTGATTCAGTCTGGGTTGGACACCTCAGACTCCGTGGCAAGGGCTATGGGTACATCCATAGTGTCGAGGCGTTAGGCTTGGCTGCGCTCATCAGGCTTCTCCTCGGATGTACAAGCAACTCTTCTGGACCTGCCTTTTGACGGAGAAAAACTCTTTGGGACAAAAGCAGATTCTGCTCTTGAAAGTTTCAAAGAGAGCAGAGCCACAGCGAAGTCGTTGGGACTTCAGGCAGCCACTTCCTCTACCTTTTAGGTCATATAGGAAGTTTAGGGGTTTTGGACGTGGCTCCTCCTTTTGTGGCAGGTTCCAGGCACCACAACAATCTGCAAGCTCCCTGCTTTACAGATCCTTCAGGGGCAGGGACAGAGTACGTACAAGAGGAGCCACCCAGCAGCACTCTGCCTCTTCCTCGGGAGGGGTGCAGCAGGGAAAGCAGCCTTAGTCTTCCACCACTCCCTGTTCACATGTCTCCGGTAGGGGGGAGACTTGCCCAATTTCTTCCAATGTGGGAAGTTTATAACATCAGACTCTTGGGTCATCGACATTGTGAAGAAGGGGTACGCTCTTCCCTTTCGGGAGTTCCCTCCCCACCCATCCTTCTGTTCGAAAGACCATCTTCTGTTACTGCAACATGAGGTGTTATCCCTATTGTCAAAAGGCGCAGTGGAGTTGGTTCCCGAGCAGGAGAGGGGTCATGGCTGTTATTCAAGATACTTCCTGATCCCCAAAAAGGATGGTCGGTTGAGACCAATTCTGGACTTGAGGATTTTGAATTGGTTCCTCAGGCAGGAAAAGTTAAAAATACTGACCCTTTCACAGGTTCTTTTGGCATTGAACGAAGGAGATTGGATGGTGTCTGTCGATTTTCAGGATGTGTACTTCCATATTCCGATCCTCAAATCGCACAGGAAGTATCTCCGGTTTGTGGTGGGGTCGCAGCATTATCAGTTTGCGGTCCTCCTGTTTGGTCTTACTTCAGCACCTTGAGTCTTCACAAAGGTGATGGCGGTGGTAGCGGCAGAGCTCAGAAGAAGAGGGATAGCGGTGTTTCCCTATCTAGACCATTGGTTGATCAAAGCCAAGACTCCAGAGCTCGTGCGGCGTCACCTGCAGTCGACTACTCAGTTGTTGTTCGACCTGGGTTTTTCAATCAATGTGCCCAAATCTCACCTGGAGCCCCCTCAACGCCTCCTGTTCATAGGGGCAGTACTGGACACAACATTGAATCTGGCCTTTCCTCCGCCCCAGCGGGTTCAGGACATTCAGGCGTTGATTCCGATGTTTCGAAATGGAGCGGAAGTTCCAGTCCTCAAGGTCCTTCGTCTGCTCGGTCTGTTTGCTTCTTGCATACTGCTGGTCAATCATGCACGCTGGCACATGAGGGCTCTTCAGTGGTGCATCCGCAGGCAGTGGTTTCAGCACAAAGGGGATCTCGAGGATTCGATCACGTTCTCCAGAGACGCTGCGTGGATCTTCAGTGGTGGACTGCGATCGGCAACCTGTCGCAAGGAAGGCCGTTCTCGCTGCCTCCGCCGGTGGCCACAGTTGTAACGGATGCTTCCACTCTAGGGTGGGGAGCTCATCTGGGGGACCTCGAGGTCAAAGGCCTTTGGTCTCCAGTGGAACAGAGGTTTCACATCAATCTGTTGGAATTGCGGGCAGTACATCTGTCTCTCAAGGCCTTCCTCCCTTCCATTCGCAGTCAGTCAGTCCAGGTCCTGACGGACAACACTACTGCGATGTGGTATATAAACAAGCAGGTAGGAGTGGGGTCGTACCTTCTTTGCAGAGAAGCTCTTCGACTCTGGTCCTGGCTTCAGGACCACAAAGTTTGCCTGGTAGCAAATCATTTGGCCGGAGTTCTGAATGTACGTGCGGATGTTCTCAGTCGACGCAGCTTGGTCGACCACAAATGGCGTCTTCATCCGAATCTGGTTCTTTACATCTTCCAGATGTGGGGGTGTCCGCAGATAGATCTGTTTGCTACTCAGGAGAACGCACAGTGCCCGTTATTTTGCTGCCTCCAGTATCCGGTGCAAGGAGCTTTGGGGGACGCATTTCAGATGTCCTGGAAGGATCAGTTGCTTTACGCGTTTCCTCCCATACCCCTGATTCCTCGAGTTCTGAGGAAGATCTGCCAAGACCGGGCCCAGGTCATCTTGATAGCCCCAGATTGGCCAAGAAGGGTGTGGTACACAGACCTTCTCCAACTCTCTCTGTGCCCTCCGCTCCGTCTCCCTTACAGGGTGGACCTCCTCTCGCAGTCGCAGGGGCAGATTTTACACCCCCACCTCCAGAGTCTGCACCTTCATGCCTGGAGATTGAACGGGGCAATCTGAGTGCTTTTTCTCTCCCACCGGAAGTGGTGGATGTTATTTTATCGGCCTGGCGACACTCCACCAAATCGATCTATGCAAGTAGGTGGGCTGTATTTGTACGTTGGTGTGGAGAGAACCGAATTGATCCCTTAAAGGCTCACTTGTCTGATATATTATTATTTGCTCTTTCCTTGGCACAGAAGGGTTGTGCAGTTGCCACAGTTAAGGGCTATTTATCAGCACTGTCGGCTTTTCTGTGCCTCCCAGATCAACCTTCCTTGTTTAAATCTCCACTTGTTTTGAGGTTTGTTAAGGGTCTCACTAATAGGTTTCCACCCACACCGTTTGTTATGCCACAGTGGGACCTTAACTTGGTATTAACATTTCTAATGGGATCACCATTTGAACCAATGCATTCTTGTGCTTTGCGTTTGCTGGTTCTTAAGACTGTATTCCTGGTAGCCATAACATTGGCCAGAAGAGTCAGTGAGCTTCAGGCTCTTAGTGTAGAGTCTCTATACCTTTCCTTCTTTAGAGACAAAGTGGTGTTAAGGACCAAGGCGGCTTTCCTCCCGAAGGTTGTTACACCCTTTCACTTGGGGCAGTCTATTACTCTCTCTTCCTTTTACCCTCCGCCTCATCCATCCAACGAGGAAGAGAGGCTCCACCGACTGGATCCACGAAGAGCATTGAGCTTCTTTGTCGACAGGACGAGGGAGTTCAGGCAAGATGATCAGCTCTTCGTTGGATACGTGGGGAAGAGGAAAGGCAGAGCAGTCCACAAGAGAACGCTATCCAGGTGGGTCATTCTCTGTATCAAGCTTTGTTATTCCTTAGCTAAGAAAAAGAACCACCTGTTGGGCTTCGTGCTCATTCCACCAGCGCTAAGGCTGCTTCTTCGGCTTTAGCTAGGGGTGTTCCTGTGGTTGACATCTGCAAGGCAGCAACTTGGGCATCCCTCCATACTTTTGTCAAACATTATTGTTTGGATTCTGAGGTTAGGAGGGATGGCCATTTTGCTCGCTCGGTGCTGCAGGATTTTTTGGTTTGACCATTCAGGCACCCACCTCCGGAGGTAGTACTGCTTTGGGACTCTATTCTTTAGGTGAGAAATCCATAGGTAGGTGTATCTATCAGAAGAATAAGTTAATTACCTTCGGTAACGCTTTTTCTGGTGGATACATTAACTACCTGTGGATTCCTCACGGTCCCACCTGCCTCCCCGTTGCCTGACTGGTCGTTCCACCAAATCTGTGGGTGAGCGCCATTGTCTTGTATATATATATGTGTGTGTGTGTGTGTGTGTGTGTATGTGTATATATATATATATATATATATATATATATATATATATATATATATATACCTGCTTTATGTATATAGTTATAGCATGTATATATCTATTTCTTTCTCTGGTTTTGATAATTCAAGTACACATGATTGAATTTTACTGGCATATTTAGTTTCTTATGATTTTTAGTGTAATAAATGTTGCGTTTTCACTTCTTTTGATGTGATTATGTTCTCTTCAAGGTAAATTTTCGCCTGTTCGCCTCTAAGGCACGTAAAAAATGGTGATAACTGACATCTGCACGTCGACGAGGGCTGCTTATTGCCTAGATGACGTCATACGGCGTTGCGTGGAGTTGGGCTATTGTGACGTCATTGTCGACGTGCAGAGCTAGAAGAAATTTCCGTCGAAGTGGGCGCAAGGGGAGAATTCTTTAGGTGAGGAATCCACAGGTAGTTAATGTATCCACCAGAAAAAGCGTTACCGAAGGTAAGTAACTTATTCATATGTATATGTGTGTATGTTCTGTGCTTGGCATGTTCGTGGGTCATTGCATGGCTCCTGGGTGGGTTGTTATATACTAGATATCTATGAATCCCTGTTCTCATCTTATCATACTTATCTACCCATCATCATATGTCATGTCGCTATCAATCTATCCTCCATTTCCACTCTGACTCATCCCAAATCCATTCTACTACTTTCATCTCCTAAATAACTCTGCCTAACCTCTTCCCTCCGCTTCCACATCTAACTCACCAAACCTTACTCTACTACCATGACCTCCCAAACAACCCTACTAAATTATCCCTCATTTATCTCACCCTGCTACTATGATCTCCCTAACCCTTCCACAGACTCTTCCCTCCTCCGTCCCTCTTTACTCATCCCAAGCCTTTGAGATGAGTAAATGAGGGATATACTCCCAATTAACACTTCTGGATTTCTTTCCTCCTCCACCCCTCCATTATTCCAGTCAATCTAACTAACTCTCATACCCATGGCTCAAATTAACTCATAATAATACTAAAACTGTACTCATATTTCCCGATACTAATCTATCACTAATTCTTGTTGGGTTCCGGAGTAGCATGCTACTCGCCAAAAAGCGTCCTCGTCAGGGGTAGTAAGCGCTATATAAATACTATTACAATACAATACAATAAGCCCCCAGACATCAGACCACACATAATTTGGGATGTTCAGGGCACCCTTGTATTGGATTTGGTGCATCTAGAGACTGTAAAAGAAACTCAGTTCAGAGTAAACATACGCGCTGTAATGCCTAAGGCATGAACGTCTGACACTCTTGCAATAGCCTAGGCATAATAACTTAGCCAACTTACCTGAATGAACCTTACAGAAAAGATATTGATTGTCTTCCCAAGACTGGAGCTATGTTAACATCCCAAAGAGAGAAGTATTGACGCTACGGTGGAACTGATAGCCAGATGTCTTTCGAAAGGTGACAGACAAGGGGATGTTTCCCTACTGGAAAGTTGTGAAGGGGCATATGGCGCGCAGAAATAGCCAGTTAGCATGCATTTATAGTACAATCTGCCAATCTCCTGTCTGCTAACTTGGACAGAAGATTAACAACCTGTACTACATCTCCCCACCACTGGATCTAAATCCTGTCACAAATACCAGCATGTACTCCTACGCCAGGCCGTTCAATAGCATTTGATTGGAGAGTCGTACCATGCTCGTTTGATAAGGGATGCAGCCTCCTCTGACAGGCCGGAGACTTCCCAGTGGCCCCTGTAATCCTCCAAACTGTCATAATTAGAGTGCCGTCCTGAACCAGAGGTTGTGCGTTGTCATGAGGATCCCTCAGCAGATGAAGAGTCTTGGGAAGTGAAATTTGAAAATCAATGGAACGATCCAGAAGAACTGGATACCAGGCATGCGACCTCCAAGGCAGTGTTACCAGGATCACCTCTGCTTTGTGTCACCTGACCAAAGCCGTAAGCCTGACAATCATCGAGAAGGGGGGAAATGCATACCCCCATAATTGGGACTAGTCCTGGAGAAAAGCATTGGACACCTCCACTAGAGGATCCAGATGTCAACTGATAAGCCATGGAAGTTAGTAACTGAGTCTGGATGCAAACAGGTCCACTTAACATGGGCCTCCCAGATTCATAATCTTCTGGAGGCGAGAGGGATCTAACAGCCAATTGCTGTAATCTTCAAGTGACAAGACTGCCAATCCAGAGTCTAATTCAGCCTCCCTGGAAGGTACTCTGCCATCACCAAGAGATTGTGTTGTAGACAAAAGGCCCAAAATTCTTTGCACATCTCCGCCAGGACCTTAGATCGAGTACCCCCCAGTTGGTTGATATAACGCACTGCGGAGACGTTGTCCATCTTCAGGAGGATGGAAAAGGGCACCTTTTGGGCTGCTAGACTCTGAATCGCAAAGCGTCCTGCCAGAAGCTCTAGACAGTTGTTGTGAAGGTTCTCCTCTTGGTCTGACTACAGTCTTCCTGCGATAGCATCCCCACAACGATCGCCCCATCTCATCAGACTTGCTTCTGATTCTATAACCAAATATATGGCAGAGCCGAAAATGGCACTGCCGTTCCAGGCATGCAGGTGATCAAGCCACCAGTGAAGTTCCTTGCGAGCTTCCGAACAAAGGGGTATCTCTTGAGCATAGGTCAGACCCCTTCTGAGGTGTTGGGCCTTCAGGCGTTGGAGTGTGTGATAGCCTAAGGGTCTGGGGAAAATCATCTGGATGGAGGAAGATAGGAGACCCAACATCCTGGCCAGAAGGCCAAGAGAGATCTTCTCATTCTTCAGCGTTTTCCACAGCTCCCTCTGAATTAAAGCCATTTTCTTCTGAGGTAAGCGAAGGTACTGTTGTACAGTATCTATATCAATACCCCAAGAACAGCACTCGTTGGGATGAAATGAAGTCCGATTTCTGACAATTTATGGCACCTCGCTCCTTTAATTGAGATCTCATCATCATCTTCAGCTGAGAGATGAGGGTGTCTCAGTTCTGATGCATCAGGAGAATATCGTCAAGGTACCCCTGACCCCCAATCCCCCACCCCTAAACCCATTTCCCCAGGCGTAACCATTCCACAACTGGCCTCATTACCTTGGTGAAACACCAAGGTGCTGAGCATAGTCCAAATGGAAGGTGTAGGAAGTTGGCTCTGTATGTACTATTCAAAGTAAGAAATAGCATGCACAGAGTCCAAGGGTTCCCCTTAGAGGTAAGATAGTGGCAAAAAGAGATAATTCTAATGCACTATTTTGTGGTAGTGTGGTCGAGCAGTAGGCTTATGAGAGGGTAGTGTTAAGCATTTGTTGTACACACACAGGCAATAAATGAGGAACACACACTCAGACAATTCCAGGCCAATAGGTTTTTATATAGAAAAATATATTTTCTTAGTTTATTTTAAGAACCACAGGTTCAAGATTTACAATCAATACCTTAAATGAAAGGTACTTCACCCAGGTATCATAGGAACTTTGAATCAGCAAAATAGCATGTACAGTTTTGGCAAAAATGGCAATAAGCTGTTTTAAAACTAAACACTGTAAATTTCAACAGTTCCTGGGGGAGGTAATTATTTGTTAGTTTTGCAGGTAAGTAAACCACCTACAGGGTTCAAAGTTGGGTCCAAGGTAGCCCCGGTTCCAGTCTGCCAGCAGGTAATTACCCGCGACTTCGGAGGGCAGACCAGGGGGGTTTTGTAGGGCACCGGGGGGGTACACAAGTCAGCACAAAAAGTACACCCTCAGCGGCACGGGGCGGCCGGGTGCAGAGTGCAAACAGGCATTGGGTTTGCAATAGATTTCAATGTGAGACCCAGGGGTCTCTTCAGTGAAGCAGGCAGGCAAGGGGGGGGGCTCCTCGGGGTAGCCACCACCTGGGCAAGGGAGAGGGCCACCTGGGGTTCGCTTCTGCACTGGAGGTCGTATCCCTCAGGTCCTGGGGGCTGCGGGTGCAGTGTCTTTACCAGGCGTCGGGTTCTTGGAAGCAGGCAGTTGCGGTCAGGGGGAGCCTCTGGATTCCCTCTGCAGGCATCGCTGGGGGGTGCTCAGGGGGGGGTCAACTCTGCCTACTCACAGGGTTGCAGTCGCCGGGGAGTCCTCCCTGTAGTGTTGGTTCTCCGCAGGTCGAGCCAGGGGCATCGGGTGCAGAGTGGAAAGTCTCACGCTTCCGGCAGGAAACGTGTGGTCTTTAAAAGTTCCTTCTTTGTTGCAAAGTTGCAGTCTTTGTGGAACAGGGCCGCTGTCCTCGGGAGTTCTTGGTCCTTTTAGATTCAGGGTAGTCCTCTGAGGCTTCAGAGGTCGCTGGACCCTGGGGGACACGTTGCTGTTGCAGTTTTTCTCGAAGTGGGGAGACAGGCCGGTAGGGCTGGGGCCAAAGCAGTTGGTGTCTCTGTCTTCTCTGCAGGGCTTCAGGTCAGCAGTCCTTCTTCGTCTTCAGGTTGCAGGAATCTAGTTTCCTAGGTTCTGGGGAGCCCCAAAATACTGAAATTAGGGGTGTGTTTGTTTAGGTCTAGGAGGGCAGTAGCCAATGGCTACCTTCCTTGAGGGTGGCTACACCCTCTTTGTGCCTCCTCCCTGAGGGGAGGGAGGCACATCCCTATTCCTATGGGGGGGAATCCTCCAAAATCAAGATGGAGGATCTCTAAAGGCAGGGGACACCTCAGCTCAGGACACCTTAGGGGCTGTCCTGACTGGTGGGTGACTCCTCCTTGTTTTTCTCATTATCTTTTTTTCGTTTTTTGACAAACTCCCAGACCATATATTTAATATAGCCACAACTGTACTTACAATGTCTAAGAATAGACTTAGACACTGTAGGGGCATATTGCTCATGCAGCTATGCCCTCACCTGTGGTATAGTGCACTCTGCCTTAGGGCTGTAAGGCCTGCTAGAGGGGTGACTTACCTATGCCACAGGCAGTATTTTGTGTGCATGCCATCCTGAGGGGGATGCCATGTCGACTTTGCCTTTTTCTCCCCACCAACACACACAATCTGCAATGGCAGTGTGCATGTGTTAGGTGAGGGGTCCCTTAGGGTGGCACAACATATGCTGCAGCCCGTAGGGACCTTCCCTGGTCACAGGGCCCTTGGTACCACTGGTACCTTTTACAAGGAACTTATCTGTGTGCCAGGGGTGTGCCAATTGTGGAAACAATGGTACATTTTAGGTGAAAGAACACTGGTGCTGGGGCCTGGTTAGCAGGGTCCCAGCATACTTCTCAGTCAAATCAGTATCAGGCAAAAAGTGGGGGCTAACTGCAACAGGGAGCCATTTCCTTACAGAAGGCAAGTGAATTTGTAAACTCGACCAACCCATTTGAATTTTAGAAACCATCTTTGCAGTGGGAAGATGGGTATGGTGAGGTGAGCTTCCTTTAGGTTGAGTCTCACTAACTGTTGGACCTGGCTTTTTGACAGGGTCATCCCCAAACTTTTTGCCTCCTTCCTCCTATTTTTTTATGACCAGTTGTTGTTGGCTTTTGAACTCTGGGCACTTTACCACTGCTAACCAGTGCTAAAGTGCATATGCTCTCTGTGTAAATTGTACTGTTGATTGGTTTATCCATGATTGGCTATTTGATTTACTTGTAAGACCCTAGTAGAGTGCACTATATGTGCCTAGGGCCTGTAGATTAAATGCTACTAGTGGGCCTGCAGCACTGGTTGTGCCACCCACTTCAGTAACCCCTTAACCTTGTCTCATGCCTGCCATTGCAAGGCCTGTGTGTTCAGTTTCACTGCCACTTCGATTTGGCATTTAAAAGTACTTGCCAAGCCTAAAACTCCCCTTTTTCTACATATGTCACCCCTAATGTGTGCCCTAGGTAACCCCTAGACCAGGGTGCTGTGTGGGTAAGAGGCAGGACATGTACCTGTGTAGTTTATATGTCCTGGTAGTGTAAAACTCCTAAATTCGTTTGACACTACTGTGAGGCCTGCTCCCTTCATAGGCTAACATTGGGGCTGCCCTCATACATTGTTGTAGTGGCAGCTGCTGATCTGAAAGGAACAGGAAGGTCATATTTAATATGGCCAGAATGGTAATACAAAATCCTGCTGACTGGTGAAGTTGGATTTAATATTACTATTCTAGAAATGCCACTTTTAGAAAGTGAGCATTTCTTAGCACTTAAATCTTTCTGTGGCTTCCAATCCATGTCTGTCTAGGTTTAGTTGACAGCTCCTTGTGCATTCACTCAGACACACCCCAAACACAGGGTACTCAGCCTCACTTTCATACATCTGCATTTTGAATGGGTCTTCCTGGGCTGGGAGGGTGGAGGGCCTGCCCTCACACAAAGGACTACCACACACCCTACTGGGACCCTGGCAGACAGGATTGAACTGAAAGGGGACCTGGTGCATTTCTTAGCCACTCTTTGAAGTCACCCCCACTTCAAAGGCACAATTTAGTATAAAACAGGGCCTCTGCCCTACATCATCAGACACTTGCTGGAGAAGAAACCTGAATCAGAAACTACATCCTGCCGAGAAGAACTGCCTGGCTGCGCAAAGGACTCACCTGTCTGCTTTCTACAAAGGACATCTGCCTTGCTGTTGGCCTGCTGCCTTGCTGAACTCTTGCCTGGCTGTAAAAGTGCTCTCCAAGGGCTTGGATAGAGCTTGCCTCCTGTTCCCTGAAGTCTCAGGACCAATAAGACTTCTCTTTTTCATTTGGACTCTTCGTGCGCCGAAAATTTCGACGCACAGCTTGCTCCGCAGCGAGAAAATCGCCGCACACCGACGCTGCTCGACGCAACGCCTACGGGGCGGCCGGAACTTTGACGCACGGCCTTGCATGGAGAACGCCGCCGACTTCCAGAGGGGAAATCGACGCGACGCCTGCCGTGAGAAAGAAAATTCCACGCACAGCCTCGTGGAATGACGAGGCGCAGCCGAAAAACAAGCCGAAGAATCCACGCACAGACCCTGGGACATCTGGTAATCCCACGATCCATAGAAGGAGACGGTCCGCGTGCCGGAAAACGACGCATGTCTTCCCCGCGTGAAAAATAACAACGCAAGTCCGTGTGTGAAGGGGCGCAACCGACGCACACACCATTTTTCCTCCAGTAGAACAACGCACGTCTCCCTGCGTGAAAAATAACAACGCAAGTCAGTGTGTGAAGGGGCGTAACCGACGCACACACCATTTTTCCACGCTTCTGCGGCCCTCTGCAGAGATTTTCCACTCCAAACCAGGTACTTTGTGCTTGAAAGAGACTTTGTTTGCTTTTTAAAGACTTAAGACACTTCATATCACTTTTTAGTGATATCTTTACAAATTCATATTGCATCTTTGATCGTTTTGACCTGCAAATACCCAGATAAATATTATATATTTTTCTAAACACTGTGTGGTGTATTTTTGTGGTGCTATATTATGTTATTGTATGATTTACTGCACAAATGCTTTACACATTGCCTTCTAAGTTAAGCCTGACTGCTCGTGCCAAGCTACCAGAGGGTGGGCACAGGATAATTTGGATTGTGTGTGACTTACCCTGACTAGAGTGAGGGTTCTTGCTTGGACAGAGGGTAACCTGACTGCCAACCAAAAACCCCATTTCTAACACTAACTAATCGCTGGGCAGAAGAATATCCCTGCGTAGATTAATCCCCTCCATCTTGAATTGATGGTATACTACCCACCTGTTGAAGCTCTTGAGATGGATGATTGGACAAAAACCCTTGTCTTTCTTTTCAACTAGAAAAATATTGCTCATAAACCCTCAGGGATGGAGAACCGAATGGGTTATTACACCTTTCTGTAGACGTTCGCAAACTTTGTGGTTCACCACCTGTGTTCCTTCCTGAGAGAAAACCAAGGGCCGGGGATCAGTGTGTTGTTGTGGGGTCCCATGCAACTCTGTATGAAAACCCTGAATGGGTTGAAGAACTATGCATCCTCTGTAATGGACGCCCACTTCAGGTTTGACCATCTTTACCTGCCCCCCCACACCTTGCGAGGGAAAGAAGGGTATTACTTACCTTAGGCACCTCCTGGTGCATCACTGGCTCCACGGAATGCTCCTTTTTTGCCATGGCATCTGCTGCATCCTCTAGAGAGGTAGAATCACCAAATCGATTGAGATCCTGCCACTGCATAGATCTCTTTGATTGTTTGAGCTCCCCTCTGTCTTCCGGCCCCTGCAACAATTTGCTAGCTTAAAACCTTCTTAACAGACTGCTGCACCTTCAAATGTATTTAGAGATCGGGTACGTTCTTTAATGAAGGGATCCCCAAAGAGACCTCCCCCTCTCCCCCATTCACCACAGGACTTGCCTCCGTAGTGGCCAACTCCCTCAACCGGGGCTCAGTTTTAATCAGAAGGGAGCGCCTCCGTTCTGTGGAAAGGCCACAATTTGCATTGCCCAAGAAACACAGAGCCCATTGGGCCCAACCTGACAGAATAGTAGGATCAATGGGATTGCCGGTTTCAGTGCCAACTTGTGCCATGAGTGGTCCCAAGATATCTAAGACCTTATCCTGGCAATGCTGCCAGGATCGGTCTAGACTTTTTTGGGGGGTTTTCAATAAACTTTCAAATTAAAGTAGCCATCTTGGAGTCCATCTCAAGTGTACAGGACACTTTTTTTGGCCAGGCATGGTCTAGGACATTCTGCCCTCGTACGTCTTAGTCCATAGGTTTGCATATCCAGCTGGCTACATAACATGTTACGCTCGCTGCAGGGTCCCAGTCCGCTTAGCAGGGGTGTTAAATGTCTTTCAGGTTAAGCATTCCCCGGCACCCCGGTGGAGTCCTGTTCACCATTGTCATCCAAGCTGATTTTCTTGGCGCCCCATCCTGGTCGCAATGGTCTGCTCAGGCCTGGTTCGTCTCCTGAGTCCCCATCAGGAATGTCAAGGGGCCTTTTCGGTAAGGTTTGACTAAGCTGCCCAAAGGCATCTGAGGAGGAAGTTGAAGCCTTGGCCTTGCCATCTGGTCTAGCCTTGGGTGTGGGTTCAGAGGTCACCAGAGTGTATGAGGGAGTTGCTGGCTTCGAACCTTCCCCAGCTGCGGGTAAAAATGAGGTTCAGATACCATTCGCTATAAGCTTCTGACTCAGGGGTTGTAAGGCATTAGCGACTGCCCTCTCCAAAGATACATCTGTACCATCTGCCAACTCCTCATTAGTTAGAAGGAGTGTTTGTTCCTCCTCCACGGACTCCCACACTTCATCAGAGTGATTGGCCATAATTAAACCAGGTGAGACTGTAAGGGAAAAAAACACTTGTAAATCTTAGGACCAAATACAAAACTTGCAGTAGGCAAGACTTGTTGATTTTAGTCAAATTGGTTTGGCCAACACTTCATGGTTAAAAACTACCCTCTAAATACTGGGCGGAAGAAAGCAATTAGCGATTCGCGGGAGGAAAACTGTTTTTTCTAGAGCCTAAGTGCAAACTTAGAAATACCCTCTGGGAATGTAGAAGACCTGTACTCTTCTGCCACTCATCTGTTGCTGAGTCAACCTTCAAGCGGAAGGGATTCGCAATGATGCATTGGAAACTCAAGAATTTTAGGAGTGTGATTGTGAGTGGAGCACTTCGCCTCAGCTTCCTAGAGATGCAGGCATCTCAAGATCCCCAGCCACTGTGAGCATGCACTTCACACGTCAACAAGGGCCAACAGAGCTTCAAAGGCAGAGTAACAAAGGTGCGGTCTCCTGAACTTGCGCCTGCCAGACAATGCAAGAAATGTAATAACCTCTGGAGATGCTGGAAAGGAACTAATGAACCCCCGAAAGACCGAAGGCTGCCACGAGGTAAACGGCTTCGGGCGGCTCCCAGCCTCCGCGCTTACAACAGTTATAAACAAACCAAAGACATGAAAACTGGGGCAAGCGTGCATATATGCGAACAAGCAATAAGAGGAAAACAACGATCCTAAGCAAAAAAACACTGAATATTGCTCACTGTTTAAGCAAAAGAAGAATTATGACAAAGCACTTATCTGGCTGCTGAGTAGCGATGAAAGAGGAAGTGCAACTCCTGACTACCATATTGATGGGACTGTATCTCTGATTGTTTTCTGGTTGTTGCAAAGACTTCTGGAATGTGTAGTCTTTGAAAATGTTAGATACCTATTTTTGAGGCTGCTGAGGAGAAAATATAGGAAGAGTTGAGCATAATCGGAGCCCCCGGTCCTAACGTAGAAGTGCGCCCATGGGCCATTGCACCTAAGTGCACATTCTGAACAGTTGAAACAGTTCAAACTGATTTAAGGCATATAAAAAGAAGGTCCATGCTCTCTGAGATGCCTCAGAACTGTGTCCTCTGCGTCCCTTACGTTCCTGAAGATTTCTCACACTTCTGTTAGTTCATCCTTCAGTTTTTTGCCATTTGTTTGCATCCAATGTTTCTTATGTCTGAGTTATTTTCTGGCTGAATTTAGGCCTACTGCCAGTCTTTCATTGTGTTTCCACTAAGCATCCTCTGTATCGGCCTTCTCACCGCCCTTTGCCAGTAGTGCCTATTGAATTGTTTTTCTACTCGTCTTTAATCATGCAAGATTTCCAAGATGATTTTCTTCACATCCATTTTAAAGATTTTTCTGTGGTAGTTCAGGCCATGCTACTTATCGACTCCCAGTGTTTGAGCTTCATAGGTAATTTTCAACTACTAGGTCTTACGTTGCCACTCGCATCTTCCTTCGTATCCTGTCTCTGGAGGAGACTTGATATTCTTCCAGTGCACAGCCATGTTGTTGATGTGGTTTTCCCTAATATGGCCATTCACATGCAGCAGAACTCAAGATTATCTAATTATTTGTATGACAAAGTAATGCTTGTCCAATAGTGGTGCATTCAGACTTGGTGATATTTCAATAATTGTGTCTCCTGCTAAAAGACTAACCATGTTTCACCCTTGTATTGGCAAGGGAAATTTCAGTGCCTAAAATAAGGTACTATGTAAACACTGTGAGAGCCTAGGGTATACATTCAGGCGAGGGAGAGCTGTGGAAGGAGAATGACTGTATGCCCATTTGAAGTCTAAAACACATTCATTATACAAAACATGCACAAATAGCGATATTGGAAAAGAGAGACACAGCTTTACCTCCCACGCAGTTGGGCATCTAATGTTAACACTCTGTTCAAATTTCTCAAATACTTATATATTTTCTTCATATTGTCCGGCGAAGGAGTATACATAGGACACAAACCAAAATTCAAGATAGTGGTGTTAACAGGTGGATGGCTTTCTTACGAGTAGAATAAAACAAGACCATGAAAAACGATACAACAAAGTAGTTTATAGGCACTGAACTAGTTTGATTTTGAATTCTCACTTCAGACATGTAAGTGAGGCAGAGAACATCAGAAGCAAGAAGGCCTAAGCAGCCTAGTTTAACATGGGCAGGTAAAGATTTCAGACTAAGTAATATTACGTTCAGTAAACGTGCAATATATCAACAAAAATCGCATGAATTTTCATATTTCCTTTTGCGCCTCTAGGTGCAGCCTAAAGCAGACTTATTGCCATCAATCTCTTAATTTTGCTTTCATAATCACCAGTCTGAGGGCATAATCCAATTACACATTTATAAGTACTGTAACTGCTTTCATCGTCTTCAAGAAAGGCCTATGGAACAAAGGAGTAGACAAAGCTTTTGATGTTGGTGAGATGATGAAAGATGCTCATGCAAATCTGGATGATCATGTAAATGAAAAATAGGGAAAGAAAATAGCAATTACTATTTAAAAAATATATATTCTCTTCCCCCAAAGATGACTTTAAGCAAGACCACATTATACTTGCATCAAAGTTAAGACCGCCATGTTTTCAGCGCTTTAACACTTTCTATAATATGATTTGTTTGCTGTCTGACACTAAGACGTCTTGGGTATAACAGCAGCACTCAATGCCTACTGTAGCACAAACCTCACACATGGCAGCCGGGACAAAATCCAGAGCTGTTCTGTTTGGCAATATGACAGTTCTTTGGGCTTCTAGTTGAGCAGAGATAAGTTCTGTCTCAGTCACTATTGAATTTACCACTTCTCCAAGAACTTTGGTACTAGCTTGAAATTCATAGATGGTCTGTCCTATTCCTTAGATGGTAAAGAGAATAGAAAAGATCAGGGAAGTTTCAAAGGTAGGGAAGGGTAGGCTTTCCAGGTGGATATTTATCAGGCGGCGTGACAAATAGTGGGGACCACGTGAGCAGGATAGCAGTTTCCTGACTAGTTTCTTGACAGTGACAGATAAGCATGATTACTGCAGACATAGTACCCTCCATATTCCTCAGTGAGTCAGCTGCAGTAGTACAGGACTCCTGTACAGCAGGTGCAATGAGTGTTTTCTTTGTAGGTAGAGCAATAGCCTCTCTAAAGGTCCCTAGGCAGACTACATTTGAGTTGAATACATTTGCTGCTCTTTACCTCGATGAGCTATCCTACAGCGACCCAGAGAACAAGACTGACAGGTTACAGGCAGGATCTACAGCTGGATCCGGTAGTGGGTGACCAGCTAATCACTATTGCTAGCGTGCCCGATCCTTAGTAAGTAAACATACAAGGGGACGCATATAGGTCGATTAACCTTTTGAAGTGCATGGAGTATGCTAGTCATACAGTGGTCACTGAACCAATAATCAACAACAATAAATCAATATCAAACACTTAAGAAACCAAAAAGAAAACCATATTAATCAGAAATAACAATCAATAATGGAAAAGGTTAACAAGTTTTATTTCCTATTGATTACAATTCTAGGTCATCAGTTAGTTCAAAGTTTATTCAATCAATTCTTTATTAATTCATCAGTTGGAAGTCATTATCTCTTGGAAAAAAAAAAACATATGCGACCATGCAACAACATAAGCTATGAATATCAGCATTAACAATGTAATTCAGCAATAAAGTTCGTCAGTCATTTGTCACTGTCCAAGTCACCCCTAACAGCCTACCTAACCAAGATTAGCATTAGCCTGGGGGTCTTCATGCGAAAACAATTTAAAGAAAAACATTAATTTGGAAAAATCTACCTGAGAGAGAATAAAAACAGCGCAGTTGGTACCTGGAAGAAAAGGCACAAAATTAGTCAGTCACATTTTCATAGCTCCCTATCCAGGATTGATCAGCAACAAGTCAGTCTTTGTCCCCAGGTCATCAATGGTCAGCTACGGATCAGGCTCACAAAGTATAAGCCCAATTGTCAGCACCTCAGACAGTGTCTCCTGACGTCATCAACTTTCTCCTCGCAGTTCTGATTTTATACCCCTAGTCATGACTTTTTATTAGAGTCTCCCAGTCCATCACACTAATTGCTAATTGGCCAGTCCGTCGGAAGTTATAACTCTAACCTATAGTTTTTGTTTGACAAATCTCTAATTTTGCATATGCTTTATATCCCAATGAGAACATCATCCGACTCTTCAGGTAACAAAATTGTTTCATACAAGTCTTTAGTCAGTGCCTCTATTGTTCATGTCCTGGGAAAGGACATTTAGCCTACACTACACATAATTGTATCAAATTGTCTTCATCATCTCCTGTCCATTGGTACATTGCAGAATGTTCCAGCTAAGCCGTTTGAACTCCGAACAGTTCAAGGTTTCTCTTTCCAGTTACCAGTCCTCGCAAAGCTTTCTGAAGTCTCCACGTTATGAGCAAGCGAGGCCCAGCAAAACCAGGCCTTTAGTCCGGCTAATTTAAGAATATGAATTAACATAAAACATAGGTTATACACTTCGTTATGACATCTTAGTACATTTTGTTATTCCTTTTTCATTGTTTTGCCTTTGTTAATACACATGGTGACCATTCTCCAAGGACACATTTTCAATTATACACATTATTTTCTATTATTAATTTTTCTATGCATTTTTCTTATTAATAAACACAATAATCATTAGCAAATTTATCTGCTCCATCAGTCCCTCCTCTGATGACTAAATGTGTCATCACACCTTTCTTGTCAACACTTTACAGATTTGTCTCAGATGTATTTTCCTTTCTTCCTGAATTTTCCCTATAAATTTGTCTCCTGGGTGATTCTCCCCTCCTCTGATCATTCTTAGATTTTCTTAATCTTATTTTCTGCCATAACTTGCATGTACCCCATAATTCTAATACGGAAACAATCACAATTATTTTCCCTGGACAATATTCTGTAATCCCCCATTCCAAATTTGACTAAACCAATTTCCCACAGAGGCGAATCCATTTCCAACCTTCTCCCAAACCCCTGGTTCCTTCAATTCTTTCCATTCCTTGCTTGAATTAGTTAAATTAGTAAGTTAAGTCTCTTATCTCCTTATCATTCTCGGGTTTGAACGAACAACAATGCCTAGCATTAATCATTTTACAGACTCCCCCGTCTTTCGCCAAAATTATTTCTAAAGCAAGCCTATTTTGAAGTGTCATAGCTCTATCCGCAGCCAATTAAGTATTTAACAGAAGTATTGCCCTGTAAAGTTTGTCAGCATATTAGCCACAATAGCAGACAATTTTCGTATCTTATTTGCATTCAAAATAACTCCTACAGAAGGAGTTATTGCACCAAAAATATCCCCTACAATAGCAGAAGAGGTTTCCCTTCACTGGCGTTTATGATGTAATTCAGTCACTTTCGGTATCTCCTTTAACCCCTTCGCTGCCAGGCCTTTTCCCCCTCCTGTGCCAGGCCTTTTTTTTGCCTATTTGGGGCAGTTCGTGCTTAGGCCCTCATAACTTTTTGTCCACATAAGCTAACCAAGCCAAATTTGCGTCCTTTTTTTCCAACATCCTAGGGATTCTAGAGGTACCCAGACTTTGTGGGTTCCCCTGAACGAGGCCAAAAAATTAGCCAAAATACAGTGAAAATGTCGTTTAAAAAAAAAAAAAAGGGAAAATGTGGCTGCAGAAGAAGGCTTCTGGTTTTTCCCCTGAAAATGGCATCAACAAAGGGTTTGCGTTGCTAAACTCAGCAGCTTCCCAGCTTTCAGGAACAGGCAGACTTGAATCAGAAAACCCAATTTTTCAACATGATTTTGGCATTTTACTGGGACATACCCCATTTTTGCAATTTTTTGTGCTTTCAGCCTCCTTCCAGTCAGTGACAGCAATGGGCATGAAACCAATGCTGGATCCCAGAAACCTAAACATTTCTGATAAGTAGACACAATTCTGAATTCAGCAAGGGGTCATTTGTGTAGATCCTACAAGGGTTTCCTACAGAAAATAACAACTGAAAAAGAAAAATATTGAAATTGAGATGAAAAAAACATAAATGTTTCTCTACGTTTTACTCTGTATCTTTTCCCTGCAATGTCAGATTATCAAAAGCAATATACCGTTACGTCTGCTGGACTCTTCTGGTTGCGGGGATATATAGGGCTTGTAGGTTCATCAAGAACCCTAGGTACCCAGAGCCAATAAATGAGCTGCACCCTGCAGTGCGTTTTCATTCTATACCGGGTATACAGCAATTCATTTGCTGAAATATAAAGAGTAAAAAATAGCTATCAAGAAAACCTTTGTATTTCCAAAAAGGGCACAAGATAAGGTGTTGAGGAGCAGTGGTTATTTGCACATCTCTGAATTCCGGGGTGACCATACTAGCATGTGAATTACAAGGCATTTCGCAAATAGATTTCTTTTTTACACACTCTTCTATATTTGGAAGGAAAAATGTAGAGAAAGACAAGGGGCAATAACACTTGTTTTGCTAATCTATGTTCCCCCAAGTCTCCCGATAAAAATGATACCTCACTTGTGTGGGTAGGCCTAGCGCCCGCGACAGGAAATGCCCCAAAATGCAACGTGGACACATCCCATTTTTTTGAAAGAAAACAGAGGTCTTTTTTGCAAAGTGCCTACCTGTAGATTTTGGCCTCTAGCTCAGCCGGCACCTAGGGAAACCTACCAAACCTGTGCATTTATGAAAACTAGAGACCTAGGGGAATCCAAGATGGGGTGACTTGTGTGGCTCTGACCAGGTTCTGTTACACAGAATCCTTTGCAAACCTCAAAATGTGGCTAAAAAAACACTTTTTCCTCACATTTCGGTGACAGAAAGTTCTGGAATCTGAGAGGAGCCACAAATTTCCTTCCACCCAGCGTTCCCCCAAGTCTCCTGATAAAAATGATACCTGACTTGTGTGGGTAGGCCTAGCGCCCGCAACAGGAAATGCCCCAAAGCGCAACGTGGACACATCCCATTTTTTTAAAGAAAACAGTGCCTACCTGTGGATTTTGGCCTGTAGCTCAGCCGGCACCTAGGGAAACCTACCAAACCTGTGCATTTTTTTAAAACTAGAGACATAGGGGAATCCAAGATGGGGTGACTTGTGGGGCTCTGACCAGGTTCTGTTACCCAGAATCCTTTGCAAACCTCAAAATTTGGCTAAAAAAACACCTTTTCCTCTCATTTCGGTGACAGAAAGTTCTGGAATCTGAGAGAAGCCCCAAATTTCCTTACACCCAGCGTTCCCCCAAGTCTCCCGATAAAAATGATACCTCACTTGTGTGGGTGGCCCAGGTGCCTGCAACCGAATAAGGCCCAAATCTTGTAGAGATTGAGGGGATAGCACAGCG
Source organism: Pleurodeles waltl (assembly GCF_031143425.1). NCBI lineage: Eukaryota > Metazoa > Chordata > Amphibia > Caudata > Salamandridae > Pleurodeles > Pleurodeles waltl. The sequence continues at coordinate 484,069,079 of NC_090438.1, read as the reverse complement.
AGTTTATAAGGACATATTTTTTTATACATCTTTAGACGGACTCTGCTTTGGGGACCCACATAAGTGAGGTGTCATTTTACTTGGGAGACTGACGGGAAAACTGGGGAGTAGGAATTTTGTGCTGGAGCGGTGATCCTACTAAGAAAAGTCAGGAAAATATGTTTTTTTTATGCAAATTTTGAGGTTTACAGAGGAGTCTGGGTAAGAAAATGTTGGGGGAGCCACGCAAGCCAGACCTCCCTGGACTCCTTGGGGTGTCTAGTTTTAAAAAATGTCTGGGTTTTGTAGGTTTCCCTAGATGAAGGCCAAACCCAGGACCAAAAACATAGGTGGGTCCTCCCGCCCCCAAACACGGGTATTTTTGTGATATATCATTTTGATGTGTGCACATACGTCCGTGATGTGCCAAACACTAACATTGTGAAAAGAAACACACTTAGGTTATGTGAAAAAGACCCTTCACCCACCAACCAAGTTGGTGGCATGCTTCATCATCAGGGTCCCACCCGAGGCACCTAGCGTGTCACAGGTGTGCTGCGACGCCTGATTACAGCGGAGCAGGTTTTGTCATTTTTACCACACATACTGGTTGGATTTGGCACGAGGGTGAGTGATGGTTCAGTGGATCAAATGTTATTAACAAGAGATTTCACAAAAATGAAATGCACTGTTAATAACTGAAAGGCAAAGAACTGAACCAATGACTCACAGCTCGTGAGCTGTAAAGCCACGACAAGGCACCAACCGCTTTACAGTCCATTGACACACCTTTCATACATGACAGGCACAAGACCATTCACACCGCCAGCCACGGGCCCAGCACATTACAACACTCACATCGACAGACCGCGCCACTCAAGGGCCCATCACTTACATACGCCCACATGCCTGATACAAGAATCACACCAGCTGATGGGAGTGTGGACTTCTGTTTGGCTGGCACCGCCAGCCAAGCACCACCCCAAGCACACCACCAGCCAAGCCCCACCCCAAGCGCACCGCCTTCCAAGCCCCACCCCACGCACACCGCCAGCCAAGCGCCACCCCAAGCACACCGCCTTCCAAGCGCCACCCCAAGCACACCGCCTTCCAAGCGCCACCCCAAGCACACCGCCTTCCAAGCGCCACCCCAAGCACACCGCCTTCCAAGCGCCACCCCAAGCACACTGCCAGCCAAGCGCCACCCCAAGCACACTGCCAGCCAAGCGCCACCCCAAGCACACTGCCAGCCAAGCGCCACCCCAAGCACACTGCCAGCCAAGCGCCACCCCAAGCACACCGCCAGCCAAGCGCCACCCCAAGCACACCGCCAGCCAAGCGCCACCCCACGCACACCGCCAGCCAAGCGCCACCCCACGCACACCGCCAGCCAAGCGCCACCCCACGCACACCGCCAGCCAAGCGCCACCCACGCACACCGCCAGCCAAGCGCCACCCACGCACACCGCCAGCCAAGCGCCACCCACGCACACCGCCAGCCAAGCACCACCCCACGCACACCGCCATCACTTTTTTTTGTTTATAAACAACAAAGAAACCACTAATTATAAAATAAGCACAAAACTGCAAACACAAAAGCTCTAACTAAATACATGACAGAGATGCCAACCGTGAAACATGAAAATATAAAACAGACCGCTTACGCTCACAGTATTTCCCAGAAGTTTTTTTTGGTATGGTAACTTCTATAACAGCTGGGCACACACAACCCAGGCTTTAAAGGGCATTCGGGGCAGTACATCCGGCTCTTCCTCCGGATTAATCTCCGGGCACATACTCTACATTTCTTTGTGGGCAAGTCTTTTTTGGGAGTGGGAGGAATGTGATCTGGAAAGTGCCGATCTTTCAATCTAGCCACATCCTCCACCACTTCTACTCTAGGAACTCTTGCTGGTTCCACCACAATAAGGCTTTCTATCATCGACTCCTGAAATTTAACAAATGTCATCCTTGACTCAGGTGAACAATCCTTGTATACAATAAAGGCATTAAAAGTTGCCAAATGAAATAAATGTAGGGCCAACTTTTTATACCACAGATAAGACTTACGAAGAGCAGTGTAAGGTTCCAACCTCTGATCTACTCTATCAACACCACCCATGTGCCTATTGTAGTCCAAAATGCACGCAGGTTTGCGCACTTCCGCAACCTGACCCCAAACAGCCACAGGGGAAGTACTCTCATCATGAATGGTCGATAGCATGTACACATCCCTCCTGTCTGAAAATTTCATAGCTAGCAGCTCATTATTCCGCAAGGCACTGCACTGTCCCCTCACAAGTTTCTTACAGACAAGCTCCCTTGGATAGCCTTTCCGGTTAGAACGGATTGTGCCACAAGCAACAGTGTCCACTCTAAACAACTCCTTGAACAACTGCACTCCAGTGTAGAAATTATCTACGTACAAATGGTGACCTTTGTTAAACAGCCGTCTAGCAAGTTCCCACACAATTTTTTTCGCTAACTCCAAAAGTGGCCGGACAACCAGGAGGGTCAATACTGGAATCCCTACCAGTGTAGACCCGGAAATTATACACATATCCTGTACTGCTTTCTGACAGCAGATACAATTTAATCCCATACCGTGCCCTCTTACTAGGAATGTACTGCTTAAAAACTAAACGCCCCTTGAAAAGGACCAAAGACTCGTCCACACTTATCTCTTTGCCTGGAACATAGACCTCTGAAAACCGATCCACAAAATGATCAAGGACAGGCCTAATCTTAAAAAGACGGTCACAATCAGGGTGATCTTGTGGGAAGGCTAAAGCATTGTCTACAAAATGCAGCATACGAAGAAGAAGAAATACCGATTACGTGTCATAGTTGCAGGAAATAAAGCCGTTGCCATCAAGGGGCTAGTAGACCAATAAGAAGCCAGTGACGGCTTCCTGATCAACCCCATCAAAAAAGTCAAACCTAAAAAACCTTTCATCTCTTCCAGATATTTGGGAACCCACTGAGTAGCTCTAGACTGAGGCTTAAGTCTGGCAGCGTTGTCCCGCAAATATTGCTCTGCATACACATTTGTCTGCTCCACAATCTCTTCCAAAAATACAACGTCCATAAACAAGTGGAAGAAATGGACAGGCAAAAAGTTTTCTGTATTAACTGTACACCCTGGGAGACCAGTAAATGCAGGTAACTGTGGCTGCTCCATGTTTGGAGCAATCCAGGTGTCAGGTCTTCTAATGGGAAACCCTTCAGCCCCAGGCTGCTGCACTCTTGGCACATCAATGTCCTCCTCTAACACAGGCCCTTCATCTGCACTGAGAGTAGCTTCCTCATCAGAAGAATACTCTCGGACAGAAAACTCACTTCCAGAGTCTCCTGCTTCCTCCTCTGCCTCAGATGCAGAGTCAGTGTCGTAATCATGGTCTGAAGACGACTCAAAGAGCATGCGAACAACCTGCTGAGCGGTCACTCTGCGGCTAGCCATGATCCTCACTAACAACAAATGGATTGCCAACAACAACTAGCACTAAAATAAGTAATAAACAAAGTGTAGCTTTATCACAAAGAGTTATGTACTACAAAAAACTATACCACTCACTTGCCTGAAAAAGCTACTCACCAAGCAACTACTCTGCACAGACACAGCAATCACCAATGATATCCCACTAAAAAGAAAAAAGCAAATTAGACATATGACAACACAAACATCACTGTGCTTAAATCTAAGGACAATGTCAAACACACAATACTGCATTTAGTACACCACCTACAAACATGTAATTCATGCATGTCAACAATACTCCTTTGGAATAAATTGCTTTCACTTACCTAAAACATGCAACTAGGCAAACCGCAGGACAACTACTGTCAAAACCGCAAGGATCCACAGCAAAGGAAGCAAAAGCGTTGAACTAGAAGAAAAAGAAGAAATACATTGTTATAATCACAAATACAAATACTTCGCCAGTTGACAAACACCCCACCACCAAGAACTTAGAAGTTGTCCCTGGTACCTAAGTGGATCCTGCCCCCCTTGGGGGTAGATGGGCTTAAAAAAAATTGGCCAATCTGCCCCCAAGGGGGGCAGAAATGGGCAACACCTCTGTGCCCCCTTTAGGGGGTGACCCTTCCCAAAGGGGGCACCCCCAGCACACAAAAAAAAAAAAAAAAAATCCCTGGTGTATTGGTGGTTTCTGCCCTCCTTGGGGGCAGATGGGCCTACAAAAATAGGCCCATCTGCCCCCAAAGGGGGCAGAGATGGCCAATACGAACTTTCCCTACTTTAGGGGGGCGACCGTTGCCCAAGGGGTGCCCCCAAACACACACCACACACACACACACCACACAATCCCTGGCGCCTAGTGTGCTTCCACCCCCCGGGGGCCAAATCGTCCCAAAAAATGGCTGGTCTGCCATCGGGTGGGCCGAAACAGAAAAAAAATAGGCCCCCCAGGGAAGCGACCCTTGCCCAAGGGGTTTCCCCCAAAAAACACAATAAAAACAAAATCCCTGGTGTCTAGTGGATTTCGCCCCCCCCCCCCGGGGGGTGAAATACTACAAAAAAATAGCCCCCCCAGTGGGGGCGACCCTTGCCCAAGGGGTCGCCCCCAAAAGAAACTTTACACTAAAAATAAATCCCTGATGTCTAGTGGATTTTGTGCCCCCCCCCGGGGGGGGGGGGGCGAAACACTAAAAAAAATTGACCCCCGGGGGGGCGACCCTTGCCCAAGGGGTCGCCCCCAAAATAGAAAAACAAAACAAAATCCCTGGTGTCTAGTGGATTTCACCCACCCCCTCTCCTCCCCCTCCCCCCCCCCCCAGGGGGCAGATCCGCCCAAAAATCGGCGGATCTGCCCCCGGGGGGGGCGAAATACTAAAAAAAATTGCCCCGCAGGAATCTTGTGAAAACAGGCACAGGGGGAATGGAAAAACCCTTTCCTTTCCCCCGTGTCTGTTTCCTCCCCCCCCCCCAAAATATTTTTCATCTAGCTTAAACCTCTCTAAAGCTGTTAGTGTAGTAGTCTCAAGAACAGGAGCAATAGCAGCTTATTTCATCCCATGAATAGACATACCCACAATCATTATTATAAACATTATTACGCACATAATTGCCACTCCAACACTCAAATATCTGCAATATCTAATATTTCTAACGCAATTATTTAACTCTGCGATCTGTAAAGAATCAGAAAGCAGTAATAATTCTTAGATAATGTTTAATTTCACACACAGGAACCCTTTTCTCCTTTGTTAAAAATCGGTTAGCAGCTTGCTGCATCCAGGTTATCAATGTATTTTCCGGGTTATTTCAACAGTCTCCTATTTATTCTTTTTCAGATTAGATCAACAACTTAGTCTATTGATTCCCTTCAGGTTGCATCAAAGTACTGATTTGGAACTTCTCTGTCAAAGCAAAACGACATAAACTTGTTTTGCCATTCACTTGTTGCTGCATATACCCACTCAGGACCTGCGTATCTTCGACTTTCTACTCCTTTCCTTTTCAACCTTCGTTCTCCAGCTAATTCTCCTTCACTTAGTTCATCTTTTCTTGTAGTGTCTGCTTCTTCCTCTATTGGCTCCTTTATAACCAGTTCTTTCTTCTTTCGAATTTGCAATTCAGGCCAATTGTCTCCTTTCCTTGATCCTTCTGCCAATATGCTTTTCAAAATTGGACTCTTCTCTTTTCCTCTTTCTATGGTGCTTTCTCTTGATGGACCTGAAACGGGTTCAGGAGGAGTCGGATCACTTTAACTTTGATCTGTCTAGACTCTATCCCTCTCTTGATCTGGGACTTGCTCTGTTTGTGCTTCAGCACGGTCTACTTCTGGGAGAACCCCTCCTGTGCTTGGTTCTCCAATTGTCTCCGTTGAGTTAAACTCTTGCTCACCCTCTTGTATTTCCGCACCTTCGTCTCTTACTGGTGTGATTGACCCTTCTTCCACCAGCTCTGGGTCAATTGCAGGTTCTACTTGTTCCGATTCTGGCTCAGGAAGAGCAGGAATCCCATGACACTTCATAGCACTGTTGGTGGTGGCAGGCACTTGAAGGATTCCTTCCAGTGGAGCAGAATATCTTGCTTTTGCAAATAAACTTTTTTTAAAACCCAGTTGCCAGACTTTATGTCATGGCAGATTTCAGTACAGCAGTCAGCCAGAACCACGTGATCCGGAGAATAGTGACTGCAGAGACACATAATCAATTGTCTGCAATATTGAAATACCACATCATCATCCAGTTGCAGGACTTAAGGTGGCATGTGAGACAAAAGGATAAACCGGGGTGTTCAAATAATTTAACTGAAAACTGAACTGAAAACGGATCACATTTTTCACAGTTGCGGCAACAGCTATCAAGAAGCAAGTTACTTTTCCATTATAAAGCCTCCTGCTGCTTTACACACCTATGATTCAAGAGCTATAGCAGTCTTATTTTGCTTCTAGGATAACATTGTCTTCCAATACTATCAAATGCATTCCTTTCATTTTTCATACAAATAGTACACCTCTCAGTAAAGCCAGAATCATAGGTCCTGATTGAATTAGACTTTCCTGGCCTCCCATAGTGATATTAAAATACAAGTTACTAGGGAAAGCATTGTGTAGGTAGACAGTGGTACTAAGACTCTTCTGTTTTACACTCCACCAGACACGTACAGTCCAAGAATCTCAAAACTGATTGTGTATGGCAGAAGAGATCATAAATTTAATCTGTAACATCAAAGGCCTGATTCTCCACTTGACAGATGCCTTGACAAACTATTAACAGACAATTCATCCATGAATTGTGGAACCGTAAAATCCACGATCAACAGCTTAATTCTGTCCAATTATCCAATTATATTCAAATTTCAGTAGAAAACAAGAATTCTGTAGTAACATTGTTCCTCAAGAAACATTCTTAATAACAAGCCAAACCTAGCTGATATCATTCTCTGCACAGTTTGCCTTATTCAGCCAAATTGTTAGAAAAAGCTGTCACAATGGATTAGTCAAAATTTACTGAGAACTTGCTGCACATACGCCAGGTTTGTTTCAAGCTACATTAAAGTACTCATTTAATTTTACAGGTGACAGTTGATGATTTTCAGTTCTGCCAATGCCTGTTATGTCTCTTCTCTGGTACCACGCAACTTATTTGCGTCATTCACACTGTTGGCCATAAACACTGACTGCAGCACTTGGAAAAAGGGCTATAGTAATGTGGCCTTGTCTTGAACCCTTTCTCTTAAAAAACAATCACTTTGTAGCTAGCTCTGTATATTACCTTCCCAAATGTCTACCTAATTTTATAATCCATTAAAGCTCGTTATCGGGCTCTTTCCTATTCAGGTACTACATGCAACCTTTTCCCTATCTTATTAAATCCTGGAGTTGTGCCTTTTCAAAAATTCTGTTTGACGAGATGTCGTATGCCCGATAAATAGTTCCAATTTTAAACAATGTCTGCCTCCTGCAGTCTATCTAGAACTGGATGGCAATTATTTAAAAATCAAATGGCGTTAAAACTGAAGTATCTCAGGTGGAGAGGGACAAAGCAATATGGATCTGGGCACTAGATTTATGACTAGAATGTGGTTGTTTCCAATAAGAAAGTTAGGAATGTTCATTGGTAAGGGATTAATGTTAGGTCTCCAGATGAATACTATGGCTATGACCAACTTCTACAGCTAAAAGTAGCACTTGAGTTTGGTGACAGCAGCTGTTATATTTAGTTTCGTAATGTGCTCTATGCAGGCACTACAAAATACCTAATATCAAAGCTTCATAGCTTTTAAAACATGGTGGCATGTCTGCCACTTAACACAATTCTCGGGGGCGGCTCAGGTGAGTTTTAAGATCTGTCTGTCTGGCTTATTATAATGAAACAGGCCAGGCCATATGTTCACTCATAGATTACATTATTGTCCTTTTAGAGAAAACTTGGATAAACTAACGGTTATTTTTAACAGCTGAGGAAATCATAAAAAGTTTTGGAGATCAACGTTTCTTGACAATGAAAAAAGTTGTTATTTATTTGACATGTCCAAATTCAATTTAGGACTGATTTTGCATGGTAGCTACATAGTCTGCAGCTTATATCTGGGTCTGTAGGAGCCTACATAGGGGTTCTATCTTTGGAAGGGAGCATTCTGAATTGATGCTGCAAATATTTTAATTGTGATCTACCTGGGAAGAGATAATGTAGGTATTCCTGACCACATGGCCTAGCAAAAGACGTAATCATAGTCCACACAAGGGTTGCTCAGTACTTGACAATAAAAGAGATGTTTTTGCAATTTTGTTTCCTTTTTTTTTTTTTTTTTTTTTTTTTTTTTTTTAAAGAAAGCTTTCCTTCCAAAGGTTTTCTAATATCACTTATTTTAGAGAGGTTGTAAGTAATTCATGCTACAGGGTTTTGGTGTTAAACTTGTTTTAAGATATTTCTGTCCAAATGTGATGGCTTAATCTGTGGTTACTCCAGTGCCGTATTTTGTGCATTAACTTGGTGAAAGATAGTTGCCTTGATATGAATGGACTACACAATCTAAACTCCAAAATCATTGGAGCTTGAGAAACATTTGCGGGTAGACGAAGGTTGTTCCTGTAGATTTTACAAACAACAGTATTGAAAAGTAGAGCAAACTATCCTGGCAAGGCTCCTAAAGCATAGGTTAGCGATGGTTGGAGCTAGGTTTTAATTACTTTCAAAAGTGGGTCAAAAGAGGGACTCTGTATTTGGAAATATAACGAATTAAAGGCATAGGTGAAGAAGTTGGCCTTAGTTTGTTAAAGGACCTTATAATCATGGAAGGAGACACAGTGGTTGAATATAATGCCCAAGTATTAGTAAGACTTTACAATTTCCACCTTTCTTTTATTAATATAGCAAGACCTCTCCTTTTTAGGTCGCGTGCGCAAGCAATTGGCCTGTTGTTAGCAATGTGAGCCTTAACCACGCCCATCTCACGACCCTCACTTTCACTTGTTTGTCGGCTTGCCTTTCAAAAATCACTTGACATCAATGATAATCTCTTTACGCTTGCCTTGTCTTGAAGCTGTTTTTATCACGCCTTGCAGACTGCCCCTGTTACATGGATTACTACACAATTGCAGATATACTTCAGCATGGGCAAACCAAACTACTTTTTATTTTGTCCCTCCACTTTGTGGTACATGGCGGCCAGGGAGCTCACATCTCGAACAGGCACAACAGCGCGAACTCGATCAGCAGTATTGAAGCGCTGGTCATATTGTTTGCAGTTACCTAATCAGAGTCATTTCTTGTGGTTCTCCCCTTAAAAACACATGAAATTAGTGAATGCTTTATGTAGAACAGAAATCCTCAAAGGGAAAGAGGCTCTCCCGGCACAGGTGAGAGCCAATACTACATTCTTCACTGCACTTGGGAAAATTCGACCCATAATGCTATGCAAGCATTCTTTTTCACAACATTTTAGCCAATAAGTCAGCCTGTGGTGGTCCCAGGACAATGGGACCACCACCAAACGTTCAGCATGATGCACTCTTTCTCTCTAGGTCCTCTTTCGGTACCCACACTAGGTTAGTGGGGGCCCCAAAATAATAATCCCTCCCACCATTCAGTGTCTTTAACCGCTTCTGTGCTGGGGACGTAATGGTTGTGTCCACCGGCACAGTGCTCCTGTGCCGAGGATGTAACCATTACGTCCTCGCACATGAGGCTTTCTTCCCACCCCCCTCCCACCCAAGGCAGGGATGGAAGGGGAAGCCCGTCCCCTTCCACCCTCGACCGCCCAGTGACGTCTGATGACCTCAGTGCGCGATCATGCGCTGACCTCATCAGAGGCCACCTCCCCATCGCACTGGGAGCTCAGCTTCCAGCACAATCGGAAGAGAAATTCAAAGCATTTTTCTACTGCTCATGTGATGGGGGCCTGAGAGGCTTCAAAAGGGAAGGAAAGGAATTTCCTTCCCTTTGAAGTCTCTCAGAGCATTTTAGCAGCCAGATCATAAAGTGATCTGGCTGCTGAAATGCCCACTAGGCACCAGGGATCTTTTCAAATAAGGAAATTGGCATAAGGGGAGCGATCCCTTGGGCAAGGGTCGCTCCCCAGGGGGGTACTTTTTTTCAAGGCCTTTTCTGCTCCCCCTGGGAGCAGATCAGCCTATTGTTATTAGGCCGATCTGCCCCCCATGGGGGGGGGGGGTAGAAACCTCTAGACGCCAGGGATAATTTTTTTAGGGGGGGGGTTTGGTTTTCAGAGGAGGGGAGTGACGCCTTAGGAAAGGGTCGCTCCCCTAGGGGGCAAATTATATTTAGCCCATTTCTGTCCCCCTTGGGGGCAGATCGGCCGATTTATGCTAGGCCAATCTGCCACCAAAGGGGTCAGAAACCACTAGACACCAAGGATCTTTATTTGTTTGCGCCAATTTCACGCAAGGGGAGCGACACCTTAGGCAAGGGTAACTCCATTGGGGTGGGGGGGCAAATTTATTTAAGCCATTTCTGCTCCCTTTGGGGTCAGATCGGCCTATTTCTATTTGGCCGATCTGCCCCCAGGGAGAGGGGGCAGAAACCACTTACGCAAGTTGGGTAAGGTAAGGGCCGCACCCCATGGAGGAACATTACTGTTGGCCATATCTGTCATCGGGGGCAGATTGGCCTATTTTTTAAAAGCCCCATCTGCCCCCCTTCTCCCCTTGGAGACCAGGGAAGATATTTTTCCAAAATAAGATGGCGGGGGTATGGCCATACCCCCACCCCAAATAAATGGGGCCAAAGTTGTTCTGCCCACTTTTGTGGCAGATGGGGCAATTACCCCTGATCCACACCCCGGGGGGGGAGATGGGTTGATGGGGGGAGGGCAGAAAGTCTACTAGATGCCAGGGAATGAAAAATAAAATAGTGGGATAGTGGCTACCAACCAGTATGGGCCTGGTTATACCCCCACCCAACTAAAGGGGATAACAGTCTTTCAGCTCTCCCCCGCACACTAAAACATCTTATCCCACGGCAAGCAAGAGCACATTTGATTATTTTGTGTTTTGGTTTTACATTTGGGTCATGAGAGCTTGGCTAACTCTTAAAATCATCCTATGTGGAGTGGTGAGGGCTTCACTTTATGGACTTTGGGACGCTGCCTTGTAGAAAAATCCACAAGACCCAGACTCATCTGAAAACTAAACATCTGGGTGATTCCAGGGTGGTGTGTTTCACATGCAACCTGCACCATTTTCTTACCCACAATGCCCTGCAAACCTCCAACGTTGTTGGAAATCGCACGTTTTTCCCACATTTTTGTGATGGAACCTTCCAGAATCTGCAAGAATCCACAAAATTCCTACCACCCAGCATAGTCTCATCTATACCGATTAAAAATCTGCCCCACGTGTCAGCCTAAATATATATATATTTTTTTTTAACTGTCCTTTTAGACCTGCTTTGGTTCCTCCTCAATTTCAACATTTTTTGGGCGCTTCCCTGTCGGAAGCACTTGGCCCACCTACACAAGTGAGGTATCATTTTTACCGGGAGACTGAGGGGAAGGTTCGGTGGTATGAAATTTGTCCCAGTGCGGTGATCCCACACAGAAATGTGGAAAAAATGTGATTTTTTCTTTTTTTTTTATGGCTAAATTTGAGGTTTGCTGAGGATTCTAGGTAAGAAAACATTGGAGGATCCATGCAAATCACACCTCCCTGGACTCCCTCGAGTGTCTTGTCTAGGTAGGTTTTCCTAGATGGCTACTGAGCCCAGGACCAAAAATGCAGGGTCCCCCCCGCACAAAAACAGGTAGTTTTGTATATGATAATTTTGATGTGTCTAGATAGTGTTTTGGGGCATTTCCTGTCGCAAGCATTAGGCCTACCCACGCAAGTGAGGTACCATTTTTATCGGGAGACTTGGGGGAACACAGAATAGCAAAACAAGTGTTATTGCCCCTTGTCTTTCTGTACCTTTTTTACTTCCAAATGTAGAACAGTGTGTTAAAAAAAAAAAGACGTCTATTTGAGAAATGCCCTGTAATTCACATGCTAGTATGGGCACCCCGGAATTCAGAGATGTGCAAACAACCACTGCTTCTCAACACCTATCTTGTGTCCATTTTGGAAATACAAAGGTTTTCTTGATACCTATTTTTCACTCTTTATATTCCAGCAAATTAGTTGCTGTATACCCGGTAAAGAATGAAAACCTATTGCAAGGTGCAGCTCATTTATTGGCTCTGAGTACCTAGGGTTCTTGATATACCTACAAGCCCTATATATCCCCGCAACCAGAAGAGTCCTGCAGACATAACGGTATATTGCTTTTCAAAAATCTGAAATCGCAGGAAAAAGTTACAGAGAAAAACGTTGAGAAAAATGGCTGTTTTTTGTACCTCAATTTTAATATTTTTTTACTTCAGCTGTTATTTTCTCTAGGAAACACTTGTAGGTTCTACACAAATTACCCCTTGCTGAATTTAGAATGTTGTCTACTTTTCAGAAATGTTTAGCTTTCTGGGATCCAGCATTTGTTTCACACCCATTTCTGTCACTAACTGGAGGGAGGCTGAAAGCACAAAAAATAGTAAAAATTGAGTATGTCCCAGTAAAATGCCAAAATTGTGTTGAAAAATTTGGTTTTCTGATTCAAGTCTGCCTGTTCCTGAAAGCTGGGAAGATGGTGATTTTAACACCGCAAACCCTTTGTTGATTTTCAGGGGAAAAAACCAACTCTGCCTACCTCACTTGTGTGGGTAGGTCTAGTGCCCGTGACAGGAAATGCCCCAAAACACAACGTGGACACATCACATTTTCCAAAAGAAATCAGAGATGTTTTTTACAAAGTGCCTAGCTGTGGATTTTGGCCTGTAGCTCAGCCGCCACCTAGGAAAACCTACCAAGCCTGTGCATTTCTTAAATCTAGACACCGAGGGGAATCCAAGATGGGGTGACTTGTGGGGCTCTCACCAGGTATTGTTACCCAGAATCCTTTGCAAACCTCAAAAGTTGGCAAAAAAACACTTTTTTCTCACATTTCGGTGACAAAAACTTCTGGAATCTGAGAGGAGCCACAAATGTCCTCCTACCCAGCGTTCCCCCAAGGCTCCTGTGACAGGAATGGATCACACAAGGGTCAATGGTAGTCCTTGCATGAGGGCTACTGTTAACCCTGGAGTGATCCATTCCTGACGCAGGCACTACGCGCAGGCACTCAAGCGGGGTTGTGTTTTTATCAGGGCAAGTGGAGAAACACTGGGTGTTAGGAATTTTGAGGATCCCTTCACATTCCTGTAGTGGTTTTAATCAAAGTTTCCCTTTTGCAGGGTATTCTGGGTAAGAAAACTTTGTGAAATCCAAACACGCCACACTTACGTGGGCTACCTTGGGTGTCTAGTTTTAAAAAATGTCTGTGTTTGGTAGGTTTCCCTATATGGCTGCCAAGTCCAGGATCAAATATTGAAGTGACTGTCTTAAAAAACGAGGCTGTTTTCTGGTAGGTAATTTTAATGTTTCTGCAGTCCGTTTTGGGTACTTCCCTGTTGTGGTCACTTGCCCACTCACTAAAGTGAGGCAATTTTTCACTGGGGACTTAGTGGAACGGATAGTGGTAGAAAACTTGTGGCTCCCTGCTTATCCCTGGACTTCTGCTCATTGGAATGCAAGGCAAATGTGTTTTTAAGCACATTTTGTGATTTCAAGGGGATTCTGGGTGAAGGAAAACTGGTGAGAGCCACGCAAGTCCTGCACCCTTGGACTCCCCTGGTACTAGTTTGTTAAAGTTAACCCACCACTCACACTGGTTAGTTTTAGCACCTCCAGAAATTATGGTTTCAAAGCAGGAATACTTATAAAGTATCTGCATATTGAAACCAAGCCTTCTGAAGGTGGGCCATAAAGCCGCATCCAGGCACCAACCTAATTTATGGTCCATTCACACGCCATTCACGCACAACAAACAACCCTTTCATACCGCCAGCCACGGGCCCAATCCAACCAAACACTGCACTCACACTAACTTACCGCTGCCAGACAAGGGCCCATCACATTCACACGCCACAGAACGGAATAAGTTTGACTAAATTTTACCACCTGTCAAGTAACTGCCTCCTTCTTCCTGAACATTACCAAATGCATGCGTAACTAACCTTTACTAATGACTCCTCTGACAGCCACCTGAGGTTCAGGAAGACATGTTTTTCATGAGCCTTTAACGCACTCACTGTGCTAAATCCAACTCCTTCCAGTTTGTGGATGCAAGTTGGGGGTGTCTGAGTATGACGTACAAAGCGATTCCTCGAACTGAGTGAGCATATATACCTTTGAAACTAAGGGAGACATGGTGGGGATTTCTCATGATGTTCCCTATAGAGAAGGTAATAGGCTATGAAAAAGGGTAGTGTTTGGCACAGGGGAGTCCATGAGAACGTAGCATATGTCCCAGCCAACATTATGTGCATTGATGTGACTAAAATGCACTTATACAGCAAACTGAACATCTACTAAGTTCTGATGGAGGATGAACATGAAAAATGTTGGAAATGGCCCTTTTTGCAAGGTCATCCCCAGTCTTTTTGCCTCATGCCTCCTATGTTTTTCTGACCTGTTGCTGTTGACTTTTGAACTCTGAGCACTTTACCACTGCTAACCAGTGCTAAAGTGCATATGCTCTCTGTGTAAAATTGTATGTCATTGGTTTATCCATGATTGACATATTTGATTCACTAGTAAGTCCCTAGTAAAGTGCACTAGAGGTGCCAGGGCCTGTAAATCAAATGCTACCAGTGGGCCTGCAGAACTGGTTGTGCCACCCACATAAGTAGCTCTGTAATCAATGCTCAGGCCTGCCACTGCAGTGTCTGTGTGTGTAGTTTTAACTGTAAATTCGACTTAGCAAGTGTACCCACTTGCCAGGCCCAAACCTTCCCTTTTCTTACATGTAAGGCACCCCTAAGGTAAGCCCTAGGTAGCCCCAAGGGCAGGGTGCAGTGTATGGTTAAGGTAGGACATATAGCAATGTGTTTTACATGTCCTGACAGTGAAATATTGCAAAATGTGTTTTTCACTGTTGCAAGGCTTGTCCCCTTCATAGGTTAACATGGGGTCTACCTTTAAATCTGATTAAAGTGTAGATTCCCTTTGGGAGCGGATGGACATGTGGAGTTTGGGGTCTCTGAGCTCACAATTTAAAAATACATCTTTTAGTAAAGCTGATTTTAACATTGTGCGTTTGAAAATGCCACTTTTAGAAAGTGAGCATTTTCTTGCTTATACCATTTCTGTGACTACCTGTTTGTGGATTCCCTGTCTAGGTCAGTTTGACGATTGGGCTGGTTGCACCTCACACTAGACAGTGACACAAACGGAGCTGGGGTGTAGTCTGCATTTCGTGATGAGCCATCCGTGCTAGGAGGGAGGGGAGGAGTGATCACTTACGCCTGAAAGGGCTGTGTCTGTCCTCACACAATGCCGTCTCCGACCCCCTGGTGAGTGTCTGGGGCCTGGCCTCGGAAAGGCAGGATTTCACATCCAAAAGAGACTTTACTTTGAAGTAGGCCTACTTCAAAGGAGAAATTGGGTATAAGAAGGGCACCCAAAACCACAGATTTTAGATCACTTCTGGACATCAAGAGGAACCTCTGCCTGGAGAAGAGCTGAGGAGAAGTGCTGCCCTGCCTGTGACTGTGCTTTGTGGAGCTATCCTGCAGTTGCTGCTTCTGCCAGAGTAAGAGGGCAAAGACTGGGCTTTGTGTGCCTTCCATCTTGTGAAGAAATCTCCAAGGGCTTGATTTAGAGCTTGCCTCCTGTTGTTTGAAGTCTCAAGAACAGCAAAGACTTCTCTCTGCCAGTACCTGGAGTCTCTGGAGAGACTCCTGCTCTGACAAGTGGTGCCCTATCCAGTCCCTGGGCCCTTGAAAGGAAAGCTGGTGGAAATCCAAGGAAATCAACTTAGGACGACTCCGGACTAACACCGCTGCTGAATCCGGTGACGCCGCCTGCAACCGACTCTGTGATCTTCGCTGGAACGCGCCGACCTTCGTAGGCCCGACGCCACTGCAGCACCGCTGAAGTCCGCGACTCCGTGGACGTCGCTGCACCACGTCGTGACCGACGCCGCTCAAAGTGCGCAGATTCAATGTTTCGCACACACGCTGCGATCCCCGACTTCGCGCATCGACTTGTTTTCACTCTTCACCAAGGTACTGTACTTGGGGGTCTATGCGACTCCGTGTCCGGCACCTCTGGTGTCGGCTTGTTGGGAACAACTCTGTCACAACGCCGTGTTAACACCTCATTGAAGCATTTTTGTTTCTAAGCGCTATTTTTGAGTTTAATCTTTAAAAATTCATAACTTGACTTATGTATGTCGGACTTTGGTTGTTTGGGTCTTGTTTTGTTTAGATAAATATTTCCTATTTTTCTAAACTGGTGTTGTCATTTTGTAGTGTTTTCTTTGAGTTACTGTGTGTGTTGGTAGACATACTTTACACCTAGCACTCTGAAGTTAAGCCTACCACTCTGCCAAGCTACCAAGTGGGTAGGCAGGGGGTAGCTGAGGGTGATTCCCTTTTACCCTGACTAGAGTGAGGGTCCTTGCTTGAACGGAGGGTAACCTGACTGTCAACCAAAAAGCCATTTCTAACAAAAAGCAGTTCAAACACTGACCTATACAAGTCATTCTCCTTCAGTGATGGGATGGCACTAATGGGTTTGAATCCATAGGTATAGATGATGTACATCTGTACTACCTTTACTATCTGCCTTCTACCTGTGCAATATCCCTGTGAAGGTACACCTACCATAAGCTTTCCTTACCCATTCATGTCTCTGTTCTCATCAGAGTCCTGACAAATCCTGTATAATTGCCAAGTGAACCTATACTAATTTGTGGATGCAAGTTGGGGGTTTCCAAGTATGCTGTACAAAGTGATTTCTCAAACTGAGAGAGCATATCTACCGTTGAAAGTAAGGTAGACCTGCTGGTGAAGAAAGGGTACTCCGTGATAATGTGGCATATGTTCTGTCCACTAACATATGCAGTAGGGGGAATATAATGCATGCTAATTGAACAGAACACCTACCACGTTCTGACAGTGGACTTAGCTCTCAAGCAGTCCAAAAGGACGTCCATGATGAAGTATAATTCTGAGGCTCCTTGCCTAACGAAGCAGTGGCCCATGGACGTTCGGTTTCCATGCACTGCCACTGAAAGGATTACCCAACGGCAGCTCAACCTCAGTTGATTTTCCATAACTTTGCTTTAGTATGATACAACGTAAAGCAAGTAGGGATACAGAGGCCTGGTTGTGATGGACACTGGGGCCAGTAATACCGACTGTCCTGCCGTTTCCATGCTTCAAGCACACTTTACAGCGACAACATGGACGATCCTTTTTGGGTGTTTTAGGAATGTGATCAGCAAAGTGTCGCTCCTGTAGCCTTGCCACACCCTCCAGAACAAATGAGGTTGAGGCTGCTGCTGCTTCTGTAACAGCAGTGAGGCTTTCAATTACAGACAACTGGAAGTCAAGGAAAGTCATGAGTCTTCCTGTGGTTGTCTGACGGTAAACAACATACGCATTATATGTTGCCATCTGAATAAGGTGGGTAAACAGTTTCTTGTACCAAGTGTGAGTTTTACGACACGCATTGTATGGTTGAAGAACCTGGTCGTTCTTGTTCACTCCGCCCATGTATTACTTATAATCAAGTATACAGATGGGCTTGTGGACTTCAGCCATCTGACCCCAAACCGTGATGGGGCGGGTGGGGGGGGGGAGACCTCTCATCAGGAATTATAGTGAGCATGTATACATCAAGCCTATCCAAGAATTTGACTGCGAGCAGTTCGTTAGAGCACAATGCAGTACTCTCAAGCTCCTGCGGGAATCCTTTGTGGTTACAACGAACTGTACCACAGGCCACAGTGCCAGCTTTGTAGAGCTCACTGAACAGCTCTACTCCTGTTTAGAAATTGTCCACATAAAAGTTATAACCTATGTGAAGAAGTGGCTGGACAAGTTCCCATACAATCTGACCAGTGACCCCTAATGCGGGATGGCACCCTACAGGGTTTATTGTAGAATTCTTCCCTGTATACACTCTCAAGCTGTACACATAGCCAGAAGAGCTCTCACACAGTATGTACAGCTTTATGCCATACCGAGCTCTTTTGCTCGCAGTGTACTGTCTGAAAAGCAGCCGTCCTTTGTACAGGATCAAGGACTTATCAATTGCTATATTCTTTCCAGGAGTATAGATCTTTGGAAACCTGGCAGACAAATGTTCCACGACAGGCTGAATTTTGAACAACCTGTCATGGTCTGGATGGTCCCGGGGCAGTGCAGCAGAATTGTCATTGAAATGCAGCATGCACTGCAGTAGCAAAAAACAATCTCTGCTCATGTATGGTGCGAAGATGGGAGTTACCCAAACCGTGCGAGTCGTGTAGTAGGACTGCAAGGTGGGTTTCTGCACTAACCTCATTTTGAGCATAAGGCCCAAAAATATCTTCAACTCCGCCAGCGAAGTGGGAGTCCGCTGGCCTGCCCTAGAATGGGGCCCTAGTGTGCCTCCACGCTCCCTCAGAAATTGGTCTGCACGCAAATTTGTTTGCTGCACAATTTTCTGAAGGAAGTCATTATCCAAAAATGGATGGATGTAGTCGACTGGCAAAAAGTTAGCTGTATCGACTTTACATCCAGCGTCACCAGTAAAAGGTGGAATTTGGGGCTGAACTAAACAGTAGGGCTGCCAAGAGAGCACTCTCTCCATGCTTGCGGCCGCATGCTCCTGCTCTCTGGGTTCGGCTAACCCAATGTTGTCCCGCTGCACAGAATGTGCTTGCGAAGGGACAGCACGGCTGTCGTCATTGTCTCCTTCAGACTCACTGGAAGAGGTGTCATCGGATGGTACTCCGCCGACTGAAAAATCACTACCAGATTCTGCCCCATTGTCCTCTCCCTCAGATGCTGTCTCAGTATCTGCTGTCTCAGTCTCTGAGCCTACATCAGAACTGACCTCCATAACCCGAGTTAGGGCTTGATCAGCAGTCATCGAACGAGACGCCTTCTCTGCTGCTGGCTAAACTATCCCTCTAAATTACTAGCCTACGTAGAAGGCAGATAGTCACAAACGTGCTTGTGGGTAAGTTTGGTGTGTCCAATAGGAAATGTCATCACCTTACCTTTGCTTCTTCTCCAATTTGGCACATTCTCTGAAAACACTGAAAAAAACAAAAAAGAATGTATTATTTACTCGAGTATTGGAATTTTCATAGATTCACATGCTTGAATCCTTCCCCGTCGTCGGCATGGGAGCCCCCAGTACATCAAACAGCTATACATACAGGCTACTGCAAAGAAAAAAGGCCCAAGGCTTTCACTTTAGTAGCCCATCCTTATCATTATGAGCAAAAGGACCAAAGCAAGGCCCAGCCAATCAGGCTTCCCCTCCCTCTAAAACCCTACTGAGAGAAGCTCCCTTCCCTCAGATTTTCTACTGCACGTCATGCTAGGGAGTCTCCATTGAGCTCTGCTCAGTCAACACTTCAGAGAAGTTCATTTTTGCAATTTTTCTTCAGAAAAAGGATTTCCTACAGCAAGTAAGGTGTCTTCTTTTTACTTTACTTAAGGGAACTCTATTTTGAAGAGAATTCACCATGTCGAATAAAGAGAAGAAAAGCCTTTTCAGAGCCTGTAAGACCTGTGGGAAGAAAAGGCTCAACTCTGAGGACCCACACAGGGACTGTATGTATTGCCTCTACCCTGACCATGTAGCCAAAGACTGAAAAGTTTGCAGGACCTTTTGTAACAAAACCCTCAAAGACAGGGAGGATAGGCTACTAATTTGGCTCCAGAAGTTGAAGTCCAGATCTAAACCAGTGTCTGGTTCTGACAGTGAGGAATCTACAACTTCCCCCAGAAAACTACAGAAAAGAGGCAGATCTCCTCAACCCCACTTAGAAGATCTTCCAAAAAAGGCTCACAAGAAGACCAAACGGGTGTCCTCTAAAGCTGGAAGTCCTTCCAGTTCTCCTCACAGGAGTTCTGTTTCTTCGAAAAGGCACTCTAAAGAAAGATCTCTCTCCTCAGATTGCAGAAAAAGAGCCTTTTCTGAGCCGCCAATGCCACCTTCAGTGGTGAAACATGTCTTTAAGAGGCCATCTGAAAAATCTACGACAACGACATCGTCGATGAGAGCGCCGTCAACGGCGGTGTTTAAAGGTGTCTGTATAGCTTCATCGTTGACTGCTACAACTTCTACAGTCTCTACGGCGTTGTCTTCCTCATCGGCGATTGTTTTCTACGACGTCCTCCTCGATGGCGTTCTTGGTTGCCTCACCCATCGCCTCTCCTTCATCAATGCTACCGCCGGTGAGACCGTTAACCTTGACTCTGCCGTCGACGTTTTCCTAGTCGGCGAGAATTTCTCCATTGATGTCTCCATCGGCGCTCCTGTCGACGATGCCGTCGGTGATGCTGAAGAGTGTGCCAGCTACGTCCACGTCGACAATGCCATCCGTGTTGCCGTCGACGAGGGTTAAAGCACATAAGAAGTCTGCTTTCCTTTCACCATTGGTAACATCTCCAAGTAGGGTTTCAGCATTGGTACCTACGCATTTATTGGAACAAGAGGACTCCGATGATGAGGGACCTTTCGGGCTGCTCATAGCCCATCAGAACAACACGTCAAGTGCCAGGATCTAGAGGAAGACACCCAGCATAATCCGCACTCTTACTACCCGCAGGCACACCAGTATCCTTATCAGGAGCAGATGGTTTCTTTGCCAGGATAACTCATAGCTGATCTACAACTCATGTTGGATGACTACAGAAGGCGGTTTCCACCAGCTGGCTTGGAACTTCGGCAGCCTGTTGCGCCCTCTGTGCCCTCTACTCCTGTCCATCCAGGAATCCAACCTTCCCATGTACCGCCACAGACACCGATTTCCATCACTATGCAGGATTTGTCCTCTTCTGAGGATGATGATGACAGAGTGGAGGGAGAATTACCAGATGCAATAACAGAATGGGATGACTATCAAATTCCTACTCCGTCCTCGCCCTCTCCGGTTCCTGTAGATTCCCCTCCTGGTGACATCGGCGGTTTCCACAACCCGATTGAAAGAGCTGCTAAAAGGTTTGAGTTGCCCATGCCCACAAAGCAGATGGACTGCTTTTTGTATGATTTTAAGGACCCATTTCAGAAGAGTGTTAAATCTATGCAGATTGTGGACTATATCTGGAATGAGGGCATTAAAGTTATGAAGAACCCGGCCACGGTCACCCCGGTTCTACCTCGCCTTGACAAAAAGTATAAGGCACCTGAAGACTCTCCGGCCTGCCTCACGGGCCATCCCTGACCCGACTCAGTTATTGCCCAGGCGGCACAAACCAGATCTAGGAACCCTTTAGCACCAATCTCTGCCCCACAGGACAAGGAGGGTAGGAGATTAGACAATATAGGAAAACGCTTTTCCTTAATGGCTTTGCTTTTTATAAGGGCTTCTAACTCTCTGGCTATCTTAGGCAAATACGATTGACCGATATGGGCTGACATTGCGCCCTACTTGGATCAACTGCCTGAAGACTCTAAATTAGAAGCCAGGAAAGTCTTGCAGGAAGGGGAGAAGTCTTCTGCAGAAATCATAAACCGTGCTATGGACATCGCCACCACGGCTTTCCATCAGATGGCAGGTTCTGCAGTTCTCAGAAGGCAGCGTTGGCTTCGAGCGACTTCATTTAGACCCGAGGTCCGAAACAAAATCCCTGACCTCCCTTTTGATGGTGAGGCCCTTTTCGGGAAGCACATTGATGATGCGCTTCAGTCAATCAAGATTGACACTGACACGGCCAGGTCCCTTGGCACCTTGCAGTTTAAAAGACAGCCTTTCCGAGGAGCTAGAGGCCTTGGCTACTCATCGTATAGACCAGGTTTTCAGCAGTATAGATATCCTTCTGTCTCTGCGGCATCCCATTCCTTTCGTCCTCAGTTCAGCAGAGAAAGGCTCAACAGGCGGCTTATTCGAGAGCTTCCCAGAGAGGAAAGGCCGGAAGACAACCAAAAGATACAGGTCTTAGACAATGACTTGCTACGAACCTTCCCTTGCGTTCAAGACTAGGGGGAAGGATTTCCTTCTACTTCCACAATTGGCAGAAGATAACATCAGACCAATGGGTCCTAAATCTCATCCAGTTTGGCCATACCCTGGAGTTCTTGCACTACCCTCCGACAAAGCCTCCCCTTCCTCGAAAGGTGAAGCACTTGCATCTGCTCAAGCAGGAGGTCGAGTCCATGCTTCTCAAGGGAGCTATAGAAAGGGTTCCACATCAGGAGAGAGGAAAGGGTTACTACTCCCGATTCTTCCTAGTCCGAAAGAATCAGAAAAGTTGGTGTCCAATTCTAGACCTCTGGGATCTCAATACTTATCTAAAAAAACAATCATTCCGTATGATCACCCTATCAGACATTCTGTCCCTTCTAAATTTGGGGGATTTCATGGCCACCCTCGATTTGCAGGACGCATATTTCCATATCCCTATTCATCCCTCCCACAGAAGGTATCTCAGATTTGCAGTAGCCAGAGACCATTTCCAGTTCAAAGTCTTGCCCTTTGGCCTGAAATCGGCCCCCAGGATCTTCACCAAGTGCTTGGCTCCAGTGGCAGCTTTCCTCAGAAGACAGAACCATGAAGTCTTCCTGTATCTGGACGACTGGCTGGTCAAATCCAGATCTCAGGCGCAGAAGTCCACGAGAGCTTGTATCGAGCTGTTCACGAGCCTGGGCCTAATGGTCAAATGCAAAAAGTCAGCATTCCAGCCCTTAAAGAAAATAACTTTTCTATGGGCAGTACTGGACACTTCCACCAACAATGTAGCCCCTACAGAGGACAGATGGAGAAAGCTCATCTCCCTCGCGAAGCGTTTACAAAAAAGAAAGTACGTTTCAGTTCGCCTCTTCTAGTCCCTGTTAGGGATGATGTCCTCCTGCATTCCTCTGGTGCCTTTCTGTCATCTAAGAATGAGACCCCTATAGGAGAAGTTAGATCTTTAATGGGCACAATCCATGGGGTCTTTCGACGATATCAGGATAACAAAGCCCATGGTACCCTCTCTTGCTTGGTGGGCTCAGGAGTCACACTTAGCGAAGGGGCTTTCTTTTGTTCCCCAGCAAGCACCTTGGGTGATTACTACAGACGCTTCTCTTGAGGAATGGGGTGCTTTCCTCCAGCACCTACAAGTCAGAGGCAAATGGAAGCCACATCAGAAAGTCTTTCACATCAATTACCTCGAATTGAAGGCTGTTCAACTAGCACTTTGGGCTTTTCTCCCAAAAATAAGAGGTTCCTCAGTTCTCATCCGGACGGACAACACAACGACAATGCATTATATCAACAAGCAGGGAGGAACCAGGTCTCTGCTCCTATCGAGAGAATTTCAGAGCATTTGGGAATGGTCTATCAGCTACAAAGTAAACCTTCGAGCAGAACATGTCCCAGGCATACAGAACATCATTGCGGATTCCCTGAGCAGATCACGGTTGTCCAGCCACGAATGGGAATTGGACCAAGGAGTCTTGAATCAAGTCTTCGCCCCATGGGGGAAACAGAGCCTGGATCTCTTCGCCACCCTGCGGAATGCAAAATGCCATTTATTCGCAAGTCGGGATCCACATCGGGGCTCTTGAGGGAATGCATTTTCCATGGCATGGTCAGGAATTTATGCCTATGCTTTTCCTCCCATTCCTCTGATTCCAAGAGTTCTAGCGAAGATCAAGATCGAACGCTGCAAGCTCCTTCTGATTGCTCCATCATGGCTTCGTCAGTTTTGGTATACGGAACTCCTTCACCTCTCGCAGAGCTGCAGCATCCCTATACCAGTTATGCCCTCCCTGCCTACGATGAACGAGGGCCAAGTTCTCCACCCGGATCAGGTTTTACTTCACTTGACAGCCTGCCTCCTGAACACCATGAATTTGCACATCTAGATACACCTTCGGATTGCAGAGCCATTCTTCCCAGAGCTGTAGCTGAGAGTACCAACAAATGTTATCGTCTAAAGTGGACGAGATTTTGTTCTTTGTGTGCTCAGGTTCAAGTACATTCCTTTTCTTCATCACCGCAGTAAACACTACATTATCTTCTACTCCTGGCCAGATCGGGTTTGGCTATTTCTTCGATTAAGGTCCACCTGGCAGCGATTTCCCGGTATAGGCGTACGGAGAACGTGCCTCCTCTGTGGTCAGCGAGAGTCATAAAACTGTTTCTTAAGGGTCTATTCAGGTCCTTTCCTCCGGTACGGCCTCCACCTCCTTCATGGCAACTTAACTTGGTCTTCTCTCAATTAATGAAACTACCGTTTGAGCCAATCCACAAGGCGGACATACAGTTCCTATCCTGGAAAATCTCTCTTCTTCTCGCTCTCACCTCAGCTAGAAGAGTAAGCGAAATACAGGCATTCACTATCCAGGATCCTTTCTTACAATTCAAAAGGGATAGAGTAATTTTGCGAACAAATCCAAAATTCATACCTAAGGTCCCATCTGATTTTCATATAAATCAACCTGTGATACTGAAAACATACTTTCCTAATCCATCAACGCCAGCAGAGCAGGCTCTACATTCTTTGGATGTTCAGAGGTGCCTGAAGTTTTACCTGGACAGAACTAAACAGTTTAGGCAATCTAACCAACTTTTTGTGGCTTTCAGTACTCCACTTAAGGGAAAAGCTTTATCTAAACAAGGAATTGCGAGGTGGATAGCCTCTGCTATTAACTATTGTCATACAGCGGCAGGTAAACCTTTGCAGAATCCAGCGTGTGCACATTCTACAAGACAAATGGCTGCATCCATGGCACTTTTTGCAGGAGTGCCCATTCAGGACATCTGCAGGGTAGCCACGTGGAAGTCTGTGCATACTTTCGCAAGGCATTACTGTTTGGAGGAAACTCAACAAGGAGATATGGTGGTAGGACAAGCGGTGTTGCGACATCTTTTCCAGTAACGGTGAGCTGCTGTAAATTCATTATTCCCTTTTTCCCGCCATGCCAGTTTAATTTGCGCACATTGCATAGGTTTGTTTCTTCCTTTACGGCTCTCATAGTCATTGTTTTGCCCGTTTAACGTAACGTTCTATTATCTTATTTATTGTTTACCTAATCTGCTATTCTTTCCTACGTAATCTGTTCTTTAAAGATTTCGCTGATATATGTATGTTCCATATACATGTATCAATAAGTATACATATGGATTAATGTTATACAATGTGCTTCATTAGTGCTTGCTATCATAGATTCACATGCTTGAATCAGAAAAGTTCCAATATTGGAGTAAGAAAATAAGCTACTTACCTGTAACTGTAGTTCTCCAGTATTGGAATCTTTCACCTTACCACATACCCATCATCACAGCCCTTAGCGCTGGTGGCACCCAGTGCGACAGTCATTTTTGGTGCTCTGCCTCCCATTACCTCCTCTTCTAATTCCCTCAGTACCACCCAGCAAAAGTGCCGCTCATATCTCCATAGTCCCCATTGCATAACATTTGTTTTAAAGCGCAGGTAACGCTTGCCTGTACTAATCCACTCAGCTAAATACATATAAATGTATATCCTTTGCAGCAGGACAATAAACCATCTGCGCTACTTTATGGTAACTGCCACTAGACAAAAGACATATATATATATATATATATATATATATATATCACTTTTATCTATGTGTGGTTGGATATCACTTTTATATATATGTGGTTTCCCTGGGGGGTCAATTGTGGCTCCCAGAAAGCAACACATTTCTTTCACCATTGCAATTTAATAAACAAGCTCTCTAGACCTACTCTGGGGAGCAGAGTTAAAATAAATTATTGTATTGTTCAATCAAATGAATTTTTAATTTGCTGACAGGCGACTTTAGGAACCCAACCCTGCAAAGGAGGACCGACTCCAATAGCGAAATCAGCTGTGAATATCGCAGTCAATGTAAAGTAAGCAAGATGAGCGTCGTGGTTGATTACCTCACAAATTGCACTTCCTGCATCTTCCGTTCTGCAGTTACTAATTGCGGATCTACTCTTTTTGTTTTGTTTTTGTTTTTGCAAACACTAATTGGTAAGTTCAAATGCTAGTTGTATTACTGCATGTAAAGCAGTTGGTACGGTAGATGCACTTACCTCTAATGCGACATAACCACCTGTTTCAACCCACCTGGGGAGACATTTTCAAACGTGATAAGATTTCCAATTAATTTCTTCATTGTGTTTATCCATTAACTGGTACGTTTTCACTACTCAAAGCCTACTTCAATGCCTTTTCTTCCAAATCCCTTGGGTGGCTAATGTACGCTTCCATTTAGGTGTCAAATCTTTTTTTTTACCACTGGCAATAGTACTTCTACTGCTAAAGTTGAGGATCAGCAAACATTACTAATGAAATATCTGTACATTGTAATAGGTGTCCCAGCTAACCATTTTGCCTTGAAGCCTGACTTTTCTTGTTAACATAAATGTCAGTGCCTTAATACTGATGTTACCACTCACCTTTGTTAGGAATGTTAACTATTGCATCCTGTGATTTCTTTCAGCCACGCTAAAAAACAACCATTTGCAATGCAAGATGGGCTTGCATTTCTCCGATTTACAGCTAACTCCCAACCGGATTTTTCTTGCCACACTGAATGGAAAAAAACAGCGCAATCACGCTGCTACAGTTCACTCGTAGTGAAACGACAAAAGTGCAATTATCTATGTAACAGGGTCGATGTTATACAAAGCGCTCAACTTCTGCCAAGCTAGATCGCGCTGTGAACAAAAGATAAAAAGTAGTCCACAAACCTGATTGGAAACAGCGAGCCTTGCATGTTTTCAGTACTTGCCTGCTGCGCTCGAGGAGGGCTAACCACCTGAAAAGGCATGACGTATGCGTGCCTTCCACTAATGAAAGCAAGCACATTTTAACAGGCAAGCCCACGAACCAATGACACTGACGTGACATGGACGGGGCTCCGAGCCCTTTTCTAACTCCTAAAGCATCTCGCGAGCAAAACGCATGCGATGCAGGCTCGACCCTAAAAATACTAAAACACGTTGTACTATGACTTTCCTAAACACACTGAGGCATTGACTGTAAAAATGAAGAGAATATTATCCTGAAAACCTTTCTAACATTCATTGGCAATGCCAGTAGGTCTGGCTTATACATGCTTCTCCCATTGATGGGTTAGGCACTCATCATAATGATACACAATGAACAATACCATTCCATGATGGTCTTCTGATTTAGAGGGATTGACTACACGCAGTGCAACATACTGAAGAGGAAATGAGCAACATGCAAGCCTCCCTTCAATATGGTCTGGGAAGCTGTATTATGCGCTTAAGGTGAAAATAAAAAGAAGAGAAGGAAAGAAACAAAGGTGGGCCTATAAAAGGCAAACATGAAACATAAGGACTGGCTCACCAGCCCGGGCAATGAAGAATGCTTTTTTTCAGGTGGATGTGCACATGTTATCAGACAAATTCAGCCAATGGCTAACGTGGTATGACCCATTGGATCCTGCTGTATCCTGTCATGGATGTAAGCTGAGTGTAATTGACACTCTTACATACCAGTAGCAGTAGATGACTAATCCACAGGCTTTCCATGCATGTATGTGTGTGTTTACACAGTGGTGGCCACCGCCAACCTTAGGGAGAAGATAACTAAGAAAAAAAAACTACCTGTCCTGCCACTGCCGGATGCCTCGCTCCTCTTTTCTCTGGCTCCTGATGGTGTCCCAGCAGTCCCTGGGACACCAGCACTTGCTCTGTGTACAATTCTGGCTCAGCTCTCATGCTATCTATAGCATGAGAGCAGCACGAGGATTATTCTGAGTGGTTTGGTTTGCCGCTCACAAAGTGCATGAAGTCTGTGCCATTTCTCCAACCCGGCTGTGGAACCGAGCTAGGTTGGTGAAACCTAAGTGCGCATATCACTTTGGCCGGCCTTAGACGGCCAGTCAAGCTGACATGCACACTTTTTAAATGCACTCCACTCCATCTCTCCCCTCCCATTACCCACGGCCTCTCCCCTCCCTGCACATGCTGGCTCTAAGCCAGTGGGGCAACGCTCCTCCGCCATTGTGGAGGAGCAGCTGTTTTGTTTGTATACTTAAATACATATGTGTATTTTTCATGTATTTTTATTTCAAAATCATGCAGGCAATTAATGCTGCTAGACCTTCAGAAGAGATTAGCAAGAAATATATTTAATTGCAAATCATCTGTTTCTAGGCTTTGTGAAACAGTGTAATCAACACCAAAATCATTGCATACAAAGGTAATCTGTGAAATTTCTTGTGACAGAACACTTGTTTGTAGACTTTAACGTAGTGCAAAAATAATTCACTGTCAAAGCCCTGTTAGCCTTAATATATCTGTTTCTGTCAGGCTTGCCTGGCTGTCTGCGGTAGATTGGGGTCTCGGTGTGTTGTGATGTCGACATCGATGGAATGCCAGTGCACACTGCGTGTAATATGAAGAGCTTTGACATAGTGACTTACGGTCACCATGACAGTGCAGTTCTGTAGCATGGACACGTCCGTAAACAGCAGCCTCTATTTCACGAGTTTAGAGGCATCACAAAACTTGACGGCCATGTTGGGTGTGACTGGCTCCAGCTGGCCTCTTAAGCCGCACCTAGTCCTTAGAGGAGTGTCTCTGCTCCCATTCCTCTTTCCCCGATTGTGTTGGAGTCGCTTAGGCATTTGATCTTGTGCCAAGTGACTTGAGCCTAGTGGTGGAGTTCGCTCTTTGCTTTGCATGCTGCAGCTCACTCCTGCAGTAACCTCGGGTGAGTGCTTGACAGTTTCATAGTAAATAAATCTGGCCTTCTGCCCTTCTCATAACATTTTGTAATAAAGCGATCAGGCCTGTGGCACCTGAAATAACTTTTCCCAGTGAACCAGTCAGGTGTATAGCCTCTATCATTGAATTGCCACTAACTCAGGCCTTTTGTATTGACCATAAGCTTTCCCACAACGTAGCCACAGAGCCTACTGTAATAAAATGAAAACTTGTATACAAAACAAGTTTTCAAAACAATACAAAATCAAAATAAATATAAAATCACTCCTAAGAGGGTGTAAGAAGGATTATCATAGTGCAGATCTTTTATCCCCACAGTTTGTTTCATTGGGTAACCAACAACAAACTCCTTGTATAATACTGCAATTTGGGACATTCCATATAACAAAATATCTGCTTACAATCCACCCTTAAAATCCACCCTTAAAAAACCTATTACATTTAATTCATGTTCAAGGTATGTCTGCTGGCTTTGTCATAACTTATCAAACTAAACAGATCAAACCTACAGAATCTGACACAATGTTTCCCAATGAACCAATAAGAAAGATACCTCTTGCTGTTGAGTTGACACTGTAACATACAGAGGCCTACTGAAGAGCACACAAACTGACAACCACTGTGTGTACAGTTAAAAGTTGCAAATATATACAGAATTACAGTTGGCTAAACAATATACAACCCCTCTCAAAAAAGGCTAGCAAGCACCATAGTGAGATTCTTCAGAACCCTTGCTTACCGTTATATTCTGAGATTCTGTGTAACATAATACCTGTCTGCAACCAGTAACATTGTGCAGTAAGAACTCCACATTAAAAGTTCTATGTCATTGTCAAATGTTTTTTCACAATAAATAAACCAGGCATGCTGCCTTTGTGATAACATCACACAGATATAACATTTCCAAGTGATTCAAATAGGCTTATATCCTTTGTCACTGGCTTGTCACCATAAGCAACTAGGCCTTCTGTATTGAGCTGAAGCTGTGCCACAAGCCAACCATCGGGTAGAGGGAGGAATAGTCTAGAAACTGTTATTTGGGAGATCATAGCAGTAAAATGAGGTTTGGGAGTAGTCAAATGGGGGATAGAGGAGGGGAAGAGTCTCAAAAATGTTATTAGGTAGATCATAGTAATACAGTGAGATTTGGGGTAAGTCAGAGTGGAGTTAGAGGATATATTGAAAAAGGTTTCAATTGAGACAGAGTAGTGAATTGGAGAGAATTGAAGGATTTTTCCACAGTAGGGGTAAATGAATAAATATATAGATACATATTTGCATAGAAAGGTAAATGTGTATAAAAAATAATAGAGATATAAAGCTTTGTTATATGAAGACCCATATGACCATGTGTGGTAATAACAATACACCCTTCAGTGCCTACTGATTTCAATGTATGCTCTTCACAATAAATATGCCACACCTGCTGCCTTTATTGTGACTTTTCATTAAAAAAAGATCAGGTCTATAGCCTTGATTATCGCCCTGCTATCATAACCAGCTTAGTTCTGTTGTACTGGGGATAAGCTTTCACACAAGGCAAACATGCCATACAAAAGTACTTATTTTCAGGGAAAGCACACAACATCTTCCTAAAGAAATGTTGTACTCATGGAAACTAACATGGGTTGAATGTAAGCCCCTCTCTCTAGTACTTCTAAAAACTATGTTGTTCACCAGCGTCGTAGCTGTTCAGCATTGCATAAAGGAAAGTAGTGTGGAGTGTCTTGGAATGGAATGACGAAGACTTGAGTAGAGTGTTGTAGAGTGGAGTGGCAGAGTGTTTTCTATTGGAGTGGCATATTCCGGAGTCACATAGAGTGGCATACACTGGAGTGTCATATAGTAGAGTGGACTGGGGTAGAGTGCATTGGCATGGAGTGTTGCAGAGTATAGTGACATTTAAATGCAGTAGCACTGAATTCAGTGGCATAGATTGAAGTGCTACATAGTGGAGTGGCGTGGCGTAGAGTGGTGCAGAGTGAATTGACGTACAGTTGAGTGATGCAGAGGGCAGCGGTGCAGAGTAGAAACAAGTGGCATAGAGTGGTGCAGAGTAGCATAGAGGGATGAGGAGGATAGTGTGCAGTGTCGTAGAGTGGAGTAGTGCAGAGCAGAGTGGCATTCAGGTCCGTGACAGAAAGTGCAGTGTTACAGAGTAGTGGCAGCATGCAGTGGTGTAGAGTAGCATATAGAGCAGTGGCTTAGAGTACAGTGCTTTAGCGTGCAGTGGCATAGAGTGGGGTGGTGCAGAGGGGAGTAAATTGGCATAGAGTTCAGTTGTGTAGAGTAGATTGTTTAGTGTAGAGTGAAGTGACATAGAGTAGAATTGTGAAGGGTAGAGTGTAATGGCATAAAGTGGTGTACAGTGCAGTGATGCAGAGTAGATTAGAGTGGTGTTAGTAGATTGGCGTAGAGGGCAGAGAGTTGAGTGTTACAGAGTAAAGTGCATTGACATAGAGTGTACTGGCATAGAATGCAGTGTTGCAGGGATGTGTAGAGTACAGTAGCGTAGAGTGAAGTTGTGTAGACTAGGTGTGGCCTACACTGAAGTGGTGTAGAACGCAGTGGTGAAAAGTACAATGGAGTGCAGTAGACTGTCAAAGAGTGCATTGGCGTAGAGTAGAGTGGTACAGGGTAGAGTAGAGAAGAGTACAGTGAAGTGATATAGAGTGCATGGCATAGAGTGGTGTGGTGCAGAGTGGTGCAGAGTGGTGCAGAGTGGTGCAGAGTGGTGCGGAGTGGTGCGGAGTGGTGCGGAGTGGAGTGGAGTGGAGTGGAGTGGAGTGGCGTAGAGAGGAGTATTTAAAGTGTGGTAGCACACTGCCATTACAGACAATACATTTTCAGTTGAAATTACCATTACGTTTAACAGAAATACATCTCTAGTAACAAAGCTATACAGTGCACAAACAAAAGTGTTTGGACATTGCATCACCTAGTTTAATGATTTGTTTTGATCATATCAACACAAAATATTTTTTTCCAGCACACTTCAGAAATAACAAAAAAAAAAAATATTTGTGTGTTCATAATTATGATATAATCTGAAATATATACAGAGTTCATTTAAATGTTATGTGCTAGAAATAAAATATTTCCTACCCCCAGTATCCAGAAAGACTGTCATGTAAATCCTCTTTGAAGTCCGAGAAAGAAAAGTAATTAAGCTCTCTTGGAAAACAGCACCTGGCATTTGACCTTGGTCTTTGAATGCACAGCAAATATGAGGAGATAAAAACAAGATTTACAGGCCTGTTAACAGAAAGCAGGTTTATTGAAGAATACAGAAAACACGGTTTAGGCAACCAGAGGGACTAACTATACCTGGAGATTTTAAAGCAAATAAAGTCAGGAAATGGAAAGCTAGAAAGTGTGAGTTTCAAACTACAAAGCCACTGGTAATCAACTAGCAGGCATGCATTCCTAGGCCAACATTCTGAAAGTCCCCAAGATGTCTTTAGCAAACTAGACTAGGTTGCGATCTAAAAAGGGAAGGGGGAAAGCAAGGCGATTTGTATTATTTATGATTACCTTACATTTCAATTTTAAGCTTTTAGCAGTGGGGTAAGAAAAAGAGTTCCGTGTTATTTTGCATGCCTAAAACATCTCATGACGCCTTATAGCTCTTTAAGCACAGTAAAAATGAAATCTGTCCTCATGTTGGCTAAAGATGTTTGACAGATGCAAAGTGCTTTAAACTGGACGTATTTGTGAATCTGTAGCTATTGGATTACTATGAAGAGTGCAGAGATATGCTCTCTATGTGGCAAGCAGCAGTTGTTCTACAGAATTTTCATGACTTGAACCATGCATGAAAGAAGCCCCATCCCATAGTCCAGCCTCAAAGAAGTCAAAGCTTCCATTTTTACTGCAAGATTGATATAGCAGTGACAAAATGTTCCGTATGACTGTGCAAGATAGCACGATAGAGTATGTCATTATAGGGTCTGATAGAAAGAGGACAACTGAGGATAATCCAAAAATTGCATGCATGAGCACCAGAATTGAAATGGTGCCGAAGAATTATGGTCACAAAGTCACAACAGATTGTTTTGCTTGCTCAACACCAGGATTTCAGTCTTGTCTGATTTCAGTTACAGATGAATTTCAAACATCCAGTCACCAATTGCCAGGTTTCATGGGTCTGGATCAAAAGAGCCTGGAGGAAATCCATCCCACTCCAAAACGCTTTTACCGTGTATGAGTGAACAGGAATATCAGGACTAAGCCCTAGAGAGGAAGAGAAATAGAAGTGAGAGAAGAGACAGCTGAAATGTTGCAATCTCATCAACCACAGTTCTTTCGGACTTCAGGGATTCACAATACCATTTCGAAGGGTGAGCCACACATACACTGTAAAGTGAGAATCAGTGTTTCTCTGTAAGTCATAAACATTGAATTAGGCTTAGATTAGAAGGTATTGATGATAAGCTTATCATCTTCAGGGATCAGACAACAGTGAACTTAAGCCAATGTCAAAGGAAACCTGTATCATTATTGGTGAAACTCCAAGTCAAAAGCATACATGAATTATAGGGAAGACGAAGAAGGAATAAACACAGCAGCTAAAGCCATATTCTAATCCAGAGGCAAGTCAGAGGTTCAAGCAACCAACACTTACAAAGACCTGAAGCCACTCATGACCTGAAAATTGCTCCCCTTGACTTTGCCCAGTTGGCAATCCTTATGCCTCAACCACCATAAACTGGTCTTCCACAACCACATAGTAATGCCAATGCAGATTATATTGCATGCTTTCCTTCAAACAACTATCCATATTCACAGAAACCCAATATTCCTGACAACAATTTTCTTCATGCACATTTGGAAAGGAGACAAAAGCTGTATGATGTGGGATAACGATTGGATCCACATAACGAGCTGTGTGTCAACAGTGATTCAGACATACAAAACTGCTTACCCACCTGAATGGAGAGTAAATGTTAAATCCTCTAGAACAGCAGTTCATATGTATTCTGTCTTGTGACATGTATTAAGCTGGGTGGAGAAAAATCCAATAAAGAATTTTCCTGAAAAAAGATGGAGAGGTGGTTGTTAGTTACTACTTTCATGATTCTAAATGTGGATGTTTGAAGAGATTCAGGTGGTTGTTATGATTTTGGCGATCACCTGACCGCCATGGCAACGGTGGCTGTCGGTCCACCGCCAGGCCAGTGGTGAAGACCGCCATATTACGACTTTGGTAGTTTGGCCGAAGCTGAAATACCACCCGTACGGCCAGGGGGGTCGGACCTCCGGACGGGAGGTGAGCACCACCGGCCAGGCGGTAGCCACAATACCGCCATTGGTGTTACGACTCCGTAGACCACCAGCATTATCGTGGTGGTCACACAGCCACGAAAATGCTGGCGGTCATGCACCAGACGACAGGAATCTCCATTCCTGTCACTGGCATACACACCCCCCACACGCTTACATACATGCACCCACGCATTCACTTACATACACCCTCACACACTCGCACCCAAACACTCAATAAGATACACCCATTCACTCGCATGCACTCAGACATAGACCCCCTTCCCACCCCGCATTCACACAAACATACACACACTTACGAAAACGCCGCCAAAGTCATAATGACCCACCTAAGTCTGTAGTTTCAAAGAATATCGCTCTGAAATAATGTGTGCAAAACAGTGTCCTGGTTATGAAAATATCACCCGGCCAGAAGAAAATGTACTCCCAAGGTCTGTATCAAATTAGCAGTACAAAATGTTTCTGTCCAGGACATCCAGAGAAAATGCAATTTTCGTACTGGTCTTTTGGTGTATATGTGGATTGCACACCTTCAAAATTGTCTAAGACCAGTGCAGTATTGCCAGGCAATGGTATAAATAATGTAATCAGAACCCAGGATGTCTAGGTCTGGCCCTGTTAAGCTTACTCTTGTTTGAAATGTGACAGGTAACACATAAAGGATTAATAAAACAATAGTATTTAAGAAGTGCATTTTATGAAAGTACCCACAGTTGGCCTAATAGGAAGTGAGAAAATATGGAACTATGACAATATTAAATGGTGAGTTGTCAAGAGAACAATAAGACAATAAGAAGAGAAAACACACTTGTGACATTTACATATTATTTTGCAAAAGTTATCCTTCTAAAACAAATAAATGTTGTAATACTGTTGTTTCTCATAGCTATGCAAAGATTCAATTTTGAACCTTTTTTTTAAGCTGGATTGTTCTTCTGTTGCCTTGGCGGGCCCTGGAGATATTGGGTCATCAAAGACAGCCCCAACAAAAGGTATGTTCTTTGAGCAGAGGTTTGCTTTCTTTTTAATCTACATATGAGAAATTTACTGTATTCAAGACTGGGTAGTCCCCTGCTCCTCAGCTTTCTTAGAGCTAGATCTTTCATCCTAGTATATAAACTCAAATTAGCATTTTATTTAACAATATTGTTCTATGATGTTCCCACTCACTGTAACACAGGTATCGCTAATGAACTGTGTCAACCCTTATTTTTAAGTCTGCCTTGACAGCACAACTGGCGCAAGATGTAATATGATCAACCAAAAAAAGCTTTCATGAATACTACATAATGGGACTTTGGCTCCACTCACATGCTGGTAGCCAGGGGTACATGTTTTCAATGGGCAAAAGTTGTGTGTTTCTCTTGCAGCAGCACATATGGGTGGAGGACAGTCATAAAGAGTGTATTGCAGTCAAAACACTCTCCCCTTTCATATTTAAATGAACTCAGGGTGAGGTTTTGTGTTTGAGAGCAGTATGGCATGCCCAGGGCTACACTAATCAACAGTGCAACTGCCACCTGACCATATGTGAACCATAAAAAAGAGACTTCAGAGTACTACGGCCTTACTCTCCACTCACATATTGGTTCCCCGGACTCCTGGATTTGATTGACTCAAATTTATGTGCTTCCATTAAAAAGACTGCTTATTTTGCAGTTTTTGACATGTGGGAATGTTTATACTCAATACAGCAAGACTGAGATGGTTATGGTAGCACACCAATGATCCTGACTATAGGCCTGATCTATTTATTATGACATGATATGATAAAGGCACTAGTCCCAATGTATCTATTGTAAAAAGCATGTGTTAAAGTCATAGGAATTTGTGTTGATTGTTATTACTCTATATTAAAGCCTACATATAGGCGTTGTGTTAAGTGGAATCTGACAAATTACTTGAGCAGGCATTGATTTTGACGGTTGTTCCTCTTTGTGAATAACCTTGGATATAGAAGGTTTGCTCTGTGAGGATCCGTGTTAGGCCCTCATAGGAAATATATCATTTTTCTTACCCAACTCTAATTGTGTAAACTTTTCTAAGTTTGTGACTGTGTATCTGATGGTGGCCTTGTGGAAGAGCTTACATTCAAAGCTGTAGGCCTGAGATGGTTATGGTGGTAAGCTATAGACCTGAGCACTGGGACATGGTATGTCTGATGCCCTAGATGTGGTCTGCATATTATGAAACATTATACCAAAAACAGTTGGTCTAGCTTATTAATTGTGAAATGCAGACCAGTAAGCCTTTAACAGTTGGCTGATTTACAGGCTGCAGACAAGTATTTTGTTCAAGGAACTCAAACAGTTCACGGTAGTAGCCAAGGGTTTTGACATTGGCCACTCACTTAGCAAATCCTGGGGTTTTTCACTGTGTGATTCCTATTATACCCTGTTGAGAGAGTTTTTATATTAGTTGCAAGCTCGGCATTCCTTCATTGAGAACAATACTGGGTGTTCCGCCTTCCAAAGTCACATTCAGGAACTTAATGATGATTTCCCGTGGAGTGAACTCCTCCAGTCTTTATTGAATCCTGTGCAGACAGCAGACAAAAAACGGTGTTCTCCTGCCCTTGAGCTGGTATCCTGCCATCAGCATGTACAATATGACATGGTAATTACTACTGCTTTCTTCACACTTCTTCGAATCCCCTATGGCACTATCAGCCGACTTGCAGTGGCACAACATTTTCCAATAGTTAACCTTCAATCATTAAAACCTTTTGTAATAATTCATCAGTCATTGGTTCCATTTAAACATAGTTCCTTAAGACGATACTAGTCAACTAATAGTGGCATACTGAGTGTCTGCGTTAACAAACATGCCTGAACGTATTTATCCCCAATGCGCCCAATTTGGTGTTGTACTGTTTCCTTTTCTTTGTGTTTCTTTACTCGCTACACTCACATGTCATGACTTGATGACATCGCAACACTTGTGGAGCTAGAGTACTGACATGATTTAAGCTTCGCCCATATCAATCCTGTCACCTGCAGGACTGCAGTTATAGGGTAGGCCTTCTGGCACTGTCTGCTTGCTAGGCCATGATTATACCTAATCTTTAATACCGCTTGGAATTTTTCCTCCCCTGAATGCCTTACCCTCATGCTTGATTTCACGCACATTGAGCGCTTGAATCCCGCAGTACCTAAGGTAGGGTAAGTTATGACAATTCTTCTTGCTCACCCCTTCAGTGCATTCCACTATTGTGTGGGTGTTACGTGTGTTTTGTGTGTTGTGTGCCGGTCATCTTTGTGGTGACAACCACACAGGTGTTTATGGTGTACACTTTGACACATATTTGCACTTGTGCTAATTGTTTCTAATCGGCTGCTGTGCCTCGACCCCCCCCCCCTCCACCATGCTGAGCCCTTTTTTGGCTATTTGGGGTAGTTTGCGCTTAAGCCCCCCATATTTTTTGTGCACATGAGCTATCCATGCCAAATTCGTCCTTTTTGTCCCAACATTCTCGGGATTGTAAAGGTTCCCAAAGTTTGTGGGCTCCCTCGAGGAGACCAAGAAATTAATAGGTGTGAAACCAATGCTGGATACCCGACAGCTAAACATTTCTTTAATGTAGAAAAAATTCTGAATTCAGCAAGGGGTCATTTGTGTAGATCCGCCAAGGTTTTCCTACAGAAGATAACAGCTGAAATAAAATAAATATTGAAATTGAGATGAAAAAAAGAGCCATTTGTGTCCACATTTTCTTCTGTAACTTTCCAGCTATGGACGATTTTTTAAAGCAATATACCGTTATGTCTGTTGGATTCTTCTGGTTTGGGGATATATAGGGCCTGTAGGTTCATCAAGAACCCTAGGTACCCAGAGCCATTAAATGAACAGCACCTTGTAATGGGTTTTCATTGTGTACTGTGTATACAGCAATTCATTTGGTAAAATCTAAAGAGTCAAAAATAGATATCAAGGAAACTTTTGTATTTCCAAAATAGGCACAAGATAAGGAGTTTAGAAACAGTGGCTATTTGCACATCTCTGAAATTGGGGGGTCCCCTTATTAGCATGTGAATTGCCGGCATTTCTTAAAACTATTTATTTCTTACACACTGCCATACATTCGGAAGGCAAAAATTTATAGAAAAACAATTGGCAATAACACTTGTTCTTCTATTCTGTGTTTCTCCAAGTCTCCCGATACAAATGGTACCTCACTTGTGTGGATAGACCTAGTGCCAGTGACAGGAAACACCCTTAAACGCAGCATGGACACATCACATTTGTCCATTGAAAAATGATGTGTTTTTTGCTGTGCCTAACTGTGGATTTTGGGCTGTGGCTCAGCTGGCACCTAGAGAAACTTACCAAACCTATACATTTAGAGAAAGTAGACATCTAGGGGAATCCATTATGGGGTGACTTGTGGGGCTCTCACTGGGTTCTGTCACACAGAATCTTTTGCAAACCTCAAAATTGGGCTATAAAAACAAATTTTCTTCACATATCGGTGCTGCGATGTTCTGTAATCTGAGGGGAGCCACAAACTTCCTTACACCCAACATTCCCTTAAGTCTACCTCACTTGTGTGGGTACGCCTAGTGCCCGCAGCAGGAAATGCCCCAAAACACAACGTGGACACATTACTGTTTCCCAAAGAAAACTGACATGTTTTTTGCAAAATGCCTAGCTGTGGATTTTGGCCTCTAGCTCAGCCCACACGTAGGGAAACCTACCAAACCTATACATTTATGTAAAGTAGACACCTAGGGGAATCCCCAATGGGGTGGCTTGTGGGGCTCTCACCAGGTTCTGTCTCTCAGAATCCTTTGCAAACCTCAAAATTTGGCTAAAAAACACATTTGCTGCACATTTTGGCGATGGAAAGTTCTGAAATCTGAGGGGAGCCACAAACGTTTTTCCACCCAGCATTCCCCCAAGTCTCTCAATAAAGATGGTATCTCACTTGTGTGGGTAGGCCTCGTGCCCGTGTCAGAAATGGATCACACAACGGTCAATGTTAGTTCTTACATGAGGGCAGCTGTTGACCCTAGGGTGATCCATTCCTGATGCAGGCACTAGGGACAGGCACTCAAGTGGGGTAGCGTTTTTATCAGGACAGGTAGGAATTTTGTGGATCCCAGCATATTCCTGTAGTTTGAGTGACAGAAATGCAAGAAAAAAATAGTTTTTATTCAACATTTCTGCTTTGCGGGTATTCTGGGTAAGAAAACTTTGGGGAATCCACACAAACCACCCATCCGTGGACTTCCCCTGTTGTCTAGTTTCCAGAAATGTCTGGGTTTGGTAGTTTTCCCTTTATGGCCACCGAGCCCAGGACCAAAAACGCAGGTGTTTGCCTTACAAAACCAGGTTGTTTTGTGATAGATAATATTGATGTCTCCACAATAAAATTTGGGCAGTGGAATTTGGGGATAAACTAAATTGGGGAGCTCCCAAGAGAGCACTCTCTCTGTGCTTGCTGCCACATGCAGCTGCTCTATGGGTTGGGGTAACCCGCTATTGTCCTGCTGCACAGACTCTGCTGGCAAAGGAACAGCAGGACTGTCCTTATCACCTCCCTCAGAATCACTGGAAGAGTTGTAGTCAGATGGGACTCGGGCTGAAAAATCACTCCCATAGTCTGCGTCATTGTCCTATCTCTCAGATGTTGTCTCAGTATCTGCTGTCTCTGTCTCTGAACCTATGTCAAAGCTGTCCTCCATAACCTGAGCTAGGTCTTGAGCAGCAGTCATCCGACAAGATGTCATCTCATCTACTGACTAACCTGTCGCTCTAAAACACTAGCCTAAGTAGACAGTCACAAAATTTCTGGTGGGAGTGTGTGGGTGTGATGCGTGTGACAGTGAAGTTCACCTTACCTTCACTTCTTCCCTCAATCAGCACGTTCTCCCAAGACAAAAGTGCCCTCATAGGGGTCAGCCCTGCTCACGGGCAACCCCCTGTCAGTTAATTTTTTAAAAAAAATTATTATTTTGAATATGCCCCCGGGATTTAGAGGGGCGGGGGGAACGGCCCATTTTTAGAGGGGGCTGATCCCCCCCCCCCTTGTAATCCCTGATGTCTTGTGGGTTTTCCTGGCCGTAGATTG
The DNA here is from genome assembly GCF_031143425.1 of Pleurodeles waltl. Classification (NCBI taxonomy): domain Eukaryota; kingdom Metazoa; phylum Chordata; class Amphibia; order Caudata; family Salamandridae; genus Pleurodeles; species Pleurodeles waltl. The sequence continues at coordinate 484,028,983 of NC_090438.1, read as the reverse complement.
CAGCGCTGCTGCGACTCGCGGCCAGGAAACCATTTCAGGAAGGTCTCATTTGAAAAGGGGAGAATCTCCCTTTTCAAACGAGGCCTTCCCGAACGGTGAGGAGCCCTTTTCGGGCCCGTTTTCCCAAGCAGGGCAGAAAGTGGCCTTACTTGCTGCATCTTCTGCCGGTGGGGAGAACAAAGTGTGACTTCAGCACGTATTTCGGCGCGGTGATGTCACAGAGGGGCGTGTGGGTGGCCAGAGGGGGGAGACACAGAAGCTCTTCTGTGTCACCAGGGGTGGTGGTTAAAAAAAAAAGAAAATCCTCCGTTGCGATGCACCAGAGGATTTTTTCAAATCCTTCCCTGGCGTCGCCTACTGGTCGTGACCTGCACCAGGGAGGGTGTGCGGGCGTCTGACTGTGGCCAATGCCCGCACCTATGCGGTTATAAAACAAGAAGGAACATCACGTCCCTCCAAGTTCCACATTGTTTTTATCCCTTAACAAGGATCACCACTAATATAAACTGGTGATGTGGAGGCACTTAGTTTTTTTTAATAGACACCCACTTTCAATCCAGTCTACACCATTTTTACACCTTCATCACAGACTTGCAATAGCAAACTAGTCAAAGAAACTCTGGCAAAGAGCCCCCTTGAGGGGCCTGTTGGGCACTGCAGCGCCGGCCCAGCAAGGAGCTGCCCTATGATGAAGCATGCCCCTGAGCTTGGTGGGTGAGGGCCCCTGTCCTGAATTTAAATATTTCACTGACCTCACTTCCCTGAGAATACACTAGTGGTGCTTTGCCCTTAGGTAATATTAGGAACTGCATACTCTTCCTTTAATAGTCATGTACATTGGAGCGTGGATGCTGGACCTGAACTGCTTCCCGTCCCTCTCTTGTTGATTTTATATAATGTCAAGGCTTGAGGCCCTATTGGTTCCCTGGAAAAAGTTATGTCCTATTCCTTATGTGTGTTCTGTTTAAAATTAAAGGTTTAATTGCAAAATACTTTTAACTTTATTATGCTGTGTTAAAGACCGTAAGCAGGTATTTCGTTTCATCGAGTAGTCTGCTGTAAAAGTCTAGATTGCAACGCAAAATGAGTGTGGTGTTATGATTCCACATCACAAAAGTCCTGGTTTGGTCGCATATAGAGTTTTACTTTTAATTCTGTGGTCTCTAACCTGGCAAACATTATACATCAGAGGACTAAATTAATGAAAGGAATAGGAGACCTGTTATGACGAGAGGCTCAACCCATGGTGGTTATCCTCTGGGAAAGAGTGCTTCTAATCTATTTAACTAGCAAATGGAAGGATATAAATGAATCTTCGTGAAGAAGCAAACTTACTCTCCCACCTCCGACCAATCGAGAGGTAATGTTGCCTTCAACCTGTAAGATTGAAAGGAAAGTGATTTATTCAGATTCAAAAGTGGATTCTTTTTACATTGTGAATAACTATGCTAAGTAATAGGTACTAATTATTGGTGGTTGTTACAAGCTGCATGACTGTTTTCACTGCATGCTGGGCGAGCCTCTGTAGAGCCACGAATACTGAGATTTGTGAAAAATAGTACTTAGGGCAGAAAAAAGGATTCCTCCAATTATATTTAAAGGTGGAATTTTTGTAGGCAAATTCACCCCTCAGTAACTACCATGATGCTGCTAATTTTGCAACTGACCCATGCAAATTATGGATGTCAAGGAAGACACACATTTCTCTTTTCCACTTTTTCAGTTACACCCAAAGGAGAGTGTTCCCGTGGGAATGACATTTGGGACCCTGAAGAGGTTCAAGAAGGCTCTGAATATGATGATGTTTTGGATCACAGGGACCAGCCAGAGTAAGTATGTAGAAGAGTAACTCAACAACTACAAGTGACTTCAGTAGATTTGCTAGACATTCAACACTGTCATCCGCCAGCAGAATGGACCAAGAAAAGTAGTATACTACAAAGCAGGAGAGTGCTTTATTTCTGAACCTGGATCATTGAACTTTTATAAAACATATAATTGACATGGCAGTGAGGAGACTTGGTTGGATTTATGAAAATGTTACTCGAGAACTAACAGGATATTGACAACGTTCACCTTCTTGTAACTGTACTTGAACACATGCTTTCCATCTGATAAAGATTATTTCCCTGTCAGCTGGAAGAGTCCTGACATATTTAGACATATAAGGTACGTTTGGTTTGGTATGTTCCATGCATAGCTCAAATACTGAAAACCCCACAAATAGTAGCAGCTGCCATGCTCAATTGGTCTCGTAGTGTTTTAAGTGAATACCTGTAACAATCTATGTGCCTCATTCTCAGTGCCCCAGTTTCTGGTCCTGTTACCAGCTCCATCAGAGTTACAGGAGGACCCATAAGGCAGTGTCATGTAACCTACCAAATGTGATTGAGCAGCACAGTGCCCATGTTTCAGTATACACATTCCAACACACTTCCCTCCATTAAAGACTTTAAGCAGACATTGAAATGGGTCTAAAGGAGAGAATCAACAATATTCAAACTGTGGTCCAAGCATGAACTACCACAACACTGGTCATTGAACCCCACCATAAATATAGACAACTTTCACTAATAAGTGTACAGAAAACCACATCACTATGAGCACTAACTCACCTGTACTTTTGTACCAGACCCAACAAAGCAAAAACATTCACCCACACAATCCAGAGGTCCCCATATCATCTCAATCCAAAACACATCCACCAGTGCTCTTAAAATAATACCTTCCTGAAGAAGTTCGGCCACCATACAACAAATCCCCAGACTCCATCCACCCATAAGATTTCCCTGTGGTAAGGTTTCAGAGCTCTTCCTCTTGAAGCTAGTCACACTTACCATTGCCCGTCACCAAACACAAGCTATATGAAACATTTAAACAAGCACTTGTATAGAATATTAAAAGAGATTTCTAGCCTGATGATGAGCAATAATTTAAATAGTGAAAGATACCAATGTTGGATAACTCTGATAACCTGCACATATCTTTTCTTTAATTGTTGAGATCCTATAATTTTACATTGGGCTATAGCTACCTTTAGCAGTACGGAAACCTCAAGTCACCAATTGAAAATAAAATTAGGTACCGAGAGAGATTGAGCTTTTAAGTCATTGGCGTTAATGTGCTTTCATTGCCCGCCATTGCTTGCATGGGCTCTCCGTCAAGGCTTTGACATTTTGTTGATGGTTACATTGTCCCATGTGTGTTCCTATTAGGTACTGGTAATGGGACATCAAGAAGTCATTTGACTGCGTATGTCGTGGCATACAGTGTGTAATTAAAACCAGTATGTGTTTTTGATGTGTTTACATTTACGACTTAACTGTAATTGAACTGATTTGGGACTTTTTCTACAGGCAATGCTGCTGATAGGATGCTTTATTTTCGTAAAGGCAGGTTTCTGTTCACTAAAAACTCCTGCAGTCAGTTGTTATACTTTGTTGTTAAGACCAAATGCCAATTAAATTTTTTCAGCTTTTTTGTTCACAAAATAGACCTAGACACCAGTGGCGGCCGGCAGCTTTGGGAGGGGGGCGGGCGGGGCACACACACACACACACAGACTCATTCTTTCACACACAGACATGCACGCACGCTCATCCATTAACAACACTCATTCCATTCAAACATGCACGCACGCACCAAACATTCATTTTACAAGATCACACACATTCATTCTTTCACACACGCACGCACGCACATCCATTAACAACACTCATAACACTCAAACATGCATGCGCGCACCAGACATTCAATTTAAAACAAAACACACATACACACACACACACTTACCTTTTGCCTCCAGGTCCCAGGAGGGTTGGGACTGCTGCCTTCCCTCATTGGCTGACCAATGAGGGAAGGCAGCAGTCCCAGCCTCGTCACAGAGTGGGATGGGGTCAGTGAGACTGCTGACCCCACCCCACTCTGTGACGAAGTGTCACTGATTGACACTCGCTCTGGGTGCTTCAGGGCTTAAACCTGAGGCGCACAGGGAGAGTGTCAATGGGTGACGCTTTCCTCATCACCCAGGGGAGGGCCTTGAGGCACCTTTGCTGGGCTGAGGAGGTCACGCCCATAGGAGCTGTGATCTCCTCAGCCCAGCAAAGTTCAGCTCAGGCAGCCAGGAGTGTGCGCAAATTGCGCATGTCTCACTACTGGCTGCCTGACCTGCACATGGAGAGTGTCTGTCAGGCTGACCTGTGTTCAGCCTGACAGACACTCTTCATGGGGTGGGGGGGTGTGGCCCCTCCGCCCTAAAGGACGGGCCGTCACTGCTAGACACATATAGGCTTTCTGAAATATGCAAGTAAAACAGTGGCCCATTGTCAGTAGCTGTTACTGTGCAATATTTTCTTTTGTGTTTCTTCTAAGTTCACTATTTACAAAGCAAACTTAGTTTTCTGACTCCTTTCATATCACTCTTATTTGAGGGTGGAGCTTAATAACGTTTTTTCATCAAAAAGACTCACCATTATCACCTGTATTATCATCACCTTTACCACCACACTACAACTGCACTACTACTGCCACCACAATTACCATTAAAATCATCAATGCCCAAAACTTCTAAAAGTACCACTGCCCACCACTGTTACACTACATTACTCCACCATTACCAGCACCATTAAAACCACCACCATTACTACCACTACTAATATTACAATGACTAACATTAGCATCACAGCAATTAGCTCCGCCTTTACCACGTTACTACGTTAGCAACCATCACCACCTTGATTACCGCTATTGTCACCACCATTACATAAGTACTACCACCATTCCCATCACCATCCCACTATAATGCTTGTCTTCATCACCATTGCTGCTGCCACCAACATTAACATCATCACCACCATTGCCTCTATCGCCACCACTATTCCCAGCATCTCAGCTGACTCCACTACTTGCGGCTACAGGCATCGCCAATACCATAATTACTACCAGGCCAGAGCTACCACCACCATCAACACCAAAACCTCGAAGGCCGCTACTGCCAAAATCACCACCACTTCCAGCACTACCACTGCCAGGCGTTCTCTCTGATTTACAGTTGTGCTTGCACCTGTAAGAGAAAGGGCTATAGGGGCATGTGTTTGAGACGTGTTTTGCTTTCAGTAATAAGGCCAGACTTATTGGCTTGCTAATTATTGTTTAGCAGTCTGATACTTGTGGTAATACATGCACTTTATAAGGAGATACAAAAATAACAATCATGATTGCTTTTATTTTGGTCAGGTATGAGATTATTTTCAAGCAACAGGTGGGAGCTGAGGACGTATTTCTGGGAATGTCTCGAAAAGACCCATCAACCGCATGCTGTGAAGACATGCTGGTGAGCTTAAAACCCTCTTTCTTTATCTTGGTTAAAATTGCCATTACTGCCATCTATAGATACCCCTACGTTTCATTTTGATTACACCTAAATAACTGTCTCTGGAAGAGATGAATTCAGCAAGATACAAATGTACTGGAAACCAGCTGAAAGGTTAAAAGTTTGAGTCAAAACTTAAATAGAAAATTAGATTTTGTTGGTCTCACAGTCCCTTTTCTGTCTGTTGGCATCAGACCTCTTGTATGCAATATAGACGTAGATTGGGGTTTGTGTTCATCTCTTGCTAATGAATCAGTCGCTTTCTTGACTGTGATTCAAAGGGTCCCCTCCCTATTCGTCTGCTAGTCGAGCATTTCGGTTTCTCTGTGTTTTGACTGGCTGAGTTCCATCCTTAAACTGTTGACTTTAGCGCTTAGATTTAAGTGCATGATGGACTCTCTCTTCTTTCTTTCACCTTTCCTACTCTCACACTTTCTTCGTTGTATTAATTAGTAGCCCTCTTCACCTACCTTCCCTTCAGCCCTCTCATTCTTCCACTGCCACCTGCTACTGTTTTAGAGAGTGGCCATCTTCAAAAGAGTCAAGTTCTGAACAGACTTTGAAGGTGGTGCAAAGTTATATGGCATGATCTAAAAGTGGCTGCTTGATTCCAGAAGCTTCTCAGCATCAGAAGCTGATTCAAGATGCGGATTTTGTAATTTGCCTTGATGAGGCACTCCTCCTCAGAGCTTGACCAAGATGCAAATAATACCAAACACTGGAAAAACCAATAGGTATGGCCTTCGTTTTGAGGCCTGACTAAATTATTTTTAAAAAGCTTGTGCAGTGGTAAAAATAAAACAGAAAACTTGCTGTCCTATATTCAGTGCAATGCAAGCAGTCCGTAGACGATGGAATGATACCCTTTCACCTCATGCTATTGTTTATCTGGGGTAATACGCCTGTGGTGCAGAGCCAAAGCCCAGTTTATGTATATGTCAAACAATTGCTAACCGTTATGCAGACAGCTGTGCTGTCAAGCCAGACCTGATTATTCAAAGCTACTAATTAAATCAAATGTATATCCTATTACGTGTCAAGCTATGCCTAATTCAAGCCAGTGCACTAAGCAGCATACTGCTATCTGACGTAGAATGTGGTTGAACTTTTATGCGTGTCTTGTCGTATCACTGTAAATGCAATGACTTCGCGCAGACACCTCAGCTGCTTGATGCACACTGGCAAGCAATGTAAAAAATCACCAGTGGTGGTTTCTTCACAAGGGCAGGTAAGCCTCGCCCTCCCCCCCTGCACCACCCCCCCACCCCATCTGCTGCGAGCTGCGCAGTTAAAAATAGAATGGGCATTTTATTTTTTTTTCCCCACATTGCGCACCAGCCCAGAAACATGTCAGGCGTGTTCTCTGCTGCCGGCAGCAGAGGGCTGAAACTGCTTCCGGCAACAGATGACTGGAGCAGTCCCAATCAGGGACCCTCCAAAGAGCGCATGTCATTTTGGCCATGTCAGTTTGGCCGGCTGCTTTACGCTGCCCAAAGTGACCTGCACTAAGACAGCTGGGTGGAGACCAGACACATGCCTTCAGAGGCTGAAAGAGCATCGAGCCAGGACGCTCCATCCAATCCAGGCACTTCTTTCATGCTGGTTCACAGCATGATAATAGTGCGTGGATTGGTTAGGGGAGCTCTTCCGGCATTGGAGAGCAGAAGCACATGGAGGAGGTGCAGCCCATGGGTAAGTGCGTTCTTTTTTTTTTTAAAATGTGTAATGCATGTGTGTAACATTATGTAGGTGTGTAGTGCATGTAAGTGTGTAGTGTATGTATGTGTAGTGTTTGGGTTTATAGTGTGATTTGGGCTTTAGGGCTGAGGAGTGGTTTACTTTTAGTTTTTTGAGGGAGGAGTTTTTTTTTTGTTTTGTTTCAAAGTGGTGGGGCACTTCACTCGACCCACCACTTTAAAAAGGAACAAGCCGCCACTGAAATTCACAGTATTTTTGGTAGTTCTGGAATACAGTACACCTTTTAGGAACATTAAATACACCCCACATATGCTACAGGCCTGTACTCCGATTTCATCACATGCAATACATACATAATTGTACGCCAACAGTGCTGCATACCCCAGTTGGGTTTATCATAACAGAATTGTTTTTGTTGTTTTACTACCTGCCACAGTTAGCTGTTTGCTGATCTACAAGTAAGAGTTGTTACTGGAGTAGAATTGAATAGTGTGTCTGTTATGAGTAAGATAAAGGGTGGTGCTGCCATGATTCAAGCCTGTGACTTGAATTGACATGCAGATCTCTGGAGTGAACACCTATATCACTGAGCAAATAAATAAGTTCTAGTGTAGAGGGATGGAATTAGTTCAATCAGTCTGACTCAGTGGTAAATGCACTTAGTGCTGCCATGCCAAAGGAAGGATGTCTTAATTATTATCCACTTGATAAACCACAAGGATGGAAAAATCAGATCACTGCTCTAGGCCAGAGAGCTGGACTTACAGGACTCAATGGTATTGAATTAGAGGCCCTCTCTTTATTTCTTGAGACTCCTTCTCTGACCTGCATGCACAGTGCCAAAATTTGTTTTGGGACTTTATTAGACCTGGCATCTTTTGGCATGGTTTCCCCTGACTTTTTGCTTTCTGACCTACTGTTTAGACTGTGGGACAAACTTCTATTTCCTGTCTTTAGGACTCTGCGCGCTCTGCCACTGCTATCCTGTGCTAAAGTGCATGTAATCTGTGTCTACAACATGGTGATATTTACGCCTTCACGATTGGCATATTTGATTTACTAGTAAGTCCCTAGTAAAGTGCACTGTGTGCCCAGGGATTGTAGTTCAAATGCTACTAGTGGGCTTGCAGCACAGGTTGTGCAACCCACTACAGTAGCCTTGCAAACGTGTCTCAGGCCTACCATTGCAGAGCCTGTGTGTGTAGCTTAAACTGCCATTTCGACCTGGTAAGTGTACTCACTGGCCAGACCCAAACATTCCTTTTCATTACATGTAAGATACGCGTTCGGTAGGCCCTAGGGAGCCCCAAGGGCAGGGTGCAGTGTATTTAAAAATGTGGGGCATGTACTTTTAAGTTTAATATGTCCAGGTAGTGAAAGACTCTTAAATTCGTTTTTCATTATTGCAAGGACTATCTCTTGCATAGGCTAGTAAAGGGATTGCCTTAAAACATCCTTTAAGTGTAATTTCCAATTGGGAAAAGATAGAAAAATTGAGTTTGGTGTCTCTAGACTCATAATTTGAAAGCACATCTTTTGGTAAAGGTGTTTCTTAAATTGCCATCCTGAAAATGACACTTTTAGAAAGTTGGCATTTCTTACTTTAACCATTCTGTGCCTTAGCCTACTTCCACTCCATATCTGGTCTGTGTAAGGTTTAGGTGACAGCTACATCTGTGCATTCCATCCAGACAGCCATAAAACACAGCACACTCCACTGTCCCTGCATTCCATCTGCATACTGATGAGTCTTCCTGGCCAGGTAGGGGGAGGGGCTATCACTCACACTTCAAAGGGTAGTGACCTGACCCAGTACAAAGGTCTGATAATCATCCATAGACCTTCTGGCAGGCAGGACTGGGCTGAAAGGGACTGACACACTTCAAAGCCACCCTTTGAAGTCTCCCCCACTGCAAAGGCACATTTGAGTATAAGTGCTGGGCCTCTGACACCTTACAGGAGGAACACTTCTGGACTGAGCAGAAAAAAGGATTGCATTGTTTTCAGGAGGGACTTACCACTTTGCTGTTTGTCCTGTTGTGTTGGCCTGCTGCCTGCTTCTTCTTGCCTGGGAGTGAGAGGACTAGGATTATCTGTCTACATCGTGCAATCTAAGGTTTCTCCAAGGGCCTGACTGAGCTTGCCTCCTGTTTCTGAATTCTCAGGGACATCAAAGTCTTCACCTGCTTCTTGCTACCAGCACCTGGGCTCCTCTGCTAACAGACCTATTCTGCCAAGTGGTGCAAAATCCAGTAATGGGCCCTTGGAGTTGAGTGTGGTGCTTCAACACAAGAACTGACCGGTGCATCACTTGGAACCAACACATCCCACTGCAGAAACAGCACTTTGCCTGCACTGAAGCCACAGACACTACTCGCCGACTCTGCAAAGCAACAACCCTGACTTGCAACGCAGCCCTGGCTGGCTTGGCTGATGCTGCACCGATGCATCAGAACCAGTACTCATTGCTTCCGGAGAGTGACGCATCAAAAACGTTGCCCGAACAGGAAACAACGCATCTCCTGGTAAGCACGGCGCATTGTCACCAAGCATTGACGCAACAACGGTACTGTCAGTGGGTCTGCGTGACTCCTGTACCCAGCCCGTGCTCCATCGTAGTCAGACTGCACTTTTGGATTTGCCCCGGTTCAGCGCGACCAGATAGTTCCGGTTGGAGCTAGTGTCTTTTAGGCACTGCGTTTTGATGTACTCTTTGAAAATCCATAACTTGACTTGTGAATGTTGGATTTTTGTCGTTTTGGTCTTGTTTGACTCAGATAAATAATAGCTATTTTTCTAAACTGATGTGGAGTCCTTGTGTGGTGTTTTCACTGTATTACTGTGTGTGTGTGTGCACAAATACTTTACGCATTGCATCTGTAGTTTAGCCTGACTGACCTGTGCCAGGTTACCAGAGGGTAAGCACAGTATCTTACCTGGCCTGACTAAGATTGTGGTCCCTACTCGGACAGAGTGCAAACCTCTGCCAGCTAGAGACCCAGTTTCTAACATGCTTGTCATTGGGGGCCCCTTCCCTCTCCTTTGTGGCCACCTTCGTGCTAGATTAAAGCAAGCACAGCTCATTGGTGTGTTATGCCTGACCTTTGCTCTGAGTGAAACACACATTTGCAAACTGTGTCCCTCTAAGCGTGTAACTGATACTCTAGTGTAGATAGGGCTTGTCCATGCACATCCCTTGGATTTCTAGTGAGTGTGTAAAAACATCCCTTATTTATCTCCTCCTCTTCTTCCTGAAAATAAACTTGCTTGGGCTTTTAGCTTTCAAAGTCCTGCTACCCAAATCTGCAGAACACTCAGCTGCATGTTTCACTCTCCTTACCTTCCACCCTTTCCCATCTTTTCACAGGATTGGGTGCAATCGCAAGTTTATTTAACCACACCCCACTCTCTAATTAGATGGGAAAGGTGGCATTTAGGTCAAGTTTATATTTTATTTAGTGCTTGCAACATGGCCCAGTTAAAAGCCATTCATAGTTTCAATTAATACACCGTTCAATCCCAAGTAAGTTGGACTTTTCAGCGACTATGTGTAGAGAAAAAGTATAAATCTGCTCACTGTTCTCTCTAAATTACCAATCTCAGTCCAGTAGCCATGGGTTGTTATTAATTTCTTCATAGTCATGATTTCTGATTCTTCTGTTTTCCTCTGTATATTATTGCTGTTCAATATGAACTGGAAAATACATCTATTTCACTGTCACGCTAAAAAATTTAGAGTGCATTGTATTAGCAAAGCCACTAAGTGTACATTTTTTCTATGGATAATTGTGTGTATTTTTGTGCAAATTAGAGAGTCACTCATTGTCTGTGTTGGACTAGCATGTGAAGCACTCTGGCAATGCCAGATGGGTGTTTTTGAAAGGGCCAGATGTGGGCTAGTGTTTATGGTCTAGTGGTCCATTCCAGGACCAAAAACAAACAGCCTGCACACTGATCCTTTCTGGTGTGCTCATCTGGCATGTCAGACTGCCTGACAGGCCTGTCCAATGTTGCTGTTTGGAGAGGGTTCCCGTGGGTGAGTATTTGAGATGGTTGAGAGACAGTAGGAAGCATATTGTGGATGTTTGAATGTGAGTCAGTAAGTAAAGCCCTGGGTCAGAGCTCCGGCTAGCCCATGGGTGCAAGCTTTCAACCCTGAGCTCCATTCTCTGGCCATCAATGTTGCAGAGTGCCCAGGATGGGGTCCTGCAAGCTGAGGGAGGGGTGCCTTGCATTGCTGGTGTAAGAAGCTGTGAACGGGCCCAGGTCAGAGCTCTAACTGGCTTTAAGGGTGTAAACCCCTCGCCTTGGTCCTCATTCACCAGCATGCTGTGCCTCAAAGTGCCTGGTATGGGGTCCCAGAAGTCCCAGGAGGGCTTCCTTCCTTTGCCAGGCTAAGAAGCTCTGATCACTCTCCAGATCAGAGCTCTGGTTGGCTAGCAGTGGTGAGCTCCTTGCACCTGATGTCCATGCTCCAGTAAGCCATGAAGAGTTAGACTTTTGAAGTCATCTTTCAAAAGGATATGAAGAAGATTTTACTGTGTAAAACACCTAAATACACAAATTTGAGCATGAAAGAAAAGGGGATTATAAAACAGATTTCCAATAACCCTGAAATCATATGCTGTAATGTGAATAATGTCTACGCTGTAGTTATAATGGACAGCTCTTTTTATACACAAAATGCCAATGACTATGTTCAAAATGAATCAACATATGAGATTGGACACAAATCCAACAGTAGAATTTACAAGAATATTATCAAGCATCTTAAACATAGCTACCACTCTAGGTACTTTTACAGAGGAAGACAAATGCTATGTAAGGCATAGTCAGCCAAAAGGTCCTAGCATTTACATGCTATCAAAACTTCTCAAAAATCTAACACAACTGCCTTTCAGACCTGTTGTCTCTACCAGGAATTCAATATGTAAACCAATAGGCAAATACCTTGATCAACATCTACAACCCGTAGTTTAGAATATGACAACTCACCTAAAAGATACAACTGACTCCCTGAACAAAATTGCTACAATTAGACTGGATGCCAATGGCATTATATTTTTGTGTACCATCAGTATCAATGCTCTTTACACCTAATCCCTCGTGATCTAGGCATTGAAGTAGTAGAGCTCTACTTATTGAGTACCAACATGGAAGAATAACTAAAGATGTTTCTGTTTGAGTTACTACAATTCACCTCACATCACAGCTGTTTTACATGGAAAGAGGAATACTATTTAGATAGAGCCGGAAAATTAAAGGACAGTTGTGCAGCCCCACACTATGCTAATCTGCTTATGTGTCAATTTGAGCAACACAACATTCTTTCTAAACAGGTGTGGCAACTGTGTCTCATTGCATACTGGCGGTATATTGATGACATTTTCATCATATTGAAAGGGCAGAAAGAAAATTTGAAAAATGCCTTGGAAGCACTTACTACCTTCATCGATCAAACTGGGTTTACCTAAACCATCAGTGACAAAAGCATTGCCTTAGCAGATGTGGAAATCACCATGTATAACAACACATTAAAAAACAACATCTATGTAAAACCCACAGATCGGAACAATCTATTACACTACAGCAGTTTCCATCAGAACTCACTAAGAACATCATTTACCATATTTACAGCTGTTAAGAATTAAACGTATCATCTCTGATCCCATGAAGTTTGATGAAGGCAAAAAGAGCATTGTGAGCAAATTTACTCAAAGGGGGTCATCCAAACACAGTAATACAAAAATGCAGTGGACAGTGCCAATTTGAAAGAAATATTACAACTTTTGGCACCAAACATTCTTGCTAATGATACCAAAAGAGTAGTATATGTTTCAAAATACTCATCTAAAAGCACCAACTGAAGAGAACAGCACTGAAATATTGTCCGATGCTTCAAAGTGAGAACACGTTTTATGGACTTTTCGACCAACCACGATTATTTGCTTATGAAAGTTCAAAGAATCTTAAAGAGCTTCTTGACAATAAGAAGCGGTCTAAGGTCACACCTCTACATTTGCTTGCCTCAGTTGCTGCATTTGCAGTAGTATAATTAAGGGAACCACAATTACACATCCATCAAAGGAAACCAAAATCAAGTTGCACACTAAAGCAAAGTGTGACTCGAGGAATTTAATTTATTTACTGTAATGTCCATGCGGATTGGCCTATGTAGGCAAGACCAAACACAGGATCAAAACCAGAATAACTGAGCGCAAAAGTAATATTTGTACTAAGTGTGAAAATCCACGGGCTGCTTCACATTTCCACACTCAAGGACATAACATAACTACGTTTTACAGTATTGGAAAATGTTGAAACAAGAGATGACACTGAAAATAGGAAGCCTTTACACAGGAGCGAGATATTTTGGATTAAAATACTTGCTACCAAAGGGCTTGAACGACCACATTGTATTTAGTTGTTTTTTATAGCACATTTTCTATTTACTTTACGGTATATGTTTCATTACTGTTTATCAAGTGCTTAGCTTAACACCAGACATTATGAAACCCCGCGCCGCCTAAAGCCTGTGTTTCCCGTTCACATACTCATTTAATCATTTCTCTATACTTGCGGCACGCCTAAAGTCTGAGACTGTGTGAACCCACTCTCATTTAATCATCATTCTATGTTTGAGACTTACTTTATTTTTCAGTTAGAACATTTATTTATTTCATTAATATTTGCCATCCATATGTATTACACGGAACTTCCTGAGGCTGTTTGTTACATGACAGTATGACAGTTAACATCCCGGTTACTGTGGGACCTGGTATTGTATTGTATTGTATTTATATAGCGCTTACTACCCCTGACGAGGCATCAAAGCGCTTTTCGGTGAGTAGCACGCTACTCTGGAACCCAACAAGAATTAGTGATGGATTAGTATCGGGAAATAATGAGTACAGTTTTAGTATTATTATGAGTTAATTTGAGCCGCGGATATGAGAGTTTGTTAGTTAGATTAACTGGAGTAATGGAGGGGTGGAGGAGGAAAGAAATCCAGAAGTGTTAATTGGGAGAATATCCTTAATTTACTCAACCCAAATGCTTGGGATGAGTAAAGGGGGGTGGAGGAGGGAAGAGTATGTGGAAGAGTTAGGGAGAGCATAGTAGCAGGGTGAGATAAATGCAGGAGAATTTAGTAGGGTTGTGTGGGAGGTCACGGTAGTAGAGTGAGGTTTGGTGTGTTAGATGTGGAAGCGGAAGGAAAAGCTTAGGCAGAGTTATTTAGGAGATGAAAGTAGTAGAAAGGATTTGGGATGAGTCAGAGTGAGAATGGAGGATAGTTTGATAGAGACATGACATATGATGATGGGTAGATAAGTGTGATAAGATGAGAGCAGGAATTCATAGATATCTAGTATAACAACTCACACAGGAGCCATGCAATGACCCACGAACATGCCAAGCACAGAAACAACATATACACATACATACATGCATATATATAGATATACACAAACACACACGAATACACACACATATGCACATACAATACATAATTAGAACCATGGGTAAAATATACCTAGTCAAACAGGTTTAAATAGTGTGTGAGTATTTTATTGTTATGGCATAGTAGCGATACATATTTTCTAAATAAACTATAAATAACTAGAAATATACACATAATCTGAAAAAAATATTTATCAACATAGGCATATGCAGTTAATAGTTGTCTGAATATAGTGGTTATGAAGGAAAGAGACAACTCTTGAGTAGTTTTCTGAAGACAAGAAAGTTATCTGTGGCTCTTATAGTTGGGGGTAATGAATTCCATAGTTTGGCTGCTTGAACAGAGAAGGATGTACCACCTATATTCTTTTTCGTGTATGGTGGTGTTCTAAGGCGGGGTGCCAATCTTGAGCAGAGGTTTCTTTGTTGGATGTATTTGGTAATTTTGTTTCTGATAAAAAGCGGTCCTGTTCCATGTATAGCTTTGTGGGTGATACAAAGCAGCTTGAAAGTGCATCTTCTGGCAACGGGTAACCAGTGTAGTGCTCTCAAGGCAGGGGAGATGTGGGCTTGCGGCTTTACATGTAATAGTAGCCTGGCTGCGGAATTCTGGATACGTTGTAGTTTTGTCATAACAGATAGAGATGATCCATGGTAGAGGCCATTGGTATAATCCAGTTTGGATAGTACAAGCGAGATAGTAGCTTGCACCTTGTGTGGAAATCCGAGGTGGGGGAAGATGCGTCGTAAAGTCTTCAAGGAGATGAAGCTTGTTCGTGCTAATTTGTCCGCTTGGGCATTCAGAGTTAACTTGGAATCCATGGTGATTCCTAGGTTTTTAACTTACTTGGATAATTGAGGAGGTGGTCCGAGATAGTCAGGCCAGACGCACAGAGGTGTCATAATTTTTCCAGTCACCACATATGAATATTTCTGTTTTGGAGGTATTTAGTTTGAGATGGCTCCAGGTCATCCACTGATCAACGGCTCTGAGGCAACTGAAGATTTGTGAGTTTTCAATGTTTTGGGGGTATTCTAATTTAAGTAGTATTTGTGTGTCATCTGCATAGTTGTAGCATGTGAGATGGAAATCATTGATCAGTTCTGGTAAAGATATCATGTAGATATTGAAAAGGAAAGGTGAGATGATTGACCCTTGGGGCACCCCTGCTTTTGTGAGGTAGGGTTCGGACGAGAAGAGGGGGCGAGTGGATGATATTAGATCTTTTTTGAAGATAGGAAGTAATCCAGTCGAGAGCAATCCCTTGTATGCCGGCTTTGTGGAGTCTTTGAGTTAGGGTGTCATAGTCAACCGTATCAAAGGCAGCCGAGAGGTCCAAGAGAAGTAGCGCAGCAACTCCATTTCGGTCTACTGTGTTTTTAAGATCATCCCAGATTGCTATGAGTGCCGATTCAGTGCTTCTTCCTGGGCGGAATCCAGTTTGGAAGTCTGAAAGTATAGAATTGTCTTCAATGAATTGTGACATCTGGGCGAATGCTGCTCTTTCTATCAATTTGCCCAGGAAAGGTCCATTTGTGATTGGTCTGTAGTTGTTGGGGTCTTGCGGGTCTAGGTTTGTTTTCTTTAGTAAAGGTCGTATGTATGCCTTTTTCAGGTCCACAGGAAAAGTTCCCAAAGTTAAAGAGTTGTTGATGATTCTTCTTACAGGTGTGGCAGCAGAAGTAGATAGAAGAATGTTCTTGAAGATTTGTGGTGGGCAAGGGTCAGAAGGGCAACAAGAAGGTCTGCTTGCTTTGACCAAATCCATAAATACATCCTGGGATATTTATTTGAAGGACTGTAGAGGTTGGGTTGGTTTAGTCTTAGAGGGTATTTTAGGAAAGTGGTTGGTGCTGATGGTTTTCTTCTGTTTTAAATAGGAGTCCAATGTGTCTGCCTTGGTTGTGTAGTGAGTTGCCAATTTGTTTGTGAAATCTTGAGTAGTGGGATGACTTCCTTCCATGCATGTAGGATTTCGAAATTCATTGAGAATTTTATAAAATTCCTTGGTTGTAGATTGAGCATTTTGAATTCTGTCTGAGTAGTATCTTTTTTTAGCTTTTTTGATTGATGATTTGTATATCCTGTTAAGTTTTTGTGTAGCTGCATTTGGTCTTGACTGTTGTTTGTTTTGAGCCAGGGCCACTGCAACTTTCTGATTTGTTGCTTTATCTTTTTAAGTTCTGTGTTTCTCCAAGGTGTTGGTTTTCTTTTGTTGTGTTTAGTTTTTCTGAGTGGTCTTAGGATATCAAAAGCTTCCTGTAGCCACTCATAAAGTTTTGGCGCAGAATTAATTGTATCTAGATCTGTGTTTGCTGTTAGTTGTGTTTCTAAGTGATCCAAATTGAGTTTGCTCCATGGTCGATAGGTGTATGTATGTAAGTAGTTGTGGGATGTGTTGATTTATGGAGTTGTATGTTGGAAAGTTATCATATGGTGGTCTGACCAAGTGATTGGTGTGATGTTATGAATAGTAACTAGTTCAGGCTTAGCAAAAATGACATCTAGGATGTGACCAGCGATGTGTGTGGGATTGTGTACAATCTGATGTAGGTTCAATGCGACTAGGCCAGTGGTGATAACTTTTGGATGGGGCGTATTGGGTTTGTCAAATCAAATGTTTAGATCCCCAAGAATGCATAGGTTGGAGTATAGTGTAATAAGGTTTGAGACTGTGTCTAGAAAAGCATCTGGGAATGTGGAGTTGTTAGGTGGAGGTCTGTAAAGGAGGAGAAAGTTACAGGAGGAAGTTGGAGTAGGGTGGCATCTGGTAAGGAGGGCTTCACAACCTTGTATGAAGATGTTGTCTGTTTTACTGAGGTTCAATGCCTGTTTAAATATAATAACTAGTCCACCTCCTCTCTTGCCTATACGGTTTTGAGTGATGGTTTGATAGCCCGGAGGAACGGCTTCGTGCAACACTGGTGCCATGTCATCTCCCAAACAGGATTCAGTTATGAATAGTAAGTCAGGTTGTGTGTCTGTGAGCAGGTCATAGATGTGGTGCTTGTTTTTTGAGAGTTATCGAGCATTTATGAGCTGGCATTTAAGAAAAGGTGTGTTAGTGGTATTGTTGTTTTGTTTAAGAGAAGGGTAAGTAGTATAATGTGAGCTTGAAGCAGGAGTTATCCACTTTGGGAGCTCCAATACAGTACTTACGATTGCTTACATGGCATGAGCGGCTGAAGTTAGTGCAGTCTTATTTCCGTGTGACTGAAATTAGGTATAAAAGCAACAATATGGCAGGTAGCACTCAACACCAACGGGGAGGCACTTCTTGTGAAGCACCAGACTGGACTATTCCGGTCAGTTAAACGCCTGTGGCGGTACATAGTGTGAAATGCCTGTTTGTTTCCTAGTGCAGCGGGTCACTGTTTTAATTGTTTGAATTACTTAGCTGTAGGTTTACTTTCTTTAAGTTATTATGAGCATTCTTAATTTTAATCTCTGTGGCGTGTTATTTAGACGTTTCAACTATAGTAGTGTTGCTCACGTCGTTTATGCGGTGCAACTTGAAACGCGTTCATACACCTTTTTTCTTTGATCTGATGTCAGCACTGTCACGCTTTACTGTCACGACTACGATAACGTTCGGCAATCCTATCTTGCTTAAAATGCACATTCTTGAGACAACCTGGATTGTATGACTATTTTAGAACTAATAGTGGTGCATTATGGGGCAGCCATTCCCAGGGTGAGAGAAGGCTATCATTTTCAATTGACTCACACCATGATCAGAAGGTGATACCCTTGTGCACACAATACATTTTACAAGAAATGTTAATCCTGTCAATCCACTAAGGAATGCATTGTCCAACATTTTGTTGTTCCATAACCAATGGTGTGCCACACCATTGCCCTTTCCCCATCCAATACACTTCAGCAGCTGCCTGGAGCCATTGTTTCATGGGGTGTCCTCACTGGCTCATTCTGATAAGGCCAGAACCTCTGTGTCTTACTCAGGCTGCACCTTGACCTGCCACCCCATTCCATAATTGCCAAGCAGGCATAGCGGCCATGCGATTACCTTGGCCACCCAGCCTCAGCCATTAGCTGGGTCATCCGACCCATGCAGGCTCTTGATGGGTTTGAAAGTTGGTCTCGGATAGGCATTCAGCTTCTGCTCCAGCAGATGCAGCTACCTGGTTTATCCTACCAGTAGCATATGCGTGTCTGAGTGTAAGCCATGCATGTGTAAGTATACAGAGCTGTTACAGTGAAACTGTAAATAGCGTACTAAATAAATTAAGGTTCCTTTGATTGCTCCATCTGTTACTTGTGGTACTTCTAGAGGTAATTTATGCCGGTGAGCGGTGGCGTCCCAGGATGCGTGCATTTATCAGACTAAGACCAATCTGAGCTTGCCTAGTTTTTTTGGTGACTATAGAAAACAGAGGCTGATTGCATGTCTGTGTAGAAGCAAGAATACATTTGAATGTCTAACTTATCAACTTTCAGTTGTACTTTCTGTGCATACAAAGGTGACCATGGGAAACAGGCAACCATGGTTTGATTTCAGATAGAGAGCCTGTGAAATGTCTATCACATCCAAGAAAGGCAGCAGGACCGCAAATGACCCACTCCTGTAATTGAAATGAATACACTCTAAGTATTTTTGGCGAGGATCAACTGGAGTGCAAGATTGGTCGCAGCAGCTGCAGTTCTTCAATGTCCAATAGTGAATATTAAAGTTGCTGTAGTTGAAATGGTTGTAGTTGGATCTTGGGGTTGAGCCTGCAGTCAGCTGCGAAGTAGGCTACTGCCTGTCCCAACCTCTGTCTTGCAGCTCCCCTTGATGCTCTTAATTAAATGTACTGTATATCTTAATTGTTTACTAACAAAAAAAATAGTGTTCAGAGCAAGCTGGTTGTCTGAATAATTTATCTAGGAATAATAAAGTAGGATTTTGGTTCTATTTTGTTGATTTTCAGAACTGGAGCCGTGATTAAGAGGGAGGGCCAGAAGTGTTCATATTCTGTGCTAGCTGTGACATTTTTTGAACCAGCACAACAAGAACCAAAGCAAAATCATTTGCCGAGAATGTTTTTGTTAATCAAGAACAAACAACAGAGGATTAAACAATCGGGGACTGTCGTAGTTCTGACCATAAATTATGCAGACTAGCAAGCCGGCGACATTATTCACATGACCCATCATTCACCTTCTGGGAAACCAAAGTATCTGGATTTCCGGTGGTGTGTAGTCCAAAAGCCAAAAGTTGAAGGAATTGATGGAAGGGAACCAGAGGGAGTGGACCCTATTGCTTAATTTAGCTCAACACTGGAGACCTCAAGGACACGGAAAGGATTCGCAATCCCTATCTCGAACAGGCAGGGATAACCTGCCTCTCCTCCACTGGTGCCTCCCCACTGGACATGGGCCTCCCCACTGGACTGCTATTGGCACTGCTGTTAGCGCTACTGACCTTAATAAGTAAACTTACAAGGGGACGCAAATAGGTCGATGAACCTTTTGAATTGCAGTTAAGATGCCCTTACCACAGCTCCAGTACATGCAGATCAATAATCAATACACAATACCAATAATCAACAACAATCAATAACATCAATAATCAATAGAGTCAGAAATTGTCACGCACCATGACCTTTTAGTCATGAATAACCACACCATTTAGTAAAAGTTAGAATATTTATTTCCCTCTATTAACAATGCTAAGGTCATATAGATTAATCTCAGAATCAAATGAAACATATACAGAAACAATACTGGCTGTCCAAATCGGCGGAAGAAACGTAATCTAATCAAAGCTTGAACTACATCACATTTTAAGGTTATGTTGCTAATTATTAACAAAGTCAACTGGGTCAAAGTAATTGCGTACATTTAAGTTTAGCAGAGAAATTCATCAAGCATTTTTTCCCTCTTAGCACAGTTTCATTAGTGAGACTCCTTAACTAACATCAGATTAGCATCAGCATGTTGGGCTTCATGCAAAATAATTCTGATGGATACACCTACCTGTGGATTCCTCACCTAAATAATTCTCCCCTCATGCCAGCTTCGATGGAAATTTCTTCTAGCTCTGCACGTCGACGATGACGTCACAATAGCCCGACTCCACGCGACGCCGTATGACGTCATCTAGGCAATAAGAAGCCCTCGTCGACGTGCAGACCTCAGTTCCCTTTTTTCCGTGTCTTCAAATAACGTTTTTTCTTCTAGGCTAACAGAGAGCTACAGTTGCGCATCTGTAGTTACAATGTCGCAGCCAAGAAAATCTGGCTTTAAGCCTTGTAACCAGTGTGGGGGTCGGATGTCTGTCACCGACCCCCATGAAAATTGTATCTGGTGCTTTAGTTCCGACCATGAGGTCGAGTCATGCGGTTCCTGCCAGCGCATGAACCCTAAGGCGCTTAAGGAAAGAGAGGCTAAATTGTTCCTGGCCCGTTCCAAGAAGAGGAAGGAAAGGCAGCATCGGAGAGAGTCCTCTTCGAAATCTTCGAGGACTCATCGTCGTCATGGAGACACTCGGCGGCGTCACAACTCCTGGCGCCGATCGAGTAGAGGTCGGTCCAGGTCCTGATCTGCATCTCCATCAGCTCAGCGCCATCCGACGTGGGAGATTAGCCTGACCGTCACTCCTCCGCCTCCTACGACTCCGACTTCACCTTTGTCAGTGTTTGAAGTCGAGCCTCTTCAAGAACCGGTGGCTTCTCCGGAGCAGGAGTTGCCTTGCCCATCATCGGCTTCTATGCCGGTGCTGACACCGCAAACATACCCAGCTTTCCCGGCGCCGAGTACGGACGCTGCGGCATTTTTAAATGCCATGTTCAACATCTTTTCCACCATGGCGCCTAGTGGAGGGCATGCGGGTCCGTCGGGCCCTTTAGCTTTTAATTTGGGTGCTCTGGCTCCTTACAAGCCGACGCCCTTCATGCTATTTTTGCCATCTGGAGCCGCTGCGGCGCCGATGCCCTTGGTGTCGCCAAGGAGACCAGTGACGCCTACAACGTCTGCGACTCCGGCGCCGGTGGATTCTCCACAGATCCAGTCCACTGTCAAGGTGCCTGTGGCGCCGGAGGGTCCGGCGTCAGATGAATCCGAAGAATGGCGCAGGCGAAGATCTTCGGCGTCGGCCGACGCCTTATCGACGCCGGGTCTAGAATCCAGACTCCGGTCCAGACGTCTAGCTTTGCGCCTCATGGAGGAAGAGGAATATAGCAGGCAACATCTGGAGGAAGGCGAAATCTTGGAGCCTTTGGGTGATTTTCAGGGCCTGGACACTGCAAGCGATATTGATGCTTCCCCTGAATGGGATTTGACTTCCCCTGGGGAGTATACCGAAGAGGCAGCATCGGAGAGAGTCTTCTTCGAAATCTTCGAGGACTCATCGTCGTCATGGAGACACTCGGCGGCGTCACAACTCCTGGCGCCGATCGAGTAGAGGTCGGTCCAGGTCCTGATCTGCATCTCCATCAGCTCAGCGCCATCCGACGTGGGAGATTAGCCTGACCGTCACTCCTCCGCCTCCTACGACTCCGACTTCACCTTTGTCAGTGTTTGAAGTCGAGCCTCTTCAAGAACCGGTGGCTTCTCCGGAGCAGGAGTTGCCTTGCCCATCATCGGCTTCTATGCCGGTGCTGACACCGCAAACATACCCAGCTTTCCCGGCGCCGAGTACGGACGCTGCGGCATTTTTAAATGCCATGTTCAACATCTTTTCCACCATGGCGCCTAGTGGAGGGCATGCGGGTCCGTCGGGCCCTTTAGCTTTTAATTTGGGTGCTCTGGCTCCTTACAAGCCGACGCCCTTCATGCTATTTTTGCCATCTGGAGCCGCTGCGGCGCCGATGCCCTTGGTGTCGCCAAGGAGACCAGTGACGCCTACAACGTCTGCGACTCCGGCGCCGGTGGATTCTCCACAGATCCAGTCCACTGTCAAGGTGCCTGTGGCGCCGGAGGGTCCGGCGTCAGATGAATCCGAAGAATGGCGCAGGCGAAGATCTTCGGCGTCGGCCGACGCCTTATCGACGCCGGGTCTAGAATCCAGACTCCGGTCCAGACGTCTAGCTTTGCGCCTCATGGAGGAAGAGGAATATAGCAGGCAACATCTGGAGGAAGGCGAAATCTTGGAGCCTTTGGGTGATTTTCAGGGCCTGGACACTGCAAGCGGTATTGATGCTTCCCCTGAATGGGATTTGACTTCCCCTGGGGAGTATACCGAAGAGGCTGCATCTTTTCATGCAGTAATAAGGAAGGCTGCAGACTTTTTAGATCTTCCTCTTCCGGCTGCTGAGGTGAAAAGTAACCTTTTGACGGAAGTGCTGCATCCGGGCTTAGTGGTGGCGGAGCCTCTCTTGCCCTTCAATGAGGCTCTCCTGGACCCCATCAAGGACATTTGGAGGAAACCTGTGACTTCTACAGCTGTCAACAGGGCGGTAGCAAGGCGCTATTGTGCGGCTCCAGGTGACCTGGACTTCCTCTCCAAACATCCAACTCAGGAGAGTTTGGTTGTTCAGGCTTCGTGCTCTTCCTGGTCATCCCCTGGTTCGTTCCCCGGGACCCCTGCGGACAGGGAGTCAGAGAAAATGGACCACGCTGCAAAGAAGGCCTTTTCGTCATGCAGTATGGCCTTGAAGTCGACCAATGCAACCTGCATTTTGGGACGTTATATTCATGCCGTTATGGAGGAAGCAAAAGGTCATCCAGACTTGCCACAAGAGGTGTTGCATTTGCTAGCGGACGCTCAGGCAGCAGCGACCCAGGTGATCCAGTCTGGGTTGGACACCTCTGACTCTGTGGCAAGGGCTATGAGCACATCCATAGTATCAAGGCGTCAGGCTTGGCTGCGCTCATCAGGCTTTTCTACGGATGTGCAGGTGACTCTCCTGGATCATCCTTTTGATGGAGAAAAACTCTTTGGGACAAAGGCAGATTCTGCTCTTGAACATTTCAAAGAGAGCAGAGCCACAGCAAGGTCGTTAGGACTTCAGGCAGCTACTTCCTCTTCCTTTAGGTCAAATAGGAAGTTTAGGGGTTTTGGACATGGCTCCTCCTTTCGTGGCACATTCCAGGCACTACAACAATCTGCAAGCTCCCTGCCTTACAGATCCTTCAGAGGCAGAGGCAGAGTTCGTACAAGAGCAGCAACCCAGCAGCACTCTGCCTCTTCCTCGGGAGGGGTGCAGCAGGGAAAGCAGCCTTAGTCCTCCACCACTCCCTGTTCACTTGTCTCCGGTAGGAGGGAGACTTGCCCAATTTCTTCCAATGTGGGAGTTTATAACATCAGACTCTTGGGTCATCGACATTGTGAAGAGAGGGTACGCTCTTCCCTTTTTGGAAGTTCCCTCCTACCTTCCCTCCCCGCCCATCCTTCTGTTCGGAAGACCGTCTTCTGTTACTGCAACAGGAGGTGTTATCCCTATTGGCAAAAGGTGCAGTAGAGTTGGTTCCCGAGCAGGAGAGGGGTCAGGGCTGTTATTCAAGATACTTCCTGATCCCCAAAAAGGATGGTCGGTTGAGACCAATTCTGGACTTGAGGATTTTGAATTGGTTCCTCAGGCAGGAAAAGTTCAAAATGCTGACCTTTTCACAGGTTCTTTTGGTGTTGAACGAAGGAGATTGGATGGAGTCTGTCATTTTGCAGGATGCGTATTTCCATATTCCGATCCTCAAATCGCACAGGAAGTATCTCCGGTTTGGGGTGGGATTGCAGCATTATCAGTTTGCGGTCCTCCCGTTTGGTCTTACTTCAGCACCTCGAGTCTTCACAAAGGTGATGGCGGTGGTAGCGGCAGAGCTCAGAAGAAGGATAGCGGTGTTTCCCTATCTGGACGATTGGTTGATCAAAGCCAAGCCTCCAGAGCTCGTGCTGTCACCTGCAGTTGACAACTCAGTTGTTGTACGACCTGGGTTTTTCAATCAATGTGCTCAAATCTCACCTGGAGCCCTCGCAACGCCTCCTGTTCATAGGGGCAGTACTGGACACAACATTGAATCGGGCCTTTCCTCCGCCCCAGCGGGTTCAGGACATTCAGGCGTTGATTCCGATGTTTCGAAATGGAGCTGTAGTTCCAGTCCTCAAGGTCCTTCATCTGCTCAGTCTGTTTGCTTCTTGCATACTGCTGGTCACTCATGCACGCTGGCACATGAGGGCTCTTCAGTGGTGCGTCCGCAGGCAGTGGCTTCAGCACAAAGGGGATCTCGAAGATTCAATCACGTTCTCCAGAGACACTGCGGTGGATCTTCAGTGGTGGGCAGCGATCGGCAACCTGTCGCAAGGAAGGCCGTTCTTGCTGCCTCCGCTGGTGGCCACAGTTGTAACGGATGCTTCCACTCTAGGGTGGGGAGCTCATCTGGGGGACCTGGAGGTTAAAGGCCTTTGGTCTCCAGTGGAACAGAGATTTCACATCAATTTGTTGGAATTGCGGGCAGTACGTCTGGCTCTCAAGGCCTTCCTCCCTTCCATTCGCGGTCAGTCAGTCCAGATTCTTACGGACAACACTACCGCGATGTGGTATATAAACAAGCAGGGAGGAGTGGGGTCGTACCTTCTTTGCAGAGAAGCTCTTCGACTCTGGTCCTGGCTTCAGGACCACAATATTTGCTTGGTAGCAAATCATTTGGCCGGGGTTCTGAATGTACTTGCAGATGCTCTCAGTCGACGCAGCTCAGTCAACCACGAGTGGCGTCTTCATCCGGATCTGGTTCTTTACATCTTCCAGATGTTGGGGTGTCCGCAGATAGATCTGTTTGCTACTCAGGAGAACGCGCAGTGCCCTTTATTTTGCAGCCTCCAGTATCCGATGCAAGGAGCTTTGGGGGATGCGCTTCAGATGTCCTGGAAGGGTCAGCTGCTTTACGCGTTTCCTCCCATACCCCTGATTCCTCGAGTTCTGAGAAGGATCCGCCAAGACCGGGCCCAGGTTATCTTGATAGCCCCGGATTGGCCAAGAAGGGTGTGGTACACAGACCTTCTCCAACTCTCTCTGTGCCCTCCGCTCCGTCTACCTTACAGGGTGGACCTCCTCTCGCAGTCGCAGGGGCAGATTCTACACCCCCACCTCCAGAGTCTGCACCTTCATGCCTGGAGATTGAACGGGGCAATCTGAGTGCTTTTTCTCCCCCAACGGAAGTGGTGGATGTTATTTTATCGGCCAGGCGACACTCCACCAAATCGATCTATGCAAGTCGATGGGCTAAATTTGTACGTTGGTGTGGAGAGAACTGTATTGATCCCTTAAAGGTTCACTTGTCTGATATATTATCATTTGCTCTTTCCTTGGTACAGAAGGGTTGTGCAGTTGCCACAGTTAAGGGCTATTTATCAGCACTGTAGGATTTTCTGTGCCTCCCTGATCAACCTTCCTTGTTTAAATCTCCAATTGTTTTGAGGTTTGTTAAGGGGCTCACTAGTAAGTTTATGCCCTCACCATTTATTATGCCTCAGTGGGACCTTAATTTAGTATTAGCATTTCTAATGGGATTGCCATTTGAACCAATGCATTCTTGTGCTTTGCGTTTGCTGGTTTTTAAGACTGTATTCCTGGTAGCCATAACATCGGCCAGAAGAGTCAGTGAGCTTCAGGCTCTTAGTGTAGAGTCTCCATACCTTTCCTCCTTTAGAGACAAAGCGGTGTTAAGGACCAAGGCGGCTTTCCTCCCGAAGGTTGTTACACCCTTTCACTTGGGGCAGTCTATTACTCTCTCTTCCTTTTACCCTCCGCCTTATCCATCCAAGGAGGAGGAGAGGCTCCACCGACTGGATCCACGAAGAGCATTGAGCTTCTTTGTCGACAGGACGAGGGGGTTCAGGCAAGATGATCAGCTCTTCGTTGGATACGTGATGAAGAGGAAAGGCGGAGCAGTCCACAAGAGAACGGTGGGTCATTCTCTGTATTAAGCTTTGTTATTCCTTTTCTAAGAAAGAACCACCTGTGGGGCTTCGTGCTCATTCCACCAGAGCTAAGGCTGCCCCGCGGCTTGGGCTAGAGGTGTTCCTGTGGTTGACATCTGCAGGGCGGCAACTTGGGCATCCCTCCATACTTTTGTCAAACATTATTGTTTGGATTCTGAGGTTAGGAGGGATGGCCATTTTGCTCGGTCGGTGCTGCAGGATTTCTTGGTTTGACCATTCGGGCACCCACCTCCGGAGGTAGTACTGCTTTGGGACTCTATTCTTTAGGTGAGGAATCCACAGGTAGGTGTATCCATCAGAAGAATAAGTTACTTACCTTTGGTAACGCTTTTTCTGGTGGATACATTAACTACCTGTGGATTCCTCACGGTCCCACCCGCCTCCCCGTTGCCTGAATGGTTGTTCCACAAAATCGTGTGTGTGTGTGTGTGTGTGTGTGTGTGTGTGTGTGTGTGTGTGTGTGTGTGTGTGTGTGTGTGTGTGTGTGTGTGTGTGTGTGTGTGTGTGTGTGTGTGTGTGTGTGTGTGTGTGTGTGTGTGTGTGTGTGTGTGTGTGTGTGTGTGTGTGTGTCGCTAAGTTGTGATTTGTAAGTGTGCTGAGGCCTGCTAACCAGGCCCCAGCACCAGTGTTCTTTCCCTAACCTGTACTTTTGTTTCCACAATTGGCACACCCTGGCATCCAGCTAAGTCTCTTGAAACTTGTACCCCTGGTACCAAGGGCCCTGATGCCAGGGAAGGCCTCTAAGGGCTGCAGCATGTCTTATGCCACCCTGAGGACCCCTCACTCAGCACAGACACACTGCTTGCCAGCTTGTGTGCGCTAGTGGGGATAAAATGACGAAGTCGACATGGCACTCCCCTCAGGGTGCCATGCCAACCTCACACTGCCTATGAAGTATAGATAAGTCACCCCTCTAGCAGGCCTTACAGCCCTAAGGCAGGGTGCACTATACCATAGGTGAGGGCATAAGTGCATGAGCACTATGCCCCTACAGTGTCTAAGCAAAACCTTAGACATTGTAAGTGCAGGGTAGCCATAAGAGTATATGGTCTGGGAGTCTGTCATGCACGAACTCCACAGCACCATAATGGCTACACTGAAAACTGTGAAGTTTGGTATCAAACTTCTCAGCACAATAAATGCACACTGATGCCAGTGTACATTTTATTGTAACATACACCCCAGAGGGCACCTCAGAGGTGCCCCCTGAAACCCTAACCAACTAACTGTGTAGGCTGACTGGTTTTAGCAGCCTGCCACACACCAGACATGTTGCTGGCCACATGGGGAGAGTGCCTTTGTCACTCTGTGGCTAGTAACAAAGCCTGTACTGGGTGGAGGTGCTTCTCACCCCCCCCTTGCAGGAACTGTAACACCTGGCGGTGAGCCTCAAAGGCTCACCCCCTTTGTTACAGCACCCCAGGGCACTCCAGCTAGTGGAGTTGCCCGCTCCTTCCGGCCACGGCCCCACTTTTGGCGGCAAAGCCGGAGGAGATAATGAGAAAAACAAGGAGGAGTCACTGGCCAGTCAGGACAGCCCCAAAGATGTCCTGAGCTGAGGTGACTCTGACTTTTAGAATTCCTCCATCTTGCAGATGGAGGATTCCCCCAATAGGGATAGGAATGTGCCCCCCCTCCCCTCAGGGAGGAGGCACAAAGAGGGTGTAGCCACCCTCAGGGCTAGTAGCCATTGGCTACTAATCCCCCAGACCTAAAACACACCCCTAAATTCAGTATTTAGGGGCTCCCCAGAACCTAGGAACTTAGATTCCTGCAACCTAAGAAGAAGAAGGACTGCTGATCTGAAATCCTGCAGAGAAGACGGAGCCCCCAACTGCTTTGGCCCCAGCTCTACCGGCCTGTCTGCCCACTTCTAAAGACACTGCTCCAGCGACGCGTTCCACAGGGTCCAGCAACCTCTGAAGCCTCAGATGACTACCCTGCATCTAGAAGGACCAAGAACTCCTGCGGACAGCGGCTCTGTTCCCCAAAGACTGCAACTTTGCTTCAAAGAAGCAACTTTGAAACAACACACATTTCCCGCCGAAAGCGTGAGACTTTGCACTCTGCACCCGACGCCCCCGGCTTGACTTGTGGAGAACAAACACCACAGGGAGGACTCCCCGGCGACTATGAGACCGTGAGTAGCCAGAGTTGACCCCCCTGAGCCCCCACAGCGACGCCTGCAGAGGGAATCCTGAGGCTCCCCCTGACCGCGACTGCCTGCTTCAAAGACCTGACACCTGGTAAAGACACTGCACCCGCAGCCCCCAGGACCTGAAGGATCCGACCTCCAGTGCAGGAGCGACCCCCAGGTAGTCCTCTCCCTTGCCCAGGTGGTGACTACCCCGAGGAGCCCCCCCCCTTGCCTGCCTGCATCGCTGAAGAGACCCCTTGGTCTCCCATTGATTCCTATTGCGAACCTGACACCTGTTTGCACACTGCACCCGGCCGCCCCCGTGCCGCTGAGGCTGTACTTTCTGTGTGGACTTGTGTCCCCCCCGGTGCCCTACAAAACCCCCCTGGTCTGCCCTCCGAAGACGCTGGTACTTTCCTGCTGGCAGGCCCAAACTGGCGCACCCCCTTCTCCATTGAAGCCTATGCGTTTTGGGCACCACTTTGACCTCTGCACCTGACCGGCCCTGAGCTCCTGGTGTGGTAACTTTGGGTTGCTCTGAACCCCCAATGGTGGGCTACCTTGGACCCAACTTTGAACCCTGTAGGTGGTTTACTTACCTGCAAAACTAACAAACACTTACCTCCCCCAGGAACTGTTGAAAATTGCACTGTCTAGTTTTAAAATAGCTATATGTCATTTATGGGAAAACTGTATATGCTATTTTGCTAATTCAAAGTTCCTAAAGTTCCTACATGAAATACCTTTCATTTGAAGTATTACTTGTAAATCTTGAACCTGTGGTTCTTAAAATAAACTAAGAAAATATATTTTTCTATACAAAAACCTATGGGCCTGGAATTGTCTCTGAGTGTGTGTTCCTCATTTATTGCCTGTGTGTGTACAACAAATGCTTAACACTACTCCTCTGATAAGCCTACTGCTCGACCACACTACCACAAAATAGAGCATTAGAATGATCTCTTTTTGCCACTATCTTACCTCTAAGGGGAACCCTTGGACTCTGTGTATACTATTCCTTACTTTGAAATAGTGCATACAGATCCAACTTCCTGTATGTATATATATATATATATATATATATATATATATATATATATTCCTACTTTATGTATATAGTTATAGCATGTATATATGTATTTCTTTCTCTGGTCTTGATAATTCAAGTACTCATGATTGATTTTGACTGGCATATTTAATTTCTTGTTATTTTTAGTGTAATAAATGTTGCGTTTTCACTTCTTTGGATGTGATTATGTTCTCTTTAAGGTCAAATTTTCACCTGTTCGCCTCTAAGGCACGTAAAAAATAGTGATAACTGACGTCTGCACGTCGACGAGGGCTTCTTATTGCCTAGATGATGTCATACGGCGTTGTGTGGAGTCGGGCTATTGTGACGTCATCGTCGTCGTGCAGAGCTAGAAGGAATTTCCGTCAACGCTGGCGCGAGGTGAGAATTCTTTAGGTGAGGAATCCACAGGTAGCTAATGTATCCACCAGAAAAAGCGTTACCGAAGGTAAGTAACTTATTCTTTAGTAACACAAATTTGGAAAATCATCTAACTATGGCTCTTTCAAAACAGTGCAGTTGATACCTAGAAATGAAAAGCAAATATGCATAATAATCAACAGTCTAATTCATAATACCTATCCTCACTGTGGATCAGCAAGCAGAGTCAGTCTTCGTCCTCAGGACCTCAGTCGATCAGCAAAGCATCAGGATTCAGCATCAAAGTTCAGAAAACGCAAAGTCTTTAAGCATTAAAGTTAAGCATGTCTCTTGTCAAGACACAAAATGGGCAAAAATGAGCTATCCCTCTCCCGTGCAGTTCTGTTAAATCAAAACTAGTAAAACTATGTCTCAAATCCCTATTGGTCGGTTAATCGTATGTTCACACTTAGTCCAATAAAACTAAAACTTTAAATCTATGAATTCTAATATATAATTTCTCCATTCACATGTCATTGATTGGTTTGTCTTGCAATGTCCTCATCATCATCATCTGGCTTGTCAGGTAACAAAATTGTTGCAGCTTCCACTCCAGTCAGTATCTCCATTGTTCTCCTCCTGAGAAAGTCAGTCTCACACGCATTACACACAAAATGTTACATTAACAAGAAAAGCATCTTCTAGCAGTGGATTTGTATGGGAAACTTCTGTTATGAGCACATTTAAGCAATGCAAAATGAAAAATCATCGGTTTAACTCTAGGAAAGCCATTTATTAAACGTTAAGAAATACAGCTTTGACATGAGGCCTGGCAACTTGGCCAAGATGTTTGCTAAGTTAACGCCTACAATTAATAAAGCTAGAACATAATGCATAACCCTTAATATGATGTATTACTACATTAGTCAAACATATATTCAACATTTCACTATATTAACTCTACTAATAAGTGCACTTTGTGAAAATTGGCAGCTACTCTTCGTAATCACATTTTCAAATGCGTGCATTATTTTTCTATGTTCTATTTTCTACACAATTATTCAGAATACATGAACACTTATAAATAATTTTTATTAATACATCTGCGCTAGCACTGCTTGGGGCTTCCGCCTAGACAGGGAACTCTTGATGTGCAGCGGTCCTGCCCTGGCACCCGCTGTTCCTGGCAGATAGTGGACAGTTAACATGCAGGTGGGGTGACCCTCATTGCCAGGTACCTAGTTGCTCAATCCCATGTATCTCGGATAGCGTTTGAAGATTCATACAGATCAGTCTTTATCCTGGCAGGGCGACGGTTGAGCCACCTGCCTTTGCATCTGTGGGAGCCTCTTGTCTGCCTGGCACTGTAGGGTGGGGCTCTTGAAACTCTTCAATTTGTCAAGGCTGACTCCCAGAGGGAAGATGACTGGACGCAGTACCTTCTAGTTGCTTGGGCAGTAGATGGGCTGTGCTGCCTTCCTCTTGCCTTCCTGTGCCTGCAGTTTGAGCAGTTGTAAAAGGTGCATGTGACTCTTGGTGGTGGATCATGAGAAGAACAGAGCAAGCTGTGTGAAATAGTGTGAATTGCAGAACACATTGATCATCTTCACTTCGGATGCAACATGCCAGCTTCTTCTTCTGTCTTAGCCTATCTGTCACTTGAACATTCACCACCCTGGGGCCCTCCAAGTGCGCTACTTGGGGTGTCGCAGCCGGCTCTGCTCTCTTAGTTTCCCCCAAAGTCAGACCCTAATTTCCTGATGCAGAAAACGCCCAGTGATCCTTGTCTAGAACTAAGCTGTCTGTGCAACAGGCCTCCCCAACGAGGGCAGGTGCCAGGATTAACCCAGGGTGTGAAACCCACAGGGCACCTGGCTGAGTGCTGTGCATGGCTGGCTGTATTGTCCCACCAGCCTTGAGCTTCGGCGGCCATGGTCTATGGCCTCCAATCTGTTAAAGGGCATTCTGCCGGTCATCCTTGTGCAAAAGAGGACAACACCTTCTGCAAGTTCCCCCTCCGCCCAGGGAATCTGTGCAGCTCCCCACACTTGCAAAAAGAATAGATGATAGACAGAATACTGAACAAATGAGACATTCAGCCGCAGTCAAGTTCTGGGTTTAATCTATTTTTTTTTTGCTCACCACACCACCGCAATTTGGACCCTACCATATTAAATTCAGTCTTGACCCTCTTGCCCAGGGAAAACAGAACATCCTGAACTACCATGCCAAGTCCTCCCCGGACTGAAAACAAGTATCTTGGGATTGGTTTTGAAGTATCGCCCCTTATCAGCCAGGCTACCTTGAATCCAGTGGCACAGTGAGCACAGGACCACATCTGTGCATACTCTTCCTACTTAGGGCAGCAAAGACGAAAATAACCGATGATGGACGGAATGCTGAACAAATCAAACACTCAACTCCCCCCCCCAACCCCTCCACTCCCCTGCGGTCATAGATCTGGGTTTCATCCATCATTTTTCACCCCATTTTGGACCTAGCCATATGCGAATCAGTCTTGACTATGCTCCCCATGGTAACATCCAGCTCAAACTGCCTGGCCATCTCCTCCCTGGACCGGAAACAAGCATCCTGGGACCAGTTTCAGAGTCATCAGCCAGGCTAGCTTCAATCCTGTGGCACAGTGAGCACAAGACACATGTCTGGCCATAACCTTTTCAGTTAGGGTGGCAAAGGCAAAAAGAACAGATTATGGGCTGAATGCTGAGCTTTCCGACTACAACCTCAGATTACATGTGGTGACCATGCTGAACCAATCTTTTGTCTTGGTCTTCTGTCGCCCGCCTGCTAGAGTCCCTCTGCTGCTAGCTAGCAAGATGGGACATAGGGCCCAAGGAGGGGTCATCTCCATGTGCCACATAGTGCATAGTTGTATCTCTCCCGCTGTGTGCCACTGGGTGCAGGGTTGGGGGAACCCCTCCTTTCAGGTCGCAGGACAACCGAAGACCAGATGGCCTGAGCGAGCACCAGCTGAGGTGATGGGAAGGAAGACGTTTGCTTGAGGCTTGACCATTTCATCACTATCTGCAATGTGCATGACTACTCTTGTAGATGGCTCCCATGTGCTTGGGCACTCTGGTTGGTGGTTAGACGAGGCCATCTGGTCAGTGGTTGAGGAATGGAATGGCAGAAAGGCCGACCAGTGCAACTATCTTCAGCTTATTACTGCATTCCATAAGCCCTCATCGAGCTAAAATAATGAATGAAAGTGGCTTCTTTGATAGACCCTGTCAGTGTAGGTTGGAAGGAATTAAACAACCTTGACTAACTATGGCTGAGTTCCAGGAAGGAGCATATCACCCCTGTACTTACAGTTCCAAATAGCTGGATTGGCAGCATTAAGCCAGGGAGACTGCACAATCCTCCCTACCAAGGGCATGGTGTCTGACCTGGAAGGCATATGGGGCTCCTCCTGGCCAACCATCTCCATGTAGCTAAGAGGGTCAGACTGGTGAAACCATGGCTTTCATCAGGGAGGCCCACTCCCCGCAGGTCAGAGCTCCAGCCAATGGGCAAACCACTTAGCCTGCCCAAGGAAGGATGGCATTGGACCAGGGAGGTATCGGAGGCTCCTCTAGGCTGAACGTTCCAGTGAATAACAGTTAGAGAAGGGTGGAGCTGTGGCTTTCATCAGGGAGGCCCAGTCTCCACACGCCAGAGCTCCAGGCACTGCCAGTACCACCTTCCTTACCCAAGGCAGTGCAGCACTGGACAGGGAAGACATTCTGGTGCTCCTCCAGGTTGAACAGTTCTAGTATTCCCAAATGAGAGGCAGGTGAAGCCATTGCATTTGCCTAAGAGGCATTGTCTGCCCTGCCAGGAATATTCAGACCCTGGGCAGAAACAATGTAGGCTCAGAGGTGGGAGTAGAGCTTTAGAGTAACTATAACTACAAGCTCACCTCCCCACCAGAGCATCCATGATACCTGTAGAAAATACATCTGTAGTGTAATTAATATGAATCAAGTTTGCTTATAGGTGTAGTATTACCTGTTTATATATACACATTAGGTGTGTATTGGCACTGTACTTTAGTTGTAAAGAGTGGCACCAGGGAGCTGTGCCTGGTCCTGATGAAAGGCCTAGGGGTAGGCTTGAAACATGTAAACCTTAGTTTGAAAGGTAGGTTCGTAGCATACGCCTATCCTTTCTATTTTTTTTTTTTTTTTTTTTTTTTTATAAATCTTTTCATTGGTTTTTGATAAACAATGCAGAGTACAATACTCAAACATTTCCTCCTGGGAGGGTACTTAACATCAATAATGAGAAATCACAGCTGGTGAAGGCGTAATATTAAGTCATTGAATGTCCCGAGATCCGCCCGGATTGGCAGTCATAATTGTCATGACATTTTTATCATGCATGAATTTTCAAATGAGGTGGAGCCAGTGAAAGTATTGTTATAAAAACCTTTCACCTGCTTCTGCCCTGTATTTCCCTCCCCAAGACAATTAAACCTCTCCCCTCCCCTCGATCTTTCCCTATTGCTGCTTGGATGCCTGGTGGATGCAGATTATCAATGGATGTCTAGTTACTTGTAATTTCTTGTGAGGTGATAAGTCACATATTCCATTCTTGTGTAAAAGAAATAAGTCTCTGTCTGGGTGCATTATTGCTGTCTCATAAAATGTGTGTTGTTGGGGTGTTGTTCTGCCATGTTAGTGGTCTTTCAGGTATTCAGGTGTCCTGTGCCTCCTCTCCCTGTTGTACCCATTCGATCACCAGGGTGCTCCAAGCTCTGGCTCTTTCCATGGGTCCCTGTCCTCTCCGTGCCTCCCTGTGTCTAATCGTCTCTTCGGCCTTAGTCCATTTAAGAACTTCCCTTTTCCACATTTGTATTCGTGGTCCTACATTTGCTTTCCACGTCATTGCGATCTCCCTCTTGGCCAAAACTAGGGCTAAATCTTGGAACTGATTAGTATACTTATGCTTGGGTTGGTGTCTATATCCCCCCAGAAGTCAGTGTTAGGGGTTATCCGGCACTTACCGGTCAACAATCTCAGATAAGAGTTGTTATCTCTTGCCAATACTCCTTTATATTTGGGCAGTTCCAAAACATAGGTATAAATTCTGCACCCTCCTCTTGGCATCTGGGGCATCCAGTTCCCAGGGCCCCGAAGTGCCTCTTAATTCTACCTGGGGTCAGATATGCTCTGTGCAAGACATATGTATTAATCAATTTGAATCTTGCATTCCTGGAGGCCCTTGGGATCCAGGTAAATATTTCCTTCCAGTCCCTGTCTTCTATTGGGACCCCCAGATCTGTTTCCCATTTTTGTTTAAGCGATGTTAATGGGAGTGTCAGTGTGTTTCTTATTTTTCTATAGAAATAGGATACTGTTCTATTTGTCTCTTCTGTGTAACCGAGGGATTGTGTTATTTGCGATATAGGTGGCTCCGAACTATCGACGTGCCAGTGCTTGTTAATTATATTTGTGATTGCTCTTTGGAGCAGGAAATTCCCCCTTTGGATCTGATATCGGCTTCGAAAGTCTTCAAAAGGGTAACAGGGCGTTTGCCTCACACTGGGTGCCCAGTGTGGTGGCTCCTGTTCTCTCCCAATTTTTGTATTTCACTCCAGTTGCTCTTATGTGGAAGTGTTAACAGGCATCGCATTGGGATCTCGGGGGCATAAGGCTGGGGGCATTTCATCCTACGAAGGTCCTACGAAGGTGTTGTTTCCAGTATTTATGGATTACTTCTAGTGTCTGGGATCTAGGAAGCGCAGGGGGGCCGAGGCCTAAAATAACACTACTCAGTGATGGTAGTTCCGGGGTAAATGGTAATATTTCATGACTGGCCGTCACATGGTCAGTCATCCATCTAGCCAGCCATTGCAGTTGAGCTGCTAAGTAATATACTTTGAAATCTGGCACAGCCAGTCGTCCCTCTTCAGTAGGCCGTTTCATTACTGTCAGTGCTAGTCTCCTCCTGCCCGTCCCCCAGCTAAATCCCGTTATCAGTGAGTCCAAACTTTGTGGGAGCCATACAGGCAGTGTTGTGACGAAATATAATAGTCTTGGGAGGGTTGCCATCTTCAGGAGTGCTATTCTACCCGCGACCGAGATGGGCAGTGTTGCCCAAAATTCCATTGAGCCCTTAATACCCCTCAGTGCCCGCTGAACATTACCGTCAAATAGATTTTGGCAGGCGTGGTATACGTGGACTACCAGGTATTTTAGAAATCTGAGCTCCCATTGTAGCTCTCCTATAGTCAGGGGAAGAGTCATCCTCTCCTCCATTGGAAAAAGACTGGATTTCTGCCAATTGACTCTTAATCCAGATAAATTGCCAAATTCCCTTACTAGTACCTAAGCCCTCTGCAGATCGCTCCCTGTATCTTCTAAGAAGAGCAAGAGGTCATCTGCATATAATGCTATATGATGGGTCTGATCCATCGTAGTGATACCTCCATATGTTCCGCCTTCCTGGGCTTTGCAAGCTAATGGTTCGATTGCTAATGCAAATAGCAGATGGGAAAGGGGACAGCCCTGCCTAGAGCCCCTCTCCACCCTGTAGCTGTCAGAAATGGTGGTACCCGTTCTGACTCTAGCCGTCGGGTCAGTGTATAGTAATTTAGTCCAGGCTATAAAACGGTTTCCCTTCTCAGGGGGACGCCGACAATATCCAGCTCGCAATTGCTGCCTCAAACATTGCGACCAGTCTAGATCCCAATTTTTTGTCTGATAAGTTGAATATAATTCTAAGGGAAGCCCGTCTGGGCCAGGTGTTTTATTACGTGCCATAGAAGTGATGACTTCTTTCACTTCCGTCAACTCAATCGGCGCTCCCAGTTCAGCTGCATATAGGTCCGACATCGTGGGGAATGGCAAATATTGCAGGAAGGCTTGTATCTCCTCAGCGGGGGGGGTGTCTTGCTAGTGTATAGGTCCGCATAATATTTCCTAAATTCATCATTAATAGCTGATTGGGAGTTGACCCTAGTATCTCCGAGTTTTACAAGTTTGACTATCATCAAGCACCTCTTTGTCGGGTGCGCCAACCATGCCAGTAATGGACTTGCTCGGTCGCCCTCCATGTGTGTTTGTGCTAAAAAAGATTTATAATCGAAGCAACTTAGCCTGTTAGTTGCTGATATAGGGCCTGATTCCAACTTTGGAGGACGGTGTTAAACCGTCCCAAAAGTGGCGGATATACCACCTACCGTATTACGAGTTTCATAGGATATAATGGACTCGTAATACGGTAGGTGGTATATCCGCCACTTTTGGGACGGTTTAACACCGTCCTCCAAAGTTGGAATCAGGCCCATAGTGTCTTCGGGCGCTGATGCCAGCAGTGTTTGCAAGTCTGGTGTTTCGGGGTATTGTCGCGCTAGTTCTCTCTGTTTGCTTTCAGTTGTCTCTGTCACATTGCAGTGCATGTCTCTCGCCCGCTGCTGCAGAGATACACCTCCCTCTTATAACCGCCTTGAACGCGTCCCACTTACTAATGTGAAAGTAGTTGAACCCTCATTAGTTTCAAAGTAAGTGACTATTGCCAGTCCTATGGTATGTTTAAACGCCTCTTCCTCCAGCATAGAGGGTTGGAGTCGCCAAGTTGGTATTGGTGTCTCTGTTCGGGTCCAATCCAGGGTGAGGAGAAGAGGATTATGATCTGAGTGTGCGAGCGAGATATTCGCTCGGATGTGTCAGTCTATGTATCTCCGGTGAGGAGAGAAAATAATCTAATCTGACATGTATGTCATACATGGGAGAATGATATGAATAGTCTCGGTCTGTTGCATGCTGGACGCACCAAGTGTCTACCAATCCCCAATTTTGTTGCCATGTCCGGAATGAGTGGGCCTTTCTAATGGTTGGGGAAGAAGGCAGAGGAGGGTGGGATCTATCCAGTGTTACATCTGCAACGCAGTTAAAATCTCCACCCAAGACCACTGGCCCCATTAGGTGTCTTGCCAGCATTCTGGACAGGGATGCCAGGTATGTTCCTTGGTCAAAATTGGGTCCATACATGCTTCCCAGTGTTATCTCCCTGCCATCTCATTTTCCTGAGATCACAGTGTAACGGCCCAATGGATCAGTGGCAGCTGATATATGTTGGTAGGGTACCCCAGCCTTAATCCAAATCAGTGTCCCTCTAGCAAAGGCCGAGTAGGTGGTGCAGAAGACTCGACCTCGCCAATGCTTTTGGAGAGCTTGGCCCTCTTTAACATCTAGATGTGTCTCCTGTAGCATTGCTATGTTAATTCCCCGCCGAGTTATGAAGGAAAAGACTTTATGGTGCTTGGCTATAGAGGGCATGCCCCTAACATTCCATGTCAGAAATTTCAAATTCAATGCTCTACCCATCAGACATATAACAGTTCCCCCTAAGTTTAAAAATCCACATCGTACCTAGGCATCTCAGCATATTTAGTAATATAACGGAATAACGTGATTCCCAACTCCCCTTCCCCAGGGCAAGGATTAGAACGTCTTCGCCCAAACTTTCAAACAATAACAGTGTTTCAACCATGATCATAGTTTTTGCTGTGTAGTCCACAGCAGTTGTGGGGGTGGCGTGCTCAATTCTCTTTGGCCAGAAACTCCGGGATCCACTGGGTCCGCCCCACCGGCCATCCTTAGTGTAGCGGGTAATGGACAGGAAAAGTTTTCCATGTAGGTTAGTGACCTTGAGGTTATAGGAAAAATATGTTTCACCTGTCTAGTTCTCTCATCTTAGGAAGGTTCTGCTAGATGGTCCTGTGTAGCGCAATTGTGGGTAGTCTGTGTCAAAGGACCTTAGTTAGATGATTTCATCCAATGTGCCAGGGGTGATCATAGGTAGGATAATACTCGATTGAGTGGAGATTTCAGTCCCATTGTCAGAGTCCGAGTGGTTTTCCCCTTTCTGTGAGCTCAAGGGTGAAGCGATGTTCGATTCCCCTAGTTCTTCCACCTAACATTGCCACTACTTCTACCACTCGTCTTCTTTCTTTTCGTACTTCATCTGGATTAGGTGGGTTGCTTCTTTGTGTTACTTGTCGCCTCCTCGGTCTAGTACGCCTTCGTTTCTTGTCCTGTTGTGCATTGTTGGGCAGGTCCGGTGTTGTTTGAGATTCCAGCCAAGACCAGGCATCTTCCAGCGTGGAGAAGAACATTGTGCCCGTAGGAGTAACCACCCGGATCCTAGCCGGGAATAGCATTG
The DNA here is from genome assembly GCF_031143425.1 of Pleurodeles waltl. NCBI lineage: Eukaryota > Metazoa > Chordata > Amphibia > Caudata > Salamandridae > Pleurodeles > Pleurodeles waltl. Next base: position 483,989,837 of record NC_090438.1, on the reverse strand, counting down.
AGTAAGGAATCTCCAGGTCATGAAGTTTGCGCTTCATAGTCCGCTTGTCGTCTCTGTACCTCTCGGGAGAAATCTGGGAAGATGGATACTTTACTATTCCCAATCACAGCGTACCTTGTTGTCACGCTTGCCGCAGTATGTGATCTCTCTCCCGGAAGTAGAGGAGCCTCGCTATTTCTGGTCTTGGGGGAGCTCCCGGAGGTGGCATTCTGCTGGGTATTCTATGCGCTCTTTCCAGGGCAAAAAATGTGGACAGTCCTTCCGGGGCAACATCCTACCTAATCCAGGTCTCCATAAACTCCACCATATCAGGGCCCTCACTTTTTTCAGGGATTCCAATAATTCTGATGTTATTGCTCCTCGTCCTATTTTCTGCGTCCTCCGCTCTGCTCTCTAGCGCTTTGATCCTGTTGTCAATTAAATTCAGCTTGGTATTTGCTATCGTTAGGTTGGGGATTGCTTCTGCCAGGTCTCGCTCTGTTGTGGTGACTCTTTCTGCCAATCGCTTATGGTTATCTCGTAAGAGGCACAGGCCCACGCTTAATGTGTCAATCTTGACCTCCAACGCTGTTCGCGATGCCGCTATGGCTTGGAGGACATCTTGAAGAGTTGGTTCTGTGTTATCTGCTCCTGGTGTGGTACGTGTTGTCGGGTCTGTGCTCCCTTCGCGCGGTCTGGGGCGTGGAAGTCCTCCCATGTCGCTTTCTCTCTTTTTGAGGGTCTTCCCCATTATAGGGCTACACCTATTTTCCCAGTTTTCACTCCCCTGCTGTGGATCTGGTTTAGCAGATGATTTATTTTTGTTAGGATGAGTTAGTGTTTAATTATATTTAGTTGTTCACACTGCTGTGTTGCTGGGAATTTGTGTGCCCTTCGGATTTATTCTACGTCATTACCCCTGGGACTCCAAACTGCGTCTCATGCGCAATGTTTACATCTATTAGACTCGCTGATCTCACACATTTAGGTCTTTTTTTTATTATTATTTTTCTTTTTGTAGTGGAGGTATAGGTGTTGTGCGGTTAGCGTGGACTCGATGGTTGGTGTCCTCTTTGATACCCTAATCACTTGTTAACCCCAACCTTACTGGTATGTCTCTCCTCTGTTGGCCTCGTCGGTCCAAATGATCATCCGTTGTGCCCGATGGGCTTTTCTCTGTTGTCCGGTTTTGCGAGATAGCAGCACTCCAGGCTGCCAGCAGGATCGGCAATTCGCAATCCGCGTTGTCTCTCCGGCCTGCTCTCTTCTGTGGCCGCTCTCGGTTGCCTCTGCCCTCCTAGGCGCGCGAGCCCGCGTGGCGCTGGGTGTGTGTCCTGGGGCTCTGGTATCTTTTCCTGGAAGCTCCACTGCTTCCTTTCCCGTTTAGTTTGCGCTTTCAATGGGCCTCACTGTTCTCGAGGTTTGCTGGCCTATGCCTTGTTGCTGATTCTTACTCTCCGGTGGCGGCTGCCATCTTGGGCGTTCCACGAGCCGAGATCGAAGTAATCAGTTTAAAGTCTTATTTTCAATCTCATCGACTTATAACGGTTTTTTCAAGGTCCCAGAGGAATAGGCAGCAATTTCCCCTCTGAATCCGATTCAGGATGGGTCTAGGACACGGCAGAGCAGTCCCGGGTCCCGGAGCTCCACGAACTCTCGGCTTACTTCATGTGAGCCCTGGCCACGCCCCCCAAGCCTGTCCTTTCTAGTTACCCCTTTTTTAATCATACCACCTCCGGATTAAGTAATAAAACATAGGGTTTTCCTGGAGGCAGGTATTTTTAACCTTGTTTTGCCCCACCCCCTGTGTCCTATATCATCATAGTCAAATAAACTAGTGCTCCCACATAGTTGGTTGGTTGCAGCACCCTCGTTCCATAGCGGAACTGGAAGGACCCAATGGTGAAGCATGCCACCAAGGGGTAACACTGGTGGCTGAGGGTTTTCTGGTTAAACTAATCAGTTTCCTGGCCCCTGTTGAGAGTTAGGGCCAGATGTATCAAAAAGTTTTGCACTTGCAAACGGTGCAAATCGGTAAATTCGGCCGTTTGCGAGTGCAAAACAGTGGACTGCGATGCGTGAAATGCATTCGCAGACCACAAATAAGAAATCGCTAAAATTCCGATTTCTTGCGTTGCGACCTGGAAATTGCGAGTTGCAATTTGCGATTCGCAATTTCCAGGTCACAAGGCTATGCTGGAAAAAGTCGCAAATTGCGATTTTTCCAAAAATGGCATTTTGCACTTGCAAAATACCATGCTTTGTAACCAGGGGGTAACCTGGTGCAAAATTTAAAAATGCAGGTAAACTGCATTTTTAAATTTAACATGTAATGCACACATGCCCTTTTGGCATGTGTGTACCTTACATGTTAAAAAAAAAGTTTTTGGTGAGCAGGATAGGGGGCCTTAGGCCCCCAGCACCCTGGCCTTTTGCATTTCCAAAATTGCGATTTCTGGTTCAGAAATCGCAATTTTGGAAATGCAAAAAATTTGCAGCTATGGGCCAACAGGCCCAGAGCTGCAAATGGGGCCGGTATCGCAATTTGCGATTCAGTAATATCTTTTGCGATTTTTAAGAAATCACTATTACCGATTCGCAAATGTGATACATGGCCCTTTGTGAGTCGGTAATAGCGATTTCTTAAAAATCGCTATTACTGAATCGCAATAGGCCGTGATGGTACATCTGGCCCTTAGTTTTGCATGAATCTGGACTTGGCTCTTGATAGGTTTATTCCCTGCCAGTACGCTGGCCACAGGGCAGAGCCACCTATCTTGCCATGGGCACTCAGCTGATGTGAACAAAATTACTTTTTGAAGGGTGACGTCATTTCACAGTGTAGAGTGACAGGATGACAAATTTAGATGCTGTGATGAAAGCATTGTAATTTGGTGAATGTACAGTTCTGTAATAAAAGTATTACTTCGTTATCATTCTTTATAATATAGTTTTTTTGACGTTCTAACTACATAGTGATCACTTTGTTTCCAGTACAGAAACCATGGGATGTAACTAGTTCTAGGAGTGAAGAAAAGCAGATTTAAGTAAAATAGTTTGTGTATTCACTAAATATACACATTAGGGCAAATTGAGGGCCAAAAGGAAAAATATTGAGCCAAAATGAAGGAAGTTATACTAGCAGACAAAGGGGGTTATTCTAACTTTGGAGGAGGTGTTAATCCGTCCCAAAAGTGACGGAAAAGTGACGGATTTACCACCAGCCGTATTACGAGTCCATTATATCCTATGGAACTCGTAATACGGCTGGTGGTATATCCGTCACTTTACCGTCACTTTTGGGACGGATTAACACTCCTCCAAAGTTAGAATAACCCCCAAAGTGTTATTAAAGTTTACCCCAAAAAAGTTTGTTTTTTTACATCCTCTCAAAAGTGAGAAATAGTCCCAAACTTCCAATTGTATAAAGAACACACACGCATACAGTGATGTACTAGTATGTCCGCATGAAATGAAACTGAATTAATCCTTGTAATACAGTAATCCAATATTTTACTGTGTTTTTTCTTAGGTTAGAATTAAATTACCTGGGACAAAGTCAGGAGACCTTGTGCTCGATGTTTGTGATATGTTTCTTGATCTGCGAACCCCAAAATAGTAAGTAATCCTTTCATAAAATGTAGTATATGTCATCTTAACACTATCAAGCCTATTCTATTGTTCTGCTCACGTTTTCTAAATGCAGTTTTAGTTTAGCTTGTTATTTGTATTGCTTTTTACCAATCTGCATAGTTATACTGCAAAACGGCTACCAGTTGTTTGCTATTAACTTCGTTTTACCTCTGCATAGGAGGAACGACATTGATCAGAAAATACAGTGCCTTAAATGCCAACATTTTAGCAGCAGTGCTTGCTGCTGTATTTGTTTAAAAAGTTGATGGTTTCGTCCACCACACGTGCCTTTCGGTTTCTTGCTTGGTTGCTGCAATTCTTCTTATTTTTTTATATTGCCCACTTTCAGATGTGGCTGGTAGAGCTGAATATAAAAATTAATGCCATTGTTTTGCCATACATGGCCAATGTGCCATTGTGGTAGCCTAAGGGCAGCATGTCTCTTTGTCAAACCCCCCTGATGTTTGCCAATCGTTACATATGTTTATGGTACCAGGGAGAATTAGGGTTGGCTAAACTTTGTCCCAGTCCATCTCTTTTCCACTCTTGTTATCTTGCAGAGTAGTTTTACTCTGGCCACGTGAACAGTCATGTCTGCAAACTGGTCCCAGGTTCAAACAAACCTGCCTTCCAAACAAGAGAGAGTCCCATCCAGTGTTGCCACTGAATTGGGAGTTACTAGTAGAGATGAAGTTGACCCCCTTGAACCCATGTGCCAGAACCTCAGACTTTGGAAGTGAATAGAGGCAAATGTCACACCAGTGTACTCCCCAGCATTGCGCACAATAGCACTCAATCTAGTTTTTCAGGGACAGGAAGGTCTGGGACTCACAGAAAACCTTACTTGGCTATGGAGGACTGTCATATCAGTCTAGCAATCAAACTGAACTATCCCAGTCCATTGAGGAGGGCCAGCATGCTAATAAGATCCAGTTGGTTGATATCAATGACAGGTGCTTGAACAGCCAGGGGGCGCAGAAGCTAACCAAAGATCCTTTCAACTCCTGTCTTCTGTTGGTTAATTAAAATACAGTGGTCATCTGTGCTTACTTGTCGGATCTCTCCTCTATTTGATCTGCTCTTGCACCAGGCAAATGTGGCTTGGTTCTCCTCTGGGCAGACTTCTGCAGGGACACCTCCACCACATCTCTTTAAGCAGCAAAGCAAACTCCTCATCCAAAGTTAATCCTCAACCGCTTCAGCAAAAAGTTGCAAACTCCCCCTTGATGTTCCCTCAACTGACTGGGAAGCTGGCAGTTAAAGACAAAGCTGTCGATTTCAGAATAATCTCCCCCACATTGTGGGCTATCATGTACGCTGATTACTGAGAAGGCCTGGAACATAACTTGTGGTTTCAATTCCCTTCTCATAAAATATTTTCTAACGTAATTTGTGTATTCCCCTGGCACAGTGCTGGGACTGGTTTGAAATAATTTTGACGCTTTGTATCCATTTCTGACACCTGTATCCATGTCCAAACAAGCCACACAGAGGGCCTGATTTAAATCTCGGCGGATGGGTTACTCCACCACAACGGTGACGGATATCCCATCCGCTGAAATCTAAATAGCATTATATCCTATAGGATTTAGATTTCAGCAGACAGTATTTCCGTCACCATTATGATGGAATAACCCGCCCACCGAGTTTTAAATCAGGTCTTTAGTCTTTGTCATCATGTTACAGCAGGAAGGAGTGGTTGAGCTGGGAATCTTTCGCCGAGATAACCAAAAGAGAAAGAAGGCCCAAGCATTACACTTATCAGCCTTTTGGGAGAAGAGCCTCCATGGGAAAAAAGGGCTGGTCAGGATCAAAGCCTAACTATGCATTCCTAAACAGTTCTCTGACTTCCCACCTACTTAATAAACCTGACAGATGTGACACCTGAAGAAAACAAAAGGGCAAGACATGACAAAAGGCAAATCCTGCCCTTCAATAGAAACCTGTTTCTCGTGTCATCCAATAACTTCTAGTCTGTGGACTCCATCAAGCTTCAGCAATGTTAGCATTAAACATTTCTAATTTGGTAGGCTACCTCCATCCTCTGTTTTGCACATGTTGCAAAAATGAGTTGCTCCGAAATGCATTCCTTTTGCAGCTACGTGGGAAGTGGACTACCCTAGGTGTGAGCACCCTGTGGGAGCAACTCCATCAGTGACTGTGGGCAACTGGTGTAGCTGATGGTGCTCCCTGCAGCTTTCCCATTACACACATCACCTGCAAATTGCCACTTAGACAGAGGCTCACTGGAGTCTTGAAGTCTCAGTTGTTTTTGGTTTAGCAGAATGTGTGAAAACTACTGAACTTGCCCTTAGCCGCTAGCACCTAATGCTAGGCATAGCCACCACGACAACCCAGAATAGGCTGCCTAAGGTGTGCTCAGAAGGCTCAGATTGTTTAGGGAGAACGAAGGCTTTGGAGGCCTTGAGAACAGGCAGGAGATGGCACAAATAGGATATCTAGGCACCTGACTCCCTTTTTCAATAAGATGCTAACTTAAGGCTACTATCCAATAAATTTTAAAAAAGCATTGGTATGTCTGTTGCAAAAAAAAAAGCCTCCCGGGATCTGGGTAATACTAAACATTATCGCCCCATATCCTGGCTTCCACTCCCCACAAAAATATTGGAAAAGGCAAGCCGTGAAGACCTGATGTGCTTCCTAGATGCGTACACTGTTGTGGATTCTTTCCAACATGGTTTTAGACCGCAACACTATATGGAGTCCGCTCTAGTGATTGCCTCAGAGGAGATACGGAAACAAGTGGATCAAGGAGGGAGGGCTGCACTTATACTTCTTGATCTGTCTGCCGCACTTGATACAATGAACCATTCTATGCTTGTTAGAATTCAAGAGAGTGTTGGAATTAGAGGTGGCCCCCTTAACATCCTACAATCATTCCTGTCAAATAGAGAACAAAGGGTGTCCTTGGGGAGTTTACATCAGACCCTCTCTCTTTACCCTGCGGGGTACCTCAAGGATCATCTTTGTCGCTCACACTTTTCAACATCTTTGTTATCCCCCTGACGAAACGTATTTGCTCATATGGGTTTATGGCAGTATCCTTTGCAGATGACAAACAAATAGTGGTGTCTATATCATCTGATGTGAATGAGGTTGCCAGCAACTTTCACAATTGTCTGGGTAATGCAGTCATCTGGATGCAGGAAAACTGGTTGAATTCAGAAAATACATAAATATTTTCGGTAGGATACCTCTTTTTGGAATATGTCGTGGTGGCCTGCAAATCTTGGGCACATTCCTTGCCCCGTTTAGAAAGCGAAACACTTATGAGTGCTATTCCACAATCAATTGAGCTTCTCAGCTCAAATCAACCAGGTCTGTTTCTATCTCTTTAGAGTTCTGATGAAAATACTTCCACTCATTCAGCAGAAATGCAGAAAATGGTGGTGGTGGTGGCACTTAAATTAGATTATTGCAGTGCTTTATATCTGGGTACCCCAAAAGGCTTGCTACTGAATCTTCAATCCCTTCAAAATGCAACTGCACTCTTACTCTTGGGAATAGCAAAATTAAATTCTGTTTCCAAGAGTATTAGGAACCTTCACTGGCTCAAAAGAAAGCAAAAAACATATGAGTGCTATTTGACAATCATTTGAGCTTCTCAAATCAACCAGGTCGCATCTGCCAGTTTCCATCTCCTTAGACTTCTGGAGAATGGGTGAAACTATTCCAGGCCAATAACTAAACTACTTACCATGTCACTCTGTGCAATAAATCTCCCGGTATGATTGTAGATTCCTTACCCCACTGGCAAGTGATGCTTATTTGCCAACAGCCATCACTTTGCCCCAAACCCAATTCACATTGTGTTTCAAGATCATCCACAAGACCAATTAAAAAGGTATTATAGAGCCCCCTTAACCTAGAACAAACAGGATAATTTGTTTGAGGAGGGATGGGTGTTCTTGTCCGGCATGATGATCCATAAGACAAACCTCTCTAGCCCAAGTGACCTTCATAAAACTAATTTTAGAAAAGGGTGAGCGGAGAAAGAGAAAGTTGGAGCACCAGCAGCAGCAACTTAGAATGCTAGATGGAATGGATATCATGAGCAAAATAGGCCTTCCTGAGATTCACTTGGGCATTCTCAGATAAAAACCTGAAGTCTACAAAGAACTCTGCCTCCAAGGAGGACTTACAAGGAGAGTAAAATAAAACCTGGCAGACACTGCAAATGTTAATCCAGCAGTAGCAGGGTTCGCGGTTCCTACTATGCATAGTAAAAAAAAAAAAAAGACAAATGCTGACATTAGGCTAGTTTCCCAAGGTCTAATTTCTGGGTCTCAAACACACTCTGAAAATGCACTAGACCCAGCATTTCCAGTCATCTACAGAATGGGTGGCATAACACAGAAAACACACTTAGCCAGGGAAGTGACTCATTAGGTCTCTAAAAAAAATCAGCGAGGGCATATGGACTGGACCTAAGTCTCCTGGAACTGATTTGTTTTCTGAAGATTAGATCCTGGCATGTGAAATGCCAGGGTGATGGACAATAAGAGTGAAATATGTGAAAAGAGACAGACATGAATGACCAACACAGCATTGAACTCAACAAATACTGACATCAATATTATACATCCACTGTTTGCTTGTAAGGAAACCAACACTAGCCTACTAGACCTGCTTTGCTGCAAACCTCCTGTGAGCATTGTACTAGACCATGCAACCCAGACAGAATCAAGGAAGATAACCAAGCAAGGTAAGCAAAGCAGTGAGGAGCCACACCTGTGCTTTCACCCTACATGTAGCCATATAAATGCAGTTGTTGAGGTGGAAGATGCCTGGCAGTGGTGCCCCAGCCTCTAGCCAGGCTACAAAAATCTAACATGGGTCCAAGTTTGAAATATCATTGATCATGAACAATAGAGTGCATGCCACGTTAGGGTATGAGAGCAACCTGCAAATCATAAAAGTCCTGAAAAAGGATGTTATACTTATTAAGAGCCTGCCATGTTTTAGGGACAAAGCAGACATTGGTCATGTATGGTCACGGAGCCTTAAATTTGTGAGGGGGTTGAATATCTCCCAATGGAGTCAAAACACAGACTGAATCACTGTAGGATGTGTATAGAATATTCGGCGAACATGTTTAAAGGAAAAGCCAAAGCTTGCAATGGACAGACTCCACACTTAAACATGTGATCCAACTCTACTCCTTTCTCCTACTGAATTTGAAGTGGCGACTCAATTTGCAGAGGAAATGAAGATCTAAACTTCACCAGTCCTTTCCGGACCTTGGTTCATCAACGTAAGGGAAGATCGACCCCAGTAAAAGGGTATTATACTCATAGTATTTTTCCAAATAATATACCAATACTGCTTCAGTTAGCACATTTGTTCCTTATGGTGTCACTGTAATACTATCCACAATCAAATGAGCAACTGTTTTTTTTCTTTCCTCCCTCAATCAATTTCAAATGTGATTCTATGGCTGAATTCATATCACTTTAACCCCAGGGACTTCCCAGCGTATATTTAATTGGTTTTAATGTGTTAGTTTCTGCAATGACACTGGCAAATATTTATTGATGTACATTTTATTTGTTCAAATGTCTCAACATATCTGGAGAGCATACGTCTCTCTGGAAGATGTCAAGGCAACCTGTTTTTTAAACAATAGCGGCTTTAGCCTGCTCAGCTTGTGATAGTTAACATTAATAGTATCTATGTGGGGCCACATGTCAGATACTTTTATCTCTTGTATGGGGGAGAATAAAACATGTCCACAACACGTAAGGACCTGCGAGACTGAGATTGCGTAGGCAGTTCCTGGTCGCATGCCGCAACAACTTTGATCGTTCAGTACCACATAACTTCCATTGGAAAGTACATGAAATACCGGGCGAATCAAAGGGACGGGAGTACCCTTCAGAAAACAGGCCAAGTTCGCGACCCCCCCACATTGCAAAGGCCGTGAAGGGACACCTGCTTACATATCATCGAATGACTAACAGTAGTCTCACACTCGCTTCCGCTAAGAAAGACCTCTGTTTCGCCGTTCAGACATTTATAATCAAAGAGCAACTCCCACTCTTCCTTAATATAGCTATCTCCTAGTTGCTCGTACCATCCCACTGCAAGATGTTTCAGGCAGCTTGAGAAACAAAAGGTCGAAATGGGTAAATTAATTATGCCATGTAAGAGCCAAATAGTTGAAGGATTCTCTGCTACAGTGAAGGGCAACTTGTCTAGCTTTTCTACGTGAAGCATGGTGAAACTAGCTTCTCTTTTAGCCATTGTCTGTTGTTCCCCGGAAAAATTCAAAGCAGTGAATACTTCACTCCCGTTAATATATTTCCATGGAATGCGGCCATTTTTCAGTGTCTGTAAAGTCCAACCCAGCTTCATGATGGAACGTAGCTGTGTCTGTCCATGATATAATTGGGACAAGTCTGTCTGAGTGATATCAATAGCAGATGACACTATATTTGATAGTGGATAAATCCTGTTGGACAGAGTATTCATGCCATTGTCGACAACTGCTAAAGCCTTCTCTAAGCTTTCCTTATCCAATTGCCTTAAACGCACAGCAGCCTCAATCTGTGAAAGTTTCTAAATTTTATTATACATAGCATATAGGAACCTTTTCGAGCGCTGTTTTCTAGGACCCAGCAGAAAACCCTGCAAATCTACATCTTCAGAAAGAGTGTTCAGATGTTTTTTAATTGCGGCTAACGTGTTAGTCTGTACCCATTGTTGGCACAGTGTACCCACACTGTATGTCATAACTATACCTGTATGTTGACCCGATACAAAGCGAGGGTCTGGCCTGTTAATTGAAAAACCCGCTGAAGAGTTCAAAAAACGCGCTTGACACTCATTAGTGTCTGTTGGCCATATTAACCACCCGCCGGGACTGGAAAGTGAAGAATTATACGTACCAGCCTTAACCATTGCATCTAGCCTTTCCCCGGTGATATTAAGGAAATATTGCCAATCTTTAAACCTTGCCGGAGTGGAGATAATGGGCGTATTCATGTCTTTTATTTTTACTAACCCCAAACAGGATGTCTGCTGAATAGTGTCATTTAAGAAAATCATTTGCACAGGAAACAGGCATGCTCGAAATAAAGCCTCCCTACCCTGTATCTGCCAATCTCATGTTCCCCATACACTTTTCACATCCATAGTGCTCTTCCAGCATTCGTAACCTTCAACTGTGAGCAGGGAAACAAAGGGATCAGAATAAATCAGTTTTGTGTCAGTTAACAAAATTGTCCTAATTTGTGCTGAATGTAATTTGAAAAAATACGACTCCGCGTTCCTTGTGTCGTGCCCAGAAAAATATGTAAATTTATCAATATAGTATTTTGGGCTCCCCACTGGTGGTGTTGTACAATGCTCCCACTGTGTGTAGTTTAATACTGGTCTGTGTCTAGTGACACGGTGTAGGAAGTAATGTCCTCAACTGTCATAACAGAACATTTCCCCATAATTCATTGAATGTTCATATACATCATCACTTTAAAAAACGGAATAGTCCTTCATTTCAGTTAGCATGGAATCAACTGTTTGGACATCCCAATCATCAGAGACAACATCTGGTGAAATTAAATCTGTCATAGATATTTTGAAGACGTATGGTATTTGAATAATCTCTGTAGGCCTGTATATATCAAAGGGAACTTTGCCCCACACAATTCCATCAGAAATTTGTATTGCTGTAATAATTACAAGGGACAAGTCTCTTCGGACCTTATGCGAGGAATGATATGGAGTTAAAACTTCATCAACAGGCTCAACAGAGGAACGATCAGGAATATAGTGACCATTTATGAGCAAAAAGAAAACAGTCACAAAATCAACCCATAAAAATAATGCTGAAAATGTCAGACAACCATAAGTAGTTCCATGGGTATATTAAATAGTTATTTTTAAGCCATTGATACAGCTTACTTCTTGTTGAAACATTGTCAATCCAGTAGTGGATGAGTCTGAAGAAAAGTCATCAATGTCTATGAAACAGCCAGAGCCAGTCTCTGCAAACACGGGAGCCGGTGCATTATTTGTACTTTGGTCCACTTCACATGGAGGCTCTTGGTAGACAGTGTCATCAGTCTGTGAAGTGTTTGTGTAAAAAACAGCCAAATCTTGGACAGGAGTAGTCATTGAAGTGGTGACTGGAACTAGCAAAAGTTCATTTTCTGCCCTCCCCATGCTCGACGAGGTGTCTGGAACAGCATTGGACATTGTTGCATAGTCCGTAGTAGTGTTGTTCATCCTACTATGTAGATGTTTGTCCTGTTGGGTAGTGAGAGGGTCTACTGTGAAGGATTGGCCACATGGTGTAGTTTGATGTCATCAATGGAAATTATTCTGTTAGTTCGAGAACCAGACAGTGGTGGTAGGATGACAATCCTGGTACCTTGAATTCCCAAAACCGGTACAGGTGCTATGTATGATGGACCAACTTCCTTCTTAACAGAGATCTTCTCACGAACCAGATCCCCAACTTTAGGAATCCAGCCAGTCGAAGTTTTAGCTAAATCCCTTATTCCTAAGGTGGCAGCACTGGTAGATGATTTATCATCACAAAATTGCTGAAGCTCCTGTAAGACAGTGAGATGTTCCTTTATATCAAATGGTGTTTCTACTGCCACCATACCAGAGGCATCAAGATCTGGGACATACATAGGTATCCCAAAGAGAACCTCCATAAGGAGTGTGTCCCCCAAGGACCGTCTTGGCAGATTATTCAGTGCTCTCTGGACCCCATACAGGTGATGTAGCCCACTGCGGCTTGAACCTAATATTCAAGCTGGAAAAAAAAAAAAAAGGGGAGCACACTACCTCACACTCCAGCAAAAAGTTGGCCCCAATGCATCTTGGTAAATGCAGTCAGATTCGTTTCACATTAACAAAAGTAATCAAAGTCTTTCACCTTTGTAGGTGCAGCAAGTGTTGTGTATCTCTGGACACATGTTTCTGGGTTTCGCCCGTCATCAGCAGAAAGCAGCATATTTTGTGGGGTTGCTTGAAATGCCACCAAACATCTTCTCAGGTTTATGTACCACTCTGGTGGGCAGGTGCCTCACCAAGGCTCGTCAGCCCGTTATCTCAAGGGAGCCGTCATTCGACACAGTGCAATAAAAAGGGAGCACACTGCCTCACACTCCAGCAAAAAGTTGGCCCCAATGCAACCTTGTAAATGCAGTCAGATTCGTTTCACATTAACAAAAGTAATCAGTCTTTCACCTTAGTAAGTGCAGCAAGTACTGTGTATCTCTGGAAGACGTTCAGCGGCATTTCAAGCAACCCCTTCAGATATATTTTCTCTCTGACGGCCGAAAGCCAGAAACATGTGTCCAGAGATACAGCACTTGCTGCACCTACTTAAGGTGAAAGACTTTTTGAAAAATGTCTCTATTTTTAAATCAAATGACTGCATTTACCATGATGCATTGGGGCTATTTTATGCTGGAGTGTGAGGCAGTGTGCTCCCTTTTTTGTGTGTCTAATATTCCAGTTGTAAAGGAATGCTTTAGATCACGATTCTGCCTCTCCACAACCAAATTTCCCTCGGGATGGTATGGTGAGGAGTAATGGAGTTCAACACCTATCGTCCCCATGGTGTCCCTGAATGCCTTAGAGGCAAATGCAGGTCCCTGGTCCGAATGGAATGCTGCAACTGCATATGTACTGATAAAGATCAGCAATCCTTTTATAACAGTTCGAGCGTTAGCCGACTGCTGTGGCCATACCCACAGGAATCTAGAACAAGAATCTACAGCGACAAGATTATGTTTGTATGCACCATCAGGCTATAGGGGACCACAATGGTCCAGGTACACACACTGTAGTGGCCTGTTGGACACTAAGAGGGATGTCTGCGGTGGGCGTTTGATATTAGAACGCTTTATTTGCTGGCATATGTCACAGCAAGGGACATATTTCTTTGTCCGTCTGCATAGACCAGGCCACCAGAAGTGTTTCTGTAAGAGTGTTAACTTGGCCGATATACCAGCATGTGCAGAAGCGACACCCTCATGGGCTGCTTTTACTAATCTAATCTCTGGTCTTCGTTGGGGATCACTCGATCTCCAAACCCAGGAATTGTTGCATAGGCAACATTCTGTGCACTGATATGGTAAGACTAATTTGAAGGGTATCCCTTTGGAAGGGGCTTGCCTGCAGCCGAAGCTTTCACGGCAGTTATTATTTCATTATACAATCTCGTTTGTGAAAGAGTCACTGCAGCCACAGAAGCCGTAGCTACTGCTGCTTTGGCCGCTTCATCAACCAATGTATTGCTGGTAACATGTACTCCTACACGTTGGTGGCCCAGTGTATGTACTACATCGGCACACAGTAGCTTCCTCCTTAAGATCAGCCACCCTCCCCCACATTATTTTGTGTTTAATGGTGTTCCCTTTGGAATCTCTGAACCCGTTCAGCTTCCAGTGATTAACGACTGGACGCAGTAGTATGAATCGCAGACTATTAAAGCCAGGCTTCCTGGCTCTGTGTGTTCTAGCGCTAGTATTAGGGCTTTAAGTTCAGCCAACTGAGCTGTGCAGTCCCCTAAGGTCTGCACTTAGGTATTGTGAGGGTGGAAGACTCCATCTTCCATCACTTCGCTCACGGCTGTGCAAGCGGCTGAGTATTGATGTTTAGTACCTACAGCCGGTTGCGCTGAACCATCAGTGTATATGACAGTATGGTATCTGTCTAATGGCAAGATATTTAGAGGAGACGGGTACTCTTGTTTGTACTGGAGAAACTCCTGTGTCTGAAGTTTTGGATCAAAAATGTAATCGACATCCGTGGCGGTCAGAGACCTTGCTCATTGAATCCAACGTGGATGTAATGCTTTAGTGTTGGGAATGCTTGCTTTGGTGACAGCCTCTAAGGCCAGCACTGGGGAGACAACAACAATACGTTTCCCCTGGGCAAGTGGCCTCTCTTTTATGATGGCCGTCAGAATCTTTTCTGTAGGTGCAAAACGCTGTTCTGCATTAGAGTATAAATGTGATTTATATGCTATAGGTACCGTGTCACCCTCGTTGAAGATGACATAATTAAATCCAATGGCCCCCGCAATTATTCTGATGACCAAATTTTTTTATTGTCACATGTGTGCAAATGTTTAGCTTCTAGCATGTCCTGTTGCATTTCCCTAAGGATGCGTGTGTGTTCAACTGTCCAGTGTCTGCTAGAAAAATTGGGCTGAACCAAGTCATAAAGTGGCTTGATACGTTGTGCATAGTCTGGAATGTATGTTCTGCCAAAGTTAAAGAAACCTAGTAATGACTGCAGTTTCTTAAGAGTGTTAGGAGGGTGCAGTTGAGCACAATTTTCTAGAAAGTGCGGGGCCAGGATCTTCCCCTCGTTCGATAGCTCATATCCCAGGAACAGTACACTGAGAAATTCTTACTTTTCTTAAAGCTAAATTTGTAACCGGGGTCTGCAAATCCCAAAATGATCTGATCGACCCTTACAAGATGAATGTCGAGGTCGTCGTCTGTGAGATATATGTCATCCACGTAGTACAGCGCCTCTGAATAAATATCATGTAATATTGATGTTACACAGGTTGAAAATAGCCCTGGGCTGTTTTTATAGCCTTGAGGTAAACGACAAAAGCGTTTCTGAGAGCCAAATGAGAATGCACTCAGGTCCCGACTTTCATGTGCTAAGTTCTAGCAGAAAAAGCCATTAGATATGTCTTATGTTGTTTTATATTTTTTACGCACGATATTGTTTTAGTGCCGTGCTATGTGAGTTTTGTATAGCATATGTGCGTGTATGACTATTTAAATGCCTGTAATTAATGACTGTTATGTATAAATGGTCTGGCTTTGCAACAGGGAATATGGGGTTATTCATTGCAGATGTGCAGGGCTCAATTACTCCCTGGTATTCCAGCTGGGTGAGTATTTCCCTCACCTGAGCTTTTGCTTCAAGTTTAACAGGATATTGTGGCTGTGGTTGCGGTGTGGACCCAATGGGAATAACATGACAAGGAGACTCCTTGTCCCAACCTACATGATTGCGATATAACGCCTGTGCCTGCGCTAAAGCCCATTCAGCAGCATAGGCTTCTTTTTCTGCTTCCGGAACAAGATCAGAGAAAGAAGGCAAAATGACATCTTCCCCATGCGGGAGCTTACAGACGTGTTCGGGGGGCCAGTCTCTTTCGGCCAATAGGATGTCACTAGTAAGTTTATCCCAGAATATCACACCAATGGTGCGCTCCACGTTTCCCTCGATTTGAATTTTTAAATCATAAACCCTGTCGGGTGGGAGAACGCGTCTGTCCGCAGTCTCAACTGCGATAAAATCGCTAGTTGCTGTCTCATCCAGATGATCTTACAGACTCTGGAGACATATCATGACCTCTGCTGCGCTGTCTAACAGAGTCACTACCCACGTCTTGTTCCTCAACAGTGTTCTCAAGTGTACTGGCATTTTTAACTGTCAGTGCTGCCACCTATTTCTTTTTAAACTGTGGCTTTTGCTGAGGAGTCTGTTCTTCTTTTTTAATGGTAGACTGTGGCGAGTCTTTCTTTTGTTTCACGTATTCAGGGCATCGATCAGGACGGCCCCCTCTCTTGCTCCGTCTATCCGGTGCTTCCTGAAAGGAACGAGAGGGACGTGAATCAGTATATCTGTCAGGAGTTTTAATATTCTCCCTATTTCTGAGATTATGGCCCCCATTCCAACATTGACGGGCAGCGGAGGCCGCCCGCTAATGTTGCGCGGCAGAAATACCGCTCCGCGGTCCAGAGACCGCGGAGGGTATTCCAAGCTTTCCCCTGGGCTGGCGGGCGGCCGCCGAAAGGCCGCCCGCCAGCCCAGGGGAAAACAACCTTCCCACAATGAAGCCGGCTCGTAATCGAGCCGGCGGAGTGGGAAGGTGCGACGGGTGCTACTGCACCCGTCGCGTATTTCACTGTCCGCGACACCCCCTACCGCCATCCTGTTCCTGGCGGGCGAACCGCCAGGAACAGGATGGCGGTAGGGGGTGTCAGAATCCCCAAGGCGGCGCAGCAAGCTGCGCCGCCTTGGAGGATTCCAACGGGCAGCGGAAAACCGGCGGGAGACCGCCGGTTTTCCTGCACTGACCGCGGCCAAAGCGCTGCGGTCAGAATGCCCTGCGGGGCACCGCCGGGCTGTCGGCGGTGCTCCCGCCAACCACGAGCCTGGCGGTCACAGACCGCCAGGCTCGTAATGAGGGCCTATATCTCCTTTCGGAGTTCGGGTGTGGAGAATCAGCTCTCTTATTTCTTCTATCTTTGAAATCTTTTTGTTTTTCCCAGCGCTTTTTAGAGCCCTCTGGTGCCTGCTCTGTACGCTCCTTATGGACGGTACCTTGTAATTCCAATTTCTTTGGTTTGGCTCCCAAACTATCCCGCCCTATACTAGTATAGGTTTCAGAAATTATTTTGAGTAGCTGTCTCTCTTGTTCCAGGTGTGGAGTTTCCCGGAGATGCTGGCGTATTGCCAGTGCTACTGCTTCCCCTTTAATATTACTGAGTATTATTGAGGAAACCGCGTCAAAATTACGCATTAATTTCATCCCCAAATCCAAGGCTGGTGCAGCCCCGTGCTCATTCTGTATTTGTTTTAACACTTCCGGTAAATAGGCAAGTGTCGGTGTACCATGAGTGGTAGTATAAATGGCAGCGAAGACTGTACCCAATGTGGCGCAGTCATCCACTGAGGGAACCATCCCAAAGGGCAAGCACATAGTGAGCAGTCTGTGTTATTCCTGTGGTCCCTTATGGGGAAACCCAGCTTCCAGCTGATTCGTTTTCTGGGCAATCCAGAACGGCATTTTTTCCCCTTCTGTGGGTACTTTACCCATAATAGTATACACTGTTTGTGGATTAATCCCAGTAGCCAATTGGTAACCACCCGGTGCTGGCAGTGCTGGACGCGCTGGTGTGGTGTTCAAAGTTCGCATTACGAATTGAACTAATCGTCTATATAATGTCACTGATTCATTATATAAATCTCGCAGATCTGCTATTGCATATTTTGTATGCCTGGGTGAGGTGTGTATGTGGCAAACAAAGGCCACTTTGGTCCATCATTACTTAAGGGACCTAGCCTCACTCTTTGTAATATGTATGGTAGGGCGCATTCAAACCAGTTCTGGTGCTCTTGGTATGTGAGTGATATTTCATGATACTGGTATGCTTGTTGAGGTATGTTCGCAATTTTGTATGTGTGGAATGTATGTGTTCTTTCGTCTACCTCAGGAAAGGTGACCCAACAATAAAATGTTTCTGTTTGATATGCTTCATTAGCTTCTTTTATAAGAGTAACATCCCCACCCTCATCTGTAAGGCCATGCGCTAATAAGTGTTGTTAGTGCTTGTCTAGCATTCCCAGGAATGTCTATGGCTTTAGCCATATTCGTTTAGAAAAACGGAACACCAAAATGGGGAGTAAAGTCCTTTTATGAATTCAAGCTCGAACAACCTACAACTTAATCGGGTGTTACCTTTTCCGCTGAGGAGGAATTTCCCAAAGACCACGGACGTCTCCGTATAATGGTACTTAGGGTACTTGTTGTCTGTGAGACAGTGATAGTCGGGGTATCTGTAAGTTAGTGCCTAAACACCATTATTGGTGGCGCCATGTCATAGTTTGGACTCTTGCTCTAAGCAAGACTGCAGTTTAAGGATGACAGTACTTTTGTTTGTAGACGACTATGCCTATCCTACAACAAGTCGCAACCGTCGTCCCAATCCTTCTGGCTCACTAGCAGCACCTCACCAAAAACACAATAGTAAAAGGTGATTTGTGGCAGCCTTTACGCATGGACTCGAGAATAAGACATCTCATGGAGTGTCGTGGTTAAACGGAGATTACCCCTTTCTCACAGATACATTATGTCTCATTCAAACACAGGCAATGACAAAGATGCAGTGAAGTTTCAATAGTTTTTATTTAATACAACTGCAATTTGCGATATGTTGCATGGGCTGCAATGCTTAGGATAATGAACAGTGCAAGAAACAGAACTGTGAAGACGAGAGTCATTATTACAAAGACCCCCACCATCTTGCAATGCATGAAAAAAACATAAGAGGTGTAATATGCCCTAATACCCTAATATGATAGGCCTAACCTCCTACCTAAATGAGAGCTGGGTTTGTTAAACCTACTCTGCCAATGCCATGCCCATGAAAGGAGCCCCCAACCCTTGTTACCTTGGAATGAGGTCTGTATCTCAGACTCCGTAGGGACACAAAGACTGGGTCAGCGTCAAGACAACGTGCAGCATCGGTATCAGCGATGGTGGCAATGCCCTCCGGTCAGAATCCTTCTGATTATCTGTCTAAAGTGCGATATATTTATACAGATCTACCGGGACCCCTGACGTAGGTGTGTTCCCAAACCATAAATAACAGACATGCTTGGGACGGCAATTATCATAAACAAATCCCTCAAAAGTATGGAGATGGAAAATCCCTAAGTGTGAACACCTACTGTTTGTTTGTCTTTGTCGCTTGATCTTGGCGCCTTAGCGCAGTGGCACTGATAATGCAAAGCATAACAAGTGGCCTAACTATAAACAAGCCAGCCATCTTAGATGAATTAAATAATTAATTGGGCTAAGACAGAGCAACCTAAGTAGGTTAAAAGTCACTAGGTGACGGGGGCACGAGTCTTCAAGCCAAAGGCTAAACTAACTCATGTAATCCCATTAAAACAAATTAGGATTCACTACAAGATGCCTAATTTGTTCACTAGAATATATCAACACTGCACTGTATAGTACACTTGTTCCTTATGTTGTGACTTTAAGACTATCCTCAGTCAAATTGTCAACCCCCTTTTTACGCCCCTAACTCAATTTTGAAATTTATTTTTAGGCTGAATATCAATCATGTTAACATCAAGAACTCCGCAATATCCGTTTTATAGTTTTTAAAATTTTACTGAACATTTATGCTGTAAATAAGTATTTATTGATATACATCTGACTTATTCCAATGTATTTATTCTTTGTTGTGTATTTCAAGGGTCGGTTGACCAAATTGTCCAAAATACTTTCGGATTCCAATTTTCTCACAGGCATGTACAGACACGTACAGCATAAATGTAAGGTAAAACTTTATTACCAATAAAGTGGACATTGCAGAGTTCTTGATGTTAATATGATTGATATTCAGCCATACAATAAACACATATAGCACATATTTGTGCATAATATTAGCACTAAGTGCATAAGACTGAACAGACAGTTTTAACAGGCAAGGACAGCCGCCCCATGCAGAAAACAGGAAAATGGCCTGTCTTACTTAACATACATCTCACATGTAGCACACATTTGTGCCTAACCTTCTGTACTCAATGCAGCAGAGGACTAGATTGCAGAGAATTGGACAGATTGCTTTATCAGGCAAGGCCTGTTGGCCAAGCGCTCCATGAAAGGCACAGGAAAAAAGGCCTGCCATGCTACTGTGTGTAAACACTGTGCTGCCTCCGTCCATCTAGGGCATCTTGTTTAAGCTTACGGTAGTCACACCCACAGTGGAGGGCACGGATGTTGCACCCGTCCAAATCACAGAGCCTTTGTGCGAGTCTTAGTCCACAACCCAGTGATCCTCTGCATCAAATCAATATTTGTACAGTGCCAAAACTTTAAGATGTCTAGGTGCTGTAAAAGTCAGGAGGGCCAAGAAATCATTCAAATATTTGGGATATCACCTTTCTCTTGAACAATAATTGCTACTTTTATCTCAAGCTATTCAGGGGTGAGCTCCAGGATGTGCTGGCAATGGCTATTAATTACTACTGTCCTACCTTTTGCATGACACTTTTTATAAGCTATCTTTACGACTGATACATCGAACTGCAGAATTTTCACCTTCTGAATGTTACCCAAGGATTCAGACTGAATCCAAAAACTCAAACGCAGTACTCCTGTGCGCAGTTAGGTGGTGTTACATGGCTCTGTACGATGTTCTTCTGCTCCGAAAGTGATGAGCAAGTTGCATATAAGCACCATCCAGGCGAGCTGACATCAGTTCCTTTTTTTCTGCACCTTCAGGCATGGATACTGAGCTCTACTACTCATCTTTGACAAGTCTTTTTCAACAAGTCTCTTTTCGTATCAGTGTGCAGGAGAAAATTCACCTCTCAAATCGGCAGAGTTTAAGCTTTGCAGGGACTGGTGCAAACAAATGTCTGTGACAGCCTTCCCAAGAGGGATGCCTCTGGTGCCTGGTGTTGGAGCAAAACTTCCGGGCTTGTGATGACTGCCAGATAAACCTGAAGGACAATATCGGGACCACAAGGTGAAACTTTACAACACCAAACATAGGAAGACTCTACACTGTGATACGTTGAAATAGAAAATAAGGTCCTATTTCCTCAGCAAAGCCTCATCGCAGTCAAAATCTTTGGATACTTTGAAAAAAAGCCCAAAAAGTCTGATCTAGAAACAACACCATTCCACTACTGAGGGACTCCAGAGATGGATAAAGGGTGTCAGTGTGCCCCTCTGTGTCGCTCCCTAACACCTTGAATAGCCAATTCAGAGTTTGCAGATTGAATTTAGGTGGTCCATCTACGATATCACTGCAAATGGAGGCCTTTGGAGAGGCAATGCTATGCATTTTTGGCACCCGTCTATCTCCCTTTAGTGCATTTTTGGGCTCCAAGGATCCACAGAGGCCTCCAGTTGGGGCTCCTCCAGTGGGTTTGCTCTTTATGCAGTGTTTCCCTCTTGAACCCAATGCAGGATCTGCACCGGCTTCAGTACTGACTTCAGTTCTGTCACCTCTCCCTGTTCCAGTTGTTTTAACATAGCTGCCGAAGGCACCAGAACAGAATCCACTACAATGGTGTTTTTGAGTATAAGGAGGCCTCTTCTTGACCTTGGCCAAGGCCGCTTCTTCTGTCCCGCTGGAGCACAGCCTGTAGCCAGTCCTTCTTACGCAGATACCGGCTCAGATTCTGAAAATAAGAACTATGATGGTGAGGAGGAGATTAATTTGTTCCACAATACAATGAGGGCCATTGTTATGCTGAATTACAGGATTCCAGTGGTCTTGACAACTCCCCAGACACTGGACTTGCCTCTCCCTTTGGTCCTGCCTCAGAGGAGAGTGCCTCTTTTGCAATGGTTATGCTATGAGTTACGGAGATTCTTGACCCGCAGTTACCTACAATTGAGGTCAATACAAATGTTCTGAAGAAGGTTTGTCAGCCTGGTCAGGCACATACTGAATATCTCTTGCCATTTAAGAAATGCCCTCATGAATACCCTCACCGGCACTTGGGCAAAGTCATTCTCTGCACCCCCAGTCGATAGGTAGGTAGCTCGCTACCACAGACCGGCACTGGGCAATCATGATTTCTTGCCCATTTACCATATTGTAATTGTGATAGTATTTATATAGTGCTTACTACCCCTGACGAGGCGTCAAATCGCTTTTCAGCGAGTAGCACGCTAGTCTGGAACCCAAAAAGAATTAGTGGTGGATTAGTATAGGGAAATATGAGTACAGTTTTAGTATTATTATAAGTTAATTTGAGCCGCGGATATGAGAGTTTGTTAGTTAGATTGTCCGGAGTAATCACAATGAAGGAGGGAAGAATCCAGAAGTGTTCATTTGGAGTTTATGGTAATAGGATTTAGGCTTGGGATGAGTAAAGGGAGGATGGAGGAGGAAAGAGTCTGTGGAAGGAGTTAGGTGATCATAGTAGCAGAGTGAGATAAATGAGGGATAATATAGTAGGGTTGTTTGGGAGATCATGGTAGTAAAGTGAGGTTTGGGTGAGTTAGAGGTGGAAGCGGAGGGAAGAGCTTAGGCAGAGTTATTTAGGAGATGAAAGTAGTAGAATGGATTTGGGATGAGTCCGAGTGGGAATGGAGGATAGATTGATAGAGACATGACATATGGTGATGGGTAGATAAGTGTGATATAAGATGAGAGCAGGGATTCATAAGTATCTAGTATAACAACTTATCTAGGAGTTATGCAATGACCTATGAACATGTTAGGCATAGAATAACATACACACACACATATATATATATATATATATATATATATATATATTTATATATATATACACACACACACACACCTACATACAAAACACACACATATGCCCACATATATGTACATACATATACATATTTAACCATGAGTAAATATACTTAGTTAAACAGGTTTAAAGAGTGTCTGTGTAGTTTATTGTTATGACATAGTAGCAATACATATTTTCTAAAGAACTATATATAACTAGAATATACACATAATCAGAAAAAATATTCATCAACATAGGCATATGCAGTCCATAGTTGTTTGAATATGGTGGTTATGAAGGAAAGAGCCAATTCTTGAGTAGTTTTCTGAAGACAAGATACTTATCTGTGGCTCTTATGGTTGGTGGTAATGAATTCCATAGTTTGGCTGCTTGAACGGAGAAGGAAGTACCACCTATAGTCTTTTTCTTGTTTGGTGGTGTTCTAAGGCGGGGTGCCAATTTTGAGCTGAGGTCTCTTTGTTGAATGTATGTGGTTATTTTGTTTCTGATAAAAAGTGGTCCTGTTCCATGTATAGCTTTGTGGGTGATACAAAGAAGCTTGAAAGTGCATCTTCTGGCAACGGGCAACCATTGTAGTGCTCTCAAGGCAGGGAAAATGTGGGCTTGCGGCTTTACATGTAATAGTAACCTGGGTGCAGAGCTCTGAGTACGTGGTAGTTTTTTCATAATAGATAGAGATGATCCATGGTAGAGGCCGTTGGCATAATCCAGTTTGGATAGTACAAGCGAGATAGTAGCTTGCACCTTGTGTGGAAATCCGAGGTGGGGGAAGATGCGTCGTAGAGTCTTCAAGGTGTTGAAGCTTGTTCGTACTAATTTGTCCACTTGGGCATTCATAGTTAACTTGGAGTCCATGGTGATTCCAAGGTCTTTAACTTCCTTCGATAATTGAGGAGGTGTTCCAAGATCGTCAGGCCAGGCGCATCAGTGGATCATAACTTTTCCAGTCACCATATATGAGTATTTCTGTTTTGGAGGCATTTAGTTTGAAATGGCTCCAGGTCATCCACTGATTAACGGCTCTGAGGCAACTGAAGATTTGAGTTTTCAATGTTTTTGGGGCATTCTAATTCAAGTAGAATTTGTGTGTCATCTGCATAGTTGTAGCTTGTGAGATGAAAATCATTGATCAGTTCTGGTAATGATATCATGTAGATGTTGAAAAGCAAAGGTGAGATGATTCATCCTTGGGGGACCCCTGCTTTTGTGAGGTAGGGTTTGGTCGAGAAGAGGGGAGAATAAATGATATTAGATCTTTTTTGAAGGTAGGATGTAATCCAGTCGAGAGCAGTCCCTTCTATGCTGGCTTCGTGGAGTCTTTCAATTAGGGTGTCATGGTCACCCATTTCAAATGCAGCTGAGAGGTCCAAGAGAAGTAGTGCAGCAACTTCATTGCAGTCAACTGTGTTTTTAATATCATCCCAGATCGCTATGAGTGCTGATTCAGTGCCTCTTCCTGGGCGGAATCCAGTTTGGAAGTCTGAAAGTATAGAATTGTCTTCAATGAATTGTGACATCTGGGCGAATGCTGCTCCACCTATCTGTTTGCCCAGGAAAGGTCCATTTGTGATTGGTCTGTAGTTGTTGGGGTCTTGCGGCTCTAGGTTTGTTTTCTTTAATAACGGTTGCATGTATGCCTTTTTCAGGTCTACAGAAAACGTTCTTGTTGTTAAAGAGTTGTTGATGATTCTTCTTACAGGTGTGGCAGCAGAAGTAGATAAAAGAATGTTCTTGAAGATGTGTGGTAGACAAGGGGCAGAAGAGCAACCAGAAGGTCTGCTTGCTTTGACCAAATCCATAAATTCACCTTGTGATATTTGTTTGAAGGACTGTAGAGGTTGGGTTGGTTTATTGTTAGAGGGTATTTTAGGAAAGGGTTGGTGCTGATGGTTTTCTTCTGTTTTAAATAGGAGTCCAATGTGTCTGCCTTGGTTGTGTAATGAGTTGCCAGTTTGTTTGTGAAATCTTGATTAGTGGAATGACTTCCTTCCATGCATGTAGGTTTTCGCATTTTGAATTCTGTCTGAGTAGTACCTTTTTTTAGCTTTTTTGATTGATGATTTGTATATTCTGTTAAGTTTGTGTAGCTGCAGTTTGTCTTGACTGTTGTTTGTTTTGAGCCAGGTCCGCTGCAACTTTCTGATTTGTTGCTTTGTCTTTTTAAGTTCTGTGTTTCTCCAAGGTGTTGGTTTTCTTTTGTTGTGTTTAGTTTTTCTGAGTGGTATTAGGATAACAAAAGCTTCCTGTAGCTACTCATAAAGTTTTGGAACAGAATTAATTGTATCTAGATCTGTGTTGGCTGTTAGTTGTGTTTCTAAGTCATCAGAATTGAGTTTTCTCCAAGGTCGATAGGTGCATGTATGTGAGTAGTTGTGGGGTGTGTTGATTTGTGGAGTTTTATGTTGGAAAGTTATCAAATGGTGGTCTGACCATGTGATTGGCATGATGCTATGAACAGTAACTAGTTCAGGCTTAGCAAAAATGACATCTAGTATGTGTGTGGGATTGTGTACAATCTGATGTAAGTTCAGTGCGACTAGGCTAGTGGTGATAGCTTTTGGATGGGGCATATTGGGTTTGTCAAACCAAATGTTTCGGTCCCCAAGAATGCATAGGTTTGAGTATAATGTAATAAGGTTTGAGGCTGTATCTAGAAAAGTATCTGGGAATGTGGATTTGTTAGGTGGAGGTCTGTAAAGGAGTAGAAAGTTGCAGGAGGAAGTTGGAGTAGGGTGGCATCTGGTGAGGAGGGCTTCACAACCTTGTATGAAAATGTTATCTGCTTTATTGAGATGTATTGCCTGTTTGAATATAATAGCTAGCCCACCTCCTCTTTTGCCTGTACGGTTTTGTGTGATGGTTTAATAGGCCGGAGGAAGGGCTTCGTGCAACACTGGGGCCACGTCATCTCCCAACCATGATTCTGTTATGAATAGTAAGTCAGGTTGTGTGTCTTTGAGCAGGTCGTAGATGTGGTGCTTGTTTTTTTAGAGTGACTGAGCATTTCTGAGCTGGCAGTTTAGAAAAAGTGTGTTAGTGGCAGTGTTGTTTTGCTTAGGAGAAGTGTAAGCAGTATAATTTGAGCTTGAAGCAGGTGTGTTGTTACTTGTGATAACTGTGTGAGGGTCACAATAGTCTTGTTTTTCAATGTAGTGTTCCTCATCCAGCAGGTTTAGGAGGCATTTTGTTGGGTCTGTGTGTGTGGGTGGTGGACTTGGTGGCTGAGAAATCCATGAAGAGTGTACTGTTTTTTGTAGGGTAGCCTTATTATGTAATAGACAAGGGGATGCAAAGTTAAGAGTGGCATGTTGTTTATTTTGTTTGCGTCTGTTTAGTGTAGATGGAGTATGGGTTAGGGGTGGTGGAGGAGCATGTGGATCATGATGTAAAGCTCTAATTTGTGCAATTGAGGAGAGGTACGTGAATGACAGTTGCTGGGTTGGGGTGCTTGCAGTAGGTGTTTGTGAAGAGTGAGAATGTAGGGGTAAAGATAGGACGGGACTTGTATTCTTTGCGTAGTCATTAGGGTGGGTGTGGGTGAGACGATAAATATAATGAAAGTTTGTGTTGATTCGATGTGCTGATGTGTGTGGTCTGTATGTGAGTTAGTGCTGGTGAGTGGAATTAGAGTATTACAGGGGGTGTTGATGTGTTTTGGAGATGAATGTATGAGGTGTGTAAGAGGGGATGGATGTGTGTCAGGGCAATTTGTGTTAGTTGTCATGACTGGAAGGGGTAATATATGTGGTGGAGTGGAGAGTGAGGATTGTATGGTTGTGTGTAATTGGTGAAGAGAGGGGAAGGGTGTTTGTAGATGGTGTGTTGGAAGGCTGGGTTTGGGAATTGTTATGATGAAAGGTGGTCGGTGTGGAGCAAACAGAGGATAGTGTTGTTGGTTTGCATGAACATGGAGTGTATATCTGGAAGGCTGAAAGTAATGCTTAGGGTGGTTTTGTGTTGTGTGGGTGATGGCAGGTTATGTTAGTGGGAGTGGCCAGAGTAGTGTTTGCTGTGAGAATGCAGGGGTTTGACTGTTGTAGTTGTGGAGGATATGTGTTGTACAAGGGTTGTTGTGTTGGATGAAGGGACATTGCAACCTGTCTGCGGTCAGTTTGTGATGCATGAGTTGGATGTCTTTGCAGATAATGTGTTTGCATGTTGATGGATGTGTAGGGAATAAAGTCCTTTCTGGTCAATAGAGAATTGGGCAGCATTTCTGGCCCTAGGCCCTACCAGTCCCGAACAGGCCCAAAGAGGCAACTGCCCTTGTCCTCTCCACCTTTAGCCTCAACGCCCGGGCTGAGACACCCTGAGTCCTAGGCTTAAATAGCCCTACTGGCCAATTGAAACCTAGTCCTAACCAATCAGATTTGTAACTCTGATTCAAACAACCAATGGGAGACCCAGCCCTAATCACCAGCCATACCCCTAAACCTGACAACCAATCACAACCCCAGCCCTAGAGCCAGGTACCAATCAGAATCTCAGCCCTATACACCAATCACAAGCCCAGCCCTAGAACCAGGAACCAATCAGAATCTCAGCCCTATCCACCAATCACAAGCCCAGCCCTAGAACTAGGAACCAATCAGAATCTCAGCCCTAACCACCAACCACAAGCCCAGCCCTAGACCCAGGAACCAATCAGAATCCATGCCACAGAGTCAACTGTAACTCCTTTCCTGTGGTGACTCCTGACTAAGTATAGTCACATTGAGACCTTTGACAAGCTGGTGTTCTATTGTAATAGTCTTATATTCAGTCAATGCCAGCTGCATCCTGGGCCACTACAATCATTTTTAATGTGATACAGTTAGCCAAATGGGCAATACCATAGGACTTACAGGTGTCTTTAGCCCAAACCATGCAGGACAGCCGAGATGTGTCCAAAATCGTTATTCGGTCTGTCCTTGATACAAATGATTGCATGGGCTGGGCAGTGGGCACGAGTGTCATTCCTTGGCTCCACTTCTAGGTGAGGTCCACAGGCTTCACCAAAGACATCCAGGCTCCTTTAATGGACATGCCATTTGACGCCTCTCACCTCTTTCATCAGAAAGAGGACTTGGCCCTGGAATGCTTTAAGGAAAGTCAAGCTCCAGAGCATTCACTGGAGCTGTCTGCCCCTACCAGGCAATTTCTTCAACAGTTTTGTCCCTTTCATTGGTTTGCCATGGGCTTCCTATATTGCCAACCCCAGACTCTGCAGCCACAACAACCTTTTCAGCCATTTCATGGCTGAGGCCGCAGCTCCTGGAGACCACATTCAGAGGATGAGGGACAGCATGCAGCTCTGTACACCGCCCCTCTGGCACCCACAACCACAACGCCACTTTAGTGTGTCCTATTAAAACCACACCTACTCTGTAGGAGGCAGGATCAATAATTTCCTCCAAGGGTAGCAAGCCATCACTTCGGACACATGAGTACTCCAACTTGTCAAATGGGGCTGCGTCCTACCATTTCTTTCAGTCCCCACCACACCTTCCAACCCTATCACTGTGACTGACAGAGGAACTCCTATTCTGTTTTGCAGCAGGAAGTGCATTCTCTTTTGACCAAAGGAACCATGTATAGTGTCTGCTCCTCTGTAGTCTAATCCTCCTACTTCCTTGTGCCAAAGAAGGAAGGTAGCCTTGTCCTATTTTATATCTGACCCCCCCCCCCCCAAAAAAAAAAGCATTCCTGTGGAAAGACACATTTGTGATGCTCATGCTGGCCCAGGTTTTGTCTGCTCTGTATCCTGGAGACTGAATGGTGGCATTGGACCTGCAGGAGCCATTTTTCTATATTTTTGCCCTTCTGCCGTCAGGCATTATCTGTGGTTTACAGTGGACTTAAAGCATTTTCAGTTTGCAGTGCTTCCTATTGGCCATACCAGTACCCATCGGGTGTTCACAAAAGTGAGGGTGGTGGTTGCAGCACACCTTTGGTGGTTGGGTGTAGCAGTCTTCCCATACCTCGACGACTGACTGTTAAAAGCAGACTTGCCATAGGTCGTTGTAGACCACCTCCAGATGACAGCTAAGCTCCTAACATGAATGTGGGTTACTATCAAGATGCCAAAGTCACAGCTCACTTCTTCGTAGATGCTTCATTTCATCTGACACAATGCAGTTGTGTGCCTTCCCCCCCCCAAAGTGGGGAGTCCAGGACATTTAGGCTATGATTGTGATGTGTTAGGCTCCATCCTAGATCAAAGAGAGGATGGCATTGAGGCTGCTGGGACTATTGACCTGCTGTTAATCCACATCAGATGACACATGCAGGCTCTGCAGTGGGACCTAAAGTCCCAGTGACTACAGCACCAGAAAACCTACCAGACTCCGTCCAAGTGTTGGAGGAGACTGCAACAAAATCTTCAGTGGTGGCTGCTTGACCACAATTGGGGCCGTTGAAGAGACCCCTCCATTTCTACATTGATCGTACCAAGGACGATCAGGTGGAGTATCAACTCTTTGTGGTTTTCTAGGAAGCAAAGAAGGGTAAGGCAGAGAAAAAAAGACTAATTTCTAGGTCGATTGTACTGTGCACAAAAAGTTGCCACGCCCTAGCCAGAAAGCAGTCATGTGAAGGATTAAGGTCTCATTCCACTCCGGCCCAAGTCCCCACTGCTGCACTCTCATTTGGAGTCTCTGTGCCCTATATTAAAAAATATATGATGGGTGGAATGGCTGATCTTAATTCAGGCACTGTTAATTACTCAGGTCGCATCCCAGTTAATTCTCAGTTTGGACCCAGGTATATGCAAGTAAGTCTTAAACCTACTTCAGTAGGAGCAGTGCCGCCCAAATTGCCAGGCCAGAACGTCCCAGACCCGGAACAAAAGCAATCCAAAATCAGTTTTGCCCTGGTTGGGACTTTTTAGTTGAGTGTCCTGGATATCGGTCAGACTGCTACATGGGCATCAGGTCTAAATGGAAGGACATTTCACTCTTCCGATCCTCCAGGTCATTTTTCTTTGAGCCATTACAGGGAGCCACCACCTGGGGAGGTACTACTTTGGTGTGGAATCTGCTGTTAGAAGTAGCCATTATAAGGACAAGTTACTTACCTTCTTTAAAGCCCTTTCTACGGGATACTATACCTGACTGCAGATTCCTCGCTGACCCTCTCTGCTCCCCATTTTGTGGAGTGGACTCTTTTCCTATCTAAAAAAATGGTGCAACTTGAGATCTCCACACTGGCTAAGCCAATTTGCCAATGTGTTCTGTATATGAGAGCACAGACAAGCATTCAAAAGCAACTGACATCAGCGTGTCTGGGTGGCACTTATATACAGTCCTCTTGTCTCTTTCAGAGCAGAGCAACCTCGGGGGAGAACCACATGATGCCACCTGCCAGAACGCAGAAGTACTGCTTTTGAGTTTCTAGATCGAGTCTGACACCTAGGGAATATTTACAACGTGATGAGTTTGCAGTTAGCCAGAGTATCCACCAGGAACAGCGTTAGCAAAGGTAAGTAACTTAATCTTTAGTACAGTAGGGAGTCAATTTTATATATGCCTTTCCATGCAGAACTTTATGAATCTATGCTTATGCTTTGGATATAAGTCCAGATTCTACTAGGAGTAAATGGAGGTTCCATAAAGCATCGGAAACATGAGTACTGCAGAGAAGTACTTGCACAACAGACTTTTGCAATACCTGTAAATAAGAGAACATTGCCATAATCCACTTCGGAACCAATTACTGCACTTCAAATGATTATCTGATTTTCAAAAGAGGATATGTGTTTAGTGTTCAGTAAGAACGTTAATTGGTGATTTTTCGAGCACATTATCTCATTGACTTGGCCAACCATGAACATACTTTGGTCAAAGTGAACCTCTAGTGCTTTGATCTAGTCTTTTATATCCACTTGAGCTAGCATCCACTGTATGCTCGGTCAGCTGTGGTCAGTGCCCACCACCAAGAACTCCGTCTTGTCTGCATTGTGGGCTAGCCGATCCTCATTCATCACCACTCGGATTTCTTCACAAACCCAAGCTACTTCTTTATATTCCAGTGGTAACCCCTTGTCAAGCGACGTATCACCTAGCTGTCAGCTGCATAGCAGTTACATTTCATCCCAAATTTAGATAGCATTTCATGTAATATTAGAAAACGGAGGAGAGAGGCAGGGTCCCTAAGGAACCCTACAGAAGGCAGCCATTCGCTCAGCTTAGCATCAATCAATAACCAAATTAGCCATGCGATCAGACAAGAAGGATTTATTCCAATTGCACTCTTGCAAGCTTTTCTAATAATTTGAAGTCGTCAAGGGTGTTAAGTTGAAGAAATGTCCAGTAATGGCAGAGGGGCTGCACCCCCTGCATCTGCTGTATTTACAATGGTAAACTGAACATCACTCACGGGCATTTCGGTGCACCAGTGATGATGAAAAACTGTCTATCCCCAAACAAGTTGAAATGCTCAATAAAGTTTTGAAGGTGTAATGTGTCTGCATTTTCCAATACCATGAAAAGTCAAAGTATATTTCAAGTTAAAAAGTACAATGGCTTCAGCCCGGACTTGCTTCAGAAGTTGAGTGATACAAATCTGCTTTAGCAGAGTCAGTATGTAACCTTTTTTCAAAAGAACATTTACATTTACATAGAACCACCAGCATTGCATTGCTGGATCACCCTTAAAGGTTAGAGAGCTTACGGACAGGATGTTGGGTTCACAGGCTTCAAGATGGTCATTGATTAATCAAGGGACATAACTCTGAAAATGAACTGTGTGTTCAAGACATCAAAAGACTGCTGAGGGACTACCAATGTCCGTGTATCACCTGTCATACGTCTGTTTTTCAGAGGTAATGGTCTTTGCACATATAAGGTCAGTCCTGTTTTTAAAGTAATTTGAGTTGTCACGCCAACTGGCTAGCATATCTGAATGTTTTTGTAGGGCTTTGGCACTGTCTAACTCCTTGAACACCTGAATTATAGCCTTGGTAGAGGTAACAACTTCTTCAATTTTACAAATCAAATATTGGGCCTTATTTAGAGTTTGCCAGATGATTTGCTCTGTCAAAACATTACAGATAACCCATCTACTGTATTACAAGTTCTGCGGGTTATAATGCACTTGTGACGGGGGGCAGGACATCTGCGATGTTTGTGAAACAAGACATGTTAGACCTGACAGCCTTAGGGTGGTCACCCCTAACTTTTTGCCTGCCTCCCTCCACTTTTTGGACAGTGTTTTTGCTGGTTTTTAGACTCTGCGCACTTTACCACTGCTAACCAGTGCTAAAGTGCAAATGCTCTCTCCCTTTAAACATGGTAACATTGGATCATACCCAATTGGACTACTTAATTTACTTATAAGTCCCCAGTAATGTGCCCAGGGCCTGTAGATTAAGTGCTACTAGTGGGCCTGCAGCACTGGTTGTGCCACTCACTTAAGTAGCCCCTTAACCTTGTCTCAGGCCTGCTATTGCAAGGCCTGTGTGTGCAGTTTCACTGCCACTTCGACTTGGCATTTAAAAGTACTTGCCAAGCCTAAAGCTCCCATTTTCCTACATATAAGTCACCCCTAAGGGTAACCCCTAGAGCAGGGTGCTGTGTGGGTAAAAGGCAGGACATGTACCTGTGTAGTTTGCATGCCCTGGTAAATTCGTTTTTACACTACTGTGAGGCCTGCACTTAAATCTTTCTGTGCCTTACAATCCACGTCTGGCTGGGTTTAGTTGACAGCTCCTTGTGCATTCACTCAGACACACCCCAAACACAGGGTACTCAGCCTCACTTGCATACATCTGCATTTTGAATGGGTCTTCCTGGGCTGGGAGGGTGGAGGGCCTGCTCTCACACAAAGGACTGCCACACCCCCTACTGGGACCCTGTCAGACAGGATTGAACTGAAAGGGGACCTGGTGCACTTCTAAGCCACTCTTTGAAGTCTCCCCCACTTCAAAGGCACATTTGGGTATAAAACAGGGCCTCTGCCCTACCACCTCAGACACTTCCTGGAGAAGAAACTTGTAACCAGAACCTGCATCCTGCCAAGAAGAACTGCCTGGCTCCCCAAAGGACTCACCTGACTGCTTTCTGTGAAGGACTGCTGCCTTGCTGTTGCCCTGCTGCCTTGCTGTTCCCTGGCTGTGGTGAAGAAGTGCTCTCCAAGGGCTTGGATAAAGCTTGCCTCCTGTTCCCTGAAGTCTCAGGACCAAAAAGACTTCTCTCTTGCACCTGGACTCATTGTGTGGCGAACAATTCGACACACAGCTTGCTCCGCAGTGAAAAATTCACTGCACACGAACCCGGGACGCCGCCGCTCGACTTCGCAAGGAAAAGATAGACGCGGTGCCTGCGGTGTGACCAGAACTTCGATGCACGGCCAACCAGATCGACGCACAGCCGACCTGGGGCGACAACGCCTGACTCCTAGAAGGGAAATCGACGCCGTGCCTGCCGTGAGGGAGAAATTTCCCTGCATTACCCACCGGAATGACGCAGAGCTTGCCAACAACCCCAGAATTCCACGCACAGACCCCGGGCGTCTGAAAACCCCACGACCGGAAGAGGAGGCTGTCCGCGCACCAGAAAACGACGCAACCTCTTCTCCGCGTGGAAAATAATGATGCAAGTCCGTGTGTGAAGGGGCGAAACCGACGCACACACCATTTTTCCACGCATCTCCTTCTCTGCGGCCCTTTGTGGAGATTTTTCACTCAAACCAGCAACTTTGTGCTTGAAAGAGACTTTGTTTGCTTTTAAAAGACTTAAGACACTTTATATCACTTTTCAGTGATATCTTTACATTTTCTTATTGAATCTTTGATCGTTTTTGACCTGCAAATATCCAGATAAATATCAGATATTTTTCTAAACACTGTGGTGTATTTTTGTGGTGCTATATGGTGTTATTGTATGATTTATTGCACAAATACTTTACACATTGCCTTCTAAGTTAAGCCTGACTGCTCAGTGCCAAGCTACCAGAGGGTGGGCACAGGATAATTTGGATTGTGTGTGACTTACCCTGACTAGAGTGAGGGTCCTTGCTTGGACATGGGGTAACCTGACTGCCAACCAAAGACCCCATTTCTAACAAGACCCATTCTAAATAAGACCCATTGTTTTCTGTCATGTTGAATAGCTTGTTTGTGTTCTTAATTGTACAGTGTTAGTGTAATGGGAATCCTTTTGCCATTTTTGTTGTAATTTACTCAGCTGCGTTTGATGCATTTTAGTTTTCCTGGATAGCCAAGTTTGGCTCCATTGCAATTTAGAAGTTTTAACTGGGGTAGATTTACCATTAAACATGCCAAGTGTGTGTTTGTACCAGTCCGCCATGTTTTTGACTCGATCATTAGCTGGCCATCTAGAACCTACTCTAAGCAGCACTTCAGTTAGGTATTCTTCAGTTATGTTTGTCTAGATATGATAAGAACTGTCTTTGGATTAATTTATTTTTGTATTGGCTTATTGCTTTGTAGATACAAAGTTATCAAGTGATGGTCAGGCCAGTCAAGAAGTGGACCATATTGATGAGTATTTTACTGTGTTGGTGGGAGAACACTCAGTCCACGCTTTGTCCTTTAATATAAGTGGCTATATGTAAAGTTTGGATAAAACCAAGATCAGCTAGGGAGCTAGCTAGCTTCAAATCATCTGTATCTTTCGCATCACCAAACAAAAAATTGAAATTGCCCAATATCCTCATTTTCTAGCTGGTTCATGGTAGTGGTTTAGTGAACTCTAGGAGTGCTAACTCAAAGTTATCCCACGGACCTGGTGGGTGGCAAAGAAGCACAACAAATACTGACTCTGAGGAGGATAATTTAATGCATAATATCATATGTTTTAAAAATTCTATTTTGAGGGAAGGAACATTGCAATATTTGTTGGTTTTTCTTGGAAATTGCTCCTAATAGTTTCCCCCCTCTCTCCTCCACTGTTCTATTGGACATTCTCTTCCAGAGACGGCATATGTTTTAGGAATGCCATCTAAAATGTCAGGACCACATGCATCTTCCCACCTTGTCTTTGTGATAAACTATATACCTAACTGATTAGATAATATAGTTGCATTTATTTTAAGCTGTGATTGGACAAAGATGTTGCGTTAATCAATGCATAGTTAATGATGTATGATGAATGAGTTATCTCAGGCTTGGGATCCTTCATATAGGCTAGGTCTTAGTTATTTTAAGCTCCACTCAGGATAACAGGAAGACTGAGGTAGATTCGTACCGAGGACCTTGGGTTCTAGAACCCAAGCAATAGTTTCTATTATGTCATTTCTTGACTTATATCCAATCAAGAGGTGTTCACTCTGTCTCTGCTAGTTTAAATTATTCAGTGTCTCCTTGCAGGATTGAAATGTGGAGTTAGAAGAAGACATCAGTGGTAGAATACTTCTAGAAATATTGGACTCATTCTCGTTACCCTCAGAGGAAGATCCCTTAAATGTCAATTTTTTACTTTAGTCTTTGCTAGAGCTCATTATCTGTGTTGAGATATGGTGTTGTATGTTTTACATCTACAGATTCCTGTGTTTGTTTTGACCTTTAAGCTTCCATGTGTATTACAGCTTGTGACAGGTTTGCTCAGGTGGTCGGTAAACGTGGCCACAGTCTCAGTTAAATGGCCATGAGGAAATACCTCAGAATAAATATTAAATATGTATGTATTATGCCCTTCTAGGTCCTCACCAGCCCTCATGATGTTCAAATCAGCCAGTGCCAGATGTTTGAGGAGCACAGCTTTATATCTGGAGGACAATTTCATTATGTTGCTCATAATTGTTAGATTAACAAAATGATAGTAAATTGGTTAATATAAAAAGGAAGAAATACAACATGAAGACAGGAAGTAAAAAGAGGGGTTACCAAACAGTTCACACAGATTCAGGAAACAATTCAGTACCTATTGAACTTCTTGATTCAGCAAATACAGGTGATGGATAATATGTACAAGAGTGATTGTCGAAGGAGCTGAGGCTAAAAGAAAACAAGCATTACAAAAGCCAATAGGTCTGTCCTTTGCAATACATTTACAGAGCTGTTGGTTTGCCAATGTTTGTCTGCAAACTATTGTTTAGTAAAAGTAAAAGAAAACAAATTTCTAAGTACTGGAGGAAACACAAATTGCACACTGAATTCAGTGTTTTCAGTCTTTATAAATGGCATGGTTTCTTTCTCAAATACTTTTCACTCGGGCAATTGAACAGCATTTACAAAGAATAAGTTGTCAGAATGAAAACAGAAACACTTGGAAAGACCTATTGTGCTTTCCACATGATTCAGTCATTTGCTTCTCTGCAATAGCCTAGGCAGCAGGTTTATGAGCCTCCAGGGGAAGTGTCATGCTAAGTACATCTTCTGCCTCAGACACCAGCAGAATGAGTGCAAATAAGTGCCCCTTTCCCCCAGAGCAATAAAATCCCCTTTGTGCCAAAGCTTGTGCTTTCATGCAATATGTGGAATGCAGGAGATAAAATAAAAACAAATATTGAAGTCTGCTTTACAGTCGTATCCCAGCAAATATATCCCCATTAATGTTCTGTTATAGACAAGCTGGGTGGGTAGCAAAACAGCACAGGGGTTACTGGAGGAGGGAACCCTCCTCGCCTGAGAGAGAGAGCTAGCAAGCACATGCACTCTCCTGGTTTGCTAAATAAAAAAAGAAAAAGTGGTTTCTTAAATGTGAACTGTGCAAGAGTACAAGTCAGCTAATCAAAAGGATCATAAAGAGGCAGTATTCCAGAGGAGGGACAAACACAAGAAGAAGTAGTCAAGGCATTGAATAAGAAGTAAGCAAACGAGCGACAATAAATCCAACCAATGATTAGGAATGAGTGGGCTATATTCCCACTGTAAATTCACAGTAAGTAATTTGCAACCAGACATCTTGCACTGTCTGACTTGAGATTTAGGGCCAGATGTACGAAGATACTGGTTGCAATTTGTGATCAGTCTTTCTGTGACCAGTATCTCATTTTGCAAACTGACCTGTGTACTAAATCGTCAGTGTGGAGTGAGTCGCAAACAGACATATTTAGGTAGGTCTCAGATTGCAGCTCAGTGTGATTGGTTACTGTCACAGAGATGGCGGCCTGCAAGGGTCAGCAAACCACTGTGCCTGTGATTGCTTTTAAGTGAAGAAAACCTTTTTTTTGTATATATATTTTTTTTATGTTTCAGTCGGAGCTGTCTGCGGTCCCCTAGACTGCTGCCTATCCCTCTTGAAATTGTTACCCCAATTCACAAAAATAGAAGGCGTCCCTTTCCTTTGTGAATAAGTTGCCAACTTCACTTGGGAGTCAGTAACTTTACAATGGTTTGTTGCCAGAATTCCGGTGGCAATCCATTGATAGATCTGAGACCAATATGGAAGGGATGCCAACAGTGCACTAATTCCAAACCGCTGTTCGGTACCCAGCCACAAACCCAACTTAGGGTTGTTTGTGACTGTGGAAAAATGTTTCTCACATCTGGCTTCATCTTCATGCATCAGGTGGGGTATTATTTCCTGTCCAAAATCCTCCATGCCTTTTTTTCTAGTCCTTTTCCCGTCTGTGGCTTTGAACGAAGAAGCTGGAAAAAATAGAGTCAAAGTGAATAGTCCAGGCTTAATAACTAACGACTTTGGATTTTTTTTTTGGCAGTAGCCAATAGGATGCAAAAGAACAACCCCTTGAAGGAAAAAGAATGCTGTTCAAAATTTGAAATCAACTGTAAATGTGAAACTGAAGCGAGAAATATGCGTTGGCACATCAGAGACGAATATGGACTTTAGAAGATTGAAAAGATCTATAAAAATGGAGTTAAAACTTTAAACACTTTACTCCACACCATTTGTCTTTTATTTCTACAATCAATCTTGCGGGCGGTAGAAAACATTTCCTCTTTAAATCCAAACGTGCACGAGCCTCTCCTTATTATGTAGATGTATGCCATACTGACAGCAAAATGGATGTGCCTCGCGCTTGTCTGTGCATCCACAATGTGCCGCTGTGCATCAGTAGAGCCTTAAATCAAAAAGTACAGCTTGGCAATCGGTTCCAGGAAACCTTTTTCAAAACGCGATTGTATGAATAAAAACCAGGCAGACGTAAGCGAAACCATCTACGTTGTAGTATCATTGTGTTTTACTAATCCTGCGACCGTCGTGAAATTGCCATTGCCTTACATTATGTGTGTTTTTCTTTTCTAGCAAACTGGGCCTGCATCTCCCCCATGCAGTGGACAGCAAGAACGGCAAAGCTCATTTCATCTCCGAGAAGGAGACCCTAGAAGTCACGTTAACCATGAGAAGAGAGTTCGACTTCATCAACTTTGCCTGAAAGCGTGTGCCAAAGAGGGACCGGAGGCATGGCTACAAGGACAGTACAACGGTCACACCACTGATTATTCGGATGGAGGGGTGATCGAAGACATTTCAGCCTCATCGCCGACCAGCTGTACGGCGCCAGCACTGAAACGTCAGCAATGAAACAGACCAGGTTTTGACTGTTTCACATGGCTCTCTTGATCACTACTTCATCCCCTATTGCAGACTTTTTTCAAAATCTAGAACCCAAAGTTCCTAAATTAAGGCGTTTTCCTCACTACGCTGCTTTTGTTATTCCCATGACTCCATTATGAAATAGTAAAAAGGGAAGTGGCAGACATTCTTTCTTTGGGCACTATGGATGCTTTATAAGGACTTGTTCAGGATAAGTGAAAGTGTACCCAAACACAAATTCCATGCTTTTCGTGTTCAGCACAAATATCTATGATATGTGTTTTAAGTGAGATAGTCTAGAGACCTATTTGAAATAACCACATATCGGATATACAAAGGAATTTTAACAAGAAATGCTACCCGTTAGTATGTTGGTTGAGTTTCAGAAACACTCATAATTCGTGCTCTTTGTGTTTCTCAATTTTCATTGATGGTACAAGGGTTGTGATTGTTTATGAGAGTAAAATCTCTGTAAATACACAAAAGACTAGGGACACTTGAGATTTTAAGTCTGGGTAATTTTGACAGCCATGCGTGGTCTGCATTTTTTCTGTCTTGAAAAAAAAAATCACAATTTTAATCATAATTTCGCCTAGATGTGTGGAACTCAAATTCCCCTGGTTGTATTAGCCTGGCAAGTCACTACCTTCACCACTGCTGCTTCCTATATGTGGAGAAGAGACGTGGCCATTGTGAAGCATCGAAGGATATATTGGTGCGTTACTTGCCCAACAGAGCCATGGTACATGACATGGTAATTTCTTCTAATTTTAGATGGAAATTGTTTCAATTGAAAGATGGTTTATGGAAGTGCTTTTTCGAACACATATTTTCCTGAATTTGTTTAATACCAATCTTGCGCGCCTTAAACGTTCGAAAGGCATTTTGTAGGCTGTTAGTGCAAATGTAGAAAATGAAATAAAATACTTTTGAATCTATGCCATGGTACGTGCATTCCCATTTCCTCTTTACAAAGTTAAAGAGGCTATCTGCCCAGAACTACATTAAGCACATCCTTGATATGTTGTTAGGTTTTCAAAGGACCATTACATGTACTGCGGTCCACAAATGGTTGCAGCTTGGTGGCTGGATCTAGCATGTAGCAGGGACATTTTAGGGATTTGGGGAGGGGCTGAGCCACACGTATTTTGGGGGGCCTTGTTTGGAAACAGCTTTAAGTGTGTGATCCTATTTTCAATTCTTTCATGCCCTCTTTGGCCAGCCCCCTGACAATGAAGAGCACTTGTCAAAATGTGTTTACATCTAATATTTAGGAATAGTAATGTGTGTTTTCAGTACTGTAACACAGCAGCCACCCATTAATATCACTGCAAATAATCTGTAACATCCCCCATTTCTCATGTGTGAGGTCCTGTTTGATTTAAAAGACACTTTTTAAAATAGATGTTGCATGAAACATAAATACATTTCTCTGCAAAATGTCTGCAAGACTTTCAGAGATCATCCA
This sequence comes from Pleurodeles waltl, assembly GCF_031143425.1. NCBI lineage: Eukaryota > Metazoa > Chordata > Amphibia > Caudata > Salamandridae > Pleurodeles > Pleurodeles waltl. The sequence continues at coordinate 483,950,273 of NC_090438.1, read as the reverse complement.
TATTAAAAATAAATGAAAGGAAAGGGGTATTTAAAACAATCTGTTTAAGAAATGTTCCAGGTCAACAGGGCAAGACTCTCTGCAGAACAGAGCTGCCTTTATCGGGGTCCCCCTTGAAAGGCTTAGGCCACAGCCCACTTTGCCCATGCCTCAAAACGTCTCTGATCTGAAGGCAGTATTGCCCTGAACCTGTTCTATTAAAAATATACAGATGACTATAGGGAGAGCAAAATGAAGTGCTTTATATCTCAAGAGTATTTCGTGTCTGTAACAACGTGTTTTCAAATACTCTTTCTGATCACCTGGCCAGCCTAGGCAACAGAATCTCGAAGGCATGATCACTCACCTCTCGTCAGATATCATTTCCATTGTAATATGTGTTTGCGAGTTTGTAATCTCTTAGGCGAAGTGGCCCTGCACCCTTGCCTCAAACTGTAATAAAACGGGTCCTATAGTCTGCTCTATGTCACTTTTGACGCTGGGTGGGTAAGGTGCAGCGTTACCTAAAGGTGAGCCGTCAGGAGAAAAGAGCCTTGAACGAGACATGTATCATTTTCCCCAAAGGGTTTCTATGCAGAAAAGCGTGTTGTGCTTTCACCTTTTATGCCATCCTTGACCATCTCCTGGTGACGGATTGCATGAGTGTGGGAAATATATAATAATGCCTATTCCTTTCACTGTTATTGATGTTTGTTAAATCATTTTTGTGCCTGCCAGAGCAATCACTGCTCTGGGTTATGTGCAACTGATAAATAGTGGACCTTTATTGATCGTGTATAAATAATCAAGGCACAAATCTCGAGTTAAGGTCCAAAAGAACATACGTTTTTGAGAATACATTCTTCCTTTGCACATGCACATGATGCTTAAGGCATCCCGCACGCGATATATCGACTGTCCTGCCTGCTGCTTTCTTAATTGGATTCAGGGTGGCTCCAGAGAGTGCAAGGTCAGCGGCAAAAGGTGGCAGTGCAAATTCAAAAGTAATCTAGAAAAGTTGCAAACAGGTTAACCATTCAGTGTAGAATCCTAAACTTGTGTTTACCTGTTTAAAGAATACAATCCAACTTAAAAATCGAGCAGGAGAACACACACATATCAGAATCCTTATGTTTTATTGCTCCATCAACTCAATTGTGTTGCGTTTTCGCCCGAGTGCGATTCATAATGTCTAGAATGTGGCTTAATATTGAGTATTTAATTTAAACATTGGAAGCCAAAGCCGTCTTTCCTTTATAAAGCCTTGAGAACTGCAAATTACATGTGTCAGAGATTAAAGTTTATATTCACAGAATCTGCACTCCTTCATAGCAGTATTCTTGGGCCCCAGATTTTAGGTTTAGGACAACGTATTACTGAAAACATGTCTGATCAGTTTGCACTAAAGATTCCACAGGAAATCATACGTCACCATGGTTCAACTTATTAACATCAGGTAAGAGAGATCACCGTTCTTTCCAAATACAAGACATATTTCTTCTTGCTTACTGTATTTGGCAAGTTAAGCAGCCAGGTGCTAGGCCCATTTCAAAAGATTATTGATCCATACTGTGGAAAAGGAATACACTTGGCCTTTACCTCTGTAAAAACTGGATCTATTGTTGGGGCTGGCAGCTGCCAATAAACGTGACACTTATCAAAGTTTAAAGATTCTGCTTTTGATATTAGCATGGTCAAATGGTCCTTATTACTACCCCCTTCCATTGACGAGAACATTTAACTATCCACAAGACAGTGCTGCATCCAAAGTTCACTGAATATACGTACCGTGAGAAGCTGGTCCGTCTGTCTGTCTCAGCCCACTCAGTAACAAGCACACAACAGTATGTTCATGGTTTCCTTTATACCGATTGACACACAGACGTTCACATAAGATAAAACCTATATAAGTAATGACTATCACCCAGTACTGTACCACTCCACAGCAATAAACCTCCCGTCACCAACTGATGAAGCATGAATACCTGAAGAGATCTACCACATGTCACTAATAATGGAGTACTTTAATTTAGTCCATCACTGCTGGTCCCAACAAGCTACATACAATGACCACTTCTTGATATCACACAATGACAACCATATACAGTATGATAGTAACAAAGCCCATTCCAGCAAATCTCTTCATGATTTCTCCCTTCAACCTGTGCGTTCTCAGAGTCCTAACATTTAGACAAAGTATTTCAGAATGGATAACACAGATCATTAACCAAATAAGTGGACTATGATCATAAGAAATACCTTAAAAGAGTCTGCGGAGGAGCTGTTTAAAACTGACAGCTTACTGAAAACATAAATTGTGAGCCCATCCCTTACACTTCTTCATCCATAACACTGCAAAGCTCTTCATCCCATAAGACAACCACACTTCAGTGGTCCTCATGCATGACATGGAAACTTCCCCATTAGCTCAAAACAAAAACCAAGCCCTTCCAACCACATACCCTACACAGCGAGGCATGCTTCCCTTAAAGACAAGCGCTGCAGCAACTCACATAGGGATAGTTAGCAACATATAAATGTTGTAATACAATGAAGGTTTTGTGTTTGTTGTATTAACCAGTTATCTCTAATGCGAATTTTACAGTAGTTGGGTCCATAACAACTGTCATCAGCTTATTTTTCCTGCTTATCTGCCACCTACTTAATTTTTAATTATATTTAAACAAGGGACCCCTTGAACTTGATAATGGTACCTAGGGCAGGAGAAACTAAACAACAATTTAAAGAGACCCCCAGCAACCTGACTTATTTTTTTCTTGCTCTTATCAATGGCTCAAACAGAATAATTATTCATTATACTATAATCTTTAATATCCATAAAAACAAATAACATTACATCATTGTATCCATCATTGTATTATCCATATGCAAATAATGTCTACTTGAACATTTAGCCAATATATTTAAAAAAAACATGTGCATCCTGCCACAAAGTGATATCTTGACCTGTGCATATTCACATAAATAGTATCTATTTTCTCAACTGGTGTGGAGTACTTTGTGGTGTTGTCACTATGTTACTGTTAGAAATGGGGTCTTTGGTTGACAGTCAGCCTACCCCCTGTTCAAGCAAGGACCCTCACTCTAGTCAGGATAAAAGAGAATCACCCTCAGCTGACCCCTGCTTACACCCTTGGTAGTTTGGCTGAGCAGTAGGCTTAACTTCTGAGTGCTAGGAGTAAAGTTTTTGTACCAACACACACGCATCAAAAATAACCCCGCACGGGCGAGTGCACGTCAAAAAGGGCTTGCGATGCGTTGATTCCACTCACGAGCGGGACCGTGCGTCGTTTCTCCTTTCACCGGGTCGGGGCACATTGTTTCTTCTCTCCGCAGGAGAGCGGTGCGTCGATCTGGTCAGCACTTTCGGGTCCGGGCAGACTTTGCGTTGTTTTTCCACGCACAGCGGTACTTGAGTCAGAAATCTAGCCGCACGATGATCCGAAAACCCCTCAGCGCGGGTTGTGATCTCCAGCCTCCATCAGCGATGCTGCGCGTCGTTTCTACTGCTCAATGCGTCGATTCTCCGGTCGTGTTTCCTGCGAGCGTCGTTTCTCAGCTGCGGAGTCGGCGGCGTGTCATTTCTTCAGCCGTAGATCGGAGTTGCGTCTATCTTTTCCTCGCACATTGCTCTGTGCGTGGATTTCCTTGTCTTTAGGCTCACAGCTTCTCCTTTCAGGGTCCCAGGAACTGGATGGGTACCACAGGGCAGAGTAGGAGTCTCTCCAGAGACTCCAGGTGCTGGCAGAGAGAAGTCTTTGCTGTCCCTGAGACTTCAAACAACAGGAGGCAAGGTCTAAATCAAGCCCTTGGAGATTTCTTCTCAAGATGGAAGGTACACAAAGTCCAGTCTTTGCCCTCTTACTCTGGCAGAAGCAGCAACTGCAGGATAGCTCCACAAAGCACCGTCACAGGCAGGGCATCTCTTCTTCGTCAGCACTTCAGCTCTTCTCCAGGCAGAGGTTCCTCTTGTTTCCAGAAGGGTTTCTAAAGTCTGTGGTTTTGGGTGCCCTTCGTATACCCAATTTCTCCCTTGAAGTAGGCCTACTTCAAAGTAAAGTCTCTTTTGAATGTGACATCCTGCCTTGCCCAGACCAGGCCCCAGACACTCACCAGGGGGTTGGAGGCTGCATTGTGTGAGGGCAGGCACAGCCCTTTCAGGTGTGAGTGACCACTCCCCCCTCCCTCCTAGCACAGATTGCTCATCAGGAAATGCAGACTACACCCTAGCTCCTTTTGTGTCACTGTCTAGTGTGAGGTGCAACCAGCCCAACTGCCAAACTGACCCAGACAGGGAATCCACAAACAGGAAGAGTCACATAAATGGTATAAGCAAGAAAATGCCCAATCCAAAAAGTGGCATTTTCAAACACACAATCTCATAATCAACTTTACTAAAATATGTATTTTTAAATTGTGAGCTCAGAGACCCCAAACTCCACATGTCCATCCACTCCCAAAGGGAATCTACACTTTAATCAGATTTAAAGGAAGCCCCCATGTTAACATATGAGAGGGACAGGGCTTGCAGCAGTGAAAACCAAATTTAGCAATATTTCACTGTCGGGACATATAAAACACCTTACTATATGCCCTACCTTAACATACACGGCGCCCTGCCCTTGGGGCTACCTAGGGCCTACCTTAGGAGTGTCTGACATGTAAGAAAAGGGAAGGTTTAGGCCTGGCAAGTGGGTACACTTGCCAAGTCGAATTTACAGTTAAAAACTGCACACACAGACACTGCAGTGGCAGGTCTGAGACATGATTACAGAGCTACTTATGTGGGTGGAACAACCAGTGCTGCAGGCCCACTAGTAGCATTTGATTTACAGGCCCTGGCACCTCTAGTGCACTTTACTAGGGACTTACTAGTAAATCAAATATGCCAATCGGGGATAAGCCAATCACATACATATTTTATAAAGAAGCACTTGCACTTTAGCACTGGTTAGCAGTGGTAAAGTGCCCAGAGTAACAAAAACAGTACATTTAGAGTTCAGCACACATCAACAACCTGGGGAGCAGAGGCAAAAAGTTAAGGGAGACCACGCCAAGGATGAAAAGTCTAACAGTTACTGTATGAGTTACTTCACAAATACATTGTACATTAGAAATACAAATACTTCTAAGTTAAGCCTGCCTGCTCTGTGACCAGCTACCGGAGTGTGACCTCAGGATCATTTAGGTTGTTTTGTAACTTAATCTGACTATAATTGTGGTCCCTACTTGGACAGGATACCAGGATACATACCTCTGCCATCTAGAGACCCAATGTCTAACAAAAAGCAGAAAGAACAGATGATGGCTATAATGCTGAACAATGCAAATATTCACCCCCAGTCACAGATCTGGGATTAATCCATTGTCTTTCTGCTCACCACGCCACCCCAGTTTGGACCCAGCCATATGCAAATCACTCTTGACCCTGCTCCTCCTGGGAACAGTCTAGCTGGAACTGCCAGGCCAAGTCCTTCCTAGACTGGAAACAAGCATCCTGGTACCATTCTAGCTTGAATCCAGTGGCACAGTGAGCACGGGACCAACGTCTGGGCATAGTCTTCCCAATTAGGGCAACAAAATAAAAAAGAACAGATGAAGGACTTAATGCTGAATAATGCAAACATTCGCCCCCTGTCACAGATCTGGGATTAATACATATTTTTTTGCTCACTACATCCCAGTTTGGATTCAGCCATATGCAAATCATTCTTGACCCTGCTCCCTGTGGGAACTGTCCAGCCTGAACTGCAAGGCCAGGTCCTCCCTGGAGTGGAAAAAGCATCCTGGGACAGATTTTTGGGTATCACCCCTCATCAGCCAGTCTAGCTTGAATACAGTGGCACAGTGAGCCTGGGTCCCACCTGTGGGCATATCCTTCCCACGTAGGGCGACAAAAGCAAAAAGAGCAGATGATGGACAGAATCCTGAACAATGCAGACATTCACCCCCAGTCACAGATTTGGGTTTAATCCATCAATTGTTTGCTCACCACTCCACCCCAGCTTGGACACAGCCATATGCAGATGCACATGCATATGCTGGATCCAAACTGAAATAGCATGGCAGGCAAAAAAACAATGGATTTAGCCCAAATCTGTTACTGCGGGTGAATGTTTGATTTGTTTTGTATTCCGGCCATCATTTGTCCTTTGTGCACAATAAATGACAAAAGCATCCCAGCCTGCATCTTCTCACACTTCATTGTCTTGTGCTACACCATTTACCTCAAGAATTAAAGCAATACACCTTCCACTGTCTGGGAGGCAATACCTCTACCTCCATCGTGTGCTGTTCTAGAAGGGGTATCCGAAATGGAACCCCCTGGTCTCTGCAAGCACACACTAACAAACAATATGGAGTCCTGATATACACATCAAGGGATGTCAATGCAGGGTCTAGACATTACATTTAACAGAAACATTACCTGGCTGGGGCTTCACTCCTATGCCTGAACATAAAACAATAAAAAAAGTTTGGTCAATACTATCAATCAGAAAAAGGTACAGTGCCACCATCACTTAATTTATATGACCCAGGCCATCAACCGTAGTCCCTTGTCAACTACAGGACACACTTGTTGCATCCCCTCTGGACCACAGAGTTATTATTGTCATGTGTGTAAGGCCAAACAAATAACAAGATATTCAAATGACCTACAGCCGGGAACATTCAGGAAAGAGATGCAAGCATTTAATACCATGCAGTGGACAGTCTCATCCCAAGAACATCTTCCTCCTTATCACATGTCACAAAGGAGTGCTTCTCTACAATAAGGCATCACTGCACTTAACAACTTGGCTGGTTTAGACCTACAATTTGAATCCCTATGCATGTCTCTGCATTTAGGGATGATACTGTAAGGGGATGGAGCTGAAACCGCTATCAAGAATTACACACTAAAATGGAAAAGGTTCTGCGTTTGGCTAAAAACATGCAACATCAATCTTCTGCGTATGCAACCAAACTGTATTCGTCCTCACTTGTTAAATTTGGCAAAGTCACACTTATTCTTCATGGTAGGTTTCTTTGACATCTTATTTTTTTAGATATCTTTGCTGCCCTAGCTCGTTGCCACTGTTCTCACCAGGACTGTTAAAGATAGTATGAAAGGACAAACAGCCTTCTACATGGAGATTGAAAACTTTTCTAGGTGCCCTTATTAGGCACCCCTTTAAGCTGATATGTAAGACTTACTAAAAGACGGGTTTCTTGCAAACAGCGTTTCTCTTCACATTGACTTCCGTATGTGGATTTGGGCTAAACTGCCACATTCTCTGTCCACATACCCTCCATGAAATTCATCAAAGACAAGGAGACCAACCCACGATTCATTCCAAAAGTGCATTTATCCTTTCTCTTCAATGAGACGATTCACCTAACATTTTTCCTGAATCCTCTTCTCCGTCAGAGAGCAATCTGCCCTCACAATATGTCAAGCTATGTTTAAACTAAAGGTTTCTGTTAATCAGATCAGATGTTGTTATTTAGCACCTCTAACTCTGCCCAATTTCCAAGCAAGGCATTTCCTGCTGAATTACATTTTGATTTGCTTTCTGCTACATAAAGGCAAACAGCGTATGAGACATAGAGTTGGGACGAGGGGGCATTGCAGGAGGAGAAAGACAGCTACTGCAGCATTGTTCACTGGAGTGTTCTTCAAAGACATCTACAGAGCTGTGACATGGGGTTCCAGCCCCAGCTTCACAAAGTATTACTGCTTCAACATCCAGTCAAGGAATCTATGAAAGATCCAATGCGGGAGCAGAAAATGTTACTAGCCTATAATTTGTTCCCCAATATTGATATTTAGCATAGGGTCACTTGCAAATCTAAACTCTTGAGCTTCTGGAGAATGTTGGAGCTCTGTGACTCTCCAATTCATTGGCTGGTGCTTGCTTCACACAATAAAGTGGCTCGACCACACATAGTCTGTGTCTATTTTCAGTGTTAATTGAGTCTATATGTGGACTGTTATGGAAACTTTGACTACCGAAGGTTCCTAGCTTGATAACTGGAAACAATTGAAGCATGTGTAACTATGAAAGATAACAATGCTAAAGCCTGTCGGGCAGGTCAGTAGCTTTTACTTATGCAGGGACGGCTGTTGGCATAGTTGGAAGCAATAGGGTCTCTTCAACTGCAGCAAAGGTGCCTAATTTGGGGCATCGCTGCACAGGTGTGTGGTTGACTAACAGAGTATGAGAGTGATTAACGTCATGCTCCTCCTTGCCTGCACTGTATTCCAGCGCATGTGTGTAAATCTGTTTTCTGAAATTGCAGCAAATGCATTTTTTATGAAAAAGTAAACTAACTCCAAGATCAAAACAAGGGTTGGTACCAATTCTGGAAGGGTGTGTAGTCCTAGTAGCAGTATCCCTGTTGCAGGGTCAGTCAGAAGTAAATTACTGGGTAGGAACGTTGTGCAGCTTCTTCACCGCATTTGGTTGCATGGCATTTGATAGATGGATTGTGGACACTGATGCCTACTGTAAACAACAGTGTACATGATAACATAGCTAAATAAATGCTGCTCTGTCACGGGTTTGGGGGCAAGCTGGAGTGCTGGTGTGTTCCAAAGGCAGAAAGCAATTTGAAAACGGTCCAGGTTAGCACTCAGATAATGCGTGAAGGGTCCATAGAAGAGGGATAAGCTGTTGTTGAGCGAATTGGTGAAATCTAGATGTGTCCCTAAAGACGTAGGTAAAGCAAGGTGAAATTAAACTGGCACAGTAATAAGCAGTGACAGAAAATGTAACTCCATCATATGCATTTGCAGCATCCAGCTGACAGGTACTCCTTTTTCAGATCCCACCTTTCCATGCCACGTTTCATATTCCGTCCCAAGCTATTTTAAGTGCCAGAAAATGTTCCTCTTGATAAGGAACTCCCAACTGCTATATTACCGTGAATAGAGGATTGAATCGTATCTATTCCCTAATGGCCCTCATTTCTGTCTGCCATGAAAAAGGCCCAGGCCTGCACGCTACTAGTGGGTGAAATGTGTTGACTATAGACTTCTGAACTGCACAACTAAGAATAAAATAATTATGCAAGCCTCCCTGTTGAATATACTCATTTTTGAGATTTGATTATTGATGTATTTATTTCTGTATGTAATATATCAATGTGATACATGTTGTGCCACCATCTCCAACTCCGTCTATAAGTTACATACAATGTTTATGTCTTGCTATGTAGTGTAAGTCATGCCACCCTCTACGTAGACTTCTATATCTAAAAAAACGATTTCAGATGCACTTATGAGTGCATTTCAGGTTCATATCATTGTGAGCGACATCAGATGTTGTCAAAAGTCCTCTTCCTTTCCACCTCATATTATGAAAAAGGTTGCTTGAGTACCTTAACCACGTTATTACAGTAGGGGACGAGAGCACACAGCCTGCAGCAGGGCTCCCAATGAGTTATTTCAGGTGGAATTCCCACTAGTGTCCGTGCTCATAGTTACTCGAGGGTTTGCCACCCAGTGTTGGCACCTCATGTGCAGGATATGTTTGGACATGTATTTTGTTGGCATTGGAACTCACCAGCAAGAAGCCATTAATATGGAGGGGTTTGACAATCCACTTTACGTATAGCAGCTCGGCACCACTCCAAGCTCGCAGGTACATCCACTGGGTTAATAAGCCAAGCAATATTTAGGAAATGTAAACAATGGAGGAGGGAAATACACTCGCTGCTTACTTACACATGATCTTCCAATTCATTCTGGCAGATCTATTGGTTCACAGAGTTCTTACTCTCAATTATTTTCTTCTCACACTATTGCTCATTGTTTTCTCATCATACCTTGTCTTCTCCCCAACCTGGCCGACAATTGCTATAATGACATGCAGTTCCAAACATCTGTTATAATTCATGTAAAGGCCTTCCAATCAAACATGATTTTTGTTTATTGTATCACAACAGAATGCTGATCCCTGTTTTGCTCAGGGATAATTTATAAAAGACATATGAAACAGTCTAAAACTAATAGAACAAATCCAATAGTAATCTGTTTTTTTTCTTGTTTGCCAAACTATTAGCACAAATCAGATTGGAATTAGAGCTGCAATTATTTTGTTTTAATGAAGAGTGCATGAATCCCGTAGCAGCACTCATGAAGTGTAAGTAGATGGTCTGCCAATGTGAACAAACAGTAAGAGAACTAGAATTGACGAATTTGATACATAGTCGTGAAGTTTAGGGATGCGTATTTTGTAAGGAAAAAGACCCCCCTGCCTGACATCTACTTGACATAAAGCATCAGCAAAAGAGTTAGAAATAGGATGGGAAATGATCGGAATGACCAGAAGGGGCAACTGTAGAGTAGAAAGAAAGTAAACACATATGCCTAAACTTTTGTAACAGTATCTGAGCAGTCTTGGAAGGTAATCTTGCTCTGAAACATCAGTGGGTTAGCAAATGAACCCAGTGGTGATCAATATGTGAAATCAGTACTTTTATCAGCAGGATGGTGTACGTTGGAAAACAGCAGGAAAAGTGGTGCAGGTGTTCACAGACAACACCACTGCCTTGTGGTACTGCAACAAGCAGGGTGCAGTGGGGTCGTGGACCCTTTGTCAAGAGGCCCTGCGCCACTGGATATGGCTGGACCACCAGGGCATAACCATAACATCTGGCAAGCTGTCTGAACTCTAAAGCAGACAAACTCAGCTGTTGATGCATAGTCGGCCATGAATTGCATCTCCATCCGGTGGTGGCCCAAGGTCTTTTTCGGCAGTGGAGAGAGACCTGGTTAGATCTGTCCGCCTCCACAAAGAACACGCAAGGCCAGCTGTTTCACACGCTGGAGTTTCCAAGGCGGTACTCGCTCCTCAACACTTTTCGTCTCAAGAGGAACTCAGGCCTCCTTTACACCTTCCCACCAATTCCACTTCTGCCCAGATTTCTGAAGAAGATCAAGAGCGACCGGCCCCACGCTATCCTTGTGGCTCCGGACTGGGCATGAAGAGTATGGTATCCAGAGCTCCTGAGCATGGCCACGGATTCTCCAATCAGACTGCCCCTTCGGGAGGATCTTCTGTCACAGAAGCAGGGGACGGTTCTCTACCCGAACCTGTCCAGTCTCCGCCTTCTTGCGTGGAGACTGAGCAGCAGCAGTTGACAGCTTTTGACCTTCCACACGAAGGCTGTACTGTTATCTTGGAAACCAGGCATCCCTCCACCAAAATGGTATATGCCTGTCGTTGGGACAAATTTGTGGCATGGTGTTCAAACAAGTCTGTTGATCCCCTTTCTGCACTTCTGTCTGAGGTTCTACTGGTCGTCCTCTCTCTTGCCCAGCAGGGCTCTGCTTTGGGCAACCTAAAGGCTACCTATCTGCCATATCGGCCTTTCTTAGACTGCCAGATCAACCTTCCTTGTTCAAGTATCCCATTGTTGGGAGGTTCCTTAAGGAACTCACCCATTTGTTCCCACCTACCACTTTCCTAATGCCCCAATGGGATTTGAACCTGGTCCTTACCTATCTTATGTGTGCCTCTTTTGAGCCACTGTCTAATTGTCATTTGCGGCTCCTCACATTAAAAACTGCTTTCCTCAATGCCATCACCTCTGCTCACAGAGTGAGTGAGCTTCAAGCTCTTTCTTCAAAGCCACCATTTTTATCTGTCCATCCTGACAAAATGGTGCTTCGTAGCAGGACTTCCTTCCTTAGGTGGTCACGCCCTTCCATGTAGGTCAATTCATCACTTTGCCTACTTTTTACGCACCTTCCCATCATGAAGATGAGACTCAACCATCTGAATCCAAAAAGAGCATTGGCGTTCTGCCTCAGTCGTACTAAAGATTTTTGAGTGGACAATTAACTCTTTGTAGGATATGTGGGTGTGGTGAAATAATGGGCGGTACAGAAGCCAACCATCTTCCGATGGGTGGTGCTCTGCATCAATATGCTCCATTTTAGCAAAGAAGCAACCCCCTGAGGGTTTGTGTGCTCACTCCACCAGAATAACTGCTGCCACCATAGCGTTAGAATGTGGAGTTCTTCTCTTGGACATCTGCCAGGCAGCAGCATGGGCATCTCTACACACATTCACAAAGCATTACTGCCTAGACAGTCAGGTCTGCAGAGACATCTACTTTGGCTGTTCGGTCCTGCAGGGCTTTCTGATATGATCTTGGTTTGCAGCCCACTGCCGAGGATGGTATTGTTTGGGTATCTATTCTAAGGGAAGGAATCTGCAAATAGAAGTCCCTATCAGATGAACAAGTTACTTACCTTCGCTAACAAATGATCTAGTAGAGACATATTCTAGTTACAGGTTCCTTGCCGACCTGCCCATCCTCCCCGCACTGCAAACTGATTTCTAGGGACAGGGATTCCCTTTTCGGGGCCCTAGTTCTGGCACACCATTCTCAGTGTTCTTCATGGCTCCACGCTACTGGCATGGAAAGTTGTGAAAAGAAACATGTCAGCACACCGGGGTGGCACCCACATACAACCATGATGTCATCACGGCGACCACAACAGCAACAACGAACGCGGAGTCGGCCAGCGCCACATAGCGGTGTGCAAAGGTTCGGCTCGAAGAAAAGTCTCTGGATCCAGTCTGATGCCTGGCAAAAATTCTAAGGTACAGAATCTGCAACTAGAACATGTCTCTACCAGATAATTTGTTACCAAAGTTAAGTAACTTGTTCTTTATGTGTTTAAGCCACACTCTTAATTACATATGCCACGCCCCTTTTAGAGAACCTCCACCACTTTTATCATCCCACTTAAACCTTGCATTAAATGGAAAAAAATAACTTCCATGAAATGAGCCATTTGTGTCTTCCACTGCTCATATTGGAAACTGTTCCTTTTCTTGCCTGGGTGTAAAGCATTTGAATAACCTCCTTTTGCAATTCAGCTCACCGACTACCTTTTTATTTCCATAGGGCTGATAATAAACCTGGAACATTTCTCTCCCTGACTCAGCTAACTAAGTAGGCTGTCTTTTCATAGCTTACTGTCTGACACTGCTGCAATCCTATAGTGCCTGGATACCTTTGTGTGTGACATCTAGCTCTCTATAATACCTCCTAATTTAACTGTGAAACTTAGGAGCAGGATATCACTCTAAAAAGAGAGTTATGTGTGCTCAAAAAGGCCGGTGAGTGTAGAAAATGAGCAAAACAAAAGACAGCGGTTAGGCTAATAAAATAAGCCTAAGTGTGGGCAAAAGGTTAGATGGATACTGAAGTGAATGTTGGTCCATGAGTGAAATTTTCTTGGTAAGACATCAGTTTATGTCCCTGTAACACAACCTGAAGTTATCAGGATTTGACCCTGCTAGTGATTCCTTAACTAATGCGGAACTGTTGGGGAGAGAGGATGAACACCTTGTTGTCAAGTCTCACATGTATGCCTGTTGCAGAGGGATTAGTGCAGGTTTAAGGAAATTAGAATGGAAAGGAGAGATAGCAGCATGTGAAAGAAACCCCAGTATGTGGAGGCAGTTGGGACCATGCCTCTGTTGTAGATTTAATTACATTTTGTGTGAAATTGTATACAATTACTAATCTGATACTATTACAATAGTCAATAATAATTACAGTTAGTACTAAATTAAGCAGGTGAACAATTAATACAATTACATAAAATGAAATAAAGGATGTGCTAAAACTGCAATTTACTTTACAGCATCACTAATTTACTGAAAATGCCATTTGAAGCGCAGAAAATAATTGCAGGAAGGCTAGTAAAAAAGCATATTATCAATGTAAGGGAGAGCGAAGGCTAAATGGGATCAGTCGTACAATGACTGGTTTAATGTATCGTTGTAAACACATTTGTTATACAGAAAGAACAATAAAGATAGAATGGAAGGACCTCCCAACGCGCATTCGGTAAAATTGCTCTTTGATGTCCTATTTTGTTTCTTGTTTGGCGGTCTTTTGTTTTCTGTATTTATGGGTCACAACGACAATTCTCTATCATAAAAGAGCATGAAAATGCTCTACTGTGTAGAATAAAAATATAATTATACAGCAGAGCAGCATCCAGTTTCCTGCGTATAGAAGTAGGCGTATTGTGCTTTTTTTCTATTACAACCGAGGAACTTGAATTACTGTGTTTGTTCTCAGCTTTAATAAACCCTAAAAAGAACACTTCACTCTTGTCCATCATTTACACAGATATTATATAGCTAGGCTAGCCAACATGTTGCAAGCATATTAACAGATAATTTACTGAAACGATTTTAGTCGTGATTTCAGTGCCTACATCTCACCATGTGCGGGCCCCAATATCATGTCAGGTATGTATCTTTCCAAGCAGACAGCGCACGCCTAAAACCAAAAGCTTGATCATTACTGTGCATCAGCAAATGTGTTGACTTAGCAATGGTTAAAAAGTCAAACGGGCTCCATAACCTCTTGCAGTTGGCCGCACAAGTAACACTCAATTGGTTGTATGTTTTCAAGTTCAACACTTTTCCTCTGCCAGAACTGGAAGTTGACCAATGAATCTGGCTGAAGAAATTTCCGTCTACCAAGCGGCAAATGCTCCCCTCTGAAATAACGAGGCCACGTGGTATCCTGATGTCACCCACCCCGTGCACTTTGGAATGCTTGTCTTGAAGCATTTCAGACTGCGAACAGTGACAGTGGAGAGAAAGGCAGGACCTGAGCAGACGTCAGCATCTTGCGTCTGTGGCTGGTGTTATGCCTGCAGGGAACTAGACTTTACAAGAGACACGGGTAAGTGCCTTCTTTACAGGCCGTCCATGCTTAGTGATCCTGGTTCAATCCTCTGATTTTTATTTGCTCTGTAACCTTTTGGTTACATATGCCATGTTTCGGTGTCTGATCGAATCACTTCTTCACGTTACAGGCCTTTCCCACACTGATTACTATGGACCTGATGCCAAACAGTTTTTGCAGCTTGTTCAAGGAAGGTGAGTAAAATTGCAATATGAATGCACGTATAGTAGATTCTACAGTCATTCACAACTGGAACAACTATAGATATGGTGGGATTTAAACAGTGTTGGTGTGGGCACGTGGGACGCAGTGAACAATACATTTGCACCTTTGTGGTTATTCAAACCTTCCTAATGCTTTGTCATACTCAATTTGTGCACTACATCTTGTTGTACGTTACTGACTAAGACAAAATGTAGCTGAAAATTGCTGCTTGTGTAGTCCAGTAAGCACATACATTGTATTTTTACTGATCCATTGTCTGGCTTTGTAATGAATCTTGCCCCGTCATTTGATCCCCCACACTCGCTCTGCAGATACACCCTGAAAATAAACACTTTTAGTTCAATGAGATACTGCAATGTATTTGTTAATTACATTTGTAAATTCTCATTTACTTTTCTTCAAAATAAGTGCCACAGGGGTAATCATTAGCTAATCATATATAATTAAAATATACAAATAATCATTTCCATGCTATTTTCCTCTAAGTCCCTCTCAGCCTGAATCCTCAGTATACACATTAAGCTATTAAGCAAATCACCTAAAAAGATGTTGGCGATGGCGAATTTTTATAGTTCAGGTTCAGCTGCATTTTCAACTCGAAGTGCTTTTTTATGCATTGCTAACAACTTTGGTGTTTTGAAGCATCTGCATGAAATACGGCACACCGGTAGTACCAGTAAGATTTGGTATGCCAAGTTTCATGCAGATGGTTGCAAGGAAAAATATTTCAAGGGAGAAGAATGGTTGGAAAAAGATGAATTTTCCATTCCAGTACTTTCAGGAAATGTTGGTCTCCTCTATAGCAAAAAGAAAGTGCGGATGTCCACCACTCACTCAAAAAGCAAGCTTTTTTGCTTTCCTTTTGTAAATTATTTCAATATGTTTTTCAGATACTAGCATTTAAAATGTCAGGTGGGCATCCAAGAGTTAAAATAGAGAGCTATCTTCGCCTTTAAACTTGAGAGCTTGAATCTGTCAAGTACTGGACAAAAAGGCTTACCTTTTTCTCACATTGAGGTTCACAGAAGTAAGGGTGACTCAGTCCTGTAGCCACTGTGCTGCTTAACACTTCCTAATATGTTGAAGCAGCACATTATTCACTGAGGAGCCACTAAATGGAGTTAAAAGACAAGCAACATTAAAGGAAGGCGAAACCGGGAAGAGAACATTGGAGGAACTTGGCACTCACAGACCAAACGTGCAGGATTTCAAAAGGTGAAGGAGGATTTGCAGGAGATGAACAGATATTCCAGGAAATGAACATGGATTCCAGGAAATAAACAGGAATGCAAGGAGATAAACAGGGAGGCCAGTAGATTAAACAAGAATCCCAGATGCGGGAAAACATACGAAACCAGTATTAGCGCACCTGACCTTAATAAGTAAACTTACAAGGGGACGCGAATAGGTCAATTAACCTTTTGACTCACAATTAAGAGGTTCAGGAGGAGTCAGAACACTTTGACTTTGATCCACCTCAACTCCTTCCCCTTCTGGGTCTGGAAATTGCTCTGTTTGTCTCTCAAGATAGTCTGCTTCTGGGAAAGCCCTCCTCTGACTAGGCTGTCCTGCTGCTTCAGTTGAGAAAGGCGCTCCCTCACCCTCCTGGAGGTCTCCTCCCTCGTCTCTCACAGGAGTGACTGAACCGTCCTCAACGAGCGCAGATCTGGTCTCAGTTCCCCTTTGTTCTCCTTTCGGCCCTGAGACTTGTCTCACTGTTGTTGGTACTCTCAATAACGCTTCTTCATGATCCAGTGGACATGCCACTTTCTTCATATGACTTGTGTGAATCCAGTTCAAAATTCCAGCACACTTCACAGCTGTGGTAGTTGTCAAGACCACTTGTTATGGTCCCTTCCAATGAGGCTCCAAACACGTCTTTCTCACATGCTTTTGGATGAAAACCCAATCCCCAGCTCCCAGATTGTGTCCTTGGTCATGGATCAGTGGCAGTGTGGTGACCTCCACCTGCTGAGAAAAAGAGCGGACCACATCAGCCAGACCCTTGCAGTAATCTAACACCATATCAACTGTAATGTTGACAGGTGCATTTGCTGGCACCGCTGGTAACCTCATTGCTCTTCCCATGAGGATCTCATGTGGTGACAATCCTGTCTTCCTGTCAGGTGTGTTTCTCATTGACATCAACACTAACGGCAACGCGTCAGGCCATTTCAAATTTGTAGCCGCACACATCTTTGCAACTCTTGACTTCAATGTACCATTCATCTGTTCTACTAGTCCTGATGCTTCAGGGCGGTAACTACAATGCAACTTCTGCTCAATGTTCAATGCTGCACACAGTAATTTAATTACTTCATTGTTGAAGTGACTTCCCCTATCTGATTCTAAAGAGATCGGAAACCCGAAACGTGGTATCAGTTCCCTAAGCAGTAGTTTCGCTACTGTGAGACTATCTTTTCTTTGTGTAGGGTATGCTTCAATCCAATGACTAAAGATGCATACAATTACCAACACATAACTCAATCCTCCACACACAGGCATCTCAATAAAATCCATTTGCATTCTGCTGAATGGACCTCCCGCTCTTCCAATGTGGCTCAAATTAACCACTGTTCCTTTCCCTGCGTTTAGCTGTTGGCAAATGACACAACAATGGCAAACTGCTTCAGCAATTCTTCTAAACTTTGGATTAATCCAGTCATGTTTGAACAGATGAACCATGGCATCCCTCCCCATATGTGCTTGACTTGATCCGCATATCCATTTACCAACGACACATAGTCCTGCGACTTCAGATGTGCACTGCATTTCACCACAGCAATCTTCTCAGGCATTTGAATAGCATGTAACAGTTCTCTAATCCTCTCACCATTTCTCACTGGTGACCCAGAAGAGGTCAGGAAACCTCTTTGTGACCACAATTGACCAAAATCATGGACTATTCCAAATCATACTGGCTATCTGTATAGATGGTAATTTTCAACTGAGCAGAAACATGGCACGCTCTAGTAAGGGCTACCAGTTCTGCTACTTGTGCAGAATACACTCCTCGAAGCCAAGAAGCTTCCAAGGTACCTGTAATTGTGCTTATAGCATATCCTGCTCTCAGTGTCCCTGTATTGTCTCTCAGTCAAGAACCATCAACAAAGATCATTTTGTCATTTTCTTCTAATCTGGTATCTCTAATGTCAGGTCTCAATTTTGTTCACAAATCAGTTACTTCGAGACAATCATGTTCAACATCTTCCTCTTTTTCAATTTCAGCATTTTCACTTGGAAGTAAGGTTGCCGGATTCAGCACTGTACATCCTTTCAATGACACATTTGGTGACCCCAAAATACTTGTTTCATATCTAGACAACCTCGCACTTGTCAAGTATTGGGTTTTCTTCCTTATGAGTAGAATCTCAATAGAGTGAGGGGCCATTACAGTCAAGCAGGCAACTGCATGCAGACAACCCAGTAAGGCTGCTACAACTGGGTCCAAAGTAGCGGAAAAATATGCTACTGGGTGGTTCACACCTCCATGGACTTGTCAAGACAGACAAAGAACATCCATCACGCTCATGACAAAACAATGTGAAAGGTTTCATGTAATCAGGCATATCCAACCCTGGAGCCCTGCACAAACTCTCTCTCAATTCAGTGAACGCTTTCATTTCATCCTAGTCTTACACTATGGGATCAGTGACTTCCTCATGAGTCCGCTTCTGCAATGGTTTTTAAATGAATGAAAAATTTGGAATCCATTGGCGACAATAGCCCACCATTCTCAAAAACATCCTGACATCTCTCTGTGTAGTCTGGGGACTTATCTGCAATATCGTTGTAATCCTGTCTCTGGATATCTTTCTTGAACCCTTTTCGATCTTGTGACCCAAGTACTTCACTACTTTCTGATAGTATTGTAAATTCAGCGGAGACACTTTATGTCAATTTTTTCCCAAATGGTTCAACAGGGCAATCATATCATACTTGCCCACTTGTCCCTTGTCTTGAACGCAAGCAGTAAGTGATCAATCTATTGCACTAATGTCGATTGGAAAGGCAATTCCAATGACTCCAAATTCTTTTTCAAAAGCTGATTGAAAATGGAAGGTGACTCTGAATACCCTTGCGTAATTCTGCACCAGCAATAGACTCGATCCAGAAATTCGAAACAAAAGAGAAACTGGCTAACCTCATGAAGAGGCAAAAGAATGCTTTTGACAACTCAATGACAGTGAACCACTCTGCATAATGTGGGATTTGGAACATTATCACAGCTGGATTTGGAACCACAGAACAACAGTTGACCACAATCTCATTTATTTTTCTCAAATCCTGAACAATCCGAACCTTCCCACAGGGCTTCTTCAAACCCAGGCTTCTTCAAACCCATTATTGGACCCCTTGCTTTACAAAGTCTGCAATTATCTAGGCCACTTTAATCAGGACATCCTGTGGCATATGGTACTGTGGAAGTTGAGGAAAAACTGCATTCAGTTTTATAGTAACTTTGACTGGCTCAACTCCCTTTATCAAACCTACCTTTTTTCCTGTCAAATCCCACACTTTCTCCTTAACCGTTCCTTGCACATCACGATGGAGCTCTTCCACTGTGAACATCAGGAAAAACTCAATCAAAGGGTACTCCTCATTTGTAGTTTCACACTCTATTTCTGGGGCTTGTTCTTCTTCATCATCACTATTCGTCTGAATCTCAATACCATCATTTGAGCAAGTAATCAAACATTTTGTTTTACACAACAAGTCTCTTCCCAATAGGGATATCAGATTTAAATCACAGACTACAAATGTATGCAATCCCTGAAAAGTTCCAATCTCAACTTGTACTTGGTCTGTAATCGGGTTTGTCAAATACTGATTTGCTACTCCCACAACCTGCACTGTTCTACCTGAAAGAGGCAAATTTGGAACTTCTGCACTTCTCACTGTAGAGTGTGTAGCTCCTGTGTCAACCAAGAATGAAACTCTGTGACCCATAACCTTTCCCTTCACATAGGGTCATCTCTGATCTACTTCTAAGGAAGTCGCAGCCACACATGGCTCTTCATCTGAACTATCACTCGTCCATTCATCATTTATTCCATTCTTACTGTGTAATGGGAATTGGTGCACTGTGTTACTACTTTTGTTTTGCCTTTGACCTGTGACCTGTGACCTGTTGAGAAAGCATAATCTGTTGGTGGTCCATCAGGGCTTGAGGTATTTGAATTTGCAATCTAGGTACCATGTGAACCTGCTGCTGCACCGGCTGCAACTGTGACACTTGTGCATGGGGCATTTGCGCCAGCTGCATGGGCTGAAAATTCTGCATTTGATTCACATTATTCTGAAAATTTCGATTAGGACCTCTCATTCTTGATCCTCTTACGTTCTGGAATGAGTTTATGTCATTACTCTGCTGAACGACACCTTCGTGCACCATCATTGGGCACATCTGTTTCCAATGTCCAAAGGCTCTGCAAATGTGACATGGCAATAACTTCTTCATTCCTTGCACTTCATTCTGAACCCTTACAGTACCTAAGTCTGGACCCCAATTCATATTTTCTCCACGACCTCTACCTCTCATCTGCGGCTGAAACATCATGTTCCCATGCTGCTGCTGCGGTAACTGCTGTGGAAAATTCCTGTGCACCCCTGTTTGAGCAGCTTTAATCTGCATCACTATTGCCTTCTCTTTCAACCTTTTTTGCTTCAACTCATTTTCAGCACTACAGTATTTTGCATACTGCAACACCTCATCAACCAGTTTTGCTTGCCAGCAAATCAAATGATTCTTAATCATTTATTTTGCACTTGATTCACATTATTCTGAAAATGTGGATTGGAACCTCTTACTCTTGGTCCTCTCACATTCTGGAATAAATTGATGTAATTATTCTGCTGAACAACACCTTCCTGCACCATCATCGGACACTCCCGTTTCCAGTGTCCCACGGCTCTGCAAATGTGACACGGCAATAGCTTCTTCATTCCCTGCACATCATTCTGAACCACTAAAGTATTCAAGTCTGGACCGTGATTCATATTGCCTCCACGACCTCTACCTCTCATCTGAGGCTGAAAAATCATTTTTTCCTGCTGCTGTGGTAACTGCTGTGAAAAATGTTCTTGCACTCCTGTTTGAGCTGCTTTAATCTGCATCACCATCGCCTTCTCTTTTAACTTTTTCTGCTTCAAATCAATCTTATCACTATAGTATTTTGCATACTGCAACACTTCATCAATCTGCTTTGCTTGCCAGCAAACCAAATGACTCTTAATCATCTGGCTAATTTCAAGTCTCAGTCCTTCCACAAATCTGAACACAAAATGTAGCATGTCTTTTGCCTCAATTGTTACTGTACCACTGTAATGCTTAAATGCCTATAGCAATCTCTCATAATACGCATGTATGAACTCTTTTGCTTCCTGAGCTGTCCTGTCAATTCTCCGCCAATCAATATTCTTGGGCGAAATCTTCGATTTCAGAAACTTCATCACCTTATAGTAATATTTCACTACCTCAGGAGACGGTGCACCTATATTCTTATCTCTCTCCGGTTCACTTGTTGGCCAGTCTCCACTCCTGTTACACTCAATCCACAGATCAGCTGGAATCACTATCTCTAGTAATGTGTTCAAGTCTTCCCACAAATGCTTTGCAAGTTTCCTGAATCCGTCTGTCTGCTGATACCACTCTACTGGCTTTTCTCTCAATTTTGGGTAATCCTTTGTAAATGACAGAATGTCAATTCTGCTCCAAAGGACGTGAACAAAATTTCCCCCTGGAATCTCTCTCATTGGTCAAATCTTTACCAGATCTTTATCCTGCTGCACATTTTCAGTCAGCTCTATAGAATCCCTTTTTCTCTTGTCTCTTTTCCTTACCAATCTGCCTCCCCATTTGTCCAATGCTCCCCAAGTCTGAGCACTCTGCAGCAATTCCTTAAATTGTGCATTCATTCCGTTCGACCTCATGTGCTCAAAATCTTTTGCTTCAAAGTCTAATCTATAGCGCCTTTTCAAATGCTTAGTTTTCTCAATCTCTATACCGTATTTCTCTGCCAAATCTGCTAATCTCTGATGCACCTTGTTTACCTCTTGCGTAATCTTTGGGCACAAATATCTCAACTCTGCCTCTTTTAACCTATTCATAGTTCCTTCAGTGAGTTCACCTGCTTCCATGCTTAGCCTAGCACAATTTAAATATTCCTCTCCTTTAGGGGCACTCTGTGGGTTATTCAGCTTGTCTAACCATTCAATTAATTGCTGAGCTGTCAATCCTTGTAACAAAATGTTACACGCTTGGACCTGTTGCACCTGCTGTGCAACTACATTCGGAGTCTATGGTGTCAGCAATTTCAAGCTCTGGCTAACGTTTGGCCCTGTCACAGCATCTGGAAGTGCTACGAATGGACTAAGGTCTATTAATGATCTGGATCCGTCAAAAGTCTGAGACTACCTGAACATGTCCATTATGTCCTCCCCTTATTAGGCTCTGGGACATTGCCCCCTGTTCACTTACAGTCGGTTTCTTCTGTGGGAATAATTGTACCGCTGGCACCTACACTGAGTGGGAGAGTAACTCCCATATTCTGATTTATCATCGGAGTCATGTCTGACCGTGTCCCTGTCACTGGCGTAAATCTTGGCATTACCGGCGGTTGCACTTGGAGCACCAAAATCTGAGTCTGCTCAATCTGAACCAATATTGGTCTTGAACAGACCTGCTTCTTAGGCACCACTAGGTTCGAAGTTGTTTCCATAATGGGCACATCAGGATACATTCTCTGCACCTGTGGTGGTTGTCTCTGAGTCTGCACTACAGGAGTAGTAGGCACATTAAGTCCACTTTGCAGCACATTCTGTGTCAGGTTAGCATTATCCTGCACCAGACCCGCTGTCCCATTAACCTGTGTCGGGGCTGTCAGATCAACACTAGTACTAGAAACAATTTAATCCCCTGCAAAGTCTCTATTCTCTATACATTCTGAACACAATCCCATCTAGCCTCCGCTAGAGTCTTTTCTGCCTTTCTCATCCTCCTCTCAAATTTCATTTGCTGTTGCTGTCTGGCTACTAGCTCCCAAATCGCTAATGCCTCAAACTGTGCTGGTCTCGGAAGGGGCTTCGATTCATATAGCGCCATCTGTAAATGCTCCAAAACCCTCAAATTGAATGTCCCATTTGTAGGGAATGCTAAGTTCCCTTCTATCTCTGTCAATTTGCACCATTGCTTTAACCAAAGACATGCACAACACCTCTCTCTTCCATTTCAATATAAGCTGGTGTATTCTCTGGTGGTGTAGCCTCGCCTATTTGTAATGTACGTATCTCCCATTAGGGCACTTTTCAAAGCTTTGAAAAACTTTATCTTCCCTACTTTTTGTTTATTCAAAATCAGATCAGGAAGTGACTTTTAATCCCAAGATTCCTTTCACCCACGTTCTCAACCAATTGCCTCTCACGGATGACACATCGCTTCAGAAACCTTACGGATTCTTCACTGATGGCTCTTTCCACACTTACAGCTACTCCTTCTTTCTCAGTCTCCCAGATTCACAAGTAAAATTTGACCCGCAAATTTTGCTCTCAGCTGATCAATGGGTCTGTCCTGGTGCACATAGGACTCGCCACATCTCAGTCGAAATTTTCTTTCACCCACTTTAACTCACACACTGACTTGTTGACCATGCCCGATCAACCTACTAAACCAGACAAATTACTTAGAGTCTTAGACCACACAGAGTCCGTACATCAACAACTACGTGGACAATTTTTGAGCACAAAGTGCCACATTCATATGAAGTTCAACAACTTCTCTACTCTCACACTGCGGAGTACGCACACTCCTACTACACCTTCATTTGGAGAACGCAAACTCCCTAAAATCCTCACAAACCTCACAGTTCACCTGCTATTTGTATAAGCTGTGTAAGCACAATCTATTTCACCCACACTATCACTAGAAAGCCGGGAACATCCTCAAACACCTATTAGCAGGATCCAGGATCTGGGAAAGTAATTTCTGGACTTAAGGGATCATCATTTTTTCTCCAATTATCATAGTTGAAAAACAAAATCCACATCTCAATAATAATTAACTCTCAAAAGGACCAACTCATCAAACTGCTACCACGACTGTTTGTCTATGAGTCTATACCAGTCATGTATGGTAAACTCTTAAGAAGACGAACCATCAGTTTATTACCATCTCTGTTAACACCTGTCACCCTGTCACTCTGTACTGGACGTCTATGGCAAGCTCTTAAGGAGACAAACCATCTTCTGCTACAATAACTGTTAGCACGCCTGACCTTAATAAGTAAACTTACAAGGGGGCGTGAATAGGTCGATGAACCTTTTGGCTCGCAATTAAGATGTTCTTACCATAGCTCCAGTACATAATCGATACACCATGACTTTCCAGTCATAAATAACCACATCTTTAGTAAATGTTTAGAATGTTTATTTTCCCTATTAAAACAATGCTAAGGTCTTGTAGATTAATCTCGAAATCAAATGAAACACATACAGAAAAAATACTGGTTGTCCAAAGCAGCGGAAGACATGCAATCTAATCAAATCTTGAACTACAACACATTCTAAAGTTACGGTGCAAATCAATAGTAAAGTCAGCTGTGTAAATGAAATCAAGTACATGAAGTTGAGTGGAGATGTTCACCAAGCATTAGTCCCTGTTATCATAAGTCAGGATCCTTAACTAACGTCAGATTAGCATCAGCATGTTGGGCTTTGTGCAAAACAATTTAGTAACATGAATTTGGAAAACATTTAACTATGGCTCTATCAAAATAGCGCAGTTGGTACCTAGAAAGGAAAAGCAAATATGCATGGTAACCACAGTTAAAATATACCTATCCTCATGGTGGATCAGCAAAACAAATCAGTCTTCGTCCTCAGGACATCAGTCGATCAGCAAAGCATCAGGCTCGGCATCAGAATTACAAAAGGGCAAAGTCTTTAAGGATTAAAGTAAGCACGTCTCACATAAGAAAGTAATAACCTCTCAGTCAGAAAGAATAAGGGCGAATGGCTGTCTTCTCTCGGAATGAGCGTTGTTATATTAAAGTCACCCAAACTATCACCTAATTCCTTATTGGTCAGTTCACACTCTGTCCAATAAAACGAATATCCCAAATCTATGGATTTCTAATATTTCTCTGTTTTCATGTCGTTGATTGTTTCGTCTTGCGATGTCCCCATCATCCGGCTTGTCAGGTAACAATATTGTTGCAGCTTCAACTCTAGTCAGTGTCTTCATTGTTCTTGTCCTGGGAAAGTCAGTCTCACACACATTACACATAAAATGTTGCATTAGCAAGAACATCATCTCCTAGCAGTCAGTTCACATGAAAAGCTTCCATTATGAGCACATTTAAACAATACAATAGACATTTCACAGTTTAATTCTCTTGGTCAGCATTTTTATTAAACGCTAAGAAATACACTTTTACATGAGGCCTGGCAAAATAGGCCAAGACACAAGCTAAGTTAAGGCCTATTATTAATAAAGCTAAAGCTAAATTCATAACCCTTAATATGACATGTTACTGCGTTAGTCTAACACATATTCAATATTTTATAAGTATTAATCATTTGATTAGTACAGTTCGTTAACATCTGGGGGTGCTGTCAATGACCACCTATTCTATAGGAACTTACTGGCTGTGACTATCCATTATTCGAGTTCTGTTGATCACATTTGAACTTTTCAAGAATCTGATGAGTCAATAAGTGACTTCAATTTTTTCTGCCATCTTGAAATTCTACAATGTGTAAAAAAGAAATCACAGAGAGAAAGGGAGGCATGATGTCCATTCCTAAGAACCAGAGGGGGATAGATAATGACCATACAGGAGTTGAAAAGTGTATAGAAATAGGCTAAAATAGACTTAAACTACTGTAAATCCATCCATTTTCTACAAATGGAAGGCAGCCAGCATCATTTTGTACTTGGAAATGGATACCATTATTAGAGCTCCTTAACTTTTGCCACTGGTTAGACGTGTTGCAAGCCTTCCTCTAATCACTTTTTGTATGTATCATGCAACACCCTAAGTGGCAAAGTGTATGCCCAAAAGTTGGTTCCTTTCTCAATATATAGCTGCAACGAAGCTACAGCCGACTGCAGAGGGCCTATCGGGCTGAAACGGGGTTATGCTTGCTTTTGTTCTAGTTCAAAGAGAACCTGGCTTAGCAGTTTGGACTGGACAGTTCCAACTCAAGCCGGATCAAGACTGATTTGCATATGGCTGGGTCTAATCTGAGATGGCATGGTGGGCAAAAGAACAATGGTTGGAATGCTACCACCAGCAAATGCAAGTTGTTATACTTATTGCAAGCATTCCTCCCTTCACCTTTTGTGTGCTTGATGTAATGTCCAAAGTGGCCAAGGGAATGCCCAGACATGTGTCCCTTGCTCATTGTGCCACTGGAACCAAGTTACATCCAAATAAAGAGGCCCAATCAGGTTAAAAAAACGGTATTGAGTTGCCTGTGTTCCGGTTCAAAGAGAACTTGGTCAGCCAGTTTGTACTGAACTGTTTCTGCTGGAGCAGGACCAAGACTGATTTGCATAAGGCTGGATCTAATCTGAGGTGGAATAGTGGTCAAATAATAATGAGTTGGAATGCTGTTCCCAGTGACTGCCAGTGGTTAGACATATTACAACTGTCCCTTCTGTTGCACTTTATGTGTTTCGAATAAACTTACAGACACACCAGGGAGACAAACAGATAGATATATGCAACACAAAAATATACATACATACGTAAGCAAAGAAGTACCGGGTCATATTCAGGGTTACACTTATGGACACCATTTGTATATCTCCACTGTTTTTAACACTTAGGGCCTCATTATGAGTTTGGGAGTCCTTAGAGCGCCAAACTTGTGGTGGCTGTTGTACCTGTCATGGGCAGTGCAGGCCCCCCCTTGTCAGCACCCTCGTAATGTGCACTGTCTGCAATGGCAAACAGTATGCATTATGATGGTGCTGTTAGCAATGGCATTGACCTTTGCTCCCTGAGAGAGCTTAGGCCAGTCCTGCCACACTGTTTCCACCGGGCTGACCCGTATGAACGTCATAATATGACGTATCTGCCGGTCAGCCCGATGCAAACATCGTAACACGAGGGTGTTGAGGCCGCATGCTTGATGGGTGCCTCACCACTGCTGTATTGAAGTTCCAAACTCGTAATCACCCCTTAATCTCGTAGGCACAGAGATACACTCATAACCACATATAGAAGTATCTACAAGCATAACACCACTTACTTTCACACACTCATACTCAGTGTCGGAGACACTAATACACGCATTGAAACCAAGTTTGAGGAATATTAGGGGAAACACACGTGCACACCACTATACAGTTTACACTATACACAAGCAAACATCAACCCAAACACACTGCAAGGGAAACATAAGCCAGAGATAAGCACTCTGTAAAGCATATTTAAAAACAAACACTTATTAAACAGGGATATGCAATTAATATAATCATGCATTACAAACTAAACTGCTAGCCACATAGGAGCATATCACTATTCCACACCACAGACTTAAGTAATGTTATCATTGATTTAAAGCTTATTCCTCCCATTGACTAACAATGGGTTCCCTTATTACATTTAATAAGTGATAACATTGGAATGGGAGCAGATAAAGATATGTTGTTTACACTCACTTTAATTGTTATTTGAAATCCTCTTCAGTGTTAAAGGCAGATTTTAAGTCACAATTTTGAAAACGTCTATTTTAGAAAGTTGGCATTTTCTTGTCTTAACCATTTGTGCCATCTGCCAGTATCATGAGTCAAACGATTGTGAATGACTCTGCTGTTAGGATGTGTGTATTCCTCCCGGACAGTGACACAGAGGGGACTAGA
This sequence comes from Pleurodeles waltl, assembly GCF_031143425.1. Taxonomy (NCBI): domain Eukaryota; kingdom Metazoa; phylum Chordata; class Amphibia; order Caudata; family Salamandridae; genus Pleurodeles; species Pleurodeles waltl. The sequence goes on along the minus strand of NC_090438.1, from coordinate 483,922,468 downwards.
AGGGGGCAGGATGGGCTATCCTGCCAGGATGGCTGGGGACAGAGCTGTGCCCTGCCCCACTTGCACTTCAAGGGGCTTGCCTCCAGCACACACAAAGGCACCTGACACCAGGCTTTTGTCACCCCAGACTTTATGGAGCCTTGACAGGGAAGAACTTTCCAGAACTTGTTGGGGTAGTAGAAGGGGCCCCCCACACAAAGGATGGTACCCGGTATAAACATATGACCTCCAGAATCACTATTTAGAATACTCTTGGATCTGTGGACATTACAGAAGTAGAGCAGCCTTGCTGCCAGAGGACTGCCCTGCTGCTTGAGGACTGCCTTGCTGTTTGAGAAGTAAGATTGGACCTGCTTAAATTCATCCCAGGCTAACCTGAGTGACTTCAAGGATCAGCTTGCTGATATCTTGTTTGAGTTACACGGACTTAACAAGCTCCAGAGGCATCTCTGCAACTGCGCAGGTGACCTGGTGCAACTGGACCTGCAACTGAATTTACCTGAGCCCTGCTGGACTCGTCTGGCGTGAGTTCCTGATCCCAAAAAGTACCCACTAGGACTTGGGGGCTTGGCTGGCATCAGTCAGACTTCCTTCCAAGGAGAAAGGGGGAAATCCTGATGTTTGGGCTCTTTGCGACCTCAAATGGACCCCCTTGCTCCAAGACTCTGCTGTCCAAAGGGAGTGGCAGTGCGAGATCTGCAGTTTGCCTTATAGCAACAACAGCCCATGGTGACCGCCATCCTAAAGCTCCAGCAACGGCCGCCTGCTGCCTCTTTGTGCTACAGCAAGGACGGACCACACCACCTGGCTTGCTCATTGATTTAATACAGATTAGGTTTGTATTATTTTTATGTTTTAGTATTATTTTAATATGTTTTTGATTTATTTAAGTAAGGTTTCTGATATTGTAATGTAAAATGTTTTACATTTAACTAGTAATTTTTCATTTAGTAGTGGTTTGTTGAGTTTGTAGGTGATTAGGGTGGTAAGTCATTCAAAATGTAAATTATTGTTTCTAATTTTTAATTCCATCAATATTTATTTGGTAAATAATTATGCAATTATTTTAACTGATTAAGTGTTATTATAATTAATTTAGTGGTGCCTTTTTGTGTTAGGAGGGGAATGAGGTAAGACGTTATAGAAATAATAAACTATTGTTTTATTTTGTTAATTATATTAATATCAACTATTAATGGGTAATTCATATAAAATATTTAGTGGATTAATTGTTATGTACATATGTTGTTTTTTAAATTAATATTTAATGTGTTGATCAGTGTATTTAATAATACAATGTTGACAAGAGGTCCACATTTATTTTTTGCTTTAATTTTACTTGTTTTATCTAATAACTAAGTTGATATTAGTATTGTTTGATTTATAACTCTTTACAATTTTTATGCTTGGGTAATAGAGAGAGAAGTGAATTTATTAAATATTTTTGTTTCATAGTTTTTAAATTTTGTAATGCGAAATGTTGTTTTTCTGGCACGCCTAATTGTATTTATCTATAACTAATATATTTTGTATTTCCAATATTGTCAATAGTTTTAGTCTATTATTTATTTTATGTATTTTTAAAGAATGGAATATCACATCCCTCCAAAGTACATCTTATAAATGTTGCTAATATTGGAGTCAGAATAGTAAATCTAACCCCTCCCATGTCCAACCAACACATTCCCTACTGTTGCTTAGATTGGAGTGGGAATAGTAAATCTAATCCCTCCAAAGTCCAATACCTTTGTCCTTTTGCTCACCTTGGAGAATAATTAGTAAATCAAACACACCAAAGTCCATACTTTCCATTCTGTTGTTTTGATTGGAGTAGGAATATTACATCTAACCCCTCTAAAATCTAATTCTTTCCTTAACTTTTAATAGATTGGAATGGGAATAGTAAATTTGACCCCTCCAAAATATAACATTTGCCCTCCTGTTGCCTTGATTGGAGAGAGAATAGTAAATCTAGCAGCTCCAAAGTTCAACACTTTCCCTGCTTTTGTTTGGATTGGAGTGTGAATAGTAAATATAACCCCTCCAAGATCTACAAGTTTCATTTCTTTACATTAAAAATAACCAATGTAGCCTTAGAGCCCACTATAGCGGTCTATACCGGCCACTAAAGACCCGCTTTAGTGTTAAAGGCCTGAGCCAAAGGGGAGGGCCTTTAACAAGGAAGCAGGACTTTAATTGCCAGTATGGCCCAGCTACGAAGGGCTAAAAGGTTATTAGAACATTCTGCCACTAGAGGGCAGAATGTTGTAATAAATAAAACAAAGTCCTCATGGAGCCTGAGGAGACTGAAATTCGCCTCAGGCTCTGTGAGGTCTTTGTTCACAGCTGTTGCTGTGAACAAAGAACATTGAAATATTGATGCTCAGGGCTTTTACCAGCTAGTAAAAACCCTGAGCACTTCACGGTCTCCAATGGAGCTCAAAACATTCCAATGTTCTAATATAGTCTTAGAGCCCGCCATAGCGGTCTCTACCGGCCATTAAAGGCCCTCTCCAGCGTTAAAGTCCTGAGCCAAAGGCAGGCTCTAAGGCTATTAGAACATTCTGCCACCAGAAGGCAGAATGTTTTAATAAATAAAACAAAGTCCTCACGGAGCCCAAGGGGATTAAAATCCCCTCGGGCTCTGTGAGGCCTTTGTTCACAGCTGTTTACAAATTTGGAACAATTATACCTACAATACTAACACTTAAAATTAATACCTATATTAATAAATATTAAAGTAACCAAAAAATAATACTTTTTACAACTATTTAAGTAAACAATATTAAATAAAACAACATTATTTAAAACAATATTATATACCAAGAAATTATATTCTTTACTATAATATTCTGTGACATTATGAGCTAGATTATGAGTCTGGCAGTCTCAAGACCGCCAGGCTTGCAGTGGTGGTCAGACCGCTGTGGCGGTGTGACTGCCACATTACAAGTCTGAGGGTTGGACCACCAAAAGACGGCCGTCTCTGTCAGGATCTCCGATCCCAACGGGCTGACTGCTGTCTTGGTTGGGATTAGCCAGGGCAGCAGTGAAGTCGGTGCTGCCCTGCTGATTAAAATCTTGTTCTCCACCAGCCTTTTCATAGCGGTTCAACTTCTGGGGAGAACAAGTGCTAGGGAGCACGGGGGGCCTGCACTGCCCACAACATTGTTGTGGGCAGTGCAGTGGCCCTCCTCCACAGCACCGTTGGAATGTCCATTGTTTGCTCAGCAGTCCAATGGTGCCCTACATTTTTCACTGGGCTGACCGTCAGAAACCTTCATTTCCGCCAGCCAGTCCAGTGGAAAACTCCTAATAGGGCAGTCTCTTCTCCAGGGGTCTGATGGTTGGGGTTTCCCGCCTCCAAACTCGTAATCCAGCCTATAATTTTGTAACAACAATATTCTTGACACAATATTTAGGTATCACAAATTTAAAAACCTTATATTTTGTGCATTTGCCCTCCAGTGTCCAACACTTTTCAAGCCTTTGCTTACGTTGGAGTGGGAATAGTAACTGTAATCCCTTCAAGGTCCAACACTTTGCCTATTTTTGCTTAGATTGGAGTTAGAATAGTAAATCCAGCCCCTTCAAAGTCCAATACTTTTTCTAGTGTTATTTTTAGATTGTTGTTATTTTTTTAATTATTTTTTAATGTTTGAATGATTTATAAAAAAAAGTATTTTTTATTTGAATGTTATTTTTGTTGGTTTTGTATTATTTAGTGTTTTATTAGGTTTGATATGTGTTTTTGTTATAGATGTTCCTAATTCTGCTTCTTTGATTATTGCTAATATTTATGCGTTTTTACCGTTGATTTCTGTTACATTTTTTAAAGTATGTATAAATATGTGTTTAATGCGCACGCACACACACACACACATACAGGGAGTGCAGAATTATTAGGCAAGTTGTATTTTTGAGGATTAATTTTATTATTGAACAACAACCATGTTCTCAATGAACCCAAAAAACTCATTAATATCAAAGCTGAATATTTTTGGAAGTAGTTTTTAGTTTGTTTTTAGTTTTAGCTATGTTAGGGGGATATCTGTGTGTGCAGGTGACTATTACTGTGCATAATTATTAGGCAACTTAACAAAAAAATATATATACCCATTTCAATTATTTATTATTACCAGTGAAACCAATATAACATCTCAACATTCACAAATATACATTTCTGACATTCAAAAACAAAACAAAAATAAATCAGTGACCAATATAGCCACCTTTCTTTGCAAGGACACTCAAAAGCCTGCCATCCATGGATTCTGTCAGTGTTTTGATCTGTTCACCATCAACATTGCGTGCAGCAGCAACCACAGCCTCCCAGACACTGTTCAGAGAGGTGTACTGTTTTCCCTCCTTGTAAATCTCACATTTGATGACGGACCACAGGTTCTCAATGGGGTTCAGATCAGGTGAACAAGGAGGCCATGTCATTAGATTTCCTTCTTTTATACCCTTTCTTGCCAGCCACGCTGTGGAGTACTTGGACGCGTGTGATGGAGCATTGTCCTGCATGAAAACCATGTTTTTCTTGAAGGATGCAGACTTCTTCCTGTACCACTGCTTGAAGAAGGTGTCTTCCAGGAACTGGCAGTAGGACTGGGAGTTGAGCTTGACTCCATCCTCAACCCGAAAAGGCCCCACAAGCTCATCTTTGATGATACCAGCCCAAACCAGTACTCCACCTCCACCTTGCTGGCGTCTGAGTCGGACTGGAGCTCTCTGCCCTTTACCAATCCAGCCATAAAACCTTAGAAAAATCAGTCTTGAGATATTTCTTGGCCCAGTCTTGACGTTTCAGCTTGTGTGTCTTGTTCAGTGGTGGTCGTCTTTCAGCCTTTCTTACCTTGGCCATGTCTCTGAGTATTGCACACCTTGTGCTTTTGGGCACTCCAGTGATGTTGCAGCTCTGAAATATGGCCAAACTGGTGGCAAGTGGCATTGTGGCAGCTGCACGCTTGACTTTTCTCAGTTCATGGGCAGATTTTTTGCGCCTTGGTTTTTCCACACGCTTCTTGCGACCCTGTTGACTATTTTGAATGAAACGCTTGATTGTTCGATGATCACGCTTCAGAAGCTTTGCAATTTTAAGAGTGCTGCATCCCTCTGCAAGATATCTCACTATTTTTGACTTTTCTGAGCCTGTCAAGTCCTTCTTTTGACCCATTTTGCCAAAGGAAAGGAAGTTGCCTAATAATTATGCACACCTGATATAGGGTGTTGATGTCATTAGATCACACCCCTTCTCATTACAGAGATGCACATCACCTAATATGCTTAATTGGTAGTAGGCTTTCGAGCCTATACAGCTTGGAGTAAGACAACATGCATAAAGAGGATGATGTGGTCAAAATACTCATTTGCCTAATAATTCTGCACTCCCTGTATATTCACTGAAAAATATTCCCTAACTATAATGTCTCTGTAACCTTTGTTTTTTTTGTGAATATCATATACATTAATACTTCAAACAATTTTTCATTAGTTTGTAGTTTAATATTTTAATATTTTATATAAATTACAAATAATGTTTTATATATATATACATATAGATATATATTTCAATATAATTTCCTTTTGTGGCTATATTTTGTTGTACAATATTTTTGACATGTTATTTTTGGTAGTTTACATAAAGAGTATATAAACTCAGTATTTCTGTTCTTATGTCGCATTATTTTTGTTACCAATATTTCATCATGCAAGCGTTTATATCATGCAATGCCTTTTATAGTTTTGTGGAAACTAGTTTAGTGGTTTAGTAACTCTTGAAGAAATTGTGAACTTAAAAAGAGTTTGTGAACAACACAGAGTATAGTTAAAACACATAGGTAGCATACTTCATAAACATGCCTAATATACATATTCTACCTGAGACACCTAACACTTAACACTTATCCTCTCCATCACATACACAAATGACACACACGCCTAACACATATGACAGATAGACTTAATCCATAACACCTGTAACACACACTACAAGCTGTAAGAACCATAAGCATACTCCAGGCAATCCATGTGTCTGTACATACTCTTGAATGACACACTCCTGACTTGCAACATATACGCATAAAACATTCTAGCACATTCCCTAATCTATACGCACTCAGACTGATATGCTCGCCTGAGAAACATGATGGCTACACAAGCTCTATGATGCCTGATACATACATCTAAAGTCTGATTCACACACTACACCTACGCCTGGCTCTGTACACTGTAATGATAAATACACTTAACATGCACTTAGCACGCACACAGTCCAAGTAATATACACCCTGCTCTACACACTCTGTGACATTCTCCTGACACACATGTTTATAAACCACACATGGGTGACTATATTCACCCAGGGAGGCATAAACACTGGACACCTGATGACTTTATGCATTTCACAGTGGCAGAAAGATACAAAACACACAATTCACAACTATATATATACAAATAAACGTGATAACACACACTAGTGACTCCATTCCTAAACTACACACACAATCCTGACACTCCTGACTTCTCGCACATTCACACACACTCCAGTTTCCATATAAATGCTAGACATGCACACTCTTTTACATTCTCTGAATGCACTCAGATTGAATGCCTAACACATGATGAATACAGAAGCACTTCACAGTACCCGAGGAACACTCGCCACACAATATACTCAACCAACACACACAATACATATGATACACATGGCCACCCTATACACTGAATACACACACTCCTGACTCTGTACTCCTGACTGTTGACTCCTCATAGATGCTCATTCTTGAGTCTGCAAACTCTTCAGATAAAACACACACACATTCCTGACTTATAAACTGTGGACATTACCCAAGATTGACACACACCCCAGGTGATAAAAACTGTAATACTTATATCCTCAATGTGATATACTCAGCCAGTACACTAATAACGGTATCCCTGCCCCTTATATTACTTTAAAAAAAATGAAACTCGGGACAGGGGACCAAGTTCTTGAGTCCTGTAATGACTGTTTGCAACATTTTTCTTCATGTTGCAGGCAGCCTATTGGAGTGCTTGCTCTCCCTGGAGCAATTGGCCCAAGTGTAAATGTTTAAACATCGTGAGAGTCCCTTGAACCCAAGTGTCCAGATATACAAACGTATTCATTCCCTAGTTTCTCAAATACTGCTGAATGGATTTACATTCAGCAGTTTTTACAGGAGCGCATCCTAAAAATAGTCTATGAAAAATGCCTTGATATTTCTTGGCCCTGCTTTGTGGATCACCCTGAAACTTTCCATGAAGAAACTAGTTAAAGGAGAGAATCATTTTGGAAAGTTTTTTAAAGATTCATGAAACAGGGGGTCAAAGTTATTGGTGGAACTGCAGATCTGCAGTTTCAACTTGAATATTATCAGATGAAGACACTCGAGGAACAATCACATTGGCAAAGTTACAGACACACCTGGTCACTGGAGACATTTCCTTTACATTCTTTAGGCAGCGGTAGTGTAGTAGACACACTATATATTTATCTAACGCAGTAGCACTTTCTTACTAGCCAGCAGAAATTACTCCAGTTGGGTGGAATTTTCTTTGATGAATATGCAAGGCAGGTTTAATTTTGACACAATTCTCATCACACAGAAATTAAACCTTAACGTGAAGCACTTACACATATAAAAAATGCAGGTGGGCACATAGAAGCTCCACTTCTTTAAAGTATTAATTGTGCTAACTTTGTGCGCATGGCCAAGGCAAAGCAAGTGTGTTTTCTCTGCATTTCCACCTTGAAAAGATATCTGTAACCCCTGATAGAGGTGGTTGCATCCTTGCCTTTTTCGAGCTCAATATCTCATGGAGTGACTGTGACAAGTAGGTTCTTTCTCGTCAGCTGGTGCTGAGACCCAACCCTGCTGTGCAAGTGCGTGATGCAGGGTTGTGTGATTGTGGGGGGTTGACCTCAGGGCCTGGGGCCAGGTGGGTTGAATTAACATATAGGGCCTGATTCTAACTTTGGAGGACGGTGTTAAACCGTCCCAAAAGTGGCGGATATACCACCTACCGTATTACGAGTCCATTATATCCTATGGAACTCGTAATACGGTAGGTGGTATATCCGCCACTTTTGGGACGGTTTAACACCGTCCTCCAAAGTTAGAATCAGGCCCATAGTAATTAGAATTACTTTATGTTGAAAAATCCATAGAAATGCACTGAAAAAACACTAAAGTTACAGTGATATTATAGTTAGGAAATAGAATTAAAAAAATATTGAAATTCACTTAAAAAAAACAAAGGTTACAGGGACGTTATAGTTAGGCTCACATTTTAAATGTACAACACTGTAGAAATTCACCTGTTAGAGTTATCTTAACTAACTATAACTCGTGCCCTAATGTAGCTATAACCTGGGCTCTTGCCATGTACTGCTAATTACCCCACAAATTACAGCACTCATGACATCTTTGATATCTTCATTGATAACACCAATGTAGTATTTGCAGTAAAATGTTTGATGAAAAACTGTGCATGGCGGGGGCCCGCACGGCCCCCCTCCACCTTAATAAATATTGGCCTGCCCAGTGGATGTGGTGGTCCCTGGGGCTAAAATCAACTATATGGAGGGAGGCCGCATGTGCCCCTACCCCACCATAATTATTTGAATTTGCTCCCAGGACCTGACCTACCCGGGGGTTGAGGTTTAAGAAAGTCCTGGAGAGAGCACTCTTTTTTTTTTTTTTTGCCGAGATTCGTGGATCCTCTATGATTTTCATGGGAAGAACTTTACAAAAATGCTTTTTGGCCCAGGCAGGGTCCCTGTGAGACCCCACCTTCAGGCCTAGAGGGTCACGGTATTTCTCCCCTGCATTCTTTTCCTTTTTTTTTTACTTCTTTTTGGGACCCAGTCCAAGACCCAAAATAGCTGCCAACACTTCCTGGTTGAAGCATTGGCAGCCAATCAGATCTTAGCGTGAGGTCCTTTAGATCCGCAGAGCATCTGCATCCCAAGATATACAAATTTGTTTTTTCTTTAATAACTGCTTAACCAATTTACACAAAATCTCAAAAAGGGCTCATTCTGGACCAAAGGTTAGCTTCCTGACAAATTTGGTGTAAACAAACACATTTTCTATGTGGGAGTGATGAACTTTGTCCTACAGAGAAGCATAAGAAAGTACTCTTCTCATCAAAATCACTAAAAAGTGAAGTGTACATGAAAGACTGGCAAGAACAACCTAAATATACAGGCAAAATTAGGGATATGTATTGGTTAATTTGATCCAGTGGTTGTTGCTACTGTCCATCAACAAATAAAGGGGAAGCTCAAAAGTCGGGAGATTCGGAAAAATGAACCTGGTCCTGTGTATAATACTCCCATTTAAATCACTAAACAATGAATACACAGTTCCATTAAGAGAAAGAAGACAGAATCCCTGTAGAAACCCAGGGGCAGAAAAACAAAAAGAAGTCCCTGGGGGTCCAAATGTAATGAAACAAAAGCCCTCACCCACCAATAGGTGAAATGCTTCATCATTGGGCTATGCTCCTCATCAGGCCGGCACTGCAATGCCTGACGGGCCCCACAAAGGGGGCTCTTTGCCGGAGTTCTTTTATTGTAGAAAAATGCTGGTTAGTGTATATTGGATTGGTGCAAAAAAAAGAGAGAGCTGTTAAAAATGGCTAGAGGTAAAAATTATAATTTATTTGCTATTAAACCTCTGTCATGATTAAAAACAAATGTGGGGGGAGAAAAAGATAAGGTCTCATCTCCCCTGCTTGAATCAAATATCAAGACTACGTTAACCCTAAATTCTGGGAGTGTAGTGTATGCAAGTACAGGAGCCCCTATACTGCTTCTAGATAAAGGTCAACATGTTTCTCGCTTCTTTCTGCCCCTGGGTTTCTACAGGGATTCTGTCTTCTTTCTCTTAATGGAACTGTGTATTCATTGTTTAGTGTTGATGCTGTCCACCTGAACTTACGTTTGGGCATACAGGATTATTTCATTACTCCTGAGGGTGGCAGTCCTAGTTATGCTCTCACCAGTCAGTTCTGTCCCTGAAGGGATCCACAGCTGTGGGAGAGAGCATCCTCTGGCATCACAGGCTGACCTTGAAGCTTTTCCTGGCAGCAGCCTGAGCACAGGTGCTGTTTGAGCATGCATGGTGTGCCACTGGGTTTAGAACCAACCTGAGCCTTGAGCATCATTGAATCATCCTTGTTCCAGCTCTCGAGAAAAACTAGCCCGTAGCATGGCAAAAGGATGTCAGGATCCTATGCACCCTGCGTAGTCATGAGCAGTGGCTGGGAAAGGACTGGTTTCTGCACAGTGTGTCTGCGTCTACGTTCACTGATGGAACACAAGGGCAGCCGCTACATGACCTGTAGGATGGTGTGCGGACTGCCATACTATAGTCTTTTTGAGGTAGCACCCAAAGCAGTTAACACAGGTAAAGCAAGTTGGTGATTCATTTAAGATCATATGGGACAGATGCCATGCGTGTTCTCGTTTTCTGATCTACTGGGACAGGTTCTTCTAAATTGAACACAGAATACAGGAAAAGAGAATGAAAAATGAAGAAGCCAGAGATTAAATTCTACTCCTTCTTCCCAAGTTTTTAGGTAGACTGAGCCCACTAATCCTTTGCCTAATGTGCCTGAGCAAACCAATGCAGTTTGCTAGAGGCCCTCTATCCAATGCTAAAAGGGATCAAAGACATAAGGGATGCTTGTGTCTCTATTGTGCAAGTCCAAATCACCTACTGCAAGGCTTTACTGTTCGACTTTCCAGGCCACCAGGAAAATTTCAGTTTTCTTCCTCTGTATTGCAGAAAAAAGTGAAGATGGTTCTACTCTCCCTAATGTTTCCAATTTCCTAGGTGGTTTTGGCTCACTCTTATTTGTATTCAATTTAGTTATTGAATTCCACCACGGCCTGTCCATCTCTATTCCAGCCTGTTGCATTCTGAAGCCTCCAGAATGGATAAGGAATTGAGCTGTACCTAGAACCTCCAATTTCTGACCAGGAAGAAGACTTTTCTGGATAACATATACAAACTATCAATGGATATCCAATGACATTGGGTCTCATGACCTAGCTGGAACAACACAACCCTTATGCCAATTTGGAGACCAAGGTTATCTTACTTTCCACTCAGTGTTGTAGAGACAGTTGTTATTTGGACAAGAGCTATTGGGCTACAGTGGTGTAGTACATTTCTGAAGACCATACTCATTTCAGTCTAGCTCAGACCTTGTCCATTCTTATAGCTTATTAGGAGTTTTTTGATGACTTTCCAAAGCCTACTTCTGTGTCTCTCCCTTCTCATTGGGATTTGGATTGAGTCATTCCGACCATACCGGGAGGCATAATTCCCTATGGGAAGATATATTATCTTTACCAGCATGACAAACAGGTTCTGATATCTGAACAAAAGCTTTCAGGAAGGCCTGAATATCTGGTCAACATCCCCAACTGGAGCACCTCTCTCCTTCATCTCCTTAAGTCCAAAGAGGTCAGAGATTGTGTTGATTACGGTGGATTGCATCAGGTGACCATTGAGGACTTTTATTCGCTTCCATTCATCAAAGACCTCCTTGAGTCCATTCAGATTCAAAATATTTCACAAAGTTGGATTTCCATTCAGCCAACCATCTGCTCCAGATAGAGAAGGGTGATGAGTGGAAGAGGGACTTTCAGTCTCTCTTTGGGCATTGCAAATATTGGGTCATTGCCTTTGACCTTACCAGTACTCCATCAGTTTTGAAGAGCTTTGTTATTAGTATATTCTCTGGTGCCCTGAGTCAGTTTCTTGTGGTGCACCTGGACAACATCCCGATCTTCTCTGTTTCTGTTCCTCAACATCAAGAACATGGTTGTGCTGTCCTTCTTCATCTCAGGGAAAGCCCCTGTAAAGTTGAGAAGTGCATGTTTAAAAGAACAGAAGGGGAGTACTTAGGGTGTCACCCCTCTGAGAGTGGATTATCTATGACCCTCTTAAGATCTTTGCCATGCTGGCCTGCCCGACTCCTAAGTCTGTCAAGGAGACAAGGAGATTTTATGACTGGCTAACCTGTATAGACAGTTCATAAAGCATTTACCAACATGATAAACCATATATCTGCCACTTTGAAAAAGGAGAACCTTATTATCTGTTTTTCTTTGACCCCCAAAGCCCAAGAGGCCTTAGTCAATGTCAAGAAGGTTTTCACCAAAGCTGCTATTCTCAGACACCCAGCTCCTTACAGACAATTCATAGTGGTTACTGATGCTTAAAATTTTGTTTTTCGAGCAATGCTACTTCAGCTTCTGGAGGAGAACACGTGGAGCATCTAATTGTTTCTCTCTCCCACATCCTGAATTCATGTGAACAACATTATTCAATTTTGGAATGTGTGCTCTTGGTCCTCAAGCATGCTTGTATGGAGTGGCAACATTTTTTATTGGGAGCAATCAAACCTTTTGACATTCATTCTATAGAAACCCCCAGTTTCTCCAGAGTATGTATTGTAGAAATAGCAGACAAGCTTGCTGGGCCTATTTTTTTTTTCTCAATATGACTTCTATGTTACTCACATCCCTGGCAAACAGAACATTCTTGCTGATGCCCTGTCTAGACAGGACATTTTGGTTGAGGATTCTGAGACACCTGATAAAGTTGTCTATCTAGCAAAGTTCTTTTTACAGTGTGTGAGAGACACTCATGCTGAGAGCTCTCTGGAAGACATTGATGCTCTACAGAGTCAAGTACCTCTGGCCTACCACCAGAACCTATATTTTTTCCAGCAGGCCTTGCTAATCCTTATTAAAGTCCCTCACACCACGGTTCTTGGAAATATGTCAGAACACTGCTGTAGCAGGTCATTGCAAGGTTGAGTCGACTTTAGACTAGCCCTATCTTTCATCTAGTGACCTACTGTTCATGGAACTTTGCTTGGATCAAAGATTCTTGGGCCTCTGAAAATGCTGCATGAAGTCTGTAACTACTGGCTGTGTTTTACACTCACCTGGGGCTACCTTACCTCATCCTCTTGGCCTCCTTGCTGCTGCTCATTGGTCCTCTGGCTCTGAAATGGCTGTCACCTTGCTGAGGGTTTGTAGCAGTCTTTTCAGTTTTTTCAGTTTTTCAGTTTGCCTTCTTTTCCTTTCCCATCATTGTTGTTTCTTTCTTGTTTTCTTCTTAATTTTGTTCATATATTTAATTTTCCTTTCTAGAGGTGTATTGATTTTATTTCCTTTTCCTTTTTGTTTCCTATATAAAGTCTTAACTCTGGTTGCACTGTGTTTTGCAAAATATGTTGTGTTTCAACTCATTTTTACGATTTTGGCTTTTTCCTCCTGAGAAAGTGGCAGCTTCTTTTGGGCACTTGCCTACCACATATTCCAGTGTGTGGTGACTTTGGTAACTTTGGCTTCTGGAAACTGGCACCTGTACCTTGGACAGCGAAAGACCCAGACCCAGATTACAGGTAAGTGTTCAGACCTGAAAATCCACTCTGAGAGACCCTTGAAGTATGTTTTCATCGTGATGATTCTTGTTAGAGCCTAATGAGAGTGGTTGTATATTGTGTTGCCAACTGTAATTCAGTACATATTTGTAATTTTATAACTGTATGTATGATGGATGCCAGCTTATTTGCTCTTATGTAGGCCTGTTTTGGAAATAGTGTCAAACCAATGGTAAAGGCTGCAGGCCCCATCGGTGTATTGGGCAACACTATTTGAGATTCCTTGGGTGTGATCTGTTTCCAATAAAAAGTTATGACCAAGCAAGTAGGGCAGACCTATTGTGAAAAACATGCGTTAAAGGTAATAGGTTGTTAAGGGTGTACTGTTATTACACTGTGCTGAAACCTAAGGGCAGTTATTTTGCTATACCGAATCTCACAGTTTACTATTGTAGGCAGGGGGTTTGGCATTAGTGACCAACCTGAACAAACCATGGGGATTTGCACTATGGCAATCTTTATTAGGCTTCATTAGTAGGAGGTGTACTTTGTTTTGACAACTGTAATTTTGTACATATTTGTGATTTTATTACAGTATACCTGCTGGTTTCCTGTGGGACGTCTTCTGACCGATGCAGTGGGTCTGAGTTAGTTATGCTGACAGGATAATAACAAGGGGTAGACGTCTGATTGTTTATAATGACGACAGTAGGCTTGACATATTGATGATGAGAAACAAGCCAATAGGCATTTAAGGGTAGGTTGTTCTCACTCTGCATTAAAGCCTACAGATAGTTATTTTGTTACATTGAATCTCATGGATTACAGCAGTTGACAAGGGTTTGGTGCTGGTTACCCTCTCTGAGAAACCATGGGTATAGAAGATTTGCACTCTGAGAATCCTTGTTATTTTGCTTTGCCCTACTTTAATACATTTATGACTGTGCGTGGTGGTTACCTCATGTGAAAGCTTAGGCTCAGTACAAGAGGCATCAGTTGGGTATGGTGACAGGCCAGTGAGAAACATTAATTGACCTGATTGGTTCACTAGGAAGAGATATTTTAGATGCCATGGGTCTGATCTGTTTTTTAGAAAATGGTATGCTAAAACCGGTAGTCCTGACATGTTGATCGTGAAAAGTATATGTTATAGTCATTAGGAATTTAAGAGTGGATTGTTATTTCCTTGAATAAAAAAACCTGCAAATAGGCATTTTGTTTCTTGAAATCTTACAGATTCATTTATAGGGAAGAATTTTCGCGTTGGTTAACCCTCTTGACAAACCCCAGGGAATGAACATTTCTACTGTAATAATTCCTGCTAGAATTCTTCAGAAGGTCTGACAGGCATAGCTGTCTGTCAGGATCTTGTAATAAAAAAAAATCATTAAATAATACACCCATCCATATATAGATATCCATAGAGATACAGAAAGGGCCTTTTGAGTTAGCCTTTTCTGCTACTGGTCTGTCTGAGTGTCATTCACACTGCTTCTATTCATTGCAGCATACCGCATCAGATAATGGTCCATTCAATATGTCATTAACTCTCTTTCCCTGTCAATGATGTCATTTTCTGATCACTTGTGCACAGCCACCTAAAAATGAAAGTACCTCAGAATCTGGGCTTATTGGCCAGTCCTTTATTGTTAAATTTTCTCCCTTTATAGATCCCCTTTAGTTTTGTGCTCCTCCTCTTTTTATTTAAACGTTTGTTAAGACGATACTGCACCTCTTCAGGCAGTGTTTACCATGCCCTTGTTCATTTCATCTGCAATGTGCTGCATCCCACATGAGAACCTCCTCTAAAGCATGCAACAATGCTGTTGTCCATTATGTATGATTCCATCCATTCCAAAGATGACTACCACATTTCTAAGTGTGGCAGAAATGCTGGAACTTTCCAAAATGCAAGGATATGCCCGCCATGTTTAGATGGCACCTTTTTCTTCTTTTTTTGTTTATATTCTTTTAATTAACCTGAATATGTTGTTGATTTTATGTGTGTTTTAGTGTGTTTGTGTCAGAGGGTGAATGCAAAAATAAGTCTCTGTGGATGAAAGGATGCATGAGTGCAGAGATGGGTGATTGTGAGCATGTATGATGAGTTATTTAGTGCCTAAAACCATAAGTGACACACAATTCACTTTCATTCATAAGCCAGACCTATTGACATTGCAATGCTTGTTAGTCTGGTATGAACTAATGTTGGCAGATACATCTCAGCTGGATCTGTGCTAGTGATTGGTTACACTCTGTCACTACATACTCTTCATTTCACGCAGCTTTCTAATGACAAGAGTACATCATCCAGTCTGTGCTCTGCATTCTATTCAGGTCTGCACTTAAGGCAGTTCCATCGAGTCTGCAATGTTTGCCGCACATTCTTCTACTCTAGGGCACCCAACAATGTCTAAAGATAACAGCTTGTAGAAAAGAGGGGCCATGTCACAGGGAGAGTTCTCCACAAGACTACGTGTTATCATACTGGAGTATTGTCCAAACTTGCATTACTTGAAGCTCTCTTAGGGGAACAAGTCCTGCAGTGGATGGACAACGGCTGCCACCCATATCATTGGGTTCGGTGAAGGCATTAGCTTATTCTAGATGCTACTCTGGATCTACTCCTTTGCATTGACATGAGGTGGCATTGCTCTTTCTGCTCTGTGTGCTTTGTGCTGCCGATGTTGCTCATCATGTACCAGAACTCCCAAGTTCCATCTCCTGTACTTTTGGAGCATACAGAAGCCAGCAGTGCATCTTTTCTTTCTGTACATGTTTAAGGAAGTTCCTAATTTGTGGGAGTGAGACTTCAGGGCACATGAGAAAGTTAAATGAGGGGCAGATAGGGCTGCATAGAAAATATAAGAGGCAGCAAGGGATTAGAAGAGATGTCTGAGAATGTTCAAAGGAGGAACAATGGAGTGGTTGGTTGCAGTGGAGGCCAGGCACATGAGAGTTTGTGGAAGGAGAGAATTGAAGTAAGAGACATTTAAGAATAATGTAAGAGATGAAAGATTGTAAAGGGGATTATTGTATTTTGTATATTTTATTAGTTTGATATCATGCCAGTTAGGCAATACAAATAGTACATCTCATGACGTGACAGTAAAACGTTGATGAAATTAATAAAATCTCCAATCAAAGCAACCCATGATCACATACGGATCAGCACCTCCAATTAAGGAACAACAGAACAGTACAGGATTAAAAAATAGTTATTATGCAAACCCCACCCCAGTACTGGCCCTGAGACACATGAACAACACAGCCTATACGGGACTAGGAATCACTGAGCGGAGAGACTGAAGATGAACACTGAGAGGCAGATGGTATTATGGAGGTGTAAGGCTGCAGAATGGGGCAATGACATGCTATTGAAGACGTTTGGAGAGGTGAGTGTGGGGTTAGAGAGGCAGATTGAAAAGATGGGAGTCTGAGGTGGGAGAGTGCAGAGGTGGTGACTGCAGAAAGGGTAGGTGCAAATGAATGAAGAAGAAAAAGGTGGCAAATAGAAGGAAACAAGATTTACTGATAGGAGTTTGAACAAATAAGAGACAGTGGAGAGAAGTGATGAGAGACTGATAGGAAACTGATGCTGAGTGAGACGAGAGAGAGACAGCTGAACAGAAATGACAATTAGCTTTAAAATGAGTGTGAGATGGCAAAAGAAGGAGATAAGGCATAACATGAATAAGTGATTAAATGACAAGGTTCAGAGTATGATATGAGAGAGAGTAGGGTGAGCGATTAAATATTCTAAACAGGGGCAAAGCATACAGCAGGTCGGACAGGTCAAGGACAACCAGGCGACATTAAAGAGAGAGTGTGAGCCTGCACAAGAAGACATGGGAGGGAGATGAGAATAGATAGATCAGTGTAGATTAGTGACCAACCTGAACAAACCATGGGGATTTGCACTATGGCAATCTTTATTAGGCTTCATTATTAGGAGGTGTACTTTGTTTTGACAACTGTAATTTTGTACATATTTGTGATTTTATTACAGTATACCTGCTGGTTTCCTGTGGGAAGTCTTCTGACCGATGCAGTAGGTCTGAGTTAGTTATGCTGACAGGATAATAACAAAGGGTAGAGGTCTGATTGTTTATAATGACGACAGTAGGATTGACATATTGATGATGAGAAACAAGCCAATAGGCATTTAAGGGTAGGTTGTTCTCACTCTGCATTAAAGCCTACAGATAGTTATTTTGTTACATTGAATCTCATGGATTACAGCAGTTGACAAGGGTTTGGTGCTGGTTACTCTCTCTGAGAAACCATGGGTATAGAAGATTTGCACTCTGAGAATCCTTGTTATTTTGCTTTGCCCTACTTTAATACATTTATGACTGTGCGTGGTGGTTACCTCATGTGAAAGCTTAGGCTCAGTACAAGAGGCATCAGTTGGTTATGGTGACAGGCCAGTGAGAAACATTAATTGACCTGATTGGTTCACTAGGAAGAGATATTTTAGATGCCATGGGTCTTATCTGTTTTTTAGGAAATGGTATGCTAAAACCGGTAGTCCTGACATGTTGATCGTGAAAAGTATATGTTATAGTCATTAGGAATTTAAGAGTGGATTGTTATTTCCTTGAATTAAAAAACCTGCAAATAGGCATTTTGTTTCTTGAAATCTTACAGATTCATTTATAGGGAAGAATTTTCGCGTTGGTTAACCCTCTTGACAAACCCCAGGGAATGAACATTTCTACTGTAATAATTCCTGCTAGAATTCTTCAGAAGGTCTGACAGGCATAGCTGTCTGTCAGGATCTTGTAATAAAATAAAATAATTAAATAATACACCCATCCATATATAGATATCCATATAGATACAGAAAGGGCCTTTTGAGTTAGCCTTTTCTGCTACTGGTCTGTCTGAGTGTCATTCACACTGCTTCCATTCATTGCAGCATACCGCATCAGATAATGGTCCATTCAATATGTCATTAACTCTCTTTCCCTGTCAATTATATCATTTTCTGATCACTTGTGCAGCCACCTAAAAATGAAAGTACCTCCGAATCTTGGCTGATTGGCCAGACCTTTATTGTTAAAATTTCTCCCTTTATAGATCCCCTTTAGTTTTGTGCTTCTCCTCTTTTTATTTAAACGTTTGTTAAGATGATACTGCACCTCTTCAGGCAGTGTTTACCAGTCTCTTGTTCATTTCATCTGCAATGTGCTGCATCCCACATGAGAACCTCCTCTAAAGCATGCAACAATGCTGTTGTCCATAATGTATGACTCCATCCATTCCAAAGATGACTACCACATTTCTAAGTGTGGCAGAAATGCTGGAACTTTCCAAAATGCAAGGATATGCCCACCATGTTTAGATGGCACCTTTTTTTTTATTTTTTGTTTATATTCTTTTAATTAACCTGAATATGTTGTTGATTTTATGTGTGTTTTAGTGTGTTTGTGTCAGAGGGTGAATGCAAAAATAAGTCTGTGTGGATGAAAGGATGCATGAGTGCAGAGATGGGTGACTGTGAGCATGTATGATGAGTTATTTAGTGCCTAAAACCATAAGTGACACAAAATTCACTTTCATTCATAAGCCAGACCTATTGACATTGCAATGCTTGTTAGTCTGGTATGAACTAATGTTGGCAGATACATCTCAGCTGGATCTGTGCTAGTGATTGGTAACACTCTGTCACCACATACTCTTCATTTCACGCAGCTTTCTAATGACAAGAGAACATCATCCAGTCTGTGCTCTGCATTCTATTCAGGTCTGCACTTAAGGCAGTTCCATCAGGTCTGTAATGTTTGCCGCACATTCTTCTACTCTAGGGCACCCAACAATGTATAAAGATAACAGCTTGTAGAAAAGAGTGGCCATGTCACAGAGAGAGTTCTCCACAAGACTGCGTGTTATCATACTGGAGTATTGTCCAAACTGGCATTACTTGAAGCTCTCTTAGGGGAACAAGTCCTGCAGTGGATGGACAATGGCTGCCACCCATATCATTGGGTACGGTGAAGGCAGTAGCTTGTTCTAGATGCTACTCTGGATCTACTCCTTTGCATTGACATGAGGTGGCATTGCTCTTTCTGCTCTGTGTGCTTTGTGCTACCGATGTTGCTCATCATGTACCAGAACTCCCAAGTTCCATCTCCTGTACTTTTGGAGAGTACAGAAGGCAGCAATGCATCTTTTCTTTCTGTACATGTTTAAGGAAGTTCCTAATTTGTGGGAGTGAGACTTCAGGGCACATGAGAAAGTTAAATGGGAGGCAGATAGGGCTGCATAGAAAATATAAGAGGCAGCAAGGGATTAGAAGAGATGTCTGAGAATGTTCAAAGGAGGAACGATGGAGTGGTTGGTTGCAGTGGAGGACAGGCAGATGAGAGTTTGTGGAAGGAGAGAATTGAAGTAAGAGACATATAAGAATAATGTAAGAGATGAAAGATTGTAAAGGGGATTATTGTATTTTGTATATTTTATTAGTTTGATATCATGCCAGTTAGGCAATACAAATGGTACATCTCATTACGTGACAGTAAAACGTTGATGAAATTAATAAACTCTCCAATCAAAGCAACCCATGATCACATACGGATCAGTACCTCCAATTAAGGAACAACAGAACAGTACAGGATTAAAAAATAGTTATTATGCAAACCCCACCCCAGTACTGGCCCTGGGATACATGAACAACACAGCCTATAGGGGACTAGGAATGACTGAGAAGAGAGACTGAAGACGAACATTGAGAGATAGATGGTATTATGGAGGTGTACGACTGTAGAAAGGGGCAATGACATGCTATTGAAGACGTTTGGAGAGGTGAGTGTGGGGTTAGAGAGGCAGATTGAAAAGATGTGAGTCTGAGTTGGGAGAGTGCAGAGGTGGTGACTGCAGAAAGGGAGAGGAGGTGCAAATGAATGAAGAGGAAAAAGGCGCCAAAAAGAAGGAAACAAGATTTACTGATAGGAGTTTGAACAAATAAGAGACAGTGGGGAGAAGTGATGAGAGACTGATAGGAAACTGATGATGAGTGAGACGAGAGAGAGACAGCTGAACAGAAATGACAATGAGCTTTAAAATGAGTGTGAGATGGCAAAATAAGGAGGTAAGGCATAACATGAATGAGTGATTAAATGACAAGGTTCAGAGTATGATATGAGAGAGAGTAGGGTGAGCAATTAAATATTCTAAACAGGGGCAAAGCATACTGCAGGTCAGACAGGTCAAGGACAACCAGGCGACATTAAAGAGAGAGTGTGAGCCTGCACAAGAAGACATGGGAGTGAGATGAGAATAGATAGATCAGTGTAGATAGCACAATAGAAATTGTGATTCAAATTAGGTGTTTGTTAGAAATGGGGTCTCTAGTTGGCCGTCAGTTTGCACCCTGTCCAAGTAGGGACCCTCACTCTAGTCAGAGTAAGGAAGTCACACTCCTAAGATAACCCCTGCTCACTCACTAGGTCACATGGGCAGTCAAGCTTATCTGAGAGACAATGGGCCTCATCACAAGTCTGGTGATCACATGTCAGCAGACTCCCGGATGGTGGTCAGATTTCCACCAATGCGGTGCTCTGAGCACCATATTTGGACCACAGCGGTCATGCCACAGTGGGACTACCAGCACTGCCAGGAACAGGGATCTCAGCGGTCTGGCGGTTGCAGCGGTCTTAATCTGCCAGCAGCAGTGCTGCAAGCAGCGCTGCCCTGGGGATTACAACCTCGTGCTCCGCCAGCTTTTTCATGGCAGTAGCACCACCATGAAAAGGCTGGCGGAGAACAGGTGCAGGGGGCCCCCCTTCACTGCCCATGCAACTGGCATGGGCGATGCAGGGGCCCCCCTGGCCAGCACTATCGCAGTGTTTAGTGTCTGCTTTGCAAACAGTGAACATTGCGAAGGTGTTGGTGCACCCTGCAACCAACAGCTTTGCTGCCGGCCCGATTAAGAGCCAATGACAATGCTGTAGGGTGTTTCCCGCTAGGCCAGCGGCCAGAAACCGAGGTTTCACTCATAGTGGGCCAGGCGGGGAGGTAGCCCCTATGGTGGCATTGGTTCCCTGCGGAGGCAGCGGAAATGAGGTGGTGGTGAGGCATCAGTTCCTGACGATCTGGCGGGGTCGATGTGTCGAGCGGATCAAGACACACTGAGGCGACTTCATAGGGTCACGCAATGGCAGAGTCAGGTTTCAAGGACATCGGTGACGCAGCACTTGGGCCTCACAATGTCACAGGGCTTCAGAGGAGCTGCAGCAGCATCGGGCCTGCAGCGGCATCGGGCCTGCAGCATCGGTCGACGTTACACTTTAGCAGGGACCACAGCTTTGGTGCAGGCAGTGACGAAGTGTAGGGCAGCTGTGCAAGTTCTGGAGTCGTCCGAATTCGATGTGCCTGGTTCTTCTTGTTTTTAGGCCAGCTTTCACTCCAAAGGGCCCAGGAACTGAAGTGGGCACCACTCCGCAACTCGTTATCCTCAGCAGGAGAAGCCAGAGGCTGGCAGGTGAAGTTTTTGCTGTCCCTGAGACTTCTTAACAGGAGGCAAGCTCAGACCAAGCCCTTGGAGAAACTTCACAAGCAGGATACCCAGCAAAGTCCAGTCTTTGTCCTCTCCAAAGCAGAAGCAGCAACTGCAGGCCACCCCAGCAAAGGACACACAGCAAAGAGGCAGTACTCCTCCTCACAGCTCTTCAGCTCTTCTCCTTGGCAGAGTCTCCTCTTGATCCAGAAGTGTTCTGAAAGTCTAGGTTGTGGCCCCACTACTTATACTAATTACTGCCTTTGAAGTAGGAAAACTTCAAAGGAAAGTCTTTGTAGTGGACAAGACCCTGCCTTTCCTGCCCTGGTCCCAGCTTCACTCCGGGTGGTTGGAGACAGTATTGTGTAAGGACAGACACAGCCCTGTTCAGGAGCAAGTGTCAGCTCCTCCCACCACTCTAGCCCAGGAAGACCCATCAGGATATGCAGGGCACATCTTCGCTCCCTTTGTGTGACTGTCTAGAGTGAATTTACAACCAGCCCAGATGTGTATTCCACAGCCAGGCAGAGGCACAGAATGGTTAAGCAGGAAAATGCCCACTTTCTAAAAGTGGCATTTTCAAACTTACAGTTGAAAAAAAAAACTTCACCAAAAGATGTATTTTTAAATTGTGAGTTCAGAGACCCCAAACTCCATATCCACCTGCTCCCAAAGGGAAATTACATTTAAAGGATATTTCAAAACAATCCCCATGTTAATCAATGGGATAGATAGGCCTTGTAATAGTGAAAAATGAATTTTGCAGTTTTTCACTTTCAGGACATGTAAAACACCCTAGTAGATGTCCTACCTTTTAAATAAACTGCACTTTGCCCAGGGGGCTACATTGGGCATACCTCAGGGTTCCCTTGCATGTATTAAAAGGGAAGGTTTGGGACTGGCAAGTGGGTTCATTTGCCAGGTCGACATGGCAGTTTAAAACCACACCCCTCCCGCACACACACTCACACCAGGTCTGAGACGTGTACAGGGCTACTCATGTGGGTGGCAAAATTAGTGCTGCCGGCCCACTGTTAGCATTTGATTTACATGCCCTGAGCACACATGTGCCTTATACTAGGGACTTATTATTAAATCAAATATGACTATCCTGGATAACCAGTCATAATTACAATTTACAGAGGGAGCACCTGCACTTTAGCACAGATCAGCAGTGGTAAAGTGCCCAGAGTACCAAAACCAACAAAAATGAAATAGAGCACACAGTCAAAATTACTAGGAGGCAGAGGCCAAAAGACAAGTGAAACCACACCAAGGATGCCAGGTCTAACAGCGGTTTCCAAGTTCTGTTGTAGAAAGAATAGTAGAGGGACATGACTTTATAAGCAGTGCTTAGCTAGAGGATGGAAGCAAAAATGAGAATTAGGTGCATTGGTTGAGATTGTGTTGGCTGGACGAGAGAACCAAAAAGATTATGGATGGGGATGCAGGGATGTAACACAAGCCCCTGCAGTGCGGGGGCACCCCTTCATGGCCCCCCTCACCCCTCAAGGGGCCCATCATTCAGGTCTAGATCAACGAATAACTATGAGATATGGGAGACTCAGGGGCATCTCCTTACATTCTGCAGGTGGGGAGAGGGGCATCGTTTTGTGTTCGGGTACTGTGGTCGGTGGCTTGGAGTGAGCAGATGGATAAGGGATCCCAGTGAGGGTACTGAAGAGAAAGAGAAGGTATAGGTGCTTTGCGAGTGAAAGAAAAGGAGTTTGTCAGTTTACAGTGCTGGAGCTACAAGGGAGGCTGTAAGATATGGATAAATCAATTAGACATTTGAGAGAGAGGAAAGATTGGAGTGAGGGTGCGTATATACAATTTAAGAATAAACTAAGAAAGTATGAAAGAAGAAGAACGACTGTGGCGTGAGGAAGAGCATAATAGAGGGATAGAAATGGCTGGAGTGAGGCATGTCAGGAACAAGGAGAAGGGCGGACGTAGGGGAAGCGTATTTGGATGAGAGGCATGAGACATCAAGAACAAAGATAGAAACCTGGAAATAAACTCCTATCACACTGAATGCTGCTCTTTGCAGCCCTGGTGTGCGTTTATACAATTTACAGTTCTTGAGTTAAGAAATAAAAAAAAATAACCACAGGCTATCTATAACCCATCTGTTTCTGACATTGTTCGTCCATCAGAAGCTCTTTGTCTATTCTTATGAACCTGGGACCCCACAATCAACTAGCACCAGGGTGGTAAACGGCAGATGACTAAGGTCCCGTTTCCCATGGACTCCAACTATGGCCCACTCATCAATTCAGCATTACAAGGTTAATTACAAGGACACCTGAGGGTTAGTCTTAAGATGCTTGGTAGTGTTCTACATCTTACTGAAAACAAGTAATGAGAGCAGGTCTGGATTGATATGTGTTTCAGAGCTGTGTGGAGTTGGAGTGTTTCCAGGACTTATTCACAGCACTTGAGCTATGAAGTCACCTGGGCAGAGTAATGCATCATGATAAACATTGAAGGGCAGGATTGTGGAGGACCTTGCTAATCTTTGTATTTCCATTCCCAGACCTATTGTCTCATAGAGAAAAGTGGCACAATGTCTGCTCTGAGGTCAATGCAAAGCTAAAGTTATTAAAGCTATTGTTTGAGGTACTGCTGCCAGCAGAATGCCTGAGGCAGAACCGTCACTGCCCAGGTCACTACACGTCTCACATACGGCATTGGTGCTGTATGATAAATCACAGTTGTTTGCACCCAGAGACTCATTGTGCCCCGCATACACAAAGCAGAAACAGACCCCCCCCCCCCTGCAATTTGTTTTTTTTCACGTTTTGGAGGTTTTGGTACCTGGCATAATAGCGGGCATGCTTGACCAATTCTCTCGCTGTCCCTAACATAGTAATGGCCCATCTTTGGCATGCTGGTGAAATTATGGCTCTCTCTGACATAACAGTACCCTATCTTGAGCAGTTGGGAATGCTTAGCAATGTGATGGCTGTCCTTACTATAGTGGTTGTTCCCAGTTCAATTAATTATTAAATTGGGATAGGAATGAGAGGCATTATCTGAAACAGGCATGCTGATTCATCCACATAAATAATGATGAAGACAGAAACTAGGTCACCCAGGGATGGGGATAGGTAGGAGGTTCTTAATTGGAACCGAAGAGAGAGGTATGGCTGACAATCTCAAGAAATTCAAAACCCCCTCTCTGGTAGGTGTTGGTAACAAACAAAGGACGGTTACCTGCACCCCCTAACATCTTATGCATCCTCATTAGATACCATACCTCCCTGCTACAACCTCCATATTGGTGCATAGCAGGCTCCCTTGGGTGCTCTTTGTGGGAGTCTCAAGAGGAGTGTATAGTGAAGTATACACTGACGATGAGTAAGAATTAATACTCCAGTGTGTGTGTAGGAGACATTTATCCAACAGTCCTCTTGATACCTATAACCTGTAGGTAGGGCTGGTGGACAAATATTTCATAAACACACACACTGGGTATTTTTATTTATTACCACATTCAGTTATTACAATCTTTCAAGTATTATTCAAGTATTCAAAAATACGTATTAGTAGATGCGAGGGAAAATTGTGTATGGGTGATGGATTACTTTTAGAGTAATCAAGGGCAGAGGGGTATTAAAGGTGGGTAAGGGTGTGGCTGATAGCATGTGAAATTGTGGAGGGAGAATAACATGCAGGGAATGTATACTTACAAAACTAAAAGGCCTGTTCCCAAAGGTTATTTTACACATGAATAAATGTACATGGGTAGCTTTATTCCTACACCTTGTGGTAAATATAGAACTTGCGGCCAATCACCATTTACAAAGGCAAATTTACTACAAAGTGTAGACATACATGTCTGTACCCCCTGAAACAGGGGGTGAAACCAAATTTATGAGTGTAAAGGTACTAATAGTAACTTTTCACAAATAAGTGGAGGTCTCCACCAGGCTAATCTTCTTAAGTTTATTAAACTTTTCAAAAACAAAGTCAAATATTTTTATCTTACATATTAATGTACATTAAAGTAGTTGTTTTAATTTAAATGTAGCACAAAGTAAAAATGCCAAAGAACTATTAACTTGTAAAGTGAATATTCAATAATATAAATAATAAAGTGAATTGCATTTATTTTTTAAAGATTTTTTAAAGATTTGTTTAACAAATTCCACCTAAAGTAAAATGTTTATATTTATTTATTATGTGTTAAAAATATTAAATGTTATGTATAGAATTAATAAAAATTAATTTCATAATTTTTTTAAAGAGACATTTTAAGTAAAAATATCATATTTTTTAATATAATATGCATATTTTTTTATACATGTTTAACAATAAATATATATGTATTTTTAAAGAGTCAAACTAAATCAATTTATTGTAACATCATTTTCTATGAGGCTCTATTTTAAGTCACTGCATCCTTTATTTTCTATGTTAGAGCGAGTGTACATTTATGAGTTTTAGGTCTTCTTTGGCTGTAGTAATTTTAGAAATGATGTTTGTGAACAGGAATGGGCTTACTCATTTTGTGGGTGAGAGCATGTCACTCCGTTAACCTTTCAATGTCAGTCATTTATAAAAGCCAGGAAGTGGGAAGCATTTCAGGTTGGGGGGTGCAGATGTTAGTTTTGGCTTCATGCCTTGACCCTGCTTTCTGATTGTGCATTCACCAGTGAACATGGGCTATGTGTTGATGCAAGTAGTTTTTTTGTATCTTTCTGATTTTCTTTGATGGATGAAGCTGGCAATGAACTATTGTTCTTTCTGATTTTCCCAGCTGCCTTGAAAAAAGCTGCAAATTTGGGAATGATTTCAGGGTTGCAATCCCCCAGAACCAACAACACTGTACTTTTTGTAATGTTCCCTGTATATTTGTCTTGTCATGGCCTCTATAAATGACTTTCTGCACCTTGACTAACTGAACACTGTTATTACAGTTTTCTTCCGTCTGCTGCTTTGATCCTGCAGGTCCAGCAGATTAAGGGCCTGATGTATCAAAGGATTTTGCATTCGCAAATGGTGCAAATCGGTAAATTTGCAAATGCAAAATCGTCTTCCGCGATGTATGAGTGGCATTCGCAGTGCAAATGTAAGGAATCGCTAAAATAGTGATCCTTTGTAACTGCGACATGAATTTGTGGGTCGCATTCTGCGTATCGCAAATATCGACATGATTTTGTGAATTGCAGAATGCGATTCGCAAAATACCATCTGAATTTGCAAATCGCAGAATGCGATTTGCAAATTCCCTCTCGCAATGCAATGCATCAATAAATCGCAATTAGCGAATATTCGCAGAATGGCCTTTTACACGTGCAATTTACCACAAAGTCAGATCAGGTGGTAAACAGGTGCAACCTATACAGAGAGGCCCAGAATGACTCTTTTCCACAATGGCTGCACTCTATGTGATGGCGAGGAGGATGAGGATACTGGCAGGTTTGAGGAGAAGAAGGAGGAGGAGACAGGAGCGCATTTTTAAAGTGCGCATTACACTTTTTGACCAGACAGAGGAGGTGATATATGATAAGTACAGGTTAAGCTCAGCCATGATACTTGACCTGATAGCTGATCTACATCCCCTACTGCAGCGAAACACACACAGGACCAATAGCATACCCACCCATGTGCAGATATTATGCTTCCTGCACCTATTAGCCACAGGAAGCTATCAAGGGGTCAGAGCAGCAGCTGGAGGGGTCTCACAGAGTGCTCTCTCACGATTTTTCAATGCATTTCTCAATGACATGCTGAGCAAAATTCAACAGCACATAAGATTCCCGAATACCCCACAGGAATTACTACAGACAAAATTCGATTTCTACCAGATTGCTCAATTCCCACATGTCATAGGCGCCATCGATGGGACACATGTAGCTATCTGTCCACCATCGGCCACAGAGTATGTTTATCAGAACCGTAAAAGTACAAATTCCATGAACATACAAGTAATTAACAATGCCTCAAACATTATAACGGATCTTGTGGCCAGATACCCAGGTAGCACACATGACTCCTACATCTTTCGGCCCATGGAATATACACAAGACTACTTGCTGGGGAGTTTGGCGAAGGATACCTACTTGGTAATGTTATAGTTGACAATGTCGCCTAGATGTATATGTGATGTCACGGATAACAATTACTCATTTTACTCTCCTGTCATTCTAGGAGACAGTGCCTATGCCATTCGGTCATTCATACTGATGCCCTATCTGCGTCCTACAATGCCAGCTAAAAGGAGGTAAAATGCTGCTCACAGGACAACCCGCAGTGTTGTAGAGAGGACCTTTGGCTTGCTGAAGAGCCACTTTAGATGCCTACACAAGAGTAGTGGTGCACTACAATACAGCCCTGAAACAACATGCAAAATCATGGCTACTTGTGCCATGTTGCACAACATTGCAACAACCAGGGGCATTCCTGTGGAACCCACCGAGACAGACTCAGATGAGGATGATGATCCCTTGCCACCCCTTCACCCAGCAGACAGAAGCAGTGCAGCAGAGGGCAGACAAAGATGTGCTGACATCACGCACAACTATTTCTGATGTAAGTAATGACAATACCACGTTTATTTTATGTATTGCTGTAGGTAGCAACTTTATTGCCTTGACTTCAGGTAATATATGTGGGATTAAGACATAGCTATGCACCACACACAAACAGGTGTGAGTAACAGTGTCACACTATTAGCACCAAGGCATAACTGCTTTGCTACAAGTTATGAAAGTCCCCTGTACCTCTCAACATTATTTCCTACGTCCACACACTCCACTTGAGTGCTCAGTGGCCTCGGTGGCCCATCCTGTAGCAGGTTCAAAGACAGTACTGTGTCTGGTACTGTGACGCCTAGGTTCCATCACAGGGGCTGTGAGACTGCTGAAGCTAGAGAGCTCCTCACTATCCCCACCACCAAGTTCGCTGTTTGTAGCACTCCGTGCTGTCTGCATTGTCTCCAAAACATTGGTTATTTGCACCAATCCTTGTGCAATGTCCCGACTGCAAGGGGCCATGTCCACTTGTATGCCCACAGCACATTGTGATACTAAAGCAGCTGTGGTAGTGAGATGATCAATTGGTGGTGGCGCCTACGGTGGCTGATATGCTCCTGCTGCATCACAGTGCAGAGTTCTCTTTGCGTTTTCTGCTGCTGTTTGCTGTCCCTCATGCAGCTTGCACATGTTTTCATTAAGTGACTCGAACTGCTTGTGCATTACTCCCATGTTTTCATTGAGTGCATCCACCTGCTTGTGCATTGATCCCATGCTGTCATTGTGAGACTCAAACTGCCTGTGCATTGTGCCCATGTTATGAACGATTGACACCAACTGCCTGTGCATTGACCTCATGTGTTTACATTGCAGGCACTGCACTTTCAGCATGGAAGCCTCAAGGCCTCCAAAGAGTGATGGGCCCTCACCCTCCTCTGTGCACTGTCTGCCTGCTTCGCGACGCCTTCTGAGGGGAGTGGACTGAAGCTGGGGCAGGGACTGCTGTCTGTCCGTGCTTCTAGCCTCTGAGGGTGGTGTGGGTTCTTCATCCGGCATTTCATCAGAGTCCAGGTCATACTCAGGGAGAGGTAGCACTCTTGCCCTGCGTCTAATTGGTGCATGTCTGAAGGACTCATTAGTTTTTGAGTCGGACTGTGGCTGAGTTTTGCTATCCCCCACATTTTCACCTTCTGCTGCGTCGGGGCCTGGAACATCTGCAACAACAATGTGCAGCATGTCATTTTTTACTAGTACTCAAATAGTTCCGTAATAGTATTAAATGTACACTGGCATAGTATCACTGAGAGTCTTTTGTGTTGTTTCTCTATTTGGTTGAACACTGTCTTGATATTTATGGGATATTTGCACTTTAGGGGTGTGGACTACCACCCCCATAAGGCATTGTTGTGCTGTATGCAAGATGTGGCATGGACTACTTATCACACTGCATAGTGCCATTTTCTAAGGGGTATTTGTACATGCGCATATCTGGAAACACATCATTACTGCCCTTACCTTTGCTCGTGCTGGGTGTGCCTGAGCTGTCAATGACAGTGACATCACAGACAGCTTCAGGAAGCAGTATCGACTCCACCATGTCTTCCATTGGTGTGGGCAGTGTCTAGGTGGGTGGTCCTCCTCAGGTGCTCCTTGCCTCCTTTAGCCTGCTGGCTACCCTCTGTTTGGCACGTGAATGCAAGTTGTACCAGCGCTTGTGTATCTACTCGACGGAGCGCTGCACAACACCCACTGTGCATATTTTGGTCTGGATGTCTGACCACAGTTTCCTCTTCTCACTTTCAGGTACCTGTAGTGAGTTTTTCCCAAAGAGTTTGTCATGGTTCCTGACCACCTCCTCTGTGAGCACCTCCAATTCCTGCTCAGTGAATTTGAACTCGTGCTTCCTGTCTGTTTTCTCCTTCACATTCCCATCAGTGTCCATGATCCTGTTTGGTCCTGGCTGGCTCTCAAGGCTGCCTCCCTGGTGCTTGGCTGGGTCTCTCTGCCTGCTCCTGTGGGTGGGGCTTCTGGAAACAGCATGGGCTGACTCACTTCCTGGTTGTGATGTCATCAGGTTGTTCCGGGTTGCCGTTTTCACAATTTGCAATTTGAACATACCGATTCGCTATTGTTTTGCGATTCGGTATTTGCAACTCGCAAATAGCTTTTGCAAATTTTAAGATATCGCTATTACCGACTCATAATTTTCATACATCTCATTTTGCATTTCTAAAATAGCGTTTTCTTAACATTCGCTATTTAAGAAATGCAAACCACGAGCTTGATGCATCTGGCCCCATATCTTGTTAGGTCCGTGCCTCTGCACTCCTCCTTGTCTTGCAGGGTGGTGAGGTATGGTTGCTTTTGTAGGAGCAGTTCTAAAGCCTCCATCCATGATATGCTCTTGACCCTGTCTGCTTTTATTTACCAGCCCCCTTGTTTGAGTTCAATGTATTCCCTTTTTAGTTTTGTTTTGTAGAACTCATGCCCCTCAGAGAAGGAGTCTGAGAGGAACATCTCAGCTAGGAGGTTCAGTTCCTTTGCTTTTTGTGCTACTTGCTCCTTCTTACAGGTTTATTTGCTAGGTTGAAAAGTTCTTCCCAACCTTTGTGGATCGGATGGACTAAGCCTGCTTTGCTGCACTCAGGCTTGTAGCTCATCACCCTTGTCTGGCACTGTATCTTGACTGGGGTAAAATACACACGAATAGTTGTAGAGGTTTCCAAATTTTCCTCTGCGAGGTTCCTATGTCTGAAGTATTCTCTTTTATTCGCCATACCTTTTCTCTAAAGGTGGATGCTAAGTCCATTTTTGCTTGCGCTATGGCTGACATGGAGGACAATATTCCACCTTCAAAGCGTGAATGTTTGGTTTCCAAAACCTTGCTGCAGCAAAGGTGATGTGTACCCTTTCAATTGGTTCTGCTTCCAGGTAAAATGTTTTGACTCTGGGTTTTATGGACTGTGAACTGCATCTCACAACGTTTTTCTTTGGTGCTTTTCTTTTTACAGAAGTTCACCAGGAGGAAAAGAAGGATTTTTTGAGCATCAGATGTGAGTGCCATTACTGAGTAGTTGCCGTAGAGCAGGATGGTGAATGGGTGTTCTGGATTTTTGGTGTGTCCAGAGCAAGCTTCATTTGTATATTGTTCAGATCGTTGATGCATTTATTGAACAAGAAGGGAGCCTGTAGTCACCCTTGTTTGGTGCAAAAATTGATGTGGAAATGTAGAGTTAACAGGCCGTTTGACTCGTATCCCACTTGTGAGGTTGTGTCTGTTTAAAACATGTCCCGATTAGAAGAATTGGGAAGGATTTTAGGAAGCTGATGATTTATTTGCGAGCTTGGTCCGTAGGGTATTTCTGTCAATACAGTCAATGGCCTTCTGTTTTGTGTATGTCTGTACGAGGTGTGGGAGCACGAAGTCCTGTTCTATGGTGGAGAAGCCCCCTCTGAATCTGCCTGGATGCACAAAGGATGTGTTCATCGTTTTCCCATTCTTGGATGTGTTTTAGAATTGTGTTGTAAAGATTGTGGCTTTGCTTTCTGAGATTTCTGTTGGGGACTATTTTTGAAAGACGCTCTGAAAATCTTCAACCTATTTGTGTTGGAGATTTTGTAGTTGAGTGCGGATGGGTTTTCTGAAAGCCCACACAACCATAGTCCAAAAGCGTTTGAGGTATTGGATGTTGCTGCCTGGTCAAGTTCTTCCCATTTCCTGTGGTGGAATTTAGTGTTTCCCTTCTCTTTTATACTCATTCATTGTTTCCTCAAGCTTTATACCTCTTGGGGGGGGGGGGGGGAGGGGGTCAGAAGTCTTTGTTGTAGTAGGTCACTTCAGTTGTTTCTTTTGTAGAGCACATTCTTCATCAAACCAGATAACTATTTGCTTACTAGTTTTTGTGCTTGATTTCTCCTCTGGGACTTTTATTTCCATTGGGAAAAAGTTTGTTATTTCATGGAAGAGAGCAAATATCATGTCTTTCTTTCGTCTGGCTGCTTCGGGTCACTAAATTTGTCTTTGTTGATGAATTGATGTTTGGTTCATTTTAGATACGTTCAGCCATTCCTCTACACCTTCTTTGTCAGTTGCTCCTCGTTTTATTCTGAAGTGTCCTTGGATTTCAGCAAGGCTTCCAGGACAGTTGTGCACGGAGGATTCATAACTGGGAAATTTGTTTCATGCAAGAGTCAGTGAATTAAGATCCCATTTGACTTCCCATGACAAATTTGCATCTGATTACCACGTCCAGTCTGCGGGAGGGATTAAGATGTAATCGATAAGTGAAGATGCCCTGTAATTGCAGAATGACAGGTGTCTTGTTCTTAATGTGCTACGGTGTGCAAGGCAGAGATCGTGTCAATCCTAGAACATAATTTTCTGAGAACCTTTCCTTTATAATCTTTGTGAGGAAACAGATGGCTTTTAGGATTGGGGCTCTTATGGCTTATCCTGCTTCCTTGTGGGTTTTTTCATCCCTACATAAGTGCCTAGCTTAGCACTGGCCTTCCCCGCAATAACTGTTTGGCACTATGTTGGAAATTTGGTCTTGATGTGAATTTTGAGCAGTGCCAGAATGTCCTCAAAATACTTTCATTTAGAACCTTGGTTGTGTATATATTTATTATTCTTAGTTTTAGGGAATCGGTTGGGTCAATGTCTGCAATAAGCATTGCTCTGCAGGGAACACTTAAATCTGTCATCTTTTTTATTTTATCCATTCTGACTATTTTGTTTGCATTTACTAGGTGCCTTGTGGTTTCAAACCCTTGTGGTACTCAAGGGTCTAGGGCCCAAGTTTCCTGGGGGAAAGGCTTTTATTTTGGGGTTTGAAACCTTTTCTCCATTACCAGAGATGTTCCAGGAGAACCTTTTTATTACAGGCACACTATACATGCTTACGATAGGGTGGATGTTTTCAGGCCCAGTGTGGGAATTTGTGCTGGGAAGTTGTGATCATATTTCTGAAGGTCCTGCGTAGGGTTTATTTTCTGTGTCAATTTATTTTTTGTTTTGTTTTATTGTTTATTTATGTATAGAAAGAACACATACAACTATGAACTACATTATAGCATATTACTTTAGGGGGAAATAACAGTTCAACCACACGGCCAATGTCAATAACAGTTTAGAGACTCTAGGTCCGAGTCTACACATTTTGCTCTAACTTAGCGTGCATGGAGAGATAAGACATTAATGGTATTAGGCTAGGTCAACCCAACCACCACAATTTCCGCAAGCACACCGATTAAGCGGTGCCCACTCCTACAGAGTCAGTGCAGTACATTTCAATACATTGACTATCAAACAGAACACTGTAATTATAGTAAGCATCGGCAGACCAGAAGATAGCGCTACAACTGACCGTCATTCATCCAGTGCATCAAGCATATGTGGCTAAGGGGACGCCCGGGGAGGTAGCTCAACAGCAGCATCCCAGAAACAAGTCAGGAACCAAGGGAAGGGGGGCAGGGCTCACTCCTGACGACTCCCTTCCCTAAAGCAAAGACTGGAAGCACACCCTCCCATGAACACCAAAACACACACCCATGCCTCAATAACCCCAAAACTAAGTCCTCCAAGGGTCTAACCATGACGAGGGCTCAACTAGCAGACGTATCTGTTAAAGGGCCCTCTCCCTCACTCTCCTGCACACCAGATAACTCATTAACCATGTTACTCCAGATCTCCAAATCACGGTCAGCATGCTTATCCAATCAAACCTTTCGTAAGCGGCATTCCTCCGCTGTACCACATTCAGCTAAATCAGTCAGCCAGGCAACATGCAGCCGGGGGTGCTGGCTGGCCCATCGGATCGCAGTGCGCCTTTCTGCCAATATAAGCCCCATCTGTGTGAATCTATATGCCATTTTAGGACCTTTTTAGGGACTGGAATCAGGCCTAGCAGGCAGTGTTTCATTGTCTCCTGCACTCTCACAGCCGTCACCTCCTTCAGTGTCTTCACCACTTAATGCAAATAGGGTTGAACAGAGCCACAAACCCACACCATGTGATCAAATGAAGCCGACGGCACTCCACATTGGCCACAGCTATCAGGCCTTGAGGGAAATATTCTATGTAAGTGTTGAGGTGTCAGGTATGCTCTATGCAAGTAATAGAAGTGTGTCAACTTAAATCTAGCATTGCTAGTCGCACCCCGCACCAGAGAACAGGCCCTATTCCATTCCCCATTCCCCATTCACTGTGAGTGCCGTTCCTAGGCTAACCAATGGTCCCTAATCCCTGAGTGCCAGTTAGTCTGTCACCCTTAAGAGCTTTGTAAGTTCGGGACAGGAGACCGCGGTCACCTCCAGGATCAAGTAGTGTCA
The DNA here is from genome assembly GCF_031143425.1 of Pleurodeles waltl. NCBI lineage: Eukaryota > Metazoa > Chordata > Amphibia > Caudata > Salamandridae > Pleurodeles > Pleurodeles waltl. Next base: position 483,887,722 of record NC_090438.1, on the reverse strand, counting down.
CCAGGAGATGAGATTCAACTGTCTCCTCCGGAAAGGACGTCCAAATTCCTCTGACCGTCTGCGAGATCTTCCCATATTGTAGAAAATGCCTCTGACCTATTCCAAACAGGGATTCTACCTCCTCCTTCGTAATGAATGCACCATTGTGAAATAAGTCACCTGCATTATTACAACCCCCTGCATGCCACTTTGCAAAAACCTTCACCTCAGCAGCCTTGGCAAAAGGTCGGACCCACCATAGTGGAAGCAGGCGTGCATATGGGGCCTTGTGCAGAACCCACACTACCCACTCTCCCAAGCTCTCAACACCTGCTCCACCAGGTAGGGAGCACCCTGCGGAACCCCAGAGCCACCCATTAGTATATGCGCGAGGCGCTCCACACAGAGAGAAACAGCTAACAAATATTTTTCCTAATTGGGAGCATCCTCACACCACCGGACTGCATACTGTAGTAACCCGGCTCAGTAATATAAATATAGGTCTGGCAGCCCCAGGCCTCCACTAACCAGGTCCAACTTCAAAACTTCCATGCGTACTCTACATCTTTTGCCCACCCAGACTAGGGATAATAGCAATTTATCAAGCTGCTGGAATATCGAAAGAGGGAGCTCACGGAGTGAATTCAGCATAACATACAGGAAATGAGGTAGTAAGAGCATTTTACTAAGTGCGATTCTACCTATAACCGATAATGGGAGAGAGGTCCAAAATTCGATAGAGGCATGGAGGCCCTCCAGTACTCTTCCCATGTTTAAAGTAAATTGCAATTGCGGGGAGTGCGCAACCCGGATGCCTAAATATGAAAAGGACTCAGTCTCCCAGGATAGACCCAATCGGGGCAACTCGGACACCGCTATCGCCGACAGACCTGCCATCGGTAAATAACACAATTTTGTGCTGGTTAACTCGGAGGCCCGACACCTGCCCAAAAATGTCCATCATACCCAACAAGAGGGGACCGCCCGTTCAGGGTCTGTGACGTACACTAGCGCATCATCTGCATACAATGATATTATGTGCGTTCTTGTCCCCACACAGATGCCCCATCTATCCAAGCCAGTCTGTAATTGTATGGCCAGAGGCTCCATGACCAAAGCTAACAGCAGTGGCGACAAGGGGCATCCCTGCCGTGTGCCTCATTCGATACTAAAGGAATCTGACACTATCGCCCCGTACGCACTCTCACCCGGGGTGCAGTGTACAAAAGACGCACCGAGGATAAGAAGACAGGGCCTATGCCCATCCTGCGCTTCACCTCCCATTAGTATTCCCAGGATAAGATGTCAAACGCATTCTCCATATCTAGAGCCACTAGCGCTGTGGGAAACGCAGAGCCACGAGTCTCGTGTAGTATATGCGATAAGTGCTGTATATTCATATGAGTCCCCTTCCTCGGTATAAAACCACATTGATCTCCCTGTACTAAATGCATCACTCGACTCAAACGAGAAGCCAACACTTTAGCTAATAATTTAACATCAATATTTAGCATGGACAACGGCCTATACGAGCCCGGGTCATGAGCCCCCTTCCCTGTCTTCGGTAGCATGACTATCAAAGCTTCCCGCATATGCTCTGGTAGAAGACCCTCACTTCGTCCCTCATGGAGTATTTCCAACAACCGTGGAAGAAGCGCACTGGTAGCCTGTCTGGACCAGGTGCTTTCCCAGACGCCATACCACCCAACGTCTCCACTAGGTCTTCCAATGACACCTCCTCCTCTAATTCCTCCACCTGGGCCTCCGTAAGGCAAGGCATCCGGAGACCATCCAAGTACTCCTGTATCCGGGTCACACCATCACACCATTGTGAGGCATAGATATTCTGCAAGTGCTCACGCAGGTGCAAATTCACCTGTCCTAAAATCATTTCCCCAGAAGAAACGCAGAGCATCTGGATAATGGGGATGGGAGGCTCCCGCTGGAGGAGCCAAGCTAACATACGTCTGAGCGGTCCCCTTCCCAAAATAGTCTCTGCCTACAGTTCCAGCGGACATAATTATCCAGTCTATCCCAGAGGTCCACAATGCTACCTCGCGCCTCAAGGCAATCCGCCTCCGAAGAGTCGCCATTATCTACTTGGCGCTGTAGGGCTGCCAATACTGTCTCCTGCTGCGTAAGCTCCCAGTCCAGGTGTTGCCTGATACCATATGTTTTACTAAGGCTTTCCCCTCTGATAACTACTTTCAGTGCCTCCCATTCTAAGCCTCGAGTCATAGCCGTACTCCAATTTGTACTAAGATATCCATCCAACACACCCTGAAGATCTTTTTTGTATTCAGGATTGCCTAGTAAGTCCAGTTGCAAACACCACAGGGGGATGTGTGTTTCACATTCCAAAAGGAGGGGTCATGGTCCGATAAAAACCGGACCTGGTAAACAACCCAGCGAACGTCCAGTGAGCCATCATTGGCAAGGAGAAATCTATCCAGATGGCTGTAAGCCCCATGGGTGGGTGTATAACACAAAAATATTTTAGATGTGGAGTACATTTCTCTCCACACATCTACAAAGTGTAGATTCCTCATAACGCTCCACAGTTTGGCAGTCATATGCGTTTTTGTATTCATCTTCGGTGTGTCCCTATCTATTGCTCCATCCAGGACGCAATTGAAGTCGCCTGCCCACAGGATGGGCATCCCAGTGTAAGATATTAATTCATGTTGGAGCTGATGATAGAACCCCACATCATCAGTGTTAGGGGCATAAATATTCAAACGACAGAGCTCCCGGCTATCTAGTATGCCGTGTAGAAATTGGTATCGGCCTTGCACATCTGCTTTTAGGCTTCTTAATGTAAAGGGAGTCCCAGGGGCAACCCAAATAGAAACCCCCCTAGCGTAGGAGGAATAGGTTGCCGAATAAAGCTGCCACCTCCACTTTTTCTACACTTTTTGCGCTTCATTCTCTACCAAATGAGTCTCCTGTAGGAGAGCAATATGTACGCCAAGCCGTATAAGATATGTATGTACTCTGTAGCGCTTCACAAAGGAGTTCAACCCCCTAATGTTCCATGTAACTATGCATGTCAGGGTACCCACCATATTCTGATCCAATCCACATGCCCCTCCACACTTTCCGTCCGTCCCCTCCCCACCCACACGCAGCCCCCACAGCACAATCCCCCTGCCCGGCGCATGCGCAACCAAGTAAGTCGATGCCCCCTAAACAGAAGAATGCCCACAGTGCTCATAGTGTCGAATACAGAACTCAAACTCAAACTAGAACCTGCATGAAATTTCCCCATCCCACCCCGGGTAAACACGCCCACAACTAGTGTCTGCCCAATTGTATGTGTACCCTGCTATAACTTCTTTAGCCCAGAAGTGGGGAGCAATCGCCGTTCCCACTTGATAGCCAGATTCAGGTCCGGACTGCGTTCCAACACTCTCACCACACGCCAAATGTCCGGCCCGCGCACACACTGTACCTACAAAGTTAACCAACAACAGGGGTGTTAGCTCATGTCTACCACTCCGCCACAGCCCCCTGAACAATCGTCAACCCGGACCCCCACCCCCGAGCACCAAAAGGCAGCAGTGAACAGGAGAGGAGAGGGTCAGAGAGAGAGAGGGGAGCCAACAGAGGGCAGACCCTAATTATCAATCCAAAACCAAAGTACTTGACTCCAACCACAACAGAAGGACCAATGAATCATTCAGATGTCCTCAGTTCCTACTTACGGAGACAGTCTGCCCGTGACACAGGGGGAGCCAGAACGTGAGAATGCCTCCGACGTGACAGTTTGGACCAACAGTTTAGCCTCCTCGCTCTCTTGCCTCCGACGTTCAAGACTCAGGGTACCGTCCGAGCTAACAATCACTCAGCTTCCTTAGCCAGCGCAATGGTGTCTGGTGCTTCTGCAGGCTGCAGTATGCACCTCCGCTGTCCCTCGGGGTCTCCTGCTACTCTCCCTCATGCAGGGAGTCCAGCGTTTCCTGTCTCATCATTCCGCTCTAACCAGTCCCATGCCGCTTCAGGAGACTGAAAGAAATGCGGGCAGCCCACATGGAGAACTTTCAACTTAGCTGGATACAGCAGCATATAAGTATAGCCTAGTTCTTTTAGCTTACATTTAACACCAGCATATGATTGTCTCTGGAGCTGCACCACCCTGGTGTAGTCCGGAAAAAAGTGGATAGTGTGATTCTCAAATGTAGGATCTCCATGTTTGCGCACCTCCTGCAAAATTACGTCTCAGTGTGTCAATTTCTTTTTAATCCATTGTTCTCATTGGTGTATATTCTTAAAACTCCATAAGAGCTCACAAGTGAAGCTACTACCCACCAACATGAAGGTCATAGCCAGGAGGTACCTTATGATGAAGCATGCCAGTGGTAGTGGGTGAGAGTAACTGTCTTTTTTCAGAAACACCTTTCCATTAATGGGTATGAGAATTTCTAGAGGTAACCAGATATATCTCACTCTTTAATTATAACTAAGGACCTGCTCCCTTTACCCTTCCATGGCTGCCCTTTTGCCTGTTTCTTTCTCTATAACAGGGTTCCCAACATGATATAGTTAAATCAATCAGGATTTATAAAGCGCAGCAAATCACCTGTGAGGGTCTCAAGGCGCTGTAGCTGCTAGCTGTTTCATGGTGCTTTGTTCATTTGAACAGCTATGTCTTGAGTCCTTTCCTGAATTGCGATGCAGCTTTCAGCATCTTCAACTGGCATCTCTTCTGGAACGGGAGCCGGTGTCGCTTCTCGAGGTACCTGTTTCTGCATAGAAAACTTGCTGTCCAAGATGATGCTAAGGTTGCGAGCCTGGTCTGTCAGGGCAGGGGAAGGGCTGTGTTCAGCAGGCCACCAATTGTTGTTCCATGGTGAGGTTTTGTTCCCAAAGATGAGGACTTCCGCCTTGTCCATGTTGAGCTTGTGACAGTTGTCCTTCATCCAGTCGGTGACGTTCATCATACATCTGTGGAAGTTGGCTCTGATAGTGGAGAGGTCTTCTGACAGCCAGAGGATGAGCTGGGTGTTGTTGGTATAGGAGATGATGTTGAGTCCGTGCAATCTGACTGTGTTGGTCAGGGTGTCATATATGTGTTGAAGAGGGTGGGGCTGAGGGACGATCCTTGTGGGATGCTGCAGATAATCTTCTTGGATTTGGAGGTGAATAGTGGGAGGTATATTCTCTGGGTTCTTCCGGTGAGGTATAAGACGATCCATTTGAGGGTGTGTCTCTGGATTCCGATTTGGTGGAGTCTGTTGATCAAGATGTGGTGAGAGACTGTGTCAAAGGTGGCTGACAGGTCCGGGAAGATTATTGCTGCTGTTTTGTTGTGGTCTAAGAGGGCCCTAATGTTGTCAGTGGCTGCAATCAGGGCGATCTCGGTGCTGTAGCTGTCTTGGAATCTGGATTGAGAGGGGTCCAGGAGGTTGTGGCGTTTCAGGAGTTAGGTGATTTGCTTATTTATTGCCTTTTCGAGGTTCTTCACTGGAAATGGAAGCAGGGAGCGGGGCCTGTAGTTCTTCGGATCCATTGGGTCAGTGTATGGGTTCTTCAGGAGGGGCCTCACTTAATTGTGTTTCCACTCCTCAGGGTAAGAGGCTGTGATGATGGAGGCATTAAGGACTTTCTTGAGCTCATCTCCAATCGTCTTGCTACTGAGGTTGAGTATCATGGTCATGGGCCAGTGTGTGCCCTTCAGTGTACGGCGTTCGTGAAGGATACTGTGGCTTGAGTTGTGAGAGGGTCCCAATGGTTGAGCAGGTGTTCAGGGCTTGTGTTCATGTGTGAGTAGACTGATGCTGTTGGCGGCGGGGTTGGTGTTTGAAGTTCTTGTAAATGGCTGAGATCTTATAGTGGATGAAGACTGCCAGGATGTCACACAGTTCTTGGGAGGGAAAGATGTCATTCCTGGTGGCTGTGGGTTTGGAGATCTTCCTCACGATGGCGAAGAGCTCCTTGCTGTGGTTTGTGCTGGCTTCTATGAGGTCTGCTAGTATGTTTTTCTTTCTCTCAGGAGGCGGTACTGGTTTGAAGATGGTATGGTCTTTTGTCTTTTCGCTAGTACACCACTTCCTTTCTGGTTGCCAGCAGTTGCATTTGGAGGATTTTAGCTCCCCTTGAACAAGCTGGCTCTTCTGCATGGTACTTTGGGTTTCGCTGGCTTGGTGGAGGATTGTGTCAGTACATTCCATGATCTACTGAGAGAAGTTCTTCACAGCCTGTTCTGGGTGAGGTGATGTGTCTGGAAGGTGGGGGTTGACAGTATTGTTCCACTGGTCTTCTGATACCTTTTTCAGGTTTCTGCATATGGAGCTGGGGGGTGTGGTGCCAGTGTTGGTAGATTCTGTGATGGTGAAGTGGACGCTGTAGTCAGTGGTCCAGGTGAGCTGTGAGACCTGGTTGTACTTGACTCTGTTGCTGGATGTAAAAATAGGGTCAGCTCTGTGTCCTGTGATGTGGGTGGGTCAGTGACAAGTTGTTGGAGGTTGAGGTTGCTCATGCTTTCCAGGTGGTTAGTTGTGTTGGTGTTGTCAGGGTCATTGAGGTGGATGATAAGATCTCCTAGGAAGATGTAGTGCTTGGAGTCAGTGGCATTAGGGCAATGAGGTCAGGGATGGCGTTGCAGAAGTTGGGGTGTGATCCCGGTGTTCTGTGTGCGACGGTGCCTGTGATGGTGCTTTTTTCGGCCATGTGAAGTTAGAAATTGAGAAGCTCCATTATCGGGATTGCGTTGTCTGAGGAGGTTGTGCAGCAGATGGTGTCCTTGTAGATGATACAGTTCCACTTCAATGTTTGTTGATTCTGTCCCGGTGTGTTATCTTGTAGCCTTCGGGTGTGGTGATGGTGATGTCTGGCACAGAGGCTGGGTTCAGTCAGGTCTCTGTGACGAAGATGACATCCAGGGTGAGGGATGAGGTCGTGTCCCAGATCTCAGGGACATTTTTGCAGAGCGACTGTGCGTTGAGTAGAATGCATTGAAGTTGTACATTTGCCGTGGTGGATGCAGTTTGGTTTGTCTCTGACATTATTGGTTGCTTCAGCGTTGCAGATGAAGTGGCAGTGCTGGCAGGAGAACGATCCTCGGGGTGTGTGGAGACATGCGGTAGCAGTTGTTATCTATGGACCGAGGTCCAGGGCTTGGAGGTTTGTGGCAGTGTAGATGTGCATGAAGGAAGAACCAGCATTTGTGGTGCTGGATGTGGTCCAGGCTTGGACAGGCGCAGACAGGCTTGCCTTTAGTGCGTCCGTGCTGAAACCTCCATTAAGTAGGTCCCAGTAGGAGGAAGTGGCTCTGAAAGGCAGTGGGCAGTCCTAGATGGGAGGTGGGAAAACTGGTGGCAGGCGGGACCAGCACTGAAGGAAAAATAAGGCGAAAGCAATGAGAAGCAATGGAAAAGCAAGGAGACAGCACTCAGAAAATTGGGTAAAAGGAAGGAGAAAGCAGTGAAAAATGAGAGAAAAGCAAGGAGAAAGCACTCACAAAAGGGGGAAGAAGCAAAAACGATGCAGCAGCACAGGGATAGCTGGGCCTGGAACCTGCTCAATGGTTCATGCTGTGGTCTCCATCAAGTAGGTCCTGGAAGGAGCAAGGAATGCAGACAGGCAGTGGGCGGGGCTAAGTGGAAGGTGGGAAAACAGGTGGCAGGCAGGAGCGGTAATGAGAGGAAAAACAGGGAGAAGCAGGGAAAGTGGGGGAAAAGCAAGGAAAAAGCAGCTAAAAATTAGGGAAAAGCAAGGAGAAAGCACTCAGAAAATGTAGGAAAAAGAAGGAAGAAGCAGTGCAAAACTAGGGAGAAACTAAAAGAAAGCACTCAGAAAACGGGAACGATGCAAAAGTGGTGCAGCAGCATGAGGAGAGCTAAGCCTGTGACTGCTCAATGGGGTTGCTCTGCAGCCTACAAAATTAGGTCCTGGGAGGAGGAAGGAGCACATGGTGGTAGTTTGTGGGGCTATACAGGAGGCAGGAAAATGGGAAGCAGGCAGGAGCCGCAATGAGGGAAAAAAAGAGAGAAGTAGAGAAAGCAGGGAAAAAGCAAGGAAAAGAAGCAAAAAACAAAGAAAAAGCAAGAGGAATGTACTCAAAAACAGTGGAAAAGGAAGGAGAAAGCAGTGAAAAATGAGGGAAAAGCAAGGAGAAAACATTCAGAAAATGGAGAAGCAAGAGCGATGCAGCAGCACCAGGAGACCTGGGACCGGGAATGGTTTGCATCATTTTGGCTATCCCTGGCAAATAGTGGGCCCTTCTTGCCTCATTGTGGCTATTCTTGGAATAATTGTGGCTATCTATTGGATAATGACAACACCACTTCTTTTAATTATGGCCTTGAGATATTGTGGCCATTCTGCACAGAATTCTTTGGTGCAAATGTGGTGATAATCTTTTCCATTAGATGGACATCCATTGTAGTTTATGGTGGTTATGAATGTCTATGCAAGGCATAATCTGTCCCTGTGTGACAGTAGCATGTGAGTGCTTCGTGAAACTAATAAGTTGTTCATGGGGGAGACAAACGTATTGACAACAAACTAAATGTGGCCATTCAAAATAAAATACTGATTTTGTTAGCTGGAATTGGGTTAATTTATCCAAATTGCTTTTGTAATTAGCAGAACAATGTCTGTGGTTTTAAATACTGGGAAACTAGCTTAAGTTTCAAACAAAATGCATCTCAAGATTATATTTCAAAATTAAAGTTAAAGCTAGTATGTAAGGGAGAAATAGTTGTGATTTACATTACAGTACTGCTAAATGTGTTTTTTCCTTATTTGTATGATGTAAATATGTCATCTATATTGTAAACACTTTCATTATTATTGTTAGACTTGGCATTATTGGCATGGTCTCCTCTAACTTTTTGCCTCTACTTCCCAAATTGTTTCTATGTGATAGACTCTGTTTTTGCTGCTTCTGTTTGCTCTCGATACTTTACAACTGTTGACCAGTGCTAAAGTGTAAGTCTTCCCTGTATAAACTGTATGTGAACATTGGCTTCTCCATGATTGGCATATTTTATTTACTGGTAAGTCCCTAGTAAAGTGCACTAGAGGTTCCTAGGGCCTGTAAATCAAATGCTACTAGGGGTCCTGCATCACTGGTTGTGCCACCCACACTAGTAGCCCTGCAAACATGGTTCAGACCTGCCACTGCAGTGTGTGTGTGTGCAGTTTTAAACTGCCAATTCGACTTGGCAAGTGTACCCACTTGCCAGGTCTAAACCTTCGCTTTTTATACATGTAAGGCACCCCTAAGGTAGGCCCTGGGTAGCCCCATGGGCAGGGTGCAGTGTATGTTAAAGGTGGGAGATGTACTTATGTGTCTTTCATGTCCTGACACTGAAATACTGCCAAATTTGGTTTTTGCTGCTGCAAGGCCTATCTCTCTCATAGGTTAACATAGGGGCTCCCTTTAAATATTATGAAAGCAAAGATTCCCTTTGGGAGCAGTTAGACGTTTGGAGTTTGGGGTCTCTGAACTCACAATTTAAAAATACATCTTCTAGTGAAGTTGTTTTTTAGGTTGTGTGTTTGAAAATGCCACTTTTAGAAAATAGCCATTTTCTTGCTTAAACCATTCTGTGACTCTGCTTGTTTGTGAATTCCATGTCTGGGTCAGTTAGACAGTGACACAAAGGGAGCAGGGGTGTAGCCTGCATATTCCGATGGGCCATCTGGGTTGAGGGGAGTGTAGGAGTGGTCACTTAAACCTGAAAGGGCTGTTCCTGCCCTCACACAATGCAGTCTCCAATGCCCTGGGGTGTGTTTGGGGCCTGGCCTGGGTAAGGCAGGATCTTGAAAACAACACTCTCTAGTAGGACTACTTCAAAGGCAGAAAGGGGTATAAGAAGAGCACCCAAAACCCCTGACAATCAGATTACTTCTGGAACCAAGAGGAGCCTCTGCCAAGAAGAAGAGTTGGAAGCTGGAGGAGGAGTACTGCCCCTTTGCCTGTGACTGTGCTTTGCTGGGTTGGCCTGTGGTAGCTGCTTCTGCCTGAGAGAGGAAAAAGACTGACTTTTGTGTGCCTTCCCATTGGTGAAGAATCTACAGGGGCTTGAACTGAGCTTGCCTCCTAATTGTTAAGTTTTAAGGGACATCAAAGACTTCTGTCTGCAAGCACCTTGGCTTTCTGCTGAAAGTCCTGCCTGCCAAGTGGTGCCCTAACCTGTCTCTGGGCCCTGAAAAGGTGAAACCGATGGAAAAGGGCAGAAATCCACACAAAGACCGTTGTGCGGGGAAACTTTCGAATCACCACCTGCCTTGCAGCTAATAAACGATGCACTGCTAACCTCGGGATAAAATCGATGCTCCACCTGCTTCGCGGCTAGGAGATCGACGCAACACAGCTGGAGAAACGATGTGCAAACCTGCAGCGGCTACTGTTAACAACACAAGCCCCCACGCAGCGCGGTTTCTTGACACCATGCGACTGGATTTCAACACAACTTCATTGGGCGCGGAAAATCAACGCAAAGCCTGCCTGGGCCCGAGGTGCCTGTCCAGATCGACGCATCGCTCTCTTGCGGGAGAGAAGAAACAATGCACTCCGGGCCGACCAGAGGAGGAACAATGCACCTTCTTGCTTACACATGAGAAATCTCCGCATCACTGGCCTTTTCCGACGAATACTCGCCCGTGCTGCTGTATTTTGACGCTTCCCAGGTACTTTTGTGCAATAAAAGCATTCTGATTGTTTTCTAAGGATTAAGACTCTTATTCTTTCTAAAAATTCATAACTTGACTTGTGTATGTATGATTTTTATCGTTTTGGTCTTGTTTTGTTTAGATAAATATTATCTATTTTCTATACCTGTGTTGTATCATTTTGCAGTGTTTTCACTGAGTTACTGTGTGTGTTGGTACAAACACTTTACACATTGCTTCTGAAGTTAAGCCTGCCTGCTCGTGCCAAGCTACCAGGGGTGTGAGCGGGGGTTAACTGAAGGTGGGTCTCTTTTACCCTGACCGGAGTGAGGGTTTTTGCTTGGACAGGGGGTAACCTGACTGCCAACCAAAGACCCCACTTCTAACAAATATTACTAATGTTGCACGGGGCCTGAGCATGTAATTCTGGTGTAACATGCCTATACTGTAAACTCTGTATAATTGAGCATTAGCATTGGTGTATGACCCTGTAGGGTTTGTCTGGGACTATTGTCAATGCATACGATTGTGACATTTGTGTTCGGTTTGATTTTTCCCCTTGCAAGTACATCATCAGAATCACATTGAAAGGGCAAGGCTAAAAAATGAAGTTAAGAAAGATGCTACACTATCAACTGGTCTAAATCTGTGGTTTATCCCCTCTCTGGTGCTTGCCCTTGGCTGCCCACGGTTGTGGGGTACTGGTGGTCATGGAGGGTTTCCAATATTTGGGAATCTATGTAATACAAAATCCCCAGGAATTTCTACACAGGAACAAATCTCCCCGACTCGTGTGACTCCAATGTGACATAACTCACTGGTGCTGCCTCCCATTGACCTTAATAGGGAGAGCGGCTTTGAATAAAATGATGAGTTTACCGCGATTTCTCTATATCTTGCAGAACACACCCTATAGGATCCCCTCAAAGGTCTTCAGGAATATATAGAGAGAGGTTCGTCTGCTCCTGTGAAGTGGCGGTACACCAAGAATAGCCTTAGCTAAACTGCAGAAGGGAGTATACGATGGGGGCATGGTGGTCCTGGATATCCTGAAGTATTACTGGTCCTCGCATCTCCTAAAAGTCAATGAGTGGGTATTTGCGGATTGCCAGGGTCCAACCTATCGGGTGGACAGAGGCGCAATGGGCAGTGGTGGGCACGAGGCCTTACTGAATCACATGAGAAGAGAGAAGGATCTATTGCAACATACACTGACGGTGGTCCAGGCTTGGAAAGAAGCTGCCAGCTATCTGGGCTAGAGGGGCAGACTTACAGGGCTATCCCCACTTTGGCACAGCAATCTATTACCAGAAGTGAGGGAGCTTAAGGGGTTCCTAAAATGGAAACTGATAGATATTGAACTTCTGGGGGATATCTGGAGAGGACACGCAATAATCTGCTTCAAAGATCTCTATCAGGAATACAACCTAGCTGAAACTGAATATTATAGATACTTGCAACTAGGTCATGCACTCAGGAATGACCAAGGGGTCAGCGAATACCTGAGGCTTCCCCCTTGGAAGACTCACCTGATCTGATGGGTCGGCTGGGGGCCACGTGGAAGGATGATTTAGGTATCCTCGTGGAGTGGTAGGAGGCCCTTTGTTGTCCCCGGGAGATAGCTATGCGCACCAGTTTTTGACTGGTTCAACTCAAAATATTGCATAGGTCATCACACCCTTGAACGCTGCTACATCGGATAGGCAAAGCACCACACCATTGTGCCTGAGGGGCTGTACTGGGAAGGGCTAATTTTTTCCATATACTCTGGGAGTGTCCACTCATAAAAGAATACTGGTCCAAAATAACCCAAGTAATATCCCAGTTTTCAGCATTGGAGATTCCCCTGGATGCTAAGTGGCTGCTCTTGAGAATCTCAGGTAAAAAATATCCTAAATATCAAGGGTTTTGGTTAAGGTTGGCCAAATGGATAGCTAAACATAACATAGTGAGAGCCTGGGGCAAGCCAACTACTCCGGCATTGGCAGACTGCAAATTGGACAGGACTGGTGTCAGAGGGCTGAGTGAGTGGTTTACGGGTGTAAAAGCTGCCCCAACAAATGGAAGAAAGTGTGGGGTGAGTGGGAGGAATACTGGGGTTGGAGACATGAAAAGATTTGGGGTGGGTGGTAACTGGAAGGGCCAAAGCACCAAAGATCCATGTAAGAACACTCCATTTAAATGTTGGCCATAAAAGCGCTACTCATGCTTTACTGGTTAAATTCATGTCGCAGTGTAATAATTCAATGACTTGTTAAACTATAATGACAGTGAGCTATTGTATCCCTGTTGTATGAACCTTCTCTGTTTAATAAAAATATTTTTTTTTAAAGAAGTTAAGAAAGATGGTATGTAGATTTCCATAAATGGCAGGCCTTGCTAAATTGTTTTTTCTCTAACTGCCAGTGATACATAAAGCTCATTACCCATTTTTAGGGGAAATATTTTGAAAGCAATTTTCAATATCCTCTTTGAGAGACAAACCCCAAATGAGGCCTGGAGAGGCTAAAGCTTGGCTGGTACACCACAAATGTTTTGGAATACTTTTTAGTATCCATCTAACTTCAGGATTTTTGGTCTAATTGTGTGAACCTTTTTGTATATTTCATGATTTGGCACTGCTCTTTTCAAACTTATCGCACATGACAACTCCCTCTCTCCAAACTCAAATAAACGTTGGCTCGCTGGGTTGCTGGTCATCTGGAAGAATTCATTTTTTTATTGGCCAGCAGTTTAAAGGTTCAACAGCTATTACTGTTGACAGGCTAATCATGTCTCAACACCCAAGACAGTGGAAGGTGCCGCGATGCACAGGTGGCACCAGCAGTGGAAGTGGGAGGTCCCAGCAGTCGTAGTTGGAAGTGCCCTCGTAAGAATAATTTTTCAGTACTCGTTTTTTTACAAATACTTTGAATATTGTAGAACATCTAAAGCAATACACAAATTTGTGTTGTGAACATTATCAGAACACACACTATTACTTTGAACCTATATTAATAGTGACAGGTCACTTTCAACAGAGAATATGTTGATGATGGCCACTGTCATACTGGGGATCCTAGCACTAATGGACAATTGTGACTCTTGTAATTTTGGGGTCTCAAATGTGTAAGTGTTGGAAATTGGAACTATTAATATTACTGTGCATTGATAACACCAGCATTTGTGGACATCATGAAACCTCACAATAATGACTCCAGCAATATTAAGAGTGAGATCACAGGCACTATTTGTTAATAAGGACCACAGGACTTTTGTTCACTGGTGAGCACACACTGAATTAAGCATTAGAAACCCTGACGCTTCTGTGACCAAAGGCCCTAGCTTATTATTAGACTGGGCATCCTTAGCATGGTCTCCCCTAACTTTTTGCCTCTGCTTCCCAGGTTGTTGATGTGTGCTGGACTCTGTTTTTGATACTCTGAGCACATTACCACTGCTAACCAGTGCTAAAGTGCACTGTGTAAAATGTATGTGTAATTGGCTTTCCATGATTGGCATGTTTGATTTACTAGTACGTCCCTAGTACCGTGCACTAGAGGTGCCCAGGGCCTGTAACTCAAATGCTACTAGTGGGCCTGCAGCACTGGTTGTGCCACACCCCTAAGTCGCCCTGTACACCTGTCTCAGACCTGCCACTGCAGTGTCTGTGTGTGCAGTCTTGCACTGCCAATTTCACTTGGCAATTGTACCCACTTGCCAGGCCTACACCTTCCCTTTTTAAACATGTAAGGTACCCCTAAGGTAGGCTCTAGGCAGCCCCATGGGCAGGCTGGAGTGTATGTTAAAGGTGGGACATGTACTTGTGTGGTTTTACATATCCTAACGGTGAAATACTGCTAAATTCAGTTTTCACTGTTGCAAGGCCTGTCTCTCTCATAGGTTAACATGGGGACAGCCTTTATCTTTAAAGTGCAGATTACCATTGAGAGCAGATGGAAATGTGGAGTTTGGGGTCTCTGAAATCACAATTTAAAAGTACATCTGTTAGTGAAGTTGGTGTTTAGATTGTTAGTTTGAAAATGCCACTTTTAGAAAGTAGGCATTTTCTTGCTTAAACCATTCTGTGACTCTGCTTGTTGGTGGATTCCCTGTCTGAGTCAGTTTGACAGTTGGGCTGTTTGTGAATCTCCTCTATACAGCGAGACAAAGGGTGCTGGAGTGTAGCCTGCATATCCTGATGGGTCATCTGTGCTAGAGTGGAGGGAAGAGTGGTCAGTTACACCTGAATGGGCTGTGCCTGCCCTCTCACAATGCAGTCTCCAACCCCCTGGTGTGTGTCTGGGGCCTGGTCTGGGCAAGGCAGGATCTTGCAAATAAGCGAGACTTCCCTTTGAAGTTTACCAACTTCAAAGACAGAAAGGGGTATAAGTATTGGACCCAAAACCCCTGAAAATTAGATCACTTCTGGATTCAAGAGGAACCTCTGTCAAGGAGAAGAGCTGAAGAGCTGAGAAGTGCAGCCTGTGACTGTGCTTTTTGGGCTGTCCTGCAGTTGCTGCTTCTGACTGTGAAAGGGGACAAAGACTGGACTTTGTTGTGCATTCCTACTTGAGAAGAATCTCCAAGGGCTTGAACTGAGCTTGCCTCCTGTGTTGAAGTCTCAGGGCCATCAAAGACTTCATCTGCCAGCACCTGGACTCTCTGCTGAGTCTCCTGCCCTGCAAAGTGGTGTCCTAACCAGTCCCTGGTCCCTTGAAAGGTGAAGTTGGCAGGACAAGAGCTGAAAATCCACGCACAGAACGCTGTGCGGGGAACTTTTGGATGCACCATCTGAAACGCGACTGATAAACGATGTGCTACCAGCTTTGCGGCTGAAATCGACACTCCACCTGCAACGCGGCTGGGAGATCGACGCATCACGGCTGGAGAAACGACACACAACACCATACTGCAGCTACTGATGATGCAAACCCCACGCAGCACGCTTTTCGAACACTGTGCTTTTGGATTTTCCATGCATCATCGCTGGGTGTCCAAGTCATCCCGGCTCTGTGTGGATCTGATGTGCCTTTCTGGAAATCGACACATCGCTCTCTTGCGAGGGATAAAAACTACGCATTGCCGACCCGACCAGAGAAGAAATGAGGCACGGCTTTCCTTGCGAGGAACGAATTGATACATTGCTGCCTTTTTTGACAGACGCTCGCCTGTGCTGCTTTATTTTTTATGCTAACCAGGTACTTTGTGCAAAATCATCATTTCCATTGTTTTCTACGGAGTAAGACTTATTCTTTTGAAAATTCATATTTTAACTTGTGTACATTGGAATTTTGTTGTTTTGGTCTTGTTTGATTTAGATAAATTACCTATTACCTAACTGGTGTGATGTCCATTTTGTAGTGTTTTCACTGTGTTACTGTGTGTGTTGGTACAACCACTTTACACATTGCTTCTGAGTTAAGCCTTCCTGCTTGTACCACGCTACCAAGGGGGTGAGTGGGGGTTAACCAGGTGTGTTTCTCCTTTGCCTTGACTAGAGTGAGGGTCCTTGCTTGGACAGGGGGTAACCTTACTGCCAACAAAAGACCCCATTTCTAACACTCATAATGTAATTTGAACACCTAGTAATGATAATGAGTGCACTCTTTTGACAGAGATGGAAGACGTTTTGCATTTAATGCAGTTCTAGACACCAGTGGTAACACTCTAAAGCTATGCATATCCAGTATTTTCTTCTTTAAATAACCCACAAAGTAAAAAGAAATAATATTTCCTTTGCCACATTTTGACTTATTCTATTGGATTTCACTTCATGATACCAATTTAGTGTCATCATTTGTGCAAAACAGGTGGAGAGGACTAAAGTTAACATTCTCCTATTACATACTTGTTTGCCCTTTACTCCACATTTCCACAGTGCATGCTCCTATTTCAGGAAGCAGGGCTCACCATTGGACATTCGGAGTTCATGAGGTTTCTGTGCTACAAGCGTATCATCTTGGTTTTCAAGGGTGGAGAGGCTGCGGTGTATATCAAGTGCTAGCGTGGCATGGTGAAATAATTCACACTCATACAGGCTGCAGCACACAATGCTACCCAAAGAGGTGCTACAGATTCCAGGAGTCCTGAACTCTCACAAGGTTTGGAGATGGCAGCAGCCATCTTAGACTGCCAGGTATAACTTTCCTTGTGTTTCATTGCAACCTTCCTAGGCATTTGAATTACTATGTTGCTGCAGCAAGTACCCTTGTTTCATGGATTTGTAATTTATGCTGTAGGAATAAGAGACAGTTTGCTCAGAATATATCTATGTTACAGAGAAGTATTTTGGAGGCCAAGTCGTTTGGGAAAACAAACTTCTGAACTGTTTCTTGAAGTCAAAGACTTAAGGAACTATTTTCAATCTTTTTTAACTGAATTCTATTTGTGAAGCAACAGAAAGCAGTCTATCATCAAACCATTATCGATTACGGTATGTGTATATAATGTGTTTTGATGCACAGGTGATGTTTACTTAGTAATACATTTAGCATCTAGATTAGGAACCATAAAGTACTAACAAGTATTAGTTACTTTTTAGTTGCACCAAAGAAAGATCTGAAACTAAGCCACTCAGCATCACAAGACGCATTTGTATGAAGTTAGAGGTACTTATTTGTTCAATAGGAAGGGAGTTTAAATAGCATTTCAATGGTCACTAATATGTTGCATTTCATTTATGGGAAAGTCAACGTTATGCTAAAGACTTGGAAGGTAAGCTCACACTTTTGTGTATGTTTACCCTTTTTTGGTATTCACAAAACTGCAATTTAATAGTAAGTTCACGACTGCAGAGAGTCTGCAGTTGGGGCACAGAACTCTGCACTTAAAAAGACATGAGAGGCCTATCTTTTTATGGGTGGAGTTTTCAGCCCTGACTGCATCGTCTCTACATTCTTAAACTTACTTTTAAAGTGCAGTTTTGTGAATAATGAATAAAAGTAGACCTAACATAAATGTGTAATTTTACCTTTGTTAATCAAGCAGTGGTGTAACAAAACTTGAGGGGGCCCCCTGCAAAGTACCTGGAGAGGCCCCCCTTCAAACTCACTAAGGAGCTCTCAGGCCAGCATACTGTCCTGAGTGGGCCTCCTGGAGCTCGCAGGCTCTCCCGCCACGCTGGGGCCTTTGTTACACCACTGTAATCAGGCCCACAGAGAGTTAGTTACACAGAGATATCCTAAAGGAATATCAATACCATGTTGAATTTCGAGGCTGGATTTTTATGGCAAATTACTTAAAGCTTTCCTGTTAGTTTTCAAATATCCATCTCAGTCATCGGCTGTCACGTGCCCAGTACAGTGATGAGGCAGAGTGTGCTATACAAAATATTTACTATGTGGTAAATGCAACATACCACTGTTTTCTTTCTTATCTCATTCTGCTTTCCCCTCTCTTCCTATTTTTCTCACATATCACACTGTGTGTGGCCAATAGTTTTTGTGGTGAGGGGTGAAAGGGAGCATCACTCCCTCTGCATCTAGAGGTTAAGGTTAGTGCTTTTTTACATCGTATATGTAGTTTTACTTTTCAGAGATCTTCATGTGGCATCAGAAAGGAGCCATCAGATATATGAATTTGGATCATTAAAATATAAAATGAAGAAAATCATTTTTTAAATCAATTTTTAAATGTTCAATTGGTAAGGTAACCTTCAAGAAAAAATATAGACCTCCACAAAAGGATACCTTGAAGTCTCGGAATGGCACATACAGTCAAATGGTCATTATGCGAACGTTCTATTATATTGTGTTGAACAAAGGTTTTTAAACATTTTTCATTTAAAGATCAGATAACTAGAGCAGCATCATGCAAAGTAAGCAGTCATTAAACTTTTAAAGACATCATTATGAATAACAAGCAATGGCAATTTAGTGTAAACTGTCTATGGTCATATTATTATTGAAAACGTGTAAAATGAAATTTAATATAAACTAAATAGGATTACAGATTATTACAGTACAAAATGCTTGTGTCAAGCAAACGTTCTTTTTATTTTCCATAGGAATAAGAGCTCCAAATTGGACAAACTGTTTTACTTTCATACAGCTCTAGATTGCAAAATGAGGGAAAACGTATGAATTTACATAGAAAATGACATTTAGGATTAATTACACACTGCACCATTTCAAGCATGGGACAGGAAACTCTTATGTTTAAATCCTAGAGATTATGCGGCTCTGTTCTCCGCCCAGGCAAGGAAAAGGCACGTTTTAGGGAGCTAATTGGAGATTTAATTACCAGCAAACCTGCAGCATATTCACTTTAACACAGTCTGTTATTTCCTTGATTGAGGCAGCAGCAGTATCTATAAACCTGAGGTGGAACTACTCATAATGTAATTGAAATGTATCAGAGCGTGTCAGGACAAGCAGGTTTGATATGCATGGCAGTTCAGACTATACTTGATATTCGTTAGTCAACCCGAGGACGTGGCTGGCTTCTCACAAAGCCAATGTGAGGTGCGAGTTAATTACTTAAGAAGTTAAGGTGGTGGAGGGCGCAGCGTAGATATTTTGCAAATTAATCACGGTTTCTAATCCTGCTTGGTTTCTTCATCTGCACTGTTCGTTCCATCAGACATTTCATCACTGCTGTTGAAATATTTCACCTTTTTCTCCACCTTGGTGATCCGCTGTTTTAGTTTCAATTGGCCTGCATTGTACTCTGTTAGAAGACGGGCAAAACGGGTGTGCAGCATGTCCAAATTAGTTTCCAGGCGTTCCAGTTTCTCCTCCACATTCTTGCCCCCTGAACCTAGCTTTTCCTTCGACTCATCCAGGAGGCCCTCTTTAGTAAGAATCTCACGCCCTCGTGCCTCCAAGACCTTCTTTGCATCTGGATACTCAATCAGAGCTTCCATCAGATCATCTTTAGACAAGCAAAATAAATCAGAATATCCAATACTTCTAATATTGGCTGTCCGCCTGTTGCCCATTTTGCTACCCTCAATGTTCAGGATACTGATTTCACCAAAACAGCTCCCTGCAGTTAGTAGTGCAAATTGGGTTACACCATCATCAGCCACCACAGCCAACTTACCTTCTTTAATAATGTACATTTCTTTGCCAATGTCACCCTTCCTACATATGTAATCACCAGGGCTGAAAACCTGGGGGCGGAGCTTCAGTACCAGTTCAACTAGAAGCCCTGCTTCGCAATCTTGAAAGATTCTTACCTTTTTTAATGTCTCCAGGTGAACATTGATGGCGATCTCTGCACGGAGCTTATCTGGAAGGTTCTTGAGAACCTCCCGTTCATCCACTGTTTTTTTGTTTGTCCACAAATAGTCAAACCATTTTATTACTTTCCCTTCCATATCTCTGCTTACCTTGCGGAACTGCATGTAGTGTTTTATAGCATCAATTTTTGCCTGGAACTCTGCTCTATTAGCATTCATGTTGGATATCATGGATCCCACGTTACCAACAATGGTAGCAAAGATGAGAACACCAACCAGGAAATCAAAAATAACAAAGAGGTATTCTTCATCTATTACAGGAGCAGGGGTTTCTCCAATTGTGGTCAGGGTTAAAGTAGACCAGTACAGACAGTAAACATACTCCCTGGTGAGATACCCGTAATGAGGGTCGGTGACATTAGGATAAACCCATGTGTCACTCCCAAACCCAATTGACTTGGAGATAGCATAATAAATACAGGCATTCCAGTGAATGATAATCAGAATGTAGAGAACAAGGTTGAAGATTCTGAAGAGATTGGGGTAACTAGTTCGAGTCTCAGTCCGATCAAAGCACTCAAACATGCGTGGAAAGTGAAGCAATCTGTTGAAACGTATTTCAGGACGGTTGAGTCCTACTGCAATATAGGCCAGATCTGTGGGTAGTATGGAGATGACGTCAAGCTTAAACTGCATAGTACGTATATAGTTGTCCCGGAGCTTCTTTAAATCTTTCACCAGTAGACCCTGCTCAAGAAAGCCTAAAAAAGAGAAATGTTTTTACATTTGTGTTGGAAATCTCTGGTCATTTGTACTGAAATAATTTCATTTCTAATTTGACATGTTCTAAACACTTTATCCAGCTTAAAAAACAGAATGAAAAGACAAGAATTATCTCAATTAGAAGTAAATATGCAAATATATCAGTTGACATACATTTATTCTGTAGGCCAAGCATGATTTTCTCATTAAGGCTATACAAAACTAGTTGGTGGAGAATAATATGTGATCAACATTGGTGAGAGCCAACTGTGAACACCTATGGCTGCTCAGACTGTGTGGTTCCCTATAATTGCTGCCCTTAAGCCCTGAAAAAACATTTCTGCTGTGCTAACGAATGTCAAAATTCTCTGAAATGAAGCCTTGTCTATGTTGATGGCTAAATACCACTCTGTTGCATAGGCTGAGCTCCTACAAGTCAGCTTTTAGCACATTAATTAGACACACATGTAAGCACACAGTAGTCAACAGCCATAAACACTTCCTCACACACACAAAATAGACTAAGCATTGGCAGGAGCAATGCATAACTTCCTATATAATGAACAGGACCAGCATGGATAGTAGGAGTACATGTTTCGCATACTTGCAGAACAGTTAAAGTCTCCCGGCGGGTAGGAGCATACGTAAGTCTATCCTGAGTTCATTCTAGGGGATCAAGGGCTGCTGAAAGCACGCTAATACCTCTACTTACACGAGGCGTGCAAGCTAGCCACCCTATATGCTGTCTAACTTTCAGTATGGCGCCTGCCACGGTAAGCAGTTGCAGGACCCCAGAGAACATGTGTTCAGGTAAGTCACTGTGACATAATGCAACTGGGGGGGTTGTCTAGGGAGAAGAATTAAAAAGTCAAAAATAAAATGAGGTTTCATGCATAACAGATTATGCACACTGTTAGAAACTGGGTCTCTAGTCGGCAGAGGTTTGCACCCGGTCCCAGTAGAGACCACAATCCTAGTCAGGGTAGGTTAGATACACAACCTAAATTAAGCTGTGCTCACCTCTGGTAGCTTGGCACAGAGCCGGCAGGCTTAACTTAGAAGGCAATGTGTAAAGTATTTGTGCAACACTTAATTACAGTAACACCGTAAAAGACACCACAAAAAGGACTCAAAACAGAGAATATTTATCTGAGTAAAAGAAGACCAAAACAACAAGCATCCAATAAGTAGATCCTGAGGTATGCAATTTTTAAGATTTAGGTGAAAAAAGCACATAGAAGCACAAAGGGCGAACTGGGTTTATCTGGTCGCGCTAGACGGGGACAAAGTTACAAGTTCAAGCTGTCTGTGATGGTGCACGGACCGGGTACAGGGATCCACTTGGGCCCACTGAACACCATACCTTAAATCCTGGAGTGCTGTCTGTGTGGTGTTGCTTTGTGAGGCTTCACATCGCCTGGCATCAGTTCCAGTCCCTCTCACTGAAGGGCAAAAGTAACAGGCAGTAGGCCAACACAGCAAAGCAAGTAGCAAAGTGACAATCCATACTACAGCACAGCAAGCAATAGGCCAACACAGCAATTCTGTAGTTGAAGAATGGCAGACCCTCCGGGCAGCACAGCATTCCTTCTTCCTGGCAGAGTGTCCTTGGCTCCAGTATAAATCTGATTTGGTGGGGTTTGGGGATCAGTATTTTCTACTTTGGTGCCCTGGTTCTGGAAGGTGGGAGAATCTTCCAGAGGTAGGCCTTTGAAATGTACAGATGCCCTGCCTTCCCTTTCCTGGCTCCAAGCTAGCTGGAGTGACAATAGAGGATCATTAGGCCCTATTGTGGGTGGACAGGACAATTCTATTCATGTGTGAGGCAGTGCTAAACTCCGTCCCCCCATCAAGCCAGTTAATGGCCATTAAGACCCATTGCCCCCCATCAAGTCACACCTAATATCCCATTGTGTGTGGCTGGCTAGAAGGAATGCAGAGTCCAGCTGTCACCCAACCCAGATGTGTATTCAGAGGCAGGCACAAGCACAGAATTTTTAAAGTAAGAAAATGCAAACTTTTTAAAAGTGCCATTTTTAGACTTACCATTCAAAATCCAACTTCACCATAAATTGTGACTTTAAACTGTGAGTCCAGAGACACCAAATTCCACATTTCTCTATTTTCCCAATTGGGAGTTACACTTAAAGGGTGTTTTAAGATAATCCCAATGCTTTCCTATGTAGAGTAGGCCTAGAAACGGTGAAACACTAATTTAGCGTTTTTTTCACTACCTGGAAATGTTAAACTTAAAAGTACATGTCCAACTTTTTAAGTACACTTCACCCTGCCCTTGGGGCTAACTATGGCCTACGTTAGGGGTGACTTACATGTAATGAAAAGGAATGTTCTGGTCTTGCAAGTAGTTGCACTTTCCAGATCGAAAAGGCAGTTTAAAACTGCACACACAAGCTCTGCAGTGGCAAGCCTGGGACATGTTTAAAGTGCTACTGTAGTGGATGGCACAACCAGCTCTGTAGGCCCACTAGGAACATTTAATTTACAGGCCCTGGGTGTAGGAGGCTGGACTGGCTTGTAGTGAGTACCAAGGGGTACTTGCACCTTGCACCAGGCCCAGTTATCCCTTATTAGTGTATAGGGTGTCTAGCAGCATAGGCTGATAGATAATGGTAGCTTAGCAGAGCAGCTTAGGCTGAACTAGGAGACGAGTGAAGCTCCTACAGTACCACTAGTGTCATATGCACAATATCATAAGAAAACACAATACACAGATATACTAAAAATAAAGGTACTTTATTTTTATGACAATATGCCAAAAGTATCTCCGTGAGTACCCTCAGTATGAGGATAGCAAATATACACAAGATATATGTACACAATACCAAAATATGCAGTAATAGTATTAGAAAACACTGCAAACAATGTATAGTTACAATAGGATGCAATGGAGACACATAGGGATAGGGGCAACACAAACCATATACTCCAAAAGTGGAATGCGAACCACGAATGGACCCCAAACCTATGTGACCTTGTAGAGGGTCGCTGGGACTATTAGAAAATAGTAAGGGTTAGAAAAATAGTCCACCCCAAGACCCTGAAAAGGGAGTGCAAAGTGCACTAAAGTTCCCCAAAGGACATAGAAGTCGTGATAGGGGAATTCTGCAGGAAAGACACAAATCAGCAATGCAACAACGATGGATTTCCAGTCGAGGGTACCTGTGGAACAAGGGGACCAAGTCCAAAAGTCACAAGCAAGTCGGAGATGGGCAGATGCCCAGGAAATGCCAGCTGTGGGTGCAAAGAAGCTGCTACTGGACAGTAGAAGCTGAAGATTCTGCAGGAACGACAAGGGCTAGGAACTTCCCCTTTGGAGGATGGATTCCCCACGCCGTGGAAAGTTGTGCAGAAGTGTTTTCCTGAAGAAAGACCACCAACAAGCCTTGCTAGCTGCAAATCGTGCGGTTAGGGTTTTTAGATGCTGCTGTGGCCCAGGAGGGACCAGGATGTCGCCAATTGCGTCTGGGGACAGACGGGGCGTCGCGCAAGACAAGGAGCCCTCTCAGAAGCAGGCAGCACCCGCAGAAGTACCGGAACAGGCACTACGAAGAGGAGTGAAATGGTGCTCACCCGAAGTCGCACAAAGGAGTCCCACGTCGCCGGAGGACAACTTAGGAGGTCGTGCAATGCAGGTTAGAGTGCCGTGGACCCAGGCTGGACTGTGCACAAAGGATTTCCGCCGGAAGTGCATGGAGGCCGGAGTAGCTTCAAAAGTCGCGGTTCCCAGCAATGCAGTCTGGCGTGGGGAAGCAAGGACTTACCTCCACCAAACTTGGACTGAAGAGTCACTGGACTGTGGGAGTCACTTGGACAGAGTTGCTGGATTCAAGGGACCTCGCTCGTCGTGCTGAGAGGAGACCCAGGGTACCGGTGATGCAGTTCTTTGGTGCCTGCGGTTGCAGGGGGACGATTCCGTTGACCCACGGGAGATTTCTTCGGAGCTTCTAGTGCAGAGAGGAGGCAGACTACCCCCACAGCATGCACCACCAGGAAAACAGTTGAGAAGGCGGCAGGATCAGAGTTACAGAGTTGCAGTAGTCGTCTTTGCTACTTTGTTGCAGTTTTGCAGGCTTCCAGCGCAGTCAGCAGTCGATTCCTTGGCAGAAGGTGAAGAGAGAGATGCAGAGGAACTCGGTTGAGCTCTTGCATTCGTTATCTAAGGAATTCCCCAAAGCAGAGACCCTAAATAGCCAGAAAAGAGGGTTTGGCTACTTAGGAGAGAAGATAGGCTAGCAACACCTGAAGGAGCCTATCAGAAGGAGTCTCTGACGTCACCTGCTGGCACTGGCCACTCAGAACAGTCCAGTGTGCCAGCAGCACCTCTGTTTCCAAGATGGCAGAGGTCTGGAGCACACTGGAGGAGCTCTGGGCACCTCCCAGGGGAGGTACAGGTCAGGGGAGTGGTCACTCCCCTTTCCTTTGTCCAGTTTCGCGCCAGAGCAGGGCTAAGGGGTCCCTGAACCGGTGTAGACTGGCTTATGCAGAAATGGGCACCATGTGTGCCCATGAAACCATTTCCAGAGGCTGGGGGAGGCTACTCCTCCCCTGCCTTCACACCATTTTCCAAAGGGAGAGGGTGTAACACCCTCTCTCAGAGGAAGTCCTTTGTTCTGCCATCCTGGGCCAGGCCTGGCTGGACCCCAGGAGGGCAGAAGCCTGTCTGAGGGGCTGGCAGCAGCAGCAGCTGCTGCAGTGAAACCCCAGGAAAGGCAGTTTGGCAGTACCAGGGTCCGTGCTACAGACCACTGGGATCATGGGATTGTGCCAACTATGCCAGGATGGCATAGAGGGGGCAATTCCATGATCATAGACATGTTACATGGCCATATTCGGAGTTACCATTGTGAAGCTACATATAGGTAGTGACCTATATGTAGTGCACGTGTGTAATGGTGTCCCCGCACTCACAAAGTCCGGGGAATTGGCCCTGAACAATGTGGGGGCACCTTGGCTAGTGCCAGGGTGCCCACACACTAAGTAACTTACCACCCAACCTTTACCAGGTAAAGGTTAGACATATAGGTGACTTATAAGTTACTTAAGTGCAGTGTAAAATGGCTGTGAAATAACGTGGACGTTATTTCACTCAGGCTGCAGTGGCAGGCCTGTGTAAGAATTGTCAGAGCTCCCTATGGGTGGCAAAAGAAATGCTGCAGCCCATAGGGATCTCCTGGAACCCCAATACCCTGGGTACCTCAGTACCATATACTAGGGAATTATAAGGGTGTTCCAGTAAGCCAATATAAATTGGTAAAATTGGTCACTAGCCTGTTAGTGACAATTTGTAAAGAGAGAGCATAACCACTGAGGTTCTGGATAGCAGAGCCTCAGTGAGACAGTTAGTCATAACACAGGTAACACATTCAGGCACACTTATGAGCACTGGGGCCCTGGCTGGCAGGGTCCCAGTGACACATACAACTAAAACAGCATATATACAGTGAAAAATGGGGGTAACATGCCAGGCAAGATGGTACTTTCCTACACTGGGCACCTATAGTGCACTTCACTAGGGACTTACAAGTAAATTAAAGAGGCCAATTGTGGATAAGCCAATGTTGACATGTTTTAAGCAGGGGGCACATGCACTTTAGCACTGGTCAGCAGTGGTGAAGTGCCTAGAGTCCGAGAGCCAACAAAAATGAATTCATCAAAAAGTGGACGGAAAAGGCAAGGGGGGTGATTCTAACCCTGGCGGTCGGTGATAAAGCGGCAGCCAACCCGCCAACAGGCTCGCGGTCCAAAAAATGGAATTCTGACCCTGGCGGGAACCGCCAACACAGCCCGCCAACTTAACACTCCGACCGCCGCGGCGGTACAGACAAACAGCGCGGCGGTCACCGCCAACAGGCAGGCGGCAGACAATGTACCGCCCACAGTATCATAACTCACCAATCCGCCACCTTTTCCGGGGTGGGAGCCCCGCCGAAAAAAACACGGCGGAAACAGACTACGAACGGGAAAACGCTCACCTCTACGCACTCCACGAGGAAGGAGGACAGCATGGAACCCGAATTAAACATACTACCTGCTCTCGTCTACCTGCTCATCTACCACGAGTACGAACGCCGGCGCAGACGACAACGGTGAGTACTGCACCTACGACACACGGGAGGGGGGAGGAGGAAAGCTTACGGGCACACACATATGCGACCCCCCCAAACTATGTACACACCAATGCAGAGCAACAAGTCACAGTGACACCACCCAAACCCCCCTGATAAATGCAAAGACAGAATTACATTTTAAATAAAAATTTATGTACAAAATAGTCTCTGAAAAGTTTTGGCAACTAGCCAAAAAATCAATATCAAAATAAGTCTATATACAGTGCAATGGATAACCGAGGCAATCAGTCCTGCACATCAAAAGAAAATCGAAGTGTCCGTGGGCCAAAGTGTAACAACACAAGGGCAAAGCCCACACAGGAGACCTGAGTCCTCTGGAGAGAACACTGCAGGGGCATCTGATGAAAAAACTACAGGGACCTCAGGGGGAAGGGAAGGGGGGGGCACCACAGCCACATGAGTCCACGACGCCAGAACCACGAAGGGGCCACCATGCCTACTGTGCCATCCTGGGGAGTGCAAAGCCACAGTCTCTCAAGTCTCTACAGTAGGTGGGTTGCCTACTGTGCCATCCTGGGGAGTGCAAAGCCACAGTCTCTCAAGTCTCTACAGTAGGTTGGTTGCCCACTGTTCCATCCTGGGGAGTGCAAAGCCACAGTCTCTCAAGTCTCTACAGTAGGTGGGTTTCCCACTGTGCCATCCTGGGGAGTGCAAAGCCACAGTCTCTCAAGTCTCACAAGTGGGTGGGTTTCCCACTGTGCCATCCTGGGGAGTGCAAAGCCACAGTCTCTCAAGTCTCACAAGTGGGTGGGTTGCCCACTGTGCCATCCTGGGGAGTGCAAAGCCACAGTCTCTCAAGTGGATTACAGTCTCCACTGGTCAAGGAGGAGGCATGGTGGGCACAGTGAACCGTTAACAGTGCATGCAGGAAGGGCCCAGCGGAGCGGTGCTTGAGAAGAAGGGCCCAGCGGAGCGGTGCTAGAGTTGAAGGGCCCAGCGGAGCGGTGCTAGAGTGGAAGGGCCCAGCGGAGCGGTGCTTGACAGGCGGGGCCCAGCGGAGCGGTGCTTGAGAAGAAGGGCCCAGCGGAGCGGTGCTTGACAGGCGGGGCCCAGCGGAGCGGTGCTTGAGACGGCGGGGCCCAGCGGAGCGGTGCTTGACAGGAAGGGCCCAGCGGAGCGGTGCTTGACAGGAAGGGCCCAGCGGAGCGGTGCTTGACAGGCGGGGCCCAGCGGAGCGGTGCTTGAGACGGCGGGGCCCAGCGGAGCGGTGCATGACAGGAAGGGCCCAGCGGAGCGGTGCTTGAGAAGAAGGGCCCAGCGGAGCGGTGCTAGAGTTGAAGGGCCCAGCGGAGCGGTGCTTGACAGGCGGGGCCCAGCGGAGCGGTGCTTGAGACGGCGGGGCCCAGCGGAGCGGTGCTTGACAGGAAGGGCCCAGCGGAGCGGTGCTAGAGTTGAAGGGCCCAGCGGAGCGGTGCTTGAGATGGCGGGGCCCAGCGGAGCGGTGCTTGAGACGGCGGGGCCCAGCGGAGCGGTGCTAGAGTTGAAGGGCCCAGCGGAGCGGTGCTTTAGAAGAAGGGCCCAGCGGAGCGGTGCTTGACAGGCGGGGCCCAGCGGAGCGGTGCTTGAGACGGCGGGGCCCAGCGGAGCGGTGCTTGAGACGGCGGGGCCCAGAGGAGCGGTGCTTGAGAAGAAGGGCCCAGCGGAGCGGTGCTTGACAGGAAGGGCCCAGCGGAGCGGTGCTTGACAGGAAGGGCCCAGCAGAGCGGTGCTTGAGAAGAAGGGCCCAGCGGAGCGGTGCTAGAGTTGAAGGGCCCAGCGGAGCGGTGCTAGAGTTTAAGGGCCCAGCGGAGCGGTGCTTGAGACGGCGGGGCCCAGCGGAGCGGTGCTTGACAGGAAGGGCCCAGCGGAGCGGTGCTAGAGTTGAAGGGCCCAGCCGGGCGGTGCTTGAGACGGCGGGGCCCAGCGGAGCGGTGCTTGAGACGGCGGGGCCCAGCGGAGCGGTGCTTGACAGGAAGGGCCCAGCGGAGCGGTGCTTGAGAAGAAGGGCCCAGCGGAGCGGTGCTAGAGTTGAAGGGCCCAGCGGAGCGGTGCTAGAGTTGAAGGGCCCAGTGGAGCGGTGCTTGACAGGCGGGGCCCAGCGGAGCGGTGCTTGAGAAGAAGGGCCCAGCGGTGCTTGACAGGCGGGGCCCAGCGGAGCGGTGCTTGAGACGACGGGGCCCAGCGGAGCGGTGCTTGAGAAGAAGGGCCCAGCGGAGCGGTGCTTGACAGGAAGGGCCCAGCGGAGCGGTGCTTGACAGGAAGGGCCCAGCGGAGCGGTGCTTGACAGGAAGGGCCCAGCGGAGCGGTGCTTGAGAAGAAGGGCCCAGCGTAGCGGTGCTTGAGTTGAAGGGCCCAGCGGAGCGGTGCTAGAGTTGAAGGGCCCAGCGGAGCGGTGCTAGAGTTGAAGGGCCCAGCGGAGCGGTGCTTGAGAAGAAGGGCCCAGCGGAGCGGTGCTTGACAGGCGGGGCCCAGTGGAGCGGTGCTTAAGACGGCGGGGCCCAGCGGAGCGGTGCTTGAGATGGCGGGGCCCAGCGGAGCGGTGCTAGAGTTGAAGGGCCCAGCGGAGTGGTGCTTGAGAAGAAGGGCCCAGCGGAGCGGTGCTAGAGTTGAAGGGCTCAGCGGAGCGGTGCTAGAGTTGAAGGGCCCAGCGGAGCGGTGCTTGACAGGCGGGGCCCAGCGGAGCGGTGCTTGAGAAGAAGGGCCCAGCGGAGCGGTGCTTGACAGGCGGGGCCCAGTGGAGCGGTGCTTGAGACGGCGGGGCCCAGCGGAGCGGTGCTTGAGACGGCGGGGCCCAGCGGAGCGGTGCTTGAGACGGCGGGGCCCAGCGGAGCGGTGCTTGAGAAGAAGGGCCCAGCGGAGCGGTGCTTGACAGGAAGGGCCCAGCGGAGCGGTGCTAGACAGGAAGGGCCCAGCGGAGCGGTGCTAGAGTTGAAGGGCCCAGCGGAGCGGTGCTTGAGACGGCGGGGCCCAGTGGAGCGGTGCTTGAGACGGCGGGGCCCAGCGGAGCGGTGCTAGAGTTGAAGGACCCAGCGGAGCGGTGCTTGAGACGGCGTGGCCCTGTTCAGCGTTGCTCTTCTGCACGGCGGGGCCCTCTTCAGCGGTGCTCTTCTGCACGGCGGGGCCCTGTTCAGCGGTGCTCTTCTGCATGGCGGGGCCCTGTTCAGCGGTGCTCTTCTGCACGGCGGGGCCCTCTTCAGCGGTGCTCTTCTGCACGGCGGGGCCCTCTTCAGCGGTGCTCTTCTGCACGGCGGGGCCCTCTTCAGCGGTGCTCTTCTGCACAGCGGGGCCCTCTTCAGCGGTGCTCTTCTGCACGGCGGGGCCCTCTTCAGCGGTGCTCTTCTGCACGGCGGGGCCCTGTTCAGCGGTGCTCGTCCAGTAAGTGAAGGGAGCCAGACCTGGCCTGGACTCCCTGCTCAGTCGCCCTCCGAACGTGCTGTTGCTGGACCCTTCGGTGACGGAGTCCTGGGCCCTTTGTTTTTCTCCCTAACACCCGGGATGGGGCTTGTGGGCCCCTCCTGCTCTGCGCTCCTGCTGGCTGACTTATCCGCCCTGCTGCCCTTTCGCTCCTTAGATGGGGCTCTCGGGCCCTTGCCTCCCCTAGCTGTTGTGGCTGGTGAAGTGGGCGAACTTGGCTCCTTGGGGGCAGCCGTGTCAGTCCTCTCACGGCGGCCCTTTAGTTTCCGGGTCCTCTTGCCTGGGGGGGGGGGCTGGATGTCCCCTTGCTGCTGATTGAAGTGTCACTGCTGGGAAAGGGTGGACTCCAGAACCCATGCACCACAGTGACACTCGAATCTGGGCTGGTGGTGGCTGAGGTGCTCTTGGGACTCTTTGCAGATGGAGGGGGTGGGTCAGTGGAGGGAAAGAGGTCAAGATTAGCGAGGAAAACTTTCTTAGGACCAAGGTAAAAGGTAAGAGAAGTGGTGATGGGAGTGGAGGAAGAGGATGTGGTTGTAGGAGAGTCAGGTGTGCTGTCATTGGGTGCAGGTGCTTGTGCTGGAGGCTGTCGTGAGGTGGATGGCTGTTGGGTGGGTGTCTGCCTGCGTGTGTGTGTCTTGGAAGAGGGGGTGACAGACACAGTGGGAGAGGACACAGGGGACGTGTAAATGGTAGTGGGGTGGTGACTGCACGTGTGCGGACTGGACTGGAGGGTGTGCTGGTGATGGAAGCACTGGCTGATGGTGGTGTGCATGCAGGTGTGAGTGTAGACGTCACAGGGAGGGAGGAGGGAGACGAGGAGGAGGGGGACACAGAGGTGGTAGTGACTGTTGGAATGTCTGCATCTGGGTGTTGCTTGCGTGAATGCTTGTGGGTTCTGTGGTGCTTGTGTCTGGATGAGCTGCCCTTGGGTGTTGAGGTGTGTGCAGGCTGGTCTGATGGTGTGGATGGGATAGGCTGAGGAACAGGAGACAGAGACAGGCTGGAGGCAGTCAGAAGAGGGAGGCTGGAAACAGGGACAATGGCTGCCGTCAGTGCTGAGGCCAGAGCATTGAACGATCGTTGATGGGCAGCCTGACCCAAATGAATGCCCTCCAGGTAGGCATTGCTCTGATGCACCTCCCTTTCTACCCCCTGGATGGCATTCAAAAGGGTAGTCTGCCCAACAATGATGGTCCTCAGGAGGTCAATGACCTCCTCACTGAGGGCAGCAGGGGTAACAGGGGCAGGGGCTGAGGTGCCTGGGGCGAAGGAGACGCCCGCCTTCCTGGGCGAGTGGGCACGGATCGTAGGCTGAGGGGCTGCTGGGAGGGCGGGGCTGGTGCGCTGGGCGGCGGCTGTACCTGTAGAGGCGGGGGGCCCGGATGTTGCCGCGACCGCTAGGGAGCTCCCATCCGAGGACGTGTCGCTGTTGCTGGTGTCACCACCGGTCCCCGTTGTGGTGCTCCCCTCGCCCTCCGGATCACTGGTGCCCTCGGTGTCTGTTCCTGGTCCCACCGGGGCCTTGTGACTTGCAGCTCCCTCGTGCTCCGATGCCAATTCTCCTCCGCCTGATGATGCTAATGCACACATGCACAAGAAGATGAAGAAGAAGGGTGGGGGGAGAAAAACGAAGACCAGGTTGAGTGCATGCGATGTCAACACCGTTGGCGGAGAGGACAGACACAGGAGCCTCATGCACTAAGCCGCGCATTCGGGGTACACTACTCAGTACTTCTGACTAGGACAACAGGTCTAGAGACGACAATAGCGCACATGTGTGATGCTGGACCATCAATAGCTGTACTTGTCACCCTACAGAGGTGGGGGCCGGGAGCACAGGGCCATGCCTAAAGGAGAGGACTACACTACAGAAAGCGCCCTGGCCTAATGTCACCCACAACCCTCCTCCCCCACCCAGACGCCTCCACTGCGCAGAGAGATAGCAGAATGTGCTGATACTCACCCCCTTGTGTCTGCTGTGATGTCCTCAAGCGCCCATCCAAATCAGGGTAGGCCACCGCCAGGATCCGGGACATCAGGGGGGTCAGGGTACGACTGGCACCCCTCCTAGGTTGGGAGACCATCCCCAGCAGTGACTCGGTGGTCTTCCTGGTCCCATGGCGGATGTCCTCCCACCTCTTGCGGCAGTGGGTGGCCCCGTCTGACGTGGACCCCCAGGGCCCGGACGTCCTTGGCGATGGCACGCCAAATGTCCACTTTCTGATGGGCGCTGACCTATTTGACATGTACCGGGTGGGAAGGAAAAATCATCAATTTTCTGCATGTTAGATGCGATTGGCCCCCCCTCCCCAACCTTGGCATATGGCACATGCTCTCATCTGTCGTGCGTTGCACTCCTCATTCGCCCCCCACCCCACCAACTTACATCCACCCCACTCCACACAGGCATAGCCCATTCAATGTGCACCCAGTGTACTTACCTGTTGGTCTGGAGGACCGTAGAGTAATGCATACTGGGGGAGGACCCCATCCACAAGTTTCTCCAACTCTTCAGACGTGAAGGCAGGGGCCCTTTCCCCAGTCGCAGCAGCCATTGTCACTTCCAGACCGAGGTCACAGCAGCACTTGCAGTATAGGTCCTCTCCTGTGGATGATCAGGTCTCGAGTGATTAAGCAGATAGAAAATGGCGGTCACGCCCGCGGCGGTGCGTACAGCGACCGCCGGCGCACCTCGTCATTGGCTCCTGAAACCCATAGGCTTCAATGTTAGCCAATGCGGCTTCGGATAGCGGTCTTCGACCGCCTACCGCCACGGTGTGCCACGCCAGCCCATTGACCTCACATCCCATTGTCCCACTTCACAGGTCAGGCAGCCGCCATTTCAAGGGCCCACATGGCATAATTTGTACTGCGTCACACAGGCCTAGGCCTTGCATTGCCACACATACACGCCTTTCAATACATAGATAATCGTGTGCTATGCATGCAGTGGTGAACGTACCTGTGATTTGCTTGACTCTGTGCTCCATGCTGTCCTTCCTAGGCACCGTCCGCTGGGACTTGCGAGAAGAAGGATGAATCCTCGCGTGTACCGACCGCTGGTGGACCTGCCGACAATGGAAGAACGCCATATCATCCTACGATACCGCCTTGACCGAGCCACTATACATGAACTGTGTGCCCAGCTGGAGCCAGCCCTGATGTCCCCCATCCGCCAAACCACAGGAATTCCCCCTCTAGTGCAGGTTCTGTCAGTCCTCCATTTTTTGGCAAGTGGCTCATTCCAGACAACAGTGGCCATGTCATCTGGAATGTCTCAGCCTATGTTTTCAAAAATCTTGTCTAGAGTGTTGTCTGCCCTGACGAAACACATGCGGCGCTACATTGTATTCCCTGAGGAGGTTGATTTGGCCACTGTGAAGGTTGATTTTTATGCCCTTGGACATATCCCCAACATAATTGGTGCCATTGATGGGACCCATGTGGCTTTAGTACCCCCAAAAGACGATGAGCAGGTGTGCAGAAACAGGAAAAGTTACCATTCTATGAACGTCCAGGTGGTCTGTTTGGCTGACCAGTACATCTCCCATGTGAATGCCAAGTTCCCTGGGTCAGTGCATGACGCGTATGTGATGCGAAATAGCAGCATCCCTTATGTGATGGAACAGCTACAGAGACAACGTGTGTGGCTAATTGGTGACTCTGGTTACCCCAACCTGCTTTGGCTATTGACCCCAGTGAGGAATCCCCGGACCAGGGCAGAGGAACGGTACAATGAGGCCCATGGGCGAACTAGGAGGGTCATTGAAAGAACCTTTGGCCTCCTGAAGGCCAGGTTTAGGTCCCTGCATATGACAGGGGGATCCCTGATGTACTCACCAAAGAAGGTGTGCCAGATCATCGTGGCCTGCTGTATGCTTCACAATCTGGCATTGCGACGTCAGGTGCCTTTCCTGCAGGAGGATGGTCCAGATGGTGGTGTTGAAGCAGCTGTGGAGCCTGCGGAGAGTGAAGAGGAGGAAGACGAAGAGGACGACCCAGACAACAGGGACAGAGTTATCCAACAGTATTTTCAGTAGCACACAGGTAGGAATCACCCACGCCATTTAACATTTACTGAAAGCCCCCTGCATCTTTACTTTGTGTATTTCCCCCCAGTTCTTTTAAACTGATGTTTGATTTTCCCTTCCCTTTTCAGTGCTGTATGACCCACTGCGTGACTTCTGCTTGGTTAGCCCATGGACTAATGCTTATTGACATCGGTATGTTGTCATCACATAAATAACTGAACATTATTGATCAGTAATGTGTTATACATTTGTAAATAATACAGGCTGACTCCAGCATGATTTCAGTGCAATGAGTGATTTATTTTTAGTGCTAGATATTGGTACATGATATTAAAACGGTGATGGGTGAGGGTGGAGTTATGTCCATGGCAGAGTCCAGTTCTCGGTCGCACAGGTGCATTGTCCATATGCCTGTGGAAGGATGGAGCAGGGGCAGTTCAAGGATGGACAGGGTGACACTGTGGGACAGTGGAATGACATCCGGGGGGATATTAGGCTGGCGGGGGGCATGGCATCCTACTCTGTCTTCCTTTGAGATCTCAGGTTCCTCTTGCGGGGTGGTTGTTCTTCAGCAGGAGGTGGGGTTCTGGTGGGCCGTCGTTGTGTGGGGGCCTCCTGACCACTAGCGCCGGCGGAGGTGGTAGGCTGTTCCTGGCTAGTGACAGGGGCCCTTTGTGGTGCCACATGGTCCCGCAATGTGGTTTCTATACGGTTGAGGGCCTGGACTATGGTCCCCATAGCGGTAGCGATATTCCTGAGTTCATTGCTGAACCCCATGTAGCGTTCCTCCTGCTGTGCCTGGATCTCGGTGAACCTGGCCAGTACCGTCGCCATCGTCTCCTGGGAGTGATGGTATGCTCCCATGATGGTGGTGAGGGCCTCTTGGAGAGTCGGTTCCCTGGGCCTGTCCTCCCCCCCCTGTCGCACAGCAGCCCTCCCAGTTGCCCTGTTTCCCCGGGCCTCTGTCCCCTGGACGGTGTGCCCACTACCACTGCCCCCAGGTCCCTGTTGTTGTGGGGTGTTGGGTCAGCCTGGGTGCCCTGTAGTGGCGGACACACCGCTGATTGACCTGTCCTGGAGACAGAGGCATGGGCCCGCTGGGTGGGAGCTGTGCTTGTGTTCCCAGAGGGGGTTGGGTCTGCTGTGGCCTGTGTCTGTGTGTGGGGAACCGACTGTCCAGAGGTCCCCGATGGTCCGGGCTGGTCATCAGGTTCTAGGTCGACAGAGCTGCTGTCCTCGCTGGGGGCCTGTTCTGGGGGTGGGATGGACAAATCTGGACCCTCCGTGGTGGTGTGTTGGCGTTCGGGCCCTGCAGGGGTAAAGGAGTATGGTTATTGTTTCTGTGTGTGCCATGGCGTGCATTTTGAGTGCCCTTGGCCACCAGTGCTGGAATTCCCTTGTGCGAGGTGTTGTGAGGGTGTTGGGGGGGGGGGGGTGTATGGGTATGTGCAATGGTCATGCTTTGGTGGTGGCTGTCTATGGTTTGTGTTGGCATTCAGGGGTTGGTGTTGTTTAGGGTGGGTTGTGCTGGTGAGACATTGGCAGGGAGGTTGTGTGCTGGGGGGTTGAGATTGGGGGTGAGGGGGGGGTTGGCATGCTGGTGGTTGGGGGGGGGTGAAGTAGTTGAGATTCGACTTACCAGAGTCCATTCCTCCGTGCACTCCAGCGAGGCCATCAGGATGCAGGATGTTTACCACCTCTTGCTCCCATGCTGTGAATTGGGGTGGAGTGGGTGGGGGTCCGCCGCCAGTCTTCTGCACAGCGATGTTGTGTTGCGACACCATCGAGTGCACCTTCCCCCGTAGGTCGTTCCATCGCTTTCGGATATCTTCCAGATTTCTGGGATGCTGTCCCACAGCGTTGACCCTGTCTACGATCCTTTGCCATAGCTCAGCCTTCCTTGCTATAGTGGTGTGCTGCACCTGTGTGCCGAAGAGCTGGGGCTCAACCCTTATAATTTCCTCCACCATGACCCTGAGTTCTTGGTCCGAGAACCTGGGGTGTCTTTGGGGTCCCATGGGGTGGTGTGGATGAGGTGTGGGGTGGTGTTTGTGGTGATGTGCGTGGTGATATGTGGTGATGTGTGCGTAGATGTAGTGTGGGTGATGAAGTTGGGTTCCTGTGTGTGTTGGGGTTTTCTATCGCTGTGCTCGCTCTCTCTATCTCTATCTCTCTCGCCTTCTCTCCGATTTCCAACTAGTGGGGGTTTGTGGGTGATGTGGGTGTGTGTTTTATAGTTGATTGGATGTGTGGGAGTGTTGTTTGTATGTGTGTCAGGTGTGTGTATTTCAAATTGTCCAATGTGGCTGTGTTTTGGAGCTGTGTGTGTATTTTGAGTGCGGCGGTGTGTACCGCCAATGGAATACCGCGGTTGAAAGACCGCCGCGTGGATTCGTGGGTCAGAATGGCATGGGCGTGTTTGTGTTGGCGTGACGGTGGAGGTTTGGTCATCTCCAGTTTTCCGCGGCCCGCTGATGAGGCGGCCTTCCTTGGATGTCGGATTGTTGGCGGTTTCACAGTTGGTGGTCAGAATGACCGTGGCGGTTTACCCCGGCCGCAGCGGTAGAATGGCAGACTTCTGACCGGCGGTAAGGGCCTTTTACCGCCGAGGTCAGAATGACCCCCAAAGTCTGGGGATCACCCTGCAAAAAGTCTCATTTCCAACACGTACACAATAATTCCACTTCATAAAACTAAGATAATAGATACTGTTACTTTTATTTTGTAGACACTAACAAGCACCCACACACATATGCTTAACACATATATATTGTGTTTTGGTACCAGCAGCAGTGTGGCATTGGCAAGTGCAAGCATGAAAAGCAGATGAAGTCACACAGCAACATCGGTCCAAGCCTCTCCCACACACAGTCCTGATACAGCAAGTCTGACAGGAGTGCAGTATGCCAAGCTTCGCTGAAGTGTACAGCACTGGAAGAAGCAGGGCAAGACTGTACATATACTGAATAGCTGCCAACCGAGAGGCTCACAGTCACACATACATAGCACTGGCTGCAGGAGCAATCAATGACCTTACTCACAAAAACGTTTAGACTGGGATACGGCCCATGTAATGACCAGTGGCTGAGATTAACTCCAACATTCCATCCAACATCTCTTTTGTGCTCTTCAGTGCCAATCAAAGCAGGGCTTAGAGGGAAGGCAAGTGCTTCCAGTGAATCATATAAAGTGACAATGGAGGTTTCCAGTTGCCTCACAACTACTTAGACTTATGGTTCCTCGAATGTCAGTTTGCCCATTTCAATGCCTCTGACCGCAAGACACCTCCAGATGTGGAATCCTTCTCTGTCGTCCTTTCCCCGTAGACAACATCACAGACCCGAATGATACAGCTACTATGCTCTTAAAGATTTCCCTAAAAAGATACAAACTTAACCCTACAAGGGACTGATCTTAGCTCATCACGGCAGAATTCCCCAACACATTGCACTAGAACCATTTGCCTCGAGAAAGTATCATGTCTGCATACTACAAAGAGCAAAACACGTGTTGGGAATTGTACCTCAAAGGGTTAAACAAAAGACTCTAAAGAATAAAATCTACTGTTGACATTCACAGAATTTGGGCTGTTTATTTAAAATATACCGAATGACGTGCTTAACCCTATGTAACCTACTATCTGTTATAATGTAAAGGTGTGAGCATTCCACTATCTGCAAATAGTTAGTAAATTTGGGGTTCGGGGCTCTACCACTGTGCCTGGAATGATGATATATTTCTTGCATCCCCACTAAATACTTTGTGACATTAAAGTGATGAGCTGGGGTTTTTGATCCCTTTTTTCTAGCGGTTGGAGTGCACTGGAAACAGTAGTCTGGGCCATAGGTACGTGTGTTTAACTTGATTAAAAACACCCCTCATTGTATGTAACTGTGCCATGCAGTTACTCCATTTCAGTAACAGAACACTGGTATTATTACAGCCCAATTTCTTTATTTATTCTTGCAGAATTTGTATTTTTATTTTACGTTTAAGGGATGAAAGGCCACCAATGCTATGAGTAATTAGGCCAGGAAATGTATTATCTAAATGAGGTGTGTTGGATCATACAGTTTATTTAGGACCAATATTCTTTTGGCCTTTTCCTGTATACGCACGTTTCATTTTCTCTGTTCCATCACTGTGTGAGCAATGAGCAATAATAACTTCATGCACATATATGTTTTGATAAAAACGGTTGAATAACTAAAGCAAATTATTTCATTTTTACCGAAAGGCTCCCTAGGGCATTATAAGAGCACGAGGGAGAGAATTTAGCATTGCCTGGTGTGACTGTGTGTGAATGAGGCAAGTTTATTTCTGTGCATTCACTGACTCAGGGCCTGGGCCGGCTTTAGCGCTGGTGGGGCCCGGTGCAACAACTTTTTTTTACCCCCGATGATCTCCTTCTCCATTCATTCCTCTACTACCACCCTCCAGCAGTGCACCTCATACCTCCACAGCCTCTCTCTGACATACATGTATTTAATTTTTATAGTACTACTCATACTTCACTCAACTCAGTTCTGTGATGAGCATGGAACACGGTATTTACAGCAGGCACATTAACCCTCTGCTCTCCTCTTCGATTTACTTGCACCATTTTTTTTGGCTACCCCCTAATGAGGGAATGCCCCCTTGCATACATTATGCCTGGCACAGGCATATGTTGGTGCAAGGATTTACAAAGTGTCTCAATGCGTGCATTGCACCACTTTGTAAATATGTTACTGGGAAAATGCCAACTATGGCAGTGCTAAGGTGGCGCTAGGGGCTCATAAATATGCCCCAAAGTTATTTATAAACACAGTGCCCCCCACCAAAGTCAGTGCCGGGTGCAGCTGCATCAGACGCACCGCCTTAAAGCCAGCCCTTCTGAAGGCCAACCACTAAAAAAAAGAACATGGCTCGCAATCACATGCCATGCACTACGCCTTCCTGGTTTTCAAAAAGACATTATGATTGGCAAAGTGCGTGTCACAGTATGACATATTGCCAAACACAGATAAGGTTGCATGTAAAGAAGACGAGACAATTGATGACCTTGCACCGGCCAAAGACTGATAGGTGGTCGAAAACTTGAGGTGTTATTGCATGGCTGGTAAGACAAACTATTGTGGTGTTGTTGGCAATGAGATATTGTAATTTGGCAGTACATTAGGACTTATTGCCAGTCATGAATGCTTGTTTTGGATATCGCAAGTTGGAATCTTTCGAAGAGTATTTTGCTAACAACAGGTAAATGAATGCATAATTAGGATCCTTTCCACCCCTCCTCCTCGAATGCACTAGAGTCACAGAAATGTGGTCTTCAAGCCGCCTGCTTCTCCCGAAAACATTGCCCTGCAATGGAAGCACTACTTAGATGTACCATCACGCCTAATAACCAATAGAATGACAGTGAGAAAGAAATTCCTTTTGGCCGTATCCATATGTGAGCGACATTGTCTGAAATAAGTCGCTGAAGGAGGCTGAACCAAACAAGCCAATGGTTGAAGGAGACACGCAACACACACTTTGTATTATTTACAAGAGGTTTTGCAGACAGCTAAAGCTGTCAAGCTATTAGTATTTTTGTAAGTGGTCTAACAGACAGCTAAAGATATCAAGTCAGTCCTAACATGACTAACCAAGTTTTATTTGACAGGCGTTGCCTCGGCTGAGCCCCCCCCAACTTACTTGTGACTGAACCTCCGATCAATCCAAGGCCCTTTCAGTCTAAAGCTCTTTCGGATCCAGCTGCCCTGCCTCGAGACTCTGCCTCATGTCCTTCGTCTCTTTCTCTCTCTCACTCTTGCATCCTCTCTCGTGCTATCTCTTGGTTAGCTTTTTCCCTTTTCTCACTTCTCAAGCTTATTTCTTCTTTCACTCAGGCAAATTTTCACTTAAGTTATTTCTGTATGTCTCCCCATTTCTGTCATTGTTTAAAGCTATTTCCAGTTCTTTTGCTTTAACTTTTCTGCCTTCCACCCTGTTTTGTGCTTTTTGCTTTACATCTTTTCTGCTGTTTTTTTCTCTTTTGCTTGACCCCCTCTGTTTCAACTAGTTTCTGCTTTTGCTTTAGCTGTTTTGCTCTTTTTCTCTTTCGCCCGGTTTCCTGTCTGTTTTGCTCTTCTCTTACGCTCTTCTCTGCTCTCATTTTTGCTCTTCAGGTCAAACCCCTCCTCTATACGCTGTTGGCCCCTCCATTCCCTCCCTCAACTTTTTCCTGCCTTTAGACTCCCTGCATTCTTACCTGCTCTCCTGCATTTTTTCCCTCCCTGCAGTGCACCCCCGCCCACCGCCCCAAACATTCCCCCTTTCCTAGGACCTACTTAATGGTGCAAGATGTAGGTCGCCGGTGAGCAGGTATTTAAGTCCAGCCCTTCCGCTTACCTGTGACAAATCGTCCAACCAGTCCAAGCCCTTTTGTGACCCTGCTCTGCTGCCTCGAGCTTTTGCCTCATCTCATTCGGCTCACTCCCTCATGCTGTCTCTCACTCTCAAATCCACTGGGATTTGCAGGTAGGCCTCAGTAGCACAACAAAGCCAGAATCCCATGCCACAGGAGTTGCAGAGTGGAAGCTGGACTTTGAGTTGCAGAGTGCTGGGGCTTCTTGGAGCTTGAAGATCTCCCCGAGAAATAGTTCACAAACCTTGGTAAGAGCAGCAGTCGTGGTGGACAGGGGTTCCAGTGGCTGCAGCAAGGGCCCACCATCTCCCATGTTGGTCAGAAGACAAGTTGAACCCTAAAAGGACCACAGAACCACCACCTGTTTTGTAGAGCCTCTTGATGTCCGTGGGACAGCAGGATTCACTAGCCAGCCAGTCGTTGTTGCCTTAAGGTGCCAGCAGATGCAGGGGAGTGACTCCTTACCTCCAAGGAAGATTCCGTCTTGCTTTCTTGATGCAGAGTCCTTGTGACCATGGAGGATGCACACCATGGATGTTGCAGAAATCTTGCAGGAGCTGGAGAAACAATGTTGCAGTGGGAGCCATCCAGATTGGATACAGTCTTGTTTCAGTTCCTAAGGCAGACGAGCAGCAGTTCTGGAGGTCAGGAGCAGAAGATGTCTTACAGAGAGTTCCTTGTAGAGTCTTGCTTAATGAATCTGGGGACCAAACCTCAGGGCAGCCCTTAAGTAACCCTGAAAGGGAGTTGGACACTAGCTGCAGTGACCCACCTATCAGAGGGCGTTCAGGGACATCATCTGCCTGGTGTAACCGGTCAGATGCACCAAGGGGCCTCTGCACATCTTATTTCCAAGATGCAGAATCAAGCGGCCGCCAGGCATAGCTCTGTGCTCCTCCCTAGAGGAGGAGCTGGGTGGGGGTTAGTCACTCCCCTTTCCTTTGTGTGGTTTTGCACCAGAGCGGGAACCGGGGTTCCTTCACTGCTGCAAACCAGTTTGTGCAAGGAGGGCACCAAATGTGTCCTTCAACGCAGTCTGGTCGTGCTGAAAGGCCACCCCACTCCAACCCAGATACACCTAGTTCTAAAGCACAGGAAGTCACTCTTTCCTCTTAAAGGCAACCCTTTGTTCTGCCTTCCCCTGCTCGAGTCAGGCTCAGCAGCAGGAGGGCAGAACAGTGTCTGGGGGTCTGCAGCAGCACAGGCTGGCAGGCAGACCCTGCAAGACTGTTCAGGCAGATCTGGGGGGGTCCTCTAACGAACTCCCGGAGTACATGGTATCATGCAACTAACACTGGAATCTGTGTAGTTGCATGATTCTACCATGTTTGATACCAAACATGCCTAGGTTCAGTGAAGCTATTACGTAGTTGGACTACTCATGCTGACTAGTGTCCGCTACATACCTTTAAATGGCTTCCCCACATTTACAAAGCCCTGGAAATGTAGTCTGGGGTTTGTTGAGGCACTTCTGCTCATGCAGGGGTACCCTCACACACAGGACCATGCACCCTGCCCTTTGGCTGAAGGGCCTACTATAGGGGCGACATACAATGTCCAGGTGCAGTGACCGCAATATAAGGCAAGCCTTATGTCTAAAGTGAAAGGTGCATGCACCATTTCATGCAGGCAGCAGTGGCAGGCCTGCAGGCACAGTTTGCATGGGCTCCCATGGGTGGCGTAATACATGCTGCAGCCCATGGGGGTACTCCTGGTGTACCGATACCCTGGGTACCCAAGTACCATATACTAGGGACTTACATAGGTGCACCAGTATGCCAGTTGTGGGGTGTAAAAGCTACCATGCAACTACATTTAGAGGAGAAAGCACAGACACTGGGGTCCTGATTAGCAGGATCCCAGTGTACTACAGTCTAAACACACTGACACCAGGCAGAAAGTGGAGGTAACTATGCTAGAAATATGCTACTTTTCTACATAACCATCCCTGAAATAAAAGAGGATAAGACTGGCCTTACCCAGGTGAGTTTTCATTTTCCAAGTGGAAATATCTTGAAAGTCCATCTGCATTGGCATGCAGTCAATGTTCCACTGAAAAGTGTATCCCCTGTGAGGAAATGGACCACCTCAAGAGTTTGGGATTTTCACCCTTCATCTGTTTAAGCCACAAGGGGGGCTTGTGGTCTGTCTGAACAATGAAGTGAGTGCCAAGCAGGTATGGCCTCACCTTCTTCAGAGCCCAGACCACAGCAAAGGCCTCCCTCTCAACAGCTCACCAATGCTTCTCTCCGCTGGGTAAACCTTCTGCTGATAAAAGCTAGTGGTTGATCCTGTCCCTCTTCATAGTACTGCTACTATTCCTATTTCTAAAGCATCTGTCCGGACCATGAATTGTTTTGAGTAGTCAGACCTTTTAAGAATTGGAGCTGCGCACATTTCCTTTTTCAGGGCATCAAAGCCCTCTTGACAGCTAACTGTCCATGGTACCTTTTTAGGCATCTTTTTGGAGGTGAGATCATTCAAGGGCCTCACAAAGGAGCCATACCCTTTTACAAATCTCCTGTAATACCCAGTCAGGCCCAGAAAAGCTCTGACCTGAGTCTGAGTAGTTGGGGCAACCCAATCCATGATGGTTTGGATTTTGCTCAAGGGTTGAACTTGTCCTCCATCTACCAAGCAGCCCAAGTAAACCACTTTGCTCTTCCCTATCTGGCATTTGGTCGCCTTGATAGTGAGGCCTGCCTTTTTCAAGGCCTCAAGTACACTCCTGAGGTGGACCAGGTAAACCTTCCAGGTGGAGCTGAAGATAGCAATGTCATCTAGATATGCTGCACTAAAGACTTCCGGGTTGGCCAGAACTTAATTCACCAACCTCTGGAATGTGGGAGGTGCATTTTTCAAACCGAAGGACATCACTGTGAAGTGATAATGCCCACCAGGAGTGTAAAATGTTGTTTTAGGTTTAGCAGCATCAGTTAATTTGATCTGCCAATAGCCTGCAGTCAAATCAAAAGTGCTGTGATACTTTGCTGCAGCCAGAGTATCAATCAACTCATCTGCCCTGAAGGTAGGATGGGCATCAGTCTTATTGATTGCATTGTAGCCTCTGTAGTCTACACAAAACCTCATCTCTCTCTTTCCACCAGGGAATTAAGTTTTGGCACAAGTACTACAGGAAAAGCCCAAGGGCTGTCTGAAGGCTCAATAACCCCCAACTCAAACATCTTTTGGACCTCTGCCCTGATGCAATCGTTGACATGGTTAGGCTGCCTGAAGATTTTACTTTTAACAGGTAGAATATCACCTGTGTCCACACCATGAGTACACTAGGTTGTCTGACTGGGTGTCAGGGAAAAGAGTTCCGAGGACTGACTAAGAACTTGTCTGCAGTCAGCTTGTTGCTGTTCAGAGGGGCAATCAGCAAAGACTACCCCATCCACTCAACCATCAACAGGGCTGTGGAGAAAAGGCCACAGAGAGGGTCACTTTCTGCCTACTGCCCTTCATCAGTGGCCATGAGCACACTCATGTCGGCCCTGTCAAAATAAGGTTTTAGGTGCTTCATATGAAGCACCCTGTGGGGGCTTTTAGGAGTGCGCAGGTCAGTTAAATAGGTGACCTCATCTTTCTTTTCCACAATTGTGTGA
This sequence comes from Pleurodeles waltl, assembly GCF_031143425.1. NCBI lineage: Eukaryota > Metazoa > Chordata > Amphibia > Caudata > Salamandridae > Pleurodeles > Pleurodeles waltl. The sequence goes on along the minus strand of NC_090438.1, from coordinate 483,843,623 downwards.
GGACCACTCCATTTGTCTTAGAGTGCCGTGGGAGCCACAGGCTCCAGGACCCACACTTTCCATCCTAGCTGGTAAACAGCCAGCACAGCATTTTGGTCGTGTCATTGGTTTTACAGCTCTTCGCTAGCCTCAGGGTTTTTGGTGGCCTTCTTCATGTACTCTGCCATGCGAGAACACAGGCCTCTCTGTAGGCAAAAAAAAGGGCAAGTTAGTAAGACATTCCATCTTCTTTTGAGTGTTTCTAAGAGTCCCATGGTCATACCTTTCAGGATTTTGTTGAATCTTTCAACAAACCCATTTCCTTGTGAATGATATGGAGTGGTGAATTTGTAGGTTACACCATATTCCTTCCACATTGCTTTGAGGTATCCAGACACAAAGTTTCCACCTCTGTCAGATACAACCTCCATAGGAAAACCCACCCTGGAAAATATTCCCAGAAGGGCATTGGCCACTGCATGAGTTGTAGTGGCCCTAAGGGAAATGGCTTCTGGGTACCTGGTGGAATGGTCCACGGCCACCAGAATGGATACGTTCCCAGTGGCTGTAGAAGGATCAAGGGGAACAGCAATGCCAATCCCTACCATTTCAAAGGAAACTCCAACCACTGTCAGTGGGATTAAAGGGGCCTTGGTAGGGCTACCTGAATTGCCACTGGCATGGCAGGTGACACAGGAGTGACAAAACTCCTAGGTGTCTTCAGACATGTAAGGCCAGTGAAAGTGTGGGAAAAGTGTGTCTCAAGTCTTTCTTTGCCCAATATGTCCTGAAAGGGGGATTTTATGTGCCAGGATCAATAAGAGCTCCCTGAACGTCTGAGGTGAGATCAACCTCCTGGTAACACCAGGCTTGGGTCTCTAGCCTCAGAGTAAAGGAGACCATTCTCCCAGAAAATCCTGTGGGATCCACTGACATCACATGCCTCTTCAGCAGCAGCCTGCTGTCTGATGCGTTCAAGCGAGGGGCAGGATTGCTGCCCAAGACTCAGTTCCTCCCTGGAGGGTCCTCCTGCACCCAAGAGCTCTGCCATGGCAAGCCCAAGCTCCTCTGGTGGAGGCTCCTCACAGGGGGCAAGAGCATCGCTCTGAGGAGACTGATCCTCACATGAGGTCTGGAAAGAAGGTAGCTTTTTACCCTTCCTGTCTCTCTTCTTTTGAGCTGGCTGGGCCATTATGCCAGTCTCCAGTGCTCCTTGGTTTCCCTGTTTCCTGACCTGTGTTCTTGTAGCCACAAATACACTCTCATGGATGCCCAGCATTGCTGCATGGGCTTCTAACTCCACTTCACCCTAGACTGAAGTCTCCAAATCATTGCCCATAAGACATTCCACACAAACAGAAGAGGACACTACAACTTTGTTAGGGCCAGTAACCCCCTCCCCCCCACTAGCTAAAGTTAACAACTGCCATGAGGTGGCTTTTTGCAATATTATCCACAATGGTTACTTGGTAATTTTGCTCAAGTAGGATTTGCTCAGGTGACACCAGTTTTACAGTCACCATCATGACACCTGTGCCTGTGTCCCAGTAAGCTTCTGCCTCAATCCCATTTTTGTGGGGGTACTGCCTGTATTTCATCATATTAGGAGGTCAAGCAGGCAGCGTGGCAAGGTCAAGGTCACCCTCTGTTGTTAGGACAGTGTCAATGGTTTCTCTGAATAGGCACAAGTCCACACTGCAGTACCCAAGGTAAACCCAGCTACACCTCAGTTGTGGTACTACTACCAGTGCTATTGTTAGTGGCACTAGGAGGAGTAGTAGTATTCTTGATGCTTTCCTTAGGACAGTCGCTGTCACCTCTCCTATGGCCTGTTTCCTTACCCAAAAAGCACCAGGGCTTCTTGTTAGAAAAGGAGGAAGATTTGGACCCATCCCAGAAGAAGTTTGTGGGCCTTTAGTGTGTCTTTCTTCTTATAATTAGTTTTTCCCTCTACTTCTCCTGGGACTTAGAAGCATTCTTTTTCTTCAGATTACCCCCACCATGAGTTTTCTTACCCATCCTGGTGCAAACCCATTTGTCTGCCTTTGTTCCCAGTTCTTCAGGAAAGGTCAGATCTGAGTCCACCAGGTATTGGTGCAGTTTGTCAGACACAAAGCTATTAAGGATTTGCTCTCTCATGATCAGATTGTACAATCCTTTATAGTCATGCACATTACTACCATTTAACCAACCTTCCAGAGCCCTATCTGCATAGTCCACAAAGTCTTCCCAGTCTTGAGAGGACTCCTTCTGTGTTTCCCTGAAATTAATCCTATACTCCTCAGTGGTGAGCCCAAACCCATCAATCAGAACTTCTTTCAAGTCCTGGTAGTTGCCCTCATCCTCTTCTCTAACTGCCAAAATTCATCTCTATGTTTGTTTGCAAAGGAGAGCCAGAGAATAGCTGCTCACTGCTTCTGAGAGACCGTCTGGATTTTACAGGCCCTCTCTAAAACAGAAATCCACTTATGGATGTTATCCCCAGACTTTAAGGAGGGACTATCCTGCTGAGAATCCTACAATCAAAATGGTCTTGCCTGACTCTGGACTCTCTAATGCTATCACCATGGGGATCTAACCTCACCTTCTTTCTTTCCCTTTCCATATCTAGGGCCTCTCTCTCAAGAGCTAGCTGCTGCTTTTTCAACTTGAGTTTGACTTTCTCAAGATTCAGCAAGCTGATTCCCCTTTCTAAGGAATCCTCTTCTGAGCTAGAGTGAATGCAACCAGCAGAAGATGATGAGGCAAGGGACGATAAGAATGAGGAAGATCTTGGAAAACCCTTTGACCATCCCAGGGGGAGAAAAAGTGGGCCTACTACTGCAACCCACCTTTGCACTACCAGTACTGCTCCCTGCAGGTCCAAGGTTCTCTCCAGAATCCTCAAAGGCATGTCAAGTGTGGTTAGATGAGGTACCAGGTACCTCTTTGTCCAGGGCTGGTGGTTCACCCTCCTCATCTAGCTCTCTCTCCCTGTCAGGGTTCTGGATGTCATCCTGGATGAGCATCCTAAATAGTGTGGATGTGGTAGGGTTGCTATTTGTCTTTAGTTTTCTAGCTGTAGACAGGGTCCTATGTTCCTGGAACTTAAGAAACCCATACCTAGACTCTTGTGCATGATCAGTTTCCCCAACTAAAGACATTGTACTAGAGTAGTGTGTACCTAGCCTACTCTAGAGTTCTAAACTCTTAAAGATTTGGAGAAAGGGCTATTCTTGACCCCTGACAACGCAAGCCAAAAGTTCAGAAGTACCTGAATGTTATAAGTACAGTATGTACCCAAGTCAGTAGTGACCTTTATTATGGAAAGTCACTGGTGACCAAGTGGTAAAGCAATGTAAGTGTTTTATCCTAGCACTGCACCACCAATGTAGGAGGCTGGCTCAGTTTATGGTGTACACCTATAGTGTGGCAACCTATACTGAGCCCAGGCAACCCTTATTGATAGTATTTCGGTGTCTAGATAACCAAAGCTCTCTAGGGGTAGATGTGGAGACCAGCTCAGGCTTATCAAGGGGTAGTGTACAGCACTTACAATACCACAGTAGTCAGACAGTGATGTTCACACAAGAAATAAGCACATCATGTGTTACAAAAATACAGGATTCTTAATTATCACACTAGTACTATCCTAACATTGGTATATCTCCACTTGGAGATATCTATATAAAATATACAAGTAGAAACACAGTAAAAGCATAGGAATACATGGAGCCCTATGGGGGGAGGGCAAACCACATACTAAGAAAGTGGTATAAGAATGTAGGTGCCCAACCAAGGTAAGTGTGTTAGAATTCCAAGGGCTTGGGGAATTAGGAATTACCAGAGGTAAGTATCAGAAATCCCACAGGCACCCAAGTGCAGAGTAGTTATTGAGCCGGGTGTCCCATGGGCTAACACAGGACCATTGCAATTGGAATTATTAGGATTCAGGACCCTTCCCACAGGACCCTGAAATTTCACTCTAATAAGATCTTGAAGGTTTCTGGTGGAAATCTCTTCTTTCTTCTCCCTTACATTCAGACAACTGAAAATCTATGTCTAACACCAAATCTATCAGGGCCGATATTTCTGTGGATTTGTTGGTAATTTGGGCTGATGTGTCCTTCACCTCATTGCACAGTCCTCTGTATAAGAGAGCTAGTCCTTTGTTGTCAGGCCAATTCGTTTATACGATTAACTTATAAAATGCGCTAAATCGGCCACCAGATCTCTGTTTCCTTGTCATAGCTCCATTAGCTCATTATCTGTGGCCTGGGATACTGTTCTTCTATCACAAATTCTTATTATTAGAAAGTCTGCCATAAAATGTTCATACAGAAATGGGTAATTCCTAGAAACTATGGGCATGGACCATTTTGCTGCATCTCCACTCAAATATTACAGAACAAAGGCCACCAAGAACTGAGCATCTGGGAACAATGCAGTACAACACACAAAATGTAAGGAATATTGAGTAAAAAAATGTGTGCCTGCTGAGGGTCTTCACTAAACCTTTCAGGAGGGGCAAGTGTAATAAGTGGTTATACAGTGTGAATGACTTGTGTCACAGCCCGTTGTTCACGTATTGAAGATGAAAGTTCTGACAGGGACAAGGGAGTGAACGCTGCAATCAATCAATTCACCTTCAGAGTTAGTGTATGAATCTGTTGGCATGAAACTACTATGTCTTGTCTAATGTTCTTATTTTCCTCTCATACCGCTGCTAATTCTCTCTGAATCCCTTCTAGCATTTCTCCTAAGGATATTAAACTAAAGCTTTCTGCCATTCTGCTCAGGTGGAAGAACTTGGGCATTTCAATCTGTTAGATACCTCAGTTCTTCCACGGAAGCAGAATCGATGTAGGTTCCCAATGCCCTCCATCAGAAGGTATTCACCAGAATCTCAGCCTGACTACACCCAAAGGGGGGAAAGGGGAATAGGATAAGAAGAGACAACTCCTGATCCGCTAGGTATTCTCTGATCTGTTCAATCTGCTACTCTAACTTGTTCACCACATGAGTGTGGTAGCGTTTAATGTGAAAGCATACCTAATGAATCCAATTAATAGCACTTATTCTAGTTACAATTAAGTTCTGTAATCTAAGTAGCTTGCTAACACATACCATACAATCAGGAGACCCATACCTCCCTTCTATAAGAATTCCCAATAGTAAATATTGCTGTAGATTTCACACATAAATGCAGTTCAAATCTATGACTCTCCTCAAGTCCTTAGTGATTAAACAATAACTACATACAATGTTTCTTACTCAATTTTTTCGCAGTCGGTGTGACTGGTAGCATACTTCAACTTTCTGTTTCTTAGTTCATGGAAATACATAAAGACTAACCGATGTTTCAGTATTCTCTCAGGAACTCTCAGGAACAGAACAAATGAAGGAACGGGGAAGGAAAAGAAAAGGAAAGACAGCCTGAAGGGAATTTCAAGGGAGGGCAGGCAAAAACACTAGAGAAAACAATGCAGTACAAGAACGTTAGTCTCTTACTGACTTTGTCTGTAAAGTTGGATTCATCTAGATGATGCTGTCTCTTCATGCATTAGAGTTAACTCAGTTGGCTGACACAAGCAAACACACTACCCAGACACTGCTCTCTTCCTCACTTGGAGCAAGGAATGCTCAATCGGAAATATGGAGGCCGCGGAAAACTGAGGCACTACACTCTCGATGACTGATAGCCATGAACCTTGATGGTTCACACTGTGACAACAGGAAATCAGGAGACAGGGAGCTGAAGAAGAACAGGCTAATCTCTTTAGGTTCTCAAATTGAAGTGCGCAGAGAAAGGATGGCGCTGCTGTGATAAGAGGTCAAAGCTCGCAAGATTTAATTCAAGAGATTTCAGTTTATGGAGCTAAAACAGCGACCATCTTATAGTGTCTCAGTTTGCCTTTCTTGCTCAATAACAAACTTCAGTGATTAACCAACATGAGTTTTGTTATCAGTTTGTATTTCAGACAATAACCATACACACTCACGCTAAGACTTATTAAGGCAAGGTTTGCTTATTCCTGACACCTACTTCATATATCTGCTACTCGTCAATGCGCAGCGGGCACACTTCTGGCATTGCAAAGGCACACCAAGGCAAGCTTGTCTGTGTCCATGCCTGGACTGCACCCAGCACCATGAACCATGGCCCAATGCCCCCCCACCAGAGATACACTGTGGCACTTCTCCGCTCACTCAACCTCTGACACCTCTCCCCCTGCTGCACCACACACCACAGTCACAACCTTCACCAGCACCCACTGCTGCTTCAACTCCAGCTACCAACTCTAATCAAGCCCTCAAAACAGTTCTCCCACACAACACATCACACAAGAGCAAACCAACACCCCAAAACTCACTCTTGTGCATGCTACTCAACACCCACTCACTCAGCAGTCATGCAATCAAAATCTGGAACTTGTTGAGCAACCACACACTGGACGTCCTCTTCCTCATGGAAACCTGGCTCAGCCATACCTTGGCACTCAATATTACAACAGCAATTCCAGGAGGCTATAAGACTGTATGACAGGATCAACATCAGAAGCCAGGAGGGGGACTCATGATCATCTACAAAGAGGCCATTGTCTACTCAACAACCACGGAGAATGCTACTCTGTTGATGGAACATCTGCACTTCAAGCTTCAAATCTCTAAAAACTTCACCCTTAAGGAACCCTCATGTACCGATCACTGGGACCTAAAGCCTCCTTCATCAACCACATCACAGACTTTATCACCCCCTTCACCATAGACTCCAAAGACTTCATATTCTTCAGGGACCTCAACCTCCACCAGGTAGAGAGAACTGACCCAGGCTTCTCAGCACTCCTAAAAAAAACCTGAACAACTTCACAGAAACCACACATATCACCGGACACACAGTGGACCTCCAAAGACATCAAGTTTAGCTTCACCTTACTCCTTACATAGACAAAGCACGCCATCACCCACTTCTAAATCAGCACACTGCTGACCAAAGTAGCCACCAACATCTGCCTACCTAGCCACAGCTGGAGCAAAATCTCAGAAGCAGACTGCCTCATTAGCCTCCACACAGACTTACCCAGCCATGCGAACAACATCAACAAGGACATTGACAAATGTAACAGCTAAATCAAGAACTGCACAGACTCCCTCTCACCTATCAAACTCAACAAACAGAGAAGATCCAATAAGCAAGTCAGCTGGTACTCAAGGGACCTTCAGGACACCAAAAGACACAGTAAACGACTAGAGAGAAAATGGAGGCCCAACCATGATGACACTGACAGAGCCTCCTTCAAAGCTGCACTCAGATGATACCACCAACAACTTGGAGAAACCAAGAAAAGAACACAAGCTGGATGCTTCAAAGGGAGCTCTATGAGCAGCAAGTAAATCTTCTTGCTCATCAAAGACTTCATTAGACCTATGACCTCTGTCAACAGTATCACGCCCTCTGAGGAACTCTTTGACAATCTGTCCACCTTGTTCCACAGCAAGATCACAAACATCTATAGCAACTTCTCCCCCCAACCAGATCCAAGCTAACTCTTCACCAACCTGTCATCACCAATCATGACACCCACCAGATCAGATTAAAGACCTTCACTGGGGAGGGAACAGCTGAAATCATAGAGATCATCCACTGCAAGTCATTATCAGACCTGTGAACCCACCACATCTATAACTTTGGTGCATCACAGATGAGCAGACCACTCACTCACATCATGACCACCTCCATCACCTCTACCAACTTCTCAGAAGCCTGGAAGCATGCAGCTGTCAAAGCCCTCCTAAAGAAACCTTCAGCCAACCCCAGCCAACTGGCCACAGTCTGACCTATGTCCCTACTTCCTTACCCAGCATAATAACTCAAAAAGGCCATAAACAAACAACTCAAAAGCCACCTCGAACTCCACCACCTACTGGACAGAAAGAACTACTGTATAGAAGCTGCACTGATCTCAGTCACTGATAGTATCAGGACCATCCTTGACCGAGGAGAAATAGCCACCCTCATCCTGCTCGACCTCTCTGTGGCTTTTGACACAGTCTTTCACAACACATACATCAGAAGACTCCATGACTGCAGTATCCATGGGCCAGTGCTGAACTGGATATGCTCCTTCATTACAAGGAAGACTCTATAGTCAGTCTGCCACCCTTTATATCCGAGGCCAAGAAACTGGTATGCAGAGTCCCCCAGGGTTTACCCCTCAGCCGAACCCTTTTCAATGTCTAAATGGCACCACCCGACAACATCATCAGGCCCAATGCATCACCATCATTTCATATGTAGATGACACACAACTCATCCTTGCCCTAACTTACAAGACACTCACCTCCAGAACCAACTTCACCAGCTGTATGACTCTGGTAGCAAAAGGGATGAGAACCAACTGTTTGAAACTGAAATCTGACAAGACTGAAGTACCAGTCTTTTGAAACAAGAGCTACCCAGGGGACGCCACCTGGCGACTGACTGAACTGAGACCTACATCAACACCCACCAAGCTTGCCAGAAATCTGGGCATCAACATCAACGATAAGTTGAACATGATGGTACAAATTACCACAGCGAGCTTCGCTTGCTACCACATCCTACAAATGCTATGATAAATCTTCAAGTGGCTCCCACAGAACACCAGACAACTGTTATGCAAGTAATCATTACAAGTTGACTCAACCACAGCAATTTACTATATGCCAGAATTTCCAAGCAACTCCTGAACAGATTTCAGGCGATCTAGATGGACGCTTCAAGACTCATGCTCAACCTTCCTCACCGCACCCTCATCACCCTTCACCTCATGCAGCTATACTGGCTCCCCATTCACAAACGCTACCAATTCAAACTACGTGCGCACACCTACAAAATCTTACACAACACAAGACCCTCATACCTCACCAGCTGCATACACATCCACGACCCAACCAGCTACCTATGCTCAGCATCATTCTCTCTCGCACAAACACTCTGAATTCACAGAAGCAGAGCAGGTATTCGCTCATTCTCTTAGATTGCACCCAAAGCATGGAACGACCTCCCACAACACATCAGAGCCTCCTTCTCGCTCCTTAAGTTTCACAAGAAGCTGAAGACCTGATTCTTCAAATAATTCTAAGGGGACTACATGCCTATATACCTATTCAAGCACCTAGATACCCTTGTGGATGATTAGTGCCCTCTACACATCAACATAGCAACATAATATGTCATAACATTGCCTGTCAGGGATTCACACTAAAATGTACTTCGGGTACAGCCAGCTCTTTTCTCTTTAATTTAAGGAATATAGTTTCCTGTTATGAAAAGCATGTAAAAAGTATTTGAATCAAAAGTAGTTTTCTAGATTGGGCCTTCATACATTTATATTCTAGCCTACATCAGAGAATGTGTCCTGTTTGTACCTTAGCTGGTGATTCCAGCATAGTACTATTAGCTTCCCTGATGCTTCCCTGGAGCATGCAGTAATATTAAAATGATAATGCTAAACTTAATCAGTAATTGAAATTAACACTGAATAGTCTAACATTTGATTGGTGGCAAAGGATTGTTTTTCTCTAAGAGGAGGAATTAGTCAGAGAAGGGGTTGCTTTTTGATGCTCTGGATTAGGAGCAAAGAAAAACTTTACATATGATGACCCCATAGTATTACAGTTTCCACAACTTTAGAGACTTGTATTATCTTATGAAAGTGCATATTCAACATATAACCTTGGCTATGTATGCTTTTTTATTCAACTGTAGAACATCCTACGCTGCCCACAATTCTACACAATTTAAAGATATCTCTTGACAAAGACATATACAAGTGGATATTAAAATCTTTCAGGACGAGTCCCTGAGTGTTGTTGTCTAGTAATGGCTTAAATAGGATACACTTGGGTCTAATTTTGAAGCCTACTGGGCAATTGTAAGTTGTATCAAATCATATTCATGCAAGTCTGGCATTATGTTAGATGTTTACGACTTAAGGTTTTTAGGCAGTCAGACTTGGACATCCTGGACAGCAAGTAACTGAAAATGACAGCCACATATACTCTGTTTCCATGGTGATATTGATATGCCCAGTTCTTCTTGGCAAGTCATAAAGTGGTATGAGATGTTAACTGTCAATTATACACTACTACAGTGAATGTGTTCATAAACTTTGTGGCGGTGCTTGTGAAGTAGATTTGCATAGATTACTGTACATGGAAATAAAGTTAATGTGAGGCAGCAAAAAAGGGAATTGGGGACCCATGTACAGTTCCATTGGAAACAAATGTTAAAAGTGGTAGTAAACAGAAGTTCAGTGAGTGTTAATAGGTATCTGTTCAGATTCCCCACTAGCCAGAGCCGTCTTTGAGCTATTATGGTGTCAGTAACAGATGAACCATTTGGAAGCACTGAAGCTATTAGAGATGCTGGGACTTCTGTTTTTTTTCTCCATATTTCCAGCTGCCTCCCACACAACCTCCACCTTTCTACATTCCTAAGAGTTTTCATTTTTTTCTATACATGACCTCTGGCTAAGGCTACTGAGCTCTTGCCTTAGCTCATGCAGACACGAGATACAATTATAGCGAGGAGTAATACTCAGCAATGATGGTCGTTAGTGGAGATTGGTTTGGCAAAGATGGCTTCTTTGAGAAGGGATGCTCTGGCAACACCAATCAGGAATGAACAAGAGGGTCTAGCACTGGTTTTGACTATGGGAGAAGGACTTTGGCAACGATTGGAACTATGGATAAGAGGAGTCATGACAACATAGTATATAGAAGTCAGGCTTTTGCTAAAACATTTATCAGGGAGATAGTGAATCTGTCAGTGATTGTCGCTATGGAGAAGTGGCCTTTAGAATTAAATTCAAAGCAGAAAATGATTAGATGGAGTTTCATATTTGGGGTCAATGGATCCTGGCACTGATGGTCACTGTGGCAAGAGGGGCCCAGGCAATGCCATTCACTACTGTCAACAATGCTGTCTTCTTTGTTACTATTGATGAAAGCTATATGGTACTAATGATGATTATGGTTTGACAGATTCTGTACCGTGAGTGTGGGCCTGTGGCACTGATGCTTGGAGAGGATGGGGTTGACTCTGCTAACCAAACCCAACATTGAAGAAGGGGCTTGTTAGAAATGAGGTCTTTGGTTGGCAGTCAGGTTGCCCCCTGTCCAAGCAAGGACCCTCACTTTAGTCAGGGTAAGTCACAGACAATCCAAATTATCCTGTGCCCACCCTCTGGTAGCTTGGCACAGAGCAGCCAGGCTTAACTTAGAAGGCAATGTGGAAAGTATTTGTGCAATAAATCATGCAATAACACAGTACAACACCACAAAAATACACCACACAGTGTTTAGAAAAATATAGAATATTTACCTGGTTAAATGCAGGTCACAACGATCAAGATTTGTACACGTTGAGATATCACTTTAGAAAATGATAAAAAGAGTCTTTAGTCTTTAAAAAGCAATACGTGTCTCTTGCAAGCACAAAGTACCTGGTTTGTGTTCAAATTCTCCTCAAGGGACCGCAGAGGAGGAGATGTGTGGAAAACAGGGAGGCGTGCGTCGGTTTCTCCGAGCGCGCACAGACGATGCGTTGATAATTTTCCACGCAGGGAAGGCTTTGCATCGATTTGCGGCATGCTGTCTTGGATCCTCTTCGGGTTGCGGGGTATTCGGCGCCCTGGGGATGATGCTGAGAAATCCTGGCCATGCAGGATGCAGTCACAGGAGCTGCGTCGATCCAGTGGGCGATGCAGGGAAATTTCTGTCGCACGGCAAGCGCTACGTTGATTCTTCTTGCAGGAAGTCAGGCTGCGTGATTCTGGCTCGGCTTTGCGTCGATCCAGTGGGCCATGCGTTGAAATTCCAGTCGCAACGCTGGCGCTGCATCGACCTCCTCTTGGGGAGCCGGGCTGCGTCATTCCGGTTCGGGGTGTGGTGATTTTCTCACTGCAATGCAGGCTGTGGTAATTTCTGGCAGGCTTTGCGTCAAATTTTCGCCGCACAGGGCGTTCTCTGCAGGATGAAATCTTTTTGGTCCTGAGACTTCAAGGAACAGGAGGCAAGCTCTATCCAAGCCCTTGGAGAGCACTTCTCAGCAGAGCCAGTGGGCAGCAAGGCAGCAGGGCAACAGCAGGTCAGGGCTGAGGCATTATTAAGGGGCTACTTATGTGGGTGGCACAATCAGTGCATTTAATCTACAGGCCCTGGGCACATGTAGTGCACTTTAATGGGGACTTACAGGTAGATTAAATAAGCCAATTGGGTATGAACCAATGTCACCATGTTTTAAGGGAAAGAGTATATGCACTTTAGCACTGGTTAGCAGTGGTAAAGTGCGCAGAGTCCGAAAATCAGCAAAAACAGTGTCCAAAAAGTGGAGGGAGGCAGGCAAAAAGTTAGGTGTGACCACCCTAAGGCTGTCAGGTCTAACATGTGTGCCCCCCAGCTGAAAGTGGGGAGAGCTACCCAACCTCCTTGTAGCTCTCATCGCTAAGGCGGACATATCTGAAGAGACCATCAGCGTTGGCTTGGTCACTCCCCGGACGATGCTCCACTGTAAAGTCCATCCCCTGTAGGGAAATGGACCTCCTCAAGAGTTTAGGATTCTCGACCCTCATCTGCATGAGCCATCTGAGGGGCCTGCGGTCTGTCTGAACCTGAAAGTGAGTCCCAAACAAGTATGGTCTCAGCTTCTTCAGTGCCTAGACCACAGCAATAGCACTCCACCTCTGTTCCTGTGGTAATGGTCTTCTGCTCATAAAGACAACCGGTTGGTCTAGGCCCTCCTCATTTAGCTGTGCTAGAACCTCCCCTATGCCATGCTCTGAAGCGTCCATCTGCACAATAAACTCCTTGGAGTAGTCAGGTGCCTTGAGCACAGGGCCGTGCACATAGTTTCCTGCTGGGAGTCAAAGGCTTTCTGATAAACCTCTGTCCAATTCACAAACCTAGGTTGTTTCTGGGATGTCAGTTCTGTTAAGGGGCTACTATGGTGCCATATCCCTTAATGAATCTGCGGTAATATCCTGTGAGGCCTAAGGAGGCTCTCACCTCTGTTTGGGTTCTAGGTGGTTGCCAGGCCTTGATAGTTTCAATCTTGGCCTGGAGAGGCTGCACCTTGCCATCACTTACTTGGTGTCCCAAGTACACCACAGAACTGTGTCCAATCTGGTACTTACTGGCCTTGATGGTCAGGCCTGCCTGTTGCAGGGCATGAAGCACCTCCTTGAGGTGGAGCAGGTGTTCCTCCCAACTGAAACTATAGATGCCAATGTCATCCAGGTAGGCTGCGCAAAAGGCATTGTTGCCAGCTAGGACCCCGTTAAACAACCGTTGGAAGGTAGAGGCCATTTTTCAATCCAAAGGGCATTACTCTGAACTGGTAATGGCCCTCAGGAGTAGAGAAAGCAGATCTCTCTTGAGCCCCTTTAGTCAAGGCGATCTTCCAGTACCCTGACGTGAGGTCAAAGGTACTAAGGAACTTGGCAGCGCTGAGTCTGTCTATGAGCTCATCAGCTCGGGGGATGGGGAGAGCATCTGTCTTTGTGACAGAGTTGAGATCCCGGTAGTCCACGCAGAACCTAAGTTCTGGCTTGGCACCGGGAGCAGCAGCCTTGGGAACCAACACCACTGGGCTGGACCAGGGACTACATGAATTCTCTATCACCCCAAGAGCCAGCATCTTGAAAACTTCATCCTTGATGCTGGACCTCACTTTGCCTGACACCCTGTAAATCTTGTTCTTCACAGGTGAACTGTCTCCTGTGTCAATGTCGTGGACGCACAAGTGTGTGAGCCCAGGAGTGAGGGAGAACAGGGAAGAATTCTACCAGTGTGGCCTTTTGGTCATACCACTCCTTCATCAACTCTTGACTGGTCACGAGGTTGCTCTTGGCCTGTTTCCAGAAACACTGTGTCTGGTTGCGGAGGGCCAGCATGTAGCTGACCACATCCTGGGGAGGTTTCTTGGGAGCTTTCTCTCATCCCTCCTTCACTATGCTTAGTGGTCCCCTGACAGGAAAACCATAGAGAAGTTCAAAGGAGCTGAATCCCACCACTTTGTGGGGCACCTCCCTATAAGTAAAGAGAAGGCATGGTAAGAGGACGTCCCACTTACGCCTCATGGCATCAGGTAGGCCAGTGGTCATGCCTTTCAGGGTCTTGTTAAATCTCTCAATAAGCTCATTGGTTTGAGGATGGTAAGGGGTGGTAAACCTATAGGTTACCCCACACTCATCCCACATGGACTTCATGTACACTGACATGAAGTTTGTGCCTCTGTCAGACACAACCTCCTTTGGGAACCCCACAAAGGTAAATATCCCCATCAGAGCTCTGGTCATCACTGGTGCAGTCACTGTCCTTAGAGGGGTTGCCTCTAGATAGTGGGTAGCATGGTCCACCAAAACCAGGATAAACCTGTTGCCTAGGGCTGTTTTGGGGTCCAAGGGACCAATTATGTTGATGCCCACCTTTCAAAGGGGGTACCAACGACGGGAAGTGGGATCAGGGTGGCCTTAAACCTCTTCCCTGTCTTCCCACTAGCCTGGCAAGTTGGGCAGGACCTACAGAATGCATCTGAGGCTACCCGCCTTCGAGGTCAATAAAGGTGGGTGACAAGCCTGGCAAAGGTCTTGCCCCAAATGTCCTGCCACGTGGATGTCATGAGCCAGGCCAAGTAGGAAGGCCCGGTAACACTGGGGGACCACCAGCACACGTGCTGCCCCAGCGGCTGGTACCTTAGGCTCACAATACATGTGGTGATCGCCAGAGGCTTCACCTGCTGCTTGGGCTGAGGCCTGTTGCCTCAGACCCTCAAGACTGGGGCACGCCTTCTGCGCTTTGCAGAATTCCTCCCTGGTTGGCCCACCCTCTACTTGCCAGCCAGCATGTCAGGCAGATTACCCAGGTTGGCAATTTCCTCCCCAGTTGGCTCAGGGGCCTCCTCTTCTGGAACCCAGTCAACCACCGCAGGAATATCTGGGGCTGGTTTCCTGTGACCCTTGCCCTTCCTCTGTGCAGCTGTCTGGGCCATTTTTCCAGGCTCCAGATGCCCTTGACTCCCTTCCCAGGCCACCATGGACCGTGTGGTCATGCAGACCCATTCAGGCAAACCTAACATCTCCAGGTGGGATCTGAGCTCTACCTTCTTCCAGGCAGTGTGCTCAAGATCATTGCCTGACAGACAATCTACAGGCATGGCAGGACTCACAGCTACTTTTACAGTACAAGAGACCTCCCAAACTCAAAGGGAACCAGAGCGACTGGTAGGCGGCTCTCACGACTGTCAGCGACTATGACCTGGTGGAATGTATTAGGGATGACTTGCTCTGCTTACATCAGCTGAACCCTGACAGTAGTCATATTGGCCCTTTGTCACGCGGAGCCTCCACCCTTTGCCCATCAATGGTGACCCACTGCCTATACTTAGCAGTATTGGCAGGCATGTGGGCTTTTGGTACCATTTCCTTATGTCCCAGGGACACTAGGGATACCTCTATCTGTTCCCCAAAGCTAACTGGGACCACTTCCCTCCGAGCGCTACACTAGCCAACCCAGGTGTCTGCCCTCCAGTGGGGGGCTGTGCACTCTTGGGGCACTGGGAGTCACCCTTATAGTGTCCAAACTTGAAGCACTCTAAGCATTTGGAGATAAACTTCCCTTTCTTCTTGTCAAAGTACCCTGACTTCCTGTCAGATTCAGGGGGGGACTGGTTACTACCCCACCTGGGAATTGTTTTGGGGGCCTTTTGAGAACTCCTTATTTTTAAGTTTTTCTTCCCCCTCTTTCTTCTGGTGGGAACCCTGACCACCTTTGTGGGTGTCCCCCCAGGTACCTTCTTGGACACTCTGGTGCTAACCCAGAGGTCCACCTCCTCAGCAAGCTTTCTAGGATCAGACAGCTTACTGTCAACTAGGTGCTGGTACAATTCTGTAAAGCAAACACTGAACATATGCTCTTTCAGGATCAAATTCTATAACTCCAAATAGTCATCTACTTTACTGCCCTGCACCCATCCATTCAGTGCCTTATTGGAGAAATCAAAAAAGTTTACCCAGTTCTGTGTTGAGAGTTTGGTGCTGTCCCTGAACCTCTGACGGTACTTCTCAGGTGTCAGCCCAAACTTGGCAAGCAAAGCAGTTTGCATGGGCGTGTATCTGTTTTGATCCTTAGGATCCAATGCAAGGAGTGTGTCCCTCCCTACTACTGGTACATACCACCACAAGGCCACCCCCCCATTGCTCTTCGGAGACCCCATGAGCCCTTAGTGCAACTTCATAAGCAGCCAACCACTTATCATAGTCATCTCCCACCACATAACTTGACACTACATTTTTGGGTATACAAACCTTCCTCTCCCCAGCAGGTCCTGCATATATGTTGCCACCATCACTGCCAGACTCAGACTGCCTCGCCTTGATATCCAGCTCTTTGAGACTCAGTTTATGAGCCAACAAAAGTTTCTTTTTAGCCTCTTTTAGCCTATTTTTAGAGTCTTTTAAGACTCTCTCAGGTGCAGCTTCAGCTCTCTCAGCTTCAGCTTGTTTGGCTGCTCTCTCAGCCTTTCTCTCTGATTTTCTCTCCTCTGCCTCCATGTTTAACTTGGCCATTTGCAGTTGAAATTCTGTCTCCTCCCTTCATTTCTCTGCGGTCAGGCCATGGCTAGAGACACTGGTCCCTGGTTTACTAGTGGGCACAATTCCAGGGGTAAGAACCCCCACTGCTGGCAAAATATCCTCTCAGGGACCCTCCTCTGGACCCTCCTCTTCAACATTCTCATCTGAATGGGCTTCTGCCCAGTCCCACAGCGCCTTTTGGTATTCTTTCTTTCTGGAGACACCCTGGGTAGGTACTCCCATCCCTTTGCAGAACCCCTTCATCTGGTTAACAGTGTATGTCTCCAGCTTGGCTAGGTCAAAAACTTCAGCTCCTTCTTGAGACCCAGTCAGAGACATGTTAAATGAGGATTTAGTTAAAATGACAGATAGAAAAACAAAATTGCAGAAAAAGACAAAAAATCAAGTTGACCTTCAATTGTGGGTAGGTAGTATACACGTAGCTATTGTATGTCACTGCACAAATACATGTGCTATCCTCACCACTGATCACCAATGTTAGAAATGGGGTCTTTGGTTGGCAGTCAGGCTACCCCATGTCCAAGCAAGGACCCTCACTCTAGTCAGGGTAAGTCACACACAATCCAAATTATCCTGTGCCCACCCTCCGGTAGCTTGGCACTGAACAGTCAGGCTTAACTTAGAAGGCAATGGGTAAAGTATTTGTGCAATAAATCATGCAATAACACAGTATAACACCATAAAAATACAACAAAGTGTTTAAAAAAATATAGAATATTTATCTGGTTAAATGCAGGTCAAAACAATCAAGATTTGATTGTACACATTGAGATATCACTTTAAAAAAATGACAAAAAGAGTCTTTACTCTTTAAAAAGCAACAAGTGCCTCTTGCAAGCACAAAGTACCTGGTTTGTGTTCAAATTCTCCGCAGGTGACCACAGAAGAAGAGGTGTGTGGAAAACAGGGAGGTGTGCGTCGGTTTCTCCAGGTGCACATAGACAATGCATCGATAATTTTCTACGCAGGGAAGGCTTTGCGTCGATTTCTGGTACGCTGTCTTTGATCCTCTTTGGATTGCGGGGAACTCGGACCCCCGGGAATGATGCAGAGAAATCCTGGGCATGCAGGACCCAGTCACAGGAGCTGCGCCAATCTGATGGGCGACGCAGGGAAAGTTCTATCGCACGGCAGGCACTACATCGATTCTTCTCACAGGAAGTCAGGCTGTGGTGTTCCGGCTCGGCTTTGCGTCGATCTAGTGAGCCGTACTTTGAAGTTCCAGTCACAGCGCTGGCACTGCGTTGACCTCCTCTTGGGCAGCCGGGCTGTGTCATTCCGGTTCGGCGTGCGGTGATTTTCTCACTGCAGTGCAGGCTGTGCGTCGTTTCTGGCAGACTATGCGTCGAAATTTCACCACACAATGAGTTCTTTGCAGGATGAAGTCTTTTTGGTCCTGAGACTTTAAGGAACAGGAGGCAAGCTCTATCCAAGCCCTTGGAGAGCACTTCTCAGCAGAACCAAAGGGCAGCAAGGCAGCAGGGCAACAGAAAGACAGCAGTCCTTTTCAGAAAAACAGTCAGGTGAGACCTTTGGGCAGCCAGGCAGTTCCTATTGGCAAGGTGAACGGTCTGGTTCAGAGTTTCTTCACCAGTGGTATCTTGTCCAGAAGTGTCAGAGTTGGTAGGGTCAGAGGCCCTGTTTAAATGCCCAAATGTGCCTTTGAAGTGTGGAAGACTTCAAAGAGTGGCTTAGAAGTGCACCAGGTCCCCTTTCAGTTCTATCCTGTCTGCCAGGGTCCCAGTAGGGGGTTTGGCAGTCCATTGTGTGAGGGCAGGCCACTGTCCTTTCAAATATAAGTGCTAGGCCCTCCACCCTCCCAGCCCAGGAAGACCCATTCAGTATGCAGATATGTGCAGGTTTATTTACATTTTACATTTACAGGTATGACTGAGCATCCTTTGTTTGGGGTTGTCTGAGTGAAATGCACATGGGAGCTGTCAAGTAACCTAGCCAGACATGGATTGTAAGGCACAGAAGGATTTAAGTGTAGAGAAATGCTCACTTTCTAAAAGTGGCATTTCTAAAATAGTAATTTTAAATCCAACTTCACCAGTCAGCAGGATTTTGTATTACTATTCTGGCCATACTAAATATGACCTTGTTACTCCTTTCAGATCAGAATCTACCACTCAAACAGTATATGAGGGTAGCCCTAATGTTAGCCTATGAAAGGAGCAGGCCTCACAGCAGTGTAAAACGAACCTAGGAGTTCTACACTACCAGGACATATAAACTACACAGGTATATTTCCTGCCTTTTACCTACATACCACCCTGTCCTACGGGTTACCTAGGGCCTACCTTGGGGGTGACGTATATGTAGAAAAAGGGGAGATTAAGGCTTGGAAAGTACTTTTAAATGCCAAGTCAAAGTGGCAGTGAAACTGCACACACAGGCCTTGCAATGGCAGGCCTGATGCATGGTTAAGGGGCTACTTATGTGGGTGGCACAATCAGTGCTGCAGGCCCACTAGTAGCATTTAATCTACAGGCCATGGGCACATGTAGTGCACTTTACTGGGGACTTACAAGTATATTAAATAAGCCAATTGGGTATGAACCAATGTCACCATGTTTTAAGGGAGAGACCATATGCACTTTAGCACTGGTTAGAGTCCTAAAACCAGCAAAAACAGTGTCCAAAAAGTGGAGGGAGGCAGGCACAAAGTTAGGGGTGACCACCCTAAGGCTGGGCTGTAAATATGAAAGCTTTTAGGGAGGTGACAGTTTGCCTTTGATGGTCTCTGTGGAGAATGGTAACTTGTGCACCGTACAGTTGCTAACTTGAATGGTGATATGTGTTGGTAAGGCACACTAAGCTACTTGGGAGAAGAGATTTGGAAAAGAGGCCATTATAAATAAATATAGCTGCTGGCAGTGATGTAATTAGCAGCCAAAAAGGGCTCTGCACCTCCTTGTTCCTTTGAGGAAGAAAGACAAGACTAATGTTAGAAACAGAAAGCATAACACAGAGATCATTCAGTCAAACTACAGATCACGCTTGGCATTTTCTTTGTGTCTATGTAGTATTATTGGACATTATTTACAGGCAAGCGTACTGCATCGCAGTGGAATTGTATGTAGACTGTGTTAGTAAGTTTTGTAAAAGGTGCTGAGCAGAAAGCAAACATTTTTACATGGGATTTCGACAGTCAGTACAATTTCAACTATTTTACCTTTGCTTGCATGTTTTGTTTGCTTCCCTCGTGAAATCTCATGCTGGTCAGCAAGGTGCAAGTTTTGCTCAACGTGGCTCTTTTCCCGTAAAAAGTTATTTGTGTAATCATCAGGACATATATGAAGGTGTTTCAAGGCTATTTCACATTTCAAAAAGCATAGTTTATATTAAAGTAGGTTTTTCAATACAATTAGGACAAATTCATTTATCCTTTCAAAAGTCAAACACATTTCTGTATTGCACTCTTTTTAAAAACAGGGTTGTGAATTGCTGTTTGAATAATCACCTGTGTGCCAAAAAGTACTCTAGTTCCATAAAAAGTGACTTGTGTTAGAAAATAGCCTTACGTAAACCTAAATTGCTAATTGTGTTTACCACTTTAAATAAACACCTAAAGTTACTGCAAGATAGGTGGGCGTAAGTGTCAATTTGATGTATGATGGAACAACGCATGCGCCAACCACGCATGCCTGAACAACGCGGTCAGGCGTTGTTGCCACAAATGCCTTTACCATGCATGCCTGTAGAACGATTTTTCATTGTAAAGGCATGCCTAGTAAAGACATGTGTGGAACAGCATGCATGGTTGTAGCATGCCAACGCGTCCTAAAAACACAACTACTCTGACCTGCCCCCACCACCCTAAAAACGCTTCCCGACCACCCCACCCCGCTCCTAAAAACAAAAATAACCCAACACCCCCCACCCACCCTGAGCCTTAAAATCTTCCCTGATCCCCCACTTGCCCCAACAACAACCAGCCCCCACCATAAAATCAAAAATAGTCCGACCCCCATCCCAACCCTAAAAAGAACCTACCGACCCCCACCCCGAAAAACAAAACTACCTTGACCCCTCACCTGAAAACAAAACTAAACAGAGCACCCCACCCTTCCCCTAAAAACAGAACTACCTGACCCCCCACCCCACAAACAAAACTACCCTAATCCCCTACCCCTGCCCCTAAAAAGAAAACTACCCCGATACCCCCACCCACCCTGAGCCCTAAAACCTTTACTGACCCCCCACTCCCCCTAAAAACAACTGACCCCACCCCAAAAATAAAATTATCCTGCCCCGCCCCACACCTAACAAAACTACCCAGCCCCCACCCGCCCCTAAAAACAAAATACCCTGACCCCCACCCCTAAAAACAAAGCCACCCCTACCCCTAAATACAAAACTATCCCACCCCGTCCCAAAAAAACTAATCTACCCCAACCCCCACCCCTAAAAACAACTACCTCAATACCCCCCACCCACCCCCAAAAAACAAAACTACCCCACACCTCACCCTGCCCCTAAACACAAAATTACCCCGACCCGACCCTTAAAAAAACTAAAATAACCCACTCTCCCCCACCCCTAAAAACTATTCCCCAACCATGCCCCAGCCCCACTTACTTGACTTATACCTGGGATATTGAGTAATACATTGGATTTTAACAGTACGGAGTTGTCTTGTTCATTAATTGAAGACTGTATAATATGTACGCATACTATATCCAAATAATTCCTCTAGGAGCATTTTTAAGTGAGACATTGTCTGTACCCATTTCCTAGGGGAATGCTGGGTTGCCCCTGAGTGTGTTTATTTACTTTCTAAAAGTGGCATTTTCAAACACACAATCTAAAAACAACCTTTACCAAACGATGTATTTTTAAATTGTGAGTTCAGAGACCCTAAACTCCACATTTCTATCTGCTCCCAACATGAATCTGAACTTTAATAATATTTAAAGGCAGCCCCCATGTTAACCTATGAGAGAGAATGGCCTTGCACAGTGAAAACCTAATTTAGCAGTATTTCACTGTTAGGACAGATAAGACACATTAGTATATGTCCTACCTTAAACATACACTGCAACCTGTCCACGTAGCTACCAAGGGCCTACTTTAGAGGTGACTTACATGTATGAAAAGGGAAGGTTTAGGCCTGACAAGTGGGTACACTTGCCAAGTCGAATTGGCAGTTTAAAACTGCACACACAGACACTGCAGTGGCAGGTCGGAGACATGTTTACAGGGCTACTCATGTGGGTGGCACAATCAGTGCTGCAGGCCAGCTAGTAGCATTTGATTTAAAGGCCCTGGGCACCTTTATGTGCATTTTACTAGGGACTTACTAGTAAATAAAATATGCCAATTGTGGATAAACCAATCAAGGGGCGTGGCGACGATGGCGACATAATCTGCTGTTCCGATCCTGGCTGTACAAAACCTCCTGCTAAATAAGCGATCCCAGATCCATGTCAGTGGGTCGCATGTCTCCCTGCTGACCTGGCGCCGCTGGGGGTGCCTCGACTGTGATTGACCGCGTGGAGGCTCCAGTAGGCCAAGCGGAGGGGCGCTTGGCCCGAATTGGACCGGACGAAGGTGAGGCCTGGGGTGTGGCCGCGAGCTGTCATGGGCAGAGGTACCTACCCGTTGGAGCGGAGGTCGAGGGCCGACTCCGGTTGCCTCGCGCCGCTCAGCTTGTATGCAGAAGTCCTGCAATCCGATCTGGGTCGCGGGCGGGGTTGAGCGGGCTGCGTGCAGCCGTGAAGAGGTACTGTGCACCGCGAGCAGCTCGTCGGGGGCACACATCGGGCCGTGCTGTGCCGTCCTGATGCCACTAGCCCTGGGGGACCGCAGCTAGGTGCGCTCCCTCGCGGGGGCCACCGAACACATCATCCAAGGTAGGAGCGAATAACGTAGAGGTGCTGCGCTACTGAAATGCACCATAAGACACAGGATCAGATAAAGCCTGTGTAGTGGCCAGGTCTATGGCCTGAATGAGTATGGCCCCGGGTCCCTGTGCTACCTGACCCTACGAATAGGGGCGCAACATCTGTACTTACTACGGACAAAGTTTGCCTCCAACCCTAGGAGCGCCAGAAGGAGTACTGTGCACCACCTATCGCCCCCGCAGGAACAGTTGAACTCTATATCCTGTGGTCTGCACTTACCACCATATGCCAAGTGGTTGCCAAGTGAGATAACGTGTAGATATATGGACGCGGAGACCTGTTGCTGTTGTGGGCGTTCAGTTACAAAAACCTGAGTACCGGATGATCTCTTTCCCACATTATTGATCTACGGGGACGCAATCTGGGGGGTTTTAATCAGAAGGCTCTCACCTGGCGGCCTCTTTCGCTGCTGTGGGGACCAAATGGGCAAGCCAAAGATGGCGAAAGCACCCT
This sequence comes from Pleurodeles waltl, assembly GCF_031143425.1. Taxonomy (NCBI): domain Eukaryota; kingdom Metazoa; phylum Chordata; class Amphibia; order Caudata; family Salamandridae; genus Pleurodeles; species Pleurodeles waltl. Next base: position 483,820,666 of record NC_090438.1, on the reverse strand, counting down.
CGGGGTCTATTGATGCCCCAGACGCCCCAACTAAGGAGCAGGATACGACTGTCCAGGCGTTGCGGCAGATGGAGCTCACTTTGAGCAACCATACTTCGCAGTTTGAGAGAGTGTTGCAGGCCATTGTGGAAACCAAGACCAAGCTGGAATCAAAGATTGGGGAAGTAGTGGCGGATGTCGGCCTACTCAGGGCCGACCAATGTGCACTGGCAGACCGGGTCTCAGAGGCGGAGAAGGACCTGGTTAGACTGGCCCCAACGGTCCAAACATTACAAGAAAAGGTACTACGTTTGTCATCAGAGGTGGACGGACTGAAGTGCAGAGCTGATGATGCCGAAAGTAGATCTAGACGGAACAATATCTGCCTGGTGGGGTTCCCCGAGAGAACCAAGGGCCCCTGTGATGAACTGTTTGGCGAAAAATGGCTGGCAGAGACTATATTACGGGACAAGATCCCAAAATTATTTTGGATTGAACGTGCTCACAGAGTCCCAGGCAGACCACCACCACCAGGAGCGCATCCTCGCCCCATAATAGCCAGGTTACTTAGTTATTGGGACAGAGACCTCATATTTCAAATGTTTCGCAAGTTGGGTCCGCAGCACTTTGAGAATGCATCAATCACCGCTTATCCAGACTTCACTGCGGAAGTCCAGAAAAAACGTAATTCCTTCTACCAGGTAAAAGAGCGCCTTCGTGAACATAACTTCAAATATGCACTCTTGTTCCCCGCCAAACTACGTGTACAAGACGGGCCCAAGGTGCATATCTTCACCTCTCCAGTTCTTGCATGGACCATGGACCTGGCTCCACGCCAGGGGTCTTGCCCGGTCTCCACACCCGGAAAACTCGGAGGAGGGATGGTCGTCCCACAAGGAGAAACGCAAACGCCGGCCGCGCTCAAGGATCAAACCAACTGTGGAACAGGTGGCGAGAAGTGCTCTCGGCTACTACGTGACACGACGCGATTTTTGGCCGACCCTCCAGTGGAGACATTAGAAAAGGTGACACTGAACCGGAGCATGAAAACCATTCTGACTCTGCAGACTCCCTCCTGGGTCCGCTTCTCATCCCGCGGTCGGCAGATGACATTTGATTCATATCTAGATATAGCTGACTGTCTATGTACTGAGTACTTGAGGCTTCCACGTGGCTGGCCGGGGCTGCCATTGGAGATCAGACTGAGATGTGGAGCGCAGAGAGTGGCACACGACCTGGGGCCTCCCCTGTTGGCGCGCTGTGAGGCGGGTTGAGTAAGTCCATCCGCTGGGCTGGGCTGGGAATGGGCACCTCTAAAGCTGACCTACACCATCCATGCCCCATTCCATATGGACCTGTTCGACCCTATGCCTACTTGCAGGAATTGTTTTGTTTTTTGCACACTTAGTGCTATTGTTTATCAGTGTTGTTGTTTCTTTTGTTTTTCTTCAATGGGGTTTTCCCTTTGTTTTTACATGGGACTATTACATCAATGCCACACAATACACATATTCTGGTGGGTGGCGAGTACGTTGTGGGTACTTAGGGGCAAGCATGTCTGGTGTAGGATGCTCCGGGTACTCCTCATGGTCGTCATGGTATGGGATTTCTGTGCTCCCCCACCATTCTACCTTCCCGTACTCCCATGACTGTGCAAGGTCAATGGCATACTCCAAGATATATGTGCTTACATGTAAGGGGGATGGCGAATCCACGCATGCGGCAGCGCATACATGCCTACTTGAAGCGTCACCAGATACATTTTGCCATGCTTCAGGAAACACACCTATCAGACGCCACTCTGGATAAAACTCGGACAAATTGGAAGGGGCAACTGTTAGACACGGTATCCTCATTTTTTGCCCATGGGGTAGCGATCTGGATCGCTCCGGGGGTGCCCTGTGTGGTTACTTGCATGCGGACTGATCCTGATGGCAGATATGTAGTAGTGGAGGGAAGCCTGATGGTACACCACTGGCACTAGTAGCACTGTATGCTCCCAACATTAATCAGCCTGGTTTTCTACACACATTATCAATGGGTCTGTTCTGTGATCCAACAGTAGATAGCATCTGGGGTGGGGACATTAACTGAGTCATGGATGTCCACATAGTTAGGTCCTTCCCACCACTCCTGACTTCCCCGAGCAGTCGTATTTCACGCGAGCTGACTGCTTGGAAGTCGACAAACGGTCTGTGTGATGTTTGGCAACTGCGACATCCGACACAGTGCGAATATTCCTTTTACTCCCCCGTCCACGCTCGCCATACCAGGATAGACATGATTCTCACATCGCCGGCTGTAATACACAAAATCCATGCGTCAGACTACCTGGCTCGCACTATATCAGATCATAGCCCTCTTCGTGCGATACTGGGTTGGGGAAAGCCGAGCACATGGATCCCTACACGGCGCCTGCAGGTAGAAGCACTATCAGACCCCCCCTTTTGTGCTGAACTTACCCAGTGTCTATCCACCTATTTCTCTATAAATGATAACACAGCGTCTAGCGGTGCAATTGAATGGACACCCACAAGGTGGTGGTGTGAGGCCACTTTATGGCTGCCTCGTTGGGGGTCAGGCGGGTGTTGATAAGGGAGAGTGCAGACCTGGAGTCCCAGTTGCGCGAGGTGGAGACCGCAGTGGCGGGCAATGAGATGACAGTAGAGGAGCTACAATCACTGAGGGCGAGTCACAGGGAAGTGGATACTAGACTGAGCAAACATGATTATAGACATTATATGACACGTAAATATGCAGAGGGAGATAGAGCAGGCCACTTACTGGCCAGGCTAGTCCGACAGTCCTCTCAACCCTCACCTATAGGAGCAATCCGTTTGGGTTCAGGGCGGATAGTAAACTCACAGGTAGAAATCAATGAAGCCTTTTACAAATACTATTGGTCCCTGTACTCGTCCAGTCCTCCTCCACCTGGAACGCAGTTGGCTGATTTTTCAGTGTCCTCTCCTCGGAGACGCTTACAGCCTGAGCAGGCTGACGCATTAGATGGTCCAATTAGCACGGAGGAATTCCACTCAGAGCTATCACAGATGGCCCGCAACAAGGCACTGGGTTCAGACGGCCTACCAGTGGAATATCTGACATCTCAAACAACTTATCTCCTACAGCCACTGCTTCAGGTGTTTAATGACATTCACAAAGGGAAGTACCCTGTAACCCACACCTGCTTAGGGTACTAACCTGAACGCAATAACAAAAGGTTAGCAGGCAGGGACAAATCTACTCATTAACCAATATTCACTATTGGTTTAAAGTGTGAATTACTTTCCCTTGTTTATTTGATTTATTTGCAAAGCACAGCATAAAACTCGTCATAACAAAAACCATCACATATTTTATCTCTGTAACACAAATATATACACATCACATTTACATCACAAACATTTGTCACATGAATCACAAAAACTAATAACATAAATAACCAAAAGGAGGGTTATGCCCATCAACATTACTTTGTATTACGGTCACTATTACACAATTAACAATGTGATCCCATAAACCTGATGATCAAGGGTCTTGCACCCAGCTGTAGAATACCTAAATGCTTTTTCAAAGGTATTGTGTAGTGCTACACCAATTTTGTTTATCAATTTATTTTAGCTTCAAAGCCCTTGATCCCACTAGAAAGATGTAGACTTGTTTCGGCCTCGTCATTCAGGGCCTCATCAGGACTGTCAGGGGGCACTGGCAACTCTACAAAAATTAACACACAAATTAAAATCATACCACTTAAAATGGATATTTACATCATGCATCTCCAAGTGTACTGTGTATCAGTATCAAGGTTAGTCCAAAATATATCAGTATCCCTTCGGTAGAATTACTTTATTGCTCCTAACAGGAGCGCATCCCTCAATTGCGCCCTAATCACACCACCGTCTTATCTATATACACACCTAAACAGGCCACACTGCCAAAACCTCCTCCGCGTGTCTCAATTTACTTATTGAGCATGCACCTTAGTCATGCAACCTCTACAGTGACACCAACTGTGAGTCATACCTTTCTTTTCATTGTGTTAAGGTTCCACTCTTTCAAAATATTGTCAATGCTCTCGATTAATTCTGTTTACAAAGGAAAGGAACCGACAAAGAGCCAATGCTCATTACTGCTAACGAACCCACAAGAGTCCAATCCAAGGTGCTGTTATGATCAGTAGCAATTCTCTTACCTATTTATTCAAGTAACTCTGCCTCAATCTTGGCATCTATATGCGACTTTCAGTCAGTATTATGAATCCGGGAAAATTCCAGGATAACCAACTAGTGGTGGCTGAGAATAAGAGAAATTCAGGAAATCGTGGCGCTTATAGCATCGAGTATCCTTATTAGTACCCACAAATTGAAATATATATCCAGACAGTATGGCGCCTGTAACTTTGAGTATCACGTGATCACAATTTGGAACAGGTACTACGAGATACCGCGCTTAGATACACACGCGGTTTCTCGCTCCAACATATTCATTTACGTACAAATAGGATACTCAAAGTTACAGGCGCAATACTGTCTGGATATATATTTCAATTTGTGGGTACTAATAAGGATACTCGATGCTATAAGCGCCACGATTTCCTGAATTTCTCTTATTCTCAGCCACCACTAGTTGGTTATCCTGGAATTTTCCCGGATTCATAATACTGACTGATGTATAGATATTAGCACAGCCCTGATGAAGTCTTTAGAGATTTTACTCTCTCTCAAGACGAAACACGTGTTGGCTGCTACATGATTCTAAGGATTGTTCTCTATTACTGTGATGTAATCTGTCTTCCAAGAATACATTTCTTCATGATCGCCAGTTTCTTCACATGATTCCCTATCGGCACAACAAGGACTTTTAAATTTCTCTATACTTAATTGGTTTTTGATTCACGAGTGCCCTGACTTCTGACTTTCTTATGTATAGGCTTCCTTGGAAGCCTTAGAGGATAAGGGAAGTTCCTCTTGCCAGGAGCACCGTGTCTTATTTATTATTGTCTCCCTATTACTATGTGGATTCACTGTGAGCGCCCATTTACTATGTTCTTTCTTCCCATGTGCTAGTGTTCTATCTATCTCAGTTGCCTAGGGCCCAAACTCTAATAAGGCATCACAACGCGTCCCTATGGCGCGAAGCGTGCCTACCAAACTCAGGTGAGCTTTATGGGGACTCTACACTAAGGTCCTTCAACGAACTCATGACGACAGCGGGGATTCAGGCTGGCGCATTCATCACATACTGCGCGATCAAACACTTGTTGGGAGCCACGTGGGAACAGGGTAGCGCTGAACCACAAGAATCACAATTGCTCACATTGATTCTATTGATTGGAAACACAAGGGGCGCAATTTCCAGATTATACTCGATATTATTAGCTCAAGTATGCACCGAACTGATGCGCGCTAAAGCCAGATGGGACGAGGTGCTTCCCTCTCCCTTGTCCCAAAACGCCTGGACGGTGGCATTATCCGCTGTCAAAAATGTCTCTCGCAATACCAGCCTTCGATACACTCAGTTCAATTACGTACATCACTCCTATTTGTCCCCAGCCGGCATAAAACTAATATACCCAGGTTCGGACCTGGTGTGTCCTAGATGTGCTCAGCCATCAGCAGATTTTTATCACATGGTATGGGCGTGTCCCCCACTAGTGATAGCATGGCAACGCATTACGGACACCATAGCCGATATTACAGATTATATGCTACATATGGAACCAGAATCATGCCTACTAGGCCTGCGCCGGCGCACCAAAGGTGATAAGCAGTTACACAGGTTTATCTATTTGGCCTTCATAGTGTTTAAATGCTTAATAGCGATTCAATGGAGGGCTCCACATACTCCGGGATACAACCACTGTTTGCGTGACCTGATACAATGCTCTTATGCAGAGGCGCACACACTACGTCAGCTACAATACTGGGGATTAGTCCAGGGAGGGTCTGAAATTTGGGACGCCTTTATTGTTACCATGAAGGACAAAAATGACACCCACCCACCTTGAATTGCGTGGACACCACATGGTATTGGACAGTCAAATGACTTCCTCCTATTTTCAGGTTGTCTGTACCCTGATAGGAATCACTTACATATCTTGCTTGCTACGCCCTAAAGGGCAGAAGAAACCGCAGTGTACGCAGATCACTATTTATGACATTGCTCCCCGGTAAAGGGTGTTGACCAGGCCGAGACCAGGGCATACCCCGACAGACACATTTCCATACCATGTTTAGTGATGCAAAATGAGGCACCAAAAGTACCCAATGTATGAAGACAGGTGTACATAAATAAACACATTTATATGTCCCTTAATTAGAGAAGGGTTCAATCTTACCACCCCACACGAAACATAACCACAATGATTGTTACTGATGTGGCACAGTTCTTCGGATACACTACCACACTGTATTCCCATGTTTGTTTTATTATTTTACTGTATAAGTAAATATATATGTATGTACATGCTTGACCACTTGGGTGGCCAACTGTTCTGCCGAATCTCAGCATGTTCAATAAAAAGATTTTTTTTTTAAAATGGATAAATCAATCAACAATACAATTTACACAGAGAGCATATGCACTTTAGCACTGGTTAGCAGTGGGAGGGTGCCCAGAGTCCTAAAGTCAAAAAAACTGGTCAGAAAAAAATAGGAAGAAGGAGACAAAAAGATTGGGGATGACTCTGCAAAAAGGGTCAGGTCCATCAAGCAGCATATATACAATAGTGGCTCAGGAGGGCTGAAGCTGGGCGAGAAGCAGCAGGGGTTAGCTAGGTACAGGACCTGTTCCTGGTTTTAGGAGAGAGTGCCCAAAATACCTTTATATATTTTTGGCGAGTAGGGAAGGTATATTTCTTATGTTCTAAAAAAACAAAAACTGGAAAAATGTGTTAATGAAGGTTTGGGATCTGGGGAAGATGTTACATGCCTGGAAATGTAACATCTTTCCGAATTTCCAGCCGTGCTGCTGGGGATTTTCAAACATCCCCAAAAAGAAGGCATGTGCAAATAAGCGTCATAAGACTGAAATGTGCGCAGCTGCTTCTTTATTAATCACCTTAGTTTCATACAGCGGCTGTGGTAAGTATTCTATTTGTAGAAGAAAATATTTCTTCTAGGCACCATATCTCATAATGTGCAGCAGTGCTGTGATCTATAAAGTTCATCTTTAAGGAAACTAAATAAAATGGTGCCAATTAAACAGAAAGTTAATTTCCTGTCAGTCATATTCAGTCTACGAAGGAATTTAAGGATTTTTCATTCTTGTGCTTGCTCGGGGAAGTAGAATTAATCCTACTTTCATGACACAACCCACAATCCTAAACATATATTGTATCAGTGCCAACAGAGCACTGCACCTCCTCCCTTCCAGAAAACAATTGTTAGAAAAATACAAACCAGACACAAACTCCCATTTTTGGGTAAAACCTATCCATGTACACCCCCGACAAAAGATCCTTCTGATTGCAGTCCCAATCCAGACTCACAGAAATATGCACCTTTAGCAAGGAAACACTACAGTCACCATTTAACTGGTAAGCATGTACCATTAACATACACCATAACATGAACCACCCTTTGCTACTGGTAATGAACCTTTGAGGCTACTATCTACTAGCAGATAAGCCATCAGAAGTCATTGTAAATATATAAATATTTCTGAGTCGGATGGTGTCAATGTTTCTTAAGTGATATAACGACTTCCTTTGTGGTCCATGTATCCAGGTAAATGTATATGTCCTGCGTGCTGTAACATGTCGCCGTAAAAAGCATTTATGTCTAAAAGCGTTTCTGCCGTTCTACAAATAAATAAATAAAACAGTATGCCTCCTCTATATTCCTATCTTAAGTGAACCGTCATACCAGTAAGGCTACGTAACCTTTTACCCAAAAAATAGCTGCCCACACATCAACCTACTGAAGTCAGTGCACTTCTCTAAAAACCCAAAACCTTTTCAAAAAAGGAATTAATTCAGTCCATTTCATTCAATTTAATTTCTTTAATAGCATCCCTACGAGAAACTGTGATTAGAGAATTTCACATCGGAAACTAAAATCAATGCCTGATGGTGCAAACCAGAGACCAGCCTAAGGAGGGGGCAGGAAAGATATGCATTGGGAACAACATTAGAATAAATAAATAAAAGAAAGGTCAAAATGTTCCAAACGTTCTACGGACACTGCAGAAAAAACATGTTACAGAAACTCATTCTATTCTTTTCTCTTTCTATTCTTTCTAAATGGTGCATCCTCTGACCCTGTTAATGGTAACAGTTAAAGCTCATATCACATAACACTGCGTATAGCAGCCAGAAAAAGGACATTACCCCACGATGCAGCATACATGGCATTGATAGGGGGACGGAGTTGATTTCATGTTCAACCTCGAAACAAACTCCACGACGAGGCTGCACAGTTCTTTTGTATCCAGGCCTGCTTTAAGGAGAGGCGGGTTACTGACCACCAGTTGTCAAAGTAAGGCTAAATTCTGATGCCCTGCGCAAAAAGGATCTCAGACAAAAGGTGTCACACTTTAGGGTGAAGACCTGATTGAAGAAATCTGAGCCTTTTCTAACTTGAAACGGATAACACCCTAATCCTCAGGTGTCATTTGAAAAAGGAGAACCGGTTGTTTAAAATAATTGTATGGCTTTAGGATAAAACTCTGCTGAGTAACCTCCATGGACTACATCGAGCGCACGTCTATCATATGCTTATTACAGAGAGGAGAAACTTTGAAGCAAGGGGTCTGAGTGGAAGAGTTCTAGCTTGGTTTGTAAGAATTACAGCATTGTAGGTGAAGACTAACTACCCTCTGGAGGGTGTGATTCCAAATCAAATCCGTCCTTTCCCTCTAGAAGTGAATCTGTAGTTGAGTACTGGCTGTAAGACAGGCACCATTCTGAAGGAATTCTCTATGCAGAGAATTGAGACACTGGTTGAAAGTGGTCAGATAACTGAGATTCTTATGATTCTTGTTCCTACATATGTGCAGCTTCTGTCCCACAACAGTTAGGATGAAGATCCTAGTGAGATACTTGCCCAGAACCAAGAAGAGGAGTGGCGGGGGCCTCTACGCCTAACATTTGGGAACTGGGATTGGAGAGGTTACACCTCAACAAGAACATGACATTCTTCAATGGTGTCAGGAGTGTTTGATGACCTCTCTAACCATGAGAAGCAGAGTAATGGTAGCCCCTGCATGGTATAGTATACATAGACCTGGAAGTGTGCATGTGACCCTTCATAGCTTATTCATTTCTCTTCATGTTTAACCCAACATCAGTCACTGATAACTAATGTACAAGAATAGTAACAGAAAACTCGACTTGAATACATATCATACACATGTGGTTTCAATCATTGGCCACCCTTGCTAATATAAATCGTTTTGAATTGTAGACATTGACCCAGTGTGCAGTGTGCGGCCTAGTTGCAGAGACATAACGCTGGCTTTCACAGGCCCCATTTTTTTTTACATAAATGGGCTAAGGCCTCATTTAGAGTATGGTGGATTGGATTTCATCAGGTCAGTGGCAAGATGTATTCAGCTGGCATAGTGCAGTCCACCATGTTTAGTGATCTTTGCCAGGGAGTGAAGCTCTATCTCTGTGACTTCAGCAAACTGCCATTGTATAGTCTCTATTGAAGGCAGTGAAGCTTTGCTGAGATACTATTCTGTTTAATGCCACCTCTCAGCAAGGTTTTTTCCCTATTGCCAATACAGAGTTTGGTATTTGAAAAACAAAAAAATAAATTCCCCTGACCCGCTGGGCATTTTCTCCAACTGTGAGTTGGAGAGTAGATTCTTTTCTTTAATATTTGCTACCATCAGGCGTACCTCAAGAAGTATGTCAAAATATCCGCCCTATATAGGGTAGGTGGTCTGAGGTGTTTGGAGCCAAAGAAGCCAAAAAGACTGCAGACACATTGCTGTTCTATCTGTGCTCACAATGTGTTTCCTTTGTCTGTGACATACAACACCGCACTGTACAACGTATACAGATTCAGATACATCCTAGATGTGTGAGGCTTTCAAAAGAAAATTCAGTTTTGAAGCGTTTGTATGTTTGCATTTAATATTCACCTATTGTTCTTGTATACTGATTGTATGACAGAATATCGGTAACAGCAATATTGTGATGCCAGAATATTGTGTCAAAAATATTATCTAAAAAATATGAAGTTTACATACCTTGAATGTAAACTACCAAAGTATTGTGAAACAGAATATCTCCAGCTCATACTCCACTCCCCACGGGTATCGGCCCATCTTTGGAGTATTGTGTGGTCGTGTGGAGATATATATATATATATATATATATATATATATATATATATATATATATAAAAAGATATATATATATATATATATGTATATATATATATATACACACACACACACACATACATACAATTAAATGTAATTTATTTAAAATATTAAAGTACAAAGTAATCTATATAACAGGAAATAGTTTTAATGCATAAAGGGAATACAATAAAGATTTATAATCAATAATTGAACAATTTTTAAAATACATTGAACATAACATTAAAAATTAACAAATATATACATAACCATAATACATTATGTATATATGTAACCTAATTTAAATATTAAAATGAATTAAAAAATGCTGTTATTTTTGGAGTGAACTAAATACATATATATTCAAAATATAAACATATTTAAAAATGTTAAAATTACATTAATGTGAACAATAACAAACATTAAAATTAAAAAAATTCAACATATATTAACAATAACATATTACAATTATGTGAAAAACAAAATGAATATAAAAAAGTAATGTTAAAAAAGCAAACAAATATAGACATAAAAATATATATTAGAATAATTACAAGAATTAAAAATGAAAAACATTATTTAAGGAGTCAGCTTCCCTAATCTAACTCTAATTTACACAGAAGTAGAAAATGTGTTGCACTTTGCAGGGGCCACATTTTCTATTCCTGATTCAATGTAAGCATAAGCAGGGAAAGTGTTGGACTTTGGAGTGGTTAGGGTTACGATTCCTACTCCAATCTAAACAAAGTAGGGAAAGTGTAGGACTTTAGAGGTGTCATATTTACTATCCTGGTTTAAATTGTTGCAAAAGTAGTGAAAGTGGTGGACTTCTGAGGAGTTAGATTTACTATTCCTACTCCAACGTAAGGGAAAACATAGAAGATACTGGGCTTAGAAAAGGTTGCATACACCATACCAACTCCTAATCACTGTTAAACAAACATTTAAATGCCAAGCATAACATTAATAAACAATATTCAAGTTAATTATTATCATATAAGTAAATAAAGTTTAAGTATAAAAGAAAAAGTAACAAATAAAACACCAATATAGGTAAATGTAAAATAAATACACTTCATTCGTTACTACCCAGAAAAGTCCAGAACCCCTTAGAAAATTCAATCAAATATAAATCAAGTAAAAAAGAAATAAAAAGAAATAACATTAAAAACAATAATACATTTTACAAATTGTATTATATAATACATTTATCAATACATTGACATATAATTAAATGCAATAATTCACATACAAACAACAATAAACACTTAACATAATTAACAATGAAATAGTTAATAATTAACATAAAATAATAATTAAATAAATATTATAAGTTCAATAATTTCCCAGCCTTTCACCTACAAACCCAACAACCTGCAACTAAATTATAAATGAATAATTGAGGTATAAATATCAAAACACAGTTACATAATTACAACCACTAATCAATTGCTCAATTTACACAGTTAGTCACCAATAAAATATTTAATTAACATAATAAATAATTGCAAATAAAAAGCAGTAATCTTTAATTTAAATAACTTCCTAACATTTTCATTACATATTACAAATAACATAGTATACTTACATTTTGTCTAAAACAATTATACAATAATAACAATTACATAACTATAATGCATAACATATTTATTAAATTATTTTAAAACAATAATACATAAACATGGTATTTCTTACCTTCTATATTGTGTTCCTTATAATTTTGGTGATGACGATATTTGTTAAATAATAATAAGTGAAATCAATATTTTTGATTGAATATTTGTGCCATTCACATGTATAACTCATTTAGCAAGATGGCAAATATGCTCTTTGAAAAAGATTTGACCTGCCTATTACTGAGCACTGTAAACACCCACACCATAACAAGATCACTAAATGATCAGTGGAAAAGCAACAAATAAACAAACCATTTTAGGAACACAGTTGTCAGATTTCAAGAGAAGGGAAAAGGGGCAGACATATTGCAAACCTGTAAGATTGTTTAAAGTATGAGGGATGTTGTTGACAGGATGACAAAGAGGAATGTTAGGCACAAAGAAGAGACAAGGGTGAGAAGAGACAGAGAGTGATCCAAAAACTATACCAAAGGAGGTTGGAATGCTGATGTTGGGGGTTTGTTGTATGACGTATTGGAGGAGGAAGAGAACGGAAACCTGAAAATGTGACTGCTAAAGGGATAGACATGGTACCCATTAATGGGTTCTGTGTAATTCAACAGTGCTGCATGCTGAAGATTAGGATCTATATAGCACACGTGAAACAGTTAAAGTGTAACCCATACAAAACAGACCATTCAGCCTTAGGACCTTGTGCTATATAATTAATTATGCAGAAGTTTGCATGGAAGTAATTAACTTGATTGATGGTGCTGAGCAAGAACTCTTGCCAGAGGGCTTGCCCTCAGTAGGAGTATCTGTTGATGTTGCTTCCATTGTCCTCAGTGAACTTGTGCATTGTTTTGCTTCAGAAGAATTTTGTTAAGTGTATAAAGGAAACAGTATAGAGTCAAACAGTTCAATCTGGTTCTCTTATATTCACCTTGGGGAATATTTCGGATGGTACTTGGAGGATAACAACTGGTAGCGTGAAGAATTGAGTTTGCTGCTGTTGTTTTTTGTCTTTAATGAAAATCAGAAGGTCCAAGTATTCTACTGATGAGTTTGATATTTGGTAGGTGATGTCAATGCCCCATCTATTGGGAACTAATGACATCTCTCTTTCTTTCCCAGCCTTGAGAAAGCCCTGGCCTACGCGCCTGTGGGGCGAAACACGTGTTGGCTGGCCTAGTTTTCACACACTTTTCTGGATTTATGATTGTCTACATTTCTACTGCGAGTTGTTTGCTTTTCTAAAATTAAAACTGGATTTGGAGCAATATTGACATTGATTACAGTCTTCTTGATGAATGTTACACGTTTCAAGACAAGTTGATTTTGAGAAACAAACTGTATTTACTTAGTGGGACCACACCCAATTTCGAATTATGTGTATTGTTGACTGCACTTCTACTGAAACAGACCCAGGTGCACCATGTGTGGTGGGAAATGTTGTTGGGCCGGGTGCAGGACCAGCTCGTCCTGCACCCGGCCCACATGGGGAGCGCTAGCGCTCCCCATGGGACTCCCTTCCACACCCCCCGGTTGGGGATGGAAGGGGAATTGCTTCCCCTTCCACTCCCGACACCATCCACCCACCCAGTGACGTCTGATGACGTCGCTGACCTCATCAGACGTCACCTCGGATCGCGCTGGAAGCATGCTTCCAGCGTAATCCCAGAAGAGAAATGCAAAAGAGTTCCTCTTCCGACTGAGAGGTGGGGCAGGAGGGACATGAAAGGAAAGGAAAGACCTTTCCTTTCCTGTCTGTCAAAGCATTTCTGCTACCCACTTGACACCAGGGATTTTTTGTGTGTGTGTATGTTTCAATAAGGGGAGTGGCCCCTTGGGCAAGGTCCGCTCCCCAGGGGGCCAAATGACAGAAAACCATGAGACACCAGGGATAATTTGTCTTGTTTGTTTTTATTTTTTTATGTGTGGGAAGCAACCCCTTAGGCAAGGGTCCCTTCCCTGGGGCCAAATTATTTTTAGGCCATTTCTGCCACCAAGGAAGCAGAAACAACTAGACACCAGGGATAAAAAAAACATTGGTTTCTTTTTTTTTTTTATATGTGGGGAGCGACCCCTTAGGCAAGGGTTCCTCCCTGGGGGGCCAAATTATTTTTAGGCCATTTCTAACCACTGGACACTAGGGAATTTTTATTTTTTTTATACTTAGGCATAAGAAGAGCAGCCCCTTGGGCAACGGCCGCTCGCCGGGGGGGTAAAATATTTTTAGGCATTCCTAATATTAATAATACTAATAATTAGGCCAATCTGCCCCCGGGGGGGGCAGAAACCTCTAGACACAGGGATATATATATTTTTTTATTTACTTTATGTTTTTATGTATGGGGAGCGACCCCTTAGGCAAGGGTCACTCCACTGGGGGGCAAATTGTATTTAGGCCATTTCTGCCCCCATCGGCCTATTTTTGTTAGGCCAATCTGCCCCCCAAGGGGGGCAGAAACCACTAAACACCAGAGATTGGTGTGTGTGTATGTGTGTGTTTTGTTTGAGGGGGCAGCTCTCCAAGGGGGCACATTACTGTTGGACGCCTATTTTTGGAAGGCCCATCTTCCCCCAAGGGGGGCAGAAAGCCCACCAGAAAATATTTTTTTTTCAAAATAAGAGGGTGGGTGTATGGCCATACCCCCACTCCAAAAGATGGGGCCAAAGTTGTTCTGACCACCAGTGGGCAGATTGGGCAATTACCCCCGATCCACACCCGGGGGCATAAAGTCTAGTAGATGCCAGGGAATAAAAGAAAAAAAAATAGTGGGGTGATGGCTACCAACCAGTATGGGCCTGGTTATGCCCCCACCCCAGCTGAAGGGGGTAACAGTCTTTCAGCTCTCCCCTGCACACTAAAACATCTTATCCCACAGCAAGCAAGAGGACATTTGATTATTTTGGGTTTTGGTTTTACATTTAGGCCATGAGAGCTTGGTAACTCTCAAAATCGTCCCAATTGGAATGGTGGGGGCTGCACTTTTTTACTTTGGGACGCTGCCATGTAGAAAAATCCACAAGACCTAGATACATCTGAAAACAAAACATCTGGTTGATTTCGGGGTGGTGTGCTTCACATGCACCCCTGCACTATTTTCTTACCCATAATGCCTGCAGACCTCCAACTTTGCTGGAAATCACACATTTTTCCCACATTTTTGTGATGGAACTTTCCAGAATCTGCAGGAATCCACAAAATTCCTACCACCCAACATTGTCTGATGTGTACCGATAAAAATTCTGCTGCACTGTCAGGCTAATTTAATTTTTTTTTTAAACTGCCCTTTTGGACCCACTTTGGTTCCCCCTCAATTTCGAGGGAATGTTTTTGGCTCTTCCCTGTCACAGGCACTTGGCCCACCTACACAAGTGAGGTATCATTTTTACGGGGACACTGAGGTTAACGTTGGGTGGTAGGAACTTTGTCCCGGTGCAGTGATCACACGCAGAAATGTGTGAAAACTGTGTTTTTATTAGCTAAATTTGAGGTTTGCTGAGGATTCTGGGTAAGAAAACAGTGGGGGATCCACACAAGTCACACCTCCCTGGACTCCCTCGGGTTTCTAGCTTTCAGAAATGTCTGGGTTTGGTAGGTTTTCCTAGATGGCTGCTGAGCCCAGGACCAAAAACACAGGTGCCCTCCGCAAAAACAGGTAGTTTTGTATTTGATCATTTTTATGTGTCCAGATAGTGTTTTGGGGCATTTCCTGTCGCGAGCACTAGGCCTACCCACACAAGTGAGGTACCATTTTCATCTGGAGACTTGGGAAAAGATGGGTGGAAGGAAATTTGTGGCTCCTCTCAGATTGCAGAACTTTCTGTCACTGAAATGTAAGGAAAAAGTGTTTTTTGGCCAAATTTTGAGGTTTGCAACGGATGTTGGGTAAAAAAAAACCTGGTGAGAGCCCCACAAGTCACCCCATCTTGGATTCCCCTAGGTGTCTAGTTTTCAAAAATGCGCAGCTTAGGTAGGTGTCCCTCGGTGCCGGCTGAGCTAGAGGCCAAAATCCACAGCTAGGCACTTTGCAAAAAACGGCTCTGTTTTCTTTGGGAAAATTTGATGTGTCCACGTTGTGTTTTGGGCATTTCCTGTTGCGGGCACTACGCCTACCCACACAAGTGAGGTACCATTTTTATCGGGAGACTTGGGGGAACGCTAGGTGGAAAGAAATTTGTGGCTCCTCTCAGATTGCAGAACTTTCTGTCACTGAAATGTGAGGAAAAGGTGGTTTTTTGGCCACATTTTGAGGTTTGCAAAGGATTCTGGGTAACAGAACCTGGTGAGAGCCCCAGAAGTTACCCCATCTTGGATTCCCCTAGGTGTTTAGTTTTAAAAAAATGCACAGGTTTTGTAGGTTTCCCTTGGTGCCGGCTCAGCTAGAGGCCAAAATCCACAGCTAGGCACTTGCAAAAAACACGTCAGATTTCAATGTAAAAATGTGATGTGTTCATGTTGCATTTCCTGTCGTGAGCATTAGGCCTACCCATGCAAGTGAGATGCCATTTTTATCGGGAGACTTGGGGGAACACAGAATAGCAAAACAAGTGTTATTGCCTCTTGTCTTTCTCTACATTTTTTCATTCCAAATGTAAGACAGTGTGTAAAAAACATCTATTTGAGAAATGCCCTATAATTCACATACTAGTATGTGCACCCCAGAATTCAGTGATGTGCAAATAACCACTGCTTCTCAACACCTTATCTTGTGTCCATTTTGGAAATACAAAGGTTTTCTTGATACCCATTTTTTTACTCTTTATATTTCAGCAAATGAATTGCTGTATATCCGGTATCGAATAAAAACCTGTTGCAATGTGCAGCTCATTTATTGGCTCTGGGTACCTAGGGTTCTTGATGAACCTACAAGCCCTATATATCCCTGCAACCAGAAGAGTCCAGCAGGCATAACGGTATATTGCTTTCAAAAATATGACATCACAGGAAAAGGTTACAGGGAAAAATGTGGAATAAAAGGGTTGTTTTTTTCACCTCAATTTCAATATTATTTCATTATAGCTGTTATTTTCTGTAGGAAACCCTTGTAGGATCTACACAAGTTACCCCTTGCTGAATTCAGAATGTTGTCTACTTTTCAGAAATGCTTAGCTTTCTGAGATACAGCATTGGTTCATACCCATTTCTGTCACTAACTGGAAGGAGGCTGAAAGCACAAAAAATTGTAAAAATGGGGTATGTCCCAGTAAAATGCCAAAATTGTGTTGAAAAATTGGGTTTTCTGATTCAAGTCTGCCTGTTCCTGAAAGCTAGGGAGATGGTGATTTTAGCATCGCAAACCCTTTGTTGATGCCATTTTCAGGGTAAAAACCACAAGCCTTCTTCTGCAGCCCTTTTAAAATGAACTTTTCGCTGTATTTTGGTTAATTTCTTGGTCTCCTTCAGGGGAACCCACAGACTCTGGGTACCTCTAGAATCCATAGGATGTTGGGAAAAAAGGACGCAAATGTGGCGTGGGTAGCTTACGTGGACAAAAAGTTATGAGGGCCTAAGCGTGAACTGCCCCAAATAGCCAAAAAAAGGCCTGGCACCAGAGAGGGAAAAGACCTGGCAGCGAAGGGGTTAATGAGGTTCTTAGGGCCTAATTATGAGTTTGGTGGTCCCACCGCTGGACCGCCAAACTCGGGGGGAGGACGCCACTGCTATGGTGGTGGCATCCCCCAAGTGTAATACAAAGTTCCTGCCGGGCTGACCGGTGGGAGAATTGTAATACGCATTCCGACCGGGCTGACCGGCGGGAACAGTGCTATGATATTGGCCTTGGCTCCATTAAGGGAGTTGAGGCCAATACTGTAGCACACAGCACCCCCGGAATGCGCACTGTCTGCAAAGCAGACAGTGCGCTTTCCCATGGTGCTGGGCTGGGATTCCTTACACTGCCCATGCCATGGGCAGAGCAGGCCCCCGTGGCCCCCACCACACCCTTACTGCCAGCCTTTCCATTGCAGAGTGACCACCATATAAAGGCTGGTGGCAAGGGGAGTTGAAAGGAGCTAGGCGGTGGAGAGTTCAGCGCCGCTGTGGCTGAGTACAACTCAGACCACCCTCACCCAATCGGGCATAATGTTCCCAGCAGGAACACCAGTCTCCCTCCGCCAGCAGCATAAGCTACAAACCTTTCACAATGAAAGGATTATAAACTATGTTTATTATCCTTTTGTTGTCAATGGGGTGGGGCCATATAGGATGACATGGATGAGGGGAGTGCACTGTGCACTCCCTTCAGTGTGTTTGGCCAGCAGTGCTCTCTCCCACCCGCAAGGCGGAGGCGGAGGAGCCGCCACTGAAACTCCACCTAGTATTGCGCTGTGCCATTTAATAGTTCAGAAATTATTTTATTTAGCTCAAGCCAGAATTGTTATTCATTGGCTGTTGGAACGTATATGTTGATGATATAAAATATGGAGTCAAATCTAGATAGCTTAGAGATGAGCCAGCTGCCCTTCTATTCGTGGTACAATTTGTTGAGAATCATTTTAGCTATTTTTCTAGATTAATGTGATGAGTTCATTCTTTTTTATTGTGGCAGGAGAGCAAATGCTAGGATCTGTGATAATTGCATACTACGGGTCTTGCCAGTACCAATTTTGGTATAATGTAACAATATTATATTGCCCTTACGTTTATGACATTATTCTAGGATTTTCTTATGATTTACTGGGTGGTTGGCACCTTTGGTGTTAAGTGAATGAACTTTAAGAGAGTTAGGAGACATTATAAGAGGAAAGTATTTGTGTGTTGGGTGTGAGGTGGTAGACATTTACCGGAACCATGTACAACAGTGTAAGACTGGTTTGGATGACGAGTGTATGTGTGTGCAGGCTGTGGCACATTTAATAAGAAAGTACCTCATGACAAAGGATTGTAGGGTAAGCAGTGAGAAAAGCGGAAAAATGGGGAGAAGAGAAGAAAAAAGTGGAATGATATGCAAGCCCATTTTTGCGAGTAGTGAGGCAAAGGCTGTATGCGTACTGAGAAACAACAAAAAAAAAAAACCAAAACCCCTTCCTAAAACCACCCCATCCCTGAAGTATTGAAGAAAGACAGTTGGAGCCATTGGTAGCCAATCCAACAGCTGAGGCTGAATACATGTGAAAGCAATGACAAAGAGTAAAACTAAATAAACAACCTAGTAAACATTAGATGTCACAGATCTAAGCAATACATCTATACCAATAGATGATCAGTAGTTACACAGTGGAGTAACTACAATGTATACATGGGTGGTACCCTGACCTGCAGTATAATTGAGGATTGTAATCAGATGAAGGGATTATAATAATGATGATAGGTCTGTTATGGGTTAACAGTTATTGATGGCACAGATTGTACAACAAAGGAAGCATTCCCATAAGGATAGGGGTATGCATTATAACAGTGAGAACTGCTTCATTTTATATCAGTGATTGACAGGCAATTGGGATCGACTGCAAGTAAGTATACAGTAGAATCTGCAACATATAGGCAGTAGCAAAGTTAATCCTGTAATTGTATTAGATTAAGGTAGTAGGTTAGCATACGGTGTTGCTCGTATTGATAGATAGCATACATAGAGATATAAGTTTAATGTTATATTTTGAGGAACAGGGGTATAGAGAAGTCAAGGGCTCAGCTTAGATTGATCAGGGATTCACTTAGGTATCAGCTAAATCTTTAAGGAAGGAGTACAATTCTTTGGGTTCAACAAAGATTGCAGATCCACACTTGTGTAAGATTCTAATTGTTGCAGGGCCAACAAAACAAAAGAGAAGAAGATATTCATGGATCTGAATTCATTTCTTAGAACTCAGAAGATTTTTCTTCAAGATAGAGTAGGTTTTTTTGTAGTCTTTAAAGATGCCTATTTTATAATCTTTCCAGTCTGCAGTCTTTACCTTCCTTATGCACTATAGGGTTTTTCTCCGAATGCTGGAAGTGTTGTGGTCTAAAGATCATTGGGCTTGGATCTTTTGCATTTGTTGAGTTTCTGGTCAGGATTATATGGGTCCTTACAGTTTCAAAGTCTTCCTCAAAGTTTACTCTTAGGACTTGTGAACCCAGGATTCCAAATAGGAGATACCTGAGCCTTTTCACTGTTCTCAAGAGTCTTAAATTCACCCTCTTATTCCTGTTTTCTAATTCCATGAGTTCTTTCTTGAGTGTCTCATTTTTCTTGACAAGATTACATTTGCTTTAATAGAGCATTTTGAGTGGCCTTTTTTTTACACATGCCAGATTCAGCCTCTTCAAGTCTATTTCTGAGAACGTTTAAGTTATTTCTCATATTCTCTTCACAGGGGAGATCATGCCTCCCTAAATAAAAGGGAGATCACTACATATACACACGTACAGCCAACACCCAGAGATTTGCATTAGCAGAGAAAGTACTAGGGTGTTCCTGTAAAGATGGTGTATCTTGTCGCTAAAGAAGATGGTGTGGTAATCTCCAGATCTTACACGAGTACATCATGCAGTGGTAATATGCCTATTTGTAGTAGAGATATGGGGCTTTTTGAATTTCTGTACTGTTCGGAATGAGGAACAACAGAGAATCACCAATATTTGACATGTTTGGATTTCGGCCTGGGCCAAGAGTGTTAATGGGTCAGAGCGCAAACATTGCAGGCGTTTCAGGATGATGCAGATCTCCCTTTGAGGTGAGTTACCTGTGGGCTAGAGAAGGGCCACAGGGAGTTGGTGATCCTGAGAGTGTATGTGCTCTGGGTGTTCCCAGGGAGAAAGCAGCTAGTGGTGACCGGGTAATCTGCATGGCAGTGGGATTCATTATGCTTTTTTTGTACATTTGGTAGTATGAGATTTGCATGCTCAGAACTAAATTTAAACCCATATTTTAGATTCCTCACTACTTCTATGTTCTATGCTGCTGTCTTGCAACTGCCTGCACTGCATGTGTATTGGATTTATGGCAATAGAATGACTACTTTGCTTAACTCTCTTAAAGTAGCTTCACATGTTAAGGGGATAAACACAGTGGACTGACCCTTTATCCCATACTGCATGTTTTGATGGGTGGAAGTACTAGCGAAAAAAAGGTGGAGACAATATTCTACTGTGATCAGCTTAGAGAACCTCTGAGTGGAAAGGAAAAATACAGGAAAAACATATTTGAAGCCAAAGCCCTCTACATATGACAACAATTCGACCTCACAAAAATAGACCTAAAAAACTATACGCAATCACTCCCCACTATTTTTCAGCCAAATATCTACCAGCATCTGGTCCGAACTCAAAGGAATCTCACAAACAAGTTCTCTGATCTCACCCCCTGCTCCATCAAAAAAGAACTGAGGCCAACTTTGGAAACATTCCTGGCAACCACTATTGCAAGACAGTGTACCAAACGATCTAAGAATAGGTCAAGTTATCCCTATTCTGAAAAAACAAAGATCTGACCCACAACACCTAAACCACTACTGCCCATTTTCAAAACAACCCTACCTTCCAAAATTCCTTGAATGCTGAGTGGAATTCCAACTAAAACTATACACCTATGAAAATGTTCTACTTAACGATGCCCAGTGTGGATTCAGAAAGGTTGCATTAAAGAAACACCTCTTTTACACATTGTCAACAATGCTCTCCTCATGTAGGACAAACTCTTATTGACCTCCCTGCAGCCTTTGACATGGTTAGCCACCTCACGCTTCAGAAAATCTTAGTAATCAGAATGGGACTGTGCTCATTTAATTAACCTCTTGCCTAGACAATCCCTTTCATTTGTTCACCTTTAACTAAACAATTCCTTTCAATTCACTAAAGTTAATAATTCCACCTCTACTAACAGGACACTCCCACAAGATGTCTCCCAAAGCTCTGTTCTCTCTCCCACCCTTTTCAATCTCTACCTATAAACCCCAGAAGCCCTCCTTAACGACTTCCACATCACATATGATTTTTATGTAGACAGTTGTCTACATAAATATGCCTAAAGGTCTCCTCACCCAAATGTCATAGAGTTCCTTGCTCTAACAGTGGCAAAAATGGAATCATGGATGTCGGAGCACCCACTGAAACAAAATCTACAAAATACATAATTCCAATGGATCACACAATCCCCCTCCACCCAAACAGCTCTACACCAGTTTAAATATAGCTAAAAAACAGCATTATCCTCAATTGTCAACCTTATATTGTAGACCGCCCACAATCGCTCAGTTTGTATGTGGACAAAAACCTTCACCTCCAAGCACACTTAAACAATATAGCCAAAGGAACACAGCTTCCACTCAAATTACAACGTGGAATGAAACGTCTTTTCCCTGAAAATTTCAAACGTGATTCAATCACTTGTCTTATGAGGACTAGACTATAGAAATGAAGTTCTAACATTCATCTTTCACCCCTACGACCTGCCCTTCTCAGCCAGAATTGTATCAGACTCAATAATTTATTACCACATCATACCCATCCTGATTTCACTAAGCTGGTTACTGAATGAAGCTAGGAGTATCATGAAAACTGACCTGCATTATTCACAAAGCCCTTCAAAAAAAGACCATATGGCAACGCTAAGGATCTCAGGAGGATTACGCCTCCTTCAGAGCTCTAACAACCTTCTAGTTAAAGTACCCCCTTGCCAAAGAAAAATAACCCTCAAACAAGCTCCCTCAGGTAGTGTCCCAGGTTGTGGATCAACATCCACCCTTCATTCAGAGTCAATCCCTCTTTTAAAGACTTCAAACTGAAATGACAATTCTACTCTTCCAACAAGTCCACTTTAACAACCCATTTACATTTGCCAATAAACCTAGCCACTTGGTAAATCTAAACTATGACGCAATGGTCCACCAATATAATAAATGCTATACAACAACTGGATGGTTGTAGATAGATTTCCAGGCCCATTCTACATTTCACTTGCTTGAGGGAAATGCCCCTGATCCAATGATTCCTCACACTTAACCCGCTCTCCACATGGATGAAGACATGCCACCCTCCGGGCCCTCACAAAAACACTAGGATGACTCAGACCTGAAAACTATCCGTTTCCTAGAACAAACTCTTCATCAATCCTACAACCTCCCTAGACTGTACCATTTAGATCTTCTTTACCCTAAACGTTTTTATTTTGATTCTCTTGGGAAAGAAATTTACTTTGACCAGCACTCTCGAGCTTGCTGTTAGTAGACACAGTACTGAAACACATGCTTCTATATATATAACTAAATATGTTGTGTTGGTTGGCAGGTTGTAGCTATATATCTTGAAAATAGCATGGTAAGTCAGAATCTTGTCAAAATTAATTCATCAGTTTAATCTGTCAGAATAGTGATGGTCATTCATATTTTCTTTCTAACTCTCCAAGATCCCACTGGATCTACTTTAGCACAGGGAGAAAGGCAGCAGTGGCCCATCTGTATGGACTGAGGAGCCACGCCCCCAACCTTTTTCCTGACTTGAAGTTTCTGTCAAGTTGAACAAAACTCAGCCTGACACTCTTCTGGCTTAGGATAGGCAGCCAGCAGCTGGACATACGCTAAATGCAGACTCCTGGCTGTCTGAGCTGAACTTTGCTGGGCTAAAAAAGTCACAGCTCCTGTGGGCATGATCTCTTCAGCCTGGCAAAGGTGCCTTGAGGCCCTCCCCCTCATGATAAGGGGGAGTGTCACTGATTGCTTTGGACCTGGGTGCTTCAGTTGTAAGCCATGAAGTGCCCAGGGCCAAGTGTCAATCAGTGACTCCTCGTCACAGAGTGGGGTGGAGTCAGGTATATCACTGACCCCATCCCACTCTGTGACAAGATTGGGATTCCTGTCTTCCCTCATTGGCTGACCTAAGATCAGCCAATGAGGGAAGACAGCAGTCCCAACCCCCCTGGGACCTCCGAGGCTCCCCTGTCAGAGCTTCTGTGCTTGAGGTAAGTTTTATGTGTTTTATGTTTGGTGCATGGTGCATGTATGAATGTAAGTGTATTTGTTAGTGAGTGTTGTGAATGGGTGTGTGAGTGCATGTGTGAATGAATGGGTGTGGGTTAGGTGCATGTGTCACCACTCAACCATCCTCCCTCCCCCCACGTGAAATTACAGGCAGCCACTGGAGAAAGGCCATGTGGAATGGCACACAGATGAACAGGAACCCTCTTTTGCTAGGTTTGGCCACATGGAGAGAAGCAGCATCTATCCAAAATCAAAATGCTGTGCCTTTAATTATAAATGCTTTGTTCTAGTAAGGCTTGTACTGTCATCTAAATACAATTGATATCTGAGAAGTGTGTAGCGAGCGAGAGGAGTGCTAGATTATGCTCCTGAAAATGCAGATTCTGTAATGAAACGCCAACACTGACATCCTGATGTAAGAGGAAGCCAGCCAATGCTCATCGCTCCTCACAACTCTTAACACAACCTCTTAAAGAGACAATCTCAGGCACTCACCTGTGCGCAGCCGGATGATAATGTCTATGATATAGATACAATCACAGACGTAGTCCAACACCAGCCAGAGGATGGGAAAGCCCGTCTGCAGGTCGGTGAAGCAGGCTCTGTGGAAAAGATCCAGGAAGGTAATTAACCCCACTTAACAGGAGCATTCACTCTAGATTGATCTTCTGACATGGAGCCCGCGCTTTCGGGATGCTCCGCACTCCATATCGGAAGTGAAGAGCCTGTTGTTCTTAATTGAACACTTTTATATTGGTGGCAAAGCAAGCTGTACAAATCCCACTGGAATGGAGGAAGCACATTATTATTGGCAGACTTAGCCTTCAAGCCTGCCATAAGTGCACGAAGTGGATGCGCCAGTGGTTGCCAAAAAAGTTCCTCTTACTTAGCCCACCTTACACCATCCTGTTACTATGGCTCCATGAATGACTTTGTGCTGCTTCTGTCATTTAGCTCAAGAATTCCTAAGAAAGTAGCTTTGTTTACACAGAAATACCTCACAATAACATGAAAACACCCAACTCTCCTGAGTGGGCGTTTTTTTATGGGAAAGCTTCAAACATTGCATTTAGGCTTAAAATACAATCTGAATGATAAAATGCACAATCACAAAGGGACAGGCAGAGACTCATTCTGAAAGAACACTGATGCCAGTGGTGCTCATTGAGGATGAAATACAACACCTCAGAGTGTGCAAAGCAATTGTAGCTTTTCACACGTCTTCAATACTACTTGGGAGAAAATGTGGTGTTTAATATTAAACCACAAACACACCTTCCATGTACATGCTTCATCATGTGAGCACTTTGTTCATAAATAGTCAGGTGTAAGAAATTGGGTTGTTGGTTGACTGGGGTGTGAGCCCTGGCCAAGGAGCAACCACAATACTTGTCAGGGTATGGCACAGGCAAACCCCAAATTAACCTGTGCTCAACTCAGTGTTTGCTTGGCACAGGGCTGTCAGATGTAACTTAGAGTTAATGTTTAAAGTATTTATGCAACACTTCAAACAGTAAAACAGTGAAACCGCAACACAAAAAGGTCCCACATCAGGTTAGAGGAATAGAGATTACTTTAATAAATAAAACAAGACCAAAACGACAAAAATCTAATCAGTAGAACAAGAGTTATGAATTTTTAAAAAGTAAAGTGTAAAATAGAGCCTAAAAGCATAAAGCACCAACTATCTGGTCACACTGGACTGGATCACAGTCAAAAGTTCAAGCCGACCGCAAATGACCGTGGTTTGGATACAGTCCCACATTAGTCCAGTTGAAGGTTTACCTTCTCAAGTTTTGTGTGAAGAGTCATGTTCGCGTTGGAGGGGGACACTCATTCGTTATTCACTCATTATTGTAGCTCATTGTCTTTATGCAAGAATACTGGTATTTCAATAAATGTTTGAAAACCTTTATTCATATCGTTCCTTTGTTTTCCCAGGGCATGCATGTGTAAACAACGAAAGGGGTAAGATCTGTTTCCATGACTTCCTGCCTTGAGGTTGCTATAATTATCTGTTACCCTGGGAAGGATGGGGGTTCGGGTGGTGCACCCTGAACTAGCTAGAAATTGAGTTAGTAGTTATTGATGGTGTAATCGAACTTTGTCCCCTCGTCTTGAAATTCTACCACCCTAGTATGCAGTCCCCCCTTTTAGTGGGAACTGTATAACAGTTGTTAGCAATTTATTGAGCTTGCAGCACTATCTGGCGTCTGTACTTGCCACAAGGATTGTCTAGTTGCCCTTCAGTTTCACGGACACCGCTGCACAGGTGTGACAGCATGTCGCATCAAGGTGAGCATTTGCTTCTGAAATGTCAGGTCTCCCTTCAGTAAAAACCATTCCTTTAAATAAGTAAACATAATAAACATTACTAAAGCCACTAGGCCTGGCTTTAGTGCATATATGTATAGAAATATAGGTATACATAAACGGATACATGTTAATTGTGTCATGCTCCTGCCTCTTTTTTGCCTCTTACACGAGTGTTGTGTTTCATTCCTAAAGCGAGTGGCACAGTCACAGGGGGCACAAAAAGAGCCAGTGTACAAGAAGACGCACCTAAAATAGTGGTGTGCATTAAAGCATGCCTGTGTTTGCATACGTTTAGACAATAAACGAAACCTATTGCCTGTGCCAATGCTTGTTCATATTATCCTTCCCAAAACATTGCCACTGCATTTCTTCAGTATTGATGATTAGCGTGTTCTTTAAAGCAAACAGTGCCAAGAACAGTGTGCAGGCCCCTTGTGTACACTTTCAAAGGATTATTTCATCAGCACAAAATAATGCAGCTGGCGTGCGTTTTTTCAAATCTAGTCAAGTTTAGCTGAGCATTAACAGGTTCCTCATTTAGAACACTGCAAATGTTAAATAAAATTGGAATCAACAGGCACTCTTAGCGCACCCTTTATGATTATGTGTTTTGCTGCACAAGTCGGTTATTATGTCCAGTAGATTACCTGGTGCTCCTTTATCCAATAGCTTTTGCTCAACAGCCTCCGATCTAGATTTTGCGCGTCAGTGGTGAAATCAAGTGTAAAGGGACTGCACCCCCGTTCTGTGAACGTCCATCCAATAACATAGGGGTGCTGTTGATACCCCTCTGTAAGGGCCATGAGTTGCAGCGGTGCGAGTTGCACAGTAGAAATACCAGAAAATGATGAAACAGCATAAATATGATTTGCAGCACACAGTGACGGTAATAAAGAGCAATGAAGTTGAAATAGGAAACCTACTGTGAAACTTAGAAACTGTATCCCATGCTGATAAATAATATACAGAAGACCTTAAAGTCCTCCAGCCGAATGATGGATAGCTAGTGAAGTGAACGAAACAAAACATTGTGTCCCTGCGCCTTAGGGGCCGTTTCGAACTCTAACAATGTGATGTTTCCCTTAAAATGGAATGAAGCCATAAATCTCAGATATCATATATATATGTATATATATATTACCTAGTGGTTATAGGAAGGACCATGTTTCCATTAAAAAAGCGTTTTTTGTCTTGCTTATAGCTTTGGCACCATTTAACGAATCTCCACAACATTTTTAAAAACACGTGTACCGTTGATTCTTCTTGCGCATGGGAAGTTTCGGGGTGATCCGTCAAGCGGGGGCCAAGAAAAAGTCCTGGGGACCACCACGTCCCCAGGTTCTTTAACAAGTTTGAATGTGAGTGGGCCACCCACCTCCCCCCATAGCCATGGGGACTGCCACCTCCCCAGGGCTTTAATCAGATATAATGGGGGGGAATGCGCCCCCCCCCCCCATGGCCCTGGTGACTGCCATCTCCCCGTGGCTACAAAAAAAGAATGAAATGGGTCCAGTGTGGACCCCCGAGTCCCGAGGACCACGACCTCCCCAGGGCTAGATCACATTGAAGGAGAGCCATGCGGTCCCCCTCGTGGAGCCATTAATGGCCCTGGGTACTGCTAGCCCCTAAGGCCGGCTCCTGCTATGTCCCGGGGTGCCCACCCCTGGGACATAGCTGTTTGCTTTCTGACAGTAGGAGCGGTCAAATAGCTCCCGTAAGCAGAAATAAGAGTTTTCACGTGTTTCCTTGCATGCAAATACGCATGTAGGGAAACAGATTAAAACATTGCTCCCAGAAGCAGGGAGCTACTATTTAAAGCATCTTCCTGCTTTTGGGAGCAATGCTGACTCCTGCAGGATGTAGGGAGCCAGCTAGGACCATGGGTGCCCTGAGGATCCCCCTGTGGCTCTCACTCTCTCTCCTCTCTCCTCTTTCCTCTCTTCTCTCTCTCTCTCTCTCTCTCTCTCTCTCTCTCTCTCTCTCTCTCTCTCTCTCTCTCATCCATCCCATCCCATCCCATCCCATCCCATGAGGAGATGGAAGCAAGAGAGAGATTGAATTGCAATGTTCTCTCCATGCAATGACTTCAAAGAGTAAGACTAGCAAGATGTTTGGTATGCATGTTATAGTTATGTTTGGATGCAGAGTGTAACAGAGTCACCTCTGGGCTAATGATCGAGGTCTTGTGCTGTCACTCCGTATGCTGAAGGTTCAAATCCTAGTATCTCTTGGCAGTGTGTTTGTTTATTTACTAGTGTTTTTACTGTTAAACGTTCCTAGTTATAGAACATTCATGTTTCTTGCCAATCACATGTATAGATTGACTGTCATAGGTATGCCTGGAAGTATCACAGTAAGGAGTCACTGGTGGCCTAAAGGTTAAGGTCACAGACCTTTGCACTGAAAGTTGAGGGTTCTACTCTAGATCTGTCCATGGTCATTTTCCTTCTTTAATTTCTTTTAAACTTCAAATGTTTAAGGTTCATAATGAGAGATGATCTCACTCTTCTTAATTGATAAATACATGTTTGTTTTCAATTTGTCCAGAAATATCTCATTCTTAGTATATCATTCATCAAACCCCCAAAACTCTCTATCTCTATCTCTCTCACTTTCAATCTCTTTCTCCCAGTCACATACCCACTCAGACCCTTACGCACCCATTCACAAACCCACTTAGACACCCATGCACCCACTCACAGACCCACTCAGACCCTCGTGCACCCACTCACAGCCTCACTGAGACCCTCACGCACCCACTCACAGACCCACTCAAACACTCATGCACCCACTCACAGACCTACTCAGAATCTGGAACACCCACTCACAGGCCCACTGAAACCCTCATGCATCCACTCACAGACCCACATAGACGCACCCGCTCTCAGACTTACTAAGATACTGATGCACCCACGCTCACACCCAGACACTCTTGCAGCCACTCTCACACCCAGATACACCCTGTCACACCTATTATCACACTCAGTGAGACCAACCCTGCATCCAAATCCCTTGGGCTGTGCACTGTGCAAGGTTATAGGGGGGGGCTGCAGGGCCTGGCCTGTGACCAGGCCCTGCGGCCAACCCCTGCTCTGCACAGCCAAAGACCTTATGCAACTCATGGTCGGGTTGTTATAGGAAAGAGTTAGGAGCGTTTTTTGACTCCCTTATATTTGTGGTACTGTTTGAAGAATCGTCATAAAATTTTTCAAAACTACGTGTGCCCAAAGATCTTGTTGTGCATGGAAAGTTTCGGGATGATCCGTGAAGCAGGGCCTGAGAAAAGGGAGGGGGTAAAAAAAAGTGTGTTTCCCATGTTAATTACCATAGATTCTTTAGACATGCCTACAGCCCAAACCGCTGGACGGAATTACACCAAATTTTGCAAAAAAAGTAGCTTTTAGTCCACAGATCACCCTTTTTATTATTTGGTGTAGATATATTCAGTAGTTTAGGAGAAATTAAAGGAAATCCAAATTTGTATATATATATATATATATATATGTATATATATATATATATATTTAGGGTCACAACAACTTCACAAATACTGTCGATCTCGTGCAGAGATCTAAATGGCTGCCAACACTTCAACCAGGAAGTGTTGGCAGCCATTTTGAGACTCGGCTTCAGCAGTGTTTTAAAAACAAATAAAAAAAGAAAATGGGGCAGGGTAAGTTAACCTTAACCCACTAGCCTTAGTGCAGGGGTACCACTGGCATCTGCAGGACAAAAAATGGAGGGGGTGCACGGGACCCTCCTCCCCGGGGATGACCACATCCCCGGGGCTAAATAAATGAATACATAATGGGGGGGGTCCTGCTGACTCCCCTGAGCCCGGGGACACCACCTCCCCAGGGCTACATATACAAACTATGTGGGGGACTGCTCGGACCCCGGCACCCTAAGAACCACCACCCCCTAGTGCGACATACAGTTTA
Organism: Pleurodeles waltl; assembly: GCF_031143425.1. Classification (NCBI taxonomy): domain Eukaryota; kingdom Metazoa; phylum Chordata; class Amphibia; order Caudata; family Salamandridae; genus Pleurodeles; species Pleurodeles waltl. Next base: position 483,790,599 of record NC_090438.1, on the reverse strand, counting down.
AATGAAAGGGGGGTCCTGCAGACCCCGTGCTCTGGGGACTGCCTCCGCCCTGAGGCTACAAAATAAGATACAGATGAGGTCTGGCGTGGACCCCCGGGGACCACCACCTCCCCACGGCCAAATTCAAAACATGGAGGGGCTCCTGGAGTCAGAGATGGCCCTAGGGACTGCCACACTCCGGGGCCGGCTCATGCTACCTCCTGAGGTGCCGACCCTCGGGAGGTAGCTGTCAGGTCCTGCTGAACAAAAAGAAACACTCTGCTTTCAGCAAGCAGGCGCTGTCAAATTGCTCTGGCTTTCTGTCAGCGGAAATTTCTTCTTTTTCTCTGCATGTTAACATGCATGCGGGGAAAGAGATTAAACACATTGCTCCCACATGCAGGAAGCTGCTATTGTTCCTGCAGGAAGCAGACAACCGGCTGCCATTTTCTCTGTGTCTCTCTCTCAAACGAGAGAAAGATATTTTTATTTTAATGGTCTCGCCATACAATGACTTCATAGAGACACACAAGTAAGATGTTTAGTACAAATTTTATAGTGATGTTTTGATGCACAGCAGAAAAGAGTCTGTTCTGGCCTACTGGCAAATCTCTGGGCCAGAGTCTGTTCTGGCCTACTGACAAATCCTGTTATCTGATGACTGTTTGTTTACTCATGTTTTTAATGTTAATCATTCCTTATGAGGGAACATATGTACGTCTTTTTCCCATCACCATTTTAGGATTGAATGTCATAGAGATGTCTGGAGACTGCATACTAAAGAGTCATCTGTGGCCTTATGGTTAAGGTCCTAGGCTCTCACACAGAAGGTTGGGGGTTGCAGTCTAGGTGTGTCAGTTGTCATTTCTAAGCTTTAAATTATTTTCAACTTCAAATATTTAAGGTACATTCAGAAAGGTGATCTCACTCTTTGTACTTGTCAATTTTTGTTTTTTCAATTTGTCAGAACATTTCTCATTATATGTGGTGCAGGGTTACGTGGTTATAGAGGGGTTGGCTTCAGGTCAGGACCTGTGACCAACCACTGTCAGACATGGCCAACGGCCGTGCTTGGTGCGGGATTGGGTGATTATAGGGGGTATGGCTACAGGGCCAGGACCTGCAGCCAACCCTGTCACACACAATCAAAGGATGTGCGTGGTACAGGGTTGGGTGGTTTTAGGGGAATTGCTAGGAGGACCTTGCCACAGGCTAGACCATGTGGCCAACCCCCTTGCACACAATCGAAGGCCATGTACAGCAGTGGTTGGTTTAACGTATAGTAATTAAAATTACTTTATGTTAAAAAACCATAGAAATCTACTTAAAAATACAAAGGTTACACAGGATGTTATAGTTAAGCTCACATTTTAAACGTACAAAATTATAGAAATTCAGCTGTTATAGTAAGTAACTATAACTCATGCCCTAACCTAACCATAACCCACACCGTTGCTATGCACTGCTAATTACCCCACATATTACATCACTCATGACATTTTCTATGTCATCATTGATAATATCATTGCAAAATTTGAGTGAAATTACTGATGAGAAAACAGTGCCTGGCAGGGGCGCGAGTTATATTTACCTTAGGGCACAAGTTATAGTTACTTGAAATAACTCTGGGTGTGAGACTGGTAGTCTGTCTGGGTGTAAGAAAGATCCCTTCACCTTCACCAAGGAGTTCACATAATTTTTATTATAGAATCGCAGAGTAAACACACTTGCTTTGCCTTTGCCAAACCCAGGAGTTTGGATTATTTGTCCTTTCCAGAAGTGGAGCTTTATCTGGGGCACCAGCTACGTTTATATTTGTAAATGCTTCCTGTTAAGGATCAATATCTGTGAAATGAGTATCATGGCCAGAGCGGCCAGGTGTTCTTTTTTTTGGGGAGTGGTAGGGGGGCCCTGGGTACCCCATCCCCAGGGCCCAGCATCACCATCTACTTTGTTTTTTTTGGGGGGGCACGTAGCCTGGAATCAACAGGCACTCTTAGCTCACCCTTTATAATTATGTGTTTTGCTGCACAAGTCGGTTATTATGTCCAGTAGATTACCTGGTGCTCCTTTATCCAATAGCTTTTGCTCAACAGCCTCTGATCTAGATTTTGTGCGTCAGTGGTGAAATCAAGTGTAAAGGGACTGCACCCCCGTTCTGTGAACGTCCATCCAGTAACATAGGGGTGCTGTTGATACCCCTCTGTGAGGGCCATGAGTTGCAGTGGTGCGAGTTGCACAGTAGAAATACCAGAAAATGATGAAACAACATAAATATGATTTGCAGCACACAGTGACAGTAATAAATAGCAATGAAGCTGAAATAGGAAACCTACTGTGAAACTTAAAAAACTGTATCCCATTCTGATAAATAGTATACAGAATACCTTAAAGTCCTCCAGCCGAATGATGGATAGCTAGTGAAGTGAACGAAACAAAACATTGGGTCCCTGCGCCCTAGGTGCCGTTTAAAACTCTAACAATGTGATGTTTCCCTTAAAATGGAATGAAGCCATAAATCTCAGATATCATATATATATATATATGCATATATATATATATTACCTAGTGGTTATAGTAAGGACCATGTTTCCATTAAATTAAAGCGTTTTTGGTCTTGCTTATAGCTTTGGCACCATTTAACGAATCTCAACAACATTTTTAAAAACAAGTGTACCAGTGATTCTTGTTGCGGATGGGAAGTTTCGGGGTGATCCGTCAAGTGGGGGCCAAGATAAAGTCCTGGGCACCACCACCTCCCCAGGTTCTTTAACAAGTTTGAATGTGAGTGGGCCACCCACCTCCCCCCATAGCCATGGGGACTGCCACCTCCCCAGGGCTTTAATCAGATATAATGGGGGGGAATGCGCCCCCCGTGGCCCTGGTGACTGCCATCTCCCTGTGGCTACACAAAAATAATGAAATGGGTCCAGTGTGGACCCCCCGAGTCCCGAGGACCACGACCTCCCCAGGGCTAGATTACATTGAAGGAGAGCCATGCGGTCCCCCTCGTGGAGCCATTAATGGCCCTGGGTACTGCTAGCCCCTATGGCCGGCTCCTGCTATGTCCCGGGGTGCCCACCCCTGGGACATAGCTGTTTGCTTTCTGACAGTAGGAGCTGTCAAATAGCTCCCGTCAGCAGAAATAAGAGTTTTCACATGTTTCCTTCCATGCAAATACGCATGTAGGGAAACAGATTGAAACATTGCTCCCAGAAGCAGGGAGCTACTATTTAAAGCATCTTCCTGCTTTTGGGAGCAATGCTGACTCCTGCAGGATGTAGGGAGCCAGCTAGGACCATGGGTGCCCTGAGGATCCCCCTGTGGCTCTCACTCTCTCTCCTCTCTCCTCTTTCCTCTCTACTCTCTCTCTCTCTCTCTCTCTCTCTCTCTCTTCCATCCCATCCCATGAGGAGACGGAAGCGAGAGAGAGATTAAATTGCAATGTTCTCTCCATGCAATGACTTCAAAGAGTAAGACTAGCAAGATGTTTGGTATGCATGTTATAGTTATGTTTGGATGCAGAGTGGAACAGAGTCACCTCTGGGTTAATGATCGAGGTCTTGTGCTGTCACTCCGTATGCTGAAGGTTCAAATCCTAGTATCTCTTGGCAGTGTATTTGTTTATTTACTAGTGTTTTTACTGTTAAACGTTCCTAGTGATAGAACATTAATGTTTCTTGTCAATCACATGCATAGATCGACTGTCATAGGTATGCCTGGAAGTATCACAGTAAGGAGTCACTGGTGGCCTAAAGGTTAAGGTCACAGACCCTTGCACTGAAAGTTGAGGGTTCTACTCGCTATCTGTCCATGGTCATTTTCTTTCTTTTAAACTTCAAAAGTTTAAGGTTCATAATGAGAGATGATCTCACTCTTCTTAATTGATAAATATATGTTTGTTTTCAATTTGTCCAGAAATATCTAATTCTTAGTATATCATTCATCAAACCCCCAAAACTCTCTATCTCTATCTCTCTCACTTTCAATCTCTTTCTCCCAGTCACATACCCACTCAGACCCTTACGCACCCACTCACAAACCCACTCAGACACCCATGCACCCACTAACAGACCCACTCAGACCCTCGTGCACCCACTCACAGCCTCACTGAGACCCTCACGCACCCACTCACAGACCCACTCAGACACTCATGCACCCACTCACAGACCCACTCAGAATCTCGAACACCCACTCACAGGCCCACTGAAACCCTCATGCATCCACTCACAGACCCACACAGACGCACCCGCTCTCAGACTTACTAAGATACTGATGCACCCACGCTCACACCCAGACACTCTTGCAGCCACTCTCACACCCAGATACACCCTGTCACACCTATTATCACACCCAGTGAGACCAACCCTGCATCCAAATCCCTCTGGCTGTGCACTGTGCAAGATTATAGGGGTTGGCTGCAGGGCCTGGCCTGTGACCAGGCCCTGCGGCCAACCCCTGCTCTGCACAGCCAAAGACCTTATGCAACTCGTGGTCGGGTTGTTATAGGAAAGAGTTAGGAGCGTTTTTTGACTCCCTTATTTTTGTGGTACTGTTTGAAGAATCTTCATAAAATTTTCCAAAACAACGTGTGCCCAAAGATCTTGTTGTGCATGGAAAGTTTCGGGATGATCCGTGAAGCAGGGCCTGAGAAAAGGGAGGGGGTAAAAAAAAGTGTGTTTCCATGTTAATTACCATAGATTCTTTAGACAAGCCTACAGCCAAAACCGCTGGACGCAATTACACCAAATTTTGCAAAAAAGGTAGCTTTTAGTCCACAGATCACCCTTTTTATTATTTGGTGTAGATATATTCAGTAGTTTAGGAGAAATTAAAGGAAATCCAAATTTGTGTGTATATATATATATATATATATATATATATATATATATTTAGGGTCACAACAACTTCACAAATACTGTCGATCTCGTGCAGAGATCTAAATGGCTGCCAACACTTCAACCAGGAAGTGTTGGCAGCCATTTTGAGACTCGGCTTCAGCAGTGTTTCAAAAACAAATAAAAAAAGAAAATGGGGCAGGGTAAGTTAACCTTAACCCACTAGCCTTAGTGCAGGGGTACCCCTGGCATCCGCAGGACAAAAAATGGAGGGCGTGCACGGGACCCTCCTCCCCGGGGATGACCACATCCCCGGGCTAAATAAATGAATACATAATGGGGGGGGGTCCTGCGGACTCCCCTGAGCCCGGGGACCACAACCTCCCCAGGGCTACATATACAAACTATGTGGGGGACTGCTCGGACCCCGGCACCCTAAGAACCACCACCTCCCTAGTGCGACATACAGTTTAAATGAAAGGGGGGTCCTGCGGACCCCGTGCTCTGGGGACTGCCTCCGCCCTGAGGCTACAAAATAAGATACAGATGAGGTCTGGCGTGGACCCCCGGGGACCACCCCCTCCCCAGGGCCAAATTCAAAACATGGAGGGGCTCCTGGAGTCAGAGATGGCCCTAGGGACTGCCACCCTCCGGGGCCGGCTCATGCTACCTCCTGAGGTGCCGACCCTCGGGAGGTAGCTGTCAGGTCCTGCTGAACAAAAAGAAACATTCTGCATTCAGCAAGCAGGCGCTGCCAAACTGCTCTGGCTTTCTGTCAGTGGAAATTTCTTCTTTTTCTCTGCATGTTAACATGCATGCGGGGAAAGAGATTAAACACATTGCTCCCACATGCAGGAAGCTGCTATTGTTCCCGCAGGAAGCAGACAACCGGCTGCCATTTTCTCTGTGTCTCTCTCTCAAACGAGAGAAAGATATTTTTATTTTAATGGTCTCGCCATACAATGACTTCATAGAGACACACAAGTAAGATGTTTAGTACAAATTTTATAGTGATGTTTTGATGCACAGCAGAAAAGAGTCTGTTCTGGCCTACTGGCAAATCTCTGGGCCAGAGTCTGTTCTGGCCTACTGACAAATCCTGTTATCTGATGACTGTTTGTTTACTCATGTTTTTAATGTTAATCATTCCTTATGAGGGAACATATGTACGTCTTTTTCCCATCACCATTTTAGGATTGAATGTCATAGAGATGTCTGGAGACTGCATACTAAAGAGTCATCTGTGGCCTTATGGTTAAGGTCCTAGGCTCTCACACAGAAGGTTGGGGGTTGCAGTCTAGGTGTGTCAGTTGTCATTTCTAAGCTTTAAATTATTTTCAACTTCAAATATTTAAGGTACATTCAGAAAGGTGATCTCACTCTTTGTACTTGTCAATTTTTTTTTTTTCAATTTGTCAGAACATTTCTCATTATATGTGGTGCAGGGTTACGTGGTTATAGAGGGGTTGGCTTCAGGTCAGGACCTGTGACCAACCACTGTCAGACATGGCCAACGGACGTACTTGGTGCGGGATTGGGTGATTATAGGGGGTATGGCTACAGGGCCAGGACCTGCAGCCAACCCTGTCACACACAATCAAAGGATGTGCGTGGTACAGGGTTGGGTGGTTTTAGGGGAATTGCTAGGAGGACCTTGCCACAGGCTAGACCATGTGGCCAACCCCCTTGCACACAATCGAAGGCCATGTACAGCAGTGGTTGGTTTAACGTATAGTAATTAAAATTACTTTATGTTAAAAAACCATAGAAATCTACTTAAAAATACAAAGGTTACACAGGATGTTATAGTTAAGCTCACATTTTAAACGTACAAAATTATAGAAATTCAGCTGTTATAGTAAGTAACTATAACTCATGCCCTAAGCTAACTATAACCCACACCGTTGCTATGCACTGCTAATTACCCCACATATTACATCACTCATGACATCTTCTATGTCATCATTGATAATATCATTGCAAAGTTTGAGTGAAATTACTGATGAGAAAACAGTGCCTGGCAGGGGCGCGAGTTATATTTACCTTAGGGCACAAGTTATAGTTACTTGAAATAACTCTGGGTGTGAGACTGGTAGTCTGTCTGGGTGTAAGAAAGATCCCTTCACCTTCACCAAGGAGTTCACATAATTTTTATTATAGAATCGCAGAGTAAACACACTTGCTTTGCCTTTGCCAAACCCAGGAGTTTGGATTATTTGTCCTTTCCAGAAGTGGAGCGTTATCTGGGGCACCAGCTACGTTTATATTTGTAAATGCTTCCTGTTAAGGATCAATATCTGTGAAATGAGTATCATGGCCAGAGCGGCCAGGTGTTCTTTTTTTTGGGGAGTGGTAGGGGGGCCCTGGGTACCCCATCCCCAGGGCCCAGCCTCACCATCTACTTTGTTTTTTTTGGGGGGGCACGTAGCCTGGAATCAACAGGCACTCTTAGCTCACCCTTTATAATTATGTGTTTTGCTGCACAAGTCGGTTATTATGTCCAGTAGATTACCTGGTGCTCCTTTATCCAATAGCTTTTGCTCAACAGCCTCTGATCTAGATTTTGTGCGTCAGTGGTGAAATCAAGTGTAAAGGGACTGCACCCCCGTTCTGTGAACGTCCATCCAGTAACATAGGGGTGCTGTTGATACCCCTCTGTGAGGGCCATGAGTTGCAGTGGTGCGAGTTGCACAGTAGAAATACCAGAAAATGATGAAACAACATAAATATGATTTGCAGCACACAGTGACAGTAATAAATAGCAATGAAGCTGAAATAGGAAACCTACTGTGAAACTTAAAAAACTGTATCCCATTCTGATAAATAGTATACAGAATACCTTAAAGTCCTCCAGCCGAATGATGGATAGCTAGTGAAGTGAACGAAACAAAACATTGGGTTCCTGCGCCCTAGGAGCCGTTTAAAACTCTAACAATGTGATGTTTCCCTTAAAATGGAATGAAGCCATAAATCTCAGATATCATATATATATATATATATGCATATATATATATATTACCTAGTGGTTATAGTAAGGACCATGTTTCCATTAAATTAAAGCGTTTTTGGTCTTGCTTATAGCTTTGGCACCATTTAACGAATCTCAACAACATTTTTAAAAACAAGTGTACCAGTGATTCTTGTTGCGGATGGGAAGTTTCGGGGTGATCCGTCAAGTGGGGGCCAAGATAAAGTCCTGGGCACCACCACCTCCCCAGGTTCTTTAACAAGTTTGAATGTGAGTGGGCCACCCACCTCCCCCCATAGCCATGGGGACTGCCACCTCCCCAGGGCTTTAATCAGATATAATGGGGGGGAATGCGCCCCCCGTGGCCCTGGTGACTGCCATCTCCCTGTGGCTACACAAAAAGAATGAAATGGGTCCAGTGTGGACCCCCCGAGTCCCGAGGACCACGACCTCCCCAGGGCTAGATTACATTGAAGGAGAGCCATGCGGTCCCCCTCGTGGAGCCATTAATGGCCCTGGGTACTGCTAGCCCCTATGGCCGGCTCCTGCTATGTCCCGGGGTGCCCACCCCTGGGACATAGCTGTTTGCTTTCTGACAGTAGGAGCTGTCAAATAGCTCCCGTCAGCAGAAATAAGAGTTTTCACATGTTTCCTTCCATGCAAATACGCATGTAGGGAAACAGATTGAAACATTGCTCCCAGAAGCAGGGAGCTACTATTTAAAGCATCTTCCTGCTTTTGGGGGCAATGCTGACTCCTGCAGGATGTAGGGAGCCAGCTAGGACCATGGGTGCCCTGAGGATCCCCCTGTGGCTCTCACTCTCTCTCCTCTCTCCTCTCTCCTCTTTCCTCTCTACTCTCTCTCTCTCTCTCTCTTCCATCCCATCCCATGAGGAGACGGAAGCGAGAGAGAGATTAAATTGCAATGTTCTCTCCATGCAATGACTTCAAAGAGTAAGACTAGCAAGATGTTTGGTATGCATGTTATAGTTATGTTTGGATGCAGAGTGGAACAGAGTCACCTCTGGGCTAATGATCGAGGTCTTGTGCTGTCACTCCGTATGCTGAAGGTTCAAATCCTAGTATCTCTTGGCAGTGTATTTGTTTATTTACTAGTGTTTTTACTGTTAAACGTTCCTAGTGATAGAACATTAATGTTTCTTGTCAATCACATGCATAGATCGACTGTCATAGGTATGCCTGGAAGTATCACAGTAAGGAGTCACTGGTGGCCTAAAGGTTAAGGTCACAGACCCTTGCACTGAAAGTTGAGGGTTCTACTCGCTATCTGTCCATGGTCATTTTCTTTCTTTTAAACTTCAAAATTTTAAGGTTCATAATGAGAGATGATCTCACTCTTCTTAATTGATAAATATATGTTTGTTTTCAATTTGTCCAGAAATATCTCATTCTTAGTATATCATTCATCAAACCCCCAAAACTCTCTATCTCTATCTCTCTCACTTTCAATCTCTTTCTCCCAGTCACATACCCACTCAGACCCTTACGCACCCACTCAGACACCCATGCACCCACTAACAGACCCACTCAGACCCTCGTGCACCCACTCACAGCCTCACTGAGACCCTCACGCACCCACTCACAGACCCACTCAGACACTCATGCACCCACTCACAGACCCACTCAGAATCTCGAACACCCACTCACAGGCCCACTGAAACCCTCATGCATCCACTCACAGACCCACACAGACGCACCCGCTCTCAGACTTACTAAGATACTGATGCACCCACGCTCACACCCAGACACTCTTGCAGCCACTCTCACACCCAGATACACCCTGTCACACCTATTATCACACCCAGTGAGACCAACCCTGCATCCAAATCCCTCTGGCTGTGCACTGTGCAAGATTATAGGGGTTGGCTGCAGGGCCTGGCCTGTGACCAGGCCCTGCGGCCAACCCCTGCTCTGCACAGCCAAAGACCTTATGCAACTCGTGGTCGGGTTGTTATAGGAAAGAGTTAGGAGCGTTTTTTGACTCCCTTATATTTGTGGTACTGTTTGAAGAATCTTCATAAAATTTTCCAAAACAACGTGTGCCCAAAGATCTTGTTGTGCATGGAAAGTTTCGGGATGATCCGTGAAGCAGGGCCTGAGAAAAGGGAGGGGGTAAAAAAAAGTGTGTTTCCATGTTAATTACCATAGATTCTTTAGACAAGCCTACAGCCAAAACCGCTGGACGCAATTACACCAAATTTTGCAAAAAAGGTAGCTTTTAGTCCACAGATCACCCTTTTTATTATTTGGTGTAGATATATTCAGTAGTTTAGGAGAAATTAAAGGAAATCCACATTTGTGTATATATATATATATATATATATATATATATTTAGGGTCACAACAACTTCACAAATACTGTCGATCTCGTGCAGAGATCTAAATGGCTGCCAACACTTCAACCAGGAAGTGTTGGCAGCTATTTTGAGACTCGGCTTCAGCAGTGTTTCAAAAACAAATAAAAAAAGAAAATGGGGCAGGGTAAGTTAACCTTAACCCACTAGCCTTAGTGCAGGGGTACCCCTGGCATCCGCAGGACAAAAAATGGAGGGGGTGCACGGGACCCTCCTCCCCGGGGATGACCACATCCCCGGGCTAAATAAATGAATACATAATGGGGGGGGGGGGGTCCTGCGGACTCCCCTGAGCCCGGGGACCACCACCTCCCCAGGGCTACATATACAAACTATGTGGGGGACTGCTCGGACCCCGGCACCCTAAGAACCACCACCTCCCTAGTGCGACATACAGTTTAAATGAAAGGGGGGTCCTGCGGACCCCGTGCTCTGGGGACTGCCTCCGCCCTGAGGCTACAAAATAAGATACAGATGAGGTCTGGCGTGGACCCCCGGGGACCACCCCCTCCCCAGGGCCAAATTCAAAACATGGAGGGGCTCCTGGAGTCAGAGATGGCCCTAGGGACTGCCACCCTCCGGGGCCGGCTCATGCTACCTCCTGAGGTGCCGACCCTCGGGAGGTAGCTGTCAGGTCCTGCTGAACAAAAAGAAACATTCTGCATTCAGCAAGCAGGCGCTGTCAAACTGCTCTGGCTTTCTGTCAGTGGAAATTTCTTCTTTTTCTCTGCATGTTAACATGCATGCGGGGAAAGAGATTAAACACATTGCTCCCACATGCAGGAAGCTGCTATTGTTCCCGCAGGAAGCAGACAACCGGCTGCCATTTTCTCTGTGTCTCTCTCTCAAACGAGAGAAAGATATTTTTATTTTAATGGTCTCGCCATACAATGACTTCATAGAGACACACAAGTAAGATGTTTAGTACAAATTTTATAGTGATGTTTTGATGCACAGCAGAAAAGAGTCTGTTCTGGCCTACTGGCAAATCTCTGGGCCAGAGTCTGTTCTGGCCTACTGACAAATCCTGTTATCTGATGACTGTTTGTTTACTCATGTTTTTAATGTTAATCATTCCTTATGAGGGAACATATGTACGTCTTTTTCCCATCACCATTTTAGGATTGAATGTCATAGAGATGTCTGGAGACTGCATACTAAAGAGTCATCTGTGGCCTTATGGTTAAGGTCCTAGGCTCTCACACAGAAGGTTGGGGGTTGCAGTCTAGGTGTGTCAGTTGTCATTTCTAAGCTTTAAATTATTTTCAACTTCAAATATTTAAGGTACATTCAGAAAGGTGATCTCACTCTTTGTACTTGTCAATTTTTTTTTTTTCAATTTGTCAGAACATTTCTCATTATATGTGGTGCAGGGTTACGTGGTTATAGAGGGGTTGGCTTCAGGTCAGGACCTGTGACCAACCACTGTCAGACATGGCCAACGGACGTACTTGGTGCGGGATTGGGTGATTATAGGGGGTATGGCTACAGGGCCAGGACCTGCAGCTAACCCTGTCACACACAATCAAAGGATGTGCGTGGTACAGGGTTGGGTGGTTTTAGGGGAATTGCTAGGAGGACCTTGCCACAGGCTAGACCATGTGGCCAACCCCCTTGCACACAATTGAAGGCCATGTACAGCAGTGGTTGGTTTAACGTATAGTAATTAAAATTACTTTATGTTAAAAAACCATAGAAATCTACTTAAAAATACAAAGGTTACACAGGATGTTATAGTTAAGCTCACATTTTAAACGTACAAAATTATAGAAATTCAGCTGTTATAGTAAGTAACTATAACTCATGCCCTAAGCTAACTATAACCCACACCGTTGCTATGCACTGCTAATTACCCCACATATTACATCACTCATGACATCTTCTATGTCATGATTGATAATATCATTGCAAAATTTGAGTGAAATTACTGATGAGAAAACAGTGCCTGGCAGGGGCGCGAGTTATATTTACCTTAGGGCACAAGTTATAGTTACTTGAAATAACTCTGGGTGTGAGACTGGTAGTCTGTCTGGGTGTAAGAAAGATCCCTTCACCTTCACCAAGGAGTTCACATAATTTTTATTATAGAATCGCAGAGTAAACACACTTGCTTTGCCTTTGCCAAACCCAGGAGTTTGGATTATTTGTCCTTTCCAGAAGTGGAGCTTTATCTGGGGCACCAGCTACGTTTATATTTGTAAATGCTTCCTGTTAAGGATCAATATCTGTGAAATGAGTATCATGGCCAGAGCGGCCAGGTGTTCTTTTTTTGGGGGAGTGGTAGGGGGGCCCTGGGTACCCCATCCCCAGGGCCCAGCCTCACCATCTACTTTGTTTTTTTGGGGGGGGCACGTAGCCTGGAATCAACAGGCACTCTTAGCGCACCCTTTATGATTATGTGTTTTGCTGCACAAGTCGGTTATTATGTCCAGTAGATTACCTGGTGCTCCTTTATCCAATAGCTTTTGCTCAACAGCCTCTGATCTAGATTTTGTGCGTCAGTGGTGAAATCAAGTGTAAAGGGACTGCACCCCCGTTCTGTGAACGTCCATCCAGTAACATAGGGGTGCTGTTGATACCCCTCTGTGAGGGCCATGAGTTGCAGTGGTGCGAGTTGCACAGTAGAAATACCAGAAAATGATGAAACAGCATAAATATGATTTGCAGCACACAGTGACAGTAATAAATAGCAATGAAGCTGAAATAGGAAACCTACTGTGAAACTTAAAAAACTGTATCCCATGCTGATAAATAGTATACAGAAGACCTTAAAGTCCTCCAGCCGAATGATGGATAGCTAGTGAAGTGAACGAAACAAAACATTGGGTCCCTGCGCCCTAGGTGCCGTTTAAAACTCTAACAATGTGATGTTTCCCTTAAAATGGAATGAAGCCATAAATCTCAGATATCATATATATATATATATATGCATATATATATATATTACCTAGTGGTTATAGTAAGGACCATGTTTCCATTAAATTAAAGCGTTTTTGGTCTTGCTTATAGCTTTGGCACCATTTAACGAATCTCAACAACATTTTTAAAAACAAGTGTACCAGTGATTCTTGTTGCGGATGGGAAGTTTCGGGGTGATCCGTCAAGTGGGGGCCAAGATAAAGTCCTGGGCACCACCACCTTAACAAGTTTGAATGTGAGTGGGCCACCCACCTCCCCCCATAGCCATGGGGACTGCCACCTCCCCAGGGCTTTAATCAGATATAATGGGGGGGAATGCGCCCCCCGTGGCCCTGGTGACTGCCATCTCCCTGTGGCTACACAAAAAGAATGAAATGGGTCCAGTGTGGACCCCCCGAGTCCCGAGGACCACGACCTCCCCAGGGCTAGATTACATTGAAGGAGAGCCATGCGGTCCCCCTCGTGGAGCCATTAATGGCCCTGGGTACTGCTAGCCCCTATGGCCGGCTCCTGCTATGTCCCGGGGTGCCCACCCCTGGGACATAGCTGTTTGCTTTCTGACAGTAGGAGCTGTCAAATAGCTCCCGTCAGCAGAAATAAGAGTTTTCACATGTTTCCTTCCATGCAAATACGCATGTAGGGAAACAGATTGAAACATTGCTCCCAGAAGCAGGGAGCTACTATTTAAAGCATCTTCCTGCTTTTGGGAGCAATGCTGACTCCTGCAGGATGTAGGGAGCCAGCTAGGACCATGGGTGCCCTGAGGATCCCCCTGTGGCTCTCACTCTCTCTCCTCTCTCCTCTTTCCTCTCTACTCTCTCTCTCTCTCTCTCTTCCATCCCATCCCATGAGGAGACGGAAGCGAGAGAGAGATTAAATTGCAATGTTCTCTCCATGCAATGACTTCAAAGAGTAAGACTAGCAAGATGTTTGGTATGCATGTTATAGTTATGTTTGGATGCAGAGTGGAACAGAGTCACCTCTGGGCTAATGATCGAGGTCTTGTGCTGTCACTCCGTATGCTGAAGGTTCAAATCCTAGTATCTCTTGGCAGTGTATTTGTTTATTTACTAGTGTTTTTACTGTTAAACGTTCCTAGTGATAGAACATTAATGTTTCTTGTCAATCACATGCATAGATCGACTGTCATAGGTATGCCTGGAAGTATCACAGTAAGGAGTCACTGGTGGCCTAAAGGTTAAGGTCACAGACCCTTGCACTGAAAGTTGAGGGTTCTACTCGCTATCTGTCCATGGTCATTTTCTTTCTTTTAAACTTCAAAAGTTTAAGGTTCATAATGAGAGATGATCTCACTCTTCTTAATTGATAAATATATGTTTGTTTTCAATTTGTCCAGAAATATCTCATTCTTAGTATATCATTCATCAAACCCCCAAAACTCTCTATCTCTATCTCTCTCACTTTCAATCTCTTTCTCCCAGTCACATACCCACTCAGACCCTTACGCACCCACTCACAAACCCACTCAGACACCCATGCACCCACTAACAGACCCACTCAGACCCTCGTGCACCCACTCACAGCCTCACTGAGACCCTCAAGCACCCACTCACAGACCCACTCAGACACTCATGCACCCACTCACAGACCCACTCAGAATCTCGAACACCCACTCACAGGCCCACTGAAACCCTCATGCATCCACTCACAGACCCACACAGACGCACCCGCTCTCAGACTTACTAAGATACTGATGCACCCACGCTCACACCCAGACACTCTTGCAGCCACTCTCACACCCAGATACACCCTGTCACACCTATTATCACACCCAGCGAGACCAACCCTGCATCCAAATCCCTCTGGCTGTGCACTGTGCAAGATTATAGGGGTTGGCTGCAGGGCCTGGCCTGTGACCAGGCCCTGCGGCCAACCCCTGCTCTGCACAGCCAAAGACCTTATGCAACTCGTGGTCGGGTTGTTATAGGAAAGAGTTAGGAGCGTTTTTTGACTCCCTTATGTTTGTGGTACTGTTTGAAGAATCTTCATAAAATTTTCCAAAACAACGTGTGCCCAAAGATCTTGTTGTGCATGGAAAGTTTCGGGATGATCCGTGAAGCAGGGCCTGAGAAAAGGGAGGGGGTAAACAAAAGTGTGTTTCCATGTTAATTACCATATATTCTTTAGACAAGCCTACAGCCAAAACCGCTGGACGCAATTACACCAAATTTTGCAAAAAAGGTAGCTTTTAGTCCACAGATCACCCTTTTTATTATTTGGTGTAGATATATTCAGTAGTTTAGGAGAAATTAAAGGAAATCCAAATTTGTGTATATATATATATATATATATATATATATATATTTAGGGTCACAACAACTTCACAAATACTGTCGATCTCGTGCAGAGATCTAAATGGCTGCCAACACTTCAACCAGGAAGTGTTGGCAGCCATTTTGAGACTCGGCTTCAGCAGTGTTTCAAAAACAAATAAAAAAAGAAAATGGGGCAGGGTAAGTTAACCTTAACCCACTAGCCTTAGTGCAGGGGTACCCCTGGCATCCGCAGGACAAAAAATGGAGGGGGTGCACGGGACCCTCCTCCCCGGGGATGACCACATCCCCGGGCAAAATAAATGAATACATAATGGGGGGGGGGTCCTGCGGACTCCCCTGAGCCCGGGGACCACCACCTCCCCAGGGCAACATATACAAACTATGTGGGGGACTGCTCGGACCCCGGCACCCTAAGAACCACCACCTCCCTAGTGCGACATACAGTTTAAATGAAAGGGGGGTCCTGCGGACCCCGTGCTCTGGGGACTGCCTCCGCCCTGAGGCTACAAAATAAGATACAGATGAGGTCTGGCGTGGACCCCCGGGGACCACCCCCTCCCCAGGGCCAAATTCAAAACATGGAGGGGCTCCTGGAGTCAGAGATGGCCCTAGGGACTGCCACCCTCCGGGGCCGGCTCATGCTACCTCCTGAGGTGCCGACCCTCGGGAGGTAGCTGTCAGGTCCTGCTGAACAAAAAGAAACATTCTGCATTCAGCAAGCAGGCGCTGTCAAACTGCTCTGGCTTTCTGTCAGTGGAAATTTCTTCTTTTTCTCTGCATGTTAACATGCATGCGGGGAAAGAGATTAAACACATTGCTCCCACATGCAGGAAGCTGCTATTGTTCCCGCAGGAAGCAGACAACCGGCTGCCATTTTCTCTGTGTCTCTCTCTCAAACGAGAGAAAGATATTTTTATTTTAATGGTCTCGCCATACAATGACTTCATAGAGACACACAAGTAAGATGTTTAGTACAAATTTTATAGTGATGTTTTGATGCACAGCAGAAAAGAGTCTGTTCTGGCCTACTGGCAAATCTCTGGGCCAGAGTCTGTTCTGGCCTACTGACAAATCCTGTTATCTGATGACTGTTTGCTTACTCATGTTTTTAATGTTAATCATTCCTTATGAGGGAACATATGTACGTCTTATTCCCATCACCATCTTAGGATTGAATGTCATAGAGATGTCTGGAGACTGCATACTAAGGAGTCATCTGTGGCCTTATGGTTAAGGTCCTAGGTTCTCACACAGAAGGTTGGGGGTTGCAGTCTAGGTGTGTCAGTTGTCATTTCTAAGTTTTAAATTATTTTCAACTTCAAATATTTAAGGTACATTCAGAAAGGTGATCTCACTCTTTGTACTTGTGAAATATTTTTTTTTTTTCAATTTGTCAGAACATTTCTCATTATAAGTGGTGCAGGGTTATGTGGTTATAGAGGGGTTGGCTTCAGGTCAGGACCTGTGACCAACCACTGTCAGACATGGCCAACGGCCGTGCTTGGTGCGGGATTGGGTGA
The DNA here is from genome assembly GCF_031143425.1 of Pleurodeles waltl. Classification (NCBI taxonomy): domain Eukaryota; kingdom Metazoa; phylum Chordata; class Amphibia; order Caudata; family Salamandridae; genus Pleurodeles; species Pleurodeles waltl. The sequence goes on along the minus strand of NC_090438.1, from coordinate 483,773,703 downwards.
TTATAGGGGGTATGGCTACAGGGCCAGGACCTGCAGCCAACCCTGTCACACACAACCAAAGGATGTGCGTTGTACAGGGTTGGGTGGTTTTAGGGGAATTGCCAGGAGGACCTTGCCACAGGCTAGACCATGTGGCCAACCCCCTTGCACACAATCGAAGGCCGTGCACAGCAGTGGTTGGTTTAACGTATAGTAATTAAAATGACTTTATGTTAAAAAACCATAGAAATCTACTTAAAAATACAAAGGTTACACAGGATGTTATAGTTAAGCTCACATTTTAAACGTACAAAATGATAGAAATTCAGCTATTATAGTAAGTAACGATAACTCAGGCCCTAAGGTAACTATAACCCGCACCGTTGCTATGCACTGCTAATTACCCCACATATTACATCACTCATGACATCTTCTATGTCATCATTGATAATATCACTGCAAAATTTGAGTGAAATTACTGATGAGAAAACAGTGCCTGGAAGGGGCGCGAGTTATAGTTACCTTATGGCACAAGTTATAGTTACTTGAAATAACTCTGGGTGTGAGACTGGCTGTCTGTCTGGGTGTAAGAAAGATCCCTTCACCTTCACCAAGGATTTCAGATCATTTTTAATATAGAATCACAGAGTAAACACACTTGCTTTACCTTTGCCAAACCCAGGAGTTTGGATTATTTGTCCTTTCCAGAAGTGGAGCTTTATCTGGGGCACCTGCTGCGTTTATATTTGTAAATGCTTCCTGTTAAGGATCAATGTCTGTGAAATGAGCATCATGGCCAGAACGGCCAGGTGTTCTTTTTTTTTGGAAGTGGTAGGGGGGCCCTGGGTACCCCATCCCCTGGGGCCCAGCCTTACCCATCACATTTATGGGGGGCACGTGGCCCCCACCTTTGTCTGATTTTAGTCCTAGGGACCCTGTCCCCCAAGGCCCAGCCTCACCATCTACTTTGTTTTGGGGGGGCACGTAGCCCCCCTCCACTGGCTGATTTTGTATCCCAGGGACCGCATCTCCCGGGGCTCAACCATCAATCCTGGCCGGCATTACTTTTGCATACACAGAGCTGCTAAAGATGCAGCTCCAAATCTGCAAAAGCAATTGTTTCCAGCTCTCACTTGCTGTGAGCAGAGTGTTTGCTGTGACTTGGGGGGAACTGTTAAAGTTCTCGCCAAGTCACAGCAAACAGCTATGTCCTGGGGTGGGCACCTTGGGACATAGCTGGAACTGGCCCTGGGGTGTGGCCCCAGGGAGGTGGGTGACCTCAGGGTTGGGGGTGTGTGACGGTCGCCCTTCCTTCTTATAATTTAGCCCTGAGGAGGTGGCATTTTCTGGGACTGCGGGCCCTTAATTATGATTAAAAAGCCCCGGGGAGGTGGCTGTCCCCAGGACTGTGGGAGGCAGTCGCATGACCACCCTGTTTACATTTTAATTAAAGCTCTGGGGAGATGGCAGTCCCCAGGGCTGTGGGAGGGTCACCTGGCCCCCTGCACTCATTTTGTTTAAAGCCCCAGGGAGGCAGCAGTTCCCGGGGCCTCTGGGGGTGCCGCCTGGCCCCTCTGCATGTATTTTAATTAAAGCCCGAGGAGGTGGCAGTCCCTGGGACTGCGGGGAGCTCTGCAGACCCGCATTTCATTTTATATTTTACATTTTATATTTGCCCCAGGGGTCTGGGGGAGGCCATAGGACCTACCCCACATTAAATTAGTATTTTGCCCAGGGGACGTGGCAGTTCCCGGTGCACAGCAGGGTCCTTGTGGATGCCCCGTATTTTACATTGTGATTGCCCCAGGGAGGTGGCGGTTCCTGGAGTTTATAGAAGCCCTAGGAGGAGGGCCCTGAGTGCCCGCCTCCTTTCTGAAGTCCCCTATGCCCCAGGGACATGGCCCACATGGGAACTAATTAAAAGCAAATGGTGGGAGACCACACATTTTCTTTTTAACCTCAGGAAATTCCTTGGATCCAGATCTGCAGATTTTTTTGATGTTTAAAAAAAAACCTTTTTAACCCTGGCGACCCCAGCATCAGAACTAAGGGGTTAGAATGTCCCTATCATGGCCCCTTTTCTTTTTTTAAACTTTTTTCCTTTAGTCCTAAGCTGGCTGCCACCACTTCCTTGTTGAAGTGTTGACAGCCAATCAGATATCACAAGGGAAGAGTTGGATCTGCGGATGATCCGTGTCTTTAGATATCTATATTTTTTGCCCTTGAATATCTCCAAAACTACTGGATTGATTTACACCAAATTACAAAAAGCACAATCTGTGCAACAAGATCTACCTCCCTGCCATATGACCCTATGGACAAATTAATGGGGAAAATACATTTTAGGACCCCCCCCGCCCCCTTTTTTCTCCGCCTCTACTTTCTCGATCATCCTGAAACTTTCAAGACAGAAGCCACACTGACCAAAATATAAGTTTGGAAAATGTTGTGATGATTTTTAATGGTCTTTTCCTCTCTTTCTTCTCTGTTAAATGGAGAACTGTTCACTGTTTCTATAATATTAGAACCCTTCTGCCTGGGGCTCCGGTCATATATCAGGTGGAGGCCCTTTAAGGCCTGGCTAGAGCCTCAGCAGTGTAATATAATGTTATATAATAGAACTTGTGTAATGGAGCTTCACAGTCAGCCGTCATGGGGCATATTTATTAAGACATCATGCAGCACAGTGCAGCAAGTCACCCTGCTACGCTGCATGACATGGAAAGGCCAGGTGCTGTACTTAACACTGCATGGCACATTCCTGTCTTTTCCCTGCGCTAGCACACAATATGCTGCCCGGTGCCAATGCAATCACCCTAGCACGACTGTGCAAGCGTGCCTGCATTGTAAGCAGGATGCTTTTGTTGAGGAGGGGCACCTTCCTGCACAAAAACAATCCTGAGAGGCATTTACCGCTTTTTACGTGTGCTGCAAAATGCAGCACACATGAAAAAAGGAAAAACCAAGGAAAAATAAAAATATTTCTCCTTGCTATGCCTCACCTTGAGAAGCAGAGCATTTTGACACATTCCATGGTTTACCAATAATGGTAAATCTGGGAATGCATCCAAAGCCATGGATGGATGCACAGGAATACTCACTCTCCCCCAATGAAATGGCTTCCCTGGGCAGAGTAATGCAACACAAAGATTTGTGCAGTGTTACTTTATTTTTTTTATTTTTTATATTTGTTTTTATTTTTCCAAATGAAAAATCACAGACCAACATAAAAATCAACACAGTACAGGTTACAGCAGAGCAAGATGTCACAGACTTATAATGATGCCCAAAGGGCACATACAGCATTGCATCATCGGTGAAGACTTCACCACATCCCCAATCAAGTCCTCAATCCCAGGAACCGGCCCCACATCCTAATGAGACCAGGCCGTTGATTACATAAACAAATCAATATAAATCAATTCCACATTCGGTCGTCACAAGTGCTAAAAGGGAGAGTGTGTTTCCCTGTCCCCTACCGCCACATTGCTACTCACGGAGCAGTCGTCCTCCTCATCAGCGAACCGTTCTAGAAGTGCACCCCAAGCAGCCACATCAGTAAGCGCCCTCTCCTCGCTACGTGTTATGCGCATGTGTTGCTCCTCTGCCGCCTCCCACTCCAGCATATCCCGCAGCCAGTCAGAAATTGCAGGGGTCCGCACGCTCATCCAGCCAATCGCTACTCTATGTTTGGCCAGTACTAACGCTAAATGTACCATCCTGTAGACAATCCCTCTACCCTGCCGCCTGCGCACCACACCCAGGAGACACGACAACAGAGTGGCCTCCAATTCAAGCTCAGTAGCCTCAGTGATCGCCGCCGTCACCTCCTGCCAGAATACATGTACAGCTCTACAGGACCATGCCATATGCAGGAATGAAGAGCCAAGCTCACCACATCGAGGACAACAGGCCCCTCTACCTGGTTCTATTTTATTTAGTTTCCTGGGAGTGATATATGTCCTGTGCACAAAGTTGAAATGCAGCAATTTAAACCTATGATTACATGAGACCATTCGGACCAATGATAAGGCCGCATCCCAGTCAGCATCCTCAATAGGAAGCCCCAAATCGGCTTCCCATGCCTTACGTCTCGTGCTAATTAAGGCCGGTTGATCCTCCCGTAGTGCCCTGTAGAACCAAGCAATCAAGTGTGTATCCTCACCCCAATTAAGAAGACCTCTCAAAATCGAGGAGGCCCTGGGACCAACGGGAAACCATCCCAGATCTCACGGGTTACACTCTCAAGTTTTGCATATTGCAGGAACTGGCCAGGGCCCAACTCAAACAAATCCTGTGCCTCAGAAAATGAAAGAAATTCACCATTAGGGTACAGATCACTGACCACCTCACAACCACCCAATCGCCAGTCCTCCATCGACATTGTCCTTGCCATATCCCGAAACGGAGACAGACCCATATCCTTAATTCCCTATCAAAGGGAGCCCGCCGGAGCACCTGCTTCACCACCTGTTCCCAAATCCCAGCAGTAGTCCTCACCAGATAGGGCACAGCGGGGTCTGATCTGCCCCTAGACATGAGAATGTGCACCAAAGATTGCCCATTGCACACACCAGCATACAATCTCTTTCCCCCAATTATCAACCTCTGGCAACCATTTTGCTGCACATTGTAGCTGCGCTGCATAATAATAATATCTGATTTTGGGGATTGCCACACCCCCACCCCTCTAGACCACTCTGCAGCACAGACAGCGCCACCCTGCTTCGTTTGCCCGCCCATACTAGGGAAATAAACAGGCTATCCAAGCGTCGAAAAAGCTGAGCAGGCAGCGGGTACGAGGAGTTCTGTATGAGATAAAGGCACGGGGCAAAAACACCATCTTTGCTACTGCAGCCTGACCCATAATTGCTGTGTTACTTTAGATTTAGCAAGCCAGGATAGGCAACACAAGGTGGCCTCGCATGGCTTGAAAAATCTAACTTAATTCTTATGGCCATTCCTCTTTAGACAAAGCATGCTGATATTTTAATTGCATTGCTTATACTGACTGAACCACATTTTAGTTCAGCTTATCCTGTAGTTGATGGCTGATCCTACAATCATGACTAACTACTTGATGGCATCATTTGTTATAGCCTTAGAGCCTGCGGTAGTGGGCTATGCCGGCCATTAAAGACCTGTTCCAGTGTTAAAGGCCCAAGCCAAAGGTGGGGGCCTTTAACAAAGGGGTGGGACTTTAATTGCCGATATAGCCCAGCTACAACTTGAGAGTTGTTGCATGGCGCAAGGGCAACACAAGACTTTCATAAATATGCCCCTTTATTTCTTGACCAGAAGAAGGGCACTAGTGCAAGTAATGGCTGCTTGAGCAAGGACCAGACTCTTCATTAAAGGCAGACCTCACAGAGGTGTGGAGGAGACTTCTTTTTTGTCCACAGGATACTCAAAAGGCTGCACTGTAGCTTTCTCAAATCACTTAAGTCTGAGCTATTACTGCAGAACATTTTGACCTACATTCGCTGTCAGGCCACTGCAGGACACAATAAAAAATTGCTGCTTTCATCTTTGATCCTCTGCTTGAAAGTCCATCGGGTTTCAGATTTTACGATTATTTTTATTAATTTCCTTTGTAGAGTTTGACTTTACACTACATATCTTATTCCAGGAGAAGTGGAGAGTTCACATAAGGGATTATGGCCCTTATTATGAGCAGTCGGCTGTAATTTGGGGAAAGAAACTGCCAACAGGCTGGCGGTACCTTTTCACAAATTATGACATTGACGGTTTGGCTCAAACCAAACCGCCAATGTAGCACTCCGGCCACCAGGTTGGTAACGGCCGCTGGGCTGGAGACTTCGGTCTCCAGCCAGGCGGCCATCACAATCCCACCCTCGGGATTATGAACCCGCCTACCACCATGGTTTTCGTGGCACGCGTACCACCATGAAAACCAAGGCGGTAGGCACTATCAGTGCCAGGGAATTACTTCCTTGGCACCGATAGGGGTCTCAGCCGCCCCCCTCCCCGTCCCCAGAGTCTTCCCACGCATACCTGCATCCACCCACACATGCACTGATACACACCCACACACCGCAACACACACCAACAAACATTGTCGCACACACGCATTCACAACACACAACATACACACACACACTCACATTCAGTCATTCATGCACGCATTCAACGCGAGTCACACCCGCATGCATGCATACAAAAGTAGACACACACCCCCACACACAACACCCACACACATGCACACACCACCCTCCAACCCCTCTCCTGTCGGAGAACCAGACTTACCTGCTTGCAGGGGGTCCTCTGTCAGGAGACGGGACACGGCGCTGCTGCCAGCAGCAGCGTCCACCAGCAAAACACCACCAGGCTGTATCATGATACGGGTTGCAGTGTTTTGCTGGCGTGGCGTTGCTGCTGACAGCAGCGCCACCTTAACGCCGTCCGCCGCCATGACCATCGACGGTATCCCGCCAGCATTCTGGTGGAATTCCGTCTACGGTCATAATGTGGGTGGGCAGTTGGTAGCCTCGGCGATGGTATGTTGAGGGCCTATATGCTAAGGCATATAGTAGATTACACAAGGATGAATGTATTCATAAACTTTGGCAACACAATCAACCCAAATATTTTTCTACGCAAGACACCAGTCAGGAAGCGAGGAAGGTGAGTTATGGGACAGGTAAACTAAAGAAAAAGAATATTAAGGAAGTAGGAACTCTGAGAAGAAAGGGGTGCTTGTCAGTTCCTCACGTCAAGGCCACCTAAGAAACAAGGAATGTCTCATTGTTCTCACTTTTTTGCCTTTGGGATATTCAGTTTCATTCTGCTCATGCTGCAGGTAAGGATGTTTCGGTCTAAACGTGAACATTATTCAGTAACCTGTAGTAGTTTTTGGCACCTTAAAGATTGCATACCCTGTCTTAAGGAAGACCGCCATAATGGTGCTTTCAATCTACTGTTTCAAAAGAAAATGTTTCTAATGTTTTTATTTTATTTGGACACCAGAGTTGCGGCAAATGACTTCACTTTTTTTTTAATTTATGCCATATCAATATTTTTCCTTTTTGTGCAGTGCTTGCTTGGTGTGCAAATTATATCAGTGTCAAGTGCTGTGATGAGGCGCGTTCCTGCGAGTTTCAGGGCTCTGTGCTGAAAGGGGTACATAGAGGCCTTACTCGACTGTAAATTCAGGTACTACTGTGATTTAACGTTGGTGCCTTGATACTTCATCTAACCTAGCTCCTCTTCAGCCCATTGTGTTGATGGACTATGCATGTGAAACTCAGAAACAAACTTAATCCAGCACCTGGAGCACCATTGTCAGAGGCATTTATAGGGCCTTCCCAGATCAAAAAGGAAGATCATCCTGGAGTCATTCTGGAGTCCTCTGATGACTCCATTCTCCAGTAAATTCTAATTATCTGATGAAGTAATTCCAAGCCATTCTTCAAATTGAGTTTATGATAACTTCTTGATGAGTGTATATTACGCTAGGATGACTTTGTTACAACTTCAGGATGAGTGCAGATTACTCCATGGTGATTGTAAGATAACTTCAGGATGAGTGATGAATACTCAAGAATGATTGTATAACAACTTCAGGATGAGTGCAGATTACGCCATGACGATTCAGTTATACCTTCAGTATGACTGCAGATTACTCCAGGGTAATTGTATGACAACATCAGGATGAGCGCAGAGTACTCCACGATGATTGTCTATAAACTTAATGATGAAAGTAGAATACCCTAGAAGGATTCTGGGACACTTTTTAGGATGAGAGTAGATTATTCTAGGATGAATCAATGACAACATTGAAATGTGTGAAGATTGTGCCATGGCATTGCTGCAACTTCAGAATGAGTGAATTAGGAGTCTATTACTGCGTTCCTGTGTGAGCCGCCGAATCTGTCAGATCTCTCTGTATGTGGATCACCTTCAGCTGCCAATTCTGCCCACCACAAAGCACACCCACCTGTGCATAAAATTGGCAAACTAGGCAGGGAGGTGTGGGTTACTCAGGGTAGGTCCCTAGGCTGCCTGGGAATCACAGGGCAGATAAGAACACTAGATACAGAACAGCCCCTATGATTTGAGTTCCAACGTCAGCCCATCTCTATCTCTTTCTCTCTCTCACTCTCACTCTCTTTACCTCTCTGTCTCTCTCCAACTACCACTCTCCCTCTCTGACACACACAGACTCACACACCCACCCACACACACACACACATACACATACAACACAGCTTGGTCCTTGAGCCTCGTGTAACTTGCCATACCTAACAATAAGTCTGTATAATACCTGACCACACTGTCCATGCCCATGCTGCTGCTCTGCACTCTGAGTAGTGTGAATGGGATTACCATCATCTTCATTGTAAAATCGCATTCTAAAAGAACCACCATTTATCATTATAATGGTTGCAAGTGTGCGTAGGTAGGTGTCACTGATCTGTATACCACCTATACACTGCCAAGGTGACAAGAAAGAACGGTTACCTGTCACCAAGGCTGCTATCTGTTCTAAAGGTGCTCCATTCACCTGGAGGAGTCTCCCAAGAAGGACTACCTCCAAGGTTGGCTTTCAGGTGCTGAATAATCAGTAAATAAGGATGCCACCACTCAAGATAAAAAACACTTCATTGACTGGCTGTCCAGTGGGCTGAATTTATTTCATGTTCTATTAATTTATTTGTCTTATGCACATATTAGAATCACTTCTCTTGAATTTTCTTTAGTTTGTGCATTGGAAAAATTAAGTCACAAAGCATGTTGGCTAGTTGAAGGGCTGTGAATGGGGGTATATTTATGGAAAAGTGGCTTAGCACAGCATGTCACCTTCCTATGCTGAATCACTGGGAAAGGGCAGGAATGTGCCAGATATAAGGCACTATGGCGCATTCCTGTCCTTTCCCCTGCGCTGATGCACAATGGGCTGCCTAGCATCACCGCAGGTACCCTTGTACCATGGTTCAAGGGTGTCTGCATTGCATGCAGGATTGTTCTTGTGGGGGAAGGGGCACAAAAGTAATCCACTGAGGCGTTTTCCTCTTCCAAAGTGTGCTGTAGAATGCATCACACATACAAAGAGGAAAGGATATTTCTCCTTGTTTTGCCTCTCTTGAGGAGGCGTACCTTTTTGGCGCATTCCCTGGTTTGCATGTTCTGGTAAATCTGGAAATACATCAAAATCCATGGATGTTGCATGAGAACACCTGCTCAACACCCATGTAAACGCCTCCCTGGTGCAGAGTAATGCAATGCATCAGTTAGCACTGTGTTACATTACTCTAAATCTATGAAGCCAAGCAGAGCCAGGCAATGAGGCCTTGCATGACTTCATAAATCTCATTTTTCAATTCTTTCATTTGTGTCACTCTTGCACCATGCAGAATGCAGCACACATAGAAACTGGAAAAAGCATGGAGAAATAGATATTTCTCCTTGTTGCGCCTCACAAGGAGAGGTGTAGGATTTTGGTGCATGCTCAGGTTGACTAGGGTTGGTATATGTGGGGATGCGTCAAAATCCATGGGTGTTGGATAGGAACACCAACTGCAACTCCCATGGAACGCCTATCTTGCGCACACTAAGGCAATGCATCGATTTCCGCTGCCTTGCCATATCGATGAGGCCATTCAAAGCCAAGCAAAGTGGCTTTGCGTAATCTCATAGATATGGTTGCAAGGGTTGCGCTGCCATTGCATCACAAAAAGTGACGTAACAGCAGCACATGGGCCCATAAATATGCCTAAGAGTCTTTTTGAACAATTGGAAATGTGTTAATTTTGATGGTAATAGGTAAGCCATCATAACACCCACAACCACATGTTGAGCACAATTTACATAAAGAAGGTTTTTGGTATGCTTTATTTGTAAATCTAAGATCCTAATAGATAAATACGAAGCAATCTATGTTGTTGCTGTACTTGAAGGCCAGACACCATTTCTTGTAATTAATTTGCTCAGCAAACAAATGCCAACAGTGGGAGTTTGAGGCTTTTGGTGTTATGGCTATTCCTCTTTAGGTGAAGCATGCTGATCATTTAATTGCATTGCTTATACATGACTGAACCATCAACTACAGCCAATCCTGTAGTTGATGGCTGATCCTACAATCACGACTAACTGCTTGATGGCATCATTTATATAGCCTTAGAGCCCGTTGTAGTGGGCTATGCCGACCATTAAAGGCACACTCCAGTGACAAAGGCCCGAGCCAAAGGTGGGGGCCTTTAACAAGGGGGTGGGACTTTAACTGTCGACACACCGCCGGCTTCGTGGCTGAAAATCGACGCTCGCCTGCAATGCGACCTGAAGATCGATGCCCGAGGCTGGAGAAACGCCACACGGCATCGTTGACGGAGGCTGGTGAGATCGCAACCCGCACTGCTTGGTTTCCAGATCATCGTGCGGCTGGATTTCCGACGCAAGTACCACTGGGCATGTAAAAACAACGCAAGGCCTGCCCGGACCCGAGAGTGCTGACTGGATCGATGCGGAGAGAAGAAACGATGCGCCCTGACCCACCGAAAGGAGAAATGACTCAAGGTCTCGCTCATGAGTGAAATCGACGCATTGCAAGTCCTTTTTGACACACACTCGCCCGTGCAGGGTTATTTTTGACACACCCAAGGTACATTTTCAAGCTAACAGTGTTAGTGTGTGTTTCATATTACATGAAGACTCTTTTTGCTTTTTAATTGATAACTTGACTTGTGTATTGTGGATTTTTGTCGGTTTGGTCTTGTTTTCTTAAGATAAATATTTCCTATTTTTCTAAACCTGTGTTGTGTCATTTTGTAATGTTTTCATTAAGTTTCTCTGTGTGTTGGTACAAATACTTTACACCTAGCTCTCTGAAGTTAAGCCTACTGCTCGTGCCAACCTACCAAGGGGGTAAGCGGGGGTTAGCTGAGGGTGATTCTCTTTTACCCTGACTAGAGTGAGGGTCCTTGCTTGGACAGGGGATAACCTGACTGCCAACCAAAGACTCAATTTCTAACAACGTGAAACAGTAAACTTCTCAAGTTGAATTGATCTATAACCCTTGGGCCACTTTCAAATTTCTGGGAGATTCACATCTTTCACAGAAACTTGCTTGACTATCTACTTTGCCTCCATTTTCAGCTTATAAGGCTAAACCAGTGCTCCCACAGTCATATGCTGACAACATTGAACAGACAACGCACATTAAACGTTTCCTGAAGAAATCCCGCAAAGGTTTCACAAGGACATCCAAAACTGTCTCTCAGACTCTTTAAAAAGGACAGTACAGAATTCCAAAAGCTTGTCCCTTACCTATGCTTTGATAATCATAATAAATGGCCTCAACTGAGAAAGTACTCTATCAACCATATGAATTTCATGAATACAAGATGTGTTTTTCAGCTCACTAATGTAAATTAGAACAGTGGAATTTTGAGAGCTCCACTGGAGACAATGGAGTGCTCTGGGCTTTTACTGGGTGTTAAAAGCCTGGAGAATCAACATTCTAATATTCTTTGTTCTTTGTTGTTATGTGAACAAAAGGCCTCACGAGCCCGAGGGGACTTCATTCCCCTTGGGCTTCCTGAGGCCTTTGTTTTATTTATTAGAACATTCTGCCCTCTGATGGCGAAATGTTCAAATATTTTAGATGCAACCAGCCCAACTGTCAAACTGACCCAGACAGGGAATCCACAAACAGGCAGAGAAAAAAAAAAAAGAGTCAAAAGTGGCATTTTCAAACATGCAGTCTTAAAATCAACTTTACTAAAATATGTATTTTTCAATTCTGAGCTCAGAGACCCCCAAACTCCACATGTCCATCTGCTCCCAAAGTGAATCTACACTTTAATCAGATTTAAAGGTAGCCCCCATGTTAACCTATGAGAGGGCCAGGCCTTGCAACAGTGAAAAATGAATGTAGCAATATTTCACTGTCCGGTCATATAAAACACATTACTATGGGGGTGATTCTAACTTCGGCGGGCGGCGGAGGCCGCCCGCCGAAGTTCCCCCACCAAAATACCACTCTGCGGTCGAAAGACCGCTGAGGGTATTTTGGGATTTGCCCTGGGCTGGCGGGCGGCCGCCAAAAGGCCGCCCGCCAGCCCAGGGCAAATCAACCTTCCCACTAAGATGCCGGCTCAGAATTGAGCCGGCGGAGTGGGAAGGTGCGACGGGTGCAGTTGCACCCGTCGCGTATTTCAGTGTCTGCTAGGCAGACACTGAAATACTTTGTGGGGCCCTCTTACGGGGGCCCCTGCCGTGCCCATGCCATTGGCATGGGCACGGCAGGGGCCCCCAGGGGCCCCGCGGCACCCCCTACCACCATCCTGTTCCTGGCGGGCGAACCGCCAGGAACAGGATGGCGGTAGGGGGTGTCAGAATCCCCCATGGCGGCGCAGCAAGCTGCGCCGCCATGGGGGATTCTAAGGGCAGCGGTAAACCGGCGGGAGACCGCCGGTTTACCCTTTCTGACCGCGGCCAAACCGCCGCGGTCAGAATGCCCTGCGGGGCACCGCCGGTCTGTCGGCGGTGCTCCCGCCGACCCTGCCGCCGGGGTTAGAATGAGGGCCTATATGTCCTACTTTAACCATACAGTGTACCCTGCCCTTGGGGCTACCTAGGGCCTACCTTAGGGGTGCCTTACATGTAAGAAAAGGGAAGGTTTAGGCCTGGCTAGTGGGTACACTTGCCAAGTCGAATTTACAGTTAAAAACTGCACACACAGACACTGCAGTGGCAGGTCTGAGACATGATTACAGAGCTACTTATGTGGGTGGCACAACCAGTGCTGCATGCCCACTAGTAGCATTTGGTTTACAGGCCCTAGGCACCTCTAGTGCACTGTACTAGGGACTTACTAGTAAATCAAATATGCCAGTCATGGATAAACCAATTACATACACATTTTGTAAAGGAGCACTTGCACTTTACCACTGGTTAGCAGTGGTAAAGTGCCCAGAGTAACAAAAACAGCAAAGACAGAGTCCAGCACACATCAACAACCTGGGAAACAGAGGTAAAAAGTTAAGGGAGACCACACCAGTGATGAAAAGTCTAACACACATGACCTGCCTGACTATGCTAAATTCCATTGATTGCACTGCTTTTTTCCACTCCTGTCATAGAGGTTGGATGGGGTGCCCCATTACCTCACTCGCCCTGTGGTCAGCCCTAAACAGATATTTATTTTACACTTCCCATTCACTGCCTATTGTTGTTGATGCATGTGCATATATTTTCTCTTATTTATTTATTTTGTATAGCGCCTATATATTCCGTAGATGTTGCATGTTTTCGATAGACTAAGTAACTGTGATACAATAACAAATTTACAATTTTGCAATAATCCCGGAGAATTGAGCAAATGGATGCGATATAAAAACAGAAATTACAATTTAGAACAGTCCAGAGCGAGGAACAAAGGGCTATGTATTTGATATTATGCCATTGCAGAAATAGATAATAATGGAGGACAACAAATTAGTCCGAATTTAACATTTAGAAATGTAATAATCAACGTTGCTGTGGAACAGATGGGTTTCAGTGAGGCTGTATCATGAAATTATAAAGGGCAGCTTTGATTCGTGTTTAGAGTATACAAGACTCCATCAGGATGTGGTCAGAATTTTCAGGAGATGATTCTTCAGGCAGTGTTTGTAAAAAGGAGAACACAGAGTGAAGCCTTTCCAGAATTTTGGAGCAACACACGAAAAGGAGTGTGTTAGAGTTGAGGGTTTGTTCCACCAAATTGGTCCCAAGTGTTGGTTCTGCAATCGTGTCTCTGTTTGCCTGAACGTACTCTGTTTAGTTTCAGAGATCTGAACACGATGCAGGCAGATTGTAAACGACAACAGACTTATAGTTGGAGTTCGCTGATATCAAAAAGTGTTTGTGTTATATGTACAAATGTACTTGTTTCCATCATAAATCTGATTATGAGCAAGTATACAGGGGCAATGCAATATCCCCAGGAACTTATGTAATTATTTAGGCTTGAGCGAATACAGTGGGTCTTTCAGGATCGTTTGTAAACAATCTTAATTATTTAGGCACATATAAATTGTAGCCACAAAAATAGTTTCGTTTATAGTTTCATTCATAAATAACACCGATGTCATAGACTACAATTTATCAATATCAAATGATCAAAAGCTAACAACGTAGATTCAATGAATTAAAAACATCGAAAGGGGTGCCAATAAGGAGATTTTGTGGCAGGGGATTGTTCAGGTGCAACAAGTGAACAGATAAGTCAAATAGGGAGTAGTAGGCAATGGCTGCCTGGATCAAATGGTGTAGATGTGTGTACCAGTTGCCTATTGTCTTCCCCTTTTATAGAGCAATTTAAAGACAGTCCAGAGCAAAAAGAGTTGATGTTTCAACCTAAAGTAATTTTTTTATGGTATTAAGCAGCCCTACACTAGCCTCTAAAGAGAGTGCTCACTAGGGCCCTGATTTATATGTTTTGGTGCAAAACTGCGCTAACGCAGTTTTGCACCAAAATGTTTAGCACCGGCTTGCACCATTTCTGCGCACCAGTCGGGCACCATATTTATCGAATGGTGCAAGCGGTGCAAAGGGGAGGGTAGCATAACAAAAATGACGTTAGTCGGGTGGGGCTGGCGGTATGAAAGAAGGGTGTTTTGCACCAAAAAATGATGTTAGGTAGGTTAGAGTAAAAAAAAATGACTCTAACCTGCCTAGAGTCATTTTCTGACACAAAACCATCCATACCACATGACTCCTGTCTTAGAAAAAGCAGGAGTCATGCCCACCAACCCAATGGCCAGCACACAGGACAAGGGTCCCCTGGGCATGGCCATTGCACCCTGTTCCATGTATGGGGGCCCATTTTGGGACCCGTGGCACTTAAAAAATAAAATTAAATACCTACCTGTACTTACCTGGGATGGGGTGCCCCATCCTCTGCAGTACTCTGGTGTGGGTGTCCCTGGGACCTGGAGAGGGCACCTGTGGGCTTATTCCATGGTGTTCCGCCATGGAAATAGGCCCACAGGGCCACTAACGCCTGCACTGACCCAGGAGTTACAAAATGGGTCAAAGCAAGTTTTGCACCCTTTTTGACACCTCCTCCCTCGCGTGCACCATTTTTGCACGGGAGTATAAATATGGTGTTAAGGCCATAGAGTCATTTTTTGCACGGGAATGCCTACCTTGCATCTCCTTAAGGCAAAGTAGGTTTCCACATCCAAGAAATGGCTTTAACTCTATAAATTTGCCGCTAGACGGGTCTAGTGCCAAAGTATAAATATGGCGTTAGTTTCACACCAATTTAGAGTAAAATAAATTACGCTAATTCAGTGCAAACAGAGTATAAATATGCCCCTAGAGGTCTTTTTCTTTGCAGTAGAACAAATGCCATACGTTTTAATAATTTTAAGTTTATAAAATGCCTTTTTAAAGATGGAGGTCAGTATATAGTAAGGTATTGTAGTTCCTGTTTCAAGCATATATAGGACACCACTTAGAAGACCATATATCACAATGCATTTTGTTCCCTGATTTTTAATCAAGCTCTATGCCTATTTGCTGCAGATTTCTGTCCCTATTTTTTTTCTAGGGATTGAATCATTCGTTGGCTCTGCGTGTTCTGCCTGGCTATTTTCTCCTTCTTGATGTTGAGAGAGAATCTTTGCCTTCCTGTTTTCACCAACACTAGCTTCATCTTCCATCAAGATTTACTAAGATTGGCAAAGGATGTTTATTCACCTTTTGTGGTTTATTCCTCCATGCTAAAGTCAAAGTTATTTATTTGCATAGTTAATTAAAACCTTTGCATACAGCTAGAGTTAAAACCATTCAATGAAGTGTCATCACACTTTAACTTCATAAAAAACATGAAACATTTTCTCTGTACTATCAGGTAATAACTTAATTGTAAAAAATGTGCGCTGTTAACTTTCACATACACAAGGCATCATTTCAAGTAATAAAGTGCATTCCGTTTTGATAAACTACTCCAAGAAAGGCTTCCCAGTACCCCCAAACTTGCAAATTTATAAAGTGCTTGTGTCTACTACAAAGATTATTCCTCCATGCTATGACCCTCTAAATTAGACTCTTATGGAGCATATTTACAAGAAAGTGGTGCATTGGTCCCTATGCACCACTTTTCTTGCAGTGCCCCTGCCAAAAATTTAGTATGCTAATCCTGAAAAACTCGGGACTAGCGTAAAAAATGATGACACTAGTCCCCTAAGTAACCTTCGTAGTACGCCGTATTTTAAATATGGTGCACACACGGTGAAGTTAGGGGGCACTAAGGGGCACAGGAAAAGTGGCGTTGCACTGAGTGCAGCACCACTTTTCCTAAATATGTCCCAATGGGGCATCACCACTTTTCTTGCGCCGCTTAGTGCCCCCCTAACGCCACCATGTGTGTGCCGTATTTAAAATACGGCGTACCATGACTGTAGTTAGGGGACTAGCATCATCATTTTTTATGCTAGTCCGGAGGTCTGCAGGATTAGCGTCAAAAATGTTTACGCTAATCCTGCAGAGCCCATTGAGGCCCCTTGTAATCAATGGTGTGCCTCCTTTTAACATATGCTCTGAGTGGGCATTAAAAGTCCCGAAAAAAGTGATGCAAAGAAATCTCTTAGGTTTCTCTGCACCAT
This sequence comes from Pleurodeles waltl, assembly GCF_031143425.1. Taxonomy (NCBI): domain Eukaryota; kingdom Metazoa; phylum Chordata; class Amphibia; order Caudata; family Salamandridae; genus Pleurodeles; species Pleurodeles waltl. The sequence continues at coordinate 483,757,111 of NC_090438.1, read as the reverse complement.
TTTTTCAGCCCACCTAAAGGGGGAACACCGCTTTGCATACATTATGCCTGGCAAAGGCATAATGTAGAGCATAGGGTTACAAAGTGGCACAATGCATGCATGGCACCACTTTGTAAATATGGCATGGGGATTTTAGCCTCGTTGGGCCACATTAGCATTAAAAAATGATGCCAATGTGGCACAAGGAGGCACTAGGGACTATTTAATATGCCCCTTAGCGCCCCTACTAATCTACATTCCTCTCCTTTTCTACCGCCCCTTAGGCCCTTCCCAGGCACTCTGCTTGACCTGATTGTCAGAAAATCTGAAGCCCCCCCAATACCAAATCTTACTAACCAAGCTACGCCCCTGATGTCAGGCCATGCCTAAGTCAGTTCCACTGCGAGTGAAGTCACATACATTTGAAGCAAAACATATAGGGGCCGAGGCTTCATCAGCTTCACAACCCGCAGCAAAGCTCCAGACCTGGGCAGGTGGACTTCTTTACAAATACACAGCTTGTGTCTGTGAGCCTCCGTGCTCTAAATTATCAGACACTTTCAGGTACCAGTGTGCTTTGTTAATGTGGTTAGTTAGCCTTATCGGCAGAGGTTTGTATCATGTAATCATGGCTTCTTTGCACATTACCCCCCTCCAGCGGTATATTTAACAATAATTATTTTTGCCTTAATGCAACAGAAGTCTTTTGGGTCATCATTATCATTTCATTCGCTTTCCAGATTTCATGATGTACCCGCTCCGTCCACTTAAGCTGCTGCATCTTAATATCCTCTCTTAGTGAACAAATGATTGACTTCATTTCCATGCATTGCGAGTGTCTTATTTATAATGCATTAATACTGGTAGATGTTACTCAGGTGTAGTGAAATATTCATGAGTGTTATAACTGTAAATTGTAGTGTGCTTTTAGAAGAAGTAACATTATGCTTGCTGTAGAGGCTTTCTTAAGTCAAGTAATCACAGAAAAATATGTTTATCGGATCTTCCTGGTACATCGCGGCTGGCTGTGTCTCTCATTACAGACATATTTTGGCAAGTACATTTGTCAAGCCCAGATCGACTTTCATTTGACGACTTGGATGATGAAGCCGTATTTCACTAGAGATGTTCTACTGGATATTAAATAGGGATTTTGATGTGTAAAATACTCCCTCCTTACTATGCCTACGCATACTTCCCGACTGCCTTGGGTGCTCGCATCAGTGTGCCAGTGCCCAAAGTCCTCCTCTTAAACACGCAGCTGCTGCAATTAAAAGTGCAACTCAGAATTCTGGGGCAGCGTAATCCTGAAACCATCTCGTGCCTCTTCAATCCATTTACAGCCACTCCCTATTGCTTCAGCTCGCGCCCTCTTGCAGCTTTTTACTTCAGGCCCGGTTGGGCCGGGTGGGCCAGGCCCACGCAAACATGACCTTTGGCCCTCCCAGTAACAGCAATAGAGGTCACAGAGAAAACAACTGTTAAGTGCTTCCTCCATGTCCCAAATGTGATTTTTTCACTTTTGTTTAATCATCAGTCAGGGGTCAACAAGAAATCTATAGAATACGTTTTAAAGTGCATTGTTTTAATAATAGCTGTTTTATTTGTATACTGATAGGGAGAAAAATATGCCTTTAGATACTTTTCCCTATTTTTCTACTGTGTGAGAAACTCTGGGCATGCCTGTGAAAAGAAAACAGCCCAGTGGCTACTTTAGCTCATGTCTGCAGTGGGGATGTGTGAGTTGGGGAAGAGGAGACAGGGGTTTACCTTCCAATGATGCAGCAGGTGCAGTGGCAGGTTGTAGGCTACCTTCAGAACTGTCGAAAATTGGGCACACATTGGCCCACCCAATGGCCCCCACGGCTCATCCAGATATACATTCCTGGAACCGGGCCTGTTCTACTTTCTCCCATTGTAATGCTTTTTCGTTTTTCTCTTCCTCTGTCTTTCCCCTATGTGTTTTTTGCTCGCAGTAAATGGTTGAGGCAGAAAAATAAGTGCCGGCCCTCAAAAATAGGTACAGGTGCCCAGCACCGGAAACAACAAGCACAAATTAAGCACTGAGTCTCATGCATTTGTCTGCTACGTATATGCAAATGACATATCTTGGAATGCGCACAAATATATGTTCGATATTCACATGTACGTGGCACGTGTGTGTGGTGCACGTGTATGATTGGAATAGCTTTGCAATTTGTTAAACATCTTTGTATTGTTATTATCTCACCTCTGAATACTGTACGTGGCACCCTTTATGGTGTGCTTCAAATCAGGACTGAAGAGACGGTGCACTTCCCCACTTAGTACACCACCTCACTGTAGCCATGTGGGTGTATGTTGAGGGCCGCAGAAGAGATTCATGTTGAATGTATGAATGCATGCAAAGTAACTAACGTGTTGTCACCTAGTTGGTATTGAATGTCATCGGCCACACACCTGAAACCCCCGTGACTGAGTCCACTTTTCCATAGTCACATAGAAATGATGTGGGGACAGATATGTATTGCATACATTTTGGACGTATAAAAAGAATGCCCACTCCCACTGTGTGAAATATGCGTAATGTAGGGAGGAGTACTTTATGTTTTCTGGGTGAATGGCATACTTGTGTGTAGAATACACTTGCTGAATTGGATTTGTTTAATTTAGGGTGTGATGCATGATTTTTCTTCGGGGACCGCAATACAAGACACAAAAGAGCTTCTGATGAATTTACACTAACCTGGCCACAAGCAAGCACCAGTTATACAGAACAGGCACAGCAATCACGAGGAGCCAGCGATAATACCATTTCCCTGAAGGGTCCACCACAAACACTTCCCGTTTTTTTCTGAGGAAATAAAATATATGCTGAATTAGCAAAAGGGATCCAGGTATATACCTGTTCATTCATCTATTCACCAAGATGTGCTTTTATTTTAATTAATGGTTATAGTTCTTGAGGCAAATAGAAAAAGTAGATGTGGTGCAAAGAATCCACTGGAAGTGGCAACGTTTTCAAAGGTTTACGTTTTAACGGCAACGTTTTCCAGCACATTGCATAGGAATGATTAGACTAAATTTCCAAGAGTACAGTATATGCTCTATAGGGGGCTGCTGTGCCCCATTATAGAATAGGGATCATTGCATTTATTAATAAACATGTATTGCTAATAAATTAATTTCAGAAAAATTTAAAAGAGTGTTCATCATACCGAAATAGGGGTCATATGTACGACCACATTTTCCCATTGACGCAGAATGGGAAAAACCCTTTGCTACATCTGGCCCCAGATGAGGAGCAAACGGCAATATCAATAAATTGGAGAAATGAGTCTAAAGATCAATAAATGGGAGGAAAGAGCTGAAGAGCCTTATGTCAAACAACTGTGAAGAAAAAGGGAAAGGCTCCAAGGAAAGGGGGAGCCAAAGAGGTCAAATACTTTTGGGTGGAGGAAAACCCTACGGAAAAAGATAATGCAAAAATGGACTACACACCACCCCCAGCCCTCCACAAGAAAAAAAACCAACAAAACAAGAAATGCTCATTTGCGATCTTAGCTATCAGTGTTTACATATTTAGAATGTTACATTTTTTATTTTTAGGATAGATTGATAGATAGAGAGAGAGAGTCAGACTGAGACAGCCAGAGACAATTAAAGGCAGAGCTAGTTGGGCATCGAGACATTCAGAAACCCTTGCAGGTAGAGAAAGATAGCGACAGGCTGTAACAAATAGAGACAGATACATGGTTATAGACGCAGACATAAATAGAGACGGACACATAGCAACAAACAGAGATAGATAAATATAAATATAATCATTTAGATGTGGTTAAAGGCAGAGCGATAGAGACAGATAGAGCCAGTCATGGATAGAGAAACAGATGGAGATGCAGACAGAGACATTCAGAAAGAGACAAGTGTAGACAGATAGACAGACACAGAGAGGTAGCTAGAGCCACAGATCTAGAGAGGCAAATAGAGCAAGACAGATGGAGAAAGGGGTTAAAGAGACAGAGACAGAAGACAGAATGAGACAGTTAGAGCTAGAGACAGATAGGTAGAAAAGAGGCTGAGGCAAAAACGATAGGGATGACTGAGAGTTAGATAGAGCCTGATAGAAAGGTAGAGGCTCAAAGAGACAAAGATAGAGACAGAGGGATAGAGAATGAGAAAGACAGTGATAGAGACAGCTAGATTGATAGCGCTAGTGAGTGAGACAGATAATGAACAGACAGATACGGAAACAGAGAAGAGAGATATAAACAGAGATAGAAGCAGATAGTATTGCAACAGATAGAGACAGGTACACATGGTCGGAGACAGGTAGAAATATGGGCAGATAGAGACAGAAAGAGACAGATGCAAGTAAAGGCAGAGATGGACAGATAACGATTCAGCTAGAGACAGATAAAGACAACTAGAGAAAGATACAGAGACACAGATAGAGGCAGGAGGGGTCAAACAGATAGAGACAGAAATAATTGGATAGCTATAAACAGAGAGGGAGACAGATAAAGTGAGACAGATTGAGAAAAACAGAGAGCTATAAAGACAGATAGATAAAAACAGGGATACAGAGGCAGATACAAAAGAGATAGAGTGAGACATGCAGTGGCACTGGCAGGCGGAAGCAGGACAGAGAGCAACATAGAGGCAGAGACAGATAAAGACAGACATAGACGGAGACAGATCGACAAGTAGAGACATAAATAGAAATTGACAGATGGAGTTAATGGAAGAGGTGGAGAATTACAGACAAATGTAGAGACAGGTCAATACAGATGCCTAGATACAGACAAAGAGAGACATAGAGAAATCTATATAGAGAGACTCAAAATGGCATATATATATACACACACACATAGAGAAAGACAGATTAGGAGAGACAGGCAGATAGAGATATGCCTGAACTTTATTGTTCATTCATTTACATCAAAGAGCATAGAATGTTACGTAATTTCTTTCTTTAAACTGAGTGTATTAAACAAATATTCTGTTTACAGTAGGAATAATAATTAATATAAGTTTTACTTCTTTTTCTTTTTCTTGCCATCAGCATTTTCCTGGTCAGGTTGGGTGTTGCTCACTCGGCTGGCTGCAGGCTGCAACTCTGGCCCTCGAAACCGATCAAGAAAGGAGTCAGGTCTTTGCTCCTGATCCTGCATGCTCTTGTGTGCCCATTCCCTGAGAACCACCACCAATCGGACGATCCTGTAGGAGAATATAAAGAAGACTTCCGTGGTGAAATATACAAACATACATTGAATACTGTCATGTACATTGATCACAAATACTGTTATTGGCATCGAGCCAGCGCTACTGTGGTCTAAGAAAGTGGATTATTATTTGAGATGGGCTGTCACCAGCCTTGAGGAATAATAACATTAACTGGTTAGGGTAAATTGTAAGCTCATAAATTAATCTGAGCTCAACCCCATGTTAGCTGTGTCATAGAGCAGACAGGCTTAATTTAGGGCAATGTGTAAGGTAAAACAAAACAAAAATACAGTAAAAACACCAACAATAAAAACCCTACAGAGACATTTTAGTGAACAAAATGACACCATAATGAGAAAACTCCAACAATGGGAACCGGGATGTTAGCTTTTAGATTTTTAAGTGAAACTAGTTCCAAAAAAATGCTAAGTGCTAATGATAGTCTATTGTCATGTAGTCTGGGACCTAGGTGCACTTTGTGGCCAACTGCAATGGATCCCAAGGTCTTATTCACCAAGCAGGATGACCTTAGCAATGATTTTAACTTCTTAGTCTCCAAAATGGAAGTCAAAATCTCTCTGCAGGGCAAGGCAGCAGGCTATAGCCAGGAAGGTCTCGCTGAAGTCACTTTGAAGGAGGTTCAGCTGAAGCTGTTGGTTTTGATTGGAGAAGCTCAGAGAGGGAAAAGGTTAGATTTTATGCACAGAGAAGTGATTGCCCCGGCCAGATACTTTTTTTGTCTTCACCTGGTACCTATTTCTATGTTGGGATTTAGTTTCTTTTTTTAGAGCCTGGATTCCCCTAGCAGAGCAAGGCAGCAGGCTATATCTGAACAGGCCTGACACTTTCTCTACAGGGTCAAGCTAAATTGAATTTGCTGTTGTGGAAAAGCTCCAAGTGGGACAAACCAATTTCTTTAACCCAGGAAGGTCATGCCTTTACCAGATTGACTCTTTTGCATGTCAGACTTTTTTCACTCAGCTTTTCACCCCAAGGCACCCACACTTCAGGAGAAACTCTTAGCTCTTTAAGGGGTTGATTCTGCCAAGGCTTTGCGGGGCCCAGGCAGGTTCATTTGGAACTAGGCAACTGGTTGTCTAGGAAAATGTGTTTTTCCAGCTTGCTGTGTGTCTGTAGCCACACAGGAGGTCAGCTCACTGATCCTTGGATTTCAAGGTCCTGGGTACAAGAGGGAGTAGAGCCAGTCATTTGGGGATTCTCTCAAGCCACAGCAAGCAGGATTCATTTCTGTTCTCTTCTTCTGCAGGTCCACAGATTGTTCTGAGAAAGGTGCATTGGGATGCCACATTCACAGAAGGTTGGTGGTGACACATAGCCCTTCCATAACCAATGAGGTAAAAATTCCTAAGTGTAACCCAGCTGTAACCCAACCCCCACTTTTTCAGCACCTCCATTTTGTCCTACTGCAAAGAATCCCACAGTGCCTCTCCTTCCTAAAAGCTAAGATGAGGTAACCCATCTCCTATTGGGCAGAGGCTTTGGGCCATCTAGAGGAGTGGCCAGGTTAATGAAAAGTCTCTCTGTCACTCAAAACCTTTTATGGGAGTAGCTCTCCTCGTACTGGGTTTGGTGCTAGCCTGACTAGTGGGACAAAGGCTGTTTCTATCCCAGTGTTACCTGACATTTACTTGTTATAGGGCAGGCCCCTTTGAAATTAACTAAGTTCCTGGGCCCACCCCAACTAGTTTTCCTGCCAGGGAAAGAAAAACACCTCCCCACACTCAGGCCTGTGTCCCTGTTCTGTGAGTAGTTTTTCCACTACATTAGGGTCAGCTTGTAGTAAGCAAATGTAAATTACATACTGATGCTTTAAGCAGGGAAAAAGGTAACTCCATAAACGTTATTTTTCATAACTATTTATTAAAAACTGGCTTTACCATTGAATTAAAATTTAGGGAAATTTAAAAAATACTCTCTGAATTACTTTTGTATCCGGTTGCTGTCAAAAGTTACATATATAATCTGAACTTTCTGAGATTCAGCTACAGCCCTAAATGTGAAAATACGTTTTAGGGCCCAGTCACTGAAGGAACATGGCAGTTTTTTTATTCTGCACATGTTTCTTTTTTAAATATGGACTACAACATGTATTTAGGGATGACATATCGATCTTTAAAAGCAGCATTTTCTACCTATTAAACAGGGCTATTTTGACAGATCTGACCACAAGATATTAGGCTGCTGCCATCAGGCTACACATTGTAGGCCTGAAGTCATGTTTTCCAGATACACTCTGTGGATACCACAATAAGTGCTGAAGTTCAACGCAGGCATTTAAAATGTAGGCTCTTGGCACATTCCTATAGCATGTACTTGGGATGTACTGGCAAGCTACAAAAGTTGATAAGATCTTTGCCAATTTAACCATGTTTAAAGGGGGACCCAAAATCTTCACTCCTGTTTAGCAGGAGTAAAGTACAAAGCATTCTAAAATCACCAAGGCAAAAATCTGTGGGGAAACCACACAAAAGATAATTATTTCCTACATGTACCAAATTGTTGGTTTGTAAATACAATTGTCATACATGCCCTACCAATCATTCGCTCACACATCTACCGATTTCCTGAATTTCACTCATGTACCCATTTTAACAACTACAGTGAATTGACACACCTGCACAATACAAAAAACACTTGTGCTACAGGTGTGCTTTTTAATGCACAATTATGAATCACATTGGCAACTTTCTGGTACCTGGAACATATAGCATAAAGATGAAAACATACATACACACACAGACACACATCTCTTCTGTTTTGGTCTTCAGCAGCTGGCACTGATTTTCTTTGTGCTGAAAAACTGTATGCTGGAGATGCGATGCAGTATCCTCTTCAATTATTAAAGAACCTTCCCTGACACCAGGAAAGGAGCAGTGCTTACATAGTATATGGAATTTAACAGCTTGAAGCACCACACTTGTAACACTGTTATCACTGCGTAAATCAGTATACCCCATGGTAGTTTGCCATTTTCTTAGTTGAAGACTTTTACTTCAGTTGAATTAAAGTCTATTGCAGTATCTGTTGCAGAACACATGGCAGAAATAGGCAACAGTCTCATAGTGTTTGAGATTTAAGTATTAGTCACCCCAAAATTTAGAAACTTTAGTATTTCTCTTACTGACAGAATAGGGTAACATGGGGCTATGCTGTCCTGATGATACATCACTGACAGAACATTATTAGATTTTTGTGAAAAGCCCTCAATCAGGGCAGCTAAATAATATTGTATGTACACTAATCAATCCAGGCATCACATTTTACAGCACCTTGAGTTTATAACGTTGTTTCCAAATATAAGACCCCGAGCTTGAATGGGGAAAATTGAATATGAGTGGTGGAGAATAGGGAGGACCTGTTGTTTGGCTTCAGTGCCAACATGCACGGGTAAAGGGAGTGTTCATTTACAAAACAGAATAGGGCAAAGGGGAGGGGTCCATAAATAACACATTTGAAATAAATGAAGGAATTTGACATGCAATCAACAAAAAAGTGAAGTTAAGCGAGTTACTTCTCTTATAGGTTGCATCAGTGTTTAACTGTGAGGATGAAGGCAACTGAGCCATAATAAGCAAATCAGCAAACTATGGAAAATGTGATAAACTTTATTGATAACTAGGGACAGAAAAAGAAGACTGTCTCAAACGCCCCACTGCCTTTTGACTAGGGCTGTGCTATAGAAATACCACAAGTATATATACATGCCACATACAATGTAAATTATCTGGGTTAGTCCCTCTTCTACCCAGTATTTTCAGGGTCTTTAATGGTAATAACAAGACAGCGACTGCACAGCAGGCTCTGGACATAGAGTGTTCCCCGCAGCCCCACCCTTTATTCACTCCCTTTGATTGCAGTGCCCGCTGCTGGGGATTTTTGGTCTTGTTCAGCACCTTTGAATGGATAGTTTTTCCTTTTCCCAAAACCTGAACCCATTCTTTTTGCCCACTATGGTCAAGTACAGTGGCCTTGGATGACCTGCCTGGCTTCCCTTAGCCCAAGATTCTGCGGTCATGCACTGTACCAACCTCAAATGCTAAAACGCCTGCTGCACAAACCTGTTAGTTGTGCATAACATGCTTCTACATGTAGTGTCACATTAGCCCCACCACACCCTTTATAAGGGCCCAGCAGGCTATAATCACAGAGTGTGGCCCAAAACTACCTCCTAATGCCACTTCTTATGTCGGGTAAGTCTAAGGGGTAATGTGCATCAGGCTGTGAACAAAATTGTAAACA